>NW_024466599.1:25870000-30870000 GCF_017591425.1 Ochotona curzoniae
TCCAGCTTCCTGCTAATGCACATCCTGTTTGGCAAGAGATGATGGCTTGAGTACTTCAGTCCCTGTCATTCATGCAGGAAACCCAGACTAGGTTCAGGCTTTGGCCTAATCTATTTAGGGAATAAACCAGCAGGTGGAACATCTCTCTCTCTCTCTCTCTCTCCAAATAAGCAAATAAACTATTACAAATCTGTTTTTAAGAGATGAAGACCTTCAAGACAGCATTGTATCTAGCTCAGCACTTTCTGAGTACATGAGACCTTTGTGGCTGCACAGGTCACACACTGAGCACAGGGCTTCAGGGAATCTCAGTGTGTAACTCCATTTCCTCCTGGCTCTGGGTGCACACACACCACCCAAAAGAGGGCCAAAATCTCCCTGCACCTTTCCACTTGATCATAAAAGTAAATCTATACCCTCTGCTCAGTGGTTACCAAGGCTCTTGTCATGGCTAGCCCAAGGAGATGCATCTCTAGAGGATTCTCATTCTGTTTGCCAACAGCATTCACTCCAGTTCATCTTTTTCAGCCTTTAGCACCACAGACTATGACATTCTGGGTGAGATTTGAGTGGTCCGTCTCAGTAATGGGAAGCACAAGCTGAGACAGGAAGCCTTTCCCATAACACCACTCCCAGCAATTCCAATGCTAAGGTCACCCAGGAAGTGGCTGACCCCTGAAATTTTCTTCCATAGAGAAGAGGTCAACCTTGGGACACTACAGCATTCAATAGGCAAGATCCTTATTTTTACAAAATGCTACTTGACCACAGTCCTGCTCCCTGGCAATACGGATGTTATGAGGAGGACCTTTTTATCCAGATGAGGAAACTGAAAGCAAGAGGGGTTAAGGAGGAGCTAGGTGTCACCATCACAGAGCCAAGATCTGACGCCGTGTGAAGTAGAACTCACACCTCTGAGTCCAGAAATAGCCTGCTTTGATCCTGTGCACCAAGGAGAAGCCCAGCCTTCCTGTCCTACCACTATACCAGTGGGACAAGTCAGAACGTCACTCCCGCTTCTATTCTATTCATTTATACCAAAAAATCAACCATGATTCCTGCTCTCTTGCCAAGGAGATCACTTTCCAGCTCATTTTTCCTGCCTGTTCTGACTTTTCAGAGACAACCCTGCGACCCAGTTTAGCCTCAAGACTCACATGAATTCCCGGGATCTAAAGGCAGCTATAGAGAAAATGGCCCAGAGAGGAGGCCTTTCCAATGTTGGTAAGTGGTCCGCACTCAGATGACTCTGTCTTGCTACCATGCTCTTGCTCTGTGTTTTCTATACAGAAAGAGGCTGACTCTAGGGCCACAGTCATCCCAGTTTATCCAGGAGAAGCTAGGGCTTTCGGTGCTAAAACTAGGACAGTTCTATCAAACTGGGACAGCAGGTCTTTCTGGTTAACTGAAATGCAGTCTGAAGTCTGCTTTTGGAGAAGGCACAACAGGAGGCTTTAAATAAACAGAGCATATTGTTGTCACGAGAGTTTGGTCCCAAGACCTAGAAGGAGCTCCACAAGGCCTCACGGCCAGTAGGCGATGAGGCCAGGACTACAGAACAGAGTCTTTCAGTTCCTACTGGGTGTCGCTCTTCCCTGGCCAGCCAACTCTGTTGCCCTGGCCTGACATCAGGGAATATGTACCACTGACCACGCATGGCAACCCTCCACACCCAATGACTCCTGTGGCACTGGGCTCCCCCAGGCAGCTTGACTTGGCGTCAAGGCTGCTGAAGCTGCACATTAACTCCTCTCTCCGTGTTTTTGGAAACAACATTAGGGACTTGTTGGGGGCCCAGCACTAAGGCAGAAAAGTAGCCATGCAGTGCCTTGAACATTTTTCTTACCTACTTGATAGTCCCTAAAAGCTATTTCCAAAGTAAGAGAGAATGAGAAGTTAAAGGCTTAAAATGAAGCTGGAGAGGGAAATAAACAGTGATTTTTTTAAAAAAAAAGATTTATTTTATTGTTATTGGAAAGGCGGATATACAGAGAGGAGAGACAGAGAGGAAGATCTTCTGTCCGATGATCCACTCCCCAAGTGAGCACAATTGCCAATGCTATGCTGATCCCAAGCCAGGAGCCTCTTCTGGGTCTCCCATGAGGGTGCAGGGTCCCAAAGCTCTGGGCCATCCTCGACTGCTTTCCCGGGCCACAGGCAGGGAGCTGGATGGGAAGCAGGGCTGCTGGGATTAGAACCGGCACCCACATGGGATCCCGGGCATGCAAGGCGAGGACCTTAATCACGCTGGGCCCAACAGTGATTATTGCTACAGAATTATACATCTACAAACAAAGTGTTTTTTGAAAAAAGAAACAAACTGGGGAAGCAATGCGTGTATTTCTGCACTTCCTTGCACTTCTGTGGCCTGTTCCTATATTTGTAATTGGTGCAATCACCCCGAGCGTGAGCTTTCTCTCTTCCAGGCCGAGCCATCTCCTTTGTGACCAAGAACTTCTTTTCCAAAGTCAATGGAAACAGAGGCAGTGCCCCCAATGTGGCAGTGGTGCTGGTGGATGGCTGGCCCACAGACAAAGTGGAGGAGGTTTCCAGACTTGCAAGAGAATCAGGAATCAATATCTTCTTCATCACCATTGAAGGTGCTGTTGAAAATGAGAAGCAGTATGTGGTGGAGCCCAACTTTGCCAACAAGGTGTGTTACTATCCCGAGACCTTGAGAAGCACAACAGCATCAAGGCCATTCTCTCCTTGCTTGTGAGGCGTGTGAAGCCAGGGGGGCCTTCAGTGAGGGTATAGTAAGTCCAGACTCTGGAATCACTCTCTCCAAACAAACCCTACAACTATCCCCATGATGAATGGCCTAGGGACATGGCAGAGGAGCAGTCCCCAAGGTCCTATGGGGAGAGGTCTCTCCTCCTCCTCCCCAGCCTCAGAGAGGCAGCCCACTGAGCCCACACGCAGACACGCACACACATGTATATGTACAGTGTCTTGCACACCCTCACATGAACACATCCTATAAACCAATCAGTCTGATACACATGAGGAAAGTGGGTTCCAACCAGCTCAGTGAGATTATTTTTCAGATGCTACAGCTGGGTTCAGTGGAGACTCCTGGCGGGGAGATCGGGGCCAGCTTTTGTATGTTTTACACAAAGGTAACCCACACAAACCTGCCTCCAATAGAAAGCCAGCCAGCCTGCAGCACGTTTTCTTCTGATGCACATCCGGCCTTACTGTTCTCTGTGTTCAGAACTAGAAGAGTTCCATTCCTCCACCACCTGACTGCTGAGCACTTCCTGGAATCCTCTTTTTGATTTTCGGGGTTCCTCCCGTACTCTTTGTTTTTCTCCCCATCTTGTTCCCAAGATAGAGACTTCCTTGGGACTTGATCCCTGGCCATCCCTCTTCTCTCAGGAGGCTTTCTCTCAGAAATCTCACAATTCCTCCCAGAGCCAGTTTCAGTCTTCATCTCTTGAGCTCTGCAGCCGCCTCTCCCTTGCAAACTGACGTCCTGTCAGCACTTTAACTCCTGCATACCACAAGCCAAGTTCATCTTTCCCACAAACAGTTCCCTTCTCTCAGACCCCTCCCAGAGTGGTTCATACTCAGGTTCTGTGTACCAGCCGACTGGTCTCCTGTCCATGTCTAACACTGTGGTTGCCTTCTCCGTCACTGCCTTGCGGGCCTTACTCTCCATCTATCGGATTCAGCACTCAGTTCACACACCACCCACTCCATGGAAAATTCTGAGAGCCCCGTTTAGATTTCTAAAACTCTACAAAAAAAATTTTTCCTAGGAAAGTCTTAAGCCAGCTCTTGTTTTAGAATCAGGTTTTAATTATACAAATCCATCTGTAGTCATCAGATCTAACTCTGTGACCCCCAAGAGGCAGGGGCCAGGAAGAAACGCCCCAGCTGGTGAATACTAGCCCAGTCACTTCCTGGGTAGAACCAGCCAACTTTCTCCATGTCCATTTGCTACTGCCTTGAGTTTTTTCTGGAACAAACCTGGGGACATGTAAATAAACATTCAGTCCCCTAGTGGCAAGGTTAGCCGGAGGACACAGTGTGGGTTTTGAAGAGAGACAAACATGTGTTCCAATGTCCGTCCCTTCACAGCTGGCCCTCGGTTTGTGCCTTCATGCCAGAGGGTTGCAATTCCATTTTCTAGATAAGGGAAACTCTCTGAGAGCACTGAGTGTGACCCAAGACATGTGACCATTCAGCTTCCATGAGACCCCTACCCCTGGGTACAGTAGTACTCTGAAAATATTTCTTACTCATTTGTTTTTCCATTCAGGACAAAAGCTTGCTTTGATTTCCCTCATGCACTGGTGCCCACTAGTGCCAACCTCATGGCTGGCTATGGTACCAATGACCTGAGGCATCTGGGGAGACATCAATATAAAGGTGAAATCAGTGATTTTCTGTAACTGTGCTAGGGGGAGCTTGCCTGCCACTAAGACAGGACCACAGCTGAGAGGGTGAGAACAAATGAGAGGGGTTCGCTTCTCCACGAGGGCCTGGCTGGGTGAGCTGAAATGAGGACAATGCAGTAGCAGGACTAGCATGAAAAACAGGAGTTTGGCTGCTTCCTCAACTGCTACAGTGACAGACAGGAGGATCTGACCATGACCTAACAAGTACCTCTCCTCTTCGCCTTCTAGGCTGTGTGCAGAACAAACGGCTTCTACACATTCAGTGTGCAGAGCTGGTTCGGCCTCCGCAAGACTGTGCAGCCCCTGCTGAAGCGGGTCTGTGACACTGACCGCCTGGCCTGCAGCAAGACGTGCTTCAACTCAGCCGACATTGGCTTCGTCATCGACGGCTCCAGCAGCGTAGGGACGGGCAACTTCCGCACGGTTCTTCAGTTTGTAGCCAACCTCAGCAAGGAGTTTGAGATTTCTGAGACAGACACGCGCATTGGGGCCGTGCAGTACACCTACGAGCAGCGGCTGGAGTTTGGGTTTGACAAATATAGCAGCAAGTCTGATGTCCTCAATGCCATCAAGAGGGTGGGCTATTGGAGCGGTGGCACCAGCACAGGGGCTGCCATCAACTATGCTCTGGAGCAGCTCTTCAAGAAATCCAAGCCCAACAAGAGGAAGCTGATGATCCTCATCACTGACGGACGGTCGTACGATGATGTCCGGATACCAGCCATGGCTGCCCATTACAAGGGTAAGTCGGCCCTGCCCAGCAGCCTGGGGGCTGGAACCCTTCTCTGGGGTTTGGGGAGGAGGCAGCAGTGAGACGAGGATGGGACTGTCTCTGCTATGCACTGGTTTAGTCTGTACCTTCTCAAAAGGTTCAAAACCATAGGGGAAATATTTGAGATAAACATGTAGGCCCCTCGGAGTAGCAAGGCAAGAGCAAGGAGGGGGCAGCCAGGTAATTGGAATTTCTTCAAGAACCCAAGATCTGGTTTGCATCTCAGCTCTATTTCTGACTCCAATTTCCTGCTAATGTGCACCGTAGCAGGTCCAACCCCCTAATGTGGGAAATCCAGAGGCAGCTAACTTGCTCTTAGCTACCACTTGGGAATTCCCAGTGTGAAGAATGAACAAGTGCTGGGACTCCCTCTCTTCTGCCTTGCAAATCAATAAATACAAAATTTTTAAGCACCTGAAGTTCCACAGATGGCTGGGACCATGCACCCTTCTTTTCTTTATGTCTCGTACATGAGACTTTCCCCATGAGGATGAGACACGAAAATGACATTTGAGTCTTTACCTTTCTCTGTTTAAAACACCAAACTCCCTCCTTATGGAAGATGCTGAACTGTGTTAGCATAGAGACAACCACATTGTGAGTCCTTTTAAAGAGAAAAAACATTCTCAAAAAAAAAAAAAAAAAGGTTCTACTTTTGTAAGTAATTCCTAGCCAGATATTGAGGGAATTGGGGAAATTTCAAAGAAACTTTGATTCAAGATATTTTTAAAGATATTTCCACATAAAAATTTCTAGGAGGGTAACAGAAAAGTTTAAAAATATGAACACAGAATAAAATACTTTGGTAAACTTTTAGAAAATCAGTCACAGCTGTGTTTTTATTGCAGAACCTACATATAATCACTGCTATTGAAAACAGTGCCATAAATCAACATGAAAACACAAACAACCTAGAAAGAGTCTCAGAATAACAGTGAGAGTAATAAGGAAAGTAAACTGAGTGACCAGTGAGACCGACGGACATGCCCTAGCTTACAACACGCACTGCCATGCTTAGTTGTGTTTCCTTCTGTGCCTACATTTAACTTGGGTCCTTTTGCAGATTTTCTGTATTCTTCAAAGCTGCTTAAAACCATCCTAAAGCAAACCTTGATGAATCAGCTTAACTGGCTTCTGGAAACCAAAGTGACCAGACACCAGGCTTAGGCAAAGTCTCCCCAGGCAGTGACCTTCCCTTGGCAGCATCGAAGGGGCATCATCGCCATGGTGGGATGATGGAAGACTGTGTGTCTGAAGTTACAAAGCCCCTTGGCATCATGTCAGCAGCATGAAGATGCTGGCTGAAAGGCCCAGGGAGGGTGGACAGAGCCAGATGGACTCTCCTGCTGTCTCCACACACCTGGCCCTGCTCAGGTCCAGCCCCACCCTCATGTGCTTTTCTAGATATCTGTCCCCTGGGTGTCTTGTGCTGTGTATACTTGGCCTACACAGCAGAACAAGTGAAGGCTGATGGTAGTACCCTGGGAACACCCTACTCAGGCATCCTGTCCTGGTGCAAGCTGCATGGATGCAAATTCCTATTTGGCCTAACTTGGATTCATCTGAAAACATCCCAAGCACTGTATGGGCATATCCAAGTCCAGGCTAGGTGACTGGTCACAGTTGCCAGTAGCAGGTTGTCTGCACCAAGTGTGATTTGAAGGTTAAAAAGCCAGGTTTCTAGCATTGTCCTGTAGTCTTCGCTGGGAGCATTCTGTCCATATGTGAGCAGAAAAGAGAGCCTCATAGGCCTCAGTCCAGCCCTGCAGCAAGCTGCCCGAGCTGCCACTAAGCAGCATTTTAAAGCCCATGGTTACCTCCTCAACTCCCTCCCAGTCAAGACAATATTCGCAGAAAAGAATCTGTAGAGGTGAGAAAAACAACTGGCAGTGTATGCTGAGCTTAACGGATAACAACTGAAAAGGTAGCTTAGGCCAGAGCTATATGAGGCATGATTGGCTCACCAGTCATCAGTAAAACCCCAGGACATCCAGAGGGCACTTGAAAGAGAAGAGGGCAGAGGAACAGGCTATGCGGCAAAGTAAGTTGAGCTTGTGTCTGTGGTGCAGGCATTCCATATGGGCACTGGTTCATGCCCCAGCTGTTCCACTTCCCATCCAGTTCCCTGTTTATGGCCTGGGAAAGCAGTGAAGAATGGCTCAAGTTCTTGGACCCTTGAACTCATGTGGGAGATCCAGAAGAGGCTCCTGGCTTGCTGGCTTCGGAATGGTTCTAGCTGATGGTACTAGCTGAATCAGCCATTTGGGTGGAAGAGGCTCCTGGCTTGCTGGCTTCGGAATGGTTCTAGCTGATGGTACTAGCTGAATCAGCCATCAGTGGATGGAAGATCTCTGTCTCTCCTTCTCTCTGTGTTACTTTGCTTTTCAAATAAAAATAACATAAAAAAAAAACCAGGAAGGCCCCCTAGAAAACTACAGCTAGATACTATGTCATGGACATTTGGCTCACTCATTGGAGCCAGCTTTGAGGTTGCGTGGGAATAGAATTTTGTAAAGTCAAACTCTCATCAACCAGCTACCCCCTCCCCAGTCAAGAGCCATTGCAACAGGCAGTCTTCCTGTCCACTCACCAAGTATGGGTGCCTCATCTCTGAGTTCTGGGCTCTCCTCTCTGGGCCAGCTCACTGCCTGTGGCAACCCGGCACTTGCAATCTCACTACATTCTTTCCATCTGTATCTAACCATGCTCAAGTCACTCCTTCGCTGGAAATTTGGAAAATCTGTTTGACCACGTGGTCTGCCTGTTCTCCCTTTCAAAGACACATGTAGCACTGGCTACTTACACCACCCCACACCTTCATTTCTTTTCCACATGCAATTCATTTGGTGTGTTTTGCATCTCTTGACCTGAAGTTGTTTTCACCAAGTTGCCAATATCTCAGCTTGGTTTATTCTAAGAGGAGAACATCTTCATTTTCATCTTAAATGATTCCCTGATAACATTCAGCACCCTTGCTTGGTCTTCCCCTCCTGATCCTGCAACTCTCCACTGGGCTTCTCTCTGAGACTTTGCTCAGGAGTCCCTGCACTGGGGAGGAACTTGGAGTCTATTTGCTTGCAAAGTCACCCTCAAGCCTAACATTATTCAAGTCCCCTACTTCATTGAAGGGAGTTTGACCCTGCCTTTGATGTAGTTAAGACTCAGATTGTAGTTAGCTTTGAACACAAGCAGAACACGCATGCACCGTGTGGTTTGACCTACATGGCACCAAAAGTTTCACTCATACAAAAATAGCTCCACCTCCGCTACTCCCACACATGAAACACTTTCCATGTATTTACTCCATTTTGACTGGAAGGGTTCCTCCCACCCCCCACGAGACTATAAACTTTGGAGACAGCAACTACATTAAATTTTGCTACTGTTGGCACAGATGTTGGAAAGTATTTATTTATTGAATGAATACGTGACTATATTTAGTCTTACTTCTAGAAATCTAGAGGGCTATGCAGGGTAGAGGGTTGTTCTATTGTATTTGGCGTATTTCTGATTTTGGATCAGGTGTGCCAGCAGAGCAACAGGCAGGCAAGGATCCATCAACACTACCTCTTCTTGGGGACATCTGCTTCATGCCATCTTTGTCCCCACAGGAGTGATCACCTATGCAATTGGTGTGGCATGGGCAGCACAAGACGAACTGGAAATCATTGCCACTTACCCTGCCAGGGACCACTCCTTCTTTGTGGATGAGTTTGACAACCTCTACAAATTCGTGCCTCAGATCATCCAGAATATTTGTACAGAGTTCAACTCACAACCACGGAACTAAAGTCACAGCAGGCAAAGCACCAGCAAACACTGTTTGACGGACTGACTCTGGACAGTGCCCAGGGCTGTGTGTAGGGCACACAGGGTGGTAAGGCTTGCGTGGGACCTGCGGGAACAGACGCATTGTTGTTAATTTTTGCCATCATGGTTTTTCATGCTTCAAAATTTGGAATTAGAAAGATGACCATCAATTTGTGGAATAGGTCAACCTAGTGCACCATTTTGAGGGAATTGAGTATTTCAAAATACATGTACAGAATAGAGCATAGCACCTATGTGGGGTGTAGATGGAGCCTTTGTGAGGGTTTTCTTAATTTCTCATTAAAACTCTAAATCTCAACATGCTCCCTTTTTGTCATGACAACAAACATACTAGTTGCTTAATTAAATGTTGACAAGGATTTCAAGCAATCATTCTGCCTGTGTCTTCTGTGGTGTCCACAGGGTTTATAACAGGGCCACGCTCTGCTCTTTTTGACCCAAGGTGACTATAGTCCCAGGAAGGTGCAGGGAAACTGGCAACAAAAATGGTACAGCTACTCCTGACTGGTCTCCTCTCACTATGACCTCAGCCACTGAATTCCTGAAACAGTTTGCTTCGGGGAAAGTTGCCTGCCAAGCACCCTACTGACCTTGCACAAGAGTGATGTATTACGACTACTCATTAGAATCACTTGGGAGACCAGAATGTTGGTTCCCAAGCCACATCCAAATACCCCTAAACCCTGAACCTACAGCATTAGGTCCTGGATCTTGACATGTTTTAAGAGTTCTGCAATGATTGTTGTAAGTGACCAGGATTGAGGACCATCCAATCAGATGGAGTTTAGCATCCCAGCTGTTTCCTGGAGAGTCCTGGATCCGTTCAGTCCAGCATCTGTCCTGAGCCTCTCCTGTGAAGACTAGTTTCAGTTATTGATAGCTGCATTAAAAGAAGATGTGATTTTTTTTTCCATTTTTAAACTATATTTTGACAATATTTACATAGTTGATTAGGGTAAAACGGTTCAGGGGCTATAGAAAAATGGGTAAGATTATTGGTTCCATATTGCTTCCATCATATATCTGAAGTAAAGGAGAACTTTAAGGGAGAAGCCCCACTCAGTCTCCCTCCCACCTCAGTTCCCTGATGTGGGGCTTGCTCCGAGGGTCTTGCTCAAGTGGTTTTAATAGTTCAACAGTCATGAATTACTGCCAGTCTCACCATTCCAAGCACAATGAGGTCATTGAAGAATCGGCTGATTGACAATCCATGATAGTCTCGTTTGTCCAGTTTTTCGCTGCCAACATATAGCTGAGGTGGTTGATTGACTTGTTCTGTCCTCTGTCTTTTGATGGTTAGGGTTCTGAGTCTGGCAGTTCAATTGGGGGGATCCCCAAAGAAACTTTGTCTGAGGTGTTCCCAGACCAGATTCTTGTATGTACTAGCAAGTACAGGGGCCCAGCACAGTCCATCGCCCTGATCAGCTGGTGGTAGCAATTGCTGGGTTGGTTCTGTTTCCAGCCCTGTCTTCCACCAGAATCAATGGGTGTTGCAGGCCATCCTGGTTCTGCCCAGCACATACTCGGCCCTCACATAAACCAGTGGGAGCTGTAGCCTAGTCGGAGAGACCCACAATAACCCCCATAAGTGTATACTTATGTTATACTTATGTTATACTTAACTTTTTAAGATAATGGTTTTGGGCCAAAAACAGTAGCCTAGTGGCTAAAATCCTTGCCTTGCATACACCAGGATCCCATTTGAACACCAGTTTGTATCCCAACTACTTCACTTCCCATCCAGCTCCCTGCTTGTGGCCTGGTTTCCCAGTAGAGGATGGCCCAAAGCCTTGAGACTCTGTACCCATGTAGGAGACCCAGTAGAAGCTCCTGGCTTCAGATTGGCTCAGCTCCAGCTTTAGCAGCCACTTGGGGAGAGAACCAGCAGATGAAAGATCTTTCTCTCTGTCTTACCTCATCTCTGTATATCTGACTTTCCAATAAGACAGATAGATAAATAGATGGATAGATAGATAAGCTTATTAGGTTTCAAGAAAAATTTAAAATTCATGTATATGAAAGGTCTTCAGAAAGTTCATGAAGAATGCCTTGTATAGAAAAATAATGCAAAAGTTGTGCCCCAAATAAATTTCTCTCAATTTCATTTTTAGCATGAACTTGTTGAAGTATCTTGTGTTTGAGTGCACCCTGCCTGAAGGAAAAGGAGGAAGGGACTAAAGGAACTGAAGGGGTTCTGGAGTTTAGAGGCTCCGCAGTTGTCAATGGTCAAGTCACCAAAGAGAATGCCAGACGCCAGCATGGAGAAGACAGTGAGCCAAATTCTGGTAACTTGAGTGAGCGACAGCAAGTGACTAACAGGTTTGCTGAAGACAGCAGTAATTGGCATGGGAGTTGAACACAACCTGAGGCTGCCTCTTCAAGGCAGGTGGAGACTCCGAGGGCAGGATGAAGGGGATGATGTGGAAGAGGCAGCAGAGCAAAGAACAGACCCTTCCGCACGCCAGTCCTCAAATACTCAGGGCAAGAGAACAAACAGTGCAAGAGACACTTCATGCAGCATGAAGGGAAAGGGCCTGGGAGTTTGCTGACAGCAAAAGAGCTTCCAAGTCTCAGTGGGAAGGCAGAGGTGCAGAATACAGTTGGGCAGAAGAAAGGTTTTCACAGAGCCATGTGAGATCAAGGTCTTGGGGATGATGGATGACACGAATAGCCTGGTTGTAACTGTCACTTTGTGCTGCTTAAACTTACGAGGCAGAACTCAAATCACAATAGAAATAGAACCTTACAGGTCAACTACATCAGTTCCTCAAATTGCAAAAGAGGAAATCCAACCAGGATGCAGCTGTACAGTTGAGAAAGAACAGAATTCAGTTCTGTCTGCCCACCTGCTGGTTCACTTGACCACCTTTTGTTGGGGTGGCATCCCCTTTCTCTCTCTCCTCTTGTGCAACCTTTGCAGAGCCCTCTGATTTCCGCAGACTCTGAAGCCCAGCAGTAAAACGTCCATGCCCCCATTCCTCAGAGTCAATCAGCACAAGCTGGTGAGAGACATGGAGTTAGCTTTTCCAGTGATATGATGTCTACATTCCACTTGCTCTAATTTCCCCACTTCTCATGAGTGAAGGCCCATGGGTAGAAGTTTTTTAGGTAAGTCTTAAAGTTTGGCAACAAAATTCTGCTAAAAAATCTCAAGGCAGGGCCCAACGGCGTGGCCTAGCGGCTAAAGTCCTTGCCTTGAACGCCCCGGGATCCCATATGGGTGCCGGTTCTAATCCCAGCAGCTCCACTTCCCATGCAGCTCTCTGCTTGTGGCCTGGGAAAGCAGTCAAGGACGGCCCAAAGCTTTGGGACCCTGCATCCGTGTGGGAGACCTGGAAGAAGTTCCTGGATCCTGGCTTCGGATCAGCATAGCATCGACCATTGCGCTCACTTGGGGAGTGAATCACCGGACGGAAGATTCTCCTTTGTCTCTCCTCCTCTCTGTATATCTGACTTTCCAATAAATAAATAAATCTTTAAAAAAAAAATCTCAAGGCAAACCAGCAGGGTTCAGACATTGCTTGTTTCTATGGGACCTTTAAACTGCTCGAACAAGACAAAACTTCCCTAAAACAAGATTTCTAGCAGTGTTCTCGGGGAGCAGGGGGCAGCGCTGGTTCACAGAGAAGAAAATACTCCTGTGTCCTGAGATTTTCTACATGATAATGTTATTTCCCAGTCAGAATCCTAAGAGAAGGTCTCCCCTTAGATTATCAATATGTAAATACAGTTATTAAGAAAAATGCTGGAAACCAATTACTATGGGGGAAAAAAAAGACATTATTCTACTAATGCCTGTAAGGAATTCACAGTCCAGTGGGAAACCACAAACAAGCAAATAATTAAAATCTTACAATTACCATAATGGAATTTTATGCAAAGTGCATGACTGGCAATTGCAAAAAGTATCATGACAAATGAAATTGCCATCATGCCTATGAGTCAGCGTTTTTTCACCTGCTGAGCCCTGGTCTACATATATTTACTTGCTTACCCATAAAACTTGCTTGAGAGGCATAATGTTCTCTCATTGTACAGACCACCCAACTGAGGCACAGAGCTCAGAGACCCCTAGTACCTCACTCAAGGTCATGGAGTAGGTATAACTCAGTACCAAGTGAAAATTAGGCCCTACAATTTGACTTGAGAGCTAATACTTAATGCTTTGTTTCTTGTAATAACAGAATGTAAAATAATCAAAGCAGTTTTATCAGGAGTCTTCTAGTAAGCCTGACAATTAAAAATATACCTACTGAAGTAGACACTTAGAAGTTAAGACACTTGGGCCTGTCTCGATAACCCAGTAGCTAAATCCTTACCTTCCATGGCCTGGTATCCCATATGAGAGCTGGTTTGTGTCCTGGGTGCTCCACTTCCCACTCAGCTCCCTTCTTTTGGCCTGGGAAAGTAGTGGGGGATGGCCCAAATCCTTAGGACCCAACACCTCTGTGCGAGACACAGAAGAACCTCCTGGCTCCTGGCTGAACTCTGGCCATTGAGGCTACTTGGGACATGAACCAGCAGACAGATCTTTTTCGCTGTTTCTCCTTCTCTCTGCAAATCTGTCTTTCCAATAAAAAACATCTTTAAAAGAAGTTAAGACACCTGCATCCCACATCATAGTATTTGCTTTTGATTCCCAGCTCAAGCCCCTGACTTCAGCTTCATGACGGTGCAGATCCTGGCAGACAGCAGTAAGGGCTGAAGTAGCTGGTCCCTGCCACTTGTGTGGGAGACCTAGATGTGGGTATCAGGAAAGGGAGGCAGCAGAAGGCAGCTCTTTGTCTCTGTCTGCCTATCAAAGAAATAATTTTAAAAAGAGATATACCTGTCATTCTATGAAGCATAGTCTCAGTGTCAGCTCGATGTCCAGTGTGAACAGTCTATTAGGTGCTTAACTCACTCCACTTTACATGCAGCCCTCCTGCTGATTCTCCACATTGGTCCTGCCTTTACTTAACACAGGTGATTTCATCCATATAGGACAGTCTTGATAGTAGCTTCCTGAATGCATCCTTCACGTCTTAGTCCATATGACACTTCCTCTTCAGAGTCTTCCCTAACTTACTCAGACAGACTCGGGTCCCCTGGATACAAAATCATGACTCACCTTTCTCCAGAGACTTCCTTGGTCTTGTCTCATTAGAAGAAATACCCTGCATGCATCATCAGGGACATGGATTCCAGAGGATGAGGTATCCCTAATACAGTGGTGCTGGTAGAATGAGGCAGATATTTTTAGGAAAAGAGAAGCAGGAGAGGCTAAGAGAGAGTATTTCCATCACACTGCACCCTTCTTCCCAACATCCTTCTGAGGTTCTTCACCATTAAATAATCATTGCTCTTTCTAAAACCAGTAAAAAAAAATACTCTATGGGTATCTCCCCATAGGAAAACTCTGTCACTCACCTGCTCTCATTTCTCTTACAGAAATGAAAATATGTTTCATGTTTACCTTCCTGAGTTTTATTCAGCAACCATGTTTTAAGTACTTAATATATATTAGGCATGTGGACTGACACTACAACACAAAGATGAGTGAGACTTGACCTTTCCCAAGGAACATACAGGTTAGTATGGAAGAGAGACAAATAAACATGGCATCTGGCTCATGGGAGAGGTGACAGGCACATGTGGGCAGGCCTTTTAGGCTAGGTTTTCTGAGCCAAGTTCATTCTAGTAAAAGAAAATGGGTAAAAGGCCCTGGTAGAGGGAATGACAGCCTTACAAACCACGAGATGTGAAACAGTACAATGCACAGACAGACTTATAGACTGGAACTGGAGGCAAGGATGTCAGAAAGCAATACTATGGAAAGCTGGGGGTCCAGGCACACAAGGTTGTATTGGTCAAAGCTGTTTTGCTTACAAGTAACAGGAGCTCATTCTGTAGTACTTCAAGCAAAGAGAATTTTGGAAGGAAACAAGAATAAACCGACAACACCAAGGAGACAGAGTAGAACCCTAGAAATGGTCTAAGGAACAGAAGCAACTCTCTCAGTCCACCCTCCTCCAGAATATTCTTAGGGATGGAGCCCACACTGTGGTCTCCTTCAGCCAGGCCATTCAGCAATCCACAGGGGAGTGGCTAGTAAGAGGATAAGCTCTCATATTGCTTTATCTCATCACCTAGAATTGCTAACTTTGAAAGTTTTTGAAAGAGTCAGGTTGCCTTGAATGCCAATGAATGCAGGTCTACAAGGTTGGTTTCCAGTTTAGAAAAGCAAATTCAAGCTGAATGGCTGTCTGTCATCTCTGCAGTGTTCCTCTGTTTTACTCGGCTTTATCTAAGATAGCTAAGAACAGCATCTGTGAGACTCCCCTTCACTTCTCTAGGCCTCAATGACTACTCAGTGTTACTTGCTTTACTGCTAACAGCTGGAAAAGCATGGGGGCTATCAAAGAAACAGGACACTTCTGTTGGGTTCCTCTTCTGTATCTAGTACAAAGCTCTTACTAACTGAAGAGAAACGCCCTATTTAACTAATCATCCACATAGTAAACAAAGTTGAAAAACTTCATTTTTAAGGTAGCCTTGGCTACTTTCTTTTGTTTCATTTTTAGCATCTTTTGGTTGAAAGATATACTGAGCTGAACTTTATACTAGCCATCTTTCTTACACAAATAGGGCCTGTAGGCAGTCAGCTGCCCAAATAAGCAAATACTACACTTGGCTAGGTAACCAAGACTTGGCTTTATATATTTATATAAATACAATTCCCGCTGAATAGCTCCTTTCTGTGATTTCTCCAGTCCCAAACTTGGTTGAGGTGAGCAGCCTTAATGGCAAATTGAAATCTGGACTCTCAACAAAGAGCCTCTACATGACTGCCCAGGGCATAGAAACAGAAGCCATGGAAACAGTGAAAACACCAAAACCAAGAACTGAGATTCACTTCATTGTTGTTGGACTGACATCTCCAAGACATTTGCAAGCTGAGCCTTGATATCATGAAACTGGATTTTTTTTCAATTGCCTCAGCACACCACAAGCTCTTCAAACTGTGGTGAAACGAAATTTCTTTGCTACCTCAATGGGAGGGTCGTACAGGGCTTTAAAACCAAACAGGGAAAGACACACGCCAGAAGGTTGCAAACCACTGAGGTGACGAGTGTCCAAGATACGCACCAAGCAAAATAAATGAGCAGATGTGTCGAAAGGGCAAAGGCACAGTGTAACTTGTTTTTCCTCAGAAAACCACCTCAGTGAATGGGGACCTTTCCACCTGCCTGACCTAAGGCCTCAGACACTCCCAGGCCTGTTTCCACCTTGAGAGAGGGGCACTGTGCTGATGGGAAAGCCCAGCTGTGGTGCAGAATCTGTTCTCACCCTGGACAGTCCACAGGAACCTTAAAAAGTAAAAGCCTGAGCCTGGCATGATAGCCTAGCGGCTCAAGTCCTCCCCTTGCACACACCAGGATCCCATATGGGCGCTGGTTCTAATCCCAGCAGCCTCACTTCCCATCCTGCTTTCTGTCTGTGACCTGGGAAAGCAGTCGAGGATGGCTCAAAGCCTTGGGTTCCTGCCACTATGTGGGAGACCAGGAGGAATCTCCTGATTCCTGGCTTCAGATTGGCTCAGCTCTGGCCATTGAAGTCATTTCGGAAGTGAACCAGAGGATGGAAGAGCTTTCTTTCTGTCTCTTCTCCTCTTTTTATATCTGACTTTGCAATAAAAATAAATAAATCTTAAAAAAAAAAAAAAGAAGTAGGGCCCGGCGCGGTGGCGCAAGTGGTTAAAGGTCCTCGCCTAGCACGCCCGGGATCCCATATGGGTGCCGGTTCTAATCCTGGCAGCCCCACTTCCCTTCCAGCTCCCTGCCTGTGGCCTGGGAAAGCAGACGAGGACGGCCCAAAGCTTTGGGACCCTGCACCCGCGTGGGAGACCCGGAAGAGGCTCCTGGCTTCAGATCGGCATAGTATCGGCCCGTTGCGCTCACTTGGGGAGTGAATCATCAGACGGAAGATCTTCCTCTCTGTCTCTCCTCTCTGTATATCCGCCTTTCCAATGAAAAAATAATAAAAATAAATCTTTAAAAAAAAAAAAAAGAAGTAAAAGCTTAAGGAAGCTTTGGCAGCCCCTGGGGCTGCTGCCTGCACAGTCCTGTACCATCTTCAGGCTTTCTTTGTGCAGATGCAGTGGAAACAACATGGTCTAACATGTATTGAATGTTTCACTGCATTTTGACTCTCCTCCCAGGCCAGGCTTTTGACTATTACCATGAGGCAAATGTTCATGATTAAGAGTCACTTGAGCTAATAAAAATTGTTATCATTTACTTACCTGTCCAGAGTAAGACCGCAGTTGGGTTCCAGATGCTTTATTATTGATAATAATGGCCTGTTTCTCGTCAAGAGACAGTGGTGACATGCTGATGGTGACCACCTAGCAGCACACCCGTCTAGGCCAAGGATCTCTCTAGCCTCCCTCACTTGCTAAGCCAGTGATCGCAACTCTGCCTTACAAAGCAACCAGACTATTCTGAGCCCACAAGCCTGTTCACTGGCAGATCTAGGGCAGCCCTTCAAGGACCTCCAAAACACCTCATCCTGAAGAATGCGGACAAGCCTGAGGACAAACCTTTCCCGGATGGAGTTCCTCCTACAGAGCACAATGGGGTGACAACAACAGGGCAACAGCTCTGCCCTGGTGCCTCAGCAACCTCTCATTCCTCCACCCAGGCCACATGTAAGCTCAACCTCAGTTTGACTCCAGTCTCGTTGGGATGGCCTGATCATCCCAGGAATGTAGTGAGTACAGCTTGTGACAAGTTCTCCCAAGGCCACTGTCACATACCTTTCCATATTGTAGGAGACTTTCCTAAAAGCACCCTCTTCTCAGAGAAGTCCAGGACTCCACACAGGAGGCTGCAGGCTACAAAATACACTCCCTGCCTTCTAGAATTGGGGTCCCACTTCTTATGATACCTCTGATGTGGCCCTTTGGTTCCGGTGTTGTTGGACAAGGAGACTGGCACCAGACTGTTTCAGCTTCGGCTGACTTTGTAAGTAATAAACTGAATCCATTCGGGTCCACAGTGTACTTAACCTATCAAATCTAGGCAGAGTGGCAAGTGGGCCTCGACCACTCACAACAGCTGTTTCTCAAGTGCCCTAGATAGCTCTCCACACCACAAGTCTCTTCCAGAAGGTTCTGGAATGATCTGATCATGCATGTTCACAACACGGCTACATTGTATCCCACTGACTTCTCCTAATGCGGTTGATCTGCACTAGTGTGTGTGGTCTTCATCTTACTAAATATTACACAAAGAATTCTCTCTTCAGATCTATGAATGTTTGCAAGGGCACTGCCTTCACCACACTGGGTGCTGCCCTTACACACCCTTGGGTAGGATGGAGTCTAGATTTCCCCTTAATGGATGAGGTTTCTTCAAGTGACTACTTAATGAAACGTGAAGAAAGAACCTAGGGCCCCTGTGAAGTGATGCTCGGGGCAAGCTCTCCGCCAGTCACCACAGAGGGGCAGGGGCAGTGCCATTTCTCCCAGCTGTTATTTGTCAGTTCCAATGGTTTGAAAGTGAGGGGGCATGTTGAAGGAGCCCATTTGAGGAATGAAAAGGGAGCTGTCTTAGTTTTTCTTCCTGAATATGGCATTGCCTATAAATCCTCTTAAACAGATCTCTTCCTTTTCTGGAAAACATTAAGGATGGAGAAAATTGGTTCTGAGTCTTTTTCTAAGGAAGTTTCTAAACAAACTACCTGGAAACAATCAGATTGTGAATGTTTCTAAACCAAGAGGGTTTTGTAATGTGTTGCTTTTGGTTACCAAGTCCAGAATTCTTCACAGTGAAGTTTCTCTCTGTGGGTTGGACACTGTTAAAACTACTCTAGGTTTGCAAGAAGCTGGGTTAGAGGAAAGGAAATTAGGAAACTGGCCTTCCCTAGGTGTTTTCATGTTCCTGGCAACATCACATTGGCTGCCTTCACATTGGCTACTCCAATTTGAAATCCTACAATGACAATACTAAGCACTGTTTCATAAATGAAAAATGGAGACTCAGAGAGGTTACCTTGTGTCAGCATCACACATCTGTTAAAATGTCAAGTTCAAAACTATGTCTCAGAAAAATTATTCATGTAAATGTAATGAAATTATGTGTCAATATTTTTTCCAAAAAAAGCTGAAAGCACTGTTCAATGTTTGCTTCACCTAAGACAGAAATAAGTTTAAAAAATCGTGAGAAAATAAATTTATAATAAAACTTCAAATTTTATAAACTTCTACATAACAGAATCAATATAAACTGAATCAAATCAGCAACAACAACAAAAAAAGGGAAGGGCCCGGTGGGATGGCCTAATGGTCAAAGTCCTCGCCTTGATTGTGCCAGGATCCCATATGGGTGCCAGTTCTAAACCCAGCAGCTCCACTTTCCACTCGCTGCCTGTGACCCAGGAAAGCAGTCAAGGACGGCCCAAAGTTTTGGGACCCTGCACCCATGTGGGAGACCCGGAGGAGGATCCTGGTTAGATCAGCGCAGTACTGGCCGTTGCACTCACTTGGGGAGTGAATCATCGGACAGAAGATCTTCCTCTCTGTCTCTCCTCCTCTCTGTATATTTGACTTTGTAATAAAAATAAATAAATCTTAAAAAAAAACAACAACTTGGTACATAAGAGCTACATGACATTGTGCTTCTTACTCAATAATATATTGTAATTTCCAGTTAAGATTTTACCAAATGATCTATCAAATACTGGAGAAGGCATGATAAAAAATTATATTTTCCAAGAGACTCCAGTAACAAACTAATAGAACAAAAAGGCTTAGTATGTAAATATTTTTTTGTATATAATATATAGAAACAATATGCTTTCTCTTTATTTGTAATCATCCCTTAGATATCAACAGGTATTTGGTCTACTGGTTATGATGCCCGTCTCTCATATTCTAATTCTTGGTTTTGATTCTCACCCTGGTGCCTGACTCCAACTTCCTGCTAATGTAGACCTTGGGAGTCACTGGCTCAGGTTCTTGGGTACCTGTCAGCTGTGTGAATTCCTGTGTCACAGCTCCAGCCCTGGTCCAGCACTACCCACTACAGGACCTGGAAAATAATTCAAGGTATAGGAGTTTCTTCTTTCTGTCTGCCTTTCTGCCTATCAAAGTAACATTTAAAATGATGCAAACAGGGGATCAAAGCTCATTCACAAACAGAAAAGGTTCATTCACAATAAAGTCCTCAGAGTTAAACAAGCCGAAATAGAGCTAAAGACACAGCGCTTAAATAAGGAAACCAAACTTTACTGAAGATATTAATATCTGAATGAACAAACAGAAAATGATACTATATATGGATGGAAGCACAATATCATACATCAAGCTTCCTTAAATTAATATGTAAGTTAAAAGCATTTCCAAGCCTTAATTGAATAAAACTGAATTGAAATATCAAAAACTTCAAAAACCAGAGAACAGCTAAGAAAGGCAGTAAAAAGAACAATATAGCATGGGCAAGAAAAAAACTCTGTTTAACCATTGTAGAAAACCATTACATTCGAACATATAATAAAGTCACTGCAATTATATCCATGATACTTCCATTGGAAAAGAGAACTGTAAATGAAAAAGAATAGCACTCGGAGAAAATATGAGTATATGTGAAAATTTGAAATACTTCTTACCTGGTATTATACCTAATTGAGAAAAGATCAATTTTTTAAACATAGGGTGCTAGATTGACAAACCACTTGGAAGAAAATAAAGCTAGATATGTTGCTTGCATTCTAAGTATATATTAAAATTATAAATGAAGTAGATTTCAATGTAGAAAATCAAAAACTATATATATGTAATTCTAGGTCACACAGAGGTAGATCATCTTAATCATGTAGTTAAAAAAATTTATAGTAATATCTACTAACCATAAAAACACAGACTTAAATACATACTAATACACATTGAGTGGGAAAAGGCATTGTGTACATGGTCAACAGAAATATGACAGATTTGGAGAAAAACATTTCAAGTAATAAGAGGAACCAAATTGTTCAATCGTAGAAGGAGTAAGGGTAAAATATCAATAAAATGAAAAAAAATATGAGGCTGTGAAGAGCGGAAGGGGAAATTCCTGAGTCTATGGAACTATATCATGAAAAATAAAAATTTTAAAAATTTATAAATGTGATTACAGCAAATACTCAATCCACCTAAGAATGAAGTCTAATGGCTAAATTTTACATGGAAAAAGTACTTCCTAATGTGATTAAATCTACAACTTGCAAGAACTGGAGGAAATTTTAACCAAAAAAGGGTCAGTATATACTACATTAAAAGGCACTTGCAAACTAGTTAAATAAATAAAGAGAAACATAATAGACAAAATTAATAATAAAAGTGAACTACTTGCAGTAGGCAGAATTCCCAGAGTCCCCATGAACTTTATTCATATGTCATCACATAACAGGGAGAAAGGAATTGCAGATGTAATTGATATTGACAAACTGATTTTAATGTACAAAGATTATTTGGATTGGCCTTACCTAACCACCAGAGCCCTTCAAAAGCAATCTTGTCGGGTCGGTAGCAAAAGACCAAGAAGAATGGTATAAGAAGCATTTAATACCCTGTGACGACCTTAGAATGGATAGGACCGTGTGCCAGGCCCAGAGACCAACCTTTAGAGGTCTGACCAGCGTCGACTGTGGGTCTTCATCCTAAAGACTTTAGGAACTTGCAAGTGAATTTTTCTCTAGAGCTTTCCGTTAAGAGCCCATGCTGGCACCTTCCTTTCAGTGTAACTGTGCCCTGAAAAGAGGGTCCAAGTTTTCTTAGAACTCTAATCTACAGAACCATGATTTAAAAAAAAAAAAAAAGGAATGCTAAATTTGTACCAATTTCTTATGTAACAACATAAACTGACAGGTAAAGGCTGGCCCTGTGGTGCATGGAGTTAGGCCAGTTTGCAACCGCAGCATCTCACACTGAAGTGCCAGTTCATATTCCTGCTGCTTGGCTTTTGATCTGGCTTCCAATTCAGCTTCCTGCTAATGTTCCTTGGGCAGGCAGCAGCGGATGGTCCAAACACTTGGGCCTCTGCCATCTATGTGGAGATCTGCATGGAGTTACTGGCCCCTGGCCCTTCATATTAGCCTGGAACCGGATGCTGCAGCTATACGGGCAGTGAGCCACTGAACGGACAATGTCTCTTTCGCTGTCACTCTATCCTTCAAATAAATTTTTAAGAATTACTGATAACTCATTTCCTAGTATAATCCAAATGACCCATAAAAATAATTTACAGTAGTCATTATAGTTGTTAGGAAAATGGAAATGCAAACACTGGGAAGTCACTATACACACTATTTCATTTATGATTCTGCAGTTATTCATTGGCTATAAAAGACAAAGTGTTTTCATGCATTCACTGGTAGAAATATAAATTATTTCACCCTTTCTTCAACAGAAATCTATCCCATAGAAGTAAAGACCATCATAGTCACAAACACTTGTACACACAAGAATATTTATTGTGATAGCAAAAATCTGGTAACAAAATAAACTCATCAGAGAGATTTAATAAATCATGGTATGTCATCAATCTGGAGTATTACACAGCCATTAAAAAGAATGGAATGAAAGCTAGAGTCTTAGGATGCCCATCCTATAGTCCTGGAAAGGAAAAGTGAGATTCAGAGAGTAAACTGGCTCTCCAAAATATCTTTATTTATGTAAGATTGTATGATTGTATTTATGTGTGTACTATGAAACTTCGCAGATCTATAGATTTAAGGCACTAATACACATGAAACTAGGAAATACAAGTTGCATTATCAGTATAAAAAATTGTCATGCAATAATTGCTCATACATCACTCATCAACAATATTCCACAGTTCTATTTAGTGTTTCCCCTAACTGGAATATGAGCTGCAGTAGTAAGTGAAGGCTTTTTTGTTCACTGCTGATCCCAACACTTAAAATTGTCTGCCACACAGTAGGGACTAGAAGAATCAGGAAAGTGATATTCTTTTTGATGGCTTTTTCTGATGCTTATTTTAATGGCTCTTGGCTTCAGCTTGGCCCATAACCAGATGTTGCAGCCATTTGGGGAGGAAAACAAGGGATGGATGGAGGATCTTGTTGTAACTGCCTTTCAAGTGAATAAATTTATCTCATTAAAAGATTGATATTCTAGAGACTAATGGGAGTAAACGAATTGTATAACAAAAATATATAGATCCAGGGAGTTCAGCTTTTTGTTGGATACATACTATGGCCTGATAGCTCACCATGTGTTTTACACTCATAACCTGAAATTGACCAAATTAAAGAGACCTATTTTATAAGTAAGAAGCTGACAAAAAAAAAAAAAAAAGAAGCAGCATGGTGTAAGTTTCTTAGACTCCAAGTGTTAATGTCCAGGTCAAATGCTTGATCTTTCCTCTGTGCTGAAACATCTTAACAGAGCCCTACTTTTAATCAATAAATTGCAAAGAGAGGCAACAGTTTTTACATATTATATAGGCTTAACATTGACATTGACTCAGCAATTGCATACTTTCTATGTACTTCTGATTGTTCTAATGATTTAAGTCATTTGATGTAAGTATAAATGGGGGTTCTGACTTGACTATTTTGCTCATGAAGCAATTAAACTGTTCAACTAAAACCCTGAGTACATCCTGAGAGATCTGGACCCTGCTTTCACTGGGAGAATGAAGAGTCATTCATAAACAGGACCTCTGTGGGATGCATCAGAGGCCTGTGGGTTGCCCGTCTGAGGCAAGGAGTTAGGAACAAAGAAGGGACAGCTAATAGACTTTACACATTTCTGTCACCATGCGTTTTGCTCAGTTCCAATGGAGGCGGACTGGAAATGTGAGCCCAGAGGGGGAGCTCTGGGGCACTCAGCCGCCACTCCTATCCTTCTCCAGTCAGGGAGCTGGCTGGCCTCAACCATGGACCAGACCCTCATATGTAGATGCATCTGACCATTACCTGGGGACTGGCAAGCTCCTTTGTTTCCATTTGTACATTTTGGTCTTTATTTGGATGAATGTTGTTTTTTTTTGGGGGGGGTGGGAACTTTGATTACTCAACCAACAAATCAAATTCAAGTTTTCTTAATGTGAGGTACCAGATAAAGCACTGTGGGGGCTACAAGAAACACAAATGTGCCCTGTGCCTCCAAGAAATTAAAAAGACAGAAATAAATAACCATGAACTTTTTAAAGTGACATATTAGCAGTACTTAATGTACTCAGTAATGGGGAAAATCATGATATTCAGAGACAACTTATCACTGCTTACTCCAACCCTTCAAAACAAAACCAGATTATTTTGAAAGACTGTATATAATAAGCTTATCATTGGAGGGTATTTCCTCTCCAGCTTGTGGCCAATGCAGTTGTGATGGCTCAAGGACTCACATCCTGCACCCACACGGGAATACCAAACTGCATACCAGGGCCTACAGCAGTGCCTGCCCAGGCCCAGCTGCTGTGGGCACCTGGGGTGGGGGGCAGTGAAATGCCCATGGGAGCTCTCCCTGTCTCTTTCTTGACTCTCAAATTAAAAAAAAAAAATCCATTAAAAACCAAAAAGTCATAGGTGTATTTTCAAGTAACCTCAAGTAATACAGGAGCATATTGTCTTCCTTGTTTAAAAATTGACTAAGAAGAACATAAGAAAATCTGAGTGTTTTAGAGTTTGGTGGAAGCCTGACTCCTTCTGATTGTGAGATATACAAGGAAATGGAACAGAGAGCATTTCATTGAAAAAGATCTCACTTAAATGAATTTAGTGAATTTTGTTTTAGCTGCAGCGACATACTTTCAAAACCTGTTTGAAAAGTAACTGGCAGAACCCAACCTTAACCATTTAAGCTCTGAGAGGACACTGCTATTAATTTTATTCATGCAGTCCACTCCCACCTGCTGTAGCTTAATGCTCCGTTCATTTCAGCACACATCAAATGCACAAGTCTCCACATTTCTCTGGAAGTTCTGCACAACAATATAGGTTTTCCAGTCAGTAAAATACTGATGCATTTAACACTTACATATTTTTACACAGCAGTTAAGTACTGGGCTGGGTAACTGGGAGGGGGGTGTGCGGGGAATGAGGTTAGGGGACAGTATTAGTTACAAATGTCAAGGATACATACCACTGAGTTTTTTTCTAAAATATACAGAGTAAGGCCACTCTACAATAGAACACTTTAAAATATATAGCTTATAAGAAAAGATGTGGATACATTTAAAAATGATTTCAAAAGGCTAATCAAAAACATTCTCATCCTATGAAAATGAAAAAAAAAATTGATGAAGCTATCACTTGGTCATTTCAGAAGATGTCTTACATGCCTGTTCTTCATTCTGACATATGTACATAATACAACATGCCTAAACTTGGTTTCCTAATGCAAAATAAAAATGTGCCACCTGACATTTTGCCAGCAGGTACTAGGATACTTCTGCTGTCTTCCCTAAAATGATCTAACTTAGGAGCCAGTGTTGCAGCTCAACAGGGAAGTCGGTGCCTGCAATGCTGGCATTCCATATGGATGCTGATTTCAGTCTGGCTCCAGGCCTGGGTGAGCAAGAGGATGGGAGGGACAAACAAGTATAGAATTTAAACCATACAGTGTTTGAGGTCAGAAGTGATCATCTTTCAAGTTCATCTAAAGGAGAAATGAAGATGTAGCAGCACAGCTCCATCTAGAAACAGTACTTGTTTCCTCCAAGCCCTCACCTGACTAATCCAGTACTCTAAACAGCCTTTTTCTGATAGAATTAATTTTCCTCTAAGAATAACTTTATTAATAAGGTTATTTTCATCTAACTTTCATAAGTGAAATGAGTAGCTTGGAGGGCAGTATATCAACTTTCCAGAACATAGAGTAAGCTGCTTGTTTCTATATGCCATGATTAATTTTTAAAAGATTTTGGTTTTTAATTAGAAAGGCAGATTTAAAGAGAGAGACAGAAAGATCTTCCCTCTGCTGGTTCATTCTCTAAGCAGCCTCAATGACCAGTGCTGAGCTAATCCAAAGCCAGGAGCCAGGAGCTTCTTCTGGGTCTCCTATTTGGGTAAAGAGTCCCAGGGCTTTGGACCATCCTCACCTGCTTTTCCAGGCCACAGGCAGGGAGCTGGATGCAAAGCAGAGCAGTTGGAACACAAACCAAAGTCCATATGGGATCCCAGCAGCTGCAAGGCGAGAATTTAGTTACTAGGCCACCCTGCCAGGCCTGATATCATGATTAATTTTACATCAATGTAAAGTTTTGCTTTCCATATACTTATTTCTCTTTTAGAAAGATTCATTTTAAAGACAGGCAGGAAGAGAGAGAGAGAGAGAGAGAGACTCTTCAATTGCTGGTTCACTCCCCAAATGGTTGCAACAGCCAGGGCTGGGCCAAGCCGAAGCTGGAAGTCAGGAGCTTCTATTGGGTGTCCAACATGGGTACAGGGGCCCAAGCACTCGCGCCACCCTCCACTGCTTTCCAAGTTGCATTGGCAAGGAGTTGGATCGGAAATGGAGCAATCAAGACTCAACATGTTCACCCACCACTGTGCTTCCTTTGATTAAGCTCACATAATTAAACAAGCAAAAAAAACCCACCCTTCAGTTTGAGGTTACACATTGTTACATAGGCATATGCACAAAGACATAACTGTGGTACATATATTGACAACAATAATCCTAGCACACCAAGTTCCATCTGGGTGATGCTATACTGTAGGATCTCAACATTATTGTGTTAATTCTCTAAAGAAGTACATGGAAGAGTCAATGTCAAATTAGCACCTAGACTAGTCTTGCTAAAGTAAATTTGAGCTGAATCACCAGGTACATAAGAATTCTCTAAAAAGCAGCCACTGTCCATTAACAGGGCTTTACAGAAGTTGCTCACACAAAATAATCGGGTTGTTTAAGTCTGACTAAAGTCACCATTACCTTTAGTGAATAAAGATGGACTTGGGAGTGCGTAGGGTCGATCTTTCTCTGTTTGATGGATTCCAAATTTAGCTTTGAAAGTATAGGATATGTAAGAAGTTACAAATTCTGTTTCAAAAAAACTGCAGATCTCAACTTTTGGAGTTATCCTGGTCATAGCAACTGAGAAGTTACAAATTAAAGAATGTATTTTGGTTACACTGTTTTTGTTTGTTTATACCCTATGCCAAGGAGTCTGGCATTCCCTTAAGTGTCAGGGCAATGCTGGGACTCCTCAAAACATCAAGAAGCCCACTGTAGATCAGGTTACTACTTTGACCATAGGCTAAGACCTGAGGATCACAAACCCATAAATAACTTACAGAGCCTCTGTGACTTCCTATGTTAGATTACTCCAAAGTTATCCCAGCAGGCCAGGTCTTAGTTCTTGTTAAAACCCAGTAAGAGATGCTTCTAACACTACTGAAGAATGTGCATTATAAAAGACACCGGTCCACCAACACTAAGAAATTCAAAGGTCAGTGCATAGTTGCAGAGACATCAAGGAGTACTTTTACATTCAACACAGTATTGTCATTCCAGAGAGGAACAAAGAAATTCTGAGCTCTGCATAGGCAAAGACTTCAATGATGGCACAAACGGGCAGAGGTGTGGCAGGCTTATGACTGTCTATTAAATAGCCAAGCAAAGAAAAAATAAAAACGCATTGTTTATAGATGTTGCTGCAACTTATTTAATTGAACTCTTTAAAAAACATGAAACTTATTTGTTAACAAACACACCAAGTAACCCTGGAAGTATCACTGATTGAATTTTTTGGTTTTAAATTTTTGCTAGCTTTCCAAAGGTTCAAATTCCCTGTAACGATAAACTTGTCCATCTTCTTCACAATCAATAATTAAGAGTTTTTGCTTATTTTGGACTCACACCTACTTTGTCTAATATCAACTTTTCTGTAACCTTCTACAAGCCCCCAGCCCCAGATCAAATGGTAATTGAGTGTTTTATTTGAATTTGGTGCAAAGTTGCTACTAGATTCCAAATTTGACAAATATTCCAATTCATGAGACATCTATAGCACATCATCTATATTTGCACACTTTATTTAGAAACAAATACACTTAGAGCCATCGAAAATGGATATCTTAAATAGCTTATCCAAACCCGGAATTTAACACCCCCCCCCAAAAAAAAAACAACTTTCTTGCACCACAAATATTAGCATTTGGGATAATTTACATTAATTGATATTATCACTAAAATTTTAAATACCTGAAGATCAAACAATCTGGCCCAGGGCTCATCAGCTAGGGGACAGAGTATGGAAAGAAAAGGTTGTTTAGAAATCCAAACTGATGATACCCTAAGGTCAGCTCCAGTAAACTCAAGTTGAGAAGACATAAAATAAGCAGTTGATTTCAGTATTATAAACAAGTGGTTCCACCTAAAAACAAGTATAAGATCTAAAGCTGGGATTAAGACAAGAGACATCTTTTAATCTGGACTGGATAAAAGGTGTGGAAAAGGAAGGTTGTGGTTTTTTTTCTCACCACAGGCAAGCCTCAGCCAAACAATGAGGAGAAAATAGGCAGGAAGGTACTCAGTAGACCAGACATTCTGGTCGCTGACAATACCAAATTCACAGCTTTCTATAAGCCAATTAAAATGCCATTCTCTGAGACATTTTCAAGAGAGGTAACACACAAAGAGGGAGGGACATTCTACATTAACAAGGCACTCACTGGTTCAACAGCCTGTTAAAAAGGCAGGCAGACATTAGAGTTTATCTAAATTAAATGAACTTTCCAATTTGCATCCGAGGGATGACAGGCATGTGGTCCCAGTTAAATTAAATCCAAAGCATGATGGCCAAGATCCAGAGAATTCTACCCCCTAAGTACTACTTCAGGAATACTGCTAGAGTGAGTGGGATTTAGGAATCTCTGTTACTTGAATTTTTTGAACTGAAAAAGCAAACAATGTGAAGACTCTGCTAAATATTTTATCAACCCCGTACCCCTTACATCGACATGGAGACCCAGCTGCAAGAGGGATACCGTCAATTACAAAGCTTTACATAGCAAAAGTAAGATGATTCGGATCATCTGTTTATCAAAATGACTATCTTTTTTTTTTTTTAAAACACAGATATAATTGTTCCTGGAACTATCCTAAAATGGACTTTAGGAATTGAAACATTTCACAAAAATAAACATTTCTGTCAGCTACTGCTTTTGTAAAATGTGAAGCCCAGTGTCAAACATTTAAAAAATACTGCAGTTATATAAACAACAGGTAATATAGCAATAAGGGAAACTTCTGAGTAAATAAAATGACTATGTACTTAAGAATCTTGCCATAGCTTTTAAACAACAAAGTAAGCTGAACAAAATCATAATTAGAACTCTTTTCCCATGTGTATTCAACAAAATTTGACTCTTGGTTGAAAAACATCACATTGACACCAACCAACCAGAGATTAACAATACTGAAGGTAATTTTTAAATAATTCTTTCAGAAGAAAACTAAAGTAAATTTTAAGTCTTTCAGTCTGGCTTGCAACACTTCACACAATGGAACTCAAAGGATGAAGCACCAACATCAGTTTTTCAGTTGCATCCCACCATCACTTCAGAAGTCAGGAAGATTTCCTCAGTAAAAACGGTAGCAATGACAAAGAGGTAGATATGAGAGATGCCATTGAAATCCTCAGAAAGATTCTTAGGTGGAATTTTAATGAGTTCAGGTATCTAAGAATAATTTTTCCTGGTTGAATCCTCATCACATCATATAAAATTTTTATGACATGTTCTTGTGAAAGGGGGAAATATATGAGGTACTAAAAATGTGAGACTTGAAAAAATTACGCCCACTTAGCCAACATTAATGAGATCCCAAGTTTGGTAAACCAGTAAGTTCTCCTTTTACCTGAACCTGATGTTAATGAATAGCTTTTTTTTCTCTCTCTCTCTACTGAAATTTTTGGGAATTCACACTCAAAGTTCTTAGAAGGTGTATACGGTACTCAAAGGAGCAGAAAGACAGTGCATGAAATATCCCCTGAAGTCCTGGAGATGGGGCAGATACATTAAAAAGACACTGATGGTCACAAACCAAGACCAGATTGGCACACACGTGTGCGTGCGCGCGCACACACACACACACACACACACACACACTCTCTCTCTCTCTCTCCCTCTCATTCTCTCTTTCCCCTCCCACCTCCACACACAAACTCAGTCTTCATCCTCACTGTAAGGCTGCATTTGTTTTTTGTTGTTCGCTTTTTTTCCCTTAAATAAAGGCACCTCTCATTTTCTAGCTATTGCCTTCTTATTGATATTTGTATTGTTAAAAAGCCTGAATGATCAATGAAAATAGCTCAGTACTGAGAATGGAATATTTTTCAATTCACATTTGAATAGCCAGGTTTTCTTACATTCAGATTTTAATAAACTAGAATGACAGTCCTTAAAACAAGCATGCTAGCCTATAATGGATATAGTATATACAGTAATTTAAACATTGAGAACTATATATTATACTGCAAAAGCAAAGAGCACAACACTCATTATACTCATCATTTTCTGCTGTGTATACCACCTCCAAAAATGAAAATACAAAACAGTAAAATGCACCTATGGTTTTATATATATATATATATAGTCTATATATTATATATATTCCTATAATATATATAATATATATTTATAAAATATACATACATTTTAGACATTTTCAAATAAATCTTCATTATTATCTTCAAAAGAAATTTATAGCAAGAATACTGAAGGAATGAAAGTCAGATAAACAAAAAAAAAATTTTTTTCACAAAGTTCATTATCAGTGGTGCAGCTCAATTTCCCCCTTTTAGTTGTAACTAAAATGATTATAAAAGCTAATAACTTTGCATAACTGATTATTTGTTTAATGGCCAAAAAATTGCTAAACTTGTTCAATAGAAAAATACTGAAGGTCACTACATCAGTTATGTTAAACATCTGTCTATGGTTTGAGTAGCAAATGAGCTCCATTTGACAGTGGAGGAGGGTGCTGCAAGCTCCCAGAGACGTATCCATAGCATATGAAAATAAGGCAGGGACCCATACTTTCTGCTGATTTTCATACTATTTTAAAACACTTTATCCAAAGTATTTACAAATCAAGCATTATGAAAGTATTTTGATGACTATCTGAATCTTGCATTTGTTCGCTTTGTGAATGCTCAATAGGTTGGGGAAAAGTCAGACAAACGTATATGCTACCATCTGGTTGGAAGACAGCTTTGGTTCACTTCTAGGCTGAGATCATACAGTACGAGTGGAGAAGAAATCATTCTGTGTACAGTCTTTAGTGATACAGCACTGGCTTTCTAAGGAACTTTCAACAGTTCCATTATATGCATTGTGCATATTCATGGTTATTTTCCACTCACTAACAGAAAATTTTCAACCATGAGGTATAAAATCAACAGTGAATGAATGTCTTGGTTTTCAGAATTCAGTGACATAGGTAGGCACTACAGACCTTGAAGAGTAATTGAAGCAGTAACTGGCAGAACAATAGCTTTGTGGTGGTCCATTATAAATATACCAAGGAGGGGTACCTGACTAGATTTTCCAGTATTCTTCTACAGTGTTAGGTTAGCAACAACCTGTTCTTCCCTTTGTGAAGAATCAAAAGAAATTTACTAAACACAATGTGGGATATTCAATTTGCACAGAAATACACACATTCACCTCATAGCTCACATCTAGGTCAATTCATCTGATTAGAAAAAGGAGTTCAAGCCTGCTTGTTAATCAAAGCACAAAGATTAAATAAAAATGAAGCTGTTTTAAAATACTATAGCATATCTGTACAACAATCAGGCAAATTGAGCACAGGTTTTTGTTTTTTTTTTTTTTTAAGGCAATTTGCCTGTACACTGCAGAATTCTAGAGGCGGACAAGCAGAAATACTAGAGAAGTACTGTCAATTATTATCCACATCACCACTAGAGTACTTCTTCCAGGAATAAATGTACATAAGTGTCATGGCCATGACAATGGAATATATGAGGACAGGAATGTAAGAATTACTTTAATCTGTTAAATACTTACGGGTATACTTTTTAAAAAAGTCTGAGAACCTATTATAAATTTTGGTGAAGTGCTGAACTTCAGCAATTTATTTATAACTTTTAGATTCTTCACTACAATTTCAGACCAACAAGAGAAAAAGTATGAGGAGAGGCATGACAGCTGTTAAACAAGGGACTCATTCTAGGTAGTGGCTTGTGGAAATCCCACAGGTAAACCACATATAATATAAGGTCATAGATAGGGTAGGATCAGAGAAGCCTTAGCACTGTGCATTCCAACATGGATTCCAATTAAACAATGGAGGTTGGGGGCAGGGGGGAGAGAGAGAAAGAGAGACTCTTTTAGCCCTTGTTAGTCATGGAACTCTTTCATAGGAGGTTCTTCTTCTTGGATATGTTAATATCCTTTATTTCCTTTATTTAGTACTTCAAAAGCAACTGCCTGAGGTTAACCATTTTCTTTGGACTCTTAAAACTTCATAATGATGAATTACTTTTGGTAGGTCTCAGATAACATGAATGTGAAAGACAAAGAACAGATCAGCAGAAGCATGGTTAAGCAGGTGCTGAGAAATGAGTACTGGTAGTAACTTCCGTCCCTTCAGTCACTGAAAGGTAAGAATTCATCAATAAGAACCACTTCATAGGAATAAAACAAATTTGAAAAAAGAAATTATTACAGAGATATGCCCTGCTTGCCCTTAAAAACAAACAGATCTCAAATCGGAGTAAGTTAAATACTTTAGTAAAAGCAGACTCTATTGACTATTTATAATGGCGAGTGCCTGACAGCTAAACTTGAGAATGTTGCCAAATCTATTTCCAAAACTGTAATACAATAAAGAAATCTGCTCACAAACTAATTAGTTGTTCAGAATTTCTGAGTAATTATATGTGTAACATATTACTGCATTTTCCTCCTCTAACAGATAAGATGTTTTGCCAGTCGCTTTATGCAAACAGCTAAAGTAAGCTAATTTTAACACTGCCTGGTCATCATACACAAAGGGATTCATTAGTACAGCAGACAGAGTAAGGATTACTGTTTGACTAACATGTTTAGTAAGAGTTGTCAGAGGAGAACTAGATCTAAGTTTCTGCTTTTCCTCTACTCATTTCCAGCCACCAAGCTTTTTAATTATCTATTACAACACACCACATATCAATAGGGACAAGCTAAACCTGTGTCGCTCAGGCCTGCTTAGCAAATGAGAACCACCTCAGAAATAAAAGGGCCTATTTTGGAGACAATTTGAGAGAGTTTTCAAGTTCACAGATTAAACTGAGCTTGCAGCAACCTGGACAAACTTTAATTTTAGAAAACAGTATACGAATTGCGAAACTATGCTTTTAACAAATGTTCTCTGTGCTCCTTCAGTAGAACAAAAAGGCAAGATGAGCTGATTCTTGCCCTGGTCTTCTGTATCTCTTTTGTGCAGTTAGTCAATTATTTATAAAGAGCTAGATGATGAAAACGATGCAGTGTGTCATACAAAGACTTTAGCCAATGCATCAGCTCCAGCACTGGCAATGTAGCATTTGGATGGGTGGAAAGCAACATCATGAATCGATTCTTCAAACTTTTTCCGATGAGCTGTGAACTCTTGAATACACGTCTTACTTTCTAGATTCCACAACCGTATTGAGCAGTCATGACCTATACCAAACAAAAGAAAATGAAAAGGGAAAATCAGACTTGCAAGAGGATGATAAAAATAAATAAATGAATAATTTGTAGTTGATGTACTTACTGCCAGACATCAAGTACAGGCCATTAGGATCAACTGCTAAACTTGTAACAGCTTCTAGGTGAGCTACCATTGAGTGGATCAGTTTGCCTTTGGACAAAAGAGTAACCATTACTGATGATTTTCTGCATCCTGAATATGCATTAGCCACCATGTTAACATTAGTTTCTCCATCTCTGTTGATTAACTTTTTTTACATCATCTAAATCGTGTATCTCCCTCTTGCCTCTAGTCATGGTAATAATAATGAAGAAAAACAACTCAAATTATATTGTATATATATTATGTATAAAAATTAAATATATATAATGCTTGTCTTTTATTTTTTTTCATTTTTATTTATTTTTAATTGTTATTAACATCGTATTATGTGATACAGTTTTATAAGCACTGGGGATTCCCCCCACCCTTCCTACACTCCTCCCCCCCATAGTGGATTCCTCCACCTTGCTGCATAACCTCAGTTCAAGTTCAGTTGAGATTCCTTCATTGCAAATGCTTGTCTTTTAAAACACAAAATGGAAATCACTAATTTCTGCATAAACATCCTCTCAAGTTATGCCCATTAGTTAGAATTCAGGTATCATTAATGACCTACTTTGCAAACTTTAGTAATGGACAAATCGTATGGGTTGTAGCAAGAGAGTTCAAATTTACAAAGAATGAGACAAAGGAACAAAACGCAAACATGGTCATACTTTTAGTGGGAACAACACATGGAAAAGGATTTAATCTATGGAACTACTTCTCACTAGCAGTTAAGCAAAACCAGCACAAGTTAACATATTAACAAAGAAAAGTTATCATGTCAACAAAGACAGTAACAGTCCAGTTAAAAATGGCTATAAATACAAGGGTGCTTTCCTCCCAGCACACTTTTCATGAATTTCTTTCATATTTGTGATATTAACTCCAAAACCCTGTGAAAACCCCTCATGTTCCACTTCAAAATCAATTGGGATCAAATAGTATTACAACACAGAAAGATTAGCCCTCGGAAAACTAAGGCAGATGACCTCTGAATTTTCCATTTGCAACACAGAACAGGGCTACCTGATAACTGAGTAACTAAATATTGAATAAGGCTATGCAATAATTTATTACAATGTGTAATGAACCTATCTTTCTACTTCCAACATGTTTCTATTTTCCCATAATTACTGCAATGCACCATAGAAACAGACTACTTTTATTTCCAATTTAACTAATTTTTCATTTTGTTTCAAGTGATAACATGGCTCCAACCATCTACTCGCCACAAAACAAACCAAAATAATCCATCTATTGTAAATAATAAAGACTGGCCTCAGTAGACTGGGGTGGCACGACCACACACTGAATTGAGGGAGTGTCTATTCCTTAACCAAGATGCCAACAAAACAGACCAAAAGCAGCCAACCTTTTTTTGCAGGGTTTCTTTCTTCTTTTGCTTGATTAAAAACCACTTCTTAGGCAAGTCTTACCTGTATTGTTATCATAGAATTTGATGTGTCTATCTTCGTGAGCAGTGATGCTGATCGGCAGAGTAGGATGACTGATGACTCTATTGATTTGGCAGGAAGAGTTGGCTGCTAAAAGGAAAAATTAAAGAGCAACATAAAGTAAATACAGGGATTTTTTCACACAAAAGAGATCTGAAGATTCATCTAACAAACTGAAAAAGTAAATAATTTGTCTTTGTCTTTAGTTTTATTCTGCAATTGTTTCCACAATCTCAATCTTAGAAAATGAGAATTGTCTCACATACACTAGACTGATAAATGTGGAAGCAGTAAAAAACCAAAATTTCCTTTTCTACACTTACAATCTATGGTGCCACATGAGACCAGTAGAGTCCCTGGGCCTGGCATGATGGCTCAATAGCTAAATCCTCACAGTGAATGCTCTAGGATCCCATATGGGCACCAGTTCACGACCTGGCTGCTCTACTTCCCATTCAGCTCTGTGCTTGTGGCCTGGAAAAGCAGCAGAGAACGTCCCAAAGCCTTGGGATCCTGCATGTGCCCAGGGTGGATGGGTAAAATGTGGAAGAAGCTCCTAATTCCTGGCTTTAGCCATCGCAGCTCAGCTCTGGCCATCACAGCCACTTGAGAGTGAATCAGTAGATGGAAGATCTCTTTCTCTTTCTCTCTATGAATCTGCCTTTCCAAAACAAGTGAATAAATCTTAAAAACAACAAACAAGGGGATACTAATTCCAAAATCCAAACTATGACTATTTTTCATCCAGAGATAACAGATCACAGAACAATATCTTTTGTAAGATCTAGCTGGAGCAAAACAGTTACCAGACATACCTTAGGTGAAAAATTCCATATATTCTGAAAGAAAAGTTCCTGAAAGTAGCTTCACTTATTTAGAAAATGAGTATGACATAAATCAAATTATGGAAGCAGACAAAAGAAAGTTTTATTATATGGCAATGTTTTATTGTTGTTTTAACTTGCAAAGCAGAGGAAGAGAGAAAGAAGACAGAGAGCCAAACAGAGAGGTATCTCCAATCTGTTGCATCCCTCTCCAAAGCCAACAGCCAGAAGCCAGGAACTCAATCTGAGTCCAATGTGAATGGTAGGAAGCCAACTAGGAGTTAACAAGCTACACACCAACAAGCAGATGGAATCAAAAACACAATCAGGACTCCTGTACGAGATGTGAGTATACCAAGACTCACTTTGTGTAAACTCACTCTGGGTAAGACTTCTAAGGAAGCTTTTCTACTTGTTGGTAAATTAGATAAAGTTGGCAATATACGAAGAATATCAAAACAAACTGAAGGCCTAGCAAGCCATTCCAACAACGCAAAGCAATCAATCCTCCGAATATCCAGTTATTAGCTTATGACTTAGAAATATTCATCTTTACGTTGGATTTACAGGTACTCAATATATGCTTCAACTACCTTTGACTTATCAAAGTCAAGTAACCAGTGAGCCAAGGTACTACTTGGAATCTCACATTCCATATTAGAGTCAGGGTTCCAATCCTGGATGCTTGGCTTCTAAATCAGCTGGTCATTAATGTATCTGGGGAGCAGGGATGATGGCTCAAGGACTTGAGTTTCTGCTACCCATGCGGGAGAACCTGATGCATTTCCAGGACCCTGACTTCAGCCTGGCCCAGCCTTGGCTGTTATAGCCCTTCAGGGAGTGATCCAGTAGATGGAAGATGTGTGTGTGTGTGTGTGTCCCCGCTTTCAAAGAAACTAAAAGTATATATAAAAAAAGGAATCTACTAAATTCTGGAATATAACATCATAGTCAAATATAAACAGCAAAAGCATAATCCATAGTAAAAAATGGAATAAAGGATTAATTTAAGTTTGTATTATATAACTCTAAAAGTAATAAAAGCCAGTCATTCAGGAAATGTCAGGTTTTTTAAATCATACTTTAAAATAATCATCACTTATTTCAAAGCATTGTTTTAATTAAAAATATTCTCAGCAGTTTTCTGAAATATTTTCAGTATGACTCAGAATGTCCGATGGTTACATTTCTGAAAAGAAAAAAGTGCTACCACCTTGCTCAGCTGATCTACCCAGCTACCCTCTAATGGCTCAGGAAATCAGCAGAACATGGAGCTATGCGGGTGCAGGAGTTCACATCTGTGGCTCCCAGGCCAGTAGTAGGGAGCTGGGCTGGAAGTGGAGCAGCCAGGACTTCAACTAGCACCTATTTGGGATGTTGGCTTCACAGGTGGTGGTTTCACCCACTACACCACAATGTTGGTCCCAAAACTGTACTTCTTGGGGGAAAAATATCTCTTTATTAAAATTTATAATTCTGATCCTTACTTTTTTTCTTTTTTTTAACATCCAAACAGGTAAAAGTTTTATTCATGCTACTTTCCCAAACAATTCTGAGTATCAGGAAGAAATAAGTAAAACACAGAGTATACTAGACTCTAAAGGGAAAATGAAGACCGTCAAAATGGAATAGATGACGTTTTAAGACAGAGCAGCAGAGAGATCAGCACATGCAAGGATGCACACTATGAGTATATACACATGCAAATGTTTGCTTACACAAAGATGTTCACACACACACCCCGTTTAATTACTATTAAAGATAGCTCTCTGACTAAAACAACAATGCACATGTGTGTAGTTTTCTTTGTTAATTGGAACTTAAACTGATTGGATCATAACCAAAGAAAGCGATGGTTGAAAAGTTTTAAAAGGACCACAGTATCTTCTTCATAACCGAAGAAAATATTTTGGTTCCTAACCTCTTGTATCCACCAGAAAGCTTCGTATTTGGGATTATAAGAGGTGCAATATGATCTTCATTCTAATTAGTATCGAGTTATGTCAGTTATATAATAAACAGGTAATTTAAAACATTTAATTGTGAGAAAGGAAAGAACACCTGTTTAACTTCTGCCTGAAAATCCACCACAGGTACTTGAGGCTGCTGAGAACAACCCAGGTACAACTGACACTCTTGAACTTGACGCTCAATGAAGTCATGGTGCCACATCTGACTTTCTTCCACTGCTGGCACGTGTTGCTCTGCACAGTCCTTCATAAGTGTAAGCAACCCCTAGTCCACTCCACTGAGTCTCAGACTGCAACTCAGGCCAAAGCATCAGGCATCTCCAACAGCCACAGAGCTCGGCCCTTTTTATTTTCTATGCAGAATAAATATTGCTTTCTCCTAATTAAACTTAAAGTTAATCCTTTGTTATAACATAAGCTGAAGTCCTCTTTGGAATAGTGCGAATTCTATCGTAAATAGTACTGTTATAAACCTAATCTAAATTCTTAAAATCAAATGTAAAGCATTATATCCTTTTAAGTAACTGTGCTCTGAGACGCAGAAAGCTGACAACTTCATAATCACAAGTACTTCTCATTGTTGACTCTACTATTTATAATTTAAATTAAAAACTGATTCAGATAAAATCTATTTGAAAGTAGTGTACGTACTTGTATCTGGACTGGACTCTAAAGTAAGAATGCGTTGTTGTGTTTCCATGTTAAAGATGCTGGTGTACCCTTTGCTGAATGATGCTACCATAAGGCTTGGGTCACTGCTTACCAGATCCACAGAAGCAGGGATTCCTAATTCTAAAAGAGACCAAAAACAAACAAAAGAATGACAATTAAAGGATTTAATTTTAAACATGCTTAAAATCTAGCATTACAGATCATGACAAGATTTCTTTAAGAAATAAATCTTTTTATCAGATTAAGAATTAATTCATACCCAACCAATGGATTATACTTACAACTTTTTATAACTTTTAACTCTAGATTATTTTATTATCCCTATCAGTTAAGCAGATGTTCTACCTATAATTCAACTAATATGCTCAAAGAACGCATGTGTGAGGCCAAACCCCATGAAAAACCATGGTGGATATTTTTTTATTTATATAACATGCATACTTTTATTAACTGTTAATCATGCAGATCTCAAATTATGTATTTTATCAAAGAATACAGACAAGTATGTGGCAATTGTTAAAAGAGACTTATAATAGCAAATACCGATAAGCATCAAGGGCAACAGAGCTCTCATACATTGCCATCAGTGATAAAAGATGCCACAGTCACTTTGGAAAATTTTTTCTCACAATTTTCCAAAACATAAACACCCACTGCAAAGTCCAGAAGTTATACTTCTAGGTGCCCACCCATCTGCATCAAAAATATATGAATGTCCACAGCAGGTGTGTTACTAGCCCAAACCTGGGAATAACCTGTATGTCCATCAAGAGGTAAATGAACAGACAAAATTACAGCTTAGTGAAAGAATATCAGGCAATCAACAAAAACAAACTGTTATGACACAGATGAATTACAGAAACATTATAGTCAGTAAAATGTCTGATATAAAATATATACTGTACTATTTCACACATTTCAATTTCAATACATTTCACAAATTTCAATACATATTTGACTTGAAGAGAAGAGCTAATACTAACCTACGACTAAAAGAAATCACAAAAGTGAGGACCTCTAACTGGTAACAGCGAGAAGGAACTGACTGGAAAGGACGCAAAACAACTTAGGAGACATTAAGAATTTAGAGCATAATTAACAGTAAGTTCACAGAATCACTTGCTTGTCTTCAGTATATTTCATAAATATTTTGTAAAATAATCTTGAAAAGCCTATACCTTGATTATCATTAAATACAGTCAATGCTGGAGCCGCCTCGGCTGTATTCCACAACCTCAGAGTGCCATCTGCTGAACAGGACAACAAACGCTGGTGTGCTGCACTGTAGGCCAAACCCCACACTGCATCCGTGTGGCCCAACAGAGGTCCTCTTAAAACAGAAGGATCTATATGAAAACGCAACAAGTTGCAAAATTGGGAGGAGAAAACTCAAATTATCAAGGTACTTAGAATGCAAAGAAAATAAAATGTATAAATAAAAGCATCTGACAATTGTGAAGAATGTTTCCAAGTTTATTATTACTCTAAGATCCTGCAGTAATAAAAAAAAGGGGGGGTGGGGGAGTGGCTCGGAAATACACAAATGTAAAAAAGGCAGGTATTTCCTTTTCTCTTCCTCTTGTCTATATTTTTAAGACAGTCAATACACAGCATTTGGATTTAACTGCATTCCCTGAGAAGTTAAGAAGCTTTTCCCTCCTCTGAACACTTGCAACATTGTGGCCTTGAACCCTCCTGGCCACTTATCCTGCTCTACAATGAATATGGCAATCATGCCTGGAAGCATGACACCTGCAGTGAGGAGGACTTGAGAGGTACAGGAATCCCCAAGTCTTCAAACAACAACTGAAATGTAGATCATGTGTATGGGGAGAAGAGGGGGAAGGAAGTTGAGGAGTTAGTTAGCATAGCCTCATGAAAAAGTTTCTCCGGAAAATTTCATTATTAAACTTCACAAGGATTCTAAGAACTGACTTTTCAAGATGGGTCACAGAGTTAAATTTGGAAATGCCTTTCCCTCCTCTCAGATCTACCATCAAATGTGCACCAGGCACTGTGACTAACGTTTGCATCACACAGTGACGAGGACACAACACTGCCCCTGCCCTGACAGAGTAACACTGGGAGGAGGCACAAGTGACACACAGTTAACATGGAAGGTAACCAGGATGAGTGGCAACTTCTTGGAGCGTATGACACATAATATATAGGTGTCAGCTAGTCAGAAAGTAGGAAGGTGTGCCTGGCAAGGAGGCCAACACCTATGAAACACAACAGGAAAAATAAAATAATAGGAAAAGAAAGTTCTAAGCAATTTCAGTATTACTGTCATGTAGGAGTGTGAAACAGGAAATATAGGAGATGAATAACGTAAGTTCATGGTGGAATTTCTATGACACGTTAAGAGAATTAGAAGCTATCCCAGAAGTGACAGGAACCTAAAAAGAGCAGTGAGGGTAAGTATTTAATAAGACAAGCATAGCTGTAGTACAGAAGAATCAGACCAAAGCAAGGGGACTGGATCAGTACACTGGAAGAGTGATGAAAACATTATTCTACACATATACATACACATATGTGTATTTGTGGTAAAAAGCCACAGCAAATTCAAGAAATACTTAGGGAATCATATAAAAAGATAATTAACAAGTTACAGAAAACATGTTAGAGGAAAAAAAATCAAAGTAACACCCTCATGTTTCTGCTTGGGTAATTCTAGTGGTTCTACCAACTAAAAAGAATGAAGAAACACAAAATCTGCTGGAATTTATAGGCAATGAAAGCAGCAATCTGAAATTTCCTGTAGGCATCAGTGATTTGATAGTATATAAAGCCACAGAAAGAGATTCAATCTCCCAAAGAATATTAGTACACTACAAAGAATGAGTTAGAGCCATGATAAATGCAGATATTTAAGTTGAGAGAACTACTTAAAGGGATTTTACGAAGCACAGGGAACACAGACAATACAATATTAAAAAAAAAAGAAGTCAGTAAAACAAATTTGCCAGAGGAGGGTGGGGTCAGCATCATGGCGCAGAGGGTAAGCCTGCTTCTGCCACATCAGCATCCCAAATGAACACCAGCTTATGGCCTGGCTGCTTCACTTCTGATCCAGCTCCCTGCTAATGTGCCTGAGAAAGCAGCAAAGGATGGCCCAAGTGCTTGGCCTGTAACCACTCACATGAGAGTTCCGAGTGCAGTTCCTGGTTCCTGGCTTCAGTCTGTCCCTACAACAGCTGTTGCAGCCATTTGGGAAGTGAACCAGTGGAAGGAAGAGCCTCTCTCTCTCTCCACACCTGTTTCCTATCTTCGTCTCTTACCTGACTAGCTTACAACCATGATGTTCTCATCCTCACTCTTTCAGATAAGTAAATATTAGAAGAAATTTTTATTAAATTTTTTACCTCAACTCAGGTTTGGTGCAAAATTAGTCTATACTGATAATGAAGCGATGCAAATATGACCCTGAGAAAGCTAGGGAAATTTTAGTGATATAACATAGATTTATGATTTATGAGACTGTTCTAAAAAATACAAGACACTTAACTTTTCAGACATTTTAAGTATTTTAAGGGCTTGGATGTCCTGAACTTCTAAAGTGATAGGCCTCCCTATTCCTCCAATAATTGATCAAATGATGACTGCCCCAACTTTTATTTTTCCTTCAAAGTCATTTGTTAAGGGTGGCGATGAAAGAGGACTATAAGCTAATAAGGTATCAAGGACTGTAGAGATGCCTAAAAGGAAAGCCACAGTCAGTCAAGCTAGCACTTCCAACTAGCAAGTTTCTGAGGAGTAGGAACCATTTCCTCTGGTAGTATGACTTTTTTTTCTTCACACATTATACTGATTCCTAAATATCGTTATCTATTTTTTAACAACAACAAAAATAATTCTTTCACCTATTAGTTTTCAAAAATATCTAATTATATGTTTATAGTCTGAATGACATTACTCCACAAATGAAAAAATCCTCTGATCTCTTGAGATGGGTCACAATCAAAACAGTGGCATAATAAAGATAAGTGGATGCTGAACACAAATGAACTTAGTGTTTAAATATGGGCCCCATTCCCCAGGATATCTTATTATGCAAAAGCAAGTATTACAAAACAGGGGGAAAAAAACTCCAACATCTAAAATACTTCTGATTCCAAACATAGAACCATAATGAATTAAGGTATACATAACCTATAGATACTATGAAAAAACATATAAAAAGAAAACATTTTACTCTCTCAGACTTTTGGGAAATCACGTACCATATGAGTCATAGGGGTCAATGTTGGGATTAGTGGTATTCCAGCCCTGGATTAGTCCATCAGAACCACCACTGTAACACTGCTCACCATTGCTGCTCATTACAACACAAAGAACAGGACCTCTGGAGACAAAAAAATTATATTAAAAGTCAATTTGATAATATGCCTAACTTTAAAACTAATGATGTTTAATCATTCAAATGGTTTTTCTCTTTATAATCAATAAAAATACCACTAAGGCATTTTTTTCATTCTTCTTTCTCTGCTAAGTCAATGGTTATAACCTACAGTCCAACAGGTCGAATCCAATCTATGAGTCCTGTACACAGTCCTCAAACTAAGAACCTCTTTACATTTTTTGAAGGATTGTAAAAAAATTTAAAATGAGGTTACGCAACAGTAAATATATGACCTATAAAAATTAAAAGATATTTATTATCCCATAAGTTTAAATAGGTTAAGCATATAATGTGCAATTCCAATAAACAAAACCAACTTTCCATATTTGTATCTAGGTTATCTAAGACATCTTTAAGAAAAAACAAAGTATGGGTTTCTAATGTTTAAAATCCATTCACCTCAATTTTACTTTAATAAATGCACACATATTATTTAAACATACAAAACCCAATTTTAGTAGGAATTTCTAATTTTATAATAAATTTGCATTCAGCATTATCTGTCAGCTTCTTTAGCATTTACAAAAATGTACTACTAAATTAAAAAAAACAGACACATAAGTAAAATATCTTGCAGACAACTGGCATAAAATAAAGAGAAAGCGTATACTTACCTATGAGCCCTAAATGTATAGATAGGCTCTACATCCAGAGAAGTGCTCCTGAATCAGAGAGAAAAAACACTTTAATCACCTAAAGTTTCAGCAGCAAACAGTTATCACTGAGCCCATCATTAAATTCTTTAGAAATTACAAATACTACGATAATATACCATTCCCAATCCCAGGATACAAAAACAAGCTTACCCAATACCAATCACATTTTTATAACATGAAGAATCAAAACTCCTTGTTCAGCAGTAGTACTGTACAACAGAACAGTGATTTTAGGACTGTCAAAATGTCCAGTTGAGATAAGGCTTTGCTCAAGAGAAACAACAGGATTTTGAAGGGATGGATTTCTGAATTCGATTTTCAACTGCATCACTAACTCCAGGCAAGTTATTTAATCTTTTTTCTTTTTTAAGATTTATTTAATTTTTATTGGAAAGTCAGATATAAAGAGAGGAGGAGAGACAGAGAGGAAGATCCTCCATCCAATGATTCACTCCCCAAGTGACCACAACGGCCAGAGCTGCACCAATCTGAAGCCAGGAACCAGGAACTTCCTCCAGGTCTCCCACACAGGTGCAGGGTCCCAAGGATTTGGGCCTTCCTCGACTGCTCTCCCAGGCCATATGCAGAGAGCTGGATGGGAAGTGGAGCACCCCAGATTAGAACCGGCATCCATATGGGATCCCAGTGTGTTCAAGGTGAGGACTTTAGCCACTAGGCCACCGTGCCGGGGCCAGTTATTTGATCTTTTTAGAACCTCATATTACCCTATAATTAAAATAGAACAGAAAACTGAGGATAATTCTAAATACCAACAATTTTAAATGATATTCTACAATATTAAACAGCCTAGGACCTACTGTGCACATAGAAGGCCTGCTACAAGAAAGTACTTGATAATTTCCTTGTTTTCCTATAAAGACATTAATATGCCTACCTTGATACTACAAAGTCACAGCTTATTCATACTCAAAACACCGACATGGGCACACCACACTAAGAGTGGTTGTGACTGTTTGAAGCCAAGTACAACACATACTTATCATTTTCTATATAGCATGGCGGTTTTTATAGATATACGCCTTCTTTCCTAAAATTATTTCCAAGTTTTAAGTTCAAAATTAAACAGGCCACTATTATTTACATGTGAAGGTATGGCTTAATAAACGAGCATCAGCAAGAAATTTGTTTCAATATTTTTCTCCATTTTTTCCTAAGTATCAGTTTTCTAACCCAACATTAAATTGCACGAAAAAACCTCTAAACTGAATGACACAGTAACCCGAATGAGATATTTCGGACATCCTAGCAAGTAATACAGTATGTAAGGGCACGTGCTTTGGCAACACAGTGATATAAGCTGCCATTTGCAACACCCACATTCTATAACCAGAGAACTGATTCATGTCCTGGCTGCTCTGCTTCTAACCCAGCTCCCTGCTAACGTGCCTGAGAGGCAGGAGTTCCTGCCACCAACATGGGAGACCTGGACAAAGCTGCTGACTTTTGATTTCTGCATGGCCCAGCCCTGGAAGGATGGAAAAGCAACTCTTTTCTGCCTTTCAAACAAACAAATCTTTTTTAAAAAATACTCAAAAATAGAATATTCTTACTTTTTGGCTGGGGCTGTTTTCTGCAAATTCCACATTTTTAATGTGTGATCCTCTGATGCTGTTATCAAAACAGGCTCAATAGGGTGGAAAGCAAGGGCTCGAATGCCATCAAAGTGACTTCGTAATGTAAACTTGGGATTCCATGTTTTCCTCAATGCATCTTTATTGTTTGCTATCTATTAAAGAAATGAAACAAAGATACTTATATATTTAGTTCAAGATAATGCAAAAACATCTATTAACATTACTTCTTATAGATCTGCCGTTAAATCATCACTTCTTGCAACTTTCAAAACATTTTTTCAAAACAATATTTTTAATGTAAATAACCAGTTCAATATGCAAAATTAGCAAGTTTTCTTTGAAGAAATATGACAGTTGTAACAAGAAAAGTGAATATAATTCAATATACAAAGTGAATCAAGTCATAATGCAAAACAGATTATCATCACAATACTTTAAAAAACAAGTAATTCAAACTATTATATAGTACAGAAAGAATAACTTTGGGTAGGAATTAAATAACTAAGTTACCCTTAAACAAGTTAAGATTTTAGAATATGATCATACTTGAGTTGAAATTTTTAAAATTTTTTTTAATAGAAGATAATTTTCTACATCAAGTTAGAAACCAGGTTTACAGAGCGGAAATGGAGACTGTTACAAATAGAATACACAATCAAACATCTAAAGACAATATTCCACTGGTAAAGCAAATACAACTGAATCTCAACAACTGCAAAAATTTGGCTTTCATTCCAACTACCAGGAAACTGAGGCATGGTGTACTGCACTGCTTTAGCAACAGCTTCAAAGAGCTGCATCCCAAACAAGCGCTGTCAGAGACTGTAGGTCAGGCTCGGATCATCTCAAGCTTTGAAACTGGAGGAAACTGATCACAGATTTTTAGTGGATATAGACTGCTGAAAAAGGGTTAATGAATAGATTGTCTAGAGGAAGATATCACCTTAGGTCTAAGGCTATTTCTACAAATAGCTTGCCAAATAGAATTATTTAGACATTAAAAAAAAAAACTGCACATAGGGACTGCAGTGTAAATAAACAGGAAACAAGACATAGCAGCAATACAGTCTCCAACTTAGAAATAATCAGGCTTACTAGGATCAAAAAGACCAGAGGGAGCCCATCCTGTAACAGGGTGCTGATTTGAGTCCCAGTTGTTCCTCAGCTGCCTGGTAGGTTCTATCAGTTCCTATTCCTTGGCGACACACAGCCCTGCAAAACACGGCTGGGAAAAACACTCCAACATTGGCTTCACCCCTGCAGGCTGTGTTCTCCCAGGACCTTAGCCTTCTTTCTTCCCTAAATTGTTGGTTCTCCACTTTTTTTTTTTTAATTTTTAGCTCCATGAATATTGCTCCCTGCTACTTTGCCTGGGGAAACAGTAGAAGATGGCCCAAGGACTTCGAGCCCTGCTAGCCACACTGGCAGCTTGCATGGAGTTCCAGGCTTCTGACTTCAGCACGACCCAGCCCTGGTCGTCATTCACTCTAAGAGCTAAAACACCTCTCTGTTGATCTCTATGAGGCTGCTTTTTAAATGAAATGTGTATGTATACACACGTGTATATGCATATGTGCATGTATAACTTAAATAATTATGATTATATAATATGTATATGATTTATATACACATATATACACTTGAAAAGGCAAGAAAATGCTGCAGGAAATTTTAAATTGACAAAGAGTGTGCAAAATCTGTACATAGCTAAGAATGAAAATATAGTCACAAAGATGTAATGATTTTGTTTTTTTATATTTTTATTTTGAATTATGTGGTACAATTTTGTATAGACTGGGATTCCCCCGCAAACTCCCACCCGCCGACAGATTTTCCCCATGTTACTACAGTGGTGTAGTCCTTCATAAGGAATCATAATTCTACCAGTCTCTTATTTAAAAAGATGTAACAATTTGAAGAAATTTAATTAAAGATAAAATCAAACTTTGACAACAAAATCATAAATAAAATTTTAGAAAAGAGTCAAACCACCATTAAAGGACCAGCAGCAGAAATGACGGCTGACTTAAAGCAACAAAAGCAACGTTTAAGATTTACAACTAAAACTGAACCAAGCTCTATGTCTATATTCATGAAAAATCATTTCTATATTCATGAAAAATAACTACTTACATCGTAAGTTAGTGAATCAGCTTCGTTGGCCACTGTAAGGCCTGCTAACTCTCCAAGTCCCAGTTCACTTTCAAGCGCTTCATCCGCTCCCATGATGAATGATTTTCCAGAAGAAGGAGGAAATGTTAATGCTTCCACTAAAAGGAAACATAAAATTCCTCTGATGAGACAACACTTTAGACTCATTTGCTTGCACAAATTTCTTACAAGGGCATGTATACATTCAGTTATTATAAAATGCTTTTAAACAAAAAAAATTCAGTGAACAAAAAAAATCTAAGAAATTTATTGCTTTTTTCATACCTTAACCACAGCTAAAGGGATCATCCAATTAGAAAAACAAATACAATAATTAATTTTTCTTCTCTCTGCACTATACAGAAAGTAACACAAGGCTAGCACATGCCACACCAGTATCGCACATGGCATTGGTTAGTGACCAGCTACTACTCTTCCAATCCAGTCCCTACTAACCATCTACTACAAGCAGCGGAAGACGGTCCAGGTCTGTGGGTCCTTGGGACCCACTCAGGAGCTCAGGATGAAGCGCCTGGCTCAGCACCGGCTTTTGTGCCCACCTGGGAAGTCAATTATCTGGAAGATCTCTCTATTTATCATTCTTTTCTCCCTTTCTTCTTTCTTTGCTTCCTTTGCTCTTTTCTCTCTCCCCCTCCCTCCCTCTCCATTCTACCTCTGTAACTAACCTTCGAATAAGTAAATCTTTAAGTAAGATGAATGAAAGAGAGAGAGAGAAAGGAAGGAAGCAATATGAAAAGGAAAGCAAGTTTTCCTCATTTGAAATTCTACGTTAATTACTCAAACAGGCTGTAACATTCACTAAACATATATAAAAGTCACTGCAGGCACTGCGAGTCTCTTAAAATTAACATTGGTTAATTTTGAAAGAATACAGAAAATTCCAAATAAAAATCATTAAAATTGCAGTGCACCATTATGGGACAGAATTAGTATGTAGTGCTACAAACCAGCATCAGCTCAGGGCAGGGAAAGGATGATGAGAACCAGGACTTGTAGAGTCTGGGGACCGTTCTATTTCTTGACCAACTAGTGGTAAAATGGGCAGGTTATTAAGGTTATTAATTTGGTGCTGCAACAATACATGCTTGTCCAATTCTTACTTTGCTTTCATTTCTAAGATTTCCAGATAACTCTTGTTTTGAAATAAAAATGACTACAGAAAATTAAGGATCCTGAAATTCAACATACACATTGTGTGGGTCAATTTTAACTAAAATTTTAGAAACCACTACATAAACTTCAAAATAAGGATGGCAGCAGCTGCCTCCTCACACATCAGAGAACACTGGGACTCGAAGTGAAGAGAAGGCAACAATGGACATCAGTGTCACTCGACTGCTTCCTAAGGAACCTTAAACTCTATTAGGCAACTAAACACTATTGGTCCAAAGGAGCTTTTAAAAATTATTTAACTGCCTCTTCAGCAGGGCATTGCTTTTTGAATTATTCAAACTAAAGTAATAGAATTACACGGTATACACAGCCTATGGGAGGTGTTCCTGAACATACACTAGCGACCAGGAAGTGTCAATTATATACAATCAAACCCACAATCTAGTTCCTGAATGCTCTTTCTACTTCGGAGAAATATGCATTAAGGCATGAGGCTAAGGACCAAACCTGCAGAAGGAAGAGAAACATTTAATGCTTTAAGGTTCAGATTTTCCAAAACTTTTCTACTAAAGGCATTTCTCGCTTGTATTACGCCTTTGCCTATGTGTCACTCAGAACGTAGTACTCCATTTTCTTATTAGAACTCTGCCAAATTTATGCATAATCTGAGACAAAACCTCTGAAAAGCTCCTTCTGAGAACAAGAAAAAAGCTACTTTTTTCCCCCCTATCCAGGTCTAATCTTCAAATACATGAAACGGATTAAGTTTTGTTTCCTCACACTGAGCCACAGCAGGCCCGAGCACCAGGATTTCTTCAGACACGAGCCTTCCTCCAACAAACTCCATGGACAGCACGGCCTAACAATTCACCCCAAGTACGCCAATGCGAACTCTAACAACCGATTACTAATGCATCGGCGATTTCACTGAAAAAGTATCCAACATGAAAATCTATAATCAACGTTTTTTCGCTTTATCTGTTTTTAAAAATACATCTGAATTCAAGAACCTTACTAAAAGAAAAACATTTTTGATTATACCATGGTTTTTTCTTGTGCTGTTTTGCTCCATGAACAATCATTTGAATGGTTATACACATAGTAAATACTTCCAGGATTTCAGATCAAGGCAATTTTTTAAATGAAGCTTGAAAATTTTTTTATTAAAATATTTTCTTGCGATCTTGGATTTTCAGTTAACAGAAATGTACACTGTAAAATCAATTTTCAGGATGCTATTGTGGTAAAACTGCCCCCTGCAATACTGGCATACCATATGGACACTGCTTCAAGTCTTGAGTGTTCCACTTCTGATGCAGCTCCCTGCTAATACCCTGGGAAAAAGCAATGGAGGACGGTCCAAGTGCTTCAACTCTTGCACCCGTTTGTGGGACGCTGAATAAGGATCTTGGTTTCTGCCTTTGGCTATTTGGAAATGGAAAACTTCTCTGACTCTCATTCTCTCTGTCACACTGACTCTCAAAAAAAATCTTAAAAAGATTATTTAAAAAATCAATTTTAACCCATAAGTACTTTATATCCTTATAAGTAAACTCAAAGCTTGTGTCTACAGGTCTGGTGCTGTAGCCTAGTGGCTAAATCGTCGCCTGTCATGTGTCAGGATCTCATATGGGTGCTAGTTCATATTCCAGCTGCTCCAGTTCCCTTCCAGCTCCCTACTGTAGCCTGGGAAAGCAGTAGAGGACAGACCAAGTAGAGGGTAACCAGGAAGAAGCTCCTGCTCCTGGTTTCAGATAAGGTCAACTCTGGCATTGCAGCCACTTGAGGAGTGAACCAGCAGAGAGAAGACTTCCTATGTCTTTCTTTATCTTTGTAAATCTGACTTTCCAATAAAAATAAATAACTCTTATTTAAAAGGGACTGGTGTGATAGCCTAGCAGCTAAAGTCCTCGCTTGCATGCCCAGGATCAATTATGGGTGCTGGTTCTAATCCTGGCAGCCCTACTGCCCGTCTAACTCCCTGCTTGCAGCCTGGGAAAGCAGTGGAGGATGGCCCAAAGCCTTGGGTTCCTGCACCCGTGTGGGAAACCGGGAAGAGCTCCAGGGACCTGCCTTTGGATCGGCCCCCTCTGGCCACTGCGGCCATTGGGGATGGAAGGTCTTCCTCTGTCTCTCCTGCTCTCTGTGTATCTGACTTTCTAGTATAAATTCATCTTAAAAAGGGGAGGAGGTGGCAGGAGGAAATGAGAAAAAAAGAAGGCAGAAGACGTGATTAAACTTTCAAGTGATTTTTTTCCCCTCTGTTTCCATGTATCAAGGATGAACTGCTTAAATATTCCTGAGTCTCAAAGTCAGCAATATGGCCCTACCCTTACTTTGAAGACTGAAATTGAAATTAAACTTGCATGTGGGAAAATTCATGTGGATCAAACAATTGCAGAATTAAATTCTCAAATATGGGAGTCCTCTCTGATGACTTTACTGAGGGCTGCCCGTCACGTGCTTGCTGAGGTACAAGGGATGTAAAATACTTGCCTTCATCTGCCCTATTAATTTCATGTTCAGGAAGTCTGGAGCTACTAGGTCTGGAAGGTGAACCCACAGATGGCTGCAATGAAGGAAGTTCATCAACATCTCTCAAATTAGCAAGCATATCTTGTAGTTTTGACCTATTGGGCCCTATCCAAAAAAAAAAAAAAGGTAGGAGAAGGGAAAAAAAGAGGAAATAGAATTATTCCACTGCATCAAAATGGTACAATAAATATAGTTCACACGTCAACATTTATCTTTAAAAACATCCTACTGGATTAATGAAAAATATTTATTTTCAAAATTTGCAGACTCTTTTAAAAAGTTACTATTTCCTATAAGTAATTATATTTTACATGTATTTTTATAATTAACATAAGGGAATATCAATTTGCCTTAAAAAGTACTTCCTGTTCATGTGGACCACACAAGTAATATTGGTCTATAATACAGACTTTGTCTACCACCTTAATGAAGGCTGCTAACAGACTGCGAGCCTGCTCTGACCTGAGTCTGAACAGTAACACTGCTGTTGGAGATAAGCTGCATGAACTGCCTTGCGTCTTGAAGGAATCATACCCGAGGTGGAGCCTTATGCCCTGCCAATTCCTTACCTGGGCTTCGATTCTTCATTCTCCCACATCCCTGTTTTGACTGTTTTATATAGGATAGAGGCTGAAACAGATCTTCGGTAGTTTTTCCTGTTACAAGTTTAATTAAGAATGGGAAAATCTTACCCATAGCACGTTATGGATTTTCCTACACCACCAAAGAATACAACTATTTTAAAGCAATTTTAACTAATAGCTAGAAACGTATTTCTAGTATAACTGGAATACACAATTTGACTGGAAATACTTCAACTAGATCATATTAAAAAGACTCAAACCTTTCTTATGATTAACAAATCAATTAAAAGATGTATATCGTAGTTTGTAAGTGAATGCTTCATGTATTAATTTAAAGCTTTGCCTCAGTTCTACTATTACGAGCCTTCACTTGTTCTCAGGCTGGTATCTTTAATTGAAATAACATGAACACAAATAACAAGATAAAATGTAGTCAAATTTTTTTTACAATCTATCTTCAGTGAAAGAGGTCAAACTTTGTTTCCTAGGGACATTCTTCATTGTCCTATAAAAACTATGTAGTATATGCCTAAAAATGGACCAGAATTCCCAGATTCAGAAAACTTAGCTGTTTCCATTAACAAGAACACCTTCCAGTCAAATGGTGCAGTTTTACACCTTATGTGCTAAATTCCAACTACAATAATACACTGATATTTGAAAAGCACTGAATAATCAATAGAAGAGTAAATAGATTCTATATAGCTCCTGGCTACCCTTTTCTATCAGTCAATTTTTACCTTCAAAACCAATTTTTGTAGTACAATGAACTAAAAATATATACATGAGCACTGGCTTGAATTGGGAAACTTTTTTTTGTGTGTGATACCCAAACAAACTTCAAAGTCCCAGTTAAACTGATTTTGTCATTTCTCAAAAAAGTCATGACAAGACATTTCCCACTGTATTTGTTAAGATTACCTGTTTTATCACACTGGATAAAAGGTACAAAAAAATGTTCTTTTGTTCTAATATTCCTCATTCTTGTTCTGATATAATTAACAGTGAGGCAGACAATGGCACCTTTTATGGTGCAGCTTTCCTATGATGTTAACATATACAACGGACATTTTTACTAACTCAAGATAAGGAATTTTTAATTTAACATATTTTAAATAAAAATATAATTGTTTTTAAGCAACTAACAAGTTGTAAAAGAATTTCCTAACAGGAACGACTGGTTTTTGATAAACCTTGACGCTAACATTAAGAAAAGTATATCTTTCCAAAGTCTTTTGCTACTTTAAAATACATACACATTTCTCACTAGGTTAGATTGTTTTTAGATTAGATTTTCAAAATCTAGCTTTATAATATTTCAATTACTGAAAGATGAAACTCCTATAACAAAAAAAGGGAGATTTATGTTCATACCACCAATGGGGGCAGAAGCAACAAGGAGGTAGTTGAATCTGACTCTTCTATAAAAGATGCTCCCATAAAAGATGTTTTGGAAACTTCCATGTTTCTATTTTAAATACTTAACCAGATCTATACTAAACTTTACTAATATGCGCAATGTAAAGTTCTACATATATGATTCACAGGGCTAAAAATCCAATTTTGGCTTCTGTTTTCAATGTGTCAACACATTTCATTGAATAGACAAAAAATGTAATTGGTCATATTTTTTATGAACTGATCAAATTTTTACATTAGTTTTTTTTGCATTAAAATAATACTTTTAAAGGTTATGTGTTTGACTTTGTGCCCTGTATAACATACAGTGGTGAGAGCAAATGAACTGTGTACTGTAAATAAAAAATATTCAGGGGTAGAAATTAACTTTCTTTATGTCTCCAAGATCTAAAATTGTAAGAAACAATTCTTGTGGATTGCCAAAGGGAATGCTACATGAGATGTAAAAACTGCAATGAATATAAACATTGTAATTAAGCATATATATTTTAAATATTCAAAATATCGTCCATGAATTCATGGACCAACACTTATTAAGCTATTTTGCTACTAGGATAATTTGATTCACAGTCATAAGTAAGGAATTTTTTTATTATTATTATTATTAAAGCTTACAATCGAGTAGCTAACCACTTAATTTCAACCCCTGAACAGGTGAACAGGAGAGAAGTCAGAAACAGAAATGAAACAGAGTAAGCAGTTTTAGGAAAACATTGAAAAAAATGGAGATGAAAAAGAGGCAAGATTTACAATTTAAGGATACAATGTTTTCCACTTACTCTTCACCCCTTTTTTCCCCTTTCTCTCCTTTTTGTACTGTTCCTTGAGTTTGGTAATTACTCCCTGGTCCACATTCCAGGCTTCAGGCATAAGACACTGGTCTTCCTTTTCTAAACAGAGTGAAACAAATGAAACAACCTTTTTCAATAAAATATTGAACACATTTAAGTCAATATGTCTGAAAGATGTTAACAACCATTTTCCTCAAAGTATCATTACTTCAAAAAGTATACTCAATGTCCACGCATTAGATGTGACACATAACAGCTAGAAAAATTGATAGATTCCATTTCTAAGGTAAGAAAAACACACTTCTCTCAGAAGAGACAGAATAGGGGGTACAAAAAATCCTGAAAGATTTTAACATCTCTCAGTAAATGAAGTTCAGACCCTTTACAATCAAGGACCTCCAATTTTCATTCTATTTTGAAATCTACTAGAACTGAGTCATGTAAGTATTGATTTACGCAACAAAATAAGATGAAGAGATTGTGCAACATACTTTCCAATTACTTTTAAGAATTTCATATTTTTGGCTGTGTCCAGAAAATGGTCATTTTGATCTCACAGGTTTTAAATAGTATTTTGTAAAGGTTAGCAATCAACCTTACTTTAAAATTTAAAACAATGTGTTGATGTCTTAGTTTATAAATTCTTAAAACAGGAATTTTCTGTTAGAAAAGAAATTTGATAACTGTCATTGTTTCAAAAGAAGAAAATTTAAAGAGTAAATACATTATACACTTTACAGTTACAACAAAAGAATTCCTATACGATAACATACAGAGAGTTGGCTCAGAATTGTAGCTGTTCATACTACATCCAGGGTAGGAAGACAGATATACCAAAACTCCAAATCCCCTCCTCTTCCTAACCCGCTCCTTCAATGTGGATGCTCACCTCACTGGATGGCAGTGCCATATTTCCAGTTGTTTGAACCAAAAACCTTTCTTTTTCTCCCTCCTTGGATAAATAGCTCAGGAAATTTGAGGGATTTTTCCCCACATTCAGCACAGCCACACAGAATCTGACTTCTGCGCACATTCCCTACTAATCTCCCTCAGACTTACAGACATTACAGTAAAATAAACAGTGTACTTTAAAACAACAACTAAAAAGGGGAAACCAACATTGATTTCTTTTACTCAAGGCAAAAAAAAAAAAAGTCTTCTACAAAGGTGTGAATGCAAGCTGATTTTATATCTGCCGATTAAAGGGTAAAGAGCAAGAGTCAGTGTCAAGCTGGCCAAGCTGGAAGAGGCTGTCACTACTTTTACCCAATACAATATTCAGTTGTTTGGAAAACTACTTTCCTAAATCCTTCATGAGTAATCTGTGTGATCTTGCTTTACACAAAATGTTTTCAAAGATTTATTTATTTACTCGAAAGGCAGAGCTTCTGAGAGAGACAGATAAAAGAATATCTTTTATCCTCTGGTTAACTCCTCAAATGGTCACAAAGGCCAGGGGCTTCCTCCAGATCTCCCACATGGGTGCAGGGGTCCAGGACATGGGCTGTCTTAGTTGCTTTTCCCAGGCCATTAGCAGGGAGCTCGATCAGAAGTGAAGCAGCCAGGGCTTAAACTGTGTGCTTATGGAATGTCAGCATTGAGGGCGTCAACTCAACCTGCTATGCCACAACGCTGGCCCCATAAAATCAATTTCAAAACCAGAGACACTATAAGCAGGGACTTACATTATATCATCAGATGACTGGGTCTTTTACCCTTACGACAATAGATCACAAACATGGGAAAATAATCTTAGCCTTTTTTTAGTGCATAAAATATGAATTTGAAAGTTCTGTATGTTGTAAATTGACCCAAAGAAAAGCCCCAAGAAAAAATGAGTACAGCTACTGATTTCCAAGCCTTATCTACTAAGCACAGAGAACATGAACTAACTGAGTTTTAGAACTCTTCCACTTTAGGAGAAAACTTGCTTTCATTCTCAATCTCTCATTCTCTTTTACTCATTCATATATAGAATGTGTACACATACACACGCGACAGAATACTTGTGAAGTGTTTATCACAACCTTGCCTATTGATATTGACCTAAGCAAGCCTAAAATAATACATGCTATAAGAAGTTTCCCCCAAAAAAACTTGCTGTAACTTTTAGTAAATGTTTGAAATACTGGATTTATTTAAAATAATCTCAGGAAAAAATTAACAAAAGGAAAAAGAAAATAAGGGATATAGAAAATACAGGTTATCAAAACCTAAACTAGAATGAGTAACTACAATTTTTTATTCACAGTTTCTTTGCACAGAAGATGCCAGAGCTGAGACTTCCACAATCCTCTCTATGTTCCATACTTAATCTCCACAAAATCTAGATTTGCAAACTGTACTGTGTTGGCAGAAAATAGAATATTCTGCATTTTAATTAAATGTATTTTCACATTACATATAAATATCTGTAAATAGATAGATAAAATGAAAGGATTTTTTAAAGTTTTCCCAAACATATCTGTACATACTCTGGATGAAACCTGACAGTAGGAAAAGCCCATAGGTTGTTCAAAATATCAACATTATGGTGCCGCAAGATGCTAGCCTCTTGATAAAGTGTTAATTTCTTTGATTTATTTAACATCCCAGGCATGATCTAGCATGCTTCCTTACCCCAGTCAGTTCCATCTCCTGTGCTTCTGGAGTCTCCGTCTCCTTCCTCTGACGTAACCAAGAAGTCAAACTCCTTTAGAGCTTCTTTCGTATCTCGGTCTTCACTACTATCAGGCAATGGTTTTTTCCTAACAATCTAATGGGAAAATAAATGCTATATTAAAAGGCTGAATATGGAGATGTCAGCTGAATGAGAAAATTCAATTATTATCTTCAGAAAGAGTATTTTTCTGAATAACCTAACTCAATCAAAACTGCAAATATCAAGACAAACACTGTACATGTTAAAGTAATTACTTAAACTTTATTCAATTATGAATTCAGTTAGCAATGTTTAAATAATGTTTTGTTTTAAATGATTTAAATATTTCCATTGTTTTAAATAAACTAACGGACACATATATTGAAATCACTGGAAAACAAGACATGTATTTAAATTAGACAGATCAAAGATGTCTACCATACTACGAAAACCATAACTAGATTTCTGAGAGTGTCTGGCAAACTGCATCCAGTCCAAACAGAAGACATGCTATAAACTACAATTGCTTTTAAGAATATAATCATGATACATGGTATGGCTATATAGCTCCCTCACAAAACCTACAATCTCAAAAGCTTACAAATTCAGAAACAGTGCTGAAGACTTACAAAGCCTGGTGCTCTGTTAGACTCTACTAGCAGTTTTACTATCCTAACCTCGTATCACTTTTCCCTGGCAGTTTTCCATATATTTTCCCGCAAAAAAAAAAAAAAAAACACTGGCTTCCCAGAGTGAAATGACTTAGACCTTAAATTTGGTAGGGTTTGCTCTTTCTCATTTTTGCATATTCAAGAGTATCTCTGGAATCACAAATCCACTTAAAGAGAACACTCGAAGCACTGATAAATTATGACCACTACTTTGAGATTCTTTTCTGTTTTTTGACAAAATGATTCACCATGTCAACATTTCTTCACCACATGTAAAAAAGAAATAATTTAATCTGACCACATATTATTTCCGAACTATTAGGAATGACTAAAATTATAAAGCCTTAGTAGATATTTCAATGAGGCAGAGAAAAAAACACCTGACATGCATGGCACAGTAACAGCTCATATAACAGCTCTTCTCATTGAAGACATAATACAGTCTCACAAATCCTTCCCATCAGAGCTCTCCAGGAGTCACTACCAACACAGCAAATATGACATCACAGATGAAACTTATCTACCTTAACTGTCCTGGTACATACAAAGACTAGACACAACAAAATCAAAGATTTTGTCATGATGCTAAAAGAGTTCTACTTCTTTGAAAGCTTTATTTATTGGAAAGACAAATTGAGAGAGCGAGAGAGAGACAGAAAGAGAGAGAGACAGGTATACACAGAGAGAAAAAAGAGGTTTTCATTAATAGGTTCACTACCCAAATGGCCACAACAACCAGAATTGGTCTAGGTTGAAGCCAGGAGCAAGGAACTACATCTAGGTCTCTCGCAAGGATCACTTTCTGCAACTTTCCCAGGTGCATTAGCGGTGAGCTGAATAGGAAGAAAGGAAGCCAGCTGGAACCAATGCTTACAGGGATGCCAGCATCACAAACGATTCAATCACTGGACCAAAACACTGACCCCAAAACTTTAACTTTATGGAATATTTTTCTTTTTATCTATTTTTATTAGAAACTCAGATACACAAAGAGAAGGAGAGATGCAGAGGAAGATCTTCTGTCTGCTGATTCACTTCCCAAGTGGCTGCCACACCTGGAGCTGAGCTAATTCAAAACCAAGAGCCAGGAATTTCTTCCAGGTCTCCCACGCAGGTACAGGGTCCCAAGGCATTAGGCCATCCTCCACTGCCTTCCCAGGCCACAAGCAGGGAGCTGGATGGGAAGCAAGGGTGCTGGGACACAAACCAGAGCCCATATGGGATTCCAGTGCTTGCAAGATAAGGACTCCAGTCACTAGGCTACTGCATGAGGCCCATGCTCCATTTTCAATACAGTGGGGTAACCAGAACTTCAATCGGCACCAAATGGGATAACAGCCACTAAATGCCACAACACCTCATAGCGGTAAGATCATTTTCAGCCATTCCGTCTACAGAACGCAATTCATATCCCAGATCACAGCTTACTTACTATTAAATAGATTACTAGGGATCTTCTTTTCCATTTTTCCTCCTGCCACTATGGAGAGAGGTGAGGGTCCTTTTTATCTCAAAGCCCCCTCCTGTCACTAGGAAAGGAGCCTCTTTTCTCAGCTTTTCTAATAAATCTTACTTTAAAACTAAATAATAATAACAATAATAATAATAATAGATTACTAAAGACCTTTCTGGGCCTGGCAGAGTAACCTAGTGGCTAAAGTCCTTGCGCTGGGATCCCATATGGGTACCAGTTCGTGTCCCAGCAGCTGGCCCTGCTTCCCATCCAGCTCCCTGCTTGTGGCCTGAGAAAGCAGTGGAGGGCGCCCAGAGCATTAGCATCCTGCATCCATGTGGGAGACATGGAAGAAGCTCCTGCCTGGCTCCTGGCTCCTGGCTTTGGGTCAGCTGAGCTCAGGCCATTGTGGACACCTGGGGAGTGAACCAGCAGATGGCAGATCTTCCTCTGCCTTTCCTCCAGTCTGTATATCTGACTTTCCAATAAAAATAAATAAATCTTAAAAAAGAAAAAAAAAACTCTTTTGGTAGGTAGTTATTAGCCTGCAACTGTGAAAATTAACTTACTATATTGCAAAAATTAGCAACACTTATAACAAGACCAATTCTTTGTTTTAACATCATTTTTGTCTGTAAAATTACAAGAATATTTTTAGTAAAGTGTTTGCGTGGAGGTTAGTCAGTTTATACTAGATGTATCTTCATTGCTTGGTCACCTCATTGCTATCTGCAGTCACTAGAAGACGGTACTTAGGAATTTGATTTCTGAGAAAGAAACTAAATGACAACTCATCAAGGAATCAAATGGTTAGCTTACATTTAAAAATTTCTATTAAAATCTAGACATTTCACTAATCAGCTTACAGATCATTAATACACTTAAATTGAATTAATCATTAACAAAAACTTGCATTATCATAATCTAAGCTATTATTTGCCAGTCAGCTATTAATAAGGTATTCTGATTGTAAAAATAATTTCTCCATTTAATTGTCTCACAGAAATCTAAGTTGCATAAATTCCAGATGAGTAATTAAGAAAAAGCGTCAGAGAAGTTTGCTTTTTTCTTTCAATCAAACTAAGACAATATACAGTTAATACGAGTCTGGACAAGAGAAAGTTATCGTGACACTTGAAGTTTAAATTATCCATAGCAGTGCCCAGCACAATGGCGTAAGGGTTAAGGTCCTTGTCTTGCACATGCCAGGATCCCATATGGGCGCCGGTTCTAATCCCAGTGGCCCCACTTCCCATCCAGCTCCCTGCCTGTGGCCTCGGAAAGCAGTCGAGGATGGCCCAAAGCCTTGGGACCCTGCACCCACGTGGGAGACCCGGAAGAGGCTCCTGGCTCTTGGCTTCAATCAGCGCCCATTTGGGGAGTGAATCATCAGATGGAAGATCTTCCTGTCTGTCTCTCCTCCTCTCTGTTTATCTGTCTTTAAAAAAATATATCCATAGCAGTGCTGTAACAGGACAGTCTACAATAGTGGCCCAAAAAACCCAATAACCTGGTATTAATAATTTAAGAATCTAATGAAATCCTGAGGAAGATATTAAAAAAAAAATCATAGTACCTACATTTAGAAAGCACATTATAGTTCAACACATCATTGTCATGTTTAATGTCTCTTTGCTCTTTACTAAATTCTTTAAGCTATAGGATGAATGTTTATTATTATAAGAAGCATAATGAGTGGCAGAACTGGGTCTTAACCCAAGCTTTTAAATTCTAATCTGCTTTACATTACTTGATTTTATTCCTATTTATACCTAAATAATCCTGAAAACGAAAATGTGAATATTTTCCTAAATAAGGCAAATTATATCCTCATCTCTTAATTTAAAAAGAAGGAAGAGGAGAAAGATGAAACGAAAAAGAAAAGGGGTAAATGGAAGAGGAAGGGAGGAAAGAAGAAAATGGGGGACAAAAGGAGAAAGACACGGAACAATAATTTAGACACCTTTTATTCCAGACAGTTGACCAGGAAAGTCAATAAACTTACAATGCTCTGAACAAAACTACACAAGCATCTAAACAATCCTGAAGATTTCCAATGGAAGATTTCTGTAAGTCTGAAAAACAAGCAAAGCACCCCTCTGAGGAGAGGGAACAGCAACGTTGATCAAAGCTGACACTAGCCACCATCGGGCACAGTATGTGATGGGAAGCTCTACTTAGCAGCAATAGCAGTACAATGTGATAAGACATTTACCATGTTCACCAGCTCTACAGAAAAGTCGCATTGTTTCACTAATCAACAGAGAGTAAAGACTTTTAAAAGAAAGCAGCTATTCTAAAAATATTCTTAAATTCTAAATAAAAATTTATCCTCTTAAGAATAAATTTCCAAAAATCTGTAGAGGAAAAAGAGTTAAAGGTTACGAACTGAAGGACATATATTGTTAAAGTTCTTAAAAGCATCGGTATTATCTAAGCACCTAAACTCACCGTTGAAGTATCAATGACACTTTTCTCTCTGCCATCAATGTCATCATCTTCATCTTCATCACTGAAATCTGCAGCTGCATTTTCAAGGAATTTGAAATTATCCAGTACAGAGGCAGAATCTGTTAACTCGGGTTTTCTGGTTTAAAACATACACATAAGCTCAATTAAACTTTTTCTTTTAAAAAAAAAATAGTTATATGAAAAGCAGAGTTACAGGCATTGGGGGCGGGGCAGACAGAAAAAGAGAAGTCTTCACTCCTCAAATGACCACAGGGACAGGGGCTGGGCCAGGGTGAAGTCAGGAGCCAGGAGCTTCCTCTGCGTCTCCCAAGTGGCTGACAGGGGCCCAAGCACTGGGGCCATCCTCTTGCTGCTTTCCCAGGCACATTAGCAAGGAGCCAAACTGGAAGTGGAGTAACCAGATCTCGAACTGTTGACCACATGGCGGGGGGGGTGGGGGTGGGGCCGGAAAGGCTGGCACTGCAGACGCAGCTTAACACACTATACTGCAGTGTATACCCCACCCCTGTCCCAGGTTAACTTTTTAATCTTAGCATACAAATTGGCCATTTCATTAATTGTGTTTATAATTATAAGCCCCAAGTCCAACCACTATATTCATTAATTATTTTCTATTACATGCCTGTGAATTAATTGAGAAAGTAATGTAAGAAGTGGTTTCTCCTACAAAAGGCTTCTGTAATCAACGCTATTCAGATTAGTGGTAATCTAGCCTAAGTAATTCACCATCTACTGACTCCATATGACTTTGGTTATTATGTCAACTTTAATACATTTCTTTAAAAAAAAAAAGTAGTTTTCTTTGGGTAGGTGCTTGGCACAGCAGTTAAGACCCCATACTCCATACGGAAGTAACTGGGTTCAAGGCCCAACTCTGCTTCCAATTACCGCTCCCTGCTAGTGAGCACCGAGCAGGCTTCAGATGACGGCAAAGGCTTCGAAGTCCCTGTCGCTCATACGCGAGGCTCGTGGCTTTGGCCTGGCCTGGCTCCTCAGCTGCTGCAGACAGCCAAGGTGTTAACTAGTGAATCTGGAAACTGTTCTCATCCCTCTGCTTTGCAAGTAAAAAATTTTAAAAGACATTGTTATCATGTCTCTCTCTATTGAAAGAGTTGCTGTCTGCAACTCTTCCTCTGACCCTATATACGAGTTTTCACATCATTTTTCTACGTTGATTTTATATTTCTGTTAAACAGCTAGTGAGATAAAAAGAGCAAATATGCAAAAAAAATTACTAAAAGCAATACTCAAATTAGTATTACTACATCCTTTGATTTGGCTGATAAATAACCATTTATTTTTTAGAAGTACATTTTCAAATATTTAAGTTTGTGCTTAATTTCTTCAAAGTTTTTCTAGTAAATAGTTTACTATTGGTCAGAAAAAGAATGATTTCTCTACATTTTAAAGAACGTCTTAAATTTTAAAAAAAGGTACTTTCCTGGGGGAAAACACGTAGCCACAACTATAAATAAAGTTCCCAAAAGAGATAAACCTTAAATTTCAAATCTATTATCAGTTGTATGCTCTGGTGTTCCTACCCCTGTGGAACACTGATAGATTCAGAATATTGGGTTTGTTAGTTTCAAAAGACAAGTTAATGCCATTAACTTACTGAATTAAATCTTTGTCCACATGTCTATACAGAAAAATAATTTCATTTTCCACTTATAAATACAAGTGCATAAATGCTTATTTTAACTATTATAAAATACATTTAAGAAGGTCTCAATGACCAGGGTTCAAAGTCCCACTTTGAGTCTTTAACTATATAATTTTAGCCTATATTCTAAATAACAGGAATTACGTACTCACTGAAAATTTAGAGATTAAAACCATTCCAGTCTTGACAGGTGTTAAAATAACGTAACATTACACTTTAGATTTTTACACAATCTTAGCTTTTATAATCTATTTAAAAAAAAACCACAAGCTTTTTCTATTAAAAAATTTCCTTACTGAACTGTCATATTCAAGTACAATTAAGTGTATGGTTTATTATCCAACATTAAAAGCAACATATTTTAATCAATTAAAGAATAAATACTTAAAATTAGGTATTTTACTTCATGGGAAAAATGAGCTATAACATTATTACATAAAAAAAGTGGCTAAGAATAGCTTTATTTCTAAAGACTTAAGTATATATACATTTTCTATGTCACACCACGTGAAATTTCTTTCCTAGAAATTTATGTTGAATTTATGTTGAACTTATGTTGCTATAAGAATGTCGTAAGATTATGACATTCTTATAGCAAGTATCTGAACTTTAGATATTAAAAATCTACAGTAAATAAATCTGAAGCAAAACAAAAAAACCCTAAATAAAAAGTATTCTTGAATTAAAATAATCATAAATATTAACTGTAATCCCCTGGGTTGCCTTGTAACCAAATGAATTTTTAGCATTTTTATTAAGCTTGCCACTAAATTATTTTTACTTCACTAAAAGTACAAGTAAGACCCATAAAGGCAAAAATGTCTCGTGAGAGCAAAAATTAAAACTAAAACAACTTTCAGACAAAATACTTACCCAATCATTGCTGTCTCTTTAACTTCAGCCTCTGTACCATTTATAACGGAGTCCTGATTTTTGTCATCTTCCCTGTCAGTGACATCACTTGAAAAGCCCAACAAAGCTCGCACTCGTTTCGATTTCACATCTAGGATAGTGTCTGTGTAGCCCACCTCCTGTAGATACCTGTGTGAGGACAATCCTTACAAGTCAGCCACACTGCAATCAATAGCTCATGACTTAACATGCAAATAAAAGTATTTTTCTCAAATTCTTGCCTGCATAAGACTTAACAGTACAGTATTATGCTGGTAAGGCTTGTTAATAAATAATCTTCCAGCTGCAGAAAGAGCTGCCTCTTGCAGTACCAGCCTCTACAGTCACAGAGAAAAAAAAAATCAAACAACTATACAATAGACCATTCATGTATCATAAGATGATGCTATTCTTTAACATATATCACTGTACATTCTTTGCTTTTTGCAGAACTATAGAAAGCTCTTTCCCAAATTCTACCAAATTGCTATTTTATTATAGTGATCTCAGTAGGGGTTTTTTGTTGTTGTTGTTAACGTCTAGTGTAAAATGTCATGGATCAATTGTTTGGCCTATCTGGTTAACTACACAACAAGAACAGAACATTTCGCAAGAGTCATTGCTACAACAGGCAAGCTTCAAGCAAGAGAGAACTCAAAAAAAAATAGACTGCAAGCAAACTGTGCTGTGTGTGTATGTACATGTGTACGTTACAGAGAAGCAACAAAACAGAGAGGACATACTTCACCCTGAGTTAGATCTGAGTGTTAAGTCTGTTCTATCACTTATTTACTATGCCACTCTGCCCTCCTCAGCTGTCTTCCTCCGAAGACACACCTAATCCTGGCTCCAGTAGGTAGAAAGCGCTCCCATCCTACCAACATTTACACAAAAGACCATAATCAGCAATTGCAAAACTGTAAAAAAAAAAAAAAAAAAAAAAGGCAAATGACAGTAAGAAACATGATTGACAAATGCTAGGCAAAAGCAAAATAAAAGGAAGAATGGACTCCACTAGATGAATAAGGAAAAAAAGGTGAAGGACAACCAGTTTGAATTTGTCTTATGATTTGATTTTTCTTCAAAGTTTTATTCTTTTATTTGAAATGTGAGTTACAGAGAGAAAGAGAGAGAGAGAGAGAGAGAGAGAGAGATTCCTTCCACTGGTTTTTCATACTCCAAGTAGCCACAATAACCAGGGCTGGGGGCCATGCTAAAGCCGAGTCCAGAAATCCATCTGGATTGTCACATCACCCACACCGGCTGCAGGGGTCCAAGAATGTGGACCATCTTTGCTGCTTTCTCAGGTGACTTAGCAGGCAGCTGAATGGGAAATGTGGCAGCCAGAAATTCAATCAGAAATATGAAATGCCAGCACTGCAGGTGACAGCTTAATCCACAGCACCACAACATGAGACCCAGGATTTGATTTTAGTCATTATTAGAAATAAAAGAGATACCTGAAAAAGATGTGTAATCATATGAAGTAAGTCTGTCTTATCAAATCAAGATGCTTGCTTTTCAATTCCATCCAATATTTACAGAAAAGTCTTAAAATTTGGAATAAAATTCAATTTCTTTGAACTTAATATTTATTAGCATGTTACTACAAGAGTTACAAATAATAATATTTGTAAATAGCATGTGATACATATCTCACTTTGGCAACAAAATCACATCACATTACAGATACTTATTTTAAAACTGCTCATGCAGGGTAGGTGTTCAATGGAGTGGTTTATGTTACCAACTGAGACGTCCCCCTGGTGAGTCCCTGGCTACTGTGGGCACTTGAGGAGTGAGCCAGCAGATGGACGACCTCTCTGCCTATCTGCAGCTCTGTCTTTCAAACAAGATATGAATAAACTTTTAGGAAAAATTCTCTTCAAAAAAAAATCCTCTTGCCATAAGATAATTTTATTAAAGTGTTACTTCATTATTCATTGATTAAAATGCCATCTTTTCTTTGACTAATGGATTTCTAAGTTTTCTAAAATATCTCTCAGAGAGCTCCTTCTGAAACAACTTCTTATAACAAAATAAGAGCACCACTTTTCATGAAAAAGAAAAATACCTAAGTTATATTTAAAACTAAAGTGACAGCACTTTTTATTACATATTAGTGAGAATACATTTATTACACCTTAGTAAAAGTCTCATTTTTCTTCCTTGTCTAAACAAACAAACAAACAGAAAAAGAGATATAAGGAGATGTTTTAATATTCTCTTCCTATTATGAATTCAACTTAGAAATCACAGGTTCGAACTAGATTTAAGTAGCTCCAAAACCCCAAATCAGGCAATATATCTCACTTGACCGAGTCCCAAGGCTGAGTACCAGTTGTCAAAGATGGTATGCAAGAACAGGCACTGAGCCGGTGCGTCTATTCCCCTCCTGACACCACAACCCCAACGCCTTGTTATCTCCTCCTCAGAGGCACAGGTACACACTCTTTACAAAAAAGTGTATGTTACACAATATTTACAAATTTGGAGAATTCAAAAATTTCCCCAGTGCATTTCAAACAAATTTAAACACAAAAAGTCATATATAATCACTGACTAAACATGCAAATTCTTGCCTAAAAGATGCAATAAAGAGAGTAATTTTAATGGTATAAGATCTTTCAATAATATAAACTCTAGCACATGGAGGAAGTGAAGTTTTCCCACAAAGATATGATAATAAAAAACATTATTTATTGACAATAGAAAATAAACACAATCTCATGAAAATAACTTTTTCATTTTTAACCGTGGATAATTTAACCTTGGGATACTTACTGTCTGAGTAGCTGCCGACCTTGTTTCCACATTAACTGGCTATTCTGTTGTGGCTGCACCTCTGTTTCATTACCTTCATCTAGAAAAATCAAATCATAATAAAAGTGACTTGTTTAAGACATCGTAACTCATTGAAAAAGCCCAATAAAGACTTAAAAGATCAAAAAATCTGTTTATACTGCAATTGTAAGATCTATTTTAAAACAATGTAAATTCTTTGCAATGCTCACTTCTATAGCGAAACTCAAACACAAATTGGTTGCTGCTAGTGGATTACCTTGGAGTAGAGCTAAAACAGTATTTTCTCTATCACTAGGAAGCCAGGCAATTGTCCTCCAGGACAAAGACCTATGCAATCAGTCACCCAAAAGAGTCAAATAAAAGTATAAAGTGTCACATCAGACCGTGAGCAAAATGCCCAAATACGATAATGAAATAGCCAATTTGGTTAAAAAAATATAGACATATAAAATAATTTTAATCCAATGTTTCCTCCAGTAGCTATTAAATAAAAAACTTTCAATGATATTTTTGAACAGAAATCTTCTATGCCTTTTATAGCTTAGGTTCATCATTAGGTAGAAGCTGAATTCTTTCAAGTCAGTGAAATTTAAGTTTCCTTCATTCTAAGCCCAGACTGAAAAATTTCCCAACTCAACTTAAAGAATTCATACTTTTTATCATTCTTTGATCAACGTGTAAGAAACTGTAGGATTTTATCAAGCAGAAGTATCAGAGAAACTAGAAAATGCATTGTTTACACTTGAAATTAATCACATTACATTTTGTTTCAGTCATTGTGTCACACACATTATCTCCTTTAATCCTTACAACTTCCTAAAGCAGGTGTTTAATTCTATGTTAAAAAGACAAAGTGGATTTCAAAGGATAAACTTTTAGCTGTGTCATTCTAGAATCACAACATTTTTCTTCACCTGTTGTCTGTTACTACAATGACAGAAAACTGAAGATCCAGGTGATTGAAAGTAAGAATTAGATATGACTCTGAACTAATGAGGTATGCCCTGTAATATACCAAGAATAATAATAAAGTAGACTGGCAGTAAGAAAATGAGGAAAACAAACTCCAAGTAAAGTTTTTTCAGAAGATAATTTCAAAGAGGATATAGTTTAAAAAAAGAAAGGCAGAAATAAGGCCAAAAACCAAAGAAAAAATTACGCATCTTATTTTCACTGATACATAAATACAGGAATTTGTATGCTACACCACGTGCTACAGTGTAGCGCATGCCAAATATATAACCTGTACTGGCCAGGTAAGAACATTTACATCAGCATTTTAACAAGTTTTAAGGTACTTCATCTCCCATCAGAATAGGCCTAAATCCTTTCTATTCCATTCTCAGACATACTCAACTGCTTCTACCTATTTCAGCAGCCACTGATGTTACAATAATGCATCAATTTAATGAAGTGTTACTCCACAACAATGAAATGAATCCTGACATATACAAAGATAATAAGCCTCAAACACTTCCAGCAAAGGGCAAAGCTATAAAAATGGAAAATAGATTACTGGTTGCCAGAATATTTCAATGGGGAGGGAGGGCTAGACTGGAAAAGGGTGTAATCATGGCCAGTACAATAGTTCAACTGGTTAATCCTCAGCCTATAAGCACCAGGATCCCATACAGGCACTAATTCACGTCACAGCTGCTCCACTTCCCTTCCAGCTGTCTGCTTGTGGCCTGGGAAAGCAGTGGAGGATGGCCCAAATGCCTTGGGACTCCATGCCCACATGGGAGACTCGGGAGGCTCCAAGCTTCAGATCAGCTCAGTGCTGGCCACTGTGGCCATCTGGAAAAAGAGATAGCAGGTGGAAGCTCTTTCTGTCTCCCCGATCTCTATAAATATGACTTTTCAATAAAAGTAAGTAAATCTTAAAAAAAAAAAGGAGAAGAAAGGGAGCAGCCACAGACTGTACATGTTCACAGAACAGTAAAGATGGCCAGTTTTAATGTATATAAGGAAGTAAGTGAGACAAGTGAAATATGAATATACTTCTATCCTCTCAAAATCAAATCACTTATATTCTATCAAGGCTAAGCTCACAGTTCTTTCCATTTGAGTAAATAGTTGCCAAATATCAGATTCATTCTTGTTATATTGAGGGTAAAAGGCAACATTTCATGAAAGTGAAGATTTTTAAAGTAAATCTTAATTAATTAAGAATACTTATTTGATGGCCACTTCCTGTCAAGTTGGAGTAATAGGGATTAGATCTACTCTCCTTTTTTTAAGGATTTATTTACTTATTTATACTTTTACTGGAAAGGCAAATTTACAGAGAGGAAGAGAGACAGAAAGATCTTCCACCTGCTGATTCATTCCCCAAGTGGCTGCAATGGCTCAAGCCGAGCCAATCCAAAACCAGGAGCTCCCTCCAAGTGTGCATGTGGGTACAGAGTTCCAAGGCTTTGGCCATCTTCTAATGAAGCCAGGAACTTCTTCCAGGTCTCCCACGTGGGTACAGAGTCCCAAGGCCTTGGGCCATCCTCTGCTGCTTTCCCAGGCCACAAGAAGGGAGCTAGCTGAATGGTAAATGGGGCTTCCAGGACACAAACCACCGCCCATATGGAATCCCAGTGCATACAAGACAAACATTTAGCCACTCAGCCATCGATTTACCCTCTTACTTGAAGTTAAGTATAAAAGAGACAAAACAATGTTTTCAAGACACTAGATGTAAGTCAACAGAGGATGGTGATTCTTGACAGAAGGAAAGCAGAAGTGAGCCTTGTGTCCCAGCTTCTGCCTTGGTAATTCCAGATCACAACACAGGGAGGTTCAACAAATGAACTATCTCAAGAAATAATGCCTAAGGTTTCCAAATTTAAAGAAAACTACTAACCCACACATCCAAGAAACTCAACAAGTCACAATCACAGGAAGAAAGAGGAAATTATACCAAGGCACATAATAAAATTGCTTAGAATCAATGACAAAAAGAAAATCTTAGCTGCAGCCAGAGGAAAAGGGTCACATTGAATAAACAAAAACAAAGGGTGACAGCAGGTGTTCATTTCTTCAGCAACAATGCCACTTAGCGAAACTGACAAACATTACAAAAACTGAAAAGAGTCATTACTGCAAGAAATGCTTTTAAGAAAGTCGCTAAGACTGAAGCAAAATGATACCAGATGGAAATATAAAACTACAAAAATGAGTGATGAGCACTGGAAATATTTCCTGTTTTTAAGTCTCACTGAAAGAGAATTAACTGTTGAAACAAAAGTAATAACACAGTATATAGTTTATACTATATTATATATATAGCTTAATACATTTATATATCATTTAGATTATATTATATTAATTTATAGCATTAACAAATGTTATAAACTATATACAAAGTAAGATGACAGTATCTTTCATATACAATAATAAAAAGGCAAGGTGAGAAGAAATAAAAGCATTATTATAAGATTCTCATATTACACTTGAAACAGTATTATTACTTGAAGATAAGCTGTAATAAGTTACAGATGTTCCTTTTAACCAAACATAATGACTAAAATAACACAGTCATTATTAAAGAAACGAAATGGAACAATTAACTTGTACAGCTAGAAGTATAGTCTAGTATTAGTCTAATACTAAATGTAATGCTATTTACATTTAACACAATGCTATATGGTAATCACACTAATACAAGTGAGCTAAACATCTCATTAAAAAAATACTTTTGGGCCTCGCAGCGTGGCCTAGCGGCTAAAGTCCTCGCATTGAACGCCCTGGGATCCCATATGGGCGCAGGTTCTAATCCCAGCAGCTCCACTTCCCATCCAGCTCCCTGCTTGTGGCCTGGGAAAGCAGTCGAGGACAGCCCAAAGCTTTGGGACCCTGCACCCGCGTGTGAGACCTGGAAGAAGTTCCTGGATCCTGGCTTCGGATCGGCATAGCACCTGGTGTTACAGCCACTTTGGGAGTGAATCATCGGACAGAAGATCTTCCTCTCTGTCTCTCCTCCTCTCTGTATATCTGACTTTCCAATAAATAAATCTTTTAAAAAAAAATAGAGTTTCGGGGTTAAGGTATGGTAGCATATAAGCTTAATCCTCCATCTGCAGCACCAGCAACACATAACAGGTGCAGTTCGAATCTCAATTGTTCCACTTCCCATCCAGTCCTGATAATGGTCTGGGAACGCAGCAGAGGATGGCCCAAGGCCTTCGGACCCTGCACCCGCATGGTAAACTCTGAGAGCTTGTTTGGAGGTTCTAGCAGGGGAGCGCAGCTATTTGTATTCCCTTGACCAAAGACCGGTCCTCTAGTGGGGACGCACATGGAGCGCTGAGGGAGGAAGGGGACACCCAGCCAGCCAGCCAGATCAGCGGAATCAACCCTGCCGATCAATGGGGTGACAGATGTCGCAGCCAGATTGCCCTCACATCCCACATGGGAAACTCTGAAGAAGCTCTGAGCACGCAGCTTCAGACAGGCCCAGCTCTGCCTACTGCAGCCACTTCAAGAGAGAGCCAGAGACAGATCTCTCTCCCTCTCTTTGTATTTCCTTCCTTTTTTCTCTGTGTAGCTCTGACTTTTTGGTAGAATAAATGAACCATTAAAAGAAAAAAAGAATTTGTCTCATTGAATAAAATTATTCAATTTTCAATAATTATCTGGCTTGTACTACTCAAACAGGAAAAATTAAGATAGCAAAGACAAGTAGTTGTCTTTCACACAGCCTGAGATGTTAAGTATCCCAAAGTAGAAATAAAAGATTCACTACAATGAAAAACAAAATTAGAAGGAAATATAAATTGTGAAAAATGCTATTTGGAGACACACTTTCTAGTGCCCCCTCATCACTGTCCTTAGCCTGGGTCAGGCCTCCTCTCCATCACACACCCTCCCCAGCCAAGTCCGGATCCGCAGAGGGAGAGCACTTTGGCTTCTGTCTGCACAACTACCGGCCTCCACAACTGCCATGCACTCACTCTCCAAACACACAACCACAGGCTCAGCTACTTCAACTCACGCAGTCCTCTGCCCTCAGGTCAAATCCATGCCTGATTTATAGTTTCATCAGAACACAGACACACTCATTCAATTACATACTGTCTATGTCTTTCCTATTACAATGCCAGAGTGGCTGTGACAAAGAACATACCACCTACAAAGCCATAAATATTTACAATCTGGCCCTTTACTGAACAAAGTAGCTGAACAGTTCTAGACCCCAGTGGCACACTTTTAACTTGAGCTTCTTTTCAGCTTCACTTTCTTCTTTCTCTAATTTTAGTCCACAGTCTGTCACTCTTTTGCCAAAATTCTTTACTTTCTTGTAACACTGTCCCTCCACGAATTCAGTGAATTCAACTACTGACTCCACATTCTGACTCCAGCCAGGCTACCAAATGTGTAACTACTGCCTCTATTTAAATTCATAATCACACACCCCAACAAGACCATTCGTTTTCTTAATCCTAGTATTCTTCTACTCACCTCAGTATTCTAAGTCTCTACTTTTCATAGTTGTCTGACTTACCTGTAGCAAACAATCCTATCCCAGACATAAGGCTATCATATGGATAAGTCCCTTAAATACTCACCACCAAGCTGAATCCCAAATCTACAAACCTCAAGCCTAACTCTCATGTTCTCTCTTGGTAATAATAAGCCATGTTTTTCTTTCAGGAATTCCTATTCTTTCTTTATATATCTTCCTATTCTAAATATGTCTACTTTCTTTTAAAAAGATTTATTTATTTATTTATTTATTTGGAAGGCAGTTACAGAGAGCAACAGAGACTGATTCCATACCCTGGCTCACAACCCCAAATGGCAGCAGTGAAGTTGGGCCAAGCTAAAGCCAGGAGCAAGGAACTCTTTCTGGGTTTCTCATCCAGGTGGCAGGGACCCAAGCACTTTGGCCATCTTCTGCCCCCTTCCCAGGCGGCATCAGTGGGGAGTTGGATCAGAAGCAGATCCAGAGCAGCTGGTACTTGAGCCATGGCTCCGATATGGGATACCTGTGTCACAGACGGCTTAACACACTGCACCACAGCACTGGCACTGCTATTTCCCCCTTTCACTGCTCCTTCCCTAAGAAACACAACTCTCCCTATCTCCCTTCCCCGACTCGTGCTTTCAGCAACTGCCCTCTGATGCTCTTTTGCCTTCTCATCTCCTAGGCTCCCTGATAGTCGATTATACTAATCCAGTTTTCATATTCAACTCATGCCTTTGTCCTGCCACCCTCTCTCTCTCAAACTGAAGACCATAAAGTGCTCAGTGAACTGTATATCAGTAACTCCTACAGGGACTCTACCCATCTGAGATTTACTCAGGAGTGCTGAACACTAATTCCTTCTGGAAATTTTGTTCTGACTTTCCTCTTGCTATTAAAGTAGCCTTATCAGTTTTCCCTATCTGTATTTTAAATGCTGTCACTCCACAGGGTTCCATTCAAGTGCTCTTACTCTTCTACCTAAGATTCTTCAGTATTCTCTTCTCCTGCAATGGCTTCAACGTAGTTCCATCAATACTACATGCTGATACTGTCCAAATCAACATACCTAACCTATATCTTCGCCTTGAGCCCAAGACCCACCCACCCTACCGCACTGTCTTAACTTGACTATCTGAAAAAAAATCCAAAAGATGAACTCATCATTGTTCTACTCCTAGTCTAGGTTTTTAAAACTATAAACGTGAGAGTTAGCTTTAACTTGTCACTTCTTTTATCTCCTTAATTCAATCAGGAGCAAGTTCCTGTGGATGTTACTTTTCTTCTATTTATTTAACACAATTTTCAACTCTACTGTCACCTGTTAAGGTAATCTCTCTGATTTACCCAGGTGGCTATAACAGTTCTCTAACTCATATCCTCTTCTCCAGTTTCGCTGCTCTTTAATCCATCTTCCATACTACAGTTGACATAATCAAAGATAATCTGATTACAAAGCTCTAATTAGAATCCTTCAAAAGTCCTCTCATCACTCTTAAGAAAAGTGCAAACTCCTTAGCTTATTTCACTACTTTCATAACATTCTACCCTCTAGCTAGCTCTCCAGCAATATCTAGCAACACTCCTTTCCTTGTTTTCTTTACTATCCAATTATCCTATTCTTCAAAGTGCCACACACAAAGCCTTACTGCTATTTAAAACTCTTCCCTACCTCTCATTCAAAAATATCCCTACTTGTCTTGTCATTCAGATGTCAAAGGTAACCTTTCTCCAAGAAACCTTTGATCAGGGCCCGGCGCAGTGGCGCAAGTGGTTAAGGTCCTCACCTTGCACGCCCGGGATCCCATATGGGCGCCAGTTCTATCCCGGCTGCCACGCTTCCCTTCCAGTTCCCTGCCTGTGGCCAGGGAAAGCAGCTTTGGGACCCTGCACCCGCGTGGGAGACCCGGAAGAGGCTCCTGGCTTCGGATCAGCATAGCATTGGCCGTTGCACTCACTTGGGGAGTGAATCATGGGACGGAAGATTTTCCTCTCTGTCTCTCCTCTCTGTATATCTGCCTTTATTTCCAATAAAAAAAATAATAAAACTAAATCTTTAAAAAAAAAAAGAAACCTTTGATCATTTAGACTCCATTTTGTTCCCCAGTTGCTATGCTCAGTAACATTTACGTCTCTGTTATACATATCATATTTTATTACAATCAATTCTTTGTTTACTTTCCCTATAAAATCCAATAAAGTACTGTCTTGTTCTCTGGATATGACAAGGATGAAATACTTAAAATGTTTCAGATGAATTGATGGTTGGAAACATAGATGGAATGATACAAATGTTTAATTTGGAACTGTATATAAGAAAAAATATCTGAGTTAGGAATAGGTCCAAGAATAAGTTACAGTTTAGGAATGATAAAACACCAGAGAAATTAATTAATATCACGGGGATTTTAAGCATCAGAACAGAGAAATTCATAATTGATTCCAACACCCCAGCTCTTTCCACTGAGCTGTACTATTTACCCATAAATGTTTTCTATACATTGTAATCTGGTTTCCATACTAATAAATGTATATCTTAAAGTCACTTTTAAACATTAAAGCAAACGTAAGTAAGTATAGTAAAAAAAATGGGAAATGAAAACTTTTAAATGTAGTTTTAATTAAAATCATTTCTTTGAAGCAGACAAAATATTTTTTAAACAGGCATTAACAAAGAGCCCAGATTTGCTTAAAATTATTTTTGCAAAATTTAAGCACTTTTTAAGCTAGCAGACAAGTAAAAACTATAACAAAAAAAGGAAAAAAATACATCATTGATCAATTACTATTTCTCTAAATCTCAAGGACTTAATATTTAGCTACAGAAAAATGGTAACAGAGCACTAAAGTGATTTAAATACAAAACTGGCAGCACTATTAGAAATCATTTTGGAAACTTCTTTCATACAATGTAAAATACAGAACCAGCATGGGGAGTATGTAGCTAGCAGTCAGACAGATCTGGATTTGCTTCCATAACCCTACACTTAACAGTTGTATGATTTAAGGTAGTTTCTTTACTCCTCTTAACTTAAATTTCATACACACATGAAAAAATGTTATATTTATCGAGTAACTGATTTAACAAGTGATGTTAATACAGACACATAAAGTCTCTAGCACAGGTAGGCATTTCAGTAAAATTACATAAATGAAAGGAACCTAATTTGAAATTATACCAAAAATATACTCAGATGAAACACAGTGATAACATCTGAATAATTTCTTTGTTTTCCCTAACAACTTACTACTGAGCAAATTATATATGTATATATATTTTTTACAAGTACTATTTTGTACTAGCTGGTAGTGTGAAGAAGAAAGTGGGAGTAGGAAAAAAGAATAACGCAAAAAAGTTTTAGGTTTTAAACCTACGCTGGCTATAGAATCTGTAACAAAATACAAAATAGGAATCCCTCTGCGCTCTGAGAACCCTCTCACCTCGGCAGTTCCTACTCTTTCAGGATTTCAAGGACAGGATGTAATTTGTACTGCACATCTCAAAATTTCCATTAATGCTGGGCAGATCCAGCAAGACAAGGGTAAGTTGGTACATGTTACCCATTAATTCCAATCCTTCCAGTCAGTGCAGAACACAAGCAGGAAATGGGAAACTAAGAGAAAGGGAAAGAGGGTAAAGGGAGGAAGGCAGTGGAAAATTATATAAGTGATCTTAGAGATTACTGCCACATGATAAACAGAACAGAAAAAATATAACACACACGTAATTAGAAATTAGCTTACAGTTATAAATGTTCTTGCTATAAAAATATTGGATTTAACTTTTTTCTCTTATACTTCCTTTAAAATAGCTTACCAGAATCATAGCTTGGTGGCTTCATATCTCCCTGATTCAATTCTGTCCCATATTTCAACTTGTGGTATTTGGCTCTAACAAAGAAATGAGAAAATACAAACCATCTTAAAACATATTTAAATTAACTTTATGATACATAATAGGAGTAGTCATTAGTATGCAGTTTTGATTAATCACTCCTAGAGAATTTTCAAAGGCTCATTGCCTTCCATGTTGTCAAAGTAATAATATAAAAGTAATTGCCTATTGTCACTATTACACCATCAAGTGTCACTAAAACAAAAGAAAGGAATAACACTGGGAATCATTAATCTTGTGATCACAAATTAAACTTACACCATTATAGTTTCTATAGTATTCAAACTTTTTAATGGTTGCCAGAGTTGAATTCCATTACTGAAAGTAGTCAAAAAAATTGAACTGTGAAGTAAACTTGTAAAAAAAAAAAATCAAAGTCAAGCACTTTACAAATAAAATTCATCTATAACACTCTATGTCCTGTCAGGTAATTATAATTTACCAAGTGTTCATGGCAGTGAACAAGGGAGAGGGGGGGAACACCAATCAAATCCAAATCCTCCATGTTGAAAAGATACTGCAGTGGGAATGAACACAGATCCTTTGGCCTTTGCTGTGCAAGAACTATGACTAGGGAAGACTGTCCGTCTTCTTTTTAAAAGTTAACATAATGCTATTGTTTCTAATTAATCAGATTGCACCATTTCAGATTTAACAATCTGACACCCGAAAAGTAATCTAAAAAAAGGTAGGTATTTCTGAAATATTAGCTAAAAATGTCCACATCTGCTTGACATATATGCACACTTTAGCTGGCTCCACCTCCCATTCCCAAATACTGAGACCACTTACAAGAATATTCAATGTGTTACGAGTTAGGCATTAACAAAAAGAATATAATTCAAAACACCAAAGAAACAAAGTCGTAAGGAATCAAGGAAAGAGTGACATGGCCAAATTTTAAATGCCTCTTCTTTTTCTTTTTAAATAACTAATGGAAAGCTTGTCATAAAACTGTTAACAGCTTGTATGTATAAAGTAATGGAATTTTTCTGGATACTTGATTAAGCTTCATACCTCAGGTGTTTATGTATAAAAGAATACTTGCTTCCTGAAATGAACTGACCTTTAAGCTTAAGCAAAAAAGTAAGGTTCAAAATACTACGTTCAGTAAGCCCAAACACAAGTTTAACGTGTGTGCGCAGATACATGCAAAACAGTACATCACTAGATGATATATGATACATAAGGCATCCATTAAGAAAAATTCCTTGGAAAGAAAATCAGTGCATTGAGGCAGAAAAGGTCTACCTTCTTGTTATATTTATTAACCAACTGTGCATACATAGTTCTCTTTCGTTAGTCCATGTTATCTGGAATATCTTTTACACTGTTCTCAATATATGTCTTAATCACAAAGATTTCATCATCTCAAGACCAAATGTTTTCAAACTTATATTTATAATAATGCTACTATTAAAGGGTAAGGTTTATAATACTAATCTGATTTAGAATTATCATAAAGTAAACAAGGTTCTTAATGTAACTGTCAATATTAGAATTTTCCAAAACCATACAGGTACATCCATCTACCATAAGCCAAATTAAAACACTTCTTTCTTAAGGGTCAAAAAGCAATGTAATATAATCGGCCTGCCAACATATTATGTTAAATCTTTTAAATAAAAATGGCAATAAAACTGCATTAAGTTTATGTAATATTTATACACTACATCAACAAGAAAAGCGTTTTTGAACACAAAACCCTGCATTACAGTGCATTCTAGTGGTCGTAGGGAAAACTACAACAAATTTTACCAAAATAAACTTAATAAAAAGATATATATTAAAAAATAAATAAATGTAAGAAAAAGAATGAAATAACATTAAAAAAAATCTAAAGAAAGACAAAATATGTTAAAACCTGTTGTATTCACCACCAGCCAGAGTGTCTCCTACCGCAGTCTCCTTATGGAATGATTACATTCCCTGAAAAATATCTCAGAACCTCTATTTCTTTCATAATAGTGTTTTTTTTTATGCCAATGCACTAAAATATCACTGCACTCATTTTTCCCCAGTTTTATCACTTAGCTTTTTGCCCTGCCAATCTTTCTCGCTTACTATTCATTTTCCATCTGATTATGGAATAAATACGTAGATTTCATACCTAACAACCACATTCGATACTTAGCTAGGTCCCTCAATTTGTCTTTACTAGGTAAAATAGCAAAAAGCGTTTAATAATTATAATATACTAAAAGAAGTCTTGCGTTAATTTTGCTTCCGTCTATTAATACATAACCCAACATCCCAATCATAAGCTTAAATAAACATAATCTCATAATTAATCTTAACGACCTATTACAGAGTATCTACCATGTGCCAAGCACCACCCTGGCTGCTACAAATAATCCAGTTTGTGGTCACATTGGAGTGGAGGCAAGGGGATCCCCAAAAAACAGAAATGAAAGCAAGTAACTTTAGCAACACCATGATAACAGCTGTAAAAGCATTTTATCATGTGTTCTAAGAATATGGATAACAGAACATTTAAATATGTCTAAGATGATGTCAAAGACACCGAAGACAAAGCAACATGAGATCTTAGCTAAACCTCAGAAAACCAGGACCACTCCAATCTAACAAAAGGGCTGACCAAGAGCATACGCTGCAAAATGAAACAAAAATACAATGTCCCAAAACAATAAACACTTAATACCCATAAGCCACAGAAGGAATGGAGTTCAGAAAAGGGACAGAAAAGAGGCTTGGCTACAAAAAGAGAACTCTGAAGTTAGGTATCTCTAACAATTATATAATGAGATTATCATATCTACGATTTTGGAAAATGAATTCTATGGATGTGAAAGATGAACTGGAATATATAAACACTGGATGCAAAGAGTTCAGTAATACAGATCAAACAAACATGCCTGTGAATGGCTAAGAAACGGGGGAAATGGTGATCCTCAGTTACACCTTACAGAGTATCTGAGGTTCCTCAGCATAGCAGCTCCTGAATGAACCTCAGATGATACTCTACATATTTACAAAAAGGTATATGTAAACTGCTAATTTTATGAATCTTACTACACACTAAGGAATGCTTTGATTAAAAATAAACAGCTAGAATCATAATCCCTCTATAATATTAATGCCTATTTCCTATTACCCTGGGATCAGAGTGTAACTACAAAGCAAATCTGTAACACAGCAAAGCCAAGCCATGATCATTAACTATTTACAGATGAAATGAAAAGATGTGGGGAATACGCTTGTAAGAACAGATCAGTACAGTAGCCTAGGGGCTAAGTCCTCACGTTGTGTGTTCTGGGATCCCAGGGCGCCACTCCACTTCCCTTCAAGTTCCCTATTTCTAGCCTGGGAAAGCAGCTGAGGACGGCCCAGAGCCTCGGGACCCTGAACTCACATGGGAGACCTGGAAGAAGTTCCTGGCTCCTGGCTTCAGACTGGCTCAGTTCTGGCCATTGTGGCCACTTGAGGAGTCAAGCAGCAGACAGAAGATCTTTCTGTCTCTCCTTCTGTCTGCAAATCTTTCAACAAAAATAAATAAATCTTTAAAAAAAATCAAGATAAAATAAGACTGACAAAAACATTAATTGCTTAAGGCACAGAGGGAAAAAAAAGTACCAGCGCAATCCACATTTCTGTTTTACATTTTCCTCAATATTCTTTTTATTACTGGCATTAAGGCATTAAAAAAATTAGAAGGGAAATATTTTAAATCTCCAAGCCACAAACACGTGACTTCAGTGTAGTGCCTGAATTTAACTACTGTCTTTACATCAGCAACCACCCCAAATCATTCACTACTTTACAAAAAATAGAAAGTCGGGCATTCTTTTCCAGGAGCATCGTTTTCGTTTAAGAAAAGAAAAAATTTCCTTAGATTCAGTCAGTTCTTTATCTCTTTTGTTCTTCTAAGATAAACTCCCTGAACAAAATTAGCAATGTTACCCTCATACCACTCCACCCTTCTCACTCCTCCAGCCCTTGTTGTAGCAGGCATCGATTCTTCTACCTCAATGCTGCTTCTTTGCCGAGGGGACCAACAAGCTCCCAAACAAGAAATGGGAAAGAGTATTTGCAGAACATACCTTCCTTGGAGTCTGTCAGGCATTTGCAATCGTTCCACTCCCCCCTTCCTTGTCTCTCCTTCCTTCTCCTGTGCTGTATCCTGCACATCTCCCATGACCTGTGTGGCCGCCGCTACTTTTATGCTCTCTCCTGGACACTTGTTGGACCTCAACTACCCTTTTCACCTCAGCCACAACACCCCCAATTTCTGAGGATGTATCTCCAGCTGTTATGTCCCCACTTTCATTATTTTTTCTTTTGCCCTTTGAACCTTTAATTCATCTGCTAACTTCTAAAATTCTCATTCATAATGCACACAGCCCTTCAAGCCAGAAACTTGGGATTCATTTTTAAATTATCTTTTTCCTACATATACTGTCACCTCCAAATTTTCATATCATCTCCATATTTCACGGAGTCTTTCCAGCTAAAATGTTTTGATACTTCCCAGTTTCAGCAGTTATTATACGATCATTTCTCATCTTAGAATTTCATATCACTCATGCCTTCTGAAATAGACCTTTCCAGTACATTCTTCACATTGAGATCAGAGTAATCTTCCTAAAACATAATCCACACTAATTTATACTTAAAACTTTTCAATTACATAATATCTAAATGCAATAGGTAATCCCAAACTGCTCATAGATTGAATCTTCAAACTGGAAAAGAAAAATGGTAAGATCTTTATCGGACCATTTTAACATTGACTATACATGGAATTACATGGATATTACATGGATATTACATGGATATTAAATTTCGTTAATTTGACAAGTTGCTATGATTATAAAAGAGAATGTCTTTCCTTAAGAAAATGAACACTGAGGTGTTCAGGAGCAAAATAAATAATAAAACAAAATCTGCAACACAGGGCCTGGCAGCATGGCCTAGCAGTTAAAGTCCTCGCCTTGAATGCGCTGGGATCCCATATGGGCGCTGGTTCTAATCCCGGCAGCCCCACTTCCCATCCAGCTCCCTGCTCGTGGCCTGGGAAAGTAGACAAGAATGGCCCAGTCCTGCACCTGTGTGGGAGACTGGAGGAAGTTCCTGGCTCCTGACTTCGGACTGACACAGCACTGGTCGTTGTGGTCACTTGGGGAGTGATTCATCAAACAGAAGATCTTCCTCTCTCTCTTCTCCTCTCTATATATCTGACTTTGCAATAAAAATAAATCTTTTTTTTAAAAATCTGCAACACAGAGAGTAAGTGTGACAGAGCAAATACAGCAAGATGAGTCAACTGGTAAACCTGGGTTAAAGATAAGAGCAGTTCTTGCAACTTGTGATCATTTTGGATAAAATGCATTTGAAGACCTTTCGTGTTCTTTATTATGTGTAAGATAAAGGTCTGAACTCCTTAACTGTGTCTTCCAGGCCTCAGTGACTCTTGTCTTCCCCTACATTTATAGGTCATCAAATCACAACATGTTCTCTGCACACACAACAATTACAAATTTCTGAACACACCCAATTGCTTTGTTTCATATCCAGCATGCTTTCTCTATCTAGTTCCTGTACCATGCCTGGCTGGCAAGCACTTTCCTTTTATGACGCTGTTCCAGCCTCACGGCCTTTAACTCTGCCCTCCTTCCTACTTCCATCTTTTGGATGGTAAGAACTATTCTCTCTGTGACCCCACTGCGCCCTGAAGGGACTTCTGCTACAGCACCTATCATACTGCACTGTGCTTTTGTGGCCAACAACTCTGGACACAGACACACACACAGCCCTGGCTGCTTTAGTACTCGTGCATCACAATTTCCCTATGTAAAAAGATAGCAAAATGCACTCAACCTTAGCTCTGATTTTCTTTACACATTACTTTGTCTGCTAGGCCTGACACACTTCAATAAATAGCTGCCAATTTGTCATTATTCTCTCTTTGGTTAAACTTACAAATAAGCAGTTTAAAATATCAAATATCACCAGACCATGCGCTTTTAATGCCTTTTTTTCCCATCTCTCTAATACAGCTTTTCAATCAATCTCTTGACATCTGAAAGGAAATGCCTGTTTTTACAACCACTTGTGCCACCTCAAGATCCCATGCAGGGGCAAACATTCAGTGCCATTTGTTAAAATGCTAGTGAGGAGTCAAAATTCCACACCGCAGTACGAGAGTTCAATTTCTGGCCCTGGTTCCTGACTCCAGCATCCTATTAATGCAGATTCTGGAAGACAGCAGTGATGAGCATTCCTGGGGTCCTGCCACCCACATGGGAGCCCCGGACTAAGTTCTCGGCTCTAAGTTCAGGCCTGGCCCAATCCCAGCCTTTCTGCCTTGGGAGAATGACCAACAACTGGAGTCATTCTTGCTTTCTCACTCCCCCCACTTCTCTTTCTCTGTCTCATAACAACAACAACAAAACCACAAACAAAGGTGAAGACAGTTCTAATAAAGTTCTATCATAATAGCATCAGCAAAATGCTGTTTAATTTTTAAACAGTCCCTTTAACAATTTCCAAGAAGAAATAAAATAAGAACAAAAAGACGGAGGTAACTGAAAAGCAGAAGAGTTGGGATCCGGCAGCGTGGCCTAGCGGCTCAAGTCTTCACCTCGAACGCACCAGCATCCCATATGGGTGCTGGTTCTAATCCCGGCAGCTCCACTTCCCATCCAGCTCCCTGTTTGTGGCCTGGGGAGCAGTCGAGGATGACCCTAAGACTTAGGACCCTGCACCCACATGGGAGACCTGGAAGAAGCTCCTGTCTCCTGGCTTTGGACTGACTCAGTTTCAGCTGTTGTGGCCACCTGGGGAGTGAATGTCTCTCCTCCTCTCTGAATATCTGACTTTCCAATATAATTAATTGATTGATTAAATTTTTTACAAAAAAGAATATTTCTTAATACAGATAAGTTCAAAAACTCACATCCATGACTTATCTTCCTTACTTGTGACCCAAATCTTGAGTTTCTTGGAGACTAGCAAAGCACAAAGGTCAGATTACACCTGAAGGGATAGGTAGCGGCTGACAGCAAAGAACAAACTACCCTGGGAAAGTCTTTAAGAAGATTCTCAACTCAATGTAGCAGAGTAACTTTATAACTAAACAAAATATATCACGTTGAGTAACAACAGTTGACAGGAAAAGGGAACAAGTATTACAGAAAACTTTTTTTACAATTCAAAAACTCTGTCAATTCAAATAAAATGGCTATCAACAGTTCAAGAAGTATTTAAGTTTCTCAAGAAAGGAGAAAATGTGCTAAACTTTAAAAAAATCATGTAAGTCAGTTTATGGATCACTATTACTACATTATTGATAACAAGGTAAACGTATTACAATTCCTCACAAATTTGTCTGTCACAGATACATTCAACTCAGAAGCACACAGTACTGGAATTTGAGATTCACTTCAAAATGACAGACCACCCATGCTTGCCAAAATGTTGGCCACACCTTATGCGGGTGGCACAGGAACTGCCCAGCCATATGCTAACTGGTTCAGGGCCTACCAAGGGGGAACGTCTTCCCCGCAAGTTTCCGCCCAGAAGGAGAGAAGCCAGGAACACTGCCTCACACCTGTCCTGTCCCTCCCTCTGCTTTCGAGAGGCACCCCATCTCCCCTGGTTTCTCCCGGGAGGTGCTTTTCCCGTCCCTCTTTCTACTTTCACTTGGTCACTTCCCAAATAAAACTCCTCTGTCTGCAACCAAATCCCAGCTTTTTACTTTTTATACTAAGCTGAGGAAAGAACCCACAAGGCTTTTTTTTGTAACGATGAGAAATCGTTCTGATCTTTATAAAGGATGCTCTCCCACGTGTCACTGCATTACCTCTCCTGCTTCAGTGCGTACTCCAGCATTTTGATCCTCCTCACCAGGTCTTTCTTCAGATTTTCTTGGCCTTTCCTTTCTCCCTGAAGAAAGGCAATCTGGGCCTAGTAGGGGAGAGAAAAGCAAAATTCAGTCTAGACCACACAACAAAACAGCTCCCTCTTCTGAAGCCCCACCCTTCGCCCCACTCCCTTGTAGGCAATGTAATATGCAGGAGAAAACGATGAAAAGGTAAGAGAAAGGAAAATCAGGCAAGGTTTTTGTATCCATTCTTGCCTTTGATCCCGCTCCCCTAAAAATTAACAAAACATTTGAAACAAAATATATACACCTTCCATTTTCAGTAAAACAGAGGAGTTGGTACAAAGCTATATTCCCAAATTACCAATAAGAGATTTAGAATTTAAGTATCTTTCCCTTAAGAAGTTCAAACTACAATGTACACATTGGCTCCTTACGGTAACTTGGGCAGAACGCTCTAAGTCAGAACCTCTAAGGATCCTCAAAGATCATTTTCCAGCCTCACTATCTTTAATGTCACCCAGCCCATTTTTAATATAGCAACATACTAACACAGTTAACAATACTGTTCAATAAGCAAGCATTTTACAGTTAGGGACGATCTTACCAAATCCACAAGAAATTGTGGGGAACATTCAAATAAGGCTGAGTGACCCACTAAACAATCTTACTGAATTTGAATGAGACTCTATTAAATCACAGACTCTGTTAAATTCCCATGCCACAAGGAATGTACCTCAAACTTCCTTTTAAAATTATTTATTTGTTTGAGAGTAAGAGACAGAAATGGAGGGAGGGAAGAGGGGAGGGGAGACTGGACAGAGGAACAGTAAGCCAGCATGCTGCCCTCCATCTACTGGGTACTTCCCAAACACTCTTGATGACTAGGATTGTACTAGGATTGTACAAGAGCAAAGCTAGTGGCCCGGCGCGATAGCCTAGCAACTAAGAACCTTGCCTTGCACGCATGTGCTGGGATCCTGTATGGGCGCCGGTTCTAATCCCGGCAGCCCTACTTCCCATCTAGCTCCCCGGGGAAAGCAGCTGAGCAGGGCCCAAAGCCTTGGGACCCTGTACCCAAGAGGCTCAGATCCGCACAGCTCCAGCCATTGCAGCCCCTTAGTGAATCAACAGATGGAAGATCTTCTCTGTCTCTCCTCTCTGTATATCTAACTTTCCCATAAAAAATAAAGAAATAAATACAAATCTCTGTGAATGGAGACTCGAGGCTTACTACGTGAGTCAGCGGACATCGGGAGGGTGACATCATCACTGGATCAGTGAAATCGGCAGCATTTCAGAACTACCCAAACCATGTGGGCAGAACCCTCAGAATATGCACACGTTGAGACTCCGGGTTGATATGAGGTGGGAGTTCCTCGTCCCTGGGCGCTGGGCCGTGTGGAAGTTGTCTGTGGCTTCCCCATTTGTCTCTTCCCTCCCCCAGAAGAAACAAGAAGAAATGGCAAAATTGGAGACACTGCATTCATCCAAATTTCCCTAAACCTCGATCCTTCCCAACCTGATCAACCATATAATTATTATAAAAAGTAAAATTTAAACAAAAATTAAAAAAAAAAAAGAACAAGGCTGAGAGGACAGAGGCGGTAGGAATTCAATAGCATGAGCAATCCTGACTGCCTCCGAGGGTCTGCATGAGCAGAAGCTGGGAGTCGGAGGGGACGTGAGCCAAGCCTGGCACTCCAAGGCGAGCCAACCATCAAAAGGGCGAGCCTAAACACTCCCCCCAAAGCAAGCTTCTCGGCTGAAGTCATGGCTCCCAGCTCAGGCTCGGCTGTGACGACTATTTAAGGAGTCAGTCAACAGACAGAAGCCCTCTCCTTCTCTCTCTCCTCCCATGTCTCTAGAATTGAAAACAAAGAAACAGAAAGAAAATTTTTTTCTGAAAGAAACTATAGTGCAACTTGTTTAACCAAACAATGCTTTGAGAAAGTAATGTAATCAATGATACACATGATCAAGTAATAATTATTCCAATCATCAATCCTGTCTTCTGTATATCCTTTGGCTACTTTAAAAAAAAAAAAAACATTTATTTTTATTGGAAAGTATACAGAGAGGAAGACACAGTCATTCCCCAAATGGCTGCAACGGCTGGAGTTGAGCCAATCCAAAGCCAAGAACCAAAAGCAGGGTTCCAAAGCTTTGGGCCGTCCTTGACTGCTCCCCAGGCCACAAGCAGGGAGCTGGATGGGAAGTGGAGCTGCTCGGATTAGAACCAGCGACCATCTGGGATCTTGGTGCGTGCAAGACTAGGACTTTAGCCACTAGGCTACAGCATTGGGCCTGCTTTGGGTACTTTTGTATTTCTGCCTCCACCTCCATCATTGCTCCTGAATAATTGTGAAATATTAAATATAATATCTACTTATATGATATTTATATCACATACAATTTAATATGTATCATATATTATGATATAATATATTCTAAACTTAATATATAATGTATATTTATAATACATTAAATGTAGTTATTTAATACCTATTTATGCCACTTTTATTGTGGCTTGACTCCAGCTCTAAACACTTCTCTATCCTCCGATCAATCCACATAATGCCTTTATTTTTAGTAATGGATAAAGGTTTGGATTATAATTATTAGTGTATTAAAACTTTTTAAAGGGCCTGGAGCGGTGGCGCAGTGGTTAAGGTCCTCGCCTTGCACGCCCGGGATCCCATATGGGTGCCGGTTCTAATCCCGGCAGCCCGCTTCCCTTCCAGCTCCCTGCTTGTGGCCCGGGAAAGCAGTCGAGGACGGCCCAAAGCTTTGGGAACCTGCACCCGCGTGGGAGACCCGGAAGAGGCTCCTGGCTTTGGATCGGCTTCGGCCGTTGTGCTCACTTGGGGAGTGAATCATCGGATGGAAGATCTTCCTCTCTGTCTCTCCTCTCTGTATATCTGCCTTTCCAATAAAAATAAAATAAATCTTAAAAAAAAAAAAAACTTTTTAAAATATGAAGACCCAGGCTGTTACAGAGAATGAATACAAAGACAATAGGATAACTGGAAAAGGCAAATAAAAATGACACTCCACGATACTCCTTCGTGATCACCATCACCTGAGTGAAACCCCCCGCCTGATATAAACTGTAAGGAAACTCGAGCTAAATTCAAATTGAGAAATATTTGATGTTAACTTTGATATAATCTTGAAAAGCATTTGTTCATTAAAGTGAAGAAAAGCCTATTCCAGAGTAAGGAAGCTAAAATCCATATGAAAAACACCAAACGCGATGCACAAATCCAAACCATACTGAGCTGCGGGAACACATTACTGGGACCACTGGCCAGACAGGAAGGAATGTGTAAACAGCTCGATGCACCCTATTAATTTTCTGATTTTGATTTCTATCTGTGGTTACATAGGACAGAACTTGTTTTTAGGAAGTAAATACTAAATATTTAATGATTGGAAATCAGGTTGCCTAGCAACCAATCCAAATGTTTCAAGATAAATACTTTCATTCTAACGTCCCAGGAACTTTTCTGCTGGTTTAACACTTAAGGTTGTATGGTCTCTTATTTATTTATTATTTTTTTTTACATTTTAAAACAAACACTATATCCTCCTTAAAAAAAGACATAAATAATCTCAATTCCAAAGCCAGCATCACCTGCAACAGGGACCCTGGACATACAGTACGAAGTCAGAGAAAACCAAGGATGTGTATTTTCACAAGTATTAACACTGTTTTGCAGGTGAGGACCAGGGAAATTAATTAAAAAAGAAATAAGCACAGAAACAGAACAAGAACATATTCTTTGCAAATGATATTAATGGATAATAAAAAAATTATGAAAATAGCTTATAAGCTTTATGAAAATAGCGGCATATTAGTAAAGTAGATAAAATTAAACCAAAAACCCATGGTTTCTATAAAAATAACCAAGTCTTAGAATATATAATAAAAGAAAATCTCATTCACAGTAACAAAAAGTAATGACTAAAATGTTTAACAAGTTACACAAACATTTCTATTAAATTTGTATTTTTTTAATCACTTATTTATTTATTTAAAATGCACAGCGACACGGAGGGGCAGACAGTGAGGAAGTTCTTCCAGCAGTGACTGAGACAGACACGGAGCTCTCCCACTCAGTGTGCGCTCCCCAACTGCTCACCAGAGCCAGGGCTGGGCCAAACGAGAATCAGGAGCCCCAGCTCAACCTGGGCCTCCTGCGTCAGGTAGAGACCAAGGCTCCGTGAGCCATCAAATGCTGCTCAGAAGATGGACATTCTAAGCAATATTTTAACTTCTGTGCAAATATCCACTGCCAAAGAAAATTTCAGGTTCCTTACTGGAAGGCATAAAACACTTTCAAGTATGTTACTAAGGGGCACCAAAAAATATATATATTTTTTAAACCAATGGAAAGAAATATATGTTCCTAAATAAATGGACTCAATAACTAATTTTATTTCTTCTTAAATTAGCCCTTATATTACATTAGCCCAGTTAAAATCCCATCAGAATAACTGATTTTCAAATAAATCTTAAATAAAACACAGTACAACTATACTTACATAATACTTACATTAAATTATTATATATAACATACAGTAAACAATACTTACATCAAATTATTATACATAACTCATAGAGGATTTAGAGTATAAAGTATAAACAAAGACATGTGCGCATTTTTTGTAACAGACTTAAGCCACTTTGGAGTTGGGGGAGGTGCCATGACCTTGAACCCATCCCCCAAAGATACTGAGGCATGAGTGTAGACTATTTAACCCAGCAATTTCAGAATGCTGCCAAGTATATTTGCACATATGTGAAATTACATACTGAAAATACGGATAAGAATGTACGCACAATCCAAATTCCCACCTACAAGGTACTATAAATTGAGTACAAAGGAAAAACGATGATTTGAACTAAAATCTAATAAATAGATTAGAAAGCTCTAAAAAATAATGTCAAATCCCTACTTTTTGTCTCTAGAAAATTTAGAAAGCTTGAAACAAAATGTCTTCATTAAATAGGTCATTTTGGAGTAGCAATAAAAGGGAAGGGAATGTATGGAACAAACCAGAAGAAAAGCAAGAAAAGAACGGAGGGGAAAAGGTGAAAGCAAAGAAGAAATGTGGAAAAAGGCAAAGTAAAATGTATATATATAAAAGAGTATTGAGCAGTTGTTATAAAAGGAGAAAGCTCTACCTAATACACAAAGTTCTTCTATAGAGATTAAATTTACAAAGCAAGACATGGAACAATATTTGTACTTTACAACCATTTGGGTGTTTTATACAATATCTATTTATTTCAAAGAGCTATAGAGCCAGCCTACCAAAAGATCTATCTCTGGTTGATTCCTCAAAAGGCCTCATCCGCAGGAATGAGGCCAGGCTGAATCCAGGAGCCAGGAGCTTCTTTCAGTTCTCCCATGGGGGTACCAGGGGACCAAGCACCTAAACCATCTTCTGTTGCTTTCCCAGGCTCTTTAGCAGGGAGTTGCATCAGAAGTGGAGCAGCCAGGACAAGAAGCAGTGCTGTCCATATGGCTTTACCTGCTATGCCGAAACGCTGGTCCTCTTTTGGTTTTCTTAACAGTAAAACAAGATAAATATACCATTATGCTTTTCTGTGTATCATCTCTGGAATGATTCACAAACGCGTAGTAAATAGAAATGTTTCAAAAAGCACCTGGATGACTGGAAGACAGAGGAAGAAGAATTAAACCCACTGTTACACATCACCTTCCACTTAGATGCTTGGACAGTTGTACCACAGGAATGGTACCATGTTTAGGGACTTTTAATTAAAACAATTACAAACAAAATTCATCTACCAGATCTGTCTCCACTTTAAAGCACCCAGATCAAATGCACTGCTTTCACAGAGACAGGGAAAGAAGGTACCAAGACTTGAAGTGGTTGGAACAATGGATAGCGTTTATCCCAACAGAACCAAAGGTAAGATAAAATATGTGTAAAAATTACAACTCACATACTGCCATTATTGAAGTAAATTAATGATAACAACACATTTTTCTTAAAGTAAAAAAGTCAGTTTGGGCCTGGTAAGATAGCATAATGGTTAAGGTCTTTGCCTTGAACGCCCTGGGATCCCATATGGTCGCTGGTTCTAATCCCGGCTGCTCCACTTCCCATCCAGCTCCCTGCTTGTGGCCTGGGAAAGCAGTACAGGATGGTCCAAGGCCTTGGGACCCTGCACCCGCGTGGGAGACCTGGAAAGCAGTTCCTGGCTTCTGGCTCCGGATCAGCGCAGCACCAGCTGTTGCGGTCACTTGAGGAGAGAAACATCGGACGGAAGATCTTTCTCTCTATGTCTCTCCTCCTCTCTGTACATCTGACTTTCCAATAGAACAAAATAAATCTTTTTTTTTAAAGTCAATTTATTCCAGTTTCAGAACAAAAGAGACAGGAAGATACTACCCAGACAGGATTCACTTCCCCAAAGGGAAGTCCCAAGCCAAAGCTAGGAAGCAGAAACTATTCAGGACTCATAGGAGTGCTAAAAATTCAATCACTTGAGCCATCACCCCTGCCTCCCAGTATCCACTTCAGAAGCAAACTGGAATCAAAAATCAGAGCCAGACATCAAAGCCAAGGGATTCTAATATGTGTGAGCATCTCGGTCAGAGTCTTAACAACAGGCCAAATATCTGTCCTGCTATATATATTTTCAAAAAGAAATCTAGAATTATCTTTAAGAAAAGGGAATTTAATTAAATGAAGTAAACTATGCAGTGCTTTTAAAGTCTTTTACAGAGTGTATCAAAAATAACAGGGACAGGTGTTAAGCCTGGCAGTTTAGACACGGGGTAAGATACTGGCCTCCCATATCGGACGGCCCTGCTAGGCTCCCCATTCCACCTTCCTGCTAATGTGACTCCCTGCAAGCAGCAGATGACACGGCAAGTGTCGGGCAGATGCCACCCTGTGGGGAGACCCGGGCTGAGCTCTGTGTTCCCACTTCACCGTGTCTCAGCCCTACCACTGCAGATGTTTAGGGAATGAGACAGTGCATGACCGTTCTATCTGTGCATAGCTTCTTCATTATTTGAATTTTCCATGGTTTTTTTTTTTTATAATTTTTTTTTTATTGGAAAGTCAATTTACAGAGAGAAGGAGAAACAAAGAGAAAGATCTTCCATCCATTGGTTCACTCTCCAGTTAGCCACAATGGTCAGAGCTGAGCTGATCGGAAGCCAGGAGTCAAGAGCTTCCTCAGGGTCTTCCACATCAGTGCAGGCTCCCAAAGCTTTGGGCCGTCCTTGACTGCTTTCCCAGAACACAAGCAGGAAGCTGGATGGGAAGTGGAGCATCTGGGACACAAACCAGCACCCATAAGGGATCACGGAGTATGCAAAGTGAGGATTTAGCCACTAGCTTACTGTGCCGGGCCTTCCATGGCTTTTCAAAAAACACCTCTGATACAAATAGATTTCAAAAACCTTTGCGCCAAAATCAAATGAGCTTTTAATTGCATTTTTTAAAGATTTATTCTATGTTTATTGGAAAGTCAGATATACAAAGAGGAGAGACAGAGGGGAAGATCTTCTGTCTGATGACTCACTCCCCAATGGCCGCAAAGGCCAGAGCTGAACCAATCCGAGGCCAGGAGCCAGGAGATTCTTCTGGGTCTCCCACAAGAGTGCAGGGTCCCAAGGCTTGGGCCCATTCTCGACTGCTTTCCCAGAACACAAGCAGGGAGCTGGAGGAGAAGCGGGGTCGCTGGGACACAAATCAGTGCCCATATGGGATCCTCGTACATGCAAGGTGAGGACTTTAGCTGTTAAGCTACCATGCTGGGCCGTTATTGCTTTTTCCACAAATTTATTTGTAATTACCACTTAAGTCCTAACTATAGACAGGAAATGTATTTTGTATCATTTTCTATTTTAATTAGGATTTACATATATATGAAATAAACATCTACATCTAAGCAAATTTATCTGCACACATAGTAACTCTAAGCAACTGCTGAAATCATCTTGAACTCCTTTGCATTCTAATATCCAAAAGGACTAGAATTCAAGTCACTAAAAAGTAACAATATATTCAAAAATAAAAATAAAATAGTGGTCTAAACTGAATATTTTTTCTGTTTCTCAATCACTTACTATGAAGGGAAAGAACTCAACAAAATCCAAAATGCTAGGAGACCTGACAGATTTAAGGTTCTCATCTTTCAGTTTGACCACTAACTCACAAATATAAGAAAAATACTTGAAAAGCAAATATCAATATTATTAAAAAGCAATAAAATCATAATGACATTTTAATAATCTGCTCTATATATTAATGTCTCCCACACATCAAACTTATCTACTCTGAAAAGCTCTGCATTTCTTCATGTCCTTTAATCCAGGCGGTGAGCTGGTTTTTTCTGACAGCTTCTAGCCCTATCTCGAAGTGTCACCACTTGGTAATGCATTAGATTGCATCATCAGAATCACCTAGAAGACTTGGAGAAACACCGATTGCTTGGGCTCCACCCATCTGCAGGTCTGGCAGAGGGCAGGTGAAGTTACTGCTGAGCTGGGATCACTTTTGGAGAACCACCGGCTTACACCACTGTGATACAGGAGGCCAAATGTACAGCAAACAGACCCATAAGGCGCCAAGAGCAGAACTCCCAGATTCCTAGCTATTTACTACACGGAAGCATGCAGTCTCAGATAAGCCCACAAGTCAACAAACAAGTACATACTAGCTTCTTGATTCTTTTCCAAATTCCTCACTTATGACTGTGTTTTTACCAGTCTCCTGATATGGAAATAAAATCCATCAACATTTTCCAGTTCAGTCATGTTTGAGGAATACCTACTGTCCACCATGATCTAAACTGCTGCAAAAGATACTGCAGAAAAGACAAATAAAACCAACTCCCTACTCACAGTGTTCTTCTAATCTATTGTGGGTTCAAGACCAGCACACATGTCTGTAAAAGCTCAGCTCAGGCGTTTGCAACCATGTGGAGACTAAATCAGCACACGAAAGATCTCCCACTGTCTGCTCTCTTCAAAACTGCCCTCCAAAAATTACAAACAAAATGGTGTAATCATACAATAATCATCTTCATTTGTGTTGTACAGATATTCACATTTATCCGTGATATAAACTGAATGTCTACATCCAGACGACACATCATCAAAGCATTTGGAGAAGCTAAACCATAAATTAAAGGCTAACTGAATGAGACCAGGCAAGAGACTGGCACCATAGCCTAGTGACTAAAGTGCTCACCTTTAACACACCGGGATCTGATATGGACCCCGATTCTAATCCTAGCAGCCCCGCATCCCATCCAGCTCCCTGTTTGTGTCCTAGGAAAGCAGTCAAGGACAGCCCAAAGCCTTGGGACCCTGCACCCGCATGGGAGACCCAGAAGAAGCTCCAGGCTCCAGGCTCCTGGCTTCAGACTGGCTCAGCTCTGACTGTGGGGAACACATGGGGAGTGAAACATCGGACAGAAGATCTTCCTATCTGTACCTCTGATTTTCCAATAAAAATTTTTAAAATCTTTAAAAAAAAATGAGACCAGTCACATATCAAGAACTTCTATCTCAAGCTCAAAGGCAGTAACTCTAAAATATTTTTTAAATTTTTTTAGTTCTGTCTCCCCATTGATACCATCAAAGAAAGCCAACTTGCTAGTAATGGTTACTACAAGAAAGAAAAAATAAGGACTAGGAGAATGACAGTTCTTAACTAGAGAAAGAACAGAATGTCAGAGATGGTAACAGCTTGTAGCTATGAACATGAACATGTCAAACAAATGTTCAAAACCAGATCATGCTAATAATAAACTAATTCAACAAATGCTCCAACCTGAGCAAAATGATTCATCAAGTGAAACAGCTACCATTAAAGTTGAAAACAACACTAACTTACACAACAGCACCTACCCAAGAAACAGGACTCCATATACGAAACAAAGAAAAGTGCCCCACACAGACACCTCTGAACTTTTAAGATTTAGAATTTGTAAGGAACTGAAAAGTATCCCTGTAAATGACAAGTCTTCTATAACCTGAGGTTTTTATGCTTAGAAAACTCCAAAGGAGGTCTAAACATATTTTAAAAAAATAAATTACCAGGCCGGGCATGGTGGCCTAGTGGCTAAAGTTGTTACCTTGCACATGCCGGGATCCCATATGGGCACTGGTTCTAATCTCGGCAGCTCCACTTCCCATCCAGCTCCCTGCATGTGGCCTGGGAAAGCAGTGCAGGAAGGCCCAAAGGCTTGGGACCCTACACCCGTGTGGGAGACCCAAAGAAGTTCTTGGCTCCAGATCAGCATAGCACCGGCTGCTGCGGTCACTTGGGGAGTGAATCATCGGACAGAAGATCTTCCTCCCTGTCTCTCCTCCTCTCTGTAAATCTGACTTTGTAATAATCTTAATAATTAATTAATTAATTAATCAACCAATTAATTAATTATCTTTTGATGAGAATATAATTTTTTTCTCGATGCAACACATTTTGCGCTTATGCATTCTCTCTACATAAATTAAGAACCTATAAACCATAAGATGCTATGTAAAGCTCAAACTCCTGCAGGTAGAATAAGGCTATCTAAGATCTGTTCCAGCTCCCTTTGAGTTCTGACTTCCACAATCAACACACACACACACACACACACACACACACACACACACACCCCACTCCCTACCTGAAACAGTCTTAAGATACTGCTCAACTTTCACAAGTCCATGGCTTGGCTTAGGCGCGGTCCTTCTTCAAATGCCCTTTCATTTGCAAACTTTACCAAAGTCCAAATCTGTGCCAATCAAGCTCACAGTAATCCCTTCTCTGAAAACCAAGACCACTTACGTTTCATTTAAAAATTTTTTTTTCAATTATTTTACCACTTAACAGGACTCACACTAATGCTCAATCAAAAGGCAAAACAATTCGCATTTTGCAGAATTTAATACATCTCAGGCTCTCTGCTAAACACTTATAATTAATCTTATTTAACTGTGACTAATACATAATTATTTTCTTGTTCACATGTAATGTTCCAAGTGCTTATAATTTATCTCAATCTAATTCAGATTATAAACCCCCTAGAGGGGGAACAGCATTCAATCTCACACCATAAGCACTGATAAAGAGCCTACTAAGTATCTGCCATTTAACTTGTGTTTAGGATACAAAAACAGGATTCTTAAATTCTACTATATGTTTGTTGAGAAATAGCTACATTTTTAAAAAAAGACTAAATTGTGTATCAAAAATACAATCTCTTGCAAATAGTGTAGCTATTTAATGTTATTTTAGTCCAAATATAAAATTTAGTTATAGTATATAGTGAAAAGAATAAAAAACTAGAATAAAAATTACAATAAGAAAGCTTCTGGGGCCCGGAGCAATGGCTTAACAGCTAAAATTCTCGCCTTGAATGCGCTGGATCCCACATTGGCTCTGGTTCTAGTCCCAGCAGCTCCACTTCCCATCCAGCTCCCCGCCTGTTGCCTGGGAAAGCAGTCGAGGAAGGCCCATAGCGCACCCATGTGGGAGACCTGGAGGAAGTTCCTGGATCCTGGCTTCAGATCGGCACAGCACCAGCCGTTGCACTCACTTGGGGAATGAATCATCGGATGGAAGATCTTCCTCTCTGCCTCTATTCCTCTCTGTATATCTGAATTTGCAAATAAAAATAAATAAATCTTTTTTTAAAAAGAAAGCTTCTATTCCTCACAATTTTTAAAACACTTAAAACTGTCATATAACAGACAAATTCAGCTTAATCCACCAGCTGCAATACTGGCATCCCATATGAATGCTGGTTTGAGTCCATGCTGCTCCACTTTCAATCCAACTCCCTGCCGATGCTCCTGGAAAGGCAGTAGAAGATGGTCGGAGTATGTGGGCTCCACACCCACATGAGAGGAATCTCCTGGCTCCTGGGTTCAGATTGGCACAGCTCTAGCAGTTGCAATCACTTGTGGAGTGAATCAATGGACTGAAGCTTTTCCTCTCTGTCCATCCTCCTCTCTGTATATCTGACTTTCCAATAAAAATAAAATAAATCTTTAAAAAAAAGAGATACTAAAGTATGAAGATGTCCCTTGGTAATACATATATAACTTAATAGATGTATAACAAAATCATTAACAGAATTAAATAAAATTAAATAAAAAGGAAGGCAAAAATACAAGGAAAAATCTATATATTTTCAATGTAGCAATGGGAGAAAATACACCCTAGATTTTAAAATAAATGACAGAACAGCTCACTCACCAAAACTCACGAAGATACTAGATAAATTATCAAACACATAAACCCACAATATAAGACAATATAAAAAAACACAATAGGAAGGGCTGGTAAGTTTTTTGAAAGGGTTGCAAATGCAGGAATGCAGAAACCAAACATCTACAGAGGGAATTCCAAATAGAATACTGGATTTCTTCCCAAGATGTCCTAGAGAAGGTAAAAATTACTTCTGAAATTTCTGAAAACAGTGAAATACAAAGAATCTAACTGAATGATGTCAAGTACTTTAGATACAAGAATGAGGCACAAAACAAAAGATGAAATGCAAAGGGTTTTTAATTATTATTTTATAGGATACAGTTCCACAGCCACAGGGCTTCCCCTTTCCATCAGTCCCATTACACTTCCTGCCGTTTTTCCCCATGTTACTACAATAGTACGGTCCAGCAACAGTCACAGGTCCAACATCCTGCTACTTAAGTGGATCTCAGCACTGCAGGTACAGATAACGGTAAATAGCCCAGCATCTTATTTTCAAGGTATATTTAACAGACTGAAATGAAAAGTTGTACAGTAACATATTTCAACTATTTTCTTAAGTTCCAGCAATCTCAGCTATCTAGGTTCCTTCTACTGAAACAAATAACCAGAAAGTATCTACAGTAAAAATGAATAAATCTAGAAGAAGAAAAATTAAAATCAAATTAAATCTTTCAACAACAAACACCAATTCAGTTAGCTCGCACGGCCCTACAGTGACGGCTTGCACATTCTTTCTCCATCTCTCCCTATTTCGTTCCTCTCCCTCACTCTGTAAACTCTATTTCAAATAAAGAAACAAATCTTTTGCAAAATATCAGAAAACACTGAAGCTAAGAATAAATGAAACAATATACTCAAATGACATTCAACCTAGAATTCCATCATCAGAGTCATTTCAGTATCCAGTCTCAAGATAGACACCATCTTTAAAATCAAAGTCCAAACCCAAAAAAGCAAAGATAGGATACAAAAAAAAAAAAAAAAAAAAAACAAGGTTTCTATTTCATAAGAAAGAAAAACAGGGAAGTTCTAGGCTATAGCTGAATCACAGGCCTAAACAAGGAGCAGATATTACAGCATGGCAGGAAACTATTGGAATTTTAAATGGGAAAAAAAAAGGGACTGAGAAATCATTTGACAGATCTAGAAGATACTGAAGCATGTGAAGCAAAGCAATGCAATGCTTACAAAAAAACGAGATCATACGAACAGGTGTTTGGCACAGTGGTTAAAATGCCACTAGGCACACCTGGATCCCTATATACTAGAGCACCTGGGCTCAAATCCTCACTCTGCTTCTGAACACAGCTTCCTGCCTTTCCACACTCTAGGAGGCAGCAGAAGAGCATTCAAGTACTCGGGACCCTGCCAGACACATGGGAAATCCACCGAGTCCCTGGCTCCCAGCATCAGTGCACATTGGAGGAGTCAACCCAAGGATGGAGATCTTTCTCTGCTGTCTATTGAATAAATGTGAATAAATCCCTTTACAATTTTTAAAACAAAACACAGAGGAAAATGAGGTTAATCATGAACTGCAAGAGAACAAGAAAGCTGCAAAAGAAAAGGAGCAACCACAGGATGTAACCTGGTTGGTTATTATTTGTGCATATATGTACACACTATGATTTAATCCCACTGAAAGAACCCAAGGACAGAACATAGAGCATAGAATAAACACAAAGGTAGTATGATATGCTTAAATTTGACCAAGGAAGCACTGGCATTGTGGTTATGCACTGGGTTATGCTACTACCTCTAACCCCAGGCCTTATCTACAGCCTCCTTTATCAGATCACCAGTTTGAGTACTGGCTGTTCCACTTCCAAACCAGCTTCCTGATAACAAACCTGGAAGACGCAGAAGGTGGCCCGCATACCTGGACCTGCTCCCACATGGAAAGCTCAGGTTTCCTGGCTCCAGGCTTTGGCCTGATGCAGGACCAAACATTATAGCCAGGGGAGTGCTCTCAGTCACGCAGACTTTAAAATATATGAGATCTTGCAGGGAAATAAAAAAGCCTGGCAAAGGAAGTATAACATGAGATGTGATTCTAAAACATAAAACAACAAAAATGGCAGCTAAGGTTACAAATTGTTGATATAAAGACTTATAATTGGAGGGCTCAATGTGATAGCCTAGTGGCTAAATTCTTGCCTTGTATGCAACGGGATCCAAATGGGTACATCTTCATATCCTGGCTGTCCCTCTTCCGATCCAGTTTCCTGCTTGTGGCCAGGGGAAGCAGTCAAGGATGACCCAAAGTTTTTAGACCCTGCATCCATGTGAGAGACCCGGAGGAGGCTCCTGGCTCCGGATCAGCTCAGCTCCATCTGTTGTGGGCACCTGAGACGTGAGCCAGCCGACAGATCTCTCTAACTGCTTCTCTCTGTAAATCTGACTTTTCAATACAAATGAATCTTAAAAAGATATAAAAAAAAAACCCTGCTTTTTGTCATAAGCCTTTCATTACTGCTTGTTATTAATTCTGTGAATGTGTAAAGAATAAAAAGTTTACCTGACAACATAACAATTATCAATCTAGCATGATATTAAAAAAGTAACAAACATGACTAGTAAGCCATTAACTTCATTAAAATACAAACTGTGTTTCATTTACACTGACCCCTATGTGCATATTAAAGTTTCCGACACAAAATAACTATTTAACTAACTAAAATGAAAAAAAAGTGATCAAAACACATATATAAAAATTATTCAAACTAGTATAAGATAATGTTAATCCAAAGATAATATGCTACTAGGAAAAGGTAATAGTTTAATACCTGTTAGGATTTAAAAAAAAAGGATCAGCTTGAAAATAAATAGTATGAGAGCCCAGAGCAGTAGCCTAGAAACTAAATCCTTGCCTTGCATGCACGAGGATCCCATATGGGTATGGGGTCCGTCCCAGCTGCTCCACTTCCCATCCAGCTCCCTGCTTTGGCCTGGGAAAGCAGTAGAGCATGGTCCAAAGCCTTGGGACCTGCACCCTCGTGGGAGACCTGGAAAAAGTCCTAGCTTCAGGTCAGCTCAGCTCTGACCACTGCAGCCACTTGGGGAATGAATCAGTGGATGGAAGATCTTTATTTCTCTCTCTCCTCTCTCTCCTTCTCTTTTGTTTCCAATAAAAACAAATCTTTTTTTAAAAAAAGAAATAAGTTGAATCCATTGATGTGCTAAACAACATATTCCAATAAAAGGCACTCGTTGTTTTACAAGTGCTGCTACAGACCAGAACTGTACTAATCACCAGGATCGCATTCCAATGTAGATCTGCTCCAATTCCTCACGAAGCTTATAACCTAAGCGTTACTTAATTAATTAATAATTCTAAGAAAGCTACTTTTTAAATTATTTTTAAGATCTATTTATTTTTATTACAAAGTCAAATATACAGAGAGGAAGATCTTCCATCCAATGATTCACGCCCCAAGTGACCGCAACGGCCGATGCTATGCCGATCCGAAGCTGGGATCCAGCACTAACCTCAAACTTACCAAAAATAAAGTATAGAACAACTGTGAGGAGTGACTTGAATATCAGCAAAAGCCCCCGCCATTTGGGACTCAGTACTATTTTAAATATCTGCTTTCCCTACGTCAGCTTCCTTAAGATTGGTGAGACCTTCAGATTCAAATTTTGTTGTCTGAGAATTCACGGTAACTTTGTAACCCTATTCCCACCAATCTGCTATAACATCATGGCACCCTACCTGACAGCATTCCTAATCCCCGCCCACCTACCAATCCCCTGCTGCTCCAACAGCCCTCTCCACCAATCTCTCATGGCCCCATAGTGCCCGCCCCCAACCACAAAACAGGCACACTCCAATGTGAATCTCCTTTCTTGGGTTGCTGCCTCTTTCCCTGCCCAGCCCTTCTCCTTGCCCAACTCCTTGCCCCCAACTTCCCCTCCTCTGCAGCCCCCTCCCCCTCTCTCTCTCTGCCCTCCACTCCCATTCCTACCCTGCTGGAATAAAAGACCTCCTAGGTGTCTGGCTGCATCTGGTACTTTCACTCACTGTGCTAAATTTATCCCAAAGAGAGCTTCCTTGCACAAAAGGACTAACAACAACAGCAAAAAGAAAATAACGTTTTTGAATATATAGACAATGATCTCAATAAATGGACACGTAATAATCTTTAATGGACAAAGGAGATTAAAAAAAAAGCACTTCAGACAAGAGGAAACTAAAAGGCTAACAAGCTCAGAAGAGATGATTAAACTTAGTGGTAATCAGAGAAGTATAAATTAACATAAGCTGTAATTTTTTTAAAAATATATTTATGTAAAGATTTCACATCCAAAGCATAACAATACTTCCCAGCCTCCCTCCAGTATGACTCTCTCCTCCCTTATTTTTGTTTTAAAACTTTAATTTTGACAGTAATAGGTATCGCTTCTTGGCCTTTTGGCTAAGATTAAGTGTACAGTAATATGTAAAAATTTACTTTATAATCACAAGCTTAATCCCCCACTAAGTTAAATAATTCAACAAGTAGAAAGTAAAAGATAATGCTTCCTCAGGAGTACAGAAAACAATTATAATTAATCAAATATCAAGATGTCAATGTCACTCAATTTTACTTTTTTTTAAAACTGTATAAGCCAGCTACCACACATCAAAGAAAATACATTTGTCTTTTGGGGACTGGCTTATGTACCTACGGAAACGACCTCCAACTGCATCTCTGGGGTATTTCCATACTGTTTTCCATAACGCGTTTACCAGTTTACATTTCCACCAACAATGTATTAAGTTAACCTTCTCTTCCTACCTTTACCAGCTTTGTTATCTTTGGTTTTTTGCATGACAGTCATTGAAACTGTCGTGAGGTGAAACCATCTTGCGGTTTTTAATCTGCACTTCGCTCATGGCTGTGATCGCCCTGAGCATCTTCTCATGTGTCTATCGGCCATTGTACTCCATCCTCAGAACAATAAGCATTTCGGTTCATATTCTGAGCCTATTTCTTACCAGAATTGTCTGCTTTGCTGCTGCTAAATTTCTTGAGTTCCTTACATATTCTGGATATTAACCCTTTATTGAATGTATAGTTCACAAATATTTTCTACCACTCAGTAAGTAGTGTCTTTACTCTGTGGAGGTTCTAACATTACCGTGCACAATCTTCTTAGCTTGATGTAATCAAATTTCTCTCTGCTTGCTTGGGTTTTTGGATTCTTATCCAAGAAGTCCTTACTTGTGCTAATATCTTGCACAATGCCTCCCCGGTTTTCCTCTACTAATTTGATGGGTCCAGGTCTTGGGCTTAGATCTGTGATCCACTATGAGTTGATTTTTGTATGATGGACAATGTACTGGTCTTGTATAATCATTCTGTACACAGAAATCCAATCTACCCAACATCATTGGTTGAAGATGCTGCCTCCACAGGACAATTTTAGCTTGTCTTTCAAACATCAGTCAGACGTGGATGCAAGAGTTATTAATTTCTGGGGTTTCTAATGTGTTCCATGTCTATTTTTGTAACAGTATAAAAGTGTTTTGATTATAACTGCTTTGAATATCTCTTGAAATTTAGCATTGTAATGCTTGCTGCTTTTGTCTTGACTTTTAAAGACTGCAAAGAAGCTCTGGGCTCCTGGCTTTGGATTGGCTCAGCACCGGCCACTGCAGCCACTTGGGGAGTGAACCAGCAGATGGATGGAAGCTCTTCCCCTCTGTCTCTCCTCTTTTCTGTATATCTCACTTCCCAATAAAAATAAATAAATCTTTTTTAAAAACTGAGATATATCATGTTTCCACATTAAAGGGGTTGACTGTAATATGTGTTGGTGAAGACTGCTTCTGACAGGCGTTCCCTGTGTATCCTGTGCTTGGATATCCACACTTCTCTCCAATTAGGGAAATTGCCTGCTGTTATTTCACTGAGTAAGTCTTCTATACTATTCAGTCATCCTTTCTTCACATACATTCAAGAACTCCTGTGACATGTTTTTTTGGTGGTTCAATTATATCCCAAGAATGTTAAACAAGGTTCTCCACTTTTCTAATTCTTTTTTATTTCTTTTCCATCTGACAGATATTTGTCTTTTAGCTCAGGTCTTGTTAATTCAATCTCACCAAGGCTGTTGCTAAGGCCTACTGTACTTCTTATCTGACATATATTCATTTCTAATATTTAATTTTTCTTCAGTATCTGTCTCCCAACGGAATGTCTTATTCATGTCTTCCATGGACTTCTCTAACTCATGTGTTTGCTTCTGTGTATTTCTGAATAATCTTATGATCATTCATTAGAATGCCTTTTCAGGCATTTCATCCTCAAACTGCCTTTTGTCTTTGTCTTCAGATTTTAACATCAAAGTGTTGTTTTGTTCCTTTTGGAGAGTCATACTGTCTTCCTTGTTCGTATGTCTTCTATTTCTACATTTGCTTTTCTGCAGCTCTGGAGACAATTGTTGGTTTTCTCCTCTGAGGGCTTTGTTCTTTGAAATGAACAAGGCCTAATGGAATGCCTCCTCTTCAGGGGATATCCAGAATATTCAGGAGCTCCGGCTAAGGTTCAACGGTGAAGCTAAAGTTCAGAGTCACACACTTTGGGTGTAATATATTTTCTCTACTGTCAGCAGGGCCAAGAGAAATCATCCGGCAGAGGCTGGCATGTTCACACAGTCCCAGCCCTCTCTGCCAAGCAAACCAACTGCCGAGAGTAAACCCACAGCATCTGAGCACCCCACCCACTCAAGTGTATAAAATGCACAAAAGGGGCCCCAGTTCTAATCCCAGCAGCCCCGCTTCCCATCCAGCTCCCTGCTTGTGGCCTGGGAAAGCAGTCGAGAACAGCCCAAAGCCTTGGGACCCTGTACTGGTATAGGAGACCTGGAAGAGCTCCTGGCTCGTTAATTCGGATCAGCGCAGCACCAGCTGTTGCAGTCACTTGGGGGAGTGAATCATCAGATGGAAGATATTTCTCTCTGTTTGTCCTTTGCAATAAAAATAAATAAATCTAAAAAATAAATGCACAAAGGATCTACCTGATCCCTAATGTAACACGGAGCACGTCACTATGATCCTCTTGAGATTTATTCAGCTTTGAGATTTTGGAGTCAGATCCAGTGATCCTCCAAAGACCCAGCTGTATCCACACACTATTTCTATAGGACAGAATGCCTGGCTCCCACTAATAGAGTGCATCAGGCCCACTCCCGTCCTTCCACAGCCAGGGAGAACCACATTGTCCCCAGAGTTGCTGCCCATCCGACAAAGGCCGGTCACTGTTCCCATGAGTAGACTGAGTGTAACACCTTTGCAGAATGAGGGAACAAGAGCAACCTGTCTCCTTTTGCAGAATTCAGTGGGAGATCTGCCCACCACCAACTCTCCAGAAACTCAAAAGTCTATGGGCACCACAGATTCATCACTCTTAAAAAAAATCCACCAGCAGTCTGTGGGCCACAGCAGCCACCCCTCATATTAACATGGCACTTCTGGAGCCAGCACAGCATTACAGTAGGTAAAGCCACCACCTACAGCACTGGCATCCCATATTGGTGCCAGACTGAATCCAGATCCCGATGCCTGCAATGTGGAAAGGAGTGGAAAATGAACCAAGTGCTTTGGCCCCTGAACCTAGGGAAGAGACCCGGAAGAAGTTACTGGCACTTGGCTTCAGATCAGCCCAAACCTAGCCACTATGCCCATCTGGGGAAAGAACCAGTGGATGGAAGACCTCACTCTCTGTAATTCTTCCTTTTAAACATTCTTTTTTTAAAGACGGTACTTCCTCCCTGCTGGTCCCTCCCTGATGATGGAAGGGGAGAAAAACAACGCACCCTCCCTTCAGAGAACACTACCCTGGGCCCAGCACAGTGACTTAGCAGCTGAAGTACTCACCTGCAACACACTGGGATCCGATATAGTTGCCGGTTCTAATCCCAGCAGCTCCATTTCCCATCCAGCTCTCTGCTTGTGGCCTGGGAAAGCAGTAGAGGGCGGCCCAAAGCCTTGGGACCCTGCACCCACATGGGAGACCTGAAAGAAGTTCCTGGCTCCTGGCTTCAGATTGGCGCAGCACTGGCTGTTGAGGTCACTTGGGGAGTGAATCATTGGACGGAAGATTTTCCTTTCTGTCTTTCCTCCTCTCTATATATCTGACATTGCAGTAAAAATAAACAAATTTTTCAACAACAACAAAAAGAGGATACCACCCTACCCCAACCAGTACTTCAAGCCAGACTCAAATTCAGTGGTAGCCACAAGGGTCTCTCGCAGACAAGTATCACCAGTGGTACAGGCCTGCTGCAGCCTTCTCTCACCTCACTCTGAGAAGATGGTGCCCCCAACCAGATACATAACTTTACATTTACCACAATAGAAAGAAGAAAATGCTCAGAGACTCCAAGTGTTAACAGACATAATGAATCACATATTTCTGATTGGAATGAAGATGTCATTCTACAAAGTAACTTGCAGTTCTTACATATACCCAACAAACCAGCAATTCAACTATTTGCTTATATTTGAAATTCAAACAATTCAAAGTAATGGACTTAATGAACACACAATATCACAGCTAGATTAAAGAAAGGTGGGGATGGACATCTGGCCAGTCAACAGGCCGGTATCAGAGCGGCTGGTTCTGCTACTGATTGCAGCTTTCTGCTAACACACACATTAGAGGAAGCAGCTGACGCACAAGAAATGGATTCCTGCAACCCACAAAGGAAACCCAAACGAGTTCCCAGCTCCTGCCTTTGGCCTTGGACCGGTCTTGATTGCTGAGGGCCTTTGAGGAGTGAACCAGTAAGTCAATGTTCTCCTTACCTCTGTGTGTCTGTGTGTACCTTTCAAACAAATAAGTAAATGAAGAAAAATGTTACAGGGAAAAAATGGTACAACTTGATTTTTATAAATAAGAAATCTGCAGAAAAAAGGTAAGTAAATTATGTCAGAGGAGTATTCTATGTAGACCAACAATGATAATATATCACTGAATTGACAGTATTTGAGTTCAAAATAACTGCCAATAGGGCTGGCCTGGTGGCTCAACAGGTGGCTCAACAGGCTAACCCTCCAACCACAGCGCCGGCATCTCACATGGGCCAGGTACTCCAGTTCCCTGCTCATAAACTGGAAAAGTAGAAAAGGACTGCTCAAGTCCTTGGGTCCCTGCACCCACATAGAAATCTGAAAGAAGAGCCTGGCTCCTGGCTTTGGACTGACCCCAACTCCTGTAGTTGTGGCCAACCGAGGAGTGAACTAGTGGATGGAAGAGTTTCTCTTCCCAACCCCTCCTTTTCTCTCTCTGACTCTGTCTTTTCAAGAAAAAAAAAAAACATTTTAATCTTTACAAAAAGAAAAAAGTAGATATAGCTCTTAAGGTATCTTCTTAAAGAGTTTTGCATGTGGGAAACCTGGAAGAAGTTTCTGGTTGCCTTCAGGTCAATCCAACCAACTCTGATTTTCCAATAAAAACAAATAAATCACTTTGAAAAAGGAAATGTAATGGGAAAGAAAAAGACACACCACTAATAAGCCCTATAATTTTTTTTTAATTGGAAAGGCAGACATACAGAGAAAAGGAAAGACAAAGTTCTTCCATGTACTAGTTCATTTCCCAAGTGGCTGCAACAGCAGGAGCTGAGCTGATTCAAAGCCAGGAGCCGAGAGCTTCCTCCCGGTCTACCACGTAGGTGCAGGGTCCCAAAGCTTTGGGTCAGCTTCTACTGCTTTCCCAAGCCACAAACAGGGAGCTGGAAGGGAATCAGAGCAACCAGGATACAAACTGGTGCCCATATAAGATCCCAGCAGATATAAGGTAAGGATTTAGCCACTAGGCTATTTGTGCCAGGTTCAAACCTATAAATCCTTAAACATTTAAAACTTTAGAACATTTAAACACAAAATGCCTTTACTTAGTAAATCTGAGTTGAGAAGATCTGACCTGAAAAAGATCTCAATTATCCTCAAAGTAAATACAAATTCAACAAAAATCTCAGGTGTGTATTTTATACATATACTTACATACATAAAATTTGGACAAAAAGATACTAAATTGTTAGTGTAATTCATTAGCAAACAATAAATTTGTGAGGAGGACTGGAGAGAGGATGGTTTACTTTCTATTTTGTATATTTTTAAATTTAATCTTAATTTTTAATATTTTTAATTGTATTTTTCAATATGCACCAATTCCTACTTTAAGAATTTTACTTTATGTTAAACCATTTCTATGTATGTAAAATTCAGGCAGTTTCTAAACACAAAAATCTAAATTTAACTCTAAATTCTATATAAGCACTAACACTGGTTTTATTTTGAAAAAATATAATGGTTTCTAATCAACAATTCATGCTCCAAATCATTCTCTAACTCATATTACAGCAAACTTACAAGCCATCCTTTTTTTTTTAAGATTTTTTTTATTGGAAAATCAGATATACAGAGAGGAGGAGAAACAGAGAGGAAGATTTTCCCCCAAGCGGCCTCAATGGCCAGAGCTGAGCTGATCCAAAGCCAGGAGCCAGGAGCTTCCTCCGAGTCTCCCTAGTGCGTGGGTGCAGAGTCCCAAGGCTCTGGGCGTCATTGACTGCCGTCCCAGGCTACAAGCAGGGAGCTGGATAGTAAGCAGGGCTACCAGATAAGAACCAGCACCCATATGGGATCCTGGCACATCCAAGGCAAGACTTCAAATCATTCTTTTAAAAAATTACTGCTTAATTAGGGAAAAAAAGTTTTATTAAATCAATGTTACTTATAACTACCTGCTACAGTTCAAACATGATTTGGCTCCCAAAGTCACGTAGAAGCTTAAATCCCCAAAATGGACGAAGGTTAATAGTTGATAGATTAAGGGAAGAGCAGGTTTGATCCAACTAAATTGTCTTAGAGAAGGGCCAGCAGGAGGTCTTTAGGTCACTGGCAACAAGCCCTCAGAAGGCAACCTCATGGGACAGCTAGTTGTATGAGCCAAGTTCAGCCCATTTAGCCTGCCTGCTTCCTGGTTCTCCACATGCCCTTCCTTCTGTACACATCCTGTCATGCACTGCCCTCAACTAACGAAGACACCCAACCGTGGACTATGAGCCTCCAAACACTGTGAGCTGCAATGAACCTTCTTCCTTCACAAGTTAGCTCCTCTCAGATAATTATCAATTTTTCTTATTTGAGAGGCAGATAAATTAGATAGAGTTTCCATTTTGTCCTCAATCCCTAAAAGCTTAAGATGGTCACGATTGGATTGGGGTCAAAGTCAGGAGGTAGAAACTCAGTCCCAAACTCCTAAGTAAGAATAAACCCAACTTCTTAAAACATCACCACTGCTTCTCAAACTCCATGTTAGCAAGAAACCAGAATCAGGAGCTCAGGCTGGAAGATCAGATATTACTGGAGTCTTAAATTCTAAAACAAGTACTTACCCCTCAGGTATTTTAGTCAAAGTCATAAAAAGTTGATAAATAAACTAACTGACTTTCAATTATCATAATATTCACCTCTGGCCAAAATTAGCATAAAAATTAAATTCTCAGCACAATTTGTACTCAGTCTGAAAAAAAATATAAAACTGAGATACTAGAAAAGTATTCAGTAGACATATCTAAAAATATTTTAAATAAACAGATTTAAAAACTAAGAAGCTACGTATTCCTAGTCTTATAACAAAAAAAGTGAATATAAAACTTCTTGGTAACCCAGGATTATCACTATACACATCAATTACTGAACTATGTTATATGAAACTTTAACGTTGGGCCCAGCACAGTAGCTACTGGCTAAAATCCTCATCTTGCATGCACCGGGATCCCATATGGACACTGGTTCATATCCCAGCAGCTCCACTTCCCATCCAGCTTCTTGATTGTGGCCTGGGAAAGCATTCAAGGACGGCCCAAAGCCTTGGGACCCTGCACCCGTGTGTGAGACCAGGAAGAAGTTCCTGGATCCTGGCTTTGGATCGGCTCAGCTCTGGACATTGTAACCACTTAGGAAGTGAAATTGGTGCACGAAAATCTTTCTCTCTACCTCTCCTCTTCTCTGTATATCTGACTTTCCAATAAAAATAAATAAATCTTAAAAAATAAGCGTTAATGTTCTCTGTTGGAAGAAGCACTGAACAGACATTAGGAGGTAACTATTACTGGTTCACTCAGTAATCCATGAAACCTTATTAAAGTTATGTAACCTCTCTGAACAGCCCAAGTTCCCTTGACTATTTAAAATGCAAGAGTTTGACATTTATGATTATTCAAACTAATGATATTATGTGGAAAATATAGCTAACCAAGTAGTGATCCTGAGACAATGAGTATTTTTTTTAAAAAGATTCCTATTTAATTGCTTGCATGCTGCTTTTAAATGTCCTTTTCATAAAAAACTAACAGCTGGAATTACTGTCTTCCAAGGTGGTATTATTTTGACTATTTTTTAAAATTACTGAATCAAGCACAAAAATAGCACCTTCCAAAGAGTTTCTCAACCTATAGAACAAGCATCTATAATCATAAGTAGACTTAGGGAGGCAGCAAGGTGTTGTGTTTTTATTTCTGGTTTTTGCCTGTATTATTAGGGAGGGCATTCTTTTACATCTGGACTCAATTTTAACATTATCATGATTTAAACATACCGTGACAGGTGATGTGAATAATCGGGTTTTGGAAACGTACAGAGGGGACCCGGGGCCATAGCCTAGTAGCTAAAATCCTTGCCTTGCATATGCCGGGATCACATATGGGTGCCAGTTCCAGTTCATGTGCTGGCTGCTCCATTTCCCACCCAGCTCCCTGCTTGTGGTCTGGGAGAGCAGTAGAGGACAGCTCAAGACCTTGGAAACCTGCGCCCCTGTGGGAGACCCAGAGGAGGTTCCTGGATCTTGGCCTCAGATGGGCTCAGCTCTGGCTGTAGCAGCCATGTGGGGGTGAAGCAGTGGATGGAAGATTTTTCTCTTTCCTTTTCTGTGTATCTGCCTTCTCAATGAAAATAAACAAACCTTTTTTTCTTTTACAGAGTGATTTGGAAGGTAGAAATTCTCTTTCTCTGTGTCACTCTATGATTTTCATCTACTTGAAAGACAAATATTAAAAGAGAGAGAAAGTTGTACTCCAACAGGTCATAAATTGTCTATGTAGTTGACTGCTAGACATGCGCAGTGCCTACACGCACATGTGCCTAGAACAGTGACTTGGATACAGCAGATATTCAACACATAATCGTCAATTAACTGAACATCTACACAAGAAGAAATTAATAAACAGCAGAAGGGAACGTACTCTAAGCAACAGACGATGAAAAAAATACTAAAAAAAAAAGGAATACTCACACCAAACTGAGTAACTAAGTCTTGGGTGTCAGAAACGACCCAAGTAAAACGTGGGTAAATACATAAACTGCAAAGAGTAATACAAACCGCACCCCTATAATGGTGACATAAATAAAAATCGTTTTTTTTAGAAACTTAGTTGTCAGTATGACTGACTACTTTAGCCACTGGAGTAACCCAATGCAGTCAGAGTGGCCCTCAGTCAGGTATGGCGAGGTATGAAAAAGTCAGGGTGGTTTGAGAGAATTATAAAAAGAATGACTGAGTTTCTACTGGTAACAAGTCATTCCGGTGACAACAGCAAGAGCTGAAAATATAGAATTGTAACTGAGGAAGTACTTGGATTAGCGAGAGGTGTAACTTTATAAGCTATCCAAGGAAATTAGTAACAGTGGCAAGACTAAATCAAAAGTTACTACCAAAAAAGTTGATCTTTTGAGGAATGGAAGCAAGAACACAAGAGACTGAAGAATGAGCAACCTAAAAGAAACAAAGAGAAAAAGGAGACGAGCAGAATACAAGCAAAGCTGGTAAATACGGCTTGTTCTGAGAAATTCCCAGTGAAATGAAGCGTCACCCACGCGATGCTAGATGGACAGCAATGAAGGACGAGTGCTGAGGGAAGGGTTTTTTGTTACGGCTTTCTATGTTTTTAGTTTTATTACTTATTTGAGAAGCACAGTGAGAGAGAAGGGGCCGGGCAGAAAGGCAGAGCTCACACTGCTGGTCCCTTCCCAGCTACAGCAGCGGGACCAGGCTGCGGCTGGAGCCAGCAACCACAATACATGTCTCCAACCCGGGAGACAAGAACCAAATCTGCCTCCTCTTACTGGCTGCGCTGGCAGGAAGCTGGACTCAGAAGACGGAAACAGAACTTGAACTCAACGTGGGAATTCAGGCATCTTAGCCACTAGGCTTAAACATCCACTCACGGTTTTTAAATGGGGAATTTAAATGGCAAAAGTGGCCGTATTATCACTACGATGAACTGGTGTACCCAAAGCTGCTGCTGAATTACAAACTTCATGTGAGCTAGGGCCGTATCTGTCATATCACTACATTCCTGCTGCCTTAGAAAATACCAGAGAATCAAGTCCTGAGTATCTCAACCAGATATCTAGAATAAAAGCACATAATTATTTAAATTATATGATGACATGTTTTCTATGAAGCTTTAGTAACTTACATTTCCATCGTTTAACCTTTTTGCGCTTCCTCTCACTAACTTGCAGGGATCTAGAAAGCTAAAGCTCAGTTTTTGTTTTTTCTTTTTTCGTTTTGCAAAAAGAAGCAGGCTGACAGATAATAACATAAGTCTTTGATTCTAAGTTTTGGATAACCATAGTATTTCTATATTTAAAATAAAATCCAAAAAGCTTAGATATCATGACATATTGTTGAGGAAATACAAACAAAACTGAAATAGAATGCAGTAATACAATGAGACATCTTATGTAAATGGACATTCATTTTCAAGGAAAAAGATAATCATGTAGCTATTTAGAAGAAATGAAAGAAAAAATTCATATAAAACTAGATAAAGGCATGGATTTTTTTAAACGATCTATTTTCATTGGAAAGTCAGATGTACAGAGAGGAGAGACAGAGAGGCAGGGAGCTGGATGAGAAGCGGGGCCACCAGGAGGATTAGAACCGTGCCCATATGGGATCCTGGCACATGAAAGGCAAGGACTTTAGCCACTAGGCTATCTTGCTGGGCCCAAAGGCATGGGATTTAAAAAAAAAAAAAAAGTGTTCCAAGATTCTACTGGTGAGAAAGACATTATAGGACAGGACACCAAAAACATTTTTCTGGCAGTCCACAAGAGGATGTGTGGGGGAAGCAACCAAACCCCAAAGGCCATTTGTTGCAACTAGCATCAAGCAGTAATTACATAGCCATTGGCATCCCTGAAGTATGCTCTGCCAAAAGGATTTGGCGAAGAACGGGTGCTAACCTAGTGGTTAAGATACATGCTTCTCCCAGGCGCTGCCTGGGTTCAGTCCCCATTCGTTTCCTGCTGACACACACCCTAGGGAGGCCGGGGTGATGGCTCCAGCCGGAGAGCCCCCGCCACCCCCATGGGAAACCTGGACTGAGTTTGAGTCTGCAGTTTCTGGCTTCTACCTCAGCCCAGTTCTGGATGACGCAAGCATTTGAACCAGCAGCCAAGAGCGCTCATGTGCACTGGCTCATGCGCTCTCTCCTATCTCTCAAATAAATAAATACATGGGACTTGGCAGGGTACAGGCAACGCTCTAAACAATAGAATGCAGAACTCTTTGCTACAAAAGCTCTTCCCGATGGAAGTCATCTGGTGGGACTAGCCATCAGAAAAAGGAACACATTGTTTTATGAATACCAACATATACAGCTCACTCATCACATTTACGACAAACACAAACGGCAAAGATGTGCATGACAAGGACACAATCTACTGGGAATCAGAATATATATATACACACACATATACAGTCACATATTTTAAATGCGTTCCCAGTAACAAAGTGCATTAGTGTATCATTCATCATTTCAGAACCATTTATTAAGTACTTAGTATGTCCTAGTCATACTACTGGACCTTAAGAGTGACTCAATCTAGTGAGAAAACAAATACACAAAGTATGACATAGGTAGGATGAGAGAGATCCAGAAATTCTCACCACTAACTGTTCGAACCAAGCCAAGGGACTCGTTCAGTCTCTAGGCCCTTTGTTAAAGCACCCCCCAAACCCACTGCACAGTAACTACGCAACGCCAACAGCTCCCCCGGACCCCTCAGTTTCCACAGGAGAGTTGTGTAAGCTCATCAGAAGTCAACTGGGTTTCATCCCAACCTATTTATGTCAGCTGCATGTGTTACTTTAATTAGATAACTCAACTGAATATTACATAAGCCAATAAAATAACATGTGAAAAGAACGCTTTTGAAAGACAATAAAAAAGATCCACTAAAAATACTTCTGTCAAATTATATGTGGGTGAAACTATAAAAGACTGGGGAAAAGGTCATAAAAAAAATCTAGGATTCTGGATTCAGTTTGCTTTACTCAAGGAAAACCAAAACCAGAAATCATAAACAATACATTATAATTGTGGCTTATTTAAGAATGAGTTCAAAATTCTAATCAACAACCTAAAAAAACAAAATGAAGAATGCGTGGGCTTGGTCTAACACTAACAAATACCCACATTTCTATATTTTCAGCTTAAAGCAATTCAGGTATCATTTGTTTGTTTAGGATTTATTTATTTATTTGTAATGCAAAGTCAGATTTACAGAGATAAGGAGAGACAGAGAGAAAGGTTGTCTGTTGCCAGCCATATCTGTATGTACTGGCTACATGCCGTACCCAAAATGGCGCCGGCCAGAAAAGCCACATCTTGGTGTTTGGTGCAGAGTCACGTAGCATTCACTGTACTGCGCAGGCGCCTAGCGCATGCGCAGTGAGCTGCGGCGCGGCAGGCACGTAAACACTGGGACTGACGAATCCAGTCGCCCAGAACCCTGCGTAATCATGACGCCGACCTATCATCGGCGGAGGCGGGGCCAGACAGCACATAAGAGCAGAAAGCCTGCCGGGGTTCGGCGTCCCTCCTCTTCATGTTGGTGTGCACAATAAATTTTACCGCAGGAGGCTTCACTCGCGTCTGCGTCTTATTGCTGGGCGGTAAGACACGTGGGCGCGACAGTTGTCTATCGGCTGCTTCACTCCTTATATGGCCACAACAGCCAGAGCTGAGCCAGTATGAAGCCAGGAGCCAGGAGGTCCCTCCAGGTCCCTCCCAGGGCTGCAGGGGCCAAAGACACTGGGCCATCCACTGCTGTTTTCTTAGGCCACAAGCAGGAAACTGGATGGGAAGTAGAGCAGCCTGGACAGGAACCAGTGCTCATATGAGATGCTAGCATTTACAGTTAGAGGATTAGCCAATTGAGCCACTGTGCTGGCCTCTTCAAATACCATTTGAACCATATTTCCTGTTTAAATGATCAACTACCAATGTGAATGGTGCCAAATAATGCCACTCTGTCTTCCACACACACAAGCTGTACTGGGACTGGGGCACTTCCTCGCATCTGCAGGGCAGTCAGGTTTCCCAGACAAAGGAAACTCCACCATGAAAGCTGATTAGAAATGGAGCAGCAGATAAGGAGGTGGAAAACATTCCAGCCCTGTACATTGACCCTGAAGCAGAAGAGAAAATGAAAATGTCAGCAGACAGAGGGAACAAGAGATAACAAGCCGGGTTAGATTACTGGGAGCAGGGATGCCTTCCTTCCCTGACTGACCACTCTTTCAAGCTCAAGAGCACGCTGACTCAGTGCCTGGGCCTCACCCATTCCTTCCCTTCAGCTTTATTGGAATCCACATTCCTCGGGAGCAGGTTTCTGTTGTGCCTATAATTTAAGCTCCTTTGCTCACTGCCTAACCATCTCATTTAAGAAGTATAAACAACAACAACAACAAAAAGAGCAAGTCCTAGACTGAGCTGTAATTTTCCGTCAGGTGAAACTGGTATCACCCTTGTGGAATCTGACATCTTGTTGATTTCTCTTAAGTAGATACACTGGTATCAGATCCAATTTCCATCACACGTAAATAGGTACAAATGGAACCAGTAAGTTCACTAATGTAAAATTCCCCCTGGTCTTTTCCTTAGATCTCTTACAGCAGTTATGGCAAGAGCCTACTTACCACACCCAAAAGAACTATTCCATCTAACCATATTCAATACTTCCAAAGCTCATTTTCCTCCTACTCCATCTCCAAAATCAAATACCTATTCCATTTTACTTCTGCTCTATTTCTTCCAGCAACCTACAATAACTTTTCCTTCTTACAGATCTGTTTTTTCTAAGTTCATCAACTTACTCAGATAGGCTTCATTCACAGAAAAGCCAAATAGCATCATTCGGCCCAAGAAAACCATCATTCCCTCAAACAACTCTACCTAAGAACCACTTATTAGGGCCTGGTACGGTAGCCTAGCTGCTGAAGTCCTCACCTTGCATGTGCTGAGATCCCATATGGGCACCGGTTCTAATCCCGACAGCTCCCTGCCTGTGGCCTGGGAAGGCAGCAGAGATCGACCCAAAGCCTTGGGACCCTGCACCCATTGGGAGACCTAGAAGAAGAGGCTCTGGGCTCCTGGCTTCAGGTTAGCTCAGTTCCAGCTGCTTCATCTGATTGGCTTCGGACAGTGAATCATTGGAAAGAAGATCTTCCTGTCTGTCTCTGTTCCTCTCTCAGTATATCTGATTTTCCAATAAAAATAAACAAACCTCTAAAAAATATATAAACAAATAATTTCAAAAATAAAAAACAACAAATACACAGTTGACATGGTATTCCATTCTCACATAGCACATGAAAAACAGGCAGTCTAAGAACAGCTAATAACCAAAGCACTATACGCCATTTCATATCCAAGGAACAGACTGCTAAAATATAAATACAGCACTTTTATATAACATATACAACTATCTCCAGTTCTTTATGTTTACAAACTTTCACTACCTATTACTGCCATTTCTAGCCTGTTCTCTAATTCCAACGCATTTCACTGTCACCAAAATGTAACTTCAGGTAAATCAGGATATAAGTAGCTACTACACCAAATGGAACACGTAGAGTGAGCCTTAACTTCTAAAATTTGATTTAAATAAAAAATACAATCTAAAGCATTCTAAGCTTCGGGGCTAGCATGTGGTATAGTAGGTGAAGTAAGACTCTATTTGGTAGATAAAATATCACAAACATTTTACAGATCAAAATGAAAGAGAAAAATCGCAAATCAGAAGTTACAGAGCTGTATGACTCCAAGGCCAACCCTTTTCACTGCAAAATTAAGATGGTCAAAAAGATTCTCTGTCAAACTGTTTTGCATGGCCAACCATGGCAGAAACTCCAAAGATCCCAAAGGCAATTTTATTTCTCTTTTTCAATTTCTCCACCTGATAGACAAGCAATGCATCTCAGAAAACACTGAAATCTGGATACCACAAACATTCCCAACGCCAAAAGCACAGGTGAAAGCAAAGGCTGGCAAAGAGAAATCTGCCCACGTTACCTGGACCTGGAGTCGCTTCTCAAAGACTACAGTAAGTCCCATTTGTTCTACATTCTTAAGTAGCCAGGATTTTGAAGAAAAATTATAGTTCTCCACTTTATAGTGCAATTCACAGAAAAGTAGATTTAGAAATAATGTTAAGAACTAAATTAAACTACATTGAAAAAAGGGCTGATCATTACTGGAGTCGTTTGTCAGATATTTAAAGTAAGAACACAGGGGCTGGCACCATTGGTTGATGTTGCTGTGGCTGAGCCTCTGCCTGTAGCACCAGCATCCCATATGGGCACTAAGTTACTCTGAAAGAACAAACAGGGCCCGGCATGGTAGACTAGTGGCTAAAGTCCTTGCCTTGCATGAGCTGGCATCCCATATCAGCACCAGTTCATGTCCTGGCAGCCCCACTTCCCATCCAGCTTCCTGTTTGTGGCCTGGGAAAGCAGTCAAGGACAGCCCAAAGCCTTGGGATCCTACACCCGCTTGGGAGACCTGGAGGGAGCTCCTGGCTTCTAGCTTCAGACCAGCTCAGCTCCAGCCACTGCAGCCAGTTGAAGGAGTGAACCAGTAGATGGAAGATCTCTGTCTCTCCTTCTTTGTAAAATCTGACTTTCCAATAAAAAAATAAATAAATCTTCAAACAAAATAAGACACACAAAGCTAGCAAGACAGTAAGGAAGGAATTATAGGAATTATACAATCATAATTAAAGAGAAAAATGGATTTTAGTGAGGTAAAACAAAAGTTACTTTTGCTGTTTGTGTATTGCCAATCAGAACAAATATGAAGTTTAATTTGGACAGACTTGTGGCAATCAATCAAGAGAAAGCAAAGACCTAGATCATTCAGAAAAGAAAGTTAATAGATGAGAGAGCTCACATTTACCTATGAGCCCAACGAGTTTATACTCCCAATCAATGACAAAGAAAGTGTACACTCACCCTCAATGTATGCTGAGCCAAAATGCACACCAGTTAAGTGGCATAAAATCTTAAGCATAAAGAATTTGCTTTAAAGTGGCCCTGGACTGTTGTTATCTCCAGACACATAACAGAAGCAAACACAAAACTCTTTCAGAAGTTACCTTGGAGAGCTAAGCCATCTTTCTCTTTTTTTTGAAAAATTTATTTTTGGGGAAATGTAGAATTACAGAGAAAAGGTGAGACGGAGAGAAAGCTCTTCCAGTCACTGGTTCACTCCTAAAACAGCCACAATGGCCAGAACTGAGCTGGTCCAAAGCCACCACTGCACCTATTAACTTTTTCATTGACAGTGAACAACACACCAAGCTCAAGAATTCAGCCAGTATTGTGATGCACTCAACCCAACTGCCACTTGCAACACCAGCATCCCAGATGCGAGCAACAGCACCAGTCCCAATTGTTCTACTTCCGCTTTTTTTTTTTTTTTTAAGATTTATTTACTTTTATTGGAAAGGCAGATATACAGAGAGGAGGAGAGACAGAGAGGAAGATCTTCCACCTGATGGTTCACTCCCTAAATGGCCGCAATGGCTGGAGCTGAACCAATCCGAAGCCAGGAGCCAAGATTTTCCTCCAGGTCTCCCATGTGCATGCAGGATCCCAAAGCCTTGGATCATCCTCAACTGCTTCCCCAGGCCACAAGCAGAGAGCTGGATGGGACACCAAGATTAGAACCGGTGTCCATATGGGATCCTGGCATGTTCAAGGTGAGGACCATAACCACTATGCTATCGCGCTGGGCCCAGTGGCTCTATTTCTAATCGAGCTCCTTGCTAAACTCCTGGGAAAGTAGCAGGACCACACACTTGGGCCCCTGCCATCTGTGCAGGAGATCCAGATGAAGTCCCACGCTCCCAGAATCTGCCTGACCCAGCCCTTGCTGTGGCAGCCATTTGAGCAGTGAACCAGCAGACGGAAGACATTATTGTGTTTGTCAAATGGAATAAATCTACAAATATATAAAAACTAAAAATGAGACAAAACAAGTCAATAAGAGCAAGACCTAGCAGAAACATCAGGTCACACAAAGGCATGGCTAAGACCTCACATAGAGGAAACACAAAGACACCAAATATAAAGTAATTTCTTACTAGATTTTAAATTTTTATTCATTTTATTTGATCAAGTTAGAGAGAGAGAGAGAGATCTTTTCATCTGCTAGGTTAAGCTGTATTCTGTGCCCTGGTATCCATTATGGGTGCTGGTTCAAGTCCTGGATGGTCTATTTCGGATCCAGTTCCCTGCTAATATATCTGGGAAAGCAATGGAACATAATGCAAATGTTTGGGCTCCGGCACCACTTGGAGACCTGGACGCAGGTCCTGGTCCCAGGCTTTTGGTCAGCCCAGTTGTGGTCACTGTAGACATCTGGGAAGGGACCACTGGACAGAAGATTTCACTCTACATACAGACGTCTCCAGCTAACTCTTTCAAATCAATCTTTCAAAAAATGGTTTTTATAGATGAACATAACTGGAAACTGGCTGTAATCATTTTTTTAAATATATGCCGGAAACAACATTACTTACATCCAATATCAGTACAATATCCAAAATTAAAAATTCGATAGCTTTAACAAGTATATTAAACAGAGAAGAATAAATTAATGTACTAGAAGATAAGCCAGAATAAATTTTCCAGAATAAAGCATAAGAAGAAAATGTAGGGCCCAGCACGATAGCGTAGTGGTTAAAGTCCTTGCCCTGAACACACCAGGATCCCATATGGGCGCTGGTTCTAATCTCAGCAGCCCCACTTCCCATCCAGCTTCCTGCTTGTGGCCTGGGAAAGCAGTCAAGGACAGCCCAAAGCCTTGGGACCCTGCACCGACATGGGAGACCTGAAAGAGGTTCCTGGATCCTGGCTTTGGATTGGCACAGCACCAGCCGTTGCAGCCACTTGGGGAGTGAATCATCGGACAGAAGATTTTCCTCTCTGTCTCTCCTCCTCTCTGTATATCCGCCTTTCCAATAAAAATAAATATATCTTAAAAAGAAAATACATAGCAAAGGGGTTTGTGCTGCAACAGAACAGGTTAAGCCACTGCCAGCATTCTGATACCTTTTGAGTACCAGCTCAAGTTACAACACTCCACTCCCCATTCAGCTTCCTTTTTGCAGCCTGGGAAAGCAGTCAGGGTGGCACCAAGCTTTGGGACCCTGCACTCGCTTGGGACTCCCAGGGTTCCTGGCTTCAGATCAGCTCATCTCCTGTCATTGTGGTCACTCGGGCGAGTAACCCATGGTTGGTGATCTTTCTCTCTGTATCTCCTTCTTTCTGTAAATCTGTCTTTCCAATAAAAATAAATACATCTTATAAAAAAGAAGTAATAATTCAGAATTCTGCAGAATAAGATGCCAACCATAGATTCAAGGAACATAAAAAAATTCAAAACAAAACCATACTGACACATTTAGTACACTAAAATCAGAAACAATCTTAAGTATAATCTTTAAGTAAACCAAGAAGAAGTAAAACACTGTAAAATGTCTGCAACTGTCACTTAAAAAAAAAAAAGAGGGTGGGAGTTCGACCTTGGCAGCTCAGGCGACAGCAGCCCTCCACAGTGATGGCGACCCGCTTGCAGAGAGTACCCGAGCCAGGTCAGGCCCAATGCCCAGGACTGGGCCCATGGGCACCGTAACCACACGGTGACCCAATCGTAGGCTTTGAGTGGCCAGTGTGCCTATTTGATGCCTGGCTCTGCCTGCTGGCTACCCGGTGGCGAGCTAGGGTTTTCAGGGTATGTAACTGCTGCCTAGGGACATCCAGGGATAAGGCTAGGGTGAGTGCAGGTGAGGGATGAATTCTGGGTGATTAAGCATGGGGACTGAGATCTGAGGGTTTGGAGGGGAGAGTCCATAAGTTCTATTTGGGCCAGACTGATTCACCAACCCAAATGGGAGTCCTGAGATGGGCTGTTAGCATAGAACATCACTGACTACCACACATCAGTCCACACAAAAGCTATGGCTGGGGGCCTTTCTGGTAGGGCTAGGTACCAGTACCTGACCGAGTGGCGGAACAGGGGATAGTCATACTTGGCAGAGTCAGGACACTAACCAACACATGAGAGAACCAGATTTGGGGGTAGATTTTCTCTGGAAAGTGTGGGCACATCCCTATGGAAATACAAGTCCCGCTGGTTTAGCTCATGGGTTGGGGTGGTGATGAGCTGAGCTAGGTGTGACCATGGAACCTGCCTTCCCTTACAGGTAAAGGAATCGACCACAGTCTGAGCAGGTCAAGGCAGCAGCACCCGAAAGTGCATCCTAAAACAGGATGTGGTGCGGGCCAAGCCGCAACTGGAAGGGGGCGGACCAGGCAGGGTCTAGCAAATCTTAGTTCACAATGAAGAACAAAAATCAGGATGGAGCACAAGTCATGCTGAGCTAGGCTCTTACACCAACTGGTCTGCAAGAGCCAGGGATACTAGGCCACAGCATCACAGGCAAAGGCCAAGACAGGGGAGGGGCTGAGCCAAGCTGGGTCAGAGCAAACACTGGCATGCATGCCATCTATGGTTGGGAACAGGCCTGCCTGATTGGGGAGTTAAGAAGACACCCTAACTGGATTTGGGTTCCCACTGATGAGTGCAGGGCCTGGAGTGGGGGCTGCATCCTGGTATGGATTTGGCTGCAGTATCCCTTGGCAGATGTTGGACTGGGACTGGATGCACCAAGTCAGGCTAGACTCCAGCACCATCTGGTGCTCTGGAGGACCAGGGTAGATGTAGGACAGACTAGGCTAGGTCTCTGCCCTTACTGAGCCATGTGTGAGCCATGTCTAGGTATGGACGAGCCTTGGCAGAGTTGAAACATCCAACAGTAAGAACCGGAATAGGGTGAAGGCCAGTGAGGAAAAGCCACTGTTCCTGCTAGGACAGGAGGTAGACTAAGTAGGGTTGGCTCATGGACCCACAGGTATGCGTGAGATTTGGCAATGGGAGAGGTTCTGATGGAGGAGCCTGGGCAACTACTCTGGCAGGACACAGTCCCTGCAGGTGAGTGCCAAGAACCATGGTAGGGATCAGCCCAGAACAGGCCAGGGAAAGGTACCCCCTGGCATACATTTGGTATAGGTCAGGGGCAGACCAAGCTGAACCAGTTCACATCACCCGCTGGCGAATTGGAGCATCAGAACAAAGAGTGGGTCTGGCCGGGTATGGTCACATCACATACCAGTGCACATTACAGCTGGGATTGGATGCCTGCTGGGCTGGGCTGGGCTAGGCTATAATCCTCACCAGGGTCAGCTGGAATTTGGGGTGGGCCAGCCAGGCCAGGCCAGGCTACAACACCCACTGGCAAATGCCAAGGTGTGGTGGGCCGTACCAGACTGGGCTGCAGAGCCCTACCAGCACATGTGAGAACAAGGGAGGGAGGGAACAAAGCCAGTAGGGGAAATGTGGTGGGCTCTCCTGCTGTACCACCACTCCCACTGGAATGCCTGAGCTGGGATACAACACCTGTGGGTCTCATGTGAGCTAGATCAGGGAAAAGCCAGACTGGCCTGATTGTTCTTACTGGTGCAAGCATAAATTAGAGTGGGTGAGGGTTGGCTGGGCTTTGCTGCATTATCAGCTGGCAGAGGCTGGCACCGGGGGCTAAATCTGTCAAGTTATATTCCAGAATCACCTGCAGAGTGCATAATCCGGGAGTGGGAATGGCCTAGGAGGGAAATAGTGGGTGCCTCCCTCTTGGGTTACCACTCCCACGGGAGAGCATGAAAACCAGGATTGGGGCAGGGGTGGCTAGACAGAAAGGCACCCAACAGTACGTGTGTGGGCTGATAATAAGGCGGGTTGGGTTGCACTAGGCTTCAATGCCCATTAACATGTAAGAGAGCTAAATGGGATGCGGGACAGACCAAACAAGTCTGCAGCACACACTGGCAAGCATGGGAACCAGGGTAGGGGGCAGGCCTGTTGGAGGTTATGGGGAGTCGCCCCAACTAGGCTGCAGATCCCACTGGTTTGCAGAGAGGGAAGTGGGCAGAATCAGGCTGAACTGTAACACCCATTGGTTCACATACTGTAACACCCATTGGTTCACATGGAAGACAGGGCTGGAAACAGAACTGACCCAGCAATTGCAATCATCAGCACACACGCATAAGCTGACTGGGGCGAGGGACTGTGCCAGACCCTGTACTGGCAAGCATTCACAAGAATCAGGTCTGGGATCACCTCAGACGAAGTTTCTCTGGAGATCCCTCCAACTGAACTGCTGATCTCAGAACCCCAACTATGAAGAGACTATGTCAGCCAGTGGATTCTGAAGAGATTCCATCACGCTTGGAGCGGCAAGACTGGCAGGAATTCAGAACTGCTGAACTATCAAAACTGCATGAGCAGGACCCTTGGAGCATGCCCCATGTCAGGGGGGACCTGCGATGGGTGGGAGCCTGGGTGGGGCTCTTCCCTTTATCTCTTTACTTACCCAGGATACAGAAAAAAAATAATAATAATTTAAATGTGGAAACAACGGTCTAACCCACTTTCCTGTGGCCCCTGACCATTTGTACCCTAATCAACTATGTATAGGTTACCAAAATAAAAGAATTTAATAATAATAAAAGAAAACAAAAATGAGGGACGAGAACTGTGGCACAGTGGATTTGATACTGCATTCCTTATTGGAGTGCTGCTGGTTCAAGTCCCCACTACTCCACTTCCAATCCAGGTCCTTGCTAATGTGCCTGCGGAGGCAGCAGAACATGGCCTACATATCTAGGGCCCTGCCACCCACATCTGAGACCCAGATGGAAGTGAGGGCTCCTGAATGTGACTTTGCCCAGAACCGGCTGTTGAGGCCCTTTGGAGAAATCAGCCATTCTCTTGCGTACTTGCTCTGCCTCCCAAGTAAACAAATCTTTAAATGAAAAATCTTTAAATCTTTAAAATAAATCGCTAGAAGAAAATCTTTAAAAGGAAATGATAAGTGTCAGTGTGGCTATTTCACATTTTTCTTTTTATTAGGAATAAGTCTGATTAGCTTAGGAAGTTGCAAGGAACAAATGAGACACCATATCTGAAGAGGCTTTTAATGATATCCAGCTAGAGATTTAAGGGGTAGAATTTGTCCAAAACCTATTTTCTTCTAATCATTTAATTTCTCTTTAGGCTTCACTTTACCCCATGAAAGAGGATTGAAGCTGATTATTTCCAAGGTTCATTCCAGTGCAAAGAATATTATTACATCTTTCAATTAGAAAGTTGTGACGCAAATCGTAATCGTCTACTATCTAAAAATAAAATGCTGGCTATCATTAGAAAAAACAATGAAAACATAACAGAAATCACATCATAAATTCTACATTGCATCCTCCACATATGGAATACCACAACTGTTGAAATCATCCAAAATGTTTATATATATTGTGTCTTCATATGACTGTGCACATGCAATTATACAAAAGCACATGTATTTCAACACACACTATGAATACACAATACAGAAACCAGCTATAACACGGGTTCACAAGCCTTGTATATCAGAAATATTAGAGCTCAAAAAAATACTAATGCTAGGAGACCTCATTCCCAAAATTCTAAATTAAATGATCTGAAAAAGACAGGGGATGTTATTTTTAAGTTATCTCTTATTCTAACACCAAGCTAAAACTGAAAAACACAGAATTAATGTGACAAATAATGGAATATAACCTCTCCAAAACATAATTAAAGCTAATGAAATTATTGAGGATTTTCACACAACAAAAAAAAATGAACATCCTCAAATTATACCACAATGGGATTCATCAATTGCAAATTTAAGTGCCATAACTGCACTGCAGAGCAACAGGTTAAGTCACAGCTGGGGATGCCCCCTCACTCAGGAGACAAGGATGGGGTCCCGGCTCCTGCCTTAGGCAAGGCCCAGCTCTGGCTCTTCTGGGAATAGCAGTGGGGAGTGAATGGCAGATGGAAGAGCTCTTTGTCAGTCTATCTGTGTCTAAGTTATTCTTTCAAATAAATATATGTAAAACCAAAGCAAGAGGAGGCCAGCATTGAGAGACAGCATGTATAGCCACTAGCTGTGACACTGGTATCCCATAAGGGTGCTGGTTCGAGACCTGGCTATGCCATTTTCACTTCAGCTTCTGCTTAGTTAGTGGAAAGTAGCAGCAGATGGCCTGGCCTACCCACTCGGGCTCCTGCCACCCAAGCAGGAAGCCGAGGAGCTTTTGGCCTCAGACATTAGCCTGGTCCAGGCCCACCTGAATGCCTGGGGAGTGAACCACTGGGTGGGAGGCCTTTCTCCTCTGTCTCTCCCCCTCTCTCTCTCTGCCTTTCAAAAAAATTAATAAATCCTTAAACTCACATACACACACAAAGGACATAAAGGACCAAACAAAATCAAGGACTAGTTTTATAGAGTGCTTAGCAAATGAATGCAATTTTTTTACTTATTAAAAATTAAGATAAAATACAGCCAGAAAAGTCAGTATCAATTCCAATATAAAGACATCTAGTCTTTAAACAACCTATCAACTAATCCTGCTGCTTCTTTTACCTTTGTCTTTCCTTAAGTCCACTATGAATCCTTTTAAAGGGGTCCTTACAGGGCCAGCGTGTTGGCTCAACTGGCTAATCCTCCACCTCCAAGCATGGAGATGCCATATGGGCTCTGGGTGTCCTGGCTGTTCCACTTCCCATCCAATTCCGTTTATGGCCTGGGAAAGCAGTGAATGATCAATCAAGTTCTTGGATCTTTGGCACCCATGTGGGAGATTTGGAAGAGGCTCCTGGCTCCTACTTTCAGATCAGCTCAGCTCCAGTTACTACAGCCATATGGATGGAAGACCTTTACCTATCCTTCTCTGTAAATCTGCCTTTCAAATAAAAATAAACAAATACATCTTTAAAAAAGGGGGGGGCGGGCTTTCAGAAATAGTATCTGGTAGGACATTGTGGCACAGCAGGGTAAGCCAATGCTTAGGAGACACAAAGCAAAGACTGGAGTACCAATGGGTTACCAAGGAAAAAAAATTCAAATTATGATTTTGATTTAGACTATGAAACCCACCAATCATTACCATTAAACAGTCCTGGAGTATCAGGATCAGATTTAAAATATTAGGCTGTGTGCTCTAAGAACAGCACTTACAAATCTAGCCATAGAAAAGTTCATGAGTGAAGGTCATGTTTTTCTATGGGAATAAGGAGATAACAGAGTAAAAGTTTAACAACACAAGTTCACTACCATTTATTAATTCAATATTTACTCTGTGTTACATACTAGACTTCATCTAAGTACTTTAAAATATTCTAATTCACAAAATAATTTATTATCCTCATCTTACAAATGAAAAACTAATGTTCTAAGAGGTCAGAATTATAGCAAATATGTATTTTGGAAATAAAACACAATGATAAAGTTTTAGTGTAAGCTTTTAAACCCAGGACTATGCACATTGCTTTCACAATAGCTATAAACAAGTTAAAATAATCACAAAAAAATAGTCAAGGGCCCAACGTGGTAGCCTAAATGCTAAAGTCCTTGCCTTCAATGTGCTGGGATCCCATATGGGAGCCCATTCAGCTCCCTGTTTGTGGCCTGGGAAAGCAGTCGAGGATGGCCCAAAACCTTGGGATCCTGCACCCACACGGGAGACCTGCAAGAGGCTCTAGGCTCCTGGCTTTGGACTGGCTTGGCTCCAGCCACTGTGGTCATTGGGGAGTGAATCATGAGACAGAAGATCCTCCTCTCTGTCTCTCCTTTTCTCTGTAAATCTGCCTTTCCAATAAAAATAAATCTTTCCCAAAAAAAGTCACTGCATTTAATTTACTTTTTCCATTTAAATGTACAGTAAGTCTTCTCAATAGCATTGTGCAGCTGCTCAGCCAAAATACTTTCAAAGGCCAGCACTGTGGTGCAACAGGCTAAGCCATTGCTTGCAATACCCATACAGGATTACCAGTTCAGGTTCCAAGTGCTCCACTTCCAATCCCTTCCTGCCACAATGCACCGGGGAAGGCAGAGGATCAGAGCCCATGGACTTGGGCTCCTGACACCCACAGGACTGAGATCGGGACAAGCCCTGGCTTTGGTTGCCACTTGGGGGGGGGGGGTGACCTGGCAGGTGGAAGATAAATCAATCTCTCAATGTCTGTCTGTCTGTCTCTCTCTCTCTCTCTCTCAGCTCTCCTCTCTGTTGCTCTACCTTTGAGATATATATTCATAAGCCCTCTCTAACTCCCTTTCTTTTGAAATCTCACTCTTGTCTCATAGCACATTGTGCTGATTATACCTCAAAATTCAATTCAGAAGTCATTCTATTTTCAATATCACAATAAATGTTCACACATCTCATGGCTACCTTGAGTTCATCTCCAATCTGAGTTGATTGCAACAGCTTCCCAACCAGCCGTCCTGCTTCTTCCACTTGTCTTCCCTCAAGTCCACTACTGAATCATTTTAAACTGGCCCTTTCAGAAACGGTATTGGGAGGACACTGTGACACAGCAGGTTAAGCTGGGACACCCACAACCTCATACTGGAGTGTCAGTTCTTGCCCTGGATATTGTTTCCTTCCAACACATCTGGGAGGCACCAGATAGGGGTCCAGGTACTTGGAGTCCTACATGAGCCTCAGATGGAGTTACCAGCCTCCAGCTGCAAGCTGGCACAGCCCTAATTTTTGCAGGCATTTGGGAAGTGAACCATTCGATGAATAATATCTCTCCTTCTGTCACTCTGCCTTTTAAGTAAACAAATCTTAAAAAGATAAAAATGGTACCCCTCTACTTAGTTCAAAATATTCCAGTGAGTGCCTGGCTTGCTGGGCTAAAATCCAAAATCCTCACAAAAAATAAGAGTCGGCGCTTCTCTGACATCATTCCTTCCATTCTCTTCCTCTTCCAGCCACACGTGCCCCCTGCTCTTCCTCAAACACTGGAAGCCAGCTTCCTTCCTCCAGCTGCTCCCCTGCCAGAAGGCTCTTACTCTTTTCAAATTTCACCTTTTCAGGTCTGGGCTCAACTGGCACCTGACCAGTGAAGCCTGCCCTCCCCAGTCCCCTCTCCCAAGCACTTCCCTGCCCCAACTCCATCAGTGCCTCCCACCTTTCAACACCTTATCTATTGATTGGCCTTTATCCATCTACAATTTAAAGTTCGCAAGGTCAGTTCTGGTTTTCTCCCCAATGTTTCACCTCCAGTACCCAGAACAAGACCTGGCATGAAGTGAGTGCTTGAAAAATCTCTGCTGAATGAAAATACAAACCATTAATGCCAAAACACAGATTCTTAAACGTTCCAGCACACAGCCCCCACACCACATGCCCTGAGCTACTCAACCTTTTTTACACAGCTCTCGCAGTTCCAGGTAATATCAGACCCTTCCTTGCTCCACAGTTAGACCATCAAAAACCTAAGGCCAATCATTGCCATCTTCTACTGACATACTTATAGTCATCATTCTTCAGACACGAAGCCTTAGGTTCTCACCTCAGAAGGTTTTTCCTTCCTGCTTTTCTCTGTTTTCACTCTTAGCTGCTTTCCACACCCTGAGAAAATCAGGCCCTTCCAACGGTAAATACTCTGAGCCTTCTACACGCGGACGCTCTATCACACCAACTAGACTCCACGTTTCTTTATGGTTATTAGAACACATCTCACACACAGAAAATGTTTTCGATCATTCCTTTTCCAATTCCTTTCACAAATATAAAACTCAATAATGATCTTTCTTTTTCTTTCCTATGAATTGCCTATTCTCATCTGGATCTGAGCTGGGGGTGGGCAGATGAATATTATCAAAAGTACAGAGAGTCCTTTAATTAGACAGTCAAGCAAAAATCACAAGAATACTTCAGAAAGTGCAAGAGAAAATGGGATTAAAATTTATTTTAGTGCAAAATTTGCTTCAGTCCATGCAGTTTTTTCAGCGTGCTCTTTCTAAAATCTCTTGTACCTACTATTTCAAAATTATTTCACATCAAAACAAATTTACTTTTTAATTATATTTTCAGCACACTTTTCCAAGTACCCTAGTAACTGACAAAGCAGCTTTGGGTACGCTGTGGCTGTTCCCTTGTCCTCCAGATCTGAGGAGGGCAGTGCCCAAAGCCTGCGTTCCTGAAAGCTGGGATTGGCTTTTGTAACTCTAACCTGGCAACCTGGAAGGAGCAGGACTGACAGGTTCCCGAAGGGACAAATTAGACTTAATCTTAAAGGCACTTTTGTTGACTTTAATCTTAATGACTTTAGAGGAGATATAAAACTTAAACAGAACATCAACTGATGCAGATTTCATTTTAACTCATCCAACTCTTACTTCTTATTGGTTTCAAGGAAATGAAGTGGAATTGTTAAATTTAGTAATCCGACATAAGGAAATGATTAATTTTTCAATTACATTAATAAGAGGGACAAAGATCATATATTATAAACCCAGCTCCTCCAATACAGGTAATATTTTTTCCTTTTTCTTTTTTTGTTTTGTTTTTTGTTTTTAATTGGAATGGCAGATTTTGCAGAGAGAAGGAGATACAGAGAAAATGATCTTCCATCCACTGGTTCACTCCCCAAGCAGCCCCCATGACTGCAACTGAACCAATTCAAAGCCTGGAGCTTCCTCTGGGTCTCTCACGTGGGTGCAGGGTCCCAAGGCTTTGGATCATCCTCTACTGTTTTCCCAGGCCACAAGCAGGAAGCTAGACAGGAAGTGGAACAGCCAGGACATGAACCCATATGGAATCCCACAGCTTCAAGAGAAGACTCAGCCACTGGGCCATCACTCTGGGCTCCAACACAGGTAATATTAACCTTATTCAAATAATATGTAACTCATTCTTTAAGCTTCTCTGTGGAAGCTTAACTTGAACAAAAATTAAGTTGTATTAAGAAGGAACATTCAGGGGAGAGAAATCAGCATAGCCATTAGAGCTGCTGGTTAAGAATACCCACATCCCACAACCAGGTGCCGAGTTCAAGTCCTGCCTTCCAGCTTCTGCGTCCAGCTTCCTGTTACCACAGAACTTGGAAGACAGCAGCAAAGATTCAAACACTGGCTTCCAGCTACCTCCTGGGAAAATGTCCTCCTGACCCCAGGGCTTCAGCCCCCAAGCATCTGACGAGTCAAGTGGCTAGGAACTCACTCCCTGTAACTACCTCAAATAAACAAAGAGATAAATTTTCTTAAAAGTAGTACCCTTGATACATAAGCACTCCCAAGAAACCTACATTACATTTCACATTTGCGTGTGTGGGTAAAAAACTGCAGACTGACAACCATCTCAGGTAAAGCTGAAACATGACAGGAGAGAGCAGGCGGCAGAGCGGGCGGGAGTCCCACGCTCCTACAGATACAAAGGTTAGCACCCACCCACTACTCTTCCCTCTGTTTTTGATCAAATTCACGTAACTTAAATTCACTGTATTGGAAAACAAAATCCAAGAAGCCACATACAAAAATCATTTCCTTCAACTGTATAAAATTAAAATTCAAATCTTAGAGAGTGGTTTGTGGTGTAGTGAGTACAGCTGCTACCTGCACCACCAGCATCCCACAGGGGCGCTGGTTCAGGTCCAAGCTGCTCTACTTCAGACCCAGCTCCCTGGCTGGGAGAAGCAGTGAAAGAATGCCAAAATATCTAGACCCCTTCCACCTCTGTGGGAAACACAGAAAAAGCTCCTGGCTTTGGTCTGGCCCAGCCTGGTCACAGCAGCCATCTGAAGAGTGAACCAACGGATGGAAGATCTGTCTCCCCGTCTCTCTCTGTGCGATTCTCCCAGAAAAACAGGTAAACTTTAACGGAAGAAACAAAGAGAGGGAGATGGGGCGGTGGGGGGGGGGGGGGGGAGAACAGGGGAGTAAGGGGGTAAAGAGAGAGAAAAAAAAAAGAAGGAAGGAAGAAAAAAGGGTTCCAACCTTGGGGTAGGCATGCAGAACAATGAGTTAACTTGCCACTTGGGATACCAGCCCTCCCCTGGTTTCTAATTCAACCTCCTGTTTACACACACGTGATGTAGCAGATGATGCTCCAAATATCTGGGCCCCTGACACCTATATTGGAGATTCAGAGTTCTGGTCCAGCCCTGGCTACTGTAGAAAGCTGACAAGTGAACCAGCAGATGGAAGATCTCTTGCCTCTATCACAAAACAAACACAAAACAAACAATTTAAAAGAAAAAGAAAAAACTTTTTTTTTTAAAGTCACACCTTGGGCCTCATGCAATAGCCTAGTGGTTAAATCCTCACCTTGCATGCATCAAGGATCCCATATGGGCAAGGGTTCATACCCCAGCTGCTCCACTTCAGACCCAGCTCCCTGCTTGTGGCCTGGAAAGCAGTAAAGGACGGCTCAAAGCCTTGGGATCCTGTCCTCTGAGAGATCCGGAAGAAGCTCCTGGCTCCTGGTTGCAGGTCAGCCCAGTTCTGCCCTTGCAGCCAAATCGGGAGTGAACCAGCAGATAAAAGTTCTTTCTCTCTGTCTCTCCTTCTCTCTGTAAATCTGACTTTCAACCAAAATAAGTAAATCTTTAAAAATCAGTAAATAAATAAAAAGTCACACCTTGCCTTTAACACCCCGCTTGAAGCTTGAAATCCACAAGCTCATTTATAGAATACACTGCTAAGAGGGTAAACAGAGTGTTGCGGACCACAGACACATGGTCATATTTCTCATGAGAAAATTTAGGAATATCAAAAGAGCAGTTTTAAAAGCAACCTGACAGCAAGGGTGGGAACACAGCCAAAGCACATAAACACACAATGGTAGACATACAGACAGACAAGAAAAGTACAAAAACTATGCCTCCTCCCTCCCTTCCTCCTGCCAGCCATCTCCTGGAGGCCTCTGCTGGCCAGCCACCCTCCCCGGAGCTCTACCCGATGCCCAGGTTTAGGTTTCCTCTCGGCAGGTGCCACCACAGGCCACCGTGTCCCGCAGCTGTAAGTGCTGACAGAGCGCCTCCCAGCCATCCAGAAGCTCCTGGAGGGCAGAAGCCTCATCAACTTTGCTTCTCCCCAAGCCTGGAAACTCAAGAGCTGGCCTTCAAGGAGTTTGTGCACAATAAACCCGGGGTAAAGCGAATGCCCCGAGAGGTTAAGGATCTCCCCAAGGTCACACAGCTGACAACAAACTCAGCCTTCACCCTGACCCAAGCCACAAAACCCAGCTTGATCCTTCGACAGCCAGTGCCACTCCACCACTCCACCACTCCACCGAAGGAGTCAGAGGCTTCCCCTCTCCTTGTTCAGGGCCAAAGAAATACTTGTTACAAACAACAATAGCAAGGGCCACCCACTGGGCAGCATTTTCACTTCCAAGTATTTGCCAAACCAAAAGCCTCCTCCAATTCCTTAAGGGTACAGGATGACCCCCGAGACAGACCCAACCCCTCCGTCTTTTCCATTACTCCTGAAACTGGAAGTTTAAACAACTGCTATCAAAACCTGCTTAGAACTCAGAATGCCCTGTTCGGTATCAGCTGGTTCCACTCTTCTGAGCGCCCACAATCTCCTCTGTGCCCTTCCTCCTACTTGATCTCCCATTCTGCAAGGTAACGATCCCAACAGCGCAGCCCTGGGGTTCCTTCGAAACTACGGCTCATCCTCAGACACACACACACACAAAAAAAACCAGAAAATTCACTTTTGAGAAACTCTGGATTCTGGCAACAGGAACCATCAGTCCTTCACTTCAAATCCATGAACCCATGAACGTGGAATACTGAGCGGGGAGGAGGGTGGCCAAGAAGGGAAGGAACAGTCACACAAACAAAAAGGGGGCTGAAGTTTCTGAAAACACTTTTGTCCAAAGTCAGCTTTCAGCCCACAGTCAAGGCCTGGCTGACACAACTTCTGCTGTCTTCTTTGATCGCCTTCCTGGCAGAGAGAGGAGTTAACTGCCAATACCTTCTGCCACGGGCAGACCTAGGAGGGGGACACACCAGCACCGGGGATGACCTGCTCGGGGTCTCCCCAAACTACTGTCAGCGCCCTCCCCCTTCTGCAAACTGCCACGGGAATGCCCTCCGAGGTGCAGCGGCCAAAGAGTGGAAGCAAGCCTGGCAGTTGCGAGTAGGAAAACAGCAAGACGGAAAAGCAGCGCGGACGGTAAACAAGGCGTCAGCGGTGGGGAGACCTGGAGTGCTGGAAGTGGGGACAGCGACAGGCAGGGGTGAAGAGGCTCCGGAGGGTGGGATGGGCGCGAGCAACTGGGGAGGGGGACGAGCGCGGACTGGGGGAGGGGGCCGAGGGTCCGGGGCGGGGCGGAAGACGAGCCGAGAGGCGGGATGCCGAAGGGCCACGGCCGGGAGGGTCCTTACCTGCAGCTCCGCCCGCTCCACCTCCCACTGGGCTCTCTCCACCTCGAAGCGGGCCCACTCGTGCTGCAGGAAGTGCAGGATCCCCGGGAGGCTGTACTGGGCTCGAGCCGCCCCCGCCGCAGCCGCCCCGTCGCCGGCCGCGGCAGCCTCTGCCAGAGGCCCGAGCCCCTTGGCACCGCCGGCGCCCGGGTGGTTGTTGCTGAAAAAGACGCCGGGACCCGCCTGCTCGTCCATGGCGGCCCGCAGGAAACCCGGGGAGCTGCCCAAGGCGCCCAGCAGCGGAGGCAACGGCGGTAGCCGGCAGTGCCTCCTCCTCCTCCTCCTCCTCCCTCCGCCGCTCCCCGCCCACACCCCAGTCAGCAGGGAGCAGCCGCCTGGGCGCGGGGGGCCGGCCGAGCCCGCGACGGGCCGGGAAATGGGTCAACTGCGGCGCGCGGGCGGCCCGGGGCTTGTTGGGAAATGTAGTCTCGGGGCGGGGCGCGGGCCTGGGCGGCCTGTGGGGCTTCGCCTCAGCCCCGGGCGTGGCAGACGCCCCGCCTCCGGCCCGCTGCCGGGACCCGCCCGCCCGGCCGAGGAGCGCGGGTTTCCTCTCGCGCCGGAGGGCCTGGCGCGGGCCTGCGACGCTGGCTGCTCGCTAGCACGCGGAAGTCCTCGGGCGGCGGTCCCCGCGGCGCGCGAACATTCTCTCTCTGTCTCTCTCACACGCTCGCGGAAGTTGTTACCACGCCAGAATATGAAGCCGACACGCACATCGTGAGGGCTTCCTGGCCATTTTGGAAGAAGCCTTACGGTGGCAGGGCCGGGCTCTCCTGCCAGCCGCTTCCATCCTGTCGCCTGCGTTGCGACTTGGTGGTGTCTGTCCACCGGCGGCTGTGCGCGCGGTGGCCATCGCCCGGCCTCTCCCGAGGGCGCCGGACCTGTTGCCCGAGATGCCCCGTGTCACGAGCCCCGGTGGCACCCGCGCCTGGGCTCTTGGCTGCGGCTTCCACCTCTCAAAGCTGCTCCGCTCGCTGCCTTAAATCCCGCAAAAGTTCCCAGCCGGCGACTTGCTAGCTTACCCTCAGGTACTTTTTAACGCAGCTCGGTTGGAGGGACATTTCGATGGTCAGATATCCCGCATCGGGGAGATAAAGATAGATGACACAGTTCTGTCAGGAAGGGGAGACTGACATATATTTAATCAAGACTTACCAACGTGCCTTAAAGCTACACGACCTGAAAGAACAAAGTCTTGTTTTGTTTTTTCCTCCCTCTCCGGAGCTGTCTTATCAGGCACTTCTTGGCTTTCAAGTGTCCGGTTCCCGTTTCTTTTTTTTTCCAGGGTTCACTAGCAAACTGGCAACAAAATCACCCCCACCAAAGGCGCTACCGCGTCCCTCCCATTGAAGTGACATCTCTAAATGTTTTCCTCCTCTGATGTCCCTGATTTTATATCACTTTAAATTCGCACTCTAGTCGCTTCTCAGCCTTTTGGCCAAGATCAAGTGTAGTATCTGTTCAGTTTAATATCTGATACGTCCTCTATGCAAGGACAATATATTAAATGGATTCTTGAAACTAGGAGTTGGAATAGGAGCTTGCTCAGACTACTCCACGCATCGACCTGGTATTGTAGTACCACCAGGAACGGTGCACCAAAAATAAATAAATAATTTGCACTCTAACATGGAAAAAGGAAGGCATTTGAAAAAATATATATAGGGCCCAGCGGCGTGGCCTAGTGGCTAAAGTCCTTGCCTTGAATGCGCTGGAATGCCATAAGGGCGCTGGTTCTAATCCCAGCAGCTCCACTTCCCATCCAGCTCCCTGCCTGTGGCCTGGGAAAGCAGTTAAGGACGGCCCAAAGCCTTGGGGCCCTGTACCCGCTTGGAAAACCTGGAAAGAAGTTCCTGGTACCCGGCTTCGGATCGGCACAGCACCAGCCGTTGTGGTTACTTGGGGAGTGAATCATCCGACGGAGGGTCTTCCTCTCTGTCTCTCCTCCTCTCTGTATATCTGACTTTGTAATAAAAATAAATAAATCTTTAAAAAAAAAAAGAAAAAAAATATATATAGTTACATATATATCTACATAGATAACAACAGAAAATGAAAGGCACAATAGAATCTCTCGAACAAATTCTTTATTATCCTTTGGTTAGGCCCTGCGCGGTAGCCTGTCGCCTAAAGTCCTTGCCTTGCATGCCCAGGATCCCATATGGGCACCGGTTCTAATCCCAGCAGCCCCGCTTCCCATCCAACTCCCTGCTTGTGGCGAGGACGGCCCAAAGCCTTGGGACCGTGCACCCATTGGGGAGACCCGCAAGAGGCTCCTGGAGAGGCTTCCGATTGACTCAGCTCCAGCCACTCTTTGTATGTCTGACTTTCCAATGAAAAATAAAATAATCTTAAAAAAAATTTAAAAAAAAAAATCCTCCGGTTGTTGGGATACATTTCAGGATATCAGTCCTGAGGCACATGGGGGAAAAGAATGTAAAGATGCAGGCTGGTGAGTGACATGTTGGCAAGGGCATCCTGTCCTCTCTCCCCTCCCCCCTGCCACGCAGGGCTCCTCCTTTTGGAAAGGACAGGAAACACATTGTATCTGCTCTGGTTGCAAAGAAAAGTGGCAGGCTCACTTCGAGCCGCTCAGTGTGTCTGCCTCATGAATCCATTCTTTATTACTCAGGCCTGGCTGCACTGCCTATGTCATAAATTATTTGGGCTATAAGTATCCCTTGAGATACAGTCCGAGCCTCCCATTTACAGCTCAGAAAAACTGAAGTGCAAAGAAATTTGAACTCGTCCACAGCGAGGCCTTGCCTCGAATGAGTGGATGAGCATGCAGATTTCCTGAACTCCTCATTAACAGGTGGATTCTTCTCTTTCTTTTGTGTTTTTTCAAGAACTTATTCACATTTCATAGTATTGATGCTCCGTGTCATGAAACCCTTCTGTACACCAAAACATTAAGATGGATTTTGATAAGGTAAAAATATGAAAAAATAAATATACCTTTCTCTTTTCCCCAAAACTTTCATATGTGATGTTTCTTCTGTAATTTACCAAAAAAAAGATTACTTTTTTTTCTTTTCTTTTTTAATTATATTTCTGACAATCTTTACATAGTTAATTAGGGCTAAAAAGGTTCAAGGGCTACAGGAAAGTGGGTAAGACTATTATTTCCATATTGTTTCCTTCATGTTTAAAGGGGAATGTTAAGGGAGAAGGCCCACCCAGTTTCCCACCCTCCCTAGGTCCCAGATGTAGGGCATGCTCCAAGGTTCTTGCTCAAGTGGTTTTGATAGTTCACCAGTTATGAATTGCTGCCAGTCTCGCCACTCCAAGCACGAGGAGGTCATTGAAGAATCCACTGGTCGACATAGTCCATCTTAGAGTCTCTGTTTGCCCCATATTTTGCTGCTAAGATATAGCTGAGATGGTTGGTTGACTTGTTCTGTCGTCTGTCTTTTCTTGGTTAGGGTTCTGAGTCTGGCATTTCGATTGGGGAGATCTCCAAAGAAACTTTGTCTGAGGTGTTCTCAGACCAGATTAAAAAAAAGAGATTACTTTTTAAAAGAAGACTTTCCTTTATGGATCTTTTACTTTAAAATGCCTACGAGAACACAGACCATCAATCTCAAAATTTCCTCCTGTACCAAATCAGCTTCTGAAATTGTGTGCTCATCTGTCTTCTCCTTTTTCTGTATTCAGCATGAATTGCTTTAGACACTTTATATTCGGAAAAGCTCACAAATGGTGAACTTTCACAAACTAAACCCTTCCATGTAACCCTAACTTGGATCATGAAACAGAAGGCAATGGGACCCTAGAATCTTTCAAATGTACCTTCTCAATCTCTGTGCTGTCTTAGGAATTAAAAAAAACCTTTTTTTTCTGAAAAGATAACTAGAGAAGATATGATGTTTGTAATTAATCAGACCTAAATTTTATTTCACATACTACTATTTCCCAAATATAGAAATCTCATGAAAATGTATTTTTAATGCTTAATTTCTTCATGTTTAGTATATAAAGATATATGTTTAATATATAAACAGTATGTTCCTTAAACAGCTACTCTGTATAAGTACATGAGAGAAGAAAGACAAAACTTCTTAGCAAAGAACTCGGCATATACCATATACCAAGTAACGACCGCTGTTATGATAATAGCATTGACAAGACAACCGAAATGATATACGTAAAAAAAAACTATATAAGAGGCTCACTTCCCATCCCCTATTCAGAATTTTAACATAGACAAGTTAAACTTTAAAATCTTTTTAAACAAAAAGCAAAACAAACAAAAAAATTTATCAGCTTAATGTTTAAACCTAACCATTAAGTCTCAAACTTCAAGGTGTTGCTGATTTCCTGGTCTTTTAATTTTAGCATGAATAAGGCTTGTGTGATATAAAATAGGGTTTCCGTCGTGAGAACACAGTGAAGGTTGTAATACTGATGCGTACGCCTAGGTTCTAAGGTGTAAATTAGGAAATGCTCCAAGGTTTTGTAGCAAACAGGGGCCTTTGTGATTTGTGTGGTTCATGGCATGTATGCTTTGCAGAATGGGAATTATAGCTATACCCCCAAAAATGAAGACTTTGTTGGCTCTTTCTTTGTATTTTTCCTTTAAGAGGAGTGCTTATTTTTCTAAAACTGCCCAAAATGACCGGCTATTTGCATCTCTAACTCTTCTAACTGCTCAAAGAAAAGGCTTCAAATTGAATTTGATGGCTCTTTCAGAATTCTGGCCAGAAGAGAAAGAAAGGGCTGCTTGTTCGGAGCGAGGCCTTCCCAAGGCTAAGGGGAGCTTTAGGGAACAGGACTGTGCAGAATTGCCCCTCTGCTGCCAGCCGTGCTCCCGCCTGGCTCCCCCAGCCCGCTGGCCTGGGCTCTGAGTCAGCCCTGCTTCCTCCAGCCAGCGGCTCTGTCTGCCTCCCCACCAGTGCCAGCCTCCCTTACTGCCTGCGTGTGTAATTCGGGTTAGAAAAACAAGACAATAGCAGATCACAAATGGAGAATTTCTATCTGAAACTGTGCAAGAGTTTATATCACTGTTACATGACAGGATGGGAAAATAGCCTCTATTTGTTGCTAATATCATCGTCGTTGCTATTGGTATTGTTACTGTTATTAGAATATGATTGAAGAATATGATTGAAGTTGCTTCTGTAATTTTAAAAGAAGCATTAAGATACAGCTTGGGGCATCCTGTATTGGAGCGCTGGGGTACCAGGTACAGCTCTGCTCCCCAGTCTAACTTTTGGATAGTTCAGCTGCTTTTGAAGCATTTTTTAAAATGTGCTTGAAAGGCAGTCAATGAGACAGAGACAGGCACTGCAAAGGGCCAAAGCCAGGAATCCTGCACGCGCCTAGGCCTTGCGTCTCCTGCAGAGGTGGCCGGGACTGCTCAGGCCGTCATTTACCACCTTGCAGCTGTGTTGGCAGCAGACTGGAAGAGAAGCCAGGGAACAGGGAGTCATGCAGGAAGATCTTCGCAGCGGCACTTAAGCCACTGCACCCCAACACTCACCGCTTCTGCCATTTTTCTGTTTTAAAATCTCTAATGTCAGAAACTTGACTCCTAACTTGTTGGTTCCTTTCCATATCTAAGGTGTCCCCATTTCTAAGCCAGGAACTGAAGTTCAAATACTTAATGTAATCTTCAGGGTATAAAAATAACTGTGTGAGTGTGTTTAAGGACATTTTTATAAGTACGTGTTTTTTCCTGCTGACAGTGCAATTGAGGCACACGTATTCCGAAGTTGAGCCACTTTTCTGCTATTAAACAACCCATCTTGATTTAGGTTTCAGTTGCTCAGAATAGCTCCTCCTCCCCAAACTCTGACCTGGCATTCTTTAGACATAAGTAAGTTGGTTTTCAAAAGAATTACAAAATGATATATTGTAAAAAACAAATTCTTTTTGGACAAGCATGAGAGTGTAAAAATCTGGGAAATGTGCCATGAAAACAAAAAAGCTGAATGAAATTAAAGATATTCAGTACATTTTTAATTTTTGAAAATCCATGCTTTTACTCCTACTTTTAACAGCAGGAGGGAAGCTACTTTGCACATACTGTGTTTCTCTCCCTCTATTCTGCAAGCCTTCAATATGTGTTCATTATAGTACATACTGTTGTTCTGTCATGGAAAATTCTACCATTATCAATGTTACCTCCTTTCCCAGATTTCCACTTGGTGGCAGAACATGAAGTTAACAAGAGCAGGAGGGTAGGAGTGGTTTGAACCAGGCTTATCTGCATGTTCACATGAATTCATAATATGTAACACTATGACCAATAAGCTGATTGTATTCAAACTTACAGAGTCCATACACACAAATTCATTATTTAAAAAGATGACTTATGATTCTTAGTACATGACAATAACTGAATTAGTACTGCAATATTTTTATGAAAATGTAACCAGGCTAAAACACGAAGGGGAACAGGACTCTGGTGTTGTGGCACAGTGGATTGAGCTGCTGCTTGCAATACTGGGCATCCCATATCAAAACGTCAGTTTGAGTTCTGGCTGTTCCACTTCGTATCCGGTTCTCTGAGAAGGCAGTGGAAGATGGGCCACGTTCCTGGGCCCCTAACATCCATGTGGCAGGCTCAGATGGAGCTCTGGGCTCTTGGCTTCATCTTGTTAAGTCTGGTTGGTTGTCAGGCAAATAAAGAGTAAGACTAAAGTAATAATTATTATTTTACAACTGAGCATTTACTCAAGAAAACAAGGCATCTTTACAGATCAGGACAATACCATAGGTGCTGGTGTGAGATAAAATGAGAGGGTGAGATATGCAGGGTCAGATTATGCCAGGTTTTTAGAATCATATTCAGAAATTGCTCCTGATGCTCAATCAACTGATGAGTTTTCAACAGGAGACCATTTCATTTCCAGGGGACAAACATATTTTTTAGGCAAAATTATTATTATTATTTTCTAAGGGAAGGCAGTAGTTGATAACCTTTTGCTAGCTACTCTATGAGCTTTAGTCATCCTTCTCTTACAGATGCAGAAACTAAAAAGTGGAAAAGTGACTTGCCCAGGGTTACACAGACTGTGACAAGAGTCAGATTGTCACCTTGGCAATCGGACTCTACCACCCACACCCTGAACCGCTTTACTGAACGCAAGCCCTTCTATTTATGATGGAGATGTATCCCGGTAGCCACTTTAAGTACTGTTAATTTGAAATGTGTTTATTTACATCAATTGAACTTAACAAACATCTTTGCATATCCACACAGCACCACAGATTAGGAGCCATGGCCACTTCTCTGTGCCACAAAACAAAATGGAACTACTTATTATTAGCCTAGACAAAGATAAAAATCCAAAATTTAGGGTAGTTTCTACTGAGACAGCTCCTGACATTTGGCTTCGGATTGGCTCAGCTTCAGCCATTGCAGCTCTTTGGGGAGTGAACCAGCAACAGAAGATATTTCTGTCCTCTCTATAAATCTGCCTTACCAATATAAATAAATAAATTCTTTTTAAAAAAAAAAGACACACGGGGGTTGTGATAAGATAATGAGGAGACTTGTCAATGAGCTAAATACAATGAGAAAGTGAGAAGTACTATCAACCAAAGTGGATTTTTCAAGGAATAGGACAAGATAGTCGAGCCACTTCTAGGGGAGATTATGGGCTCAAAGGCATGTTTTCAATAAATAGGTGAAGAGTTCAGTCTTAAATTAATTCAGTTTGCAAGCTGACACACCCCATGAGTCAGTAGTTATATGTGTAAATCTGCTGAGCCGAGAGACAAAGGTTTCAGACAGCCCCAAGGAGAAGTCCTTATGTCATAACTCATGCCATTCCTTACTGCCCCTTGTCACAAGATATGATTGCCTTATTGTGTAGGCAGAATGTAAGGCTAACACGGAAGATTCTGTGCTCAACCGTTCACTACCATAGTAGCAATGCCTGGCATAAACAAGAGGTCTTTAAAAGCCATGGAAAATGCATGTTCTTAAAAAAAAAAAACCACAGCGAAATATGGATTTCAAAATTTTCTACAACATAAGCATCTTTTTTTTCCCCACAAAGATTTCTTTTTATTTCTGTTGGAGAAGGAGAGAAGGAGAAAGACAGAGAGAGGTCTGTCTATTGGTTCACTCCTCCTAAGTGGCCACAATAGCTAGAGCTGAGACGATCTGAAGCCAGAAACTTCCTCTGGGTCTCCCACATGGGTGCAGGGTCCCGAGGCTTCGGGCTGTCCTCGACTGCTTTCCCAGGCCACAAACAGGGAGCTGGATGGGAAGTGGAGCAGCCAGGATATGAACTGGGTACACCCATATGGGATCCTGGTACATGCAAGGCAAGGATTTAGCCACTGAGCCATTGTGCCAGGCCCAACAAAAACATATCTTAATTTCATTTTCCATTAAGCCTTAATTTACCCATGTAGTGACTTCCCTACAAATTCACTGTTTAATGAATGAAATGACATTAGAGAATAGGCATTGTGGCACAGCAAGTTAAAGCAACCCTTGAATCCTCCACATCGCACACTCGAGTGTCAGCTCATGTCCTCCTGGCTGCCCTGATCAGGTCCAGCTTTCTGCTAATGTATCCTTGGAGGCAGCAGAAGATGGAGCAAATGCTCGGGCCCCTTTAGCTGGCACAGTCCTGACTGACGTAAGTATTTGGGGAGTGAAAGAGGTGAACAAGCTCTTTGTCTCTGTCTCTTGCTCTGCTTTTCAAGTAGATGAAAAGATTTTTAAAACTATACAGCAATAGAAATATCATTACAAACATTTGTGACAGACAGCAAGTCAGGTTCTCCTTCTACCTGTTCAGTGTCAAGAAGTACAGTATCAGGGCCTGATGCAATGTCTGAACTGGTTAATCCTCTGCCTTGAATGCGGTGGGATCCCATATAAGCACTGGTTCATATCCCTCCTGTTAAACTTCCCATCCAGCTCCTTGCTTGTGGCTTGTGAAAGCAGTGGAGGATGGCCCAGAGTCTTGGGATTCTGCACCCATGTGAGAGACCAGGAAGAAGCTCCCAGCTCCTAGCTTCCTATCAGCTTCAGTCATTGTGCGCTTTTGGGGAGTAAACCAGTAGACAGATCTTTCTGTCTCTCCTTTCTGCAATTCTGCCTTTCCAATAAGAATAAATAAATCTTCAAAAAAAAAAATAGTTAGTACTCTGTATAGGTGACTTTCTAATAAAAAAAAAATATTTTAAAAAAACTTGCAGTATCACAAGGTGATCTCTTTTATTTTCGACGTGGTTTTCTTAGAAAACTTTTTCATGTTAATTTGCCGACTACTTATTTTAGATGTCCACCTGCTGGTGTGGATAGGCTAACTGGGCTACCTACCTGAAGATTTATCATCATGCTCCTCTGGCTCACCATGCCTAGATGCTTAACAGCTTGACATTGCCCTGGACATGTTGTGCCTAAGGCTGAGCGTCCAACCACTCTTTGCCATGTACACATTGGGGACAGTGTGTATATTCTACTTGTTTTAACACATGTATTTTCTCCTTAAAAATTCTATGCATTCAGCATTTCTGCTAGTTTATTAATGATTTACGGTCAACAGAAATGATACTCTGGAATACGTTTAGCTCTAGTTGTTTGTGGGGATTTGAGAGCTCTCCCAACCATGTTCTTGAAGTTTGCAGAACAATGACCTGGTTTCATTTTTATCTCTGTTCACTCCAAAAAAGAACCACTTTCTAAAATTCAGCAATCTGTATTAAAGGACCTGGTTTCATTTCACCTTTCTTCACTCTGAAAAGGATCACTTTCTAAGATTCAGCAATTTGTATCAAAATTCAAACTTGTTATGTCTTTTGAAACACTTTTAGGTGCTTTTCAAAAAGGAAATAATGTACAGTTTCCTATGGAAAAGTCATCTACAGTGTTATTTATCAAAATGTAAGAGTGGGAATAATATACAAGCATAGATCACCGGCTGAATGACAAGTGGTACAATCACTATCAAGTGAATGCTTAAAAGAGATTATTTTACTTATTAGGGCCAACCTTGTACATAGCAAGTAAAACTACCGTTTACAATGCTGGCATCCCAAATGAGCGCTGCTTTCAGACCAGGCTGCTCCACTTCCCATCCAACTCCCTGCCAATCACCTGGGAACAGCAGCAGAGGATAGCCCAGATGTTTGCTATCGAAGTTGGAAACCTGTTTGAAGTTTCTGGCCCAGTGCTTGGCCCAACACTGGTAACATGTTGTGGTCATCTAAGTATACCAACAAATTCAAGACTTCTCTTTCTCGGTCTCTCCTCCCTCTCTGTAACTCTGAAAAATAAATACATTTTTTTAAAGATATATTTATTTTATTATAAAGTCAGATATACAGAGAAGAGGAGAGACAGAGAGGAAGATCTTTCGTCCGATGATTCACTCCCCAACGGCTGGTGCTGTGCCAATCCTAAGCCAAGATCCAGGAGCCTCTTCCAGGTCTCCCACGCGGATGCAGGGTCCCAAAGCTTTGGGCCATCCTCGACTGCTTTCCCAGGCCACAAGAAGGGAGCTGGATGGGAAGCGGGGCTGCTGGGATTAGAACCAGTGCCCATATGGGATCCCAGGGCATTCAAGGCGAGGACTTTAGCTGCTAGGCCACACCACTGGGCCCGAAAAAAAAATCTTAAAAAAGGAAGTGATTGCTACTAAATGTATCTCATTCTGATTAGATGAACAGGATGGGAAAATGCTGATAGAATAAGTGGAGGAAAGCTGGCTGCAGTGCACCCTGTATGAAACATGGCAGGCTAACCCATCCACATTAATTTAGTCTGAGGACTCAGTTGTGGTAATTTTCTTTCCCAAAACACTAAATAATGCTTTTACTATTAGACTCCATTAATGTACTACAAGATACAACACTGATTTTTAATAATCCCTTTTACTCTACTCAGATAAAATTAAAAACTTGTTTCACAAATAAAAAATTATTTTCCTCTTGTTGGAAAGAAACTATAAAGAAGAGATTTAGAGTGGAATCAATGATTAAAGTTATACAAATCATATACATTTACAAATCCGTGGATTCCACTTAAATTCCCATGGATTATTTTATGAGTTGAAAGCAAAGGAGAAAAAGGGAATGGAGAAATATATGTTTATATATAAAACAATGCCTAAAATAGAAACCCATGACTTCCAAAGCCAGAAAAAACTGTGGATCTGGGACAAAGGCTGTGTACAGATCCCTTGAAGGAAAATAAAAGTCTGAGTTGGTTACTTGTATATGAATGAATTTCATACATTTGTTCAGTGATAATACCAAAAACTCAGCTGAGGATAACTGTTGTAAATTATGATCATAATGTGAAATTATTAAGTTAAAGTCCCTTCTGTTCACAAATAACTTTTATATCCAGATATGAAAAAGCTAGAGTTCATAATAATGAAAGCATATTTTAAAGTTGAGCCATCTGGTGAAAGGTATTATGGCAAGAAATTTATTAACAACTATATTCTAGTCATTTCTGACATCAATCTAAAATTTTTAATTAAGAATGAAGCCAATCTCAGGCACTGTAATGCATATAGTAAAACACATTTTGACAATTGGTCTAATTATTTCCATTATTTGGCATTATATGAATGCAAAAAATAATAAAGTGTCTAGCACAGTTCCTGCCACACAAGAGAATGCCAATTCTTATTAACAATCTACAGTATTTTATCCTTTGTGGCTGGTCCATGTATTTAATGTATTTACACTGTCATATGGCGATAGTAACTTCACACATTTACAAACTGCTTATTAAATAATATTATGTGCCAATATTAAAAGATCAAAGATTCACTCTTATGAGAAAAATAAGCAGGACACAGATTTGTGTATTTTTTAGATGTGTGAACAAGCGGAGAGAGTACTGAAGTGCCAAAGGGTGAGTCTATGTGAAGTTTTATCCCTTATTGATTTGGAAGGGACACCTTAGTTCAGATCTTACATTTCATAACTCACATGTATCATGCAGATGAATCTAAACAGTCCTTGGAAGGCAAACAGAAGGTATTTTGTATCATGCTATCAAAACTACTTAGATAATGCTTCAAAAAGTAGCCTTCTTACTCTAATGGTAATTTTGCTTTTACCTTCATGACGCTGAATGTTTACAACCAAGTAAATAGAAATAGTCAGCTTGAGAAAAGTCTCATGGGCCGAGAAGTTAAGCAAATAAGTGCAAGATTTCAAACAGAACTTCCTCTGGCAGATACACTCAGAAATTGGAAGTTGTCAGTGGACTAGAAGGATATGAGTAAAGTATGAAGGTTACACTGAAAGCTAAAGGGAGGGAGAAAAGAAAGGAGAGCCTTCGCTAAGGCCTGATGCAGTCATCAATGAAGAGGGAAATGCCTGACAAAGCCTTGGAGGTAACAAGAGCGGCAAAAACAGCCAAGGTAGAAATAAATACATTTTATGAAAAGATGAGTAAAAGAGGGTCATGAACATACATGCACAGGAGCACAAGACAAAAACAGAAGATGGTCTGGGGCCTGGTGGGATGGCTCAATGGCTAACTCCTCACCTTGCAAATGGTGGGATCCCATATGGGCACCGGTTCATGTCCTGGCTGCTCCACTTCCCATCCAGCTCCCTGCTTGTGGCCTTGGGAAGCAGCAAAGGATGGAACTCTGACCCACGTGGGAAACCCAGAGGAAAGCTCCTCATTTCTCGCTTCAGGTTGGCTCAGCTCAAGCTGTTGTGGCCACTTGGGGAGTGAAACAGTGGATGGAAGATAATCTCTGTCCCTCCTTCTATTCTGTAAATCTCATCTGCCTTTCCAGTAAAAAGGAATACATCTTTAAATAAAAAAGTGTGACAGCCCTTAAAAATTTAAAAAGTATTTGATTCTGTATTTTCATTCTTAGATATGTGCCCGAGAGATATTAATATAATTACACTAAAACACTCAAATCATCAATATTCATAACAGGCAAAAGGTGGAAAAAATCCAAATGTTATTTCAATAGAGAAACAAAATGTTGCATACATACTAAACAATATTGTTTAGCTCTATTGAAAAAAAGTGCTGGGCCCAGCACAATATTCTAAGTCTCTGCCTGCAGGGCGGCATCCCATAAGGATTACCAGTTCATGTCCCAGCAGCTCCACTTCTGATCCAGTGCCCTGCTTATGGCTTAAGACAGCACCAGAGGATGGCTCCAGTCCTTGGCCCTTGAATACAAGTGGGAGACCCAGAAGCACCTCCTGGCTCTACTGCTGCAGCCTTTTGGGGAATGAACCAGTGGACAGAAGATTTCCGTTTTGTTTCTCCTTCTCTGGTAAACCTGCCTTTGAATAAAATAAAAAATAAATCTTAAAAAAGTAAAAAAAAAAAAAGCAAAGGCAATTCACATGACTGCAATGAACCTTAAAAGCATTCTCATACTCCCCCAGCTATGGGTAGGTGTTTGGGGTAGCAGCTAAGCACCACTTGGGATGCTCCCATCCCTTACTATAGTGCATGTGGGGTCCCAGCTCTGCCACCTCTTCCAGCTTTCTGCTGCCATGCACCCTTAGACTGCATGGGATAGCCCAATGTGTTGGGTGCCTGCCACCTACAGGTGAGACCTGGATTGAGTTCCTGCTTCCTGGCTTTGACCTGGCTCACCCCTGCTTATTGCAGGCATGGGAAGAGTGAGTGGGCAGCTGGGAGCTCTCTCTTTTTCAAATAATAACAATAATAATGACTCCATATACATAAAATGGAAAAGCTCTTTGTACAGAAAGTAGATGGATGGCAGCTCAAGCCGGGGGAGGGAGATGGAAATGCAGAGATTGTAGGATGACAGCTGAAGGGACAGGGGTTTCTGGGATAATGAACATGTGCAAAAATTGATCTGGTGCTAGTTCACTTCTCTGTGAACATATTAAAGATCACTGAATTGTCCACTATAAACAGGTGACCTGCAAAGGTATGTGCATTGGATCCTAATTAAGTTGTTAGTAAAAATAAAAAATAAATAAAAAAATAAAACCCAATGATTTTGGAAACCGAATTTGCAAATGAAAAAACCCTGTTGAAGTAACAGCCAGTGAGGAAAAGCGTAAATAAAGCGTCTATCTGAGGTATCTATAGCACTGAGGAGGAAATGCATGGATATTTTAGCTAGATTGCCATAGGTATGTGAGGGAATAAACACCATGTTGCCAGTAATAGTTATACAAGGTGGAATGTTCAGAAAAGCGATGTCTTTAATACAATCATCTTATAGTCTGGTAAAACTTGCTAGGTAAAATTTGCTAGATGCTATGGCAGACAAACATTCCTTCCATCAGTTATCTATTTTCGGTGGTAAATCATTGCGTGAGAGACTGGGGGAACTATAACATGACTAACTCATTTCTGTAGCCCCTGCAGCATTGAGCTTGATGCCTTACACACAGTATGCAGTCAATCAATATTTGATGAACAAAACTAACCATTGGAGCCAGAACTGAGGCTGTAATATTACAAAATATAACAGGCTCTTTAAAAAAAATAACATTAAACAACATTTAAAATATTTTAATGGACCTTATTTAAAGAATTTTAAGCCAGTTAACAACTAAAATACACACAAGCATAATTTAGTAATTTAATAGGAAAGTAAAAACATCCATCAGAAAGACAAGGACATTTGGGGAAATGCTTACAAAATGTGATTTTATTTATGGTACATACATCACAGACACTTTCTATTATTTCAGTTATTCCAAAATTTAAAATCTACTGTTTTCAACTGAATTTTTTTTTCATGACAGATACCTCCACAGGCTGCCCAACATGATAAAATTATGCTTTTAGAATTTAAAAGACTATGGCTCAGTGTTTAAAAAAATAAATTAATAAAAGAGAACCATTATTAGAATAAACATGAAGACACTCACCACATGATAAAATTCATTCCTTAAAAATCAATATGTGGTGTGAACATTATTTCATTTAACCAACTCAGAAACACTGTAACAGCAACACAGAAAGAAAACAGAACCCACAGCCTGAAATGATAAGAGTGGCTGCCACTCCCTCGGTGCTAGCTCACAATCTAAACATGAAGGGAAGAGCAAGTTAAAAAAAGCTCGTTTTCAGCTTAATTGTTGGTGCGGAATGTATGGCGGGGGCTGGCGGCCTGGCGGCTGCTTTGGCTTTGCTGGCCTGGCTTGCTCGCACAGCAGTTTCTAGACGTACCTTCAGCTCAGGAGCAGCCCCCATGACTGTCTTGAAGGCGTGAGGGTAGAGAGGACCGATGTGCATTAAATTCTGGAGTGCAAACTCATGAAGACCTTTGGAAGCTGCCTTTGCTGAGGCAAAAGAACTGTCATCCAGCAGGTAAGAGATCAAAGTGGGAACTAACAGAGCAAGCAGTTGCACTCCTAGAAAACACGGAGAGAAAGGTGGAGAATGCTCATGACCCTGAAGATTCTGATAAACGTTAATTTAAAAACCAGGCAATTACCACTGAGGAAGTAATTAAAAGTTAGCATGTGCAATTTATTTTAGGCCCCAATAATTCCTAATTAATGTTAAATATGTACTAAATCTTCAAGTAACCGTAGGGTTGGAAATGAGGCAGGTTAAGTTTCTGAATTTTATATTAATATTGCTTTGTTTCATAAAAAAATTTAAAAGAAAAAGTTACAAAGAAAATGCTTTATAATTGCTACTTGGCAGAATGTATTTTGAGAGTAATATTATTACACATTTTAAAAAGATTTATTTATTTTTATTGCAAAGTCAGATATATAGAGAGGAGGAGAAACAGGAAGATCTTCCGTCTGATGATTCACTCCCCAGTAGCCACAAGGGCAAGAGCTGAGCCAATCTGAAGCCAGGAGTCAAGAGCTCTTCCGGGTCTCCCACATGGGTGCAGGGTACCAAGGCTTCAGGCTGTCCTCCACTGCTTTCCCAGGCCACAAGCAGAGAGCTGGATGGGAAGTGGGGCTGCTGGGATTAGAACTGGTGGTATCGCAGTGCACGCAAGGCGAAGACGTTAGCTGCTAGGCTACCATGATGGGCCCACATATTTCTATCTTAATTGGAAATATAACACCACTGTTATCCTATTTCATTACTTCCCTAAATCCAAGTAAATGAAGGGAAATTCTTCGGATATAAGGAAATATATAAGCAAGAGCCTGATAAACACCAAAGTCCATTCAAATAAATTTATTTAGAGGCTTAATCTACTTTTGCTAGTCTCTATCTTTCAACTCCAACTTGTGGATGAGTAATGTGGCACAGTACGCTAAGCCTCTGCCTGTAGCATTCTATTTGGGTGCAGGTTTGAGTTCATTTGCTCCACTTTCACTCCAAGTGCCTGGGAAGACAGCAGTGGATGGCCCGTGTGCCCGTGTCCCAGCACTCAGACGGGGACCCAGATGAAGCTCCTGGTTTCAGATCGGCTCAGCTACAACAGTTGTGGCCATTTGGGGTGAGGACCAAAAGATGGGGACGCTCTCTCTCTCTTTCACCGTCTTTCTCTGTAATTCTACCATTCAGACAAACAAAAAAACTCCATTCTGGTATACATTTCACATTTTTTCATTAAAGGTGATTTTTTTTCAGTTCTTTTCTTTTTATTCTTTTGGTATGCCGGGGTGGGGTTGTGGACAGGGACTGCTCCTGGCTGTCCGGCACCTGGGGATGTGCGGCAGTCATTGGATGATGCTTTAGAGACCCCAATAAGGGGAAGAATGTTCCAAGGGTGCTACTTGAGTGGTTTTGATAGTTCTGAGACAAAGTCAGCTTCTTTGTACCCGAGTTGAGAAGATCTTCCCAAGGTCTATCGGCTGAACATCCAGCTCAGTGTGCATGCTCTGGAGATCTAGACATTTTGCTGCAAAGATCGGCCAGGACAGTTGTCCCAACTGTTCTGCTTCCTATCTTCTGATGAGAGACTTGACGCCCCCTGCAGGCCTAGATGACTTGACACCCCTGCAGGCCTCCACCCCCTGTCATGTCCCCTGTGTGCATCTGGACATGTCATGGCATCAGTAACTGAGAAGGCCCAGTCATGACATATGTATTCCAAGGTCTGACCACACATCCTCTGATTTTCCCTGGAGCTGGGTCTGAGTCCAGTGGTCTAGTTGGGGAGTCCCGCAAGAGACCTTGCCTAGGTTGACCTCAGAAACGATTCATGTGTATGCTAGCTAGTGCAGGTCAAGTTCAGATTGTTAAATGCACCAGCCAGTGCTCATACAGGTATATGCAGTTGCCTGGTCAGTTCTGCCTCTAGCCCCATCTCTCAGGTAAAGAGATGGGTGCTGTGGCCCAGCCTGGCCCTGCCCACATTCCTCATGTACACCAGTGGTTGCCGTAGCCTAGTTGGGGTGACCCCCAATAAAAAGTGATTTTTTAAAAAAATACCTATTTACTTGAAGAGCAGTTACAGAGGCACAGAGAAGCAGCGTCCATCAGACGGCTCACTCATCAAATGGCTACAATAGCTAGGGCTGGGCTAAGCATAGGCAGAGGAATGGAGTTTCATCTGGGACTCCAGATGCGTGGCAAGGGACCACAGTGTTAGCCATCCTCTGCTACCTTCCCAGTCACATCAGCAGTGAGCTAGATCAGAAGTGGAGCAGCAGAAATTATGTCACTGTGCCACGAAATAGGCTGCAAAGGTGGCATTTTTCTAAAAAAGTTACTATTCTTATGTAATCATCTATGCATGTTTATATCTCCATGGAGAATGTTCTTTATGCTAACTTTTGTAGGACAATTATTATGATTAAAGCCAAAGATATAAGAGGGCGAGAAGTTTCTGGGACATCCTAACTACTTTCCCAGGCCACAAGCAGGGGGCCGGATGAGAACTGCAACAGCTGGGATATGAACCAGTGTCCATATAGGATCCTGGCATTTCCAAGGGGAGGATTATTGAGCCATTGTGCCATGCCCATTTCAGCAATTCCAATTTAAGGAATTAATCCGATAAATTAAAAAAAAATGAATATAAATATTATCCACATCACCACTTTCATCTCATTTATTTAAGATATTTATAAGCTGCAGAGAATTGGGCATGATGCAGTAGCCTAATGGTTAAAGTTCTGGCTTTGCATGCATTGGGATCCCATGTGGGCACCAGTTTGTGTTCCAGTTGCCCCACTTCCCATCCAACTCCTTGCTCGTGTCTGGGGAAAGCAGTCGAGGATGGCCCAAAGTGTTGGGACCCTGTGCCTGTGTGGGAGGAATGGAAGAGGTTCAAGGATCCTGGCTCCTGGCTTTGGATCAGCTCAGCTCTGGCTGTTGGAGCCACTTGGGAAGTTAGCCAGCAGACGGAGATCTTTCTGCCTGTCTCTCTCTCTGTGGGTCTGACTTTCCAATAAAAATAGATAAATATTTTTAAAAAACTGAGAAAAATGAAGCATTTTAATCATGAAATGCTAGTTTAAATAGTATTACTACAATAGAAAATAAAGGTAAATATAGGTAAATAAAGGTAAATATTTAATTGTGATAAAATCAAAATAAATATTAAGAAATATAATAAGTGTTTATAAAGCTACAAAAGTTCTTGCTTCAGTGGATGGATAGATTTAATTTTTCATGTTACAAACATATCAAGCGTTGGGATTTTTAAAATAATGGTATTAGTACTAATCTAGTTATATCTTATAAAGCTTTTGTACCTTTATCACAAAGAGCAGAATGTGTTTTATATGCTCTATTAAATATTCATATAGTTTCTAATTCTTACAGGACAGTCTTAGAAGGTTAAAAAAAGAGAGTGTGGTGAAATGCCATCAGTAACTCATCTTACTTTCTGCTCATAAATAGATAAATCAACTCAATACATGAAGTTTGTTAAACAAGCAAATATGCTGCTTCCAGGTATTAAAGATTCCTTAATAATTTTCATGCTACAAAAGTTTTTCTCACATCAAAAAGTTGTATAATGCAGGTGTACTGTTCTGGACAATTTGCTTTTTATAAGAAAATACTTACTGTTCTGTTCTTCACCAAGAGCAACCAATGTTTCAAGAACTTTTATTCCTTCTTGAACAGCTAATAGTTCTGTGTTGCTGCCTGGTCTGTTTCTTTCAACAGCTTTGAGCTTTTCAACCACTATTGGAGCTAGTGAATGGATGTAGGGAGTAGAAAGGGCACGATTGGAATGCTGGAAGACGGACAGGAGCAGCTGGTAACACTTGGCTTGAACCTAAAGAACAGGAGCATCTTGTCAACTAACGTGCCGATTCTTATTTACTCTATAATCACACTGCATCTTCATACACAGTGAAAAGAAATGATATATATAGCAGGATGAAAGCAGAAATACCATGTTCAATTTAAAGAAATGCAGAGAAATAATGATTTCAATAAACAAATAAAACAGTAAATAAATTAATTAAAGAAAATCCTTTTAGGTTAAACACCACATCACCATGCTTATATAAGTTATGTATTTGCATAAAGTAGAAGAAAACAAACACCAGGAACTCCAATTTCTGTTTTAAGTTATTTTTTTAATGTGTAATTGTCCTTCCTATTTTACCTAATATATGACTGGGTTTCAAAAAGTTAGTGAAGGGCCCAGCACGGTAGCCTAGTGGCTGCGGTCCCCACATTGCATGTACTGCGATCCCATATGGGCGCTGGTTTGTTACCCGGCGCCCCGCTTCCCATCCAGCTCCCTACTTGTGGTCTGGGAGAGCAGTCAAGGACGGCCCAAAGTTTTGGGAGACCTGAACCAGCGTGGGAGACCTGAAAGAAGCTCCAGGCTCCTGGCTTTGGATTGGCTCAGCTCCAGCTGTAGTGGTCACTTACAGATTGAATCAACAGATGGAAGATCTTCTTCTCTGTCTCTCCTCCTCTCTGTATATCTGACTTTCCAAAATAAATAAATAAATAAATAAAATCATTTTTTTAAAAGTTAATGAAAACATAAAAAATAATAAACATGTTCCACAAACTTTCTGAGTCTTCCTCCTACCACGGAGGAGAGGTTAAGCATTTGAATGATCTGAAACAAAACTACAAAAGCACAATGCTTGGCTACCTCAAATCCATTTGATTGGATTTCTAGTAAATGACTGCTTGTGCCAACTTAAAACTCTAGAAAGTATAAAGTATCACTGGCTTCACTTTAAATCAGAAAGCCTTTATACTGATAACTGTTTTTAAAAGGCAGGGAGGAGGGGAAGTTCCCCAATTTATGGAGCAAATGGAGGCATAACATTGTTACAGTGCTTTAATAAAACAGAAGTTGCCAAACCTTGTTGGACATCAGAAATATCCAGGAAACCCTTTAGAAACACTGGTCCTTGAGGCGCAATCTGGACCCTGCTTCAGGTGAACAGTGAAAAGCCCAGCTACGTTTCTAAACTGCTATTCTGTTTTATGTACAGGAGGTCTGAGAATCATTCGTTTAAACAGTAACACCACAAAGCAGAAAAACGTCTTTCCAGACAAACTAGTTTCCAATAGGTTCATTAAGACGTGTAATACTGTGAATTTATCCATGAATACATTGGTATTGTTCAAACACTGGAACACAAGCACAGACTCAAGCAACGTCCCAGCAATGTGGCCAGGTTCTGCACATGTGGATAAACGTACATACGTCTCTCCTAGTGCTCAGTATCAGGGATCTATCCAGCTTTTTCATTTAAAAGCCGTATTACAAACACTGAGCTTTCATGATACCACACGTCTTAATGGATTCATCTGAGATTTTCCTGGTAAAATAGAGTATGCGTGTTAAGTATAACTTACCCATGGGTCACAAGAATTTAATGCGGTTTTAAATCTGTTCATACAGCCATTCTGTAATGACTGGACTCCTATTATTTCACTACTGGCAGACCACAGGAAGAGTGCAATTGCTGTCAGCATGCTTACTTCATCAGGTGGAGGCATGGAGGCTTCTGGAAAGGAAAAACGAAAGCAGTGTGGTGTCTCTAAAACATTTTGGACTTTCGATCTTTACAGCTCTCCTCCACATTTAGAGCAGTGAGTGTCCCTTCTAAACAGCTCAGGAAGCACTCAGTGGACAGAAGCAGTCCACTACTGAGGAAACAGGAATGGCTGACCAAAGTTCCTGTCCTTTACTCTCTCCTCCTTTCCTTTCTGTTGTTGCTGTTCACATCTATCTTATTTATTTGACTGAATTGGGGTGGGGAGAAAGGAGGGAAAGAGACAGAGAGGGTTCCACCCACGGGTTCATTCCCTAAATGGTCACACTGGCAAGGTCAAGGCCAGATAAACATCTAAAGTCAGGAACCTTCTCCAGGTTTCCCATGTCAGTGCAGGGGCCCAGACACTTGGCCATCCTCCTCTATTTTCCTATCCACTTCCAGGGAGATGTATCAGAAATGGAGCAGCAGAAACTCAACCAGGAACCTATATGGAATGCTTGCACTGCAGGCAGCAGCTTAATTTGCAATACCACAGTAATGACATCTCCTTATTTTCCTAGAAGATATAAGCTACCAGGAAAAAAATATTACAAAGGACCCAAATATGGGAAATAATCAAAATACAAAAGATCACATAGAAATATAACATTAAGATAAAAGTCTTAACCTACATGAAGCACAAATGCATCAAAAATTTTCAAATACTTTTCTTGCAACAGAAGTAAATGATTATATGATACTCTACTTGGGTCTGGCACAGTAGCATAATGACTGGAGTCCTCACCTTGCATGCAACTGGGATCCCATATGGGCACTGGTTTGTATCCTGGATGCTCCACTTCCTTTTCAGCTCCCTGATCATGGCCTGGGAAAACAATATAGGACAGCCCAAAGACTTTGGATCCAATCCTGCACCCACGTGGGAAACCCGGAGGAAGCTCCTGGCTCCTGGCTTCGGATCAGCTCAGCTCTGGCCACTGCAGCCACTTGGGGAGTAAACCAGTGGATGGAAGATGTTTCTATCTACACTGTGTAAATCTGACTTTGCAATGAAAGTAACTAAATCACAAAACAAAACAAAACAAAACAAAATAAGATATTCTGCTTAATTAAAAAACCCAGGGTAAATTTTCAGTGAAATCATCTTTCCATTTAATATATATGAAAAACTGTATATTTCCTTGAATTGTAAGAAGATATTTGCACAATATCTTGATGAAGATATTCTTACAATTTTAAATAATTTCTTGGGTTCAGCAACACTATGAACATAGGTTCAAGCCTGTGTTGCTCCATGCCAAATCCAGCTCTCCAAGTATGTGCCTAGAAAGGGGTAGAAGATGGCCCAAGCAGTTGGTTTCCTGTTACACATATGGAATACCTGGATGGAGTTCCAGGCTCCTGGCTTCAGCCAAGCCTGGCCATGGCTGTACAGCCATATGGAAGAAATTTGGTGGATGAAAGATCTCTGTCTTTCCTCTTTTATGTACATTTCAAACAATTTTTCTTTAAAAAAGCAAAAACTAGGCCTGGTGCAGTAGGCCTAGTGGTTAAAGTCCTCACCTTGCATGTGTCAGGATCCCATATGGGTGCTGGTTCGTGTCCCAGCAGCCCCGTTTCCCATCCACAAGCTCCCTGCGTGTGGCCAGGGAAAGCAATGGAGGACGGTCCAAAGCCTTGGAACCCTGTATTCATGTGGGAGATGAATAAGCTCCTAGTTCCTGGCTTCAGATCAGCTTAGCTACTTGGTCAGCTACAGAGTGAAGCAACAGATCGAAGATCTTTCTCTGTGTATTGCCTCTCTGTATATCAGACTTTCCAATAAGGATAAATAAATCTTGAAAAAAAAAAATGAGCTGAGGAGCTGTCTCCAATTAAAGAAGACCAAGCATGTGGGCAAACAGCCATACAGGGTTAAGAGGCCCAGGTCTCATATCACAGTGGCTGCCTTCAATCCGGGCTCAGGCTCCTAGGCCAGCTTCTGCTGCAGCAGACCCTGGGGCAGTAGTGAGGGCTCCAGCCACTGGGTTTTTGACGCAATAGTGGGAGAAACGCATTGGATACCTGGCTCCCAGGTTCTGCCTGGCACAACTCCAGCTTTTGTGGCCTTTAGGAGTAGATCCATGGATGGAAGTGTTTCTCTCTCCCGTCTTCCCTCCCTGTCTCTTCCTCTCACTTAATATTTTAAAATAAATAAATATACACGTTTAAAAAAATATATTAAAGCAATGAAATGATTAAAGAAAAAGAAAATGTGCACTGAAGTTCATTAGGACAACTAGTCTAATTTTCATATAAACAATAAAAGCACTGTATCAAAACCAAATTGTATAAAGTTGATAATTCTGTATAAAGGAATGTTATGTTCTTAGGATATCCATGAAGTATTTAGGAGTAAACAGTCACAGAGACTTTAGCATACTCTCAAAGAGATAAGAAAAATTAGTAAGAATGACAATCATAGCCCAATTATAGACTAACAAAGCATAGATATTAAAAGTGTTTGTAACTTTACTTCATTATATTATAATCACAACTATTTTAGAATGTGAAATTTATTTCAAAATCAAACTTTCTAAAAGTTAAAAAATATTGCAGCAATCGTAAAGGGGACTCATTATATCCAAAGATATTTATATCTGTATGTGTGCACATTAATGGCTAAAGTCCTCGCCTTGAACACACTGGGATCCTATATGGGCGCTGGTTCTAATTCCGGCAGCCCCGCTTCACATCCAATTCTCTGTTTATGGCCTGGGAAAGCAGTTCAGGATGGCTCAAAGCCTTGGGACCTGTGTGGGAGACCTGGAAGAAGCTCTGGGCTCCTGGCTTTGGATCGGCTCAGCTCGTCATTGTGGCCGCTGACGGAGTGAATCATTGCGGCAACTTGGGGAGTGAACCACTGGACAGAAGAACTTTCTCTCTGTCTTTCCTTCTCTCTGTATATCTGCTTTTCCAATAAGATAAATATTAAAAAAATATATACATATATACATACACACACTTTCTAAGTGGAAGATCTCAGCTCCTAAAATAAGATATAACACATCCACAGTGGAAATTATATACTCTGATACTTTTCTAGTAAAGTGAGGGTTCTGCCTTTTTGGCCATTGGGGAAGTGAGCCAGTGGATGGAAAAGCTCTCTGTTTCTCTTTTTAATTCTGCTTTGAAATAAATAATAATTTAAAAAAATACGAAGCAAAAATAAAAAAAACTAACTGAAGTTTTTTCTTACAAATAAGTTTAAAAATCACATTTCAAAAGTAGTACATATTCATTATTTAAAAATATGAAAAGGATATGAGAGAAAATATAACTTGTACTTCTAACAATTAGTGATATTTTAGTTTTAACTTCTAGGTGTTGGTTTAATTTCTTCTAGTCTGATTAATCTGTACATAGCTGCTTACAAACACAATGGTCAATAGATATATGGGTTTGTAAACCAAATTAATATAGTATCATGCATTTTAAAGTTTTCTGGCCTCTAGCTAATTTATCACACATTTTCATTGTTGTAAAATAGGTGTAACAGGTGCTAAATAGCTGAGAACATAACTTTTATCAAGTGAAAAAGTATGTGTTCTGAATGTTTAAAGTATTCCAACTCCTTTTTGCAAAAGTATTAAAACACTCTCCAGGTACTAATTCCAGCGGTACACACCCAGTTTCTTATTTTTTAAAAAAATTAGTTTTACAATTAAAAAATGTATATCATTATGTGTTTATATATTTATTTCACTTACTAATGTGACTTTTTTTTTAATGCTTTGTGGTTCATTTTATTTCCTATTTACTAATGTTTGATTCTTTCTATTTGTTCTAGAAGGGATTCAGTGTCTTCTTTATAATGTCTCTACACTGTAACAATAATGACATGAGTATTCTCATCAATTCCTGTTTGTGTGAGGTGAGCTGTTCTGATAGCACATACATAGATATCTTCCTCTGCAGTGTTTCCCACTGACTGCCTGTTAGTCCCTTATCGCTATGACATAAATAGTTTACTTATCATTTCCTTGGATTTCTCATTTGTAAAATTCCAAATCACTGTAGTTAATCAGTTACACACGCTTCAAATGGCCAACTGACACACACCATGTGGAGAATAATGGTGGCAAGATTCTTGTGTTCTACACTCATATGGATGAGTCTGTCTCAAAACCACCCTGCTCCACTGCCCAAGACACACTAACTCTTGCACCACTATACAGTCCTACATTGTGAGAAATGTTGTAACAGGCAACATGATAAATCTTTCTTGTTATTGTTTATTTTAAGTTATTCCATATTTTCTTTACAACACACAGCAAAAAAGATAAGGAGCCAAATATTGAAGTATTAAGTATTTCCTCCAATACTAAACATGAATATGGTAGTTAGGCTGCTGGAAACAGCCCTCTCTCCTCTTTCCCTTGAACGTGGAAGATAATAGAAATGAAGACTGGAAGCAGTTGTCTCATCCACTTTCCCTCATTCCTTGACCCTTCCCATCCTAATCAGTGGTCACATGGGCATGCACCCTTCCCAATTATGTAAACATCATAAAAAATAAATCTATTACGATAAAACATGAATACGAAAAATGCTTAAATTCACCAGAAAACCACAAAGTAAAACAGTATAATTTTACCCTTCACATAGTAAAAATTAAAATATGACAATACCAAGTGTTGATGAGGATGTGCAGAAATGGATTATCATATTCTATTGTTGGCAGTATAAATTTACATAGCTATGTTTAAAAGCATTTTGGCAATGTCTGATAAAATAAAAATTTAAAATGCCTTTAATCTACTTCTAGATCTGTGTCTTAGAAAATGTTTCAGAGCACAAGCATATGATGAATTTATAGGGGGGCTGGCATTGTGGCATAGACAATATTGTGGCATGATGAGTTAAGACATTGCCTGCAATACAGCATCCCTTGTGAGTGCTGGTTCAAGTCCTAGCTGCTCCACTTTCAGTCCAGCTCCCTACTAATATTCTTGGGAAATAAGCAGAACATGGACTCAGTACTTGGGTTCCTGACAATTAGTGGGAGATATGGATGAAGCTCCCGGCTTTGGCCTGGTCTAGACTCAGCTACTGAGGCCATATGGGGAGTGAACCACTAGGTAGAAGATTCTCTGTCTCTCCTTTTCTCTTTAATTCTGTCTTTCATATAAATAAATAAATCTTCCCTTCTTAAAAAAAAAAACTGTTCTCTGAAGCAATGTTTGTAATTAGATAAAATAGAAAGCAGCAAAAATGTTTAGGACATGAATATCTGATAATACCCAATGAAGCTGTTAAATATACCTGGACAACAGGATACTAGACTAATCAGTTTGAACCTACAAGGCCATGATACACTTACGCAACAGACTGTTGGACTTGTGGCTGTTGCTGAAGGAGTGTACAACTATAATAATATGGAAAAGCCAGCGGGGCAGGGGAAGGAATGTGGTGGTGGAAGGGGAACCCTGTTCCTACGGAACTGTATCATGAAACAAAATTCCGAGTTAAAACAATGTATTTTGTAATCCTTATTAATAAACATAAATGCTACATATTGTTTAGTTATTTATCATACTCTCCATGCAATGTATATACACATAAAACATTTATATACTTATTAATATAGCTGGCACATATTAACAGTATCCATATACCTGAGTATTTCTGGAAAGAAATACATAAAGATTGCAGTTTTGTTTGATGAAATGTGAGGGTACTGACAGATACTTTATTTTACTCTACTTTTGCTACTTTTATTCAAAGAACTTGAAGCCAACAAAAATATATCAGCACTTGTGAATTCTGCATCTTTTTGCTTTAGAATCCCAAAATGTAGCTAAATTCTAAGAAAAATGCAGTTATCCAGCAATGCAAAAAGAACTACTAAAGTTCATATCTAAAAGATATGACAGAAACATTTAAGATGATTCTGTGTTACAGTCATTTTCTGACAAGGCTATTCAAAAAACTAATTAGGAAACAGCTACATTAATAGATTTAATTCTACAACTCCAACGGGTTACCTGGTTGAGAATATTCCAGGATGCATGCCAGAGTGCTGCGAATCAGAGCCGTCCACTGTTTCTGAGTTTCCTCCGTTTTGGCCATTGAAAGTGTCACGATACTTTTAATGCCCTGAAGAGCCGCACTGACAGGTGGAGAAACCTGATTATCTGCAGACTTGACTGCTGTGTCTTTCAATATTCTTGCAATTAAAAACAGAACTGTGGGCAGGATTGTCATACATCCTGAAAGAAAAACAAATCAGATTACTTCATAACTACTGAGACCAAATACTGTATTGCTTTCAATTGCTTTCTGTGTGTGTGTGTGTATGGCTTACAATTACTTCTTTTTCTTGTTTTATATAAAATCTACTGCTTTACTATTATATAATTGAATATTTGAGGAGGAAAAAAGTGTGATGCTACTTTAAAGAACACACTAATGATATTTTTCCAAGTAGCCTTGTGTTTATTACCTCCAATATTTACTTATTTAATATTTCATGCCCTTAATAATGAAAAGAAAGAAAAACAGAAGCAATAATTACTATATGCTTTGGGAAGCATCTGAGTAACTTGATGGATTTCACAGCAACTCTAACACATGCAATCAACTCTTCGCGACTAACAACAGTGCAATCAAACTAGGCATATGAAAAGTCTTGGTGGAACCAAAGAAAAGAAGCCTGAATTTATAGTTGAAAGAATTTTTTAAAAAGATTTATTTTTATTGGAAAGGCAGATATACGGAGAGAAAGATCTTCTGTCTACTAGTTCTCTCCCCAAGTGGCCACAACAGCTAGAGCCAAGCTGATCTGAAGCCAGGAGCCAGAAGCTTCTTCCAGGTCTCCCATGCAGATGCAGGGTCCCCAGGCTCTGGGCCTTCAACTATTATCTTCCCAGACCACAGGCAGGGAGCTGGATGGGAAATGGGATCCCGGCAGTTGCAAGGTGAGGATTTAGCCACTAGGCCACCATGCCAGGCCCAGCTGAAAGAACTTACAGAGAGTCTGGTTTGCGGTGTAACATGTTAAGTTGCTGCTTGCAATTCTGGACACCATGTTCATATGGTGTCACAGCTGCTTCACTTCTGATTCAGTTTCCTGGTAATGTACTTGGCCCCCAACTACTCAGACCACTGTACCCACCTGGGAGACCTGGATGAAATTCCTGACTTCAGCTTGACCCAGCCCTGGCTACTGAGGCCACTTGGGAAGTAGACCAACACATGGAAGATATCTCTGTCTCTCCTTCTGTTTCTATTACTTTGCCAAATAAATAAATAAATAAATAAATAAATAAATAAATAAATAAATAAATAAATAAATCTATTTTTTTTAAAAAGAAGCAACACTTTTAGGTCATCAAATTCAACATACCACTTAATGAGACAATCCCTTTTACTATTCCCTTATGCCGGCAGAGCTCCAATAACTGAAATAATCATTTTGCATTCATAGAGTAACTCTAAGAGATAGAGCGGTGTTCCTTATTTTGAGCTTAAACTTATCTACATAACAACTGATGTTGTTTATGCTTTATAGATAAGACACAAAGTCAGTCTAATTTTCTACACAATAATTTTTCAGTAACTGCAGAGAGCTATTATCTTTTCCCAGACAGTTTTTATTTACTCATAAGAATTTTGGTTTTTGGGGCCTGGCGGCGTGGCCTAGTGGCTAAAGTCCTCACCTTGCATGCCCCGGGATCCCACATGGGCGCTGGTTCTAATCCCAGCAGCTCCACTTCGCATCCAGCTCCCTGCTTGTGGCCTGGGAAAGCAGTTGAGGACGGCCCAAAGCCTTGGACTCTGCACCCGCATGGGAGACCCGGAAGAAGTTCCTGGCTCCTGGCTTAGGATCTGCATAGCATCGGCCATTGCGCTCGCTTGGGGAGTGAATCATCAGACAGAAGATCTTCCTCTCTGTGTCTCCTCCTCTCTGCATATCTAACTTTCCAATAAATAAATAAATCTTACAAAAAAAAAAGAGTTTTGGTTTTGTATTTAGTAATATTTAGTTTTTCAATGTCACTAAAGAGTGGCACCAGATTAGGAAATAATGAGTTTAGTCATTCTATTTTTTATCCATCTGCTTACATTCAATATCCTTCTTCAACATGTAGTTACAGCTCTTGCTGGAAACTTATAAGAAGGCTTTCCAATTCCTGGGTATTTGAATCTCTAATGTTTATAGGGTCGCAAAGGTAAAGAAACCCTTAGGAAAGACCAGCTTCTCATTCACACTCGAGATTAAAGAGGAAAACAAATTAGAACCATACTTAAAAACATAGGCCAACTTATCTTTGCGTGCTTTAGGATCTCTAACTCCTGTACCTGCAGGTGAACAGAGGGCTGGTAGGTCAGCAAGGATGGTGACTGTGGCTGCCACCAGACGAGCACTCTCCTCTGACAGTCGTGTGTTGGTGGCCACGTGGCTGGGAGAATCTGACATCTTGGTGCTGAGTTGTGGCATGTGCCGTACTAAAATGAACATCAACAGCTCCATAGTTGCAAACACCAGAGATTTTCCAGGAACAAGGCCGCCGCTGTCACCTCCTTCTCCTAATACAGAACAGGACTCTTTTTCCACGTCATCTTCATCTTAGATAAAAGAGAAACTGGTAAAATTTCCAGCAAAAAACACCATATAAAACATATTTAAGAAATGATTTCCAAAATATTTACAAGCAAATGTATAACAGATGACATATCTTTCTTAATATAATTCTCTGCATTACTAGGATTTTGTGTACTAACTTCTCTTAAAAATAATTTATTTTCTATTTGGAAAATCATTATTAGGTATGAACGTAATCATAGCAAAAACATATATGCTATGGTGAATTATGTGAAAGTGGTGCTTTTTAGAGTGAAAAATAGTTGACTGTGCAATCATTTGAACCTTGTTAATGAAAGCAAAAGCAACTTTCAATGACCTCAAAGGAGAAAAAAATGTCAAAAACTTCATGGAAAATGCATATTATAAAACAAACATGTATACGTTTTAAAACACTTCTACACCAAACAAATTCATCTTTTAATTCCATTTTCCCATGTTTTGAAGTCTTCACATGATTTTCTGTCATTAAAAACTTCCTTTTATTAATTATTATTGAAGACATTAGAGCTCAAATAAGATTTACTTTAAGTTCTTGTAATTTCCCATGCTTACTTAAAGTGTTTCTTTTTTCTTGCAAATAATCCTGAGCAGCTCTTACAATCTGTTGTACAACTCCAGTAACCAAGAGCTGGACCGATGATGGATTCCAGGTCAACAAAAGGCGGTGCAAAACACTAATCAACTCCACACCGAGCAGCTGCCACAAAACAACACAGATAGAACTACACTTCATTTCAAAGGATAAACTTACAGTCTTAAAATCTAGAAAAATATATATGAAAATAAATCCAGCAGTAAAAATTAATAAATGGGACTGTGTAACAAATAATATAACAATCTTGGGGAAAAAGTGGTATTCTAAGACACTTTCAAGTAACAAATAACTTCATTATTTATGTATTTATTTAAATAAGTTTTAAAGACAACCATTTTTCCTATTAGAAGAAATGTACTTAGGCATAACAGCACTGCTAGAATTTTCTATTATTAAAATTCAAAACTTCCAATTCAAGAATTTCTGGTAAGTCTCTCTACCACTTGTTTTACTCCCTATCGCAAACTCTCAGCACCTACTTCAAGTTTCTTAGTTGCAATCTTCCACATTAAAATCCACCCAATGAGGTCGGTGTGGTAACCCGGTGGATAAAGTCCTCACCTACCATGTGCCGGGATCTCATCTGGGTGCAGGTTCTAATCCTGGAGGCCCCACTTCCCTTCCAGCTCCCTGGTTGGAATTACGAAAAGAGCTTCAGGGCTATCCTTCTCAAACCAACTTTTCTACAAGGGTCAAAGAATAACCTCTCTGAAATAAAAATTTATTCCAATGCCTATCATTTTCAGAACAAAGTTAAAATTTCTTTGTATGACACTAAGGAATCATCATGTTCTTACTCTCAGCCCATCTAACAACTTTTACATGCTCCATTCAGGTCAGCCATGGGAAATGACTGTAATGTGTCTGAGCTGGTCATATCCTCCATGCTCCAACCTAGTTTTGTATCTGCTGTTCTTCCTGGAAGAAAGTAGGCTCCTGTTCTGCTTCAATACTTCCTCCATAATATTTGATTCTCCTAGGAACCCATTCCTTTTCTCTCTCTCTCTCTCTCTCTCTCTCTTTTATTGGAAAGGTAGATTTACACAGAGAAGAAGAGGGAGAGAAAAAAAAATCTTTCATCTGACAGTTCACTCCCTAAATGATCACAATGGCCAGAGCTCAGCCGATCCAAAGACAGCAACCATATTCTTCCTACACAGGTGCAGGGTCCCAAGGCTTTGGGCCGTCCTCGGCTGCTTTCCTAGGCTATAGGCAGGGAGCTGGATGGGAAGTGGGGCAGCCGGGATTAGAACTGGTGCCCATATGGGATCCCAGCGTGTGCAAGGCAAGGACTTTTAGCTGTTAGGCCACCACGCTAGGCCCATGTTACCTTTTTAAAACCCTTTAAAAATCATGTTACAGGTAGTAGACGTTACGTGTTAATAATGATATCACTTTTCTTAAGAAGACCTCTTGGCAGAAAGATTAAATTCTAATTCAAAACCAAATAAGTTAGGTAGACAGAAGCTTTATCAAACACTTAAAACTGGCAGGATTTATTTTCTAGACTTTGAAAAACCATTAGTTGGAATGTAATGTCCCCTTAAGTTTTTAGCTTTTCATGATTTTTTTTCATTAATAAATCAAAGGTACAGTGACTATCACCCAGTCTACTTCTGCCTGATTTTTCAAGATTTAACAAATCCAAAATCCTGAATACTTATTACAGAGTGCACTATCGTAAATAAATGTATAATTCAACGATCTCACATAGAAACCAATACAAAGGTACATATGACTAAAACAAAACAAACAAACAAACTGTACCTGATCTTCTGCAATGTGGATCCGGGCGTAAGGAGAGTCTAACAAAGTGTGCAAGGCCTGCAGACATGCTGTAACATGCTCAACAGGCTCCTCAGGTCTAGGGGAACAAAGGAACTGTATACTCACACCTGGAACGTACAAAATAACATGGGGCTTTCAACACAGAATTTGTCATATTGCTTGGACAGTCCTTTATTTATTTTTACAAAATATTTTAACATGGAATAATTAATGCACTGCAGTTCAAATGGCTTCCCACTTGAGCAGACACACTTAACATAAGGGTGTAGCTTTGCAATTAGATTAATACTCAAATTAGGTGTGTAAGAAGGAAGGCAGTCTCATGTTTCGGGCTGATTAAGAAGATATTCAGTATTTTATTTCTAAGCCCTAAAATAATATATTAAGGATAAGGTCATAAGTAAACATTATAAATTTCTTTTCACTAAACAGCTGCTAAACAAATTGGTAAAAGCACCAAGTTGTTTAAACAGCAAGCTATAGAGACAGAACAGCTAACAAAGGAGGAACTGCTCTCAATTTATAATAAAGATAGGATCACTACTTTGGAAGCGTTCCACACTTTGAGGAGATGTACATTTGAGTTTTATAGTTATGACTTAACATGTGTGTTTCTTTTAACCGCCAGAAAGCACAAGATCAGTGAAGTTTCATTAGAATGGACAAATTCTTACACATAAAAGGACAGTGATCTCAGATGGTGTGCACATGGCTTGGTCCACGTGGGTGCGAGTGTGGAAGAGGAGGCGGTGAGACCTTCGCAGCTGCAGCCTGGAGGAGTCTGTGAGCTCCCTCCCCTTCCCTGGCTCCCCTTCACCTGCCTTAGCAGATATTTTTTCTGTCTCGCATATACTCACAACGCACCCACCACCAAGTGCCACAGCCCAGGCCGCTTCAGCAGAGCTAGCCTCCTACTGTTCTGACTCTCAGACTCCAAGTCCTTAGTAAATAAACCTCATTTCTTTGTAAGGCCTAGCCTCAGGTATTTCATAATAGTAATAAAAGACAGACTAATATAAAAGCCATTATAAATTAAGAATGCATTTAGATATCTTTGTGGAACACTCTACTAGATGCCAAGAACAAAGCCTGCTAGTAAAGACATATTAAGATTATTCTTTGGCTGTTATTCTGTGTTGTTCTGTGAGTGACAGCTAACGCTTCTATAGTCATTTTAAATTTATGGACAAAACATTATGTTTACAAAATGATTTGAAAAATTAAAAACAAAAAAACCCACAAAAAAATAAAATGATTTAAAAAGTAATTTTTCAGTTGCTTCTGAGTTATTCTAAACAAAACTTTTTCATAGCATTAAAATGAAGCATGAATTTTCAAAAATAAGGCATTTTGAAATACGTGAACATGAGACACCTACCTAATATCAGATGCATTCTATCTTTGTTGATTTCTGGCAACGATTTAGCACTAGCCGTTGCTCCTGGTGCCTGGTTTAGGTTGACAGATGTAGAACGTTTTTGCGATCCAGATACTGCTGCTGCGTCTGTCGACTCAGAACATGTAAACCCTGTGCTATTCAACCACAGTGCTACCGCGTGGAGAATTGGGGCCCAGGAATTCCTATAGTGGAGTCTGGCTGTATCGATAGTCTCAGGAGTATAAAATGCTCCACCTATGAAACGAGCAAATCAATTCCATTGTAAGTATTGATTCATTTATACTTTTATGCTTTCTTGCTTCTGATCTCATCATCTAATAATCTCTCTTACTCAAGACTGTGTCATATGCTACTTTCAGCCACAAGGTCCCCACTGAAGATTAAAAGTAGTGTCATGCTCCTGGGCCTGCAAAACCATGGGACAAAATCCACCTCCTTAGAATACCCAGCCTGCCTCAGGTATTTTGCTACAGCAACACAAAATAAGACTAAGATAATGTTTACGCATAGTGATTTTTTTACCCAGTTGTTTTAAATATCTAAGTTTATAAAGCTATTAATACAGCACTGCAAGCATTTTTGTTTAGCTAACAAAAAGGCTTTAAGCTATATGATTATGAATCCAAAACTCAATATACAGAACATGCTCTACTCAGACTGAAGTCCACAGAAATTTAAGAAGTTATAGTATTACTATTATTACTGGTCTCTACCACCTCCATGGTTTAACTGTCACTTTGAACTTTAGCTTTATAGTGCAGTGAATTAAGCAGCTGCATGTGATACAGCATCCTATATGAGTGCCAGTTCAAGTCCTGGCTGCTTCATCTTGATCCAATGTCCTGCTGATGTGTCTGGGAAAGCAGGGGAAGATGGCATAAGCACCTGGGCCCGTGCCATGCATGTGGCCAAGCTGGAAAGAAGTTTCTGGCTTCAGATTTTGGCCCTGTCCCTGTCTTGGCCATTGAAGTTATCTGGGAGAATAAAACAATCAAAGATCCATTTTCTTTCTCCCCTCTCCTGTAACTCTACCTTTCATATGAATTAATCTTAAAAAAAAAACCAACAAAAAACAAAAAGATAAACTCTGAGTATAACACTTACCATCTGGAGGGAGCTGACTAGCAAATTCAGCTGGCAAAGTTAACAGTGCATAGTCTTTCAATGCTGCCAACCATAGGCGGCTGAGCGTTGGCAGTTCAGGTTGTACAAGGGTTATTAAACTATCTGGTGGCAATTCATCTATGGTACCAAAGTCATCCTCTTCATCATCAGTATTTTTAATTGTTCTTTTTGGTTTTGATTCTGCTTCCTTTTTAATATTCATAGCAACCACATATACCTAAAGAAATATTCAGAAGGTGAAAACAATGCATTATAGAAAATGAGATACTATAATTTGCTAGAATCAAACAATTGAATTAACAAGAATAACTGAGTATATATATTAGAAAGTACATGATGGCCTGGTACAATGGCTCAGTTACTTCATCCTCGTTTGCAACAGCCTGGATCCCATAAGGGTGCTGCTTCATGTCCTAGCTGTTACACTTCCCACAAAGCTCCCTATTTGTGGCCTGCGGAGCATCAGAGGATGAGCCAAAACCTTAGGACGCTGCACCTGTGTGGAAGACCCGGAGGAAGCTCATGGCTCCTGGCTTCAGATCAGTCCAGCTCTAGCCATTGTGGCCAACTGGGGAGTGAACCAGCAGATGGAAGAACTTTGATTCACTCCCAAAATGAAAGAACTTAACCTAAAAAAAAAAAGCAAAAAAAAAAAGCACATGACTTCTAATTTGTTGATAACCAAGAGTGTTTCCACTTGATTTGGAGGCTATTACTTTATCAGTCTTACTTTTTTTTTTAAACTTAAAGATTTATTATTTAATTTTATTAGAAAGTCAGATTTTGCAGAGAGAAAGAGAAACCGACAGAAAGATTTTTGTCCACTGGTTTACTCCTCAACTGGCTGCAATGGCCAGAGCTGAGCCAATCCAAAGCCAGGAGCTAGGAGCTTCTTTCAGGTTTCCGGTGCAGGTGCAGGGTCCCAAGGTCTTGGGCTGTCCTCAACTGTCTTTCCAGGCCACAAGCAGGGGGCTGAATGGGAAGTAAGGCAGTCAGGACACAACGTGGTGCCCATATGTGATCCTGGCGCATGCAAGGCGAGGACCTTAGTCACTAGGCTACTGAGCCAGGCCCGAGCCTGACTTTTGATAGTTTTTCTCACAGCAGTCCCTAAGCAAGTTTCTCTGTGTTTCTGCTGACTTTTCTCATTCTGCTCCATAATGCCCCTCTCAGAATTTTTTTATTTTTGGTATAACTTCCTGTTTATCATCCCCATTCTCCAGACTACTACTCACAATCAGACAGCATTCAAGTAAAACAAGATGGCTGAGAAGAAAGAAAGGAGGTTGACAGAGAAAGGATTTCCATAACTATCCTTCCCAACCTTTTTACTATGCCTTTTAACAATATTTAGCAATCCAACATTTACAACAGATGAGCCAAAAATATAATTTCTTACTCACCTTTATCTTTTCCCCTCTAGTTTGTGAAACGAAAAGGCATATAATAATCTTCCTAAAGCCTGATTTTTTTCTAGTATCTGTGCTGTCATAGTGAGCACCAAAAACCTGACTTTTTCTTTGTTAAGATTTATTTATTTTTATTGGGAAGGTAGATATACAGAGAGCAGGAGAGAGACAGGAAGATCCTTCATCCAATGGTTCACTCCCCAAGTGGCTCCAACGGCTGGAGCTGAACCAGTTCAAAACCAGGAGTTTCCTCCGGGTCTCCCTCATGGGTGCAGGGTCCCAAGGCTTTGGGCTGTCCTCAACTGTTTTCCTAGGCCACAAGCAGGGAGCTGGATGGGAACCAGCACATTCAAGGTGAGGACCTTTACCGCTAAGCTATCTCGCCGGGTCCTAAAACCTGACTTTTATAGAATCTTCTTTACAGAGTTACATTTATTTGTTTTCTTCTGTTTTTGTACAGGTTTAGGCTTTGTCACTTGCATGTTTAAGTCTGAAACATAAAAGTACTTAGAAAAAAAAATTCCTCAGAAAAATGTGTCTCATGATTTATCTTCCTTACTCCACTGAATGCCATCACAGTGTGTGTCCCTTTATAAGCACCCCACACCATGTGGTGAAGGAATTCATATCAGGGAAAGTGAAGGATGAATAGGTCTTAGCTTTGAGAGTTGAAAAAACATGAGACAGATCTTTCATGGATCAACATTCACTTGCACATAGACAAAGATGCAAAGGGGACCAAACAGTGAGATCACAGAAAACAGAAAACTGGCATTTTGAATAAACTGCAAGTTTTGGGGATAGCCTCACCAGAGGATGAAGCTGGAAGTTGTTGACACTTTTATTCTGCAGACAGTGGGGAAACAGGAAGCATCACCACAGGATTTCCTTTTCCTTTTTTTTTTTTTAATATTTATTTATCTAAGAGGCAGAGAAAGACAGCCATCCAGAGAGAGTGCTCTTATCTATCAGTTCATTCACTAAATGTCCTTATTGGTCAGGACGTACAGCAGGGCAGGGTCTAACCTAAGAGCCAGGAATACAATTCAGGTCTCCCCTGCCAGGAACTCAACTACTTCCTACAAACGCATTTGTAGGAAGCTTGACTTAGGAACCAGAGGTGGAAATGGAACACAGCTGTCTACTGGAGGCAGGCAACTCAGCAGCATGTTAAATGCCTAGGTCAGCAGCAAATTACCCTGTGCCTCTCCCAAATAAACACAGCTTTAAAACAAAACAAAACAAAACAAAACAAAACAAAATCATTATTAAAAAAAATTTACTGTCTTAAAATCGGGTTAATTTAGCTAGGGAACATTTTTATATTACTTTTTACCTCCGTTTGTTTATTTGGAGCTTGGTTTCCCACTTTCTGAGTCATCAATTCATATTCTTTGCCAAAAACCTGCATTTTAGAATGGTTATTCTGAGAATCTGTAGGAATTACATAGGTGAACAGAGGATGAGGACTCAAACTAAGGCAGTGGGAAGAGAAAATATTTATAGAAATGAAAAACATATACATGATTTATTACCTAGTTTAGAAAAGTTGCTGTGGTGAGCAGGGTTCCATTTTTATTTTGAAAACATACATAGGTACAAGCAAACATATATATGGCTGCGAAGATGAAGGAGGCTTTCCATAAAGTATTAAGAGTGGTGAAAAATAGGGATAAGAAAATACCAACATGTAAAGAGGAGGCCATTTATATAGAAGCCAGCAATTGATGGCAGGAAAGAAGAAGGAAAAGGAAAGAGGAAAACCAAGACAGCAGTGTCACAGAAGTGAGGAAAAGCAAAGGGTTTCTACGGGTGACAACATCAAACCCTGCAGAGAGGTCAAGCAAGACAAGGAATGAAAGGTGTCACTGATGAATAATTACACTATTAGCAACTTAAGTGAACGTCATCTCACTGGGGCGGTGAGAGTAAACCCAGATTGCAGGGAACTGAGATTGAAAAGCTGAGGCGGCGCTGATGATGAACTCCTTCAATACACAGATGTGAAGAGAAAGGATGCTGACACGGGAGATATGGGCAAAAAGAAAGAGTACACGGAAATGCTGAACCCCAGGAGCAGAGAAACAACAGCACTTGATCGCAACTAGTCCCCGCCCTCCTCGTTCTCCATGAATTGGTTTAAACATCACTTTACCCAAGAAGCCTCCTCTGAACCTTGTGGTTATTTCGAGCACCTCTGTCCTGTGCTTTGCAACAGTCCATTTCTCCTAGGAGAACACACCTTCCGCTTTGTTACATCTACTCACTGGCTGGTTCATCGTGCTCAGAAAATAGGACAACTGTCTTGTTCTCTACTGTATTCTCAATGTTAACAAGCACAGGATATCACTGTGCATGTAAAGTACAGTAGGAACTGTACAAAGTCCTTTATAAGGATTTACCTCATTTAATTGACACTAAACCAGTTATCCATATTTTTAGGTGAGAAAGTAGGCTTCTCAAAGGCAGTTAAGTAATTAACCCAAGTAAAAGACAAGTAAAAGACAAGTAAAAGGACAGTTACCAATTCATACAAGTTGAAGGGTTTAAAGGTAACACCTGATTTTCTAAGTGAAAAGGTAGAAGCAAAGATAGATATTGAGTAAATAAAACTAGAATATGCTAGCATTTAAGGAAAATGATGACAGAAAGCAAGTTAAGCAGGAATTCCTAAGCAACTTAGCCTTCTGGGCTTAAGGCACTGCCACTAAAGGAATAGTACGTAATTACCCCCAAGGTAAGAAAAGAACTGCAACTAAAACAAAAACAAAAAACACATCACTGATTTAGTTATGATCTAAATCTTCAAAGCATTTATTTCCCCCTTAGTGACAGCCACAAGGTGTGACCCTTGTGTGTGTGTGTGCCTGTGTAAATCCTCAGAAGATAACTCCGTGCTGTAATGAGAAAACGGAGGCTTGCAGAGGTCAGATCACATGACTGAAGTGCACCGACAGTGAACTGCAGACAGAACTTGTCCTAGTACTTCTGATTCAGCCCTCGATGGTTTTACACTTAACTGGGCCAAATTTTCTAGTAAATGAATCAAGCACTTGCAAGTGAGCAGAGAACTAACTAACCGATAAATGACCTAATGATCTAAAAAGCATATGTTGGTCTCTATTTCAAGGAGAAATAACAGAAAAGCCATACCACAGAATCTTTTTAAAAATACTTTCAATCAAAAATTAGAAATTCACATCACTTTGCAGAAAACTAAAATTTAATCAGTAAGAGCACTTTGTGAATAAGGGAAAATGCTATTTTAAGTGTCTAAGCCTAACATGCCAGTAAAATAAAATAAAGGGTACCTGGGAGATAACTATTTTAAAGACACCTTGGCTTACAACCTAAAAATCAGATTGCAAATTAATTCCTATGATATCTTACTGGGTATCACATCATTCCTTTTTTTTTTTCTTATGTGAAAGAAAAGAACCTGCACACATCTCCCTGCAACCTCAGAGGGAGCCCCTGGTTGCTGCATGCCCCAGCCAGTAACAGCCTATGTGGTTGTCACAGGGTGCTGACGCCATAAAAAAGAGGAAGTGAGACTGGGTGGGGCTGGTGCAGGAAGGAATTAGCTACTTGAAATACGGTAGGGCAGGTGATAAGAATTCTAAAGCAACTGGAAGAGGAATTTAGAAAGTGAATTTAAAACAACATAGTTACATATTTTTTTAAAAGGGTACTTATAGGAGTGAATGAGATAAAGACAATGATTAAAAGCACAACCCCCCAGAAGTTTGGATATCAAGATAGTAAGTCTTCTGAAATTTAATGAAAGTAGTTCTGGGTTTTTCTTGGCTGCCTTCCTCACCTTCCCTACACTCAGGGAAGCCCTTCCTCAGCATATATTTTCACAAAAGCGATATACAGATGTTTAAAGAGCATTCTAAAACAAGAGTCAGTTATTGGATAAACTTTTCTTTTTTAAAAATTTACTTATTTTTCTTTTTCTTTTAAAAAATGATTCAGCATGCACAGTGATGATCCAGCCAGTAGGCCATTGCGCCAGGCCCCAAAACTTTCTTTTTAAGCAAATGTGAATTGCGGAGCATTTTGAGCATTTTTACTGCAATGAAAAAATGGTTACCTCTGCCCAGGCTTTGAGAACAGCCAGTTTTTCCATGGTTGTGGCACTTTCCCGGTAGAGCTGGCTGGAAGATCCTTTTCCAGCCTGAACTTTGTCCAGAGAAGAAACAAGAAGATTGTGTACGCGACGGAGGTCATTGAGGTCACTGACCACTCCACTTCCAATCCACGCACTGCACACCTAGCCGGAAAAAATTAAAAATGTGGAAGACAAAAAGGAAAACTAAACATTGTATATAAGAAAACTGAATATTATTTTTCTTTCTTGAATGAAAAACACAAAACAAACCAAACAACAAAATAAAAACTATACATTGTTATGCTTTAAACTTATTTTTATAACAAATTAACAGATAGAATAGATTTTATAGTACTTCCACAAAGAAAACAGCATTTACTTATCAGGTTGCCATTATCTCACTTAAACTTTTGTAACAACCGATTTTCTACCCAAAGCAGTATAATCTGGAATAATTCTGCAATTCAACAAACTTTGTGCTTACTATACACAATAGAATGCTGGCTGATATGAAAGATATTTAAAAATATATAAAAGGAAACAGCTTAGTTCCTACCCTCAAGTAAGAAAATGCAGATTGAATGAACGTATGGAAGCACTGTATGACTGTGATATTCTACTTCAGGACAGAGAAGTGCGAGATTAACTAGCAGGAGAAATGAGAGTGTTTAGGCTTCAGGAAGGCATATGTGTACAGACACAGAAGAGCTCATGAGGAAGAGATGCAATTAGGAATGTTAATTTGGATCAGATTACAGTAAAATACAAATTCCATGTGAACCGATTCAGACCTCATCCAGGAGTCAGTCATGCGTTTCTGTGGCTTGTGGGCTGGCTGATGGTATTATTAGAACTATACATCAGGAAAACTGCTCCAACGTGTATGCATGGAAAGCAGTGTGTGAACACACAGAAAAAGAAGAGGCGTGAGATCAGGAGACCCATGTAAAAGGATCTGGAAGTCAATTAGATACATTCATGGGTTTGGGGAAGAGAGATCCAAAATGACTGAGGAATCAGATGGCCAAATTTTGATTGACAAAGTGTGTAACTTTGATGAACTGAAAATGCCCTTGTTAAGAGAGATAATACAGAAAATAGGAAAGCTTAGTGGAGACGTTAGCATAATTTTGATTTCAAAGGTTTTTACATGCTGAGTTGCAAGTTCACTTAAGGGACTTATGGAAAGCCATTGTGCAGCTAGCTGGAACTTAGGTCTGGATTTCAGGAACATTAGGAAAGGTACCTAAAGAAACCTGGAAATTCTAGCACAAAGGTGATTTGTAAACTTGTTTAAGGATACTCCCCCCCCCCCCAATAAAACCTTAAAGTCAAACCACAGGGGAAATGCTTATAACTAATGGGCTAGTGAAATAAGTATGGAGAAAGAACGCAACTCAAAGGAACACTTCCCAAACAACCAGGGGAGTCAGCAAGTGCAGTGACAGTGGAACCAAGAGAATTTCAGGAAGGAAGGAGTGCTCTGATAAAATCACGTTTCTCAATGACAATTACAACTTTACCGCTTCTCATCTGAAATCCCTGAGCCTAAGTGTGTGTCATAATTCACAACTCTGGGTAAAGATAATAAGGCACACGATCCTCATTAATTAAGGAATATATTTGGCAAGATGTGGCAGCACCCCATAATTAAAACAGTTATTTCTTCAATGGAACACATTATAAATTATGCTAAGAGAAATTAATGAATATGGATAGTTCCACTCAATGTCACGTCAGGGCCAAATGATTACAAGTCAGGTTCTGTTGCCACAGAAATCACACACACACAAGCTTTTGGTTTTCAGACCATTTGACTTTTAAGTCTTGGAGAACAAACTGGCATTCTTGTACTTAAAACTTTTTAAAAGTGGAGAACAATGGGGCTGGTGGTGTGGCATAGGAGGGCAAAGCCACTGCCTGAAACACCGCATCCCCTATGGGTACCAGTTGGACTCCCTGCTGCCCACAACCGTTTCAGCCCCCTGCTAATGAGACTGGGCAGGCAGCAGAGGACAGCCCAAGTTTCTGCAGCCCTGTGCTCACATAGGTCCCAGCTCCAGCCACTGTGGCCATCCGGGAAGTGTATCAGCAGATGAAAGATAATCCCAGTCTGTTTTCCCCTTTCTCTCGAAGTAATTTTACATTTTAAATTATAAAAAGAATTATAAGTGGAGAACAAACGTTTACATAAGTGGTTTGATGCTCAAAATCTATTCTCAAAGTCAAAACAAAATTTTTAGAAATTAAAAATGAAAATTCTAGAAGCGATTGTTGTCAATAAAAGATGTACTGAGGCCAAAACAAAAATACTGAAGATATAATGAAGTTTCAGTGAAAAGAGATGAAATGAGCATAAAGAGAAATAGTTATTATTCATGAGGTCACTAAACATACTAAGTAGATTTCTTGAATTCACAACCTTTATAATTTTGTCAATTCTGGTACAGATAATTTGGCACCAGGTATTCTTTCCAAAAATCAAAGCACTTTTTCTACTTCAAAAAGCTAAAAATGAAAAATTTCAGTTAAGGAATAATGGGTTTGGTTTTAGAAAGACATCCCATTCTAAGAGAAGACTTTGGTCCTCCTTCAAAAGGTTGATGAGTCAATGTACAAACAGGGATTTTAAGTTGAAATGCAACATGAAGGCAAGCATTTCATTTAAGAGTTGAACCCTGCTACCAATGGTCATCGTCCAGCACGGTGTTACACCTGAGGACCCTTCCTGCGATGTTAAGAACGATCCTTCTTTAAGGTTCCTTATATGCTGTTTATTCTAGCAACAGGATGGGATGCCACGTAAGCCAACACTTCACTTTTATTAACGAAAGGAACTTGAAACCTACTGTCCCGCATGTTCCTAAACTAGATCTCTTCACAGCAACAGGAGATGAGGTCATAAATTTATGACCTGCTACTAGAAAAGAATATTTATAAAGAAAAATCAGCCATAGCCACAAGTGACATTAAAAAAATTCAGAAAAACTCATCAATAGGAAATGTTTGTACTATTAATTTCCAGGATTCTAAGAGCATTGACTTTTCTACTGAGCAGAAGCCCTGCAGGTGGTTGTCTGCTTAGCTCTCATGCCGTGAAATCCATGCAGATACATTCAAACACGACTGTGCTTTCTGATGTCTATTAGTTTCCCACACCAAATGATCTACTCTAACCCTGAAGTTTGCTTTGTGATCTAGAAATCTCTTCTCTCTCTCTCTCTCTTTTTTAAAAGATTTATTTAGTTTTTTTACAGGAAAGGGCAGATTTACAGAGAGAATGAGAAACAGAAAGATCTTCCATTCACTGGTTTACTCCCCAGCTGGCAAAAACGGCCAGAGCTGAGCTGATCCAAAGCCAGGAGCCAGGAGCCTCTTCCACTTCTCCCAGGCAGCTGCAGGGTCACAAGGCTTTGGGCTGTCCTTGACTGCTTTCCTAGGCTACAGGTAAGCCCACTGGGATTAGAACTGGCACCCACATGGGATCCCAGCAGGTGCAAAGCAAGGACTTCAGCTGCTACGCTAGAGTGCCAAGACGAGGACTTTAGCTGCTAGGCTACTGTGCTGGCCCCTACTCTAGTTACTATTAATATATATTACTTAATTCTTATAATTTTTAATGTTTTATTTATATGTTAGACCCTCTTATGACTTTTTTTTTTAAAGATTTATTTTATTTTTTTTTTATTGGAAAGGCGGATATACAGAGAGGAGAGACAGAGAGGAAGATCTTCCATCCGATGATTCAATCCCCAAGTGAGTGCAACGGCTGATGCTATGTCGATCTGAAGCCAGGAGCCTCTTCCGGGTCTCCCACGCGGGTGCAGGGTCCCAAAGCTCTGGGCCATCCTCCACTGCTTTCCCGGGCCACAGGCAGGGAGCTGGATGGGAAGCGGGGCTGCCGGGATTAGAACCGGCGCCCATATGGGATCCCAGGCGTGCAAGGCAAGGACCTTAAGCACTGCGCCATCGCGCCGGGCCCCTCTTATGACTTTCATATGTCTTATTCACTTCCATGTAATACAAAGGATCTTCAAAAATTAATAGAAAATACATTTGTTAAGAGTTTCTCTGTGAAACTTTTGAAGCAGTCTTATATGAGCTATATGTTGCAATTCAGACCAAAAAAAGGGATGCTATTATGTTATTAAATGCCTTATCATTTTCTACCTACAAAAGAGGAAACTGACACTGTTGTGTTTCCAATGTAAATAGTTTTCTGTTTTTTCCTGACAATGAAATTATAAGATATCTATGAATTTATAAGAGATAATTCTAAAAGGCCCTATTTATTTTCTTACCTGGCAAGCTTTTGCTATTATATCAGATGGTGTATCTTGTGAAAAGGCTGGCCTTAGGGCGGCTCCCACCTAGAAAAATGAATAAAGCATTTAATTTTGGACATTAGTAATACAACAAAAAGCTTTTTGTAACATTAGAGATGAAAAGACAACAAACACATCTTCATTCCTTTCCATCAGCTCTTTCTTTTCTCTCTGCAATTAATAATTCAACCCATATCACTTTTCCTTTCCTTTCTAACAGGTCAGCATTATCAAATCTATACGAATGTCATATAAAATAGACAATTACTTGTTTTTTACTTCTTTTGTTTGTTTAATTAACAGTAATTGGATACTCTAACAAAGTCATGTTACCAGAAATAAAAACAAAACTACACAGGCCTCATCTGGCTAGTCCTCTGCCTGCAAGAACTGGCATTCCAGATGGATACTGGTTTGGATCTGAATTGCTCCATTTGTGATCCAGTTCCCTGCTTGTGGCCTGGGAAGGCAGTGCAGGATGGCCCAAAGCCTTGCGATCCTGTACCCATGTGGAAGCCCTGGAGGAAGCTCCTGTCTTTAGATCAGCTCAGCTCTGAGGGGCAGCATGGCGGCACAGTAAAGTAATCCTCCACCCTGTGGCACCAGCGTCCCTCCTGGGGCACCCATTTGAGTCCTGGCTAGTCCACTTCCAATTGAGCTCCCTGCTTATGGCCTGAGAAAGCAGTGCAGGACAGCCCACGTAGAGGTAGCATCAATCTCCAGGATTCCAGCTTTTGATCAGCTCAGCTCCGACCACTATGGCCATCTGGAGAATGAACCAGTGGGTGGAAAACCTTCTCTCTATTTCTATTTCTTCTTCTTTAAGAGCTGTACCTTTAAACAACAATCAAGTAAAAAATAAAACAAACAAAAAAAAACCCCACAAAACTGCTCTTCCATTTTTTTCTATCAGTATTTTTCTAAACACATTTCTAACAATACTTATGACATGATTAAATTTCATAACTGCATCATTTTCTTTAAATAACCAAACAGTTCTCACACTGCCACATAAAAAGATTGATGATGATTTTGCCTCAACAAGAGATTTTTCTTAAAGATTTATTTATTGGGCCATTGCACTAGTCCCCAAGAGATGTTTTAAAGAACTGTTCAACAGGGCTATCATGATGGCTTAACAAACTAATCCTCTACATGCAAGGACTAGCATCCAAAATGGGTGCCAGTTAATGTTCTGGGTGCTCCACCTCCCATCCAGCTCCCTGCCTGTGGCCTGGAAAGGCAGCACAGGATGGCCCAAGTTGGGACCCTCCACCCACATGAGAGACCCAGAAGAAGTTCATAGCTCCTGGTTTAGGATCAGCTTCGCTGTAGCTTTTGGCAGCCATTTGGGGACTGAACCAACAGTTGGAAGATCTTTCTGTCTCTCCTCTCTGTAAATCTGCCTTTCCAATAAAAACAAATAAACCTTTAAAAAATGACTACTCAAAATTGTTTGTGTAGGTATTGTTAGTATATCAGTAAATAACGAGTGAGTTTTAGACTTTAAATGGAGCAACATCAGTCACAGAGTTTCAGATTAGTAGCTTTAATATTTATGAGTAGAGTAATAAGATGCAGCCAGCCTATAGCTTGCCCAGGTCTCCCATGTGGTTGCAGGGTCCAAAGTACTTGACAATCTTCTGCTTTCCCAGGCACATTAGCAAGACGCTGGACCAGAAGTGAAACAGTGAGACTGAAATCAGTGCTCATATTAGGATGGCTTAACCCATCACACAAAAATGCTGACCACAAACTGCTGTCATTTGGAGTTAATTTGTCCTTCTGTATAGAAGGAATAATTGCTTATTTTTTAAAATGCCTATCAAGCCTTGACATGAAAATAACAACCGCAAATCCACAACATTTTTTGAATGTTGCTTTTATCTTATACATGTCATGGCTAAATAGCTCAAGTCAAGACTAAGAAGTCAGAAATTTTTATTCTAGTGTTATCACAAGTATGCTATCACAACTTCAAAAGAGTGACAGCTTGATACGTTTGTTTTCTTTAATTGTGAGCTGACTGAAACCACGCTGCAGACAATGGAAAGAAAAGTACACATTCTACCTTAAAAAAAAAAAAAAAAGCAAAACCAAACAACAGACTGCACTTCTAGCATATTTCTCCAGGGAGGCTTCACTCATTTATAGGTTCTCAATAACTAGAAAATCTCACGTTAGCTTGGTACTGCTCCAGAATCACATGACCTGGAAATTCTGGCTCAGGCACAGATGCAAACTTCTTGATAATATCTTCAAGAGCCTGGAGCCCGGCCATCCGCAGCTGGTTACTGTGATCCGTTGCAGCCATGAACGCCATGCGAATCAGGTCAGAGAGATGAAGTACCAAGAGATCATCTAAAAATAAAAAAAGAATGTGAAAGGGAAAATTACTCCAAAAGTAAGGGTAATGGCATAAAAACATGACATATTTTCTAAACAAAGTGCTAATTATCTACCTTACGGGTAATGTTTAAAAGCAGCAAAAATGTTCTTTCAAGAAAATTTGTATATCAATCTTATAAAAACAATCTTATAAAAACAGTAGCAAACCTTTATAAACTACAGTAACACATAATGAAATCTGAAGCAGAACTCTCCTCTAACAAGTCTGCATGTGTTTTAAAGATTTATTTTTATTTTTTTTTTTATTGGAAAGGCGGATATACAGAGAGGAGAGACAGAGAGGAAGATCTTCCGTCCATTGATTCACTCCCCAAGTGAGCGCAACGGCCAATGCTATGCCGATCTGGAGCCAGGAGCCTCTTCCGGGTCTCCCCACGTGGGTGCAGGGTCCCAAAGCTTTGGGCCGTCCTTGACTGCTTTCCCAGGACACAGGCAGGGAGTTGGATGGGAAACGGGGCTGCTGGGATAGAACCGGCGCCCATATGGGATCCCGGGCGTGCAAGGCGAGGACCTTAAGCACTTGCGCCACCGCGCCGGGCCCAACATGAGTTTGCAAGCTTTTCTGTAGAGGACCAGATACTAAGCCATGTGATCTCTTCTACAACTATTCAGTCCTGCTGTTGCACTTCAAAATCAACCACAGACAATACGTATCCCACATGGGTACATGATCTTCAAACAAAACTTTATTGGTAAAAACATGCTGTGAACTGGATTTAGACTATATGTTGCAGACTACGAATCCTTAGTTTAAAAAAAAAAAAACGTAGCTCAGGAAACCTAAATCTATGAAGAAGATGAAAAAGATTTTAATAGCAAGAACAAGATGTGGAAAATCTGTAAGGATTACACTAGATACTGTCTAAAAAAGCACGAAAGCAAGTCCTGAAATTTAGTTGAATTAGTTGGTATCCTTTGTATCCCTCGATTCTTTCAGGACTTGCTTTTGTGTAGTATTAAGTAATTTTAAGTGATGAGCAATGAAACAAGATTATTGTGAATTATCCATATGGGCCCAATCTAGCAGTATGAATCTTTAAGATCAGAACACCAGCTTAAGATTCCATCAACTAATTACTTTCAGCCGCCACATACAGGAAAGAACACGTGCTATTTGTCTTCCCGTGTCTATTTCCCCTAACATACTGACCTACTGTTCCACCCACTTTGCTGTAAATGTCACAGCTAAATAATACTCCCCTGTGTATATCTACACCATTGGCTTTATCCGTTCATCCCTTGGTGGGACTACTGTGAACAGACATCAACAAACATGGGAGTGCAGGTCACATGAAATTTTATTTTCCTTGGATATGCACCCAGAAGTGGGATAACTGGGTCATACAGGTCTATTCCCAAGGTTTTTAAAGTACCTCCACAGTAGCTAGAGTAATTTGGTATTTCCATCAACAGACGAGTAAAGGATTCCCTTTTTTCCACATCCTTGCCAGCATTCGCTACTTTTTGTCTTTTTGTTATAGGCATTCTAACTGTAAACAGATGATATCCCCTTGTGAGTTAGATTGATAATTCCCTGATGACAATTGACAATGCGTATTTTTTCAAGAACAGAATGGTGATTGCTAGAGGGAAGGCATAGTGTAAGGGCAAGTGGAGGGAGGTGTGATACTGTGTAACAAAGACAGTCATGGGGCCCACTGCAGTGCCTCAGTTTGTTAAGCCTCCATCTGTGGCACTGGCATCCCACATGGCTTGTATCCTGGCTGCTTCACTTCCTTTTCAGCTCTTTGCTAGTGGAACAAGCAAGCAGCAAAGGACAGGCCAGGTCCTTGGGCCCCTGCACGCTTGTGGGAGATGCAGAAAAAACTCCTGGCTTCAGATCGGCCCATGACCAGCTGAACAGTGACCTTTGCAGCCATATGGGGCCTTGCTTCTCTTGTAACTCTGCCTTTACAGTAAACAAATCTTTTTAAAAAAGAGTCAGATAGAAGTCGCAAGTTATAGTGTTTCCATAGCACAGTGGAACAACTACAGTTATATACTCTCCCCACAGTATATTGAACTGGACAGAGGAGCTCTAACATAAGAGGAAACAGAAAGCCCAGCTGACTAATTTAATCAGTCGACACTGTGTGTTCAAATATTGCAGTGCACCCTATAAAAAGTGTAAGTTTCAAGTGCTTATTACCAAATTAAAAATAACTCTTAAGGAAGCGGAGCACCATTCCTGGCGGTAGACAGGAGAGAGGTGTTAAAAACTAAAGAGGTAACACAGGGATCCAACATTGCTGGCTAAAAAGATAGGGAGAAGGGGACGGTGAACAAAGAGACAGATACAGGGCCAGAGCTGGGAAACAACAGGAAATGGATTTTTCCCAGGACTCCTATAGGAAGTCAGACCTGCTGTGCCCTGCTGTAAGATCACTGACACGTTGGACTTCTGACCAACACAGTTATAATAAACTTATAAAGCAAAAAGTCTTTGGTTTAGTGGGAACATAGGAAAGGACTATATAAACAACAACTAGATGAAAAAAATGACCATTTCCCCAACAAACACTAAATGCAACAGTAATAACAGTTATTATAAATAGTAGTATAATAATTCTTAACCATTGGTTTGACAAAAGTATAAAACAAAGTTTTAGGTTTACAGCAATACTGACATAGAGGCATTTCTTCATTTTCTTTTACTTTTCTTAATAGCAATTCCCATATATATGTCTATTTATATCTGGCTCATTTCAGTCAATATGGTATCTTCCAATGACACCCATTTTACTTGGATTGTTTTGAAACAAAATTTGTAACGATTTGCTACAGCAGCAACAGAAAAGCAATGCAACCAGCCTCTCCTACCTGGAAAAACCCTTTTCTGTCTAAAACCCAGCTTTAAAACAATTCTGTCTAGAAGATCTTCCCTGGCTCTTCAAGAAATGAATGATTTGGGGCACAGCATGGTGGCCTAGTGGCTAAACCTCACCTTGCATGTACCAGAATCCCATTTGGATCCCCTTCTCCATATCTTTATAGCCAGCAATGCTGAATCTCTGTGATACCTCGTTAACACCTCTCTCCTGTCTACCAGTTATAATCCTGGCTGCTTCACTTCCTTTCTAGTTCCCTGTTTGTGGCCTGGGAAAGCAGTAGAGGATGGTCCAAATCCCTGGTACCCTACACCTACGTGGGAGACCCAGAAGAACTTCCTAGTTCTAGGTTTCAGATCAGCTCAGCTCTGGCTGTTGGAGCCACTTGGGGAGTGAACCAGTGGATGGAAGATCTTTCTGTCTCTCTTTTTCTCTGTAAATCTGCCTTTCCAATTAAAAAAAAATCTAAAAACAAAACAAAACAAACAAATGAATGGTTATTTGAAATATTCCCAGTTATTCTACCATACTGCCACTGGGTAAGCCGCAATTATGGCATGGATAAGTCTTTTTTTTTTTTCTCCATCTTCTTTCAAGATGTTTTTCCAGAGTAAGACCATGTTCCTTACTTTAAATTTCCAATAATTAGGGAACAATAGAATTTGGTAAATATTTGCTAAATATTTGAAAAAGGACACAATGTTCTACATTCAGTCTTACTTTTTATATATGGTATATTCTTGCTGTAATTTGTCTTTTTACATCTAGTTGTGAGCTTTGCTGCTTGCAAACACAGTAACATAACTTAACAGACACTTTTAATTTATGGACTTCAGTGATGTTCATTCACATACATGTCTTCAGATATTGAACAGGTGGCTGGAAAGGGAAGGATGACAAAGTACAGGACAGGGAGCCCATGCCACCTGCTCACTACTCAGCCCCCCCAGGGCCTCCAGCCCTGGAGTAGAATGACACTAGGCCTGTTGGTTTTTCTTAACTCCCTATAACATCTCAACCAGGGAAATATGTGCTACAAAACAAACAAATAAACAAAAAACTTATGAAAAATTTAAAAAAAACCTCTGAGGATTTCTGATAATAATTTCTACCTTTTCAAAAATACCCAGTGATATTGAAATCTGAAAATTGAAAAACTAACATGGCACTTTGAAAAATCTGACCTGCTCCATGGCTGGGGACCACATAAAGTTCATTTTACTTGTGTAGCTTAGAGATTTATCATTTCATTTATACTGAAGATCTAAATCCAGGACAACAGGCTAAGGATAAGTTACTCTCTGACACTGTCATTCTTAAGGAAAGCTATAGATACAAAACTTTAGACCACTTTTTTCAACTTATCTTTCAAACAACGACTAGAAGACTGTAGGCAGAGGTGACAGAAAAATAGAAGGCAAGGGAGCTGACAATAAATGAAAGAAACAGACTAAGCAGGCTGCAAAGCAGCACAGGATCGCATTCTGTAAACACACTCGGGGGAAAGCAATGCTGATTTAAATTTACTTGTAGGGTTTCGTAGTTTAGCAGAACGTGCCATGGCAAGATCAAAGTGAGCTTGGTCTGCGTTCTCACACAAGTTGATGATTCGACACAGGCAATCAGCAGCAAACACCCTCGTGGCCCAGCGAGGTGCCACAAAGGGTTTTGATTTATCTTCTTCCCCGAGAGAGGTAAACATGGTATCGTCGTCCATCTCATCTTTCTTTTCAGATTCTTCATCTTTTCCACTACTTAATGGAGTTGCAGTGCTCATATCTACAATAACAACAACAAACACCTTAACAATCTCAGCATGACAAAAATGATGCTTTAGAAACAGCAATGTCAGATTTCTAATTTTAGAAAACATTAAATTCTCATTCTCTGGAAAACAGTAAAATTGACAAGCTTTTATTTTAGCAACCAAAAACCAGCAAGGATAACATAAACCAACTTTATATAACACACATGGTAACAGTTTTATATACTATGCTGTACTATAGAACAATTTGGGATTTTCATATATGGAAACATGGCTTGGATTTCCAAAAAGGTTTATAACACATATCCTAAAAAATAAAGATAAGTTACTAAGTTATAATATGATTTAACCATCAACATTACTGCTAGTAACTTAAATGTACAAACTAATAGGGATGCATATTTATACACAGTTCTGGGTTGCATGACATTTCAGTCAACCATAGGCCACATATTTAACTGTAGTATCATGAGATTGTAATGGAGCCAAAAAACAGTCCTCTTGCCTAGTGAAGTGATAGCCATAAAATGTCATAAAGCACAAAACACTACTTACTATTATGGTGGTGCTGGTATAATCAAATCTACTGTGTTGTCTGACAAAGGTATAGGACATGCAACTATATAAAATACATAATAGTTGAAAATGATAAAATTACGTTACTGATTTATGTGTTTACGCTGGTGTACATTTACCACAATTAGAGCATGCAGTACTTTGCTTTTTAAAACAATCTGTCATTTATGCTGGAAGTAACTGCAAACCTCTCATGCTTCGCACTCTTACTGCACATTTTCTCTTGTACCCATTTGATCCTGTGCTGTTCTGTTCATCACAGCTCCAGGAGACATAGGCCATACTGTACATGTTTGTATACATACATGTCATCTAACTTAGGTGTGTAGCAGATTATACCACTTAGCTGTTTGGACAAACAGGTTCGTATAATGATGAATTGCACAAAAATACATATCTTAGAGAATATTCTTGCCATTAAGTGACCTTCTGATTGAATATCTCTATTTCCACCTCAATCAGACGTAAAACAATTTTTGTCACTTTAAAAACATAGATTACATACATACCACTAGAAGCTGCCAGAACATCCTTACAAAGCATTAACCAGTGAGAAAGTTTTTCCACTGCTAGTGATGAAAGCATATGTCCCAAAGTGTCATGAATATCAGAACATAATTTTCGATCTGTTTCCCGGTCTAGCATTCCGAAAAGGAGTCCCTCAAGTCCAGTTTCTGTGATATTCACACCTTGGTGCCGGCAATGGATACCACTTCGAGAACTAAATCCAGGTACAAAAGGATTAACATCTGAAAAGCAATTTTTGCAAAATAAAGTTAAGCGGTATCTTGTTATATTTTCCATGTTATAACTGAGATAAAGACCAACTCTTACATGCACTTTTTTTTTTAAAGATTTATTTTATTTTTATTGGAAAGGTGGATATACAGAGAGGAAGATCTTCCATCCGATGATTCACTCCCCAGGCGGCCGCAATGGCTGGAGCTGAGCCAATCCGAAGCCAGGAGCCTCTTCCGGGTCTCCCACACGGGTGCAGGGTCCCAAAGCTTTGGGCCATCCTGAACTGCTTTCCCAGGCCACAGGCAGGGAGTTAGATGGGAAGTGGGGCTGCCAGGATTAGAACCGGCGCCCATATGGGATCCTGGGTGCGCAAGGCGAGGACCTTAACCACTGTGCCAATCGCGCTGGGCCCTCTTACATGCACTTTTAAAAAAAAACCAACAAACTACATACACTATTTAACTATTGCTTTTAGAATATAATTTAATCTACAACAAGGGTACAACCTTTTTAAAAAAATATCATTATTTTCTGAGATATTGTAACAAATCACCAGGAAATGCACACAGAATATTTATTCTAATACAAAAGGCATGGGAAAGAGCAACACTTTGAAATATACTTAATGAACATAAAATTGTTATTTTGTTAAAAGATTTGGAACTATATCAGTCTCATAGTTCAGAGTTTTTTAATTTACAAATCCACAGGCTACAAGTGGAATGCATTCCAGCATTTCATTTAAAGATAAAGGCATTTGGCAGCCAAGACATCACTTAGGACAAGCACATTTCATAAGGAAGTGCCTGGCTGGAAGTCCTGGCTTCGTCTCTGATTCCACTCCCCTGCTAACGCCTACCCTGGACAGCAGTACGAGACGACGAGACGACAGCTCAAGTCCTTGGGTCCCTGCTGGACTCCTGACTTCAGCCTGGCCCAGGTCCAGATGCTATAAGCATCTGAGGAATGAACCAGTAGACACAAAATTTCTGTTTCTGTCTGTATCTGCCTTTCAAATATATACATAAAAATTAAAAAGCAAAAAGCCTGGAAACTTGTATCCACCCCTAAGATAATTCTGTCTGAGATATCCTCCAGAGTTGGTGGAAGTATCCTGATACTAAATGCTATTAATTTTCTTAAAGTAACAAACATTTTTAAATGGCAAAAATGCAAGATACCAAAAAATTTACATTGGAATTTTTTTTTAAATTTTATTTGAAAAGCAGGTATACAGACAGGAGAGACAGAAAGATCTTCTGTCCACTGGTTCACTCCCCAGGTGGGCACAATGGCTAGAAGTGAGCTGATCTGAAGCCAGGAGCCAGGAGCTCTTCCACGTCTCCCACACGGGTGCATGGTCCCAGAGCTTTGGGCCACCCTCCATTGCTTTCCCAGGCTACAAGCTGGCAGCTGGATGAGACGTAGAGCAGCCAGGACATGATACAGCTTCCACATGAGATCCCAGTGGATGCAGGGTGAAGATTGAGCCATTTGGCTCTCGCATCAGGCCCTACATAGGATTTTTAAAGTGATAATTGTTTTATCTAAAGAATCAAAAGTAAAAAAAAATCAGAAATACAGAGGCTGATACTAAGTAATAGCAGGCTGAATCTCTGTCTGTAGTGCCAGTATTTCATTAGGGCAACAGTTTGAGCTCCAGCTGCCATACTCCAATCCACACCCTGCTAACGGCCTGGGAAGGCAGGGGAGGATGAACCAAGTCCTTGGGCCCGGAACCCAGGTGGGAGACCCGGAGGAAGACCTGGCACCTGGCTTCCGACAGGCACAGCTTCAGCCTCTGCAGCCATTTTGGGAATGACAGCAGATGGAAGACCTGTCTATCTCTGTGTCTCCTCTCTTTCAAATAAAAATAAATTCACTTTTCAAAATAAAGAAATCTTTTAATAATAAGAAATGTGGCCATACCTCAACCCACTAAAATATTGTTTATTAAATAACAGGCATTCAAACTGTGAAAGTGCAAAGTACAAGTGACTGACCAAGAAGGGCACTTACTGGCACCACTGCTCTCCTTGTCCCCAGCATTCTTGGCTAGGCTCATGGCATATTCACACACTTCAGCCGCTTCTCGCTGTGCGAGCTGCCGCAGACATGCCACAGCTGCTCGTCGCAGCAGCAGATGGGAACTACATAAATGAACCTGTAAAGCAGAACAGTTTCAGGCTGTAATTCTTGACTCTTATTTGCTGAATGAGCACATATTAACACCTTATATGAAAAGAGACTCTTGATTTAACAACTTTACTTGTTTAAGATACAGTCAAATAATGACCTTTTAGGAAAACACTCATGTCAGCAAGTGTACAAAAAAACCTATTAGCAGCCAAAATTACAAATATTCTTAGCTGAAAATCCAGAAGGATCTTTGGAACATCCTTTATTACACATGATCCTGTTAACTCTGCCTTTAAAATTTTTCAAGAACATATAAGTCAAATGTGATGAATCAAAAGTATAGAGCAGAGTATTTATTAATGCAAGGTAACAAAACCAAACCAACATAAACATAAAAGAATTGCAAAATGTGCTGGGTTTTTTGGCAAAGTTTTTTTTTTTAATCTTAATTCCTGAAAGAATCGATACACTGGGGTGGGCATTGTGGTGCCGTAGGTTAAGCAGCCATTTGGGATATCTGCATATCATATTAGCCTGTGGAATTACATCAAGTAAATAAACATGTAAATATATGAAAAGAGAAAATCTGGCATTAATAACATGTTCTATTGACTTCTCTTCCTGAAGATGACGACATTTTGGCACTGAACATACACAGAAAGTTTAAACATGTTCACATTAAATGGGATACAATGGCCACTCTAACTCACACAATTGGAAAATATAAATGACAAAAAATAAGTGAAGTAGACCAGCATGAACATCTCATTTAGCAACAATTACAGGGAACAGCAATCAAGACAATCCACACAACAAATGTTGACTGGCAGAGCCAATGTGAAAGAAATAAAACAGTTTATAAATTGTTTTTACAAGCTAATTTCAGTGAATCTATAGTGTACTTTTCTTTTTCATTTTAACATCTGTGATACTAGAAGTGCCAAGTACAATCGACAGTATCTTACAGTCCCTGTTTTTATGGGAAGATAATCCTTTAAAATGATATCATGGTTATAAACGCTAAGATATGAGTGAATTCAATCTTGAATTCTTTACCGATTTTTACCTACTTGTCTCTACAGTTTGTTGCCAACTTACAGGACCTGACTTGCTAATTTTTAACTTTATGATTGTGCAGAAGTGGCAACATTTAGAAGAAGCTTAGTTTGAACTTTCACCTCTTCCTGTGTTTGTAAGTGGTACATAGAATACCATCTCACAATGTCGGGCACAAGATTACATGGGCAGAAAACCCAACACGCACCAGTCTACTGTAGTGCTGCTATGATATTCAGCAGAGTAAGTGGATTGGTTTATGATATTTTCAATTTACAATGCTTTATTAGGATGTACTCAATGACAATAAAGGAGCATCTGTACTTACAGTTCAACACTTTATTTATTCATGGTAAAGTAGAATAAATATGACATTCATATATAATAAACCTTCCAATATTCAGTGATCTTCAAAAATATTTTGTATTTGTACATAAAGTTTAGACTTGTTGATTTTTGTAAAATCTTTTAGGATTCTGTGTGGTACAGTACTAAATTTATACATAGATATAGGGAGAGCTGGCTTCAAAAGTTCACAAACTACTGCTCTTCATTTAATTAGGTCTTCATTTTATCAACGTTTTATAGCTTTCGGGAAAAAAATTGCTAGACACCTTTGGTTACATACATTTGACTATTTTTGATACTGTTGCTACTTATATCTAAATTTTTCATTTTTAATGATTCGCTAATGCATATAACAATATAACCTTTGATACAATTATGGATTTGTGTCCTTGTGCTCATTTTAAGTCTTTTTTTACTTTATGAAGTTTGAATGAGTAAAGCCTTCTGATCTGTCAATGTGCACATAATCTTGACATCCATTTCAAGCTGTCATTTCATTTGATGCCAATAAAAGTCAAAGATGACTATTTCATGCCGACACTTAGTAGCAAATGGCATCAGGACACTCAGGGCTTAGTTTGCTAAAACATTTTAAGTCATTTTCTTTAAGTCACTTAATTTCTCTTCAGAAGTGTTTTCACTTCAAAAGAAAAATACTAATGTCATCGTCAAGAATCCTTTATGACGTTGTATTGGATACAGGACGAAATTCAAGAGCAGTTTTATCAGGCTGTGTCTGCAGGGAAGATGACACAGTCACTGTCTGCTCGAGGAGTTACTCCACGTTGTTCACAGAAAAGTTCATGCTTCGTCGGCAGGTGCGCTGCTTCAGCCCTGCTCCTTTCCCCACAAAGCAGCTCCCGGCTTTCCATCTGCACACAGCTCCACCCAGGTGTCTGACTGGGGTAGAACATGTCCTGTTCTAAGACGATAATTTAAGTGCTGACATAGGCCTAATCTATGCAACCTCTCCATCAAAAGTATACTGCAACTACTATATTTTTAGGTAAGACAAAAATTTAAGATAATTCTGCCTCATTTTTAGGAGGATTTCAAAGGCAAATACTTCATAATGCTTTTCTGTCTGGGGCTTGCTGCCCTACTAGACAATGAAAACAAAAATAAACTATACTTTGTATATATAGATATATGACACTTACATAAATACATATATATTACATTTTCAACCTAAAGTAGGAATAACAATCAAAAACCAAAGTCTATAATTACGCTGGTAAGGCCTATTTACTTTCATTTATGTTAATGGGAAGGCAGCAGCAATAACAGCTACATATTCACTGACCATATATAGTACCATTCTGTGCAACCTTGTATTTATTTGGAACGGTGCAATGCCAAAAAAAACTTTGGCAGAAAAAAGAGAGAAGCGTTTTTTTTCATTACAATGATAACATTGAATGTCAGTATCTTTCACTGCCAACTCCTAAAATTATCCCAGATGACATGCATGCCGATGTGCAAGAGTAATTCTCTCAGCACAGAAGAATGAGTAACTGTGGCCACATGACAGCAAAAGCAATTGCCTACCGGGACAAAAATCTCAGAAATTCAAAGTGGTACATGCTCTTTAGGAAATACACTTAACAGCTCTGTTGTCATACAAACTTACTACTTCATATTATTTAACAAAGGCTACTATGATTACATCATGTAATAAAGATTACACTCGAAAATCTGCTAAAAAAAATCACATATATTAATACATAATTGCTCTGAATGTATCTTACCAATTTGGATAAACCTGTGTGTAGACTGTTTTTGAAAATGTCAAAAGGTTGGCATAAGCAGAGGGCTGAGAGGCTTTCGGCAACGCAGCAACAAGACAACAGTCTGAATGGCCTTTCCTTCCTCTTCGGTCTGCAGGACATTTCTACTAGTTCTCCTTTCCACCAGCTGCCTGCACATTCCCTACTGAGTCACAGGAAGATTCAGAAAAGTGCTCCCTCCAGCCTTAACAATCTCTCTTGTGGCCTAGCGGCTAAAGTCCTTGCCTTGAACGCGCCAGGATCCCATACTGGCACCAGTTCTAATCCTGGCAGCTCCACTTCCCATCCAGCTCCCTGCTTGTGGCCTCGAAAAGCAGTCAAGGATGGCCCAATGCTTTGGGACCCTGCACCCGTGTGGGAGACCCGGAAGAGGTTCCTGGTTCCTGGCTTCGGATGGGCTTAGCATTGGCCGTTGCGCTCACTTGGGGAGTGAATCATCGGATGGAAGATCTTCCTCTCTGTCTCTCCTCCTCTCTGTATATCTGACTTTGTAATAAAAATAAATAAAAAAAAAAACAAACAAAAAACAATCTCATGTCTACTAAGAAATCAGCCTGGAGCCATGACCTTACTATAACACAGAGAAAACTCATTTAGCTTCCTGTGGCTTATTGATAGCCTCCACTGAGATAAAGATATGTGTTACTGTTTTATCAGACCCTCAAAAATGTGATCCACTTTAGAATATCAACCTAGCAGCATTATAAGTAAGAAAAAGACAGTGATGAGTGGAACCAAATTAGTGAGGTTGTGCATACTCACCAATTCTGTCAGTGTCTGTGTAAGCTGTATCAGACACACAGGCTCATCTCAGGAGCGTTTCCTGTGCCCTCAGATCTTGTCTCACACAATGGTTTTTGGTATAATGCTGACTGAATATGTGGTTACAGAACGCAATCTAATATTTACCATTAGTTGACTATTTTCCTTGTGCATGTTCTTGGTAAATATTTTTTTAAATTAATTTATTTTATGATATAGTTTTGTAGGCTCAGGGATTTTCTCACTCCCCTTCCCAATTTTTCTTTCCCTACTGATTTCCCCTATATTATTTCAATAGTATAGTCCTTCAAAAACAGTTATAAGTCCATCATTCTGCTATTTAAGTGGGTAAATGTTTCTTATATATTTAGATTTTGTCTTGTGGCTCAAAAAACTGCACTGATGGTCTAGGGTTGAGTTATTTATCCCCAGTCTGTGGTAAAATATGTATAAATATTGTTATGTAAAACAAAATATAGTGTATCATATTTAATATCTAATTAGTTTAATTCTTTTACCTCATCCTGGATAATCTCCATTCACTCCAACAATATCTTCCACTGCAGTATCTTTCTGTCTAAATATCAGCCTCCTCCCATCTGTCTTCCTCTGTATTCAAAATTTCCCAGTATATCATTTTTAGCACTGCCTCTATTTCTCTTACCTATTTGTCCCTTAATCTACTTGGCCAAAGTCCAAGTCTGAATGTATCAAAGTCTCTTGATTTTTAATGCCCGTGCCTAAGCCGTCTGCAGGTGTTGGAGAAAACTCACAGGCAGGTGGACTCACCCCATCGTAAGTCACACGATGGAGCCAAGAAGGTGTCAACACTGCTCCCGCACCCTCTGTGCCACCACAGATGATGGTATTTACCCAGGCAGCTCAAGCTCCCACCTCTTACTTTCTTCAACGTCAGACCACCTTCTCTGCCCTTCATTAACAGCACTGGACCTTCCTGTTCACTTAAGAACATGGTAGTCAATAACTAATAATTCCCTTAACTTCCAATCACCAAATAACGAGGCCCACCAAATAGCTACACTCATCCCCTCCTCCTCTTCCATGTTGCACTGAAAGTGATTTCTCCATCTTTACGCTGTGGAAACTCGATCCCATCAGAACTCCTGAATTACTCCCTCCCTGACGCACATCTATAACAAGCCCACTCTTGACCCCTACCATCAGTTTCCCATGCTCACCTGCTTTCCTTCACTGCCACTTTTCTGAAGAGCAACATCTGAAAGCAAAGCCTTTGGCTCTAATTGTTCAACATTTAAACCTGCTCAAGTCTCATTTTCTTAGGAGAAAAACAATCTTTGCTGGGCCTTCATCCCCTTGAACTACTGTCCCCAGCTTCTCCTTTATAAAGTTCTGGAAAGGAATTTCTGTTCTTACTTTAACCCAATGTCCTTGGGATTGCATTTGCACAACTCTACCAGATGAACTCTAACTAAGGAGATCACATGACCAAATTCAAAGCTCACATTGTGCCTTTCACCTCATTTGCTTTCCTGCCAATGTTTGAATCAGCTGACTATTCTTCTACTCCATTTGAACTCTATGAACAACGTGATTTCTATTTTCCATGACTGTTTCTTACTGGGTTTTTTTTCACTCCTGTTTTTTCTTTCCTAGATTTCATACGCAGGATTCGGCACTCTCTTCCCCTTGATCTCATCTACTCTGATGTCTTTATTTGCTGTTCGGATGTTTATTCTGGACAAATTTACCTTTAGCAAAATTTATCATTTCTGAATTCTAGACCCATGTAATTAAATATCCACATGTCTGCAACAAAAGTAAGGACATCCACTTTTTCCAACCTTCCCTCAATGGTTCTATATCTGGAAATTACTATGCTAAAGTCAGAAATGTAGGCTGCATCTGTCTCCCTTCCCCAGGACCCAATGAACCAACAAAATATCAATCTTTCTTCCTAAATATCACGCAAATCCATTTATTTTCACTGCTATCAATATAGAGCAAATCATATTTCTCCTAGAACATCATTCATTCTTACCATGTAAAATTATTTTCTAATACACAAGAAGGAAATGCAGTAAGTTCAAATCTAATTATATCATTCCACATTGGAATATCTTCTGTTGATTATACCATTACTTATACAATAAAGTTCAACATTTAACACGTTCAAATGTTTTGCATGGTCTATCAACTTGTTATCTGCCCAACCTTATTTTGAACTCCTCTTCATAAGCACTACACTTCTTTCTTGCTCTTAAACACACATATTAACTGGCTTCTTAAATGTGTCATACTCATTCCCATTGGGAGCCTTTCATTCTTTTCTCCCTCTGATTAAAAAGAAATGCATCTACTATAATAGTATGTTCTTTAGCAAGCAAATTGCTATTTATATTGCAACTCGTGCTTTAAATATTTCTTTTTAAGGAAAATCTTCTCTGAATGGCTGGGATACACATTAATACAATATTTTCTAATAAGAAAACTTTGTAAAGAAATACTATTGTCTATTATTCCTATAAAGTGAAAACTTCAATTTGATAGAGACAATCTTGTCTCATTCAGTATCTCCAGTACCTTGATTGGTATCTCACATATAGCTATCAATAAATATTTCTGCAATGAATAAATTAACAAAAAACTTCACAAATAAAGTGCTAAAATACAAATTTTCAGAAGTTACTAATCAAAGGTTAGGAGTGGGAAAGACTAAAAATGTTACATATTCTTAATCAAGAAACAAAATAGAAAGATTTTTAAGCCAGGGTCAGCAAGAGAGGAAACTGGTTACCAATGGGTACTGTTAATTTTAAATTTTAGGAAAAATAAGCTCTAATGTTTTATTAATTCATGATTTATTAAAAAAAAACAAAAAAGCACAGCAAAACGGGTAAGCATTTGCCTCCTATGTCAGAGAGCCCGGATTTGATGCCCAGCTCCGCTGTCAATGCAGGTCCCCAGAGCCAGCGGTTCCAGCTCAGGTGGGTGGATCCAGGCCATCACATGACACACCTAGACAGAGTTCCCGATTGGCTGCCACTGCCAGGATATGGGAAGTAAGAAACAAGGGAATGGGAGCTCTGCTGTTCGTCTCTCTCTTTCTTGGAATGAACCCACGATGGGAACACTTTTCTCTCTCTTTTCCACCCTACCCCCCTACTATGTATTTTTCACAATAATCACTCCATTAATTTAAAGAGCTAGAAGAAAGTTTAAAATGTTGTTACCACAAAGAAATTTAAAATGATTGAGAAAATAGATACACTTTCTATGACTTGACATAGTGTATACCTGTATTAAGACATCACATGGTACTGCATAATATGCATAATTACATGTTAATTAAAAACATGCAAGTACAAAATATTCAAAAAAAATCTTTTTCATAAAAGGTAACAGGGGCAAGCAATGAACAAAATGAACAATCACAAACTGACTATGAAGCTGAAATTCTGTCATTCACACTCCAGGAAACTTACTTGTTTTGGTCACTTTGGTCTTTCAGGGAAGAAGCTGGGGAGAGCCCTGTATAAATCAAGAATCAGAGAGCTTCGTACTTACACAAAGGCTAGGAACGAGACTAGAGAGGTTGACATGTCGTGGTGCAAACATGTGAAGCTGCTGTAGGCAGGAGATGGCAGCTGCCTGAACCAGAGAATCTGAATGGTCCTGGGTTATTGCACATCCCACCAAACAAGAGGAACGAATTGTAGAAATTGTAGCTGCATTCCCTTGTATATAAACAAAATACACAAAATAATTATTTTGCTATTAAAGATATTCCAAGAAAATAAATATCTTTTAAATCACATTTCCTTTTGGTTACTATTGATTGCTTAAAAAACAAAGTCAACAAAGGCCATAGAAATGAACTCTACAACAACAGCATCTGGATGACAACAATGCAACTCTTAGATTTAGATCCTTTATGAATTCAATCATAAATAACACCACCTTTCAAAACCATCATTATTTTACTTGAAATAGTAGATGATTTACTCTTCTCTGGTTATCTTTCAACCAATATATTTTTCTAAGATTTATTTATTTTTATTGCAAAGGTAGATGTACAGAGAAAAGGCAAGACAGAGAGAAACATTTTCTATCTACTGGTATACTCCACAAAAGGCTGCAATGGCCAAAGCTGGGCCAATCCAAGTCAGGAGCCAGGAACTTTTTGGTTTCCCACACATGGACAAGGCCCTAAGAATTTGGGTCATCCTGCACTGCTTTCCTTGGCCATAAATTGCGAGCTGAACCAGAAAGGGAGCAGCTGGGACATGAGCCAGCATCCACATAGGATGCTGGTTCATGCAAGTGGAGGATTAGCCGGTTCAGCCATCACACCAGCCCCTCAACTAATAACAATCACTTCTACTATGTAATAACTTCAAATCCTGTTTGCTTAATAAGATTAATGACAATTTTTTTAGAGATAAGTAGGGAATATAAATACATGCTTTCTATAGTAATTTAATTGCCAAGTATTCCATTTAAAAGATCTTGCTACTGTAAAAGAATATATATACTAACCAATTAAAGAAATCACAAAGTCACATAAAAATCATGCTCTAGTTTTATATGCATTGCTTCATCGCCATCATTTCAGAAAAGCTGGTGAACAACTATGCTTAATCAAAACCACATATTCCTATCTTTGCCCAAAAAGAACTTTGTATTCAAAGAAGAAACCTGTCCAAATTTTTTTTTCCAATTCTTAGCATTCATAAGATGTTTTACGTTCTTTTTTGCTTAAAACCCTACCCAAATGAGGGAACTAGAGCAAAAGGTTAAGAAAACAGGCACAGGGAACTCACTAATGACAGACAAGCACATGCATCAGTCCTAACCTCTCCCAGCTTCAGCACTGCATCTGTAAAATGGACATGATATCTGTACATTATTAGAATTAAGTGAGGTAAAGAATACAAAAAGCTTAATCCATGAAAAGTATCTGACATAGTACAGATGGAAAAAAAAGGAAACTGAAATTGAAAATTGAAAGTGCTCGGAATTTTCAGGATACATTTTCAATAGTTTGCTTATGTGAACATTTACTTTAATCATCAGGAAAATGAGTTCAACAGAATCGAGTGGTAGGAACACAGGCTGCTGCACTGTAGCTGTGTCCATAATGTAAGTGATTATCTTCTCTGATCTTGTTATTTCATGACAAATCAGGTAATTATTAGCTACCTGTGGTAGTGGTTTTCAAAGTAGGGTCCTAATTCTTAGAGTTACAAATCAGTGAGGCAGAGTCCACAAGGAGTAGTGGATGGTACCACCGGCCAAAGGGATTCCACTTTACTTGTTTTCAAGTACAATTTTATTTAGAAATGCTTTCCCTGCTAAAACTGGGAAAAACATTGTCAGGTCCTAAGTCTGTGGTAGGAAACACACGTGAAAAGCTTGAGTTCCAGGTTGTTAGTAAATGAAAAGAATTCAGTACATTGTAATTATTATTATCACAACACTTCTTCAGGAAGCTGGAAGACAATAGTGCTATGTACTCACCTTGCAGTTCAGGGCCAACCGTAGTTATGATGGCACCCAAGCATCTACCCAAGCACTGATGCACTTCTGTATGCGAGGGTGGAACTGTCAACAGTAAGGTAAGAACTAGAGACAATGTTGGTTCCACATATCCACGATACATTGGGCCACTAGAATCCACTATCAAAGCAAGCGAATGAAGAGACCAAGTCTAGAAAAAAATACAATTATATTTTGCTTGTAAGGAATAGTTAGGGTATACTAAATTGGGTATAATTAGTTGTTTAAGGCATATACTATTGATAATTTTCTGCAAATCAGAATGAGCCTATGGATCAAGATTATAGGATATTTTCACACATCTTTGTCCCTCCATGTGGATATACATAAATACACACATGTGTGTACACATATATGTATTTGTGTATATATGTGCATATATACAAATATATATGTACACATACATACATATATATACGTCTCAGTAGAAATAGCAAAAACAAAAAGTTCAACAACTGAAGATTCCTACCAACGACCCAGCAACTGATTGGATAACAGAATCTTTTTATACGGGTCTGGCGTGGTAGCCTAGCAGCTAAAGTCCTTACCTTGCATGCGTTGGGATCCCATATGGGTGCTGGTTCTAATCCTGGTGGCCCGCTTGCCATCCAGCTCCCTGCTTGTGCCCTGGAAAGCAACTGAGGACGGACCAAAGCCTTGGGACCCTGCACCCGCATGGGAGACCTGAAAGAAGTTCCTGATTCCTGGCTTCGAATCAGCTTGGTTTTAGCTGTTGTGGCTACTTAAGAGAGTGAACCAGTGGATGGAAAATCTTTCTGTCTCTCCTTTCTGTATAAATCTGCCTTTCCAATAAAAATGAATAAATCTTTAAAAAAATATTTTACATGCAATTAAAAAGTTCATAAAACAGAAAGACTCTAATACATTTTTCTTAACAATTTGTCAGAGTTCTCATTTCATTTAATAGTACAAATAATTTTCAATACCATTTTAAAATCAGCAATGTTATACCTGCACTTCAGGAGATGTTCCATCTTGTGCTAGAGCCAGTAAAATGCTGACACTGGTCTTCAGATGCTGTCCGGAGCCGATACCTCCAACATAACGGTGCAAGCACCCAAGGGCCAAAGAGTGGCCAGTCCTGGATACAACATCTCGAGCTGATTTCAACCTGAAAAGATTACTACAGTTCAGGGATTGATTTCTTTATTTGCCTATTATTGTAACAAGCTATGTGTCACTAAAAACTGGGATTTATTCTGAAAATCATAAAAAGATTAGAATCATGATTCATTCCCAAGCAAATGTATCAATTTAGTCTTTGATACAAGCCACTTGAGAGAAAATCTAACAGCCTTCTAGCTTTTAATACTACTATTGAAAAACCAAGAACTATCTGAACCTTACTTTCATAATTGTTTCTAAAATAAAATATTAATTGGTTTAGACAATATATATTTAAAAACTATCTGCTTTCACAGAATTTCATAAAACATTTCCATATGAAAAATTCACCATACTTATATATTCAAACTCTTTAATATGAGCAAATTCTTTTTCTTTGTGACATACATTTTAAATTCTCTTCATGTAGTATACTAAATAAATCTCACATACAGAGAATACAAAATTTCAGTATGATAGGTGGAATATGTTTAGGAAAGCCCTTGTATAATATGCTGAATATAGTAACTTACATAATGAAATTGCTGAAATATATTTTAAATGTTTACACAGACACACTTGCACAAATGTGAGATCATGAATTAATCTAGCCATTCCACAACATAAATTCCATCACACTGCATATCATATAGCTGGTTTTTATGTAAAAATGAAAAATATTAGTACTTATACAACAAAATATAGACAGTAGATCACTGGGCTATAAATTTGGGGTATTTCTACTTTTACTTATATTTTGCTATATTTAATTGTTTCCAAAAGTACAGAATTCATTAATCTACTTGAAGCTACTACTTGCCTACTTTGTGTTAACCGTTGTTGAAGAAATTGGGCTTATGAGCTAATTATAAAAGCCAAGTACAAATCCTCTGGAGGGTACCATCTTTGTAAATATTAATTAATTTGAAAAAGTTAAGAGATTCCATCCATTGGTTCATTACTGAAATGGTTGGTATGGCTTGAGGTGGGCCGTACCTGAGCCAGGAGCTTCTTCTGGGTCACTCACATAGGTACAGGGGATCAAACACATCGGAAGGCCTTTGTGGCTTTCCCGGGGAGCTGCATCACAAATGGAATAGCCAGGTCTCAAAAACAACATGTGTGTGAGATACCCATGCCATGAGTGCTGATTTTAACTGCAATTTCACAGTGCCAGCCCTGGGCATCTTCTTTTTAATATTACAGTTAATTAACCCTGGCATGATAGCCTAGTGCCTAAATTCTTGCCTTGCAAGCACCGGGATCCCATATGGGCACCAGTTCACATCCTAGCTGCTCTACTTCCCATCTAGCTCTCTGCTAATGTGCCTGGGAAAGTAGCAAAACATGCCCAAATATTTGGCTAACTGCCACCTATATAAGACAGCCTGATGAAGTTCCTGGCTTTAGCATGGCCATCTTGGGAGTGAATCAGCAGATGAAACAGATCTCTCTCTGTCTCTCCATTCCTTTAATTCTTGCAAATAAATAAATAAATCTGTTTTAAAAGAAGAAAAGGGCGCTGCTAAATAACTGTGAGCATTTATAACAGCTGATTCTAAAACTTGAATAATCAAGAAAAATAATGATTTGGGTACGAGAATACAAAACTGAGGTCGTTAGTAACAGTTTTCCTGACTCCATACGTAACACTGGGAAGCTGGGTTAGAATCCCTATTATGCTAAAAATGAATTGTACTCTACAACTTCTCCTGATTAAATAATTTAAGCAATTGCTGAACCAAAAACTAAGATCTTTATTAAAAAATGCCCCACAGTACTATCACACGCTATACCACATGGAAAACAGTTTATAATTGCTAATTTACAAGAAACTTCCTTGTTAGTAAGGAGGCACCACTTACTTGTCAAAGCTGTACTGGGCCATCCTGGCAATGAAAGTGGCTTCTCCAACCACCTGAGCCATTCTTCCCAGGGCTTCCCCAGCTGCACAACGTAAAATGGGGTTGGGGTTGTCGAGAGCGCCCATGACCAGCGTCAGTGCAGATTTACGCACTTCCTCAGGGCCTAGAGTACTTTTGTTTTCAGCTAAGCCCTACATTGATAACAAAATAAATGATGCTGATTATGGGCAATGCATAATTCAGACTAAATAAGGGAAAAATATCTTTTAATATTTTAACAAACATTGCTAAAAAATTCGTACATTGTTTCTTCAATTTTCACATGCATATATAATATAATGTACCTTAAAACAGCAGTTATTAACTTGATAGTAATCACTTTCCTAAATATGATTTCAGAACATGATGTATAAGACAGCCAAGGTCTGTCAGCATGGAAATCAACCACCGCTGGGAGTCTTTCTATTCAAGAACTGATACAAGTTGCATTCATACATAAAGGATGCTGTATTATTAAATCAACTACTCTATTAGAATTTATTACTTTAACTTGGAGAAAAAGATTGAAAGGAATGAGAAACACTGACTATAAAATTCCACAGAAGACAATCACATCTTAAAAATGCAGTCAATATACATTTAAAGACAAAATGAGGCAAAATAATTAGCACATGAATATGGATCATTTGTTCACACTAAATGTTAGTAATTCTGTTCTAGCTATACTTACTTTCCTGAAATTTAATTTATTCAACACCAAAAAATGTAAGTTTAGGCACTTAAAAAAATGTCAGCCATGGGCCTGGCATGGTGGCCTAACAGCTAAAGTCCTCGCCTTGCACACATCACACACACGGGGATTCCGTATGGGCACTGGTTCTAATCCCGGCAGCCTTGCTTCCCACTCAGCTCCATGCCTGTGGCCTGGGAAAGCAGTCCAGGACGGCCCAAAGTCCTGGGACCCTGTACCTGTGTGGGAGACCCAGAAGAAGCTCCTGGCTTTAGATTGGCTCAGCTCTGGCTGTTGCAGTCACTTGGGGAGTAAATTATTGCATGAAAGATTTTCCTGTCTCTGCTCCTCTATATATATCTGACTTTGAATTAAAAAAAATAAAATCTTAAAAAAAAAAAAATTAGCCATGACAGAAAAAAAAAATAGTACCTCCACGAAGAAAAGTGAAGTTTGTACAGCAGAGTTATAGATGCCCATTATTAATCTGTCTCTGTGGGAGACCATGACGTCCTCACCCTTTCTCCAAAAACTCAGATTTGATTTGTCTTGCTTGCTTCTAAATGAAGCACACTCCAATGATTACAAACAGTACAAGCCTTTCTATATTAATGTTTCCTAATGTTTACAAAACATGACTTTCGAAACATGCTCATTTAAACATTTGGTACCATTTTATTTTTTTTTAAAAAAAAGATTAATTTTTATTGGAAAGTCAGATATACACAGAAGAGGAGAATCAGAGAGGAAGATCTTCCGTCTGAAATTCATTCACCACGTGGCTGCAATGGTCGGTGCTGTGCTGATCTGAAGCCAGGAGCCAGGAACTTCTTTCTGGGTCTCCCATGCGGATGCAGGGTCCCAATGCTCTGGGCCATCCTCAACTGCTTTCCCAGGCCACAAGCAGAGAGCTGGATGGGAAGTGGGGCTGCCGGGATTAGAATGTTGACCATATGGTATCCTGGCACATTCAAGGCGAGGACTTTAGCTGCTAGGCCACGGCACCAGGCCCGGTACCATTTTATTTTTAAAATGTCTTATGATAAGCTTAGTGCTGAATGACATGTTTAAAGTCCATTCTATGATATGTGAACCCTGCATATGGGCAAGATATGTTTTTCTACTTCGTCCTAATAGAAGCTGCACTTCAAATGAGGCAGAAGGAGTTACACTACCTAAATGCACAGTCTAGCAAGAAATTAACCCAGAGCACAATTAATAAATGTCTTAAAAATAAATACCTTCAGTGCACTAAGAACAGCAGTGAATATGTTAAGCTGCACGGCCTGCTGGCGGACACCTTTAGCTTGTTTCACACATTCCGCAAAGTGATCCAACATTTGCAATCTATCATAACAGAAAAAACAGCACATGAGTGATACTTCTGTTCAAACACGGCTCAAGAAACACACAAGAAAGGTACAAACTAACTGGGAATTGATACCCAGTGCTGCTTCCTATTTCCCTGTCCAAACCAGATCTCATTCTCCTAAATGGGTAAATGGACACATGGTCATTAAATAGAATAAACCCAAACGCTAGCTATTAAGTTTCAATCCACAAAATAAGGTTATAGCTGAAGTGATTCTCTTCCACATTAATAGGAGCATCCAAGCCAGTGCTTGGTAGGTAAGTCTGAAGGTTTCTTCAAGAGAAAAACAATCATTGATTACGCTTACCTAAGAGGCTTCTAGGTTAGAAGTTTTTAAATGCACCAAAATTTTTTAGCCTTGGTTTTATGTAGGACAAAATAGAACCTCTTATAAACTATCTTTGAAAGATATCAGGAAGTTTCAAGAATATTTAGCTGTGGTCAATTTTTTAAGTGTGAAAAACCAGAAGTGAATTTTTTTATATTTTAAAATTTTTAAATGAGCTCACTCAAAAAAATGGCCATTTTAGACAATTGTTACAGAAGACAGTGACATTATTCTTCCAAAAAGGGATGTGAAGAGGCAAAGGAACCTGACCAAGCCGGATGTAGAACCATTTGAACATGATTACAATCCAAAGGAGGAATCAATACTTCTCTTAGGTCTATACGGATTTAACTCCAATTTATAATGCGCCATCAGTATTGAGTCAAACTACTATAACGAAAATTTTGTCGTGCAAGACTGAGCCTACGATACAGTGGATCCAAAGTGCTGGTACACAGGGACAAACCTTAAATAATGTCAAGCTCTGTGGAATCTGTATGCAGCTTACCATGCCCATGTTCCTCATGTTAGTAACCTTACAAGAGGACAGCTTTTAAGAAGTAACACTCCCGTGGAGATAACTGGGATGGGAAAAATTCACTGTCTGAACATCATTTATATTTAACTAAAATTACCTGGTTGACTTTGTACTAACCGGTGCTTGTAAGAAACATGAGGAAACACGACACCAAAAAGAGCTACAGAGGCATCGATGACGGAGACTCCCAGGGGTAGGGGGCCAGGCACAGCCTCCCCAGCCGGAATTCGTAAATAAATGGAAGATGGGTCATGCTCCAGGGCCCCACTGCCAGAGGCACTGTTTGGCTGCAGCTGCAAGACAGTGATACACAAATTACTCCAAATCTACCTACTAAGAAGTGTACATTAAGAATACAGCAAGGGGCCCAGCAGGATAGCCTTGTGGTTAAAGTCCTCACCTTGCACATGCTGGGATCCCATTTGGTCACAGGTTCTAATCCTGGTGGCCATGTTTCCCATCCAGCTCCCTGCTTGTGGTCTGGGAAAGCAGCTGAGGATGGCCAAGAACATTGGGACCCTGCACCCAAGTGGGAGACCCAGAAGAAGCTCCTGGCTCCTGGCTTTGGATTGGCTCAGCTCTAGCTGTTGTGCTCACTTGGGGAATGAGCCATCAGATGGAAGATCTTCCTCTCTGTCTCTCCTCCTCTGTGTATATCTGACTTTCCAATAAAAATAGAAAAATCTTAAAAAAAAAAAAAGAATACAGCAAGAAAGAGGGAGAAGATATGGCAACTGAAAAAAGAATGCTTTGATTCAAAAATCCTAAAACACACAAAAATATAATTTATTCATTTAATAAAGTCATCAGTAATATAGTAATACCCTATGTAATGTAATGTGTCTTATATGCATCTTAAAACATCATTATGTTATCCACTTTAATATGTGAGCAAGCCAGTATCTGCAATCACAAAACTAACAAATTTTTAAACAAGGGCTTTAGTCATTCTTTTTAAAAAACCAGTAAGGAATAATGCATTCAGTGAGTAAAAGGAATTCTGAATCTCTCTCTCTCTTTAAAGATTTATTTGTATTTATTGGAAAGGCAGATTTCCAGAGAGGAGAAAGATCTTCCATCTACTGGTTTACTCTCCATGTGGCCACAATGTCCAGAGCGAAGCCAATCTGAAGCAGAAACCAAGAGCTTCTTCCAAGGGTGCAGGGTCTCAAGATTTTGGGACATCCTCTACTGCTTTCACAGATCATAAGCAGGGAGCTGGATGGAAGTGGAGCAGCCAGGACACAAACCAGAACCAACATGGGACCCCAGAGCTTGGAGGTGGAGGACTAGCCAGTTGAGCTATCACGCCAGGCCCTCTAAATCTCTCTACTCTCACTCCTCTCACAGCTGCCACAACAGTCACAAAACAAAACAAACTAAAACAGAACATCAATAACCAATAACCTAAGATCATTTAACTGATTTTGAGCAGTCACCCTGGGCCATCTAAATTTAAAGTTTCCCTGGGACATTAAATTCATTGAATAAAAACAACTGGCCAAATCCTAACTGTTGCTTTTTTTTCCTTTTACCACCCTTTATTCTAGGACCCAGATGCCATCTCTGAGTGTTCAAGAAAGCTAGAAGAGAACAAAACCATAGTTTACACAATTTTCTTTGTAAACAGTGATATGTATGTAAGAGGACCACTGTTTTAGATGAGGCTGGTATTTCATTTCACCGTGGGGTTTATCACCTGGTCTTCAATCGATTTATGATCAGTTTCTTGAAGCCAGGAGCCAAGAAGAACACTGTCGTCATAATGGCAGAGCGATCTGAGGAGGGAAGTAGTTGTGTTGGCTGAGTTATCAGTCAAAGTGAATTCTGCTACCAGCTCTCTAAGAAGTGCGTTGAAAGAGCCTACAAAACAGAACTTTAAATCAGATTACAAAATAATTTTTATGAAAATTACAATCTCTGTCCACAAGGAGTAGCAACATTTGTGTTCAATATGAATGAAATAAGTAAATCCATGCTCCTTTTCAAAAAATCTATATTAATGTATTTTAACAGAGTAATGGCATTTCTTTATTATTATGTTAATCCTCTTGTCCTAAATTATTTGAAGTAGCCAAAAAACTCAGATAGAAGAAAAGATACATAATAATGATATGATTATTTATTAACTATTGTTAAATAATGTACAAATACTAAACCAAAGCATACCAAAATGCTTAGGCAAGACAGTATTATAAAAAATGAATAGTTACCATAACATTACATATAATATTAGATATCTGCAAAGTGCATCATTATTCTCTTTTGGCTACATTATAGAGTTTATGAAGCAGTTTAAAAACACAGATTATTAGGATAAACCAGCTGGGTTTGAACCCAAGCTCTGCCATGTGCTAGCTCTAAGATGGGCAAATCATGTTACCTCTCTTTGCCCACGGTTCTTCATCTTGGAAGAAGACTCCTACGGTGGGTAGGAGTCAAAGCAGCTAACACATGTAGATTGAATCACAGGAAGTAGTGTCAACTACCTTGTATGAACAACAGTAAAACTGTGACCTTCCTCTGTGTTAGTGAGTGAGTTAGTGGCAAAGCCATGGTCAGAATGCTAGAATGCTATGAAAACAACTGAAAAGGCATAATGAAGATTTCTGTTAGACACTGACATTTTTATTTACCTTCGTAAGTTTTTGGAGGTAACAAAGCCAAGATATCATAAAGTCTTAAACGGACCATTGCAGCACTAGCTTTCAGATGGGCTCCGTGGGCTTTAATTACAGACGGAATGCTAAAATATCAGAAGCACAGTTGGTGTCAGATAAACAGAATATAACTTGTAAATTTTTAGCTTTTTTTTTTACTTGCAAACTTTTAGCAATATATTTTTCAACAATGTATTAATGTTGTATCATAGAACACAGGGAAGTATTATACCTTCATTTTAGTTTATTTTGTACCTTAATGGTTAGAGCAATTTAAAACACAGTTGTACTTCATCCAGTATATTACTGCAGTTTGTACAAAAACAAATCTTAGAAAAACAGTTCTATGTAATTCCTACAAAATTCTGGAAGAAAGAACAACTTCCAGCATAACTGAGAAATACATAAATAAAAATTTATTTTTAAACAAAATGGGATGTTAACTTTTCTTAATTGTTTACTTACTGTGACATCATAGTCATGGCACATTCAATAGGGGTCATTAATTTTCTAATCACATCTTCAGTGAGAAGCTCAGGACAATGTGCAACAAAACTCCTCATAGCTAGACAAGAATGTGTGAAGGACAGTTTAGAGCAGCTTCTGTGAGCGTGGAACAGTATTACAACATTACGGACAGGCATTTAGAATCTCAATCACTATAAAACATAAGGTTCTGAAACCATGTCACATCAAAAACTAAACCAGCAAGAACTACAGGAAAAAAAAATTCATAGGAAGGGGTAGAAGAAGGGGAAAAGGCAGACAGCAGAAACAGAAGGAAAATATCCATGAGTGGGAATTCAGACGACCACAAAGAAAGCAATTCTAAGACTCACCGAGAAGTGAGCCAAGCAGTCCAGTGAAAAGGACTATCTCTACTGATTATTTTAGCAGCTAAGACTAAAAACACCTCTTAATGTATGGAAGTGAAACGGACATCCTGCTATGCTACATGGCTAAATAATATGCAATCTACATCATTTGAAACAAAAGTGTTTTTCACCCTGACACAAAACAAGAATGGGGGATAAAATGTGACTTTATTTCCTAAATGCAACAAAACTCAAGTCTCCTGTAAGTTGCTGATTCCCAGACAAAACAACTTTACCCATCATTTTTTTGCTAATGTCAAGTCTGAAAAATGTATCAGTGTTGGCAGATTTGATAACTGCATAAGGAAACAGCTATTTTTTTTTCCCTACGTTAAGAAAAGACTAACAGTGAACTGCACAACCTGGATAATCCTGAGCTTCTATTTTCCTTTAAATATGCTTGGATTATATTTTTAAACATGCTAACTCAGTGCTTCTTTGAAAGGTGTAAACTGACAACTGGGAACAACAGGCCTTGGTTCTAGCTACTTACTGTTTTATCACCAACTCTAGCCACTTTGTCTATTTCTATTACAAAATTAGCACACTAGAGTTGATTATACTTTCTAAATCTGAAAGTCTGAATTTATCAATTTTAACAATAAATAAAATAAAACCATGTTTTTTCCTTGACTTTACACAGATTTTAATAATAGAATAACATTGTGAAAGTGTAATTCTTTTGATTCTTACCACATAAAGCTCCTGCACGACCTTCCAACGTTACCTGCCAGGTAAAGGAATCGCCTCGGGCCTTCTCAGCCTCTAATTCCTTTAAAGAACGAGGGAAAACGTTTCGCCACAATAACAACATCTTGGGCAGATGGTAACGAACAACTGACGGTCCTAACCAAGAAAATGAGAATATAAACCATATATATACACACACATATATACACACAGAAGCACATATATCTTACACTACAAATCAAAGTAAATGGGGTCCAAAGAAATTTAAATGTACTTTTCTAAAATGTTTCTTATCCAGTGAGTAAAATATCTATTCTGTTAAAGCAAACTGAAAGATATTATAAAGGTATCAGTATTTTTAGCTTGCAAACATAAAAAACGAGCAGTTTAAAAAATCTTTCCTGTATTCAAAAGGACAGATTAAAAATATTCTCAATGATAAAACATATCTGGGACACATTATCTAAAGTCCTTTCTATAAAGATATGCACATAAACATAGGTACTCACTCTCTTACACATACTTATATCCCTCCATTTGGGGGACAATTTATATGATTAACTTAATTTCATGGAAGATTACTATGTTTAGAACTAAGAACCTATATTTACATTGCTAAAAAATTAATTTAACCACACACATAACATAAATTTCTAGAAAAGATTTGCCATTTTTCACTTTCTTTAGAAAAGAAACCCAAGCCATCTATTCAATGGACAGAGCTAAATATGGTGAATAATTTTGCAGTATACACACACACTTTCCATAGTAGCATCTAAACATGGGAGCTGAAAAGTGGACACAAGTCATCACAATGATACCATGCATTTCTGCACTATGCTAAACCATACCCAGATCTCAGACTTGTCATGGCATCGAAGGAAGCGAAGCACATTAGAGATGGTTCCCCACAACAGCAGTACCAACAACACTGTTCAAACATGACTTTAACACTCTACTAAAATTACATGGCTGCCATCACTCTGGGACGCAATTTGACTCCCCCGCCTCCATTCTCATTCTCATCTGTTTTGAGTAGCTCCAAGATCACTGGGCTATTCTGATGGCAATGGTAAAACTTTGTGAACAAGTTTCTCATTAAATGAACCTATACAAACACTATCAAAAAGAGAAATTTATCACCAAATGGTGGGAAAACACCTTTAATATTTTATAACTTTATTTCAAGTCCAGGAAGTTAAATTTAATACTATAGTTTAAATTTGCTTAAGAGTCTACTGATAGCTATAGAATAAGACAGAATCCTACTCAAATATAATCATACCTAAAGTCATAAGGGCTCCAAGTAAAAGCCACCCAGCTTGGGTGCGCTGCAAAGACAGTCTGCTATTTTGGGCAGCAGTTCGTAAAAGATCTTCAGCAATGCTAACCACCATCTGCAAGAGAAGTATTAAATTGGATTTTAATTTAAACAAGTTATAGAAATCAAGTAAGAAAAGAGAAAACTAGTACACTTTAATAGGAGCTATTCTTCTGAGGTGTTAGCGTAAACACATTTCCAGAGACCTATTCAGTCTTGATTATCCTGATGAAACTGAACAGACCTGGAACAATGCATTGGTTAAGAGTTGGCACTAGGATTAGATGGTCTGGCTTCCCTTCCCAGCTGTACCATTTGCTAGCTTTCCAACCTGCAAAAACTTCACCTCCCTACCCTAAGGCTCCCACAGGCATAACAGGACCACCACTTCCACTCTTGGAAGAGTTGAGCAAGTTAATACAGTACTCAGGACAGTGCAAGTTCATGCATGTAACCATTTAGTAAGTTCTATTAGTATGGGACAATTATTCTATGTTCAAAAATTTCTACTATGCACCTGCCATTAAACTAATTTTATGGAGCTTACAGTCCCAAAAGAAAAGATGTAAGAAAATAGAAAGCACAGAACAGTACATGGTTAAATGACACTATAACGGCACATTGTATGATAGACATCAGCAAACGAAAGAGCTTTTATAGGCAGAGTGATGTTCAAGAAATTGTACATAAGACATGGTTTCTGAATTGGGGCTGTAAACAAACAAACAATAACCCTTAAGTTTGGAACAACTAAATAAAAGGGGAGATCAAACTACCAATGCACCCAGTTCACACGGATGGAGACTAAAAAGGGCCTACCACGAAACCAAGATGATCAATCTGAGTAGAACCTGACATTAAGGTTTAAGGTTACTTCTACTCATAACCTAAGTTAACTAAGAAACTTCAATTTTTATCAGCAACATGATAAACATGGCTACATAGCATACATTGCTGACTTTTTTTTACATATTTATCTTATGTATTTATTTGAAAGAGTTAGACGGACAGAAATAAAGAAAAAAGGAAGAAAGGAAAACAGAGAGAAATTCTTCATCTGCTGATTCACTCCCCAAGTGGTCACAATGGTTGGAGCCAAGCTAATTCAAAGCCAGGAGCCAAGAGCTTCTTCCAGCTCTACCAAGGGGATGCATGATCCCAAGGCTTTGGACCACCCTCTACTGCTTCCCCAGGCCATAGCAGGGAGCTGGATGGGAAGTAAAGCAGTTGGAAATCTTTGAGTTAGCCAAATTGCTTACAGATAGTTGACACAAAGAAATGCCTCCTTAGAGGATTTTGTCATTGTGGAAGTATCATAGTATGCTTTCACAAACCTAAACAGCACAGTTTCCTACATACAAAGGCTATCTGGTGTATACTGGGCACTGATGGCCAAAAGCTCATTACGTAGCTCACAACTATAATTACAATCAGGTGGTTTTTCAGCTAAAATAAATTTTAACATGATAACTGCACCCAAACAAGAAAGTATTTGTGTATCAATTAAATATTAAATATTAATCAGGGTATGTTATTCCTACATGCACAAAAAAAGATACGCAGTATCACTGAAGCAGAACTATTGTGGCTTGAGCAAGCACTTCAACATTAAACATAGCAGGGGTCCAATAATGACAGAGCCCACAGGACAGCATTCACAATACCTTTCCTTTAGCATGAGGAATGCCCAAAGGACACTGATGAACTCCACCTAGCAGGGCAGCCATGGCAAAGCTATAGCCACTAACAGCTTCTGGCGAAGTCTTCAAGTTGTTGAGTCGTTCTGCACATCTGTCTAGAAATGGTGTCAACTGGAAGGGTAATGCCACAGCCACACAGCGCAAACACCACGCAGCAGCAAGTCGAGCCGCCGTACTGGGATGAAGCAGCACTGAAGTCACAATCTCTAAAAGCCCTAGAAAGGAAATACTCCAAAAAGTGACTCTTAGGTAGAAAGTCAACTTCAGAACCTAAAGAATTAAGCAGAGCACAGCGATTAAAATCAGGAGCATGATGATTTCTCCCAGGTAGTTCTCTAACTTTTCCAAAAGACAAGAATCAAGGCATTCAAAGCTTATTCTGGTGCAAAGTTTTTGAGTTCCATGCACATTTCTTTTTCATAATACTCATTTTCCATGAATTGTTCAAAGCTTCCTGTATTAGTCATTAACAGCGGAGTGCTTTAAACTTTTTCTATAGTATAGTACCATTATATTCCATAAAATATAAATGTTGATATAAAATGAAGATATTAAAAAATTCTGTCAATTATTATCAACTGTAACTGTAACTGCTTTCCCTCAATTCTATTTCACTAGTTAATACAATATTTCCTATCACATTGAAAAATAAATATAACCTAATGACCTAAATTACTATCTATAAGGGTAAGTATTTCAGAGTTAACATCAATCACACTTGTCACTGTAAACAACAGTGGAAAACCGCTCCAGCCAGTAACCAGGCACCGTACCTATGGATGCTTCCTGAATCAGAGGGGAGGCGGTGGCGTTGAGGCTCTGCACTAAGCTCCCCAGCTCCTGGAGGGCGCACACCATCACATGCTGGCTTGCGGCAATGTCTGCAGCCCCCGATTTGTTTTCACTGCTAGTGTCATTCACTACTGCTTCTGTAAATACAAAATCACATACTTGGTATAGGTGAAGTGAGCTGCAACATCACATTCTTGGTCCACATCACTTCCTTTCAGTCATACTAGTTAGTTGATGTCTGAGCTGTAAACATTCTAAGTGGTTATTTTTCCACAGAAAGCTAATTAATTAAACACTGGATGAACTTAGCAACATTCTTTAATGACCATATGACAATACCAAAACATGCATGCAGTGACATCTATCTGACAGCATTTAGGAACACAGCTGAACCGTAGGACACAGCAGCAATCCGGGCTATCTCACAGCACAGACTCCACTTTCTGTAAATCCGATGTTCAAATAAAAATAATTAAACCTTAAAAAAAAAAAAAAGCAATAGCAGTGTATTCATAAAACATGCCCAAAGCAGAAAAGCCATCAGCTGGTGCTCACTTTGGCAGCACATGTACTAAAACTGGAAAAGCCATCAGCTGATTATTCCTTGGAGAGAGCCAAGAAATGAGCTGGTACATGCCAAAGGGTTGTAAAAACAACACAGGCAGACTGTTTAAAGGACTAAACTATTGTACTAATACAGGAGAATTTGGTGGCTGTGAGGGCTTTTAGAGAGGAGGGAGGAGAAATCTCAGAACCTATCAACTGTATCATAAAATAATAATTAAAAAAAAAAACAGGGAAGTAGGAATAAGAGGAAATGCAACCTTAGAAACATGCTACCCAAATCTTTAAAAACTCCACCTCAGGCCTGGTGGCGTGGTCTAGCGGCTAAAGTCCTAGCCTTGAATGCGCCAGGATCCCATATTGGTGCTGGTTCTAATCCCGGCAGCTCCACTTCCCATGCAGCTCTCTGCTTGTGGCCTGGGAAAGCAGTGGAGGACGGCCCAAAGCCTTGGGACCCTGCACCTGTGTGGGATACCCGGAAGAAGTTCCTCGATCCTGGCTTCGGATGAGCATAGCATCAGCCGTTGTGCTCACTTGGGGAGTGAATCATCGGACGGAGGATCTTCCTCTCTGTCTTTCCTCCTCTCTGTATATCTGACTTTTCAATAAATAAATCTTCAAAAAAAAAACTCCATCTCATTGTCATTGTACATTGTTTCAATATTAAATAAGAGTAATCAATGGAAAAGACTACGAAAAATCAATTCAGAAAGGTAACAAACTAGCCGGATTTCTGCGTAAACAAAGAACCAGGGGCATCAACAGTACATTTTCCTGGTATCATTTCTTACCCACGGCTTTCATCTGTTTCCCAATTGCTTGGCATATTTCCTTGGCAGCGGCAATCTGGGCTTTCTCACCCAGCAAACTTCCCACAGTAGCTCTTAGGATGAAGGAGACACAACGTCTGGAGTACACAGCCTCAACATGTGTTTGTGTTGCTCGAGGATGAGAAACCAAATCAAGAACATGGGACAAAAATGTAGCAAAGCTACGCTCCAACCACTGACCGCCCAGTGTTGTGACAAAAACAACATATGCCTAGAAATAGATTAACATACAATTTCAGATAAATTTATGCAAACAAGTAGAAATTACATATAGAGCAATTGCAGAAAAGAAACTGGTGGCAACATGCAAAATAAATAAAGTTTGAGATTAAAACATAGGAAATTTGAACTTGAGCATTTTAATATTTCTAGGAAAGGAATTATTGGTAAAGTATCTTTGACTAAAAAGAGTTCTTAGGATAATGGTTTCATGAATATATAGAATGGAAAGGGAAGCAAGGAAAGCTGAATTCACTCTAGTGATGCAGAATGTAGCATTTTACAATGCTATCATGTTAATATCCTAAACCCACTGTGACAGCAACCAAACGCTTCTGTCTGACTTCCTCTGTAGGATAAAAGTGGTTTACTTCCAGGTTAAACATGTTTCTGGCACAAGGTACAGTTTCTGTGACTTTTACTATGATCATGAAGAACCACATTCTCTTATTATGGGTTAATTATTATCAGCTTATTAATTATAAATATTTGGAGTTATTTATTACTTCAAAATCATAATTCCAAATCATAAATGTTCTTATAATTACATTGGTAATTATTCACAGATGTAAATCCAATCAAGGCATTAACCAATATGGTTAGCTTCAAGGTTGCTGGAGAACATTAAACACCACATGCCTAAAACTGCCTGAGTAAATTCTAATTACAATTGAATTCTTATGTGATTCTTTGCTAAGCAGGATTTGAGCAAAAGTGTTTTTTAGATGTTCGTATAAAGAGAGTAGATATATGCTACTTACACATCATTAATTCTTTACCTTTCAGTTACATATAAGCATGTCATTTGGAATTTGAATATAATTTATTTACTTGGTAAAAGAAACAAGCCAGTACAAAAAATTTATGTATACTGTTACTAAGTAAGAGTATTCCACAAACCTGTGTAACTCCAACTCGTACTTCACGATTAACAGATCCTCCAACTTTCAACATTTCTCCACCACTCTTTAAGAAACCTGACCCTCCACGGAGAAATCCTGTGGCCATGAGTTCTAAAACTTCATCAAATGTCGCTCGCTTCACATTCTGACGCATTACTGTCAAGAAGAAAAGCAAGTTGGTAAGCATACATATTTCTGAATTAAGATTTTTTTGGGGTACAAGTTAATTCATATTTCTTACCTCTAGTAATCAAACAATTGGTTTTATAGAGACAGTATCATTTCACTGTTTTATAATCTTAAAAATGTACAGTGAGACCAAAAAAAGGCTAAGAAAAATGGAGTGAGCTAGAAAAGAAAAGCAATCAATATCCTTCAAAATGGTCTAATGATGACAAACCCAGTTTGTGTACCCAACCCAACAAGGGCAAAATGCATTCAGGGAAATTTTTGCTAATTGATCATGGCTCTCATTCTCAGCCACGGTGGATGCAAAGAAATTTTCTCAACATAGTGTTTTCTTCTTCATCTTTTGAAAAATATTTCTTAGAAAAATAAAACAGAAATGGCAGCAATGGCCATGGTTGGGCTGAGTCAAAATCAGGAGCCAGGTCTTTTGCGTGAGCGGCAGGGTCCCTTCCACTGGCCTCCCGGGCACAGCAGCAGGAAACTGAACTGCTACCTCTGATTATGCTTACAAAACGGTAAATAACAATTTAAAATACCACAGTATGTATTAATGAAAACATATTCATTGGGAATTCAAAGTAAAAAATGAACATATACGATGCCAAGTTCCAATGCTTTAAATATGAAAACTCAACATATAAACTTTGCTTGCCTACATATCCAGAATTGCCAGATATTATTTTCTACATTTGTTAGCACAAAAAAATTTGATTCTGAGAAAATTCCATTTGAATTCTATCATATTATAGAAAAACTAGACATAGATACTAACAGTTTAAATATTTAAAGTGACTTGCAAATACGTATGATCATTTACAAGGAAGCATTCCACAAATCTTCATGTATTTATGATAACATAAAACAGGGGTTAGCGAACAACAATACCTGTTGCCTGTTTTGGCATCAATGCTGTAGCCATGACTGTTCCTAAGAGTTTAGATACGGCAACCCGTACTCCATAATTTGAGTTTTCCAAAGCCTTAAAGCAAAGAGTGGCTATGTTTTCCAGTTCAGCAGTCCACATGAATACAGCTTCATTCTGTAGTTCCAGCAGACACTGGAATTAAAAGCAAAAATAAAATAGTAAATGACACCCTGGAATTTACACTTCCAGAGATGGGGTTAAGAACATTTGACCTCTTTTCTAAACTACTAAAACTCTTCACAAAACGAATGAAACAACAGTTTTCAAACAAGGGACATGAGGCAATTAAGAATGGTCATATCTTTAAGAAACGGGAGAGGTTGGCACAATGGCTCAATTGGCTAATCCTCCACTTCCAATCCAGCTCCCTGTTTGTGGCTTGGGAAAACAGAAGAGAATGACCAAAGACGTGGGACCCTGCACCATGTTGGAGACCCAGAAGTTTCTTGTTCCTAGCTTCTGATCGGCTCAGCTCTGGCTATTGAGGCCATCTGGGGAATGAATCAGAGGGATGGAAGATCTTTCTATCTTTCCTTCTTTCTGTAAATCTGCCTTTTTTTTAAAGATTCATTTTTATTGTTTTTATTGCAAAATCAGATATACAGAGAGTAAGACAGACAGAGAGGAATATCTTCCGTACACTGATTCACTGCCCAAGGGGCCACATGGCTGCAACTGAGTTGATCCAAAGCCAGGAGGCTGGAGCTTCTTCCAGCAGCCAGGATTCTAGAGTGTGCAAGTCAAGGAGTTTGGCCACTAGGCTGCTGTGCAAGTTCCCAAATCTGTTTTTCCAATGACAATAAATAAATACAGGACCCAGCGCAATGGTCTAGTGGCTAAAGTCCTGGCCTTGAACATGCCGGGATCCCATATGGGCAACAGTTTAATCTTGGCAGCCCCACTTCCCTTCTGGCTCCCTGCTTGTGGCCTGTGAAGGTGGATAAGGGTGGCACAGAACCCTGGGACCCTGCACCCACGTGCGGAACTTGGAGGAAGTTCCTGGCTCCTGGATTTAGATTAGCACAGCTCTGGCTATTGTGGCAGCTTGGGGGGTGAATCATTGGATGAAAGATTTCCCTCTCTGTCTCTCCTCTTTTCTGTATATATTACTTTCCAATAAAAATAAATAAACATTAAAAGAGAGAGAGAAATAAATGCAAAATGTTAAAAAAAAAATTTAAAAAGCACAGCAGCAGCAGCCAAGAAGCTGAAGCCTTCGAGTGGCTCAGTTCAAAGCACTGAGAAAGTTTCCTGTACTTAGAGGAAAATGTGTAATGGTAAATCTTGTACCAGAGAAGATGTAGGTTTCAAATAAATAAGCTTAGCCTCCATCTGAAGAAACTTGAGGAAGTGGAGCAAAATAAACACTAAGTAAAATGAAATGGAAAGAATAGATAAGTGAACTAAAACAATGAACTAGAAATGAAACCAAAAGCTGCTTCTTCAAGAAGACCAATACATTCAGTAAATCTGTGGTCAAACTGAACAGGAAAAAATAGAGCAAGTATACACAGAATCAAAATTAAGGAGGGAATCCAAACTATTACAGATTCAACAAATATTATAAGAACAACTCTATAAATGTGAACTGAGGTGAAATAAATGATGTACTCAAGAAAGAACAGAGAAGTTAAATAGGCACTTCCCAAAAACCCTAAAAGTGGAGTAATATTTGCTTATTTTGGTGCAAGACTAAAGTCAATGTACAGTTTATAAACTTCTGAAGACCTCTTGTACTTTAAATTTTGATTTTGTGGGCCAGCACTGTGGCAAAGCACATTATACTACTGCCTGTGCTACTAGTATCTCATATGGGTGGCCAGCTCATGTCAAGATTGTTCCACTTCTGATCTAGCTCCCAGCTGATGTGCTTGGGAAAGCAGCACTTGATGGCCGATGCAGTTGCGCTCTGACACTCTCGTGGGAGATCAGAAGCAAGCTCCTAGCTCTGAGCTTTGGCATGGCCTATGCCCGACCATTTTGGGGGGGAGTGAATTAGCAGAAGAATTCACCTCTGCTCTTTCTCCCTTTCTGAAACACTGTCTTTCAAACAAATATATGAATCTTAAAAAAAAAAAAAAAAACCTATTTTGGTAGATGCCCGGCATGGTAGTTGGAATGACACTTGCAACACTGACATCCACTATCTGTAGCCAGAGGTCCAGTCCCACCTCCACTTCTGATCGCAGCAGAGTGCTGGTGCACTCCACGGGAGGCGGCAGGTGACAGGTCAAGCAGTTGGGCCTTACCACCCATATCTGGATTGAGTTTCAGGCTTCTAGCTTCAGCCTGGCCTACTGCTGGCGGTTTGCAGGCATTTGGGAAGTGAATGATCAGATAGAAACTTATTAACTGGCTCGTTTGCTTTTTCTGCCTTTCAAGAATGAAAAAGCATGTTTAAAAATAATAAATAAGAATTCATTTTGTAGCTCAAAAATCTTTGCTCAAGAAAACTCTAGGTTTTCTATCAAATAGTTATCAAATAAATTCAAATACTGAAGTAAGCAACAATATTAATTCTGTATAAACTCTTCCAAAAAACTTCAGAGCTTCCCAATTCATCCTGTGAGGCTACTGTTGATACAAGAAAAGAGAATATATCCTTGCTGAACATAAAAATATTAAACAAATCCTGGCAGCTTCAAAAGACAATACACAATATATAATAGATAACATTATGTATAGAATATATTGTAGAATTATATATGATATAAATATATTTCTAGTGTACTAATGTATTACATATTATAGTATATTTCTAGTATACTAGAAATATAACTGATTTTGTACTGTGACCTTATATCCACCAATCTTGCCAAATAGCCTTTTTAGCTCTAGACTCTTCCCTGGAAGCACTAGCAGGAGCTGGGTCAGTAGTGAAGCAGCCAGGACTCAGAAATGGTACTCTAGTATGGGATGCCTGCATTGCGAGTGGCAGCTTAACTTGACACACCACAACAGTGGCCCTAGAAACTCATCCAGTCTTTAGAAAAAGTTCTATCAATTTCTTTTGGCCCTTTCTATGATATATTCTAGACAATCATGTTACCTACATAAAAAGACAATTTTACTTTTCCAATGCTGGTGCCTTTTCTTTCTTTATTTTAAATCTAATTGGATTAGCTAGTCTTCAATATAATGTCACATAGAAAACATGGAATGGTCCCAGCACAGTTAAACCCTAATTTTGTAAACACTGGATCCCAAATGGGCCAATGGCAACAGCTGAGCTGATCTGAAGCCAGGAGCTTCTTTTGGGCTTCCCACCGTGGGTGCACAGGCCCAAGCTCTTGGCCCATCCTTCACTGCTCTCCCAGGTACATCAGCAGGGAACTGGATCAACAGAATAGCTGGGACTCAAACTGGCACCCATATGGGATTCTGGTACTGCAGGTGTTGGCTTCATATACTATGCCACAGCACAAAAACCGAAACCGAACATTTAATTCAACTTGAGTCAAATTCAAGTTTGAATATTTGATATTAGTAAGTTAATTCTCAAGTTTACCTGAAAATGCAAGGGATCAAGGATAGGTACAAGAATTTTGAAGAAGAACAAAGTTTAAGGATAAATAATACTTGATCTCAAGATTTATCACAAACAGCAATAAAAAACTGTTGGTGGCATAAAGATAGTCAAATTATCACTGGAAAAGAATAGAATCAAAAAATAAATCAACTCATATGAGGGAATTTCAAAAGTTCATTTAAAAACACATATTGTAAAAAAAAAAAACTATTCATGGATTTCAAAAAAAATTTTGCACCAATTAAACTTAAATTTTAATTTCACCTTTTGAGGTTCCATCATACAGGGACAAGAAATTTTTAACAAAGGCACAAAGACAATTTAGGAAAGGAAAAATAAGTTTTGTGGTACAAGAACAAGCAAATACTCATGTTTTAAAAAAAGAATTTCAATTCAGACTCTTTGCCACATGTAAAAATGAACTCAAAATGGATCACATAAAAACAGAAAGAGAAAGGAAAAGGCTTGGGGAAAAAAGTTTTCACATGTTAACACTATAAAACACGTAACAAAAAACAATGTTAGACTGTGAAAATATTCAAACCTTCTTAAAAGGGTCACAATTCAGACCAAAATAATGGGCCACAGATTGGGAGAAAGTGTTCACAAATCATATACCTGATAAAAGCATACAGAGAGAGTCTTAAAAAGCACTCTGGAAACTCAATGTAAAAAACAGAAAATCAATAAAGCAAGATGTAAAAATCCACAAAACTTTAACTTTAGAAAAGATACAAATGAGAAACACTGAAAACTACGGTCATTGTTGGCATGGAGAAAATGGAAATTAAAGCCAGAATGAGATATCAGTATGAATAAATCTGTTATAAAAACTGAAATAAAGATACTAAATAGGGCCAGGTGTGGTGGCCTAGCGGCTAAAGTCCTTGACTTCAACACGCCAGGATCCCATATGGATGTCGGTTCTAATCCTGGCAGCCCCGCTTCCCATCTAGCTCCCTGCCTGTGGCCTGGGAAAGCAGTTGAGGATGGCCCAAAGTCTTAGGACCCTGCACCTGTGTGGGAGACCTGGAAGAGCTCCTGGCTCCTGGCTTCTGATTGGCACAGCACCGGCCGTTGTGGTCACTTAGGTGGTGAATCATCGGATAGAGCTTCCTCTCTGTCTCTCCTCTCTGTATATCTGACTTTGCAATAAAAATAAAACAAATCTTAAAAAAAATAAAGATACTGAATAACAAGTGTTAGTAAGAATATGAAAGAAATGGATTATTTTACACTGTTAGTGGAAAGAAAAATGGAATAAGTTATTGAAAAAAAACCAATTTGGTAGCTTCTTAAAAAGTTAAACACCAATCTACACTATAATCTATTCATTGCAAATCTATTCATTACCCAAGTGAAATGAAAGTGTATTTTAAAGCACTACTATGGACAGAATTATTCAAAGTTGTTTCTCTGTTCTAGTCAAAACTGGATGCAACTCAAATGTTCCTGAGAAGGAAACATTGAATGTGACCTATCCACACAATTATCAGTAATCAAAGGAATGAACTCCTGACATATGTAACGCCACGGATGAATCTCAAAATAATGAGTAACACAAGGAAGAACACGAATACATATAAAATACATACCACGTGATTCCATTTATGTATAATAACACAAGACAAAACTAACACATGGTAAGAAAAACAAGCAATCATAACTTAAAACTTTAAAGAGAACAAAGCCACGCCCTGTCGAAGAGCAGGGAAGACGAGCAGCAGCCCCGGGCTGCCGAGCGCTAACCTTGGCCACGGCGCATCGCACGGCCATCGAGCGGTCCGTCAGCAGCGACCTGGCGTTTTTGTAAATATCACGATGAGAGGAAGCCGCAGCACCGCCCAGTCCGCTGAGGACCTTCTGAAGACTCATTAGGATTTCACTTCGTCCTTGAGACTAGATGTGTACATGAAGCAAAACTTTCAAATTACATTATAAAAACAAATTGCATTTTCATTACAAGAATATGCTAAGAAATTAATCCTGGACCTATCAGTGTTACCTCCAAACTATACACATTATAGCTGAAGTAAAATTAGATAGGTATTCTAGAATACATGAAAGGTAAGAATAATCAACTCAAATTAAATGGTATTTTTCTGAAAAACTAGGTTACAACATATAAATATATTCCAATGTTTCCATAACATACTGAAGTAAAATACAGTGAGAATTGGAAGACAGATTAAAAAGCTTGAATGTCTATTTCTACTATCCAAACTCTTAAAAATGCAAAAATTAAATAAAGAGTAACAAATAACATAAGACATTCAAACAAGAAGAAAAAAAAAAATCAAAGGAATAGGTAAGAATTTTATTTGAAATATCTCCCTGTCTAAGCAATATGAGTACCCTAGGAATAGGGAAAAAAAAAACTTTCTAAAAAAAATTTTAATTGGTATCTAACTCCTGTCACAAGTGAAACACTGAAATAATATTTGTTGTAAAACTTACCTCTGCACTTTTCAGAGACTTCAAAAGATTATTGACAGTTTCTGGAAAAGCACTGCCTAACATTCTTCCCATTTTTTCATAAAATGCTCCAACACAAGCCACTGCAGCCCTGCAGAAAGTGGTCAGGTTCAGGTTTATAATATACTTTCACTGTATTATTCTCATTTTCAGGGGAAAGGAAGCACCCTCCCCCCCACCACCACCCATGTCAACAGTGAGCGAATAGCTGTGGGTTTGGCTTAGAGGGCAAAGGAGTTGTTGTTACAACCACATGCTTTAGATTCTGGCATATCTGTGCCTAGATACTAGAATCTGCCATCTAACATCTATGTGAATCGATCAAGTTAAACTTGGGATGAGAGAGGGTAAGTAATTAGCCCAGAATTATACACATAAAACAGTAAAATCAGGTCATCACCTTCACCCTCTGACCTTAAATCCCAAGCTTTGTGAAATGCTCGACAGGTTGATGGCATTAAAAATGATTGCAGCCACATGCCAGAATACATCAGAAAATTCCTAAACAGAACTCATGAATTCACTGGAATTCACATATGAATAATCATTGATATATAATAAAAATTAACTACAAAGTTATACATATGCTTGCTAAGCAGAGGAGAAATACATCACAAAAGTATTAGCACAGCCTCAACTCCAGAATACAGAACACCCTCCAATGTCCTCTGCAACTTTTCAGATCTGCATCTGTATCCAACAACACAAAATCTAATCATACCGTATCTAGGTAATCGAAAACAGACCTAGAAATCAGTGTCCAGTTCCAGCATAATTTCTAGATGTCCTCTATCAACTCCACTGTCTCAGGATTCTTAACTGTTGGTTGTCTAGAACAGCATCTCCGGCCATTTTCTCTGCTCAAACACACATTTCCTAGATAAATCTATTTATATCAAAGGGTTCAGCCTACCTCCACATCTCCATTCTCTACTCAACAAAGCCATATCTGCAACTTAAATCTCTGAAATCCAGACCAGGATTTCCGGCAGCATGCTATACTTAAGAGTGAACAGTACATATACACTATAAGTATATTAGACTGAGTTTAAAATCAGCCTGCCAAAAACTGAACTCCTTATCTTTCCCCAGCAACTTGGTCTCTCCTCCTCTATTTTGCATCTTTATGAAAGTAATATAAATCTGATGCAAATAAGTTCTTTTTTTTTTTTTTTTTGCCCAGCACGGTATCCCAGTGACTAAGGTCCTGGCCTTGCATCCACTGGAATCTAATATGGGTGCTGGTTTGTATCCGGGCTGCTCCACTTCCCATCCAGCTCCCTCCTTGTAACCTGGAAAAGCAGTGAAGGACGGCCCAAAGCCTTGGGATCCTGCACCCACGTGGGAGACCTGTGAGAAGCTCCTGTCTCCTGGCTTCATATCAGCACAGCTCCAGCCATTGAGGCCACTTGGAGAGTGATTCAGTGCATGGAAGGTATTTCTCTGTGTCTCTCCTCCTCTCTGTATATTTAATTTTCCAATAAAATTTTTTTAAAATAATTTAAAAAAAGAACAAATAAAACTTCAAGGGTCCCTATCAAACTAAGTACTTACAATTTTGTTGGTAGGTAGGCAGCAGTGTCATCTTTATTTCTAATAATATCATTACATTTATCAAGTGTTTGAAAAACTGTAAAAGTATCCCCAATGCTATAAAGGGCTGCAAGATTTTTTGCTAACAATTTTCGTGTAGGTGGTCCAGGTGAACTACTTATTAATCCAGTTAATTGTTCAACAAGTTTTTTCTGTTTTTCCTTTACATCAGTCTGTTAAAAAAAAAAAAGAAAAAGAAAAGAACATCAACATGGTTTTTCTTATATATGCTTCTGTTACCTTTTAGCCAGTATTAAAATGACTTGGGGTTGGCATTGTGGTGTAATCAGTAAAGCATCCCATATTGGGGACCAGTTCAAGTCCCAGTTGTTCCACTTCTGGTCTAGCTCCCTGCTAGAGCACCTGGAAAAGCAGCACAAGATGTCCCAAGTTGTTGGGTCTCTGCTCCCATGAGGGACACCCAAAGGAGACTGCTGGCTTCAGACCAGCCCAGCTCTGGACACTGTGGTCATTGGAGGAGTGAACCAGTAAATGAAAGAATCTCTACCTCTCCTTCTCCCTACATAAAATCTGCCTTTCAAATAAAAAGAAAATAAACCTCTAGGAAAAAAGTGAAGTGTTAGATATATTTAACAGTGACCTATGGGAAAATTCTCTGGCAGAAAACAAGTCTTAAGTTTGAAACATGCCTATCATAACTGTGGTCCGAAAGGCCAATCATACAAGAGTGGAGTAAGAAAGTAGCAGAAAATAAAGTGAGAATGGCAGAAAGGACTAATCATGTGGCCTTTCGTGCTCCAGCACACAAACTCTGTATTTCATTTGTGGCTGGCAGAGTGGTGCAGCATCTTAACTCTCCGTCCTATGGCACCAGCATCCTACAGGTGCACCAGTATGTGTCCCGGCTGCTCCACTTCTGACCCAGCTCTCTGCTTATGCCTGGGAAAGCAGTGGAAGACCGCCAAGCCTTTGAGAGCCTAAACACCCATGGGAGACCCAAAAGGAGCTCCTGGCTCCAAGTTCATCTCTGACCATTGCTGATATTGGAGGAGTAAACCAGCAAATGGAATATCTGTTTCTATCTCTCTCTCTCTCTCTCCCAGTAATTCTTTAAAAAAAAAAAAAGAAAAGAAAAGCACAAGTACATGTAACTTACAAAGATTTCACTTTGCCTCTAAGGACATGCATAGACTCAAGGTGAAAAGACAGAGTAAGATTCCATGCAAATGAACTCCAAAGACAGCAGGAGCAGTCGTACTATCAGGCAAAATATACTTTAAATCAAAAGCACTAAATAGAATTAAGAATGTTCATTATGTAACGATAAAGGATTCAGCTCAGCAAGAGAAAATAACAACTGTAATACTGCAATACTAACTACATAAAGATTAACAGATCTAAAGGGAAAAACCGAATAATACAATAAGAGTAGGAGACCATAAGGGCTGGGGTCCTGGGCATAGAAGGCTAAGCTTCTGCCTTTGGTGCCGGCATCCTATATGGACACCAGTTCAAGTGCTGACTGTACCACTTTAAATCCAGCTCCCTACTCACAGCCTGGGAAAGCAGTGGAGGATGGTTCAAGTCCCTAGACTCCTGCACCCATGTGGGAAAACAGAAGAAGTGTCTCCAGGCTTCAGATCAGCTCAGCTTCGGCCACTGTGGCCATTTGGGGGAGTGAATCAGAGGAAGGAAGATCTCTATCTTTCCTACTCTCTGTAACTCTGCTTTTCTAATTAAAAAAACAAGAGAGTAGGGGATTTTAACATCCCACCTTGAGAAATGTGCAGATCACTGAGACAGAAAATCTACAAGAAAACAGCTGGGTTAAGTTGTAGCTGAGAGCAACTCTTCCTAACAGACACCTAGGAACAGTCCACCCAGCAGCTACAGAACACAGAGTTTTCTCAACAGCACATGCAATATTCTCCAGGAGAAATCATATGCTAGGCCACGAAACCAGAAAACACACACACACACGCACAAAACATACTGGGCATCTTTTACGGCCACAATGCAATAAAGCTAGAAATCATTAACAAGCAAAAATTATTGAAACCACATAAATAAAGTAAAATAAGATAATCTATTGCTGAACAACCAATGAGCTGTGAAAGAGACTAAGGACACAACTTAAAAATTTCTTGCAAGATTGAAAATAGAAGTAACATACCAAAACCTAACAAATAAGGCAAAAACAGTACTAAGAGGAAAACTTATAGCAATGCAAATTATTAGACACTATGGAAACCAGTATGGAGCTCCCTCAAAAACAATAAAATACAACTGCTGTCTGACCCAGCCATCCCACCACAGGGTTTACATCCAAAGAAAATGTTTTCATTTCAGGGTCACTGGCATGCCCATGTCCACTGTAGCACTTCTCCTTACAGCCAGAAATGGGTACAACCTGACAATGGGAAAGAAAGGCGGTTCTACACAAAATGGAACACGAGTCAGCTATATGAAGGATGAAATCTTGTCATGTGCAACAACAGAGGGGCCCTGGAGGACACAGGTGAGAGAATCCCAACGTGGGATGCGTGGTACCACCAGCAGCACCCTTGACCACCAAGCCAAAAAGCCCCCTTGTGAGTCCTTTCTGCTACATTCTGGAAAACCGGAGGTTTATTCTCTGAAAGAAAAGACTGAGAGAATCCCAGCGTATTTGTGGGCAGGGGAATCTGCACCAGAAATGGAGGGAGTAAATGAAGACTCACACACCTAGCAATGATCAACTTAAAGTGATGACCTGAAGTTTGCCTTCGAGCCACGGTCAGCTGTGCTGTAGACACAAGCCGAGCAACAGCTCAGCGTGAGGGGTGTTTCGGGTTTGCCACAGAATCGAACGTGGACGGATGAGAAATTCCCTTTGTGGGACCTTCTGCAGGTGCACGAGCGACCCGCAAGCTTTCCGAAATATAATCTGCATTTTTATTTAAATTACTAACACGTAAATTCCTACTGTCAATGCAACCAGAAGCAGAGCAACACCATACCTTGTTGGCAGCCACAAGGACTTTGTCAAGAAATCGCAACCATTCGAAGATGAAAACGGGTCTCTTGGCCTCGGTGATTTGAGCCAAAGCTTCTTCATTGAGCAACAGGCTGTGGGCTAACTCCATGAGCGACGTGGGAAACGCCCACCTGCAGTGGACAGTCGGAAGCACACACGGTCAGGAAAGGCACAGCACGACCTGGCCTTCTATCGGAGCAAAACCCCAACTTCTCGGAGGACAAATCTGAGAACTTGGAAGGGACAGTGGTACAAACCCAAAGGGAGGATAACGAAATGCTGCGGGAAAGATGTTTCTTCACCTACGACGTGCGCCCAGCAAGGGGTACGTCACTAGCCCACCTGGTCACCGAGACCCTCCTCCCCGGCAGGCCTGCTCACGCCCGGCGCCTTAACCCGCCGGGGCGGCAGCGTCCCTGGACCACCCCGGCCGAGGCCCGGCGCACTGCGGCCTGCCGGGCTCCCCTGACCACGCGAGGACCCCGAGGTCCTCCCCCGGCGGCCAGCCCCCCGTCTCCGGGTTCCTCCAGCTGTCAAACGCACGCGGCGCAGGCGAGAAAGCGGACAACGTCCCTGAGGACCTCGGATGCCCGTCCGCCCCTCGGAGAGCGTCCGAGGGAACGACGAGGGGGGCTGCGTGTCACTATGCACGCTTTGGGGGTGCAGGGGACGCCCTCACCTCCTAGGGCGACAGAAGCCGGTCAGCTGAGCTCCGGCGCACAGCAGCCGCCAAGGGACCCGGATGCCCCGCCTCCCGCACCCTGGCCAGGAGGAAGCGAAGAGACTGCGCGTGCGCGGAAGGCTGCTCTTGCGCAAGCGCATTCATCCTGTCCTCCTGGCCCCCGAGGCGGAGGCGCAGATTGGTTTCTTCTGCGCAAGGTAGCGGGCGCATGCGCAGAGCGCGCTCCCCAGCCGGTCCAGAACCTGTAGAGCGCTCAGGTAAGGGGATAGGGATTTCGGGCTGGAAAGATAGAAACGGTGTGTGAACCGGCTGCGACTACGCTATTGTCCTGTCTACCACCGCCTCATCCTCAGGTGGTCGTGTCTGTGAGAAGCTCGTAGACCCCGGGGGACGTGGGAGGTGAGCATCAGCGAGTTCTGGGGCAAATATTTGGTCCTGAAGCTGTTCTTGCCGCCTCTCTCCTGTGCATCCGACGACTTAGTCCTCGCCCCTTAGCTGTGTAGCGAGATACTCTGTGTGTATTAAGACACATCTGTGGGGAATATGACGGAAAAGAATTGATACAAGTTCCTAAGAGCTCTGGGAGGTGGAGATGGAAGTAACATTAGGATAGAAATGCAGGGGACTTAAGTGATTTGGAATTTGGGGAAGAAGGCAAGGAGCAGTTTGGATTATAGAATGTGAGAGCACAGAGAAGAATGTCGACAGTGCTTGAATACAGTTGAGTCGTGGAGATCATTCATGCCTGGTCATACATAAAGGGGTATTTCCACTGATAAACTAAATGTGTGTGTATTTATATATGCAAATATTTCATATATATATAATTTTTTTCTATTTGATTTATAGATACTTTTAGCATATGAAGTTGATCATGGCAGAAGATGAAGACGACTATATGTCAGATTCCTTCATTAATGTTCAGTAAGTAAATGTATACACTGAATGTGATGATGTGTAGGGCCTATGGAGTGCTAATGACATTGATTTTAGTCATGTTTAAAATGCCCTTGCAGAGAGATAGACAATGAGCTAGACAGAGTGAGACCTACCATCTGTTGTTTCACTGCCCAAATTCCTGCAACAGCCAAGGCTGGACCAGGCTGAAGCCAGGAGCCCAAATTCCATCTGGGTCTCCCAAATGGGGGCAGGCACCCCAATACTTGAGCTCCCAGTGTGTGCCTTAGCAGGAAACTGAATCAGAAGTAGTGGAGCTGGAATTCCAACCAAGCATTCTCCCAGCCAAGTATTAATCAGGCCCAACCCTGCTTAGCTTCTAAGATCAGATGAGATCAGGCCCGCTAAGGGTGATATGGCCACAGACCCAACTAAGCATTCTGTTATGGGACATGGGTATCTGCAGCCTAACTGCTGTAACAAACACCTAAGTGATGACATTGATTTTATTTTTAAGGATTTATTTATTTTTATTGGAAAGTCAGATTTACAGAGAGAAGGAAAGACAGAAAGATCTTCCATCCTATGCTTCACTCCCAAAGTAGCTGCAATGGCTGGAGCTGAGCCGATCCAGAGTAAGGAGCCAGGAGCTCTTCCAGGTCTCCCATGTGGGTGCAGGTCCCCAGCCTTGGGCCTTTCTTCACTGCTTTCCTAGGCCACAGGCAGGGAGCTGGATGGGAAGTGGAGCAGCCAGGACATGAAGCGTTGCCCATATGGCATCCTGGCACATGCAAGGCGAGGACTTTAGCCACTAGCCCATGACATTGATTTTATATGAAGTTGGAAAATTGTTCTTTTTGCCATGTGGAAGCACTATGCATACAAAGATACTGGAAACACCTTCCTCCCTTTAATGTTAACCATTTTCCTTTTATTGTCTCATCTAGCTACTGTTGAGCTTTTTTTTTCGTTATTGTGACCCTCATAATAAATTAGTTGAAACATATTGTTTCTGAGGTCTTGAACTCTATATTTTCTTTAGTTTGCTGCAATCTGGTACTATTTTCGTGACTTTCTACTAAAATAGGTTTCCTCAGAGATCACTGGTAACATTATCCATGATAGCAAGGATGGTCTTAAGAGTAGTACTGAGGGCCCGGCGGCATGGCCTAGTGGCTAAAGTCCTCACCTTGAATGCGCCCGGGATCCCATATGGGTGCCGGTTCTAATCCCAGCAGCCCCGCTTCCCATCCAGCTCCCTGCTTGTGGCCTGGGAAAGCAGTCCAGGTCGGCCCAAAGCTTTGGGACCCTGCACCCGTGTGGGAGACCCGGAAGAAGTTCCTGGTTCCTGGCTTTGGATCGGCATAGCATCGGCTGTTGCGCTCACTTGAGGAGTGAATCATCAGACTCAAGATCTTCCTCTCTGTCTCTCCTCCTCTCTGTATATCTGACTTTCCAGTAAATAAATAAATGTTTTTTAAAAAAAGAGTAATACTGAAATACTGAGAAACTAACTCAGGTAAAGTAAGTAGCAAGTGAAGAGAAAGCTCCCATACACTTATCTAAAATAACCTTTCCTCCCTTATTGTTCAGAGAAGACATCAGACCAGGATTGCCAATGCTAAGGCAAATTCGAGAAGCCCGTCGAAAAGAAGAAAAGCAACAGGAGGCCAATTTGAAGAATAGACAGAAGAGTGTAAAACAAGAAGAACAAGAAAGACGTGATATTGGGTTGAAGAATGCATTAGGCTGTGAAAACAAAGGATTTGCCTTGCTCCAAAAGATGGGATATAAAAGTGGTCAGGCTCTTGGCAAAAGTGGTAAGTCACATTCAGAACAGAACTAGCTAGGTGTTCCTGCCCTCTCAACGGTGAGCCTTTGATGGTCAGAACTGATGCGTTAGTCTTTATCCATCTGCGATAGATGAAGGCTTACACTGCTTGCTCTCTTACATGGTAGCAAAGATTATAGAGAAGTTTCATCTCCCCATGTCTATTTTAAAAAGTACATATAGCATTAAGAGCTACTTATCCGCCCAGCTTGGCTTTGAAGGCTTTAACAACCGGGAAGTGGATGTGGCTTACAATGCAAGCTGCGAGGAATGATGACAAAAGGTGGGCTGAGAAGTGCAAAGCAGTCGAAGGACAGTGAACAGTGAGGATGATGGCTGAGCAACGTGGCAGCTGCCTTAGACTGTCCAGTTAGAGAAGCTGGTTCCCGTCTCTCTTTTAGGGAAATGAAACTGTGTCATAAATTTGACACTGTGTATTTTCAGTAGCTTTTGCATTTTGATTTTCTTCTCCTCCCTCCTTTGTTGTAATTGTTTTCATCTTCATATAGCAATGCTTTGCTTTCCTTGAAGGCTTCCGTTCTCCTCGACTTACACATTCCAGTATCGTGTCTTCTTAACATTTTTTCTTTGTTTGTTTGATTTTTTTTTTTTAATTTTACAGACAGGGACAAAGCTCCTATGTGCTGGTTTACTCCACAGGTGGCTGGGGTTAGACTAGGAGTGAGCCGGAATCTGTTAACACAGCCTAGCTTCCCCATGTGGGTGCCTGGCACCCTGTTACTGCACCATGAACTGCTGCCTCAGAGATTCTGCATTGGCAGGAGGTTAAAGTCAGGAGATAGAGCCAGAAATCAAACCCAGACACTCATGTGGGAGGTGGGCCTCTTAACCACTAAGCGAAGTGGCCATTTCTGGCATTGCTACTTTTTAGAGTGGCATAAGAAGCTGTGAGCTAGCCTAATTGATGATGTGGAATTCAAAGTTAAGAGAAGTAATCTAGTGTATATACAAGGATAATTTTAAAAGTTCATGGAAAATAGACTTAAGAGACAAATTTAGTTTAATATAAAAAGTTTCAAATGTCTGTGAAGCTTTTTCATAACCTACGCCTTCCGTGAACTTTCTGAGTTCCTCCTCATAGACTGCAGTATTGAACATCACTTTAATTGTTGGCGATACGGACAGGAAAGGGGTGGAGGCTTCGCAAAGTTCATGCAGGATGCATGTTACATTTAAATCACAATTTTACATGATTTTGTAAAAAAATACGTTTATTGTATTTTTTAAAGAAAAATCACACACCAGTCTCCCATCTGCTGATTCATAATGGCTGGGGCTGGGCAGAGACAAAATCTGCAGCCAGGAATTCAGTCTGGCCTGCCATGTGAGTGGCAGCGACACAAGGCCTTGAGCTGTCACCTGCTATCTCCCAGCGTGCACTTTCACAGGGAGCTGATGGGTTGCTGAGTAAGCCAGGACCCAAGCCTGTGAATGACTGTGAGGCATCTTAACCCCACTGCCAGATACCTGTCTTTCCATGAGCTGTTTTGAAGCTGTTTCTATCAAGTCCTCTGATAGAAATGTTGGGAAACACTGTCCTTGCCCTGTAATTTAGGAAAGAATTTCTAAAGTAGTCTGTGTTTTGTTCTCTCTTTTAGGAGATGGTATTGTTGAACCTATTCCTCTCAATGTCAAAACAGGTATGGAATTATTTTTGTGTATTTTTATCAGCAGTAATTACACTTAGATGTATTATAAATATTTGGTTAATAAATACTTTTTTATGCTGGTATGGTTAAAGTTGTTATCACAAGAAGCCTTCATTGAAATTTTTCGTTAAACTTCTAACTTACAAAAATATGTGTAAAACTTGGTGTAATCACGAAAGCACAATAATTATGTTTGAAAGAGTTGGAGAAATAGACAGAGAGATCTTCCATTTGCTGGTTCATTCGTGGAAAGCGCCAGGGCTGTGCCCAGTTAAAGCCAGGAGCTTCACTGAGGTCTTCCATATAGGTGGTGGGAGCCTAAACACCAGCCCACTATTTCAGTGTACTATTTTGATATGTTGATGTGTCCTAAAAGTTAAATATTCTGCACAATACTTTAGCTAAATTCAAGGAAGAAAGTGTTTATTATACTCACAAGTATATTAAAGATTTTTGTATGATTATTTTAGTCAGAGTGGTTCACCCCCAAAATGGCCACAATGGCCAAAGCCAGGAGCCAAGAGCTTCTTCCTGGTCTGCCACATGAGTGCAGGGGCCCAACCCTTTGGCCTGTCTTATACTTTCCCAGGGCATTAGCAGGGAGCCGATGTTGAGTGGCGCAGCCCATAAAGGATGCCAGCATCATAGGCAGATGTTTTACCTGCTATGCCATAATATGTTTTGAAGTACAAAGTAAGTTCCTCATCAGAATTTTCTGTGTAAACAGGAAAAGGTGGCCTTGGTCATGAGGCGTTATTAAAACGGAAAGCAGAGGCAAAACTAGAAAGCTACAGAAGAAAGGTCCAGGTGCAGAACCAAGCTGCAGAGAGAGCTGCAGAACAATTTCGGTAACACTTTGTATTGAGCTTGTTCACGTACCATCTCCTCTTTCCTGTGGGATGTTTTCTGGTCCTTGGGCATGGAAAATGAGTATATAGATGGTTAATTAATACTTGATTTTATCTTCCAAAGAATGCGACTTAAAAATAAACAGGAGGAGATGAAGCAAGAAGGAGATCTGAAAAGAAGCCAGCGAGCCTGCCAACAGTTGGATTCCCAGAAGGCAAGCTTTTTCCTTTCTCATGCATGTTTTGGAACTCAGCATAGTTTGTATCTTAAGTCTGATATATTTAGCCTTCTACTTATTAAAGCTTTCATTTACTGTGCAGTACTAAACTGTAACCTGTGATAATGGAACCTGAGTTATCTGTATTATCAGTGAGAGTTAGATGGTGTGTTTCATTTAACTGCTGTCTGCTTATTTGGCTGTTGATTATTCAGAATTGGAGTACTAGGTGGGCAAATAGCACGTTGACCCCCTGCTTGGGATGATGGCATCCCATATCAGAGTACCTGGTTCAAATCCTAGCTGTTTCGTGCTTCCAGTTCACCTTCCAGCTAAAGCACCCAAGACGCACAAATGATGGCCTGAGTACAAAGGTTCCTGCACTCACATGGGAGCCCTGGATGGAGTTCCTTGCTCCTGGCTTCTGCCTGGCCTGGCTTTGACTGTAGCAGGCGTTTGGGGAGTAAGCCAATAGCTGAAATATCTCTCTCTCTCTTTCTCTCTCTCTTTCTCTCTCTCTTTCTCTCTCTCTCTCTCTCTCTGTCCTCTGTGTGTCCTTCTGAATTCTATATAAATAAACAAATCTTATAAAACAAAGACAAACTGGGGTGGCCATTCTGGCGCAAGGAGTTAAGTTGGCTCTTGAAAAGTCCACATCCCATGTCAGCATACTGGTTTGAGTCCCAGCCACTCTGCTTGCGGTCTAGGTTTTGCTGATGTGTCCTGGGAAGCAGCAGGTCCTGGCTCAGTGTCTGGGCTCCTGTCACCAGGGAGACACAGATGGAGTTCTCAGCTCCTGCCTTTCTCTGGCCATGCCAGGGCTCTTGAGAGCATTTGGGAAGTGAATCACCAAATGGGAGAATAAAATATCTGTCTCTTTCTCACTCTTTTTCTTCTGTGTCTCTATCTGCCTTTCATTTTCAAGAAAATGGGTAAATTAAATTTGAAATGTATGGAATTTCTGTTCTTTATAATATTTGATTAACCAGAATAACCTGTTTTCAGTCCCTATTCAGTTTCCCTGTTTTCAGTCCCTATGTGTTTCTAACTGGTAAAATCAAGGGAAAATGTTGCCCATTTCACATTTGGTTTTTTAAAAAATTTATATTTGCTTTTTTAAAATAGCTTTATTTAAAGTCTCAAAGTATACAGTTTCTCTCTCATACACTGCTGGAAGCAGTCACTCACTCTTCTGTATTCCCACGGGTCTTCATTTTGAAAGCGTTTTGTGACACTCTTGGTTTCTTGGCTTACATGTATTGTTTGTATTCATAGTGCGTCTTTCCTGTTAGCCTGTCAGCAGCAGGCTGGAGACAGGACTCTGATTGGCCTGTGCATCTCCACAGCTCATAGTACAGTTCTTCACTGTTAAACCAACTCTCCGTAAATACACATCCGAAGCAGGAATACATGTTGGTACAAACGCACTTGGGAGAGGGGGCTGGTGCTTAGCTGTACTTAATGAGACTTATTCTGCACTTTCAGAATATTCAAGTTCCCAGAGAGGCATGGTACTGGTTGAGGCCAGAGGAAGAGACTGAAGAAGAGGAAGAAAAGGAAGAGGATGAAGATGAGTATAAGAGTGAAGATTTAAGTGTATGTTGGTGCACCGTTTCTTTTCTAGCAGGTGTCTCAGCCTTAGTACTGCTCACATTCAGAGCTGGATAACTGTTGCAGGAGTTGTTCTGTGCATTATACTTGCTTAGTGGTATCCTTGGCCTCTGTCTCCCAGATGCCCTTGGAACAATCAGAAATGGAACGCTAACTGGCACCCAAAGGAAAAGTATCTAATTAGATGTGCTGCACTATAGGATTATTTTATTATCCCCAAACCAAAACTTTTGTGTAATTTTCCCCCTTAGTTTCACTTACCCTGCCACCTCAGCTTTATTTTTGATGACAGAATGGCTGCAAGTGTGAATTGGTTTTATTAATTCCTTGTTTTCTGCAACCCAAAAATGAAACAAAAGAGAAAGCACACTCAAAGTGGAGTGGGAGTTATTCAAGAAAGAACATTCCTGTGTTTACTTGTAAATAAGAGATTCATGGACACATTCACAGTTGGAAAAACCTAGGTGTTACTTAACTGGAAAGCCATTGATAAGAACCTTTATGGCAGAAGACATTGTTAACCTGTATCCTGTCTTAGGGAGATAGACCTTGAAGATAGAAGGGGTGCTTTAAGAATACTAATTAGAATAAGAGCCAGCTCTGAACTACTTTTTCAGTGTTGGTAAGTGGTGTCCCTTGTAGCTACTAGACTTGTGAAAGTGTCACGATGGCTAGTGAACTTCTGCTCTTGATATCGCTAATAACTGCTGGGAGTATTTAGCAGAAGCTTTAAGGCGTTGAGTTGTTTTAGCATAACCTAAGTGCCAGGATATCAAGGTTCTAGTCAATGTTAGCTACTAATAACTTGTGTTTTGTTTCTAGGTAGTAGAAAAATTACAAATACTGACTAGTTACTTAAGAGAAGAGCATTTATATTGCATTTGGTGTGGAACAGCCTATGAAGGTAAGAAGATACTTTCAAGAAATACTGAATATGCATGCTTTTTGGTTTTCAGTAAAGTTAGATTGCTCTCACGCATGCGTGCACACACAAGATCAAGATCAAGATCCCTTGTTCTACTCAGATGTGTGACCGTTGTCTTAAAGATAGCGGGTAGGGGTGGATTTTATGGCACTGAGGGTTAAGCTGACATTTGAGATGCCCACATCCCATGTCAAACTGTTGGGATCCAGTCTTGCCTTTGCTTCCAATCCAGCTTCTGCTAATATGCCTGGGAAACAGCAGATGATAACCTTAGTTTTAAGTCTGTGCTGAAATTCTGGACCTCAGCCTGGCTCACCCCAGTTGTTTGGGGCATCTGGGGTCAACCAGCAGTTGGAAGATTCTTTCTGTCTCCCTCTATCACTATGCATTTCCAAGAAATAAATGTTTTAAAAAAGAAAAGCAACAGTGGATATGGAAATAATTGAGCCCTTATTAAAATTCCTTTGAAGCTTTTAGAAACAGTGTGCAGAAGGAACTTTTTGTTTCATTTCAAAAGAAGTAATTTTGAAATAGCTTATGAAAGAAAAATGAATGAGTTTATTCTAAGAACATGCTTTGTTTTATGTGTATGTGTGTGTTTTGTTGTTGTTATTAAAGATGTGTTTTTATTGGAAAGGCAGATTTATAGAGACAGAGAGGAAGATCTATCTGCTGGTTCACTCCCCAAATGGCCTCAATGGCCAGAGTCAAGCCAATCTGAAAGCAGGAGCTAGTAGCTTCTTCCAGGTCTCCCAGTGTGTGCAGGGTCCCAAGGACTTGGACATCCTCTGCTGCTTTGCCAGGCCATAAGCAGGGGGCTGGATGGGAAGTGGAGCAGGTGGGGCACAACCAACACCTATATGGGATGCCAGTGTTGTATTAGCCAAATAAGCTGTTTTGCTACCCCTAGGTTTTTTCTTTATTAGGCTGCAGATATTTGAAAGATATTTGTGTTAAGTTTCAAGAACTTGTTTTTATGTAGTTGGAATATTGTCCCTGAATCAGTGTTTCCACTCCACTTGGCCAGATGGATCCTAGAGCCAGGAGCATCCTCTCCTAACACACGTGTACAACTTGCCTTTACTATCTTGTGTTTTAAGGGCTGTGGTATATTTGAAGTGAAGAATGTTCTTTTATTGTCGCTTTTCTTTTTTCCTGGTTTGTTTAGTAAAGTAAATAGGAAATACAGCCAGGCAAAATGCAAGAGATATTAAAACAATTGTCCAGACTCTTTTGCTGTAAAAGTAACAATGATCTTTTATTTCTCTCACATAAATTGCAGATAAAGAAGACCTGTCTTCGAATTGCCCAGGACCAACTTCCGCAGATCACGACTAAAATCATTCCCAATAAAGTAGAGATTTTTCATGCTTGTTAAAAAAAAAAAGAGGTTGGGGGCTTCATATAATGCTTTGTTCTTTTTATATTTTGGAAGTCATTTGTGCATTGGGCTATATAACTGTTTTACTGCCTTGAAAGAAATAATACAGACTGTATCATCAACATGGACAATTGCAATGTACGGCTGTATTGTGATACTTATGGGGTAAAAGGATACCAACAGGTAACAGTCTTATTTCCCTCTTCACTTTGGTGAGAAATTAGACGTGGGAGGGGCTGGCTTTGTTCCATAGTGGTTAAGCTACCACTTGCATTACTCTTACCCTGAATGGATGCTGGTTTGAATCCTAGCTACTCCACTTCCAATCCAGCTACTGCACCTGGAAAACGGCAAAAGATGGCTTGGGACTCTCATCCACACAGCACTCAGAAGAAGCTCCTGGCTTCAGCCCAGAAAAGCAGGGCCATTGTGGCTATTTAGAGAGTGAACCAGCAGATGCCAGAGCTTTCTCCCCATCTCTTCTGCTGTGTTGTGAGAAGAAGATATTGGAGTGTGTGAAGACTGGACCTGTGGTTGGCTGGGTTAGGCTAGGCCACAGCACTTGTCACTTCACGGGAGAGATGGGTTGGAGATAGAATTAACCAGGCAACTGCACCTACCAGTATAAGCGTTGGTTGGTGCAGCTGATGGACCAAACCTGACCCTGCACTGGCTGGCGCACTCGAAAGTCAAATCTGAGGTCACTAAAAGTGATGTTGCTTGAGGGACTTCCTAACTAGATCACTGGACTCAAACTCCGATCACAAGGAAAAACCAAAAGTATGTGAAGTAAAATATTCCCTTCCATCATCCAAGCCTAAGGAGGAAGGAAAGAGTACTCCAGTCAGACTTGTATCAGAGGCATGTTTCATGAATACTAGCAACTTCTAACCAGTTTTAGAGATGGCCATAGAGTTTCCATGGCAATGCACATGTTGATCATAAATGATCCGCTGCAAGGTTTGGCTAAAGGCAGTTAAGATTTGCAAGGAGTCTTATATATGGAATCCAAGGACTTCATGAATTTGGAATTCCCTTGGCAACATTACCAGCAGGTGGTCATTCAACCGCTGCCCTTGTTCTTCCAGCCCAGAGAGCTCGTTGCTTGAAAGCCATCCCATTACTGGGTAGTTTACATTACTTTTGAAGTGGTTTTGCCTCCTTATAATTTAATTGAATGCAGCTATGTGATCTGGCGAGCTCCATCTAAGGTGTCAAAATCATTATCTTTAAAAAAATTTTTTTAAAGATTTATTTTATTTGAAAGAGTTACACAGAGAGAGGGAGAGACAGAGATCTTCAGTCTGCTGGTTTATTCCCCAAATAGCCACAACAGTCAGAGCTGGGATGGACTGAAGCCAGGAGCCTGGAGCTTTTTCTGAGGCTCCCATGATGGCTTTGGACCACCCTCCACTGCTTTCTCAGGCCATTAGCAGGGTGCTGAATGGGAAGTGGAGCAGCTGGGACCTGACCCAGAGCCCACATGGCATGCTAGCACCACAGGCAGATTAGCATGCTATGTGACCACACCAGTCCTTAAACATTTTTTTATGCTTGGGGTCAGCATTGGGCACCTTTTGTTAAGCCTCCACCTGTAACGTCTACATCTTGTTATTAGAGCTTTGTTCGAATCCTGGCTGCTCCATTTCCGATCTAGTTCCCCACTAATGCACCTGGGGAAGCAACAGAAGATGGCCCAAGTACTTGGCACGGTTATTACCCATGTGGAAGATCCAGTGGAGTTCCGGTCTGGCCCAGTTAGCCATTGTCGTGTTCGGGAGTCAACCAGCAGATGGATGATGGTTCACTTGCTCTCTCACTTGCGTTCTCTGTCACTCTGCCCTTCAAAAACAGCAAAATTAACTATCTCATGCATGGGTTAATATATTATTAATAATTTGTATTAACTCTGCCCAAACAGTGCCAAAGTCCCCTCCCCCAGGATTCTGCACAGTCACCATGGCCTTGGGCGTCAGTGCTCTGATTTCTCAGAAGCAGCAGAGCTGGAGAACCACCAAGTAAATTTCCAGCGTTCAGTCTTTTCATCCAGAAAGCTGTTATTTTTATAGTTGTAAATATATATATATATATATAAAACACATGATTCTCGTGAGATACTGGATTTAATATTTATTTTGTTTTAAAATCAATAAATCTTATGAATAGCTAAAACAAAGGAGTACATCTTGTCCTTGCGATTATAGTTAAGTCATTTTCTGTCATTTCTGCCAACATATCAACAGTCAGTCCCAGAGCCACATGGACAGTCTAAAGTGGAATGGAGTTCCGAGCTGGCTCCTCCCCCTTTTCTATGACTATGGGGACAGCTCCGCAGCTTCTCACTGGCCTAGAATATTTGGAATACCGTCTGTGAACAATTAGGCTAAGCTTGCAAATAGTCTTGATGGGAGCCTGTGACTGCCACACACACAGGGTTGTGGTCTACATTTACAGGCCTGGGGCTAGAACCAGACCAGAGGAAAATGAGCCTCAATTCTCACCCATCTCAGGTTTAAAACAATTGCATGCTTGGGCCTGGTGCGGTAGCCTAGTGGATAAATCCTCATTTTGGTCTGCTGAGATTCCATGTGGGTGCAGGTTCCAATTTTCCAGGCTTGTGGCCTGGGAAAGTGGTGGAAGATGGCCTAAAGCCTTGGGGCCCTACAGCTGCATGGAAGACCCAGAAAGAAGCTACTGGTTCTTGGCTTCTGATCAGCTCAGCTCTGCCATTGCGGCACATCCATTGATAAATGAATACATAAAATGTGATGCATCCAAATAGGAGAAACTAATTTGGCAATAAAAAGGATGCAATATCTAGTGTGACATGGGTGATCCTTGAAAGCTTTACTAATGGAACAGAAAACCACACATGGCGTGATTCTATTCATCAAATGTCTGCAACAGGCAAATCAACAGAAAGTAGTTTGGCCTACCGAGCACTGAAATAGGTAAAGTGAACATTAACAGATATGGGGTTTCTCTTTGAAGTGACAAAAATGTTTTAAAATTGATTGTTGAGGACTGCACAATTCCAATAATAGGAAGCAATGTTAATTGTATACTTTAAATAGGTTAATTGTATAATATAATTATATCTCAACAGAGCTACTGATAAAAAAAAGAAACAATTGAAGGGAATTTCCTTAATGCCTTTATTATAAAACATACAAAGCATATTCAAAGCAACAACTGCACAGCACACACTAGTAGATTCAATGTCCTATTTAAGAAAACAAGTTGCCATCGCCTCGGACTGCACTTCCCCATCGCACTCCCTTCCATCCTAGATCATCATTCCTCTGCATCATCTCCTTTGCATCCTCTGCATCCCTGTATTGTTGTATCACATTTGCCTGAGATCCTTAACAAAATTACTGAAATTATTCTATATATATTTATCTTTTACGTATAGCCTTTTCCTCCCCGCCAGAAATGCACTGTTTGGCATTATGTTCTTGAGAAAGAGCTTTATGACCACATTGAGCTGTAATTCATTAGTTTTCAATGATATATAACACTTCAGTATGTGAATATAATGTTTTAATCCATGTTCTTTATGATGGGCATTATGGCTGTTTCCTGTGCTTTTGGCTATTATAACCAAGGTTCCCGTGCACAATCCCGTGGCCGTGTATATGGGAGTGGAACTGATGGTTGGACAGTTATGAACAGCTTAGATTTTACTGGATAATATCAAATTCTTTTCCAACATTATTTCTAAGTTAACTTTTTATGAGGATCACATTTCTGCAACTGGCTTGCAAGCCATTTTAACGAAGGGAAATAAATTTTTTTGGCTTAAAAAACAGCAGACATTTAATATAAATGTATTTGTTGATTCATTAATTAATATAAAGACATTTTGAGGTCTTCTCCCCAGCAGGGAAAAGTCAGGGAAGGACAACGGTAAGCATATTATCAAGGTAGAAATTAAAATATTTCTACAAATGTAGTAAAACAAGGGTAAAATTGATAAAAAACAATAGTTAAATGTCTAGCAATATCCCCCTGTAGATTTTAGTTAACTACAAAAAAATCAATTGGAACTGAGAGACTTTTCGAAAGGTCCCTAACATGTATTTCTTTGCTTTTGGGTCAACTCCTGGTTCCACCTGTCCAACGTCTTCAGTATTTCAGATGTGTCAGGTCGTTTCTCAGGTTCCACTGACAGTAGTTTTTTCAGAAGCATTTTCTGAAATGACCATAAGAGACAACACTAAGATATGAAAGTGTAATAAAAAAATTCTTGATTAGTTTCATGTGCTTACACTTACTTCTTTAGCATCAAATACATCTGGAAAAGAGCCACTCCTTAGCTCTCTGAAAATCTGAAAATAAAACATACATATTCATGAGGGAATTATTCACTTGTGAGCAAAAAGAAAGAAAAAGCACAAAGGCGGAAAACGTCCTACAATCTAGGCTATTTCCGACTCCTCCACTTGAAAACCACCCTTCACACGAACATGTGTGACAAGGGCATTCGTAGTCATTATCCGCCCTCATCCCTCCGAGAGTCTCTGCCAGAGGAACTCAGTATCCCCGTCCTACACGGGAGATGCCGGTGACTCCAGGCCACCCTCACTGCTGAGCTTCAGACTACAATGCCCAGTTGTCTGCTGCCCTTAGGTGGCTCCACACCCCACAAGAGGTCCCATCCTCCCTTTCCTAATCCCATCAACTACCACCTCCTTAAAACTACTCTGGAATAACTGCACCATCTGCTGTTCTCATGACACTGCACCGACTCCTGTCTCCATGTCTTCTACTGTCGTTGATCAGAAGCCAGCTGACCCCTCCTAGCAGAGCCACCATGAAACCTAAATCTTTATACCTAGAAAAATCTTCCTTGTAGTTGTTTGCATGGGCATTATACCTTCTCCTGAAACACAGAATTTCCTTACAGTATCTTGTCTTTTAGAAGGAAAGCTTAATCCTGGCATGGTGGCCTAGTGGCTAAATCCTCGCCTTGCATGTGCTGGGATTCCACATGGACACCATATGGGTGTCCAGGCTGAGCCACTTTCCATCCAGCTCCCTGCTTGTGGCCTAGGAAAGCAGTAGAAGATGGCCCAACACCTTGGGACCCTGAATCTGTGTGGGAGACCCAGAAGAAGTTCCAGGATCCTGGGTTCAGATTTGGTACAGCTCTGATCCTTATGACCATTTTGGGACTGAATCAGCAGATGGCACATCTTTCTGCCTGTCTTCTCTTTGTAAATCTGCCTTTCCAATGAAAGTGAACAAATCTTTTAAAAAGAAAAGGAAGAAGAAAAGCTCACTATGCAAATTGTCTGACACTGACCAGGTAACCAACAGAGAAGTTCACTCACTGACCTGGGAGTCTTGTGAGACTGCACACACTTTCCCAGGAAGATCAAACTTTCCAATCTCTAAAAACATGGCTATCAACATTTTAAAGAAAGAAAATTCCTATTTCACATGTAGTCAGACACTGACACGCGCAGACCTGTTCTCCTGAGGGGGTGGCAGCTGACTGCACAGCTCTGGGAGGATCATGGCCAGTTATTGCTTACATGCCATGTACCTTTGATGTTTCAACAGCCGTTGGACATATGTAAAGAAGTTCAGCAAGAATGAGCCCCAACGTATAGAGGTCCACTTCCTTTCCATAGTCTTCTGAATTAATCTGAAGAGACCAAAAGAGACATGTCTTTGTTAGGGACCCGAGATGTATGCCTTCAGAAAGCTTTGTCCAGTGGCGCTTACCTCACATGAGAACATATGCATCCACTGACTTCCCTGATGGGGAGGAGCCCTCAAAAATATTCTTTATATTAAGTAATGGATCAACTTATATATGTGTGTGTGTGAATGTGTACATATATATATATATACATGTCTACTGTTTTGAAGACAAAAACATATATTTCCCTTCCTTAGATAGTTCACACAAACCAGCTGGAGAACTGTGATCCTCATAATAACACTGAGAGATACAGAATCAGCACACAAATATATAAAGTTTTTAAAGAAATGCTTAATAAAAATGACAATTAGGGCTGGTGTTGTGTAGTAGTGGGTTAAGCCACCGTTTCTATAGCATCCCATGTTGGTTCAAGTCTTGGCTGCTCCACTGTGAGTCCAGCTCTCTGCTAATGCACCTGAGAGGCGACAGATGCTGGCCCAAGCACTCGGGCTCCTGCACCCACGTGAGAGCCCAGCCTAAAGCTCCTGCCTCCTGGCCCAGCCTGGCCCAGCCTTGAACTATTGCAGTCATTTGGGGAATAAAGTAGCAGATGGAAGATCTCTCTGCTTTCCAAATACAATGAAAATAAACTGATGTGGTAAAAATGTTGATGGGGGAGTTATTTGTAATGATATGAAAACATTATATAGTGTTGAATAAAAAAACCACAAAGTAGCATAATATTTCCATAAAACTGTAAGTATGAATGATAATGCAAAAAATTTAAGTTTGCATAAGCTTATAACTCATAGAAAATGCTGAAAAAGATAAAGAGCAAACTTTACTGACAGAAATAGGAATAGAGAGGAAGGATAAGGGGATTTCTTTTCTAAAATATATATAAATATATATTCATTTGAGAGGCACAGAAAAAAAAAAAACAGAAAGAGAGAAGACAGAAAGAGCTCCCATCCATCCACTGGACCATCTCCCTCATGCCTTGACGGGCAGGAACAGGCCAACAGCTGAGGACTGGAGCTCGGATCCGATCCCCCATGTGGGTCACAGGAACACAACGGCTTAGGTCATCACCTGTCCACCTGCCAGGGTCTGCATTAGCAGAAAGCTGGAGTCAGGAACTACGGCCAGGTATCAAGCCCAGGTTCTCTGATATGGAAAACAGGAATCTTAATTGGCATTGTAGTTGCTGGGCCAGTCACTCGCCCCTTAAATTCTTATTCTATCTGTACTACTTTTATAACTGAAAAGAGTATTTAAAGTGAACTATATGCAGACATAGAATATGTATCTGGCCTAATGGTTGGGAGCTGTCTCTCAAATAAATGCAATTTAACAACAACAAAAAACATTCATGTATATGTTAGAGAAAGAAAATGAACTTACCTGCTCTGGACTCATATATCGGCAAGTTCCCAAATTAACAGTTCGCTTTTTATCATTTCTTAATTGTGTTACAAGTCCAAAGTCTCCAATCTTTATTTTGTTTTCATCTACTAACAATATGTTACTTGGCTGTGGAAGAAAAAATTTATTTACATGTACCAATCTGACAGGCTGTAACTAAGTATTCAAATAATCTTTAGCAATGGCTATTTTTATATTTGCTTATAGGATATTAACCTTTCCAGAGGCAATCTTAATTGCGGAATTTAACAGGTCATTAAAATGCTAACTTTTTAGCTGACAGTAGGACTAGCTTGGGGCGCAGCTGCCTCCTAACATCTGAAAGGCTTCCAAGTGATGGTAGACTGATTCCACACAGTCCCAGGGGATTGTTCCAGAACTAGACAGTGGAGAAGACCAAACGATGTGCCTTATTATAGGTTAATATGCCAACAGTGTGATCTGAAGTACAGGAACTACAGATTGTCACCTCCCAAGAGGCAGGTGGACACACCTGAGGTGAGGCAAATATAAATTCACAATCGGGTGGCAACTGAGTGAGCACCCCTAAGCTCTCTTTCCACTCCTGCTGCAGAACAACTTGGTGCAAAATGGGATGCTTCCTGTAAGTCATTTTTTCCTAACCTCTGACACCTTCTTAACATCCCCTCCACCTTGAAAGCTTTAAGTGAGCTGGGAGCTGAAAACGAGCACTGAAATTACTTTTGTTCATCCTTCAACAAGAGTTTTAAAAATTGGTATAAAAAAGAGTGACGTGAGGACTGCTTATCCCTGCTCTATTCTTTGTAGAGGTATTGTTTGACCAATGTTCTAGAGAACATAAAACAGGAAGACTGTTGATGAGGAAACTAACACTTTGCCATTCTTGAAAAGATCTGACTTTTCATATAATGTTAGGCTACCCACAGACCATAGGAAACTGCACTTAGTACAGTCCTTAGAAGGACTCTAGGAAAAGCAGAAATAGGAGCAGAAAAGGAGAAATAGGAGCTTCCTAGAAGCCAACTTAAGAAGGCCCATGCTGAACTTGGCAGTGGATTAGAACACAGTTCGCAGGAATGCCAGTCATGCGGAAGAAATGCTACCGCTGTGGGGGAGCAGTGGGAATGGACAGAAACGTTCCTGCACTGACACGATACAGGGTTGGATGAGGCTGTTAATGAAACTCCGAAATCACATCTTACAGATCATTTCAAAGGACAGAAGTTCATGAATGCTATGTTTTGTACAATTATAGTAGCACTCAGAAAACCTATTATGGGGAACAACAAAGGATACAGACTTTGCACAAGAGGCGCCACAACAAGGGTTGACGCGTGGGGTGAGGCTGCCAGAGTCTGGGTCGATGAGAATCCCTCCCCACCATCCTCTGGAAACCCATCTGTGCCTCCCTGAGCCTTTGGTCCAGTCGTCACCATGCCAACAGAAAGGAGCGAACACTCAAACTGGGCAAGAGGGGCTTCCTTTCTCTGCAAGGGCTGCCCACAGCAGAACCCGCCCAAGTGCTTCATCTGCATCTTCCCTCAGATGAAAGCAAGCTGCAGTCATAGCACTGAGAGCCAGAAAGGTTACAGAAGACACAGAAAACTCAGCAGCAACATGTGACCTTTGACCAACTGCAGCCAAAAGAAGCCCAAGAGCTCGCACGACTCCAGGCACAGACTCTGAAGGACTCAGCAGAGAGGCAAGGGCAGAGACAGCGGCAAGAGCTCCTGGCTTCATCCTGCGGAGGCCCTTGCTCCTGGCTGCTGCCTGTGTCGGGTGAGGTCAGCACACAGGTGGCGCTGCTGCCTAGAGCAGGTAGGGACAGATCCAGAGCAACCCCACGACAGGGGTTCTGAGACAAGACTCAGCAGGCTAGGATGTGATGGGAATAGGCAAATCTCAAGGGTAGAGCATGGAGGCGAGGCTATAAAGCTGGCTCTCTGCTCTTCTGATGCAGGATGAGAATGCAAAATGAGAAAACAGCTTCTCCAGATCATGAAGGACAAAACTGAATGAGAAGACTAAGGGATGGTATCGGCGGCAAGGTTCGGATTACCGTGATTTCCCAATAATGGGCAAAAAGTTCTAACCTGGAAAACACTAGACTGGATCTAGTAGCTGTGAGTGAAGTCAAGAGCAAGGACAGAATTTAGGGAATTATGATCTCCAAGCCAAAGTCAGCAGAGTCCCTCCGCTCTTAAGTAAGCCTCGGCGGCAGAGCTGTTCAGCAAGTAGAAGCTATGTAAGTTTATATCCAGGGTTGACTTCCAGCCTCATAAGACCAGAAGTGGATGAGCCTTCCTATTGGGCTTACCACACTCAGCTTCTTTTCCTGGAGAGTCTCTATGTTACATAGAAGATAATCAGGGTAAGTTCTAGATCCATTATAACCACAGAACTTGAGGTAATGAATTCATCATAATTATTGATCACACTTATAAAACTAGAAAAGGCAGATCTTTAAATGACTAAATTATACTTCTCAACCAATGAGGCACTTTCCACTTACCTTCAGGTCTCTATGTATTAACTCCTGAGAATGTATATAATCCAGTCCTGTTGTGATCTGCTGAAATAACTTCAAAGCCAAAGGTTTGTCTTGTTTGGCTCCTCTTTTATTTTCAATCCACTGCTCCAATGTCCCTTTATCACAGAATTCCATTTGTATCAAAAGGCACTTGGTCTTAACATCACAATTGGATCTAAAATTCACAGTATGTTAAAAGTAGCAATATGAGGCTGCCATCATGGCACAACAGGTAAAGCTGTTGCCTGGGATGCCAGCATCCCATATGGACATGGTTTGTGCCTCAACTACTCCACTTCTGACCCAGCTCCCTGCTAATGCCCATGGAAAGAGCAGTAGAGGATGGCCCAAGTACTTGAGCCCCTGCTATTCACATGGGGGACCAGGCTAAAACTCCTGGCTTCTGGCTTTGGCCTCACCCAACCCTGGCCATTGCACTGCATCCATCTAGAGTGGCACAGTAGGTATAGGTGCTCTCTGTCTCTACTTCTAACTGTTAAATAAACATGTATTTTTTAAAGTAGCAACAAAAATAAACTTAAGGAGTAGCTATTCGGCACAGTAGTTAAATTTCCACGTGGGATGCTGACATTCCATGGCACCATTCTCCATTCCAGGCTCACGGGAATGCACACCCTGAGATGCAGCAACTGGTGCCTCAAAAACTTGAATCCTGCCACCCACAGGGAGAAACAGGTTGAGGCCCCAGCTCCTGGCTTCAGCCTGGTCCATCTCTGACTGCAACACCTTAAATGCTACAACGTTCTTCCCTAGACTGCATTCAATCCCTGTTCTAGAACCAGAGATAAAACAATGGAGGCAGGAAAGCTCTATCTGCAAGTTTGAAAACAGCTGAAAAATTAAAAGAGGCTTTTAAAGGCAGGTTTCAAGCAAGGAAAAAAAAAAAAACAAACAAACTTCACTGTGTCCTTATGTGCAGAACAGAGAGAGAATGGTGTCTGTGAGAGATGGTGGTGACCAGGCTACGTGGTTTTACCAAGTGCTCCCCCTCCCCCCCCCCAGCTTGGTGACATTTTTCTTCTACCCCCTCATGGCTTTGAGAACTTCCTTTTCCTTACCTTGAACTACCAACCGTACTATCCCCACTTTCCCCCGAATCAGGATCACTGTAATCGGTTCCTTCCCAACAATGATAATACTGAATAATATTGGGATGAGAGAGCGCTGCCAGTGCTTTCACTTCCCGCTCCACCTTCCTGGAAAAAAGCAACAAAGCACGCGAAGGTGTCAGGCACCCCTGAGCATAACTGAGAAACACCTCCCATCACTGGGGACAACTCAGAAACAATCAGCGTGCTTCCCATGGCAAGTCTGAGAGAGAGGTCAGGAGAACTCAAGGATCACGCACACGTGCGTCAAGGATCACGTGCACGCGCACAGAGAAGAACAGAGCTGGACGGCCCACTCTCACCATCAGGGCTTCCTTCCCAGCGTCAGACCAGTTAAGATGTGCAGCCTCAGACACCCAGTGCTGCGACTGTCTATGGCTAAATCACGCGTTATATTCTGTTTAAGCTTCTGTGAAAGCCGGAAGATTTCACCGCTCTGCCACATCCGGGCAGTCAGCACAGGTGACCCAGCCAGTATAAACAACCTAATTCAGAACTTTCAGTGGGTAGAGAAAACATACAAAGGATATGACTTAAGTAGAGAAACTGCATAGTGTGGGAGCCTTGTAAGGAGACACTGTGAAGAGCTGACAAAGCTCTATGCTAAATGTAGTAAATAAACTTAAGAGTTCAAAGTTGAGGTTGGATAAATCAATACTATACACTTTTTCTAATTTTTTTCTTAAATTTCAGAAATTCTATGGGGCATAAAATCTGTAAAACTAAAGAGAAAAATCACTGATAACCTCAACAATCGTAACATAAAGTTAACTGGTTGTGGATTGCTTCTATTTTTAATGCACATGTTATATAATCATAATATGCAATCCCCCTCTTTTCATTTAACATGCTATCTTTATAGTTTTTCCTTGTGCAAACATGATTTATAAACTTTTTAACACAAAATGTCAAGAATACAAAAATGGCAGGCAGACACTCTAGGAAACCTAGCAATTCCTAGCCGATTTCCTTTCATCCATGCTCTTCCTTCATTTCCTCGTCTTTCCTGGATGACTCTGAAGCAGCTCCCACCAGCAGACCTTAGTGTGTGGCCATGACTCAGGATGCCACATTCACTTTTAGGCTGTAGTATCCTCAGCAGGCCAGGGATCAAACATTCGAATCAGTTCTAAATTGCTATTTTGTTCATGCTCATTTTTATTGTTATGAATGAGTGTGATTTACATCTTCTTTTATCCAGACATAATCCAGATAATATTATTGCAGTAGGTTCTCAGAAAATTCTTGAAGCAAAGTATATAAATGTCTTAGTGGTCCTGAATTTATAGGAATAATTCAAACAGTTCATGGAAAATGGGAATTTAAAAAATAAGTTTACTTTGGTTCAAAAATAAAAACGTTTAAAACTTAGGCAGTTTTTTTTTCCACAATGCACATCTTTCATAAACTTCTTTGAAAACCCTTTGCCAAGTATATATTTTAAAGGTTTAAAATGCATAAGCTCCTGGAAGTATCTTTTAAATGAACATTTTCAAAAATTGCCGTTTCATAGAATCAACAACAGCACTTTATATCTCTAACATAAAACAAGGAAGAAAAGCCTAGTTTTGATGCTGACTTGGTATGAGAGTTTTGAAATGTGAGGCATTGACCATGCACAGGAAGTGCATTTCACCTAGGACTCTTCGCCTTGTTCTCCTTTGCTCATGTCACTTTAGCTCAGATCCCTTTTCCAAGTTCTCCCATACTACTTAAGGGGCTGGTCTGGCTGAGTTCTACACACTAACAATCACTGGAGAACAACAAGCAAGACTGGTGAACCCATCAAATAGCAAGACTTCTCTCCTATGTGTTTTTCTTTTGAAGAAGTCGTGCTATCCAACGGACATGGAGGGGTAAATACATCAAAACACAGGTACATAAAACAGAATGCAAACACGGCAAGCAATCAATTATAGTGGGAACACAGCAGACTGCAACCCCAGAGAAAGAATTCTGAATGTCTATTACATAAGTATATAATAGTGTCCAAAGATCATTGTCATCAGTTCTTTCCCTTCCCATACACACTGGAATGAACAGCGGGCTATTTGCTCTCTGCTTGAATTGAGTTGGTCTTAGTGACTTATTTAACTAATATAATGTGGCAGAAGTGACTGACATTCTAGAACTCACACAAGCACCCTCACCACTTTCCTGGTCTCTTGGATGACTGGTTCTGGGCACACTCCTTGAAACACATTAGGAAGGTCACATTAGGAAGCCCTGTGGAGGTGCTCTGTTTGACATTGGCAGCTGAATTCTCAGTCCCCAGAGAGCACTAGCTGCTGGCCATCTTGCCTCTCTAACCTGACTTAAAACAAGACTGGGAGATCCCAAGGAAGAGCTGCCCAGCTGAGCACATCCAACCAACAGGATCAAAAGAGAAAACACTAAATTCTCTTTTTAAGCCACTGCAGCTTGAAGATGTGTATTATGTAATAACAGAGAATCAGAACAAGGATCGACTAGCATTTTCCTTACACCAATCAGTTCCCATCTTGGATCTCCGTCTCCTCCGTAAAAAGAGACTAGAATATCTCAAAGGTCACCTTAAATCCAATAATGTGTTCCACTTCTTGAGGCAGTCTCAGAAGGATAACCCATAGTATATCCCTTTTTAAAAATTAAAATAACTGCAGCAGTGAGATTATTTCAGTGTAAACCAAGCTACTTTGCAAAGAAAGAAATGCTTGAAGAAAAAATGATATGTTGATGAAGGAGAGACACAAAAAAGAGCAGTGGTTACATTTTCAACAACTCTCATCTAAAATATGTGACATTTGCTACTTACTCACTATCATATTTAACACGTTTGATAGCATAGATCTTTCCATCAATTCTGTGCTTTGCTTTGAAAATTCGGCCAAATCCACCAGAGCCAATCGGTTCTATTTCTTTAAAATCTTTGGTAAACCTTGAAGATAAAAACCACAATTTCTCTGAGATCCTCCAACCCTCCCGCAACCTCCCTAGGTTTGCCTTCAATGTCATTCATAAAATGGGTCTGTAAGACAAACACGATTCTCCCCTTATGGAAAACAAAGTCTTATTTCACAGATACATTCCCAAAGGGTCATCCCTTCCCCTCCGCCTCCCGTAGGAATCCACATAACCAGACCACCCAGGAGTAACAGTCAACTCTTGACTGAATGAAAGTCAAAACAAATGGTCCAATGTCAGGCATAAAACTGTAGTAAGAACCACCTAACGCATTTCAGAGACACTTCAATCTATTGGAAAGGAAACAAGCACATATTCTGAGCCCGTCTTGGTTTTATTCTTGGTTTCTCCTCTCCCTCATACCTCTACATTCCATCATTAAGCTTTACTAATTCTACATCAAACAAAATCACTGATAGGAACAGCATTTGGTTAGGATGTCCAAATCCCATACAGTACTAATGGTTCAAGCCCCAGATATTCTGCTTCCAATCCAGCTTCCTGCAACGCACAGCTTGAGAGCCAGCAGGTAGAGCTCCAGTGCTGGGGTCCCTGACAAGCCAAGGAGGAGACCCACAGTGTGAGTTCTGGGGTCCTTGCCTCAGCCTGGGACCCATTTGGCTGTTGTACACATGCAAGGAAGTGGATGGAAGATTTCTGCTTCTCTGCCTTTCAAATGATAAATGAAAATAAATCAAGACATACTTTAAAAACCATATGAATGGCATATGTCTACCTTTCTCCACCTCCACTATCCTCACTGTGGCCCAGGCTTCCATCAGGGTCCTGCAGTACTCGGCTAGGGGGACATTCCTCTCCATTTCCTGTTTCCCACTTACTCCAATCTATGATCAGCTCAGCTCAGCTTCAGCCATTGCGGCCACCTTGGGAGTGAACCAGCAGACGGAAGGTCGTTCTCTGTGTCTCTCCTCTCTGTAAATCTGACTTTCCAACAGAAATAAATTTTTAAAAATTCCATTTGAGCAGAATCTATTTCTATTTCTTCTTCGTATAGATGTCCCGTACAGTGCCAGGAACATGGGTATTCCTGTGTTAAATGACATTCTTATTTTTTAAACGTGCATTTAATGTGCCTTGCTCTTTGAAAATAGGCCTCCTTGGCTTAAACTGCTAAGCCACACTTTTTACAGTGGAAGGAAAAGTTTCTCAAGTGAAGTGTGGCATGGAAAGAGAAGTGAGATTTATACAGACCTATTTTGATTCCTGTAAGAATCAAATGGTTTTTAATGATTGATTTATAGGAATATTTTCTTTCAATATTAATAACTTCCATAGATTTCAGAGTGATTCACCAAAGCATCGTGTTCACCCTATCCTATGTGGATTCATTAAAGTTTTATTTCTCCAAGAGATGAGGGTCCTTTGTGCGTTTTCTTTGGCTATAACAGCTAAACTGCTGGGGTGGAAATCTACTTTAACCTTACAATAGGCCCTCACAAAATTTCATGGAATGAACAAACACATTTAGCGAGGAGAGGAAGAAACTGAAACATGGAAAATAAAACAATTTTTAAAAAAGATATATTTATTCTTATTGGAAAGTCAGATATATAGAGAAAGGAGGAGAGAAAGCGAGGAAGATCTTCCTTCCAATGATTCACTCCCCAAGTAAGTGCAATGGTCAGAGCTGAGCCAATCCAAAGTCAGGAGCCAGGAGCTCTTCCAGGTCTCCCACATGGGTACAGGGTCCCAAGGCTTTGGGCCGTCCTCAACTGCTTGCCCAGGCCATGAGCAGGGAGCTGGATGGGAAGCAAGGCTGCCAGGATTAGAACTGGCGCCCATATGGAATCCCGCTGTGTGCAAGGCAAGGACTTGAGCCACTAGGCCACCACGCCGGGCCCAGAACAATTTTTAAAAAGCAAATATTTAAACAATTTCTACTTTACCATTCTACCTCACCTCTCATCCACAGTATATTTGGTTGTTTCTTTATCAAGGGAGTCAACAGTAGGTACCAAATTCCTAAAAATCAAGAAACGACAGTAAATCAAATGCTTCAATGAAATGTAATTTGTTAAGAGTGGGTTTCATCCCTTGTGATGGGCTATTTACATCTTGGGTCAATTATCTGGATAACAGCATAGCAAGTATGAGCCCTTTTCCTTAGACATTAGAGCCATTTACATATGGTTGACCTCCATCCTCTAATAATTCTTCATCCCCTTCCTGGCTCCTTCTTTCACACAACATTCGCGTTCCTGGCAGGCCGCTAGCCTCTCCTTTTCTTTCTGCTAACTCACACCTCAGGGAGCAACAGGCCTCGTGGCTTTACTCGTGATGAGTTCAAAAACCACCTAAAATGAAATTGTTAACCCAAATTACCGTGAATCCCTCCAATGTTAAACTCGGGGGCTCAGCAGTGTCCTGTCCAAAATGAAGTGATTCTCTTCTCCCTCTCACCAGCTAAAGAAAGGAATCACTTAAATACTATATTACCGGCATCTGCCCACTTTGTTCTGCCTGTAGCGTCTTCAGCAAAGCCCATGCTGGCATCAGGCCCCTGCAGTTCCCGGTTAACTGGTCACCCCACGTCAAACCGTGTCTCCTTTTCCTGCCAGTCCCTGTCACATATTTTCTTCACTCCTCTCTGCTGCCACAATAACCATGGCTGCAGGCCTACTCATCTCACATACATAGCTCTGTTCTTTCCAGAAAACATCAGATCAGGAACCAGCTGTTCTCCCCATCATTCTCTATGGCCCAAGGTAGACTGGAGGCTCAAAGCGGCACCTGCTGCCACCTCACTGCCATTCTTGACTATAGTTACCACCCTGTTTTATCTTCAGTTAAAGAAACCAAGCCAACAGGATTTGCATAACATCTGGCTAGTTTTAACCTGAGTTACATGGGTTTTTCTCTACCAACCTGTCTATAAAACAAACATACTTTAAAAAAAATCTGTTCCTCTGAACTAATCACTCTAGTGATATGCCCGTGGGGATTTATGTCTACATCAATGATTTCTCTACAAATTTCAGATTGCCTGTACATAACAAACTTTCTGTGAGCCATTGCCATGCTTTCTACTTATGAAATGGAGTGTACACTACAAATGCTGAAGGCTAGAAAAATAAAGATTTAGATATTTTCAATGCATAATGATACTAACCTTTTTTTGTTTACTTCATTACTTCTGGCATTCTATAAGGAAAAAATGGGAAATCGTGTCAGATGATTAATTAATTCATACTGCTTTCTGTTACTCTTGCTCCCGGTATACGTCTAGCTGGCTCTTGGACTGCATTCATTAATGCATTGTGAACTGCCCTGAAGCAGGCATTTAGCCCACAAGTTCAGACACCCATAACCTACTTTAGAGGGCCTGGGCTGAAATTCCCAGCTCCAGCTCCAGACTCCACCTTCCAGCTAATGCAGGTCCCAGGAGGCAGCAGTGAGGGCTCCAGTTGTTGCAGTCCTGCCTTGCAGGTGGCAAATAAGGACCGAGTTCCTGGCTCCTGACTCTAGTTGCTGTGCACATTTGGGGAGTGAGAGTGGATGGGTTCTCAAGCATTTGCTCTATCTCTCTCTGTCTCTTAGCCTCTGAAATTAATAAAAGAATGAATATTTTTAAAAGGTCAATAGACTCATCAATATGTGTAACTTTTGTCAAGCCCTGGGATCTATTGCTTTGAGTTGTGCTTTTCTGACTCTTAATAATGACAAAACATCATTTTATGTTTCAATGATGTCTCTTCTGTAAATTTTCTCTTAAGAGACATCATGTTTTCTTCCTGAGTTGCTTATCTTTTTCCTATAACTTTTAGTTCTATGTGAAATATCTATATCTATTCACTCCCCAAATGATCACAATGTCAGGAGCTAGGACCACCTGAAGCCTTTTTAAGGTCTTCCCTGGGGTGCAGGGGGCCAAATGTTTGTGATATCTTCAGCTGCTTTCCTGGGCATGGCAGCAGGGAGCTGTATTGGAAATCAAGCTGTACTGGGGATCAAGCTAGTGCCCACATGGAATGCCAACATTGCAGGCAGTGTTTTTTTTGTTTCTATCTTTGTTTTGTTTTTACTTTTGTTTTTTGCTATACCACAGTATCAGCTCTGATTTGTAGTTCTTGATAGATAGAATAGCTATATAACATTAGTCTCTCACCAATAGAATGACCTGATTTAAAAAAAAAAAATCGTTAAGTTTTGGAGGAACCTATTAAAGTTATTTTTGATTTCTTAAAATAAAATAAAAGCCATGTTATAATAAAAACTTCAAATATTGTCCATTTGCTAGGAAATAAAAACAAGATTATGGGAATATATAAAAATATAAGAGTGAATAGAAATATTTGGAAATGAGCTGTGGTAAGAATTCTGCATGTGAAGAGTGGGTGTTTAAAAGGTAAACGAAATCAAAAGCTTGCTAAATATGATTATGTAGTAATAGTGCATAAGATAAAAATATAAAAATGGTAGTGGAAAATGAGGAAATGCACAGGAAACCAAGATTATGTAGGAAGCTCATACCATAGGAAATGAAGGCGAAGAACTACCTAAACCGTCCTGATTGTGTTGTTTTCCTGGTGCAGTTGCTGAGTGGTAATTTCCCAGTGATGAATTAAAAGCACTAAAGAAAAGGGAATAGCAGTCAGCTTGTGAAGATATTTTTGTATCTTCAAAATGTAGTATATTTTCTCTACATTATCCTTAAATACGAAACATTTTCACCGAAATTACTTTTTGCCACGGCAGTTTAAATATGTTACATATCACAGCTCCTTGTCCAGACTTACCTCGTGGGTGTTTCTGAAAGAGCACTTCTGAAGTCAGCAGATGAAGTCACAGAAGAACCAGGGGAGGTAGGGCTAGTGACCTGAAATGAAGAGTGGCCTCAGCAGGCTGAAATGCAACTGCATTACTTTTTACAGTGGCTTAGCCTCTGTGCCCTTGTACAGGGGCCATGCTAATCTTCTATGTATTGTTCCAATTTTATTACACGTGCTGCTCTGACTACCACATTTATTTCTCGGTTGAACAAACCCACACTGATCAACAATGACCACATACACTTATTTTTTCATAGATGTTAGATCTGGATTTTCAAAGCAAATCTTTTGTGTTGCCAGCAGAACTTTTACTGTGTGGGAGTGTCATGGCTCCAGGGCTCCGGGCTCACGGATGGGACACAGAATGGAGGAAGCATTTTTGCTGGGTGAGTAGCTATCTTGGCTTTAGGCAAACAGTCTAACCTTCAAGTCAACTTCAGGATTTGTAAGATACAAAAATTACATTTAAAGATGGTACATACATACCATTAACTGATCATAGGCAAGTTTAGCAGCCAATTGCTTTGCTTCCTGTTTAGTAGAACCAATGGCAGTATCATATTCCTTTTCCTCAATTTTGCATTTATAGTAAAATCTAAGAGAAATGATAGACAATATTTATCCAAATATCAAAAATACAGTAAATCTAACTTGTGATAAAAAAAAACACAAAAGCATATAAAAGCTCAAGGTAACACTGATTCATCATGAAAATTTCAATTTCTTATTTTATATTAAGTTGAAAACTTCGATAAAGTCGCTGATCAATTTGTCTAAATAACCAGGATTGGGCTGATGTGTCAACTTGCATTTTCCAGGCAACTTCCAATGCTTTGTGGCTTCACTAAAAAGACCTTATACAAAGGTTCTAGGTGGGGATTTTAAAAACTTCCCAAAGGTTAAAACAAATGGCGACAGAGAAGAAAGGGGCAAAGATTAGGTGCCAATTAAGAAAGCAGGGGTGGGGCCCAGCGCGGTGGTGCAAGTGGTTAAGGTCCTCGCCTTGCACGCCCGGGATCCCATATGGGCGCCGATTCTATCCCGGCAGCCCCTCTTCCCTTCCAGCTCCCTGCCTGTGGCCCGGGAAAGCAGTCGAGGATGGCCCAAAGCTTTGGGACCCTGCACCCGCGTGGGAGACCCGGAAGAGGCTCCTGGCTTAGGCTCGGCATAGCATCGGCCATTGTGCTCACTTGGGGAGTGAATCATTGGACGGAAGATCTTCCTCTCTGTCTCTCCACTCTGTATAACAGCCTTTCCAATAAAAAAATAATAAAAATAAATCTTTAAAAGAAAGAAAAAAGAAAAAAAAAAAAAAAGAAAGCAGGGGTGGGCCTGGCATGGGCAGCCTAGCAGCAAAAGTCCTCATCTTGCACGTGCCAGGATCCCATATGGGTGCCGGATCTAATCCCAGTGGTCCCGCTTCCCATCCAGCTCCTTGCTTGTGGCCTAGGAAAGCAGTGGAGAACGGCCTAAAGTCTTGGGACCCTGCATCCAAATGGGAGACCAAGAAGAGGCTCTGGGCTCTTGGCTTCGGATCCGCTCAGCTCAAGCCATTGCACTCACTTGGGAAATGAATCATCGGACAGAAGATCTTCTTCTCTGTCTCTCCTCCTCTTTGTATATCTGACTTTCCAATAAAAATAAGTAAATCTTAAAAAAAAAAAAAGGAAAGAAAATTGGGGTTCCACTGGAGAAGACAGGAGGTTACAGTGCTATGGCCTTTTTTGGGGGATAAGCAATGATGGATTTTGCCCTAAGTTATTTTTTTTTTCCTAAGACTTGCTTATAGTATACAAAACTCCTTTTAAAAAATATTTACTTATTTTTATTAAAATCACAGTTACAGAGAAAAGAGACAGAGACAAAATATTCCATCCAGGGCTGCAGGTGGCTGCAAGGGCCCAAGCTGAGCCAATCCAAAGCCAAGAGCCAGGAGTTTCTTCTGGGTCTTCATTCAAGTATAGGATCCCAAGTTGTTGCACCATCTTTTACTGCTTTCCCAAACCACAAACAGGGAGTTGGATGGGAAGTGGAGCAGCCGGGACAAAAACTGACACCCATATGGGATCCCAGTGCTTGCAAAGTGAGGTGAGGATTTAGCCATTGAGCCATCAATGCCAGGTCCCACTATATACAAAATTCTAAGAAAATCCTACCAGTGCAGACCCCAACTCCCATACTGAATAGTACTCTTCAAGAACACTCTCCCTATCTTTAAGGCTTGAAGAATGGATACTGCCATTTATATCAAAGAGTTCCCACACATTATCACAAAAGTACTGCTTTATCTCATGATTCTTTGGAGGCTGCAGAGAAATGCACACCCAGTCAGAAGACCCAGAATTAAAGAGCCAATCTAAGAGTCTAGCCCGGAATGCTCCTGTCTTGTCCACGCACCCCTCAAATAGAATTTTTCTCTCTTAGGTATCCAATGTGCTTAGATCAAAGCAAGACAAAAAGATGAGCTATAGAGACAGATAAGCATCCCTTACGACAGAGATACCCATAAAATTCACTTTTAAACTATTCCAATGCAGAGAATATTACCACATTTTCTCTTCCTGCTCTGGCGTAAAAACCACCTGCGAGTAAAAAGGACAGTGCTCTCAAGTGACAATCTGCACTACTTGCCATTTAGAGTTTTATTTCTTCTTTGTCATTTCACTGGTGGGTTGCCACCGAGCAATGATCTCCCACGTGTTCCTTCGCTTTCTGCTTTCCCTCAGCTCTTCCCTACAGCTCCGAGTCTTGACTCAGTGGTGGTCTCAAACTCTATTTCTTTCTTCTTCTTTTTTAAGATTTATTTCTTTTTATTGCAAAGTCAGATATACAGAGAGGAGGAGAGACAGAGAGGAAGATCTTCTGTCTGATGATTCACTCCCCAAGTGAGCACAACGACCGGTGCTGTGCCAATCCAGAGTCAGGAGCCAGGAACTTCCTCCAGGTCTCCCACACAGATGCAGGGTCCCAAGGCTTTGAGCCGTCCTGGACTGCTTTCCAGGCCACAAGCAAGGAGCTGGATGGGAAGTGGAGCTGCTGGGATTAGAACCAGCGCCCATATGGGATCCTGGCACGTTCAAGGCGTGGACTTTATGTGCTAGGCCACGGTGCTGGGCCCCTAAGCTCTATTTCATCCCTCTCCTTACATGTCTTAACTCCTGGTCCCTGCGGAGTGGAAGGTTAACCCCATTCTCTCACCGTGTTTTCCTAATTACTCGTTTCTGGGGATGAGCATCTAGTCAAACAGCTCCTTAACCTCACCGTGGTACAGGCTCACTCTGGAGTATGGTCGAGTGGTTTTCACAGCAGTGACCACGCAGACCTAAAGGATGGAGTGATGTCCACATCCTTCAAGTAGGGATCCTGCACTCTGTTGTCCAACAGGAGCATCTCAGAAATAGAGCAGTCCCCATCCCCGCCCCATCCTGACGGATGGGTTTCAAGGCCCATCTGATACTTAAAAAGTGTTGAACATCATATTTGCAATATCTTTCCTGCTTGCACATTCACAGTAAAGTTAACTTGATAACTTAGGCCCATTTACAGACTAATGACAGCTAATAGAACAATTATCACATAGATTGTCCTAAAAACCCTGAGAACGTAGTCTCTCTCTCAGTACATCTTACTGTACAAAACCCATGCTTCTTCTTGTTGATTATAAGCAGCTGAACCATAGAAAACAAAACTGCAGACAAGGGAAACTGCTGTAAAGGATTACCAAAATCTGACCAATTACAATTGCTTTTAAGTCATATAAAGTCTTCCATGCCAATAGTGAAAAAATGACAAAACTAGAAAATCAAAATATGAAAATAAGCTTACTTTGTTGCTTAAATATGATGAAATCAAAGAAAAAGCTAGATGACAGCTCACCTGCCAGGCTCCTTCTTACTCATTTTACTCGGTACATAATTCACATTTAATTTTTTCTTCTGAGCAAGACGATTGAGAAGGCCTATGTAATTCCCAAGGGTTAGTCCCTCTGAGGTATCTGCAGCTTGCAATGGTGAAGAGCCAACTTCCTACAAGGAAAATCATTTAATGAAATCACTAAATGAACAATATGAAGACAACTTAAGTGTTTTGTGTTTCCCAACTATATTATATCGATGAAAGGATAAACATATACCTTTATCTGCAAGAGGGGGTGGAGAAAAGCACAAAATAAATTATAATCATAGTAAAGAAAATAACTACCTGTCTTTTTAGCTTCAAAATGAAAAACAAAATACCAATCCTTTTTCCTGTTTTTCCCATGAAAAGAACTACATAACATTTTCTAGCTTGCTGTACCATTCTAAATCTCAGAAAACAGAAAACAGATATTAAAGTAAAATTATATGAAAAGGTAAATAAGGTATTATCACTGCTACTACTGTATTCTTCTCTTTGACAAAATCTGATCCAAAGTTTGTCTACTTTATAATTCTTGTCTAAGAATTACCCTTTGATTCTGTTGATTCTCTTTGACAATTCTTTGTAATTTTAAAAGTTAGAGACAGGAATATACAGAGAGATCTCCCACCCACTGATTCACTCCCTAAATGGCCCCAACAGCCAAAGCTGGGCCAGCCAGGAGCTTCATCTGAGTCTCACATGTGGTTGCAGGGGCCCTCGGATGTGGGTTAACCTTTGCTGCTCTCCCAGGTGCATTAGCAGCAAGCTGGATTGGAAGTAGAGCTGCCCAAATCTGAATGTGCACGTGTGGGATGCCAGTGTTACACGTGGCAGCCTTATCGACAAAGCCACAGAGTTGTCCCCGCTTTGTATCTTTTACATTAACTTCTGCTCTTATTATTATGTTATTTCTTCTACATTTGGGGGAGGGTATTATATTGCGTGGTTTTTTGTTTTTTTATTCCTACCTTCTTAACTCAATTTTGTAGCTCATTGTAACTTGTGAGTTGGGGCCTGTGTGATGTTTTTCTTCAGTTTTGGTTAAAAGAATGATACCCTCAATGGGGATTTTTCAGAACTTAAAGGTAAGTTTTCCTATAACTTTCCATCTATGAGAATTACCCTCTATTGTCCTCCACAAAAATGAGTTCATGTTTCATATTCCAGTTGCCACTCAACTATTTCCAAATGTTTAACATTGCTGTAGATAGCCTAAACGTTTTTATTATATATTTTTCTTCTGCTGCATAAAGTTCTTCACCCCTGAGATCCGATACTTTCAAGGACCGATGCTGTTCTGGGTGGGGCTGTACGCTCGTGGCTCCTGAGTTGTTGTAATCTATATTCAGGTCATTATTGCATATGCATTTTCGGTTGAAACTGCCTCAAGTTGGCTTCCTTTTCCGTGCTATTTGTCCTAGTCTCTGTGTTATTTGTCCTCCTGAGCTGCCACATTCACATCTGTTCTCCGCATACATCATTTTCCCTGCTCCTAGAATTACTCTCACCTTTTCCTTTACCCATTGCGTTTCTGCAACCTGTCAGTCACTTCTCCCTGAATATCTCTCACTAATGCATTTTACAGAATTCAACCTACCGTCATCAAGCAAAATAACATCTATGTAGCTTTGTCCCAAGGAATGCTTCTCGCTCAGGGTCTTACAGAGACGAAAACACAGAAAAAGGATTGAACTGAACATTAAAACACAAAGAGATCTGGGAATGTCTTTACTCTGCAAAGCTCCTGGCTTCAGGCTGGCCCAGCACTGGTTAAGTTGGGGCATGAACCACCAGATGGAAGTCTCTCTCTCTCTCTCTCTCTCTCTCTCTCTCACCTTTTCCCTCTCTCTCTGTAACACTGTCTTTCAAATAAGTAAATCTTTTACATATAATATACATACACACACATTTATAGTATTCTATTGCAAATAGGAAAAGAGACAAAGGCTCACCTTGTTTTCTTTATTAAGTGTTTCAACAGCTACTTTGGCTGCGGCATTTTTTGCTTCCTGTTTTGATTTTCCTTCAGCTTTTGGAAATTCTCTTTCATTTATTGTAACTTTAAATGTAAACCTGATTACAGAGAGCATATTAGCAGAATGCTATACAATTCATGAATTTTCTAAGGACAAGTGTCACAACCACTGCCACCTGCGCAGGACCCCCATGGAGGGTTGGAACCTATGTTCTACACAAAATTACAGCAGCCATCCCAGACGGCGTTACCTCCTCAAAGTATGAAAAAAAAAAGCTTATATCCTTGCTTCCCTCTGGAATCATCTGTGGTTTCCAACCAAGTTCCTTATGGGCCCTTTGGCAAAATCTACTACAAAGCTATAAAGTATTGACCTCAAGGCTGTCCCAAAGCTGCTGCTGCTCCCCAATGAACAATTATAGGGACAGACCCTTTTCAATAGCAGCTTACGTTTGTTCATGTGGAGGCCCCGACCGGGACAATTCATGATACTTAAGTACTACGTTGTGTTTCTGGCGATATTTATTAAGTTCTTCTATGTAGAAACCTTTCTTTTCATTGTCCATTTCTTCTTCCAGTAACCTACAATATGAGACATGTTCAAGTGAGTGGCACTGATTTCCTAGCAGGTTTATGAGCCACAAAATGGTGGGAAGGCTCTTCCTGATACAAGTCACCTCAGCCCCACGCAAAGAAAACCTTCCTCCAACACCTTTCCTTTTCTCCCAGGGACTGCACAGGCAAGTGAACCTTCCAGCACCTTCTGAAAACTCAGAGAAAGGTGGGAATCCTTGTTAACTCTGCAGTGGTTACAAAGTACAAATCCATTCATCTGCTTGAGAGGGTACAAAGGCTGCAAGGCAGAATTCAATTGTTTCATGTTGAAAAAGGCTCAGCGTAGAGATATTAAGTGAAGCTCATACAATCATGAAGGATTTTGCTCTACGGAAATAAATTCCTCTATAAAATTTAGAAAATTGTTCCTTTGGCATGTGCTAAAATCAATTTTAAGATAATTTAACTGTAGGTAACTGGAAATCTTGGTTTATAGTTCTCAGTGGATCAAAATGATGGCAGTGATACACAGAATTTAAAGGATATACAATCTAGGGCCCAGCATGGTAGCCTAGCAGCTGGAGTCCTTGCCTTGCATGCCCCGGGATCCCACATGGGCTCTGGTTCTTTTCCTGGTGGCCCCACTTCCCATCCAGCATGGCTCTGGACTGTTTTGGCCGCTTGGGGAGTGAATTAACGGACAGAGGATCTTCCTCTCTGTCTCTCCTCCTGTAAGTATATCTGAACTTCCAATAAAAATTAAACCTTAAAAAAAAATTTTTTTTAAAGATATACAATCTAATTGTAATGAGCCCGAACTAGAACTCTTAGAAAGAAACATAGGGGTAAATCTCCTTGACTTTGGGTTTGTTAGTAGACTCTTAGTTAGGACAACAAAACCAAAAGCTACAAAAATAAACAGAAAAATGGACTCCATCAAAATCCAAAGCTTTTGTGTGTTGTAAAGGACAGTATGAAGAAAATAAAAAGACATTTACAGAACAGAATATGTATAAATCATATATCTGAAATGAGTTTAGTATATAAAATGTATTTTTAAAAAATCCTTAAAACTCAACAAGAAAAAGTAAAACTGCCTAATGCAAAAAAAAAAAAAAACCCCAAAAAAAACAAAACAACAGGCAAAGAGCATGAACAGACATTTCTCCAAACAAGACACACCAACAGCCAGTAAGCACAAGAAGAGATCAGCCTACAGCACAATGGCCAGAGTTGTAGCACAGTGGTTAAGCTGCTGTCAGAATTCCAAATCTGAGTGACTGAGTCCCAGTTGCTCTGCTTCTGATGCCACTCCCTGCTAATGTGCCTGAGAAGGCAGTAGGGGATGCCCCAAGTGCTCGAATCCCTGATACTCCCGTAAGAGATGTGAGTGACATTCTTGATTTCTGGCTGCAGTATGACCAAGCCCTGACTGCTGTGGCCATCAGAAGAGTAAACAAGCAGGTGGAAGATTTCTCTTTGTATTGTTCCCTTTCATTCAACATTACTCTGCTATCCAAATAAATAAATAAATCATCTCTTCCTCCGACCCTCTTCTGTAGCTTGGCCTTCTTAGGTTTCCACCTCTCCTTCTGTCTCCTCCTCAATGCCCTATCTTGTAAATGTTGTAATGTCCTAGGGCCCAATGCTTAGGTCTCCTCTTTTCTGCCCACACTCATTTCTCTGGTGATCACTTCCACCAACCCTTCCCTGCACTCCCTGCTGCTGCATCCAACCCTCCCCTTCCTGACACGCTGGGGGTCCCACCTCTAGTCACTATCACTTCCTACAGATCTGAGCTCCAAATCCTAAACACTTTATCACAGGCTCTCACAGCCTCTGCCTCCTTTCTTACAGCTGTGCATTTAACTCTTTGGCAGCTAAGACCATGAATCACAAGGAAGAGGCCAGGCTTACCATGGTGCCCAACAAGGAATGAATGGATGCACTACCAAAGTATCTGCAGATCCCCATTCCCACAATCTGTTATCTGCTTTCTCTAAACTTGAACGGGTTCTCTGTATCCTCTATCTGCAGGGCAATTTCCACACCTTACCTAAATCTCACCACAGCCCTGGCCACTTTTTAAATGCATCAGTGAGCTCTTTGGGCAGCAGGTTCCATACCTCACTCATGCGCCTACAAGAGTCTCCACCATAGTCGCACCCAATTGCTATCTGTCCATCTTTTTCACCAACAGAAGTGCCTTCAGGCCAAGCCCCCTTCAGAATCCCAGAACTACTTGTTCAGTAGTTAAAGCGACTAGTCGAGTAGTTTGGTGTTTTGGATCTCCAGGTTCAGATAGGAGGAGTTATTAATTATCTAGCATGTAGCATATAGTCAATGAACACTGTGCTCTGAGCACTGTAGCAGTCCCACCAGCGAACAAAAGCCTGCTCTTGTTAACTAAGGAGAAGAGGAGTGTAGACAAACCCAAGCCAAAGTCCCAGCGTGCTACGTTCTGTGTTGAAGGCTGCAGCCAAGTTAGGGGGACACCAAGGACAGAGTGAAGTTCCTTTTCTAGATACTCTGAGAAGCCGACACTGGCAGAAATCACCCACCCAATGTTAGCGACTACAGCTTTCCAGGAATCCGGAAACAAGCAGTGCCAAGTACCGGAGGCGGCAGGGTGCACGGAACAGCAAGGAGGCCAGTGAGGTCAGAGTTGGGGAGAGTGTGGAAGCGCCAAAAGGCCTGGCTTGCAGCCAAGGAAGCCCGGAGACAGGTCTAAGCAAGGAGGGCTCGGTTCAGACTTACCTACCATGGTGTGAAGAGGTGACTGGAAAAGAGGAAGGTGGGACGACCAAGAGGGGACTCAGGCTGCGCAACTAGAAAACTACTCCTCAGGCAGGACCTTGCTAGCCCGGGATTCTCTCTCCCTTCTACAGATAAATTCAGGCATCCCTATTTCCCGTCCTCCCGTCAAGTCACTGCGCCTGCCCGGAAACCACTCTCCAACCACTCTGACCGCGTTCCACAGTCCTTTACCACAGACTGGGAAGTGCTTTGCAACGGAGGTGGGGGGTTGGGAGGCTGCGGGGTCCCTGACTAGAGCAAGCAGGTGTGGGCCTGGTGGGTGAGGGGCAGGGCAGGGAGAGCTTCTAACCCGCGCCCTAAATCCGAGCTCAGAGAATGACTAGCCTCGGAATGCTGGAGAGCCCGTTCCCAGAGCGCGCGGCCTCGCTCCACACCCCCGGAGCCCACTCACCTCACTCTCCTGGGAGCCCGCGGCCGACCAAGTTACCCCACGTCCCCGCGGCCCCGGAGCCCCCGCGGCCGGCCAGCTCACCTCGCTCAGGCAGCGCAGCTCGTCCACTCCGGTCCACGACAGACGCCGCTGCAATCCAGTCAGTCCGAGCCTACCCTCTGCAGTTTGCTCTAGGTTTCGTTTTCGAATGGAACTCCGCCTTTTCCTACCGTTCCCGGGTCCTCTAGCCCAATCACACCCGGGGCCGGGACCGAGGAATTTTGGTGTCTCCACCCATTGTGCGCTCCCCACTCTTCAGCGACCAGGACCCTGCACCTATGTCGGGCTGCTTGCCGGGAAGGGGGTGTCCCTTGAGTAAATGAACTCATCCAGGCTCTTACCTCAGTGTCCTAACCACTTTGAAAGCTGGGGCGCTTCCGTTCGCCCTTTCCGGTCCATTCCTTAACATAACCAACCCTACCAGCCCAGAACTTCTGGGGAGGTACCTGATGCCTCTAAGACATTTGAAGTTTCCTATCAAAGCCCAGGAGCAGTGGTCCTGTTTCTGTAAGAACCGCTAGTGCTGGCACGTGCAAGGATCGGGATAAATGCTGACAGACGGATTTGTCACATCAGCATCTGCTACCAAGTGCATGGTGACAAGTCCTGTGAGACTGGATTGCAGTACTCCCTGGAAAGTGCAAGACCCGGACTGGAATGGGGCCTAGCAGGAAAACAGTGGCACTTCTCTCAGTTCCCGCTAGTGAGCGTGAGAGCCAGAGGTGGGTTACAGTGAGCCAGGCTGAACAAGGCGGCAGCACTTGTTCACATACCTGTGGGCTGGTTTGTGGTGCGGCTTAAGCTGAGCTAAGCTGCAACACCCATAGATGTATACAAGAGCCCGGTTGGGATGCAATAATTGAGAGAACCAGTCTACTGTACATACTAGCATGCAAAAGAACCGGGGCTGAGGGCAAGCCTGGTGAGGTTTGTTAGGGGTTGCCCCAATGGGCTGAAGTTTCTGCTGGTGTACACAAGGACTGGGTCTGTGGCAGGCTGGACTGGGTTGCAACAGGGGTCAGTTTGCATGGGAAGGGGACCTGGGGACAGAACTGAACAGGCAACTTCAATCACTGGTGTGTGCGCAGGCTGATACAGGTGACAGACTGAACTGGATTCTGTACTGGCTGGCACATGCAAGGTCAAGTCTGGGATCGCCCCAGATGAGAGCTCATGGGGGAAATCCCCAACTGGACCACTGGACTCAAAACTCCAGCCACCAGAAGGATCATAGAATTTGTGGTCTGGCCTTAGAATGCATGTTTGGGGACTGCACTTCCTTGACTGCAGTGGACAGCATGCCCAGGAACATGAGAGGAGCACTAGGGTGGACTCTGCCAGCCAACGGACCTGGGAAGGATTTTCTCAACCTGGACAGGCAAAACCAACTGCGTCTCATCACTCTCAAAACTATTGAAGCAATACCCTTAGGTATTCTCCACATTGGGGTTTCTAAGATGACATCAAATGAACATCCCTTTGGCAGCTGGGAGTGGTCCTCTTCCACTCCCCCACCCACCCCCACCCTTACAAAAGAAAAGGGAAGAAAAGGAAAGTTGGAAGCATTTGCACCACCCATCTTCCCTCACACTGCGAGCCTCAACTTTCACCTAGTGGACTGTGAGTCATTGTGAGTCACCCTGGCTCATGACCACTTGACTGAAGCGTGTTGGGGACTCACCTGGCGTCAGACACTGTTCGGGGAACAGTCTTCCTCATACCTACCACAAGGTAGGTGACCCTACTATCCCCATTCAACAGATTAGAAAATTAAGGACAAAGAAGTCAGGTAAGCTGGGAAGCTACAGTAAGAACTTGGATTGTCATTTCTGCATCTCACCTGAGGGGGGGTTCTAAAATGGATGTCAAATACACATTATGTATTGTATCCTTAGCATCCATTCCTGCCTTTCTTCTGCATTCCTGATATGACAGCATATCCACAATTCAAATCCACATATTACTCAGAGCTGGTGACCTTTGGCTTAAGTTCCCAAATGTGACCCAGGGTTGGAGGGTAACAAGGTATGTTCATCTTACTGGTGACGTTTTCAGATGGCAGAAAGACTGGCAATAATATAGTCAGAAAACGCTGATTCACAAAGTGTCCCATTTCTGCCTCATGGCTTCATTCATAGAACCGATCATTTTGTTGAATCTTGCAGTAAGTATACAGATTGGAGCATTAAAACCCAGAGTTCTTTATTACTGACAAATTCCTCAGGTGCAGCTCTATGGCATCTGTTTCTTACTTGTTCTCTGTTCCTTCTTTACTGTTGCTCACTGATGCATTTATTATTTTATTTTAAAGATTTATTGTTGGGCCCGGCGCGGTGGCGCAAGTGGTTAAGTCCTCGCCTTGCACGCCCGGGATCCCATATGGGCGCCGGTTCTAATCCCGGCAGCCCCACTTCCCTTCCAGCTCCCTGCCTGTGGCCTGGGAAAGCAGCTGAGGACGGCCCAAAGCTTTGGGACCCTGCACCCACGTGGGAGACCCGGAAGAGGCTCCTGGCTTCGGATCGGCATAGTATCGGCCCGTTGCGGCTCACTTGGGGAGTGAATCATCGGACGGAAGATCTTCCTCTCTGTATCTCCTCTCTGTATATCCGCCTTTCCAATAAAAAAATAATAAAAATAAATCTTTAAAAAAAAAAAAAGATTTATTGTTATTGGAATGTCAGATATACAGAGAGGAGGAGAAACAGAGAGGAAGCTCTTTCATCCACTAATTCGTTTCCCAAGTGACTTTGATGGCTGGAGCTGCTCTGATCTGAAGCCAGGAGCGTCTTCTGGGTCTCCCACGTGGATGCAGGGTCCTAAGGGCTCAGGCCACCCTCTACTGCTTTCCCAAGTCACAAACAGGGAGCTGGATGGGAAGCGGGGCTGCTAGGATTAGAATTAGTATCCATATGGGATCCCGGCGTGTGCAAGGTGAGAACTTTAGTTGCTAAGTTACTGCGCCGGGCCCTACTGCTGGGTTTTTTAAAAGACTTTTCTTTTTATTGAAAATGTAGAGAGATCTTCCATCAGCAGTTTCACTTCCCAAATGGATGTAATGGCCACAGCTGGGCTGATTCGAAGTGAGGAGCCAAGATCTTCTGGGTTTCCCACATGGGTGCAGGAGCCCAAGGACCTGAGCCATCCTCCACTGCTTTCCCAGGCCGTAAGTAGGGAATTTGATCAGAAGTAGAGCAGCTGGGACACGAAGTGGCACTAATATTGGATGCCAATGCTAGCCAGCTGAGGCTTGGGCTACTACACCATGGCACTGGCCCCATCACTGATGATTTCCTTTTATAAAACATTTATTGGGAGCTGAGCTATGTTTCTAAAAATTCTTATTCAGCACTTTTAGTTGATCTAGTAATCCGCCATACTACCAGAACAAGCAGCCTTAAAATCTTTCTCAAAGCAATTTTGTTGAACATTTCCATGATTCATTCTATCTTTGCTGCACGTAACATAATCTAGAGAGTGGAACTAGCTATAGTGCAAATGGTAAGAATCAGTAAGAGTATGAGAGGTGCCAGGAAGGCGACTGTTTCTAGAATTTTATCTTCTCTTGTTACTTTCGCATGGCTACTTGTTAGTTTCACATGATAGGAAAACCTTGTACGAAGTAGAAACTCAAAGTCCCCTAAGAGTAGGCTCTTTCTAGGACCTGCTTCAAGGACATACACAAAATGGAAAGAACAATGTGTTTTTCTTGAATCAAGGTAGAATCGAGCTGAATAATCACATAATCTCACATGAGCATAGGCAAGAATTAATTTCCCTCAGCAATAAGTTTGAGAGAACCATAGATGCGTTGGACTGCTGTGGGAGGTATTGTGAGGAAGTCTCAAGAAGCTGAGCATCATTAGGACTCTGTCTCATTTATGCTCAATGTGTTGAGGTCTGACTCCGATAGGATCTGTTTATGCTCCAACGTGAACCTGCAGCACAAAAGAAGCGCAACTGTGTACGGCACATTAACAGAAATGTCCCTTGTATAACTAAAATGTCCCTTCTTTGAAAAGCGAAGAAATATCTATACATGCCTAAAATTTTCATTATTAAATTTGTATAGCTTAGATTCAAATATTATGTCATAATTTGATTATTTAAGTCAACTTATTTAAATTCGGCTATTATTAAAAATAAGAAACTATCCATTCCTGCTGAATGGAGCAGATTCAAGCTTGGCAATATGATTCGTACTTCAGCTTCGCTCCCAGGGGAGTGCCTGTCAGGCATGCTTTGAATTTTTCATCCATTTCCTGGTTCTGAGTTTCACTGAACAAATTTTTCCAGTCACCAACTTCACCTACAAAGCACAAAGAACAGGAGACCCAGACATCTGTTAAAATATTTCTCCTCGATGTATCATTTTTCAATGTATTTCACTTTGAAATGTGAAAATTGATGCATGAAAAAATTGAGCTTTAAGAGCAATGTGTTGGGGCCCAGCACCGTGGCCTAGCAGCTAAAGTCATTGCCTTGAACATATGGGTATTGGTTCTAATCCCAGCAGCTCCACTTTCCATCCTGCTCCCTGCTTGTGGCCTGGGAAAGTAGTCAAGGATGGCCCAAATTCTTGGGAACCTGCATCCGTGTGGGAGACCTGGAGGAAGTTCCTGGCTCCTGACTCTGGATTGGCACAGCACTGGTCGTTGTGCTCACTTGGGGAGTGACTCATTGGACGGAAGATCTTCCACTCTATCTCTCCTTCTATCTGTATATCTGACTTTGTAATAAAAATAAATAAATCTTTAAAAAAAACCCAATATGTTGGTGCAAATTCCAGCTGCTCCACTTTGAGTCCCACTCCCTGCTCATGGCCAGGGAAAGCAGTTGAGAATGACCTAAGTCTTTGGAACTTTGTACCCACGCAGGAGATCTGGAGGAGGCCCCTGGCTTTGGCTTTGGCTAGGCTTAGCTCTAGCTGTTGCAGGCATTTGAAGAGTGAACCAGTGGGTAGCTGATCTCTCTCTGTCTCTCTTCTGCCTTTCAAATAAAAATAGATCTTTTTTAAAAATAAAAATAATCATATTTCTCAGCCACTGCTGCAGAGCCAGGTGGCCAATGTGAATGGGGCTACCCAGAGAGCTACTTAAAGGGTCTGAGTGGCTGGCATTGTGGCTCTGTGAGTTAAGCCAGTATCACCACTATCCCATGTGAGAACCAGTCTGAGTTTTAGTCATTTGGGGACAATCCCTCCCTTTCTGTATATAACTTTGTCTTTCAAATGAAGAAATGATCTTTTTTAAAAGCATGTTTTTAAATAAAGATGGGGGGTTTCATCAGCTGGCACACGTATTTTTTTGTCCTTTGCTCATTTTCTTTTCCCACCTGGAATTTGAACACGATGATTAAGCTCCAGCTGCTGTTTTGTCATCACGAGGTGACAAGCACCACAAGACAAGTGTAGTGCTCTCAGAGATAGTGCGGAAGTCCCTGTTACAGTTCTCAACTGCCTCTGTCTGTACTTCTTACAAGGGAAAGAGAAAACCTTTTCTTACTTGCAAAAAAGCTGTCCGGATTGCCTGTGCTGTGATACAAAACCGCCTAAGCCAGTGTCACTCACCTTTGCGGAACAGGTAAGGTCCAACAGCACCGTGTGTTTCCTGTGACTTGGCTCGCATTGCGTGGAAGGTGCTCTGGGATGAGATAGCTTGAATTTGCTGCTCAGTTACAGAGAATCCAAAGAACTCAGCAGTTTGCTTTATTCCAGTGGCCAGATTCTGGAAATGAAATTTTATTTTATTACTAAAGAAAAACTTTTACTGGAAGGACAGATTTACAGAGGGAGAAGCAGAGACAGAAAGATCTTCCACTGGTTCAAGCCCTAAATAGCTCAAATGGCCAGAGCTGAGCCTGTCTGAAGCCAGAAGCTAGAAGTTTCATCCAGGTCCCTCATGGGGTTACAGGAACTCAAGGTTGTGGGCCATGTTCTACTGCTTTCCCAGGCCATAATCGGGGTGCTGAATGGGAAGTGGAGCAGCTGGGACAGGAACTGGTACCCATATGGGATGCTGGTGCCAGCAGGTAGATTATTAACTTATAGAGCCACTTCTCATCTAAGTCTCTTCTAGCATCCCAGGAAAATAATGGAAGATGATCCACCTGCTTGGGCCCCTGCACCCACTTGGAAGAGCCAGGCTGGCTTTAACCTGGCCCAGCCTGAGCCTTGCAGTGATCTGGGGAGTGAACCAGCAGGTGTAAAGCATCTTGATATCTCAGTATCTCTCTTTCTCTCTCTGTTGTATATAGCTGGTTTTCAAATAAATAAATCTTTAAATATTTATGTTTTTTAATTTAATATATTTGAAAGGCAAAGAGACAGATGAGAAGAGAGGGATCTTCCATTGCAGATTTAGTCCACCAATGTCTGTAACAGCTAGGACTGGGCCAGGCCAAGCCAGGAGCTGGGAGCTCAGGGTAGGTCTCCCACATGGGTGGAAGGGACCCAAGTACATGAGCCACTACTTTGCTGCTTCCAAAGGTGTGTTGTGCCCAGGTTTTGAGATGCCCAGAAATCACCAGGATCTGAAGTTGATACAAACACACAAGGGCAGTTTATTCAAGCTCAGCATACCCAAGCTTGGGCTTCCAACCATCACCGACACAGCAGTTCTTGGTTGAGAGCCTGCCAGCCGGGACCAATACTCCTTACTGGAGTACAGCTTCGAACAGCCCATTTATGAACAGCCCATTCACGGGGTTTTTATAGGGGCAGTCCACAATAGCATGAAAATTGGGCAATTTGCAATACCCTGCAAGGTGAGGGGGAAATACCACACATTCCCTAACTATCTTGGCCGGACAGCTCCTGCCTGGCTCTTCTCTGGTCCAGCAGTTAAGGTAACCACCCACTTAATTACTTGGAGTCACCAGTAGATAACCAGACTTGGGCCTTGATTCACGAGAACTGGAGCCCATTGGTGCTAACGGTCACGTAGCCCGTTTGGCCTGCAAACTCACACAGTTTCTTAGTAGCAATGAGTCATGAACAAATGTTTGGGATTTTGATTCTGAGGTTCCTCGGGTGCACATTAGCAGGAAGTTGGAATTAGGGGAGTGGAGCCAAGACTTGATCCCAGTCGCTCTGGTATGGAATACAGGAATCCCAAGCAGTGTCTTCACCATTGCATCAAATGCTTACACACTGAAAACAAAAGCTTAGTTCTTTCTTTGCTTGCTTGAAAGTCAGAGATATGCTCAACCACTGGGTCACTGCTCGGGTGTCACACCTGCGAGGACTGAACCAAGGACTTTTTCCTTATCTCCCACATGGGTGGTAAAGGCCCAGGTATCTGGACCATCTTTTCATTTTTCTGTGCTATTAACAAGGAGCTGATTAAAAGTGGAGCAGTTGGGACAAGAAATAGCACCTGCATGGGATCTAGCATTGCAGGCAGCCGTTTTACCTGCTACTCTACAATGCCAGCCTCCAAATTTCAAAGGATAAACTTCCAATGGGAGTTGTGCTGAGAGCAAAGAAAGGTTCTCAAGTATTTATTAAGCCTAACTATCCATCTCTCTCTGTACACTTACTTCAATACTCCTATATAAAGATATCACTATAGAAGATACTCCATGGGCCTGGTGGCGTGGCCTAGTGGCTAAAGTCCTTGCCTTGAATGCGCCGGGATCCCATATGCTCACTGGTTCTAATCCTGGCAGTCCCACTTCCCATCCAGCTCCCTGCTTGTGGCCTGGGAAAGCAGTTGGGAGACTGCCCAAAGCCTTGGGTTCCTGTACCCGTGCAGGAGACCTGCAGGAGGCTCCTGGCTCCTGACTTCTGATTGGTGCAGCTCCAGCTGTGGTGTTCACTTGGGGAGTGAATCATCGATCTTCCTTTCTGTCTCCTCTCCTCTCTATATATCTGACTTTGCAAGAAAAATAAATAAATATTTTTAAAAAGACATTCCATAGTAATTATATTTTGCAATTTAAATGTATGACACTTGTTGAGCTTCTAGATAATACTATTTAGGATATAAAATTATATTGTTAATTAGTAAGTTGGAATTTTATCACAGTTGACATTGCATTGCCTTAAAATGCCTAGGTCAGCCAAATAAGTTAATGTATTTGAATGTGTTGATTCTACTTTTTTTCCCCTCTCTTTTTGAAAGATTTACTTACTTATTTGAAAGGCAAAATGACACAGAGAAAGGAGGAAATGCATAGGTCTTCCATCTACTGGTTCCCTCCCCAAGTAACTGGGCATGCCTGGGTCAGGATGAAACCAGGAGCCAGAAGCTCCATCTGGGTCTCCTACATGGGTGGCATGGGCCTACACACCTACACACACTTGCTTCCCAGACACGTTCGCAGGAAGCTGAATTGGAAGGAAGCAGCCAGGACTCAAACCAGCAGTCCAATATGGGATGCCAGCATGAGCAGTGGCTTAACCCATCCTGCCAAATGCTGGTTCCTCTAATTCTGTTATACCATTTACAGACAATGCTTGATTCTCCAAAGGCAGTCTAGACTGAGAGTCATAGAAACTTGAAGGAGTTTTAAAATTTACCTTGGCTAACTATCCAATCACCCACAAACCACCAAGCACTGTGCCTAATGAAAGGAGAGCCACGAGTTTTATAGAACAGCTTTCTTTAACTGTATTACATAAAACATTAGGATACCCTAGGATAGTTATAGAAGCCACTTGGCAGGGGGAAAAAAAGGGGAGGGTTTGAGATCAAATAAATTTAGAATCCTTGAAACAAAAGTAGAACGTTTTGTTTCTTGCTACAGAATCTAATACTGTTGAATAGTACGAACCCCGAAGGAGCTGGCTGTGCAGCGCAGCAGTCCCCAGCTTGATTCAAATAACTGACTTGCTCTTGATCCCCAAGCATTCCAGGCATGCGCAATGACACTGGTATCCTAATATTTCAGAACTAAAACTACGCTATGAAGTGACAGTGAGCAAGTCTGTATTTAAAACATGATTATACATATTTTCACGATTCAGTTTATATCATTTTTCCCAACAATACCATTTTTTTGGATAAAACAGCTACATTATCAAAGAATCAGAGTTAAAGAATTTACCATTTCTTCCAAATTTCCTATGCCACAAAAAAATCAACTAAATTTGTTATATTTTAAAACTGGCTTAGGATTGAACGCATCTCAAAGCGCCTTAAGCAGCCCAAGCAAGAGCCAGATCAATGACGATGCTTCATCAGAGAAATGAATAATGACACTTATGTAGATCACGTGTATTATTAAGTGGGCAGATGCCTAAAAACATAATGAGTCTATAAAGCATATTCTTCTGTCTTATATTGTTTCTCTTTATCCTTCCTTCTTCAAGGTCATAAAGCTTTTTCTTTTTTTTTTCTTACTTTTTTTATTATCATTTTATGATACAGTTCCACGGGGAGGGCAGTGACCCATGTTTGATCTGTTTGTTGAGGCATCATTTAAGGCCTAAAGCAGTGCTCAGCAACCACTTGCTCACTGTTTGTTGATTGAATAAATAAGGCTAAAAATTAACTGGAGAAGTCAATTCACAGCCAAATATGTGTTCAGTTACATCAACCAGGACCTATTTATATTGTCTATTACCCCACCTTGGGCTATTCACAATAAAGTGAAAATAAAGCAGTTGTTATTAGTAGTAAGTAGCTGAGCATTTTTTTTCCTGCTAAATATGCAATCTATGGTGGGAGTCAGGCCCGTGAGCCCCTGGGGTATGGGTCTGGTGGGGTCTGGGTCCTTTGGGCTGCCTGTGCAGAGGGAGCTGAGTGGGTTTGCTCTAATGGGGCCTGGCACAACTGGCGTCAGGCTGCCTGGGATGCCAGTGGGGCCAAGTGCCCATGGGCCACCTGGCTTCATGCTTGTTGAGGCTTGGGGATGTGGGCTTACAGGAGGTCTGGAGTGGCACAGCTAGGGATGTGTGGGATCCAGAGGGTTCACCTCCAGGATCGGTGGACTGACTGTGGAGTGCATGTGTCAAAACTGGGCTCCTTAGTGGCTAAGATGGAGCAGTGGTTGGCATGCCCAGATGCATATGGAGGATATAGCATTCCATGGGGCCGACAGAGGACCTCTAGTACCATAGCAGAGGAAGGAGGGCAGAACAATTGGTTAGTTACCCCAGCCAAGTGTTGACAGCAAATATCTGGGCGATTGGAGACTCTAAGGTGGGCTATGTCAGCCAATTGACCTTGGAAGGATTTCCTCATCCTTGGATTAGTGAGACTGACAGCATTTCAGAACTACCAAAACCACTTTAGCAGAACACTTAAGCATGCTCCCATGTCAGGGACCCTGCGTTGATAGCAGGTGGCCATTCCCCATCCACGGGAAACTCAGGCAGTTGGGAAGCTGAGTGTGACTTCTCCACTTGTCTGCCCCGTCCCCCAGATACAGGAGGAAGAAAAAGAAAATTTGAAAACAATGGTCTTACCTACTTTCCCGTAACCCTTAATCCTTCCAATCCTGATCATTTTTTTATGTAAACATAAAAAAATGCAATCTAAACAGTTATGTAAGATTTGAGGGATCCCAGCATGTTCAATATGAGGACTTTAGCCACTAGGCCACAGCACCGGGCAAGATTTGGCTTTTTTTCTGACTGTAACAAATACCTAGAATTTTTAAAAAGTTGAATACCATATCGGTTCATACAACCAAACACTGTAAGAAAGAGCTCTATCTTGTAGTTTATAATAAGACTTCCTGTAATATATCAATAATTGTAGTCTTACCTCTTTTAGGTCTTCATATAGTATGAACTTAACGTTTTCATCATCAAGATGCTTGTTCCAACTCATTGCAAAATCAAAATAACTTCCCCAAGAAACTAAGAACACAGGAAGGAAAAAACTTCTTAAGGAATATTAAAGAATAATCAAATGATAGAGTATCAGTAGATGCTATAAAATATAAAGTATCCATATGCATATCAGTATAGATAAGGTTATGGATGTGTTATTGTCAATCTCTGCCCCAAAGAACTGGCTTAAATTAGTTTCATTTTCCTATTTCTATGTTGAATGAAGAATGGAACATTTGGATTGACCTTATGGTTTTATGTTTAGTTTTTAAACTGGTATATGTGATTTGGATTACATTTCTGTTGGACAATGCTGGTCTAAATAATATCTTTCTCAACGTCTCTTTCTTTCTGACATTAGCTTTGTCAGTTTCCATGTATCATTCACCACTCCTAAATTATTTTATGCATCTTTATAACCTGTTTGGTTTTGTTTCAATTTATGGAAAATGTGCAAAAAGATAGAAAAGGAATAGAATTTGGAGAATGCAATTGATTTATACCAGGCCATAGACACATTTTTTTTTTTTTTTAAAAAATCCACTCATTTTCATTAGAAAGTCAGATCCGCAGAGAGAAGGAGAGACAGAGAGAAAGATCCTCCATCTTCTGGCCCACTTTCCAAGTAGCCTCAATGGGCAGAGCTGAGCTGATCTGAAGCCAGGAGCCAGGAGTTTCTTCCGGATCTACTATGAAGGTGCAGGGTCCCAAGGCTTTGGGCTATCCTCAATTGTTTTCCCAGGCCACAAGCAGGGAGCTAGAAAGGAAGTAGAGCAGCTAAGATAGGAAGTGGTGCCTATATGGGATCCCAGCGCATGCAAGGCAAGGACTGCAGACACTGGGCTACCATACAGGCCCACAGATACAATTTTTATGCCCACTTTGTTGATGGGGACATAGAAGCCCAGGAACGTTAAGAAACCTCTTACGGTAGATTACAGGGATTGCCATCATTCACTCAGTCTGACCGAAAGCTAGTGCTGTGGAAGGAAACGCTGGACTGACCTCCAAGGAGGGTAGATACATACCTTCTTTCAAGTAAGAATTGTAAGTCTGTGGCCTGTTATGTAGGCCTAGTGGCTAAATCCTCACCTTGCACATGCCAGGAGCCCATATGGGTACCATTTCATGTCCTGGCTGCTTCACTTCCCATCCAGCTCCCTGTTTGGGGCCTGGGAAAGCAGCTGAAGACGGCCCAAAGGCTTGGGAACCTGAACCTGAATGAGACACCCAAAAGAAGCTCCTGGCTTAGCTCCGGCCATTGCAGCTACTTGGGGAGTGAACCAGCGACAGAAGATCGTTCTCTGTCTTTCCTTCTCTCTGTAAGTCTGCCTTGCCAATAAAAATAATATAAATCTTAAAAAAAAAAGAAGAGAATTCTAAGGCTCAGAAATGTCTCACTTTAAATAACATGGACAAAATGATTAAATGATTTGAAACTAAGTTTCAGCTCTGCTATCCTGTGGTTACAGGACCTGTGAATAGCTCCATTGCTTTCTTCGTAAAACATAGAGGAGCACAATATGATCTTCACAGGTTCCTTGTCAAAGTCAAAATTAAATAATGCATGTTTGGGCCTGGCACAATGGCTCCATTGATTCATCCTCCCCCTTAAGCACCAGAATCCAACATGGGCACTGGTTCGTTTCGTGGCTACCCCACTTCCCATCCAGCTCCCTGCTTGTGGCCTGGAAAAGAAGTAGAGGATGGCCCAAAGTCTTGGGACCCCGCACTTGCTAGGGAAACCTGGAAGGAACTCCTGGATCTTCGGTTCAGATTGGCTCAGCTCTGGCCTTGTGGCCATCTAAGGAGTGAACCAGCAGATGGAAGATCTTTGTCTCTCCTTTTCTCTGTAAATCTAATCTGCCTTTCCAATAAAAATAAATAAATCTTTTTAAAAATGCATGCTTGAGAAAGCACGTAGTTCCTGCTATGTAGTAGTGGCCCAGACAGTGGTAGCTAATGTAGTTTATCTAATATCAATTGTTATTAAAACATAATAATTGATACAGTCTATTCTAAGCCCTCTCATTACAGATCCTATGTTTTCCACTACATTTAGCTGCCTCCAATAGTTGTGTTTAAGTTTACAAGACAGAAAATCTATTTACTATGGATCTTAGTATTGCTAATTAAATAATTGACTAAAAAGGTTGACAGAATGACGAAGACTCCCTAAAACAATTTGTCATCGAAGACAAATTTCTCCTCACTGAATGTTGAGTTGCAATGGTAACAGGCAGTGTTTCAGATTTGCCTGAATTGCCTCTACACTGTCTGAATGCAAAGTCACTAGGCAAAGTCAAAGCTTTCTTAATAGTATTTCATGAGCACCTTCTATGTGCATTCCCCCTCCTACACGCCAATCCGAACATTCAGTCTTTGCTAAGGCATGAATATTGTGCCTATGTCCAAGCATGTGGGATAGTGTAGCATTTGCACGACTGGTCACCTTTAAAAGTGGTCCCGGGCCCAGCGCGGTGGCGCAAGTGGTTAAGGTCCTCGCCTTGCACGCCCGGGATCCCATATGGGCGCCGGTTCTAATCCCGGCGGCCCCTCTTCCCATCCAGCTCCCTGCCTGTGGCCTGGGAAAGCAGTGGAGGATGGCCCAAAGCTTTGGGACCCTGCACCCGCGCGGGAGATCCAGAAGAGGCTCCTGGCTTCGGATCGGCATAGCATCGACCATTGTGCTCACTTGGGGAGTGAATCATAGGAAGGAAGATCTTCCTCTCTATCTCTCCTCTTTGTATATCCGCCTTTCCAATAATAAAAAAATAAATAAATCTTTAAAAAAAAAAGTGGTCCCTTCAAAGGATGCTTTAGTGGAATATTACTTAGTGTTTTTTTAAGATTTATTTATTTTGGGCTCGGTGCAATGGCGCAGTGGTTAAGGTCCTCGCCTTACACGCCTGGGATCACTCTCTTAAAAATAAAATAAATCTTAAAAAAAAAAAAGATTTATTTTTATTGGAAAGGCAGATTTTCCTTCCGATGGTTCACTCTCCAAGTGGCCACAATGGCCAGTGCTGTGTCGATCCGAAGCCAGGAGCCAGGAACTTCCTCTTGGGGGTCTCCCACATGGGTGCAGGGTCCCAATGCTTTGGGCCGTCCTCAACTGCTTTCCCAGGTCACAGGGAGGGAGGTAGATGGGAAGTGGAGCTGCCGAGATTAGAACAGCGTCCCGGTGTGTTCAAGGTGAGGACCTTAACAGTTACGCTATCGCTCTGTACCAGGAATATTACTTAGTCTTTTAAAAAGGAGGTATCACCATGTACAACAGCATGGATGAACCTCATGCTGACTGAAGCAAGCCAGACATGGAGGGAGACATACTTCACAGACCCATGTAAATGTGGACCCCAAAAACGTGGAATATATAATAATATATAACAATGTAAAATAGGGTGATGGTTACCAGGGATGGGAAAGAGGGGGAAATTGGCAGCTGTAGGTCAAATGGCATAAATTCGCAGTTACACAGTTACGAATTATTGCTATGAATTATTTTAGAGAGCTAATGTATAGCATGAGAACTGTTAATAATACTGTGTAATATGCTGCAAATTTGCTGCTGAGAGTATATGCTATGTACATTTGTCATGAAAAAGTTAACTGCACAGCATGATGTGTGCATTTGACTATAGATATAATTTCGCTGTACATAAATATATATGTGTGCACAAAACATCACATTATGTGCCTTAAATGCTCACAATAAAGTATTGTTCTAAGAAACAGATCCTCTTAGAGTGAACCAACAACAGTTTTTCTTCCGGGGTTCTGCCATGAATTCTCTGTTTTGCAGTAGGGACTCAGGAAAGTGCTAACAGAAAGAGGCACTTGCCAGTCTCTGACCCGTGGAAGCAGTCATGCCACTTCCAGGTAGTGGGACCATTAGCAAGTGGTTGAACTTTCTGGATTAGTCTCTCTGTCTATACAGAGGGCCAGAACTATCTTAGTGAAATCAGGCATATGCAAAATCTCGTTAGTCCCTGGGGGTGTTAGGAGACAGGAAGAAAATTGTAGTTATCAATAACCAGAGCGAAAGCATCAACAAGATGTGACAAAAACTTATTTCCTTTGTGACAAATGTCTTAGGTATAGTTGCCACTGTCACCTTTTGTTTTTAATCATGTTTGGTTTTTATCATTGTGTTAAACAGTGAATTAATGGAAAGTTGCTAGGAATGTCTTCTTGTGTGACTGTTTGGTGAGGACCTCTGCCTGTGTCTGTTCCGTGGCCAGTAGAACAGACAGTGCCGCATCAACATGAAGTGTCCAAATAATTTTAAAAAATGCTTTTTAAATTATTTGATATGCAGAACTAGTGTGGCTATAAAACTACATTAGGTGTTAAGTATTGGGTTGCTGGGTATGCCTAATTCTTATTTCTTTCTTTACCATGCAACATATTTGTATTTTTACTTGTGTGATCATTTGATGAAGTAAGAATTCTGCTACTCATAGTCATACCTTCTCCTTTCATGAAGTGTCTGAAGAATTCATCCCAGGAACCATAGCTGGGAATATCAGGGACATTGTTGTGGAAATGAAAAAAAGATACTGCCGTATCTTTAGGGTTCCGAAATATAACCAAAATCTAGGAGGAAAAAAACAAAGTAAGTTTACTTAGGGCTGTGTTTTCAACGTGGGAAAAGTGTAAAGCAAAGTAATATCATGGTGTCTGCTTGCATATTATAAATATGTTTTAGTATAGAGAGTAAGTAGGACAATAAGAGATTGAAGAACAGGAAGTAGCAGACGGGGTCGTCTGCAGAGAGGAGATGGATGTCACAGGGGACATTACTGATGAGTTTAGACAACCAAAAGGGAAGTGAGGAGGAGCAGAGAAGAAGACCAGGCTCCCAAGAGTGGTCACTGGAGTACGACCTGCAAGGCCCATTCCACAAATAAAACTAACACTGCAAAATGATGTTAAGGATAGCAGAACTGATATTTAGACTTAATGGGGAAAAAATAAATTTAAAAATAGCAAGGCCCACTCTGTCGGGCTGAGGGGGTGAGGTTTGGGGAGACGCTGTCAGTGCAGAGCCTCTGAATTTTGGTGTCTGCCTTCTCTCATCCCCACAGCGTTCCTTTGCACCGAGAGTGTGAAATAAACCAAAGCTCCAGGGAACCCAAAGGTCGGTCACTTGGTTGCTCTGAGCGAGCTCTGGCCTGCAGCCTTGACATTGTCCACTTAAACAGCCCAAGATTTGGGAGGACATGATATTTTGGTGTGAGATCAGGCAACTAGAAAAGTAGAAGTCCTCTCATTTTTAGGAAGGACTTAACTAACCAGCAGGGGGCAATAGGACTCATCTGATAGTAACTTGCTAGTCCTGGAGGGGGATTTTTTTTGGGGGGGAGCATGCTTTCTGGATAAATTGAGTTGTTTTTTATTTCTTTTCAGGGTAAAACAAAGGAAGAAGGTAAGCTGGAGGGAGCAGTTAGGCACAGGAATTTTATACTCAAGCGCAAAGGAGGCTCAATAATGAATATATGCCTTTCTGGAGGTTTTTTTTTATGTCAGCAAGGCCATGGGTGCCTTTTTTCTTTTTTAAGATTTATTTACTTTTATTGCAAAGCCAGATATGTACATATAGAGAGGAGGAGAGACTGACAGGAAGCTCTTCCGTCTGATGATTCACTCCCCAAGTGAGCGCAACAGCCAGAGCTGCACCAATCCAAAGCCAGGAGCCTTGAGCTCTTCTGGGTCTCCCACATGGGTGCAGGTTTCCAAGGCTTTGGGCCGCCCTTGACTGCTTTCCCAGGCCACAAGCAGGGAGCTGGATGGGAAGTAGGGCCACTGCAACACGAACTGGTACCTATATGGCATCCCGGCACATTCAAGGCAAGGACTTTAGCCAGAAGGCCACCGTGCCGGGCTCCATGGGTGACTTTTAAAAGACTAGTTGAGGTAAAGATATAGAAGTTTTTGTTTATCATATTTCTAGATGACAGAAAACTTACAGGGAAGTGAGATCTTAAAACATCTGTTAAATGAAATTAACACTAACCAAAAAAAACTGGATGGAGCTCAAAGCGTCTGGTTCTTGTTCTTGGGTCCCAAGGATCCCATTCTGAATATATGACCTTCCTGTCATTTGAAGGATTAAATAATTGAAGCTTGAACCACTATTCACTAATAACACTGGTCCATAGCCACTTGACAGAGACACATGTGAACTGCCAGGGCCTGTTGGCTGACACATGGACAAACCTCCAGCAGTCAGCCCAGCTCACTGACTCATTTTACCATGTTCCTCTGCGTTCATCAGAGAGTGACCCCTGTTCAAAAGCCCAAATGCTCCAGATCCACATGCTTATTAAGTCATTTCAGCTGTTCCTTATAAGATAATTTAAAAAATATATCATCTAGATTTGTGATTAGGTTAGCACCATTTAACAGGGCATCTCTTTTTGTTGTTAAATTTAAATGAATGTTTGAATCTCATGGTACAATTTCATAGAGACTGGGATCTTCCCCCACCAAATCTCTGCCCCTGACTGATTTTTCCCACATCACTAGCATAGTATAGTCCTTCATAAGGAGTCATGATTAACTGGGCATCTTCCAGGTTAGACTATATCTTGTAGGTTCTTCATATGAAGAAAGACTGGTACAGAGACCTTCTATGATCTGGCTTAGCAGGGCAGAGGAATTCACTCGAATTGGGGGTGCCCAATCAGGATCCAGACAGCCACTTCATGGAATTCAAACACCTGATGCGAACTAGACAATCTTCACAGTGTTTTCTGGGTTTAAACTCCTGGGAGCTGCTAATTCTAGGCTTTCACCTTCCTGAGATGTTCTCTCTTCCTCTCCTTCTCCATTCTTTCTCACTCTCGCCCTCTTTGCTATTTGCACCTGTGGCTTTCAGGGACTTACATCTTGATTCTAATTCTTTCTAACCCTTTGTTTATGAGGCAGAGAAGCACCAAGACCTAAGGAATGAGGGGGAGAAATGCTAATGCATATATGCCTTAAAATTTATTACTTGGGAAATTCAGCAATAAAATTATTCCAGCCTTCAGGCAAACAGTGCTTACCATAAAGAACCAGTGGAAGGCTTTGTGCTCATTTTGCTACATTTTATTAAACTGTCTAATATCCTAGAGAGATTATAAAGTTGGCTCATTGGAAGACAGACTATAAAATACTGTAGGTCAGTCTCAGCATATGCTTTGCATGTGGGTTGAAATGCCTTTGACTTCAGTGCTGATTCTCATACTCCATGTATTAAGATTCTTGCGATGAGCAGCAGATTCATCACATACCTCAGAGAGCCAGGATCTATGGTAAAAAAAAAACACTTCAAGTTGATGTGTCAGTAGGGAGGGATACTCACCTTGGCCTTCTTTGTGATGATGGAGCCGGGTAATCTGTCATAACGCAGGTGAGTTGTCATAATCCTTGGCGATGGAAACTGCTTCATTCTCTGAAAAAACACACAATAGGGTGAAAGTGGTGCACGCACGTGTGTGTGTGTGTGTTGGAGTATTCCTACATTCGTGCCTAAACAGCAGCTTCAAACTCTTCTGTCACAGTATCTCTTCTTTTTCTGGACTTTATTTTCTCTCTTAGAGAGGTGAGAAATGAAGAGTCATTAATATGTAATCGAAGTCTTCCTCTTGAACATCCTTATTGGGTCCTGCTTACCATTTCCTAATTGTTTTTATTACATTTTTAAAAAATGAATCATCCACAGTGGTATCAAATCCATGTTGTTCAAAACAGCTCATAATCTGCACCTACTTTTTTTTTGTCTTAATTAGGATCCCTTCCATGTTCAAAGTCTTTTTAAGTTTTGTTTTTAAAATTGTTTGTATAATTCACAGGGATGCATGCCCATGTGGGCCTCTGATTAGCATAGGAAGGGTCAGGTATGGAGGAAGGTGGATGGGACAAGTGTTTCCGTCTTTTTGTTTTGTTTTGTTTTTCTCCTGTGCCCACAGGGGAGGAGGGGGAGTGGGCCACTCCTTGCTGTCAAACTATGTCAGCACCCATGGATAGGAGCAGGTCCACTGATGACGCCTTAAAGACCCCGATGTGAAAATGAGTGTTCTGAGGGTGTTACTTGAGTGGTTTCAATAGCTCTGAGACATTGTCAGTTTTGTTGCTCCACAGTTGAGAAAATCTTTCCAAGGTCTACTGGTTGACAAAGCCTACCTTAGCATAGCCACTGACTCAAGCACACTTCAAGTTTGTATATGTGCTGCCAAAGCGAGCACAAGCACATGTAAAGTTTGGCCAGGAGAATTGTCCAACCTGTTCTGCTCTCCATCTCCTGAGAAGGCAGTTGACGCCTCTTGCTGGCTTAAGTGAGCTGATGTATTCCCTGTGTGCATCTGGGTATGCTGTCTACGTCACAGGCATGAGCGACCGAGAAGTCCCAGTCCTGATAGATGCACTGCAAGGGACAGATCCTGTGATTCTCCCTGTGGCCAGGGTCTGAGTCCAGCAGTTCATTCGGGGAGTCTCCCAAGAAACCTTGCCTGGTGTGACCTCAGACTTAACTCTTAATGTGTACCAGCCAGTGCAGGGTCAGGTGCAGTCTGACATATGTACCAGGCAATACATATCATGCTGAAATCTTTAACAGAAATACTCAACTCTTGCCACAGATTTTATATATATATATATATATATTTTTTAACCAGCTAAAACTTTATACAATTGAGTATTCCAATATAATCTGAAAATACAGAGTCAGTTAACTATCTCAGAAATATTTTGAGAGATATTTGCACTTGTATAAGTACTATGGAGGTGATAATTTCTTTTTCCAAATATAAAATAATGAATTCTTTTTCTGTAATCTATTTCTACTAAAAAGAAGTTATCCATCTCATCTGCCAGGGCCGGGGGACCATGGCTTCACATTTTCAGTTCCACATTCAAAGAAGTTAATGACTGCTTGGTCACAACTACAACACACTCACTCATTTGAGAAACGATATGGTATTGAGACACTGTTAACAGCCATTTATTCTGTAAAATCTTAGCGGATCTTCCACCTCAAGCAAGGAAGCAAAAATGAGGTTTCAAAAAGAGACCACAGGGGCTAGTATTGTGGCACAGTGGGCTAAGCTACTGCTTGTTATACCACCATCCTATACACTCTACTTCCCATCCAGCTCCTTGCTGATACATCTGGGAAAACAGTAGACGGTGGTCCAAGTGCTCAGCCCCCTGCCATCCACACGGGAGACTTTTGGAGCTTCTGGCTTTTGTCTCCAGCAAAACCCAGCTCCAGATACTGCAGCCGTTTGGGCAGTGAACCAGCAGATAGAAGCTCTTTTTCTGTATTTCTCACACTCTCTCTCTGTAACTCTGTCTTTCAAATAAATAAACCTCTTTTTAATATTTTTATTGCTTACATGGCAGAGACGGATGCACGCCCGTGTCCTTGTGGGTCCCTGAGCAAGGTTCAAATAAATAAATATTTTGAAACCAATTATATGGGTTCAAGTGGTGATTCGTAGTGATGATATCTAATTTATATCCCGCAGTATTTTTTAGTATGTGAAGTACTTTTATATTCATTCAGAATAGTCTTCTCAAATAGATATTGTAACCAATAATTTAGAGATTAAGAATAGGCTTGGAGGTTTTAAACACTTTGTGTAAAATTCAAGGTGGTAATTTTCAGATTATGATATGGAGTGTTGTTTCCATTAAACTACAAAGTCAGAATCCACATGAAGATACATGAGCAGGGCCAGTACTCACAGTGCTGGCTCAAGTCCTGGCTACTCTGTTTCTCATCCAGATCCCTGCTAATATGCCTGGTTGGCAGCAGAAGTTGGTCCAAGTACTTGGGCTCTGGCCACCCACTTGGAAGACCTGGTTCCTGGCTTAAGGATTTAGTAACCAGAATAAATTTCACTAATGATTAATGTTGTACTTCTTGAACCTCAAACTAAAGAATCTCTAAAATAGATGAAATCGCCATGATAGTTTCTTGTAAGTTTAAATGTTGTTGTACTCACCTGATATTTTCCTGAGTCCCCACATTCAAGTACAGGGAATTCTGAATGTTCATACTTTTTTTTAGAAGCAGCAAATAATAATTCACTGACAATGTGTAGAATCCAATTCGAGCCTGTAGGAAAAGTCAGACAATAAAAGGTCTGTAAGGACTCTTGATAATATAGAAGTATACTGTCTTAGCACAGACATAAAATTTTGAAATTTACAACGCTTCCCTGATGTATACATGTAACTGTTATGTGTTTGACATGACCTAGGTTGTGGAAAGAGTTTTGCAGGAAACAACGTTTACCTTTATCAGCATAAAATCCAACTTTTTAAAATTTTCATGTATCTTATTTGACACAATTTCCTCTTTTTTTGAATCTAAGATATGTTATTAGAGAACAATGCTAGGATATATACATGACTGTATACTAAATATCTATCATTTTAATGTAAAGTAATGACTATTTTTACAAGAGCACATAATTTTGATTTTATAAAGCCCTGGCATCAGTGAGAAGAAAAATATTAAATGAGGTTGATTCTAATGAGCACTTAGAGATGAAATAGGAGTTAAAAGACTCAAAACTGGCTAGTGTAGAGTAATTGACATTTTTAATGTCTTCCACTGGTGAAAGACTTTTGTAAAAAAAAAAAAAAAAGATTTGATGTTTAATCTTGCAAAATACTCTAACATGGAAACCATCATGTAATAGAAGTAGCCATGCTTTTGCCTTCAGTAAAAACTCAGGATGTGGAGCTAGTGCCATGTCACAACAGGCTAATTTACCTCCACATTTGGTGCTGGCATCTCATATGGGTGCCACTTTGAATCCTGGATGCTCCACTTCCGATCCAGCTCCTTGCTTCTGGAGTGGGAAAGCAGTGCAGGATGCAGTAGGAAAGCCCTTGGGACCCTGCACCCATGTGGAGTTAGAAGAAGCTTCTGGTTTCTGGCTTTGGGTCAACTCAACCCTACCCATTGCAGCCATTTAGGGAGGGAGCCAGCAGAGGAGAGATCTTTCTGTTTCTCCTTCTCTTTCTGTAAGTCTACCTTTTAAATAAAACTAATTAAACCTTTAGAAAAAATTTTAAAAATCAAAATGAAAATCTCTACAACTCTGTTCCACAATTGGGCTGTCTCACCTTCCTAGTCCTTCTCAGCTCCATGTTCCACCATCCACCACGTCCTTTCCAACTGACCACTTCACTGAGCAATAACCAACACATTGAAGCATCGAAGCATCCTGGACACACTCCTCGCCCATCTCCAACCAGGTATGTATACCTTTGCTTAGAATCTTCTCCAATTTACTCACTCTAAGAAGTGTACTAGTAGAAGAAGATTATTTACCACACTTTGGATAAGATGCTAGCACAATGTCATCACTTCTGGCTTCAAAGGTGTCCAGGGCTTGGAAAGTTTCAAAGGTACACATGGTGACTGGGTAAAGAATCTCTTGATAGGTGAAAAATAAGCGAGAAAGCGCAGTTTCTTTCGATTTTTCCAAAGCTTTATCAATGTATTTGATAAATTTGGAGTTTTCAGCCATGCTGGTCTCCTGTTTAATGAATCTGTCCTGTGGTTGTTCAGGAGCCGGGTTTGCTTTTAATGTAGTTCTTGAAGGGGCTGGGATAAAGGACTCCTCCTATTTACAAGAAAAATAATTTATTTAATTCTCACGTATCTCTTTCCGCTCTTGGTTATTATCTGTTGACAAAAGATAAGTCACAGGTGCAACCCTGACTGAGGATCAGGGAATACTACCCCAAGGATGGATTATAATACCATCTAGGCAATCCACCCAATGAAAATAAGAATGGAATCTCCAAGTATGAGAGAATAGATATTGAATGTCTAGCAAACAGGTGAGTAATTGAATTAAACATTCAACTTTCCTGTTAACTATTTACAGAATGAAGCAAGCCTTAGTTTTCCCCTGGACTGTTAGCTTTCCACACACATCCTATGCGAAGGGACAGTTGGGTTGTGAGGCAATTTAGTTCAGTTGACAAGAGCCAATATTTGGAGGGAATCCGGGAAATTAGGCTCAGATCTGCTGCTTAATGGCTCAATACATTCAGGGGTCTAAATAACTATTTGAACCACGGCTCTACTACTTAGCAGTTGTGTCATTCTAAGTTAATAACACTATGGCTCCCAAAGTTGTCGTGAAAATAGGGCTAGGGATTGCTACTCTCTTAGACCTATTCAACAATGCAATTCTATAGTTTGTAGAAGAGAGCCATGTTGAAAGGGGGACCCAAATTCAGTGATGTCTTCTGTCCTCTTGCTACTCTCAAGCTCTGGAGTGCATGTGGGAGGCAAAGTCTCCCCCAGCACCCACTCTCCTCTTTTCCCTTGGACGAGATAGCCTATGATTCCTGTCTCCCTTGCAGTGTGGTGTGGCCCTGTGGCTAGTGCAGAGTGGGTACAAGTGACTCGTGGAAGTTCTGGATTACGCGTGTCCTAAAACAAGAAGCTGGTAACTTCATCCCTTTTCCCATAGTTGGGTGGGAGGTATGATGCTGACACCAGATGTGGTAATTTGGCAAGGAATAGTGCTCCAGGGAATGGTGGGCTCGAGGGACAGAGGATGCTGAGTAACGCATTCCTCCTGGCACAGAGCATCTTTCCCACTTCCCGCCCCAAACAGAGCCTCTTCTGAACCGTAGCTGGAGGAGCACAACTATGCTTCATGCTGGAGCTCCCAAACTGTTGGGAGTCTCATTGTTACAGGAACTTAGTCCACAGCTTTTCTAGTTTAAATTATTTTTTTAGAATAAAGATTTATTTTTATTGGAAATTTAGATATACAAAGAGGAGGAGACACAGAAAGATCCTCCATCCATGACTCACTCCCTAAGCAGCTGCAGCAGGCAGAGCTAAGCCAATCCGAAGCCAGGAGCCCAGAGCCTTCTCCAGATCTCCCACTTGAGTGCAGAGTCCCAAGGCTTTGGGCCATCCTTAACTGCCTACCCAGGCCACAAGCAGGGAGCTGGATGGAAAGTAGGGCTGCTGGAATTAGAACTGGTGCCCATATGGGATCCCAGAGCTTTCAAGATGAGAATGTTAGCCACCAGGCTACTGCGCTGGACTCTCTAGTGTTTATTTTGAGTTCATATTTAGTGTCTTTGGCATCATAAGCCATGGCATCATAAGGTAGAATTACATATAGGTCTTCTATTAGCCAATTCATTCCCCCAATGGTTGCAACAACAGAGGTGGGGTCAGACTGAAGTCAAGATCCTGGAACTCCATCTGGGTCTCTCACATGGGTGCAGGTATCTAAGCACTTGAGGCATCTTCCACTGATGTTTCAGGTTCATTAGCAGAGGTTGAATCAGAAGTGGAGCTTCCAGGACTGAAACCTGTGCTGTGGTATGGGATGCTGTGGTGGTGGCTTACCTCTGTGCCATAAGCCAATTTTTTCAGAAACATATACTGTCTTCTTCTTATTTTTTCCCATTATCTTCTTCACATCCTTCTCCTTATCCTTTTCCCGTTTTTTCTGAGAACAGTGTCTTTTACTGTATTTTAACCAATGCCAACCAGTTAAGAAGTGACCTTGTTGCCCAGTCATTCACACATCAAAGGTATCAGCTGACAGTATTGCACACTTGCGTGTACACTCCCTGCCAAGCTGCTAACCTCACATGAGTGATGCAATGAAGTTTCATACTAGCCCCATAAAATTGGTGGTTCTATTAGTAGTAGTTTATTGTTAGCTTAATTAAGGCTTTTAGGGTCTAAGTAACTTAAAAAAAAAAAAAAGATTTTATTTGGAAGGAAGAGTTACAGAGAGAGGTGGATCTCTCTTCTGCTGGTTCACTTCCCAAATGACTGCAAAGGCTAGGGCTGTGCCAGGCTGAAGCCAGGAGCTTCATCTGGGACTCCCACGTGGGCACAGGAGCCCAAGCCTTTGGACCATTAGCAAGGAGCTGGGTTGCAGGTGGAAGCTTTATCTGTTAAGTACAGCACCAGCCCCAGGATCTAACTGACTTCTGGAGGGGAAGAGTCAAGGCCTGGGAGAGCAGGCGAGAAGACAGTTACAGTGAGCTCATGTAGATCACGGATCTCATGTGGATCACGGATCTCACATGGATCACGGATCTCACGTGGATCACGGATCTCACGTGGATCACGGATCACAGAACATATTTGTTAGTGCCGGTGAGTTCTTTCGTGCTTCCTCATCTGGTGCAAGAAAACAAGGCTCTGGGATTCTTCACTAGGAAAACCAATCTTACCTTTGAGAAGAGATCACACATGTACACACAGTGAGAAAGAGAGAGAGAGAGCAGAGTTCCCATCTGCTGGTTCTCTCTGCAAATGCCCGTGGCAGTTTGGGCTCTGTGGTGCCAAAGCCTGGAGCTGGGGATTCCACACAGGTCTCTCAGGTGGGCATCAGGACTGAAGCACGTGAGCCATCACCTGCTGCTCCAAGGGCACACATTAGCAGGAAGCTGGAATTGGAAATGGAACTTGGTGGAACTCAAACCAGGCACTCTAATGTGGGATGCGGGTATCCTGAGCAGCATTTTAACTACTAAACCCAACGCCTGTCATGAGAGGTGTTTGCATGATCACCAAGGAAATAAGATTCCCACATTCTAGAATACTGAATTTCATTTTCGGACAAACACTATACATACAGAGGTATGTATATATATATATTATACTGTCAGAAATACAAATATCTGGGAAAAAAATCTACCTCTTAGACTTGGGGAAATTGTATACATTGACAGAAAGCTTCTTACTAAAGCAGTGGTGGGAGAGCAGCTTTTTACGTCCATTTTATAGAGGGGAAGAATGCTGTATTTGTGAATATGTATTAAGCAGGAAAAACAAAATCCAGTTCACATAAAAGGTAAAGCCAGCACATCTGTCTTAAGTATTCTTATAGTTTCATGTACCACCTTCCCTAATGATGGGACAGCATTCACTGTAGCTGGGAAAGTCTATTCAAGAATCTCTTCCAAAAAAGAAGAAAGGGACTGGACTGAATCCCCTGCCGATCCGCTTAGGGAGATTATCCCTCTTATTCCAGTCTTTGTTTCCTGGGAGAAGATATAGAATTTAAGACATCAATTCCGACTTGGTTGTTTGCTTGCTTCTCGGTGAGGAGGCCAGTGGGCTGGCCCTTGTTCTGACACTCAGGCCTGTAATTACAGGAGGCTTGGGGATCTCTGGGATCCGTAATGTGAGCTCTGTTTTTTGTTTTGGTCGATGTGTCGCTGCCCTGAATTGTCTGGCACGCATGATGGAGGGGCACGACATGAAAGACTGCCAAAGAACCTCAAGCAACCTGGTGTGTTGGCACTGGCCTGCTAGTGAGTGCAGCGGGCGTCTCACGGGGTATGAAACCCCCTGTTGAAAATAAGTGGGTAGAAACCCCAAGATATCACCTGCCAATGGCCTGGTTCCTGCTCTGGGGGGCAGTTGTTTAGCAGGCTCACCTCAAGTTCCTTCCTTGCCATCAGACATCATCCTCTCTTTCTTCTTCTCTCTTTTTTTTTTTCTTCTTTTAGACTACATCTTACTGCTCCTGCCCCTAAAGGAGAAAACAGCTGTTAAAACATGTCAAGGGTAATTGAAATTAGGTGTGATTCGCCAAGCAGGACTCAGCTAGCTAGGGCTCCTCTCAGTCACTTGACCCAAGGCTAGTTTTGAGGGACTGGCAAATCAGCAACTCTTGTAGATTTTCATTTCTGTATAGCATGATTTGCTTAGGATCATGCTGTGCTTTTTCCCCTCTTCTTTACCAGGAGAAATCCTGCTTCCCAGTGCAGTTTGGGATTGAAATTTACCTTGCAATCACATGCCGAGGGAGAGTTTAGCCTGTTTGCATTTTGGCAGTTTACTAACCACTGGCTCGCATTTCAGAGTTGAACCAGAAGACAGAGATGGAGTGCACTGACAGTTGATCAAATACAATCAAGGTGGGTATGAGCTAATGATAATACATTTTGTGGCATTTTTTAAAAGATTTTGTTTTTAGTTGAAAGGCAGATTTTATAGAGGAGGAGAAACAGGGAAAGTCTTCCATCTGTTGATTCACCCCCCAAATGGCACAACAGCCTGGGCTGAGCTAACCTGAAGCCAGGAGCTTGTTCCAGGTCTCCCAAGTGGGTACAGGGGCCCAAGGTTTTGGACCATCCTCCTCTGCTTTCCAAGGCCACAAGAGGGGAGCTGGATGGGAAGTAGATCAGCCGGGACTTGAACCTACACCTCATGAGATGCCAGCACTGCAGGCCAAGGATTAGTGTGTAGTTCCACTGTGCCACAGCCCCAAGTTTTGTGGACCTTTTATGGCCTGTTGTTCAGATTCTTTTCTGTGCTGGTGTCTGTAGAGCTACAGCAATTCTCTCCTTTCGGGGATGGGGTAGGTGCCCCTTGAATAAGAATCTTGTGACTTAGAAGGTCAGAAACTCCTGCCCAGGTTTTGGGATCTGCTTGAAGGCAGAAGGGCAGGTGGGAGGTGACAGGGATCTCCTAGTGTCCGCAGTTTTCTCAAATGCCAAGGTGCTGTATTTTGGGGGGTAGTGTGTCACAATAGCCCAACCTGAGCCAGGCTGCAACCAGGAGCCAGGGACTTCTTCTAGGTCTCCTATGTGAGTATAGAGTCCCAAGGACTTGAGCCAGCCTCTGTTGCTTCCCCAGGCTGGGAGCTGGGAGCTGGATCAGCAATGGATCAGCTGGGATTTGAACCTGCACCCATATGGGATACCAGGACTATAGGCTTTGGGTAAACCAACTTTGCCACAATGCCATTTGCCACAATGCCAGCTCCAGGCAATTTCTTTCTTTTAAATAAATATTTAAAACATGCTTTGTTTTTCATGATACAGCTCCTTAGGCTCATTGATTTCCTCTTTGCCCTCCCCATGTTCTCTCCCCAAATCCCCCTGAATTCTACCAATAGTTTAGTCCTTCAACCACAAACACAGGTCCATCATTCTTCTACTTAAGTGTATCTGACATTGTAGGTATAGACAGTGGTATAAAGTCCAGTATTCTATTATCAAGATATATTTAACAGTTTCATTGGGAATCCATCTTTTCATTGGGAAGTGGAGGTACATACTGCAACATATCCCCACGGTATACTTGCCTCTAGTATACAGTTCCTCTAGATAAAAATATGTATACATATTTATATGTACCTACCTGTATATCTGTTGATCTTGTATTTAGCATTTGTCCTTTAGAGATTGGCTTATTTTGTTGGGCATGATGTTCCCTAGTTGGGAACATTTTGTTGCAAATGGTTTAATTTCATTCTTTCTTCTTTAATTCATTCTTTATTTCCACTGGAAAGGCAGGTTTGCAGAGAGAAGGCGAAACAAGCATTTTGTATCTGCTGGTTCACTCCCCAAATGGCCGCAATGGCTGGAGCTCAGATGATCTGAAACTAGGAGCCAAGAGCCTCCTCCTGGTCCTGCGCATGGGTGCAGGGTCCCAAGGCTTTTTGGGCAACCCTCCGCTGCTTGGACACACAGGGAGCTGGACAAAACCTGGGGTAGCTGGGACATGAACTGGAACCTATATGGGATCTCAGCAAAGAGGAGGATCAGCCAATTGGGCCATCATGCCAGCAATATCCTCCCTCACCCCCCGGCTGTTTCTTCAATTATAATTTACAACAGATTGTGTAGGGATGTGGCGAAAATGTAGATTCCAGTTCTGGCGATCTGTACTCCTAACAAGTTCGCAGACACTCTGAGCCTATTTCGCTTTGCACAAAACCATCCCGCCACAGGCTTTGGAATCAGTGTTCTGGGTTCATATCAGCGTTCTGTCACCATTTGTGTATTTATGAGCAGAATAAGCCTCTTGCCTGTGAAATGAGCTGTTACAGCACCTATGACAGACATCCTGGAAAGATGGAGAGAACTAATGCGGCTGGCAGTCACAGTGGGCTCCTGCTAAGAGCATAATAAACAGGACCCAGCGCAGTGGCCTAGCGGCTAAAACCTTCACCTTGCATCGGCCGGGATGCCAGCTGGTCGCCGGTTCTAATCCAGCAGCCCCGCTTCCTCTCCAACTCCCTGCTTGTGGCCTGGGAAAGCAGTCGAGGGCCTTGGGACCCTGACCGGCTCAGCTCCGTCCGTCGTGGCCACTTGGGGAGTGAATCATCGGACGGAAGACCTTCCTCTCAGACTCTCCTCCTCCTCTCTGTAAATCTTTCCAAAAAATCAATAAATCTAGAAAAGAAAAGAAAGAGCACAGCAAACGGACGAGGACCCTGGGGAGCGTAGCCGGCGCGGGAGGGGAGGAGCCTGAAGCGGGCACCCCTTGCGCATGCGCAGGCCCTCGGACGCGCGCTTCAGGTGAGGCTGGCTCGTGGCGCGCTGTGCGCGTGAGCCTGGGGCGCCTCTGGGGGGCGACAGGAGTGCTTTTGGGGGGCTGTGCGGGGCGGGCGTTTCCCCGTTAGGGCTCTGCGGTCCGGAAGTCCCTAGTTGCGGTTCGCAGGAAGGAACGCGGTGTTTCCGGTCCTTGGGCGACCTTGGCCCGACAGCCCGCGCTGTCGAGTGCGACCTGCGGGGCCGGGGAGCGCAGCGGTCAGCCGGGAGGTGGGTGGGAGCCAGGGCAGGATGCGGGGCGGCTTGGTGGGTTCCTGAGCGCAGGTTCCTGGAAAGCCAGGGCCGTGCTGCGTTCTCCGCGTCGGGCCTGTGGAGGCCTGGCTGTGAGCAGTCCCACCCGTGGCCTGCAGGAGCCAGAGCCGTGCAGGTCACCTCCGCGCGAGAGGGCCACCGTGGCGCGCAGGCTCAGTTGGCTCCCTTCCCCACCCTGCACCTGCTGGGGACCACCCCAGCCTGTATGTCCACAGGAGGCCGGCTGTCAGAGCGCCCCCTGAAGTCAGCCCCCCACTGTTCGGCCCGTCCTATGTGGAGAAATCGGGCTTTGGTGGCTTCATTCCACAGCTCCCACAGTTGAATTTGTTGTGGACTCGTGGGTCCCTGATGGTTTTTACCAGGTGGGCCTTCCCAGTTGTTAGGAACACATGCCTGAACCTCAGGGACTTGGAGTGTGAAACATATTTACCTATAAACGTAGATCTATATGTGTCATGTTAGGGAAGGTAAATGCTATGTTATACAGTATACTTTTGAGCTTTTGTTCTTAAAAAATTTTTTTTGTGGGGCTCTGCACTATGGCTTAATTGGCTGATTCTCCCCTTGTAAATATTGGGATCCCATGTGGTCACTGGTCAGCATCCCGGTGGCTCTGCTTCCCATGCAGCTCCCTGCTTGTGGCCTGGGAAAGCAGTGGAGGTTGGCCCAAAGCCTTGGGACCCTGCACCCACATGGGAGACTGGAAGGAGGCTCCAGACTTCTGGCTTTGGGTGGGCTCAGCTTTGGCCGTTGTGACCACTTGGGGAGTGAACCATATGGTGAAAGATCTTTCCTTAGTAAATCTGCTCTCAAATAAAGGAAGATGATAATTTACTTGAAAGGTAGAGTAGCAGATCTTCCACAAATACCTGGGACGGCTGTGCTGGCCTGGGGCCGGGCCAGATTTAGCTGTCCTGGTCTCCTGTGTGAGTGGCCCGAGGGGCCCAGCTACTTGGGCCATCTGAACCACACTCTGATATGGAAGGCTGGCAGGGTTGTTAAAAAAGCAGTGGTTTAACCTACGGTGCCACAGCATCTGCCCCGACCTTTATTTGCTTGAACACTCAGATTTTTTTTCTCTCTCAAGAAAACCAAGATTTTACTTGAATTACTTAGTGGGGAGCTTTCTGCGAAGAGAATGTATTGTACAAGGTTTCCCTCCCCACCTGTTCACTTATCTCTTGGTTATGAGCAAGCTCTTTGTAAATGTCTGCCCTTCTTTTAGGAACAGTGAAGATTTCACTTGTTAGCTTTATCAAAATGAGAAAAGTGGGGCTTGGGGGGAAAGGAACACTTGGTAATTTGCGGAGAATCCTACACAAGGATTGTGTGTGTGTGTTTTAAAGATTGATTTATTTTGTATTGGAAAGTCCAATACACAGAGAAGAAAGATCTTCCATCTGCTAGGTCACTCCCTAAGTGGCTGTAATGGCTGCAGCTAAACCGATCTGAAGCCAAGAGCTAGGAGCTTCTCCCAGGTCTCCCATGTGCGTGCAGGGTCCCAAGGCTTTGAGCCATGTTCAGCTGCTTTCCCAGACCACAGGGAGTGAGCTAGACAGGAAGTGGAGCAGCTGGGATATGAACTGGCACCCATATGGGATCCTGGTGCATGCAAGGGCAGGACTCTGGCCACTAGGCTACTGTGCCGGGCCAGAGGATTGGGTTTAATTGGCCTTCTTGGGCATGAAAAAGAGGCAGAATTGAAGAGCAGTCCACCAGCACTGCAGAGTGCTGGAGAATGGACTACTTCTTGACAGAATAGAGGATGGCTTGATACAGAACACACAGGATGAAACTGTGGTGGTCCTCTGAGTCCACTGAGCTACTAAGATCAGAGCAGAAACGTGGAGATCTTTGTGTAAAGGAAGAGTAATATGTTTTTATTGTTACATAGCTTTTCCCTCCCTCTAGCTTTAAATTAGAAAAGTGTAAAGACTCAAAGTACTTGTAAAGGTTGATGTGAACAGTAGAGCAAGAGAGAGTGACAGAAAAGAAATCGGCCTTCCATCTGTTGGTTCAGTTCCCGAACGGACACATTAGGACTAAGGTGGGCTGAAACCAGGAACTACGAACTCCATCTGGGTCCCCTGTGTGGGTGACAGGGAGGCAATTGCTTAAGCCATCGCCTGCTGCATTTGGAGGCTCAGCCTCTGGAACTTGAAATCTGACGAGGCCCAGATGCATCCCAAGGGGAGGAGGCTTAGCGTGCTGTGCCACATCATCTGCTCCCAAATGCATTTTCTTGGTTAGCAAAAGAAGAGAATCAGGAAGTCGTGAGGCTTCATGGAGTCATTGTCTAATCAGCTCCCCACTCGTGAAATCCGTAAGTTATCTGGGGTACCACCCCCTCTATTTCCCGAGTCAGAGTTTGGAGGCTGGGGCCCAGGAATACAATTTATTTATTATTTTTTTTTTAGCAATACAATTAAAAAAAATTTTAAATGCATTTAAAAAAAGGAACCCAGAGAACTTCCATTACTGGTTCATCCTCAAATGGCCACGAATGCTGGGGCTTTCTCGTGGTGGCTTCCCACATGGGTGGCAGGGTTCTAAGTACACAAGCCATCCTCCCCTGCTTCTTGGGATTAGCAAGAAGTGGACTGGAAGAAGAGTAGTCAGGACATGTACTGGTACTCAAATAAAGTATCAATGTCACAACAGCAAGTTAACTCACAATGTTAGTCCCAAGATGTGATCTTTTAAACCTCTTGGGTGGTACAATTGCCGGTCTAAACAACCTGGAATAGCAGCTCCTGAGGAACAATAGGTTATTTTGTGACTCAACTTTGTATTCTCAGCATCCAGTTACTTGGGACCAATGTAAAACAGGTATTTAGTAACCTAGGTGACAGTTGAAACTGGAAGCGAATTAGTTACTTTTACAGAGGTGACAATGGAAGGTTAAGTATGCTGATTCAAGTTTATGCCTATTTATTAAATTTAGGATGGCCCGCACTATGGAACCACTGGCAAAGAAGATCTTTAAAGGAGTTTTAGTAGCTGAACTGATGGGTGTTTTTGGAGCATATTTTCTGTTTTCAAAGATGAACACAAGCCAAGGTAATGATAATTCAGAAACTAGTGTTTTTAAGCAGTTTATTTAATTCACTTTAGGTGTTAAATGGCAGTGCTCTTTTTGGAGAAACTGCCTTCTTCAGGTTCAGTGTATTCTTTATTTTTTAAATGGCTCAAAGGGGAAGCCAGGTCTTATTTTGGACAATCACTGTTACTTCTCCCTGAAGTTTCACAGCTCTGGAGGTTCACCAATAGGGAAGGCGGAGTAGCTTTGTCCTGGCTTACTCTGGGCGCACAGGTCAGGGAAGCTTAGCCCGCCCGGTAGGCAGCATTGTTTAGGAAGAGACGGCCCTGCTGGATTCTCCCAGGAACAGTTTTCTCTGGCAGGCTCTAGTAGTCTTTCTCTGCATCAATAGTGCTTAAAAAAAAAAAGCCTTTCCCATGCTGCTACAGAAAGTACTTTTTAATTGTGTGGATGGAAATTGTGTTATAGACCTTCACTTCTTAGATTAAGGAATGCTGCTTTTTTCTTTTCCTAAAACAGAAGTTTGTCATTTGTTTTCCTTATTAGTATTTCACTGAAACACTGTTAAGAGGGTGTTAATGGGTGTCGATATATTTTTAAACTCTTAAGTAGGATATAAAGAACATATTGCAGCAGTACGTAAATGCTAAGTTTGGGATCAATTTTAAAAACGCAGGGTCTTATATCTAATGCCTTCTCAAGGTAAAATGGTATAAAAACATAAAGCTACATAAGAGAACTATGTGTTGACACTGAAATTTTGCTTAGCTATCATTTATAAATAATTACATAAGGTATATGCATTTTTAGAAAGTTTAAATAGCTATAAGGCAGCTTTAACTTGAGTGCAACTGAAATGCTATGAAAGCTCCAGTTCGTGGATTAGCAGAAAGCCTGTACACTTCCATTATTTTATTATCATATACACCCTAAAATGATAACTGGCTCTGTTTAAATTTCTATATGTATCTGATTTCAAGATTTTTTTTTATGCCATCAGATTTCAGGAAAGCAATGAGCAAGAAATTTCCCTTCATCTTGGAAGGTATGCTTTTCGTTTTAAACAAGTTACAGAACAACATTTTTGGGTCATCTGTAGGAGTGATTTTACTTTTTGACACATCAGTGTCCAACAATGCTATTCATCACTGTGTTCCTTCTAGAATACAAAATAGAGCAAATCGTCACCCAGCAGTATTCAGAGGACAGCAGCGTTAGCTAGCGGGCCAGAATGTCCTGGCAGTAAGGCTAGACTTTGGAATGAGGTGTAACTCGGTGGAAATGAAGCTGAAGCAGGGCCGAGGCTTCACCCCAGGTTGGCTAACTTCTCGGAGCTGTGTTTTTCTCCCCACCAAGTACTTAATCCCTATCTTCAAGGAACTGTTGTAAGGAATGAACAAGTGACATTGTGTGTGTCGCGTATTGTAACATTTAGTACTGCTCATTCCCATGATTAATGAAAATACTAGTTAGCACCCATGAAATATGTAATTCCACCCTCATTATGTAGCAATGTGGGGAAAAATGATTTTCCCCAATCATAGTCTTTGTAAATGACTTTTTATATGACTTTGTAAATGACAGCTGTTTTATTTATAGTTTATTACAAATCAGTTGAACAGTCTGGAATGTATGGGATCAGAGAACAAGATCAAGAAACATGGTGTAACAGCAAAAACTAGGAGTGGAGTAAGTAGAATTTTAATTCATAATAAATAACTCATTTCCTTTGCTTTTTCGTTTTTTGAGTGAATTTCAGCTTTTTCTTTTTGAAATGTTTTTTCTTCCTGAGGATGCTTTTCACGTCTCTGTTGTGCAGCCAGTTGTCACGTTCGGCCTCCCATTTCAGCTGCTTGAGACCTTAGGGAAGAGAAGACCCGTGAGCCCCCGCGGTGTGGACTCGACTCCCAGACAGCAACCTGTGGTCTGCGTGGCTGCAGTGTCCCGCCCTCCGTGCAGATCCACTGCTGGCAGCTCTCCAACTTTACTGTCAAAGGCTAATGTTTTACCAATAAAAGACTAAGGAAGGGAAAGGAACAAATGGCTTAAAGATTTTCTTTCCCTGGAACACTTTCACTTGTGAAATAAAATCAACATCGGGATCAAATTACCTTTAGCATATAGTTACACAGCAAACACACACACACACACATTAACATATATACATGCATTTACACACACATATGTATATTAAAAGCAGATCTCTGTAAAAAAAAAAAATTGTGCCTGGTATTCTTTGCTGTGGTCTAAATATTTCTTAAAGCAATCCCTTCCACGTTGTAAGGCACCATTAAAATGATCCTCCAAAAGTATTTATCTCCTAGTTCTAACTGAAGGCAATTACAAAAAATTCAAGTTACTTACTTGCATTATCTTTGTTAGCCATGGCATTCAAGCCAATGTTATCAAACTTTGATCCCATATTTTCATCCAACAAATGGCCAAACTTAAAAATAAAACAAAAAACCAAAGTTTATTGGAAAGCTCACAATTTAGAATAGCTAAATACACTGCTTTAGTTTATTAGCCCTACCTCTTCAGCAGATACAAATAGGCTGGCGTCATTGGCATTTCTCTTCTTTTTCTTTCTTGGTCCTAAAAAAAAGTATGTATTATTGAAACATAAATGTAATGATTTTAGAGAAATATAAATCTTAACATATTTGACTAAAACAATCATAATTATTTTCAAGCACTATAGGGTAGCTCGCACTGAAAAATTACACTACATTGGATTTAAAAAAAAAAACCAATGTAGTAAAACATATGATAACTAGTACTGCTGCCCTTTAGACTTGGCTGCTATTCAAAATATACCCTTAGGAGAGATACCATGGTATCAAGCAAGATTAAAACTGGAAAGTTGACGTGGATGGGTTTTAGAATATTTTAGTCAAATAAAAACTTTGACTCAGAGGGCTTATTCTTTGGTCTGAGAATATTGGGTTGGTGCTGTGGCATACTGGTTAAAGCTATCACCCACAAGACCAGCATCCGCATATGGTGTGCTCCAGCTGCTCCACGTCTGACCCAGCTCCCTCCGAATGTGCCTGGGAAGCCAGCAAAAGGCAGCCCACGTCTTTAGTCCCCAGGACTCGTGAGGGAGCTCCTGGCTCCTGGCTCCAGAATGGCCCCGCTTTAGCTGTCATGGCTATTTGGGGAGTGAACCAGTGGAAGATCTCCTCTTACTCTGCCTTTCAAATAAAAGAGGCAATTCTTAAAACCGAAAAAGATGATTAGAAGTATGTTTACCATGTTATAAATGAAGTTTTGTTTATATTACCGAAAATAAAGACGTTTTCATACAACAAGGTCACTTTGTTTGGGACATATAAACTTCTCAAAGTAAGAAAAGGAGTAAAACGTTTTTAAATAGTTAATTCAAATCACATCACTAGAAATACTGCTCTTTTAATCATTCTCTCAGTGTCAAAGATTACTTACCAGTTCCATCTTTAACATCAATGTTTAGGGCCCAATGCGGTAGCTTAATGCTTAAAGCCCTCGCCTTACACATGCTAGGATCCCATATGAGCACTGGTTCTAATCCCAGCCACCCAGTTTCCTATCCAGCTCCCTGCTTGTGGCCTGGGAAAACAGTCAAGGGCGGCCCAAAGCCTTGGGACCCTGTACCTGCGTGGGAGACCCGGAAGAGCTCCTGGCTCTTGGCTTTGGATTGGTGCAGCTCTGGCCATTGTGGCTGCTGGAGGAGGGGTTGAATCAATGGATGGAAGATCTTGCTCTGTCTCTCCTCTCTGTGTAGCTGACTTTTCAATAAAACTAAAATATCTTTTTTTTTTAAAATCAATGTCTCTAGCACTAGTAGAAACACTTTAAAGATTCATTCACTGAGTGGCAGTGTGATAAATGGGAAAAGACAAAGATCTTCATCTGCTGACTGACTCACAAAAAGCCACAGTGACTGAAGCGGGGTCGGGGCCAGAAGCCTGGCAATCTTTTGCAGCTGGGACTTGAACTGGTCCTGTGATATGGGACACTGGCACTAAATGTTACAGTCTAGTTAACTATACCACATCACTTGGTTCACTCCCCAAATAGCTGGGGTGGCTGGAGCTCAGCCAGTGTCAAGCCAGGAGACAGGAGCCTCTTCTGGGTCTCCCCAGTGGGTGCAGGGACCCAGACACAGGCCATTATCAGCAGACTTACATCCAGAACTGGTGCCTGTGTGGGATACCGGTGCTGCAGGCAGCAGCTTTACATATGAAGACACAACACCGCCGGATCGACTTTTGGTATCCACACTTTGTGAAGCACTTCATTGTGATTTTTAACTAGGTGAAATGTTATCTAGGAATTGGAAAATACCCTTGGCACAATTCTGTACTGCTTTGTTCAGGCCTGTAGAGTATGAATGATATCTAAATATAGCAAGCAAAGCAGCAGTGTTTACTTGGCCCCGCCTCCCCTAATGTCAATCACTAAATCTACTTAGAATTTGCCTTTGGTTGTTTTTTTCAGTTCTGTTAGGCATCCTTCAACCTGCAGCCAAAATTGTTACTGAGATTTGAAATTCAGAACAAGTTCCTTACAATTCAAAACCAAGTCACTGGAACAGCATCTTATTTAGCAATGGCCTCAGCAGAGCCCAAGATGAAGCACTTCTATTCTATGTGAGTGATAATTAGGGCAACTGCCTTCTTTGAGCATATGCTGCTACTGAAATGTGATCTTAGATCACTCAAACAACGGAAATTTGTAAGCTAAATGTTAAATACACATCAGTTTAAATCATCTATTACAACACATTGCCAGCAAGTTAATTCACAGAACTGAAACAAATTTTGTAGGCGTCTCAGGCCATTATCCCCACATAAATTAAAAATATTTTAAAATGCTTTAACTTTGAAAATCTTTTTTCTTTATCAATATTTACCAGTAAGCAGAAGTCACACATGAGAAAAAAGCAAACAGTGTTTTCTATGTTTTTATCAAAACCTTAATTTAAGATTTATTTATTTTTAAGTCATATATCCGGAGAGCAGAGACTCATGGATTCACTCCTCAACTGGCTGCAACAGCCGAAACTGTACCAATAGGAAGTCAGGAGCGCGGAGCCTCTTCCAGGTCTCCCACACGGGTGCAGGGTCTCAAAGCTTTGGGCGATCCTCAACTGCTTCCCCAGGCCACAAGCAGGGAGCTGGATGAGAAGTGGGGCTGCCGGGATTAGAAGCAGCGCCCATATGGGATCCTGGCGTGTACAAACAGAGGACTTATGGCGCCAATTTAGCCACCTAGGCTACCATGTTGGGCCCCAAAACCTTAAGGTAAGCAATGTTAGAGAACTGACAGAAAGGATTCATATCTTTTATATTACTGAGATCAGATTTGTTTTATCATGGCAGCAAAACTACATGCCATAGAAAAGGAAAATGAAATTTAAAAAAGCACAGATTTTTACAAGGGTCAAATGCAAAATATAATTGAGAAAAGGAAAAAGATAATAAGTGTCTGGAAAACTCAGTGCTTACATTTAGTTCACTGGTTTCAACATGAAGAGAAAGACTTGGAGATTTAAATCTGAGAACTTAAGAAGAGAAAGTAACTGAAGGTGTGTGAGTTTAACACACTAAAAAATACAATGTAAAAACAACTGCCCTGTGCCCTCAGGGCCAGCCCTGTATCACAGCTGGCATCCCATGGGCACTGATGTGGGTCGTGGCTGCTCCCCTTTGCACACTCCTCCCTGCTACCGCACTGGGGAGCAAAGGAAGATGGCCCAACTGCTTGTTCCTTTACCCGTGTGGAAGACCTGGAAGAAGCTCCTGGCTCCCGCCGCTGGCCTGGTCTAGTCCTGTCTGGCAGGGACTAGGAGAGCGAACCAGTGCATGGAATATGTATCTTTCTGAATGTCTCTCTGCCTTTGAAATACATATATATATTTTTAAAAGATACACATTTTCTTACCTTGAAATGAGCCAGTAAAATCGAAGTCATCTGCACTTTTTCTCTTGCTTCTCTTGGTACTGATTTCTTCAAGATCTGTTACCCCAAAAATTTATGATTGAGAAGTTAAAAAATAGTATGATTAAGAAAGTAATTCCAAGAGATACGCTGGAATCCGCAATCCAGGGGGCAAGGCACTGTACTGCTGTTCCACTAACACAGGCTTGGATGACAGAGATCAAGACTAGGAATAACTGGCATGGTGGCATGTTTTGTGCAAGTATTTTTACTAGTATTTTTTCATCAATGAGACCAAGTATAAAACTCCTTCCAACCAGAATCTGTATGCTTAAGAATGAGCAGCAGGCTGCAGCACCGACGAGGGTGCGCACTGGGGCCTGTGCAAGAACACAGAGATCAGACAGCAGCCCCCAGTGACAACTGGTGATTTCTGCTCATTTATAATATGACAAAAGCATTCATCTATGTTACTGTTTATTAACGAGAATCAGTATTATTCTACATAACAGCTCAATTGGTATTATACAGCAAAGCCAAATGTTGATTAAAATCAAAGTCTAAAACTCAAAATTCACCTGATCAACCAAACCATGCATAAGTTTCTAATGAGAAGGACAGGGGTTCTTTTTAAATTTTTACTTGATATGTGAATATCAATTTGAATACAGGGCTCTATTTTAAAAAAGCTTCAGATTGTGGATGAAAGGAAGATGAAATTTCTGTTATTAAAAAAAAAAAGACAATCCTTACCTGGAACACCCTCGTTTTCATCGTCTGACACATCCATGAATGTTCCCCCGTCTTCATCAAGTTCAGCAAATTCTTCCTCCATACTTCCTAAAGAAACTTCGTCATCATCCAGGTTATCAAGTTCATCATCACTGTCCTCGGACTCTTCATCTTCCAGATTATCCTTAGCTCTTTTAGATTTTTTTTTCATATTGCTGAGGAAAATGAACAAAACAAAACCAAGCTTGTAAAAGGAGGTGGTGCTTTTCAGAGTATATTTTAGGGACTGAGTAGTTAAATGACTTAAATGGAGCCAGATGGACCACTTGGAAAATACACCTATGTGTATGAATGATAAATGTTCAAAATGAATGTGCTGTGGCTACTCCCAAACTTCTTGAATACTTCCCCCCGCTCCTCAAACAGTCTGTGCTGTGATGTTCTGGAGGAAGAGATTATGGGAGCTACTAGGAAGAGAAATGAGAAGAACAAAGGAAAGTGCTTTACCTAGCAAAATCAAGATCGTCCTTTCCAGGCGTAAAACAATTATCATCTTCAAATGTGTCTGCCAGAGAGTAACATACAAACTATATCAGACATAACAAACAACAAGGTGGACACGTCACATCTGAATCAATTACTGTTACACAAAATGGTGATTTGTTTATGATGAATAAACACCACAATGATATAGCTGTGACTTGTGGGGGTGTCTTATTAATGTATGCAAATCTGAAATGCTGTGCGGAAATCCCTAAACCAAGGAGGATTCCAGTTCCTTTCAGCTTTTACAGTTCTTTGTGGAACAAGACAAATATCCGGCAAAATTATATTCAGTGATTATTGCTCTTTTACCCCATTTAAACTGATCTCTAGTAGGTATGATCCAATGTATATTAACAATGAAATCATGTAAGCCTTTCCAATTTTTCTTCCTACTAAGATTTGATTAAAATCTCTAGCTCAGTGGATTGTGAAGATAAAAAGGAATAAACAACTATTGTTATCAACAGTATAAGGAAATTACTGTACAAAGCTTATTAACATATTCATATTTTTCTGGAGCAAATGTGGATGAATCACTACATACCAGAAAATATTTAATCCTCCATTGTGATTGGCATGATATTCCTTGTTATCTGATTCTTAAAAACTAAGCTCACATGCCATAAAATGAAATGCAATGAAAACAAACAAACAAACAAAACCCCCAAAAAACTAGGCTTGCTTCTACTTTCCATGTTCTATTAACAAATGGTAATACGGTATCTTACAAATCAAAGTCAATACAAATTAATTACCAATCATTTTTTCAAATTCTTCATCATCCACATCTTCTATACTTTCCTCATCTGCACTTCGTTTCTGTTTCTCTTTGATAGTAGCAAATTTTTTATAATACCTAAAATAAAACATGTAAAACTGAAATTCTTACTGTAAGTCTCATGTTAGTGTAATCTTTTTTTTTGTTAAAGATTTATATATTTTTATGGGAAAGACAGATCAGATTTACAGAAGAGAGAGAAAGATCTTCCTTCCTCTGGTTCATTCCCCAAATGGCCACAACAGGCAGAGCTGAGCCGACCCGAAGCCAGGAGCTTCTTTGGGTCTCCCATGCAGGTCTTCCTGGTCTCTCCTTTGGGCTGTCTTCCACCACCTTCCCAGGCCATAAGCAGGGAGCTGGATAGGAAGTGGAGCAGCCAGAACATGAAATGGGGCTGACATGGGATCTGGTGTGTGCAAGGTGAAGACATATCTGTTGAGCCATCTTAATGGGCCCACAAACTGGATCTTTCTTAAAAACCACCTCATCTTATTTAAAATACCGCAGTTTAAAGGTTGCTTTAGCTTGCAGATGAATCATTTGTGACTCTTATGGCCTCAAATCACAATATTTGATCATTAGCCATATTCTTGCATTATGCTATAATAAAAATTAATATTTACAAATGAAAGCATGTATTTAACGTTATTCCCACTAAATTTTTTAGAAAAGCAAATCAAATCAAACCTATTTAGTCAATTAACTCAATAAGAGATTTCTACTACATGGCATCAGTAATAACAGATTTAGGACTGATTTCTAAGGGACCGGTGTTGTAGCCTAATGAGTAATGCTACCACCTGCATTGCCAGCATCCCATTGGGGCCCTGGTTTGGGTCCTGGTTGCTCTTTCAATCCAGCTCCCAGCTTAATGGCCTGGGAACAGCATCAAAAGATGCTGTTTGGGCTTCTCCAACATGTGGGAGACCCAGATGAGGCTCCTGGCTTCTTGTGGCCATCAGGGAAATCAATCAGCAGATGGAAGATCTTTCTGTCCCTCTCTTTCAAATAATCTTATCTATATATAAAATCCTGAAGTATAACAAAAACTCAAAGATCAAATCCCAGATGCATCAAGCAAAATTTATGTAAAAACAAATGCCCCAATTTATGTTCACTAAGTAACTGACTTATAAATTTCCTTCACAAAAATGGGTATTTTGATATTCTCTAGTCTTAAATATGCTAACATTTATGAAGCATTTTAACAAAGTAAACAATTTGAATTTTTAAAAAACAATTTGAATACATCTCCAAATGGAACTATATTACCTGTGGAAAAACACTTCATCCACAGGTATCTGGCTTTCTTCTTTTGCAAGGAACTCCTTACTGTTGACTGGAGAAAGATAAAAACAATTTATTCCAATCACCTCTATGTTACTTAGGTGCCTAAGATTACACATGGCATATCTGCAGTCCTGAGCTGAAGTCTGGCCAGAAGCAGGCTATGGTGTGAAGCAGAGCTGCCCGAACAGCGTGTGCTGCAGACTCAGCGTTCTAAAGCAGCCAGTGGTTAACAGCAAGCAGTAAGCAGGCCCCACTGGTCAAAGCAACAGAGCTTCACAGTTTGCTAAATAATCAGTTCTTGTCTTGAATTGTCCTTTTGGTTTCCACCATCCAAGTGTTACACTCACCGGCAAGGTTGCGAATATCATTTATAACATGTTTCCTTTTTGGCTGCATCACAACACTGTCTGTGTTTTCTAAAATGCAAAGTCATGACAGTGTAAGATAAAGCAAGTTATATGCACATATTGTTTAATATGTTTTTAATAGTGAAAACCAAATAAGTAAATAGAAACATACCTTTGCCTTTATGTGGTTTTGGGTTTCGGTACACAAATCGATCCAAGAATCTGATTAGTGTGAAATCCTGCAGTGGATCCCCTGAATATTGAATATAATCCCCCTGAAAAGCAGTTGAGGGAGCGGTTTAAGAATTTAGCTCAAAGGCACAAGTACACAAGAAAAGTACTTCATATATCCTTCTAATGCACATTCCATTTGAAAAAATGAAGCTGACACACACATATCTATCCTAGGGTACACTGTTGATATTATGGATAGGTAGCTAGTAATGTAGATCATCCAACCACCGCCCAGAAATGAAACCCTGAAAGCAGAGGGCCACCCTTCCTGGAAAAGAGCCAGAATGAGTACCTGCTGTGACTTCCTTGCTTCTTGTCTACTGAGCAATGTACTCACCTGAAGAATGGTTTTTGCAAAAAGGGATACAGACGGATGAAAATGTTCAGATAGCTAAAAAGAAAAAATGTGAACAGTGTCAGTATTTCTAAGGTCAATTTTTGTTATAATTTAAGAGAACTGAAACAACTGAAATTTAAATCAAGGATATCAAGAGCTTTTATTTAAAGGAGCTTTGCAAATTGAACCCTTATTTTACAACAAATAGTTTTAACTATTTAATAGTTCATTTAAAACTGTGATAAATCCATTTTGTTCTAATATAAATGTTTACGAAGAACAACTCAGCGGCAATACAGCAAGAAGAGTAGCATTATTTTAGTGTTATAAATCCCTTTAATGCCTGGCTTTCTAGAAGGGAGTTGAGTGTTCTGCTGCTTCTGTATACTGTTATGTTAACTGGAACACAAGATGAAAGTCTGTCTTACAAAGATGAAGTTGGAAAAAGGAAGATTATTACAAGTAAATAATTGTAGATCACAGTATTGATGAGTGATGGTTTGGAATCTGAAACCATATTCAGTCAGGTTTGTGTACTAGTCATGTATTCGTGCTTTAAAAAACACTGATTATGTAGTCCCAGTTATTCATGTGTTTCACTTTACATCGTCATAAAGATCACACTGTTAGAATCAACAGTGATTTAACTGGCAACATGTCGGGGAGCAGTTCAGTTCAAGGTAGCGGTTATGAAATTTCTAAATTTTAAATATCTGCTTGAAACCTTATCACTGCAAAAACAAACAAAAACAAAACAAAGCAACAACAAACCAAACCAAAAAGCAGTGTCAGTTATTTTGCTTGAAGCAACAGGTTTAATTTGTTAATTTTCAAAAATACATCTTCCAAGTATCCAGGCCTGAACAACTGGTGTCTGTCTTTGGTGAGAAAGCAACCACTAGCTTGCCACCACCCAATTCCGTTTTCCTGGGCAGGAGAGAGCCTTCACCTGTAGGTGCTCACAGCAGTGTGTCACTCATCCTTGCTATCCGTGCACATGGGACACTGAAAAGATGTACTTTAACATCAAGAGGATAAAATCAGTAATTCTTCCTGTTTCATCACTCAGGTGAGACCCACTTTAAAAACAAAAGAAAGCTGCACGTTTGTGCCTATAAACAGTATAGTGCAGCTTGGCGCTGCGGTCAACAGTGACAGAGGCGATGGCACCTTGGCAGGATCAGGAATGTAGGCAGCTCAAGCGTGTCAGAGACCTCTGCATACATGGCTGTACAGAAAAACACTCTCTGGTTTTGTAAAAGAGATCTCTTATATAAAAGTCCTAAGGAATATGAATTCTACCTATGCCTTTAAAAAGTAACTTTATTTGTAAAGAAATTCTGTCATAGAATATCTTGAGAAGTCTATCGAATGCATCAAAGCCAAACTGATTGATCTGAGCTGTTACATACAATAATTACCTACAAGAGCAATACTTATACACCGTATACAACATCCTCATTTAACATGTGCATAAGTTAAAGATTATCTATGACATGAACACCTCACAAGGAATCCTCCCCAAATGTGCAAATTTAATGTTTAACTCCTACATTTATCATTTATAAAAAAAATGAATACTTCAAGGCATTAATTCATGATGGCAAAAATGTACATGTAAACCAATTAAAAGATAACATAAAATTATTTTACCTTTTTGAGTTCCCAAAGATTTGTATTTTCAGCTCCACAGAACAAAGGATTTCTACTAAATGGGTCATATGTATTTAATTGTTTGCCACCTATAAACAAAAATTGGTATTTCTTCAATGGTTCATTCTTAGCCATTCAAGACATCATTAAAAATCACTATTACTGTTTTCAGATAAATGTCTTCAACATTCTCAGGCATCCTTTGAGAATTCATCCTGAATTGAAGCTAGCTGTCGTTTAAGAATTAACCAGGCAGGCCCAGCACCGTGGCCCAGTGGCTAAAGTCCTCGCCTTGAACGCGCTGGGATCCCATATAGGCGCTGGTTCTAATCCCAGCAGCTCCACTTCCCATCCAGCTCCCTGCCTATGACCCGGGAAAGCAGTGGAGGAAGGCCCAAAGCTTTGGGACCCTGTACCCGTGTGAGAGACATGGAGGAAGTTCCTGGCTCCTGTCTTCGGATCGGCATAGCATTGGCCGTTGTGCTCACTTGGGGAGTGAATCTTCCTCTCTGTCTCTCCTCTTCTCTGTATATCTGACTTTCCAATAAATAAATAAATCTTTAAAAAAAAAAAAATTAACCAGGCAAGATGTCGATCCCAAGTACTGCACAAACCCCCTCCAAAACTTCTCCCTTAGCAGCTGTAACAAAAGGCACTCATTTCTGAGCCACAGGGATCATCAATATTAACATAGAAATAACTGAAGCTGGACGAGGCTGAGTTTTTGTTTTTTTTTTTAAAGATTTATTTTTATTATTTTTTCATTGGAAAGGCGGATATACAGAGAGGAGAGACAGAGAGAAAGATCTTCCGTCCGATGATTCACTCCCCAAGTGAGCGCAACGGGCCGATACTATGCCGATCCGAAGCCAGGAGCCTCTTCCGGGTCTCCCACGTGGGTGCAGGTTCCCAAAGCTTTGGGCCGTCCTCGACTGGTTTCCCAGGCCACAGGCAGGGAGCTGGAAGGGAAGCGGGGCTGCCGGGATTAGAACCGGCGCCCATATGGGATCCCGGGCGTGCAAGGCGAGGACCTTTAACCACTTGCGCCACCGCGCCGGGCCCGAGGCTGTTTTGAGTGCTCCACATATCTGTCACCCATGCACGTATGCCCCTATATGTATGTGTATAAAGATTCTCACTTGGAACAGATTATATAATACTTTTACGTTTTTTGAAAGCTTAAGATAAGATTCTGAAGCACATTATGAACTGTCTACCGCACGACGCATATGTCAGCCCTTCCTAACGATTATCCAGGGTATCCAGTGAATTCTTCCCAAAGTTTCCTGGTTGCTAACAGACTCTTCTTTTGTACTTCACATACTTAAACTTGGAGATGAAATGGATCTGTCTGTACCACATTTCTTGATTCCCAAGACTGGCCTGGTGTTCTTTCTGGCGTCATATGAACAGGCTGTATTTCTAAGGCTTCTTTGGGCTCTAAAGTTGACATGAATCACAAAATACAAGCAAATACTTTTGCTTATACATCAAACTTTGAAATATACTATATTTGGATGTCTTTAGGTGTTCCATGTTTGAGGTCTTACATGTAGATATAAATAATAAGAACCTAAATTAGTTCAAGGTACAAATTTTACTAAAAATTTGTGTATGTCACCTGAAGTTCTGCTGACAAAGCTATCGAATAACTCCCTAAATTAAAATTTTCCGTCAGGGGCTGATTTCGTGGTGCAGCAGGCAGAGCCAGTGTTTGTGATGCTGGCATCCCTTCTGGGTGCTGTTTGTTCCAGCTGCTCCACCTGCCAGCCAGCTCCCTACTGACGGTCTGGGAAAACAGCAGAGGATGACCCAGTATTCGGGCCCCTGCTAGCCCTGTGGGAGCACCGGCCCAGTGCTGCTGTTGTAGCCACCTTGGGGGTAAGCCAGCAGGTGGAAGATCTCATTCTCCTTTTCTGTTCCTATAACTCTTACAAAAATAAATAAATCTCTAAAGTCTTTTGGATCACGAGAGCTCTCATTTTTAAGAAAGCAATCCTGATTTCTAAAATGGGAGTTTTAATTTCCATGAAGAGCAAAGAAACAAATTCACTGGTAGAACTATTCAAAAAGGATAATTTAAAGACTTGAGAAAACTCACCTTTCAAGTTGTCCAAGTGCACCCAGGAAGCAGCTGCTGGTTTGCTGGGCTCTGCGTCACTTCCATTGGCAGCTTCCTCTGGCTCACCTGTCTCCACTGTTTCTGTTTTTCTGTCTGCATCAGTGAATTTTTCAATGTCATCTTCATCTCCTATGTCAACAAAGTTTTCTTCATCATCAGACGCCTAACAGAAAACGTTTTAACAAATCTATGTTAAGCACTTGCAAGCTGCAATACAGTTTAAATTCAGTTTCGTTTTGGAGAGCTTCAGAGATCCGTTTATTACAGTTTTGGTGAACATCAAGGTTCACATTCTTATTTCTAAACCTAAGAGTTAGCTTATAGGAACTACTTCATATTTTATAACTGAGGAAACAGACTTAAGAGAACTGCCGCTCTGTTCTATAACTGCAGTGCAGTTCACTGTCGTCAGACGGGTCGAGCACGGTGTCCCACCTAGGAAGACCGCAGCCCTGGTGCTACAATCCAAGCCTGTGCTACTCCAGAACCCATACTATGCTCACTGAAGAAAAACCAAAACCAAGCAGTGTATTTCAGCAATTATAAAACATACCAGATGATCATCTAGTTGACTTCTTAAACCTGGTTTTACTTTGAGGATTTCAGACACAAGATATAAAGCTCCACATATGAATGGTGGCATTTGTGTACATGTAATTTGAAGCAATCTCTTTACAAAAGCTTTCACCCGGCGTAACATGATGTCAGCTTTTAGAGATTTGTAGACAAGGTTAAGAAACATAGCTTGCTTGGAGCACAGCCTCAACCCCGGATCCAACATCTTCCTGTAAGACAAAATCAAGATCAAATGTTTATTTCTGAAATGTCTTTAGAACCAGAAGTTACTCCAAAGTTCATCTTAGTTAGCAATAATTTTCCTGCTTGCTTTATAAAGAACGATTATTTCCAGCTTAGAGGTAAAAAAGGAAGTCAACAGGTGACCAAAACAAAATGACTGATGCTGGTCTGCTTGATGGTGATGGTGGGGGGGCGGTATTAAGAAGTGCTGGCTGCATGGCTTCTTTCCTCTCTACCAAGTGGAATGCCATTTTGTAAACCCACAGGCACAAACCTAATGGTCTAATTTAACACAGTGTGTTGGCAGGAAGCTGGACTGGACGTGGAACCTGAGCTGTTACTAAGACATGTGGTGTCACTGCAAGCTACAGCTTAACCTACTTCACCAGGGGTCCAAACAGTTGTGTCATTTTCTGCTGCTTTTCCCGGGCCATTAGCAGGTAGCTGGATTGGAAATGGAAAGACCAGGACAAGAACTGGTGTGCATATGGGATGCTGACACTGCAGTTGGCGGCTCTGCTATGTCACCATGCTGGCCCCACTATTCAATCTTTGATATTTTCTCTCTTCACATTTAAATTCTCTAACCATTTTGCAACTCATTTTTTTTTATATATAACAAATCCCACAGCACATTAGTGGAAACATTTTGAGAATTTAGGTAGGAGTCTATCTTTTGACAGAAGTCATTTCTAAAGTTTTTTATAAATCAAATTGCACACCAAATCATGTAAACTTATTAAAGCCAAGAGCCATTGCTTTTTAAAGAAGGCTCAACAGTTCTGCAGGGAAATCCATGTGTGAGAGCTCTTAGCAGTGGACATAATAGCTTCCTCTTCCTCAGAGATGTCAGACTGTGCGTTAACGAGACTGATGTTAAATGGATATGGTAATGATGTTTGCTAGATTTCAAGCAGCTTCAAAATTAGAAGCTCCCAAGACTCTTAAAAGTTAAAAAAGAAAAAAAAAATCAAACAAGAGCTCCCAAACCTCTGTATATTCCATTCTGGAACTTTTCCCGACTTAAAAAATATCAAGTATCTACTACAAAAAAACCTGTGGACTCCTAGAAGCTGCGGGGAAGCTTCTGAGACTTTTCAGTGCACCAGTCGTCATGTCACGAGCTCCCAAGCCAGTCGGCCTGGATCTGGTCCTAGTCTCTCAGTAGGTCTATCCTGCACAATCACTGCGCTAGAGAGCTGCTGAGATGCACTAGAGAGCTGCTGAGGCGTAGAGCAGCTTATGCAGCCTCTGCTGTTTCAGGCACTGTTAAGCACATTACACAGGAAGATTACACGGGTTCACAAACACACTAACTCATCAATCTCCATTTTAGTCACAACTTTGTCATCTCCTAAATGCATTATCTTAGACAATTTTCCTAATTACTGAAGAGATAGGCGTTTTTCTCCCTGTTTTACAAACATACAGAAGCATAATAAAATGGGATTAATTATATCTATGAAGTTTTTTTTAAATAATTTATTTGAAAGTCAGAGATACAGATCTCCCATCTGCAGGTTCATTTCTCAAATGGTTGCAAGCAGCCAGAGCTGGGCCAGATCAAAGCTAGAAGCCAAGTGCCACTGCTGCTCTCCCTGGTGTTAGCAGAAAGCTGGATTAGAAGTGGAGCAGCTGGACTGGCACCGGAGCACTGGACTCAACTGACCCCCATATGAGATGCTGGTGCTGTGGGTGGTGGTTCAGCTGGTAGGCTTCCACTAATAGGGTTTTAATGAAGATTAAGCAATCCGTTGAAAGCTATACAGCCGACTAATGGCTAGGACTCAAACTAAATTAAGTCCAAGACACTAACAACCACTCTGTATTTTCTCACACCAAAGGTAAATAAAAGTATACAAGTGAATTACAAGGTAATATCAATTCTTTTTTTTTTTTTTTAAAGATTTATTTTTATTATTTTTTTTTATTGGAAAGGCGGATATACAGAGAGGAGAGACAGAGAGGAAGATCTTCCGTCCGATGATTCACTCCCCAAGTGAGCGCAACGGGCCGATACTATGCCGGTCCGAAGCCAGGAGCCTCTTCTGGGTCTCCCACGCGGGTGCAGGTTCCCAAAGCCTTGGGCCGTCCTCGACTGCTTTCCCAGGCCACAGGCAGGGAGCTGGAAGGGAAGCGGGGCTGCCGGGATTAGAACCGGCGCCCATATGGGATCCCGGGCGTGCAAGGCGAGGACCTTTAACCACTTGCGCCACCGCGCCGGGCCCGGTAATATCAATTCTTGAAAAAATTGGTTTCATTGTTGATTTCATAGTTCTCAAGGATTTGCTCATTGCTTAAAAGCATCTTGGGGCCGGGGCCCTGCACAGCAGGCTAAGTCTCCAGCATGGCACCTGCATCCCCTCCGGTTAATGGTTCAAGTCCTTGGGGCTCCTCTCCCTATACAGCTCTCAGCTCATGGTCTGGAACGGCAGTGCAGGAGGGCCCAAGTCTGGCACCAACATGGGACATGCCAAAACGCTCTTGGCTCCTGGCTTTAGACCAGCTCAGCTCCAGTCATTGTGGCCACTTGAGGAGAGAACCAGCAGACAGATCTCTCATTGTCTCTCTGCAATTCTGCCTTCAAATAAAAATAAATATTAATAAAAAAACCACATCTCAATGGTTGAGCCATAGGACAGTTGGAAAGTTCAGCAAGCAAAATCTTAAACTCAGGGAAAGAAAAAAAAGTGAAGACTCCTCTAAAACTCCACATGTGGCATGGAGGCCTCTAACAGTGCTTGCTGAGTCAATCACTAAACGGCAATGTGAATGAGCACAGGGAGGAGATACAGAACTGAGGATAGACACTTCATTTATACCTGCACAGCTCTTCTACTTGACATCCCAAAAGATTGAAAATAAACAGAGTAAGTAAGAAGATGGGCATGGCGCAGTGGCCTACAGGCTAAAGTCCTCGCCTTGAACGTGCCAGGATCTCATATGATCGCTGGTTCTAAACCCGGCAGCCCCGCTTCCCATCCAGCTCTCTGCTTATGGCCTGGGTAGGCAGTCAAGGGTGGCCCAAAGCCTTATGACCCTGCACCCATGTGGGAGACCCGGAAGAGCTCCTGGCTTCAGATCAGCATGGTACTGGCCATTGTGCTCACTTGGGGAGTGAATCATTGGACGGAAGAGCTTCCTCTCTGTCTCTCCTTCTCTCTGTAATCTGACTTTGCAATAAAAATAAATAAATTATTATTATTTTTTTAAAGATTTATTTATTTATTGGAAAGTCAGATATACAGAGAGGAGGAGAGACAGAGAGAAAGATCTTCCATCTGATGATTCACTCCCCAAGTGAGCGTGACGGCCAATGCTATGCCGATCCGAATCAGGAGCCAGGAACTTCCTCCATGTCTCACACATGGGTGCAGAGTCCCAAGGCTTTGGGCCGTCCTGGACTGCTTTCCCAGGCCACAAGCAGGGAGCTGGATGGGAAGTGGAGCTGCTGGGATTAGAACCAGTGCCCATATGGGATCCCAGTGCGTTCAAGGTGAGGATTTTAGCCCCTAGGCCACAGTGCCGGGCCCAATGAATAAATTGTTAAAAAACAAATAAATAGAGTAATAAATTAACCTTCAATATTAGGTGGCAGGACTTGGATGTTTTTTGGTATTGCATCAACTTCTCAAACTAGAAAACGTACAATGCATTCAAACCATCTAACACAGTTTGTGCTTACCAAGGAAACAAAGATCAAGTTACTTATTTGAGGTTAATGAGTAGCAGGCTGCTCCTGAGGGTCTAACATGCAGCCGTCAAGCTCTCTCAGGCCCTGCAGAAGGTTACTGCATGCACTCTATTCGTTCCTGTCCCACTCACCTGTACAACGCTGTGTAGTATCGATCTGATATTGTCTGCTGCGAATTCATCACCTGGAAAAGCAGCATTAAGGCCTGCACACTGGTACTGAAGTTCACAACATGCAGCACCTTAAACAACGTGTCCACCTGCTCCCTCACTTTGTCATCGTCAGCCTGAGCATAAGGGTATGCCCTGTTCACTCCTGTTAACAGGGCACTAAGCATTTTTGAGTCAATATCCTTTTTCTTTACGCAAGTCCGAAAAAAACAAAAATAAATAGTTATTAACTTGTTAGCCAGAGCACATTCTTCATGGGAGAGGGCCATTTGATTTAAAAAACAAACTGCGTAATACTGAGCTTTGGAACTGATGTTTGAGCGAAACAGAAGTCTTTCTACTTCACCACACACAACTCCTTTCATGTTCGGGTGTTGAGACAGTAATGTCTCCAACAGATGGGATGCTTTTGTGGCGATCTTGTTCTGCGGATCTCCCAGTTTATTTACCACCTGCACCAGAAGCGCCTTTTCTTCCTCTGGCTTATTACAAAGGAGCTCATGGGCTGCTAGAAGGGCTCGAGTTTTTGTGGCTACTAAGGAATCGTGACCTAAAGTTTCCAAGACCTGCACAAATTCAGCTACTAAGTGTTTCAGCTGATGCTCAAAATACCACAAGATCAGTCTCCTATCTCTGGAGTCCCTGTTGCCGCTGGAGAGCATTTCTAGTTGGCTGAAAGGATGCTGGCTGAAAATCCGTAGCTTCCGATTGTCCGGCAAGAGGTCTGTAATGAGCAGCTCTTTGAACGTATCCAAGGCCATAAGGCACTGCTGTTTGCTCCCCTTCTTTTTCACAAGGTTCACTAGCGTTTCCACAAACTCGAGTGTATGCACAGCATCCTCCTGAATAAGGAGGATCATGGCTGCCATTCTGTCCCCCAGGGTCCCCGAGGACACGATTACCTTCATCCAGGTGGAAGAGCCTCCCTTCTGGCTGTTGCTTTTACTTCTGAATAAGCCGACTTCATGCTCATACAGCTTCTGAGCCAGCACTCTGTATTTGGAAACAAGGTCCCGGGGCTGGGGTTCCAAAGAGTATTCACTGCTATACTCCAAGTCATACCACTTGCCTTCAGGCTTAAGCAGCAGTGTCTGTCTCTCGGAAAACTCAAAGATGTCCTGTTGTTTATCTTTCTTTACTTTTGGTGTGGTACTTTTGTTCTCAACAGAATTTTCTGCCTGCTTCTTATTACTTTTCACCTTACTGATGGCCGTTTTTTCACTAGCCGTCACGTTGTGCTTTTTGGGATCAACCTTAGAGACTTCTGCTTTCTTTTTGCTGGTGCTTTGTTTTTCAGCTGCCGCATCTTCTTCGAGCACAGTTTGTGCATACTTGGGGAAACTGAGACTTTGGATAAATGCTTCCAGTTCACCCTGCTGGAGGTCGTCAATTGCTCCTTTTTTGCCTCCATCCACCACTTCTTCATTTTCATCCAAAGCAGCCAGCATAAGGTAATCTTGCTGTTAAAAAAAAAAACATAAAAGTTTAAGATATATTTTTTTAAAAATCCAGTAATTTCTTTAAATCAGTGAGACTGAATCATTATGGCAATACTTTGGCTCCTATGCTACTCCACACACTTCACAGATAAAAAAAAATGTAAGTATGAAAAGAAAAGCACAAAACAGTGGGAGAAACTCCCAATAGCTAACCCGAGCATTTCAGCACAGGGAAAGCATTCTCAAACTTGACATCAGGGCCCACAAAGGAAAAGCTCACCAAGCTCAGCATTTTCTTGCACACAAAAGGTACAGAAAAAAATCAAAAGATAAATAACTGGAAAAAAAAAATACTAGCAACTTCTATTAAATTGGGCTTAATACTATAAAATGAAAGTTCCTAGACATCAATAAGAAAATGACAAAGGTGAGTGTTACGATGCAGCATAAAGCAGCTGCTTGAGGCGTCTGCATCCCATCCTGGATTGGCGGGGATCAAATCTGTCTCTTACTTCGATCCCACTTCCTGCCAATGATCCTGGGAGGAACACATGACAGCCCAAGTGTTCGGGGCCCTGCCACTCCCGTGAGAGGCCTAGATTCAGTGCCTAGCTCAAGTCTGGCTGAACCGTGGCTATTGTGGGCAACCAGAGAATTGAGGCAACAGGTGCAACATCTGTCTCTTTCCACTTACCACTCTCTTTCAAATAAATAACAATAAACAATGAAATGACAACTCAGTGGGAAAATATGCAAAAGAGATAAACAGAGTGTAGAAAAAAAATAACTCAATAAAAGCATGAAAAAACTCTCATTATCCAAATTAAAAAACAATGTTGTATAAAAATTAGGAGGATGTGAGAGAAAAAGGTGCTCTTTAAAAAATTTATTTTTATTGAAAAGTCAGATATATAGAGAGGAAGAGAGACAGAGATCTTTTATCCAATGATTCACTCCCCAAGTGACCACAACAGCTGGAGCTGAGCCTATATGAAGCCAGAAGCCAGGAGCTTCTTCTGGGTCTCCTGCGCGGGTGCAGGGTCCCAAAGCTTTGAGCCGTCCTCAACTGCTTTTGCAGGCCACAAGCAGGGAGCTGGATGGGAAGCGGGGCTGCTGGGATTAGAACCAGCGCCCATATGGAATACTAGTGTGCAAGGCTAGGCTTTTAGCCAGTAGGCTACTGTGCCGGGCCCAGAGGGTACTTTCATACATGAATGAGTGTAACCTGGCACAATCTGCAAGGGGGGCAGCCTGCCAACTTAATCCTGTTACAAAGCATGTATTTCCTTGACCCAGTGGTTCCATTCCTACAAATTTAGTCCACTCCTATCCCAAGAAATGTGGGGGAAATATGTTTATTTACCACCACCATAACTTAAAATAATAAAAGACTGGCAGCAACCTAAAATCCACAATGCATGTCTTGTTAGATAAATTAAGGCAAACACAATGACTGATACGGCCATAAAACCAACGATAAAGAACCGTATACTGGAGAAGAAGGATATCTAAGAAAAAGGCATGCAAAACATATGGGTAAGTATACTACGGTACTGCTTATATAAAAGACTACAAATGTTAAATGTGCATTTCCTTGGGCAGATATAGATTTTTAGATGTAGGCGTTTCCCTGAAAGGAAGCTGCATGCCCATACCGCATAACTCTTCCCTAATCTTTGGAAGTTTATTTCCTGTCTTTACGTCAGCTACTCCACACTAATATATAAGCTATGTACAGAGCACACTGTGTAAGTTACATTTCTCCTACATTAAGTTCCCTTTCCCCACAACAAGAGTATTTAAGAGAAAAGCCAAATCTTGTCAGGTATTTGTTTAAAATCTTCAGATTCTCATCAAGTTTGGAGCGCCTCCAACCCCGTCCTTTCACTTAAACTGTCACGTCCTCTCTCCCCACCCTCCCGCGTTTCACTTTCCTCCACAGCGCTGTCTTTAAAAGCTTACTGTTTTAATGACGACGTGCATTTAGCAACAGGGCACCGGACCAGCAGTGGGCAGGTGCCCCTAAGCCATGAGAAGAGGGCTGAGCGTGCCTGGGTCGTAGTAAACACGCTCGCCACGAGGTCGGGACGGAGGGGGAGCCCATGCCCTCCCACCAGAGGCGGTGATGGATTCTTACCCCCTCTGGAAAGTGGGAGCAGGGAGTAAAAGGCAAACCCGAGGGTTTCCACCCGCACAGGGCAGTGGAGAGAAGTTCCGGAACCCAACAGGTGCCCTGCGAGGCCGGGTTGGTCCAGAATCTGCACCCCGCGTCCCTCACCTTGGTGCCTCCGAGTCGCAACACTTCCTCCAGGGAGAACCCATTCTCGGCGTCGCCGCTGTCATCCTCGTCCTCCTCGTCCGGATCTCCTTCTGCCTCCTCCCGAGGCCAGGGTCGCTTGGCATGAAACTCCAAACGCGCCTTGGGAGCCGCCATGACCAAGCGCTGCTCAACACGCTGCAGCCGCAGCTACCTTCCGCCTATCCCGTGACGTACTTCCGGCAGGGGCGTGTTCTCTTCCGGAAATGGCTGCGATCTCCAGCCCCGGGGCGGTGCGTGGCGACCCGTGGAGCTCGGCATGAGCGTCCTGGTGAGGTCCCGCGTGGGCTCGCTGGGCGCCGCGGCGCGCGCGGGTAAGGCTCGGGGCCCTGCACCCGGGGGACTCTGGGGCCGGTGTGGGGAGGCTGTGGGCTGCGTGGTGGCTGGGCGTCCCCTGTGGGGTGCTTGGAGAGCGCGCCTGGGCATGCCGAGGTTCGCGGAGGACCCGTTGGATCTGTGTCCGTTCCAGTCATCCCCTGCCTTTGGAGAGGACAGTGCTTCAGCTCCGGGAATGAGCCGGCAGAACGCAGCCCGGCGACGCCGTTGCTGCGGCACCTTGTGTATAAGATCAAATCCACCGGCCCCATCACCGTGGCCGAGTACATGAAGGAGGTGTTGACCAACCCAGCCAAGGTAGGTATGGCGTGGGCAGGAGGGTCGCAGGGGGTCGTTGGTCAGTCGGTCAGGGCTGGGTCAGGTGAGAATGATGGCGAGGTGAGGCCTGTGGAGGGAGGAGCGCTGTCCCTGTTAGTATTTGGAAGCGTATTCTGGGTATTAAGCGTAATAAGGCTCGAGGTCGCTGGTGTTTCTAGGCTAAAGCCGCCGCACGGGTTTCTGACCCGCATGCCCAACAGTGACTGTCTCCCCTTTTGCTGAGAGGAGATGAGGACATGCGCAACTCCGGCCTTGGTGTGAGCTAGCAAATGCGGTGACAGGCGGGTGATGTGGTTTGTTGTTGCATTACTGCTGCAAGGTGGGAGAAAGGCGAATTCCAGGCTGCTTCCGAACTGGTTGGCTTGAGGGCTTGGCCGGGTGATGCTGTTGTGTTCAGTGATGTTGAGACTGACACAGGATGAAGATGATAGGGCTCATGGACTGGGATGGAAAAAAAGTATGCCTTTTATTTGTTTGTCGATGCTGAAAGTCAGCATTTCTTAGGAACACAGGCAGCAACCCGTAGCATCAGCAACACCTGTGACTTTGTTGTCGGTGAAAACTGTTGCTTAGTGTCATAATAGAGTGTTCTCCCAGGCCCCTCAAGGCATTGTTTTCATCCCTGCTCCAGAAACTTTGGTAGTATACTTGTGAAGAAGTGCATATGTTATTATATAACATGACTTTTAAACAGTCGGTAAGTATTTTCCAGTTGATTTCTGTTGTTATTCTGTATGTTTTAAATACTTATTTGAAAGGCATAGTTTAAAGAGGAGACTCTTCCTCGTGCTGGTTCACTCCTCAAATGGCTCCAATGGCCAAGGCTGGCCCAGGCTCGGTCCCAAATGAGTGGCAGGGGCCCAAGCACTTGGGCCGTCTGCTGCTGCTGTCTCTGGCGCATTTTCAGGGAACAAGATTGGAAGTGAACAGTCAGGTCTTTGAACTAATACTCCCCTATAAGATGCTGGCACCACAGGCTGAGGCTTAGCCTACTATGCCACAATGCCAATCACTGTTCTTTGTGTTTTAAGTTCTGTGCAGCTAAAAACATATGGGTTCTACTGTGTCACTAAGCTAACACAGTGGCCCATGCCCTCAAATAGGTCACTATTTAGACATTCCTGAAATGCCTGCATATGAAGGAAGGGTGGAGAACTGGAAGGGGGAGATGTGTGCAGTGGGAAAAAATACTTTCTGGATAGAAGTGCTATGATTTGTTTTTACTGCTGAGGGAAGCGTCAGTAGAACCTGAGGGCTGCTCTTAAAAAGGCTAATTAATTTGAAAATTACTTGGTTTTCTCTTTTTCCTCAGGGATATTATGTGCACCGCGACATGCTAGGAGAAAAAGGCGATTTTGTTACTTCACCTGAAATAAGTCAGATCTTTGGGGAGGTAATATCCAATATAAATTATGAAAGAAACTCATACCATAAATATTTGGGGGCAGATCGGGTTGTATTATTCTGTAACTTATCTTATGAGATATTTTGATTCATTGGAGTTTGAATTTTTCATCTCTGCAGAGGATGGGGCTGTAGCACAAGGCAGAGGGTAGGATGGGCACTGGGCAAAGGCTGTGGAGAGATAGGGGAGGCGAAGTGAGGGGACAGAAGTAAAGAGACAGGGAAAGAGAAAAGCGGAAGCAATCTGAGAGCGGGCGGCTGCAGAGAGCAGAGACGAAGGGCCCTGAATAGTGAAATCAAGATCAATCTCAAAGCCCGAGCAGTGAGTTCACTGCCATTACACTAGAAGTCTTTAAAAAACACAACTAATATTTCCTACCGGAATAGGGGGTACACAAGCAACAGTAGAAGCCAGGTATTCAAAAAACCTAATTCTACCTAAGAATTATGTAATTATTTAAATCAGATGAATATGAAGAAAGGGGATAGTCACATTTCATATGCATGTATGCTTTCAAGTGCTGTTATCCTTCCATACGTGGTGTCCTCTCGTGGGTCCTAGCACTTGTATAGCCCTTGGTTAAGCTTTTCATGGTCTGTATGGCCACATGATCCCCACGGATGCCAACGTGCGTATCCAAGTATATACATATTAAATAACATAGGTGTGGTTGTTTGTAAATTCGTTTTGCGTGATGCACATATTTATGCAGAATCTTATTTTGTGATATACTTCTATTTTGATGTGTTTTCTTTTCCCTCTTGTCACAGCTACTGGGGATATGGTTCATCAGTGAGTGGATGGCCACTGGAAAAAGTACAGCTTTCCAGCTGGTGGAGCTGGGCCCTGGGAGGGGAACCCTCGTGGGAGATGTTTTGAGGGTAAGTAGTAATAATAATAGCTTGTCTTCAAGCCCAGTGTGTATTGTATTAGTCAATTTTTGGTCACTATAGCAAAATACCTATGGCAACTGATTTTGCAAAGAGAAGATTATTTGGCTCATAAATTCAGAGATGGAAGCTCAGGATTGAGCGGCCCCTTTGGTGGGGTGTCAGCTGAGGGGCCCGGGAAGGTAATTGCAAATCCATCCTGCAGGGCGGGCCCTTCAGTGAGCCAGGAAGCAGGGTGACTGGGCTCAGGCTTCGAGACCAGGCCCCAGTCAACTACCCTCACAGGAGAGGCCCCCACGTGGGCCCCATCTCACAGAGCTCCACCATCTTCCAGCAGCTGCACCTAGCGTCACAAGTCTTCAACACCAGGTAGGCTGCTGGGGAACCAAAATGATAGCCCAGTGATGGCAGGCTTGAGTGTTAGAATTCTCAGTCTGCAGACTTAATTGACTCCCTTGGCTTCACACCCTACCTCCTTAACCTCAGACTTTTCGGCTTGGCAGGGACCCCAAGTCCAGGAAGGATCACTTGCCATCTTCCAGAATACCCATTAGCAGGAAGTGGGAATCAAAGTATGTCTAGTGGCATCTGAACTTCTCTACCCAGTACCCTAAGGAATTGAGGCGTTTTTGAAAGAATTTGTATAAAACTGGTAATTAAGAGTTCTGATTACATTATAATTGAGGAAACAAATGGAATCCCTGATATAAATTTCCAATTTCTTTAAATTGGTAAAGCCACTTGAGTATATTTAGTAAGAATTCTCAAATAATATTTGCTTGCTTAAAGGACTTTAAAAGTCAAGTTCACAGGGGCTGGTACTATGGCCTAGCAGGCAAAGACGCTGCTAGCAGCACTGGTATCCTGTATGGCCACTGGTTCATGTCCCAGTTGTTTCACTTCCAATCCAGCTCCCTGTTAATGTGCCTGGGAAAGCAACAGGATAGCCCAGGGATTTAGGCCCTTGTGCCTGTGGGGGGAGACCTGAAGCAAGATCCCGGATTCAGGCTGGCCAAACCCCACCACTGGGTTGTTAGGGAAGAACCATTGGATAGAAGATGTCTCTCTTTCTCCTTCCCCTCTCTCTGTAACTCTGCCTTTCAAATGAATAAGTAAGTCTTTAAAAAAATCAAGTCCACAGTCATTAAAATGTGTGAAGAATGAACAATGGGAATTAAATTCAGGTGATGAATAATGTGGATGTACTTTATGTTTTTGCTCTTTAAATTTTTGTCATTAAATATTGACAAAGTGCTATTTTGTCCTCTGTATATTATAACAGCAAAAAAATGTATAGTTAAGGAAATTTGGAAATATGATAGTGTCTTATAGCTATAACTGTTATTACATAATTTATCATTAGGAAGCCAAGTTGTACACCTTTCATTTGTTATATAAATTATGCTTGAACTTTAGTAGGCTGTGATTCTTATCAGCTTCTGCAAAGCAAGAGAGGTGAAGGAACAAATCTTACTTGCATCAAGACCCTGATATTTACCAAATGTTACCAAATTGTTTAGTTAATGATTAGGAAACGTAAAATCTGCTTGCCAGTGTATTTTACCAGGCTTTTGTTTGTTTTCCTTCAGGTGTTCAGTCAGCTTGGATCTGTGCTGAAAAACTGTGACATATCCATACATCTGGTGGAGGTGAGCCAAAAATTAAGTGAGATTCAAGCACTGACACTGACTGGAGAGAAGGCCCCGTTAGAGCGCAGTGCTGACTCCCCAGTGTACATGAAAGGGCTTTCTAAGTCCGGGATTCCAATTTCCTGGTACCGAAACCTGCAAGATGTGCCAAAAGGTAATTATGTCGGTTAGTGGAAGAATTAGAACAACAACCCCAAGCAGTAGTGATAGGTGGCCATACTCTTTTTGCATCAGCTATATTGATTTAGAGTTATTGTTGCCAAGTCCCTTATTGGGGGACATACATATTTTTCTCCCCTAGAAAATAGCATTGTAGTTGAGGAGTATCCTGCCCGACTTGCAGGAGCAGCGTGTTCCATGTGGCTGGCCGCTGTGCTTGCAGTATCTGCTGGGGCTGAGGCAGTCCTGATGATGAGGCGGCTCAGGGTAGCAGGGGCTGAAGGCAGCGGTGTTGGCCGACAGGTGTAGTGTATGTATTTAGTCATTGGCAGTCCTTCAAGGCAAGCAGGAATGGTGATAAAACCCCTGCCCCGTTGGGCATCTCATGTGAACGATCCTGGTTGAGACTTACAGTACAGACATGATCTGGGGCAGGCACCTTCAAGCCACTCCTGGCCTCAGCCTTCTGCAATGATTTTATGATAATTTTATGAGGTTCTCTTGCAGCTAACAAATTTGAGTTCTGATTTCTTTCAGAGCTAGCACCAAATAAAAGATTTAACTACTAGGCAGGTATCTCAGTTCTCTGCTACACAAAGACTGAGAATAATGATAGCTCCACCACCATGTGCTCAACACAGTAACTTTATCACAAATGGGACACGTCAGTGGCATTGATGGTTATGGCAGCACCACGGAGTGCAGTGCTGGGCCAGCTAGGTGTTTGATTTTTTATAGTTTAAGAGAATTAATTGCCTTAAGATGCTGAAACATTTATACCTTTTGTCTTTTCAAATAGGGTTCAGCTTTTATCTTGCACATGAGTTCTTCGATGTTCTTCCTGTGCATAAGTTTCAGGTATGGATGGAGAAAAACCTCATTTTTTTTTTTTTTATCAATTAACAAAAGGCCTTGAGTTGCAAGAATGAATATGTACTTATACATTCTGTGATCATTGCTTGTTGAGGTTATTTTTGACTTTTATTTGATTAATATGAACAGTTGGGGGGGAAATGATGTATTAATTCTTTAGGGCCAGTTGTTGAGAATAAAAAAACTTGAGGCACGTACCCACACACATGCCTGTCCCCCATGTGCGGATTCACTGCACGGGCCTGTAGTGGCCAAAGCTGAACGCTGGGAATTCATTCTAAGTCTCCTGCGTGGGTGTCAGGGAGCCCATTGCTTGGAACATCACGTCTTGCCAGGGTCTGCCGTAGCAGGAAGGCGGAACAGGAGCCAGAGCCGGGAGTTGAACACTGGAGCCAGCCCAGTGTTCCAGGGTGGGAGGCTGACGCCTCTACTGCCTGGCTAGATGCCCACTCTGATCATTAAGAAGTATCAATTCTTCCGGCAGGTGATGGGAGATTGTAAGATGCCAAAGGGCTATAAGGGCAGTGAAGGACTTATTTTAGCAAACATTGAAGAAATAAAATTTTTCTCATTTATGTGAGGAACTTTGTTTTGTGTCTCTTAGAAAACACCCCAAGGATGGCGAGAAGTGCTCATCGATATCGACCCACAAGAGTCTGATAAACTGAGGTTCGTTTTGGCGCCCTGTGCCACCGCGGCAGAAGCCTTCATACACGTAGGAATACGGTTTCTTTTTCCTCTATGTGCTTTATTGCTAACGATCCCCCAAGTCTTCCTTTCTCAGTTAGGGTTGTCGAGTTCCCTCGCAGGCGGTGTTGCTAGCAGTATGTGAGTAGTTTGTGCTGATGAAGTGCAGAGGCTCTCGAGGCAAAAAAAAAAAGAAGAAAAAAATGGGTCCCAGTCATTTCTTCAGTGTGTGGCCTTCGTGCGACATGTTAGAGGGAAAGTCAGTAACTTCACAGGATAAAAGTTAAGTGGCTTAACGCTATTTAATCCTGACAGACAATCTACAATAGGTGTGAGGAAGCAGAACCAGAAAAGGTAGGTAAGTTACCAGTAAGCAGTGGCAAAGAGGTGTGATGCAACTCTGAGGCCTCCGGCCCTGCACCTGTTAGATGAATCTGCCAGTTCACAGGGGTTAGAGGGACCAAGCGGCTCATGGAGGTTTTTGTAAGGAAGAAAAATTGTTTTCAGTCATCTTGGTTTTAATAAAATTTCACATATGCTAGTCAAGTGGATAACTGTTACTATTGTCATTTTACATTTTGAAGCAGTAAGCACTTCATATGAATTGTTACTTAATAGTTGAACAGATCAGCTAATAGGAATCTCAGGGATACTGGCACCAGTTTGTCAGCTGATTTTTCTAGTTATAGGGCCTGTTGCTGGGAGATTTTCTGTGCCAACAGAAGGATTCATAATATACTTAAAATATTTACTTGTTTTTATTGAAAGGTCAGATTTACAGAGAGGAGAGACACAGAGAAAAAATTTCTAAAAACTGTATTTAAATTTTTTTCTTTTATTTGAAAGGCAGAGGGAGATGGGAGACAGAATGTCCTCTGCTAGTTTACTCCAGATGTGACGCAGCTGGGGCTGGAACAGGCTGCAGCGGACAGACTCACTCCTGCCTCCTGCAGAACAGTTAGGACACTTACATAGGAAGCCGCTGGATGTGGTGTACGTGTGCCCTAAATGCCTGCAATGTTTGAAAGATTGATTTGAAAGGTAGAGTGACAGAGGGAGAGAATTTTCCAGCAGTTGGTTCACTTCTCAGATTGTTGCAATGGTCAAGGCTGAGCCGGCTGGAGCCAGCAATCAGGAATTCTGTGAGTCGCCCCTGTGGGTGGCAAGAACTCAGAAGGTAGTTGGGCCTTCATTCTCTTCCTTCCAGGCGCATTAGCGAGGCAGGTGGTGCCTAGAGCTGCGTTCTAGGCAGCAGCTTAACCTACTGCATCACAGGGCTAGCTGCTCTCAGCATCATTTGATAAACAAGTGTTATTCATTTACCTGAAAGCTTGGGTTACAGACAGGAGGCCTGGGCTGGGAGGGATACATCGCTGGTCCAATGGCTGCACAGGCAGGTCTGGCCAGGCTGAAGCCAGGATCCCAGGACATCATCTGACAGTTTCTAAGTGCCTGTTCTGTGCCAGGCACTGTTTTTGGCAGATAAAAATTTCTTTTCCATGTTTTTAATGAAGTGGCATGTTATTTGTAAGACTTGATATCATAAAATACTTGCACATAAATGAAATGGTAATGTTTGGGGGAACTTTGATGCTTGGTAAATAGTGTATCATTTTTATAAAAGAGATTAATGAAGTCTGGCAAACTTAGTGGATGGCATCAAATAACCTAGGAGTTGTATATCATAAAAAGGATTTCCTTGAATGTAGAGCATGTAATTATATTAAGAAGGAAGTTTATTATAACTAAGAAATGGTCATTGTAGACAGACTTGAAAGAATCCCTAAAGTGTGCTTCTGTGAAGTGTGTGCTTTGATCTGTCATCTGTCTTTTTACAGAGGGATGAAGTAAGGGATCATGTGGAAGTGTGTCCCGAGGCTGGTGTTGTTATTCAGGAACTTTCCCAACGCATCGCCGTGACTGGGGGTGCCGCGCTGATCGCTGATTACGGCCACGATGGAACAAAGACAGATACCTTCAGAGTACGTACCGCGGGGTGACACGGCTTGTAAGGACTGCATCACAAGTCCTTTAGAACAAAGGCAGAGGGACAGAAAGCTGGGGAGAGACAGGTCTTCCATGCTCTGGTTCACTCCCCAAGTGGCTGCGGCTGGGCCAGGCAGAAGCCAGCTCATCCAGGTCTCCCGTGGGAGTGGCAGAGTTCCATGTACTTACGTATCTTCTACTGCTCTTCCATGGACGAACAGTGAGACAGCTGGGACTTGAGCTGGCATTCAAATATAGGATGCTAGTGTAGCAGGCAGTGGCCTGACCTACTGTGCCGCAATGCTGGCCCCTTACTGCAGGCCTTCACCTCATCTCTGCCCTCTCCTATAATTAATACTAACCCCCTTAAATATCTTTAGTATTAATTATAAATATCAAATATTTAATATTAACCACCCTTAACTCTAGGTCTTCTTGCTAACTTTAATAGGCCCACTGGCTAAGTCTCAGTGAGCAGGGTCTGCATTGTTCACATCGCTCACAGGAGTAGGTACATTTTGGTAAGCATCAGAATACACAGGGAAAGATGTTTTTCAGTTCTTGAACTCTCCTGCCTTGTTTTAATAGCTTTTTCGGTACTTCTGTGCAGATTTAATCTAGCTATGGTAAACAGACTTTGAATTAGATTTTTGATACATGTTTTTTCCTTTTTGAAAATCAAATTTTAACAGATTCAGTGCTTTTCTTAGGTCAGTTGTAGATACGTGATTCTAGGAACATATATTGCCTTCTCTCCTCCCCCTTGTTTTCCTGTTAATATGTATTTTTACCTTTCCTAAACATAATTCTTAATGATATCTGAATATGATCAGTTTCATTTAGTGTACAGGTACTTAACTGTGTTTAACTACTTACTGTCTACATGTGGCTCTTAATGTCTGATTTTATTGTATCTAAAATCAAGCTGGAAGGATTCTGATTGAGCAGGTGTGGGTGGAATCTAGAAAGCCTTCCCTGGGAACTGAGCCGCAGAGTCGGCGGACCTGCCTTGAGAGAACACTGCCAGCGTTTGGGAACCTGAGTTTACCTGGAGAGATAATGGGCATCTCCACTCAGCACCAATCTTTATCGAACTGTCCAGGGCGTGCATTCCCAATCTGTCACTTCATATCAGACTTGCCCTTCCCGTCTCACACTGCATGGTGTGCGTGGTGTGCGTGGTGTCCGGAAGCCACACGGTTAAGCCTATTACCCTTTGTCGTAAGTAGTTGCCATGTACTAAGATGGTAGTGTTTGTATCATGTTGTTCATGATAGCCATAAATGGGTAAAAACTATTTCTTTATGTTTAAGGGATTTTGTGGACATAAACTTCACGATGTCTTAACTGCTCCTGGAACAGCAGACCTCACAGCTGACGTGGACTTCAGTTACTTACGCAGGGTGGCACAGCAACAAGTAGCCTCTCTCGGGCCAATAAAACAACAAACATTTTTAAAAAACATGGGCATTGATGTTCGGCTGAAGGTATTGGCTTATTTTTTGTCACTATTACTAATATTTTAATTTTGTAGCGTTTCAAAAAGTATTCTAAATGCTAAGTTCAGCTGGCACAGATGCTTTGGGTTTCAGCTTCCTGGTAGTGTGGGATTGGGCAGTTATTCGGATCAGAGGACAGCCTGGTGAGTCTCCAGGAGCTAGAATGCAAACTTCATGCAGTGTTCATGTTTACTGAGAAAACCACAGTCAAGCATGTGAAATTCACAGGGCTCTTCCAAGGACCCGGAGACCTTGGAGACCAGACCACTTAGAGTGTTTGTTACAAATGCAGACCAACAGTCCTGGGTCATTGGCCACCTGTTATTGCACAAACATCCATCCATGCTCCTTAAGTGACTGGAAATCACATGTTGGGTCCTGCTGCAGATAACTTGTGAATCTTTTCTAAGTATGTTTTTTTTTTTCAGATTCTTTTAGATAAATCCCACGAGTCATCAGTTAAGCAGCACTTACTTCAGGGGTACGATATGCTGATGAACCCTAAGAAGATGGGAGACAGATTCCACTTTTTTGCACTTCTGCCTCATCAGAGGGTGCATGGCGGAAGTCACCAGACGGAAGCTCGGCCACCAAAAGTCTCTGTGTCGCCGGTGGCTGGGTTTGCTGAACTTGCTTGGCATTGATACTGACCTGGCCTTTTATTCCCAGTCTGCCCAAGAAATCAAAATAAAAGGAACCCATTGCAGAGTCTGAAGGTAACATAAGTGCTATTTTATTTCTTCACTGTCAATAAAATAGCACATATTATCTATAGTAACAAATTATAGACGTTTCAGTCCAGCTGTTAAATCTGAAGAGTGGATTCTGACAGATCTCCGGGATTTAAAAGGTAAAAAGCAGATAGAGATTTCTAGTTAATATTCCTTTTTTGTTGAAGGAGGAAAGCTGCCTTTAAGTAAATACGGAGTAGTTTCATGCAAGCTAACATACTAGCAGGTAACAGCTGCTTTTCTGTGCTTTGATATGTATTTATGTACAGGAAGTAAGGCAGACACACCAGATAATCACTATTCTCTAATTGGGAAATGAGGGAAGAGTTGGTGTTTGCACTTTTTGTCTAACACATCTATTAATTTTACCAGTAAAAATTAAAGTTAGGGCTCAGCCACAGCATGGGAACCTAGCAGTTAAAGTCCTCGCCTTGAACGTGCCGGGATTCCATATGGATGCAGGTTCTAATCCGGCAGCTCCACTTCCCTTCCAACTCCCTGCTTGTGGCCTGGGAAAGCAGTCGAGGACGGCCAAAAGCCTTGGAACCCTGCACCCATGTGGGAGATCCTAGCTCCTGGCTTCGGATTGGCACAATTCTTGCCATTGCGCCCGCTTAGGGAGTGAAGTGGTTGGAAGATCTTCCTCTTTCTTCCTCTCTGTATATCTGACTTTGCAATAAAAATAAATAAATCTTAAAAAAAAAACAAGTAAAAATTAAATTTAAAAACTTACTAGTCACATTAAAAAAATTCCTGGGGGCCAGGAATTCAGAGCAGGTCTCCCATGTGGGTAGCAGAAAACCAGTTGTTTGACCTGTCACTGTGTCCTCAGGGTCTGCTTTACGGGAAGCTGGGACAAGGAGCCAGAGCCACGAATGAAACCCAGGTGTATTCCAGAATGGAACTATGGTGCCCAAACTGCTAGGCAAATGCTAGCCAGAGAAATAGTTTCTAAATTGAACTCATTTGCCCTTACTTTCTGATAACTAAAAGTAGTATTATTTCCATATTTTGTTTTTTTGTTTGTGTTTAATTAGACATATATTTACAGGGAGGGGCAGGTATTTGGCATAGCAGTTAGGAAGTTAGGACCACTTGGGATGCCACTCCCCCCTGTCAGAGTGTTTGGGATCTAGTCCCAGTTCCCCTACCTCCAGCTTCCTGCTACTGTGCATGGGGGAGGCAGCGGCTGATGGCTCCCGTCCTGCATGCCTGCCACGCCCCCAGCTACTGGGGAATGTATGGAGAATGAACTGGCAGGTAAGAGATCGCTTGACTGCCATCTACCAAAATAAAAAAAAATATTGGCAAAAAGCTTGAATTTCTATTTTAACTATATTGGAGATTTGTTCATAGAACAGTAATTGTTGCTTTTTATTGCTGCTTCTGCTTACCAGAACTGGCCTAGCATTCTGTGTCTCACTCTGAAGAATGACAGACACCTCATTTTCAGATGCTGCCCTGTTCTGGACTGTTGGTAGTCATAGCCCCCCTGCACCCCAGAAGTTTATTTATTTATTTTTTATTTATCTGAAAGGCAGAATTAGAGAAGAGAGAAGTAGAAGCAGATGGAGATAGACATAGAGAGATCTTTCATGTGCTTGTTCACTCCCCAAATGGCCATAATGACTGGGATAGGCTGGGTCAGTGTTAGGAGCTTGCCAAGCACTTGGGCCTTCTCTGCTCTCCCCTGGTGCGGTAAGCAGGGAGCTGGGTCGGCGTTGGGGCAGCCAGGACTTCCTTGAACTGGTGCCGCATGGATGCTGATGTTACAGTGCTGGATTTAGGCATCACACCACAGTGCTGGCTCCCTACTGACTGTTTCCATATTATGTCCTTGATAGGAAGAATTTCAGAAAGATGAAACGTTCATAGTTGGCCCCTCCCAAATTTGTAATGGTTTTAAAAATTGACAGGAAAGAGTCAGTGCCTTATTTCTTAGAACTTGCAAAATTACACTGGCAATTTAGAGTTGAGTATTTGGTTGTAGTTCCTGAAAAACATATAATTATCCCAAACTTTCATTCCCAGAAATGAGACTTCCAGATAATTACCCCAAAGTTAGTATAAAATTATAACAATAATTGTTTTTTATTTTTGATAGGTTAAAAAAAAACCAGTGTTCTTAAATATAGCATTAGTTCCATTTATAAATACTGTTTCAGAACAGTTCTGTTGCTAAGCCTTGGGGGGAAAACAGCTAAGATGTTCTCTGGATACTTCTTAGAGACATGCTCAGGTTTTCACATGTATGGTGATACACAAATACATTTTATTATCAAGCTTCTTTGAAGATATTTACAAAAAGTTGGTTGTAACAAAAAATATAAATGTACTAAACAGTGTCATTATAGACTACTTTGTACATTATCAAATGTTTTTAGCAAACAATTATTTCTTGTATAAACACAGTTTAACTTCAAGACAAAAGGTTACGCAGATTATACAGCATCCAGAGTCAATGGAGTCAGTGTTCAACTCCAAACTATCTGACAGTGCCTTTACACCATTTTTTAGAAAACTTCTTAGGTATTCAACAATAATAAAAAAAGAGTGCAATTAATTTCATGGCTTGTAGTTTGATTATCTAAGTATAGCTAATGAACATCATTCCAGTTAGCTTTCCCCTCTGTGGTAAGACCACAGTAGGCTGTCTATTAACTCAGAATTATTTCACTTTGGACACAGTGACATAAACTTACACTGTAGAAATTTGGAGAAGCTGTTCTCTACGACAGAGAAAATACATTTCCAAAATGTTTTCAGAATTATTTTGGTTTAATCTTTTCTATGAGAACAGGTTACCCACATGTATACAATGTCTGGGAATTACTTCTGCATAGACAATACAACATCATGGTTAGGAAGTGAAGAGGGAGTCGAGTCACACGGCCTGTGTTCAGATCTACACCGAGTGTCAGTCGCCTTACGTTTAGGGTAAGGTTCATAATGTGCTTATCACGTGGTGGTGGTTGTGTTGTACATGAAGATTTTAGAACACTGGGACACCGCATAACAAATGTTTGCCCCTGTTCTCTGCAGGACACTGTCAGAGCAGAGCAGCCCCGGCATCTCCAGAGGCCCTCACTCTCACCGTTACCTGTAATCACAGCCCATTCCTCTGCCCCCTAACTCGGTCTGCAGGGTCAGTTAGAATTTGTACATTGTTTAGCTGACTGAATAGAAATGTACCTGACCCTCATGGCCGTGTTGGAACAAAAGTAGAAACAAGAATTAAGATTTTTATTTTATATAGCAAAAGACTAAACACTCAGATTGCTGCTTCCCAGACCAATGTACTTATTAACACATGGAGCCAAGACTCATATCCAGATTTTCTGATGCATTTTTGCTTTTTGTATACTGGAGAAAGAAAAAACAATTATGACTACTGAGGAATATAACCAAAAAAGTCTAGGTTTCTTACAAGTGAATGATCTTAGATTTTAAATTTTATTCAGGGAAAATATGAATTGAGAATTCCTAATCAGAAAATCAAAGTGGCCCTTAAAATGCTAGAGTTTTGGATTTTTACATCAGGGAGGCTCAAATGGTTGTCTGAAAATATTCCAAAATTAAACTTCAAAATCTAAACCACTCTTGTCCCAAGCATTTCAGATGAGGGAACCTTAAAAATGCATTACTAATATGTTTAAAAATAGCTGAGTAATGGAGCTGAACTATAAAATGAAATAATTATTTTAAATTTGCTGTGCTGATAATACTCATAATTCCCCTAGCTTTATGGACTGATGCAACTCCAAAACAGACAGCAGGAATCACTGTTTCAGAGTTTTGCTTGACCTAAGAAAAGGTAACAGATTCCAGCACTCCCTTATTAGGTAGCCAGGAAAAACCTTTCCATTTCTTCAAGATTGATTACACAATGAGTCTCGAGTACATCACATATTGGTAGCCTCACAGTTATTGCTTAAATGCAAACCTGCTCAGTTATTAATAAACCTTACAGCTCTTTGTTGGATTTGGTTAAACTAGGTACTAACTGGATGCCAGCTTGCCTTAAAAAAAACATCTAGGGGCCTGGCACGATAGCGTAGTGGTCCTCGACCTTGCACACGCCAGGATCCCATATAGGCACCAGTTCTAATCCCAGCAGCCCCGCTTCCCATCCACCTCTCTACTTGTGGCCTGGGAGAGCAGTCAAGGATGGCCAAAAGCTTTGGGACCCTGCACCCGTGTGGGAGACCCAGAGGAGCTCCTGGCTCCTGGCTTTGGATTGGCTCAGCTCCAGCCATTGCGGCTACTTGGGGAGTGAACCATCGGACGGAAGATCTTCCTCTCTGTCTCTCCTCTTTCTTTCTATCCGCCTTTCCAATAAAAATAACTAAATCTTTAAAAAAAAAATAAGAACAGGAAAGGGAAGATAAATTAAGTGGCATTATTGTATTAAAGTGGAGGAAAATAATTAGAAAAAAATAGACCAGTTATTGCTTGTTATAAAAGTTTATAAAAAGCTTCATTTTAATTCCATTGTACGTTTGTATTCCGTAGCGCTCTCCCCTTGAACCTCCTTATTATAAACTCTAGGACTGTTAGCACTTGTTCGTTAACTTATGTCTGCATGTCTTTGCATTGTTTCACACTGACAGCCTACAAAGAAACAGTTACGTAGCCAAACATCACTCCATAAAGTAGAATCCTTCTTTCCTGAAGTTAGCTCATTGATAACTAAGGATCTTCTTCCATATCATCGGGATTGGGAGCCATTATGAAGTGCTTGGGGTAGTCCAGGTTGTGAGTATACGCATGGATTTCCCAACGAGCATCATCACTTTCATGTGTAATGTAGCGCTCTCCAATGCGTGTTTCAAATTCTCTAAGGTCAAGCCAAGTCTGATAGTCCTGGAAAGAAAAAAGAAGTGATTAGGAACCATAAAATAAATTATTTTCAACTGTGCTTTTGTACTTGGCACTTCAGTCAAATAATTGATAACTCTTAGTTTTTACTATATATTAGGTTCTAATTAGCAATATTAAATATGTGCATTTTTAAGAGCTAGTGCCATGGCACAGCAGTGTAATCCTGAGCCTGTGGTGCTGGCATCCCATATGGGTGCCAGTTCGAGTCCCAGCTGCTCTACATCCTGTCCAGCTTCCTGTAATGGCCTGGGAAAGCAGCAGAAGATGGCCCAAAGCCTTGGGGCCCTGTTCCTGTGTAGGAGACCCAGAGGAGGCTCCAGGCTCCCAACCAGCCCAGCTGAGGTCAGCTGGGGAGGGAATCAGTGGATGGAAGCTCTTCTGTCTCTTCCTCCTCTCCCTAATTCTGCCTTTCAAACAATAAAAACTTTAAAAATATTTGCTACAGGCATTGGAAGTTGCTGGAAACAATCCCTGAAACAGCTGGTGCTACAGTGTCAGAGGCCTTGACTTCACTCCGCGAAACAGGGCAATGTGCTCAGAATCTCAGCATGATCTTTCAATGTATTATTATTTTCCATGACACAGTTTTGTGAGTATAGGGATTCCTCCCTCCAATTCCCCTTTCTCTCTCCCACTATTTTTCTTCACATTATTACAATAGAATAAGTCACAAGTCCAACTTTCTGCTATTTAAGTGTATCAAGGCATTTGTAGATACAGGCAATGGTAGAAATCTATCATATTGTCAAAGTATATTTAACTTTTTTAAAGCATTTTTATTGGGAAGGCAGATTTATAAAGAGACACAAATTTGAAGAATAAACAAGCAGATAGAAGATGTTTCTGTCTCTCCTTATCTCTCTATCTTCTGTCTGCTTGTTCACTCCCCAGATACCTGTAGTGGCCAGAGCTGAGCCGATCCCAAGCCAGGCCCCAAGAGCTTCTTCTGGGTCTGGGTGCAGGGCTGTCCTCCATGCTTTCCCAGGCCATAAGCGGGGAGCTGGACCAGACAAGGAGCAGCCAGGACACAAACTGGTGCCCATATGGGATGTAGGCACTTGCAGGTGGAGGATAAGCCAGCTGAGCCAGTGTATAAGGCCCTCTATTTAAGTTTATTTATTCAGCAGTAGAGATGCATACTGCAGTGTATCTTCACTGCCCAGTATGCTAGTCTCATTTTAGTTCATCTACAAAAATATATGTATATCCATGTTTACCTGTATATCTTTTTGTTTTGTATTTTGCATTAAGTTTGCCTTATATCAGAAAGAATGTGCAGTATTTGTCTTTTGGGATTGGCTTATTTCACTGAGCATAATGGTTTGCTGTTGGGACCATTTTGTTAAAATGGCTGAGTAGTTTAACAGCTGAGTACAATCCCACAGAGTAGATGTAACACTGTTTCTTTAGCTATTCCTCTTGGCAGGCATTTAGGTTGTTTCCATGTACTCACTATGTGTGGACTGGCCTGTTATGAATTTAGGGTTGCAGCTCACTTTCAGATTTCACTTTGTTTGGATATATTCCCAAAAGTGGGCTACCTGGGTCGTATGGCAAATCAATTTTCAGTTCTGTTAGCACTGTCCATACTGACTTCCATAGTGTTATACTAGCCTACACTCCACCGATAGGGAAGAAGGGCACCTTTCCCCCCACATCCACACCAGCAAGTGTCGTTACCAGAGTTCTGAATGTAGGCCAATCTCGTTGGCGTTGGGCAGAACCTAAATTTCTATTCATTTGTTCATTTGTATTTCTCTAACACCTAGGGAGCCTGACTTTTTTTTTCCATTTGTCTACTGGCCATTTGGATTTATTTTTTTGAAAAATGCCTGCTCTTTTTTTCCCCCCATTTCTTCACTAGGTTGCTTGTTTTCAATCACTGAATTTCTGAAGTTCTTTGTAAATCCTAGGTATTAGTCTCCTATCTGCTGTGGGGTGTGTAAGGATTTTCTCCCATTCCGTTGGCTGCTTCCTCTCTTTAGTTTCCTTTGCCGAACAGAAGCTCCTTAGGTTTGTTGTAGTCCCATTTGTTCATTTTGGGTTTGACTGCCTGTGCTTTTGATGGCCTTTCTAAGAAGTCTTCACCAATACCTGTATCTTACAGATTGTTTTATTATATTTTTCTCTACTAGTTTGATGGTTTTTGAGTGCAAATTTAGGTTCTTGATCCATTTAGTGCTTAGTTTTGTATAAGGTGACAGGTGGGAGTCTTGCTTCTTGTCTCTGCATTCTTCTATCCAGTTGTCCTCATAGCATTTGTTGCAGACTCAGCTTTTTACCCGGATCATTTTTATTATCTTGGAAAAGAGTAGTTGGTTGTACTTGTGTTGGCTCTCTTCTGGATTTCCACTGATCTCTGTTTCTATGACACTACCAGATTGTTTTGATGGCCACTGTCCCACAGTATGTGGTCTGGAATTGTGATTCCTTCAGCTTTATTTTTATTCTTTGGGATAGCTTTGGTTATTTGTGGTCTCTTGGAAAATAACAATAGTTTAATAACTTGATTGTGTTTGCTTTTAAGTTAACTGTATCCCTCAGTCTCTTTAAAACTTTTCTAACTTACTCTGAAGCTTGTAGTCCTTTTTTTTTTTTTAAATTTCTGTTGGATAGGCAGATACACAAAGAGGAGTAGAGTCAGAGAGGAAGATCTTCCGTCCGATGATTCACTCCCCAAGTGATCGCAACGGCTGGTGCTGTGCTGTTCTGAGGCCAGGAGCCAGGAACTTCCTCTAGGTCTCCCATGCAAGTGCAGGGTCCCAAGGCTGTGGGCTGTCCTCGACTGCTTTTCCAGGCCACAAGCAGGGAGCTGGATGGTAAGTGGGGCTACCAGATTAGAACTGGCACCCATATGGCATTCTGGTGTGTTCAAGGCGAGGATTTTAGCTGCTAGGCCGCCATGTCGGGCCCGTAATCTTGTCTTTTGACAGATTTTGAGGCAATTATAACATTTAAACAGGCACATTGTCACTTTAACAGAAAAATAAGCCTTATAGTGGATATCTAATAAAATAGACTTGATGAAGTAATATATCAGGCTAATCTCATAAAGGTCAGATGAACACATGAAGACCCTAACAAAGTGAAGTCAGTGTTTGCAGGATGTGGCAGTTGAAATGCCTGTTAATACTGATTTGAATGATGTACTGTGTACAATATTTGGAGAGAAATTCAACTCTGTCATAAGCTAACCCTGGAAGGGCACTTATATTACCTGCAGAATCCAATTATCAGAATGATTTCATTAGGAACCTACCTTAGTGAACTGTTCAAATGAGGATAGCTAAAGAGAGATAATATGTATTTTCTTTACCTGTAGCCAAGGATGACTAAGAGATTTGTCAACACTGTAACGTTTTCTCATCTTCACTTGAAGCAGGTTGTTTATCAAATCAATTGCTAAAAGGAGACAAAATTAGATGTTTGACTCTGTATACACCATCCTAATCTGTGGCACTGCCTAGAAGGCAGTTTACTCACCAGAAAAATCAGAAGGAGAGGTTTTTGTTTCTTAATGACATAGGCTTTATGCCGACACATAAAAGTTTTGTGAATTAAGTGCACCTGTCAGAATTTTATTTTAAGAAGGCAATACAAAGTACAGGGTAAATATACAGACACTTTGCTCTTAGACTGCCCAGGCTGGAATCTGGGTCTTCCACTAACAAATTTCTCGCTATATGGTCAGTTACTGAACTAAACTTTGTTTAGTTTAAAATGAAATTAAGGAGCCAGAGTGGGCTGGGCTGCCACTTGTAACACTAGGATTCCATCTAGGTAGGGGGGGGGGGGGTGGTGTGTGTGTGTGTGTGTGTGTGTGTGTGTGTGTGTGTGTGTGTGTGTGTGTCCGTGTGCGTGTGTGTGTGTGTGTGTCCGTGTGTGTGTGTGTGTGTCCGTGTGTGTGTGTGTCCGTGTGTGTGTGTGTGTGTGTGTGTGTGTGTGTGTGTGTGTGTGTGTGTGTCCGTGTGTCCCCTGGCTGCCCCACTTCCAATCTAGGGCCTTGCCCATGGCCCAAGTAGCTGCTAGGATTAGGGCCAGCGTTTTTGGAGAAACAAAAGAGGCCTAACTTTTCTAAAGGCTGGCTAACTCTAAGCCATGGTGTTCCTCAGCTGGTAGGTTTTAAGTGGTTTAAGTTCCTTCCTGTTAGTATCAGTAAACTGAAGAGGACCAAGTGGGTACAGAATGAAGAGCTGAACTCTTTAAAGCCTTTAGCAGGAGAAACAATTGAATTAAGATTCCCAGAAGGGGCCTTAAGAGACATGAAAACAAAGTGAGGTGTCTGTTCAGGAAAAGGAGCCGAACCACACGGCTCCCAATAATTACCATCTTGTTCTGAAGACTAGAAAAGTCAGTTATCCAGAGTTGGAATGCTAAGAAAAATGTTCAGCTGTTACTGTGAGTAGATCTTTTTGTACAGGAGTGGTCAGGGAAAACTTCATATCCGAGCCACAAGGTACAAAGGTCCCTGAGTTTGGGCAGCAGTTGTGGTCAAAGGGAAGCCCAATGTTTGTAGTGTTTCCTGGAGATGGACTTGACAATGGTGACTGGATAGTTAAATTGATTTTAGTAGTTCCAACATGAGACAGCAAGGGCGTAGATTAGAACTATATCTGGGAACCCTTTAAGGTCTTCCTTTAAGAAGACAGTGCCAGAACCAGAAGAGACAACATTGAAAGATGAGGGCTCAACAACTGCTAGCTGATACAATTTGAAAAATGAATGGGAGATGGTAATAAGAAAAGTCAGAAGAGATAGGTTGATTTGGGATCTCAAGAATATTTAGATTAACAAGCAAAATAATTTTTTTTTTTTTACCTTCAGCAGAGATTTCCTTCCATGGATTTGGTGGGTACATAAATGCAGCATTTTGGATTTGGTCATTTATATCTTCATCTTCATTAAAAGGAAATGTTCCGCTGAGGCTCACGTAGACGATCACCCCCACGGACCACATGTCCAGGGAGCGGTTATAGCCTTTGCTCCTGAGAACCTCCGGGGCTAGGTACGCTGGAGTTCCCACTACAGACCTCCTGAAGGACTTCTCTCCGATGATTCGAGCAAATCCAAAGTCACACAGCTTCACCTGGAAATCAAAGAGTTGTTATTTTTTGTTACAACTTGTGTAAAATGGTGTGTCAATCTATATCATATAAATACCCAAATGTCCGCACATGATACTCTACTTCAGTGTACTTGCTGAACATTATGAATCTCAAACAGCAAAAAGACGCTTTCCCCCAAACCAGATACATTTATAGCACTGAGATTCTGACTACCACAGAATGAAGAGCATTCCTAGTTCTCTAGTACTTATTTCAACTTTTGGACTTTTAAGTTCCAGAAGGCCAAATACTAAAGTGGTATTCCAGTGTTCGGTGATTTAATGAAATAGAAGCTGCTTGAGTGGGCACTGTGGGATAAGCAAGTAAACCCACTCACTGCTTGTGATGCCAGCACTGCTCTGAATCCAGCTGCTCCACTTCGGATCTACCTCTCTGCTAACGGCCTGAGAACAGCAGTGGCATGTGGCCCAAGTGCTTGGGCTCCTATCACCCACCTGGGAGCCCTGGGGTAACTAGGTGCCAGTGCGGCCCAGCACAGCGCACTGAGGCCATCTCGGCAGTAAACTAGCGAACGGAAGAGGTCTCTCCTCTCTATAACTCTGACTCTGAAGTGAGCAGAAGTATCTCATTTCTGAGTCCTCACCACTGTCTAAACACATAGGCACTAATAAATGTTGAATAAAAAATTAATTTGCAATATAGAAAAGCATTCTTTATTTTTGCTTAACCCCAGAATCTATTGTCACATCACACTGTAAACTGGCAAGTAAACTGAGGAATATTAGAGATATCTACTAACAGGAACAACAGAATTCTCCAGTAAAGAAGAGTACTAGCATTTTCTATGACTGTGCAACAATTTACTAGTCATTACTGAAGGCAAGTCACAGTGGCTACTGTGACTATGGAGTTCTACCAGTGTGATGTTGGCAAACTCAGAAACTCATCTTGTTACTTTCTGTAATGTTGACACAGGGAGGCAGTGGAATCCATTTGTCACCATAATGGCATAATGGTGGGACACCAGGCCACATTTTTAAGAAGTTCAGGTTTGGGTGACAAACCCATAGTGAATAAGCAAATGCCAAGTGCTTCACAGAGGAAGTGATGTGACTAAAAGAAATGTCTACAGTAAAAACATTACATAAATTAAGAGAAGCAATTTGGCCTCTAGAAAACAGTATAGTGCTTGCTTTGGCAGCACATACAGTGAAAATGGAACAAAAAGTATTACACAGTGAGCGGAGAACAAAAAAATACAAGGTGTATTCACTTGCTATTTCGGTGACATGCACCTTGACATGCTTTTCTGAATGACTGTGTTGGAGATGGAATTCTGAGGGCAGGTTTCGGCCTGGCCTACGTGGCCATTACAGCCATTCAGTGGTGAGGCAGAGGGTAAGATCACTGCTCCCCCCGCGCCCCCTCTAGGACCCTGCCTTTGACACAAACCCGCATGTTATCCAGACAAAGCGCTGCTTCCAGAGGACACCTCACCTGAGGAAATGGCTCTGCAGATGCAAGCAGCACATTTTCTGGCTTTAAATCACAGTGTACAATATTCTTAAAATGTAGATTCCTCAAAGCAACAAGTATCTGTTATTAAAGAAGAAAGATTTTGTTTTCAATGACTAGGAAATCTTGGTTAAACCCCAGTATAATTCCTTAAGTGGTACAATTTGCACATTTCCACTACAGTTCACCAAGATTTACCTGAAGGCATTTTGTTTGTTTCAGGTTTCCCAAGATATAAAAGCAAAACTACTTAATTCTCTGAAATTTCAATTTACTAGTTCAGAAAAGAATCGAAATACCTGTGTGACCATGAATTTAGTAATTCGTTCTGGAAGCCGGCTTTTCTCACTGGATAGAATCATTTCCAACATATCCCCATGCAGCTTTTCCATTACTACAAAGACTCGTTCTGGGGTTTCAAACATACATTCCAAGTTTACAATCCCAGGATGGTGTAAATTCTGAAAGAGTTTGCAAGATATTTACAATTGACTGCGTAATATAAAAGGCACCAAAAGAAAAACAGCTTAGTAAAATAACTAGTAAGATCGAAGAATTACAATCAATAAAAAGGGTTAGGATCTGAATTTCAAGTTGAGTCCATAGAGTAGCTGCACAGAGGGGAGAACCATCTTTCCTTCAACTCCAAGGAGTTGTAGTCCTCTCTCCAAGACAGCATTTTTACAATTTTTCTGCATAGGTTGGCTACTTGTTATTTTGACATATCTCCCCTATGCTCCAACTCGATTTCAGGCTGTTTTTATTATTATTATTAATCTTTTAAAGATTTTGAGGGAAAGGCAGATTTAGAAATGGGAGAGTCAGAGAGGAAGATCCTCCATCTGCTGGTTCATTCCCCATGTGGCTGCAATGGTCAGAGCTGAGACTCCTCCAGGTGTCCCATGTAGGTGCAAGGTTCCAAGGCTTTGGGTCATCCTGCACTGCTTTCCCAGGCTACAGGCATGGAGCTGGGTCGAAGTTGAACAGCCAGGACATGAACTGGTGCCCAAAAGGGATGCTGGGTTATAGGCAGAGGATTAACTAATTGAGTCATTGCATGGGTCTTGGGCCTCAAGATTTAGTTTTGTGTGTGGGCGTTTTTCCTAAAAATGGGGCAAGGGTGGGGTAAGAGATGGAGAACTTTTCCAACTATTTTGTTAAAAAGATACTCAAATGAATATGGAAACACAAAGACTTGGAAAAGCCAAAGCAATCTTAAAGAAACAAACAAGCAAAAACAGCTGGAGATATCACAATGCTAGATTTGTTCTAGACATACGACAGAGCTGTTACCAGAGCAGCCTGGTGCTTCTGTACTAAACAAAATCAAAACTGGTAGGTAAGTCACACGTCATGTTTTTTTTTTTTACCTGTAAAATAGCTACTTCATTTCGGAGCTGACTTTCCTGTTTTGTGGGGAATCTCATCTTATCAATAACTTTAATTGCCACATCCCTTCCAGTCTTTCTATGTTTTCCTATTAAGAAAAAAAAAATAGAAGGAAGAAAAAAAGTAAATGATTTCTCAGATATGACATGAAATTTCCAATAAACTTAAATTTGTATATATTTACTCTTGCATTTCTCCTTTGGTTCATTTTCTTATCCATATTCTTTCACTTAATCTTAATTTCAAGAAGTAACTTATGTTTTTCCTCTCTAGTTCTTGTCCCTAATAAAGACAGCTTCATTATCTGAAATGACAGAAAATCTAAATGAACCTGTTTGCTGAGAAGTAATATATTATCTAAGATAAACAATATTAAATACCCTGATCTGTTCTTCAAATAATCTGTCAACATGAAAACATGCTAATGAGTTAATATATTTTTTTCTAAGCTCAATCATCAGGGTGCTTTTTAGCTACTTATTATTCCCCAAAGCAGGGTCTTTATGTTCAAGAAACGTGATCTAAATTTATCGGGTAGAAATGTGTAACCTAAAAGCATTCCTTCATTCATTCAAAGTTATATTAGTATATACCAGGCAGTGTTTCAGACACTGTGAGTGAAGTGGTGAAATGATGATCGATTTTTTCTTTTAGCCAATATGTGATTCACATTCTCTACCTGTCTCAAGGGCATAAAACTAACTGGCAAATCAGCACATTTAGGCAGCCAAAGGTATCACAGACAGTTTTCAGTCCCCTCGAGTAGACAGGATTTGCTAAAGATGTTACAAATCTTAAAACTGAGAAGTTTGAAGATGCAAATATTAAATGTTGACATACACATGTTAAATCAAAACAATTTTCTGGGTTACTGCTGTGTCAAACAAAATGACAGCTGCTAGGTCTCTCAGCCTAACCTCAAAGAAAGCTCAACTGGATGACAATATTCTAAACTGAAAACATTACAAATACTGTGACAGAAATTTCGACATTAAGTATTACGTGCATCTAGAGGCAGCAATGAGTTTTACTTGATGGAGTGGTAGGACTGGAGACAAGTGTCTGCCTAGAAAGTCCTTCCGTGGGCCTGTGATCTGGAAAGATGCTCACTGGAGGGACAGATGGGAAAGGAGGAGTGGCAAAGATAAAAATGCACATCAGCAGGACTGGAAGGCAAAGAAAACAACTAGGAGAGGCCAAAAAGTACAATTAGGAGCCTGGAAAACCTGGGACAACCCCCTTGGCCTTACAGCCACTAAGAAAACTGGCCTTGCATTTGTAGGCAACGATAAGCCTCGGGGTTCTGTGTGGGGTGATACATGTGAATTTTTTGAAAGATTAGTGTGCAAACAGGGCAATCAGGAAGCAGACAGGCCAACCAAGAGACTACTTTTAACAGTCTTGACAAGGAATGACAAGAGTTTAACAATTTTACTTGATCATGGTTTATTAAGTACATCCTATACATTTGCTTGAACTCTGCGAGCCAGCTTTTATTAGCTCCAAGGGACAGGTGAAGACACTGAGGCATAATGATTTTACCAGTATCAGAGCTGGTTGGCGTCAGGTGTTCAGATCTGACAAAACCAGCAGTAGACAAATAGCACCATTTGTACTGAAAACTCCAGTGCACAAGCCCATAGCTCAATATCAACTTGAAATCATTCTCACCCCACAGACATCTGCAAGTGTGAGCCACAAGAAAAAATAAAGACTATTGCACAACTAATTTTCTGATTCTTTGTTACTTCTAAAGTTTACAGTTAAAATTAAGGAATGAGTACTTACAGGTCTCAGAAAAGGATACTTGAGAAAAACAAAAATAACAAAATCAATGTTTTAAAGTTTCAAAACTTTCATGCAAGAGCGTAACTGCTCACCTCCATACACAATGCCGAACTGGCCTGAGCCAAGCACTTCATCTGCAAAGATCTGGTAAACAGTACTGATGTCCTGTCGGGAAATGTCATCAGTATTATTTACAAAACAATGTCAATATCTGACTCTTTGCTCAAATAATGAAAATTTTGTTTTTATGTTCGAGGCCAATTAATTTTCAGAGTACAAAATATATTTTTTGAAACACAGGGTATATTCCAAAATAAGTTAAGCTTTAAAAAGGCTAAGTTTAAATCCTATACTATGATTGAACTTATTCTTTAGGTAGACCTTCAGGATAAACTGTTTAATAATGAAAAAAGAACAAAACCTTACATTGACTATACAGGGTCTATAAAAATAAATTAGCATAAATGAGTTACCTAATTTAACCATTACAGAGATTTGCTAATTTAAAACTCAAAAGTTCCTACTAGTAGGATTGGGTAACTCAAATCCATTCCACAATCTGTCTTCCTCACTGTTCTTCACCTCCAAGCTGTGGGACAAAAGTTCAGCCTGCTTGCCACCTTGTATCTTCTGTAACACTGCGGGATGTTGGGTCCTGACTGGCATTTGGAAATCAGAACATCTATCCATTAGACAGGTGTAGCATCTGGATGCCCCATGTGGTAAAGGGGGACTTCATCAATGAAGTTATACAGAGCTAAAGACTAGTTTTGTGGTTTTCCTGTCCTTTCTAATCCAGGGGTTCACCAGTTATGGTTTGTGGGCCAAATACTGCTTGCTGCTCCTTTTTGTATTGCCCTAAGAATGAACTTTATGTTTTCTTTCTTTTCCACTTGCTAGAAAGAGCAAGTTACAAAGAGGGAGAAAAAAAAAATGGGAGAGCTCCTCCCTCTACTTCACTCCCCAGTGCCACAACAACCCAGGCTGGCCAGGTGTCAGGAACTCCACCTGGCTTGCCATTTGGTGGCAGGGCCTGTGCACCTGAGTCACCATTTGCTGTCTCCAAAATGCTCATCAGTGGAAAAATGAACAGGCCGCAGAAGTGATGAACTGCGAGTCTGACAGGAGATGCAGATGTCCCAAGCAGCAGCTTCCACCCATGGTTACTCTCCAGATGGCTGCAACAGACAGTACTGGGCCAGGCCAAAGCCAGAGCCAGGAACTTCTTCTGGGTCTCCCATGTGGGTAAGACTCAGATACTTGGACTCTCTCAGACCATTACTAGGGAGCTGGACTAGAGGTGGAACAACTAGCAAACAAACTGGCTCAAGCACTGCAGGCAGGAATCTAACCTGCAAAGCTACAACACTTCCACTAGAGCTTCCCTCTGAATTAGTGTTATCATTTTCATGTTCCTCTTTTCTAATGAAAACATTAATATTATTTTCATAATTTTAAAAAATGGCCTAAGCTGCTTCCATAAAACAGGCAAGTTAAGGACCCACAAAATTGTTCTTTAAGCATTCTACTATGGACCCACTTTTCTAGTAAGATTTTCATTTTTCTTATTTTTAATCACTGCATTTTCACATAACTGTTACTTACCACATTCTCCTGGATCTGACAGTTGGATACAGAGATGCTGGTAGACAAATCTTCTGTAAGATACAGGAGTGAATACTGGGGTGAGGAAAGGCCAAAGTTATCACTCTATAACTTAATACTATTATGTAATGACATACAAGGGCCATGGTACATCAAAACTAAAAGCAGCTTAACATGTACATTAAAAATATCTACATATACAAATAATTCATCAATAAGAAAACTGGTAAGTACAGTGGGATACTATATAAGTATGTAATAAATAATATTTCACTGATTTTAAAAGGTACATACTAGGGTAGCATTTAAATTAAAAGCAAAATTATGGTTATTTCTGGAAAGTAGGAGAAATGGGGCTTGCGAACTTGTGCGTTAAGCTGTTTTTTCCTTTATTTACTTGACAGTAAGCAAGCAGGCAGATAAGACGGAAGTCGTAAAGTGTGTATACTCCCAACTGGGACAGAGTCAGGCAGAACCAGGAGTTGGAAGCGCAGTCCAAGTCTAGAACCAGGGCGGCAGGAATCTGGAGTCGGGCTGGGAACTCAGAGTTCCTTCAGTAAGGAACAGTTATCTGATCCACTAGGCTAAATGCTTGCTCCTACATATTAACTTTTTCACTTCTTTACTGCTTCCCTTACATAAATGGTAAACCAGTATATACTAACTTTGAAATATATCTGCTGTGCATTAAATAGTGTATAAGAAGCAAGTTGTAAACAAGTTTACAGAGTTATCACCCCACTTTTTAAAACAACAACAAAAAAAAACAATACGGCAGGTGGTAAAAAAGGCTTTGCTTCCACCAAGTCTTTCCCAAACCAAGAGTATACATCAAACCATAGATAATGGTTTACAGTGAGGAGATTTAATATCAGGGATTTCTATGAAGTTTAAATTTTTGTATTACTTTGATAAGCAAAGAAAGTAACTGACAGGAAAAAATTAAAAAGGAAAACATGAAAGAAAACAAGGTAACAGTAAACAAATATCCAGAATCATGAAGACACACAAACAAGTTTCTATATCCTCAAATATGAAACCATAAAGCTTCACCAATCCCAAAAAAGCTTCATCAATAACAAGATGTAAGCAAATTATATAAACATAAGTAACATTACTTTTAAAAACTCTTAAAATATTCAGATAATTTTAAATAATTCAAATTTTAAATATTAATGACCAAGAAAAGGATCAATGACAAATACATCTTAAACCATGCTTTTTAGTAATTCCAGTTCTCTGCTGGTTTGAGCTGATTGTCGTGTCCCCCTTGTGCATCTGGGCAAGCTGTCACTGCACAGGCATCAGAAACTAAGGAGGCCCAGTCCTGACACATGCACACCGAGGTCTGACCACACATCCTGTGATTTTCTCTGGGGTTGGGTCCGAGTCCAGTGGTCTAGTTGGGGAGTCCCCCAAGAAACCTCGCCTGGAGTGACCTCAGACTTGATTCCACCATGCACCACCCTCTGCAGGATTAGGTTTGACCTGTCACTAGCACCAGAAGATGGTAGATGCGGCTGCCTTGTGAGTTCCACCCCAGCCCCATATCTCACATGAATCTGTTGATGCCATGGTGTAGTCATGGCAACCACCAATAATTCCCACCAGGCCTACCCTTACGCCCTATTTAAGTGTGTGCCAGCTCTGCTTAGTTCGGCCCAGTCTGCATCCCATCTGGCATTTATGCATAACCATGGATATTGTGACTTATCTCAGCCTGACCCTCTCTTAAACATGACCCTCACAATTCAACAGGTGCAGCTGCTTTGTCCAGGCTGGCCACCCTTAGCCATTGTGCTCACCAGCAGTAGATAAAGCCCAGCAGGAGAGTGCCCACAGATCAACTGCTATGCATGCTCCCAGCTCTGGATGTTGCACTTGCCAGGGTGGTACAGTGGTCCACCATGACATGACTTGCACCCAGTCCTGGCACCTGCCAGGTGGTGCTGCAGTCTAGTCTGGCTGTTCCATATTCATTATAGCTCTCATGCTCACCAGCAGAAGCAGCAGCCCAGCAAAGGAGTCTCCACAGTTACTCCCTGCTCCAGTCCTTGTACATGCCAGTAGTTGCTGTGGCCCAGTCTGAGATGGTCCATCCCAATCTTGGCATTTGCCAGCAGGTGCTACAGCCTGACTCAGCCGGGGCAATCCCCACTGTAAGCTCTCACTGGCACCTGCAGCTGCCTAGCCCAGATTGGTCCAGCCCCAGCCTTTATGTGAACTAGTGGGTATTACAGTCCAACCTGGCCTGCACCTCATCCTGGCTCTCACTCGTGCCACTGTGTGTTATGGGCTGATCCTTCTTGGCCTGCCCACATCCCTCTCAGTCAATTTTAAGAACCAAACATGTACATGGTTGGGAATCTTGTGTTTTTGATCATACTTGTCTCTCAGAGTAAACATTACTCTCCACTTCCCCTATGTAGTGCTTCCCATGCTGTTCTTACCTGAAGTGTGTAAGGTTCAATCAGTTTCCTAGGAAGACTATGCCTATTTTTTCTATACATATCTGAGTTTCTTGAAAATAGTTTTCATTTCTACATTACTAATTTATGCTACCACATAACATTAACTCATGCAAGTCATGCTTCCTTAAATGATCTGTAATATTTCTTTTGTATTCTAGCCCAGTGCCTAGCATGGTGCTGAGAGCTATTGTACAACACAACTAAACTGAAATAAATAGTAATTAGAAATCGCATGACACTTATTTCAACTTAAATACAGTTGCCTAATTAATGATGTTTCCCCATAAACAACATAATGCCAGTAGGGAAAGAAGTGGTATCACATTTTAATCACATTTAGGTTTAATAAATTTTGTTAGTGCATAATATGGATTTTAACAGCTGATATTTCTGAATATCTTAATTAAAAGAAATCCAGCATTTCTGAACTTGCATTTCGTAACTATGATGTAAACTTCAACACTTTATTACTTGTTTATATTCTACCACGCAGCAAATACTAATATGTATGCCAAGTATGTTTTATACATTGGTATGCTTTCACTTGATACTATGGACCCGATGCAGGAGACACCTGTGACAGACAGGAACTTGAGGATCACAGAGCTGGCTGCTGGACTGAGGACTCCAATGTGGGGAGGCTGCCGCTAAAGCCTGCCTAACTCTGGACACTGCAGTGTTTGTGCTAGTTTTAACATATGTAATTTTGTAAAGGAATTAGTAACAATACTGACTACTAAAGACAAAGTTTTAGATAAGCATTAAAAGGATACAAAGGAACACAATCACACGTATACAATATTTAAGAACCAAAGAGGGGAAAAACTTGTTGCTTACTGTGATCATTCCCTTGTCCTGGAGAAGTGCAAACACTTGTCTGAGGCGTAACAGGCATGAGGGCCTGGCGAATTGCTTTTTCCCAGCTCTGAGCTACATCAAGCCCAACTCCAGTGGCAGCAAGTATGGGATTGTGAGAACTGTCCCCATTATTCTCACCAACAAAGTACACCATGGTATCAGTGATGATTTCAAAACAGTGTGGATTGCTGCCTTGAGAAATATTTGTGAAATCTTGTGGAGAAGATACACGGAGAATTTCTGAAAGTGGAATTTCCTAAAGCAGAAAAATTAAAGCACTGAAAAAATGAACACATTTTCATTTTTATATACCCACTAGAGAATCAAAAGTACGTATTTTTATGGATGCCATCAGGAGAAACACACATGAGTGGTAAATGGAACAAAAGTCAGTTCTTAGTAACAGTCTTTCCTTGAATGGTCTGCCTGTCTATAATGCCAGAAGAAAAACAATTAGTGTGACAACTAAGACCTGCTTCAGGACTGTAGCTGGTCAACAGGAAGGTCATTTGCCATTGTATCCAATACCTGTCACTTTTACTTGTCATTAAATCAACTCAACAGCTGCTTCTGTAGTGGCTGCCATCTAGATACAGTCCCTGAAGCATGAAGTCACAGAAACAATGGCAGAAAAAGCAGAATACTGGGTCAGTTTGAGTTAGAAGTTGCTCAAGTTGCTCACACACTCCCTCTTAGTTCTGCCCACTGAGTAAATAGTGATCTCTTAGATTTAGTCCACTTCCTATGGATAAAATGACAACCATGGGCAGTGCTATAACATAGTAAGCAAAATCACTATTTGTGATGCCAGCACCCAATATGGACGCTGGTTTATGTCTGAGAAAAGCAAGGAAAGATGTTCCAAAAGCTTGGGTCCCTGCTACCGATGTGGTGGAATACAATGAAGTTCCTGGCTTCTGCCTGTCCCAGCAGCTGGAAGATCTCTCTTTCCAAGAAATAATCTTCAAGCAAGCAAGTAAGCAAGTAAATTAAAAAACCAACCAGCTCAAAGCAAGTCATTAGTGCTCAGCCTCTTTCTACCTGATCTAACTGCTGTATTTATAATCTTCTTTGCAGTTAAACCATGATGTGGCAAAATGCGGGGTAAGCACAACTATACCAAGACGCAAAATAAGCAACTGGGATATGCAGCCTAAGGTAATGTGGAAGCTGGGAGAAATACCAAATACTTCACTGTTCTCTTCTGACAGGCAATAATCAGGGGACTTTGTCAGCAGTCTAATCCATATCACAACATCCAGAAAAAAAACATCAGCAACCCAATTACAAGGCCACACACACATAGCAACAAATTACCACTGGTAGCAAGTCAGCTCTGTGGGACGTGATGGAAGAATGGTGACAGATGCTTCAACAAGGACTTCGAGAGTGATTTTCATATATGAGGTCAGAGTCATAAAAAGGCATGTGCAAGTATAACAGTGAAGACTATTTGTATACTTTGAAGAACACATAGTATTGTATTATCTATTTTTCAATGTGAAGGTCTTACCTTATAGTACTTCGATCCTGATTCATTCTGAAATAGTGTTAGACATTTGCTGTCAAGTCTCCAGTAATGCCTTTTTCTCTAACAACAACAAAAAAAAAAACACAAGAAAGCTTGTGAGGTAAAGAAAATGATGATCCTTCAACGCTCTTGTACTTATCTTTCATTTTTATTTGCAAATTTGTATTTTTGCATAGTTTTGAAACTTATGAAGTTCAAAATAATCAAAATACAAATATAAAGAGGGCGTACAGTGAAAGCATCACACCCACTCCTTATCCTCACTGTGAGCATGCAATGTTATGGCAGTGAATCTGGAGAATCCTTTCAGAGAATTTTATGCATGTACACAGAAATATTATGGCACCTGAAAGTTCTTGGAAAAATGGAATTAAAAGTTAAAGTCTATTTTGGTTCAAAAACATTTTGAAATCAATGTTTTTCACAATACATAATTTCATCAGCCCCATTTTAAAATTCCATCTCTAAGAACTTTTTGAAGTACTCAACATGAATTATATACACATATACCTACAGACATAATTTATCCGTAGGTTAAATGTCTACAGATTGACCAGCTGGTAAAAAGACATTTATATTTCCTTTTGTTGTGAACCCTGTTCTTATTCTGTGCCCATTTCTCTTCCCTGTTGTAAGATTTTTTCTGATCAGTTTATTGGTATTCTTTCCATTTTATGCAATTAACTCTTGTTTAGAATATCACATTGGGGGCTGGCATTACAGCTTAGTGCACCAAGTGATGCCAGCATTTTAAATAGTTGCTGGTTCGTGTCCTGGCTGTTCCATTTTTTACCTAGCTTCCTGTTAATGGCCTGGAAATGTAGTAGAATATGGCTCAAATGAGTCTGCTCCTTCCACCTACACAGGGGACCCAGAAGAAGATCCTGCCTCCTGGCTTCAGGCTGGCCTAGTGCTGGCTACTTAAATCATCTGAAGAGTAATGCAGCCAATGGAAGCGCATGCAGCCTCTCTTTCCCAAGTAAATACACACATCTTTAGAAAAAAAGAATTTAACATTTTTTCTTTGGGTGTCTAATAGAATTTGTTATTTTTACTGGAATATTTCTGTATAGGAGAGAAAGATCTTCCATCCACTGTTCACTCTCCAACTGGCTGCAACAGCTTGAGCTAAGCTGATCTGAAGCCAAGAGCCAGGAACTTCTTGTCTCCCACACTGGTGCAAGCTCCCAAGAACTTGGGCTGTCCTCCACTGCTTCCCCAAATCACAAGCAGGGAGCTGGATGGGAAGTGGAGCAGCCAGGACACAAACTGGTGCCCATGCAGGATGCTGCACTTAATGATTGAGGATTAGCCAGTTGGGCCAACGTGCTGCCCTCATAGAAATTTTTTTAAATATCAAAATGCATTTTATTCTGGACCTCTTTTATATCTGATCCAAATTAAGTTGTCAAAGTAATACAATGCAAAGGGAAACTCCAATATCAATGAAAAAAAGTGCCTGAAAGGATAAAAGGGTCATAGGACATACCATTGTGATGTAGAAGCAAAATATATCATAAGTGTAATTAACATGGTCCAGGACAGCATAGAATATCTATGTCAATCTTCCTTATACAGTAATCAAGGAAACTAACAATAAAGCTCTTGAAAATATGTACAAAAAACTGTCATGAACTGGGTTACATACTTTTACAACAGTTTTAAAGTTCACTGGATAACTACAGAAATGATGCAGACACTTTAATTCAGTGCTATAGGCAGGCTCACAGAATTAGACCCAAAGCATTTGTAAAAATAAAAATTAAAACATTACAGCCACAGTATCAAAGTGGGCAAAGAAAAGTAATTCTGTATTCAAGGATTACAGAGCTATAAAATGCAGTCTCTCTGTGTGTGATGGATAATTACATTAGACTAGCTTCAACATGCCAAATGTTTTCTTCAACTTATCTAGAAATGCCAAAGGAAACATCATAAAACAGCTTACAAAGAAAAAAAAGCCCTACTTATTCCTCTAGCTTCAATTCAACACTGTCAACACAAAGGCAAAAATAAAGAATACTAGCAATTCCATATGACTACTAAATCAGTGTTAAAGTGATTGAACTTATTCATATTAGTTCTCATTGGAAGTTAATAAGATTAGTCTTTCAAAGTTCATTCTGCTGATTTGTTTACTTTTTAAAATTATTTAGAGTTATTACATGTGAAGTACAGGGGTATATATACAACCATTTTTCCCCCACATGTTCAAATGATTGTTAATTTTGTCCTAATATTATTCCAATATTACTGAATTTCCTATCTCTCTGCTCAATTGGTATAGTATCTTTGATATACTACTGACTTATTGTATATACACCACTTCATGTGCCATAAAAAAAAAAAAACAACCAAAACAACCAGACTATGCTGTCGCTAACATGTAAAACTTGAGCCAACAAATGTTCTGGGTATTTCATCTTTTTACGTACTCTTTTTTATGCCAATTGTAGATGAGGAAGCTAAGATATAAAAAAATTAAGTCCCCTTTTCAAGTCCACAGGTTTTGTAAGTTTTAGATTAGACAGACTACTTGGAAAGGCTATGTTCTCAATGACTATACTATGCTGATCTTCTTATCTGTGCACTGTTCCTCTTGTTTTAGCATGTTTACACCAAGTTAAAGTCTACATAAAAACAAAGAATTCCAATCTTTGTTGATTTAAGAACACTTGTCACATGAAGTTCTAATTCCTCCTATCCTATAGGTATCTCATTATATTGTGAGATACTGCTGTTTACTGTGGCACAATCCCAGATCCTTTAGAATCCCAGCTACTCAAAATAAATTAAATATTCTAACTTTTAAGAATTTTTTTACTGGGGCACAGCTAGTGGTTAAGATACCCATACCTCACACTGGAATATCTGGGATTAATTCCCTGACACTAGCTCACTTCCAGTTTCCAGATAATGCTTGCCTGGGAAGGAGGTGGCAATGGTTTTAACAGCTGGATTTCTTCCACCCATGTGGGAGACCCACAATGAATTCCCACTGTGGACAATTTGGGGAACAAGCCAGTGGATGACTCACTCTTTCAAATAAATAAATACTTCAAAAATTTTAAAATGTTAATTCTAACTCCAGTGTAATTTTATACAGTGCTGTAGTACACACAATGTCTTTATCTCATCCTTATATTTATTTATTTTTTTAAATGCATAAGTAAGACTCATAACAAAGGCTTATTAGCATATTAAGATGTACGGCTTACTGACCAGGTTGTCCCTGCTGGTGTAATGGACCATCCACCCTTCCTTCACCATTGTGCTGCTCTTCCTCTTTGTGTGCTTGATGGACTGTACAACCCTCATTAGAGGAATGTTATTGCTTGTTGATGGACTAAAAAATATTTAAAATGTAGTATAAATATTTACCATCTTAAAAAGTCATTTAAATACTGCAGTCTCACCAATCTTTTTTAAAGACAAATACTAGCTTAAGAAGAAAATGAATTAATCCTATTATGAGACATAGTTGATTTACCAAAGCCTAAGGTAATATAACAAATCCTCTTTACTTGTTATGGCTGTTTTCTGGAAGACCACATATGAATAGGAAGACGAGAGGCAATGCACAGAGAATCCTCCCCAACTGGAAGGTCTGGAGTCTAGAGGGTCTCATTTGGGTTTGCTATTGAGCTTTCCTAGCTGAGTGTGCATAATAAATTAGCAAATTCATTAAGAGGAAAAATAAAGTATAAGGGTACTTCAGAAATTCCATGAAAAATGGGAGATAATGGTCATTTCCAACAAACTTTATCAAGAACCCTTGTATATATAAATTCAAATTCATGTGGCTTGGATGTTAAATCTAGTTGGTACAGTAACTAGCAAAAGGTACTTCTGATATAAGATATTTAAAGGAAAAATTACTTGTAGGTATAAGGAAAATTTAAAAGAACCCTCAAATAATGTGATGAGTCAAATTACGTGGTACTGAAATACAGATCCTTAAAAGTAGGTAGAGCAAATGTTAACTGGGTATGTATGTGTAAAATATGCAATTTATCAACTTCAGTCTCAAATAGTTCAAACCTGCTCTGAAACTCTGAAGTATTATGATTAGGAAACTAGGTTTGGTGATTGTATCCAAACTAGGTAAAAAAATCAAGTTATCATTACATTCTCAGAGTCTATTCTCAGCTGCTGTTTCTGTCATCAGATCATCTGCCTGTATGAAGCCAGCTGGTGGATTTCAGCGATGATTCCATGCTGGCACCTTGTGGTGGCTGCTCCACAACTGTGTACTGTAGTTACACTGTGCCCAAATGAAGGAGTATACTTTTAAGAAGAAAAATTGTACCTTCTCATTCTGAAGAGGTGGCATGGGTAATATTATTTCAGAAATATTATAGTGCACATAAAAGAATAAGTCATAGTTTATTAAGACTTTAGATTATATTTGAGGTTCTACATGAAAGAGATGTTACTTTTTCTTAATCAAGATCCTAAACTGACCTTTCTGTCCTTGTGATATAACTTGCAATAGCTGTGCAAACTATTACCTGATTGTTTTAACAGCTTCCTCATCTCTTTCCACATCAAGATCAGATGGATCCAGGAAGAACATTTTGTCTTCTGGTGGAGATGGCTCTTCTGTGTCATCCAGGCCCCGGTTACCATCACTATTTATGTCATTACTGTCAATGTCCATTGGCATATCTGTATCTGTCCCCAAATTGGAAGGTTCTGACAAAGTTGTAAATTAATTTCAAAGCTTTATGTTAGTGGATATCAATACATTTATTACTATGTGTAAAAAGTTTTAAACTGTCAAAATTTTCATAGCTCAACATTTCTAATAGTAGGTCTCTACCCAAGTGAAATGAAAACCTACTTCTACAGAGAAAGTATGTTTTTGTGTTCACAGTAGCATTATTCACTGACAGACTCATCAAACTGCAGTGACAAGTATAGGGGTCAATAAAATGTAGTATGCCCCTGCAGAAAATTGTCATTATAAAAACAATGAAATCTTTAAATGTGCTGCATTATGGAAGAACTCTGAAAATGTTCCAGTAAGTGAAAGAAGCTCTAGGCACACAATACAACAAATTATATAATTCACTTACAAAATGCCAGAAAGAGACAAACACACAGAAATACAGTTGATTAGTAGCTACTGGAAAGAATAGGAAGTAACTACTAGTGAATATTGAAATGGTTCCAGGTAATAAAAACATTCTAATGGATATGTAACTTAGCAAAATCCTGAAATGGGTAAATTTTAAGGTATGCAGATTATATCAATAAAGTTGCTAAAACTTAATACTGCTGAAAATAGGCCCAGTGGAGTTTCTATGCCCATTCCATCACGTGAGAAAGCAGCTGTAAGGCACCATGTATGGATGAGACAGACCCTCAGACTCAAACCTGCTGGCACCTTAAGGTGTCTGAGTCTCTGAAACTAGGAGACTCCTGTCCCAGCTCTTCCATTTACTGGGTATATTCCTTGGACAAGTCTAAGTGTCTCCGTTTATCAATCACTTAGTATATGCCCCAAAGAAATGTTTAGGATAACTGTCTACAGAACAGTGCCTGATATAGTAAGCAGTCAATAAACATGAAAAGGTATGACACCAGGGGGTAACACCATCCTCTGATGTGTAAGGGTAGAAGACAGGCAGCACGACTGACTGTACTAGACTTTATAAAGTCTAGGTGACTAGAGGAAAGATAGGAAGGCATAATTACTAACCAGTGTATCTCATCACTGGTCTCTGCAGTTTGGTTAGTTATTAAGTCAGAGAAACATGGTTAAAAAAAAAAACTAAATATAACCTGAGGCAAAGATAATACACAAGGTATACCTCCATTGAAAGTAACTTCTCCAAAGCAGTCTCTTGGTACTTTCGATGCACAGCGTTTATGGCAGTTAAATTTGCAATCTAAAACGAGAATATTTGACTTATCAACTTATGTAAAAAGTCCAGCAATATCAAGCATGCTTACACTTTAATCAATCAGAAATGGAATATTATTAGTAAATGGTGATGAAGATATTAGTCTTCCTATACTGAGAACTCTACTGAGTCTTAGACTAAAGGTGTGGTTTCAAACTCCAGTGGACCTTCCTACCTTTAGTTAGTTAACTGAGAGAGAGGTCAGCCATCCACTGGCTTACTCCCCGATGCTGGAGTGGCAGGGACTGAATCAATGCAGGCTTCCCAAGCGGCTGGCTGCTGCCTGACTACCTGAGGCATCACCAGTGCTTTCCCATGCTATATACTTACCAGGAAGTAGGAGTCAGGTGCCGAGGCTGGGTTGTAAACCCAGGGACCCTGATTTTCTGGGATGCAAAAATTACTAAATTAACCACTAAGTTATTTTTTCTTTCTTAGCCAGATGAATGAAAATGTGACTCTTCTGCATTTTAAGTATCTTAATGCATATCATAAAATCTAATAATCAGGGCCCAGCACAGTAGCCTAGTGGCTAAAGTCCTTGCCTTACAAACGCCAGGGTCCCATAAGGGCTCCAGATAATATCCCAGCGACCTCACTTCCCATCTGCTCCCTGCTTGTGGCCTGGGAAGGCAGTCAAGGACAGCCCAAAGCCTTGGGATCCTGCACCCATGTGGGAGACCTGGAGGAGACGCTGGGCTCCTGACTTCGGACTGGCACAACTTTGGTCATTGCAGCCGCTTGGGGAGTAAAACAATGAATCTCTCTCCTCCTTTCTGTATATCTCACTTTCTAATAAAGTAAAAATTCAGAAAATTGTGATAATCAGAATTATATTTATATTGATAACTGAAATAGTCTAGCTAATCGGAAATATAATCTGCCACATTCTGAAACATTAAGTACAATACACTTTCCCTTTAGAATTCGAAAAGTTAAACTACTAACAGTGGCAGAGTTAACAGACTTCATTAAAACACTCCATAAAATACATATCTATTTTAGTTCTTCTACAAAATGATGTACTTTTTTGCATGTGGTTTTTGGTCTCTGTTTTCTTTGCGGAGTAAAACTATTAACTATCATTACTAAGATGATTTGTTGGCTAAAATTTGTGCATTTGTTATTAACGTTCTTTCCCAAAATATTTCCCTGTGGTTGTTTGCCAACCCACTTTCGTGTTTGTATTTCAAAGTATTATATATTAACTTACATTCAAAAAGAGCTGATGAGATATAACTTTAACCTTTAATTATGCATGCCTGATAGATACTAAATAGCTGAGAATAAACGGACAATTTGCTTTCCGGGTAGTGTTCTCATATGCTGTCATCCATTGTCAAGGAAAGCTTTTTCTTAAGCCTTCAAGTTAAATTCATTCATAATTATCGTACTCTGTGTTAAAAGCAAGGATTTATTGTTGCAAACACCTTAATGCTTATCACTTGAAAATTCAGCTGCACAAGTACTTCTACCATATTGAAACAAAAGCAGATTATCAAGAACTGTTAGAGAAATCACACGAGAAAAAAGCATGTAAGATTACGATTAGACCAGTTCTACCCTATCTTGGCTTAACGCAAAAAGCCTAAGACACCGCGGTTGAAATGCAATTTCAAGAACTGAAATTGAATCATCTTTACAAAGCATAAAAGTATCACGTATGTGTAAGGAAAAGTATTCTGTTATTCCACTAAAACTGTTACTTCACTGGGAACGTTCTGGGAATGGTGTACTGGGTCAGTAACCAAATAAAAGTAGTCCTTATTCTAATTCCAGTGGCTTTTACTACAATCCTACCAATTTCAGTGTGATTGTTCTATGGAATAACAATATTTGCACAAAGAGGAAAGTATTTCTATTATTTCCTGTTCTGGAATCAGATGTAAACTCAACTATCAGCTTTGCTGCTTACTGTTCCATATTGTAGTACTAAGCTGGACTTGGCTCACAAACCCAAATTCTAGTTTTTCTGTTTACTGTTATGTGATTTTAGGTTATATTTCACATATGGGTAGATGCCTTCAAGACTGAGTATGGAAAGTTGTTTTTGTTTTTTAAATATAATGTTTAGGACACAGTATACACACTGCAGACAGCTGTAGTTAGTATTCATACATATTTTTACATGCACATTCTTTTTCTTTTCCACGTTAACTACGGAATGATTCTCTGGCAAATGCTTTTGATGTTTGCATAGTTTAAGCATATATTTGCTAACAAAAACAGTAAGGAAAGCATCCAAGCCTACCTTTACACTGCATTCCTTGACGGAAAAGTCCTTTCAGTAGCCGCTTGCAGTACTGACATATTGTGGGACGGCCGTACGAGTGAACAGCGAATGTGTGGGGGACTTTCACTCTGCACATCACCATCTTCTCCATCCAGATCGGACGGCCACTCCAAGAAGGGATTCTCTTACTTGGTTCTGGAACATGTGACTAAAATGTGAGTTATTTCGGTAAGTATGTTAACATGAAACCTGATGTCCTGGGCAGCAAAGCTTTACTACAACAGACCTTTTTGTGAAACACTAAGCCCACAGTCCAGAAACATCATCTCAGTAGTCTTTTTTTGAAAGCTTAATCTAGTAGCCCATCAATGAAAAGTATTGATTTTTAGTGCTATTATTTATGCTAAGAAACAAACACTAAGATTTGTTAATTGTCATATATCCAATGATTAACTATTATTTGCCAGACACACTGAACATGTAAGAACCAAAAGTATTAAAATCAGTTTCTAATATGTTCAAATCCTTCAAAAATTTGACCAAGAAATTAATCACAGATAAAGTAAATAAATTCAGGAAATATTGTGATTGCTCAGGTTGGATTACTGAACACACTTGAAAACATTTTGAAACAAATCTTAGGTTTTCAAATTCTCTTAAAAATAATAAAAGCTATATGTAAAATTGAAGCCCAATTTTGATGCTACAAGTAATTGGATAACAAAGCCAATTAAAAGAATAGAGGGCCTAGTAGTTAGGGTTTAAGAAGTTTCTCCAGGAATTGACACAATGGCTCAATGGCCATCCTTGCCTTACATGTGTCGAGATTCCATACAGGCACAGGTTCATGTCCTAGCTGCTCCACTTCTCATCCAGCTCCCTGCCTGTGGCCTGGGAAAGCAATAGAGGAGGCCCAAAAGCCTTGGGACCTGCACCCACATGGCAGATCCAGAAGAAGCTCCTGGCTCCTGGCTTTGGACTGGCTCAATTCCGGGTGTTGCAACCACTTGGAGAGTGAATCAATGGATGGAAGATCTTTCTCTGTGTATCTCCTTCCCAATAAAATAAATCTTATGAACAAGAAGCAAAATTAAACAAACTAAAATTTTCCATGTAACTTGACAGGTAAGTTGATTTTCTAGCTATTGGTCTTTCTATATAAAAAAGTAATCAAACTAAATTATAGGTTAGTTGAGGTGGCTCACACCATTCGTTCTATCAATATTCAGAGATTAATACATGCATTTATACTAAAAATTGAGAGCCTAAAAATGAATAAAACATCTTCTAAAGCACAAAATTCAAACATCTAACCACTACCTAGATATATTAATAGATTTTTTTGTATTTTCTAGGACTGTCATTGCCAGAACTGAAATTTTGTGATCATGTAGCTGTCTTGTATAAGTATTCATGTTTATAACTCAAAAATTTGAGTTACTGTGTATTGATATGGCTTAATCAATGAAAACAACTGGAATTAGAAGAAATCAAGAGACAGAAATGGAAGGGACGTTAAAGCTAAGAGAAGAAAAAGGAGAAAGAGAACCACAGGAGTCTTAAAACCCAAACCACACTTGTATACTTTGGCTGTCCAAGGTGAGCGTGCCCAGCTAATGATGAAGGCAGCAGGAACAATTCACCCTATTTCTCCATTCTAGTGGTTAATCAACACTATATCTTGCATTTGCGTCTATCACTTTTGGTTTGTCTCAAGTTCAAAACACAGAAGATAAAGCAAGACTGATGAAGCCAGTTGTCACCAAGTGTACTAGGGACATCAGTAATCTCAAAACAGATCACGGCCAGGGCCAATGGCCAATTTGTAACTAACTGCCTGTGGTGAGGTCCTCAAATAATTAATATATTAGGTGATACACTGCACAGTATGTGTGTGTCAGGAAATACTTAGAGAACTGTGACTGTGGCATCACCTACCATGTTCCAAGCAATAGCTATTTGCGTGTCACCCTTGCGCAGGGGCCATGCTAATCTTCTCTGTATCATTCCAATTTTAGTATATGTGCTGCCAAAGGAAGCACAGCAATAGCTATTTGTATCATTAAGAAAAAATTGACTCAAAGTGATTAATACTACCATGGGTACTATTAGAATCAAGACTTGAACTCAAACTTAGGGCTTTTCACAACAAAAACTAATGATTCTTAACATTTTCCCCACCCTCTTTGGGTTTATAAACCAGTCTGATCAGTAAACAATGGTTTATCACTCAACTGGGTAAAGAAGGCGGCAATGGCATAGGAGAATCTGGCTAAGAAAGGAGACCACTGAGAAATCAGAAACTAGAATCAGGTGAAAGTTCTTTTCTTAACTTGTATTGTTCCCTGCTTACAAATCAAGGCTGAGTTGTAAAACTATGATTTCTTCCTTAATAATGTTTTATTTGCTTCTTGACCTTTTGGCTAAAATCAAGTGTAATAAAGCGTAATAGTAATCTGATTTCAACCAGAGTCAGGTTCAAGTTAACACCTGCCAAGGTACCAACACTTGTCAACCAAAAAAACCCTGCGGCAACACTTCTGATTCAATCATGTACATTAATAAAATAAATGAAAGTATCTTAAAATCTTGTAAGTCTTTATTAATAAATATCTAACTAGTTGGCTATAATATTTAGCAAAGCACAATCTCCATTTTGCATGTCCATTTAGTCCTAGCTTGATTTTGTCTTGTCCTCAGAAGTTTCTTAGTATTGTATGGAACATTTATGAACAATTTCTTCTATTCTTCTAACTTTATCTGAATCCCCTTAGATGGACTTACATTGTATTCATTATTAAGTTACCTAGATATGCTTCAGAATGTGTGCATGTGTGTATGATACATGAGAGTTATATGCAAAGACTTCACCATTTCATTAACATTACATTAATTTCTTAAAGATTCCTCTATTTTGTTTGAAAGACAGTGACAGAGAAGGAAAAAGATCTTTCACCCACTCTTTCACTATCCAAATAGCTATCAATAACCAAGTCTAGACCAAATTCAATTAATCAGAAACTCTATCTGGTTCTTCCATGGGTGGCAGGAGGCTTAGCACATGGGCCATTGCCTGCTACATTCTCAGGTACATTAAGAAAAATCTCAGTTGGAAGCAGAACACCTGGAACTTGGACTGATATGCCAATATGAAATGACAGAATAGCAAATAGTGACTTAATACACTGTGCCTCAAGACTGGCACCCATTTTACTTCTTAAATATTTATTTTCATGTACTTGAAAAACAGAGCAAGGAGTAAAAGTTGATGGAATAGGGTGAGGACAGGTTTAAACAGATGGAGAATTATCAGCCAGGATGAAGTGGAGAGGGCCCAGCCCCAGAAAACAGGAGAGGACAGGCCAATGGCAGAGGGACACCTGGAAACCTGTGGACAAAGGGAAGCAGCAGAGACAGTGAACTGAACTGGGGTTGCAGTGAACAGAGGTGGCTGGCAATTGGGGCTCTGCTGGCAGCCACGTGGGCAGTTCACTGGGAACTCAGGGGGTAAACCCAGGCAAAGAACTGCCCATTCTGCAGAACTGCTTAATCCCAACAAGAGAAGAAGCAGAGTGCAAGGCAGGCAGGTAAAGGAACAGAGAGGATTTCACAGCCCAGACTGTCACCAATGCCACATCAGGTCCTGTTTTGTATACTAGGACAAAAGTCAGCTGGGCATGTGCTCAGCCAGGAGGGAACTCATTTCTGGCTCAGCACATTGCACTGGTCCCAATGGTCCCACAGGGAAAGCAGTAATGACACAGCGAAGCATCCTACAAGTTTCACCCAAAATAAGTGACTTAAAAGCCAGCAGGCCCAGACTATCACCAGTACCACATCGGGCGCCATTTTCTCTACTGGGGAAAAGGCTGTGGGAATGAGGGAACCACAATGAGAGGCAACCACAATGAGCTCCACAAGTTCTGAAACAGGAGAGAACTCACTTTCGGCTAAAATGCATTGCACTAGACTCACAGGGAAAATGGAACCAAATTGGTCTCCTGCAGGTTCCACATAAAATAGGTCTAGCTGGACCTCAGACGTAACAGCCTTCAAGACCAACAACACCAGCAAGACCAACACCACTAACAACCCAGTAAGTGAGGATAGCTGGTGTCTCCTAAATTTCAGTTTAAAAGGTTGTGGAGGCAATGATGTGGCCACAGCATGGGATTATGGGGTAGACAGTGGTGAACAGGAAGCTGGGGCTATGGAGAATGGAGGAAGCCTAACTAAAGAGCCGAGACTGAAACTCACTGGAGGGAGTGGCACAAGTGATTGTAAATGAAGAACAGGAACCAAACACAATTAGTAAAATTGACCTGTTGACCTGTGGGCAACACAGCTTAGAAACCAGCCTTATGGAGAAGAATATGCTAACCAGAATTGCAATAACAAAGAGAAAAAGAACAGACAGAGGCACAATGAACATTACTGATGCCTCCCCCACAAAGGAACAAAAACCTGTCACCCTCAAAGTTAACTGAGGAAGACATCGAGAATATGAGGGATAAAGAACTTCAAAAACTAATAATAAAACTTTTAAAAAAAGAGTTATTTATTTTTATTGGAGTCAGATATATGGAGAGGAGGAGAGACATAGAGGAAGACCTTCTGTTCACTGACTCACTCCCCATGTGGCCACAATGGTCAAAATGAGCTGATCCAAAGCCAAGAAACTTCTTCCGGGTCTCCCAAGTGGGTGCAGGGTCCCAAAGTTTTGGGCTGTCCTCAACTGCTTTCCCAACCACAAGCAGGGAGCAGGATGGGAAGCAGGACGGCCAGGACACAAACCAGTGCTCAAATGGGATCCTGGTGCACGCAAGGAGAGGACTTCAGCAACTAGGTACCGTACCAGGCCCTATAAAGCTTTTTAACAACAAAAACCACATATAGGAGTCGAAGAAATGTCACACAGGTAGTAGTAACAAGTAATCAAGTAAAAGCTGATAGACTAGAAATTAGGAGTGATTTTGTCATGCTTGGAATGGCGAGACTGGCAGTAATTCAGAATTGTTGAACTATCTAAACCTCTTGAGCAGGACCCTCAAAGCATATCCCGCTTTGGGGTCCCTGGGGTGGTGCTCAGTGGCTGTCCTTCATCCCAGGACGCAGAGGCTTTTGTGAGGGTGGATGTGGCTTCTCTGCTTGCTCCACAACTCTTCTCCAGATACAGGAAAGAAAGAAAAGAGAATGTGGAAATGGCGATCTCACCCACCTTCCTGTAGCCCTTGACCCTTACCACACCAATCAACTACAATAAAAAATAAATATAATTAATTTAAAAAGAGAAAAAATGAAATTAAGAGCACAATGGGGCAAATTAAAAATTCAGTGGAAAGTCTCAATAATCGAATAAATGAGGCAGAAGACAGAATCTTAAAATTGGAAGTCATTTCTTGACACAATGAGGAAACAATCGAAAAGCTGGAAAAGCAACTGAGTAAAGCAAAGTATTCAAGAATTAAAGGATACTACTAAAAGGCTGAATATGGGGCCTGGCATGACGATCTAGTGGTTAAAGTCCCTGCTTTGAATACACCAGGTTCCCATACTGGCGCCAGTTCTAATCCCAGCAGCTCCACTTCCCATCCAGCTCCCTGTTTGTGGCCTGGGAAAGCAGTCGAGGATGGCCCAAAGCCTTGGGACTCTAAACTCGCATGGAGACCTGGAGGAAGTTCCTGGCTCCTAGTTTTGGACTGGCGCAGCACCCACCGTTGTGGTCACTTGGGGAGTGAATCATCGGACAGAAGATCTTACTCTATATACCTGATTTTGTAATAATCATAAATAAATCTTCGAAAATTTTTTAAAGAGGCTGAATATAAGTGTTATGGGAGTTCCAGAAGTGCAGAAAGAGAAGCTGGGTGTAAAGGTGTAGTCAAAAAACTCAGTGGCTGAGAAAGAATTCATATACAGTCCCTTAAAAACAGGAGAGAGATTTTAAAATAGCTTGGAATTAACCTAACAAAAGATGTGGAAGACTGCTATGATGAAAATTATAAAACACTGTACAGAAAAATAGAAGATATTAAAATATAGAGAAACTTACCAAAATTTTGCATTGGTAGGATCAACATTATCAAAACATCCATGTTACCAAAAGTAATATGCAAATTCATTAATTAATTTTAAAAAGAAAAAAACAAAAATAGAGCAACAATGACAACATAAGATCGTTCATCTGTTGATTCTCTCCCCCAAATGCCTACAAAGCCAGGGCTGGGTCCGACGAAGTCAGGATCTGTGAACTCATTCTCCATTACCTGTGTGACTGGCAAGGAACCAAGCACTGGAGCCGGCACTTGCTGCCACTCAGGGTGTGTCAGTGAGAAGCTGGCTAAGAAGAAGAGTAACTTAGACTTGCTCTGGCACGCTGACATGGGATGCAGTTACCGCCTATTAAAGTACAGCTGCTCCTAGGATACCTCTTCATCACACCGTTTATACAACGCACTTTAAGCATCCACAGGTTCTGCCATTTGGAGAGCACTCCAGAACCAACTTCTTGGGGATACTGAGGGATTACTGCAAATCATTTGTTCTGTCCTTCTGCTATCTGGTAATGTTGTAGTAATTACCTGGGGGGTGGCATTGTGGCACTGTTGGTAAAGCAGCTGCCTGCAATGCCAGCATCCCCATGGGGGCTAGTTCAGGTCCTGGCTGCTCCACTCATGATCCCCTCGATAATGGTCTGGGAAAGCAGCGGTGACACCCACATGGGAGACTTGAATAAAGCTCGTGATTGTGGTCTGGCCCAGCCCTGGCCATTGCAGCCACCTGCGTGTAAATCAGTGGATGAAAGAACCTCTCCTTCCCTCCCTTTCACTTTTTCAAATGAAAGCTGCATTAATAAATAAACATAAAAAGAAAATCTTGGGGAACCTGGCATGCCATTATCAGTCATTTTTAGAGCTCTTTTTTTCCCCCTTGGTTTTCATATATATGTAAGGTTTCATTTATTTCAAAGTCAGAGTAACAGTGAAAGAGAGTGTGAATACACTTCCACCTGCTGGTTCACTCCCCAAATGGCTGCAGTGGCTGGAGCCGAGCTGCTCTGAAGCCAGGAGCCAGGAGCTTCCCAGTCTCTCACATGGGTGCAGAGGCCCAAGGACTTTGGACAGCTGTTTCTTTCCTAGGTGCATTACCAGGTACCAGGACTCAAACCAGTGCTGCATGGGATGCTGGTACTGTAGGCAGAGGTTTAGCTTGCTGTGCCATGATGCTGACCTCAACTTAACGGAGCTCTCAAAGCATCATAGTTCTGTCCTGTAGTCTTCATTCCTAGATCAATCAATTGTACAGTTTGGCATATAAAACAATAATTTTCTTACAACAAGTCATTACCCAAGCTCTTCCAGATGTTAATGCCACAGGACTGTTTCTGCATTAAAAGTTATATACATCAATGTTTGGCAGAGCACTTCAGTAACTGCTCAGGACGGCTGCACCCCACAGTGGAGTATCTGGTGTGAGCACCGACTCCTCCACTTCTGATCCAGCTTCCTTTGCGCATCCTTGAAACAGCCAGATGATTGCAAGTACCTGGGACCCTGCCATTCACACGGGAGACCTAGCTGAGTTATGGGCTCCTAGCTTCTGCCTGGGCCACCCTCTGGCCCTTGTGGGCATTTGGGGAGGGAATCAGTGGAGAGAAGACGTATCTCTGTCTCCCTTCCAAATAAAACATTAAAATTAAAAATAACAAAAATTGCACACCACTTTGAAGCAATGTGTAAATACAGGATTTTCATGAAAAGATTTCACAAGCTATTAATGTAGCAAAAACTCTTGAAAACTGTCCAAAGCTTTGTTTTGCCATTCATTAACAGTCTGATGGGAAGATTATAATCCACAAGTGAAAATTGCTTGAATTTGCTAAATATGCAAGGAATTAAAAAAAAAAATTTATTTGAAAGGCAGAGTTACAGAAAGGGAGAGATCTTCTGCCCACTGACTCACTCTCCAAACAGCTGCAATAGCTGGGGTTGAGCCAGGCCAGAGTGGGGAGGCTAGAACTCTATCTGGGTCTACCACATAGGTGGAAGGACCCACCTACGTGGGCCATCTTTTGTGGCTGTCCCAAGCACATTAGCAAGGTGCTGTATTGGAGCTGGAACAGTCAGAAATCAATCAGCACCCATGAGGGATGCCATATCTGTAGGCAGTGGCTTAATCTACTCTTTTACACTGCTATCCCAGGAAATTATTCTTTACTCTGTACCCTTGAAAAGCCCAATATATTTAGAAGAAAAAAATCATTCATTTCAGAAGAATGACATCTGAGTTTAAGTCCAGGATCTCTATTCATTTCCTCTGTGACTTCAGACAAGTCATTTGTAAACACCTCCTCCTGTGGGGATACTGGCGTCATTCGTTCATCATGAGCACCCACACAATTACAGACATTACGCAGCATTACAGGGCACCTCCGAGAGTTAAACAGTGTCTTCTTTAACCAGATCTCACTGGGCAGAACAATCATAGGCAGAATGTTACACATATAATTAAGGATGTTTGAAAAGTGTGATGGCACTCAGTAAACAAAACAAACCTCTAGGAAAGGCTAAAATCAGGAAAGCTGGTTTTAAAGATAGGAAAGTCCAGTTAGGATGGACAACAAAAACAAAAGTAGAAGAGCAAGGAATCCAGGGAATGTTGTAGAGTACAGATTTTCAGAAATACAATATATACAGATTTCTTAGTAAGGAATGATATCTAATCAAAGTCGTGCATAAGTAACCTTTCTGTCAGGTGTAAGATGAAATGAAATATGAAAACCAGGAGTCAGAATACTGTCAGGAACTAATGCAATCCCAAGTATACACTGCCAGTTCACTATTACTGCCAAGTCCTCTCTCCATGATCACATTCTAACTTCCTTAAGTGTATAAATTAGTATTCTTTAGCATGTAGCTGGTATTCTAAGATGCTGTCACCAAGTCTGCCTACAGACAGAACTAGTAAAATGGCCCTCTGTTACCTTAGAATACATACCTCCTCACTGAGAAGTGGCACACACTCAGGCTGTAGGGGTCTTGGGACCGAGAGGCCAGGGCCTGGTAGAGACACATTCGACAGACGCCTCTTTCTCACTCCACTGCAGTTATTGGGAATCTTGAAGGCACATCGTTTATGATAATTTAATCCACAGCCTAAATACATTTTAAAAGGCAAAAACTAATATTAAAAGGACTTCACTATTTAAGTGTAATACACAAAACCACTGCTTCTTTTATTTAACTTATATTCTCTGGCAGTAATACCTAACTAAGGGCAAGGTGACAGGTTAAATGGAAACAATTTCAGAAAGAATAAGAAACATGCAGAAACACTCAGAAAGGATATGTTTGCTAGAGCAGTGGCTGTGGCAATCTTCTGGGATCCTATTAGAAAATGTACATTCCTGGACTCTATTCCACACCTACTGACAGCGGAATGCTCAGGACAGGATCCAGCAAGGTATGCTTTATGATGGATGGTGGGGTTCGAGAAACACTGACTAAAAGCAGAAGTCAGCAAGCTGTGGCTTGTGTACCAAGTTCCTCCCACAATGTCAGCATTATATGAAGAGCAAATTTCATTGTTCATAACTAAAGTATATTGGAATAGAGCCATTCCAGTTTGATTCCACACATCTGTTGTTAGCTTCACTCTCAGCATAGCATCCTCACGACAGAGATCAGCTGGCCAATTAAGCCTAGAATACTTCTTCTCTGGCCCTTCACGTTTGATCTTAGCCCAAAGGCCAAGAAACAATTCCCTCTGGCCCTTCAGGAAAACAAAAAAGAAGACGCTTCTGGACTTTTCTCTTTAGAGAACTGCTTCTTAATTGAAATTTATATTTGGTCCTACTCCCCAGCAATTCTAAATCAGAACAAGAAAGAAAGGAAGTTAACATTTATGGAGTCACTTTCTCATCAAGTGTTACGCGCATTGGAGAAAGCGATGGGGTACAGATATGTTATAGAGACACTGACCCCTAGAGTGACTGTGTGGTGGCAGAAGCAAGAACAGACTCTCACACTAATTCTAAAATGTCATGACTACCAAGTCACCCACTAATGTTCTTCTTTGTTTTTCATCAACAATTACAGAATGCAAACATAAAATCCTACAAAGTAAAAAAAGTAAAAGAATGTACAGACACATACCTTCACATTTCAGTCCCTGGCGTACCAATCCCCACAGCATTTCACCACAGTAATCACAAAAAGTAGGAGCTTTGTAAGAATGAACATAGAGGGTATGTGGACGAATCTGGAAGTCTTCCACTGTGGCCAAAGCTAAAAGAAAACAATTTTTTAAATTGTAAATCCTATCTTTGTAATTGCACTGAAATTAGGAATGTTCACCATATTCATTTATGTCAAAGTACACAGAACTGTATTCTCTCTGAAGGTTTCACTTAACCATAAAAAGAAATTACTTTAACATCTAAAATGGTGATTTTTAAACTTTAGTTTAGGGAACAGATATTTAGCCCAGTAACTGGGATGCTCACACCCAACACTGCAGTACTTGAGTTGGAAGACTAGATAAATTTCTGATTCTATGTATGTAGTACCTGAGAATTAGGAGTGATGGCTGAAGTTAGGAGGCTACTGCCACCCACGTGAGGGAACTCAACTAAATTCCTTGCTCTGGCACTGGCCCACTGTGGGCCACTGTGGTCATTGGGGAAGTGAACCAGAAAAAGGGGCCTTTCAATAAATACATACATACATGCATAAATGTATCATTTTAACTCCAGTTTAGGAAGGATACTAGTTTCAAATAATGTGAGCTCCAACAGTATTTCTGTAGGTTAGGTATGAAGGCATTACAAAAATTCATGGAAAACAGATACTGTTTTTAAAAAGTGCATGAATTTCAAACATCTTCTGTGCCAAATCAACTTTTTATTTTTCCTTTTTGATTTTCTTTTCTTTTTTTTAAATTGGAAAGGCAGATTTCCAGGGTGAAGGAGAGATAGAGTGAAAGATCTTCCATCTGCAGGTTCACTCCCCAAGTGCCTGCAATGACTGGAGCTGAGCCAAACTGAAACCAGGAGCCAGGAACTTCTTCCAGGTCTCCTACACAGGAATAGGGTTCCAAGGTTTGGGCCATCCTCTACTGCTTTCCCAGGCCAGAAGCAGGGAGCTGGAAGGGAAATGGAGCAGCCAGGAAATGAACTGGCACCCATATGGAATTCTGGCGTGTGCAAGGTGAGGATTTAACCTCTAGGTCATCGCACCAGGCCCAATTCTATTTTCCCAATTCTATTTTTCCATTAACTTTCTGAAACACCCTAGTAAAGTATTTTCTCATACTGACAAGATAACAAATAACAGACCTATTTTATGCAACTGAAAATAGTCTAGGACACACCTGAGAGATAACAGAGTGCTTGGGTTTAAGTCCTGGTTTCTGCTTATGTGTGCATTGGGACGCAGAAAGCAACAGCTCAAATACCTCAGTCCCTTCCATTCTGGTGGGAGAGCTAGACTGAATTCTGGCCAATCTAGCCTTAACTGTTCAATACATTTTGAAAGTACAACAGCAAATGAAATTCCCTGTCTTTCAAATAAGTATCTTTAAATGGAGTAATTTATAATACACTAGAAAATGTAACATTAAAAATATTGCAAAACTTGGGTCAGGTGCAGTGGCCTAGTGGCTAAAGTCTTTCCTTGCACACGCTGGGATCCTATATGGGTGCCGGGTCTGATCCTGGCGGCCCTGCTTCCCAGCCAGATCCCTGCTTGTGGTCTGTGAAAGCAGTTAGATGGCCTAAAGCCTTGGGACCCTGCACCTGTGTGGGAGACCCAGAAGAAGCTTCTGGCTCCTGGCTTCAGATCAGCTCTGCTCTGGCCATTGCAGCTGCTTGGAAAGCGAATAATCTGGCGGAAGATCTTCCTCTCTATCTCTCTTCCTCTCTGTATATCTGACTTTCCAATAAAAATAAATAAATCTTTAAAAAAATAAGCTTTACATTAAAAAAAATTGCAAAACTTAACTTTAACTTATAAGCTCTGTGGTAAAAACAGAGTTCTAACACTGACAGTCTCCTGTCCTTCTCCACAGTCATAACGGTTAAGTAAAAGAGATTTTTCTTTCCTCAGTGAGCAATGCATCAGGAAACAAAGACTTTCCTCTCGCCTCAGTCTGCAAATTCCAAATGGATAGCCCTGTGTTTTGACGAAGCATCCAAGGACAGATGGTTTGTGGCTGCGATGTGAAAGGTGAGTGATGAGGGGGTTGGGAGAGGGGGGAGGGCAGAACTATGACAGGAGTGGGCACTGAGAAGGAGAGGGGACAGAACAGGCTGAAGCAAAAATCTGACATGAGGACAAAGTGACAGCAGGACTCTGGGTCCTTGGCCAGGCAGCTGGCTTCATTTCTTTCATTATTCCTATTTTCTTGCCCAACAAAAAATGCTGCAGATCCATTATTTACATTACGACTAAGACACTTTTCCTTGCTTTACACCACTCCCTAATGATCCTGCCACATATCGTTGGATGAGATCAGAAACAGAGTTAGGAAGAAAGAACGGTAAGAATGAGTGAGGCACAAAAAGGAAAGACGTGACAATGTCTTCTGAGAACGAATGGGGAGGAACGTCTGACAAAGGCATGCGAAAAGTCAGTACTGCAGCTTCCTCTTCCATATCTGCATTGTTTCCCCTTTTTTCGTGAATCTTTTCAGAAACTCAATTTTCTTCTTCTATGCTCTTTACAGATGTGGGGAAAGGGAACAAAATTTCAGTATAATTGTTTTATTTCTTCAATTCAGAGAAAAGAGTATATTCCTCTTTTAGTTAAACTGCTATTTCTCTTAGCTGAATCACTCTCAAGTAATTCAGTTTATTTTCCTACTTTTTCTCATCTGCGCTATAACCTTCCTGAGAGCAAAAGTCACACAGTAACCACTACGACAGATAAAGGAAGCAATTACTGTACCAAGACCAAGTACGATCAGACATAGCAGTCAGCACAGAAAGAGACTCTATGGGGAAAAAAAGAAGAGAAAAAGCTACTTACTCACCTGAAAGAACAACTTCTACTAGGTCTCCTTCATGTATTTCATCTGCTGAGGTAATCAGCTGCAAAATATTTTCTGAGTTCATGTCATGGCGAAAGAGAAGAATTTTATCATACATGCCAAAGAATCCACACTCTGGAAACTGTGGGGAAAACGACCTTATATCAGTATATTCACAGCTTTCTATTTTTATGAGTAAATGATTTAAGTCTTAGGAAAGAATTTTAAACACACGATGTTAGTCTAGCACAATATTTGTAAAAATCAATTAACATCAAAAAGGAGAGATACATACTAAAGTATGATTGTTAATTTTTCAAGTTCAAAACTAGCAGGGTCTCTCAGTGGATGGCACAGCCCAAGTGCGGAGGGCCACCTCCCACTACTCTGCTAGGTGCATGAGCAGAAAGGTAGATCGGGAGTGGAGCAGCTGGGGCACAAACTGGTACGCCACAGTGGTAGGCAGCAACTTAATCAGCTACGCCACGAAGCTGGCCCCAGATATCCGGGGTTTTTATATCCAGTTCCTGTTGGAGAAAATAATCCTACTGCTATTCTGTTCCTAGAGAGCCTGAACCACGAACAGTCTTTCCCATTCTCTGGAGTCGCATGGTCCAACACATGGTGACTCCCTACCTACACCCAGGTATTTAAATTTGAAATAATTAAAATTAAGTTAAAAATGTAGTTTCCCAGTTAGTCTGGCTACATTACAGAACTTAACTGCCACCTTGACTATCAGCCGCCATACTGGAAAGGACATACAATCAATCCTCTTTCATCACCCTGCTAAGCTCTACTGAACAGTGCAGGCAGAAGAACAATAATTTGATTATTCTTAAAAAACATTTATTCATTTTTATTGCAAAGTCAGATATATATACAGAGAGAGGAGGAGAGACAGAGAGGATTAGAACTGGCACGCATATGGGATCCCAGTGCATTCAAGTACTTTAGTACTTTAGTACTGGGCCACTGCGCCGGGCCCAAAGACCAATAATTTTCTTTTTTTTTTTTTTTAAAGATTTATTTTTATTATTTTTTTTATTGGAAAGGCGGATATACAGAGAGGAGAGACAGAGAGGAAGATCTTCCGTCCGATGATTCACTCCCCAAGTGAGCGCAACGGGCCGATACTATGCCGATCCGAAGCCAGGAGCCTCTTCCGGGTCTCCCACGAGGGTGCAGGTTCCCAAAGCTTTGGGCCGTCCTCGACTGCTTTCCCAGGCCACAGGCAGGGAGCTGGAAGGGAAGCGGGGCTGCCGGGATTAGAACCGGCGCCCATATGGGATCCCGGGCGTGCAAGGCGAGGACTTAACCACTTGCGCCACCGCGCCGGGCCCAAGACCAATAATTTTCAAACTTCAGTCACAAGAGTATTAATTCCAATATTTCTAAAACACACACTTAGAGCCCCTAATATTTAGATAATATCCTCTTTTTAGCTCTATTTTCTTGTATTTACAAATACATGATTCACCACAGTATCTTTATTTGGGAGGTTATGTCATGGATTGAATTTGAAGGTATCTTTATCAAAATTTTTATGATTAATAGTTTGAGATTAAAATTTTAAGTGCTTACTTCAAATAATAAGATTCAACTTTTAAATCCACTAAAAAATCTTTTTTATTACGAACCCTTTTGTCAAGGGCTTCCAAAAACTGCAGCAAGGAAGCTGCTCTGCTATGCAGGAAACCGCGACCCAGAAGCAGGTTGTCTGCAAATGGTTTAGCACCAGGTTCTCTACGAACGAGTGCTGGGTGGCGGATGAGAAGGTGGCCCCCTTTCCGGCCATGTCCTATTTCCCAGGATGAAAGGCTCTCCGCAGGGGACCCAGATGCATCCGTGGGTGGGTGGGGATGGTGGAAGGTCCACTATCCTAAGCCATCCAAAGCCATCCAGGCCATCCGAGGCTCTTTAGTGCTGCCGCATCGTTCCACCTGGGCGGGATTCTGACTCAGAGGCGTTCAGTCATAATCCCACAGATGCTAGCTTTGTCCCACTGGCTCCTCAGCCAAACACATACAGATCCATTTTTAAAAAGTAGATTATAGTCTAAACTACCAATACCTCAGAACACAGCACTCTAGAAAATTCTTCAGCTCTCAGGTCTAAATGCTCATTTACAAACTCCACCCTATATCAGAGGCCCACAGCGACGGGACATGACCAGTGAACTGAGCAGCACGGAGGTCCCAGAGGAAACGCTTCCCCTGCTTCATCTGGAGGTCCTTATTCACGAGCACACACAAAATAAGTCTCTGGTTGGTTTTCTAATGCGAACAGTTTGACCATGGAACGAATCACAGTCTCTTGTTTGCTTTGCCCGGTGAAAAAGCATAACCATGTTTGCAGTCCACTTTTGGCTTCAGCCATGTGTTTAATGGGAGGATAGTACCAAGCTTCATCTTATATTTTGATCTTAACTGTTCCACTGGAAAAAAACTTTTGTACATTTCTAAATTGTTTTCAAGATTTTTTTTCACGTTTTCAAAAACCTGAAAACAATGATTTAGATGGTTAAGAGTTCATAGGTTTTTAATCTGGGAAACCAATAGGAAAGTATAGAAATATTCAAAAAATTTTATAACATTTATCCTATTTTCAATTTTTATTTATTAAATTGTATTTATAAAACTATACTATGTCTATATATATATATATATATATAACTGATAAGAGTTGTTAACTGAAAAGTAGGTATCAGGATCAAAAACGTATTTAAAAATTATTTTTTAAAAATTTACTGAATTTATAAACTATTATACAACTGAAGAATAAATACCCTCACAACTAGGTTGTAATTACTTTTTCATTTAAATAAAGATTTGTTCATTTTTATTGGAAAGGCAGATTTACAGAGAAGAGACAAAGAAAAAGATCTTCCACCTGCAGGTTCACTCTCCAAATGGCAGCAATGGCCAGAGACGAGCTGATCTGAAGCTGGGAGCCAAAAGCTCCCACATGGGTACAGGGTCCCAAAACTACATGCCATCCTCTGCTGCTTTGCCAGAGCTGGATGGGGGTGGAGCAGCCAGGACATGAACCAGCAGCCATATGCGATACGGGTGCTTGCAAGGCAAGGATTTAACCACTGAGTCTTTGTCCAGTTGTAATTTTTTTTTTTAAGATTTATTTATTTTTATTGGAAAAGTTAGATTTACAGAGAGAAGAAGAAACAGAAAAGATCTTCCATCTGCTGGCTCATTTCCTAAGCAACTGTAATGGCCAGGGATGAGCTGATCTAAAGTCAGGAGCCTGGAGCTTCCTTCAGGTCTCCCATATGGGTGCAGGATCCCAAGGCTTTGGACCGTCCTCTACTGCTTTCCCAGGCCACAAGCAGGGAGCTGAACGGGAAGTGGAACAGTGGGAGAGGAAATGGCACCCACATAGGATACTAGCAGATGCAAGGTGAGGATTTAGCCACTGAGCCATCGTGCTAGGCCCTGCAATTATTTTTAAAGGAGCTTATTTTAAAAGAATCAGACATTCCACTCTCATAAAAACAAAACATCTAATAAAATATTTGAATAAATGAAGCTAAAGTGACATTTCTTGCATGTCTCTTAAGTTCAAGGTATTGGTTCCATAGTTTTGTAAAGATACAATACAATGCAGTTTATTTTTCAGGATCTTATAATCTAATAAGATGACAAAAATAAAGTTTTAAATAGCATAAAACAAATGAAAACAATGAAATACAAAGAGAATCCTAGCATAAGGAACAAACCACTTCAACTAAGGTAATGCGGAGAAAGCCAGTATGGAATCCAGCAAAACTGTAAAAAGGAGAAGTACAGCTTACACAGGCTGAAAGCAAAAATGTGTCATTGCTGACGAAGTACATGGTAATGGAAGACGGAGTGAAGCCTTGTGATTGAAGCATCAGTAGGGGGTGAGCTGTGACGAAATGCACACAGGGCTTGACTGGTGCATATCAACAGAAAAACCTGTAATCAGAACGGCTGGTTCAAGCTTAATCTTCCACTAACTATAGCTTGATCTCTCTGCATGTTTCCGTTTATGTTTATGGATGTATTTGCAAGGCTGAGCAACACACGCACACACACACACACACACACACACACACACACACACACACACACACACACATATGGAGAGAGAGAGAGACACTGGCTGTGATAGTCAGGTTTGGGACAGACTGAAACTAGCAGCCAGGAACACTAGTAAGGACTCGAGCCAAGGGGAGCAGATGAACTATGATATGGAATGCTAACCCTACCCAGCTGCACCACAGCATTGGTCCTGCCAGGAGCTTCTTGTGCATCTCCCATATGGGTGCAGGGCCCCAAAGCTCTTAGCCACCCTCCACTGCTTTCCCAGATGAGAAGCAAGGAGCTAGATGGGAAGAAGGGCATCTGTGACAAAAACTGGCACCCATGTGGCATGACAGCACTTACAGGCGGGAGATGAGCCAACTGAGCCGTCACGCTGGCCACTGGTCCCCAATCTGTTAACACTGACAACGCTGTGTGTACAGGAACTAACCGAGGAAGATCCTAGAGCAAGCTCTTAAAGAAAGGCTGAAGCTGTCAGTCAGCAAGGAGATCTCAGGGTCTGAATTACATGGTAAGAAAATGAGGAGAGACATTCTTTCAAAGTTATCTTTTTGATGATTCACATGAATCATCAATACGGTTTGATCAAACCTGAAGTTCCAAAGAACAGAACCTGAAGAACTGAATAATAAACACATCAAAGAAAGAGGAAAATACAATTAAATTTTTGTCTTGGAAAAAGACAAAAAACTACTTTCTTAATAAACACATAATACAAATAAGAAATTGGAAATCTGCCCTTTCCAATAAAAATAAACAAATATTTAAAAAACTTCCTTATTAAAAATAATATGCCTGCTCCTGAAAACCAATTCTTTTTTAGGATTGATTTTTATTTTCAAATAAAAATAATCTACCTTTCAAGGCAGATTATCAGAGAGAAGGGAAGACAGAGAGAGAGACTGCCCATCTGCTAGTCACTCCCCAAATGGCTGTAACAGTCAGAGCTGTACTGATCCAAAGCCAGATGCTTCTTCCAGGTCTCCTAAGCAGGTGCAGAGTCCTAAGACTTTGGACCACACTCCAACTGCTTTCTCAAGCCATAAGTAGAGAGGTGGGTGGAAAGTGGAGCAATGGAGACTCAAATCGGTACTCACATGGGATGCCAGTGATGCAAGGTGGAGGGTTAGCCACTTGAGCCATTGCACTGGCCCCAACCAATGACTGTATTTGCTATGCTCACTGGCAAAGCAGAAACGGGCTTGGTGTAACAAACAGTTGAACTATTTGTTGATTTCTATTTATTCTTCAAAAATACAAGTATTACTTGATGGTGTACATGTTTTTCCTTTTTTAAAGATTTTCTGAGCCTAACATGATAGCCTAGTGACTAAATCCTTGCCTTGCATTTGCAGGGATCATATCCTGGTTGCTCCATTTCCCTTCTGGATCCCTGCTTGTGGCCTGGGAAGACAGTAGAGGATGGGCCAAGGCCTTGGGACCCTGCACCTGTATGGAAAACTCAGAAGAAGCTCCTGACTTGGGGCTTCTGATTGGCTCAACTCTGGCCATTGCAGCCACTTGGGGAGTGAAACAGTGGACAGAAGATCTTTCTCTCTGTATTTCCTTCTCTCCATAAATCTGCCTTTCCAATAAAAAAATAAAATCATAAAAAAAATTTTTTTATTTGAAAGTCAGAGTTAGAGACAGGGAAAGGCAGAGAAAGGTCTACAGTTCCCTGGTTCACTCCTCAAAAAACCACAACAGCAAAGGTTGAGCCAAGCTGGAGACAGGAGTTACTTCCAGGTCTCCTACTTAGGTTGCATGGGACCACACACTTGGACTGTCCTCCGCTGCTGTGCAAAGGCCATTAGCAGGGAGCCGGATCAGAAGTGGTACAGCAGGGTCATGAACCAGTAACCCACATGAGATGTCACTAAATGATATTAGTACAGGTTGTGAAAACCAAACATATAGCCAATAATTATTTGGCTCAAAATGCTGATAGTCCTGAAATTTGAAGACTGTTGTAGGTAATAAAATCAGGAGTGCAGAGAGCCTCAGAAATGGGAAGGAAGTTGACAACCTTCTGAAAACTAGACAGCATACTTCAGCCTTCTTAAAAAAAAAAAAAGAGGAAATGAAAGAAAACAGTGAAAAGGTCTTGCCAGGGTGAAAGCAAAGGCTTTAATTTGGCATCCTCAGTTCCCACCCTGCACGCATTTCTGGGTTTGCTTTCTTTAGGATAGGCCAATGATTCCTCTTGATTGTGCAAAATGGTCTTTCCCAGTCTATACAGGAAAGTAAGAATTGCATCATAAAGTTACCAAATTTCGACCCTTATGCAGCCTCTGCTCATTTCAAACAGTCTTTGCTTTTGCCTTAAAAAGTCCTTCAATTAAAAGAAAAAAAAAACCTTATAATCACCTTACTAAAGCTACTTTTTATAGTATTTTAAGTGAGTGTTCATTATTCACAAAATTCTTTCAAACAATACTTATCTTGAGAGTTCTTTAAGAACAGTTTTGAGTTCCTGCCATTGAAATTCTTTTTTTTTTAATTTTTTTTAAAGATTTATTTTTATTATTTTTTTATTGGAAAGGCAGATATACAGAGAGGAGAGACAGAGAGGAAGATCTTCCATCCGATGATTCATTCCCCAAGTGAGCGCAACGGCCGATGCTATGCCGATCCGAAGCCAAGAGCCTCTTCCGGGTCTCCCACGCGGGTGCAGGGTCCCAAAGCTTTGGGCCGTCCTCGACTGCTTTCCCAGGCCACAGGCGGGGAGCTGGAAGGGAAGCGGGGCTGCCGGGATTAGAACCGGCGCCCATATGGGATCCCGGGCGTGCTAGGCGAGGACCTTAACCACTTGCGCCACCGCGCCGGGCCCCTGCCATTGAAATTCTATAAGTAAAATGTTAGATGAAGGGGCCAGCACAGTGGCATAACAGGCACCAGATCCCATATGGCGCCAATTCAGATCTCAGCCACTCTACTTCCTATCCAGCTCCTATTTTTCTTTTTTTGGGGGGCCTGGGAAAGCAGCAGACGGATGGCCCAAAGCCTTGAGACCCTGCACTTATGTGGGAGAGCCAGAGGAAGTTCCTGGCTCCTGGCCTTGGATTAGCTCAGATCTTGCCCTTGTGCCTATTTGGGGACCTCTCCTCTGTCTCTCCTCTCTATAAATCTGCCTTCCAAATAAAAATAAACAAATCTTAAAAAGTAGGAACTTTGCAAGGTTTTCTGCAAGTTTTACAAAAGTTTGCATTTATTGTTTACATAGTCGAGATGGATGTATGTCCACTGGGGCCTCTGGGGGAAAGACTGAGGTATGAAGAAAAGTAGATGAGACAGATGTTCTGTTTTATTTTTTTTTTCCTCCTGTGTCCGCAGAGGGAGACAGGGATGCTTCTTGCTGTAAAACTACATCTGCACCCAAGGGTGGGGATGGTGATTTGATGACACCGTAGAGACCCTAATAAGGGGAAGAGTGCACCAGGGTTGAGGAAATCTCAACCTGGGTTTGCTTTCCAAGGTATACTGGATGTCCAAACCCACCACAGTGTACATCCCTATACCTAGGCAATTACTGTAAAGCTTGGCTAGAATAATGCTCAAAACTGTTCTGCTTGCTATCCTCTGACAAGGCACTTGATGTTCTCTGCTGGCCTAGGTAAGCTGTCTGTCATGTCTTCCTTATGCATCTGGGCATGCTGTCTACTGCAAAGGCATCAGCAACTGAGGAGGCCCAGTCCCCACTCATGCATTCCAAGGTTGGACCACATATAGTGTGATTTTTCCTGTGGCCAGAGTTTGAGCCCAGCAGTCTAGTTGGACAGTCCTCCAAGAAACCTTCCCTGAAGTGATTTTAGACCTGACTTGGGCGTGCCAGCTAGGGTCCAATTCAGTAAGAACCAGCCAACACACATACTGGTGCATGCAGCTTCCCGGTCAGCTTCCCATCCCTAGCTCCATCTCTCACACCAACTGATGGATATTGTGGTCTAGCCCAGCCCTGCCTGTCACAGGTTCGTGTTCACTCAACACTAGCGTATGCCACAGCCTAGTTGGGGTGACCTCCAATAACCCCCACGAGGCCTATTCTCAGGCATAGTTTCGTGTGTTCCAGTATTTGCTGCAGCCTAGCTGGTTCATCCTGCATCACATCTGGATCTCAAGTATACTCATGAGTACTTAACTCAGCCCAACCTGTCCACATACATGTTGACAGGCGCTGGTGTCTTGTCCAGCCTGGCCCACCCCCAGCCCTGGTTCTAATGCTCACCAGTGGGAGCTGCAGTCCAGCAAGACAGTGCCCACATATTTCCCTACCAGGCCTGCTACCACCCACTCCCAGCCCTGGCCGGATCTCGTGCCTTTCAGGGGGTACTACAGTCCAGCCTGACATGACTTATACCCAGTCCTGGCACTTGCCAGCACTGTGCAGCAGCCTAGTCTGGCTGGCTGTCTCTCGCACCAGAGGGTGTTAACAGTCCATGATGATTGACAGGTACTGCAGCCCTGTCCAGAATGGGCCGCCCCCAGTCCCAGCTCATACACTCACCAGTGGAAGCCTTCACCCGGCATAGGAATCCAGAAAGTTCCCCTATCAGGCTTGCTCCCAGCCCTTAGGTCTTGCACTTGCAGGCAGGGGCTGTGTCCCAATCTGAGATGGCCCACTCCCAGTTTCAGCATTCACCAGCAGGACCTGCAGCTTGGCTCAGCCCAGCCCACCCTCAGTCCCAGTTCTTCCGCCAAGTACCACATGTGTTTCATATGCCCTTACTTTGATAATGTGAGCTACTAAAGTGAATTTTAAATCATATAATTATATCCACAGTAAAATTTTGACTATTGGAAAGGCAGCTATACAAAGCCAAGGAGATACAGAGAGATAGATCTTCCTTCTGCAGGTTCACTCCCCAAGTGGCTGCAATGACTGGAGCTGAGCTAATCCAAAGCCAGGAGCCAGGGGCCTCCTCTAGGTCTCCTACTTGGGTACAGGTTCACCCACCAGAGCTGAGCTGATCTGGAACCAGGAGCTTCTTTCAGGTCTCCCATGTGACAGCAGGGTATCAAGGTTTTGGGCCACCCTCTACTGCTTTCCCAGGCCACAAGCAGGGAGCCGGATGGGAAGTTAAGCAGCCGGGATACAAATCAGCACCCATATGGGATCCCAGCCAATGCAAAGCAAGGATTTAGCCACTAAGCTTTCACGCCGGGCACCCAGAATAAATCTTTTAAAGCATAAATTGCTTCATGGTAAGTAAATTCCATATGAGTAGGGATATTATTTTTACATTCTTGCCTGAATACCCAAGCACCCAAAACTTGGTTAACAAGTACTTACTAAATAATTTGTTGAATATTAAGCAGATGATTTTGCACTAATGAATATCCTAGAAACAAATCTAGCATTAATTAAGCATCAATTTTTGGAAAGTATTTAATTGTAGAATCTCAATGGCTGTCTCTTAAAAAAAAAAAAAAGATGTGTTTATCTCTATTGCAAAGGAAAACTGAGCGAGAGAAAAGGAGAGACAGAGAGAGTTTCCATCTGATGAGTCACTAAACAAATGCTGCAACGGCAAGAGCTGAGCCCACCTAAAGCCAGGGGCCTCAAGCCTCTTCCTGATCTTCCACAAGAGTACAGGATCCCAAAGCTTTGGACCATCCGCTACTGCTTTACCAAGTCACAAGCATGGAGCTGGAAGGTAAGTGGGGCAGCCGGGATATGAACTGGGATCCTGGTGCATAAGAGGTGAGCACTTAGGCCACGAGGCTACTGTGCCAGGCCAATGGCTGTCTCTATATAGACTTGAGTCTGAATAAACTGCAGTGGCTAAATCCTCACTTTGCATGTGCCAGTATCCCATTATGCGCACTGGGTCATGTTCCAGCTCCACTTCCCATCCAGCTCCCTGCTTGTGGCCTGGGAAAGTAGAAGAAGATGGCCCAAAGCCTTGGGACTTTGCTCCCACATAGGAGATGGTTCTAGATCAGTTCAGCTCTAGTGGCCATCACAGCCACTTGGGGTGAACCAACCGTAGAAGACCTTTGTGTCTCTCCTCCTCTCAGTTCATCTGTCTTTCCTATTAAAATAAATATATCTTTTTTAAAAAAAATTACTCAACAAAGATTTGAATTCATTAACTTTCATCATTTGTTTCTAACTCAAAATTTTCTAGATAAGACTATCTGAAAGGTTTTCTTATTTTTTTTAAAGGATTTATTTTATTTTTATTGGAAAGGCAGATATACAGAGATGAGAGACAGAGAGGAAGATCTTCAGTCCAATGATTCACTCCCCAAGTGAGCGCAACGGCTCTCCCACACGGGTACAGGGTCCCAAAGCTCTGGGCCGTCCTCGACTGCTTTCCCAGGCCACAGGAAGGGAGCTGGATGGGAAGAGGGGCTGCCGGGACTAGAACCGGTGCCCATATGGGATCCCAGGAGTGCAAGGCGAGGACCTTAACCACTTGCGCCATCGTGCCGGGCCCAAATCTGAAAGGTTTTCAAGTAAGTTCATGGAAACAGTTTATGAAAAAGCTAATGCATTGATTTCAATTTTTTTTTGCATGAAAACAAATATGCTTTTCAATTTTGTTTAAAATCCCTTATACGAAAAGAGTTGCTTCACTGAACACCTTTTAAACACAAACCAGAACAACTTTTATTCATTTTTTTCTCTTGTTTTTAGTTCTGATTGTCCCGTAATTCAAATATTCTAGGACCTTCTATTCTAGCCAAGGTGTTAATCTTTTAATCCAGCAGAATTTTAAAAAGGATTCTTCCAGTTTGACTCTCCAGATGAGCAATGACTGTCTGACACTGTTTGGTCTACAAAAAAACCCAGAGGACCACAGAGTAGATATCAGCAAGCTACTGCGACACAGCCGTGTTGGAGGGAAGGGGGGAGAGAGAACAAAGAGCGAAAGCTCATTTCTAAAGAACAAAAGATACAGCTGGGTTTTCGCTTTGACAGAATCTGACATTATATCCAATACGAAGACAATGTATTTGCAGTTAAAGAATAGACCAAAATCACTCCCAAATTAAGAGTATAAGCAAAGCCCCTTCAGATCTAGTTTCATGTAAATAGTCAAAAGCCAAATCAAATGTTTTAAGTCAGAGCAATCAGCTTTGGCCAGAATAATTTCAATTTCAGTAAGTATAATTACAACTTAAAATGAAATGTTATCTACCAATTTCCTTTTCAGTCCCATTACAGCTACTGTGTTCACTCATTATTCAGTAGCAGCAGATTTTAGTGGTATCTTCTAAGCCTCTTGGCAGTATGAAAGAAGGCGGGAAGTTCACATTCACCGATACCATCAACACACATCAGAAATTCTACAGAAGGCTTCACAAAGAATGTCTTGTATACAGAAATTCCTAACACTAGTAATCTCAGTCATTCAATAAAATAAACATTTAATCTACTTTTTTAACAGTTTGTCATGTCAAAAAATAAAATCAGAAAGCAGAAACAAACCAACATAAGGGCACTAGCAGGCTCAGGCTATTATACATATTTTGATATATGGCAAAAATTTTAGAACTCTATGCCAGATAAATTATCCTTCCAGATTTAGAGACTTTAGAATTATAAGTATTATTATTTTGAGCATGAATTATCTGTGAGATACATATTAAAGCTTTATATTTGACCACCATAATTTTTCATGAAGGTTTGTATATATTATGATCTTATCTTTAAGGATGAGAAAACCAATAAATCAATGATCAAAAATTCAAATTGGAAAGGGTTATCATTAAAAAAAAAAAGGTCCCAAGAAAATGATGTAGTAAAATTCTATAATCTTCTATAATCTCAGTATTTCTCCTGGATACCAAAACTACTGTGGGTAATACTATTCCCCGCAAACATGCAACAATAACAAAACCAATGTGATTTCAAGGGTGGGAATCCATGCATGAACCATCACTGCTGGGTGGCCATGCTTTGGACCCACTCTCTGTACAATCTAACTCTGTTGGAAGAGGCCTCCCAGGTCCAACCAGATCAGCACTTCCTGCTGCTCACACTCACATGGCGTGCCTTTCTGGTTCTTCTTTGTGCCAGTCCCACTATTTCTCTCTGTGTTTGCGTGTGTCTGAAATCAGGAAATACACACTCCCTTCAGTTTACAAACTTCCAAAAGGGAGAGATTTTGTTTGTGTTGTTTTTGCTTTCCAAGAATCTAGTAAGTATGTATATGTTAGAAATGTATACTATAGTAACTACATCCAAACTGTGGAAACTGTGTACTCTTCTTAAATAAAAATGCTACAAGTCACATTTAGAAGATTTTAATCTAGGAGATACTTAACATTCTCTAACTTTCTGAGATCCTACCATTGTACTAAAGAAGTTTGCCTCTTAAAACATGCCAAGATCAGGCAGCATCTTGGCATCCTGGGCCTATCTCCAGACATTATCCAGTGACTCCTCCTTAAGGCGCTAAAAATCTCTCTGGGTCAGAATCATGCTTAATTTGATATAACGCACTAAAATTGGACAGAAACACTGTACTGTTTGCTAATACAACAGTACAAGCTGTAACCCACATTCTCATGTGGAATGGGAAAGAGCTCATTGATATGCTTTGGCAGTAACTTTGAAGAATTCCGAGCATTCTAGGAGAATGTGGCCATTTTCACAATCCAGGAAGAAACAGCTCCACTAAGTTTCTAGCACTCCAAACTAGTGGGCACAAACTAGGTACAACTAAGGTACCCCACCCAGGAAGGAAAATATTGCTACTTACCTGCTTATTGATTTTCTCTTTGCAGTTCTGACAAACATAAATCATTTTATCAGTGAAAGTAGTTACCAACAGATTGCCTGCAGTACCAAGTTTTCAGTAGGAATAGCAGGCAAAATGCATTCCCCACAAAAAGTTTAACGAGTAAGGTACTTTCAAGGATATACATAAAGATAAAGCAGCAAAAATCCCAATGTTGGAAAACCTTCAAAGCTTAGAAAATAGAAGGCTGAGTTTTGGCTAATGCAAAGAACAATAAAAGAAACTCCACCCCGCTCCACCCCTGGAGATGTGTCATGGAACTGGATGAAATTCAAAACTGACTGACCACTATTGGTCAGTCTTTTAAGCAAAGCCCAGCTTGAAGCTGATCTGTTGGTTCAAAAAAAAGTTTACTTCGGAAAACAAATTTAATATGTTTTATGTTATATTTGTTAGACTGTGATTCAGTTTTTAACTGAAAAGACGAGTCATTCATTTTTGTTTCCATAGGATTTTTATCATACTTTCTCTTATACTGAGAATACTAGTCTTATTTTCCTGAACTGAATGCATGATATCTAGTTTGTACTTACTATAAAACTAATATTTTGAACATTTCCCCTATAATTACTTACTAGTGTATGTAATACACTTTTTTATCATTTAACCAAATATATACTAGGAGTGCAGTGGTTTAATACATAAGCTCTTTATAGAACACATTAATTTCAGATAATACTTGCTATAATAGATCCCTAATTTTTTCTATTTTTGATAAGCATATAATTTTGAGAAATAAAATCTATAAACCATTCTTTCCCGCAGTGTTCACTTTCATTGATCTGAAATTGATCTATCCCACTGTTCAAGATTGAGCTTGTGTCATAAGAACATATCCTAAGCTTGTGTTGTCATAATATCTAATTTTTAATTCCTATAAAATTTATCTCAGTGTCAAGTAATAAGTGAATTACAATATTAATACCACCTCAACTGCAAAACATTTTTTCTGAAATCAATTTTTTGAGGGGAATGATGTCTTTTAATTTGTCATGCCTCATTTGGCATCTATTCTGTTAATATTTGTGTGTAAGAGCCCGGCGTGATGGCTCATGGCTAACTCTTAGCCTTGCATGCTCTGGGATTCTATATGGCCGCTGGTTGACATCCCGGTTGCTCCACTTCCCATCCTGCTCCCTGCTTACAGCCTGGGAAAACAGTCGAGGATGGCCCAAAGCCTTGGCATCCTGCACCCATGTAAGAGACCTGAAAGAAGCTTCTGGCTTCAGCTTGACTCAGCTCTGGCCATAGCTGCCATTTGAGGAGTGAACAATCAGATAAAAGATCTTTCTGTCTCTCCTCTCCAAAAATCTGACTTTCCAATAAAAATAAATTTATTTTTGGGCCCGGCACAGTAGCCTAATGGTTAAAGTCCTCTCACTGCACACAGTGGGATCCCACATGGGCACCAGTTCTAATCCCGGCAGCTCCACTTCCCATCCAGCTCCCTGCCTGTGGCCTGGGAAAGCAGCGGAGGACAGCCCAAAGCCTTGGGACCCTGCACTGGCATGGAACACCCAGAAGAAGTTCCTGGCTCCTGGTTACAGATTGGCTTGGCACCAGGTGTTGCATCCACTTGGGGAGTGAATCAACAGACAGATCTCTCTGCCTTTTCTCCTCTCTGTATATCTGCTTTTCAATAAAAATACATCTTTAAAAGAAAATAAATCTTTTAAAAAGCTGAGTGTAACTGCAATTTCCAGAGCTTATTTCTTTCCCCCTTTCTCTAATTTTCAGATTTTATAAGTATGCTTTTTACTGCTTTTTTTTATCTCAGACACATTCTAGAGTAACACTTTCAGAGGAAAAGGAGTCCCAAATAAACCATTAATAGGAAAATAATTTGGGAAAAAGTTTTGCCACGCTGTAAGAAATGGCACTTGATGTGCCACTCACTACTAGACTTCTTGATCTGCTGGCCGTGAGGTCTCCCCACGAGGCCACAACGGCTGGAGCTGTAACAATCTGAAGACAGGAGCCAGGAGCCAGGAGCCAGGAGCCTCTTCTGGGTCTCCCATGTGGGTGCAGGGCCCAAGGTTTTGGGCTGTCCTTGACTGCTTTCCTAAGCCACAAGCAGAGAGCTGGATGGGAACTGGCGCCACTAGGGCACAAACTGCAACCCATATGGGATCCCAGTGTGTGCAATGTAAGAACTTTAGCCACCAGGCTACCGCACTGGGCCCAACCCACACTTTTAATTTACAATATTATACTGCTTCATATGAATTTCTTCTTTTTTCAACCAAGAGGTAGTAAATGAGTACCCACTGTGGCCTATCTGGCCTCAAAGAGCTAACAGTTAAAGACAATTACAATTAATTTGATGAATGTTAAAATACAATGGGGTGGGGGGAGAATCAAGATGGTGGAATAGGGTAAGGACATGTTTAAACAGACGGAGAAATATTAGCCAGTGTGAAGCAGATAGAGCACATTCCAGGAAACAGAAGAGGAAAGAACACAGCAGAGGGGCACCCGGAGACTGACAGACACAGGAAAGCAGCAGACATAACGATGTGGTGTTGCAATGACTGATACCCCAGCGGCATTCAGCAAACGGCTATCTGAACTCCACAGGCAGCCAAAACTCCACCAGCAACCAGGTGCGAAACCCAGAGGTGAACCCCAGAGGTGAACGCAGACAAAGAACTGCTCGTCCTGCTGATCTGTTTGATTTGACCAGGAGCACAGACAGGGTGGCAGGTCCCAGACAGGCAGTGCAGGAACAGGGTAAATTGCATAGCCCAGTCCACCTCCTAGAGCCATAATAGGTGCCATTTTAAGGAGGTAAGGGCTATGGGGCAGGACTGTGTATGCACTGAGCTGGGAGTGAACTCATTTCTGGCTCAGCGAACTGCAACAACGTGGCATCCTACAGGATCCACCCAAGACAGGTACTGGTAGCCCTCAGACCTGACGGCCAGTAGATCAAGAACTCTAGTAATGGCATGTCAGACATCATTTCTTACAGTGTGGCAAACAATTTAAGATTATAGGGACAACAGTGAACTGCACATGTGCTGAGCTCCATGAATTCTCTGGTTTTTGCACTGGCCCAACAGGAAAATAATACCAACCATGGCATTGTATGGGTCAAAATAGGTCCATATAACATCCAGACCAAATGGCCAACAGCTTCCGGCAAGATCAACACTACCAACAACAAACCTATATAGGACATCCAGTGTCTCCCTAATCTTGGGACCTGCTCCAACCAGAACTGAGAGAAAGGTTGTAGAGACAACGGTACAACCTCAGCATGGGATCACAGGAGGTGGAATCTGGTGAGCCAGGAGCTGGGGTTGTGGAGACCACAGTGGAAATCTAACATAAGATCCCAGACCTGGAAGTCGTGGGAAAGAGTGGCATAACTGACTGCAAACAGAGCCATGTGCCAACTGCAATAAGTAAAATTGAACTGTAGACCAATGGGTGCCACAGCTTAAAAAACATACCCCAAGAAGAATCTGATAACCAGAAGCAAAATGACTAAGAGCAAAAGAAGAGACAGAGGCACAAGGAATATTAGTGAAGACTCCCCTGCAAAGGAACAAAACCCTTTGCCAACCTCAGAGTTCACTGAGGAAGACATCGAGAAAATGGGGGACACAGAATTCAAAACACTTGTTACAAAACTTATCAACAACAAGAAGCACGTAAAGCAGGGATTCAAGGAATTCAAGGAAGATATCACACTGGAAATGAATCAAATTAAAGCTGATACATCAGAAATGAATATAGTGGAGCAAATTTAAAGTACAGCAGAGAGTCTCCAAAATAGAATGAAGCAAGCAGAACAAAGAATCTCAGAATTGGAAGATGTTTCCTGTTACCAGGAGGAAACAAACAAAAAGGTGGAAGCAGAGCTGGGTCAGGCCAAAAAAAGTATTCAAGAATTGAAAGACACTATTAAAAGCCCAAAGATAAGAGTTATGGGAGTTCCAGCTGGTACAGAAAGAGAAGCAGGGTTTAAAAAATGTATTTAATGAAATAAGGGAAAATTTCTCTAATCTAGAGAATCTAATCTAGAGAAAGAATTGGGTTGACTAAAAGCAGTCTTCACCAAGACACATGATAACCAAACTCTCTTCAATCAAACATAAGAAAAAGATCCTTAAATGTGCACATGAAAAAAATCAATTGACATATAAAGGAATGCCAATTAAACTTACAGGAGACCTCTCATAGGAAGCTCTATAGGCCAGAAGAGAATCGAGTCACATATTCCAGATTCTAAAAGAAAAAAACTGTCAGCTCAGGATAACGTACCCAGCAAAACTTTCCTTTGTCTTGGAAAATGAAATAAAATTCTTCCAGAATAAAGAAAAGTTGAAAGAATATGCCTCTTCCAAACCTGCCCTACAAATGATACTTAAAGATGTTCTCTCAACAGAGAAAAGGAATAGCATCTACCAATACCAAAGGCAAATGGGAAGAACATCCCAGTAAAATAACAGGAGACTAAATCAATGAACAACCCACTGCTAAAATGACAGGCCCAAATTACCACCCATTCATATTAACCCTGAATGTAAATGGCTTAAACTCATCAATAAAATGTCATAGATTAATAGACTGGATTTAAATAAAAACATCTATTTGTTGCTTACAGGAAACACTTGTCACCAACAAAGATCAGCGGAAATTATAGCTCATGGATTTTGATTTTTTTGTTAGTTTCAACTCTTCAAAACACTTTCTTATTAAACTCTTCAATGACTCATAGATGATACAGTAGCATCATTTTCTTCAAGAAGGTTCTCGACTTTGTTTTTCACTTCTTCAGCTACACATTAGTCATTCAGTAGCATGTTATTTATCTTCATGGTGGTGTTAATTTCTTTTTTTTTCTTCCAGTTGTTGATTATGTTTTGTGGCTTTTCATTTAAGGGGATGTATAGTAGCTGTGTAATTGAGTGCAATGGAGATTGTCATATCTAGTAGCATGTTATTTAATTTCATGGCATTATAAATTTCTATTTTTCTTCCTGTCATTGATTTTATATTGTGACTTTTCATTTAAGAGGATGTATAGTACCTGTGAAATGGAGACTATCATATCCAGATATGAGGATACAATGCAGTATGCATCTCTACTTCCAGACTAAAGATGGACTCCCAATGAAACTGTTTACTATATCTTGGCAATAGGATAATATACCCTCTGCCATTGTCCATGCCCGCAATGATGGATATACGACTGTGTATGAAGAACTATATTATAGTAATGACATAGGGGAATTCAGTGATGGGAGAGGGAATTGAGAAGGGAATAAAGGAAATCACAGGATGTATGGAAGTGTATTATAAAATAATAACAAAAAGAAATAATATTAAAAAAAAATTTAAGTTTTCGAAATACAAAAAAAAAAAAAAAAAAAAAAGATGGGGCGGACAAGATAGTAGCTCCTGCACAGACGATGATTTGCTGGCTGGCTAAGCAAAGGATGTGGCACCAGAGAGCAGTAGGCTGAAGGCCCAGTAGGAGACAGAATGGGACCCACTGGAAACTCAGGTTAGGTCTCTGGACCAGAAATGTGTCAGTAGGAATTATCAACATACTTTGTTAGTGAAAATACTTAAGCAATTACACTTCTAGTAAATGTCTGCCTAAAAAATGTTTTTCTAGTTAACTACAAAGGGAGTGAGAAGGACAGATCCCTGAATTACTAGTTCTAGCTCACGTAAGATCTGGAGCCAAACTAGAAGGCAGAATCATAAGAACCATCAAAAGGGATCAAAAAGCAGGCACACAGTCTGGGTTCTTCTGCAATGTATCAAAGACAATCTTGCTTGACTCATGTTACAAGTGGGAAGGAAGTGCCAGAAAGGTACCAGAAGCTGAGGTTTATTTCTCTAGGTGAAATATAGACGTGATAGCAAAAGCAAAGCAAAAACTAGCATTTAAAATAATTTTTTACATATCTATTGATACTAACAAGCTAGTAGTTTCTGTTTTGTCAATCATTTTTATCATTTTTTGTCCTTATTTAATGGCATAAGGTACCCTTTTCTACGGTAATATCACATTCACTCAGTACACATCATTAAAGTACAGAATCTTTCACCACGGGAGCCTTCACAGTACCAAGCACTGCGATCGAACAACAACAAAAAAATTAGAATACTATAAATATTTGTTCAACTATTCAAAGACATACAGATAATGGCACCTAGGTAGGCGCTCTCTGCAAACTGCCAAACAAAAACCACTAGCATTTATTTATGTAATCCAGAATTTTCAATTATCACATTAACCTATGATCAAATAAAGACTTCACTGAATTTTTTAAATTAAAATATTATTTTTAAATGAATACGAGAAGATAATACACCAAAATATACAATTTAAATATTTGGGAAAAAATCAGTTACTTGATTTTGAAAAGGCCAATCAATTCCATGAGATGAGAGGTTATAATTTCTGGCTTCTCGTTAGAATTTTAGGAGGATTCCTAAGCAGACTCCTCCCAGAGACCCATCTACTGTGTTTGGCCTGTGATGATCTAAATTCACAGACTATTCTCTGACCTAACAATGGTTGAAAAGCACAATTACCAATCAAGTCACCATTACATTACACACAGCCTTGCAACCACATGCATATAGTTTATAAACATTAAAGAATCATGATTCTTTACAATATGGCAAAACAGTGAAACATTTTTTATAATTAAGCTATTTTTTCTTAAGTATTCCAACAGCTCTATGTAAAGTAAATGATGGGTCAAACTTAGCTTACAGATGTAGGGATTGCTGATCCCTGCACTAAAGTAACTGCTGAAAGAAAATTCTAGCATTTAAGATAAACCAGATAAAATCATAGAACATACTATATAATTTCAAAAGGTAGAAAATGACAAAAAGGATCCAAGAACCAAAGGGGGAAATACAAGTAAATAGCAAGACAATAGATTCAGTGTAAACTGAAGTTATATACCAATAAGCCCACCATAGATTGAAAATATGGTTATCTGAAAATGTATTTAGCAGAAAACCCAGCAAATACCTTACCACACCAACAGAGGACACTGTGGAGGACCAGCTGTTTACCCTGGTGACTGCATGGCTGAATGTAAACTGTGGCTCACTGCTACTGCCCAGCATGACAGCGTACCACACCATACTATAGTAGCCCAGGCAAAGATCAAACTTAAAAACTTGAAATACAGTGTGTTACTGAGTTTGTACGGCTTTCAAACTGTTAGAAAACTGAAAACAATGTGAACCAAACTATTTATTAGAATAAACTGCCCAGAACATGGCATGGTAGCCTAGTGGCTAAATCCTCATCTTGCATGCGCTGGGAATCCCATACTGGTGCTGGTTTGTATCCCAGCTGTTCCACTTCCCATCCAGCTCCCTGCTGATGGCCTGGGAAAGCAGCAGAGGATGGTCCAAGTCCTTCGGACCCTGCACCCATGGGAGAGACCCCAAAACAGCCATTGTATCCACTTAGGGATCCCAACACATACAAGGCATGAACTTTAGCAGCGAGGCCACCAAGTCGGGCCCTCTGTCTCTCCTTCTTTGTGTAAATCTGACTTTCCAATAAAAATAAACAAATCTTTAAGAAAAAATCAAAGACACATGTTGAAAAGGTACACATGTAAAATTCAAAATGTGGTATAGAACATTATACTGTTAAATAACTATAAATCATACAGATTGAAGTTATACAACGGATATTCTCAAAGTAGTTGAATAAAAATAAAATCAACAACATAAGAGCATGAAAAATCTCCAAATATTTTCGCACTAAATGAAGTGATTCAAGGACTAAAGAAGAAATCATTTTTCATAAAAGCATGAGTCAAGGTGAGTGATATAAAGCTGAAATAATGCTTACAGGTGAAACCCACACTATCAGCACTGCATCTGAAAAGAAAGGACTCTAACCACTTTTTAATAGAATGCAAGAAAAAGAAATGTATTGGTAAATGAGATTAAAAATTATCTTGATTCACAAAGGACAAGTTTAGTAATGAAGGAAAGCTTAATCAATTTTCAGACTTACTACAACTGATAAATGGCTTTTACAGCCTACAGAACACAAACTGAGTATAAATTATATACTGGAAGAGTAAAGTTAGAAATTTTTATTTATTTTGTTTTAAGATTAATTTATTTATTTGAAAGGCAGAGTTACAGAGAGGGAGAGACAGAAAAAATTTTCAGTTTTAGCTCACTCCCAAACGGTGACAAAGCTGAGACTGGGCTGGGCTGAAGCCAGCCACCAGGAGCTTCTTCCAGGATTGCCAAATGGATGTTCCAAGCACTGGATGGCCCAAGCACTGGGGGAGGGAGGGGTAAGCATCTTTCACTGCTTCTTGCAGGCTAATAGCAGGAAGCTAGATTGGAAGTGGAGCAAATTTTGTTGTTGTTGTCGTTAAAAAAACACCTTTTTTTATGGGACAGTGTTGGAAGGCGTTTGTTGTTACAAAACTGGTCAGTGGGCCTGAGGAATCTGCCCCGGCAAATGCCAGTACCAGGGTCATGCAGCATAGAACCCTGTGGAGGGCAGGCGAGAGGCCTGCACAGATGGTCGCTCAGAGTGAATAGGTCTCTGGGCCAACTCCTTGGCAATAGCAAAGGACCCAGGTGGCAAAGAACCAATGGACACCTGAGGCCACCAGAAGCTAGAATGACACAAGAAAGATTTTCCCTTGTGGAAACATAACTGCAAACTTTGATCTTAAGTTTCCAGGCTCCAGAACTGCAAGAAGATAAGACTCCTATTATTTAAGCCACACAGTTTGTGGTACCAGGTCACAGAGACAATGGTAAGAACTGAAATTATAAAACTTCCCAGACAAAACATTGAGTGAATTCTTTGTTATCTTCATTTTGGCAAAAATTTTAGACACAACACAAAACTGTCATACATAAGAAAGTTAAGATATTGGATTTCATGAAAATAAAGAACCATAACTTTCTCAAAAACATTTCCTTTGTATGCACAACAAAGGAAACAACTTAGTTAAGAGGCAACCTATGGATTAGCAGGAAATACTTGCAGGCCTCACACCTGATACAAAATATGTATTGAATTCAAACAACTCTAATCAAGATAATCATTTAAAAATGAGCAAGGACTTTAACAGATATTTCTGAAAAGATGACTTACAAACAGCAGAAAAATGCAAACTGCATCATTAAGCATTAGGGAGATCCAAATTGAAATTACTGACAAGATTAAAAGTAACTGTTGACAAGAATATGGAATATTCTTTGTGGGAATGTAAATTAGTTACAGCCATTATGGAAAACAGAATGGGAAAACAGAACAGAATTTCCAAAAGATGCAGCAATTTCACTCCTGGGTATTTGCATGAAAGATCCGAAATCATCACGCTAAAGAGGAGTTCACACACCCATGTTCACTGTAGCACTATTCACAATAGCCAGGTTAAGGAATCAACCCTTCATTTATTTGAAAGGCAGAGCTGCGGAGGTTCAAAATAATTTCCATATATGTAAGCAATTATTTCAGAGTCCAAAGAGTTAACCTGGAGCTGGATGAAAATAGATGACTAGTAGGCATTCTGGTCTGAGAAGAGAGAGGAGATAAAAACAAAAATGCTGGGGTCACCGTTATGGGGCAGTAGGTAAGGTGACAGTAGCATCCCACATAGGGGGAGTGGTTCCACTTCCCACCCAGCTCCTTGCTCCTGGCCTGGGCAAGCAGTGGAGGACTGCCTGGAGGACTGCCCAAGTGCCTGTCACAGGGGAAACTCTTGACATCAGACCAACCCAGATCTGGTCACTGCAGCAGTTTGGACAGTGAACCAGTGGATGGCAGATTTGTCTCTCACTTCCTCTCCCTCTCCCTAACTCTTTCAAATAAATAAATAAATAAGAAAAAGCTGAAAAAGTTTTTTTTTCCATCTCCAAGAACTATTTCAGATCAAACAAGACTTTCTATAAAATCCCAGAATCTCAAGAGACTGGTTCCCTTAAGATCTTGAGACTCATTTTCTCATCTTTGTCTCTAACAGTTATGATTATATTCGATCAAATAATCCAGAATCTCACATCTACAATTATACATGAAAAATTATCCCATTTGGATTATCTGGAAACTGTGATCCAGAGAAGATAAATTGCTCACAGTAAATACATAACTGAGCTCACCCATACCCAGTTCAATTTTTCCACTACATGTGAACTGTTAGGATTCCAGTACATGTCAAAAATAATGTGTAATATGTTCATGTTACACATGAATGTTTTAGCCAAAATAGTAGATTCTAATTCAGTCACTATTTTATGTTGGATATTTTCATAATCAACAACTATTTTGTATGTGTATAAAGGCTAACACAAGTCATCCTTTTTTGAGCTATTCCTTATCTGATTCTTTGATACACTTGTTAATTTTTCATGTATTATAATTTTTCTTATTTTATGCAATATTTAATTCACTTTCTCAAGAGTTTCACTTGTTAACCTACTTTTCACATTTATCTTAACAAAGTAAAACTGATTCTAGAATAATTCTGTTGAAAAATCAGTATACCTTTGTGTATACTTGACAGTAAATGAGTTAATCTCATAATAATAAGTCAAGTTAGCTAGCTTAAGCCACTAGACAATATACACTAAATTTAAGACAACATGAAATATGGTAAATATAAATAATTTTTCTGTCATTTAGAACATTCTATAAAAGTAAAGAATTTCCCCAAACTGAAAACTGAAGAAGTAAATTCACCAAAACATTTGGTTGTAAATTCCTGAAGTCTCATATAAACAGGAAACAATAAAGTTACAAATTGTATCTAAATATTACCTTTAAATAAAAGCTTACATCTCAGTTACAAAAGTACTTGGGGGGGGGGAACTTCTGTAATGTGCAATAAAGAAACTAAAAGCAGATACAAAAGTGCAAAACTAGTTTTTTTTTTTAGGCTGTGTGTACATAAGTAAGTTGCTGCTAAAACACAAGAGGTATGTCATCCTCACAAATTAACATTACAGGATCACTCATTACTTCCACATCAGAAGGTAACAAACCATAAAAAACTGTAAGGAGATAAAAAAAAAAAAAGATAGAATACCTGAATCCACATGTTAGATGATTTTTAGCTTGCAAATTTGTCTGAAACAAATTTAAAGCATCTATTTATCCCAATAAAAATAAAATAAAACCAATTTATATAACCCACGTAGACAGTCTCACGATAAACAAAAAACATACTATTTCCTCCACTGAATCAAGATCAAAGACATTTAAGCATTTAACTAAAGCTTCTTAAAGAATGGCAATGGCATAGGTTAGCTGGTGGGTAGATGGGAATTCAAATAAAACCAGTCTGAGTTCTGAAATATTTTCCCAAATATTTTGAAATTTTGAAACTGATTTTCTTGTAAGACAGAGAGGGGTGCTGGATTAAACAGCAATTTACATAGCTTCTTAACATCCTCTCTCGACAACTGCTAGGAACTGCAGGGCAGGAAAGGGTTAAGAGCAGAATCCAGCCTGGACCTGGGATTCCATCACTACAGTATCCTACCCTTCTGAGGACGTCAGCTCAATGACTGCTGTCCTCTAACGGATGACCCCTTAACTTTCTTCTGGTGTTCCGGCTCTTCAGAGACAAAAGTAATGGCAGTATTATAAAACTGGGGTAAGTGGCATTTAAACCTGCGTAGCTGGATGCTGAAATGTCAACATTTGGGCTAAGGCCTTGTCTATTGGGATTTCTAAAAAATGCTAAGAATCAGGGCATAAATTAGTGATGGATTATGTGTTCACTTGCTACTTGCACAATTTCTAGAGAAGCAGTGGAAACAGCATTACTTAGAAAAACTACGAAATAAATAATTTGGATGGTACCTTTTGATAAACAATGGAGCACACAAGATCCTTGACGGCGGATAAAGACAGCTCCTGGGCTTCGATGGTAACATTCTCCCGCGAGAGGCCGATCTGCAGCAGAAACGAGACCGTGTGCACGGAGCCTCCGGAGTTGGTGAGTGATGGTGCACTGAAGCTTCCATTCGAGAGGCGGGCCGACAGCCCCGTCCTGGGACTGGAACACGGAGAAGGCGCTGGAAGCACAGCAGGAACAGGTGCCGGTAATACAGACTTCTGTGCGGATGGAGGGGAATTATTTGCAGACATCTGCCTTTCTTTAATCGTTCAAAATACTTGTCAGTTCTTTTTAACTGGTTATGAAGAGGTTATTAAAATAACAGCAGTAAAAAAACCCAAGTGCACTTTTGAATTTAGTTGACAGCTTCTTGACTTCCTCTTTTAAAGCACTCATGCCTGTAAGTCGTGTCTCTGCGAGTCTGAGGACACAAGACACTGCTCTTCACAGCAGTCCCAGCCAGCAGTCCTGGAGATCACAAGCAGGGATCCGCACAGGATGCACCATCACCGAGTTATCTTCTTGGAACAGCTAACACTGCTTGTTTACTAAACATCTTCACCTAGTTTAAGTCCATTCTTGTTGCTCCCTTTTCATTTCAAAGCACAGCACAAAATAAAAGTTGTTTTACTGTCAAGATGAAATTCTCCTGGCTTCAAAAATAGTATGTCTTGGGTTGATCTACTGAGCACTTATCCTTGAGAGTTCATTAATTCGATGAGATGCCTTCTAGAACACTTATACCTTAAATCACCTTCTCACACATCCTTTTCACTTTGGGAAGTGAGCTTTCCTATGAAGCACAAAGTTTTCACAAATAAGACAGGCATATTTCACTTGACAACTGGGTCAGTCGAGACAAGCAGATGCTCTAAGAAACAGCCTAGAAGGAATTTTTAAAAAGGTTTTTTAGTGCAATATATTTATTTGACACTAATTTTAAAAAGAATTTCCATAATTTTTAAATGGTAAATATTTGGTCATATGTTTATAATTCATTAATCCAAGGAAGTCATTTTTTGTCTAGTTATTAGATTTATACCTGAAATTTACAGATCAAACTTTTCAAAGTTATTTTATTTTAAACTGATGAAGATTAGCATTTTTATTCCACAATTATACAATGAAACTATAACAAAAACAGGGGGGGAAAGGCCAAAAAGAGTAAGACTACATGAAATGCACATTTCCTAGCTATATAAAGGATGCATAATTTCCTAACAGATAAATCAAGTGTTAACAGTAAAAGTCTAGTTCTGCCAGACTATGAGTTGCTTTACTGGCCATCCCCTTTCAGCAGGTTAAGGAATTAAGTAGGGCACACTATGTCATACATAGTTATATAGCCAACAGAGTGTGAAAGTCAGGGCATGAAGACAGGAACATAGGAGAGATGGTCTCATCCACTTCTGAAATCAAGGATTTCAAACAGGAAGAAAGAGAACACCAGGTCCAGTGAACACGGACCATCAATTTTAAGCACAATGCAGAAAGTCATATAAAAAAGGTACAATCTCGACACGGCTAAGTGAAATGGGCCATGAGACGGAGCCTTCTACATTCTCTTACACATCCATAAACAATTTCAGTGCTGAGAATGAACGAAGTTCCCAATGTGGTTGCATTGAGTATTCAGAGTAATTTATGGAGCTAAATTAGGATGCCTATGACATACAGGTGGCATAATAGGAATAGGGGTGTTCAGAAGAAAAAATGAGAATCTGAAAAAAAAATGTGCAAAAAGCTTAAATAGTTACATTCAAGGAAACGACCATCATCCCATCTTATATTGTGGAGCCCTGATTGATGTTTCACATACTTTACATCTCAGGACACTTAAAAAAAAAATAGGGCCTGGCGTGGTAGTCTAGCGGCTAAAGTCCTTGCCCTGCATGTGCCAGGACCCCATATGGGCACAGGAGGATCTTCCAGGTCTCCAACATCAGGGCAGGGTTCCAAGGCTTTTGAACCATCCTCCTCTGTTTTCCCTGGTCAGAAGCAGAGAGCTGGATGGGAAGTGCAAAGGTTGGGACATGAACCGGTGCCAATATGGGATCCCAGCACTTGCAAGGGAGGAGTTAGCCATTGAGCGATTGTACCAATCCATGACACTTCAAAAACTTGATGTGGAAACACTACCACTTTTGCTGCTGAGCAAACTGAAGCACAAGTAATGAACTGGCAACCATATGGCTCTGAAAATACAGAGTGGGAATCAGAATCCAGGTCTCATACTGTTTAACCTACTGCTGTTCTCAAAATTACCAACTATTTCTCAAGATGACCCAAAAGCTGAGCAAATACTGCTCAGAAAGGATATAGCTAAAGTATAGAGGTTACAGAAACAGAACAGCTCCACCTGGATTTTGCTTATTTTTTCTAACAATTTTGAATCTAAAGCTTCCCATCCAGCTCCCTGCTTGTGGCCTGGGAAAGCGGTCAGGGATGGCCCAAAACCTTGGGATCCTGCACCCATGAGGGGGACCTGGAAGAAGCTCCTGGCTCATGGCTTCGGACTGGCTCAGCTCCAGCCGTTGCAGCCACTTGGGGCGTGAATCACTGGACAGAAGATCTTCCTCTCTGTCTCTCCTCCTCTCTGTATATCCACCTTTCCAATAAAAAGAAATAAATTTAAAAAAAAAAAACCTGACTATGATGAATAAGAAACTACAGCAACTTAGCGAATATAGTTTGGTCTTCATGGTTCAGATGCAATGTATTCTACACTGCTAAGGCAATTAGCAAAAATGACTTCTATAACCTTGGACGAAAAAATGCAGAGAAAATAAATCATGGCCTAGAGTTGGGTACAATTGCTTCAAATACCGGGAAGTAGAGAAGGCAGTACGTATATTTCAGAAATCAGATATGGAAAAAACTTAATATAAACTCTTAATATAAATCCAAATCTGAGAATCTATTATGAAAAAAACATGGTTTGAAAATAACTAGAGAATAATATGATTATCACTAGATGTCAGTCCCAGATCAAACACGCAAGAACCACAAAGTCAACTGATGTACACTTTGAAAAATTAATGACTGCTGTATCAGGAGACAGCTGTTTACATGCACTGAGCTACACTATCTACCGGCAGGACGGCTGTCCTAAGAAATCCGTACATATGTGAAGTTTTCTCCAACATCACACAATTAGGAAAGGCAGAGAAAAAGCACATTCTGATAAAAACCACTAGTTAAGATGGTTTTCCAGGCTCTTTGTAAACGTGAATAGTGTCTTCACAAGGTTCATGGAGAACAGAATTAAAGGGTGTTTATTTTTTTGTGTCAATTTTTATAAAAAATGCATCCATGAAGGGCCATCTGAAGCTCGTGGGAAATAATTTTTATTTAAAAAAAAAACTGCACAGATTTAAAGATCTTTAGGGGAGCTGCTGGTACAGACAGGACAGAGACATGGCCTCTCTGCTGTTGACTCTACAAATGACTGCCAGTACGAGGCTGGGCACCAGTGCTGCAAGTCTGGAACTCCTCCTGGATCTCCCACTGGGTGACAGGGACTAAGTACAAGGACCATCCTCCACTGCTTTCCCAGGCACATCAGCAGAGAGCTGGATTGGAAGTAGAGCAGGCAGGATGCCAACTGGCACTCACATGGGATGCCCGGGTTGTGGGTGGCGGCTGAACTCAGTGTGCCTGGTTACGGCCCCAATTTCAAATACTTTTCACATCAAAATAAATGTATCTTTCAATTACATTTCCTATAAAGTCTTGCAGTATCCTCAAACGTCACTTGCAAGCTGGATATTACTGCAATTGGGCCACTGATGCGATGTCTGTGGGAAGTTTTTAGGAGCACGCTTGGAACTGTGTCAGCAGCCCTATACTGCTTCTCATTAATTAGGAGGTTATACAGTCACAAAGACATGCATGCAAAATCCCCAATCCAGAAGAAAGAAACTAAAGCTAAAATTAAAGTCAGCAAGGATAAGTGTAAAGCTCTCCATTTAGTTTCAGAAAATTGTGCAAAACAAAATGCGGAAATTCTGATTGGGAAGCTGTCCCTGTGAGAGGAAGTTACAACTTAAAAGTTAGTATCAGTTGCTACTGTAACAGGTGACTCAGAAAGGTGATGTACACCTAAGCCTCCATCACACACAGAAGGCGTCAGCATCGTTCTCGCTGCCAGTCAACCCAGCTATGCTCTTCACAGAAAGAGAACCAGCGTCTCGGCGAAGCTGCTGCCGCCCACACCTCCACAGCTGACTGGTAATAGAGCTGAGGTGCACACTGGCCTCCCAAACTCTTAATGCCCCAGGTTCTTCCACCTCCACCAACCCAACAAAGAGACACGATGTCTGATGAGGTCATTAGTTCTATAGCATAACTGACTCAAGTTGTTTTAGAAAACTGAACAAGAGGATAAGGGTGAGGGGATAAAAGTTGGATAATGTGTACTGGATCAGAGGCAAAAGGAATACACTCTTGGTATTACACAGCATAGTGGGGGCAACTATAGTAATCCATTACATTGTTTCTGAATAGACAGAGATGAGCTCCAAGGCTCCAATTATGAAATGACAAAGAGGGGGAAATGTTAATTACTGATGTGATCAGTATGTATTACGATCTATCTGTATACTGTACAGATAGTATACTGAAAGGTCAATGTTTTCCATAAATATGTACAATTATCATTCATATGTTTTAAAAAAAGACAGCTGAACAACACAGTAAAATATTCATGGGTAGGGATGACACTTGGCATCAGTTGTGCTACAGCAGGTAAAAGCCACTGTCTGAAACACCCCTCGTGAGTGCTGGCCCAAAACCCAGCTGCTCCACTTCCTATCCAGCTCTCTGCTAACGTGCCTGGGAAAGCAGTGGAATGATGGCCCAAGGGCTTGGATCCCTGCACCCACGTGGGAGATGGGAAGACACAGTCCTAGCTTGCACCCTAACTGCTGAAGCCATCTGGAAAGTAACCCGGGCTATGAAAGAGCTCTTTCTCTCTTTCACTTTCTGTGTCACTCTTCCAAATAAATAATCTTTAAAAACAAACAAACAAAAATAAAACAAATCTATGTTCCTGACTTTGGTCCTGGCCCAGTCTTGGCCACTGCAATCATTTGGGGGTGTTAACCACTTCATGAGAGCTCTTTCAAATAAATAAAATTTAAATTTAAAAATGTATTCTAATATATGTCTTCCTAGTAATTTTTATTTTATTATACCTATAAATTTAAGACAACTATCAGTAACTGTCCAATAAAAATGTCTAATTTATCAGAATAACTATTCATAACTATAAACTTTTGTGTGAAATTATTTTTTTAAAGTTTCAGCATGTCACAAAGAAACCAAACATGTCACAGTAGCTTTTGCCCACGTATCCTGATTTCCATTCCTCCTTCCTTTTATAGAATCCCTGTCAGCTCTATAAGGTATGAAAGGGTAGGGTGTAAAACAGTAACACCAAATGCCAAGAGAAATCCATTAATTCCAATTTATGTGAACATTGGTATATTGCTGAATTCTCCTTCTTTGTGCTTCAATCAGAAAACTGAAGTGGTACACATTAATTTATAAATTGCATATCAATTAGATATGTTTCTAATATAGGTTATTTCTAACATCTATGAAAGAACCTGTATATAAAGATATCATCTAGTTGGCACATTTTTAATATGCTTACTTGGAGTATCTCAGAATTACCTGTCACATATCTCATTCTAACAGGCTTCTTTCATCTGTTGCCATCACTGAATGAAATCAAAACATAGAATCAGAAGATATCTTGAGTCCAGCCTGCTCTGTTCTAACAAAAGTGACATGAAGGCCCTTAAATGTAAGGGACCTACCTGAGGGTTACTGCATGAAAACATCACTGGTGGATCTACTTTCTGCTCTTCCTCCTCTTTCCCCCTTACTTCCCCTCACTACAAATACCTGATTTCTTTCTTAACCAAAATCCCTAAGGAAAAGATCTAACAGCATCATTTTCACTCAATACTTAGTACTTACTGTTAAAGATTGCTCTAAGAGATGGCAATTACCCGGCAGTAACCAAAACAGTGTGGCCACTGCTCTCTCCCGATCCCACAGGCCTTAAACAAGCATTCAAGTCAGTAGCTGGATAATTACAAACCACGAGAATCTATATGAGCAAGTGTAATAATGGGACCTAATTTCAGTTGGGGTCTCAGGCAGGGTTCATCTAAGGAAATACTTACGCAGGACTTCTGAATAAGCAGCAGTCAAGGAAGCAAAGACAGAATTCCAGTAAGAAAAAACATGTCGAGTTATTAAATATTTCAAAAGGAAGTCTGCTATTTAGTGTAGCCAATGTTCTTTTTGTACTCAAAAGGGTAGAGTGAAGAGCTAAGAATGCTTTTCCTATTCCAAAAGCAGAATTATTTATCATGCCTGTACAAGTGAAAAGTTTTCCAAAGTTCAATTTAGTTTTGTGGGCTAATAATGCTAAACAAAGTCGAGGGTTGTACATGTTTCGAACCATTCGTGTTTGCCCTGATGCAGGCCTGACTCTGCTTAATAATCCTGATATTGTTTTTGCATTGCCTACTGCACAAAAACCCAAATCTTGTTTCTTTTATAAAAGTCAAAATTTGCAGCAAGCTCTGCTTTTATTTTCATACATTTTCAAACACATGACCATTTCCTTACATTAGTATTCTCTCCCTGTTAGGAGCTCAGCATTTAGCTAAATTCTTCCCTCTAAAATGCTGCTCATCTGGACAGTGGCCCATAAGCCTCAGCCTTTTCACTATCCACAGAGCTTAAGAGGGCCCACCGTGTATCCTCCCCGCTCCAGCACTCAAAGTTTATCCAATAATAATATTACAGACTGGCAAGCACCTCGAATCTATGGTGAGTCTGATGTGTCCTCATCTTTCTTTGCATCAGTAATGTCTGAGCCATCGGACTGGCTAATAGCCAGTGAGCAGTTTCTCACTGCCCCAGCCAACCAAGCAACCAATCACGCAAGGTGAGAACGCTTTTTCCTAAGGACCCCAGGGACACACATACATAAACAAGTTTAGTCTGAATTATATAATCAAGAGGACTCAAAATACAACAGCACAGGAAATTCTGAATCACTGGCATGATTACTAAATCAAATTAAAACTTGTACTAGTCAATAATTTCCTCATATATCAAGTTCTGAACCAGGCACATTTAAAACGTAAAACGCATTTAACTGACTGCCGAATTTTCTTCCTATATGAGGTGTCTTCGATTTTCACATAATCTTAAACATTTTACATCCAAAAATCTTTTATTTGATTTTTGTGTGTGCAGTGAAAACCCCACTAACAGGAATGCATGTGCATGTTAAAGGGGTCATCTGGCGAAACTGAAACCTTATAAAATCTGGATAAAAGATCAAGCATTATCTGAGCCACTTTTCAAAATTCGTTTTAAATACAGGCCCATCAACTTTCTTTTAGCCCATTGATCCTGAAATGTGAACCACTTCATAAGTAGCTCGACAAACAGGAATACTCCAAGCTCATCTGATCAGGCCCTGCACATTAACATTACTACCACACGAAGCAAAATCAGCCAAGACAGTTCCTGCCGCCTGTTTGAAATACTACTTTTATTAAAACTTGTCTTTGACTTTTGGCTGAATTTCCACACTTGACTCAAGATTCTAACCGGGGAGGGAGCAGGGGTCCTTGCACAGGGTGAGAGTGACCGCAGCCACAGCAGCGACAGGGAAGCTTTCCAAAGGTATTCCCCGCCCTCACGCTCACCGCACTAAAAGTTTGCAAACCTGACTTAAGCAAAAGCAAAACCGCGCAAAATCTACAACATAAAAAACAAAATAAAAGCATTCTCAGAGCAACAAATATAAAATCTTCGGTGATACGAAACGAAAACGTTTTACAAGTCTTTCATTTACTGGTGGCCACAAGCCCTGTAGGCAGCAGCCTCCGAAGTCGAAGTCGTAGTTCAGGGTGGAACTTATCCTCCCTCATCAAAGATAACACCGATAAGGCTTATTTCCTGTGTGGGGATGGGTGTGGCTGAAGAAGACAGTTAGGTCCCAGCCAGCAATCTGCGCAGGGACAAGTCTGCAGGTCGCAAGGCACCCGATTTACATTCGCGCTTACAGACGGTCAGGCCCAGGCTTCGGGGTGCAGGAGTGCAAAGAAAACGCCCAACAGTATGCGGTTATTATTACTATTTTTTTAATTGCTCCAAATGCAGCCGCAAATCCTCGGCGTTTCATCTTCACAGACACCTCGGAGGGGTGGGAGGGGAGGTGACAGCAACTCGGGGGGGGGGCAGTGCTGCAACTTGCCAATAAATCTAAACGCCTTTGGGACATTAAGGGGTGCGGGCTCTCATTCCACTCACACCCGCACACCTCCCACCTCGCCCCCCAAAAAATCTGCCTCCTCTGAGACCGGGCACCACCGAAAGTGATGAAAAATGTAAAAGGCTCAGCCCAAACCGTGCTTTGCGAGAACCGCCGCGGGCCTGGGCGTCGGGAGCCAGTTTGGCAGACCCGGGACAGAGGGTCCCTCCCCGCCACCCCCAGGGCTGGACGCCCGTTGCGGTCACCCTCCCCCCCCCCTGTCGAGCGAGAACCCAAGTTGGGCTGAGCTCGGACGCCGGAACTTGGCCCCGTCGCGCCGCCCGCCGCCCCCAGCCCGCCGCGCGCTCCCCCAACTTCCCGCCCAGCCCGGCGGCCACCGCCCAGCCCCGCACGCCGTCCGGGTCCCGCCGACGCCGCGTGCGGGGCGTGGGGGGAAGGGCCGCCGGCGACTCGGCCCCTCGGGCCGGGAGAACAAAGCGGCGGCGGCACCAACTTTTTTCGGTGTGTGCTCCGCTGCTCCCTGAGGCGATTACTTACTGAGGCGGACACGGCCGGTCGTGAGCAACTCGGCGCCCGCCCGCGTCTGGACCCCAGAGCTGGCGGGAGCGAGCCTTCACGCGCCTCACACGATCCCGCCCGCCGCCGCCGCCGGCGCCCCTTCCTCTCTCTCCCTCCCCGTCCCGTCCTGAGGCCGGAGGGCGGGGGGCCGGGGCGTGCGGGGCGGGGGCTCGCGAGGGGCGGGGGCGCGCGGCCGGCGCGGGGCCTGCCGGGAGCTGTAGTTCCCCCGGCGCGCCCGGCCGGGGGGTGACGGCCGCGCCGGGCGGTCGTGAGTTCTGTGGGAAGCCGCGTGCTGGTCGGCTTTGCTCGTCTGCCCTCCTCTAGGTCGGCGCGGCGCGGCGGGTGCGGGGAAGCGGCTCGAGGGAGCAGTCTACTTCGCGGCAGCTCTGTCTACTAGCACCGTCGATCCGGGATGCCCGCCTTGTCCTCTCGCGGTCGGCTCTGCGGGGGTGCGGCGACCGCCAGGGCTGAGAAGTGACAAGTTGAAAGGCCGGCTTGCGAGGTGGCCGGAGCAGGGGGCCACGCGGGTCTCAGTCCTACTCACATCCCTCCCGCCTGGTCCCCCCACGCTGGCCCCGGGCTCCTCAGCCCCGCGCGTTTCGCACCGCGACTGGCACCCCCCAAAACCCTTCCCCGACAGCCAGTAAGCTCGGGTGGCGACCCTCCCTGTGTGTCTCCTCTTGGTTCCTCCAGCGTGACGCCTGTCACCGAGGTTAAGCGTAGTCAAGACCGCCGGGGTCCGTGGGAGAGTGCGGAGAAAACCCTGCAGTTGGACGACGTGTTGTCCCGAAAGTCCTGGTGGAAAAGGAATAAACCCTGATCCCCCCATCCCCACCTGCCTGCGGAAGTTCCCCGGGCTGCTTTTGGCGACAGAAGGAAAAAAAAAAAAAAAAACCTTGAGTGGATCTCTGCATTTGATACCTAATAATCAATCTTTCCATCTCCTGGATTTAAGGTTGAAAACAGAACTTTAAAAGTGCGTGCTAACCATGAGGCAAGTAAAATTGTGAGTAACCCTGATCTACCCCCAGCCATGATTTGCAGTTTTAAAGACATTCCTGACCCTTTCTCCGGGAACTGGAAACTGCTGAATGTCTTCCATCCAGCATCAATCTAATTGTATCCTACTTGAAGTTTTTATTCTGCCTTTTTGTTTGTTTGTTTGTTTGTTTTACTTATTCCCCACGTCCTATTTCAGAGTGCCTGATGTGTGCCTGGGCTCCCTATCCTATTGCGGCTTCTGGCAAATGAGTGCCCAGTAAAGGAGCAGATAGATAATGGCTGTAGGAAGTTGGGCTGCCACCACCCACGTGGAAGACCAGGTCCAGCTGTTGTGGCAACTGGGGGAGTGAATCAACAGATGGAAGTTCTCTCTGTGTTTGTCTCTTTCTGTGACTTTCAAACAAATAATAAATAGGACTTTGAAAAGGAAATGTAGACGTCTAGTCTTGCCCAAATATCCTTTCTCAGTGAAATTCCTAGGTCCTTGTCATCGCCCTCTCACTGTTGACTTCTACTTTCTGCTGTAAAAAAGAAGCAGAAATTACTCATCCTAGAAGGAGCTTTCCCTAACAAGTCAAACCACTGTTTTACGGCTTGCATATCTATTCTACAGAGTTTTAAATGTTTACTTGCATTTCTGAGGATTGACACTTTGAAAAAAATGTATGGACAAGCAGAATGAAAAGATATGTTTAGGAACTGAAAGGGTGGCAAACAATGTAATTTTTCGCCTGCAGTGCCAGCATCCCATATGGGCACCAGTTCTGTCCTTGCTGCTCCACTTTCCATCCAGCTGTCTGCTTGTGGCCTGGGGAAGCAGAGGAGGATGGGCCAAAGCCTTAGGACCCTACCCTGCACACGTGTGGGAGACCCAGAGGAAGCTCCTAGCTCCTGGCTTTGGATCAGTCCAGCTCTAGCCATAGCATAGCAACCGAAGTACTCCCCATGAACTCTCCAGGATCCTATATGGGCACCGGTTCTAATGCTGGCATCCCCACTTCGCATCCAGCTCCATGCCTGGGGCCTGGGAGAGCACTCGAGGATGGCCTAAAGCCTTGGGATCCTTAACCAGCGTGAGAGACCTGGAAGAGCTCCTGGCTCCTGGCTTCAGATTGGCTCAGCTCCAGACAGTGTGGCCGCTTGGGAAGTGAATCAACAAATGGAAGATCTTCCCCTGTCTCTCCTCCTCTCTGTATATCTGCCTTTCTAATAAATCTTTTTTAAAACAATGACAGGGCCCGGCGCGGTGGCGCAAGTGGCGCAAGTGGTTAAAGGTCCTCGCCTTGCACGCCCAGGATCCCATATGGGCGCCGGTTCTAATCCCAGCAGCCCCGCTTCCCTTCCAGCTCCCTGCCTGTGGCCTGGGAAAGCAGTCGAGGATGGCCCAAAGCTTTGGGAACCTGCACCCGCGTGGGAGACCAGGAAGAGGCTCCTGGCTTTGGATCGGCATAGTATCGGCCCGTTGCGCTCACTTGGGGAGTGAATCATCGGATGGAAGATCTTCCTCTCTGTCTCTCCTCTCTGTATATCTGCCTTTCTAATAAATCTTTTTTAAAACAATGACAAATATAAGCTGATTGATCAAAGCAGGAAGTATTTTGGAAACAGTAGCTTATAATCATCTCTTTTTAAAAAAGATTTATTTTTGCTTGAGAAGCAAAATTGGAGAAGGAGAGCTCTTTCATCCACTGGTTCGCTCACCAAATGGCCACAATGACCAGAGCTGGGCTTGTCTGAAGCTGGGAGCCAGGAGCTTCTAATGGGTCTGTCACTTGGGTGTAGGTGCCCAAGAACTTGAACCATTCTCTACTGCTTTCCCAGGCACATTAGCAGGGAGCTGGATTGGAAGTGGCAGGACTCAAACTGACACCCGTAAAGGATGTGGGGATATTGCAGGTGGAGGATTAACGTGGTACACAATGGTATCAGTCTTACGGGCATCATCTATGTTTTCATTTGCAAGCCTTGTCTTGAATTTAATGGTCTCCAAGAAAAAGGATCACCTCTTGACATACTGGAACACTCGTGGGCTTCTGTGGGCCCCTCCCCTACTGAACTGACAGCAGTATCATTTTTGTTTACTCATCGCTGAGTACAAGTGCTCAGTTTATGAGAGTTGGTGAATTTTTCCAGTATGTTCTCTCTATGTTAATTAGCATACTAATCCTAAAATACCACATGATAGCCTTTCAGTAGTCCCCTGCTAGCTACCATACCAGGTCCATATTCTCCAGCTTGGATAGGAAGGCTGTTAATAATAGCCATAGTGCCTTTATGTTTTTGTATGTGAACCTCTATCATTGTTCTACAAAGCTCTATCCTTTTGTTTATTTTTTTAAAGATTTATTTTTATTATTTTTTTTATTGGAAAGGCGGATATACAGAGAGGAGAGACAGAGAGGAAGATCTTCCGTCCGATGATTCACTCCCCAAGTGAGCGCAACGGCCGATACTATGCCGATCCGAAGCCAGGAGACTCTTCTGGGTCTCCCACGCGGGTGCAGGGTCCCAAAGCCTTGGGCCGTCCTCAACTGCTTTCCCTGGCCACAAAGGCAGAGAGAGAAACAGATCTGTTCACCATCCACTGGTTCATTTCCCAAATGACCACAGTGGCTGGGATGGCCAGGGTGAAACCAGGAGCCTGGAATTCCATTTGGGTCTTCCTCAGGGATATAGTATATAATGTCTTCCAGGCATATTAACAACAGGCTGGATGAGATTCAGACAGGTGCTTGAAATTTGGTATAAATAAAGAGAGATTACTAAATATGCTTCCCCTGGGATTTCCTATGATGCCCCCCCTTTTTAATATATTTATTTTTATTGGAAAGGCAGATTTACAGAGAGAAGGAGAGACAGAGAAAAAGATCTTCTATATGCTGGTTCAGTCCGCAAGTGGCCACAATGGCTGGAGCTGAGCCAAACCACAGCAAGGAGTTAATGGTTTCTTCTGTTCTCCCATGTGGGAGAATGACACTGGGCCATCTTCCACTGCTTTCCCAGGGATGTTAGCAGGGAGCTGGATCAGAAGTGGGGTAGCCAGGACAAGAGCCAGCAGGTGGAGAATTAGGCAGTTGAACTATTGTGCTGGCCTGGTGTCCTTCAAAGTGAATATTCTGATAATTTGCAATTTTAAAATGTGGCCACCCTCAGTAATTCATGTTTATCTTTGCTATTGCACAGTGAGTTTTCTCCAGGAAAGAGGAGGCAATGATAAACATGGCCACAAATGTTAAAATAGAATTAACATTCAATTCCTTTCGGTTAATGGGGTATTTCTTCTGTTCTGGATTTCATTTAGTTGAGTATTGTTTTGAAGTTCTGTAAACTGTTTATATTTTAAAAGCCAACTAAAAAAACAGAACTAAGTTACTACAGACTTGAATAGGGATCCATTATCGAAATTCATTATTCTATCAGCACAAACCAAAGCAGGGGAGTTGCTCTCCTTTCATGGGCGGACACTGCACCTGCCCAGGGGAGCCCATTGGAAGGGAAGGGCTGGGATGGCCCTTGGAAAACAGACTCCATTTCTACTGGATCTCACCCTGAATCAATTTTCTTCTATTTCAAGTAGAAGATACAATTACCTACCGCATAGGGTTGTTGTTAAAAGAAAAAAAAAAAAGCCAGAAAATGCACTATGTGTGTAACGTAGTCTGCCTTGGTATGCCTCACAGTTCTTCTGCTTAACAGGCTGTGTGACCATTTAGGTTGATCTGTGCACTTCAGTCACTTCATCGTTGGTTAACTGGGATGATAGGACCCTGTGAGTTGTTACAAGAATTAAAAGAGATACTGTATGGAAGACACTCCTTAAAAAAAATGCATGGCACATTAAAGAATGCACAATAAATGTCATTGAATTATTATAGAATACTATTATTTCTCATGTTATATCCCCATTTTTATATCTCTGAAGCTTTTCCTATGCTTTTGCAATATGGAGGGGAAGAAATACAATGTTGCTACACAGTCCATGGAAAGAAATTCAAAGTAACAAAAAGCTGAAAAGGAACAGGAATCCCTATGACCTTGAAATGAGATCTGTTTTTACTTCCTCAATTGAACATGTGTTTCCAGCACAGGTTTTCGAGTAGCAAGAAGCCAGAGTTTTCTATGCCATCAAATTTAAGTGTTCCAGTGCCAGATACAAACCCATTAAGTGGAGCATAGCTATTTGGCGTACCGTATAGCATCCTGGATAAGATGCCCGCATCTCACACTGGAGTGTTTGATTTGATTTGATTTGATTTGATTCAGATCTCTCTTCTACCAGTTCCAGCCTCCTCAGCTAAGGTGGTTGCTGGGAAGCCGTGGTGTTGGCTAAAGTCACTGGGTCCCGACCATCCACCTAGGAGACCCGGATGCAATTCTCAGCTGCCATCTTTAGACTGGCCCAGTGCTTGCTGTTGCAATGATTTAGGAAGTGAAGCAGCAGATGCAAGCTGTCTGCCTCTCAAATAATATAAAAAGTAAAAGTAAAATATGTAAATGTCACTTAGTAATTTTATGTTGGCTTTACCTTTACACCATACATATATACACTTTATATTTACACTATAATGCCAAGCATTTTACTATAATATATACTCTCATTGTGACGCCTCACATTTAAAATCTCAAGTATCTCCAGAAAGACTTCTGACTAGATAACTTTAAATAAGTCATTTTTTAAGCGATGAGGGATAATTTAGCTGAAGGCTGATTAGTTTTTAATTTAGCTTGTCTGTTTCCTCTAGATACCCCTTGAGACTTTAGATTCTTTGAGGTGTTGATTTAGTTTTGAAAGGCATTTGTGACTTTTCAGGTATTTGATAGGGCTGTAGGTCAAACAATTCCTTGTCCATGAAATTTAAAAAACTGCTAAAGAGGGGATGGGTGGGGAGGGTGGTGTGGGGTTGGTGCAGTGGTGTAGCTAGCTAATTGTGTGTTTAAGGCGCCCACATCCTAGCTTCCTCCATGTCTCCCACATGAGTGCAGGGGCCAAAAAACTTCAGCTCTCATCCACTGCTTTCCCATGCCATATGCCAGAGAAACTGGATCAGAAGTTGAGCAGCGGAGAATAGAACCAGTACCGGTGTGAGATGCCAGTGCCAAAGGCAGAAGCTTAATATACTATGCCACAGCACCAATACCTGACCTCATTACTTCTTCTATGCATTTATCTTTGTTCAAGTTTCTTGTGAATATGCACTTTGAGAAGCAGCAGGCTGAAGTAGTTTGATCTCTGCCACCTGTGTGGGAATCCTGGCCTGGGTTGTGAGCTTCTGGCTTCAGGCTGACCTTCCCAGCTGCTGCGGTGTCTAGGGAGTGAAGCAGCAGAGGGAAGAGCTCTTTCTGCATTTCAAATAAAATGAAATGAATTAATTAAAAATAAAAGCATACCATATACAGAACATAGTTGGTAATGATAAGAAGTGCCTACATTGCTGGTTTAGGCTTTTACTCTATCGTTATTTTAGAACGTACTCCTTCTACTTAAGAAATAGTTTACAGCTAAACAACATGACCTGTTATGCCAGCTTCCTGCAACTGGTGTTTATTTTGTCAATTACATCATGTTCTCTTATGCTTCGTTTAGTTTTGTATTGTTAGCTTTCCATGTCCCCAGCAGCTATAGGTTATACTTCACACACACACACACACACACACACACACACACGTGCACGCACACACACACCCCCCATATAGTGTACATTTGTAGTAGACAATACCATCTAGGTTTGTGTAAGTACACTCTATGATCACACAATGATGAAATCACCTAATATTTCTCAACACTAACTCCTCCATTACATGCCACATGACTATATATAGATATATATATAGCTAAACATGTATGTATATTACAAAATAAGTGTTTTATAACACACTGCATAAGTTAGTAAAGATAAATGTGTAATTATGGCAGACTGTGATATATGTAATAAGACTACTGTTAATCCACTATACCACATTCTCCTATTTTCAGTCTCTAAACATCCCAGATAGCAACTTTTAATACATCCCATATATATTTATGGCTTAGTCCTGAGTGTCATGTTTGAGCCAACCTTGTTTCCTGATTCCTGGGCATTTTCTCTAAGAGTAAAGCTGAAACAATTTTACCTTAGAGTGGAATGAAAATGCCTAGTTCTTTTACAGCTGCTCCATTTTGCGTATGAAATTCCTACCTGTGGCCTAACACATTGGCTTAATGGCTAAATCCTCATGTTACAACACTAGGATCCCATGTGGGTGTCGGTTCATGTCCCAGCTGCTCCCATCCAGCTCTCTGTTTGTGGCCTGGGAAAGCAGTAGAGGATGGCTCAAAGCCTTGGGACACTGCACCCACATTGGAAACCTGGAAGAAGCTCTTGACTCCCAGCCGAGGATCAACTCAGCTCTGCTGTTACAGCCATTCGGAGAGTGAGCCAGCAGGTAGAATATCTTTCTTTCTCCCTCCCTCTCATTCTCTCTTTCTCTCTCCATAAATCCTGATCTGCCTTTCCAATAAAAATAAATAAATCTTTTTAAAAAATGTTTCCATCCGGTCCCCTTTCTAAATTATTAGTTTGCTTCTTTCTAAGTTGTACAATAACCCTAGCTCTTGTTGGAAGGATTTTCTTAGAGATCAAGACATATGTATTATAAAAGGGGGTTGATTAGTTTCTTTTGCTTTGTCGTAGATTTCAAGTTTAAACCTTAGTGTTCCCCATAAACGATATGTGACTACTGGGAACCATGAAAGATGGAGGGTTGACCAGTAACAAAAGAGGATTAATTGTACTAAAATTGCATGTTGAAATTAAAACTTCATTTCTAGGGAATTTTAGTTGTTTTCTTGCTGTTGTGGAGCTTTGTTGAAATGATTTACAAAATTAAAATCAAAGATGGGTGCACTAATTTATTACAGTCCAAACAGCAGGAGAATCTATAAACTAGTCTTGAGGGATTTTTTTTTTATGACCACAATGTGAGTTGCCTTGGTATTACTGAAACACCCTAAATACTTTGCTGGTATTTTCGGATGTGTAAATAAGACCAACAGGATAAACCCATCCTGAATGTAAGCAAAAATAAAGCTATAGATAGCAACATATGGGGTCTAAAGGCAGAAGTTAATGTGTGACATAGTTACAATATTCTATTATTAATTATTAGTAGCTATAACTGGCATAACCAACTTTTAAAACGACTATTGCTATTTTCCGTGAATTTGTGTCACCTCTATTTATTTTCTTAATGTTCTATTTTTGTGCCCTGTGACCTAAAGGTTTTCTTCCTCTTTCATTTTAGATGCTAGACCTAACTTGAATCTTTAAAAACAAGGACTTTTATTTGGGTATATCTTGAAAACTACTCTTAGAGTGATTATTCTTTCATAAAAAAAGTAGAATTAATAATCACCCTTAATATTGCTCCAAGATTATAAGACTAAGAGAAAAGAGTACATTCTTACTTCAGTCTGATTTCTTTCTGTGTCACCTGACGAAAAGATCTCACAACTTTACACTATGAAAAAACAGATCAAGTGAGTGTGTAATACCTTACCAAGCCTACAATGACCTCAAAGCAAGTAACAACTGAATGTGTCAGTCAAGTGTAGAATATTTCATTTGCATTTTGGTATTTCATTTTTCTGAAAAGGGATTCTGTTTTTCCCTGCAACTAGCTGTGGTAAACATTGACTAAGGGAAAAACACAATATAAAAATGAGCATTACAAGAACTTCAAAGGTATCTGTTTTTGCTTTCCATGAAAGCTTACCTCATCATACTAATTTAGTTTTTTTGTTTTTTAAAAATGCTTCTTTCTTTTTTTTTTAAGACTTACTTTTGTTTTTTTTAAAGATTTATTTTGTTTTATTGGAAAGGCTTCGGGCCGTCCTCGACTGCTTTCCCAGGCCACAGGCAGGGAGCTGGAAGGGAAGCAGGGCTGCCGGGATTAGAACCGGCGCCCATATGGGATCCCAGGTGTGCAAGGCGAGGACCTTAACCACTGCGCCACTGCGCTGGGCCCTAAAAATGTTTGTAATTGATTGATTAAGGTGAAGGGAGTGGGGAGAGAGAGAAAAAGAGAAATCCTTTATTTGCATGTTCACTCTCTGAATGCCTCGCTCAGCGTACAGCCTCAAATTCAAGTGGGGCCAACACCTGTTGCATATCTGCAGGAAGCTGGCACTGCAAGTAGAGCTGGGGTGTGGTATGTGGGCATCCAAGTGGTGTCTGTGCGCAGTACACAGCACCCACACTCAAGATCAGATGCTAATGGCTACTTAGGTTTTCTCCTTTGAAACTGAAAATGCTTTTAGGGTTGCTATGGTTTGGATGTAGTTTGTGCCCAGGAACTCATGCATTGGTCCCCAGTGTGGTGATGTGAGAGGATATCTGTCATTCTCTGTATCTCTCTCTCTCTCTGCAACTTTTCAGCCTTTCAAAAAGGTAAACATGTGTAAGATTGTAAAATGTGGTGGAAGAACCTTGAAAAAGTAGAGCCCAAGGGAAGGTGATAAAGGTCATGGGCAGCTCCCCAGGGAAGACATTAACATAGTTACCTTGTGACTTTAGTTTTGGGGGAAAGGTTGTTAGAAAAGTGCCAGACAGCCTCTGACTAAGCTCTAACTTCCTGTCTTACCATGTGACCTCTCCCTTATGCAAGGACTCTCACCCTGAAGTCATCTGCCATGATGGGATGCAGCCAAGTGGGTTCTCAGGGAACCCAGCACCACACTCCAAAACCATGATTAAGTCAATGTTCTTTCCTCAAATTTCCCAGGTTTCTTGTGATAGCAATGGAAAACAGACTAAGACAAGGTCAAATTGAAAGAACTCGGGCTGGGCCCAGCGTAGTAGCCTAGTGGCTAAAGTCCTCGCCTTGTGCGAGTCTGGATCCCATATGGGCGCCACTTCCTATCCCAGCTGCTTCTCTTCCCATCCAGCTCCCTGCTTGTGGCCTGGGAAAGTACTCAAGGATAGCCCAAAGCCTGGGGACCCTGCACCCGTGTGGGAGACCTGGAAGAGGCTCCTGGCTCCTGGCTTTGTATCAGCTCAGGTCAGGCCATTACGACCACTTGGGGAGTGAACCAGTAGATGGAAGATCTTTCTCTGTGCGTCTCCTTCCCTCTGTGTATCTGCCTTTCTGGTAAAAATGAATAATTTTTTTAATTAAAAAAAAAAACGACTTGGGCTGCAGTTGAATCAGCCTCTGTGGCTCTGAACTGGTGCAGTCTCCATGACTTAACTTTTCTATTACTAACAGTAAGAATAACAACATCTCGGATCATGCCGAGTCATAGGATTGGAAGAGCTTTAGAAGAGTATTATTGGTACACCTAGTGTCTCTGATCATATTTTTTAATTTATAGCTACAAACATCTAGCTACTAACTAAATGGAAACAAATTTTTGAATTACTAGCTTCTTAGATTCCATGTGCTATTATTAATATGGTAGAAACTGGTGTTTTGTCACTTCATTTGATCCCACGGGATTCACCGAAATATTTAGCATAGGTGGAATTTTTTGAATTGTAAACTCAACTTGTGTGCACCCACAAATATGCCAACATATCCCAAACAGCCATTGAGCACAGCTTGATATCAGGTTTAATACTGAGCATCTCCGAATTCTGTGAACCGGAAAGAGCCAAGCTTCCTTGTGGCTCTTGTCTCTGATTCTATCTTCCTGAGGGCACTGGAATTCCTAAATAGACTTTCATTTCTTTAAATCTCCAACACTTAAGGATCTTCAGAGCCCTCTAAGAGAAATTGATTAAAAAAAAAAACACTTGAAAAATGTAGGAAAGTGAAAAGATTAGTGTTGATGAAAGGAATAAAAGTCTGTGGGAATAATTTTCTCCATTCAGGAGAAGAGAAAGAACATTCTTCTAAAGCCCTGGGAGGAGAGAGCCAGAAAATCACAGGACTTTTTTTCCCCCTAACATTTATGGCCTCCTTGACCTGACCCCTGATCTAGTGACAGGAGTTGGGAAAATTTACAGGAAACCTGGATTCCTGAGGTTTCTAAAGAACAGCCAAAAAAAAAAAAAAAAGCAGCAACACAACAACAAAAAAAAAACTCCTGACTCTGCATTACAGGAGTACATATTTTAATTTTCCAATCCATTACAGAAATCAGGATGGACAGATTTGGGCAGGTATAACCTGTGCGGCTCTTTATTTCTCTATGACTAATAAAGCAACAAAGGCCAGTGACTTCAGTTTGAGAGCCATGCAAAGGGCGAAACAAGCAGAGGGAGGCCCAGTTGGGGTTTAGGATTGCAGCTGTCTACTTCCTAATTGGGTTAAGATTGATCCATCTTCCCAGGCTTTCTTTGTTACTCTCAGGGCCCTATGAAACAACCACTTATCATTAATGATAGTGTTATCATGAATCTGATGACAAACGGTCCCTGATTTAAAATGGTTCTGCTTATAAAATTTTGGACTTGACAGTGGTGTGAAAGTGATAGGCACTCCCTAGAAATGGAACTCTGATGTTCGGGCTTTGAACCTTTCGTGGATGTGCTGCGATATTGCCTCGTGCTTCTGGGCAGCAGCCTCCAGTGAAGTTCCCAGACCGCCCCACCCACCCATCACCAGGATGAACACCCAACACTCCACAGTGGACTGTGCTGCTAAGCTCCGATGTTCAGTTCATCAGATGTCTTCTTTATTTTGCATCTATTGGGATGTACCACTGTCAGAAGTTGAGGAACATGTTTGAATGGATTTTGCTAATGTATTTCTCAAAGCACTTGGTCTATTTGCAGTGCTTCTCAGCTTGGCTGCATTTCAGAATTACCTGAGAGCTTTCAGGCAGCGAGCACACAGCAGAACATCTGAACAGTGAACCCAGGCAGCACCGGTTTCAAAAAAAAAGAACTTTCCAGATAATCCTAGTGTGTACCTACAATTAGAATCAGTGGCTTCTTGAATTTCTTTCCTGTACAAAATAAATTTAACACAGTGTTCCACAAGTGTTTTGGTCCCAGGGCTCTTTACATTAGTAAGTATGACTGAAAACCAAAATAGCTTGCAGATTATGTCTGTTATTATTTATTGCGCTGAGCAGTAAAACAGCCATTTTGTAAATATTTAATGATAGAATTGTTTTAAAGTAATGAAAGCATTACATGTTACATAACACATGGATATGGCTTAGTCTTTTTAAAATTGCCTTTAATGTCTCACTTTTTTTTTAAAAAAGATTTATCTGTTTTTATTGGAAAGTCAGATCTACAGAGAGAAGGAGAGACAAAGAGGATGATCTTCCATCTGCTGATTCACTCCCCAAGTGACTGCAATGGCCAGAGATGCATTGATCCGAAGCCAGAAGCCTCTCCAGGTCTCCCACATGGGTGCAGGGTCCCAAGGTTTTGGGCAATCCTCAACTGCTTTCCCAGGCCACAGGAGGCTGGATGGGATGTGAGGCTGCAGGCACATGAGCCGAAGTTCATATGGGATCCCTGTGATTGCAGGGCAGAAGATTAGCCAAGCCATTGTGCCAGACCCAATGTCTCACTTCTTCAAAGAAAAGACTATTGACTTCTCAGATGTGCATTTGCATTCAACCTGTTGTGATATGATGCTTTGACTAAAGCATTTAAAGAAAATACATACTGTCACAGACAGGCAGTAAGAAAAGGGAGAAACATTTAAATGCCCTTTTCAGATAATTGTGGCTTTTTTGTTATTAATCAAAACATGACAGATGGTAGTGTAATACAAGGTACCTGCAATTTAGAATCTCAAAATATGTAAATATATTTTTAACTTCATTATCGTTTTAAGAGTGAGCTTTTTTTTAATTGCAAAGTCAGATATACAGAGAGGAACAGAGATAGAGAAGAAGATCTTTGTCCTCTGATTCACTTCCCAAGTGACCACAATGGCCAGAGTTGAGCCAATCTGAAGCCAGGAGCCAGGAATTTCTTCCGGTCTCCCACATGGGTGCAGGTTCCCAAGGCTTTTGACTGTCTTCGACTGCTTTCCCAGGCCACAAGCAGGGAGCTAGATGGGAAGTGGGGCTACTGGTATTAGAACCGGTGTCCATATGGGATGCTAGTGTTCAGGGTGAGGACTTTAGTCACTCTGCCACTGTGTGGGGCCTACACATTATTCATTTTCAAAGAAATGTTCCAAAGATCCAAGTCCTTGTAACATTATTTTTCCTTCAGTTAAAGGAGGAATTTCATGGAACAAGCTGATAGTTTGCCATGCTTCTCAAGCAGTGCTACCAATGTTTTTCCTTGAGACAACTGTGCTTCAGCATGCAGTAGACATGCTTAATGTGCGTCTTCCTATTTTGTCCTGCAGAATGTAAAGAGAAGCATGCTCTCAACCAAAGCTTGCAGTCAGATGGGGACTAGATTTATCAACCCATCTTGTAAAAAAAGAAAATAAATCTAAAAAAAGATATTCAAGTGTTAGAAAACAAGCATCACAGGAACGGGTCAAATGAAGAGAGGGGGGAAAAAATCAGATTTTTTCCGTGTTCACTGCCTTGTAGGACTGTCCATGTCACAGTACAGGTAGGGGGAATCCAAGCAGAGCTGGATGGTCTCCTTTAGGTGAGGGCAGAGTTGAGACTATGGAAAGGTCAGGGTTTAGGTTTTGTAGGGCGGAACCTTCGAAAATAGCAAGCTTCATGGAGAAAGCACCTCAGAGATCAGTAGCAATGTCCCCCTCTGCAAGTTTTTGGCTGGGTCCTGATTAATGCACTGTGTGAGGACATGACCTAGGTAGAAGAAAGAGTTAACTTTAAAAGAGCAGGCTTAACAGGCCCCTGGTGCAGATAGGGTCAGGAATAGCTGATGTTTCCACCAGAGTGGAAAAACCTCTCAGTAAAAGGGAGAGTAAAATGCTCAGGGGAGCGTTGCCTCAATAATGGGTCAAATTAGCCTTGTGTCACAAGCTATGGTGCTATAACCAAACAAAAGTCAAAGGCAAGTTGCCAAAGGACCCAAGTGTTTCCAAAGTAACCACGTCCCAAAACAAAGGTTAAGAATACTGAAAGGAATTAGAACATGGCCAGTCCCTCAGAAAGAAAAATTCACATTATCTGGTGTTTATTAAAAACTGCCACACACACAACCCAACAGGAGCATATGACCCACAATGTAGACAAAGCCCAAGGGTAGAAACAGACAGAGGGAGTGACACAAATGAAACATGAGAAGATGGGGACAGAAAATCATTGTTATGACTATATTCTATGCATTTGGAAAGCAGAAGGCAAGCAAGGACAGACATAATCATACAAAGAACTAAATCAGATATCTAGAGTTAGAAAAAGTACATTGGTTGGGATTAACAGAGAAGTAAGCATTGCGAAAAGAGATTTGTGCATTGGGATACAGCTGGTTGTGGTTCTCAATCGTTGTTACGAACGGAAAGGACCCTAGGATTAAAATGTTTGAGACCCACTCTGTTTAAGTAACTCTTACGAGGAGACATATCCCATTCAGCTGCTGGTTCTATCTGTTGCTTTTCATTGAAATAACTTAGAAAGGTTGGGCCTTTTGGTCCCTTTCTTTGTCTCAGGCAAAGTAGGCAAATCCATAATTATGATCCGAGATTTTGATGTCATTCTCTTAGTGGTCAATAGACCAACACAGACAGAAAGTCAGCCATTCTGTGGAAGATTCAACAACTTGAACAAAATGGCACTTACACAAACATCCACCCTGTAACAACAGGATACACAGTATTTCACATGCATAAGGAACATTACAGATCTATTTTAGGTTACAAAATAATTTTCAAACATTTATTCATTTATATGAAATATACTCTTAGATCATCGTGGAGTTAAATTTGAGATCAACAACAACGACAAAAATCATGGAACCCCTCAACTATTTGCATACTATGTAACATCATTTAAATAATCTGAATAGAAGAAGAAATCAAAACCAGAACGTATTTTGAAGTAGCTGAAAACAAAAACTCAATACATCAATGCAGCTGAATTCACACTTATGGAGAAATACAATGACTAAACACAGTTTATTAAAAACATTAATTGCTATAACTTAATGATTTAACCTTCCATTTTATAAAACTTCACTAGAATGGGAAAGGGAGGGGTAAAAATCAACCCAAAGCAAGCATACAAGAGGAAATAAAAAGGTCAGACAGACATCAATGAAAGAGAAAGTAGAGCAGAAATACAGCTGAGACAGTCAGTGAAACCAATCATCTATTTTAATGATTAAAATTAAGGAGAATGACCCTATTAAATATTGGTAAATGTAGTAGAGGAATGGAATATCCCACACACTGCCTGTGGTGCTGCCAAAGAATGTAACAGTTTTGCAAGGCCTTAACCAAGAAAGGACGGAAGATAGAACAGGTCCGTCAACCACCACAGCTATATGTTGGCAGTGAAATACTAGACAAAGGGAGACTCTATGATGGACTATGTCAATCAGTAGATTATTCAACAGCCTCATCGTGCCTGGAGTGGTGAGATTGGCAGCAATGCATAACTGGTGAACTACCGGGACCACTTGAGCAAGGATCTCAGAACATGCCCTACATCTGGGACCTGGGGTGGGTGGGTGGGTGACTGGGTGGGGCTTCTCCTCAATATTCCCTTTAGCCCTTGTAACTCTTTACCCTAATCAACAATGTAAAGACTGCCAAAATATAATTTTTTTTAAAAAAAGGAAATTCCATTGCTTCATCAAAAATATTCCTAAGTGAGATTGACTCTTAGTCTTTTTTCAATCCATGCATGGCAATGAAAAAGACAAGGATAATCAGTGCTTTTTAAAAAAATATTAGTTTTGTATGTCATCTTGATAACTGAAACATAGGAAGAGTTTTACTCATCACTGCCTTTGCAATATCAGCACAGTCAATACAGCTTAAAAAAAAAGATAGGATCTAACTGTCAGGATTGATCGAACAGACAACAAGAAGATGCTTAACGGAAAAATGATTTTATCAAACTACACTGCAGCTATCATCCATGCTTTCCGATGATGTACCTTGTCTAAGAACATACAGCCTTTTATATCCCCCAAAGCCAGGTTGTCAAAGATATGCAAGCTTTTGTTAATCACTATCTTGGGTGGAATTAACAGTTCCTATGTTAAATAAACTTTAAGAAAGCCAAAGGTGGAGAGCAATATAGCCAACCTGAACAAAGGGAGAGAGGAGGAGACAGCCCTGGGGTCAGGGGGGGCTTTCTTCCATAATTTACAACCAGGGGGCGACATGAAGGAGAGATTGCACTGGGATTTGGTGGCTGCAAGATAAACCATCCCACCAGGTGTTTTTGGCTCAGGATAAGCCTCTACTCCTCAGCACTCAGCTCCTTCATCCAGCACAATGGCTCAGTCAGCCAGTTGGCTAAACCTCCCCTTTTAAGTGCTAGGTTCCCATATGGGTGCCGGTCTGTGTTCATGCTGCTCCAGTCCCCATCCGGCTGTCTGCTTGTGGTCTCAGAAGCCAGTAGAGAATGGCCCAAAGCCTTGGGACCCTGCACCTGCGTGGGAGATGGGGAAGAAGCTCCTGGCTCCTGGCTTCAGATCGGCTCAGCTCCAGCCTTCATAGTCACTTGGGGGAGTGAACCAGCAAATAGAAGACCTTTTTGTCTACATATCTGCCTTTCCAATAAAAATTAAAAAAAAAAACTTTAAAAAAAATAAAAAAGAGTAATCTCTGGGCCACAACAATTTTTCAGGATCCCTTTGGATATCTCCTAATAAGTTCTATACTAAGACCAAAATATGAATATTTATTAAAAAAACATTTTTGAGGGATATTTGTTTTTATTGTAAAGGTATATTTACAGAGAAAAGAGAAACACACAGAGAGATTTTCCATTCACTGATTCACTCCCCAGGCAGCCGCAACGGCTGCAGCTGAGCTGATACGAAGCCAGGAGTCAGATGTTTCCTCTGGATCTCCCACATGCGTCCAGAGTCCCAAGGCTTTGGGCCACTTCTCACTGCTTTCCCAGGCCACAGGTAGGGAGCTGGATGGGAAGCAAATTGGCACCCATAAGGATCCCAGCACATGCAAGGTGAGGTTTTAGCTACAAGATTATTGTGCCGGGCCGCGATAGATCACTTTTTAAATGAAATGTTCTGGTCATTGGTGCCTTTGTCCATTGACATCTCCTTAATGGTAAGACTGGCAGTTTCATGGTGAAGCTCGTTCCTGGTATCTGTGCCCTCACATCCCTCATATCACAGTACAGAATCTCTACCATCCTGAAGATGTTATCACTGCATAAACTCATCACTTCTCTGTAATGAAGAGCAAGACTTGGAACTTGGCTTAAAATTAAGAAGTCAGTGTTTACCTTCCATCCGAAGAGCCTGAAGAAAGGAAAAGTTATAGTGGGAGAAAGAATATGATGAATACAATGAATTTCTGAAGATTCCCAGATTGGGGCCCCGCACAGTGGCCTAGTGGTTAAAGTCCTCACCTTGCATGTACTGGGATCCCATAGGGGCGCCACTTCTAATCCTGGGGGCCCCGCTTCCCATCCAGCTCCCTACTGCAGCCTGAGAAGGCAGTCAAGGACAGCCCAAAGCCTTGGGACCCTGCACCCGTGTGGGAGACCCAGAAGAAGCTCCTGGCTCCTGGCTTAGGATCGGCTTAGTTCTGGCTATTGCAGCCACTTGGGGAGTGAATCATTGGGTAGAAGATCTTCCTCACTGTCTCTCCTCCTCTCCTCTCTCTTTCAATAAAAATAAATAAATCTTTTAAAAAATAATAAAATTTTAAAAGATTCCTGTAATGAAGGAGAATAAAAGACTAAGTGAAAGAATTAGGATGAAAGATATTTACTGTAAAAGACATAAGAAAACCTATGAGTAAGGAAGGTAGGGATTCATAAATAGTTGGGTGTGCTTTGTGGGAAGTTGTCATAAAACACAACCAATACCGATGAGCCTGGCTTACGCTATGGAATGCCATGGATTTACAGGAGTGTCACTTGGGGTGGGTACAGAGATGAACAATTCACATCTCCCTTCCTGGGGAAGTTCTGCCTAGCTGCCAGAGTGCTGCTGGTAGGGAGCCTCCAGCTGCAGGAAGTTGCTGCTGCCAGGTGGAGAATCAAAGTCCCAGATATAAGATAAGAACTCTTAACAGGTTATTCCAGCTTCAGGGTCCCTGCGTGGTTGGGTGAGGCTGTCAGGGCCACTGGACTGCTGACTTCTCAGCCTTGTCCTGGCTCTTCCTCCCACAGGGCTGTCCCAGAGGGCACTCCCAAATACACATCCTGCAAACCACACTCTCTGTCTACTTCCTGCAGATGTCAAAATGCACCAGCATCTTGCTTACTTAAATAGAACCACACTCAGAGCATCTTAGTGAATAGAAAAAATCACCATCAATTATGTGGTAACATTTTCCTTCAAGCATTCCCATATTTCTTCTTTGAATTGTTTATGCTTAGCACGATATTACCTTTCACCTAGGTTTGTTACTCACATTCATTTGCTGCTTCTAACCTCACTCCCTTAGGAATTATATTGTGGAAAGAAGAAAGGGGGGGCGTTGAGTAGGGAAAACAGGCTCTTCATTATCCAGGCACTGAGGTAAGCCACTGTTTCCAGACTGGCCTGGGCAACAAGGAGGGAAATATACAGGGAAATGCGACAGGACTTGTGTTCTGAATACTCAAGCAATGGAACGTTCTGAAGTGGTTCAGTGATCAAGAGGCCATCCACGCATGTCGTCCCCAGTCATGACGGTGGGCACTTGGCGCATTGCTGGGTGCTAGCATTCTACATTGGTAGATTTGCTAGTTTGATTGCTAATTTTAGCTCTTAACTCCAGATTCCTGCTAATATGGATCTTCACGCAACAGGGTCCATTCCACCCACCTAGGAAATGCTGCTTGCATTCCCAAATTCGGAAATGAACCAATGGATGGGCTTTCCCTCACCTTCTTCCTCCTTGTACTGTATACTTTCTCTGAAAAAAAAAATTAATATAAAAAAGCATACGTGAGCTGTGTTATCAGCTCTATCAGAAAAGGAGATATGTCCATCCTGCCTTCCTCCATCCTCCAGAGTGGGCAGAACAGTGTTATCCCCAGGCAGCCCTCTCCTGTGAAAAGTCTCAGCCATGGGGCCTGGCGCAGTAGCCTAGTGCAAGTCCTCGCCTTGCATGCACCAGGATGCCATATGGGTGCCAGTTTGTGTCCCATCTGCTCCACTCCCCATCCAGCTGTCTGCTTGTGGCCTGGGAAAGCAGTGGAGGATGGCCCAAAGCCTTGGGACCCTGCACCTGCATGAGAGACCTGGAAGAAGCTCCTGGCTCTTGGTTTTGGACTGATGCAGCTTTGGCCATTGCGGTCACCTGGGGGAGTGAACCAGTGGATGGAAGATCTGACTCTCCTTTTCTCTGTAAACCTGTCTTTCCAATAAAGATAAATATATATACTTTAAAGTCTCTGCCATGTTGGCAAGTCAAGAGGGAGTGAGCTTTAAGGCAGACTTCATTATCTTTCGACTTCTGCTCCTTGCAAATAGTTCTGGTTTAGTGCCTTTGTTTAGACTCTTCTGGGAAATATACGTTACCAGAAGATGACTAAGGGCAGAGAGCAAGTCTGATATTCATTGTGGGAAAAAAGAGGATGGGGAAGTGATTGCATTGACAATACAGACCAGAAACCCACAGGCAAAATTGAAAGTGTGTGTGTGTGTGTGTGTGTGTGTGTGTGTGTGTTACAGGATTGTCTGAATAGCAATGACCTCAGATGCTACAAAGTAATTGTTAGATGATGGCCACCAACCGCCCCCCCCCACCCCCCGCTGGTGGAATAATGTTGGCAAGTTGTTCAGAGTTGAGATGGAAGCTTTATTGGAAAATCCGCTCCTGGGCCCCCTTCGCGCAGAGGGGAAGGAAGAGGGAAGCGAAAAGGGCATCTGAGATACGCGTGGAGGAGTTTTATACTCCTCTAGACACGTGGGAAGGCAAAGGGGCTGTCTGTGCCCCAACTATGCAAGGAATGTCCATTCAGGTGTGCCATTGGTCACCTGGAATCCCGCCAGGTAAGTGACGTAACTGGCTCCTGTGGCCCCCTCCTCCTGTTCCAGGCTGGAGCCTAGGAGATGTCCGGGCGGGGCAGACCAGACCCTAGTCTCCAGTGCCCTGGGCAGCCATCAGTAATCATTCCTTGATGTCACTTTGAGACTGGTCCCATCCCAAATCCGAATACGGTTTTAGTCCCCTGACGCAAAATGATGCAGTACCTGCATATAACCTACGCAACTCTCCCCCATATCTTTAGTCATCTCCCGCTTCTTACAATGTCTAACACACAAACTCTTATTTTTTCTCAATAGCAAAATCAGATATACAGAGAGTAGCAGAGACAGCGAGGAAGATCTTCCATCCGATGATTCACTCCCCAATGTTCCCAATGGTCTGAGCTGAGCCAATCCTAAACCAGAAGCCAGGAACTCTTCCAGGTGTCCCAAGCAGGTGCAGGGTCTCAAGGCTTTGGGCCGTCCTCCACTGCTTTCCCAGGCCACAAGTAGGGAGCTGGATGAGAACTGGGGCTGCCTGGATTAGAACCAGTGCCCATGTGGGTTCCCGGTGCGTTCAAGGTGAGGACTTTAGCCACTAGGCTACCACACGAGCCCACATCAACTCTTTGCATTAGGCTATTAAGACTACTGTTTACAGAACAGGGAAACTTAAAAATTATTTAATCCGTGGTTGTTTAAAAACAAGGATAGGCAAGATGTAGCTAAGGAGAGCCACTGAGGAACCGAATTGTCTTAGGTTTTTCCTGCTGGGGTCCTGTGCGTGCCTTACTTCTCGTTTATTTTGCATACTCCCTTCAATCATACTGTTCGCTTGGGAGTGTGACGATGTTTCCTGGAAGGCAAGGCAACTATTTTTGAGAAGGGAGGAGGGAGGAAGAAAAGACACATGATTACAGAGGAAATACTTTTCCCTAAGGATTCCAGTGAACGCAAAATCTTTAGGGGGGGGGGGGTGGCCGCGGCGTGGCGGTGGCGTGGCCTAGTGGCTAAAGTCCTCGCCTTGAACGTGCCAGGGGATCCCATATGGGTACCGGTTCTAATCCCAGCAGCTCCACTTCCCATCCAGTTCCCTGCTTGTGTCCCAATGCTTTGGGACCCTGCACCCTTGTGGGAGACCTGGAAAAAGTTCCTGGATCCTGGCTTCGGATCAGCATAGCATCGGCCGTATCGGACAGATCTTCCTCTCTGTCTCTCCTCCTCTCTGTATATCTGACTTTGCAATAAATAACTAAATCTTAAAAAAAAAAAATCTTTAGAGGGGTCTCAGTTTTTCCCCCTGTAAAAATGGGATCAGCAGATTTAACAGGGAACCTGGGGAAACCACTGACAGCCCGGACCAAGGAATATTCAATAAACGTGCTCCTCTGTCCACCTCCCCCGAGCTGGGAAATGACTTCCTGATCCCACCCATCCACCCCTCGCGTCTGATAGATCCTTCTTCCCAGTGCTACTCCTTGTTGTGGCAATGGAGATCAAGTAGCAGCTCTCCCTGTCTCTTCCTTCCTTTCTTCGGTTCTCTCCAAGACTAGGAAGCAGCTGTCTTTGTTCCTAGGGATTCGGAAGCTTGTGTCACCAGGGGCAGCCCAGCCCGGTGCTTGGCTAAGGTCCTTGGGAGGAGGGCAGTGGCTCGGCCTGCGCGGCGCAGCGGGAGGCGACCCGGAGGCGATGGGGAGGCGGGCGCAGACGACCTAAGGGTGGAGAAGGGGGAAGGAGAAGGACGCGCGTTCCCGGGCTCGTGACCGCCGGCGGCCAGGGGAACCGGTGCCCAGCCAGCACTGCAGAGATGGCAGGCAGCGGGGACCTGCGACTCGCGGGATCCCACCACCACCTGCTGCTGCTAGTCGCTGCCCTGATTCTGGCTGCCACGCGGGTCAGCGGAAGCGCTGCAGCCTGGACCGAAGAGAAGGTGAGTGACTGCGTTTTACGTGACGGTACCTGCGTGGCTCTGGCCCAGTGCGGAGACCCCGGGTCCAGCCTGCCCCACCGAGGCAGAGCGGGAGGCGGGGCAAGGCTGCGGTTCCTCGGCCAGCCGCCCGAGAGCGCGGAGCTTTCGGGGCTCTGGGTCCTCTCCACCCGTGTCGCTACCGGCCTCGGGGGCGTCGGGGGGACCGGGTGATGTCACCACTTTCCTAGGCAGCGATCTGATGGGGTTGTTAATGGACGCTGGAAGCCTTTTCGCCTGCGGCGCCAGCGCTGAGGTGAGGGCCAGTGTACCAGGCGCCCCAGGGCGCCTGGGAGTGGGGTGGGGTGGGCCGGGGATGTGCCCCTGGTTTTTTTTTTTTTTGGTTATGATTGTCCAAGGATGCTCTTGGGGTGTGCAAGTTTCCCTTTCGTCCCAGGATGCGGTGAATGAGAAATTTACTTGATTTTTTTTTTTTAAAAAGGAGAGCAACCCAGGAGGAAGGACATCTTACTGGAGTTTATTTAAAAGATTTAAAAGATGACATACTATTTTCAGAGAAGTAGTATCTGGTGGCAGATGGAAATCTCATAGAAGAAGCCTAAGGCAAAAGAGATTTGCAAGTTTCTCTGCGTTAAGTACATAGGTTCACAAATAATTTCTTGTAACAGTTTTGAAATCATGTTGCTAAGGGCTTGTGAGAATGTTCATGGGCTTGGAGCAAAAAGGTGTGCTTTCAAAGACACTAAGGAAAGCAGCAGCAAAGTCAAGGGCATACACTTTGACAATGTTTGCAACTTCACTAGATGCCTGTGTTTGCTCAGTTGGTGAAATACAGGGCACACTGGTTAAAGTCCACTGCAACCCGGCCAACGTATGTGGATAAATAGCCCACTTCAGCCCTCGGAGCTCTCTTTAATTAGCTTTCCCACAGAGGACCCACCACAGCCCCCGCCCCCCCCCCCCCACATGTGAAGACCTCCCTCCTGGGGAAGTCTGGAGGAAAGTTAACTCAAGACCACTTCATTACAAGAAAAACATCTTCCCATGGGGCTTAGGAAGGCCCATGAAGAAGGCCATTGAATTCCATGCACAAATGCCCCCCTTCTTTGCTGGGAATACTTTGCTGGTTGGAAATGGACAAGGGGAGCCGCTCCAAACATATCTTTAGGATGAATGGAAATGAAGGGGAATAAACAAGATGGAAAGTGTTACTAAGCCACTCTCAGGCGCACCTCTGCATGTAAGAGTAGACGGGGGCACTTGTGAGTGGAGAAAGTGCTGTGATTCTTAAACTATTTTAAGCCAACGAGCACTTAAATGTCGAGAAATATCTTCTTTTTTTAAAGCATGAATCCCTTTTATGTTTATTTTTAGAAGTTTTGAATCATTGCTCCACTGGGAAACCGAATACTTTCAAATGTTGTAAACAAAGACAATGGTATAAGTATATGGTAGCCGGCTGTGACATTTCTGGAGTTCAAACTCTCCCCTTATTCTGTAGTCCTCCCTAAAGTTTTCTGGGCGGCTAGCCTGCAGCCTGGGTGCTGAATCAGTCCACATTCAAAGACACGCTTTCCTGCTTTTGATGCCATCTGGCTATTTTAATCCTGTGAGGTGTGCCCTTGGTACACTGGTCTGCCGAGCATCGATTGTGAAATCTGTTTCCTTTGTTTTGAAAGAAAGGTGTGTCTCTTTCAGTGGCATCTAATATGTAAAAACACGTCAATTCTAGTTCATGGCTGTGTTCAGAAGACCAAGATTTGGCTATTATTTTTGAGACCTGGAAACAATTCTTTCATAAAACTGGTATTTATAAATTGTTGTGGGTTCATGATAGATATTTAGGGGCGATGTCATCTGAGTACCATGCATCTTTCCCTCTCTCCCCCCCCCTCTCTCTCTCTCTCTCACACACACACACACACACACACACACGTATATGTATAAGACCATCTCACTCGACCTTAACAAAATTCCTGTGAGGAGGAATCCCCAGATGAGGAAATTTGGTCACTAAACTTGCCCACAGATGAGGAAACTTGAACGCTATTACAACAGCAGGTTGAAGAGGTTGGCTTCCTCTCGGATCTTTTCTCATCTCTGTTCACTAAGGTGGGTGAGTCCTGACTGAGACCCAGGAAGCAGTGTCCAGTGAGTGCTGGGGTGGGGGCTGGTGTGGGGCTGGTGTGAGGTTGTGGATCAGGGTGCACACAAGTGGTGATGTAAAATGGGTCATTTGGTTTGGGTTACTGTTCTTTTCTCACCCTCTGGTCTCCTCTTTCCTTAGTCTTTTTCATGTAGCTAGAAGGCCATCATTTTTCTGGGGAATTGATCCATATCCCAAAGTCAACTTCTCCTGATTGTTACCTCCACTCCACTCACAGCCCTGTTTCTTTAGGACAGGTGCTTTCCTTGGGTGCAACATGGTCAACCAGCTGCTAAAAGGAATCTCATAAAATCTGTCCTCCTTTGGATGTGAATGGCTGATGAATGTTAACGGGTTTCATAAAAGGACGTTAGCTCCCATAAAGTTAAAATATATGGCTTTTATTTCAGTTCCTTAATTATAGAGTTAACATCTGCACTCTTTGGAAAATAGGGAAAGTATATTAAAATGAAAACTAATGTCCCCTACCATACTGTTGTGGGTATTTACTTATATAATGATAACAGTTATACCAGGCTTATTAGTTTTTGTGAGGAATTAATGAGCTCATCCATGGAAAGCAAATAGTAACAATAGCTGGCTTATGGCAAATGCTCCATTAAGGCTAATTACTTATTTTAAAAGAAATACACATGAACATATCTCATATCTTGCTATACTGCTTAGTACTGAGTATTGCCTCATCCCAGGAAAATTCATAGAAAACATCATTTAGTGATTGCAAAGTCGCCTCATTCCATCACTGACCTATTTCTTTATTCTTGATTGCCTGGGTTATTTCCAGATTTTCTTTATGTCTACATCAATATTCAGTGTATTGTCGCTGGCACAATGTATTGTTTCATTGCGATAAAGGTGCGGCTGGAGGGGTAGAGCTTTTGAAGTGCTGGCTTTGTGGAAGGGTTGTTTTCCTGGGTGGGCACTGGCACGCTGCCCATGGCTGCTTTGGGAGCCACCTTGGTTCTAAAAGTCTGCAGGGCTTCCCTTGGTCAAGGCTCTGTCGCCTTTGGCTCTGCCGCCCTATCTGCAGGGACAAGATCAGAGGGGCTGGGGGTTGGGAGAAGAAACACAAATGTCATTTGGGAGCCTCTGCCATCCGTTTCATGAATGAGGAATTTGTTCTATCCTCTTAAGATTTATGAACTTGAAAGTTGATGCCACACACACACACATACATACACACAAAACTTTCATCCAGTGGGTCACTCTCCAGGGACCCAAGGCTGGGCCAGGACAAAGCGAAGAAGCAGGAGCTTCAGCCATGTCTCCCACATGGTGGCAGAGGCTCAAGAACAGGGAGCTGGGTCAGAGGTGGAGTGGTTCTCATAGAGGATGCTGGCGTCCTAGGCAGTAGCTTTACTTGTTATACCACAACACCAGCCCTGAGACACAGCTAATAACAGAGAAAACTGTGATTTGGCCCTAAATTATTGTGTTTAAGCCAGCAGTGTTCTGCTTTCAAACAGAGGGTCACTTGGATTTTTAAAAAGCCAGACGTCATCTTAGTCAGTTCCCAGCTCTTTCCCAATACCATTCATAATGGCAGTGGCGTCTGTCATGAAGTTCAGTAAATGCTGGCTGAGCTACATCTGGGAGTGGCCAGAGGTGTTAACCTGAGGGTTCTCAGAGAGGCAAGTCATTTGAGTGGAAGCCAGACCTGACTTGGCAGGCGCTCCGGTAATGATCTCTCTTGAATTCAATGGTTTGGAGCCTCAACTCCTCCTGCAAGGTGGGCCAGTTCAACAAATTATGTAATTAAAACCCTCTCTTGTCTGGTATCATGTGATAAGCCTAGAAGAGAGGCTTCAGGATATCTGGTTCACACCTTTTTAGCTGAAAGATTCTTGTCACCCTGTACAGACTGATTATCCTTTCTGCCTGGGTAGAAAGACAAGGCAAGGGCTGTAACAGAGCCTTGTTCCTCTGAGACTGCCTGCACCAATAGGAAATCGTCAATAGAAATGGTCAAGGTTGGAGTGAAATTAACCTAGAATACACTGGAGCTTGCATTGACGTTGGGCTTAGCTCCATTCTTCCTGCTGAGGTTATGCATTTGTACCCGCTGTGTTCTCTCATGTATTACTCCCATCTCCACATACATCTTTTTTTTTTTTAAAGATTTATTTATTTCCATTGGAAAGTCACATCCACAGAAAGGTGGAGAGACAGAGAGTGTGGTCCTTTGCTGATTTACTCCCCAAGTGACCACACAGAGTTGAGCCAATCCAAAGCCAGGAGCTTGTTCCAAGTCTCCCCTGTGGGTGCAGGGTCCCAAGGCTTTGGGATGTTCTCGACTGCTTTCCCAGGGCACAAGCTGGAAGTTGGATGGGAAGCGGGGCTGCTGGGATTAGAACCGGTGCCCTTATGGGATCCTGGCATGTGCTAGATGAGGAGTTTAGTTGCTATGCTGCTGCTGTGTCAGGCCCTCCACATACATCTTAATTGTTCTGAGATAAAAGCTCCTTAATAACTGAGGGGCATTTGGAGGCTCACATCCCAGATGGGAGCACTTGGGTTCAAATCGTGACTCTGCTCCGCATTGCAGTGTTTTACTCGTGTGCACCCTGGAGGCAGCAATGATGGCTGGCTTGCTGTGTCCCTGTGGAAGACCTGGATTGAATTTGCAGCTCCTGGCTTTGGCCTTGCCCAATTCTGGTGTTTTAGGAGGGATCAGCTGAGGGGATCTCTCTCTGTATGTGTGTCTCTGTGCCTCTCAAATGACTAGAATGTATGTTAGGTTGGGAGAGTCAAATACTGTTACGCGTAGAGCTTTAGTGGATGGAAGGGCTGATTAGATGAAGTGAATCGTTGTTCCCTTTCTCTATGCTTTACCAACTGGAAGCACTTGTCTCTGTGGCTACACTAGGGCATCTCTCTTACTGAAATAAGTGAATGAGATGGGTGAGCCTGGAAGGTTGAGGAGCTGCACCTGTCTGCTGAACTTGCCCTTTCTTTGTCCTTGAACCACTTTGTGGTGCTACTTGTCCACTGGGTTTCACTCACAATATTGCCTACAGTTAGACATGCTGAAGGGCTCTATTCTTTTGTGTGTCTTTTTCTTGAATCTTTTAAGAATCCTTCCAGCTTCTCTAAAGCACCTATTGAATCATGAGCTTGATTTACTTTCACTGTGGACTTGAAGGGAATCGTTCTGTGTGTAGTGACAGTGGGCTCCAGAATGGGGGTAGGGGACAGTGAATACAAAAGGAGCCACTTGTCAGACAGCCCTCTGACACCAGAGTTCTTGGTTGTCATGGTGACTCTCCTGGGCCATCCAGGTCCAAACCATCAAAAGCACCAAAGCATCAACTATCAGAATGTCAAACATAGCGACCTGTCTTTTCTATTTTTATACTGTACATTCAACTGATCTAGTATTTGTGACAGAAAAAGTATGCCTAATTTGCTTTATTTTTATATAAACAGTCTCAGAGAAGACAGTTTTAGAAAGATAGTTTGTGGATTCCTTACTTGATGAGCTTGCCTAATGTTTGTTTAACGCTCAATACGCATCAAGTCCTGTGCAACTCTGGGGGAGAGCAGAGGAAGCAAGAGAGAGTTGTAGCCTCATGACAGCTTGCCTGCAGTGCAGCCATTAAACAAACAAACACACCCAGAAGTGGTCTCCAAGCTGCAGCTGAAGTGAGCAGGAGTTGCCACCCAGGGAGGAAGGGAAACATGCTGGGAGGCAGAAGGCAGATGTCGCAGATGTCAAGGCCCTTGGAGGTAGGGCCTCAGGATGCTCTAGACCTGGAACGACAGTGCCAAGGTGACTGGAGCGTGGAGAGCGGAGGCCAGCATCCTGGAGCTTAGAACGGCAGGCAGCAGAAGAAACGGACAGGCTCCTGTTGAGTTGTTGAGTAATGATTAACCAAGGCCATCTTCTGACCTTTCCTTTCTTACATATCTGCCGTTTTGTCTCCTACCTTCAGCTTTCTTGTGCAGTGCTGTTTAAGAACAGGCATGAAGACTTAGAGCCCGGACTTACCAAGTGATGTAAAGATGGTGGTTACGAACTGTTAAAGGACTGAAGAGTTTAACATGTATTATGGGTCAATAAACAGAAACTGTTACAGTATTCAGGCACAGTATCAATATTCATGAGTAAATCAAAAGTGCATGAATGAGGTAGAGGAGAACATGCGTGGGGCTGGGAATCTAAACCAGGGCTGGTTTCAAAATGAACCTATACATTCCCTGAAACTTTGGAAAGTCAGTTGGTTTCTACAAACCTCAGCTTTTTAGAAAAGATTTATTTATTTTTATTGGAAAGGCAGATGTACAGAGGGAAGGAGAGATAGAGAGGAAGATTTTCCATCTGCTGGTTCACTTTCCAAATGGCTGCAATGGCTGGAGCTGAGCTGAGCTGAAGCCAGGAGCCTACTCCAGGTCTCCCAAGTGGGTACACCGTCCCAAGGCTTTGGGCCATCCTGTACTGCTTTCCCAGGCCATGGGCAGGAAGCTGGATAGGAAGAAAAGCAGCTGGGACACGCCCAGCACCCATATGGGATCATGGCACCTGCAGGTGGAAGATTAGCCAGTTGAGCCAGCTTGCTGGTTCCAGTTTTTACTGATAAAAATCAAGGAAGCTGCGCTAGGTTATCTCTACATGGCTTTGCCAGCTCTAAAATTCTGTATGTCTTTTATGATTGATAGAAAGGAATAATAGAACCAATACACTTGACCATTAACTGAGGCAGTTTACATGTATTAACACACTTAGTTACAATTGTCCTAGGATATAGGTGTGATTTCCTTCATCTAGTAGGTGAGCAAATCGAGCCTTAGTGAGTTTAGGCAACCTGGTAATAATCATAGCTGGTAAGTGGCAGGGTGTTGCATTGAAAGCCGAGTTGAATTGGTATGGCTGGCTCAATAAGCTGTGAATGCTTTTTGTACGATCAATACTTGAACATGACGTGAAGGCATCTCAAAGTGTAGATGAGTGTAGATAATCAGGCAGTAGGCATTCTGTAATTCCAGTTCCTCATCAGCCACGTGGAGTAGTGAGTGGGTCATGTGGAGTGAAAACATTCACATGTCTGAAATATTCCACCAACAATGGTCCTGAAAAAACTTTGTAAAATCTATAAAGCATCTTGGGTTTCTGTTTGGCATGCCACAGGATGTAATATTCTTATGTTATCCTTATCATTCCCCTTAGGGAAGAGATCACCGGATGGACCACTCAATTCCCTTTGAGGAGGAGTTACACATTCTTTCATTCAGTAAATGGGAGACTTGAATGAGTGACTTATCAATGCTAGTATTCTAAGAAAACACAGCATGTATAAGTCATATACAAGACACAAATCTGAATACTCTTTTCATTTGTTTTTTATTGACATAAAACCATACATATATACTTATGAAGTGTAATGTAATGTTCTGGTCCATGTATATTTTGTGTAATCATTGAATTAGAATAACTAGCACATTGGGCCAGGCATGGTAGCCCAGTGGCTAAAGTTCTTACCTTGAACGCACCAGGATCCCATATGGATGCCAGTTCTAATCCCAGTGCCCCCACTTCCCATCCATCTCCCTGCTTGTGGCCTGGGAAATCAGTCAAGGATGGCCACAGCCTTGGGACCCTGCACACGCGTGCGGGAGACCCGGCAGAGGATCGGCTCAGCTCTGGTTGTTGCGGCCACTTGGGGAGTGAGTCATTGGATGGAAGATCTTCCTCTCTGTCTCTTCTCCTCTCTGTATATCTGACTTTACAATAAAAATAAAATAAATCTTAAAAAAGAAGAAAAGGATAGCTAGTACATCCATCACCTCAAAGACTAATTATTATTCCTTTGTGGCCAAAACAAAAAAATCCTCTCCTATTGTGCCTCACAGTGCATTGTTATAAATAGAAGTCGATACTTGCCGTATCAAAGAACACCAGCTCTGATTTCTATTAGGTAACATTGTGCCTATAGACCGACTTCTGTCCATTCCGTCACCTTCTCCTCTTTCCCAGTCTTTAGTAACCACTGTTCTACTCTGAGCTTCTTTGAGGCCAACTTTTTCAGAATCCACATATAAATGCAATCATGTGGCATTTGTCTTTCTATGCCTGACTTATTTTATCAAATTTAATGTCCTTCGCTTGATGCATGTTTTGCAGATGACAGATTGAAACCATTTTTAAATGGTTGAATAGTATTATGTAATGTGTGTACATAGCACATTTTCTTGTTCCATTCATGTGTTGGTGGACATGTACGTTAATTCCATGTGCTGGCTATTGTGAGTAGTGCTACTATAGATGTGGGGCCGCAGATGTCTCTTTGACAAACATTGTGCTGATGATTTAATTTTCTTTGGATATATGTCTAGTAAGAGTAGCTTTTTTATTTTTTAAATGGATGCTAAATATCTTTATGTTAACAATTTTGGCAACTTATGTGGAATACACATACTTCTTTAAAAACACAAATTCAGAAAACTGACATGGAAACATAAAGTTTTGGTAGCCCCATATATGTGTAAGGAAGAGGGAATGCTGTTCACTGATTCGCTTTCCAGATGGCTGCACAGCTTGCAGTTAGGTTCATCTGACGCCTGGAGCTAGGAGCTTCTTCTGGGTCTCCCAAGTGGCTGGCAAGAGCCCAAGCACTTGGGTTTTTTATTGCTTTATCTGGCACAATAGCAGGGAGCTAGATAGGAAGTAAAACTGCTGGGACACAAACCACCAAACCAGCACTTGGAAGGGATTCTGGCATCCCAGGCAGTGTCTTAACCTTCTGTGCCACAGCGCTGACTCCCATCCTTTCACTTCTTAGGATTCCATTAACCCTTTCTTGCAGGGTCAGTATGATCGTGAGGAATCCCTGCAACTTCAACTTGTCCCTGAGGCCTTTGTTTCTCCTTCATTTCTGAAGAGAAACTTTGCTGGCTCTATTATTCTTGGCTGGCATCTTCCCTCCACCCAGACTTTTAACATTTTATCCCACTATCTCCCAGCTTGCAGTGTTTCAAATGAGAGGTCTGCCGTTAATCTACTGGGGCGTTCCTTATAAGTGACTTGACACTTTGCCTTATTCCTTTTAGAACTCTCTTTTGTTTTGCATTTTTGGATGGTTTGACTCTACCATGACTCAGAATGGATTTTTGGTGGTTGTTGCTCAATCTATGAAGGATCCTTTGGGCTTTCTAGACCTCAATGTCTACATTGTTATCAAGGCTTCAAAAGTTCTCAGCTGTTATTTATCCAGTACATTTCCTATGACTTCCCCTCCCCACCCCGTCTTCTCTTTTCCTAATGCATCCATATTATGAATGCTTATTCACTTAATGATGTTTCTTAAGTCTTAAAGGTTTTCATTAAAGTTTTTCCTTTTATTTCATTGTCCAAATGTTATTTCCAGACTTGTCTTCAAACTCAGAAGTTTTTCCTTCTGCTTGCTCAATTCTTCTGTGAAGTTTCTCAACTGTGTTTTAAATTACATTTGTTGAGCTCTTTAGCTCTCTCTAAGACTTCTGATTGGTGCTTTATTTTTAATGCTATCTCTGCTGAATTTCTCACTCACGTCATGAATCATCCTTCTAATGTCATTAAATTGTCTATATTGTACCTAAGTTTACTTGAAATTATCCTTTTGGATTGTTTTCTAGAAGTTTATTTTTTATTTGAAAGTGTGGCACATGCACAGCCCTGCACATACACACACAGATCTTTTTCTCATGTGCTTCTTCGCTTCCCAAATTCCCATGACAGCCAGGGCTACACAAAGCCAGGAACTTGCAACTTCATCTGGATCTTCCATGGGGGTACCAGGGACCTACATACTTGAGTCATTATCTACTTCTTTCCCAGGTGTGCATTGCAGGGAGCTGGATCAGAAGTGGAGGCTGGACTCTATTCCGGCCACACTCATATGGAATGTGGATGTCCTGAGCTGCATCTTGACCTGCTGTGCCACAATGCCCACTCCTCTTTTGGAACTTTTTTTTTTCATTAGAAAATTCATCACTAGTTTTCATTTCTTTGTGGTCTGTTGCTGGAGAGATTTTGCTTTTCTTTTGGAGGCATCATGTTACCTTGTTTTTCCTGCTTCTTGAGTCCCTACGTTGGTTTTTGTGTATCTGGTGGATCAGTTGCTTCTATCAGGATTTTAGGATGACATTAAGGCTTTCCACTTGGTGACGTGTCCTGGAAGATTGGTTGGATATGCTATGTTGGTTTTGGTTCCAGGTTGATGCTTTAGTGTGGCAGTCGTGTAGCCTCTTCAGCTGTCATCAGTTTTGGAGATGGCTGTGAATAACTCAGTGACCTAGATTGAAGGATTGTGAGACTGCATCTCCAGCTGGGATGTTGGGATGTGACTCCCTTAGGTGAGGCAGGTTCACTGCCAACTTTTATGCTTAGTACTTCTAACTACAAGTGTGGTACTCATGTCAGTTTCTGATAGTCATCTAAGTATGGGGCCATCTCTGTGGGTCCAGGTGAGTATGGCACCGAGTGCCTGTTAGTAGGTTAGCTTACCTGTCAGTGTCTGAGGCCTGCACAGGGGATGGGGTGCAACACTAGGGGCACCCATCATGTCTGAGGGCAATGTAGGTAACCTCTTTGAACCCACCTTCTCAGTGAGGTCTGCCCAGCTGCCTTGCAGGGTCAAGGATAGGAGGGAGAGGTTGAGCACCTGCTTCTCAGGGGCTCAGGTGACTGAATTTCTGAGAATTGGTGATTCAGCTGCTTCTTGAGGCCCCAAGAGGCTGGGCAGGACCACTCAGCTTTTTCTATGGGCCTGAGCACATTGAACCACTCAGGAAAGCTTGTTCCATTGTTTCCTGGGGTCATGGGTGGGTTGAATAGGGTGATTTGTCTATATTTTGGGGCATCTTTAGGCCAAGTCCTGCAGGGACAATTTTCTGGCTTCTCCCAGGATTGAGGGTACATAGGTGGGACCACCCCCTGCATCCTCAGCAGGAGGAGGCTGGATGAAGCTCCCCACCTGTTTTCTGGAGGCGTCTAGAGGCTGGATTACTTGAGCTGTGTTGCTCAGCTTCGCCCTGAGGATGTGTGAGGGTGGAGAACATCTCTGGCTGGCTCACAGGGGTGGGTCTGGGGAGTTCCTGGAGCGGTTGCCTTACAAGCTGCTGGTGGGTGGGGTCCTAAGGTGTCTTCACGCAGGAGGCTGGATAGATGTACCATACTGGGTGGTAGAGCAAGTGCTTATCCTTTCTAAAGCCCATCAGAGTCCTTCTTGTTTAAGGGTTCAACTTTAGAGACAGGTGGCAGGTGCTATGTGCCTAGTGCTCGTGTTTACACCTGTGCTTACTTTTATACCTTGCTCCCCAATGGGTTCAGTCTCCTTCTTGGTTTGATCCCTGAGGTAGGGGCTGAGGAGCAAGACTATATGTTTCCATAGACTCAACCTGCAGGCTCTGTCTGGAACTAGATTTCACCTGCAGGTCTGGTACTAGGTGTGATGCCAAGAATTGAGCTTAATTCCTTCTTTCTCCACAAGGCGAGAGGTGTTCCTCTTCATACATGGTGCTTGAAGTTGGGAAAGAGGCTGGGAGCCCATAATTGGCTTTTTTAAAGATTTATTTCTTTTTAATGGAAAGGTAGATATACAGAGCAGGAGAGACAGAGAGGAAGATCTTTTGTCTGTTGATTCACTCCCCGAGTGACCGCAACAGCTGCAGCTGAGCCAATCTAAAGCCAGAAACCCAGAGATTTTTCTGGGTCTCCTACATGGATGCAGGGTTCCAAGACATTGGGTGGTCTTCAACTGCTTTCCCAGGTCACAAGCAGGGAGCTGGATGGGGAGCGGGGCTGCTGCGATTAGAACCAGTGCCCATGTGGGATCCCAGTGTTTTCAAGGCGAGGACTTCAGCTGCTAGGCCATCGCACCCAGGCCCATAATTGGCATTTTAAACCTTAGCTTTATAAAGTAGTTGTACAAAAAAAAAAAAATCAACAAAAGTACATAGGTGTATAATGTTGATTCTCCAAGTAAAAATATGAAGTTAATTTAAAAAAATAAGTTGCTGAATATTTTGCTTACCTTTCTATATATAAAGGACCAATTTTAAGACGGAGCAGCTTAATTTACCTTACATGATCTAAAATTTGTTGTTTTATTTGGAGGTTTAAAGCAGCTAATTGCAGAACTATCAGAGTAAGTCTGAAACATGTTATGAAATGATCACTGGCTAAACAGTTTCATTTAATTCTCAGAATTATCACCAGCCAGCCATCTTGAATTCATCAGCTCTTCGACAAATCGCAGCAGGCACAAGTATTTCGGAAATGTGGCGAAATGACTTACAGCCGCTGCTGATCGAGCGGTATCCGGGCTCCTCGGGAAGCTACGCCGCCCGGCAGGTGAGAACACATCGTACAACTTTACCGGCTACCGCCCCTTGCTTCTTGCATGGTGGATGCTGTTACAGCCCAAGGTCTGAGTCCTCCCATGGAAAGATGGCCTGTCATGTCATGCACTGCAGGAATCAACCAAGAAAAATCCAAAGAGAGTTGGAGAGTAAATGGCTTTTGAGAAATGTTTTGCTTTTTAAAAATTTACGTAAAATGAAAAAAAAAATCACGACACAGATTTAGGATATCCGTACTGCCTACCCCACTCTCCTGGCCTGCATTCCCCTCCCACTTGCTGTGTCCTTATTTCTATTCTGCGTTTTGTGATACATGACCTTCTATGTGTGTTTATCCGTGAGATCCCTGCCTTGGGGACATCCAAGAGGGTACCAGGTCCTGAAACGTAGACCGCTCCCATGACACACCCTGTGACCCCTGCAACCGGATTTTGTTCGATCTCAAACACCAAACATTAATAACCTTGAATAGATTTTGTTGGTGGTTTGGGGCCAAGACTGAGTCATCGTGTTGTCAGGTCTTAATTCCCCACAGGGAAATAGTTTTATTTTTCCTTTGTAACATAAAACATCTTTAAAAATTTATTTGACAGACGGAAAGATAGAGATTGACACAGATGGACAGAATGATGGTTAGAACCTGCGAATCCACTCGTTTATTTTCCAAATGTGAGGGCCAGGTTGGGGCCCGGTGGTAGCCTGGAGCTGGGGATGCAGTCCAGGTCTCCCAGGAGAGAGGGGAGCATCACTCGAGCTGTCACCACTTCCTGCTAAGGTCTACACTAGCCGGAACTGCGGGCAGGAGCTGCAGCTGAGCAGTGAGCCCAGCTCCTCTGATGGGAGACATGAGCATGCTAAATACTCGGCTAAATGCCTACTTTACAGGAAATGACTTCTCCCCAGGGAGGGAGTTAAAACCATGGATAAGCTACACATTCTCTGGAATAGTATTTCTCTAACTCCTGCTATAAATATGTATATATATATATCTATATATTTGTATTTTATAACATCAAAATGCCTATATATATATATATATATATATATGTATATGCGCACAAAAGGTTTATTTTTATTGGGAAGTCAGATATACAGAGAGCAGGAGAGACAGAGAAGAAGATCTTCTGTCTGCTGGTTCACTCCCCAAATGGCTGCAACGGCTGGAGCTGAGCCAATCCAAAGCCAGAAGCCCGGAGCCTCTTTCTCCAGGTCTCCCACATGGGTGCAGGGTCCCAAGTCTTTGAGCTGTCCTCAACGGCCTTCCCTGGCCACAAGCAGGGACCTGGATGGGATGTGGGACTGCCAGGATTAGAACCAGCACCCATATGGGATTCTGGCGCTTTGAAGGTGAGGACTTTAGCCACTACGTTATCGCACCGGCCCAAAATGCCAGTATATTTAAAAGGAGCAGCAGTTTCATGAAAAACACACAGTACTTGCAGTTTATTAGGATCTTGTTAATTTTAGCTTGGTATACGTGTTTTTTCTTTAAAACATTTATTCTATTTTTATTGGAAAGGCGGATATACTGAGAGGAGGAGAGAGAGAGAGGAAGATCTTCCATCAGATGATTCACTCCCAGGTGGCCACAACGGCTGGAGCCTCTTCCGGGTCTCCCACATGGGTGCAGGGTCCCAAGGCTTTTGGGCCATCCTCGACTGCTTTCCCAAGCCACAGGCAGGGAGCTGGATGGGAAGTGGGGCTGCCGAGATTAGGACCGGTGCCCATATAGGATCCCGGGCGTGCCAGGCGAGGACCTTAACCACTGCGCCATTGCGCTGGGCCCGGTATGTTTGTTTTTTAAAATGCTTGTTCTGACCCAGTAGACTGATTTATGCCCCCAATGATTTTACCACTACCACTTGAGAGATGCCACTGTTGAGGTTTGAATAGGATATAAGCTGAACGAGGCTCTCAGTGTCTTTACTTCGGAAGTCATCCTGGATAATGTGAAAGCATACCACTGCATATCTTTCACAAGCTAATGCTCTTTCAAGAGGCAGCGTGGGGAGGAGTGAGACTCTCCCTTTGTGTCCTTCTACGGGACTACTCCACCTGCTTGACCCTTCAGACAAAAGGCCTTGGCACCTGCTGCTGTGCCCAGAGTGACACCAGCAAGGACCGACTGCCCAACTCGGCACCTTCTCTTCTGCTTGACGCATGATGTTTACCTTCTTCGTCTAGTCTAGAAAGCCATCTAGCTTTTGCTTCATTAGACTGACCTTTCATTTGTGCAGGTCCTGGGAACTGGATGGGGATGCATTCATTCCTTATTTCTAAGAGTGACTGATACTGATGGCTGACTTTGATTGCACATGTTCTAGGTTCCTCCTGTTGGGTTCCTTGCATGGATCATTTCATTCAATGTGGCCACAAGGCTGCTATGGGGGTACTATTGTTACCTCAATCTAGTGGATTAAAGAAGACTGGCTAGAGGTTTAAGTATCTCAGTTGACCTCCTCAGTCAAGGCTCAACGTCCATGTGACAGTGAGGCCAGAATCTGAGCTGCTTCGCGTTTCTAACTGATCACCATGGAGCTGGAGGAACGAGTTCTGCGTTCTCACAAGTTGATCTGCCGCTGTTTAAGTTGGACAGTGTGGTGCATTCATTACGACAATGCTGTGGGCCTCATCTCCATGCCTTTTCTTAAAAGAAGTTCAGGGCACTGAATAGTGCGCTCTCAAATCCTTAGTTCCTCTTGAAAGGACCTTAGTCTGTGATGCTCACTTGACTCAATCTTTTTCATTTTCCCATGCTATTTGCCCAGAAGGTTACATATGCCTAGAATAAATATGCATGCTTGTTGCACGACATTCCTCAGCTGCTGACTTGTTAAATCCATTAGCAGCAAGCATTGGCATTTGATCAGACAATATAGTATAAATAGTATGGAGATACTACTATGATTAAAAAGATATATATGATGGGCCAGGCGCAATAGCGTAATGGTTAAGGTCCTCGTGTTAAATGCACCGGTATCCCATATGGGTGCCGGTTTTAATCCCAGTAGCTCCACTTCCCATCCAGCTCCCTGCTTGTGGCCTGGGAAAGCAGTCGAGGATGGCCCAAAAGCCTTGGGACCCTGCACCCATGTGGGAGACCTCGAAAGAAGCTCCGGGCTCCTGGCTTTGGATTGGCTCAGCTCCAGCCGTTGTGGTCATTTGGGGAGTGAACCATTGGATGGAAGATCTTCCTCTCTGTCTTGCCTCTTCTCTGTATATCCGCGTTTCTAATACAATAAATAAATCTTAAAAAAGATATATATGCTTTTAAAACATGTTATTGAACCCATAATAACATTTTCCACTGTTGTATAAGAATGAAAAGAAACGAGAAAATCATTGATCTAAAATCTGTTCTAGAATGTGTTGGGAACTAAATTGGGCTATATATGCATACCTAGCTGATGCAGCACTAAGCGTAAAGGATGTTAGCAATCTCACTTAAGTGATTCAGGTTTATACTTTTATTTATTTATTTCTGCTTTTATTCAACTAGCTGTGAGACAGAGAAAGATGGAGAGAAATTTCCCATCTGCTAGTTCACTTCTTAAATGTCCCCCAAACCAGGGCTGGGTCATGGCCAAGCTAGAGCCCCAGAGCTCATTCTGGGTCTCCCGTGTGGTGACAGAGACCCTTGAGCCATCATTATCTGCTGTCTCCCAGTGTGTATCAGCAAGAAAGTTGGAATTGGGAGTGGAGCTGGTGTTTCAATTCAGATGCTCCAACATGGGATGCAGGCATCTCACATGTGTCTTAACCACTACAGCAAACCCCGCTCTAGCCCTGTCCTCATTTTACAGTGTAGATGCCTACTTGCCTGAAGGATAACCTGTATCCTAAGTGCCTTTAGGCAGGCCTAGGGGTCCTCTTGCTGACTGAGACAGGAAAGCACAGTTGCTGTGGCCTCCCTGCTTCAAGGATTATTTCCTGTGCAGGCGATGCTGAGAGGAGAGAGTCATTCGGGAGCTTCCCCAAGAGACTTGTGGGAACTGGAGGTCTGAATCTGAAAGCCAAAAGCACAGCCGCTGGGGCTATTGATTGGTGACCTAATTGAATTTTGCAGCCAATTTGATTGTTTATAAAGGTACTTTATCTTAGTTGCTAAGACAAATAAGAAAATATTTACACTGAATTAAAAGGTGGTATTTCACGGAGAACTCTGGGGAGCATTTGCTGGTTACTTTGTGGGTTTGGGTTTCAGTGCAGACATCAGGGATTGTGGTCAAGAGCTGATGAATAGCTGAGCAAGGAGCTTTTGTGTGTTGGTGTCTGAGCCGTGCTAAGAGATAACGTTTTAAAAATCCCCAATTCATTTGTAAGCTTGAAGGCTGCTGTTGGCATTGAAGAAGATGTTTTTATGGAGCAGTTCCTCATCTGGATACCAGATGTTTTTGAGTATAAGAGAATACACTTCTACTTTTTTTTAAAAAAGATGACCCTTTTTGTGGAAATATTTTTAAACCAAAATCTAGAGATATGTAATGTTCGTATTCTGTGGAAATGTAAGTTAGAGACACAATGATTTCCTTTATCCAAATTACTAATGATGTTCCATAGCATGAAGTTTTATACATTCTTCTGAATCAAGCCATGTTTGCTGTTACAGTCTTACTCATTGTTGGTTCTCTGTGAGCAAAGCCCAATATTAAGAGTCGTGGAGGGCCTGGCGCGAAGGCACAGTGGTTAAGGTCCTCGCCTTGCACGCCTGGGATCCCATATGGGTGCGGGTTCTAATCCCAGCAGCCCCGCTTCCCTTCCAGCTCCCTGCTTGTGGCCCGGGAAAGCAGTCGAGGACGGCCCAAAGCTTTGGGACCCTGCACCTGCGTGGGAGACCTGGAAGAGGCTCCTGGCTTCGGATCGGCATAGCATCGGCCGTTATGCTCACTTGGGGAGTGAATCATCGGATGGAAGATCTTCCTCTTTGTCTCTCCTCTCTGTATATTTGCCTTTCTAATAAAAATAAAATGAATCTTTAAAAAAAAGGAGTCATAGAGAACAAAACATGAGATACAAATGTGGGTTTCAAAAAGATTGTGAACATTTCTTCTGGTGATGTTCAAAGACAACACGCAGACTTAGGACAGAACAGGTGGGAGAAGTGCTATGTGGGCCGAAGTCCAGGCACCACAGGCTACGAGGACAGAATAACTGGCCATTAGTCTGTTTTGCTTTGTTTTTGCTTTATTTTGGCTTTTGCAGCATTGACTGTAGAATGGGTTGTCTCCGCCTGGTTAAGTTCCTCTCTCCTTGGAAGCTTCCTGCTGCAGTTTTTTTCCAAAGCCCTTTGCCTACGTGTCATGTGACATCTGGGAGCTTCAGGCCACATGAGACTTGGCTAGGATTGAAAATCCCTTGTTTCCTTGGGATGAGGGGCTGGAAATCTCCCATTCATTTCCACTTATTGTAAAGTGATTCATTTATCACTTCAAGATCCATCCCCAGGCGATGTTAATTGTGGGAAAAGTTGTTGGTTACTTGTCATTTAACTTTAAAAAATAATAATAAGAAAAAGCATTATGGCAACTTCTAAAGATGAGTACAATACTCTATTATATGTTTTTTAAAAGGAACACAGTGAGAAAAAGATGAGGCCATGAGAAAACAAGGGTGGGAAAGAATAAGTCACACAACAGTAAAACCACTTAGTAACTTCTCACACAACTTCCAGATTCTTAAAAAAAAAAAAAAACAAAAAACAAAACCAAACCACTTCCAAATTGTATATAGGTATCCCAGTCAGTATCTTAACCATTGCACTGAACGCTCAACCCCAACCCCTGTACCCTCAGTTCTAGGTTCTTAAAGAGGGCACTTCTAGTCTCAGAAGTGGTATTCCTTTCTCCACACGCTATTTTCCCCTACAAGTCACTGGGATGCCCATTAGGCACAAAGTAGCCAGGAGAAATAAGTAGAGATTCTTTTTTTGTTATTTTTTTTTAAGCATTTGCACTGAATATGAACCTACTTTGGATGCAGAGGGAAATTGACTTGATTTATCATACTGGTTCAAAGTTGCTTATTGATTCCTACAGGAGGCAGTAGCCTCAACCATCCCCTTTTAATGGAATCATTTTGCATTGCCCTTAGCAGGTAGACACCAATATCTTTCATTCATGTTTATTCCATATAAAGCGTTTGCAGGGCTTAGGCACAGGCTATGTGCTTGGAACCAAAGGAATTATATTTTGCAATTCTCTGTGTCAAAGAGCTTAGAGGTCTGAACCCCTGGTGGATCTGCTTTCTCAGACATGTCTTCTTAGCCTCCTAGAAATACTGAAAGTGCATTTTAATACTGCTGAGCTGGATCTTTATCTCCTGACTCACAAACATGTCTGTAAGATATTGCTAGGTGAGGAAAGCAAGGAGTAATGTGTAAAGTGAGATTTGTTTCCTATGTCACACCCTTCTACCATATATATGTGTTTATACGCTAGCAGAAATCTGGGTAAGTGAGGTGAAGCTACGTGGAAAGCTCTCCATCCAGTTATTAATCCTGATTAGTATCAGCGGTTGGTCTAGATTTATTGATTGGGAGGCTAGGTGAGAGAAATGATTAATTTGTACATTAAACAGGAACATTTCTATTAAGTAGAGTAGCGATTAATAGCAATGTTATAGCTATTAATACAATAAGCATGGTTAACAAATGAAAATTATTGGTTTAAATGTGATTTTCTCTTTCTCTCTTTTGTCAGCACATCATGCAGCGGATTCAGAAACTTCAGGCTGACTGGGTGGTGGAAGTGGACACCTTTTTGAGTAGGACACCCTACGGGTTCCGGTCTTTCTCCAATATCATCAGCACCCTCAATCCCACTGCTAAGCGGCACTTGGTCCTTGCCTGCCACTATGACTCCAAGTATTTTCCTCACTGGGACAACAGAGTATTCGTGGGAGCCACTGATTCGGCCGTACCATGTGCAATGATGTTGGAACTTGCTCGTGCCTTAGACAAGCAGCTCCTTTCCTTGAAGGTATCTGTTAGCTCCTCATCAATTTCTAGGATAATATAGATCAGCAGTAACTCAGAGTGAATTCTATGATGCTTGAGGGGGGTGAGAAGGTCACTCAGGCATGGAGACTTTGGAGACATTTTTGCTTCATATGTTACAAACAACATGGGATTGAGGGAAGACGAACTGGGAAGATTACATAATTTCACATGTCAGCCATGGGCAGTGAATTTAAACCATGTGACAGTGCTCTCCCTAATTGGTACCTGACTTTTCAGCCTTGAATGCAAATGAAAATAATGTAAACTTTCCTTGCAAGAAATGCAGAAGGAGGAGGATTGTACAGGCATAAGTATGTACACTGTGTTTTATAATGAACCAGGTTTATTTGTTCTTGTTTGTACAGCCGTGAGACATCTTAGCCTTCTGATGTGAGAAGTGGTGGCGCTGGCTCTAGGGTAGTGCTCTCTCTAAGGCAGAGAGGGAGCTGCATCAAAGCAGAGAGTGGGTAATTCAGACATATCAAGATGAAAAGCATGAAGCAGAAGTGCATTATTGTTATTATCTGTGAATCTCGGCTCAATTTTATGTAGCATAGCAGGGCTTTTGTTGTGCCCCCAGCTCAAAATACTTCTGGGGCTCTCAGATGTTATTTCAGTCTCTGCCGTCGTAAGGGTATATTGGAAAAAAAGTGCTAAACTAGATGAAGACATTTTGTTCTGATATCACTCAGAACCAAGTAAACACAACCAAGCAACGCCAAAAAAACTTTGTTCACAGGCAACGAATGTAGGGTCCTGCTTTTGATACAATGCAGGCAAAGAAATAAAGATTTATCTTGTAATGGAAGTAATAGAGGTATTCGGTTCCATTGTTGCTAGATATGCTGAATCTGAAGAAAGCGAGAATTGTTTATACCTTCTCCGTACTCTTTTTGCTGTTTTTGATTTTGTTTTGTTTTCTGAATCTTCTGTAATGCTTTGGTCCCACGCCTGTCCTGCTTTTAACTTGCACTCTTTCCCAACACTGATGTGAGAGAGGTCAGAAGCTGATATAAAAGTTGGATTTTTCAAATTGGTATTTCTGGTGTTACAAAATGAAATTTAACGCCTTGTGACGTAACAGCACAGTTCTGTATAGTAGGTATGTTTTCTCATAAAGTTCCTTTTCCCATCTAGCTCATGACTGCTTTTGGTGCCTGGGAATAGAAATGGCCAAGTGAGTTGTTGGATGGGGCTCCTCATTAAAAATTTGAGTCAGCATATGCAAGAACACCTCAAAATAATTGTTGGAAAATGTAATTAAAAGTTATGGTTACTTTGGGTGCAGGAAAATTTTCAAATTCATTTTAAAACAATTTTTCATTTTATGATTCCCACGTACACCTGGCAGATAGGCTTGTGTGCCAACTGCCCCTCTGCAGGAGGTGGGAGGACATTTTGCTGGAGAAATTGAACTAGTAGGTTTCTGGACTTGGAGATGCCAGGGGTCACAGGGGGCAGTAGTGAGGTTCCCTGGGGAAGGTCTCCACACTGAACAGTGACATGTTCAGTCTTTCTCCCATTTTCAGTAACAGCAAGCCAGTAGCCAAGTTCCATTCATGCAATAGAAAGCTTGAGGGTCCTTTATGGAGAATGTATGCTCTCTCACGGGAAGAAAAACTACAACAAAAGAAGTGCCAACAGCAGCATTTGGAGCTTCTCAAAGAAAACATTGACTGGACAGAAGATAGCTCTGCAGTGAAGCCAATTGGCATCTCTAAGCAGCGTTTTAGTGCTTTATCCTTTAATATGAATGATCACAAAGACCAGACATTTGAGGCCAGTCTTCAGCATAAAAGAAGAAAAGAAAGCAAGATAAATAAGATATATTGAAAGTGAAGTTAGAGGAAATACAGTACAAGAGGTGCAAGATAATTTGAAGGACACTGTTCTTAATATCCTTAAAAGAAATTATATCCATGAAACAGGATCAGAGTGCTGCGATAGCAAAACAGTCACAGAATAAGAGAGCTCTTGGAAATAAAAATGTTATTTTCAAAATAAATGAAAAAATTAGTGAAATAGTTGGACACATTAGTAGAAGATATCATTTCTAGAAAGAGAAACAAAACAGCAACCAAAAGGAATTATTATTATTGCTAGAAGATCATTTCAGGGAGTTTAATAAGTCATGTAACAACAACCAGGAATGAGAATGGCAGTGGACTTTTCAACCTTGGGAGCTGGAACACAATGAAATTATACCTTACACACTTAAAAGAAATTCACATCCTTAGTCAAATCAAATATGAGAATGGAATGAAGACATAATCAGATGTATAAAGGCTCAATAATTTTCATTCTCATACACTGTTTTAGAAGTTACTTAAAGACTTGCTGTGGAAAAATCAAGGAATAGTGAGGTTCTGGTGACTGGAGATCTCTTAGAGAAGAGTCAGGGGGAGTCCTCAAGGTGATGGTGAGGGGAGTCCACAGCAGGCAGATGGACACCAGGCCTCATTAACAGCCAGACCTAGACCAGGCTGGAGCACGTGGAAGGAGAGGAGTCCAAAACCAGACAGGCACACAAAAAAACAGGAATGTTCGAACACAAGATTGTGGAGATGTACTGAACTTAAAGAAAGTAAAGCCAATGAAAAAGAAGAGGTATATGGTGAGGAACTGTGGGAAATAAATTTGTTGAGGCAGGATAGCCGTGTGTGTGTGTGTGTGTGTGTGTGTGTGTGTGTGTGTGTAGAAGGGTGTGGGCGGTAGGGAGAAGGAGAGGAAGAGGGAGGGGAGGGAAGGTTTTTGGTTTGAGTAACTGCAGGAGTGGTGTTGCCAGCAGTGTAGCTGCTGTTGGTCATGCAGATTTCAGAGTAACGGAATTGACTTTGACACTCAGTATATGAGTTATCAAACATCTGTGTGGAACTAATCATTTGGCCTCTGAGTATACAGAACCAGGCCTGGGCCAGAGATGCATTGTTTGGAATTGGTGATAAATATGTGTATATTTATGTGTGTGTGCTATGTATGTGTATTGTGTGTATATGTTTAAGGGTACTTCAAAGGACTTTTTGCACAATAACGAATATCAATGTATGCAGAGAAGAAAGGAGAATCAAAATGTAAACCCTGGGGCTCTTGGTCAGCTGAATGGAACCATCAGTATTGGTTGAGCTGGAGAAATACAGTGGGCTGGGGCCAGATGAAGAAGGGGAGATGTGGGAGGAAGTGAGCAACTGTGTAAAGTGTTGTCAATGAGTCAAGAAAGATGAAGGCTGAGAGAGGACCTTTGAATTAAGCAATTTTCAAGTTGTTGCTGCCCTTGACAAGAGCAGCTTTGGTAGGTGGTGGAGATAAAGCCTGGTTGGCATAGATTGAGGAAGAGGAGTTGTGAGAATGGACAACTCCTTCAAGGAATGTAGCTACTAATGGGGATAACAAAATGGGGCAGTAATTGGCCAAAGATTTTATGATAAAAGAAGCACCAGCGTGGTTGTAGATTGATGGAATTTATTCAGCAAGGATGGAAAAACTGGTGTTTGCTGGGTGATTTCCCTGAATATATGAGAAGAGATAAGATTTAGGGCACAGGCGGAAATATTGGCATCTGATATGAACACAACAAGAAGAAATCAAGGTCATCAGTTGGGAGTGTGGATGGGTGAGGTGAGTTGGGAAGAGGAGGATGTGGAATCCTAGAAGAGTAGGAGGGTGAGTGAAAATACGATTCAACTGTCAGTCAACATGAAAGGCTAATGCAAGGCTTGTAGTCATGAATTTTAATGAAACCCTGATAGTGTGGTTACATATTTTTCTCTACCCAGGCACAGGTGTATGAGTGTAGGCACCAGGTAGGCAGAGAAGTGGACTTTATGTTGTTATTATTATTTGTCATGAGAGTTTGATCAAGGCAGAGAGGCAAAGAGCGGAGAGTGCGTGCAAGGAAGCGATGAAAATTATTGACTGGAACTTAAACTGACTCTGGTAAAGTGAGAACAACACAAGAGGTGAAGGATGTGGCAAGGTGAAAAATTCATAAATTAGGGATGCCAATGGGGTTGAACAATTGTGGTCGTTAGGGAACCAACATCTGCAAGGTTAGAGTTGCTGTCAGACAGTGGTAAAGCAGAAAGCCAGGCAGAATCTTAGTACTTCACCATTTGGCTCAGTCTCTTTCATAAACAAATCATTCCATGACACCCCCCCCCCCCAAAGGATCTGCATCTCATTCTGCCTAACTTCCCAAGGAGTTGTAAGTTACCTATGTAGCCTTTGGTACTTTTTCTATACTCCTGTGTTTGTTTTTTCTCTCTCTAACCTAACTAAAATGTGGATTTTCTTGAGGGAAAAGGTTATCAAGATTGTTCCTTGGGTCACTGTAACATTCCTAAGGCAGAGTTTGTAAACCTAGACTCTAAAAAACAAAACAAAACAAAACAAAACAAAACAAAAAAATCCCAAAAAACCCACATGCAGACTTAACTAGGGTGAGAAGCTGGAAAGTGCTTTAGTTGTTTCAGGCTGACTTCCCTAGGGAGTGGGTGCTGATGTGGAGGTTAGCATGTAGGTCATTTAGGAGGGAGTGGCCTTGGGTCCACGCAGGTAGCAGGGAGGGGAAAGAAACTGGACTAGGCTGAGGGAGAAAGCAAGCTGCAGTGCAGGTTCAGCAGCTCTAGCCAAGCTCTGGGGTGCTCTGGAGGTGCAGTGGGGCTTCTGAGAGCCCCAGGACCTGGAAAGGCCAATGGTTGGGTGTAGGACATCCCTACCAGGGGCAGCTGAAGCAATCATTAAAGTAGCTGCCAACTCTGCCAGCACCTTGGGCAATATCCTCTTGAAGAGGAACTGGGTGGCACGTCTCAGAGCTCATCATTGTCATTTCATCATTTTAAAGTTCTCTAACGAGTGAGAAAACATACATTCAGAGGGAGTCGGAGAAAGTGATACTAATATGGGTTAAAAGATGGTGAGAGAGGTGTGAGAGGAAGTGGTGAGCAGGCAAGTTTGACACTGTTTCACTTGCTTTTTTGTCTGTCATTCTTCATGGCACACCTCTTGGTCCAGTAACTAGAAAAGTGTGCTGCCATTTTTCAGTCACCACAGCACTTTGCCATCTTTTTCTTGTTCTTTTTGCCAGAATCTTTCAGACTCCAGGCCAGCTGTCTCCCTTCAGCTTATTTTCTTTGATGGAGAAGAGGCTTTCCTGCACTGGTCTCCTCAAGATTCCCTGTATGGGTCTCGGCACTTAGCTGCGAAGATGGCATCGACCCCGCACCCGCCTGGAGCCACAGCCACCAACCAACTGCATGGCATGGTTAGTTTCTATGGTGTTGGACCTACAGGCTCTGCCTCCAAGGAAAAGACCGCCAAAGCCAAGTAAAGACCTCAGAGTACCATGGCATCCCTGGATCAGAATGTTTATAGTAGAACATTCCATGTCAGGCTTTGGGTGTTTGAGGAATCCCAGAGCTGAAAAGAATGAATCTGGGTTAGGAGTCATGTTTGACTGAATGTAATTAGAGTAATGCAAAAGTCTAATCAAGGAAACATCAGTTTCAGTTTGGTCCCATGGGAACACCCCACTTTCCCCCACATGGAATTGCAATGGACGTAGCAAATCTCTTCATAGAGGCTTTTGTGAAAGCAGAGGAGGCTGGGGGGGGGGGTGTGAATGGCAATGAAGACTTTCTTTGATGACTCTAAAACATTACAGTGACAGCAGTGTTTAAATGACATTTTGATGTGTTGGTTTTGATGTGGCATTCCTGACACGGGAAGAGGGACATATCGATGCTGTCTTAAAACCCTGTGGTTAGCACTAAGAATAGAGACAACACACGGCCTTAACTTCATCCCCTTGCAAAGTGCACAGTCCCTTTCAGATCCCATGTCCTGCGCCTGAATCTCTCCCCGCTCTCATATTTGATCTTCATCAATTCCGAAGTCCTCATGAACTCCAATTTAGAACCGCCTGTGACCCTAATGACTCTGTTCTTCCCAGTGCTTCCTTCCATGTGTGACCTTCATTCCATCTAGGTGTTGCTAACCCCTCCACTTGCCCTTGGTTCTGTTCACGTCTTTCCCCTTATGTGTCCAGATGGCCACACTGAATGTCTTGTGTAAGTCTAAAATACTTCCTGTTGCCGTTGTCTTTAAGTTCCTGTTACCCAGTGGAAGTTCGCAATGGTCAGGGGATCATGGTCAGCGCCTCTTTCATTCACTTGGGCAGGAACAGCTAAAAGGGTTGGGAGAAGCAGGAGAGACATTGTTTCCTTATCAGTACAATTTCAAGACCTCATAGTGGTGCTTGAAACCATTTCCCCCCTGGAAATTGAAACTTAGTAGCTTATTCAACTTTTTCTTTTTTAACCTTTATTTTACTTTTATTTGAAAGAGTTACAGAAAGAGGAGACACACACACACACACACCCTTTCTGTCTCTTTGTTCAATCCCCAAATGACTGCAATGGCCAGAGCTGAGCTGGTTTTAAGTCAGGAGCTTATTTCAGGTCTCTCATGTAAGTGCAGGGGCCAAAGGACTCGAGCCATCCTCTGCTGTTTTTCCAGGCCATAAACAGGGAGCTGACTTGGAAGTAGCGCAGCCAGGACACAAACTACTGCCCATATGGGATACCAGTGCCACAGGCAGAGGCTTAGCCACAGTGCCAGCAAGCCTATTATTATTATTATTATTATCTTTTACAATGAGTATATTTAATTATCTTTCTTGGGTTTATCCGTACTGTGTCTTAGAAACATAAGCTGAACATACTTATCTATTCTGTGTCGGGACCTATGATAAATATTTACTCGTATATTATTTCACTTGTATTAGCCAAGAGGTCTTGATCTAGGGGCTAGTCTTGAAGGATTCCTTGAGTGCTGCTGTTCTGTGGCTTGAGCGAGTGAAGGAACACTGGTTTAATTATAGAACCTTGTAACCAGAGGGGACCTTTTGAGATCAGCTAAGTTGAGCTGCTTGTTTGATGCCTAGGAAACAAAGACCAAGAAGCCCAACGTCATGTAGCTCTTATGTACCAAGTTTTTTTTCTTTTTTAAGATTTATTTATTTTATTACAAAGTCAGATATACAGAGAGGAGGAGAGATAGAGAGGAAGATCTTCTGTCCGATGATTCACTCCCCAAGTGAGTGCAACGGCTGGTACTGTGCCGCTCCGAAACCGGGAACCAGGAACCTCCTCCGGGTCTCCCACACGGGTGCAGGGTCCCAAAGCTTTGGGCCGTCCTCGACTGCTTTCTCAGGCCACAAGCAGGGAGCTGGATGGGAAGTGGAGCTGCTAGGATTAAAACCAGCGCCCATATGGTATCCCGGCGTGTTCAAGGCGTGGACTTTAGCTGCTAGGCCACCGTGCCGGGCCCCCAAGTTGTTTTTGATGCTGCTTGATCCATAAATATTTACTGAGTGCTGACCTGTAGGAGATCTTACTTTTGCAAAGTAAGGATAAAATGGCTACTTTTCAGTGGGATAGAGGAGCAGGCTGGCATGGACTCCTACCTGGAAATCAAGAAAACGAACATTTTTCTTGATCTGTGAGACATTTATCCAGATGTTCTCTTTGTAATTTGTCTTTGGTGATATCCTTCTGGAGTTACACACACAAATAGCACTTTGCCATTTGGTCACATTATATAGTCAAGAAATATCAGTTTTCTAAAACAATTAGTATTCACTATTATTAAATCTTTTGTTATTTATTTATCTCCCTTATTAGTCTCAATTACTAAAGTGTAGTTAATTTTGTTTGATTGTTTTTCCTCATTGATGAATATTTAGTGTGTTTTGATGACAGTGATTAAATAATCTATTTCTTCTACCTTAGGATTTATTGGTCTTACTGGATTTAATTGGAGCTCCAAACCCAACATTTCCCAACTTTTTTCCAAACACTGCCAGATGGTTTAGTAGACTTAAAGCAATCGGTAAGACTCTTTTTCTGAAAGTTCTTATTTGCTTGTTTTATTCATTATTCAAAAAAAGTAGAGAGAGGGAAAGAGAGGGAGAGACTGTGAGAAAGTTCTCCTTTCTACTGGTTTACTTGGCAAGAAGCCTGCAGGCCAAAGCCATCAGTCGGGAATTCTGTTTGGATCTCCCGTACCAGTGACAGGGACCGAACTCCTTGAGACCTGTCTGCCTCCTAATGTTCATTTGTAGGAAGACAGAGTGGAAGTGGATCTTACCCTAAACCCAGGCATTCCAATATTGGATATGTTCAGGCTATGTATGTTTTCTCTTTTTAAGGATTTATTCATTATTTTTATTGGGAAGGCAGATTTATAGAAAGAAGGAGAGCCAGAAAGATCTTCCATCACTGGTTCACTCCCCAAGTAGCTGCAATGGCCTGAGCTAAGCTGATCTGAAGCCAGCAGCTTGTTTCAGATCTCCCATGTGGGTACAAGGTCCCAAGGGTTTGGACTATCCTCTACTGCTTTTCCAGCCACAAAGAGGGATCTGGAAGGGAAATGGAGCAGCTGGGTTACAGATTGGTACCCATATGGGATCCCGATGTATGCAAGGCAAGGATTTTAGCCACCAGGCCACTGCGCCAGGCCCTCAGACTATGTTTTAACTGCTCTGCCAAATGCTTCCCCATAACTGTTTTTAAAGCTTTATGCTTTATTTCTTCCTATTGAAATATGATAAATGTAAAACTTAAAAATTTATGATTTAAATGTGTAAGAAAATTTTTTCCTCTCTTCACTGATTTATTATTCCTATTCACTTCTTTTAGTAGGTCTCATTTATTCTCCTACATGAAACTATATTTTTGATTTGAGACATACCATATTGTATTTCATATTTGGATATCCTAAGAAAGAAATTCATGGTATTGTCCTAGGAGTTGTGTTTGAAACTTATGAAATGCATTTCTAGGGGAAATTGACTAATGGTGAATGTCACATCCTTATAATGGTACCCTAAGATATTCTTTATTTTCAACCACTGTCTTTGTCATGCCTAATTTTAGCTTAAGCAGACAGTATTTTCCTTTAAGTCTAGTGCAAGCTCTGTCAATTTTCTGAAGATGCAAGAGAAATGCAGATTCTTCCAGAAGATTGAGAGTTGGGTCCAGGAGAGTAGAGCAGGCTAAGCTAGGCCAAGCCAACAGATGTCTGTGGATAAGACAGGTGACTGGGGTGCTTGAGGAAGGAAACGAATTTCTTTGCATGATACATCCACCCCTCTCCTAAAACAAAGCAAAGCGCAGCAAATCCTTCAGGCCTCAGAGAAGTCCATAACGCGCGGGTCTTTGTTATAACAATCCAGTCCTGGAAGCTGCCGTTTTTTTAAAATCTTTTTTTTTTTAAGGCAAGAACTTCAGTGCTGGAAATTCCTTCCTGGCCACACATGCTTCTTGGAACAAGATAGAATAATATTACTTTTGAGTAGTAATTCTTAATTTACGCTTTTGCTGTAAGAACTGGTTGATATCTAGACCTAGGATCTAACAAAAAAACCTTCTATCTAACCTTCAGGAGGTTCTCTTTGGTAAATTTGAATTCCTAGTTTGGAAGAAGTATTTCTGTGGAACTGGAACATGAACTCAGTGGGCCTATTCCTTACAGGTGTTTTCCTCACTTGATGGTAACCTTAAGTTTGGCTTTCTTTGGAGGAGTTTGTTGGCTTTTCCTATGTCCTGTAACAGAACGAACTGATGGCAGTAACTTGTACTTTACTGCAGCATTAATCCATTGTACTGCTACAGGTGCTTCAAACTGTATCTCTAAATATGTAAAAGAAAAGTTGTAGCCCGTGGCAAAGGAATGACATATCAACAAACTGAAAAGAATATGGTGTTTTTAAACTTAGCAATTAAAAGCCCCAGCTAGCCCAGGAAGTTTCAGTTGGTTGTTTTCCAATCTTGCGATTTTTTTGTGAGATGATCAGAGCCATTGGAATATGAGCCAGTAATGCTCAAACTATTGTGCACCTCAGAATTGTCTACGGGGCTTTTTGCAACATAGATTGTTGGGCTCCATCCCCAGAGTTTCTAAGTAAATAATTATCTGAGCACCTCGATCGTTTGCATCACCAACGAGTTCCCAAATGATGTTGCTGCTGCTGATGTAGGTCACAATAGCATCCCATCCCCATTGATGACTTGATAGATTTCACCTCCACTCTGTTGGACTGTTCAAACCCTCGAGCAGCATCTCTTTTTATTATTATTATTTTTAAGATTTACTTTATTATTTTTTCATTGGCAAGGCGGATATACAGAGAGGAGAGACAGAGAGGAAGATCTTCCGTCCGATGATTCACTCCCCAAGTGAGCGCAACGGCCGATGCTATGCCGATCCGAAGCCAGGAGCCTCTTCTGGGTCTCCCACGCAGGTGCAGGGTCCCAAGGCTTTGAACCATCCTTAACTGCTTTCCCAGGCCACAGGCAGGGAGCTGGAAGGGAAGCGGGGCTGCCGGGATTAGAACCGGCGCCCATATGGGATCCCGGGCGTGCAAGGCGAGGACCTTAACCACTGCGCCACCGCGCCGGGCCCGAGCTGCATCTCTGTTTAAGGCATGCTTTTTGCTAGGTCTGGGCCCATAAGCGTCTCTACCAGCGTTCCCATTTTCCACTAGTTTTCTCCCTTTTTCTCCTCATTATTCTTAGTTTTCACCTTGAAAAGGGTTGTTCCCTGTAAGATTAGAGCCGGGAGTGACTGTTCTCTCCTATCCCAAAATGTGCACACTCAAGTTTGATTCCAAAATTTGTAATGGGTGTGATCATACTCAGAACTTACCATACTTTTAGAATGATGACCATAGGCATTAAGACTTTAAACTCCTCGAATAAGAATGCGTTCTGAGTCTTGATTACATCAAATATTCATCGACCTGAATACTTATCCTTTGCAGAACAAGAACTTTATGAATTGAATTTGCTCAAGGATCACTCTTTGGAGAGGCAGTATTTCCAGGACTTTGGTTATGGAGGTGTGATTCAGGATGACCATATACCATTTCTAAGAAAAGGTAATACATGTGTGTATGTCTGGTGGGTTTTTTGTTTGTTTGTTTGTTATTTACTTCATATGCATTTTGAGATTGCAAGTACGTATCTGTTATCCACATTTAAGTGAAAAATAAGATCCTATTTCAGCCTTTGCCTCTTCCTGGGCCTTGTTTAGTCCCTGGTGCAGGCACACTGTTCTCTGGCAGGGATGCTCTTCAGGGCTCATCCTGTTTAGCTTTGAGGAATGAAGGAGACATGGGAGGAATTGGGGCCTTCTGAGGCAAACACTATTCTTAAAGATTGCAGCACATTTTTATCCTTGCTTCCATGATTTTTCATAAGAACTGGAGTTATCTTTTAAAAATTATTTTAGAGCTCTAGTGACTTGCCATCATTTTAAGTAAGACCGTGCATTTTTACCAGGCCCTAGAAGGGTCTCCATTTTCTGACTCCGTTTTCTCTCTTCAGTGTCATTCCCACCTCCAGCTGTTGCTCTGATCCCGCCACACTGGCCCTTTTTTTTGCTGATTTTTAAACAAGGCCAGGCACACTGTATGCCTCAGGTCCTTTCTGATACTTCTGCGGGGAATGCTGCTCCCAGCAGTGCTTGGTGCGCCTTCCCCTTGGGTTTCTCTGTGACAGGGTCTCAGGAAGGTCTTCTCATCTGGCCCTGACTGTATATTCCCTTACTTTATTGTCAAATAAAAGCTTATCAAATCTAAGCTTTTTTTTCCTTTTTCACAAAGTATTTACTTATTTATTTATTTGGAAGACAGAGATGTCTCCCATCCTTTAGTTCACTCTGCAAAGCCTGCAACAGGTGGGCCTGGGCTAGGCTGCGAACAGGAGCCCAGGAACCAATCAGTGCTCCCACCTGCGTGGCAGGGCACTCAGACTGTTACCTGTTGCCTCCGTGTAGTGGTAGGGAGCGGGTACTGCTGTGGAATGGAGGCTCGCGGCCTGGTACTCTGATGTAGCATGTGGGCATTCCACATGACGTCTTAACCCTGGTGCTGTGTCTGGCCCGCTAAACATTATGTTCTAGATATTTTTACTTTTTTTCCTCTTGGAATGAAAGAAGGGCTTCCTGTGAGAAGGGCTTTGCCTTTTAGCTAATGAAACACCTACACGTTGAACAGGGGCTGCTCGGTAGCAGGTGCTTTGCAATTATTTACTGCATTAATATTTGTTGTGTGAGTCAATGATCTTGGAGTACAAGGGTGGCATGTGCAGTGTGTAGGGGATGACGAATATTCAGGCGTTTGTCTATGGTAGAGCTCCCTCTGCTTGCAGAATAACACTTTCTAGCTCGCTCGCTGGGGACGTGTTCTTAATTACAAGTCTGTTCTTTGCTATTAGGCGTTCCAGTTCTGCATCTGATACCATCTCCTTTCCCTGAAGTTTGGCACACGATGGATGATAACGAAGGAAATTTGGATGACTCCACCATTGACAATCTAAACAAAATCCTACAAGTTTTTGTGTTGGAATATCTGCATTTGTAATTTTGATTTTAGTTTATTTAGTAATTATGGTAATTGCTTTTAAATTCACAAGTCAAGGTTTTCAGTACTCTGGTTCCAGACAGATGCTGTGTGAAATTTCTATCCTATAGATTCATTTTGGAGGTGTCTTTGATTAATGTAATCAATGAATCATAGAATTATATTGTGGCCCAAATTGCATATTGATTTTGATGTAGAGATTAAAAGAGAGAACATGTGAAGGAAAAAGAAAAATATTTTAAAAACTTGTTGAACTAAGTGAAATTAGATTGATTTAATAGAATTCTCTTCTAAAACAGTGTATAAAAATAATGATATTGTACAATATGTAGCCTTAGCTTTATGACTTACCATATTTGGCAATCTATTATGTATACCACAAAAGAAACAGTTTGAAGGTTCTCAATTTTCTTTTAGAAATATGTTGGATTAATTTCATGGAAATGAAAATAAGAATTAAATAACATGTTGTAAATTTCTTTTTTATATGCATTAAAGAATTATACAATTTAATGCGGTTCAGTTTTTTTAGTTTTACAAATTTAACTTTTTTTTTTAAAAAAGGTTTATTTTATTTTTATTGGAAAGTCAGATACACAGAGAGAAGGAGAGACAGAGGAAGATCTCCCATCTGATGACTTACTCCTCAAGAGGCTGCAACGGCCACAGCTATGCTGATCTGAAGTCAGGAGCCAGGAGCTTCTTCTGGGTCTCCCACACGCGTGTGCAGGGTCCCAAGGCTTTTGGCTGTCCTCAACTGCTTTCCCAGGCTGCAAGTAGGGACAGGGAAGGGAAGTGGAGCTGCCAGGATTAGAATTGGCACCCATATGGATCCTGGCAGCATGTGCAAGGTGAGGACTTTAGCTGCTAGGCTACCAGGCCAGGCCCAAAATTTAGCATTTTTATTTAAAAACTTACATAGTCAGTAACAAAAATATTGGGAAATGGATAAAAGAATAAAACTACAAAAAACCCTATAATCCCATTATATTAATAGAATCGTTATCTGCTTAGGTTTTCCTCACATTTTAAAATTATAGTAATTATAATTGTGTAGTTTTGTGGAACTGTAGTCACTGAACTTGTATTTGGTGTTTTGATGCAGAAATGCAGACAGAAAAGAGTGTTGAGTGTGAACTTTTGAGTCAATATTAAGGTTTCATCGTGCTAGCAAAGTAGTCATGATGTGAGGCGAAGTTCCGTGGTATTTGAGTTTGTTGAGCTGATAACGGCAGTTTTGCCCCCTGTGAAGACGCAAGCATTTACCGATTGTTTTCACCCGTAGGGAGCCCAGACACAGAAGCACAGACTTGGTCAATTTACCCATTAGGAAACTGCTCCTGCTACCCAGAGGAAGTTAGGGCGTCTGCTTGCTGTGTGTTCCTGTTCAGGGCAGACACTGTCTGCTGTACTGGGACCGAGTAGAGAGAAGGCCAGACAAGGGGAACAGTAAAGCAAGGGTGGTTTCAAACTCAGTGGCAAGGGAGTCGTTGTGACACGCTTCCAGGTAAGAAAGAGAGAAATGCAATCTTATAAGAATATGTATAATATATAAATATTACATGTATTTGCTTTACACTTGTGACACTGTTGTTTTAGATTTTCCCATAATTTCTTTTTATTTGACAAATCTAAAATTATATAAAGAGATGGTGTGCATTTGTGAGTTAATTATCAAGAGAGGTTTACTTGTTTCTGACACATAATCTTCGCAACATCTGTGAGCCTATTTTATGATGATTAGTTAAGTGTAGCTTGCCAAGCAGTGGTAGAAGTATTTGAACCCAAGCAGTCTAGTTCTAAGGCTTATACTCTGAATAATTATAAAGTTTTTCATTTGTATGTTTAAGCTACTTTCTAGAATATTCTTAATACCAACAGTTGTATCTTGAAATTCTTACGTTATGGGACTGGTGTTGTGGTGCAGAGAGTTAAGCTGCTGCCTGCAGTGCCAATATCTCGTATACGCTCTGGTTGGAGTTCCAGTAGTTCAGCATCTCATGTGAGCTCTGGTTTGAGTTCCAGCCGTTCCACTTCCAGTTCAGCTCCCAGTACACCTGAGAGAGCCCTGCAAGGTGGTCCAAGTATTTGGGCCCCTTGCAAATGATGTTGAGACCAGGGTAGAGTTCTAGGTTCCTGGTTTCATTCAGCCTGACCCAGCCGTGGCCATTGCTACCATTTGGGGAATGAGGATCTTTCTATTTCTCCCTTTCTCTCTGTAACTGCCTTTCAAATATATGCATAATCTTAAAAAAAAAGGGAGAAATTTTTGTTCTTATGTTATTGAGTCTGGGAAAGCACTCCTTTTTAAAAAATATGTTTCCTTTTTAAAAGCATCCCTCCCTCACCCCGCACCCCCCAGTGCTTTGGCATAAATAGGCTAAGCCTCTGCTGGTGGCACCAGTATTTCATATGAGCATCAGTTTGTGTGCTGGCTGCTCCTACTTATAGCCTGGGAAAGCAGCAGAAGATGGCTCGAGTCCTGGGGCCCCTGCACCCACTTGGGAGACCCAAAAGAAGCTGGGCTTGGATTGACCCTGCCGTGGTTGTAGCAGCTATTTAAGGAATGATCCAGCAGATGGAAGATGCGTTTCTCTGTCTCTCCTCTCAATAACTCTGCCCTTCAAATAAAAATTGAAAATATTAAAAAAGAAATATTTTTTTGAGAGGAAGGGAGTGTATGTGAGGGGAACAAATAGAGACAGACACAAACACAGAGCAGTTTCTTGTCTGCTCAGATTTGCTCCCCAAATGCCAGGTCTACCCTGTGGGGGGGGGCGTCGTAGAAATGGAGTGAACTTGGTCTATGACTGCTGTCTGCCAGGGCCGGCATTAACAAGAAGTTGGAGTCACAACTGGAGCTGGGCAACAAATCCTGGCACGCTGATGTGGGTGTCTCCCATCCAAGTACTAACCAGGCTTGACCCTGCTTAGCTGCCGAGATCAGACGAGATCGGGCGTGTTCAGGGTGGTATGGCCGTAGACTGACGTGGGTGTCTTAACTACTAGGCTAGATGCTTGCCCCCGGGAAAGCAGTCTTAAAGTATTGTTGCTGTGGTTGATCTGACAATGTTAGGCTTCAGAGGCGGCTCATTTCCATGTAGGATTATTTCTCTGCCATGGGAGAGGCTATTTTTGCATTAGCATGGGCATGACAGAAACCAACATGAGTGGTTCCAACAGCTAAAGAATCTAAGCCACAAAGTAGGATTAAAGGGAGCTGACATTCTGGATTAATTTTTGGATGTGAGAAAGCATTTTAAAAAATACGGAAAAAGATATGCTGTAACTGATCATGTTAAATCAGAGCGAGATGAAATTTAAATAAGAAACTCAAATATTAGTTGCCAGTACTGCATATATAATTTGAAGCCTGGATTATAAGGTCCTTTTGAGGCAAAAAGCAATTAATAGGGGATGTATTCTAATATGTTGAGTTGGCATTAGTTGAATTATTTTTATAGGAAGTTGAGAGATAGGTTGAAATTGGATGAAAGGAAACATAAAAATATAAGCAGCTTAATCCAATGACCATTTCCTTCCTTCCAAAATACACATTATAAAATTCTATTCACTAAAGAGTTTGCATTAATATGATAAAAGCAATCATGATGTCATAAAGGGAGACAGTTTAAGGTATTAAGCTTGCTATTAATCTCTGAAATATAATTCACGTATAATTCACGCAATCAGAAGTATTACTTTTCAAAAATTATAGCAGTGAAGGCTGTGTTTCATAAGCATGATGCTGCATTTGGAATTTTTCTGTGTGCATTTTGGAGTGTTTTACTGTCCCTAAGAGAGCAGTTTGTATGCTTTGTCTGTTACAGGCAGCCCTGCAATACATAGGGCTATTTTTCTTCTTCAAGAGAAATGAGTTCAAAGGCGAAATTCATAAAAGCGCATTCATAATCTTGGCATTAAAAAAATACCATGAACCTGTTCTTGGAGCTTGAGGGTTGTGCTGGAGGAGAAAAGGCAGATCCTTCAAGATGGAGGAACAGTTCAGATAGGGAAGCAGTTGCCCTAAGAACAAAGCAACCCATGCTTCCAGTTCCAGCTCCAAACCCTTAGGCATTTGACTGCATGAAGCTTTATCTGCCATCAAAGAAATACATTCATGACGGTGCTGTAGCAGAATCATGTGAACACGAAACATTTGCGCCTTCACTTCGGCCCAGCTGGAAGCGATTACTGTGTGCAGGAAGAAGGAATGGACAAGACTCCTGACACGTCCCATTTATGTCATGAACAGGCAATGGATGTCCCAGTAGGTTTTGTGGGAAAAAAGTCAACTTCTTGGTAGGACCTAAATCTGAGGAGTGAAGGTGTAGGGATCAAGGCAAATAAAGACAAGAAGAGGAGATGATTTGAGGCAGCCACAATGATTTAAAGCAAAGCCAACAGAGGAAATTTGGGGAGAATGTTTAAATTTGTTATTCCTAATGGCATGAGACTGTGTTTTGATAGCCAGCCTACCCACCAACTTTTGGTTTCAAAGATGAGCGTTGGAATGATTGAGGTTTCATTCTGCACTTCAGGGCCCTTTCTACCCAGTCTGAAATTCTGAAAGTCATTTTGAAGTGATTTTAACTGCCTGCCCTTACTTCCCCCTTCTGTCTCACTTCTCTGACTCCCTGGTGCATCCTTTGCAGTGTTCAAGAGTGAAATTCTTGCTGGGTTGAGAGGGGGATATGGCGTTGTGTGAAACCGCTGCCTTGTTTCATGGAAGGCTGACATGGAGAGGAAAGGTTGTTGGCTGGCTGAGGCAGTGGGGGTGGTATAGGATACCCCCCAAAATCCTCCTCAACATGGAAATTGGCCCCAGATTCCTGGCAATGCATCCAGCAGCAATAAGTTCTGACAGTTGTGAAGAGAGCTGGGATAAAAGGGCTGTCTCTGTCGTGGCTGCATCCCTTGGCCCGAGTTTGGTTGGCGTGCTCACGCGATGTGAAGTCATCTTGTTGTGCTCATATTTCAAAGGCAGCCCGTGGAACAAGTCCCACTCTCCCAACATATCCAAATTTGTCGGTGGAGAGTTTCGACCATTTGCATGAGAATTAATACTAAGTGCACAAAATAACCAAGAAGGAGGAAATGACACAGCTTGAAGCTAATGCAAACAAATGAACAGAAAGAAAACCCAAACATATTTACAAAGATTACAAAGGTAGCATGAAATGTAGATTTAAGAGCCAATAAATTATAAACAGCACAGGAAACGTTAGTCTCTGAAACTTCCTTAGTGCTATGCGGTGCCAGAGGGCCTTGGCAGTTGTGGATTTAACATTTGTGGTTTTGGCTGACAAAGAATGAATGACATGCAGTAAATCATATGAACCAAGAGATTGGCGTGGAGAAGTGAGTGAGCACAGTTGACTGTCAGCCATCGAGCTCACTGTTGTTCTCTAGTCATCCTTGCCGTTACACTTGGAAGCAATAAATCCATGTCTTTGTAACAATGAACCCCTTACCTCCTGCTCCCTCAGCCGGAACTGCTTTTGCTGGAGTTGTAGTTAAAGAAACATAGAAAAAGGTTGGCTGCAGAAAGTAACTGTAAAAGTGATTTTTAACTCTGAGTTGGTAGAATGAACGCCATGAAAAGATCACCTTAACAGTTGTTCTTTTTTTTTTCCCCCTCTTGTTTCCTTTTTAATAAGAAACATTCCATGCAATAATGGCATTGAAATGACTGTGGATATTAAGGACTCATATTGGGCCATGTTGGAGTAATGTAATATCAAGTAATTTATCGCAATAACTCTTAGATTCATATCCTCAATTTATAAAGAAGTGAACACAGACATCAGATTACTCTTGTTTGATGCTTACACTCTAGGGAACTGAATTTTTGATTCTGTGACTAATTTTAGCGAAGTTAAAAGGGGCCCTAGAGATTCTCTCTGGTTTGTTGGTTCTCAGCTGGTGCTAGAACCATCACTCTAGCAGTGCATTTGGAAGTGTGTGTGTGTGTGTGTGTGTGTGTGTGTGTGTGTGTATGTACGGTGGAATGGATAGTGAATGTTTGTCATAAAGAGTGGCTGGTGCTTCTTGCATTTAGTGTTCAGGGGCAGAAACAAATATTTAGAACAGTTTATGCAAAAAAGGAATTGTCCCACTCCACATTCCAATCTCCCCTGAGAATCACTGAATAGTTTTAACACACTCATTTAAAAAGTTCAGAGAGCAAGATCCAGAGACTTGAGAGCATGTGTAAATCTTTCAGCTGTAAGCGACAGAAAACTTCATTCAAACTTACATGAGCCAAAATATTAATTAATTTCCTTTCTCTGGTTCCAGCACAGCTGAATGCAGAACCTAGTATTTTCTTGTTGTATCTCATCTGCTCTCCTATGAGTAACTCTGACCTTAGCTATAGTATTTCCTCCTAGATGGATACTAGTAGCCACATGATCATATCCCTCTAATCTCAGTTTTAGTGACAGGAGAGTACCTGTGCCCTGTGCACCAGTTCCACAGGGTCTTAGCCTGATGGCCATTGGCCCAAGTGCAGTTCTGGGGTCTTTGCTGATGTTGTCTCTGGGTTGGAGGATAGAGGGCATTGACTTTGACCTGTAACTCATAAACATCCCTGTTACAGGCAAAGGATCTGGCCCAACTATAAGGATAAAGCTGATATGGGATGGTTCCTCAAAGTGATGCCTGGAAAAAGGAGGCTGTACAAGAAGAGCAAATATCCATGGCAGTTGGCGGGGGAGTTGGGTAATTTAAGCTTGATCCTGTCTTGTTACTACACTGCTTTTCTTTTATCATGTAGCAGCATAATGCTCTCATGGAATGGAGAAGTACTCGATCCTTCACTCTTAGATCATGAAGGTGAAAGACGTAGAAGAGGAGTAAGGAGATATATGGGTAAACTGTGTTTTAGGCATCACAGGTACGAATTGGGAAAATCCTAGATTCAGTTGCTCATACTTGTTTTCCTTGCAGTGGGCCCCTGGTGTTGGAAGTGAGTTTGTCAAAGGAAATCAAAGTGGCTTCTCCTAAACTCAGCTCTTGCACAGGATCACTGCATTTTCTCTCCAGGCCTTTAGGCTAGTTGTTAAAGTCTAACAGTTTGGTCCAAGGGAAGAAGGGCATCTTTGAATAAACTTGTTAACCTTTCATCTTGAGAGAAGTCAGAGACTTTATGGTATGTAATAAACCCAGAAAAATTTAGAACATTTGGGAATTGACCATAAAAGGCAAGCAATTCTGCTGGAGGAGTTTGGCTCCTATGGATGAGACTTTGTCCAGACACTGCCCGAGTCCTGGCAGACTGTAGAGCTGGAAGGGATAAGGGCCAATCGCCGAAGAAAGAGGTTGCTGATTGACTAGAAACATTTCCCTCTACTGTTCCCATCAAAGTCCAAGCATTCAGGGCATCCCTTTGACACATTGTGTACTTTTTAGACCACTCCACAAAAGCCCATAGATGTCTTCAGGACAATAGAGGAGAGCCAATCAGAGCATCGATCTCCATCAAGGTCATTACTGGACTACATTCTGAACTGAGATTATTGTTCAAGAGCCAGGACCAAAAGAGTAGAATCCAAGAGCTGAAGCAAGCCTTCGAAAGCATTTCCTCCATGGTTTTCACCCTCAACTTCAGCAATGCCCCTTGCCCAGTGTTGGGATTTGCTAAAAGTTTTAAAAGTTTTTGTTTCAAGCAGTGGAACCTTTTTATTGGGGGAACAGGGAAAGTAAATTTCACAGAGTTCCCAAAGATACAAATTGTCCATGTCTGGATATTATTTAAAAATAATATCTCCTACCTTAGAGCTTTTGATTTCTGTGTGACGTTTGATATCCCTATTCTAGGCCTTCAATATTCTGTTAAAACATGGCTTTTCCTTTGCCTTTTGGCTCTTTTGGCTTCCTTGGGTTTCTAGTTTGCCCAGCTCCAGCCCTTAGGATCTCTGTCCTCATACAAGGCCTGTCCCTTCCCAGAGAAGATGGAATAAACCTAGACACGGAGGGCATAAGTAGCTGTTCAATTTTATAGAATAGTTAAGATTTTGAGGACTAGAAGTCAGGTTTGGAGATTTCCATCCTAGTCAATGATTTTTTTTTTTTAAATGGAGACTCATGAACATTTTAACTTTGTTTCAAATAAAGATGATTCATTCTGGGGATTCATATGGGTACCTTAAGGGTTATGGGATACATGGCTGTTCAAAATAAAGAAGGAAAAAAAATTCAGGTTTCTGAGCAACCTTGATAGTTGCTGGGGATCTGTCTACCCACAGGGCAAGAATCAGGCAGCCAGAACCAGTTGCAAGTTGAGGCCACATCCGGGAACTTGGATGCTGGGCTCTAAGTTCAAGGGTGATGATGTGGCTTCAGTTTTCGGTAGGTTCTGAAAGTGACCCCCTTAGAGAAGTGGCTGACTCAGAAACAGAACAGCAACAAGGCTGAGCAGATCAAGAGGACTCTTAAGGTCTACCTGTTAACTCCTCTCACTTCTTCCCAAAGAAATATAATGAAATCCCAGGAAAGAGAGATGGGACACATCGATATAAAATAAGATACAAAGAAGAGCCACAGGACTGAGTAATTTTTTTCAGCACTGGGCTAAGCCTTTGGGTGAGATTTAGGCTGGATGGGTAGCAAAGGGCCAGAAGAAGTTGGTGGAGGAGAGAAGAGGAGGGAGACAGTCTAGAGGCTCCTGGGCTTGGTGTGAGTGAACTTGCCTCACACCTGCAGAATGGTCAGAGTGAGCTTTTGGTTTTTCTGTGCAGTGAGATCTTTGGGTTTATGCTGTTTCCTCTGTGGTAACAGAGAACAGCCAAGAGCATTTGCATAGGCAGCTCGAAGCCTCTTCCAAGAAGCTTCTGACTCATCCCCATCAGTGCCTCCCATGTTGATGGACAGAGGAACCAGGTGGGGAGGTAACAGTTCAGGTCTCCCTCTTCTGGGCTGGTTTCCTCCCTGGGAGGTGAGATGGACATGGAAGGATTTTCCTCTAACCTCTTGATCCCATGCCTTCCTTGTTCTTGCTTTTCCTCCTTATCAAATGCTATGTCTCCAGACTGAGCTGAAAATGAGGAATGCAAAGCTTGTTATTATGTTTTTAAATCAAGAGTGTAAGTTTTCATAATGTGGATTTGTACCATAGAGTTAATGCTTGAAGATGTTTGTGTGTTCTCAGAACCCAGTAAAGTAATTGCTAGCTAATACTTGCTCTTCAGAGCAACCTCAGCATGTAATTTAGGAGTCCAGGGTAGGACCCTTATAGAGACATCTAGTCTACCAAGTCTATCTGTCTTCTTCCAGGTTCTGTCCATCATCTGCATGCTGTGGAGCTCCCACCAGCTGCGTGACAGCCCTGATAGCGTGTCTCAGGCACTTTGCTTAAGCATTCTCTCATTCCATCTTGGTAGTATGGGGTAATGCTTAGGACTGTGCCATCCTACATCTGCCAAATCTGACAGTTTTGGTTAGGGCAACGCCCATGGGTTCTACTTTGATTTTCAGTTGTCTCTGAATATGTGTCATATAAAAATAGTACGCAGTCTGCCCAGTGGAGCCATTGCTTGACATTCACGGTTTTGCTCTGGCTGTTACTACACCATGATCAATCAGGGGGAAGAGGGAGTGCTAACGTGATTGGCTAATATTTACAAAGAAAAAGCAGTCAGAATATGGAATTTCTTTACCTGGACTCAGGGAACCAACACACAAACTATTACTGGAGAACAGAACGCCTTTGGGCTCGTTGAAGTAGAATTTTACTGCATTGTTCTGGTTCCCCTCCAGCTCTTGAGACAGTTCCCAGGAATCTTTAGCTAATTTATCTGCATCCCTAAACTTCTAAATGTTGAAGGGACGTAGGACTCATTTCTTCATCCTCTTCATGTTTCTATCTTTCTTAGACCATTGTGGGTCTTACTTAGCTTCACATCTTGAAATGCCACACCTACATAACTCTCAGCCATCTTCTAGATAGTTATATACAAGTATGGACTGGACAATTTCACTTAGAGGTCAAACTTAACACATCTACGCCAAACTGCTCAGCTACCCCATTCCCCAACCTGCTGCACGATGGCCTTCTCTGTCTTGGTTGAGGGTAGCTCCGGTCTTCCCCAAACGAGCCAAAAACATTGAAATGGCTCTTCGCTCCTCTTTTCATGCCCTTTGACCCCTTAGTAAGGAAATAGGCAGGCCAGGTATAGCTCAAAATGTATCCAGAATCCAACCACTGCTTAGCCCTTCCACTACCACCACACAAGTCTAAGCCACCATCATCTTTTGTCTTGATTACAAGGACTTCTACCCTAGCTCCCTGTAGTCTGTGATTAATGGCCCGGGGAGAGGGATCTTTGAAAAACAGGTTACATTGTGTTCCTCCTCCCACTCAAAACCCTGCAGTAGTGCCTTATTTTAGTCAGAGTAAATGTCAATGTACTTAGAGGGTCTTGCATTACTCTGTGACCTGACTAGTACACTCCTTGGGCTTCCTGTAGGACCAGTCTTCCTTGTTGCTCGCCCTGCTCCGGTCCTGTTGTCTTGTCTCCTGTTTCTTGAGCCCTGCAGTCTTGATCCAACATAAGGACCTTTGAACACACTGCTTTTTTGGCCTGCGGTATTTTTTTCCCCAGACACTGTTAGGACTTGCAGTCCTTGCTAGTATGTAATTTTCCAGTGGAAGTTTTCCTTGATTTCTATTAGGTGTTTTATTTTGATCTCTTTTATTGTGTTCTATTTTCTATGTTTTAGAGAAATTTATTAGAAGGGCAGAGAGAGATTTTTCCATTTGCTGATTCACTCTCCAAATGGTCACAGCAGCTGATGCCAGCAGGCAGGAACTAAATTCTACTCTTTGACATGGGTGGCAGTGGCAAGGGCCCAAGCTCATTAACAGGAAGCTGGATCTGAAGTGGAACAGTCAGGACCCACACGTTGCCAGCCCCCTACTTCCTTTGATTATCTTCTAACTTAATGTACAATTTATTTATGTAAAATATTTGCTTTTTAAAAAATCTACCTTTGTCTTTTATAATACAGGCACTGGAAAGGGCAGTTATTGGTGTATGGTGGATTTGTTCGATACATGAACGAGTAGCAGTGGGTTCTGAGCCAATTTTAGAAGGGATTCAGATGCAAGGTTGGCTATGGAATCCTTAGGACACAGACACTGATGTTGAGGCTGGTTGACTGGCCAGAGATGCCCTGGGTTGTAATCAGAGCTGACACTGGGGCCCAGCATGATGTACCAGGTAGCCCTCAGAGATCTCCATCATCACTGAAATGTAGCGAATTTGATTGAAAGGGGAAAATCAGTTATTCTTCTCCATACATACGCATTTAGATGATTCTTTGCCCTGCCTTGATGATTACAAGGCTACGTCAGATTTAAGGATGGAAAAAGAGATGGATATCTAATGACGTTTTTCAATTTTCAGGCACAAAAAATAAATTAAAAATGGTGAAATACTTTAGTCATAGGATTAAAGCTGAAGTGAGAAGTGGAGCTAGAGGAAACGAAATGGGTGAAGCTTTCTGGAGAGGGTGGAGTCGTGATTACAGCTGAAGGACTAAGTTATCGTAAAATACAAGGGACAATGGGGAAGGGAGACAGGGAGGGGGAGTGAAAGGGGAAGACCTATAGCTACAAAACCGTATAATGGAAAAGAACAACAACAAGCTTTCTGGCGAATTCTATGCTCATACACACTTGGTGTGCAGGCTGATTTAAAAATCTCTGAGGTCTTTTGTATCCTTCAACCACTCCTATCACAGCACCAGAAAAGTGCCACTTAGGTATTGGTATAGAGAAATTCAACTACTGGACACTCAACTCCAGCCTTACCTCCCTGTTTCTAATCTGAGACTCTGTGATAATTCACCTGTCCCTTGCCCTTCAACTTGGTACTTGTGACAATAGCCCCATGTAACCCATACAGTGATTATGATAATCGGGGGGCATCTCCTTTCACGCTCCAGTGTCCTAGTTAAGGGGATGAATTTGGGGGACATCCTGCTTCAAGAGCTTAGCTTGTCTGGTGGTCTTGGACCAATTCTACTCGAGGCATCCCTGTGCCTTTCTCTCTTCCTCTCATTGGCTTTGTGGTGGTAAAAACTTGATTCTGTAGACGTTCACTTTCCCCAGAAGTTCAAAGGCTAACCCAGTACCACTTGGAGTATGTAATTTGACCATTGAATAACAGGGTGGATCCAAACGTTTCTGGTTACCAGCAATAGAGAAGTGGTGCAAAATGAGAACCAAAACCCCAAGCTCATTGCCTGGGGGCGTGAGTGATTGGGGGCCACCCTGGCTGGATGGTTGTGCAATGAAGAGAATGTGGTACTTCTTCTTCAGTGTGTGGGCAAGTCATGTCCTGTGGTCCTGTGTCCTCATCTGTAAACTCGGCGACTCAACCTAAAAGTTCACCAGAGTCCTTAGAGCGAGAAGTGTCTGTGAAGTAGTGTGACATATTGCTTACAAACTTACATTTGTAGATAGAACTGCCTTCTAATCCTAGCCTTGTAACAAAATGTATTTGATTTTGTCCAGGTGCCAAATTCATTTTTTTCATGTGTAAATGAACAATGTACTCACTCATAGGCTTTTAAGGATGATTCAGTGGAAGAATATGTAAGAAAACATAACCCAAGATAGGGTATTAGCCACAATGACTTAGGCTGTGATTTGGGATACCATTTTAGATATGACCACTGTAAACATTTTTCCGTGAATCTGCATGGACACCAGTTTTGCTTAATCATTGAACTATTCATATCTTGCTTTATGGTCAGCGTTTTCTGTAATATTATAATATGGATTTTTTTTGAAACATAGCTATTTGAAAGCTTACTATCTATAAGGATGTACTGAAAAGTATTTGACCCATTTTGCACTGTTGAGCACCTTACATTTCTAATATCTTATTATTCAATAATCCTTGGTGAAAAGATTTACCTAGAAACCTGGGTCTGTATCATTAATTATTTTCTTGACAATGGCAGTTTGTACGTAAGAAAGCAATGGATTGAATGTTTCAAGGATTAGTTTAGATTGCCGCTGCTGGCAAGTGCCATGTGCATAGCCTGCAGCTGCCACTAGGTGGCACCTTTGCCACATGGTTTCTCTCACCTCTTTTTTTTAGTATCATTTTTGAAGACCAAACAATAAATTGTGAGTGAATAATGTTCAGCTTCAAATATTAAAACATTCTACAAAGGACGTAAGTCAGCAGTTCCCTGAGGGCCTGGGATATTTCGCTCTCCCTGTTGGGTTGATTTCATCCAACCCAGTAGCTTGTCAGCTGCAGACCTGTTTGTGAGAAAAAACGTTCAGTCTGGACTGCTGGCCAATCTCCTCGCCAGGCTCTCAGGAAACACACACATCAATAAAAACAACTGCTAATTGAACGCTTTCTTGAGCAATTACAGATTTATGAAAATTTCAAGAGATGCTTATTAGCAGCAACATTTTTACATAAGGAAACTAGATGGAAAGGTAATAACTTGGCAAGATGCCACAGCGAATTAATGTCCAAAGGCAGTATTCAGATGGGTCCCTTTATCTTTGATGTCTGGGATTTTTTAACAATTCTCTTAGGGTTGTTAAAAAAAAAAAAAGAAAAAAACCCCATATTCTGAGGTTCTGTGTATTGGTCCAGGAATCAGCATGGAGTTTTAGAATTTGCATTTAAATGACTTTCTTGGGAGACCAGTGGATGCCCTAACTAGAGACATCAATTTCATCTCTTCTGTGACCAGCTGAACCATTTGGAAGTTTTGGCCAGAGAGACTCGGTTGACCTTGGGCCATCGCGATCTTCTTGTCACTTGTTCAGCCCCCATTTTATGTCAGCAGCAGTTTTAAATCCTCGAAGATTTGCCTGACAGAGAGCGTGCGATGCAGTTTGACATTGAGAATGTGGTTACCTGGGCAACCAAGCTCCTTTCTTTTGCTGAGAGGAACCCTTCCCAGTCCTCAGCCCAGCAGTGTGATGGGTGGGGGACCGAGCCTGGGCTCTGAGGTGAGGCAAACTCAGGTTTAAATTGAAACTTCATCACTTCTTTCCTAAGTCTGTGATTCTGATCAGATAACCTAGGGTGTGTGTACATCTAGGTACATTCTTCTGAAAAATGGATGTAGTTACATCTTCATTCTAGGGCTGACACGATACAAACAAGATGATAACTAATAGTCAATGTGTCATACCCAGGACCTGTCCCATGAAATATGTTTAGGACATGACAGAAGATTAATAGCCATTTGCTTAAATAACAGGGAGGAAAATGTGTTAATTTAAGTGTGGGAAACTGTGTGTTATTTTAAAACAGCTCTACTGAGATCTAGTTTGCATTTATCCTCAAGGGGAGCTCGGAGGATGTTTAGTATGCGCTGTGGATCGCGCAAGCGCCAGCGCACTCCCGGTTAGAACTCTTCCCGCACTCTAGAGGTTCCTTCTCGCCGTCGGCAGTCAGCCCTCACCCGGACAGCCGATGCTTTGCTTCGTGCCTCTCTACATGCTGTGTTTCTAGATCTCTCCTGCACATGAGGTGATAAACATGTTATCTTCACTTGCCGGCTTCTTAACAAAGCGTCATGTTTTTGAGTATAGCATGTACCATGGTACTTCCAACCGCTCACAAAAATGGGATTAAAAGCTGAATTTATTTTGATATAAAAATCTTGGAATATGTTCAGTTTTCCACATATCCATGAGCTTTTTGAGCACCCCTTCTGTGTAAATCCTTCTTTTCCATTGAATAATATTCCATTGGATATATCAGTGTTCAACTTTTTTTTGAGTAATTACACAACTTTTCCAAAACAGCTGTTCTATTTCATATTTCCACCAGAAATCGATAAGAATTCCAGTTCCTTCATATTCTCTCCAACATGTGATTATCTTTTTAATGGTAGTCATCTTCCTCGGTGAACAATAGTAAATATCTCAGGGTTTTGATTGGCATGCTATGAATGACCAATAATGTTGAGCAATCTCCTGAGATTATTAACTATCTGCTTATCTGTCATCTATTTTTCAGAGATACAAAGTAGTTTGTGAATTTATTTCTAAGGCTTTATTTCTTTATTTGGAAGACAATATAACAGAGAGAGAGAGAAAAAAAAATCTTTCATCTGATTTATTTCCCAAATGACCTGTAGCAGCTCAGGCGAGGCCGGGAAGAAACCAGGAGCTAGGAATCCATCCATTATTGCTTGAACCTTCGTCTACACCTCCCAAGGTGTGCATTAGCAGGAACCTGGGGTCAGGAGGAGCAGAGCCAGCACTTGAACTCCTAAACTCAGGTATGAGCGGTAGGCATCGCAAGGGTGTCTTAACTGCCAGACCAAATGCCTGGCTCTTATGTAACACTTTAAAGTTTGTTGCACGGAAAGACTAGGAACCACACACACACACACACACACACACACACACACACACACACACACACCTTTATATGTCTTCTTTGGGAAAATGTCTATCCAGGTTTTTTTTCACACCTTTTCATTGTGTTATATGTCTTTATATCATGAAATTAAAAGAATTTCTCATATATTTTGAGTATAAGTCACCTAACTGATGTATGCTTTGCAAATACCCCATTTTATGAATTGTCTGTTTACCTTCTTGATAATATCCTTCGAAGTACAAAAGTTTTTAACTTTGGTGAAGTTTAACTTATCTATTCTTCTGTGGTTTGTCATGTTAATGCGAGAGTTAAGAATCCATCGTCAAATCTGTCATTGAGCTATATTCTCATGCTTTCTTCCAAGAATTTTACTATTTTAATCCTTACTATTAGATCTGTGATACATTTGAATCCATGTATATCTGTATATCCATATACTTATTAACTATTTTTATGCATGTACATCCATATATGTTAACATGTATGAGGCTGAAGGCCCAACTTTTTTTCAATATTTATTTTTATTTGAAAGCAAGATTTATGGAAATAGAGACAGAAATATTCTATCTTCTGGTTCACTTCTCCAGTGGTCTCAATGTTGGAGTTGATCCAGATGGAAGCCAGGAGCCAAGAACCTCTTCCTGGTCTCTTCCTGGGTGGGGGGACCCAAGCACCCCGGCCATCCTCTGCTGCTTTCCCAGGTACACTTGCAGAGTGTGGATTGGAAGTGGAGTGGTTGGGACTCAGACCGGCGTCCACGTGGGAACACTGATGTAGTGGCATAGCAGGTCTTCTGTTGTCTTCACGCCAGCCCTACATCTTACTCCTTTTTTTCCTTTTTTTATTTTGACAATCTTTACATAGTTAATTTGGGTAAAAAGGTTCAAGGGCTACAGGAAAGTGGGTACAATTTGCTCTTTGTATAAAGTTTTTTTTTTTTTTAATCTTTCTAGTCTCCATAGATTTCCATATGAATTGTAGGACCAGTTTGCCAATTCCTGTAAAAATCCTGTTAGGATTTTGATATAGTATATTGAATTTGTATGTCAGTCTGGAATGTATTACTCTGTATGATAAAATTCAGTCTTTAAATCCATTAATTAGTAGGATGTTTTTTCCCCCACTTTTAGGCCCTTTTAATGCTTTCAATGTTGTTTTATAGTTTTCAATGTTAAATTTACTCCTAGCCACTTTATTCGTTTTTTTTTTTTTTGAGGCATTCTAGATGAAATTATTTCCTCATTTTTGGATTGTTTATGACTGGTGTATAAAACTGAGTTTTGTATATCAATCTTATTCTGTGACCTTGCTGAACTTACTAGTTCTAATAATTTAAAAAGTGAATTCTTTAAGTTATTCTAAACGAGAGATTGCTTCAAAGGGTTCATAGAAAATGGAATAAAAAGGCAAGTTTATTTTGATGCAAAAAGTGTTTGAAATCTATGTGCAGTCTTTCCATGAGGTTTTTGAAAACCTCTCATGTAAGATGGAGTTAGCTGTATTTTCCATTTTTGATGCATATGCCTTTTATTTATTTTTCTTGTCCAGTTGCTCTGGCTAGAAACTCCAGCATGATGCTGAGTAGACGCCTTGGCAGCACACGCTGCTCTGTCCCTTGGCTTTGGGGTAAGTGTTCAGGTTTTTACTATTAAGTATGATGTTAGCTGCGGTCTTTTCAAAGATGCTCTTTATCAGGTTGAGAAATTTCCTCTCTATTCCTAGTATTTAGTGTTTTTGAAGACATAAAAGGATATTGTATTTTTTCTGAGTGCATCTTTATGTTTGCTTTTAAAACATGATGTATTTGTGTATTCTCTCTCTCTTTTGAATGGAGAGATCTGCCCTTCTCTTGTTCACTACCCACATGCCAGCACTAGTTGGCTGGGGCTGGGGCAGGACAAAGCTGGCAGCCAGGACTTCTGTCTGGGTCTCTTGTGTGGATGGCAGGGATCTGATTCCCTGAACCATCACCTACACCTTCTCTTGTGCACATCCACAGGAGGCTTCAAGCATGAGCAGACTTAGGACTTGAACTCACACAGATAGGGAATGCGGACCCCCCCAGTGGGCATCTTAACTGCTAGACAAATGACTGCCCTTTAAGGAACACTTTTGAGTTTGTTGAAAGCAAAGACCTGGAAACCACAAGACTTGCAAAACGATGATTTACTCAGTTGCTTGATGATTTGCTTTCTAAATCTCTATGAAGTAACGATACGTCTTTACCAAGACTTACTGAATGATTATGGATTATACAAAGTTCTCTTCAAGCCTATATAACTCAGTAGTTACTAATATTTAGAAAATATTATGACTGTCAATCTGAATGCATCTTTGCCAGTAAAAAGTTTTGATAAATGCTGTATTTTTTTTTTAAATCAACATTACGATGATGAACAACAGATCATTTAAATTTTGGAAAATGCCTGAGACATAACCTAGATGGCAAGGTCAGCTTCGAGTGTCAAATTGATCTGACAAACTTAGTTACTTATAAAAAAAATTTGGCTTCAATTTTAAATGAACAATAACAATGTATTGCCATACTGTCCACAGCAACTAACACTTCTGGCGGGGGGCAATTGTTGAATATAAGTTCTTTGCACTTTCTTTTAAAAATATCTTAGAGATAACCTTATTTACACTTTAAAAACTAATACTTTTTATTAGGATTCAATTTTTGGCAAGTAAAGTGTTTATGGTATTTCCAAATTAAAGCGATGTGTGAAGTAAGGATTTAAGTAGGCAGTTCTTTTCTTCATGGTGGTCCTGCGTAGACAAACATTTATGCATGATTTGAAACTCTACTCTAACGTACTTAAGATAAAAAGTTTGAAAGTCTAAATTGTATTCCTAAGGAGTCTCATATGCCATAATCTTATCAGTAATGCTGTTCTATTTTCTGTATTAGTAGACAAATTATAATGTCTATTAACCTATTAGGTATATCCATCTGTCGCAATTTTTGCTCCAATCTGAAAAATGTCTCCTATTTCTTCAAGCATGTTATTAAATGGAGAATCTGATGTCATAATGTGGTGTATATATCATTAAAATGCTCATGTATCATAAAAGTTACACACTGAAATAAAAGAAATTTTGGCATTAATGGAATTGGGACACAGTCCTCAAAACGTCTGCAAAACCTTAAGGGGCACTTTCAAAAATGCAATAATTCAAAAAGTGGCACTTTCAAAAATGATTTCCTGGGGAAAATCATCTGATATCCCTACGTGGATTGCCAAAGAAGATGCAAAAACGTGTCTTTGGGTTACAAGGCTTCATCAGCAAGCTTCCTTCGGCTTCTTGGAATCCTCAGGATATAAACAGTGCTGCTTACGGCTCACTGAGGTTCAAGTTCTAGGCTGCCGGAGATCCACGCGTTCCTGGGGTGGCTGTTGGCTTCCGTGTTTGAGTTAGCTTATTTTACTGATTTATCTTAACATAACTTTTGACCATGATCAATTTTTGTTATTGCCTTGCTGCTTAACTTTTAGGCATTAAAACTTTTAGTATTCTTTAGCCTTATTAAATTTCCTTTATTAGGAGAGGTTCTTAGGACAGTTACATCGCCAGAAAGACAACATTTGAAAGATTTGTTCAGATTTGAATATATATTTATACATATAGAAAATATTCTAATTGAATATATATATAAATCTGACTTTAGGCTTGAATCCCCATTGGAAGTTTCCTTTGCTAAGACTTAAAATTGATGAAGAGGTTTATTTTGAGGACTTTAATTGCTCTGTTTCAACTTCATAGACCGCGGGCTTAAATTTATACCTCTGGCAGTTAGCATATTATTGTTGGAGTGTTTTTGATGGTGTTATTTTTGCCTTTTGTGGAATCAATGCTATGTGAGGTGGAAATAGAATAGGAAGAGATCTTCAGGCTTGGATGAAGAGTGGCTTTGAAGCAGGTTTGGTTGATGAACTCTCCGGACTTCTTTTGGAGCCTCCCGGGGGTACAGTTGCCTTTATTAATCACAGAGGCGCTAACATGTGCTCCTTCTGTTTTACTCCCTTGTCTCTCTTGATAAACTTAGAAGTCTGGTACAGGAGAGATTGTGATTTATTGAACCGTCTCAGTCTCAATCACGGACAACTAAGGCTTTGGAGGAAAAAAGAGCAAGAAAGGAAAAACATGTTGCTTAGTGTCCCCCCGCCCCATCCCCCAAGGAAGAAAGATGTAACGCAGTAACTGGAGTTGCCAAAAAGGCCAGTTGCTGCCAAGTCTTTGATCTGGCAAATGAGGAAATCTTCATTTTTTGACCAAATATTTGCAACATAACACTAATTCTCTCACAATATTTGTTTTTTTCTACTGTTTCTATTTGTCAAGATCCATATTATTAAGGTTTTCTTTTCTTCAACATTACTGTCTGCAACTGGTTATGATCTATTGGTGAGATCTCTATTCTATCCATTTCTGTATTTTGGAAATGTGCTAAATGTGCGATGGTTGCAGAAGGGTTTTGCGCAAATGAGAACATGGTAATAGGATTTGAAAGGGTTGCCTGTAACCCAGCTTTATGGCACTCCTTGAACATGTGCAGTCACTTGGATTATCTACTGAAGCAACACAGGATTTTCTTCTTTGCGTTTTACTCATGACTAGGCGAACTAGTGGTATCCAAAGTAGCTTTTCCAAATGATGTGTATGAAAACAAAAGAACTGCTAGTTATATTCACTTTTAATTTCAGCCTTTACTTTTCTTAGCCACTATGCCAAATGCCTGCTTCTGCCACTTAAACATCAAATTTTTGCTTTTTAAAATCACGCCCAGAACATGGCTACATTTTATAGTGAAAATATTGAACAGAACACAAGTAGAAACAAGATAGGAGTACATCTCCTCAGGAGCATTCATCAGTGTTGGGTTTCTAAGGCCGGATTACAGCCTTTGGTTTGTCAAAACTTGCTTTCTCGATTAAGAATGGTAGATGAAAAAATGTTTCTAAGGGGTTCATATAGAACTTCAAGTACATGAAAAGCAGACTTTCATTTTCAAGTTTCTCTTGGTTTTCAGAATAGAAAAGGATTCCATCAGGTAGGTTTTAGGTTGGGACAAGCTGCCCCAGGGGAGATGGGTGCTGTCTCTGGGCGGGGGGCTGTGGGTGGGGGGAAGGTGAGGCAGCAGGATTGAGAAAGAAGTCAGCTGCTAACAGAGGGCAAACGACTGAGGTCCGGCCTTCCTTCCTTCCTTCCTTCCTTCCTTCCTTCCTTCCTTCCTTCCTTCCTTCCCTCCCTCTCTCCCTCCCTCCCTCCCTCCCTCCCTCCCTCAAAAATCAAAGTTACAGAAACAGAGAAAGGTAGAGACAGAGAGATTTTCCATTTTCTGGCTCACTACCCAAATGCCCGCAATGGCCAGAGCTGGCCTGGTCTGAAGTCAGGAGCCAGGAATTTCCTCTGGATCTCCCACATGGATGATGGATGTAAGGGCCCAAGCTGTGGGTCCTCCTTTGTTGCTTTGCCAGGAGCTGAATTGGAAGTGGAGCAGCCAGAGCATGAACCAGTGCCCATAGATGATACCAGCAACACAGGCAGAGGATATAATTTGCCATGCCACTGTACCTACCTCCCCCATTTTCCCATTCTTGTAAGGAAACAGTTGCATGAGATTAGGGGCTAGCCTTATTTCAGCATTATCTCATTTTAACCAATTACATCTGCAAGGACCAATTGCAAAATAAACTAACATTTTTTTTTTAGATTTACTTAGTATTATTGGAATGAAAGATCAAATTTACAGGGAGAAGGAGAGACACAGAGAAAGATCTTCCATCCACTGGTTCATTCCCCAAGTGGCTGCAGTGAATGGAACTGAGTCGGACTGAAGCCAGGAGCCAGGAGCCAGGAGCTTCTTCCAGATCATGAAGACATCCACATGGGATCCCAGCACTTACAAGGGGTTGACTCATTAGTCAATAATCCATTGTGCCAGACCCAAGGTCACACTCTTAGAACCTTATGACCTTTTTGGGGGACACTGATACGTGGCTTGATGTTTTCTAGGGATCCAGCAGTGACTGAATACAGAACTATGAGTGGGAGCTATGAGAAGGGAATGGGGACCACCTTCATATTCTGCATCAGAACAGAGACTTGGAGACCTGAAAAAAGCTGTGACGCAAAGGGAGCGAGGAGATTTTCCAGCATCTCATGTTTTTCTTAGAGTACATGTTTGGTTGAGTGACCTGGTGGAGCAGGTGACCAGGTGATGAGGGCTGTTCACTGAAGTTGCCTTGGCCTCCACGGCTGCTGCTTGCCTGCCCAGGACCGGATCCATTCTGAATGGTGCAGCATCAGTCATTAAAAATCAAAGCTCTAAATAAATGAGAAGGAGGAGGAGTCTGCTAGACAGATGCATTTTTGAAAATTTTGGTGCTAAAAGAAGCTTACAGTAGCTTGATGGGAGAGCTGTGTTGAGGGAGTACATTTTATTTTGATTTGCTTTATTTTTTACAAGGGTTATCTATTTATCAGGGAGAAGGAGAGAGAGGTCCTGTGTCCATTTGTTCATGCTAACAAATGCCTGCCGTGGCTGGAGTTGGCCTAGGCTGACGTCCTGGAACTTCTGGCTCCATCCAGGTCTCCCACTTGGGTGGCAGAGACAAAAGCATACATTTCCTTCCCAGTAAATAGCATTGTCAGGAAGCTGGATTAAAACTGAAGCAGGGACTCAAACCTAGGCAGTCTGACATGGGATGTGGGAATTCCCAAGCAGCATTTTAATCACTGGCCAGACACTTGCCCTTGGTTGTAAACATGGATGTGACTTAGATGCGTTTGTTGTCACACAGGAGGGCTCAGGGCTTGGTGGGTAGGAGTGTTGGGATCAGTTGCATTGGTGCTGGGTTAGTATTGAAGGGAAGCTGCATGTTCCTAATGCGTAATTATTTCATTCCAGGTCTGACCTTTCTCAGAAGTGTCCTCTGGGCTCTGAGTCAGGGTAGTTGGGATGAGTGCCCTAATTCATGAAGGCTGTTACAGTTTGGAATCCATCCTGGCCATCTGGCAGGCAAGGATAGGGCTGTTGTCTCCTCATAGGGATTATGGTGCTTGGGCACAAACATACACACCATTGCCAGAGGCAAGTGATTGTTTTGGAGGGTGGAGGGAGAGGAGCAGGGTCATTCTTGATTTCCTTTTCCTCCTTATCTGTCAGTGGCCAACTGTCCTAACTTTCAATGGGAATAAAGACCCATTGGGATGCTTTAATAATATCCTTATTAGTATAATTTTCATATAAGATCTGAATGATATGTTTTATTCGACAGTTATGCTTCAGGGGCCGGTGTTGTGGTGCAGCAGGATAAGATGCTGCTTGCGATGGTGATATCCAATGATGGAGAGCCAGTGCAGGCTTCCTGATAATGTATCAAGGAAGGCAGGAGAGGGTGGCCCAAGTACTTGGATCCCCATAAACCAGATGGGAAACCAGGCTGCAGTTCCTGTTTCCTGACTTCAGCCTAGCCCTGCCTTGCCTGCTATCTTCATTTGGGGAGTGAACAAGAAAACAGAAGATGCTTCTCTCTGTTTGTCTTTGTTACCCTGCCTTTAAAATAAATAAATACATATGTAAAAAAAAGATGTTTTCGAAAAGAATAATAGACGGAACAAGTGTGTGAGAGCTTCTTAAAAGTTCAATTTAATGACCGGAGTTAAACAAACCTTTATTCTGAAGGCATATTATTGAGCCCCATGTACTCTTTTAATCGTCTAGGGCATTAACTTAGACAAGCACTATGCTATCCGTCAATGTGGATGAAAGCCAGGCTCCAAGGCTTCTGGGGACAGGAGGAGGGCCTGATGAGGTCTGGTTTCTCCTTAGGAAAAAAAAAAAAAAGAAGCTTATGAAATTGTTAATTTTTCCTTATGGTTTAGTTGCTAGGCAGCAGGAATATGAGGGCTCAGACAGAGCATTTCTGCTTGCAGAGATGACAGTCAAGCGGGCAAAACAGAGGAGACAATGTCTGACACTGCCTACTGGAGTTCAAGAAGACGTAAAGCAGAAGACATTTGGCAAGATGTAATGGGGAGGCAGGAGCTTTCCAGATGGAGGAAGGATGAGGGCAGAGCTGGGCAGTGGGGCACTTAGATGATGCTGAGCAGAAATGCAGATATTTGTAGTATACCAGAGGAAGGGCTGGAAGTGAGTGGTTCCCATGTCTCTGCCACCTGGTCTGTGGGCAGGGATGGTGGTAGAAGGACTAGTAGTCAGCGAATTTGAACTAGAAGGGAAATTGGGATATATTAAGAATGGCTTCGTATGTCTTGTTCAGTTGTTTGGACATGATTTTATAAGCCGTGAGTTGAAACTACTAGAAAAATTCCTGTATTACTATTTTAGGAAGAGTTGGAGAATGATTGTGGTGTCGATCCCTATCTTGTTACTTGTTTTTTTTTTAAAGATTTATTTATTTTTATTACAAAGTCAGATATACAGAGAGGCGGAGAGACAGAGAGGAAGATCTTCCGTCCAATGATTCACTCCCCAAGTGAGTGCAATGGCTGGAGATAAGCCAATGGCAGGAGCTTCTTCCGGGTCTCCCACACGGGTGCAGGGTCCCAAGGGTTTGGGTCATCCTCGACTGCTTTCCAAGGCCATAAGCAGGGATCTAGATGGGAGGTGGAGCTGCTGGTATTAGAACCGGTGGCCATATGGAATCCCGGCACTTTCAAGGCTAGGACTTTAGCCACTAGGCCACCGTGCGGGGCCCTCTCTTGATATTTGTGTTAGGCTCCATTTTAGTGTATGTTAAAACTTGTTATCCAATGTGACTCTTTTGCCTTTGGAATTCTCTTCTGTGCCCCAGTTTCTTTTCTATTTTATGGGGTGATATCTGCTGCTTTAGAGGAATTGTGGCATGGTAAAAGGTGGACTTGGATAATTGACTCTCCAAAAGCACTTCAAAAGCACAAAACTTGGGAGACAAATGACACATTTGCAAAAAAAAATCTATATATGAGGTTGATCAGAGCTGGTTTTTAACATACCTTTCTGCCTCGCACACATTTCATCCCATAAATAGAGACTTTACGATCTTGGGCAGAGCCATGAGGATGAGAAGGATGGGAAGGGTTGGAATGTGAGATGATGGATAAATCTGGAAGTAGAAAAAAAAAATCAGACTTTCAGATCCATTAACGGAAACTGAGAAAAATGAGGACCTACATGCTTAGGGCAAGCTTTGTTCGGCGCCAGGTCCTGATTCCCCATATGCAGCCTGCTGCTGGAGGTTTACTGCTGCCCGAGAGAGGCTCACTGCATCCCCTGGGGTCTGGAGAGGGGCAAATGCAGACTAATATTGTACGTGCATGAGGAAGAGGCCTGCAAGAACAGGAAGAGGGTGGCAGGGCTGAGTAAATGAGTCTTACTGCTGGCCTAGTGAGATTGGTGGGCTAAGAAGGATTTATAAAACTGTTGCTTTTGTTAAATATGAGTTGAGTTTCTTCTCACCACTGAAAAACAATTTTAAATGATATTTTGGTTAAGTCTCTACATTGGGAAACAAGGTAATAAATGAAAAAGCGTTAGATCTAAATTCCAAGCAACCTTCTATGAAGCAAAGCTTGTTCCAAGATCTAAGCATCGTCTACTTCCAGCCATGGTAGAACAGCTGCATATTCAAAGAGAAATATACTAATTCAGCGAGGGTGTTAAAGAGCAACACATTTTACTTCATTATTATTTTCTGGTTATAAATTTGATATGTTGGTATTAGAGAATGTGTTAAAAATTGAAAATATATAGAAAAATCACTCCAGCTAGCATCACCTAGAGAAAACTATAGTTCATAATTGGGTCTATTTTGTAGCATATTCCCTTTTTTGCATAGTTAGCATAGTTAGGAGCATACTACATATACAAATCTATTCTCTCTTTTTAAACTTTGGTATAGCATAAACATTTTTCATGTTTCAGTAAATTTTTATAAACATTTCAATGGCTGTATAATATTCCATCATTTAAATTTATAATAATTTACATAACCACTCACTTATTGTCTTCAAACAAAATCTCTGCCAATGTCAAGGACAGGGAGACTAGAGAACCCAAGAGCGCTATATATGTCTCTGTTTAGAGGCAGTGCCTTTAAGGAAACATCAGCCCTTCCATGTTGAAGACTGGTCCTTACCTCCTTCAGAATTCATGCCTCAAAGGCTCCATCATGTGTAGGAAGGAGATGGGATGGAATATGGCAGTTAAGAGCCTGTCATATGGCCGACTGGAGTTAGGCCCTTCTGTGAATATGCCTGTGTTCTCCTTACAGCCACCCTGCAAAGCATGGAGTATCTCAATTTTGGAGGAGGAGTCCGAGACTTGGAAAAACAGATCGAAGATCTCTTATCTGGAATACTTGGGGGTCAGAGTGTTTCAGATTCAGGATATTTAATTTTGATGTATAAAATGAGCCATCCTGAAGAGGGATCTGTCTAGACATGAAATTCATGTTTCATATATATACACTTTGTACTTATAAACATACGTGCACTTTATAGCCTGAAAGCAATTTCATGCAACATTTTTGTGTACCCGTGTTTTGACTATGACCTGCCGCACGAGGTCACATGAGGCATTTTGTGTGTGCGGCATCATTTCACTGCTCAAAGGATTTTATATTTTGGAGCATTTGGGATTCTCACATTAGGAGTATTCAACTTACATGAAATATTAGCAATGCTCAGTCTGCATTAAAAAGCTTTCCTAAGGTCGCAGGGAGTGAGTGACAGTCTGGAGTCCCCCAGGGATTCCATTTCGATGCATTATTACTTTGTAGGACACTTTTTAGAACACATTTATTTATTTGAAAACCAGAATTAGAGAAAAGGAGAGAGTGAGAGAAATATCACCTATCCTTTAGTTTACTCCCCAGAGGGCTGCAGCGGTTGGAGCTGGACTGGTCTGAGCCAGGAGCTTCTTCTGGATCCACTGTGGGTGGGTGCAGGGACCCAAGCACTTGGGTCATCGTCTGGTGTTTTCCTAGATATGTTAGCAGGAAGCTGGATAGGAAGTGGAGCAGCTGGGCCTTGAAAAGGCACCCTTACCTGTGAGATAATCTTTTTTTTTCTTTAATTTTTATTTTTCATGATACAGTTCCATAAGTGCATAGATTTCTTCTTCCACCTCCCATTTCTCCCCCACCTCACTGTTTCCCCTCATATAATTATGAAAGTGTAGTCATTTAGCAAGTTACAAGTTCATAATTTGACTATTTAAGTGTATCATGAGATTATAGGTATAGACAATGATAGAAAGTCTGGGATCCTATTATCAAGATTTGTTTAATACTTTCATTGGGGGCCCAACACAATAGCCTAGTGGCTAAAGTCTTCTCCTTGCATGTACCGGGGTTCCATATGGGTGCTGGTTCTAATCCTGGCAGCCCCACTTCCCATCCAACCACCTGCTTGTGGCCTGGGAAAGCAGTGGAGGATGGTCCAAAGTCTTAGGTTCCTGTACCCACGTGGGAGACCTGGATGAAGCTCCTGGCTTTGGATTGGCTTAGCTCCAGCTGTTGCAGCCATTTGGGGAGTGAATCATTAAACGGAAGATCTTCCTCACTGTCTTTCCTCCTCTCTGTATATCTGACTTTCCAATAAAAATAAATCTTTAAAAAAAATTGTTTCATTGGGAGTCCGTCTTTTATTCAGGAGTAGAGATGTATACTGCATTGTATGTTCACTTCTTAGTTTGCTAGTCTCCCTTATACAGTTCATCTAGATAATATATGTATATACATGTTTGTCTATATATTTATTGATCTTATATTTTGCATGAAGGTTGCCTTATATCAGAAAGAACATAGAAGTTCGTCCTTTTGGCATAGGCTTGTTTCACTGAGCATAATGGTTTCTAGTTGGGAGCATTTTGTTTCAAATGATATAATTCCATTTAAAAAAAAGTTTATTTATTTTTTTAATAGGAAAGTCAGATATATAGAGAGGAGGAGAAACAGAGAGGAAGATCTTCTGTAAGATGGTTCACTCCTCAAGTGGCCTCAATGGCTGGAGCTGAGCCAACCCGAAGCCAGGAGTCAGGAGCTTCTTCCAGGTCTCCCACGTGGGTGCAGGGTCCCAAAGCATTGGCCGTCCTCGACTGCCTTCCCAGGCCACAAGCAGGGAGCTGGATGGGAAGTGGGGCCACCAGGATTGGAACCAGCACCCATATGAGCTCCTGGCATGTTCAAGGTGAGGACTTTAGCTGCTAGGCCATTGTGCTTGGCCCAGAATTTCATTTTTTAAATGGCTGAGTAGTATTCCATAGAGTAGATGCACCACCGTTTCTTTATCCATTCCTCTTTTGAGAGGAGTCTGGGTTGTTTCCAAGTCTTCAGTATTGTAGATTGTGCTGCTGTGAATGTAGGATTACAGGTCACTTTCTCACATGCAGATTTTACTTTGTTTGGATATATTCCCAAACGTGGGATAGCTGGATCATACAGTAGATCAACGTTCAGTTGTCTCAGCACTCTGTGTACTTCCTGACTTCTTAGTGGCTGTGCTAGCCTACATTCCTGGGGGACACTCAGGGGGTCTTCAGGAGGTGTGGGAGTGCTATGGCTCTGCTTACTTGCTATTTGCTTCCTCCTCCTGGGCCGGAAAAGTGATGCAAGAGGCACTTAAGATTGTTGGCTAGCTGATGACAGTTTCTTAGTTTTGCCGTGGGGCCATATATGACATAGTACATGCTACAGTTCTTGTGCTCAGAGGCTGGAGAAGAGCATTCACTAGCTCTCAATCTGCTTGGTGCTTCTTTTGGAAGAAACAAGCTTGTCTGTCCCTTTACAGTGAGGTTGTTTCTTGGCCAGGTGACCTTATAAGTCTGATGGACTTCTCTACAGTTTCTCTGTAAAAAAAATCAGTGCTCAGAGTTATTCTGAAACATGACCACTAGGAGATGCACAAGCTTCAAGGAACTGAGAAAGAGCAGCTTTTGGTGATTTCTTCTTGAATCTGGGCTTCCCAGGTTTCTTTTGTTCTAAACCGGTGGAGACTCAAGGGCAAAATGAGGGTTTCTTAGATCTCATTAGCTTCTTCAACGTGGTAAATGAGTGATTTGTCCTTAGTTTCAGTTAGTGAAATAGGCTGAAAGAGATGACAAACCACGGCCTCTGTGAGATGATTAATAATGTATGCAGCACTTGATTCTTTTTAAGGCGACCTCAACACTTTTTGCCACATTGTTGGAGGATGGCGATGATGGCATGCTAGTGGTTAGCAACTAATTGTGTTTCACTTTGCACCAGGCATCATGCTGGCAGTGGTACACTCTGACGTACCATATCTAATCTCAATTCATTGACAGGATTATTTTTTCAATTCACCTTGAAAAAACTGAATCACGGAGAGTCAAGGCACTTGGTATTATCAATTAGCAGTTAGTATTAGCAATCCTGTCCTGCTTTGTGTTTCTCTTTGCCACGCTGGCTATTTATCCACTTCAGCAGTGGCTGATCTGCCATTTAAACTCAATGTCTCTGATCCTAGTGTCGCCCTCCTAACTGGCTTACTATCTGTTTCCTGGTTGTTCCTCCATTGTGGTAGGTCAGGATCCAGGTATAGATTGAGGGCTTTATCTTAGGTCTTACATGATTGGAGACAAAGGCTGGATTTCTGCTTTTATCTGCTGATCCACAGCATTTCCTTCTTTATCCTATAGGTGCAACATCTGCAAAAGGGCCAATGACTTAGCCCATTGGTGAGGTTGAGTCAGAGGGATGCTAACAGAGGAAACAGTGGAAGGCCGCCAGTTGGCAGACTTTGTGGCTTGGAGCCCTTATGAACTGCAGTCACCTTAACTGCGTGTTGGATCATGGGAGAATGGTTGTGTCTTGGGTGCTGGGTAGAACTAGCTAGTGGTGGATGGGGGAAGCTTGAATACAAACGCTACACAACTGTCATTGAGTCATAGGCTCAATACCTGATCAGCTCTGTTGGTAGTTAGTATTAGCAATCCCTTCCTGCTTTGTGTTTCTCTATGCCACTCTGGTTTAGCTTTGCCCATGGCAGTGTTGCAAGCCAGAGATGCCTGATCCCACATGTGGATTTGTTTTTTTCTCTCTTCAGACTGCTACCCCTTTAGCAGTTGCCTGTGCGTGTGTGAGAAAGAGAGGCTCACAGCTTCTACCCCCAAAAGATAAAGCAACCTTTGAACATATTCCCACCACACTCCATCCTCATCACCACTAGCAGCTGTCTCTGTGTGGAAACCTCACTGTCACAGTGATTCAGGACTTCAGAGTTCGGCAGAGCAATGGTGGCCTCTCCCTGCTGTGGGTTAAGACACTGTCCCCAGGAGTCCTTTTGTGCAATACACAGTGCTAACTACAAAGAACGATGGCATAGTTAGTTCTCTGTGAGCAGATAAGGGCTCAGACCAGGCAGTTGAAATCCTCAGAAATTGCTGCAGGGTTGAGAAAAATCTTTCCAAGGCCTATTGGTTGGCAGAGTCCACCTTAAAACTTCCACATACTCAGACACTGGCTAGGAAGCATGTCCAGGAGAGTGGTCCAACCTGTTCTACTTTCCATCCTCTGATGAGGTACTTGATATTATCTGCGGGTCTAGATGAGCAGGTCATGTCCCCCATGTGCATCTGGGCATGCTGTCAACTGCACAGGCATCAGAAACGGAGGAGGCCCATTCCTGACAATGTGCTTCAAGATTGGACCACATATCTTGTGATTTTCCCGGGTGCTTGGAATTTGAATCCAGCAGTCTGGTTGGGGATTCCCCAAGAAAACTTACCTGGAGTGACCCTAGACCTGACTCTTGGGTGTGCCAGCTGGTGCATGGTCTAATTTAGTCTTTCACTTGCATCAGCCTGTGTACGTACTGGTGGATACAGCTGCCTTGTCAGTTCCTCCCTCAGCTCCATCTCCCTGGCAAATTGATGGGTATTGTGGCCTAACTCAATCCAGCCTGCTACAAACCCAGCCCTTACACACACCAGCAGGAACTGCATTCTAGTCAGTATAACTCCTAATAAGTCCCCCAGGCCCCCAGGGAATCTCCCAGCTTTGGTTCCCGTGTGTGCTAGCATGTGTAGCTGTCTAGTCTGGCCCATCCCACATCTCATCCAGATTTTGTACATACCCATGGGTCCTGTGGCTTAGCTCAGCCTGCCCCACCCACACCCAGACCCAACACACCATGTGCTGCCAAAAGGTGCAATTGCCTTGTCCATCTCAGCTGGCTTCTAGCCCTGGCTCTCAAGTTTACAAGCAAGAGCTATAGCCCAGCAGAGGTGTGCCCGTAATTTCTCTACTAGGTTCACTCACAGGTCCTGGATCTTGTGCTCGCTAGGGAGTACTATAGTCCAGCCTGATATGACTTATAGCCAGTCCTGGAACTTGCTATTAGATTCTGCAGCAAAGCCCAGCTAGCCTGTACTTACTCTGGCTCTTGTATGTGGCCTAGTGTAGCCTGTCCCTCTCTCATACGCAGGATGACTGGTGTTGCAGCTCGGCCCAGTCCAGTCTGCCCCTAGTCCCAGTTCTTATGCTCACCAGTGGGATCAGTGGTTTAGCAGGGGAAATCTGAAGTTCCCTACAAGGCTTACTCCTAGTCCTGGGTCTTGAATATGTGGTAGATGCTGTGGTTCAGTCTGGCATGGTCTGCCTTGGCTCGGCATTTGCTGGCAGGTGTAGCAGCCTTGCTCCATCAGGCCTGTCCCCAGTCCCTGCTTATTCTGATGGGTGCTGCAACCTAGCCCAGCCAGGCTAAGTCCCCAGTTCTGGCTTTCATGTGAACTGGTGGGTGTTGTACCCCAACCTGGCTTGGCCTACACCCTGACCTGAGTCTTCAACCTGCTGGTGGGTACTACAGACTAGCCCAGTCCGACCCATCTGCAAAGCAATGAAAACAGCAATGTGTTAGAACTAACAAAATCACTCAAGTAACACCTCGGAACAGTCTTCCCTACATCAGAGTCTCTAAGATGACATTAAAAGATCACCCCCATCCCAGGTACTGATGTAATTTGGCAGCGAGAAGTGGCTCCTTCCCCTTCTCCTGACTCCTACAGACACAGGAAAGAAGAAAAAATGTGAAAACATTTTCTTATCTTTCTTCCTCCAAACCTCAACCATCGGCACCCTCATCAGTGGCCCACATGGACACCAATCCTTCTCAACTATATAAATAGCATTAAAAATAAAGCAAAATGTAATAAAAAAAATTCTGAAAACTTGCAGATGAAGGGATAGATACTTGCTGATAGAGGGCAAGAGGGTTAGGATTGGAAGGTCTAGTGGAGCCTCCCAGCACTTCTATAAGAGATGCCCTAGAAATGCTGAATGAGAAAATCCAGCTTTCAAATCTAGCCCCGTTCCTTTCCGCCTTCACCCCCCAACTCCTTATTCTTTCTTTCTTCTCTTTTTTTTTTCCTCTTGTAGGTGTGTGGACTTGCAGGGATGTCTTTCATTTGCAGACAATAATAGTTTTAGTAATTACTTATTTTAATCTAGGCTGAAAAATACTGCACTAGGAGTTTATGGTAAAGCTAGAGTTAGTGCTGGCCGCATTGATGTGCAAACCCTCTCTGGTGCCAATTTCTTTCAAAATTCAAACTGTGAAGAAGAATTTTAGAAGTTTTCAGACTCACCAATTTTGATATTTTTGTGAAAAAATACGGAAATTACAAATAGGTGTGGGGAAGGGTGTTAAGAAGGGCTCCTAGCCTTTGGGGTTTTGATGGATGCAAAAGCTGAGACTCTTGTCAGGGCCACCTACGTGGTGCAACCCAACATAGAGTTTCTACATTGTATTTGTGGAGAACACACTTGAGGCTCACGTGGTGATTGCACAAAGCTGACCATTTATAGCCTGCCAGGGCTTGCTTGTGTATCTTAAATGCTCTTAAGACAAATAAATTGTCCCAGTAGTCTATATTTGGTGCCCCTATTTTTTTTTTTTTTTTGGTCCCTGTATACAGAGCCGAACTGAGCTAGCTGCTTGTTCTTGGTGCAAATATAATGCTCCAATTGTCCCTTTGTGTCAGTGGGGAGGGCCATGGAGCCCCATGGGAACCCACAGAGGGGAGGTGGCTATTTGGACGTGCAGTCTGTAGTGGAGACAGGTTAACAGCTTAGCCTGGGGGCATTGCAGAGTTTATTTAATGATAAAATTGGCCCCAAACTCTCTGCTGGGGCTTGTAAGTTCTGTGCGGTGCACGATGGGGTGAGAATGCAGTTAAACACACATCCTAAAGGCATTTTAGCTTGTGAGGAAATGATAAATCCCCACTGTGATTTGAAAATACCATTGAAAAAATCGTGCCAAAGGATTTTTCCCGGCTAACCTAGCTCCTATAAAGCAGAAAACCAAAATGGCAGTTTAATCTAAGACTACTCTTGCCAAAGAAACTGATAGGAGAGTTCAAAAATCCATCCTGGGTGTCATGTGAAAAAAGAAAATAGTTGTCTGGTTGAACTAAGCACACATGTACTGAATATGGGCAAATGGGAACGCATTGATGCAACCTAAATGTTCCAGTGGCCTGCAACTTACTGTCAGTAAAATGCATGTGAAAGTCTTTAATGAAGCGGTGTGCATTCCGCAAATACCAGCTTCCAGCAGCGGGACTCTGATGGGTACTGGGGTTGCTGGTTTTGCTGGAGTTGCCAAGGGGATGGGTCATGGCTAGGCCATCTCTGGACCAGAGGAAGGATGGCAGGGTTGTTAATCGCACAGATGATAGGGAAACTGAGAAGGAAGGAAGTGTCTATTTCTCATGACAGCACCACCTGGAACACCTCGCCTGGATGGCTCTTTTCTTCCAAGTCTAAGGTGTTTTGCAAATGTTCTCTCATTAAGTAATTAGTGAAGCTAACGAATGTGGCTGTGGGGAGAAGGGAAGTGGGAGGAACAGGCTCTTGGTATTGACTTTATTCTCTAGTGAGGACCTGGATATAGTAAGTGATGAGGGAGAGCACGTCTCAGGAAGGAGGCAACTGGCTGTTTGCTGAACCCTTTCTTTTTACAAATTCTTTAGTTTTAATGGTACAGTTTCTTAGGCTCAGAAATTCCCCCTTCCCTCTTCCCCTACTCCGTCCTCTCCACTTTCCCCCCATATTGTAACAATAGTTTAGTCCTTCAACAACAACTGCAAGCCAATCATTCCGCTACTTATGTGTATTATGACATTGTAGGTATAGACGATGGTATAAAGTCTAGCATTCTAGTGTCAAGATATGTTTAACAGTTTTATTGGGAGTCCGTCTTGTGTTCAGGAGTAGAGATGCATACTAAAATGTATGTCTGCTTCATGGTATACTTGCCTCCATTCTAGAGATCCTCTATATAAATCTATGCATACACAGGCTTATCTATGTATCTATTGACCTTGTATTTTGCATGAAGATTGCCTTGTATCAGAAAGAACATATGATGTTTGTCCTTTTGGCATAGGCTTAATTCACTGAGCATAATGGTGTCTAGTTGGGAGCATTTTGTTGCAAATGGTAGAATTTCATTTTTTTAAAGATTTATTTTATTTTTATTGGAAAGTCAGAGATACAGAGAGAAGGAGAGACAGAGAGGAAGATCTTCCATCCGTTGACTTACTCCCCATGTGGCCTCAATGACTGGAGCTGCTCCAATCCAAAGCAGGAGCCAGGAGCTTCTTCCAGGTCTCCCACATGACTGCAGGGTCCCAAGGCTTTGGGTCATCCTCGACTGCTTTCCCAGGCCACAAACAGGCAGCTGGATGGGAAGTGAGGTCTCCGGGATTAGAACTAGTGCCCACATGGGATCCCAGAGTGTGTAAAGTGAGGAATTTGCCCACTAGGCTACAGTGCTGGGCCCTAGAATTTCATTTTTTTATGGCTGAGTAGTATTCCATAGAGTAGATACACCACCGTTTCTTTATCCATTCCTTTTTGACGGACATCTGGGTTGTTTCCATGTCTTCAGTGTTGTAGTTTGCGCTGCTATAAATGTAGGATTACAGATCTTTCTCTCATATGAAGAATTAATTTCCGTTAGTTATATTTCTAGAAGTGGGATAGCTGGGTCATATGGCAGATCAATTTGCTGAATCTTTCCTTGAGGATTCTTTTATCTGTTAGACTTGGGCAAAAAGCATGGGAAAGCTGGCTTGGAAATCCCTGGACAGAGGAAGGGTGTGTTCTGCAGAGGAAAGAATTGCTCTAAGAGAGAAGATTCGACAGCACTACATGTTGAATGTACATGTGGACAGCTATTTATTTAATTAGCTACTTTAAGATGTCGAGACTGCTTTGAAATGATGGATTTTGCTTTGAAACTAAGGAGGGGCTTATGCAAAGCCATCAGTGACCTGGATGTGGTTTGGACAGGTGATGGACAGGGCAAGGCCTTCAAATATAGCAGAGGTCAGGATAGGATACAGAGCCATCTCTGGAGAGAATGGATAGACAAGAGGTGAGAAGAAGGAACAACAAATGGAAACTGTGGGCTTTAGCTATGGCAACTCCATTATAGCAGTTGTTTTACAATGAATGTTTAAGAAGAGGGGAAACTGGAAACGGGGAGAGGCTTTGGGAAATACATAAACATTTTCTGCCCTTTCTGCTCCTTAAGCTTTCTGTGAATCTAAAACTGCATTTCCCCTCCTCTAATAAGGCCTAATAATAATTGTAATATGAGGTGGGAGAATATGGCAAAAGTTGAGCAAGGAGACCCAGTGTCAGAGCTAATAGTTTGCTGGTTGAGTCGCAGGTAGATAGGAAAATAAAAGCACCAGAGTGCTTTGCAGAGTGTGTACAGTCTACCCTTAAAATTAGGAGAGAAAACATGGTGTATGAAAAGTTTCTTAGTATGGAGGAAGGCAGACACGCACCGTGTCAGTGTGCACAGAGATGAGCACTGAGAAGTGGCCTAGAGAAGGACTGTAAGACTGTGCAATCAGATAGGAAGCAGCCCTAGAGAGAGGAGGTAGGGGCAGGTGTGGGAAGGGCTGATCAGTAACAGTGGCCTTGCCAGCCTCTCTCAGCAAGTGCTGACTCTAGGGAGGCCTTGTGGTCAGTCATCCTCCGACAGACACTGCTTTCTTTCCTCTTCTTAACAGCCCATTCCATTGGGGACCTTTTTTTGTCTCCATGTCTGAGACAGAGAATTGAGCCTCCAGGGGGATAAGAACTTGCCCAGGATGGCACAGTTCCCAAGCATCAAGGTCAGGATCTGAAGTCAAAGTGACTAACACTACAGGTTGATTCCTTACCCTGCCCTTTATTCTCCAAGAGCTGCTCCCTGATGAATGCTGTGCACCAGAAATCAGGCTTTACAACTCTCAGTTAAGATGACTAGCATGAAACCGTACTTTTCATACTTTGCTTCTGTCTTTAGTTTTTACCCTACCACATACTCCTTTGCTCTCTAAAAAAACCTCTGGTTGTCTGACGTCATTTGTTTGCTGAACCGGAGAGAAATGTAGAGGTTGCGAAAGGCTGAACAACTTCCATTTTTCTCCCTATTTTAATAAACAAATGAACCCCCTTTTTATGAATGTGGAAGAGATAAGGGCAATGAAAAGACACGTGGCTATTGTTCCTAACTGCACAAGAGGAACAGGAAGCCTGCTGAGGGTCATGGCAGTTGAATGCAGTGCAGCAGGTTTATTGAGCAATGTCTTGTGGCTGGCACTGGAGCAGGTGCCAGAGAAGAGAAGACCAACCAGACACATCACCTGTCCTAAGGGAGGCTATGTGAAAACAAACTGCTCTGTTCTGAATGATGAGGATGTTGCAAACTTTGTTTATTACACATATCCCATCCAGATCATACCACCTCTGGCTCCAGGGACCTCCCAAGGCTGTAGCTAATGTTTTTTTTTTATTTTTTTCTAGAAGACATAAAATTTCAGTGGCTGAGTATTCAGTTTAAGCCAATATCCCACCAGAGTTTATACACTGTGGCAAGATGGGCCAGATGAGAACATCAAAGCTGCATGCAAAACTGAACCCACACATACTCCCAGCATCACATGAAGTCTGCACCACATGCTTGGCTGCTTCCACTCTTAGAGAGACATAGAGAAGAAAGATACTTGATTATTGATGGATTCAATCTCAAGTAACTCTGGCTCCAGAGTCCTTAGAGTGTGCCAGATCTGATGATGACAGGATGGGTCCCTGGAGAACCAATGATTACCCCCGCAGTAGAATTTGCAGATGTGCAGAGTGGCTTATTTGCCATGTCTTCTCTAGAGTCCCAGCTGCATTACCGAAGATCCATGGTGACTCAAATTGTGATGCTCCTCACAGACTCTGGTAGTGTAAGCAGAACCCTTGTTTCAGCATTTGCAGAGACCATCAGTTGGGCAGATGAATTCTGTAGGGAGCCACCCACAAGGTATCCAGCTACCATGCATATGGAGGCATAAGAAAGGAGACAGTGGAAGCTAACACTGAGCATGCATACTGTTAACAGACTTGCACTAACTCCTTACTTGATATTCAGAAGTGTGCTGCTCATCTCAAGCACTTCCACAGTTCATTCATTCATACGGTAAATATTGTGTATGCTCTAGGTGTCAGCACACCTGCAGATACGGTTATGAGCAAAGATGTGAGCCATCATGGAGCTTGCATTCGTGTGCATCTACATAGCCACGAGTGACAGTGAATGAACAAATACGGCCACGAATGTCATGTTCTGAGATCCCCAGTGGATGACTATATATTATTCTCTCTTCTATGCAAGCTACACATGATAAAATTTAATTAATAAATTGAGTTCATGTCCTGAGTGGGATGGAATAGGACAGTGTGAGGGTACATTGTAATGTTCAGCATGGGATGCAATTAAAAACCTACCCATTTTTACTTTTAAAATTTCCAGTAATAGTTTTGGGTTATTGTTGACCATAGGTAACAGAACTATGGGTATGTGGGGACTACTATTCCTAAACAATTAATAAATATGTGTGCTACAGCACATGGTAAGTGTGCTAAAGAAAATGAGGGACATCAGGACTGCGTGGAACTGGGAGGAGTTGGCAATTTTTCTTTTTTAAAAAAGTTCTAATTATTTATTTGAAAGGGAGAGAGAGAGAGAGAGAGAGAGAAAGAGAGAGAGAAAGATCGATCTTCCAGTTGTCGTTTCATTCCCCCAAGTAGCTGCAAGGGCAAGGGCTGAAGCCAGAAGCCAGGACTGCTTAGGGGCCTCCCACCTGGGGAGCAGAAACTCCTGGCTTTGGATCAGTTCAGCTCCGGCCATTATGCCCACTCTGGGAGTGAACCAGCAGACGGCAGATGAAAGATCTTTCTCTCTGCGTATCCGTTTCTCTGTAAATCTGCCTTTCCAATAAAAACAAAATAAGTCTTTTCTTAAAAAAGTTCAGTAACAGGGAGATGATTGTGGGTAGGGTGATCTGAAGCGTTCAGGAAACCAAGTTTCCCCTAGGGCCTTCAAAGATGGGTGGTATTATTCTTTTTTTTTTTTTTTTTTTTTAAGATTTATTTATTTTTTATTACAAAGTCAGATATACAGAGAGAAGGAGAGATAGAAAGATCTTCCATCTGATGAATCACTCCCCAAGTGGCTGCAACTGCCAGTGCTGTGCTGATCCAGAGCCAGGAGTCAGGAACCTCCTCCAGGTCTCCTATGCGGGTGCAGGGTCCCAAAGCATTGGGCCGTCCTTGACTGCTTTCCCAGGCCACAAGCAGGGAGCTGGATGGGAAGTGGGGCTGCCAGGATTAGAACCGGTGCCCATATGGGATCTCGGGCGCGTTCAAGGCTAGGACTTTAGCCACTAGGCCATGCCACTGGGCCCAGAATTATTCTTCTATAGATAACACAAAGCTATAGAAAAAAACTAAAGTTAAAATCATTCATATCTTAGTGATGAAAAACACAAGAAAACCAGTTGGATGCATTTTACTTGAGCTAGCTACTCATTGTGATGAATCTTTAAATAGAAAATATTTGGGCCACATTTTTCACAGAAGCTCAAAAACTCAGCCGTAATTTAGTGTTTTCACTGACTGTCTCATGAACAGAGAAGTGCTTTGCTTGATTTATTATTTTATATAGCTTTAGTGGAGGAATAAAAATGGGCTTTTGATCTATTTACTAGTCTCTTCAGAACTTCTAGCTCAGAGGATTTTCATGAGGAATTTATTCCCTCAATTTTATCAATCCATTGTAAAACAAAAATATTTAAATAGTGAGAGGGTTCCTGAACCCTATAAAGCCATCAGGCTCACGGCTCTGGGAGTTAAATCTGTCAGGACAGCTGTAACACAAAGTGAATTTTGTCCTCTGGAGAGCTCACAGCTGGTTTATTTCGAGTTTACGGAGGTTTCAAGTCTTCTGTTGAAATCAATTTAAATCTCTCTTATTTGTTTTGCCCAAGTGTGGATGTTTGTCTTCGTGGTCAGTGTCAGCTGGCCCCGCAGCGATCGTGAGGCCCCGCTGCGTTGCCGGTCCGTGAGCTAACTCATCTCTGTGCTCGGGTTTGCGCTGTTAATGGACTGAACACCCAAGGTAGAGACAGAAACTGTTTGAAGAAATAAAACTGTAAGACGCAACAGCAGGTGACTCCCAGAGTTGAAGCTGAAGAATGAAGACGCAAATAATATGATCACATTTTCAATGATCTTGACTTAATTAACAATTAGGGGGACCCCCCCCACTCAACCACACTGCACAATAAACGTCATTTTGGTTTACAATACACAACTGTTTTAGCGAATAAGGTGTGTTTACCAGTAGATAACATAGATTGGGTTGGGGTATAGAATAGTCTTGCTAAATTTAAATTGGATTTGTACATGACATATTCTCTGACTACAACAAAATTAATTAGAAAGCAACTACATGAAGACATATAGGTAAACTCAAAATTTTTGGCAATTATGAAAAGATTAATGTGTCAAAGAAGTCACAAAGCTTTTACCTCTGTGATGATGAGAATACATATATCTCAGCCCAGTGAGATGGCTCAGTGGTTACCTCCTCACCTTGCATGTGCCTGGGATCCTTCATGGGTGCCAGATCATGTCTCGGCTGCTGAACTTCCCATCCAGCTTCTTATTTGTGGCCTGGGAAAGCAGGATGGCCCAAAACCTTGGGACCTTGTACCCATGTGGGAGGCCTGGAAGAAAGAAGCTCCTGGATCCTTGCTTCGAGTTGGCTCAGTTTTGGCCATTGCGGCCATTTGGAGAGTGAACCAGCAAATGGAAGATCTTTCTCTTTATCTCTCCTTCTCTCTGTATAAATCTGTCTTTCCAACAAAAATAAGTAAATCTTAAAAATAAAATAGATATATCAAAATTTGTGAGATTGAACAAAAAAAATACTTTGAGGGAAAGTTAGCTTGATATGTTTAGATTAGGGCACAGCAAAGATCAGTGACAAAAGGCATGCGTCAAGGCATTAGCAAAAGCAAAGCAAAGTGAAATCAAATTAAGTAGGAGGAAGAAAGTAAAAAGGACAAAGAAGAAGCAGCAGTAAAATAGATACAAGTGGTAGCAGAAAACTACCAATAAAAGAAAAGAAACCAATAAAAGAAAAAGGCAAGAACAGAAAAGTTATCACAGATCCTGCAGACATAAAAAAGTAGTAAGACTGTTGCAGCCATGGACCGTTCCTCTTGAGGCTCCCCTCTTCAGTAAGGGCAGTCTCAGAGTAGACAATGCTCTTACACTGGCACGGTTTAGAACATTCAGTGCCAGTGTTTCTACTTCAAATCTTTCTTATAAAGCACGCCACTTCAAAATAGTTTTGAAAATGTCCAAAATGGGATCCCTGAGATAATTCAGTGCAAAGGCAGCTGATGAGTGCCATGGTTGTTCAGAAGAGGGAGAGTTTTCGACTTCATAACCCGATCGTGATCTCTAGACCTCTGGATCTCCGGTTTTGTGTAGACACTCACCTTGTTTCATGAATGTGCAGGCAAAATGAGATTCTAAATTCATCTTCCCCCCCGCTTTCTTGGAAACAGACTCCAATTTCAGGTCAGAGTTTACCCCTCTCCAGTCCCCTGCCCCATTCCATACAATAACTCCATCAGGGACATAGGACCCCTCCCACATTCAAGATGGACACTCTTTGGTTTAAACTAAAGCAGCTTATTTCTTTTCCCCTGGACCACAGTGATTGATCTGTGAGCAGTGGCAAGACACCTCCCAGGGGCTTCTGAGATTTGCCTGAAGTTTCTGAAGCATGTCTGGCATGATGGTCTCCTCCTGCTGGGTGTTGTGGAGAAAGTGTGGGGTTTTAGAATCCAATGGCGGTTGTGTTCTACTTACAGGAGAAAATCTTAGGATCGTTTAACCGAAACTTCTGAGACTGAGAATTTGCTGAAAGAAAAGTCTATTAAGCTAGCTAGAAAAGGATCAGGTACAGGGGCAAGCTTATAGAAGTCATAGTGACAGCGCTGGAGAGCAGAGGGAACATAGCTTTCTGGAACATGGTCTGTGCTGTTTTCTACTCTTTTGGTTTTGTTTTCATTCAGAGCAACATTGATACACGCCCTCTCAAATAAGTCTCATTTACTTCAACAAACTCATGTAGCATAAAATCTTTATAAACTCACTTCTGGGATGATACACACACAGCTCCTGCACACATGTGCACATAAAAACATTCCTTCCAATCTATTCATGTATGTTCTAGCCCAGCAAGTATTGGAAACTGCTAAGCTTATCTCCATTTAAAAAAAAAAAACCTTTATTTGGCAGATTGAAGGCTTTTGCAAAACTGTGGCAATCTTTCCTTGGCCTAGATGTCTAGAAATTTAATTAATTTGTGCTTTCTTATCTGCTAGTTGCTTTTAGGAATTAAAAGAGATTTTTATCCATTGATTAAAAAAGCACGTTGTATTTCTGCCCTTGCACCACACATGTGTCACGCTGCTTATTCCCAATAGCGTCACACATTAGGATAACGCTACTCCTTGCCATTCTCATGTGCAATCAATGAACACATCACAGCAGTTTTAAACCCTGTTTTGGAGCGGAACACTGACTTATTTGGAACTGATTTTTAATGTGATAATGCAAGATCATGAAATCCACTTACATACTTTTATTTGCTTTGTGAAAACACTTAATCACCAATTTACAGTTAAATATTGGAGCCTCCTTCTTTCTGCCGTCCTTGGTTTTCTTAAAATCACAGTGAAGAAAACATGGGCTGTAGGATTAAAAGGACTTCCACTGGAATTTGTGCTCTGCCGTGTCCAAACCGTATGGTGTTTGAGGAAAGTTACTTTTCTGAGCCTCTGTTTATTTACACTGTAAAAGAGAGTATTAATAAAGACAAAAGGGAATGCCATTTTAAACAGAAAAAACACAAACTGGTGCAGAGCTGGAATCTGAGTTCTGATTTTCTAACTATGGTTACTTTTCAGTATTCGGGACTCGGCATTCCATCTGATGGAGCTGAAGTCAGGATGCTTAGAATCTAACCTGTTTTAACTCCTGTGTGGCTGGAGGGAACTCTTTTCTCATCTGTAACATGGGGATATCACGGGTGTTTACCAAGTCTGCCTAGCTCTATGTAGGAATTCTGAGCAAAGATCTTAACTTTGCCCTGTCACTCATCTGATAGGCACTGTGGCTTCATCAGAACTGAGACCCAGTAATACCATCTTAAAAGAGTCTCATGTTCATGGCTGAGCAGTCTTCTGCTGCTGTGGGAAGCCAACGGGGACACTTTTGAACATCTTAATATCACAGACTATGCAATGAATAGGATTTAACCATAGACACGTTGTTTGTTTTTGCTTTACCTCGAGCCCATGAGTGTTGTAGCAAAGTATAGGGACTGTCTGTTTTTGGAATTTGATATGCAGTGCACTTTCTGAGGTACTTAAGGGTTTTCAAAAGGATGTCAGAATGAAGAGGAGAGGGCAAACACTCTTTTTTTTTCTTCTTTTTTTTCAAATCACTTTCTATGTAAGCAGCAATTTTGAAAATGGGGCCAGGCTAAGCAGCAGTGATGTGATGTGACACTGTGCTTACCAAGCCAGACATGAACTTGACCTCTGAAGTCCCCTTGAGCCAGTGCCAGGCGTCTTCCTCATCCCTGTGGTTCCTGCCTCCCTGGCTCTCTGTGAGGGTCCCTTCAGAAAGGGTTCTTAAGAGAATCAGCAGGTATTTCAATGGCCAGAGGTGTTAAGGGCAGCCCAGCCAACTGGGGTGGGTTAGGGAGGCTGGTTGGCCTTGAAGGGATAGTGCCCATGGATGAGGTGAAAATGGCCAGTAGGGTAGGACAGCAGAGGACAGGTAGAGATCGTGATCATATAGGTGATGTCTTATTCTTTGCTTTGTGGATCCTGGTGGAATTTATGCAAAGGCCTTCCAGCTGGGCCATTTGGGTTACAGTCCTGGGAATTCTTGGTACTGGATGGGGAAAGGGAATTTTAGAAAGGAATTGGACTTCATCTAATACATAGGGGGGGTGTGTGTGTGTGTGTGTGTGTGTGTGTGTGTGTGTGTGTGTGTGGTGGGCAGGCGGTGGTTTCCTGTAGAGTACTGAGATCTGGGATTTTATGACCTCTGTGTATTTGCCAGCTTGCCTTGCTTGCAATATACTTGTTGTTCTCAATATTTAGAATCAGAAGTTGCTACTGTTAACTCCTTATTGTTTATCTTTTCTCTGCCCAGGGATTATTGCTTGCTGCATACAAAAGCCTTCAGTAATTGTACTCATATAGATTGCTCCTGTCTTTGGTTCCTCATCAACCACACAATCTTCTCTCACCATTCTTCTTTCCGTAAGGGAAAAGGATTCCTTCGTCCTTGGAGATGCTTCATAGATAACATGAGCAATAGAGCAGAACATTTCTAAAATATTTGTATTGAAAAAATATGTTTTGTTCTGTGTGAGGAAGACGTTAAGTATAACCTATCAAGAATATAACAGGTAACTTATAGAAAACAGACTTGAATCAGCATTAGACGTTAGCAAAACTATAAACACATGTAGGGGGAATCAAGCGTGATCCTGACAACCTATTAACGGGAGGTCATATGCAAAGAGCAGGGGGCACCCTAGAGTGGAGCAGGCGTAGAGGAGGCTTGTATCCCAGCCCTGGAGACTCCTGGATCCTCACCAAGGACTATCAGTACGGGCACCAGGGGTTATATCCCAACTGCCAAGGAGAACATGGGGAATTGGACTGTCCTTGTAGGCCAAGAACTCTGAGGTCATTCACTCCCTTTCGGATTTCCCACATGGGATGGAAGATGTCCAGACCCTTCCTCACAGGATCTAATTTCATCAGAACAATAGCCAGGAGCCCTGAGCGGACCTCAGAAACGGAAGCACAGTAAACTCCCTTTGGGACTCAGGAGGGGAACTTTCTCTGGTCCTAACTTAGTTCCAACTTTGGATCCCCGCCTTCTCTTGCAATGATGGTCAGGATCATTCTGGAGGCTCCCGCCCCCCCCCCAAAATTAGATTAGATAGACAGAGACCTTAAGGAAAGCTTAGAACAGACAGGAAATGGTCAGCTTGGACTCACACATACCTTACTAGGTGGGACACAAAGATTAGTTACTCCTCTCTAAGGTGTTGAAGATTTCTCTGCACACCCCTCCTAAAACTGTTGTGCACCTCAGCTGTTGACATATGCCTTGTTAGAGCTATAAGCCAGTGTGAACTATCCTAAAGTTCGCCAAGTTCAGTAAAAATTATGCTTCAATACTATAAACTGCTAAATATAAAAGTGAAAATAGGTATGAGACAGCTGAATAGTACCCTATAGCCATTTTAAGGTGTATAGCAGCCGGTTATGTATAAACTAAACTTGAAATGTCAATGAAGTAGTCACAGGATGTGGTTAAGAACTTGCATTTTCTAACATATTGGTCACTTAATACCATGTCACTTAACTCCATAGTGTTGTAAATTGTTGTTGATGTCATGTTGTGGCTTTTCATTGGACTTGTTGATATTCTGCCAGCTCTGCTTTCAGACCAGAGATGGTCTCCCCAAGAAACTGTTGAATTTATCTGGACAATAAGATGCTGGACTCCATGCATGGTACATGCTTGCAATGAAGGAACCATGACTGGATTGGAACTGTACTACTGCAACAAGGTGGAGGAATCCACCATGGGGAGAGAGCATGGGGAGGGGTTGGGAGAATCCCAGAGCCTATGAAACTGTGTCATAAAATGAAATGAAAAAAAATATGTCTTATTCTAGAAAAGTTAGAATAGATGGGTAACAAGAAGAGGAAGAAGAAGCATTATCTTCCATTGGGTGCTAAGTACAGTCAGGATAGATTTTTAGCGTCTCCCTCTTAAATTATATTTATTCCTTCAACAAATACTAAGCCTAGTGTTCTTATAAAAATGTTTGGACTATTTTGCAACTTACATTTTCACTCAATACATCGTGATGATTTTCCATGGATAGACTTAAAATTGTTCCTCAGTTGGGTCTTACAAATGGCCTGGTACTTTCTTTGTGGGATAGTTTCTTTAATTAAAACATAAATTCCATATTCAGATATTTTCTTTCCATCTCTATACTTGCTTATTCCAAGAAGTCCATTTGTTAAAAATTATGAACAGAAGGATGGAAAGAAGAGAACCTTTCTTTCCATTTAAGAACCACATAAAAATGTGCTGAATGTATATCTGACTTTATCATCTGCTTCACAGATTTCTCTGGCTGGTATCCATGTTAATTCTTGTGTTCTCTGCCACGTAGGCGCTGGGAAGCCATTCGTTAGCTTTTCACTGGGGGAAATGTGGTAGGAAAGCACTGAGCCGTGGTGGGAGCTGGGAGTTGGGGACTGAGAATATCCAACACTTGCTCCTCCTGCAGGGCTTGGGGTTCACATGAGTGTCAGCATTACTATAGAAAGAAATCACACATTGAGATTTTTCTGGAGGCCAATTTGCCTTTTTTTTTTTTTTCCAAACCAAGCAGGATCTAAACAACCGAATGCATGGTCTTTTATTGCGGGTGGTTGGGGGAAGCAGTGTTTTCTGCAGCATATTAATAGATGCTACACAGGAACAAGAAAAGGCTTTGTGTTCAAGCAAATTTGGGAGATCCTCTGTTTTAGATAAATATATTTTTCCCCAGTGGAGGACTCTCCAGACACTTTTACATGCCAACATGCACATGACCCTCGAGGAGACTGAGACAGTCAACTTTCTGCAAACCCACACTTTCTCTTTTTAATTTTTGGTGGACATATATCAAGACGTTTGGAAAATGCCACTCTGAGAAACATAGTCCTCTACTGGTATTAGAAGCAAGGGGGGGAAATGTGGTTCGTTGTTCTACTCAGGGTTGAAATGATGTGTTAGTATAGCTTGCCCTTCTGTCAGGTACTGCAGCTAAAAGCTACCTTCTAACTGGTAGGTGGTGTTGAGGGGGTGACTGAAGTCATCCCTGAGGATTCTAAGTGGAAAACCCTAAACAGAAATGCTTTCCTGAGAAACCTTTGAGTTGTTTTGCTCCTTCACACAGCCTCAAAAGTTTGTAGAATAACAGGTACTGGCTGAGATATCAAATGTGTGTTTATAGGTCCTGGTGCCTTTCCTCTTATATTCCACAAACATTTCTCCTTTATAGAGGCCATCATCCTGGAATGAGACCCTTACAGCCTTGTGTTCTAAAGTCAGCTGGACTGCTCTGCTGTTCACCTCCACACTCTACCCACTTTTCTAGGAGCCAGTGATTCACTGCAGAATGGCAAGAGGTGGGGAATGTGCTTAACACGACTTAGGACCTGGGGCATGCTTATTAGAAAGAAAGGAGAGAGAGAACCAAGACCCTAGATGAGGGCCTCTGAAGGAAGTGGTGGATGTGTCAAAAAATGCAGGCAACATTCCTGGTCATCTATAAATTAAACAAAGGGAAAATTACATCCAACTGTAATCAATTGCTCCTGTAAGAGAAGGAGTGTAATTCAAAGAGGTTTATGTATTTTGGCCAAGGACAGTGTGTGTGTGGGAGTTTTAAAGCGTAGAATAACATGACCAGGAATCAGCTCCAGGGGCCGGGCAGCCTCTGTTTCCTCCCTCTGGTCAGCTAAGATACCCTGTGCCAATTCTTTCCCTTTCTTTCTTTCTTTATCCCTATTTGATCTCTCCCATGTCTGGGGTATCAGGAGTGTTGAAAGCATGGTTGCATCTGTGTGAATACCATTTTATATCTTTGCAAATACAAGCCATTTCCAAGCGTGATTTTACAGTGTGTTTTGTTTTGTTCTGAGCCTGTGGGCAAACTTCGGATTGATTCCCACTTAGGAGAGAGAGAATGGATACGTAGAGACATTGACATTTCCTATCTGAAATTATGAAGTAGGTCAATGGCAGGGCTAGGGAGGATCCTGGTTTCCCAGGCAAAGGGCCAGGCTCTTCTGCCCTGGGACCCTTTTGTTGCCTCGCTGGCTTCTAGGTTTTAACATCACAAGTGAAAAAGGACTAACTTTTAATCATGGTAGACTCCTCACTGCAGGCTCAGTCAAAATCATGAAGTTTGCTTATTAGAAATTTTTTAAATTTATTGTCAGCACCAGGACTTGAGTAGGGAGGGTGGAATTAAATGAAGACCACCCATGCGAGAACAAGTAGAGGCAACTTGTTCAGAGATTGCTATTGTGAGAAAGTCAATTACCCCCACCTGCATTTTCCAGACACCCCAACCCCCAGCACTACTCCCCAATGCAAGAAGGGGAGTGGGAAGACTTTAACATGAAATGCGATTCTATTTAAGTGGAGGAATAGTGAAGATCTCATAAAGGAGGTGTTGAAAGAAAGAAACTTCTAAAGAAGGGATGGTTTTTTGAGCAACTTGAAAATAGTCTTGCAAGTAGAAAGAACAAGGAAGTCGAAACAGAGCTTGTAAATATATGGAAGGGAAAATATATTATGCCCATAGTACATCAAGTGCCTGACACAGGAGTGAGATTGGTAAGCAGAGAGATAGGAAGGATCATGAATAATTTCTGTCTGGATTTGGATTTTATCATTCTAGGAAGACTTCATGTTTTTGACTAAGAGCCAAAATGATCCAACTGTGTATTTAGGAAGCTTACTAAGGCAGAAGGGTGTCTGTGGGGTTTTGAAAAACTAGATAAGCTTGCAAGTGGGGAAACTAGACTTCTAACTGCTTTCAACAATAAAAATTTTAAAACGAAAGTCCACCTGTCTCATGGAAGGCAGCTGTCAAAATGCTCCATGCAAAGTTTTTTGGGACAGGGAAAAGCCACCAGCAGTCAATAGCTGCAGCCACAGTGAGTGAAGGCAGGAGGGACTGTTCAGAAGTAAAGAAAGCTTGTAGCAAGTACAGAACAGATTCCTAAGTGAAGGAGGAGTTAAAGCATTCTACCATAAATGTCCTTGAAAACCTTGAATTATCATCTGAATAATTTTTTTTTGTTGACCTTATGTACTGCTTTTGGGAGGATAAATGCTTAATGTCAGTTTAATTTTTACTTGTTAAATGTTCCAATGGACTTTAAGTATGTAATCACTGAGCTGGCCCAAGAGCCAATCTTACTGAAGCAATTAGATACATGTTCAAAAATGTGTGCGTGATGATGTTTTCCACAATATTGTTTATCCTGGTGGAAAGTGAATACAATAGCAAAAATGTGTTACTATGTGTTTAAGCAATGGCATACTATGTAGCCTTAGAATTGATGCTATTGCTTGGCCTGGTGCAGTAACTTAGTAGCTACAGTTCTTGCTTGCATGCCTGGGATCCCATATGGGCATCAATTCGTATTCCTGCCACTCCACTTCCATCTAGTTCCCTGCTTGTGATCTGGGGAAAGCAGTCAAGCATGGTCCAAAGCCTTGGGACCCTGCACCCGCGTGGGAGACCCAGAAGAAGCTCCTGGCTTCGCTGTTGCAGCTACTTGGGGAGTGAACCAACAGATGGATGATCTTTCTGTCTTCTTTCTATAAATCTGACTTTTCAATAAAAAGTAGTAAATCTTAAAAAGAAAGATCTCATTAAAAAATCTAAAGAAAAAAGATGCTTTACTTGTGTGTTGACTTGGAGAAATATCCATGCCATGCTGTGAGCTTTTAAATATCCTGAGACTGGTGTGATAGTCTAGTGGCTAAATCTTTGCCTTGCATGTGCTAGGATCCCATACATGTGCAGGTTTGTGTCCCAGCTGCTCCACTTCCCTTCCAGCTCCCTGCTTATGGTCTGGGAAATCAGTTGAGGATGGCCCAAAGCCTTGGGACCCTGCACCCACATGGGAGACCTGGAACAAGCTCCTGGCTTTAGATTAGCACAGCTTCAGCAGCTGTGACCACTTGGGAGTGAAACAGCACATGGAAGATCTTGGAAGATCTGTCTCTCCTCTCTGTAAATCTGACTTTCCAATTAAAATAATAAGTAAACCTTAAAAAAGAAAGGTAGTATCCTGACATGAATATAATGTTTCCATATATGTATATAAATATTCTTTTAAAAATTTTTATTGGAAAGTCAGGTTTACAGGGAAAAGGAGAGACAGAGGGAAAGATCTGCCCACTGGTTCACTACCCAAGTGCTTGCAACAGCCAGAGCTGAGCCAATCTGAAGCCAGGAGGAGGGAACTTATTCTGGGTCTCCCACACAGGTTCAGGGTCCCAAGGCCATCCTCTACTGCTTTCCCAGACCGTAAGCAGGGAGCTGTATGAGAAGTGGAACAGCTGAGATATGAACCAGTGCTCATATGGGATCCTGGGGCATGCAAGGCGAGCACTTTAGCTACTTGCTACCATGCCAGGCCCATATAAATATTCTTTTTATATATGTTCTTATGTCTAAACATCTGGAAGTCTACATGGGGTGTCTAACAGTGATTCTATCTAGGCCACTTGGTATAGGTTTCTTTATTTTAGTTTTCTAGTATGGTCTAAAAAATTTTGTTTTGGAAAGAGGAAAATATAAATTTCCTTGAAAATTTGACTTCTATAAAAAGAATAATTTGGTCCTTTTGAAATTTCTTTGGAATAAAAGAGAAATGGCAATCAGTCTCTAAGTATATGTATGCATACTTAGAAATATGAAATTAGTTATACATTATATAATCTTATAACATGCCTGTGTGTTTGCGTTCTAGTAGCTAAATGTACACATCTATTTATATAAAGGCTATATGCATAGCCTAAGGAGCCTAGAAGGTATGCTTTTCTGATGTGCTTCAATTTCCTTTCGTGAGAAGATCAAGTGACTCTGCCTAACGGTCTGTTTTTCCCCTTAGAAATGCTAGTCCTTTCCAGGTGGGAACAATCACTGCCTTGGCCCTGAGTCTTTCAAGTAAAGCCTTGGAGGGTGGTTGCATAGCAACTACTGTTGGTGTAAATGACTAGTTTGGTTCTCTGGGGGATGATATTGATTTGTACAATAAAATGGTGCGTTCAGATACTTTGCTTTTATAATAGGATGAAAGAGCTGCATGAACTGAGAGCTTTGGGGAACTCGTTGACAAAGGACTCGGTGAGATGAAGGTTATTGAGTTTGTTCCATTAGAGGTAGTGGATTGAATACAGGGCAGCTGTGAACACTGAAATTCAAGGATGTAAATTCCTCAGGACATGAATCACTTTCCTTCTTTTCATTAATTTTCACTAAGTTCCTGTAAGGACTAAGCACTGTACTGGACAGTAGGGATACAGTAGGGATGCTATACAATCTTTGACAGCTGGGAGTTTTCACTCTGGTAAGGGAAGAAAAGTACAAAAGTTAATAATTTTAGTATCTGAGGTTAGGTGATGGAAGTATGTACAAAGGTGGCATGGGACAGAGAAGGGTTATTTAGTGCTCTCTGGAAATTACTTCCTAATCCTTTCTTGAGCAGTGACTGTGTGCCTCAGCACTGGGGATACTCGAATGAGGCTTGGCTCTTGGCTCTAAGGATTTTACACTGTGACAGGGGAGCAGATACAAACAATTCAATCTAATGCACTGTGGCATGTTCTTGCTTAGCACAAGGATTAAAGTATGAGAGCACAGAGGTGGAGATTAATGAATGATTTCATGCCTGCTCAATGCTCTATTTGTGCAGCCTTTGACACAGACATTACCTCATTAGATGTTTATGAACAGGTAGGATTTCTCTCTCGATGAGGAAACTGAAGTTCAGATATGTGGTTTATCTAAGGTTGGTGTCTTAATCTACTTTGGCTATCATAATAAAGTGTCATTGGTAGTTGAACAACATGAATTTATTTTCTAAAAGCACTGAAGGCTGTAAGTCCCAGACCAAGGTCTAGCAGAGTTGGTTTCTGGGGAGGGCTTCCTTCCTGGCTTGCAGATGTCCGTCTTCCTGCTTTGGCCTCCCATGGTGGAGAATGAGTGAGCCATCTCTCTGGTATCTCTTCTGTTAAAGACACTAATCCTTTCTGACTGTGGTCCCACCCTATGACCTTATTTCACCTTAATTTTTTCCTTAGCAGCTTCTTGTCCAAAAGCAGCTATATTGGAGATTTGGGGCTTCATCATATAATTTTGGGGGGGGGCACAAACACTCATTCCGTAACAGCTGAGCTGTAAACTTGGGTGTTTCAGCCTCTGTGTGTTTTCTACACCCCATTAGGTGTGAAGCAGTTTTTCCTAGTGTGATGAGTTACTGGCTTTCATATGAACAATAAGCAGCTTTGACATTTCGACTGGTCACTCCCCTTCCTCTTTCTTCTTACATAGTCTGGGTCCCCATATGGGTCTTGTCACTTGAGATCTCCAGTTTTGTGGAAGAGGGGAGTCGGTAGAGACAGCAAAGTCCTTGTGAAGATTGGAGCTGGGAGTGAGTAGAGATGGTGACTTGGAGCTAGTTCTATTAGACAAAGGAGGTGGCTCAGTGAGGGGTTCCCTTTGTCCCAGTCAGGACAGCTGATGTCTGCTCCAGGCTCACTGAAATAACTGGACAGGGTGGTTGAGCCAGAGCAGCAGCAAGGACTGCTGGGTTGGGGAAGCGGTACTGCAGTAGCAGCAGCTCTTCTCTATTGGGCTTCTGGTCTTTTTTCCCTCCCGCTCTAGGAGAGCAAGCTGCTTCCTCCTGCTTGCTTGGGGCTGCTGGGTCTTTTTCCAGCTCCCTTGGAGCCTTCTGGTCTTTATTCTTGGTGATACCTTTAGATTCCCAGAAGGACATTTAAGTAATAATTAATGTTCATTCCTGGATATTGTCATTGAACCGGAATGAGGCTTAAGTCTTTACTTCTTTTTTTAAAGCTCCCCAAGTGATTTCAATATGTGGCCAAGGATGAAAATCTGACATGTCCCACTTTGGAAGGCATGAGATATACTCTGTGATGCCCAACCTCTCACCAGCCTCATCCCAAGTTTCTCAAGACCTGTGAGGAAGACAGGGATGATGACCATATACATGAATACTTGAGCTTGTATTTGATCTGTGAGTTGGGTGGTTTCCACCTTTAAGTAGGAGACTCAGCAAGCAAGGAAGGTTAGGCTTGGTATGAGGAAATCAGGGAGGATTTCCTTGTTGCTTTGAGCAGACATCATTTAATTCATTTGTTCATTGGACAAATATTCACCCAACAGCCACTTAATGCCAGGTGCTGGGTGAAGTGTTGGGTTAAGAGCTACTGGAGGAGTTGCTAATGGTGGCTTAGAAAAGACTATGTTTGTTGAGACTCAGCTTCAGGTAGTGGCTTTATGGAGAAGTGTGTCTTGTCAGACCACCATAGAATTTGAAAAGGTATCATCAGGCACATTTTTCTTTGCCTACATTACTCATATGCTGGAAGAGTGAAACTAATTTGTTTTCACATTTAAAATTAAGCTGAGTCAGTATCTGCAATCCTATTGAGATGAGGGTTTACAAACCAGAGAAAAGTATAATTATGGTAGGTCAATCTATGGTGTGATGACCAGGAAGGGAGAACAGTTTTAGACTCATGAATTCCACTCTGGCACAGCTGGTCTTTCGGACAGCCACAGACATCTCTCCCTCTCTGTGCAGTGACATTCCACTAAACAAAGCTGGCCGATAGCTCAGATGCTGGAGCTTTCCCCAACATTATTGCTAAGGCATTTTTCATTGTTTTGTTTTAATTCAAGTGGATTTTTATTTAAGATGTAGAGGTCGTAAGTTTTATACCCTTAGGCTTGATTTCAAACCTAGCCATGAAAGATAGTAAACAGTGGTCTTATTTTCTTATAACAATAGTTCATGACACTGTGCTAAGGAACTAAACCTGGCAGCTGAACACAGTGGAAAGTGCATGGTCTTTGGAGTGGAACAGGCCCAAATAGGATTACTGGTTCTGTCATTTACTTTGCTGCGATCTAGGACAAGTTATTTAACCATTTGAATCTCTGTTTTTTCTTTAAAATCGGAATAGCCCGGGGTGAATGCCTTGCAACAGCATCTGTGATATAGTTGATTTCTGATGAATGTCCCTTTCTCCCATTGTGATGACTCATTCATCCACAATTTAGGACTCAGGCTTAAGGAGTTATATTGCACACAGAAAGTCTTAGCTAGAATTCCACTTTGGAAAAGGAGATCTCATAATTTCTATCTTGAGTTAACTATCCAAGGGAGAGATATATTTCCTATGTATAAATCATATTTGATTTTGTGTGTTTGTGAATAGTTGAATGGTAGATAGACATAACAGCTTCATGCTGAAGCAGCAACATAAATGCCTACCAAGAGAGCCTCACCTGTGTGCCAGGTACTTTACATATTTGTGCATTACCTCATTTTATCCTCACAGTAATTCTGAGAAATACCATCATCTCTATTTGCAGCTACTGAAAAGCAGGCAAGTTGGTTTTCTTTCCTAAAGTTATATAACTAGTGGCAAGGACGCGATTCCAAGCCAAGAGTTACAGTCCAACATTGAAGCAGGTGGTGGCTCTTGTATTAGGGACATTATTATTATTTTTTTTTTATTAAACTCAATCATGAGATTAGCATTCCATCATCAACACGCTGAATAAACAATAGAATCAGTGCCTGGAAGTAGGGAGTGGCTATCTGTCTGGGAGGATTGTTTGCCAAAGGAGACCTTGAGCCAAGAGAATCGGGTAATATTTCCTGAAGAATACAGGACCTTTTATACCAGTGACATCTACAACGCAATGGTTACATGTTAAGAATTTTAATGCTTCCTTATTGTTCATTGGCTGGATAGAAAATGGCTTCATTAATTATTTTGCTTTTGTTGTACATTTTGATTGGACACAATTTTTCCTTATCACCCTACAAATAGATTCCTAAATATTTCCCTATTTTGTCTTGTTAAACAGTTTTTGTAAGTGTGCCTTCTGGGTGACAGGTATGATGTTTTGACATTTATGTTCTAGCGATGCTTAAAGATTCCAATAGTTACAGCAAGGTTAGATTTCATCTCCAGGGAGCACAATGAGCAGGAACAAAATGGATGTACTTTGTAGTAATAAAAAATACTACTTTTCTGTGGTCATTCTAATGATTTTAACAACAGACATTGAACATCCACAAACTTAATTCTTATTAAGAGCAGAAAGTTTAAGTTCTTTTTCGGTTTTCTTTCACACTTATTTTCAATAACTTAATATTTTATAAGTATAAGTTCGTGGTTGATCATGTTCTCTCCATTCAGATGCATTTATCCAGGTCAGAATGTGGTTAGAGTGATGACATATGAAGGAAATTCAGGCCTCTTGACTCTGAGCCAGAGGCCTGTATAAACATTCTTGTGTCTGAGATTTTGGGGTTGGGGCAGGTCTTTGGACCTGTCCCCTCCAAATATGAGGAACTTAACTGCATATTTACAAAGGATTGTGCCTAGGAAATGCAGACTTTAGTGATAAAAATTACACAGTGAGTGTTACAATGGCATGTGAAAGATCTAGCTCTCTTTAAATTACCCAGATGATGTTAAAAGGTCATGGGTGATGTTGATGAAAGAAAATAGTTGGTGAATATGATCTTAATAATAGTTTTTTATTGAGTCAATCAAACAAACCCCTAGAAAACACCATATGGCTAAGTAGTACTCAGAGTTCAGCAGTATAACATTCCACAGTGAGACAACCAAAACCAAGCTGCAGCCTTCGTGGCTTCTATAATTCCAGAAGAAAAATTCAGTAAAGATCTGAATCATGTATCCACTGCCACGAGGAACTGACAAGGTCAGTCCTTGCATTTCTGCTTTTCCTGTTTGATTTTATCTCTCATCTCAAGCAGTAGGATCTGGCCAGAGGGTTACAGAGGAACTGAGAAAAGAAGCAGGAGGGCCAGGCTCTCCTCTGTCCTTTGGACCACATGGTAAGAAATCGGAGGCGTGAGAGCTAAAAGAGGTTGAAGCAGGAATTTTGGCCTTGCATCAGTTTTGGGGAGTTTTGCATGAAGGTATTTACTTTTGGAAGATAATATTAGCTCAATTATTTTCTATGGAAACTGGAAAACAAACGCCTACTTTCAGCTAAACACATGCACATGCTTAGCTTCTATCTGTACCCTACCCTGCCTGGTGAGTAGAAAAGGCCTGGCTATAGGAGTGCACTCACATGGGTGCATGAATACAAGTATATTTTGTGGCTTAAATTTTGGGTTTATTTCAACGTATTCTATGCATACTGACTCTTTTGACGAGGATGGATGGATCTTGACTGGTGTAATGGCACTTTGCCCATTATGTGCCATGGTGGGACTTTAGCCTTCCAGAGGGTTGGCCTCCCTGGGGTTCCCTGTGTCCCATCAGCATGCCAAGGCAGCAAGATGGATGTGTCTTGAGCTGGAATTATTTGTCAAAGTCTTGTTTGGGCCAATTTCTGGTCTAGTGGCATGCCTTGCAGCATGTGTGTCACAAACTTTTAATAAGGAAAAAGTGAGCCTGTGTTTAAATCAGTGTTCTCTGCCCTTATCCATTTGCTAAAACTATTTTTCCAGTAGCTTCGGAGTGAATTCAATGTAAAAAAAAAGCTTAATGTGTTATTGTGGTGTGGGTTTCACAGTTGATCCATCACCACCTGTTCTCCAAAGAATTGGGCTGTCAGAATCAGTTAATGCACGTATGTCTTTGAAAAGGAAGAGAGTGTGTTGACTTCTACCTAGAATCAGTGAGTTCCAAAGGAGTACAATTGTTCTGGGTTAATGGTACAGAGAGGTAGTGGTACATTTTCTTCTGGTGGTTTAGAGCATTGCATCAAGTATGGTGTCGCTGGGAGTGTTATTCTAGGATTTCTGATTGAGTCTATGGTCTCCATGAGCTAGAAATCTGAGAAGGGCTGGGATGAGTAGCTCTGGGAAGGTCTTTCTTGGGGTGGTAATCTGGAAGCGTCTGGAGCGGCAGGCGTCTGGGCTTTCCATTTGGGACAACTTGCGCTTCCTCATAGCATGCTGGCTTCAAGGAGCTAGACTCTGTATATCTGACTTTTGAGTAAAATAAATGCATCTTAAAAAAAAACCTTTAAAAATACAGATATTATCATTTGATCTTCCAAAGTTGTTTTCCATTTTGCAGTCTCATTGACTATGCATGAAAGATTTAAAAAATATTTTTGATTGAAAGGCAGATTTGTAGGAAGAAAGAGAGATAGAAAGAAAGATCTTCCATCTGCTGGTTCACTGCTCAGATGGCTGCAATGGCTGGAGCCTATTCCAGGTCTCCCACATGGGTGCAGGGTCCCAAGGCCTTGAGCCATCCTTTCCCAAGGTATAAACAGGGAGCTGGACGGGAAGTAGAACAGCTGGGACTAAAACTGGCACCCATATGGGATGCAGGCACCTCAGTGAAGGATTAGTTTACTCTGCTACCATGCCGGCCCTAATTTTCATTTATTGTCTGAGGTAAGAGTCAAGATTTATCTTGTATAATATGGATTTTTTTTATAGAATTATGTTGAAAATATTGCCTCTTATTTATTGTATTACCTTGACACACTGTTAAAAATTAACCATTGTGTGGTTCTATTTCTAGATAATCTATGGAATTACACACATTTATATGAATATCCTTATGTAAATGCCAACTGTATTTCTGTAGCTTTACAAAAAGTTTTAAATTCATATATGTCCAGATTTTTGTTTTTATCAAAAATTGCACTAATTGTTTTTTTGTTCTTGATCACATCATTATAAATCTTTTAAAACACCCTGTCAATCTCTTAACATATTTCCTGGGATTTTTAAATTGGAAATTGGATTGATCCTAAAGAAGAGTAAATGGAACTGAGTACAATATTGAGTCTTTTGATCTACGCACATAACATATCTCTCCAGAAATTTCCCTCAGAGAAAGCATTTACTATCAGTTAACATGTTAGTTAGGGCGCAGGGTTGTGACATAGTAGGTTAAGCCACCATCTGAAGTGCTGATATTCTATATGGGTGTTGGTTTAAGTCCTGACTACTCTGATTCTGATCAGTTCTCTGCTAATGTGCCTGGGAAAGAAATAGAAGATGGCCCATGTTTCTGGGCTCTTACGTTTACCTGATTAACTCAGAAGAAACTCCTGGCTCCTGACAACTGGCTTCAGCCTGGCCCAACCTCAACTCTGGCCCCAAAATTATGTATTTTTCACCTCTAGAAGTTCCATTTGGTTTTATTTTATAGCTTGCATTTCTCTATTCCTTTTGTTTATGTTTTCCTTGAAATCTTTGAGTAAAGGTGTACCATCGCCTTAACATCTTCATCTATTGTCATGGCTGTGATTTCTACGTGTGTTTATGTTGGCTAATTTTTTTTTTCTGCCTAGAAATCTCATCAGAGTTATTATCTGGGAAAGGGGTCATGTTTAGGATACTGGACATTGTGACTGTCACTTTGAGGGAGCAGCTTGTAATGATAGGTGGGCTTTATTTTCGCAGCCAGCTGACTGATTTGCAGAGCTTTTTTTGTGGTTTGCTTTTAGTGCAGTTCTGTGGTATGCGCAGCCTGCCATAGCTTGGCTCTAATACTTCTGGGATGTGTTCTGAATGCCCTGCTTGTTCGGGGAGCTTTCTCCACCATGATTGGTTAGAACTTGGAGGATTCCCAGGCATATGTGAATTCTGAGAACTGTTCATCTTACAGCTTTTGCTAACCTTTCCACTCGATTATTCTTTGTTTTCATGGTGTTTGACCACACAGATGCAGTATTCTGAGGATTCTGCCAAAAACCCGAGAGGCCACCTAGGCAGATTTCTGGGGCTCCTTCTGCTTGGGTGTTTTGTTTCCCTATCCTCTCCAAACCCCAGTAGTGTCTGTTCAGCTCTGTGAGATTCTGTGATCCACTTGAATTCCATTCTCACATGTTCTAGTCTTCAGGTAGAAAAGTGGGGCTTTCCTAGAGCCTTCTTTATTTCCTTTCTTCCAGGGATCTTGCCATGTGCAGCCTGCAACACACGTTTGAGATGAGTTGCTTCATATACTGTGTCTATTTGGAAAGCAGCTTACAGTGCGGGGAAGCAAGTCTACTATCAGCTACTATATCATACTGGGTTAGAATTTATGAACTAACATTTTAAAGCCAAATGGAATAATCTTTTTCCATAACTCTTTTATATGTGATTTTTCCTGGTGACTGGTTAATTGAAAAATCCTTTTTGCTCAATACTGAAAATTGAGAATTCAAATAAAAAAAAAAACTAGACATTTGGAGTTGAATTAATTTCACGTGTCTTTTGCCCACTTGGACAGGGTTCCAAAATGATTTGGGAGAAAACTGGGCCATCATCTTTCTTGACAAATATCAAAGTATCCTTCATTTTTTCACTCACTCTGTTCTTGTCTACACAAAGTAAATTCAAAACAGCTGCAGGGGAGACACATCACGTCAGGAGGGACTGTTTTGCCCTGAGCTAAAGTGCACCAAAATATGTCAGATACCTTTTTGCAGAGCCACTAGAGTTATGTACTAAGAAAGGTCTCTTGTTGCTTGGCTAGCATTGTGGTTTTATGTTCCCATGGTTTGGAAACTGGGACTTAGGAAAAGCCATGGTACCTGGCTGACAAGCTAGCTGACACAAATGTGCTAACCATATCCTGGCAGGTGGCCTGGTCTGCTAACTGGCTTCTGAGAAATGATACACAGGCAGGCCTCACAGAGAGATTACCAGTATCTCCAGTCTCTGAGTGTTCTGGAATCTGGAACAAGTTCATTGCTCTATTTTCACTGGAGGCAGACCAAAGAACCCGCCAAAGGCTCTTTCTGTGTTTAAGCATCCTTAACAGAATGCAACAATGTTTGCCTAGGTGTTAGGCTCTTTTGTTGCAAGGGCTTGTAAAGTGAAGTCTGACTATCGCCATCATCATCTATCTGTATGAAATATGCTAATAGTGTCTATATTTCTGGTTTGCATGATGTTTTAACATGCAGGTGAAACTAGTAGTGCAGGCTAATTTCTCAATCTCACCTGTGATGGTGGGACGCTGTTCATTCCCTCTGTATAGGGCAGGGAGAGATGATGAACTGATACATGTAAACAGCAGTGTCTAGTACACGATGCCTTAAGCCACTACATTTTTACTGTTTTTATTATTATCATCCACCAGGTATGCAAGCTGTGCTCCTGGGTTCTCCATGGCTTACTCTGTAGAGTGTGTGCTCTGCTATGTGTTTCTCTCTCTCTCTAAGGCTTTGTTATGGCTTCTTCTTCTTTTTTTTTTCTTTAAGGTATTTACCCTTATATTCCATTCAGCATGTATTTTAGGGAACACATTTTGATGAGGGTGATAAAGAATCTATCTCTACGTTCAGAGTCTATCTGTCAAAATCATGAAGAGAACTGAGGTAAGAACATTCTAGTTAGTGGTGGCCATTCCTAGATGTACAGAGAAGCCAACTTTTTATTTTGCACAGGCGAGAGTCTGGTCTGAGACTGGGATCAAGTGTTCCAGGCAAGAATTGAATCATAATGTGTTGAGAGTGTGATTAGAAATGTTGAGAGACAATACAGAAGCCATATGGCCTTCTCTAAACAGGAGGGCAAGAGATATAGGCCTTTCCGTGCCAATTGCAAATCTGTGGTCTGAGTCTTAGACTCATAGTCCCATGCCCTGCTCTGTGCCACTGGGTTTTGTGCCAGGCTTTTTGGCCTGCTGGCTTCTTCTTGGGTCTGCTGAGTGCTATTGCTAGATGGAGATAGGAAGATAGAAGCTGGGGAACAAAATCTTTCTTAGTTTTTGGTATGGCTTTCATTGTAGAAAGTTACTCTTTTTGGAGCATTGACAAATATAGCCTTACGTGCCCACCTCAGTGGTATCATTGGTAGCCAGTCACTGTCCTGTGCTCAGAGATTTGAGCCCCAGCTCAGTGTGTGTCATTCTCAGCAGGTGGGAGATCTCATCAGCAGCCAAGGTGCATTATCTGCTCAGAGGACTCGACCCTAGCTGAGAGCTGTCCTTCCTCTAAGCTTCTGGTTGTCATCATTCCAACCACTTTCTGTTTCTTCACCTGGTTCTGAGGATAGTACATTCCTCCTATAGTTATCACATTTCTCAGGAGTCTCCTTCAGGTTTTTAATACCTTCGAGGACAGCAATTTTGTTTTAAAGATTTATTTATTTTTATTGGAAAGGCAGATCAGATTTACAGAGAAGGAGACACAGAGAGAAAGATCTTCCATCTGCTGGTTCATTTCCCTAGAAGTCACAATGGCTGGAGCTGAGCCAATCTGAAGCCAGGAGCTTCTTCTGGGTCTCCCATGTGGATGCAGGGTACCAAGGCCTCGAGCTATCCTCTACTGCTTTCCCAGGCAATAAGTAGGAAGCTGGATGGGAAGTGGAGCAGCTGGGACACGAATCGGTGGCCATATGGGATCCTAGTGCATACAAGGCAGGGATTTAACCATCAAGCAAGCCATCATGCACCAAAACAACATCCTCCAGTGAAACTCCCTTTTTCAATACATAGTATAATTTCCTTTCCCCTCTTCCCTCCACCTTTCTCCCTTTTATTCCTTTGTAATGGAGATAGTTAATCCTATTAGACTATATATGATGATATTCATGGATTGATTTGGCTTGAACCTTGACCTTGCATGAAGAGTTAAACTCCTTTCAGAAGGAACATGGGATACACTGTTCTTTTTCTTTTTTTAAAAAAATTTCATTTTATGACACAGTTTCATAGGCTCTTTTTTAAAGATTTGTTTATTTATTTTAAAATTTAGAGTTATGTATGGAGAGAGATATAGATATACAGATATATATTTGGTCTGGACAGAGATGTCCAGACCGAATTTATTAGCTAAGAATGATGCTGGCAATTTAAAGGTTGGAGAAGGTAGATGGTAGGGAGAAGCAGACAGGAAGCATGTGTGACATACAAAGTCTAAAATATACAGTATGGAACTTGACTGAGAAAACTGGAGGAATTTGGTATAGAGAGAGGCATCCAAAAGCTCAGGGAAATATCAATAACAGGGAATAATAATATCAATAACAGGGAAACCCTCTTTTCGGCATCTCTACAGTCCAGTGTGTTTCTGGCCATGGCTAGGGCTCCTAGAGAAGCAAGCATTGGTGAGCAGAAAATATCTTCACTATTTGTACTGAGAAAAGAGCTGATGCTCCAAGACTAACCTCATCTGTACTCCTGTTCCCATCTGGCACCTCTTGGGAGACGGAGGCCATAGAAGTTTTTTCTCCTTTATTTATTTTATTTATTTGAAATTCAGAGTGGAGAGAGAGAGAGAAACAGATATCTTTTACCCACAGGTTTGTACTCTAAAGAAGTGCAACAGCCAGGACTGAGCCACATAGAAGCCAGGAGTCCGGAACACCATTTGGTCTCCCACCTGGGTGGAGGTTCCAATAGTTGATGCTTTCCACGTACATTAGCAGGCAACTGAATTCAATGTGGAGAAGCTGGGACTCATAGGATGTTGGCATCGCAGGGGACAGTTTAACTCATTGTACTATAACACTGGCCCCAGACATAGGATGTTAAAAAGCTAAAGAACTTCGGATAAGGACTGGTTATATATTGAGTCTTTTCTTCCTTTAGATGAGAAGTAGTGTCAAGGGAAACCAAGGGAAGTGCTAGACATTATTGAGATCCATGCTTTAGAACACCTGATTTAGGCTGAGACCAAGTCTCTGAAGATAAAGCTGTACATAGCTATACACACTTCTTTAGTAAGTACTGCCTGATTGGGCATTTGGTTTCCATGGATAACACAAACTTTCTTTTCCCCAAGGAGAAATTCTATTCCTTTCTAAGCTTACCTCTTCCAATTCACAAACTTTAAGAAAAAGCCATGTTTGTCGTTCCTGCCACTCCAGTGACAATGACAGAATGGATTTGACAATGTGTGTGAACTGGCAGCTTCTCAGTAAAAAGAGCCTTGTTGTCAGAATGAAGTCATCTGTTTGGACAGCAAAGCCATAAGTATGGTCTGGGCACCGGGAACCCAGTGCCCTCTGCCTGCTTAGTCCCTGGCACACAGAGCTATTGTCAAGGCCTGTTGCTAGAGCAACTGGGTTCTCCTGAAATCACTTGGCAGTTGACAAGTTCCTCTCCCTAATGGTCTGCAGTAGCACTTGTCAGGGCCCTTATTTGAACAAGGTTTCTCCCTGAAGAAAACAGACACCATGGCCAGCTGACTGGTTGACCAGTACCCCGAAGTGTGCTCATCTAGTGTATTTGATAGTGTGCAGACTAATGTGGTCGTTTCTGTTTGGAGCTGTGCTTTGCTCAGTCTTCCTGTCACGTTAGAAACACTTCAATCCTAAAGTGTTTCTAGCCTTTGGGGTTTTGTCTTCAGGGTAATATTTTATCTGGCTACACAAGGCAAAGCAAGAATAATGTTATTGGAGATTCTCAACCCCAAAGTGAATTTGTGCTGAATGGCCACATAGTACTGCAGATTCTGGCCACGGCACAGAGAGGTTTGGGGAAAGAAGGCTAGGCCCTCTTTTGGTTTCTTAAGTCCTCACTTTTTTTTTTAAAGTCTTAAAAAAAACTACAAAAACTTAATTTAAAAACGGATGTCCAAGATGAATTGCTGGGTTAAAACTAACAAAAGTAGAATTTAATATAAGCGTAAAAAAAATCCTGTGATTAGGTTAAACAATCACTTTCCTAAATAACTACCAGGTGGGGAAGTTCTTGATTTTACGGTCTCAGTGAATCTTTTTCTATTAAGGAAAACCAGCTTCCGCCACTTTTTTAACCAGGGCCCCAGAAAAGCTTCTCCTAGCCGTGTGCAAACAGAATAATTTAAATCTCATTTAAAGAAAGATTAAACAGAATCCTTCATTGTTGAATGGCATCCATTAATTAAGCACAAAAGAATGACAGTGTTTTAACTCTACAGCTGAACTAACAAAATTTGATATTTAGGTTATTAAAACCTAAAATCCGGGTCAATCATTGAAAATAAAACTGGACACATACAGAAAGTACAAACATAACTGAAAATACAAGTGGATACACACAAAGGAGAAAGTATGGAGGGCTGCTGGACAGTTTTCCCTGACTAACCGTGTCGGGTAAACTTGGGTCTTCTGATTAAATCCAGGTTGATTTTGGTATCTAGGCTCTGTGAGGTCACATGGTGGCTGCAGCCAATCAAAAGTGAGTGCCATCAGAAGGGAAGCCTGGGGCTGGCTGGCATAGACCAGGCTTTTCACATGCCACTGTGCACTACAGCTTCAATGCATCCTCCCCATCATCTCTCTTCTGCTCTTCCAATGTGGTCATTCAAAGACTGAGTTAAGAAATCGCTTCAAGTTCCCAACCCCAACTGGGGTCCTCTTACTTTTTTTTACTTGTTCAAAGTTATGATCTGTGGCCAATTAAGCCTGCAAATAAAGAGCATATTAAAATTATGTCTCAACAAAACTGATGAAGGGAGTAAGAGAAGGGGATTGGGTGAGAGGAAGCGAGGGACATGGGGAAGGGAGTGAAGTTATCTTCTTGGAACTGTACCAATGGAGTGCATAGATTCTCTTGATATCGATAATAAATAAATTTACTGCCATAAAAAAGTAGGGGTTGGTCAGCTTGGTCCAACTTTTTCAATGAGCCCCAACTCCCAGATTGTATCTTTCAAAATATTGAAAGCTTATCTTGAAATCAAGTTTAATTGTGACCTTCAGTTAAAATTGGTTGGGGTGGAGGTGAATAAGGGTAAAGTACCTAGCAATTCAGTCCTCTGTCCTTTTCTGGGACAGTTTTTGGGAAGTACTGCTTGTCATCTGGGGCTATTAGCATTCTCTCCTTTCTGTGGGGTCTCAAGGCAGAGCGGGAATTGAGAGCATTGACTGGGCTTTGAAGTCGACAATGCTAGGCTGCCCTTTCTTGAGCCCCCAGAGCCTGCCATGTCCTATGTAGGAAGCCATGTGCTGTGCAAAGATGGCACTCCCAGACTCAGTTGCAAAAGCCTTGTCTTTCCGAATAGCAGAAATTCAGGTGGGCATTGAGTTAGCAGAACCTCTTTTTCTCTTTTGCCTGTCCTTCCCTCTCTCACATCCCTTTTCCCCCTTTTCCCAATCATGGTTCACATTTCTGACATACCTGGAAGATTCTGTCCTTGCATCCATGGCAGCACAGGCTCCTTAACTGGCATTCATTCTCTGGCTTTGTTGATGTGTTTGAGGGTTCTCAGACATATAACCTCATCATCAGGCTTGACATGGATTCCCATGATATCATCTCTAGACCCCGTGGGAGCCAAACTTAACCTGGCAAACCAGTCCTGCCGGATCAGGCTCATTTAGTTAATTACTCAACACCCTCTCTTTGCACCCACCTCTCCCCAGCTTGGGCCACATGTCATTCCACATCTCTGAGCCGCAGACACTTAATTACAAGATTGAGATTGCATGGGTTCAGTTTACTCAATCATTGCAGTACTATAAAATATTAAGTACCTAATTGTGATGGTGATACCAGGACAAGAGGCTGATCTCATGATATGAAAATACTAATAATCCCTTATATTTTATGACAGCAAGTGCTATTATACCCATTATCTTTTTTACTACATCAACTCTAGCTATTTGTGCCTATGCTATTTGTCTCAGGAAATGTGAGCTACTTTTGGCCGACACAGGACACTGCTTGTCTATAGTTCCCCTAAGTATTCATTTTTTCCTCTTGTTTGTATTTGAAAGGCAGATTTTACAGAGAGAGAGAGAGAGAGAGAGAGAGAGAGAGAGAGAGAGAAGAGATGGAGAGAATGTCTTCTATCCACTGGTTCACTCGATAGGCACAATGGCCAGAGCTGAGCTGATCGAAAGCTGGGAGCCAGAAGACTCTTCTGGGTCTCCCATGTGGGTACAGGGGCCTAAGGACTTGGGCCATCCTCTGCTGCTTTCCCAGGCCTTAGTGGAGAGCTGGAACAGAAGTGGAGCAGCTTGAGATATGAACAAGCCCCATATGGGATGCCAGTGCCACAGAACAGAGGTTTATTCTGATGTACTACTGTGTTGGCCCCTCCATTAAGTCTTACAAATAAAAAGGTTCTTCAAGAATCTCAAGCAGCAATTTAATATCCTCTTTGATGCCCTCTGGTTGAGAACCATAAAAAGGTGAAGTAGAGGAATAGGAACAAGTGTGACCTTGTTTAGAGTGTTCAGTGTTTTAGGGATTGTGTCCTGTAGCAAATAGTCTCAGATTAGACTTGTGATAAACTCAAAGAGTTTTGCTCACTGTAACCTGAGAAAAACAGATCTCTACACACAGTAGCATATTCAAGGCTCTGAGAAGTCCTTCAGCAAAAGTAACACTTAAACCTTGCTTACTCTGGTATTTCCCAAGGGTGTTGGGTCGTGGCACCGTGTTGGGGTGGAGCACCTGTAGGCATCTGTGTACACCTAGTAGGCTACTCTGGGCAGTGCCAAGCTTGAATAGGTTTTATAACAGAAGAGTGGTAAAAGTAGGAGATGCTATATTAGGCTAGGTAAGGAGGAACAGGGAAGTGAGAAGAGGGCAGGGGAGCGGAGGGAGGAGTTGTAGGGGTAGCAGAGGGTGGGGTTGTCTCAAGCACTCACTCTGGCTTCACTGTGAGCAACTTTTTGGGTAAGACCTGTTTCGTTTAGGGAGAAGTTGGAAGTTTCTAGGTTTTGGATCCTGGTAGAGTTCGAATTGAGCATGTAGGAATTAAAACTTGTCCATGTGGTACGTAAGCAAAATATTCACTGGAAATTATGTTGGTGACCCTTTACCTACTTTTAGGAACCCTTTTTTAGTTTTGCATATGTTTTTCCCTAGAAACACGCTGTCAGGCTGCTGCAAAGCTATAGGAATGTACCCAGAGCTGATATTTTTGGAAGCATTTGACCATGTGAAGAATATAAAAAATGAACATTCTTTTCCTTGTCCAATAGAAAGACTGGTCATAATAAGATTTTAACTGTACATTGATTTTGCTTGGAAAGGTCCCAATATTCAGTCTGTTTTGTGGGAGGGGCCTTGCGGTTCAGGTGCAGGGCTTTGGCTGTGGACAAATGAATGGATGGATTTGAACGGTGTGCCTATCTTTGTGAAACAGCTAAAGGATGTTGATTCTTGGTGTGGTTGGGAGTAAAGCTACCTTGTTAAACTTTTGAACCATGCATCCCTGTGCCTAGCAAGTCTGGCAGACAGGAAAGAGATTACTGGCTTTTTATTTTTTAAGGGTGTGCACACCAAGAAAAGTTTTCTCCTGATGTAGTTTTACTTTATTTGGAAAGGTTTATTGCACAAGACTGTTCCTTCGGCAATAGAGATTGTTTGAGAACCAAATATTTATACTTTGAACAAGCTATAGAAATATTTACCAGTTTCTGTGATTTTAGCTTAGCTATCATCATCCACTATATAGAGTTCATGCTTTTGGTTTTGGAAACGAGGTTGGGGTCATACGTGCAATGAAATGGGAGATATTTTAAACTGAAAAATGATGGAGCAATTTTTTTAATCAGAAATATTTAGGAATTATTTGAAAGATTTTAAAATTTAGCTGGTTTTAAAATTTAGAATAGATTTTTGGGATGAGAATGATACTTTCTGCTTTCATAAGTATGGTTTATTCAAATTGTTTCTGTGACTGCTCATAAGAAGGTTAGGATTTCAAGCAATGGAACTAAAGCTTTTTATAGCCAATTTTGATAGTCTGAATTAAACCCATTAAATTTTTTTTCTTGCTCTTGTCTTCACATGAGTGAGTGGAGGGTATTCTGGCTGGCAGTGTTTTGACATTTTTATTGGATAAATTGGAAAACCACTTACTCATGCCAATTCCATATCCTCTAGAGCTTTAAATGAAAGTATGTGCAATATCCCAGTCAAGCTACACCTCAAGAAGGACTTATAGCTAGCCTTAAAAATGAAGTTTCCCTTGGCATGTGTTTGGCTGTCATATTGCTGGTCGAGAAACTTGTACTGACAGGCATTTTGAAAGATTATCCTGCCAATATAAAAATGATTACATAACATCTATGAACTCAGTGTATATTTCAAGAAAAATGCTGTTGGCTTTATTCTCATTCTCAAGCCATATATTAAACACGGAAACCCAGAGATATCTTCCTGAGCTGTCAGTATTAATTCTTCAGCCATCCTTTCTTTCTTTCTTTAATGAAGCAGAGTAATGACTGCATGTGAATGGAAGTTAGAATTTCATGTGGTACTGGTTTTGTGACAAAACATAATAACTTTCTTCCATCTCCCCTTTTGGATTCAAGGACTAATTTATTTTTGCTGTGTTCCTCAAAACTAGAATTCTTTTTTTTTTTAAAGATTTATTTTTTTATTATTTTTTCATTGGAAAGGCGGATATACAGAGAGGAGAGACAGAGAGGAAGATCTTCCGTCCGATGATTCACTCCCCAAGTGAGCGCAACGGGCCGATACTATGCCGATCCGAAGCCAGGAGCCTCTTCTGGGTCTCCCACGCGGGTGCAGGTTCCCAAAGCTTTGGGCCGTCCTTGACTGCTTTCCCAGGCCACAAGCAGGGAGCTGGAAGGGAAGCGGGGCTGCCGGGATTAGAACCGGCGCCCATATGGGATCCCGGGCGTGCAAGGCGAGGACCTTTAACCACTTGCGCCTCGTTTATTGCGGCTCAATTCACAATAGCTAAAAGATATGGAATCGACCGAGATGTGCATAAAACTAGAATTCTTAAAGCTTCAGTATCAATGACAATTACACACACACACACACACACACACACACACACACACACACACACACACTTTAGAGAAGACTGGCCTCAGTTTTGTTCAGAGGATGAGCCTACTCTAGACAATTCTGTGAATAGTCTTGGACTATTTTTTTTTTTCTATGTGGCGATTTTCTGATCTAGCAGTAATTCGCTGGGATTTCAGGGTTTACACAACATTAATGCTGCCAAGTGATAACAATAGCAACAACAGTCTATACTAGAGATAATTCATCCAGGTGTTAGGGCAATCAGATGTTAAGCAAAAGTGGAAATCCGGGACCACATCATTGCACATCTTGTTAATCTGCTGCTTATGGCATCAGCATCCCATAATGAAGATCTGTGTCTTGCTACTCTGCTTCCAGTCCAACTCCTGGCTACTGTTCCTGGGAAGGCGGAAGATAATGGACCAAGGCCTTGAATCCCTGTCAGGCATGTGAGATACGTCTATAGAGTTCCAGACTAACCAGCTTTGCCCTGGACTAGATCCCAGCCATGTGGGGAGTTAATAAGCAAATGGAAGATGTCTCCTTCTCTCTCTCTTTTTTATTCTCTATCATTTTGCCTGTCAAATGAATAATTAAATAACTGAATCAATAACTCTTTTTAAAAGTATGAAACTGGTTCCTCTTCTTGCTGAAGAGATGAATGAATGAGTAATAAACTACTTAAAAACTTGCCAGTATACAGGCAAGCTGTAGAGAAGCTTACAGATCTGCCAATAATGAGTTTGTAAAGAGTGATGCTATTTATTTATTATGTGCAGCACTCAGCTCTGGCTCACATGCAGTTACTCTTTGCTGCCCTTGCTTAAGCACTCATCTTAATCCCAACCCTGATCATCTTATGCCAAAGCTGCTGTATTAATTTTCTTGCTGTCTCCTGGCTCTAACCTCTCATATCTTCCAGTTCACAGTGTATCTACCTGGATGAGAAGTATTTGGGGAGTGTCTACCCTTTTAATCCTTTCACAAGGACCCTCAGTGGCTCTTCCTTGTTTTCCTTAGCTTGGGACTTGTTATTCTATTGAGTTACACTCTTGTTTGGCCTAAGCCAGCATGGCTAAGTTCACGTGCTAGGAACTTAGTGCCCAGTGCACCAGTGTTGAGAGATCTCTAAGAGGTGAGGAGGTCACAGGAGTTCTGTTCACACCATGGATTGATGTCATTATTCCAGGATTGGATCCCTTATCAAGAGAGTGAGTTTACTATAACAGCAAGTTTGATATTATTTTTTAAAATATATTTTTTTATTTATTTGAAAGGCAGAGATAGGGCACAGTGCATTGGCTCAATGCCTAATCTTCATCTTGCATGCTCTGGTATCCCATACGGGTGCTGGTTCATGTCTTGGCTGTTCCACTTTTCATCTATCTCCCTGCTTGTGGCCTGGAAAACCAGTAGAGGATGGCCCAAAGCCTTGGGACTCTGCACCCACGTGGGAGACTCAGAGGAAGCTCCTGGCTCCTAGCTTCAAATTGGCTCAGTTTTGGCTATTGTGGCTGCTTGGGGAGCGAACCAACAGATGGAATATCTTTCTCTCTAGATCTGACTTTGCAATAAAAATAAATAAATAAACCCCCTCCCCTTTTAAAAAAGAAATAAAGGCAGAGTTACCCAGAGAGAGAGAGAGAGAGAGAGAGAGAGAGAGAGAGATTTCATCCATTGATTCAGTCCCCAAATGGTTGCAATTGCAGTGGCTAAGGCTAGGTCAGGCTGAAGCAAAAAGCCTGGAGATTCTTCCAGGTCTCCCATGTGGCTGCAGGGGCCATCTTCCACTGCTTTCTCAGGCACACTGTCAGGGAGCTACACAAAAAGTGGAACAACTTGATGCCTTCTGCCATGATGTTACAAGAAGATCTGATCAGGTTTTCAGCTTCTGATCTTTGTTTCTCAACTTCCAGAAACCTGAGAAATAGTTGTCCATTGTTTCTAAAGTGCCCAGGCTGTGGTACCCAGTTCAAGCAGTACGACATGGTCTAAGACAGGCTTTTATTGAGTTATCATCTCATTGTTTTGATTAAATTTTTACTCACAGACTTTTGTTGATGTTCTTGTCTCTTTGTTTTGGTTAAATTTTTACTCATCCAACAATTTGACAACAGATACTAGATCCTAAAATGTTCTCTATTCTTGAGGAAATACTTTTTAATAAAGTACCAAAAAAAAGCTTAATATAAAATGATGCTCCTGGCAATTGTTCAGAGTTAAATATGGCATGCAAACACATACTTCAAAACCAATGAGTACAAGGTTAGTGTTTCAGTGTTGTGGCTTAAGCCCACTGCTTGTGATACCTATACCTCATATCAGAATCAGGTTCCAGTCCTGATTGCTCTGCTTTGCGTCTGGCGTCCTCTTAATGCACCTAAGGAGGTGGCAGTAGATTACTCATGGGCTCTTGCCATCTCTCTGGGTGACCAGCTGGGAGTTCCTCATTTGGAGTCAGGACTTGAACCAGATGGTCTGATACGGGATATGCTATCCCAAGTGGTGTCTTAACCGTGGTATCGAATACCCACTTCCACCTTCTTTTCTTCATAAAGAAATTTCAATAATTCAAAACTCAGAAGATCTCACAACAAATCCATATTTTAATCTCTGAGAAAAACGAGAGAGCTAATGTTACTGGGCCCCGTTCCTGACAGGGACTGGTCATTGCTGTTCTTGTAGTTGAGTTGGACATGAATATTTCCAATTTCCACAGATGCCCTCCTCCAAAATGTCCTATCTCACTGACTCTTCTTTTCCACAGCCCTTTAGCCTGGCCCTGGAGCCTCTCAGAATCCTGCAGTGTCCCCAGTCTGGGTCAGAAGCAGCACAGTGCCCAACAGATAGCTCAAGGTAGCAAAGGAAGACATATCCACTAAGGATCAGGGACCACTCCCTTGCTAGACACCCTGACATCCTCCTAACCTTGACCTGCACCTTTTCTAGGGGAAGGGTGGGAGCTTGAAAATGACTGAGGTTAAATTTCCTGTCATTTCTTTGAGATAAGGCTAAATAAGAGAGAAATAAAATCATCTGGAGAAAGAAGTGCTCGCCCATTTCTTGCACAGGTTAGTTTGTAAATGAAGATCCCCTGTCCATTATTTGGGTATTGCTTACTATGTGCAGTAATATTCTGGGCACTTGGGGTATAGCTGTAAATGAGACAAAACTCCCTTCCTTATACCCTCCTAAGAAAAAAGTATGAGATGCAGTTAATCATTGCCTCTTTGTTAGAAGACTGTCTTCATTTGACTTCTAGAACACACACATTCCTGATTCTCTCTCCTGTCTTTGCTGTCTCCTCCTAGTCTTCCTGATCCTTTAATGTTGAAGGTCCCAGCACTTGATTTTCTTCCCTCCTTTACTTCATGCTTCCTCGATTCGCTTATCATTTAATGTTAAGTATTTAAAAATTAATTTCATTTGAAAGACACATGCACAGGAGAAGGGAGGAGGAGGGAGGGAGGGAGGGAGAGAGAGAGAGAGAGAGAGAGAGAGAGAGAGAGAAAGATAAAAGGGTATGTGTGTGAGAAAGATATATTCCATCCACTGGTTCATTTTCTATATGCCAGGAATAGCTGGGCTGGGCCAGGCCAAAGTCAGCAGCCAAGAACTCTATCTGGGTCCTTGCCCAAGAGTATCCCAGACCCATTAAATAGTGATCATCTGCTGTCTCTGAGAGTTTGCAGTCAGAGGAAATGAATAAGGAGCAGAACCAGGATTTGAACCCAGGTACTCTGATGTGGGGTGTGGAGGTCCCAAGTGGCATCTTGCCCACCCCTAGAGCCTTAATTTTAAATGGTGTCTATGTTTGATGACTTTAAAGCTTTGTGTCTTCCATTTAGGTTTCTACACCGAGGTCAAGACTCTCAGTGCTGACTCGGTCTTAGCACCTGGATGGATGAAGTGCATTGCAGCCCTGATTGTCTCTGGAAACTTACTCACCCTCTAGAGCTTTCTATCTCAGTTTCCAACTGAAAGTTGCTCAGGCTGAACAACTGGGAGGCATTGTGGAGGACTCTTCTACATGCCTATCTGCAGATAATTTTCATTCTCTGTATAAAATATATCCAGAATTCATTAACATCTTGACATATCCCCTGCTACAAGCAACTGTTCATGCTCATCTAGATTGTTGCTAGAGCCTTTTTTCTGGTCTTCCTCCTTTTTATCTTGTCACCCCACAGCCTGTGCACAACAGAGCATGCAGGGTGATGCTGTTAACGTGCAAGTTACACCACGCCTGAAGCTCTCAGATCCTGTAGTTTCCTAGTGCCCTAAGAGTAAGACCTGAGAGGTCAATCCCGAGACCCTGTGCTATTATCTGACTGTCATTACCATTCTGATATCAAGGCTGGTCACTCTCCCCTCCCAACAATGTGCTCTGCTCACGAGGCCCCTGCACCTTTCCCCAAGACCTGGCATTTGTTGGCTCTTTGCCTGAAATCCTCTCCCCACAGCTGTCATACTTCTTCAGCGAGGCCTTCTCTAACTATAATTGGAGTAACTCACTCCACAAACCATTAATTTCTGTTCCTTGACTGCCAACCCACCACAGCACGTACTAACAGCTAACACACTTATTGAAATACCTGCCATTGTTCAAGGCTGGTGTGCATTCTGCTGGCCCCACAGTTCCAGGAAGCAAGGGCCTCACTCCCATGAGGCTGCTGAACATTCTTAAATAGGATCTAACATGGCAATCCCAGCACATGTTTCTTCTCAGCATTGTTCTAATAGAGACTCTTTATGGTGGTTCTACCCGTGACAAGTGTCTGCTTGCATCCCCAGGCTGTTGACATCCTTTGAAATCCAGGTGGGAGAAGCCATTCCCCCGTAGCCTCTTGCTGTACCCTTGGCAGAATTATACTACATGGATACATACCATCAGGGGTTTTCATTGCCTTCCATAGTCAAGCTGCATCTGGGGACATTTGAGCTGCAGCTGGGGTGTCTGAGATGTGCTTTGCTGCAGCAGGAAGGCAAGCAGAATTCTGAAATGGCTTTGAGCAGCAAACACATGGAGGGCATGCTGGGCCTGTGCCCCAATTCATTCTGCTTTTTCTAGAAGCTCTGAAATGCTTTGGGGAGACTGCCATTGTCTAATGATCTCTCCTATCATGACTAATGTCTTTCACAAACATGCCTGACTTTCCTTCTCTCTTAAACACTATTTTTCATTCTTTATGTAGTCAAGCTGCAAATTTTCCAAATCTTTCCATTCTGCTTCTGTCTTAATTGCAAATTCTGCCTTTAATTTATTTTTTTTCTCCATCTCACTGTATGCAGTTAAAAGCAGTCACATGGCAGCATAAGTGCTTTACTGCTTAGCTCTTTTGTCCACCAGGTATCCTAGTTCCTTAGTTCTGCATTCCAGGAAGTCCTAGAACACGAACACAATTATGCCAAGTTCCTTGAAACCAAATAGCAAGGATGATTGTTATTTCAGTTTCTCAACCCTTCTTTCTCGTGTCTGTCTGAGAGCCATCAGCACGGCCTTAATGTCTGTATTACTGCCAGTATTCTGGATATGATCCCTTGGTCTTTGGGAAGATTCTAACTCTTCTCTTAGCTCTCCTCTTTTCTGAGCCCTCATGAAAATCACCCTTAAAGCTGTGCTCATGGACATACAGGCTATTTTTCTAGCCCAGTCCTCCAAATTCTTCTAGCTTCCACCTAAACACAGTTCTAAAGTTGCTTGCACATCCTCAGGTATTTGTCACAGAACAATCCCACTTCCTGGCGCCCATTTTCTCCTAGTCTGTTTTCTGTTGCTGTAGCAGAATGCCACAGACTAGACAAATTATAAATATTTGGTCATAATTCTAGAGGCAAGGCTATTCAAGGAGTCACAACTGGTGAGGGCTTCCTACATGTGAGAAGGCCTCACGTGCTGAGCGATGACTTGTAAGGGAGAGAGAGGAGGGGACCGAACTCCCTCTTCTGTAACTAATGTACTCTATGATAATGCTACTAATCTACTCATAAGAGTGTTGCTCCATGACCAAGTTACCTCTTAAATGTCTCTGCTCTTAGTACTGTTATTTGGCAGAGAGGAAGAGAGAGACAGAGAGATCTGCTGGTTCACTCCCTTCACTGACAACAGTTAAGGGCTGGGCCAAGGCTGGGGCTTGGAGTTGAGGAAGACAACTGAGATGTTTCATGTGGAGGGCAGGAAGGAACCAAACGACTTGAGCTCTCACTTCTGCCTTCCAGATCTGTGTTAGCAGGAAGCTAGAGTCAGGGGCTGCAGCTGGGAACTAAACCCAGGCACTCTGCTGTGGGATAGGAGTATCTCAGTGGCTACACTAAATGCTCAGTCCCTTAGCCTGAGTTTTAGAGGTAACATCCTAAGCCATAACAGTCTCCAGTGACCATGCTGTTGCTCAGTAAATATGTTTTAATGAATGAGTAAGTGGTTGAATCCAGAGGACAGTCCACCTGAGTTGGTAAAGGCATTGTAGTGTGAAGTTTGAACCACACTCATTCCGTGAGAATCTGCTCCGTCTTGGGTGGAGGACAAACAAGAAATGAGTTGTCCACTTTGTGCTTCAGGCTTTCTGTGAGGTTAAAGCTGGTCCATTTCCTCAGGTTAACAGCAAGTAGGGGGCTGTGCAACAGGATTCTCTAGCTGTGCTTTTTTTTTTTTTTTTTTTTTTTTGGTCTTCTTAAATCTAAGGAGTTATATGGGATGATTCTTGAAACCCTTCTTTAGAAATCAGGTTTCATGAAATTTTCCTACCTAGTAGAATTAAAGGGGGTTAAGAATGGAAAGTAGGTGATTAAAGAAGTTTTATTATTAAAATATCATATAATTGCCTTGGTAGCTAGGTTTAGGAAATGACTCTTCGGGATTATTTTTTAACTTAAGCCTGACTTTTGAGGTTCATTTCTCTGTGTTTATGGTAACAGACAGTGGCTGAATTGCATGTTTTTTTGGTAAGCGGTAGACTTGTGTTCAAATTTGAATTTTAAAGGGGTCCCTTTACCATCACTGCAGACACAGGTGAAAGGTGGTGTTTAGCAGCAGTCCCATGATTAGTCAAGAATCATCTTATGTGATGTTCTTCAAGTGTTATTACAGAAATTGAGGAAGAACCCAGGTGGAAGAGTAGAATACTTGTCAGTCATGTGCATGGCATTCCATAAAACATTGTCAGGCAGACAACCGTGAGTGTGAGGTGCACAATATAATTTGTAAAAATGACACAGGGGTCTAAACATACTTCTAGAAAGTTCAGAGGAGCTTGGTGATAAACTGTAGATTGCTTACTGGGTTGATTGCTAGCAGACAGAATAGAAATAGAGAAATGTACTTCTTGTTGGAGAACCGCTGCTGCTGGAAAAACAAAATGAACTATGGGAGTGACACATAGCAACAGTGCTAAGGTAATTCTAGATACTAACGAGTTCGACTGAGCCACGCACATCAAAAATAAACAGAAGAAAATTTCTCCCTCCTTCCTCTACTCAGTCTCTTGTCATTTCTCTGGAAAAGTTACTGAGCTATTGGCATTAGCCTTTTTCACATGGTTTTTCATGATTTTATGCATATGGTATTTAACAGTAAAATAGAAAGCTCCTGAAGACCCAGGTAGAATTTTGGTGCAAAAGTCGAAGAGGTTTTAATCTCAGACCCTGGGAGGTGTCTCGCCTCTGTAAGTGGAAGCAGATTTGATATCACTCTTTTAATTAGGACCATCTGCTGCACAAAATCCCTTCTCAGTTGCCCTAAATAACTAATTTTCCAGCTCCATCTTCAAACAGTTTGTCTTCCAATAAAGCATGTTATCATTTGTTCAAAAGACCGATAACCCGAGAGTTGTGAATAATGGAAAAATGACAAACCTTGCTATACATAATCAGTTGGCAAAGGAAGGAGAAATAGCAGCTGCTTAACTGTTGAAGCATATATTTTAAAACAAGTCTGCACAGCAGAGTGGCTGCCAAGTCCCAGATTTCCCTCAACAATCTCAACATGGCTAAAGGTCATCCAGATAGGGGCTTGTTGGTGGCGTCCTGCTATCCCTCGGTCTTTGACTTTGGAAGGGTACTGGGCAGGCAGAAGGGAGCTCTCGGAGCCACAGTGGCTCCAGCTCTCAGACTCTGCAATGGAAATGCCAACTGCAACCAGACGGTGATGTTATAACACGCACACTATTGTCAACTGAACAGCGTCCACCTCTGAGTGCAGGTAGGCTCTGATTTATGAAGCTAAGCAAGATCATCCTGAAAGTCCATTGTCAGTCACATCAAGATAAACCAAAACAGATATTTAATGTAACAATGGAACATGGTCTGTTTATGGATAACTATTTTGTAAGACCAGGAATATTTGGAGAATATATTAGTTCAGATGACTTAAACTGGAATCTCAGCTTAATCCCTACTGCTTTTGTGACAGTATGCTTGAGGAACCTGTCTTCTTATGTATAAAATTAAGAAGATAAAATCTCATTTTGGAGGTGCCATTAAAATGAGATACTGCTGACATAAGTAATTCTGGCTTATTCATTTTTTTAAAAAAAATATCATGACATTAAAAATGGTTATCCAGTCCTGCTTGTCATTTAACAGCCTTGTGGGTTACGAGGAGCTTGAATATGCTGAAGAGAATCTGTAGAGTATTTTCTGTAAGTAAAAGGTAAAAATTTGTCATAGGTGTAAAGGTATAGAAGAGAACATAGTACGTAAAGAGTTTAATATTATTGAAGTTTCAAGTGGTCCCTGGAGGTCTGGCAGTGTAGTCCTTGGGGCTGGGAAGTACTACTTTGTATTGTATTGTATTGATTTGTAAGTTTTTCATGTTTGTGGAGATGCCATAGTTCTAAATCTTTTTGTTCTTCATTTTCATAAAAGATTTGAGATTTGGCCATGCTAATATGGTAACACAATAATTTAAATTGTGATCTTACTATCCTATTACATGAAATTATTATCCATTTCTTACAGTGAAAAACTTTGAGCTTACTTGTACTTTTTTGCCATTCGAACCAGCTTTTTTTCCCCTTAAGATTCATTTATTTGAAAGGCAGAGTTACAGAGAGGAAGGCAGACAGCTATATACATGCACACATAAGCTCTCATGCACACACAGAAAAAAAGAGAGGTTCCATCTACCGATTCACTCCCCGAAAAGTTACAATACCTGATCCAGACTGATGTTGAAGCCAGCGGCTAGGACTTCTGAGTTTGTGTCAAGAACTTACATCCTTGAGTCACCAACTACTGCCCTCTAAGGGGGCGGGAGCAAGCAGCTGTGATTGGAAGCAGAGCCACGCCTTAACCCAGGCGCTCAAATATGGGGTGTGAGCATCCCAGCTGCTGCTACACAGAATGCTTGCCCTCTCCCTCCTCCTTGGATTTCTCTTACTTAGTTTATCATATCTGTCATTGGGCAAACTCAATTTTTGAAAAACATTTATTTTATTTTTATTGGAAAGTCAGATCTACAGAGAGGGTGCGAGACAGAGAGGAAGATCTCCCATCTGTTAATTTACTCTCCAAGTGGCTGCAGAGGCTGGAGCTGGGCTGATTTGCAGCTAGGAGCCCGGAGCGTCTTCTAGGTCTCCCACATGGGTGCAGTGCCCAAGGCTTTGGGCCGTCCTCTACTGCTTTCCCAGGCCACAAGCAGGGAACTGAATGGGAAGTGGGGCTGCCGGGATCAGAACTATCAAGTATCGGATCCCGGCACGTGCAAGGTGAGGACTTTAGCCACTAGGCTACTGTGCTATGCCCACAAGCTGAATTTTTAAAGTCCCTATAAATGTACTTATTTCAAGACCTGCATCTTATTCTTTAAATTGTTGTGACTTTTCTTGATACTTTTATTCTCCATGTATCAACTTGAAAACTTCTGAAAAGCACGTTAGGGCATCTTGACAAGAATTATATAAAAATAAATACTTTTATAAAAGGAAATTACATGTTAATGATATGAAGTCATTCTTTATATTTTGAAAAAAAAAACATTCTTCAAGAGCAGACATTGTGGTACAGTGGGTTGACATAACCAGTAGTGGCAGCATTCCAAAAGGGTGCCAGTTCAAATCCTCACTACTTCACTTCTTATCTGGCTTCCTGCTAATGGCCTGGGAAAGCAGTGAAGGGTGACCCAACTGCTTGCACCTCTCCACTCACACGGTACACCTAACTGAAGCTCTGGCTCTGATTTGGGCCTGGCCTAGGCCCAGCTATGGCAGCCATTTCGAGGTAGACACAGCAGATGAAATACTTCTCTTTCCCTTTCTCTGTAATTCTTTCAGAGAAATAGTTTATAAAAAGACCCTTTACATTAAAAATTATTCAATACATTAAAATTTCCTCCAAAAGTCTGGAACATCTTCTGTTATATACATTCCCTATAACAATGTTTTTTTGCTGCTTTTCTGAATGAACTATTGTTTTTAACTAAAATTTTCTCTTTTGTTGTATCTTATAAGAAAATTATTATGGGTTTTTATGTTTTATTATTTTTAATGTGGCAAGTTTGTGGAACTTTATTAAGCTCAAATTATTTGTGTATTGAACTTTCTGTATATATTATAAATAATAATTGAATTTCTTTGTTTAATCATTAATTTCCTCTTTAGTATATCTTACTATACTGGTTAGACTTCCAGTATGACGAACACGAAGGATAAAAGCAGATATCCCAAATTTGTTCAAAACCTTGAATAATTCATCCATTGGTTAGGAATGATTTTAGAGGCGTGTTTCTATATTTCCAAAGACAAAGCTATTGGCTTCTGATTTTGTTAATGTTGCTAAATTTTGTGTCTTTCAGCGGTTTCTTTCTTCTGGTGTAGAACTCTAGTTCTTAAACCGATGCTGTGTGTCAGGCTGTTGGTTGTCCATGGTTGCACCTGTTGTTGAAAGCGTTGTGATTCTTGTAAGCTCACCTTCCGCCTGACCTCTGCAGGCCTTCCTGTGCTCTCAACTGTTGCTGTTTCTCTTCTCGGCATTTTATGTTTGTTTCTACTGGAGATCCCAGAGTTTCAAGAGTCCAGGATCTGTTTTTATGTTAATTTCATAGCTGCTATTTTGTTAATACACAGCTCTTGTACATTTGAAACCCAAAATTCACCTGTATAGCAGCAGAGACTCTATCTATCTATCTATCTATCTATCTATCTATCTATCTAGCTAGCTAGCTAGCTAGCTAGCTAGCTATCATTTTATTTTATTTATTTGAGATTTTGTTTTCTTGTTGTATGTGCTTGCTTTCCCTACCAGGGCCTCTGTAGATCACAAATTCTCTTTCTGCCGCCCAGGGCTGGTGACAGGTGGCCATTGTTGAGTTCTTGTTTTGCAAAAGAATTGTTTTTCACTTTTGCCGTTTCATTGGATTAAGAAAAATGCTCTATGTTTCTGGGAAATGTTGAAATTCCAGCTGCAGCCAGGATACCCTGGGCCTCTGAGCCCTAGCTTGCAGTGCTTACACTGTAGTTTTGAGTAACTGCTCATTTCTGGAATTTCCTTTTGAGATAGCCATATATTAAAAGCAGTTTTGGTTCTGTTTTAGAATTTCTGATTTTCTAAGGATACAAGGGGACATACTGCTGGATCAGGCAAGCCTATGTTATAAGCAATGTAGAATTTTATAAATGTCAGAGCTATTTCTTATCTTGCCCTATAAAGTATCATTCCTAAAGTAAATGAGCTGTTTTTGTATATTAGGTTTGCTTCAAGTTTGCTGGACATAATTACTTTCAATAAAGGTCACAAACAGAGAGGAGTGCAAGGATGCATTATAGTTTTGAGGTTATCACCAAGTGGTTTCAGGAACATAATCCAATTCTACTTAATGCTGATTGCTAGGGCTATCTAGATTTATATCAATGTTCCCGCTCTGGCCTGAGATCAGTCATACCCTGTTGGGCCATGAAAAGTCATGAAGCTCATGGGAATGTCAACAGTTTTGTCTTGCTTGATTGATGAGCTCTGTGTTCATCTGCTTCTCCAGAGTTCTAAGCATAGAAATGGGATTCTTTCCTCACATGGAGAAGAGTATGAGTTTGATCCCTAAAGAACATTCTTTTTTTCTCGCCCCCTCCCATTGTAGGACCAATTCTCTTGGACAGGATGGTTTTTGTTGGAAATAGAGATTTCTGTCCCCATAAGTTCCAAAGTACTGGCTTACCCATTCAAGCTTTGGGCATCCTCTTTCTCTTTTAAGTGTTTATTTCTCACAGATTTTGTTTTGTATTGATACAGCAATTTACTTCAAAGGCAGGGAAGCACTTAGTAAAAAGCTAATTTTACACCAGGATTCTTTGGTTGTTTTGTTGTGAAAATAATTGAACAGTTTAGGAAAAATTAGTAACCTGATACAATGAGACGATGCTTGAAGTTGTTATTTGAGTTTAGGGACATACCATGACAGGGAACCTACAAATCAGTGCAGTTAAAGTATAGAGTTCATTTTAAAAAAATGATGCAGGAATGATAGGATCCCAACTAATCAAGGTCTAATTGCTCTTCCCAGCTTGTAACAATGTCAGCCACTTGGTCATTAAAAAGGAGTAATTATCAGGTTTATCTTCTATTAAAAACCCATTGTCTGATTAAACCAAAGGATTTTAAGGGGCTGGGGAAAGCAAATGGAAGTCTTCCTTTGCTCTGATCAGGATATGCGATGTGCTCTCATTTTCTTACATGTCTATACGAGGTCAGCTCTGAAAGTATCATCAGATAATTTCAAAATTGACTTGGGGATATGTGATTAATTGTTTCATTCGGGAAATGAACAATCTAATCACTGATTCTCTTGACTTGACATTTTTCGTTTATTCCAGCTCATTTCAATTCTTTTTATACTGACTTAATAGTGTTTGACGAGTCAAACACTTTTTTTCATTCTCTATTTTCCATTTGCATAGGTCATTTCTGCGCCTCTGGATTTAGAGAACCATATTTTCACTAGCGTGATATAGAAGGTGTTTTGAAAACACTCTTTCCAAGATGTCCCTTTAATGTAGGTAATGACATAGACTGGGTCCAACTCGCTCCTACGCTATTGAATGGCTGCTTTTGGCAAAGTGGCTTCAATGGCCCATCATTTTGCAAGCTGGCAATCATCACCCCACTTTCACTAGATAAGTGTGAGGAAATATAGAAAAGTATGTGCCCTCTTGTTGTGAGTATTCAGTGTCAGCTGCTACGATTAAATACACATTTATGCTGCACAGAAACATTCAAACTACCTCAACTGTAGTTCTACCAACGTACTGATTGAGATGCCGTTTATCACCATTGGGACAAGTAAAATTTGATTTTCCTCCTATGAAACCAAGCTATCTGTCTACTCTGATGGTTCTACCTCCTACCCCCCCCCAAAAGAATGCTATCTTTTTGGATATTTTAACCTTTTTTGGCATAAAACTCTTTTGTTTTAGCCGTGCTTTGCTGGTTACTAATCTTTCTGATCTAAAATGCAGTGAAAAGAATCTTTCATATCTGACTAAGGGGAATATAAACATTCGTGTCATTCACACTGTCTTGTCTAATTCCTTTACTGTTGCTACATTGTCATATACTGGCCCTTCCCTTTGCTTCACTGCTCAGAACTGAAGCTTTTTCGAAGGAAACTCTGCTCCATGCCAGCTTCCCGCTGGGAATGGAGCATGTGTAAACTACAGAAATTCTGGGCTGGTGAATTTCTGGTTTGCATTAGACCATCATGGTTTATTGTTTTGAAAGCCCTCAAAGAGGAGAGTTCAGTCCCTCCATGCCAGGCTACCTCACCAGGACAAGCCATTTCTTGAAGACGGCTATTCACTTGACATTCTTGAGTTTAGTAGTCACTTGGGTAAATCTTTAGATACAGTTCATCACCATCATGTATCAAATGAGGATAATCTGAATCCCTTGAAAGCATGCATAAAATATGTAATTGCTCTTGAAAATGAGCACAAATAATTTACTAGTAAATATTTGTTTTACTAAAACCACATTCCATTTCCTTGAGTTGCAGTGTGTACTCCACAGATGCCCATGAACCCATGCATTTTTTTGTGTGTGTTATTTTTATTCATTCACTGTGATCCTAAATCAGTGGCTACTTTAAAATTTTTTTTTAACCTCTGCAGAAATAAATAAGAGATAAGGCAAAAGATCTTTTACTGATTTCATTGTTGACTTACCAGAATGTGATTTTTGTGATTCTCTGGACTGATGTATTGTTTCTTCTTTAAAAAATATGCATGTATGTATATTGCAAAGGCAGATATACAGAGAAAAGGAGATACAGAAAGATCTTCCATTGACAGGTTCACTCCCCCAGTGCTTGCACTAGCTGAAGCTGAGCTGATTAGAAATCAGGAGCCAGGAGCTTCTTCTGGGTCTTCCCTTATGGGTACAGGGTCCCAAGGCTTTGGGCCATCCTCTACTGCTTTGCCTGGCCACAGGCAGGGAGCTGGAAGGGATATGGAGCAGCTGGGATATGAACTGGTGCCATACTGGATCCTGGCACATGCAAGGTGAGGACTTTAGTCACTAGGTTACCACGCTGGGACCCTGTTGTGTGATTTCTTAGTAGACCTACTTTAAACCCTTGACAATTAGACCATTCACAACTGAAGATACTTCACTTGTTTCACCTTCCAGGTGTGCAGGGACCATGATGTCCTTACTCTAGATCTCATACTTTGTGCGCTCCTTCCTTCCTTCTAGCTGTAAGCTTCCATCTTTCTTCTGACCTCACCTAAAAATTTCCTTAAAGTTGCTTGATTACTATCCCATTTCCCTAGAGATATTGTCTTGTCCAGTTTCACTGGCCTAGGGTTTTTCTTTGTGTTTACAGATTGATTCATATACAGTAAAAAACAATCAGATATTGCCTTGCATTTCTAATCCCTGTGTGATGCTTGTTTGTCCTCCCACTTTCCATCTCTGGTCAGATTGTAGACAAAGAGAGCCTTTTATTTCTTTGGCATTGTGTGTTGAAAAGCTATTCCACTCTCCATGGTGATACATAGGTTTTGTTCATAGCCTCATCTCTGTCTGATGTTTGTTTGCTAATGAAAGCACACAAGCATTTTATGATAGAAGACAATCTCCAAAGTAAGTCTTCAGATGTACTCTTTAGTTATTGAACAAGGAAGATATTATCCAGGATTACCTTGTTTTCCTGCAAGTATTGTGTAAAACCAAGTCGTACAAAAACATCAGTAGAAAATCAGAGATGGTAGACACCTATCTTCAGAAATTCAAGAATGTGTTAGGAGAAAATGTGAAAGCTGCAAAAGTGAATATTAGGTTTTTCCAACTATATGGTATATCTATACGGTTTTATTGATTTCTTTTTATTTGGCTGCCTGCCTGATCAAACTAAATCATCATAAGAAAAAGAAATCTGGTGATATTTTCTATTGGGGAATTTTGACTTACAGTTATGTATCAATTCAATGGCAGGTATTTGGCTCAGTGGCTGAGTCAATTCAGTTCTCCTGAGTCTAAACCTTTAAGATCTGAATTCTGAAAAGGGTAAATGAATTAATTCTACTTTGGCATATCTGTTTAGTCTGCAAATATATAGAACTTTATGCATATTGCAATTATTCATAGCTATTAAAATGGAGAATGTACCCAAATATGCTTAACAAATCCATTATCTGTGAAAAATTCTCTATATTTAGATGATTCCAATGATTTCTGGGGTAGTAACATCCTGCATAGCTGAAGATTTTTCTTGAGAGCTTCAGTCTGCCGCACAATCTCTCCTGAACCTAAATGATCTTTCTTAAACTTTACTTTCCTTGGGATTAGAAAGAAAAAAGAAAGACAACAGCAGAATATTTACTTGTCAGGCTAAGCGCAGTGCTTGTGACTCTTAGTATGAAACTTCTAGAATAAACATTTTATGGGAAATGGGTAGAATGCAAGGAGCCGGTGCAGGCTTCCTCTGATGTCTGTGATTGCTTCCAATCTTTGATAATCTATAAATGTGCTGTGATCTTGAACCTCAATACCATAAAAAAATCCTTCATTAATTCATCTAATAATGAGGTATGAGTGCCTGTGATGTGGATTCACTGTGCTTGGTGTAAGAGTGATCAATAGTCTAACCTCCTGGAGCCTGTATTTCAGTGGCGAAGAGAGACGGCAGACAGATGATCAGAAGTTAATGCTCAGACATATAGTATGGATTCTGGCTGCACAAAGTGCTGAGAAATGAAATCCAGGGCACTCTAAGGAGTAGTTGAATAAATGGGTTCAAAAGTTTTACACTGGGGACTGAGTTTGAGGTGAGATGTGGAGGAGGCGGTGTTTACTAAGTCTGGTGGAGGTTTGGTGGGTAGGGAGACAGGAAGATGAGAGATGGGCTATGGCGCCCGGTTTCAAAAACCTGCCGAGAAGTTGCCATGAAGTTTCCCCTGCATAACACATTAATGCGATGAACAGTTAGATCAAAGTAGACATTTTCAAACAAATACATTTATCTGAAAGGTTGAGTGAGCAAAAGAAAGAATGCTCTTCCATCTCCTGGTTCGCTTTACAAATGGCCTCAATAACCAGGGTTGAGCCAGGCCAGAGCCAGGAGCCAGGAACTTCATCTGGTTTCCCATGTGGGTGGCAGCAGCCCAAGTATTTGGGGGATGATCTGCTGTTTCCCAAGTTCATCAGCAGGGAGCTTGGAAGTGTGGAACAGCCAGGATTTGAACCAACCACTCCAATGTGGCATGTGGGCATGCTAAGTAGTTTAACTGTTCCTCCACCCGTCAACGCCACAATGCCTGCCCCTAGCTCAGTAGTCATTGATAAAAGCTGATAACTCTCCATGATGTGACAGATTTCATCTAATCAAATAAAATTCTAAGGGCAAAGGCTGACATTCTCTCCCTAACCCCCAAAGGGGAAAGAACCTAAGTCCTCCTAAAAGCTGCACCATAGACATTTTGCATGAGCTCCCAGCCTTTGAAGCCTAGACTGCAGTGTCAACTCTTGCTTAAGTCTCTAGCCTGCCAGCCTGCCTTGTACATTTTCCAGGTTCTGTACCATGTGAGCCAACTTATGTAAAATCTCTCTCTCTCTTTCTAATTATGTATAGCACATATGAAAATATGCAATTATTAATATATTATACTCTTTGTATATACACAATTCTGCTTATTTCTTATTGCTTCTGTTTCTCTGAAGAGCTCTGATTAATCCCAGAAGTTTAGAAGACTTTAACAGAGGAAAGCATGTAGGAACTGAGAGAGGTTAAATCAAGTCCCTCCAGACCTGACGTGTATGCATCTCCAAGCTCAAATCAATCAGGAGCAACCCCGCCCCTCCTCATTGCCAGTACACATGCATAGAGCAGCCCAATGTGGCCCACATGAAGTCCTTCTGGGCTGGCAGTAGTGAACCCCACAATTATTTTGAGCATGTTGTAAGCAAAAGAAATAGCAGTGCCTTCTCAGAACACCAGGCTGCATGCAAACTGAGGTGCTGTATGCTCAGTGGGATGAGCCAGAACTTGAGATCAGGTGTAGTGTAAATTGCCCTGTGCCAAGGGGAACCGCTGTGCCTCCATAACCTGATAAAAACACAGATTCAATTCTCATCCAAGAGTCCATTGGCACAGCTTCTTCCAGTCCTGCTGTCTCTTTTGTTGTCAAGAATCAAGTCTCCAGAAAGCTTCATTTATGCATTGGCCTTTTGTCAGTTTTCATGGCAAGATAGTCAAAGAACTTGGGGTCAGTAACAGAACTTTATCTTCAAAGCCTTGTGGTAGGAGAGTGCTCATATTTGTAGAAATAAAAAAAAGGGTAGTATGGTTGAAGTATGGAGAATTAGTAGCTAAAGATTTAGCCAGCCAGGTCAGATTTTGTCTTGGGAACGCTTAGGCAAAGCTGGGACATTGAGCACAGCTGCAAGTATTAATTATTTAACTTTGTATAGGACTCCTTTAAATTATTCCATCTTCAAAGGTTTTTATTATAAAGTACTAACACATTATGCACTCCATATGTTTTTCTTGCCACTATGTAAGATTTCCAGGAATCACTTAGATGAACTATTTCCTCTCGTCTTGTTTCTCTGTTTTATACAGTGTGCCACTTCTCTAGAAATTTCCTGTTTTGACCTTCAAGAGACCCATGAACTTGAATCACCTTCAAATTATTTGAGTGCTTGAGTGTTTTTGCCATCTGAGCCTTTAGGTCTGACTTCATAGTTAGTCTCAGTATGTGCATTTTCCTCCCCACATCTTTCACTGTGATATTTAGTTCCAGGTCCTTTTCTTCTGAAAAAATGACCCCTCTCTCATTTGACACTGTCTTTCAGGCTGCTTGCTACTAAAGGATTCTGAGTTGTTTAAGCTGAAGTAAGGGATATGGGGATTTGAATCTAGAGAAGGAAAGGAAATGTAAGAGTGGACTCATCCCCTGGTGTTTTGCTGTTGTGTTTCTTAGCCATTCCTTGCCCAGAAATGGCTCTCTGAAACCTGGTTCTTCAGTTTCACCTTTGCTGCTGTAAGTTCCCCTACCCATTCCCGGTAGATAAGTTCTTTACTCCAGTTAGCCAAAGCCAGTTCTTTGGTTTTACTGATCTTGCATACAAAGAGAAAGGTGGGGCTCAGCACCCTGGCCTAGTGCTAAATCCTTATCTTGCAATTGCTGGAGTCCCATGTGGGTGCTGATTAGTGTTCCAGCTGCTCCACTTCCTGTCCAGCTCCCTGCTCATGGCCTGAGAGGGCAGGAGTGGATGGCCCAAAGCCTTTGGACATTGTCCCTAGGTGGGCAATCCAGAGGAACCTCCTGGCTCCTGGCTTTGGTTTGTCTCAGCTCTGGCGAGTAGGCCAGCAGTTGGAAGATCTTTCTCTGTAAATCTGACTTCCAATGAAAAGTAAGTAAATCTTCAAACACACACGCACACACACACACACACACACACACACACACACACACACACAAACGTGATGAATTTGGTGTGATCATAGAGACCAGTTCTGAGGAAAGTAAGTTTGGGGCCAAACTTAAGAGGGCTACAGGGAAACAAAGATGTCTTCCAACAGGACCTGGTCAGAATGTGTTCATTTTGTGAGAAGGCAAAACAAGAGCCAGTTGGGTCCCTTGATGAGAGTGTGGTGAAGAATTTAGGAGCTTACAGAATTCAAATAATACAGACATTGTATTATCAGGGACCCAGCATGAATTCTGTACAGAACATGGGACCCTCATGAACTGCTTTGGACCCACAAGAAAGGGTTGTCTGCCTGGATGGTGAATGCCCAATGTGGAGTTGTCATGGGTGAGAGCTCCCTATATCCATGGTACGTACCTGCAGGAAGGTTGGGTCTTATTATCTCAGCCAGGTCATCATCCGCTTAATGTCCCAATGGCCAGACATGAACTCTCCTAGAACCAATTTCATGGCCATGAAAAATCATGTTGTAAAATGGCTACTCCTGTAACTATTTCTAGGGGAGGAATATGCAGCTCAGGCCAAAACAGAGATTAAGACTTGTCTTGTGGATGTGCTCTTACCCAAGAACATTTTTTCTTTCTTTAAGTTAAAAAAAATTTTTCTTTTTAATATCGTTTACATAGTTAAGGATGCATGTCCATGTGAGCTCTGATTAGGTGGGACAAAGGCTTCAGTTGTTTTGTTTTTCTTCTCCTGTGTCCATAGGGGAGGAGAGGGAGGAGGCTACTCTCTTGCCTAACAGTGAGTATAGCGGCTCAGTCCATGGAAGAAAACCAGAAGGAATTCCTTCCCTGTCAAACACGCCCTCAGCCACTTCTACTCCAGTGTGTCCTCATACCCTCTTTTCTGGGCAATCTGCAGCCCCCTTGCCTGGGGGTTGGGGTAGTATATCCTGGTCCAGCGTTGCTCACCTTCCCCACATATCTTGAAAGAAAAAAAAAGAAAGAAAGAGAAAGAAAAAGACAGAAAGAAAGAAAAGAAAAAAAGAAAGAAAGAATAAGCAATTGTGTTGGTATATTGGTATAGTTAGCACAAATTTGGCATTAACCAGTCTCACAATGCCTGCCAGCTACTAGCTGCTTTTCTCCCAGCAGTATAACACTTGCCTAGGTACAATGAAAACTAGGCTTTACTTGACATTTTTATTTGATAGAGAAAGAGAAAGAGCAACAGACATAAAGCACTCCCAATCACTGGTTCACTCTCTAGGTGCCTACTATGACTAGGGCTGAACTAGGCTGAAACTGGGAGCTGGGAGCCAGGAGCTCTTTCCTGATTTTCCACATGAGTACTGGAATTTAAGCTCCTGCCACTCTACTTCCTAATGTGTGCATTAGCAGAAAACTGGAGTCAGGAGTAGAACTTGGCATAGAACCTGTATGCTGCAGTGTGAGAATTTTGAATTATGTGGTACATAACTCCCCCCAAACTCCCACCACCCAACAGATTTTCCCTATTTTACTACAATTGTGCAGACCTTCATAAGGAATCATAATTCTATCAGTCTCTAATTTAAGTGTACACTGACATTGTTGGTACAGACAGTGTCAGACAGTCCAGCATCCCATTCTACTCATGTCCAACAGTTTCATTGGAAATCCATCTTTCGTCTGGAAACAGGGATGCATGTTCCATTTTACCCCCACATTTGTATATGATAGACCCCAGTACTCCATCACTCTACATTTCCATAATTCAGAAGTCATGAAACAAGGTCAAAAACTGGTATGAGTTAGAATAGCAACAACAACAACAACAACACCAAAAGCATCAGCATTAATAACAAATTATAGCACCATGAAAATTGCACCACCGAGTAACCAACACATGAGTGACAAAAAGGAAACACAAAAGTCTCTTGGGAAGAATGGTGCCACCGTGTAATCCACGAGCCAGCGATGAATTCGACAAGGGGAAAGAAATTATTTGGAATAAATAAAACAAATAAAAAACACAAAGAAACTGTGGTACATCTACTTCATGAAATATTATTCAGCTATTAAGAATGAAATTATAGTATTTACAACTAGGTGGTCCCAACTAGAGATCATTATGCTCAGTGAAACGAATCAATCACAAAACAACAAATACCATATGTTCTCTCTTATATAAGGAAACCAGCATGGAAAGACACAGGCATCTTAATGCCTTGATAACACATCGCCTATGTCCTAAAGAGGTTTTCTGGATAGAGAAGGACATCATTAAGTTAGAAAGGACACTGAATGCTAAGCAGAGAAACACTGGATCTGAATTTCCGCAAATGATGCTGCAATAGTTAAAAGTTATGACAGTATGAAACATGGAATCTGAATTGAATTAGTGCCCTGTCAGCCCATTGCACTAAACCACAAATTCCCCAGGAGGTCTAGCAACATATTGGATAAAGTGAAATTAATCCTTTAGAGCCGCAAGTTGACATATGCAGATGCGATGGATCTATAAACTATACTGGGGGCATTAGAAAAGGAAGCAAAAAAGTCCATGTGAACACATCTGCACTCTGTCCCGCTAACAAAGTGTGGACCTCAATGTCATTTTCTGCTTTGTTGAACCAAGAGGCGGCTCAGGAATGTTAACACTGTTGACCTTTCCAACCCAGTGTGTGGGTGATGGCACCCCCAGACTAACTTGCTGAAACTTTGCAATCAGGTCACCGATTAATGTGATTCACAATCCTAAATTTAGAGAAAGCTATGATTCTAATACCAAGTGACAAAAACCAGAGAATTTCATAAGTTCTTGTTGGCTGCTCTGCGTTACATTCCCCTCCAGGCAAGTCAGAGCTGCCAACCACATGAATGAAAATTATGAGCCTGTTAGGAGAAGGAAAAACAGGAGGTGCTGCCGATAAGAAGTCCCAGAGGATTATAATTCTCCGGGATTTTTGGCCTTATTGTTAACATAGTTCCTTTTGGTTTCTGTATTTTTAAAAAGCAAGATGTGTTAGCAAATTTTGTGACTGCAGGAAAAAAAGTGTTGTGTGGTTATGTGATGAATTTGGGATCTTTCCTATAGATGACCTGGATGTTGGAGAGGAGAGTGGACATTCCGCCTTGGTGTGCATAAAAACTCTTCCAGGTTTGCCTGTAGGTTATGTCTTGCAGCCGTTCATATTGGACTCTAGAACACCACAGACCAGTTGAAAATTGGTCCTCACGGAAGCGTGAATGAACCCGAAATCTTCCTCCTCTGGCTCCATGAAACTCATCAATCCTTCACTTTAGGGCACAAGGAAAGCTTTGTGCTGCTTAGCCAATTGATTCTGTCGTGGGAGCGAGCCTGGCAGAGATATGCCACAAACTCAAGTCAGTGTATGAAGTAAAATGTCTGTGTAGACCCTGCTGCTGAGCACAAACAAGGATATTAAAATGCTCAAGTAAAAATTCTTTTTAAAAGTTATTTCTTCTATTTGAAAGGCAAAGAGACAGAGAGAAATGGGAATCTACTATTTCATTTTCTAAACTGACTCAATCCCTAAATGCATTGCAAAAGCCAGAGTAGGGCCAGGCCAATGCCATGGGCTGCACCTGCATCTGGGTTCTCCTGTGTCCGTGACCCAAGTACTTGGGCCATGATCTGCTTCCCCCGACCCGTGTGCATTAGTGGAAGAGTAAATTGGAAACAGAGTAACTGGAATCAAACCAGGTACCTTGATACTGTATGTGAATGACCTAGGTAGCAACTTAATGATCACTCTACATGCCCTGGTTCTTAATTCTTGGGAATGTATTTCTTTCCCCTTTATATCCTTTCATTAACAAACCTATATTTAACACATTGCAAAAGATAATATGTTCAATTTTATTATAAAATGGTGTAAACTTCACAATTTAGAATATTAAAATTATATCCATTCTTTAAGATAATTTTGGGTTCAGGAACCAAGATTTTCCAAATTCTAATTCTCAGCTCTGGATCTCTCTTATGGTTGGTTTTTAATGCCAAGTTTTGAGACCAGAAATTTTGATGGCAAACTTCCAAACTGGACAACAGTAGCATCAATATCGTTACTCCTACTGTGACACTGGGCTTTGCACAGTCTCTTAAGCTCCCTGTGGTTACTGCAGGTGTCCTTCTCAGACTACAACACGGTGTGGCTGGGGCAGCAGACTCCCTGTTTTGATCACATTGTCATATGTGCTCATGAGGAGCGCATAGAACTTTCCCAGGAAACATCCTGTCATTCTTTGAATATCCTGCTTCTTAACACTTGTTCTAAATTTGTTATTTCATGTGTTGTATTCAACCCTGCAAATCCATGACTCTTAGCATGCCATCTGGCACATGTTGCTGGAATGGTGTGTTTTTCTATGTTGTAGCAAAAATAAATTTTATACATAGATGAAAACTTGGCAGCATATTTACATAGTCTTGAGCATACCTTGGCCCACTGCCTCACACAATATTGGCAGTTTGGATAATTTCAGATGAGTCACATATACTTTATGCCTTAATTTCCCCTTATGCACAATTGGAAAACATTTTGTTTCTTTAGAAGTATGAGGGCATTGAGAGTCCTCTAAAGGTAACTGGCAATGTAACCTGGCTACAGGCTGGGTTCTCCTGCAAGATCTGAGACAGAGATCAGCTATAGGAAAGGTACTAGGTAGTGTTCTTCGAATCCAGATATGGAAGGAATGTATCAGAGAGGACATGGCAGAGGGAGAGATCGGCTTCCATCTGATAAGGCCTCCTCCATCCCATGCAGTGCTTGGGGTCTGGCGCAGTGCTTTAGAACTGAAGCAGGTTGAGTGAGGGGCAAGGTCTTTATTTAGGTTGATGGGTCATTGAATGTAAGTTGCCCCAGCAAGAGGCTATGACTTTGGAATGCCTGCCTTCTGATGAGCCAGTTCCTGAAAAGCGCTATCTGAAGAGGGCTGGCATCTGACAATCTTCCCAGAAGTGGGGAACTGATCCTTCACTTGTGCAGTGGGGAACTGGAAAGCACAGCATACAATGCAGGATTGAAACCAAGCTGGGAGCAGGAAGTGTGGACACCTGCTTTCCTTGCTGACCGTTTGTGGCTGCCAGAGAAGCTAGAATTATGGCATTGTGGTTGCAATGTGAATAATAATAACAATTATTATTTTTACTTGCAGCGACATCATGAAAGCTCCCGTACATGCTGATGCTATAGATCTATCCTGGTGGATTCTAGCAGGGAAACTGCAATAGGGTTCTTTCTGAGATCTGCTGGATCTTTTTGCCTTATTCTCATTGTACATTGGGGATTATCTAGCTTTGTTCCATTTCTTCTCTGATTCAAAACTCTCTCATATGAATAGAACATTTATATCTCTCTGTCTTTAAATCTTTGTAATGTATACAAAAATCGATCTAGTCAAAACATTAGTTCTAGTTGATATATCTTTTGTATGCGGTTGAACAGTTCTCTGAATATCTCCCTTTTCATAACATTGGCATTTGGAAGCTAACAGGTCAGTTATCTTGTACAATGACTCTTACTCTGGGTGTATCTAATTTTCTTCTCATGAGTCTAACTTGTACAGTGGGAGATTACATAGGTCTAAAGGCTTGATTCAGCTTAAATATTTAGGCAAGGATGCTTGAATTATATCCATTTTGGTAAACAGAAAGTTGTAAAACACTTTCTTAAGCTTAAAAAGTACGTGAAGTAAAAACAGACAGAAGAAAGTAGTTGATTCTGAATTCATAGATGGAGCTTAATAACTCCTGTCTCAGCAACTGACAGAAGCATGGGCAGAATTTATTCATGCATCTTTTAAGGGACCCTGGCTTCGGACCAGCTGTTGTGTCCATTTGGGTACTGAACCAGCAGATAGATGATCTCTTTTGTTTCTCTCTGTAAATCTGTGTCTCAAGTGAGAAATAAATGAATTCTTTAAGAAAGAAAAAAAGAATTAACTTGGAACTAGGTTTTGAGAAATCTATACAAAAAAATCAAGGTTCCAAATTTTTTTTTATCAAAATAGGACAACAGTCAATGTAAAAATGGCCATTCATCTAACTGAAGTGACCTTCAGAGACTGAAAAGGCAGATACAGAAAGTTGTACAAACTTATGAAAAAGATTTGGGCTCTTCACTGGAGAAGACCAGCCTTCCTAAACAAGCAAAAATGATCAAGTAAAACTTCTTTTCCTTTTAAAAATGCATACGTTCTCAAAGAAAATCTTGTTGTTTTAACACAAGGAAACAAATTCTAGTTGCATGCTTATATTTTTGATGCTAATGCTGAATTCTTGGAAAAACTTATAATTCCTGTCTAATTTTAGCCAGTTTAATCACATACAAAATTCCTTTTGTAAGATTCATCTTCTATAAATCTTCCACAATTCCCTTATCCATTCACTTATTTTTTCTATATTTTTCCCTCGCTTATTTTGGAACATTCTACTTTTAAAAACAACATTTTTAGACTTTTTTTTTCTTAAGAACTACCTCGTTCATAGTCCATAGCTATACCTACCAAGAACAGTCTTACTTTGCACAAGGAATTGTCATTTATAGTTTTAGTGGCTATAGATTAACTCTTACTAACCTTAATTTCCCATGAAAAGTTTGAAAATAATCAATTTTAATTATTTTATCTCAGCATTTTATAGATAAGCACCATCTAAAAATCTTTGGAAACACATTTCCTCATGATACAGGTTTTTCAGAGGCTACTAACAGACTCAGATATACTTGGTTGCCTTATCTGGTATAAAGATGTTCTGCTAATTTGAAATGGATGCCTTCTAGACTTTGAATCTAGCACCACTGATTTTGAATTCATAGTTGTATTAGAAACTCCTGTCTTAGCAGCCACCAGTAGCCTTCCCAAGTTCATGTGCCCTCCAACTCCTCCAGCTGACCTTGGACCCTACTTCAAGGTTATGTACTCTCCTATAGCATAAACTAACCCTGGAAGGAGTTTGAAAACGTGTTTCCAGCAGCCTTTTCTACCTACTAAAACTAATTCTGCTGCTAGGTGAGACAATCAGACACCAGGATTTCCTTCTAGCCTGCCTTCTCATTTCCATCACAACTTCCAGTCCAAACCTGGACCAAAAGTTGCTCAAATGAACTCAGATGCAGCAAGAAAACAGTGAATAATGTGCCCAGTGGGTTCTTAGACCTGGCTGCTTGGTGCTACTTGGAGTTGCTGGGGCTTTGCCTCTGAACCTGCTTGGTGAAGTCAGATCTGATGAAGGGGAGATTTTTCATGTTACTGTCTGGCAGGATCCATATCCATGTCTCTAACGGAAGAAAGGAATTCTGTATGTGTAGAGTAGAAGTACACACTCAGGAAATAGTGTGGCCTTACTCAAGAGAGAGCTGCACTCAACAAGGCTTGGATCTATTCCATTTAGGATGTGGAGGCACAAGGCATTGTGTCTGGGGTAGCGTTTGATGGGATATTCGTAAGGGGCAAAATTTGGCATGTGATTTAAGAGCCATCCATTCCTTTATCTTATTTAGAAGTTTTGGAAGTGTTATGGCATCAGGTGCATGATGAAAGTTGAATGTGTCAGCTATGTGATCTTAATATATTGGCCTTTTCCTGGTGTATACGTCATTGTGGGGATGCACTGGCAACCAAGCTTGGTTTTCTTGGCTAGGGCCAGTTGGAAACTACAATTTTGTGGAAGTTGGGGTTTTGCACTGTGTGGAAGTGGGCAGATTTGGGTAATGAAAGCAAGGCGGTAGCACTGGTGAGACTGCAGGCAGGGGTCAATGAGTTGAGGTCTTCCTTCCTAGCCACCTTCCTGCCTGTATCATTTAGACCAATTACTTTTGAGTTTGTTTGAACAAAGCAAAGCAAAGCAAATTAAACCAAACAAGAGAAAAAGGATTTGAAAATTGGGCAGCTCTCAAAACCAGAGCAGGTTCTGAGAACTCAAACAATGGGGACAGGCAGCAACTATAGAAAATGAAAGTGAGGCATCCAAAAACAACCCAATTATCCACAACTTAGCCGATCAGTCAGCTTGTTGCAGTTTGGCTGGTTAATTGTTGCAGCTCTATCAGTTACCTGTCCACAGGACCTTCTGCAGTCAGTCATAGCTCAGTTACCATGATGAAACCATCTGTTAGCCTTGTCTTTGGAACCAGGACAGGTGCTCAATCCAAATATATGGCCTCCTGCACACTTACATTGACTGTATCCCAATACTGAAGAATAAATAATCTTTTCTCTTTTTTTTTTTAAAGATTTATGTATTTATTGGAAAGTCAGATATACAGAGAGGAGGAGAGACAGAGAGGAAGATCTTCCGTCTGATGATTCACTCCACAAGTGAGCGCAATGGCCAATGCTATGTTGATCCGAAGCCAGGATCCAGGAACTTCCTCCAGGTCTCCCACACGGGTGCAGGGTCCCAAGGCTTTGGGCCGTCCTCGACTGCTTTCCCAGGCCACAAGCAGGGAGCTGGATGGGAAGTGGAGTTGCCAGGATTAGAACCGGTGCCCATATGGGATCTCAGCATGTTCAAGGTGAGGACTTTAGCTGGTAGGCCATGCAGCCGGGCCCGAATAAATAATCTTTTCAAGGATACACAACATGTTCATCAAAACACAGTATGGTGAGCCATTAAAATAAGCATCAATCCTTTTAGAATATATTAAATATTCCTTGACTATATGATATTAGATTTTAATTTAGTAAAATGGAAATATACAGGAAACTCTCATCATTTTGAAAATTAAACCCAGTCTTTTTTTAATCCCAATTTACTATTTTACTACTTTTTGAGATAATATATTTTTAATTTACATTATATCCAGAGGCTTAGGCCTTTGACTCCATTAAATAAATACTTCAACAAATAAAAAGTGTAAAGACATAGTTCAATAGAAAAACAGGCAAGTGTTATAAACAATCACATGAAAAGATGTTCAATATCACTCATATAAGTTTAAAAATGATTAATATTGTTAAAACTATAATGGTATATAACTACTATAAATAATTTACAAATGAAATAAATCATAAAAATAGAAACCATTTTAAGCCAGATGAAAGAAGAAATACAATGCATCGAAACTTGTATAGAGCAGCTAAAGCTATGCTTTTTTGAAAATTTTAACTTCAAAAGTGTATGCAGTTGTCCCTTTATATTTACAACTTTCACATCTGCAAATTCAACCAATTTACTTAAAATTTAAAATATCTTTAGGGCCTGGCGCAGTAGCCTAGTGGCTAGAGTCCTTGCCTCGCACATGCTAGGATTCCATATAGGCACCAGTTCTAATCCTGACAGCCCCATTCTGCATCCAGCTCCCTGCTTGTGGCCTGGGAAAGCAGTGGAGGATGGGCCAAAGCTTGGGACCCTGCACCCATGTGGGAGACCTGGAGAAGGCTCCTAGAGCCTGGCTTCAGATTGGCTCAGCTCTGGCCTTTGCGGCTACTTGGGGAATGAGTCAGTGGTGGGGAATCTTCCTTTCTGTCTCTCTGGCTCTCTGTATATTTGATTTTCAATAAAAAATAAAACAAATCTTAAAAAAAAGAAAATAGCTTTACAAAGTATATATACATATAAGGGCTTTTTTCTTGTAGTGCCTTATATAATTTAACAACTATTTGCATTACGTTTGCATTGTATTAGGTATTATAAGTAACTTAGAGATGATTTACATTAAAAAATGTTCAAACAGAATTAAAATTTTGTTTAAATGTTTCCATTATTCATGAATTTAATGCTGTGTCTTGTTCACCACACATCTGAAGTTTAATGTCATTCTCATCATTGAAACAAAATACCTGAATTTGCTTTGATTCATTAGCTCCTAATAATGGATTGATGTTAAAAAAGAAATGTAGGTGGAAGAAGGGGTACAATGGCGCAGGATGCCCATTATTGTTCAGGCTTTAGCTTCTGTTGTGTGAAGTACTCTGAGGAAAAACATAGAAACATAGACCTCAGCTCTCTGATCTGCAGGTGGGATTGGGAGGCTGGTGAACTCACGGAGTCTTCAAGGGCAACAGGCTGCAAAGGTGTTGGGAGGCAGCACTCGGCCCTCTTCTTGGTCTCATTGTGTCTGGGTGCACTTAGAGCTATGTGGGTTTGCTCCAGGAGCTGGGAAGCCTTCTTTAGAAAAATTGGACTTTGTTTCATTTCATTGAAAATTCCTCAGCTAACGTTTTCCTCTTATGGAATCCAGTTCTCAAAGGATTGTTGAGCTGAAAAGAAATAAATTTCTTGATTAAAAATATAAAAGTGAACCTCAGAATACTTCAAGCTGTCTTCATCTCAACTTTCTGTAGGATTTTGAAGAGAGCTTGGGTACAATATTGGGTACTCTACTAAGTGAGCCTCAAACCCAGCTGTCTCCGAGGGTTTCATGGAGAGCTTTGAAAAATGTTAATTTCTGGGTTGAACCAAAAGCTGTGGAGTCAAGGTCTCTGGACAGTTGGTCCTTGGAATCACTGGTCTGTTTGTTTGGTCAAAGCTACCCACATGAACTCAGATGATACGTAAGTTTGTAGAACCATAGGCCAGTGCCTCCCAAACAACTAATATGTGTACTTTCACAAAGTTTATAAGAAAGGTGCATTACAAAGACACGGGATAATTTCAAAATATTGTTCCAAAATATTCCATGAAGTTTCTGAAGTATGCTTGGATGTGTCTGAGTCATAAGAGTATTGTGCTATAATGCAGAATCTGGTCAACAGCTCTGAGGTGGGTTCAAGGTTTGCGTTTTTAATAAACGTCCTGGTGTTGCTGCGATCTGCAAGTCACATTGTGGGTAGTGAAGAATTGGACAACGTCCTCCTAGACAAACTTACATCTTGCTTTGTAGAGACTCTATTTGGCCATGATTATGGCTGTGACAAACCTTATTCTCACCTCCATGCTTTGCTTTACTCTGATATTGCTGAACAGCTATATTATGCTAGCCACCATGGTTTGTAGCAGGGTTCTGGTTTCTGCTGTTGTCCTTGTATAGTTATCAACAGAAAACCACCTTCATGTGCAGATGTGTCTCCATTTGGAAGAGAGATTGTGAGGTTAGTTGTTCTAAACTCAGATGTGGGTAACTGATCTGATGTAATATGGGGAACATCAGTTGTGTGCCCTGTGTAGGTAATATCACATATATGTACAACCTAAAGCAAGTCAAACCTCAGTGATTTCATGGAAAAGACACAATTGCTTTTATTTTAAGGATTTATGAAAATGATACAAGAAGTCTTTGGCAAAGTAACAGCCACCCATATGTTTAGGTCCCTGTTTCTTTACAGGCAACAGAATGAACATCTACTCTCCCCGAGTAGATAAAATAGAGTTCTGCTGTTAACTTTGGATCAGAAGCAGCTGTCATGTTAAGATGATGCGTCTGCTCCTCCACTTGCATTTCACTGAAGTCCTCATGAGCCTCACATGGAACTTAGCATGGAACCAACAGTGTCACGTAATTTCTATGGGCGCTTTAGCTATGTGACACAACCTAAATTTTGAACTAGGGAAATAAAGCTATTGATATTTGTTGAACCCAGGTGTGTATCAGATGGGGCTAGTTGCAAATTGAGACAGGTCACTAAAATGGTGAAGGACAAGGCATACACAAGCTTAATTATTTCTAGACAGAAATGGTTGCAAGATTTCCTGGGTGAGTTTCAGATCTAACAAATCACAAAATAATTTTAAAATGATTACAAAGAAAGGAAAACATATGGGTAGGGACAGAAAGTTTTTGATTATGTCTGACTACACTGAAATCTCATGGAAACATACTCAACAATGAATGGAAAAGATTTGATCAATGATTGGCTCCTGGACAGCCCTTCAGTTCTCTTGGGTAATCTTATTAACCTTTAAAACTTTAAAAGAATTAGGCATTTGAAAATTTGAGTATTAGGGCAGTGATTTAGTTTATTAGAAATCCATCTGGACCTTGGTGCTGTACATATTTCTGATTAAATAGCTAAAATAAACTTGTAGGGTGACTAGAATTATAATCTGCGTTTTACTAATGAGGAAGCAGAGATGCAGTAATTTAGTTTCCTACAAGGTCATCTCAACAGTGAAAGATAGAACTGAGACTCACACTTGGCTAACTCCCTGTTACAATCACATGTAGTTTCTCTGTGTTAACTAGCGCTTTCATCCTTTCCACATTTTAAGACATTAATCTATAGTCTAATGCAATTGCATTTGGGAATTTGGACTAGCAGCATGAACTGTGTCAGATGCGTTTTAATATGCACTAAAAACAGGCACCCCACTATATTCACTTGGAGTTGTGATAGGTAGACAAAGTGTATTCAGTTATCTTAGTTATTGAGGTGTATTGAAATACAATGGATGGTTTAGTATTGAAGCATGTATTTCAGCTGTGCAGTTTGTTATTCTGATAAACATATACACTGATGAAGCCATTATCCTAAATCAGCCATGATTGTTCCTTGGGCTTTTCTCTGTAGCTCCTTCCTTTTTTCTGTCAAGACAATACAGACAACTGTTGATTTGTGCTTTGTGACAATACAGATTTGCTTACATTTTTAGAATGTAATATAAATAAAGTTATATAGCATATACTTCCTATTGTCATATTTCTTTGTTTCAGCATATTGATTCTTTGAGCTTCATCTGAAATCTGAATTTGAGATTATTATTTGTTTCTTTTTATTGTGGAACAGTTTTATGTTATTTAAATAAAACACAAGTGTTTTTTTTTTGGAAAAAGTGTTATATATTTAAAAGGCAGAGTGCCCAAGAGAGAGAACACTTCCATATACTAGTTACCACTCCACAGATGACTGCAACATCCTGGACTGGGCCAGGTCAAAAGTAGGAAGCAGGAATTCCATGTTGGCCTCCTACATGAGTGGCAGGGGTCAAGCACTTGAGCCATTTTCCGTTGCTTTCCCAGGCACATTTGCAGGGAACTGGATTGGAATTGGCAGCCAGGTCTGTAAGCAGCTCTTCTACCTGGGATGCCAATGTCACAAGCAGCAGCTTAACGTGCAGCACTGTAACTCGAGTTCCCACTGTATGTTGTTGATCATTGCTCTGCTGATTGATATTTGAGCTGTTTTCCATGCTTGAATGTTACCAATTTGCTATGAATATTTCTGTCCATGTTTATGTACATATCTTAATATATCCCCTATAATATTTAATATCTTCAGTTAAATATATATAAACTTAGTATAACTATTAGCCATTTTAATGAATGAGCAGTGATATTGTATTTTTAAAAAAATTGTATTTTCTATTTTTTAGGATTTATTTATTTTTATTAGAAAGGAATTCAGATTTATAGAGAGAAGGAGAAACAGAAAGCTCTTCCATCAACTAGCTTACTCTCCAAATGTTCAAAACTGCCACAGCTGAGCTGACTCAAAGCCAGGAGCCAGGAGCCTCTTCTGGATCTCTCACATGGTTGCTGAGTCCCAAGGCTTTGGGTCATCCTCGACTGATTTTGCAGGCCACAAACAGAGGAGTAGAAGGGAATTGGTTGGGAAATAGAGCAGCTGGAGCATGAACTGGTGCCCATATGAGATCTTGGTGCTTGCAAGATTAGGATTTAGGCATTGAGCCATTGTGCCAGCCTGATACTGTATTTTTAACTTTTCACTTCCCTGGTCACTAATAATTTAATCATCTTTTCATATGCTGTGATATAATTGTAGATCCTTTTAGGTAAACTGTTTATTATTATTTTAAAAATTGAATTGTCTTCTCACTCTGAAGTTATCTTTTTGAAAAATATATTCTATATTTAAGTAATTATCTGGTATATACTCACGAAGTATTTTCTCCAGGCCTGTGTCTGTTGCTTTACTTTCTTAGTGGTATCTTTCAAAGAATAAGCACTTTTATTTTGTTGAGGATAAATTTATTGGTTTTTTTTTTTTCTTTTATGGCTCAAACTGTTTCTAAGAATTGTTTGCTTATCCCAGAGTCATAGTTCTTCTATGTTTCTTGTAGAACATTTTAGAGTTTCATGTTTCAAATTTAGGTCTATAACCTTTTTTAAAGTTAATTTTTGTATATGGTTTGAGGTAGGGATCATTTCAGTTTTTTGTTCGTTTGTTTGTTTTTTCTAAGCAATGTATCCTACACCAGTTGTTGAAAAGACTCCTTTCCTCATTGAATCGCATTGATTCCTTAAAGAAAATCAATTGACAAGGTGTTTCTGTGTTCTCTTTTGTTCCTCTTTAGATCAATTTGTTGAGAATTTCATCAGTATCACACTGATGATTCTGCGGTTTTACAGAACTTTTTAAACACCAGGTAAGATTAAATGCTCCAACATCAAATTTAAAAGTTTCATTTGGTTTGCTTAATTCCCATATAATACTTTAGAATAAGCTCATCAGTTTCTTAAAAAACGTGTTATTTTATTGTGATCAGCACTACAATGCAACCACAGATCCAGGGAAAATTATCATCTTCATGATATTGAACATTATAGTTCATTTTGCTTTAAGATGCTTTTGTCGCTGCTGTTTATTCAGTGGGAGGGATATAGCTTCTGATGCTACATAGTAGAAACAAAATGTGTGATTTTTAAAAATTAAAATATTTTCAAATGATTCTATAGGTGAATATAAGTTACTGATTGGCTGAAGGTCTTGGCTAGTTCTGTGCAATTTTTTTATAGGAATAAAGTCTTTATGAAATATAAAATTTTTGATGTATTTGTATCAAGTAATATGTGACTGGGACCATCTATTCTCCTTTATTTGTTTTAGAATGAAGTTCTGAGCAGTGGCATTGTGATATGCTGCAGAGAGCTAAACCTTTGTTGTTCATTATTTTATGACTGAGGGATGTTGAAATGTATAAACCTTCCAGCTTTACAACTTTGGGCTTTTTTCTTAGAAGACATCAGTTCCAGATGAGCACAGACACTTGGTCCTGCTGAGTGAGCAGAAGCTCACTGAATGACAATGTGCTTGTGGAAGTCTGATTCTTTAGATCTGGTTCCTACAGGAGGTGTGGGAGGCTGTTTTCTCTGGAGATGGTAAATGATGCTAAGACAAAGCTTTTGGATTTTTCAGATCAATCCTTTCATCAGATGAAAAAATTGGCTAGTATACCTTCTAAGTGTTCTATATTGTTGAAGGATATAGAGCAAGGATGCCTGTTTATCCAGGGCATTAAGGAAGACACATTTGGGGAAGAGAAGTGTGAGAAGAAATGTCTGGACTCTGGAGGCAGGTGAATGTGAACTTTGTCATAAGTGGACGTATTTTTGTCCCGACATGTCAGGATTTGGTTCTCAGTGTTCTTGGTGTCTACCTACAAAGATCTTTGTAAAAAAACAAAAACGAAAACAAAGAGTACATGTAAACCCTCTGCTTTTGCATAGCAGGGAAATAGTGTTATTCTTCCCTATCTGTGGGATACACTCCAAGATCCCTAGTGGATGCCTGAACTGTAAATGGAAATGAGCCTGTGTGGTTTTCCCTCTGCATGTACACATCTATGATAAAACTTACAGCAATATGCTGTAATAAGATTTATGTGAATACAGCCTTTTCCCTTTTTATTTAATTATTTTTAAAAAAATGATTGACTTAGTTATTTGTAATGACACACACACATTTATGGAGATAGAGATCTTCCATCTGCTGGTTCAGTCTCCATATGGCCACAGTGGCCAGTGCTGGGCCAGGCTGAAACCAGGAGCCAGGAATTTCATCTGGGTCTCCCATGTGGGTGACAGAGGCCTGAGCCTTGGGGTCATCTTTTTCTGCCTTGCCCAGGCCATTAGCAGGGAGCTGGGTCTGAAGTGGAGCAGTTAGGTTTCAAGCTAGTGCCTGTATGGGATGCTGACATTGCAGCCATTGGTTTTATACAGTATGCCATCAAGGTGGCCTCGTTTTCAAAATTTCTTACATGCTTACATCTTGTTACTTAAAGAAAGCGCTTATCTTGGACTCATTTGAATTGCCAGCATCTTTAGTCTTGTACTTTGAGGCCATTATTAAGTAAAATAAAGGTTGTTTGAAGATAGGTGCTGTGTTACTGCAATAGTTAAGCTGATAGGCAAGAGAACTACTAAGTGAATAATGGACAATGTGAGTAGTGTGAGCATGCCAGACTAAAGGATGATTCACATCCTGGGGCATAGAGTGGGATGGGGTAAGTTTTCATCATGCTACTAAGAATGGCACATAGTTAAAAACTTATGAATTATTTATTTCTAGAATTTTCCATTTAATATTTTTGGATCACAGTTGACTGTGGGTAATTGAAACCACAGAAAGCAAAACCTTGGAAAAAGAGGAAGTCTGTAGATGTAAATTCCTTTGTTTTTGTAGGTCAGTATTAAAAATGTCAAGTTGTATGTTCACTGTTTTTTGAAGTTTATTTTTTTTTAAAACTAGACTTTAAGATAAGTCACTTTTCTATTCGTATGTCTGTAGACTATAAGATTCTTGAAACAGTGAACTTATCTCTCTGGCTCATTATACACCTAGGCAACAGCATAGGAATTGGTACAAGATGTTTGCAGATTGTTCTTATTCAGCTATTGATCCCTGCACAACTTCTTAATTGCCTGATTTTCTTCCAGAGAAGTCAAGACACGGAAGTGTCTTCCACTCAGAAAATGCTGCAAAAGTGAATAAGCACACCCAACTTATTCTTCATTCCCTCCCCCCCAAAAGCCTACCTACAGAGAAAACTTTTTCTGATAGGGATATTTTGCTTTGTGGGGTGATGGTTAAGAGTGAACCAAAATTTTCTTGGCTATGAATATTGTGGCTATTACTTTTGTGCCAGGAAATTCATCTTAAAATTATTTATGTGTTTTTATTTAATTTGAAGGAGGCAGAGAGGGAGAGAGAGGTAGGGGGATGTGAGGGAGGGGAGAGAGAGAGAGAGAGAGAGAGAGAGAGAGAGAGAGAGACTGAATGTTCTGTGGATTCACTCCTCCAGTGCTCAAGGTAGCCAGACCTGAGCTGGGCTGATAACTGGAGCCTGGAATTTGTTCTGGTCTTCCACATAGATGGTGGGGAGATCTTCCGCAATCCAGACCACTTGTCATCAAGATGCTAGAATTGGTAGCAGAGCAGTGATTATAACCCAGAGATTCTGAGCTGAGTGTCTTAGCTGCCACACCAAATCCTCATCCTAGCAATTCCTTTTTACTGTATGTTTCTTCAGGCTGGTATTTGATTGGCATTCAAAAATGCTTACTGTATAATTCAACCAAAGCTAAGCCGCTTCTTCAGAAAAGTTCAGTTAAGTGAGATCCTAGTTATTTAAGGCAAACAAAGCAGCTCTGAATAAACACATGATATTGAGCTGTCTACAGGAACGACTTGAGTTTAAGAAACTACTTGGGCGCATGAACAGAACCCAGAGATGGGTTCTCAGAGCACACAGGGTTGGTGGTGGGAGGTTCAGGGAGCCCCTGGCTTCCTGGTTGATGTGTTCCACCAGCTGTGGATGAGACGCATGTGGATTTTGAGGGCTTTTCTCTCCCACTTTTCTGACAAGACAATGCATGTATAATGAAGAGCAAAGAAGGGAAAAAAAGGAATAAAAAGTAAAGGGAACCCATTCTAATGTTTAAATCATTTTAAAAAAATCATGGTTTGTTCTTAAAGTTTTTTTTAAAAGAGAATAAATGCAAGAATGTATTTTTTTGAGCCCTCTGAAAGACGTGTTTCTATTTCCAGTAGAACTTGAACCAGATATGGGATTATTTTAAAAATAATCGACAGCTTTTAAGCAGAATGGCTAAGCCTTCAAATCCTCAGATGCTTTCCAAGTGGAGCTTTTCTTTAAGGTTGTCAAATAAATATGTTTGGGGAAGATGGTAATTAAGTGTGAACAGATGGCCCGTGTTAGTGCAGATACAAAGTCCTGACGTTTCGGTTTAATAGAATGGTCTGCCCGTCAGAATCAGTGGGTGTGATGGAGTATACTGCTTGGCAATACATCAGGTTTGTCAAAGCTAATTGGGAACTGTGATTGAGATTCAAATTCCTTATAAGGCTTCTAGGACCAGCGAAAGTGTTAGAGGAAGATTACGACACCGCTACGCACTGCCAGAACCTTACACTGTGGTTCTGCAGACCTAAGATTGCCTCCCAAACAGAAATATAGGATTCCCAACAGACAATGTTGTGGTGGAGTGAAACGGGCTCTGGATTCCTGGTATCGGTTTCTTTTTTGCCCTTGGCTGACTTTGTGACCTGGGGCAAGTCCCTGACTCCCTCTAGACCCTGGTGTCCTCATTTTTCCAAGTAGAGAAATATTGAAATTAAAATGCAATTCAGTTATTTTCCAAAGCCATGGTCCAAACAAGAGAAGTGGGAGCATCCGGAGGTTAAGAGCTTCCGCACCCCGTTAGAGCAGAGCACCCGTCCGTGCCTTTGTATCCCTGGGTTGGTGAGTTTGGAGCTTCCAGGCATCAGGTTTCTTGTCTGCATCTTCTGCCTTACGTATTTTCTAGATCAGCTTTTTCAAAATCAAGGAGTTGAAAGGTTAGGGAGATGTGAGCTACAAATTTCAGAAACATCCGGGAGCTGAGCCCATAACTAAGCATCTGTCCAGGGTGGGTAAGCAGGATGGGTCTTTCTGTGGATAAGACCATGAGAGTGGCATGCGAGCATTGCTTCTCTTTCCACGGTTAGTGGGAGGGACACTGCAGGGAGGAGGTTTGGGAGACCTGGAGTTTTTCAGCTGCCATCCAGCATCTACTCAAGCTATGTTCTTTCTCTGTCTCTGCCTTTAGATAGAGGTTTTCTCTGAAAACCATGGTTATAGTGTGCCCAGAGTTTTAGACCAATGGATGGGATCTGCAGTGATAGTGTTCCCAGTCAAGAGAATAATGGATAAAGCCCACCCACTGGATGCTCACAGAACGACAGGCACGAGGCCAAGGCTTTAGACCCACCAGAAAGCTTTACTATCCAGATCGTTCACTGACTCTTTAGAAGCACTGCAGGCATCATTTCACCAAAGAGAAGGAAGGTTGTGTCCTCACAAGCCCGATGTCTACCCAGTACATAAGTCACCTGGGAACAAGGAGGTTTTGACCATTATTATCTCCAATGTCTGCAACTTATTACTGCAATCAGTCAGGAGCCGGGTCTGGTTTTTAATTATTGGACACTCCTGGATTTAAAGACACCTTACAGCCTCCTCGAGAGGGAGCAGGAGATGAGAGAAGATGACAGAATAGCCTGCATCCCAGTCTCTCATTTCAGTAAGGGACTGTGAAGACTGTGAAGGGGAACTGTCTGTTGTAGATGAAGTCAGGCCAAGCATGGGACCTCCTAACCCAGCATCTTTAAATGCTTTCGTCTGAGCCTGAACAGTGGGCCAGATGGACCTCCGGGTGAGCCTCAGGTGGTGTTTCTGATGGTTTTAGTTCCGTCTGAATTAACTGGATAAAAGACAAGTGTTTAGAATGGGGTCAGGATGAGGTGACTTTCCAGCAAGTATTTCTTGCCTCATTGATCAATGTCAAAACATTTCTTGCTTTTTATACAGGCTACCTACCTGATGAGTGAATACAAAACCATCTCTCTTCATTTTCTTCGTAATCATTACCCGTATCATTGTTTCTGTCATTTATTTGTTTATATTTTAATTGTCTCTCCCTGCATGGAAATGTAATTTCCATGATAGCAGAAAGGATTTTTAAAGATATTTATATGTGTATTTATTCATTCATTCATTCTTTTTTTTTATTGATTTGAAAGAATGACAGAAACAAAACACACACACACACACACACACACACACACACACACACACACACACATCATGGGTTTACACTCACAATAGCCATGCCTAGGCCAGGCTGAAGCCAGCAGACAGGGTGCTCATATGAGTCTCATTGTGAGTGGCAGGGACTCAGTTCTTGAACTGTCACGTGATGCTTTCAAGGCACATTAGTGGGAAGTCATTTTAGAAACAGAGCTGGAGGGAAGGCGCCATTCCATGTACTCCTATGTGGGATGCGGATATCTTAAGTGATGGTGTAATCCACTGCACAATGCCTGCCCTGTGAGCAGAAATATTGAGTTACCTTGCATCTTCAGAAGCTGCAATAGCGTCTGTGACATAGTAGAAGTTCAAAAATATTTAAGTCTTAATGAATGATTTAGTAATTAGGTAAGCGGTCATTAGTGAATTAGTCATAAAAGTCTATTTTAATGGATTGCTATGATGCAACAGGGAAAGGAATAATGAATTGTCTGTAAGATTGTAGCTCTGATTTTATTCACCATCATCATCTCTTGTTGGTCATTCAGGTTGCTCTGCTTTTCCTATAATTTGGTGGGAGGAGGCCAGAGCCATTGCTAGTTTGGAAGCGGTAACTGTTTACTTCTAACGTTATTTCAGATGGGATAATTTGAGGGAATAACGCTCAATGGGGAACAAGTAGGGGAAAGACAAGCAAAAGTATCATTCAAAAGAGATTTATTTATTTTTATCTGAAAGAGTTACACAGAGAGAGAGAGAGGAGAAACAGAGATCTCCCATCTGCAGATCGACTTCCCAAGTCGCTGCAACAGCCAGAGCTGGGAGAGTTGTAAGCTGGAAGCCAGCTTCTGCTGGGTCTTCTGTGTGGATGCAAAGGACCAAGTACCTGAGCCATTTTCTGCTGCTCTCCCAGACATATTAGCAGGGAGCTGAATCAGAAGTGGGACAGTATGAACTTGTACTGGCACCCATATGAGATGCTGGCACTACAGGTGGGAGCAGAGCTTGCTATGCCACAACGATGGCCCCAACATTCTATATAAAACGTGAGAGTCATGGGTAGGGTGACTACATAGTTCAGTCCCTAATTTCCATACTTTGGATGTGCCGTAATGCCAGCTGGGGTGGGCATTTGACGTTCGTGGTTAAGACATCATTTGGATAGATGCATCCCATGTCAGTGTGCCTGGGTTTGTGTCACTGCTTATTCAGATTTCTGCCAGGGAGGACTCTGGGAGATGTTGTCATGGCTGAAGGGACTGAGCCTCTGCAACTCACATGGGAGACCTGGATTGAGCTTGCAGTTCCTGACTTTGGCCTTTCCTGGCACAGCCATAGTCACTAGGAGCATTTGGCCAGTAGTAGGTGAGAGCTACCCAGTCCCTGCCAACCCCTTGCTTCTGAAATACATAAAATAAATGAAAAAAAATTATACCAGGACAGCACATCAAACGCATACTGTGGTAAGCCAGCCAGAGCCACAGCACACTAAAGAATCAGTCGACACTGAACACTTGCCTGCTTTCTTGAAAAGTTAGGGACACTTGAAAAATGGCATTCTCGAGTACTTCACCTGTGACAAGTTCACCAGGAGACACAGAAGAGTATTTAGCTTAATCCTGGAATTTTATGTTGTGCGGTATACACGAGCAAGGCATTCTGTGTTTCAGCTCTCACAACATCCAGCCTCAGAATTAGTTTCACTTGCACTCAGCTATTAACAAGAAGTAAATGGTGACTAGTGGGCAACAACACAAAAGAAAAAAGTGACTAGTATTTCAAGGGCTTAAGAGCAGTAGAATTATTTATAATTATTTACTCTGAGCGATAATTTGGAGGCACATTGTAAGATACCCATGAACTGAGAAGGTCAACTGCAGGTTCCTAGGAGAAACTCCGAATGGAGGGTCAAAGAAACGGACAAGAAAGGAACAAAAGTGAAAGCAGTGGGGCCTGGTGCGATATCTTAGTGGCTAATCCTTACCTCTCATCTGCTGGGATTCCATAAGAGTGCTGGTTCATATCCCGGCCACTCCACTTTCTATCCAGCTCCCTGCTTGTGGCCTGGGAAATCAGTAGAGGATGTTCCAAAGCCTTGTGATCCTGCACCCAGATGGGAGAACCAGCAGAAGCTCCTGGCTTCAGATTGGCTCAGCTCTGGCCTTTGTGGCCACTTGGGGAATACACCAGTGCACAGAAGATATTTGTGTCTCTCCTTCTCTCTGTATACCTGCCTTTCCAAATAATAATAATAATAAAACAGATCTTTAAAAAAGAAAAAGTGAAACCAATGGAAGGCAAAGAAGCAACATATAGCAGGAAGGCTAGACGTCATGATGAGCGATGTAACAAGCCATCAATCACACAGGGACAGGGTGTGTGTTATGGTGGAGCCCACGGGGCTTTCTGAGCAGAACCTCAGCAGATTTATGATATGTGGGTTGAGAATACAGGGCAGGCAGGACATCCATGCCTGTCTACTCAGCGTTGGTGATGGGCAGCTGATGAACTGAAGGAGGGGGTGGGAAGCAAGGGTTGTTTCCTCCCTTTCTAGATCCAGGATCTAGTGTATTACATTAAACCTACTCCAAGAGTGCTCCACATCTTCACATGAGAGATCACAAAGGGGGGCTTAGCCAAGAGTGATGTTTACTACCAAATATATAATGAGAAGATGCCACGGAGGAGCACGATGCCATGGTAACGCCTATTTACTCATCAAGCCTGTTGAGGGGCTTTTATAGCGAGAGGAGAGATGCTTTCCCTCGCTGTTAAGAACGTCATCCAGCTCTTACAAAGGGCATGTTCATCAAGTGGTGAGATAGTCTACATCTGTCTTTGAGTAATCACTAAAATCCCTTACAATGAATTTCACTGTCAATCGGTAGTGGGAACAATGAAACAGATGAGCGTTTACTTGACCTCGAACAAAGAAGAAAATCCAGTTGGGAGATAAAGGGGAAAGGAAGACTGAAATTTCTGATTGAGGAAAAATGCTGCTTGGTTTCAGGAAAAATGACTTATGTTATAGTTGATTCCAGATAGTAATGATTCTCAAACATCCCCTTGCCTGAGAATGCAGTGAAAATGCAGATTTCTATGTCCATCCATAGATATAGTGTGTCTGAGGCTAGGAATAGAAACTTTTTTTAAGGGTCCCAGGTGACTTCTGAGCAAGTCCTTCTTGGGGCACAGCCAGATCTTGAAACCTGGGTAGGGGCTGCAGAGATCCAAGGCAGGCACAGTTTGGGGGTGCGGGGCAGCAGCATGGCTCAGGCAGTCAAGAAGACCAGTTGATGTTTTAGTTTTCCATCTCTCATTAACTGAATCTGGAACTCACAGTAGCTGGCTTGTGATTTAGAGCTATTTTAAACAAGACAAAACAAATGAGGTGCAGCTGTAAACCACTACCTTGAAATATAAATTCAGCTGCAATTTGTATTCAATTTCTTACAGATGTGGCACAGCAACATGATAGCACTTTTCAAAGCCTGGAGTGCCAGAGTGGTGACCTACAAGAATCTGACAAGGGTGAGCTGCCCTGGGGTCTAGGGGACCATTATTTTTTCTTAAGTTGTGACCATGTATATACACAACATGAGCAAACTAGAAGGGTTCTGCATTTCATTCTGGCAGAGCTCTGGCATTCCCTGACTATAACACAGAATTACTAGTCTGTGTGGTTTTACTTTTTACAATGAGCATTGGAAGCTACAACATTTGTGTTTTACTAAAATGCTAAGATTGTTGGGATGCAAGCTTAGTGAGACCTGCTTGCTCTTTAGTGCCACAAGGCTAGTGCAAGTGTCTGCAAAGAATGGTTGTAGCTCCCTTGTGATTCCAGGGCGGTTCCAATCTTTGCCTCTTTTCTCACTGGGGAGCTGCTGAACATACCTGCAATATGTTTTTATGGAGTCTATAACCAAAGTTTACATTAAAATTCCTTGAGTAGGCTTTAGTCGGAACATTTGCATCTCTCCCAAACTCATGTTGAAATTGAATCCCCTTACTGGGGGGATGTCTTAGTCCATTTTCTGGTGCTGTAATGGAAACATTTAGACTGAATAATTTATAAAGGAAAGATGCATATTTAGCTCATGGTTCTGGGGAACAGGAAGTCCAAGAGCATGGTGTTGGCACTTGGTTCGCCTCTGGGGAAGGCCTTCTGCTGTGTCACAATGTAGCAGAGAAGCAGAAGGGCCATGGGGCACAAGCAGAAGAGACAGCAGGAGAAAGTTGATGACACAAAACCTGTTCTTGTACTGATCTATTTTCCTGAGACCTAACCCCCTCCCATTGGGCCCCACCTCCCAACATGAAAGCACTGGAAATGAAGGTTTGAACACATGAACTTTCCAGGCACATCCAATAAAATCACAGTGAGTGGTATTAAGAAGGGGGAGATGAAGTGGTATTTGGTGCAGCGAATGAGACATCACTCTGAGGCCTAGTTCTGCTCTGAATCCCAGCTTTCTAGAAATGTACATGATGGGAATCAACAGGGGATGGTCTCTGATGCCCTGACTGTAGTCCTAACTCCTGGCTTTGCCTTCCACTAATCTTGGCTGCTGTGGGCTTGTGAGACATGACCAAGTAGACCAGGGAGTTCTTTGTCTCTTTCTGGGCCTATTCCTCTCTCTGTGTTTTAAACAAATAATTAAGAAAATAAAAAGAATGAGCATTTTCCAACAAGGTCCAAGATGATTCTGAGGCAGGTGGCTCACAAATTCCTCTTTTAGTAAACTATTAGAACAATGGGGGAGACACAAACAAGGAGGAATGGTGGGCTTGTCAATTTATAGAAAAAGAAGAAGCAAAGACTTTTATTACATGGAACTGGTCTCTGAACTCCGTGTAGTAGCCAATATTTATTGAACACTCGTTGCATTCCAGGCACGTGCATTGACTTATTTGATTTTCAGTGCTAGTTTCTATTACTAACTGTACTTACAACAAAGACATACAAAGGTTAATTAGCTTCCCTGAAATCACAGAGCTATGAAGTAGCAGGATTGTATTTGAGCAGGCAAGTCTGCTTTTGCTAACCTTGATGTAGTATAGCCACCAGCTAGGTTGCTTTGTATTCAGAATTCAAACTTGCCAAGTGTAAAAGTTGGTGTTTGTGTAGTATTTGTGCATGTGTGTATATATGTATGATCATTTGTGTGGCAAAAAAGTGTTTTCTCAAGTTTCTTTTAAGCATTAATTCTATTTCATAATTTATTTATTTGTTTACATATTTAAGAGGCAGATGGACGGAGTTCTTACCCACTGGTTTGCTCTCCAGATGCTCATTAAGGCCAGGGTTGGGCTGGGGTGGAGGCTGGGAGTCGGGCACTCAGTCAGGGTCTCACATGTGAATGGACGCATCAATGCTTCCAACAACGTTAAGCTAAGCAGAGAAGAGCAGGAGGAGCAAGATATGGTGAGAGGTGCTGACCAGATTGCTCTGATTCTGTGACCCTGCTGTTGCCAGGGCCAGACTCATTCCCTTCCTTGCAAGTATGTGAGTCAGTAGTTCCTACCTCGAATTACTATTTGCTTCTTTACAATTTTGACGTTTGTTTCCTTAACACAAGCTAGCTTGAATTGAGTGTCACTTACAATGAAAAAGTGCTGGTTAGCTGTCTAGACCTTGCAACTCACAGAATCATATATTGTAATTGCTCAAGCTAGTGGCCTCAGTTGTGTTGTCTTTCCATGTTTATTCAATACCTTGAATCATAGATAACAGTATGTAGTCATTTACGTAGGTTCCTGTTATCTACATGGAGACCTGGATTGTGTTACTGCTTGGCAGTTCCCAGTTTCACTCCTGGCCTAGACCCAGCCTTTATAGGTACTGGGGAATGAACCAGTGGATAGGATACCTCTCTCTCTTCCTTGCTCTTTCTTTTTCGCTCCTCTAAAATACATCTTGAAAAAGGAATTGTTTGTCACAGTAAGCATTAATGGAACATGGACTATTTTATTTTTAGAAAAGTTGAACCATCAGAACTTTTGACATTGAATAGTTGATACTGGGAGAACCCAAATTCCTTTGAAGTAGAAAGAGTTTTCTCCACTCTGCTACATGTTCATTATGGGGAGTGATTTTGGCAGCAAAACAAAAATGCAGAATTGGCTCAGGGAGCTGTGCAGATGCTGTTTCAAACTGTAGGTGTTTGGGGACTTGTTTAATAGCATCTTAGAACACAATAGAAATCAAATTAATTTTAGGGATTGCAGAGGGGAAAATGAATAACTTGCGATCATTTGGAACTAGTTCTAACCAATTCTACCCAATATTTTTTCAGTGTTGACCTCGAAACAACAAAGAAAAATAGCAAAGTGTAGTCTTACAACTGGTTTATTGAGAAAATGTCCCTGAGGGGGGTATAAATAGAAAATGGCTTTATTTTGTGCTAGCTTTGACTTCATCCATGCTCCAATGAAATTCTTTTTTCCAGTGTTTAATAAAATTTAATAAAATTTAGGTAGATTTTATAGCTTTCTTGTCATCTTTTGTAATTAAAATCTTTAACCTCAATCCTACTTAAATGTCTTCTCTCTACCTCCTCCCAGAGGAGGCTCACTCATGGCTCACGGGTTGCCGTGCGAACACAGTTTTCTCTACTTGTCAACACTTTTAAATTCTTGCACATGGATTGGCAAGTGGGAGGCTGTGGTCTTTGCTAGATTCACCTTCTCTGCCTCTCTCTTCTAAACTATACCCTGGCTTGAGGATGAAGGAACAAGAATAGAACAAGGAAAATATGTTGTTAGTTTCCTGGCTCATGAAGATGCCATCTTCTTCTTGGAAGAGTGCACCTGGCAAAACAGTAGAAGATGGCTCAAGGGCTGGAGTTCCTCCCTGCCACCCATGTGGAAGACCAAGATGGAATTCCTGGCCCCCTGGCTTTGTCCTGGCCCAGCTTTGGCTGTTGAAGTCATTTGGAAGAGTGAGCCAATGGATAGAAAACTGCTGTCTTTCTACCTTGCAAATGAAAGAGTTAATCATGAAAAAGTGGCTCACATCCCATATCGGAGTACTCAGATTTGGACTCCTAAGTCCAGCTCCTTGTTGATGTAGACCCTGGAAGGCAGCAGTGGCAGCATGATAGTTGGCAGAGAAAAAGAGATCTATCTGCTGATTCAGTCTCCAGATCGATGCAACAGTCAGGTCTGGGCCATGCCAAAACCAGGAGCCAGGAGTTTCACTCAAGTCTCCCACATAGCCCATCTTCCTGCTTTCTCAGGTCATTAGCAGAGCACTGGATTAGAAGTGTAACAGCTGGGACATAAATTGGCATCCATATAGGATGCTGGCATTGCAGAGAATGGCTCTACCTGTTAAGCCACAACACCAGCCTCAAGACTCACAATATTCTGATTAGCTAGAATATCTATATTTATCTTGATTAGGCTATATGAATATAATTTTAATTTATTTATGTTGTTTATTTGAAAGACAGATATGCTTCATTCCCCAAATATAACACTGAAACAACTGGACTTGCCTGAGGCTTGATCTCAGAACCTGGGAACTTCTGTTGTCTGCCAAAGTCTGTTTTAGCAGGAAACTAGAATTGGGAGTGTCGCTGACATTCAAATAGACATCCCAGGTGGTGTCTTTACTGCTATGCCAAACACTTACTCTAGCAATACCTTTTTTTTTTTTTTCTAAAGAACACTTATACTTACTTTTCACTCTTTTACCCCATCAAGGTATTTAGGATGCTGACATCAAAAGTTTTGGCTGGGCCTAGTCTCAAAGGCAAGGTAATCTGATGGTTTCAGGAAAAGCACTGAGAATTATTGTTCTACTCTACAAACTCCTGGAACACCCATGTCTCAATGCTGACTCTTAGAAAGCAGATTATAATTAAAATGCCACTGGGATTTTACTCAACCTGAAGAAGCTAATTTAAAGGTTAGATAGAGAAACCAACAGGAAAAACAGATAAAAGTAGGGAAATTTATAATCATTTCTGTATTGTATTAATATGCTCTAAGGAATAAAGCAGTATTATAGTGACATAAAATAGGTTGATACACTGATTACAAATAGTATACCCAATAGATTCTGTTGCATACTATGTAATACATATTTAAGTTATCCACTCGTTTATTTTTAAAATGTGGATGGAGGAGAGAGAAAGAGCAAGATAGAGAAAGTTCACCCATCCATCTACTGGTTTGTAATTCCAGTATTACAAACCAGTAATACTGGGGCAGTGTCGAGGCCAAAGTTGGGGACTGGAAACATAATTCATATCTCCCATATGGATAGTTGGGACTCAGTTATTTGAACCATCACCATTTCTTCCCAGAGTCTGCTTTAGGAAGAAGCTGGAGTCAGGGGGAATACGCAGCTGGAACTGGGTATCAAACCAAGGTACCTTGATGTGGATATTCAATATATACATTCAAAATATTCAGGTTAATATATCCTAAATATTCATATGTACATGTAAAAATATATTAAATTTTATTTTATTTATTTGAAAGGCAGAGTTAGAGAAGAGAGAGAGAGAGAGAAAAAGAGAGAGAGAGAGAGAAATTGATTTTCTATCTACTGATTCACTTCCCAAATGGACACAATAGCCAGGGCTGGGTCAGACTGAAGCCAGGTGCTAGGAGCTTCATCCAGACCTCCCATGTGGGTGCAGGGACTGAAGGACTTGAATAATCTTCTGTTGTGTTCCTACGCACATTAGTGTAGGGAGCTACATCAAAAGTTGAGCAGCCGAGCCTTGAGCCAGCGCTTGTATGAGATGCCAGCATCACAATTGGAGGCGTAAAGTGCTATGACATAATGACATAATGCTGACACAGAAAATTGAATGTATGCATATATGTGAATATCATAAATCAGGAAGGTGAGGGGAATTCTTTTCAGTAAATATTAATTGCTCATAACTACTTATAGTGCAAGGAATTGGAAAAAAGATTTAGGTCCACATTTAATTATTATGTTTCAAATATTATATCCCATGCTAACTGGTCTAGTATGTTTAATAAAGTCATATGAAGCCTAGACTGAAATAGAAGGCTATTTCAAAGTTGAAGATTAGGAAGACTTTTGAATTAAAAAGTGGTAAAAATAAATAACAAAAGGAAAACATTTAGAATACATAGAGGTATGAAACATCAGACACAACTTACACAATTAAGGGGAAACACTGGAAAACTGAACAGATGATATGACAGTGAATATGTAATTTCTTTACCAAATAGAGTCAATCAAATTCATAAAAAAATTGCTAAAACTAGACAGAGGGCATGATCCCATAATTCACAAAACAGGAAAATCAAATGGCAGGTACACACATGGCAAAATGTTCAGCCTCTTTTGGAACTGTGAATTACAATGAGGTGTAATTTTACCTTCTAAGTTATCAAAGACTTCATCACTTTGAAGACTGTTCATTCTGATGAGCCAGCAAAGGAAGGTAATTTAGCACATGGCAAGAGCTTTAGAATGCCATTGTTCGTTGGTTCCATACTTTTATTTCCAGAATCTTTCCTGAGAAGACAACACAAAGCACAACAGAAGCTTTGCATTTATGTTTGCAGAATATTAATAATCATAAAAAATGAAAAACAGCCAAGGAAAGGCAAAAATTAAGTAAATCATAGTATGTACATATAAGGGAATGTCATGATGCTGATAGGATTGTGTTTCTAAGTAATTTCTAATAATGTGGGAAAATGTTTCTATTATAATGTTAAATAAGAAGATAAAAGTAAATAGAGTATAAAATAGGCTTTTGAAAAACACAAGAGGGAGAGTTGTCAAATATTAACAAAAAATTGTCACCTATGCCAGGCAGTATCATTTTACATTTTGGACCATGTTGGACAAACCTAGGCAGATTCTTTGGCTATTTCCTCTCAATGCCATGTGGCTTGCTACTGCTTTGTCGGCTCATAATTTCCTCAGTCAGAAAGGGATACATTTAATTTGATTATCTCCTTTTTTCCCCCATTGGGATTATCAGCAGGTTTCTTTGATTAATGGCACATGAAATTTTGGCCTCTTCATCAGGTTTGGGAATCTCTTTAGATTAAAGAACGTTATCTGCAAATCCTGTTTTGATAATGTTCTGCAAATGACATTGGTTTCAAGCTGATTTTACTAGTTTTTATTTCACAGAATATAACTTTCTCTTTTGATCTACCAATTCTAGGGCTGTGTACACTCAGGGCCTAGAGACTGCCTTGTGTTGACAATATTCCGTTTAATATCTTTTGTTCTCCTGTTTATCCACTCAACCTTGACTTCTCCTTTTATTGGCTACAGTGTTAAGTTTGGAAGGTTCCATATGTGGGACAAAATTCGCAAGCAATCTGACCCAGTTTAGAAATCTTGGCTTGCCAAACATGAATCATGGACAGTATGCCTAAGACCTGCTACCTCATTCTCTGAGTTGAACAGGAAATGAGGTTAATTGGGTATGTCTTGTTCTTAAGAAATTTGTGTTGACTTCTGGAGATTACCGTGTGTATTTTCCAATGCTTATAAACTTCTTTATGGGTATTTTGTTTACTAACATCTGCCAGTGATTCATGCAGAAGTACTTTTCCTTTGTTTTTGAAAAATGGGGATATTTTTTCTCATCTCCAGTTTTGCTCTTCGTATCTTGCTCATCGAAGTTTTCTGAAATTATCTTAATCATACAGGCATGCTGTTTTAGTCTAAATTAACTTGCATGTAGTGATCTGAATTCGTTTCCTATGACTGGATGCTTTCTTTCAAAATTATCTTACATCTAGGACTTCAGTTTCCTGCTAATGATGTTTGTTTATCCTTTTCAGATGGAAGATCTTTCTTGATGTAACAGATAAAGCCAAACTGAATGAAGTCATTTTTTCCTATGTAATCTATTTACACTAGCATGTCATATCTAGTGAATTCAACACTCAAGACCTTTTGTATTCTTAGTTTAAGCGCAAGTTGCTGACTTGGGTGTTTTATATAAAACCTCATATACTTTAATGCTTCTGGAGATTTGTGATAGCTTGCTTCTGTGGTCTTAGGAAAACTGCCTAACTTTGTTTTTCTCATCTGTAAAAAGGGAACAGCAGTATTTGTTAACACTGTGTCATTACAAAGATTTCATGCCTCCATTCTGTAAAAGTCTCAGTCTGTAAGCGCTTTTTTTTTCCCTGTCAAATAAATATTCTTTGAAAATGTGTTCCCTGGGGGAATAAAACTCTTCATTTAAAAAAAAAAATTCTTGGGCCCAGCGCGGTGGCGCAAGTGGTTAAAGGTCCTCGCCTTGCACGCCCGGGATCCCATATGGGCGCCAGTTCTAATCCCGGCAGCCCCGCTTCCCTTCCAGCTCCCTGCCTGTGGCCTGGGAAAGCAGTCGAGGACGGCCCAAAGCTTTGGGACCCTGCACCCACGTGGGAGACCCGGAAGAGGCTCCTGGCTTCGGATCGGCATAGCATTGGCCGTTGCGCTCACTTGGGGAGTGAGTCATCAATTGGAAGATCTTCCTCTCTGTCTCTCCTCTCTGTATATCCGCCTTTCCAATGAAAAAATAATAAAAATAAATCTTTAAAAAAATTTCTTTATTTATTTGAAATGAAAATTGCAGAAAGAGAGGGACCGAGAGATGGAGAGATATTCCATCGGCTGATTCACTCCCAAGTGATCCCAGTGGCCAGGATGAGCCAGGCTGAAGCCGGAAGCCAGGCACCTTCTTTGGGTTTCCCATGTGCTTACAGGAGCCTAAGCATTCAGATTTCTGCTACTACTTCTCTAGGGCTGATGGCAGGGAGGTCGGTCCGTGGTGGAGTGGGGACATGAAGTGGAACCCACAAAAGATGCTGCTGTCGCAGCAACAGCTTCACTCACTATGCCACAGTGTAAGAACAACTTTTCACTTTTAAAACTTCTTTTTTTTTTTTGCTTGACTGTTGAGATTCTCATAATTGAGTGGTCTTAATTTATTTCTTCATGAATGAGCACAATAACTGTTTATGAAGCACTTAAAGTCTATTTGATCATTTGGTTTATGCCTCATCAATAAACTCTTTAAATCACTCGATCCGTTTGATTGTAATCTAAGCTTTTAATATTGCTTATGAATGGTGACTTTTAAAACAAGATATATTGATTCATTTGGAAGACAGAATTAGACAGGGAGAGAGAGAAAAGAGAAAGAGAAATTTCTTTCATCTGTTGGCTCACTTCCCAAATGGCCTTAGTGGCCAGAGCTGGGGCAGTCCTAAGCCAGTATTTAGGAGTTTCTTCCTAGTTTCCTCCATGAGTCCAGGGATCCAAGCACTTGGGCATCTTTTGCTGCTTTTCTAGGCCTTAAGCAGGGAGCTAGATGGGAAGTGGAACAGCTGGGACACGAACAGCACCCATATGTCAGTGATATATATACAGTGGCCTTACCTGCTATGTCAATTTATAACAAAAGTAATTTGAATGATAATAAAATTATGTCAGTATCATCTGTTGCTTTAGAAATTTCTGATTTTTTTCTAATACAAGTCAATTTCTTTCATTTTTATTTAGAACATATATTGGGTCTTCAAAACTTCAAGTCACTTTATGAATTTCACAATTTTTGCACCATATTAGAATCTTGTAATTCCATTTTCACAAATGTCTTTAAGTTTTTGTATTTGTCCTTCCTAAATTTAAAAACTGCATTCTTTATGTAAGCTTCCCTTTTCTAAACTAACATGACTTTTACTGATTTTCCAATATTGATCGAAGGACTTTAACAATGAACCTTGGCCCCTTTCTTATCATTTTAGGAAAAGATGGTGGCATGTATTTGCTTAATATTTGTATACCCATGTTGCAATTAATACACATCTAAATACATCAATGTTATATATTTTGTCTTTTTTTTCCATTACAGAATTATGTAAAGCTCATTGGTTCGGAGAAAGAAAATCTTTCTTTGCTTTCCCAGTGGTAGTAACATGGGGGGACTGTACAGGAGATTAGATATAGGTTTGTTGGAATTTTCTGCTGGCCCTGCATTGTAACTTTATCCCCTAACTTTCCAGTTTGATACACCCATCTTCCCATGATGCACCTGTGTCATGCAGGACCAGTAAGGATGAGAGGTCATGATGGTCATAGGAAGTTAGTAGCCACAGGGAGACACCGCACATGTTCCTAAAAACCTTCCACAGATAAAGCTTCATCCTGTTTGCATATTCGACTAAGGTACCACCCTACCTCATGTGCCTGCTAATGTGGTAGGCAGCCTTTTCTGTATAGGTGACATGCGTGTTTTTCTGCTAAATCTTTGGCTGACTTCCTGAAAACAGTCTAGTAAGCAGATGTTATCATTTGTTGATACTCCAGAAATTCCACAGACAAAAGGCTGTGTGCATCCCCACATAACCTGCTGCTGTGACTTTGTGCTTGACCGGCCTGCTTTCACTTTGCCTGGATCACTTTCAGCAGAAGCTGCTGCTTTTCTTATAATCTTCAGATCTGTGCTAGGAAGCCATGTTTCATCTTCTATTGTAATGCTGCACAGCAGTCTTCGATAATCTTCATTCTACCTGGTTCAGATTTGCGTTGGGTGCTGTGCTATTGTCTGCAGCTGATCTGGCAGTGATGTAACCAATGAGCAGAAAGCTTTCTACTCTAATTTTTCAATCAGAATTGTGTAGATTGAACCAAGTGAGATGTCTGTGACATTGACTAATCTTCACATTGCTAGTCCTCCATTCTTTTCAATAAGGGCTTGAACAACTTAAGTGCTTTTGTTCTCATAAATTGATGTGCATGGTCTGTGGCTTCAGGCTCTATCTTAAATGTTGTTTTATCCCTTCTTAAAATGCATTGTCCATTATCTATCCCAAGCTGCTGTTACTTTGGGGGGCATTATCCTAGAAATTTTCTGAAAAGCATCTGTTGTTTCACTCAAGCTCCACCATTCATTGTTCCTGCTTCCAAGAACAATGAATTCTTCCTGTGGTAGAATTCATGTTGCTATGCTAGGCGATCTTATCAAATTGATTTCTTATCCTTCCTAGGGCTTAAAATTAGATCTGGTTCAGATATAACAAGTTATTACAAGTTTATTTTCACCCCCCTAAATTTGATATCTATACAGTTTTTTGTTAGAACATGTTAGAAGAATTTTAAAATTTATTTTATTGGGCCTGGCGGCGTGGCCTAGTGGCTAAAGTTCTCGCCTTGAACATGCCGGGATCCCATATGGGTGCCGGTTTTAATCCCGGCAGTTCCACTTCTCATCCAGCTCCCTGCTTGTGGCCTGGGAAAGCAGTCAAGGATGGCCCAAAGCTTTGGAACCCTACACCGCGTGGGAGACCTGGAAGAGATTCCTGGTTCCTGGCTTCGGATCGGTGCACAACACCAGCCGTTGTGGCTCACTTGGGGAATGAATCATCGGATGAAAGTTCTTCCTCTCTGTCTCTCCTCCTCTCTGTATATCTGACTTTGTAGTAAAAATAATTTTTTTAAAAAATTTATTTTATTGTTTTCTAATACAATTCCATTGATTCTGGGATTTCTCCTCCAACCTCCTAAGGTTTTCTCACCCCTTCTAACTTCCCCTATGTTATTACAAGAGTATTGTTCTTCATAAACAGTTATAAGTCCATTATTCTGCTACTTAAGTGTATCCTGACATTGTGCATATGGACAATGGCAGAGCGTACAATATCTTATTGTCAAGATGTATTTAATAGTTTCATTGGGAGTCTATCTTTGATTTGGAAGTAGAGCTGCATACTGTATTGTATCTTCAAATCTGGATATGATAGTTTCTATTGCACAGTTACTATATATCCCCTTAAATGAAAAGCCATAAAACAAAATCAACAGCAGGAAGACAAACAGAAAATTTAAGACATGAAATTAAATAACATGCTATGGAATGACCAACGTGTTGGTAAAGAAATGAAAAAAGCAAAAACCTTCTTGAGGGAATTTTGCTATTGTCTGATCTATGTGTCACTGCAGAAACTAGTAAGAAAAAAGCTTTTTTGAAGAAATTAAAATAAAGCAAAAATATCAAAACCCATGACATGTAGCAAAATAGTATTGAAGGAACATTTGTAAGATCAGGTTCTTACAAAAAAAATCAAAATAGCTCAAATAAATGCTCTAATAAGGCATCTCAACGACTTAATAAAAAAGAAAAAAATGAACAGGAAGCAAGAAGTGATAAAAATCACAGTAAAAATAAATTAATCGAAACTAAAAGACTATAAATTACAACAAGAAAGAGCCATTTTTTAAGGAGATGAGAAAAACAAACTTTTAGCCAGACTAGCAAAAAAAAAAAAAAAAAAAAGCAGAGAGAAAAACCAAGTAAAATTAGGATTAATACAGGGAATTGATCCTTTGATCATTATGTGGTGTCCTTCTTCATCTCTTAATATTTTTTCACATCAAGACCTATATTATCTGATATAAGAATGGCTACATCAGCTCATTTTTCTTTTCCATTAGCCTGGCACATCTTTTTTCATCCTTTTACTTTCAGTTTCCATGTATCTTTGTTGGTAAGATGTGTCTCCTGTAGGCAACAGATAGATGGGCTTTGGTTTTTGATCCAGCCTGTTAATCTATGATGCTTGATTGATAAGTTTAAGCCACTTACATTCAGGATTAATATGGATAGGTAGTAATTTTGGTCCTTTTCATTGCTGCAATGGATTGTTCATTGCTTTAGTCTTCTTTTGTTGTTTTATTAGGATGTTGTCATTTACCTTTGGGTTTGGCAGATGCTATTCTTTTTCTGTGTCAATAGAACATCTTTAAGTATCATTTGTAGGGCAAGTCTGGAAGAGGTGAATTATATTTTAAAAAAATACTTATTTATTTTTATTGGAAAGGCAGTTGTAATGAACCAGCACCCACATGGAACGTACGCAAGGCAAGGACTTTAGCCACTATGCTACCACGCTGGGCCTTCTTTGGATTACTTTGAACAATATACTTGTTCCCTCAAAATTAAGAAGTTGAATAAAATCTTTGACATATGCTTGTTTTAAATTTGCATGTAAGCATTTTGCCTTTTTACTTTTGAAAATGAACTTTTAAGAAGTCATAGTTTCCTTGGCAGCATTTCTTAAGCAATGCATACAATCATGGCATGACTCACAGTGGGTGGCATGCTGCATTCGGTGGATTATGGCATCACTGCAGTCCCAACCTGTAACTCGTCAATGAGCCAATTAGAAGGAAATGAGTGTAGCCAAACCAGAAGTGTTCTGGGCATATCCATCGCAAAGTGTTTTGATGAAGCTCTGTTTGAGAGATACTTAGTAGGAGGCATTTGTGATGATCTTACTTGCTCAGTGTCACAAAGACACTGTTTCATTTGGTGAATTCCCTCTCTTCTATCAGTGGAGCTGATTTCTCACTACAGCTAGCCAGAGCAGATACTGGGACAAGGGTGTGCGGCACACAGCTCCCAATGGCGAGGTCCTCTACAGGGGTGTAGGCTCCGAGTTGTCCTCTGTAGTAACCTTGGAAATGCAATGAGTCACTCCATATCCTAATCCCTTCTTGATCTTTAATCAGTGTGAGTCAGTTTCTTTTTTTCCTTTAAAGATTTATTTATTTTTATTGCAAAGTCAGATATATATATATATAGATAGATAGATAGAGAGAGAGAGAGAGAGAGAGAGAGAGAGAGAAGGAGAGACAGAGAGGAAGATCTTCCAATTGATGACTCACTCCCCAGTGACTGCAACAGTCGGAGCTAAGGTGATCTGAAGCCAGGAGCCAGGAACTTCTTCCAGGTCTCCCACATGGGTGTAGGGTCCCAAGGCTTTGGGCCATCCTCGACTGCTTTCTCAGGCCACAAGCAGGAAGCTGGATGGAAAGTGGGGCTGGTGGGATTAGAACCAGCACCCATATGGGATTCCGGAACGTTCAAGGCAAGGACTTTAGCCACTAGGCCACTGCGCTGGGCATGTGAGTCAGTTTCTTGAAACAGTGAAAAATGATTGGAACAGCTCTGGGGATGTGGAATATCTGTAGATAGCAATACTTCAGAGTAAATGTGGTTTTTCACCTGCCCGTGTGTTTTAGGTGAACCAAGCTCATTGAATTTGACATGACACAAATTTACAAAATGTAGAGGAAGAAACCTCAAGAGAGAGGGAGATGGGTGGGGCTGCAGGGGACTTGTCTCGGTAGCTTTTTTGTCATTCCTCAGTTGTGTCCCTTAAGACCTCTCCTTTGCCAGAGCACTGGGTGCAGGCTCAGCAGCTTTCATAAGTGCTGTGGTGAATCAAAGGTCCTGGGGCAGGTGGATCAGAGAGCTGATGTGCCTGGTAGGGACTAAAGGCAGTGCAAGGAAGCTAGTGTCCTGGCATCGCCTCTCTTCTCTGAATGTTTCTTTGTAGTTGGCAAGATGACTTCTCTGGAGGGTAGAGATGCAGGTGAGAGAAACCGAATTTGGAATGACTCCATAGTCTCAAAAAGCATGTCAAGGTTTTGCGGAGGCTGCTGCTGATTTCTGGGATCTAGAGTACTTCCATAGCCTCCTATGAAAGGGGAAGGATCTATCTGATTATATGATAAATGGGAGTTTTAGCCATGTCCACCCTGCAGAAGGTCCAGGGGGAAGGGACAGGGCAGGGTCCAGTTCTTTAGAGTATACCTGGAGAGGGATATTCTGCATCTGGTAACTCCTACTGCTCAGGTTGGCTCCTTGATTTATGGGCAAGAGCTGCCCTAGTAGAAAGGGCCAGTGAAAATCCTGCAGGACACTTTCATGCAAAAACTGTACCCCAGAAGGTTGGATCACCTCTGGGGAATTGCCTAGGTTTACTCAGCTCTTCAAATTTCTGAGCAATTATTATGTCATCTAGAATCTTTCAAAAACAAAAACAAATTCTGCTGATTGTAGCACCTGGAGCCAATTTCATTTGAAGTATCCTGATCAACCTTTTTGATTATCTTTCCAATGCGCTATATAATTGAAGCTAAAATGAACAAAGAAGAAATTTCAGACTTGGCAGTTGCAGTTGGTGTATGCATCAAAGGGCAGTTTACTGCTTCTGCAACAGAGAGCTCCAGATCCTAGTGTAAAGTCAACCTGAGCTTCTGCAGGCAGTCAGTAGTTTCCTGAGTGGGCAAGCGGTTGGAGTTGAACACCACTAGCATATTTCACTGATTTAAACAACGTGTGCACACCCACTCATTGGACCACAGGCAAGAATCCTGAGGTTTGGTCAAAATCACAGTGCTGCATTTTCATGAAACTTGGATCTGAAGAAATGTAAATAAACTCCAATCTCCAGGGCTGCTCATGTACAAACAAATAATTGTGCTTTATGCTACCATTCCTGGAAAAATAATAATGGCTTCTAATAAAAAATTGCTCTAGGAAGAGCAGACATTTGGAAAATGCAATTTGCAGACAGAACAGCAAGCATGCATTAGGCAACCATAAAACCCTTTGTATTATAAATGGAACTTAATAAAAAAGATGCAAAATTAAATTATGCACAAAGAATTAAGATACAGGCTCTTGCTGCAAAAGACAACAGAATCATTCTTATAAGACGCTATTTATCTTTATTTTAACATATTAATTTAGATAGTCTCACACAAAAGTAAAAAATAAGCTAGAAAGTTTAATCTATTTTTGTTTGTCTCAAATCAGAATCACTGGCAACTGTAGAAGCCTTTCCTATGAAAGCATTTGTTCATCCAACATAGTGTGTTCGATAGCTCTCTGTTTCAGGTTCAGGGATGTATTGTAAGGATGAGAATATGAAAAATATAAATCCCCAGGTCTTCTTGGGCAACAGGAACTAGTCCTTGGAATGTAGAAAGTCTAAAGGGCCATTGAGGCAAGGCCCAGATGATAAGATCATTTTAGATTACATTAGCAAGGAAAACTTGACATTATTTGGTAGGCAATGAGAGATATTGACACATTTGAAGTAAAACATGGACATAATAAGGTTTATGTTTCAGGAAGATCACCAATAATAGTAAATCCGTAACAGGTAGGAGGTACTGTAGGAGTTCAGGGAGAGGAACGAAGGCAATAACTGGAAGAATTCAGGAAAAACTTGGGCAGTGAAACAAGCAGGAATTGTGTGTGTGTGTGCGTGTGTGTGTGTGTGTGTGTGTGTGTGTGTGTGTGTTGCGGGGGGGAGGTAGGAGCTCAACTTCTGACTTGAGCAGTAAAGCAAGTGGTGGTGCTAATCTCAATAAGAACAAGCTGAGCTGGGTTCTGTGTGCCTGTGATGTGTGCAGGATGTCCAAAAGGGTGCTACATACATGAACTACAGAGAAGCGATCTTGACTGTTGAAATCATCAACATCATCCTATGGGTGACTGAAATCAAGGATTCCTGAGGTCATGAGAGACACGTGTAGAAGAGAATCCTGGAGAGCAGGAAAGAAAGGCTTTGGGTAGAAGAGGAATCCACCAAGATGATAGACCAGTAAGGACCAGGGGCCACAGAGCTGGGGGAGGGTTTCATGGAGAGATGTGGATTGGACTGAGCTGGGAGTTTCTTGTCTGTGACTTGTTACTGGGGAGAAAGTCACACTGTAAGGAGGCAACTCTCTTCTGCCTCCTTTTTTTTCCCCTCCTTCCCACGTCCTCCTTCTCTACCTTTCCCTTTTCCCACCTCCTTCTCACTTTTGTTCTTTCTTCTCCACATATCTCCCAAATTCTTAGAACCAATGGGATGCTTAAAAATGCAACTACGGGGGTAGGAGGAGGGGGCAGTGTGGTAGCATAGTGAATTAAGTTACTGCCTGCAGTGTTGGCATTCCATATAGGTGTCAGTTTGAGGCTCCACTGCTCTACTTCTAATCCAGCAACAGAAGGTGGTCCAAGATCTTGGGCTACTGCACCCACATGGGATACCTGGATAAAGCTCCTGATTCCTAGCTTTGCCATTGCCAAGCCCTAACTGCTGAGGTCATTTGGGAAGTGAACCAGCAGATGGAAGATCTCTCTTTCTCTGTCTCTCCACTCTGTAATTCAGACTTTCAAATAAATAAGCCTTTCAAAAATGCAGCTACCTTCTCCACATCTTACGAAAGCACTTTCTCTACTATATCCAAAATAGACTTTTCATACATGGCTAATATTTTGTGGGCAAATAATGGGAGGATTGGTTGGAAAAGGTAGAAAGATCTGTTGTGATGATCTAAATGTAACATCTGGGGAAAATCAAAACATCAGGTTTTGGGGATAAAGAATATTTGAGCGCTGAGCAGAAAAAAGGAACAGTTAGAGAAATAAGGGGAAAATATCAAACTAATGATCAGATAACTGAATATATGCAAACATGGTAAATGTTGAGAGGTAGAGATTCTGCTAGCAGAGGAGAAAGTTGGTTTGAGGTTATGAGAGCAGAAAGGCTTGAGCAGGAGATGTCGAATTGGCAGCCATGGATGGATGACCACCGCTCTTGTGGGCTTTTGCTTCCTGACATTGGCTAAAGCTCTTCCCTTTCACCTATTTTCTCTTTAATCTTTTGTTTTCTGAACTGTATCTTGCCACATTTTATGCATTTTAATGGCACTAGTTCATTCAATTGTGCAACACTCAGTGCGTATGAGGTAGTAGCTACACAGCTGGAGAGGCGGCATCCCTGTCCCAAGCCACCTACGGTAGACACTGGAACACAGGACTTTAACTCACTGTGACCAGTATCGGGGAGTGGGGGAAGGGGGACAGCAGGTGTAAATTCCACTGAGGCATTGCAGGAAAGGACACTGAAATTCCCCCTGGGCCAGCAGGGCAGTGTCAGAGAAGAACAAACTTTGAGGAATCTGTCTTCAGGTACAGGTACCTCTCATTTAGATCAGCCCCTGAATACTTTTTTTTTTTTTTTTTGAGACATGAAGGGTAGCATCTCTTGGAATCTTCCTGTTGGTCTCTGGGAATTTCCTTCAGAACGTTCCAGCTTTGGTATTTTGATCCACTTTTCTGAGAGCAGATCCCTGGTTCTGCCCGCTTCTCTCTCTTCTTGCTTCTCGCGAAGCATGCATGCGTCCCATAAACACACTGACTCAGAGCCTTAGAGCGAACATGCCATCCCCTTCCATCTGTTTCTTATTCACAGAAAGAAAAAGGAATCCTAACCTCCTAGCCTCTGGCCAAACTCAACGACCCTGACAGAAAAGTGCTCGAAAAGGGACAATGAAATGTTATCACTTTATAAACCATAATAACTTTCTTTTAGGAATATCTTTCTGCAGTTACAGACCATAAGAATCTGTCTCTTAGAACTTAAAAGTGAAACACTAAAGTTTCTGATAAAAGGACTTTTTCAATCAGTGGAAATGATATTCTGGGAAATAAATTAAGGCAGTTCTAAGATCAAATGGGTTTAGTAAGTGCTGGGGAGGCTATACTTTGAGCCTTGTTGCATCCTAGCTCAGAGGAAAACCCACTGTAGGGAGAGTGTGCATGTACCATCCCTGCATTTCTAGAAGGAGATTTTGTGATAAGTTCTGTCTATTGGATTTCCTCATCTACACGAATGAATTAAGCAGAGCAGATATATTGGTGTTTTAATGGATGACTGAGGTCAGTTTGCAGCTACGATATTACTGCAAGCACTGATTCTGAGGTTAGGAAAGTGGGTGTCTATGCATTTAATTTTCAGAAAGTATAAATTGGATGATCAAAATGACAAAAAGTAGAAAATTAGTGACAGCCCCCTTGGGTAATCAAAGGAAGGTGACTTTAAAAGTTTAGGGGGAGTTGGGCCCGGCAGCGTGGCCTAGTGGCTTAAGTCCTTGCCTTGAATGCGCCCAGGATTCCATATGGGCACCGGTTCTTATCCCGGCAGCTCCACTTCCCATCCAGCTACCTGCTTGTGGCCTGGGAAAACAGTTGAGGACGGCCCAATGCTTTGGGACCCTGCACCCGTGTGGGACACCCGGAAGAGTTTCCTGGTTCCCGGCTTTGGATTGGCGCAGTACCTGCTGTTGCGGTCGCTTGGGGAGTGAATCATTGGATGGAAGATCTTCCTCGCTGTCTCTCCTCCTCTCTATATATCTGACTCTGTAATAAAAATAAATAAATCTTTAAAAAAAAAGCTTAGGGGATGTCTTTTCCTTCTTCATTTCAACTGTGATAACAAAATGAGAGTAAAATCATGACATGAAGACTACATGACTGCCCAGTGCAGGAGGCAAGACCACAACTTTGACATCCTTGAGCATCCTAACTTACAGAATGGAAAAGGATAGAGGAAGAGGAGAAAAGGGTGAGTGGGCCTTTTTAAGGTTTACTTATTTCTAATGTGAAAGCAAACTTACAGAGAGGAGAGACAAACAGAAAGACTTTCTGTCTGCAGGCTCACCCCCAAAGGGACTACAGTAGCTGGAGCTGAGCCGATATGAGGTCAGGAGCCAGGAGCTTCTTCCAGATCTCTGACATGGGTCCCAAGGTGTGGGCCTTCTTCTACTGCTTTCCCAAGCCACAAACAGAGAGCTGGATGAGAAGTGGGGCCACCAGGACACGAACTGGCAACCATACAGGATCGCAGTGCATGCAAGGCGAGGATTTAACCACTGAGTCATTGTGCCAGGCCCAGGGAAAATTGGCCTTATCACCAGGTTTCTGGGGGGAGAAAGTGAATTGTTTTTTGTGGGTTCCCACAGGAGAGGATGAGGTGGAGATGCTGCCTTCTAAAACCCATCTTGGAAGAGGGGAAGGATCATTTTTCGAGGCTGTGCTCTCTTGTGGAATGTTTCATTTGCTCACGTCAGTTACTGGTAGCTGGCTCACCCCCAGGAAAGCTAAAACAGGGGACGGGGTAGCAGCTGAGTAGAGGTGGTCTCTCCATCCTACCTTGTGCAAGGGTGGTGGATGCTTGGGGATTTCCCATGGACTGGAGGCTCAGACTGTTTTAGGTTTGTGATGAGGAGTGTTTGGTTAAACCCTCCATAGCCCCTTGCCTCCTAGTATTCATGTATAACCCCCCTCCCTTATCAACTGGACTTGCTGGTTTCTATCTGGGGACTAGAGTGACAAAAATGATAAGACATCTGCTTTGTGATAACTTAGATCTTGGGAGTCTTTCTCTGTGGCCATCTCAGCTTGTATGCTGTGATGAAGTGCCTGTCACATGACCAAGACCTGGGGGTGCATTCCAGCTCAAAGTCAGCAAAGAGCTAAGGCCCTCTGTTCAACAGTGCACAAGGAATCACATCCTAATAGCAACCATGTGAGTGAACCGTGAAGCCTTGAGGATGACTGTGGTGCCCCAGCCTTGTGGAGGACACAGCTCTCAGCCAGGTTGCATTCCTGACCCACAGACCTTGCCAGATAGTAAATGTAGACTCTGTTAGGCTGTGACACTTTGGCTGATCTGTTACACAGCAATAGCTAGCCAATACAATTCCTACCCTGAAGGGTAGCTTGGAGGGATCACAGCACCCAGTCAGTGTTGAGTGCACCAGCAGGCAAGACAAAGTGAGGACTAAAGATTGGCAGCCGTAGGCATGGGAAGCACCCCTGGAGTCAGGGTGATAGAGCAGAGGAGCCCTCGCACAGCCCTTGAACTTATCCGTGAGAAAACACTAGATGGCAAAACACAACACGCCTCCCAGGGTCCTCTGTCCCTTGCCCCATTCCTCATAGCAGCCCCACCAGAGCTGAGACTCCAATTATGTGACAGATGCCTGCCTGAGCAGAGCAGCCTGAAATAGGTTCCAGGTGGAGAAGAGAAGGTTTTGTTCTCACTTGGGCATAGATACTAATCCCTATGTATTTGGGGCTGGATAATTTCTGTTAATGATTTGTGTCTTTACTTTGTGACTTAAAGTGGCTAGAGAGGCTTGTGTTTATTCTCAGGAACTTGAGAAGATTGCCTCTGCTCAGGGCATGTTTAGAATAAAGTATGTTTTGGTATGTCACTAATCGCACTTCTGTGCTTTACTGTTTACAAATATATTTTAAGTTTTTGAATATTGTTAGATTAGTTATGTGGTACTCCTAGTAATATCATTGCATTACTTAATAATTTCAGCCCATCATTTATTATAATTAGTTATTTTGCTTAAGGACCAGGAACATATCAGATTTTTAAAAAGTTTATGTGCAGCTTCTTGGGACTTTTGATTCAAATGTTTAGAAGTTCAAACCTTGATGACAGGGCAGAGCACAGAGGATGTCCAAGGAAGTGAAGTACTCTGTAGGATCACCCATAGTCTTGCACGCTGTTATGCATTGGTCACAACCCACAGAATGGTCAACACCCAGAATAAACCCTTATAGAAACCTCAGCCTTTGAGTGTTTTCATGTAGCCTCATTAACTGTATCACTTGGTGTAGGGTTTCAGTAATGGGGAGGTTGTGCTATATGGGGATAGGGAGTATATACGAATATTCTATACTCCTTCTCCCATTCTGCAGTAAGTCTAAACCATTGTAAAACATTTTTTTGTTTGTTTTTGCTTAAAAACAAAAATTAGCTCTTTCCCTACTTTGCTGGGTATGCGATGAGTGACTAAATATGTAATAAACTTGTAACATCCCCAGATAACAAGGAAAAACACTTGCTTATATTTCAGTTTGTGAATTGGCTTTTATTATTGAGTGCTTTTGGAGTCAACAATGAAAGTAGAGAGAAGTAAAATCGCTGAGGGAGAGTACTCAGGGGAAAGAAAACAGAATGTAGGGAGTCTGGCCAAACAGAAAAAAAAGGGAAAATACCTGCACAGTTACAGACAGCATCTTTTAATTAGACGAGGTGGTAAGCCAGCCAAATACTTCCACTGCCCTCCTCTGCCCTGGGCCCAGTTAAACCGGCCTCGATGGATGCTTGCCCATGGCCCCTTGCCCTCTTGTTTGGACTTGGGTTTGGCCAGTGGGAGGAAGTCCCATGATCGCTTGCTGCCATTCCCCTCTTCCTTGGCTCTGCTTAAAGGACACCATGTTCCTCAGTGGTCACAACTCCTGTTGGACTGCCTCCTTTCATGCCTGCTGCTCTCACTAATCTCTGAGAATGGTATTCCTGCTCCCTATGTCATCTGGCTAGTAGTGGGAATAGCTTCCTGCTATTGCCAGTGTTTAGCTTCCCCATCACCCACTGTGGTTCTTTTAATGCTGCCCCCACCTCAGTGAAGAATCACTCCAGCAAAATCTCTCTGAAATCCTCAGCTAAGCAAGTGATAGTTCTCCTTTAAGGAGCCTGGTTAACACAGGTAGGAACAAACTGCAAGCAAGAGAGATGTAAACACTTAAATGAAGTTTGTCTGTCTGGTTTGTCATTGCAGTTTGTGCGTTCTGCATTGATCCTTGCCTGAGACCTTGACTTGCCTATTTTTGCTTTCTGTGGCATTTAACAGCAGGTGCTCATGTGACCTTGTTCCAGTATTTTCAAGTTTGGCCACTGGAAAGGCCTGTGAACAATGTTCCCTTTGCTGGTTGTTCTTGAACTACCCCTTGCTACATAAATGACACCAGGGCCTTGAATCTGGCCTCTGACTTCCTGAGTACCCTTGGCAATGGCTCTTTGCATTCTATATGTACCTAACCCAGCCATGCCAGTGGAATTCTACACTTTGAAGTCTGGATTCCGTGATTGTAAGTTTTGTGAAGAAAATTAGTGATAAGCAAATACGGTCAAACCCACAAAATCACCTGCTAACCAATATGGGCTAGAATGAAGTTTCCTCCAAACACCAGTGCTAAGTCAAACCTCAGATGAATGTCAAGTGGGACAAATAAACCCTCTGTGCCAGGAAGGTTAACAGATTCCGACCTTATGGAAAAAAGAATGGTAGTCAATTCTATACCTGGGCCCTGTCCAGAAGGAAAGCTGTGTCTTCTGGCATAAGAGCAAATTGCCCAACCTGGGACCTGCTTGCAGGCTTTTGTCTTATTAATTTCTGTGGCAGTTTGCCTAAAATGAGGGGGTACGCATGCACGCACGTGCACATGCATACACACACACACACACACTTCCAAAGGTTGGTGTTCCAGATAAACTGAAATTTATATTGATAGTCCAAAATCTATTATTATTCTCATATCATAATGCTGTTGCTGGTTAATAGCTAAATCAATATCACTACAAGAGTAAAACTTTGGGGCTGGCACAATGGCTCAACTGACTAACCTTGTGCCTGTAAGTACTGCCATCCTATAAAGGTTCATGTCCTGGCTGCTCTACTTTCCATCCAGCTCCCTGCTGGTGGCTAGAGAAATCACTGAACCCTGCCCTAAGTCCTTGTACCTGCACCCACATGGGAGATCAAGAAGAAGCTCCTGGCTCTTGGCTCCAGGTCAGCTCAGCTCTGACCTTTGTGGCCATTTGCAGAGTGAACCAGTGGAATGGAAGATCTTTTTGTTTCTCCTTCTTTGTAAATCTTCCTTGCCAATGAAAACAAATCAATCTTTTTTAAAAAATGTAACTACTTGCTTAAGAACTAGAGGCTCTGCTTTCCACAAACAGATTTGTGGGGCCACTTGGGTTAGTTTTATTTTCTCCTCTTTGGGATTGTACATCCTGGCTCTGGGATTAAGCATAGCCACATGGATGAGTATAGTTGATGAAATGTGAGAGAAAGTGGCAGCTGTCACTGAAAAGACATAGCGTCCCATGAATTTTACATATATCCCTTTCCTTTTGCCCCGGTACCTAGCAAGACTTCTGGTAGTGGCAGCTCCATTAGACTGGGACCAAACCTGTGGGCTAGGAGAACAGAACCTCTGTAAGTCTGAGATGTGTCCATATTGCGTGAATATAATACAACTCTGTTGATTGGGGCAGTGAAATTATGGGTTAGTTGTCTACTACATAACTGAGCCCAGACAGAAGTTACAAGCTCCTGAGAACTGCATCCTACACATAATCTTAGCCAAAAGGCAATGATAACTACATCCTAAAACATCTTATGTGATAGTCCCACAGGAACATTGGATGAAGAGTATTGATACTCCTCAATCGGGACAATGAGAGTATTAATTGTGGGTTGCCTTTCTGATCAAGAACTATGTGGGAAACAAACTAAGAAGACCATATATAGCATATAGATGCTGTAGCTAGAAATAATGTTATATGAGAAAAAAATCTTTATACATCTGTATAAATAGAAACGGGGACTAGTGTTGCAGTGTATCTGTTTAAGCTGCTGCTTGCAATGCTGGCACCCCATATCAGAGTGCTATTCAAGTTCAGCTGCTCTGCTATTGATTCAACTTTCTCCTCGTTGCAGCTGGGAAGGCAGCCAAAGATGGTCCAAGTACTAAGGCCTTGCCACTCATGTGTGGGGGAGCAGGCTGGAATTCCTCCTACAAAAGGTTAATATAATTTTCAGCAGTCTTATGCAGTGTACACTGCTTCTGTGGTATGTCCCAATCCTTCCATGTCACTTTTTTTTTTTTTTTTGCTATTTTGCTTGCTTTCTTAGGCTTTGGAGAGCTTTGGAGAAGATTGAAAATTGGAGATGAGGAGTGGACCCAATTCAGATGATCAACATCTCTTCAAAAAGTTGGTATGATTTTCTTTTATGATGAATATTCCTGTAGGCTTCTAAAAGCAACTCAAGCTTCATTAAATACCATATCTGTTTCAGGTCATGGCTTCTGAATGGTTGAGGGATTCCTTGAGTGCTTTTGTTGTGCACACTTATGGAGCAGGGACTATTGTCTGGGCCACTTCCTCATCAGGTTTGTTTTTCTTTTCCCATTCAGTATCACTGGATTCCACTCAAGGCAGAGAAATTTAACAATGGAATACCTTGAACCCAGGTACTTCAATAAGGATGTGGATGTTGCAAGCAGCACCTTACCTGCAGTGCCAAACATCTGTCCCTCCCTGATTCTACAAGCTTGAAAGGTACAGTTGAATAGAAGACCCTACTTCTATGTTGGAAAGCAAAGAATCAAAAATAATCTGGGAATGGAAAGGTAGTGTGGCCTCAGTCAGCATTCATTCATTACTGTCTTATTTTTCTGACTGGATCCTAGGCTACTGTGTTAGAGAAGAACACACTCTTTGAAGCTTGCAACTTGATTGTAAATACTAGCATTGGAGAGATGCTGTAACTGGAAATTAATTCTATAATCAGAGCAGTCATTCTGGTCAGCTCCTTTGGCTGTATGAGATGGTAACTCAGTCCCTGCCTGAGCCTGAGTAAAATATGTAAGAGCATAGGGTTCTGCACATCCTGTCCTCTGTCACCACAGTGGACTCAAGTGCATGGTGTGTGTGTGTTGAATATTTATACATGTTACATGTTTCTGATCAATAAAATCAATGTGAATATTTACACACGTTACATGTTACCTGGAGAGACCAATGGCTTTAAGAGCCCCAAGAAGATAGACAATGGAGAGATTAACTTGTGGGGCAGAAAGTAGCCAAGAAACAGACCTAAAAGTTCTACCAAAATGTGGAGACACAAAGGGCCTGTGGTTCACTATCAGACATCAACGTTTAAAGATGAGACACCTGACTTTTTCTTTTTGCCTAGGACAACATTTGGCACCTTGGTAGAAGTTAAAATCAATCCTTTTAAAAATACATGCCTTAGATTGGCTCAGGTAATCATGTGAACGAGAAGGACTGGAATGAGAAAGAGCGTAACTTTTAGAAGGAAAAAAGGGACAGGAAAACTGGCTGAGGAATGTTTGGTGAGGATGGGCAGAGGAACAGAGAAGTGATACACCAAGGGATCAGAAAGATTTGGAAATATTTGGCTCTGGATCTGTGCCAACACCACGTCTTCCCTGTGCTTGTGTAGAGCACTCAGGTTAGAACTCAGAGATGTGCGATCCATTGTCACTTACTCTAACTTCCCTCCAGGTAAGAACTAGAAAGAGCACCACCCGCTCTGCTGCCATCTCAGGGAGGTGGGAACTTGCAGGAAATAGCGCTCTACAAAGCCAGGCTCCTCTGTAGGGTAAGTGATTCTACATACAAGGGGTTCCAGGAAAGGCAGGGAAACCCTCATCCATCCCACTGCTGGACTGTGGCAGAAATTGAAAGGCCAAACCCTAGCATCTGTGACCTTTTAAGTAGTTTCCAAATATTATGCCAGTAACAGGGCAGCTAAGTTTTTGAGAGCAGTTTCAGTATCCCAGGAGGGCAGTGTCACTCACGGGTTTGTGATGGTCACTAGATTACCAACGGTGTCTGAGAATCTTTGTCCTTATAAATGTCAGCAGGGCTTTCCCTCCCAAGGACAGTATCCAGCCCGAGTCTGTTTTGTTTGGATGGCGTTAGCTGATGTTCTGTGACAACTAGTTCAGGATGTTTTATAAGCAATTAGCCTGACAGTCTGATGAACGAGGCTAACATTTGGGTATCATCTGCACTGCAATGAAAGACACATGATCATTTTTGACAGAAACAATCACTGGCAACGTGGAAATGGAGCAGCCAGAGCCTGTGGACCCATGCTGTCTACAGATGCAGGGCCAAGCCGAAATCCCATGGAAATCAGGCCTGGCAGCATGGGTGATTGTACTGGTCTGAGTGTTAACTGGGAACTGCGGAGCACACGACATAATTTAGAAAAACCTATGATTTCTGGACTGAATCAGAGAGAGGATGGCAAGTCCAATTGTTCCAACAGTAAAATGACAAGGCCAGCCTTGGATCTAGCATTTTCGGTTCACAGAATAGTTTTTTATTGTTGTTGAAGTTTCACATTCTATTTTATACTTTAATACATTTTAGAAAGATATATAATTCACACATTATAAATGTTACCTGTTTAAAAAGTTTAAGTCAGTAGATATTAGCATGTACACAAATATGTGCAATCATCATACTTACATGGTATTTTCATCACTCCAGGAGGAAAACCAATACTTGCAGTGTTTTCCTATTCTGTCTCCCCAAGTCTTTGCCAACTGCTAATCTATTTTCCATCTCTATGAATTTACCTATTTTAGATATTTTATGTAAAAGATATCATATAATATATAATCTGTGTTTGGTTTATTTCATTTGGAATAATGTTTTCTGAGACTTACCTACATTGTAGCATGAAATTTGGGGGAAGAGGGTGCTGTCACTCGGCAAATGGGTAGGCTGGGTGGCTTGCAGAATAGGTGGAACAGTATGAGTGGGCACTACCTGTACAGGTGTCTGAGACTGTGACTGCAAGAGAAATGCTGGCTTCTTTCTAGCAACAAAGTCTAGCTATGCTGTGGAGGAGGTACTTGTGTTACTAACCACTGTGACGGAGAGACTGATATAGCTCTTAGTAAGAAAACATCAGGTCCTCTGGGCCCGGTGGCGTGACCTAGTGGCTAAGGTCCTCGCCTTGAACGTGCCCAGGATCCCATATGGGCACTGGTTCTTATCCCGGCAGCTTTACTTCCCATCCAGTTCCCTGCTTGTGGCCTGGGAAAGCAATCGAGGATGGCCCAAAGCTTTGGGATCCTGCACCTGTGTGGGAGACCTGGAAGAGGTTCCTGGCTCCTGGCTCTGGGTCGGCACAGCACTGGCCGTTGCGGTCACTTGGGGAGTGAATCATTGGATGGAAAATCTTCCTTGCTGTCTCTCTTCCTCTCTATATATCTGACTCTGTAATAAAAATAAATAAATCTTAAAAAAAAATCAGGCCCTCCTCCCCTCTCTGCCCGAGAAAGAAGGTTCGGATCCTCGCTGTACCCAACATATTGTAAAACTGCTCTGAAGGATACAAGGTTGCTGCTGCATATGGCCTTGGCTCTCTAGGACTTCATAGATGAGCTCAATGAATAAGATGCACACATGATGCAAAATTGTACTAACCAAGTACCAAATTGTGCAGCTTAAGTTATAGGTCTGCATAGGAACCAGAGCAGTCAGTATGGGCTGCAAATGTTCAAGGGAATCCTGCATTCATAGTCTCCCCTGGGCAGACTGTCTCTAGGCTGAATCAGCTCTAGTTGTGCATGCGTAATTCGTCGTGGGAGGGCAGAAGCATTTACCTTGTCTCTTCTACCCCAGGCAATGTCTTTCACATAAGTCCCAACATATGAACCTTGCTGGGGCAACGGGAGGATTAGTTCCACTCATTTGTCACTTAGAGCCTAGGGAGCTGGTGGACACCTGGGCCTGGTGCTGGGACCCCAGGAAGAGCAGTGGATCACCTGAACAAGTCACGCCACCTTCTAGACTACAATCTCAGAAAGGAACAAACCTTTCTGGACACCAGATGCCTCCATGCTTTGCTTTCTTCCTGGCATCTGACTCACGTGCAATGAGTTAAGCACAGCTTCAAACCAAAGAGTTCTGCAGCTGAATCTAGGGCCACGGAGATGTAGCTGAATCAGTGTTTTTTTCCCCACCCTTAATTTAATTCAGCCCAGCAGGATGAGGCAGGAAATCAGGAAGCTGAGGAACCCATGGTGAATGCGAGAAAGGAGAGTTCTGGTTCAGCTTAAAGTTAAAGCAACAGCAGGGTTAGAGGAGGCATTATGCAAATTGGCATCTTGTTTCTGCAGCAGAAGCACAGACCGGCTGGGTTAACAGACACAGGAGATATTTGAGCTGCATGGGGGGCAGGGGGGTTGTTCCAACAGTCCTATTTGAATTTCCTAGAAACCAGTGCTCCTATCATTCCCCCCAAAGAAAACAGAAAGGAGGCTTGGCCTTCTCATCACAGCTGCTCAATTTAAGAGTTGGTTAGCAGTAGTATAGCAGTTTAAAAAATGACGTTTCTGTAATAACATATAATAATCTATAGCAGATACATTCAAGACCAGTGTTCAAAGCCAGCTACATATGGCATCGAAAATATTTCTTAGATTGTTCAAATCCAACACTTGAAACTAAATGGATCTGGCATAAACCTCCAAGTAGGGTGGAGGCATAGGGGTGGACCTCCAGCATGTTGGAGATTCCACGTGCGGTGGCCCCCCCAAGGGACTGGCTTTTGAAGACCCTCTCAAATGTTTGGAAAGGCCTTTGAAAAGCAAGTTAAAAATCCAATATTTCATGGGAGCATACTGTGAGTGACAGGCACTATTTTGAGTATTTCACATGTATTAATGCCTTTAGTGCTCAGAACAACCTTATGGGCAATAGAAGTTACTCATATATTTCAGAAAAGGGAAAGAAAAACAGGACAGAAGAAAAAGAAAGCGGTAAAGTGAAAGGAGGCATCTCACAGAAAGAAGGATCTGAAAAACAGCAAGTAGAAGTTTTTTACACTCCTTAGGCAACTTTTGTCTGGGTTTGAATTGATATTAAGATAAATATTTAGCAGAAATGTCTCTTTAAAGAAAAGGAGCAGACGAAGGTGCAGAGAGTTTAAGCAATTTGCTCTTGGCCTCCTGACACCAACAAGTGGAGCCAGGATTTCAGATTAGTGTTTGGGGAGAGATTGACAGAAGGGAGATAGAGAGATGAACATATGATTCGTTTTTCTAGTGATTATTTTGGCCCCCTCTCCATTAAACTCCCTCCATTCCCCTTCCTCTCCTGAAATCCCTCAAGGTGGTATTGGGAGTTGGGGGAACTTGGAAGGTGATTGGGCGCTCAGGTCAGAGCTCAGGTGAGTGCAATTAGCATCCTTATAAAGCAGCCATAGGCGGGCGTGCCCTCTCACTCTCCACCAAAAGAGGACTCTGAGATGGTGGCCAGCTCTGCACCAGGAAGAGGGCCCTCCTTGGACGCGGCGTCTGTTGGCATCCTGACCTTGACTGTCCCAGCCTCCAGAATGGTGAGAAAGGGATGCTGTTCTCCTGTTGCATTCAGACACTGTAGATGACCGCAAGGAAGCCAGGACCCCTCTGTCTGTTTGAAAGTGGTTCTTGGACAGCAAAACAGGAGTGAGAACTCAGGCTCTGGACTGCCCACATGCTTTGTTGAACAGGGGGCCTGGGCTTAGAGAGGAACCTTTTCTGGAAACCCTGCTGTTAACATCTTGCTGCTTGCTTCCCCCTCTGCTCACCTGCTTGCTATTACTCGGAAAAGTTTGCTCACTGGTGAGAATAAATGGAAATCCAGATTATTAGGAATGTTTCCCACGGAAATGACACCTCCTTTAGTCCCACAGAAGTTCATAAATTGTCCAGCTGTGCCAGCACATAGTTACAGGGTGTGGAAGCCAACTGGCATTCTGAATGGAACAAGTGGAAAATCTTGGCTGTGGAAGCCAAAGGGAATTCTTCAGCTTAATTAAGAAAGCACTCTGTAATATTGAAGGTGTAGGTAGAGAAGGCAAGACCTGGTTTCTGACTTCATTAAAATAAACCCTGCTTAATTAGAACTTAGTTCACACAGAGTGGAAAAGATTAAGAGAAAAGCCCGTGGAATTTGGTCCAGTCTGGGAACTGAAATTCCCTGGTCCTGTTCCTGCCCATGAGAGCAGTGCTGTACTTGGTAGTTTTATGTGTAGCAATCTGGATATGCTTCCCGAGGGACTAAGAACGCATTATGTGCAGCTTCTAGGGGAAATGGATGTTAAGTGTATTTTTGAAATATGACCTAATGGGCCCTTTTCCCTTAAAGTCTCTGATTTAATAAATATGGAACATCTTCTCAACCAAGAGCATGTTTACAATAATTCTTACTCTCTGGCTATCTGTAAAAATCAACTCAGTAAAGTATGCAGGACACAATGTTACTCAGGTTGAATAACTTCATATTAATGAAATGTAAATAAAGGCCAAGAAAGGGAAATTGTAGAAATCCAAATAAACGTCCTTAATGTGATTTTTTTTTTTTTTGTCTTTCCAAACAGTTCCTTGAGTTCACTTTCTTCTGTGGTCATGTCTCCAGCATCTGTCGGTGATAACCTTTGGATGCTTCTCCACATTTCAGCAACAAACACTCCCCTCTTGGGTTCTTGTTTGCCACATCAGCTAGATGGAAATCCTAGAGGAATTTAGGAAGAAACATTCAATTGTTTGATGATAAACATGGCAAATCCCATGTGACTCGGCTAATGTGTACACATGAACCCAAGAACACTGCGGTTTGAATTGTTAGCCGCAAAATTGGGACTCAACGGCACCCAGCAGGCAGCCTGCAAATGCGTGTGGGATGGGCACAGCTGAGCTGGGTTCCTAACCTGAAAAGTTTTAGATGACATGGAAGAGATTAAGGGATGTGAGAATGGATATTTTCTAGGATGGTGGTTGTTTTGTTCTTGGCCGAAGAACGTGGCTGTGGGACAGTGTTTTATAAAATGACTGCAAACAAGTTACTGTGGTTACATTGTGGTTGCTGACAGGGACTGACCCTTCTCTGTCCCTTGTCCATGCAGTGTGAATTTGGGAAACCGATTGCAGTTTTCCTTTCTGTGCTGACTGGCCAGAGACCCCATTAGCGAGGCCCATGTGCCAGGAAAATTCTCTCCTGGTAAAGTCCTTTCTGTTTCGGGATTGTGTGAGATCCACCACCTGGTCCTCAGAAGGTGTGGGGTCGTCTTCGCATTATGAGGGATTGAAGGCTGAGACCTTTGCTGGCAAATTTCTTTCCACTCCTAGCAGCTGAAACACTGACAGGTGGCCAGGAGCAGTGGCCAGGCAGGGGGATGACTGTGGGATGGCTGGCTGTACCACCCCGAGCAGCATGTCCTCCTTGGGTCAGCAGTGATGTGGACAGACAGGGAAATGGGATAGAGATTTGCACCTGTGAACCCCGGAGGAGTGCTGGCGCTGTTCACCAGAAACTGCTGCTGATCAACAACAGGACAGTCACACATCGTTTTGCTTTTCAGTATGTTGTCGAGTTGATCACTGGCAGCTTCTCAAAATGTGTACGGTTGAGAATGGGCTTCATTTCTCACGACTCCTGCCATGACTCGGCTAAGATGTTAATGACGAAAAGTGTTGAGGCCCAAGAGCTCTGTGTGAGCTGCAACTGAGGCATTCGATGTGAATAAGACGCGTTCCTTAGTCACGAGAGAGAGATACAACTGTGGATTTTTCTAGCGCAATCGCATGCAGTCCAAACCAGAATGGATAGGGAGGAATTCAGATGGGTGCTCAACTGGTTTATTGCTTGTGGGAAACTGAGAAAGCATCACAAGGGAAGAGAGTTCAGCTTCCTTGTAATCCGAGCTAAATTTGTTCCAAAAGAGGTTAGTGTGAGCAAGGAAGTGCTTCAGGTATAAAGGTGTGGAAATCAAGGATGCACAGTCAGAAAATTGAAGTACATCTTATATTTTGAGAGCTTAAGTATAGAACAAGTTCATTGTCATCTCTGTGGCCACAAGGTATTTTCTCTCCGTAAACTCCATTTTCCTTTTATGTTTACGTTTCAAAAAAGTTTTCAGATATAATATACAAAAGCACACAAGCTCATCTTTAAAAATACCGAGTATCACATCCATAGCCTATTCCTAATTGTAATTATTTCTTAAAACAATATTCGTTCACAATATCTCAAAACAATTTTTTACGGTTCATAATGCAAATGTATATGTCTCAAATGACATTTTAGACAATGTAACTTAAAATGCATAGATGATTACATACATTAAATATGTCATGAAGTCGATGGAAAACACAATTTCAAGAAAAATTGCAAAAACTTTTATAGAACGCATGTTAAGAAGTCAAGTGTACTTAAGGCCAACAAGCCAGTTATGTATAATCAGTGACAGGCAGTGGAAGTGCCCCTGCTGGGGCAAGTGGTGAGGAAAACACACCATTGCTTTGTTCACTTGGATAGTTGCGCTAATCAACAGCACAGTCTTGAACGTCACTCATTTTGTAGTTAACAAAGATAAAAAGTTATGACCCCACTTCTCCCTTTACCAATGCCCAAAGGTTGGTCTCTAATTTCTACCAGCAAGCCTACGATGTTTATCTCATTAAACTAATGATGGGTGTTCTTAGGGAGCCTGTATTACGACTTTCAGACTACAAGCCGTTTTTTTTTTTTTTTTTTTGAGTGTGAAGATTTATTTATTTTTATTGGAAAGGCAGATTTACAAAGAGAAGGAAAGACAGAAATATCTTTTTTTTCCCCCCGGTTCACTTCCCAAGTAGCTGCAAAGGTGAGAGTTGAGCTGATCCGAAGCCAGATGCTTCTTTTAGGTCTCCCACGCAGGTACAGGGTCTCCCACACAGGTACAGGGTCTCCCACACAGGTACAGGGTCTCCCACGCAGGTACAGGGTCTCCCACGCAGGTACAGGGTCTCCCACGCAGGTACAGGGTCTCCCACGCAGGTACAGGGTCTCCCACGCAGGTACAGGGTCCCCCACGCAGGTACAGGGTCTCCCACGCAGGTACAGGGTCCCCCACGCAGGTACAGGGTCTCCCACGCAGGTACAGGGTCTCCCACGCAGGTACAGGGTCTCCCACGCAGGTACAGGGTCTCCCACGCAGGTACAGGGTCTCCCACGCAGGTACAGGGTCTCCCACGCAGGTACAGGGTCCCAATGCTTTGGGTCATCCTAGACTGCTTTCCCAGGCTACTAGCAGGGAGCTGAATGGGAAAGGAAGTGGATCAGCTGGGACATGAACCGGCGCCCATATGGGGTCCTGGCACATGTAAGGCAAGGACTAGATTACTGTGCCAGGCCCGATTACAAGCCTGTAGTCTTGTTTCTCACCTCTGTCTCTGTGATCTGGTGTAGCGCCTGGGTCAACAGTTAAGTTATTACTGAATGAATGTAGTAAACCCCATTTTCAATGCTACTGCCTCACTTTGGACCCAGAAGTCTAATTTGTGTTTTTATGTGTTTTTTTTTTTTATTTTATGATACAGTTCCATAGGCTTTGGGATTTCCCTTCCGCCCTCCCCAAGTCTTGCCCTCACCCCACTGAGTTCTCTTGTATTATTATTATAGTACAGTTTTTCAGAAACAGCCATTCCATCATTGTAGGCATGGACAGTGGCAGAGAGTCCAGCATCCTATTGTCAAGATACAGTAAACAGTTTCATTGGGAGTCCATCTTTGGTCTGGAAGTAGAGATGCATACTGCATTGTATCCTCATATCTGGATATGTTAGTCTCCATTTTACAGGTACTATACATCCTCTTAAATGAAAAGCCACAATACAAAATCAACAGGAAGAAAAAGAGAAATTTACAACACCATGAAGTTAAATAACATGCTACTGAATGACTAATGTGTCACTGAAGAAATGAAGAAGAAAATCAAGAATGTTCTTTTTTTAAAAAAAGATTTATTTATTTTTATTGAAAAGGCAGATATGCAGAGAAAAGAAGAGAGAGAGAGGAAGATCTTCCGTCCGATGGTTTGCTCCCCAAGCGGCTGCAACAGCTGGAATTGAGCCAATCCGAAGCCAGGAACCAGGAGCTCTTCTGCGTCTCCCACATGAGTGCAGGGTCCCAAAGCCCTGGGCCATCCTGGACTGCTTTCCCAGGCCACAGGCAGGGAGCTGGATGGATTACAAGTGGGGCTGTCAGGATTAGAATCGGCGCCCATATGGGATCCCGGGCGTGTAAGGCGAGGACTTTTAACTACTATGCTATTGCGTTGGGCCCAAAAATCAAGAACCTTCTTGAAGAAAATGATGTTACTGTACCATCTATGAGTCATTGAAGAATTTAATCAGAAGAAAGTGTTTTGAAGAAATGAAACTAAAAAAAAAAAAGCCCAAAATCCACGAGAAAGTTTCTGCTCCTTGTTGGTGATATATGTCTCCTGTAGGAAACAAATACATGGGTTTTGTTTTTTAATCTAGTCTACTAATCTGTGATGTTTGATGAGTTTAAGCCATTTACATTCAGGGTTAATAGGAATGGATAGTAATTGGATTCTGTCATTTTAGGAATGGGTTGATTAGTTGTCTAATTTAGTCATCCTTGATTTAGTTGTCTTTTATAGGGATGTCGTTTGCATTTGTGTTTGGTTTTTGTGGGTACTTTTCTCTGATAAGAGAACATCTTTAAGTATCATTTGTAGGGCAGGTTTGGAAGAGGCAAATTCTTTTAACTTTTCTTTACTGTGGAAGAAGTTTATTTTATTTGCAAAGACAAAGGAAAGCTTTGCAGGGTATGTTATTCTGGGCTGACTAGTTCTTGCTTTTACAATCTGGAATATGTCACTTTATTCTCTTCTGGCCTGTAGAGTTTCCTGTGAGAGGTCTCCTGTGAATTTAACTGGCATTCCTTTATATGTCAATTGATTTTTTTTCACATGCACATTTAAGGGTCTTTTTCTTATGTTCAATTGAAGAGAGCTTGGTTATCATGTGTCTTGGTGACTTGGTGATTGCTTTTGATCAAGCCTGTTGGGAGTTCTGTGCCCCTCCTGGATGTTGTATCCGAATTCTTTCTCTAGATTAGGGAAATTTTCCCTTATTTCATTAAATACAATTTTTAAATCCAGCTTATCTTTCTGCACCCTTTGCAACTCCTTTAACTCTGATCTTTGGGCTTTTAATAGTGTCTTTCAATTCTTGAATATTTTTTTTGGCCTGACCCAGCTCTGTCTCCAGCTTTTTATTTGTTTCCCCCTGATTGACAGGAAATATATTCCAATTCTGAGATCCTTTTTTCTGCTTGCTTCATTCTATTTTGGAGACTCTCCACTGTACTTTCAATTAGTTCCACTCTATTCTTTTTTTTTTTAAGGTCCATTTTTTTTTTTTATTGGAAAGGCAGATTCACAGAGAAAAGGAGAGGCAAAGATCGACTGTTGATTCACTTCCTAAGTGGCTGCAATGGTGCAGACTGAGCCGATTTGGAACCAGCAGCTTCTTTTGGGTCTCCCACATAGCTGCAGGTTCCCAAAGCTTTTCCAGGCCACAAGCAGGGAACTGGATGGGAAGTGGAGGAGCCAGGACATGAATTGGCCCTCATAGTGGATCATAACCCATACAAGAAGATTTAGCCATTGAGCCATCACCCTTGGTGCCAGAAGTGTATTTTGAACAACACATCTGAGTAAGGATCTCATCTCTTTTTCTAACTTCTCAGACTCCACCCCCTTTAAATGGCCCCACAGGTAGAAGTAGTGCTGAGTGGGGAGGTGATGAGCCTCAGAGCGGTGACCCAAGATGCTATTTAGCCTTGAGCAAGGGAAGCGAGTTCTAGTGGGGACCCAGAAGTTGAAGCAGGATCCATGGTCATCTGGATGGAGAGAGCACAGTTGACTAGGGAGGCTCAGTCCACAAGACACAAGAAGATGCTTCTCTGAGCTTCTCATTCCTCTTTTAAAAAATTAGCTATTTCACCTAGACACTCTGTTGGCAACCTGGTTCTTAAGCATTAGGTTTCCATGAAGTCATTTCAGTGCCTAGGATGAGAATAAGGTCAACTGGGAAATCATACCCCCACTATTGCCATCAGCTTCAACCAGAGTATGCTGATTCTTTCTGTTCTTATTGCCCACTCACATAGAGCACAGTTTTTTTTCCCAAAAAAACGGATGCAGGCATTAGACACAACACTTAAGATGTTGTTTGAGTCGCCTCCATCCCCTATTGGAGTACTTTGGATTAGGATCTTCATTCTTCTCCCCATTTAGCTTCCTGCTAATGTGCAGGCCGAGAGGCACCAGGTGGTGATGGTTCAAGTACTTGGGTGTCTGCCACCCTCTTTAGAAACCTGGATGGAGTTCCTGGCTTCTGGCTTAGTCTTTGCTGTTGCAAACATCTGGGGAGGAAATCGGTGGATGGAAGATTACTGTGTCTCTATTTGCTCTCTTTCTTTCAAATAAATAAATGGAATAATCTTAGGATACAGAGTCAGTGCCATATCTGATTCTAGAGCTCCTTTAGTTCCTCTGCAGCCTAGAAGTAGTTGATTTGTAATTCCTTTTTCCCTTGTATTATTCTTTGTGTTCCTGAGATGTGTACTGTTTTTTCTCTGATAGTTTTTACTCTGTTAAGGCAGGTGCATGGCTGTGGAATATTTTTAGATGACACTTGCTTCCTTCCTGTCCCTCAGATTAACTCAACTTGAAACTTAGGGCCTGTGGATTTGTGATTTTCTATAGGGTTTGGGTTGGTTTGATTTCCTAGATGCCCTAACCGTTGTTCATGAACTTACTGTAGGACCTTCTGTGATAGGGCTTTATCCGATGACCTTTTCTGAACTCTACACAGTGCAACCCATACCCACTTTTGCAAGCTCCAAAGCCTCCTTACTCTGTTTAAATTTTTCCAATGCACATATAATAACTTGCCAGGTTTTATGATTTATTATTTAATGTATCTCATCCAATGCAACTGTAAGTTCCTGAGAGGCAAGGATTGTTTTTCTTGTCAGGAAGCTATGCTGGGCTCCTAGAACAGAGCTTGGTTAGGGTTTTTAATCCTCATTGGAGGCATGCGAGACTCAGCTCCTGCCCTCTGAGATCTGATGAGGTGCTATCTGCAGCTGGGTTTTCTTTAAGCCAGCGAACCCACAAAATTTAGCCCCTTTGGTAGCAATAGCAACTGGGCAGAGTGGTAAGAAAAAAAGCCATGGGGTTTGTGGATAGAGGATTTGGATGTTGGTATAAACTGCATTGCATTCCAGTGAGTACTTTTGAAAAAATTTTTGCTAAAATATATGTTAATAGGTATAGGAATTCATCTTTTCCCCTTCTTTCCTCCCTCCCCATTTTCCTTCCCCATCATTTCCCCCTTTATTATCACAATAGCTTAGTGCCTTAATACAAGTTACAGGTGTAACTTTCTGATGTTTAAGTGTATCATGACATAAGTACAGACAATGGTAGGAAACTTAGTATTGTATTTTAGAAGTTAAAAGTTTCATTGGAAGTCCTGCTTTTATTCGAAAGTAGAGATGCATACTGCCCAGTACCTTTACATGATAGTGGAGTACTTACTATCATGGAGTACATGATAGTGGAGTGCTTTTTTGCAAGTTACTACCCTATCCAGGCTTTAATCTCCCACAGTGCAAATTATTGCAACCATTGCTATATTTGGTATGAAGACTCTATAAAATGTGGGGAAAGTGATGTGTAGCATGCAAAGGTCCATGCTGGCTGTGATTCCTCAGGAAGGAGGCAGCCAAAGTGGGGGACTCTTCACTGTCCTGGAGTAGATCCTAAGTGTGACCACCAGCACCTTTCCAACTTTTCTGGAAAGAGTTGAGAAGGCTCACTTCCTTTTTGCTGATGGAGAAGTGAATCAGGTAATTGAACTGGAGCACCTTCTAATGTTGCGATCCAGTTTTTGATGAAATTAGTAAGAAAATATTGAATAAGGAAATCTTGTTTAATGCAATACAACTTCCAATGAGTAGTCCCTTGCATACTCCGTTTCAGTCCTTGCATAGTCCTTTAGTCAAAATAGCCCCTGTACTGAATTTTGAAATGTGAGTGAATTTCTGTTTCCCCTACTTATGTCCCATGCCTCAGTCCCCAAGATCCAGAAAGAAACCCATGTATCTGCAGGATACATGTGGCATTTGGCTTGAATGGCCTTACCCAAGAAACTCTTTTGTATTTGCTACCATGAAATAAAATACTTCAACACCTATGAGGTAGTGTATTAGGAGGCAATGAACAACAAAGAGTTAAGAATTTGAGTTCTTGTCCTGGTTTTACCACAAACCAGAATAGGAACCTTAGGCAGGTTGCCATCTTTCTAGACCTGTGTGTATATACACACAAACATATACACATATATACATGCTTCATATGTATAATAGGGAGATGGAAATTGCAGGAAGTGATGAAGGCACATTACCAAGCAAGAATGCTTTTGTTCAGAACACACTCTGGGTATATTTGGTTATGAAGATGAGGCCCATTGAGCATAGCTTGACTGGGTTAGGAATGAAGCAAAAATGAGTGTTTCTCTGCTTTCTAGAAGAAGATGATACTGGAATGGAGACCCAGCAAGTGAGAGAAACTGGAAGAGGAGCTGTGAGGAGGAAGGAGAAGTGACTCAACAAAATGGTGAGAGGCTGGGACCCAAATGAAGAAATAGCTGCTGAGCGCAAATGTTTAGCTTTGTAGTTAAGACATTTGTGGTTCACATGGCCTGGGTTTGATTGCCAGCTCTGGTCCCTGACTCCTGTTTCTAACTGATGCAGATTCCAGAGGCAGTGGTTGTAATGGTTCTTACCACCCACTTGGGAGATCAGATCTGAGTTCTAGCTCTTGGGTTGAGTTTGGCTTAGACCTTGCTGCTGTGGACATTTGGGAAGTGAAGACAGATCTTTAGAACAGAGATAACTGATGGCTAGCAAGAATATGGGTTTCTGATGGCTATGCAACATGTTTTCAGGACTTACATGTGTGTTCTGGAGTTCTCTGAACACATCTGTAGCATGTTTTTCTTAGGCTCTGCTGTTTGTTGAAGCTCCTCTCACCTCAGTGTTCCTGATGCCAAGGGTCTGGTCTTAAAGCTGGAGTTGTGTTTTTAGGGATACCTCCGCCCAGGAGTCAGAGCTAGTGCTGGTGCTCCCTACCAGTGCCCCAAGACCTTGCTCTTCGTCATGTGCGCTCCCACCTTGGTTATTTATTTGCTTCTAATTCATATAGCATCTGGAGCTCTTTGGAGAACTAATTTTAGGATCCCTGGGCCCTCTCTAAGTGGCCCTTGATCAATGTCTGTGAGTAGGGGTTGCAAGGTCCAGCTCTTCTGTTCACTAGAGGTCTCCTGTGGGATCAGACAGAAGCTATTCTTTGTGGCACTGCCTGAGACCACACTTTGGCCTTCCCCCATCCTGTCTGTGTACCCTACCCTATCCAGTTTCTTTTAGAAGGATTTTCTTCGTGAATCACTGTGTACCAATCCTGAAACAGCTCCTCAGATGGGGCATTTGATGCAGGAGTTAAGCTACCAGTTGGGATTCCTGTGTCCCATACAGGAGTACCTGGTTGAAGTCATGTTTCTGTTCCTCATTCCAGCTTCCTGTTAACATTCATCATTCTCCCTCGTTAATTTGAGATCACTTAAGGAACCTGGCGCAAAAATACCTGCAAAGTGTTAGGAACTCAGCCCAATGTTTTGGGCATTTTTGTTTTTCACACCAGAGACCCATTGGTGCCATGTGGCTGTGTTTTGCTGAAGCTCTAATACTCAGATCATCTGAATTAAATGAGTCCTTGCCAACCCCGCAGGAAAGCCAGGTGCAGTTCCTGGCTCTTGGCTTTGGCCTGATCCTTGATGTTGTGGGCACTTGAAGGGAGAACCAGTAACAGACAAAATCTTTCCTTCTCTGCCTTCTATATAAAAATAAGTAAACAAATGATAATTTCTTAAAAACATACCTCTATCATAAAGCAGGTACTTACAACCTATTTTAATGCATTGATATCTTGAAGAATCTAAGTTTTGAGCAACTTTACTATTTTTTTAAGTGCACATGCACTTAATTGGTTTACATTTGTTCCATACTCTTAGAAGGATAAACAAATACCTCATGTGTAAATTTTCCTAATCACATTTGACTTAGACATCCACCCACCATGTGGTTGAGGAATCCAAGGAGAGCTTTTCTTATTTTCGTTTGTTCTCCATTTGAGATTGCAAAGTCTGGAAATATCAGGATGGGCCTTAGGAACTCGCTATAATACTTTGGGGTTTTCTGGTCCTTCTCAGCAGAGGGCTGTTGATGCTGCGAGGCTGTGCTCAGGAGCCAGTGCTGAGCCTCCTGGGCTGAGCCCCTGGGCTCACACTCCAGCAGTCCCAGGGAAGTGGCACTCCAATGTCAACAGGACTTGAGGTGATACAACATCTAACTTAAACCAAGTCCTCTCCCACCCCACTTCTCTTGAGTGCTGAGGATGCTTGATTGACATGGAAATGTCATTCCTTGATGTAGAATCCTCTTTTATTTCTGTAGTCTCTTTCTTGTTCAAATCTGCTTTAGTTGAAAAACAGAGATGCAAGAATACCAGTAAATAGACTTTTCATGTTATCAAAGGGCCCAGTTAGTGAACAAGAATGTGATCTGGTGTCACTTTCTAGCGCTGGTATCATATCGCTGCTAGGGCAAGATCTGATGAATTCATCAAAACCAATGCCATTCAGAAGTTTGGTTCATAAGTTTTTAATAGAATATGGGCAAAATATTTTGGTCAGATGAGGTATACAGCAAACATTCCCAATAGTTAGATGGGAGTCCAGAGAACTAACACCTTCTTACAGACAAGAGACATCAATGATCCATCTTTCTATATCCAGAGTAAAATGCAACACTTGGCATTTACTTTAGATTGATTCAATACTTACTAATAGTTTCTTTTATAATTTTTTTAAAGATTTATTTTTATTATTTTTTATTGGAAAGGCGGATATACAGAGAGGAGAGACAGAGAGGAAGATCTTCCGTCCGAGGATTCACTCCCCAAGTGAGCGCAACGGCCGATACTATGCCGATCCGAAGCCAGGAGCCTCTTCCGGGTCTCCCACGTGGGTGCAGGTTCCCAAAGCTTTGGGCCGTCCTCGACTGCTTTCCCAGGCCACAGGCAGGGAGCTGGAAGGGAAGCGGGGCTGCCGGGATTAGAACCGGCGCCCATATGGGATCCCGGGGGTGCAAGGCGAGGACCTTTAACCACTTGCGCCACCGCGCCGGGCCCCAGTTTCTTTTATAATTTTACCCCTTGTTTAGCATAAAGAATTATGTCCATAGGCTTTATAGAAAAGGGAGATACCTTTATATTTGTACTTGAAACATACTATCTTGAAAGTAAAATGGTAATGTCTCTTTAAATACTCTAATTTCAGTGCTTCTGAGAACATAATTGTGTAAACATGTTTTGTACTAGAGTCCTTCCTCTTGTGCAGGAACCCCAACAGCTTACTTAATCCAGTCACAAGGTAGTGCTCCTGTCATGTGCTTCTGTTGCAGTGGGAACCCAGAAATGGCCTTTTGAGGCTGGAGCACTCAGTTTGGGGGCTCAAAGTTCAGAAGGAAACTGTGTGGCTGTTGCTACCGCCATGGTTGGGGGCCTATTCTTGTTACTCAAGTTGGGCAGTACAAAGGGTTGTCATAGCACGTCCTTGCCACTTGTCACATCCAAAGCTACTTGTTTCGTTCTGGATTCCTTGCCAGAATGAGAACACAGATGCATTCTCTTTTAGGCTGGAGAACGTTCTGACCCCTGTTATGAAACTGTCCCAGGTGATCAGAATGGCGCAGTTGTTTGAATTCACTGTCCTCTTATTCCATTTGGAATGCTGTAACAAAGTGCCATAGCTTGTGAGATTAAAAAACAACAGCTGTTGAGTTCTCACAGCTGTGGATACTGGGAAATTTAAGGTGCTGGCAGATTTGATTTCTTGAAAGGACCTGTCTCAAATAGATGGCATCTTCTAGTAGGATCTTTGTGTGTCAAAAGGGCAAGAAATCTCTCAGTCCTCTTTTTAGAAAGCACCAATCCCATTCCCAAGGGCTGCCATCAGATGACCTAGTATTTTCCCAAAGGCTCCAACTCTCAATCCTGACACATTGGGGGAAAGAGTTTCAGCATGCAGGTTTCAGAGCGGTCAGATCTGCAGCCCAAGCAATTCATGGGCCCACTTTTCCCAGAGCTCAGCCTACTGAAAGTAAGGCTGCAAAAGAGGTGATACAATATTGCATGTGAATTTTTCTGGCCCTCGCTCTGCTCAATTCCATGGAGTACCACACAGAGGGAATAGATGCAGCTGGCATCTCTCTGAAATTTTCCATACTTGGCTTCACCTATCTCCAGAATCAATGCTGTAACCAAACTGCCAATGTTATATAATAAATTATACTAATGGAACAGTTCATTCTATGACGCTCTGTTTAGTGTATACATCCATATCCACTTGTTTATTTGATAACATCTATCATACTAGATCTTGGATGTACGGGCACTAGCTTTTATACTCACCCCATTTTATAATGAGTAAAGTGAGAATAGATGGGATTAACTAACTTGACTGGATCTTATCAATGGCTGGCTCAGAGTTTTGAACTCCGGTCTGTGAGTGCTGTACTTTCTCAAGGGCTTAAAAGTGTTTGGTATCAAAACCCTCCTTGAAAGTGCCATAGGAAGCATAATCCCACACACTGAACAGCTCAACATGGAGCTGTTAACATTGGAGGAGTGGAGTGTCTTTGTATTGCTAACCAACCATCTGCTGAGATTCCCTGAGGCAAGTGAGCACTTTTGGTACCCAGTTTGAGAATTTGTTAGAAACAAGCTCTAAAAATCATTCCAGATCCATCAAGTCTGATTCTTTATTAATCCTATATGTATGTCTGACTCTGTATTTGACTATCTCTGATTAACAGAGGTGAAAACTATGACTTGGAGGTATTAAAATGCCTCAGTTTTCTTATCCTCCTGGTGACATATATAAAAGGATGAGCATTTGGGGTGGTGGTTATGATAATAGCTAGCATACCTGCATTCCCCACTTCGGAGGATCACTCTTCAATTCCTGGCTCCAGTTCCCAGTTGCAGCTTCCTGCTAATGCAGATTCTGCAAGGCAGCAGCCATGGCTCAAACCCTGGGGTTCTTGTCACCCATGAAGTTAAACCTTATCATTTTGGCCTCAGTCCCAGGCATGTGGGCATTTTGGGAATGAACTTGCAAATGAGAGATATCTGTCTCTTGTCTTTCAGTTCAGACAATGTCAGGCCTTCCCTTCATACCTCCTAGGGTGGAGCCTAACTGCATATTCAAAAGGGAGCAGAGTTTGGGGTATACTCAGGCACTACCCACTTCCAGATACTGTATTGGAAATAATGAAATCATCAGGTGTGTGATGCCAGTGGAAGTGATTGTATGGTAATTTTATTATAGTGACATTTTAATGATCTGAAGGCTGCGACAGGGGACATATCCTACATATCCATATTGAACATCTGCAGTTAGTGCTGGTTCTATATTTGCAACATTGCAGAACTTGTAATTGCCATTACATAGAAGGTACAGAGGCTTGGTGCTTGGAAGTTGTCATGCAGCCCAGCCAGGCTGTGATATGGACTGGCCATAGCTATCCAACGGTGGGTAATCTGTGACTCTGAAACCATGGATAACTTGGTTGACCTAGAGCTGTCCATCAGTGGCTAGCACAGATGGGCTGGACTGTGTCCATCAGTAACCCTCATTGTTGCATGAATGATGGGGAGCTGTCCAACAGCAGTGAGGTGGGTTGTCAGACTTTAGCTCTTCTCTCCAACTATGGATTTTCTCACAACGGGATCCAAGGCGAACATGATAGATAACATCATTCTTACCTGCTTGAAAAAAGCATGCCAGTTCTTCATAAAACACAATTCTTTTGGTAATAATTTTGGAAAGGATTCTATGGTATTTGGGGAGGTGTAAGCTAAAATTAGCTCTCTAATGAACATTTAAAACCCTTAAGTTCTAGGAGTACATGTCTTCCGTATCAATCAGAATAAGCTAGTCTTGTGCAAAGAAATAAACCCTCAAATCTCAGTAACTCAATTCAGGAAACTTTTACATATCGCTCACATCATTGTAAGAAACTGGCAACATGTTTTTCTCTGGTTATTTTCATTTAAATAGAAAGTTGGGGAGCTGGTTTCCTTCCAGTTTGTAAAACCCTACAGGATAGTAGTTCTTTTTTCAGTATATGGATAAGAGGGAGAGAGTAGAAGAGGGTGCAGATGCATAAGACATTAGAGAGCAGGCCTAGAGGAGACACACATTGCTTCTGGTAACCATTCTAACCAAAGCTCAGCCACATGCACCTAATTTACCTGCAGGATGTGGCATTTCTTCTTTCCCAGGAGGAGGAACAGAATGCAGGAGTATGCGATTAATTTCTGTCCCATCTAATCCTCAGCTTACATCTTTCCTCGTCTTTCCCTCCACTTTAAAACATTTTCCTGACACACTTTAGTTCTTGAGGTTACCTGGATAAGGACATATGCTCACTAATTTCAGCATTTCAAATTAATATAATTTATAATAAAATTACATGTCTCCATGTAAATCAACTGAACACTGTGTTATTGTTATTATTAGAGTTTTTATTGGAAAGTCAGATATACAGAGAAGAGGAGAAACAGAGAAAGATCTTCTGCCATTGATTCAATCCCCAAGCAGCCGCATCAATTGGAGCTGTTGCGATCTGGAGTCAGGAGCCAGGAGCCAGGAGCCTCTTTCAGGTCTCCCATGTGGGTGGAGGAGCCCAAGGCTTTGGGCTGTCCTTGACTGCTTTCCCAGACCACAAGCAGGGAGCTGGATGGGAACTAGAACTACTTGGATTAGAACTTGTGCCCATGTGGGATCCTGGCATGTGCAAGGTGAGGACTTTAGCCACTAAGCTACCATGCTGAGCCCAACACTATATATTATAAACAATACTGATAATGACAATTTCATATACTTAAAATAAGAATTACATTATTATAGTCAACACAGAGAGGAGGGTTCTGTGTCTTCCTTATACTATAAAGCAGCTCTGAGTCTCATTGATTCTACATTGGGATCTCAATAACAGTCTTTCCCCTTGAGGGACAGGGTTTAAGAAACACTGAATTGGGTCCAGTGAGATAGCTAGAGGTTAAAGTCCTCACCTTGCACGTGCTGGGATCCCATATGGCTGTCAGTTCTAATCCCAGCAGCCCAGCTTCCCATCTAGCTCCCTGCTTGTGGCCTGGGAAAGCAGTCAAGGAAGGACCAATGCCTCGGGATCCTGCACCCAGATGGGAGACCCAGAAGAAGCTCCTGGCTTCTGGCTTTAGATTAGCTCAGCTCCAACCACTGTGGCCACTTGGAGAGTGAACCATTGGATGGAGGCTCTTTCTCTCTGCCTCTTCTCCTCTCTGTGTATCTGCCTTTCCAATAAAAAGTAAACAATAAATCTAAAAAAGAGAGAAAATGCACTGAATCTGGATGGGAGGTGCTCTTGTCCTAGTACACTCAGAGATCAACCTCTCTTCCCTTGCACCCTGGAGCTAAAGAGAATCTTCACAAGGTCCCAGGAAGGGGTGATTGAGGACCTCCATGAGGAGTAAACCAATGAGAGAAAAAGGAACATTTCCATAATATCCATGTTATTTTTGGTTTGAGCCTTGAGTTGGCGGCAAATCAAGTTTCAGCTGACCTGAGACGTAATGCTCAGTGGAGTTTTGGAAAATTAATCAGCTTATATCCATGGACACTTGCACACACTCATTTTATGACATCTCACACCCACATATTGGCTTTGGGGGTTGCATCCGTCAGTTCCATATGGGAAAGTCTGAATTCCTGACACAGCTAGCCTTTTCTCTAGCTCCAGGGACTCGTTTGGTATGGTGCCCTGTTATCACACATGTTATTCCTTCCCTCAGATTCCGATGTTTCACTACCCACTCACAATTGTTCTGAAGGAAAGAGTGGGTAGAAAAGTAGCAGCAAAGCAATCCTTTTCTTAAAGCAGGAATATGTTCCCGCTTGAATTTCCTGCTAGATTTTGGGCAGGTTAGCTAGCAGCTGGTGATCTGGCATTCATTTCAAATGAAAGTAAATTTCTCATTTTAAAATTATTTAGTTTGAAAAAGTTATATATACGGAGATCTCCCATCTCCTGGTTCATTCCCCAAATGGCCACAAGACCATCACTGGGCTAGGCTGAAGCCAGAAGCTTCACCTGGGTCCTCCCATGTGGGTGGCCTGAACCTAAATAACTGGGCTGTTTGCTGCTGCATTTCTCATGCCAGTAACAGGTTGCTGGGTGGAAAATGGAGTGGCTGGACATGAACCAGGCCCATGTGGGATACTGGTATAACAGGCATAATCTGTATCTAGTACACCTCAGCACTGAACCCAAATTTCCTTTTAGAGAAATATGCTCTGCTGTGAGCATCCATGGTGTGCTAGCCTTCGCATCTTACAGCTTTCCACTCCACCTGCGTGAGGGAGTAGGGGTGCAGTCCTCGGCATCATTTTGCATTTGTGGGAGATGCAGAGTTCAGCAAGAGTCTGATGTCACCATGGCCCCTTGAATGTTGGTCACTGCCTTTTCTGTGTTGTCTTATAACCTGTAAAATGATAGATACTCAGAGGTCACAAATACAATGCAGAATTCCTCTATAACCCACACCCAATTTGCTCCATTAACACCTTACATTTGCTTTTTGCAATTTTAAAGGATACTTGTTTGTAAGGCAGAGTTAGGGTGTGGGAGAGAGAAAGAAATCTTTCATTTTCGAATTCATTCCCCCAAATGGCTGCAATGGCTGATGCTGTACCAGGCTAAAGCCAGGAGCTTCATCCAGGTCTCCCACATGGGAGACAGGGGCTTGAGTACTTGGGCATTTTCTGCTGCTTTCCCAGGTGTTTTAACAGGGAGCTGGGTCTGAGATGCTATAGCTGGCATGAGAATAAGCTAGTGGCTTAACATGCTGTACTATAATGCCAGCCCCAATGGCTTACGTTATTGTGGCACTTATTTTTTTTTTCCTCTACAGAGAACCAATATTGATATAGTGTTATTGTTATTATCTAGACTGCATAATCTGTTCTGGGCTCCTTAGTTCAAACCCCATGACCTTTCTCCAGATTGTCTCATCCAAGCTCCCACATTACATTGGTTGTCTCCTTTTCCTGGTCTCCCCTTCCACATCTGGTTTTGCATATGTATGCACATGTCCTGTATGGCTTGGTGCATCTCTGCGTGTGCTAAGCTGTGCTGCTGTATACAAGGAACAGTGCTGCATGCTCAGTATTGAGAAAATTGAAGTTATCCACCCTCAAACTTATCACAATAACCACAATGAGGATTTTAAGAAAAACCAGGGGCAGCATAGAGTTATGCCACTACCTGTGTTGCCAGCATCCCATATGACTGCCAGTTTGCGTTCCTAGAACATCAATTCTGATCCAGCTCATTTCTAGTGCCTCTGGGAAAGTCACAAGTGGCCCATGTTCTTGAGCCACTGCAACTCATGTGGGAGACCTGATAAAGCTCCTGACTTCAGTCTGACAGAACCCTAGCCATTGCACTATTAGAGAATAAACTAGAAGATTTAAGCTCTCTTGCTGTTTCCATCTCTCCCCCTTTTTTTCTTTCTGTACTCTGTCTTTCAAAGTAAAATCTCATTTTAGAAAGGAAATGACAAAAATTAGAAATATGCCTGATACTAGTTTGCTACAGTAAAAGAAGGAAATAGGGAAAGTTAGCAATGTTTACAGGAAACGAAACAGCAAATAGAAATCACATTAGAGATGCAGACATGCAGGCCTGACTATGCTCCTAGGCATGTAGGGTCCTCTAGGGTTCTCAAAGCCAGTCCAGTTGTGTTTCTGCTGGTGATGTTCCTTTCATTCAGGAATGTGGTTGGTTGGTTTGCAGTGAGTCCTCGGAGCCTTTTTTCCCTGATTTTGTTGGAAATGTCAGATGTGATGAACTTCCCAGGTTTAGAGCTTTATAGCTATTCTCAAGCTTCTGGGGTAGTTTCTCATGGGAAAGCTGGTTGCTGATGGAGCAAAGACCGCTGGTCAGCTGTCATGGCTGTGCACATATAAAAGGAAGTAGAAAGTCCCAGTGCGTGTCTTCACACTACCTGGCCCAGGTATTCATGTGGACTTTGTGTGATGTAGGTGGGACGTGGCAAGGTCGGAGGAGATGAACAGTCCTAGGAGGGGTTAGTGCTGAAGGTGTAGCCCGTGACCTGATTGTGGACTGCTGCTGGGGCTCTGGAATAAATGTAGAAGAAGAAGAGGGAGCGAATGGGAGGACAGAGGAATTATTTAATGTTTTTGTCTCCCTGAGGTGGACAAATAGGATTTGACTGGGGTGACTCATCTTTTATGTTTGAAGCCAAAGTGAACAGGATCTAGTCACTTAGTGACACCAATTGATAGGGTTTGGGGTTGTGTATTATTCTTTAAAAATTAACTTCCTGACCTCGAAATTTGCTGGTGGCAGGGGTTTTCTGACTTTTAACCTTTCTGCTTCTATCCATGGAGACAATTTGGATACCCACAACTATATTACTTTGATTTTTCTAGATTTTTTTTGTATTATCAATTAAAATGGGGGGTGAGCACACCCTAAGGTAACTTAGATTACTTGGAAAATTAAAATTTGGAAAAATGTGACAATGAACAATCTAAATTATGGCAACTGCTTGAAAAGCTTGTAACTTATTCAACTCATTCATTTTTAAACCCCGATTTATCCCCTCTCCCAACTTTTTACCATTTATATTAATTTATACAGACAGAGCAGGAACAAAGTGAAATGAGTGAACATATTCTGCTACTTACCTAATGATGCTATAAATTGTAGTTAGGCAAGGGAACTTAAAAAGTAAGACAGGACAATTGTATTCTCACTACAGTTAGGAAAACGAGGTTTCTAAGATTGTGAAATTGGCCAATTCAAGTGAGAATAATTTTCTTTCTCTCTCTCTCTCCCCCTCTCTCTCTCTCTCTCTCTCTCTCTCACACACACACATTTGCAGTCAAGAAGACTTTGCCCTAATATCTCAGCCACCTCTTTCACTTCTCATATTTACTCTTGATTTATTAAAAACACATTTACTGTTTCCAATCTGCTTAGGCTTGGTGTTTCTGTCGGGAAAGTAAATGGCAGAAGACCATGTGACTGCCAAGAATAAACATTGCTGAGGGCACAGCTGCTGCTTAAGGGAGCGTCTGTGTTGGTTGGACAGACAAGGCAGCAGGTGGGAGAGATGGGAGACATGGGGAAAGGGAGCTAAGGGCTTGCTCCTTCTTTCTTACCTCTGATTAGGTCCTCCAGAATAGACACCAGATGGAATTAGGTTTTTGTGAGGAATAATTGGCTGTGAAAGATAAAGGCGAAAGGGCACAGGAACAGGTGCAGAGAGCCTAAAACTACGGTGCGAGTGGCCCCCATGGGAGAGCAGCCGGACAGCTCTATGGGTAGGTGGAGCTTCACACTATAGGCCGGCTCTGCGAAAGTCTTGGCTGATGGGAAGCCCCCAGAGCAACTGTTTCCCATCAAAGAAATCCCTCCAGTGGGCTGGAATGCCTAGCTCTAGTTGACACCTCCACCCCACACTTGCACACTGGCCAGGAGCAGCTCCGGAAAAAAGCCTTAACATGGAAGTACAATGCACCCCAAAGCTACGGCAGCTGCAAACTCAAAGGTCACAACTGTTCTCTGTAAGGAATCCTTTAATTTGTTTAAAATGTATTTTTAATATATTTAAGGTATATGATGTGATCAAATGCACATATACACAGTGAAATTACTACTATGGTCAAGCAAAGTTTCTCTCTTAAAGGGATCTCTGACACAGGTGGAGGAGCTGAAATTTGGGGACCATATCCATATGGATATGGTCCTGGTTGGGAACCACATTTGGTTACAGCTACCCAGATCTACCTCAGCCAAGGTTGTCAGTCCAAGGTGGTTGTTGGATCAATAGAAAATTCAGGAGCTAATTTCTGGTGCCCTAGTACCCATAAGTCTAGAAGACACAAAACTTTTCCCAAATGAATCGGAAAGCTATTCTGCGAATTTTGCTGACATTGAACTCTTTTTTGGAGAGTTATAGGTTTCACTAATGAAGAAATGACAAGGTTATTGAGTTTGTAACAAATTTCCCTGGATGCCTCTATCTGGGGATTTAAGGAGCTGTGTCTTGCAACTGGAGTGTCTCCCCCACAGCCAGCACCTGCATGAACCTGCTGAGGCTCCATCAACTTTAGGATGAGATGTTTCAGTGAAGTAAACGTCCCTGTGTTACTGGGTGTGCTGCTGCTGTGGAGCTGCATTGAGCTGGACTGGACCCTCTGCCAAGGAACCAGTGCCTCCCCAGACACACAGGGTGTTCAGGCTGAATGCCATGGCTCTACTGAACTTCTTCCCTCCCTCGATTTTCCAATTTTCTTTTTTAATTTCAATGTGGTCACTCATTTAGGTGGACATTGTTTTTCAAACACAACAAATATGGTGTGCCATGTAGCTAAGTTAGCAGTTTTGCCAAGCAGAGCACAGTTCTGACAGTAGTGGCAACTCAGTGGAACTAATCAAAGATGAAGTGATGGCTTTGCTGATCCCGTCAGAGCTCCTTTCAAGCAACCCACAGCCAACTCGGTCAGCCTGGGCTCCACAGGCTGCAGGGATATAGGCTCTGAAAGGCCCAAGACCTCACTTCTGGGGATACTGTTGTGGTGTGATTGTGTTCAAGCCTAGTTGGTAAAGTTAAAGGAGTTATTTTTCCCTGTTGCCTTTTCTCAAAGTGCTCAGGTTTGGTCACAATGGTAGTCTGGTGCTTTTTAAGCCCCTTTCTCCGACTAGGGCTAGCATGCTTGTTTTCAATATACCCTTGATGGTGCTGTGATGGTGTGGAGATTGCTATGGGTAAACTTGGGTGGGGACTCCATTTGTTGCTCTGTCTCTGCCTGGAGAGCTTTTAGGAAAAAATGGAGGTTCAATAGCTGTGATGGTGTGTTACCTACAATAAATGATGACCTGAAACAGCATCTATTGAAGCTGTTTGAACTAAAATAAAATAAAGGAAGCTCTGAGCAGTGCCTTCCCTGGTGACCGCACCTGTGAGTCATGTTGGAGAACTAGTGGTAAGTTCCATCTCAGACACCTGGCTACCCTGTGTGACTGTTTTACCTCAGATCCTAGCCAATCACAGGAACCATCAAATGGAGTTAGGCTACTGTGAGTTTTCCTTTATCTCTTAAAATCCTAATGTGCTTCATAGCAGTGAACTTAGTCCAGCTCAGCTTGAGGACCTTGTGTAGCATGCTGATTCAACTTGTCAGAGCCGGAAGCCCCTTGCAGACATGAGCGCTATCTCACCTTCCAGATCTGTGCAGGAAAGGAAATTGATTCACTGATGTTTTCATTCTTTTTCCTTTTTTGTGGTATCGCTTCTAAGTGCAGGAAGGTATTGGCTTGTCTCTGAGTCAGAGGCATAAACCTTTGCTTAAGAGGAAAGCTTGACCTTCAGGGGGGAACATAATTAGTCTCTTCTAGTTCTACATGTTAAATATAAGAATTTGTCACACGGAAATAGTTGACCCAGAATGTTAAAATAGGAGAGAGAGGCAGGAATGCAGCTGGACCTACAGACCAGGAAGTAGTTTCTGACCGGTAGGTCAGTTTTTCAAAAGATTTTAAAAAACCATTAAGTCCCTAAAGATCAGTTTAGTTTAGTACAAAAATCATCTGTTCATTTACTGTGACCAACATATTCACATCTCGCTTTCTTATATTCTGCCTCTCTGGGTCCAGAGAATACAATTATCATCAGCTGAGTGACCAGTTGGACCCACCGAGCCAAATACATAAAGGGATGTGAAATTCCACCTTAGGGGTGGACAGTTAGCGCTTCTCCCACTTTCATCTTTTCCAGACGTAAATTCCAGAATGGGATGAGATAGTTTGCAATGGGCCTCTGTGACAGCAGGTGCTGGCGGTACTCAAGAAGTGATCATGGTGCAGTGAGGCCAACAGGAGGGAAGCTGCCCCAGCCTGCTTGGTGAGGGCACATGAAGCTAGGCTGGTGAAGCCCGGAAACCGATGCCTGCTGAGGAGTGATTCTACCTGCTAGCTTTCCTGCTGTCCCTGGAAACGGAGTTTACTGGGAAATTTGCATTAGCAAGACAAAAATAAAATTTGCTTGTTTTAAATCCACTGTAGGACTTTTTAGGCACTTGGGCCACTTTTTGCTGCCTCCCTAGTACAGTGAGCTGGTAGTATGGTAGCCTAGTGGCTGGTAGTATGGTAGCCTAGTGGCTGGTAGTATGGTAGCCTAGTGGCTAAAGTCCTTGTCTTGCAAGCATTTGGATCCCATATGGGTGCCAGTTCATGTTCTGAAGGCTCCACTTCCCATCCAGCTTCCTGCTTATGGCCTGGGAAAGCAGTTGAGGGCGACCCAAAGCCTTAGGATCCTGCACCCATGTGGGAGACCTGGAAGAAACTCCTGGCTTTGGATCGGCTCAGCTCTAACCACTTGGAGAGTGAATCATTAGATGGAAGATCTTCCTCTCTGTTTCTACTCTTCTCTGTATATCTGACTTTCCAATAAAAATAAATCTTTTTTAAAAAAATCTGTTTCAAGTCAGTGAGTCCTAAAGCATGCAAGATTGAGGTCTCTGTTGTTATCATGATTATTCATTTGGAATCTCATCCTAATTTTCCTCTTTCTGGAATCACGATATACTTCGCTTTCTCATAAGATGCCCTCCTCGACCCCACCGTGACCCCTGAGCTCACCAATCTACTCAATTTACCTACTTCAACTGTCAGCTCAAGTGTCTTGACTCCCATGCATCCATCTTCCTCTTTCCCAGTCCCTGCCTTTGGCAGAGGACTTGACATCTTCAAGCTGTGACTGGAAATTCAATAGATGTATTATTCACATGACATGAGCTCCGTGCAAAGGGAAGGTGGGATTGTGCTTGAGTCTCTGGGTGCCATGTCAGGAAAAGGCCCTAGAAAAGTAATGGTATCCCTGTTGTAATGGAGACAACTTGTGCCTAGCTTTTGGCGTCTGAATACCATTTCCCACCAATGTGAGCACAGGGTGGTGTTCGCGACTCTCCATGCCTGCTGTCCATCCAATGCACAGAGAGCCCTGCACAAGGGGTCACAGATCCAGTGTTTGACTTGCAGGCCCAGCGAGCCTAGGGGTTACTTTCTTTGTGGACTTTCTTCTGACCTGGTCCCTTACTCTTTAGTCACAGTACTCTTGCCGAAGCACACGTCCTGTCCTTCTGCCTGTTCATAGAGTTCCCAGGAGAAAGAGGTAAAGGACAGTCCCTGGACCATCCCAGATGGCATTTCCTTTGCTTTTGTCCAGCCCTCACCTGGTGATTTCTAATGCAGTCTTACTAAAGCTTTGTTCCTGCTATGCCATCCAGCTGGACCCCCACTTCTGGTCTGTTTCTCATCTCTGCTGCGTGCTGCTTCTCTCTCAATGCCCTCCTTGACCCCCCCCCCCAAGCATTTAAATACTTCCAGTATGTCTCTTATTAGCCTATATGCTATGTTGCAACCACCTGTCCTATCTCCAGTGATTAGAAGCTACGCCTTGCCCATGGTCACAGCCCTAGGGTATAACACAAGACCAGTATTTAGGAATGACCCAAATATTTATGTAGCAAATTAATGATTATTCCGCTCTGCACATCCTCCACCATTATATACAAATTATGTGTATGTCACAGCCTGCGGTGAGGAATGCTTGAGGCAGGTATGAGGAAGCACTTAGCTGAAAAGCACCATGTCACTATGTAAGATGGGAGTGAGAACTTTATTTCTGGTACACTGTGCCCTCTTTAGCGGGATTGGTCAACTGTGACTTGCAGGCTAAATCTAACCCACTTCCTGTTCTGGTACCGTCCTCCAGTTAAAAAGCTTTTTTTAAAAAAAAAATTTATGCTATTTGAGAGATACATTTACAGAAAGAGGGAGTGAAAAGTTTTTTTATCTGCTACTTTACTCCCCAAGTGGCTACTAGGGCTAAAGTTTGAGCCAGGCTGAACCAATGAGCTTCCTCTGGGTGTCACATATGGGTGCAGGGGCCCAAAGAGGCAGACCATCTGCTTGTTGCTTTTCCAGGCACATTAGCAAAAAGCAGGATTGGAAGTGGAGCAGCTGGGACACTAATAGGTGTCCATATGGGAATCCGGTGTTCAGGCTGTATCTTGCTATGCTATGCCACCATGCCAGTCCCAAAAGTAGTTTTGAAGTGTTTATGTGGTTAGAGAAAAAGAATGTGTCTTAACACATGAAAACTGATACTCAGATTTCAGTGCCCATGGTTGTTCTGAACTGTGGCCACATTCCTGCACTTGGCTGAGAGTGTTTCCGAATGACAGTGGGGCTTGAGTACCTGTGACAGAGACCTTGTGGTCCTTGCAAGTTCAAATATTTACCCCAGGCCTTTCATGGGAAAAGTTTGCAGACACCTACTGAAAACCCCAAACATGTCTCCTCTTACTGCCCAACCCCGGCTCTGGCTTGTAGTTCTGCTTTGATCTCGAGGCCTTGGAGACATTTGATATTTCCTCTGGGACCTAGGGAGAAAGTGTTTTTTTTTTTTTTTTTTTATTTATCCTAAAACAACCATGTGGGCATATGTGCAGATCACAGCAGGGGGCTTTGCCAAAGACATGTTATAGCTAGGCATGTCGAATGTGCTGACTTTGGGAACAAAGCTACTGAGTTCTGCTGAAGACTCTCCTTGGGCACACTATTTATTAAAGGAAGGCTTCTTTTGATTTCACAGATTAATATCTGAACTTTAAATTTGTTCAGCTGTGGATGAATTTTTTCCCTTGTAAAAGAAACTAAAGGAATGAAGCTGAAAGCCAAAGCAATTCCCACCTTGAAAACCAGAAGTGTGTGTTGGGGGGCAGCGAAAGGAATACAGATTCGGTTACACAGCTGGAAGTAGACAGGCAGAGTAGAGAATTTCTTGGAGATCGGTCGGGCCCTGCTCAGGAGAGGCCCAAGGACATTCCTGTGGTGATTCAGTTGCTTCCTGTACGATCCCGGTGAGTGCTTGGCATGTAAGACTTCGCTGTTCTGTCTCCTGGCCCGTGGAGCAGAGCTCTGATTGTACATGAAAGTAAATGCTGGCAGCTCCGAGTTACCCAGAAGAACATGGCATTCCACCTTTCAGAGGAGAATCCAGGGGGCTGCCTGGCACCTAGCCTGTATTCCTGGGTTCCTCAGAGGAGAAAGTTAACAAGTTGCTGGGTTCTAGAAGTTCAAGAGGAGAAGCCTCAGCATAGGGAAATACTTGTGGCGCCCTGGTTGCTCTGTTTGGCACCAATCCCTGCTTTGGAGAAAACCATCATTTTGACAATGGTGTAGACTAGTGTGACCCCCTAATGCCCAGCACAATGTAAAACCCTAACAAATGCAACATTCCCAAGCGATAGGCAACCAGATCCTAAATTGAGGGTAATGGGACAAGTGCATATGTGAGTTTGCAGTTTCACCAACTTGTAAACTGAAGAAGCACTCATAGCAGTGAGTTGGTTTGGGGGAATTACATAGACTTCCACCATTCAGTATCTGCTAACAAGTATTATTTCCATTCCCTTAATTTTTTTCCCCTAGTCATGTTTATAAAGAGACTTTTGCATTATATCAGTGATAAACAAGGGCTTCACCTTTATCTGTGATTGGTATTTCTCCTTAGAGCATGATATTATTTATGGCAAGGGAATGGATTTATAGCACAGAATTCTACTAACCTATATTGGATCAAGGAATCTGGGAGATGTCCATTATGGAGTATACCTATTCACTCAAAGAATTTCTTTGTTTTGTGCCCAACTGTCATTTAGTTGATAATAAAAAGCCATTTTCCCAGATATCAGCTTTGCAGGATCCATTTTTCACTCTTCCTGCTAAGGTAAGCATGGAAGTCTTCACTGAATCGGTGATTTTCAGATGTTGCTTTTTATTCCTTTGTACATGAATCCTCATCTACTCCAGAGACAGGAAATATTTTTTGTATCAAAAACCTATAAAACCTGATCTATCAAATAAGACTCTCTCCCCTGAAAAACTGAAAACAATAAAAAATGTGAAGTATATTACTAGATTTTAATTTAACCAATGTAATTATGTAGAAAAATCACAAGCATCTATATTTTTCCCTTCCTATCATAAGTATCATTTTGGTGTATTTCTGTGCTTTAAGATACACTATTTTTATAGGGAGGTGTGTGTCTTTGGTAAATAGTTTTAGCTATAATGCACATACACACAGATCAATTAGAAATAATTTTGTTAGGATGGAACTTATAAAAGATATTAATGAAACAGTTATAACTTTACTTCTTAAAAAAAAACTGAAATGTTTTTTTCCAAAAGATACATTTTCTCAAAATCTCCAAATTACAATGATGAGAATAATTTTTAAGCTACATGTTTCAGTCCTAAGAAAACATTCTAATACTTGTTCCTTTTGTGTTCCAATTTTTATCAGTGTTTTCATGTTATTGAAATAAAATGTCTACTTTTTTTTCTGAAATCGTGATTGTTGTATCAATATTTAGTTCAATATTTAATTAGGTGAATGCTAGCACTTCTAAAAATCTTGGATGTGTTTATTTTTTGTATTTTTTTGCTTGACTCGCATTTCAGAGTTTTTTTCTAAGAAATGCTCATGAATGTGTGTTTCCTGACTTCTGTCCTGTTTCACAAAGTACACATATTGCCCTTGTGGCCAATTGGCATTTTGGCTGGATTGGATGTCATGGACTGCTCCTTTTCCTCAGAACATTGCCAACATGACTCCATTATCTTTGGCATTTACTGCTGTTATGAAGTCTGATTTTTACCCTAGCAAACATCATTTATTTTTCTGATTATGTGAAAGCTTATTTCTTTGATGTTAATGTAACTGGGTTGCAATCAGTGTACAGTGTCTGTATGAAACCGTTCTATAAAATAGGAAGAAAAACTGTTCATTTTTTTGGCCCTTTCTCGGGACAGATCTTCTACAGTATTCGCTTTATTTTGTGTTTATTCATTGGGTTTGTTAGTTCAGCAACACCAATCATCCTAATGTTGGATCATATTTATCCTCTATATCAGTTCATCTTTAAATGTATTTGTCATTCTTTTTAAACTTTACTCAGTGAAATTTGCTCATCTTTCTTCTAGGTAACCTGGCTTACAACAGGAACTACTATTTCTTAATGTTTTTAAGTTGTTAACTTTCAGTGATGTTATTTGGGATCTCAATTTTTTTTTTAATCTGGTAGGTTGTTGTTATCAATCAGACCTTTGCCCCTTTGTTTTATCCAGACCATGTAATTAATAATCTATTATATACTCTGAAGCAGCTTTCCTCTGCTCTTTCATTTTATTTTATTTTTACTAGAAAGTCAAATATACAGAGAGGAGGAGGGACAGAGAGGAAGAGCTTCTGTCCATTGATTCACTCCGCAAACAGCCACAACGGCTGGTGCTACGCTGATCTGAAGCCAGGAGCTTCTTCCAGGTCTCCCACGTGGGTGCAGGGTCTCAAGGCTTTGGGCTGTCCTTGACTGCCTTCCCAGGCCACAAGCAGGGAGCTGGATGGGAAATGGGGCTGCAGGGATACAAACTGGCACCCATATAGGATCTAAGCTAGGCCTCCTCTGACCTTATTTTCAAAGACTTGTTTTGTCTCAAGGCAACATTACAGAGAGAAGGAGAGATAGAGAGGGAAGTCTTCCATAGGCTACTTCACTCCCTAAATAACTACAATGAGTGGAGCTGAGCTGATCCAAAGCCAGGAGCTTCTTCTGGGTCCCCCAAGTGAGTGAAGAGATCCAAGGCCTTGAGTCATCCTCTGCTGTGTTTCCAGGCCATAAGCAGGGAACTAGACTGTCGGTGGAGGAGCTGGGACAAGCACCCATATAATATGCCGGTGCTGCAGGTAGCGGTTTGGCCAATATGCCACAGTACCAGCCCAGTGCAGATTATTTCTTAATTCTTAGTTTCTTGTTTCCTTATCATATGAAAGCTATATAATTGCCATGCCATCTTTTTTTTTTTCTGTTCATGTTTGGGTGGTTTTGCCAGTTATTATACTTGTTCTGATGCACTTCTTGATTTTTTCCCCCGATGGCAAATATGGCAATTTTGTTTGTTGCTCAAAGCTGTAGGTTTATAACTGAATATCCTTGTGTCCTACACTTCTATAGACAAGTAGAGGACAACCCAAGGAGAGAGGGTGTTGTCTCCAGTTATCATTAAACGGCTTGGGTATTGCTCATTGTTCCGGAACTTTCTTAATAGTTCCTTGTTAAGACTTACTGGAGAGCTGTATTAGTTTGATGTAGGCTCTTGCAACTTTATTTTCTGTAGATCCACTCCCTCTTTGGCTCCCCACCAGGGATATGTCCTTCATTTGTCATTGAAACAAGAAAAGACAATGTGGCAGAACCACCCAAACATCAGTGGGTTCTTTCTGGCTTAATTTCTTCAGTTCAGTTGGTAACCTTCTGGGTGTTTGGACGAAGGGTGGAAGCCAAGCTGTGTACTCTGTTTCATCTCACAGTCTATCTGGTGTATCTTCAGTCTTTGAAGATTAATCCTGCTCCTAAGGTATTTTAAAGTTAAAAATCCTTTGCTTGGATTTACAGATATTAAGAAGGGAAATCATTGTGGCTCAATGTGAATTTGCAATCCTAAGGTTAAAACAGGATATGGCAAAAATTACACAACAGATGGTCAGAGGAAACCTATAAGAATCAACATTAGAAAAGGGAGGTGTGAATAAAAAAGACATTCAGTTGGTTCTGATGGTACCAGTGGTAAGTTGCATTGGTGAACCATATTACTTCTTAGGGAGCACTGATGTTGGAAATGCATGATTGATGTGTTTGAAATTCTAGTGAGGCCTTTTGCTTCCAAAAGACAGTTCTTCCTGTCCTGGGAAATAGCTTGGCTGTTTTTATTCCAAGAATTTAAAGTTTATGTTTGAAGGAAAGTCTTATTTTCCAATGTGACCTTGAAATTTTAACAGATGTTCAAAGCAGTGATTTGGATTTTAAAGTTTACTTTGTGTTCTGAGCATTATTGGCGATCCTGTTGGCTATCCTGAAGGACCCGCCCCACTGTGTCATAGACTGTGGCATAAGAGGGCACTGCAAAAGAAGAGACCAGATGAATATTTGGAGGCAGGAAATGGTTAGGCTGGTAATGGAATCAGAATCAGGGAGTGAAGAGGGAGGGGACAGGACATGTGGTGCCCACAAAGGATGGGGCTGGGGTCCAAAGCCCTGGCAAGCATTGACAAAGGGTGTTGTGGAAGCTGTGTTATTCAGGAAACCAGGTGTCCCAGTAAAATCTGCAACCAGGAGGAAGCAAAGCGGGCAGGGAATCACTGCTTGTGGACAAGGAGGGGTTTGTTTCCTGTCACCTTCATTCTGTCTTGACTATGGGAAGAGATCTCTGTGATGTGGGATGGTGAGCCTGCAAGGATGAGAAATGCTATACATCCCTGATTGGTTGCCTCGGTTACTTTGATGTTCTGCTTTTCTTTACATAATCTTCACCCTTTAAATCCCAGCAGCTGTGGCATCCTGTGATAACTACACACACACACACACCACACACACACACACACACACCCCACTCCACCCCATCAGCTCTTTTCTTATCTTGGATTCTCTCAGCTTGTGTGGCTCATTTCTTAACCAATCCAATTATCCAAACTAAGAATCTGTGTGTTATCTCTCACTCCTCCTCCATTGCCTGTTTTTAAGCAACCACCAATCTCTATTTTATCTTCTGAATATTTCTCTAGTTCCTCCCCCTTCCTGTGTCTTCACTGCTAGATTACTGTTTCCGTTTAGAGTCAGTGTACTTTCTTTGTGAGACGATATTTTATAACCTAGGCAAGCTTGCAATGTCAGAATGTGGCTCAAATGGAATCCCAGCCCAGGCCTCGCTCTTCCATACTCTACGCTCTGAAGCTGTGGATCTCAGAATGCTGTGACTTAGAAGGCTGAGTGCTGACCTAAACGTGAACATCATGAGCCAGATTGTAGACAGTTCAAGGGAAAGGTGGGGCAGTGGGGGACAGGACTTAATGCAGGCCCCAACACGAAGAGGGATATACTGTTGTCATCTGTGAGTGTTTTTCCCAAGTCCTCTATTTCAGCTTTGTGCTGGGAGAAAACCATCACCACAAGGTCTCAAAAAATGGTGAAAGTGAACTGAGTTCTGTTGGCTCAGTCTGCTAAACAAAATTTATTTTCCCAAGAATCTTTTGTGAAGTCTCAGGAATGAATGAATAATTTGGACCAGGCTTCTCTAAGAAAAGAAGCAATCACTTGATGCCTTCTCTCTAGTTATGTCTGCTTCTGTTTGGTGACAGTGTTGGGCAAACAGTTCAATGGTGTCTGAGCGTGTCAGTGTTCACCGTGGACTTAGGCACAGTACAGCTAACAGAGGAACTTGGAGAGGGAGGGTTGGTCAGGGCTTCAAGCTAGAACAGTGCCATGTGTTGAAAGATGCTTCTGTCAAATGTCAGGAATTAGAGCAGTTATCACCGTTGGGGAGGTCTGAATCTTAATTCCTAATTTGTAATGAGACCTTGTTTGCAAGTGCGCCTTCAAGAAAACATGCCAGAAATTCTTGCATGAAACAGAGAATCCTTTTGAGATTCAAACCACTCCAAATTTGGGAGAATACAATGAGAGGGAATTTCAAGTTGTGTGCCAAAAACGAGTTATTATCTCAGTCAGGAATAGTGCACTTGGCTCTTTGGTGGAGCAGTTAAATAGGATATATATATATATGTGTGTGTGTATATATATATATATACTTTAAGCAAAAGCATTTACTAAAAGGTGGCTGGCCTCACAGCAGCAGTAAATCTCTTGTCTGCACTAACTTGATCATCATGCTTTAGTGAAGAATACTGAAGTCCCTTGTGGTCACAGATCCTCTGAAAATACTGGTGGATTCTGTAAACGGACAGGCTAAAAGAGCAAGTGGTCTTCACATTGCTGTGGCCCATGAGAAACACTCGTAGGATTTTTAAAAACCTCATGCCCAAGGTCTTTCAAAGTCAGTAATCACTAAATAGGAATATTCCAGGCGGGGCACCAAGGGATCTGTAGAATCAGAAAGTCCCGCAGGTGGCTCTAGTGTGCAGCTGAGATGGAAAACCAGCATTTCAGGCTGAACAGGGATTCTCATCCTAAGTGCACATTAACATTCTCTGGAGAAGATAACAAAAGATCTGGTGCTCAGACTTTGCTGCAAAAGCTTTAAACACAGGGTGCCTGTGAGAGCCCAGAAGGCTTTCAATGGCTGGTTCTGGAACCAGCAGTATCAACACCACTTGGGGGACTTGTTCACCATGCAAATTCTTGGGTCCTCAACCCACATCCACTGAATCAGGGTCTTCCAGGACAAGTCTCAGCATTGTGATCCCTGCAGAGGCTGCTCATCCATGCTGAGTCTGTAGCTCCACATTCACTAACCTTGTGAACAAGAGCTGGTCTCTGGTGGCAGGCATTTGGCACAGGAGTTAAGCCATGGATTGGGACACCTGCATATCTTATCAGAGTGCCAGGGATTCAAGTCCAGCTCTCCATTTAAGTTTCTTGCTAATGTGCACACTGCAGTGTAGCACAGTATGACTTAGATCAAGATTGAGCCATCCACATGACAGATCAAGACTGAGCTCCTGGCTTCTGGCTCCTGGCTCTGGACTGGCCCAGCTCTGGCTTCTCAGGACATTTTGGAGAATCCAACATTTAAAGGGAGGTCTCTCCCAATTTCTCTTCTTCACCCTCTTTTCATCCCTCTATGTCTTCCCTACCTCTAACTCTTCCTCCCTCCATCTTTCTCTCTCAAACAAATATGGATCGAAAAAAGACAAAAGGAGGACCTGGTCCCAGGAGCCAGGCTCTCTGGGTTCAGACCTTGTCTCTGTTACTTAGCATCCCAGACAAGTTACTTTTCTGTGCTTTAATCTCCTCTTCTCCTGATTGGAGCTACTCTGAGAGGGTTGTTAAAAGAGGTAAACATTTGAACAGGGCCAGGCATATGATAAGCATCGTGGAGTGCTTGTTAAATAAACATGCATGTGTGCTGTTTAACGAGATGTGTGTCTAATGGCATCCCCTCAGCATCACAGTGATCCCTTAGCCTCTGCAGGGGATTGGTCCCAGAACCTCAGCAGATAACCACATCCTCAGATGCTCAAGTTCTTTATGTCATTGGCACAGTATTTGCAGATAGCCTACACACATTCTCCTGTGTACTTTAAGTCAGCTCTGGATGACTGTTAGGATCTGATAGAATGTTAATGCGATATAAATGCTCATTCTGCTGCATCATTCAGGGACTAATGACAGAAAACTCTACACATGTTCAGCACAAATCTTGTTCCTTAATGTTTTCCATCTGGGGTTAGTTAAACCTGCAGATGTGAAAACTGATGACAAAGGGTCGACAGCAGAAACCTGGGTGGGCTCTACTGAGACTCCATAGCAGGCCTTGAAGGCTGGTAAGATGTTGGACTCTCTGCCCCTGCCAGCAGGAGTTTCTGCCTTCCCAAGAGAGGTGCTTCCAGAAGATCACTCTTTCCTGAAAGACTGTAGGCAATTGTTTGGTCTGTTGGGCTTGTCGCCTATTTCTAAGTGTTTTGGACAGGCGAGCTGGTGACAGCAGGTGGCAGGGAAAGCAGGTCAGTAGGTGACATGGCTTCCAGAGAGGTGGAGACAAATGGTCTCTTCTGAGCCATGGATGGATCTCATAGGATCAGTAGATGGAGTCACTCAGGAAGGCACATTCCCAAGGATTCCCTTGCAGATAGTAACGGAGCAGCTGCAAATGAAATGGGATGTTTGAAGACCCTGGGGGAACTGTAAAACTCCAGCAGTTATTCTGGGATTGATTCTTCTAAGAAGTGCATTTGGTGTGATATCTTGGTCCCTGCAGGAAACTGTTCTTGAGAAGAGATAAAAATTCACATCCACTGACTGGTGCACTAGCCTAGTGGCTAGAGTCCTCACCTTGCACGCCCAGGATTCCATATTGGTGCTGGTTTATATCTCAGCTATTCCACTTCCCATCCAGCTCTCTGCTTGTGACCTGGGAAAGCAGTCAAGGATAGCCCAAAGCCTTGGGACCCTGCACCCAAGGAACCCAGAAGAAGCTTCTGGTTTCTGGCTTTGGATCTGCTCAGCTTCTGCTGTTGTGGCTAGTTGGGGAGTGAACCAGCAGATGGAAGATCTTTCTTTCCCACCTTCTCTCTGTATTTGTGACTTTCCAATAAAAAAAAAAAACTAAATAAATCTTTAAAAAAAATCACATCCAGTTTTCGTCCAGAAGGCCCAGGAAGTTAGAGACTCCCTGGATCCCAGCCATTTATCAAAGGCTTGTAGAGCACCCCTCTCCTTATATACTGGAGTGTCCTCAAGCCCTGATTTTAATGTTTCCTGATTCTTAGATGTCTTTCTCTGGAAGCAGTGTCAGAAAGGAAAGCTGCTTCTGTGTTGCACAGTACTTGTTGTGTCCTATAGAACCTAGCCTCGAGCTACAGCATGCAACCTGCAGCCCATCCTCACATCTCATATGTCACTCCTGTCTGCCCTTGCTGCAGGCTCTGAATTTGTAAGTGAAAATGAACCTTACGTTCTGAACGAATGGCATCAAATTTTGTGTCCTCTTGGTTCTTAGAAACATTACCCTGCAGTTAGTTCTCAGTATTTGGTTGCTTTCCTGATGTTTCCCTTTTTATCTTGGCTTCCTGGGAATCCAGGTTAAAATATCAGAGTTTAATTACAGTAACAATGTTGTGAGTGATACAGTTCTCCTAATCTTTTGTTTACCTGGTGACTGTTCTCTTTTATTATCTTGACTTTAGCTTTTTAAAGTGGGACAAGTTATTAAAGGAAAATGTTTAGTGCCACTGAATTCCCTGTTTTGCACAAAACTAAATGTTTCATATTCTTCTAAAACTCTTGTATGATTTACAGCAGGAATTCTTACTATAGAATGCATATGCATTTCTATACATACATTTGTATGCTTTAAAGGAGCCTGTGTATCACAGACTTATACTACAGTATTATGCATTGTATAATGTACTCTATTATAGAGTTATCGTAATGTAACATACTTCATATAATGGTTATAATACATGAATATAATACTTACATGTGCACTGATTGTAGATAATACTTACATATGCTCAAAATGCAAAATGCTACATACAGGTTACACATAAATATCTTCACATTTACTCATATACATATATAGATACACACATATACAGATATGAGAGAAAAGACCTCTAGCTTTCCTTAGTTTATCCGAAGAACTGGAATCTCTTCACCTGTTTCTCTAAGGTTACAGTTCACTAATTTAAAGGGACCTAGGAATATATGAAAAGTAGTAGAAATTCACAGTGCCCCTCCCTCCATTCTTCCTCCCTAAATCATCGTTCATTTTAATGCTTTTCCCACAAATTGTTCTGCCCAAGCACATAGATGAATGGCTATTAATGGGGCCAGTTCAAAGCAAGGCACAACTGACTGGTTTTAGATCCCAAATGAGGTACACAGTTACACTGTAACCAGAAGGGCAGCAGGTCTGAGCTTGGCAGGTGATTCCTGATTCTGAGTGGGGTCGAGGCAGAGAGAGTGGGCTGGTCACACCCACTCCCTTCTGTTTCCCCCAAGAGGACTAGGAAGGGCATAGCCCTCCTTGCCCCAACCCCTTTTCCAGACACAGACACCGAGATGTCTGCTCATTCTGCTTGGGAGTCATAGGCCAGCAGGTGCTCCCACAGAGTCGTGGAGCTGAGGTAAAGTCCGAGACATGAAATCCTCCACAGTGTTAGAGAGTCAGAGCAGCAGCACGTGCTGAGTCTGGGCAAAGCTCAGGGACCTGAGCTGGCTCAGGCTGCGTTATCAGCTGCTGGGTGTGGGGTGTCTGGGTCATCACCTGTGATCTGCTTAACAGCACGATCCATGGGACAGCCAAGGTATGCACTAAATCACTGCCTCTCTTGTTCACCTGTGGGGAGACTTGGTGGCCTCACTGCCTCTGTCTCTTCTCTCTCAGAGGAGGAGCAGGAAGGGAGTGACATAGCTGATGCGCGACCTCAAGAAAGATTCCTAAGAGTTATGGGCTCAGGCTCCTCACTCTGGTCTGGGACCTGACTCGGGGGACTCATTCTGGTCTACTCAGCTCCTTCGGGATGTAGTTTATCAGGACAGACACCCTCCTAGCAGACTTGGGGATTGGCCAGTGCTGCTGCCAGCACACCTCTGTTGGCTTCTGATGCTGGCATAAACACAGGATCCTTGCATCTCAGCCTGCTGCTAACAGCTTTATTTGTAATAGAAGTCATGTTTTGAGCTTCAGCTGTCTGACTTCTGTGTATATTTCTTTGCATAGATTCTAAATAGGGGTCAGGAGGGCAGGAAAGTTTTGTCTTAGTTCTCTAAAATCTCAGCAATATTTTTAGAAAGAAAGGTTTCTCCCTGTTTAAAAAAAGGCAGAAAACCTCCCAACCTCAGGCCCTATGAATGGCCAACATTGCAGGGGTGCTGCTGGGCCATAGGGGGTCAGCAGGCAAATCTGGAAGAAATGAGGGTGGACAAGTGAAGTAGGCCAAAGAGAACTGGGCTCCACCTAGCAGCCACAGAAACCATCACATGTGACCAGCCTGATTGTCCTGCCTGGGCTGACTTCCCCTTCCTCCTTAGCCCTGAGATGTCCTTGCCTGGACCCCTGAGCTCCAAGCTGATGTGTTGAGTAGGTGGAATTAATTTGGTGTGATCATAAAGTCTTATTTTTATGACTATTCCAGGAAGTCCCATTTTACATCTCTCTCCCTCTCTCACTGCCCCCCCCCCATCTCTCAAGATCTATTCATTTAACTGAAAGACATAGTTATAGAGAAGGAGAGACAGGGAAAGATCTTTCATCTACCTGTTCATTCCCCTAATGGCTACAACAGTTATTGCAATGTGTGCCAGGCTGAAGCCAGAAGACTGGAACTTCCTACTGGTCTCCCACATGGGTGCAGGGGATCAAGCACTTGGGCCATCCTTCACTGCTCTCCCAGGCATTATCAGGGAGCTTGTTTGAAAGTAGAAAGGCTGGAGCTGGAGCCAGTCCCCATATGGAATGCCACCACACAGGGTACTGGCCTGATGTTTTCTTTGTCTTAACCTCCAGCCTTAGGGTAGAATGTCATATAGCTGTCCTCCTCTTTTCAGTACTTCCTATGTATTGTGAACAAGTCCTCTGGTTACATCGAACCACAGTAACATGTCTCATTTGTGATAAGCATGACCATGATCACAGTCACAACCTGGATGGAAGCTCTGTCATCTGCTGCTTGGCTTGGTTTTATCCTGGATACTTGCAGGCTAGGGAGCCATACCTGCTTTCTTTTTTTTTTTTTAACTTCCTGGGATGACTTGGTTGACCCACTGCTGAATCAGGACACAGTGAAGAGAAGGACAAGAGATTGGGAAAGTTCTTAGTGACTTTTATATAGCCTGGTACTCATCTTTTTTTGATTTTGGCTCTTTGATTCTTTTGTTGTGTTTCTTCACCCACAGTTTAAGCCATTTCAGTTGTAGTCCCTATTCCCCTTCCAGAAATGGTTCAAGATGGTCACACCTTTTAAGTAATCTCCGTTGGCATTCCTATGATGAGTTCCACATCTAGGAACCATATGCCAATGGTTTGGTATTCACATCAGCGGAGAATTTGGTAACATATCCTTGCCACTGATAGCAAAGATTGGTGGCCTCCTGGGATTGTTAGTGTATAGGAATGACAGATTTTGCCTAGCAAGACATTGCTAGGGTCTAGGGACTTGGAGTAGGGGGTAAGCAGAATGCAGGTCTTGCCCTCCTTAGCCTGTGACAGCTCTCTTTCCCATTCTGGTGTCCTTGGTGTTGGCTGGTCGCTGTCACCTCTGGTGTCTGAGCAAGGGCAGGAGAGGAGCCATCATGTGGACAGGACAGGGGAGGAACTCATTTCAGACACAAGGCCTGCCTTGCCCAGAGCTGAGGTCAGCAAGCTGCACAATTGTCCTCAGATGAGGGAGAGCTACAAAGAGGGAAGAGTTGGTCATGACTAAGTTCTTAAGTGTTTTAGCATTCCAATCAAGAAAGTAAGGGCAGCTGTTATCAACTCAATAATCCTTCCAGTTCTAGGATTCTGGGAAAACCCATTTCACCAATCCCCTACAGAAAATTTCAAATCACTCAGAAAAGTGTCTTTGGCAGGCATCCAATCTGCCTTATCAGCGGGCTCATGCTGCCAGCAAGGGTAATATTATGCTTTCCCCTAAAGATGTGCTGGACCAGATGTTTGAGGTTCCTGATTCCTCCTGCTTAAGTCTGATTTCCTTTAGGAAAATGTCTTTCAGGTACCCTCCACCATGCAGTGAGGTCATTTGCTAGAAGCCTCTCTCTTCACATAGACTCTCAGCTCCTTTTCCTGTTGGCTTGGTGGTTCCAGGAGCACTTGGGTTTTAGTAAAACCCTGGGTTTTGGTTTGGACCGAAGCTGGGCTGACTGCCCTCCTGAAGCATGGTGATTTAAGTCTTCCCCAAGCCTTGTCTGGTGCATTTGCGCTGATGAACTGTTCTCATTACTGCTAGAAAAGCAATGCATGTCCTTTTTCTCCCAGGCTGAATTCCTGAAGTGAAATCAGGTTTGCTGGGGTTAGCATTACATCTTCTTCCCTGTGTAAAAGAAAAACAAGGACAGGTGGCTGCCTAAGGTCACCAGTGTGCAAATCAAAAGCACCTGTGAAAACTCTGAGTGACTATTTAAAGTCAGAAACAGAGGGTGTCCCCAGTTGTGGGCAGTTCGCTTGGCTGCCACAGTGCACATGGTGTGGGTGTCAGCAGTTGACTTTTTTGGCTGTTCAGCATCTCCTTAGGGTGGCAGAATTGGGCAGTGCCCTCCGCCCACTTAATACTAACAAGACATCCTAGTATTTGAATAACTAAGTTGTGCTTCTAGTCCTACCTCAGTGAAAACAATGACAATATTGCTTGTACTTATTAAATCGCAGGCACGTGTCAGGTATTGAACTGAAAGTGTCCTATGCATTAGCTTGTTTAACCCTTACAATAATTGTAGGAAGTAGCTACTCTTGTTTTCACATGCAGAGGTTTGGAATTCACTTTCTCAGGCTGACTTGATGGCTCAATTGGCTAATCCTCTACCTGCAAGAACTAGAATCCCATCTGGGTGCCAGTTCGTGTCCTAGCTGTTGCACTCCCCAAGTTTGTATCCTAGCTGCTCTACTTCCCATTCAGCTGCTTGATTGTTTCCTAGGAAAGCAGTGGGAGATGACCTAAGGCTTTTGGACTCTGTAACCACGTTGGAGATCCTGAGGGAGCCCCTGGCTCCTGGCTTTGGATTGGCTCAACTCCGATTGTTGTGGCCATTTTGAAAGTAAACCAGCAATGAAAGATTTTTTTTGTCTCTTCTTCTATCTGTAAATCTGCCTTTCTGATAAAAATAAATAAATCTTAGAAGAATAGAATTTTCTTGCTCATAGTCATACAGTTTATAGTTGATTTGAATCCATGGCTGTCTGACTCCCAAATTCTTGCTCTTCACTTTTTTTCCTCTGTAAAGTTTATTAAGGTGGAATGACAGAATGAGAGACAAAAACGTTGTATCCACTAGTTCACTTCACAGATGGCTGCAACAACCAGATTTGGCCCAGACTGAAGCCAGGAGCTATAAACTCCATCCTGAGCTCCCACATGGGGCAAGGGGCTAAGAACATGGGCCATCTTCCTAGGCATGTTAGCAGAGAACAGGAATAGCCACTCAGTAACCAGGATTTGAATTAATATGCTGATTTAGGATACGAGTGTCACAATTGTTGGCATAAACCACTGTGCCATCATTTCAGCTTCTCTTGTTGATAATTGTTACAGGTTGAGTTAAACTTCTATAACTTTTTTTCTTCCTTTAGGTTTCAGTTATCAGCACTGGTTTGTTAGCTGTTACATGCCTATGGGCATGCTACATTGAATGGGAGTTCAGTTGGGGCACCTCCATTCTCCATGGCCCTTCTCTGTGTGAGACAGTGAATCCTCCAGACATTTCCACATGACCTCTCCCATATTCTTGGATAGCCAAGACTTCCTCACAGCATGGTGGCTGGAGTTCATTGAGGAGTGTTGTTAGAATGCCACACTCATTTTGCAAGTGCTTACCAAGCCTCTGCTTACATCCTTCCTGCTTGTGGCAGTCTCATGGCTAAATCATGTCCCACAATCAAGCTTAGATTCAATACAGGAAGGGATGTTACTAGGAGGTAAATCCTAGGTAGTGTCATTTGTGGGGGATACCACAGTCCATCAAACCAGTGAAAATGTAGTGGCGATAACATCTTTTTTGCCAGTCAACGTGTCATAGGTCTCAAATAACATTGTTCCTTAATTGTCATAGTAACACAATCTGTCAGCTTGGCACCATTAGATTCATTTAACAGGAAAGGAAATTGAAGTTCTGAGAATCTGATAAAATGGCAAAGGCAATTCAAGCTCTGCTGTTCTGTTTCTAAGGTCCCAGTACAGGAGTGACTTTGTATGGCTGGTATATAGGCAGTGATATGTGGCTGGTGTTGTGGCACACTGGGTTAAGCTGTCATCTAAAAGGCAACATTCCATTTGGATATTTGTTCGGGTCCCTGCTGCTCCACTTCCCATCCAGCTCCCTGCTAATGTTGTTTAAAAAGCAGCAGAAAAATACTTGGGCCTTTGCCACCCACATGGGGAAATCCAGATGAATTTTTAGGCTCTTGTCTTTGGCCTGGGCTGATCTTGGCCTTTGTGACCAGTTGCAAAGTGAACCAGAGGGTAGGCCGCTCTGTCTCTCCTCTCTGTAACTGTGTCATTGAAATAAACCAATAAGACAAAGTAGGAAATGGGAAAGAATGTACTGAGAATTTAGTGATGACATATGGATTATACGAAGAGAAAGGGGCTGCTTTAGTGCTTTTCTGCCCAGCACCAGAGCACATTTGTGAGTCTTCCTGCCTCAAGGCTGACTTTCTTAAGCTTACAATCATCCTTTCTAATTCAGGCATTTTGAATGTCTCCATAATTAACGCTCATCAAAAAATAAGAAAGAATAGAACAACAACGTGACTTTTCTTTTAATCAGCCCCTTTTCTTTTTAATCCTTGGCAGAAAAAAAAGAGTCAGCCTTTCCTCTGGCTCTATTTTCACAAAGTTCTTCCCCCAAACCATTTGGGAAGCAGAGAGCTGAAGACAGAGACAGGAGTGGAAGGAGCTATACCCTGTAATAATGCAGATCTCAAGACATACCTCAGATTTTTGGAAAATCCCTCCACGAACAGGAAAAGTGCAGAGACTCTGCTCACAGGCCTTTGCCAGCTGCAAACCACCACGACGCTGGAGCTTGGCAGGGGAGAATCTACCTTCCCAGCAGCACCCGGGGCTGCGGTCCGGGTTGGGAAGACAGTGTTTGGTCTGTCCCAGCTCTGAGAGTGGTTGAAGCGTGGGCATTGTTGAGAGAGGCTGGCTGCGAGGGCAGTGCTTAAAAGCAAGGGAATCATGTGGAAAGATTCATGGAAACTTACATTAAAATATGATACCTCCAAAAATAATTTCTTGCAAGCAGCAAGAATTAATGCATTGTGAAACAAACAGAGCTTTCACTATTAACCTTAGGGAAGGAAAAAAAAAAAAGCCTGGGAGAGAGGTTCCTGTTTTAGTGGAAAATGCAGGCTAAGAGAGCTGTGATTTGCCCTCTCCTCCACCCCCATTCTGGATGGCATTAATTGATGAGTTTAGTTCTTTAGGGAGGGGATTACACAGATATTTGAGGAGTAGACCCAATGGTTTTTGGTGTGTTGTATGATGAGGGGAGAGGAGGTCTGTATTTTATTTTCCCTGTTCTTTCTCCTTATTTTGCTATTGTCTTGGGTTTTGAGGTGGTTTGTAATTCTGTGTTGATTGCTTGGTGTTTTGGAGGGAAGACTGACTAATGGGCCTGGACAAGTGCAGGGGTGGGTGCTGACAGATCCCGCTGACATTTCCATGGCATTTTCCTAGGTTCTCTTCCCCCAGCCTAGTGGCAGTAGCTCAAGGATACAAAGATCCTGGAAAATAGTGTTTATTAACCAATTTCCTTCCAAAGAGAAAGAAGCCATTTCATCTGAGTGAATAACAGATTCTTACAGAAGTTGGTCATTGCTGTCAAGTCTTCCCCTGCCCCCCGCCCCCAAAAATAGACCTTGTGGTGTGAAATGAGGACATTACATGATTCATATGTAAGCAAGTTTATAATTCATCTGAGGAATAGAGCTGAAGCTGGCAAGTTGAATCCAGAAAAAAATAAGGAAGAATGAGTAGTTTTAAAGTCACATCAGACTATTTGGATCAAAATTAAAATATCTGGGATAACTTAAAATAAATCTATATTTTTTGAGTGCTAATATGTAGTTAAATTTCCTGTATTTATTGAATAGTTATCTTGAAGAGTTGCAATTTATGGAGAAATTGTGCATTTTGACCTTGTCCAAGTTTCTGTGAAAATGGTTGGATGGTGATGGACAAAATAGAAGTTCAGAGATTATGTTAGTTTCTTAAGGTCAGACAGGCATAAGTGATGGGAATTGAGATACTCAGGCTCTACAGCTCTGTTCTCTTTCCATCCATTCATGTGTGCCATATCTCACTCTGTTGGGCTTTGTAACAGTGGTAACCATGGCCTACTTTAATGAATTGGGTAGCAGGAAGAGTTTTTTTGATATAGAATTAGAATGGTTAGTTGGATCAGAGACCTACCTGATACTATTTAGCTGGATGAATTGAAACACATCATTAAAATTCTCCAAGTCTTAATTTTAACAAATTTGGAAGAGATACCATTGATCTATAAAGTTGTTTTTTAAGACCAATGATCACGAGTGTGAAAGTTCTTTAAAGATGTTGAAACCCTCTACCTTTTATTAGTCACGGCTTCTGAATCCTGCGATAAGCTAGGGGCTATGAGAAATCAGAGGGCTTATATACGACGTGCCTAATAATCCCCTCACCCCTTTCCCATCTTCTCCAGAAGCACTAAGTGCTGCTCATGCACTTTCACATACTTCATTACATCACTTACCCTTTCCTGTCTCTGTGCCAGTGTATTTTAGTCTTCCTGTTGGGGATGCCCTCCCTCTATGATTCTTGTGTACAGCAAACTTTCCATCTTTCAGTTCCCCATACATTTTGTTCACATATGGTTTTAAAAATATGTATTCATTTATTTTAAAAATTGGGATGACAGAGAGGGAGAGACAGAGTCTCCACTCATGGGTTCACTCCTCATATGACCACAACAGCAGGGGCTGGGCTAAGTTGAAGTCAGAGTCAGGATCTCCATCCAAGTTTCAGACACAGATAGTAGCAGCCAGTCACTTGTGCTGCCTTCCACTGTTTATCCCAGGGCATTCGCAGGGAGTTGGATCTGAAACAGAGCAACCAAAACTCACATCAGTGCTCCTATGGGATGCAGCACTGAGGCAGTGGCTTGACACAGATACCACAAGATGGGACCTTACTACAAGAGCACTTTTCACAGCATGTTGCTTAAATATGAGCGTACATCAAGAATTGGAAAATGTAGTTAAAAAGGGAAGCTAATTTTGGTAAACCTTTTTGCAATTCATGCCTACGAGGAGTCCTCACCAAGGTTATGAAAAACATGGATTATGAGAAAACTGCATGAATTTAGAAAATGCTTTGGCACTAAAATGAACTTATCTTTGAATTCCACTTTCCTATGAACTTTTAAAATTGCCCCTGTGCCTGCTTCTGTCCCTTCCTGGGTGATGAGTTATCAAGGGCAGATGCTGCCATTTGTCTTAAGTATGGCCAGCACATGGTAGGCATTCAAGGGCTTATAGAATGAATAATTGGAGACATGGGAATTACTGTCTTAACTCACAAATATTTAAAAACTAATTGTGGGGTAAGACAAATAGACATGGAGTACTAGTAAAGGACACAGAGCAAAAGGTTATCTGATGTGGCACCGACCCAGAGCAGTGCACAAGTTCAGATGTGCAAGAAGGCACTAAAATCTGAATTCACCAGAGAAAATTTCAGTGAGCATGTGTATATAATTAGTGGAGCAAACCTTAAACTCACCAGAAGTCCTTTAGAAAAGGAATCCTGTTAGTTTTAAGCCCTGCTATGGTAGATGCTTAACACTGTTATGTAAGAGGAAGGGAAGATAAGAGATGAGAAAGGGGCGGATGGAGATAGCGAAAGCCTCCACACATTTGAATAAAATTGACTGTCTCCTGTTAGAACTTGAACCAATGGAGTTTTGTTGTTACGGAAACAGAAGATGGCCTTGAACCAGATACTTTCCATGTTAGTATTAGAGCAGGGAGGCAAAGAGAAAACCAAGGCAAAGGTTCCTAGAACCTGAGAAAGCCCTCCGAGGGTCCAAAGATGTGGAGTTGAGGTTTAATCCAGATTTAACCAAATCTCCAAGGAATGGAGCTAGGGACGAGTGGAAAGCGTAGCTGGTGAGTTAGGGAGGACAACACCAAAATGAACTGGACTTCCAAACCAAAGATTTGACCCTGTGTCTTAGGGAACCACTCAAGTCAAAGCAAAAATATTTCCATTCTCTCTGTAGACATTTCCGTGACCACTGAAGCCTGGACTATTGATCCAAGGTTGCTGACCATGTTGTCAAAGGAAAATGTTTTCACCTGTCTCTAGCTAGGTGAGGAAAGCTTGATGATATGAGTTTTTGCTAATACTCTGCATTCACTTAAAGGATGGTCTTTGATTTAAAATCATGTGGGTTTTTTTTGTCATAAATGTCCCTTTAAAAATGAACTCATGGTTTTTGCTGTCCTTATATGGCAAAACTGAAATTTTATGCTCATCTTCTACATTTCTTAGATATTTCGTTGTCCTATAAAAACCAAAGGCCTAAGAACCACCTCTTAATATGAGCCACAGTATAGGTTCAATGAGTGGATTATCCTGGACTAAAAACAACAACAACAACAACAACAAAACCCTTAGTTCCAACACTTGAATCCATTACTGCTGATCATTGTTGACAGGAATGTCATTTTGAGTCGCTTCACCTATAGCCCTTGTGAGACCCTATGGCTTCAGCGTCTCTTGGTTCTGTAATTAATTCACTATTCAACAAAGTAAATCTCCAGCTAGTAAAAACAATACCTTGTATTGTATTACTATAGAACAGGATTATTGTAATGATTACCTATTTTCTCTTTCATGCTATGAAACTCAGAATTGTTAATACGTTGCATGGCATTTGGATGTAAATGGTACACACTTCTTGTAAGTGGCTGCATTTTCCAGCGAGTCTCCCTGTCTGGGCCAGCTTCAGGCAATGTGACATCTATACTCTCCAGGGTCCCATGCTCCAAGGGGCTCTTGTTACTATCTCAAAATTGCTAATCACGTTTGAAGAACAGGCCTCACCCTGCACTTTCCTTTTTCCCAGAGCCTTACAAGTTTTATGGTTGATCCTTCCTCCCATTCAACAGCTCTTGTAAGCACCAATGCCAGACTGAGAGCTGGAAACAGAGCAACCAGACAAAAGGGCAAGTCATGAGACTGGGTCTCCTTAGCCACCCCCACCCCAGGAGCCCTTGTCTCCAGCCTAGCCAGTGGGCTTCTCTTACAAGTTCCTAGCTCTTTTATTCCACTAGGAGGAGAAAAGAGACATTAATTTTCGAAAAGTACTGGATTTGAGTTAGCTCATAGTAAGAAGGAGCCTGGAAGGCATATGGAAAGGAAGGTTTGTCCCAGATGGTGGGACAAGAAGGGACAGTTTTACATGGAGATGTGTCTCATTTGGAGCTTTGAAAATGCAAGGTGCAGCCAGAAGTCATCAGGACAAAGGGGGATTGGAGAAGGGGGTGCTCCAGAGGAAACCCCCGCTTTCTACCTCCCCTTGACTTTACTTGCTTTATTCTAGAGATTGGATTCAGCTGGCTGCATGTTTCATTGAGGTCACCATGTGGAGGAGATGGGCAGGAGATGCTGGGCAATCTGATTGTGACAGATCCTAGCCCACCACGTCTTCCCAAAGGCTAAAATCCAATCTTAGAGACCATTTATTTGACACCATCCCCTGGGAGGATTAAGGGGTGGAGACCCTTGTGCTGGCTATATCCTTCAGCAGGAGGCTGGAAACTACAAGGCAGAGAGAGGAATTCACAGGTCAGGTGGCCAAGGAAGGGCGTTCAGGGGGCACACAAGTGCCTGATGGGGTAGCTGGAATATGAGGAGACTCTTATTCTCTCCACTCTACCTGCAGTAAAGGTGAGGGCATTTTTATAACTTTGTGTTACTGGATTTCTTTGTGGAGCTCAAAAGAGTATCCCATTCTGAATCCAGACTAAAGTAAAGACGGAAGATGAGGGAATGGAAGGGGGGAGGGAGTGAAGGAGATGATGCTGGGCAGAGGGCATCAGGACTCTGGGTGATCTGACCTCAGTGAAAACTTACTTGTGGCACTGACCATTCCAGGGAAGCTCTGTGAATCCTAGGCTGCCACGTGGCACCTAACTGTGGTGACGATGGTGGGTATTCCTGTACTACAGCAGAGCAAAACCTGTGTCAGCAGTGAGGCCCTCTGCTTGGAGAGTTAGTCATCTTTGGTCAGACTCATTCTCTGTAAGTCTGCAGTTACTAGGTGGCTGTTCGACTTAAGTCAGAGCCATTGGAAACAGTGCCTTATTCATTGTCTATGTTGCTTGTTTTTGCTTTTTCAGATTTCTTAGTTTCTTTCCTTTTTTTGCCCTCCCATCCCTTCTCTGCCTTGTCTCCAAACAAGTTTGCTTAAATCTTTATCTTTGTTCTGAGGTTAACTTAAGGCAGAGGGTGTGTTGCCTGCCTCAGGCCAGAACTTGGGGTAGGCATGTGGGAAAGAAATATTTGGCAGCAAGAAAGCTTAGGAAGCCAATATTTTTTACCATAAGCTCCAGTAAATATTTACAAAGTCAGTGGCTGTTGAGATTTTGAGTGAGAAGCAGTCTCATGCATTGATATTTACTTTTTGTGTGTTCTCCTTTTCTCAGTAACCATGACTAATTCTTGTTTTCACAGAATAGAGAGCATGCTGGCCCTCAGTCTAGAAAAAAAAAAAAAAGGCAGGTGGTGGTGGTAGTTGGTATACATGATCTGGTAGCAGGCACAAGAAAACAAACACAACTTTGACATCATGGTGCAAATGAATAAACTAATTAAACTTTGTTATTAAAAGGGCTGAATCACAGGGCTAATGATTCTTTGTCTGACTTTTGCCAAGAAGGCAAAGAATCCGTAATTTCTGCTTGTGATACTGCACACGAATAAAATCAAAGCAAGAAAATGTCTTGAGTGTTGCTGTTGATACTGTGAGAGATATGAAATCAGGAAGACAAGAATTGCCTTCAAAGAACTTATATCTGTAAAGAAAATAGAGCAACAATGCCAAGTTCAGTAATCATGGAAATGCAAAAAGTACTTGAAGATAACAAAGGAAGGGATGCAGAAGAAGGAACATGATTAATTTATAGATGGAAAGAGTAAAATTGCTTCAGAGGCAAGAGATGATCTGGGGTTGACCAGAAGAGGAGTTTCTCTAGAAGGCAGATTTGAGATTGAAACGGGCAAGTTGGGCAGGCAGGGGCACAAGCAGAATCACTCCAGGTGGACAGAGGTGGAGAAGCATTCAAGCACAGGTGAGTGAGGAGGGAGACATACTTGCTGGAATGAAGTTTTGACATGATGAATCATCGGAGTGCTAGAAAGAAACACTGCATTGGACAACGCCAGGCTTGAGTGTGGGGGATGAAAGCTTCTCTATGCACCTTGAGAGATCTGCTGTGATAGGATAGTCCTCCTCCCCGTCCGTCCACTGGAGGCCACTTGGGGTCTCTTTCCCTTCCTGCTTTCCCCTGAAGCCAAGAGTCCATTCCTTCTGGGTGGACCCATCCTTCCCTGGCTTCCACTAGGCCAAGTATAATGCAAGACCACGCATGGCAGGTGTGTGCACATGGCCATGATGGGGACTCCTCAGAGCTCATCCCTCTGCCAACTTAGTGCAGTTTGAGAAATGGAATGGTGGCATCAGTCTCAGGGGTGTGAAAACTCCTTTTATTCTTCCATGTTCACACTTGGAAACCCAAAGACTTCTCTTCTGTCATACCTCCCCTAGAACTCAAGAGCCTGAGAAGGAAGGAGATGTGGAAATGGGTACTTGTTTAAAGGACCTATGTCTTAGAAAGTTTTGCCTCAATCCCTGAACAAGGTAGTATCAATCCAGACCTACGAATGTGCTACTATAAGAAAATGAGAAGCTCAGACTCGTGGTCTTGCCCCTGGAGCAGAGTCATCCCAGAGAGTAATTATGAAGCAGCAGAACGATTACACAAGCTGCAGACTAAACATTCAGGCCCTGTGTGTGTGAGGCCAGCTGACAAAGCAGAGCTAATGAATAGGCAGTGGTGAAGTACATGATTGTGGAAAATAGAGTTTTGTCAGCTGAAAATTCTCCATCTCTGACAAAAGAATATTGGGAAGATACATGAGGTTGAGCAAAAGGAATCTTGAGAAGGAAGGGTGTTCTCAGATCATTTCTGGAAAGAATTCCTGGTGGTGGTTGATTTCCCTTGATCTCTTTATGAAGCAGTTGTCTTTGACAGCTAAGGCTGGCCAGTGTGTGGGTAAAGGAAATGCCACAGGCACTCCTGCAGCTGTGCAAGCAAGCTGTTGTGGAATTAGATTTGTGTTCGTTCATGGGGACTTAGATACCTATCTGCTGGCAGACTTGGTAGAGAGGTATGCCAGGGTATCTCAGAACTCCTCCTCTGCAGCTTGGCACAGCACAGTTGGTCCTCAACTTGCCTGTTGCTTTTCTGGGTCAGGAATAGCTGTGGTGTGATGGGCTCAGTCAGAGGAAGACTCTCTATTCTTGGCCCACTCTGCTTGCCTGCGCATGCACTGGTGACTAGGCACTGTGATAGGGCTGCTGGCCTTCCTCTGGCTTATGAGGGAAAAGGGAGCTTACTGGGATCTTGGTGTCTTTGAAGGGTTAGCAAATTAAGGTGGAGTTTCATTGTAGAACAGCATTTTCTACATTTTCTTTTGCATTTATTATCCCACTTATTGTGAAGCACCATCTCAATTTACAGAAGAAGAAACTGAGGCCGTGCACTTAAATAAATATTCAGCATAGAGCTGAAAACCGTACCTGTGGCTCCAAAAAGCCTTGCTCATTCTCACACCTGCTGCCTGCACTGCAGATGAATGTATACTTGAAGAGTTTCTTCTTTCCAGCCTCAAGGACATCTAATAGAGGAATCTCTGAAAATCAGCCATCTGCTTGGAAGGATGCAGGGGGTAAACTGGCAATCTTGTGCAGGGACGTGTCAGCTCATCTGTATCTGCCTGCCAAAGAGCCATGTGAAGACACCTGGAAATCAGGCAGAAAGTCCAACTTTTTTTTTTTTTTTAGAATCGGGGAGTTCTGCTATTTCTTATCTTACTAGGTGTTCCCAGATTGTGGCCCAAATATATACCACCTGGTATATGATAATTGATCTAGTTATCTATTATCTTTCTGCCTGTCTATAGTTAATCTTATCCTAGTAAGATCTCCTTAGGACTTTCCCGCCCCCCCATGATTGGGTACAGTATTCTCAAGTGTACTGGTTGCCAAAATAAAGAAATTAAAATAAATAATTAAAATGTGAAAATCATGGCTAGTTGTCTAAAATCCTTCTCATCTTGACCTACTTGGTTTTTCAAGTCTTCCAGATGAGAGAAATATAAACCATTGAGCTGAGTTCTGCCCTCAAATGAGCTCAGTTCTCCTTAAATTTATCTTAATGTCCTAACCACACAACTAGAGAGTGGCAGATGAAGTTTCTCTTGGGACAAGTCACGTGAGAATGATTCATATCACCCAGGGCTGATGTCATGTGCAGGGTCAACTGAAACCTGCCTTAGGCAAGGGGAATCCCTGCCTATCCTAACCAAAACATACGGGAGGTTAGAGATAGTTGGGATAGGGATGCGGTCATCATGGGCTTTGATTCTCCATCCCTGGCCTCTGCTCTTCTGCACTGGCTGGGTTCATTCTGTCCGACAAGCATGCTCCTAGTAGATTGAAAGCCAGACCAGCAGCAACAGAAAATTCTTACAGCTCAGGGTGTCCATCCCTGTGCCCCTTGACGCTAGTGGTGCTCAAATGTTCATGTAGTTTTTCATTTTGGCAACTATCCATTAGCTGTTTGAAGACCCTTTGCATTATTGAAATAGAAAATGAAAGAATGCAAACATTTAGCCTTTTGACTCACATTTCCATAGTGATGATCATTTTCAGTGGAAGATAACTCAAAAGAGGCTTTAAAAGATAACAAAAGAAGATTTCAAGTAAGGGAGCCTTTACTTACACATATTATTTCAATTTAAGGATATGTAGTTTGTAAAATAATGAAACTAAAAAAAGACAATGGTAGGTACACTAGAACCTTAAGCCAGTAATTTTAAAATTTAGCCATTTGGAGAGGCATAATAACAGCTAGTATTTATTGAACTTTTACCAAATGCAGACAGCTGTCACAAAACTTTATTGATATTATCTGAATTATCAAAATTAACAGTGGTGCCAACTAGGTCCTGGGGAATGAACTCAGCTCTTACCTGTTTCAGAGTCTAACTCAAAGCCACCCATGGTGTAGAGTTGCCCTAGGAACAGCCATCTGTGCTGAGTGTGCAGAGTGTGTTGACCTGGGAGAGTGTCCTTGGAGATTCACACCTGTTTTTAACTTTTGAAGAACTGCTGATCTCTCCCCTTCTTTCCTCACATGAAGTTCATCAAATGCCCCTAAAAGGTCTGTGGCTCCTGTTGTGATCATCCCGAGGCTCCTGAGTTGAACACCAATTCCAGAAGGGTGGCCTAAAAACTAATTGCTCCTCAAGATGTGAGATTGAGGCACCATATAAGTGCAGATGCCCCACTTTTGATCCTTTTCATTCATATAGAACCTGTGAGTTCAGGATTCCAGGGCACCTATGGCCCACTACCAATCCCTGGGCTTGAACCACATGTGGTTCCATACGTCAGCTCTACCCTCTCCATGTTCCAATTTATAGCAATAGAATATAGCACCCCAGGGAAGTGAAGATAGTATTACCCATCTGTTGCCATATATACTTCCCATTGCTGGCACCAGGATGGTCAAACTTTCTCTACAGTTGTCTTTCAGAGAGCTTTGGAGACTGTGGCTCTGTAATGCCAGTAGATCCTTGGATTAATGCTCATTCTTGCCTTCAGTCAAAATACAGACATTGAATTCCATGCTGCAGCCGCATCAGTGAGACATGTTCCTAACATGTGTGGGACCACTCCTCTTTTCACTCATGACCCTTCCTCGGCCTTCCCCATTAGTGGTTGTGTGTGAAAGATGCTGTTGATGTGAAATAGCATGGCATGGATGCAGTGATAACCCTAAAAAATATGCGAGGAAAGATGCAGTTGGAAAAATGTGCTGTACTATATTTATGCTATGAAGTTTCAAACAGTGAATTTAACATGATCAGAAAATGAGTTAACATGCATATTTTCCAGCATACTCTGGGAAATACTTGCATTTGTGGTTGTCATCTACAAAGCACAGACGCAACCCTTGGAGAAGTCATTGGAACCTGGGACTCATGGGTGGCAGGATGGATAGGTTAGCATCATGAGTGATGGCAAAACCCACACTAACTAAACAATATCAGGGAAATTCAGCAGAGGCGAGGACATCTTTGTAGGATCAGTATAAAGAAATTCTGAAGGGCCATGATGTTGTGAATAATAACAGCACTAATACCCTTTTTCTGCCCAAGGAGAAATGTGGAATTAACACATCTAACAACAAAGAAGCAAAGAGACAGTTCTGGCACAGGGAGTAGTGGTTCCTAGACACTGTCAATGATCTCAACAATAATTGGAAAGTAAACAAAGACAAAAAGATCCTAATTCTTTACCCTTTATTTATCTCCATTGAAGAATCACATCTCACAGAGGCTCAGGAATTACATGAGGCATTAAAAGTTTTGAATTTTTATATAGACAAAAATACTCACCAGGGATATATATCCAGGGGAAGGCCCTGCTTGAGATCTGTTTGTTTTCTTGTTTATGAAATTACTCTTGCTTTCACTTACGATTTCTCTTCTTTGTCTTCAGTTGTGAGTATTCCCACATGCTTGCCTCTCATTTAGGTAGCCTTTCCTTTGTTGTTTCCTTTTAAAAAATCAACTTGTGTTATTGGTCACCCCTCTGCGTTTCAAGCAGGTTGTTTTACTATCTCCGATCATCTGAGCATCTCCATCCTTCTCTGCCTCTCCCATTCCCATACACGTGCTCTACGTGTATACACCACTTCCGACACGTACACGTACAACCCAAGAATCTCTTGTTGTAACATATAGGCATCATGCATGTTTATACAGAATTTGTTCCTCACTTCAGAAAATGTGCAACTCCTAATGTCAAGGATCCTGTATTTGATTCAGGGAACCCAGGATGACCTGCCTCCGTTCCGTTTTTGTGTCCAATCAAATTACAATATGTTAAGAATATCAAGATATTTCATAGCAATAGCAATATCCAGCATGTCATAGTGGACATTCTTCTGGAGGTCCTGCTGTGCATGCTCAAATATCTATGGTTAGAACATGCCTCTTTAAATCTTGACTTGCCCAAGGATCAAGTGTTCTGTGACTTGTGACAGCTGCAGTGTCGGATGAGATAATCGGGTGCTGTGTGTTATTCATGGCCAGGTGTCTGCATTTTTGACTATAGAAAGCGATTGACAAAATTTGTTTTATGTCATCTAAAAATATTTAGCTAGCTGAAGATGACTTTTTGTTTCACACCAGGAGTCAGTTTTTATAAACTGTCCCCTTTGTTTTTGTAGATTGTATATGTGTCTTTATTCCTGACACTATTCAGCTGTCCTAGAAATGGCCAGTGACACCAATTAGGACACAAATTAGTTCCTGCTGAGTCCCTATCCTATTCTGTGTTCGTGCGCAGCAGGACAGGGTCTGAAATGCATTTGCTGTGACACATTTAGATAATGTATGATGAAGGTGACCTTTTTCCCCATTTTTGCCAACTTGTACATTAGCATCTCTTAATTGGCAGATTTAAAACATCTTAAAGCACTACCACTGATGAAACTGTTTAGGCTTGCTCAGCATGCAGAGTGCTTACAGGATCCAACTCACATTCTTGTCCAAGTCTACAAAGTTCTCAAAACCTGCAATGCTTGTATCATTTTATAGTAAACAATAATAATTTGCTATATGGTTATTTTCTTTTATAAGGTAATGGAAACCAATGCAGCAGATCCATGGAAACATTTCAAAGCGCGTTTCTTCAAAGATGGCTGTTGCATTAGTCTTTTTTAAGGTGTTTTTTTTTTAAAGATTTATTTTTATTATTTTTTTATTGGAAAGGCGGATATACAGAGAGGAGAGACAGAGAGGAAGATCTTCCGTCCAATGATTCACTCCCCAAGTGAGCGCAACGGGTCGATACTATGCCGATCCAAAGCCAGGAGCCTCTTCCGGGTCTCCCACGCGGGTGCAGGTTCCCAAAGCTTTGGGCCGTCCTCGACTGCTTTCCCAGGCCACAGGCAGGGAGCTGGAAGGGAAGCGGGGCTGCCGGGATTAGAACCGGCGTCCATATGGGATCCCCGGGCGTGGTTAAAGGACCTTTAACCACTTGTGCCACCGCGCCGGGCCCAAGGTGTTTTTTTTTTAATAATGATTACATGGTTGATCAGGGTGAGAAGGATTGAGTTTTAGGGAAAATTGGGTGAATTCATTGCTTCCAATTTTGCTATTTCTCCTTGTTGTTCCTGGGTGGAGGGGAAACCGTTCATGACTTTCTACTCATCCCAGTGCCCAGGGATGAGGAACCGCCACCTTGTATCAACCTAGAGTCTCAATGTGTGCATATTCTGAAGGTTCTGTCCAAGTGGCTTGGATAGTTCTGAAATGCTCGGATCTCATTGACCCAAGGATGATGTCACCCTCCCAATGTCCAATGGCTCCAGTCACTGAGATTTTTTTACTGTCATCATTTGTTTGGGGTAGTTGTCCAGCTTGTTCTATTGTTCTGCTACAGCATCAAATGTGTTGCCATATTCTCTTTTTACAACAGGCCCTGTGTCCACTGCTCCATCTTTTTCATTAAGTAAGGCATGTTCTTGCAGGCGGCTCCCAGTACCTGGGCCAGGAGTCCCAAGCCCCATTGAATCAAAAACATTGCACTCACCTAGTAGGCAGGCCCTAGGACCCAGGACAGGAGACCCAAGCCCCACCAAATCCCCCACCCATGGAGCTCACAAATCTGACACCCACCTAGTAGGCAAGCCCTGGGACCTGGGCCAGGAGACCCAAGCCCCACCAGATCCCCAACCCCTGGGGTTCAAGAAACAACACTCACCTAGAAGATAGACCCTAGGATCTGGGCCAAGTGACCCACACCCCCACCAGTTCCCCTGTCCCTGGGATTCAGGAACCCATCCCCCTTCACACGGGCCCAATGACCTGAGCCAAGCTACCCAAGCCCTGTCAGATCCTCTGTCTCTGGGACTCATGTGGCCTGTCCCCACTGAGCCCAGGCTGGCATGACTCTCCTCACCTCAGTAATGGCAGTCTTATTGTGCAGCCTGGCCTAGGCTAGGCTAGTCTCTCTGTTTCAGCTCCCGCTGGTGGGTGCGGCAGCCTATCCCAGCCCAGACTGATTGCTTTCCTGGTCCTAATGTGAAGTGGCTGTGTTGTGGTCCAATTTGACTCCTCCTGCCTCCTACCCAAATCCTCAGACCTATCAGTGGGTGTTATGTGCTGGCACAGACTGGTCTGTCCCCAGACCTGACCCACATGTATGCCGGCGGGTTCTGTAACCTGGCATGGTCTGGGCTGCTCCTTGCTTTGCTTCTTCTATTCACCTGTAGGATCTGTGTCCCAATGAAGGAATTACCCAAGCTCCTCATTGAATCTCCTCCCAGTGGCAGTTCTCGCACATACCAGTGCGATGTTGGCCTAGGTTGACTTTGTCCACCTCCTGTCCTGACAGGAACAGTGGCCTTGCTCAACTGACCACATCCATTCTGTTTCTTTTTGTTGGTTGTTGCAGCCCTGTGCTACCTGATCTGCATCCAGACACAGCATTCACGTTGTTCAGCAGGAGTCAAGACCTATTCTGGCCTGTTCTATACCCTAACTGGCTCTCACAAGTACCAGTGAGGGCTGGAGTCAACCTAATCTGTTGCTCCACTGTCCCAGTGCACACCTGTGCAGATATAGTCTGTAGCTATGTACAGCCGTACCTGCTGCCCTCAGTTCTGCTCTCATTCTCATCAGTGGGAACTCCAATTCAGCTGGGGTGTGCCCAGAGCTCCCCAGCAAGGTCTGTTCCCATCCAAAGTTCTTGGGTGAGCCAGCAGAAATTGCAGTTCCACGGGGATTCCACAGATTCTGCTCTCAGATCCACTTCTCTCTCTTTTGCCAAGAATTTGAGATTGAGATGTCCCGTGCCAGGCAAGATAAGCAACATTCATGAATGAGGCTTTATGCATCAAGGACTGGAGGACCCTGGATCTGTTTTGATGAATTTGAACTTAGTCTTCTAATTGTGAGTACCTGAAAGGTGGGGAGGTGGTTGCTGTCAGCATTGTGACTTGGAATCCGTATTGGAATTACAGATTCTTAACACTATTGTGAGAAGTGAGTGAGGACTTAGATAAACAGAATGAATGTGTGATAAGTCAGGCACCCTCATCCTCTTCTCTGCATCCTGCAGGGAACCTTACCCTGCCGGGTACAGCAAAGGAAAATTCACTGGATTTCTTGGGGAGAAGGACGTGAATGTACAAAGATGCTATAATTGCTCTTTGTCGTTAACTTCATGGTTTGCTTGTTTGCTTTTCCACTGTGAGCTGAAGTGAGATCAGACCACACAGTGATTAGGGTTATGCAACATTTTTAGGGGTACTGGTGTCATGTTGGGTGGCTTAAAGTTTCATGCCCACTTAGTAGTGACAGTTTAAAGACCTATTGGTTGCACGTCATCTGCAATGAGAGGATAGCCAGACCCTCTCCAATCCTGCCCTTTCCCTGCTCCCATAGCATGGTCCTGGGGCATGCCAGGGGAGGGACTCAGTCTTCAGGCTGAGTGTTGCTGACCCCCTGCCTCAGTTGCTTGTTGCAGGTCTCATAAAGCAGCCCAGCCTTGGACATGCTGAATGGACTTTAGCAGAGAATGAGGCCCGCATTCTTGGCCTCTTTCTCCTCAACCCTGCCTCAATTCCTACTGGGCTTTTTTAGATGGGGAACAAAGAAGATGTTGCTTCTCATTCACAGGGAGCCCCTAGACCCATCTATCCTAATAGCTGATAAAAAGGGAATTGAGTAAAGTGAGTAAAGGTGACTATTGCATTAGTTCTTCCTCCTTGGTCCTCAGCACTGTGGAACCCACTCCATCCACTTGACTTATGAATTGGGTTTTGGGGAAGGGTGAGTTTTAGACTTTGATTCATAAAGTTTGGGTTTTAAGTAGGTTCTACTACACAGTAAACTTCACTGAGGACTCTGCATCTGCTTAGAAATTTAGGTTTTCTGTGGTGATGCAGTCTCTTAAAGTTCTTACCTTGGGCATCTATGTTTTTGATGCTTATTCAGAAAAAAATTATAATGTGATATAAGCCAATGGTTTTAACAATATATCTTTAAAAAACCTACCACCAGTAAAATAAACAGAAGGCAGGGATGACATTGAAGACAGGGAAATAGTTAACCAGCCAGTGCTGTAACTGGAGCATGGACTGAACAAAGGCAATATCTGTGGAATGGAAATGAGAGGTTAGATATAAGAAGTATTTAGTAGGGGAGAAGGAGAAATGTGTGGCAAGAGGCATTTGTCCTGGACAGTCAGCTGGGTTGTAGCATCATTCACAAGATAGGTGGAGGAGGGTGGGAACATGTGGCTGTGGATGGTGAGTTCACTTTGAAATGTGGAGACCGGAGTTCCAACAGGGCCCATGAGTGGAGATGCCCAGGGCTCAGCTGGATCTTCAGTTCTGATGCCTGGGAGTTGGGCTCAAGCAGGAGGTACAGATTTGGGTGTCACCAGTGAAGATGGCAGTGGAAGCTCTCCAACCAGATGCTACCAAGTAGGAAGTGGAAGAAAGTGGAGGGTGACCCTGGGCTGTAGAGTGGTGACAGGTCGACCAAGAAAAAGGAAGCAAACAAGATTTAGGTCCTGTATTCTGGGAGGAGGAAGCAAGCAGGCTTCATATCTCATAATTATGGAGGAGAAGCAGCATGTGGCAGAGTCAGAAGCTACCAGAAAGAACAAAGTGGGCTGATGAATGCAAATTCAGTTCACTGGTAACTGCTGAGTGCAGTGCCAGCAGAGTCAGGGTGGTGGATCCAGAGGTAGCGACTTAAGGGGATATGTGGCAAGAAGTACGGACTGCTGCTCACAGCCCTATTGAGGTTGGGGAGGGGGCTCACTGGGTGAAGGCAGGGAGGTGTCTGATTTGCAGGAGGAGAGATGAGCATGATCTCTGTGGAAGTTCCTTCATGGTGAGGCATGTGGGCTGGCAGAATTCCCAGGGGTGGGCAAAGGTAGCCTCACTCCTGCTCCTCCTCCAGTCAGTCTGGGAACCACTACTGTGCAGGTCTTTCAGACTCCTGGGCTGTTCTGGCCTTGCTCTCTACCTTCTACAGGTGATAGATTTGCTGTGAACCTGCTGTGGCTAGTCCACCATGCCTTCTGCCCCACTCCCTAATCTTCACCTCCAAGGCTGTCATTCCCAACTGACACATCATGTGGGCCAATCCTTATCCTTAATCTGCTTAGGTCATGCACAGGTCCCAGGACTCAGGAATGGCAGGGATGTCCCACAAGGGGTTGATGAGACATGGTGCACTTCAGTGGGATTTCCCATAGTGCCAAGGTTGAATGTCAGTGTGTTACAAGGTCACTCCCCACCTGTGGTGTCAGGAGGGTTGGGGCTGGGTCAGCCACAGCAGCCCTTTCACTTCCTCATGGTGATGAACTGATGTCATCCTTTTCTCTGTGAGCTCTGATGTAGGCAGCACTACCAGCAACTGGGCTGTTTCTCTGCCAGGTATTTAAACACCCCTCACATCATTCTTGCCAGCGTAAGGAGCCTTATGCCACAGGGAAGGGCTGTTAACCTCTGCCTGGCATGGATGTAGGGAGGAGTACTTCATGGACAAAGAGTAGCTGAAGGAGACTCTCTGGCAACAAAGTATCTTTGCTGTCTCACTCTTGTGATTTAAATTCTCTCACACTTCTAGAGGCCAGAAGCCCAGAGTCAGGATTCCTGGGCCTCAGCACAGCTTTTAGGAAGGCTGCACTCTTCCAGAGGCTTCAGGTGAAGTCTATTCCTAGTCTCTTCCATACTGGTGACTGCTAGCATGCCTTAGATAGTGGCTGCACCACTCCAGTCCCTGCCTCTGTGGGCACCTTGCTGCTACCTCATGTCTGGACTCAATTTCCCTTTGCTTCTCCATGGAAAAATGGGATCACATTTGGAGGCCCACCTGGATAATTCAGACTAACTCCTGATTTCAAAACGTTAAATTATCCAAGTCTGTAAAGTCTCATTTTTCAAAAAATACCCAATGGTTATAGACTCAGGAATTAGGACTTAAGAGTCTTTGGGGATTACTGGTTAGCTCATGAGAGATGCATGACTCATGTAGTGTCATTTGGTGTTTTAGTGTTAGAATCAATGTGAGAACTTTTGTTGAAAGGTGAGGAGACTCAAAGATTTTTTCCTGGGTGTGTCCAAAGAAGACCACAGCCCCCAAAGCACATTCTAGCCCCCAAGACCCAACTTCTCCTGTGGTCTTCTATAGCCAGAGGGGAGAGGAAGAGGAGCTTGCAATTTGGATGCACAGGAGTGGTACCTATTGTGCTGGAAGCCATTTCCTTGTCCATACTTGGTTTCTTCTGGTTATTACAATCTCTAGAAGTGTGGACTCTCGTAGGAAGGCCCTGCTTTCCCTGGATTCTTGCAGCAGGTGCCGCATTGCCTCTGGGTTCTGCTGTCATGACACTTAGCATTTTTCCTGTTGATTATCTACGGTACCTGATGAATATTCCATGCGTTTATGTAGTCTAGAGAGCCAGCTGTGCTGCAAATGAGCAATTTTAATCAATGGTGAACCCAGCAACTATTTTAAAAGAGGGGGATTACTGCAGAATGAAGCTTCACAAACACTGCTTTATTTGGTCACAGGCGCCAGGGGCTGATACTGTGTTGGGAGAACTTTATTGGATGCTAATCTAATATCTAAAATTGTGTTCGTCTGTTCTTCCTTCTTGCCGTTTATGGTGAAAAATCTGCCAGAGCACCACAAATGTTTTGCTCCTGGGATCTATTCTCATCCCAATTGCATTTTCACACAACACAAGTAGGGATTGGAAGATAACTAGCTACTTTCTTCGCTCAGTTTTAACTATGCCCGAGCCTAGCTTTATAGAGCTGTGCCTTGAATATTGCTTATTTTGAAAAAAAAAAACTTAAATGTTAGTTTAGACTTTTGGAGTCTCATGATTGTGGGATATGGCTCATGGTCTGCTAAGGATTCAGGAAAAAATAACTAGAACAAGGGGAGTATTCAGGATACTTAAGGAAATCATGTCATTAAGGGGGTACTGGGAAGGAGAGGGGTGAGGGCAGAAGGAAGAGCAGACAGTGATTGAGAAATAATATTATTTGCTGCCAAAAGCACAATGCCTCCAAGTTTTGTAGTCTGTGAAGGGGTGGAACCATGCTGGTCACTGAGAGTTTTATGTTAATCTTCTGTACCATTGAATGTGGTTGATTCCAAACTAGATTTGATGGCAATGGTAAGATACTCCTCCAGCCAACAGTAACCTTTATTGTCCCCTCTGGTGAAACTACATTTAGTGATTGAATCCTATCACCTCACTATTCTTTTAAAGTTATTTATTTTTGCTCTACTTGAAAGCATAGAGACAGAGATCTTCCATCTGCCACAAACACCAGGGTTGGGCTGACCACAGCCTAGAGCCTGGAACCCAATTTGAATCTCTGCTGTGGATGGCAAGAATCCAAGCACTTGAGCCATCTACCTGCAGCTTCTCAGAGTGTGCACTGACAGGAAGATTACAGTGATGGAGTTGGGACTCACCAGCACTCTGATAGAAGACAGGAACAACCCAAGCAGAGCCTTAAGTGTGAACCAAATACTTATCCCACTTCCCTTCTTAAAGAGTGAATTCTCTCACTGCCATATTTGGGTCCTGTTACTGGATAGGTCTGGTTATCTGGCTTTCAGATGCCATCACTCCCCGTGTCCCTGCCCCAGGATTAATCTAAGGAGATGTCATGTCTAATGTGAGGCCTCACCTGAAGGGTGCCATCTTGGGGAAGTTGAGTTTATTAGGCTGGAAGATGGTCCAGCTCAGAAGCTGCCACATTTCACTCCCCAACAAGGCTGGGCATAAATCCAGGGTCAGTATTCTTTGAAGTCTTAATGCACATTAGTGTGACTTGATTTAAAGAGGAAAGTTTCCATGGTAAAGTTCCTGAAAGGCTTTCTTTGTTGGGACTTTCAAAACCCAAATGTAAAGGAGGGAACTTTTCACTGTTAGAGGTGGGTTTTTGTGGTGTTAAGGCTGGGATCTTGTGCTGTGTGTGTAACCATTTTCCAGATGTTCCCTGTAAGATCGGGGTTCACCCAAGGAGTGAATGTCATCTCGCCTGAAAGGGCAGGTGGTCCAGAAACCATTCCTGGGAAGAGGCAGGGACTCAAAGGTCCAAGATTTTGGGTCTTTCTCTGACCCTCAGTTTTGTGAATCTGTACCTGAAGTTTGAGACAACTTCAGGGAAGGTTTCTCCTCCAGGGAGCTGGTTTTTCTAATCTATAAGCAAGGATCCAAAGAATAAAAAGGAAGAAAACGAAAAGGGACTTTTCTGCAGAAACTTCTTAGTGACAATTGGGTTCCCCTTTGTTACCCAAGGATTTTCCCCCTCTTAATCCTGGAGACATCTAGCAAGAAAGTGTTAAGTCAGCCTGAAAGACAGTGTGAGGTTCGCCTGCTGATGGGACAGCTGCCCAAGTACTAAGGCAGGGACTGTCAATGAATTTGTTACCTCTCACACTAACATGAAGCTGTTCTAGAACCTCTCACACCAGCCTTACTATTCCCAGCCTGCAGGTCACAAATCAGGTCCTATGGAAGGGGGCATGGGCTTTTCCAGGATGGTGGCACATTTTATAAAAATATTTCATCCTGCAACCCACTTGTTCAGCAATCTGGTTCCATCATTTTCATTTCCACTGGGGCAGTATTCTCAGGAAAGGGCCCAATCTTTTGGGCCTGGAAGTCAGCTTTTGCTGTAATCCCTATTCCTGGATTGTTCTGAGTAGACTGCAGGATAGGGATTTATTCCTTGAATTACTCATGGTCCTCCCTTCTCCTAAGACAATTCCATCTGTCCTGAGGTCCCCTTTAAGACCTTGTTTTATGAGGCGATGCCACCTCATCTTTCCCTCCCCAGAATTTAAACTTATTTTCCAATGATCTTCTGGCAATGAGTCACACTTAAGCTTCGTGGCATATCCAACAAGAATTTTATGCTGAGCATAATACTCGTTCTGTTACTCGGTTGTGCTAATTTCAATTTGTGGCAGAAATCTCTGTACACATGACAAGTTTCTGGAACAATAACTTAATTCTGTATGATGGCTTTGATTCAGGCAGATGTTTTTATCTCTCACTCGTGTCAATCTGCTTTCCATGGGAGAAATCTGGGTGATCTTCAAAGGATGAAGATGGCTGACTTCCCCTGGAAGTCAGTGCAAGTGACATCACTATTTTTTTTTAAGTAAAACTGAAAGATAATTAAATGCAGCACAGTAGTTGTAAAATACATTTCATTGTGTTATACATCACTTCATAAATTAAGCATAGTTCCCATTCTTCCATATGACATTCTTTGTGGTGTTTACCACAGAAAAATGGCTCCATGACAGCAAAAGCAACACATTTTCAAGCCAAGCTGCTGTGCGAAGGTGACCAGAAAACATTCTCAGATGGTAAGCTTGTTGGATGAAATGGCAAGCATGCCACCAGGAAGACCTGGGATGCTCCAGGTGTTGTCAAATGAAACAGGGGTGCTGATAAATCCACCAGAGATTATCTCCTTGGAAAAGAAATGTGATAGTTATCCAATATCAATAAGTTTATACGTACATAGTTTTGGATCCTCTACACATTGCCTACCAAGAAGGCTACCTATCTGGGTTAATTTCACTTCAAGAAACCTATTTTGCTGCTTCTGACCCAAATTCTGTAAGCGGCAATTCAGTGCAATATCTAATACCTTATGTGCATACCATACTGAGTTGCCTAAAAAAAGTGAGTCAATCAACCATTTTTACTAATCTGGTGGACTGACCCTAAAATGTAAGAATTTTGTTATTGGGACTGCTAAATTTGGGATAAAGTTGATAACTTCCAAAGGAGAGAGACCCGCCCCCACCCATTGTGTTGACTCTGTTGTGTTTATGTCTCACAGTAAAGTTATCCAGTCTCTTAAGGTCATGTATTAGGAAGATTAGAATCATTTCCTAATGTGTAATTTGCTTTTGCCTCTTCTAAATACTTAACTTACATAATGGATATAAGGATTTTGTCTATTCCAAGACCTCAAGTTTCTGTGAGGAATTGGGAGAAAGGAAACAGACAGGAACTAATCTGGGATTCTGTGATGTCCACTAAGCCAGTGCAGCCTTCAACACATACTTCTTGACAGCGATTTGGCTTACTGAAGTGTTACACTGAATGGCTTTCTATTTGCAAAGAAAAAATGACTCTGATATAATGATCTTTTTAAATAGGTAATTTTAGGCAGCAATAACTGACTGTCCTGATAGATCTCACTGTCCAGTGAAAAGGTCACTCATGTGAAACTTGGCCGATCTCAACATGAGGATCACAATGTACATGGCCTCTTTTCTCTTGGATGGGTCCCGTGTGACCTGCCCTTCTGAGTTTGCAACTGAAGTGCATCTTGGGACCTTCTTTAAATAAGTGAAGCTAAATTGTTAAGGAGGAGACTATTCTGGGGTGAGAACATCCATTCAACTCTAAGCAAGTGCACGTCAAAGCCACTGCCAGCTGTGCACCTGCTCTATGTATAAGGGACAGGTATTAAAAGGGCTGCCACTGGAGAACTGACCCAACAAGATGGTATACACTTTCTATTAGGGGCATATGTATTACCAAAACCTAACAGGAGGGAACACTTGTGAAAGAGAACAAAGTAAAATGGTTAGGATGGTTAGGATCCTGTAGGATGCTGGATTCTGTCAGTGATGTCATACAAACCCAGGCTACTCAGATCTGTTCTCGCACTCGCTAGCAAGGCAGTGGAGCCTGGGCAGGCACATGACTCTTCATGTCGCCTACCAGTTCAAGCTTTTCCTTGAGGCCATCCTACAGACAAAAGTGAAAGCAGCCAGGAAGGGGGAGGCTGAATACCATCAATCAGCAAGATTTTGGAAGAATCTGGAAAAACTGGCTACAAGGTACAAGTTACCCTGGACATTCTTTAGCAACATTTAGAAGATGCTGGGGAGTCTTTAGAGTTTTGACCTGTGAGTGAGGGGGTTTTGTATAAGGACACTAGAAAGTCACAGGTTTTTAACATTAAGATGATTGGGAGATGAAGAAAAGCACTCAATGTTCAAGAACTAGTTTGCTCATCTTGTGAGTTATCCCAAGAGCACTTCACCTGTGCTTCATAGGTAACTTCAGGGACAGAATTCCGAAGTCGTTGGCAAAAGCGGCCATTGCAAGGAGAAAGTTTGTGAGAAAGAGCTGCAAGTCACTGTGCCGGGTGTTTTCCTCTGAGCGGGGAAGGGTGAAGGAGACCAAGCTGTTTGTGAATTTCCTCTTCCTGTTTTACTAACCAACATCCTTGGGGGCAGTGGCGGTGCTTCCAGTTGCCTTCCTCTATTCTCAGTCTTGTCTGGACAAGCAGTGCTGTGTGGACATGCACTTGTCACGCAGACGCACATGAAGGTTTGAGTCTGCTGTAGCAGGAATCCAGGCAAAGGGACCCAGCTCACACATGGAGAGCAGGGACTGGTGCTGATATGGAATTTTGATAATACATATTCATTTCTCCTAAGTTACTGTAGCCCTGTTCCTGGACTCTCTAAGTGATCAAAATTACAGAATGGATAAAATCATTTCCTACCTTATTCTAAAGGGTTGCCAACAGTATGGAGTTGCAGTGTTTCTGGCTACACTCACAGAAGCATTTTATCTCATGTTTTTGTTCATTGCTACAAACAAGCAAGTTCATTTTTAACATTTATTCTTTATTGTGTTGGATGAAGTACCTAGGAAATGCAAGTATGTACGGTACTAAAATATTCATAGTTCCAAATAACATCATATGGTGCAGCCCAGTCTGCAGAAGCATCAGGAGAACCTTGCCTTTACACTTGACCATCTATCCTTGGCTGCTGTTAGGGGTACAGCAACAAATGGAGGAGAAAAACAATGAAGCTAAGTATGAGTAGTATACTTTTTCCAAACACACACATGCACTGCTTACAACAGAAACCCAATGGAAATGGGTCAGATGACAGCACTGGATGTATTATCTATAAAATGTAGACTCTGCAATAAAAAGCCAAAGGCACATAAAAATATATTTTACCTTTAAAAATAACTTAGTTACAGTCATACTTTGCTTGTATCTTACCAACATGTAGCCGATGGTCAACATTTTGCGATATAGATATAATAATATATAGGGATATATAAGAACTACAAGAGAATCCCCCCCCAAAAAAACCTATAAAGTTTGTTTACATGTGAAAACAAAGTTTTTTTTTAACACTGCATAATTTGCGAGGGTGAGTCCCAAAAAATGTAATATAGAAAAGAGTCTAGGGAAAAAAAGGTTTAGGTTTTAAATAAATTCTCAGTTCCTCTTGCTTAGAAAACTTGGAGCCTTGGCACCTTTCGTAGTTAGTATCAGTCTTGGCCAAGCCAGACTTCTTGTGTCCGTCAACAAGCAAATGTAAGCTGAATGCCAGCACGCAGCTGAAAGAGGCCCCTGACTCACTTCCTCTTTCTGCCAGGTCACGTTTGCTTGTTTTGTTGTCCTCCTGACTCCCCGACCCCCCCATTTGCTTTTGCAAACAGGAAGAGAATAACAGGTAAAAAACACTTTGCGGAAACATTATTTTTAGAAAGCCCATCCTGCAGCTACAACTGTGGAAGCTTCAGCTGGTGCTGCTTTAGTTTTGTTGTGGTTTCTTTTGCTTTTTTTTTTTCTGGGGGTACCTTTTACCCCCAAAGGAAAAGAACTGGTCTCCTGTTACTTATTTTTCTCCATGACGTTCAACACTTCATCCAAGAGTGAGGGCCCAAGATCGAGCTGCAGCGAGAGGAGAGACCCTGTAAGGTCAGAGAGGGACTCCTCTGATTTAGTCTTCCCCTTGCTGAGCTCGGCTGGGGCGGGCTGCTCGAACATGTCCTCGGCAGACCACTCCGGGTACTGTTCGGACAGGCTGGAAGAGTGACTGTCCCTGCCCTGGCTGGACTGCGAGGCCGAGCCGCTGGAGGCCCATGACGCGTCTCCTTGGCCAAGCGCCCCATTCATCAACACACTGCTGTCCTCTGGTGCCTTTTCCTCCACGACAGGTGCACAGCTGAGCCTGGGCAGCTTAGCCGGTCCAAATGATTCCTGTTTGGTGTTAAAAGTCACGGGCGATAACAAGGGTAGCATAAGGGCTTGGGACCCTCCAATGGTTGGGAGTGAGATGGCATTTTTGAGCACTGGTGAGGGCGTTTCTACAAACATGGAGTCCGAGGTGCTGTTGGCACGAAAGAAGTCGTTATGGCCTGGGAGCTGGCCCAGTCGCGCTTTCTCCTGGTTTCCTGGCAGGAGCTCATAGTTGCCCTGGAGAAAGGAGATATCTCCAAAGACGTCGTGCTGGCCCTCTTTGCCAATATGAATGGTGTGGCGGAAGTCCCCAAGTGGGGGGCTGATCATGTCGGGAGACAAGATGTCCCTCAGCTTGAATTTCTTTCCTTTCTTGTTGTTGGCAGCTTTTAGGTAAATCGGGGTCTTGGCTGGCATGGTGGGATGTGGGGATGCTGACCTTGCAAGCGGGAAGTTGGGCAGGGGGCGTTCTCCACGGGGATGTTCTGTGATTCAGAAAGCAAGCCTTCTGGATGCACCTGTCACATTTTACTCCAGTGGCTTCAGAAGCTGTTCTCAAGTAAAGATGGTGGTCTTGGAGACCTACTGAGCTTCCACTGCACGAGGCTTCCCAGGAAGCCCGTTACATCATCCAGTCCTCTCCACAGCAAGGAGAAACCTGCAGAAGAGAGCCAAGAAGGTTAGGGTACATGGCATTGCTGGGTTTCTTGGCCCTTTTCACAAACCCCCCACAGATAGTGACAAGACTGGCCCCCACCAGCATCCCACTTTCCCCTCACTGTTCTTATTCCTTTATGCAGGATGAAAACTCATCTTCAGAAAGTGTTTCACCTGGCTTGGTTTTAAGGGAAGATAGAAAAACAAGAACCCCACGCCCTGGACCCCAACACTTGCAGACATATCCGAGATGTTGGTCTTTCTCCCCTGAGACCTGCTTCCAGCATGCTACCAGGGTGACTTCGGCTTAGATGCAACTGGATTTCTTTTAAAGAGTATTTCCTCTTTAGTTCCACTATCAGGATTGACCGTGTTTATTAGGCTTACAAGGGGCTGAAAATGGCATCTCCAGTAATCACTAAATACTAGTGGCTAAATAAATATGAGGAAATGAATGTTTACAGATGAGAATGGAGATGCTGGAGTAAGAAAAAAAGATACTTGGTGTTAATAACACATAATCAGTTAACAGAAGAGCTGGGGTTGAGATCCTGCTGTAGCCAAGAACACCAGGGTTACAGGCTATGGGAGGTTTTCTGAGCTAGGAGAACGTACCTGCTTTCTCTCAAAGGGAAAACATGGAGATCTTGCTGAATAGTTTGGGCCTTCACTCAGAAAAACACCACTTCCTGTGTGAAGAAGACAGCACAGGCAGCGCCCCCGCAACCTGCCTCCTGGTGCAGGTATGCCTTGGCAGGTGCATTCTGTGACTTGCAAATGGATGATTCCGCTTGAGCCAGTGAGAGCTTTGGAAGCCCGAGGCTCTACAAGGAGACTGCCAGCACCATGAGGGAGCCTGGGTTCTAGGGGGAGGGAGGTTTTTCTCCCCAGTGTCTGAGGAGACCACAGCCCACGATCTTACTAGGACATGACCATGGGTCTCAAGGTTCTCCCCAGGAATTTACTGAGCTCTTGGTTGGGTCTTGTGGCAGTAACAAAAATTAAAACCCTGAGCTTTCACATGGAAACATCAGAACTTCCTTCCAATGCAAGTGCATAATACATGGTCCTATGTCTGGGCCTCTGGTTCTGCCTTTCTGCCATGTACATGTGCGGGAGGGGATTGCTGGCTGTTTGCAGGAATGGCTGGGATGCCAAGGCTTGAGGAGGTGGTGGCAACCTGGAGGAATAGCTGCCCAGCAGTGGTGTCCTAGGCTCACAGGTCCAGCTGCCAAGGGCAGCATGCTTGCCAAAATTCAGAGCCTGGAATGGCGACCACTGGTCAGCTGTGAAGACTTGGTTAGGTGAACTCAGAACCTGGAGCCCAAATAATCAAACTCATGAAACTTTAACTAAAGAGCAGTCCCCTCCCATTTCCACCATACCCTTCCACTGCCATCACATCTTCCCTTGAACTGAAAAAGAATTTGGAATGGTGAGGGTGGAATGCTTGCGACACCCAGAGCTCTCAGGGTCGTGGGTGAGCACCAGGTGGCAACCTAGGCATTGCACAGGTCAGCACTTGCAGGCACACAGGCACTCCTGGCCGGCAGCCACGGAAGGCCTGGTAAGATCAGTGGCTGGGACGCAAAGGTTAAAAGGAAGCAGTGGAAACCTACAATCAAACAGTACTGGTGGGGAGGCAGAGAAGGTGTGGATGGTGACATCTGGGAGGATGGAAGAAGAGACCCCACAAAGGTATTTTTCTTCCTGTAAATATTTACCCAGTATTTATGGCATGAACTTGACAAGGCAATGTGGGTTGAATTCCGACTTTGTGTCAGTTCCAAGAATGCCCATATATACTGAAAGCTTAGGGGAAAAAAAAATGGTGGGGGGAGGGAATTAGGAGCAGAAATGTAGCCTTCCAGCTTTACAGGGAGTGGATGTTTGCGTTGCTGGGGAAGCATCTGGAAGTTCTGACTCAGTCTCTTTGTCTTATCAGTTATCTTTCTTATTCCAGCTCCTCAGCATGCTCCAGCTGACCAGAGGCAACACCACCTCTTGGCTTCCGGAAAAAACCTTGGCTTATCAACCAATGGAAGGCCAGGTAGCTCTATCGGTTCCCCTCTCCCTTTCCCAGCTGACACTCAAAACAAGAAAAACTGTTGTTCATTTTCCTTTTCTTTGAAAGGTACTGAGAGACCTCCTATTGGCTAGTTCACTTCCCCAAGTGCCTGGAAACAGCCAGGACCGGGTCAGGACAGAGCCAGAAGCTCCATCCAGGTCTCCCATGTGGGAGGGAGGGAGGGACTCCAGTATATGTAGCCATCACCTGCTGCTCCCCTTCTCTCACTCCATCCCCGAGGAGGGAGGAATCTGCCACAGAGAAGCCAGGACTGAAACTAGATACTGCAGTACAAGATGTGGACATCCCATGTGATGGCTTAACTGTTGTAGCTCACACCTACCACACTGTTCTTTTAAAGTCTCCTCTGCTATTGCTGAGACAGAAACAGTGGCTTCTTTAAAGCAAACTGTATCTGGTCCGAGAGAGGATATGTGTATCTCCTGGCAACCAGCAGCATTTAACAATAGTAACTGTTTACTTTTGGTGCTACTGGGCACCATCCCAACCTTTGACATGCTATACCTCCCTGACAAGAACCCACCAGGCTGCTACTGCTCAGCCCTGAACATGCTGACTTCACTTCTGTACCATCAGCAGTGACTTGTTGGTGGAGTCCAGCTACCATGCAATAGGCCAGGTGATTGTGCTTGGGAATTTGACCTGAGACTGAATGAGCACTAGCTTGGGAATTTAGTCAATCAAGCAGACACATTCCCAAGACTTTTTCAGACATATCTGGGTGATGACACCCTGGGGTAGTGAGGGTGGGCTAACAGCCCATGGACACTGACAGTGGAAGCATGAGCACACTCAGCCTCAATGGAAGGCAGGTAGGGTGGCAATCACCTACCAAAAAATACAACCATGTGTCCTTTGACCCACTTAAAGGGAACAATACAACTCATAGGTCACTGCTGTACAAAGTTGTTGAAGCCAGCAACTGATAACAGCCAAGAGTTGGAAACAACCTAGGTGTCCACCTAGTGAGGACTGGATAAATAATGTTGCAGTCAACCAAATGCCATGCAAGTCTTAGAAGCTCAACTTGGCACATGCTCAATGGACAGAATCCCAAAGATGTTCAGCTCAAGCATTAGAAGAGTTGCACAAGTCAGTAAATATATTTGAATGGGACTGCCAAAGTCTGTAGAATCTTACCAGAAGCACTAACAATGAACAAACAAGTACACAGGGCTAAGAACACTTTTTTTTCTGCGAGCCAATTTTATGGCTGGTATTTAGGTCCTGAAAACCTGTCAACCCTGTGAGTTAGCTCAACATAGATGTCTTTAGGGGAAGATGCGGTTCAAGAGCAAGGTCCAGGAGGGCCAGGTATGGATGGGAAGACCTTACAAGGGGCCTGTGCCTCATCTCAGTTTGGCAAAGACAGATGGCCGTTTTCCATGTCAGCACATGTTTTGCAGAAAAGGCAGTGTTGGTCTGTATTTTGCAGAACGGAAATGACCTGAGTGGGGAGGGGTTTCTAAGGTAGTAGGGAAATAAAGCAGGAGAGCATGCAGGTGCTGGAGAAACGGGTGGATGGCAAGTGTTCAGGAGAAGAACAAGCAGGTACATGGCTTTTTCTGGGAGGTGGCTATTGACACAGAAAACATGTTATGGCTGAATGGTGCTAAATACCAAGATACTAAATCCTGCTCCCTCCTCAATCTCTTGAAGGTAGCTGGTAGCTGATCAACATGGAAGTAGAACAACAACAAAAAATTCCATCCACGCAGGAGTCATGGGGTCACCCAAGGCCTCTGTTCTTTGCCCAGAAGGAAGAGGGGCTGCTTATGGGAGTAAGTTAGTGAGAGAAGACAAAGAAGAGCCAGATGTGACTAATTAGACCAGATCTGGGTGGCAAGCACCTAGGTACTTCACAAGCCATAGGAAAAGCACACAGAGCTTAGTCTATAAATCAAGACATCCCCAACAGCATTAACTGGGCACTAAGCTGGTCAAGGGTCTTGGCCATCCACACTGGGGCCCCTTCCCTTTCTGCCACCTATCACCCCAGGGCTTCTCTGAGTCTCTACTTCACTCGCCTTGTCTCTATCTTTTGCCAGTTGCTCTCATTCCTCCACTCCCACTATCTTCTCCACATACCAAAAGACAAACCGCATGCACGTGGGTGGGTCTCCTTTTCACAAAGCCTGCCTTTGACCCTGAACGCTTTCCTGGCTGCTGATTCCGCTCACTGCGTTCTTGGATCAGAGTTTGCTTCTCTTCTCCCCCTTTCCTGCCCCCCCCTCGCCAGCTCAGATGACACCAGAGATCACACACTCCATGGGGACCTTACAGTCCTTCACTCCCAGGCTGCTGGACACTGGGGAGACTGGCCAACAAAGGGGTCCAGCTTCCTTCTCAAGATGGGGCACAGCCCAGCTGCAAATGGACACTCTCCCACTCATAAGTATTTGGAGAAATCCCACCATGTCCAGACACCCAAAGACCTGGGAGGAAGGCAGAACCTGGATTTGACAAGGAAGGGACCAGGCTCCTAGCACTAGGTTTCTAGCTTGGGACCAATGGAAGCATTAAGTGGCAAATAATACACAAACATAGCAATAATTCAACCAAGAAAAAGAAAAATGTGAAGCAGCCCTTTGTTAATCTCCTTATCTTTTGGGCAAACAGAGTGATGCTAAAAATACCAAGCAGGGCAGGGCCAGGAGGTGAGAAAAAGCAAATGGTATTAAAATTAAAAATAAAGACAGAAAATTCAGTTCCTGAATTACTTAGAGCTGACTGTACTGGCAACTCAACAGGGCCCCAAAAAGAACAAAGAGGTTGAGATTAAAACAAATTCCATTTATTTTAAGAAAGGAATGCTTGGTTTGTCTAATTGTTTTTAGATTAATTCTTAATGTGCAGAAAGGCTACAAGAATTTCTTGCATCCTGCAAACAAGGCTACAACGCTAATTTCAAACACACATATGAAAACAGGGATGCTACTGTTCTGAGTGGCCTGTGGCCTTCATCCTCCTCTGCTTGCATGTTTCCCTCTGGCAAGAACATCCCAGCTTCTCATCACTGGCCCCTTGGCTTCAGCAACACCATCTATGTGCCCTTCCTCTCAGCACCCTCCACACCCCAGCACACATACGACCTTAATTCCACCTGCCTGCCTGACTCACGGGTTAGAATCCATAGAAGGTCTCTGACTTGTCCAAGGTCTCACCTCCCTTCCCCAGCCCCCAGCAGATTTCTCTCGGGCAACTAGCTGCCAGCCAGGGCATGGCAATAATCCTACTGTGCTGAGCTCTGAGAAACTGCACTTGACCTGGGCTCTAGCCTCCTCCAGGGCTGAAGGATACCTGGGACGTGTTCCTACACGCTCACTGGGAGGAGGCTAACCAGCAAGGAGAGGCTGAAGCCACAGAGCGGCATAAAGAAAGCTGATCATTAGGGATCTGGAAGAATTGTTTCATTGTGATGGAAAGGGGATTATTATTAATTTGTTCTGGAGCTGCCAAGCATAAATTGTAAAGAAAGAGATCCAGGATTCTGGAGAGGTAGCTTGGGCTGCCCAGCAGAGGGGCACGAGGGAGCACTGTGTTTTGCTCAGGATGAGGAGCCTCCAGGGAGTCTTCCTGATGAGTGGGGTCTCCGTTTTGCTCACCTGGGTCTTCTATAAGGGCCACCATCCCTGCTAGTATCCTTACAGTCTCAACCTGGCTCCCAGATGCAAACAGATTCACCCTTGACAAGGCTTGCTGAATGCCTGGCCAGACTTTGCAATCGGCAAAGGCTGAGAGATTAAGACAGTGTGGGCAGTCATGCCCATCTTTTTACAAACCCCTGTAGGACTTTACCAAAGTCAGAGGTTTTAAATTTAATGGGGGGGGGGGTGACCCACCATATTAAAAATTCAACATTAGACTCAAAGGAAAATAATGCAAGCAGAGACCAATAGCATGCACGGGGTAGCCAGGTTGGGGGGTGGGGAGTGGATTCTTCTCATATTTGCAATGTTTCGCTCCACCCATCTGAGAAGATAAGAAGGCTGTTCTATTTCTGGACTCGCATCCTCCCCCCAGCTCGTCTCCACGGAGGCCCCAACTCCATGCTCACAGACTACAAACCTGCAGCCACTGAGCTTGGCCAAGTGTGTGACTCTGGTGTGACCCAACAGGCTGTACCACTGTAACCCATCAAAGTCTGATCCACCTCGCCGTTTTGGCTACTGATAAACTGGCTCCTCTGGGTACGATTCAGCTGCTGCTTGCTTTCCTTTTGCATCCCTGATTGTACAGAGACCTATAAACACCATACAGAAGCATGTACTGCTCATTTGGCCTACACTCCTCACATCTGTGGGCTCTAACTGCACTATGTGAGAAAGGTATCTTAGCAGCATAATCTGGTGACAAAAAAAGTGCCAATTCTGCACTTTTGAAGACAGCTTAGGAAGGCCTTTTTCCTCTATAAAAATGAGCTCCTGGGGGGAGAACCTGGAATGGATGCTGATCCCTGAGTTACAAGGCAGGAGGAGGGCAGGTTCTGCCATGCCTGGTTCATTTGTCACTACCTGTTGAGTGTGAGAGTTGCCTCTGGGCAGGAACTCTGGCTAGGGGGACGGGAAGCTAACAAGGCACTTGCTATGAACTGCTCACATACTTTCTTAGCTAATGGATCTACAAGGTCATCATCAATGTTGGCAGCAAAGTTGATGGTGAGGTTTTCAGTCATGTTGAGCCAGGATGTTCATTCTAAAATCTGCTCAGAAGGAAGGAACCTGTGAAAGCTGCTTTGTGGCTCATGAAACTGCTGTTTCCCTTACAGAAGTATAAAATGTGCATCAACTAAAAAGAGCAAAAAGGGGGAAGAAATTCATATTAAAGTCAGTAGTTTTTCTATGCAAAACTCCAGTTCTAGCAGTGGTAACATCAAGTGAACCAAAATGACAGGTTGACAGGTGTCAGAAATTTAGATCATGTTGATTTCACCCACAGGTAATAGCCAAGTTTCTGGTTTTCCTAGGCTTCAAATTGAAGCCCGCTTGCCTGACTGAACACTTGAGGGTGAAGTCACAGATAAGAGATTTGCATGCTCTCCTCCCACTGTGCCAGGGCCCTCAGCAGGCCTCCTGCTCCTGGAGGGACTGACAGGAGGCTCTCGCTCATCACTCTGGTGCTGGGGCCATTCTGTTGTCAACCCTTCCAGCAGACTATCCAGTGCTACCTGCAGATGCCTGTTCGTACAGAAATACGTGGAGGTCTGCAGAAGGTCCACAGAAGATGAGTACTAGGGGAAAAAGCACAGACTTCTGTTTCTGCAAACTTTTAGAAGTACCCTTGCCTTTGCTAAGTCAATGAGTGCATGAATAAATGAACATTTTCCAACTAAGCTGAAAGCTATTCTGTGTGCATGAACTGAGTACAATTCATCTTGTCTTTCACCATGTATGATGCACAGCGAACCTGAAGCCTGTCAAGTATTGAACCTGTAACCCACGCTGGGTGGTCCACCATGAGAGGCAGGCTGATTGGCCTGCAGGAACCCAGGACCAAGTTTACAGAGGCCCTGTGGGCAAGTGACAGAGATGTTTGGTGCTCCAAGGAACTTACACTTGCAAGGGTGGCCAGCACTGGAGTGCTGGCAGCAGTCTGCTGCTTCCCTATGTAACGCTCAGGACCCAGCTCCTGGGGTGCAGTCTTCCACTAAGCCTACGTGACAGGTCCACCGACCACAGCGTGGAGGAAGAAGATTTCAGCCACAGCTGTGCCGCTAACCTGGCCAACACGAACACTGTTTGTCTTGAAGTCCGACAGCATTGAGAGGAAATGATGCACAAGGTCCCAACATCAATAAAAGGTAAGAGATGCTATCTTGGCCTTGTCAGACACCCACAACGCATAAAAGGCACCCTAGACACAAATCCCTCCAGCTCTAACTCAGGAGGACTTCTCAACATATTTGCCATTGTCAGAAAGAATCTCAAACAAAAAGATTTTTAGACTTCACGGTAAATGACAAAAAAAAAAATTAAAGTAATAAAGTTCCTGAGCCTCCCTGGAGGAAAACAGACATCCTGTTCTTAGAAAACAGAGTGGGCTAAGTGCCGTGAATGCTTTTCCCAGAGGAAACACGTGCATGGCACTCCATACAACCACACAGCTTTCACCAGGGACAATAGCTCCCCTCCCTCTCCATCCACATTCCACTTCCCTCCCAACTGTTGGAAGCCAAGACCCCTGGGTTCCCAGCGTGGAATATCGTCTTCCCACCTTCCAACCATCAGCCGCTATCTGTGACATGTTAGAGCTGCTTCAGAGTCACTTCCTTCCTCACAGCGGCAGCCTTCTCCATCTCGCCTCCTGTAAGCTGGCCTCGTTGCTGCCTTGGTTTGCTAAGTAGACTTATGGGATGTGACTTGTTATTTTTCTGTGTTTGGGTTCTGTGAAGGATGTCTCCAGGAAAGTGGTAAGCAAAAAAAGGATAGATGGTAAGAAAAGTGCTGTAAGCAAGTACTACTGGTATTAAATCTCTTCTTGGGAGTTCCTCAAGTTTTACTGAATATGCCCCTCTAAGTTTTTCCTTTATCTGTTGGCTCAACTGCCTGCATACTATATCATATGAATCTGGCCCTGTATTTTTGTAAATACAGTTTTCTTAGAATACACCTAGGCTCATTTACTTAGGGTCTACTGCTCAGTGGCTCTTAGCTGACCTCTACTCCCAGGGCATCCTGCTGGAAGTAGTTTTCACTCTCATGATGCTGGGGATGGTGCATGTGCTATGTGCACCGAGCAGGTCCAGGCCAGAAATGATGCTAAACACCCTGTGACCCACAGGACAACCTCCTCCAAGGTAAGAATCCTCTGGCCTCCTTTCTCCTTAGTACTGAGGTCAACAAACCCTAATACAGCTGTGTCTAGGCTGCAAGGTCCAGTTGTGATAAAATCTGCATGTGGCTTTAAAGTATAAACCATTAACTGACCACTACAGAACAAGTTTGGAGCCTTGTCTTAGATGGTCACCTGCGGTCTGTTCTCCCACACACCCTGTAGTTCTCATCCCTGAACTTAGCTTTAACTGCCACCTCTCATGGTAATTTTACAATGGCATTCTCAGCCCACAAGTACCTACTAAGTCTACATCTGTGCAGCTCAATGCCAATCAATGGACCAGGGCCAGGCCCTGGCAGTCTTAAGGAAAGGAAGTTTAACTAAGAGGCCAGTGCTGTGGTGTATCAGACTAAGCCACTGCCTATAGTACCAGCATCCTATACGGGCACTGGTTCATGTCTTGGCAGCTCCATTTCTGATCCAGCTCCCTGCTTATGGCCTGGGAAAGCAGCACAGGATGGCTCAAGCCCTTGGGCCCCTCCCTGCACCCATATGTGAGACCTGGAAGAAGCTCATGCCTCCTGACAAACTCAGCTCCAGCTGCTGCAGCCATCTGGGGAGTGAATCAGCAGGAAGAAGGCCTCTCTCTACCCATCCTCTCTAACTCTACCTTTCACATAAAAATAAGTTTTATAAAAATGGAAACTAAAAGCTTTTAGAAAGTTCTTGACATTGCCTTAACAATCAAGTACATGATCAGATTCTTCTTCCTTGCTGAACAGGCCCCTGACAAGTTTTGGCAGGCACACATTGTGGAGCTTTCCTGGGGACTGTGCATGGCTCATGCTGTGTGCTCATGGTGCAGAATATCATTGGGTACAATGGATTAGAAACAGACACACCAAAAAAATCTGGTGGTGCTCTCCATACAGTGTAAAAAGCCTCATCCCTGTGTCTGAGCATTTTCCACTGGGCTCCCATCAGATACTCTGTCCCACATGAACTCTCTTGCCTTCTGTCTTCCCCCAGACTGGCTAGGGCATACGCCTCCCATCATTCTTCTCCCACCAATTGCAAGAATCCATCAAAATCCTAAATCCAGTTGAGGTCTCCATCTCTCTTACTGCCTCATTTTCTACACCAAGTCATATGAAGCTAGCGTTGGATCTCCCCCAGTCTGGGTCCATTTCTGTCCAACCTCACTGCCTTGACCTTGCTTCTGGCTCTCCTGCTCTTTCTCTTGCATAAGAACATTTACTTCTCTACCTGCTTCCCTCCTCCCATTCCTACCAAATGGAGCAACGTGGAATCTCCCTGAAACCTGTCACTCCCCCTTAACTTAAAACCCTTTCAGAGCTGGTTTACTTTTTATAGTTTGGGGGAAAGATGGCTTGTAAGGCCCCTCTGCAGTTTGGAAAACCTGCCCATACCTGGAGCTGTCTTCTCCTGCCAGCTCCCCAGGGCCTCTTAGGACCCCACCATGGTCTGTGTATACCTCCAACCTACCAATTCCTCAGACCATACTGGCCTGTATACTTGACTGACTTTTCCACTATGCCGTTACCTGGCAGAGCAAGTACTGAATAAATGTTTGCTGGATGAACAAATGAGAAAACTTACAAGAAAACTGCCCTCTCTTCAACTCTGCCTGCTCCGCTGACAAGGCAAGATGGGTGTCTTCTATGGCTCCTACAAGAATCAACCAATCATTTAACATTTTTTTTTATGCTAAAGGATTTCTTTGTTTTTCCTTCTGTAAGACACTTCAGCCTTCCTTTCTCCCTCAGCATCTTACACAAACCTAAGTAATTCTACGGGATGGAACATATCTTTAGGACTAGCACAAATATTTGTGTACATGCTGTATGAATAGGAAATGACTTCTATCCATGACTGCAATATGTAAATAGTGTCTTAGATTGGGGAGAATCTGACAATAGCTTCTTCCCCCGAATTCAGACTTACTGGTTATGCTTAAGTCAAACTCAAACAATGAGGCCCTGGAAAACAATGAGGTTGTTCTCCTGACTCTCCTTCTAAAAGGAAATGAGTTAAGTGGAAGCCTGGCTTATTTGGCCTAACAGGTACAAGGAAGCTTCTAGAAACTACACTGAATATTGACTTCAAAAAGCTGTTTTGAACATCAATGTGTAACCAGCACATGGCACAGATGAGATACTTGGAAGAGAAATTACCAAAATGCTTACCAAAAAGGACAAAGAAACAGAAGCACTTACTGCGTGAGCAGCCATTGCACTGCTCTTCCAGGTCTCCAGGGAGAAAAGAACGGGACCTAAGCTTTGGGCCACACTACATAGGGCACTCCTAACATATCGGGGTACCAGTTCCTTCCCAAATAAAAAGGAGAGAGTCTCAAACATGGTTAACTCATTGGTGGTTAGAAGTTGTATATGTGACAATCTTCCAAACTACACTAAGCTAATAAGCAAACACATGGCACCGTCTTTACTTTCAGTGAAAATTCAGGATACCTATTAAGATGCAATCCTAATGGCCAAGATAGCCATATCTGTCTCAAGTGTTTTCACATTGGTTATCAATAACAGTGGTAGGTGGGGTTAAAATGGCTTATGCTCACCAGAGGAAGGGGATTTTTAGCACCAGGTAGATCAGAGGACAATCTTTGTGTCCATGGGACACCAGACTGCATTAAATTCTATACACACACCTGCACACTTTCTCTCCACCAGCAGTATTTTTGGCCTTAAGAGTGACCGGGCCATACTGGATAATGATGTTATTTTAGTATCTAAATGGGATTTCTTATTATAGTCCCAGTGAAGACATAAACAAAAACCTTTTGCTCTCCTAATCTCACTAGTGACTTGCTCTATCATGGATGACGAGAGTGAGGAATCCACTGAATGCCAGTCAAAGCACATTTTGCTTAATTTCTATGGAAAAGCAAACTGAGACTTCTTGCTTCTATCTTAAGACAGGGAAGGGCAGGGAGGGAAAGGGGCCTTCACTTGGTGGTCCTGGGAGTGGCAGTAAGAGTCAGCTGGGGACAGGCCCAAGGAACCTTTCCAAGGGAAGTGGAAGCTCAATTGGAGCACTGCATTTTGAGTCGAATCTTGCAGGACTTGAGGAGTAAGGAACATCCTAACGTCTTGCTAATAGTTTTATTTTGATCATAGAACTATTTTCAAGAACTTTTGGAAAACTAAAATGCAGAGTTAAAAAATGCACGCAAGCCGCTGACTTTATTTTCAAAAAAGAGACAATTATGATGATTTTTAAAATCATCTCTCCTCAATAAAATTTTGGTTTTGCGGGCCAGCATTCCATACGGGTGACTATTTGAGTCCTGGCGGCCCCCCTCCCGTCTAGCTCCCTGCCAGTGCACCTGGGAGAGCAGTGAAGGATGGCACAAGTGCATAGATTCCTGCACACACACAGGAGAACTCTGCAAGAAGCTCCTGGCTTGGGACCCGCCCAGCTCCGGCCATCTGGGGAATGAAACCAATGGATGGAAGATCTCATCACGTCTCTCCTCTCTGCAAAAATGCCTTTCAACTAAATAATCTTCTAAAAAAAATAAAAAGAGGATTTTCTTTAGGAAAAAATATTTGAGTTTTATATACTGAAGAGCTGCCTGTTGAATCAGCACTGATAAAATATACAAGGATATCTCCTGGTGCTTCTACCTGTGTGGCAGGGTTACTGGTTGGCAGACTGTGTGCTGATATCAGCAAAGCAGGAAACTTTCTGGATAGGCTGCTTGACTTAAGACACACACTCTTATCAAATCTCTGCATGACACAAAACCCAGATGAAGCCTCCATGTGCCATGGACAAACTGTGGTCCAAACTCACATGAACAGACTCAAGGATTGGCAGAATAAAACTTGTAAAGTTCTGCATTTGGGTTAGAATAATGTAATCCCCCAAGTGCATACTAAGGTGGGATCTGGCTTGTAGTTCCTCGTGAAATGGCCCTGGGTATTCAGCTCACTGTTGCCTTGCTAGGAGCTGATGGTGCAATGAGGTGGCTTGAAAAGGCACCAACACAAAGCCTCGCTGTATTTTGTTTTGCCTGAACCTTGTCTGGGGACCCATCTTCCAAGGAGCTTTGCGATGCCAGCACCTATGGGTGAAGGGTAAGCTAAATTGCCAAAGTGGAGCCCCAGCAGGTAGACTGGGTGCTGTGAGAGAGGAGGGAGCCAACACAGGGCACATGGTTGCTTTCTTGAAACACTTGATAAACTGCTAAGAGGCAGGCCATCTGCAGAGTCCCAAGTAGAGACCCAAGTATGTGATGGATTAAGGTTCACTGAAAGCCTGTCTCCTGACAAAGTCCACATCAGTGAGCTGCCAGTGTGCAGAATGGGGGGCAGAGAGGTCCATCCCAGGAAGTCTCCCAGCTGAGTCTGAGAGAGGGTGCTGAGCATCCCTGCCATGCAGATGCTCCAGAATCCACCTCCACTCCACGGTGCCAGCTTAAAGCAGCAGCCCTTGTGTGTGCAGTCAACTACATGGACACACAGATTATAGCACATACGTCCCAATGCCTGGGATCTGCACACCTTCAGTGTTAGAGACATCATACATTTTGTTTTAGCACAGCAGGTCTCTTTCAGGTGTTCCGTTTTCTGGAAGTCTCAGGGATGTAGGAAGGCACGATGGGACAGTGGCAATTGGAAGGGAGACTGGAAAAGCAAGGCCAAGCCTGCTCCTCTTAAGCCAAAGAAATTTTGCTGTTATCTGCTCATGTAAGAGACTTAACGATCTTCTTGCTTGCCCTTGCCTTAAAAAAAATTGAAGGAATACTTCACCAAGAGCCAACAGCCATGCTCGGTGTCATTTAAATTCTTGAGGACTTAGCTGCATGCCAGAATGAGAGAATGGGGCTGAGATAAGGCCACTCTGCATGTGTGGTTCTACATTACTTGCAGAAACATTTAGCTTTCAGGGAATTTCAAGGAGAAAAAAAGAAACATAATTTCTATTAAAAGACTATCTTAAGAGTCAGAATAGTTTTTCATCAGCTTATCCACATTTCACCATCCTTTCTCAACTCTTCCTGGTATTCAGTCAGGGTGCCAAGTCATGCCATCCAGTCCCTCTGGGAAGCCTCAGTTTGTTCATCTAAAAAATGGTAACAGTACTGGGAGGTGTCATCTTAGAAGCACAGAACAGAAAGTGCCAGGCCAGGCCCTGGCAAGCAGTGAGTCCAAATCAGTGCAAGGGGCAGCTGGTGTTGTTGACTGTTCCAACAAACATAGCTGCAGAAGGGGTAAGAGGGGCTGGAAGCGCACACTGGGGATTTCTTTTCAGACTTGGGATGCTGCCACCCGATTGTTTCCAATGTAGTATGAAAAACTCCCAATGTCCTGGTTCCAACTGCCTGACTCCCCATTTGGTGAATAAAACAAACTGCAACATGAAAGATGTTTCTGTTTCCCTCCAGCACAGCCCCACAGATCTGTCCACAGTGTCCTCCGCTGGGCTGCAGGTGGAACACTCCTACCCATCTCCATTCCATTCCCAGCCTCCAAGGAACGTGAAACAAAATCCAGCTACCAGTATCAACTTACACTCAACTTCTTGTAAGGCCACGAATCCACACTATTTTGGAAGATATTTCATACTGAAGTTTTCTGAAATCAAGAAAAGAAGTAGCCAGTTTGGTGCTAGGACATGCACACAGAGGGTCGTTGTGGGGCCAGCTGTGAGAAGTAAGCCAGGGAGAGAGCCCTCTGTGTGCCTTCACCGGGCCCCTGGCTGGATACTCTCATACTAATTCAGTAACAAGCCTCTACGAAGTGCCATGCAAGTGTTCTGGGTAGGCCACAGCAGTGGTGCACTCTGAAGTGTGCAGAGAGATCAACATACCAATAAGTGAGTGGCTAACACAGTCATGGCTGATGAGAAGTCTTAAGCAGTGCTGACAGGTGCATCGGCCCTTCCTCTGTGCTCTAGGTCTCTAGGTGATACGTGGGTATCACCATCACTTCCAGGGCACAAGAACACCTTGGTGGAGGCTGACTTCTCTTCTCAATGGGAAGACTTGAGAAGATCTAGCAGAGCAGGTTGGGTGGAGGACAGGGCCAGTTTCCACAGTATCCTAGGAGAATCCTACCACCAGGATAAGATGACTGGGTATGGAGTGGAGGAGGGTTCGCTCTAGAGACTTAGCCAACATGGTGAAGACTACACTGCCCACTTCTTCATTAAATCCTATTGTAAAAGAAGAATGGCAAGATTAATTAGATTCTGTCCTTGAGGAACTCAGAGTCTGGTCAGTCACAGGGTCAACAAGTGAGCATTTAAAACACAGCTGAGTGGATCAAGTATTCAGCCTAACAGGTAAAAAGCCATTGGGATGCCCACATGCTGTAGAGAAATTCCTGGGTCCAAGTCCTGGCTCTGCTTCTAAATCCAGCTTCCTGCGGTTAGGCAACCCTCCCTGGGGGACAGCAGTGATGGCCCATGGACTTGGGTCCGGGCCACCCACACAGGAGTTCTGATTTGAGTTCCAGGCTCTTGGCTCTGGCATGGTCCAGCCCTAACCACTGTGGCATTTAAGGAATGAACTAAAAGATGGGAATTCTCTGTCTCTTTGCCTCTCAAATGAAAACAAAATTTAATAATGGTTATTACAGAAGGCCCAAGACACGATGGAAACTCTTCAAATAAGGAAAAGGGAGTCAGAATTACAAGAGTTTAGAGCCATAAGACTTGGAGACCAGCACTGCTTCCCTTGCCCCCACAGCCTTTCAGCACAGAGGCCAGGAAGCGGCCTACCAGAGCAGGGCAGCAAGATGCCATGGGACAAACAGGTCAACCAAAGGCTTGCAGCCTGGCCTCATGTGTTGAAAGCAATGTTTTAGGTCTGACCGAATCTTGGCAAAATTGGAAAAAAAATTTTTTTAATTGAAAAAATGAATAAGGAAAAGAAATCAAACACATCCCAAAATGGCAAAGTCGCATTTCACACCAAAGGCCTTTGCTTGTTTTGACACGAGTAGCCTGAATGATCATGACCCATTAGAACAGATCTTCAGCAAGGAAACGTATGGCAATGATCTATCATGCTTACAACTATGACCTTCAAATTGTCACCTGAACATGACAGATTCTCCAACGTGTCAGCTATCTAAGTAGAGACCTTGACTTGGAATCAGGACCTTGACTTTGCCGACTCAGGCTGCTCGGTTCTGTGGTCCCTGCTCTCACAGCATTATTAAGGACAGTGAGGCTAACAGGTGCCCCTTATCCTGGCTCACTGCATCTGCCACAGAATCTGGGATCAGCTGGAGCCAAATGCCTCAAGTCAAACTCAAGAAAAAGACTCTGAGAGGTCACAGCTGAGACTTGCATCTTTGCCTTCCAATCCCCAATCCCACCTATCTCCTCATCTTCCACACTTCATTCTGCATTCCTTCAATTCGTGGCAGGGCAATGTGGTATCTGCTGGCCTCCTTGGGTGTGCTTTTATAGCTCCATCCCCGTGATTCTCTCAGATGCCCATGGATTCCCTCTGTTCTGCAGGGTATTGAGGTGAGGGGCATGTGGCTTCTGCCTGTGGGTCAACATTTTCCAGACTGTGTGTCCTGCCAGACTATTCTCGCAGCTGCCCTGTAGGCCAAACCATGAGAGCCATCCTGGACACTGCCTCCTTGCTGGAGGTTCGTGTACACCTGGCAGGAGCTATGCTCTGCAAAGTCCTACAGAAAGATCCTTCATCAGAATGGCTTCCCACTCATGCAGGGCTTGGGACATGTCTTAGGGGGTACCCTACTGGCTAAAGGCAGGGGAGTGGGAGCTGTGATACTGCTTGGCAAAGATCTACAGGCCAGGAGGCCAACATTTCTTAAAATATAGGTCATTTCAAAATTACTGAAAATCCTTGTATTTTTCAAGTTGGGATTCTAGAATTTTACAGTGAATTCAGGACTTAGGCAAGCAATAAGGACCAAGCAGACACCAGTTTGGAACTCAACAGCACTTTAAGGAAAGAAATGTGCCTGTTGCTAGAGAACTGACTGCTTATTTCTTCTGGTTTGTGGGGTTGTGTTTTGTTTCATATCCTTTTAAAAGGTGAGGGCAGGAAATTGAAGATGCCAAATGGAGATGTACAGGTCCAAGACTGTCACCCTTGGCTCTGATGCCAAGGCAGTTATTTCAGGCCTCAGCAAAGGCCAGGACAAACCCAGAGTGTCAAGGCAACGAGGCCAGGCGGGGCTTGGGTCATCTGCGGTTTCCAAGGCCTCCATACTCACTCCTTTTCTGTCTCCTTGCCTGGAAGCTCATCTGACAGCGGGTGGGGCAGGTGCAGGACCAAGACCCACCCAATTTCCCCAGGCAGAGCACAGTGCTTGCAGCCCTTCCCTCAGCACTTGAGGCTGCACTGCTCCCAAATGTATGTCAAACACAACAACTGCCAGGGCCCAAAGCATGTGGCAATGTGAATGCAACACCCATCCAGACCTGGTTACTGGACCCCACATCCTCTATCTTGTGGTGACTCTGCAGCAAGGGCACAGAGCAGCCCCACTTCATCCCTGGGCAGACCTCATTACCTGGCATGACTATCTTCCTCAGTGTACAATCCCCAACATCTTCAGCTAGTCAATTCCTTTGTGGTAAACTGTTCATGAGAACAGCCTGCACTGTGCATGTGGGCTGCACTGCAGAAGACTCTCACCAAATAGAATACAGTTATGCACGTGGGATTCCCCAGGCTGGCAATGACTATCATTTTCCTGTGGGTGATGGGGCTATGAGGTACTGGCTGAGATAAAATGAGTTATTGGCTAAGAACCAACAACCACAATAAGAATTCGGTTTAGTAGCTCTCCTGCCCCTCTGTCCTAGTCCAGGTGGTGGTGAGGAGTCTGGTATTTAGGATAGGGTCCTAGGACTGGAGCGAAAACCCTGACTCTGTTACTGATTTAGCAGTGTGACCTTGGCCAACATCCTAAATCTTTCTGAGTCTGTGTTCTTATCTGGGAGAGGAGTGCAATATCCGGATCTCACAGATCTATGAATATTCATTGAGAGGACCAAAGCCAGCGGACTTGCAAACAGCCACCTGGGCCAGGCAGGGTTTCCAGTGCCTATAGCTTTTACCTTCTGCAATCTTCCAGGCAACAAAAGCATCCCTACTTTACAGCTAACGGGTGAGGTACCCAGGCTAAGTCACTGCCCAACTGTACAGAGCTAGCACATTTGCAAACCCTGCTGTCTGACTGGGTGAACCTTTATAACCTTAAGGTTCTTATTCCCCGAAGCATCCCCCTGACAAGGCCATAGGACTAGCTGCTCACCCACTGTTTAACTGCATGTTCACATTCAGACATGTTCCCTGCTGTGTAATTTTGAACAAGTAATGTAACTGGTCTGTCCTCAGTATCTACACCTGCAAAATGGTCACATGACTCTTTCCTCTTTCACGGAATGAATTAGAAGGAGCAGCTGGCATCTAGGATGAGCTCCTCCCAGGAAGTACTTGACTCCCAAAGCAAGACGCGCGGAGGATTCCTGAGCTCCCATGTGTGGCAAAGAAGAGTCTGTGGCTGGTTCAATCTACCTGTTCCAAGCAGCTATACTTGGTGTCTGGTAAATAAACTGTTTAAAATAGATTTAAATTTCGAGAAGAAAAAAAAAAAATGGTCCACAAGTCCTTGGGGAAAAAGAAATTAGTCTGGGCCTAAATGAAGCCAGGACCTCAATAATTAAAACAGTGATGGAAACAAATCAAAGCAATCTTCCTGGAGGTTTTCCGAGTTCTGAATCCATCCCACCCTCTGGATAAGGACCCAAGAGCATGTGGAGAATTTATAGCCTGCTAAAAATCATGATGTGATGCAGGTTAAAGCAACCGTGGCCCCAAGGCAGACTGTGGAATACCAGAACTCTAAGTGAAAAAGGCTAGCTTTTGTGAATGTGTTGGACACGAGACACAACACCACATTAAAGGGAAAGCTGGAGCACAGACAAGGCGCACTGGCTCCTGGGAGTCCTTCTGCAGTAACTGTACAGGCTTTGTATGTGGGCATCTCACACCATGGTGAAATGTGCAATATAGGGAGAAAAAAAAATGCAACATTGGTTACTAGAGCTCCCGTTCCTCCCTGTTCCACCGAGAATCAGGACAGGACCAGTGTGAGCCTCAGGAAAGGCGGAGCTCGTCATCTGTCATGCTCTTCAGCTGCTGCCCCCCACCCCCAGCAAGCCGCCCACGGCACCAGGGTCCACTCATGGAACTCATCATGCAAATCTCTCACAGATGACACTGCTGCAAAACAGCGTTGGCCATGGCTTCGGAACTGCTTCCACATTTCGTCTCCAAAGTTCTTATCTGCGGGCCGCTAAGGCTGAGCGTTCAGTACAACAGCGGAGCGCCTGGACCAGAAACCTGAACCATGCCCTCAATGCAGCAGTCGCCTCACTGTGGCATTGCTTTCCCAGGTGACAGCGCTTAGCATGTCACAACTGCCGCCAGTGTACTGCTGAGTGCTTGCCTCTCTGCTGAACAGGGGCGTGGAGACACACTCCTACACAACGTGTAGCTGCTCCTAAGAGTTCAGACCAAGTGCAGGTGTTATCAAAGACAAGCCTTCAGGAACTATCCAGAACACAAGCGAAGTTACGTTCACTAGCAGGTAGATGAAAGTTTTTTTGTAAGTCGGGACATTCTATGAGCTGTTTAAATTCACTTAGGGCTACACCGGGGCATTGCCCTGGCTTCCCCCAGGAGCTCTGGGGCCTTTATTTTCCCTCTGGTGTTCAGGGAAAGCCCCAAAGGCTGACCTTGCCATTAAAACAGGAACATCTGCTGCCCTCCTAACTCTTGTCCTCTCATACAGGGCAGCGCCTCTTAAGAAACTCCAGGCCACGGTCAGGGCTGAGTGGGGGGTGGGGAAACACCGACTCCAGTCCCCTCCCACTACAGCCCCCACGCCGCCAGACACATCAGCAGCCCACTGCCCCAAATACACCAGAGCTGGAAAGAGTCACACCGCAAAACACTCCGGACACGCCTATTCCAGTTCTCGGCTTCATTCACTTTTTTTTCTTTTGAAAGATGTAATTACTCCACTGTCAGCCTGGGCGGCACTCTGGGGCTTTTCCTCCTTTCAACACAGCTGCGCTCCCGGCTTTGATGCTGCTGTCCACGCAGCCGGTCCCAGCCACAGCCTGGCTTTCAGTAATGTAACATTCAAGTGCGTATTTATTTTTAAACTGACCTCTTCTAGACCGTACGGTATAAAAGGAGGTCCTGCCAAAAAACTATGCTACTTTCTATTTATAAGATGAAACACATGCCTCCCGAAGTCGACCGGGGTGGGGGCAGGAGGGCTGGAGTACCATCATTCTTAAACAACAAAAAAGACCGACCAGATCAATTCGTCCAGTTTCCAGAGGAGGGTGGAGGGAATCTTGTCCATGCATCCGCGTAATTAAAAAAAAAAAAAAAATTCAACGGTCAGATGCAGATGGGCAGGTTGGAGCCTAAACAGGCAGCACCTGGCCCGCAGAGCGGTGGCTGAGCTGCATCCCGCATTCGTGCGCGGCCCTTGAGCCGGCCCACCACGAGAGGGGCGCACTAGCCCCGCGTGGCTGGTGCTCGGACCCAGCAAGGCAACACGCGCTAAGAACGGTTCTGTCAATAGCCGCGAGGAGCAGCGCCGCGCCGCGGCCCCACCCTGAGAGCTGTGGGCACAAACGCCTCAGGAGCTCTGCGCCCTGCTCGGCGCGCCGCCCGACCTACCTCCCGAGGGGCCTGAAAGCCCTCCTCGGTTCCTCTGGACAGCAGCTGGGGAAGGCCAGGCCCTTGTGGGTGCCCGCCCCTCCGCCCGTGGTTTTCTGAACCCAACATCCGCGCACGCCCCGAACCCGGCACAGCCACGGGTAGGACAGACCTACAGCCAGGTAAGGCAGGAGGGGCCCTGGACTACCAACCGACTCACCGTCAACCGCCGGCCGCCTCCGGGCCGGGTGTCCCGGACCGACGCCTCTCCCGGGTGTTCGCCTTGCCCACTCGGGCGCGCAAATCCAGTCGGTGGCGCGGCGGCCGCTCACCGCATTATCCGTTCGGAGCTCGCGTAAAGGAAGTCCTGACCGACAGTCAGGTCTCGGGGTTGGTTTCCCCTCCAATCAGCCAGGGCCCTGCCGTAAAGCCCCTTGCCCGCTCGCGCCCAGGCCGGATTAGAACGAGCGAGAGTGCGAGCGAGACTGAGCAAGCGGCCGCCGGACCCGAGGACTGAACCTGCGGAGGGCGGGGCGGCGTGGGGGCGGGGCCGGGCGCGTGGGGCGGGCCGAGGCGGGGCGGAGGGCGCGGGCAGCCCCGCTGACCCAGCTCGCCTGGGTACCTGCGCCCGGGCCCAGGGTCCTGGGGCCCAGCAGTCCGCCGTGGGCGCACGCGCGCGTGGTCACTTTGCGCACGGTCGGCCGGCTCTGGGACAATGGGCGTTCATTGTTACTCCCTAGCGCCACTCCCGTGGGATGAGGCTTCCCTCGGAGGAAAGAAAAGTGGGCACAAAGCAAGAGCGTGGGACGCTCGGTTCAAAGGGAGGGATGCCGAGGTGCAGCCGTCTCAACGCGCGAGGACAATAGCACCGCGGAGGCACTGAACCGCGGGCGCCCACCTCCCTGCGTGCCAGGCAGCCCACCTTGCCGCGTGTCCCTCCAGGCGCGATGGGCGAGCGGGCGACCCACAGTGAAGGAAGACCACCTGACCGCGCCGCCCCAGCCGGGTCACCCGCAGCCAAGACTTTGAGGAAGGTGGGGGGGGGGGGAATGAAGGAGGGGAGGGTCGCTTTTTGTCAGTTTCTAGCGCGCACCGGAAGAAGCTGCCGCCAAAACCCGGAGAACGGATTTGGTGCACCCGGGGCTCGCGACCCTGCAAGTGGCGCACGAAGTGCCGCGGCAGAGGCAGGTTTTTCCTGTCCTCGGGGAGGCGTTTCCTCTCCTTCGGGGTTCCGCAAAGAGATTTACTTAAATCTGGAGCCAGCGGGTGGCGGCTGCCCCTAGACGCCCGCCCGGGCGCAGGTGGCGCAGCTGCCGGGCCGGGAGTGTAACATTCCGCCCGTGGCGGCACCTGCGCCCGCCGGTCAATCAAGCCCTCGCTGTTGCGCGCTCCGCCCCCCCGCCGGCGGTTGCTCTTGAACCCTGCTAATTAAGGTTAATTTTTTAAAATTAGTCTCCGTTTCTTCGTCCGCGAGTCACCGGTCCGCGGGGGGAAGGAATAGGAGACAGGAAAAGGGTGGCGTTTTCCGGCTGTGAAGTCCCCGCCAGCGCCATTGACCTGGGGAGTGGTCTGGGACCCGGAGGAGGGATCAGACTTGGCCTCAGCCTTGGGTCTCTCAGGTTGTATGGAAATCCTGGCATAAAACGGGGCCCCTCCAGGGGACACTGGCTTCCCTGGGAAATCTGGTCGCTTGGGAGTCATCTTGGCAATGCCTCCCTCCGGTCTGTGGGAAGCCCCGAATTGCTCATTAAGTCACCTTTGTCACATAGGCCATGACCACTGTGATGATGTGGCTGCGAAGGAAAAGGTCCGGGAGTGTTGTGGGAAGAATACTTGAGCAGACTGGGAATAGCCTGGAGAAAAGAATAGTTGTCAGGTCACGTGGTCCTGAGGTTGGAAGTTAGACATAAAATTCTCTAGGGGTGATGTTACAAAGTGGACCCGCAGTGTGTGCAGATAAGAGACCCATCCTTAATGTTTGTCTTTCCTGACAGCTGCGCCAGCTTCCCTTGGCAGATACCTAATTCTACCCCACATTCCTGAGGATTTCACTTGGGGGTCATATTTCAAAATATATGCTCTCTTTGGCATATATAATGTATATATGTTATATAGGAATTTATTGAAAAACTAAATATTACCGCCTTACTTGGATAAAGGGTTTTTAAAATAAATATTTATACCTTGCTCTCATTACACTTGGTATTTTTATGAGTACGAATCGTATGTGCATATTTTTATAAAATATCGCATGAAAAACTTATGCACACATAAAGACATTCCTTCCACATCTGTCTTGTGCTTTTTTATTTACTCTATTGTTGGCTGCCATTAAAAGCAGTTTATTTCCACAGGGCTACATAAATAACTTGTACAACATGTGCAAATACAGAGCAGCAGGTTGATTGAGGGATTGCCTTTATTCTAAAACCCCAATTTCACTTTTCTACACTCTTCTTTGTCTTCTAGAAGCTTTCTCTTTTACCATACATTTTTGTGAAATGAAGACATCATGGACTGTTACCATGGTGTTGTATGCTAAGCTGCTGCCTGTGTCACAGGCATCCCATATGGGTGCTGGTTCAAGACCCATTTGTTCCGCTTCTGATCCAAGTCCCAGCTTGTGGCCTGGGAAAGCAGCAGAGGATGGCTCAAGTCCTTGGGCCCCTGCCTTGGAGAACAGGATGAAGCTCCTGGCTTGGGGTTAGATCAGCTCTGGCTGTCACGGCCATTTAGGAAGTGAACACTCTCAAACGTGGGGACAACTCAGGAATGACTCTGGGTGAGCAGAACCTCCTGGAAAGCCGGTGTCCCCTGGAAGGGCCCTGTTTTGTGCCAGAATTTCCATACAATCTGACAGTCCCAAGACTGGGCCTAAATACCACTTCCACACCTTTCAGTGCCTACTGATGGTGCTTTGGTTTCTCCTGGCTATTTTAATGTCTACATGATTTATTCGTACTGCCCATCTCCAGTGAGAAAAACATGACCTTCTATGGTAAATTATCCTTTCAAATGAGTATACTTCCTGCACTAACCACCATGACTTTTAGGTTTGATCTACTTACATTTCAGTGTTAAGGATTCTAATGCTGGAAGGAAAGGCTTTGCTCTGAGTGTGGGGGTAGATTGAGTTTCGGGGTTTTGAGATTCTATTTGTAATTTTGGAAAGGTTTAGTCTTGACAAACTGTTAACTTGGCAGACTGATTGTAAATAACAGCATGGAACAGCTGTTTAGGCCAACAGTGTACTATTGCTTTCTATTAGAGAACAATCAGGTAATATTGGCAATGGTCTTGTTGTCCAGAAACTTGCAGTCTGCTTATAGCACAGAGAACAACATAGTAGGGTGTGCAGGAAAAGCAGACCAACCTCTAGATACCAAGTGTGGTCCGGGGAGGAGCAGCACCAGGCTTTAACCCTGAGCTATGGAACTGGAATTTCTTTTTAATAAAACATCAATGATGTGTATGTATAGTTTGAGGAGCACTAAGAGCAGAGACTCTCTGCCATTTTAAGTGTCACAAACTCATTTTAAAAGTAATTTTTTGGGCCCAGTGCAATCGCCAGGGATTCCATATGGGCACCAGTTCTAATCCGGGTGGCTCAGCTTCCCATCCAGCTCCCTGCTTGTGGCCTTGGAAAGCAGTTGAGCCTATGGAACTATAGCATGAATAATAATAATAATGATAATAATAATAAATGTGACTATGCTTTGAAAGCACTAATTCCATTTTGAGCTTTTCCTTTTAACACAAGTTCTCTCTGAACCGTGGCTGCCTGATAGCCGGCCTGCGCTGACAACTGTGAGTTGATAGGCAAATGAAGTAATTGGGGTGCCACACTTTTCCCTCCGAGGTTGACATCTGGAAGACAAGATAATATAGCTTTTCAGTTGGTAAATACCAGTCCCTTCAAACTGGCATTTGCAATGCATCTCGCTGTGACTCTGTAAATACTCAGATGAGGCATCAGTGAAAAGCCACTGACCACCAGAGGCCACCTTCCAGGGAAAGTCCTTTACTTCACTGCCAGCAGCTCGGAGGCAGTCTGTAGACATCTGACTGTGACCTGAAGGATCCAAATTTTGTCTGCATGGATGTGTGGCATTTAGCTTGTACAAATTTTGTTTCTGTTACCTGCCCCCCCACCCCCCTTTGCCTATGCTTTTATGTGTTCCATTTTCTTTCTCTGCCTCTATGTGCATTGCAATAAGCTAATGAGCCATCTATCTTGCTGGGCTTATCATTTGATGAGAGGGTAAAAGAAACTTCCCCGTATGAAAAATTGAAGTTCATATTGTCACAGATATAGGGGAACCTGGCCACCCTGGCCGGTGAGTCTAGTGTGCCACTCTTCCCCTCTTCTCTCTTAATCTGTTGGGCCTCCCGGAGGGCTTGCCTGGCCTATCCTATCTGCCTGGGGGCACTTCCTCCCCAAATCATCAAAAGATTCTCTTCGCCTCCTACCCCCATTCATTAAGGTCCTTATGTCAATGACATTATCTGGGAGAGGCCCTTTGAGGAATAGCAGTCCCACCCACATTCCCTTTCCCTGAATAAAGAAGGAAGCCTAATTTCTTCATTACCTGGCATTAGATCTATTTACTTACAGACCTCAGTATGACTTATTCCCTTTGACATCTGAACTTCATTTGCTGTCCTATCTCCTGTACATTAAAAAAAAAAAATAGCACATAGTGGGTACTTAGTTAAATATTTATTGAATAAATGATCTCAAACTACAACCAGTACTGACTGTAAGAGGCTTGTTTACAAATGCCAAAGCTACAGATAGTATATTAAGCATTCCTGGAACATAAGACACATATGTTGGGGCAGGGTTGCCTGTCACTTCTCTGTAGTAGAACTGAACAAGAAACACTAAACACATGGAACACTTTAAGGTCAAAAATTCAAACATATTAAAGTAAAATGTCCTTCTCTTCCATGTATAATGCATAACTCTTCTGGCAAAGCTGAACCATGTTCGTGTGTATGCAGCTGGGATTTCCCTCCAAAATGCTACATTCAGACCGAGTCTCCGATGTATGTTCTTGATTATCCTGCTCAGTTAGAATTAAGTAAAAATGTGAGAGAAGCTGGAAGCTTAGAGCATTCTGAGAAGCTCCTTACAACCTGAGTATTCTCCTCCTTGCTACCGGACTAACATTTTACCAGCCCTGGAAACCTAAGCCAATCCGTGCTAAAGAATTTGATTGACTAATCGTCAAAGGCCAAGGCACTTGCTAACCAGTGATTTCCTTATGAATAAAGAAATCCAGGTCACATCTTGGTAAGAAGATTTTAGTTTCCTCTAATCAAATGCAGCAGGAAGTGGTATCTGAGAGAGACGACGTTAGCATGCAGACTGCAGGCCTCACACCTTGTTCTGCACATGTTAAACAGTTACTCACTTTTAACCACCAAAACATAGGACAGTTTTGGTATTCGTATTAGCTCTTGAACTCAGGCCAGCACCGATTTAATTTGTAGATAAGGTCTTTGTATTTGGATGAATATTTGATCCTGATTGTTAGTGGAAATCAGTGCCCAATAGATACTGTTAGTCTTCTAGGCTTTTGGAAATCCCTTTACACCATCTGATTTTATCCTCATTTTACATTACTCTGTTCATGTTGGGTAAACGTAGCATTTATGGCTGCTTTATGCTTTTTCTCTTTTCAAATTGGATTTGAGGCGATGTTAAAGACTTTAGTGTGTAAGGAGTCACCCACCCCTCTCTAGTCTTACTGAAGTAGAGTTGTTTGGAGTAATTCTAATTCTATTTTTTGTGGTGTGCTGCTTTGCCAGATACCTGTATTTCCTGCCTAATTTTCTTCAAGTTTTTGCTTAGCTTCTAGCTGTTGGAGGCTGTCTACTATTCCCCATAAATTGTCACCCATGGTCCTTTTTTCTTTCCACCCCATTTATTCTTCCTCATGGTGTTGGAAGGGAGGTGGGCTAATAGGCAGTTAGGTCAGGTCCTGGCTGGAATGAGACAAGGGGAAATCCCTTAAAGAATGGACAAGATGTTTGTTTCTACTCGGAAACTACCTTTAGCAAGAAAAAGTAGCAAATGCCACTCTCCTGAGTTTCTGGTTTTATTATGAAAATAGAAAGAAGAAGTGTCCTATCCCACCTTCCTGATGGCTTTTAGTTTCCTCATGAGTGGGCTAGGCAGGATTACAGTTCCAGTAAACTTTTGAGTTTTGTCTTCACCCTGATTGATTGTTAAATGTTACTCTGTTACCCCTCCTCCACCTAATTGTTTTTAGAAGACCGCACTTAAACCAGAGAGCCCAGGGAAACTTTTTGCTGCTTTCATTAAGGGAAGGATTTGCCACCTATAAACCATGCAGAAAGCCTTCACCACAGACTACTCTTAGCATTGAATTTGGGCTTCACATAATTCAGAATTATGAGAAATGTTTGTGGACCAAACTACTAAGTTGATGGATGGTAAGACAGCCTTCAAGAAACAATGGAAGTCAGAGTGAGATGATCAATGAGTGGAGATATAACGTGTTTAGAGTCATCAGGGTAGCCTGAATAGTGTGGCTGATTCCTGGAATTCCCATAAGGTAGTACGGGAGTGGGTATGTGGTGTGGGTATACCCTGGCATGCTACAACTCATGCAACCCGGGGTACTGGCCTCCACAGAAGGTGTCGTGAGGCTCCAGAGCTGGATTTGTGAGCCAATTAGCTCGTGTAGGTTTCAGGCAGTTATGAAGGACCTGAACTTCATCTTTGGCCTCCCATCATCTGCTTTTCCTTGGTCTTCCTCCTCCACTTCTCTGTCCCACTACAAGTGACTTCCTGCTGTCTCTTATCACAAAGCTCTGGCTTCTCGTTATACTTGCCATATGCCAGTAGCATCATTCACCATTGAGTAAGTCATTTATCTCTTTAGCACTGAACTTCAGAAGCTTGCTCTTTGGTCACTGATGGGCGAATAGTGCTGCATTCAAACAATGCTGTGTTAGTTTTCAAGGAGAGCAGATTTGAGAGAGAGACAGAACACATTTTGGAGCCATAGAATCAAAGAGCTGAGAGCCTGGTTATTTAGTGGAGCACTCTGGCTAATCAACGATCTATGCAAACTTAGACTATCACTGATAAACTCACACACTGCTTGGGAGATGTGCTGCCTTCCACAGGGCTCATGCCTTCCTGAAATCCCTAAATACTAGGATTACCAAGAGGAATGACCAAGTCTCAGATAGCATTCTCTTCCTTAATTGCTTTTTTTTTTTAAAGTGTGTTGTCAGGCTACTGACCTAGTTAGCTATAAAGGAAAGCAGGATTTATAGAAAATCCAAAGATGAAAGTCATATCCAGATTTTCAATGGTGAGGATTGTGTAGACTTCAAGTAAAAACCTACATTCATTAAGCTTTGTGTTCTCTTAAACAAATTTCATGTTTTAGAGTGGTTTAGCTTCAAGGAAGAAGTGAGTAGAAAGAGCAATATTCCCACATACTTCCGGCCTCCACAGACACACAGCCTCCTCCACTACAAGACCTTGCCTCATGATGGAACCTTGGCTAGAGTTGATGAATCTGCACTGACACATCCATATTCCTCAGTTTGATAAGTTTCTCTCATCTTCCTCTCTTGGAGTTCCCCCCTCTCCTGACACTGCAGCAGGAGGTTTCTGATTTCATATAATTTTGCTTTGCTTATGGTCCTGTCTGTATGGAAATTCTTCTAAGTGACACAAGAATTGAGGTTAACTTTTCCTCATTGTCGTTACCCAATAGCGTCTGACAGCAGTTCGAAAGATTTTGAAATGTTTCTGGCCATCACATGGCTACCTTGGCTTTCCTGGCCTTTCTGCCCTTTAGCTCAGAGGAATGGGGATGTCCAGGCAGTCAGAGGAGGTCAGGGCTCACGGCCATCTTGCTGGTTACTGAGTCCTGGCTGCCTGTTTCTCAGTAGAGCAAGAAGCAAGTTTCCCTGGATCATCCAGGTAGTTAGTAGCAGAGGTGCCTGGTGTAGATGTTCCTTCTGTTTTGCTAAACGATTTTGCCTGTCTGCAAAATGGGTCTCACTTCTGTGAAGGTTAGCAAACAGAAGCTTGGAGTTGTAGCTGTGAGAGGGCAGTGGCACTAGTTGGTCAGCTTATGATCTGAAGTTGGACACCTGGGTTCAGGTCCCAACCCTCCATCTTCTAGCTGGGTGATTTTGGTTCCTTAGAGAAGCCCTCAAAACCCTCATTCTTAGCCATCAGAAAGGTGGTGGTGAAGAAGGGTTAGCATAGAACACATCTTGGGAGTGACATGACGATTAAATGTAACAGTTCTTAGGACTGACCAGTGCATTATCAAACCATAAAATAGATGCTTGACTCTGTTACTCCTACTCTTATCACACAGAAGTAGTCTCACTCATTTCTGGGATTGGCATGATTTCCATCACAGAGTCTGTGAATGAATCAAACTTGAGGAGTGGTTTAAGAGAAAGGGAAGTACATAACATGAAGAAAAGGAAAACAGAACATAGAACACAACACAGAGTGATGTTAGGTTAGGGGAGATCTCTAAGTATTTGGCTTCCTAGGCATATGGAAAGACTTTTAAAAAAGGTAACATTTACATGGATGGAAAAGCAAAGGACACATGCTCTACCTCCAGAGAGGGGGGGCTATCAAGTAAGTGGTCATGTAACAGGTGCACTTGACATGCTTTGTGAAGCATGAAGTACAAAACAGGTGTGTGGGAGCCATCAATATCCAAACACACACCTCGCTTGCATGTGAAGACACAAATGTTGCTCTAGGCATATGGAAAGTTTTAAACTGCTCAGACCTCAGGAACTGGAAGTCAAGGGTGGAACCTAAGGGCAGTGTCAGGGAGCCCCAGTGAAAACAGGCCCAACAACAACAACGAAAAACTTAAACAGGGAAGAGCATAACAAGCATGTCTTCTTACTAGGCTGTTTTAACAACTTTAGACCTTGCTAAAGTGAGAAGGGATGACCCTCTAGTAGAACTATTTAAGGCCTAGGGATAGTCCTAAGGAAAGTCCATTTTTTCATATGCAAATCTTCCAATCCAGTGATCTCACCCCAGCCATCTCCTTTATGTGGCTATTACTGCAGAACCCATCTCTCTGTTCTCATCATTCCAAAATAAGGCCAGGAACCAGATGACTAGATAGCCCCTCTGCCCTAGAACTTGCTGTAATGATTCAAAGCAGCCAATTCTTCTTCTTATTTTTTTTTATTGATTACATTGCATTATGTGACATAGTTTTATAGGCACTGGGATTCCCCCCATCCCTCCCCAAACCCTTCTCCCCATGGTGGATTCCTCCACCTTGTTGCATTACCACAGTTCAAATTCAGTTGAGATTCTTTCATTGCAAGCATTTACCAAGCTTAAAGTCCAGCATTTTATTATCCAGATAAGTTCAGCGGTTTCTTGGGGAGACCATCTCTTGTCTGAGGGTAGAGCCGGCAAAGTATCATCCCGATCAATTAAAAACCCCGACATTACATCAGTAACAATTTATAATGTTATGGAATTAATCGACATGGTATTGAATAAACAACATGTTAAAAAAAAAAAAAAAAGAATGCAAGTCCTGAACCACATCCTGTGACTTCTTCATTGACATTTTAATTATTAGTTTATATGCAACCAGGTTTTATACACCTTAAAATGGCTATAGATTACTATTCAGCTGTCTCATGTCTATTTTAATTTTAGTATTTAGCAGTTTATAGCACTGAAGCATGATTTTGCTGAACTTGGCTGTTTTTCGGGTAGTCTAACTCTGTAACTCTAACAAGACATATGTCAACAGTTTAGGTGAACAGTTTTAGGAGGGGCGTGCAGAGAAATCTTCAATACCCTAGTGAGGAGTAACTAATCTTTGTGTCCCACCCAGTGAGGTATAAGTGCATCCACACTGACCATTTCCTGTCTGATTCTAAGCTTTCTTTGTTGTTCTCTATCTGTTCTAGATTTTTTGTTTGTTTGTTTTGAGGGGTTTTCAGAACGATCCTGATGGTCATTGCGAGAGAAGGTGGGGACCCAAAGTTAGAACCAGGCAAGGGCCAGAGAAAGCTCCCCTCCCTAGTCCCGAAGAAAGTTTACTGTTCTTCTGTTTCTGTGGACCACTCAGGGCTCCTACACCAGCCAATTCTTACCATGTTCCCTGCCTTGCTTCTCCTGCAGTAACCACAGTAAAGCCCTCTCCCCATGTTTTCCTTTCTCTCACTTTCTCTATTGACTGACCATGGTGCTTCTCCACGTGGTCTCCCATGGAATGTGCAGCCCCCCGTTGTAGGGACTCAGTAGCTATAAGCACGTCCTTTTTTTATGACCATTGCTTCTGTGTCTGTCTGCTTCAGCACACCAATTCAAACAAACTCTAGTCACCCTGCTTAGCAGGAATCACCCAGAGTTTCTGGATTAGCTCCTCCACCCAGGTGACAGCTTTCTTCTCTTGCTGAGCATGTCTGTATCTTGGCATAGAACTTATATTCTCCTGTGTCCTAAGAAGTTACTGTCATCTGTGTTCCCTCACCTCCATGGACTTATACAAAGCATTGGTTCAACCATCATTTTTTTTTTCTCATTTGAGAAAGGGGATCATCAGAGTAAAGGATAAGTGGAGGAAACAAGTTAGTGGCTTCTACTAATGTCAAACCAATAGTAAAGGATGTTAAATCATGATAGTTTTAGTGACCACTTTGAAATTTACTGTTCATTGCTGAAATGGTCCATTTTCCATACCATCCTTAGTTATAATTCTTTTTAAAAAAGATTTATTTATTTTTATTGGAAAGTCAGATATGCAGAGAGGAGGAGAGACAGAGAGGAAGATTTTCCATCCGATGGTTCACTCTCCAAGTGGCCACAATGGCTGGAGCTGTGTCGATCCAAAACCAGGAGCCTCTTCTGGGTCTTCCACATAGGTGCAGGGTTCCAAGACTCTGGGCCATCCTGACTGCTCTCCCAAGCCACAAGCTGGGATAGGGTTGGGAAGCAGGGCTGTCGGGATTAGAACCGGTGCCCATATGGGATCCTGGCATGTTCAAGATGAGAACTTTAACCACTATGCTATCGTTCTGGGTCCTTATTTATAATTCTTACCTACATTCCTGCAAAACTAGAATCTTTTGTTTTGTTTTTTGTTTTTGCTTCTTAAACTTTTTATTTGGTGGAACAGTAAATCCTTGACTGCAATGTAAATTTAAAATGTTATCTCAAAAATTAAAAAAGAAGTGAAGGAGAGTGGGAGAGAGGGTAAAAAGAGACGGAGGAAAGAAATACCATAATATTCTCAGAATTACATCTCTGAACTATATTGAGTTTGTTAAAGAACAAAAAAAAACCCTTAAAAATAAAATATTTAAAGCTAAAACAAAAACTATTTAAAAAGGTTGGGGGATATCAGAATGGAATGCAAGCTACCACTGAAGCATCTATATTGTCAGCTATGAACAGAGTGTGGATAAAAAGAGAATGATCTGAGTGAAACTGAAAAGGAAGGAAATCTCTACAATCAAGGCACAAGGGCCTCTTTGGGAGCGCTGTAGTTTACACAGCTACTTTCTATGAAGCTATGAGCTAACAGTCATGGAAATGCAAACTGCACACTGGAACTGAATAAGCAGTGAATGGGTAATGGTGGGAGCTGAACTCCTCACTGTAGGAAGAGAGAAGATACAAATAAGAGAATAGGCTAGGATCGTGCATGTCATCCTATTGGGTTGGAGACATCAATTCACATTTCGTTTATTATAGAAGTAGACAGTTTTGTAAAGTATGTTTAATAACATATGTAGTATATGACCAGCACTCCCTAAATTGTCAAGGTCATACAACACAAGGAGAGCCTTAGAAACTGTCACGGCAAAGACCAGTCTAGGGGACTGTGACAACTAAGTGTAACATGATATCCTGGATGGGATCCTGAAACAGAACATGACATTGGATGAGAATTAAAGACATCTTACTAAAATAAGGAAACTGAAAATGATGCATCAGTATTGGTTTACTCACTGTCACACAGTGATGTAAGACATTAATAGCAGGCGAAAATGGGTATAAGACTAGAGAAACTGCTTTTGCAATTTTTCTTTGCATGTAGAACTATTTTAAAATAGTTTGCTTTAAATAAAAAGTTCTAAAAGGAAATGCACCTAATCACTATTAGTTGAAGTTTATTTCTGTCTTAAACTCTTTTTGTTATACAGTCTTGGATTTTTTTAAAGATTTATTTATTTTTATTAGAAAGTCAGATAAACAGAGAGGAGGAGAGACAGAAAGGAAGATCTTCTGCCCACTGACTGACTCCTCAAGGGACTGCAATGGCTGGAGCTGAGCCAATCCGAAGTCAGGAGCCAGGAGCTGCTTCTGAGTCTCCCAAGTGGGTGTTAGGGTCCCAAGGCTTTGGGCCGTCCTCGACTGCTTTCCCAGGCTACAAGCAGGTAGTTGGATGGGAAGCAGGGCTGCTGGGATTAGAACTAGTGTCCATATGGGATCCTGACACATGCAAAGCAAATACTTTAGCCACTTGACCATTGCACTGGGACCCAGTCTTGGAAATTTAAATTAGAATATTTGAGAAACAGAGAGACTGATAGATAGATAGATAGAGAAAGACAGGCAGATAGACAGACAGATGTTGGGAGGACTGCTATCTACTGATTCATTCCCCAAATTCCTTGAGCACCCAGTAAGTACAGAAGGAGACTGCAAGAAGCCAGGAGCCAGAAACTCAGTTCAGGTGTCTTGTATGAGTGGCAGAAGTCTAATTATTTGAGGCATGGCTCTGTCTCCCTGGAATTAGGACTTGAAGCTGGAGGAGAAACCCAGGTTTTCCAATGTAAGTTGTCGGTGTCTTCACAGCTGGTCCAACAACCCCTCCTGAAATCAAACTTTTAAGATAATAAGTAGTTACATTTTAAACTCATCATAAATGAAGAGCTCAAAAAAATCTCAAAAAAGTCATCAACAATGCATAAATCTAGAAGTAAATGATAAAGCAAGCAAGATCAAATTTATGTAGAAGCTGCCACTTTGGATGCTAATATCCTATATTGGAGTGCCCAAAAGATTATGAATTCAAATCCTAACTGCTCCACTTTCTGATCCAGCTTCTGGCTAGTGTACCTGGGAAGCAGGTGGAGATGGCTCCAGCATTTGGACCTATAACAGTGGGAGACCAGGATGGAGTTCCTGACTCCTGGCTTCAGCTGGACCATCCCCAGCTGTTCTAACTTTTTGGGGAGTGAACCAATGGATGGAAGATTTCTTTCCTGTCAGTCTGGTTTTCAAATCCATCAGGTTTTTTATTTTTTTTAAGCATAAGAATCTATATTATTTTCCATACTAATATAAAGGTTTATTATCATACTAATGTGCTCTATATCGCTTAAATGAAAGCATGAAAGTTTATGAAAAGGTAAATACTAAATGAGCTATTCTCTATTGCTAAAAAATATGCTGGCTTTGGAACATGCTCAGTAGTGGATGATTTGGGGCCTCAAGTTGATGAGTGGATATCTTGAAGTTTCAGCTAGAAGTTCTTATTCACGATGGCTCAGGTGGTGGCTGGTGTGCTGTCGTGCTTCTGGGGGCTGACTTATGAACTCAGATCAATTTCAGAACTCGTTTGTAAAACCACATAGCATCACCACATATTGATAGAGTTACATTAAAGCAGTGCTCTGACAAAATCTTGCCAGTTAATCACTTTGTAATGTCTGACCACCTATGTTGAAATCTAGAAATCACAGACTTATATGCTCACCATTCCTGAGGACATGGAGCAGCAGAGAAGGATGTTTCTGGCCACAGTGGCTAGTGGATATGTGGGATGACAGAGAAAGGAATCTCTCTACAAAGAGGGTACTTAGAACACTTTCCCCTACCTTTTCCCCCTAACAGTGGTCCCATCCACTCCCCAACAGACACATACCCTGGGTGGTTTCTGTTTATTCAACAGAAATTTGCAAAAGTGATTGCTCTACGTAAGATTTTTAACAGAAAGTATGGACCACGAAAGAAATGAATTAGACACAGACCTTGCTGATGTTGCCTCAAGGAGGTATAGAACAGAGAGGAAATGGAATTTGCAGTGATAAATAGAAAATAACATTATGGAATATATAGGAGACTGTTCCATTCTCTTCTCCCAGGAGGGTCTGTGGGATCAACATGGGGCCACTTCCGTTAGTTACGGCTTTAGCAGAGGCTGTCATTGTGTCTCACTTGTGTTCTTTATGTATACCCTCTCCTTGGTTCCAATTAGTTACCAAGTCAGATCGGTTGTATCATTTCAGGTGACTTCTCAAAACTGCCAGGATAAGATGCAAAGTACTTAGTACAAAATAATTCTACTCTGCCCTGGCCCTGCCAGCTTCTCCAGCTTTATGGCCTATTACCTTCAGGTTTCAAATACACCGAGTTATGTGGTATGCTAAGGTACTGCATGTTTCCTTTTAAGATTCATTTGTTTTTATTGGACAAGCATGTTTTACAAAGAGGAGAGACAGAGAGATCCTGCATCTGCCTGTGCCCTCCTCAAATGACCACAATAGCTGGAACTGAGCTGATCTGAAGCTAGGAACCAGAGAATTTCCTCTAGATCTGCCATGCAGATGCAGTGTCTCAAGACTTTAGGCCATCTGTCCTCCTCTGCTTTCCCAGGTCATAAGCAGGAGGGCTGGATGGGAAGTGGAGCATCTGGGACATGAACATAGTGGCGCTGGCATTTGTTGGTAGAGTATTGGTTGTGCCACCATGCTGGCTCTGTGCTGTAGTTTTTCACCTCTGAGTGAGCAGACCTGTCTCTCTTTCTAGAGTACGCTTCCCCGGCCCTGCATCTGATCACCTCTGTACACTTCATGGATTAGCAGAAGAGAGGTACCCCTGGGTCCTGTCTGCTGGGCGATTATCCTCCTCCATGTGATTCCAGCTCCTGGCTCAGTTCCATTGATTATCCCTTGCAATGTACACTCCCCACCCTTTGTTCATGCTGTCTTACTCATCTTTCAGGGTTGCTCTTGGGTAGCCCTCCTCCCCTTAGTCAGAGTTAATCGTCCCTGTGCTGTGGAGTCATGAAAACTTTGTTTATCTGTCCATTATGGTTATGAGTTGCCTCTGAATTGCATCAGTTGCTGGCCTATTTTGCCCTAGTTTTTCACCTGATGGCAAAGCATTTCAGACTAGGCAGTTTCTTTTGGTCTTTTGTTTTAGCACAATGCCTGGCACAACAACTGTTGATTAAGATAATTGACCTTTTTGCAGTTATTTGGCCCCCTGGGCAACCAAGCAGCTCAAGGCAGAGGCGCAGGCTGCTCCTGCTGGCCCCATTTCAGTACATTGGAACAGGAATTTACAGTATATTTGTTTCCTCTCTCTCGATACCTGTTCTACATTCATGACCAAGCAGAAAGATTAAATCAGGATCAGAATCTGAAATGTAAAAAAGGTGGCTTGTCAAGCACACTATTGTTTTCGGCTTGCGCTGGCAGAGAAGTCTGGACTGCACATTCCTGGGACATGAATAATATCAGTTGTGATTACACTTCAGTATCTCATCCATCACTGTCCCTGGGAACACTGAAACTAACCTAATTAGGAAATGTGGTGAGCCCTCTGTTGGGGATGCACGCCCGGAGAACAGGTCCATGGGCTCTCACCAACATGGGTGGGGCACACTGAGGGTCACACTCAGCTTTAGATTCTGCAGGGCTCCAGGGCAGACCTTGACCATCCAGTCTGCATTCCTCAGGTAATCTCCAGGAAGCCAAGAATGCCTGTGCATTGAGGAAAAGATGTCAGGACTAACACATCTGTCAGTTTCAAATGGGTCTGAAGGTTTGATGAAGTGCCTGGCTTTCCCTGCCTACCACATTTTGGTTGCTCACTAGCTGTGCCTGGCTTCAGATAGGAGCTCTGTGTTTAATATTGGCTATTCCACTGTCATTTGTTGTTGTTGTTGTTTGTTTGTTTTTCCTTCTTAGCTCTTAGCATACACCAGGTGGTTATATTTTCTTTTCCCAAGAGCAGACAGTGGAAGGGGATGATGGGGGCCTTCAGGCTTAATCACAAAGAATGAGATGCTGTTCCTGATGTTCTGTGACTTTCCTTGGTACAGAAGGCTGCCACATTCATTTATCCAGGTCTGTGTGCCTGCACTCATCAGACACCTGTTGAGCACCTGTTGCGATGCCACTTCATCTCAAGCCTCCAGTCCCCTTACATCCAGAACTTAAAGAGTAACTGGCAGGAACAAAGAGTAGGCCTGTGGCTATGAGGCAGTGAGATGCCATCACCTCCTTTGGGGACAGAGTCCCAGTTGACTAGCCTATCTGAAAAATCATCCTTAACTGTAAACTGCTCTTTCTCTCTCTTCAAACTCCAATCTGCTGACATCTTTTTGCAGAATTTTTTAAGATTTATCTGTTTATTTAAAGAACAGAGCAGCAGAAGCGGAGCCAGAGGAGAGACAGAGACCAAAAGACAGAGAACTTGCATTTGCTGGTTCATGCCCATAAATGACCAAAATAGCCTGATCTGGGCTAGCTGAGACCAGGAGCCAGGCCCTCCACCATGGTCTCCTAAGTACTTAGGCTGTTTTCTATTGCTTTTCTGAGTGCTTTATCAGGAAGCTGGATTCAAAGTGAAGCAGGTAGGGCTTGAATTGGCCCTCCAATAAGGGATACTGGCCTTGCCAATGGCTGCTTCATCTGCTGAACCACAATGCCAATTCTGCTGATTTATACAAATGTCTACAACATATATCTGGCCCTGATAATGGGAGTGCTATAATGTCATGGCCCAAGATTCTTTTACTCCTAAAATACAGGGTCTCAGGGCAATCACCAGAATTCTTTATTGATGGTGTTGTCATCATAGAGCATCAGTATGGTTTACTACCAAGTTTCCAAGTGTCCTCTGTCACCCTCATTTCCTAGAGCTGGGGTCCATTAAGTTCCCTTGCTGGTTACTCAGTCTCTTTCTTTGTAATTCTTTTTACTGGATTTTCTCCCCAAGGAAAGGAGCATGGTTATGAAAAAGATCTGCATGGAATACTGGGTTCCCAAAGAGTACCCACTCAGTTTTGTTCAGCTGACTCTGACCATGAGTGAGGCCATCTGGTCACTTCCACCCTCTAACTTGCTCTTGGCCTGCATGATGTCTGGATATTGTTCAATGACCTTAGTTGTTCTGTCCTACCTGTGTGTCTGAATTTGTGACATCACCATGGTCCTCACCTTTTGCAGCAACACCACCCCCACCCCAATTTGTCCTGTTGCCAAACCTTGCTGCAAACTATAATAGGAAGTATAGGAAAAAAAAAATAGAAGCAGACATAAAGATCTTCCATCTGCGATTCACTCCTGAAATGCCTGTAGTAGCCAGGAGCCAAAAAATTCATCTCGGTTTTCCACGTGAATGGCAGAAACCCAAGTATTCACCTCTCAGGTACATGACTTGGGAACTGACCTGGAAGTGTAGAGTAGCTGCCTTGAAATAGGCACTTCAATATGGAATGTGGATGTCTCCAGCAACAGCTTACTCTGCTGTGTCACAACACCTGCCCCAGGAGGACAATGTTGTTATTATTACTGTTGTATCTACCACTATTGCATTGCTGTGAGGGAAACTGAGGCTCAGAGGGATCAAGTGACTTGGCCAGGAACTCACTTAATAAGTAGTCACACCAGTCCTTGAAGCCAGGACCTCTCAAAGTCTTAAGGGCAATTTTGAAAATTAGATGTAATAAAAGATGACATCTATAGGATATAAATGTGTTATTGTTAACATCAGCAAATGGGCTTCCTCCAGTGTGCAGTGATGTATTTTTTCTGGATCTACCCAGGTCTTGGAAACAGAAAAGTTGCTGCTTCCTACATCAGCTGAAGCTCATGCGTGGGAGGGAAATTACAGCCATGTCTACAGATGCCAGGCGTGAACAAGTCACATTCCAAAAGCTCATTTGCGGTTATTTAGAATGGAGGACTCATTTTCCAAACACATCTTGCTATAAACGGTGGTTAGATTCTTGGGCTAGCCGACAAAAACTGTTTAATTATGCAGCTGGAATACGTTTCTAATTCATAAAGTTGTTGAAGTCATGTATATTTTATGTTCTGGCAACATAATAATCGAGGCCCTTGATTATCAGTTAAGGAGTGTTTATTTTGAGTTCTGATCTCCATAGAACTTTTTTTCTGACAGCAGTAGGGATCCAATCACTATGGACTCCAACGTGTTTAGAAATCTGGAAGAAATTTCTGTGAATTTGCATAGCATAGAAACCTGATTTTTCTACGGAGGATACTCCTTTCTAGAGAGAAATCAGTTGTTCTTTTGGTTTTGACTTGTTATTTTTTTAAAGGAAGTGTAGACATGGAGTAGAAGATGGTAGGAAAAGAGGAACCCTGGAAACCAAAATGGTGTCAACAGGAGTTGAAGGAAATTAGAGATAAAAAACAAAATGAAACAAAAAAACAGTAAGATCAGAGTCATTTGGGGATAAGAAGTGAAATCCAACGAGGATCTGGGAACTAACACAGGGACTTAAGGCAATGTGGAGTTGAAGGTTAGGGATTTGAATTCAAGAGACAAGATAATTTAGTAGAAGATGATCTTGGAAGGCCTTGGATAGAGGGTAGTCAGCTGTAGACAGATGTTTTCAAGGAAATGCTGCCTCTGTAAACTTTATGCAGCTGAGTTCTAGGAAAAAGTGATGGATGCCAGATGAGCCTTGGGATCCCACTGTCAGGACAGGGTACCACACAGGAGAAGCATGAGGTCCAAGGACAGATGGGAAGGAGAGGCTCACAGGGACGCTCCATTACACTTGATGTCCAATGCCATGGGCACAGTAGGATCTGTCACTCCAAAGCTCTTGCAACTGTTTTAACATCTTAATATCCTGGTTGGTTGATTGAGACTTTATCTGATTATGGTTTCTGAGAGGTGGTGCTGGTGGGAGGTCTTTGGGTTGCTGGGGCTCTGCTCCTCAGGGGATGGTTTGAGCTCAGTTCAAGTTTAGCCTTACTTCTCTTTCATCCTTCCTGCCACCTCCCTTCATGGGATCATTGTACCTCTACAGATGCTGGACTATGGGGGGGTTCCGGAGCCTGCCCTGTCATTTCCAAACTGACAGCTGAAAGAAACTTTTTCTTTCTCTAAGATGCTCCTCTCGGGTGTTTTAGCCGAAGTGATGAAAAACAGACTGATGTGCCCGGCAGAGAAGATACAGAGTACGCATCTTTAACATTTGTTCTATTACCCTGACTAAAATGGGGGAGGAAGTCCTACGCAGGACTGGAGTTGGCCTAGAAGAAAGTCATGATTAAAGGAACAGGGCTGCAGTTCTCAAGGACACTCATAGATCCCCTGGTTGGTTGATTGGCTTATGCAAGGAAAAGCCTAGGCAGCATCTAGAAATGGGAGAATAGGAAAGGGGATTGAAATCTCTTTGCTAAAAATTTAGAAATGCTCTTAGCATTGTGACTTGGGACAAGTGCTGCAGATTATGGTGACCTTAGGAAAGTATTTCTCTTCCTCGTGTGGAGGAATTCTGACTATACTTTTTCTAACGGTGCACACTTGTGTGGCACTAAAGGTCCATGATATTGTCCCAGATGAAGCAACTCACTCTTTGGAGGACATACTGTTATGAGTTATTTGTTTCATGACCTGTCCTACTGGGAAGTGGGAGACTGTAGTTTAGGACAAAATGAACATGCTTATGGAAGAGGATAAGCTGTCCTAGAGGAAGGCTGAAATTTACAGCACGCTGGATTTCATTTAAGAATGTTCTTTATCTCTGACAAGGAACATAGCTATGAACTAGCAGACCCTGAGGGGATCTATGCGAAAGATTTAACTTGCTCTTCATTTTTTCCCCCCATAGATCCTGGAAATAGTGATGTTTAGAGTCATTTTTAATCTTAGACATTATAATGACTTCTGTTTCCAAGCCTTTGTTAACAGCCTGTGTTATGATGGGGAGGGACAGAATGAATAAAGCCGCATGGCATAGAGGAAACTGCCACATTGTGCTGAGGTGGGGCATGTGGCAGAATGTTAAGGAGGGGCCTGTGCCCTGGAGATCTAAGTGCCCAGGGCCTGTGCCCTGGAGAGCTAGCAGCGAGGAACTGCGAGAGGCAAGCCTTGCTGCTGGACTCCTACAAGGCCAGACACAAAGTAGAGTGATTTCTAGTGGAGCGAGTATCCATCGGGATTATACAAATCAGAGAATGGAGATTTTTTCCGTTCACCTTTCCAAGAAGATGTTGGAAAGGCAGATTTCTCAGTGTCCCACAGAGCCATGTACATATGTGGCTGAGGCTGTCTCAGGAATGCTGTACATGGATTCCAGAAGGGCTGGAGATGCAAGGAAAAGGGGAAGAGCCAAAAGGGCCCCATGAGAGGACTCCTAACAGAAGCCAGTGGGAAAGCCATGCCAGGAAGTCTTTCTGCCTCATCAATCACTATAGTGAGGTGGAAAAAAATATACACATAAAGATGTAGGGCTTTTGGCAGGACCAGGAATTGCTGTTTCCATTGGCCATTTACTATGCTATTTGTTGTGTCTTGCTTCCTGTTAATTAAACTTCTATTAGGATAATCTTGTGGTGAGCGTGTTGGCAAGAGAAATACCTGTTCTTTATTTCAACTATTACCAGGCAAGTTGGGGCTGTTGACAGAATGTTCCAGAAGGAAAGCAATATTTTATGAAACTAATTATCTAGAGAACTTGTTGAAGGGTTTGCTGTGAAAGGTGTTACATTTAGTTGAAGAATTTTTCAGTAGCTGTGGGGAATTGCTTTGGAGATGATAGCGCTGAAGAAGAGGGATGTAGGGAGAGAAAACAGCGTGACTGAAACAAGGCTTTGGCCCTGTTGCCCAGTGTGTCATGTAATTAGGTTGGAGATGTGGTGAGAGAGAGAAACTGGGAATTAGGCCTCACGAGTATTTCAGTTTTCTAATTCTTTTTCTTTTTTTTTTTTTCTAATTCTAATTCTCTTTTTCTAATTCTAATTCTTTTACAGCATCCTGGCTGCATTCATGTCTCTAACAAAATGTTTATTGATTTATATGTAATATACTTCTGCCTCAACCGTGTGTGTGTTTTATTCTATAGTGAGCAGCTAAGTGAATATTCTTCAGATATGATTTTGTGATTTCATCTGCGTATCCCATCTCTAGCTTTAATGAATTTACTGATTCATTCTGTTTCCCTTCCAAATATTCATTGTTTACCTATGTAGTGCCAACACATTCGCTTGGACTAAAGAAGTAAACTATCTGACTGGTGCCATGGCATAGCAAGCTAATCTTCCACTTGTGGTGCCAACGTCTTATATGGGCTGCTTCACTTCTGATCCAGTTTCATGCTCATGAACTGGGGAAACAGCAAAGGATGGCTGAAGTCCTTGGGCCTTTGTATCCATGTGGAGACCTGAATGAAGCTAGTGACTCCTAGCTTTGAACCTGGCCAGTTCTAACCTTGGAGGCCATTTGGAGACTGAAAGAATGATGGAAGATCTCTCTATCTCTCTTGTTCTCTCCCCTTCCGTCTGTAATTCTTTCAAGTAAAATAAGTAAATGTTTTTTTCTTTAAAGATAAAGTACCTGTATCAGCATGTTTCTATAATACAAGTTAGCTTTTCTATGACTGATAAATAGAAAAATGATAGCAGAAGCATGGTTTATATGCTTTCCATGTGTTAACATTTTGAGCATCTAGATAATGGTATCTATCGCTCTGAACACAAAGGACACCAAATAGCTGAGTATAACGGGTGACAATGCCTGGCCATTGCATGCTTTTGCTTTATGCTCAATTTAGCTATACTGTTATTATTATTATCATTTGAAGGTTTAAAAAGATTTTTTTACATTAGAAAGGGTTTTTTTTCTTTGCAATTTATTTATTTTACTTGAAAGTCAGTTACAGAGAGAGAGGGAGAGAAGGTTTTCTATTCACTGGTTCATTCTTCAAATGGCCACAATGGCTGGAGCTAGGCCAATTCAACGCTAGGGTTCAAGAGTTCCCCCTAGGTCTCCCACATGTGTGCAGGGGCTCAGGACCTTGGATGATCCCCTCTGCCATGAGCAGGAAGCTGGATTGGAAGTGAAGCAGCTGGGACTAGAATTGACTTCCATATGGGATGCCAGAGCTACAGATAGAAGATTAACTTGTTATAAAGCCTGCTGGCCCTTTTATTTAGCTTTTGAGATGGCATTTTTAAAGTTTACGTTAAAGTAAAAACACTACTTTACAGAATAAAAAGCTTAACAAATAAAAGGCAAAAAGATCCTGGCTTAGTGGGAATATAGACAACACCTACAAACAATTGAATATGTATCCCTTTTGAAATAAATATTTTTGTTCTAAAATCAGTGTGGATTCACTTGCAATTGTATGAAATTAATATAGAGCAATTCTGTTACAATTGTCTCAGTTTCCTCCCGTGGTATCATCTTGCCAAGCTATAGTATCATAAAGCTGTAAAACTGCTAAAACTGCGATATTGATATGGAGCAGACACATAGCACTCCCATCAAAGAGCCTTTATGTTGCCATTCTTTACCCTTACTCACTTCCTTCCCTACTTTCCCCCTTAGTCCCTGTAATTGCTAATCTACTCTCCATTTACACAGTGTTAGCGATATGAAAATGCTAGCTAAATGGAACCATAAAGTATGATGGGATTGCACTCAGTGTAATCTTTTGGAGACACATCCAAGTGTGTGTATCACTAGACCGTTTTTTCTTATACTCCATGGAATTGGTGCACCACAGTATGTTTAACCATTCACTCCTTGAATGACAGACATCTGGCCTGATTCCAGCTTTTGACCATGATGAAGTAAGCTCTGATACATATTTGTCTTCAGGTTTTATAAGAATATAGATCTTTATTTTTATGGGACAGCTCTCCAGGAGTACGATTGTCAAGTTATATGATAGTGGAATGTTAAAAAGACCTGCCAAATTATTTGCTAGGGTGACTGTATCTATTTTCATTTGTCTCTCTGCATCCTTGCTGGAATTTGGTGGTGGTGCTCTTTTTTTTTTTTTTCTTCTGACTTTGCCCATCAGTGTTTCTGGAATTACTGACCAAGGCTCAGATATATGAGGTATAGAAAGGAAATCCAGGGAAGTCATTACCAGGTTGTTCCATGGGTCCCATGATCCCTTCCTAACCCCTGCTACATTTGTGTGCATAATTTCAGACCTGATTTCCAGCTATGCATATGTTGCATTATAGAAGAAATATATGTATATTAGACCTGAATCCTGCCTTTTTTTGAAACAAAAACTTACGGTTTAGGAGCTATACATTTCTCTGACCTACCTAATAATACACAGTAGGTCATCAGAAATAAAAGTAAATTTATTGCGTGTTAAATGTCTCCTCCACTAGCCTGCAATTATGCTTAAAGATTCACTATTTACACTGCATTGTAAGGGACTTTGTTCTTTTTTACTGAAAAAGACATAATTACTGCCATGTCTCATGAGAGCTCAAACAAAAATGTCCCTCCAGGGAAAGAAGAAAGGAAAGGAACATGGCTTCAGTTCCACCCTGTGACTTTATTTTGTGCAGCTGTTGTAGGCTAACTTGTGCTTCTCCTACCTGAGCACAGGTTCTGCGATTCAGCCAAGCAAATAAGCTTGCTGTTTTTCTCCATGAGCCTTTTACCTGCCTTCTTTTGTTTGTGACATTTTTAAAAGGCTATTTCCTTTCTTAAGTCCTTCATATATATTTAATCTTCCCATTAGAGGCAGACCTTACCTGCTACAGCCAGTTCTGACTAAATTCAGCTGGTTATGTTCATTTTACTTTGCTTTCTGAAACCTCCAGATATTAAGGTATTCAGTTTGTGTCTTATTAATTTACATTTGCTGAAAGGTTAAAAAAAAACCCTGTGTATTGCCAAACATTGCACATGTGTATAGTCAGTACAGATTGTAGCTTCCATTAGGACATACACTGTTCTATTTTTGCCTTTTCCTGGAGAGTCTATATCAGTTTGTATTAGCCAGATTCTATAGTTCACCTAAGAGGGTGCTTCTGAATTTGAGGCATGTCAAGAAGTTACTGCATTTTTCAACAGCAGAAAGATTTTAAATGCTCAATAAATAGGATATAAATATTTAGTAGTCATTCTGTTGCTGAATGAGTGAGAATAAATGAATGCCTGCATACATGGCAACCACTGGGGCTTGGCAAATTCACTTCCAGTGGAAATTATTTTGGTGCATTAAATATGTATTAAGCATCTAATATGTTCCTGTCGCATTGCTAGACTCACAGATGGAAATGTAAAACAAATGTAATCTCTTTGGTCTTTGACCTCCAGGAAAATACATACAGAGGAAGGATCTATACATACTCAGGTAGTTGATGCTGCCAAGAAGAGGATGCTGAGCGTCCAGTGAGTGTTACAGAGCTTGACATGGTGGCTCAGGCAAGGATTCCTGGATGGGGTGACACAATCACAGCTCAGTGTGTAAGAAATGACCAGGTCAACAGTGGGGTAAAGTGGAGAAGTGCTTTTCAGGCTAGGGGACTTGCACAGGGAAAGTCACAGTTGAGTTTCAGTATGACAAAGAGTGAAGGACCAGTTGTTTTAATACTATTGAAATGTAAGTGGCAACTGGGGAGAGAAAAACTAGAGGGGTAGTTAGTTCTTGGAAGGGGATTCAGCCAGATTTTGAGAGTCCCTGGACCTTCCAGGAAGGAGAATAATATGGTAAACTCTATTAGGGGCATCCCTGGGTTGGTTGTAAAATGGATCTCCTGAGTGAATTAAAAAGCTGAAAGGTGTCTGATAATCTAAGTGAGAGGTGACGGAGACCTTGCACTGTGCTCTGAGAACATATACATAGGAGAAGACTAGGTTAGCTAGCCAGATAGCAGGAGAAATGGGTAGAGTGTGGCCATGATAGAGAAAGGAAAACGAAAGAAAAAGGTGAGAATAGGTTGTCCCTTTCTCTGTCCCCACTCCATTGCTTCTTTGCATGACCTGGGAACTTCCATGTCACTGAAGTCACTTTCTGAACTTGCGGAACCTGTGCAGATATTCAAGTAGGTCCAGAAGCAGCTTTGACTAGAGAAGGTTACCTGGGAAAGCCGTGTCCTCAAGAGCCAGCCAGGCAGCAGTGAAGACCAGGAAGCAAGGAAGCATTTGTGAGAAGGCTGAAGCATGGGATGGTTGGGTTGTCATGGCAACGAGGACACAACTGACAGCTGTGAGGTTGGACACACCTCACACTGCGCCCAGCTCAGGGTGACAACTTCAGCATCTTGTTGATTGGAGCATTGTTCAAACAATGTTCTTGTTTCCTCCAGCAGAAGTGATGGCAGAGAATGAGCTGAGATGGGCGGAGGCACTGATTGGGGTTAAGGGTGGAGAGAGTGAGAAAAGAAAGATTTCCTATACTGGTTTCTACTGCTGTAACAAGTTACTTCCAAACTTAGGAGCCTAAGCCAGAGATGATTTACTAGTTTTCATGATGCCGTGGACTCATTCAGCTCAGCTGGATGGTCCTTGGGCTGCATGTGATGTTGGCTGGGGCCATGCCCAAGACTGCGCCCAGTTGAGAGCTCTCTCCTCTGGGGTCTCGTGTCATCTGATGTTCTGGTCTGTTTCTGGGAGCAAGAGGGTAACATTAAGACTGTCAGCTCTCATGGGTAGAGGTCTGGAACTGGTATCGCTAGTGGCATATTTCATTGATACAAATAAATCACTAAGCCAGCTTGACTCAGGGGCAGGGAGACAGACCTCAAGGGACACGGTGGCACACATGTACAGAGATGGGAACACTTGTCTCAGTCACATTTGCAGAGCAACCAGCACAGAGAGCAGAAAGACTGGACTCAGCACCTCAACTGCCTGAGGCCCTGCAGAAACAGCTGACACAGCATCTGGGCACGTGTCTCTTTAAGAGACAGTAACTGCACAAGGTGATTAAGGAGGTAAACACAGCTTTGTCACCATAAGTCTCGGAATCAAGAAATGCTTCCCCACCAGGGATTTCCGAGATATTAGCCCTGAGAACACACTGAAAATAAAAGATATGCGACTAATGCAACTTTTCTTCAGAGAGTGCTGGGGTTTTAAATGAAAGCCGTAAATTTTCCATTTCTGCAATAATGGAAACCCCTGAAACTATTTATGTAGTGCTATTCAGACATTCTAGGACAGTTTACAATGAAGCAGTTTTTATGAGCAATCAAATAGAGCAGTCAAAGGCTTTTTCACTAGTTCAGCTTCAAAATTCTAAAACTTCCCAGTCAGGCTGCAAACAAAGAACAAAAATGGCATGCAGGGCGTAGGGGAAAGCATTGGAAAGCCTGGCTTCCTTCGTACTTCTGTGCACTCCTGGCCAGCCTGGCCATGCAGCTGCTCCCTGATTCTGAGTCATTGTTTTTAAGTGGGGACCATGAAGGGGATCCAGCTGGTCTGGTCTTGGCTGCCATGGAGGTGGGGCTCTGTGTGATAACAGGAGTGCACCGCATGTTGGTGCTGAGCGGTGTCAGCGAACGCCCAGGTATGTATGCCAGTAAAGTATCATCCATATCAAAGGGGAACATTATTGGTTTCTTGGTAGAGAAAAGAATTTTTAAAGAGCCAGGGAGAGAGAAACAGATGGACAGAGGAAGTTCTTACCCATTGGTTCACTTCTCAAAAGCCTCTAACAGCTGGTAGGACAGGGCAGGGCTAGAGCCGGCTGTGGGTCTCTGGGATAGGCTAGAGTGGCAGGCAGTCAACTACTTGCTGCCTCCCCCAGGTCTATACTGGCAAGAGAACAGAACCTGGAGTGAGGAGCCAGGACTGGCACCCAGGGGCTCCTATAGGAGAGACCTACTCCCCAGGCCAAATGCCTGCCTTGGGACTTCATTTTCATGGAACTCATCCTTAAAAACAAACTAATTATAAAAGGTTCAGGCAATGGTAAGGAAAAAAAGTACAGCCTCATGCACATCACAGCTCTCTCTCGAATCTTCTCCAGAGGTGACTGTGATCACATCTACATTTGTGTGCGTTTGTATTTTCTTTGGTGTGCAATATTTCCTAAAAGTGTACTGAGTTAGAGATAGGCAACTTAAAAAAAAAAGTTGTTTTTACTTGAAAGTCAGAGCTAGAGAAAGAGAGATTTTCTATGTGCTGGTTCAATCCCCAAACGGTTGCAATGACCAGAGCTTTGGATTACAAAGCCAGGAACAAGGAGCTGCTTTTCTAGTCTCCCATGTCAGTGCAGGGTCCCTAGGACTGGACACATCCTCCAGTGCTTTCCTAGGCTGTAAGCAGGGAGGTGGATCAGAAAGCAGAGCTGCAGGCAGAGGATTAGCCTGTATGCCACTGTGCTGGTCCCAGGTGGAGGCAGTTTTAGTGTGACAGTATCTATTAATATGTGTTTCTACACAGTTTGTAGATAACTGTTTCAGAAATCGATGAAACTTTTTGCATATCGAAGTATAGACTGAAGACTTTCTACTTTAACTGCAGGGACTCCTTACAACTCCGAGACACATGCATTGTATTTCTTCTGTTTACTACCCTTTTTGGAATAGATGCTGCCTTACTGTATCGAATGTGTCTTTGTAAAAGTTCTTCGATATCTTCGGGAGATTGGGTTGGTTCTTTTTGTCTTCTCTTCGCTTACCTTCCTTCCAAACAAAGAGCTCAAGCTGATAGTAATAAGCCCTGCCCCTCGCCCTGGCCTTCCATGTTTCACTGGGTCACTGGCAGTTCACAGGGTGATTTTTACCTCAGATAACCCCTTTCTCGTCCACAAATGTCAAGTTAGTTTTGACTGCCTCTAACTTCTTCCCTAGTTAGGGAGATCTTCCCTCTCAAGCACCACCCCCCCCTCGCCTCCAACTCAGTCTCTTGGTTAAACACACACACACTCCCTCTTTCCCTCCCTTCTGATGTGATTTGTGCTAAGGATAAATCTAAATCAATGATAATGTCCATTTCTGTGTTGATTTACTCATTTGCTACAAGTGCTAGGGGAATGCACCAGGCCCCACAGATCACTGGGTTATGTGAACAAATGTCAGGTCCTCAGCTCAGGTTAGAAGGGCATGGAAGGATTCTGAGGAAGTGTGAAATTGAACTAAGATCTGAGAGGGGCAGAGGAAGAATGGTGGTGTGTGTGTGTGTGTGTGTGTGTAGGGGGGTGGAAAGCATAGGGAATATGGATGGGGGTGCATTCCAGGAAGAGGCTGAAAAGTACACAATGATGCTGAGGTGAGGATAAACCTAGGACCCTGATCCTTCCCCCACACCCAAAGACGTAGTGATCAGACATAAGGAGTAAGTGGAATAATTATGCGATGTTAGGTTGCAGAGCTAAGCCTGAGTGTGTCAAAGATTACGAAAGACAGACCAGCCACGTCAAGGATTTAAGGCGTTTACTCTAAAAGATTAAAGAGGTACAGAAGGACTTTAAACGTGTGTTGTGTGCATATGACTCTGCATACACCTTCATATGTGATGCAGAGACAAAGGGGCACAGAAGGGAGAGAACCCGTGCACAGAGCGATTCTGAGTGCAAAAAGACAGATTGGAAGGGAGCAAATATAGACGTCAGGAGAGCAATTTAAAGAGATTCAAGTAAACATAATAAATTATGTGGATTAACAGCCTCTGGTAATTCTGAAACAACCCAGATGCACTGTTTAAAATCTTCAAAAATGTCCATTTATCTTCTATGCTCTGGTAATGAAACCCATTTATAAGGTATTTAAGTATTATTGGAGATCAACGTTGTAAGAACCTGGTGTTCATTTGTATTTCAGCAAGAACATTTTGGTTTATTTTCCACGTGGACCTATGGCAGTTCTGCATGGTATGTCCTTGTGGGGGAAAGTGAGAAGAAGGAGGGTCCCATTTGGCGGGAGAGGGCACCGGCAGGGCAGGGGGTCTCCAGCTGGCCAGCGACAGGCCCTTGGGGTGCACTTATCTCAGTTAACACAGACCAGCAGGTTTTCCTGTCCCGATTGTATTACCTTAACTGAAGTTCATTCACAATTATTTTTCATGATCCAGATTTTGCCATAGACATATTTATTAATATTCTCATGAGCCTTTTTTTTTGAGAAGGCAGTCATGAAGACTGCCCCAGAAGTCCCAAAGTATATGGTTTCATAGTGACAGAAACGTAAAAATCAGGGGCAGATTTCATTCATTTAAAGATTTTATTTTTTTGATTATTTTTTCATTGGAAAGGCAGATATACAGAGAGGAGAGACAGAGAGGAAGATCTTCCGTCCGATGATTCACTCCCCAAGTGAGCGCAACGGCCGATACTATGCCGATCCGAAGCCAGGAGCCTCTTCCGGGTCTCCCATGCGGATGCAGGGTCCCAAAGCTTTGGGCCATCCTTGACTGCTTTCCCGTGCCACAGGCAGGGAGCTGGAAGGGAAGCGGGGCTGCCGGGATAGAACCGGCGCCCACATGGGATCCCGGGAGAGTACAAGGCGAGGACCTTAACCACTGTGCCACCGCGCCGGGCCCCAGATTTCATTCATTTAAAAAAATAAATATTTATTTATTTATTTGCAAAACAGAATCACATGCGTGTATGTGTGCGTATGTGTGTGTGTGTGTGTGTGTGAGAGAGAGAGAGAGAGAGAGAGAGGTCTTTCATCTACTGGCTAATTCTTGAAATGACTATCACTTTGCCATCATTCTTATCCTCAACAAAATCTGAACTATAATGGAGACACAAAGACTGTTAGAAACAAGAATCAATGGCAATTTTCTATCCAGGGATTGACTCAGAGAAATAAATTCTGTCTCCTATACATTTAATTACTATGATTGAACTCACATATTGAAATAACGAAAAATAAGTTCCACCCCCAAAAATAGAGAATGGAGATCTCCAGATAAACTATTTAAAAAGCATTCATTTACTTTTATTTCATAAGATTCTGGTTTCTATTTTATTTCACTTTATTCTTTAACCATGGTGTGATGTACCTGTATTTTTCAGATATAGTAATAAGTTCATCATTTTAAAATTTAATTTGTTGTTTGAAAGAGAGTTACAGAGAGGGGAGAGACAGAGAAATCTTCCATTTGCTGGCTCATTTCCAAAATGACTGCAATTCCTGGTCTGAAACTAATAGCCAGGAGCTTCTTCAAGGTTTCCTCTGTGGGTGCAAGGTCCAAGGGCCATTCTCTTTTGCCTTCCCAGTTCATGAGTGGGGAGCTGGATCAGAAGTGGCACTGCTGAGACTTGAACTGGTGCCCCTATGGGATATTGGTGCCTCAGGCAGAGACTTACTTTGCTGTATGTACCACAGTACGAGCCCATTTCATGGGGTTTTTAAGCCACTCAGCTTGTGGTAACTCGTTAGGGCATCCACAGGAAGCTGCTGTTGGGTAGGAGAGAGCGTCTGTGGGAATTTGCCCCATGATTCATTCGCCTGGGTGGTCTGTTGAGAGTCTCCATCTCAGTCCTATAGCAGTTGGGCGTGACAAGGAGTCTCTGAAGGCACTTGGCCAAGCTCCCCAGTGCTGTCCCTGGGGACTAGCAGGCAGGTGTGCTCTCCATATCACCAGTGCACAGTCTCTGGCCCTGCCATGTGGGCCATGGTGGAATGGAGGAAGTGGGAGCCCCCCCGCAATGCATTGCAAGTGCAGAATTACTGCTTGTGGTTTTCCTGGAAGGCTCTTATTTGGCTTTTTGAGCCCTTTTTTTGTTGGGGCCCTACATTCTTTGGCAGGACTGTCATCACCCAAGGGGTGTGCCCATGAGCCCACATCCTCTGGGGTGTTCTGTGCACTATTTTGCAGTGTGGCATAGGAACCCTCTATGCCTATTGCTCGGGAATGGTTTGGCGTCAGTCTGCCAATTTGTGAGATGAAAAAGTCCTACTGTGGAGAGGACTTTTGTCCTAAACTTTTGGGTAACTGCACTTTTGAGTTCTTACACCTGCAGGAGTACCAAAAGCCAAAACCAAAAGGCAAAATTCCACTCTCTCTCTCTCCAAGCAATGATTCAGCCACTACGGTCAGACAAGAGGCCATTATGTGCATCTGCAACATCTTCCTCGTTTCTCTGAGCTCCTATTTATAACTCTGGTCTGTAGCTTATTAACCCTACTTGTGCCATCATTGTGGAATCTGTTATACTCCCAGCTCCCTAAAATCTATGCCTTTATTGGTGCTGGGGTCATGTCTTACAGAGCTTGGCAATTTTGGAGATTTTCTTGGTGCTTGGTACACAATAGATTATTGATAACTATTTGCTTTGTGAGTGAACTTAACCTTATGTAGTTCTACCTACCAGTGACACTTTTTATTTTAGAATCTGAGATGTGATTTCTACCCAATCCATCAAATAGAATTAAGCATTTAGTCAATGATGTCTGCAGCTGAGTGATCACGCCAACTGCCCATCTCAATGAGATGCAACCACCATTCACTCATTTTTATGATGGATTAATTTCGCATAGATTACTTTGATGTATTGCATATAGGCAGAATAATATACTATTTTGTCTGGCTTCTTTAATTTAGCATAAAAGTTTCAAGTTCTGTCCATGGTGTTGCAGCATCAGTAATCTTTCTTTTTCAAATTTCTAATTAATATTCCACAGTATGCTTAATTTTCCTATTGATGTACATTTGGACTCTTTCCAGTTTGGGTTTGTTTAAATGCAATTTCTCTGAATGTCTTTGTAGGAGTATTTGTGTGCATATATTTCCATTTATTTTTGGAAATATTAAGGATGACATTGCTGGATTGTAGAATAGATGGAGAGGCTAACTCCATAAGAACATGAAAGAAACTGTCACCCATATGGGATGCTGGTGCTGCAGGCAGAGATGTATCTCACTGTGCCTCGGTGCTGGTCCCTAGTGTCTTCTTTTGTGAAGTGACTGCTTACGTTCTACTTGTTAAAACAAATTAGATTTATATACATATAAATCTATCTATATATATATCTGCTATTAACAACCTAGGGAATGAGGAAGAATTTAACTCTATATCCTAACCTAGTAAAGTCCATGAAAAGCAAATAGGGAGCCTGACCAGTAAGTACAGGCTGAGCGATTATAAGTTAATGGCCTTTGTTCTGACTGTTCCAAATACTCTATATCCATGTCTCTCTGTAGCCTGATCAGTTAGGTACAAGTTGGGTGATTATCAGTTAGCTGACCTTTATTAGTCTCTAGTATCTAAAATAATTTTGGGGCTCACAAGCAACCCTGATGGTCGGTGTAAGAGAGGGCTGGGAACCACGGCTGGAGCTAGGTAAGAATTAGGGAAAGCTCCTCCTCTGAGTCCACTTGTCTCTGAGTGCCACCCGGGGCTCCTGGCTGAAGTTCCGATGTCACCAGACCCTATCACGAGGGAACTGGGCTGCTTCAATCCCGTGTGGGAAATTCACTAGGAAAGGACTGACCTCAGAGTTCTCGGCCTCCAAGGGCACTCACCTTCCTTGTAATGCCCTTGGCAGTCAGGATATGGTCCTCCTTGATGAGGCAGGCATCCACTGCTTCTGTAGTGAAAGCACATGGGAGACCTCCGGGGGTCTCTGGGACTAAGATAGAGAGCTCCTCTTATCCTCCTGCTCCGCCTTGAGATGCCCTCCTGCTCTGTACACACAACCTCCTTTAAGAGGGTGTCAGAGTCGTCCTTGGATCCCACCACAAATTAATATGGCTTTTCTAATGTCTAAGGCAGTTAAGAATTTATTATCTATGAATAATAATTTACACTTAAAGTTTTCCTCAAACATCCTAAGAAGGTGGAGAATTTCTCTGCACTCCTGACCTGTAGTGGAACAAGAGGAATATTAAACCAATTTAGTTTTCAGTTCTTAGAGGCAGTTCCACTGGGTGTTCCATCTTCTCCAGGGGCAGCGCTGCGTTGAAGGGAATTGCTGCACTTCCAAGGTCAGATGAGCCATAGGGAAACCACAGTTTTGAAGATCTATCAGGAAATTCTAGGGACAAGAGCATAACCTTTCCCATAGATTATTAGTGTTCCACAGTATCAATCATTCAGTTGTATTATCAAGTACATCATGTCAGGGACAGTTGTGCTTGATGCACCAATCTCTTAGAACCCCTCATGTCACCTGGTATTGGGAGGGGTCTGTCCTCCTTCTCCAATATTTCCTTGATGGTGATGGATCTTTCAGGATGAGGTCGTGAAGCTGTCTTACTGCAGGAGCTTCCTCCAGGGAATGGAGTCCAAGACTTTACATTACGAGTAGGCATCCACACAGGCTGCAGCTCAGTTCCTGGGAAAATAAGCATGTCCTCTTCCCACAGTTAGCAAGGAGTCAGGACCTCTACACCTGTTGAGTGGCTATGTCCCTCCATCAAACCAAAGACATCTGCGTTGGGCCTGCAAACTGCCTCCAGTAACACAGAGCTGCTGCTCACTAGAAGGCAAAATCTGAAGAAAATTTAAGGTGAGTAAGACCAAATTAATGCACGCACAGGGGTAGCATATTCCCCCCTCTGCTTTTAAAACATATATTGTTGGACAAAGTAAATTAGATTTAGTAACAGTTTAAAATCATGCAGATACTTTTACAATTCTATCAGAAAGCTCTGAGCAACCTGCTCTTGTTGATAAACAAGCAGCAACACATGATAACAATTTTAAACAACTTTTACAAAAGACAAAATGTTAAGACACACATGTATGCACACACACACACACACAGACACACACACACTTTTGGAGACTTAACATATTATTCTCAACCAAGCTTAGTGGTAGTGTTCACCAGAAATCTGTAAGTGAAATGATATTAAATCAATAATCTTGAACCAAGAAACTCAGTGAAAAACATTGATCGCCGCTATGAAATCTCTCTATCAATCCAAAAATGCAAATTCCAGTCTTCCCAGTAATATAGGCATCCTAAGAATGCATAGTTAACAACCAGATACAACTTTAGAGCTAAATCATTAAAAGCATGTAAACTAAAATTTAAACCTTCACAATTCCATGGAAGCATACACCATTTTGACACAATAAAATTTTACTCCATTTTGCATTTGGCAATAATCTTAATATAATTCAATAGCCTGGTCAACTGTCTCCACAAAACAGGAGATAGATCCGTTGGCATTCTTGAGGCCTCGTAAGAATACCAAGGGAAGCCCTAGGATTTGAAACCTTTGAATACTTAAATGCTTTTTTAAAGGTAGCTGAAAATATCTGAAAGATTTGTTGTTGAAGTTAGCATGACACATTATACATTACAATTGGTTATTGATGTGAGAACGTCACTCAAATATCTTTAAAACAAATACAAAACCTTGACACATTAAAGGCAGTGAGAGATTTGATTACTAGCCAAAAATACGAGAATTACATTAATACATGCAAACACTTTGTAGACAATATCACATTAATTTAACTTATAGCTTGAAATAATCTAACAGTGTGTTACAGTTCAATTCTATACCAAAATTACGATAAAATTTCACTCCTTTTTAAAAAATGTCTCCCCAAAAAACCCTCAAGATTTACAAAAGCCCAGTCTTTCCTTTGAATTCCAAGTTCCCAAAAGTTGCAATGGATATGCAGATGAAATCAGTTAGCTAAACATTTATCACAACAAAAGACCTTGAAATTGGTCAATATTGTGAAATCTAGCAGTTAAACTGAAGGCCTGTATCCCAGTTTTCTTGTATTCCAGTGTCCTCAGCATTATAAAATATTCCAAAAGACATGCAGTTACAACCTGGGTACATTAACACAAAAACAGCAAACTTTCACCTTATAACGATATAATGCCGTCACCCAAAAACTCTTTAAAGCAAGAACATCACTTTGTTAATTTTAAACAAGAAGAACTTAATGAGACAGAGAACATAACTTAATGTAAAAACTTGTGCTTAAAAATTGGCATACATGATTAAGCAATGCTGTATAGAAAAAGTGCTATATGAATAACATGCATTCACCACAATTGATTGAAATTTCAGCCTCCAGGATTTACTTGCTGGCTATTTTAAGTTTGAAGCTTCTCTGCAGGCACAAATTGAATAGGATGTTCCTGTTTTGTAAACTCCTGAATGTTTGGGACCTGGGAATGGCTTCTCCAGGAGTCTTCTGGCCACAGGCGTCTGCCACCATGATCAACTTTAGATTTACATTCCTTTTTGCAGTGCCGGCCTCTTTGGCACTTAGGACATATTCCTGTGGAGTGACTGTTAGAAGTATCAGCGTGGTATCTTTTGAGTTGTAGGAAGCATCCCGCATTTTTTTCTCAGGTGTCCTGGCTTGCCACAGTTAAAACATTTAGCATTAATTTGCTTTTGAATGGCAAAAGTTTCAAGTGCTGCTAGGCGGGCACGGTGTTTAAATGTGCCTATGTTGCGACAGGCTTTGAGGTAACCCAAAAGATCTTCCTTTTCTTTTATAGGACGAATAACAGCCTGGCAATCCTAGTTTGCATTCTCAAAAGCCAGTTGCTTTAATAACAATTTCCTAGTGCCTTCTCCTCTAACTTGTTTTTCTATGGAGTCTGTCAAACGCCTTACAAAATCAGCATAAGATTCTCTGGCTCCTTGAAAGACTTTTGTATAACTGCCTGCAAATTCAGACCCAGCTTCAATTTTCTCCCATGCCCACAATGCTACGTCTCGTATATGAATGAACACAGCTTGAGGTAGCAGTATCTGCTGCTCTGTAGTAACCCACTGTCCACCGCCGACTAACATATCATAAGTCAATTGCCCCCCTCCAGGGAGTTGGCAACCTGATGCTCCTAACGATCGCAATTTTTCCTTAGCCATATCACTTCTCCATATTTTCCATTGTAAATATTGAGAAGGAGAAAGTCCTATTTTTGCTATTACTTCAAAATCATAAGGAATCCAGTTTGCTCCCTGGCTCCAGCCATTTAAATATTCCCACACGTATGAAGAAGTAGGTCCATAGGACAAGCAAGCCTTTTTAAAAGCTGTGATGGCATTAACATCTAGGCTTTCATATGTAGGTTGATGGTTTTCTTGACCAAGTATGATTGGAAAAAGCAATCGGAATTCATGAGGTCTCCGGGGAACATCAGACATTTGGAAACGTCTTTGATCAGATTTAAGAGTGAGATGGCATGGGCTGGTATTTAACTCTTCCATTATCCTATCCTTGTTTACCTCACTAGAGAAATCCTGTGGTTTAACACTACAAATTTTCTTCTTTTTCTTAGTTCTCATTTCATTTTCAGTCACATTATGGTAACATCTTTCATTAGGAGAATCTCTCCTGAGTTTTCTTTTCCTAATTTCCACATCTGCAGCATAAGGCCTTTCTCTTTTAGCTGCATTACAGTGGCATCTAGGAGGGTCTCTCACACGTTCTTTTTCATCTTCATCTGTAGTATAAGCCATTTCTTTCCTGGCCACGTTAAGGTGGCGTCTCCCGTTAGGGAAATCTCTCACAGGCTGCTCTTTGCCATCCTCCTCATCTGCACTATGAGACGTTTCTTTTTTAGAAATATTACGGTAGCCTTTCCTGTTAGGTGGACCTCTTAAGAGTCCTCTTTCTCTTTCTTCCTTGTCCATATTATGAAACACTTCTTTTTTGGCTACATTTTGGGGGTGTCTCCTCTTAGAGGAGTTTCTTGCACATTCCCCTTCTAAAATTATAATAACAGCTCTAATTAAAGCTGATATAATCCAAAAACTAACTTGAATATCTTCTATCCTTCCGGCCTTTTCAGCATTTTTCTGAGTAAAATTCTTAAGTCCAGTTTCTAGTGTCCATTCATCTGGAGACCAGCGATTATATTCACCAATAAGCTCTAAATAAGAACGCAATTGCTGCCTAGTTACCTTTGCTCCACTTTTCACTAAAAAATTCTGCACAAGGGAGATAAACGACTGTGCCTTACACTGGTTCTGGCCCATTGTCCCACTCACCACTTCCTGTGGGGGTCTCCGCTGCGCTTTCTTTTCTTCTTTCAAGTCCCTGTTCAGGCGCCACTTGTCGCTGTCCCGCAGCGACGGACTTGGTGCACGGAGCCGATAATAACACGCGTGGACCCTGACTGATGGTCAAAGCCGAAGTTTATTAGGGGCATCAGACTTTATACACTGAGAGTCCATACTGTTTCCCTCTCCTGATTGGAATTCCTTTTGTTTTGTATATCCCACCAGGTGTTCTCATTTACATGCTGTTTATACCAAAGGTAGCCATTAGGTTGTTGTCATGCAAATACTGTCCAATGAACTGCAAACCTGTGCTCGCTGACCTTCCAGGCTCACAATGTCCTCCTACAATGTGCTACCTCAATTCATTTCCTTATGATATGCAAAATTTAAAAAAAAATATTTATCTGTTTTGGAAAGTCAGATATACAGAGAAAAATATCTTCCATCCATGGGTTCACTCCCCAAGTAGTTGCAATGGCTGGAGCTGAGCCGATCCGAAGCCAGGATCCAGGAGCTTCTTCCAGATCTGCCATGTGGGTGCAGAGCCTCAAGGCTTTGGGCAGTCCTCAGCCGCATTTCTAGGCTATAAGCAGGGAGCTGGAAGGGATGTGGAGCAGCTAAACTGGTGCCCATATTGGATCCTGACACAAGGCAAGACGAAGACTTTAGCCACTAGGCTACTGCACCTGGCCCAAAACATTGATTTTAACAAAAATCTAATTAACATTCTTACTAGTTAGCACTGTTTGTATCCTTTCCATGAAACGTTTCCCTGCCCAAGGTGGTAAAAATTTTATGCTTTCCATTAGGAAACATATTGTTCTAAGTTATGTTTTGTTCTATGATTCATCTCAAATAGTCTTACTGTAGGGGACTCAAGGTAGGAGTTGAGTTGAATTTTGTTTTGATGACAGTCCAGTGGTTGCAGCCCCATTTGGTAATGAATTTTCTTCTTCACTGAACTACCTTGTACCATTGAACCAAAACTCATTTGACTGCAATTTTATGTGAACCTGAAACTTTTCTAATAAAATGAATTCTTTCAAAGATCGACTCCATGTGGATCTATTCCTAGATTCCATCATGTAGGTTTATTTACTTACCTAATGTCACTAGTAGGTACCTCAGTTACAACAGTATTATGTTCAGTTTTGCAATCAGATATTCTAAATCTTCCAACTTTTTTCTTTTTCAAGACTGTTTTGGCATTTCCAGATCAGCTTATAAATTCCTGTAAAAACAGCTGCTGGAATTGCATTAATCCATAAATAAATCTGAGGGCAGCTTATATCTTAATAGCATTGTATCTTTGAATTCATAAACATTTTATGTCTTCCCATTTATTTGCTTTAATACCTTACAGCATGTTTCATGGTTTTATAATAGGGTGATTTAAAAGTTTTTCCCTATGTATTTGCTTTTTTTTACAAGTAGCAAATTAAAATATTTGCTTGCCAATTGTTTATTACTAGAGTATAGAAATAGAATTGGTTGTTGTATATTGAATTGTTAAATTAACTAATGAGTTCTTTGTATTCCTTCAGGCATCTATATAAAGCATCCTATCATTTATGAAAAGATACAGTGATATATTTGTTTTTAAAGTATGTATCTGGGAGACAGAGAAAGGATGAGAGCAACGAGAACAAGCTATTTCCTGATTAATTCCTCCATGCCCACAATGTTAGGGGCTGGGCTGGGACTGACTTACATGGCTGACAGATACCCAATTACTTGAGCTGTCACCACTGCCTCTCTGGATATTCTCTGGCAGGAACCTGCAGGCAGGTGCTGGACCTGAGAATTGGATCCAGGAACTCCGATGTGAGGTGTGAATGTCCTATCTGTCTCTTAAGCGCAAAGCTAAATGCCCACTCCTTATGTATCTAAGCAAATTATCTTTCTTTCTTTTATCTCTTTTCTTCAATTATTTTATTGCCTCAAACTTTCAGTGAGGTGTTGATAAGAGGGGCTGGTGCTTTGGCATAGCAGGTAAAGCCAATGCATGACATGCCAACAACAGAAGGTGGCCCAAGTGCTTAAGCCTCTGCCATTCGGGCGGGACATCTGCATGCAGCTCTGGTTTCCTAGCGTTGGCCTGGCCCAGCTCTCGCCATTGAGGTCATTTGGGAGTGACCAGTAGGTGGAAGTTTCTCTCTGTCTCTGTTTCACCCTGACTTTCAAATATAAATGAATAAATCTTTAAAAAGTACATGTTGGCTAGAAATTAACAAATGCCTTGTTCTTTCTTGATTTTAGAAGGAAAAAACAGTAAGTCTAGCCACAGATTTTCAAAGATGTCTTTGGCAATTTGAGGAAGTTCTTTCTATTGGTGATTTGATGAAAAGTTTTTGTTTTTCTGTTTTTTTTATTGGAAAGGCACATTTATGAGAGAAGCAGATTTGTGAGAGAAAGGTCTATTTTATTATCATTTTAAAAGAGCTATTTATTTTTATTGAAAGTCAGGTTAATTTTATGGAGAGGAGAGACAGAGAGAAAGATCTTCCATCCACTTATTCATTCCCCAAATGGCCGCAAGGGCTGCAACTGAGCTGATCCAAAGCCGGGAGCCCGGAGCTTCTTCCTTGTTTCCCATGCAGGTGCAGGGTCCCAAGGCTTTGGACTGTCCTTTACTACTTTCTCAGGCCACAAGCAGGAAGCTGGATGGGAAGTGGAATGGCTAGGACACAAACTGGTGCCCATAATGGGATCATAGTGCTTACAAGGTGAGGAGGATTTAGCCACTGAGCCATTGTGCTGGGCCCAAAAGTAAACACATTTTTTTGTAATGAAATCGTGTCTAATGTGAACTGAATAGTTTGTGCTTCTCATTCCATGGTGGAGGGTGTAATATTTTCTACTTCTCCTTTCTGTCACTCTCACCAGTGCTATTAGATCCTTCCAGATATGAAAGTAGCCAGGTGTCCTGGATTACCAGCCTCAAATGTGACTTGTGCAGGCTGACATTGCCGGCTGGAGCAGAGACAGAAAACCATGTGAGCAGCAGCCCACTCAGGAGAGGTGGCTGTTACAAGACTTTGCTTTGCCAGGCTGTGGTGCCCATTGCATTTACATATATCCCTACTGTCCAAATATCACCTGATTTCGTGTCACAAAGCAGTGCAGCCTCCACTGTGGTAGTGCCCACGTTGGTGACAGAACTGCTGCCAATAGAAACTGGGACGCACCATGCAAGCACGGTCACCACAGAGGAGCTCATCATTTGAAGCTGTGGACATAGTCCCACTTGAAGGCGGAGGAGCCCCCAGCTAGCTGCAGAGGAGTATACCTTGGTGGCGCTCAGAGTAGATGAAGTGGGCCATGATTTGGATGATATACTTTGAATAAAGAACCACAGTCTGATAGAAGTGAACAAGTTTCAAAGCTGGAAAAAGCTCACCTCCCTTCCACTGGTGATCCCTTGAAATAGGGTAACTGCAAATCAAATAATGTAGGAAAATAACATAGCAAATGGCAGCCGCCTTAGTGTCTCAGGGTGCCAGCCCTGAGAAGCACAACTAAGTTTTCCCTGGGAGGGACTCTTATTTTCCTTTCTGAATTTTTCCCCCTCTCCAGTTCCTCGACCTTCCTTGCACACATGTGATGATGAGTTTGGGAGTACAGCAAGGGGACCTTCCACGATCATGGCATTTGCACTGCCCTGCTGCTCTCCAGTCTTCCTTCAGCTGACAGTGACACGCACACAGAGTGCAGTGAGGTCCAGGTTTTTGCCGGCCATGTAACCACAGAGTTTGAAGATGAGATGCTGGTAAAGCGATATTATGCCCGTAAGACAGTGTGGGCACACTAGAATGGGCTGTAATGCATGAGTTAGTAAGTCATTTCTCTGTGTGATTTGGAGGCATACAGGGTGGTGCTTTCAATGTGATTTAGCTGCTTGTTGTCTGGCCTTGTTTGAGATTCATGAGATGTTTGATGGACATGGAAGGGTCAGCCCAGGTGATTTTATTATAATGATATTATCATAGGCTGCAGGCCATAGTAGGTATGCCGTTGGCAGCTCTGTTGGACGTGTTCATTCCAGTTCTGGGCAGTGGGCATTGCTGCAATGATTTCAGGTTGCACCAGATCAGGGCCTTTAGAGACAACCTCAGGGGAGGTGGAGGGGGTATACTTCCTTCAGCTCTTTCTCTAGTACCTGACTGTCATTTTTCATTTTATTGTATATTATGTTTAAAAAATTATTAAGTTTTGTATAGACTGGGATTCCCCCCAAACTCCCACTCCTCACCAGATTTCCCCCCTTTTGCTACAATGGTGTATTCAAAATAAAAATATTTTAAAAATTAGTAAGTTTTAAACTGATTCAGTCAAATTTGTTGATACAATTCTAAAAATATAGTATTCCCCTCCTCGCTCCTCTTCCTCCCTCTCTCCCTCACCACCTCTTTTTTCCTATTTTTCCCTCTTTTTCTCTTTCCTTCCCTCTTTCCTTTCTTCCTTCTTTCATCCCTTCTGCCCTCCCTTCCTCCTTCCTTGCTTGCTTCTTTATCCATTCATCTAATGATGGATACCTTAATTGATTCCAATTTCTGGCTCCGTGAACAGTGCTGCTATAGACAGGGTGGTGCAGGCATCTCTGACACAGCATGTTCATGTCTTGTAGGTATGTACCTAGAAGTGGGATTACTGGATCACGTGGCAAGTTTTTACTAGCTTTGTAAGAGGCCTTCCTACTGTTTGGCACAGTGGCTGCACTAATTTGCATTCCCACTAACAGTGTGTAAGTGTTCTTTCTTCATATCCTTGCCAGCGCTTTTCACCCCTAGATTTTAGGCATTCTGGCAGGGCTGAGATGATATATTTCATTGTGGTTTTGATTTGCATTTCCCTGATGGCTGGTGATATTGAACACGTTTTCATGCATTTGTTGGCCATTTGTATTTCTTGAGAATTGTGTTTTGAAGTCCTTTGCCTGTTTCTCAACTGGATTGGCTGTTTTCTGGCTGTCTCCTTAACTTATAACACTGAAATTCGAGAAAGTACCAAGGCCTTTTCTTTGAACATAATGTGGCAATGAAAGATTGTTTAAAGGCGAGCATACTAAGAGAACATGGGGTAAGGGTTGGGACACAGCTGGTTAAGCTGCCACTTGGGATGTCTGCATCTAGTGTTAGAGTGCCTGGCTCAAGTTTTAGCTACTCCATGCTTCTGATCTAGCTTCTCACTAAAGCATTTGAAAGGCAACAGATAATGGCCCTGTGGCTGGAGTTCCTGCTGTGTAAGTGGGAGACCTGGATGGACTTTCTGGCTCCTGGTTTTGGCCTGGCTTGGTTCTGGGTGTTTGGGGCATTTGAGGAAGGAGATCAGAGAATGAAAGAATGCTCTTTCTCTCTGTCATTGTGCATTTCAAATATACATTTTTTTTTCTAACAAAAAAGGAGAACATGGTACATAATAAGCTTTTCTTGTTAAATGTTTGTTTATTCTCTTTTTAAAATGGTTGTTATTTTTCCTTGATACAGTTTTGCAGCTATAGGGATTCCTCCTTCCCTCTGCTCTTTCCCCCTCCCCGTTGTCCCTTCCCACCATTTTAATGATGGGCTTTTTAACAATGTTCAAATATAGGCTCATCTGACTAAGGTAATCTCACAAACTACCTTAGGAGGAATTAAAGAAGTCTACATTGAAACCATTCATAAATAACAGCTTTTATAATGCTTTGTATGATAAAAGGCAATGTTATCTGAGTGCTATCAGTTAGTTTTGCAATTTTAGGCACCTGAAAAGAGGCAGCTTAGGTATCTTGCATATACATATTGAAGAGTTATCGTTAGAGAAATAATCTTTTTCTCCCTTGCATTTGGGCCTTACAACTGGAGTACACATGGTGCTCCTGGATTCTCTTATTTCTGGGAGGTCCCCTGTTTGCTCTTGGTTTTAAAAGGAAGCACAGTAGGTAGATGGCTGTGTTGTTGAGGTGGCAAGTGTTCTGTCTGGATGTATCCTAGTGGGAAGACTGGCCTGGTGGCATCACAGTCTCCACAGTTTTATTGCTGGGCATGCTGTGCTTTTGTTATTTCCAGTATGACTCTTGCATTTATTTCTCAACTGGTTTGAGCTAAGGAAAAGGGTAAAATAATGATATTTCACTTAATCTGAGACAGTATCAATTGTAAAATCTTTATTTTACTTGCTACTGCCAAAGCACAAAGCTGCCAATTTAACTGACCTGCCAACACATTTAAGATGGTAGCTGACATCAGAGGTATTAAAATGTGAAAACATAGTTCTGGCTCATGAAAATGTGGTTCATGTACAAACAGCACCAAAGTCACCTAGAAACTTACCAGCAATGCACAATATCTGGCCCCATCCTGCTCCCACTGAATCAGAAACCCTGAAGGGGTGGGGAAGGGGGGGGGGGGTTCGCCACAAGGGTGTACCATGTCCATTAAGTGACTTTGATGCATGAAGAAAAGATTCAGATCAGAATCACTGAAATAGTATACTTCAGCATCTCTGAAACATAGTATGGTAAAACAATGTTTTCATTGGTCCAACCATTTCAGCAGATATGTACTGATAACCTATTGCACATAACACATCATGCAGGGTAGACAACACAGAGATGGAGTTCCCTAGGACTTAGTCATTGACAACCAGGAGTTTCCAGTCTAGGAACAGATTTGTTATGAAAAACATCAACATTTGTGTTTCAATGGTAAGTTGAAAGGAGCACAATACGGGGAAGTGGCGTTTAAAAAAAAATCCAGCAGCAGTGCGATGGCCCGTTTGGACTATGTCCATTCTTTAGTTCTTTTAATTCATTTCAACTGCAATGTACTATGAATCTGTTTGTGTTGCAGTCACCTTAGGGAGGTGAAGGAGAGTCCTGTGTATTTTGAAAAAGGCAAGTGACATTTATTTAGTTGAGTAACTTCTCACCCAAAAAGTGTATGAGCCACTTGTCTTCAACAAGAAGAGAAAGGCTATTTCTGAGAAGTATAAAAAATGACCTAGAGCAACACACAGGAAGTTCCTAAGAATAATCTCCCATCTGAGCCTTTTTTCAACTTCTGAATTTTGGAGACCAAGATGAAAGCAAAACCATGACCAAAGGGAATGAAGTCATTCTTATTGGTCTTCTGGATCCTTCCTTTAGCTGCAAACACTTTTTCTTTCTGATTGGATGTTTACTCTGACTTGCCAATCTCTCATCTCCTTTTGCCATGGTGATGGATATGATGTGTTTTTCATCTGACATATTAGGGTCTCAGAGGCTCCAGGGAGTTTTGGAAGGACCCTCTCCATACTTTCTTTTAGTTCCTCCTGGAGCCGTAGAGAGATATGACCACATTTGTTCACTTCTTTACCGCCTTGAGAACCCCAAGGAATGCTGATGTGAGCTGTGAGGCCCAAGTGGACACAGGGGTGTTCACTGCCAACTCAGCACCAAGCTTTCTTACCTGAAGTAAGTTTCTGTTTTGAAACGCCATGGATTCTATGTTTTTCTTTTCTTGTGGTGTCATTCTCAATGCATTAGGATTACTCTCCCAACTCTTAATGTATCACTTAATGCTTCTGAATGACATGTGCTGTGTCTTATGAGGATTAGGATCTCTATTAAGATGCAGCAGGTAAGAGTTTGTAAGATTCAGCATTCTCACACTGTGATATCCAGGGGGAAAGTAGAAGCAAGGAGGAATTTGCAGTCTTTGTTTTGGATACTCAGAGATAAGTATATGTTCAAAAATCAATGTCCCAGCAAAACTGAGCTCATGACTTTTTCAGATGCAGCAATATTTCACAGTGAAGAGATCACATGTCTCACAAAGAAGACATTATTAACAAGTATTATTTTGATTCAGTATCAAACCGGAGACTTGATCAGCTTCTGTAGGTATCTGTGGGATAGAGAAGATTTGAATGAATTGGTTGAGAGTCTAAATCCCGAAGCAGATAGGCTTGGATTTAAAACCCCAAATCTCTGATTTATTTGGAACTTGGAAAATTGTTTCATCTCATCAGGAAACTATAGATAAGTCAGGTTTGTAGGGTTAATAGAACTGTTACCCAGCGGCCAACACATTAAGCACAGACCCTGGCATGTGATATGTCCTGACCAACTGGAAATGAAATCTTTTAAAAATTATTTATTTAGCAGGCAAAGAGAGGGAGGGAGGGGTAGGGGGAGAGAGAAAGAGAGAGAGAGATCAGATCTTTCATTAACCTGATCAGTTCCTTGCAGTGGTTGGGACTGGTGGGACTAGAAGGCAGGGGCCTTAAACTTCATCCTGTTTTCCCATGTGGATGGCAGAAACTCAAGTACTTGGGCCATCTTCCTGTTACTTTCCCAGTTTCATTAGCCCCTGAGCTCTAGCATCAAATGGTAGCATTGCAAGCATCAGCTTAACTTCATGTACCATGATGCCAGCCTCTCAAATGCAAGTTTTCAAAGATCTCACACATATGTTATGGGTTCTATGATCGCTTAGAAACAAGAGGTGTCCTTTTTTTTTTTATCCAGGCAGCTGAGAACAGATTATGGAATTAATCTGTTTGGAAGGCTTGTGTGAGAAGTGAGGGAGAGAGGGTGATGAGGGGAAGGGGTGAAGACGTTCTTGGAGTGCTTCAGTGCAGCCTGTCAGAGAGGTCTTTCTCCAGGATGTTCAGGGCAGGAAATCAGGGTGAACTAGGTCATCCTGGCCCACAGACGGGCATGTGTATTGGCACAACATTCATCAAGAAGCTCTTGGTTATGAATTCTGCTTGCAGTTAAGGGCTTGTAAAATGAATGCTCTGTGAAAAAACTCAAGTAAGTGATGCTTTTAACAAAAGCATTGGACAGCTGGCCACAGTGGATAGGAGGTAAACGATGGAGGAAAACTTTCTGAATCACTCGTCTGCTTTGCATGTGTGAGATGGGCATTTGAAAGAGTCATTTGGCACGAAATTACATGACACTAACATTTTCATATGGATCACCATGTTGGCTTTGATCAACTCACTGTTAATCATTTTAAAAGTGACAGCTGTGCGAAGAATGGAATTTACTCAAACCAATTTTCTTTTTTTTTTTTTATCTGTCACAAGATTCCTTTTTTTTTTTTTTTATTGTTGCTTACATTGTATTATGTAGTACAGTTTTATAGGCGCTGGGGATTCCCCCCACCCCTCCCATACCCCTCCCCCCATGGTGGATTCCTCCACCTTGTTGCATAACCATAGTTCAAGTTCAGTTGAGATTCATTGCTTGCAAACACATACCTAGCATAAAGTTCAGCGTCTTATTGTCCAGATAAGTTCAGTGGCCTCTTGGGGAGACCTTCTATGGTCTGAAGATAGGTCTAACAGAGTAAAGATCCGGTCAGTTAAAAGCCCCAACAAGGCCTCAGTATCCTTCTAAGAGGGGTCATCAGTTTGCATCTCTCTGTCCAGAGAATCAGCCTTCTGATGAGCTATAAATCACAAGAATTGGCATGCCTTGGATGCACTTTATTCTTTAGGTCTGCAACTGGGTCATTGAGCTCTCCAGGTCAGTTCTTTTTAGGTGACAGCCCAGAGTTGAGGATGTAAGGAAATACCCAGAAATAAACCCACCATGTGCCTCCTTCAGGCATCTGATTTGGCTCAAGTGTGGGCTCAAAAATAACTGGATGCTTACTTGCACATCTAAACTTAGTTCATGAATTTGCATGTGTAAGTAATCAGGGAAGTATTTGCTTAGAAATGTGTTCCATTTCCTCTGTTTGCTCTAAATCAAATTACTGAGCAGTAGGTAGGATTCTGAAATACTTTGTAAAAAATGTGCTCAAGAAACCCACCCCCGCCCCACTTCCGTCTAGGCTTCTGTGGGATCTCAGGACCCAGCCAGTTAGTTACAAGCAAGAGCCCTTTGGGGGAAGCTGCCAATGGCAACCAAGCACATGAACTAAAATAGGTCAGGTGATTTTCTGCGTAGGTCTTTTCTCCCTCTGTGCAAGAGCCAGCTCTCATCCTTACCAATTTTGCTGTTATAGAAAGGATATCCAGTAGGCCCATAGGAGGGGCATTATGAAGTCCTGGAGCCAGAGCCTGGCAGGATTCTGCCTGCCTCCAATACATGTGCTCATTCCAACTGCTTTCAGATCCCTATTGCATATAAAATTTGAAACATAAAAATGAAAAAAAAAAAAACCAAATATATCGCTCCTGTTTTTAAGAGCACATTGGTCTAAAGGGAGAGTTTATACAGAAAATAACAAGACATTGTCAGAGGTAGTGTTATTAGAGGTGGGGAAGATTGAATTATTGGTCTCAACTTTTCATTCTCTGAAATGTTTTTTTTAATCCAATTTTTTATGACCTGATCATGGATGGAATGGACATACTTCCTTGCCCCTAGTTCTGGGATTGGCTGGGGGTGGCTTGCCTTGACCAGATAGAAATAGAGGCTAGAAATGGATTTGTCAGGTTAGGTTCGAGTCTTCAGGCTTATGTATCACCATGAGCAGAGCAAGGGCTATGCCACGTAGGCTGAGTGAAAAGTAGATGCCAGGTGTACTGTGGTTTTGTGATTATTCGTACATGAACCAGAGCTGATGCAAGCACTAGATTAGAATTAATACAGACAAATCTATGTGGAGCTTCAAAAAGGGCTTGAGAGTCCCGAGGAGACTTCTGGGAAATAACAACGACTGAATTAAGTGCTGAAGGAATAATGGTTGATGGGTGCATGTTATGTGTCTGTGTGTAAAGAGTTGGAAATGTGTTCATGATGGGGGATGGAGTGAAAGCCAGAAGATGGTCAGGAAGTCAGAGAGAGCAGGGGTTAGTCTGTCAGCTGCAAGGAGTGCACCTTGACTACAGCAGGTAGAAGAGTTCCTAAGCTTGTACAGGGAAGTTCTCTCACTGAACACTAACTGATATTGCGCCACTGCTGGTTATCTTACTCAAAAGTTTCTTGTAGAGAAAAGCTACTCAAAGGAAGGCTTCATGTTACTTTGACTTGTACTCATTTAAATTTTTTTTTTTTCTATTTTGAAAGTAATGTCAGTTGAACAAGAATCTTGTTGAAGAGTCTAATGCATTTAACATATAATCCTGTGTATGACGACATCAGATCATTGTAAGTTGTGTAAACCTTCTGTATTTTAGATTAATACCTTCTTATTTGTCAGGTGCCTCTGCTTGGGCATGTTTTGTGTCTTGGTAAGATACACGTCTTCTTCAGGTTTTCCAAGGCAACTTACTCAGGACACTGGGCAAATGCCACAAACATGGAGAGGCTCTATTTCAAATTCTAGGCATGGTTGGAATGAATGAGTTTTTACTTTGGTGTATTGTTCATCCTTCCTTCTCTCTCACTCTCTATCTCTCCTACCACGATGGCTCTTAATTGGACTATTTTTCTTTGGTTTTGCTTCATATTGTAAAATTCCTTTTTTTTCCCTACTGGCTCAGAGCCAATGTAAAACACTCCCTTCCCTCCACCGCACACTTACTTCTAATGGGAAAGCACCACTCCCTGATGGCCCAGCTTATCCTACACACACATTATATAATATCATCACAATAACCCCATCACTTCTATTTCTCACAATACCTACTACCCTAAACATCACTGTTTTATTTATTCTAAAGATGCTTTTAAGATTTATTTATTTATTTAATTTGGAAAGGCAGATATACAGAGAGAAGGAGATGCAGACAGAAGGATCTTCCGTCTGTTGATTCACTCCCCAAGTGGCTGCAACGGCTGGAACTGATCTGATCTGATCTGAAGCCAGTGGATAGGGGCTTCTTCCAGGTCTCCCACACGGGTGCAGGGTCCCTAGGCTTTCCCAGGCCACAAGCAGGGAGCTGGATGAGAAGCGGGGCTGCTGGGATTAGTACTGGCACCCATATGGGATCCCAGCAATTACAAGGTGAGGACTTTAGCAACTAGGCTACCATGCCGGGCCCACTGTTTTATTTTTTAAAATGTTACCTTTGATTAAAATGATCTTAAATAAAATAACAACTATTGATTTGAAAGGAAATGATTTAAATTGGGTTCAAATGAGCCAATCTATTTTGCGGGGGGAGAAAAGTAAAAGATAAACAGTAATGCATCCAAATGTTAGAGAAGCATCACAAACGTATCAGCACTGGGTCACTTCACAAGTGGGAATTTATGTCATCTCTGAAACTTACATCATACTAACTAGTAATAGTAAGAGCCGTTTCCTCTTAACTCACCTCAAAAATTGACACTGGCTATGACTCATAAGCACATCCTTAACACATTATGAAGGGTCTTCAAAAAACTTATGAAAAGTGTGTATGAGAAAATACCCTAAGTTTTTTGCTGAGACAAAATATCCTTTAATTCCATTTCACTGCATGCTTGTATCCTTTTCCTTCTTTTATTTTTTTCTTTTTAAAAATTTAGAACAATTTGAATTTCATAAGGCATACTTTTCTGAAGACAGAATGGCATCTTGACTGTATTTTTAATGAGATCTATAAAATCAGCACTTGGGAGTGTTTTATTTTGATGAGTAAAATTGTCACGATTGCCTTTTGCTTAAGGTGCATTGATTTTTATTGCAAAAGTAGATTTACATAGATAAGGGGATATAGAGAGGGGAAGATCATTCATTCACTGATTCATTTCCCAAGAGGTTGCAATGGCCGGAGCTTAGCCTGTCCGAAGCCAGGAACTTCCTCCAGGTCTCCCACTTGGGTGCAGGGTCCCAAGGATTTGGCCATCCTCTACTGCTTTCTCAGGCTACAAGCAGGGAGCTGGATGGGAAGTGGGGCAGCCAGGATATGAACTAGCGCCCGTATGGGATCCCGATGTGTTCAAGGCAAGGATTTAGTTATTGAGCTGTCTGGTTGGGCCCCCAGATTGTCTTAAAAGCTCAGTGATTTTACTATATATTACTGAGTTAGTAATTAAATAGAGAAACCACTGAATTATTTGTCAAGAGTAGTATGTGTAAAATTGTCCCAAAGCTAGACATTATCCAGATTTTATAGCTGGAAAATTTACATTAATGACTTAAGAAATGATACACATTTTGTTTTTAATCATTCTTTAGGATGAAAGCTGGCTTTGGGGTAATTTGTACCTTATGTTATTCCCCATTCTTTTACAATTAGAAATGTGATTTTGGACAAATCACGTAAACCTCTGTTAGTCTTAAGAATCCCTTTATCAATGAGAGAGTTGGAAATTTCTGTCTCTTTCTATGCCAAACACTGAAGTTATTATTCAGAGAGTGGTTGGTTGTCATCTACTCTCTAAATCCACTTAGATGAAAAAATCATCATGAAGAAGGCTGAAATGGCAGCAAGTAGATCACAATGTGAATTCAAACAGCTTTACCATAGGAAGAACTATTAACCATAAGACTGGATAATACAGTTAATTTAACTGTTCTAAGAGGTCCTTTACAATGAATCATTGATACGAACTCCTAGCTAGGATTATGTGTAACCTAACTGAGGATCAGTTAAAAAAAAAAAAAAAAAAAGAGGGAAGACATTCCCAGAAGCATGGCTGACATTACCACATTTGACCATTTTATGGAGTGTCTTTGTTAAGACTGTTCGGTTGTCTGGAGCCACTACCAATTTCAGTGAGTTTGAGTAACATTTTGTATTTTACATTTAGAGGTTCCACATGAAAACCAAGAATTGAAATACATTTGGACATCAGGAGAGTTCTACATCTGGGAAGAGAAAATATCTTGAGCTGCTTTGGGGGGACTTTCTCTCTGTCCCTTGGAGCTACTTCTCTCTGGTCATTGTTCATATTGTTCTCTCTTACATCAGATGCAGCCTCAGGTGGAAGAATTGCTTCCCTTCCTAACCACCACTCGGCACATACACAACCTGCTACAGAGAACTGGCATTTTCCATGCACTCTTATAAGGAGACAGCTGAATCAAAATTTTAATATCCGAATTCCAGATTCCCAAGATAGAGTGTGATTGCTCTGATGGGCTTAGGGTAATCAAGGGTTTGTCCCTGATATAATGAATTTCAGTCAAAGGGGTTGGCCTGGGCTATTAAGCAAGAATTCTTCATTGCACCACTCCAGGGTCACTGTGTCCATTATACTTAATGAAGTTCTCCTGTTGGCCTGAAGGTAGTTCTCACAATGAGGAGCCAGCACCTGTTACAGCTAAAGGCATTTTCTATAACCTATTCGCTGATGTTACTAGAAGACCAAACTTCTTTGCAATACCACCTTCTCTCACACATCAGCCTTTAACAGCCATGAATGTCTTCTCCTCAGGGCCAGAAATGCCATCGACCCTGTCAGACCTGTGAGACTACTTCATTCTTTACAGTTTAAATCTTTGTACCTGTGATGAGCATCCAATGGCAAAGGAGGCAGCAGGTCTTCTTGAGCAACATCCTAAGGTTGTGATGGCCTCTGAGACACCCACAGGACCATTTCCCTCTTCTCCCTTGTTTACAGGCCAAGATGGTAAGTAAGTGTTCTTCTGAGGGGCGGCCTTGTAGAATTCCAGGATGTTCTTGGCTCCTCCTCCACAAATAGCCACAAAATCAACCTGCTTTGAGCAAAACTAGTCTTGATGGCAACAATGAGCCATGTGTTTCTTCTCCAAAGCACACAGATATACTGGACAGGAACTGGTATTACACATTTTTCATTTGTTTTCTTTGATTCAAAACTTCATGCGGATATATGAACCCTAGATACAGAGGTTGATTTAATCCTAATTCTGTATAATTTACCTTGGCCATTCTGGGTGCCAAGTCTTTACTCAACTGACTGTAGTTAAGATATCAAATCTTTTAAACATTGAGCTGGTTTTGTTTGGCATTTGACATCTGGGGTGTGTAAAATAGCTTCGATATGATATTTCCTTTCCCTGTAAGTAAGAACACATCTCAAAAAGGTTTGGTACAATTTTGCCAAAGAAGGAAGTGGAGTCTCGAGCCAGCCTAGGCTTTCAGGAGCCATGGAAAACTGGCGAGATTCACCATAAAAATAATTTGGAAATATTAAGTGAGTACAGAGTGGCCTCTTCTCAGTCCAGTTCTTCATTCCAATCTTGGGAATACAATGCTCTAGTGCGTATCTTCCGAAACTTGACAGTTACATATAAACTCTATGAATTCATGTGACCCTAATTGAGAATTGTGATCATGTGAAGAAATGCCAGGAAGTTTACTTTTGGCCAAACTCCAAAAAATGATGTTTCTAATGGAGTTAGTGATATAAACCAATGGTAGATACTCAGTTTACTGGAAAGACTAAATATATCAGTCATTCACTACTTAATTGGCCTTTGGTGAGCGTGCATGTTTTGTAATACAGAATTTTATTAATTCACAGTTGTTACTCATGTCCCCTTCATGTGAATGAATGAGGCACAGCTGTACATAAAACAAAGTTACTCCTGTAACTTTCCAAGTGTGTGCAAATGGCAGACTTTTACAGAGTGTAAACAATCAGCTAGATTCAGCCACTCAGTTATAGCACTAAGTTTCCTAAAGGAATGGTTGTTTCTTTTTCCCATGCAGATGTTCTTTATTTTTCTATTGTATTGAAAGTAACATTTTGGGTGGTTTATTTGGTGGTCTGGCTTTGTTTTAAGATATATGTTTATTTGAAAGGCAGATGCATAGAAAGGAGAAACAGTTATAATGGCCAGAGCTGGGCCAAACTGAAGCCAGGAGCCAGGAGCTTCCTCCAGGTCTCTCATGTGGGTGCACAGTCTTCAGGCCTTGGGCCATCCTCCTCTGGTTTCTTAGGGCACAAGCAGGAAGTTGGATGGGAAGTGGATCAGCCAGGGTATGAACTGGTGCTCAAGTGTGATGCTGGTGCTACGGAGACCTAGCCTGCCACACCAAGACATCAGCCTGTGATGGTCTGTTTTTCAAAGTTGTGTTCATAAAGTCTTATACACAAGTACTAAGAAGTGATGGGAAGAAAGATTTAGTAATGCTAAACATCAGAGCATTTATTAACTTGAGATTGTCCTTTATGTTCAATCCCAACAATATGAAGACTGATGTAAGACATGTTCTCAGAAAGCAAGGTAAACAAAAATATCACATAATGTGGATGACTGCAATGGAAAGAAGTAGAATTTTAATACTAGGGGACTACAAATAGAGACATAATTACCTGGGGAGGTCAAGGAATGGTCAGGGGAAGATAACAAATGAGTTGTGTTCCCAGTAATGAGTAAGAGTTTTTTAGGTTGTATGAGGATGTGTATGTGGGTGGAATCATAACCTCAGTAAGGCACACATGAACTCTAGTGGATCAGACAGTTTGGAGGCTTACAGCAGAGGTTCCAGAAAGAGATGCAGGGAATGAGGCTCCTTATCAGGATGTAGTTGTCTATAGGGAGCTTTCTATGCCATGGTAAAGAATGAGGGTTTTAGCTTTGTAGGTTTGATTTATTTTAGAATGTTAATTATTGAGATGTAGAGAGACAGAATTGGAGAACTTCCCTCTGAGGCTCTAATAATGATACAAGCCAGGAGCCAGGAATACAATCCTGGGCTGTAAGAGCTTCCTCCCAGGGTGTGCACTGACAGGAAGTTGGAATCAGGGACTTAGACCAGGAATGAAACTGAAGTATTCCAGAATGCGGTGTGGGCACCTTAAACCTCTATCTTTAAAGCTAGAGTGGATATTCACTCTTGATGTTTGTTAATTCAACATACTTTCTTTACAAGGAAAGTCTTCAGTCAGGATCCCAAGTGTGTAAGGGCTGGATAGGAGCATCTCCTGTGATTTCCCAAAGAAGACCATCTGAAAAGCAAGCCGAAGAGCAGGCGGGGAGGGGGAACAGTGTTGGCTCAAAAGTGATTCAGTGCTACCATGCCTCTGAAAGTGATCTGGTACCTCCTGTGACATAGGGACAGGAAAGACTCAGGAAGCACAGGGACCCATCGGAGACCTGTGTTAACACGAGTGATGACAGACCGGAGAGCACAACTCACTGTGGGGATGCATTAAGAGATGTCTGTGAGGGTGGTTGATTGAATGTGAGGGGAAGTGAAGGGGCACCCTGGGAGTGACCCTGAAATTTCCTTCCAGCTGTTGGGAGACAGGAAGTGATGTGGGAGCTACCAAATCCATTTGACAAGAGTGTGTCTCCAGTAGATTTGGAGTTGGGTCATCCTAACAGAGTACTTGGCAACCATGTCAGGAATGTGTCAGAGTCTGCAGAAGAAAGGAAATGCCATGATTAGAGGACTTAAACAGTTTCTGTTAACATGTAGTGATTTACGAGTATAGATTTATGGGGTATGAGGTGGCATCTCGATATGTATATACAGTATGCACTAATTACATTAGTATAATCAGTAATTCTACTTTCTTATCACCTCAATGCATTTGGAGACTTTTTGTTCCTCTGAAGTCCTACAGAAAATACTGAACATACGGCTATGACCTGTAGTCACCTCACCGTGCTGCAGAACAGTGGAACTTATTCCTCACTGTGTGAGGATTTGTTTGCTAGGATCTTTCCTGTTTGGGGATATGGGAAGGCTTCATTCTCAGAAACAAATTTTATACTAAATAGGGCACATTTGTGATTTTACATAAGGCTCTGGGCCCTCTCCTTTTTTTATCTTCATGCCTAATCAGTAATGAGTGGGAGACTAGGCTCAAATATTGTTAGCTGAACTTAACCTACAACTTTCTGCTGCAAATGTTTCTCAAGGACTTCAAAAGTATAAATGATAGTTCTTTCAAAACTATCTGAAAAACTTCAAAATAAAGCTTTTCCTGCAGAAAATGTGTTGGCAGTTTAAGTTTTGTATCTTCCAAAAAAAAAAAATCTCTTTTGGAAAGCTTTCAGTGGCTTTTCATCGATGTACTCCTGGAACTCTCCCATTCACAAGGAAGTGAGACGGTTTTCTTTCCAGAAAACAAGGCTGTCATTTCTCTCATCTCTCATTTCCCGTGAAGTACCCTGCTTGCGTTAGACCAAGAAAAAGCATAGCATAAAGCTCTTTTGTTTTTTTTCCCTTAGAGGAAGCAATTGTGAAACTATGAAGAGTAGATTCTGGCCTTAAGATATTAACTGGTTTCTGTTTGTCCTTTGTTAGTGAGCTGAGATGGACACTCATGCTGGGCTGTCCTGGTGTGAACAGGGATGCTGCTTTGGTTTCATTGTGAAGAACTGTGCAATTCAGATTTTGGACTATTTCATGACATCTACCAGCAGCCACAAAACAAATGTTATTTTAGAATAGGGGCTATGAGTGTAAAAACAGTAAAAACTAAATTTAGGAAGATAATAGGAGTGTTTTATAGTTTAATCAGTAGCCTCATTACCAAAACTTTGCTTTTTTATTTTTTGAAACAAAATGCTTGTGTACAGCGTTGGGCATTTGCAAACTTTGATGAAAGCCAGGTATGTGGGAGCAACTGAAGGATCTTACAGTTTCTGCCTCCAAATCTAGATTGGGGGGTGAGCACAAAGCAGTAAGTTATGTGTAATGACAAATAGCCTTCCTTGTCTCCCTTCTTCCTCTCCCTCCTTTCTTCTTTTTCTTTTAAATTCATTTATTTATTTGCAATGCAAATTAGCATGTACATGCACACACACACATATACACACACATAGATAGAGAATTTTCCCAGCCCCTGGTTTACTCATCAAATTACTGCAGTCTGCCCATTTGGGTTCCCTGCATGGTGGGAGAAACTTAATAAATGAGCTATCATCTGCTGCCTTCTTGATGCATTAACAGGAAATCATACTGCAATCAAAGGTGAGACTTGGTCCCATGCCTTCCAGTGTGAAATGTGGAGTCCTCGAGTGTGGGTAGGTACACAGCGCTTAACCTGCTGTCACATGATGTTCATTCATTCCTCTAGGTTTTAGGAAGGAAATTTTAGTTTTGGAATCTCAAGGGTACTCTCAATTCATGTGATTAAATACATGTACATTTCTATGACTTATCCTAGGTATTAAACTTTACCTCTATTTCACAGAACTATGAATTTTAAAGTGTTAATGTTGCTTGACTTAAAGTAAGCAAATGGAAATCCTCTAATGGCAAAAAGCATTAGACAAATCATACTGGTCCTGAAAAAAATCTTTATATCTAGTATCCTCTTACCTGAAATTCATTTCTTTACATTGTGTTATGTCACACAGTTTTTAGGCACTGGGATTCCCCCTACCTCTCCTCCAAACCTCCCCCCATGGTGGGATTCCTCCACCTTGCTGCATTGCCACAGTTCAAGTTCAGTTGAGATTCTTTCATTGCAAGCATATACCAAGCATAGAGTCCAGCATCTTATTGTCCAGATAAGTCCAACAACTTCTTGTGGAGACCATCTCTGGTCTGAAGGTAGAGCCGGCAGAGTGTCATCACAACCAATAAAAAGCCCCAACATAACATCAGCAACAATCCACAACGTTATGGAGTTGGTGGACATAGTATTGAGTAACCAATAAATATGACTTTTTCTGTGTTAATTCTTGGTTACCCTGGGAGGAAATGTGCATTGGATCCGTTGTGCGAGTTGGTTTAGTCCTTGGAAAGTTTACAAAGCCTGAAAAAAATTAAGGTTTGATGAGGATGTAGTGTAATGGCAATTCACAGTGTGAAAATAGATAGATATAGCTGCTTTTTACAATAATTTGGGAAATTCTACTTCTGGCCAAGATGGAGTAATAGGGATTGAAACTACTTAAAACAACTTTTAAAAGACTGATAAATTCAGTGAAAGCCTATGTTTCAAGACGTGGGACACTGAGAGATGGATAGAGGGCCAAGTGACTCTTACCTGTCTCCCAACCATTGCCTAGAGAGTCTCCAGGTGACAGCCCCGGAAGGAGGACCTAGGACAAGCTCGATAGATTCTCTGAGCTGAGACTCTGGGGAGACACAAATTCACAAACCCTAGGACTGTAGAGAAGAGAACTACACAAGGTAGAACAAGGGAGAGGCATCTGGGGACTTCTCAACTCTGTAGATGACAAGGTACTGTGTGTGAAGAACCTGCTCAAAGCCATCTAGCCAAGAGCTTTCAGAAAAGAGCATATTCACCAAGCCAGGAGTAGCGTTTGCTTCTACCAGGCAGCTTGCACAACTTCCTGATTCACAGGGGACTCGAGAGACTGTTCTGACCATCCTCAATAGTGAGAAGTAGGCATCTCTAGACTGCATGTTATTCTGCTCCTGCCCAACAATCCTGTAAGGTAAAGTCAGAAAGGGTCAATTGTTTGATAACACCTCAACTGCGTCCCAGAACAAAGACCAAGACTATTTCTAGGAATTAAAAAAAATATGTATCCAACATCAAACAAGATAAATTCATGATGTCTGTCATCCAAAGTTTACCAGTTATATAAAGATGGAGGAGGGAAACACCAGGAAAGTAAATATAGAAACCAGCTCTTGATATGAGAGTGCTGAAGAATTTGAGGACATGTTTCATTTAAGGGTTTTGTAGTATTTATTTATTTTTCATTTTATTAGAAAGACAAGGACAATATGAAAGAAAAGAGAGGAAGATGAGAGACATCTCACAATCACTGGTGTATTCCTCAAATGGCTGCAGTGGTGAGGGCTGGGCCAAACTGGGACCAGGACACCAGAATTCACAAGTACACAAGCCCTCACCTGCTCCCTCCCAGGATACACATTAGCAGAAAACTATTCAGAAGCCGAGAAGTCAGACCTCGAACCCAAGTACTCCAGTTTGTGAGTGTCCCAAGTGACATCTTCACCGTTGTGCCAAATGCCTGTCCCTCAGGACATGTTTGTCTGTAAAAAGATTTTTAAAATATTATTTACATAATTCAGAGGAATGCACACCTGTGTGCGCCTCTGATTAGGGTGGGGAGGTTCAGGTGTGTATGAAGATGGGTGGGACAAATATTTATTTATTTTTCCTCTTGCGTCCACAGGGCAGGGGTGGAGGAGGCTGTTTGTTGCTTTCAAACTACATCCAGGGATAAAAGACTGTCATTTGATGATGCCTTAGAGACCCCAGTGTGGGGAAGAGTGTTCCAAAGGTATTACGTGACTGGTTTTCATAGTTCTGAGAAGTTGGTTTTATTGCTCCAGAACTGATGAATGTAACCAAGGTCTATTGATTGACAAACTCCAATTTAGTACATCTACAGACCCAGGAACATGCTGCAAACAGAGTTGTCTGACCTGTTTTCTTGCTGTCTTCTAACAAGGCAATTGATATCCCCTGCTGGCCTAGGTGAGCTGGCTGTCATGTCCCCCATGTGCATCTGGGCACACTGTCCACTGCACAGGCATCAGCTATGAGGAGGTCCAGTCCAAGGTCCCCACGTGCATCTAGGCATACTGTCCACTGCACAGGCCCCAGCAACTGAGGCCCAGTCCAAGGTTGGGCCACACATCCTTGATTTTTCCCTGTGGTCAGGATTTGAGTCCATTAGTCTAGTGGGGATTCCCCTAAGAAATTGTGCCTGGGGTGACCTCAGACTTGACTCATGTGTGCCAGAGGGCACATTTTAAAACTACCATAGCCCCATGCCTGACAACCTTGTTAGGGAAGCTAGAAAGCAACAGGACATAAGACTCATCAGATTACATACTAAAACCCAATTATTTTCTTGACTTATAAACTTTGTTGCTCCTTTTGCTTGGGGGAGTAAGGGAAGAAAGGAAGGGGAAGTGATTGTTCCTGTGGGTGGCTGCAGAGATAGCTACACATCCTACTGACCTCTCCGTCTCCCCTGATAAGGGCAAAATATTCATTTCCTTGTTAGATTTGTTTTCATTTTGTTTTATTTTGTTCAGCAGCAGCAACTTTACAAGTATGTTGAGATTTGTCCCATTGACCTCTGTAAGCCTATTGAAGCTACAATTATTCCAAATATTATGCTAGGCTTTGGGGATTTAAAGACAACCTACACCAGGCCTCTGTTCTGACCATCTCCCCAGGCTTCTCCCCAAACACTGCAGGGTCCAAGTTGTTTTTGAGTGTATCTGGGGGTTTGGGCTTATTTGGGCATGGTGACGCCAACAGATCAAAAGAGGGTTGTCATTGATGAGATAGTTCAGTCTATATGGTTCCCAAGACAGGATGCACAACACCACATTGGGCCATAGGGGAAACAACAGGGCCTGTCCTGAAACAGGAAGGACAAGGGGAAAGCATGGGCAGAGGCCTCTATCATGGTTTTCATGGAACAGGCAAAGCAAGAGAAGTGAGTGAGCAGGATTAGAGACTGCTTTCTGCAGGCTCTGGGGTGCAGACATGCTCCTTGAAGTCTGGCTCCTGGCCTTGTAGGACTAACGTGGATAACAAATGCCTTTTTTTTCTTTTTAAGATTTATTTGAAAAGTGGGGCAGGGAGAAAGAGAGGGGATGAGCTGAAGAGGAGGAAGTGGAGAAGGAGAAGCAGCAGGAGGAGGAGACAGTACTTTCATCTCCTGCTTCACTTCCCAAAAGGCCACAATGGTCAGAGCTGGGCCAGACTGAGCCTGGGAGCTGGGAGCTTCTTCTGAGTCACAGGGTTGCAGGGGGCCAAGCACTTGGGCCAGTTTCCATTACTCTCCCAGACATGCCAGCAGGGAGCTGAATCAGAAGTGGAGCAGCTAGGACCAGAACTTGTAGTCACATAGGATGCTGTTGTTGCAGGAAGTGATAATGCTGACCCAAGAAATGTTACCTTGTGGTGTGAAAGAGTTAGAGGTGTGTGGGGCTGTGGACTCAGTCATTAACATGCTACAAGGTGAGTATTCTTTATTGCAGGGAGGGCTCAGTCTCTCTTTGGTCAAGGCATCCTGCACAGGGCTGCAAAAATAATGAGAATATCCATGAGCCCCATTGGGCTCAGCTCTCTTTTGGACTCTAATGGATCCCAGGACCCCAGGGTCCCACGGCTGTGCCTACCATGATGTGAAAGAATTCTGAGAAGGAGAAGGCCTGTAGCTTACAAGAGCTGTGGTCTCTTAGTTTGCTTGAGGACAATAGGAATGTGTTAGAAGGAAGTAGTAGTTAGAATAAAACTTTATCCAGCCTAATCTCCATCTCTGTAGCCACCTGGAAAGCCATTTGTCTATATACTCCCAGGGAATGTGAAGTGGTAGCGGTGACAGCAGCATTAGTGGCATAGATGGCGGCCTGTGCAGGGAAGCCTACGGGTCCCATCACTTGCTGCTCTGGAGTCAGCCACAGGCACATGGTTCTGAGATTTGGCACTGACACTGTAATTTTGGCAGATGGCAGGGGTAGGCAGGGTCTTTGTAAAATCGAAGCAGAGGGTATGGTGGTCTCTGAACAGGCATTGAAGGGCAGAACTGATGCTTCCTTCCTCAGCAATGGCCAGAGTCATTGCCACAGCCAGAAAGAGCAGATGGCTAGTACCACATAGTGGCTGTGCCAGACTAGTTCTTGGAGATCAGGAGAGATGTCGGGGATACTGTGGGGCCTCTTCAAGGAATCTGAGCAGGGCTGGAACTCACCTAGAGCAAGTGCTGGCAAAGCCAGAGCCACCCTGTTCCACTCCTCCTATCAACACTCCGTTTCTGTCCCTTAACAGGAGCAAAGGGAAGCCCTAGGCCATTCTCCTGAAGATTCAGCAAGTTATTTGGGGACTTATTGCTTTGATGATAATCTTAAAATATCAAATCTCTACGTAATCATCTAAATGTACACGTCATCATGAAATACTGCACAGCATTAGCAATTTTGTTTTCTGTTTGTATTTGCATCTAGAAGAGAACAACAGGGAAAGTTTGTATGAAGATTTTGCAGGGGGAAAATGAGGGTGGGAGAAGTGAGCTTGCACATGGCCTGGATGATACAGACAGCACCACAAGCCCTGGGCTATGAGTAGTACATTTGCATGGGGAGTGAACAGACAACATTACCCAGGCTGCCTCCTTGTTTGTGTCAGCTTGCAGTACATGGGGAGGAAATGCAGAATGGAAAATGTTCTGTTTTTGATTCACACCATAGTAAGTAGTATTAGATTCCCACAAAATGCAGGTTTCCAGAATTCCCTAAATGCAGCCTCTTCTTTGAGAATACAAGGCAGCTTTATTTGGTTATCTAGTGGAGGATCATCAAAATGAGTATTTACAGTTGGCTTACTGACAGAGATTTTTAAAATTGTTTTTAAATCTGAGATCTGCTTGTACTGAACTGGAATACAAAACTTTGGAATTTTTCAGTATTTTATTTGAATTTTTTTAAAAAATATTTATTTACTTGAAAATAGAGTTATATATACACACACACATACAGAGAACAAACATGTGTGTGTGTGTGTGTGTGTGTGTATGAGACAGAGAGAGAGACAGAGAGAGAGAGGGGCAAAGAGAAAAACACAGATCTTTCATCTTCTGGTTGATTCTCTAAATGGCTGCAATGCCTAGGGTTGGGCCGGGCCAAGAGCAGGAGCCTGGAACTGCATCTGGATCTCCAGTGTGGCTGGCAGAAGCCCAGGCACTTGGGCCATCCTCTGCTGCTTTCCCTGATACCTTAGCAGCAAGCTGGATTAGAAATGGAGCTGCCAGGATTTGAACTAGCACCCATACGGGATGCTGGTGCTACAGGTGTTGCCTTAAACGGTGAACCAAAATGTCAGCCCCTACCTCGCTCTTGTTAGCAAGGCAGTGTACTTATATAATTTTGCTTCTTTTAACTTTGAATGCTTTGTTTGTATAGGAACTGTAGCATTAGGACTTTTTTAAACCTAGATTTGCATTTCTTTTAATTTTGTCATATCGCCATAAATTATAACATTAAGAGTCCATGACAGTTCACTTCCTTTATAAAAGATGATGCAGTGACACAATTGCTCTGGTTCCAACAGGGCACTCTGGAGGCTGGCTGATTTACTCTTGTTATCATCCTCGGGCCTCCTTCTCAGCCAGAGGTTTCTCCAGACCCACTAAATGGCCTATTCTGGCTCCTGTAATGACCATCGGTATGCTTTACCAATGTCCAAAGCACAGCTAGAACCAGCTCTGGAGTTTATCTGATAGCAGAAGAGACTGGGAGTAACTCACTGAATACAGCCAAGCTTTGCAGTTAGCATTCGCAGGCCAGTTCCTGACCTCCAAACTCCCCCTTGCCTACCCGAGTTCCCTTGCTTCTGGAATCTCAGCCTCATTGCCCCTCTTCAGGCCTGACCCCACCTTGCAGCCCTGCTATCCTGCTCCCACAGAATGACCCCCAGTGCAGAAGTTCATTTCTTTAAGGAAACTCCTATTTCTACTCAGCGCGCTCTGCCCTCCAAATACTGGGTCACCCAGCCTCAAATAATATTTTGTGTGTGCTATCCCAACCACAGCAGCTCCTTTCCATATTAAGTGAAAAAAAAAAAAGAAAAAAAAAAGGTCTCTGATTCTGTAAGGATGCAGTCATCCTAAAAATGCATTCCGTTTATATTACAAAATAGAACTTAAAAAGAGAGACTGTAGCATTTACATCCGGGTTTATGATAACTTCACCATTCTCCAAGAAAATTAAGAGCACGTGTTTTATATTTGTGTAACCAAAGAGACGTTTCTGGTATTTTTCTCCAAATATAGAAATTCTGTTTCAAAGATGGATTGACATCAGTTCTACGATTGCCAGAATAATGAGAGTAATAATAAGAAGAAACAATGTTTCAGTTCTGTTGGATATTCCAGTACATAAAGAAATGTTTTGTAAAAACACACAATCATGTACCTCCAGAAAACTGTATTTTATGAGCGACAACTTAATGTAGCCATGGAACTGTAACACCTAGAGTCAGGAGCAGGGATTTAGGACTCCGGCTCCTCTAAAGCTGGGCATCTGACCTGAACTTTCTGTGTCTCCTTTGTGCATAAAATAGGGTTGACAGTACCTTCTTCATTGTGGTATTAGGAAGGTTTATATGTAAAAGTGCTTAGAATATTGTCCACTGTGCAATCAGTGCTCAGTATACATGAGCTGGGATGATGCTGGTGATGGTGGTGGCAGCTGGCATTTGTGTATCCTGCAGAAATAAGAATGTCAGATGGGATCTTAGTGTATGCTTCCTCCCAGCACTAACAGTGAACACTTACAAGTAGACACCAATTTTTCTTCTGATGTGACTTCCCTGTGTCCCAGATGCAGCTCATACTTCACAAAGGGACTCAGACAAAGTGTGCCACTGAGCCAGCCAGCTCTTCCTGACCCTTCTTTCCTCTGCACCAGTTTACTCGTTCCAGGAGCCCTGGGGACACAGCTGTGTCCTGCAAAACAGTAGCTCTTCATACAGAACTAACAGTGCAGAATGGCTCAGGCACAAGGTGAGGGAAGAGGAGCCTTTGGAGGGTGCTGGGAAACTCCACGGGGACAGTAAATGAAAGGACTGATGGGTGACGGAGGCAGAGGGGAAGGGTCCCTGGATCACAGGAGGAGCCATTCAAGAACTTCGCTTGAACTCTCAGAAATCAGATTCTCCTGTTTCTGGCTCCCAAACTGCCTGACTGTGTAGGGTGAGCTGGCAACTCAGGCTTGATGACCTGGCCCTGGCTGCTTCTCCAGAGGGCTGGGATACTTCTCAGTGATGCTGGCTCTGTCGCCTCGCCAACCCCTCTGAAGGTATTTCTTCCCCTGACTTGGAAATGGCTGCTTTAGTTTTCTTACCTGTGTGTGACAGTCTCCAGGAGCAAAGGTATTTAAGGTTGTTGTATTAAGGTTATTTAAGGTTAGAATCTGTCACACAAGCAAGAAGCACAAATAACCTTGCAAGAGAAAGACGCAGTAGTACTCTTCCATTATGTGAGCGGGATACATTCCAAGACCCGGCAGAAACACATATAGTACTAAGCCTATGTAGACTATGACTTTTTCTTATGCATGCACATGATACACTTTCATTTATAAATGAACATGATAATTGACAATAAGTAATCAAATGCAGAGAAATCATAACAATATGCTGTCATAAAATTATCAGTGTCAGTACTCTTTGGAATATTTTTAAGTTAAATACAGATTCCTTGAGCATAAGTTCTGTGCTACTGCAGCAATAAATCTGATTTTTATTGAGATGGCTACTAAGTGAGTGCTGAGCAAGTAGCATATACAGTAGGACCACATTGCACATCCCCAGGTAAGACAAGCAGGAAGGCAGGCAATGTCATCATACTCACCAGGGCAGTGTTTAACATCTTAGCTGACAGCAGGTAACTGCAACCACAGAAAGAGAAACTGGCTAAGGATGGACTGCTATCTGACGAGCTCCCTTATGGGTGGTGGCGTGGCCTGAGTGAGCTGGCACTTGCACCCTGGTTCTAATGGTGTTACAATATGATCTTGGACAACTTGGGTTGCTTCACAATGCTCACTTTTTTGATCTGTGAAATGAAGATAGAAACTCCTACTTCACTGAGTTTTTCATTATTAAATGAAATTTTGTAGAAAAAAAATACTAAGAAACAGTGATGCTTAATTGATACAGATTCCCCTTCCTGTATTTTCCAGATCTGGTCCTTGAAGATCTTCAGCTGCTCACAAAAACTGAATACATAGTTGCTACCTGTTGGAATGTGGAGGCCCTTTTCTCTTGATTCCCTTGCAAGAGGGCCTTCAGTCTCCCACCCAACAGGGGTCTCACCAGCAGTGCCCATTGGCACCTACCATGTCGGGCACAGAGGCCAAAGAAGCTAACTTCTCTGTTTTCCCAGTTCATACAGCTGGTGATGAGCAGACTGTCAGAAATCATTGTCTCAAATTGTGCCTCTAAGAAACATAAAACAATGGCTCTGCTCAGAGGAAAGGATGCATACTGTGAATCCAACCATAGCATCCTGACTACCTAGTTCAACTTTTCAAGGGTATCTCAGTACTTGATACTGTTAATGCTGTGAAAAGATTTTTGTTTGTCCAATCAGCCATTCTATATAACAAATAATCAGTGTGTACTTCTCATTTGCCAGGCAGTATGTGGAGGGCTGGTAGACAATGTTCCACCCTTCAAAAAATCATACTACGTGTTATGGATCCAGCCATTTAGTTCACACTTGAGTGACTTTCTGAATTCATTTTCCTTTCTCCAAAACTAGTGGTAAACATTATAAACCCATCATCTTGGTGAAGAAAAGGCACCCTTCTCTCTTTCTTGCTGGCTGCTCTGAGATGAGAAAAATCTGTCTCCTAGGATCCCATGTTACTTTTGGTTCCAGTCACCCCTTAAGCCACTAGAAAGCTTTCTCCAAAAGCCATCCCTTGCAAGACCATTCAGACCGCATTACGCTTTGCTCCTGAAAGCCAAGTCCACAAGTGCTTCTTTCATACCACATGAGCCGTAGTCTCCACTCCATCCTTCTCACAGTCCTAGACAAAGAGGCAGGGGCAGGTGCCTGCTTTGAAAACCAGGCATGGAGGTGATGCTCTGACATTTCCAGCAACCACATGACAGGCAATGGGCACAGCAAGAATCTGAGACTATCTAACATGTATCCAATGCAGAATTTGGGACAAATGAATTGACCGGATATTGACCACATAAAGGTAATAGAAAAATAGGAACCTTTAGACAGAAAGACTTCCCAACCATGAGCCAGGGCTGGGCTGAACCCCAGACATTTGGCAAAGGGCTGGAAATGTTCATCAAACCCCAAACTCAAGCATTTGGGACTCCTTTGTGCTGTCTTAATTGTCCTTGTTTTCACTACAGTAACTTGACAAGGCACTCATTTGGTGAATTTCTTCCAGAGAAAGTGTGGTTTCTGATTTGACACAATAACAGCCTCTCCCTTCCTCTTTTTTCCCCTTCTTCCCCCTTCTCTGAGTGGTTATCCAAAGTCCTTCCGCAGCGTCTCCTCCCCGTTAATCTGTTAAGTATGATGAGCATGCTCAGGAGGTGGATGGATATTAAGTTTGAAGCCTCTGCTTGAAAGAAATCAAAGTGATCATTCCTCCTCTTAAAGTAGTTGGTGCTTGCGCAGCAAGCGTATTAAACATTTCCAGATTAGATTCCAGCCGAGCACAGTTTATCTTTGTTCTGAGATAATGGGCTACAGTGTTAGGTCTGTGCTTGCTGTCAGGGAAAGAACATTTGGGTACAAGATACTCTGTAATGTAAAGAAGCTTAAGACTTCAGCATCCCAGAGAGGTGGGCTGAGGAAAGCTGACTGATAAACCTAGGCTGTCTGAACTTTTTGGAGACTAACTTGAAGAGAATGGTGGCCCAGGGCAAAGGTAGAGCTTGCTGTTCAAGGTCATAAAGGAGTATGTAAAAAAAAAAGGAGCAAATATTCAGTCTGGCCATGTCATTCTCTCAGGGCATTTGATGAGATGTCCCAGTGATGGAACAACCTTGCATGTGACACAATCATTCTGAACTGAGGGATCTGGCATTGAGGGGATGACATAAGGCTCATCTTGCCTTATTGTGACTGAAACATTCTTTTGAGTCAGAGTGGACAGCCCCTGGTTTGCCAGTACTCTTTATACATTACTGTTCTGAGTACATTTAGAAACATATTGTCCTGAGGGCTGGCATTGTGGCACTGTGATTAAAGCCTACCATCTGCAATGCTGGCAACACATACCAGTGCTGGTTCCAGTCCTGGCTATTCCACTTTTGTTGTAGCTCTTTGTTAGTGGTCTGGGAGAAGCAGTGAGAGGTGACCAAAATGCTTTGGCCCGGCACCTATCACCCACATAGAAGATCTGGAAGAAGCTTCTGGCTGTTAGCTTCAATGATGCTCAGCCCTGACCATTGTAGTCAACTGGGGATGGAGGGGGGGAGGAGAGGGATTGGGGTGGGTGAGGCAAGGAGGGATGAACCAGAATATAGAAGGTCTCTCTCCGTCTCTACCTCTTTCTCTGTAACTCTTTCAAGTACATAACTAATAATTTAAAAATCCAGGGAGTTTAAACTTCCAGCAGCCTCCTGGTTGCTGGTGGGTCTCAGGACGGGGTGTCTCATGCCTGGATCCCAGATGCCGGCCACCATGTGCATGTGGTGAGCTGTCCCCAGGCGGCCAGCAGGCGGAGCCTGGCACCAAATGGTGCACTGGCAGCCCGGCCGGGGAGCTCTGGGGTTTTGATTCTTTGAATCACTGCTTAGGTAGATCAAGGTTGAACCCACTGTGCTTCTAGGACGTGAAGCAATCATAACGATCCCCAATGACAGTAACTTTTCCCTTGAAAAATTTGTAATCACTGAACAATGCTGACCACCAAATACCAGTCCATGCTAAAGCTGTGTCTTGGCGCTTGTCCAGCAGAATCAGATCCTGTTACCTGACATGATGATGGATAAGAAGAAGGGTCACACTAGGCAAGGTCATGACATTAACTAGCACTCGAGAATCATAACCAGGGGCAGATTCTGTGAGGGATGTATGGGCCAAACCCTGTGGAAATTCTAGTTCCACTGGTTAGCTCAAGAGTTGGGGTGGTGATGGACTGAGCTAGGTGTAACCAAGGAGCCTGCCATCAATCACAGGTAAAGGAACCCCCAACAGTCTGGACTGGTCAGGGCAGCAGCACCCAAATGTGCATCCTGATTAGGGTGTTGGGTGGGCCGGGCTGCAAAGTTCACCAGCTCATACAAGACCAAATGGAAGGCCAGACTTTGCCGGAACCTGGCCTAAACCCAATGGCATGTATGAGAATTGGGTCTGGGAGTGGATTAAGTGGAGGAACTTGGGAAACTCCCCTGGCGAGTCATAGCTCCCACTGGTGAACATGTGGTCCAGACCTGGGGGTCGGACAAGCTGGGCAAAGTAGCTCCAGCATCTGGCCAATGTGTCAATTAGTAATGTAACAGGGTGGACTGGGCAGGACTGAACAAACCTTAGCCCACAAGTGAAACTAGAGACCAGGAGGGAGCACAGGTCATGCCGAGCTAGGCTCTTGCACCTACTGGTATGCATGAGCCAGGAACGCTAAGCTACAGTGTCTAAGGCAGAGGTCGGGACAGGTGAGGGGCTGAGACAAGCTGAGTCAGAGCAACCACTGGCATGTGCGTGATCTATGGCTGGGAACAGGCCCAGTTGGGGAGCTAAGGGGACAATCCTAGTTGGGTTGAGGTTACCACCAAGGGGCACATGGGCTGGAATGGGGGCTGCGTTCTGAACAGGAAATGGTTGTAGTCTCCCTTGGCACAAGTGTGGACTGGGATTGGATGCACCGAGCCAGGCCAGACTCCAACACCCTATGGTGTCCTGGAGGACCAGGGTAGATGTGGGATGGACTATGCAAGAGGCCTCAACCTCTCCTGAGCCATGTGTGAGCCATATGTGGGTATGGACGAGCCATGGCTGGGCCGAAACATCCAACAGCAAGGACAGTTTGGGTTGAAGGCCAGTCAGGAAAAGCCACTGTTCCTACTAGGACAGGAGGTGAACTGAGTAGGGCTGGCTCATGGACCCACTGGAATGCTCAAAATCTGGCTTTGGGAGAGGTTCTGATGGAGGAGCCTGGGCAACTCCTCTGGCAGGACACAGTCCCTGTAAGTAAGCGCAAGAAACATGAAAGGAAACAGCCCAGAACAGGCCATGGAAAGTTTCCCACTGACATTCATTTGGCATGGGTTGGGGAAAGACCAGGCTGAATCTGTTCACATCATCCACTGGCAAATCCAAGCACCAGAACAGTGTGGGTCGAGCCAGGTTCGGTTGCAACAAAGACTAGTGCACAATACGGAAATGCCAAGGTGAGATTACCTGTACCAGATGTGACCACCCAACCAGCACGGGTGAGAACCAGGAAGGGAGGGGGCAGAGCCGGCAGGGGAATAAGGGGTGGTTCCTTTGCTGGACAGCTACTCCCACTGGAGAGTGTGAGCTGGGATGGGGGCAGACCAGACCAAGCAGGGCTACAATGCCTGTACGCCTCATGTGGACTAGATCAGGGAAAAGCCATACTGGGCTGATCATTCCTCCTGGTGCAAACAAAATTAGAGTGGGTGAGGGTTGTTTGGGCTTAGCCACAGCATCAACTGGCAGAAGCTGGCATTGGGGGCTAGTTCTGTCAAGTCAAACCACAGAACTACCTGGAGAGTGCATAATCCAGGAGTGGGAGTGGCCTGGGAGGGAAATAGTGGGTTCCTCCCTCTTGGGTTACCACTTCCATGGGAGGGCACGAAAACCAGGACAGCGGCTGGGGTGGATAGGATGTGGGATGGACTGTACAAGTCTGATGCACATAATGGCAAGCATGGGAACCAGTGTAGGGGGTGGGCCTGGTGGGGGTTATTGTGAGTCGCTCCAACTAGGCTGCAGTTCCCACTTGTTTATCCGAGGGCTGAGTATGTGCTGGGCAGAACCAGGCTGGACTGCAACACCCATTGGTTCCAGTGTAAGTCGGGGCTGAAAACAGAACCAACCCAGCGATCACAACCACCAGCTGATCAGGGCGATGGACTGTGCTGGGCCTTGTACTTGCTAGTACATACAAGAATCTGGTCTGGGAATACCTCAGACGAAGTTTCTTTGGAGATCTCCCCAATTGAAATGCTGGACTCAGAACCCTAACCAAGAAAAGAGAGAAGACAGAACAGGTCAATCAACCACCTCAGCTATATATTGGCAGCGAAATACGGGGCAAATGGAGACTCTAAGATGGACTATGTCAATCAGTGGATTCTTCGGTGACCTCATCGTGCTTGGAGTGGCAAGATTTTCAGCGATTCATAACTGGTGAACCATCAAAACCACTTGAGCAAGAAGCTGGAGCATCCTCTACATCTGGGGCCTGGGGAGGATGGGAAATTGGGTGGGCCTTCTGCCTTAATATCCCCCCTTTAAACATGAAGGAAACAATATGGAAATAATATTCTTAACCATTTTCCTATAGCCCTTGAAACTTTTTACCCTAATTAACTATGTAAAGATTGTCAAAAAAGAATAATTAAAAAATCCTCACAATATCCTTTAGTCTGTTGAGGACTGATACATATTTACTCCACAAGTGAACCAATTCAAGCCAGATCTATCAGATGCTGCCAGTTGTATTCCCAACATCTGCTCTGGCTTCATCCTAAGAACCCTGATTTTCAAAGCGGTGTAATGGACTCATTTGCATTGGTTTCTATGACATACATCCCAGAATCCTGGCACAAAGACCAGTGTGTTGGGCAGAATTTTAGCCAATGAGGCATCAATAGAAGTCTGTGGGGGATTTTTTTTTCTTTTCCAAATCTCTGTTTTAAACATGTATATGAGTTTAAACTCTAGTTTAAACACATATATTGGAAGTATAGGACCTCTTTGATGACCTTGAGAATGAAAGTCAAGCAATAAGATGGCATAGCCAAAAAGTGGAAGGAGCCTGAGACAAGATGACATTGTGGATCTGCAGCACTTTTTCTGTAGGTACAACACCCTCATGCCATCCTGGAGCGCTGATATGCATACTGCCCACTTCAAGGGAAATGGGACCACCGTCCTCCCCAAAGCTTGGGGATTCAGTCTCCTTTCCTTTCTTTTCTTTTACTGACCCCTTTTCTCTTACACATTCAATCAATTATCAACTTCTCTCAATGGTGCCAGCAAAACAAATTTTAACTTCATTTTTTCCTCCTCTATTACTACCTTTAAAAGTAAGTTCCTTGATACTTGGAAGATTGCCAGATGTTTTATTTTATTTTATTATTTTTTATAGCTAGAGAGAGGTTAGAAATAAGCAGGATTGCCATCCACTCATTCATTCCCTCAAGCATACAACAGCTGGTGGGCTCAAGTTGGAGGCCGGGGCTCAATTCTCATATGGGCATCAGGAAATTAACTACTTGAGCCATCATTTCTGTATCCCATGGTCTACACTGGAAGGAAGTTGAAGTCATGAGCCAGAGTTGGGATGAACTGGAGCACCTAGAGGTGCAATGAAGGTGCCTCAGCTTTGTCTTAGCCAAAAGACCTAATACTTGCCTTGCAAGAGTCTCCTACTCTCCACAAGAGCTTTGCTCCTTGCAATCTTTGCCTTCTCAAAACCCATCGTACCATATAACTGATTACTTCCTCCCTCTTCTTTTCATAGTTTTCCATTGAGCTGAGCACTTTGCCTTAGCCCCGAGTCCCTGCATGACAGGCCCTGATCACCTCTAAGCTACTGTTCTTTCCTTTTCTTAATTGGCTCAAAATTACTGATTTCCTCCTCCTCCCAAAGCTCTTGCTTCCAGGTCAGCTCCATTTCTTCCCTTGGATATTGACTTTGGTGTCAGGAAGGTTTTTCCTGACCACTGGATCTAGAGGCAGCAACACTACCAATAGCTTCTGTCTTGCCTTTCTATTTTCTGAGCACTTCCACAGCCCATAATGATGACTTTGTTTGCATATATATATATATTATTTGGTTGCACATTGTGAGTGCCAGAAAGACCCATTTCTTTCTGTCTTTTATCTCCAAGGTCTAGTCTCCTGCCTGGAATATAATTAAAGCCCAGTAAATATTTGTGGAATAAGTAAAAGCACCAATGAATTTTACTTGCAAGTGATATAAAGCACTTCATAAAAAATCTTTTTAAAAACTTATTTTTATTGGAAAGGTAGATCATATTTAGGGAGAGAAGCAGAGACAAAAATCTTCCACTGACTGGTTCACTCCCCAAATGGCCGCAATGGCTGGAGCTGAGCTGATCTGAAGACAGGAGCCAAGATCTTCCTCTGGGTCTCCTACTCAGGTTCAGGATTCCAAGGCTTTGGGCCATCTGCTACTGCTTGCCAGGCCATAAGCAGGGAGCTAGATGGACAATGTAGCAGCCGGAATACAAACCAGCCCCCATATGGGGTCCTAGTGCTTGTAAGGTAAGGAATTAACTACTGAGCCGTCACACTGTGCCCAATGCTTAAAACTTTTAAAATTGATAAATGTATAGTATATACAGATATCTATTGCAACATTTATTTTAAATTGCTCTTATCACTTATAATTATATATGTGTGTGTGTACTTCTGTAAACTCATTTATTTTTACTCTCATTTTAAAATTGGGGCTTGTTTACTTAAGAAAACATGATTTGAGTCAAAAATCTATTTAAAAACATGGGTTGGAATTTAGCTTTGTTTCGTGGCTTCAAATAATTCTACAGCTTGTTTTATTGTTCTTATATAAAATAAGTTCCTTTGAAAATTTTTTTTCTCTCAATGGGAAGAACAGAGACATGTCTCTGACTAGGATGTATGACTACGTGTTAGCAAGCAACACACAGGTGCTGTGAGCAGAATCCCTCCTGGCTAGCAGCATGTGTTGTGGAATCAGAGGTCCTGACTCAGTTCTAGCCTGTGGCAGTCATTTACTCTCTGTGTGACACTGAGGAAATTATACTCCTTGCTCCTGACTTGGTGTTGTCGATTGTACTATCAGGGGAAGGAGCATCCATCAGAGCAGCTTGAGGTATCAGGGAGGAAATGAATTAGAGATGTGGGTCAAGGGGCCTGGATGCACTAAACACCCCATAGTTGGGACTTTTGTATGAGCTGGTTAAGGCTGCCCTTACAGAGCATCAGGCAACAGAACTGCATCTTCTCACAGCGCTGGAGGCTTGAACTCTGAGACAAGATGCCTAGCAGGTTGGTTTCTTCTGAGACCTCTCTCCCTGGTTTGTGGATGCTGTCTTTTCCCTGTGTCTTCCCATTGTTTCTCGCTGTGGACACTTGTATCCAGATTTCCTCTTTTTTTTTTTTAAGATGTATTTTAGGCCCTATACAATTGCCTAGTAACTAAATCCTTGCCTGGCATCCACTGGGGCACCATATGAGTACTGATTCATATGCTGGCTGCTGCACTCCTCATCCAGCTCCCTGCTTGTAGCCTGGGAAAACAGTGGAGGATGGTCTAAAACCTTGGAAACCCTCATGGGAGGCCCAGAAGAACTTTTTGGCTTTTAGCTTTGGATCAGCTCAACTCCAGCCATTGCAACTCCACTTAAAAAAAAAAACAGAAATAAACAAGATTTATTTTATGTGTTTGAAAGATAAAGTGGCATGTACAAACATATATACATACTTACATGTACACATATAATTACAAGTATGTATTTGCATATAATTATATGTATATCTTTATCTACATCTATAGAGAGAATTTTCCACAAGCTGGTTCATTCCCCAGATGGCTACTGGGAATTGGGCCAAGCCAAAGGAAGGAGCCAGGAACTTTGTCCAGGTCTCCCATGAGGGTTCAGGAGTCCAGGGACTTGGGTCATCCTCTGCTGGTTTCCCAGGTTCATTAGCAGGAAGCTGGATTGAAATTAGAGAGGCTGGAACTTGAATTGGAAGCCAAATGAGATGCCAGCTTTGCAGGCAGCTTTACTTGTTGCTTCACAATGGCAGCCCCCAAATTCCTTCTTCTTGTAGGGATGGAAGTCATTGGATGAGAACCCCCTCTGAAAAAAATCTCACTTTAACTTAATTTCCTTTTGAATGCCCCTCTCCAAATAAGATCACGCTCTGAGATGTGAGTTAGAACTTGAGCTCCCTAGAAATGGGCCAACAATCGCTTGTCTGGTCACTCCTCCTCCTCTAGGTTCCACCTGGAGTCCTGCAGGCACTGACTTGAACAGGGGCACTTATCAGGCTGATGTCCACATCCTGGTAAACCCCGTCTGTGTATTTTGATTTCCCTTTGTACGAATGATAATGACATACATGAGAAGCAGAACATGGGCAATGATCCTAAAGGCTTCAGGTGCTTCCGCATACTGCATGTCCAAGGAATAGGATGTGAAAATTTTGCCTAAGTTCTCTAGGATTGTCTTTAACCAGATGGATGGCCAGGATTTCATGAAAAGGGTAGTTTTGTGCCTTTCTGTCCATCTTGGTGCAAAGGAGTTCTCTTCTGCAAGCCTGCTGGAACAAAGGGAGAACAGGACAGGAGGGAGAGATAAGGAATATGTCCATACCCCATTCTAGGAGACCTCCATTGCTTCTCATAGTTCATTTTGTATGTGTTTCAAGAATTCATATGGGGGCCTGCATCATGATATAACAGATCAGAGCTGCCAAAGGATCTTCTGGCTCTAGGTTTTGTCCTGGATAATGTGGCCATTTAAGGGGTGAACCAGCTGATGGTAGATTTAGGCCATTTAGGGCCATTTAGGGCCAATGAGGGGGTGAACCAGCTGATGGAAGATTTCTCTCTTTCGCTCTCTCTTTCTCATTCTCCCTCATTCTCTGTCTTTACCTCCATTTTTCTCTGTGACTCTGCCTTTCAAGTAAACAAAACAAATCTTGGAAAAGATGAACCCATAAAGGGACTTCAAAATATTTGTGGAAAAATATAATTAAAGTACAAGTTTACTATGGTGCAAAAAAATTTTGAAATCCACTCATGGTGTTTTGTGACACTCATTTCCATGAACGTTTTGAAGACTTTTCATATTTCAGTTCAGAACATTGTCCTTTAATATGGGAAACATTTCACAGTGATTATAGCTCATGGACTTTGGAGTCAGGAAATCCTTACCAATGACGTGACCTTAGGCAAATAATTATTCTATGTTTCTCCATAGATGACAAATTACCTTCATCATGGTGTTGCTGTAATGATTAATGGGATTATTCACACAAAGTTCTTAGAATACCCCTCCTTTTCCTCCTTTTTCTTCTCCCAACACAGCAGAGATTGCATTTGATTTATATGCTTGCTCTTCTAGTGCCAGCACAGAATAAGGCCCAGATGAACTGTATAGTGTTTATTGAATCAATGAAAGGAAGCACAAATGAGTAAAGAGATTAACGAACAGGAGACTGGTTTTGTACTCAAGATGATATTTGATTGATTTAAATTGATGAAAGTTAAAGAAGATTCAATAACACAGTCCTCCAACAATATCCAGGTAATTGTTTCCCTAGCAATAGAAAATCCATTGTAAGTGAACTGCAAGGTCAACTTCAGGTTTAGGGTTCTCAGTTGGTCTTCCCATAGGATTAGAGTACTCCTAGCAGGGTTCCATTTCTGTCTGGCATCTGTGGGATCCTTTGAGTGCCTTCACACCCCTTCTGAAAGAGGAAGGTGATTTTTTTTTCACTCATGTTAAAAACAAAGCTGAGTAAAAATGACGTAAAGCAATGAAAACACTCCCATGCCAAGGCTACAATCTATATTCTATCAGAATTTAAAACACAGGAAAACATTTCACTTAGGGCAAAAAGAAACGTTAAACTATGACATTCAAAAGTGTCAAAGATCATGGAGATCAGAAAAGGTGACACAGAAATTGGCTATGGGGAGTGTTCTTATGAGGCAGTGTACTGATGACCGGTGCTAACACTGATGAGAACTGCTCGTTTGCCTGACCTGCCACTCTATGGAGAGGCTTACTCCTGGGACTGTTCATTGGCCTTCTCTCTCTGGTTTTCCAACTGCAATGTCATAAGGATCCCTTGAGGCCTTTGCTCTGCAGCTCAGTCACTGGCACACAGCATGTGCTTAAGAAATGCCTGTTAAGCAAATGAACCATTAGTTACCAAACAGAAGGGCTTAGAAGACCAACAGCCAGCCTTCTTCATCCCGTGCTTTGGGGATGCAGAAGCTTTGGGAGTTGGGAATGGGCAAATAGACATAAACCAGAACACCTTCCTGACTGAGAGATCCTGCTGGAGGCGGTGATCCTCATATTTGGCAGCATGTTGGAATCTGCCTGGAGCTTTCCCAACAGTTGCTGGCAAGGAGCCCCCACCTAGAGATTCAGACACAGTAACTCCAAGGTCTTTGTCTATTTTGGAGCCCATGTGATCTCACGAAGTTTAGTGTATTTCTCAATGCTATTCTCCTCACAAGCAGTAGCTCATCTCAGGACACCAGAGCTCTGGGTAAGATTCAAAGATCATGAGAAATTGTATGTGGAAGATAAACTTTACAGCATAGGGTAATCTCTTGCCTGTTTAAAACTTAAATTCATTCAGTTATTCATTCAACAAATACTTATGCAATCCCTATTCTGCAAAGTACTATTACCGGTACTGGAGACATTGAAATGAACAAAGCTGACAAAGACTCACTCCGTCACAGACTGGGCATTTGGCCAGATAGTAAAGATGTTAAGTAGGATATTCACATTGTTTGTTGGAAGGCCAGTGCCTGCAGTTGGTCCCCAAATTCTGTGTCAGCTCTCTGCTAATGTGTACCCCTGGAAAGGTAGCAGTGATAGCTGAAGTGACTGGGTCCCTACAACCCAACTGGGAGACAGAGATTGGGTTCCTCATTTCAACCTGGCCCTGGCTATTGTGGGCGTCTTAGCAGTGAACCAGAATATCTCTCTGTCTGCCTCTGAAACAAATAAAATCAGAAAAAAAATTCACTGTATGAAAAAAAATCATGCTTATAGGTTTTTTACTGTCTACTGAACTTTGGCTTTTGAAGACTTCTACATTCCTGCTTCTCATTCAACATGTACCTGGGCCCCTGAGCATCTTGTCAAGATGAAGAGCCTTCTTCTGTAGGGCTGGTGTGGGAATCAAGATTCTGACGTTCTAACAAATTCCCAAGTTACAATACTTAAAGCTGAGTTACATATACAGTTTTTATACATGCATAGAAATTAAGTGTTCCCAGTTCTCTGGTTCTGTGCTGGACCCAATTTAGGATGCTCTTTCTTTATTCCTACTGTGCAACTCAAGGTTCCTCCAAAATGCCACAGGCTCTCTCAGATGGGGTCTTTGGTCAAGTCAGTCCTGTATATGAGACTGCTTCTTTGTGTTCCAGAAAGATCACAGCTTTAGGACATACCTCAAATGCTTCACTGAATGAAGCTCTCCTGCTTTCCCCCGCAAGACCCCTTCTCTCTCTTCTCAGAAACTTGTAAACTGTGCAGAGAAATCAAAATCAGCTATTCATCCCTTCTTTTTCCAGTAAAGGGCAGGTGAAACCTGTGAGTTCAATGACAGTAATTGAAGCCATCTAATTTAGCACCAAGAGTTGTTAAGAGCAAGTTGTGGACACTTTCAAGTTACATAAATTTAATTTTCCCACACTTGAGGTCAATTCCTACCATCTGCAATTCTCTTATTCTGCTGTACCCTATTGTAACTTGTTCTTAGTAGTCATTCAAATGGAAGAACCAGTGTATATATACTGTGGAAAATTATTCAGCCTTAAAAAGGGAGGAAAGTCGGCCAAAATCTGACAAAATGGATGAACCTTGGAGACTTTGTCTGATCTTGCCTGAGTGAGACATGTGAAATAGTCCAATTCCCAATATCAAAGTGCTGAATGCTGGTTACCAGGGGCCGTGGGTAAGAGAAACAACTCATTACCAATTAACAAGCATTAAATGTTAGTCAAGCAAGAGGAAAATGTTCTGGAGATATTCTATGCAATGTGGTATTTTCAGTCAGTAATATGTTTTCTACACGAAACAATTGCAACCGTAAAAGCATAAAAGAAAAAAGAATCCAAATGTTTGAGAAATTTGTAAAAAGAATAAGTATAGATATATTTATCTTAATATGTATCATAATAGTAAAAAAGGAGCAAACCTACTCAGTTGAAGTCATTGATAAGGAAATAAGGAAGAAAGTAATAACAGTGATTTTGCAAAGATTTCTTGGACCCAGAAGAAGAGTAAGAGGAGAACTAATTTTGAAATGCTGGGCTTCACACACTGATGCAAAGGAATATTATTTTTTCATTTTAAATGTTATCAGAGATGAATAATTATTTACATAGAAAGATGCCCATAGCATATTACACTATATAAAAGGACAATCTAAAAAGGACATAAATGAATGAGAGAAGATTTGTAAAGATGCTGATGGACTTGTGGGATTCCAAGTAAGTTTTTACAATTTTTTAATTTGTATTTTCTAATTTTTCTTCAAAAATTGTAAATTCACTTTTTAATACAATTTGTTTTTGTAACAGTTTTATTGAGATGTGGTTCAAAAACCATTTTCCTCTCTTCCAAACATTCAATGCAGTATTTGTTTATATAGCCACCTAGGCACGCAAACATTGCTGCTAGATGAGTTCAGAACATTTTTATCACTCTAGAAAGAATTCTGTCCACTTTTTCATTTGTTATTTGTCAGCACCTGACGACTGTTAATTATTCTGTCTATAGATTTGACTGTGTACACCTTATATAAATGGAATCATACAATGTGTGGCCTTGTGATTGGCTTCTTTCATTTAGTTTGATTTTTTGGAGATTCATCTTGGTTGCAACATGTATCAATACCTTATTTCTAAATAATGGTCTTTTATAGCCAATTATGGCATGCTCAGATGAGAATTACTTTGTTTATATGTTAGTTGATGGATGTTATGTCTCTTACTTTCTTACATGTTAATGATAATGATGCTATGAGGTTAAGGTTCAACTCTCAAGGCCGGTGATTCTTTGGGGACTATATGTAGGCATGTAATTGGTAAGTCTTGCAGTAATCTTATGTTTCACGTTATCAAGGATTGGATAACTGTTTTCTGAATTAGACACACCATTTTGCATTCTCTCCAGTAATGTATGAATGTTTCAATTTCTTCACAACATTGACAATATTTATTTTAGTCTAGCTTTATAATTATAGAGGGTCTGTCTGAGCTTGAAATGATTTTTTTGGCATTTTCTTGGTGAGTAATTATGTTGGGTATCTTTTGATGTATTTGTTGGTTGTTTGTTATTTTAAACATAATGTTATCTATCTTTATAGTATTGGATTGTAACAGTAATTTTACATATTCTGGATGGAAGCCTCAAGTAAGATGCATGATTTACAAGTACTATCTCCCATTCTGTGAATTGTATTTCCAATTGTTCTTAGTGGTGCTTTTTGGAACATAAAGTTTTTTTTTTTAAGGAAGTCATTTATTATTTTTTGCTTTGCTGCTTACACTTTTGATATGTAACCAACCATTTCTTAATCCAAGATCCATATTTACACCTGTATTTTCTTGTAAGATTTTAAACTCTTGGGTCTATATTTTATTTTGAGTTTCATATATGGTGTAAGATAGGGTCCAACTTCATATTTTTGCATCTCTTTACTGAGTTGTTACAGAACCATTTGTTGAAAAGACTGTTCCTTCCCCCCACTAAATTGTTTTGGCCTTTGGTGTAATGTTTGGCCTTTGTGTGTCACCTGCGCGAGGCTGTGATGTCCAGTCATTTGGTCAGATATTAGCCTAGATGTTGTTGTGAATTTATTTGGTAGTTATGATTACCATTTACACTAAACTGACTTGATAATATAAGTGGCCTTCTTATATTTAATTAACAACCCCTGAGAACAAAATGGAGATTTACAGAAGAGGAAACTCTACCAAGCAGTAAAACACCAAAGTCTTATCTGCATTTTGCTTGCTGGCCTGCATTGTGGTTTTCTGACTGAGGACTGTAGCACCGACTCTTCCCTAAGTTGAATGCTTGTTAGTCCTTGTTCTTACCTAATTGCATTGATCAGAACAGCTTATACAATGTGGGACAGAAATACCAAGAGTGGCTCTCCCTGTTTTGTTTTGTATGAGAGAAAAAAGGCTTTCATCTTTCACCACTGTAGATGATACAGCTGTGAACTTTCTTGTAGATTTCTTTTCCAGGCTGAGAAATTTCTATTCTATTCCTAATTTATTGAGTGTGTTTGATCATGAAAATGTGTTAGTTTTTTTTCCAAAGGTTCTTCTTACATTTACTGAGATCACGTTATTTTACTGATGTAAGGTTCTTCTTACATTTACTGAGATCACTTTATTTTACTGATGTAACGAATAACATAAATTAATTTTTCTGTTAATCTACTCTGCAATTCCTGGGACAACTCATTCTTGGTCATTGTGTATAATCCTTATTGCTAAACACACACATATACATATCATTATTTTAGGTTACAGACCAGCATTGAGATGCATCAAGTAAAGCCATTGTCTGCAATGCTGGCAGCTCATGTGGGCATTGATTCTTGTCTAGGCTGTTCCACTTTTGACCCAGATCTCTGCTAATGACCTAGGGAATGCAGCAGAAGTTAGTCCCAGTGTTTGGGCCCTTGCACCCATGTGAGAGACCTGAATGGAACTGGTCCTGTCCTAATCATTATGGCCATCTAGAGCGTGAACCACTGGATGGATGGAAGATCTCTCAATCGCTGTTTCTCTCTGTCTTTTCCTTCTATGAAATCCTTTCAAATGACCAAGGCTTTAAAAAAGAGCATTGTTTTATATACATTCAGTAATAAAACAAAACAGCTAACCAAAAACAAACAAACAAACAAAAAACTGAAATGCCTCAGTCAATTTTATGAAGTTTGAAAATGCTTTTATAACTTTAAGGAATTTATTATTTCTGGAATCTTAACTGATACAGGACATTTGAATTGACCAAAACTCCCAAATGACTAGGTCATTCTGATGAGTCAAATTCCATCAAATAAGCAGAATGCAACATGGTTTCTAGAATGTCTTTGAGTTCCTGACATACTTTTAAACTTTGCATTTTTTTCCTTGTTACCTGTACTTTCATTTTCTACCCCCGGATCTGCAGGGATGGGGCCCTGGGGATTGTAGGGGAGAGGGATATGGACAGTAAGTGTTGCACAGTTTGTGGGCAGGACACCCACTCTGCAATACTCTCCCAAAGTCCAGCACTTTAAACAAGGCAAGGCCAGCAAGTCAAGTCCAGAGCAACACCAAGCATGTAAGTGTCAGGTTAACTTAGTTGTTAATTATGGGCTTGTCCCCTGGGGTCAGCCATTTCTTCATTTACTCAATTCTTTGGCCTTAAATCAAGCTACTGCAGCGCTCGGAATAGATGCCCATTGTGTCTTTGGATTAACAGATGCTCAGTTGCTTTCACAATTATATCAGGTGTGCATTTGTATTCTTGTAACTCTTGAGCTCCATTTGTTTTGAGTAGAAAAATTCATATGTGTACAGAGAAATGCAACGTCTTTTCAAACCTTGGTCAAATGAAAAGAACTTCAAGATATGTTTACCATTCATCGAATCTGTACTCTTTAAGTCTGTATTTGAGGAAACATTTCTTCAGCACTTCAACCTTTCCCTGCTCTCCTTGTCAGCATCATCATGGGTCTCACTGCCAAGACGTCTCCCCATCTCTGCCTGGCCTTTCCTTCTTGCTCTCGTTTCAGAAGAGATGGAGAACAGCTGCTATTCTTTATGGCCTCACAGTTAATTTAATTTATATCTGCTGTAAACAGGATTGCTTAAATCTTAATAGAACATTTCAGTTTGGCATGTGGAAAGGGCTCTCCGGCTTACCACAGTCATTCCCAATAGATGTGTTTTATTGCCTTGATTTATGTTTTTGTTTCTGTTGTTGCTTTTCTTTTAAAAAAAAATGTGATTTTATTTTTATGACCATACCCTTCCCTAGGAATTCTCTGGCATGTGGGATTCCAAAGCCTCACTAATTTGCTGACGCATTCCACAGACAGATGATATTGATAAGACGAGGGAATGAAAGTTTGGAGAATGCTGCATGGTCTCAGGTTGACAAAGACTCAGGCACTGTGATGGCAGCTCCTCAGAGGTGGTGTGGCTAGAGCATATTCAGGATCTGTGGCCCACTATGTGTTTCTCTAAAATCACTGCTAATACTTTACACAAACAGAAATGTGTAAGGAGAGCCTAACATGGAAGGAAGCTCTTCGTTCTCTTTAGGAATGCTTCTACTTCTGGTCAAAGGATGGAAAAGTCTTTTGCCAGGACTGGCCAGTAGCATTTGCCTGCTGGTGGCCCTTGACCTGTGGCCCAGCAGGCATGCATGAAGAATTTAGAAAGAGGAATAGGATTCTTTCAGAGGAAGTTGTGTAATATGGAAGTCATGAGGTGAAACTTTGTCCTGCCCTTGGATTTATGGTTTTACATGTGGACGTGAGAATGTATCAACCAATTGCTGCAGGCTGAACTAACTGCTTCTGCCCTGGGCTGCTGTGTCTCATCCTTTGAATGGATGGCAATCAGTTTACTTGCTAGCATGATGACACTTCTACTCCAGCCCATTGCCCTGCCCCTATGAGCTTAGAGGCATTCCTTGACTGATGCCAACAACTGCAGAGCTGCCCAAGACTGTCTTCAGGGTTTTATAAATAGGAAGCAAAGGACTCAGAAGGTGAAGCCAGTTTCCCTTGCTAATTCAACTTCCTGCAAGTGGCTTCAATTACATATTCTGCAGCAGAATCACCTGTTTTTGTTTTTAGAAAAAGTCCGTGAGAAGGAACTAAGTCTCAGTCTAAGATTTCTCCTTCCCATTATCAAGTGCCACGGAAACAGGAAGTCTTTACACAAGTTGCTTTTCACAAAGGAACTACCAATCGGCCTAAGTCAACAGCACATTTGCACTATTATTTTTCATAACTATCCCTGTGTGTAGCATTCCATTGCCTCTATTTAAACCCATGCTTCACTGTCTTACCTGTGTTATTTCAAGCAAATGATTTAACCTTTACAGACCTTAGATGAACAATATCTTCCTTATTGCATCTAAGTCTCAGAATAGCACCCAGCAGGTGGCAAATGCCTCAGCTAATGGTGGCTATAATTATAGTGATGATGATGGTGATGATGAAGAAGCAGGGATGGAGAGATATCTAGTCTGTATGGGAGTCACAGGGCTGACGTTTTGCATGGAGCTTTGCTGGGAATTTGTCTCTTATCCTTAGAGATAGCTTCTAACTTGCTAATTCCCTTTCATTTCTCTCGCCCTTTCTTTCCTTCTTCTAGTAAAGTGATGCTGTTCTCCTTCCCCTGGCTCCGTTTCCTCTTCTGACAGCACAACAACTCAACGATTTCCACAAAAGTATTTTTTTTTAAACAAACAGTGGCATCTTAGTACTATTCAAGAATCAGTTTTGAGTAAAGGCTACTCTCACATGCCCACATTTAAATCGCAGGTAATCATAGTAACTTTGTTGGGGTATTAGAAGAATTATATAATACTTGGACAGGTTTAGCAGACTTACTGGCAAAAAGTAGATCTTCAACGGAGGCAACAAGTATAATCACTTACTGGGAAGGTGGTGGTTATTATCAACTCATTATTTGTTTGAGGCCAGGCAACTTTGGGGCAAACTTCAAGAAGAAGACAAGATTAGCTAAGTTCTTGCCGCAAGGAGGAAGTGAAAGTATTCAGGTAACCCTAGGAAGCAAAACAGAACAAAACAAAAGCAGGCCTCTAGAAATTTGGAAGTAGGACAAAGGGAATGGGGAAGAAAGGTGACTGACACAAAGATATGTGGACAGACTTTATGATGACTCAGTTTACGGAAGTAAGAAGCGCTTATGATCTCTCCTGCACTGTATCTTGAAAATCTCTAGAATACAACTGAAAGAGCACCAAATGTGCTCAGGTTAAAGATGATGAGGTGTAGGATTCTCCCTGACTTCAACAGTCTCCAAAGGAACCCAAAGTAGAGACACAAATTAGTTATCAATGAAATAAAATTATGACTACCATCTCAAAGCACATAATATGCGACCAACCTGTCAAATGCTGTGAGGCTTGGATCAAAATTAAGAAAAACATCAAGAACTAAACATACCCTCAGACCTTGGGCAAGAGAGACACTTCCCCAAAGCTAAGGGGAAAACCCTAAAATGCTGATCAATGATTCATGGTGCAAGATCACGGGGACAAAGAGGGTTGTGGAGAAAGTGGACTCTGCCCAAAGACACTCAATCTGATACAATATCACTCAGCAGATAGCAAAGAGCCAAGGGACACATCAAGTTTTCAGTCACTATCTATTCTCTCAGTTGCAGACATGAGCAGTGTAAAACAAGGTGAAGAATGCAGAGACAAGCAACATTTTCCAAATTACCAGCCTCTTCAATACTGAGAATGGAGTGATGATGTATGTCAGTAAGTTTGAAAAAAAAAAAATTCGGTTACAGAGAGAAAACAGAGGCTATCGGAGACCATATGTTCTGTTGGAGTTTATGAGCATCCCCTAGTTCTCCTCTCATTCCGCAAACTATTATTCTACATGTGTAGAAAGTAAAAAAAAAAAAGACTAACCATAAGAATAACTTCCAAAGATAAACATTTAAAGAGAGGTAAAATAAAATGCAAAGGTGTCTTAGTCTACTTTTTGTTGCTGATAATACAATACCACAGACTTTTGGCTCATGGGCGGTTGAAGGTTAAGTGGCTGCATTGATTGCTGGCCTTCTTGCTGGCAGAGACCAAAGAGTACAGAGAACCATTCAGTGAGAGGCAGGGAGTGTGTTTGTCCTCTGCTTTAGCCCTCTCCTACATAGGTGTCACAATTTAATCATGCAGGCTCCAACCTGATGACCTGTCCACTGCCAATATACCCTCATACCAAGGGACTCCCCTGCTCCAAACCGTCATTACACTGTTTCCACTCACTTAAGCTCTCACAATGAGGGATTAAACTCCAATAAGAGTTTCAGAGGAAACAAACATTGCAAAAGCAATGTAAATTGAAGAAATTCAAGAACCTTTTGAGAATTTATCCAAGGAAACAGAGGAACAAATCAGGCAATGAGTTGTTCGTGATGTCTAAATAAATAAATAAATGAATGAATGAATGAATGAATAAATAAATAGATAAATAAAAGAAGCTAAGTGTAAGTGAAAAAAAAACATTGGAAAGAAAATCATGAGCAACTAAAATTAAAATAAACCTGACTTAAGATAGGTATGATATTCACTGTTCACTCAACAAATATTTGCTGAATACCTGTCATTTGCCAGGTTTGTTTCTAGATGAGATGGGTTTGTCTCTAAGATGAGCAACATCTCTGTCCTTAGGGAGTTTATAATCTAAGGTAGGGATGGTAGAGAAAATGAGATACAGAATAAATGTTACTACGTATTTTTACAAAAAGGATTGTGGGACTCCATAATGGAATGTGAAAAGTCATTGCTACTTACCAAGAAAATGTTTTCATCCTGTGACTCAATATTTGAAGAGATATCCTAGGTTTATACAGACATTGCCTGACCTAAGATGGTTTGACTTTTGATTTTTTTTTTTTGCCTCTAGTATGGTGTGAAAATGATAGGCAATCAGTAGAAACTGATGTTCAGAGTTTGAACATTTATCTTTTCCTGGGGTAGTGCTGCATAGGAAAAGTCCCTTTCATGATCTTGAGAGTGACATGGGTGCAGCTCCCAGAGACCAGTGTCCTGGGCTGCTGAGCTGTGACACTGTGGAGGATAGAGGCATGCAATGCTCAACCGTCAACATTTTCAACTTGCCTTCAGTTTACTGTGATGTAACCATCATAAGTAGTATCTATTTAATAATCATTTTTAAGAAAAGATTGTAAAGAGAAAAGACACGAGTGACAGATAAAGACTGTCCCATAAAAAAACGTTTTCAAAAAATAAAGGATGTTTTGAAAAACTGGAGGAGCAAAGAAAACATGAAATGTATTTAAACATGTAATAGGAAAAAAATCCCCAAATAAATAATCCTTTATTTATTTCTTTGGAAGAATAATGCTGTAATGAAAATTGGGTTACTTGAATGCTCAACATCAGTACTTAAGAATAATAGGATTAGCTGATTGATTTATCACTGTAGGCTCCTCTTGGACTATATTGTGACAAATAGTGTGTGGAAGCAATGAGGTCATGTCAGCTCTGGGCCTAAGCCTGACATGACCCTGCCGACTTCTCCTCTGTCTTATAATCCCATGATCCTTCTGTGAACAAGCCTGGACTGTCCTGCTGGAGCATGAGGAATCACATGGTCTTGCCATGTGTCTCCTCCAAAATAAAACTAACATATGAGTGAGGCAATTCTGGAGCAGCCACACTCTAGCTGGTCATGTCCTGACCCATTCACTCAAGATCTACAGAACCATCCCAAAGAACAGCAAGGGGAGATAGAGTTTGTGTCTAGCTAACATGCTCTGGAATGGTTTCTTAGGTAATGAACAATAGCTGATGAATGTCTAGAGGTTCTTCATTGTCTTTTCACTGTTTTTAGTGAGACAGTTTATAAGATCGTATGTGTTAGGTAAAGACAGACTTACCTGACAGCTCAAGCAAAAAGAGCTGTCTCTTGGTATTCCTGTGGGATTGATTCTAGGAATCACTGGCACTACCCAAATCTGCAGGTCCTCAAGTCCCTATGTGAAATTGTGTGATATTTGAATATAACCAATGCCTATATTCCTGTATATCAGTAATCTGAATCATCTTTAAATTACTTACAGTACCCAATGCATTATAAATACTGTGCAAACAATCTTAGATTGCATTTTTTAAGGCATAATGATAAAAAAGTCTGCATAGAATTTTTTCAAAATGTTTTCAATTTCAGTTTGATTGAATCACAGCAGTATAACTCATAGTTATGGAAGGCCAATTGTCTATTTTAATGTCTTTTACTAAATTAATGTGAAATTACATTGAGTATTTTTTACATAACACTTTGATTAAATATTTCTAATTAATGCTTCCATTACAAATATTGACTTTATTTTATCCAAATGCTATCAGTTTCTGTCTTTTAAAGCTGTGTATATGTATAGAAAAACTGTCATGAAAGCAGGAAATCGAAGGAGAGTGGGAAGGAGAGAAGAAAAGAGTATCATTATTTCTTAGAATTCTATTTACAAATCACACTGAGTTGTTAAAATCTAATTTAAAAATTATAGTTGAATAGAAATAAATAAAATAAAACACAACAAAGCTGTTGTGAATAATTTTCACCAAATGTTAGCACTCATCCTTTCATGGTTGCAAGATTTTACATAATTTTATGTTGTCTTTGTAGTTTTCTATATTGCTTGAAATTATTGTGATGAGTATGTACCAACTTTACAAAACAATAGTGAACTCCTTCTTTTATGAGTACGATAGACAGGAAAGAAGATCTCAAAAAAGGATGGTGTAGGATGAAAGGATATGGAAGCAGCGTGAGAACTTGGGTTGGTTTTCAGATCTGAAAGCTGACATTAGTGGAAACATGGATAAAATCTGAATAGGATCTTTAGATCAGTTATTGGTGTCAAAATGCTAATTAATTGGTTTACTCATCGTGCTGTGACTATGTAAGAGGCTAGCAATGGGAAAAAGTGAGTGAAAGGTAAAGGGAACTTTATGTCCTACTTTTGCAACTGTCTCAATTATTTCAAACTATAGTTAGCAATGAGCATGAAATTGTATGAAGTTGTGTAAATAAAAGAGGGTTTTTATCAGACCTAGTTTCGAAATGTAAAACCTATTTTACTTTGTGGAATACGTTGTGCGGGAAAGTGATAAAATGTCTAGTAATTGATGTAATAGTAAAGAAAATTGCTCTTAGGTATATTCTGATTCTGGTTCATAATCCCCAGGACATCCTGGAAAAAATTGTTGATGTACTGTATGATGCTTATGACAGAGTGTTGCTGTTTTTATTAGTATTTGACAATGTCTGAACTGATTGGGCTCAAATCAATTCTGTATTCCATATAAACAAAAGCTTATATGCTTCTTACACTTATTAAGTCATTATTAATACATTTCCACATTATCCTTTTTTTCTGATTATCTTAAAATATTTATTCAGAATAACAGAATATTCAGGTTAGTGCTACTACACTTTCTTTTTTTATTGTTAATAACATTGTATTATGTGAAACAGTTTTATAGGCACTGGGATTCCCCCCACCCCTCCCACAACCCTCCCTCCATAGTGGATTCTTCCACCTTGCTGCATAACCACAGTTCAAGTTCAGTTGAGATTCCTTCATTGCAAGCATATACCTAGCATAGAGTCCAGCATCTTATTGTCCAGATAAGTTCAGTAGCTTCTTGGGGCGACCTTTTCTAGTCTGAGGGTAGAGCTAACAGAGTAAAGTCCCAGTCAGTTAAAAGCCCCAACAGAACATCAGCAACAATATACAGTGTTATGGAATTAATTGACATAGTATTGAGTAGACAATATGTTAGAAATAATGCAAGTTTAATTTTTCAAAACACATGGATTGAGACAGTATCAATGACAGGTTCAAAAACAAACAGAGAAACAAACAAAAAAAAAAAGAAAAATTATGGGTTAGATTAAGGCAAACATGTGGTATCTAACCTTTTGGGATTCGTTCATTTCCCGTAGCATTATAGTTTCCAGTTGGGCCCATTTAGCCACAAAGAACTGCATTTTGTTTTTTTAATCACTGAGTAGTATTCCATGGAGTAGATGAACCAAAGTTTTCTTATCCAATCTTCTGCTGATGGGCATTTCGGTTGCTCCCATGTTTTGGCAATTACGGATTGTGCTGCTATGAACATAGGGATGCATGTTGGTTTGTCGTGAAAGAGGTGTTTTGGATATATTCCTAGGAGTGCTATTGCTGGATCATACGGTATGCAGATTTTGAGTTGTTTAAGTGTTCTCCATACTGATTTCGATAAAGGCTGTACCAACCTGCAGCCCCACCAGCAGTGGAGTAGTGTTCCCTTTTCCCCACATCCTCGCCAACAAGTATCGTTCATGTTCTTTTTTATGTGGGTCAATCTTACTGGTGTTAGGTGGTACCTCATCGATATCTTAATTTGGATTTCCCTTATTGCCAGGGAATTGGAGCATTTTTTCATGTGTTTGCCATTTGGGCTTGTTCCTTTGTGAGATGTTTGCCCATTTCCCGTGCCCATTTCTTGAGTGGCTTGTTTGTTTTGGTGTTTTGATTGTTTTGAAGTTCTTTGTATATCCTGGAAATTAGCCCCCTATCCCCTACATAGTGTGCAAAGATCTTCTCCCATTCTGTGGATTGCTTTTTTAATGTGCTGACTGTTTCCCTTGCTGTACAGAAGCTTCTTAGTTTGATGAGGTCCCATTTGTTCATTCTGTTCTTAACTGCTATTGCTTACATTAACTTTTAAAATGTTGTCTCTGTTAATCAGAGGAATAATTGAGGAATGACAACATTATACTGTCTCCAGATCAGCAAAATGTGACAAATACATAATGTGTACTGGAAAACCATGCAAGCCAACTATTTGTGATGCATCAAGAGAAAGACAATTTGACCTAAGTTGAAAGAACAGATTTCTTAGATGAAAACTACATATTATTGGTTACACTAATCTTTACATTCATGATCTTTACATTCTGGTACCAGGAGCAAATGATCTTCCTACCACAACTCCATATGGCAAAAAACAAACAAACAAAAAAACACTCCATAAATATATAGATAAACTAACCCAATGCACCCAATTGTTGCATAAAGGAACTGTTTTTTAAAAGTGTAGAATAATCTCATTACAATTCTTCATAGAGGAATTTCCTGATGGATTCTAATGCAAATAGATGGAAACCCCCTTAGGAACCTGACAAACTGCCATTTTCTAAGTTTGGAAAGAGTATTCATTTCTGTCTTACAAAAGAGCAATAATTCACACCAAGAATATTGTGTTTATTTGCAGAAGTTGTGTTTGAAACCTCAAAAATACTAGCATTAAGTCAAATGTCAAGAATGTTAATTAGTAAAAGGAAAGGGAGGAGCTGACAGAGGCAGGCCATCAGCGCCAGCTCTGTCTGTAAACAGAACTGGGTCTTGAATTCCACAATCCTATTTGGAGGCCTTCTTGGAACTCAGCAGATAATAAGTGAGTGAAAAAGATGTATCCAGCAAAGAATATATGAAAGTTGGCATTCAAAAACTGATTATTGAACAACTGTATTCTTCTTATCAACGGTCCCAGCTTGGGTCCTAGGTGAATGGTTATCAGTCCTTATTGAATTAGTGCATACTTTTGGTTAAGATGGTGTCTGCTGATATTTTCCATTCTATTTTGCTTTCAGCCATCAGTCCACTAGCCCAGGCCTGAAAACAGAGAAAAAAAAAAACAAAAACAAAAAAACATCAACCACAGTGAGATCAACAACAGGCTTTTTAACCCTCACTGCTCTTAAAACATGCATGATTTTGGTTTCATGAGCCATACACCTACCTGCATGTAGCTAGTTCCGACAATTAATTTATGAATGAATTTTTTTTCTTTTAGTTCTAGAGCTTAGCAGAAAATCACCTCCTCTTCTGTGCAATAGCACTCCAAATTCATCAATGTGGAACTTGGAAGTCAAGCCTTAATTATAGCCCCTGTATCTGTCTTGTGTCTAAAATGTCATGATTGCCTTGAAAGTTAAAGAGGAATCTCACAATATATCAGGTTAGTTCAAAAGCCATTTAAAATTAACCTCAGTTAGAGTTTAAAATAACATACACTGTGTAGGTATTTTAAAAATCTATATTGACTTTTTTAACACACATTGTCAGAATCTTAAATCAGCTTTGCCTAAAGAGTAAAATAAAATGTCAAAATGCTGTTTTTTGTTTTGTTGTTGTTCAGGAAAAAATGTCTGAAAAAGGAGTGTGTGTCACTATGATTTTTTTTTTTTTGCTAAAGATGAGTTAAATTTTTTTTTAATTTTCAATACATAATTGTTGAGTGGGCAAAAATCCCCCTACCAATGCAATTATCCACATAGTCATTAGACAATAATTAGTGCATGCTTTGAGCATATATTAATATGAATTTTTGCTAAAGATAAGCGAAAACCTCAAATATATCATAATAATTGTTGAGTGCACAAAAAACCTGTTACCAATATAACTATCCATGTATTCATTAGACAAATATTTAGTTCATGCTTTGAGCAAATGTAATTATGGATTTTTGTTAAGGATAAGCTAAACTCTCAAATGCACAGAAAATAATTGTTAAGGGTGAGCAAAAATTTCCTCCACCAGTGTAATTAGCCATGTATTCATTAGGCAAATATTTAGTGCATGCCTTGAGCCAAGAGTCAAGGATACAATCATGAATCAATGGCTTTTGTGCTTCCCTCCATCAGTGTCCAAATTTCTCCTACCACCTACTTACATTGCAAATCATTTAATAGCTCGATTGGGTAAGCAGCAATGTCAAAGCAAAATTCTCCAACATATTTTGTTGACAGTTGCTGATAAAGATGTGTTGGGTGTTGTTTTTCTACTGAAAAATATCTCACCCATTCTGGCCAGGGGAGTCAGTAGGGTCACTGTTCCACTTTGCAGTTACTGATGGAATAAGGCTGAGGCCAATGTGGACATGACCCACCTGGATGTCTGCTCTACCTTCTACTACAAAGCCCAATGTCAAATTTTATTTAAAAATAATAACAATAAAGTAAAAAAAAAAAAGTCCCCTTTGCAATGTGGAACTGACACGAGAGTCCACAGCTCAGGACCTGCTTGGAAGGATGAGCGGCATCGTGTCCTCTGAGCTGCCTATGCCACCTGGTTGCGTGCACAGAAGTCCTCCCTCTCCTGGGGAGAACCAAGCCCACCGCCAGGCCAGTTGCAGGCCAGTTATTTGTGCATAGTGTTCAGCATGGACAGTAGAAACGGTAGGTAGTGAAAGGCAAAATGACCACATGCTCTATGACCTGAACGAGGCACACTTTAGGAAGAGGACTCCACAGGGAGCCTGCTCCCACCTCGCCGGGTACATGGCCACTACATGGCCACTCCAGCAACAGGAGTCCTCTTGAAGTTGCCCACACTTTCCCTTGAGGAGATTCCTAACTGCTATCCACCTGAGAACATGTATTGCTCCCCAAGGCTCCGCCGATAGGGTTGTGCTGTCTGGAAATGATTTTGATGGTATATTTGGGGGCAAAATAACTTGCTGAAGTCCTAAGGGTGTGGAGCCATCACTATAGAAGAAGTCACATTTCCACTTGCTTTCCAATGTGGTTAGAGCAGATTCTAGAATTAGAAAAGAAACCAAGAAATGAAAGACTTACTCTAAGGTTTTAATTTTGTCCTTCAGAAAACAAACATACAAAGTGGCCTGTAGGTTCTTTAAAAAATGTTCTGCATCCATCCTCCTCCACTTTTTCATTCAGTCTGTGTTTGACGCGATCTTATCTATTTTTCGAAAAAGTTGTTATATCTCCAGCCTAGAAATGTTGATATGGTTTTTCAGAGAAGTCCATGATGTGGAAATTGCACATTCTCCTCACCAGAGCATGATTGGCTACCCAGCAGACATCATTTTTATTCGTTTGTCTCTCTTTATTTGAAATACCTGTGATGTATCATCTCAGAGAAAAATGCAGTTGTTCAACAGTTTGGAGAAAAAGGCTGGAGCTACTTGCTGCAGGAAGAGACAGAGCTGGGGCTGGTGTGTGGAGGAGGGGGAGTGTAAATAAAGCAAAGGCCTGGGCAGAGCTACAAGAAATACTTAGCATTCCTGGCTTCCCACAAAGGGTAGGTCAAGGAGAGGGAAGGAGCAGTTAGGATGGAGTGTACACCACAACTATTCTTTCTCGGGCCTAATCCAGTCCACTGTATCACATAAATGTCCCCGGTGGGATGGCACTGAGTTTATTCCACTGTGTGGCAAAAGCTCAGAGTAATTATACCCAATGCCTGTCTGTGTGCAGTGCAGGACAGGATGAGGTCAAGTACTGCATCAAAGATGCAGCTGTTGGTTTCGTGGTGATGTGGGAAATTTACTTTTGCTGACAACCATCAAAACTATATCCAGAATGTTATCTGCTTATGGGGTTGAACCTTGAAAATTGGGTGTCCCAGGACCCTCAAGCAAAGCCAGTTTCTTTAAGGTGTGCACACAACAGTCTGTTTCAGAACCAGAAGCCAACTTTTTGGGTGGAGATTTTGTAAGGAGCCTGTGAAGTCATTTGCAGTGGTGCCTCTTTTTGCCGGTGAACGTTTGGGCGAAGGAAAAAAATTCTGCTTGATCATCCAGTAACAAAAACACCTGCAGCATCCCGAGTCAAAAACAACCATTCAGCTTCATAGAGATTTGGTCATGAAAGGCTCTCTGTGGGCCTTTTTGGTTAACTCAGCCCCTGCTTCAAGCTCTATAAAATGCTATATTGAGATTACTTCCCTAATGGGAATTTCCAGCTACTGGAATTACCCAAGGCCAGTATAAATTCATTTGTTTTTCCTAATCGGAGTCTCTGGTTATGCAAAATAACAGAGCCTATTTGTTGCTAGACTTGAATGCTTTTAAACACAAGCGATGTTATGGCAATGGTATGCTGGAAAACAGGACACGGTATTAGAGGGTCAGCAGGTAGACAGACCTAAACTAAACCTTCTCTGAGTCAGATAGCTGTGCAGGTTTGTGGTGATAGAGTGGAGAAAGTACTTCCCATGGCAGGGCCCCTTCAGCAGGTGGTCTTCTCCTCTGCTCTGTCTCCATGATCCACATGGACATGACAATTTAGTCTTTGAGTTTTTGATATTTAGCAAGGATTACCTTGGGACAGATTTTACTTTTGCTTTATGGAAATGAATACTTCAAGTAAACTGACTTCCTATCTTGGATTTCCTGAGAGCGCCTTCATGTCATGGATTCATGCATCCTCCCAGAGCTACCTCCTCTCTGTTTACAGTTTGGAAAGCATGGTTTCAGAAACCTTAGAACATTGATGTGCTTTAGGAAGAATGAAGGAGCATGAGGGGCAGGAGATGGGGCATGGCAGGAAGTTGTGTGGTTAGTATGTTCAATTCTTGCAGTGGTTGGCATTATCACTCAAATGTCATCAAGGAGAGGACTGTGGCTCAAAGATTCAGCAACTTGCTCGGCGTGCCTGTGTGAGGGAGCTTTGAAAGGGTCATAGAATGTGGAACTAAATAATAATGTACATTTTCAAGACATCTCACACATCAGGAGATATATATATATATATATATCTTATATATATATAAGAGAGAGAGAGAGAGAAAGAGAGAGGAGAGTGTTTTATATGGAATTGATTCAGACCATCCTGGAAGCGGAAATATTCCAGTGTCTACAGGCTGATTGGCAAAGCTGGGAATTTAGGAGATCTGATGCTATAGTGTCAGTTTGAATGCCTTGGGTTTGAGACTCAGAGATAAATGTTTCAGTTTGAGTCCCCACATTTGAGGAAAAAGCTAATATTTCAGATGAAAGCCTGTAAGGCAGGAAAACTTCTCTGTGACTTGAAGAAGGGTCAACTTTTGTCCTAGTAAGTCTTCCAGCTGATTGTATAAGGTCTGCTGACGTTGGGATTGGTATTGTGAACAACTGGTGAGGTTACCACTTGCTAAATTGCAGCCTGTTTGAGTCCTGGCTGCTCTGCTTCTGATCCAGCTTCCTGCTAATGTTCCTGAGAAACTAGTGGAAAAATGGCCCAAGTGCTTGGGCCCATACCACCCATGTCAGGGTCCAGGATAGAATTTCTAGCTCTTGGCTTTTGCCCGGCCCAGTCCTGACTGTTGCAACTATTTGGGCCGTGAACTAGGAAACAGATGATCTTTTGACCCCCTGTAAGCCCCCACCTTCATCATGCAGAAACATCCAGAATAATTCTTGACCATATATTTGGGGCATCCTATGGTGCAGTCAAATTGATACATAAAATGAGCCCTCTTAGTGCCTGACTATGAAATCATTAAAACAAACTTCAAAGCTGGACCTTTCTGATACCAAAACCTCAATCCTTTCTACCATGGTATAGATTACTTGTCTTATTCTTAGGAAACTTAATCATCACTTAGGAAAAAAAAGAATTATTTATTTTTATTTACAGAGAGAGAGAGAAGTCTTCCATCTACTGGCTTACCAAATGGCTGAAACCTTGAGAGCTGGAACTCAAAAGACTCAAGATGCTGGCTCTGCTCAGATGTTCTCTGTCCATGCCAGGCCACAGCGCTTGGGAGTGGCTGAGTGCAGGGTACACAAAAGGGAGGCCTTAGTTTGCCCATCACCAGCTAGCAAGGTCATGATGCTCCAGTCAGGAAACAACTCCCACTTCATAAAGACTGGCTGGGTACACATTGCAGACAAAGTACACCATTTGGAACATGCTGAGGCTATAGGGAGACAAAGAGCTAGCTTACGCACCCCAAGTGTTTACAATCAAAAAGGGTGTAATAGGGCTAAGAAAAATGCCAGATGACAGGTGTAAGAGCCCGAGGGGAACAATATCAAACGACAGCGGGAGCAGTGGAGATGCTGTTTCACGTAGACCTTGAGGTGTGTGTAGGAATCCAACAGACAGGAGAGGAGTGGAACGCCAGGAGCACATGAGAGGAGGAAAAGGACATATTTCTAAGTAGCAGTGAGTCATCCCACGTGTCTGGATCGCAGACTGTGTGAGAGGGAGTGGAAAGACTTTTCTGCTGGGCCTCAGTCATCTGTTAAGAGGAGTCATTTTTGGCCGCGTCTGCTGAGAAGCACCAGACATCTGTGGCGGCGGCAGCACATGTGCAGTAGTCAGGTGGTGGAGCCGCTCTCCTGTGTGCGTGTCCACGAGTGGGTGCGTGTACGTGAGTGTGAGCATGTGCGTGTGTGAGTAAGGAGCTGTCATCAGGCAACTGCTATGGCTTTGTTGTCCTCGGCCTCCATGGTGACCCTGAGGTTCTGGCCTAGGGGCTGGTGTGATGCTTTTGCTAATCTCTGGTTTTTGCTGTTGTCCTTTCTGGTTGAGCCCATCTGTCCAGCAGCACAGATGCCCTGGAAGACGCTTGGTTGGCTCTGCCTACAAGCTGAGCACACGGAGGAGGCTGCCTTCCACAAGGGCCCTGGCTTTGTCCCACCCCTGGCTCCTCCAGTGGGCAGCAGGCACTGCTCTCCATCTGGCTCAGGCCATAGTTAGAGCCAGCAGCAAGCTATCAATCAAGTAAGATGCTTGCCCTAGGGATGTGATCTGAGGGTTAGTTTGAGGTTTAAAATAATACATTTTAAACAACATACAAATTGTTTTATCCTGTCCCAAACTATTTATCTCTAATGAAGTATCTAATAAAAAGATACTAGGCACAGTTGCCCAGGGGCCACATCCCAGGAATGGAAGTAGACATGTTCAAAATCTGCTTCAGGGGCTAGCACAATGGCTCCATAAGCTAATCCTCCATTTACCAGCAGCTGCATCCCTTATGGGTGCCAGTTTGTGTTCCAGCTGTTCTGCTTCCCATCCAGCTCTTTGCTTGTGGCTTGAAAAAGCAGCAGAGGACACAGAACAAGTCCTTGAGCCCTTGCACCCATGCGGAAGACCTGCAAGAAGCTCCTGGCTTCTGGCTTAGGAATTGACTCATCTCTTGCCATTCTGGCCATATAGAGAATGAACCAGCAGATGGAAGACTCCACCCCTGCCCCTCTGTCTGTCTCCTTCTCTCTGTAAATCTACCTTTCAAATAAAAATTAGATAAAAATTTTTTAAATCCACTCTTGATTTCAGTTGCTGTGGGAACAGCTTCTTCTGAATGTCATTCTGGCTTCTCATCTGGAACACCTGCTACATTCCTAAGCTGGCCAGAGCATGGTTAGCCATGCAGCTGCTGGGGCCACCGCAGCCTCAGTGAACACTGAATCCAAGCCTGAGAGCATCTACTTTTATTATCATCATTATTAACTTTTTACAACTGATTATTATTATTATTTTACAGCTGATTATGTATCCCAAATGGAAAATGAGTGTGTTAGGACCATTCCTTATCATTTGTTTTCTACATTTACACTGCTCCAGCCATTGGACGTGAAAACTTCAGGAGTTAGGATCTTGGAGACCCATCAGTCTAGCATCCATCATGTGAGAAGGCAGTCTGGGACCTGAGGATAGAATGGACAGAGTTTCCTTCACTTGTCTGAGAGGGTGCCAGCTGCTCTTGGGGTGTGGATTAGTATGTCACCACCTTAGGAACACAAAGTGAAGTGTGCTGGCCTTGCTCCACCCTGCGTAATGGCACATGACTGTGGCCTCCCAGTATAGCTGGGTCCCAGCCTGTGCTGCCTCTGGGTGACCACTGCCGCCCTCAGCTTGAGCAGCGAGGATGAGACTCTGTGTACCAAGCAGATGAGACCTTCATGGAACACCATGTTCTAGAACTGTGTGCATAAAGGAATGCACTTGGCCAGTGCCATAGCCTGAGTCTCCCATCAGTCTTGGAACTTAGAAAGCAAGAATACTCCATTATCATTAGCTTGAACACAGCTTTCTTATTGGATTTTGGAGGCCCTATAGCGTGAGTCTTGCTCCAACCCCAGGCCTGTCTGAGTTTGGGTCCTCCAAGTGCACAAGCCGGGGCAGTTGCTCCCAGCAAGGGGAAGGGGAAGGGAGGAGGTTGATAGGAATGTAGAAGGATGAAGTTCCCCTTGACCCAGATCACTGGGCACCTGACACTTGCGGTATCTGGGAAATGGACCCTCCCTCTGATGATGTTAGGACTGTGTGCCTTTATTTGCTTGATGCCCTCAGGAAATCTAGCCTGCTGCCCGGTGCATACAAATAATTCACTTACTATACAAATAATAAGGGTGAGCTCAATGGGCCAGAATAGATCTCCCTGTTCCTATGGGAGAACTACTCTTCTCTAGAATCTTCCAGGCACACCACACCCTGTACTTGCAGCAAAGCTATCTGGCTGCTGCGAGCTAATCCTCATCCATCCTCAGCACAGTGGTGAGAGACATGGCTATTCCAGGAGTCCCCTTCCCCATCCCCAAACAGACTCTCAATCCATTTCCATTGAGATTCTTGCTCAGAAACCTCCAGGAGTCTTGACCAGGTCATGGGTGCCTAAGTCCAAAGCCTCTGAGGCAAGGAAAACCATTCTAACCTGAACCTTTTAACAGCAAATAAATTAAGTGATCCAGGCTCCAAGCTGTCCAGGCCAGGCTACCCGACATGCGTATCACAATAGGTGCTTGTTTTAAAATGTTTTAACAAGTCTTGAAACATCCTATATAATATCAGCCTCCACTTCAGTCCTCTTGACAGCTCCAGTAAATAACCAGAGCCGACAGGAATAAAACAGCTCTTGCTCAGGAGTAATTGAGTGGAATTAGAATGAACAGACAAGAGAGAGAAATTGGCGCTGGGGTCACAAGGACTTCTTTGTCAGGAGCGCTCGGGGGAATTTGGTGGGCCATGGGCTCACTGACTAATCACCAGTATAGAAAATTTACAGTGTCTCCCACCATGCTCACGACGACGAGGTCTTGAATAACTTGAAAAGCACTAGAGGTGGCTGTTAATTTCAAAGACAGTGGCAGGAAGCTTTTATTGAGTGTGGTGTAGAGTATACAGTTAGCAGGCTGTGAGCTAATGAAGCTTTTTCCATGGGGATTTTCAAATACAGCTTTATTTTCTCCTGAGCCACAAGAACAGATCTTTTCTTCTTCTATTTTATGGCAGAAAACTATATAGGAAATAGGATTTCCTCATATCCCTCAAGATGAGGCCTGCATGTCCCTGATGCTCCATTTGTGCTATAAAGCTGGGACCATCCTTGTGCTTGCATTATATTGTGACAGCCTTTCCCCAGGAAGCCAACAGATTGGCAGGAATGGGCTTGGGGTGGTGTGTACCACTATGGTACACTGTGGACCATGGGGTTTTTCTCCCTGCACCTGTCTAGTACTGCTAAAATTGGAGTCTTACCATATCTGGGGATGCCAAAAGTGTGGCAAAGAGCTGGAAAGCACACTTCTGGTTTTTGGTGTTAAAGAGAAAGAAAGGAGAACTGTGGAAACAGCCAGACTTTGCACACTTCCCTAGGAGGTACTTTGGGGCCACAGGCCATGTGCGAGGAGCTATGTGAGTGGGGGTGGCCTTCCCCTGTTGCAAGTCTTTCTCATACCTGCTCTCACCTTCTGATGCTCCCAGTTAGGAATGGAGGTGGGGGTGGAGAAGGGTCAGTGGATGGGCTAGAAATCTCTGCATTCCCCATTCTTCAGTCTCTCTCCTCATTTCCCCTTTCATCCTTCCTCTCCCTCTCCTTTTTTTCTCTGTAAGTATGTGGAATGATGGAGACAGAGCCTTTTGCTGACTCACCCTGGGAATCCTCTGTCACTTACCTATGGATCATTAGTATATTAAGTATTTGTTAAGCACTTTGCTGACAGCTGGAGGTACAAATGGGGGAGAGTGTGCCCTATCCACACCCCCAGTGCTACAAGATATACAAGCCAGCCCCTTTCCCAAGATCCTGGACCTAGCCAGCAATGGAAAAGGATGTGACTGGTAGACAGGGCCAAATGCATCCTAAACCATTACTTTCCTTCAAGGAATCTGCTGTGACTCAAGGCAATGGCCTTGGCCACAAGTTTCCTGGCCTGAGGCTCATTAGGACCAAATAGGCCAGAGAGCTAAAGAATAAAATCAGGAACCCAGCACAATAACCTAGTGGCTAAGGTCCTCACCTTGAATGTGCCAGGATCCCATATGGGTGCTGGTTCTAATCCCAGCAGCCCTGCTTCCCATCTAGCTCCCTATTTGTGTTCTGGAAAAAGAGTTGAGGATGGCTCAAAACTTTGAGACACTGCATCTGTGTGGGAGACTTAGAAGAGGCTCCTGGCGTTGGATTGACTCATCTCCAGCCGTTGAGGATGCTTGGGGAGTGAATCAACAGATGGAAGATCTTCCTCTCTCTCTCTCCTCCTCTCTGTATATCAGACTTTTCAATAAAAATAAACAAATCTTAAAAAAAAAACTGAACAGTAGGCCTTTCTGAGGCAGTCCTGGGGAGCAGAGAGAGCAAGGTAAACAAAGAGGGTAGTTGTAGGAAAATGAATGATTTTGTGTCCCAGCACTATAACAAACACAGCCTTTCTTATCTAATTGTCTTGTTGGCCATGCGTGTTCTGCCTTCACGCTGGCTTTGTTTCAAGACACATTTCTCCCTTTGCACAATAAGGGACCTTAGCAGCTCCCAAGGATTGCTGCCTCAACATGTAGCAAGTTGTCCCTGCCCCTTAAATAGTGCTTGAGAGCCTGGGAAGGCATGTCTAGACTTTTGGGGATCTGGCGAGTCATGGGCCAAAGCTCATGTCTCTGAATGGTTGAGGAGTGTGCTGGAAGCCGCATCTACTAGTCTGTCCATCCAGGGGAGTCTGGACAGTCTAGGAAGATGATTTCCAGCCCATGTTGTGTTAGAGACAATCTTGGATTCTTACTAGTCTGGAATACACCAAGAATCCAAAGGGGAAAGTTGTTTTATGCAAAGAGGAAGTTGCTGCTTCTAACACTGCCAGGGAACTAAGTGGTTGTGAGGTGTCAAGGCTTTTCCCACAGTGGTCATAAGCAAAGGGAGTGCCTTGGTGCATTGCCAAGTTTGTAGCACTTCCGAGTGCTGGCAGTGCCTAGGAAGTACCCGAGAGCGTGTTTGAATCTGAATCGCTGTACTCCAATTCCCACCCTCCACCCAGCAAGAGTCTGGGGTAGAACATCCAGGAAACTGAAAATATTAACAAACTCCAATAGAATCTGACATGGCTGTGTCTGTGACAACACGAAGCAAATGCTCAGGGGTGGCCACAGGGGGAGGAACACAGGAAGGACCCATGTCCTTGGGAAGAAGCTCATGTGCCTCTTAGGAAAGATCCCAGGTCAGAGCCAAACACCCTCTTCTTAAGGACACCAGTTTGCTGACTCACATCCTCAGTGGCTTGGTCAGCGGACTCCCAGCAGCCTCCAGAGATGTGGTCAGTGCGGGGAGGGGTGTAGCAAACGTCAATGTGTGGCAGATGCACAGCTGCAGGGTGACTGTTAAAGGTCCTTGCAGATGCCCTAGGGTCATACTGAACAGAGGAGCTGGAGATAAGAGGCAGATTTTTTTTAAAAATGTGATTTAGTGTTAATCTTATTTCTTTGAAAGGGAGATAGCCAGAATGAAACACAAAGGAATAGCTTCCACTTATTGGTTTGCTCCCCAACTGCCCACAATAGGCAGAGATGGACCAGGCCAGGGGAGCCTGGAACTCAGTCCAGTTCTCTGATAAGGTTTGCAGGGACCTATCAGGCACCCCAATGTAGGATGTGGGCAGCACAGCTGCATCAGATGTGCACCCTGAAACAGGCATGTGTTTCTGCAGACAATCTGAACTTTATCAAGCTTTCCTTTCAGACTGTTCTTCCCTATCAACATGGCCCTTAAGAGGCAATTTTATGCATTTTCTGCTCTTCTTACACAAGATTTGAGCCTGAGTAATTTATGAAGCAAAAGGAGCCTATTTGGCTGATGGTTTTGGGAGTTCCAGAGTGTGGCACCAGGATTTGCTCAGCTTATGGTGAGGGTCTGTTATTGCCCACTGTTACCAGCAAAATGGGTGGGCATGTGGGGTGACTGGAAGGGGCGAGTCACATAGTGGGAAAGGAAGCAAGAGGAAGATAAGGAAGCTAAGGTTGTTTCAGGACAGTCTGCTCTGAGGTGACTAGTCAGGTCCTGCAAGAGTGCAAACTCACTCCTAGGAAAAACGTCCTAGTCCCACTTTGCGACTCAAGTCACCCCAGTCTCCACGTTGTTCCATTGGGGACCTCATCTCAACATGACTTTTAGAGGGAACAAACCACATCTGAACCACAGCAGCAGCAGTGCTTGTTGCCCACATGGCCCTGTATTCCCCCAACAGGAGTGCACAGTTAGCCCATAGTCATCATTGGGGGTTGCAGTGAACCCTCCCCGAGGTAGGTTGAGGCTGTCTGACCACTCTGGAGTACCTGTAACAGAATCTAGGGCTCCTGTGGGCACGATCAAGGCCCATGTGTCGATAGGAAGAGAAATAGCTTGAGAGCTATTTTGTGGGTTTTTATTTTTAATAAGTTCTAAACACAACTTAGTCACCATGCAGAATTTTTCTTCTGCCCAACATGGGCCACAGATGTGCAGAGTGGAAAGGCTGGCACTGCAGCTTACCTTCTGGGTGGATTAGCATCACCACTGGGCTCTGTTTCGGCTTCCTGGAAGATGGCCCTGCACTGTCAAGTACCTAAGGAGGTACTTGAGCTGGAGAAGCTGGAGATGATGATGGGTCCACCAATCAGACTCTATTTACAGAGCCTCTGCCATTGCCAATGGCACTCTGATGGACTTTTCCCTTTGCACATTTACCTTTAGGAAAGCCGGAGACATTTGGGCCTGTGACTGACTGTGCTTCCCACCCCCACCCCCTGAGATCACTTCTAGCATGGGATGGACCCAGTGTTTTGGGGGAGGATTCAGAAGATGCCTGGTTTAGCTCACCTCCTCCCACGGGGAGTTTCTACAAGCTCTGTTTAATCTTTGCTCATTGTATCTAGGTGAATTCTAACAGCTGAGATCTGGCTATGTGAGGGCCTCTTTTCTGCTAAACCTGACAGTTACTGGATCCTTGAGCCAAGAGGACCATGGGTATCCAGACTACGAGATCTGAGAGTCCAGGTGCACTCACCCCTCATGTTCTTTAAGTCCCCAGTGTGTCCCAAACTGAACAAAGACTGAGCAGAGAAATGTTGAGTTAAGTTGCTGGCACCTAGCCAGGGCTGGGGAGGAAATGCTGCTTCCTTCTTCCTCCTTACAAGAGGCCCTGGGAAAACTCCCAGAGAAGCAGCAGCTCTTCCTCCCTTGTTTCTGGTTTTGCTCCCAGAGTTTTCACACTGGGCCAGAGGGACTTCATTCACACTCACTGACCTCCTAGTTGGAGATGCGGGATCCTGGGGAAGCAGGGCAGAAATGTCATACTTCTTCACTCAGTCACCCTTCAGCTACTCATCAGGCTGCTACTAAGTGCCGAGAAATCCTGCTGGGATCTGCTATGTAGTCTGGCTGGCAGATGTCACACATATTCACTACCGGGGGAGGCGGGGCGGAGAGGTGAAAGGGGGCAAAAATAGGGCAGCGCCTGGCAGATCTGGTCAGACCCTGGACCAATGAGACAGTAGGGTAGGACAAAGGCACAAGCAGGCTACGCTCACAGTGAGAGCTTGTGACATCCAGAGAACCCACAGGGTGACGGGGGCCGGAGGGGGGAGGCTAGAAAGAAACAGCCCCATAGTACTAAACAGTATTGTGGCAGCCATGGACGCCGGTCTGTCACCCCTGCCTACATACAGCAGCTTCCCCAAGAATACAGCCCCAGCTGAAGGCCTAGTTCAACAGAACATGAAGGACTGGTACAAACTAGGGCACTCTGGGGAGGGTGGGAGGACAGCATAGACACAGACACAGATGATGCAGTTCATTCTTTGAAGCTAAAGGGCAGGTGGCAGGGACGTTCCAGAGAGGGTTTTCTGGCACAGAAGTGCTATGGGTGGTGATCTTCCTGTTAAACCCAAGGGTGAGCCATGCCTGAGAGGAGCTGTTGCGCAGAGTCCCCGCACCCCGTCAGTGGTGCTGAAGATCCCTCTGGACACTATGCACCTGCGGAGCTGTTCCTACCAGACAGCATTTTATGTCAGCCCAGAGACAGCTCCTTTGTCATAGCTTGTCCATCTATGGGTTAATGGGAGATAAGACAAAATTAGGTCTATTGCATTTCTTAAGTATCACCTGTTCCCTTTTCAAAAAATCACATAGAAAAGTCTTTTCTTGTAGAAAAGGCTTTAAAAAAATCACAGGATTGTTTGTAAGGCAAATCGGCATAAATTCAAACCATCATATCATCCTGTACCCAATAGTCTGGTACCAAACAGCTAGAGTGAAAAGGCCCTAACCTGATTGTGGCCCTGCAGTGATAAATCCCTGTGATCAGAGAGGAAACAAGAAAAGCAGCTGAAAATCTGTCTCTGCGGCCATGTGGCTTTGATCTTGGGGAAAGCGGGTATTAGTGCAGACAGGAATTCATAGGTCTTGATTAGTCCATTCAAACTGGTGACTGTAATTTCCCCATAGAAGCAAACACAATAAAGTCAGTAAGTGCTGACCAGCTTTAAGCAACTGTCTTCTTAGAGAAACCTGATTTCTCAAGGGGAAGGAAGATTGCTACACCAGCCTGGGGACCGACGTCTACATATGTTGGAATCTTACTCAGGTGTTACAGGAAACTAATTTCTCAAGTGAACTGGGTTCCCTTTAAGACACAGATGGTGGTAAATCAGAAAAAGCTAGAGCAAGCACATTCTTGACCAAAGAGTTTTTTTACTTTACTGAAACCTGCCACCATCAACCAATCAACAAGGCTGTAGACAGCTGTTTCCTAGATTGGGACCCATGGATTTCATAGTGGTGAAGTCAGTTTGGTAGAAGTTCAAACTCATACACCCAGTTCCTTCATTCAAGTGCATAGGTGCTTGACTTCTATTACTAGACAGGCTGCTGAAATTTGGCTCTGATGGGTTTTTGTATCTTTTGGCCAATGCATGGAAACTTAGCATGAACAGGATGTGTGGCAAGACTAGCAGATGTGGGCTGAGTTGGGGACCAGGAATTGCCCTAGTTCTCAGCTTTTCTAGGACAGTCTTGACTGATGCCTGTTGTCCCAGAGTCCCTTCAAGCTTATAGGTGTCACCTGTCAGTTTGCCACATGGGTGGTGAGGGGTAGCTTCACTCTAAGACCATTCCTGCAGTCCTTGGTAGTGTTTGAAGGAGCTGATGAGCATGCGGCCTCTTGTACTGGATAAACAGAGTGTGATTAGATGAGTGGTGCAGTCTAGAGAAAGATGTGATGAAAAGCCCGGCTTTGGGTCGTTTCCCTCTACAAGTATAACACCTTGAGGCTTTGAGAAGGTGAGTCAGAGGCTAAAAGACTTGGCTGATGAAGGACCCTGGGAAAGCTGGGTAAAAGAGCAGTCTTCCCACTTCTGTTCCAGAGAAGTGGCAACTGATAGAGACTGGGGAGGTGCAAGGGTCCCAAGTGCCTGGGGAGCAGTTCACAAGAGGCCGCACACCCTCGTACTGAGCACTCACACTCCTAGGACCCCCAGAGTCCTTCAGGGAGATTCCGATAGTATTCCCAGAGGCCGACAAACTCACAGGCAACAGTCAAAAGCCATTGAGATGCAGCTGTTTGAGTCAGCATGTATCATTTATAAACTCAAACCAGTGAAATCTGAGGACATTGAGTTTCTAGGTTAAATAGGTATGCTGACTCAGACACTGGGGCCTTCTATTGGACAGCTAGCTCTATGGGAGAGACACTTAGTATTTTTTTAGTAGACTGCAAGCTGCCATAAAGCAGGGAATTCATCTCTGCCTCCCTTGTAGAACCTAACCACACTATGGTTGGAGGGTTCTCAAACAATATTTGTTGAATAAATTTCATGATAGTTGGATGCTGTTCCAGCTTGGTATTAACAGCAAAATTTTGTGATAGAATTCATCAAGGAGATAGATCACTTTTTTGTACTTTTATTTTTTTTAACTCTACTTCTTCTTATTATTATTAATTATTCTAGGACACAGTCCCATAGGCCTTGGGATTTCCCATATCTGCTTCCTAATCCCCTCCCCCCTCACTGAGTTCCCCTATATTATTACTATGGTATAGTTCTTCATAAACAGTAATATGTCCATTTTTGCAGGCATGAACAATGGCAGAGAGTCCAACATCCCATTGCCAAGATATAGTAAGCAGTTTCATTAGTTTCATTCTTTGGTCTGGAAGTAGAGATGCATACTGCATTGTATCCTTACATCGGGATATAATCTCCATTATACAGTTACCATACATTCTCTAAATGATAAGCCACAATATAAAATCAACAACAGGAAGGAAAAAGAAATTGACAGCACCGTGAAGTTAAATAATATGCTACTGAATGACTAATGTGTCGCTGAAGAAGTGAAAAAAAAAATCAAGAACTTTCTTGAAGAAAATGATTCTACTATATCCTCTATGAATTATTAAAGGATTTAATGAGAAGAGTTTTGAAGAGATGAAACAAAAAAAAAATAAACCAAAACTAAAATCCATGAGATTTAGTTTCTACTGATCTTTGTTGGTGAGATATGTCTCCTGTGGGCAACAAATAGATGGGTTTTGTTTTTAAAAGTCTTCTAATCTACTAATCTGACTTTTGATTGATGAGTTTAAGCCATTTACATTCAAAGTTAACATGCATGGGTGGTAATTTGGTCCTGTCATTTTAGCAATGGGTTGTTCATTGATTTAGCCTTCTTTTGTTGTTTTACTGGGATGTTCTTCACATTTGCCTTTGGTTTTGGTGGGTGCTATTCCTCTTCTTTATCAAGAGAAAAACTTTAAGTATCCTTTGTAGGGCAAGTTTGGAAAGGTTTATTTTAACTCTTCTTTACTATGGAAGAATTTTATTTCATTTTCAAAGACAAAGGAAAGCTTTGCTGGGTACATTATCCTGGGATGACAAATTTTTGCTTTTAGAATCTGGAATATGTCACTTCATTTTCCTCTGGTCTGTAGAGTTTCCTGTGAGAGATCTCCTGTGAGTTTAACTGGCATTCCTTTACATGTCGATTGATTTGTTTCACGTGAACATTTAAGGATCTTTTCCTTATGTTCGATTGAAGAGAATTTGATTATCATGTGTCTTGGTGAAGATCACTTTTGGTCAAGCCTGTTGGAAGTTCTGTGCCCCTCCTGGATCTTGCTTCCCAATTCTTTCTCTAGATTAGGGAAATTTTCCTTTAGTATTTCATTGAATATGTCTTTAATCCCAGTTTCTCTTTCTGCACTTTCTGAGACTCTCATAACTTTTATCTTTGGGCTTTTAATAGTGTCTTTCAATTCTTGAATACTTTTTTTTAAGCTTGATCCAGCTCTGTCTCCAGCTTTTTGTTGTTTTCCCCCTGGTGACAGGAAACATCTTCTAATTCTGAGATTCATTCTTCTGCTGCCTCCATTTATTTTGGAGACTCTCCACTGTTTGTTTGTTTGTTTTTTTAATTTGCTCCAATGTGTTCTTCATTTCTCATATATCAGCTTTCATTTGATTCATTTCCAGTGTGACATATTCCTTAAATTCCTTGAATGCCTGCTTTACGTGTTTCTTGATATTGATAAGAAGTTTTATAACAAGTGTTTTGAATTTGATATCTCCCATTTTCTCGATGCCTTCCTCAGTGAACTCTGAGGTTAGCAAAGGATTTTGCTCCTTTGCAGGGGAGTCTTCAGTTATATTCATTGTGCCTTTGTCTCTACTTTTGCTCTTGGTCATTGTACTTCTGGTTAGCAGAGTCTTCTCCTTGGGGCAGGTTTCTAAACTGCATCACCCACAGGTCTAAGTTCAATTTTACTTATTGCAGTTGCTATATGGCTCTTTGTTTACAGTCAATTGTGTCACTCCCTCCAACAATTTCCAGGTCTGGGTTCTTATGTTAGATTTCCACCATGGTCTAGCTAGCCACAGCTCCTGGCTCACCAGTCTCTACCTCCTGCGATACTGTGCTGAGGCTGCACCATTGTCTGTACAATGTTTCTCCAACTTCTGGTTGGAGCAGGTCCCAGGATTAGAGATCCAACTATATAGCTGGGTTGTTGGTGGTGCTGATCTTGTTGGAACCTGGTGGCTCTCAGGTATGAGGGCCACACAGACCTATTTTGACCTGTATAATGCCAAAGTCACTATTATTTTCCTTGTGGGACCAGTGCAATGCACTGAGCTCAGCGAGTTCGCTCTCAGCTCAAAGCATGCACAACTTACTATTGTCCCTGCAGTCTTAAAAAATCTTTGCCACACCACACAAAATGGCACCTGATGGACCACTCTAGAATTCTTGATCTACTGGCCATCAGGTTTGAAGGCTACCCGAACCTGTGTTGGGTGGAACTTGTTGGATGCCACATAGTTGCAGTTCACTGAGCCAGAAATTAATTCATTCCCAGCTTAGTGCATGCGTAGTACTGTCCCTTAGCCTTTGCTTCCTTAAACAAAATGGTACCCAATTTAGCTCTAGGAGGCCAACTGGGCTGTGAAATCCACCCTGTTCCCACACTTCCCTTCTGGGCCCTACTGCTTTGTCTCTGTTCCTGATCAAATCAAACAGACTGTCAGGTCGGGCAGTTCTTTGTCTGGGTTCTTCTCTTGAATTCCTGGTGAATGTCCCTTCCCACCTTGTTGCTTTTTGCCTGAGAATCACAGTAACATGTGGTAAAGGTATGAGAAGGTAAGACACCCACAATAGTCTTTAACTTGCTAGAAAAGCTTAGGACTTGTGTTGACTGGCTTAGAGGCCCATGTCCTTCTCCAGGAGGCCTTTGTGGACAGATAGGAAGGGTGCCAGTCTTCAGCTGCCACACTGGGGCTGTGTGGATCCCAAGGGAGATGCTCTTTATTGACCTGTGCTTCACTTGTTTAACCACATGTTCTCTGCACACATGGTCTTTATCTTTAGGAGATGACTCACACTTTGACAGCATACCTTTCTGTAGCACATACCCCTATCAAGTTCAAAGCCACTGGGCTTCAGAGTGGGCTGGCTGGTGTTAAAACATTCTATCCCCCTGTCCAAGAAGCAAGTGAACTTTTGGAATTTACTTGAGAGATTCATTTCTCTAGTAACTAAGACCTTCTGGAATTTTCCCCCTGTAAGATCTGGGCTTAAAGCCTGACTGTTCCATTTAACTAGACTGTGGTCACGAAATGCATGTTGTCTCTGTGTCTCCATTTAATTACTCATAAAATGAGAGCAATACTACTGATCTCATGGGGTTAGCAGGAAGAATAAATGAGGTAGTGGCACTGAGAAAATCTGAAGCAAATATTTTTTGAACAAATAGATGACTAAAACAACAATATAAATGTTAAATTTTACCAACCAATCTGCTGGAAGAATCTAAAATGAGGCTTATTATTTACAGATTATACCCTATGTACTGAGCAGGTTATTAAATATACATCACCTTACATTGTAAGTGAAGGAAGTGGGTGGGATACAAAGCTATATCTTATGGCCATCCAAAACCACACTCTTAACTACACTGGCTCCTTTCTACATGTCTCAGACTCCTTGAAAAGAATGAGCAGCTATTTAACTGTGACTTCAAAAACTCAAGTGTAACTTGGGTTTGTATAGTTTCATAACTTACTGAATTTAATATGAAAAATGTTCCCAGTGTGTTTATTGAAAGGAACCATGATTTTGGGATCTGCACTGAGTAATAATGTCAACCATTGGAATCCAAATACAGCATGTGTTACCTGCTATTCTTTGCCTTGGGCTTGTGCCTCAGAAATAATTTCACTAAGTATAGGGACAGCCAACAGTAGCTCTGTTTCCTGTTTTCTGTCTGGTAAAAACTGGAGCTCACAGTGATGAGCAAGTAACAGTTCCTCCCTCTTTCTCTCTCATTCTAGAAAGGACTCGATATTCCTTGGGGACAGAAATTCCTTGAGTTCAGATTGCCTATGAAGACTTTAAATTCCATCTCCTGACACTATAGGAGAGTGTAGGAGAGTGCCTGATTCTATGTGGTCACTTCAAAAACACAATGGCCCAAACTTTGTCCTATGCATCAAGGTGAGAACTATCATTTACTATAAGGTTATTATGCTCTGGGATTGTGATAAGCTTCTTGTCTTGTAGTGAACGCAGGCTAGTTTGCGTTATGGAACAAACAAACCTTATCAAATGCTCAGTGCCATCTTTTCTTATCCAATGACTTGGGGGTAACAGGGCTTCCCCATTACTGATTGTTATAGAAAGAAGGAGACAAAGTTGTGTACTACAAGAAAAGTGATTTAGCTTCCACAAATGAATGAAAACACACAATACTTGTCTTTAGCTTCTTGGCTAATTCCAATGAACGTGATGATCTCCAGGAAAATTACTGTCCTTCCCTGGCTGGTAAAGGCTTCTACATAGAGCAACACAGAACGCTTCTACCCTCTGTGCTAGCCAAAGCAAGTTGCATGGTTAAACCTAAGTCCAAGCAGCTAGAGAAATGTGCTACAATGTGCCCCAAAGGAGAAAGGTGCCAAATTTTAGTGAATTGCCCAAATGAGTACCATATTTACCCTATCTATCTTAAACCTAAGATGGCTTAGAGAGACTGTTTTGGTATCTTACCCATATTATTCATGGGTGAATTGGGAAAGGATAAGGAACTTAGCCCATGTCATACAGTTCATGATTGGAATCTAGATACATGGAGTACAGAGCCCCAGAGATGTTCTAGATGGACAGAGTGAAAGAATGTGCAATATCCTAGCAGTTTGGTCCTCTGCCACCCTAAGCTTCCCTAGCTCTTAAGTTCTTTTTTCTGTATGGCTTAGTCCCAAGGCTTAGCAAGGATACACAAGTCCCAGTCATCTTTGTAGCGTCTGAGCTATTTCTGAATTGATAACACAGTCCTTGTCCTCAGGTCAGCTGTGGTGAGAAAGGCCATGACGGGGTCCAGACAAGCAGGTCCAGTGTAGAACTCTATGATGCTGTCTCCAGCTACCTCGTGTTATAGTCAAGAAACATCTTCCATGGTCTAGAAGCCAACACCTGGACTTTTAAGTCCACAACACTTGGCTTGGCAGGGCTTGCTCTGGTTGTTTCTAACAAGGTTGTCATATTTTTAAAAAAGAAGAAGGAAACAATGGCTTGTAGCCCCAGTAGTCAGAACATGATGTCTTGAACTCCAATGTAACTATAAACAAAGATTAGGCCAGAGTACAGAACACAGTACCACCAGCGTCTGAGATTTCTGAGTTCCAGGTTGAGAATTCTTGCATACACTATTAACCATCGCCCTGAACTTTCTTAACTTTGCCATCTTGGGCTTTTACAGAAAACACTGATTGCATGTTTGGAAATTCAGAAAGGGAAAGCACCGAGGGACCTTGAGACCAGTCACTCTAGCCCCCACCGAAGCCTCTATTGGCACAGGCCCCAGAGATGAGTTTGTCTTTGTGGATTCCCAGCTGGGAAGCACCACCCGGCTTTATTTTCGGAGGGGGAAGCACAAGCAACAATTATCTCCCATCACAGCAAATTAAAAGCCCAGGCTCACGCATCCCAAGAACAGGGTGAGTGCACAGGACCACAATGACAGGCTGAGGCCAGTGCATTCCCTTTAAAGGCATGAGCCACTTACAAAACACAGAATAAACAGAGACATAAAAGTCCAGGGAAGAGGCCCGTAAGTGAGAGCAAGTGTCTGTGCCAGGACCAGAGGGTGCACTTTGATTCCACAGGGGATTGGAGCAGCAAAAAGAGCTCACAAGATGAATTTCAGTCTATGTTAGAGTTCATGTGAATGTTACTGTGTATGACCTAGGAGAGGTGACAACACACACACACACACACACTCCTCCACTCCCACCCTGCCCCAGCCATGCTTCTGGCCTTGAAAGCATCATGCCCTTGTACTTACTGCTCTCAGGATCTCCATCACTGCCTGGACTCTTGCTGATCATTCCTTGGACAGGGTACAAGACCCAGAACTTCTGCCCGGAAGACCTCTTCTTTTCTATTTTCTGTGCTAGCATTACTGCATGTACTCACCTCTTTCAGAGAGTCCTCTAGAACTGGTACTTCTGGCCTGTATACCTTCCCTTTGTAACTTCTTTATGTGGATAGCGATCTTTGCTACTGTATGGTCACACAAGGTCTATAATTATGTCCCTTTATTGGGGGTTCTTTGGGGCTTTGTTTTTTGTGTAAGAAAATTTTTAATTTTCCTTTACATGAATGCCACACACGATTGATTTTTAAAAAAGCATTCTCCTATGGGCCATCTTATTGTATCTTCAATGCTATCTGGTACAGTAGGAGAGTGAGTGAAATTATTTCAGAGGTGTACAGAGTGGGAGGCTACTTGTGCAGGCTTTGGTTTGAGCAGGTTTGTAGTCCCTCTAAACCCCCAGTTCTCTCATCTGTCAGAGGACAAAAATAGCTCCTGCCCACAGGTTATTTTAAGGATTAAATGAGATAACCCAAGTAATGTGTTTACCTCACACAGAGTAAAACCTCCCCAAGAAATTGTCATTATTTTAATGATGATGGGATTCAACCTCAGACACACTAATACAGAAAGGGTAATGAGACAAGCCAAAGGCTTGTGGGCAGCAAATTCCAGTTCTATTTGCTGTGTAATTTTGGGAAAATCACTTTTCTTCTCTGGGCTGCAGTGTCTTCATTTTTAAAAAACAAACAATAATGGCAGCTATGGCAAGGAATAACTTCAAAAGTACTTTTGAAGGCAGACTATAAATTGAGGCAGGACTCAAAAAGTATTTAAATGAACCTGCCTACTTCCAGCCCTAGGTCCAAGTTAAACCAGATTTCTTTGGTGTCTTTTCAGCAGGCTGTGCTTTTTTCCTGAGTCCTCACAGAACCTGCAGAAATATCACTGACAGAATGATGGGATAGAGAGGCAGGCTCTGTATCACTGCTCTCCAGAATTGGGCAATGATGGCCCCAGTGGGCAATGTCTCTTTTTCTTTCCTCCGTGCTCATGGATGTTGGAATTACACACAGAAAGTGGGGCTCAGAAACCAGTGTCCATTTCAGCTGCTCCTGACTCCATTGCCTCATACCTCCTATCGCTGGTCCAGAGAACCAGAGGGGGAAAGCAAGACACTGAGCTAAAATGGATCCTAGTACATTAGGGTGGTGGCACCAGGACTGAGCCTAAGAAGGAAGAGAGAAAATTTAGTTTCTGAGCATTATTTGCCCCAGAACAATTTAGAAGTCTTTGAGAGGGGTTCAGGTGATGACAAGGTACACATACTCTCTCCATGAGGCCAGAGCATAGGTAGGGTTTAAGGTTGGTGAAGTTTGGCCCCAAGTTTGACTTTAGACTCCTAGAGTAAAGCTGAAATACTCCCAGTAGTCTCCATCAGACATCTATGTCTGAATCGTTACTATTCATAAAGATGAGGTGGAGATTAGTGAGACTATAAGTTTTCAGTGCCCTAGGTATAAGATCATACAATTATTTCTCTAAAGATTTCCAGCGATCAGAATAGGCTTTTGCAAATTCAGCTCATAGTTTAATCTTTAGTCAAAACGACCCTCTAGGTGGCTAGAACCAACCACAGTTTACAGTAAAAAGATGCCTTAAACACTCTTTGTAATCCCTTTCAGTAAATAGTCTCACCATCTAAGCAATTTACTACTGTTTCACTTTAGTCATGTATCAGTCATCTGTGTCAACCAACCATATATCCTGAAGTTTGCTAGTCTAAAGCAATAACCACATGTTTGTTCATGATTATGTAATTTTAGACATCCAGCTGAGCAGTTCCTCTACAGCCCTCACCTGGGGTTGTGTTTGCTGTTCTCAACTGACTGTTAAATAGGTAGGGAAGGACTGTGCAGGTGTTTGGAATGGCTAGGGTGACTGGGAACTCAGCACATTCTCAGTCATTATGGAAGAGGCCAGCTGGGTCTCCTTAGATGGGACTCACAGGGCATCAAGAAGGTGAGAGTAAATTCTCAAGGGCCAGTGTCACTTCTGCCACCTTCTGTTGCTGCAAGCCAGCCCATGCTTAAGGGGGAGAGGAGGCACACCCCGCCTCTCACTGAAATGCTCACTGTAAAGAAGCCAATATGCAGGGCTGGAAGACCTTGCTGGGGCCACCCTTCTAATTGGTCACACTGCCTGAGGTTCCACACTCACAAACTATTCCTTTCACACTCGAGGAATGGTCTGCTCCTCCTTGGCAAAAGCTGGGACACAGCATTTAAATGGGGACATTAGAATCAACTTTTATGCAGTGTCACCCATGTACAAACACTGCACACACAATGTCCTGTTTGACTTTTAGAACACCTGTGATGAATCTCAGAAACACTTTCTCACCAAGCAAGCAGATATTCAGAGAGAGAGTTAATGACTTAATGTCCTCCAGTATCAGAGATGGAGCTTGGAGTTTTCACCACCTGTAGCACAGGGACTGTAAACCTAAATCATTAGTGTTGTTGGGAGAACTGAGTAAAATCTGTAAATGGAAGTAGCTGGTAAGCCCTGAAGTACAAATGGTAGTTGTACTTTTTATTGAGGCAAGCAGACTTGACAGGGGGCGGTGGGTTGTTAGGGTTTTGTCTGGGAAGGCACCAGAGCCATTTAAGCCAGACACCAACTGTTGTGTGTGTGTCAGCTGCTATTTGCTTTGGCTTCAGACCAAATATTTCACCCTTTGCCTTCATCAGTTAAGGACAAGTCAGAGTACTGTGGGCCGGACTGGCAAGTCAGGACCTGCTACAGGTGCAGAGAGCCATGCCACAGGCTCACTTCCACAGGACATACTGTCACTGGGAGCAGGGAGTCTGAAGCAAAGTGCCACTTGTTTTGGTGTTGTTTTCAATGGCTTTGGTAATGATCGGGGGAGGAAATCCATGGTTTTTCACTTGACTGAAGGTCTGAACTTACTTTTCCCTCAACTCTTCTTTCTAGTAACTTCATCCCATTTCTTCCCACTTTGACTTATTTAAAGGGAGAACCCAATTTTTACTATAAAATTTCCAATCAACTACCAGATGTTGAGATCCAGGGCTTCCCTTTCCAGGCAGTGACTTAGACATCTCTGCTGTGGGAAACGTGACCAGCTCAAAGAAACACGTCACAATAATGACATTGGAAATTTCAGTGGCATCACTTTATCGGAAATCCATATTCCAAAAAACACCTGTGTTTTGAAAATTACAATCAAATTTTTAGTGTCTTAAATGTAAAAAAAAAAAGAAAAAAAGAAAGAAAGAAAGATCAGATCTATAAGGACAGCCTCTAATTCAAAAGACAGGAATGCTATTCATTCTTGGATATTGATTTGATAACATGTGAATTCTGTTGAATTAATTCATTACAGGTTTTGGTGGAGTCTGTAGAGTTTTCTACATGTAAAATAATGTCATCTGCAGGACAATTTAGTTTCTTTCTGATTTTGGATGCTTTTTTTTTTCTTTTCTTTTTTCTTATCTAAGTGCTTTAGCTAGGACTTGCGGTATTGTGTTGAACAGATAGGACAAGAGGGGAAATTTGCTCTTCTTCCTTATCTTGAAGGGAAAGCTTTAAATTTTTCATGCTAACTGTGGGCTTGTGAAATATGACCTTTATTGTGTTGAGGTACTTTTCTCTATACCTAAATTTGCCAGAAATTTTTATTATGAAAGTATGCTCTATTTTGCCAAACATGTTTTCTGCATTTACTGAGATTATCATATGATTTTTGTTCTGTATTCTGGTTACATGGTTTATCATATTGATTGACTTGTATAAGTTGATCTATACTTGCATCCCTGGCTTAAATCCTGCTTCATCATAGTGAGATCTTTTAATATGTTGTCGAATTCACTTTGCATATTTTTTTGAAGATTTTTGCATGTATATCAAAGCTATTGATCCATAATTTATTTCATTTTCTTGTATCAGTCTTATTTGGCTTTGTTATCAGAATCAGTAAAATGAATTTTGAAGAATTCTATTTTTTTCCTTGCAGCTATCAGATCTTGAGCTTTTTGTTGAAGGGAAATATTTTACTGTTGAGTCAATCTCCTTATTCATTATTGTTCTGTTTAGGTTTTGTATTTCTTCATAATTCAGTCTTGGTTGGTTGTATGTTTCTAGAAATTCAACTGGTTTTTTTTTTTGTTTGTTTGTTTTTGTAGGATACCCAAATCATTGGAATGTAACTACCCATAACAAACTCTGAAAACTGTTTGTATTTCTATGGTAACAATTGAAATGCCCTATTTTCATTTCAGTTTTATTTATAAAAATATTGTCTATTTTTTATTCGTTTGTCTTAGATAAAAGTAGGGTTTTTGTATTTTCAAAAACAAATCTTGACTTTGTTGATCTTTTCTATTGTTTGTTTCTTCAAGTTAATCAACTTGACATATAACTAGATTTTTTTGTGTGTTTCTGTATTATCAGTTGTGATATCTCATGTTTCACATTGGCTTTGCTTATTTGCTTATTCTCTCTGTTTTTTTCTGTTCTTCTATTATTATGTTTGGTCTCTTCAATTGTTTTTTTTCTCCACTTCTTTCATTTATTTATGCTCTGAACTTGATTATCTTCCTCCTTCTATTTGCTTAGGGCTGTTTGTGCTTGTTTTTCCTAGTTCCTTGATATAATATAGGATGTTCATGTGCAATCTTTATTTTTAAGTGTTTTTATCTTATTTTTATTTATTTGTAAGTTTGAAAGACAGAAGTAGCCAGAAGAGGAGAGATAGAGAAAGATCTTCTATCCACTACTTTATTCTTCAGATGCTTCCCAGACAACCAGGGTTGGGCCAACCCAAAGCTGGGCTCTCTCACACAGGTATCAGGGATCCAGCTGCTTGAGCCATCATCTAATGCCTCCTAAAATACACTTTAACAGCAAGCTGAACTAGGATGCAGAGCAAGAGCTCTAACCTAGGCCCTGCAATACAGGATGGAGGCATCTCCAGTGGTACCCTACCACTGCACCCAATGCCTTCCTTTCTTGCATGTTTTTATTATTGTTGTTGTTTTCTACAATAGAGAGGCATAAGGATTAACCACTCGCCTTCCCCTTTCTCCCTCCTCATTTCCCCCTATATCACAATAGTACAATCCTTTAACACAAATCACAAGTTTAAATTTCTGACATTTAAATATATCATGACTTGATAAACACAGGCAAATATAGAAAACCTAGGATTGTGCTTTGTAGGTATATTTAAAAGTTTAATTGACACTTGTTGCTATGAACTTTATTCTTAAAATTGTTTTTATTGTACCCCACCAGTTTTCCTATGTTGCATGACCATCTTTATCTCAAGATATTATTTTTCAAAGATTTATTTCTTTTTATTGAAAAGGCAGATCAGATTTTATGGAGAGTAAATCCCCTCCATCCACTGATTCATCCCTCAAATGGCTGCAATGGCCAGAGTTGAGCCAATCCAAAGCTCAATCCTTTGGATTTCCCATGTGGGTACAGGGTCATAAGGCCTTAGGTGATACTCTACTGCTTTCCCAGGCCACAAGCAGGGAGCTGGATGGAAAGTGAAGTAACCAGGACACGAATGGTGCCCATATGGGATTCTTGCACTTGCAAGGTAAGGGTTTTAGCCATTGAGCCATTGTGCCAGGCCCCTCAAGATATTCTTTTTTTTTTAAAGATTTATTTATTTGAAAAGCAGAGCAACAGATAGAGGGAGAGATAGATAGATAAATCTTCCATGTCCCGATTCACTTTCCAAATGGTCACAATGGCCAGCATTGGGTCAGGCCAAAACCAGGATCCTAGAACTCCATTTGGCCTTCCAATATGGATAGTGTGGGCCCAAATACTTGGGCTGTCTTCCTATGCCTTCCCTAGTACATGCATTGGAAGTGGAGCAACTGGGCATTTCAATATGGAATGCCAGTCCACCATCAGCAGTTTAACTTACTGTGTCATAATACCGGCCCTAGAAGACATTCCTAAGTTTTCATTTTTTTTAAAATATAGAGTTTATTTATTTATTTGAAGGAGAAGGAAAAAGAGTGAGGGGAAAAAGAGAAAGGGAGATCTTTCATCTACCGAGTCACTCCTAATGTCCGCAACAGCTGAGGCTAGCAGAACCCCACACAGGTTTCCAGCATGCGTTAGGGTTAGGGTTAGGTTGCAAGGACTGAAGTACTGCTGCTTCCTTAGGTGTGTTAGCAAGAAGCTGGGTGGGAACTGCAAGGAGGCCTTGATCCTAGGGAGTCTCATGTGATTTACAGACATCCCAATGCCTTCACCTGCTGTGCCATAATGCCCACCTCTGGGCGTTTTTCTGTTTCTTTGGTTTTTCAGGAATATGTGAACTTTCAAAGCTTTCCTTGCTATTGATTGCTAGTTTTACAACATTTTTGTACAAAAAAGTATTTGACAGAATTTTAGTTTTCTTACATGTGTTAAGACTTGTGGCCGAGCATATGCTCTATCTTGAGGAATGTTCACGTGCTTTTGAAAAAAATGCATATTCTGTTGCTGCTGAGTTACCAAAAAACTCAGAAAATTTATAACACACACACACACAAATATGCACACACATCCTCTGTCAATATCCCCAGGAGATAGGAAATAAGGGCATTTTATTTCAAGGAAACACAAATAGAGCCTGGAGTACTTAAAAATGTGATGGCAAAAATTAAAAAAAAAATCAAGAGAGGCATTGAGAGGTAAAATTGAAGAAATCTGGCAGCATACAGAGAAAATAAAGGGAAAAGAGGGAAAAAACTTTTTAAAGACTTACCCATTTTTATTGGAAAGTCAGATTTTTCAGAGACAGTCAGATATAGAGACAGAGAGGAAAATCTTTGGTCAATCTGAAGCCAGGAGCCAGGAATTTCCTCCGGATCTCCCACATGGGTGCAGGAACCCAAGGCTTTGGGCTGCCCTCAACTGCTTTCCCAGGCTACAAGCAGGGAGTTGGATGAGAAACGGGTCTGCTGGGATTAGAACCATATGAGATACCAGCGTATTCAAGGCAAGGACTTTAGCAGCTAGGCCACTGTGCTGGGCCCAAAAGAGGGAAAAACTTTTAAGATTAACTTAACAAATTAAATTAGCCTAACAAGTGCTATACACAAATAATAGTAGATCCCCAAAATGACAGTAGGCCAAATTCAGGGATACAATCCACAAAGAAATAATTCAAGGAAATTTTGTAGAATTAAAAGCTACAAATTCCCATGTTGGGCCTTGCACCATAGCCTAGTGGCTAAATCTTTGCCTTTTGTGCACCGGGGTTCCATGAGTGCTGGTTCCTGTCCCAGCTGCTCCACTTCCCATCCAGCTCCCTGCTTGTGGCCTGTCAAAGCAGTGGAGGACGGCCCAAAACCTTGGAATCCTGCACCCACATGGCAGACCCAGAAGAAGCTCCTGGCTCTTGGCTTTGGATTGGCTTAGCTCCAACTGTTGCAGCCACTAAGAGAATGAACTTGTGAACAGATCTTTCTCTCTGTATCTCCTTTCTCTCTGTATCTGCCTTTCCATTAAAAATAAATAATAAATATTTAAACAAAGCAAATTCCCACATTAAATTGTCCTACCAAATGTCCAGTTCAATGAATAAACATAGCTCTACTTTGATATAAATCATTGTGAAATTTTAGAAAAATGTGGGGAAAAAAATCAGATCCATAGGCTTCCACAGAGAAAATACTCTTGCAAAGAACAGAAATCAAAATGACGTCATCCTGTCCAGTTGCAATGTTAGAAGTCAAATTCTGAATGAAAATTATCTACAGTTGATAATTCTATACCCAGATGCTGTCAGTAAAGTGTGAGGATCAAATCAAGATATTTTCAGACACACAAAATCTCAAAAAATATGCTTCTTGTCCACCCATGCACAGATTTCTATAAGATGTGGCTCATCATAACAGGAGATTAAACCAAAGAAGAAAAGATATTTATACCCATACTTTATATAGACATATATACCTATATATATATATTATATGTTATATATATAGTTTATATGTTATATATATATATATATATATATATATATATATATAATGTGTACATGTGTATAATAGAAGAAAGAAAAGACCCTACATGGGAGAAAGGTCAGAGATATTCCCAGGATGATATGCAAGTATGAGTCAGGACAATATTTGTGATCTAGTGCTAAGGTTTGGGTATTGAATGCCCCCACAAAGGCCCACAAGTAAGAGACTTGGTCCCTGGAGTGGCACTACTGGGAGGTGGTAGAATCTTTAGGCTAGGGGACCCAGTCATTGAGAGTATGACCTTAGAAGGAAGTTCTCGCAAGCGAATTGCTATAAAAGTCTGAGTTTGGTCCCAGCCTCTGGGTCTCGGCTTCCTGGTTTGTCATGTGATCCTTTTGTGCACACTTTTTTTTTTTGCCATCTGCACTCACTGAGAGTGAACTGCATTATATGGGTTCCAGCCTTCAGAACAGGAAGCTAAAAAAAACACATATTTGCCTTCATAAATGGCTCAACTTGGGTATTACCTTGCAGTAATCAAAAGTTAGCATACATCTAGCAACAAAGAACTGACAGGTAACATAGGGACTGATCAGAAAACTTCAAGATGAAATTGATTGACCATCAGTAATGTAAATGCACAGAAAATGAAGCAAATAGGTACTAGCAGTGTGGCACCAGGAATTAAGCTGCCCCTGGTGCCACTGGCATCTTCTATCAGAGCATCAGTTTGGGTCCTGGCTGCTCCTCTTCTGATCCAGCTCCCTGATGATGTACCTGCTAAGGTAGTGGAGGATGGTCCAAGTACTTGAGGCTTTGCCACCCATTTTGGAAACCTACATGCAGTTCCTGATGGAGGCCTGTCCATTGTGACCATTTGGGGAGTGATTCAATAAATGAAGGAACTCTTCTTTCCCTCTCTGTTACTCTGCCTTTCATATAAACATTAAAAAAACAAAATTAAACAAATAAAAAGGCACAAAAACAGGTCTAAGGAAAATAAAATATTTTTCAAGAAAGCCACGAACGTTTACTACATGGCTCAGCTTCTGTGAATATGATTTCTGACAGCAATAAAAATGCCACACTGAACTCTGATCTAATCACAAGGATAAAATGGCAATGGGAGGAAGGCCAAGCTAGAAGGGGATGTGGTGGTGGAGGAGAGTGAATGTAAGCAAAGAGAATTAATTCTACATTTTTCCATGGTAAGAAGTCAAGAGATAATATCAAAAAGTGAAAACCCAACAAACAGCAATACAAGCACTTAGGGAGGGTCAGCCATTTGACTCAAAAGTCATGTCCTCTGAGAAAGCAGAAGTGAGAGTGGGGCACAGATAACATTGGTGACCAACCTGAGAAAATAGTTTAATTTTGATAAACCCTATAATCTGTTCAACTTTGATAAGATTACAAATAAAGACTATGAAATAGTATAGCTGGTTCTCTTTGTTATTCTATTTATAAGGTTGTTTATGTTCAGGGGTAAGAGTGAAACCAAGAATTTGGGGCTTTTCCTCATTCCAATTGCCTCAGTTCCCTCTTAACTCTCCTGTTGGAATTTTCAAAGATGTTGTTGACAACACTGGATTCTCTTCTACACACTGACTTTGGAGCCTAATGCTTGCTCAAGATATGTCTTCTCTGTATGAAAGCAGCTTCCTGTCTTCAGTTACAGGTTATTCTATAACTCCTCCAGTTCTTGCCAATTCCCAGACAGAGCAGAAAAATATGCAAAACCAACTGGAGCTACACAGACCCATGCCCAAGGGCCTGTGGAGCTGATGAATGATTAGAGTGGCTGCAGCCAAAGAAAGGTCAGGGAAGTCTCCCTGGAGGAGGTTGTCAACTGTGTCGACATCTATTCTGCTCCTTGAAGTGATGCAACACCCATCTTGTTGCTGTCTTCAATCAAAGCATTTTTGAATGCTGGCTTTATAATACTTTCCCTTTATTCTATGTGAAATCACAGCTCTAGAAACCACTGTTTTCAGCACCAATTTAATGCAATGGATTGAGTTTAAGAGAAGGAGGTCATTCACCTGATATGCCTCATCACAGGGAGACAGCTTCCTACAACCATCACTCATAAACTGCTGGTGACAAGTGGATCCAAGATAGGAGTCGGGTTGTTTGGTTTTCTTGACTCCCTCTTTCTCTTACCTACTACCAGTCTTCCTGTTGGCTATTGGGAGTGGCAGCGGACTACCAGGAACCACAGGGAATTAGTATCCCTAGCAAGACAAAAACAAACAGGAGAAGAGAGCAACCCAAGACTTGAAACAGTAGTCGAGTCTTTGACAAAACAAATATCTTATGATAACCTCATTCCAAGTTTTTCACATATCTCATGCCAAAACTTGCAAAATGCCAAGTGGAGGGAAAGCACTAGACTTCTCAAGGGCCCCATCCAGGAACCCTCATAAAACCCATTTAAACACCATGGCTCTCATTATCACCTCCCAGCATGTTCAGTGCCCCTCCCTATCCCCAGAGGAGATCTCAGGTTTCCTGAGGCTGGGAGCCAAGCTTGCAAAGACTTGCTAGAGAGCCAGTGTATGGGGTGCTGATTTTGAAGGCCCCATTTTCTCATTTATCTACACCCATGAGATGGTATTTTTGTCTCAAAAACAAGAGGATTCAAAAGATGATTTGGAATAGGTTTTATTGCCTTGATAAATGACTTTCCTTGGGAAGGCTTGCAATAAGGCTACAGTTGGGATGAGAGACACTATGCATGCAAGCTAATAAAATCATGTCTTAAGAAGAAAACATCTGATAAGGCATTGTGTATTCCATCAGGTTCTTTGGGAAGCAGAGTTGGAGATGGGAGATAGGACTGTAACAGTTTTATTGGGAGTAATGTCTGTGAAAGATAAAAGGAAAGAAAGCAGCTGTGAGCGGGGAAGTCTTCAGACTATGACAGGTGTCTGAAATGAAAGAGGTGGAGAAGCAAAAGAGGTGCAAAGAAAGTCCCAGTCTAAGCCAATGGAAACTCCAGAATAAAGAATATCCATTAGAGTAATTACACGTTGGATGGAGTTGGCCAAACTCTAGGTCCTCGCCCCACCAACCTATCAGTCATTTCCTGGGAGCTGCATCAGATGATGAAATAAGTTCCAGTGTTCACGAAGGAATCTGAAGATATGGCAGATGGAAGTTATCCACTAAACACACTCTGCATAGCTGAACAGCAAGTTGTTGGATTTTTTTTTCTGGAAAGAAGCTGTTACCAGAATGGCTGTCACAATAGAATGGCTATAAAATCATGACATGCCAAGGCATTCTGAATTCATGCTTTAAGTCAAAACTTAATGGGTATGGAAAAAAGTATTGCAGAATACTGTCTACCAAGAAGGGAATATACTGAACAGATTAAAATTTGAACAGTCTAGTTTTCTATTCAGTTTCACATTAGAAACTCATTCATTACTTAAATTCATCATCACAATGTTCATTGACACTCTACTGTGTGTCAGCTGCTATGCTTGGCCTCTGCTCACTAAGTGCGTAGTAGTAGTATCCAGGAAAACAATGGATGATGAAGACTAACAGAAGCCTATGTGAATTATTGCAGAAACTCAGAGGAAATAAGGGGAAAAATATGAATAATTTGAACATTTGTTTTACCATTGGCTGAGGGTCCTGTCAATCCACTTAATACAATTGTATCATATGTTGTTCAACTAAGTTTCCAAAATGCATTGAAATACTTAGGCAGCTAATGATTAGCAACTGTCTGCTTTAGTTTGAGTTAGATTTGACTCCCCAACTCATACAGATGCTTAAATCTCAAAGTATTATGTTAAAAGTTATGGGTTAACATTAATGATTGATGGATTTGGGGGGGGGGGAGTGTTTGACTTAATTAATGGTGTCTGAGAAGTAGGTCTCACCTTGTGGGAGCTCTCTGGGTCAATGGAGGATTGTTCTTGGAAGGTAGTTCCAATGAGAGAGATGGTCATTTAAGCCTAGCCTTCTGTCTCTTTAGTTCCTGGCTCGCTATGTGATCCTTCCTTTGCTCATATTACACTATCCATCTAGGCTAATGAGGCCTCCTGATATTGGACTGTGAACCTCCAAAACCATAAGCCAAAATACACTTTCCCAAGAAGCCCCTTTCAAGTATTTATTACAGTGATGAAAGTTTAACTAAAATGAAAGTTTAACTAAAAAAATCTCTGGAACAGAAATTTCTCAGTTAAATGGGACATTAAGGTGTCAGTTACCAAAATCAGACCACACAGGGATTCACATTCATTTAAAACTTTTTTATTTATAAATTTGCTTATTATTAAAGAGATAGTATCTTCTATCTACTGTCTTTATTCTCAAATGCCCAAAAGCGCAGAGGCTGGACCAATTCAAAGCTAGAGGCCAATAACTCTGTATCTTCCACCTGGGGATCAGCGGCCCAACTACTTGAGCCATCACCTTCTGCCTCCAGAATGTACATTCATAGGAAACTGGAATAAGAAGCACAGCTTAGACCTAAACCAAGGCAGTCTGATAGGAAACATAGACAATACATGTGGCTTCTTCAGTGCTGCACCAAATGTCAGCCCCAACTGATTTACTTTTAGAAAATGAAGTACCTCCTCCACCAGACTTGTATTCAATTCAGGAGAAAGAAGCCAGATTCCAACTATAAAAATGGAAAACCCATTGGTTCCGACATGTTGGTACCTCAAAAGTTCAGAAGACCATTTTTCCCACTAGGTCTCCTTTTGATTGTGTAAATCTGATGTTCAAAGAGTTTAAAAGATGAAAAGAGTTCCCAAGTTTAACTAGTACTTGACAGGTATTGTTCTAGGATTAGGATGTGTGGCAGGAACTTGAAAATGGAATGCTGTATAAAATATAACTCTTGCTTTTAAGGGACAGATTTTCCCAGATTTTGAAGAGTCCACTCACTTGCATGGAGCACTCCCGTTTCTATAAGTGTCTCTGGGTTCCTCTAATGGCTCTGACCATGACAGCTTTAGATTGTCTTGAGTCAGCTTGTTGCATTGGCCTTGAATACTACCCTGAGCCCTACCACTTCCAGAAGATCCAACTGTCCCATCTACAGCTTGGCAACTGCTGTTATCTCTTTTGCACTCATGCTGTATGGCCTTCAGACTGCTAAAGCCATTATACCCACCTGACCTAAGTGCTGGGACTCCCATGATCTTAACAGACATAGACTAGGATTAATATTAGTCCTGTACAATCCACATTAACATGTAGCTATCTTCAGTGGTTCAGGAACTGAAGGCATTCTCTGAAGACCTGTCTTGTGTATTTTGAGATGTTTTTCTAACGACAGGGAAAAATAGATCCACCCTACGTGAATTAATACAAAATCAACTTCCAAGTGTAGAACGATTTGCATCTTAATGCAGGAAAAATATACAAAAATGTATCAGGTTTTATCCCCAAAGCTTTCCCTTTGTTATCCTGTTCTGCAGTGAGGTAAAAGGAATTCTTTTCTGTTTTCTTTCTTCTGTTTTCTTTTTATCCCACGGTCTTTATACTTTAGCTACAAATCACTCCATTGGTAAGAGAGGCTTTATTGTGAAGCTCTTACTTCATTAAGAGTAAATCTCACATTCTTCTTCTAATTGTTGCTTCTGACAAGTCAAGGAAAATAGTTTTGTTTTCATAGTGAAGTCATGGCCATAAATCTCCCCAGATTAAGGCCCTCGCAGCAGCCCAGCAAGCTTATAATGTAATGAGGACTCCCCCAGGTCAACCTTTTTTTTTTTTTTCAGGGAGAGGGGAACAGGAGGAGGAAAGGAGAAGAAAGTGATTCTTTTTAGAAAACTCAAATTATTAACGAGAGCAGCACATTCACCAGCCACTTGTTCTCTGTTGGCCAGTGGACTCACTGGGATTCATACATCACAGGTTCAAATCTAGGCATGCATCTAAACACCAAGGCAAACATCTTTATTTTCTTTTGATTCTTTTCAATTTTGCTTACATACTTGTTTTCATTTTATTTGGAAGGCAGAAAGACAGGAAGAAAGAGCTCTTTCCTCCTCAGCTCATGCCACAAATGCTCCTGAGAGCACAGGGGTGAGCCAGGCCAAAGCTAGGAGCCTGATGCTCTCTCAGGCTCTTCCACATGATGGCAGTACTTGACCCACGGTGTGTTCCCTCTCATACTGTGCATTAATGGGAAACTGCAACAAAAACAGAGTAGTCAGAAGTCAAATGATGAACTCCAATAGGAATTACAAGCAATTTAGCATGGTACCAAATGCATGCTTCCTTTATTTCATTTATAATCCTGTGATAGTACTTCTCTTTCCCTTCTCCAGCTTTTCTACTTAGTTTAATGCTGGCTTTTTAAAATTTATAATTCAGAGTGATCAGGAAGAGTATTGGCCTCGCAGCTAGAAAGAACTAAGGCCATGCGGCCTTCAGTGTTCTCTCATTAACTAACTGGCTTCCAAATGTGTTCCAGAGAACTAGCTATTCCTCAAGGTTGTTGGGGGAACCTAACCCTATAGCCATTTGTAAATGTGTCTGGCACAGAGGCAGTTAATATTCTCTGCTAGGTTCTATTCCCTTGACTAAAAGACTCTCTGGAACAAGGGTCCACAGTTACCAATCCACTCAGGGCACTCTTCTCTCTAAAACTGAGATACATGGGCAGGGGTAGGGTTGGGGTTAGGTGGGAGTGGCAGGGAGGGGGTGAACAAAAGCCCTGAGCAGCTCAGAAGGCCCTAACATAGGGCTGACACCACTGAGCAGCACTGTAGTATTGGTTGTCACTTCCCCAGCGGAATCTAAGCTGTACATTTCTGCAGAAGTGAAAGCTTTTGTGTGCTTTCCCTCACTCCCCCCTCTGTGTTTTAATGGCCTGATATGGTGCCAGTAGAATCAGATGAGAAGAATCAGTTTATGTGAGTCATGAAGTTTGTGGAAATATTTTCTTTCACAATATTTTCTATAGAACCACCTATACTCTCAAATACCTAAACTCTCTCTTGCACTTACGCCTTCTCAGGTCCTAACAAAGTCACTGCCACCAAAGATACTAACTTTAAAATTTGCCTGATAGATTGTTAAAGGAAATGAACTGGTTGCATCACTCAGACAAACACTAGAATATACAAGACACCCTTCTCCCATGGGAATCGCATGCTTCTCCATTTGGCTCCAACTCACTTCCCACGCTCCACTCTTGCTAGCAGTTAGCATGAACCTTAGTCCCCAGCACTTTGGTCTACCCAACTCGCCATCTATACTCTTACTTCTCAGTTCTAACCTCAGCTTGAATTTCTCTTGGTCTCATTTTCACCTCCAATACTTACTCATCCTTCAAGGGCTAACCCAAACCTTTTCTACCCTCTGCTGTCTCATTTGAGGGCAGCCTATATGAGCTTTTGATCTAGACAGATTTTGGCTCAAATCTCCTATCAGTTAGTTAATAGTTATAGAGCTTTGAGCAACTTATTCACACTGCCTCAGATTCCACATCTGTAGAGGGAAGACAAAAGCATTACATCGATAAACAATGTCATTATCAGCATTATACCCCCATAATATCTTCAACATCTTTAACCTACTATCAGCTAATAGCAGAGCTGCTGAATTGGACATATAAGGGTGCCCCAAAAGGTTCATGGAAAAGTGAAATGAAAATACAAGTCTGTCTTAGTACAAAGTATTTTTAAATACACAATTAGGTTTATCATAATGCAAAGCTGTCCATTAAATTTTTGAGAGCTCCTCGTTTTGTATTTAATTTGTGACCAACTGTCAAGATTTTGTGAAAACTTTAAAGGCGGAGGAGTTTCCAGTTGAGGAACATGCAACCTTATGAGAAAAACATGATTTGAGAAGCAGAGATCATGTGTGGATCAACAAAATTCATTATAAATCAGGTTACATTCATTAAGCTAAGCCAGGAATGGCAGCACATCAGAGAGACTAAAGTAATATGCTATGCATATCAAAATTGTAAGAATTAATATTCATTAACCATCCTTTGCTAACTAGAAATGTTTCTTGAACTCCTTAGCCAGGCAGAGTTAAATGTTATGTGTTCAGTTGGTCTTGTAATAGCTGAGCCGGAGGCATCCTGCCTGCCTGTCCCTCCACCCAAGCATTTCATACATTTTTATTTGGTGACTTGGAGCTGTTGACTCCTACCTCCCTGATTCTGCTTTCAGATCCTGCTCCCTCAATCTGTCTTATAGCATCTCACAATCCTGGAAGAAATGAGCCTGTAGCTGCCTACTCATCATGGGGAATCATGGTTATCCACCTAACGCTCTCTCCCATCTTTCTTTTCCCTGTATACCAGGGGCACCCTGCATCTGGAGTAAGAATGAAATCAGTTGCTGCTGAAGGTCTTTTGCCTTCCTCTCAAAGCTGCACTCACCTAAATCTGGAGGCCAGGGCTGTCTCCTCTTTTCCTTATGCTTTGAGAAGGTAATATTTCACCACCCAGGCCATCTCAGGGTGTCTTCTGGGGAACGTGTCCTCTCTTCTTTCTCTTCCCCTCCTTCAGGATTCTGTGTTTTGAACCCTAGTCCTTCTAATGCCTCTGCTTCTCCATTTTCTCCAGGGATTTTCTTTCTCCCTACAAGGACAGTTTGACTTGAGGCCCTGTGACTCCTCCAGTGATGGGCATCTGTGGCTGTGTCAGACATTCTCCGGATGCCTCCAGCTCTCCTCCCCAGCCTGCAGATTCCCAGGAAGGGTGGGAGCAAAGAGTGTTTCTTCAGTGGGGAAAGAACAAGGGAACTTCTAGTCTGTACTGTGATTTCTTCTCCCAATATTTCTGAAACTAAGCACACCTGTGTGTACTTGTAGCTCTTCAAAGATTCTCAACCTGGTTCCAGTGATAGTATTTCTAGCAATACAGTGTGACTGCTTCTCATACCGTATGAAGGTTTTTATAACAAGTGAGTGTATGTGGTGCCATGTTTAAATTGCTTCTCCCTAAGCATTAGGTTTTTCCACAGCTACAGAAGTAGCAAAAGGCTGTTAAGTGGGAATCGGGGGATGACAGCATGCTTGTTTACTGTTATTTTCAAAATCTTAGCAAACCCAACTACTGTATCATCTGTTAAATCTCTGAAGTATCTGAAAAAGAGCCTGGCATGCAAGTCACACTTACCATTATTTCTCATCAGAAGAGAGAAAAAGTTGGCACCAATATAATACTCTTTAATTCTGTTTACCTGTCAAAGGAGAATATATTGGGATGTGTGACTGTTGAAATTCATGATGTGCTGACACCAATGATTCCACATGTGTTCTGCTTTTACTAGTAGGTGATACAATTCTTTTGAGCAGGAATCATGTCTTACCCTTACTTTATAACCCCATGGGGACACTTCCCCTTAAGCAGCATTTGTGGAGAACCAGATAGTCACCAGCAGATTGGGGAGACTTCTCTAAGCTTTACATAATGCCAAGACTATGGCCACCTGGTACTCAGTCACATGTCTGCCGACTGCCACTTCTGGTAACACACAAATCTTATCCTGACCACAGCTATTTGAACCAGGGATCAGCCTAGCCATCTGATGTTTGACCAGCATCACGGAAGTTGGCTTAGTGAGATAGCTTTGCCACCAAAGAGCATTCCACACTGACCAGTGGACAGGAAAGCAGGTTCTTTTCTTAGGGAAATTGGGATGATAGAAAAATGTACTAGGTGATGAGTGACAGCTGCAGAAAAAAAAGTGGAGTCACTAAAATAGACTCCCATTTCTGTTCAATGACCAAAACTAGTCCCTTTTACCACGAGTGTCCCAGTGGCCATGAGGCCCAGCAAGGCAGGTGCTGAGGCAATTTTGCCAGTTCCTTTCCTTATTCATGTTACAAGGAGTTTTCCTGGTTGAAGTTAACTGCCATGTGTCGCTTTTTCATGCACTGTGGGAGAACTAATTGACAGTGTGGCCAGAATCGGGGAGATAAAGGTGAGCTTATGATCTCCAATCAAAGTGATGGACTGGAAAACAGAAATGGCACTGATGGAATGTTTTGGTTTCCTAGGGATAGGATGGAAACTCACTGTGAACTTGGTAACTTTAGCCAACACAAATGTGTTCTCTGAAAGCCTTGGAAGCCTGATGCCTCAAATCAGTTTCAGTGGGTTTAAAGTCAAGACATCAGCAGGTTGGTTGCTTCAGGCAGCTCCATGGGAGAATATGTTTGCTTGCCTTCTGTAGATTTTGAAAGAAATCTACCTTCCCTGGCCCATGACTCTTTCCTCACACCACTCCAACCTCTTGTTCCTGTCATCACAGTGTGTATTGGACCCTGACTTTTTCTTTGACACTCTTGTCAGGACCACTGTGATGTCACTGGGTGCACTAGGCTAATCTGCTCCAGTCAAAAGCATTACCTTGGACACGTCTTTTTACTTAGGTTTTTGAGAGGACATCGTGGACCTCAGGGGTGGTGGGGGGAGGGGCGCTGTAACTTAGCTTGCTGTATGGAAAAAGTTCTGTCAAAAATGTAAACATGGAGGGCTTGGTAGTGTGGCCCAAAGGACGACTAGACCACAATGGAGAAGTTCAGATAGGAAGCTCTTCCCTAAAAGTCTTCTTTAATAATAGTTTTCCTTCCTCTTCTTGTCTTATTTGTCCATCATCTCAGAATTCCAGGAGTGATTAAAGTTTGGACCATCTGTCAAATGTTAATTTCAAAGTACATTCCCTATCCCATCCCAGGGGAAAAAAAAAATAAGTTTTGCTTCCTTTTCAAAAGAAGTTGAAAAATGGCCTGTATTCCACTTCTTCTAAACAAGGGTGTTCAATATGAATGATAGGAGTGATCAGTGGGCTTCAGGTTGATTTGCTCAGATATGACAGGAATGAAGATGGACAGAGATGCAAAATGATACTTTCTCAGCAAATACCAACATGTGCAGATTCTTGGCCGATGCCTATGATTGGAGTCGGAGCTGATTGTCTATAAGAGGAGAGCTGTGTGTCATCCATCACTTAGCAATAGGGGAAGTGTTTGTAATAACATAACTAGAGAGTCATTAAGTTATTCCCGACATCTAAAAACATCTGCAGGACTTCCATTAGGAAAGGAGGTTTTACTTACTGGAAGATGGGAAGGTTAATTAAGAACAAAGGATGTTTATAAGTAGGATGCTCAAAGTGGAAACGTCCTTGTCATTCAGTGTTCTCCTGATATAAAAATACTCCCTTTGCACTTAAGGGGAGGGTTAATTTTCATTACAAGGCATTCATTTAGTCATTGAAAAAATAGAATGTGTGTGTGTGTGTGTGTGTGTGTGTGTGGTGTATGTGTGTTCGCAATCAAGTCAGGATCAGGGACTGTGTTATGTAGTTCACATGAAGTTAAAACCCTGGTGGATGAATGCATGCATGCATGAAGAGAGTATAGGCAGCATGTCATGATTGAAGTCTTTAAAATTCTTAACATCTCTCACTCTGGATCCAGACTGGTACAGGAACAAATTCACTAAGGTTGGCAAAGTGGCATTAAAAAACTTTTAACTATTAAAAACATTTGCCAGAAACATTCACAGCCATCTTTGATTTATCTCTGTTCATCATATTCGCTTCCTCTCTGTGGACCACACTTGCTTTCTCAAAGTCAGTTGAGATGCAGCCATCTATGACTTACGCTTGGGAAGGTGGGAGATGGCATCCTTTCCCTACTCCTACCTCCCAGTGACCACTACCCTGTCTCTTTTCTGGCCACTCATGTTACCTTTATCTGGACATTCACTGTGAATGCTCATATGGGCCAGTTCCAGTACATTTGCTCTACAAAAGAGTTCTTAGATGATCCCATTTTCTAAAATAATTTAGCTGACTTCAACATTAATCAAAGCAAGCCAGCCCCTCCCACCCCACCGCCAAAATGTTTTTGGCAGCCTATCCATTTGATAGCAGTCTATACTTTAAAGTTTGTTGTAATGGAATTGGCCCAGACAACCTCTTTGCTCACTGGCTCTACTTGAATTCCCCCGGCCTAACCTACCTGTCCAAGCTTATCTCCTACCTTCTTGTTTTGTAGCCCAGACTAAAGCCAAATAAAACTACTGGCAGTTGCCCTAGGTTGCAGACTGTTGCAAGCTTTCTGTGATTACTAATGAGGCGCTTACTGCTTAGAGTCCCTCCTTCTCTCTCGCTCCACTTTTCCTCTTCCTTCTCTGGCAATCCTTCAAAACCTGAAATCCAAAACATACTCTACTCTAAGAAGCTTTTGCTGACCCTGTCTTCTGTCTTCACCTATGACCAAATGCTTTTTCTAGAATATCCTTCCTTATAAAAAAAATAAAATAAAATGTTTTATTTATTGATTTGAAAGTCAGGGAGAGAGAGACATATAAACACAGAGTTCTTATCCGCTGATTCATTCTCCAACTGTTGTCAACCTCTGGGGCTGCACCAGGACAAAGCCAGCAGCCTGGACCTAAATATGTATGTTCCACATGGGCAATCATCACCACTGCCTTCCAAGACCAGGATAGGCATCAGCAGGAAGGTGTAACTGGCAATAGAGTTTGGACTTAAACTCAGGCACTTCAACAGGGGACACAGGCACCCCAAGTGATGCCTTAACCACTATGCCAAATGTCTGTTCCCTGAAATATACTTTTTGTAGTAGGCAAAACTTTAAATAAATGCATAAGGAGAACATAGCACATAGCTAGCAAGTGTGGCCAATGACCAAAGTCTGAGAAAGGATCACATGGAGATGAAAAGGAAGAAGTGCTGTGTTGCACAAGGGTCAAATGGGAATTGAGAGATGATGCTCTAAAAGGCAAAATAAATGCCCAGAGCAGGCTGTGTTGGTCCTTACAGAGATGCCTTTCTAAGGTAAAAGTTCTTGAAATACATTAATTGGGAAATAAAAATATTCCAGGTTTGAAATCTCTAATTTTAAGATGGTTATCCTCTGCAGTGTACTAATTCTCAGGGAGGACTTGGAGCTTTGGTCAAGGTAAAAGCCCTCATGTCTACTTTACTTGGATATCAAAGGAATAGTGTTGGTCAGAGCCAGGGCACCCCATTCCCACAGACTCCAGGAGGCCATTGGTATCACAGCAAAGCAACAGCGATGCCAGTGTTTCCACTGGGCATGTCAAGCTGATTTAAAATTAGGCTGAAGAGAGAGAACATGTCAGCCTAGTCTATGAAGACTATGAGCTGCTAGTTCCTGGTTTGCTCTTAGTTTTTCTGCTAATGATGGCATCAATTTCCCATTGTAGGCAATCATCCTTTGTAGCCTTCTGAAATCTTTGAGTCCCTGTTTATCATTGGAAGTGTAATTCACTTGCCATACAATTGACCCTAACTATTCACAGAATTCTGCAGACATTACTACAATCAATTTTAGGCCATTTTGTTTTACGCCAAAGAAACTTCTGATCAAATAGCCATCAGTGTCTTAAACCTCCACCACCCTTGAGCACCAAGCAATCATTAATCTATGACTCTCTAAATCTGCTTGTTCCAGACTGTCAAAGGCTGACTTGCATACCTTGAAGTCCGAATACTGGTCTCCTCACACCCACCGCTGCAGAGGTTTTAAAGGGTAAATAGGCAAACATGTAGTCACTAGGATAGGTTCTGAGCCAATATGCAAGGTGTCTATGGAAGAAGCCAAGCATAGAATCCTGGCACGGAGGGAAAAATCCCATGAAGACACAGAAAGAAGCCAGCATCTTTCAGTGAGAAACAATCCCAGCAGAGAGGCCTCCAACTGATTCCAACCATGCTGACATATTGAACTCAGATGTCCAGTCCTTTTAACCATGAGAAATTAAATTTTGGCTGTTTTTGTCATTAAGCCTGTGATACTAGGTCTGATCTAGGTGACTAAGGCATGGGTGTTTCATACAACTAATATCAAACAGTATATTTTTTTCACCTTGCATGGTATTTTCAAGGTTCATCTATATTGTAGCATATATCAATACTTCATTCTTTTGTGTAGCCAAATAATGTTACGCTGTAAAGATATATACTCTATTAATTCATTGCTAGATATATAGATTTTCTCCACATTTTATCTTTTTTGAACAATGCTTCTACAAACCATACTGTGACATTGTGTATAGGCTTCTATTTTTAGTTATCTTATGTATGTATGTAGAAGTACAATTCCTGGGTGCCATGTAACTCTGCTTAACCTTTTAAAGAACTGCCAGAATGTTTCTGAAAGTGGCTGTCCTAAGTTCAATCTCTGACATTGATGCATGAAGATTCCATTTTCCCACATCCTAGTGGGTGCTTATTGGTATCTCTGTACTAACTAGTTTCATTTGCCTGAAATGATGTTGGGTACTTTCTACATGCTTAGAAGCCGTTTATATATTTGAAGAATTGTGTACTGAAATCCTTTGTCAATTAAAAGCAACATTTTATTGTATTGACTGAGGGAGAATGAGTAAGCAATTCAGACAGAGAACTGAATTATGCTGTTTTACTCCCCAAATGCCTAGAGATGGGTCAGGATAAAGGCAGCAGCCAGGGACTCAATCCATTATCCCATGTAGATGGCAGACCCCAACAGCTGCATCATCATCCTCGTTGCCTCCTAGTGTCTGCACTGTGGACCTGAATTGGGAACCTGATATGGGACTCATATCAGGCACTGGTTTTACTGCTTTTGTGTTTCAGATACCGCATGGTAATCAGCAAATAAGATCTCTTTTCTTTACAGGAGAATGAAAAACATACTGGTGGATAGGAAAAACTGCAATAGTTCCATAAGAGCTGCTAGACTAACACTGACTAGAATTAAGGGTCACAGTCACTATCTTCTTCCTAGTCCAGAGCCCAAATAGATCGCTAAGCCAGCTCTATACACAAAGCTTTGAGAATTATGTACAGTGAATGTACAGTTCTCAAAGACTTATTATAACGCAGCTAGCTGGTTCCAAATTCACCAGCTATTTGTCCAATGCTGTCTCCACTTGATTAATTGGATCTTACGTAAGGAAAACCACACTTTTGAATGATGGCATGGTCCAAAAAGTAAGACATTAAGGAGATTAAGAAAGGTTTTTTTGTGAACACAAGGCCACCAATGCTTATTTCAAACTTTAAATCTTTAGAGATCAAAAGTCCTACTCAAGGATCAAGCATACCAAAGCCATAGAGAAACGTTAGTCTTGGCAAGATGAGCAAAGAGAAGGGGGGAAGAAAGGAAGCAAACAAAATACAGAGAGGAAATTCTACCTTGACTTTCTTCACAGAAGTTTTATTTAAAAACAACAAACATCAGCCAGCAGTCTTTTTATATCATCAAAAAATAATTAGAAGAAAAATATTCACAAGGAGCGACCTCTACAGTCTCTGCAGTTTTTGATGCATGAAAACACCAAGGTTAAAAAGGTTTGCAGAATTTAATTCCTTAGGCAATTGAGAGGGGCCCAGAGTTACCCAGACAGTCTCAGGGGTTGGCATGGCCAGTGCCTCCTTCTAGAAAAGACACACACTAGTGCTGCATAAATAAGGAGAGATTCTGTGAGATCAGATCCCATGCCTAGAACACAAATGGTCCAATATGGTGGACTTCGAGCATAGTCCCCAATCCAATCTTCTGATAACGGAAGTAAGATGTCACTCAGCTTACCTAGTAGAAAGAACAGAAATAGTTCAAATCTCCCCCCAAAGTTGTTGATTTTTTTTTACTTAAAAGTGGAAACCTTTTAAGTTATAGAACAATAATGCGGCTTACCAAGTTGAATGCAACAGAATATGTCTCCTTTCCCTTACACATATATGCCCAGCAATGATCAAGATACAGGGATAAAATAGAAAGCCTCTCCCATTTCATACTTCTCCCACTCAAAATCTACTGTCTTCAAAACTAGTACTCCATATGAGTTGAATTCTATGCAATCTACAGCCATCGTTTCTTTTGCCTTTGAATAACAAGTTAAATTTCATTGGAAAAGTTCCCAAAATCTTCCCCTGGACAGTTAACTTAGCTAACTCAGATCCTACTGCAACATTTGGCTTGCACTCAAAGAGTTAAATCCCACTTTTGCCTCCTCTTGGGCATATCTGAATTTACGGCTCATTTCTCTGCTTGCTCCATGCTCCATGGGCCTGATCTGAGTATGTTTCATTTTCACCAAGAGAAACTCTATTCCAGGTCACAAAAGTCAATAAATGTCCTGTACTCCATTTGGCTGTAAAGTGAGAACAAGGTGAGAAATGGTCCTTAAGTTAAGAAAAAAAAATAAGAGTAGATGTATGGATATTCATCCACATGTAGGCTAGGGAACACCCTTCCAGGTGGACTGCCAGAGAAAACCAAGCTAACAGAGTGCAGAAAGTGATCAGCTGTTCTGAACGTAACGAAGCTACTTCCTCTAGGAACTCCCACCACACCCAACAAAAGGAAGATGAGCACAGTGACTTTGCATGAAATCTGAAGGTTTCATGCAGGACTATCATTTTTATATTTTGCTCTAATGAGCTTGAAAGCTCATCAGAAAAACCCACTGATAGATGACGTCATTTTGAAATCTTTGTGGAAAAAAAACTGAATTAAAACATTAACATTTGGTGTGAAAATAATTTTGAAACCCATACTTGGTTCCTACAAGCTTTTGGAATATGCTTTGTATCTTATAGCACACAGGGACAGGGCAAGGAAAGAACATGGTGATTCTTTAAAAGGTTTGTTTTAAGGGAGAGAGAAAGAGAATGGTGAGGGGGAGGAGATGAGAGAGACCTTAGCTCACTTGTTCATTCCCCAATGGCCACAATAACCCAGGCTGGGCAGGCTAAAGTCAGGAGCCTAGAACTCCAACCAGTTCTCCCATGTGAGTAGCATGGATCTAAGTACTTGGACCATCTTCCATTGCCTCCCTAGATAAATTAGCAAGGGGGTGGACCAGAAGCAGAGCATCCAGACTCAAACCTGTGCCCCAATATGGGAAACTATTATTGCATTAATTGTACTGCTTAACTTGCACTACAATTTAGGACCTGAGCATGGTGGTTTAGCCTGTCATGGTGAAGAAAACATTCCAGTCCTCATTGCTGAAATATGAACCCCTTTTCTCTGGAAAATGTCTCAGAAGCTTTATATATGGGCCTGTTCAGTAGTGCAGTAGGTTAACCTGCCTGTGATGCTGGCGTTCCCTCTTCTGTGTCATTCTACCTTCCAGATAAATACGTCTAAAAAAAGCTGTCAATTTTCCTCCACAATGGCTACATAATTTTTTTTAACTGTTACAAGGTCTATAATGTGTGTGTGTGTGTGTGGGTGGGTGGGTGGGTGGTGTGCGGGTACAAGGTATATGGGTGTTTTATATGAATTTCTCAAGGAGTAAGGGGTACAACTGAGAAATGGTTCACTTTTGGAAAGAGATCTTCACTTTATATTCAATTTGCCTTATGCTGAATTATCTCCATTCACACACAGAGACACCTTGTTTGGGACACAGTGTGTAAATTGCTATAGATGAGTTCAAAGACCAATATGAATCCATCTGACCCAGGCTACAATTTGAATGAGGTGAAGGCCAATTTGATTCCTCACTAATTTGACATCTTCTGATTATCTGTCTCTAGGTTACGATACAAATTTTTTTTGTGTATTTGTTTAATGAAGTTTTTGTTTTATTTTGTTTTGTTTGCCCTTTTAGCCTCTGTTTGCTCTCTGAGGGCCTCAAATCTGTAATGTGTGATTTAGTTTCATACAGAACAATCAGACTACTCATCAGACAAGGTGCAGTTATAAAATCTGAAACCTAAAGAGGCCACAAAAGCTAAGCCTATTCCTCACAGGGTCAGGCACCCCATGGCATGGGAGCCTGTTGGCTGCTTGACCCCTGAGGGCAGCAATGCTTGTTCTAGGTAGCCAGCAGACTCAGGGCTTCCCCTACATGTGCAGGGCACACTTGGAATCAGTGCCATTCAGACTCCAGGAAGTCTTACTTGATGTGTGAGTAATGTGTCTATACGAAGGGCCACAACCCACATACCTTTGTGCAGGGCTTCTGGTGTACTTCGGAAGCTGTGGACAGCCCTGGAATGTCTCAGAGATAAGCAGATTGACACCCACCTTAGAAATATCACAAGAAGCCAGGAGTCAGAGAAGTGTGTTTCGAAGGAGCGCCCCCAAAGCCTGTGTGAATCAGCTGATTGGTGGCTGACCTTGAGCAAAAGAAGACGTTTGCAAAATTTGACATTTATTCTAAAAACACTCTTTGAGCCACTACTGTATACCAAGCACAATCGTAAGTCATGGGGAAGCATCTGCGAATAGGAAACAAGAATGTGAAGAATTCAATGGGAGATAAGGTCTTAATAACTCAATATCAGACACTAACCAAGTCCTAGCTTTCAAGAGGATCCTATCTCCCAGTAACGATCCTCAATCATGTATCTATTGTTTGAAAATAGTGTCTCTATTTTCCCCAAATTCTTCTTCTCTCTTTTTCTCTCTTTCTCTCCCTCTCTGGTATTTATCTTCCTGGAAGAATTTATACCTATTTGCTAGGAGAAATAAATCTATTAACATAGTACTTAAATATTCTGTTATGCCCCTTGTCAAAGACATTTGTATCTAAAAAGGGACAAAAGAATCATATCTCTAGTAGTAGAAATATTTTGATATTATTTTAGTATTTCTTTCTATGAAGACAAACTTGCTTGATTCATAACAAGTAGCTAAAGCAGTTAATGGTATGGTAAAGATAGAAAACTAAGAAAATTTTCATGTTTTATTCAAGATTACCCTGCCTGAAATAGCAGAAGACATGGATCAGGTTTACTGACCCAAAGCAGGCTCTTCCTACTACATCACAAACAATTCCCTTGGCCTCCCCTTTGTGGAAATCTCCAGGCCAGCAGCTGGCTTGAAGGTGGATGGACAGAGTTCAACAGGAGAGCAATTTTCACGGAGCTCTCAAACTCGAACAGGTGTGCTGATAATTACAGCAGTCCTCCTTGGGGGGTTGCCACACATTTTTCTGCTTGGATTTTCCTTTGAACCTGGTTTAATTAATCCTCCCTCTAAAATTTTAGGTGTTGCAGAGGAAAAGGATAGTATTTTATGGAGTCACGCCAAGGTTGCCATGGTTCTTGGGGGCATTGATTATGGATCAGCCTGTCCTCACAGCCGCTGCTGTTGAGAACTTCTCCAAGGGGCATGTCAGGGAGCAGCACTGTCCTTCTAGTGGCCTTTGTCCAATTCCGGCCATAAAAAAGGATTTCACATCCTTAGAGACTTCCCTTTCACAGTTCATCAGCATGTAATGGCTTGGCAGCTGAAATGACAAAGGGAACTCCCTCCTTAAGAGGGATTTCACTCAGAAACACAGAAAACACCCACTACAAAAGCAGTCATGATGCAGCTGCATTTGCTGCTTTCATTTGGGCTCCAACTCAACAGCCAATTGAGAGGCTAAAAAATGCTTGTAGCTCTGGTTGTGTGGGGCAACCAAGGAGCAAGTTGGACTTAACTTTACATGGGAGGTCTAGTGGATAAACAAGTTGGATCTAGATGCCCAGTTTGTTCATATCACTGAAAACCTTTGCTACCATGGCTTAGCTGGGGTTAGTGGGGTAGGCTAATGCTGCACTTCAAAAGCTTCTAATATGTACATATGTACATATGCATACATGTATGTATAAATGTATGTAAACATATGTGTCTAAAAAACTTCAATAAGTTTGCAGAAAGCGAAATTGAAAGAGCCTGATTTTGGTGCAAAAAATCTGAAAGTCAAGCAAATAAAGTCTTAGAAAATTTCATGGAAAATGTTTAGTATGAAAATCGATGCACGGATACCTAAATGTTTTAAGACACCAAATGAAGCTTACCTTTTAATTCCATTTGCCACATTCTTATTGAAAGTCCTTATACACAAAAATTGTAAGGACATTTTTGAAACTCAGTATCTGTTTTCTTTCTTCTTCCAGAAAATGAATGACATGGTTGCATTCGCACCTGAAGGAGCTGCCATTGAGGTCAGGACTTGAAGTTCATTGTCTTTTCTGGAAGGGTGAGTGTTGTTTCACAAATGAGGGCAGAGAAGACAATAGTTGAAACTAACAGTTCCCAAGGTCTTTTGAAATGTGCAAATCTTAATCAAGACAAACTTAGAATTTCTGCACTCATGCCTGAGGCAGCATCCATACCTCATGTTGCATGTACACAAATGAAGTCATTGACCTGCATTGAGCTTGAAGGCTGATTTTTCCTTCTCCTTTGTGTCTATCAGCATAACTGTCACTAATAAGCAGAGTCCACTGCAGTCCAACTTTAACTTACTGACTGAGGAGAAATAGGGGTGAAGGAGGCTTTATTTACTACTTAGTATGTTATTCTCTCGGAGTGTTGCCAAGTACTCTCTAAGAAGACTCACAATGACTCCTGCTTTGCTATTCAGAACTTTGTATATTTTCTCCTCTTGGTTATATTCTGAAATTGACTTGCATCTAAAAAATATGGATATCACCTCAAGCTTTACCAGCCAAGGTTGTAGCATCCATGTTGCGTGCATGTTCTCATGCTCACTCTTGTTTTTCCTCTATTGTTCTCTAACTTTCTTGCTCTTGCTCTCATTCTTCTTGTTTCTGATAACTGTTTCTATGGGAAGTCAACTGATGCCATATTAGCCTAGAGGAGAAAAATCACCATCAATAAACCTGGAAGAAGAATTCTTTTTCTCTTCTTTCGCATCGCTGATCTTTACATGAGGCCACAGCCCAGGCATAAACAACTTGATTACAACTTCAAAAGACACCTTGACTCAGAAGCACATACTTAAGCTATACCCAGACTATTGATCCATAGAAACTATAAGATGATACTTGTTTGAAGCCTTAGCAATGGGATAAAAGTGAATCTCCCCCGTTAACAGTTGAGGAGATGAGACAAGTGGTTACATGATGCAGGAACAATATCCTGAATTTATACATAAATACAGATTTTGATGAGAAGTTCTTCTAGTTTCGATAGTGGATCACTGAAGTCATTCATTGTGCATGTAGGGACTTCAAACTCACTATACGTCTGGTTATAACAGTTAAAACATGATCATGCTAGGAGTAATTATGAGCACCCAGAACTCATGGCACCCTCCTAAACTGAAAACAGGATCTTAGGGTGCAATCCGAATCTGGTTTTTTTAAGAAAGTCATCCGAATAATGTTGCTGTTGAGTTCAATCTGTAAAGGATTGTAAAAAATAACTTTTCTACTGGATTTTGTGGTTTACCGTATTTGGGGTGTTTCATATCTAGCACAGGAGATTCATTTTAGAAATTGAAGCCTAGAAGGGATTTCAGCACAGCTGAGTGTTCTAAATGTGAGTGTGGTGTCAGCAACTTACAGGACAGTGAGATTGAGCAACACTCTTCAATGTACTTGAATTCTTAAATAAATCAACTGTAAGTAGTAATGAATGCTAGCATAATTCCATGAACGATTTGTTTTTTAGTAACTCAAACAAGCAATGATGTGTTGCTCAACATGAATAATTTCGAAGGCATCATGGTATGAGGAAGGAGATGTTGGGATTAGTGTCAGAAAAATTGGGCTTAGCTGTTGACTGCTCTGCTTGGCAGCTATGTGTGCTTGAGAAGTTAACTAAATCCTATTTTTTTTCTGGCTAGTTAGAATGAATTAACATGCATATTTTTATATGGTAGTGATCATGCCACTATGTCTTTTATCTTGGTTTTTTTATGTTTCACTCTGTACATTTCTTCAGGAAATGAGAGGCTCTTCAAAAACATCATTTTTAAGGACTCTATAGTACTCCATTATATAGATGTTCCAAAACCATTTTTACTGCAGGTAAATAGTTAGGTCACCTCTAAGTACTCTCCATTATAAAAAACATTGTAAAAAAAAACCAATGCATATAAAATTTGCCCATCAATTCCTTAGAAAGAAACCTAAACAAATAAAAATATTATCTCCAAAAGTATGTATACTTATCAAAAGCATGATACACACAGCAAATTCCTCCTCAGAAAGGCTTAGCCAATATGTATTCCTTCCAGTAGAAAAAAAAGTCTTCGCAGTGCAACTCTACCTAAGACATTATCAGTTTTCAAAATCTTACTAATTTGATGATCTATAAATCCTTGTTACTATTATGGTCAAAATAAACTTTATTTTTTAAATGGGTACTTCTTAATCATACTGGTAAAGTCAATTAATTTCCCTAAATTTAGTACTGAAAATCCTCATTGATAAAATGAAAACAACAACCCCTACTATCGCAAAGGGATTTGGGGAAAATTTATGAAATGATAATTACAAATGCATTTATGAATGCAACTCTGATAGCCTCAATTTAGATGATAGTTTTTGACAGGTAAACCAGTCAGTCTCCTTTGAGGCTATAGAATCTAGGGCAAATCCCCTCTCATCTTCATTTATGACATTTCCATGTCATGCGACCAGAGCTCAGTAGCATTAAGAGCTACAGGGAAGGGAACATTTGAATTGTCACTCTTGATCATGCTAGGTGCTAGGCATGGGATCACTTGGTCAATTTTGTTGAATCGTGGAGGTCCCAGTAACTCAACAGTCACTTCCTTCTCCACAGGTACTTCCTTCCTGTTTACCAATCATGTCCCTGAGTCATTGCTCAATGGTAGCTCACAGGAGCCATCAGCTCTCTTACAACAAAGACCAAGACCTAGTCCCTTTCTACATTCCCCAAGATCAGACCTGCCTCCACGCAGAAGCTGTTTGACTCCCACATGTGAAATAATGGCAATATTGACAGAATGCCGGAATTCCCAGAATTACTCTAATCAATGAGTGACTTTCATGTTAGTGCCCTTTCAATTTGATTCTCTTATTTGAAAAGGAAAATTAAGAAATAAGAACTAAAATGATGATAAAGACTTAAAAGTACAGGCAAAATTTCTAGCAAACTCAATGTAAGACATTCACGATGTTAATTAAGATGTGGTTTTCAAAGGAAAAATGTGGTGGATTTAAACATCATCAATGTTTAGTCAGGCTATAACTTCACTGTCCAAAGCCTGAAATTACCCCCTCTGTTTTATTCCAAGAATTTGGCTCTGTGTGTGAAGGGTTGCAAAGGAATGGGCGTTGCTAGGGTAGAATGTGTTCTCTATTATTTGTAATTAAAAATGTGCATTTGGGGACCCCTTGTACTAGTGCCTATAAATCCACAGTAAGGATTTTTGCCTTAGTAGCTCTGAACAAACTACCCTTTTTTCTCAAGATTTATGGAAGAACTTTAAAGATGTTTTTGTATACATAATCCCATAGTCTGTGCTTTAATTCAGTGCCCACTTTGGCTGCAAATGACTACAAAGTTGAACATTTGGAGTTCAGTTTCTTTTGGTGTACCTTTTTCCAGATATCACTTCATTTTATTTATACAGTCCTGTGGCATCTCTGTAAACTTGCTTTTCTAAATTATTGTCTTCTGTAATTGCAGGCATCAGAATGTGGTAGCTTTAAAAAAGAAACAAATCAGCTTCTATAGCAGCCATTCGGAGCAGCAGTTAACAAGACATTCAGAATGATCACAACCCATACTGGACAAGCTAAATTCAAATCCTAGATCTATTGTGAATTCCAGCTCACTGTTAATGTGTTTGCTGAGGGGTAACAGGTGAAAGCTCAAGTACTTAGATCTCTGCTACTCATGTGGGAGACCCAGGTAAAGTTCTGGGCTCCTGGTTTTAGCCTGGCCCAACCACAGTCGTGGTGGGTATTTGGGAAGTGAAATTACAGATGGGAAATCTCTCTCTCTCTCTGTCTTTCTCCCTTCTCTCTGCTATTCCCTTTCAAATAAATGAGAATAAATATAATTTTTAAAAGACTTTTAACCTCTTTCTATGAAAGAGGCATCATTTTGCTTAGGAGAATGGCTCAGTTCTTACTGTCTGTTCTGTGGTGGCCAGAACTTTCATGATGAAATGACGCCACAGTCCCTTGGATGTGAGAGCCCTCATTGTACCAGAGAAACTGTTATCAGTTGTCCAATGTACTCCCCAGGTTTGTATAACTGGGGAAACTTGGTCAGAGTGCCCTGGGCATACCATAATGCAATGTTCTCCTAACCCAAGGCTCATTTGAAACAACCAGAACTACTGAAAATTAGGGCACACAGGTCAGTCACAAAGGAGAAAGTCTTTAAGTAGCTCCTCAGTTTGGAAATGGCCATTTCTGGGTTTTCTGGCCCGCTTATGTAACACTGATTGAATTATACCAAATTCTTTGGTAACACCAAATTTGCTCGTGAGGCATGAACTCAAAGAAAGGCCTAGCACTCTCTTAGCTTCCAAGTTCTCCGGCCAATGCCAGGCACATAGCATAGCCTCTTCTCATTTGTTATTAGAAATACTTTTAGCATTAAATAATAATAAACACTGTTTCTGTGATGTCACTAAATGTCAGATCCTGAGGTAGGTTGAAGATTAAATGAGATAATATGCAGTGCCTCAGAGAGATCTGTGTGTTGTTATTCAACTTTCATGCGTCAGAAGACTAATTAAGTGGGGAACAAAAGTTACCTAAGCACTTGTCTTAGAAAGGCTCAGCTGAAATTCATACATGGTCTGTCATAGCCTAGCTCCCCTTGACCGAACACAAATGATGTACAAAGCATTGCACTGCACTGAGAGGTTAGCACATGTTGATTCTCTTTCTCATCACAATAACTCCATGGGGCACACAGTACAGATGTCTTGATCCTATAGATTGAGGGAAATCAGTTGTCCTGATTCTATGGATGCTTATAGAAAAAAAAATGACAAGAGGGACCAAACAATGTGTCTCACATCACACAGTTTTTGAAGACAGAGCTGTGATTTGAACCTAGGCAGTTAGATTCCTGAGTTTGTGTTCACAACCTTGGTTCAACAGATCATCATTAGATAACCATATCTCAGGGAGAGTTGAGCCGAACTTCCTACAAGGAAAATAATGTTAGTGGATGTATATTTCATGGAGCACTGCAATGAGTACAAATGCTCCAATCACCTGAGTCTCCTGAAGGGGAATTATTAGCGCTGCCCTTGTTTTGAGGAAACAAGCATGGAGGTGTACAGCACAGAATGTCACCTGATCACTCTCCTACCAGGTCTGCTCTCATCAGAAAGATGCTTGGAGTTCATTACAGAATCAAGTGCAGGTGGGAAAACTCCTAGGCCTGACAGTAAATAAATTTGCAGCTGTAAGTGTCCCCTCTGACCTTTCATGTCTTTCACTCCAAGGTGTACTCATGACCATGAATATCCTCAGAGTGAAGAACCCAACCAAGATAGGGTTGGCCCTGCCACCAGTTTTCAGCGTACTTGGGTCAGCTGTTGTGCCTGGCAGAGCCTCATCCTATGAAACAGATGCATTGGACAAATGCTCTTAGAATGCTTTCTGAGCTCTCAAACACTCTGGGTCTTCACAACAATATAAGATGTGATTTCTTTTTAATGAGCGCCCCATGGTAGAATTGTACCTTCTTGGGATTTGCAACAGAATAAACTGTTGCCCTTGAAAGTATTTGTGGCAAGACAACATAGCTTCTTAGGAAGCCATTTCCTTCTTACACCCTAGTAATCCTCCTACCTAAATATCCATCCCCCATAATTGCAGTCTTCAGGCAAACAGGCAGCCATCCCCCCTCCCTGGGACAAGATTCTTGGGGCTACCATAACGGGCAGGTCAAGGTTATTAGAGATCAAAAGAATCAGGCATGGAGGAAATATGTGTGTGGTTTTTAGCACGAACACTGCAGAAATCCCAGCACACAAGACTCTGGAAATAGCATTTCTTTGACATCAGTTAGATTTGGATGCTTTAGGTAGTCCTGCTTCTGCTCTGAAATCTCCAGCTATTCGGGAACTATCTAGGGGCCTGAGAGGCACAGGATAGGGGACCGACCTGATAATCCTGGATGATCTCATCTCAGAGAGCCTCCAGAAACGCCCACTCTCCAAGATTGTGGCATTGGACTGGCACTCATGGCCTTGACAGGTAAGCCCAGCTGCACTTGCTGGGGCCCTGGTGGAAACACTTGCTGAGCAGGTGCAAGGTCGCATGCCTGCTGGCAGCCAGTCACTTCTGATTTTCTTCAGAGGGGACTTGTTCATTGCCGGTGAAATCCCCTGACCAAGGTCACTCAGGTGCTAAGTCGTATATGTTTTCCCACAGCTGCCATAACAAATTACAAAAAAAAAAAAAAAAAGACTGCCTAAAACACAGTAATGCACCTCTCACAGTTGTTCTGTCTAGAAAAAAAATTCAACATCCAGGTGTCAGCAGGGTCACACTTCCTCCAAAGGTTCCTGGGGAGATTCTTTTCATGTCTCTTCTGGCTTCTTGTTTCTCCAGGCGTTGCTTGGCCAGTGGCCACATCACCCTGCTCTCTGTCTCCATCTTCACTGGGCTGCTCTGTCGAGTGTTTCCTCCTCCTTGTCTGTTACCAGGACACTGGTTGCTGGATAGGGGACTCACCTGATAATCCAGGATGATCTCATCTCAAAGAACCTTAATGGAAACATGTCTGTCAAGGTCCTTCTCCCAAATATGGTCACAGTCACAGGTTCCTGGGTTTAGGAGAAATGCATATCTTTTCAGGGTGGAGAGCAGTATCACTTAATCCCCCGCAGCTAAGCAGATGGTATTCCACTTACCTTTCACAGGTGCCTGCAAAAATGCCTGTGAAATTATCTGGGCCCTTCACAAACCAACGTGCAGCTGAAGGCTCAGTTTTCAATGCTGATGTTTAGTTCGTGTTCCAAAAGACTGGATCAGGAAGCCTCGGCCACCTCACATGTCCCCCAATAGAGGGAACCTGTAACAGCTAGTCAGGCTTTGTTTTAAAGAGGACTGGATTGCACTTTGCAACTAGTGGTATATTTTCAAAATTTCTCTTTTTTAAGATTTATTTTTTTTTATTGAAAAGTCAGATCTACAGAAAGGAGGAGAGACAGAGAGGAAGATCTTCTGTCTGCTGATTCACTCCCCAAGTGACCTCAATAGCCGGTGCTGTGTTGACCTGAAGCCAGGAACCAGAAGTTTCTTCCGGTTTTCCCACGCGGGTGCAGGATCCCAAGGCTTTGGGCCATCCTCGACTGCTTTCCCAGGCCATAAGCAGGGAGCTGGATGGGAAATTGGGCTGTTGGGATTAGAACCAGTGCCCATATGGGATCCTGGTGCATTCAATGTGAGGACCTTAGCCATGAGGGCACCGCGCCAGGCCCTATTTTCAAAATTTCTAAGATAAGTGTAAAACATCATTGCCTTAAAAGCACAATTCAAAGCAGAGTGGCTGAACTAGTATACACGCAGTGGTATCCCAACAGAAGGCAGAGACAGCCCAAGATATATGTATAAAGTTATGACCCAAATGCTGATATCTTTGGGAGTTCTACCACAGTTCTTTTTTGATGAAGGAAATCATACTGCTCATTTCTGTTTATTTGAAGGTAGAGACAGAGAGATAGATCTTTCATCCTTTGGTTCATTCCCCAAATATCTATACAATGCGGCAAGACTGAAGCCAGGAGATGGAGAGTCTGTCTTGTGGGTGGCAGGGATTCAACGCATTGAGCCATCATCTGACTCTTCCCAGGGTGTGCATTAGCTGGAAGCTGGAAGCAGGATTGGAACCAGACTTGAACCCATGCTCTCTAACAAGATAGAGGTATCCCAAGCAGCCTCTTAACTTCTATACCAAATACCAGTCCTGGAAACAGATTTTTAAATAAAATTTCCCATTTAGGTGTAGAAAATTTAAAGGTATGAACAATCAATATTGACATTATAAAAGTAAATGTATTTTCCTTAGAGGTAAATGAAGAGCCAAGGTGCAGCCCTTAGTCCATTGCATGCAGTTTGAAACAGCCAAAACCTAAACACCCAACATGATTTTGGCACAAAATGGCTGGCTGCCAGAGCTCTAAGTGCTATTTGGAACAATAACAAGATAATAAGCAATGCCAACATTCAGAGGAACAAAAGGAGAACTCTTCCTTCATTTGTCTTTGTTCAATACCATAGGAACATTCTCTATGCTTTAGGTGGCCCTTCTGGAGCCCAAGTCTCCATGATGCACTCTGCTCTTCCTTCTGTTAAGCTTGATGCTTTGCAAGTTATCATTAAATTCCTTATTTTGGTGGATGGAGCCAGGATATCTGAGTCCAAAGCCAGGGAGTGCTCTTAAAGACAAATCCTCAGGTCTTGTGCCACCTGAGCTCAGATATATGGGCTCCTCTTTTCCCTGTGGTGATGCTGCTTTGCTTTCTCACCCCTCTGGGGAGTGGAGTCCATTAACAGAACCTTCACACTCTTAGCAACTTCGATTAGCCAAGGCTGTGGCATGGAACAGAAGTGCAGGCTTCAGGTCATGGGCAAGCCCTCTAGACCAGGCATTTTGAGTCAGAGGCATCCATTTTTCCTGATACTCAGAGCTGCTGGATGAAGAAGCTAGAAACCTCAATGAGACAATGAAATCAAAAGAAATAGACAAGTGACAAACTCTTGCTTCTTATGTAGCTGAGGCTTGATGGTATGGACAAGCATGTCATGAATCAACTGACTAGCACCAGAGTTTTACCAGCTATCCTGAAGCCTGCCGACAACACTGGCCCATGTCATAATGAGGGCCTTCTGATAACATGCTCCTTTGGATGAAGTCCAAGGGAGACACGTGGCTTGTGGAATTCCACACTGTAACCAGCTATGCTTCAGAGAGATTCCAGAATCCTGATGATATGACTTATTCAGGGTGAAGGTTATCTATTCCTCTTCCCCCAGACCCCCATACGCCAGGAGAGGGGCATCTTGCTCATGTCAGGTGACAAGGGCCTTGTTCCTTCTGGTATAATGAGCTTCTTATGTCATATAGACCCTGAAATACCCAACAAGCCATTGCTCTTAATCTCTCCCTAGGAAAGAAAGCATTGTGAACTGACATGACCATGGGAATAGCTGCCCCTGGAGTTACTGCTTATCCCTGTACTATTCATGGAGGCTCTTGGGGAAATGTCCAAAAACCTCTTCACAGCTCTTGCTTCCTGAAATTCTGATCATCACTTGTGGATTGAAACATGTGGATTACAAATGGTTTGGTGAGCATTGTTTCAAGAAACAGCTAATGCATTGTGATGAAGATTGCAGTAGAATCGTGCAAGGGTTTGATTCAGGAATCTGTATTTCCGTTGTTGTGTAGAGAATTAACTAAGGGAAAATGATGTTTAAAAGAGATTTATGTAATAGGTCAACACATACCTCACTTTCCTCTAAGTTGTGAACTAAGCGATGGACAAGGAATAACGTGAATGGAGGTCAATATACCACTGATTCGTGAGAACTGGCATTGCTGGCTTTGGGCCTGGAATTAGAGTATAACCACATGTGTAGCAGAAGACATGAGCCATCCCACTGAGGAAACCAGTGAGACATGATGGGGCAGAGCATAATGTGAGCTATCCAGGGGAAGTTGGCTCCCAAAAGTAAGAGAGGAAGGAAGGGTCTAGACTGGAAATGTGGGTTTGTATCCCTCAGTCACCATTAAGGTGCCTCATCCCCCCCTCATGGGCCATTAGTATTGAGGCGTTGAGTTAGGGGAGTGTTCACTCATTCAGGGGAGTGTCTGAGGCCAGGATGACATACTGGTAGTATTCCTTAGGGGAATGTCTCCAATGGAGGCCTGTGGCAGGCAGGGAATTTTCACAAAGAGCAGCATTCCTGTGGGTCCAGAGCCCCATCTCCCTTAGAGGATTTATTTCTATCCACTTCCATAAGCCAGCATGCACATATCTCAAATCTACCAACAGTAGCTGGCAGATATGGAATCGGATAGGCTGATGGACATCACGGACTCATTGGCCCTTTGGAATCTTCTGGAAGGAGCACTGAGAAAGTAATGTTTTGCAGGCCCCTACTCAAAGAAAACCGGGAACTCCAGAAGAGGGACAGTTTTACAGAGTTCTTCAGTGAGTCTAATCTGCAGCCCAGCTTAAGAACCACAAATATGGATGATCTCTCTTTGTCAGGGGTGGCCATCCCTGCCACTCAGATTGGCAGCATTCTGGGGCAAGTGATGTAGAATGGTGGTAAAGACTGCTGGCTCTGGGATCAAGTGGCCTGATTCTCCTCCTCCTTAGAAAGGCCTAGATTCCATTGGTTAAGTCACTTAAACATTACTTAGTCTCTCCAGGACAATCAGGGCCCTCAGTAAAAGGGAATCCACTCCAAGGTGATATCTAGCACCAGGTTTTCTTTGTGTCTGTTGCAGAAGGCAATGGGCCACAGTTCCAAAGTGTAGATGTTTGGGTTATGCTCCAAGTCAGAGAAGTCCCGTGCGGTGTAGGTTTTTGAGTAATGCCAATAGCAGCTACCATCCTACAGTTGGGAGCTATGTTTCCTCACTGGAAAAAAAAATGAAATTTCATTGACACCTCTCCCTTGTTGCCTCAAAGTATGAATGCTCTCATGAGCTGATCGAATTCTTCATATTGGCATTACAAATTCATTCATATTCTGAGTTACTTTAACTTTCATAACTCCCAGGCTTGCTGTTAACCCAAGTCCCATCTACCTGGCCTGTAAGTGCCTTGCCTTCTTGTTCTTATTTTCAGAACACCATATACTGAAAATTACTTAATTAACAGTTCTTGATTATGAGAATAATTGTGGTCTTGGATGAATTGTTATTTTCCCCAGATTTATTTGTTTATTTATTTTAAAAGACAGAGAGAGAAAGAAAGATCTATCTTCTATCCACTGGTTTACTCCCAAAAGACTACAAGAGCTGGGACTGGGCACTATTAAACTGAGCAGCCAGGAAGGGGCTCCAACAACATCTTCCAGGGGAAATCAAGTACTTGTGCCACCATCTGGTATTTCCCTGAAGCATTAGCTGAGAGCCAGATCAAGAGTAACTGATATTCAAACCAGCCCTCCAATATGGGATACATGTGTCCCCCAAAACTGGAAGCTGCTGCGCCACAGCACCATCCCTGAATTGTGCTTAAATAACCAAGAATTCCTAGGGTAAAAACCTGTAGCTGAATGGGATATTGGAGACCTAGGTTGGAGCTAAAAGGCAACTTAGCTAAAGCTACCCACGCATGAGGTCCCATTTTCCTTTCTATCATATTGCCTCTCTCTAGGATAACGTTAACCCACGTCTCTGTTTTTTTAATCCATTTCATTCCCCTTTCCCTTTTGGCTGCAAAGGTCCCAAATTCATGGAGAAAGAAAATTTTTTTTAAAAGCGTGAATACAAATGTCTAGCTCCTAGGTTTGGATAGCTTGGACGGAGGATGAGTTTTATTACTCCCCAGCTTGTTTTGCCAACAGCTCAAAGAGCAAAGAAAACCCAAAGAAGTGGAACCAGTAAGAGGTCAGCTGTTTGCCATCCTCTAACCCAGCAGAGCAGAGCTACCTGCTGCCCAGGAGCAGTGATTCATCACCTTCTGCTCTGAAATAGAGCCAGCAAGGTGAGCAGATCTGCGGAGGCGCAGCAACTTGGGCAGCTGTGGAAATCTGCCGATGCTGTGGTTGGCTTGGAGCCCAGGGTCTCTTGTTGGTCTTCTCTGGAAAAACTCCTCACAAAAGAGGTTCTCACAAGCTCCAGCCATCAGAGCTCTACAGCTAAGATTTAGGGAAACTAGTGTGCAAATGGGCAGAATAAAATATTGCCCAAAGATTTAACAGGATGGGAAGTTCCTTGTTTGGCAATCTGGCTGTGTGTTCTGGAGCCATGCAGAACAAAGACCTTCACATGTCTATTTTGGCAAGGAAGGTTTAAATGATCCTTTTCCACCCAATGCAAATGACCACCTAAGCTGTGAGTGTTGATTGAATATCTGTTTAGCACTACCACAGCCTCAGCTAGGGTCCTGTCATGGTCCTCCCTGCACCAGCAACGCAAAGCTGCAGGTGACGAGTGCACACAGTGAAGGATTTTGCCTCTCCCTACATCTCTGGGTTTTCTAAGTGACAATGGGTGTTGGGTGGGTTCTACTCCTTTCAGCTCCCACCAGTCCCCTTAAGGTCACATCTTCCCTCCCTGAAGTGTTATTTTTGGAGAGGCCATTTGGAAAATGACAAAATTGAAATATCCAGATGTGCCTTTGTGTGCATTTTTCATGCATTGGGAGCCTGGGGTGATGGATTTGGATCTGAAACACACACCATGTGTGGGACAGCTTCCCCCATCTGGAGCCCAGGTGTGGGGGTCCATCCCTGGCTTCCAGATACAGATATCAGCAAGTTATGAGAGCAAGGCAAATCCAGCTTGCCTTCTCTTGCCCCATAGGAATGATCTTTCTTTTGATGTACAAGGCCAAGGTTGAATTTCATTTGCAGGTCAAGTTTAGCTACAATGGCAGAATTGGACACACAGAGAAAGCTGGGAAGTTGTAACAGGCAATGTGAGGCAATGGTTTAGAGCTTACCTTACGACATCAGACGACTTGAGCTCAAATTTCGGCTGTCTTAATTTGTTCTCTATGTGACCTTAGGAAAGGAACATTATTTGTCCAAATGTGGATTGCTTTATCTGTAAAATATAGTTCTTACCTGAAAGTACTGTTATGATGACTAAAAGAATGCTTGTGAAAAACATGAAGCACCACTAGCTCAGTTCCATTAGGAAAGAACAAGTTGCCATCATTATTGTCAATTTTAGAAGCATAGTCTCTTTTCCACAAGGCCCTGCTTCAGGGGCCAGCGCCATAGCAGAGCAAGTTACACCTCTGCATACAGTGCCAGCATCCCATATGGATGCTAATTTGAGTTCCAGCTGCTCCATTTCCAATCCAGCTCCCTGCTAGTGGCTTGAGAAAGCAGTGAAGGATGGTCCAAGTGCTTGGACCCTTGAATGCATGTGGGAGATCTGGAAGAAGTTCCTGGCTCCTGAGATCAGCCTGGCCAGCCATAGCCATTGGTCATTGCGACTATTTGGGGATTGACCCAGTGCATGGAAGCTAGAGCTCTCTCCAACTCTCTCTCTCTCCAACTCTCTCTCTCTCTCTCTCTCTCTCTCTCTCTCTCTCTCTCTCCCTTTTTCTCTGTAATTCTTGGTTTCAAATAAAAATAAGGAAATCTTTAACAAAAAGTACCCTTTCGAAACATTTACATTAAGGGCTGCCTATTCTGTATCCTCCCGCTGCTGAAATTTCCTCATCATAACCCCAAACCTCACCCTTGTCTCATTTTCTGACATTCCATTTTTATCTACCGTTTGGTAACTACATGGAAGAACTCAAATTCCTTGCTATGCTGTCAGTGACTGTTGTCACCACAGTGCGCGCCGCTGAAGGACAGCTTCAGAGTTATCTGTGTCAACGGCGTCCCCTGGTGTCAGTTCTGTCAGAGCAGTGAGTGGGGAGAAAGGGTTCCTTTGGGCTTTAAGAGCCAAGCGCCCAGAACTAAGGCCACATATCAGGTGAGACACGATCAAAGCCAAAGTAAGCTTTTCACTTTACCAAGTTTCTTCTAGATACTTTAATTCAGATGCCACCATGGTGCAAAGCATTTGGTTCCTGGACAATGGCTCTTTCTTTTCTTTTCTTTTTTTTTTTTTTATTTGAAAGACAGATTTACTGAGAGAAAAGTGAGAGAAGATCTTCCATCTGCTGGTTTACTTCCCAAATGGTCACAACAGCCATCGCTGAGCTGATCTGAAGTCCGGAGCCAGGAACGTCTTCTGGGTCTCCCACACACAGATACAGGGTCCCAAGGCATTGGTCCATCCTTGACTACTTTCCCAGGCCACAAGCAGGGAGCTGGATGGGAAGTGGAGCAGCCAGGACATGATCAGGCATCCATATGGGATCCCAGTGTTTGAAGGGGAAGGATCAGGCAGTTGAGCCATCACACTGGCCATCATGGCTTTGGCTTTTAGCCACATGGAGAGAGAACCATCAGATGGAAGATCTTTCTCTCTGTATCTCCTTTCCTCTATATATCTGCCTTTCCAATAAAAATAAATAAATCTTTTAAAATATATATTTATTTTTAAAAAGACGTCTTCTGTTGTGGTGGCAATGTTCTGTTTTAGTGAAGATTGTCCCTTTGGGTTGGTTCTGCCTACATATTCAAGTTAGGAACATTTTATTGAGCTCCTCCCCGCCGAAAACCTGTGTTAGATTTAACAGAAGTTGGTAAAATCTCCAAAAACAGATGTTTCTCAAGGGATTCCCAATATAAATGTGTGTGTGTGAGAGAGAGAGATTCAAGACAAGTGAACAGACACTGCAGGGCAATGTGTGGCTAAAAGCCATACCTTTGCCATTGTGACCCTCACAGCCCCCCAGTCCCACAGCTGAGATGGCATCCAGGCCTGGAGAAGGCCTGGGACAGCTGACACTTGGAGCGGCGTTGCCAGCTTGTGGTTTGCTTCATGTCTGAGCAAGTTCCTTGGAAGTGCAGGCCTCACCTTCTGCTTTCATGGCAGGAAAAAGAGGCTCTCATGCTTCCTGAAACAGGAACGCATGTATGGTTTTATTACTCGGAGAGGGAACTCAGATATCTAAGAATAGCTTGATCCCTAGCCCTGGTTGGTGGTCTTTTCTGGATACGTTTGCGGTGGAAAAAGCGTAGAGTGAGTAGACAACTCCTTCTCTCCACCCCTCGGTGTAATCTCCAGAAGTCCATGACTGGAAAGGCCAAAATAGGGGCCTCCGCCTGGGGTTCCCGGATTGCCGCTGTGACGGTCTTGCTTCCTCTAAGAATCATGGCTTTAAGGAGGATTGTGGCTCAGGCCAAATTTCTCATCATTTAAAAAAACATTTATTTATTATTTATTTGTATTGGAAAGTCAGCTATACAGTGAGGAGGAGAGACAGAGAGGAAGATTCTCTATCCAATGATTCACTCCCCAAGTGGCTACAAAGGCCAGAGCTGAGCCAATCCAAAGCCAGGAGCCAGGAGCCAGGAGCCAGGAGCTTCCTCTGGGTCTCCCACGCAGGTGCAGGGACCCAAAGTTTTGGGCATCCTTGACTGCTTTCCCAGGCCACAAGCAGGGAGCTGGATGGGAAATGGGGCTACCGGGACACAACTTGGTATCCATATGGGATCCCAGCATATATAAGGCAAGGACTTTAGCCACTAGGCTACCACATTGGGCCCAATTCCTCATAATTTTTATGTGCATTGACTATTTAGGAATATTTTCTCTTAACTGCTGACCCATTACTTCTTCACCTGCAAAGTGGAGGTAATAATATCTTTCACAGAGGCCATTCGTGCTAATGAAGTAAAAAATAATAAAGAATGACAAAGTAATTAGAAAAGATTGAAACAAAGCAAATCAAGGCCACATATCAGGCAAGAAGTTACCAAGGCCAAAGTAAGCTTTTCACTTTACCATTTTGCTTCTAGATGTCCTAATTCAGATGCCACTGTGGGGCAAAGCCAACATAGATTTGCAGTAGGCAGGGGCAGCATCCCAAATCCTGGAGCAAGAGTCAAGAGAAAGATGAAGGGTATCCAAACAGAAGTGGATGTGGTGCAGCAAGCTAAGCCACCATCTGTGACACCAGCATCCCAGATGCCAGGTGGGATGCTACCTGCTCTGCTCCTGATCCAGCTCCCTACTGATGCACCTGGGAAGGCAACGATGATGTCCCACCCATGAAGCCGACTTTCAGGGAAGAATTCTGCTTCCAGCCTCAGTCCTGTCCCAGACCTGGCAATTATGGCCATCTGCAGTGTGAATCAGTGAATTGAGGTGTCTCTTTCTTGCTTGTTCTTGCTCTGCCTTTCAGATACATCTTATAAAAGACTCACACATAACCCAAGTGTCATCATCAAACTAGGAAAGGGACACTGCTGTGTTTTCATCTCTCATACTTGTGGGGTATGGGGAAAAGTCTCGTGTACGTTTAATGTAAAACACAAGTTAGCACATTTCATGAGCTTTTCCATGTTGTGTTTCTTTCTGTCATAAATCAGTAAATTTGTACAAACTTTCTAATCTATGTAACAGCACTTGCTCCATCACAAATGAAGAGCTGATCATACTGAAAGACTACTCTGTTCTGATATTTTCAATCATATGTAAGACAAGCAACTCACACTGCACTAAGATCCTCTGTCTGTCATGGCATGGGTTAGGGTAGAAAAGCATACAAGACAGTTGAGCCTCTTCATTTCTGTGTAACTGATCTTTGTTTCAAGTCCCCAGAAGTCTTCATTCTCCAGCATTCTACCTGGGTCAGAGGATGGAGAATGTTAGGGAATAAGAAAATGTTCCATTTTTAGAAATCTGGATTTAAAACAGTCACATACAATTCAATTAGATCTTTGGGTTACTTCAAATCTTCGGGGGGAAAAAAAATAATCTTTATGTTCTTCCTCCAACCTAGATGGCATCTGGCTGAAGAGGGAAGTACATATATACTCATGGTGATGAGGAAAAGGGTTCGTCAGCTGGGTTACTGGCCCCACGTGATTGTCTAGGTCTGTATGTTTGCACCTATCTGATGTGTGTGGCTGAAGGCTATGGCCAATGGAACTCATGGTCTGTTGACCACTGGCTCCACCTGCTGGTCATTTCAAATGGCCTGCTAGACATTCAGTACACAATTCATTGGCTCTCCACTGTAGAGCTTCCTGTGACAAAGAAGATGACCGCCGTCCTTCACACCTCGATACGTTCTACTCCATAGCCATTATGGGGGCTGTTTATCTCCATGTGACAACTTCCTCTGGGGGCAGGTACAAATTTCTCTGGGTCCCAGGCAACTTGCACTCCAATAAGCTGGCCTAATTTTTGAAGAAAATCAATGACCTACCGAAGACTGTTGTGTAACCACCTTTACTTTTCCACCCTAAACCTAACAGGCCATGTTTCATACAGAATTTCTTTAAAGCCACGTAGGATTTTCTGTCTCAACCCAGGGAGTCTCTCTGCTTTCGATTTCTTTAAAGTTTTTTCTCGTTTTGTTTTTGTAAGACTCTCTGGTTTCCTTCTATTAGTTTTAAATGTTAAGCTTTTAAAGGTGTAGTCAACCAGTTGAAGGTGGGAACATGTCTCATATAAACACAAACTTTAGGTTTTTCTTTGGAATAAAACAGGTTATTCACTGCTTCCATGGTTACTTCTGAGTTGCAAAAGTTCATCTTTGCTCCTGTAAGCTTCTTTTTTTTAAAGATTGATTTATTTATTTAGAAAGTCAGATATACAGAAAGGAGGAGAAACAGAGAGGAGAATCTTCCATCCGATGAGTCACTCCCCAAGTGAGCGCAACGGCCGATGCTATGCTGATCCTAAGCCAGGAGCCAGGAACTTCTTCCGGGTATCCCACATGGGTGCAAGGTCCCAAAGCTTTGGGTTATCCTCAACTGCTTTCCCAGGCCACAAGCAGGGAGCTGGATGGGAAGTGTAGCTGCCAGGATTAGAACCAGTGCCCATATGGGATCCTGGTGCGTTCAAGGCGAGGACTTCAGCCGCTAGGCTCCTGTAAGCTTTTATTGAGGCAGAAAACAATCTTTTATTTTCTTGTTTGTGAAATAGAAATCTATTTTATCTTCTTAAGAACTCTGAGGTTTCCATTCTCTTTCCTTTCTATGTGATGCCGTTTTTCATCTTGGGTAAAAACCATTCTCTTCCTTTTTTGAGGATGTAATGTTGGCAAGAAATCTGCCAAAAAAGAAAAGAAAGAAATCCTATAAAACCCATGATAGCTAGGGTTTGAGCATGTTCCCCAAAACTTCACTTGTGGAAGCCTGGTTCCCAGTACGGTGCTATTGAGATGATGGAAACTAAGAGGTGGGTCTTGGTGAGTTGTGGCCATCTCACTGGGGATATGCACTTGAAAAGGATTCATGCAATTCCTAGGGGACCCAGTTAGTCCCGGAGACTGAGTTAGCATAGAACACAGGCCCAGCCCTCTCTGACTTCCTGGCTTACTGTGTGATCTCTCCTCTTGCCCACAGTCCCACCATAATGGCAGGTTGTGACACAGCCAAAAGATCCCTCACTAGAGCCAAGCAGATGCTGGTACCAGGCTTTCCAATTTCCAGAACTGTGTGCTTAGTAGGTCCATTTATAAGTACTCCATCTCAGACGTTTTGTTATAGCAACTGAAAATAGATGAATGCAAATCTCTTTGCATATATTTATCACTTAATGTTTGCAATAGCCCCAAAGAGAATTTTTTTTCACATGAGGATCCTAAGTTTCACAATGATGTTTGAAACAGGAGCAACTACAAATCCTGTAGCATTTCACTATGACAAGTCACCCTCCACGGACCAATCTGCCAAGGACAGATACTGTCAAGCTGTTATCCATTGACAAGAAGTTGTTCTTCTACCTGGTACTCCAGCATATCACTTCAATTCACCTGTCAGAATCCTCCCCCCATCCTTTGAAGTACAATATAGGAGGAGAGCTACGTAACCTTTTAAGGTGCTTGGTCAAGAAACCATTAAATACAGAATTAGCACATCGTCATTGCAAAGTGCTTTCTCCATAAAAATAAATGAGATGCTCATTTATTTGTCACCACTCCCTTCCCAGTGGGCCTGGATCTGTGATGAAGTGGTGAGTTTACAATAAACAGTTGAAGGTGAGCCCAGAGACTTGTTTAAACATTTGGCTGGAACCCAGAAGGCATCATTCCGTGTCCATTGGGCTTCACCCCCACACAGTTTTCCAGAGAAGGATGAAATTCCTCAGGTCATTTTATAAACATTCTGCTTCTAAATCACATCCCTAATAGAAAGAACAGAAGATGAGGCATCTGCTGTAAGTCATTGCCCCTGTGTGTGCTCTGCACATGGTAATATAACATATGGGGTCAGCCCCTGTGTGAAGAGATGGGAGGAAAATGACGGATTCCACATGGCTGAGCTTGGGGAGGATGGAGTAGCCTCCTGAGGAGTGGAGTCTTGGAAAAAGGCCCGACAAAGAGGAACTGAGGGGTACATGGATGGATTCCCCGGGCTTTGCAAGCCTCCAGGTTAAAGCCAGGGCTATGTGGGCAGCAGTACTCAGTGGAGCAAGAAGCAGTGTACCTGGAGGGAGGAGGTAATCAAGTCAAGTCTTGGCTAAAAGACGGATGTAGTCAAGAATCAGCCCACAGTCAAGTAAGGCACCCTTGCCTCTTTTCTTATGGGGTGAGTGAGACAGTCATGGGCTTTGTTTTCAGCATGTCATATTGGTAGGCTATTAAGCTGCAAAAATATGAGGATAATCTAATGAAGCCTCTCACACTGCCCCTTAAAGGTTATCCAAACAGAAAAGAAGCATTCAGTTTTGGATTTGGCACTTGGTTCTTTAGGTAGCTGTTAAGGAAATGAATTTTGTTCTATCTTTAATCAAATTTGCTGACTGTTTGGAAAAGCCCCAACTCCCCAATATAAATGCTATGACATTTATATTGGATGTTCAAGTGTTCACTCCCTAGATGGCTGCACCAGCCAGCGCTGGGCCAGGCTGAAGCCAGTGATGTCAGTTAGCGTAACAAATTTGGAAATTACTGGTAGAGGTGGTATTTAAAAGCATGGAACCACATAACATAACCTAGAAAGGATTATATATGAAAATGCATCCCCACGACCAGGTTATGGGACCTCCTAGTAGCTAATCCTTGGGCAATCCAGCAGAAGAGAAACCTAATGAAGCAAAGACACTGTAGGAGTGAGAGGCTACACTTAACTCCTACAGGAAGGAAAGCCAAGAGAAGTGGTCAACTGGAACTAAGTGAAGCACTTGTTTCAAAAGGAAAGAATTGATAACCATGTCAGACTGAGAACTAACTCTAAACCTGTCTGTGAATTTGGCAAGAGCTATTTTAGCAAACTTAACAGAAGCAAAAGCCTGACTTGAAGGTCTGGAGGAAGCGTGACAGAAGAGTAAGTGGCATTTGTAAGTACAGACATCTCTTTGTAGATGATTTATGATTTTTCTTCAAAGAAATTGGAACTAGAGGTAAATGAGGAGTTAAGAGGGAGGACATCTGGATGGTTGTTGAAAATGATCCTAGTTTCATGTGCAAAACTAGAAAAGAGGGAGAGAAAGGACAGAAGTCATGTTTTTGGATCAATGCAAGGGGAAGGGATCCAATGACCCTAGGGAGGGGGTGGCCTCAGATAAGAGCCCAGTTACTCAGTGTAACCAGAGGGCAAACCAGGTACGGATGTATAGACATGGTTGGTGAGAAGAGACCTGTGAAAGCCCTCTTCTGTGTATTTTTATTTTCTCAGTGAGGAAATTTAACAGCTAAACAAGAGAAGAATGGATGAATTGTTGCAAGGCTGAGAAGAGAGATGCCTTATGCTGGATCTCTAAAGAGAAAGATGTCTAAGAAAATGCTATAGAACCACTGGACACCTTGCACACTGCCTGATGTAGAGTCAGGCTCAATAAATCTTTCCAACTGAGTGATGAACCAAGAGTCTATTGAAGGAGCCAAGCTGAGGTCTCAATACCCACTGGAACACACGACAGCCTGTCAGGTTTGGATGCATGTTCAACTGTGCATATCTGGCCATTTTCCTGAAGTTCCACTGAAGGAAACTATAAAAATTGTGATTTAAGCATCTTTCCTGGCAACCCTAAAGAGGACTCCAGCTTTTGCCAAATGATAGAATTACAGACTCTCTCCTTGGAAAGCTCCTTTCCCAAATACAGACTTTCACTGTCACAGTTCCTCTCCCAGTGAAGTGCTGTTCTCTTTATTGGGCCTTTTTGTTCCTTGCAGGTTCTCAAACATCAGTTTCCTGGCATCGATCATTTTAACAATCCCCTCTTCCCATTCTCCTCTTTAAAAAAATTCTTCCCTTACATTTCCCTTAGGAAAGTTTCATTAATTTCAGATGTTTACAAACTTGCAGTATCTCATAATAAGCCCTTCCCCCATCACCAGAGAAGTATCTAGTCAGAGAAGTAAAAATACATGAGCCAGAGGCTCAGCATTCTTTTCAACGCATTCATCTACATGAGCCAAGTCTCAAGGGTCTTTGACTGTCTTCTAACTGGATGATTCACCTGCTTGTGGAATATTTTAGTAATTTTTTGGTAATGGTCTTTGATTTTAAGCCAGAAGCAGCCCCTGGAAGCATATATTTCTAAAATGTTGAAAACTATAAACTTTGAACAGAAAATAATTCTCTAAGAACCTAACATGAAGTTCTCTTTTCCCCTTTCATTTCCTTTTAAAAAATACTTCAAATATTTTTATTGAAACTAATCTGTGTAATATAAAAAAAAACACCTTTACAATTAGCCTAAGTCTAAGACATAAAATTTTGAAAATCTATGATGTAGGCAGAATGAAGAAGCTATGCTTCTTTAACAGACTTCTTTAACACATAGATCATTTTCATTTATTTTTTATTATATTAGACAAGAAAACATAAAAACAATAAAATTGAGAAATTGCATATCTTATCCCACACCTTTTTTCCCCCTCGAGTATACCCATTAGTATTTCTTTCAGCAATATTCTCTAAAGCATTCTAAGTTTGTAAAAAACAAAATCTATGCATTACTTTAAGAGCAGAGTGACAGAGAGACAAGGGGTGAGAGACCGAAAGAGAGCTTCCATCCACTTGCTCACTCCCTAGATGGCTGCCACAGACAACACTGGGCCAGGCTGAAGCCAGGAGTCAGGAGCATCAGCCAGGTAGCCCCTGTGGGGATATGGACTAAGCACCTGGGTCGTCTTCCACTGATTCCCACAGGCCATTAGTAGGGAATGGAGCTCTCAAGATATGAACCAGTGCCCTATGGGGTGCTAGCATTGCAGGAGGCAGCTTTATCTACTATGCCAAAATGATGGATTACCAACTTGAATTACTTTTAAGATCTTTTCTTAAGCACAGATTAGATATCTCTTTATTCCTACTTATTTGTTTCAACTTATATTTCTCTCTGTTAACTCTGGATACCTCTTCAGCTCTCCTAATTTTCTGATTTTTTTCTTTATCTGTTTCTAATCCTTTTTACTTGCTCCTTGAATTTTAAAAATATTCTTTACTTCTAGAAATTCTATTTTTCTTGTGCTGTTTTTTCCTGTTGTTGTGATTTGTTTAATATATTCTTAATTGTTTAATCACACCTATTTTAGTCTCTAGCCAATTATTTTAATATCTGAAATATTTATACCGCAAATTCTCCCATTAGCTGTATATGCTTATTTTCACTCACATTGGATTTGATAAGCTCATACATTTTACAGTGTTGTAGTATAAATTTGTTTTTAATGAAACTTTTTCTGCACGAGTTCCTTTCAGCTTTAATTCCTCTTCAGGTGCCCCATAAACACCAAAGGCTCTGGCTTTGTGGTTCCTAGACCATTGGATAAAATAGATTTCAACTACTTAGAGTTCTGGGGTCTCCCTTTCTCAGGACACATTCACTCATAGCTTGAGCAGCACCAAGTGAGTTTTCCTATGACTGACTTCGCCCACCAGCAGATTTATAGTCCAGCTTGTCCATGGGCCTCCTAGAGAGGCCAGGCTTTGGACAGGCAATTTGGCACTTTCTGTAGGTTCATGATATTGTCTCCATCCCAGCATTACTATTCAAATTCAAGCCAAAAAAAAAAAAAAAAAAGGACCTTACCAACTCATCATCCATCCCCACAGTGGCTAGAGCATCAACACAGAAATTTGTTTTCCTGGTTTTAATTTTTTGTACACGAGAGCTGTAAAATGCTGTCTGGGTGAGAATAAGAAAGATAGCATGCCTAGAGATGAAGACATAGATGGTCATCTGTCAGGTGGAAGCATCTGAAATGTTGCTGAGCGATAACAGTGATTGAGTACCTAAGGTGGGAATGAGTGGTAATTCCAGGCCAAGGAAACTCCTGTGCAAGGCATAGACCTTCTTTGTCAATTCTGCCTTCCCCTGTAAGCAGGATTCTCTCTGCCTTCCTTGGTAGTACATTCGCTGGGCGTTTTTTAAATAATGGGTTGACCTTATTCCTAATACAGATCAAATCATATGTGTCTTCCAACATTAAGTTCCTAGCTGTCTCTCACAAGTCTCTTTCTCATTGCTTTTGTTCCCATAATCCTGGTTCCTACTTCCATTTCCATGTCTGCCTCTTGCTGGTCTCTAGGCCTTTGCATTGCCTGCCCTTTGGCCCGTTTTATCTACCGCAGCCAAATTTGTGTTAACAGCTATGAAGACTCCTTGAATTCACATAGGATAGCGTATTCTCCTTGGATTTACTCTTAGGGAGGCCTTTAATCAAGTACAATGGTATTCAGTACTTGGAAATATTTACAGGCCTCAGATGCTTCTTCAAAAGCAGTATAGAGTGCAACTGACACAAGAGGAGAAATAGGAAATTCTATTGGGGATGGTGGGAGCAAATAGGAAAATGATTCCAAGTCTATTCATGGCACTCACCCTCCCAACACCTACGGGAGATACGTGTGCTGTTGAGGCATGGGGGTAAGATAAGTCCTTGCACAAAATCTAGATAAAGCCAAATGGGCATACTTGAAGAGGCTGAAATTAATATAAGAAATATTTGAATTTCCCCGTAGTACTTTGCTGGGGGACCTTGGGTTGATCGCTACTTTCTTTTTGAGTGAGGCATGTCCTGGTAGCCTCCTGTTTAGCTTGGCTTCCCCAGATTGTAGTGGCTCCCACCTATCTGTTCTTCTCATGAGCCTATGGATTGAGGTTTGTGGCAAGAGAACACAGACCCGTAGAAGACATGCAGATTGGATCCTCCCATGGATCCACATTGAGCAGACTTATACAGCACACGGGACTCAAACCACCACACTCATGATAATAACGGTCGGCACGGAGAGAACAGAGGGGAAGGATGGAGTCAGTGGCTGGGTGTAAAGGCCACCAGCACCAGAGCGAGGCCATGTGAAAGGCCTTCTGTCCTCTTTCCACTGGATTGTTCTTCTCATCTTGGCATTACTTATTTCTTCTCTGAAGTTTCTGATGGTCTTACCTGGCCTGGCAAAACCTTATTTCCTTGCCTCATAAGGACAAAGGTGTCATATAAAGCTGTCTTCCCCTTTTGGCAATAGCAAAGTTCCTAGTTAGACACCACTGTCACTGGAGGGCATTAGGATTCGCAGGAAATGAACTGAAATAGTAGTAAGTATTTTGCACTACAAACCCAATCTAGTTCCAAAGGATGGAGTAGGCCTCAGAATTTCCCAATAATTTATAGGCGGAATGCTTTAAAACACATGAGAAACAGCTTTAGATTGCACCTAGATTCAAGCTTTCTTTACTCTGTGTATCTTGTTCTCTTCGGCTGCCCTGGTTTAGTAAGAGGCAGCCTCTTAGAGTTTAAAAATACTGGAAGAAGAATTTGCAAAAAATCTGTGTGCATTGTTCAGATGTAGATAATAGAGAAGTGGGTATCCTGAGTGGAGATATTTTACATTTCTCCCTACTCCCAGCAGGTGGGTTCATAGTAACCCCTGTAAGGGGGTGATAGGAACTGGTATCATTTAATTGGAAAAATAAAAGCAATCAATGTTTATGTTTCTTGACACGGCATTCCTAAACCAGCCTGTTACACTCTCTACAACCCTGACCAAACATCTTAACTTCTTGAACTATTTTCCTCCTCTGAAAATGAGGTGACCCTCTTTTGGGGTTACCCATATTTGGGGTTAAGAAACCTCCTACACAAAGTCCTTAAATGTTAGTTATCTGACACTGAAATGCAAGTAGAAATCTAGGTTGGCCAGGGAAGTAGCAAATTATCTAATTCACCCTTTCCGTGAACTCTCAGTAGGCCGTCAGTCTCAACTGTGGGTCTCGGCTTAAATGCCGCTTTCCAGGGGAGGTGTGTGCTAGCCATCTTATTCCGAGTAGGTGGTGCCTGTGTTATTCTTCAGCACATTTCCTGCTATTTCCTTCACAATCGTAATCAGGGCATGAACTTATTTAATTGACTCATTTGTTGGGTTTTCTTTATCTCTGTCCTGCCCACACTTCTCTCCCTGAGGCCAGACCCCTCTCTGCTCCTGTTCCCTTGTCATCCAGTGTCCTTCAATCTCTGTCTGTTCCATTTGTGGAATTTCATTCCTTAAGGTTCTGGGCCACAAATGTGAAAAGCTCGTTTCCTCTATTTAAGGAATCTGAGATAAATTATCTTCTTAGTTTGGCCCTTCCTGTTGCTGTTTGCTTGCTTTGGCAAGTGAAGTATATTTTACCATTAAAAAAAAAAACCCACTTACAGAAATGGTGAGTTTCATTACCTGATACTCTGTGAGTAATTACTGGGTGGAGCTGTCCACACAAGGCAATTTTCTACTTTCTCCATGAGATAAAACCCCCAAAATTGTGTTACTATAGCAGCATTTTTCCTTACTGAGACAAAAGCAAAAGTAACCCAGGAATTAACATCTACCATTCCCCTTCATCACTTGTCCTCCCCGATATCAGTATGAGTGTGCTGGGAGATGCATTAAAAGGCAGGGTAGTGACACATTTAACACCTAAATATGGAAAGGGATTTGCATATACATAAACTATAATCTAGCAGCAACTACTGAACTTAGAAAAAAAAGGAACAAAGAAATTACTTTTAAATATTACGATGGGTGGTCACCTCAACAGCATCAGGATAGAGCTGTGCACTCATCTGGGAAATTTTCCCATTAACCTTGTCCCAGAAGAATGAATGAATTCCCCTGGAAGGTTCTCTGATGCCAATCTTCTGATACAAATTCACAGTCAGTTCATGTCCACTTGCTGCCAATAGTTAGAATTCACATGCGCAACTCTGGTTTTCCACAATTAAATACCACTTGCAGAAAACCACATGGCCAACTTTCCTGACAGTCAAGGTGAGGGAATGGTATGAGTTCTTTATAGAAGCTACGGAGTGCTCAGATAGACTACTCAGTGCTGTGTAGGCTCCCAGGAGTGTCCAGCTGGTCCCAGTGAAAGTAGAAGGTCACCCAATAAATGAAGTAATTTCTTAAAACATCAGTCCCTTTAAGAAGCATTTACAAGACATGCCCCAAGGGAGGAATTGTGGAAGCATTGACTTAAAGGGACCAAAATAGAAACTGCTTCTGAAAAGCAGACCTTTACATGAGAACCAGGGGAGAGGAGGCAAAGCTGATAGGGGAATGTGGGCACCCCTACTGGACAACCACTCTCACTGGAGAGCATGAGTTGGGATGGGGGTAGACCAGATCATGCAGGGTTACAGCACCTGTGGGTCTCATGTGAGCTAGATTAAGGAAGGTTCAGATTGGGCAGACTATTCCAACTAGTGCAAACAAAAATTAGAGTGGGTGAGGGTTGGTTGGGCTTTGTCGTAGCATCAGATAGCAGAGGCTGGCACTGGGACCTAATTCTGTCAAGTTAAATGCCAGAAGCACCCGAAGAGTGCATAACTTGGGAGTGCGAATGACCTAGTAGGGAGATAGTGGGCACCTCCCTGGTAGGTTACCACTCCCACTGGAGAGCACGAAAATCAGGACAGGGGCAGGGGTGGTTAGACAGGAAGGCACCTGCCAGTATGTGTGTGGGCTGGATAGTAGGTTGGTTGGGATGGAACTAGGCTTCAATGCCCATTGACAAGTATGAGAGCTAAATGGGATGTGGAACAGACTGAACAAGCCTGCTGTACATACTGGCATTCATGGGAACCAGGGTAGGGAGCAGGCCTGGTGGGGGTTATGGGGAGTCACCCCAACGAGGCTGCAGCTCCCACTGGTTTGCCCAAGGGCCAAGTGTGTGATGGGCAGAATCAGGCTTGACTGCAATACCCATTGGTTTGTGTGGAAGACAGGTCTGGAAATAGAAGTGACCCCGCAAATGCAACTACCAGCATATGCATAAACTGATTGAGGCAATAGACTGTGCCAGACCCTGTACTGGCAAACTCACACAAGAATCAGGTTTGGGATCACCTCAGATGAAATTTCTTTGGAGATCCCTCCAACCGAACTGCTGATCTCAGAACCCCAACCATGAAGAGACTATGTCAACCAGTGGATTCTGAATAGGTTTCATAGCGATTGGAATGGCGAGATTGGCAGCAATTCAGAACTGCTGAAGTATCAAAACTGCTTGAGCTGAACCCTTGGAGCATGCCTCACATTGGGTACCTGGGATGGGTGGGAAGCTGGGTAGGGCTTTTCCCTTTGTTTCTCCCCTGAACCCAGATAAGGGAAAAATTGATGATATTAGTGTGGGAACATGATATTACCCACTTTCCTGTAGCCCTTGACCTTTTGTACCCTAATCAACTAAGATTATTTTAAAAATTATTAGGAAAAAAATTTTAAATGTAATGCACGGAATTAAAAAAAAAAAAGCAGACCTTTGCTGCCCCAAGTACCAACAGTACCACACTCCTGATGAAGAACCTCAAACCCACTCAGACCTTCTGACTCAGAATCTGCATGGAAACCTGAGCTCAGGAGAACCACGAGCATCCTGAAGGATGAGAAACACTCATGGATTTTCTCAATCCTCAAAATAAAAAATACGTTTGGAGAGTGTAAGCTCATGGAGGACACGTGATGAAGACTTGTTCATTTTTTAATCACCAGTGCTTGCAGAAAAAAAAAAAAATAAGTCTATGACATATTTGTTGATTAAATGAGTAGAGAAAATGAGGGTTTAAAGTGCTTTCTGGTAGACACCATCCTGCCACACAGATGGCTCTTTATTCACTCATCCCAGCTACCACTTCCTACTTACCATGTCAAGGACACAGGATGCTGAAAACCTAGATTTTGACGTCTGGCTCTATCCCTTTCACTATCGGATGAGTCACCCTTGTTCTATACCTAGGTTTCCCCAGTTGGATATAGATATAACAGCAGCAACAGTTACTACCGCAAAGCAGTAGATCATTGCAGAGCTCTGGAGGCCTGTGTGGGATCCTGTGGCCATCCTGGGTCACACTACACCCCAGTCGTGCACTCAGGCCACCCCTCTTTCACACCTTTCAGCAAGTGTTGATTATAGAAAACAAACAAACAAAAAACCCAATCCTCAAACACCCTGCATGCTAAACTCCAGCTAGGAGTTTGCAACAGTTGAGAACTGATCCAGGACACCCACTGGAGGATGCCTGGTCATCCTTGGAGCAGCAAAGAGATTTTGTGTGAATTTATTGAACAGCTTCTGGATTGAGGAAAATCAGAAGCTGATTTTCTCTCAGACATTTATTGTAGGATTGGGAAGTGTATACAGTTTCATTAACTTATAGCTAATTAAATGTATACAAGATTTTCCTTCTACTACAATCCAAGCAATATTCAGTATCTTGTCATTCTAATATTGCTTAGTATTTTGAGGTTACTGTTGTTGTTATGTTTTATATCCCACTGGTGAAAACAAGGCACAGAGCACTTACAGTCTTCCCAGGGCTGGAAGATTCAGAAGCTATGACTCATTCCTGCGCTACTAGTTATCCTGCATCAAATGACATGGTAGTTATCAGGTGGTGGTGATGCAAGTTAGGTTACTTTCTTAGACTCCCATGGAAAAGACTTCACGCAAAACTTGCTATGAACACGTGATCACAAGAGTCACTCTGCATATTCAGCTTTTTAAAAAAATATATGTTTTTTATTTGAAAGGCAGATTTACAGAGAAAGGAAAGACAGAGAATGAGAGATCTTCCACCTACTGCTTTATTCCCCAAATGGCCATAATGGCTAGTACTAAGCTAATCTGAAATCAGGAGCCAGGAGCTCCTTCCAGGTCTTCCATGTAGGCACAGGGACCCAAGAACTTGGACATCCTTCTCTGCTTTTCCAGGCTGTAAGTAGGGAGCTATAGAGCTGGATCAAAAGTGGAGCAGCCAGGTCATGAACTGGTGCCCATATAGGATGCCGATGCCACAATCAGAGGATTAACTTGCTATGCCACTGTACCGACAGTCAACGTTTTGGTAAGCTGTTTCTTCTCTGTGCAAAAGGTCATAGGGACAATTTAGTGGGATTTACCTAGACCATAAGTTGGTTGCCTAAGAATTTTGCAGTGTGAGCAAAGCTCAGTCAACATCCAAGCCTCGAAATGACCTCCACGGAGGATGCTAGGTGCCTCCCCTTGCAGTTCCTCACCATTTGGCCAAGGCAAGACATGGAATTCATGTCCCACAAATTCTGCTCAGTGAACAACTGAGTGGCAGTAAATAGGTGATTACTATCTGCTTTAGAGCCCACTAAACCAGTGAATTCAAAGAGCTAAAAGAATCACATGCAACCAAGGCACAGACTGAGGCTCTCCACACACAAATCCCAAGTGTCTGAGCTCTCCTGACTGCATGACCTGTGACACTCTGATCCACGTCACCTTCTTGCTCTCAACACCCCTCCAACTGTGACATTCTGAATACACAGTTCAGCACTAGGTCAATGCCTTATCTCACTTAGGCCACAAGCAAGACATAAAACATGAGGCTGGGGCAATGCCTCAGGACCTCAAAGAACAACCACCAAGTATTGCCAGGTCTGCTGGCTTGCTATGGGCCATAGAACTCTGGCCTGTCTGCAGCTTGTGTGCCAGGTGGAAGCAGCCAGATGTTGCCCTCCAGGATTTTAGCCAGATTTCCTTGGCCAGAATAGTACATATATTGTAAGGTGCTCCTAGATTGGCTGCTCACAGACAGGAGCCAGTAAGGGAGCCCAAGGCTGGCACTGGAAGCCACACACCAAGTAGAGAGGCTCATGGAGTCAGTGTGTATCTTGGATCCTAAGGCTGATGTGTCATCTGTCACCCAGCTCTTTATTATGTAAACAGATGATCTCTGGCTAAGTCTTGTGGGTGAACAGACGATCTGTAAAAGGAAGGAAGGAAATGTTGGTTTGCAGCCAGTTCAGCAGAGCTTAAGGCCAGAAAAGCTACCTCCTGTCTCTACCCAGGCATTTGAGCTCTTACCTGCCACATCCAGCATGTGCCATTCCTGATGTCCAGTCCAGTGTCAGGGTGTGGGGATAGCAGCCTATCTGAGGATAGAAGACACAGTGTGGAAATCAGTAGGCTTGAGCCCAAGGGCAGGCAGATGACTAACCCAAGAGGAATAAGAGGGTTTCCTCCTTCAATGTTGAATCAGGAAAATAGGTCTGCTGGGAAAAAAAAAAAACCCTACAAATTCAATATGTCTTGGCCAAGGTGCCAATGCCAGGAAGTGCCAGATCTGTCAACATGCCTTGACAATGACCTTGGCTGTGAGGATCAGAGAGCAGACTTCTCAGACAGGGCAAGAACAGTGCTGCCATCATGGCAATGTTGAGTCTGTGAAATTTAAGCTCATTTCCTGAGATAAGAATAACTTTTATTAAGGCATCCTGGAAATGAGGAACAAGTGACAACTGCTTCCCCACCTGTTGACCCACGGGGTTGTGAGCCAAAACCTAGCAACTTACAAAGAGGAGGTAGGGTAACAGTGGAGCAAACTTGTCTGCTCTCTGTGTCACCACGGATCTTCTCTCGTCCTCCAAGTTGGGTCTAAATGCTCAGTTTCCTCTGAGCCCAGGGGGAGTCTGAGGACATCTGACTGTGACCCCAGCAATGAGGGTAATGACCTGGCTGGAGTTCATCTGGGGAGCAGCAGGAGGCAAGCACAATGGAGTCAGAATGCCAATGGCAACTACCAGGAGCCGCCTTCTCTCACCTGTATCCTCCGAACATGTCTCTGATCAGGTCTGCTTGCCACTAGTTCTGCCCTTCTATCCAGTCTCCATTCTGCAGAGCACCTTCAGGCACACATCCAATTAGGTTACTGCTCCGCTTGGAACCTGCAGTCATCTCCAATGCCATCATCTGCAGCTGAAACCCCTTGATAGCTTGCACTTCTGAACTTGAGGAACAATGAATCGTTTCTCAGGGACATCAAGGACGCCAAAGACAGAGACGATACTCTGGATAAACAGCTCACAATGGGGGTAGAATATAAAGTGAAGCAGGCAGATGGCAGAGAGGATAAGCTAAGAGTCTTGACATCTTCCTGGGGTCTGTGACACAACAAAATGTATTTCTTCCCACCTGTCTTCAGGACAGATAACAGGCTGGCCTGCCTCGCTGCCCCTTTTATCCCACCAAATGTATTTGTCCGAAAAATCTTAAGCCAAGATTAATTGGTCTTTGAGCCTCCATATAAAAATATATAGGCACACACTCTCATACCCACCAGAAAATAATGGTATCATAAACCAAAGATCTGTTTTAAATTCCACCATAGATGATGATGATGATGGTTGGGCAGCTCTGTCTGGGTCCCTGACACCCAAGGAAAGTCAAACACACATGATTTGTTTGTTGGCATTGGTAAGAAGCCAAAGAGCATCCATCACAGACTATGGATGGAGTTAGAAGTCAGGAAGTTGCAAATGTCCTTTCCTGGTGCTTTTAATAAAGATAAATACACTCATTGTTGGAGCCAACTAAGTGAGTTTCGAGGCGTAAAAATCTACTCTTTCAGGGAGGAGGGGTGATCAGAGTGCAAAGCTGAGAAAGCCTGACCCTTCTCTTCCAGTTTGTGGGATGAGATCAACTCAACCTCCTCTTTGGGACAGGGCTATGCTTTTTTTTTAGCCTCCTGCATTCCTGGGTTTCCAGGCTAGCTGGGCTTCCTAATTTGGAAGTCACCGCAGAGCAAACCCTGACAGAAGCACTTGTCCTGCTGTGACCTTGCAGAGGGGCCACTTTCAGCCCTGGTTACACAGCAGGCACCTCAGCTACATTGCCTGTGGCCTCCTTTTAAAAAAAATATTTTTATTAATTAATCAATTTTTAATATTACTTGCATAGTTGAGAGGGATTCATGCCCATGTGAGTCTCAGGTTAAGGTGGGGAGGGTTGAGATATGGAGGAAGGTGGGTCGGACAAATGTTTTTTTCTCCTGTGTTGGCAGCAGGGAAAAGGGAGGAGGTCAGTCCTTACTGTCAAACTACAGCAGTGCTCAGGGTTGTGGGATTGTCCTTTGATGATAGCTTAAAGAACTTGATATGGAAAAGAATGCTTTGAAGGTGTTACCAGAGTGGTTTTGATAGTTATGAGATGTTATCAGCTTCATTGCACAGGTGTTGAGAAAATCTTTCCAAGATCTATTGGCTGACCAAGTTTATCTTAGTGTATCCATAGACCCAATAATATGTTACAAAACTTGGTCAGCAGAATGGTCCAATCTATTCTGCTTTCCATCCTCTAACAAGGCACTCAACGTCCTCCACATTAGGCAAGCTTTGGGTTTTGCATGTGCTAGCACGTGCCATGGCATAGCCCAGTCCATCCTGCATCTCACCTCACTGTCATGCACCCCATGAGTGCTGTAGCTTAGCTCAGCCCAACCCCCAGGCACAGCCCACCAGGCCCAGCCCACAAGTTATGTTGATAGATGTTGCTACCTTGACCACCCTGGCCTGCCCTCAGCCCTGGCTCTCATGCTCAACACTGGGAGCTGCAGCCAAGCAGGGGAGTGCCCATAGGTCTTCCCAGGCCCCAGCCTGGATGTTATGCCTGCCAGGGGGTACTGAGGTCCAGCCTGACATGACTCACACCAAGTCCAGGCATTTGTGAGCAAGTGCTGCTACTTAGCCCAGCTGGCCTGCACCCATTATGGCTCTCATGTGCATCAGTGGGTCCAGCATAGCCCACCCCTATATTAGTCCACCTGCAGTCCCAACACTCACATTCACCAGTGGAAGCAGTGGCCTAGCAAGAAAGTCTATGATGTTCCTCTATCAGATCTATACCCAATCCCAAGTCTTACATGTTCCAGTAGGTATTACAGCCCAGTCTGAATGGCCCACCACATTCAGACTCAGCATTCACCAGCATATGCTATAGCCTGGCTCAGCCCGGCCCACTCCCAGTCCCAGTTCTTGCTAGTGGGTGCAGCTACCTAGCCCAGACTTGCCCACTCCAGACCTCATGTGAATTGGTGAATGCTGTGGATCAACCCAGCCTAGTCTGCACCCTCTGCACACTTTCTTCCAGTGTGTGATGCGAACTGGCCCAGACCAGCTCTCCCATAGACCCAACTCATGCTTACACCAACAGATGCTGCAGCCTAGCCTGGACTGGCCTGCCCCTAGCCCTGCCTGCCAGCTATGGCTGCTTTTCTCCCAAAAGTGTAGTACTTGCTTAAGTATAAGGCAATATAGGCAGTTGCTTACCATTGGAACTGAAGAATGTCTTTATTCATTCATTCATTACTTCTTTGAAAGTTTGAGTTACAGAGAGAGAGGTAGTAAGAGAAAGAAGGATAGAGTGAAAAATAAAGGGAGGACGTAGGGAGGAAGAAATTATTTCCATTCATCGGTTCGCTGCCTAACATGCATGTAACAGCAAGGTCTGGGTCAAGCTAAAACTAGGAGTCAGGAATACCTACCAGATCTCCAAAGTGGGTGGCAAGAACCCAAGTATTTGAGCCATCAGTATTTGAGCCATCACTTGCCACTTCCCAAAGTGCTCATTAGCAAAATGTTCCACTGGAAGCAGAAACAGAATTTGATTCCTTGCACTGCCATGTTGGGTACAGGTATCCCAAATGGGGGTGTAGCCAGCTTTGCCACAAAGCCCTGCTCCTGCATACTCTTTGACTAGCTTTATTCAAAATGTTTTGTTTGAGGATCATACCCTAATTCCTAGGGTAGAAAATTCCCATCCAAATTAGCAAAGATTCTTGGGGCTAATACATATTTTGTGTTATAATATTTGTCCTCCTCCAGCCCAAGAGCTCCCCCAGAAAACAAGACGTTCACTGGATATGAAAACATTTAGCAATGACTTGATATTTACTAGATGCTCCATTAACATTTGCTACATGAACAAATTGCTCACAAGCAAGGACCTCAGCAAGCGTATATTCAAATCAAGGCAAGAGCAACTTATTATCACCATTACTCTTACTATTATTATTATTAATATTATTATTGTTACCATATAGAATAAGTTGAATTTCTCATGAAAATATAGTGGCCGCTAGAGACAAGTGCCAGAATGGCATCCAGAGGCCCCAAGGTCAAAACTGGAAGGAAACATTGTGCCTAGGGTCCTGGGGTAGGAAGGAACAGAAATGGGAGGAAGAAGTTAATGACCTGGACCCCAAGGTGCAGTTTAGACTGAGGGGGAATAATGGGTTGAGGCAGGTGGCTGAGAATTTGCTTTATGAATTGGGTCTCCTGGGGGGTTCATACAGTTGAGACCCAGCATCTTTAATGAGGTATAAGTATGTCTAAATGAAACTTACCAGATAAATCATTCAGTGCTGCACATAGGTCTTCAATTGTTCTGAGTGTTTAACTTAGAACAATCTGCTTTTGTGGATATTAGCATGTATCTTTTAAAAGATTTATTTATTTATATTGGAAAGGCAGATACATGGAGAGGAGGAGAGACAGAGAGGAAGATCTTTCATCTGCTGATTCACTTCTCAAGCAGCTGCAATGGCTGGAGCTGCACCAATCTGAAGCCAGGAGCCAGGAGCTTCTTCAGGGTTTCCTCACATGGGAATGTGCATCTTTACCAGGGAGGACATTCTCCTCTGACTCAAAGTAGCAGAAACCCTAAACCAATAGCATCATAATCTGGCAGACATCACAGAGGAAAATCTATCAAAGGCAGAATTTTTGTTGCTTCACACAGACTGATTCTTTTCTATCATCACATGTACACAATCATGGAGTGTAACTATACATATACACAGACAGTATGGTCTACTGAATTCACGCTTGAGATTCAACACCTTGGTTTATCCATTGAACCTGGAAGGAAAAACAGGCAGGGCTATGTTTGCCAACAAATTAAGCTATTGCATTGTCTGGACTGTGTTGGGTCAAGGAGGCAGTGTTGTTAGTCCCCCCGGGCAGGTAAATTAAGCTGAGGCTTAGTTACAAGGTTTGAGCTTCTCTAACATTTCTTGATCAAGAAAGGATTTGAGAGTTCTAGGGGTCTATAAGCCTTGGTTATAAAAGCGTAAGTCCATGTTATCATGATATAAAGACCTGTTTGTAATGAGTTAAGCTAACCCATTTGTGAAGACATTTAAAGTAGGAGTGAGTCTAGAATGATGGATAAAGTGCATATGAGTTTCCAGGTTGTAAATGAATTAGGTAATGACATAGGGGAAGTCATAAATATCTGGGAATAAGTAATAAAGAGCACATTTTGCAATTATCTCCTACAAATCAACTTGGCTGGAATCTCATCCATCTCCTATAACTCTCCTACCCAATCAGCCTAATCCTATGGAATAGGCAGGCAGTCCTTCCTCAGATCTCTCAGGTCCTTTATTTCCTTGATCGCCTGTCACTATTCTAGCCCAGATACTCATCGCATCACTCCTGGATCACTGCCAAAGCCTCTCCTTCTTGTCTTCCTGTCTCTAGTATCCACTGCCTCCTGTACACTCTCTTCTGGGGCTATCAGCTCAGTGTTCTATTTTTAACCCAGTGTATCACTTTGGACTTGCTCTTAGATCTGCTCAGAACCCTGTTTCCCATGGCCTTGTAGGTGAAATCTAGACCCACAGTCTGGCAGCCTGTGTCCCTCAGGTTCCAGCTCCACTGGCCAGCCACCTCTGGCTCTACTGTACACAGAGCCAGAAAGTTTTGTCATTGCTGGTAGTGGGATCACTAGGGCCACACTCCACCCAACTTACTCCTAGGTCTTTCTCCTTTCTTCATCTATTCAAACTTAAGCTGTCTAGTCTAGTTGCACACCCTGAAGCTTCTCTAACATCTCTAATTTAGTGAAGAAGCTTTCCAGTCTTGCTTATTCTATATCAATAGAATCTTTCTGAAGATGTTGAGTACCGTGACTCAAAAAGGAAGAATAAATTAGGATGAGAGGAATTTGAGGAGCCAAGACATGTGACAGAGGCGCTCCTCGGAAGTAAAGGAGCCATGGAGATGACCATAGACTCAGTCCTACCTCTATATCCACATTGCTCTTGTCTCCAAAGCTGATCTGCCAATTAAATGAAAGCCACAATCTCTCTTTTTACTCTTATACAGCAGAAATTTGTGTCCACCGGACTGGTACAATGACTCAATTGACTAATCCTCTGTCTACAATCAAAAACATTCCATATGGGATGCTCTGCTTCCCATCCAGCTTCCTACTTGTGGCCTGGGAAAGCAATAGAGGATGGCCCAAAGCCTTAGAACCCTGTACCAGCATGAGAGACCCGGAAGAGGCTTTGGCTCCTGGCTTCAGCTCAGCTCAGCTCAGACCATTGCAACCATTTGGGGAATGAAGCAACAGAATGAAGTTCTCTTTGTCTCCCCTTCTTCCTTTAAAATCTATCTTTCTGGTAAAGGTAAATAAATCTCTAGGGGAAAAAAAAAGGAAATTTGTGTCCACGGTTGCACTATGAGGCTCCATTGGATGACTCTAAATCTGTACTTGTATACTGTTTCTTTTTCTGAGACACCAAAATAAGGAGACAGGAGCAGACTGAGAGGGGAATATTTGTTTCATCTCACTTTAAAAAATATATATACAGAGAAGATCTTCCATTCGCTGATTCACTTCTAAGTGACTGTAACAGCCGGAGCTGACCCAATTCAAAGCCAGGAGCCAGAAACTTCCTCGGAGTCTCCCATGTGCGTGCAGGTTCCCAAGTCCTTGGGCTGTCCTCGACTGCCTTCCCAGGCCACAAGCAGGAAGCTGGATGGGAAGTGGGGCCACCAGGATTAGAACTGGTGCCCATATGGGATCCCGGCACATTCAACACAAGAACTTTAGCGGCTAGGCCATCGTGCCGGGCCCATCACTCCATTCTAATGCATCCGTGCAGAAACTATACAAGATATTCTACCCAAGGGAATCATTTCAGGGGTTTTTCTGAAATTAATGTCTGTGATAGTCTAGGACCACTGCTACAATAGAGAGAACATTGGGAGGAGGAGTTCATGGACGCTGGGACCATGGAGGCTGCGCTGGAGGACCCAGAGCCAAAAAGGAAACATTAACTGCCAGTGGAGCCGTGGGAGGGAAGGAAGAAGGTGTGAAATGACCTTGATTGTCTGCTCCACCCCCAGCACTTCCCACTGGCAGACACTGCCAGAAGCTGGGATGCCTGAGAGTCTAGGAAGAATGGGTGTGAACCTAAGGGTACTGGTTGCTAGGAGGGTAGAAGAGCTGTGACCCAGTGTCCTCCCAGCCTCCCCATCAATCCTTAGCCTCAGGCCCTCAGCCCTGGCAGTGTGACCATCAAACATCGCTGTGACATCTTCATGGCTTCTGCCACAGCAGCCCTTAAGGAGCCCCCAGATCCTCTCTTGCCCTCCTTTCTGAGCTACTGAACATAGCCAGAAAACACACTAGCACCATGCTCCCTGAAACTTCCAGACACAGGTTGGCCAACCTATCTGCTGCTGGGAAATCTTTAAAACACCTTTTGTGGACTTTGAGACTACTCTCACTTTGGCCCTCCAGGTCTTTCTCCCTTTCCTCCAGCCCCCCACCAAACCTCTCTTTCATATCCTGAGAAAGAAGCAGCTGTTTTCCTCATCCTATGTTTTTGGTCCTATTCCCTCCTGCCGCTCCATAACTTTGCTCTAACAATTCATTAATGTATTGTCCTTTCTATTTGTTTTAAAGGTTTCCTTTCTTCTTGTATCATCCTCACTTCCTATAAATGAAGACAGGTGTTTAATTCCTTACAAAATACAATAAAAAGGCTTTTTGTCCCTTCAGTATCTTCAAAAATGACTCCTTTCTCTTCACCTTCATATTCATTGAAAGAGTAAGAATAATCCTGATTCGTACTTCACAACTTTATGACTGCCTATCCGAGTAGCCTCTGTCCGCCTTTTTTTGTGTCTGCCCCAGTGCTCAAGGCCATTGACAGTCTCTCCTACTTGACCCCTTTTCTGGAGCCCCTTCTCCTGCAGTTTCTCAAAGTTGGGTCCTACTGCATTTCTTCACCCCTCTTATTCTCCCTGGTGTCTCCCACTGTTCCTGTGCAAACATGTAAATGTGTCCCTGGTCTTTGCTGTCACCTTCCTCACCATTCTTTTATGTCATGTCCTGCTCTACACAAATCCAGCTCCATGCTCTACACAGGAGTAGATCTGTCTTCCTGGTTAAGTCTCTTGTACAGCAAGCTTGCCCCACATACTCATCCTGAGAAATCTGAATACTTTCTGTGACAAACTCATTAGTTTCCAAACTATTTTATTACTTTCTGTAATTCCCCAACTGCATCCACCACTGACTTTAGACATTTCTTAGCATTCAGTCTCAACGTTTTTATGGAATCTTTGATTGTTCTTTCCTCACGTTTAGTCAATTGCCATTGGCTGAATCACTGAAAAGTCCTTATTATATTTAAATACACATTATATAATGTATACTACACAGTGTGCATAAACGTACAAACATTTCATGCAAATGCACGTAAATGACATTATGTTGTGATACTCAGGACATCACAGTTAAGTTGCAGGAGCATAGCAGACTGTTTCGTTTCAAGGGATAGCACGCAATTGTCGTTTGGACCAAACTCCTTAACAAATAGAACTGGCAGCATTTGTTTTTGTTGTGGGACAGTTAAGAGTTTGCTGAGACACTAAGGCACATGACCTGAGGGAGTTTGATGTAAATATTTGAAAGAAGAATAAAATCATCACCCATATGCCTATAGTACAATTCGAGAATAAAGCACTTAAATATTATTGAAGGTGGCTGAGATTACATCCCTAATTATACCCCATCCTGTCTGCCCACTCTTCCCAGAAAATACTACTAATCTGAAGTTTTGTGTTTACAAGTCCTTTGCTTTTCTATTATAAATGGTTCCTAAAATACTCGTGTTTGTCTATTTTATCAGCCCTCATCACTTTTTCACTGAAAGCTGCTCGCGTGGCTTGTATGCCCACCTGTGGGCTTACCTTACTGTTACTCCATGTATGTCTTCAGTACTTCAGTTTCCTACTGCTCAGCAGCCTTCAGGAACTTCCCATCCACCATAACCTTGACCATATCAGCTTCACCAGATGCCTTCATCTCTCTAAGTTGAGCATTTTTATCTGTAAAATAGGAATGACCAAGCCCACCGGAAAGGGTTGATCTTGAGATTCTAGTGAAGTCACGTAGAGTACACTCCTGGGGCCTGATACTTAGTAGGAAGCCTAATATGCTGAAGCACTTAGTGCTGCTCTGTTTATTACTCCTCACTGAACTCTTCTTGGTAAGGTGGTTTTGAGTCATCCTCCATGATCCTTTCTCTAAGCTTTAGCACAGGACATTGTATTGTAGTGAATGTGTGGGAAATAGTTACTGAGTGTCAAATAAATTGGACTTGATCGGCTCCTACCTGAGTTGATGATGTCCAGAGCAGGAGCTCCACTGCCTGGCCTTTGAAGACTCTCTAAAGGGAGGTGGACATTGCCTCTTTGAGAAGGAGGGAGGAAGACACTGATACTTTCCTTGGTTAAAGAGTATAAATAAGATGTTATGGGGTTTTAAAATCATATTCAGTAGCAGTGTGTGGCTATGGGCTTGGCTGAGTTACTCCCCTTGCTGGTTTTGTCAAGCGTTATTTGGCTGCCCTCAAAGCAGAGCTGCCTTCTCCATGAAGGCTGCAGGATTAGCTGCAATCCCAGCTGGAGGCCCATTCCTCTGATGTGCACAGCTGCCTGAGGGCCTGGAACCCAATCCTTGTTCAATTGCCAAAGGACTATTTTGGATCTTTGTGATGTTGGCAGCAGTCCCTGGTATGCCCATGTCAGTGTGTGTGAACCGTTTGCCACTTGCCTCATCCCCTCTGGCTGTTTCAAAGAGGATAGAAGAAATTAAAGGCTGTGACAAAGGCCTTCTAGTTATGACTTTATGCACGATGTTGACAGGCTGTCTCCTTATTGAGAAATGGTCTCTGATCTTTTGGAAAGATTACTTTGGCTGATCTGAGAAATGGTGCTATGGATGATGATAGGGAGGGGCAACATGCTTCTACCAAACATGCACCATAGAGGCCTTTGGCACCTGCAGTATCACTTTGTCTCTATTTCATTGGTTTCCCTGATGGATCCTCACCCCTGCCTGAGCATCAGACATGCAAAGGATGGGCACCATTTGTTCTCTAGGAGTGCTATGTTTTAAAAATACATACCAAAAAAAAAAAAAACCAGAATAATGAGTAAAGATGCACATTTAAACTTGATAGCACATGTTTATGAGTATGTTTCTAGACATGAAATGTAAAAAAAATAGTTTTGTACTGTGATAAGAAATGCATATTAACTGCTCAAATAATGAAAAAAATGGTCTTTTTTTCTCTCTTGGGTAGCACAGAGAGACTTATAAAATGTCAATGGTTATGCTAACATTTACTTTAGCAAAGAGATAATTACAAGGGTTGAAGAGGCCATTGAACCCATCTGATTGCCCACACATCAGCTGGTTTCTATTCAAACCAGTTTATAATCTAAAGCAGGACGATCTTTCTTTACATGGAACCAAGGTCATAACCTTTTGTTTTGCGTTCTTAAAAAGATTCCATGGCCTTAGCGAACCCAGCCAAGTTTCATGTTGCATGTGAACTTCTGAAGGCAGCTCTGCTGCTAATGCCAACAGGGCAAAGGTGAGCGCCAGCCGACAGTGCTAGTTGGAGTTTCCACCTTTGGAAAATGTTCCTAGGGAGGCAGGCGTGACCTCTAATCAGCAAGAGGTCACCCGAGCCTTGAACAGCATTCATATGGCCCATTCATTAGATCCCAAAGAGGTGATTATGTTTTTCCATTTGTGCCTATTTGCTTTGAAAGTCCAGATAACTCACCAATAACATTTTCCTTGGAAATTCTAGCTTCTAATTTGTGGACACTGGACATTGAAAACTCAGGTAATTAAAATTTTTTAAACATTTTGCTGACTTTTGTCAAAAAAGAATTAAATATCACTCAGGTCTATCTTATTGTACTCAAAAACATAAGCAGTTGTGCACAGAGCCAATCCACTTTTCCCCATCAGCACTCATCTCTAAGATTCTTTGTCTTAACTGCAGATAGAAATGAAATTTCTCATTAGTAGTTGTGTGTGACAACTGGTCAACTTCATCTTTAAGGAAAACATTTTTAAAACTCCTTTTGTGTGCTTAAAAGTTCTCTGTGGAATAATAACCCTTATTCATTATGTAATATTCACTTTTCTTAAAAAGTTTCTCCTTAAGTCTTCTGAGAACTTTTCCATAGAAGTGTTTTTCTAGAATGTGATGCTTCAAGTTTGAACATTGACGTGTTCAGCCAAACCTTAATATATGTCATTGGCAATAGGATGATGGCCAGAGTCTTTGTACAGCATGAAGGACTCTAAACCTGCTTGCTAGATCTTACTTCCAGCATAGTAGGTGGTAGTCCGTTCCCCTCCCTTTCCACCATGGCTCCATCCATCTGTTCATCGAATATTTGTTGAGATACTTCTGTCCACTGATTACCATGTCTAACTTTATAGATCCCTCAGTGGCGAGCTATCAATGGCTTTGTAAGGGAGGAGTTAATTATCTAAGCAAATAGTTGTAGCTGAGTCAAGGAATCACCATGAGAGGCAACCAAGGAGGGACTGACCCTCTTGAGAAGTCAGACAAAACTTCATCAGGAGATGATACTTTACATGAGCTTACAAGAGTTTACCAAGACAAACAAAAAGAGAGAGGGAACTGAACATCAAAGAGGTACTGGTATGAAAATGCAGTGGTGATATGGATAATACTTGGTGGTACAATGTAAGGGAAGACAACTCATGACATACACTGCCATTTAAGTAAATGGCAACCATATGGCAAGCACTTGGCTAAGTGTGTTCTTCATTCAGTCAGTTTGATTTCACTTTCATGATCATGTTATGCAGTAGGAACTTAAAAATCACCATTTAGGGGTGGATGTATTGGTGTAGTAGGCTAAGTTGCCACTTGCAACACCAAACACCAGCATCTCATATTGAAAAGTTGATTCACATTCTGCTGAATTTCTTCTAGTCCAGCTTTGTACTAATGAGCCTGGAAAAGTTGAAGATGGCTCAAGCACTCAGGTTCCTTCAGCCACACAGGAGAACAGGATGGAGTTCCTGGCTTCTGGTTTTCATATAGTTCGGCCTTGGATGTTGTAGACATTTTGGGAGCATACCAGTGAATGGAGTCTGTCTCTTTCATTCTTTGATGTTCTGCCTTTCACTATAGTACATACGAAGAAGGTTTATTTCCACTGCTTTATAGGTTAGACTCTACCATGAGCTGATCAGGTGCCACAACACCAAGAATTTTGCTCTTAGTGACTATATAAGCAGCTTCAGGCTGGGTGGTTAGGATATTTCCTTGCCGTGTAAAGACTTAGGACTTTATCCCATTGCTGATTGTACAAGTTGACATAGAGTAGTGAATACAACCAACCAGGATGGCAGCAACGATGGTAAGGGAGCCTGACATAAAATACATTTCAAGACATCATATCAACCTCAAAAGACACAAAATTGAGCGTCTTTTTACCTTACAGGTAAAAGGCACACCTCATATGGAAGAAGAGATTACACTTGCCTTGAATTAGGGTACTTAAAAAATTTGTTGAATACTGAATGAAGTTAAATTTATTTTGCTGCAAAAAGTTTTGAAAATGATGTAGTTTTGTATAACATGCACTGCTATGAACTTTTTAAAGACCTCCCTTGTATGCACGCATCTAAATTTTTCTTGCAACAAAATAAATGTCTTTGAACTTCATTATTCACTGAGCAACACTAGGACTAAAGGGGGATATAGCAACAGGATAGTCAGCCTTTCAAGTAGTATAATCCAAATGCAGATGGGTTGCCTGGACAGTCAGTGAGTTTGCTGCCTCTTGAAGTCTAGAGGCAAAAGAAAGCCAGGATATTGAAGCACGAACTGGGAACTCAGTAACCCAAGGAGTTAGTTGGGCGTTTGACCCCTGCATCCCATTTGGAGTGCCTGGGTTCAAACATCACCTCAACTACCAAGTCCAGCTTCCTACCAAGTCCATTGTACAACCTTGGAGGCCGCATGTGATGGCTCCCACAGGAGACCCTGATAAGTTCCTCTATCCTTGTGGCAGCCATGGCTGTAGCAGAAATTTGGCGATTGAGCCAGAAGATAGAAAAATCTCTTTGTTTCTCTCTGCCTTTGAAAATGAACTAAGTAAATATTTTTTTAATGATGGCTGTCCATCTACAAAATAAACAAACAAAAATGCCAAATGAGAGTTGTAATAGATGATGCTTAACCTTGTTATTTTGTTTTATCCAATGACCAAAAGTAATTATTTTTAAGGAGAAAATATTTGGTTTTAAAAAATTGTCTTGTATATCTTGTGTACTTTTTTTTTTTTTACCTTTTGTTTTAAATAAGTAACAATCTTAAACAATAGCATGTGTTCCTCCTCTGACTCCTGCATCTGGTTCTTATCTGAGGCCTGCTGCTGCACTGGGAGGTTTGACATACCTTTCAGGCCCTGTGATGTCTTCATTTAGTCTATAACGATTGATCTCCACGTGTCACTGTCTCGTGCCAACTGGACAGACATTGATGGATTTACACAGAGGCTAAGCAACTCATATATGTTTTCATTTTCTATATATGCAATTGCCTGTCTGCATCCAATAGCTATCCAAGGTCCCAGCTCACAACTTTTGCACAGGGTCAGTAGCAGCAGGTTTGGGGTTGAGAGTTGAGTCCTTGTTGACCTGCTTCTTTCCAAGCTGTTCAAATGGTTACAGACTGATAGGCACTAGTAGACTGCACTTGGAAATATATTTAGTAATATAATACAAAGAATGACAGGCATTTCTAAGCTAAAAGTCAAGATGTTTTTGGGCCTGGCACAGTAACCTTATGGCTAGAGTCCTCAGCTTGCATGGGCCGAGACTCCATACGGGCATACGGGTAGGTTCTAATCCCACCAGCCCTGCTTCCCATCCAGCTCCCTGTTTGTGGCCTAGGAAAGCAGTCAAGGATGGCCCAGAGGCTTGGGACCCTGCACCCATGTGGGAGACCTGGAAGAGGCTCCGGGCTCTTGCATATAGATTGGCACAGCTCCAGACATTGCAGCTGCTTGGGGAGTGAATCAACAGATGGAAGATCTTCCTCTCAGTCTCTTCCCTCTGTGTATCTGACTTTCCAATAAAAATAAATAAATCTTTTTTAAAAAATAGTTAAGATGTTTTTCCTCAGATTTAATGTAGCTTTATTCTCTTCCAAATACCTCATGGCTTGATAAAATACAGATTTCCTAAATGACCTGGGCATTATTAGTAATAATTACTTATATCCTGTTGTCTGTTTTCTGTTTCTCTTTCTCTCTCTCTCTACCTACTGTGTAGGGTGTGTGTGTGTGTGTGTTGTGTGTGTGTACAGACAGAGTAGAATGGGAAAATCAGCTTTTGGTTATTCTCAAAACACTCTAATGCATAGATTTGCACATCAGATGCCACAATTTCCTTTCTTCTTAAAAAGCATTCCTTCTGGATCATTCTTCACCCTGAATATCAGCTGAGCTGCATGGGAATAATGGATCTCTTCATGAGCAGGTGTTGCAGTCAAGTGAAATTCACATCAAAAGATGCTCTGAGTGATTGACCACATGGGTAATCCAGACTGCAGGATGGTTAGCTGGAAATAATAAGCAGCAATTCTTGCAAATGACTGCAATTAGTCATTTTTTAACACAGCGAAATCCACTGACGGTGCCTTTTCCTGGAACTTATTTTGCTCAGTGTGGTGTGCAGTGTAATTCACCCCTCGAAATGTCCCCTTCCTGGTTTTACTGCCCTCATTCCCACTCCCTCTCTACTTTACTTCCCTCCGCCCCTTTATTGGCTTAACACTAAACAGAAAAAAATCTTGTTTTGGACTCTCTGTCTTCATTTCATTAAGCAGCTAGAGTTCCCTCTGACCATTTGCTTTCTCTTATAGACAGCCTAAAATACACCCAGTTGTCCCTGCTCCCCAACCCTGCAGGGCCCATCTCAGCTCAAGGGACCCAGTAGCCAAGAGTTAGCTGGGGTGGGAGGTAGGTGCATCTCAGATGTGTCTATACCACGATGGCTACATGGTAGTGCTGGAAGAACAAGAAAGGGAAGAAGTGGGGGCAGATGTGTGGAAAATGGATGAAAGAATCAGTTGATCAGGAGGTCTATATTCTTTTTTTTTATTCTTTTATTTTGATATTCTTTACATAGTTGATTAGGGCACAAAGGGTCAAAGGTTACAGGAAAGTGGGTAAGAACATTGGTTCCACATTTTTTGTGCCCAGATCTTTAGTGCCACCACATGGCTGGGGCAGATGATCAATATTTTCTGCCCTCCATCCTCTGTTGTGGTACCAGGTGTCTCCTGTAGGCTCCAATAGACCGCCATTTCCTCCATGTGCACTTGGATATACTGTCCACTGTTCCATCTGAGCCTCTGAGGAGGCTCAGCTTTGACACATGCACCTGTGTCAGACCATGGAACCTGCAATTCTCTTCATGACTGATGTTCTGAGATCAGCAGTTCAGTTGGAGGGATCCAAAAAAAAACTTCATCTGAGGTGATCCCAGACCTGATTCTTGTGTGTGAATGCCTGTACAAGGTCCAGCACAGTCTGTCGCCCCAATCAGCTTATACATATGCTGGTGGTTGCGTTTGCTGGGTCAGTTCTATTTACAGACCTGTCTTCCACACAAACCAATGGTTATTGTAGCCCAGCTCGATCCTACCCACTTCATATTCGGTCCTCACGCAACAGTGGGAGCTGCAGCCTCATTGGGGCGACTCCCCATAACCCCCACCAGGCCTGCCCCCTACGCTGATTCCCCCGCTTGTCAGTATGAACAGCAGACTTCTCCGGTCTGTCCCACATCCCATTCAGCTTATATTCTGTTTTAAGTATTAACCCTGTGGCCCCAATCCCTGTTTGGGGATGATGAGATTGTGAGTGGGGCAAATGACCTTGACCCTTTATGATACACTTGCTCCACCCACAACTCACCCAGAGCTACTGTCAGATAACAGCCAGCCATTCTCACTCCCAATTTCACACACGTTCAAAATGCTTTAAGGTCAAATGTTAGACTAGGGGATGAAATTACTGAGCATTTGAGGTAGAGCCTCGAGAAGAACATCAGGGCACCCACGATGACATGTTTGTGTACCTTCTACCTGTTCTTCCCACCAACCCTACAAACAGAAGCTTTCCAAAAGCCAAGGAGGTGACATGGGGACTTTTTCCAACAAGAGTTTTTTGATTGTTTCCTAGCTCTCAGTTCTCCAGCTAGTGCACATCCTCCTTTTCTTCTCTTCTCCACTGGTCTTCCCAAGTCTGAGGGTACAAGGTAGTTGAAATAATCCTGAATCTTGGAACTGTATATACTTGTCTCCAGGAAGTATTGTAAAACCCCCAAACCTGGGTCTCCTTGCCCAGGGCACAGCAGGGTGGTAGAAGAAAGCAAATGGTTTATTTGCAAAGCACAGAGGAAGGAGCCTGGCAGCTCCTGCTTACTGTTAGAATTTCTTGGGTGGCTAAGGGTCATGGATCCTGTAAATTGAAATTGGGGTTGAGAGAGGTGTGCTCAGCTAGCATGCAGGTCTGGTTGGTACCAGTGTTCACAGACCTCCTTTGATTGGCTCTTGACACTGCAGTTTTTTGAGCATGTTTGATGGTGGGCTTGAGTCAGTCAGGTGATATTCACTTTTTGCTCAGGGCATGGGGTTCCTGAAAAACCCCTTAAGACAAGACTGACATCAAGATGTTATCTTAAACAGGAGGTAAATGACCTGTTGTCTTGCATCAGGGACCAACTGGGGCTGCACACTCAATTTACTGAGTTAATTTTAGTAATAGGTTGATTTACAAGGAAACTTTTAGCCAAGGAAGGAAGCCTGGGAGATGAGGGCCTGATCGTATCCAGCACCACATCAAAGGCACTGTGTAAGGGCTTGGTTGCAGAAGTTATTGACAGAGTAGGACATCCTTGTTTTCAGCAAGCTCATTTGCTCGACCTGTGCCCCTTTGCCCCAGGAGCTTGCACCCCTCCTCCTCAAAATTCCCTGAGGTGCTCCTCTGTCTCTACCAGCTCCCCTCATAGAACATGGGGTTCCCATTTGTCTGTCTGCTTTCCTTCTGGTAAGCCATCGACACTGGTTGATTTTGTTTTTACTTCAGGGATAGGAGAGGGAACAAATAGGTCAGAAGAGGGACCAGGAGCATCAGCTACCAACAAACAGAACTGTTAACAATAACTGGGCAGTTTAGTCTTTATCATTGTCAACATTTTCAACGCAGTGTCTAATGGTCATTCAACCACTATGTGTTAAGGATAAGCAGGATTCCAGGATTTAGGTTGTTGGCCAGTCTTTTCTGTGATGCTTTAAAAGATCCTATCACAAATGTACTTCAATGGACAAGAGAGCATAAGGAAATCATACAAAGGAGTAGTAGGACTAAGCTTATTAAAAGCTCTAATATTAGGAATCCCTAATTTGAACAAGTCATTCACTCTGTAGCAGAGAAGCAGGAGCTAGTTCTAGGTGTGCTAACTCAGGAACTGGGTCCACTTCCACATCCAGTGGCTCACTTTTCTAAGTAGCTAGATTCAGTGTTTACAGAGTGACCTGAATTGCATAAGGGCAATCACTGCTATTTTTGATGGAAGAAACAATGAAGCTGACTTTAGGCCAGCCCCTTAGATGTCAATCTTCACACTAAATGAGAGAAGCTCTATAAATTAAAGAACATATGGATTACAGGAGAAAGCCAAATTCTAAAAACCAACTCTGAATTCTTTTTGTTGTTGTTGTTGTATTATTTTTTATTGATTATATTGCATTATGTGACACTGTCTCATAGGCTCTGGGATTTCCCCAACCCCTCACCATACCCTCCCCCCATCATGGATTCCTCCACCCTGTTGCAATATTATAGTTCAAGTTCAGTTAAGATTCTTTCATTGCAAGCATAGAGTCCAGCATCGTATTGTCCAGTCAAATTCAACAGTTTCTTGGGGAGACCATCTCTGGTCTGAAAGCAGAGCTGGCAGAATATCATCCCGATCAATTAAAAGCCACAACATGACATCAACATCAATTTACAACATTATGGAATTAGTTGACATGGTATTGAGTAATAAGTATGTTAAAAAATGCAAGTTCTTAACCACATCTTCTGATTACTTCATTGACATTTCAATTTTGGTTTATACACAGAACCTGCTGCTATACACCTTAAAATGGCTATAGGGTACTATTCAGCTGTCTCGTGACTATTTTCATTTTAGCATTCAGCAGTTCATAGTGTTGAAGCTTAATTTTGGTGAACTTGGCAGATTTGGGGATAGCCTAAACTAGCTTATAACTCTAACAAGGCATATGTCAACAGTTGAAGTGCAGAACAGTTTTAGGAGGGGTGTGCAGAGAAATCTTCAATGCCTTAGTGAGGATTAGCTAATCTTTGTGTCCTACATAGTAAGGCATGTGTGAATCCATGTTGACCGTTTCCTGTCTGAAAAAAAAAAAACAACTCTAAATTCTAAAAACCATTTCTTTTGTTAGACTCACCTGAGGTAACTCTCAAAATGTGACAAGTCCTCTTGCGGTCTTATAGTACAAATACCTAGCTAACTTTTGTGTAGGGACCACAGAGCAGATCTATTCCAGCAGAACTGACTTGACTTATAAGATGAACTTCTGGACAATCCACATGTTGAATGATTTACTGATGGGAGTGGCTATAATAGGCTATTGCCTATTCCTCTCCTCAGTATAGGAATAATACCTTAAGGCTGCTTTGAAACTTAGTCCATGTAAAATGCTAGGAAGGCCCTTCCACAACTCTGACATTCTCTTTAATTCATAAACTCAAGATGAGATAAAGCATATTATCAATCTAGGTCAAGTACAAAAATCTCTGATTGAGAATTTAACAAAATTCTCCTAGTGCCAGGTACCAAAAGACCTGAGCAGTCTATCTCTCAGGAGACTAAATTTTTTAACAGATTTGGAAGAAAGGCTCTCTCTCTGACCAATTATACACTGATGGAGCAGGCCATGGAAGATGCTACTTAACACTCCATGGGCTATAGCAGGTGCTACTTGGAATATAGAATATTGCAAACTGGGTGCATTTGTCAAGAATTAAACTTTTATTTCTTGAAGCCTCACAGGTGCACACAGAGCATAAATTTGCTTACTCATGTGAGCCATTTGGAAACCACAAACATCACAAAGAAAAAAATATATGTAAAATGTTTGCTTTTCCATATTAAGGCTGCTGCACTTCATGGCAAACATGTCTTACTTACCTCTTCTGATTTACTCAGAAAGCTTCTAGGGGCAGGAAAACACCCTTGTGTCTCCAGTTGTAATAAGAGAACATGTTATGGCTCATGAAGCCACTTTTAAGCAGCTGTTGTTAGGGGCAACCCAGCTCACACTTTAGGCAAGCTTTTACAGCAACTGATGAAGTTTGTGGATGGGCTACCTAAGGTGGTCATGAGCGCTGATTTAGCTTTGGAATCTGTGTGGATAGGACAAGGATGCAGAGCACACACAGTGATGAGTAGCTTCTGCCATGTTTACTCCAATAGTAGAATGCTGGGAAAAAAAGGCATTACAAAGGTTTACACTCAGGTAAGGATGTTTGCACAGTGTGAACAGAGAAAGTCTATAAGCTTCTACTGTTTGGGAAGCAGTAGAATATCTTTCTTTTCCTAAGAGGATTCTTCCTGCAATTTGTCTTTTCCTAATCATGCTCATCCTGATTGACAACTTGTCTCTTTCTGAATTCAATGGCTTCTCCAAGTAAAGGTGACCATTATGGGGATATAACGATTGGCAATAACTGATGGAGTCTTCTAGTCTATGAGATGGTTCCATAGGCAGGGCCCAGGACTCTGATCAACAGGAACTAGATGCAGAAAATATATTCCTCAGAACCGCTTTTAGAATTAAGGGAGGAAAAGTTCTAAAAGGGGAGTAATGAGAGTCAAATAAGCAGGTAGTTTGGGACTACTGAACCAGAAGTTCCAAGTCCCCAGTGTGTGATTATGTCCTCCTGCTTGCCAAAATGCCCTCTTTCCTGGGATGCACCTGCTTCATCTGAGACCCAAGGAGGGCACCATGAAAATGTGGATATTAAGCTCCAAGCAGATCTTTTGAAGGTGTCATAAAAATACCAGCTGGCTTCCTACCTGCAGAGGCACCATCCCCACCTTCAAAAAGAGGCCAGCAACTGGGAGGAACTCTCTCTTTCAGTGCAGTCCACCCTAAAGAGGTGTTCTTTCCTTCTGCGTCCTTCTTCCAGGTAATCCTTTGGTCCACTGTACACTTGTGATGCGTATTTCTCCATGCAAGACAACCCATGCTCATGTATATGTATTCATTTTCTCATTATTGAATAAATTTCACGTACCTTATTTATTCTGCACTTAAAAAAATGCTTGTCTCTATGTAATGTAAGAGCCTGAAGTGAAAAACTGATATAGTCCAGGCCGTATCAACTTCAAGGCCGGGGCTGAGCCACTTACTGAGAAAGGAAGAAAGGAAGGACACCCTGATGGATAGGGAAGACAGGGTCAAGAGTTGACCTTGAGGTCTAACACACCCATTTGACTTCATGTTGGAGAAAGGAACTCAGGACTGGGATAAAAAAGCTCGATGAATTGGGGTGAGGCCAGAGCTGGAGCTGAGCAGGTGGGAGTTCTCTGCACACGGAGGCAAGCTGTTGCTAGGAAATTCCCAACACTAACCAGAGAGGAGTGTGGTTACAGAAGAGTGCAGGGGAGGGCTGCATGGAACCTACCAGATTAAGAGATGACAAGGAGGAAGAGGGCCCAGAGAGGAGACTTCCAAATAGAGGGAGAAACACACAGATTTCTGTGTCCTAGAAGCCAAACAAAGATCAGGATCTTCCAATGACCCTCAGGTTTATTACACAGGATGCCTGTATCAATCAGGTAAGAGATGGAACCACATTGCTGAGCTCTGGAAGAGGAAGTCCCTGAGCTCCAGAATGGCTCGCCCCACACAGGGCAGACAGCACTGTGGCCACACACCATTCCCAATCCCCTCTGCCTCTGAAAAGAGCCCTTTGTAACTTTTTTGAAAAAAGGAAACACCTCCACCAGGGGAGAAATTCTGCTTGCTTCCTGTTAGAACAGACTTGGATGCAGACTCCAACTCTGTGCCAGCCCCGGCCCCAGCCCCACAGGAGCAATAAGGGAAAGAGGAGGAAAGGGCACCCCAGCTACTACTAGTTTGTGGGGCTGATCTAGCAGAAAAGGCTCTGGAGAGCTTCAGGCCTGGCAAACTGCTGGCCCCAAACCCTGTGTTTCTATCAATGAAAGGTTCTCCTCTCTTCCTCTGAGCATTTGCCCCAGCCCAGCTAAGGAAGTCTTTGGAATGGCCAAAGGCACTCAGTTTGGACTCAGCAAGGATGGGTTGGTTTAACCCTTTGATGCCTGCCACTCATTTCTGAGGAAGGCCAAAATCTACGATTCTTCCATTTATTCAACAACTATTTGCTGAGCATTTACTTAGTGCTATGCCTAGTGCCAGGTTTGGGGACACAGCAGCAGGGGGACAAAAAAGAGCAGATACTGCACATTCTCCTGAGATTTCCTGAGCTTAGGGACAGTAGGAGACATTCAACAAGTCACACAAAACCTTCGATAGTGACAAATGAGCTAGAACTCTCAGGGAACTGCCAACCCTGTGCATGCCTCATAGAGCACGTGACTGGGGTCCTGAATTCCTTCCTAAGGCAGTATCTCTCCCAGAAGCTGATGGAATCTGTAAGAGCAGGGTACAGGAGTCTGTCCACTGTGCTTTTGAAACTGGTTAATCACAGTTAGGTCATAGAGGGGCTCCTTCAGTCCCCAACTAGTGAAATACGGAAGCAGGCCATTCTTAAGAGTAACAAGGAGGTAGACTCTAGACCCTACTGCTGTGTGTGTGTATGCTGTGTGCATGCTGGTGTGCACACACATGTGAGCGGCATGCTTGGAACAGGAGTGCCATGACAGGCTCAACCCTGAAACAGAAGAGGTATACCCTGTCACCAGCAACAAACATTTGAGTCTGTTTGGCTGAAAGAGTGGAATCTTTACCTCTGCCTGCCACGAAAGCCAACACACAACTTCCAAATGGGCTTCCTGGTGGTGCTGAGCATCTCTGCTGCTTGCATACACTCAGCTATGGATGCACTGTCTGCACTTGACGCTCGCTCATGGGCTCCTGACCTTCTCCTGCACAGGAGACTGCAGTGACAGCACACAACAGGAACAAAAGCTGCCTTGATTAACTTCAGGACTTGAGAGTCTAGTGCGCTTTGATTTAATTTCCCAAGTACCTGAATATTTATCTAGACTTCCTTCATGGTTGGGAATACCTCAGTTCCTATTCTTACATAAGATTAGTACACTGAAGAAAGTCAGGTTGTTAAACAAATGAGGATATTATACACTCAAGCGTCTCGGTTTTGTTTCATAATTTTACCTGCAGGAGATTGGGTTGGAGGTACGCTAAAGATGGAGAACTGTTGGTTTGCAAAGAATGTTTCATTCTAAGCTTTTTGCACCATTTGACGCTTGCAACTGCTATGTGCATGAGGCAAGAAATGGCTCAATTTTCCTTACAAATGAGGAAAGTTGGGTCTGGAGAGTTTAAGAGATTTACCCAAAAGTCATAGAATTAATTGAGTTTGGTTTGTTTTCCTTGTGGCCATCATAATCCTCTGCATACAGTCTTCTATGGGACTCCGGGAGCCAGAGGTGTGTCGGTTTTTACAAGTTTTATTTGTAGTTGTCTTAATATTCACCTTTTCCCAAAATTACAACACAAAAACAAGATTTGTCTTACATAGGACTCTGAGCTGATTGTTTGTCTAGATAATCACATCTTAGTATGTTTTGCTTTAATCCTGACATGCAAATTTTGGCAATAGCTCAGATTTTCTATCGGATCCTAAATACAATGCATATGGATAGCTCATGCAATTCAACTACCTGACATCTCTGAACTTAATTTAAACCCTTTGTTGGAATGAAAAGACTTCTTTCCTTTTCACCAGGGTTTTTGTTTCTTTATTTGGGTTGTGTGTGTGAGTATGCAGTGGATGCTGCAATCTTTGTTTCTTTCAACAATCCGCAGTGCCATCTACTGTCAAGAAAGAAAATTAAAATGTAGTGTAACTGTCAATAAAAATTAGGGCTTAGAGCAGAGACAGTAGTTTCAGACTCTAGAACTTGAGAAATATAAAGTCTGATACAAGATTTTTACTTGATATTATAGCACCCTTAGGAATAATCTCAAATTAACACACAATCATGTATGTAAATGCTTAAGATCAGAAGACAACAAGAGAATCAGTCCCAGCCCAACCACTTCTTGACTTTGCATTTCTCTTACCTAAGCTTTCCCATCCACAAGACATGAGTAATTACACCAATGACACTTTTTAAAATTAAATTATATATACATAGTTTATCCCAAAGCGAGGGGAACACAGGAGCTATTGTTCAATGACATTTGCTGAAGTATCCGACTGTACTGGCAACTTCCTGCCTAGCAGCCCTCCCAGGTGGAGATGCTAGAGTGGAGCAGCTCGTACCAGGCCCAGGGCTACACAGCAAAGTAAGAACAGCGTTCCAACCCACTCCATCCTCTGAGTCAAAGTCATGAGGGTTTCGGTTACATCACAAAGCCTGGCTCTGAATCGTGTTGGACGGCTGTGAATGCTCTCTTTGAGGCCATCAGAGATGATCTGCCTTCATGCGTTCCTGCGGGTTCCCTACACTGACGGGGCTCTGTCCTTTGTGGGCCAATGTGTGTGTTTCATTGCGTGGCTCTGCTGAGTTTACTTCACTGCCTGTGCTTTAGAAGTAATGTCCGGAAACTCGGGATTTTATTTGCAGTCTTGATAACCACGAACCAGAGGAATGATAAATCATCAGTTCCACATGGTCTCACGGTGCTTTATCCAGACCTCTGTTGTTACATTTGTTACATTGTGTTATCCACAGATTTTATTACAAGCTTGTTTCCCCTCTTGAAATAGAATTTCTTAAGGGCAGAAGCCAGGCTTATTGAATGAATGAATGAGTGAATGAGTGAATATGAAATGATTAGGAAGTATTTCCCAGTCTGAAGACATGAAGCCTCCACAGAAAATTTGAAAACATGGCCCTACTGCTTCCCTGTTCTAGCAACTTTGAGATTTATTGACATAAATTGAATCTGGTTGCCAAAAAAAATTCTTCTCAAGATACTTCCAGAAAGAAAAACTGCTTTTGAGTGTCAACCTTTTCCCTTCTTAATAACTACATGCAAACACATCTCTTCTAATCGAAACATCTTCTCCATCATCTGCGGAGAATATGATAAGGATTTCCTGAGATTCAAAAACAACAACTAGATGCTGATAAAAATGCATATGTAAACCACAAAGCTGTTTTGTAATTCGCTTTTAAAGCCAAAGTCACCACTCATTTCTGGAAGCAATGGCCCTGCCTCCTGGAAGTGTTTTGTGTATTAAATGAAATGTGAGGAGGACGTATGTCATAGTCACAATACTTCTGCACATCCTTCTTTCACTCCAAACATAGTTCTTGGAGTGGGATTTTGATGCTGTGGGAACACCGCATCCCATATCCTGGGTCAAGGTCTGGTTATTCTGTGTTTTAAATCCGGCTTCTTACTAGTGTGCCTGGGAAGCAGTGGATGATTGCCCTTGTACTTGAGTCTCTTTCCCACTTGGGAGACCCAGGTGGAATTTGGCCTAACATCCCCTTGGCTTTTGTGATCATCTGGGGAGTGACCCAATGGAAGGAGCTCCTGAACTCCTGCTGCTGAGGCAGGAAAGTGATCGTAAAGATCATAGCCAACACTGCTATAAGCAGAAGATGGGTTAATAAGAGAAAAAGCAGAACAAATGTTCTCAAAGTTTTATATATAACATAAGGGCCTTCAGAAATACCCAGGGGAAATGTCTGTGCTTAGACAACATGTACCAATGTGACTGGACAAAAGGGAAAGATCTCAACATGGAAGTGAGAAACTCAGAAATACATGTCCGTTCAGAGTTTTCTTAAGTTTTCTATGTAGCAGTCTCTTCTGCATAAATGGCAGCAACATTCTACCACGTCCTCCTCTCTGGGATGAGGATCTTCAAGGGAGAAGGAAAGCATGGACTCTTCAGGTTTCCTGGCTGGACTTGGGAGAGAGGTTCTAGTTTCTATGACTCACTTCAGGGAAGAACAAGAGGAAAGAGCCAGGAAGGCAGGAGCAGGTTGGAGACCCAAGGTGGCTTCTGAGGCCTCCCAATATCCTGGAGTTGTAAGTGCTGAGGGCACCAAGGTGCTACACCTTGCAGCACTGTTTACTAAACCCCAACACTGGACAGTGCCAAATGGACATCACTCTGGGCACGAATATACAATGACAAACCAAGACCTATCCCCTGGGAAGCTTTCAGGAGAGTTGGAAGGAGGGTTGATTGACAGGCCAGGAATCTGGTAAGAAGGCAAATAAAAAGTGTTGTGGAGGAAAGCAAGTTAAAGGCAGGAGACTGTATGTTCTAGGAGGGGTGGATTAGTGGAACAGCCCATAAGGACCTCCCTGACCAGGGTTCCTTGAACTGATGAGGTGAGAATGTACATAGTAGGGATGTCTGGAGAAAAGCTTCCAGTGGGAAGGACATGAGGCATGCAGGCCTGGCTCACCACACCCTGAGAGCTGTTCCTTTTCGCACCTGCTCCCACATCAAAGGCCTTCGGTTTCCTTGCTGAGAGTAGCTGTGACTGTATTGATTTAAAGTACATAAGTATGGGGGCCACAACAATGTGATGCAGCAACATCGTTTACAGAGACCTGATCCTTACCATATGAACATGACTCTCTTGGCAAGGACCCTTTCTGCTTTATGACTACTTGATTTATGTCTTGTAAAGGGTGATTGGGTTTCCAGGCTAGACCACAGCATCCCACTTAGTGTCTAATACAGATGGAATGTGGGACACTTGAAACAGAATCCAGTGTAAAAGCACTCTGTTGTCAGAGTGTATTGTAATGTTCTAGATTCTATTTCAGCTCTGCCATTATATCATTCTTGATACGTAACAGGAGTAAAGGGAAAATTCATTACCTGTGGTAGTGATGGAACAGGCCTTTGTGGATTGACCTGGAGACCTGACACACACTTCTTTATGTTCACTCTATAGAAAAATGAGTCTGGGTTTCCAATGCTACACTTAGGGATGTCGGGAGCACAGCCCATTCATGAATTAAAGACTTCCTGTGGTGGGTCAGAGTGTCCCTGGTGGCACCTGGCAGGAAGAGATTAAAGGCCAAAGCCCAGAACTACTGTAGCTGGAGCATGAATGGGGGAAAACATTGCTCAGGACAGACAGCCAGATAGGGTCCTCAGAGAGTTGGGAGTGCCACACAGAGTGGGTACTGTTGGCAAACAGCAGCAGCAGCACACCACCATCAGGAGGGTCTGCTGCACCGCCTTCTGGAGATGTCAGCTGATAGGGGTTGTGAAGGAAGGAGTCTGAACATGCCCCACTCTCTACGCGCCTGAACCATCATCTGCATAAAGGACTAAGATGGTTAGAGCAGGAATGCAAATTGGGACATAATTGATATTTTGAATCACAGCTTTAGTGATTCAAAAAGGGGTTTGTAGCAAAACATTAAGCTGAAAAGCCAAGTATTACTCATAAAAGTGTTATAATTCTTTGCTCTTCCTTAATGTACAAAAATCTAGAGGACCACAGAAGTATGAAAAATGCAGAAGTAGGAGAAAAGACTTTTCACTAAACCTCAGCAAAGTAGAAGAAGGGAAGAGATGGAAAAGGAAGGCGGGGGAACGGAAAGGAAGAAAGAAGGGAAGGGAAGGGAAGGGAAGGGAAGGGAAGGGAAGGGAAGGGAAGGGAAGGGAAGGGAAGGGAAGGGAAGGGAAGGGAAGGGAAGGGAAGGGAAGGGAAGGGAAGGGAAGGGAAGGGAAGAAATCTAGAATAGGTGTCCTTTGTACACCTCCTGATCCTTAGGGTGTGTGTGTGTGTGTGTGTGTGTGTGTGTGTGTGTGTGTGTGTGTGTGTGTGTGTGTTGTGAGACGAGGGTTAGGGTATTTCAGAAACAGTCAACTGGATAAAGGAAAATTTGATCATTTACTTGTGGTATTTCCTTTTGTTTCTCCCAGAATGAAGGAGTGTGAAATTTTCTGTCCATGTGGGATGTGGTAAGTGTGGAAGTCAAGAGGAAACATTTAGACACCTTAATGGACTTGACTTTGTTGCCACTCCCAAGTATGTGGCCCATAGAACTGCCTCAGTGACCAGGTGGAAACGTGTGTAGATGTTGTGCATAGATGTTACTACCTTCACTCACACTAAGGAAGCAAGAAAAGATTCCAAAGAACCAAAGAACAAAGTGTCTGATATATTGTAGTAGTTTTACTCTGAAGTATAATCTCTATAGATTATATAGTAACATTAAAGGTAAAGTGCTAAAATTGCAGTGTGTTAGTTGCGGAGAAATGGTGGACACTGAAACAATGAAATCAATCAAACTTAAGGCACATTTACCTGTATGGAGAAGAAAATAAGAAGCTGAAAATTGAAACCAAGTTTGAAAGGAAAAGCACTGAGTTAAAGTGCTAACACAGAAGTAAATGCTGAGTATTTCTCACTTACACATGAATGCTTGGCATGCTATTTATGAATCAGTACTTCAGACTAATAGACTAACACTTCATGCAGTCGCCAAGAAAACAGTGAAAAGGAGCATTAGAAATGTTGCTCAGAAATATCTGAGAGGTCTGCAGCAAAGGAGGGACTCCAGCACCACTATCTAATGACACTGGGACTCACACATGCAGGACCTGGCTACCCAGGTGGAAACTCACCTGTAAGAACAAATGAAGCCAGTCAAGTCTTTTCTTTGTCTTTGCCTTTGTTTATTTTGAGAGGAAATGGGGTGTGATTCCTAATGAGGCCAAGACAACCAGCTTCAATCAGTGCGGTTCAGGCAACGTCTAATGAGTGAGCATTTGTACAAATCCTTCAACCTCATGTCTCAGCTTTATCTTGCTCCAGTATTTTCTATGCTATTTCCTATGCCTCCATCCAAATAGGAAGAAGAAAGACAATTTGGGGCACCTTCCCTTCTTTCACTGGTATCTCACTTCTCCTCCCCCCAACGTCACCTCGCAAATACAAACTGAAGAACATCACTTCTCTTACTACAGCCTTTCATCCTCCTGGCTGGTCTACAACACTTGGAAAGTAGTTTTCAACGTGAAGAATGCACAGATATTGCCAACAAAGCAATTGCTTCAAGTACAAATGCTACTTGAACCTGATATTGATACAAAGGAGAAATTGTGTATGGCAGTTTCATCACTGGGAATCACAAAAGCAAAATGGAAAACGGGATTCTATGGGAACCAGAAGATGTGGGTTTTACATACATTCTGATGGCCTATCTCAGGTGTCGGGGACATTTTCTGGAGAAGGTATCCAGACTGAAGAGTTTGCATGAAGGACTGCTAATCACTGACTTAAAAAAAAAAATCCAGAAAACCTAGTTAATCCTTTAAACAAGTTGGCTGAAACACACAGCGCATTTAATAATATCATAAAAATCTGAATACCATCAAAGTCAATGTGTTTGATTCAACCCGTTTCCGTTATTATGTGCTAATAAGAATGCAACACACATACTAATGGTTGATCCTTGATGAGGTTTGATGGTTACTGAAGGGGAAATTTCCATCCAGGCAAAAATATCTAAAGTATGAGATGAACTCAGAGTTTCTGAGTTTGTGTAAGATAAGGAATTAGTGTAGTCTCAAGGTTTATAGATGTAAAATAGAAAGCTAGACATGTTTGTTTGAGCCTTTAGTATTTGTTTTTTAAAAAGCTTATTTACTTATTTGAAAGGCAGAGTTACAAATAGGAAGGGACAGAAATTCCATCTGCTGGCTCACTCTCCAAATATCCACGCAGGCAAGGGCTGGGACTGGCTGAAGCCAGGAGCCAGGAACTTCTTCCAGATAGCCCACATGAGTGCAGGGATCCAAAAACGTGGGCATTTCCTGCTGCTTTCCCAAGCACATCAGCAGACAGCTAGATAGGAAGTGGAGCAACCAAGAAATGAACCGATGCCTTAACCCACTCTTTTACAATGCCAAACCCAAGCCTTCAAAATTTTGAAGAGCATAACACTTCTGTGCAAAGAAGGGAAGAATTTTTTCCTTGATGGATAAGATCAAAGACCAAACACCAAATTTGGAATCACATCTGGTAATAATGATCATTATCAGCAAAGGAGATGAAGAGCTTAATTCAAAACCTCTAGGAAAGACTGCCAGTGAACTCCTTCAGCTCTCTATCAACTGTTTCAAGTTTTTCCATAAAATTTCATGTCTGAAGTGTGTGGATACAGAGTCTACTCCTTTCATCTAAAGATAATTTGAAATGTTCCACTCTTAATGAGGGAACAAAATACTAGAACTTTCATTTTTAAATTGAATTTTTAACATTAAATTCTGAAAATGTTGGTGCCCCAGTGTTTTGGCATAGAGAATAAAGCTACCATCTACGATGTCAACATCCGATACTTGAGACCCAGTTGCTCCACTTCTGATCCAGCTCCCTGCTGATGTCTGAGAAAAGCAGAAAGTAGATAACTCAAGTCCTTGAACCTCACTCAACCCTGAGTGGGAGACTCAGATGTTCCTGGCTCCTAATTTCAATCTGGCCCATCTGTGTTGCAGTCATCTGGGCAATGAGCCAGCACATAGATGATCTCTCTCTATTTGTCCTTCTCTGTCCCTCTCTCTCCATAACTCTGTCTTTTAAGTAAATACATACATCTTTTAACAAATACCCAAAAACATAGGAGGGGTGTGTGTGTGTGTGTGTGTGTGTGTGTGTGTGTGTGTGTGTGTTTGGAATGTAAGCTGATCAGCTAACATAAACACCAAAATTCAGAGTCTAGTTGTCTTCCATGTAATTAACTGCACCGAAATAAAATTTCTCCTCAGTTGCCCTCCAGCGTAGTTAATTGCTCAGGGCTGTGAGTCTGAGGTCTTCCCCACTGGGATCCTGGAATGAGATGATGGACAGAAGACATCTGGCAAAGCTGTATTGGCCACCAAGACCCTTCTTTTTAACTACTGTGTTTCAACATGTGCTCCTGAAACACTGCTCTTCTGTGGTGTTTGATTATTTATTTATTTGAGAAGCAAAGGGACAGAAAAAAGCAAAAACTGCTTCCACCTGCTGACTCACTTCCCACATGCCTGCAACAACCGCAGCCAACACTAGGAGCCAAAAACTCACTTGGAGCCTCCCATAGGGATAGCAGAAACTCAGATACCTGAGCCAAGATCTCCAAGAGTGCGCAATGGCAGGAAGCTGGAATGAGGAAACAAAGCCAGGAATTAAACCCAGTCTCTTCACTGTGGGACGCAGCTACCCTCAGGGGTAGCTTAACTGTCACACCAAACCCCTGGTCCCACAGCATTCTTCATCCCACCCCACTCATGCTTCACGGTTCTGCTTTGGTCCTTATTGCCTATTTAGCTTTGGCGTAAGACTTGCTTCTAAGAAGAGATTAAGAATGGCCTCATCTTACAGGTGCCAGTTGCAACAGCTGTCACCATGGAGTTCTCCAGTTCCAAACAGTTTTTCCTGCAAATCTCTAGTCGTGCCTCTTCCTAGATGTGTCAACGAGGCTCCACTTGCCTGCCTCTGTGCCATGGGCCACTCCCTGATGCAACAGCCCTCCTCAGTCTTCAAGCAGCATCTTTGTCACTCTGGTTAGTGGTCTCCTTTCAGTCAGAAGCCTCTGATCCACCAGACTTCTTGTCGACCTCAGCATGGCTCTCTCCATGCCATGGCTACTTACCGAAGTTCCATTGGTGTGAATTATCAATGAGAGGATGAAGGAAAGTGTTATAAAATCAAATTCAAGGTTCCATTAATGAAACTTAAAGTGAAGAAACAGAGTTTTCCACTATCACAACTGTCTTATGGTTGCCATGGAAACCAGGCTGCCCAGATAATTGAACATGATTAGCCAGGGGAAAAGTACAGAAGAGGCTCTTTCTGGTGAAAAGTGATCTTGACCTAGTTACTCAATTTCACCATCTGTGAAGCCAGAGGGATGGACCAGAGCGCATGCCAAAGCCTCAGCTGGTTCAGCATGTGGGACCTCCAAAGGGCATTCCTGGGAGCAAGCCCATTATGTACTAGCATCCTATTTTTAGGATACTTATAAAGACTTACATTGAGCAACAAATATGCTGCTTATGGTAACTTCAAGATAAATGTCATTCAAATATTTAAAGAATCAAAAGCTTGAAACTTCATGGCTTGGTTAATATACTTTCCCATTGACTGACAAATAGTTGCTGGCCCAACTCCCATAAAGGGTCCCCAAACTCCTCCACCCCATTCTCTCTGTGCAGACTGTATCTGCCCCTCTCCATTCCCCAGCCATGACCTGGCAAGCCAGCAGGGAACTGCAAACTAATCCAGCTACATTTAGCCTTGCTAAGTCACTGTTGTGTCCACCATTGTCTGGCCTCTAACTACAGCTGATAATCCTATATCCCTGAGACCATAAATGAAACTCTTCTTCAGAGAGATGGGTAGGACCAAGGAGATGAAGATTTGCTTAGGTGTGAATTGTCCAACATGACTGTCCTTATTGTTACTTGATGTGTGTGCTGCAGCATTACCCAGGCAAGGCAGGGCAAGAGGGGAAGGCATGAGCCACAAGAATAGGAATAGGAATGGGAAGGGGAATGGGGATAGAAATAGGAAGTCCTGGAATAGAGAATAGATCACTTAAAATTCATATAAGGATTTGCTGAACCCTTTAAGGGAAAAAGTTACGGAGAAGAAGCTATTAAACACTTATTGGTACCCCAGGATGCCTCCACATTTATCTTCATATGTCTTTGGTTCTCTATTGTGGAAGGAGTAACTAACTTTCCATGTAGTCCATGATCTTTGTCTGCCAACTATAAAAAGATGTAGATGTCTATTCTTTGAACAGCAACTAGGTGGGTTTTTCTTCACATGTGTCTCATCTGTGTTGGGAAAACACTTAGGGCCACTGTAGCAGGTGCACAGGTAAGATCAAGTAAAGATGCTGTACAGCACAAGGCGTCACCATTATTTGCTCCATGGTGGAAAAGTAGAAACTGGTTAAGAATATGGCATGTATTGTCGTGTGAGTCCCAAGAAAATCATGAAACTTGAGAGATGATGGACAAGAGGCACCAGTAATAGAAACATCCAAATGGTGAGGGTCTCCAGGTTGAGAGGGGGCAAAAAGCTTCCATGAGTGCAGAAACTCAACAGCATTCCGTATAGTCCCAGAGTTTCCTAAATCCTCCACTAGCTGGGAGGTCTGCACTAGCATCTGGGTCCCACAATTAGCCTATGACAGGTCTCCTATCTGAATGAATAGAGACTGCTTGTGATACTTACTTCTTAATGCGGAGGGAAGCCGTACTAGGTATCTTTTTACCTTCCTCAACTCAAGACACTGATGCCTTTGATGCTCTAAACTACTGTTTCTGAAAGTCTGGTCTTTGAAGCCTCTCCAGGTGGTCTGTGGTTTGCCCAAATGCAGTAAGTTTTGCTTGAAGAGCATTTTTCTACTAGAAATTTGAATTCTCCATAAAAAAAGGTACAGAAATAGACACTTGAAAATTATAACTGTGAAGATGGTCACATGTTAGTCAAACTTCAAATGATGTGTGTGTGTGTGTGTGTGTGTGTGTGTGTGTGTGTGTGTGTGTGTGTGTGTTCTGTGGTTGCAAGCATCAGTTTTGAGGTAGGGAGTCTGAGGGATTCCTTCAGTGTGGTTGTTAGTCTAAAATCTCGTTGGGAATGAAGTCAAGCCAAACACTCATAGGGTACTAAAAAATGAGACTGCTTCGTATGAGAATCTTTAAACTAGATAGCTGGTATTTCAGCTGAAAAAAATAGCATGAAACTAAACTTTGCAATTTTATTTCTGACCATGATGGAGGGATGTTTTGGCCACAGCACCCTCATAACCAATATCATTTCTACTCAGCTTTGAAGTTTAATGATGAGTCATAGTTTAGGGGGTAGTTTGGAAAGGGAATGGCTAGAGAATCCTCTTTGAGTCCCTTTGAAAGCCTTTATGAATCTTGATTATAGTATTTTTTTGCTAACTTCAATATAAAAAATGCTCTCCACCCATGAGTTCAAAATCATGGTAAAAGCACAGATCATTTGACTACTAAGATTTTGGTAGCAGCACAGTTTTGTTTAATCTCTCCCAGATTATAAAAGGAGATCTTCACAAAATTTGCATGAGTACTTCACAAAATTTGTGCAAAGTAGAATTAAAGAATAAGTGCATTGTAGTGCATTTTTAAAAATTCATATTTAAAATTTTCTTAGTATGCATTTCCCAAAGCTCCTTGAAAATGTTTCATACTCATGGATTTTAAAAATCTTTCAACTAAAGTATCTTTCTTTAATTTAAGGGACAGGTTTCTTGCATTGGCAGAAACCATGTCTGGGGTTTTTGTTTTTTTATTTTTATTTTTTTAGGATTTATCTATTTACTTGAAAGAGATACAGAGAAAGGGAGAGACAGAAAGATCTTCCATCTGCTGAAACACTCCCCAGATGGTCACAATGGCTGAAGCTGGGGGTCAGGAGCTTCTTCCAGATTGCCCACATGGGTAGCAAGAACCCAAACATTAGCATCCTTTTCTGCTGCTTTTCCCAAGCCATTAACAGGGAGCAGGATCAGAAGTGCAGCAGTGGGGAGTTGAATCATGTCCCATATGGGATGCCAACATCACAATCTACAGCTTTACCCACAATGCCACAACATCAAACCCATACACATCTTTCTAATTCCATTTCCCTTAAATGTTTTGAAGCACCTATGCGCAGGTCACCAACAAAATTAAATCCTTAAAAATACACAGCCATGTTTTGTGTAAGAAGCTAGGTGAGTAAACGGAACAGCATGCAGTGAGAAAGGCTCTAAGTTGATGCGGAAGGTTGAGTAGACTCTGTCCACTTGATCGTGATGATGTGGGAGACGGAATGACAGATGCTCCTACCCATACTCTGACCTAATCCATGGGCTCCAGAACCACACCTTTACAAGGAAACCAAAGCAAATAAATGGACATCTAGGCTGGCGCATATAAAATACCCAACTTCAAACATGAGTACCAGGATGCGTTTCACAAACAATTAAGTGAGGAAAATAATTCCTTAAGGATTCAAAGCCAAACTGAATTAAATGATACATTATTTAGAAATAAAACGGTGGTGTTAATCTTTCAGAAGAAGGAAGGGGTGAAACTCATGAATGTCAAGATTTAGGTCACCTCTGAAAAGACAGGAGGAGTGGAGTGAGAGAAATACAAGAGGGCTTGGTGTGGGTGACTTTCTACTTTTTAATCTAAGAGGTGCTTGTACAGCTCTCTGCCTTTTCTATTCGTTTTTATTGTTTTTACAGTGAACACTTATTATCTACAGCCGTTGCTATATATTGTATTGTCCCAATAGAACACCTAAAAGTCTTACGTATTTATTTTTATTTGAAAGGGGGAGTGATAGGGAGTGTGTGTGCATCTATATGATGATTCATTGTCCAAATACCCACAGCATCCAGGGCTAAGCTCGGCTAAGACAGCAGTGAGGAACTCAAGCCAGATCTCCCTTAAGTATCTGAACTGTCACCTGTGACCTCCCAAAACTAACAGTAGCCACAAGCTGGAACCATGACCTGAGTCAGGAAAAGTGATATGGGATGAGGGTATCCCAATCTGTGACCTAATTATCGCACCAAAGGCCCACCCCCATAAAACACTGTAACAGCTATTCTCCATACAATTGTCTTTGTCATTCTGATTTATAGGAGTTAAAAGGAGAATTTTTTGTGCACTGAAGAAAAGCAGTCCCCGAGTGTCACGGGCTAAGTGTTAAAAATGCAGAGTGCTATGACCCGAACATACTACCTACAGAAGCAGAATATCCGGGATGGGCTGCAGAACTAGTGTTATCTGGCCTAGGTCATTTCCAGTCTAGCTATCCATGGCCGTCCTTGAGCGCTCAGCCCTGGGCTGTATTCCAGTCATCTGAGTGTATTTGTGGCTCCCTACTGCCCTCTCGTGGTCAGTGGTTCTGCACAAATCAACAGAGAAAGCCCGCCCAAGATTCTGTCTTGAGGTCAGAGGTCTCTCCTGGTTTGGCGGTGGCTCTGAGGACTTGCATAGTTGGGATAGATGTCAAAACGCATTACCTAGAACCCACTAGCTTCCTACTCACGCTGCTGAAATCCTCGGTGCTTCAGCTCGGCTTACTTTCTGGAACTCTGTGCTTTCTGCTTATGGTGATTAATGTGATGGGTGCCCGGATCCCCTCCACCTGTGCTTGGTCCTTCCTACTCATGGAGTTCCCTTGACTCCGCACTGTACCTCCCCACCCCACATACAACTCTCCTGTGTGATCTGGTCTCCTCTGCATGAACACATATGTGTGGTTAGCCACATTCCTGCTTCTGGTCTTTCCTGAATGAACCATCCATCCTCTTTCGTTCTTTATGCCTTTTCCCTTCTGTAACCTGTCAGAGTTTCTGAGCCTAACAGAGAGTTTGAAATGGGCAGACTCACTCAGAAAAGTCATGAAATTGGTATAACTCAAAGGTCTTGACCATATTCTAAGGAAGATTCCGAGAATGTAGAGCTCGCTCACCTCATCCTGTCTGGTCCCAGCTCTGACACTTCGTGTTTCCATCCTGCCACTGTACAGTCCCTGGTCTTTTGGGTGAACAAGTGCCTGCTTCCTCCCAGCAGGCCAGAACACACCAGTGGAACGCAGTGCATTGTGATGATTCAAACCACAAATTTGGAATGGGAGCTGAATTGGAATCTGCTTATTTGTATGATGTGTGGTCTTGGGACACTGTACATCTCAAACTTATTTCCTCTACTGTAAGAAAAGAGACAGTAGGGCCTGGCATGGTAGTCTAGTAGTTAACATCTTTGCCTTGCATGCCCAGGTTCCCATATGGGCACCAGTTTGTGTCCTGGTGGCCCAGCTTCCCATGCAGCTCCCTGCTTATGGCATGGGAAAGTAGTAGAGCGTGGCCCAAAGTCCTAGGACTCTGCACCCTGGAAAAAAGCTCCTGGCTCCTGGCTTAGGATTGACTCAACTCCAGCCGTTGCAGCCACTTGGGGAGTGAAACAGTGCATAGCAGATCTTCATCTCTGTCTCTCCCTCTCTCTGTATATTGACTTTCCAATAAAAATAAATAGTTAAAAAAAAGAGAGAAGAGACAATATTTCATTCGAAATTTGTTGTGATTATCAAATGAGACACAGCATGAATAGACGTGCATCATATTCCATGCACATGGAAGTAGTTGACACGTCTTATTACCATCCAAGGGCAGAACTTTAGGGCTCCCAGCACTGTGTCTCTGAGATGGTCGTCTGGAGCCTGGGCGGCACTAGTTGCCTAAAGGCTCCTTTCCCTGGGCACTCTGGGAAATGCTTTAGCTGGGCTTCATTTGAATTTTTTTTTCACCTTCAAAGTTTGTCATGATTTGGCCTTGGAGGCTTGGGGCTTTGTGATCTCCAGCTCAGCATCCCACTGGACTCCTGGGGTTCTCCTGCTAAGTCTTCGTCCTCTTTTCACCTACTGCTTTCACTTTCAGCTGTCAAAAACAAAGTGATGTCTGACACGCATCCAGCTACTGCCATTCTGTCTGGGATCAAAGACTGCTTTAAGTCGAAGGATTCCAAATGAGCTAGGTGAATCAACTAACTAACTTTTCAGAGTGAGGGACGGTATACCATTCCAAAATATGCCACCATGACGAGTGTTATTTTGAACTCAACGCAATTAAGAAGTTGAGAGAAGGAACGTAGGTACTTAAAATGAAAGAGAAGGGTATTTCTTCTCTGTGGGGTACTTGGAGACAGTAGTCTCTTCACTCTAGAGAGGAGGAATCTGCATCGTAAGTCTTAGTAACTAGCCCTTGTCTTCCACTGTTTTCCCATATTTACTTTTCCATAACTTGGCTCCCCTCAAAATCCAAGTCCTGTCTCATTGTCTTACCTCTTCTCTTAAAAACTACTGTTCTTTTGTCAAGGCATTGTAGAAGCTCATGTTTTGACCAGCCCCTTGAGTTGTTTTTTTTTTTTTTTTTTATCTCAGGACACTCCCAAGTGCACATGCCAATGAACTTCAGCATGTATTTCTCTTATCAATCTAAATTTTGTTACTTTGATTCATAGGGCTCTAAGTGGGTAGAGAAAAATTGGTTTCAATTTTAAATATTTTTATTTTATTTGAAAGATTGAGCAAGTGTGTGTGTGTGTGAGAGAGAGAGACAGAGACAGAGACAGAGAGAGATGCCCGTAATATCCAGAGCAAGGACAGATAGATGCCAGTAGCTCAGAACTCAACCCAGATCTTCCACACACATTACCATGACCCTACCTAGTACTTGAACCATCAACTGTGATCTTCAAAATACATTAGCAAGAACATGGCTTGTAAGTGGAGTCAGATACTCTCACATGGGATGCAGACAACCCAGGCAGAAATTTCAGCACTGTATCAAATGCTCACCCCTCATCCCTCCCGTCTTTCTTCCTCTACTGCTCTGCTTCTACCCTCCTGCCTTTACACACCACTGCTGGTCTTTTCTTCTACTCAAAGGTAGCAAGCCCAGGGTTGCTGGCATGGTCCATTCCTGGGCAGGACTACCTCAATTAGAATTCACTCCCAAAACTAACCTTGTCTAGCCTATTGGAGAAATTTCCTTAAATCCTCTCTCTGTTCTCTAAAACATAGAGCCTGGATTGTTTCTGAGAGTATGAGAAGCACATTTGCTTTATATTTAATCAGAAAATAAGCTCTTCATTCACAATTAGATATTGGAGAAAATGAAAATTCTATGGTTAATGCAATACTTGAATTATTGACCCAATGCAGCATTCTTTGGCTGTGTGACTTTGGCAAATTATTATTTTCATCTATCAGGTTAGAGGGCTGGGCTGGATGGACTAAGAGGTCATCTTTCATCTACAAGAGGTCAACACCAGATCCATCCGTGTACAGGAAAATCAGATTTACTTGTTCTGTAGCACCGCCCCTCTGAAAAACTCCAACATTAAGGTAGGCACTTGATTCATCTAAAATGCAGAACCCATAAGCTAACGTAGGGCCACAAACCAAGCCAATTTCAGTGGCCAAAACAGCAACTCTGGTTTCCCTTCCCAGGTTTATTCTTTCCAAGACAGCCCAAATCTAAAACATCTCCTCCCTTCTGCCCTAGAAACATCTTTTAATGTCAAAATAATGAATTGGAAGCCCACCAGGCTGTGTGACTCCAGTGCTTTGGATTTCTATATAAACCAAAACCTAATTTACTATAAGCAGTAAAAAACAAAACAAAACAAAACAAAAACTTAACCTTAGCTAATCAAAAACTTCCAACTAATCCCTAACTCGGGATATGTCACTGATTCACACCCAAATAAAGCAAATGCTAAGCTGCAGACAATCAAATAAATACTCTATGTTGCCTCGGTGTTCACCCTATAAAACCTGCTCTTCCTATTGCCAATGCAGAGCTCTTTGTAATGCTTCCAGTTTTAAGTGTTGCCTGTTTCATGAATCCTTTAAAATGCCAACTCTCAGTTGATATTGTCTAAGCTTTTCTTTTTCACAGTAGCTTACTATTCATGCAAAATTTCTTTTAAAATTCAACTTTCCAAATAATGTGTGTTTCAGTCTCTGGATTATCACCATTCAATATTCTTCCTCTATCCTGCATAAACTAACACTTGGAAATATCAGCAGAACCATATGTAGTAGCGCTTCCACTCAGTTTCTGTAAACTAGGAATTTCAGTTTCAATATACAGCCCACACATCACACGGAGGCTGGTGGCATAGAGTTACAATTCAGTGTGTGGCAGGAGTGGGGAGGGAGCAGTTAGTATTTGGCAGATTTCTATTTCAGAAGCTGTATGCTTTCTATGCAGAGCTCACTGGCACCCAAACCAGCATTGGCATGGCCCTGAGCTGGCAAAGACCAGACAGCTCCCAGAAGGGAAAAAAATCACTAAAAGCAAAGATTTTCCCCCAAGGCAACACTATCTAATTTCCAACTTTGTTCCCTTATTTAACAAATGAGGTTGGGCCCAGTATGGTAGCCGAGAAGCTAAAGTTCTCACTTTGCATATGCCAAGATCCCATATGGGCGCCAGCTTGTATCCCGGCAGTCCTGCTTCCCATTCAGCTCCCTGCTTGTGGCCTGGAAAAGCAGTCAAGGATGGACAAAAGCCTTGGGACCCTGCACTCACATGGGAGACCTGGAAGAGATTCCTGGCCCCTGGCTTCGGATTGGCTTAGCTCCAGACGTTGCAGCCACTTGGGGGGGTGAATCAGCAGACTGAAGATCTTCCTTTCTGTATCTCCTCCTCTCTGTATTTTGACTTTCCAATAAAAATAAATATATCAAAAAAAAAAAAAAAGAAGAAGAAGAAGAAGGGAGGGGATCAAATTCTTCCCACTTTCCCAGAGCAGCACCTATATCGTTGGAAGCAATGCCATTTTCTTATTTTCCTCTATTGTCATCACAACCTTAATGTGTCCTTGTAAAAGTAAAGTAGGAATTAGATAAAAGTTGCCAGAGTTTCCTGATAGATATTTATGCTTGATTGTGCTACCCTTATTTGTTTGTTTTATCAATAAGCTGTTTGTCTCAGAAAGCATACCCTCACCACGTAGTAAAACATACGGGAGTTCTGAAACCCCTAAAGATAAGGGAATGAAGGATGCAGGCGCATAAGACCGGCCAAAGGCAAGGAAAATCCTGTGTTTGATCCAGAGCAGAAACAAAAGGGCTGATCCTTGAAAGCTAAGGCCATGGAGATGACCGCAAACATGAGCAACTGAAGTCAGAGCAAGAAGCCAAAGCTGGATGGAAGGGAGAGTTGGGAGCAAAACAAACTGTCATCACAAGTAGTGAAGGAGAACAGAGCATAGCCTCAGGCTGCATGAGCAACCACAAGACTCAACTAAGGGCCAGTTCTGATAGAGGTGAGCAGGTGGGGCAGAGCCTCTGGCCTGACTGAGTGGTTGCCCGGTAGAGGTACAGCTTTAAATCTGTAAGTCACTCAGTTACTGTGAATTGATCATTTCAATTTTTTTCCATTATATCACTGTCCAGAAAGAAAGAAAGGTTCTACTCTTGGCGTGTAGCTGCAGACTAATGAAAAAATAAAATTTCTGCATGTTTGAATCTTATGACATGAAAGGTTTAGGAATATTTTTAATGAGGGATAATTTAATAAATTTCCTTATACTATTTCATCCCCTCAAAAATTAAGCCAGTTGTCAATACATTTTATATCAAATCTGATCCAAAAGCATAATGGAGTAATTTAGTATAGTAGGAGACCAGAATACACCATCTCAAGATGTGCCGTTTTCACATAAGGATTATTTCAAGTTAAGAGCAATCAAGAACAAAGCAGAGAGGAAACCTCTGATCCTTTGCTCTGTCTGGTGGAAAGCAGGACATAGATTTATAAAGAGACAAGGTTTCCCATTTTCTTTCTAGGAAGGAGGACCGAGCTTTACTCCCGAAGACAATGTTGCATTTTCACTGGCTGGGAGACCACACCAAATGAATCTACAGTATCAAACTCACCAAACGGCCTGTATCAACAGGTTATTTGCCTTCCCCCAATTTACTACCTCTAGAGTCTCAGACTCCTTTTTGTTTTGTCACTTTGCATAAGAATAACTTATTTCCTGAGTATTGCCTATGTATATCTAAAAATACATGTTCAGAGATTTGATTGCTTTAATCTTGCTACTCCATCTTTTGTGAAAGAACTTAAGAGAAATGGAGAAAACCTTTGTCTCCCCCAACAGTGTCAATAATAGAACGAATCAGCGTTATTAGTATGAAATGCTGTAGCCAATTTCTTACACTGAAGATACAAATATAAATGCATAAGATGCTTATATTTAAGATTCATTTGTAACCATTGCAAAATAAATATATTAAGTATAAACTATACCCATATAAAGTCAGCAGTTGCTATTTTTACGATAGTTCGTACTGTTTTCCTAGAGCTAACTTGTCATTCAATGGGTGACCGATAACTTGGATTCAGTTTCTTTTGTGTTCAGTGCAGTTATTCCACCACTCTGGGACTATTCATGGGACCACTCTGGGTCCTACTGTGGGACCATTCAATCTTTCTGCTCTGTTTGTTTTTCTAGTACACAAGGAGTTTAGATAAAGTCTAATGGTCATGGTAGTCCATATGGATTGAAGAATGTGCCCCTAAAAATTCCCTCTGTGTGTTTCACACAGTTGTTTATTTCAAAGTTCCATAAGAGGATCTTGGTTATCCATTCCAACTCCCAACTCAACGTGATAAACCATGTTGATTGTTTAACCCCAACACATTTCCAACCTCCTTCTCTCTTTCACTCTCCTATTCCGGAGGCTAGAAAGCCAGATAAGCAGTTTACCAGTTTCTCTGCAGTTGAAGACGGCTTTGTGTTTATGACCTGTGACATAGCATTTCTTTTCTTGTAAACTGGTCCCATCTCTGTCTGTCTCTCTCTCTCTCCCTCTCTCTCTCCCTATCTCCTTACCTCTTTCCCTCCCTTTGTTTTTCTTCTTCTTCCTCTTCTTCTTATTGTTAAGACATTGAATAAGACAAAGACAAAGATGAAAAGCCATTAGTGTTGACTGTCAGAAGGAAAAGATACAGTCAGGCCCTTAACAACATCATTGACTGATGAATCTGTCACCCAATTGCCTCTTATTTTAAAGCTTATTTTAAAGATTATGCTGTTGTCGGTTCATGTAGTTGGAAGTGTTTCTAACTAGTATGTCAGCTTTTAGTTTTGTTTTGTTTTGTTTTTACTTTCTCCTTGAGGCAAAAATTCTCAGAGCTCATTTATCTTGTTTAAATAAACCCACAGGAGTAACAGATACATTTGTCATCATTGACCTTCCAAGAGTAATTCCCCTTTCCTCTGAGAATCATTTCCTTTGCTGAAAAAGTTATAACTGCTGATGGACAGCGTGGGGCTTCCACCAGTCAAATTTGTTTCATAGATACATATCTAAAATTCAAAGGTTAAAAAAAAAAAATCCAGGGCCCGGCAGCATGGCCTAGCAACTAAAGTTCTCACCTTGAACGCGCCAGGATCCCATATGGGCACCGGTTCTAATCCCGGCAGCTCCACTTCCCAACCAGCTCCCTGCTTGTGGCCTGGGAAAGCAGTCAAGAACGGCCCAAAGCTTTGGGACCCTGCACCACTCTAAGGTGGACTATGTCAGCTGATGGATTCTGGAAAGATTTCATTGTGATTGGAGTGGCAAGATCGGCAACAATACAGAACTGTTGCACTATCAAAACCACTTGAGCAGGGCCCTCGGAGCATGCCCCACACCCCGGACCCTGAGATGGTTGGAAGGCTGGGTGTGGCTTCTCTCCTTATCTCTCCCCTCCCCCCACATACAGAAAGGAAAAAAGAATGTCAAAACAATGGTCACACCTACTTTGCTCTAGCCTCTGACCCTTCACACCCTAATCAAATAAGTAAAAAGTATCAAACTAAAACTTATACAATAAAAAATTAATAATGTACAAGAGGGAAACTTCAAGCGAACTCCTTATTCTGTGCCTTACATATTAATTAGTACTGTTTTACTCCTCTCTACGCTCTCCGCCTCACCTAAGCTTCCTATTTGGAGAACCAGCAATGTGCTCTAGCAGTCAGGATACAGCAAGAGACCGGAGCAGTGCTCAATCCCAACTGAAGATGTCTGGGCTTTCCCAAGCGTACTTTAAAAAGTTTGTGGGAAAGATGGAAGTTTCAGGGTAGTTGTTGTGGGAAGTAGGTTAAGGAGTTGCCGGGGATATCCGCATCCCATACTGAAGTAACTGGTTCAAGTCCAGGCTATTTTGAGCCTCCAATCCAACTTCCATATAACGGGCCCCGGAAGCAACAAATGATGGACCAAGTATGTGGGTTCCTTCCTCCCATGTGGAGAGCCAGGCGCAGTTCCTGGTTCTTGGGTGTGGCCTGGCTTTTATGGGTATTTTGAGAGTGACCCATTAGATGGAAGATGTCTATTTTCCACTCTCTGTCTCTCCTCTCTGTCACTCTGCTTTTCAAATTAAGGAATAGACATTTCAGAAAACAAATACTGCTCAGCTTTATTTTGAAATCCAGACATACTTTTTTCATAATATGCATTTGCAAAACATTTTGAAAGCTTCTGATATTTACTATGTGACCGGTACATGTCACAGTTAACCACTTGAGTTGTCCTTCCACATCTGCTCAAAAGGAATAAAACTGTCTGTTCTTCCTTCCTCAGAGGCTAGGGTGAGAAACACAAACACTCCAAAACATTTGAAACATGAACTGTTCTGAGTGTGCCATTTGTAAAACCATGTCTGTGAAACATTCTCATGCCTTTGGAATCTTTGTGTCTACTGCGGACATATATCCTGAGAATTAATTTCAGGGAGGAAAAGAATTTGGCAAACACAGAACAATTATGACACAAATGATTGATTCAAATCATAACCATGAATCTGTGGGCCAAGCGCTAAAGAGCAGGAGCTGCTCATGGGATCAAGGGCTGTCGGATCTCATTAGGACATGTGAGCTCTGGGAGATGTTATACAGGCCCCAGACCTGAGAATGCACCCAGGGAAGAAACTAGAGAAAAGTGAAAACAGTTTCTTCTCACGTTGCAGGGAATTTCCTTACTTACTTTGTCTTCTTTCTATCTTACTCCATTTCTGATGTCATATCTCAATGCCAAAAAACTAGTTACTTTATAAAGAATAAAGGATCATTCAGCTCAGGAGGGCTGGGAGGCCCAAGGTCAAGGAGCCACCCTGGTGAGAGCCTTCTTGCTGGCAAGAAACGTCTGCAGAATCCTGAGCAGGCATCAGGTATCAGATGGCCACAAGGCATATTCAAAGACAGAGCCAACAGGTTTGTACTACAGACTAGGGACCCATTAGCCCAGGAGTGGCTTAATCCATATGTGGGGACATAGTCTCAAAACCTTATCACCTCTTGAAGTTCCCATCTGGCTTCACTTCTTAGTCCTCAGGACAAGGATTAAATTTCAACAGGAGTTTTGGTGGGGGTATCTCAAACCATGGCACTCTCTAGTGTGAAATAAAGTTTCAGGAGGCATCTCTAAGAAAGTTTCAAACCCAGAATGTCTATGTCTTTATTTATTTTGTGAAATTCTTTTCAGAGAGAGATAGAGATTGTGAGAGGGAGAGAGAACTACATCCTCTGGATCATTCTGCCCAAATGCCAGCAGCTAGGGCTGGATCAGGCTGCAGTCAGATGGCAGGAATCCCAGGTGAGTCTCCCATGTGGGTGGCAAACTCTCAGCTCAAGGAGCATCACTGGCTGCCTCAGTGCACATTAACACGAAGCTGAAATCAGGAGCAGGGACAGGACACAATCGTTCAGGCCAAGTGTCTGCCTCTTAAACCAAAGCTTCATTTGTTCTTTTCAATATTGTCAATGAAACCCTTCTTCATAAAAGTTGGAAAATCAATGAATGAATAAACAGATTCAACAGTAGATCCCACCCGATTGCCCTCACACTTAAAAGCCTTGGGAATAGGTCATCATCCATTTTGCTCCATGCAATATTTCTCGGAGGGTGCTCCATACATCATGAACTTGGGGTTATCTTTTGAACTGAAAAATCTTTCAGGTACATCTCCAAACTGAGAATGTGAATTTTAGAGTGGGTGTCTCCTAGCAGTTAAGATGTCATGTTCCATATTGAGTGCCTGGGTTCTTGATCTAACTGCTAACTCCAGCTTCCTGAGGAAGCACACCACAAAAAGCTTCGGTGATTGGGTTCCTGCCAGGCACATGATTGACCTGGCTTGAGTCCCGGCTCCTGATCAGCAAGTCCTTGAAAGCATCTGGGGAGTGAATCAGAGGATGTGGTGCTCTTTTTCTGTGTGTCTCACTGCTTCTCAAATTAAGAATTTAAATTTTAAAAGAATCTGAAGTTTTGGTAGACAGAAGATGTATATAATCTGCAAGCGAGCTGGTTGGTTTATATACACTTAAACATCCCATCTTTCAGTTGCCATCTTCATTATAAATACCACCTAAAAGATTTAATGGACCTTGCAAAACATTGCCAGTAACATTAAAACATTTAAAAGTACTGTATGTATATTTTTAGAAAGAATTCTGAACACTAGATAGTAAATTCTCGTGAGCATAGTTGATAAACAAGGGTGACTTTAGGCAAAATTTCATTTTTCAAAATGAAGTCAAAAGTTTCCATTTATTTTTAGAAATTCTATTTCTCCCTTCTTAGTTTTCCTAGGATTCTGTTACAACCAAGGAATCTGTCTCCTCTGTAAGCTCTTTTAACTGTTATTAGCCACATTAACATAGTAGTTATTTAGACTGGTCCTATATAGAAAACTCGCTGAATCTTCTGGGTGAAAAGTAAAGACTCCAGTGATCTAGATATTTTAATTCAGACGTTTATTTACTCTTTCATTCAAGATATAAATATTACTGGAAGTTAGGAAAATAAGACATGGAATAAGACATAATCCTTGATTTTAAGGAAAATTATCAGAATTTATAAAACATCCATTCAATGGTGGGGCATTTCTTAACAAAACTACCAAAGTATCATCTGATCTTTAAAAAGAATGTCTCTCTGCTTGTGCTATTTATTAATAATTATGAACTCAGAATCTATAAAGTTACAAATGAACTTGTAAATGTTCTTGTACATAGAGGACAAGGATGCTGCTTAAACAATCTATAGTGTAGAATTCCCCCTATATCAAATAATTCTCTGTCCTTCCAGAATCAATAGTACTGAAGTTGAGAAACCCTATTCTAAAAGATCAAAAGCTACTGATTTGGAAACCAAGATATCTTCGCTCTCTTTGATAAAGACAGTTTTAGTGGCTTCTGAAACTATATATGTGCCGGAAGCAGGAAATGAAGCTGGTGAGAAGAAGATTTTCAAGTTTTGGTAGGGAAGGATGCTGGAGGGCAGGCAGAGTTTGTGAGAGTACAAAAGAGTTTTTGAAATATTTGAATCAGTTGAACATTCCACTTTAACTTAGATACTAAGTAAGATTGAAGATGCTGTAACGTAAGCCAACAAAGCAATGTATTATCTTAATGAAATATTAGTATAGTTTTCTACATCTTAAAAAGGGGGAAAACAGGGCCCAGCGTAGTGGCCTAGTGGCTAACGTCCTCCCATATGGGCTCCATTTCTAATCATGGGGGCCTTGCTTCCTATCCAGCTCCTTGCTTGTAGCCTGGGAAAGCAGTCAAGGAGGTCCCAAAGCCTTGGAACCCTGAACCTGCATGAGAGACTGGGAAGAGCTCCTGGCTCCTGGCTTTAGATAAGTGCAGCTCCAACTGTTGGGGTCACTTGGGAATGAATCATCAGACAGAAGATCTTCTCTGTCTCTCCTCCTTTCTGTATATATCTGACTTAGCAATAAAAATAAATAAAATTTTTAAAAGGGGGAAGAAAAAAATAAACCTGCTTATTTTTTTAATATTGCATAACTGCAGACATTTAGTAAATAGATGATGCAATTTATTTGAATGTCGAAATTTAGCAAATGACGGAAGTACCTTTATATCTAAAGCTGGGTTTCATATTTAAATATTTTATGAAACTATTTTAAGCTTTGGTAATGTCACTGTGTAAAGTTCTTTATGTATGTATCCAAGTTAGTTTATTAACAGTCTTTTATGCATTACATATAGAATAGACACCTGTTGAATTATGCTTCCTGTATTATGAAGAAAGGCTTCTTTCAGCATCTCCTTACTGAAAAGTCAGAGGTTTGACACAAAGAGGAGGAGTACATGTAAAGTCATTACTGTTAGAACTGTTTTGTTTTGGGGCTGGCATTGTGATGCAGCAGGCAAACCTGCCACCTGTGATACTGGTATTTCATATAAGCACCGATTTACGTCTTGGCTGCTCCACTATTGATCCAGCCCTTTGCAGCTTGGGAAGAACAGCAGAAAATGGCCTGAGTGCCTGATTGCCTGCTACCCATGTGAGAAACCTGGAGAATGTTTCAGCTTGACCCATGGCAGCCATCTAAGGAGTGAACCAGCACGTGGAAGATCTCTCATTGTAAATCTTTCAATTGGATAAATACATCTTAAAAAAAAAAAAAAAAAGCTGTATTGCTTTTCCATCGTGTCAATTGTCTTAAGGAGTAAATCAGTGTGCCTCTTGTGAGAAACTCAGATAAACAGTTCATTTCTCATTAGAAATCTGAAAAACCCACAGCCCTGGTAGGACTAATTCTTTTTGTACTATTGGCAGGCAGATACCATAGCCGGAAAGCAGGATTTCTCTTTTCATTGAACATTGAACACTTACTAGCTCCTGCAGTGGCCATGAACAAACCCATCTTTTCCTTTATCCCTGTGTCTGTCTTTCTTTGTTTGTTTGTTTCTTTGTTTGTTTGTTTCTTTGTTTGTTTGTTTCTTTCTTTCTTCTTCTTCTTTTTCTTCTTCTTTCTTCTCTTTTTTTTTTTTTTTCTTTTTCTTCTTTCTTCTTTCTTTTCTTCTTTTTCTCTTTTTCTTTCTTTCTTTCTTTCTTTCTTTCTTTCTTTCTTTCTTTCTTTCTTTCTTTCTTTCTTTCTTTCTTTCTTTCTTTCCTTGTAAAGGGAAACTAGCCAAGGCCATCTCAACAGGTAGAAGATTTTGTGTGTCAGCAAGTCTGAGTCAGAACTTGGCTGAAAACTACACCATATGTTCATACAGATGATAAAGGATCCTATGAGGTAGGTTGTTTGTTGTGAAATTTTCATGAAAGGATATATTCCTTGTTCTAAATAGTCAAGCTACAATGATTTTGAATCATGATACATATGATTTTACTTGTTCTATGATTTTGTTTTACTTTTTCTTGTTTACTTGTTTTATATATATATCCTTACAATGGTGGATTTCAGTTTTCTAGGTTCACTTCTCTGAATAAGAGTCCAAATGTGCATCTTAACTGTAAGAATAGGAATGCATTATTTATAAGATTCAAAATAGCTTTAATGATGATTGGTTCAAGTGTCTCTATTATTATATATGAGGGTGATTCTCTACACATTTACTATATACCAAGAGTCTATCTGTTTAACATTTCTTCAGGAAGACCTACTTCTATTGGGAAAATCACTTTCTGTGTATAATTACAAGTAGGTCTGGAGCATGCCTAACTCGAGTTTCCTCCAGCAAATTATTCCACAAAATGGACTTAGCAGCTGTGTCCAACATAAAATCTTTTGTTCTACTCATAGGTAATTAAAGCCATCCAGTTAGTTTAATTAGTTTTTGCATAGTTATAACATTTGGTCTGACAAGCATGTAATGTTATTTTTAATGTGCTCCAAACTATTGAATTGGCCTTGACTTGTGCAACTGACATATGTCCTGTCAAGGATGGCCCTCAGCATTTCCGTTCGAGATTAGGAAGGAATGCAGAAAGGAGGTGCAAAGCCATGCTTTACTCTGCATCTGTTGAGCTCCATTTTGCAGTGTGCTTAAGGCTGGGCTTTGAACAGGCTTGAAAAATCACTCTGTAAGGATGTGACTTAGAATTTGCGATTTCTGAAGAAAATTCCTTCTTGTTTGGCAGTGCCACAGAAAAACTGCTGCTAACCATTGAACAAGGTCAGTATCAATCAAGCAAAGTATTCAAATGTGTCTTCTTAGAAATGACCTTATATTGAGCAGAATTTCATTTTTAAACAAAACAAAGTGTTTGGTCAGAATTGTATTTCTTAACTAGGTAGTTACATTTTAAAAATTGATTTAACATTAAGTGGTAATATTTCATAAATACTGTGGCTTCTTTTCCCCTCATGCATATCTTCCTAAAAATATCGGGTTTGGGATTTAATTCAGGAATATTGGCCAACCATTTTATTGAGGTGTATTAATAAATTATTGTACTAATCACTTAGTTTTACGGAAAAGTTCAATACACTTATCCTCAACTCTTTAGCAAAGAAAAAATTTCCCCCCTTGTATTCTTCAATGTGGTCAGCATTTTTTCAGAATTTTTATTTGTAATTTTTTTGGATTCTATAGAGTGCATAATTTTTACCCCAAAGCTGTTAAATTGGTCACAGTACTATCTGTTTTGCTCCTTATCCTAAATTACTCCTAGCCTAATCTGAGCAGGGTAGACACAGGAATTTCTGTTCCAGAGGCCTAGAGATACTGGTAGCTCCCCAACAGGGAATGGGGCCTGAGGGCAGTGCTTAGATAGTGGTAGATTACTGCTCCTACCCCTTCCCCAGGGAACAGTGCCTGGGGTCAGTGCTTAGAGAGTGCTGGAATCACCAGAGAGAACAGGGCCTGGGGTGAATGCTTAGAGAGAGTGGTGGATTATCCCCGCGAAATAGGGTCTGGGTCAGTGCTTAGAGATAGTGGTGGATTTCCCCCAGAGAACAGTGCCTGGGGTGAATGCTTAGAGAGAGTGGTAGAACCCTGCAGGAACCCAGCTTGAGGTCAGTGCTTACTTTTGGGATCCAGCTGAGGGGGCAAAGACTGACCCAGGACTCTAGGAATGAGGCATACAGATAGCCCAGACATTCAAGGAGGCACGCTCCTGAAAGCTGTGAGCAGTGTTCAGCTCTGGCTGTTGGGTGGGGCTCACCAGGAGGACTGAGCAGGTAAAGTACCCTAACCAGGCTGGTTTTTTTTTTTTCACCTCTAAAACTGTGTGGTCTGAGATAGATTTCTTCACCTTCAGAAGCCTAGAGTTCCCTCACCTGTGAAGTCCACTTACTTCCCTGGACTGTTAGGAAGTCAGAGTAACATGATTCACATGAAGAATGAAGCCAGAAAACTTTGAGTAAGATTCAAAATCCACTGATACTGCTGTGGCTACTGCTCTCTGGCTTCTAGAGACAATGCGCTGGCTCTAAAGACCTGGCAAGCTCCTCCCTCCGCTGGTACACTTCCTGTACAGCCAAGGTGGCCTGTGAATTGCTGCTTCCCTCCTCTCTCTCAATGCTATGATTTTCTTTTTTTAATTTTAAAATAATCTTACAGTTCTCAGCAGTAAAATACTTCCCTTCCTTTACCCTAGCCAGGAAATGAAGGCCGTATAAAGGTTGGAGTTTGGGATTGCTAAGTAGAATTGGTTCTATTGATCAGCCCTCTATTTACCAAGTATGAAATTCAGGTTGTACACTAGAAAATCTGAATGACAGAAACCAAGCATCTTTGGTACATAAATTGCAATATCTAGTCATTGCTAACCCTTGAGCTTTAAAGTAACATTCCTACCAAATTTCCAACCAAAAAAGAAAAGTGTGTCATCTCAAGGCATATGTCTTTAACGCCTTCCAACTCAGCAGTTCATTTTCCTTATTGGGCTATTCACTGCTATTCATTGGGTAATTTGATAAGTAGCGAAAGTTGTTTGGAAAATAAGTAAACAAGGAACAGTAAGGCAGAATGGTTAATCATATAGCAGATTGGTAACTGTTGTCGGGTTAAAGCCAAGTTTGTCACTCAACTGGTGTCTGAAAATAAAACTATTCAAATATAACCCCAAAAAATAAACACACAAAACAAAGCTTTGAAATAGCCTCCCATAACTAGTACACAGAAGAGTGTACAAAACACTTTTTCCCTAAAGTATACACACTGCTTTCAAAGATTTTTTTTCAAATATTTATCTACTCAAGAGGACATGCACTGTGTTGAGCACTGGGGATAGAAGCACAAATATGAGCGTCCTGAGCTATAAATTAGGCTACAGCCCTGTGGACACAGCGGTTACTGTAAGCAGTAATTATATTAAGCACATCCAAACATAGCCACCAAGGTTTTGTTTTCATTAGATCTTGCACAAATTCCTTATCCTTGCACAATGGCCTTGATAGGGTTCTTATGATCACTTGCCATAGGGAGGAGTATAGAGTCATGGCTCAGAGGAAACTGATTAGAGAAGAGAGATATGCTTATCAACTATTCAGAGAAAGAGGGAGAGTGGGAGAGAGACAGACAAAGCTTGCTTTCCCATGCACTGGCTCAATCCACAAATGCCTGCAAGGACCCAGGCTGAGGCAGGCTCACATAACATTCTGAGTGTCCCAGGTCGATGGCAAGGAGCCAGCTAGCTACCTTCTCCCTCAAGTATCTGCATGCAGGCACCAGAGCCTGCCCTCAAACCCGACTACTGATAGGGAATGCAGGCATCCCAAGTGGCATTTTGTCCACCACAAGGAGAAATGCTCACACCAGATTCTCTATGGACAGGCAGTTAAGAGCAGCATACAGGTCCTGATGAATGGGATGAAAAAGGCACAGCTTGCGGAAATGTGCTCAGCTTGACCACAGGTGAAGTGCAAGATGTTGACTGGTGGCAGAGGTGAGGAAAAGCTACTGGAAGCGTCTGCAACCACTCACGTTAACTGTGGAGCTTCACTTGTAATAGTTACAGCAACGTTGTGATTCCTATTGCCTTTTTTCCCCCTTTTCCTTTAAAATATTCCTTTAAAATAAAACATGCCTAGTAAGGTGGGTTTTCGTGATCATCCCTGCAACAGAGCATGACAAAAAACCGTGCCTCTCTTTGCCAGGTAAACTTCTTCAAAATCAAAGACTATCACTCTCAGGTACGGCTCAAAGGACAGAATCAACTGCACTGTGGGCAGGCAGGAACAGGTGCTGCCACAGTTCTGGGTATTTGACAAGAGTCCAGCTGCTACACCCTTTCTTGAAGAAAGCCAGCTAGCCTCTCGCGCACGGAGCAGAGCTGGCGAGGCCTTGTTCTCAGCCCACACAACACATTCCTCCCAAAAACCTCCCGGGGGATGCACCAATGAACTCTCCAGTTCACTTCTAGAAAGTTCAGTTCTAAGTATCCAAAAGCCTCTTTTAAGTATTATTTGAAGAAGTACTCAAGTTTTGCGATCCAAGTCTTGCTAGAAGAGAGCCCTATTTTCACTTATATATGACAGATTCATAGTATCTTCCTCACAAGCCATAGTGAACCAGGAGTGAGAGTTGCTTTGTGAGACAGAGTATGTACTGGCTTCCTAAGATGTTAAATGGTCTGTGCTCTCGTCCCATAGTCTTCATAAAAAGACCTAAGCTTAAACTGCCTACATTTAGTCTGCAATACTGCTTGCTTAAAGTTTAAAAACAAAACAAAATCCACAAACAAGATCCTCCAGAACCCACCCCCAAAGTCTCTAGCAGTAAACAGCAGATGAGCTGCAAAACACACCTGCTGTTTCTCACATAGAAGCTGGTTTGCTTTTAACAAGCAGGAGGGCATTCTTTGTAAACTCCATTCAGTAGCATTAAGTCCTGCGAGGCCGAGCTGAAAGTGTTGTGCCGGTTTTTGAAATCCCCAGATAATCATCAAGACTGAAGTCGGTGCTAAGGCAAAAAGGTGGTTTATTCAGGTTAGCCTAGGTAACCCAGCCACCTCCCCCAGCCCAGCATGGCTGGGCGGGGGAGGGGCAGCCGCAGCCAAGGCTGCTAGGATCCACAGGAAGGACAAAAAGAAGCAGGAGCCAGAAGAGCGAAGGGAGCCCAAGCCCCCCAGTTCTTATACATTTCAGGCTATTAATTATACAGTCATGACTTAGCAGGCTTCTATTGGTGGGTTTGAAACAAGCAACTTTCAAAAAGTACAAATTGATAAGCTATTGGGCTGTGAATCTTTTTTTTTTTTTTTTTAATACTAATATGTTTTCCATATTGTTACCTTCATGTTTAAAAGGGGGGTATTAAGGGAGAAGGCCCACCCAATTTCCCACCCTCCCCAAGTCCCGGGTGTAGGGCATGCTCTGAGGTTCTTGCTCAAGTGGTTTTGATATTGCAACAGTTATGAATCGCTGTCAATCTTGCCGCTCCAAGCACTATGAGGTCTTTGAAAAATCCACTGATTGACATAGTCCATCATAGCTTAGATGGTTGGTTGACCTGTTCTGTCTTCTCTCTTTTCTTCGTTAGGGTTCTGAGTCCAGCATTTAGATTAGGAAGATCTCCAAAGAAACTTCTTGTATGTGCTAACAAGTACAGGGCCTGGCACCGTCCATCGCTCCAATCAGCTGGTGGTTGCAATTCCTGGATTGGTTCTGTTTTCACTCCCGACTTCCACTGGAACCAATGGGTGTTGCAGTCCAGTCTGGTTCTGCCCAGCACATACTTGGCCCTCACATAAACCAGCGGGAGCTGTAGCCTAGGTTGGAGCGACCCACAATAACCCCAACCAGGCCCACCCCCTACCCTGGTTTGCCAGTAAGTGTAGCAGTAATCCAGTCTGTCCCACATCCCATTCCACCCCAGCCGCTGTCTTAGTTTTATGTCCTCCCGTGGAAGTGGTAACCCAAGAGGGATGAGCCCACTATTTCCCTCCCAGGCCTCTCCCACTCCCAGATTCCAGTTGATGCTGCCCAAACAAACCTCGCCCACTTTAATTTTGTTTGCACCAGTAGGAATAATCCGCCCAGCCTGGCTTTTCCCTGATCTAGTCCACATGAGGCGCACAGGTGTGGTAGCTCTGCCTAGTCTGGTCTGCCCCCATCCCATGGGCTGTGAATCTTATCAAACACCAGGTACCTCCTTCCTGAGGAGTGATCTGCCTACGTGACCTGCCAGGTGTCCTGCCGGGTGTCACGTAGACTATCAGGCCTGGAGTTCACACAACCCCCAGCCAAGCCATTAAGGCGGAATCACAAAAGGCAGAAAACGCCTAGGTTCTTCAAAAGCAGTCATGCACACAGGGAGGGCCAGAGACAGGCCGTCGGGAAGATACCGGTCATCGGATTATGTTCATCATGAGAAGTACACAAAGCGAAGCTGGGGCAATCATTGGATGTGTGGCATCTCAGGAAAGTAGCTTACATCTATCTAGAGGCTATCCAGCATGGCCGAAAAGGTTGGGAACTGTGCTGATAAAAAGCCCGTAGTAAAGTGAGCCTACGGCTACGGCCCGTTATCAGCTCAGGTGACGTCTGCGTGCGGCTCTGTCCTTCGGCGCAAGGTTCAAGGCTGTGCCCAAACCGCTCGCGAAGCAAGGACCAGGGGAGCCGAGGGGTGGGTCTGAGAGCGGGAGCCAACCGGGCCGCGGCTGGGTTTGAGGTGACGGATCGCGCCGCGGTGGCCGGCGACTGCCCCGCGCTCGGCCAGGGTTCCCGCAGCGCGCCGTCCCGGCAGCCCGTCCCGCGTGGAAGCTCGGCACGGGAGGAGGCGCGTGAGGCGCGGGCTCCACCCCCGGCGCCGCCGCCGCCGCCGTCGGGGTCAAGACGCGGTGGCCGGGGCGCCTCGGCATCCGCCGGCGCCAGGACTCCAGGCCGCCCGCCCGCAGGTCCGGGAAGCGCGCAGCGGACGGTGAGCGCGGAGGACACAAACCCGGACGCAGTCAGGCGAGGGGCGGCGGGGCCGGGGGCGGGCGGACCGCGGTACTTCCGGCGGTGGCACTTCCGGGTCGCGGCGTCGCTGTGGGCGGCTGTGCCCCCGGCCCCGCGCGGTTTTTTGGCGGTCGGGGACGGGTCGGCCGTGGTGGCGCGGCGCGAGGGGCGCCTCGGCAGGCTTGGTGCGGGAGGTCGCGGCTGTTCCCACGCAGGCCGGCCCGCCCTGGGGTGCTGCTTCAGTCTGGCCGGGTCCTGCGGGGCGTCTCAGAGCGGCTGGGCCGCCCCTGCGAATAGTTTTTTTTTTGTGGAGGGGGACCCGCTTCCCACACTCTCCCTCTTTTCCCAGAACAAACTCGGATTCTTCACGTATTTTACACAACAATGAAGGTCAGGTTTGCAAATTAGCCCCGAAACTGGGGGCGCCCGAGTTTAAAATGAGTTGGAAAACAGGACAAGGTGAAAGCCTGGTGCTGCAAGTGTCAGGGTTGGGGTTGGCAGCGTTGGGGTTCCTGGGTTTCTGGCAGAAACCTGACAAGGTGTTTCAGGTGTCAGGGCAGTTCCCTTGGGAAACAAACCAACCGCAGGCTTGTCTGCAGGCCACAATGTGCCTTTATCCTGCTTGCCCAAGGTTTATCAGAGTTAGGCTTTGTTAAGCATTTTCTACTTTTTCCACCAAGGATCTGATGATGAATTGCGCTCGCTTGCGTGCGCGCACACGCGCGCGCACACACACACACACACACACACTGTGTGGCAGCATTAGCATTATTATAGTTAATTTGGTAAAACGTGATTTTCACATCTAAAAATCAATTTCAAGTAAAGCCAAAGCATGCGGTTGAAAATGTTTTCTTCAAAAGCTATTATTCCGTTTTCATGTCCTACTTTAAAAGCCAATGTTCTTATTTGTTGGAGGAAAATTTTCTGCCAATAACCTTGGATAACGTTTTATAGAATTTTGCATGCCAATATCTACTGAAATATCTATCATTTTGCATTGTAATAAGAATAATACTTTACCTTTGATTATTAAGACATTAATATTCTAAATTCTAGTCGGTTTTAAATTGCCATGCTTTTACACATTGTTTAGTACTAATATAAAGTATAAAAACTATTATAAAGTATTCCTTACAACTATTTAAATTATATAGGTAAGCAAGTGCTCTGGTTTATTATGTGTCGATAGCACTTTTATTTCAAGTTGCAGTGCTTTCAAAGTTTTACAGCGAAGCTTACTTAGTTTTTGAAAGGTAGGGAGGCAGAGGATGCTCTGGCCATTGGGTCCTGTGCCAGAAGCCCGTAACAGCCTGAGCTGGCGAGGCAGGGGCCAGGAACCAAGTGTGAGGGAGGCTTTGAGCTGGGTCTGGATCTGCTCCTGGTATGTGTCTGAGGGGAATGAAATGATCAAATGATTCAATTTCTAGTACCCACCAAACCACTTAACAAAGTACCCCAAGGTCAGGCCAACCAGGTTACGTATCTGGGCCTTCTCTGCAATCTGTGGTTTAGGGAAAGAGGTCCTTGTATACAGTCTTTATTGATAAGATGATTACTGGAAGGTTATTTTAAAATCCTTCATTCTCATTAACATATAGGACTGTAAAGAACTGTGCCCCAAAAAGGGATCATTCCCGCTGGCTCTGCATAGGGAGCCAGGAATTTGAAGACAGACATTCTTTTAAGCAGACTTCTCAGAAACAGAGTTCTCAGCTGTTTGTTCTTCTTTTTCATGGGGCGTTTGAAGTGTCACATTGGGGCAATTTCATGTGTAAGGAGCAATAACTTCTTGGCAGAATATCATCATATATAATTATGAGATAGAAGGCAAATTTCCGGTACCCAACCTAGTTCTGCATTGTCATCCTTCCAATAGTTTCTCCATTGCTTCTCACTCCCAGCAGTTTATTTTACTTTCTGTTGTACTTAGAGCTGGAAAACAGAGGTAACTTTTATAAATTCCCACCATCACAGCTACCCACCTACCTACATCTGAGCTCATACGACCCACTTCTTGCTACAAAGGATGGTTTGTGTTCTCTTGAAAGGCCAACATCCTTATGTACTAGGGCCTAGCCCCTTTTGCCTTTTGAAATGGCTAGGAAGTTTGCTAATATTTCTTCATCAATTTTTGTTTCTGATTACATCTTTTCTGTGGGCAAGCAAAAACACGGATTTGTTCATCTGTGGTGTCATCTCCCACATCGTCATAGGGTCATTTCTCTTCCTCACCGGTTGCTTCTGTTTTCCCATTTGGTTTCACCTTTTCCTGCTTTCTTTGTGCAGTCTTTACTATTCCGGTTTTATCTACATTATGAGCATCTACACTATGTTTTCTTTATGTTTTAATGTTTTTTTAATATTATGCTACTTTATCATACTGAATTTTTTTAAATACTACTTCATTGTAATCTAAGCCACTTCAAACGATGTGTGTAATACCATTTGTGCCTTCCATCTTGTGGGATATTGGCATGCCACATTTTGTGTCTACGTAAGTTATATGCCCTATGACACATTGTTGTATTCTTTGCTTTGATACATACATATTTTATAATGAATTTTTTAAGTATGAAGAATGGCTTTTATATGCTCCCACATATTTGCTACTGTAATTTTGTGTGTGTGTAATTTATCATTTTTTCTTCTGATGAAGAACTTGTGTTAGTATGTTATAATACCTATCTATTGGTAATGATTTTTTTCAGCTTCTTTGTCTTAAAAAAAAAAGCCTTATTTTGTCTTTAATTTTGAAAGTTATTTCACTGAACACAGGAATTTAATAGGAATTAGCAGGTTTAAAAGTAGTTCTCCATTGCTTTCTTGCTTCAATAGTTTCCAAGGCAATATCTGCTATTATGTTTTTTTCCCCCTTTTGCACTCAATGTGGCTGCCTTAAATTTTTTTTTTATCACCAGTTTTAGTCAATCTAATAATGCTGTGTTTTTGTTTGATTTTTTTTTTTTTTTTTGCCTGGATTATGTTGGCCTCAGATACTGGGTTTAAAGCTTTGTTCAACCTTGGAATTTATGAGCCATATATATATGAATGATTGCTTGCTTTGCCCATAGTTTGCTTGCTTTAGTTTTTAGGTGTGCTTTATCCTGGATGCTTTATATTTCTGTCTACAAGTTCAATGATTTGTTATTATGGTTCTACAGTGAGGTTTTTTTTATTATGTTTTTGACAATCTTTACATAGTTAATTAGGGTAAAAAGGGTAATTAGGGTAAAAAGGTTCAAGGGCTACAGGAAAGTGAGTAAGACTATTATTTCCATATTGTTTCCTTCATGTATCTGAGGTAAAGGGGGATATTGAGGGAGAAGCCCTACCCAGTTTCCCACCCATCCCAGGTCCCGGATGTGGAGCATGCTCTGAGATACTTGCTCAAGTGGTTTTGATAGTTCACTAGTTATAAATTGCTGCCAATCTCGCCACTCCAAGCACGATAAGGTCATTGAAAAATCCACTGATTGACATAGTCCATCTTAGAGTCTCCGTTTGCCCAGTATTTTCATTGCCAACATATAGCTGAGGTGGTTGATTGACCTGTTCTGTCTTCTGTCTTTTCTTGATTAGGGTTCTGAGTCTGGCGGTTCAATTGGGGAGATCTCCAAAGAAACTTTGTCTGAGGTGTTCCCAGACCAGATTCTTGTATGTACTAGCAAGTACAGGGCCCAGCACAGTCCATTGCCCCAATCAGCTGGTGGTTGCAACTGCTGGGTTGGTTCTGTTTTCAGCCCCGACTCCCACTGGAACCAATGGGTGTTGCAGTCCAGCCTGGTTCTGCCCAGTACATACTTGGCCCTCACATAAACCAGTGGGAGCTGCAGCCTAGTTGGAGCGACCCACAATAACCCCCACCAGGCCTGCCCCCTGCCCTGGTTTGCCAGTATGTGTAGCAGTAGTCCAGTCCTACAGTGAGTTTTGAACCCATGTAGTGCAAGTTTTATAGTTCATTTTTCATCTTCAGAAGCTCCTTTTGGTCCTACCTAGTACCTGTTTTTTCTCGCTTCTTCATATTTATGCTTTCCTTTAACACATTACTTATAATAAACAATTGGCATGTTATAATTAACATCATTGCCTGTCAATTATATGAGTTCTGTCATTTTTCCTGCTTTACCTGTTTAGTAATTTTTTATTGGAAGGTAACGATTTTGATTTTATGTTCTTGTGTCCTAGTTTTTGTTCTATTGAAGACTTTTAGACTTTCATCTTCACAGCAGTTAAATTACTTGTGGGACAGTTTAATGTTTTGTTTCTGTATATTGAGGAATAGTTTGACTTGTAGCTACCTAAGAATTTTTATTCTTTTTTCTTTACCTTCTCTGATGGGGCTGCACCCAGGCATGTGCCCCCTGATACTCTGATGCTTCTGGAATCCTTTTTGTAGCTGCCTCTCTCAGCTTCAGTGGTCTGATACACAAATTCTGGGTGTTTCAGTAGCTCTGAACTCTGACCCCTGCTGTTCCACCTTGTAAGGCTACCAAGATGTTTGATACTTCCCTCTCTTAACACTTCACTCTCCACCTGGTACCAGAGCCACAGTCCAGAAATTATTTCCAATTGGAAAGCAAGGGATAACATAGAATGTATGTATTTCCCTTTTCTCAGGGTCATTGTACTAATAATCTGCTCTTTGAGAGAATGTTAGGAAAAAAAATCACTAACTTTCTATACTGAACAACTTAGTACTATTTGTGGTTTCTTCCATATTTCTGACAAAAAATAATGAAGATGCTTACAAATAGACAAAATTGAAGGGAAAAGAAATCTTAGGACTTCAATGCATATGGAAATCATCAATATATTTTACTATAATCATAAAAGTTCATCATAGTACTAATATACTTATTGTTACCTTAAAATCTCAGAAAGGGAGATTTATGTAAATGGTTTCTTTTCATGGTCTTCTGACATTAAGAACAGGGATAGTCAATAAAGATAGTGAAGGTAAAGTTTTCCAAAGAAAGATTATGATGCATAATATTCGAATAAAGTAGCTGAGTTTGTGTGAGATGAGGTGGGCCATAACTTGGCTCTTGAGTGTGCAAAGGTAAAAGGTCAGAAAGACAAAGGAGTCAGACAAATTATTATTTAAATAAAGGAAAAATTTAAACTAAAATCAATGATCTCAAATATAAGTGAAAATATAAAGAGAAGAATTCTGGGTTAGAGGAAGAAAGAAGAGGAAACGTGTGCTTGTAGCTTTGTTGATGCTTTCCATGTTGAATATAGCAGGAATGGGGGCAGGGGAGGAATGTACACTTAGCAAAGTTTTACCAGAGCCTTGGGCTTTAAAAACTATTTGTTAATCATTCTAAATTAAAGTATTAAGTGAACTAGCTACTAAAGAAAACCTTCTTCTGAGCCTTCCTTAAAAATTAGTTAAAACACTGAAAGCAGCATATTATTTTTATAAAAATAAGTTTGCAGATGTTCAGAGCTTGAGTTCTTAAAAGTTTTCTCAGAAACTTACGAGAATTCTTTTGTCTTCACACAGTGAAGGATTAATTTTAGATTGTCTGAGTTGAAGTTGCTACTTAACACTAAACTATTATCCTTAAAGTGAATTATTCGTAATATACTCAAGATTTTGTAGGTAATTATTCATAATATACTCTAGATTTTGATTCATCAACTGGGTTTTATTTGTACGATGTAGGAAATGACTTTTGTTGACTGAAAAAGCATTGATGTTTGTTTTTATTTTCAATTTTAGAAGCAAAACCCAGGAAATGCCTCATTCTACAAACAAAGAACTGATATTTGGCATCATGGTAGGAACTGCTGGCATCAGCTTGCTGCTTTTGTGTTACCACAAGGTCCGAAAGTCAAGGACAGCAATGACTTTGCCTAAATTCCTTTCTCTGGGGAATACATTTGATTCAGTCCCTTTGCAAGATGAAATGTATAATGATTATGGAACAATGGCAATCTCTCAAAGAAGGCAGCTTCAGATCCTGGATAAGTTAAATGAATTAGTGACAACCATGGACGAACTGAAGAAGGAAATCCTATTTCTTAAAGAAACTATCCCAAAGCTGGAAGAATATATACAAGATGAACTTGGAGGGAAGCTAGCTACTCATAAGATAAGTCCTCAGCACAGAGCTAGAAAAAGAAAGCTCACCACAGTTCAAAGTTCAGCAACAAGTAACAGTTCGGAGGAAGCCGAGAGTGAAGGAGGGTAAGTTTCTTCACCATCTATCTCCCACTAACTGACAGCTACAGGGTCCCTATGTAGAACTTGCTGTGAGAAGGATCTTGAGATTTTTACTTCTTTTAGTGAAGTTGTTGTCATTCCCAGTTTACAAAATGTTATTAATTTAAATGAAGAAGGGAAAAAATCTGCTAATAGCCTTCATTGTTAACCATAAGCTAAATATTAGGACTCATGAAAATTGGGTAGATGATTGGGATATATTTTCTGTACTTTGTTAGAACCTCTCACCTGTCTTAGCACCCAGGATGTGTGGATGGCTGTACACCTGTTTGGGACTTGGCCGGTTTTATGTGCTTGGGTGTAGTGGTGACAATGATGATGATCAGATTCTCACTGTGTGGCCTCTAGGGGATCTGCCGGTGTTGGTTTCTTTATCCTTCTTAGCACCAGGGTTGACATCTTGAATAACATCTCTTCTTTTTGTTAACAATATGTTCTAATTGATTTTGTTTTTATCCTTGTTTCAAGACATGGAGTCATTTGCTACCTTAACAGTGTTAGCTCCTTGCGGTGAGAATAGTTTCAAGTACTAACGTAGATACAATTAATAATTGTATTTTTTTAAAGACTTTTTTTTTTTTTTTTTTTGGAAAATCAGGTATACAAAGAAGAGGAGAGACAGAGTGCAGGGTCCCAAGGCTTTGTCCCGTCCTTGGCTGCTTTCCCACGCCATAGGCAGAGAGCTGGATGGGAAGCAGGGCAGCCAGGATTAGAACTAATGCCCATATGGGATCCTGGTGCGTGCCAAGGCAAAGACTTTAGCCACTACTAAGTTACCATGTCGGGCCCCAATAAATATATTTTAAAACTATTTTAAAATCGTTAGTGTACATTAACGTTTTCAGTTTTAAAATTCTTATTTCTGAAGGCTTTTCTTTTTTTGTTTTCCTATTTTTGAAGCTGCCCACTTCTGTTTTCTTTGTCATATTTGCTCTATATTGCTCAATCACACTATAGGCTTCAAAATTATTTAAATTATAATGTTGTATGCAACTTTAGAAATCTCTAAAAACTTAAATTTTATTGCAGTTTAAAGTAATAATTTACTTATTATTCTTTCATTTCATGGTGTTCTTTAGAAAAAATTAGATCCTGACTTGCAGTGTAACTATATAGACTTGTCCCCTGTCTGCTGACCTAGATAATTTCATCTCATGTTAGTTTCTTCTCAGATATTATGAATAGGTACTATATTGATTATTTGAAGAGAATAACAGCAGTATACCAGTAGGGTAGAAGGTATATATTCCTTTATCAATAATAGAGGATGATGATAAAAGACTACAAATAGATTTAGACTTTTGAGGTTTCATTTGAAACTCCTCCAGTTTTCATAAACCAAAATATGAAACTTTGTTGTTACATTTTTGCTGTTATTACTTTTAGCTTCTTAAGACATTGATATAAATGTAAATTCTGATACAGTGATTCTCAATTCCTTAGTGCAGCCTAAAATTGTGGGAAAAAATTTTTCTGCTTCAGTTTTTTAAGTGAAATGTTGCACAAGTAACTTGAAATACTCTTTCAACTCTCCTCTCAAAGATCACCTTTACTTTGAAGTTTCTTGGATAAGATACAGGTGCCAGTTCATGTCCTGGTTGCTCTACCTTTCATCTATCTCTCTGCTTATGGGCTGGGAAAGTGGTAGAAGACAGCCCAAAGCCTTGGGACCCTGCACCTGTGTGGAAGACCTGTAAGACGCTCCTGGCTCCTGGCTCCTGGCTTTGAATTGGCTCAGCCCTGGCCATTGCAACCAGTTGAAGAGCGAACTAGCAGACAGAAGACCTTCCTCTATTTCTCTTCTTCCTCTCTCTGTATCTGCCTTTCCAATAAAAATGAACACATCATAAAAAAGTACTTGTATCATGTTATTTTAAATATTAAATGAGATGATGCAGGAAAAGGTTTTCATTCTAATTGTAATCATTTCTTAAAATTTTATTTTTGACAGTAGGAAGGAATATGTATTAAATATAATTACATATATATATACATATATATGCATGCACATAAATATATGTGGAATTTTTATTGGAAAGGCAGAGAGAGGAAAGAGAGAGAGACAGAGAAAACCGCACGCCCCCCCCAATCCACTGATCCACTCCACAACAGCCTAGCTGAGCCAGTCTGAAACCAGGAGTCAGAAGCTTGTTCCAGGTTTCTCACATGCAGAGTCTCAAAGCCTTGGGCCATGCCCCACTGCTTTCCCAGACCACGAGCACGGAGCTGGATGGGAAGTGGGGCAGCCAGGACATGATCAGGCACCTACATGGGATGGCAGCCCCTACAAGACCATAACTTAGCCATTGAGCCATTGCACTAGGCCTCATACTTCTTTTTAAGTCTGTAAGCCTAATTGACACTTTGCTTTATAAATATTTTAAATTATTGTAAATAAAATAATTCCTTCACAGTGGTCATGCTTATCGCTGTGTATATGCCAACACAGTTCACTAGGGAAAAAATATTGCAGATAGGGAAGAAGTATTTAGGAAGACCAATGCACCCTGGGATGCAGCAGGTGATGGCTCAAGTACTTGGCTTCCTGCCACTTACGTGAAAAATATGGAATGAGTTACAGGTTGCTGACTTCAGACAGGCCTAGCCTTGAGTGAAAGATACGAAGGATGTTTCTGTATGTCTCTCCTCTCTGTTTCCTCTCTTTTCTCTGTGTCCTCTATTCAGATAAGTAAAAATATAAAATAATTTGATGAAGTGCTAAAATTAGAAATGTAAATTTTTTTGTTCAAGTAAACCTTTTAAAAACTTTTATTAATATACACATATTTCATGTATTTCATAGGTACAATTCCAAGAAGACAATCAGATATCCCTTCCTTCCTTTCTTTCCCCCTCCATCCTTCTCCTTCCATACTTTTTGTTTAGTAATTTTTGCAAAAACACAGTTTTACTCAATTCTGTAAACACAGGCTTGATGCATCACTAGCCACCATATTCAACAAGTAAAAACTAGAAAGATCACATCATAATTTTCTGTAAGAATCTTGAGCAGCAAAGTCCATACAGTCTGTCTCAGCTATTTAGCTCTCCCTCTGTAGTGTGAAGACAGCCATAGAGGATGTGAGACTTGTCTGTGTTTCATTAAAGCTATACACACGTGCATTAGGTAGATTGGGGGTCACAACATGTTATCCAATGTTTGAACTAGAAAAATATGTTTAACAGGAATCTTTTGTGGTGCTTTTGGTCAATTAAAATGAGAGCTTTGCTTTTTGTGCTTGTGTATAGGAGATCATTAATTGATAAGATCTGAAAAAGTAGTTAGTGGATAGTGTTCAGGACAGAAACCTGATCTAGCCCTGGACAAATGCATGAGAAGTAACAGTGTGGATACCAGAAGGAAGTACTCCCTTACCTTAAGGAATTTGACTTTAAATTTAGAAAGGAGAATCTTTAATCTGGAAAAAGTTGGTCTCAAGCTTAGAGAGCTATATTTCACACTCTGCTTTTGGTAATATTTTAACTTAAGGAGTAGTTGACCATGAACATAAGAAGTCAATAAAGAGAGCATGAGTGAAAAAACAAGGAAAAGCCTTTCAAAGAAAGGAAGTCAGAAGCAAAAACAAAGAGGACATAACCATGAAATTAATGGTGACCCATCACATTAGCAGCATTACACGTAGGTGTTGGGCTAGCATGTGGAAGAAACAGAATACTATTACTTACAGTCTCTCTCTTTGTTTAAGCGTGATGTTTTTTATTTTATTTGTTTTCATTTATTTTTATTTTATTTTATTATTTCATGAAACAATTCCATTGGATCTGGGATTTCCCCTCTCCTCTGTCTAAATCCTCTTCCCCCACTGATTTCTGCTGTATTATTGCAATAGTATAGTCCTTCATAAACAGTCGTAAGTCTATGATTCTTCTCTTTAAGTGTATCCTGGCATTGTAGATATGGACACTGGCAGACTCCAGCATCCTATTGTTAAGGTATATTTAACTGTTTCATTGGGAGTTCATCCTTGATTTGGTGCAGAGATGCATCCTGTATTGTATCTTAATATCTGGATATGCTCTTTTACACAGTTACTATACATCCACTTAAATGAAAAGCCATAAAACAAAATCAACAACAGTAAGAAAAATAGAAAATTTATAACAACATGAAGTTAAACAATATGCTACTGAGTAACTACTGTGTCACTAAGGAAATGAAAATGAAAAATCTTAAAAAAAATAATGCTACTGTATAACCTATGTGTCACTGAAGAAATTAATAAGAAAAAAACTATTTTGAAGAAATAAAAATAAAACTATCAAAATCCATGATATGTAGCAAAAACAGTATTGAAAGGGACATTTATAATATCAGGTACTTACAAACAATTGAAATATGTCAACTAAATGATCTAATAATGCAACTCAAAGATCTATTAAAAAAAGGAAAAATTAATAAGAAGCAAGAAATGATAAAAATCACAGCAAAAATAAGTGGAATTGAAACTTAAAAACTACAAATTGCAACAAAAGACTTATTGTTTAGAAGATGAGCAAAATGGACCTTTAGCCAGACTAGCAAATAAGAGAGAAAAGCCAAGTAACATTAGGAATAAATAAGAATACATCATAAGGAACTGGTAAGGTGATCTCTTCTTGCTGAATGGATCCTTTGATCATTATGAGATGTCCTTCATTGCTTTTAGTATTTTCCACATTAAAGTCTGTATTATTTGATATAAGAATGGCTATGCTAGCTCATTTTTTTCTTTTCCATTAGCCTGGAATATCTTTTTTCATCCTTTCACTTTCAGTTTCCACATATCTTTGCTCATGAGATGTGTGTCCTCTAGATAACAGATAGATTTTTTTTTTTGCTCCAATCATCTATTATGTTTGATTAATGAGTTTAGGCTATTTACATTCAGGGGTAATACTGATAGGTAATAATTTGGTTTCTCAAGACACATTTCCATAGGCTCTGGGAACTTACTAGCCTTTTGGAAAGCATTATTAGTCTAAGAAAGTATTAATGTGTGAACTCATCAAGTCTCTAATCCTGCCACCTTCAATAAAGGAATACTAGTTTAGATGAGGTTAAGCTTTTTCATTGTATCTTCCTAATCAATGTTTCCATTACCATAAAATGTATAAAAACCATAACCAATGGGAGAAATACAGAAGAAACCAACTTACAAATCCATTCATCATAGCACTAATGTTTATGGGTACCCATTATTAGCTATGTTCTCATAGGTGGCACAGTGGCAACAAGGTCCCTGCCCTCAGAGGGCTCACTTTCCTTTGGTCTTTGCCTTTTATATGGAGATAGTTTTTCCTGAAAGCCTCACATAGTGACCTTCTTGTATTTTTTCCCCCACTTTCACAAATTGAAGTATACAGCATTCCATCCATTTCAATAATAAGTCCACAGATGAGTCTCAGTGCCCCTGACATCTTGGCATTCTGGGTAACATGTTCCTGCAGATCTTCTCTGATAGTAGGCCCAGTAGCTACAGTGTACGCCAAAAATCACAGCAATTCTATGTATCTTATAAGGGAAAGTGAAGGGTCCAGTTCTGTGACTACATACACATTACAGAAGAAAATGGAAGTCAGTTCCATTTCTAGACCCTGCCATTTAATTCACACGTTCATTTAGATTTTGACATTTAAGGAGATGGAATCTGGGAAAGAGCTCACAACTCACTAGTAACAGTCATACCATACATATAACCGTTGTGCTGTATGCCTCTTTCCTTCCTCACACCTGTTTGAAAAGCCTAGGGTGTCAGGTGGGCTCTAAGGCACATTATGAGTGGGGCTAGTGTTGTAGCATAAAGGGTAAAGCTGCTGCCAGTAGCACTAGCATTCTGTATGTACGCTGGTTTGAGGCCTGGTTGTTCCACTTCCAGTCCAGCTAATGCACCAGGAAAGCAGAAGATGGCCTAAGTTCTTGAGCACCTGCACTCACATGAGAGATCCAGAGAGAATTCCAAGCTCCTGGCCAACATCTGGCCCAGCCCAAGCCATAGCAGCCATTTGGGGAGTGAACCAGCCAATGGATAATCTTGACATCTCTGCTTCTCTTTTTTACTTTACCTCTCTAGTAAACAAAATAACTTTCAGTAATATGCAAGTCCTTGATCACAGTATCTGAACCATTTTTCAGGATTGTGACAAGAAACTTCACCTGACTAATGAGAGCCTCACCTGAGGACCACGAGCAGGTTCATGGATTTGCTTAGTTGTGCTGTGGGTGTATTAGATCCCCTGTTAACACAATTCAGCAGGGAGACTGATGTCTTCTTCAACATTGCTGTTGTGAGTAAAGGGCCCAGGGATAGCAATGCAGGTATTCTGGTTAACATGCTGCTTGCTATGCCATGAGTTACACTCAAATTACTCTTCTTTTGGACCCAGCAAGTTAATGTCTTCTGTTGACATTCATGAAGAGTAAGAGATTAATTTTTAGCTTGTGTTAAATATAAAATCAAGGCATCGAGAAGACTGTTGTATGCTGAGAACTAGAAAACTTCATTCCTCTTAAAAAAGAATTTGCTCTGGAGTTTCTTAGAGTTGCATGTTGGGAAGGAACAAAGACCAGAAGTGTTAGTATGATACAGGGTCAGGATATTGAGCAATAAATAAAAGCATTTGTAGGCATGTTTTAAGTCATAAGTGGCTACACATAAACATAGATACCTGTTATGGAGACAGTACTCCACATTGGGTTAGAGAAGGAAAGAATGGTGGTGTTTATTTTCTAGTAACTCTGTTTATGCTACTTTTAGATTATTCCAAGTGGTAATAAACAGTGGCAGTAACATGTTCTCATAATCTTGGCATGTGGTCTAAACAGTCAGATGGCACATTTTGCTGCCTCAGTGGACAAAATTTGTTTCATTCTCAGAGGCAAGGACATTTCCAGTAAATTAAGCTGTTTGACTCATCTTACTATAGTTTCACACAAAAGTTTATAACATCACTTTTGCATCTCACTGGAGAGTGTAAAAGCCTGGGGTATTGAGGATAATGTTCAGTAAAAGAAGAATGGATTAATAGACCAAGGTCACGACAGGCATGGCCTCGTGAGAGACTGTTTTAGGCAAAGAAGTAAGCAGAAGCCATGTAGGTTATCATCCTCATCCAACAATTTTCTCACCTCTTGATTTCTTGGATGACTCCTTGGGCATAAGGAAGCTAGAATGCTTGTTCCACAACCTCACAAATTACAGCTTTTCATAAATATGGGCCACAGAATAATTTTATACTAAACTGATGTCATTAGATTCTAGAGTTTTTGTCATCACATTCTGAGTTATCACCACGTTGATTCCACATGCAGCTTAAGTATTCAGTGTTCTGACCTGTTCCACCTGCACAGGGCATATTACGGCTCAATGATGATGGCGTAGAAGGGAAGGGAAGACTTAATTTGGATTAAATTCAATATGGGAGAATGCCTAAGGTAAGCCTTTAAAAACACTTAGTCACATGTTTTGTGCACTAAAGAATATTGAAAATATCATAAACCAAGCTTTAGTGGTTCTTTTAGCTTCCCATAACAATTGGCCATCTGGAATCACTATCTAGTTGAAGCATTGTCTCCAGATAGCTTCTGCTCCATCCATGGTTATTATTTTATAATACGGCTGGTGAACAGGGTATTTTATTCTACTTAAATCTTTCCAATATAGTAGTTAAGAGTCGCAAACAGATATTTTCATTTCTTATCTCTAAAATCAGAATTTCTGTTTTCTGTGTTTCCAGAGAATCCTTTAGCTTCCCTTTATCTCTTTGTTGCTTCTATCATTCTCAGCTTCTCTCCCCAAGGTTTGATAGAGTGGGGAGGTCCCATGTGGGAAGATAGAGATAACCTTTTAGACCCACACATGCTGTTGGGCGCATGTGTGCCATCATCACATTCACCCACCCTGCTTTCCATATTCTGTATTATTTTCTCTATTAGTGAAGACGTCGTTAGCATCCTTTGGCAGGTGTCCATTCTGCTCCCTATTTTTTTTTCCCTCATTTGCGCTTTTTTCACTCTAGTTGCTGCCGTGAGGACCGAGTTACTGCAGAACCACAGCTCCCTGGAGCCTCCTCTCGTGTACAAGCTTGTGGATCTTCTGGTTTTAAAACACCTCATCCTTCTGCAACATATAAAGTCCATTCCCCCAGAGGAAGTGCACAGTTATCTTTATCAAATACATCTACCTCCTCATTTTTCTCCACAAAACGATATTTATCTGGCAGATTTCAAAAAAGCTATACTTTCCCTTCTGAGCAGCAAAGTAGAGCTAACTTTGAGTCCCAGGAAGAACCAAGTTCCCCCGATTTAAATGCTTTTTCAGAGTCATTTGCTGCCTTCCCATCTCGAAGACGTTTCTCGTCCCGCAGACTCAGCGTTGTTTCATATTATAAGAGTGCCATTTTTTGGACTCCTCAATTAAATAATCAGGACATGTTTAATCTCAGTGAAATAGAACTCTTTTCTGAAAGCCCAAATAATACTGATGCTAAAAAGCATATGACTTTTTCAACTTCTGAATTTAGCAATGAACATTTTGGGAATTTTGAAACAAAAACTACTTCAGACCATCAGAGCACAATTGATAAAGTCGCACATCAACAAAGCACAGCATCCCTGGGCTATCTCCCAACTGACATTTCCTCTCACGGTGATATTCAAGAAGATAATCAGTTCAGTAAATATTCAAAAGATTCTTTTTATCCTCGGTCTCAAAATCACATTGCAAATTATTCTCCAGCTATGACTCAGAAGTATCGCCCTCAGAGTGTAATTTCCCTTACCCTCCATAATGTTGGATTTTTTCACATTATAAAAATCCTGGTATTTTTTATTCCATCTCTAGATGAAGATACCACAGGTCTCTTTGAAGAGAAAATATTTGCTGTTTCAGGTGAAGATGAAGACAGTAAGGTTACATTGGACTTTTCCTTCTTTAGGGTAGCTCAAATCAAACATTTTCTACCAGTCACACTTCATATCCTGCTGTAGTTGGTGCTCATTTATCACTCCCCAAATAGCCAGAGCAATCAAGTCTGGACCATACTGAAGTTGGAAGCCAGTAAATCCATCCTGGTGTCGCACATGGGTGGCAGGTGTAATCTGCTGATACTTAGCAGAAAGCTAGTTAAAAGTGGACCAATCTTTCACTCTAGAATAAGGTGCCAGCTTCACAAGGAGTTGCCTAATCTACTAACTACAATATCAGTCTGTCCAAAACAAAAAGTGTTAAAGATTTATTTATTTTTATATGAAAGGCAGATTTTACAGAGAAAGGAGAGACAGAAAGAGAAAGGTCCACCATCTACTGGTTCACTCCCCAGATGCCCACAATGGCTAGAGCTGTGCTGTTCCAAAGCCAGGAAGCCAGAAGCTTCTTCTAGATTTCCCTTGTGGGTACAGAGGCCCAAGGGACTTGAGCCACCTTGTCTTGCTTTCCCAGTTCATGAACAGGGAACAAGATCAGAAGTGGAGCAATCAGGACATGAACCTGCACCTATATTGGATACCTGTGCTGCAGGCAGAGGATTAGCTTGATGTGTCAACACAGCAGATCCCAAAGTTTGTTTATAAAATTTTTCAGATTTTGTTTCTGCTAAATTAAAGCTTAAAAATATGTTCATCTATATAACTGCATGGAAAATTTTTACAGGTAATTAACACTCAGAATGTAGCTAAACTGTAGAAAAAAAAGGAAATTGTATTACTTTCAACTATTAATTATAATAAAATGCCCCCAAATCTCAATCATTAGGCTAAGGTATTATTTTACTTTTTGTTTTCTCTTTCTCTTAGCACATATATATTCAAAAATCATTTTTGGGTTTTTGTAGGTGTTATGAAATATATATTACATACATAAAATTTACCATCTTAACCATTTTTAATGTGTAGTTTGGAGTTATCAAGTGCATCTACACTGTCATACAACCGTCATCCCCATCTGTGTAACTTTTTTCATCTTACAAAACTAAAACACTGCACTCCACCTCTGCCAGCCATCATTCTACTTCCCATTAGTGATGGTGACTGTTTTCAGTGCCTCATATGAGAAGGGAACCTCAAAAAGTTCTCAGAAAAATTAAAATATAAATTTATTTTGGTGCAATAGATATTTCAAATTCAGGCATGTGCATTTTCCACAAGCTTTTGGGAAATTCTTCATTTAAGTGGAATAGTACTTGTCTTCATGACTGACTAATTTACTTATCATAACAAACTCAAGGTTTGTTTATCCATGTTGTATTATGTACCAGAATGTACCTTTTTAAAGATCAATGATACTGTATCATATATGTATATCACATTTTGCTTATCCATCCGTCGATAGGCAATTTTGGTTGATTCCATATTTTAAATATTATGAATAATGCTTCCTGTGAGCATGGGTGTATTATACCTTTTAGAGACTTTGCTTTCATTTTTTTAGAGTATGTAGCCAGAAATGAAATTGCTAGATCATATGATACTTGTAGTTTTCATTTTTAGTGTTCACTATATTGGTTTCCACAGTGGCTGCACCATTTTGCATTTCTGTCAGGAATGCACAAGGATTCCAATTTCTTGACAACATTTGCTATTTTGTTTTGCTATCATAGCCCTACTAATTGGTGTCAGGTTGTTTCTAATTGTGACTTTGAGATCATTATTTCTATTGATTACTGACATTGAGGGTCTTCTCATGTGATAACGGATCTTATATATATTATTTGGAGGAATGTCCATTCAAGTCTTTTGTCCGTTTAAAATTTTCTTTATTTGAAAGTCAGGGACACATACACACACAGTTTTTCCATCTACTGGTTCACTCCCCAAATGGCCAGGCCTTGGACATGTCAGTTTTAGTATCTGTGCTGCTGAAGCCTGCACTAGGCCTTTTCATATTTGAAAGTCAGGAACAAAGTTCAGGCCTGCCTCATGGGTGGCAGGGATTCAACTACTTAAACTACCATCTGCTTCCCAGAATGCACTATAGCAGGAAGCTGGAATCAGGAGCAGAGCTGAGACTCAAACCCAGGCACTCTGATGTGGGCATCCCAAGCTGCATTTTAGCGTCTAGGCCAGAATCTCTTCTGTTCAAATCAAGTTGATTTTTTTTCAATGTTAGGTTTAAAATTTTTATTTATTTGAAAGACAGAGAAACAGACAGAAGGATCCTCCATCTGCTTGTTCATTCCCCAAATGCCTGCAACAGCTTGGGTTGGGCGACGCCAGTACCAGGAGTTTGCAACTCAATCTAGGGCATATATTTGTGTCAGAGAAACAAGTACTTGAGCCTTCATCTGCTGCCTCTCAGGGTACACATTAGCAGGAAGCTGGATTTGAAAACATAGCTTGGTCTTGAACTCACGTTCCAATATGGGGTGCAAGCATCCCAGTGAGCATCTTAAATATTGGACCAAACACCCACTCCAGAAGAGGCCAACATTCTTTGGCATGTGGATATCCAGTGTTTAAAGAGACAGTTCCTTCTCCATTAAATGTGTTTGGCATTGTCAAAAGTCATTTGAGCATAAATGTCTGTTTTGACTGTGGATTTTCCTAATTGGCCATTTGTTTGCTTGTTGACTGATTTGTAGTGTGCCCACAAAGCTTTTCCTGCCTATTGTTGTCTGCTTGAGACATGCAGAAGAAAATGAGGACCTGTTCCAATATAACTAGGATTACTCATCACTGATAGATTCCTGAAAAACCGTATTTTGTTTTCACACTGAATAATGTCACATTCTTAAGTGCCACTGTGCTGTCAGAGATCTGTTGTTACTAATGAGGCAATTAGTTGTTGAAGAGATGGGGAAATGGCAGAATTTTTATTAAAATTGGGAGCAGAAAATAGGGTCAATAAAGTGCACAAGTGACAAATGTTTGTAAGTGAATGTGAACTTAAGGTGAACTTCTCTAGGCCTTTGAAATGACTGTTAAGAAAATTCTAGATTTGATATCACAAAATCTGTGAAATGCCTCTAGGTATGGGGATGATAAGCATGTAATCTTTAACTCAAATAGGTATGGTTCAATTTTCTCACTCATATTTGGGTACACCCTAGTTGTTTCATCAATAACTATTGCATTGAATGATTACTCTGTTCTTTTAATTCATATGTAATGGTTGCACATTTTTATGGAATAGGATGTAATATTTCATTGCATGTGAACAGTGGGAAGAGATCAAGTAATTGTCATTTACATTTCATTACCTTTTTAAATATTTGTTAGAAGGACAGAATAACAGAGACAAGAGAGATTTAGAGAGCTTGCATCTACTGGTTTACTTCCCACCCAAATGCTCTAAGCATCTGTGGTGGAGCCAGACCAGTGCCAGGAGCCAGGAACTCCCTCCATTTCTCCCTTGAGGTTGAGCAGTACTCCAAGCTTTAGCCCATCACATGCTGCTTCTCAGACAGTTTTCAGGATGCCAGTTTGAAAGCCCAAAGCAAGGACTCAAAGAAGTACTCTGGCATGGAATACAGGCCTCCCAGCTGATGCCTGAACTCATTGGGCCATAATCCCCACTCAAATCCTCATCTCAGAATGTAATTATTTGCTTATTGTTTTGAGTCTCTCTGTGTAGAAGGAAATTAACTCTGGGTAGCTTTGTTTGAACATCTTGGGGTCTTCTCTGCCCTATTTTAAAAATTGACTTTCAGAACTTTCTCATAATTTTTTGAGAAATGCCTGGTTATAAAGAGATAACCCCTATCCAGAATAGCAAAGCAGTTTTCCCATATTTGAGAGTTTTTAATGTGGAGGAAGAAACTAGTCCATGTGGTCTCTTTTGTTTTATTGGCAGTTCACCCTCTGATATGTCAATACAATAGTGGCCCAATTTCTATAGTTTTATCCTTTATACTATAGCCCTAGTATGTGTTCTTCAAAATCATAGCTCTCCTTGTGTTTGTAAATCATAGGAAAATTTTTATTGTAGTTTTGTCTAGAATGATAATGAAATTTCAGTTTACTTTGGGACTGTATGAGATTTTGTAAAATGGTTTATTCAGAGATAGATTTTCTGTTTGCTAGTTCGCTCTGGAAATGGCAGCAATGGCCTGGGTTGGGCCAGGCCACAGCCAGGAGCCTGCAACTGTGTAGATCTCCCATGTGGGTGGCAGATGTTTAGTACTTGGGAGCTGGATGGGAAGCTCAGCAAGCAGTACTCAAACCATTGCTCAAATAGGATGCCATTGTTGCAAGGGGCCTTACCTGCTGAGCCACAATAGCAACTCTGTGTGAGAATTTTTTGTAAATCTGATAGAGGGAGAGAGAGAGAGAGAGAGAGAGAGAGAGAGAGATTGAGAGAGAAACAATTGCTAAGCACTGGATTATTCCCTGAGTGTCTACAACAGCTCATACATTGGCCAAGCTGAAGCCAGGGGCAAGACCTCAAACTGGATCTCCCAAGTAGGTGATAGGGACTCAGCTGCTTGAGCCATCATCACCTGATGCCTCACAGGGATGCACATTTAGTAGCAAGAAACTATCATCAGGAGCAGAGTTGGACCCCAAACTCAGGTGTTCCAGTATGGGTATGGGCATCCCAAGCAGCATCTGAGCCATTAAATTAAGTGCATTCTCATGAGATTGTTTTGATGTTAATATTCCTGCACATAGATACATTTTTCTATTATTTAGATGTACTTTAATTTTCTCAGATATTTCATAATTATCTCCCAATAGGGCATAAAAATCTTCTGTGAAATTTTTCTTATATTTCATATATTTTTCAGTATTATAAATGTATTAAACCTCATTTTATAAAGTATAAGAATAGAATTGATTTTCAATAATTGTTAATAAATTTGATATTTTAACTACATGTTTTAAAATTCTTTTAGATTCTCTATTTTATTGAAGTCTTCCATTCAGAGAAGTTCTATTTCTTCTTTTCCAATTAACTTTCATTTGTTTTTCCTTTAAAAAAATTTTTATTTTATTATTTTATGATGTTAAATAAAAATTATGATATTGGACATCATTTTCTGTTAAATCTGAAATGTTTTGTAGTTTTTTTAATGATCTTTATCAGATAGGTTTTGATGCCTATTTTATTTCCTTTTTGTGGATTTGGAATTTTTTTGTGCCACAAAGTTGTTGCAGGGTTTATTGGAGGGAAAATATTTCTGGTAACTAATGAAATTACCAAATATAATTTTCTTTACTGTACTGGAGAAATTTTTCTTTTTTAAAGATTTATTTTTATTTTACTCGAAAGCATTAAAGACAGGGAGAGTCAAATGAAGAGTGAGATCTTCCATTTGTTGGTTTATGGCTTAATGACCTTCGTGGTCTGGGCTGGACCAGCCTGAAACCAGGAGCCAGGAACGCTATCTAGGTCTCCCATTTGTTTGGCAGGGACCCAAGCAGTTGGGCCATCTTCTGCTTACCCAGATGTGTTAACAGGGAGCTGGCTGAAACTGGAGCAGCTGGAACTAGAATTGATGCTCAGATAGAATACCAGCGTTGAAAGAGGTGGCTTAGCCCTTGGCTCTACAATGTCAGCCCAATGTTAGAGAGTTTTCCTAAAAAATGCTGATCTATGCTTGTAATTCCTGGCATAGTTGCAATTTGGTTAGGATGTGTTGTGTCATGTTCCTTCTTGCTATTTTATTGAGGGCTTTTGCAACTATTTATGTGAGATTGGCCTCTATGTTTTCATTACTTAGAATAAAAATGTTCATTTTGGTAGAAATACTAGATTTATAATTTAAGATGAGGGCCATTCCCTCTTTATTCATTCTTTGGGAGAACTTGAATATATTTAATTCTTTGGATATTTGGTATAATTCCCTGTAAATTTCTTCTGTGTGTGGGTAAGGACAGAGGAGCTGGAGTATAATTTTAGTTTTGGTTTAATTTAATGACAGTAGGAATATTTTAATCTTTTGTTCCGATAAGGAATAATAGCCTTATTGAGTTAAAATTTAAGCATATAATTTCATGATTTTTAATTTATTTACAGAGTTGCTCATTCTTGCCACATGGTATCTGAGAAACCATTGTTTAATCCAAGATAAAAAATATTCACACTCATTTTTTCTGTTAGCTTTTATAGTTAGGTTTTTGTGCATTTTTATTTAATTTTTTAATGTGATGTTAGGTAGCAGCTCGCCTTTAGTCTTTTGCATGTGATATCCGTTTGTCCCAGCACAATTTGTTGAAGAGTACTGTTTTCTCCCCTTTTGTTTTGGGAGTCTTATCAACATAATTAACCGCAAATGTGTGGGTTAATTTTTTAAAGATTTATTTACTTTTATTGGAAAGTCAGATAGAGAGGATGAGAGACAGAGAGGAAGATCTTTTGTCTGCTAATTTACTCCCCAAGAGGCTCCAACAGCCAGAGCTGGGCTGATCTGAAGCCAGGAGCCAGAAGCTCTTTTGGGTCTCCCATGCAGGTGCAGGGTCCCAAGGCTTTGGAGCTGTCCTTGACTACTTTCCCAGGCCACAAGCAGAGAGCTGGATGGGAAACAGAGCCCCTAGAACATGAACCGGTGCCCATATGGGTTGATTTTTTAGACTCTTAATTCTTTTTTAAAAATTATTTGAAAAACAGGGAGAGAGTCTAATATGACTGCAATTTTTTTGTTTGTTTGTTTGAGCAACTGGATGAGTAGAGTTGTGACTGAGTGTTGAAGAAGTAAGATAACAATTCACGGAGGTCTGCTTTATAGAGCCTTGGAAAGTCTTAATAACTATTGCGCTCCTCCCTAGAAATTGGCTTTGATTATTTGTCTGTATTTAATGAAAGTTACAAATTATGTTGCTGATTGCATGGCTGATAGAAGTACTGCATTTGTGTTCTTTGTAGCATGTATATAAGTATCGAAAACATGTGATGATTTTGTTGACCTCATGCACATTTGTCCATTTTTTGTCTTTCCTTATGCACTTAATTTTTTCTCTTATATGCTAAGTATCTTTATATACCTCCTTAAAAGTCCTTTTAGAGCAGCAGGATTTAAGTAATAGAAGTAAACTGATTACATTATGTGTCACCAAAAAGAAGATATGTTTGTCTTAGCAGGATGGGGGGAGATTGTATTAACAAAATCTGTTACAATTTAAAAATAGGATAGCATCTTTAACTATAAATGTTGTGTTCCTTTTGAGTTGCCACAATTTTGTGTCATCCATTCATCAATATTTAATGTTTACTGTGTGTCAGGTTCTGTTGAGGGCACTTGATACATCAGAAAATGAGCACTACCATCATTGAGTTTGAATTCTATTAGGGCAGGTACTGACAGAATATAGCACATGGAGTCGTTTAGTAAATTATATGCTGCAAGATAATATATGCTGTTGAGAAAAAAGCAAGAATAATCAGGGAGAGTGGAGATGAAGGGAGCCTGATAGGGAGGTTACAACATTAAATCAAGTGGTCTGCCTGGGTCACATTGAGAAAACCTGAAGGAGGTGAGGGAGGAGCATGGCACCAGAGGGAACAACACATAGAAGTCCTGAAATGGTGCATGATTGGCAGGCTTAAGGAACCAAATGAGTGACAAAGGTTGTGGCAAATGCAGAGAGGTACTGAAGAAAAGGAGCACTTTGCATAGGGCCTTATGAACTGTTAAGACTTGAACCTTTTTCTGAAGTAAAGAGGACGCTGTCATAGAGTTCCAGGTATAAGAATGGCAATCATTTGACTTATATTTTGAAAGGGGCACACTGGGTACTATGCATAACTTTGTCAAAGAGGTTAATGATTATTTCTGCCATTTCAGGTATATTACAGCTAACACTGACACAGAAGAACCGAGTTTTCCTGTCTCTAAGGCGCTTAACGCACATGTAGAGGAATTAAGTCTAGATGTCCTTCTTCAGAAGGTAGATAATTTACGTTTGAATGAGTCTGGGAAGCTGGAGAGTTTTGAACTACTTTGTGACCACAAAGAAAAGGTAGGAGATACGCTACAACCTGTTTGTATAGCCTCATGAGGTGTCATGCTTTTGGGCATCTCCAAGACGTTGAGGGAAATGCAGCTTATTAATAAAAACAAAACAAAAAGAAAAAACTTTCTTTTTTGTATCAAAGTACTTCTATTTTTGTGAACTTATTGAAATACCCTCAAATTGATTCATTTTAACATCTAAATAAAACCCTGTATTAGAATCTTTTCTAAAAAAGAATTCTCTGTTGGCAAGGCAACAGAGGAGGAGCAGAAGAGACAGAAATCTCCCATTCACTGATTCACTTCCCAAATGGCTGCAACAGCCTGAGCTAGGCCATACAGAAGCCAGGATCCAATGATACTATCCTGGTTTCTCACTTGGTTTCCCACTTGAGTTGTGGGGGTGCAAGAGCTTTAGCCATCTTCCAGTGCCTTCACTGGACTCTACATAGAAAGTGGAACAGAGGGGCTTAAGCTAGCACTCCACTGCAAGTGGAAGCTTTACCTGCTGTGCCGCAATGATAACTCCTAAGACACATTTCTTAGCTGTGAATATTTGGATTTGAAATGTTGCATATATAAATATGGGTAGGTATATACTCATTTTTTTAATTATTTTATGATACAATTCCATTGGCTCTGGGATTTCTTCTCTCCTCTCCCTAAATCTCCTTCCCCCACTGATTTCCCCTGTATTATTACAGTAGTGTAGTCCTTCCTAAGCAGGCATAAGTCCGTCATTCTGTTATTTAAGTGTATCCTGACGTTGTACGTATGGACAATGACAGAGAAGTTCAACATCCTATAATCAAGATATATTTAAGAGTTTCACTGGGAATCCATCTTTGATTTGGAAGTAGAGATGCATACTGCATTATATTCATACCTGGATATGATAGTCTCTATTACACAGTTACTATACATCTGCTTAAATGAAAAACCACAAAGCAAATCATTTATCACTGTCAGTGCATCTCCCTAAGTTTCAGCATATTGCAGTGCATACCAGTTACGGTCTAGACAAGTTACCCAATTAACTCATATGCAATTGTATCTTTTCAGTTTAGAGATGAAGTAGAATTTATGTGGCGGTTTGCTCGTGGTTATGGAGATATGTATGAGCTGTCTACACATTCAAAAGAAAAGAAACATTATGCCAATATTGGTAAGCATTTTTAAAAGTGATCAATGATCAACCAATAGTGTGTTTTAATTAAAGTTTAATTATCTTAGCTAACCATTGGGTTTAGTCTATTGCAATATATCCCAGTAACAAAGAAAATACATACAGTCTCATAAAAGAAAATATTTTTATGACTAAAATGTTTGTTCTTTAAAAGTAATGGGCAATGCTAGAATAGGCAATTAAAAAAACTGAGATTTTATATTTTAAATTTTATAAAATCACAGAAGATAAGGCTAATTTAAGTGGCAGTGTTTCAGAAACAAAGCAGAGACAGTTGCTTCCAGCAATAGCTCCCACAGTTGATAACAAACAACACACGTTATGGTTTGTGTATAGAACTCTAAGTAACACAAAAAGAGAAATATCCTCTCGGAGTTCAGTTAATATGTTTTATCAAAATCTGCTTTTTAATTTTTATTAATATAGAGAAAAAATTTCATATATTTCTTAGGGACACATCTAAAAGATAATAATAGTTCCTCTCTCTTCCTTCCTCCTTCATTCTCTTATTCCCTCCCTTCCTTATTTTTCATTAATTTTTGCACACATAACTTTAATATATTCTATAATCACATGCTTAATTCACTATTAACAATAGCATTCAACGAATAACAGGTATAAAACCACAGTTCCACAGAAGTATAAATAAGGTTAAAATCAAGAATCTATCACAAAATGCCTGTTTTTTCCTATAAAAATTTTTTGTATTCTATATTAACTACCACATATCAGAGAAAATATATTTGTCTTTTTAAGACTGCATTTTTTCCTCTAAACACTGTTTTCCCCTTGTATCACTTTATTGTAAAAGATAGGATTGATTTTTCATGTCTAAATAGTATGTGATATTCTATAGTGTATACTTACTAGGTAGGACACAAAGATTAGCTACTCCTCACTAAGGCATTGAAGATTTCTCTGCATACCCCTCCTAAAACTGTTCTGCACTTCAGCTGTTGACTGATGCCTTGATAGAGTTATAAGCCAGTTTAGACTATTCCAAAATCTGCCAAGTTCAGCAAAACTAAGCTTCAACACTATAAACTGCTGAATGCTAGAATGAAAATAGTCACGAGACAGCTGGATAGTACCCTATAGCCATTTTGAGGTGTATAGCAGCTGGTTCTCTGTCTAAACCAAAATTGAAATGTCAGTGAAATAGTCAGAGGATTGTTACTCAATACCATGTCAGTTAATTCCATAATGTTGTAAATTGATGTTGATGTTATGTTGTGGCTTTTAATTGATCGGGATGATATTCTGCCAGCTCTGCTTTCAGACCAGAGATGGTATCCCCAAGAAACTGTTGAATTTACCTGGAGAATAAGATGCTGGACTCTGTGCTTGCAATGAAAGAATCTTAACTGAACTTGAACTGTAATATTGCAACAGGGTGGAGGAATCCACCATGGGCAGAGGGTATGGGGAGGGGTTGGGGGAAATCCCGGAGCCTATGAGACAGTGTCACATAGTGCAATGTAATCAATAAAAAATAATATAACAAAAAAAATAGTATGTAGTATTCTATAGTGTATATGTACCACATTTTATTAATTTGTTATCATTTGATAGACATCTGGGTTGATTCTCTACCTTTGCTGTTGTGAATTGAGCTCCTGTAAACATAAGGGTACAGATAACTCTTTCATATATACTGACTTCAGTTTGCTTTGGTGAATTCCCAAGACCGAAATGGCTAGGATAAATGGTAGATCTATTTTCAGGTTTCTAAAAATCTCCATACTGTCTTCCATAGTAGTTATGCTAGTTTAAATTCCCACCAGTAGTGGGTTAGGATACTTTTTTAAATCTATATCCTTACCAGCATTTATAGTTTTTTGATATTTAAATGATAGTCATTCTAACTGGGTTGAGGACAAACCTCATTATAATTTTTATTCGCATTTTCCTGAGCCTGACCATTTTTTTTTCTTGTCTATGGCAATTTGAATTTCATCCTTTGAAGAATAGTTGTTGGTATTATATACCCATTTCATAACCAGATTGTTCTTGTGGTTGAGTTTCTTGAGTTCTTTATGAATCCTGGCTACTATCCTTTATCAGTTGCATAGTTTACAAATATTTTTCCTATTCTGTATGTCGTCTCTTTACTTCGTTGAATGTTTCTTTTGCAGTGCCAGTTCTGTAAGCAGTTCTGCCTGCTACACCATGGCACAGGCTTCTAGGCATCTCTATTTTCTCTTTTTTTTTAAGATTTATTTTATTTTCATTAGAAAGGCAGATATACAGAGAGGAGAGACAGAGAGGAAGATCTTCCATCCGATGATTCACTCCCCAAGTGAGTGCAATGGCCAATGCTATGCTGATCCGAAGCCAGGAGCCTCTTCCGGGTCTCCCACACGGGTGCAGGGTCCCAAAGCCTTGGGCCGTCCTCAACTTCCTTCCTGGGCCACAGGCAGGGAGCTGGAAGGGAAGCGGGGCTGCCAGGATTAGAACCGGCGCCCATATGGGATCCTGGTGCGTGCAAGGCGAGGACCTTAACCATTGCATCACCACGCCAGGCCCAAGGCATCTCTATTTTTGTGTCAGTGCCAGACACAAAAATTTTTTTGATTATAATTGTCCTGTAATATGTCTTAGAAACCTGGTGTTGTGATGCTTCTAAATTTATTTTTGTTATTTAAGATTGCTTGAGCTATTCAGGGTCTCTTGCGTTTATTAATTTTAGCATAGTTATTTTCTAAAATGTCATTGGTGTTTTAATTTAGATCCCGTTTTTGAAAGTTTCTTTGGATACTATGGACATTTTGTTTATGCTAATTCTTCCAAACCACAAGCATGAAAGATTTTTTTCCCATTTTCTTTGTGTCTTCTATTTCCGTCTTTAGTATTTCTTACTTTTCATTGTAGAAATCTTTCACATAATTGATTAAATTTATTCCAAGGTGCTTAGATTTTCCATAGTTATTGTGAATGAGACTGATCCTACAATGTTTTCCCAGTCATGGGATTGTTTACATATATAAGGGTTATTGGTTTCTTTGTATTGATTTCATATCCTATAATTTTACTAAACTCTCTTATGAGTTCCTGATGGAGTATTTTGGGTCTCCTAAGCATAATCATATTTGCTGCAAATATAGGTAATTTGACTTCCTGCTTTCCAATTTGTATCCCTTTAGTTGCTTTTTCTTTTTTGTTGGCTTCGGCTAAAATTCCCAGAATTATATTGAATAGCAGTGGTGTAAGTGGACATCCGTGTCTGGTTACAGATCTTAATGGAAATGCTCCCAACGTTTTCCCAGTCAGTATGATGCTGGTTGTAAGTCTGTCACATGTTGCCTTGATTGTGTTGAGGACTGTTCCTTCTATATCCCATTAACTTAAGGCTTTTACCATGAAAGGATGTTGTATTTTATAGAATGCTTTCTCTGCACTCACTGAGATGATCATATGGTTTTTATTCTTTAATCTGTTAATGTAATGTGGCACATTTACTGATTTGTATATTTCAGAACATTCTTACATAACAGGGACAAATCCCACTTGGTCCTGGTGAATGAGTTTTCGAGTGTGTTGTTGGATTTCATTAGTATTTTATTGAGGACTTTGTGTCTAATGAATAAAAGACACTGATCTGTAGTTCTCTCTCTTTGTTGTATCTTTTCCTAGTTGTGGGATTAATGTGATACCAGCGTCATAGAATGAGTTCGGTAGATGCCATTTCAGTTGTTTGGAATAGTTTGCAAATAATTGGGATTAGGTCTTTAAAAGTTTGGCAGAATTTGGCAGTGAAGTCATGTGGTCCTTGGCTCTTCTTTGTTTGGGAGGGTCTTTAGTACTGATTCAATCTGCACTGTGGTTATTGGTCTGTTTAGGTTTTCTATACCTTCATGACTCAATTTTAGTAAATTGCATGATTTTCTTTATCCTTTTTCTTTTTTATTAGTATTATCTTTATTATCATTTCATGATAAGAGTTCCACAGGCCTTGGGATTTCCCTACCCTAATCCCTCCCCACCTCATTGAGTTCTCCCATATCATTACAACAGCCTTGCTCCTCACAGACAATTTTAAGTCCATCATTGCGGGCATGGACAATGGCAGAGAATCCAGCATCCCATTGTCAAGACACATCCAACAGTTTCACTGGGAGTCCATCCTTGATCCGGAAGTAGAGATGTGCTCTGCACCATGTCCTCACGTCTGGACATGTCATTCTCCACTACACAGTCACTATACATCCCCCCCAAGTGAAAAGCCACAAAACAAAACCAACTACAGGAAGAAAAACAAATTTACAATACCATGAAATTAAATAGCATGCTACTGAGTGACCAACATGTCACTGAAGAAATGAAAAAGAAAATCAAGAACCTTCTTAAAGAAAATAATGCTACTGGGCTCGGCATGGTAGCCTGGCAGCTAAAGTTCTCACCTTGAACACACTGGGATCCCATTTGGGTGCCAGTTCTAATCCCAGTAACCCTGCTTCCCATCCACCTCCCTGTTGATGGCCTGAGAAAGCAGTTGAGGATGGCCCAAGGCCTTGAGAGCCTGCACCTGTGTGGGAGACCCGAAAGAGGCTCCAGGCTCCTGGTTTTGGATTGGCTTAAAAATTACTATAAAAATGTTACTGACCCTGTTTCTTGTGAATGTGTAAACAAGAACTTCTCAGGGAAGCCATTCTTACTCCTATAGACATTTGCTTGCCTTTCATGCTCTTTTTTTTTTTAACCTCTTATTTTTTCCATTATTTATCTCTATACTTGCTATAAACTGGACTGTGAACTGTTGGAGGTCAAGAACTATGTCTTATTTGACATTTTGTTCCTAGATATTCACAGAATTATGGAAGGTATTAGACACTCAGTAAATAAAGTTCGATTTGAATACTAAAAGAAACAATTTCTGTTATGCTTTCAAATAACTATTGAATGACGTTTCCATCATTTGTTTAAATTAGTGGGTCTCATACATCAGAAAACTCATTCAAACACAAGTTGCTAGGCCCCACCTCCCAAGTTTGTGATGGAGGAGCTTTCCCAATGGCTGAAACGTTGCTGTTCTAAGAAATTTACAGATGATTTGAGGCTACTGCAGAGTCCTAGGACCATACTTTTAGGAGTCACTGAGCTCAGTCATTCACCTGCTACAAGTTCTCATAAAGGCACTAACTGTAAGTGCATTTATCTTGCAGGAAGAACTGTGGGTGAAAGAGCTGTTTCCAGAGCTCCTATGAATGGATATTGTCATTTGTGGTGAGTATGTATGAGGGACATACTTTTTTCAATTCCAGTAAGCTTCCTTATTAAGTATGATGGATTTTTTTAGATGCAGTTTGTACACTTAACAGTCATGTTCACTGAAAAACTTAGTGTAACTTATTTGTTTATGTTATCTATTTTAATTATGTACATTTTAATATATTTAAATGTGCATTGATGATTTTGTAAATGAATATGACAAGTCTAGTGGTTTTGAAAATGATAAATTATACTTGAAAACCCTTAATGAAGTGATGCCGTGTTTCCAAACAAAATTTAGAAAGAGTATGAATAAAAGCACATGTCAGGCATTTCTTATAACTGGATGAGTCATGGTATACAAATTCCCTAGATCAAGGAGAAGCTGTTTATACTCTTAAAAAAACTCATAGAAACAGAATCTGATAAGGTGCATATCTTTGAAGCAAAAAAAAAAAGTGTTTTGGTTTTAGAACTCTTTGTATAGTCAAAACTATACAACACAAGAAATATATTGTTTTTATTATTATTATTATTCATTTTACTTAAAACTGCATTTTACGCTAATTTTTAATTTCTCACCTTTTTCAGTCCTGCAGTGCAAGTATCTTAGATGCTAAGAAGCTAATTAATTAACTTATACCCCTTTCCTCAGCCCTAGATTTCTAGAAATCCACCCTCTCCCTTGGGGCTATTTTGTGCTGTTAGGGAAACTCTTAAGCAAAAGCTTTCTCAAAACAATTCCTTTCCCACAAATTTACATTGTACCACAGGAAACTCTGTTCTATTCCCCCAAACTCTCAAAGGCAGTTTTTTCCAAAGCCTACCAGTTTCTCTACTCGGACATCAGCAGGGGGAGCTCCATTCACAAACTCACCAGCAATCGAGTTGCCCAGTTAGTTGTCCATGAACCCTTAGGAGTACATGGCTGAAACATAAATAGGTTTCTGAAACTGCTGACACTTGGCTTCAGTGTGACACAAACCTAGTCGTAACCCTAACCCTCTCCCTCCCCAGCTCCAACCCTTGCAAAAATCACCGTCTCTTTCTCCAGTGAGTTCTTTGTCTTCTCTCCTTGTCGCTTGGAGATGGGTGAAGGGTGCTAGCAAAACAATTGAGTCTTTTCCTTAGCATGTCATGCACATATAGTGGAGCATCTTGCTTAGGGATTGGAATATCGTGTACATGACCCATTCGTCTGCACCCCTTGTGCTTCTGCCAGACCTTGGAACAGGGTAAATTTGTAGTTAACATCCTGACACAGATCTTTTAAATTGCTTCCCTCGTGTATAAGGACTTTAGCTATTGTTTCTATAACCAGAATTACCTAGATAACTAAATTTACGTAATACTAATAATAATACTAATAAATCAACTTCTTGCTTTCCACCTGTAACAGTACTGATACATATTTCTCTCTTCCTCTTCATTGATAAAGTGGAGCTGCTTGGAAGGTTGGCTAGCCAGACTGGACATAGGCAAAACACCCAAGTCCTACTCTGATCTCTGGTTTCTTCATGTTCCTCCTCCTTGTTTTCATCTTACCCTTCTCTTGCTCTTCACCAGTTGGTCTTTCTTTGCTATCCCCTTCCCTCTGGCCTAGAGGCATCTATGTCCATAAACGGTCCTGTTGAAAATTCACATCTGAGGTTAATCTTCCATTTGAAGGCATTTATCAGTGCGAGTTTCCAGGTTTTCATAAAGGAACGTGTTGAGTCTCCTCTAAGGGCATGTACCCACCTTGCTGTCCATTTGGTAAACAAAAAACAAGCTGAACGCTCCCTAGTATATTGCCCAGTCTGCCTTCCAATAATTGGACTACTTGTGTTGTTCATCTTTTTCCCTTTTTGTTGCAAACTAATGGCCTTGTTTATAGCCATGGAATTTAATTCCAGGATTAAGTCTTTTCACCACTCACAGAGTGGTGACCCAATTGTGTGTCACATGATTTCTTATTCACTAACAGTTTTTAATTTTTAAAAAATGTTGGGAAACACTTCAACAGAGGAATAATGGACTTATGACTGTTCTTGAAGGATTACCCATTGTAATACTAGAGGCAAAATCAGTAGGGTGAGGAAGGGACTTAGGAGGGAGACAGAAAATCCCAGAGCCTATAGAACTGTATCATAAAACAAGATTAAAAAATAATTAAAAAAATTTTTAGAAGTGGGAGCCTAATCAGCTTATGACACTCAATAAATCTGCAAATTAATTTAATCTTTAAGAATATGTTGTATCTGTTGTGCTAAACTCAATGACGTTTTTATTCAGTAAGTAGTAGAAATTTAAGAACATGAAAAAATATTTAAACTTTAACTCAAATGATTCAGGTAAAATTATTTCATAACTAATCATTAGTGTAATGTCAAGAAAAGCTCTCTTGTGTGCTGGAAGCTTTTTCACCATGGCCAGGTGTTAAACATTTTCCTATTCAGGTGACATGAAAGACAGACTGTGGCCTGCTTCCTGTTTTTTGTAAATAAAGTTTTATTGGAGCACAGCCATACCTATGCATTTGTGCACAGCAAGAGATATAAGTAATTGTAAAAGACATTGTCTGGTCCAAAAGCCTAAATAAAATATTTGCCACTTGGCTGTTATGATCACATGATTGTGGAAAAGCCTTTGTTTCAAGTTAAAGCAAAAGTTGTGATCTTCAAGTATAGTTTTCGTAAAGGGGAGTATTTGGGGAATGATTGAAAAACAAATAGCATTTAATTAAAGGTATTTAAATACTTAGTTTTCACCCATATCTTTTCCCAAATGAACTTGCTTTATAATTTTGAGGCTACAAATGCTTTCTATAAGATTATGGGGTTTGTTGTCATGTTCATCTAAAACGCTTGGAATCAAAAGAATAACAAGTCACTAGTGAATTTGCAATTTGTCCAGATAGGCCTGACCTTAATTATAAATAATGTCTTACAGAATTGTTGTGCTCTACTGTTTTCAAATTATATCCACATGTTTTACTGTGCTCAACTAGTAGACAGGGTAATGTGTGCACATTGTGCGTGTGTGTTGGAGTGTTGGTTAGTAATCAGGTCCTGCAATAAGTGGAGAAACAGAAAGTAGAACTTAAATCTTATAATCTTTTATGCTCTTGTATGTAGTTCTATCTTCTCACAGTGTAAATAGCATTTGGGCTGAACCAAAAATGCTGCAGGGAAACTGATGGATTTGTTTTAGCAACTGTTTCAATAGTATGCCTGTCAGTTTTTGAAGAAATATTGAGTATATTGTTCAGCAAAATAGCTACAAAAGTTTTGTCAGTGGAGCTGGCACCATGGCATACTGCACTAAGCCTCGGCCTGTAGTGACAACATCCCATGTGGGCGTTGGTTCATGTCCCAGCTCTCTATTTCTAATCTAATTCCCTGCTATGGCCTGGGAAAACAATGGAAGATGACTCAAGTTTTTGTCTCTCCATCTATATGGAAGACCCAAAAGAAGCTCCTGACTTTGGGTCAGTCAACTCCAAACATTGTGGCCATTTGGGGAGTAAACCAGCAGGTGGAAGACCTCTCTTTGCTTATCTCTGTAACTCTGCTTCTCAAATAATAAATAAATAAATCTTTTTTAAAAATCCTGGTAAGGCATAGAATGACCTCTAGATGGAGATAATATACCATGCTGTGAACTTTCTTTGGAGTTTGCATTGACTTGCATTTGAAAAATAAAGTGTTAAGTTATATTAATGAGCAATGTGAAATAATAATGCACAGACAGTGATGACCTTGTGGGAAAAAGTAACCAGCTGGTCTTTGAATTTATGATTTATAAGAAGATAAATAATATTTTAGACTTTAAAGGATTCTATTTACCACAAGAGTATGAAAGCCTTGATCTTCTGACAACTTATTTGAAAGACAAACATGCATATTTCTAAGCATTTGAAAACCGGGAGGATTTTTTTCTTTTTTTTTTCCCCTGGTTGTAACAGTGAAATGTAGAAGATATATTGCCCTGGCAGGTAAAAGTCTTGAGATGTGTATAAATGGCTCTTATTTTCAGAAGATAAAATCAGATTGATTTCACCACTCCAGACCAGTAAATATGGCATCTGTTCCTTTTGATTCTATCATATAGAGTTGGTTAAATTTGGGGACTTTCTAGGACAAGGAGTTTAAGTAATTAAAACCATAGATAATTCTAAAATTATGATGTGATCTAGTTTCAGTATCCCTGATGACAGACAGTTTGGGTAAGTTAGACTAGTGTATCTGATTTTAAGCCGTGCATTGCCGCAGGTGCACTCACCGTATCATTGTGGACAGCAGGCAGAAATGTGGGCGAGTTGGTGTCGTCCATGCTGGCTGCAGGGGTTAGCCTCAGTGATTTAGGAGATCATTGTCAGTCTGGAGCCTGATTTCTATCTTTGATAACGGTTATGTTCAGCAATTTTGTGAGGTGTTTAGAGGTATTTAAAATATGTCAAAATATTACAGTCAACATAAAAGAAGGAGAAATAGGTTATATGATGCATAACAGCATTCAAAAGCTCTTAACGTGGGAGAAATCTAAAAAGTGTGAACTGAGAAATATAGAAGTAGAGACAGAGAAAGGTGCCAAAAATGTCGCAGTGAGACAGGCATTTGTCGTAGCAATTAAGATGGCGCTTGATCAGTGTGCCAGAGTTTGAATCCTAGCACTACTATTTGTTCCAGCTTCCTGCGACTACATACCCCAAGGGGCAGCGTACAATACACAAACTCAAGTACTTGGGGACCCTGCCATCCAATGTTTTCCCCATATGGTTACAATAATATAATTCTTCAGCAACAGTCACAGGTCCATCATTCTTCTATTTAAGTATATCCTGACATTGCAGGTATAGACAGTGGTAGAAAGTCCTGCATCCTATTGTCAAGATATATTTAACAGGTTAATTGGGAGTCCATCTTTTATTTAGGAGTAGAGATGTATCTTCACTTCTCAATAAGCTAGTCTCTATCATGCAATTCTTCTAGATGAATATATGTGTATTTATGTTTACCTATATATCTGTTGCTCTTGTATTTTGTATGAAGGTTGCCTTATATCATAGAGAACATGAGTCTTGTTCTTTTGGGATTGGCGTAGTTCACTAAGCATAGTGGTCTGCAACTGGGACCATTTTATTGCAAATGATAGAATTTTATTCTTTTTAATGGCAGAATAGTACTCCATGGAGGTTGTGCATGTACATATGTACATGTGTGAACATGTAACTGGATTACATGTTCTTTCTTATATGCAGACTTTATTTCCTTAGATATATTTTCAGAAGTAGGGTACCTGGATCATACAGTAGATCAATTTTTGGTTGTCTTAGCATTCTCCATACTGACTTCCATAGTGGCTACGTTCCCACCAGTAGTGAAGGAGAGTATTTTTCTCAGCATATCCATGCCAGCAGGTATTGTTAGTAGATTTCCAAATAAATGTAGGCCAATCTCACTGGAGTTAGAATTTTAATATAGATTTTATTTGTGTTTTCCTAGTAGCTAGAGAGCCTGTGCCATCCTAGGTTGTTGTGTGTAAATGTGTAAACATAAAATACTTTCATAACTGGTTTTCTTTCTTTTTAAATTTTGTTGAAAGAAAGACCATGGAAATACTCTCTGATACTGAGATGTCATTCTGAGCAACCTAAGACATAAGTCCCTTCATATTAAATTGAAGAATTTCATAAAGTCGTAGCTATTTAAATTAATAATGCTTGTAAGTCATTCAGACAGTTTAAAGAATTAAGGGGAAGTCATATCAGAATCTGTATCTAAATCTGTAGACATGGATGCAGTGGCTTATCATGGCTTTATTGCTATTGTTAGTTTCTCCAGTCAAGTGAGAAAAGTAGACCCCCTGCTACCCTGTAATAAACTAAGTAAGATGAATGAATATTGAACAATTTCTTCCAGGGAGCCATTGCTTTGTAAAAGTTGAACTCCATCTGCTGATTTTCTAAGACCTGGCTTAGGAACATTGCAATTTAGGAGAACTGTTGTCATAGTGAGTAATCAGGCTATCATAATCTACATCATTGACTTGCATGTTTTGTGTTTGTCGCATCCCATTTCTACTGGGAGGCTCAATCTGCAATATTTGGATTATTGGTTCAGCAGATACCAGGAAAAGCAATTATTTGTAGTTATCAGAATATTATACAACTGTATATTGTTTATTGTAAACAATGGTCAATAATTTGTATTTCTTTTTAAAATAATTCTATTTGGAGGTGTTTTATTTCATATTTACATGTAAGTCATTGTTTTTGTCTTTTTAGGTATGCAGTTTTATGTGGCTATGTATCTGAATATGAAGGCTTACAAAACAAAATCAACTGTGGGTATTACTTCAAGGTATATTTTATATTAAAAATGTTCCAGTGTAAGTCTGTGCTTAATGAACAGGTGTAAATCAGTTTAATCACCAAATAGAACTCAAGAAATGTATCTTAATAATATGTAATAATCGAATTGTTATTGTTATTTCATCAATAGGAAGTGAAATAGTAATCCATAAATAGTGTTGTGACAAAGAAACAAACTCTTTGAGTGATTAAAGATGGTTATTACAGGACGTGAAAGAAGTCACATAGTAGATGCTTGTTATTTTTTTGAAGCTGGAGGATTATAACGGTTCAAAGATAAAGCCTTCAGGGTCCCTAATGACAGGAGCATCAGTTAGTTCCTTCCTGCTTTCTGGCTGCTTATACCCGTTTTGACGATGCCAGAGGGATAGATACTTCGCCCATCTAGCTCCTCCATTTTTTTTTTCCATTACACCCTGTTCCATGTTATTTGATGTTTATAAGCTTTCCTCTGAGTCAGTATTAATTAGGTAAATCATACAGAAGCAAACATTTGACTTAGGTTTTTCACTAATTTTTAAAGCAATATTTGGCTTTAAACTATTATGGAGCTTTATTGAGACATGATCACAGTTCTGGCTCTAGTTGTAAGCAGTCGCTTTTGCTATTGAAATACTGAGAAGAATTCATTGTACTAATGATAGGAATTGGGGGTGCTGAAATAGCACTGCGAAACTGCTTTGGAGCTACTAGGCTTTGCTGTAGTTCAAATCAATAGTATCTGAGAATTGGTAGATGACATTGCCTTTGGATTTTTTTCCAGGAACATCTGGATATAGCAATACAACTTCTGCCTGATGAACCCTTTTTATATTACCTCAAGGGAAGATATTGTTACACCGTAAGCTGAATGCCTTTATTTATATGTCTTACTTGAATATACTATGATTATGATACATCACCAATGATGTCTTTTGTCTCTACCCTGGACCTACTATTGTAGGAAAAATTATAAAATCAGTCTAAATTATATATATATAATGTTTTATGATTTTGCACAAATATATAATTTGTATATTATTTAAATGTACAATGTATATATTTTATCATATATCTATGTTCTTTAGCCATAGTCTCATTTTGTGGCTCTCTCTCCCTACATACACATTTAAATGACTAAAATTTAGCTGGAGCTCTCATATATTCTAATAGGAATATATAAGCAATAAATAAATACAGCAAAAAATGACATAGTGATGCCTAAGTTTATCAAGAGGAGCTGGAATTGGCACCAAAGGGGTAGTACCCTCTGCCTTGAGGGCTGGCATCCCATATAATCACTGGTTCTAGTCCCAGCTGCTCCACTTCTGACCCAACTCTCCTAATGTACCCAGGAAAGAGGATGGCCCAAGTGCCCAGGCCCCTGCACCCGTGTGGGAAGCCCGGAAGAAGCTCCAGGCTCCTGGCTTTGGCCTGGCCCAGCTCTGGCTGTTGTGATTATCTGGGGGAGTAAACCAGCAGCTGGGAAATCTTTATCTCTTCTCTCTCTGCAAATCTGCTTTTCAAATAAATATACATCTTCAAATAAAAAGTTTAAAAGAGAAATAAAATATACGTTCACTCAAAGGCTAAAATAGGAATTTCTTGGCCGTGTTGACAACATAGCAACATGGATGACTTTTCAATGTTATGCCAGAGAGGTTCACATAAGATGACATAATGTATAATTTTGTTGATATGAGAGTTTAGAAAAGGCCAGTTCTAGCCATCTGTCAGTAACGGCCTAGAGGCAGGGAAACAGAGTTGATTGCAAAGAGGCACACAGTGCTTTGGGATGGTATATATGATTGTTGCAGTCATTACATGTTTACATTTATCAAAGTTTATTTAGCTTATACATCTATAATGTGAGGAATTTTATTTTATGTAGATTGTACTCCACTAAAGCTGAGGAAATTATTATTTTTGCAAAGTCAAGGCCAATAAGAAATAAGCATATCAATAAGTAAAAGTATGTAGAAAAGCAAGGTTTATGTATTTATATATATTAAAGCAATATATATATGTATATATATATATGGCTATAGCTGATTTTCAAAACTTCAGTGCAAAAAATTGGAAATCCATGCCTAAATTTTTCATAACACAAGTTTTTAATGGGCTTTCTAAAGACCTCTCATATCCATGATGTGCAAAGATATTTTGCACTGGGGCTGGCATTGTGCGGAGTACGTTAAGCCTCCTGAGGTACCAGTATTCCATATGGGCAGCAGTTCTTGCCTCAGCTACTCCACTTCCAAACCAGCTCCCTGCTTATGGCCTGGGAAGACAATGGAGGATGATCCAAGTCCTTGGGACCCTGAACCCATGTGAGAAACCTGGAAGAGGCTCCTGGCTGCTGGCTTTAGCTTGGCTCAGCTCCAGTCATTGGGGGAATAATAAAACAAAATATAAATGATGTAAAATTTGGCTATGGTTGATTATTGGGCCTAAAACACAATTTCCTGGATTGTAGATACGTAAACAGGGTCCTCTGTTGCTGAGGAGGGTTTTGTTCACATATCTGAGATGCAGCATGGAGAAGGCAGGAGAGCAAAGGCAGGCTCCCCAGCTTCTACACACTCTGCAGTCATCCTGCAGTTGCAAGGACAGTGAACAAGTGTGACTGGCCATTTTTCTCTGCAATGCACCTTCTCTCTGATTCAGCGTCATCCTTCTGATAAATAGTTCAAGCTGGTTTTGAAGTCAGTGCTTCTGGAGCTTAGGATTGGTTAGAATTAAGGAACATGAGGGCAGAATATTAGTGAGGGCCCTGTCCGGCATGTGTAGTATCTATTACACAAGTTCCCACGCACTGACTTGTGTATGTGCACACACGATGGCTCGCTGGCAGACAATCGTTCAGAAGACAGACAGCTCCAAGCGTGATGTTGCTCTTCATTTACAGGTCTCAAAACTTAGCTGGATTGAGAAGAAAATGGCTGCCACTCTGTTTGGGAAAATCCCATCTTCCACTGTGCCCGAGGCTTTGCAGAACTTCCTGAAGGTAGGTTCTATCTCTGCTACATTAGCTTCAGCCTGGGTACCAGCTGTGTGAGTCCCTTGACCTTCACCTGGGTAGATCTCTAACTGAAGCCCCAATTTGAATCCTGCTGTCAATGTGTTCTACTTTAAGCCTTCACAGTGTATGTTATGTTTCAAATCTGAACTTCTTAGGACAGCCTATTAGAGCTTAGGGAGAACAAGCTGCTTTTTAAAAGTAAGTCAGCCACCTGTGTGCAGGTGTTTCACTCCCAGGCTCTGCAGCAGCCCTGCCAGTCAGAGGAGCATGTGCAGAGACTGTTAGAGGAGCTCCTCGTTCTAACAGAACCAGCTGAACATCAAGGCATTAAAAGATGATATCAGGAAGAGTTATTTTAAAAGCCACCTCCTACACTGCACACACTTTTGTGGAAGATTCCTGGGGCATCAGACCTAGTCAGTATTTTCACTCTTTTTTTTTTTTTCACTCATTTGTAATATGCTTTCAGGATCAGATTTGTAAAACCGATGGTTTATAAGTTTATCTAGTCTGGAAGTGGGCATTTGGCACAGCTGTTAAGACACTGGCTCAGGATATCTGCGTGTCATACTGAAGTGTCCTGCTTTGAGAGTTGGCACGGCTTCTGATCTCAGCTTCCCACTGCGACACATCTTGGGAGGTGGCAAGTGATGCCTCCTACAGCCGCATCACAGGGCCTGCATTGAGTTCTGGGCCCCTGGCCCTGTCACAGCTACGTGGACAATTGAGAAGCAAAACAAGGGATGGAAGAGCCCTGCCTTGGCACCTTCTCTCCTTCCCTCTCAAATAAGTAACAGCTAAGGAAAAATGTTTTTTTTTTTTTTTAATATAAAGATTACTTTGCTTAAGATGACAAGCAGGTTTGTCTCACTTTTTATCTCTGAGTAGTGGCCTACAAAGCCTAGCGTACTGTGTAAAACAGTATGTATTATGGTGCTCGTCCAACACAGAAGAATTTAGGAAGTATGAGTGCAGGGTCTTGCATTTCTTATTTTTCTTAATTTATTGTTACCTTTTTTTGTTTTATAAAAGTGAAATTAAGACCTCAGGAACTTATTTTGTCCAGTTTAACTCAATGCCAAAGATTTGTGTCATTCCTACCTCTTCACCACTTTTCTGCCACTGAGAATTAGTTCTCCCATTTGAAAATTTATAATACAATTCGAAGGCAGGAGCCCGGAACCTCTTTCAGGTCTCCCATGCAAGTATATGCTCCCAAAGCTTTGTACTATCATCTACTGCTTTCTCAAGCCACAGACAGAGGGAGTTGGATGGGAAGCAAGGCTGGTGGGATTAGGACCGGTGCCCATATGGGATCCTGGCATGTGCAAGATGAGAACTTGAGCCGCTAGGACTTTTACCATGCCGGGCCACCCCTAATTTTGTAATAGCATATTTTCATTTCATTTCACAATCACAGGCTTAACACTCCATTAGGTAAAGATATTAGCACAAGCAAGTAGAAAAAAGTTAACCTACTTTTCTTGAGAAGTATAGACAAAGACTGCACGCAGTAATCCAATCACATAATGTCAGTCTCATTATAGGTAATAAAATTTTTTTAACTTTGCTTGTTAGTTATTACAGATCATGAAAAACATATTTATCTTTTGGGGACTGGCTTATTTTACTAGCAGAATGGTATCCAATTTGATCCATTTAGTTGCAAAAAAATAAGACCCAATTTTTTTTATAACACACTGTGTGTGTGTGTGTATACACATCTCACATATACCACATTTTATTTATCTGATCATCAACTGATGGGCACCTGGGTTGACTCCATAGCCTAGCTATTGTGAATTGAACTGTTATAACCATAGGTAGAGGTTCAAATAGCTCATTCATATGTTGATTTTGTTTCATTTGGATAAATTCCCAGGTGTGGGATGACTGGGTCAGATGATAGATTTATTTTCAGATACCTAAGGAATCTCCATATTGTCTTCCATACTGGCTATACTGGTTTGTTTCTATCAATAGTGGATTAAGGTACCATTTACTCCACTTCCTTACCATCATTTATTGTTTTCCGATTTCTATATGATAGCCATTTTAACTGGAGTGAAGTGAAACATGATTGTGGTTTTTTTGCTTTTTGGTTTTGTTTAGTTTTCTCATTTTTGGATTTTGCTGATGGCTAGTAATCCTGATCTTGACAATTTTTTCATATGTCTGTTGGCAATTTGAATTTTATCCTTTTATAAATGCATGCTCTTGTCCTTTGCCCATTTCTTAACTGGAGTGTTTGGTTTGTTCTTTAGTTTCTTTAGGTCTTTTAAATCCTGGGTATTGATTCTTTATTAGTTATATAGTTTACAAATATTTTCTCCCAATCTGTTGGCTGTCTCTTCATTTTGTTGACATCTCCTTTGCAGGGCAGAAGCTTCTTAGGTTGATGTAATCTCATTAATTTATTTTCTCTTTACTTCCCCATGCTTTTGGGACCTTTTCCAAGAAATGTTTGCCTACGCCTATGTCATGCAAACTAGTTAATTTGATAGTATCAGGTCATAAAATTAGATCCTTCATCCACTTAAAGTTGATGTTTATATACGGTACAAGTCTATAATATCTTGGGAAAGGGAAGAAAAGTTTTTGACTCTTGTATAAAATGGTCATATTTTAAGTTTTTTTTGTTTCAAAAACCAGTGATCTATTTTCAGCTTGCCTACACTTGGTGAAATGTCATGGAGAATGAGACAAAAGTTGAGAACAAAATTAGAAAGGAGAAACTTATGCTTCTAATGTAGGAAATGTCTGAAGTATTCATATAAAGTAAATATATTTTTGTAACTTTTTAAAAGTGTATTTCTTTGGGTTCTGCAGCCCTCTGAGTTTGGGGCTGAAGTCAGGGTAGCAACATACTTGCCTCTGCCCTCACAACACCAAAAGCTGCCTGTACAGTCAAGGGTAATTTGGGTTCCAGGAAGAGCTCCTCCACAGCAACACCATAGACTGGAAAGCATTGTTGTTTCCCAGAAATAAAGGAAAAGAATTGCAACAGAAAAGACAAGTAGATGGTGTATAAAGTATCTTCATCTTGCTCTGGAGATCCACTACTTGGATGGGTTATTTCAAGAACCTGTCTTTCCTTTAACACCACCAGGCTTGTGACACTTCAGGTATTTATTCACATATGAAATGTATTGAAATCGTAGGAAATCAGATATTAGCCTTGTGGAATATACTTGCTGTTGAGTTCAAGTCTTGCTTCCTGCTCTTATTTCCTAAACAGACTGTGAAGTGTAAAGGACTTGGCTCTAGGGAGTTTGTCATTATTTGCTTTTGTCCTTCAAAGGAAAGAAGAAAATTAAAAAAAAAGGGGAGGGGGGAGGAGAGTAAAGAAAACTGATGATATAAACAATTCTTAAAACCCTAAAAGATCTTATTGCTTTGGAAACCTTGCCTCCATAGTGATTAATGACTAATTCCAAAAACTGTATTTTCATCCAAAAGATACTTAAGCTGGTAAAATGATTCAAATGTGAATTAACTATACACTAGGTTCTAAGAAAAATTTGGGTTAATACTATTTACTTATTTCTAAATATATCCTCTTTGCTCGTAGTTAATATTGCTTGATTTTTGCCATGTTATTTTCTTGTCTGTTTTCTCATAAATCAGGCTGAAGAATTACACCCTGGTTTCTCTCTGCCTAATTACATGTACTTGGCAAAGGTAATAAAGACCAACATTTTAAGATAACTTAGAATCCAACACAGAAAAATATGATTCCACATAATATTTGTTATTTTTTACTTCTAGTGCTATACTGATCTTAACCAAAATCAGAATGCATTGAAGTTCTGTGATTTGGCGTTATTGCTTCCTAGTGTTACAAAAGAGGTAAGTCCTAACAGTGACCACGCATGCTCTCATCTGCACCACTCCAGATTCCCGTACTAGCAACTGGCCTACATACATTCAGTTTTCTTTATAATAAAATTTTTAAATTCATTTTTTACCTTTTCCAGCTTTATTGATGTATAGTTGGCCAATAAAAGTTACATATACAATATATAAAGTGTTTACCCTCAAGCTTTTGACAAGTATGTGCATTATGAAATGGGTACCACAATCAAGTTAATTAACACATTTGTCACTACACATGCTCATCTTTTGTTGCTTGAGAATGCTTATATATACGGTCTTAGAAAACCTCAGTGTTCTATCCCATGTAATTAGCTCTAGCCACTTACTGCACATTAGATCTCCAGAACTTCCTCATCTGACAGCTTTGGCGAGCATCCTCCATATCCTCCACCCGCTAGTCCTTGGCAGCTACCCTTCACCCTTTGCTCCCATGATGGAGTTTTCTTTTATACTAAAATATTTTGAGTTGGATTTCTGCATATCCTGTGAAGTTTAAAATTTTGATATATCTGTAAGATATCCTGTCACCAGGAGAACCCTTGAATGTTCATGGCATGTACAAATCCTGTGCTAGCAGTTAAGATATCCTGATGCTTGTTAGGTGTAAGATAGCAGGCAATGGAACAAGCCTCTCTGAGAAGCAGGAGGAAGAGCGTAATTCTGAGGAGCCGGTGACTAAACAATGCAAGCAGCAAACCAGCTAGACGGGTTGCCCTGTTTAGAACAAGGTGAGTGTCCAAGTGGTTGCTCACCCAGCTCAAAGCAGGGTGTGACTTGCCAAGACCATGATTACAGACTAAAAGATTTAAAATATGTATTAACATTTTCTTGGTTTTGAGACAGCTGCCAAAGTTTTTTTTAAAAAAGGATGATTTTTGCCCATTTATTCAACAATTTGGGTTTCTGGATATTGGGCTTTGGAGTTTCTGTAAATTTTAGACATTCACACCATTAACTGTTCAGTCTGTACTCCCAGTATTGCAAGAACAAAAGGAAAAAGGCAATTATTTTCCTGCTCCCTTTCTATGCTGCCAAATGTTATCAACCTGTACATCTTAGCAGAAAGAAAGACTGTAGCAACAGCAGACAGCACATAGTCCAATTTCTGTTGTAGTCTGCAATATAAACAAATATGCTAGTCCATTGCTGTCTAGGGCTTTAAGAATGGCAGAAAGCATGATGTTGGAGTATATCCACAGGAGAGACATGAAAACTGAGACATAAAACTTTTAGTTACAGAAATTTGGAAGAAGGGGGAACTGTTTTCTCCAGTAAGAAATCAGGTGGCAAGAGAGGTGGACTTTGGAAGATCTCTACTCTGGAGGCATGAGCAAGCATGGGTCGTGGACAGAGGCAGAAGTAAAATAAGTTCTGCCACAGAACTTCAGATTCATGTGTCTCTTGTGAGGACTGGGCAGGCTTTTTTCTTTCTCTTCTAAACCACTTGAACAAGTTCTCAGGCTCTGAATATGTATCTTCTGGATGTTTTATTTCCAACGGGGGTTGTCTGTTTCTTGAACTTTGATCTCTCAGTTGTCTCCAGCAGCTAAAAGCAGGTGCAAAGCAGCACAGTCTCAGCAGTCTTCTCCAGAGGAAAGAGTTTTGTGTGACATTTTTTTTTTTCCAGCAAGAAACAGATTTTGTCCCTCTGATTGCTTAAGCCATGTTGTTAATAGGGACCAGATCATCTTTAATATCTCTCCTGAATGATGTCAGTTTGGATTGTGTGTGATGTTTTTAACATGAGGATCTGTGCATTCTTACTAGAATTAAGGTTAAAGTACAATATGATGATGAAAAAGAACATGCAATGATGTTACATGCACATGTTTAGGTATGAGATCTTGAACTGTCCAGGGGGGCTAAATATTTTTTTTTTTAATAAAATTTATTTTGACATTCTTTACATACTTAGTTAGAGTAAGAAGGTTCAAGGGCTACAGGAAAGTGGATAATACTAGTATGTTTTCCATATTGTTACCTTCATGTTTAAAAGGGGGGTATTAAGGGAGAAGGCCCACCCAATTTCCCACCCTCCCCAAGTCCCGGGTGTAGGGCATGCTCTGAGGTTCTTGCTCGAGTGGTTTTGATATTGCAACAGTTATGAATCGCTGTCAATCTTGCCACTCCAAGCACTATGAGGTCTTTGAAAAATCCACTGATTGACATAGTCCATCATAGCTGAGATGGTTGGTTGACCTGTTCTGTCTTCTCTCTTTTCTTCGTTAGGGTTCTGAGTCCAGCATTTAGATTAGGAAGATCTCCAAAGAAACTTCTTGTATGTGCTAACAAGTACAGGGCCAGGCACCGTCCATCGCTCCAATCAGCTGGTGGTTGTAATTGCTGGGTTGGTTCTGTTTTCACTCCCGACTTCCACTGGAACCAATGGGTGTTGCGGTCCAGTCTGGTTCTGCCCAGCACATATTTGGCCCTCACCTAAACCAGTGGGAGCTGCAGCCTAGTTGGAGCGACCCACAATAACCCCCACCAGGACCGCCCCTACCCTGGTTTGCCAGTAAGTGTAGCAGTAATCCAGTCTGTCCCACGCCCCATTCCACCCCAGCCACTGTTTAGTTTTATGTCCTCCCGTGGAAGTGGTAACCCAAGAGGGATGAGCCCACTATTACCCTCCCAGGCCTCTTCCACTCCCAGATTCCAGTTGATGCTGCCCAACCAAACCTCGCCCACTTTAATTCTGTTTGCACCAGTAGGAATAATCCGCCGAGCCCGGCTTTTCCCTGATCTAGTCCACATGAGGCACACAGGTGTGGTAGCTCTGCCTATCCTGGTCTGCCCCCATCCCAGCCCATGCTCTCCTGCGGAAGTAGCTATCCTGCAAAGGAACCCTCCCTTATTCCCCTGCTGGCTCTGCCTACTTCCTTTCTCGTTCTCAGGCTGGTTGGACGCTGCGGTCCCCTCCGGTACAGGCAACCTCACCTCGGCATTCCATATTGTGCACTAGTCTTTGTTGCGACCGAACCTGGGTCAACCCACACTGGTGCCTGGATTTGCCAGTGGATGACGTGGACAGATTCAGCCTGGTCTTGCCCCCACGTCTGCCAAGTGTATGCCAGTGGGTAGCTTTCCATGGCCTTTTCTGGGCTGTTTCCTATCATGTTTCTTGCGCTGACCTGTCGGGTCTGTGTCCTGCCAGAGGAGTTGCCCAGGCTCCTCCATCAGAACCTCTCCCAATGCCAGGTTACACGCTTACCAGTGGGTCCATGAGCCAACCCTACTCAGTCCACCTCCTGTCATAGCAGGAACCAGGGGGGCTAAATATTGAGCTTCCTCAGGGTTTAGTCTTTATCTGCAAGTATTTTGTCTTCTTCCCTTCTTTCTCTCCTCCCTTCCCTCAGACCTGTCCTCCATGGCTTCAGTTGGTAACTAGAAACCCTCAGATTTGCAGAAACCCTCAGATTTGCATCTCTTGATCTTCTTCTGAAAACAAGCCTTGATAAGCCAACTTCTTATGTGACATTCCTACTTGGGCATATCTCAGACGTCCAACTCTCAGTCCTAAATGTAATTAATGGTCTCCAGGGCTTGGCATCTCTGCTTCTTCCAACTTTCCATTTAGTAAATGCTTCCTATATCCATCTGACTGGGTGACCTGGACAATATGCTTCATGCTGCCTTCTCCCCCTGTCCCAATCCACACATACACCCAGTCACTAGGACTAAACATCAACTGCCACTCTCTTTTCTCCATTGCTGATCCTCAAGGCAGAGTATCCTCTGCTTTCATTGGGACATGGAGTTGTGAGAGCCTGCCGGCTGGTCTCACAGTCCCCTTGCCTCTTAATAGTAGTTAAAAGAAATGATAAACATAAATCCCAACATGTCACATTCTTGCCTAAAACCTTCTGCTATTAGGATGAAGTCCAAACATGTTAGCGTGTCCTTCAAAGCCGTGATCTCACTCTTACCTGTCTTCTGGGCTGCGTACGTCCCTCTCTCCCTCCTTTGTATCTGTTCCTCCCTGTCCTTTGTTGTCCCTACCTTCTGACACTCTCCCCACAACTCCTCCAATTTCTTACTTGGCTTTGTCCTTTCAATGCTTCAGGCCTTACTGTCAATGTTATTTCATGCAGAAAGACTTTCCCGATAGCCCCAGCAAGAAAGCCCTTCATACTTTTCCTTCATACCATTTAGCAAGGTTGTGTATGGTTATCTATGCTTGTTCCATGAAAGTAGCAAAGTGGTCTCTCTCATTTTCCATTCTATTCCTAGTGCTGGCTGTACCACCTAGCTTATAATACACACTCAAGAAAATTGATAGAAAGAATCAAAACATTAGTACCATGCAAATAAAAAGAATGGTGTGGACACAGCGTGGTAACCTAATAGCTAAAGTCCTCGCTTTGAACGCACCAGGATCCCATATATGCACTGGTTCTAATCCCAGCACCCCCGCTTCCATCCAGCCCCCTGCTTATGACCTGGGAAAGCAGTTGATGATGGCCTAAAGCCTGGGGCACTGCAACCATGGCAAACCTGGAAGAAGCTCCTGCCTCCTGGCTTCAGATCGGCTCAGCTGCGGCTATTGCAGTCACTTGGGGAGTGAATCATCAGATGGAAATCTTCCTCTGTCTCTGCTCCTCTCTATATATGTCTAACTTTGCAATAAAAATAAATAGATCTTAAAAAAAAATTAGAACCGGTGCCCGTATGGGATCTTGGCATGTTGAAGGCGAGGACTTTAGCTGCTAGGTCATGGCACTGGGCCCAAAATAAAATAAATCTTAAACAAACAAACAAAAAAAGGATGGTATGTCTAGTTATAGTGAATAGGACTCAAAATAAATACAACTAAGACATTTGGGCATTGTGCAAGTTTTCTGTAATCATGGAAGCAGCATGAGCAAATGTTGCCCCCAATATCTTGATTTTCAGAGGTATATATTCAATCACAGTTTTAAGTAGGTTGTTTGTTTAGTGGCGAAGGTATTCTGAGGACTATGTTTCCAGGAGAAAAATAGGATGGAGTGGTGGTGGGCAGTGCTTCCTGTTTCTGTGTGGCAGTGACCAGTGCGTTCATTTCCACAATGTCTGGCAGCACTAATCACACTGAAGACAACCTGGCCATCAGTCTTCTCACGCTCGTGTGAGTGCGTAGCATGTTTCCTTCTTTCATGTGGCTCTGGTCACTTCTGCTGCCTCGCTGGCACAGAAGGACCCATCTTCTGTGCCCTTCCAGGGACCTTTAGGCTCATCATTCTGTTCCTTGGTATTGGGAGTGTCAGCCTTGTGGTCTCTGGAGCCCAGAGTCAGGTATGTTCACAGATTTATTTTGCTGAGACTTGAAAGTACAGTCTTTTTAATTATTCATGTGGACTTTTCTTGGCCCTAGAAGACAATCTCAAGTCCTGGGAAACTCCCCCACCTTTTTTTTTTCTAAATAAAAAGAGTCCCTATGTTTTAGACAGTGTGAGAATGATTGCCGCATGAAATAATGACTGCATTGGCAACCTCAAAGTGGTTTGCCTGGAGGCAGTCGTCGAGTTCATTGACTTGGAGTCTACTGACAAAGTTCAAATAGCAAAAGCTTTATGTAATGCTTTGTTTTACACTGGGGATATACTAATATGCTCTTACTACCCTGTATTTTTAATTTAATATTTTGACATGACAATAGCCACATTTCTAGGACAAACAGACTCCCATAGGATAATGCAGACAATGTACCAGAATTGTCCAAAGGAAGTGGCCTCAGGGAGTCCTGGAAAGTCAATACTTCTTCATGTTCACCATGATTGTCTTTGGATGTACCTGTTGAGTGATGTCCTGAGATGTATTTCCATGTTGGATGTTCCTTGTGAATCATATCATTGCTCTCACGGGTAGCTACTCCAAGAAACAGAATCCTCATCCTGCTTTACATATTCTGTCCTACTTAATGCATTAAGTAAACTGCGCTTGTAATCTAAGAAGTAGATTAAGTAGGGCCCGACGCCGTGGCGCAGTGGTTAAGGTCCTCGCCTTAAACACGCCCGGGATCCCATATGGGCGCCGGTTCTAATCCTGGCAGCCCCGCTTCCCATCCAGCTCCGTGCCTGTGGCCCGGGAAAGCAGTCGAGGATGGCCCAAAGCTTTGGGACCCTGCACCCGCGTGGGAGACCAGGAAGAGGTTCCTGGCTTTGGATTGGCATAGCATCGGCCGTTGCACTCACTTGGGGAGTGAACCATCGGATAGAAGAGTTTCCTCTCTGTCTCTCCTTTCTGCATATCTGCCTTTCCAATAAAAATAAAATCTTTTAAAAAAAAAAGTAGATTAAGTAATTTAATACACTTGCTTTCAGATATATTTAGCACACATAATTTGATACAATTATGTAACATAGAGTCTGTAAAAAGTCTTCACCCTGCCTTCCTGTTGATCAGAAGGTTGTGGCTCAAAGGATTTCACTTCCTGAAATCCAGTAATGCTGTCTCATTTGTTAGAAATCCTTATTTGCCTCTTGTTTCTGGATTGAATTATATCTTGTGTGCACTGTCCATACCTGGAGAGTTTATTCTTCCTTATAAACTTTTAAAGAATATTAACAAGGCAGTTATAGGATGTCTTCCCTCTGTCTAAACATATTTTCATGAATTTTAGAAGTGGAGTGTTACTCTGTTTACAGCCTCTTATTTCTACTCAGTTGGCTCTTTTTGTTATTTACTCAAAATGTATTTTTTAAGGATGGACATTTTGCTCAGTGGTTATGATATTTCTTAGGATGCACACATCCGCATTGGAGTGGCTGAATTTGAGTCCTGGCTTCACTTCCTAGTCTAGCTTCTCAGTAATGTGCTCCTGGGGAAGCAGCAAGTGATGGTTTATGTGCTTGGGTTCCTGTCACCTGCATGGGAGACCTAGATGTTGAGTTCCTAGCATTGCCCTGGACTTGCCCAAGTGTTTGCTTTCTCTTGCTCCATCTCTCTCTTTGCATTTCAAATAAAATTAAAATAAGTAAATGCATTTTAAAATACATTATTTCTTGAGACTCCCAGTGTGTAATGTTTACTTTAAGTTGATCTTATACCCTAGATCTCCATTTTCTTACTTATTTATTAAAATAACTGATTTTACAACATCCATTTGAGATCAATCATTCTTAGGTGTTCTAAAGGAAACTAGGAATTGAAACCACTGGTTTAAACTTTTCCAACTTGCTTGAAGAGTGATAGCTTATTAAAATACAATTCATTGGTCATTTATAGAGAGAAGCAGCAGCTCTGAGCTCCAGAGTACCTCAGTATCCATGTGGGCTCTCTTGGGGAGTCCATCTATTTGGGTTATGCTTTTTTTGTGTGGCCCAATGTCCAGACTGTCCCTTGCTGAGAATATAGAGAAAGACAAATGGTGCCCGAGTTCTTGACAGTGCAATCCCAGAAAATGATGGTCTTCAAAGAGGTAACTGGGCTGTACACAAGAAGAGTGGCCTCTGCTGGCACTTCTTGAACAAATTTTTTACAAAGCTATTGGAGAACAGCAATACTCTGGTCTCCCTGGGAGCATTAGCTCTACTTCCCAGCTGATGAGGGAAAGACCTGTGGATGAAGGAAGATTTCCATAATAAAATCCATGCAGCAAAATCTTCAAAACCAGCCAAAGATCTGTAAGGACGGTCTACTTAGCATTGTTCAATTAATAAGTTTCATGAGGATGAACTGGTCTCTAACAATAGAAAAAACAGGGAATGAAATACAATCAAGCAGTTGACTTTTCATTTGAGGTTACACTATGTGCTCTCTCAGCTAAAATATTCAGATAGTTCACGTTTCTTCAAATCCTGCGGCTAGGGTTAAGACTTCTTCACTTACTATGATTGAAAAAGAAAAGACTAATGTTGATACCATGCTGGTGGAGTTACTGTGTCAGCTTACGTGCAAGACTTTCTTCTGCCGGAAGCACACACCTCCTGACCCATTGAAGGAAGAACCTAGCAACTGCTCCGCACATTATCCGTATTCTCATAGACTGGATCACGGCCTGCTCCAAGGAAGTCTGCAATTTCTTTGTAATGCTATTTCAAAAACTGCCTGTACTTTCACAAATGTGTCTTTCAAAGTATTTTTCACAGTATGTGTGAAGTTTAATTGTGTGTTTGTATTTTCTTTATAGGATCAGGCAGCACAGACAGAAGTGAAAAATATAATGACTTCCTTGAAGAGGTAAATAAAAGAACTTGCTCTTCAACAAATCAGATGTGGTCTACTAAAATTTAATCAGATGTGTGTTTTTATTTTCCTGTTATATCTTTATTTTGATGTAAGGGCAGTGTACTCAGAATTGAATTGAAGAAAACACCTTTCTGCAGAAAACATCAAATTAGTAACACTATAAAACCAATCATGTTATTTGGAGAATCTATTTGCTATGTCAGTCCAGAATCACCTATGAAAATGTATAATTTATACTTTTCCTATGAATATATTATAGACTTCAGAACATTTCTTTAAATAAAATGTTTAAATAAATCCACAAAATGAAACTCAGTGAGCATTTTATTTATTTGTGAAGATTTACATAAAGCAGTTTCAATAATGTAGCTGAAAACTAGAAAACATAAGCAATAAACATGAATAAATTATTGGTGGAAGAGAACAAAAAGAAGAAAACCAAATAGTGATGACAGTATGTGAATAATTGTCTCACAGTCACACTAGTGAGAACTTTTTTTCTTCTTTCAGGAAACATTCAGTGCTGCAATATTGCCTTGCAATGACAATGTTTTGGCTCAAACATTTGAGATATATTTAAAGAATTTAAAATGCACTGACTTTAATCTCATCATTTCATGTCAATGAAAAATCCTAAAAAAGAAAACCTTACCTATGATCATTCACAAATGTTCCTAACAGTATAACACAATGCCAAACAATGAGAAAGAGGTTAGCCACATTAAAGAATACAATGATACTAGAGTATTTTAACACTAAAAGTTATTACAGAACATCTTTAGTGTGAATGCAAAGGAAATTTACCTCAGCAGCCTGAAAATATGCCAGGAAAACATTTGGTAGAAAATACACTGAAATTAGAGTTACTTCCATTTCTTTGAAGCTGTTTTATTTTAATATTTCCCAATTATAATAAATGACGTTTTAAATGAGCTCAGTCAGCAGTGATGTACAAAGCTTGAATTTCCTGTTCAGTATCTCACATGCATGGACAGGCGTGAACAGGTGTGCACACACACATATACTCAATATTTCAAGCTTTGATCTATAGAGATCAGTTAATCAAACTGAGCCATTTCCCCCATCATGTCTTTTATAACGGCTAATTCACATACTAAGTCAGTCAAACTGGTCTTACCCACTTGACCTCTGACAGCTGCTCCAACACTGCAGCTACCAGCTAGAGCCACTTGGGTCTCCCCATGGGTCTGCGGAGCCCACAAGGCTATGCATGTTTCTCTCAGTCTCTGAAGAATCAGAAGAATGTGCAGATTGACACAAATGACGCCTCCTGGTTGTGAAAGATGCAGAACCAACTATGTTTTGGCCTTTGTGTAACAACTTGTCCCAGTAAGCACCACTCCAAAGACTTCCTCCAGGAACTATGAGCAGTATCAAAGAATACTCTGGTGGATGACAGGGGCTTAAGGATTCACAATTAGAGCATGCTAAAGGTTCAATAAATGTTTGTTTGTTGTAACAAAATTTTCTACTTAGTCTCTTCAATCAGTGTATCTTCAACAGACAAGTTGGCATCCACGGGTTGAACGATCAGTATAGTTATTTCTAATGAGGTCTTGATCCCCCCCCAAAATATAATATTTTTAATTCAGTGTCTAGAGTATTGGGATTTTCTGGCTTATTGGCAGTTTCTCAAATAGGGTATGGTTTTTAAAGATTTATTTATTTTTATTACAAAGTCATATATACAGAGAGGAGGAGAGACAGAGAGGAAGATCTTCTGTCTGATGATTCACTCCCCAAGTGAGCTGCAATGGACAGTACTGTGTCGATCCGAAGTCAGGAACCAGGGACCTCTTCCGGGTCTCCCACACGGGTGCAGGGTCCCAAAGTATTGGGCCATCCTCGACTGTTTTCCCAGGCCACAAGCAGGGAGCTGGATGGGAAGTGGAGCTGCCAGGATTAGAACCGGCACCCATATGGGATCTCAGCGCGTTCAAGGTGAGGACTTTAGCCGCTAGGCCACGCCGCCGGGCCCTCAAATAGGGTATTAAGATAAGTAACTGCCCAACCCTTCATAATACCCCTCTAAATAATCAGGACAGCCTCATTACACGCTCAGCCATACCTTGTTACACTGCAGTTCTCACCAAATCATATAGTCAATGACAGCTAAAAGTTTGCGAATCAACTTTTTCTTGAAGGATGGTGTTATATATGGAATATTACACTTATCCCAGGGAATTTCACACAAAGTGAACCATTAGGACCTTACTAATGTTCTTCGGTTATTTCACTTGCTACTCAGGCTACTTGACCTTGCAGAAGACAGAATAGCTGCAGACTGTTCCTGAAAGGCGACCTTGTCCTGCTGGCTCACTAAGACCAACCTCATGGCCTCGAAGATGAAGTCCACAGCCTGCTAACATCTCTAGAGGTTTCATGTGTGAGATCATCACAAAGTTCATGGAAAATAGATACGGAAAAAAAACTATGCATAGATTTCAAAATATTTTTCACCAGAAATAAACTCATACTAACTTATTAGAACATATCTGAACAGAATCTAGTTTCAGTAACTAAGAAGGAAAAGAGATGAATTTGAAAAGAGCCGCTGGGTTGGGTGTTTGACCTAGTGGTTAAGCTGCCACATCCCATATTGCAGAACCTAGGTCTTAATCCTGGCTCCATTCATGAATCTAGCTTCCTGCTATTGTGCAGCATGATAAACAGCAAGCAATGGTTCCAGTGATTGAATTCCTGCCATCCACGTGGGAGAACAGACTTGAATTCCCATCTTCTAGCTTTGACCTGGTATTAGCCTCAGCAATTACAGACATTTAAGGAGTGAACCAGTTCATATCCTGACTGCTCCCCTTCCCATGGTGGCCCAAAGCCTCAGGACCCTGCACCAGTGCAGGAGACCTGGAAGTAGCTCCTGGCTTCTGACTTTGGATCGGCTCAGCTCCATCCTTTACAACCACTTGGAAAGTGAACCAGCAGAACGAAGATCTTTCTCTCTGTATCTCCTCTCTGTAGATCTACCTTTCCTTTAATAAATAAAGTGAATGGTTAAAATATATAAATTAGATATTAGATAACTGTACTGGCTTAGCCAGAGCTAAGTTTTGAACTCTCATGTCTTCTGCACCCTTCTTTGGTCTTAGGGCTCTATACGGTTATTTGGAATTCACTGTGCCTGGCACAGAAAGGAGGCTCTGAGACTGTTAAGTTACACAGTGTAGACTTATATTACAAGTGCTTTTCCTAAAAAGGTTTTTCCTAAAAAAATTTTTCCTAAAAAAGTTTTTTTTCCTAAAAAAGTTTCATAAATATATAGAGTGAAAAATCTATGCATAAAGCCTAATTTTTTTTTTACCAAAATAAACCTTTCTTTTAACTCCTTTGTCTACGAACGTTATGAAATACTCTCATTTTTTTAAAGATTTATTTGTTTTTATTTGAAAGGCAGACAGAGAGGAGAAAAGACAGCAAGGAAGATCTTTCTTCCGAAGATTCACTCCCCAAGGGCCATGCCGGTCGGAGCTGAGCCAATCTGAAGCCAGGAGCCAGCAGCTTCTTCCAGGTCTCCCATGTGGGTGCAGGGTCCCAAGGCTTTGGGCCGTCCTTGACTGCTTTCTCAGGCCACAAGCAGGGAGCTGGATGGGAAGTGGGGCTGCCAGGTTTAGAACCTGTCGGGCCCTCTCCTATTTTTAAAGATCATTTACCTTAAGTTGGTTGGTAGCTTCATTTAATTCTTCTCCCTGCTTTAGGTCTTCCTCTAATTCTCAGCTTTGTCCCTTTAATTCAGGGAGCTTGCCGGGCTCCTCTTTGCTTCTGCCTTGTCAGTTTTGCAGAGGAAGCTGAGAAAGCATAAAGTTCATCTGGTCTGTTGCACATCTCCTGGGGATACCTAGCCCCTCCTTTGCTGCTGCCCAATATCTTGAAAGCTGTTGCATTTTGTCCATGTTTTGTATTTTCAGAGAGAAATTATAACCTTGAAAGGTAACTCTGTAGCATTGTAGATATGTATCTTTAAAAAAAAAATCTACTCCTCGCTGTATTATCCAGTCATTTAAACCACTTTTGTAGGCAGGAAATACTAAAAGTAGTGGATTCCTTTTTTTAAACAAGTTTTTACAATGTATATACTATGTAAAATAGAGCAACTTAAGCCAACTGTACTATGAAATCGCTTATGAAGTTGGGATTTGGTTAGATCTCTAAGATAAATTATTGTTCGTTTTAAAATAGAATACTTGTGCTTTGGCAAACAAGGTTTACATGTGAATAGTGGAAGTATACTTTGCCTCCCACTTGAACACGTTTTACACATCCCAACTAATTTAAGACTGGGAAACCTAATTGGGATAGTAAAATCTGCAAAAAAATGATCTGTGAGAATGGCATTACAAACTATGAATGCCACTCAAGTGTGGCTCTAGCAGAGGCCTTGTTGGGCAGTTACTTCAGCCAGACAGCACGGCCCCACCCCATGGGATGTAGAAGTCATCTCAAGCCCAGCACAGACCATCCTAATTTTTTCAAAGATCGCAGGCATGTACACAGTGATATTCTAGCCAAACCACTAATTCCATTATTTATTTTGACTCTGTAACCATTTTTATTTCTCTTGTGTTCTTCAATGCTAGGGACTCAGTGTGTGCTTCAGTTGTAAATAACCAAACATGGATTGAGCAATGTTGTGGGGCCCTCCGGAGGCTTGTCCAAATTTCACACAGGCTTGACATTTACACAGTCTGTGGCTGGTAAGGTGGTAACAGACATTGGTACCCCATATGGGTGCCAGTTTGAATCTCAGCTGCTTAACCTCCAATCCAGCTCCCTACTCATAGGAAATCAACAGAGGCTGGTCCAGGTCTTTGGAACCCTGGACCACGTAAAGACCCAGAATTAGCTCCTGGCTGCTGGCTTCAGATTGGCCCAGCTACGGCCATGACAGTCATTTGGGGAGTGAAACAGCGGATGGAAGATATTTCTCTCCCACCTTCTCTCTCTCTGAAACTGTTTTTCCAATAAAAATGAACTTATAAAAATAAAGTTCTTTCTGCCTTCAGATACGATGTGAAGGGAGAAAGCAGAGGAAGAAAAGCAAGTAGGGGAGAATGGAAGGGAGGGAGAAGGAACAAAAATGAGGATGAGGCAGGAGGCAATGCAAGGCCAAGCCTTAGACTTATTAAATCTAATATCTCAGTGGAACCTTTTTACTCACTGCAGCAGTTTAAGAAAATGATACCATTCTCATTTAACCAGTGAGAAAAATGGAGCTTTTCGCTGTGCTAAACGTCACCTACTCAGTTGATGGCAGGAGAGTATCCCCATGTGCCTGACTTCCAGCCCTGGCCAGGGAGGCATGGAAAGATTCCCATTTGGAGCCATACAATCAGCTCACACCACTTAAGATTTAATATCCTTAGGGACTAACTCTTTGTTTTCTTTCTGTTGTTTCTATTTTCCTTGAGAGTTGCTTGAGGCAGCTTCTAAAACATAGGCTTCTTGAAATCGGTGCAACTTCTGACTTAGCCAAGAACATAAACAAGTGTCTCCCATGGGGTGGGGCTGGGGGTGATGGGAGATGGTTTCATGGAAGGAAAACAGTAATTTAAGCTGGGCTTTGGAAACAGTGTGGTGTCTGTACAAGATAAATCCATGGGAATGGCCTAGAAAAGTGCTTATTCCACTTAGGGGACAACTTACTGGCACATGAAAGCAGTAATTTCTCCACTGAGCTTTGGCTCTGAGTGCGGCTTTGTTTCCCTTTTCATTCTAATGTGAAAAGGTAACCGACTTTCTATGGCTACAAATCTACAGTTTACATAGTAGCACTTAATTGAGATTATGACCTACATAACAGTTGCAGTACTCACAGATATGGACTCTTCCATGTAGCTCCTTGGATTGATAAAATTTTAAAAAATGAGGTGGAAGGGTAACCAGTTTGTGTTTTTTTTTTTTTTACAGAGAACAACTTGCTGGGGATGTGGAAGTAATAGCCACCTATCCCTTCTACCTTCCCACCTAGTCTGGAGGCTGGACATGCTTTCAGAGCAGGCACCTCCTCCGGATACACAGAGCTGGCGAGGAGTGCGATGACCTATCTCAGACCTCAGCTAACCAGACCCGCCTGAAGTTGTTCAAGGGAAGAGCCAGTGAACTGAGTCAGGGCCCAAAGGAAATCATTCTGCACAGCAGTTGGTACTTCACAAGGGCTCAGCTTCAGTGTTTTTTAACTAGTGGGTTTGGGGACCCAGCTAGAAGAGATGCTCTTTTATTTCTATTTTCCTTAAAAGCTGCTTAAGGCAGCTTCTAAAACATAGATTTCTTGAAATTGGTGCAACTTCTGACATAGCCAAGAACATAAACAAGTGTCTCCCATGGGGTGGGGGGTAGGAGGTGGTGGGAGATGGCTTCATGGAAGGAAAAATAGTAATTTAAGCTGTTTCTTATATTTCTTATATAACTTTTCTTAACTTCATTGAAATATAAATCACATACATCAAAACATACTCCTTTAATTAGCTCAGTTTGATGATTTTTGACAATTTGGCACACTAGTATAACCCCTTCTACAATCAAAATATGGAACATGTATATTAAATACTCCAGAATCTTCCCTCCTGTTCCTTCCCACTCAATTCCCCCCAGACACCTGAACCCTGGCCCCAGGCAACCACAGAACTGTTCTCTATCTCTATAGATTGTTTATACATTTTGAATTCTGGATTCTTTTTCTGGACATGTTTCTAAATCTCATCTGAGAGATTGGGTGAATTAATTTATTTCATTTTTCTTGAGTAATATAGCATGGTTGGAATATACTGTAACTTATCAACTCACTTGATTTGATTGCTTGTAATATGCAGTGATTACAGGCATTATTACAAATACAGTTTATAGGAACATACACAAACAGGTCTTTCTGCAAACATGCTTTTATGGGAGCAGGGAAGGACTTCTAAGCCCAGTGGCATCATATTGTGTAATATACTGAATATACTTTAGCTTTATTAAAAACTACCAAACCCTTTCTCAGAAGGCATTTTCCGAACTATTTTCATTCCCAACAATAATCTCTGAACATTCCAATTGTTTCATAGCCTCATTGCTGCTTGGGGTGGTCAGTCCCAGCCTTTGATTTTGTCTGTTCCCGTGAATGTGTGATAGCATTTATTTCACAGTGGCTTAATTTGTGCTTCCCTGACTAATGATAATGAGCATCTTTTCATGTGCTCATGAGGTATTTCCTTCCTTGGTTCATTTTTCTGACTAGCTTGGTGACACCAAATTTAATAATCCTACAACCGAAGGTATCCGTTGTCCATTAGTAAATTTTTCCTTTTTCTTTCTTGGTTTACCGCTGGCAGCATACCAGTGGACAGTAGCTCTCTTTTCCCCCCTCAATATGAAGGTAAGAACAATAAGAACAGACATGCAAAACTCCCCTTTGTGGGAAGCTAAAAATAAATTGAGCCATGGTATTAGAATAGTGATGAAAAAGGGAGACATATCTCACATTCTTCTCTGGCTTTGCTATTCTCGTGGGAACAGTCATTTCCTGCACTCTCAAACTTTTCAACTCCATAGCTTCCTGAGGTTCCTTCTGCAACCTCCCACTCATGCGAAGCATGCAAAATGAACTGTAGTTATCCTAGGAATGACTATGGACCACAATAGCACATTGCTTTGAGTTTTTGTACTGAATGTGCTAATTTTAAGAGAACATGCCTTGGATCAGTAAAAATTCACAGACAGCCAGATATAAAAAGAATTTTTTGGTTGAGATGTGTATCCCTCTGGCTATCTACTCCCATTTAATACCTATAAAGAATATGGATGCTTCTTCACTTTTCAGAATCCTGTACTTGGTGGTCTCTGGCGTGGTCCCAACAGGACATCACCACTGAGCTGCAGTGAGGCAGTGAGGTCGTTGTGAGGTCCAGTTCCTCCCACCCTCTGACTTGTCTGTCCATAGCTGTGTCATCACCCACCCTGGCTCTGCCAAAAAGAAAAAACACATCTTTCAGCCAGGACACCCTACTCCTGTGATCCAGAGAGGCTATATCTATGCCAGACTGTTCCATTCTTCACCCCTACCTCCCACGTACTGTGGTGCCTTGCAGGATGGGGAGAGAGGTGCAAGAGGGCTGGAGGAGTCCAATTGTTGCAGCTTTGCTAAAACCATCTGGAATAGAGGAAGACACTAAGAGGGCTATAAAAGTCAAATCATCCTAGAAGAAAAAAGTCTTTCCAAAGATTTATTCACAACCGATGTTCTGATAAGATGGCCAGCATGGTCACAGCGATGACCCTAAAGCCTCCAAGGACCTGGAAAGTGTCTGCTCCATGATCATGAAAGATTAACTTGTTTATGATAAAGTTGGGTATTTCTATGTAGGTCATTTTATCATAATTTTCTCAGTCTATGATTTCCAAGATTTTTTTTCATTGAACACTTGAATCTCTTTTAAAATTTGTATCCCCTAATATGTTTATATTATTATTTATTTATATACATATTTAGTACCCTACTAAAATGTTCTCAATAAAATATACACAATTGCCAATCATTTTGAGCCATAAGATGACCTGGTGAGAGCTACACTGGGGGCAAGCTGGGCTGAGTCAGGCTGTAGCACTTGTTGCCGAATGTCAAGACTGAGGGCAGCTCATCTCAGACTGAACTGCAAGTCCCCATTGGCATGTGCAAATTTCAGGGCTGGGAACAGGCCTAGTAGGTGAAACTCCTGGACTCCCCTGATGGGCTGCTGCTTCCACAAGTAAGCATGAAAGCTGGGCCTGGGGGAAGGCCAGGCTGGCCTAGGCTGTCATACCTGCTGATATGCAAGAAAGCCAGAATGAGCGCAAGTCAGATGGACTAAACCACAGCACCAGCTGGCAAGTGCCAGGACTGGGTATGAGTCGTGTAAAGCTTAACTGTAGTATCCCCTGGAAGGTACAAGATCTGGGTCTGGGAAGATGCCTGGCAGGGGAATTGTGGGCACAACTCTGCTAGGCTATACGTACTGCTGGTGAACACAAGAACCAAAGTTAGGGGTGATGCTGGAAGGCACAAAAACCAGGGTTGGGTGGGCTTGGTGGGGATTATTGGGGAGTCACCCCAACTAGGCTGTGGCACCCAATTGGGTGCATGAGGACTGGGTCTGTGGTGGGCTGACTGGGCAGGACCACAGCACCCACTGGTTTGCATGAGTTATGGGGTTGGGGTGGAACTGACCAGGTAGCTACATCCACTGGTATGTGCATTGACTGGTATAGGTGAGAGACCAAACCTGACTCTGCACTGGTTGGCACTCCAGGCAAGATGTCTTGGTGGAATCCCCAACTAAACCACTAGACTGAAACCATAGCCACATGGAAAATCACAATATGTGTGGTCCAACTTTGGAGTGCATGTATTAGGAGTGGGCCTCTTAAGTTGCTATTCTGTGAGTTGCCAACATCTCCAGATGACACAGGGAACATGACAGGCAGAAGAGGGTGTCAAGTGCCTAATCAGAGGATGGAAAGAACTGGCTGGCCAATTCCAGTGGCTCAGGTTTGCCGCATGCTCCTGGACCTGTGATGCACTAAAGTGGACTTGATCTGCCTATAAACCTTAGAAAGATTTTCTCAAATCTGGAACAATCTGATAAAAGATAAGACATATATATATAAGAGAATACTGCACTCAGAATCTGATTAAAAGAGACCTGACACTTTTTATTATATGAACTTCAACTTGGGGTCTCTGAGTCTCAGTATACTCATCTGTAATTGGGATAGCAACCCCTACCATGCAGGACTTTGGTTGGGAAAATTTAATAAATGCACACAAAACAATTGGTCCAAGAGAGAATGTAGAAATGGTGATCTCATCCACCTTCTTGTAGCCCTTGACCCTTATCGCCCTGATCAACTATGTAAAAATCATAAAAAATTAAAATAATTAATAAAATATAAAACAATTGATCCATGGAAGCAGAAAATCAACTTCTTTCCCTGAGGGACAGACCTTTCCAGCTAATTATCTCCTCCCCAGACTTTTCCATGTTGCTTTTCTTCTCTTATCCCCACATTGCCACCACAGTTGCCCACACACCAGATGCTGGATTGCAAGTTGCCTGAGGCTAAGTCACACCCAGCATCACAGAGCCAGCTGGGAGTCACATCCAGTTGGTCCAGAGTGAGATGGTAAGAAAACAAATTTTTTTTTAACTTTTTCCATTTTTTTTATTATATTTTTGGCAATTTTTAAATAGTTCATTATGGTAAAAAGGTTCAAGGGCAACTGGAAAGTGGTTAAGACTGTTATTTCCACATTGTTTCCTTCATGTATCTGAGGTAAAGGGGAGAAGCCCCACCCAGTTTCCCACCCACCCCAGGTCCCTGATGTGGAGCATGCTCCGAGGGTCTTGCCCAAGTGGTTTTGATAGTTCACCAGTTATGAATTGCTGCCAGTCTCACCACTCCAAGCATGGTGAGGTCGTTGAAGAATCCAACTGATTGACATAGTCCGTCTTAGAGTCTCCGCCTGCCCTGTTTTTCACTGCCAACAAATAGCTGAGGTGGTTGATTGACCTGTTCTGTCCTGTCTTTTCATGGTTAGGGTTCTAAGTCCAACAGTTCGATTGGGGAGATCCCAAAAGAAACTTTGTCTGAGGTGTTCCCAGACCAAATTCTTGTGTGTACTCGAAAGTACAGGGCCCAGCACAGTCCATTGCCCCAATCAGTTGGTGGTTGCAACTGCTGGGTTGGTTCTGTTTTCAGTCCCAACTTCCACTGGAATCAGTGGGTGTTGCAGTCCTGGTTCTGCCCAGCACATACTCGGCCCTCACATAAACCAGTGGGAGCTGCAGCCTAGTGGAAGCAACCCACAATAATCCCCACCAGGCCTGCCCCTTACCCTGGTTTGCCAGTATGTGCAGCAAACTAGTCCAGTCTGTGGCACATCCCATTCAACTCTCACACATGTCAATGGGCATTGAAGCCTAATTCCATCTAACCAGCTCCACTATCCAGCCCACACAGATGTTGTTGGGTGCCTTTCTGTCTAGCCACCCCAGCCCTTATCCTGGTTTTCATGTCCTCTAGTGGGAGTGGTAACCCAAGAGGGAGAAGTCCACTATTTCCCTTCTAGACCACTCACACTCCAGGTTTATGCACTCTCCAGGTGGTTCTGCGGTTTAACTTGACAGAATTAGCCCCCTAGTGCCAGCTTCTGCCAGCTGATGCTGCGACTAAACCCAACCAACCCTCACCCATTCTAATTTTGGTTTACACCAGTAGGAACAATCAGCCCAGCCTGGCTTTTCCCTGATCTAGCCCACATGAGGTGCACAAGTCTTGGAGCATTGCCTAGTCTGGTCTGCACCCATCCCAGCTCACGTTCTCCAGTGGGAGTAGCTGTCCAGCAGGGGAGCACCCCCATATTCTTCCTGCCGGCTCTGCCCCCTCCCTTTCTGGCTCTCACGTGTGCTGGTTTGGGTGCTGCAGTCACATCCGATACAGGTATCCTCATCTTGGCATTCTGTAATGTGTACTGGTTTTTTATTGTGACCAAACCTGGTTCAACCCACACTGTTCTGGTGCTCCGATTCTCCAGTTGATAATGTGGACTGATTCAGCCTGGTCTGCCCCCGAGCCATGCCAAATGTATGCCAGTGGGATACTTTCCATGGCCTGTTCTGGGCTGTTTCCTTTCATGCTTAGAAAGGAAAAAATTTAAGAAAAGGTAAAAATGCACTGCTCTCGGGCAGTTCTGTGAGCAGGAAAAATACTCTGGTGTCTGGTATTTGCCTACTTGTCTTAACAAACCTGCCCCCTACATGGGGCTCCGCGTCCTTACCTACCTACTACCTACACTCATCACTGTTCTCATTTCCCCTTCCCTTTCTTTCTTTCATTCCTTCCCATTTTATCCAGCAGACATCTAAAGCCTGGTGGCAGAGGACCTTGGGAACTTCCCACTGCAGGCCTTCTTCTTTACACAAAGAGTCCTTGGAGGTGGCAGGTGGCAAGGAGGGACACGGCTGCTTGCAAAGCATTCTTTGCACAGCACATTGCCCTGTCTTCCCTTGAGGGTATTTTTGGACTTCCCTAGCAATCAAAGAAACTGAGTTCCATGTTACTGGTTCAGTTGTCTCCACACAAGGGAAAAGTGCCAAGAGAGAAACTGATACCCTGTGTTGAGTAAGCTGTTTCTGGGAAATTCAGCACTGACTCCTGCACAGTTCAGGGCTGGTTACCACTGTCTGCAGCCTGCTCCCCTGCAGCCATCTGAGCCTTCAGCAAAAGCCTCAGCCTTTGGAAGCATGATTTGTATTTTTTCCTTTCCTGGACTATACTACAAACAGAACCTGTACACATGTTCACTCTTTGTATCCCACAACATCTACAATAAGATCTGCCACACAGCAGGCAACTGGGAAAAGTCTTTTGGAAATAAAATGAGGATTCAATTGATAATATTAGGTGCTTCTCACGAGCCCACTCGGGTGGGACCAACAGGTTACCATGGATAGGCTGAGCAGGTTTCCCTGGCATGGAATGGGCAGAAACCCCTGAGTTTCTAAAGTTCACTCTTGAGGCCCACTGTGTCATGTCTTGGTGGCCTCCATGCCATTCCTGCCCTCTGGGAAATGGCTGCCCCTTCCTTCTAGCCCTGGAAGGGATAGGGCAGCAGTTCCTGTTCAAGTGTTTTCTCAAGCAGCCAAACCAGTCTCCTTGTGCCCAGTTCTTATTTGAGTTTTGTTCAAGACTATAAAACCAAGATATTTTTGAAAACTGTGAAAAGCCAGACGATACTAAGGACACTGTGTGTGTGTGTGTGTGTGTGTGTGTGTGTGTGTGTGTGTGTGTGTACACACATATACATATGCTATATGATTATTATTGTAAGATTTTCCTGTATGATTTTAGCTATTTGGACTTGTCCTCACTTTAAAAATGAGAAAACTATGACTCATGGAAGCTAAGCAACTTGCCTGTGGTCACACAGTTCGTGAGTCAATGAGCAGACTTCTAACAGCCCTCGCGGGCTCCAAGGTCTCCAGGCTTGCCATGCAATTTTCTTCTTTCTTCCCCAGAAGGTCTCTACTCTGTGCTTTCCTAAGGGGCAGTATTCCTTCTGTAAACCCATGCTCCCCTGAAAAAAAATCTTTATGTCTCTATTGTATCATTTTTGCTTTGCTGGGAACATTCACCCACACCTGTATCTTGCCATCTTTTTGCCTTTTAACTCCCATCCTTACCTAGAAGGCTCCTTTGTCCAATTGGAGGACAATTGGTTGGTGAACACAGGAGGGATAATCTCTCTTATTTCCTTTGCAGGAAACCATCCAGTGTCTGAGGTGAAAATATGGAGGCAGACAGGCATGGATGGGAGTCAGAAAGGACAGCAAGAAAGGGCACTTGGCTGGCCCTGCCTTCCCCTGGGCTTAGTGTCCCTGACTTCACCATCTGCCCTAGGATGTCAAGTATCACCCCACTGTCATGAGAGTTAAGTGGGACAGTGAACGTGAAGACGGCAGTGCAGTGTCTGACCCTCTACCTGCCCCTCGAACCACATTTTCACATGTCTGTTCTCTAATTTTTTTATGAAGTTACATAGTTTTGCAATTTATGTAGGGGTTGCATGATGCATTTTGGGTTAATTTTAATGTAAAGTATCTCCAGATTTTGTGAAAAGTTATCCATTGACTTGTTTTTATCTTCTTTGTCATAGATCAGTTGAGTGTACTTTGAAAGATTTTTTTTCTGGACTCCTTAGTGTTCTTCCATTGATCTATGTGTGTATTGTTTGATCATTTTTATGCCATCTTCATAATTTTATAACTGTATGTCAGTCAGTCTTTTGTATGGTCAGAATGTTATTGTCCCTTAAGAAATTCATTCTTGGAACCTGCCATGGTATGTCTTCAGTGTCACTCAGTGACCCATGTGTTAATACCTAGGCCCTAGGATGATACCATTAGAAAGTATTTTGAAGCAGGGCCATTAGAAGAAGATATTTTGAAGCAGGTCCTAGTGGGAGCTCTTTAGATTCTTCGGGGCATGCATGGAGGGTAGCTCCCAGGGCAGTGTTGATAGGGGAAGCCTGAGTCAGACCCAGCTGCTTCCTGCCTCACCATGTGAACATTCCTCCCTAGCCACCTCACTAGACTACTGAACCCATGGTACCACTTGGTCTATGAACATACAAAGCAATGAACCAAAATAAATAAGTAGCTTCCTCTTCAGCATTTTGTTAGAGTGACAAAAAGCTGACTAATACAAAACCTACTATCCGATGTGATAGTATTAAGCATCAGGGAAGTAATGAAGTCACCGTGGCTACAACTTCGTACGTGAGCTTAGAGTTGCTTACAAGAAAGGCCTGTTGGAGCTGTCTTGACTCCTCCAACATGTGGTGACACCACTAAAAGTTGCCCCTTATGAAGCAGAGTGAACCCTAACCAGATACCAAATCTATGGAAACTTAATCTTAAATTTTCCAGCTTCCAGAAGCACCAATTTTATGCCACTGTAAATGTTGTGTTTCCTGGTTCAGATTCCGATTGTTCATTGCAGATGTATAGGGAAACAATGGGCTTTTGCATAGTGACCTTGTTTTCTTCTATGATTTTATGTTAGTTACAGAAAATTTGGGTCAGTTTGGGGGAGCCTGTATCCATGTAGGAAACCTGGAGGAGGCTCCAGGCTCTTAGTCTCAGGTTGGCTCAGCTCCTGCCATTGTAGCCATTTGAGGAGTGAGCCAGCAGATGGAGGATCTTTCTCTATGTCTTTCCTCCTCTCTGTAAATCTAATCTGCCTTTCCAATAAAATGAATAAATATTTTAAAATATTGAAAGGAATTAAAGAATGCCTAAATAAATCAAAAGGCAGCCCATGTTCATGAATAAAAGGATTCATATACCACGTAGTTTTATGCTTTCAGGTTCATCTATGCGGTGGTGTGTGCCAGCAGCTTTTGTCTTTTATTATTGAGTGATACTCTAGTGTATGGTATGCCACATTTTGTTGGTGGACAAATCACATTTGCTGTGATTTTTCATCAGTCCTTGTATATATGGATTATCAGCCAATATAAATGGTACTGCTATGAGTGTTCACATAAAATCTTTGTGTGAACATATCTGTATGAACTTTTAGTAGTTATTTCTTTATTTGAAAGACAGAACATATGTTATTTACTCGAATATTTGCAACAATCAATAAATTTGGGACTCACTTAATCCCTAAATCAATAGCCATTTGAAGAGGTTAATTTGTACAATTTCTTTTATTTACTTATATTGACAGAGATCTGAGTTCAAAGAACGTTTATAAGCCTGTTATTTGAACTTCTAGAAATGTTGCCGTTCACCCCGTCATGGGGACTTGCCTGCTACAGTCATCTGCTTTCCATCCTCCCTGCTCTTTTTCTCTCTCCTTGTTTCAACCATTCTCACCAGTATACAGACTTACCTGATTCTTAGCTATTTTGAAAAAACATCTCCTTGACAAATATCCCTTTCCATATATCTCCACATATAGCCACCATTTCTGATCTCTCCTTGTGTTCCTGAAAAAACAACAAACTAATTATCCCACTGTATTTTTCAGGTTTCAGACATTTTTTCAGACCCCTATCTGACTTGGATGCAATGTAGTTTTAATTGAGCAAAAAAGCTGACCTGGATACTCTACCGTGATTCAATTTATGATGGAATTCTTCATCACCTTACTAAGAAGGCTAATGTTAAAGAAAACACTTCTATATGAACTTTCACCTACACTTTCTTCCTACAGGAGCAAAGAATTTTTTCACTACATGACTATGAGTAATTAATTTTGTTGTCTATTGAGTTGAGAGATAATAATGTTGTACTATTTAATTATTTTTGTTTGTTATTTCCTATAGGACTTATTAAAGGTTAAATGAGGCCTCACATCCTTCTTCCCCATTGCGTTTCTCTGGTCTGTTCCTAAGCATTTTTCTAGGCCCTGCTCACAGGGCACTCCCCTCTATGGAGTCTTCCTTCATCCTCATCTCTCCTCTGCATTGAGGGTGCAACTCCTCAAAGAGAAGACCAACAGCTCTGACCTAGGCAATATGTTTGTTTTCATAACAGTTTTATTATTTAACAATACCCAATAGTACTTAACAATGTTTAGAAGCATAAATTAGTTGCCTAACCTGTAATACCTTGGATGATCTGAAAGTACATAAGACATGAAATTATATTATACTTGATTGCTTTGCTCTGAATAGTAAGAACATATCAGAATTTCCCCCCAAAACACATTTTAGAGTGTCACCTGTGATTAAATAATATGCAATTTGCTAAACTGACATTCCTATGGGATGCTAGTATTCCAGACAGTGGCAGTGGCTGGTGTCCCAGGCAGTGTCCCAACCAGCTGCACAACAACATGGGGCTCTGGAAGACTTTTCCTATAAAAGGACAGGCAGTGAATATCTCATTCTTGGCAGGCCATGTGGCCATCACTATTCGTCTCTGCACAAAAGCAGTGCTAGGTACCAAGTAAACCAGTGAGAGTGACTGTATGTGTGCCAACATAGTTTCATTTAAGCTTAATAAAATTTAAATTTCACAAAATGTTCAGGTGTCAGGAAATATTTTACTTTGATGCCATTTCAAAATACAAAAATTCACAGTTCACAGGCTGTATAAAACCAGATAGTATACTGGATTTAACCCATGGGCCCTAGTTTTCTGGCCGCTGATGAACTCAGAGTGCAGCCGACTGGTGGCCTACTCTGAATAGTATCAGAGAAGCCACTGGGAAAATGTGCAGGTGGGGATAGCAGCAGGAGAGGGTCCTACAAGTTCTTTAAAAAAAATGTAATTCTTTTCTTTGAAACTAATTATCCTTACCTGCTTTACTCTTTTGACCTGAGTTTATTTCTTATTGGGGCAATTGTTTCTCCAGCTTGGATAGAAATCAGATTAATTCAGGTTATCTCCCAAAGGCTTGGAGGAAAGAAACCTTATGCAGTTGCTCACCATTTTGCACAGCTCTTGAAGTCGAGCCTTCACATTTTTCCCTATAAGAAGGAAGAACATTAGCAGGAACCCCTCTTTGGGCTGCTAGTGCCAACCTTAGTGGGAAAAGATTGGAAAAGCAACCAACCAAATCCTTTACTTGGCTTTTCTCAGCTGTTCTTCATCAGGGACCATCACTGATGGATAGACTCACAGATAGAGAGATAGGAAAGGGGGCCCTTTTCCAGCATCTGGAGGTGAGTCTCAGCGGACCTGAGAGAAGTCAAGCATTTGGCTCCTGTGAAGAATGCTGATGTCACATGCTTGTCTTTTTATTCAAGGTTTTCCTATACTGTTTTAACTGACCTAGGTAACAAGAATGTCATGCATCTTGGGGGCGGGAGGGGGGAAGTTTCAAGTGTTTTCTGTTGTCTTTCTTCAGTCTCCATTGGAAGTTTAACATCCATTCAATTAACCAGTCAAAACTGCCACTTTCCAAGGCTTCTCCCAGGCCAGTTGTGACAACTGACTCTTTTGTAGTTTATAAAAATCCTGAAACAGTTAGTCCTCAACTTTTCCCTTCTTCAGGTAACCTCTCGGTGCTTACAGGAGTTTTCTCTTTCACTTTGCTTTCTCTATCTTTTTTCAAATAAACTACTTCTGCTTCACAAAGTCTTCCTTGTCCATACTCTTAGTTCTTCATGGCCATGAGACATGAAGCCAAGCAATCAGAACTTCAGACTCCTGCAACGTCAGGACCAAACGTCTTTGTTGTGAGGGAGAAGCAGGAACAGAGTCCCAAACCAAGGTGATGGTAACTTTGAATCTCTTTATTTGGTGTTAACTTGTCCACCAAAGTAGTACTTTACATGAGATCACTCCTGTTGAGTATTCTGTGCTCTGAACAGAGATAATGGGGCAATTTTCTGTTTCAGAACCAGCTGCTTTGAGCAATTTTCCTTGATATCCTAACCTGAAGTAGAAACTATAAATCCCTCCTTCCCTTGAGTTTCAGAAGCCATTTATCTGTACCAACCCTAAGGCTTTCAAATACATGTCTCTGTGTTAAATTTATCTTGAGGTCCACATGCTCACCAAGGCAGGGTGTCTGAAGTCTCCCTGAGCCACTTGTGTGGTTTTTTTTTTAATCATGTCTTCCTCAACACAGAGAGGAAGCACTGACTGAACAAGAGTGAAATATGCTATACATCAACAAATTGATTAATCTCTAGTAGCACTGTCTGCTAAAACATTGTGAGGATAAAAGTTTTGCATCTGGCTACTGTAACTGAGGAGTCAAATTTTAAATTTTAGTCAATCTGTTTAAACAACTACATGGAGTGGTTATTGGACAGCACATGTGCATAGAGCAATGAACAGTAGATACAACTGATTTCTTTTAGTGAGTAACTTGTTTATTTGACCAGTAGCTATATTATCTGAATTTAAAATATAATGTGAGCCAGTAGTGAAATATTGTGTAGAAAAACCATCAGGGTGAACATATCTGTGACTTTATCCTTTTTTTAGATTTATTTATTTTGAAAATACTTATTTATTTGGAAGACAGAGTGCCAGGGTTGCAGAGAGACACAGAGAGAAAGATTTCATACCTGCTGGTTCACTCCCCAGCTGGCCCAGGCTGAATCCCGGAGCTCAGAACTCCATCCAGGTCTCTCACATCAGTGGCAGAGACCAAAGTATGTTAGCCATCTTTCACTGCAATTGCAGGTGCATGAGCAGAGAATTGGGTTGGAAGTGAAACAGCTGGTACTCAGACCAGCACTCTATCCAATATGGGATGCCAACATTGGAAGTAGCAGCTTAACCAGCAGTCCCTGGTTAAGCTGGTCCCTGGATATGCTACTTCTCAAGAAAGCTCAAGAAAACTCTGGGGAGTGGGCATGGGAGTGAGAACAAATTTTTTGAAGCCATAAACACAATTAACTCAATTTGAATATTAAGGGAAATATCTTGCATGTGTTGATGAGAGAGCAAAGAAAAGTAAGGCCAGGGAAGGGGTGTGGAAAGAGCCAGTGCAGCAGCCAAGGATGAACTAAGTGGTCAGAAGAGACTTCAGGAAGGAGATGAAATCTGATGTCAAAGCAGCTGAGGTGAGGGGTGTAGGCAGAGAGGGTGAGAATGGTGCTGACTTTTACAGACCTTTGGAGACCAGACCTCCCAGGCATGTTCTTACACACACACATACACACACATACATACATACACATACACACAACACACACGCGCACGCACGCAACCCTGTCATGCACTGGAGAAGGAGGATTTATTTTTGCCTTTCTTATTAATGAAACCTCTGTAGGTGTTTTCAGAGATATCGTTAACATTAGAAATTTAAACAAATTGGTAGGCAGGCATACCCTCTTTTCACAGCAAAAAGATTCCTGGAAAACACCAAGTGAAATAGCCATCCTCTTCTTCCACCTCTTTGTCAGCCTGTTTCCTCTTCTCGTGGTCAATGTCAAACTCTAGGAGGGCAGCAAACTGGATTTGCTTGGTGGCTGGAAAATTGCAGAGGAAGAGTCTTTTAAACTGTGGCTGCTGAGAAGGGCAGTAGAACAGAGGTGGTTGTTCGGCCTTAGTGAGCTGAGCAGCAGTGAAATTGGAGCAGGGAGAGAAGCAGGAGGGGCCAGCCCAGAACATCCTGTGTTTTAGGAGACAATACGATATCCTGTGAAACACCAGGAGCTTTCACTTGAGTGGGGAGGGAACTGTGTGGCCTCTCAAAGTTCATGTAACCTGGCTCATAGGGACCCAAATCCAAGACAAGGCCAGAGCTCTGTGATAAAACAATGAAACCAGAACAAGGACTCAGTATGGGACAAAACCAGGGGAGGCGGTTCCGAAAACAGTAACTCCAGGCTTTCTGTTCTTGCGACTGTCCTGAAATTGGGGCGGCAATCTTTCAACAAAAAACAACGAAAGTTTGAGTCAGAGGAAAGAGCAAGTCTACGAAATATTCCAGAAGCTCCAAGAAGTGTTTCAAAGAATCAAGTTGCAGTTCTTTGGTGTACCAAAATGAAGGAATCAGCAGGCCATTTTAGCCGACATTCTTAAAGACACTGTTGAACATCTCTGTAAGTGCTTTTTATTTTCCTTCAAATTACTCAATTTTTGATGACCACTAAACCAATGTGATGAGTTTCCAGCAGAATCTTATGTAGATAATTTACTGTCTGATAACCTAGTGCATGTGTTTCCTTCCGATGGGGAGGAGTAAGAGTTTCATTGTCCTTGACCTCCCCTTGGTGTGACCTCTTTCAGAAAGGTTTCGCTAGTTATTCATTCTGAACGGTGCCTCCCAACATACACACCACTGCTTTATTGTTCTCACACCACTTACCATGAACTGAAATCTTATTTTCTCTCCTTTTCATCCCACCAGAATACCAGGGGTTGTATTCTGAACAGAGCCTGCTGTCAGGTGGGTGTTGTGTGAACTGAATCACAATGGCCTTGAGCAGGAGGGAGTAGCCATGACTTCAGCTACCATTGCTCAGGCAAAGGCTGAGGTTTTGCTCCTTGTGCCTCTTCAGCCTGGAAAGCTTTCAACCAAGGCCATTCCCCAGGTTCATACGTCTGGGCTTAACCTTCTTTGTTCATTCTTTCCATCTTCTTTCCTTGTCTGCTAGAAACAACCTCACTACCTGCCAACTTCAATTAAGCTTCACTGAAGCTCATTTGCTTTGGGTCCTCTGTAAATATCTTTTAATCAGTTTTAATCACTTTTTGCGAGTGTGTTATGAATGTTAACACATGTGTATGTCCATGTAGCCACTGTCATGACCAGGAAACCCAAAGCTGCATCATGCTGTCCTCTCTCACGAGCATCCCTTCCCTCCCCTATCCCTCGGCAAGCTCTGATGTGCTCACCTTCACCATGATTTTATCTCTTTGAGCCTATTCTATAAATGAAATCACACAGTGTACAATGTTTGAGGTTGGATTTTTACTCAAAAGTCCCCTTGACAGTTGTTGCATTTATCATTCACTACTTTATATTGCTGAGTACTATTCCAGTCTTGTGATGTATCAACATTTTTATCCAATCACTTCTTGAAGGAAATTTATATTGTGTACAATTTGGGCTATATGAGTAGAGCTTCTATAAACACTCATGTTTTCATTTTTTATAGTATTAATATCTATGAATCAGATTATACTGGACTATTTTGCCCACACGCCTGCAATGCATGAAAGTTCTAGTAGCTTCACATGCTTTCCAGCACTTGGCACTGCCAATTTTATCTTGTTTTAAAAATTTAATTACTGTAGGGTGGGCATTACAGTGTAGTGTACTGGGGAAGAACGAGATGCCTTTAGCCCAATAATGGAGCCTCTTCTGATCCAGTTCTCTGCTGATGCACTTGGGAATCAGAAGACGATGGTGTTTGTATTTAGGTCCCTGACACCCAAAGAGTGACTCTGGTGGAACTCCTGGCTCCTGGTTTCACCTGGCCATTTAGGGAGTGAACCAGCAGATGAGACCTGCAGACGTCCTGTCTGCCTGTGTTCTAATGTGTTGGTTTGACTTTCTCTCTCTTTGGCAGGTGCACAGAGGCTTTGAGAGGGGAAAGGGTCTTGACTTGCCACTCGCTGTGGCACCCCGTGTGGCTTCCCTGGATTGGACAGATGGAGGGTGCAGGCAACCACACAGTCTAGGTCTGGCTTTAGGCTCAAAGATCCCTAAGCCAGACAGGTCCTACAGCAAAGGTGTTTAGCATTGTACCGAAAAGTATGACTGCTTACTTTTATTTTACTATTATATATGTTCACATATATTTACTTATTTTTGCATGAGGAACCTTCCTGGCACTTTACAACATCAGTCACACCTGAACTGCCTTGTGAAATGTGCCCATGACAAGGGAGTTAAGTTTCTTGTGAAAACTCTGAAGGTCACTGGATGTAAAAACAGGCAGATTGCCCTGTTTATCCAAATACAGGCTCGGTTCACCTCTTAGGGAAAATACTTCTAAAAGTATGATTTTGGAAGATGATTACCATACATCTTCCCTCATGAGACTGTTGCACAATAAAATGCATCAAAGAGGTTCCCATGATCTCCAAATCATAAATGTCCAACATATTGTGTTTCCATTTCTTCCCTCTTCATGCCTGACACATGCTGATAAGTGATTAATATGCTAGCACACGTTCTCAAAACCCGAATGAGCCTCAGCAGATGAAAGAGCTAGCTTTGTGAACTGTTACCTAGAACTGGCCCGTTACTATTATTTTCCTCCAAAATTGTAGGCTTCAATGCTTTGCTTTTTTTTTTTTTTGAGTGTATTTTAATACAGTTAACTTTATTCTTCTTTCTTTCCCCTTTTCTAAGAATGATAACTAATAGAACACAGTCACTGAGCCAAAATAGGGGAGTATTACCACTTAACATGAGTAGCACATTGGAAGAGAATGGATTGGCTTTGAAGTTATAGAAACAGCTTCTGTGAATTTCCAACAACCATGCCTGTCTTGTGTCCCATTTATTTCCCACTCTGCATCTAGCTTTACCGTCACTTGAATTGGTGGAGTTCAGCTCTGCTTGACAATTTTGCAAAAATCTGACCCTAATGTATGTTTTTAAAAGAATATTTCCCCCTTGAAAATATTTCCTTTACTCATCCTTAACTGGCAGAACCGTTACCAAGATCCTATTGCAGTGTATCTGGAAAAATGAATGTTCCATTAGACCAATACATAATCATCCCTTTGGCTGCTAGAGTGATGTTTCCAAGCCAAAGCATCAATGACGTTGTGTGCAATTTTCACTTCACAATTTCCTTTCTTGCTTTCACAGTATTGGGAGTGACCATCTGGAAGAAATAAGGGCCTATGGAACCACACAATCCTGCTATCTTGAGTGTGGCTGGGATGTGAAGGCCTGCACACAAGCCCTGTGACATTCAACCCTTTCACAAGGAAAAAAAATCCAGCAGAAAATAATTCCCACATAGTAGGTTAGGTTACAGAATCCTCTTAATCCATTCTTTGTATTGGGCATGAGTTTCCGTTTTTAATTAAGACATGTGTACCTTAAAATGAATGAATGAAACAGAAAAAGAACCAGTTTGTGGTTGAGGAAGGAAAATGTGTCCTGTCTGACTCACACGAAGAGGAAACATTAGGTCAGCCATTTAGAGCCTCAACCCTTTCAGTCTTTCAAAGCAGCAAGTTAATTCTTATTTTACTTGGTGGCATGCCAAAAACTTAACTTCTGCTTTAGTCTCTATAAACTCCAGAACACAGAATCAGGAATTTAGTAGGAAACTGTATCTTAAAAAGCATATGGGCTGGTGGGAAGAGACAGGGCAAAGAAGTAAGCAGCTTATAATGTCGAACAGCCAAATAAAGTATTTATGATCCAAAATTTTAATTCAGGGTGGTACAACAATGGTTGAAATAAACAGATGCATTAGATTGCTAAAACAAACAAACAAAAAAAGAAACCTTAATAACAAAATTACAGTAAGTGTTCCATTATAGATATCACAGGTCTTTTTTTTGTTTTTTTTTTTTTTAAATTTGGTATAGCAAGCAGTAAAAGTTACATTATAATGTGTTTTCAGCATCTCTTTCAGTTACAACTATGTATTTAACTGCTAGGTACATACCAAAAGTATACATGATAAAATATAAAGGTTTTTTAAAAGGCTAAATTAGAAGTTATCCTTGAGTTACAATCGTCTACTAAGTTATACCTTTTTATCACGCATTTGCATCACAGGCGAACAGATACCGCTCTGAAACTATTTGATCTAATAATCTACTATAAAATAGTAAGGCTGTACTAAGATTTCACAGGTAAAGGCTAAGTTCTGGGACATAAAAGGTTTTTTGATGATCTACAATTCACACCTGAGTCATCTTTTTGTTTTGGAATAAGGCTATTTCATTATAAAATCACAGCTTTAATATATAAATGAGCCACTTAATATATTTTAACTATTGTAGTAACCTGAAATAAATGTTCAAATTTTGAATGTTCTAAATTATAATGGTGATCGGCATATCTGCTTTGGCTTTATGATTAAGCAATTATCTGATTTTTGTGGCTTCCAGACAGTTATTATTGACTGGTCTAATTTATTCCTTCCTTTAACTGGGCTACAAGTGTATTGAATATGCCAGCTAACCCCCAAACACCCACCTTATTTTCTCCTGGAGAAGCACAGCTTTCCCTTTGCAACATGCAATAGATGATGGCTGATCCTACAGACTAAGAACAGATTACAGCACATCTGGGTTTGTTGGCATAATGAGGTATCTAGCTTGGCACATGATTGATTTTGCTCTTACACCTCTCTTAATCAATTAAATAGGCCTAAATAGGCTAAGACAGACCCAAATCACCGTGTCAGCCCTACTGGGTATATCATTTTGAAATAGTCGCTATTTCCCCCTGCCCCAGCAAAATTTATATGTTTTGCTTTGTCCTGATTTCAATAGTTGACTTTAATGCCTTTGACAACAGTGACACAAATAACTTTTCATCTTTAACACTTATAGCTGTAATATTTTTAAGTAGAATATGAAATTTTATTAATACAATAGTCCAGACTACAAAACAGATTTGTTATGCTGTAGATCCTTTTTTCAATCTCTTGGAGATCCGTTGCAAAGTCTTATTCATAAAAATTTGTGCTTCAAATTTTGTGTTACAAATTATTTATTGGGAATAGACAGGAATGAGGCATCTCTCTGGCTTTTTTTCCCCGCTCTCTTCCCTTACCACCCCCCTCCAAACACAACCATCACACCTTCCTTTCCTTTGAGATTTAAGCATGAAAATGAAAAACAACGTATGTAAAGGGAATGAAGAATAAAACCTTAGAACTCTGTAGAACTTTCTCTGAAAGTTTAATTGTAATGAAAATTAAAACTTGCAACTTCACATCGTATTTTTGTAGCCTTCCTTCACTTAAAAAAAAAAAAAAAAAAAAAAAAACGAGCTCCCATCTTTACGCAATCCAAATGCATACATTTTGTTCCAGCTCAGTTCTTTCCCAGCCAGCACAGTAATGCTTCACTGGGTTTCCTTTCTTCAGGAATACAATGCACAACTGTTCTGATTCGCTTCACTGTCATACAACATGATTCCTAAGAGCCTCCCATCACTATCTTCTTATTCTGACTTTCCAAAAACAGACATTATCAGCTTTAAAAAAATCATTTAAAAGAGAAAGTGGGTGAATGATAATAGGAGTTCCTTACTTCGGTAGTAAAGAGAAAATTCAGATAATTCACAGCATTTTCCACAATGTAACAGATGGGCACGGGTATGTCTTGCGTTTCATTTGGATAACAGTTTACATTTCCACTAATTACAACAGGAAATCAATCATCAGAACTGTCATTACATCAGATTAAGATTTAAGAATCTCAAGAGTTTGGGATTATAACGTATTAATTAGATGAATTGAAGAAGGAGATTCTGTATTATAAATCCAATTCTAATCAAACCGTAACAAAGCAAGAGCATTTTCTAATTTTCAGATTTGTCAGTTTTCCTTCAGATTTTGTATGTGAGCCAAGAGGCTTTGCTTTGACATTGCTTCCTTGGTATCAAAAAAGCAAACATCTTTTTTAAAAAAAGCAGTTGATTTAAACAAGTTCATTTACTGTTTGGCCCATATATGGCTGAATTGGCTGGATTTTTTGGTCTTTAATATTATAAAGCTATGCTTCACCTTTTCCCAACCAAACTAATACCAACATATTTCTTATGAATAATTATATACTATATTCACATATATTGAGTACTATTTAGTGAGACTTACTAAAATCAATATATTACAATTGCATAATGAAAAACTTAGCAGATTACTTGTTTTTGCACATATAATTGAAATATCGTACTTTGGCAATCAAGAGAAACACAACTTCAGCTTGGAATTCTTCAGTTTAACAATAAGTAACTGATATTCACTATAAACACTAATTCAAATCTCAGTTTCTTTTGAGTGATTCTATAATTCAACCCTAAAGAATAAGAAAACAGCTCAGCAGGCAAAAAGGCAAGTGCACTTGGACACACGAGCATCCTCTAAGCTCTTCAACTGAAGAGCGGGGAACAATCTCGGCCATTTCCCTCACAATCTTAGTCACACATCTCAGGCTGAAACGACCTGCTTTGGCATCTTCAACAACAGATCCTGAACCTTTGCTTAATACTGCTTTGTAAGAAGTACAGTTCTGCACTGAAGAACAATCTTGGATTCCACCGGAAAAATTAAGGCTGTTGAAATATTTCTTCACCAGATTGTGCGTATGTGTGTGTTTCCTCTGAATGCTCACCCCAAAATCCAGCACATGTATAAAAATACTTGGGCATTTAACTCAAAAAAACCTTCCATGAACTCCCATACAGCCTAGTCCTCCCAAAAGGCAGCTCAGTACAGAGTGAGGCTCACCCACAGGCCACCTCACTCATACTCATCATGGACTCACCAAGAAGTGGCACCAAAGAAAAACTGGAAAAAAAACCTGGATTCTACTCCCCATGTTCCACAAGGGTTTGAGTCCTTGTGGAATTTCAGGTTACTTCTGGCCTCTTCTCAAGGGCAAACGTCCTCAGCTTGTAACTTCTGGACTGCATTATCAAGGAGCGCCATGGATTCTCTGAGAGTGACATTGACTTTAAACGACTTGGGTTTAATGGCCAAGCCATAATTGAAGCCCATTTCCCAGGGCTCATCTGGGTTGGCCTTGAAATTACACTGGTGAGCCAGGATGGAGATGAAAAGGAACAGTTGCATCTTCGACAGCTCTTCACCGATGCACCGTCGCTTGCCCGTGGAAAAAATCATCACGCTGCTGGCCAGGTCTTTGTTGAAGGAACCATCCTTGTCCAAGAATCGAGCTGGATCAAAGTCCTCTGGGTTAGACCACTTCACTGGATCGTGGTTTACCGACCACTGGTTAACAAAAACCACCGTGTTCTTGGGGATATGGTAGCCCAGAACCAAGGCGTCAGTGGTGGTGGCATGAGGAATGGTAATGGGCACAAAGCTGGAGAATCGTAATGTTTCATAAAGAAAGGCCATGACATAGGGCAGCTTGGGCTGGTCATCCATGCAAGGCAGCCGGTCCCGCCCCACAACCTCATCCAGTTCTGCCTGCACTCGCACCTGCACATCAGGATACCTGTTTGCAGAGAGAGAGAAATGAGTGAGCAAAAGCAATTCTTCTTTTCTTCTAGAAAGCATGATAGTGTAATCCATCTTTCTGCAAACTGAATGCCTAGGTCAGTGACTGAATTAACATTTCAGGCCAAAATCTAACACAACTTTCTATTTTCTCACCAAATTACAAAATGGGCTTTACCAATTCTATTTCTTGCCATAAGATTCACACGACTCTCTCTTGGCCAGCAAAAGTAAAAACAAACAAATAAGCAAAATCAGTTTTCTCATCCTAAAAAAAAAAAAAAAAAAGCCACAACAATGGATGAGGCCAACCTCGGCTCATGATAGTTTTAGGGGCCCACAGGAATGTTCTCTGTATTTTAAAATCTTCAAACCTGAGAACTGAAAGCTTAGAGACAAGAACACATTACAATACAGAATGTTCATGTCTTAACCTTGGTCCTTATGTACTCATAACAAACATTATTATTTTTAATCTTAAAATAGGCCAAAAGACCTATCATAGCTAAACTACAACCAGAAAACCAGATCCTTCCCCCACCACCCCCATTTCCCAGACAGCTCTCGCTTCTCATTTTACGAAAAGATAATTGGGATCCTGACAAGCAAAGCTACACATTTTCTAAATTTAAGAAGCAAATTTCCAATAATTATAACATGCATTCCTTTTGATGACATAAACTGAAAGAAAACAAAATCTCAGCAGGAAGCAAGATGTGTAGTGTTACCTTTTCTCACCGTGTTTTAAAACCCAGGAATCCGTGCCGGGAAATGTAATAGGGAGTTACAATTACCTATAACCATATTTTACATTTTAAAGACAACCAGACAATAAGACCAATGAGCAATATAAAACGCTCAAGAAATCATCCCATGGAACTACACATTATCACAACAACAAAGAGCCATTGAAAAGTACCAGAGTAAATGTTAAAAAAAAAAAAAGGATCACATCCACCACAATGAGTAGAAATCTCAAAAATATTAAAGGGTAGCAACTGCAATTCTAGAGGGAAAAAAGTAGCCACGCAGGTGATTTTCAAAATCGCCTGCTCAGGGACCCCTGCATCACAAAGCCTGATGGTAAATACCTCAGACCTTATGGACAAACTCTTCCTCATAACCCTTGAGAGCCCCTTAGCCTTACTCCAGTGAGAATTGGCCACCGCAAAGACAGCGCTGACCCCACGGGGCTGCGCTTCCAATCAACTCACAGCCAAGTCCTCCCGTGCTGCCTTTCCATTAGGAGAAAGAAGCAAGCAGCTGCCTTGAGCTGAACGAGGAAGTCAGATTGTTCCATCCCTTTGGATTGCCTGAGTGGAGAACTGCTACAGCTCGGTTCTCAGCGAAGGGAAGGCCAGCGCCAGCCTCCTCCAAGGTTTCCCCAGCTGTCCTGGGTCAGCCTGATGATCCAATTCCGGGCCTGCCCTTTTCCTGGTGTTAAGCAGTTCCTTCCCTCTCCAAGCGACATCTGCCTCTCTCCTCCAGCGCCGTGTCACACCATCCTAACACCGACCCCACGACGATAACTAACCTATTTTAACGTGAGAAGTTGTGCAATAGCTGAGGAAAGGCAGGCTGCCCTGGAGTCTGGTCAGAAAAATCTACTGCCTCTTTATTCTAAATATGGAGGCTCCAGCATCTTCGATGCCTGCTTGTGTGCCGAGAAATAACACACCCGGAGCCCGGTTTCCGAGGCAAAGATAGGCCGTTCACTGAAGTACACACGTCGGATCAACACTTGGCTGTCCGTGTAAAATGTGTGTCTATATAATATACAATTTATATTATATTATATATAAACTGCTCCCTGCGGCAACCCTACACCAGGCCCAGTTTCATTCCTGCGCATCGGAGCGCAGTAGAGGTCAGAGTCTTCCTTCATCACAGTGAGCACTGGGTACCAGCCCCTGGTACAGCGCCAGCGAGCCGCAAGCGCCTTCTGGATACCCGCTTCCTTTCCGCACTTCTCTGTTCCTGCTCTCCGCTTCCTCGCGCACAGCGGGCCGCTTCCTGGCCGCCTTCCGACAGCTCCCGGACGGATTACTCGCCCGCGGGCGGGCCTTTCCCTCGCCCGGGAACAAAGCCCGGAGCCGCGGTTAGCTCTTTTTTCAGCGCCAGGGACGCGCTGGCTCCGCTGCGCGCCAGGACTGGGAGAGCAGATTAGGCTGCTGCTGCTGCGTTTGGTTAATGTTTTCACTGCGCTTTCTTTGCTTCTGGAACACTTCCAGTTTGGCTATTCTTGGGCCAGGGACAATGAACTATCTGCCTATCTGTCGGCATCCTCAACACCTTGCTTGTGCAGCAAAGTTATTAGAAATTTGTTTCCGTTCGCAAGAGGGAGAAAGCGGAGGAGGGGACTGAATAAGAGGTAAGAATAGACCGGAACCCCACTGGGTGTGGTGTGTGCGCCTGTGTGTTCCGGGACCAGCCGGGGATCTGGAGCGCATCCCCAAAGCCGGTGCGTTGCTCGCGTCCCTCGGCGTGTTCGAGCCCCACTCGGTCTATTTCCGAGAAGAAACGCGAAACCCGATCGCGGAGACTTTACCTGGTGAAGATGAGGAACAGCCACTGGAGCGCAGTGGAGAGCGTGTCCTGGCTGGCGCCGAAGATGTCCGTGACAGTGGCGGGCACGTTCTCTAAGTCCAGGCGCGCGCGCCCGTCGCCCGAGGGCCCCGCAGCCTTGTTCGCGGAGAGGATGAAGGCATCCATCATGTCGCGCGGGGCGGCGCCGGGTCGAAGGCTGTCGCGGTGCCGCAGGAACTTATCCAGGATGAAATTGCTGAAGTTACGGTTGACCCGCTCGAACTGGCGAAAGGTGGTGCGCAGCGGGTTGGGGAAGCGCTGCAGCCAGGGCAGCACGTCCACCAGGCTGCCTGCGCCCACCGTGCGCCCGAACTCCTCGTTGTGGCTGAGCAGCTCCAAGAACTCGGCGTCGTCATGGCTGTAGCGGCAGCCGAAGCACACGGCGCTCATGACGTTGGCCACGGCCACGATGGTCGCCTGCCTCGGGTCCAGGAATGAGCCGCCCGCACTGCCGCGCACCAGCAGCGCCACTAACTCGCGCGCCTCGCCCAGCACGTGGCCCTCGAGGAGGCGGCGGCTGCGAGGCTGGCGCGTGGAGAAGGCAAGCATGGTGCCGTGCGCCGCGCGTCGCTGCACCTTCCAGTGCTCCGAGTAGTGACCAAAAGCCAGGCTGCGGCCACCGGACACTACGCGGAAGGAAGGGAAAGACGGCCGGTCGGCGAAGGCGACGCCCTGCTGCACCAAGGCCTGGTGGATGGCGCGCTCGCCGTTCAGCACCACCACAGGGCAGCTGCCCAGACGGATTTGGAATACATCACCGTAGCGCTGCGCCAGGCGAGCGAAGGAGAGATGCGGCGCACGGCCCACAGTCGCCGCGTTTCCGATCAGAGGCCACTGAAAGGGGCCCGGAGGGGATGGCGCCGGATGGCGCCGCCGCTGCCTCAGCAACCACTGGCTCACGTGCACGGCGGTCAGCACCGAGAGGACTAACAGGAGTATGGTCTGTTGGGAGGATAGCGAGCTTAGAGGGCGAGGAGCGTCCGGGATGAGGCTGGTGGCCATGCTGGAGACAGAAAAGAGATGGTGTGACAAACAGGTGTGCAGAGAAGGGAGCGCCCCTACCGCAGCCCTGGGCTATTGTGCATCTTCTGGGTGGAAAGGAGCCTTGCACGGAGCAGGGAGCAGCGGGTTCTTTGAAGAGGTGGCAGAAGACACTCTTTCGCACCTCCATTCCAGTCTCCCTTGAAGAAGGGGGAAAGCCCGTGCGGTGACCCAGCACCAACCTCCCCATCCCCAACCGCGTAACGGCTCTTGCAATTTCAGGACAGCCGTAGGCATCGAGGCGGTGGCGCTAGGAGTAACTTTATTGTCCCTACTATCCCCACCCTTGACCCGCAAGAACCCACCTGCAGAGGCCGGCGGGAGGGGGGAAGCGGCTCCGCCCACAGACTGACCTGCAGGAAAGCGCGGTTTCCAGCGGCGCGGTATAGACTGCTCAGAGAAGGGTTTGGTGCAAGACGTCCACCTGAGTGTCTCCAGAATACTGGAGGCCAGCCGCGGCAACCTGCCGCCCTCTCCAGGAACCTTAGCACCCACACTGGAGATCCCTGACGTCGTCAGAGCCCAGAACACTTGGCTAGGGATGCAGACGGAGAAAGGCGCCTCTTTTGCCTAGCCCCGTTGCACCTGAGGGCTCTGGCTTGTTCTCACAGCGTTGGGACAGAGACTAGGAGCTGAGGAGTGGAGTCCGTTCCCAGTGCCCTCGTCCCGCCCGCAGCTCACACAGCGGGCATCGAAGGGATATTGGCGCGCACTGCAGAGACTCAGCACGCGCCATCCACTGCTCCGGGCTTTAAGGGCTACAACAAGGAGGAGGAAGCCGGACCTGGCCCGGGGCGGGGCCAACAGGGGCGGGCCGCACTGGCAAGGTCCCAGCCGCCCGCGACTCCTACTCGGGTGGTCGCACAAGGATTCCCTGGCTCGCACGTAAGACCTTGGCACGGTAGCTGGCGGCTTTCCTGGAAGCGGCGGTGTGAATTTTTCGTTGCTCCATTAACAGCTCCTAATCAGTCACTCCCAAGTTCTGCCCCAGAACCACGCTGGGGACAGAAGCCACCCCCTACCGTGGTGCCTTCTCTGGGAATGCGCCCCACGCCCGAGTGCACAATGCGTCCGTTTGTGAGGCATGAGCTTCGTTGCCCACGAGAAACCCGCGCACGATGCTAGGGTGTCCCATCCAGGAAAGCAAACCTGCAAATGTGGAAACAAGGAAAGCATGGGTTGCGGTCGTGCTTAGCCGTGCAACGCCCTTTGTCATTTTATTTTTTATTTTATGTGTTACTTTATTTTTGGCCCTCACAAACAAATTGGCACCTCCGTCGAGGTCCTGCGACTTGCAAGGTTCTCTTTGCACCTCTTTCCAGCTGGATCAGAATTCCCTAAGAAGCCGCTTCTCGTCCCGGGACCAGCCCTCGCCACAGGGCTAGAACTGCAGGTGGCGCCGGCCGCTGGCCGAGGCTGCAGGCGCAGGGCAGGGAGCCAAGCTGGCGCGAATGTGGGAATGAAGGTGGGGGCCCGACAGGGAGGGCGCTCTGAGGATTCTTGGAGCGAGGGCGGTGAGTGGGAGGGGAGGCCGGTCCCCGCGCGCCTGCCAACTTGATCGGGTTGAAAAGTTTCCTCTGCTGTCGCCTCCCCCTTGCGTGCGGAGCTCTGCCTTGCGTGCGCCGCTTCTGGGAAGTCGGCTGCAGTCATATCCCTGGGCGCTTCTCACGGCACCTGACACGCCGAGGCGGCGACTGGGACGGCGGCCCGAGGGCGGGGTGCCGGCCGCCACCGCCCTAGTTGGTGCACGCACTGCCGCGCCCGGCGGGCCAGCGAAGCGAGCGCCCAGGCTCTCTCCAGCTGGTCCGGCGGGCAGTGCACCGTGATCCTGTTGCACGCCTGGCGCTAGCTGCCTTTCCCCGCAGTGCGCAGCTAGCAGGGCGCTTCCTTCCCAAGGGGCTCAGGGGCGCTCAGCCCACGGTTGTCTTCCGAGCCCTCTGTGCCGCTTTCCTTTCGGCTGGTGCTTAGGTACCGCAACTTTCAAGACACCTGAGGAAAAAATCGATGAGAACTAGGCTGGGGCAAGGGCGAGCTGGCCAACAGGCGGGACGCATTTGATCACCCAGGTCGCCAGTCATGACCTGCAGGCTTCTTGGGGTCATGAAGGAAAAATGTAAAAGTTGCTTGTTAAGCACGCAACAGCCTTGTGACTTGAACTCCACCCATGTTCTGAATCCTGGACTATTTATTATTACCCTGTTTACAGATAAGGAACCCGGGGTTCAGAGAAGTTATGTGACTGAATGCACTGTCACGCAGCTATCAAGAGGTGGAGCCAGCGTTTGAGGCGTCCCAGATCTTTCATACTCGTTCACACGGGAGGAAATAGCAGGTAGCTCAGCTGCAGCCTCCAAGCTATGCTTCTTGCGCTAGGCTTTTGTTCCAAGACACGCCTGAAAATGAGGAGGAACCAGTTGCACTCAGGCTGTCAGAAAGGCAAGCCCTTAACATTTAGGGCTAACCAAAAGCAATGGCCCGGGGTCTCTTTGTCAATCCTGGAAGCCGCAGGTTCTTGTGGACTTTCTGGGATGGACCTCATGGAAAGCCCATCAGGTGCCTACGGAAGGCTTTGTGAAGACATCAAAAGCAGCCCCGAGGACTTCCCATGCAGCTGCAGGTGACCTTTTCTCAAGTAAGACTCCCACATCAGGTTTCTTCATAATCATAATGGCACCACCAAGTCAGGGCTCCAAGGCCAGGGAAGGGGGTGCGGAGGGAGTGGCCGCATCACTCAGCAACATAAGCTATGGGGATTGCATCCTCCCAGATGCCAGGCTCAAATTGTTTTCTGCTAACACGTTCTAAAAAGAACACCTAAGCTGCAGGGACGCTCTGAAATAGAAATTTTAAAAAGATTGTCGGGCTGATTCCAGGGAACAACTGAAACTTATTGAAGCTTATTGAAGCAGAATGCACTGGCTCCAGTCATGGCCAAGGGTAAGCAGTGTCCATCCCAGGATGGAAAGGCCCAGGAGGGGCTGTGCCAGCCACTCTTTATCTCTGCTGTGCTCTGCACAGACTGTGTTATCACACCAATGGAAGCTGGCCTTGGACACCCTCCAATGAGTGACTTAAAGTTCCCAGAAAAACTCCAGTGGGCCAGGCTGGTGCCAGGTTCACACTCTAGCCAAGGACTGGTTCTGATAACAGAAGAAAAAGAGAGAGAAAGAGAAAGAGAGAGAGAGAGAGAGAGAATGATGGGATGCCAAACAGCCACTACAGTTTACTCCCTGTATGCATCTCTGCCATTGATATATTTGGACTGGAAAATAACCCAAATATTTAATTATTTTATTAGTATTGTTATTAAAATCAGAAGATAGCTATGTTTCTATTGAACCCAGTAGTCAAAAAAAGAATACTAGCATTCTGTTACCAAGCTGGAAATCAGCCTTCTTCCTTGGGAACATAGGAGATTGCACAGCAGGTGTAGGAAACGGAGATGATTCCTAGGAGTTGATGGAAAAGCCCTGTTCCTTGCCTGAATTGCTTGGGCTTTTCTCTTCCTGATAGCACGCAGGTTGCACTCCTCTGAGCTACTCTCAGAAGCCATCATTTGTAGGCTGTACCATTACTTTATGTGCTAATTCTACAAAACTGGTAGTTGTGACCGTGGCACTGATTGGAAGACATCCAGGTTGCAGAGCTGCTCAAATCTAGAGTGTTCTGTCTTAGAGTTGATGAAACATCTGACAAGCCAATGAGAATTCTCTGGATTTGTCACCATTGTGTTCTGAGCTCCCCCTTCCCTTCCAACTGGAGAGACCCACCTGCATCTTTCTGCAGTTCTACATCAGTGAGAAACACAGATCTATACCATCCCGATTTCCTAGTCATACACTGCCGTTGTGGTTTAGAGGCTAAGGGACATCAATGTGTTTATGATTTGCACTCAGATGATTTAAGGAAAAAGTAGAGAAGATTCGGGAGCAAGACAAGGGAGAGAGATGAGAGAGGTCGTAGAAGGATAAAGCCAGCAAAGTGAGGGATCCACAAGAGAATCTGCTGAAATCAGAATTTTCGTGATATTCTTGCAACTCTTTTATAAGCCTGATATGATACCAAAATTTAAAGTTAGGATTAGTACATAGGAAACATCTGCAAAACATTTTTGTCTTTTGTTGTCCTCTGGGTTTGTTGATTGTTGCTATGTAAAAGGAACATAAAAAAGATTCATGTTTCATTCAGTGTCCTGCACCTTCTATTTATTGTTACCCTTGGGGTTCAGCTGGGACTAAGGAAAATCCAGGCTCAACTGTGGCTCAGCAGTGTCAGGTCGTTCATGTTCTGTCCTTGCTCCTTGAATGGTTCAAATGACTAAATGTATCTACTGTCCAACTCCACTTGACAATTAAGGGACATAATCTATAAACAGTGTCCTGCCCTTTCATTTTCTCTGCACCTGCTTTAAGGCCTCTTCCATTCGAGATGTCAAGTGCAGTGGTTCTGTGCTCTGTGCGTATTTCCTGGCAACTACCCCTCTTTTCTTCCTCCTTCCTTTGTTTATTCCTTTGTTCTTTTGTTTCCTTTCTCTGTCTTTCCTTTGGTTTTTTCTTTCTGTGTGTTTGTTTCTCCGCTTGCTCCATCTTCTATCCTTCTCTCTCATTCTCACCTACCTTGCCCCCGAACCCCTTTCTATCTTCCTCACACCAACATTCCCCTTAGAGTTCCTTTCTGCTTCAAGCTGCCACCCTCTCTGCATTTCTCTTTTGCCTTTGATCTTCTGTGAAAGAATGGAGAGCAAGGTTAGAGAGGGAAAGAAAAGAAGGATGAAGAAACAAGAAAGGTCTGGGGGATAGAGAACTAAGAGAAAAGACGCAACTATCTTGCCTGGGGCTAAAAGATGACCTTACTGATTGTTTTACCTGTTCTCAGCCAGAATATAAATTCTCTCCTTGTTGGTACTGATGGAGAGAAGGTCTTTCCAGCTCGGCACAACAATGACTGGATAGAAAGGAAGGGGCAGCAAAGTCTACATTGCTTTTGCATGTTTGTTCTCCGCACTCCTCCCACCATATCTCTAGTTCCTGAAACGGACCTTCGTATCACTGGAACATGGAGCCTGCTGGCCATGATTTTGCTTTGACAGAGAAGCAGTCACGTCCCTAATTCTTTGACCAAACACAAAGATATACTTTAGGCAAATGAAAGATTTTTTTTCATTTTTATTTTCATCTTCAAACAGCAGCCTTGGCCATTTTATTTAACCCTTTGGAACCTGAGTGCCTTCACTTAAGGACAAGTATACAGCTAAATATTATTCCAGATTACCAAGGAAACACAAGAAACAACAGGTGAGGTACTCCTGTGCCCCCCAATGACAGAATGCGCGTTTGGGCTCCGCTAAACTGCAACACCTTGCCATGGGGTACGGCTGACTGCTACAGCCTCCAGGTCCCCCACGGCTGCTTGGGGGAACATCAGACTCCAGTTCTTGTTCTCTGCAATAGCCTCCTGGCTTTCTTTATTCTGTATTTCTTCATGGGGTTTCTTCTTTCTCCACAAAGGGACAAAAGTTCTGATCAAAACCTGTAGCCATATCCAGCATGTGTGATAGCAATCAGTCATTACATAGTATAAGTGGTTATTCTTCCCCTATAGAAATCCAAATCAGAACACAGGGTCTGGGTAATTTTATATCAGCTTTTTTTCCCCCTGTGACTCTCGGTAAGATCTCCTTTGACTAGCTACTGTGGTCACTTCTCAGCTCTGGTCTGGTCTATTATTGAACTGCTGTGATTAAAAACTGAAAATGTTAGGAGGTTAGGAGGTTCTTCTCCATCTTAAGGGAAAAATTCTGGAGTGAGCCTTCTTGTCTTCTTCAGAATGTGGGGCTACCCCTCAGAGTCCACTGAATCCAACACTCCCCTTTCGTGTGAGGAGTGTGTTTGAAGAGAGCTACTGTGCTACCACTGAATTATGCTGCCATCAGGTAAAATAGGACTGTAGCGTCTTCAATCATTGGAGTACATTTGTTTTTAGAATTTTATCCAGCTTATCTGCACCTTCTGGATGATGTTGTTGCTTTTCGATATCAATATCCCAGAGGCAACATCCTGTTCAGCCCAGAAGGATGGAGGTATTTCACATCACACAGAGTGGTTTCTTTTGTTTTTGTTTTCTGATACAAGCTAAATTTGGACCTATTTTTAGGTATCTGCATCCCACTGTTAAATTACCTGCATCAACCAACAATCTTCATCTTAATAATGCTGGATTTGATAGTCAGCTACATCTTTAACATTCTTGTAGAATTGATATTTTTAAAACTCAAAGTAGACAATTTTGCGTTGATTCCTGTTAAATACCTCTTGTGGCTTAGAACATGTTTAAGTTCATGGAGCCACTACTGATAGCTTTGCTAATCCTGAGGGAGAGGGATTGGGGCAAGACTTTTCTTAAACTGTACGGGGATAGTGGACAGCCAGATGTCACTATCCTACCCTGGGTTACTTCAAGGCCAAATCTTTGATGTGTGGCTGGATATTTTCATCGTTATATATCTTTAATATTGTATTTTCCTGTTTTGACCACATATGAATTCCTACACCACCCCCCCCAAACACATAGGTTAACCTATAAAAATGGGAAAACTCACGCTCTCATCTACTTTCCAAACATAAACATGGGAACATTCTGTGTAACAATGTGCACATGGCCATACAGACTAATCCATACATACTTCAATACACATGAGATCATACTAGAATTACTGCTCAGTGACTTTTTTTCACTGTCATAATTACCTTAGAAGTCAGTAGAGGATGTAGATTTACAATGACTCCATGCTTTTAAACAAATGTATGTAACAATGACATGATGTATTTAGTTATAAATAACGACTTGGAAGGTCGTTGGCCTTGTCTGTCACTCTGTAATGGTAGACTCCACAACAGGACATCCCTTCTTTGTGCAGTTCTGTGTCTTTTTTCAGGAGTGATCATCATTCCTGAAAAAAGAAGCACTTGTATCAAGAGGTTATATGATGATGTTACCTCATAATTGGCCCAAAGGTTTGCCAGTTTGCATCCTCAGGAACCTTGGGTTTTCTAACAGGTGGTCCTGTGGGGTTATTTAGCTTTGCAAGTATGTAACAAAACCAAGCAAAAGGAAATATTGCTTGTCTCTCAGAGTCTTTCCTTATTTTAGAGAATATGTATGCTTGTGTTTGGATTATGTCTTCTTCCTGACAGATGAGGGAAATCCCAAGATTAAAGATGGTACAACATTAAAGGGGGAAATTCCACATCTCTGCATTCCTATGCAAGACATCCCAGGAGCTGGGGTCGGGGGGCATTCCCAGTGCACCTCCACGCTGAGACAATGCAAAGTCTTCATGGGGCCTGGGCAAAAGCCCAAATGCCTCCTGGGCTTGCCTAATCCTCCAGCAGAGATTAAAAGCAATACAAGCAGCCTAACCGCTCATTAAAAGCTTGATTTCTGGGGCCAAACTGGCACTCTTGGTTGTGAAGCTTAGCCTTGGCCATGTTTCTTAACCCTTCAGTACCTGAGTACCTTTACCTAAGGACAAGTACAGAGGCAAGTGTTATCCCAACCAGATGGGGTACTGGTGGGGATTATATGAGATACTGCAAGGAAATCAATTAGTATAATTAATGTCAGAATGAGAGTTAGCTCTCAATAAAAGCTATTACTGCTGCTATAACCACTAAGTCTGTATTCCTATCCAGTAAGAGCAGAGTCATGGCAAAGACAAGAATATCACAGGCATAAAGACATGGCCTGCTAGATTCCATGTGAGAGCTCCTAGGGCAGCCAGCACACCCTTACTTGCTCGCTCCTTACAGCCCAACAGGACACTATCACCTCCTCCTGGTCCTTCTTAGGCTATGTTTTGAGCGACCAATAGGAATCCTTCCCAAGCCAGATGGCTGAGATCTACATTCCATGCTGCCACTTAACAGCTGACTGGCTTCTGTGACTGTTCATTCCCTTCTGGGTCTAGCTTAGACTAAAGCAGGATGGAGCTGCAGTGAGGCTCTCCAAGTAAAGCTTGGGGATCAGTGCCTGGTCCATGGTGTGGGCTCACATTGCTTCAGCGGGCATTGTTCTTCCATGGAAGGCCATTTGCTGCTGCCTTTAAAAGGCTGATCTCACACAGCCATCTGCTCTTGGCAGCAGAGCTTGGCACTCAAGTCAATTGGTGCTTTCCTAACTCCCACAGGGTGGCTGTACAGGATTTCTCTCTCACTCCATGTCAGGGCCAATTCTGCAATTCTGTGGTCTCAAAAGATACTGGGGTCAGGCCACATTGGATTCCCTCCTCTGAGATAGAATTCTGGCCAGTGCTTCTCTCACTTCCCTGAACAATTTACAGCCCTATAGTGGTGAGACCCCAGGATAACACCCATGCACTCTCCTGCCAGGGACAGCTAAGAAAGCACGGTATAAGTAAGAGAGGACTCAGGGACCAACCCATGATGGGGACAAATGAAGCAATATTCTCTGGTTTCCCAGAAGCCATGCCCCTTTCATTACATCACAGTTCTGGGTGAAAGTGCGCTGTGGCTCAGACCCCTCTGACAGCTTCTGTGGTGGAAATACAGCCCCTCTTGGAGCTTGTACCACGAGGCAGGGCAGTGGGGCCTCCTCTCTCCCTCCTTTCCTAATGGCCCTGGAAGAACCTATCCAGAATGCTGCCACATCCAAAATTGGGAAATCAAATTTAATAATCTGTACCTTGGCTTCATTTTTCTGTTTCCCAGTTGCTGAGTCAGTCCCTGGTGGACCGTCTGTTTTTAAGGTTTCGAATGCAGAAGGAAGGAGGGACTTGTCAGTTTCCAAGCCTGGGGACCATGTCAGGGATGACTGAACCCTCTTCCTCACAGCCGAGCTCTCCAGGTGCCTCGCCCTCCTATGCTACTTGAGGGACTTCCTCTAGCTGGGAGGAGGTGAGCTTTGAACCCAAGGTCACCTACCAGTCACACTTCGATGGACTCCTCTGAGGCTACAGTGGAAAAACTTCCATGACTGACCAGAACACTATGGGACTCTGGTCTATCAGGAGTCCTATTTCTATTCTTCTACTGCAGGACTCTGAGCACCATACCTGAGGCTCCCTGTGGCTGATCAGAGAGATGAAAAACAAATGACATCTATCACTTAATGGGATAAGCACAGCAATGACATCCAATGCCACAGGCAGAACACACTGTGCCTTCTCAATGGAAAGATGATCCTCGTCTGATTTGTAATTGTCAGTCTGGGGTCATGGCCTCTATTCCTTTAGAGTTCCCAGAACACACAACAAGTTGGAAACAGAGAAGGCAGCCAATATTCCCTCAAGTTGCAGGCACTGCCTTCTCTGTCTTACATTTTTTAGTTCATGGATTGTCCCCCTATTACTTAACAATGTTGGCAATTTTTAATCTACTTTAAACATAAGAGAAATAAAGGCTCAGAAATAGTAGCTATCAGGTAGCTCCAAAAGTTCATGGGAAAATGGAATTGTAAGTAATTTTAAAGCAGAAAGCTTTTGAAATGCATGCAGCATTTTTTCATGATATGCATTTTCCATGAGGTTTTTTTTTTTTTTTAAGATCTATCATATTTTCCCAAAGTCACAAATGTTGCAAGTAAGAGAGATCAAGGTTTGAACTCAGATTGGCAGGCTCCAAAATGCATTCATACCTACACAGCAGGCATGCACCGATCGATTGATTATGAATTGTACAGGAGCCACTCCCTTCCAACCCCACACTAAGTACAGATCTGTCTAATTCTATTATGTCTAGTAAGGACCTCAGATATCCCAGTGGCTCCCCAGCGAGCTAAGCTGACTGCTTCCAGGCATCCAAGCAAAACCTCAACAAGCAAAACCATCTTGGTTTCAGTGCTGGATGCAATTCAAACCCTCTTCACCCTGCACAATGTAAAGTAACCTTGGTGTCTGCCAATGCAACTTAGTCTGCATAATTTACAACCAACCCTTAGGAGGATTTGAAAAATCCTCCTTTAAAACAATAGAGAGTTGGCATAAGACCTCTGCATGGGCTTCTGCAGAACTGGATCTCTAGAACTAGAACTCCACATAACTAGATCTGGTGCACTCCAACCCATTATATCAAAATCACCATAAAATTCACACTATTCCAATTTCCAGAAATGACACATTTATTTAGAAGTGAGTAAAGCAATGATCTCATAGGCCCCATTGCCAAAATCTTAAGTCAGTGTTTCTTTAACTTTTTTTTTCCCCCAGGACCTCTTCCTACTCTTAAAAGATGTTTACAGACCAGAGCTGGCATTGTGGCACAGTGAGCTAAGATCCTGCTTGCTGTGCTGGCCCTGCCTCCCCATTTCTGATCTAGCTCTCTGCTTATAGCCTGTAAAAGCAGCAGAGAATGGCCCAAATGGGCTTCTCTGCCCATATGGAAAACCTGGATGAAGCTTTTGGTTCCTGGATTCATCCTGGTCCAGTGCCAGCTGTTAGGCCCTTGGGGAGTGAACCAATTTGAGGAATGAATCAGTAGGTGGAAGATCTCTCTTTCTCTGTATCTCACTCTCTTTTTCTGTAACTTTGCCTTTCAAATAAATAATGTTTTTTAAAAATGTAGGGCTGAAAAGAAATGCTTACCTGGGTTATACCTATTAAGATTTATAATTTTAAGATTACAGCTGAAAAACTGAAAATAAAAATATTATTAAAATTGTTAAAAATAATAAACTTAATACATGCCAATAGAAATATTTTGTCAGGCCCGGCAGTGTGGCCTAGAGGCTAAAGTCCTCATATGGGCGCCGGTTCTAGTCCCGGTAGCTCCATTTCCCATTCAGCTCCCTCCTGGTGGCCTGGGAAAGCAGTCGAGGACAGCCTAAAGCCTTGGGACCTTGCACCTGCGTGGGAGACCTGAAGGAAGTTCCTGGCTCCTGGCTTCAGATTGGCGCTGCACCGGCTGTTGTGGTCACTTGGGTAGTGAATCATCAGATGGAAGATCTTCCTCTCTGTCTCTCCTCCTCTCTGGATATCTGACTTTGCAATAAAAATAAATAAATATTTAAAAAAAAGGAAAAAGAAATATTTTGTCAAAAATAACTGTATGTTCCTAAACCCAAAACACTTAGATTGATATTATTTACATTTTTATAAATATCTTTCCGTTTTTTTGATACTCATACAGAGATTTATTCTATCTTGGTGCATGTTTGCAAACATTCATAATACAGCTAAAAACACATTGTGAGCAAAGATGCAACATTTCAACAAAATGCAAATTGTGAGTTTTTTGTTTTTGTTTTTACTGCAACCACTTTCAGCAGGTGAAGAGTGTTGCTTTGGAAAGCTATTTATGGCATATCAGGGTCCACAGATCTACTGCTCTGTACGTGCTGAGTATCCCATGGTACCAGAAATAATATGCCACAAGGGCTATAATTAAATATGAACACCACTGAGTAGCTGAGAAGTTCGATTCTGGAGCCAACCAGCCATGTTTATAACTCAGATTTCCCCCCTGCAGTTTTTTCATTATTTATATATTTATTTTATGATATTGCTCCAAAGGCTATGGGATTTCTTCTCCTCCCTCCTCCCACTGATTTCCCCTATTTTATTATAATAATATAGCCCTTCATAAAACAGTTGTAAATCCATCGTTGTGCCATTTAAGTATTTCCTGACATAATAGGTATGGGGAATGTTGGAGTCTCGCATCCTATTGTCAAGATATATTTAGCAGCTTCATTGGGAGTCCATGTTTGATTTGGAAGTAGAGACATATACTTCATTATATTTTCACATCTTGATATGATAGTCTCTGTTATGTAGTTCCTCTAGGTAACTATTAGTGCAAGCTTGTTGACCCATGTATCTATTGGTCTTGTACTTTGCATGAAGACTGCCTTAAACAGAACATAGGATATTTGTCCTTTTGTTACTGTCTTGTTTCACTGAGCACAATGCTGTCTAGTTGGCACCACTTTGTTGCAAATGATAGAACTTCATTCTTTTTAATGGGTAAGTAACATTCCATTGAGTAGATGAACCATAGTTTCTTTACCCACTCTTCTTTGGATGGGCATCTGGGTCATTTACATGTCTTTGCTATTGTAAATTGTGCTATTTTTTTTAAAAGATTTATTTTATTTTTATTGGAAAGGCAGACATACAGAGAGGAAGATCTTCTGTCCGATGATTCACTCCCCAAGTGAGCGCAATGGCCGATACTATGCCGATCAGAAGCCAGGAGCCTCTTCCTGGTCTCCCATGCGGGTGCAGGGTCCCAAAGCTTTGGGCCATCCTCAACTGCTTTCCCAGGCCACAGGCAGGGAGCTGGAAGGGAAGTGGGGCTGCCGGGATTAGAAACAGCGCCCATATGGGTTCTGGGCGTGCAAGGCGAGGACCTTAACCACTTGCACCACCGCGCCGGGCCCAAATTGTGCTATTGTTAATATCTTTTATTTCTAACGTAATAGCAGACAGCTGAATATTCTTAACTGCTTCTTCATTCAATAAGTCGTGATGTTCAGCCTCATGTATTCCTTGGAAGAGTTTCAGTTTACTTGTGAGAGAATGAATATGGAAGGATGAAGAGTATATTTCCAGCATACATGTGTCTTAATCTTGTAGATGCCCTGAACAGATCTCAGCCCATCTCTGGGGATCCCTGGGCCACACTTGGAGAAGTAGTTTGAAAGTCAATTTTTGTCTGTGTTTCTCCATCCCAGAAGCATTTAAAGGGGTTAAGAACTTGGTATAGAAAGTTGGTAGGATGAGGATAGATTTCAGGGGGAGTGATGTCTCCACTACTGATTTTAAGAGAAAAGCTCCCAAGACAAGTACACACCTAAACAACATTGTAGCTTACTAAGCTATTGCAGGGAAGTCACCACCTGGTGTCTAACCAGCAAGATGTCAGCTTTCCACAGCAGCCACCTGTCTGCACGATGTACCTCACTTCCAAGAAGGGTTAGAAACAAGAAGCAGAGTGGTACTCAAGTCCTCACAGCCCAGGGCTCAGGGCATACAAAAGGAGAGATGTGGGGCCGGTAGTGACAGCTGACATTGCAAGAGCTCTGTCCCTAATGCTGATGGTAATACTAAGTATTTGGTGTGCTGCTCATAATGCAAGAACTCCCATATATGCAGTTCTCTGGGCCAGGCCATGCGCCAAGCCCTGACATAAGTCATTTCATTAATCCCTTACAACCAGCCATTTGAGATAACTATCACCCTAATCCCTTGTTTATAGACAAATAAGCAAAGCAGGAAGAGTGGAGTTAACCACCAAGGTCACACAGTTCTCCTTGACATTGAGCTAAAATTTGAATTCAGAACTGTGAATTCCAAACACTCATTACTGCCTCCCAGCCACAGTAGGTGCATAAACTCCTGATGAGGAAATCGCACAATTCAAGGCCAGGAGACACTGGTTTCTTGTATGCAGGGGAGGCTATGCTACAGCAACAGGGACATGACTGGTTCCATTTAAGGGAAATTTGAAGCCAGACCAAATACTCTGTTTTTCTACCCCAATTAACTTTCTGGAAGGTTCAGAGTTGAATTGCACTGAAGGTATCACAAGACTTAGGAATTAAGGTGACAGCCTTATCATGGCTTCTATGGTCACAGGTCCCTTCCTACACCTCTCACTACCCAACTGTACCCCCGGCAACCTGGTAACCATGTAAGTTATCTGGGCATTGTTGTCACCAGCTGAGAAGTTCAAGATCTGGAACCTCCACTTCCACTTCTTTCCTGTAAGCATTAAAATATCCCTTCAACGCTCTTGGGATCCTTTGCAGCCCTGCACCCCAGCGAACAATCTGGCACCAGGCCACTTCCACATCCCCGCTGCTGCTGAGCTCAGCCTCCCAGACACAGACTCAATCACTATCCCTCTGCAAAAACAAACAGGGCAATTGTGTGAGAATTCCATTCCTAGGCTGCCTGCTTTCTGAACCAGAGCTGCCGGAGGAGTGCAGCTTCACATGAGCTTTTAATTTGCGTGCAGACAAGTACAAAAGGCCCAACCGGATATACCTGTTATTTCCCAACGACATGAGAGCCCCACATTTATGTTAAGCTTTGGGTTATGGCCCAGCTTGCACGCAAGGCTCCCTGGCTCCCTCCGCAGGCAATGTAGAGATGGTGATGTGGAGGACAGAAGACCGGCTGTGAAGTGACAGCACATAACGTAATCCCCCCTAAGCTTTCCAAGCATGCAGACTGTTCCTTTTTTTTTTTTTTTTTGCCAGTGTATAGCCTAAGTGATTGGTTGTATGCAGGCAAGAAATGCCTAATTTAAACCACATTGCAGCTAAGCCCTTGGTGAAGAAAGAGAGCTTTTTGCCATGGAGTAGGGGTGACCTTGGACTGGAGGTGGCTGGGGCATAGCAGAGCCCAGCAGCTCCTGTATTTCTTAGCCAGGTCAGCACTGCAGGTCTATGGGCTTGGGAGCTTTAGTCACTAGGCTCACTTTTCTTTGTATTTTAATTTTAATAAGAATGCTCATAGGAAAACTTCGACTACATGGAGCTAAAACCCTGGGTGCATTAGCTGACCACATTTAGGGACAATAGATCTGCTTGAGAACAAAGAGGTCTGTGTCCACCCTGCCTTCCCTCCGCCCTCGCTGTGGGATCTCAGCTTCCTCATCGGCAGAACACGCTGGATGAGATGATCCCTAGATGATCTTCGCATGAAAACATCTAGTTCCCTCTGTACCACTTGCAATTTGACTAAGTAAACGGCTGCCATGATGATGGTGATATGATTCCCTCCTGTAATTCCAAAGCTTTGCCTAGCCATGCCAATCCTCTCTTTAATTCCCACTGTACAAACATGTTTGTCTAAGTGGCATGAGACAGGGGACCCCAGATGATAGGAGCTGGTGTAGAGGTTCTGTGCCTTATCCCACAACCCCATCCCCGCCCCCTTCTAAATGGTCTCTAAGTGCAGCCTCCACCCCATTTTGCCCCCTCTCGCTCTCTGCTCTGAAAAGTCTCCTTCCTCTTCTCTCCCCTCCCCACAGAATGACTTGCTTTCTACCATGACCTCCCTGGGGTGCTTTGCATTTTGATTCAGTCGACCTCATGCAGTCCCATGTTGTTTTTGGTTTCCTATTTGCTCAACTAGCCCCCGGAGGACTCGGTCATCTGGACAGCACAGCCTCCCTTCCCTCCTCACCCTTCCCTTCCCCAGCACCTGGTGTGCAGTCAATGTTTATGAAAGAATTAACTTATTGAACCCTGTGAATTTCATCCTAATGGGACAAGAATGTTCCACAGGGTTAGGACAGAAGTTTGGAGCCAGGGTGAGCAGCCCCGGTTGCTATTCCTCAAGGAAGCTGGGGTTAGGTTGGTGATGGAGTCCATAGGAAACAATCACCTTCATCATATACTTATCATCTGAATGGCAAACTACAGAAAACAGAGCTAAAACGACTCTACGTTGGGAATTCAATACTAGCTAAGTGTCCCTCTCAACATGAATGACAAACACAGATTCACAAAGCACTCTCAGAGTGAGACAAGTTCAATGAATGCCTGAGGTACTAAGCAGATAAAGCAGGGGTTTGCAACAGCTGGTGAGGATGGGGGCAGGGCATTCCTGCCACAGGGCCGGGGCAGGGAGGATGGGATAAGATCTCAGGTCCCAGAGGGAGAAACAACCCAGCGCTGCCCTTTCTCTTGCACGCCAACTGAATGGAATGCAGGCTTAAAGGAAAAGGAAGGGTCAGGGGGCTTGAAAATAAAGCATCTGAGAAATGTTAATGAACATGGCAAAGCTGGCTTCCAAAGATGAGAAGGGGAGGGAGAAAGGTGATTTGTAAAAGAAAGAGGATTGGCGAACCTGTCAGGGGGTGTGCGCCTGGTCTAGGTGGTGGACCCCTGGAGTGTTGAGGAGTCTGACTGGGAGCAGAGAGGTGAAAGTGCGGCAAGAAGGGTTTTGGGGGGAGAGGTGGAGGTGAGCGCGTGGCTTTTTTTTTTTTTTCCTGATCTCAGACAAGGACGTTTGCTGGCGAGAAGCGCTGAGGGGATGGCAAAGGAAAACCCCCAGCAATGTGTGCAAGGTGCGTGGTGTTGATGGCTCACAGCCTTAGAATCCCCCCAACAGCTGTGCCACCCAGCATGTCACTCTCTTCGCCTCCTCTTACAAACAGCATTGCTGAAGGTCTGTTTCAGAGGCGTTTGGGACATTAACCTCCCGGTGGCAGTGTTCTACAGAACGGCTGGTGGATGGGAACGGCTGCTGGAGTGGAGGTGATGCTCTTTGGCCTCCGGAACCCAGGGAAAGGCGAGGGCGCCTGCCTCAGAGAACCAGCCGTAACGGCCCCAACTCCTCGGGGCTGTTTGGCTTGGAACATTTTGGATCCCACATGCCCATGCAGTGGCCCCGGTGACATCTGCGGTGGAGAGAAAAAGAAAGCTCGTGAGCTGTGTGTTTAGGGAAGAAAAGGGAAAGTTCCCTCCTCTGGGGTTGCCCGAGGGCTGGGGTTGCCCGAGGGCTGTTCAGACGCGGCAACTTTGCGCTGAAAGTACCTTCATTCACCGCCCCGTGGTGCTGTGATCCTAAAGGGGCGTTACGAGCTAACCAAAGGTTCCCTGTGGTCAATCTTAAATACACAAAGAGATTGCCTAATTTATCGGCTGCAGAGGCCCTGTGAGCGGCCATCTACAGCCCGACTTGGGCAGGTTTTTTTTTGTTTTTTTTTTTTGTGTTGATTGAATTATATGTTAGTTCACCACAGTGGCCTTAGATTTCATACATTATTAATAGCAAATTACGGAGGAAAGGCGGGATGGCATGACTCACAGCCTAAAGGAGCAGCGGCAGTTTCTAATTTCCACTCATCCTCAGTGTGATGTGATATGTTTCAAAAACTCACTTAAAATTGAAAAAATAAGCCATTCCTAATTGTACTGAAGTAAGGAAATTGCTCATTTATGAATCTAAGGAGATTAAAGAATACGGCTTGAGTGTGTTTGTTTAGAATCTATGCCAACTTTTTTTCAGAGCACAAATCTGGTTTTTCTTTATCCTAACCACCCCCCTCAAAAAAAAAAAAAAAAAACAACGCTTTAATGAAGCCAGATATTTAAGAAAGAAGAATGGAGTAGGGCATCCATATAAAGTTTTAACACCCAGGTGTTTTGTTTTTGCAGTGCACGTGGGGAAAAGAAAGAGGAGGGAGGGAGAAAAATAGAGAGGGAGAGAGGGGAAGAAAGGAAGGAAGGGAAGAGCAGGGGAGGGGGAGAGAGGGAAAGGAAGGGACTCTTCCATTTCCTGGTTTACTCCCAAGATGCATGCAACAGCCATGTCGGGCCAAAGCCGGGAACCTGGAGCTGCACTGGGCTCCCCAATGCAGCTGACAGGTCCCCAAGTGCCTAATCCTGTGCTGCCTCCCAACGTGTGTTAGTAGGAAACTGGATCAGAGGTAGAGTGTCCAGGCCTCAAATTAGCGTTCTCCTGTGGAACACAAGCTCCCCAAGTCACAGCTTAAACCCATGCCCAGGGATCTTGACAAGTAATCCACTTCTGTTCTGAATGTGGGGTTTTTGCACTCCATAGTGTGAACCATTGGGCTGAATTTTTTTTTTTTTAAAAGAAATGTATCATTGTATTGTTGGAGGCTTATATGATTTCATATTAAAAAATGAAACTATTCTCCAACTAGCTGTTTATGTTGCTGTAAAACTCAATTTCCACAAGTTAGCTTAAGAGATCATTTTAAAATGAAATTCCAGGCCTGTGGCTTAAAACTCTTTAATGTGCTCTTTGATACTTCCCACCCCAGCTGGTCCCTAACTCCTCTTCATTGGGTACAACCCTGCAGCCAACCTGGATTCCTTGCTGCGCCTCAAGCATCAGTGAGCTCTCTTGCCCCACAGTCTCTGAGCTTGATGCTCTTTCCTGCCTGGAAAATGCTTCCCTGCTCTTTGTGTAGCTGTCTTTGTTCTGTATCTCATGTCCAAGAACCATCCTACCCCTTCTCATTGCTGTCTATGTAGTCACTCTTTTCTACCCAGCATTCACCACAATAGGCTGTCTCGTTTCTTGGCTACTTTATATCTATTTCAGACACAAAACTCTGTTCTCCCTAGAGAGAGGTCTGGAAAATGGAAATGATAGCTAGAGACAGAGCAGGAGTTTAGCCTGTGACCACCACTTGGATCACCAACATTTCATATTGGAGTGCCCGTTCCAGCCCTGACTGCTTGCTTTGGATCCAGCTTCTTACTAATGCAGATTGCTGGAAGCAAACAGATGCTAGTTCAAGTACTTGGGCCCTTGTTATATACACGAGGAAACTAGTGGGCTTCCAGGCTCCAGTCTCCCTCAACTCTGGCTGCTGTTAGCATCAGGGAATAAATTAGCTGATGAAAAACCTTTCTTTGCATTTTCATGTCCCTGCTGTTCGAATTAAATGAAAATAAGTAGATAACTACAACTTCAAAAAAATTGAAATGTAGCAGATGGAGATTTTCGCAGTGGTTGAGTGGGAATATAAATTGTTGCCATTTTTCTAAAGCATAATGTCTTTGACCCTGTAATCATTTCCTAGGAATTTCTCCAAAATATATCTGGACAAGATTGGGAAGCTATACATGTAAAAGAAATTTAGCAAAATGTAGTGGATAGCAAATAATTAGGAAGTACTTAAGTATTCAGCAGTAAGATATTGAATAAAAAATATCATGAGATGTTCATATAATGGGATATGTGGCAGCTGTTAAAGACTGTATGTCTATGTCCCTTGACATATGTAGATAATCATGATGGGTCATTGAGTAAAAAACAATGCAGTTTTAATGCAACATATAATATGGAGCCTGATTATTGAATCCATTGTTTAAAGGCCCAGAAGGCTGTTCACCAATGCATCAAAGTGATTCTCCCATCTTTTGGATTGGTTAAAATGTTCCACAAGGATAATTTAAAAAGGAAACGAGAGAAGAATATCCATGTGCGTGATTCTCTCTTGTTATCTCTCTCTTATTTTTCTCTCCCTATCTATTGTACCTTTTAGAATTGCCAGCATCGTGGGGGCCGTTGAAAGATCAAGCAGCAGGTTTATTTCAAGACTGAGTTCACTGAGGCTCCAGGTTCCTGCGGAAATTCTGCAGTTAACACGATCCCACTTCCTTACACATAACAGGACAGATTTAGGAGTGGCATTGAAGGGTGTGCTTGCTTTTTCTGTTGAAGGTAGCAGGAAAAGCATGGTTTCTCTCCAGTGAATCTGAGGCTAACATTTGTGAAGTTCCTACTCTACACCAGCCTTGGGCTTTACATGGAAAGAACATCTAAGTTAATCTTCACAAGATCTACATGCCACACTGGCATCCCATATGAGCAACAGTTTGAGTTCTAGCCACTCCACTTCCAATCCAAATCTTTACTAATGTGCTGGAGAAAGCAGCAAAAGGTGGCTCAAGTGCTTGGGCCCCTGTAACAACATGGCAGATCTTGATGGAGTTCCTGGTTCCTGGCTTCAGCCTGACCCAGTCCCAGTCTGTGTCCATTTGGTAAGTGAACCAATGAATGGAAGGTGTCTCTCTGCTTCTCCCTCTCTTTCTCTCTGTAACTCTAACTCTGTCTTCCAAGTAACTGAATAGATCTTTTAGAAAACATCTTTTTAAAAAAAGTACAGATTGCCAACCCTCGTTTTATTAATGAGAAAACAATGAAGTGCAGTAGAGTTAAAGTGCACACATGTGCCATGGGTAGGGTGAGGAACAAACACAAGCCTGTGATACAGACTTTGTAGTAGAAGCTAATTTTGATTTGCAATCACAGATTCCTCTCTCCAAACTCTTCCATCCAGCCTTCTATCCACACGATGTTATCAGGAGACAAGAAAACCCAAATTCCCAACAGTCATTATTTACTGTTTAACAGTAACATTGCTGCACATTTTTTAAAAATCCCTGGAATTTCTAATACTTCCCCAGTATGACATATTCCCCACTTGGGCCATACCGTTCTAGTTTAATTCGTTAAGATTGTTACAGTCTTTTTATCCAAGTCTTAGATCTAGAAAATTCTCTATCCTTTCACCCTGTATTTTTGCTTCACTGGAATTATACTCCAGATGATCGTTGCTGTCCTAAATTTGTCATTTTTTGTCACTAGCAATATGTAGAAAAGGTTATTAAATTGTCCATTACAATTTGTGAATGTGGGAGTTGGCAACAATGTAGCAAAGCAGAAGGAAGTTGATTCCCAGTTGTGGGAGAGAGAGAGAGAGAGAGAGAGAGAGAGAGAGAGAGAGAGAGAGAGAAAGTAGATCACCTGCACTATGCAAGATCTGGGTATTAGTTCTTGCTTTCCTGGCAGTGATACTTGCCTACTCCATCACATAAAGGCTGTGGGTGGGCATGCATGGCAGTGTCAGAAAGACACCCAGGAGGAAGTGGGTTGGTGGAGGGAGAGGATGAGTTCTGTGATATCTTCAGGACATTCTGCAGTTGGGAGGGCCTGTTGGACTTATCTGCAATCCAGGCTTGAGCCCAAGAAGGAAGTGTGAGCAAGTGGCTCTTTTGGAGAGGACAATTCCTAGGGAGACATTTAGCTGGGACCATCAGCAGCCTGTACCCTTGCAAGCTGGAGGAATGACTCTGCTCCTGAGGGGAGGCATGAAGACCACAGGATGGCACTCAGTGCGGACACACACTATTTAGTTGCTAATCTGTGCAGGTGTCTGCTTAGCCTTTCCCTAGGCTGCTGTGAGGGGCTTTGGAGACGACAGATGTGAACATGCTTTGTGGCCATGTTAGATCATGGCCACATATCACCACTTGTTCTCTGCCCCCATCCTGTCCTTTCCTCATCTTCCCTAGGTCCACACTGTCATCTTCTGTCCCCTAGCTTCGTACCTGGGTCATTGACTCAGGAAAAAATTAAAAAGAAAAGACAGGGAAGAAATCTAAGAGGGAAAAGTTCTGCCCTACTTTTCTACCTGGCAATTGCCCAACCTGCAGCAGGTGTGGCCGGGGGTAGGGAACCTCCCTTACCAGAGACTGGGCTGCTGTCCAGGCCAGCACTGAAGCAGGAGGCACTGGCAGCTAGGAGAGGGGCCAAGCCAGGAAAGACCAACCCTCTTCTCCACTGATTCTGTGGGATGCTAAAGCAGGGGGTTGGGGAGAGGGGAGAAGGCCACAGTGTATCAAAATAGCAACAAGATATTCTAAGGGAAAAGCTCGAGTTGTTAAGAGACTCAGAGGAGTCACAGGTACCTTTTTTTAGAGAGAGTGAGAGAAGAACGCAGAGAAAATGAACGTTTCTTGGAATTTCCTAAGAATTATTTTTTCCCTGTAGAACTAATAAATATCTCTTTAAAGGATATGTGTGGCTGGGATAGGTATTTGACATAAGTGGTTAAGACACCTCTTTGACACCTTCATCCATATAGAATGCCTGAGTTCAAGTCCTAACTCCAGCTTCCGATTCCAACTTTTCTCCCTAATGCACACTCTGGCAGGCAGCAAAGATGGGCTAAGTCCTGGATCCCTGCCATCCACGTGAAAAATCAGGATGGAGTCCCAGGCTGCTGCCTTTGATCTAGCTGAGCTCTGATTGTGGCTTGCATTTGGGGTGTGAATCAAAGGACGGAAGATCATATTATGTCTCTTTGCCTTTCAAAATAAATTAAGAGAAAGAAAATGTGTGTGATTGGTCAGGTTGAGAGGCTAAGGAGACTGCTGCCTGGTCTCAGATGGTTTTCCATGACAGCTGAGAAGTGGAGATCACGCTGGTGTCTCGAATCCCACCACAAGTCTTCTCCAGACCTGAAGCCATTTTTCTCTGCCCCTCGCACTGCAGGAGTTCCTGCAGGCTGCTTGGCAGGTGCTCAGCTCAGCTATTTCCTGAAAGCCTGCAACTTGCTCTAGCCTTTACATCTTGCTGGAGGCCAGCTCTGGCTGATTCGAGAGCTTGCAAAGGATGCTTGGATCAGCGAGACGATAAGAAGAAGAGATAAGACATGGACCACTATGGCATGATGCTCATAATGGACAACTCAGAAAAGTTGCCTTCTTTATTTATACACAAATCATCACAAGCTTTTGCACAATATCCAATTGTTTCATTTTTACTTCATGGTTAAGAGAATACAAAAACAATCCTAAAAAAATATTATTTTAGTTCAAAGAAAACATATACAACAAACCATTACTCATTCAAACCTGCAGTCACCCAGCTGAAGCCAGGAACTCCACAGTTGGCAGCACATTCGGTTACATAGTGACAAGCTGTTTACTTACATTCAAACTCAATTTTTACTAAACACAAATTAACTAATATAGCCTAAAATATTAAGAATATAGAATTAAAAATCATAAATGAAAGGATTGTATAAAAGCATATAACACAGATTCTTTGCTAAATCTTATAATCAAATCATGCATTAATTACCATCACCTTCATCTAGTGCTGATTCAATTGTTTTTGTTCTTAGTGTTGATTTAATTGTGGTTTTTTTTTGTTTGTTTTTTTTTATGTTAAAGGACAGGGAAAGGGATCAAGTCAACTCAGCCAATCTACAGAGGGCCTTTACAAGAAACTTCATTTTATCTTTATAAACTGTTTCCTTTCCCTAAATATGAGTGCCAATATATGATAGAGGTTTTTATAAACTATTTTTTTCCCTAAATATAAGTGCCAGTATAAGGTTGAGATTTTAAGCCATTTGGGGGGGTGGGGCTCACATTTGTTTCCCTTTAAAAGATGCCCCATATATCTTTTGCTTTCTATGGTGAAAAACTAAAATGCATTATATCATGTGTTATAACAGTTCAATGCACATGGTAAACAAATTCCTTGTACCTCCATGATTGCCATCTGTTCCAAGATAGTATCAAGCCATTTCTTAAGGAAAACATTACTTATATTAGGCCAAACCTCAGGACAAAAATGGGCACATAACAGGATATTTGGAGACATTGTGGGCTCAATTGTACTATTGTATACTTTTAGCTGTGTGTCATAGCCTTACGTTGCTAAAGATGCTTTTACCATAACATGATTAATCAATTTGAGATGTTATAGCAGTTACAGGAATCATTTCACATTAGCAAAAAACCAACAACAACACCCTCAGGAGAATTCTATGAAACATCAGAGAGGTGATTGAGTGTCCATACAATGGGGTGAGGCAGCAATGAGGTGACCAGAGACATTCTGCCGGGCCCTGTCACACAGCCAGAAACTCCTCGTAGCCCTGCTGAGGAGTGGTGCTCATCACATACCCATGCCATCTGACCCAACTGCATGGCTCCCCACAACATCTCAAGAGGCTTTGAACCACTTCCAAATGATTGGCCACTGATGGAAGAAGAGAGAAAACCTTCCAGACGTGGGAGAGAAGAAAAGCATATCTCTTCCATGAGAATCTTCTTGGCAGCCCCATTTCTCAGTTCAATAGGGGTATTATGGGATATATGGGGTTAAGGGACCTTACCAAAGATACAGTCATTTCCACTTCTGCCTGGAGTCAAGGTGGTGTGTCTGCATTGGGTCCATCCAGACGTGAAAAGTCATGGAGCTGCAGAGGCACTTGCGACACATGCATCACTTAGAATGGGCTCAATCAACATCATTCACATTTAAAAAAAAAAAAAAAGCACATTAACTAGGATTCAGACCTTAAAACACAAAGAACTTGGCAATGTGCAGGCAGTTTCTCTCAGTGACAGACTCATTTTTGTTCTGGAGCCTTTTGATGGTGGTCACGAGTTTCTGCTATAATCTGAGAAATCAAGCCTCAGACAGCATTGGCGAGACAAGCTGGTATCATAATTGGGATTGCCTCTTTATGTGGGTAGGTTCAACCTCCTCCCACATTCCCCCAACACACACTACGAATACAGCAGCCTTTCCTCAAAGGATCATGCCACCCTTCTTCCTAGGCATTCTGTTTATGTATTTTAATGATACCGCCAAGAGATGGCCTCTTTGAATATAATCTTGTATAGAAAAGTGTTGTGCCCCGGCTGTTAACCACTACCTGGAACACCAACGTCACCTATCAGAATACCTGGGACTGTTTCCAGCCCAGTTTCTTAAAACAATTCTCAGTGTTTTAAAATGATACTTAAAGATGTTATATTTATAGAGAAAAGAAATAGTGCCCACCAAAACCAAAGGCAAATGTGAAGAATATCCAAATAAAATAACAACAGGAAACTAAATGAATGAACAACCCATTGCTAAAATGACAGGACCAAATTACCACCCATTTGTATGAACCCTGAATGTAAATGGCTTAAACTCATCAATCAAACATCAGACTGGATGAAAAAACAAAACTCATCTGTTTGTTGCCTACAGGAGACATATCTCATCAACAAAGATCAGCAGAAACTATATCTCATGGATTTTGAATTTTTTTGGCTAGACTAGAGCCAAAGCTGGGAACAAGGAACTCATTTGGATACACTTCTTGCACATGTCTGCCAGAGATCCAGCTGTTCCAGCCAGCACTGATGCTTCCCCAGATCTGCATGAACAAGAAACTGGGGTCAGCCTGGGCTGGGACTTGAAACTGGGCACTCCAATGTTTCAAGTCCCAATGTTTCACTGGCACCTTGGTCATGAGGCTAAATGCCTGTGAACTTCTACAACTATCTTTATGTTTGCTGAGGCACTTGCTCCGTGCTCAGTACTTCCAGGAACTGAGTTTAACAAAGAAGAAGTCCTCTGTGAGCTTCTTGCGTGTGGGAGAGTACTAAGGATAGGAACTTCATCCTGGCTGCTGTGGTCACAGGTGGAGATCCAGTCTCACTCAGCTGCATCCGTGGCCCCTGCCGTTTCTAACATGGTGCCCTCCTGGTCCTGCTTTCCAGGCTCTCCCTCACCCTCCTCCAGTAGCAATGGGCATTCATGCACTGAGTTCTTTCAGCTACAGAAGAGAGGCCCTTTGGCTCACTGTCTCCAGGCCCTTTCTCTCTTTAGGAAGTTGGTGGTCAACTTCCCGAGTTCAGTTTCACAATGAGTTTCTCCTGGGTTTGCCATTCACACAAAACGTTCTTGGGGTCAGGCCAACATTTGCTCTCTCTTTGTATTTATTGGAAAGTCAGATATACAGAGAGGAAGAGAAACAGAGAGTAAGATCTTCCATCCACTGATTCACTCCCCAAGTGGCCACAACAGCCAGAGCTAAGCCATTGGGTTGTTCTCCAATGCTTTCCTAGGTCACAAGCAGGGAGTTGGATGGGAAGTAGGACAACCAGGACACGAACTGGTGCCCATATGGGATCCTGGCATGTGCAAGGTGAAGACATCAGCTGCTAGGCTACAATGCCAGGCCCAGGCCAACAGGTTTTATCATCCTTTTCAGCTTGATCTGCCCCCCAGTACCAGCTCTCATGCTCACCAGCAGGAGCAGTGGTCCAGCATGCTTGCAGCTGCCCTATTGCTAATGTGCCTGGGAAAACAGCAGATGATCCAAGTGCTTGGGTCCCTGAACTCACGTGGGAGACATAAAAGTAGCTCCTGGCTCCTGAATTTAGCCTGAAGTAGTGCTGGCCAATGCAGCCTTTGGGGGAATAAATCAGCAGGTGGGAGATTCTGTCTCTGTCTCTTCTCTTCTTCCTGTCATTCTACCTTTAAAATAGGTTTAAAATGTTTAAATAATTTTTAAAATACTGTCCCAAAATATAACTTAACAATTTTATAAAATTTTCAAAAGTAGCCATACATTGTTTGTAAATTATATCCATTTGTAAATCCAAAACAATAGCAAACAAGTAAAAGATGACAATTTTTGCAATGTAATTAGTTCATATCAGTTTGTCATTCTGATTCCTTTTGATTTAACCAGATGCCCTAGTAGAAATTATAAACTACAATTTTAAGGGCTATGAAGAAGAAATGAACAAAATCCTTTCTACTTTTGCTTGGCCAATTGATTTTGTCTAACTTCCTTCGCTCTGTTTCCTTAGAAACATGAGAAAGAGAGTAACAAGGGGCTCTAATTGGTAAATTTTATCTGGTTTGGGACAATCAGATAACACCACAAAGGGAGCCTTATCTGTGTGTTTCCTTAAACAAAGTTACCCTTGCCATTGGTGGAGGCTACCAAAATTGTTCAAGTTGGCATTCCCTGACTGGGCTTCATTCAACCATGGCTGCCACATGCTCCTGATGGAAGTTATTTCTTCACACCTGAGGACCAAAGAGAAGGGCTTCTACCCACTTGTGGGTGGTTGTGGGACCTGCAGCACAAAGTCCCACAGAAGAGGATGCCCAGGGGGGTCCTTTCAGTGAGCTGACCACTGGTCTATGCACCCCACTACGTTCACAGGGCCTACCCCAGGCCTTGGGAGTTGGGCAAGTTCAGACATTTAATGGAGCCTTGCAAGAAGACCTGGCAGTGAGCAGAGAGTTTAACTTCTGATGGTTTTCACAAGAGCATCTGTGAAGTTGTGAGTGTGACACAATAATCCAATGTTTTCATGATCAGGGTTTTGTTTTTACAAATTAAAAAGCAATTTTGAAATAAAAACTGAAAGTGCTGTCTTGAAGTTGTAAGTAAAATAAACCCGATACACACACACATACACACACACACGCGCGTGCACACACACAATATCCTGCTCTTCTAAGAAGAAGCTTGAGTAGTCAGATTCATTGAGGTAGGCCTAAGAGCTGCAGTTTTGCAAGATAGAAAGATTCTTGGAAAAGTGTTATATTAAATGAACATTCTAGACACTGAGAAATTTCCAAAATACAAGTGTCTACTGAGCCAGGACAGATGTTGGTCTAAAAGAAAGGACCGCTCTGGTGCAAGCTCCCTGGGGCTACCAAGCTAGGGAGCACCCAGAAATGCTCACCTCATCTAAATATCCAGAATATTTCACATGAAGACTGTGGGAGAAGCAAGCATCAATGTCTCATACGAAACCTCCCTTGCCTGCAGGGTCAGAGGGATAGGACAGTGAAAAGCAGGGAAAATCTTGAATAACGTGTACTTCTTAATTTCTTTTTTAAGCTTTGATTTTTGAGATGCCACACAGAGAATGAGAGAGAGAAAGCAAGAGAAACACAGAAAATGACAGAGAGGGAGGAAAGAATGTGTGTGCTCATCTGCTGGTTCATCCCCTGAACGCCTGCGACAGCTGGAGCTCGGCCTGCACCAAAGCCTGGAGCAGCGAAGTTAGCACACGTCTCTCACAAGACAGGTGGAATGCAATTTCATAAGCCATCCGTGCTGTCTCCTGGAGTCACTATTAGCAGGAAGCTGGAGTCAGGAGCCAGAACCATGAATTGAACCTAGGCATTCCCAGATAGGACACAGGTGTCTTAACCACTGGGTTAAATTTTCCTCTCTGTTATTTCCTGAGTGTGAACAAAATGTGATGGTATTGTCATGATCATCCTTTGGGTTTTGAGTGAAGGGCTTCACAATATGTTTAGGAATGTAGATCAAAGCCTTCAATTTTAAATTCATTCATTTAATGATTTTAAATTCATTCATTTAATGATTTATTAATTTGGTTTGACCTACATATGTGTGCTGAACAACTTCTCTCATCTCTCCTACTCCATCTGCACTCTCTAGCCAGTTGAACCACAATGTGAATAGTATTAAAAAAATATATTTATTGGGGTCATCATTGAGACATAGTGAGTAAAGCCACTACCAGTGATGGCTGAATCTCATATGGGCACTGTTTGTGTCTTGGCTGCTCAACTTCGAATCCAGCTCCCTACCAATGGCCTGGAAAAAGCAAAATATAGTCCAACTGGCTGGATCCCTGCCACCGATGTGGGAGACCTGAATGAAGTGTTTGACTTCAACCTGGTTCTGTTTTTACCATTGTGACCATTTGGAGGAGTGAACCACATAGATAGAGGAGCTCTCTCTCTCTTTCACACACACACACACACACACACACACACACACATTCTTTGCATTTTAAATAAATAAATTGATTCTTATTTTATTTGAAAGCCACAGAGACAGATGAAGAAACAGAAAGTAAGAATGAGAGCTTTTACTTGTTTCATCCCCAGTTGGCCATGACGAATGGGGCTGGTCCAAGCTAAGAACCCAGAAGCCCATCCAGATCTCTCATGTGAGAGAAGGAACCCAAGTACAAGTATTTGGACTGTCTTCCCAGGTGAGTAAGCAGGGATCAGAATCAGAAGCAAAGCAGCCCACACTTGAACTAACACTTGGATTTGGAATGCTAGTATCACAGCAGGGCTTGATCCTTTATGCCACAGCCCTCTGCATGTTCTGAACACAATTTAACCACATCTTCTTTTTTTAAAAAAATTGTAAAATAGTAAAATGATTAAGTTGTCAAAACTATTTTACCACAATTAAGATTAAAAAGTAAGTCCTCTAAATGTTCACACGTGCTCTCAATGCCACATTAATGTAATTGTCTCCAGATTTAGTACAGCAACATAGGAAGCTTTTGTGCTGTTTTTCAATTTTGCCATTTGACTTTGGTTTAACAATTAATTTCACTTCACTTTAGCTTGATCAGCCAGAAGTTTCAGCCCTAATCTCCTATGTTACCATACCCTTACCAACACTTCAAGAACACCTCTTAGAGGTCAATTGTGGAACTACAAGCTACACAAAGAAGAAAGGGAGAAAGGCCCCATTCCCCATGCCTCCCATTTCTTGAATGAAACAAAATGGTCCCTACTAGAGACCTTGATGCTCAGTGAAATAAGCCAATCCCCAAAGGACTAGTATTATATGTTCTTTCTGATATAAGGCAACCTTCATGCAAAATACAATATAAATAGATACATACACAAACATACATATATTCACTTAGAGGAACTGTATAATGGAGACTAATATACTGGGAAGTGAAGGTGCATTGTAGTATGCATCTCTAACTCCCAAATAAAAGGAAGACTCCCAATGAAACTGCTAAAATTATCTTGACATTAGAATGCTAGACTTTCTACTGTTGTCTATACTTACAATGTGATGATACACTTAAATAGCGGAATGATGGATTTGTGACTGTTGCTGAAGAATATTGTAGTAATACGGGGAAAAATTGGTGGGGAACAAAGGGTGGGAGGGAAAACCCCTGTGCCTGTTTAACCATACCATTGAAACTAAAATTTAAAATAAAATTTAAAAAAAGAGTAATTGGACAGAGACAAGAGTCCTAAGCTCCATTCTTTCCACTCTCCCAGCCAGTATAGTTTCAAAACTCTTGCTATGAAAGGACTTTACAGTACTTGAGGATAGGACAAATAATCTTGTTATAGGATAGAATGCTAGCATCTTGATGACAAAATTGTGAATGCTTAACCCTTCATTCTTAATACCTAACCCCTCTCACACTAATCTAACATCTCCTATACTAACAAAGCTAGAATTCTTGCATATTGTCTTGTACTCAGAGAGGAGCTAGCTGAAAAAAAGAGTGAGGAATTGCCAACTAGAACCAGCTTTCCAAGGAGCCCACTCAGGATCAGGGAGCATGAAAAGCAAGCACTTCTTACAGGCCAGTGAGGGGCAAAAACTCGTGATACCTTTTTCATCCATCCAAAGAGTCATTGCTGACACAACTACAAAAAGGGTTAACAGCAGAAAAGCACAGAATGTATTTAGTGAAAACTTTATGTAATGTTGAAAGTGTTCAGAAGTGAAGACTCAAAGACCCAGGGAGTGTTGCTGTTGCTTTGCTTAGATCCACTGAAGAATGAACAGCCAAGAAGAAGTATGATTGGGGAAGAATGTGATATGATGGTAATAGACTGGTGTATGGTGTGTGTGTGTGTGTGTGTGTGTGTGTGTGTAGGACCAAGGTGAGTATGAGTCCAGCCAGGCCTGTCCAAATTGTTAGTTTTTCTGACATGTCTTCCTTCAAGGTGTAAGAATTACTTCTTAAAGGATGATCTTTTTAAAATGTATGCATTTGTTTTTACTTTATTTCAAAAGGGAAAGATAAAGATATTTTCCCTCCCCTTGACTCTCTCCCCAAGGATGGTCCAGGCTGAAACACGGAGCTGAGAATTCTGTTCAGGTCTCCCACATGGTGACTGGGACTGAAATCCTTCAGCCAGGACTTGAACCCACTCCTCTGTAGGAAATGGACATCCCAAGGGCTGAGCCAAGTGCCTGCCTGCAGAATGAGCCTCTGATGCATCACTGGCAGAGAAATCGGGTCTCTCACAGAAAGGCAGAGGAAGTTTGAAGTAACCTTTCTAGGTTTTGTGGCTGGATTTAGGGGAACCGGTTCTAGTTTTTATAACCTTGGGGAAGGAAGACGAGAAGGCCAGAAAAACTTTGCTTGTTATAAAACACTCTCAATGTGCCAAAGCACTATACTTTCTGGATCTTTCTCTGAGACTCAGTACTGGAGTAGAGGATCATGTGTAGCTGGCTATCCAGATGTGGTCTGAAAAGACGTGAACTGAACTGAGACAGAATCTGGAGGAGTTTGGCAGCAGCTGGCAATCCAGAAAAATGAGTGGAAGTAGCAGCAGGGCAGCAAGAGGTTGTAGACAAAGAGCAGGGGTGCAGGAGGGAGAAATCGGGATTCTTTCTGAGACATTTTCCTGGGGACTTCTAGGAAAAATCCCCAGGAGGACTAAACAAAGACTGGCCCTCCAATGCAGCAAATAGGAGCATTCGCCTGTGGGCTGTTGCTACAATGTGCCTTGACTGACCAAGAGACAAAGGGTTTGAAGATTCAATCATGGTACATTTGGGCTTGAATTCCCCCAACTAGAGCATGACAGGAGTGAAATGGGGTGCCAGGTCAGTCGTCTGCAGTTGTCATGCAGACACCCAGTTGTCACAGACCCTGTAATAAATCATTAGCATTTTCCTGAATTTCTGATTTCTTATGCACAAAATGAGATTAAGGTGATTGAACATTAAATTTCCTTCTGGTACAAAATACAACCTCCTGATTCTGTCACTGAATTGAAAGGCCTGGGTTGAACTCTTTTAGCTCTGCAGATTTAAATGAGTCATTTCTGAGTTATTGTTGCTTAACTAAGCCTTATCAGTTTCAATTAAATACTCCCTTGAGTTTTGTTTTTTTTTTTTTTTAACTTGGGAAAGAACAGAAGAAGTTAGAAGCAATGCTTACAAGAAACCAAAAATCACTTCTTATAACTGAGAAACAAAATGGAAGAGTTGATGGTCAGAACTGGAGTTATAAACTAAAGTTAGCCAATTCCAGAACTCAGTCTCATACCTGGAAGTTTAGAAGCAGAACAAATCCCAGGATTGACTAATCCGGGGCTTTCAGTCCCATTTCTCACAATCCTGGCACGGCCTTGTCTCTGTTCAATTTCATTCTCAGGCTAGGGGCAGTGTGGCTATTGCCGTGGTGTAGTCAAGTTTGACCATCACGATGACAATGTCGAAGAGAAAAGATCCTCTCTTCTGACGACTCTGTCTTTTAAGTTTGGAAAATTTTCCAAAACCACCAGCCAGTTTCATGGGAAAACTCACTGACCTGAACTGGCTCCTATGCTTCTTTCTGAGCCTGGCAGAATGCTAAGATCCCATGTAGACAACGTGAGCCTGCTGTGGACTTAGAAGGACTGCAATGGGGAAGAGGGGATGATCTGAAAGAGAAAACCATAGTCTGCAGATTGAGAGGTGATGGGCAGTCATTTGTGCCCATCATATGCAGTATATCAAAAGTTTTATGCTTTTCCAGAATCATATTTTGCAATATAATGGGAGTATATTATTATGTTCCCTGTTTAACAGAATAATTGGTTGAGTCAAAGTCACATTATTGAGTTAAAGCTAAGGCAAAGAGTTTACTAATCAAAATCCAGTTTTTCTCTGTGTATACATTTGCAAAGATTTGCATTGTTGACATATTTTTACCCAGAAATCTACTTCTGAAGATTAGGATAAAGAAATGTTGAAAACAAATAGACTTACAGACAAAAAAAAAAAAATTGCTAAGTCATCAGTTGGGATCTCTGCCTTCTATCTCAGAGTACTTGTAGTTGAGTCTTGGGCCCAGCTCCCAGTTTCAGTTTTCTGTTAATACAGATCCTGGGAGGTTGTAGGTGGTGGCTCAAGGGGCTGGAGCCCTGCCACCTGTAATTAAGACCTGAACTGAATTCTTAGCTCCTGGCTTCAGCCCGGCTTGGTCTCAGTCCTTGTGAGCATTTGGAATTTGAATTCATGAGTGGGACTCTGTCTCTGTTTTCTGTTTCTTTGCCTCTCAAATAAGAAAACATTCTTTGGTAAAAACAGTTTAGAACTAGTTTCTGTTTAAATTTTTCTTAAATCAATTCTCTTTTCATTAAGAACACTGATTTTCACAAGTAGCTAAATGTATGCGTGGGAGTTCTGAAAGCAGACTGGGAGATGGATGGCAACAGCCCCCTTAGGCCTACTCTCTCTGTCGATGGAATTACAGGGCAAAAAGCCTTATGGAGAAAGGTTCTCAAGTTTTCTGACTTCAACTGTCCTCCCAAAATGGCCAGTGGCAAAGAGTAAGGCTTCATATGCTCTTTGGGTGTCATGTGGAGAACAGAAAGTTAGAATTTTCATATGACAGCACTTATAATAGTAGTTTTGTCCTAAAGTTGGAGTGTCTGGCATCTGTTTGGTGCCTAATATACATTGGTGAAATAACAAGGAGGTAGAGCAAGGAAAATTGCTTGAGAACATTGAATATGAACTGATCGATTTGGAAATACTCAGCACAAGGTCTTCTGCAGATGAAGTCAGCAGCAGAGAACAGCTTCATTCTCAGACGTTCTGGACTCAGCACTGGAGCTCACGACCACCGAAGTCCGGTGGAGTCGGACAATTCTCCCACGCTCGTCCCAGGTGCTGCTCATGGATGAGCGGCACATTCTCTTCCGTTGGCCATTCTGTCTCCTAGAACACATCCTGCACACATAATCAAAAAGTTCATTTTTTCCCAGCTTCAGAGCAAAATCCACTAAGCAAAATACGAAGCTTGAAGCAATGTCAGGACTAGGTCAGAAGTCAAGGTGAAGAGGGGTCTACCCCACTTGCTCCCAACAGGTGGCCTGGAACAGGTACCACAAAACAAGAGTACACGCAACAGCACCTGACTATGCCCTCTGCTTTGAAGCCTAATGGCCCCAAGAATTTGAAACAGCTTTACTCAGGTGCCAGACATCCTTACCTCCTTAATGATATCTGCAGAAACATACTAAAGAACTGCTAGAGACCGTGTCAAATGTCCTACTTTTAAAAAAGAATCTGTGCTTCCTTAGGATTTGTGTCTGCTGTGAGACTGTAATCCGCTTGTATCTAAGGGTGTGGCTTCATATATCTCTATGTATGGAGAGAGAGAGAAAGGACATGACACTTCATCTCAAACACTTGGGGGGTTGCATAGAGAAGGCAGAGACTTTTTCCTACACTTGAGATGAAACTTTTTATTTAGTTAAAAAATGTCATTACAAAGGTGAGAGGATGTGAATTGCAGACCCATGTGGGCAGGGATGGATGAAGGGTGGACATGGATGAGAGAAATCTGTCTGAGGCAGGGGGAAGAAGAGAGAAAGGGTACATTGTTCCTTGTTGTCAGACCATATTAGTATATTAGATTGTGGGGTGAGGGATGCAGCTGATCTCTTGATGCCATCTCAGGGTCTTCCTTATGGGTAGAATGTCCTGGGGATGTTACTTTACTTGAGTAACAGATGGAAAAGACTGATAGAGAGCAGAGGAGCTGCCAGCTCTGACTCGTGACCCTAAGCTTGAGGAGTAGTGGACCTCATTCTGACTTTCATCTAGTGAAGCCTTATCTTTAGTCAAAGGATTTCCCTTTGTGGCTATGGCTGTGTCCCTGCATCATCTTCATTGCTAAGACATTGTTGGCCTCATTGTGTAGGAGGTGACCTATTCCATTGGTCCTAACTGTGGCTCTTCATTGTTCTCTCCATGTAAGTTCTGAGGCCTGTTGATTGTCCTTGTCTACCTTAGAGTGATTTCTGTAGAACTTGGCCTGAAGTATTGTGCCACTATTCTTTTCATTGTTTGGGGAGGTGTTTGCAGTCTTCTGTTGGGTTAGAGGAGCCAGTCATCTTGCCTTTCATGTGCATCTGGGTATGTTCTTCATCCTTTTTCTAGAGTCAGTGACAGAGGTGTCCCAATCTTAAAGCATGTACTCCATGATCAGATCACATGTCTATGTGATGTCTCTTATTGGCTCCGTAAACTAGCTCTCCTGCTGTGTGTTGGCAAGTTTAGCCAGCCCAGCCTTGGAAAACCCTCCAGGACCCCTAGCTGCTCCATTGCCCACCCCAGCTCTCTTGGTCACATGGGGGTGCAGTGGCTTTTTCTGTGCAAGTTCTTAGCAACCATTTTATGCACCTTAAATAGCCCTCAATGGCTGCCCCTCTGGCTTGTCTCAGGTTGGTATATAGCCACGGTGGTAGAGCGAAGGTTTTGGCAACCCCATGTGGACCTTTCCCAACAGTGAGCATAGTCACAGCAGGCTCCCCAACTGCCAGAAGGCAGAGGTTTGCTTTTACTTTTAAGCAAAAGCGCCAATCAGTGAAAGCTACATGGAGGCAGCTACCCCCTGGGTTTACTCTGTTCCATGCACTTACCTCAAAGAATTGCGACAATGCTCAATTATGTTCTCAGTACTAATTTTAACTTGAGTTCGAAGGGCTGCCTCAAGAGAAATCCAGGCATGTGGCTAAATCAGTAATTTATTCAAGAAAGCTTTATTGCGTGTTAGTGGCAGGTAAACTTGGAAGGCAGACGGAGGACTTGGAAGCCTGTGGTCTGTTGAGGAGTGCAGACTCAACAGCTCAGCATGGGATGCACCAGCAAGGATGGACTCTTCCCAGGGAAGTTGGGGAGACTGCTCTGGGATTCCTGGTGGCTTGAATCCAATGAAAATAGATGTACATGGGGATGAGGAATGCTTTGACCCAGCAGGCATCACATACCTACAGTAAGAGACAATGACTCCGTGGAGAGACTTCCGGCACCATCATGTCAGCCACACTCCACACTTCCAGCTCTGTTCACTCTTGGCCTGGAAAACTTTCTCCAGTTAGTGGCCTTCTTGCTGGTAGAGCTGCCAAATGACCCAGGGCATCCAGCAAGAATTGAGGAATATGTATCCACATGTGTGTACACATGTGTGTCTTCCCATTTCTCTCCCTCTTTCTATAAGCCACTGGTATTTCATTATGACTTCATCTAATCCCCAGAACCTCCCAAAGACCCCATCTCAAACACCAAGATCAGATTAGCACTACAAAGTTGGCACAAAAATAGTAACAAATGGTGAGAGTATTTTGGAATTGTACTGGTCCTCTGCCCCCCAAATTTTCTTGCACATCTTTACATGGGGAATTTCATAGTACGTGAGTTTTATTATGATAGCAGCATTTTTAGAAAAGCAATGGGAGGCCTGCTGTCATATCTCTGATATCAAACTTCCTGCATTCCTTCCAGTTACTGGAATGGGAGGGTTTGTCTTCAAACATTTTTGCCATCTTCAGAAATTCCTGAGAACCCACAGTTCTGTTAAGGCCTGAAAACAATTTGTTTCATGCTGAATTTATATATGATCTATTCATTAATAGCTTAATAATTGCATGTTGGCTCTGGTCATAATTTGTGCTGTTAAGTGTGCTTTAATGTTCATGCTCCTGGTAGGTGGCACTGAGCATGAGGGATCCTGAAATTTGGTCTTGACTTTGTCACTAACGAGGGAGGTGCTCGATGACCTCAGCAACTCCATGACCTAAACAGTCATGGGGTCACTGTGTTTCTAACATGAGGAGTTAGACCCACCAGGTCCAATCTGTCTCCACAAAGCTGTAAGTTTCTAACTTTCAAAGTCTCCACTACCACTACGGAAAGAAAATTGTGAGTTTGAGCTTTCATGCAATACTCCATCTGATGAAAAAGATGCAAGAATCCTTCTTCCAGAAATGCATCATCAAGGAGATATTACTCAGCAGAGGAGGGTATGGAGCAAGGTTGGAGGGTCTTGAGAGAAATTTAAAAAAGAGGAGGCGAGAGAGAGAGGATCTGTGGGACTTGTGTGATGGCTGACGAGGGAAGAGATGAGGCAGCAGAGGCTGCAAGCTAAGGAGTTCATATTCCCTAGACCACAGGGGAAGTGGGACTTGCCAGGAACCCTGAGTTTTCCAACTTGGCAATCAGTACACAACTGAGTTTTAACAGGAAATTGCCCAGGTTTGGGGAAATTTTATGTGGTATAATATGGCCTTGCAATCCTATACATTAGCTCTGAAAAAAAAGCAGAAATAATTTTGAGCCCATGGATTTGGGGTATTTGCTGTCATTATTATTATAATTAGTTGTAGCAGAACTATACAGCATGAAATTGCTTTTAGCAGTTCAGATCTTTGAGGTTTCTAAGAAGCACGCAAACCCTAAGCATACTGAGGGTGAACTGGGAAAAGCAGTTCACTCTGAACCTGAAAAATTCAGTCTTGCCTTTGCATGTAACTAACCAATAGTACGTTCCTAGATAACTCCCTGATCTCAGACCCCAAATGTTCCAACTGCAAACAGACATGTTAGCAGAGATAATATTTAAAGGGCAGTTCAGTTCTAAAACTTCCTCCTGAATCATGGGGATTTCTGATGTCTAGCCTACACTCACGGAATCTCCCACGTTATCCTGACTCTCTTTGCCTTAGGAACAGAAAGTCAAGTCTGCCTGACATTATTTTCAAGAGCTATTAACAGATGACAACCAGATGACAACTGGTGTCTCTCATGGCAGTCCACACTCCCAGGAAACCATTCATCTATATAGACTAGACACCTCGGCTGGAAAGATAATGTGATCTAGTAGTTAAGAGCTTGGACCTTGGAGTCACACAGATCTGGGTAAGTCCAGTGGATGCTAGTGATCTTCGCAAGCAAGGTCACTATCGCCTCACTCTTAGTGAGCTCCCAGTAAAGGCTGGTTGTGTAGGTCTGTGTACACATGACAGCATGACAGGGTCCATGTCTCAGGGGCTGAACTTCTGGAGGAAATGGCATCGTCTTCTTCTCCGGCATCTTTGGCAAAATAGTTGCCCCAAGTGAACTGGCCTAGCCAGTCATAAAGGGGCAGAAAGTGACCTCTAGTCAAGGGACATTTGATTTGATATTTCAATGAGTTGCTTACCTTATTACGAAGGAGAGGGAGAAGAAACAAAGGGCAGCAATGGATGAGAATTTAAGGAACAACAGAAGAGAGGATAGCAGCAGGGATCATTGGATGAAAGGCATGTTTAAGCAAATTCTAATCATTTTAAGAAAAAAATAATAAATAAGATAACTTACATTCCCACATAAAGAAGTGTACAGGAATTTTCTCTTCATGCAGAATTTGCTTTAAAAAAATAGGCATTGATGGAGCAGGCATTTGGCACAGGAGTAAAGAAACCACTTGGGGTGTCTGTATCCCATGACGGAGTGCTTGGCTTCTGGTTGGAGCCCTGCTTCAGGTTCCAGCTTCCTGTTGGTGTGCACTCCAGGAGACAGTGGTGACAACATAAGAAATTCACATGAGGGAACCGACTTAAGTTTCTGGTTTCCGGCTTTTGCCTGGATCAGCCCTGGCTGCTACAAACATTTGGACACTGAACTAATGAAAGATTTATTCTCTCTCTCTCTTTCTTTCTGACTCCCTTCCTCCCTGCCTCTCTAATTTTCCAATAAATTAAGTAAACAGAGAATTTTTACAAATAGGCATAGCACATTTTTAAATATCTAAAGATATTGTGGAATCCACATTCGGACTGAAAGCATTATTCTTTTTCAATGTGTCATTGATTTTCTTATCTGCTTCAGACTCAGAGCATGTACCAAACTTGGTAACCAGCCTTTTGCTAGTGGTTTCTCATTACACTGTTCAAATGTAAACACCGGCTCCAGATGACTTCGGTTCCAATTTTGTCTCCATAATTCACTAAATGTGTGATATATGGCAATTGCCTACTTCTCCAAGGCTTAGTTTCCACATCTGTAAAATGGGGCAATTGGTAATAAGATTGAGGATTGAATGAGATGATTCAGGGAAAGCACTGAGCTCAATGTCCACTCCAAGCTCATGATCAGGTCATATTTAATTGCCATTGTTATTTTTTTTTCTGGAACTAATACTATCTAGGAAATTGTGATTGATTCCAAGTTCAAGGATATTGTTTCATGCACATATTATTTAAAGTTCAGAAATAGGGGCCCATGCAGTGGCATATTGGGTTAATCTTCCACCTCTTGTGCCAGCATCCCTTATGGGCACCAGTTCATGCCCTGGCTGTTCTACTTCTGATTCGGTTCCCTGCTTGTGGCCTGGGAAAGAAGCAGAGAATGACCCAAAGCTTTGAACCCTGTACCCATGTGGGAAACCTGAAACAAGTTCCTCCTGAATTCAGATGGGCTCAGCACCAGCTGTTGCAGCTATTTAGGGAATGAACCAGTGGATGGAAGAAGTTTCTCTCTATGTCTCTCCTCTCTGTACATCTGCCTTTAAGATTAAACAAGCAAACAAATAAATAATAGTGCAGAGAAAGATTTCAGTGGATATGTACAACGACCTCCTGCCCCATGTCAATTTATTATTTATTGTTCAATGTGGTGCCCTGATAGTAAAATAGGAGAAAACTATTTTTTCAAATTATTATACATATGATAAAAAAAAAATCAAAGGTAGATTCATTTAGCTAGCCATGAAAATTACAGACTTAAGTAATCTTAATCTGTGGTCACAATTTAAAAGCACAAATGTTCTGCAATAAAATAAATGCATTAATAAATGGATAAATAGATAAAAATAAACTATCAAATGTCATCTGTAGAACCATTATTCCCATTACTCTAGTCTGTGTGTCTCCACAAGGTTTTTCCCAATATGAGATACCCATAAAAACCAGAGTCACTAGGCAGTGGGCTAGGGCTTGATGGACTCTGCCTCACTCCATGGTCCCAAGAACTCAATGAGTAGGTTGTTTCAGGGTCATGCTCGTTTTGCAGACCGGTGATATGCCAGGTCAGAGAGGAGAGCTGATACTCACATATAAGGCAAGATTGTACCAGGGCCTGTGTTCTCAAAACAGTGGGCTGCTGCCTTCTGTCTGAGTGGAGAAATTTCTGTGACCCACCACTCCTAACACAGGTAGGAGGGAAAGGGTCTAGAAGAATGCAAGATAGAGGCTGTGCAGAGCCCCAAGACAGAAAGGGACAGTACAATGAAAACTGAAGGTAGACGGTTTTGCTTTTAAGACTGAGAGAAGGCGGAAGGGATGTATGCAAATCTCATTTCTCCAACCGTCTGCTGCATAAGTGCTTTCAGTAGTTACTTCAAAGCTATCGAAGAGGTAGCTGAAATAGTGGTACTTTGTATAAACTTGAACCCTCTTAAACAGCTTGATAACTGCATGTAGTCAAGTGTTTTGGGGCCAAGCCTTTGCCCCACCAACATTACAGCATCCTGAAGTTTCTCATTCCTATGATAGCTTCCCATAAGATTTCTCATGATTTCATCATTGGAGCGTTTTCTCTAGGATTCAAAGTTCATTGATATATAGACAGTCATGACCCAACCAATTCACCCGAGAAGTGGAAAAAGGGAAGCTAGAATTATTTTCAAATTATGGACTGTGAAATTGAGATATACAGAGAGAAATAAAACTGCTCTGCAATTTGGAAGACCATCTGTGATGCTATAAAAATGTCTCACTGTACTCTGGACTTCATAAATCTCTATTTTTATGACCCTCTCCCTAGATGAGATGTGGCTTAGTTTGAGAGAGCTGTTTATCGTTTGGCAAGCCATTAAGTAAAAAACCTAATTTCAATTCTCCCTTCTAGTGGGTGGTAAAAATAAAGGGAATTTTGTAAAAGGGAAACAGAAATTATATAACAATGGAAAGGAAAATGTACAACCTGAAAAAAAATGTTTAGAAGTTCTCTGGTTAACTTATGTTTTGATTGAATTGGCCCATGAATGAAGGAGTCAGTTGGGTGGATTTAATTCCTAAGCTCCCAATGTGACCACTCACTCATGTTGTTCTCCACACCTCCTACAGGAAGCTTCTAATTGGGACAACAGCTCAGAGGAATTGGTGTGTCCATAGGGCAGCACAAAGGAGAGTGCACCAACACAGAGGGGATAAAGCATTTGTTCCTTTCATCTCTGAGGTTTTTTGCTCCTCCCTTGTAATTCTTATCCGTTTTTTATTCCATATTATTTCCTCTTTCTTTCCTTTCACTTCCTCATTTTGGGACAGTGAGAGGTCATGGTCTTGTTGCCAACAGTTGCAACAGCCTCTGTAGTCATGGCAGCATGAAGCCAGAGTTGGGCTCCACTAGGGGACATGGAGGGCGGTGACTGACCTGCAGCAGGAGGGACTCCGTAGTGTGCAAGTGGGTCCTATATGTCATTGAGATATAAGCCTGTCCTCGCACTTCTAATTTTGTTCTTGGAGTCTTTTATCAGACAATCTAAAATTTAGGAGTGGGTAGTCCAATTGATCCTTGTTTGTTTTCTAGTTTCCAGATTTGTCTTACTTAGGATGGTCTTTCCAATGCCAAGATTATGTATTTAAACAGACAGTATCTTATCTAAACAGAAATCTGGGCAAGCTGGCACATTTGAGATAGAGCTGTCTCATAACACTGGGAATGTGTGAGTTTCATGCATGTATCTGGGCTCTGATTTACCATCCTTTTCTTACACGCTCCTTCAATCTGCTTGGCTTGGTACAGCTCAGCAGTGTCATGCTCTTTTGACCATTTGTGATCTGTTCATTGCTGCGCTGCAATCTATGCCGCACCGCCTTCTTCACTCCTACCTAGGCTGATGGAGTACTCTCACTACTGGACCTGTCCTCCAGCAACTCCACTCAATTCAGAAGAACACACGTATAGCCAGAATGTCAACCAGCCTGGTCTTCTAAAGAACATCCTAAAGGCTACCATGTTCTACAAGTTTCTTTTAAGCAAGCTTTGTTAAATCTTTTAATGCTTGCACTCAACTTCCTGAATCTGTGCATTCTGCACCCACAAACATAGGTGACACATCAAAAACATTCAAAGAATTAATATCTACACTGAACAGACATAGGCTCTTTTAAACAAAAGAGTTATTTTTCTTGGAAAGGCAGATATATAGAGAGGTGGAGAGACAGAGAGGAAGATCTCCCGTCCATTGATTCACTCCCCAAGTGACTGCAGTGGGCAGAAGCTGAGCTGTTCCAAAACCAGGAGCCAGGAGCTTCTTCTGGGTCTCCCACATCGATGCAGGGCCCCAAGGCTTTTGCCATCCCACACTGCATTCCCAGGACACAAGTAGGGAGCTGGACAGGAAGTAGAGCAACTAGGACATGAACTGGCATCCATATGGGATCCTGGTGCACTCAAGGTGAGCACTCCAGTCACTATGCTGTCGTGTCAGGCCCCAGACATGGAATTTTTTATGTTGTCATTATTCCCTGAGCAATACACTATGACAACTACTGACATGCAATTACATCGTATTAGGTATTATAAGCAAATCTATAGGTGATTCCAAACATACAGGATGAAGTGCATAGTTAGGCAAACACTGCCTCTTTAAACATAAGGGACTTGAGAGTTGAGGGGTTTTGGTATCCACAAGGATCATGGTATTAATCCCCAGCAGATCTAAAGGGACAGCAGGTTTGGGAAAAGAAACCCATACAGAGCCCTACTGAAAGGCACTCTTTGGCCAAATAGTTTGAAGAAACTTAACCCGGGCAAGTAGTACAAGAACATACTATTTATTGCCAGAAATGCAGTAAATACAGCACATCCTCATAATGTTAGGGGAGAGATGAAAGAAGTTGGAAATCACCCTCTAAGTTCCCTTTTTAAGGCTTATTATTTATTTTTGAAGTACTGTTTGTGCAGAACCCAAGGACAGGAACGCACTGATGCATCCTCCCCCTGGCTGACTGCCCTCCTGGTGACAGTGAATGTAAACGGCTGTAGCACGACACTGGTAAGCCACCCAGAGGAAGCACGAGTTAGAAAACACACAGAGCAAGCTGTCTGCAATTCATGAATTCACCAAGGCGCTGAACATGTAAGATGCATTAGTTCATGAGTAGGTTCCAAGACCTTGCAGATGTTGGGCGTAGGGACACGGGTGGGTGCCACTGACGCAAAAGCTAGTGTATGTCAGACACTTTGCCAAACTCTGTGGTCTGTCTGGTTTGTGGTACACATGTTGGGGCCTCCATCAGGTCAGAGCGAAGGCCAGAGCAGACTTCTGTGCCTTGGAGGTGGAAAGAATTGCACAAAAATCTCTGGGGACCTTGAGTCCAGCTTGTCCACAAAGCAGTGTATTTGTGAAATATGTGCCTCTTATGCCAAGACTCTTCTCTAGCAGAAGGCCGAGGTCTTCTGAGAAGCCAGGAGAGGTCAGCATGAACTGTCCAGGAATGCTAATCTATCTTCAATTCAGCAGGTGCTCAGAGACCAAGGGTCTCAAGAATCCAGGCAATGGAGCTGAAACGCCAGTCGCCACGGCATGGTGTCCAGGTGCCTTGTCCCAACACTGGCCTGGCATTAAGACTGCCGTGAGATTCTTCAAATGATGCTTCCTTTCAGATCTTTTCTTTAAGGTATTTGCTTTCATTCTCTCTTGGGCTTGGGATGTGTTTTTTCTCTTTGTAAAAATAGCATTAACAAGTGGAAAAAAAATTCAGAGCTCTTCGGGTGGGGAAGTGGGGTTGCTTCTGAACACACCCTTAAGCTGCCATGAATCTGACACTCCAGTACATTTACAAAGTAGAAGGAAGCTGGATTCCATAACTCAGCCTATGTGGGCTTCCTGTTGGGGGTCATGTGACCTTTCCCACTTGTACCCTCTAAAGGTGGCAGAAGGGTTGCTTCCAAAGGGTCCCCGATCTGATGAAGCCCAATGTAGTGACACGGCAAAGGGCAATCTGAAAGAAGGATGGCCTTTTTTGCCTTTCATAATGTTGTCTTTACTGATATCAGAAGTTACTGATGGGGATTCCAGACAGTTCTCCAATGGGGTCTCTTACGTGATGAGTGGCTGAGGAAGACTAAGGAAGCAAGTAAGTGTTATCAGTTCTGGGTATCATTTTTGTTTAAGATTTTTTTTTTTTTATATATTGGAAAGTCAGATATACAGAGAGGAGGAGAGACAGAGAGGAGTTTGTCCATTGATTCACTTCCAAGTCGCCACAATGGCTGGAGCTGAGCTGATCCCAAAGCCAGGAGCCAGGAGCTTCTTCAGAATCTCCCATGCAGGTACAGGGTTCCAAGGCCTAGGGCTGTCCTCGACTGCTTTCCCAGATCACAGTCAGGGAGCTGGATGGGAAGTGGAGCTGCCGGGATTTGAACCAGTGCCCATATGGAATCCCAGCACGTGCAAGGCAAGGCCTTTAGCCGCACTGGGCCCTCTGGGTGCCTTTATAGAGCTAATATCTTGTGTGGAGCTCGCTCAGGCAAATTCACAAGTGTGCCTAACCTTTATGAATTCCATAGTGGTAAATAGCTCAAAAACGGACACTCTTGTGGCTGTAGACAGAGGAAGGAAAGAGATGAAAAACGAGAGTCAAAGAAGAGCAATGGGGAATCACCATGAAGGAGCAAAGACTGCTTGAGGGTCAAACACAGTGAGATCTAAAGCTTTGTTCTGTCACACACACACACACAAGTGTGACACTGTTCATTGTTAGCTTTGCCGAGTCTCATTTGCTTTCTTATAAGAAAGTTGCCATGAAGGCTTAGCCCGAAGTGACCAAAGGCAGCTGGATTTTGTAGGTGGCTGGAGGACAGTAGCTATCAATCAACTAAGTTTCCGTTCTGGGTAAGTCCCCATGAAGAATAATAAAAAAAAAGAAGAAGAAGAAGAAGTGACATACTACTATTAAGTGTGTATGAGCAAAGGGTACATTGTTTTTTTCAGAAATATGTTCCTTTACAAAGTCAAAAATTTGTTGTGTAGGGACCTGCCATCTGTATTTAATTTCCCTGTTTTGTATGAATATAAAGCTAACTGGGGGAAAAAAAAGTTCTTCTGTTTGTGGCAGAATTTCATTTTCAGAGTTTTAATTAAAATGCTCATTGAATATTAACATAGAAATGCCCAAATGTGTTTTTGCTTGCTTTAAAAAATGGTTTCAGAATAATGATGCTGAATATTTGAGGTATTGGAGCAGTTTTATTGTTTTCGTTTTTTAGAACTTGGATTTGGAGAAAGAGGAAGGCAGATAAACAAAAAAAATGAACAGCCAGGATTGTGGCTCAGCCAATCCCACTCAGCCAATCCCAGCTGCTAATGGCTGGAAAGGCAGCAGAATATGGTCTAACTGCTTGGATCGCTGGACTGGGAAGTGAATCAACGAATTAACTGATTCTTCTCCCATTAGAAAACTTCATTTGTAAAGGTCTTGAGTAATACTGCTTGCCATCATGCAGATCAGATCCCTGACTGCTCACTTCAGCAGGATGCCAGAGCTCTGTGTGGGTTTCCACTCCCAGTGCTGACGGCGGGCAACTGTCTCCAGGCAGCATAAGCAGAGACGACCATAGGGCTCGTTTTTCTTCTTAATGACTAACTGCTGTCGTAAGTTTCTATGGGAGAAACTTTTGTTTCCTCTGTTTCTTGCAGTGTTCTCCCAGCCACAAGCAGAAGGGTTGATCTAGTCCCCAGCACTCCCTCACAGCTGGGTGTAATAGTCTTTATTTTTCTTCAATAAGTGAATGGAGATTTTTCACATTTAACTGATGTGACAGCTCTTTTTGAGGCCCAATTTTTCCATACTCACTTCTGCTGTCCTTTCTGTGCACATTATGTTTTATTTCACTGAGTTATTTATTTCTGTTTGTGTATCTCCTTTCTTATTTGGAAAATTTCTAATGATATTTAAGAAACGTTTACAGGTTATTGTAATGGTTAACCCCCGTAGTGCTTTTATTTCCCTGTTTTTGAGGCTTTTTAAAAAAGATTTATTTATTTTTGTTGCAGTCAGATATACAAAGAGAAGGAGAGACAGTGAGAAAGATCTTCCGTCCAATGATTCACTCCCCAAGTGATCGCAATGGCCAGTGCTGTGCTGATCCGAAGCCGAGAGCCAGGAGCTTCTTCTGGGTCTCTGACACGGGTGCAGGGTCCCAAGGCTTTGGACCGTTTGAGGCATTTTTTTAAAAAGGGATTTATTTATTTATTTATTTTTATAAAATTAATTAATTAATTAATTAAAGCCAGGAGCTTCTTCTGGGTCTCCCCCACAGGTGCAGGGTCCCAAGACTTTGGGCCATCCTCTACTGTTTTCCCAGGCCACAAGCAGGGAGTTTGAAGCAAAGTGCAGCAGCCAGGACACAAACTGGAGTCTACATGGTATCTCAGCGTATGCAAGGTGAGGATTTAGCCACTGAGCCATCATGCCAGACCCTGCTCAGTTTGTAAACAGCTTTTTGCTACCTGGTATGTCCATTTTAAATGCAATCTTTCAACTGTCAATGTTATGATATTCTTTCTCCTTTTTCACCCCCTTCTCCCATTTTAAAAATACATTTTACAATCTGTTTACATGTTTACAATCTGTTTTCCATAATATTCAATGTTCATATGCCATTCTTTTTCCTTAGACCTGGACCTACAATTAAATATGTGAATTAATCACCCTATTTCTGTTGAACAATCCCAATTATCTTTGTTGAAAGAATTTCACTATTCATTGGATTCTTTTCTTTCTTTTTTTTTTTTCAGAAATATACATGTACCAGAGTCCTAGGTACTTACATGTTTAAATTGCTTTTCTCTATCCTTGATATATTGAAGAACAACTTGAATGGGTGGAAAATTCTTGGTTTTCATTTTCTGTTAAGTGCTGCCCCACTTTTCTCTTACTTTATTTGTTGTTTTTGATAAGTCCATGAATCTGCTTCATTTAAGCTATTTCTTTTTCCCCGGGTGGGCCCATTTTTTCATTTTCATTTTCATTTTATTTTACTTTTTTTACTTTGCACAGCCTAGCACTCTTACTAGGATAAAGGTCCTAGATGACCATGCAAAGTCAACTTGCCACGGGGGACTCTTTACTTGTGAACTTCATTCGTGACTTATTTCCCGAAAGCTTTGGATTGTAATTTTTGATCCTAGCTCTTTTTCACTCTTTTGCTACCCTTGATCCAGAACTCCAGCTGAATATTCCCTGTGTTCAGCTCACTTTGCTCTGGCCCCTCTTCTTTCTTCATCTCCTTTTAATTTTCTAAGTTACTTTTCTTGTTTTTATCCCGTGCTTTTTTTTTTTTTAATTTCCATTTAAATATGTGTTCTGTTGAGCCTGATAATTCAATGCACATTTCTGGTGTGATTTTGTCATCTTCTGTTTTTCCTTACTCAGCAACTATCATTTGGTTCTTTTTTTTTTTTTTTCCCTCTGTGTTGCTAAGTTTTATATCTTTGATTCAAAGTGCTTTTATATCGAAGCTTTTCTTTTTAGGATAATGGATTGGGGGGGAGCACATTGTGTTGTTGTTATTGTCAGCTTCATGCTTTTGTTTCTTCTGGATGAGGGAGTGTTTTCTTCCCCTGGACTGTTTTGTTTAGCGTTTTTTTTTTTGGAATTCCCGGTTCTTTGCTCCGTTCCCTGTTCACTGTGCAGAGTGCTGCTAGTGTGGGAGCAGCAGCTTCTGTCAGTTCTGTTTCTGTGTGGGAAGGAAGGGAAGCGGTTATTGTGTCCCTTAGGCTTTTTTTCAGAATCATTAATTTTCTCCTCTTTTTTCTTGAGACTTATTCATTTTCATGGGAAAGCCTTCCATTTGCTGCTTCATTCCCAAAATGGCTACGACAGACAGCTGGGACTAAGCTAATCTGGAGCCAAGAACAAGAATTTTCTTCCTGGTCTCCTGTGCAGGTTCAGATTCTCAAGGCTTTAGGCCACCCTCCACTGCTTTCCCAGGCCATTAGCAGAGAGCTGGATGGAATGTGGAACAGTGGGGTCATGAACCATCATCCACATGGGATGCAGCACTTGCAAGTAGAGGATCATCCAATTGAGCCATCGTGTTGGCTCCAATTTTAACCTCTTCTTTCAGTCTTTCCTTTTGCTCTTCTACCACCAACGGATTCCATGCCTTCTCTGTAGGTCATTAACTAAGAAGCACTGCTCCTCCAGGTCTGCCACCAGTCCTGTTGTGTGTGTGTATGTGTTTCCATTTGTATGAAATGCACTTTCCTCTTCTCCTGGTTAACTCCTTCTCCTCCTCTACTTCTAAATCAGTCATCCTTTTTCCGGAGGAGGCCTTCGCTGAATCCCTCAACAAGTCAAATCTCACTCCTCTAGGCTCACGTTGGTACAATACATCTCTCAAGTGTAGCACTTTGAAAGTCTGGGATTTTTACGTTCATTTGCATTAGTAACCTACCTAAAGCCACTGCTGTTGGAAATGGTGGCTATCTTTGTCCTTCCGTTGTAAGCCAGAAGAACGTATTAAGCAGTTCTGATATCTGACTCATTCTACATCTCATTCTACACCTGCTTTCATAATATATATTGTAAATAGAACAAATCTAATTTGCATGTATGGGGTTTGATGTGGTATTTTGGAATATGCTTACATTGAAGAGTGATTAAGCCAAGTCAATAAAGAAATCTATCCCTCATGCACTTACCAAGAAGCTCATCTTTTTAATGCTTCACTTGTAGAGAACCTGTGAGGTAGAAATAAGAACGACGCAATGATGGTCCAGAAGTTAGAGGGGGCAGGTGTAACGGAGGTAGGAAGGTGTCACGTGGTGGTTAAGGATAACGGAGTGCAGGTCCGGGACACAAGACACAAGACAAGGATTTTTGATTATTTAGATTCATTGTGATGAAAGTAGGCAGCTTTGAGGCATTCTTGTCTGTGCCTTTTTGTCATGCAATGATTTATTTCTCTGCTTCTTGAGAGTTTTGGCATCTCAGACGCATGGAAGTAGAGATTGGCACTGTTAGTTTAACCTTAGAGGAACAAAACACTGGAAAAGAATGAGTGTTACTTCCACAAAGGCCTTCGTTCCCCCATTAAAATGAAACTTTCAGTCAAATCTGTAGTCCTTTCAAAAAGAAGGAGAGAAGAAAGCAGGACTCGGCCTCCCTTTTTACTAAATATTGCCAGCTGGCTTTCTGTTTGGCGCTAAAGTCTCCCTCTGGTTCCATATGTTCATGGTACATTTTAAAAGCTGCCACTTGGCTCCTTGGCTTCCTGGTTTTCAGTAGAAAAACCAAGTCACTAATTCATTTCAACATTCAAACTGAGCTGAAAGTGTTTTTGTTGACTCAATCCAGTGATGCAAGGTAAAAGAGTTCTAGAGAATGAGTGAGAGCCATGGGCTTCCCACAAGTCTGTGAGCACATTCTTTTCAAGGCTCCCAGAACCTCAAGGCTTGCCCTTGCAGCAACAAAAACAATCAACAGACCCCTGGGAGATTTCAAGACTAGAAGATGAATCCCACCACGGGCAGGGCAAGGGTGGCTGGGCCAGGCCACCTTTGCCCTGTCACCCACCTCCTGCCTGCCTCACACGCTGGAGCATGTGCCAAAAAACAGTTTTTGTGTTTTCTGCTCCCATTGCAAGATGTTTTCCTTCCTCTGCGTATAAACAGTTTTCCTGCCTCAGCGTATAAACAGTTTTCAGGGGAGCAGGAAAGGCAGGTAGCCACAGTGAGGGGTGAAAAGGGAACTCTTGTTCAAGCATGTCTCCTCTGACATGCAAGGACACTTGAGGGTCGGTCATTCTGGTTTTTGATGCTTCTTCAGTGTCTAAGAATCCACAGGGCAAGTTCACCCTGGCACGATGCAGCCAGCTAGTGTCATGCATTGTGGCACCTAGCTCACTGTGACTTCATCTTTTCCCGCTCTCTTTTTGCCTGATTTAGCTGCAGTTGCAAGGCCTTCCTTTCTGATTCTCAATTCTGACCACAGGGTTTTTGCCAACCTGCCCCCCACATATCACTCTGGCCTGCTCCTCTGCTTCTTCCAGGGAGCTGATCAGAAACTCAGAAACCATTTGGTCAGACAGATCTTAGTCACTTTCTTACACCCTTACCCGTTTTCTTTGAACACCTGCCACCTTTTGATATATTCAGAGGTTGTGTTGGTGTGTATCATGGCTCCACTTGATGGAAATTTAAGACCCTTGGGAGAAGAGACCTTCCACTCCACTCTCAGCTCACATAGTAGGTATTCAATACATGTTAGAAGAAGGAGGGAAGGAAGGAAAGAAAAGGGAAAAAAGGAGGATGAAGGGTTGCCCCAGGCCCTGAGAGAAAACAGCAGAGGCCAGGACATGAGATCAGGAGATGGGGAGCTAAACAGGGGTTTCTGAAGTCAGACGTGGGTGGCACTTCATCTGCTCCCTGCACCTGGCATGATTAAGTCCTGCTGGGGGAAAAAAAAAGTGTCTTGGTTTCATCTATGTCAAATTAACAATGATGATGTTGAAAGTCAGCATCGCCTTTACATAAGCATCCATTTGGCTGATGTTTCAGATTATTAGCAGGTTTATTTCTCAATGATCAAATCTGAAAGTTACACAAGGCTTTCGGGTCACAGCTAGTAAGTTATTGGCAGGGCATTAACTTACTCAAACCAGGTATATTAATCAGATTCCCATCCAAGTGATAACTCTGAGTGTTCATTGCCATGAGAACTGAATCAGTCCCAAACCCGGGGTGCAGGGCAATTTGGGGGCTTTCCTACTGAGTGCTCTTATTGCTAATCAGCTCCAAACCCTGGGTCCTAAGCAAGACTTTGAACATGCCTCCTGCATTCATCTCTCTCCCACTTCTGAAGCTTACCTTAGCCTCTGCCTTAGTGCCTGATCCTTAGGCCCATTTTAACCTGTTAACCCTAGCTATCTCCCACCCCCTTTAGGAAGGTGACCCTTTACTGGTCCTCACTCTGATGCTATAGATCCTCTGCCCTTCCTACCACACAGCAGTGGCTCCATTGCCTCAGATTGTCTCAGTGTAAGCTGATAACTAATTCAGACTCCTCTGCTGTGAAACAAGATAGACCTTCCTTCAGGAGCAACCCAGCTGCTGTCTGGTCACCACAGTGCTTTGCAGTCTTATGTTAGACTCTCAGCTGTTCGCTCATCCACCTTTGGTGCTCCGAAGTATACCATCTTGCCATGCATGCAAGTCATCACTAAAACCCATAGGTAAAGAGAATGTTTTTAAAATCTGAAAGATAATTTGGCAAATGCAGAACTCAAAGGGTCTTTGAACTAATGATAGTGCATCACATTAAAGCAAAGAAACAAAAAGCAACATTTCCGTATTTACCTCCATGAAACGGACTCGGTCGTGGAGATAGCAGCTGGAGCAGGTTCTACTCTCATCTTGCTTTTGAAGACCACCTCTTCCACCTGTCAGTGTCGGCCCAATAGACTACGTGCAGGGCTAAGCTGAACCAGTAGGACATAGTTTCCTATTCAATGCCAGGAAAGGACTGGGACTCTCCTGGTCTCATACCTCTGGGTAAGCCATGGACTGACCTCACTTTCTGGAGATCTCTCCTGGCCAGCAAAGCCTCCCTGATCTTGTCAGGCCCAGTGTTCCAGAGAGAAATTCTCAATATTGATTGAAAGCAGTAGCTGGTGGCCTTGATCTAGAGGATTTTTTTTTCTCAGATAAACCCAACATTCTGGGAATTTCCAAGCACCCTTTTTCCTGGGAAACTCGTTGTCTTGCCATAGCCCTTCCCCAAGAAAGTGAGACCATTTATGCAGAAAAGCTGATCGATGAAGGGTTATATCACTCTGCTGCAACCAGGCTGCTTTCCTTGAAGGCCAATCACACACTGCTATGATCATCCAGATGGGAACTCAGAGAAAGAAAATAGAAAATAGGCAGATGTCAAGTGAATGCAATATACAGACATCTAGAAGTTTCTGGATTGAGTATTGTTACTTAACAGCAACACAACAATGGCATCCTTTTCAACATACAATAGTTGCTGAATGAATTTGTTTCTGGCCCAGGCTTTTCTAAAATACAATGAGTGAAACGAGTAGAAGCAAACTGCATGCATTGTTACAAGTGGATGGACTGGATAGCTAAGAATTTATCTTATTTCATTAGTTTCCTTGGTCATTATTAAATATGATAAAACAGTATCTACTCTGTTATGTATCAACTACCTAGTCCCTCTTCCAGAAAAAGTTTAAACAATTTGCCACTTTCTTTTTCTGTAGACCACTGGCAAAAGCCCAAGGGTTGAACTAGGCCTTAGGGATAGCAGATCTAAGGACACGGTGACAAAAGAGCGAGATCACGCTCAAGACAAATGCATAACTGTAGAAAAAAATACCTCCTTTAACAGTCGGGTTTCAAAGAAGCCAGCAAAAAAGGATAACCAGTAGACAGAAAGTTCTCATTAAATAGCTCAAGTCAATGTTAGATGAGCAAAACAAACCAGAAAGGAACAGGTGGCTGTCAGTCCAGAAGCAGGAGTGACATGCTAATAGAGATTGGCATATCTGAACTGGTGATACAGTAGAACTGTAATTCTGGTCTGAGGAAGGATGCTGATCTTCTCTACACTACCTCCTTACACCCTGTCGGGTAACAGACCTTGGCAAGCTTATCCTTCTTCATACTCTTGACTCTTGACAGACTTCTACGTTTTGGACATTCTTGATTTGACTTCTCTTTTCTCTTACTCTTCTGCTCTAGATGATTCCTGTAATTTCAAACAACGTCTCATATCTTAAGTTTCAGGACTGAACTCCAGAACAAATCACTTAAATGTTCCATGAACATTATAAATAATAAGTGTAAAAGATAAGCTAATTTTTAAAATATTTAGTTATTAGAGAGAGAGAGTATTCCCATTTACTGGTTCGTTCTCCAAGTACCCACAAGAACCAAGGTTGGGTAAGGCCATAGCAGAGAGCTGGGAACTCCATCCAGGTCTTGGCTGGGTTGCAGGAACTCACTGACTTGAGCTGTGACCACTGTCTCCCAGGATTTTTCTTAGTGGGAAGCTGAAGTCAGGTCCTGGGGTCAGGTATCAAACTCTGGTTCTCTGATGTGGAATGCAGACATCTTAACTAGTATCCTAACTTCTAGACCACAAGTCAAACTCCTGATTGTCTCCTAACTCCTTCCAAAATACCTTTGCTTTCCACCTATGTTCCCCAGATTAAGAAACGGTGTGAGCCCTGACCCTTTTCTCAAATGAGAAATGCATTTCATGTCCAAGTTGTGTTGATTCTACTTCCCAAACTGTCCATTTTTTCAATTGCTCTGACACATTCCTAGATCATGCTGCTTGTCACCTTTCCCTTTAGATAATATGATCTCCTTAAATAAATTATTGCTCCAAGAGGTACTTTACCCAAAAGGTGAATGAGTCTCTTGCAAAGAATCCTTACTGAATTTAGAAGAGTCCAACCTTCTCCCCATGACTCAAGCACCCTAAACGTCTTCTCTTGCTCATATTTTCAGTCTTATTTTCAGACCCTATTCCCATCTGCCAGATCTCACAGCCTTCAACCTGTTAGGTTTTGTGCTCATTAGCTTAAGAATTTTGTCTTTCTCAGCACATTTATTTTCTCTCTTCTTCACTAGGATTTTTGTTTGCTATCGTAAGTTCTTCAAGTGTTCTACTGGGGGGAGAGAGAGAGAGAGAGAGATCTCTTGAATGAATATTGATGGGTGCTGTAAGAGAGAAGAGGTAGTTAAACATCAGTTTGTCATGGTTCTGGTGCCATGGCATAGTAGGCTAAGCCTCTGCTTATGGCACCAGCATCCCACATGGGTGCCAGTCCATGTCCCAGCTGTTCCACCTCCCATCCAGCTCCTTGCTAATAGCCTAGGAAAGCAGCAGAAAATAGTGTAAATCCTTGGGCCCCTGCACCCATGTGGGAGACCTGTAGGAAACTCTTGTTTTTGGCTTCAAATCAGCTCAACTTCCTTGGAGGAAGGAAGTATACCAAACTGTACTCTCAGTTAAAATATGCATGTCCTATGCTTCAGTCTCTTAGCATATCAAAGAATTTTACAGCCAGTTAGTCACTTGCTGAGATCACAGTGACTTAAAACAAACAACCTTTTATTAAGGTCAGAATCTGTGGACCAGTGGTTTAAGTAAGACACAGTAGACATGGCTTGTCTCGGCTCCACAATGTCTGATACTTTAGCTGCAAAGATTCAAAGGCTGGAACTACTTGATGCTGAAAGCAAGAATCATCTCCAGGCTCCCTCCCTCAAACATCTGATTCTTGTCCGTGTGAGACAGAGACCAAAACTGGTAATGAAGCACTTTTCTGTAACCTCCCCACGTGGCTCAGTGTGTTCCAAACATGGCAGCTTTAGGATGAGCAGATTCGGAGCCCCACGATCTAGTATGCCAGCAGACTAAGAGGAAGCCACATCACTGTGTATGATCCAACCTGAGAGGTCAGTGTTGCTTTCGCCCTACTCTCCTACTTAAACAACTGCAAGCCTTTTCAAATCCAAAAGAAAAGAATCTCTCTCAATAAATGAGGGAGCAGGGCACAGTGTTGAAGAAATAGCAGACATAAGCCATCTTTGGAAGAAAGAAATCCACCACCCATCACATGTTAACAAACAACTTAGTAAACCAAGGTGCTGTCTACTCCTTTCTCTTCCTAAGCGCACTCTGCAATCTGTGTTCCACTTTTAATCATTTATAACAAGTGCTTACAATGTAACAGGGATGTTTGAATTCTCAAGGAGTGAAATCTCTGCTGGGCTTTCCAAACCAGGCTGAAGGAAAGGTAGAAGAAGCAGGTGGCTCTAAGAAACTATTCAACTTACACCAGATAGAGGCCCAAGATCTCCAAGGTCATGTTAGGTCAAGCTTATTTACTCAACAAATATGTGTTGAGAATATGCAATTCAACATTATTATTTCTGTGTCTGTGAATGTATATAATCAATAAACTCTACTTGCAATTCCAGGAATCAATATTTAAAGAGCCTTCAAAATCCTTCCTGGGTATGCACAGAGTGACAAATATATCAAGCACCCGATGTGCACATTCACAACAACAAAGAGCAGGTAATACTCTGCTCTCTTGTTTCAGCATTTTCCTATAAACATATTTCCTCTCATTGCCAATTTTGTGCCACATGGTTTACATTCTTATGCTTTTGCCAGTTTCTCCACCTGTAAAATAGCACAGAAGCACAGTGCTGAAGTGCTGGCTAGTGTTCCCAAGCATAATCTAGCTGTTCGGTTCCTCATAGGGAAAAGGCATTTGTTAGCTCTGCCTCATTTAGATATGAGTTATGCCACAATTGGCTGGCAAGTCAAAGCTAACCTACCAACAACATGCATTAAATATGTTTTTTAATCCAAAATGTACAGAAGGATGGTTATATATTGATTGACAGAAATGTTGTAATGAGAAGCCCTCAGGAGGGGGTACATATTATGGGTAAAACAGCTTGTTTTTTATTGCTGTTACTATTGTTTCTTTACAATAGGATTATAGCATAGAACCCCCCTGTGTAAGTCCATGAACGAGATAAGAAATTAAGTGAAGTGATGTCACAGGAAAGTAGAGAGGGAAGAACCAGTCCTCAAGCTTCCAGTGGCCATGCTCCCATCACCAACAGGGAGCCGGATTTGAAGTGGGACAGCCAGGACTCAAATCAGCACCCTCAGCAGATACCAGATTTGCAGGTGGCAGCTTCACCCACTACACCGCAATGCCGGTCCATTTCCTTCCTTCTCCTCATTCTCCTCCTCCTCCTTCTTCTTTCTCTCTCTTCTTTCTTCTTTCTTTCAAGATACTTTTATTACTCTATGAAAATATTTAAATAAGGCAAGATCTATACAGTCAGGCAATAACAGAACTGAAACCCCAGCCTGGGAATATTTTCTCCAAGAGCATATATTTGACTCTAACCACCTTGGACTGAGGGGTGGACTCTATGGTATTTCCCCCAAAAGCCATGCCTGAGTCCTGTACATCCTGTATCTATGGATGTGATCTTGTTGGGAAATCAGGTCTTTGCAGATGTAATTAAACTTAATTATCCCGAGATGAGATCATCCTAAATTTAGGGGAAGAGAAGGGAAGGGAAAATAGACTCAAGAAACCAGGAGGGAAAGCAAGGTGAAGATGGAGGCGGAGACTGGAGCCCCGCAGCCCAGCCCAAACCACCGAGGTCTGCCAGCACCTGCCAGCAACCTGAAGAGAGGGGCAGCATCTGCTCTCCGACAGAGATCCCAAGTGGAACCTCACACCTTGAACATGGACTTCTGCCTTTCACAAGTGTAAGAGAATGAATTTTCTGTTGTCTTAAGCTACTAAGGCATGTTGATTTTTTTTTAAAAGGCTGTTCCAGGAAACTCACACAGACTGTCAGGATGGGAACTTTTTTTTCACAGAGACAAGAGGGAATGAAGGAAGGGAAAGAAGTGTATTTCCTGAAGCCAAGGGAAAGCAGTGCTCCCAAGAGGTGAAGGAGAGCGTTGTTTTGGCTGCTCCTGGTAAATCCTGACTCCTGTAACTTCCTTTGATCTTCACTGACTATGTAAGTGATCTCAGTACTGCCTACTGTTCTCTCCCTACTGACTTGACTGTTTTTCACTGATGAAAACTGCTGTGTGGGCAAATTTGCAGGAAAGGGACACAGCCCCTGGAATACTCATTCCCAAACACTGAAGAGCATTAAATCATCCTGTTGCCTGTTGTACTTTTGTAAACACCCTGAAAAGATAAGTGATATCGGTGAGGACTACTGTTGGCTGGAAATACTTTCCTGTGTGACTCTTGATGGTGCCTAGACCGTCACCATCAGTTCAGTCTGCAAATGCAGGCATGACACGAAAGGCAATTTCTCTAACAGAAATAGACATTCACCCACCATTTCATATAAACTCTGTGGGAAGCAGCTTATTGGTGATTTGTTATAGAAGGAGAGAGGAGATAAAACCTTATGTGATCTACCAAAACGTATTTGAGTCAGTATACCTAGGGAATGTTAACAAGACGTTGAGGAGTAAAGTAATAATGAGGTTGATGATCAATAATAAATGCTATTTACATCTGTAAATAACATTTTATCTATTTCTTTAATTATTCAAGAACTCAGAGTTGTCACTTACTGAGTATCATGTAAAGCTAAGGACCAACTGAAGACAACAAGACAACACATCTTAGTCAATCAGTACCAGAATTTGATTTGGTCCTAACAGAAGGTGGCTGACTCTGAGAGGGAGTGGTATTTTATGCTGTTGTGAGAGTAGAGGGAAGAAATGTGATACAATATCCCTCAGCTTCTGGTTGGAAATGTCACAAAGAATCCTACAGAATTTTTAATGTTGAGAGCTTCACCAAGTTCTGCAGAACGGGAGTCTTACTACCAATGCTAAATTAAAGAGTTCATAGAAATCTGGCTGCTCAGAATGCAGCTGCAAACACCTATAGGCCAGGTATTTGCCAAAGGAGAAGAAGGGTTGTGCCTTTCTGCAGACTGGGCATATGGTGTTTGGTTTTGCTTTGGTTCCCCGCCTCCCTTCCTTCCCAACCCCCAACCCCTGCCAAGTTATTGGGAATGGAATCATCATCTGGATGCTGGAGACAGAACAGAGGCTTGATGGGCTAAAGATTGGTGGAATGTTTTGGTTCATGTGGCAAGAAACTTCAGGCTCCTTATCAGAGAGAAAGTTCAGGGCATTTCCTTCACAAAACCTCTTGGAGTTTGGGAAGAAAGGAGCACAGGGCGTTGAGTATATTGTGAAAGCAGAGTTGAGACAGACAGAGGGCTGGATGCCAGGGGACCAAGAAGACAGATATTCTGAGGTCTGAACTCTATTTGTGGACTTGTTCCAAGCAAACTTTTCCCTGGAAATGCTTCTGGTCTTTCCCACCCCAGCTGTCCCACCTCCCCACATCCTGAACAAAGAAAGGTTCAATGTGAGGAAGTCCAGATGGTGAAACCATTGAAGGAGATTTTTCTTTGTCCTTACTGGCATGAAGAAAATAGCACATGGAGACAACTAGTTACTTAATTCAGTCCTCTTAAAAATCACATATTTTGCTCAGATTTTATTATTTGAGGATTAAAAAAAAATGCTTTTAGTCCCAAGGAACTCAGCTAATTGGTCAATTTCCCAGTTCATTCTTCAGGGGTAAGCACAAGTTTAGGATAATTAAGTTTTGCCTCTGAGCTCTCACATTTCATCTCAGATAAAACCGCATAAGGAAGCCAAGAGAAGCAAAGTTCAGAATCAGGAGTGAGGCAAGGCCTGGAAGCCTTGGGGAAAGCCTTCACCCCAGGAGCTGGTGACTGACAACAAAACCTTGCACGGAAAGGCCTGAGATCAAGGAAATGTTTGCTAGGGATCCCGAGCCAGCCACAGAGGGAAGTATCAAAAAGAAGGAATGGATAATTAGTGATAATAAATTACCCTGAAAAACACTGAGGCTAGAGACAGGACATATGTTATTCACAGGGTACCGTCTAAGTCTGCAAGAATCCTAGAGAGATTCTTGCTCACAAAGGGCGCTACTAGAACCTCTGCCAAGTGTCCGAAGTCACCAACCTAGGAAGTCAGGGACCTTGCTTCTGAGTCTTCTGCAAATGCTCTGTGGACACAGATGGTGGGTTTGCTTTTTGGCTTAGTGAGAAAGGAATCCATGTTTCTTACTCGTCTCTATTTCCTTCAGATATTTTGTCCCCAGACCAAGCCAAAAGCAAGCAGTAAATTCAACGGTGCTTTCTGATGTATTAACTCCAGTAAGAGGTTGGAAAGCCTCAACGCAAACACACTGAGAAGGACACTGGAGATTGGTGAGTTGAGGTCCTGGGGGGATTTCTGTATGTGAAATAGAAACCGAGAAAGGCTACAGCTGTAGGCAACTGCCAAGGTTGCCTTGTATCTAGGCAAGTGTTACACTGCTGGGAGAAAAGCAGCCAGTAGCTGGCAGGCATTCTGGGCCTGGTTAATGCCAAATTTGTAACTGACTATTACCAGTATGCCAACACAGTTGTCTATTCTATTTTTTTTTTCCCTAAGTGGGGAAGGCATGGAAGTCTGGGCCAAAACATGCCAGTCCAGCTCCCACGCAGTGCCGAGTGTGTGATCTGGGTTGGGAGCAGCCCAGATCAGACCGGGGTGTAGAACCCATTTGCATATGTGTGACCTGGGTTGAGGTCAGTCCACAGCACACACTAGCATGAGTGAGAGCCAGCACAGGGTGAAGGCCAGACTGGATTGGACCATAATACAGTCAACAGCACCTATCACTTCACATGGGATATGAGCCTGGGGCACAACTGACCAGGCAGCTGCATCCACCAGTATGTGTGTTGGCGGGTAGACCACACCTGATCCTGCCCAGGCTGGAGTCAAGTCTAAGATCTCCCCAGATGAGCTTTTTAGGGGAACTCCTTTACTAGGACCACTGGACTCAGACCCCAGCCACAGGAAAAATCACAGGATGTGTGGTCTGACCTCGGAGTGTATGTATTGGGCCTGGGCCTCCTCAGTTGCTGATGCCTGTGTGGTGGACAACGTGCCAAGATGCACAGGCAGGACATGACAATCAGCTCATCCAGACCAGCAGGGGACATAAACTGCCTCACTAAAGTATAGAAAGCAGAACAGGTTGAACAATTCTCCTGGCTATGCTTTGAAACATGTTCCTGGTCTGTGACTGCACTAAGCAGGACTTTGTCAACTAACAGACTTGGAAAGGCTTTCTCAACACTGGAGTAATGAAACTAACAACTTTTCAGAACTATCAAAACCACTCAAGTGACACCTCTGGAACACTCTTCCCCATATTGAGTCTCTAATCAAATGTCCCGCATCTCCAGGTGCTAATGTAATTTGACAGTAAAGGGCAGTCCCTTACCCTTCCTCCTCTGTGGACACAGAAGAAAAAAAAAATTAAATATTTGTCCCACCCATCTTCCTCATTACCTGACCCTCCTCACCCTAATCAGAGGCCCACATGGTCATGTATCCCTCTCAACTATGTAAACAATGTTAAAAAAGAACATTAAAACTTAAAAAAAAAAACCACTACATGGGAAACCTGATATTTGTTTTTATATTGAGTTCATTGCAAATATTCCATCTCCTTGTATCTGGAAAAGCTAGTGTCTTTTCTTGGGCTGTTTTATTTTTCAAGTATGGCCTTGGGCTCCTCTTCTGCTTTCCTCAAACCCCACTTTTCTCTTGACTTTGAAGCTATTGTTTGTTTGCTCTAAGATTCTTTAATAAGTACAACAGCATCATTAAGATATAGAAGAAAATCTAGAGCTCAACTATAGGATGAATACTTTCAAAAGATTTAACTAAAGTCATCTAAACCACCGTGTGACTTCCTGACTACTTAAAAGTCTTGCTCCATAAGAAGGATTGTTTTTCCTGCATTTATCACGGGTGTGTGAGACCTTTAGAACCCAACCACAAAAACCTGTACAAGCAGGCTGACAACAGAGAAAAAAACATGATACAAGCTGCACTTGATGGTGTCCCACCTCCATTTCTGAACTTCTTCCCAACCTGTCAAAGCCATAATTTTGAAAGACCTCCTCCACCCCATCTGGTCCATCTAAGTATACTGCAAAACAAAGTGTTTCTCTTTCTTCTCTCTGTCTTGAAGAAATGTTCTATTCTATTGGGTAAGCTACAGCAATTCATTTTAAAGATGGAACTCAAAAACATCTCTAAAAGGTATACTGGGAAAGAAGATATTTTTGAGTAACAGACCGCCTATATTCCCTCCCAGCCCATTTGCTTTCAACCCATTCTCAGGCATTTGGTGTAATCAATTCAAACCCTACCATTCTCTCTTTACTTACCCACACTTTATTATAGGAAATTTCTATGTTTGCATATTTGGTGTGGGTTGGCCAAGGAGAGAAAACTCATCTACCCTAAAATGAAGAGGGACTCTTCTATCATCCAATAAGCTTTCATGAATAACTTCCCTCAAGATCAGAGAGCTTATTAGCACAGATCATAGAAGAGCTGGTTTTGTATGGGGTGGAGTTCTTCAACGTAAAGCCAGAAGGCTTCCTGACATACTCCAAGCTAATAACCTGTTTGAGGAGCCCAGGGAAGCTAAGAGGGACTTGAGGGCAAAGCGAGAGAGAAACTGAGCTTGTCTGCTGCGTGGATGAACTTGGGAGGTCAGCCCAGCTTGTCAAACGCCTCCTTTGTCAATTAAACTAGTTATGCTGACTGCATTTGGACACCCAGAGATTTCATGGGAGCTTCCTCCAGGATGAGGAAAACTCCCTAGGATGGTTTTATGGGAGCCAGTTCACACAGGCTGTTTATCCAGCTCTCTGGATGGCCAGAGTGATATACAATGCTTGATCTCTGACTTAGAGGGACTCCAACCTGCTGCGGTGCCTAATTACCAGCCTTGACGGCTCTTAGATCTGCTCTTCTTTCCATCTGCTGCTCTCATGCTCACCTGCCACTTGCCAGTTGTTCCAAGTGCCATGTGAATTTTTCTTTGTCCTTGAAATCCTCTTTAAACGAGGCCCCATCATCTCTTCACTTCCTTTTGGCTCAAATTGTTGCAGCAGAGCTGGCAACTAGGAATGGTTCAAGCTCCAAGTTCAGAAATTTCCCAGAGTGGTGAGGATCAAGTGGAAATTCAGTGGCAACCAGAGAAAAACTTGCCATCAAAAAACACTTATTTGCCGTAGATCGGTAAACTTAGGCAAGCTTATTCTATCTGACACATTTAAAATTGGTCAGAATTTGTCTCATTGACTTAGTAAAATAAGTTCATCATAGTCTCATGTAAGGTACTTCATCGTATATAACTTCTGTCTAATGTACCCTCACCATAGATTACATATGATATGAAATGTACATGAAATATACAGTATCTAGTATACCTTCATCATATACGTGTATTAAGCTTTTGTTCAATATTAGTGATTTGGGACCCTAATAGAGAAGGTGGCAAGACCAAGAGTGGGAGATAGCTAGGATAAACCACTTTGGGAAATAAGAATAGAGGAGTAGGGATGACTGGGAGACAGGTTTTATTACATGTTTTGGTCTCTGAACATCCATACTTGTCTCGCATCTCATGGCTGCTAACTTTCATGGCTGCTTAGTGCAGTTTATATTTTGATACTTTTTTTTTTAATTGTTGCTTACATTGTATTATGTGGTACAGTTTTATAGGCGCTGGGGATTCCCCCCACCCCTCCCATACCCCTCCCCCCATGGTGGATTCCTCCACCTTGTTGCATTACCATAGTTCAAGTTCAGTTGAGATTCATTCCTTGCAAACACATGCCTAGCATAAAGTTCAGCGATACTTTTTTTTAAAAAAAAGATTTTATTTTTTATTTTTATTGCAAATTCAGATATAGAGAGGAGGAGAGACAGAGAGGAAGATCTTCCATCCGATGATTCACTCCCCATGCAATGGCTGGAGCTGAGCCGATCTGAAGCCAGGAGCCTCTTCTGAGTCTCCCACATGAGTGCAGGGTCCCAAGGCCTTAGGGCATCCCCCACTGCTTTCCCAGGCCACAAGCAGGGAGCTGGATGGGAAGTGGAGCAGTCTGGGATTAGAACTGGCTCCCATATGGGTTCCTGGCATGTGCAAGGCAAGGACATTAGCCGCTACACTACCGCACTGGGCCCTATTTATTTATTTTTATTGGAAAGGCAGATTTATGGAAGAAGGGGAGACAAAGATCTTCTATCTGTTGGTTCACTCCCCGAGTGGCCACAAGGGCCAGGCTGATGCAAAGCCAGGAGTCAGAGCTTCTTTTAGGTTTTCCATATGGGTACAAGGGCACAAAGATTTGGGCCATTCTCCACTGTTTTCCCAGGGCAAGCAAGGAGCTGAATGGGAAGTGGAGCAGCCAGGATACCAACTGGCATGCATAGGGGATCCTGGCACATGCAAGGCAAGGATTTAATCACTAGGCTATCACACCAGGCCCTGCATGTATCTTTTTAATAGTCTCACTGAGTGAGTCCCTTTCACACTAAAATTTTGAGAACCACTACTTTAGCAGGTGCTCTCAGTTCCTGCTCATAGCCAAATGAATGTTCAAAAAATGTCAGCCACACATTTTCCACTCTCAGAGACCCTGAGGTATTCGATTGCAGTGTGGCTCTCACAGCACATGTTTTTAGAGCTGCACAGGTCATTCCAATGTTCATCTAAAGTTAGCAAGCACAACCATTAAGGTGTCTTACTAGGTTAGGAGGTGATCACTACTTGATTCCCCATACCTCCCGTCCAAGAACTAACCAGGCTTGACCCTGCTTAGCTTCTGAGATCAGATGAGATCGGGCTCATTCAGAGTGGTATGGCCATAGACTGACTCTCCATCTCTAAAGCAATTCAAACTAATGTTTCTCAGCCTTGGCTGCATCCTCCAGTGAGCTTGATAAAATCTTGACGCCAAGGCCGTACCCTATGCTGTCTAAATCAGAATCATCCTGAGGTAGGAGTAGGGCTTTAGCTTAAGGTGATCATTTTACTCCAACGTGCAGCCAAACTTGGAGAATGGTGGGTTATGCATTTTCCTGACTTTCCATAATCCTCTGCTCTTGGCTTTCATCTTTTCTGCAACCCCTTGTTCCATACATTTGATCTTGTGAAATGGGGCAATCGGTGGAAGAATGGTGAGGGCAGAAAAGGCAAGATTCAGCTTCATTCTCTTTGGTGCTTAATACAGTGTCGTCACTTACTCAGTACTCTGGGAGTAAAGGCAACTGGGAAATTTCTAGACCCGTCGTCAGATATCTCCAAGAGGAAGATCCTCCAACCGACATCAAGTTTGTTTTTCCTCTCAGTTCTTCCCTGGGGTTTCTAAATATTGTTCCAGCATAGGAATTTCAGCTTTTAGTCTTTCCCAATTTCTCATTTCCGTAGCATGCATGGGTCAAAGAAGCAACGGAAAGTTGGAAATCTTTCCCTTCTAATTAGCAGACGTCTCAGTGGCTGAAAGTATTTATTAGCAATCCTGCCAACCCTAACACAGAGAATGTTTGTTTCTGTCAACAGCCCGCAGGCCTGTTTTTGTAAGCAATAACAATTATTAATATGTCATCACTGCAACTAGAGAGCCATGAAAGACTTTTGTCCTGTGTTTATTCAATGTCATTCAGTAGTCACTTCCAAACTGGCCCTTTGGTCCGTGTGAAGGTCAAGCACACCTCCCCATTCTTTAGAGTTGTGCTGTATCTTGACCTCCAGTGCTACAGACGGAAGGGTGATATTAAATTTGAGACAATTCTGATTCCTTTGCTCTGCTTTGACCCCTGTGATCACCATGTCAAAGCAGAAACTGTCTGGGTCTTCTATTTCCACCTGCTGTGTCCCCACCTTGTTCTTATGTGCTTAAAATACAAGGGGAGGTCATTCTTCCTTCTATGCTAGGCTTGACCCCAAGTGCTCAGATGGAAAATGTCCTAGTCTGGAGGCCAGTTTTGCGTTTTTCCAGAACACACATTCTCAAGGCTAACACAATGGCTCAGTTGGTTAATCCTCTGTCTGCTAGCACTGGCAATCCATGTGTGTGTCAGTTCCTATCTCAGGGGTTCCACTTCCCATCCAACTCCCTGCTTGTGATCTGGTAAAGCAGAGAAGGCCGTCCCAAAGCCTTGGGCTCCTGCAGCCACATGGGAGACCCAGAAGAAGTTCCTGGCTCCTGGATTTGGATTAGCTCAGCTCCAGCCATGGCAGTCATTTGGGGAATGAACGAACAGATGGAAGATCTTTGTCTCTCCTTCTCTCTTTAAATCTACCTTTCCAATAAAAAATAAATAAATCCTCTCTCTCTCTCTCTCTCTCTCTCTCCTTTCTATTGCTCTTTCTTTTTTAAAAAAAATGTATTTGTTTTTACTGGAAAATCAGATTTACAGATTTATAGGAGAGACAGACAGAGAGAGAGATTTTTCCAGCCGTTTGTTCACTCCCCTGATGGTCACAATGGCCAGAGTTGAGCCAGAAGCTGAGCCAAGAGCCTCCTCCAGGTCTCCCATGTGTGTACAAGGTTGCATGGCATTGGGTCATCTTTTGCTACTTTCCCACACCACGATGGGAGAGCTGAATGGGAAGTGGAGCATCTGGGACACCAAGCAGTTCCTGTATGGGATGTAGCACTTGCAGTTGGAAGACTGGCTTGCTGAGGCAACATGGTGGCTCCACTGCTCTGCCTTTCAAATGAATCTTAAAAAAAAAAAATGTCCTTCAGTTAGCTTAAAACTGCAAACTTCCAAAGGACTTTTCAGGTAGTTCTCTTGAGAATTTGAGACATTTTATGCCTGAGACAACTTCTTAAAACTTAGAGAAATTTCTAATTTCTAATTAAATACTAATATCAGCTACAACTTATGGAGGATGCTGCTAAGCCTTTCCTCTGTGGGCTCTTATCCAGCCCTTACACAACCCAAGGAAGGGCCATAATGCCATATTCCCACTGAGCAGAGAAATGTGCTCAGACTGACACACTAGGAGATACGAAACTATACTTGGATTTATTTTATTTTTTAAGAAGTTACTTTTTAAAGATGTATTTATTTTTGTTGGAAAGTCAGATATATAGAGAGGAAGAGAGTCAGAGAAGAAGATCTTCCATTTGGTGTTTCACTCCCCACGGGCTGCAAAGGCCGGAGCTGAGCCAATCCCAAGCCAGGAGTCAGGAGCCAGAAGCTTCTTCCAGGTCTCCCACATGTGTACAAAGTCCCAAGGCTTTGGGCCATCCTCAGCTGCTTTCCCTATCCACCAGCAGGGAACTGGATGGGAAGTGGAGCCACCAGGACATGAACCAGTGTGTATGTGGGATCCCAGCGTATGCAAGGCAAGGACTTTAGGATACTGCACCGGGCTTATACCTGGATTTAGAACTGCACACAAAACTTTATTTTATTGCAGTGGCTCCTCTAACTCGGGCTGACCTTGCCCTAAGTCTGGAGAACACCTTGCCATTTTCCTGTGCTTTTTATCATGGTTTATGCCACCACTTTGTTGACCTCTCCACTCTTACAGCCTCAGTTCTATTCTCTTTGAAACGGAGGATGCCTGTGCAAACTAGCCTAGTGTTCTCAAATTAGGCATCAGACAGGGTGTCTTTGTGTTCCTACCTTCTTAGGAATTTAAGCTTCTAGATCTCTCACAGAAATCCCCACCTTTTCCTCACCCGGCCTCTCTGCACTTGTTTTCCTCATCAAAAGTTCTCAGATCTTTGACCAGGACAATTTTTATGCTAATAAGGACATTGAAAAGTGATAGATATACTAAATACCTTGTGTTAGGAAAGGTTCTCTGAACAAACGGAATGAATGGGATACAGATAGGCAGAAAAATACAAATAAGAACATGCTTAACATAGAAGCTGAAGAACCAGGAAAGATGTAATTTAATTTGAGACCCAAGGCCTGAGAACTGAGAGGAGTGGGGAGTGCTGCTATGACTCCACAGCCCCAAAGCCCAAGAACCAGAAGCTTCGATGCTCGTGAGAAGATAAATGTTCCGACTCAGAGAAGAAGAGCAAATTCTCCCTTCCTTTCCCTTTTTGTTCTGTGCGAACTCTCAATGGATGATGTTTGCCCAATTGTCTTTATTTAGACTATTGATTTAAATCCCTCTCTGTTGCATAAACTCCTGTGCAGACACAACCAGAAGTGAGATTTTACCAGTTACCTGGCATCCCTTAATGCAAAGTGGTACAGACAATTCAAGTTCTAAATGTTTTTTCAACTGAGCTACCATGACATCTTGCAAGTGGTAGAAAAAGTCAACTATCAAACACTTGCCTTCCTCAAGGTGAGTTGTCTATTCAAGCGCTTCAGTCAGGTGACCATCTCAATGTTTTCATTAGCAGCTGAAGTGACAGCTGTTTCAGGTCTTCCTAGCACCTTGACTGTGCTTTAGGAAATAATTCTTGTCCCACTTGTACTTGCAATCGATGTATGACTCCAAAAATAGACACAAGACCAGACTTTGCAACTCAGGATATTACTTTTCCTTGGCCAAAGAGTAGAATGGAGCCAAATAAATACAATCAGAATTAACTCTAGACTTGACTTCGAGCAAATGGCTAAGGTTCAGATTCTTTAATTCTGGAGTTGAAGTAACTCTTAGTTTTCGGGCAGACATTTGGTCACAAGATAAGCAGAGGGACATCTGAGCAAAAGGAGAGCCTGTAGGAAGAACACAGAACCAAGAGTTGAGGGACAGTGGGTTCTGAGACATCCCATCACACTTTGGATCCTGCCGTGACTCAAGTACACTAGTGGACTTTTCAGTTACATGAAAAAACACAATTCTTGTTTTGGCCGGTTAGGCTGACTTTCTATTACTTGAACAGAAATGTTCCTAGCTAATACAATATCTTTCCACAGGTTATTAGCTGGCTCCTCATGCAACCAAATCATCCAAATGGTGTTGTGAGGCAAATTGACATAACCTACCTCTCTGCTATCAGATATCTCTACTTCCAGTACTTTTTCAGCATATAAGAAGTGGTTTTATAAATGATACACTACACAACAGGATGAAACAATCATATAAGGTAGTGGGAATTAACTTTCTCATGTGGGAATGAGTGAAGATGGAAAGTATCATATACTGAGTAGAAGAGATTGGTAGATATTAAAATGAACACCTTAATTTTGGTTATGGCTATGTTTTCACTCACTGGCTTTTGGACCTGAGTCAAGAATAGCAAAGCAAAAACAAAACTAAAACCTAACAAAAACAAAACCCAGGGAAAGAAGCAAAATTTTCAGAATACTTCAAGTAAGAATAATGATGTGAGCTAATCAATATAGACAAATCATTCCATACAAATACTATGAAGCAGAGTATAGGTCAGGGACTATGAGCTAAATACATCAGGGAGTGGGGAGAGATGAAGATTATTCCGCCAGAGGGTACAGGCAAAAGGAACGAGAAGTTCTTTTGTGGCAATGGACCATGAAGTGTTTTTTGTTTTGTTTTGTTTTTTGTTTTTTAACATGAGCATTTCAACTCACAATGCATGGTAAGGAGAGAGTCATTAGGGAAAATTCTGCAGACTTTTAAAATTCACTTAAAATCACTAGCTAAATTATGTTGTCCATGTGTGGTTAATGAACCTGACATTTCAAGGTCAAGAATATTAATTGGCTTTCAGATACTAAGTTCAAGAGAAAGAGGAAATATTTTCAAATTTTCCTCCTAAATAGTGGTTCCCATCATTTTCGTGTCCTCACACACACAGAAAAAGACAGCAATTACACAGAACTAAGGTAAAACGACTAGGTCGTTTGCACCATAGATTACTGACCTGAGCTACTTCAGTGTCACCCAGGCTCCCTGAAGACTGGAGAATAATTCTTTTGCACACAAATGGGTTGACTCTATCAGTTAAGAAATCCAGTTAAGTCATGTAGAGAAAATGTGATTTGGAGCTTGACGCAACCTGTGGCAGCTGGCTTGCAATCCTGTGAGTGCCAAACTTCTACAACGGTCCTTCCACGCCCTTCTTTAGCAACTTCTCTTCATACTCTCCACCCATTTGGTACATTATGCCATGAGTGTTATTGACAAGCTTGTTGTAAAGAATGCTTACAGAAATGACATACATACATCCTCTGTGCTAGAGGGCAAAGATGGACACCTGGCAGGTCTAGGACACAGTGAACTTCAGTCTGCTCATTCACAAAACAGTGGAAGAGAGGAGTCAGCATGGTGGCATAGGAAGCTAATCCTCTGTATGGAGTGCCAGTATCCCATGTCAGCATCAGTTAGTGAGCTGGTTGCTCCACTTCTGATTCAGCTACCTGCTTATGGCCTGGGAAAACATTGGAAAGATGGCTTAAGTACCTGGAACCAGAAGAAGGCCCTGGCTTCAGATAAGCTCAGCTCTGGCCAGGGTGATCATTAGGGTACTGTACCTGCAGATGAAAAACCTTCCCTCTGTTTCTCCATCTTTCTCTCTCTCTCTCTCTGTAAAATCTGCCTTTCAAATAAAAAGAAATCAATCTTCAAAAAAAAAAAAAACAGTGAAAGATATCCTGTATTTCTTACCTTCCAGGGTTACTAGTAAGATCAAGGAAGAACACTGTTTTTGACCATTGAATGCTACAGAAATATGTGGGCTGATGATGATGATGGTGGTGGTGTCATAGTTTGTCCCTGGTCTAGTTCTCATTTTCATGAGCTCCCTGCAATGGACAGGAGTTGAAACAGAGAAGAACATTGCAGCTGTTGAACCTCCGGTGGCGAGGAGCACAGAGTGTGGGAGGCTATTCTGCAGCTGGGCTTTTGAGTTGGGCCAAGGAGCTGGAGGGGTTTTGGCTCCTTTAGAACTGCTGTTGAAACTCCCTGGGGAATTTTGCTTTATGAAATTTCCAGCAACTTGAAGATTGCACTGGGTGGATGATTGGGAGGGCTCCCCATTGGATGAAAGCTTGGGTTCCACAGTGTGCTGGAAAGAGCTGTAGGAGGGAGCTTCTTCCTTGACTCCCACTGTGCGTTGACAGATGCTGCCCCTCGCACTGCTTATTGCCAATTCCTTTGTTCTCCAAAGCCAAAGAAAATGTATTTGAAGTGAACCCTTTTGAATTGGGCCTATCTTGCACAAATATCCATAGATGGTGAAATAATGAACAGGTGAGTTGCACAATGGTTTAATATTGCATTGGAACGGGCTTCTATGGGCTAAGCTATTCACACCAGAGGTGCTGCCACGTATTTCAGCATTGTTAGAAAATTCAAAAGGCATTGGAATCAACACAGAGCAAGTTCACAACTATCGAACACAATGTCTACTTTACTGAGAATAGGTAACAGGTAAAGGAATTGAGATTACACATAGCACATCTGGCAAATAAGAAGGAGTAGCCAACTTTGTGGTTTGTCAGCAAAAGTTACGGTACTTTCTTTTCAACTCGGGAATGATGTCCTGTAATATTTGCGGAGCATGAGAGATGGAGGTCAATTAATTCTTCTGGATGTCACATCTGATAATATAACAAATTCTAGCCTCCCTCAAATTTCAGTTATGAAGGAATCACATTTTAAGAGGCCTTTTTCAAAGGTAAAAAGGAATTAAAGGTTATTCCAGGCATGCTCAGTGCCTCTCACAGTTCGGTCTGCAGGGGACACTCTTCAAAGGCCTTTCCTCCAGCTCACCTTCACTTGTCCCCGGGCCCGAGGCGCCATGCCGCAGGTTGCCCCAGCCTTAGCCCACTCAACAGAGTGCTTCACCTTGCTGGGATCCTGACTTGTGAGAGCAATGTGAGGAGTCTGAGTATGGGCTGAGCACAAGATGCTGCCAATAACTCCTTGGTAGTTTTATGAATGTGACAGCATATTGGCATAATGCGAGCTGCAAATAGATCCTGATTCTGGGATTTGCCTTAAGCAGACTTCAACCAAACGCAAGGAGGAAGCACTAAAACATTGTATAGACAAAATAAAAGTGAAAAGCTACAAACAGTTCTGGAATTTGAGCAATTAATATGTGATGTTCATTAAACTAATTACTTTCGTGTATGCTCAGAATTTTTCCTAGAAAAATCCCTTTGACCCTGAGCCTACGGAACTGTATCATGAAAAATAATTTTTTAAAAAATCCCTTTGAAAAGAAAAGCAGAGAAAGGTAAATACTAAGGTTGTTATAAGGAAGGTCAAAAGAAAATCAGAGAAGCATATAAGTAAAAAATAGTATTGTAAATGTATAAATATTTAATATTTCATGCTTCATATATAAACAAAAAGAAGAAATAATTTACTAACAGATAAATCCACTAAATAATCCTGACATATTTGTACAGTATTCGTGGAACCACGGTTAGCCAGTGTAGTATGACATTATTTTCAAAAAAATTGAAATTACAAACTCTGACTCATATACATAAAAAAGTCAAGCTTTATAGTTTTCCTAAAGGCCAAGCCATTTCTTAAGCTTATATTGCTCTTAAAATTAGCGATATCTTCTTAAGATTTTTAAGAAGACATATTTTTTAAAAATAAAACTACTGAAATGAGTGAAAAATAGTAGGAGGTGGGGCAAGGCTCTGCGGGGAGGAAACTTGTGTTCAAACTTTTCAAAACGGAATGTCAGCTCATTTTTTCAGGCATTGCTTTTTGGCAGAATTTGTAGTTTTCCTCCCACTACTCCCTGCAGTCTGTGGCCAATGTCTGAAAAAAGGATCAGAAGTCATATGAGGGATTTTAAGCAACTAGCAGGGGATTCTGAAAGAAGCAGCCACTGGAAAATGAAAACACATTCTGAAAGTCCTCAAAAGAGTTTAGAGGGAACTAACATTTGAAGGGGGAAAAAAATCCTTCCATTTGTGACAATATGGATGAACTTGCAGAATATTGTGCTAAGTGAACCAAACGCGGAAAGACGCACAGTGTGTGACCTCACCTGGATGAGGAGTCTAAGTAGAGAAGAAAGGTGATTGTCAGCACGTGGGCTGCGGAGGCAAGAGGAGATACTGCGCAGAGAGCCCAAGGTTTCCGCTACGAAAGGTGGAAGATTTTGGATCTCACAGTGACTGACTACAGATAACAATACATCATCGTGTACTTGACATTTGCTGGGAGGGTAGATCTTAAACGCTTTCACCACTCGGAAATGTGAAGCGGTGGACAGTTCAGCTTGATTATAGTGATGTTTCACAGTGCACACATAGATCAAAACATCAAATTGTTCACCTGAAAAATACACAATTTCCACTTTTCATTTGTGCTTCCTCCCATAAAATTGATAAAGAGAAACAATGAGAACTGCTATTTGTATCCACTTGCCACGAAAAGTACAAGTTTTACTTGAAAATATTCAAGCAACTGGGACTCACCCTGTCCTGTTGTGTGTGAGGTAACACCAGTGTGCAGTCTTGCCCAGAGAGCCATGCTAAGCGCTAAAGCACAGGGCTCAACCGCAGGGAAACAGACTGGGTGAGCAGAATATTGCTTGAGAAATAACCAAGATCACAATTACTTTTCCAGTCTCGGTTCTTATTTCATTAAGACTTTGTGTATCAAGCATTTGTCTGGCCAACTTGTTTAGTGGAGAATTTGCTCAAATGGATTATTCTGCGAAAGGGGAAAATAAAGACTTGAAAGTTTCAGTTTTCAGGGTTGGTGCTGTGGTGTAGGTTAAGCCACTAATGGCAATGCCAGCATCCTACATTGGAACTTAAGCTTAAGTCCTGGCTGTCCCACTTCTGATCCAGTCTCCTATTTATGTGCCTGGGAAAGGAATGGAAAATGGATCAGGTACTTGGGCCCTTGCAACCCACATGAGAGACCAGAGCAGAGTTCTTGGCTACAGCGTGGGCCAGCCCAGCCATCGGGGCCATCTGGGGAATGAACCCATGGATGGAAGATCTCTTTCTCTTTTGTCTCTACTTCTCTCTGTATCACTCTGCCTTTTAAATAAAATGTATATTTAAAAGAGAAGACTTTTCAGCTTCCATGTCGACAGGCAGAGACCTGAGTCCAGGGGAATGAAGGTCCCTTCAGCTACAGAGGGAAGGTGAACACACAGGACCAGGAATGAAGTGGGCCATCATATAGGTGCAGTTATGCACAGAAACTTGAACAAGAGAGAAGAGATCATTTCATCATCAGGAAAAAGCTGTGAGGGACAAAGAATTTGCATCAAACAGAAGCCACAGAGCCAGCAAATGCCTAGACACTGACATAGAAACCATGTAGGGGAAGGGTGAGGAGGTGCTTCCAACCGAAACACAGAGGAAATTTGAGGAAGTTCTCAGAAGACTACGGGAAATGTTCAGTATCAGAATAGGCATGTCCCATGTGGATAGACATCATACAGTAGCACTGAGTTTTCAATATGGTTAGAAATGCCCTTCTGAAGGCAAGTCTCACCATGGTGAGGAAAATCAGTTATCATAATGATCTATCTATCTGCTGGATTAAAACCATCTATCAATGGCAATAACTACTACTATTAACTAATACTTCACAGGTACCACTTGATACTTCTTTTCTGATCATATTTTCATAGCAAGAGATACACCAGACTATACAGATAAAAAAAATTGAAGTTTTGGTTGTTAAAACAACCTGTCCAAGTCCACACCGCTAAAGTACTGGAGGCAATAATGTAATCTAGATCCATGTGACTGCTCTTAATCAGTATCCTTGACTACTTCCAAAGGAAGCTGGAATGGATACAGGTGGTGATAGTCTGCATTGGGAGTTAATACAAGTAGTGGAAAAGAGAAATTCTCAATTTTTTTTGGAAGTAGGATAAGCAAGTGTAGCAAACAATTATTGTGACTGGCTTCTTCCATCACCAACCTAATTAAAAAAAAAAAAAAAAAGAGGTCTGGCATGGAATCAAAGGTATGTACCCCTGAGATTCTCCATGTAAGAAAGCTTTCAGTACTTCCCTAAAACATTGTAAGTGACAGACAGAGCAGCAACAGGGCATGTTCATTGCTGAATTCTGTAGCAGGCCTTGGAAATGAAAGATACAGCATTCATGATCATGAACGTGGAACCAAAACCATCAGCCCCATCATTCTTCTTTGATGGACAGATTCCTAGCTCCATATTCACCATCTCCTCCAGGGATTTGCTTCATTATTCTCTACATGTTGGTGAGTATATTTCAAGCTGAGTATGCAGGGGTTATAATGGGACAACTCCCCCGCTATGAACCTAGAACTATGGCAACTAAGATTGCCTTATGAGAGATTGCCTAAAGTCAATGATGATAAATCAGTACAACTTACAGAAAATCACTTCAAAAAGAATAAATGTGTTCCTGGGACTGTAAGACTTAATTGGGCCCTGATGGATAAGATGGCAGACATATCTAGAGAAAGCGGGGGAGTCTGATTCAGTCATGAAAAAGGCAGCTATACTCCATCTTGTATGTTTTGAATACCTACTATGTGCCAGGTATGATTTCACATTCTAGTGAGAGAAAATAAACAAGTGCTTCTAAACTGGAATGTTGGGTAGTGTTACATGTGTGTGCCATGGGAGGAATGGACAAAACATAGCATTAAGTGCTGCAGCAGAGGTATACTCGGTCAAGGTCAAGACCAGATTTGGGAAGTGTGTGATCCCTATAGTCGTGTATTTGAACTTCCATCACTTAATGTTAATATTCTGACGTACCCAGGAGTTTGCTGATGATTAAATAACAAGTAAGGCTCTGTTGGTTTGTCCTGTATGAGTTTCACCAAGATTACATACAGAAAAGAAAACATATCAAAGATGTGCAACTGATGGAATTTTCCAAACAGCACAGCTGTGTAAACCAGCACTCACGTTCCGGCAGTGTCCCCTTTCAGCCATTTTGCCACTACAAATGAACCATTCTTCTGAGACTAACATCATAGTTATGCCGTGCCTGTGTCTGAACTAGAGGTATGCTAAAATAAGTCACACATATTTAGCACTTATTGTCTTGTTTCTTTTGCTCCAAATTACCTCTTTTCATGCTTTTTAATTTATGCTGTGTGCATTGGTGGTTTGTCTTACTCTGTTGTCATATATTTCATTGTATGACTTTATTGCAATTAACTTACCCATTCTATTTCAATAGGCATCAGCATCATTTTCACTGTTTTGGTAAATTATTTTCAACATAAATCAGAGCTGATTTCTGATGTTTGTAACTAAAAATTCTGCCTGATATGCTCCTGCTTTTATTCAAATATTAATCAGGCTAACAGAGTGATAGAAAACATATTCTTTCTGTGCAACATCTTTTTAACAATGATTTTGAAGCCACAGACATTTTCTGCATCAGCTATTTGGTAAGGAACATCTGTTTATTGTTCCAACATTGAAGCCTAATGATCAAAAATTATATTCCATGTAAATAAAGCCCCAAGGTGCCAGCTTTAGTACTGTTCTTTTTAGCACACTAGTTATAACTTGCATGCTTTTAGGTTGCTATACAACTTGATTAGCAGATATTTTCCATGGGGCCCTGAAATAACTAGTTCTGAGTGTATGTTTCGGCAGTTAGAATTGTTTTGATCTTGGTTGCAAAGCACCAGAGATTTTGAGGCTGTAGTTTCCTCCATGTTCCCCTGGCTGCCACTCTCAGGAACTCTAGGTTATTATTAATAAGTAGACATGACAGAGTGAAAAAGAAAATGGCGAATTTAATGTCAAACCAGTCATATATCTTATTCACCAATTACTTGGGTCCTTCCATTTTGCAAATGTATCACACCAATGCGCCTCATGTAAGAGCATAGCTTGTCTGAGTAGCGAATCAGGAGAGAATAGTGGACTACTCTGTTGTTTCATCATTTTCCTTTCTAGTCAAACTGTATCAGTTTCCTGTGCTATCTCTTGAAGTCTGACTTCTAAGCAATGAGTTGGGCCAGTCAACAACCTTTTCCCTTAGTTATTCAAGGAGACTGACCCTTGTAATGGTAGCAAGTACCTACTGATGTGTGTGCCAGAATACTCCATGTGTATGCTGATGATTCACAGAGCAAATTCGTTTATTAAAGGCTGGTTTCTCCCCTTATCTCCTGGATATAATTTCCTTTGTCTTTGGCTTAACTTTCCTTCTGCAATTACCTCCTTTCTCCTACCTGATCAATTACTCCCTTCCTTCCAGATCATTGCAATGAGCAGTCAAATATGCTTTAGATATTCCTTTAAAAAATTCTTTAGGGCCAGCACTGTGGCACAGCAAGCTTAGATTCCAATGCCAGCATCTTCTATGGGCACCAATTAAAGTCCCAATTGCTCCATTTCCAATCTAGCTCCCTGCTAATGGCATGGGAAAGCAGTTGAAGATGGCCTAACTGCTTGGGGCCATAAGCCTGTGTGAGAGACCCAGAAGAAGCTCCTGGCTCCTGGATTTGGGCTGATCCAGCTCTGGTTGTTGTAGCAAAGTGGAGTATGAACAGCAGATAGCAGTTCCCTGCCCCACCCAACTCTGCCTTTCAACTAAATGAATAAATCTTTACTTTAAAAATCCTTTGGCATCATATTACTCTCTAGAGAAAATCCAATTTCCCAACTCAGTCACAGCACAACTCCCTGTAGGAGTTGCCCAGAGCCATTGCCCTGCCTTGCCTCCCACTGTCAGCTCAGCAAATGCTGCTCAGAGCTTCCTTCTCTCCATGCCATAAAATCTGCTCATTTCAGGATTATGAGCATCCTCTTTTGCTTGGTCCAATGGCCATATCACCTCTAAGCTTTCATCTTACCCAACTTTCCTGATCCATTTGGAATAGTGGACTCCTCACTTCCATCTAAAGCACTTTCCTCTCCCAGGTTCCATGGTACCACTTTCTCCTCCTCTTCTCTCACCCAGATGATTGTATTTCCTGCTTTTGTTATTTTGGTTTGGTTTAGCTTTTTGTTAGCTTCTCCTTCTGTGCCCTTTGAAGGTTGGAAAAACTTCAGGCTGTGTCCCAGATATTCTTGTACTGTCCCACTGTTCCCTTTCTATGCGAGCTCATCAGTCTCATGACTTTAAATATCATCTACATACCAATGAGTCTTGAATTTTACATTTCTAGTTTTGATCTCACTGACCTTTTTCCTGAGCTCAAGTTCCTATATAACACTGCAAATGTGACTAAGAAGTTTCTCCAGTACAGCCAAGCAAGGGTCATGGTCTCCCAATGTCATTCCCCCAGTCCTTGCTCATGTCAGGAAACAGAACAAATAGTCACCAAGTGTGTTCAAGCCAGACATGTAGAAATCATCTCTAAGTCTGAACTTTTTCAGATAAATCACCAACAAAGTATGCTGGCAACAGCTTTATGTCAACAGTTAATTCTGAGAGTCTTTATGGAAGTTTGGAAGACACAAAGCTATGTTTTCACATAGTATTCATAAGCATCATTTTGGTAGTTTTAATCTTGTCTCATTGAGTATAAAATTCTTATTTGCTTTATAATCCCCTCTAATTTGGTATCTTTGGATTCTTTTCATCTTTGACTTTTATAAACAACTTGCAATAAATATCTGCATATAGAGCAATTTCACTTTTTAAACTAAAAAAGCTTATTTTTTGTTGTTCTTTTTTATTGTTGTTCTTCTACACAAGATAACAGAATCACTGCCTTAACTATGCAACAATGGGGAAATAGATACTTATTAATCAAGTGTTTGCATAAAATATTAATAATACAATTCTAGCCCAGCTATCACTTTCTAAAAACCATGATTGTACAAAGCTGTCCTTTGAAGAGGAGATGACTAATCTGTTTAGGAAACAAGTCCTACATAACAGAAGAAATATATCCAAAATCTACTCCCCACAGGACAAAGTTTGAGAAACCAAGAGAGGCGAATTGGTGTGAGCCCCTCAAGGTCCAACAGCTGAGAAAAATAATAGTGCTAGACACAAATACCTTTGAGAGAAGGGAGAATCAAGCTACAATCCACATATTACCTGTGATGGTTGGACTCATGGTCCAGCCACCTTGGCAGAGCACCCTTGTTCTGAGAAGGCTGACCGAACATGGCCACAAACGCAGACCTGGAAATGGGATCCAAAATCTTGAGACTGGTAGTAAGTACAGCCTTGAGGTGTTAAAGAATGTCCTGTGCTGGGTCTGACAGAACCTCATTATAATGAACACAGCTGCCTGGAGCAGTTTTCAGGGTGAATCTGGTGGTAGTAGCAGAAGCAACAATAACAGAAACCAAATGACCTGATGTAAATGAATTTAAATATTTTCTCTCTCTGATCCTCTCTGGATTTAATAAGCTCTCAGCAATCTTAGCCAATAGGGAGTAGGGACAAGAGCTTCCACAGTCATGATTAGGGGTGGTCATTGTGGTGCAGCGCATTAACCTGCTGACTCTAATGCCAGCATCCAATACAAGCATCAGTTAGTGTTCTGGATGCTCCATTCCTGATCCAGTTCCTGCTAATGGCCTGGGAAAACAAAGAAAGTTGGAACACCCACACCCACTGTGGAGGGTGGAGGGTCAAATGCATTCTCCACTTCTGACTCAGCTTCTTGCTGTATCCAACCTTGAACACCTAGGGAGGCAGCAGGTGACGACTTAAGCACTTGGGACTCTACCATCCTTGTAGGAGACCATGATGGAATTCCTGGCTACTGACTTTAGCCTGATCCAGATGTTACAGGCATTCGAGCAGCGAATCAGGGGATAGAAGATCTATTATATCTATCTATGTATCACCATTATTATCATCATCATCTATTTATCATCTATTTCTATTACACTGTTTCCCAAATAAAAAACAATTAATTCATTAGCTTTGAAAACAAGATGTGAGCCTTTTCATTAATGAATTATAATCAAAGATACGCAATAATGTTTATGATTTATTTTTCCACATCTTCTCTGGTGGGTAACTGACTTTTTTTTTAAATACCATTTTAAAAATGTCCACCACCAGCTGTGTTGGTCCAGGCCTAAGCCGGGGACTTGGAGCTCCATCCAGATCTCCCACAGGTGCTTCAGGGTCTCAGGTTTGGAGGCATGCTCAGCTGTTTTCACAGGCATATTAATAAGGAGTTGAGTTGGAGGCAGAGCAGCTGGGATTTGAACCAGCACTGTTCCATGGAATGCTAGCATTGCTGGTGGCTGGCTACCAACCCACACCCATTTTGCTACCTTCTCAAGCCTATCTCATTGAACATTCTCAGAGCTTCCACTGGCTACTGGTGAACAAGGTGAATCTCTGAGGACTCTGGCGCTCTGGGATGGGTGGAGTATGAAAATTCAAGAGTGAGCTTTCACTGCTTCTCCCGAGACTGCCACTGGTTGCCATCTATGGAAAAATTCCCATGGGCCAAAACTTCTTACACTACATTTTCAATAGTTCTTTCAAAGGCCCTGAAAGGGAGATCTTCTTTCTATTTATTTCACAGCACAGCTAGGCAGCCGCCAAGATCCCACAAAGATATTCAGCCACGCAACTCATCCCTTTCTCATCCTTGACTCCTCAAGGGCTATGGACTAACCTGCAGAGCAGCCACCTCTGCAATTGGGAGGGGACCTGGAACACATTTCAGGCTTATTCTTGCTACAATTTCATCTGATAATTCAGGAAAAATTTAATTTCCCTTTATAGGCACAACATGGTCTAAAACAATATTGTGAATTCCAGTCTAATTTCCTATCCCCTATCTTTTGGGATAATTGGGGCTCATCTTTCTAGGTTTTCCCACTGATATTTGTAATTTGTTGATTTTCCTCCAGATGTCCTGGGGTCACATGTCCAAATTAAATAGCATTTTATTTTTTCCTGCATCTTTTAAAGTTTCCTTTGTTCTTCACTTTTCATGGGGTTTGCATTGTATTCACATTAATATCTTGCAAAGTTTGAACACAGGCTATTAGCAACTATCTCTCCATCAGTAGCCCAAAAAGCATAGCCCCGCAATTCCATCTGCTATTTCATTTTGGATAGTTAGAAGTTAGATTTTGGCCATAGGTGATGCTCTGGAATTTTGAGTACCCAGTTTACTAACCACACTGCCCCCAAGGTCATAAATGGGCCATAATTGTAGCTTATGAATAAGGAAACTAAGGTCAGAAAGTTCTGAGACTTGTTCAGGCCGCTGCAATGATTTAACCATGAGCAAGAATGAAAAGTTGCATGTCAGGACTATAAAATATGAAAAATATTTATGCTGCAAATGCATCCCATAAAAATTATGGCCAATTTTATGTAAAACTGGACTTCATTTGTTGGCATTAAAAATGTCTTTTGGTTTTCCCTTTCAGAGAGTCATGCTCACTGTGCGGTGACTGTGGGCCAAGGCTGACACCAATGAAGAAGGTTTCTAGCATCTAAGGCTGCTGATTTCATTCCTGATCATGTGCCAGCTTCTACCAATTGTTAGGTTGAGGAACTTAAGAAAAAGGCTCTTAATCCAGGAAAATATGTTTTATTCATCAGGAAAGAGTAATGGACTGCTTCCTGGCAAGAGATGGCCCAAAACCACTTCCATATGGTGAAGGGGGAGGTGGGGAGTGAACCAGCAGATGAAAGATCTTCCTCTCTCTCCCCCTCTCTCTCGCTCTCTGTAACTCTGACCTTCAAGTAAAATACTTTAAAAAAGGAGGGGGTAGGGAGACACTGTGTCTCAACAGGCTAATCCTTCACCTTCAAGCACCAGTGTCCCATATAGGTACCAGTTTGTGTCTCAGTTGCTCCACTTCTGATACAGCTCCTGCTTGCCACCTGGGAAAGCAGCAGATGATGGTTCAAGGCTGTGGGCCTCAGACGTGAGAGACCTGGAGGAAGCTTCCTGGCTTCGGATCAGCTCAAGTCTGAAGTGAAGCCATTTGGGGAATGAACCAGCGATAGAAGGTCTTTCTTTCTGTCTCTCCTTCTCTCTGTTAGTCTTTCAAATAAAAATAAATAAATATTAGAAAAAAAGAAAAGGACATTCAAAGTGATGAATATGGGAGCCATTCAAAATGTAGAGGACCTTATGAGTAAGGCAATAAATACAAAATTAGAACTAGATGGTGTCTAAAAAAGAAGTGAGATTCAAATAAGTCTACACACACAGATAATAAAAAATTAACAGTTACCTTTTCCTGTGGTTTTCTCTAGTATTCACCCCAAAACCAACAGTTTTTGTATTATTCGAATTTCAGTTCTCTTCTTGTGACTTCCTACTGTGAACATCATGGTCATGGTCACCAGCACTAGGGCAGAATAAGGGGGAGGAAGTGAAATTCAGATCACTCCATGCTATTCTTCTTTATCCTATTGGACCAAGAGACATGAGGGGAGAAGATGTGCTTGTGGCTACAACATAGTTTGCTGAATGTGTGGGTGTGTCTGTTTGGATTTGTTTTCAGATATTGTACTCATATCACCCCAGTTTACCACACCAAGTCCTGTTTGGGCATGAAAGACTCAACAGACATTTGCTGAATGACTTAACTCTGCTTTGCTTCTTCACCTATATATTTCTCAGTGGAGTCTTAGCAATTTTCCGATACAAAATCTACACTAAGGTCTGATTAATCCAGATCTCAATAACATGTTCATCATGATTTGGATACAACTGATCTAAAGTTTGTGCCAGCAAAAGTTTTCATTATGTCAACAATAAAGTAAATAAGAGGAATTCTAAACAACTCCAGAGGCTAAGCTATTTCCAAACATTTTAGCAGAAATATTTACACACCAACAAAAACACGTTTAATATAAAAAGCATTTCTCAGTTCATGGAAGCAAGCAGGCAAGAGTCTCAACCTGAGATCACTGGAGGCACTTCAATAGCTATGAGTTTATAACATTGTTATAACATTGCATATATATATTAGATGCAACAGTTCATTCTTTCCATGATCTTTTGTATTTCAGGTCATTCAGTAACTTGACTGTCTTTCAATCATATATGTTTGAACAGGTGACTTTTTAAAAAGATTCGTTTATTGATTTACTTGAAAGGTAAAATGATGTGGAGAGAGAGAGAAAGAGAGAGATCGTCCATCTGCTTATTTCTTCTCTGAATGGTCACAGCAGCCAGGTCTGGGTCAAGCCAAAGTCAGGTACTAGGAACTCCATCCTAACTTCCCACATAGGTGACAGAGGCCTAAGTACTTGGTCAATTGTCTATTGCCTTTCCATGTGCCTTAACAGGAATCTACATCCAAAGTAGGCACCTAGGGCTTGAACTAGCACTTCAGGATGAATGTCAGCATGGTGAGCAGTGGCTTAATCTGTTGTGCACTGCTGTCCTCAAATACTTTGAATTTTGCTGATTTCTAAAACTGATAACAAGGCTCCATTCACTTGATATTGTCTGTTTCTTTGCCTTTTTAAGGATTAGAGAGGGTACAGCAAATTGCACAGCAAGGTGGCATAGGAACCAGACACTAAGGTCAAAGTCTCTTTGAGGGAGAAGAAATCCAGATCAGCATTAAAGTTTCTCAAATCAGGATGTGGTTTCTAGTTCTACCCCACGAAGCTAAGCATAACCATCAGGGATTCGGAAATCCATTCTAGGCCCAGGCATGCCCTGGCGGCAAACCGACCAATCAGCAACCATCTGTGAAGGTACAGCCTTGTGCTCCCAAAGGGCTCCGTTCCTTGAATTTTCCAATAAAACTTGAACTTATGCAGAAGAGAATAAGCTGGAGCTCTTCAAAAGGATTGAATGCATGGATTTTAAAATTATCACCTATCAAAATTAATTTCCCTTCCAATTTCAATTCTCCATAGATATTTTCAAGTGTCCTTGTATCTCTTGCCTCTAACCATGATGACATGCATTGTTTCATAGTTATCAAAGTCTGATTTGTACTTTTCTTTGAAAATCTGCAAAGATGAAGAAGGTAGAAGAAAAACATAGAGTGTGTTCCAAGAGCTCCACAACTTCATAGATGCTTCCTCTGTGACTCTGTATTCGGTTTAGCTCATGCATGCATCTGAAAGGCTGACCACTTTTCACCCAGATTCAATGGGAATTTGTTCACCTTTGACCATGAGACATTTTAAAGAAAAATCCCGTCAACAAATAACACTATAGACAAGGGAATGGCAATCAACGCCTGCATAGAACTGATCATCATGTATGACTCTGAAGAGGGAGGGTTTTCTGCTGCACAACTTCCACTTTGAATACATTTCATGAATCCATAGCCACAGAATCGCCCTGTTTAATCTTATCCTCTCTTTCCTCTTTCACTTTCCTAGAGAAGATTCCTCCAGGGACACTTCCCTGCAATCCCACCTCCAATATCTGAGGGATCCAGGTCAGCAAAGCAACCAAAATAAACCCAAATCTAACTCTGCAAGCACCAAATGCAGTGGGATCTTCTCACTGGAATGCTCATTAGGTTCTAGTTGCATCACTCTGAGACAGAAGAACAGGGAGTGTCAACCAGGTCCTGGACATGTGCTACATAACCTGACAAGACAGTTGAGTTCCAGCTTTACCCGTTCACCGTGCATCTGCCCAAGCTCTTCCAAACAAATCGTGGCTTCTCTGTACATTCTCATCTGCCTTTTCCTGACCTCAGCAAAGACCCTCAATGCATTTGTAAAACTGTTTTTTTCTTCTGCAAATGTAAACACTGTAAGTTTATCTAGTTGTTTTTTTTAAACTTTCAAAGCAATTTGATTAATAGCTGAAGTAAGAATTGGCCAGTCAAAGCTAAGCATTTTACATGTGAGTTCCACCTTATTTCACTTCCTAGTTACTTGTGCTTTTTGTAATAAGATCTTGTGATGTAATTCATTAATCAATCATTCATAAGAGACTGATTGCTTAGAATCACCTGAGATTGTTAATGTCCCTTTTATCACTGTTATTGCTACTGTCCATGAGTAGCAAGGATCCAGCCCTCACCCCATCTTCTTTAGTGCCTTGGGAGGACACACGCTGACATTTATTCCTATGCAAAGATGCTGGACATTCTTTTTCGCCACCCTAGAATCACACTGATACCTTTGTTATATGTTCATTAACCTCATGTAGATGAAAGTTCACTAGACTTTTTTTTTTTTTCCTTCTCCCTGTGGTAGACGGTACTCAAGGGAAATGTAGCAGAAATTAATACATTCATATGTGGAAACAGAGAGAAGTAAGTCCTCACGCAGGCACTACAAGGATGGATTCATAAGGAAATAAATGACTGATAATCTCCTACATTGTTGGGAGACACCCCAGTGGCAGCATGACAGACTTGTGAAAATTCGTGAAAGATACCCATTTTAAGACTGGAAGTGAAAAACAGAGAGGAGGGGAGGAAACTTGGGGAGGGGAAAGGAAGATCCCATTGCCAACTAAACTGTATCGAAAAACAATAATAAAAAAATTGGCCAGCTCAAGTGATTTTAATGAAGGATAATTGCTATTTGAGCACTGATTCGCCCCCAGTGGGCCATTGTATATGTAACTATACCCACAAGTCGATCAGTAAAATAGGGTATGCCTAAAGCTGTGGACACACTATCTACATGGCATGAATCTTTATTCCTTTGTTTAGTCTACAACAAGAAGCCAACTGCCTCATTTTAGTCCACAGGGGAAATGATGAGATATTGTGCAGTTTTCCAAGCTTCAGGAAATTTGAACTGAAACATGGACTGGAAAGAGCCCATAGCACTCTTGCATGTTGAACTGTTGTTTAAATCCCTTTTCACATGTAATGAGCTCATATCCAAAATGTTTTGACTCAACATCCATGAGGACTTGGCAAGGGCCTGGGAGGAGGGGTGCCCTGTCACGGGAACTGGGAGAAAAACAACAAGGCCAGAATACTGTGCTCCAGTATTCTCTGGGACCACAGAGGACTTTATGGGCCAGCATTCCCATTATTCAAAAAAAAAAAAAAAAAGCAAACAGAAATGTCGCTTTTCAGTCCAGCACTAACTCTAAAATCACAATAAATCAAAACTTTTCTGTAGATTCCCATTACAGACTGTCTCACCCCCAAAAAGTACATACTCAACACATTAATGAATGTTTTAAAGAATAGAGCATTGTGCCATTAGTCAATAACTTTTGATTACATTAAGTCACCAATTTTTTAAGCACCCCATTTCAATGTTAACTACACATAAGATAGGTCTGTTTTAATAAGTAGATGTGCCACACATTTTGTTAGGTCACACTAACCTGAGGGGATTTGTAAGAATGAGGTGTTCACAGGCTCCTGAGTTAGCTGGTCTTTTGGTATCACCAGTACGTCTTCTCCAGCACCTCAGATCCAGCAGCAGACTTGCTCTCAAACTTACACTCACTGGAAAACATCCTAGAATGACTATTGCTATCTTCATGTGCAATTATTTCACTTTCAGAAACACAGTCAGCCAAAGGGACATAGCTATGGCACAGTGAGTCAAGCTGGTACGTGTGATGCCAGCATCCCACATTGACTCCAGTTCAAGTACCAGCTGCTCCACTCCGAATCAAGCTCCCTGCTAATGCATCTGAAAAGGAAGCAGAAGCTGGCCAAAGTTCTTGGATGCCCACTTGGGAAGATCCAGATGACACTCCTGGCCCCTGGCATTAGCTTAGCCCAGTCTTGGTCATTGTGGCCATTTGGGGAATAAAACAACAGACGAAATGCCTGTCTGTCTGTCTGTCTCTCTCTCTCTCTCTCTCTCTCTCTTTCTCTCTCTCTCTCTCTTTCTGTGATTCTGACTTCCAAACAAAATAAATAAATCTTTTTTTCTTTTACAAATAACAGATGACCTAGTCCTGTGCTTCTGTTGGGCATGCCAAGTCAAGGACCTAGAAGGGCTACAGTGAATGGGATATACTGAGAGCCTTGCATAGCCATGTAGATTTGAGTTCTATTAATCAAAGCCCTGTAAAGTTTTAAAGTCCATTTGAGGATATGCAGGTTTTTCAACAAACTCATAAATGTAATATAAGTAATAAATGTAAGATAAATTTACTTTGATGTGAAAATAATGTTGTATAATGATGTACTATAAGTAATAAATGGGGCCCAGCATGGTAGCCTAATGGCTCAAGTCCTCATCTTGAATGCACCAGGATCCTATATGGGCACCAGTTCTAATCCCAGCTGCTCCACTTCCCTCCAGCTCCCTGCTTGTGGCCTAGGAAAACAGTTGAGGGTGGCTCAAGGCCTTGGGACCCTGCACCCATGTGGGAGACCCGGAAGAGGCTCCTGGCTTCTGGATTCAGATCAGCTCAGCTTCAGCCATTGTTTGGGGAGTGAATCAGTGAACTGAAGATTGTCCTCTCTGTATCTCCTCCTCTCTGTATATCTGACTTCACAATAAAAATAAATAAATCTTTTTAAAAAGTAATAAATGTAAGATAAATTTATTTTGATATGGAAAAAAAATGAAATCCATGCATTCCAGGGTATTTTAAAAGATCATGAATATTGCCTATTATGAAAAAAAAATTATTGCTATGGATTGACTAGAACTTGGATCCCAAACTCCAAATCTTAGGTTAACACAACCAACAGCCAGTGCAAAAGGCTGGTGGTTTGCGGTCTTGATGACGGCAGAAGTGGATCCTGCCAGATGGAAGCTCCTGGGTGACTAAGCACCTTCCCTTAGAGAATAGTTTCACAGGAGGATTGGCTGGCTATCTTTTCTTTTGCATCCTAGCATGCCATATGACATTCCCGGCACACCCTCCCTCTTTGCCAGCCTGTGCCACATGTGAGACTAATGGAGTTACCTGATTCTGAATTATGACCCTCCAAACTATGAGCCAAACTAAAGCTGATCCTTCCTAAGTACCTCCTCTTCATTTGGTTATGGTAACCAAGAGCTGAGCAACACAATTATGCTTTAGTGTCAAAATTTTTTTCTTTTTTTAAAACTTATTTTATTGGAAACTCAGATTTACAGAGAGGAGGAGAGACAGAGAGGAAGATCTTCTGTTCACTGATTCACTTTCCAAGTGGTCCCAATGCTCAGAGCTGAACCGATCTGAATCCAGAAGCCAGGAGCCTCTTCCGGGTCTCCCACATGGGTGCAAGGACCCAAAGCCTTGAGCCACCCTCAACTGTTTTCCTAGGCCACAAGCAGGGAGCTGGATGGGAAGTGGAGCAGCTGGGATTAGAACCGGTGCCCATATGGGATCCTGGTGCATGCAAGGCAAGGACTTGAACCGCTAGACTACCACGCTGGGCCCAGATTTTTTCTTTTTAATTCCATTATTCCACAACTTTTTGAATGACATTACATTAATCTAGCAGCAGCAAGAAAAATAGATTCAGGGATCACACAAAGTAAGGAGCTGTGGTGAGCAGATAAAACTAGGAGCTGGGATAATGATGGGAAGAATGGGCAGTAAGAACAAGTAAAAAGATGCATTTAGAAAGAACTGACTGGTCTTAACTGAGCAAATAAAGCAGACAAAGAAGAAAGGAAGTTAGGATGAAAAGTGACTTCAAGGTTAGTGTCCTGTGCCTGGAAATGTAGTTGGATGATTGGCAGAAGCAGCAAACCAGAGAGGAGTAGGAGCCAGGTTGTGATGAACCATCTAGAAGATTGCACCATAAGAATCTGAAAGCTGCCACAGACCTTAGAGAGTACCAGCCACAACTTCCTATTCCCTTTCCGTAGATCAGAGAGAGGACTGACGCTCAAAGCAGAGAGCATGAAAGACTGTTGAAGACCATACACTTGGCATTTGTAGCCAGGAGCACTGTTAGTGACTGCTGCTGAATTTCCCTGTGAATGAATTTAGAAAGATTTTGGCTACAAGGAACAAACAGTCCATCTCAATCTGGCCTGAACGAGTAAAGGAACGTATTGATTTCCTTCACCATGAACTTCAGAGGTTTCAGGTATGGCTTGGCTCAGCAGCTCAGCTGTATCACTGAATACCTAGTTTCATTTTGTCTAGTTACTGTTTGAGACCCATGGAGGTCCCAAGACAGCCATGAACAGATGCCTCAGCCGTGTGCTCATCCGTCACATCCAACAGGCAAGAGAAAAGGTCTTTTGCTTGAAATTTCCTTTAACTGGATTTCCCACTAACCATGACTGGGAAGACAGCTGTGCTGATTCACCTACTATGCTGGTCCTGAGCCCCACCCTGGCAGCCCCAGGAGGAATCATGCTCCACAGAACCAAATAAATCCCCAAGCGGAAAGGAGGGCCACAGGAAAAGAAGAGAAATCAACAAAGAAATGGCTATCAAAAATTATCTAGCTAAATCCTTCCCTCTTTTTCACAGTAATTTTTTTTTAAATTTTTTTAGTTAGGTATGACTAAGCAGTGATTTAATCCGTTTTCTGTTGCTAGAACAAAATATCTGAGAGGTATATTTAACTCATAGTGCTGAAGGTCCCAGAACCAGATGCTTCCAACAAGAGCCCCATGTTGTGTCAACACGGGGCAGAGAAATGGATAGGGGAAGTGAGCACGTGCCAAAAGAGTGGGAGAAACAGAGGGGAAGTGCCAATCACGCTCTATGACAACACACTGTCCCAGTGATTAAATCTACTCATGCCCTCCAGACCTCATCCCGTCCTGAGAACCTAACCCAGTCCCTGGAGACAGACATTAATTCCATCATGAGAGCAGTGCCTCATTGTTTCCCACTAGCCAACACCTGCTAGAATGCCATTACACTGGGGACCAAGCTTCCAGCACCAGGACCTTTAGGGAACACATACAATATCCAAACCACAGCAAGTGAGTTGTCCAAGAGTCTCAAAAATACACAGAATCAGAACTGCCATTCCCACAGTATTGAGAAAAGGGAGCAAGTGTTTTAAGAAATCAGAGTTAATAGGCTCAGAGTTTAGACAAATGCAACCAAGAATTCACCTCTGAAATATATTCGAGGCAGCATAAAACCAGGCAAAGCCTGGAGCCATTTTGTGCTAAGACTTCCCCACCACTCCCTCCCGCTCTCTCCCTGCCTCCTGACTTCAGTTGTGGGCTTTGCTGATGGTTATGACCCTACAGTGTGAGACCTCCTGGCACTCCAGCATCAGCGGTGAACAGGCTATATAGCAAGCTTTGGTACATCTTGGATAATTACTTTAGCATGACTCCAAACTACCCGGTTTTGATGCATTTTTCTCTACATCATTTCATAAGGAAGATGTTAGCAACCACTGGTACGTGCTTCTGAGAAACACTTGACCACAGAATGTCTTAAATCCAGAACACATTACTCTGTGGGAAGAAAGACACCACCCAACATCCGCACCCATTTTAATTTTGAATGGACTCAATTTCTGGGTTCTAGACACTGCCTCACAATGGTATACAAACCCTTAGATCCTCATCAAAATCCAAGGGGCTAAACCCACAAATACTGACTCATCCCATTCCTGGGATAAGGAATCTGAGCTTCCTTCCAAAACCCTGGGTGACTGAAGCAGATGATCTCAAGGCAAGGATAATTTACCATGGAGCCATCAGAGCAGACAGCCAGTCAATCTGAATGGCTCCTAACTCTGACAGGCAAGTGACCATCCCTTACCTGTTGGACACCAGTACTGCTTCATAGACTGCAGAGACTTAAGGAGGAAATCCTCTCCAAGACTGTGTGGGTACAAAAGCATGGCTGCTGTGAGCACTGAGAAGAGGAATCAGTTTCCTCATCCCAAGTCGAAGGAGCCAACCCATGCCACACAGGAGGCATGGAGGGAAAGAGGTGAGGGAAGAGGTGCAGAAGGGAGGAGCAGGTGAACAGAGGCAGCAGCCAGGAAGCAGGTGAAAAGGTCGGGGGAGAGTGAAGGGCATGGGGACATCGTACAACAGATCCAGAACAAGGAAGACTAGTGAAAGAGAATGAGGAAAAAACAGACCTTGAAAATCCAGCCAAGTTAAGAAGGAAAAGGGATTGTGATGAAAGATAAGAAAGGTAAAGTAGGGAAAGGTAGGAGAAAGGTTGAATATGAAAAATGTATAATGGGGGGGGGGACACTTTTTCTGCAAAGGGTCAGACAGTAAAGACTATAGGGCTCATAAGTGATACAGTCTTCAGTCAAAAACTCCTCTTGTGCTGCAATGTGAAAATAACCATGAACAGTAAGTAAACAAAGGGTGTGGTTGGGTCTCAATAACACTTTACAAAAACAGACAGTGCGCCACACTCAGTCCTTGGGTCATAATCTGCTGGCTGTTGGTATAATGTAAAGCGCCAGTTCACAAAGGTTTTTCTTATCTGCTGACATCCCCCGAGGACCTGCCGTTTAACTTGGCCCACAATACCAGAAAATATGAGAACCACAGAGAAAAGGCACTTAATCGGCAAAAATTGTAGAAAATATGAAGGAATTTGCAATGCAATTTACAACTGTTGGTCAACAACAATGACAATTTCCTTTGATTCAGTCTGCCTGCTGCTACATTAAACGTGAGCTCTAGAGGAGAAACCACAGATGGAGCGAAGGTGGGAATATTCCATCCTGGAAAAAAACAAAGTCAATGAAAAGACAAATGTTATCAGGATAGTTTAGGCCAGCATGGGGAAAGACGGATGCTAAGAGTCTCAGCTATCTGGGCTGCCATAACAGAATACCACAGGCTGGATGGATTAAACAGAAACTTATTTTCTCACAGCTCTGTTCTCAGTCCATTTGGACTGCTACAACAAAAGGCCTTAGACTGGATCATTTGTAAGAAACAGAGTTCTATCAGTCACACTTACAGAGGCTGGGAAATGCAGGACAAAAGTTCCAGGAGGGTATCCGGTGTCTGGCAAGCACCTGTTCCTCAAGTGACACCTTCTTTGTGTCCACCCATTGTAGAAGGTGCAAACTCTCTTATAAGAGCCCAACCCTACTCCTGAAGATAGAACCAGCATGACAATCACATCCTAAAGGTCCAACGTGGCCGTATCTCCAGCTTAGTGATTAGGTTCAACACAGTGATGTGGGGAGGACAGAGCCATCTGGAGTCTGGCAGTTGAGGATCAATAGCAGTGTGGAAGGATTCTTGTGAGGTCCCCCTCCTGGATTACTGATGGCTATCTTTTCACCAAATCTTCCCATGACCTTGACCACTCTGCTCTCGTAGAGCCATTATTTCTCAATCAAACAACAGTCTGATATCTTCACTTTCTGGATTTTCTCTAACCCTCATTATTTCCCAGAAGCCTCATCTCCAAATACCAACACACTGGGGGGAAAAGGCCTCAATAAATGAATTTGGGGGGTGGATATTCAACCCATACTGCTTATGAAGGGACTTTTCATTATTGTTAATCAAAACATTGCTATTTTTTTTTCAAGAAAGGAAGAAATAGCCTGTATGATATTCCCTTGAGCTCTCTCTCTCTCTCTACTGGGTGTTATAACTGTGCATGGCAGAGAGACATCCCAGGATTTGGGGTATACTTATGCCCAACTCCACCAATATCAGAAAACTTTGTTCTGAGCTTCTACTCTCTACTTTGATGCTGGAAAGAGCCTCTGCAGCTCTGAGATGAGCAAATTTGGTTTGGGGAAAGGTTTCTAACTGCAGAAGGCAGAACCACTCTTCCATGGTCCAAAAAACATAATGCAGGACATGTGAAGCTGATTTTGTGGTTGGTTTGCTTTCATTGATTTTCATTTGGCACCTGGCACCATGGCTATCTTTCCAAGCTTGACTTCAACCATGCTTCAGGCACCTGTGACTTGTGACATCTTTCTCCAGTCATTTACCAGGCAAGTACAGCTGCCTTGTAAATTTCCAGAGTGAAGCCAAGGCCCCAAGGGACACACTTTGGAGGCCACAGGAGGAGTGGCACAGTCTCACAATTCCCTGTGAGCAAAGCTTGAATGATGCCAAATGTTCCGGAGCAGGGAAATCTAAATGGGTCTAGCACAAGAGCTTTGCCCTTCAAGGCATGCCGTTCTGGCAGGAAGGGAATTGTAGCATTTTTCTCTCCGACTGAATCAAATACAAAGGTCGCTTAGTAGGCAATTTGCCATTGCAGGAAAAGCATTCCATTTGTGTGTAGGAGTACATGTGTGTGCATGCTTTCCCACACTCACCAGCAACTGTTGATAACAGCACCCCAAGCCACCAGACATCTCGTTTCCCCACCTTGAAATGACCTCTCTGCCCTAGAGCAGCCAAAGTATTCCAATGATGGATCATCCCGTCCTGACTGGCCTGGCTCCCTCGGGCTCTGAAATCTGCATTTCCTTCCTCCCCACCCTTCCCCTCCTCCCAGGCTCTCAGCTCCTGTCACGCAAAGTTACTCAACACCCAGGGGAGGCTCACAGAAGCCAGGGCACCATATTCCAAGGGCTCTGCACTGCCACCAAGGGGCAGAGAAAGGAAATGACTTCCAGCGTTGGGTACCAGATCCTCTCTTTTGTGCATCATAACGCCCCCTCCTTCAACCCCTTTCCTTCCTCCCATGCTCTGCAGCCATTGTTCTCCACACACATTTCTGAGATGGAGGAGGGGGACTCCGTGACACAGATTGCCATGTCAAGATGCCTCATCTTTCGCTGCTTCTCAGAGTACAGCTAAAGTTAAAGCAACCGATGTAGTTCTTTTTGCCCCTCTATTATTAAGATTCTTTTCTCTTGGAGGCCTTCGCTGGTACAATCTGATATGCTCTGAAGAACGCAGCTCTAAGACAGTAGGAGCTTATTAGATCTTTCTAGCCCCTATGGAAGGCATTAAGAGACAATAGTCCAACCCTACATTGGACTGTGATTTCAATTCCAGCTGTTTCTGATCCAGCTTCCTGCAAATGCAACCCAAGAGGCTGAAGATGAGAATTCAGGTGTCTGGGCATCTGCCACTTGTGTGGGAGACCCACAATGAGTTCTAGGTTTTCTGGCATTGGTCTGGCCCAATCCTGTCTAATGCAGGCATCTGAAAAATGAGCAAGCAGATAGAAAATCTCTCTTTCTCTCTCATCCTCTCTACCACTCTGCCTTTCTAGTTAGATGAACATAAAATAAACCTTCTTTTAGAATTCATTATGGCACAAAAACACTGGGAAATCCATGCATATGTGGTATCCTCCAACAGTTCATGAAAAAAACAAATGATTTTTAAGTTTTTTGCATCACAATGAATTTACTTTTTAATTCCATTTTTCACAAACTTTGTGAAGCACCAGCCAACATTACACTTTCTATTATATTCACCCTACTTTTATGATCTAGCTACATTGTTATGTGCCTATCTTTTGAGAGTATTCTTACGAATTCATAACTATCAATTTGCATCAGTTTGTATAATTGATCTTATAATTTAATGTTCACATTTGCACAGTGGGTCTATGGAAACTCCCAGAAGCACTACTTCTGATCTTCTGGAAGATTGTTTGTTTTCAGACCACAGCAGCAAGATGTCCCCAGCTCTCCTGATGTTTTCTAGCCCCAGAACCAGAATCAACTAACTTAGAAATTCTTATTGCTTTCTAAAAAAGAACGGACCAAAAATTGCAATCTACACTTCTCACTGTGCATTACTGTAAAGATATGACTTGTCCTATGACCACAGCTGCTTGGACACTTTTGTGACAGAGTCAGAAAATACATTGCTTAGAGTAGGAATTTCAACTGTTTTTTTTTTTTTAAATATAAAGATACTTCAAATATTTTGAGGAAAAGTGAAATTGAAGGATAGGTTACAGATCAGGTGCCTGGTCCATCAATTCAGACAACTGCATACCACATAAGAGAACTTGAGTTTAGCACCTGCTCCAACCCCGAGTTTAGCTTCCTGCTAATGTAAACCCTGGAGGGGCAAATCGTGGCTCAAGGAACTGGGTCCTTGCTTCCCATCCGGGGGCTCTGACCACCTGCTTCCACTGGCTCAGCATGGCCATTGCAGGTTTCTAAGGAGTAAGACAGTGACAAGGAGTTCTTCCCCTATCTCTCACCTTCAAATAAGCAGTGCTTTGTCTATTTGAAAGTAAGGGTCATAGAGAGAGGGAAAGACAGAGCAAGATCTTGCATCTGCTGATTCACTCCCTAAATGGCTGCAACAGTGAGGGCCAAGCCAAGCCAAATTCAGGAGCCCTGAACCTCTTCCATGTCTCCCACATGGGTGGCAGGGGCCCAAGTACTTCAGCATCCTCTGTTGTTTTCCCAGACACATTCTCAAGAAGGTGAATCAGAAATGGAGCAGCCAAGACTTAAACAAGCCACCCCATAGGCTGCCAACAGCTCTGTCCTTTATGTTGCAAAGCCAGCCCCAGTGGAAAACATTTCTGAGATTCGTCCACAGCATCTTCATAATAGGCATTTTCCATGGACTTTTTGAAGATATTTCATATATGTAGATTTCAAAAATCACCCTATTTTTGTTTGTTCAAAATTATTCTTTATTCCCCCAAAAATGTATCTTATCATTGCATCCTCCACATTCAGCTAGGGTTTCCTGAGGAAAACGAGAAGTTCCTAGAGACCCTGGAATTGCCAAAGTTCCGATCACAGAGTGAGCTAGAGGCCTCCAGCCCTGCGTGCGTCAGGACCTGATCGCACAGTCATGCCGAGGCCCTGGGCAAGGCGAGGGCAAGGGCGGCAGTGGCTCAGGGCGAGTTCCTTCTCTTAGATTGTCACTTCACTTACTGCTCCTAATTTTTTTTTCAAATTCTTGTTGGAAAGGCAGATTTATAGAAAGAAGGAGAAGCATTAAGAAAATCCTCTACCCACTGATTTGCTCCTCAAATGGGAGAGTGAATTCTTCCAAAGCCAGGAGCCAGAAACCAAAAACTTCCTCCAAGTCTCCCACACGGGTACAGGGTCCCAAGGCTTTGGGCCATCCTCCGCTGTTTTCCCAGGCCACAAGCAGGGAGCTAGATGGAAAGAGAAGCAACCAGGACATGAACTGGTGCCCATATGGGATCCTGGCACTTGAAGGTAGAGAATTAGCCAATTGAGCTCTCGTGCCCTACCCCCAATCCAACGGCTCCCAATTTGTTCTTTGACTACCAGAAGCAGGGTACCAATCACCTAGTTTACTTGGAAATGAGGAGTTTTCCAAGATGAAGGATTTTCCATTTTCAAACTAACACAGTTCCAGGCCAACCAGGATGAGATGGTGACCTAACTGCCCATCACCATCAACACACACATACACACAAAGAGTGCGCCAGTAAATTCATAGTAGAACAGACTGAGGCATTCACAGTTTGCACCAAGTGGGGAAAAGAAGCACCTTGCACACTGCTCGGGAGATTGCCTAAGTACAGAATGCACATGCATTGAAGATGCAACGTAAGACAATCATTGACACAGATTTCGCAGTCACACTGCCGTGTGGACAATTCTCCAACACATGCGGCCAAGGCAATTACATGCAAATCCGGAAGATGCCAAGTTGCTTCACCCAGCAAACAGCTGTGAACAATTTTCTCATTCAAAAAGCCCTGGTTTTCTGGCTGCAAAGCCTGGTTTTCCTTTCCGGGCTGTGAGATCCCCCATGGAAGGCAGTGGGAAGATGTGCAATCCATCAGCAGATTCTGCAGGAGCCAGGAAAGGTGTAGGGAGTAAATCCTTGAATGGCCATGCTCGGATTAGCGTCAACATTTGGAGTGAGGGCATAGGAGGGTACTGCACAGACTTCATGGGAAAGTAGAATTAAAAAATAAGCTTAGGGAAAGGCATTGTAGTACAGTGAGCTAATCAACTACTTGGGATGTATGTATCCCACATCAGTGTCGCCTAAGCCTCCAATCCAGCTTCCTGCTAATGAGTGCCCTGTGAGACAGCAGAACAGGGCTCAGGTACTTTGGTCCTGCCACCATGTGGGAGATCAAGATACAATCCCTAGCTTTGTGCTGAACTGCCTGCGCTGTTGTGAGCTTTTGGAGAGTGAAGGGGCAGATATAAGCATCTCTCTCTCTCTCTCTCTGTCGATCTCTCTCTCTCTCTCTCTCTCTCTCTCTCTTTTTCTCTCTCGGTTGGCACTGCAGCTCAACAGGCTAATCCTTCATCTGCAGTGCCAGGGTCCCATATGAGTACCACTTCATGTCCCAGCTACTCCACTTCTGATCCAGTTCCCTGCTTGTGACCTAGGGGAAAAAAGCAAAGAATGGCTCAATCCTAGGCCCCAGTACCCACAGGAGAGACCCAGCAGAAGCTCCTGGCTCCTGGCTTCAGACAGGTTCAGCTCTGGCTGTGGCAGCCATTTGGAGAGTGAACCAGAGGATGGAAGATGTATTTCTCTCTTTGTCTCTCCATCTCTCTGTAAATCTGCTTTTCAAATAAGAATTTAAAAATCTGAAAATGAATTCTTTCAAATTAATAACCAACAAATTCTTTTTCGAAAGAGAAGTTTCTTTGGGTATAAAAAATTTAGGGGTTTTTTGCATAAGAATAAATTTCTCTTTTAATTCATTTTTTCTAGGAACTTTTTAAAGTGCCATCTATTCCCAGGTTCCCTTTTGAATACTGTTTCTACAACTGTTCTGCATCCAGAGCCTTGGCTACTCAGTGCTGAAGGAGTCCACTAACTCTGGGCAGGTCCCAACTGGATCAAAAAGCAGTTCCTGGGGCCTTGAGTAAAAACGGCAAGCCAGAGTCCCACCTGCTTCAACCGCCTAGATACTCTGATCCAACAACTGCTTACAGATGAGGAAACTGAGGCCTAGAAAATAAAGTAACTTAACTAAAAGAGATGACTGGATCCTGGGAAATGTGGGACTTAGAACTCAAATTCTTTGACTCTTTCCAATGACTAAGTTCGATTGCACTGCTCTAAGTTATGCTACACTGCTACTCCAAATGTATGCTTCTTCCTTCACAGATTTGAAAGTCAGCCATTTCAGAAACGTAAACACTGAGCGAGAGCTGCCATCCTGAACTTGGAATCACTGAAAGCAGATTTTATCAGGGAAAAAGAACTGGGAAATCCTCTGTTGATTTCATGGGGCACCAGCAACATTCAAAGCTGAGTTTTGGTTTATCAGCAACATAGCCTTGATTCTAATCAAACAGCAACAACAGAGCAAGCAAATCGAGTAGATTCGATTACAAGATTGTTTCTTTTCCATTTCTTTAGGTTAAGTGCTCCACCGCTGAACCCAGACAGGATTTTAACAACTGTTACTCTAACTGCACTCTCCGCTTACTCTTATCTCCGGGTCTTGACTCTTCCTGCTTTTGCTTCTGTATGTTTACCCCACAGCCTCACATGGCTTCTTGTGTTCCCTCAGGCTGAGTCTGAACTTGAAGCAGTGTTGCCTCCGTAGAAGCAGTGGGCGCTGGCACAGCCTCGGTCTTGCCTCATCTCTGGTAACTTGAATAGTGTCTTCCAAAATTCATGTACAACAGAATCTCTGGATGCAACCGTATTTGGCAACAGCAGCTTTGCAGATATAATTAAAGAAGGATTGAGATGACATCACCCTGGATTATGGTGGGCTCTGGATCCAACCACAGTGTCCTTAAAACTCTCCATCCCATGACTCCAATCGGCCTCACCAGCCTTAGCTTCATCCACTCTTAGGATCATCCACTCTGCGCCAGCCAACTTTCCTAGCATTTAAGAATATGGCTTCGGCATGTCCCCATGCACAGCCCTGGGAAACCCCTCATGGAACCCACCTAAACTTGTCCAAGCATCACTTGCCTTCAAAGCATGGCTCAGATTTCAAAATGTTCTCTTCTGTAGAAAATCCTGCCCAGTGCAACCAGGCATGGCACAATGTCAGGAAAGACTCCAGATTCACCATCCACATGTACTCCTGTGCTGCCTCTATGTGTGCACGTGTAAGCAGACTTTCCACTGGAACAAAGAAGCCATGTTGAGCCACGTGTCCAAGTGGTTGTGGTGGGCCAGCACCATAGCATAGCATGTTAAGCTTCCATCTGTGGAGCCAGCATCCCATATAGATTCTGGTTCATGTCTCAGCTTCTGATCTAACTCCCTGTTTATGGCCTGAGAAACCATTGCCCAAGTCTTTGTGTGACCCAGAAGTCGTATGGGAGACCCAGAAGAAGCCCCTGGCTTCAGGTCATCTCAGCTCTGGCTCTTGCTTGCTTCTATTTAAGGAGTAAACTAGCAGATAGAAGCTCGCTTTCATTTTCTCTCTCTGTGTGTAACTCTACATCCCAAATAAAAAGAAAACAAATCATTAGAATTATATTTTTCTGCTACAATCATTTTCTGGCCCTTACTTCCAAACGCTTGAGTGATGTATGGAATAAGTGACAATATGTGGAACAAATGACAGATGCTTTGAATCACATAAACAAATACAACACACTGCTCCACCATGCTCCCACCCTAACACAAGTTTTCCCAGCCTCCACCACCTGGGAAGTAGCCAAGCTGACTTTACCAAGCCCATTCAGAGGCAGAGGAGGGAAGATGCCAAGCCCATTTTGCTGGGATACTGATATTACTTACTTGAGGGACCTCAGGAGGAAGAAGTCAGAAGTTCCACCCAGTCGAGGGAGAATGGAAAAACAAAAGTCACTCCCATCCTTTGAGGTCATCGTTGCTGCCACCATCACCCCAAGAGCTGCTTCATTTTGTCAGCTTCATGAAGTCACACTGAACCCCAGCCCATGACCTTGAAATGCTGAAATGGTGAGATTGCCAGCAATTCAGAACTACCAAATTATCAAAACCACTTGAGCAGTGCTGTCGGACAACGCCCCACATCGGGGACCCTCAGATGGTTGGCAGGCTGGGTGGGGCTTCTCCCTTTATCTCCCCCTTCCACCAAATACAGAAAAAAAATGTGGAAAAAATTGTGGTAAATGGAATGAAAAGGATAAGTTTGAGTCTGCAGAATAGGGAGCACCCACCTTGTACATACACACGTAAGCACATACTGAAAACCACGATTACTTGCTTCTACCAGCAGCACCTGCATCTCTGGGGCTCGTGTGGAGCCAGAGAGTGCTGACCCAAGTCCAATCCAGACCCTGGGGTGTCTCCTTTTTCCTACTTAATCTTTAAAAGTTACCTTCTTTACCTGTAAATGCTCTCCTTCCTTGCTCATACCCCTCACCTCACCTCCTCACCCTCCCTTTTCAGCACTAGCACAGCCCCTCAGAATTCCATGAGCAGCAATTGCATGCAATCTTTGGTGTTCCCTCAGGAATTTGAGACTTGAAACTCAAGGAGCAAAGTTTTGCCCACTGTCGAGCTGAATCTGTCCCTTCTGAGCCGCTGCCGAGCTGATTTCCCTTTTGCAACCACCCTGCTGAACCACAAGTGCAATCAAAACTTATCTTTCAAACACTCCTTCCTGCAAGTCTCCACGCATCAAGTAACTGGAATGCACAAGCCACTGATCAGATTGTAAAACCACCAAATCTCAGTTGTCAGAAGTGGTTTGAAATTAAGCTGAAAAAGTGTCAGATGGTCTCTCAGGAACAGACGCTGATTGTGGTTGGGAACCCAAGTGGAAATAGCTGCAGAGGGAATGTCGACCTTCACTAAGGTGTGGGTACTCTCCTCTATCTTGTTCCTGCTGAGGTCGGGGGCCAGTCGTCCACAGCTGCCCTACATGGCCTCCTCCTAGCTGGAAACACTGGTTCACCACTGAATGTACCTCCAAACAGTAGTTTACTGTAACATGCTTAATTTAATTTACCGAGATAAGTACTTCAACCTTGTATATTGGCACAAGCTCACTATAAATACACCAAGAAAAAGGTCCTGTGTAATCTGGCCATTTATGGACACAGCACTTGGGGAAAGAAATTTCACATTCTCTCCATAAATTAAGAGCTCTCTGTAAGAGCTCTTGTTGAATTATAGCTGACACCAGTATGAACAGCACAGCTGAATTCTTTCCAGAGCCAGCTCTATAACTCACCCTCTCCCGCACGTCCTCTCTTCTTGAACTTTGCTGTCTTCTCTTAATAAGAGTCACTTACAGGATCCCAATTGGGGAATATAAGAAGAAATAGTTTAATAACCATTCCAAAACTCACAGCATTGCAAAGAACCAGTTTTTAAATGTGTTTCTTTGAGAGGCACAGAGAGAGATAGAGATAGGGAGAAAGACAGACAGACAGACAGACATGTCCACAGATTGAACAGAAATGCCCATAGTAGTGAGAGATGGGTCAAGGCCAAAGCCAAGAATTGGGAACTCAATCCAGATCTCCCATGTGGGTAGAAAGAACCCAACTACTTGAATCATCACTGCCCCCACCCAGAGTCTGCATCAGTAGGAAGCTGGATCAGCAGCAAGAGGTGGGTATTGAACCCAGCCCTCTAGTGTGGGTATCTTAACCACTAGACCAAACAACCTGCTCCCCAATCTTGGGTTTAAAGACTATAGACTTAAAATTGAGTACAGTGTCTACCAGATACTGTGAACGCTACTAAAGTCACTTGAATAAAGTCACTGAGTTTCAGTCTTCTCAATATGCTAACTTCAATAGGTTCAATCATTAACAATGATTTTTATTATCTTCTAAAGTCTCTTTTAGGTATTGTGATGGATAGAGAGATAAAAAAAGGAAGGGATGGTGATGGGGGGGATAATGTCATGACTGAACTGTACTTCCCCACCCACCCACCCGTAATTCATCCATAGAAGCTCAAGCCCTCACTACCAAGGAGCAGAGCTGTCTTTGGAGACAGGATCTTTAGGGAGACCACTAACATAGTATTAGTGGGCCCTAATCCAATATGACTGATGTCCTTATAAGAATGGAAGATCAGGCCACAATACGCACAGAAAAATAAAACAGCCATGAATAAATGAAGGAGCAAGACCTTAAAAACCCCAACTGTGCCTCCAGAACTGTGTGGAAATAAATTTCTGCTGTTCAAGTCACCCAGCCTATAATACTGTGTTACAGCAACTAGGATAAATGAATGGTTGAGGGTAGATGATGGATGATTGGTAGCCAGATAGATAGAAATGATACGTAGATGAGAGAGAGAGAGAGAGAGAAATGGGATGAGAGAGACCTGTTATAGCAACAGTCTTGTGCTCCAAGAGGGTGAGCATGTTAGGGGCCTATAATATTGGTCTGGTACAACTAAGAGTCTGTGTGTTTGCTATGCACATTACAAATGTATCTTCAAATTGTAAATGTGAAAGAGACCCCACTTCTTAAGCCACCTGTTATTTCCACAGACGCATGAGACAATTTTGAAAACAGGAGGCTCCCACATGATGTAAGCTCATCGCCAGCTGGACCCTGAACCTTACTCTTAAGCCTTAGTGCTGACATGGGCTGGGCAGGCAAGCAGGGAAGGCTTCTACTGCTCAGAAGGTCTGAGTAGTCCAGACCAAAAACAGCAGAGTAAAACCCATGTCCCCTCTCTGAGCTCACACTCTCCTCTGGGGAGCTAAGGCCTTAAAATTCACAACAGCAAGAGAGATGATCCCAAGGAACAAAAGGAATCTATTCTCTGTGAGGCTGAGAGCAGTGGAACAACACTTGCTTTCACTGAGTCTTAGCCTGTTACTTCTCAAACCTCCCACAAGATCCTCCAATGTGTGAGGCAGCCCCAAATGGGAGAAAAAGGATGCAAGAATCAAAATCCAAATGCCAATGTCATTAATATATAAATGCCATTAAGGGCTCCTAAAATCTCCCCCTGTGTCTTCTGTTTCCTCCCTCTGATTGTGGGGTGATACTGGTGATACTCATTTTTTTCCCCAGGTATGGAAGGGTTGGGGGAAAGCGAGTAGCCTGGAAAAGGTCCTTAGAAATGCAAGGAGGACTCCATTTTCATTACCATCAGCAGTTCTTAGAGCAAAACCTAAGAATGCTGCCCAGTGAGCAAATGAGGAGAGAAAAAAAGGAAGGGAAGGGAAGGGAAAGGAAGGGAAGGGAAGGGAAGGGAAGGGAAGGGAAGGGAAGGGAAGGGAAGGGAAGGGAAGGGAAGGGAAGGGAAGGGAAGGGAAGGGAAGGGAAGGGAAGGGAAGGGAAGGGAAGGGAAGGGAAGGGAAGGGAAGGGAAGGGAAGGGAAGGGGACAAAGAAAGAAAGAAGGGAGGGAGAAGGGGAGGAAAGCGGGATACCTATGAATAATAAGTTTTTTTACTTAATGAAAAATTAAGTTTCCTTGATTATTGGGCATGTGTTTTGAACTCTCCACCTTACAACTACTAAATGTTTATCATGTTCCAAGCCAACTGAAATTAACTTACATGCTGCAGAACAAAGAATAAATCAGTTATAGGGCTCTCTGAACAGACCAACACGCTGTGTCAGCAAGAGCTCATTTCAACAACAGCGCCCCAGACGCTCTGACACTCCACACTCTTAATTTATGAGACATTCACAAGAGGGGCTTTCCCATGTGTTATTTTCATAAACATTCAGATTAATATAGGGGCTTTTTCTTGCAGCTGTTTGGAAAAAATCTTGTCCTGATGCAGAACATTCAAGAGTTGATGGCTACAAGTTAGCGTAAGCTTTTCTTCTTGAACTTTAGCCCCATCTAAACTGAGGCAAAACACGATTAGTTTTGTCTTACTTCTCTTCTAGATGGAAAGTGTTTCAAGTCATAGACCTGGAGTAAATGTGACTGCTGAGCTTCTATTAAACTCCTAGTTACCTGTGGTTTCTTTATGTATGTTTTGTGCTGTGAACTCAGTCTCTTCATTCCCTTATCTCCCAGGCTGTTAGGGTTCCACCAACTTCACACACTAACCCTGAAAGAACAACGTCTCCTACAGCAGTAGACAGCCAACCCTGTTCCAACAGCTGTTGTGTTCCACTAGGAGTCACACTCAAAATGTGGTGGGGACTTCTTGGAACCGTAAGGATCAACACAGCCTCTAGAGAGGGTCCATGGGCCACCCCGATGTCTGACTGTCAATGTCATCCTTCTTTTACAGCCAACTTTCTTTGAGAGAAGATAAAAGCATCTCTCTTTGAGTGCACCCCTCTCTTTCTCAAATAATTCTATTTAATAACTTTCCGATGAGGCCCAATCCTTTGCACTCTAAAATCTGGCAAGCATGCCACTCGGCACAAAAGCATTCTAGAAATAGCCGCTAGCTAGTGCTGGAAAGGGTACATGTGAACGGGTTAGATGTGGAGTTGCCCATCGAGGACCAGAGGCATACTATGGCCTCGCTGCTGGCAGACTCAGGCTGAGCTGTGCATCACATTGTTCGTGTAAAGAAAAAGCAACTGTTCTCCGCGAGGGCCCCTTCCCCGCTCCAAAGGTCTACAATCGACAGCCCCAAGACCCTAATTGCCACAGCCTATTAGAAATAATGAGACATACAGAAGCCAAGGGTAAAAGCGACATCCCGCCACAAGAAAGGTTAACATCAACATGGACTGCTAAGGGCTGCAAAGGGCCCTTGGACTGGTGGCTCGTTACGGTGGGCTGACCCATGGGGAGGATGTCAGTTTTCAGAGTCCTTCTCAGGATGGGGCAGCAAAAGTTACAAAAGATAAGGACTTGCCGGCGGATCGCGTGCTCCTAATGAGAGCTGAAAATTGTTTGAAATATCCCGTGACCTCACAGATGGCGGATGCTGATTAAGATGGTTGCAGGAGGCTCGTTTCTTGACTGACAGCCCAGTGAGAAGAGCTAGCAAGATGTGACTAACAGGCCGTGAAGGTGTCTCCATCTTCTCTGACATGGTCCACGCTTCGGGCAAAACAAACACACACAAAAAAAATCAGCCCCAACCGACACACATGTTGGAATTTCGGTTTCAGAGCCGTGTTTGGAGTGAGGCGGGGAGAGAGGGCAAGGAGTGGGTTCAACCATGAGGCCCGCATAGCCCAGGGTGCTTTGTCACCACTTGCGTGACTAATCGCATGACTGCGCTGGGGGTGAGCCAACGGCAAATTGAGGTCTTGAGCATCTGACAAAACAGCCCCACTGTTCTGGGAGTGACATTCGGTGGGGCTTCATGTGCAATTAAATGAACGTTTTATCCAAGTCTACACCTCAATCATTCACCGCTGGCATACGGCCATGAAAAAAAAAAAAAAAAGATGTTTGCCACAAATACATCTGTGAAACAGAAAAAAGTTTTCCCTAAAGTTTATAATGACGCAGAGGTGCAAAGAAACTTTCAACTTCTCTTAACCTTAACCTGGTGTCTGGGACTCAAGCGATCACTACATGAACGCTCCCAACCAGAGAGGTAGGAATGGGAGTGCTCCCCATACTGCACATCTTAACTCCTTCAGTAAAACTAGAAGTCACATAGGCTGTGTTTACCCTCTCTTACAATGACAAGAATTGCTCATGGCTTGAAAAGGGGTCAGATATTCCCGTTAAAAGATCCTATGTCTATATCAAACAAGGATTTTATACTGATATTTAAAAAGTTTTCAAGTCTTTCTAAATGGTTATCTTAGCTCTCTAGTGCTGCATAATGAATTACTATAAAACAGAATGGTCTAAACAACTACAAGCATTAATTATCTCACAGAATGAGTTTAAACAACTTTGGAACGCTGTCATCAAGATGTTGACCAGAGCTATGCTCTGTAGAAGCTTGTCTGAGCCCGGAGGAGTCCTGCTGAGGAGTCACTCTAGTGTCTGGGAAGCGAGTGCCCAGTATATCCAGCAAGCCTTTGTTCCTTGCCATGCTGGCCTCTCCATGGAGTCAGTTGAGTGTCCTTACAACATGGCAGCTAGCTTCCCTTGGAATAATGATCCAAGAGGCAGGTACAAGTCACATCTTGTGCAACCTGATTTTGGAGTCATGTATCATGTATCTCAACGCCCTGGTGGATCCACAGGTTAGCCTATTCCATGCAGGAGATGAATGCTCACTGGTGTAAATACCAGGAGTAAGATTTCATATGGGAGGTTGATATTTAGAAAGAAAGAGAGAGAGAAAAGAAGGAAGGAAGGAACAAAGCAAGGAAGAAAAGAAAAGGAATACATAATAAATGTTTAGAAAAAAAATCTCCCTTCAACTAAAATTTTTTGTTATTGTTTTATAGTATTTATTTACTTGAAAGGCAGAGTTACAAAGAAAGGACAGAGATATCTTCCACCCACTAGCTCACTCCTCAAATGACCACAATGACCAGGACTAGACCAGGCCAAAGTCAGATCCAGGAGCTACATTGGGATCTCTCACATAGGGTTCAGGGTCCCAAGCACTTAAGCCACCCTCCACAGCTTTCCTGGTTGCATTAACAGGAAGGAGAATTGGAAGTGGAGCAACCAGATTCTGAACTGACATCCATATGGGATGTAGGTGTGTCACAGCCCACAGTTTAATCCGCTACATCACAACAAAACCTGAAATATTTTCTTGTACTAGCTGATATGTGCTTCTATACTGTGCCCCAAAGGTCAAAGTGAAGAGACAAATTAAAAGACCATTCAACAGCAGGCGATTTGGTAAATGCTTGTTATATTTTTTTAAAACAACATAATGTCTCTCGACATCAAAAGTAGGGTTTGGGATGTCAAATCTACATAAGACTGTAGAGTCTCCTTTACAATTGAATGGTCCACACTCCTTTGCTGGTATTGTCACTTACAGAAAGTTGAAGAAAATGTAAGTATGGATATCTCGAATATCCATATCCGAGATCCATGTTAGAGAAACAGACGTGATAAGCCCATTTGGGAAAAATCAATCCCCTTGAGCATGGCTGTGATCAAGAGTATCTTGTATCTTATATATCTTATGTATCTTATAAACTAATGTATAAAATGTATTATTATTTAACTTTGTAAAATAAACTCTTTTTGAAGCATTTCAAATAGTTTCATGAATCACTTTCTCTTGTTTCTCTGTGGAATGCACAATAAACTTGATAACTTTTTGGTTTAGTGTTACCCAAAAATAGATACTTATGCCAAATTACTATTTTCTGGGTAAGAAGCACAACTTTCTTAGGTGTCTTTGTTTGACATACATTATCAACACTAGAAGTTGGTTCTTTTTCCAAGACCATTTTTCATCAAAACCAAAATTGTTATTGTTTCATAAGAGGTACTAAATGCACACGAGTAACTTGAGAACCCTAAGGCAGACTGAAGAAGTGAAATATGGGCTGTCCACTGGGGTCACCCACAGTGTAATGGTGCTTAAGATCCCAGTTCCTGACAAAACAGTGTTGCAACACGCCATTTAGTGTCTCCAAAACCATACGTGAAGAATCAAAGTTGCAAATGTTAAATCCACAAATGCCAAGACCTACTGTCAATATTCTAAATAAAGGTAAGGGCTGTTTATTTACAAGTAATAATTTGACCCATATTAAATTGATTATTAAATAGATCTGTGTATGTTATGCAAAGCTTAAAAAACTAAATTCAAACGACCACCAACAAATATTTATTACTCCTTTCATTGAAATATTTGAAGTCAAGGTTATTTCATGATGTCCTTTTAATAACAGCAGCAATGTTCACAGCACAGTTTTTTTTATTGACTCTTTTTTATTAAATGAATCACTGAAAAGGTTAAAGTTGCCTGGGTATGAACAAGGTGTAGAATAACCCATACAAAAGCGCTATATAACAATTCTGTTTCGCTTCCATTTTGATGACTTGATATTGGTATCCAAGATGATAAACACCAGAACTTCTTCTTAATCTAGTGCTACATGTTTGTAATTCCTGAGGTAAGCTTCGAGTCCATTGTCAGTGTCCTTGGATGCAAACCAAGTTCTCTGAGAGCATTCAGATATTTATATTCTCACATACAACACAATGAAATCATATTGGTAATTAGATATTACAGATGTAAAAATGGCAAGTGACCTCACAATACTGTGGTGTATCTCTCTCTTTCTAACTATACATATATAATTACTATATATGTGTGTGTATATATATATATATATAATTTAGGCCCTCTAAAAGGGCCTCTCAAAGCTGTAACTTATAAAGTTTGATTTAAAGGAGTTTCATTAATCAGTTTTCCCATTTAGATCAAAATTCCTGATTACTTTTCAGTGAGTGAAAGCTGACTAGCATCACCAAGTACAAAATCAAAAGCCTGAGTAATTTTCAAAGCACAGAAACAATATCCTAGAGAGAATGCCGATTTTGCCCAGCAGGCCTATCGGGAAACCTGAGCTAACTGGGGTCTGCTCACAAGTCCCCAGGCCAGGTTCTAGTCTGCATTTACCACACAATTTCTGCCAGCTGGTGCTAGCTGTCTTCAGTGACAACCTGTGGATGCTACATCATGAAAGTTACTTCCATAAAGAACTGCCTACCATCTTAGAGGGAAAACTCTCAGAGCCTACTATGTTTTGTACCCTTAGAATAAAAACTGATGCTGAGGAAGGCCCTTGTGTCCCAGGAGCAGGTGGATCTTTCATGACTCATCCGTAAGTACCACTTGCAACAACGCCGTGCTGAAACGAGACTGCCTTTTAAAAAGCTAGCATCTTTCACCATGATTAATACAAAAGTCGAGAAAAAGACACACTGGAGTAACAACACACACATTGAGGCATTTGTGTAGAAGCAGGTAGAGATGGCTAGCAAAGAAGTTTGAATCCAGGGCTGGTTCAGATGGTGGGATGAGAATGGAGAAAACTACATAAGTGAATGACTTAGACAAAGGACTTAGAGATGCAGATAGATTGAGACCCAGGGTGGAGTTTTAAGAATCCTAGACCAGACGTGCTAGACACCAAAGGTTTATATTTGTTTACTCTTTGGACCAGAGTTCAAGAAGGCTAGAGAACTACTCTAGATTGGGTTACACTCAAGGCTATGGGCTAAGCATTTCAAGTGTAGCCTGTTTGTCTTTGCCAATCCCAAGCTATCATTGTTTCTTTCAGTACACAACTTTAAAAAAAAACTTACAAAATATAGACTATTTTGACAGCTCCAATGCCTCAACCCTAGATCTAAATACTTATTTATCCTCGCTTATTTAAGAAGTAAAACAACAGAAAGGGCAGAGGTGGGATGGTGGGGAAAGAGAGAGGGAGAATGAGCTTCTATCTGGTAATTAATTCTCCAAATGACTACAACAGCTGAGGCTAGGCCAGGTGGAAACCAGCGACTAGAAATTCAGCCCAGGTCTCTTGTAGGTAACACAGATCCCAAGCACTTGAACCATCACCAGCTGTCCCCTAGAGTGTGTAGGTTAGCAGGAAACTGAATCAGAAGCAGAGGCGGGACCCAAGCCCAGCACTCTGACCCGGAATGCAGGTGTCTCAAGCTGTGCTGTAGTGTCTAGCACCCACATGTTAAAATCTTATTTCTGCAACATGCCAAACTAAGTGTGGATGCCCAGAGGATCAGTTCTGCTCTTCTCCAGCTAGGCACTTGGAGATACAGGCTCCTTCCGTTCTTGGAACATATTCTGACTTAGCCCGCATGGAACTCTGATTGGTAAATGTGAGAAACCAAAGTGTATCAAGTTCCCTTATCTTTGTGCCTTTATAGCAATTGATGTCATGGTAACTGGCAGGCTTGGAATTTGAAGTTCCATAGCCCAGTTATGCAACTGGTCCTGAGCCACTTTTGTTTGCTAGCCCATGTAAGCAACAGGGTCAAGGGTTAACAGCAAGTGGATGCTTGTAGCTATGGATGCAAATGTGTAACTGTATAGGTGTTTGTGTGTGTCTGATTCATGCCATGGTCACCAAAGCCATTCATTACCTCTTGTGGCCTGCCTATCATATTGGGCTAGTGGCTGTTTGTTGTGCATTTCTCACTACTACTATAAGTAGCTTATCACTTTACAAGCATCCCTGAATCCAAATCTGCTTGTCTAGGACTTGAGTTGCAGACAGAGACTCTTAAAGTCAGCCTGAAAGGTAAGCCAGCATAGAGGGACCAGTGTTGTCATAGGGTGGGTTAAGCTACCACTTGCAACACTGGCATTCCATATTAGAAGGTTGATTCCAGTTCCAGCTGTTCTGTCTGCAATTAAGTTTCCTGCAATTGCAGCTGGGAAGGTAGTGGATAATGTTCTGAAAAGACAAAAGGCAGCAGTGTTTTTTTCTATGTGAAGAAGTTAGAATTCATATGTTGATATGAATACAAATATCACAGCAATTTGATAGGTTTTTTAAAGACTGATTTTATTTATTTGATAGGCACAGTTACAGAAACACGAAGAGAGAGAGATCCTCCATCCACTAGTTCACTTCCCACAGGCTCAGAAGAGCCAGGGTTAGGCCAGACAGAAGCCAAGAGTCAGGATCTCCCTCTGGGTCTTCTTGGAGCCCAAGAACCTGGATCATCCTTTGCTGTTCTTACACATTAGAACAGATCCAGGTTGGAAATGGAATACCTAGAACTCAAACTGAGTCACAAATGAGAGGTCTGTGTTCCAGCTGGTGGTGACATAGCCTTCTCTGCCACAGCACCAGCCCCAATTTGACATTTTTTTAAGAGTTAAGTTCACATCTACTGTGCAATGTAGCCATTTCATGCCTAAGTATTTAACTAAAAGAAACCAAAATATTTGTCTTCACAAAGGCTGTGAATATTCTTAATAGCTTTATTTGCAGCAGCCAAAGTTGGAATTAATCCAAATGTCCATCAACAGGTGAATGGATAAATAACTATAGAGTTTCCATACAATGTAATGCTGCTTGTCAATGAAAGAGATAAACTATTGATAGATAAGGATGAATTGGCTGCCTCTCCCTCAACCAGTGAAATGATAAACCACAAAGACACAATACCAAAGACCATAATACTAAATGGGTCTCAATCTATCTGATTGGAAAAGGTGATACTGTAGAAACACAGATCTGACCAAATAGGAAGATAAGTGAGTATACGTTAGTAACTGCTAACACGTTATTGGAGACGAATGTATATACATTACAATATATATTATTACATAGGTAATAATAAAGGAAAAAGAGAATGCTAAAGAATCTTTGGAGAATATGATCTATATAGGTTTTTGAAGAAAGAAAATGAGATAGAGCAGAACCAAGACACGCATGTCTTGGAAAGCTGGCAACCCATCTACACTGCAAGAGAGAAGATTAGGGCAGGTGTTTGGCACAGTGGTGAAGACACTGCCTAGCTAGCTCACATGCCACACTGGAGTCCCTGGGTTCGAATCTAAGACCTCCTCTTCTCTCCATTCCAGCTCCTCCACTCCCAACCCTATCCCAGTGCAGACCCTGGGATATAATTAAACTTTATATTAAATATCTTTTTTAAAAAACATACTGATTATTATTAGAAAGGCAGATTTACAGAGAGAAGGAGAGTCTGAGAGAAAGATCTTCCGTGCTCTACTGCACTCCCCAAATGGTCACAACAGCCAGAGCTGAGCTAATCCAAAATCAGGAGCCAGGAGTTTCCTCTGGGTCTCCCACATGTTTGCAGGAGCCCAAAGCCTTGATTCATCTTTCTATTGTCTTCTCAGGCTATAGGCATGGAGCCAGAACAGCCGGGACACAAACTGGTACCCATATGGAATACCGTTGCTTGCAGGCAGAGGACTAGCCAAGTGAGCTGTTGTGTTGGCCCCTAAGATACATTTTAAAACCGCTAAAACTTAAATTGTCAACATAAAGGACACAGTGATCACTTATAATGATGAAAATATTTTGCTTCTTGACTGCATTGCTATCTATATTCTGGAAATAAGATTAAGTTGTTGTTTTTAAGTTATCGGGAGAAACCAAGCAAGGGACACCAGGATCTCTCTGTATTGTTTTTTATACATGTATTTGAACACCTAATTGTCTTTTTTCAGCATGTTACAAGTTTTATGATCAATCTTTTTTACTTGACACTAATCCACTAACACTTTCAGGCATCTCCAAATACCATTAAATGGATTTTCCAATTACCATTGAACGGACACGTTAACATGAACTTTGTCCCACATCACATTTCTTCAAAAACACACATCCCTGTCCATTTTACCACCTTTTCAACTTGTACTGCCATTTCATCTCTTCCTTTCTGTTCATTTTCAACAGAGCCATCCTCATTTCCCCAGAACCATGCCACAGGGCAGGCCAAAAGGCATGGTACAGCCTCAAGTGGTACATGACAGCCAGGTCCTGGCTTCCTCCAAACTGTGCCTCCCATTGCCCCCATTTCCAGTAAAGTACCCACTCACTGCAAAGCCGGAGCTTTCCGGGATGATTCTGAACAGCAAGGGCCTTGGTGCTAAATCCAGAAATGCTAAGGTCACGTATAGCATTGTCTTGATTAATTTTTAACTTAAAAAAAGTATCAGTGTCTGACCTCTGTCATAATCTCACTAGACTGGCACATGCTCATGATAACAGGGAAAGAAAATAACCGTATCTTCCTGCTGACTCTGATTGGTGCAGGGTGGAGTGCTAGGCAGAGCAGGCTGAGTGGTTGCTGCCTGGGCCACCAGCTGCAGTTGCACACTGGGCCTGGGGGGTTGTCCCCAAAGCCCCAGCTGGATACCAAAGCTGTTTTTTTAACCCTAACAAGATCTGTCATTAGATGCCACTGGAGCCTGATTTAGCCTCTTTCCTTCCACGGCCTTGCTAATGGTGGTCAAAGGTCACATCAGCCTTCCGCACAGGCTCCTGGGCCCCCCTGGTTTTGTACCCCAGGCCTCACAGTGATGATGGACAAACTGCCCTTTGGTTCTTGGAAGACAGCGTGAAACCAGCAAACCATATCCTTAACGAACGGGCCCCTGCGAAGCCTGCTAGCTAGAACTACTTCTGGTATTTACAGCTTTCTGTCCACACAGATTAAACACTGGGCATGAAGCATAGACTCTTTTGTCTGGTAAACTTATGTCATTCTTTGTTAAGACAAATTGGGAACAAACCAGATTTTTTTTGTTGAGGAAAACTTTTGCTTCTAGACAGTCTTGGATGAGGATGGGAGACAAGGACATCCTGTATGATACTAACTCTAGTGATAATATTTTCTGGTGACTTCACAAGCACATTTAGCTGTGTTGTTTTCTAGCAACAAGATATATTTCGGGCAACGGTAATAGTTCTTGTTTATTCACTGGCCATTTGCATTATGAATACCTTGTGGACGCATTCCTCAGCAGAAAGATCATAGCAGCCTACGGTGGCATTTTCTTGTTTGGATTATGAGTATTTTTTTTTCTAAAGACACATCAGTGCTTTGGATGCTGAGGCCAAGGGCCTCAATCTGAGAGGCAAGCATCTAAGGCCAACAAATTTTACCAGGGCATTTTTTTTTTTCCAAAAACAGCTCGTGCACATATCCAATGCATCAATTTAGACTCAGAAATGTTCTGATTCAAACCAAGTAGGGGGACAGCGTATGACCGGATTAACAGGTGCACTGCTCTACATCTCTGCTCAGCTTGCCATTCCTTTCAGGCCTGAAGAAAACCTGCAGAACCCAGCATGGAAGCCAGGGGTCTGCCAGATGTCTCTAGGGGACCGCATTTGGTGCAACACTGAAGTCACTGCAGTGGTACGCATCCCGTATCAGAGAATGTAGTTCAAGTCTCAGCTCCTCCACTTCCCAGGCATCTTTCTGCTAATGAGTACCCAGCTAGGCAGAGGAGGATGGCTCAAGTCCTTGGGAACCTGACACTCAAGTGGGAGACGCAGAAAGTGCCAAGCTCCTGGCTTCAGGCAACTGTTGTGGGCTTGAGGGGTTACCCAGCAGATGGAGCAAACTATCCTTCCCTTTCCCATCTCTCTCTCTCTCTCTCTCTCTCTCTCTCTTGCTTTCAAATAAAAAGGAAAATGCAAAATTTTTTAAATTATTTATTTATTGATTTCTCAAGCTAAAGCTCTATAAAGAAAGAGGGAGAAAGAGAGAGATCTTCCACCTGCTAGCTTATTCCCCAGATGACCACAACAATCAGTGCTGGGCCTGGCCAAAGCTAGGTGCCAGAAACTTTATCCTGGTCTCCCACATGAATGGTGATGTCCCAAGCACTTGGGTCCTCTTCCACTGCTTATCCCAGATCATTGCAGGCAGCCAGACAAACGTGGGGGAGCCAGGTCTCTAACCAGCACATGCATGGGATGCCAACATTGCAGATAGTGGCTTCACCTGCTGTACCATATAGCATCAGCCCCAATAAATATAGAAACGTTTGATATGGCTGGGTTCATTGCTGGAAGGCTACATCGACTTGTGGAAGCTCCCCAAGCTCACTGTGCCCAGCTCTCTCATCATGTAAGTATGACTGTCTTAGTTCGTCTATCCAAAGAAGCCAGGGTAAACTACACACAATTGGGGTGACTATCAGGGTTGAATGGCATTACTACTGGGTGATTTTTTTTTTAAAGACATTCTGTTAGTATAATTTGCATACCGTATAATTCACTTAGTGGGTTCAACATTTTCATTAAATCCATGGAGTTTCACAATAATCACCAAAATCAGTACTGGAATCTTTCAGCATCCCAAAAAGGATAGCCTGTACTCATTAACAGTCACTCCCCCGTTCTCCCCAGCCCTAAGCAATCACCATTCTACTTTCTCTCTGGCTGTATTTGCTTGGTCTAGACACTTCAGATAAACAGAGCCTATGATATATAGACACCTTGTGACAGCATTTTTTTTTCCATGCAGCATGCTTCCAAAGCTTCTCTCTGCTTTCTTTTTTATTGAAGAATCATATTGCACTGTGCAGAGATCGCATCTGGCCCTTCCTCTCACTAACTGAAGGTCTTTGGAATGATTCCATCTGTAGGCTATAAGGATTAGGGCTGCTATAGAAATTCTATTTCCTTTGGCTTTTGTGGACACATGTTGTAATTTCTTGTGATATATATACTTTAGGAATTGGACTGCTAAGTTATCTGGCCAACTCTGTACTTAATATTTTGAGGAATTCTCTGTCTGTATCCCAAAGTGGCTGCACAATTTCACATCCCCATCAGCATGCATGAGGATTCCAGTTTTAGTTGATTCATTGTTTTTTTTTTTTTTGCCCATTTTATTTGAAAGGTAGAAACAGAGGAGACACACAGAGAGATCTCACATATCATTTACTTTCCAAATGCCCCCCCCCAAAAGCCAGGGGTGGGCTACATCACAGGCAAAAGCTTAGAACCACTTAATCCAGGTTTCTTACATTGACTATAAGGACACAGTGACTCAAGCTGTCTCCCAAAATGTTCATTAGCTGAACCCTGGAGTTGAAAGTGGAGCAGTAAGGACTAGAACAAGGCACTCTGATACAGCAGGCACCATCCTCAGCTTAACCACTGTGCCATACACCTCGTCTGTGGATTCCCACTCTGCGTCTTCACTACCCTTTGTTAAGATCCGTTTCTTTAATTACAGCCATCTTTAATGGATCAGAGAGAGTATTTCCTGAGCAGCTAGTGATCTTGGGCATTTTCCATGTGCTCATAAACAGGGCTTTAATTTCAAGCTAATGGCAGGAAATTTAACCTTGAAAAGTATTAAGACAAATAGAACTCAGCAAGTTCCAGTTGCGTGTCAATGTCACTTGAGGATTTGAAAATGTTTTCTCTTCAATCATCACAATGGTTCATCCCTCCCAGCATCTTTCCCACCAAAATCACCCCAAGTCCATTTCTAACCCCTAAAATGGATCAAACTGTTATGAGGTACTTTCTATAAAGCTCACTGGAAAACAGATTAGCTGAGCCAGGAAGTCACCTTCTCAATCAATACAGTTATACCAGATCAAATGATTTTCACAAGCCAGCGCCTGCAGAGTCTTTGGATGCTGTTCATGGGGTCGTGTGTATTCCTGGCTCCACCAGCGCCCACACTGTGAGGTGGCCTCCCCACAGCATATGTAAGCAGAAGTGCTCTTGTGAGCGCTTGCTCAGTCCATCACGGCAGGGGATGCACAGTCACCCAAAACGGGAAGGTCACAGCACCATGTGGATCTGTTCCATTAGCCTACGTGTTGACTCAACAGGTTGGCCTGCAGCAGTGACCACCCTGACATCTACAGAAAGGTCAGTTCCTGAAGACAGTTCTGCAGAGTGTTTCAGGGCAGCTGCCAGCTCTGGGACCCAACATGCCTCCATCAAAGTCTGTCCCCACCACCCAGCAGCAACTGGATTCTGCAGTGTTCTTCCCTGCTCTGGGTCATAGTTTTCCCCTCTGCAAGATACAGGGACTAATCGTAACGCTGCTCCAAGAACAGTAAATGAACAAAATGACATATATAGAGCATGGAGCCGAGTGCTTGGCACAGAGTCCAGTCATAGCCAATTCAGTTACTGCTATGCCCACGAGCACAGTCTGTCAGGCCACTCAGATTGCCTGCTTCCAGAGCCTCAGATATACTGTTTCTCTATGTTGCCCTATGCATTTCCCCCCCAAGTAATTCGTATCACTGCCCCCTGAGGCTTGTATGAAACTTTCTCTTTCCTGGACCCCAAAGAGAAATAACCCACTCCCACACGCTCATAAGCACAACACCATCTATTCCTGTGGCCCACATCCTGCTCCCGTGGCCTTGACTGCTTCGTCTCCCAGACCCTGAGCTTGTGCAGTTGATAGGACCTCCACAAGTGCTGCTCCTTGCTCCTCCTGCCCCCAAAGAAGAGATTGCTGACCCTTACCCACCTGCCACTCATTTGGAAAGCTTAGTTCATTACAGCAACCCTCACGGATGCCAATTAACACACTTCATTCATTGCAGTTTGTCTCCCAGGCATGGCTGAAGGGGACACCCAGGGTAAATGCTCTTCTCATTACCTGCCAGGCTTTGCCCTGCCTTCACAAGGAGCCAGCTCCAAGCCCCACACAAGACCCCAAGGCTCACCCATTGGCAGGATGCACCACAGATGCCGGGATGCCTGTTCCTGGCTGCCTGCAAAGATAATCCATTTTTCCCCTTAACCTGTCTCAGAAACACTCAGTAATTTATTAAAACCTGCTCCCTACACTTGGTTCATTTGGGATGTTTAGGCTGTGATGGGAGAATCTCTGAGAGGGTCACAGAGCAGGCTTCTGAGAGAGGAGAGTTCAGAAAGGGTTGGAATGGCCCTGCGGGGGCAAAGGTCTGATAGTCATGGACCAGGAGTCTGGGACACAGGGAGCACCAGCAGAGGAAGATGAAGGCATGGCGGGAGATGAAGGGACCTGGCAGGTGCAGCCAGCCACACACCAGTGTGGGACTCGCTGCTGCAGCTGTCATGTGAGCTGCAGTCCAGGAGGGAAGGCATGAATCTAGATGAGGCGCTTCTGCACTCAGAACTGAGAGCTCCAGAAGACGCATGCGCGGGAGGCAGCTGCCGCAGAGCGGGGACCTCATCTGCTCCCGGGTCTATGTATTCTCTGGGTCTGCATCAAGGGACCCCTTCATGAAAAGCAGAGCAAAGCTGGAATGAAGCTCTGGTCTGTGTCCTCCAGACATGTGGAGAGAATGTCTGTGTGTGGGAGACAATGACATCAAGGCCTCTCACTCACATCCACTTGGAGCCTTTGCAAGCAAAAGCATTCAGCTGGAGGCAAGCAGGACAGACTTCATGGTGGAGGTGGCATCTGACCACAGACCAATGGGAAACAAAATTGTTCCACGTCAGCGTGGTGGGAGGATTTTTAGCAAAAGAGAAAAAGGGGAAACACGTCAGGTGAGTGGGAGCTGTGAGTGGTTCCTTTTGGGATGGCAACTAGAGTAGATAAGAAAGGAAATAATCCTGTCAGGGTAGCTTGGAGCAGGACCAACAGGCACTTGGAGGCTGCACTAAGGTTTCTCTCCTCTGAGAGGAGTGGTAAGCCACGTTGGCAAATCCCAAGTGAGGCTGCGCTTCAGAAAGGGGAGGGGGCGGCAGGTGCAGGAGGGACAGTGCTGCAGGAAGGCACAAGGGAAATGGACCACAACTGAGCCCAACACGATGCAGCACAGGCCTACCATGCAACATACCACCATGGCCCAAGCCAAAAGGGTTTACTCCTAACTTGAAACCCTGCCTCTTGCGGTCTCAACTCAGGTCCAAAGGGCTGGAACAGACTACCTATCCAGCTCTACTAGGGGTTTTGACAAGAAGAAAGGACAATGAATTCTAGGTGTCCTGGCTCCAGCTAGATAGTTTGGCCTGGGACTGACATAGTGGCATAGTTGGTTAAGCTATCTCCTATAACACTGGCATTTCTTGTGGGCAATGTTTCCTGTCCTGGCTGCTCCACTTCTGATCCAGTTTCCTCCTAATGGCCTGGGAAAGCAGCAGAGGATGGTCCAAGCTGTTGTGACCATTTAGGGAATGAACCAGCAGAAGAAAGATCTTTCTGTCTCTCCTTCTTTCTGTAACTCTGCCTTTCAAATAAAGATAAGTACATCATTAAAAATAATAAACAAATAGGTAAATAAATGAGTGAAAGAACATTCATAAGAAACATTGCTTACCACAAAGTCCTACACTGTCTACATCACTCCTAATTTTACCTTTACTTCTCTGCAAAGAACAGAAATCACCCAGGATCCCAGTGGCCCAGCCCAACGTGAACAGATCACCAAGACAAAAGAATTCACAATCTAGACCTCCGCACCAGGAAGAAAACCCTGCTGATGGAGTGTTTTATGCCAATCCCTTTCTATGTCTTTTAAATGTTTGGATGAGCATGTGATATTTGCACATTTTAAGGATTACAAAGCAGCATTTCAACGGGTAGACCATGCCACACAACTCTTCTCACCGTGACTGCTGAAACCCGAGGAGACAGAGGTTAATCATGCCATTGTCCAAACTCCTAGACCATACTCCAACCAGGGGTTTCTTAAGTTGCCTAGGGGACCTGAACTAAATTACCCCAGAGAGAAATGGGCCATTGCCAAGTTTACAGCTGGCTTCCCTATGTTTAAAGCAGAGGCTATTAGACACTAATGCTGCCCAGATTCCTCAATATTTCAGATTGCCAATGGCAGAACCAGATGTGGACCACATCGGGAGAGACCTGTATGACAGCCATTTCCCCAACTGTCCATGGTAAGTGATAATTTGCAAAGAGGAACATTGCAGCTCTGTGGAATCAAGATAATTTCCTCCAAGTAACACTGCTGAAACATCATTTGCTTCTCAAACTCTTTTGTGAGAAATCTACTGCAAAATACTGAAGAATCCAGTTATCTGTCCTTTCCTCCCAAGACCAGCTCAGGGGACTCCAGAACACCAAGACCACCTCCTGACTCTCCTGTGTGGTTGCTTGGGCTGGCTCTCTCTGTCTGGAACACATAGCTCTTCTACTCAGCAAAACCAAGTCCAAATGTCATCATTTCCTAGGAACCTTCCCCTCCTAGTCCCTCTGCACGTGGTTCCTTCTCCTGTGTTGGTTGGCATGATCTGTAATTGTCTTCAGACTCTTGCAGGTGATCATTGGAAACTCACACATTTTGGCTGTTGCAAAGTGAGGACGGAGCTGGGCCATGGGGGGCTGCCCTTGTTGTACCCCATCTTCACTGCACACCCTGTACCGATTCTACTCTGCTATCTCATCCACTCCTCATCTGTCACCCGGCACTCTGTGACCTGATTTTACATTATGGAACCTACAGAGCTCAGGTGTGATTCTTTGGGCTACGCCATCCTGTGTTTTTCATCTAGCACAGGTGCACTGATCTTAGTTCCTATTACGTTATAGGTTCCTTCAAGAAAAAAAAAAATGTACCTCGGAAGCAGGTAGTCTTCTGTTCTAGCCTCTGAAGCTAAGATGCTTTTGTTCTTACTTTGATTAAAAGAGTATATTGTGGAATTCTGTGTGTTACCTGCAACCTAGAATTATCATGCCATTTGCAATAGGAAGGAACACATGATCACACTGGTTAAGTCATTAATCCAACATCGGCAGCAACCAAAGCAAGGCCAAGACTGAAACTCAGTTCCAAACCTCTCCGTGTCACTATCAGTGTGTCAGTGTAAATTACAAACATTTGTGTTTGAGTTTGACCAGTGACCATCTGGGATCCTATATAGGTGCCAGTTCATGTCCTGGCTATTCCACTTCCCATCCAACTCCCTACTTGTGGCCTGGGAAAGCAGCAGAGAATGGCCCAAAGCCTTGGGACCCTACATCTCCATGTGGGAGACCTGGAGGAAGCAACTGACTCTTGGCTTCAGGTTGGCTCAACTGTGGCAGTTTTGGCCACTTCAGGAGTGAACCAGGGGATGGAAGATCTTTCTCTCTGTCTCTCCTTCTCTCTGGATCTGCCTTTCCAATAAAAATAAATAAATCTTTAAAATTAGATAAGTAAAAATGTGAGCCTGCAGAATTGGTACAAACTGACTTAATAAGAACTGAAGAGACCCCAATTAGATCTGAGAAAGATAGGGCAGACCTAATAGGGTAAGAATAAAAAAAAAAAATTCTGAGTATAAAAAAAAAAAACTAACTGTGTATGAAGGGAACATGATATTGGGCAACATGAAATGTGTCGGTGTTCAATGTTGGATACAGAATAAAGGAATGGTGAGCACACTGGTTTGGATTTATAGGTCCAAGGAAACCTGATCCATCTGTGGAGGCACCACAGCAATGCTGGCCCAGCCCCTTGCAATTCCTTGAGGGTAGCAACGCTGAGACAGGCACTTTTCGCCTGAAACCAAAATACAGAATCTGTGTTATGTGTTCACTGGTAAACTTCCCTGGAATACTTTCCTTAACTCTCCTTCAGTGTTTCCTGACCATATGTGCCACATGGTACTGTAATCACCTGTCTGTGTCTAACTTTGCCACTAGACTCAGCTACTAGTATCTCAGCTACTCGAGGGCCATATTACGATCTTTTAAGATTTTTTATTTGAAAGGCAGATTTACAGAGAGAAGAAAAGATGAAGAGAAAAATCTTCCATTCTCTGGTTCAGTTCCCAAATGGTCACAAAAGTCAGAGCTGAGCTGGTCCAAGCTGGGAACCAGGATCCTCCTTGGGGTCTTCCAAGGCAAAATCCGAAAATGCCTAAAGAGCATATAGGAGAATATCAGAACCTTTGGGTGGTGACAGTGGTTTAAGCAAGACTCAGAAGCACTAACTGCAGAAATAAGTTAATTTGGTTATATTCAAACTAAGGATACTGTTTAACCATAGATCCCGTGAAAAGTGACCATAAAAATTCCGTCGGCTTGTGCAATCGAAAGAACCAATAAAGCCTACATCAAGAGCATTTCTTTTTAACATCTCTCCAAAGTCTAATAAGCTAATAAATGCAAAGTCCAGTAACCCAGCAGAAAAAAAAAAAAATGGGGCAAAGGGCAATTCAAAGTTCAGGAAACGTGAATGGTCTCTAAGTATATAAAATGCTCAACCTCATTAGTAATCAGAGCTACACTAATGGAGTCACCAGTGAGGGTCAGGCATTAGGGCAGCTGTTAGCACACCCCTTGGGAGGCGCACATCTCCTGTCAGAGTGCTTGCTGATTCTGCCTTCGATTTTAGCTTCCTGCTGCTATGTACTCTGGGACGTAACAGGCGACAGCTCAGGTACTTGAATCTGTGTCTCACACAGATTAGTTCTTGGCTCTCGGCTTCATCTGGCCCAGCCCTGGCTTGGAGGAGAGAATCAGTCAATGGAACACGTGTCTCCTCCCTCTCCTCTCTCTCTCTGTTTCTCTGACTTTCAAATAAGATGCAAATAAATAAATTATACAAGGATTTTGTTTTTAAAAAATACCAATGAATCCCACTTCTCACCCACTGGATCAACAAAAATTAAGAAGTCTAGGAGCCAGGGTTGGTGCAACAGCATAGCAAATTAATCCTCGACTTGTGGCACCAACATACCATTTAGTCACTGTTTTGAGTCCCAGATGCTCCACTTCTGATCCAGCTCCCTTTAGACGCTGCGGTAATTTCGGAAGTGACCCAGTAGATAGATTCTCTCTCTCTCTTTGTCTCTAATTCTGACATTCAAATAAAATAAATAAATCTCTTTTAAAAGAAGTCAGCAGGGCCCGGCGGCATGGCCTAGTGGCTAACGTCCTCACCTTGAATGTGCCAGGATGCCATATGGGCACCGGTTCTAATCCCAGCAGCTCCACTTCCTATCCAGCTCCCTGCTTGTGGCCTGGGAAAGCAGGCGAGGACGGCCCAAAGCCTTGGGTCCCTGCACCCATGTGGGAGACCGGGAAGAAGTTCCTGGATCCTGGCTTCGGATCAGCATAGCATCAGCCGTTGCAGTCACTTGGGGATTGAATCATCGGACGGAAGATCTTCCTTTCAGTCTCTCCTCCTCTCTGTATATCTGACTTTCCAATAAATAAATAAATCTTTTAAAAAAATACAAAAAAAAAAAAAAAGAAGAAGTCAGCACCATCATGTAGAGGCTAGTCCTACACCTGCAGCATCAGTATCCTAAATGGGAAACAGTTCAAATCCCAGATGCTCAAGTTAGAGTCTAGCTCCCTGCTAATGGCCTGCGAAAGCAAGGGAGAATGGCCCAAGACCTTGGGCCCACTGCACCCATGTGGGAGACTTGGAAGAAACTCCTTGTACCTGGCTCAGACACGCTCAGCTTTGGCCTTTGTAGCTACTTAGGGAGATGAAAGATCTCTCTCTCTCTTCTTCCCTCTCTGTAACTCTGCCTTTCAAATAAAAATAAATCTCTTCCAAAAAAATTGTTTTTATTAAAGATTTGGTGAGAGTAAGTCAACTGGAACTTTAATACACTGTGAGTAGGAGTCTGTATTGGTATAATCATTTTGAAAAAATAGAGTATTCACAAACTTTATAGCCTAACAAGTCTACGCTAGAAGAATTCTTGCACATGTACACAAGATTTATGTAATTCCATAAATGTGTATGACCTCTAAGGAAATCCTCCCACAAGGTTAACACTCAGGAATATTCACAGAAAACTTAAAATCACAGCTAGAAAAAAATCAAATGCTCAAAGTGTCCAGAAGAAAAAATAAATAGCACATATAGCCACTCACACAATAAAATGCTGATAGATAGTCAAGCATGATGGACTGCGTACAACACATATGGGTCTTAAAAACAAAATATTGAGTGGGGGAATAAAGCAAGTTTAAGGAAAAGACTGCACAAAGTAAAATATTTTGATAAAGTAAGCAAAATTAAGTAACACAATATTTGATGTGTGTATGCATACTAAATTATTTTTTCAGCATGGAGGTTTTTGTAGAAATAAAATTCAAAGGATTGCGTTCTTTCATCCCTTAGTTAATCATAAGAAAATGCTAGTCTCTTAGACCTGACCCATGCCTAGCAATATGTGAGCCCTCGAAATGGTCTATTTCATGTTATGGAATTCTCATTGGAGTGGTCACAACATATTTTCCAACGTGGTAACAACAACAACAACAACAACAAAATTTCCTGGCAGCAAGACAGAGAAACTTGCAGCCACCACCGAGTGTGCATCTTAGAACAAGCCCATGTAGGCACACAGAGAGCCAATCCCCACCGCAGCCAGGGTGCTTTTTCCAGCTGGTCCCAGCAGGCCGGCTCGCGTGACTGACTTGCTTAGCTGAAGGTGTCAAACACGGGGATAGCAGCCAAGCCCCTTCAAGGCGCCCGCATTGCCTCCGAGGCAAGGCGTGGCCAGACTCTGTGGTTTGCCTGCGGAATGAGCAAGGACAACTCTCCTTTCCATTCCATCTGCGTGACAGGCTGCCAGAGCGAGCACCGTTCCCAGCAAGTTCCCAGTAAGGCAGTGGTTTTCAGATCACTTTAGTGGCAGCTTCCCCTCTTCCCAGCCCCTAATGCCAGTGTTTACAGACGTCCTTGGCTTGTGTGGGTCTGCCCCACTCTCAGGAGTCTTGATTCTTCTGCAGCTCCCCGCCTGGGCGACTGCAACAAAGGCTGGGAGGTACAGCGGGAATGGGACCCCAGGAACGCAGTCGGGCCCAAGGGTCTCGGTGCGCCCTGATTTGTCCCACCTGTGATGAACAGTAGCCAAAAAATCTCTGATTTCTCAAAGCTTTCTTGAATGAGGTGAGCTGATAAAGCATTTTGGGGCGTCCCAACAGGATCATGCTATAACCTCTCCTTTTCACTCAGCTCTTCTTTCCTCATTCCCTTCATCACACACCACGCGTTTCTCCTTTTATTTAGAGGGCCGAAGGCTCTCCCGCTGGCTCTCACCAAGACGGTACTGCCTCTTTCCTGAAGACACTGTGCTTCCCTCCCATAAAGAAGAGTTAACATCCAGCGGTGTGCATTATTCAGTTACAGTTTGTGAAGATTCTCCGCAGGTGTCTGCAGAGAGAGGACTGTTCCCACCATAGTGATGCCAAAAGTCAGGGTGGCCACCCTGGCGGGTCACTGACCCGTGGTCCAGACTGCCTTTCTGAATAATATTGAGGGGGACTGTGGGCCAATGAGAGGAACTGCTTCCATCCCAGCCTGGGCTTCCTTCTGCAGACTTGCCAATCACCTTCCTGACTTCCAGAACCTCTAAGGGGCCATGGAGGAGCATGTGCTCACCAGCGCTGAAGTCAGTTCTACCTGTGTAAGGCCTCATCTAAGGCCTGTGTACCTTTGTATTTATTGGCATTTTAATTCCCAAAAGAGTTGAGTTCCACTTCCCTTGGTGCTTTTTCGTGTCATGGATGGATCCTGATGGAGGTTTTTTGTTGTTGTTTTTGTTTGCTTGTTTGTTTCACCATGAAGACTAGGTTTCCCTAGACACTTTATCCAGACACTTGTAGAACACCAGCTTGTAAGGGATCATGGATGCCAAGAGAAGCATCATGGTCCACAGCTGAGTCCCACTCTCATCCTTGGTTGGCACCCAGCTTTTAAAGGAATACAAACTAGCCACCTCCTGCTCAACTGTTTTCATCTATTTCACTCGGCTACAGAAGAATTCCTTGGTGCTTTACCAAGAAAACAGACTTGCTAGACTTTATGTCTCAAAAGTAGAAGGTGTCAGAATCAAGATGGCAGAACAGGGTAAGGACACATTTAAACAGATGGAGAAATATTAGCCAGTGTGAAGCAGAGATGGCTCATTCCAGGAAATAAGAGAGGACAGAACAATAGCAGAGGGGTACGCAGAGACTAACAGACACAACAAACCGGTGAAAACAACGGTATGGTGTTGCAGTAACTGATATCACAGTGGCATTCAGTGAACAGTGATCTGAACTCCACCGGCAGCCAGAATTCCACCAGCAGCCAGGTGGGAAGAGACTTGCTCTGGGAGCCCAGGAGGTGGACCCAGACAAAGAACTGCCCGTCCTGCTGGTCTGTTTGATTTCACCGGGAGCAGAGACAGAGTGGCAGGTCCCAGGTGGAAAGTATGGGAACGTGGTGGATTTCACAGCCCAGTCCACCTCCTAGAGCCATAATGGGCGCCATTTTATTTGAGGAGGCAAGGGCTATGGGGCAGGACTGCACATGAACTGACCTGGGTGTAAACTCATTTCTGGCTCAGTGAACTGCAACAACGTGGCATCCTACAGGTTCCACCCAAGACAGGTACTGGTAGCCCTCAGACCTGACGGCCAGTAGATCAAGAACTCTAGTAGTGGCACATCAGGTACCATTTCTTACAGTGTGGGAAAGAATTTAAGACTGCAGGGGACAACAGTGAGCTGCACACATACTAAGCTTGGAGAACTCCCTGAGCTCAGTGCATTGCACTCATCCCACAGGAAAATAATACTGACTACAGCATTCTATGGGTCAAAATAGATCGGTGTGGCCCTCACACCTAATGGCCAAAAAGTCCCTGCAAGATCAGCACCACCAACAACCTAGCTATATAGGACACCTATATTAGGTGTCTCCCTAATCCTGGGACCTACTCCAACTGGAAGTGGGAGAAAGGTTGCACAGACATGGTGCAGCCTCAGCACAGTGTCACAGGAGGTGGAGAGTGGTGAGCCAGGAGCTAGGGCTACAGAAACCATAGTGGAAGCCTAACATAAGAACCCAACTCTGGAACTCTCTGGAGAAAGTAGCACAAGTGACTACAAACAAAGAGCCACGTATCAACTTCAGTAAGTAAAACTGAACTGTAGTTCTGTGGGTGACACAGCTTAGACACCTGCCCCAAGGAGAAGAAACTGAAAACCAGAAGTACAATGATCAAGAGCAAAAGAAGAGACAGAAGCACAATGAATATTACTGAAGACTCCCATGCAAAGGAACAAAACCCTTTGCCAACCTCAGATTTAACTGAGGAAGACATCGAGAAAATGGGGGATACAGAATTCAAAACACTTGCTATAAAACTTCTTATTAGGCCCGGCGCAATAGCATAGTGGTTAAAGTCCTCACCTTGAACACACCAGTATCCCATATGGGCACCAGCTCTAATGCTGGCAGTCCTGCTTCCTATCCGGCTCCCTGCCCGTGGTCTGGGAAGGTGGTCAAGGACAGCCCAAGGTCTTGGGACCCTGCACCCACATGGCAGACCTGAAAGAGCTCCTGACTTTGGATTGGCTCAGCTCCAGCCATTGTGGCCACTTGGGGAGCGAACCATCAAAAAGAAGATCTCTCCTCCCCTCTGTATATCTGCCTTTCCAATAAAAATAAGTAAAATCTTCAAAAAAAAAAAAAACTTCTTATCAACAACCAGAAGCACATAAACCAGACATTCAAAGAATTCAAGGATTATATCACACTGGAAATGAACCAAATGAAAGCTGGCATATAAGAAATGAATAATACAGTGGAACAAATTAAAAGTACTGTGGAGAGTCTCCCAAGTCACCCACTGCTTCCTGTGCCTCTCACTCTTCAGAGGAAATGGGGCAGAGCAGAGGGGAGTAAAGGATGTTCGCCATGTTTGACTGTTGGAAGGAGAATGAGGCCAAACTCAGTTCACAGGGGAGTCAGTTTGGCGTATAAGTGGGATCTGAAAATTTCTGGGGTCTTCAAAATAGCCCCACTTAGTATAGACTTGAAAGACAGTGGTGGGGAAATTTTGCCGGTGGGTGGAGATTTGAGTGGCAGTACTGGTCGTCGTTTTGTGTGGAAAGAGAAGTGGCTCAAGGTGAAAATGCGAGAAATGACTTGACTGGCAGGTCAGGGATCTAGAAGGACCATGACTAGAAGATAAAAGACAAGGATGTATGGAAAGACATGGAAGGATCAATGGCAGTGGGCTCCAGGCGAGGAGATCTTTGTGCCACAGAGTGTCTGTCACAGATGAGATACCAAAAATCAAGTGTTAGGTGGCCCCCATCATTAGCCACCCAGTGGTGGCTCTAGAGGTTCATGAATGAATGAAGTAACATACTGTTTTAATTTGGGGTTCTGTGTTTGTTGGGAGTGATAGGTGCTTATACTTTTTCTCTGTGTCTTCTTCTATTTGTTTATTTATATTGGAAAGGTAGGTTTTATAGAGAAAGGAGAGACACAGAGAAAGATCTTCCATTCGCCAGTTCACTCCCCCAAGTGGCTCCAACAGCCAGAGCTGAACTAATCTGAGGCCAGGAGCCAGGAGCTTCCTCTGGGTCTCCCATGTGGGTACAGGATCCCAAAGCTTTGGGCCATCCTCTACTGCTTTCCCAGGCCATAAGCAGGGAGGTATGTGGGAAGCAGAGCAGCTGGGACATGAACAGGCACCCATACTGGATCCAAGTGGTTTCAAGATGAGGAGTTAGCCACTAGGCCATCACACCAGGCCCTTTCTGTGTCTTCTAATATAATTGAACTAGATAGATACTCTATCCCTTTGAACTTGACCCGAGTATCAGGATCCCAAGTACCTGGGCCATTATCTGCTGCCTTCCCAGGTGCTTTGGAGGGAGCTGGATCAGAAGCAGAGTAGCTTGGACTTGAACAAGGGCTCCAAAGCAGGATATTATCATTGTAAACTATGACTTAGCCACTACTCCATAGCATTGGCCACGGACATTAATGCAATGACTCAATAGATGAAAGAACTCTGTCTCTTTTGTGTGTCTCTGCTTTTCAAATTAAAAGCAAAAAAAAAAAAAAGCAACCTTACAGAAGTGGAAGGGAGACAGTGTTGTAGCACAATGGGTTAAAGCCACCACTTGCAACCCCAGCATCCCACATAAGAGTTCCAGTTCGAATCCCAGCTGCCCATTTCCAATCCAGTTTCCTGCTAATGTGCCTGGGGAGGCAGCAAATGTCCCAAATATTTGGGCCCCTGCCACTCACATGGGAGACTAGGATGGAGTTTCCAGCTCTTGGTTTCAGTCTGGCCCAAACCCAGCTATTATAGTCATTTGAGGGATGAAGCAGTAAATAGAAGCTATCTCTCCCTCTTTCTCTCTCTCTCTCACTCTCTCTCTCACTCTCCCTCTTTCTCTCTCTCTTTCTCTCTCTCTCTCTCTGTCCTATCCCTTCTCTTTCTCTTTGCCATTTCGCCTTTAAAATAAATAAAGGCCAGAACTGAGTGAATAAGATGTGACCCTGATCTTTTTGCTCTGGTAAAATTCTCACTGGGAGTTTGGGATACACAGATTTTGAAAGATTCTAAGAATTTCTTTCTAAGATAACTGATTCAAGCACACATACAGCTGCAAGATTGTTTAGACCAATATCATGTTATCTGATAGTCTGGTCAGTCCCCCCACTTACCCCCCCACACACACCATTTCACTTCCAGAAAAAAATGGGTCTTCCTCAAATGACAGTGAGATAATTTTATCTTCCCAGCATCCTAACGTATTCCCAGAGCACAGCACAGCAAGTTTGCAGCTTTGGAAGAACATCATCTGCTGAAACATGATCTTGTGCTTCGCTCTGTCTTCTCTCGATCTACATTAAAATTCTTGGAGGATATTTTCTTGGAGGATATATTTCCTGGGACTTATTCAGGATGCATTAGAGATGCATTATTTTTTTTTCCAAATCAAATCATTTAAGACCCAGGCCCTAACTAACTGCAGTGTGGCTGCATAGAAGGAGAACAGGGCTTCCTGCCCAGGAACAACCACACCTGGTCCAGCCTTCATGCTGCTTCCAAGCCATTGCTCAGGGCAGGTTTGACCAACAACACCCCACCCCACCCCCCAAAAAAAATCCACACTCTGACTTCCTTGACTGGGAAACCATCAGGTTGCACCCCCTGATCCTCAGGCCCTATGGTACTTTCCAGCGGCCTATTCCTGGGTTTGAATTCTTCCCTACCACCCTGTCCTGCACCTGCACTTCTGAATTCACAGTTGCCTCTCAAGCTTTCTCTCCAGGACCCAGAATGCAGTTCTCCTCTGCAGGCCATGGCCATTACTGTAGGAACCACTGCAGCAGCAACCCCTTCGGGCCTTCTTCCTGGCTCGAAGGCCCCTTGTGGTGCGTTTATTGGAACAACGCCTCTATTGTGGGTGCTTATCTGACTCTTTGCCTCCTCTACTGTGGAGAGCGGATCCGCGCCTCAAAGATGGCGCTTGTTGATCGTTGCTTCGTGGCACAAAGGTGGTAAACAGGTTTCGGGAAGTTACTAAGGATTGGGCCAGCACGCAGGGAAGCTACGTGACCAAAGTCATGATTGGTGTGCTTACCACATGATGTGAGGAACTGTGTATGGATTGGTTTGTGTAATGTAAAAAGGTCTGGGTAAAAAATAGTTAAGAGGAGAGTCTCCCAGGCGCGCTTCAAGGCTAGAGCTATCGCTATCATTTCAAGGCTATTGCTAGCTAGCACTAGGTTGCTTTTGCTTTACTGTAATAAATCTTACAAGTGCTGTAACTGATTTCACTTTGCCACAACGCTTGAAGTCTTGACCAATAAACTTTTAAAAAGAATCTTTACCGTATCGGGGTCTTGCTCGCGGGACGAGGGACCCCGATACTCTACCAAACAGTAACTTCAGAACACCCTTACCTCTCCTCTCACTGCCATGCCTGGTGTAGAACTGGTGCATAGGCACACATTCAATATTCAATAAATAATCATTTGCCATGTAAGTCTCGAGTCCCCCACTGTACACATAGCATTCCATGTTACTGGGCCGACAGTTATGTGTTACATGTTACAGTCCACGCAGGTGGATGAATGTCTGCCAGCTGGGTCTCTAGCAGCCCCTGCTGTGCCACTGAGCATTGGAAGACTGTCCCATGCATGAGATCTAAAACATCACGTGGGCTGCTCTGCCCAGCCGCGGGGACTGAGGAGCTGCTCTGAATAAGTCTGAATATATACTGGGATTATTTGTCACCAAAAATCAGACTGAGTCGTCAGAGCCAAGAAGGAGGCCATTATTCTCAATGCTACAGCACAGGGTGGCCACGGTTGCTGTTCCAGACCCCTCAGGCCTCAGCGCCCCAGGACTTGGCCAATAGCTGCTTCCCACCACCCCCACATGTCCACATGCATGCTTCCCACTGCAGTGGAGCCTATAAGGAGTCGTTGAAGCCAAAGCTCCGAGCCACTTGACTTATTCACAGGCTTATCCCAGCTAGGGCTACAGAAATGGGGGACAAGGAATTGAGGTCCCTGTGTGTATAAACCTGGTCCCATTTCCAGTCCACATGACTGCTCTCAGCCTCCTCCACACTCTGGCCTGTACCAACCTCTTTCTTCTACCACCAGAAACTGCAAGAACCAAGACATCTCAAATTGCACCTGCAGAGTCCAGATGGACAGGAAAGGGAGGCATGAGGAGCATGAGCTCTGCAGGGGTGACTGAAGATCTTCCAAACCCAGGAATAGAGGGCTGCAGCACTTTTCCTTCTCAACAACTTTCCTGGGAAGCCCCTAAAGACCCAGAAGGATCAGACCTTCCTTCCCTTCCATTCCACATGAACAAATCCAGTGCCCGCTGGTGCCTCTGAACCCAGAAGTGTTAAACCAGCAAACGTGCCCTCTCTCTTCCATCCAAGAATGATGCTGATGGAGAGCCATAGATCACAAGCACACTGGTGAGTGTGCCAGCCAGAACATTCTTTATTACGAGTGGTAGAAATCTCCAGTTAAAGTGAAGCTATTTTGCCTTTAGCCACCATGCCAGGCTGGCAGATCTCTCCCGCCTGGGTGAGGAGTCTGCATCAGGCAGCCTCCAGCTGCCTCGAGTGGCCAGGGCATCAATGGTGCTGGGTTAAGCTCTTAGGCTGCGTGGTTGGTGGTATGCTCAGGAGGTTTGGTGGTATGCTCAGGAGGTGGATTTGCAGGAGGACTAAGGGATCAAACAGGTGGGTGTGAGCAATGACGTCAGGGTGCATGCCCAGGTGAGGAATTACTGCTGAGGGAACTCCATGGATAAGGTCACTGCACATATAGGTAAGCGAGGGTCTGAGATCAAATCATTTGAAGGGGAGGGCCTTTAAAGATCAGGCCAAAGTTCCAGCACACGTGGGAGGCCTGAATTGGGATAATTAACCTCGACCATCACTGAGCACCACTTACTGGTACACTCTAAAGCTAAGGATAGGGCCTACCTGGCAGGTCAAGATCACAGTACCCACCAATGAGAGTTTGAAAGCAGAGATGAGTAATGTTAGGATTGCCCATGGCAATAACTAGCATGTGAGAGAATTGGGTCTGGTAGCAGAATCTATGGGGGATATGTAGGCTCACCCCTGTGGAACTGCAATCTCCACTGGCACGCCCAAGAGCTTGGATGGAACAGACCTGGCTGGGGAGCTAAGAGGATGCTCCAACTGAGTCTGGGTTGGACATGGCTACATCCTCCCTCTGCATGGGTGAGGACTGGGTCTGAGAAGCGACAGATTAGGCTACACTCCAGCACTCACTGGTACTTGTGACAGCCAGGGTGGGTATAGAACAGACTGGGCTAGGTCTTGACTCCCACTGAACCACGTGAAAACTGGGTTTGGGGGGGTGGGGCACCAGTTGTGGCTGGGCTGCAACACCCAACAGGAAGAACCAGAATGAGTGTGGACTGGTTGAGCAAGGCCACTGTTCCTGCCAGGTCAAGAGGTGGACAAAGTCAACCTGGGCCAAGGACCCACTGGTGTGTGTGAGATCTGCCACTGGGAGGAGACCCGATAGAGGAGCTTGGGAAACTCCATCACTGGGATGTAGTCCCTACACATGAGAGCAAGAACCAAGGAAAGGAGCAGACTGGACCATGCCAGGTTACATTATCCATCAGCATACATGTGGGTCAGGTCTGGAGACAGACCAACCTGGACCAGTTCTTAATATCCCCTGGCAGATCCGAGGACCAGGACAAGGTGCAGGCAGGCCAGGTTGGGCCACAACATGAATCAGTTCACTTTAGGACCAGGGCAGGGATCTGGCTAGACTGGGCTAGGCTGTAGCACCCACCAGCAGGAGCTGGAACTGGGAGCAGGCTGGATTGAGCTAGGCTGCATAAGGCAATAGTGGATACTGAGACGAAGCAGGCTGTGCTAGCCTGGGGTCAGTGGGTGTGGGATCATAAGTCCCGGGGGCAAAGGATCTGGCAGGGCTCCAATCACCTGACTCAGGTGCTGGGGCCCGCCTGCAAGGTGGGTGCCAGGTTTGTGGGTCCCAGGGGTGGAGTATCCAGTGGGACTAGGATTGCCTGGCTCGGGTCCTTGGACCCACCTACACGGTGGGTGCCAGGTGAGCCCTAGGGGTGGGGGACATGGCAGGGCTCGGGTTGCCTAGCCTGGGTCCTTGGGCCCACCTATAAGTGAAAAAGGCAGAGCAGTGGATGCAGACCCTCATGCACATGGAGAATATGGCAGCTCACTGGGTACATAGCAAGAGGAAGAAGTGAACAGATTGGACAACTATCCCAGGCAAATGATGACAGCAAAGATCTGGGTGAATGGAGAACTGAGGTCTACTGTGTCAGCCAAGGGACATTGGGAGGACTGTCTCTCCCTTGGATCAGCAAAATCGACAGCATTTCAGAGCTATCTAAACCACTTGGACAGAACCCTCAGAACGTGCACTACATCGGGACACTGGGTTGATATCAGGTGGCGTTTTCTCATCCCTGGGTACTGTGACAATGGGGAGCTGGGTGTGGCTTCCCCCTTTGTCTCCTTCCCCTGGAGACAAGAAAAAGAAACAGAAAATTTGGAAGCAATGACTTTACCCACTTTACCCTGCCTGTCGATCTTTCCCACACTGATCAATCATGTAATCATCATCAAAAATTTTTAAATTAATTTTTAAAAAGGGAAAAAAATGAAGCTGGTTTGAAAAGACACTGGGACATCCACACGCACACACCTCTGGAGTCCTCGCAGTGGGACTTCCATGCTAGGAGGATGTCTTCCTCCAGCCCTCCCATCTCAGGAGGTGGATTTCTCTCTGTGACTGACCGTACAGCCTCAGGCAGCCCTGCTGTCCCATCCTCCCCACTTCTCTGAGTTAAGATGCCTTCCGGCTAGCTTTGCTTGAAAGAATCCTAGGGAAAGCCTCTGATTGGCCCGGGCTTGTGTCATGCACCCGTTTCTGAACCAATCGCTGAAGCCAGAAGAGATGAACATACGCCCTCTTGATTGGCACAGATTTCTGGGAGCCATTGAGAAAGGAACTGAGAAGAAACATCTTCCTCCAGAAAGAGGGGTTTCTGTGAGGCCAGTGAGGGAGGCCAGCTGCGATGTTTAATATTTCCACAGACTCTCTCGAGGGTGGAAAATAAGGGAGGGTTGTCCTTACCCAAGAAGAATGACTCCATTGAGTCCAACTTCATTCGAGACTGGGGTTGGGAGAATGTTCTAGAAACCTTCAGACCACCCACAGTGGTGCCATCTATACTCCCTTCGATTACAACCAGAGCTGAAAACCAAGCAGGTGCTGGGAATCTCTGCAAGGTTTTCCTGTTTGGACACCATTTAACTTGAAAGGACGCTTCATCTTGGGTCGTGCAGGTGACCTGTTTAAAAAAAAAAAAAGGCGTCACCTAGCCCACCAAGCCTCTCGGATAATGCTAATGTGACATCAGGGACGCTCTTACTGCGAATCTGCAGACATCTGAGCCGCTTCGCTTTGAGAATCACTTTCTTTAATGGCTCTCCCCGCTGTTGGTGGAACGCATCCAAGCTGTCTAGGGTTCATGGCTGCTTGCTGGGGTCCTTGTGCTAGGAGAGAGAAAGATTGCCTGAGAATCCTGCAAAAGGATACAACTGCTGTGGAGGGAGCCCAGAGGTAAAGAAACTCGATTCCTCTGAGGAGATGGAAATCAGCCCGGGCCGGCTGGCTCCCACGCTGGCCGCTGCTCCTCTCCCGCCCGGCCAGGCAACTTCTCTGTGGGGGATGTTTTCTTAGCTAGGCAGGGAAGGATTTCTGGATCCTGCCACACACAGCCCGCAGCCACTTAGGAAATGATCCAACTGCACAGCCAGGCCCAGCAGGTGGAGGCCTCCCATCCGCAGGCAGACTGCACCCTGACCTCTCTCCTGCCAGCGCCAGCCCCTGCAGGACAGGGTGGTTGGTGCAAACGGGAGGTGAGGGGGTGTGAGGTCGTTGAGCAGACCATGCCGCACCTACCAGAAGGGAGGGGACACTGTGTGCAGGAGATAGAGTGGCCTCCCACATGGAAGTTCTCCCTGTATCTTGTTGCCTCTCAAATAGACAAATAAATAAATCAAGGACGCCCAATCAGATTGCATTTGTTTGATAGTGGAAGGCTGGCTTCATTTTCAGACTCATAACAACCAAAAGTTATCTCAGGTTTCGAAGTGACTTTTTTTTTTCTTAATGAACTTTAAGATTTATTTATTTGAGGGCCTGGCACAATGGCTCAGTGACTAAATCCCCACCTTGCACACGCCAGGAGCCCATATGGGCGCCGGTTCATGCCCCGGCTGTTTCACTTCCAATCGAGTTCCCTGCTTGTGGCCTGGGAAAGCATGCGAGGATGGCCCATAGCCTTGGGACCCTGCACTCCCGTGGGAGACCTGGAAGAAGCTCCTGGCTTCCGATCAGCTCAGCTCTGGCCATGTAGTCACTTGGAGAGTGAAGATTTTTCTTCTTGGGGATGGAAGATCTTTCTATGTCTCCTTCTCTCTCTATATATATGCCTTTCCAATAAAAATAATAGCAAAAAAAAAAAAAAAAAGGAGTGTGCACTCAACCTGCAGCCAAGAAATCTAGCCCCTGCTCCTGGTTCCAGTACCCAGACAAGACCTGGGATATGTCAGCTGCTGAGCTAGGAGCGTTTTCAGCAGGGAGTTCAGTTCCTGCAAGACTTCCAAAAGTTAGCATCGCTTGCTTCACTGAAAAAAAAGACTGAATACGAGTTGCTTGCTCAGTGTCCAGTGGCTAACATGGAGCCCAGCTGCCATTGTGAGCCACATCTGACTGTCTCCAGGACCCAGCTTTCCTGTCTCATTGTATGTCCTGGCTTCCAGAGAAACCTAAAAAGTCTGTAAAGAAAACACTTTGGCTGGTGGCAGTGGGCCCACTCCTGGCTCAATAGCTTTATGCAAAGTTCTTAGAACAGGAATAAGAGGAAATATGAGAATTCCGTATAATCATTTTTTCTAACTCGTTATTTTTACAACTGCATATTTACTCCATTTGGAAATTGTTGCTTTTGCAATTTTCTACTGGGCTTTGCCTGTTGTTTTCGTTATTTTCTTATTTTGACTTCGCTGTTGTTTTTTTAACTATTTATTTATTTGTATTTGAAAGACAGCATTTGCAGAGACAGAGGTCTTCCATCTTCTGCTCCACTCCCCAGATAGCTGTAATGGTTGGAGCTGAGTCCACCTGAAGCCAAGAGCTTCTTCCGGGTTTCCCATGATGCATGAGGGGCCAGAAGACTGGAGCTCCACTGCTTTCCCAGGTCATAGCAGGGAGCTGGATGGGAAGTGGAGCAGCCAGGATTCAAACTGGCGCCCATGTGGGACGCTGGAGCTGTGGGTGGAGGATTAACTTGACCAGCCTGGGCTTGTCTATTCTCAAGCAAAGTGATCTAATCTTATTAACTCTCATTCTTTTTCTATCACATTTTGGTATTGATATTTTGCTAGATTCATGAAATGAAATGCTAACTGCTTGTATCTTTTCCTATGCCCTAAGATAATTTACACAATTGCCTGGTGCAGTTTCATAGATGCTGGCACAATACTCCTAGATCACCAAGTACCATTCATTATTCAAAGCAACAGACGTGGTTGGGTGTCAGTATTTTTGCATCAATGTCCTAAGTCCCCGCTCACATGGAGACACACGAAGAGGGCCCACAGGGATCCGTAGTAGTTTGGGTTGCAGGGGAGGAACCCTGACTGAAGGATCTGATTATGTTACCACGGGGCAGTAGGTGTAGCTGCTGTCCGCTCCAGGATACTATATCCTCCGAGATCATAGGCAAACCGGCCCCTTCCTCTGAAAAGAAACACTGCGGCTTCCAAGACCGCTGACTGTGCAAACATCCTTGAACATCTGGTCCAGAACAACGGGCAGACAGCATTTTATTCACAATGCATAAAAAAAATGAGAGACTCCTGAAGAATGATTTCCCAAACAATCATGTAGAGCTGAGGCAAGAAAGAGAAAATACTAGCCCTTGGTTCTTAGACAGGGGCTACATGCATATCTTTTTTTACATTTTTAAAACCTCTCTCCCTAGAAAGAAAAAAAGAAATGAGACTTGTCTAGAAATTCAATGGTTGCCTTGAGATTTCAATGATCTGAGAAAATATGGGTTACTTCTCTTTAGAGACATTCCTGACTTGGATAGGTGGTACAGGGAAGGGCCGTTCAAACGCTTACACTTCGCAACATCAGACAGTCCAGTCTGAAGGCATTTCAAAGAGTTCCTTAGCGATTTCTGCTTATTATCTCCACATTTCATCACATCCGTCGGTGAACTAGGGTCCAGCGATTAGAAATCACACATAAATGCACACCCTCTCGAAGCATAGTTATCAAACAAATGCTTGGGATTGCCTATGGTTCCTTATCTCTTTAGATTTTTTTTTAAAAAAAAGGATTTATTTATTTTTATTGGAAAAGCAGAGAGGAAGATCTTCCATTCACTGGTTTACTCCCCCAAACTACCGCAATGGCCAGAGCTGAGCTGATTCAAAGCCAGGAGCCAGCAGCTTCTTCTGGGTCTCCCATGCGCTGCAGGGTCCCAAGGCTTTGGGCCATCTGCTGCTGCTTTCTCAGGCCATAAGCAGGGAGCTGGACGGGAAGCAGAGCAGCTGGGTCATGGCATGTGGACTCTTGGAAGTGGAAGAATAGCCAATGCAGCCATAGCACCAGTCCCACTGGATTAGCCTTTTTAAAAAGGAGATCAGTGGGACTGTCATCTCAGCTCTTAGAGCATGCACATGTGGAAAATGACAGGCACAGGAACATCAGTGTTGAACCAGGCAAACATAGCCCTGTCCCATGAAACATACTGTCTGGTGGGGACGAATCATCTGTCAAAACAAGATGCGATTGACTCTCGGATTCACTAGGGAGCCATTTCAATCATTAGCTCTCCAGAGAGCCATGGCCAGGAATGGTTATGGCAACGATCTTGTGATTGTCCCGAAGAAAGGCATGCCAGGGCAGGGCAGGGCAACCTTAGGTTAACCAGAGACCCAGCATGATGCTGCTGGACAGTGTCGTGCCTCTCTCTGCAGACTTTCCTTTCCAACAGAAATTTGCGTAGCTGGCTTCCTGCTTCACATGGATGCTGGCTGCTTTAAAGCTCCTAGGAAATCTAACACAGCACGAAAAAGACCTCAAATGCCATATTCTTTTGAAGACTCTGCCCTTTAGGCAAGACCTAGATCCCAGGGACTTTCCTTTCTCCTGCCTCTTCTAATGCCGCGTGCCTCTAACATGACACTGACTCCGCTCTTGTGTAAAACACGTGCATGCACTTGCATTCTCTGAAAATGTTCTCCTTTTATTCACAAAGGCTAAGTCAGGAGAAGAGCTGCTCTGCACCAGGGACAACATGAGCTCATGAGAATGGCGATGTCTTTACCCCATGCTCTCAGCAAAAAGCAGAGTGTTTAAGCAAGCACGGAAGTGAAAACTCAGATTGATAGAAATTTGGATTTATGATCTTTTTAATAAAGGCATCATAGTAGAATTATATTACCTACTAAGTTCTTCTGGCAATATTTCCAGAAAAATATTTACTCTGGAAGAAGAAATGTACCTGCCAGTTCGTTTTATTTACAGATGTGAGGCAGGGGTGTCTAACAGTAGATCAGCAATAAACATCAATGCCAACCCAGAGGCTAGTTTCCTGCAGGAATTGAAATTGCAATCACAATGGACTACTCAGCAAATGCTGAGCTAGCCCAGATGATTTTGAAAGATGGGCTTCATCTGCCCCCTACCGTCCTTTCAGTAACTAACAAGCCTTTCCGATTTAGCATCAAGATACATATTGATCAGTACATTGTAGTAACCCTAGCTAGAATGCAAAGGCTGGATGAAAAACACTGAGCACATAGTTCACCAGCAGCCCTAGCATGTGGCATGTCCCTGGAATACAGTAGGCAGTCAATGAACATGAGAAATGAACAAATATACTCAAAAGTGAAGTCTGCTCCTGGTACTTTCCTTCTCAAAATGCCCTAATTGCTCCCAGTTTTCCTCCTGCTTCAAATTCCTTTCAGCAGCTAACCCATGCCATCCGGCCCCTAACTGTTTTTTGTTCCATGCCCTCGCTTATTGCATCCCACTCATCCTTGCATACTGCCTATGCCTTCTGCAGCTCCAACTCCTTCTGCAGGCCTTCTTCCTTTCTCAGGATTATTGTTCTGCGAAATGCTTGCAAGGCTCCTCTCCTGATCATCTGCAGATCTTTGCCTGAATGTCACCTCCATGATACTCCAATGCAGTCTAACACAGCGGATGCTCCCACCCACCCTGGCTGCTGTAAAAATGATTTACTCATTTTTATTGGAAAGGCAGACTTACAGAAAGGAGAGGCAAAGATCTTCTTACATTCACTGGTTTATTCTCCAAATGGCCACAATGGCCAGAGCTCAGCTGATCTAAAGCCAGGAGTCAGGAGCTTCTACCAGGTTTCCCTTGTGAGTTCGAAGTCCCAAGACTTTAGGTCTTTCTCCACTGCTTTCCCAGGGAGCTGGTTGGGAAGGGGAGCAGCTGGGGCACGAACCAGCACCCACATGGGATCCTGGCATTTGCAAGGTGAAGATTCAGCTACTGAGCCATTGCTCTGGGTTCTGTTTTTTTTTTTTTTGCTGTTGTTTGTTTGTTTGTATAGTATTGAATATCTAGCAAGCTGTATTATCTGCCTCACCACAGGGCTTTGTTCCCCCAAGATTTATTTAGTTATTTTATTGGAGAGGCAGATTCACAGAGACACAGAGAAAGATCTATCTGCTGGTTCACTCCCCTAATGGCTGCAGCAGCTGCAGCCAAGCTGATCTGAAGCCAGGAGCTTCTTCTGGGTCTCCCACCTGGGTACAGGGTCCCAAGGCTATGGGCTGTCCTCCACTGCTTTCCCAGGCCACAAGCAGGGAGCTGGATGGAATGTGGTGCAGCTGGGACACAACTTAGCACCATATGGGATTCCATTGTTTGAACCATCACACCGGGCCCCCCTGATTACAGCTTTTCTTTCTTGATTTCCTTGTGTTGCAGTATCCTGGAATTTTCTCCAGCAACATTCAGCTGCTCGGGTGTAGATGGGAAATTTGGCCAATGTGGTGCAGCGAAGGACAGACGCCTGCTCCCGGAGACATGGGCATGGTGTGTGGGGCCTGGGGGCTGTAATTCAGCTGAGCAGCCAGGAAGATGAGGAGACTCTAATGATGGGGTGGGGGGATGGAGGTTTGCCGGGGACAACAGGATGCTGTCAGGGATCCAAGTGTAGGAGGCAGGGCAGTGACTCAGTTGGAAGCTCTGTCTCCTAAATGAGAGAGATTGTGGGAGAAGACATTCTTGGACTAAAAAAAAAAAAAAAAAAAAAAAAAAAAAATCAAGCTTTGGGTTAGGTCGTTCACATAAAGTGACATTTCCAAGAATAAATGCAGAAGGGACAAGAATGAGGCTGTAAGCTCGGCCCTGGCATCATCAAAGGAGGAGAGCAAAGAGCAGGGAATAGGTGGGAAAGACAGATACCTTGTAAGCAAGCTGGTCTGCTTGCTTGTTGGTGGTGAACAGGGAAGAAGTCCTTGGATTGGGCAGTGGGGCCCAAGAGCGGGCCAGGGGAGGAGTGAACTTAAATCTCAAGGAAAAAGTTCTAATACTTTCTTCCAAAAGGCAAAATAGCAACCCACCACCCTCCAAAATCCAACCTTGCTTAATGCTCTTAAGGAGATGGAATGTGAAGATAAACACACAGTAGTATTTGGTCATTTTTGTTTTTCAAATTACCACCCCAATAGACCTTTAAATATATATAACTTGAAAACAAGAGTTAGAGAGGCAGACTTTCCCTCCACCAGCTCATTCCCCAAATGGCCGTAAGAGCCAGTGCCAGGTTAGAAGCTGGAAGCCAAGAGCTTCATCCAAGTTCACCTCATGAGGATGGCAAGGACCCAAACATTGGGGCATCTGCTGCCACTTTCCCCAGGTCATTAGCAGGACACAAACCAGCACCTAAATGTTGGGATGCTGGCGTTGCAAGCAGTAGCTTTACCCACTGTGCTACAACGCCAGCCCCACACCCTTAGATTTTTAAACATCTACTAGGGCCTTGCAAGACATTTTCATTACACCCTAGTAGTCCTAAGAGGTAGTGGTGTTCCCATTTTATAAATGAAGATGCCGAGATTAAACTGTTAACCTTTGCTCATAATGTTCAGGGAAGGGTGATGCTGCTGTTGCAACAAAGCTCAATTCTGTGAAACAGCTCCTCTTCCCAGGACGGAAGCATTTACCTGCCCTAGGTACAGGTACACACACACACAAGTTCTGGGGCAATCTTCGCACTTTCTAGCTGGGGAATCTAAATTCCATCCCAGATGACCTTTCTTTCTTGCTGTGACTATACTCATTTGCTCCCACGATGACTGCTAGGTTTTTAAAAATTCTGAATAATTATCCCAAATAATAGGAAGGCCGGAGTAAGTTATTTTAAAAAAAAGTTCCAAAAAGCACAATTGCCCAAATAGCAGTAGAGCCATAAAACCAGTAAAACTGAGCACAAAGTCTGTTTGTATGTTTGCTTCCCAAGCATCCTTCAATTTGAGTCTCACCAGTCCTGTGATGGAAGAAAACATCCCCAGATCAAGCAGTGAGCCAACGCCTGGTGCACTCCCCTCCAAACCCCATGGACCCTCTGAAGACTCAAACGGACCAGGTGAGCAGTAAAGAATTACCTGACCTAGGACAACGTCTGGGCTAACAAAGGCGAAAAAGGTTTCAAGTACATGATCCAACTTTGTGTAAGCAAAAGATTAACCGTACTTTATGTATACCTCAAGTGTGTTGATAAACATGACAAAGACTTTGAAAGGACACAATAGTTATCCTTGAGAGGCAGAATCAAAAACAAACAAAAAATTTTGCTTGAAAGTAACATTATGAGTAATTGTCACCTTGTTGCAGTGTTAGCAAAATCCTTTCTTCCACTTTGCACAATGTAACAAAAACAGCTGACATCTTGAATGAGGGAGCCCAGCAGTCCCTGCCGGAGGCTTCCTGCAGGTGTGACCAGGCCCGGGGCTGCAGGTCTGGGACCCAGAGGGACACTAAGACTCCTGAGGAAGCAGTTTCCCATCTGTCTGTCCCTGATGAGGAATCAAAGCAGTAATAAAGTCATGCTCCATGAAAATGCTTCTACTGTTACACAAAAAACTGTCATTCCCACACACCTACAAGCATTTTTAGCCTGATAATCGGCCATTCTTGGCTCTGAAAAAAATCCAAAGTTGAACTGAATCAATGCTGTGCTTCAATGAAGTTATGGTAGACAGCTCAAATTTCTCAGCCAAAATGCCAATCCAAGATGTGTCCTTAGGAGTTAACACAATACCAAGTGGAGCAGGTGGGGGCCATTCTCTGTGTTCTTTGGCAATGTCCTTGTGAAACCCAAGAACAAAACTTCTAGCTCTAATAACAAGACAGTGGAACTAACCCTAACATCCACGCCCACAGCAAGAGTGGAGTCTCTAGCCTTGTCAATTCTATTCTGGAAGTAAAATAAAGAAAAGCTCAGAATTCTCTGAAGATAATCCTCAGAAGTGACATACTGCATTCCAACTTGACTAGCAGAATACTTCACTGGAGCAAGGATGATCAGCTAGTGATCTTCATGGGGAACAAGGAAGGTATGCATGTCAACCCAACAGGGTCCAATTAATCGCCCCATGACAAAAGCAACTTTCTTAATCTGGAAGATCAATCATCGTTGAGAAAATGTTCATCTTTTGCAAAACCTACCATAACACAGAGCACTAGAACTGGCCACAAACACACGAACACCAAAGCTGTTAGTTCAGTCATCAGTTTTGAATTTGTCTTTAATCCTTCATATTACTCTTCTTGGCTAACCATGTTCAGAGTCTTCCAGCTGAAATCTAAGCACTTTCTTAGAATTCTGTAAAGAATTTCCTTTTCCTTGGGGAAAATATTCCTTCCAAGAAGTACTAGGAAACCCAGTCTAGATTTTAACTCCTTTCGCATTAAGGTAAGTTATGTATGACTTTAATTTCAGAAAAAAATTGTTATTATACAACATTTTATTTTTCATTCATAAAAACAGCCCACAGCATTCAGAAAACAAGATGGTGGAAGCAATAAAGACACTTTCCAGGTGGATTGTGTTTAAGACCAGGTGAGATGGTAACAATTTAATACAGATGGTGACAAATACAACCCATATAAAAATAAGACCTGAATGGGGGCAGGAGGGAGCTTTATCAACCAAGGCAATGTAGAGCGTTCATGCATGCAACTCAACATCTGAATGTTCTTCACTTAAAAACCAAACCAGGTACTTTAACAGATATTCATAAGGAAGGCAACAAAGAAACTGGAAAAAAAATACATATGCCATACCCCAAAAGAGGAGAGTAAATGAATAAATCCCCTGCTACACATGGGCTAGTCACAGCAAGTTCTCCCTATACGGACGGACAAGAAAAATAACTTGCACAAGCTTATCTTTGAGGGATAATGTCTTAGAGCTCTCCACTCGGGGGCTTTCTGCTCATTCTCTTTGCAGTAAAAACAAATACAGTTTATGTAGTGGGGTACCCACTGAAGAAGTCCTTTAAAAAGAATCACAAGTTCCATTGCATATATACAACAAATTTTTAATTACGTACTGAAAATAAATTACAGGAAATAACTTTAAAATGAAACAGAGGACAAAGTCACGATAAACATTCCCATTGAATTCCCTTGGGGGGGAGGGGGTGAGATTGCAGTGCTCAAGATAAATATCACAAATATATCAAAAACTTCAAATTGTCTGCATTCACACACTGACATGAGCCACAAACATTCCTTTCACAGGGACTGTAACGTCTTAGCCTACCACAGAACCAGATTTTGCCATAGACTACAAAACTTTTAATACAAAATCGTATTTATATATTTATAATTCATATACATGCCCTATCTGTGATTTTAGAAAATAAGAGCTACACACTGTACAGACACTCTTAACTCACAGCTGTAGGCAACATTTCTGGATGGAATTTCTCCCCCAATAAAATTAATGGCGTATTTTATGTACATGAAGGCTAAACTGCAAAAAGACAGTTCAGTTTCCCAGATATGCATCTCCTTTTAGGGCAGGTTTATAAATTTAAAAAGGCAAGACAAATGTACACCTCAGAATTACTTTCTTAGCTACAAGAGTTGTCATGTGATTGCTGTGGAGCTTCTGACACATGCACTTATGTAATACTGTACTGAAGGCAGTAAAGCAATATACACTTTAATGTGGTGGCTCAATAAAGGCTTCATTGTCACTCCAATCCAATTCTCAACACAATGATTCATAAATTCTCTAAAAATTAAAAATTTCAATGGGATACACTGTTAAAGAGACTCTAAATAGATTTCTTAAAATATTTCCCTGAAATATCCTTTTACATAAAATTTCACTAACATTAGATTAGGAAAAAAAAAATAATAATTAAACATGGCACGAATGTGCGTGAGAAACCAATGCTCCTCGGCCAGTCTCCGTGTCTCAGGAGCCATTAAAGAACGCTCAGAAACAACAGACACCTTCACGCTCTGTGGCAGCCATCTGTGAAGCCAGATACACTAAACTACTTCTACAGTTGATTGTAAACTTTGGTTTATCTTTATTTGAGTTCTCATTGTACAGCAAGCATGAACAAGAGGGAGAGTGGAGTCCATGAGGAGCTGAAGTGTCAGTCTGTCTTTAATCGGGCATGGTGAGACACCTGGTCAGTCAGGCCTGCTTTGATAGAGTTTGTAACAGACTGCCTTATGTTCTCCTCCATCAAATTATCACCCAGAGGCTTCAATACCTGTGGTATGAGAAATGTGCAAACAAACAAAAAACATGAGGTAAAAAAAGAGTTACATATAAAAATAGATATCAAAATTTAATTCAAAGCAATGACAAAAATAACCAGGAATGTGGAAAACAAAAAAAAAAAGTTTCTCCCAAAAAACAAAACAAAACAAAAAAAGAAAATTATGCTACAAATAATGCAGTTAGACATTTTATAATGCAACACACAATTACTTTCCTCTTATTCAAACCATTTACCATTCCTATTAGATGGATGTGCAATTCCATACCCTATATGCAGCATCAAATCTGTATGTATACAGCATTTATGCAGACCGGCCCAGACGGTCCTGCTTACTGTCCTACATGTGTTAAGTGTGAACACTTCAGATACAGAAAAAAGGTAAAAATACTGTCTAATTTTTCTTCTTGTTATTGTAGGGTGACAGTCTCTGTGGCTGTGCTGATGAAAGAGCACGGTGAACCAGCCGACGTCTAGGAACTTCAAAGAGTTTGGAAAACACCTAGAACACGGAGTGATTCGTTAGGTGAATGACTTAGACTGCCGCCTTGAAACTAAAGAGCGTAAGACCACAGAATTAAGACTTTGTAGGTTTCTCACCTTCCTGGGACTCCTCTGAAGCAAAAGAAAAGAGAAATGCGAAAAAGATTTAGACAATGCTTGGTGACACACCACAGATCTTTTCTGACCAGTGATCCCCTAACCTCAACTACATTGAAAATAACCTTACACACTTTCCATTCTTGCATTGAACCGTTGTGTAATATGAACACTTCCAATTTGCTAGAATCAATGCTGCATAAAAAATATGCTTCAGAAGAAAACACTGAATAATTATTGGAATTAATGCTGCAGAAATATAGTAATGGCCAAAAAACTTTTAAGCAGATTTTTTTTTAAGGAAGACATCGAGACTATTAATCTCTCTCCTATTTGAAGATATCAAAGAAAAATGTAGTAGTGAAAATTTAGGTTGAAAACTGAAACTCAGCAAATACTCAAGAAGATTGGAAAATAAAGCATTTCTCTAATGAACAAATACAAAATTCAAGTTAACACAATGAATCACTTTATAAAATAATGACAGTTCAGAAAAGGTCAACACCCAAACATTCTTCAAAGAATGCTCTGCTTTTTCAGCCTCTGAATTTACAGCTAAATATCCAATAGGGACTTGCATATTCTCAATCTTCAAATAGGCTCAACACTCCTCAGCCCAGAAATGACATCAGGAAATTACTATCATGTCCTTCATCAGTAATAACAGCAGCTTTCATTCTGGTCCTTGACATGCTGCTCAAGCACTTTATGACAATCACTCAAAGCACATCTGGAGTGGAACTTCCTGCTTACGGGCAAGTCCATGGAGAGCAGAATCACAAAGGGCTCTCCTAACAGGTGCTTGCTGGACAAGAGTCCATGGCCTGCCTTGGGATTCTGGCGTGAAGTCCAGGATTAGGACTTATTTTTCAAGTTGGGTGTCTGCTCAGGGTGTTCAGCTTCACTCATCCGTGTTTTCATGGGTCAGAGGTCAAGCTTTTTCTGAAAAGAACTACATCACTGTTCCATGCAGCACCACTGTCTTCATGGAATCAAGGAAAGACCATCCAGTATTTCTCCCGCAATCCTTTTGCTTTTGCTTTCCAAAACTACTGAATTTCCAAGTTTTTCCTTACCTTCAAAATTGTTTACTAGTTTCTTTTCTCAAAGAAAATAAAATCTTTAGACTATCCTGTTATAATCAGACCTAGGACTTCTGAACCTGTCCAGACACACAGATGTAAGCTAATCCAAATACACTGTAACGCTAAAGAAAAACAGATCTCTGCTCCTTGTACAGAAGCTACATCCAAACAAAACAGAAAACATCCTTTTGACATTTCTCCTGCAAAGAAAATAAAGGCATGCAAATATTGCAAGGGAGAAGAGTTAAAAATCAGAGAAAATGAGATTAGTCACTGAAAAGTCAAAAGACAGATACCAACCTGTTCCCATAGTGTTTCAGCAATCTGATCAATCATTGTTCCAATTTCTCTGAACTCCCCAGAGTATTTCACATATGCCCAAGTACAAAGAGACGTCAGTGCCAACCCCATGACAAGGTTACACAAGACGGCTATAGAGTTTAGGCCAATGAAGCCAGTCAGTCCTGAGACTATATACATTGCAAACATGACTGCAAAAAGAGTGGCAGGAGTACGAGCAGCATAGAAGATGTTTTTGCCATCATTGTGCTTTATAAAATTTGCATAGGTCTCTTCGATTTCAGCTTCCAGCTGGTCCTGATAACGACGGCAGAACTCATCTCCGCCCATTTTTTTCACAGAACGAAACTGTTTGATTGCCACTTCCTTGAGATCCAAGTGTTTTCGCTCTAGATCCGAAGGTGCAATGTAAGGCTTGTCCCCACCACAGACCTGAACAGACAGTAACAGGGCAGATTACAGGACAGAAAAAATTAACACTTCAAAGAAGTTCCCTGCTTAGAGTTTTTAGCTTCATAAAGTCAAATCACTCACATGGTTTGGTTTTAAATTACTGTATAACCACAACTATTTATTCCTTCCTTATTTGTTCTACCGACTTAAGGCAAAATCAGTTCCCAAAATACAACCGTAAAACTCAAGTTTAAGAACATTTACATTGCACCCTGTACCTGATTGCATTTGGCCCAACAATCATAATTGCACAAAAGGCTGTTACCAGAGAGTGGATAGAAGATAACAGATAAAAACATACTCTAGCAGTGGGTGCTGGGTCCGTAGACCTGAGGGCAGGGGTTCTGGCAGGGCCCAGGTCGCCTGGCACGGGTTCTTGGGGCCACCTGTGAGAACTGGTTCTCCTCAGTGGAAAAGATGGAGTAGTGGACAGCTGGCCAGCTTCTCATGGAGAATACGGCAGCCCACTGGGGCCTGCAGAGGACATCTGGTACCATGCCAGAAGAAGCAGGGCAGAACAAATTGGACAACTACCCCAGCCAAAAAATCATAGCATATCTGGGCGAATGAAGACTCTAAGGTTGACTGTGTCAGCCAACGGAGATTGTAAGGATTCCCTAACTCTTGGATCAGTGAGATCAACATTTCAGAAGTATCAAAACCACCTGGGCAGAACCGTTGGACCGTGTGCCACATTGGAACCCTGGGTTGGTATCAGGTGGCCAGTCCCCATCCATCCCCAGGTTTGGGGAGGTTGGGAGGCTGGGAATGGCTTCTCCCTTTGCCCTACTCTCCCCATCCCCACCCTAGAAACAGAAAAAATAGAAAATTTGGAAACAATAATCACACCCTCTTTTCCTTAACCCTTGATCCTTCCCATCCTGATCAACTATATAAAATCATCTAAAATTTTAAAAAAATTTTCAAAAGATATCCTAATGACTGAGCATCTGCTGTTAACCTTAAGCTAATACTAGCACTCTAAATCATGAGTCAAAAAATTCTTCAATAGTGTTTATTATGTAATGACTTATCCAACCTAACTTCTATAAATATAATGTTGTGAATTATTTGCGGGGAGGGGGCTTGTGAATTACTTTCAGTAAGTTTGTTTCCAGCACAGATCGCAAAATAGGGACTGGCATTTTGGCACAGCACATTAAGCCAGCGTCCTATATCGGCACTAGTTCAAGACCCAGTTGCTCCACTACTAATCCAGTTCCCTGCTAATGTGCATGGGAAAGCAGTGTAAGATGGCCCAAGTCCTTGGGCCCTGCATCCACATGGGAGACCTGAAGTTCATGACTTCAGCCAGGCCCAGGCCCAACCCCAGCCAATGCAGCTGTGGAAGACGTGATCCAGAAGATTAAAAGTCTTCCCTCACACCTGAATCTCTCTTGGTCACTCTGGCTTTCAAACAAATAACCAAATCTTACAAAAAGAGCATAAACTAGTATCAGGAAAGGAAACAAAAATGACAAGACTAAAAAAAGCACAAATAGGCCAAATTATTTTAAATACAAAAACCTATTCTACTCTAGCTTGAAGTTTAAAATTCAGTTACAAACCTGTTCCATGCTTTTGCAATAAATATCTCTTGCCGCTGCTACTGCAGCCAGATTATTAGCTTCTGCTGTTGCCTAAAAGTAAATAAATAAATAAATAAATAAATAAATAAATAAAAAGATAAAAGCACCATTATTATCCAACAGTATCTGTCATTCCATAAATCCTGATTAACACAATTATGTACAATAAATAAATCTAAATACAAGCCAGAGGAAATACTAATTTCTTATTTTCCAAGGAACAGAACACTAGCATAAAGGGTCTACATGGCAGATGCTTCTAACAGAGCTGTCCATCTATCTTCATTTTGCTTAGGTTCACGTCAAAATAGTAGAAAATACCACATATACTGAGGCAACAGAAAAAAATTCAGGCATTCTTTGGAATCCAAGTGGAACAGCTCTAACATTTTTCTCAAGTGCCCCAAATCCATGCATGCTCCAACCCTTTACATAAACTGGCTCAGCAACTGCATTAGAACCTAGGCACATCCTCTAATATATTTTCAGTCATCTCTGGATTACTTACAATACCTAAAAAATGTAAACATGTACAACTAACTGCTATACTGCAAAAAACAACTGCACAGATATAATTTATCTTCAAACATTTTTTCATCTGTGGCTGGCTGAATCCACACTAGCAGAACCCGCATGGAGGCCGAATGTAGTTATAGCCCTAAAATGGCTGAGTCTCCAGAGATAAGGAAGCAGGAATTACTCACACAGCTTTCCCTCTCCTTACACAAGAGACATTTTCAAGCCTGTGAAACTTTTTATTGCATCAGTTTTATTAGAAAATACTGCTTTTCCACTATCAAACTGAGAAACTGCCCAAAGTAGTCAATCATTAAAAATGATGAACAGAGTTAAAATAATATTATCCTAAAAGCAAATCATTAATACTAAATGAAACCAGCCTTATTTCCAACGCAGTCATGGACAAAGACAGCACAGGAGGCACCTGGCACAGAGAGGCTCACATAAAGCCGTCTCCTACAGAGCCCTTCCTACCCCACCAGCAAACAAGAGAAAACAAGGACTGTGCGATTCTGCTGGCTGTACACGTGCAAGGTCTACCATCTGCAATTACCAAAAACCACTTCGGAACCTAAGGACCCACAACACACAGTCTTAAATACTGGAAAGTTATTTCCATGCTAAAAAGTTACTCCTTTTGCTTCCATCAACATTCTGTTTGAAGATCTTGTTCTGTCTCATAAATAAGACTACAAACCACACCTATCTTTCTCCTTCCACTCCTCTCCCTCCCTTCCCCATTTTCCCTCTTTCTCACACACACATTGTCTCTCTCTCTCTCTCTCTCTCTCTCTCTCTGTACCTGAAGCATAGACTTTGGATGTGGAAGTTCCTCTCCTTGATAGATTTTAATGTAAGCCTAAAAGACAAAAGATTCATTATATTGCAAAGTTATGCAATCTGGCTCTGGATCCCCACCAGAAGGAAAATCATAAATGCAAAAATAATAAGCAATACTAAAAGGAATTTTAGGTATAAAAATCAGACACATTTCAAAAAGTTAACCCTAGTATCAATAACATTAAATACATGTTGCTAAATAACAAGAAATATTTCTAAATATAATTCCAACTTGCAGTTACAACTCACATTTAAAAATTATATATCCTTCTGATAAAATGAAATCCATAACTCCTCACTGCCAGTAATTCATGCAGATATGTTATAAAACACTTTAACCCAGTATTTTATGTTGACAGCTCCAATTATATTTGAGCTCAAGAAAAAAATATTACCTGATCTGTGACTTAAGAGAAAAAAGGAACAAACAGGAACTTTCAGAATTCCATATAGGAATGTTTCATCTTAACCTTCTAAATAGAAGATCAATGTGGAACTAACAAAGATACCGTGTGAGTGATCAAAGTGTCCAAAAAGTAACAGAAATCCACATGGTTAATTTTATTTCCCCTTGCATTTTCTGCAAGTTCCAGGACTAACACAAACCCCTACAAATATCTTATTCTGGCAGAGGCTAGACAGACTGGAGAAGAGCAGAGACAACAAATGTGACAATAAAAATCTATGGATAAGTTGCTCAGATGCAGAAGTTAGTACAGATACTTTCAGCTTCTTGTACCAAGCACTTGGATGAGAATTATGTTCCTGACTCCTAGTATCACTCCCAAGTGAGAGTGCAGTAGTACAGTGTGACAGCGTGTTCCTTTTCCACTACCAGACATGGAAAAAACAGGAAAATTTTGTGAATAAATCAGACCAGTTTCCAACAGATGGAAATGGTGTATAATCTTTCAAATATCCTTAAATATTACTGATGCACCCATTTAAGACAAATTTCTTATACATGCAGGTTAGTTTTTAAGTCATGTACGTTTCTGTCAAAGCCATTAATGAAAGAGGTTGCCTACCTTAAAATACTCTACAAGATCTCTACATGTGACCTTAGATCCACTGATCTCTTTTTCTACCAAGTTTTCAGGGGCAAGCAGCAATGGAACCAAATTCCGAAGTTCTCGTTTAAAGTCTTCATCAATATCTAGTGATTAGAAAATTGGTCAACATTATTAGACCAAAAATAAAAGTTCCCATTGGTAAGAGTTAATAAAATCCCATTTTATGAAATAAAGAGTGCACAGGATCTGTTACTTAAGGTAGACTCATTTAAAAGAAAAAGCCCATTCAGATATGTCATATCTGCTAGGATAAATATAATTCCATCTACTCCACCTGTGCCATTTCTCACGCTATTCATTCTTCCAGTCCAAATAGCACACAAATAAGTCAAACTGTAGACTATTAAAATAAATCCTATGTTAAGTATTAATGAAAATATTCCTTACAAAAGAGGCAATCAATATCAGATTGTATTCAACTGTATTACTAATTTTATTTCTCCAGTCCTACTGTAAAAGTTCTGTCAATTCCCAAGCCTTCTCTCATCATACTCAAAACAATCTAAAACACACAAAAAATATTACCACCATGGATCAGTGCCCTAAATCCGACTGCGTCAGAATAACAACGGCAAAGGCTTTCAGCAGACTGCAATCAGTGACACTGAAAAGGTGACATTCAGAATTCTTGGAACCTCACTGCCGAGTGATGCACCCCACGATTACCAGGTAAGCAATGTACTAGGTAGATGCAAACAGACCAGTGGAAACAAACAGTAATGGCTTCAGGAACTCTAGTCACACCAGTAACAGCCTCCAGAATACAACAGAAAGTTAAGGAACGCAATTGTCATTGAAAAGAAGAAAACACACTTTCAGCCTCTAAAAAGTAATTTCTGATTGTAGCAAAATGGGAATTCCCACCTTTCAATCTCCCATCGAAGCTAGGATTAGTTGCAACTTTAAGACCAGGATGTGGTAAAAGGAAGCAACCAAGATTGGAGAAACAATTGTGAATGTGCTTCCTTACATTCTGTAGCTCTTCGTGTTGATTTTGTTTTACCTACAGGCAGAAAGAGACAAGGTATGTTAAAAGAGAAAAAAATGTACAACAGAACACACACATACCCCTGATTCAGCTGCTGTTCCAAAAGGGTGAACAAAAAGATACTAAAGGCCCATTTCTGAACAGTTTGGTAAGACTTCACATTCTCTTAAGGAAAGAGAAATTCTAACACTCAATATCTGAAGAACAAGTTACAGTTATGATTTACAAACAAACCAGAGGTTTCTAAGATCTACCAAACAAAAAAATTACCTGTTAAGTACTAATAGCGGGAAAAGAAAAGAAAAAGAGTAGAATCGATAAAAAAAAAGAAGAGAAAAAGCCGAGAGCAGATAGCGTATTCCCAATCGTTTGAACAGCAAGGACGGGGTGGGGGACCTGAGGTGCTAGCTGCTTAGATGCAGGTACTTTTGGGTGCTAGTTATATGGTTGTATTTATTTTGTATAAATTCATCAAGCTAAATACACACTTATGATCTGAGCAACTTTCAGATACACACTTCACTAAGAGGTTGGCAAATCTTTGAGGAATTCAATCTGAGTTTGGCTAGGATGTCTGATGTACTTTGCATTCATTTCTTCTGAAGAATCAGAGCAGTGAGGACACAACCATCTGACAGTTCATCTTACATTAGCAGTAAGAAAACCATGCAGCACCTCAAGTCTCGGAATGTCACTGAGAAATCCAAGGCAGCATCCCAATGACAAAACTGTATTAAGTCAAAGGTAAGCAGATGTCTGCATCTATCTGACCTCCCAGGCCAACCTGGGTCACACACTGCATTCACTGACAGGTGGAAGGGGGTAGGGGAAGCGGCACTCCAGGCCACCTGCCCTGCACCAGGCCTGGTTCTTACACTCTCCCCTCTAGGAAACGGCAACTTACCTGCAATCTCTTTTCAAGGAACTGTTTTCCGCCTTCCAAACCGTACGAATGTTCATAAGGATAACTCCAATCTCGAATCAAAAACATTAATGTCTACATACAGAGAAAATATATATAATTTCTTACAAAATCTTACAAAAAAAATCATACCTTTCACAATCAAAGCCTCCTTTTCTCCCCTAAACAACCCTTACTGAGGACTAAGGGGGAAGCATCCAGCCTAGCCATGAAGACACCATGTGGGACACCCACACCCCAGATGGGAATGCACGGGTTCAAGTCCTGCCTCCATTTTCAACTCCAGTTTGCTGTTCATGTGACCCTGGAGGAGCAGGTGATAATGGCTTAAATGGCTGACTCATGTCACTCATACAGGAGGACCCAAACAGTGCTCTGCTCCCAGCTTCAGCCTGGCCCGGCCTGGCAAAGCCCAGCCGCAGCCCAGCCCCAGCCCCTTGCAGACATTTAGGGAAGCATTCTGGGTCTCCCAAATAAATTTTTAAAAAATGAAAAGCCACTTTCATAGAAACTTTTATTCATACAGAATGGGCTTCTCAGGGCCAGTGTTGCTGCAAAGTGTGTTAAGCACCAGCATCTCTATGGGCAACACTGTGAGCCTTGGTTGCTCCACTTCCAACCCAGCTCGCTACCAATGTGCCTGGGGCAGCAGTGGAAGATGGCTCACATCTAATTAATAACATATTACCTTCATTAATCTTAGTGAAATATTAAGGATCAATTCCAGATCCACTGGTCTCATTCCTATCCTGTTAGCGTGCTACTGACACTACCACAAACTGGTTTCAGTTCCACTGACTTTGCTGCTAGTTTGCTGTTACATTTTTGTGACTCGAACACTACAAGGTGAGATGGCTTGACAGCTTCTCACAGACAAAACTGTTTAAGTCATCTAATACTTAGTTACCTGAAATGGTTTCTGGTAGATTTCTTCCATTGCAAGTCTTCCATACTCTGTAAATAACTATTAAATCACGTTATTTAAAATAATGCCTCCAAAGAGATTGAAAGAAGATAATTTTAAGATGGTCCTATATCAGAACACCAAATGTCAGCCTTTAAAATCATTTGAAAGCTACACATTCAGCTTTTTAACACAGTGAAATTTCTTCCAGTTAGGAAGTTATGCCCTAAGTTTAAAACCATAATATATTGTCTTACTTTATAGGCTTCTAAGTGTGAAATCACAATAAAGTGAGAATTAAATTTTCAATACTCTTTCAGACATACATACTTGTAAGTGTTGAAGATCATCTTCTTGAATATTCTGAGATAAATTATACACCTATTAAAACAAAACCAATTTTGTTATTAGTGTTTTATTGTGAAAAAAGCAGCTTTACTTACTCAGTAAAAATGAATCTCTTAGCCACTATCTTAGTGACACACAAAAACTTCTTTTTCCTAGTAACAGTCAACAAATAACATAAGAGGGGGATGTACTTGTAGTAACATTTGCAAAAATCACAAATACAAAACCTAAAAGTAAAGGAATAAAAAACAAATGTAGTATGTGGAAACTATTTTTTTTGTTCTCAAAAGTTTCTTTACTGTCATGATTGTCATTTTTCAAGTGAAAGCTGTTTGCACATTTTTCTAAGCCAATAAATGTGAGAGGCTACAGTTCCTTAAAGATGAATTCCTTCCTCATACAATCAGAATACATAGTTAATTAGTGAGTACTTCAACCACCATCTTCTTTAATGTCATTTATTTTTGCTAAAAACAACAGTTTAAACATGACAGCTTTACAAGCCATGTAAACTAATGAAAACAACAGTAGGTGGCACTCTTTCCATTTCTAGAATTTTCAGGAGGCCTTCCCAGGCCACTAAGCACAGCCAGCAAAGGAGGATCTAACATCCTCAGCAAAGGGGAAATAAAGTTCTAGGCAGAACCTCACTGAGGCACTTGGAGCTCAAGATATAAAGTCAGCACAGGCCAGCAAACCTAACACTATTTTTCTGAGCTACTAATTAATGCCAACAGGATATATTTTTGTTATTCATTCATCATTTGTAAGTTAAGATTTTAACTTCAGATTTAAAACCTGACAGTATGATCACCCTGTTTTTATCCATTTGGGCTTCAGCATTTAGAGAATAGGTCCAGATTCTTCCACTGTCAGGGCAAGGTACAGGCAGTGGAGCTGTTTGTCTTAGATCACTGCTATTTACCATACTGCTTTATACTTAATAGGTGCTTAATAAGTACTTCACTGAAAAACTAACAAGGGCAATCTGTCATAGGTCAGCCAAATATCTATGTAAGAAGGGACTCACTCCTAAAGGTTGGGGGATCAGGTGAGGGTGGACAGTAACAAATATCTTAATCTTATGGGTACTATCATTTTTAAAAGCACTTTCATATGCATTATCTTTAGATCTCATTTATCACTGCAAAACCTCAAGCAACACAGGCAAGATGGGCAAAATATTCATTTTACAGAGAAGAAAATAACTGAGTGACTTGTCAAACTGACTGATTTGTCCAAAACCAAACCAAGTCTCCTGCTATCCAAAACGCTGGACACACAGCGCTATGAAGCCACAAGTTAACTCCCTCGCTGTAATTTAAAGCAAGCCCTAAAATCAACTAACTTCAGAGGCTAAGATGTAATAAGAATACATTTGCTTGCTCAAGCAAATCAAAAAAATCACAGTTGTCTTGCAAACTGAGAGGATAAAAGGTAGAAAATGGGGGGAAAAAAATGTAAGGGTCCCAGGGGCATCACTTGATGGGTACTAACAGATGTCTCCAGCTCTACAATCAACCAAAGCACTCCTCTCTTAGCTCATATTAATATCCTACCCTGTTTCCACTCAAACAGTGGAAGGAAGGAAACAGGAGTTCACAAACACTGGACAGCATTACAACAGTCCTAAGACACTGCGCCAGTCTTATCTCAGTCTTATCGCAGGAGGCTCATCTACCTGCCCCCACCTTTTAAAAGTATTTGCAAATAAACTTCCTGATATGCCATCAGCAGGTGGGCCTATCCACCATACTTCAATATTCCATTTTTTAGCCAGAGATCTGTCAGTCACAGAGGACCTTAACACACCACATAAAGAAATACTGGCCTAGCTTGAAGAAAACAGAACTTGACAGAACACCATACACAACTAGAGTATACAAGGGGTTCTCCCTTTCTAAATGACACAAGTGCTATAAACCTGTAAATTGTAAAAACATCACTCAGGTTTCCTAAATTAAATACAAATTAATTCATATGTGTCTCTTTCTTAGTGCAACACCCAAGTACGAATTGTCATAGATATCAAACAGAAAAATCAGATTTATTCTGCTTAACCAAAAAATAAAAAAAAATATTATCTACTTTACTAAATCTGGCAGCCACACAGCTAATTTCAATTATAGCTATCAGGTAACACCTTTTCTTAGAAAACAGAAACAGACTCTGATAAAACAACAACAAAACCAGAAGGAATGACTACTAAATGACTGCTTCCTCCAAAATTACCCTAAAGTGCCAAATTTCATATCATGGGCCACAAGAGCAAGTATGTCCACATCGGTGACCAGCAAGAAACAGAAAGTGCTCTCCTGAATCACAGGGCGCTGGAAGGCGGAAGTCCAAGGCCTCGGGGGTACGTGTGAAGGCTCAGCTCACGCCTCACCTGCACAGAGCTGGTCATCGTGCTGAGAGCGAACACGGTCGCACAGTCTTTGATCGTCGACTGGCTATCAAAGGCACCCTGGGTATCCATCAGCAGCACAGCCACCTGGGAATGGATCAAATACAGACCAATAAACTGCAAAGTTGGTAATTAAATCAATACTACATATTTTGGCATAACTATTCTTAGAGATTAATCAATCTGTGCTGTTTGACTTTTAATACTAGAAAAACAGCTCAAGAAAAAAAACAAAAGGAACAAAATAGAAGAGTAGAAACAGAATTTTACTTTTGTTCCATTGGGTCTGTCAATCACAAATACTTCATTCCAAACTTGTATGCCTGTTGTCTCTCTCTCGCAACCACCTCGCCATGTAAAGCCGGTCAACGGTTCATTGTTTCCACCAATCCAACTCGCAGAATCCTGTTAAAATCACACAGAAAACCTGAGAATTAAAGGAAGCTTAAGAAACCGCTGATTCCAAGTATTGCAGATGAGAAACCTAAATCCAGAAAGATAAAACCCAGTGGGTCACCCTGGCCAAGCAGCTGTAAAAGTTGTGGAGAATCTGTCTTCTCTAGACCAGAACCTTTCTCAACTCTGCTTCTCCTTCCACTCTGGGCTCTGGATAAAGACTCACAACCAACCTCCTGCTTCTTGGGGAGATTTCCTGAAACGATGAGAAATCAGAAAAGAAATACTAGCTATTTTAACATTTTGTGCAAAGAAGTTCCAAACAGATGTCAAAACAGTGCTGCTCTCCCTTAGAATAGCTTACACTGAAATGTTTTCATATTGCTTTAATTTTCTTTAAAACAAATCTTTAAAAATAACCTCATGATTTGTCTGGAACCTGATTCAAACAAAACAACTATTTTTTTAAAAAGGTCCTTTTAAAATCCAACAGAAAAATTCAATTCAAGCATAGATATCATATCAGATTGTGTTCAGTTAAAAATTACGATTTGGCATGATATTTGGCTTGTGTTACAGGAAAAAAAAATCCTGGGCAAGCATGGTGGCTCAACAGGCTAAACCTTTCACCTTGCAGCATCAGCATCCCATATGGTCGCCACTTCCGCTCCTGCTCTGGACTTAGATCTGGGAACTCAGTTCTTGCTGTTGTAGCCATCTGGGGAGTGAACCAGCGAATGGATAATCTCTCTCTCTCTCTGTCTCTCTCTCTCTCTCAGTGAATGGATGATCTCTCTCTCTCTCTCTCTCTGGATCTGCCTTTCAAATAATTCACTACTTAAAAAAAAAGGAATATGAAGAAATGAAGAACTCTCTGCTCATAAATTCAGTAACTTACTTTGACAGAAACAAACTACCAAACTCACAGAAGAATGAGATCATCAGATTAGACCTGGATCTACTAGAAAACTGTAGCCAATCAATAGCCTTTCAGAAAAAAAGATAAAAAGCTTAGATTATTTCAAAGGTAAATTCCACTCAATAATTCTTTATAGAAAGTATAAGCAAAGGAAATACTTTCTAACTGATGCAATTTCCTAACACCAGAACCAGATAAAGGTATTACACATAACAGAAACCACACATCAACAGATTGTATATGCAAAGACACAAAAATTCCTCAACAAAACAGTAGCAAATCAAATTTATAAACACAATTATACAATAATGTGGGAACAACATCGGCTCAACTACCAAGTCAACAATTGTTCATTTATTTACAATAACAGGCAAAAGATTCAAACTGATAGCAAGAAATGCAAAAAGGCACAAAATCCAACACCTATGAAGACAGGAACTTCCTCAACTTGATTGAAAAGAAAGAGAACAATTTCTACAATTAATACAACAGAGAGGATCAAAACACTTTTCCCCTAAAGAGAGAGCAAGGAAGACAAGGATGTTTGCTTTTAAGCCTTATATTCAACACTACTAGAGGTTCCAGCGAGAACATTTAGGCAAAACAAAAAATAAAAGGTACCTAGAGGCCAGTACCACTGTTCTGATGCAGTTCTCTGCTTATGGACTATGAAAGCAGCAAAGGAAGATTCCAGTCCTTGGTCCCCTTAACCCCACTGGAGGACCCAGAAGCAACTCCTGGCTCCTGGCCTCAAATCAGCTCAGCTCTGGATGTTGCGACCATTTGGGGAATGACCCAGAGGATAGAAGATCTCTCTGTCTCTCCTGTCTGCAAAATCTGCCTTCCAAAAAAACCTTTAAATAAAAAGTATCTCCATTAACAAAACTCTAAACAAAAAAAAAAAAAAGAAGACCACTAGAAAACAATACTGGTGATATACCAAATGCAATTGTTTTTCATGTCTCTGGTCAAACTGATTTTTGGCAAGGCACCAAGAGGACTCATTAGGAAAACAGTGTTTGCAGCAAACAGTGTTGGGACAAATGAAAAGATACATAACAAAAAATGAAATTGGACCACACCATTATATCATAACATGTTCATGTATCAACATATTGATGATTGAGTATATTACTCATAAAAATCAAAGGTAGAAACGTCCATTAACTGACAAATGGAAAATACACACATACAATGGCAAAAACTACTCAGCCATTGAAAGAATGAAGTACTATTTTATACTACAATATGCATGAACCTTACAAACACTGTTAAATGCAGCCTAATACAAAAGTCTACATACTGGGTGTTGCAGTGCAATTGATTAAGCCACTGTCTGCAACATCAGCATCTCACATGGGCAGCAGCTGGGTCCTGACTGTTCTATATTCTATCTAGCTCCCTGATACTGTGCCTGGGAAAGCAGTGGAAGATGGTCCAAGTCCTTGAGACCCAGATGAAGCTCCTGGAGCCTGGCTTCAGCCCTGGTTGTTGCAACTATTTGGACAGTGAACCAGTGGATGATTTATCTTTCCTTCTCTCCAACTCTGCCATTTAAATAAAACACATATTTTTACAAAGTCCAAAAAATTGCATCATTCCATTTATATGCATTTCCAGAATAAACAAATTCTATAAAGACAGAAAACTGATCAGTGGTTCCTGGGACTAGAGGTTTGGAAGGAAGGTTCCTTTGGCTGAAGGGTATGCAGTAGCATTTGGAGATGAAGATACTGATCTAAATTTAACTGTGGCTGACAGCTCACAGCGTGTGCTCAAATACCCTTAGTGCATAAGTTTTAAAAACACTCCCAGTTGGGGCCTGTGCCATGGCATTATAAGTTAAGCTTCTGCCTGTGGTGCCAGCATCCCATATGGGAGTCAGCCCAAGCCCCAATGGCTCCACTTCCCATTCAGCTCCCTGCCAATTCTCTTGGGAAAGCAGCAAATGATGGCCAATGTGGAAGCCCCAGAAAAAGCTTCTGGCTTCAGTCCAGCCTGGTTCCAGCTGTTGAAGCCATCTGGGGATTGAACCAGTGGATGGAAGATCTCTTTCTTCCTGTCTTCGCAAATCTGCCTTTCAAATAAAAATAAGTTTTTTAAAGGCTCCCAGACTCCCAAGCTCCCAGTCATATAACACTCACTCCATACCACCATCAGAGGGTAGGGCATAAAAACTGACCCACTGAAGGTTCTGTTAGTTGTATTCATAAAACCGTGCACCATGACATGCACATTAGCTGAAACTTGTTTCTGGGTGAAATAATTACAATGTCTTTCCCAAAGCATCTAAAGAAAATTGCTTCACTGAAGAAAATATGTAAGAAACTTTTCAAATAATAATAATAATAATAAACAACTAAAACCACTGTCCTGAGAAGTAGAAGCCGTAAGAGAACACATTCATTTCCTTCAATAAGTATTTTTTCTCCAAAACAGTTCATATAAAGAACTTTTAATTATAAGACTGTTTAATGCCTTAAATTTCTAAAGCTGATTTGTGAAGTTACTGTCTATATAAGCAGTTTGGTTCTTGAGATGTTTTACCAAAAATGGTCTAAAGTAAGCCAATTCCTTTAAAATCACATATTTAACTTATAGAAAGTCATTTACGAATGAAAAATAAAACCTATAATTATACTCTCTCAAATCCAAGATCAAAATATGTGATGGCGTATATAACAATTTTGATATTACAAAAAACAGAACTTTAAGTAGGACATTATTTTGAAGACTATAAATAAGTTAGCAAATAACAAAACTCCTTTGAAAACATTATAATAAGGATTTAAAGAATGTAAATACTTCCATCTCATCTATTTCTGATTCCTCTGGCTCTGGCAGCATCTAATGAGGTGTCTCTAATTAAAACCACTCACACAAATTTAAAATCTGTGTATGGAAGAATCCAAAATTTATTTCCAGTTTCAAAATAAAAATCTTGGGTGGGGGTGAAGATGTATACCAACCAAGATGTACTGATTGAAAAGAACTGCTTAGGGCCCAGCGGCATGGCCTAGAGGCTAAAGTCCTCACCTTGAGCGCGCCAGGATGCCATATGGGTGCTGGTTCTAATCCCAGCAGCTACACTTCCCATCCAGCTCCCTGCTTGTGGCCTGGGAAGGCAGTCGAGGACGGCCAATGCTTTGGGACACTGCACCCACGTGGGAGACCTGGAGGAAGTTCCTGGCTCCTGACTTTGGATCATCACAGCACTGGCCATTGCGCTCACTTGGGGATTGAATCATCGGACGGAAGATCTTCCTCTCTATCTCTCCTCCTCTCTGTATATCTGGCTTTGTAATAGAAATAAATAAATCTTAAAAAAAAAAAAAAAAAAAGAAAAGAACAGTCTATAGTCCACATAACCTCTACACTAATCCCCTTAGCTTACATGCAGGAAAATCAAATAAGCTCAATACTCCTTTAGGGTAATTTATTTTCCTTAATGACTTAAAATTCTCATAAATTATGCTCACTTCTTAAATTGGCAAAATAATGTAAAATTCAAAAGTGCCAGCAGCTTGTTACACAAGTCACATACAATATTCCACCTGTAATTAGTGCAATCATCCATAAAATACAACTAAAGCAACAATTAAATAAACTTTTATATTAAGTCAAAAACAATTTTATGAGCATCATCAAGTATAATGATTTGAAATTAACAAAATACACACCTATCAGAATGGCTAAAATTAAAAAGACCGACAATAGTGTGTTCACAAGCTCTATGAAACTACAAATCGTTTACACTGCCTGTAGATTTCTATTTACATTTATAAATTAATGGGCCTGGTGCATTGGCTTAACTGGCTAATCCTTCTTTTGTAAGCACCAGGATCCCATATGGGCACCAGTTTGTGTCCTAGCTGTTCCATTTGCCATCCCACTTCCCTACTCATGGTCTATGAAGGCAGTAGAGGACAGTCTAAAGCCTTGATACCCTGCATCGTATGGGAGACCTGGAAGAAAATCCTGCTTTCTTGCTTCAAATGGGATCAGCTCCACCCCTTGCAGCCATTTAGGAAGTGACTCGGTGGATGGAAGATCTTTCTCTCTGTTTCACCTTCCCTGTAAATCTGATCTGCCTCTCCAATAAAAATGAATGAAAGAAATATAAATTAATGAAACCACTTTGGAAAATGGTGGCAATCACTACTGGATTAAATAGGTATTTCATGCCAGGACCTGGCATTTTTGCTCTTGAGTGAAACCCAACAGAATTAAGTGCTTAATATCATCACAACTTATGCAAGAATGTTCATAAGCAGCTTTATTCATAGCAGACAAAACTAGAATGAATTCATGTCTATTAACAGAAGAGGCAAATAAACTGTGATATACTCAATCAATACAATGTCACTGGGCAATGTAAGATGATCAATTGCTTAGGATTCATACTGAGTACAAGAAAAACAAAGACACAGAAAGTACAAACTTTGTGACTACTTTTCATGAAGATCCAAAGCTGACAAAATTCATCTGTGGTAAAACCAGTCAGCCCTAACAGCTGGAGATAATATAAACAAGGAGGAGGAACAAAACTCTAGCAAGCAGGAAGTGTTTGTGGCCTGTTCTGAGAGGCAGTGGCTACAAAAGAACACACTTATAAAACGTATTGGCTATACTAGGGTTTCTGTCTTTTACTACATGGAAGTCATACCACCAGTGACAAATCAAGTGAAACTAAGAAGAAATATTTTAAATTATTGTTCTACAAATACATCTCCTCCTTTAAAACCAACACAAAACAACCCGAGTTTCCCCTGGCCCCAAGTATTCACACATTTCTCAGGAGTCTCAGACACTGCTAGCCTTAGAGAAGACAATAAAACCTAGCTCAACATTCCACAGGGCTGATACTGGGATACCTACGTTTCCGATAAGTTACAGACAGCAGTGCATATAATGCTTAAAAATAGGTTTTACTCTTTATCCGGCAACAGTTTTGAAATAAGCTCTTTAAATAGCAAAGACACTATATACAGGCCGGCTTTTCATTAAAAATGCCTTTAGCAAACGTCATAAGTGTAATCAAACTTCTGTGCAGCAAACAGAGCAAAAGAACCTTTATTCAGTAAGTTCAGCTACCCATAGTGTCCAGAACAGCTACCATGTTTGCAAAAGCAATTGTTCTACTGTGATCTATTTCAACTTTGAAGCAAACTATCAAACACTGTACAAATATCAATTCAGTGTAGGTATTTCCTACAAAATTCCTCTACTAGGGTTGTATATAGGTAAACAACAAAAATTACTTTACATAACAGCTTCTTAGAATAAAGACTTTGGCAGCAAATTGCCTGGTCTGGGATCTTAGCCCCGTCTCCTACTTCAAAGCTTGTTTTTACCTATCAAGTTGAAATACTTAAATTGTTACATAGAGTTATTGTGAATGCTGAGTAAGATACTACCAACGCTTAGTAACCAGAGCCCTACAACTCAGTACAGAGTCAAAAACCATTACACATTTCTTTAGAAATAACATCTGTTGACAGAAGAAATTTATTTATCTCCAGTTTATAACACTAAATTTCTCTTTTTACACTTCAACTGTATTCTTAATATAAGTAGTGCTTTAAAAAATCTACACAAAATGTTACTTCACACACACAAAAATGAGACTTAAAAATCAGAATTTTCCCCATAATTTTTGAAGACTTTCAGCAGAAATCTAGGATACTCTTACTGTAGAAACTTTGCCAAAAAGTTTTATCCAAGAGCAAAGAATTCACATGCAGCCTTACAGTAACGTTCCGTAATTACTTAAAGTGAAACACACACCTATTTTTAAACCATAAAGTGAAACATACGCCTGCTGACTCTCTCTGGGAAACTGCATCCTCACGTACACTGAGATCAGTGCAGAACACAATCCACTGCTTGTCTACGCCTTTTTGGTAAATGTTCCATTTTTATAGGCACACAGGTCTATAAAACAAACTATCTCAATGTTATTTCTGCCTTATTTTCGCTTCAAGGGAAAAGCACTAAATCCATGTAAGTAAAATCATATTAACTCAGAAATCATTCTGTTAATATAATTTTTCATTAGCAGAAAAAGATGATTTATAATTCTTTACGGAAATCTTATAACTGAAAAAGATATTTCAACTTACAGGCCACCAACCAGACATGTTACCCCACCCAGGCCATCATATTCCTTCTGTAACTTCAGGAAAGGAGGTGTTTTATCATCCTGATTACAAATGAAAATGTGGGCTGCTACTCTACTCTAAACTGCCGCTACCAACTGATCAAAGATGTACTTAGAAATGGCACGTGAGGTGACGCTTACGTCATTCCAAGACAAGTGATCAGCTCCCTTCCCCGACTACCATTCGATTTCCTCTCTGTGACCTGCTTGGGATCAAATACGTTTGACATGAACAGCTCAGACACAGGTAAACGCAATATACACAAGTTAACTTCCGAAATTAGAAGGTCTCATCATCACTTTACACTTTTAGAAGTACAGATTGTTAGAAAAGCAATGTTGTCATTTACATATTGCTCTTTCAGCTGTATTTTTCTGGGAAAATCTAAATGGAAAAGTTTTAAATATATCTTTCTCAATTTCTTCAATACATACAGTATTATTTGTTTAATTGCAAATACTCTTGATATTCAGGCACACTTGAAAATGCCTAAAAATATCCTTGGGAAAAGGACATAGTGAACAGTTTCCTGAAAAGCCGATCGGAAACGTTTACCTTATATCTTACCTCAAGGCAGAATTCATACACCCTGACAGGTGTTTAATTACATCATTCTGCCGAAGTGTTATTTTTTATTTTCTTCAGGTGGTTTCTGAGCTCAAAGGTCTCAATTTCCTGCTAAAGCAGACTGGAAGTTCCAGTGGTGCCCAGTCACCCACACAGGACACTCTGAGTTTCGACTCCCACCCACAGCCCCATCTTAAACACTTTAGGAAATGAACCAAAGCATGCCAGTTCATTCCCTCCTTTCTGCCCCTCCCCAAACTCTCTCTCTGCGCCTCTCAGATTTTTTTCTTAAATAAAAATACATCTAATACAAGTTAATTTGCTGGGAGCTTGTCAGTCAACTCGTAACATCTAAAAATGAAAATGTGTACAGGCAGATTCATCAATCAAAACAGACACTGCATGCCTAGAAGGCCCAGTTTGGGGGCTATGATTATCAAGGTAAGAACCACTCCAAAAAAACATTAACTTAGCCAGGTAGAAAAAAAAAAAGAAGTAACAAAGAATAGCAATACAATCTTGGCTATGTGAGTTTGGATGAGAATATCACATCCTGAAAGTCAGGAAAGGACTCCTATGAATAGATCAGCCATGAACATAGTAGGATTGGAGAAACAGCAAAACATAAGGGGGCTTTTAAAAGTTCATGGAAAAATAAAATAAAAATACAAATTTTACATAAACTCTGTGAAGCCCCCACATATCTGACATATGGAGGCGCCAGACTTTATTTCTAAGTCACAAGGGCTGGGGCCCCCAGGACAGCCGCTTTCCATGATCCCAGACAGCATGCTTGCAGTCCTGGCTGCACTGCAGCTTCCCGCTTCCCTCTGATGCGAAATCTGGGAAGCAGCAGGCAAAGGCTCAAGCACTTGGGCCCTTGACATTCACAGGAGAGATCTAGCCTGAGTTCCCGGCTTCTGATGTTCAACCTGAACTAGCTCCAGTTGGTGCAGGCACTTTAGGGAGTAAACTAGCAGATGGACAGTCTTTGTATCTTGTCTCTTTGCCTTTCAAATAAATTAAACTTAAAAATGTTTTAAAAGTAGCCACCGCTAAAAGGGGCTTACATTAAAAGTAAGTGTACTTTTACAGGAGTCTCTGCCTATTTCATTCACTGTAAAGATGCCCAAGAAAGAAGGGGAAATTGACAAGAAATAACAAGACGGGAGGAAAGATCAATAGTACTTCAGGGACCGCAGGATACATTGAGACATCCTGAGATCCAGAGCAGACACTCAAAAACACGCCCCACCCATCAGTGTAGTATGCAGAGGTGAACTCTGCAACAACTTCTGTCACAGCCTTAGCCAGGAAATCCTATGAAGAATTGTATTTCTATAAAATTAAAGATACAGATCTTGGTGGATTAAAAAAAAACAAAAAAACAAAAAACAGGGTAGGTTAGTCTGTTTCTAATCGGTTCAATTTAAAAGACACTATTCACCTTGTTATACATATATCTAAGCATGAAGTCCAGCAGAAATGATTTCCCTTTACGAAAAGCTCCTGCCACAGACACCACTACTATATTAAGATCTCGTATGTGTTCCTGTAGCAAGATCTGCTCCAAAGCTTCTTCATCAAGTTCAAAGTTATGGTCATCTTCATGAGCAAGAACAATCTGTACTGGACATGGTTTCTTCATCACCTCATCAGAGTTTACTAGGTCATCATCTTCATAATTCTCACCTAGAATTAGAAAAAGGAAACAGGTTACTTGAATCCCTGCATTAGAAACTTTTGCTTAAGGATTACAGTTGAAGCAAACAACTTTCCCCCTTGCAGATCATTTGACAAGTTACAAAAAGTAATGGTCAAGTACCGCTGTCACAGGACAAAGAACAAAAGAACTCCCACCACAAACACAGATAAGCAACAATACCAAGCACAGCCTTTCTTTCAATTAAGTCTTAATTTTGAAAAGTACCTATTATGAAAAAAAGCTACACATGGATTTCAAAAAATAATTTGGCACCAAAATAAACTTTTAACTATTATTTCCTATGAATTTTTAAAAGATATGAACTGAAAGTGTAATTTTTCATTGTGGAACAAAAACATCATCTCAGTGCATTCAAGGCAATGGAGGACTTTTGCCCATGCAGGCGATAGTTCATATCCTGACTGCTCTACTTCTCATCCAGCTCCCTGCTTGTGGCCTGGAAAAGCAGTCGAGGATGGCCCAAAGTCTTGAAACCCTGCACCCACTAGGACACCCAGAACAAGCTCCTGACTCCTGGTATCTGATCAGCTCAGCTCTAGCCATTGTGGCCCCCTGGGAAGTTAACCTGCAGACAGAAGATATTTCTGTCTCTCCTCCGTGTAAATCTCTCTAATGTAAATTCAAAAAAAAAATTTCCAATTATCTAACGCAAATTTTAAAATAACATAATTAATTAACTAATAACAGTAACCCAGTAGAAAAGGCTCAAGATGGCTAAAGAGAATCTACAACCACCTCAGCCAGAAAACAGCTTCAGGACAAGGAAAGAACGGTACTTCCCGAAGCCCGTCTGAGGAGCAGTTTCAATGAGCTTACGGTAACCACACGCAGCACAGGGACACCACAACTTGCAGAGGGAAGGCATACCTCCCCTGCCACAGCCTGCTGCCCCTGTCCACCACTCCTATCTTGGTTTCTCAGCCAGCAGATGCCATCTTACTGGGAAAAGGTTGTACATATATAAAAATAACAGAAATAAAGAGACCGACAGAGGGAAAAACTTCAGTGAGGAAGTGACAAAATCTGGACATCGGTAGAGAAGCAGGAAATGTCCCCTGCCATAGCTCACCACTCCTGCCCCAGCTACCCTGCCAGGGGATGCAATCTTAGAGCAAGTCATCAGAACATACCCTCTGGGAATGAGGGAAGGGCCTCTTTGCTCCTCAGTGCTGCAAACTCACACCTGCCAGTGCACAATCACCACCGTAAGCTAGAGAAGGGTCCTGTGAACATCTCCCAGAGCTGGCGCCTGGGTTCTTGCTCCTAAAGTCTCAGCATCAGTCATGCCCACATAGCAGGACTAGGGAAGGCCTTAGCCACCTCATACAAGCAAGGGTCGTAGCTGCTGGCGCCACAGGCCCAGTATGTCTAACAGTCTGCCTTCCAAATTAATCAATTAATAATTAACATTTTAAAAGAGAAGAAAGCAAGGAAGATCAACACAGTAATTAAAATCTTCCAAAGAAAAGTCTAGGATCTGATGCTTTACTGCTAAATTCTAGAAAAGATTTAAAATGGAACTAATTTGCAACATTTTTCAAAGCATTACAAAACACTGAAAAAAGTAGAATTCTGCTAAACTCTCATTATAAAGCCAGCATCACTCTGACACCAAAAGACAACAAAGATCAACACACACACACACACACACACACACACACAAAACCCTACAGACCAATATCCTAGATGAATACATGTGCAAAAATCCCCAGCAAAATATTAGCAAACTACACCTAACACTACATGGAAAATACATCATGTTCAAGTAACATTTATTCCAGAAACATAAGGGGTATTCAACCTTCAGAAACTAATAAACATCATAAATCGAATCAACAGAACAAATAACCAATATGGTCAGGTCAACAGATGCAGAGAAATCATTTGAGAAAATTTAACATCCTTTCATGATAATAAAAAAAATTCACTCTTCTTTAAAAAAAGAAAAAGAAAAGATTTTCTTTAAAGACAGATATACAGAGAAGAGGAAAGACAGAGAGGAAGATCTTTCATCCATTGATTGACTCCTCGAGCAGCTGGAGCAGCCAGAGCTGAGGCAATCCAAAGCCAGGTGCCTCTTCTGGGTCTCTCATGCAAGTGCAGGGTCCCACAGCTTTGGGCAGTCTTTAACTGCTTCCCCAGCCACAGGCAGGGAGCTAGATGGGATTAGAACAGGCACCCTTATGGGATCCCAGCACATGCAAGATAAGGACTTCAGCCCACTAGGCTATGCCACAAGGCCCAAAAAGACCCTCTTAACAAATTAAGATACATAAGGAACATACATCAAAGTTATGAAAGTTATGAAAGCTATTCACCACAAACTAATAGCCAATATCATAACGAACGAAGAAAAACCCAAAGTATTTTCTCTCAAATCTGGAACAAAGCACAACGTCTACTTTCACCACTCTCACTCAATAGCAAGTTGGGAGGAAAAAGGCTAAATATCCACATTCACAGATATATTGTACATGGTTAGAATAACTCAGTTCAATAAAGTCACAGGACTCAAAAAAAATCAACATAAAAAAGTAGCGTTTTTATCTCATTACAAGAGAAAAAGAAACTCTAATCACACGAATATATAGAAATACACAGCTCTCAAAGGGGAAAAAATAGCCAACAAATTTTTAAAAATCAATATCACTACCCATTAGGGAAATGTAAATCAAAACCACAATGAGATATTACCACACCCTGTCAGGATGGCTGTAATCAAAGAGTCATAAATGCTATCAGGAATGTGGAGCATATAAATGTGTTCAGCCACTACAGAAAACATGGAGACTTGTTTTAAATAACTAGAAATGGCACTGCGTATGATTAAGCAATGATAGTGGTGGGCACACGCAAGAAAGGTAAGAACTCGCCGTGCTCACCGTGTTTAATAGCCGAGATACAGAATCAATCCAGGTGTCAGCAGACGAAGGGATAAAGAAAATGTAGTGCACGCACACACACACACACACACACACACACACAGGAATATCATTCAGCTATTAAAAGGAAATTTTGTTATCTGTGACAAAAATGGATGGAAGTGGAAGACATTGTGTTGAATGAAATAAGTTAAACAAAGACAAACAAATGTGAGAAACACAAATCGAAGGAAAACTCAATCTGAACAAAGAATGCGAATTACTAGAGGTAAGGAGGAATTACAGAGATAAAAGGAGTTTGAATTAAATAAAAAAAAGCAGAAGAAACTAGGTACATTAATTAACTGTGACAAATATATGTTTATAGGAGAAATGGGGCATATATGGGAACTCCTTTTTGTTTTATAAATTTAAGAGGGCCTGGCACCATGGCCCAGTGACTAAATCCTCACCTCACCACCTTGCAAGTGCCAGGATCCCATATGGGTGCCACTTCATATCCTAGCAGCTCTAGTTCCCATCCAGCTCCCTGTTTGTGGCCTGGGAAAGCAATGAAGACAGCCCAAAATCTTGGAACCTTGCACCCACATCAGAGACCTGGAAGAAGCTCCTAGCTCCTGGTTTTGGATTTGCTCAGCTCTGGCCATTGTGGCCACTTGGGGAGTAAACCAATGGATGGAAGATCTTTCTGTCTCCTTCTCTCTGTAGATCTGTCTTTCCAATAAAAATAAATAAATCTTTAAAAAAAAAAACCCACAAAAATATTTATATAAAGATGGAATAAAAAGAAACCTTAAAAAAATTGGAGTAACAAGTATAGCATCCCTTGTTAAGGCAAAGCACTGGATTAATGTATTGGTGGCAAACAGTAAAATGCGGTTAAGTCCTGGAGGTTTAGCCTCCAGAGGGCTCTGAGCAACCACTTCTAAGTTACAAGCCTTCCCCAAATAGCTATAGTGCCTCTCCTTACACTCACAGCATACCAGATTAAGGTAACCTCTGCAGAAGAACATTATTGAACACTGTAAAGGGATAAATATAGAAAATGCAAACAGCAGAGACATATTTCCAAAGTTTAGGTTTCTGTTCCTTTCGAAACATCTGATAGTTCACAGGATGTGTGCCTTGCCTGGCTCTCTTCTCAGTCAACTGCTTGATCTCACAAGCAGCAAGTCACTCCTGAGGACTTGATCCTCTACTAACCAAAATGTGTAAGAGATCTTCCCTTGGAGACGGTCAGTTTGCAAACTAAGCCAACATACCTAAGGCCTCGTTAGTCAACATGACGACTGCCCCTCAGTCCCGTGAGCAGCCCGTTCCCAGTCAGCAGTGCGACAGTACCTGATCCACAACACTAATATTCAGGGATTTACAAAGACTATGTAAGGAAGGGTCTTCACATTAAAGCATCTTCAACTGACTACACAGTCAATAACACTACTGCAAAATGTGCTGCAAGGACACTGCACTACACAGAGCAAGTAACTTCAAAGCAGAATTTTTGGATGTGAAAGCAATTAATATTTTATTAAAGAGGATATTATCACTGCCTGTTTGAATGGCATGTACCTCTCACCAGGTATGATAGCTGAATGCACAAAAAGTCAACTTTCCAAGAAACAATACACATCCAAAATTAAGATATTTTAGGCAAATCCAGATAAATGGTAAGATGGCATGCAATTTGTGTGATTAAAAGTTCACACCATAAGCTAGGGAGCAAAACTATGAAAACACAGGCCACTTCACTTCCCTCTGCCTGTGCTCTCACCTGTGGGATGGGAACAGTAACAGGCACTGCCTCACTGAAGGAGCTGAACTGTTCAGGGAACACAGCAAGGTCTATGCGTGTGTTTGTTGTTAAGGTGACAGTCATTTTAAAACAAACAATCCAAAAAGAACCTTTCATTTACACCTTGAAACAGTATGGTGGCTTTCAAATGACCAGTTAACTGTGACATCACCATGCGCCCATCTGCTCAGGTACAAACCTGGGACCGATCCTTGGCATCTTTCTCTCCTTACAAAGCCATGTTCTTAGAACTTGTCTTCATTTTAGAACCTCTACCTACAACTTTCTGTAATGTAATCACCATCACCATCTTCCATACATGGATTGTAGTATCTAACTGATTTCCTTCATTAAAATCTCTTGCCCTCCTTTCCCAGTCCAAAGAACAGGCCAACGTAAATTAATCAAATCATTCTCCTTTAAATTACTGTTACAGAGAATGAATGACTAATAGTGCAAATGCCTTATAAGACTGTCATGCTTTTGTTGCGTATCTCCCCCTCCGACCTCTGCCAACACCATTTTAAACAGAGGATCAACTTAGCTTTCCTATATGGATGCATGCTATTAAGCTCCTTCTAACTGAGACTTCACTCACCATATTCTTACCATGTCATGCCTCTCATCATTTTATATTTATTTCTTAAGTCTAAGTTTAAATGGAACTACTTATAGAGAATCTTCTCTGAGACATCCAACCAGGTTTAGTCCTCCTATACCCCCAGAACCTTAATTAATTCTTTGAATATTTATGCAAAGACTTTAGATTGTCAATGCTCTTACAAATACTCTCAAATTAGTTTTCTGCTAAACCAGAAACATATGAAAAACCCCAAGTTTCCTTACCAGTCTCTATAGCTCACTGTCATCTTGTCCCAGCCTTTCCTCTAGTTTGGCCATACAACAACACACTCATGGTTAACCCTCAAAACTCCAAAGTGACCCGGCCTCTTCATGTTCCCTAAGCAGGCTACACCTATTTCTCACATTAGAATCTTTATTCTGGGGGTGGTACAATGGCTCAACTGGCTAATCTTCTACCTACAAAAGCACCAGGATCCTATACGGGTGCAGGTTTGGGTCCTGGCTACTCCACTTTCCATCACTCTCGCTGTCTGTGGTATAGAAAAGCAGTGGAGGATGGTCTAAACCCTTGCAACCCTGCACCCACATGGGAGACCTGGAAGAAGCTCCTGGCTCCTGACTTCAGATGAGCTCCAGCCATTGTGGTCTTTTGAGAACATCTTTCTTTGTTTCTCCAACTCTCTGTAAATCTGCCTTTCCAACAAAAATAGGTAAATAAAAATAAAGAAATAAAAAGGCAAGGAAGAAAAAGGGGGGAAAAAAAGGAAAAATTATCCTGTGTCATCCTATCAGGAATGCTCTACTGTTTCTGTTATTCGGGAGATGCAAACTGAATTCCAGGCTCTGGCCTTCAGTACCCATCATCTGTCTATCTCTACCAGCCAAGTCTCGGCTCAGACCTCCTGACCACTGATTCTAAACTACACCACTTTGGTCACTTTAACAAAACTTATCTCTTACCGTTCTATATGAAACATATCAAATATCTTTTTCACCTATTTATTTGTGTATCTATCAACTATACCTCCACAAAATATGTCAGCCACTGACATTAAACGTCAGTTGGAGGGTGAGCTCCAGGTGCAGCAGTTCATGGCCATGTAGCACCCGCAGTCCCCCCTGCAGTGCCCAGCGCAGTTCATGGCTGTGTGGACACCCACAATTCCACCTGGAATGCTCAGTGCAGCTCAAGCCTGTGTAGCACCCGCAGTCCCCCCTGGAGTACCCAGTGCAGCTCATGCCTGTGTGGGCACCCACAGTCCCCCCTGGAGTGCCCGGCACAGCTCATGGCAATGCAGCACCCACAGTCCTCCCTGGAGTGTTCAGTGCAGCTCATGCTGTGAGGGCACTCCAGTCCCCCCAGGAGTGCCTGGCGCAGCTCATGCCTTTGAGGGCACCTGCAGTACCCCCTGGAGTGCCTGCTGTGAGACTCCACCACTGCCCTTCCAACTCAGGTTCCTGTTAATGAACACTGAGAGCTGTCAGTTGATAGCTTCAGTTTTTGGGTCCCTGCTACCCACTTGGGAGACCCAAACTGAATTCCAGCTTCTCGCCTTCAGTCTGGCCCAGCCCTGACACATGCCTTTTGCTGAGTAAGGCAGCAAATGGAAAATCCCCCTCAGACTCTCTATGAAAGTAAACAAAAGTTTTAATGGCAATATTAAAAAACAACCTCAATCATTATTTTGATCATTTCCTGTACTGCAGGACCTAAAACAGTGCTCCTGACATCAGCCCTAGCAAGACTCACAAAAGAACATTCCCTGAATGAATAAAATGTAAACATTTCACTCCAAAGTACTTGTCCTTATGTATTTTAAAAGCAAATTTGATAATTAATTTACATAAACATCTCTAGCAATTTAAGAATAGTATGTATATTTACCAAAACACTGCAATAAAAATCATCCAGTTGTACCATGCACAGACATTATAAAATAACTAAGGGTCTTGACGTGATGTCTCAGTGTCTAAAGTTCTCACCTTGCATGCGCCAGGATCTCATATGGGAGCTGATTTGTGTTCCAGCTGCCCCACTTCCCATCCAGCTCCTGCTTGTGGCCTGGGAAAGCAGTAGAGGATGGTCCAAAGTCTTGAGACCCTATACCTACTTGGTGGAAAAAGCTTCTGGCTCCTGACTTCGTATCTGTTCAGCTCCAGTCATTGCAGACATTTGGGGAGCGAACCAGTGGATGGAAGATCTTTCTTTTAGGTTCTCCTCCTTTGTAAATCTGCTTTTCCAATAAAAATAAATAAATCTTGAAAAAAATAACTCAGAATTTATCAGGGATAAAATGTCACAATGACCCATTATTTGGAGACTGGCAATTTTATGAACACCAAAGCTGGTTTTGTTCTTATTGGTAAGGAAGAGCTGCTTGTTTTCTTTAAAATGGAAAAAACAAAGCCATTGGGCAAGAAAGCTCTTTGAATTTGAATATCTTTTTTTTGTTTGTTTTGGTTTGAATTTTTATTGGAAAGTCAGATACACAGATGGAGAAACAGAGAGGAAGATCGTCTGTCCATTGATTTTCTCCCCAAGCAGCCACAACAGCCAGTGCTGCGCCAATCCAAGGCCAGGAGCCAGGAGCCTCGTCCAGGTCTCCCACACGGGTACAGGGTCCCAAGGTCTTAGGACGTCCTCGACTGCTTTCCAAGGCCACAAGTAGGGAGGTGGATGGAAAGCGGGGCTGCCAGGACTAGAACTGGTGCCCATATGGGATCCTGGCACATACAAGACGAGGACTTCCACTGTTAGGCTATCATGCCAGGCCCTTGAATTTGAATTTCATCTTGATTGGCTCTGGCTAGCATGTGGCTAGGTTACTGTTAACATGGACACAGACAGGCTTTCAGGTAAAATATGTCTACCTATTATCACCATTTCTACTCTACAGAATTCCTTTTTTTTTTTTTTAAGATTTATTTGAAAGGCAGAATTACAGAATCTCACTGAGACAATGTTGAAGATGACGTCCTTAGTGGCAATATCCACAACAATGTCTGAAGAAAAAAACTAACTTCCTTCATGCCACAGTTAAAGTGAACCATTAAGAGCAAACACAACAGCCAATATCATAAACACCTCAACTAGTTTATACAATTCTTACTGAAAACGTCAAGAGAAGAAAACTTTTCAGCGGGAAGGGTACCGAAATCGCTGCACCCAGAGCACCTGCAGAAACTTTTTGACCTGGTGGGATGAGACTTGGAGTATTTCCTCAAATAACTGAAGATGAGACAAGATCTTACCGGTATGTTCACAAAGACAAAGCAATCGCTACCAAGAGGCAGAAGTGGTGCAGTCCAAGAGGAAAGGGCACAGCAACAGTTTTTGGGGTGTGTGTGTGTGGTATGTGTGTGTGTTTGTAATACTCAAAGCATTTTGCTTTTTGACTCTCAAGAAGGCCAAAGAATGAAAATGCATATCTACAGGTATTTTGAGAAAGTCAGCCAAAGGTTTAACATCAGAACACCCAGGAAAACTTCAAAGAGTCCTTCACCACCACAAAAACTGCTGCCTCGCATTCTTCTCATCCAGCAAGCACAGGCCCAGCATGACGCAGCATGCCAAGTTATCACCAGGACACCCACATCCCAAATCCGAGTGCTGGTCTGGAGTCCTTGCCCCCCACCCCCCGCATAAGATCCCTCTTCCTGCTACTGTGGTACTTAGAAAGATGGCAGATGAGAACCAAGTGCTTGGGCCCCTGCCACTCACATGAGACCCTGATGGAATTCCTGGCTCCTGGGTCCAGCCTGCTTCAGCCTCAGGAGTTCCAGCTTGTCCACAGTAAACCAGCTGTGAAGGACTAACCAACTGCTCGATCTCTCCTTCTGCCACTCAGCCTTTCAAATAATCTTTCTCCTTTTTTTTTTTTAAGGCAATTCTGTGGAATATCAATAGAAAAACAATCTACCTGCCAGTCATAACTTGGCTCCTCCTGACATTTTCTGTTTGCCAATCTCATGTTTAAACGGCATCCACTTTTCCCCAGCTATCCCCCAGAACCATCATTCTTTAGGAATGGGCTAAATGGCTGGGAAAGTGTCTGGAAGTTGGTAAGGCATAGGTTGACAAATAAAAATTTACATTTTTAATTTTGACCTCTTAATTTCCTTTTTCTACAAAATGTCCCCTCATATCACGTCCCTCACATACATATCAAGACACAGGAGAAATTTAAGTTCTTGTATCTGTGCTTAAAGATTAGCTCCAATATGCAAAATCAATTTTAATATTTCACTCACAGGAGCTTTGTAGACTATGAAACCAAATCTGTTCATTTTAAAAGAAAACATATACCGAGAACAGTAAGAAAACAGGGCCAGGTTTTCTTGGTTTTGTTTCCTCTACAGCACTGCTTCTCAAACTTCTGACATACAAATTACCTTAGGACCCTAAGTGAATCTAAGTGTTGAAGCTTTAATTAACTCCAAATGATGCCAACGGTACTAGTCCTGAGACTATACAAATATATTAGATATCATACATAAATGTTACACATTCAATTTTGTTTCATGCAGTCTATAATCATGTTAACACAATTCTGAAATACTTTTACTTTCATATTTTAATATTTTTAGCTTAGTTCTTTTAGGTAAGTTATTTATATTCTAGAACTACTACACACATATACAAAGAGACACACAGTTCCTTGTTTACAACTCCATTTTCAGAATAAAGCAAGAGGACAGAGCTCTCTCCCCATCCCACCCCCACACACACCTCTGCCTTTCAAAAGAACAAAATAAAATCTTCAAAAGAAAGAAATCGAGTCACAAAAGAATACATCTTTGAGTCACTTACTAAAATCTGTTAAGCAAAACAAAATACTATATTGTGAAATAGGATTATTACAGAGAACCGGAAAAACAGGACACAAATGCGCCACTTTCAGGACAGGTGATATCTATGGAAGAGAAGAGAACGGTGCTGAAAGAGTCTTCCAATCATATAGTGATTTTTTTTTTTAACTTTTAAAAGGATTCAAACTTAACCAAAGCTAATCTTACAAGTGAGAAGTATGCAACGGGCTCTTGGCCATCTATTTTATCCCTCTCTGTCACTTTTCTAGGTTTGAATTATGCTACAATTACATTTAATGAGGCCCTGTAAGCTGCCTTGGAATGGACTTGCCTGGGGAAGGGAACTCAGATTTATCAAAGGGTTCAAAATCTTCACATCAACTCCGGGAAAGCCATCCTCACCAAGACCCTGGGACGCGCTCACCTTCATCTCTGAGACAAAGCGCACATGTGAGAAGGACTTTGTTAAAATTCAGGATTCTAAAGCTAAAAAGTGCTGAATGGATCAAGATTGTATCTGTAGATTAAACCCAAGCTGTTTCCACATATCAAACTTCCTTTCAATATTACATATAATTCTTATAACAACCAATCATTGTTATCCAGTGGTATGGCCACAGGGAGAATGCTCAAATCAGTCCACATTTTCAATCATGCTTACATTTTTAGATAAGTCCCTAACATTAGTTCATCTCATCTATTCTCCAGATGAAAGATGAGTAAAAACAGTAAAGAAAGATGAGTGGGTTTAAAGAGCTTGTTTCTGTTTGGGAGAGAAGGACCGACATCTGGTACTGCAGACTTCTAACTCCCTGAAGTTCCACATAAAACTATATTTAGGAACAAAAACTAGAATAATTGAATAATCATACCTGTAGATAACATTCATTCCTCAGCAGACAAGGGAAGAGGGGTTATTTGCTACATAATGGTCAATTCACCTGTAATATAGTTATAACATATCCACATCTAAGTTACACTGTCAATATTTAATCAGCCGCAGCCACACAAACAGTAAGTGTAATGCACACTAAAGGCTACAAACCACCAATTACTGGTTGGCTCAGAATAAAGATCCTTGGACCCATCCTCCGAGTTGTTTTGCATACAAGGTTTAGGGTCCAAGGAAACTACATTTTAACCAAGTACCCCAGTAGCAACCACCAAAGTATTCCGATGAGGTGGTAAAGGATTAGAATTGGATGTACACATGACTTTAATCCCTTAAGCAGCAGTTCACTGAACACCTACAACATGGTGCTAGGAACTGGGGATTCAGCAGTGAACCAAACAAAACAGAAAAACTACCTGGCATCAGGAACTCACATCCTAGAGGTTGAACCAGAAAACACATACATGATGTCACTAATGTTGAGTGCTCCAGATAAAAAGAATGCAAGTTTGGACAAATGAAAGCTACTATTTTATAAGAAATTATTAGGAAAGACTTCTGCAATAAGGAGACATTAATACAGAGAATAAAAGGGCACATCTAGGGGCTAATGCTGTGGTGTAGTGCATTAAGCTGAGGACTGCAGTGCTGACATCTCACAAAAACCAGTTGAGGTTCCATTTGCTCCATTTCCCATCCTGCTATTGTGCTTGGAAAAGCAGCAGAGGGTGTCCAAGTACTTGATTATCTGCGCCCATGTGGCCACTGGGAAGAAACTCCTGCTCCTGGCTTAGTTTTTTGGCTTTGACCTGGTCCAGCCCTGGCTATATAACCCTTCAGGAAGTAAACCTGTCGATAGAAGATTCATATTCTCTCTCTCTCCCTCTCTCCTCAAATAAAAACAAATCTAAAAAAAAAAAGAGAGAGACAGGCACATACCTATGAAAAGGGGAAAAACATTATTACCAACACCTTCATTCTCCAAATACTGTATGAAACAATTTCAGGTGTTGTATCTTTTTCCTCCAGAAAAATACAGTGCCTACTGTGTGCCAAAACTTAGTACTAGACAACACCCTTTAATCCTCAAAAACCACTCTGCAGAACAGCTCTGAATGTCTTTGTTTTCGTAAAGGAAGACACGAGGTTCACGCTGAAAGATCTGCAAAGATGCACAGTGTTCTGGTTACTGAGCCAGGTGGCTACCAAACTCATCCTCTGGCCTTGTCCGGCTACACCTTATTACCAACTGAGCAAACTCAGACTTGTACTCCTGTGTGCTCAAAATTTCAATAAACCTTGAGAGAATTACCAAAAATACATTTGGTATACCAGTTATCAAGGGGCATGTACTGGGGGGGGTGTGCAGATATACTAACCTCCTTTATAACAAATCTTGGCATATTCCTCCCTCCCAAAACAAAATTCCCTTGTTAAAAATGTGTAAATTATACAGGCAGAAAATCATATACACAAGCTCCCTCACATTTGGAAAACACTTTTTTCTTCACTAACTTTCTGTAAGGAGAAGTGCTAAATATAAGATATAGTCAAAGCATACTTGCCTATCTTTGGCAATATGTACACATACATTACATATAAATAAGATAAACAGTTCATTTCACATTCATGGACTCCAGTTACATTCAGCACACCTACCCAATATGTCACAAGTATCTAAGGAAGGTTCCCCACCCCACCCCACCTACTTCAAGCTAATAATTACAGAGCAAGGCACCATGCCAGCTAAAATTTAAAAAAAAAAAAAATTGCTAATAATAGTCCTTGCTCTTAAGGTTCTAACACAAACAAGTGTAAAAGGATAGTATAAAGACAATGCCATGTGAGAAAAACAAAAGTGTTGTACCGGATTATTTCAGCTAGAATCATCAAATGCATCCTGGAGAAGTCTCCCCCACACAGACACCCCAAAGACCAGGTCAGCACACCTTAAAGTGGAAGTTGGGACCCTGCGAGGGAGGCTGGCGCCCCACAGCAGACAGCCTGCCGCCTGGGAGGCAGCAGACAACAGCCCAAGTATGTGAGTCCCTGCACATGAGTGCAGGGGACCTAGAAGGGTGCCCAGCCCTGGCTCCAGCATTATGGGCATGTGTGAATCAGAGGACAGCAGGTCTGTTTCTCTCTGCCTGTCAACAAAAATAAAAGTTTTCAAAGTGTAGGCTAAGAATGCTGGCCATTACTCTCCAAGGGAGCCACTGAAAGTTGGCAGCAGAGGGGTAAGATCAAAGCTGTACTGCATAAACTGAAAATGAAGACAGAATCCAAAGTATAATGAGAGCCTAAAAACAGGAAAATCAGACGGAGGGCGACTGGAAAACCTAGCCGCTGAGCAGAAGCCCAAGTCAAGAAGCCGACGGCAAGAATGAAAAAGGATGTGCGCAGGAGCTGCTTCCGGACACTCTTCCTTGGCTAGGCAACATCAAACCACCTCCCAATCTCTATAGATAGTCTCTTCTCATATACTTTGGTGAAGCAACACTGTAACACATTCTCATTTCCAGAAATATTTCTGGTATATTTCTCCAAGGAATCCATCAAAACTCCGGAAGGTCTCCTTGACTCAGGCAAACAGTTTAATCATTCTCTTTTTGGCACAAAATTTACCTCAGTGGAAACTGAAGCTATCAAACCTATTTTTAAAAAAGCTATGAAATTTGGGATAATCAGTTAGTAAGAAAGTCACACACACACACACACACACACACACACACACACACACACACAGAGGCTTAAATTTAGACAGGGTTATCAAAACAAATCTCAAAAAGATGTTTGCCAAGACTCTGGAAATAAGACACTAAAGTCCATTTTACCATATTTCTCTACCTCAGATGACTGCTACTGCTACAGTTTAAAAAAGGAAAAAGTATTCGCTGAAATTCCAGGCTTGGCCCAATAGAGACAAAATTCTTAGTACAAGAGCAGCTGTAAAGTAAAAGGAATGGTGCCAAAAACAAACATCCTTCCAACTGGATGAAATGTGACTAATTTGAAAAAAACAAAGGGGAAGAAAGTGAGAGCTTCTCACTACACTCCCCTAGTGTGGCAAGTTTACAGTGCGTGTCAGGATTCCTTCTGGTAAATAAATACACATGCCCCAAAACAGGGGGAAAGTAAAACCAGTGGCGCCATTTTTAGGTAGACCCTTGGGCTACTCGGGTTTTTCCAGGAATTACCCAGTTGTTTAAATCAATTCTTTGTTCTGCTTGGTTACAGAAAAACAGCTCCATTTGCTCCTTTAGTTATTTCTTTCTGTTTTAAAATACTTTTTAAGCATCCTTTTAGATTGCAAATTCTTAGAAATCAGGGACAAGTGCCCAAATTAACTTTGTAAAAAGGTTACCATGCTGCCTTTCTATTTTCAATTTGGTGATATATCATATGAAAGTAACAGCACTGAATTCAGTGATCTCTACTTCTGAATTATATACTTAATGACAAATTTAACTCACAAGTGTTTGTGAAGTCTTAATGACATTTCTCCACAAGAAATTCTGGAACCCTTATTTCTCCACTTCTGTGTCATATTCATTACAAACAACTGAAAGCCATGCTATAAGGTAAGCATAGAGTATATTAAATAACATCAAAGAGAAAAACAAGTTCTTTGTCTTAGTTCTCTATTTGCCTGTGCTACTCCCCTTTCCACTCCCCAATGAAAACTAATCCCAATCTCCATCTCCTTTCCCCAGCCACTCAGGAGAAAGGACTTAATCTCTCAAACTTCCGAAATAATTTTTTTTTAATTAAGGAAACTGAAATTTGGTGGCTAAGAGCAGTTTTAAGCCTGCTTTCTTCTACTACCCAACTGGGCAACTGAGCAGATGTCCATATTCCAGCAATAAAATCAGGGAGAAATTAGAGCAGGTGCTTAGTGGTTAAAAGCCCTTTGGGATGTCCACATAACACAGCAGAGTTCCTGGCTTTCAGCTCCATCTCTGCTTCCAGTTTCTGCTAAGGCCCATGGAGGAGAGTGGTGGCGCAAAGCCCGATACTCCTAGAACTGCAGAGTTCTGGGCTGCTGCCTTCCACCTGCCTGAACCCTCACTGTCCAGGGCTTTTGGGGAGTGAAGCAGTGCATAGCAGTTTGGTCAGTCTCTGCCCCACAAATTTAAAAAGTGACAGTCACTTGGTGCAATGGTTAGAATGCCCACAACCTGTCTGTAGGCAGGTCCTGTCAGCCACATGATTCACACTGAGCTCTGGGCTGCTGATTTGGACTTGGCCCAGCCCTGACTGTCGCAGGTGACTGGAGGATGAAAAAGCAAAAGGAAGACATCTATATTGGTTTGACTGATTCTCTGTGTTTTTCAAACAATAAAAAATAAAATTTGGGAGGAGGGGCCTGGTGCCTTGGCACATTACATTAAGCCTGAGGTGCCAACATCCTATACAGCTGGATGCTCCACTTTCAATTCAGCTCGCTGCTAACAGGCGTGGGAAAGCAGCTGAGGATGGCCTGAGTGCTTGGGTCCCTGCATCCATGTGGGAGACCCTGAAAAAGCTCTAGGATTCTGGCTTCAGGTGACCCAGCTCCAGCTACTGTGGCCATTTGGGGAGTGAACCAGTGGATGGAACATTCTCTCTGCCTGCTTCTCTCTATAAATCTGCCTTTCAAATAAAAATAATGAAATATTTTTAAAAATTAAGAAAAAAAAGTAAAAATTTTAAATGACAAAAAACTTTTAAATAAAAATAACACAGATTATATAATTATATGGGGTAATACAATAATGAAATAGGAAAGCCAATTACAGAAGTGGGCATTTGGCAAAGCAGTTAACAAGCCCTTGGCAGGTGCCAGCACCCCACAGTGCAGTGCCTGCTTCCACTTCCAGCTCCTCCACTTTCCATCCAGCGTCCTGCTCCCGTGCACCCTGACAGGCGCCAGCACTTGGGTCCCTGCCACCCACACATCAGACCTGGACGGAGCTCTGAGCCACTGGCTTCAATCCCAGCTGTTGCAGGCATTTGGGAAGTAAGCTAGGAATTACATGCTCTTTTTGCATTTCAAGTAAAAGGGAAATAATAAAGATTTTTCAAGAGCAGCTTAGAATTAAATCTCAGTTTAGGAAAAAAAAATTGACTATTTTGAAGGAAACATTCCAAATACACTGCCATGTTTCTGCAATAATAAGACTCACATAAATGCTGTCATATCTATTTAAAAATTAAAGGGCTGATGGAAAGAAGACTGTGATCTGGAGATTTAATAACTATCTTCAAAGAACAAAGGTGATTTTCCTATCAAAATCTCTGCCAATGTGCCCCTCCCACAATCAAAGACTTTTTTTTTCACTAATTCTAGTTTCTGAAGTGTCTGTACATTCTCCCACTAATCACACAGATGGTTAGTCTGATAAGGTAGATATTAACTACCAAGAAGGAACAGAATGTGAGACAAACATTAGAGATGTCAAATTAAAATCCATATCTCCATTGTAAATGCATATGGGAGGATCTGGGTTTGAATCCAGGCCACATTGAGGATGCCAGCTTCCTGCTGATGTGCCCCCCGGGAGGCAGCCAGTGCTGGCTCCAGGAGCAGAATTCCTGTCACCCACAGTGGGAGGCCCAGACTGGATTCCTGATCCTGCCTTCAGGAGCCTGGCCCAGTTCCAGTTACTGCAGGCCTTTGGGGATATAAGACCAACCTCAATCAATCACGCTGTCCCTCTTTCTGCTTTTGAAATAAAAACAAAAATAAAATTACAAATTTCAGGTTTTAGTTATGGTGTTAAAGATATAGCTAAACCAGGACTCATGACTCTACTACAAAGGAATGAATGAAGGGAATAAAGGGTGTTTTATGAGCTTCACTATTAGTAGTGGTTTCAAAGGCACCATTTGCAGGTATTCTACCAACCTGATTCAAATTTGTTTAGTTCATTTACCATTTAAAAATTCAGTACACAGGCCCGGCTCAGTAGCCTAGCAGCTAGAGTCCTTGCCTTGAACACACCATGATCCCATATGGGCACCAGTTCATATCCTGCCAGCCCCATTTCCCATTCAGTTCCCTGCTTGTAGACTGGGAAAGCAGTGAGGGATGGTCCAAAGCCTTGGGACCTTGCACCTGTGTAGAACACCCAAAAGAGGCTCCTGGCTCCTGGCTCCTGGCTTCAGGCTTCAGGCTTCAGATTTGGCTCAGCTCTGGCTGTTGCAGCCACTTGGGGAGTGAATCATCGGAGGATCTTCCTCTCTGTCTCTCCTCCTCTGTATATCTGACTTTCCAACAAAAATAAATAAATATTAAAAACAGCACATTATATTCTTCAATTAACTAACTTTTTATGACTTATCCATTTTTATTGGAAAGGCAGATTTTAAAAAAAGAGAGAGGAAGATTTTCCCGTCCACTGATTCACTACTCAAGCGGCCACAGCAGCTGCAGCTGAGCCAATCCAAAGCCAGGAGCCTCCTCCGGGTCTCCCACACGGGTGCAGGGTCTCAAGGATTTGGATCATCCTGAACTGATTTTCCAGGCCACAAGCAGGGAGCTGGATGGGAAGTGGAGCAGCTGGGACATGAACCAGCACCTATGTGGAATCCTGGCACTTGCAGGTGAAGGATTAGTTAACTGAGTCATCATGCCAGGCCCAAAATTGACTAATTTCTTAAACTAAGAATCTTGTAATTCAAATAAACAATTCCAGAAAACCACTTTGTAGCATGGCTGGTTCTCTAAAATGACTGTTTACTGAAATGAGTATATATCGAAGAAACATGACTATATTTGTCTTATATTTAAAAAATATGAAAGAAGACTTTAAGTTAACTATTTTGAAAATTAATTTTCAGTTCAAAGTCTCGCCCTAACCACATTATGATGGTAATAATTGCTTCCAATAGGATATTTAGCACCAGGTTACTGTTACCACTTTTAATAGACACAACAACCAAATTACAAACATGTTGTTAGCATTTTAATAAAGTTAAAAAGCCCAGCATTGTAGCCTAGTGGCTAAAGTCCTCACCTTGTACACTCCAGGATTCCATATGGGTGCCGGTTTGTATACCAGCTTCTCCACTTCCCGTCCAGCTCCCTGCTTGTGGCCTGAGAAAGCAGTGGAGGATGGCCCAAAGCCTTGGGACCCTGCACCCATGTGGGAGACCCGGAAGAAACTCCTGGCTCCTAGCCTCGGATCAGCTCAGCTCCAGCCATTGCTGCCATTTTGGGAGTAAACTAGCAGATGGAAGATCTTTGTCTTTCCTTCTCTCTGTAGACTTTCCAATAAAAATAAAAAAAATTTTTTTAAAGAATAAAGTTAAAAACTTGCCCCATCACCCTGACCCAAACTAACACCTCTACCTATGTTACAGGAAGTAGTAAACCGGCACATGCCTGCCACTGTCTTGTACCGACAGCTTAACAAACTACAAAATGTAGCAAAGCACATCCACCTATCATCTCCTTCCACAAGAGCCTTGGGATGGGATAATTACCACTGCTAGAGAGCAGAGCTTAGCCTGAGCGCTTCAGCAAAGTCACCCAGCTGTGGAGTCTTCATTCTTTTTCCACTGCACTTTCTTCTTCTTGATTAAAGAAACAGTACCACATCATCAGCATTTTGCAATAAAAGAGGACATGTCCCACAGATCCCAGAAAAGCATCTTTCATCAGTTACACACTATATATCCAGTAAGCTATTAGTTATTGGCTAGCAAAATATCCAGTTAGCTACTAAGTGAAACACAAGCTGTATGAATTATTTTTATTCCACTGGTATGCTAGCAGGGGAATTCTGTGGATCCCAAATTATACTTGTACTGGCCAAACAACCAAATCCAAAATCAGTCCCAGGATCTCTTTGAGGAAAACAGAGATGCATGCAACGAGTCCTTCCTGACTTGAAGGCATCAGCTGCTCACAGGACCAACTGCTCTGCAAGTGACTGCTGCCACACATACATTCCGTACACAAATATCCATCCTCACCAAAATGCGTGTACATCCAAGCACGCAGACATGCTTGCCAACAACCTGACAGATGAATTTTTAGGAGTCATTTTGCTGCTGAACTTCTGAGCAGTCCATGTTTCTCCATCTATCCCACTTCCTCCACTAACTGCCTGCTTCTCCAGCGGCTACCTGCTCTCTTCCCTGGTGTAGATTCCCATTTCAATGACGTGCCTTCCCTTTACTTTCCTGCCGTCCCATTCTTTTTCTCTCCATAGTCTGAGTTCAAACTTCACTTGCACAACATAGCCCAGCCATGTCACACAAGGTTCTCGCCCTCCCCTCCAAGTCCTGTGAGGAATAACGAACACCTCAGAAGTTTCCATGACTGTGGACAAAATCACACTCTCTCTCTCCAAAAGGAACATGACTTCATTCCCTCAGAGGAGGGCTTCAAAGAAGTCAAACCGAGCCCAGGATGGCGAGCATGACTCGTGAAAGTATTCCCCTGCAAGTATTCAACCTGCATTACGCTTGCACGTTGGTGTTTTCTCCTGGCTGCCTACCCGCTTTTTATTTTTCAAGATTTATTTATTTTTATTGCAAAGTCAGATATACAGAGAGGAGGAGAGACAGAGAGGAAGATCTTTTGTCTATTGATTCTCACCCTAAGTGACTGCAACAGCCAGTGCTGCGCTGACCAGAAGCCAGGAGCCAGGAGCTTCTTCGTGTCTCTCACGCCGGTGCAGGGTCCCAAGGCTTCGGGCCATCCTCAACTGCTTTCCCAAGCCACAAGCAGAGAGCTGGATGGAAAGTGGAGCTGCCAGGATTAGAACCGGTGCCCAGCTGGGATCCCAGCATATTCAAGACAAGGACTTTCACCGCTGGGCCACTGTGCTGGGTCCTGTCTGCCCGCTTTTAAATCTACAGAACAAGTCCTCAACCGAAAGAGCAGATGATGTGAGAAAGTCACTTACTGTAGGATCAAGTTCAGTTATTTTTTATTTTTGTTATACTTCAGTTGCACTATGTTTACTTCTGCTTTCCTTAAAGTGAATAATGCCTGCATTTTCTAGATGGTAAATAACACATCTTGGCTTTGAAAACCCAAAATGGTCACAAAATCAAAATACTATTATATGTCAAAGAAAAAAAAAAAAGGTGGGGGGGAGAAAAAAAAACACAGAAAAAAAGGCCCTCTACAAAGCTGTAAATAGGCATTTCCAAAAAAGTTTAAATTATATTCCTTACATTAACTAAAACCTCTCTTAAAATTACATGTATCTGGGATGACATTGTAGCATAGTGAAAGGCGCGGCCCTAGACGCCAGCACTCCCACGATTGCTGCTTCAAGTCCCAGCTGCTCCACTTCCAATCAAGCTCCCTGTGAACAGCCTGGCCAAAGCCCTGGAGGATGACCCAAGCCCTTGGGCCCCTGGCACCCACATGGGAGACCAGGAAGAATCTCCTGGCTCTTGGTTTCGGCCTGGCCCAGCCTGGTGCACTGCAGCCATGCAGTGAGTGAATCAGTGGATCAAAGACCTCTCGTATCCCTCTATATGTAACTCTTTCAAATATTAAAAAAAAAAAAAAAAAAACTGTCAAACAGAACTATCAACTGATTCTAAACAATTTTTTAAATCCATCTTGCTACTAAGTCCACATTTTGAAAATACATCTTGAATTGCAGGATCATTGAACTAGTTGGAAATTGGCCTTCCCTGGTATTCTGAGTAGGTAACTAACATAATTTTGCAAAAGTTACAACAATTCTAAGAAAGCTACTTTCACTTGGGAATATTCAGAAACTATCTTAAAGCCAGAATGTGGGGGGCGGGACAAAAAAAAAACCACCAAAACATACACTCGAGCCCACGGGCTCCTTTTCACTCACGGTTTAATTTCGGTATAATAAATATCTACTATAAGTCAACTCATTCTCCCTAAATTCTTTCCCAGAACTTGAAAATTCTGCACTGAATACACATACTCACACTTACAGACTCCTATAAACCCACAAAATCAAACAAGAGCCAACTTGCCTTACGAAGGTCCACGTTCCTCTGATCTTTCTCTAGACAGATAGCATTTTCCTACTGAACTCCTGGGACCCACCTCAACCTAACTCAGCTTCTCCACTTCTTCAGGAGGTGGAGGGAGGGAGACAGAGCTTCTCCACACAGGTGAGTGCCCAGTCCTTGGTGTTGAAAGCAGTGACAGGTGACTCGGCACAAAGGAGCAGGGTCCGGGTGGTCTGAGAGGCCAGCCACTCGGTAGGGATGGCTAACATCAATTGCAGGTCTTCTCCCCACCATTATTTCCACCCCCCAAAAAGGGCAAGAGCTTATCACTAAATAGCTTCTAGAGTCTCTTGCCAGTGTGTCTCAGGATAAAATCAAGTTCACGGCGACCGAGGCAGAGGAGCAGGCTTCTCCTCAGAAGGGAACTGCAGGAACACCTCCAACAGGTAACACACCGCGGCCCTGAGCTCATCCATCAGCACTCCAAAGGCACTACTTACTTACAGAAATCCACCCAGCACCTCTGTGAGCCATACCCTATCCAGAGTGCTTTGTTAAAGAGGGCTACCCTTTCTGTAACCCATCCTGACCAGCACTGTGGTGCGCAGTTTTATTTTCCTTTTCTTCTTGTTTTAGCAAAACCCTAGTTTTGTCATCACCTAACATATGGTGAGGGGCTACCACGGATGGTCAAGTTGTATTTCACACAAACTTTTCTAGTAAAATGAGTTCTGGCGGTTTAATCAAAATATTTAAAACTTCATCCAGCAAAACCTTTAACAGCTACGAAAGAAGAAATCTGAAAACACAAGAGCACATTTTAGTGTTCTTAACATGCTTTCATCTTGGCTGCACTTCCCTAACCCAGGGCTTTGGCTCTGCATAAGCATTAGGAAGAAAAAAAAAAAAAAAAAAACTTTATGCCTTTAACTACCGTCGAAATTCTCAATCAGGATTTCGTGTGCTAAGTTCACAGCAAGGAAAGATCAAATGCTAAACTCCTAAAAATAGGGGTGTCAGGAGCGAAACACACACACACACACACACACACAACCCCGAGCTGCCAACGCAAATGCGCCTTCGAGGGGGCAGGGGCGCTGCTTGAACGCATACAGTAGGAGCTCAGATTCAGCAGAAACGGGGAGCGAGGGGTCAGGTGACTTCACAGTGGACACTTGCAGTCGGATCGGGCCTCGCGGTCGTCCAAGCAATGAGTGACCGCTCCCGGATTCCATGGCCCAGTGTGACACCTTAGTCCTGAACCTGCCACCGCGGCCACGCGCGACTCGTGCCTACGGGCTCGGGTGGGGAGGAGGGGGGGATGCCGAGGAGCCCCGGCATGCGGTCCCCCCCACCCCAGGGGCAGGTCGGGGAGCTGGCCAAACCTGGCCGCGAGGTGACCGCTCCGCCCGCGTCCTCCTCCTCCTCCGCGGGGTCCATCACGCCCCGCCAGGGACGGAGCGGGCAGCGAGTGCCCACCCGGGCGGAGGACGGGGTCGCCCCCCGCCCCAGCTCAAGGCCGCCCCCTCAGGTCGGGGCGTACACGGCGGCGGCCACGCGGGCGGGCAGGGGGCCGGGCCCGGCGCAGAGACGCGCGCGCCGCCCGCTCCCCCGACAGCTGCCAGGGTCCAGGCCCACACGAGCTGCCCTTTCCCAGGCGGGGAGCGCGGGGCGCGGCTGCGGCTAGGCCCGGCGGGCGGCGGGAGGGGAGCCGAGCTAACCGAGGACTCCGACCCTGCCGCCGGCGCCCGGTGCCCCGCCAGTCCGCGCGTCCTCCTCCTCCTCCTCTTCCCGCCCAGGCCCTGCGGCCTCGGCCCGCCGCCCGTACCTAGGGAGGTCGTGGACGAGACGTGGTTAACCTCGGCGCTCGAGTCGCTGGTCCGCCGCCGGCGCCGCAGCCCCTGGCGCGGCTGCTGCCTTCGCGCTGCCTCGTCCCCCTCCGCCATCTTGTACCGATTTAAAATTAACTCCCCACTGACGTCAAACGCCGCCGCCGCTTTATCAACCTCCCGGGAGCCGGCGGGGCGGCCGGCGGGTCCTAGCGCCGCCCTCAACGCCCGGGCCTGGCGCCGCCTCGGCCTCCCCTTCCGCACCCCCGGGCCCGCGCGGCGGCTCCCCTCGCTCCGCCCTGTCGGAGCTCGCACCGGCCGCTCCGCTGGCCAGCGCCGGACGCCTCTGCTAGCAGCCGGCCACTGCCACCGCCGCCTCCCGCCCCCGCCTCGCCGAGCTGAGCACCACACCCCCTGGGTGCTGGGCGGGCCTGTGGAGACCGAGAGCCGGCTCTCTCCTTCAGCAGCCCGCTCACCCGGCTCTCTCGGCCGCTCCTCCCTGAGGCTGATGCGTGCCCACACGTGCGGTGGCTCTCACAGCCCCGCTGCTTCGCATCTCCGCGGGCACCCCCATCCCCCAGGCACCTCCATCCTAGCTGCCCGGCTTCTTCGCCGCGCACAGCCTTGCCGTCCCTGGCTCCCAGCTCTGACAGCCGCAAGTCCTGCACGCAGAGGGGGAACAAGCTGGTGGTCGCTGCTTTCCGGATTCTGTTGAGCCTTCTTCTGGACATCAGTGACGTCGTGTAGCAAGTTCAAGTCGCCTGTTCAGAAATCAGTGTCTGGAAAACCCGGTCCCTATTTTCTTAGCTTTTCATGACTACCATCTCCAGCTCCGTCAGATCCCTTTGGGTCTCCGAATGCTTGCATTACCCAGGTCTTATAAATTCTCAAATTCACAGCCTTGCACCCTGCATGAGCCCACCGGGGACCCTCGAGGGCTAAGGGGTTTCCCTGAACAGCTGCACCGCAAGCCCGCTGGACTCCTTCCCATCTCACAGGCCCGCACCTGCAAGGCCCTGGCTTCCTGACTCCCTAAGAGCTAGAGCACGGGTCACACACTCACCTCAGATCCCATGGCAAAGCCCTCCTCCATTTCCTCTTTCAAGTTCTTAGCTCAGTGATAGCTCAGTGATATGCCTGATTCTCCCCACCCTCCCCACCCCTCTTTCTCCCCTACCTGCTACACCCAGCGATCCCACGTGGAGTTACCTCCTTCTTTGGGTCTCTCTCCCTGCCCACCTCCAGGCCATCAGCTCTTAAGCCCTCTTGGTCTGCCACCATGCAGGTGGCGGTAACCTCCCCAACATCGCGCTTCTCCCATGCTGCCTCCGCGTGAGTTTTCCTCAAGGCAAATGGGATCCTGTAATTTATGAAACCCAAACTCTGGAACAGTTGACACGAGCGTTTGTGATTTGGGCTGCACGGGAAGCCTCCTTTTTTTCCACACAGTCATTCCTGCCTTCACTCTTGCTTGACAAATGAAGCTGGACTCTGCAGGTAAAAGTCAGGTAGAGAGCAAGATGGAAGAGTGGCCTCCCGGAGCTGGGAGACCCGCCTCAGGCATGGCACACAGGACAGCCCCTGTACCTATTGGATTAGTTAATCGCTACAATTCTGCCTCTACCACTGACTCACTTAGTGTTTCGAAATCATCAGGTCAATTTTTTTAAATTTAGTTTTATTTGAAAGGCAGATTTACAGACAGAAAGATCTGCCATAATGGCTGAAACTAAACTGATCCTAAGCCAGAGGCAGCAGCTTCTTCCAGGTCTCCCACATGGGTGCAGAGTCCCAAGGCTTTGGGCCATCCTCCACTGCTTTCCCAGGCCACAAGCAGGGAGCTGGATGGGAAGCGGAGCAGCTGGGATTGGAACTGGCGCCCATTTGTATGAAGGTGGAGGATTAGCCTGTGAACTACAGTGCTGGCTCCCCAGTTCAAGTTTCCTCTGCTAACGTTCTAACAGGATTCTAACAGGATCAAATCATTACTTCCCTGGGATGTGTTCGTGACCTTCATCAGCCGACATGCATGTTTACTCTACCAGGAGCTGTTCAAAGTGCTTGACATTTGCTACATCATGGGAATCTAACAGCGACCGTAGGGTGCAAGTGCCTCTACAGTTCTTTTGCTTGGAGAACTGAAGGCACCAATAGGTGTACTGTCCTGCCCCTGGGGCCCAGAGGCAGAGCCGATGCTTGGATCCCCACCGTGATGGTGCCAAGGCTACAGAGATGCAGAACCCACAGCTGTTCACAGCATGGCCTCCAGTGATAGCACAAGCTATCACAACCAAATAAGCCATCTTGGGAAGTTTTCATGGGGGGGGGGGGGAAGGATAGAACATATCCACAGACAATTCACCAAATAAGGAAGAGTTATAAAAGTGAACCTTAGGCATGTTCTGTTTCACCCATTAAGGGACTCACAGATCAAGGTAACACTAGGACTCCATTTCTCCAGTTGGAGAAAATCCAAAGGCCTGATGTGGCAGGTGAAGCCACTGCTTGGGACACCCAGCCTCCCCCATCAGAGTACCTGGCTCAAGTCCCAGCTACTTCATTCTTCCAGTCTAGCATCCTGGGAGGCAGCAGGAGATAACTCAAGTACTTGAATCCCTGTCACCCACATGGGATACCAAGTGAGATTCTGGCCTGCTTTTCAACTAACTTTTTCAAAAGTTTACTGGTACATTTTGCTGATATGGTTCAGAAATACAGATTCTCTCAAATCTTGCAGATGAAAATACAAAATGAGAAGGTTCCATGGAGAAGACTTTGGCAACAGCCAGCAAACCTACTTTGTTTTGACACTTCACCTGCCAATCTCATTTCTGGGCATTTACACTACATGCATAACTCCAACAATACAAAGTTATTCATTACAGGATTATTTGCAACTACAAAATATTGAGAAAGGAAAGGCAAGATGGACTTGAGAATTAATTAAATGGGAAATATTAATACAGACATGAGACTTCTAAAACATGAATATGTATGTGCCTACAAGGGTAAATATTTATTCAAACATAGATATACACATAGATTTATGTAAGAAGTGTCTTCAAAAATACTTAGAAAAATGAAGCTAAAAGATCATTTCATTTTTAATGCAAATAAATTTGGAAATCCCATACATAAAAGGAGTGTTCAAAGAATTCATGAAAAAAATCCTATTATTCCATTTTTCAAGACTTTTTAAAGTACCCTCAGTTGTATATGTAGATGAGTACATAAATATCCATGCATTTATTCTCTAACTCTGTTCACAAAATGGATCTTTAAATGAAAATCCCCCAGTTGCAATGATCACATGTGGTTCCTAGTCTTGACCTCTAATGCAGTTCCCTACCAACAGGAAGCAGAAGTCATCGGAGAAATGACTGATTCCAGAGGCGTAGCAGAACGGATACAAGATGAGCATCACTTGATTGGCAGAACTTAATAAAGTATTCAAAAATGTAATAGAGCATGGCACAGAGACACCAAGTTAACTTGACAGGGCTCTCCCCAGCCGAATCTGGAACAATGATCTGCGATGAATGCAGCTTCTCTTGACCATTCCGAAAAATAGTGCCTCCCACGAAAGAGGCACGGCAGAGAGAAGAAATCAGAAGATAAGGCTAGTGGAGTAAAATGCTAATGCATGAATCAAGACAAGAAACGTGCATGTGGTGTACATCTCGGTCTTGAAATTCTGTCAGTTTGAAAGGATCTCCAGACAGGCAGGCTTAGGCCTGTTTGTTTTTCAAACATATCAAAATAAGATTCAGAAGAAACGGTTTCTTTTAAAAGGCAAAACATCAAATCCCTCCCTCAAAACTGAGAAGGGACAGTTGCTGGCAGGTTAAGTCACCCCTTGCAACTCCCACATCCCGTATCAGAGTGCATGGTATGGCGTCCTGCCTCCACTTCCAGTCCTGCTTCCTGTTACTGCATCTGGGAGGCAGCAGACGATGACCCGGACACTGGGCTTCTGCCACCCAGATGGGAGACCCAGACAGAATTTATGGCTTAGTCCTGGCCCAAGCCCAGCATTTGCAAGCATTTGTGGAGTGAATTAGCAGACGAAAGATCTTTCTGCCTCTTCCTCTCTGTGTTTTCTGCCTTTCAATAAACAAAACAGCATTTTGCAAAATCATTTTGAAAAAAATATGTTTTATATATTGTCACACCGCTGTTAAGAACCATTAACAAGTTAGCAATAAAGGAAATTGTTTATAATGTTTAGTAGGGAAAGAAAACAGATTACAATTGTGTAAAAACACTTGTGGAAATGGAAAACACTGACATTAAATATGTTTAAGGTAAAGAAAGCTAATAGAATAATATAGAGCTCATATTTTTCTCCTAGTTTACAAACTTTTTGTGATGTTGCCACATTGCCTATATATATATTTTTTTTAACGACAAATGGCTCCTTTGGAGTTTTAGCAGTTTTTAAGATAAGAGGCCTGGATTCCAGGGAGAAGGATTTAAGTTAGACATTAGAAATGACTTTCTACCTGGGGATGTGAGGGAAAGTCTTAGAACGCACTGATGCGTGTAAACAATTCCAGTTAGGATGTCCTCCTGGGAGATGTTAGGGTAACAGGGTAAAGAATGATCCACAGTGTCTGCAAATCCATCTCAATGTGTAGCGCCTACCTTCTCTTCCTGCTAAAAATAGCTTGGGATACTCTCCACAGCCTGTTCTACAGCTCAAAAGTAGAGTGAAAACTCAGCACAATTTTCTAACCGGGTTGTCCAAATGTCCCAGAGCACCATGGCATTTCACACACGCGCCGGCGCTGTCTGTGCAAGCATGCCTCTCAAGGTTTGGTTATGAAAAGGTCAGAAGCTTTAGGTCTATCTGCCAGAGGCGAGAGGCCCTGTTGCTCTTACCCCTCCTAGAATTCACTTACCCTTTTTTCTTTTTTTTTTTCCTCCAGGAGCTCTGGGCACTGCTGGATGGCCCCAAAAAGTCAAAACAGCAGAAATAAGCTGATCTGGAAAAGGTATTGATTCCATGTGAACAGATCACTACAGAGTCTGGAGTGTGTCCCAGTTATGTTCACCTGAGAAGCATCCATGGGCTCACCCAGTGCGATAGCATAGCAGCTGAAGTCCTCACCTTGAATGCACCAGGATCCCATATAGACCAGTTCGTGTCCCAGCAGCCCCGCTTCCCATCCACCTCCCTGTTTGTGGCCTGGGAAAGCAGTCAAGGACGGCCCAAAGCCTTGGGACCCTGCACCCAAATGGAAGATCCAAAAGAGACTCTGGCTCCTAGCTTCAAATTGGCTCAGCTCAGGCCATTGTCACTGCTTGGGGAGTGAACCATGAGACGGAAGATCTTCCTCTCTGTCTCTCCTCTTCTCTGTATATCTGCTTTTCCAATAAAAATAAATAAAATCTTTAAAAAAAAAGTCATCCATGTTATTGGTAATGTTCTTTGGTGAACTGAGGTTCTAGCTCTGGGACCTGAACTCCCCATCACAATCCAAAACCCATCACCTTTCTGTCCTGAACCAGAGGGGCAGGCCATTCAGCCCATGGGAAGTGATCTGCTCTTCTGTCTTTATGATGTGTACTTTGAAAGGTTGGCTTTGTCAGGACACCTTCTTTTAATTATTGGCCTGGAGAAGACGATGTTTTTCTTAAAATACTAAGAGATTAAAAAGTAGAAGAGCTTTAAAAGGATTGTTCTACAAACATTTATACTCTGCCATTTACTCACAGAAATATTTGCTCATAAAAAAAAAGAAACTGCTCACAAATGAAACATGTAAACCGCTTACGATATCACAGGTAATAGGCAACAACTACAACCAAAACTCCTTAGGTCTTCCCCCACCTGCCATGTTCACCTAAACCAGTTCACCCGCTGCTGTTTAATGCAGGTGTTTTCTCTGATGCAGAATATCTTGGATGTGATAGAAGCTCTTGTGATTTACTTCCCTCTGCCTTCATTTTTTAGGACTCCAATTTTATCTATTAATCTAGTGTACAACCTCTTGAACTTTTCTCCTTGCTCTCTCTTCTTCTCCATGCCTTTCCATTTTTTTGGTAGTCTTTCCAAGACTCCACTCCTTTCATAGCCTAGTGTTCCTACATTTGAGCCAAGATCATTTGACCATCAATTTTTCACAAAAACAAAATGTTCAGAAAAATGAGTGACTAGGAACAGTCTATGTGGTGAGTCTTCGATAACAGAAAGAAGTTCGGAGCACTGAAAGTAGAACAGACCAGAATTAGTCCTAGCCCCTTTTTAACGGTCATGAGGATGATAAGGAGTGTTTCTGCCTCTGAGAAATGTGGATATCCATTCGGGAGAACAGTTCTCTCGCTTTCCTGGACCTCCAATGGGAGACCAGTGAACAGGTGAGAAAATGCCAAGCAGAGAGCACAACAGAAAAGGTGTTGGAGATTGCTGTGGGTGAAACAACATAAATTGGTTTCTGAGAAATGGAAAAGTTGTCTCTGCTGGGGGCAAACTGCATCTCTGCACATCTTGCTGGGATTCTTTCAATGACAGGTTTGTGGAAGCATTGCTTAAGTTACCCCATGCTTGCAAATCGTTGCTTCTGAAAGCGTGTCTCTTCACGTGCAGGAATGCACAACAGAAGGTGAATGACGGGCCTGGTGTGCAATGGCATGGCTGGTAAAAATCACTGCCTGTGGCACCATCATCCCATATGGGCACCAGTTCAAGTCCCTGCTACTCCACTTCTGATCCGGCTCTCTGCTAATTACTTGGGAAAGTGCTTGGGCCCCTGCACCCATGTAAGTGAACCAGAGGAAGCTCCTGGCTCTTGGCCTGGAGCTCCAGCTATTGTGACCATTTAGGAAGTGAACCAGCAGAGGAAGGATCTGCCTCCCCTTTCTAACTCTTTCAAATAGATAAAATCTAAAAAAAAAAAAAAAAAGAAAGAAAGAAAGAAAGAAAGAAAGAAAGAAAGAAAGCATATGATGATGAATAAGCTGTCTTTTGCAGATTCTGTAAGGTTCCCAACATTGTTGCTCAGGGCCTAAGTGATGATAAGAATAACACTAGAATTGGACTCAGGGACTTCCAGTGCTGGGGTATTAGGAAACCGTGAGCTTGACCTAATCACTGCTATTCTTTTGTTGGACTCTGCAGATTCTTTTCATTAACCTCAGAAGTAATGGCCACTAATTAGTCCCAGAAGTTGCATGGTGACTATCACTAATACGTTAATTTGTCACACTAGAGGCATCCTTTGACATTAAACACTGGTGGAGGGCATATTGAGAAACTCAATAGAAATTTTTCACAGGGAAGAGGAAAATCAGAATTCCAGCTGGAAATGGTGTGGACAAGAATACAAATTCTGGGGACTGGCTAAAGTTCTTGCCTTGCCCATACTGGCGTCCCATATGAGAACCGAATCTAATCCCGGTGGCCCTGCTTCCCATCCAGCTCCCTGCTTGTGACCTGGGAAAGCAGCTGAGAATGGCCCAAAGCCTTGGGACCCTCACCCACGTGGGAGACATAGAAGAGGCTCCTGGCTTTGGATCAGCTCAGCTTTGGCCATTGCGGCTACTTGGGGAGTGAATCAGTGGATGGAAGCTCCTGCTCTCTGTATCTCCTCCTCTCTGTGTATATCTGACTTTCCAGTAAAAATAAACAAATCTTTAAAGAAAAGAGAATACAAACTTTGGTTTCTTGATTGACAAATATTTTATTTATATGCAAAACTGGTGAGCCAGTGTTCAATGATACACTTTGAGAGTAAATCAAGAACATCAAGGCTTTGCTGGGGGATAACAATTGTTGTAGAAGTCTAGACACAGGTGCCTGCCTCTCCTGGGACAGCTGCATCTCCTGTGGAGCACTGTGGGCAGCTTGAAAGGCAGTCGCTCTGTATGTAACTGCATGGGTGGATGGGTTCCCCCCAGGCTTCCTGCCTAACATTGGGCATCTATTTTTTTATACAACAAGGACCAGCTGTCCTCTCATGAATGCAAAGGGAAAAATCATAATCCTCTGACCTATATTTCTCTTCAAGGGCGATGGCTTAACCTGGTATACATGAGCATCAGCCAAGTTTAGTGAAAAGAACACCAGTTTTGAAACTCACACCTCAGCTCCATCACTTGTTTTGATGATATTGGGAAAGATGATTAACCCCTTGACTCTCGCTTTCCTCTGGTCCTGTAACAAAGTGAAGTCTTTAACCTGACAGCTGGCAGATGGCTGTACATCGCAGCCACCAGGATTACTGCACCAAATGAAGCAGCTCTTTCAAGTCTAAGAAGGGATCTAGAAGCAATAGTCATCAAATCTGTGCATGATTTCATTTAGTCTAGCAAACATCTCCACAGGCCAAAGATTGTTGACTTTATCCTCATTATCAGCCTGTCACAGGTGAACAAACTAAGATCTTAAAAGACTGTATGTTGGGCCTGGCGCGATAGCCTTATGGCTAAAGTCCTTGCCTTGTAAGTGCCAGGATCCCATATGGGTGCCAGTTCTAATCTTGGCAGCCCCGCTTCCCATCCAGCTCCCTGCTTGTGGCCTGGGAAAGCAGCAGAGGATGGCCCAAAGCCTTGGGACCCTGTACCCGCATAGGAGACCTGGAAGAGGCTCCTGGCTTCAGATTGGCTCAGCCAGGGGAGTGCGACTGCTTGGGGAGTGAATCATAGGACAAAGGATCCTCCTCTCTGTCCAATAAAAATAAATCTAAAAAAAAAAAAAAGGCTGCATACTTTGCTAAAGGCCACATGACTAGCAATTTGAACAGCTGAGATGTCAACCTAGCTCTGTCTGCTTCAAGAGCCCATATTCTTACCACTGTGTCTCCAGATAACACAGTGACTTTAGAGCTGGGCTCTGAGAACTCTCTTAGCATAACAGCCATTTCTCTAGCCCACTAAGACGGTAGAAGCACATCTTCTGGGTACCCAGGAGATGGTTGGGGATACCTGGGGTGAACAATGTCCATGAAAAGGATCCCCACAGGTACCACAACAAGACTTCCCCTAGTTGTAATGACAAGCATCTCCTGGGATGACTGACATCTAAAGGAATTCACAGATGTCTTACAGTCACTAACATAATTTAGCAGAGAGAAGCCACAAAACTCCAAAACTGTGAATTCCATTGACTTCCGTGTGATTGGAAAAGGAGATCGAGACTGTCTTTAGATTACAATTATCACACAAAAGAAGGCTGGCAGAAACTCTCTAGAAACTGTCTATATTATGTTCTATAGTAATTTCGCAAAAATAGCAATGAGAGAGGGAATGTAATTACCATAACACAGAAAATGTGCTTGTAGCCTGAAGCCAGACCTGCCTTGTACTTTAAACTCCAATGAGAGTGTGGTATGAATAGCATTTAGCTCAGTCAGCAGGCTCCCTATAACTTGCCTACCCTCAGGAATGCCTTTGAAGTCTGTGAGAAACCCAAACTTCACAGAATAAACTGCATATCTTGGCCTCTTTTAAGGTTAAGACAATATCTACATTGGCCTCCTTACCATCAAAGTCGTTTATTTGTACCTGGAGAAGAGCCAAATCTTTCTTTCCATCTCATAGTTGAGCTTAATTTCAAGCTCGAAAAGAACTGGCTGGTTGGTTGGCAGGCAAAAACATTTCACCTTGATGAAGCGTTTGGAATCCATTGTCCTTGCTGTAGCCCATTTAGGAATTACATTCACTCCCATTACTGTAGCTGTCTTGCACTTTGCCTCCAACACTTGCCCTAGGTCTCAATCCCTCCTTCCCTGCTCCATTGTTACGAGCATCCATAACTGCGAATACCCTCAGTGTGAGTTCCTTTTCTCCCTTTCCTGTTGCTCAAGCTGAAACAATCACAGGTTAATCATGGCCTCCTGCACTGCCTCGCAAACACTTTTTTTTCCAAGTTGACTCTGATCACTCTCTCAGAAGGTGAGCTATGATATGAAATAATGAAATGATTCTTGTTCTAAGACATTATGTTTTGGAGGACTTGATTATACATAAATAAATAACCAGAATACGTGTACATGTTTATAATACCAATGGATCAATGACTATCTATGTATGTGTATTTATATGTGTATGTGATAAACATACACATACGTAACAATAATAAGCACTGAATTCAAACGAGGATAAATTTGCTAAATTCCTTGCTTCTGCTGTCTAAAGCAGTGGTTCTGGTTTTTGTTTTGTTTTGCTTGTCTTGATAGTAATGAAAATGAGAAACAGCTTTCACTTGCATGACATGTTTCTGCAGATGTACTCAAACACCTGCTAATGACCACTGTAAATTAGACCATGTACCATGCATTTCCCATTAGGAACAGGTCCAGTATTGGTGGGGTGTTAGCATCTACAAACTTGGGTAACTTCTTCCAGAAAACGAATTATAAGGGGCCAGTGTTGTGGCATAGTAGGTTAAGCCACAGTCTGCAATACCGGTATCCTACATACGTGCCAATTTAAGCCCTGGTGTTCCACTTCCAATCCAGCTCTCTGCTAATGTGGAAAAGCAATGGAAGATGGCCCAATTACTTTAGACTCTTCACCCACTCAGGAGACCAGGAATAGACTACTGGTTCCTAGATTCAGCCAGGCCTGGCCCAACCATGGACATTGCAGCAATTTGAGGTGTGAATCTGGACAGAAGACTTTTCTGTGTCACTTCCTCTCTCTCACTCATAAGGCTGCCTTTCAAATACATAAACCTTAACAAAAAAAGAAATGAAAAAATCTAGGAATTAGAAAGTATAAAAATAAATGTATTTTTTAAAAAGTCCCACCAATCACAACTCCTAAACATGTAAGAAACACTCAAAACATGTAGAAAAATGTATTTTTAAGATATTAATTCTTGTTTATTTGAAAGCCAGGGTTAAAGAACAAGAAGGAAAGATAGAGATCTTTCATTCGCTGGTTCACGCCCCCGCCATCCCTTAAAAGCCACTACAGCCATGGCTGGGGTCAGCCAGAGCCAGGAGCTGGGACTGTCATCCGGGTCTCCCACAAGGGTCCAAGAGTCCAAAGATCTGGGCCATCCTCCACTGTTTCCCAGCCCACTAGTAGAGAACTAGATAGGAAATGGGGCAGCCAGAATTTTAACTGCTGTTCAAATGGGATGCTGGCACTGTAAGCCACAGCTTAATCCATTATGCTACAATGTCCCCAGAACAATTATTTTTAATTTGTTTCTTTCATGGCATTGTTTACTAAAACACTTTTTTTCTGAATTGTGGCTGTATGGTCTTTGAGGATGTCAGGGTAGTTTTCTTTTTCTTCTTTAAGATGTATTTTTATTTGAAATGCAGGTTTACAGATGGAGAAGGAGATGCAGAGGAATAGGTCTTCTAGCTACTCACTCACGCCCAGAGGGCCACAGAAGCCAGAGCTCAAACCAGGAACCTGGAGCCTCGCCTGGGATTCCCATGGGATGTGGAGGTTCTGGGGTTTGGTCCACCTTCTACTTCTTTTCCAGGCCACAAGCAGGGAGCTGGATGGGAAGTGGAGCAGCCAGGACATGAATCAGCACGCATATGGGCTGCCCAGCACTGCAGGTGGAGCAGTAACCGTTCATGCCACAGCACGAGCCCTCTGGGGAGATCAGTTTTTGAACTGAGAATAGAAAGACAAGTTAGTTTTCCCTGTAGTGAAAAGTTGTCACTTATTGATTGTTCAGAAAAAGTCCCTTTCAGCATTATCACATTTTATTTTTAGTACATAAACCTTTAGGATTATCTTCAAAGTCGAGAAAAATCTGTATAAGGTCTCTTTTATGTAGATGTTTCCAGGGCCTATCAGGTTTTCTTTTCCATGACAACCGCAAATACTGTTTGGATTGAAAATGTAAGGAATATTTATTAAATATGCATGCTGCATTTTACAGTGAATTCTTGACAGGAGAGAAATTCTAATTTTACTCATCATTGATGAGTATAAAAACAAATTCTCTGTTTACGATTTAGCCTGTCTTCTATTTGGAATAATTTTTCCATAAACTCTTTTCTGGCTTGATGTTATTCATACATTTTCCTCCAATCCCCACACACATACTGCTGGAACTCACATTGCAGGAAACTTTTTTTTTTTTGAAGATTTGTTTAATTTTTATTAGAAAGTCAGATTTACAGAGAGGAGAGACAGAAAGATCTTCAACTGTTGGTTCACTCCCCAAGTGGCTACAACAGTGCTCCAAAGCCAGGAGCCAGGAGCCAGGAGCTTCCTCCAGGTCCCCCATGCGGGTGCAGGGTTCCAAGGCTTTGGGCTGTCCTCAACTGCTTTCCCAGGCCACAAGCAGGGAGCTGGATGGGAAGTGGAGGAGCCAGGACATGAACTGGCGCCCACACGGGATCCTGGTGCATAGAAGGTGAGTGTGGGGAGCTGTAGAGAGCCTACAGCACACACCCTAGACAGACGGGCGCCGAACTGCTGCTTCCTGCTGTGCTAGAAAAAACAAGTCACAGGAAGTCTGCTGTGATTGGCCCAGGGGTGCGTGGATGGCGCGTGGACAGCGCGTGATCTGTGTGAGGATTGGCCTGCCCGCTGCGTGCACAGGTGACCTTTACGTTGATTGGCCGGGTTACCCAAGATATAAGGGAGCCAGAGAACCGGGGAGGGGGGAGAGAGAGTGCGCCTCGGAGGGAGAGAGAGGGAGAGAACACGTCTTGCCAAGATGTAGCTGCTGCGCGCCTCGTGATGCGTGGCGGCTGCGCTGTGGCTGCATGGCGGCCGCCGTGCAGCCGCTGCGCACCGGTTTTGCTGTGTCATCTCTACAATAAAGGTTCCACAAAGACAACGAGTGTCTGGGTTTGACTTGCTGGCCAAGGGACCCCGACAGGTGAGGACTTTAGCCACGAGGCTACCGTTGCAGGGCATGTACAACACTTTGAACCGCTGACCTCATACATGTTTCCATTAGCTTTGGATCCAAGTATATAAGAATAGAGAGAAAAAGACTTTGGAGCCTACCTCCTGAAAGTTAACATCCTACATGTTAACTAGATGAGGGGAAACAGAAAGCAGAGGTTGTTATGGCCCTTGTCCCCTTGTAGAACCGAGGGAAGAGATTATCTCACAAAGTAACCTTATTGTCGAAAGAAGTAACTCCGTTGGTGCCAGCACCATTGCATATTAAGCTAACTAACCTTCCATCTGTTGTGCAGCATCCCATGTGGGCCCCAGTTCAAGTCCCAGCTGGTTCACTTCCAATTTTGGGAAAGCATTGAAGGTTGGTCCAAAGCTTTTGGACCCTGCACCTGTGTTGGAGACCTGGAAGAATTCTAAGGCTCCCAGCTTCAGAGTAGCTTAGCTCTAGCCATTATGGCCATTTGGGGAATGAAATCAGTAGATGAAATATCACCTTTTCTCACTCCTGTCTGTAACTCCACCTTTCAAACAAAAATAAAATAAATCTTAAAAAAAAAAAAAGAAAAATGACTCAGCCAATTTAAGATGGTTGCCTGATGTATGGTGGCTAGTATGTGACAGCAATGGCACATCTCAGCAGACGCACTGGCAGCTGCTCTGCTGCGTTCAGCACAGACTGCCTCACAGATCAATTTGGCCCACCCCTGGCAGTTACAGGCATCTGGGGAGTAAACTATCAGACAAAAGAGATCTCTCTTCTCCTTGGTCTTTCTTTGTCTTTTAAAATCAAATTAACCAATAAGTAAACTCAAATGTAAAACATACTTCAATCAATAAAGCTCATAGGTTTTAACAAGCTCTTTGTGAGCACAGTCTAATCCTGAGGGGATATCTAGATTTATTTACTACTTGAAGTGGAATAATAGCTGATAATGCATGTGTTATTTAGGATGTTTTTGGCACAAAACAACAGAGAATGACAACATCATCAACCAAAGGGGAAACAATATGTTTCATAGAACAGTAAGTTCTAAGGCAGAATGGGGTTTCATAACTGCTTAGCTTATTGTTCAATGACATCATTAAGTCACTTAGGATCTTTTCAACTTTTGCTTTGCTTTGTAGGTTAACTTTTGTTCACATATTCTTCTTCCATCATTGTAAAATGGCTACCAATGGTTAAAATGTTCCCTAAAGTGCAACAGCGTAAACAGTAGCATCTTGAATCTACCTTGAATTTGATCTCATCAAATAAAATCTCCCAGGAGCCCCCTGACTTGTCCCATGTGTCATTAGTCAAGATTGCTAGATGCCTAATCTTAAGCTGATTTCTGGAAAGGAAAGTGGGCTTGTTATGACTGGTTTGGTGTAATCATGTAACCATTTAGCTCTGGTCTGGAACCAGCCTCCCCTGAAGTATATAAGCTCTTACAGCTGAACAAAATTGGAATAGTGTTAGCAAAAAAAGGAACAGCTAACTGAGAGGCAGTACACAGCGTCCGTCACTAATGGGAACATCAAACATGATTTCTGAACACACTGTGATCAACCAACTGCCCTTCTTCTGCCGATAATTCCCAAATTTGGACAAAAATGAACACCTTTCTGCAACAAGAAGCCTTGAAAAAGTTAAGAGACAAAAAAAAAAAATTAAGTCATGGGTAGCTTCTATTGAAACATGCCATGAAGTGAGAAACATTTGGATAAGGATGCAACAAATGGTAAAGAACCTTGCAAATAATCTATGAACTAACCCTGTGCCTTTGCTGTTGTTTCCTTGGCTTGGGATGTTTATAGGGTTTCTGGGTTTTCATGTAGCCTTCCTGAATAGCTGAGAGTCTTGCTTTATCTTACTGCCACGTGCATAGTTACGTTATAGCCTCCCACAACTTGAAGTGCCTGGAAGAAATGTAGGATTTTTCTCTCCAGAAAATCAATGTAGCTAAGAGACTTGGGGTTGACAAGCTAAATGAGACATACAGATTTGTCTTGTTTGGTATTCAAATAGGGAGCCTACAAAGTGATTTTTAAATTTTCAAAATTAATTGCAAACACTTAAAATCAAGATTTATGCACATTGTTAAAAATCTAGATTTTTGGGTCTTGCTTTTACATTTGGATTTTGTTTGCTTGTTTGAGGAAAGGCGATATACCTGAGCCAAACTTCCTCCACAGTGAACATTGTCTGAAACCGATGACCAAATCCCCCTTTGGTCTGGAAATAAATGCTCTGGGTTGCCAAAGACCCTGTTCCATAGGTCCATGGGCTCATAATCTGTGGTTACCTAGTCAAAAAGACCCGCTACCTAATAGACCTGAATTCAATAAAGTCCAAGTTGAATCTGAGATTCAAAAGCAAATACATAGCTAAAGGGAATGAACTATCAGGTGATCTGAGACATGAGACCCATCCCCAAAGGAAACATGTTCTGAAACTCCCAGTCCTCCTCTATCTCCCCACACATCTTGGGAAACTGGCCAACCTTGATAAGAAAGAAAGAGGAGAGAATACAACATCCCATTGTTTCTTGATCTAGTCTACAACACTGCCTGTGTCATGGAGGCCCCCAAGGTCCCGATCCGATTTCAGCTTGCAGAACAAGCCTGTCTGTCCCCATGAGTGGCGGTATACAGTTACTACTGGATATGCTTTCGGGATTTCAAGGCAATATTCTTTTCAGGAATTTCTTCCTTTTCCTACAATGCCCTGTACACAGACACACAGACATGATGGCTACATACTGCTGACAGTAAGCAGTCCAAACGGAGCCTGAAACCTGGCCCAGATGGATTCTGTGTTATTAGCTCTGCAAATGTTTTCTTAATCCCCACTTCATGATTATGACCATTCAAAGCCATCTTTCTTGCTCAAAGTAAGAGTTCAAACTTGATAAAAAAAAAAAGGGCAGGAGGATTATTTTTAGTCAGTGCCTAATTCCAAACCCACTCAAAACTAGCAAATGCACTTAACATCTCCGATCTTCAGTCTGGAATTAGCCAATATTCAATATGAACAAAAATGTGCATAGCATGGCACAATGCTGCATGCTGAAATAGAGGATTGAGTGCTCATCCTTTAGCTAATGAGACAATAGAAATAGTTCTTAAAAATTAGGATGGATGTTTTAAAAATCAGCAAAAAGGAAACCTAAGTGTCCTAATGATTGACCTTTGGGGAAATTTCTGTCAGACTTGATTCAGCCCCAGGCAGATGAGGCTGCTGTAATAATATCAGACATTTTGAGTGCAAACCACTCCTTCAAGCATGCAAGGACACATGTTCTCTCCTACTGTCCACAATAAGAGAGGATTCTAACTTCTCTGTTTTCTGTTGGCCTAAGGTGCATCCCTCAAAAAAATCTAGTTTGAAACTGAAAAAGATAATTCAACCTGAAGATCTTCAGCCCTTGAAATGTATGCTCTGCAGGAACACAAAGAAGTTGGACATTTTCTAGAATTCTTCTCCCCTGGTTCAAGCAGAACAAACGCTTGAAAATGGAGTGATTGGCAGAGAGTGATGGGCCTTGCCTGCATTATCTGATCCGAACACAAGCTAATCAGAATGTAATGGACACACACCTGCCCTGCACACTCCGCTAAATGGGTTGAATCTACCCCTGATGAAGAAATAAAAGAACAGCACAAGAGGAAAGAATTGGGCATCAAAATTGGTCAAGTCTATATCTAACATATTTCCTTATGCACTATTCCACAAATACACTTGCCAAACTATACAAAAATTAAATATTAAAATCCATCTTTGTGTTATATTCGATCATAGAGTAAGAGGATAAATCGTGCCAGTGTTGACAAGGATCTAGAACAGCGATCAAACCCCTCCTACATCAATGATGGGTGGGGAAATTAGCAAAATCCATTTTGGAAATATCTGTGAAGGTGTGTATATCCTGCCATCCGGCAATACTACTCCTGGTAATATCCAACTGAAGCCCACATATATTTTCGCTAAGACATATGCAAGAACAGTCATTCCAGACCCAAAGCAGAAATGGTCAAAATGTCCATCAGTAGTAGAGTGGGATTCAGACAATATGACAAAAGAATGTAGTGAGAATACAGAAACTACAACAGTGCAAAAGAAGCCAGACAAGAGAGAGCTATACCTGAGTACCTTTATATAAAGGTCAAAAGAAGGTCAAGGTAACCCAATGTGGTAGAACTCAGGAAGGCGGGCTTCTTCACCTGAGATGAGCATTACAAGGATGAGACAAGAGAACTACCGTGCTGGGGATAATGTTCATGTCTTTTTCTTAAGATTTACTTATTTAGGACCTGGCACAATGGCTCAATTTGCTAATCCTCGGCCTCTAAGTGCCAGAATCCCATATGGGCACTGGTTCATGTCCTGGCTGCTCCACTTCTGATCCAGCTCCCTGCATGTGTCCTGGGAAAGTAGTTGAGGATGGGTCAAAGCCTTGGGATCCTGCAGCCATATGGGAGACCCGGAAGAAGCTACTGGCTTCAGATTGGCTCAGCTTCGACCATTGTAGTCATTTGGAGTAAAGCCGCAGGTGTAAGGTCTTTCTCTCTGTCTCTCCTCCTCTAGTAAATGTAATATCTTTCCAATAAAAAGAAATAAATCTTTTAAAAAAATGTGGAGCAGCCAGGGTACTGCAGAAACTACTTAACTGGCTGTACCATAGCACTGACCCCTCAAGATTAGAGAATAGAGACCTGAAGCCCAGAAGAGTTCTAGAAATTGATTTCCAATAATCTCTAATTAGAATCAGTAATTTTATGATTCTTAACTCCCTGTTTTGTCCCTGATGCTCTAGGCAATTTTAGGAAGTCGTTATTTCTATTTCCTCTATTAAGAAAAAAAAAGAAGTTGCCTCTCCTTCTTCATTCACCATCAAATAGATTTGCCTCTAAGGTGAAATATGTGAAATTGTATGGCAGTCAGTGCTTGTGACAGTAAATCAAAATGAAACTTTGAGTCCCGCACCATGTGCACGATAGGTAATAGAATTGTACTGCACTAAGAGAATATGTTGCTATTATTCACACTTAATCGTTATTGCCATGTAGTAATTGGCCGGGTGATGCTCTGTGAACTCATGGTGCAGACTGAGCTGTCGAAGATATTCTAGCAAGCCACACTCTCTTTTTCTTTCCTCCTCAAGAATGGGAAAACACAATTTTTCATTGCATACATGAATGGATTTTTGTTGTTGTTGTGAAGAGTCAGAAAAAATAACGTGATTTAGGGATATAAATGAGAAAATAGGTGGTCCAAATGGCAGAAGATCTAGTGCTGGCACTAATCAGCTGTAAAATTTTAGACCACAGCCCCTCTTGGAATCTCAACTTACCCATCTTTAAAATGGGGCTTGGGGCAGGCTTTGTGGCATAGAAGGTTACTAAAGTGCTGCTTTGGACTGCCACATCTCCATGTAAGAGAGCTGGTTAGGGTCCTGGGTCCTCCACATCTGATCCAGTTTCCTACTGATGCATGCTGGGAGGCAGCGGGTGGAGGCATAAGGTGCTGTGTGTACTTCCCACTCACATGGGAGGCTGGATGGAGTTCAGAGATCCTGGCTTTAGCCTGGCCCAACCCTGCTGTTATAGGTGGCTGCAGAATGAACCAGCAAATGAAATCATCCCATATGGGATGCTAGTATTGCAGGTGGCAGTTCTACTAGATAAACCATCATGCCAGCCCTAGGAGTTAGACTATCTCAGGACCATACAGATGCTGCAGTGGCTGGAGCAAGGGAAAGGCCAGAGAGGTGGTCAGAAAAGCGAGCAGGAAACAGGATTAAGACAGGTGCATAATGATGAGACAACTAACTGGCTTTTCCCCAGAGAAATCACTGTGAGTTCATAATCTCAGGACTGGAACATTTTGCACAAGCACCGCACATTGGGTCACTGAAGCAAACAGACTAGGTGTGTCACAGTGCCTTACTCAGAAATATAGACAGACAAGATTCTCCCACCCTCAAACGCTCCCAACAGCTGAGGCTGCACCAAACTGAAGCCAGGAGCCAGGAACTCGATCTACCATATGGATGACAGAGACCTGAGTGCTTGAGCCATCACTGCTGCCTCCCAGGCAGCACATAAACAGGAAGCTGGGATTGGGAACAGAGCCCACAATGAACCCCAAGCACTCTGATACTGGATAGGGGCATCCCAAGCAGCTGTGCATCCACACCATCAAAGGCTTCCTTCCAAGTGCCACACAGACCAAGGCCCTCCAGTGTCCTAGGAGATGCTTAGAATCCTGTTATCAGATTTTGTAATTTTCCCTAAAAAAAAAAAAACAAAAAATCACTTATTTATTTGAAAGGCAAAGTTACACAGAGGGACGGCAAGAAAAGGCAAGAAAGAACTTTCAGCTGTTGACTCACTCCCCAAATGGCCTCAATGGCCAGAGCTGGGCTAATCCAAAACCAGGAGCCAGAGCGTTTTCTGGTTTCCAACGTGGGGTGCAGAGGCCAAGCACTTGGGTCATCCTCTGCTGCTTTCCCAAGCACTTTAGAAGAGAGCTGCAGGGCCAGGCATAGTAGCCTAGCAGCTAAAGTTTTTGCCTTGCACAAGCCAGGATCCCATATGGGTGCCAGTTCTAATCCCAGCTACCCCACTTCCCATTCAGCTTCCTGCCTGTGACCTGGGAAAGCAGTCGAGGACAGCCTAATGCCTTGGGACCCTGCACCCACATGGGAAACCAGGAAGAAGCTCCCGACACCTGGTTTCAGATCTGCTCAGCTCTGACCATCGTGGCCACTTGTGGCATAAATCAATGGACAGAAGGTCTTCATCTCTGTCTCTCCTCCTCCTCTTCGTATTCTGCCTTTCCAATAAAAATAAATGAATCTTTAAAAAAGAGAAGAGAGCTGCATAGGAAGTGGTGCAACCCACTACATTCATAGTGCCGGTCCCTGCAGTTTTTCATTGAGAAAACTCCCACCAAAACCTCTCGCTACCACAGCATGCACCCAAACACCTTGCAAATTTTTAGTGTCAGAGCTCCAGTCTTAGGCCAGGATTCAGAAGTCTGTGAAAATGCCTCCTTTTGGTAATCTCTGAGTCCCTGCACCCTGTCCAGGAGGTCTGACACTTGCTTCTCTTTTGCTTACTAGGCCCTGAGCCCAGGCATTGCACAATCCACCCTAGCAAAACTTTCCAGCTTCATTCTCCACCTGCACCTGCCTCACCTTCACTGCTGCTCTGCACCTATGTGCAGCTCCCCCACCCTGGCCCTGTTCAAACAGCACACAAATCTTAGACTCCAGATTTTGGCACATTATGCCTTGAATGCTCTCCCCACCATCCCCCACCCCTTTCCTCCTGTCAATGTCTTATTATTGAATCCTCACGGCTCCAGAAAGCCAAAACCTTCCTGCTTTCTCTGCTGCTCCCCCGACACTGTGCATATCACCCTATTAGAGCACTGATCTTACTATGTCTTTACACATCTGCCTTCCCCCTTTGGCCTACCTCAAGTGACACAGGTGAATTGCTGGAAACCAGGTATTGCTCATATTCTGTGTTCTCTTTCTCCAACCCAGTTGAACCATGCCTAGTGTTAAATCAATGAATGGATTATGACTCTCAAATACTTAGGAGGGAAGAGCATGAGGTTCTGAGGACACTTCTAATTTTGCCATAATACCTCCAAACAGCCAGCTTATTTGTTTCACAACTGTCTCCCATCTTGCAGGTCCAATGCTCAGCCTAGCCACCCTTGGCGCTCAGTAAATGGTTGCTGATTGCCTCACTGTGTGCCAGCCCCATGCAAGGCCGTGATTATAGGCATTACTATGCCATGCCCCTCCTGGCAGGTGTGCTCCCATACCAATGCAAAGTTTGGCATTAAATATTTTAAGCAAAAACAATTAAGACAAATACAAAGCTTAGTGAGTACTGGGCATTGGCTTAACAGTTCAGACACCTCTGTCTTGCATCGGAGTACCTAGGTTGGAATTCCATCTCTAGCTTTTGACTCTAGCTTCCTGTGAACACAGACCCTGAAAGGAAAGTCAGGAGGACTCAAGTGGTTAAGTTCCTGCTACACATGGGATACCTGAATCGAGTTCTTGGCTGCCAGCTTCGGTCTCCTGGCCAGTGCAGGCATTTGGAGAACAAATCAACAGATTTTAGCATTCTTTCTCTCAAAATAATGATAGTAATAATAATAATTGCAAACGTCCAATTATTACCTGGCAACTCTTGCTTAGCATTCATGTGCAGGGAAAGATGCAGATGTGAGACAGAGAGTAGCAGTCAGCATGCCAACACCATTCCATGAAGAAGAATAATGAGGAGAGTACACCTGACAGCCCAGGGGGTGGGGGCAGCTGGGACAAGGCCCGTGGACCCCGTCTGCTTCCAGTCTGGAGTGTTCATGGCTATTACCTGTGGACCTTCTTCCTCCTCCCCCTTATCCCCGCTCTGGAACATTGTGGGGTGGATTCCCTCCCAGAACTTCAGGATAGTCCCCTTCTGAAGGGCAAGTGAGATTTCTCCTAGGTGACCCCAGGGCCGAACCAGGGACCCACCCAACCAGGTTATTGCACAATGGCAAGCAAGACTTTCAGCTGGTTTGCTTCCAAGGCTTTGCTTCCTTGTTCCATTACACAGAAATTCCCATTTGTCTTCAGCCCCTGAGGCACACACATAGGCTCATGTCTGCCTTGGTACCTTAACACTGGGAAGACAATTTTTAAAGGACAGTGGCTGAGGTGGAGAGAGCTGCTTTGGAGAGGACATGACATTGATGAATGAATCATGCCCTGGGGGCTGCTCAACAAACACCAATGAAATCCTCTGCCGTTGTAAGGTTTGATTGGGTTGATTGGGTTTGTGGCCTTGAACCCTCTTCCCACAGTCCTGATCAGAAGCGAAGATTTCCTAGAGCAAGCCTAGGCCATTTATTAGGTCCAGGGAATTGAAACTGGGCTCACTGTTTACTAAACAAATCAATGTGACTACCCCCCTCCAGATCTGAAAGAGAAAGACAAAAAAATTAGCATAAATACAAGGCCACCCACTTAATTAAAGCCCCAAACCAGGGCAGCTAAAAAGCTGAATATAAAACAGTCAGGGAGAGTGTTACTAAAAGTGAGTTACATAACTCTGGACTCAAACAAAAGCCTTCTTATCTCAAGGTTTAAGAGAGGAATTTATTCCCTATAAACCCTCCACTGCCTACTTTCTATCCCCTATAAAACTATGTTGCCTATTCCCTATAAACTCTCCACAGACAATGAGACCTAGCATTGGGACCTAGTGGTGGCAGTGGCCTCCCCAGCAGAGTTTTCTTCCGGTTGAATGGATGTCTGGCGAGTAAGGTGTGGGTTCATGCAGGTGCTAGAGTCACAGGGCTTTCAAAATCATCACCGTTTCACAACATCGGGAATGTTCCATGTAGAAGCAACCTTTGAGACCAGCTGACCAACCAGCTCATGTCAGGAAGAGATTCCAGAGGTCGTACAGCTGGATGCCTGTACAAGGACCACAGCTTAGGCCATCCAGGCCTGTGTCACTTCCCCCCTGAACCATTCTGTTTATGCTCTTAGGCACGTAGACACTCCAGCAGTCAGCAGTTTTTAGCAGGGGCCCAGGCAAATAGGCCTGGCAGCATCAACAGCCGTAGTTAGCCACGATGGGGTCTCCCCATCTGGAGCCTTAAAGCTTCTCCTTGGCCTTTCTCCTCTCTTCCTCTTTTCTGTCTTCCCTCCCCCATCCTTCCCAGATCGCCTATGTCCTCAATCCAGTGGTGGCACAGAGGGACCTCTAAGCATTAGTCTGTCTTGCTAGTGGCCCTGGGAGGTAGCACAATCTACAGACAACAGAATTTCTCCTTTCGACTTCCTCTTCTTCCTCTTCCTGCTAAACCTTGGCCAGCTTGGGGTTTAAGGGTACACAGGTTGAGATTTCCTTCTTCCAGTTTCTTCCTCGCTGCTAATCATTGTCACTTCTAGAAAACCTTCTACAAGGTCATTACATTTTATTAGGGTACTCTTTGAGACGCAGGAGCTTTCATTAAGAAAACAAACTTGGGGTGCCCACATCCCATGCCTCAACGCCTGGTCCAGCTGCCCCACACTTTTAATGTAGCTCTTGCTAAGGCATTTGAGAGGCAGCAGATAATGGCCCATGGACTTAGGTTTCTGTCACACACATGAAGACCCAGATAAAGTTTCTGGCTTCTGACTTTGGCCTGGTCCAGCCCTCACTACTGTGGGCATTTGGAAGAGAACATCAATGGATAGATTTTTCTCTTTCTCTGTGCCACTTTGCTTTTCCAATAAATCATTTTAAAAATTAATTTTAGGGTCCAGCATGATAGCCTAGTGGCTTAAGTCTTCATGTAACATGTGCCAGGATTGCATTATGGGCACCGGTTCATGTCCCGGCTGCTCTGTTTCCCATCCAGCTCCCTGCTTGTGGCCTGGGAAAGTAGTCGAGGATGGCCCAAAGCCTTGGGATCCTGCACCCGTGTGGGAGATCCAGAAGAGGCTTCTGGCTCCTGGCTTTGGATCTGCTCAGCCCCTGTGGTTGCGGCCACTTGGGAAGTAAATCAGCAGACAAAAGATCTTCCTCTCTGTCTCTCCTTATCTGTGCAGATCTGACTTTCCAGAAATAAATAAATTAATCCTTAAATTTTTTTAAATACTTTTTAAAAATAAGACAAATGTTAAAACTTTAAAAGGAAAATCCAAACATTGCATATCGAAACATTGTCTTTTAAAAGACAAGGACAGGGCCCGGCGCGGTGGCGCAAGTGGTTAAAGGTCCTTGCCTTGCACGCCCGGGATCCCATATGGGCGCCGGTTCTAATCCCGGCAGCCCCGCTTCCCTTCCAGCTCCCTGCCTGTGGCCCGGGAAGGCAGTCGAGGACGGCCCAAAGCTTTGGGACCCTGCACCCGCGTGGGAGACCCGGAAGAGGCTCCTGGCTTCGGATCAGCATAGTATCGGCCCGTTGCGGCTCACTTGGGGAGTGAATCATCGGACGGAAGATCTTCCTCTCTCTCTCTCTCCTCTCTGTATATCCACCTTTCCAATAGAAAAATAATAAAAATAAATCTTTAAAAAAAAAAAAAAGACAAGGACAGAACTAGGACCTTCCTGAACCCACTCGGATCATCGTCTTGAGGCAGTTTAGTTAGTTTGTGAACTCGGAGGGGGACTCAGAGCTTTCCACCTGCCCCGTATGAAGGCCAGAGGGCAGCAGCCCTTAGGGTCCATCAACCCTAGGAGAACGCTTCCTTTCCTGGTACCTACATCTCTCAAGGTACAGGCTGAGGTCTACTCCTCGTGTTGCCATTCTTGTTGGAAGCTTGGGATGCTAGCCATACCCTCTGTGTTCTCTCATTTGTTACAGAAGGGAGTAGAAAGGGGAGAGAAAAAGGAAAAACCTAAACATAGCTCAGAAAAGGGCTATTCCTGAGCCACCTGTGCGAGGTGGGTGGTGGATTATAGTTTTAGATTCAACAGAATGCAGTTCAAGCTAGTTTTTGTGGACAATGAAAGAGGACTTTGTGTGAAGGACCTGCTGGACCAGGTTAAAGTAGGAAGCAGACTCTTGGGGGTTGGTAGGCTCCCAGGGGTGTTGGGGTTACACAACCCTCACTGGGTGTACAGGCAGAACTGGCAGGCCCATTGGAACAGAACAAAGCCTTGGGAGAAAGATTTTCCTGCAACTCTGCCAGCATCCCTAATCATCCTGGCTCTAGATGTGGGGACTTTAACTAACAAAAGGATAGGCCTGCAATTTCTTTTGCTGTTCTGAAGAAAATGGTAAGACTTCCCGTGGACTTGAGAATTTTAGAAATCTTATTTTAGGATAACTGGCTTTTCCACAAAAACTCTGTCACATCAGCAAAAGCTGCCAGAAAGAATGCAAACTTGAGTTTCTGTGGGGTGGCTAGGTCCTGCATGGCTGTTTCCCCTTATTAGGCCACAGTAGTCTTAATTTGCATTGAAATAAAGACACCAGCATTAAGCTGGGTGGCTGTGGCGGGGCTGTGTTTCCCATTTTTCATCGTCTTATTTGGAAAGCAGTAAGAACTTTCTCAGTGCTTTGGGTTTCTTCCAAGTAGAATGGTCTTTTAGATCCAGAGTGGGGATGCAGAGTGGGCCAGAGAGACAACGCTGTGTACTCGCAAGCGTGCATGCACCTTCATACAGACAAATGTGCAACTCTCCGTGCTACTTTTAGAAAAATCCAAGAGTCCTCTGGACGTCCAACTGCCCTCTGAGAACAAACCCATGCAGTGAATCAGGGAAACAGGAGTGGTCGAGACAGGGAGGGAACTGCCTCGCTAGAGACATCCCAAGAGTGGGCCCAATGACTCCTGTTTGTATTCCTGCAAAGTGCCATCCAATTTTACTTAGTACAGCTAAAAGAAAGTGCCACCAAATCTCTCCTTGGTCTCTCCTCATGGTTGTTGTTAAAAAGGTAACATGTCCATTCAATAAAACTGTTTTTATGGGCCTGGAATGATGACTTTGTTGCAAAATTCTTACCTTGCACACACCAGGATTCCATAAGGGCGCTGGTTGATGTCCCAGCTGCTATACTTCCCATCCAGCTCCTGACCTGTGGCCTGGGAAAGTGGTAAAGGATGGCCTGAGACCTTGAGACTCTGTACTTATATAGAGACCCAGAGAGAGCTCCTGGTTCCTGGCTCTGAACTGGCTCAGCTCCAGTTGTTACAGTCACTTGTGAAATGAACCAGCTAACAGATGAAAGATCTTTCTTTCTGTAAATGTGCATTTCCAATAAAAATAAATTATTTTTTTAAAAAAATGTCTTTATGAAAATCCTTAGAAGAAGTTCCATTTCAGTCCTAACACGCAGGATGGACATTCCTGCCTTGAACAATTATTCTACCTTTTAAGAGTTTCTGTGTTCCTGTAAGCCATCTTCTGAATCATCTACTCTGGATGGAGCCAGCCTCTCTAGTTCCACCAGGGTTGACCTTTGGGAATCTGCCTCCCGGAACCCCCAAATCCCAGAAGACATCTCCTGTGCACAGTATGCCCAGACCCTAGAGCTTCAAGAAGCTTCGCTCCAGCCCCTAAATAAATCTCTGAATCTAGCTCTGTTCGGACTTGACTGCAAGTCCTGTCTCAATCTGATCAGAATTAGAAATGCGGATGTGGACAGAAGATTGCTATTGTGTAGAGGCTGTGACTGTGGAAGTTGCGTAAGTTTTCATATGTCCAAAAGAAACAAGACCTGAGCTGCTTTTGCTTTTCTCTCTTCCGTCTCAGTAATTCCTAACCACACTTTTCACATGTGCTGTTTATTTAAGTGAGAAGGAACTCCCCTTGCCCTTTCCGTTTTACTGATAGGAGGGGTTATATCTTGGCCAATACTAGACAATTAGGGCAGATAGAAAAGCCCAAGCCTTCTAATCAACATCCCATGTTTTTCTGTTACTTTTTTAAAAGCAGGAGGAAATCGGTTGGTGGGGTTTTTTTCTTTTCCTTTGTTCCTGCTTGGCAGTAGCAAGCAGTGAAGTCTACACAGCACATGTTCTGATCTCAAAGTTCTTGCTGCTGGTTTTGGAGTCATTTTATAAGCTTCCCAGTTGGCTATCTCACCAAATATCCAACTGTACACCTTCACCAAGAATTTGGGGGTATACCAAAATAAGGAAGAAAGAAGGAAATACAGAGAAACTCCAAAGATACGGCCCCTTCCATAGTTCATTTCTCAGCCTCAGTGAATAGCTCATATCTATTTCAAGGAATTGATCCTAAATACATGATTTGGGGAGTCAAGCCATCTCTTAAAGCATCAAGACTATAAAAATTCCAGGATTTGGAAAACGCAGTTGCCTTGCCTTCTGCACCTCATCATACCCTTAGCTCATATCTGCACTGATGTCTCCACCCATCCTCACCCTTCAAGGCCCTACAGAACCTTCTGCAGGGCCACACAGTGAGTAAGAGACCCCCTCAAACAAAATGCGAAATGACAAGCAATACCCACATGCCCCAACCTATCCCATCTCCTAAGGTGTAGTTCTAACAGGGTAGGCACCCTCAAAAGAAATAGCCTTACAGTGTGAATCGCTGGAAGGGCTAGGAAATGATGGAAGAATGGCTTGCCAGTTGTAATTTCTGTTCATCCAAGATGGTCAGATCTGTGACATAAACAGAAGAGGAGCAGTTCCAAATCCTGTGTGGTTTTTTTTTTCTTTTTAAAGATTTTTTTTTTTTTAATTGGAAAGGCAGATCTACAGAAAGAAGGAGAGACAGAAACAGTGACCTCTCTGCTGGTTCACTCTGCAAGTGGCTGCCAATGCCTGGAGCTGAGCCAATCGGAAGCCAGGAGCCAGGAGCTTCTTCCAGGTCTCCCATGTAGATGCAGGGTGTCAAGGCTTTGGACCATCTTCTGCTGATTTGCCTGGCCAAGTAAGGAGCTGGATTGGAAGTGGAGCAACTGGACATGAACTGGTAACCGTATGGAATGTCAGCATTTACATGTGCAGTATCAGCCTGTTGAGCCAACATGCTGTCCCCTGTCTAGATTTTATAGGGTGAATGAGTTAGAGGTAGCCATATCCTCTATTAGCAAACAGACCAATCAAGAGCAAGTCCCTCAGCTCACTGAGCTCAAGTACTTTGGAGGTCAGGGCTTCGAGGGCAAAAATCAGTCCTTCACACTGAGGCCCGAAGGTTGGAGCACTTTTTTTTTTCTAGTAAATGTGTAGAGGGCAAAGGTCAGCAAGCCAATTCTAGATCTCCTCTACAAAAATGTTTCAGAGACCTATCAATGTGGAGCTGAGCGAAAGTGTTCAAGTGTAAAGGAGTAGAAGAAAATCCAGGAAATGGGCTTTTTTCTACTCTCTCTCTCTCTCTTTTGACTTGAAAGGCAGAGTTACAGAGAGGAGAGGCAGAGATACAGATCTTCCATCCTCTGGTTCACTCCCTGAATATCTGCAGTGGCTGGAGCTGAGCTGGTCTGAAATCAGAAGCCAGAAACTTTGCTTGGAAGTGGTGCAGCTGGGATTTGAGCTGACACCTATATGGGATGCCAGCACTGCAGCTGGAACCCACTACACCACAGTGCCAGACCCTCTGCAATGTCCTAATTTGCGACTGTTTGCACTCTTCTGGTTTCTCTGGTGTGAGCATCACATTGTGGCCTGCATCTTCAGCCTACTCAAAATTATACGAAATTGTTCCACGACCAAATCTGTAGCCCATAGGAACTGTAAAAGCAGGTGTGTATCACCTTACATATTGTCCTTCCCATGCGCACCTGTGAATCAACCCAGGCTCACCTGAAGCATAGGGTTTATGTTATGAAGACACCTGGGGAATAGCAGCACCCATATTCATTTTTTATTTCATCTTCACAGCAATGGTTCAGAATTATACCTCATTTACAGATGCTGAGTCCAAGACACAGAATACAGAAGTTACCTACCTAAGAGCCTAGTTGGCAGAACTCAAGTACAAGTTCAGATATGTCTGACTCTAAACCCAGGTACTTAACACATGCTTTTGCCTGACAAGCAGCAGTTGGAGGACAGAATTCCTGGTATATCCACTTCCTCCATGCAAAGATGAAAAGGAATTCCTGGAGTTTTCTTTCAGGTAAAAACTCATGGTGTCTGCAAGATGATCCCACTTAACTCCACAGGAGACCCTATTGGTGTTAGGGTGAATAGCTGGAAATGCCAAAATGGGTCAGAGATAGTGGTAGGGGAAGTTGTTAAAGCAATTATCAGGTCTGAAGATATAAGCTACTATCATAAGATTAACAGCCTGCTAGAAAAAAAAAAGATGGGGAATTAGAAGGTACAGTTTAATCACTGTCCTTTAATATTTGAAAAGCTGTTATATAGAAGACATGGGTGCCAGGCAATCACTCACACATTCATCCAGCAGACATGCTTCATGTACTAACTGTGTGCCAGTCACTAAGCTAGGCAGATAGAGCAACAGAAGTTCAAAAGTGTCTATCCGCTGTAGTCACACCTAAGACAAATATGAGATTGAATAGGACAGAATACATTTACTTCTTCAAAAGGCAGAGTTAGAGAGAAACAGGGAGAGACAGAGAGGAAGGGATCTTCCATCCACAGGTTTACATCCCAGTTAGCTACAACAGTCCAGATAGGTCAGATCAAAGCCAAAATCAGATCCAGAAGCTTCTTCCAGGTCTCCCCCATGAGTGACAGCAGCCCAAGCACATGAGTCCTTCTTAGAAATGAAGCAGCCATTTGGGGTGCCATCGTAGGTCATAACTTAACCTGCTCTGGCACAATTCTGGCCCTCAGAATGAGTCTTGAATGTATAGAAATAGCAGAGTGGAAGTAAAGGGAAGGGTAGATTGCAGGGGGGAGAAAGGAGCCCGGAGCTGCTAACGATGAGACAAGCATTGTGAAGAAGCTAGACTGTCTTTGCAAAGCTTCCACTAGAGCCCAGTTGATCACCTGCCAGAAACATTCCCAAAGAGATTCCCACCTAGGGTTGGACAGCAGGCAGGTGCTGTCCTACTGCTCTGTCTGAAGTCCTGTGCTCTAGGACCTCACCTCCAACAGCCTGAGTAGAACTGTCGGACAGAAGAGCTCTGTTGACAAAGCCATCTAATGCTTTCAGTGTGCCACTGTCCCACAGTTCAGTAAAGATGCTCAGTCTGCAGAAAGAAAGAGAAGTCAAAATAATCCCAACTGCATGGCACCCACTCACCATCAGAGCGTGAGCACAGCCCTCCGACCCGTTGCCAATGAGAACTTGGATGAGGGAAACTCAAGAGGTGCAAACTGCAGCATCCAAGACTTAGAATTAGCCCCATCGATTGGCAACATTGAACAGCGGCAGGATTTTAGGAACCCACTGCATCGCTGCTCTGCACTGTAATTTCAAGGTCTCGCCTTTCCTTCCCCCATCTGTTGAGCTCGCCTCTGAAGAACGGTTGAGCTTGGGTGTAAAAGAGACAAAATGTTTAGGTCATCAGGAAGGACACACAGGATGTTTCTCATGCAAGGGAATCTAATCTGGGGCAGAAAGGAAATATTCATTGCCCAAGGAGGTACTTGTTTCTCAGCTCCTATGCTGAGGGATATAGAGATAACCAATCCATTATCTTCCAGAAAGATCTGAGTGGACTTTGGGGGCAAATGATGAGAATCTGGGCCTAACTCAGGGACATCATGCAAGGGAAAGAGGACCAGAGGAGCCTGCTGGGCTGATGCAGGAGTGTTCCAGAATCTGGTCATAGGTGTAAGAGGCCAGACTGGACTGTTAGGAGTTCAGGGGTCAAAGAAACAGAGGCGCCATGGGACACACCTAGATAAAGCTCCCAGAGTCTGATGCAAATTTTAGAAGGACCTGGTTATCTTGCTATCTACAAACACTGATTTTGAGGGGGCCAGAACTTCCTGTGGACTCTCTGGAACTGACCTCAGAATGTGGACAGCTCTGAACTTTGGGGGCGGGAGGTGGGAGGGTAGAAAGGAAACAACAACAAAAAAAAGATAAATGTGCGTGTGGCTCGGTCAGGGTACTTGACCTCTATTTCTTCATCTGCAATACTTCTTTCATCATCAGTCTAAGCTGGCATCAGACTCACAAGGCAGTAGGTGGAAACTGCTCTGATGTGAAGTGGAAAGCAACAGATATGATTGTAAGGCAGCAGTTTCTCTGGGTAGATAAGGCAGCGCAGAGGCAAGCTCTTCAGAATAGAAGGAAAATTCAGGCTCTGGAGGCTTTTCTTGCCTGATTCTGACTTACAAAGCATGTGGCATTTCCCCATGGAGGTGGCAGGGGGGAAGCTGGAAGGCTTCCCATCCACCCTATCAAGGGTTCCTGGCAAAAATCCATCTATATCTACAGGAGCATGGAACTGTAGATTCCCTATTGCAAACCACTACAAATAACCCTGCTTAGGGTACTCTGTCACGACTTCTGGTTCTGACTGTCCAGCTCAATGTTGCAATCAAGGATCCATCTGTTAAATCCTGATATCACCAATGAGAGTGCTATTTGATCTGCTTCCTAACTCAGGACACACTGACCCCTGAATAAGTATATTGGATGCAAATGGGGCACTTACTATTTCCTTAGATGTCCCATCCTGTGCCCTGCTTTGCTCAGCCCAGACAGGATCCTCCCCAGAACAGCCCAGCCCTAGTCAGACCCAGCTCTACCCTAGCTCAGTGCTTCTGGTCTGGGTTATCCTGGCCAAACCCTCCCCATCCTCATTTCAGCATCAGTCACAACCAGCTCCCTTCTCTCCATTAGAAGACCCTCGGACTGATGATGGCAGTTTTTAATAATTTTCTCTAAAAGTATCAGAAAAGACAAGAAAGGCCTAAATTAAAATGTTGAAAAGAAATATGAAGCATATTCTTTTAACATTTTCATCCTTCAAAGGGAGAATCAAAGATAATTAAAATATCAGGGGAGAGATTACAGACAGATAAAAATTATACTTTCATATTCCTTAAATTATGTATCAGTTTCTTCTCTCTGGGGAAGGGAAATTAATACTTTAAAACATTGAATTGACAGAAATGGTAGCACTCGCAGAACTTTATATCTACTACACAAATTCTTGGTGACTTCACGGTGCATGCACTCTGCGGATGTACGGAATGTGATGGTTCATTTTCTATGTGTCGCAAACAATTTCCTTCCAATGCACAGACTGAGTCAGAGTGGCCTTTCAATTAGTATATTTATTCGCTCTTCAATTATCTTAACAATCTAAGTAGACAAACATAACCACTCAACATTAAACATCACTCTCCATGGAACAGTCTGCTTGAACTTGTTACTCCAAACATTGGAAACAGCCTTGGTGGAGTAAAACTGAAGCCAGTAGCACTTACTGGAATGTCCCAGGGCTGTGTAGGGCTTAGTTCTCAGCTCAGGTCAGTTCTAGACCTGGACACAGCAGAGTCCCTTGCCTTCTCCAAAAGTTTGAGCAATTATTTTTGGTGTATGGCACTTTTCATACTCTAACTTTGGGGGTCTGTGCCAAAAATGTCTCTTGTCTTTGCCTGATCATCAGTGTACAGTTACCTGTCTGGTCCATGCCTCACATGTCTTCAGTGTGGGGCTTCCTGGTAAAATATTATGTCCTTATGCTGTCTCAGTATGACTAAACCACAGGGTAACTAGATATGCAGTCAAGCACTATTTACATGTTTCTACATAAGTGCTTTTTGAATCAGAGTAACATTTCGTTGGTGGAGAGAGCAAAGCAGATTCTCCTGCCAAACATGACTGTGCCTTGTGGATCAGGCAAAGAACTCGACAGTAAAAGAGAATTCCCTCTGCCTGCCTGCCTCCTGCCTCCTGCCTGCCTTGCAGCAGGGACCTGGACTTGGTCCTGCCCTTGGACTCCAGTAGGAACGCCAGCTCCCAAGGGGTCTTGGGCTCACTAGCTTTGGACTGGGCCATGCCATCACCTCTGCTGGATCTCAACCTGCTTTCTGGAGTCTCTGGCTTGCTGATTCGGGGACTTGTCAACTTCCATAACAATTTGAGTCCATTCCTTTTAATAAGTCTCTTTCAGAAACTGAAGAATCCTCAAAAAGTTCATAGAAAATGAATATTATTTTTTAAAATGCCAGGATTTAAAAAAAAATTTGCGCCAAATTAAACATGTCTTTTCGTTCCATTTCCCACGGACTTGCTAAAGTATCTTTGTGAGGACACACACACACACACACACACACACACACTTTCTCTTTATTAGAGAAAACTGACCAATATACTGAGTCATCATCAAAGAAATATAACTCTATTGAGCCCAACGGAATGAGATGCTTTTTGTGACTATTCTAACAGTCTGCACATATGCAGGAGTACACTATGAGTGGCTAAGTGAGGGTGCTGCTCTCCTTGACTTGCAAGCATTGTACCCAGCTAAGGTACCCTTATTCATTGCAGGGTAATACAACCACTATGGAAATCAGTGCGGAGAGTGTTTAGAGAATTGCAAACAAACCTGCCATATGACCCAGCCATCATGCTCCTAGGAACATGCCCAAAAGAAATGAAAACTGCAAATGAGAAGGGGATCTGTAATCCTATATTTATAGCAGCACAATCTACAATAGCAAAGACATGGAAACAATCCAGATTCCCATCCGAAGAGGAGTGGTCACTGTCCCACATGCCTGCCTTCCACCCTCCCATGTCTTGACATGACCTCCACACTCTCACCTGCAAGCATCCAGATTGATAATGACTGGGTTAACCTGGATGCTTCGTCACATGTCAGCTTTCCGTAGTCTGTAATAACCCACATGCCTGGAAATTGCCTCCTCTTCCTTAAGAACCAGCTGCTTCCTCCCCACCGACTTGCCTCTACCACCCACCCTATGCCCTTGAGTCCCTCCCTTAGCTTCAGCACCTGTGCACCAGGAGCACGAATCCCTCCAGGTGGGGATGAGAGTATTATATCAGCCTATTTCCAGTGCCCAGCACTGTGCATACCACAATAAACAGGTATGTAATGAAGTGATGTTTGTGGGATACAATTGAATTGAAATTGACTATGATTTGAAAGTAACAGTTTTCTTTTTCTAAGTTGACTCACGAAAAGTATGAGAAGAAAAGTGACTATATGTGAATCATCCACAAATAAAGGACAATTTCCAAGTGAATTTTAGACATGAGAATTTTGTCAGCATGTTCATGCTAGACATAGTCACACATTGCACTGACTTTATTCATTAGTGGTTGTAAAAGAAGTAGATGTTCTTGTTTGATCAGATAATGAGCCATCATCGAAGAAAGGAGGTCTGGGTTCTTGCTCTGCCTCTTCCACTTAGTAGACTTGCACAAGTCCTTCTTTCAACTCTTTCGTCTTGAAATGGTAGATTATAAGGCCTTCTTGTTTACAATGATGGATAAACTGGTCGTTGATCTGTCAATTCAGGTGTTATTAGCCATGGGTGGCTAATTCGCCAAGTACAAAATTCCAAAGGATTCAACAATGAAATAATGTTAAGCAAAAAATCCACTTTCTTTGCTGATTCAGTAAGTACCTAAGTGAGTGTTTTGGGCCCATTACTATAAGCACTGTTTATCATTATGCCATGCACTTGGGCAAACATCAGCTAACAGCTTCCTTTGTTAGTGTGGTACATAGACAACTTTTGAACAACACTGTATATTTTTTCCCCTTGGCACCCTATGGAGTCATCTAATGAGGGTATCACCAAAATACTACCAGGATTATGTGTGGTAAATGCATAGTCAGAGCTGGAACTGTTGGAACTCTGTGGGCTTAGTCACTGCTTATAGATCCCCATGGAGCTTTGAGAGATGGTGTTAGGCATGGCACTGCGTGCTCAGTTATTCACACTCAAATCATTGTTTCCAGGTCACAGTATCAAACATTTGGACAGCAAAGCCTGCAACATTCTTAGTTATAGGAATTTTTTTTTCCAAAGAGAATTTTAAACCATTGATAGCAAGTCTGAACATTACTGTTTAGCACAGTGGCCTAGAAATTGCATTCTAGAGAAGACACCACAGTCCTCCAGGCTTTCCGGATGCCATATATTGTGATCATAACTCCATAGAGAGGTGCTCTAGGAGATGAACAAAACTTATAAATTGAATCTAAACTCCTCCACCACTGGGAGATCTCATATTTAGTTTTGTTCATAGGTAGGACTAGAAAGAAAATGTAAAAGACTGGGACTAGCCTGGTGGTGGGCAGGTTAATCCTCTGCCTATAGTGGTGGCATCCCATGTAAGTGATAGGCCATACATGGCCAGGTTGCTTTACCTTTTTGTTAATTTTTATTTTCCACGATACATTTCCATAGGCTCAGTTTCTCCTTCCACCCTTCTTATTTCCCCAACCCCAACCACTTCACCCTATATTATTACAATAGTATAGTCCTCCAAAAACAGTCACAAGTCCACAATTCTACTATTTAAGTGTATCATAACATCATAGGTATAGACAATAGTAGAAAGCTCAGCATCCTATTGTCAAGATATGTTTAATAGTTTCATTGGGAGTCTATCTTTAGTTAGGAGCAAAGATGCATACTACATTGTATCTTCACTTCTCAGTATGCTAGTCTCCATTATTCAGTTCCTCTAGGTGAGTATACATGTCAAAATATATATATCTGTTGATCTTGTATTTTGCATGAAGGTTGCTCTACATCTGATCCAGCTCCTGGCTTATGACCTGTGAAAGCATTGAAGGATGCACCTTTGCACCCGTGTGGGAGACCCTGCAGTAGCTTCTGGCTTCTTGCTTTGGATCAGCTCAGCTGTAGTCATTGTGGCCATTTGGGAAGTGAACCAATGACTGGATGATCTAACTCTGTGTCTCTCCTCTCTTTGTAAAATCTGCCTTTCAAATAAAAATAAATAAATTTTTCTTTTTAGTGGAAAACTGGTTTTGGAGCAAGGATTATGCATTAAAATTTCTAGGGGAATGAAACCATTTTGGATAGAGAAAGAAGTACAAAAAATTTAAATAAATGAGTGAATCAATCCAAGAAAGGGCTGAAAGCCAAGACCGACACATAGAAGGAAGGGAGAAGGTAAGAAAGGCAAGGCAGGAAAGAAATTTGGGAGATGAGATATCTCTCATGCAATACTGAAGGAGCTTTGTGCGAAAGCTTCCTCATTTTTTGACAAAAAGCACCATCGGTGATGCAGGAGGTGACAGATACCCAGGTCATATGAATTGTGAGAGCAGAGTGCTCATGTAAAATAGGAATCTCAGGGTAGGGCCTGGCTTCTTCCAGGAGGAGGTTTGGGGAGCTGATGGAAATGCAGAATCTCGGGCCTCACCCCGCACATGCTGAATCAGTGTCTGCACCTTCCCAGCATCCCCAGGGTAAGCCATGAGCCCACAGCCTCAGTTCTGTTCAGGGCCTTGGAGGCCTCTCCTCTTTCCACTCTCAGTTCTCTCCTTCTCCTCTTGACTTTTCCTCCTCAGAGCTCAAAAAAGAACTATGTGTAAAAATCAGTGTGTTGCCTCCTTACTTGGTCTTAATTCAAAGAACCATTCACAAACGTGTGTAGACAGTTGCTTTGGGCCCCAGAAACTCAGCAAGCAAGAGCCCTCCCACACAAGATCTATGTCTGTGTCATTTATTTATACAGAGACTTAAGCATACAAGGAGCTTTATGACACAATCCCTGCTCTTTAAAAAAATATTCTTTTCTTTTTCTCTCCAAACCCCAGGGAATAGTCAGGGCGGCGATGGAGTTACAAAATCATTGGACCAAAATGTACGAATTGAATAGAAGGAAGCCATAGATATTAGTCAAGGCCTCCAGCTCTCACTAAGAAAACAAGCAATACTTTCTCAAACAATATGCATGATTGGGTATTTACTTTATGAGAAAATAAGCCCTCAGTTTTCTGAAGGAAGTTCAAACACACACTCACACACACACACACACACACACACACACACACCACACCACACCACAGAAAGGAGGTTTCTTTCTAAAGACTTGTTTATTTATTTTCAAAGAGTTACAGAAAAAAACTGGAGAGACAGAGAGACACAGAGCTTTCATCTTCTGATTCACTTCTCAAGTGGCTACAACAGCCAGGGCTGAGCCAGGCCAAAGCCAGGAGCTCCATCCAGGCCTCCTAGCTGAGTTTCAGAGGCCAAAGCACTTGGAGTCATTTTCTGTTGGTTTTCCCAGGCCACAGTGGGATTTGGGTCAGTTGTAGAGCAGCCAATGGAATGTCAGTGTCACAGGCAGTGGCTTTATCAGCTATGCCATCATGCCAACCCCTGAAACCCTGAAAAGAGATTTTAAAAGAAGTTTGGTTTAAAGACACCAGCTTATAATTATTGTTATTATTTTTTAAGAAAAACAGGGACTGGAGCTGCAGCATAAACAGGTAAAGCTGCCATCTGCAAAACCAGCATCCCATAGAGGTGCTGCTTTGAGTCCTGGCTGCTCCATTCCCCAGTGCCTGTGAAAGTGGCATAAGGCAGCCCAAGTGCTTGGGTCCCTGCACCCACGAGGAAGCCTCAGATAAAGTTCTCAGCTATTATTTCTGGTCCGGTCTAGCCCTGGCTGTTGTGGCCATTTGGGGAGTAAGCCACCAGATAGATGCTTCTCTCTGTTTCTCCTCCTGATTCTGTAACTCTGACCTTCAAATAAATAAATACATACATCTTTTAAAAGTAGAAAAAATATTTAATGATGCAAGAACAAATAAAATATTGAATAAGCATATGATGGTTGTATAGTCACACTAGGATTTCAACAGTGTGAAGTACAAAACATTAGCAAGTGGTGGAGCAAGATACAATACATTCAGCATCATCATACTTTCATGTAAATAAAAAGGAGAAATAACAATATGAAAATGTAAATTAATATTCTCTGAAATTCATGTTATGATTTATTTTATTATGTATACTTCTTTATTTTTCCAACTCTTTACAACATATTTGGGTACTTTTCTAAAGAGCTGCATTTATTTTGGCCAAAGTTCTTTCACAGTTGCACTAACTCTACTTTCTCTCCTATTACCTTAGGTTTTCAGCAGTCTGCTTCTCCCAGTCCAGAAAAGAAAACATTTCACAGTGTGGTGATTTCTGTGTGGAGAAGAGAATGAGGCAAGGCTAGAGAGGGTTCACAAAGAAGAAACTAAACTTCTCAAATCCTTCTACATCAACCTTTTAATGCATGCCTTCAGAGAATTCTCAGTTCCCAAAGACACCACTTCTGGATCCCAGGAACTTGGTCTCTGTCCTGCAGAAGCCTGAGAGTGGCAGGAGTCTGCAGGACTGCCTAGTTTGGGTGCACATTGGAGCCACCTGGGGAAGTTGAAGAAGTACAAATGCCAGGCTCCTACCCTCTGACTTTTCTTGTTGAATTGTCCAGGACATGGCCTTTTGTCAAGCTTCCAGGGGAGTCAGTATGTTACTCCATGACGCAGGGAACCACCACTCAGACCCATCTCCTTCAGGGCTCTGCTGGTGTGAGTCCTCTCTTGTCTAAAGTGCGTATTTAGCATTTGCTGGATTCCAGAGTCAGTAAGATCAAAGAGTCACCTGTGTAGATGGGCAGCCACATTCTGTCTCTGTAGAAAGAGAGAGGATCCATTTTGGTGGATGAAGATAGCCCTGACCACATAAGGATTTCTCACCCTTCACTGCCAACCAGACTCAAGTTCATTTATTTATCCAAGAATTATTAACTCGTAAGAGGTAGATTGAGACTCTAAAACTTTGGTCCTACAATTTTGTTACAGGACGAAGCATAAATGCAGTTCCTCTATAACCGTGCCCCAATTTCTCCTCATGCTGACATCTCATTCAACCATGGTACATTTATCTAAACTAAGAAACAACATGGGAACAACGATATTAAGTGCATTGCAGATTTTATTTGGATTTCACCAGTTTTTCCATCCCACATGGCATTGAACCTGAATACATTGCAATATAACCACACAAGAAATGCCACAGCATAGTTTATTATCAGCTGATAGCAAACAGAGCATCACCTGTAGGTAGGAGAGGCCAGACATGTATCTCAAAAACTGTGATGCTTGAATTTTGCCTGGAGGGATGTCAAGTTGCTTTCTGGGAATAAGGTTGGGGAAAGCACCGGCTTTCAGTAAGAAACATTTTGCTGCATGTGTGCTTACTGCCCAAGAAATTTGCCGTTCACATCACACAAAGGGTGTAGAGCTCTGACTGTAGGTTGTGAGGCCAAAGAGGACAGAACATTGAACATAAAAGGAAAGGTCCTTGCCCTTGAGTTGACGCCTTGCCCTGTACACTGGAAACAATGCAAAACCTAAGGACCCAGCCTTATCTCTGAAGCAAGTTTCCAAGTAAAAAGAACAAAAATAGCAAACTAAATATTTAGTCTGGCTGCTTCTGAGGAGTCCCTGTTCTCTACCTGTCTAGGGCCCACTTTCACTGGGAGCCTGTAAGAGGCCAGTGAAGCAGGTGGTTTCTTAGTAGGGACAAATGTTGAATTGAGCTGAACATTGCCTCAGCATTCCTGGAGGACATTCATCTATGACCTCTACTTGCAAGGTCACAGGTCTTTAAACTGGAGTCAGTGCCCAAGGCAGGCACAAGACTGGCATGTCAGCATTCCAGCTATATTTAACTTGGAATAAATTCTAGATTTAGCTCTTCAGCTAAAATGGAATTTTTCCTTCCTTGCCATCCTCTTCCTGGTTCAAAACCAGGGAAGACAAAGGCTCAGGGCCCCCACCTCCTGAAACTTTGCACTCTATGTCCTTTGCTTCCTTCCTCCAAGTTCCAGCCTATTTATCTCTGGCTCATCCACCACTCTGCCCCCATGATGTGGTCACCATGATTTAGCACTTACAAAATCAAAGGGAGCCCATGAAATACTGAAGTGCAGCTTCCTGCCAGTTATACTGGCTATAGCTTTGAGCCGCAATTTCCAGTTTAGAAACAGGACAATCTTCCTGGAAGTCTCCCAAGTGAGAATCCAAGGTCGGCAGGTTGTTGCAGTTAAAAAATAAATAAATAATTAAAAAAGAACTCTGGACAGGGCTACCTACATAGTGGCCCAGAGCAAAGCCCCTGCTGCTCTAGAGCCTCTATCTAAAATCAGCAAATTAAGAGTTGAGAGCAGGAGGTCACAAAGAAAAGTCTACAGCTTCTAAGATTTCTGATTTAGGAATGGAAAACCATAGGGGGCAAGAAGTTCAAAGAGAGGGCTGCTTGGAAGGAAAAGACCAGAACTTTAAGATTGTGTTCTGTCCTAGCTCTTTGGATATTTGGACATCTCTAAGTTGGATAGAGCAGCATGCTGGCCTGAGGCAAAGTGAGAGTGAATCCAGACCTTATCTCATCAGGAATGTCTGGAATGCCCTGAGGCAATTAGCCCACTACCATGAGTACCCTACACGACTACAGATCACTTGCTACAGTCAATCCCCAGCAGAATCTGAGGACTGCTGCCTTCTCCCATCCCTGGTGGCTAAGATGTGTCAAAGCCCAGTGCCGTACACTCCCGACAGCCAATTCCCTCATACACTTACCCTCACCATAAGGATCCTGGGCCGTCTCCCACCAGTCCATCAGATCTTCTCCCCCTAGTAAAACTCTGCCTGAATTAAAAGTCTTTCTTTCTCTCTCTCAATCACCCCTAACCTGACACTAACTAGGACCAGCAGCTCAGTCCTAATTTTCTCAGACGGAAAGCAACAGAATTTTAATTAGTGTGCAGGGTTCAACCCTGGCTATGTTATCATCGTGAATGGTGGAGCCACTGCTTTAGAGATGCTACTGAGTCCTCCTCAGTCCTCAACACATGGTACTAACAGCGCCTGCCTGGAGGGTCTCTGGCTAGATAAGGACTAGTGTGCAATCTCTGACATTCTGTGATCCTGAGAAACAAATTGGCTTTCCTGGGCAGAGCCCCATTCAAGCACTCCCACTAAAATGATGGGGCATTTAAAGAAAGGTTATGGCACTTTAATTAATCCTCTGGCCTTCTGACAGAGAAGTTGGGAAATGTGAGCCATGTTGGTGGGGTTAATGAGTGAATCTTCAAGTAGAAACTGCTTTGGGAGCCTCATGGCCACAGGCAGCAGAAAAGCTAAAAATGAGGCTGTTGTCTACTCTGATGACCTGGCTGCATTGCCCAAAGCATTGTGCAATTACCCAGCTGCCCTCTGGGGTGGGTGTAGGCCCTTGGGGCATCCACTCACAAGCTCAGTTTGACCTCCTTCACTAATTTAAATTAAACTAGAGATCAGCTGGGTTTGACAAGGATGGCAGCCAGCAGGAGCAGTAAGTGAACAGTCACAGTGGCAGATCAGTTGTTAGAGCCCAGCAAGTCATGTGGGGAGTACAGCAAACTCAAGGCCCAAGAAAGATGAAGCAACTGTTGATTGCAAGACCAAAGTCCAAAAGCAGGCACATAGATGTTCCTGAAGCAGCTGCCCAGGGCATACTTTTTTGGGGCGGGGGGGGGGGGTAGGATTTGCTTTTGAATTTTTATGTGAAAGAGTTACACAGAGAGAAAGAGAGAGATTTTGCCCACTGGTTCACTCCCCAAATGTCCATAGCAGTTAGAGCTGGATTGATCTGAAGCCAGAGCCTAGAGACTCTCCTGGGTCTCCCATGTGGGTTGTCCTCTGCTGCTTTTTCAGGTACATTAGCAAGGAGCTAGATTGGAAATAGAGCAACTGGGAACCCTGTGAGGTGCCAGTCTAGCAGATAGAGGCTTAACTTGGTAAGCCACCAAGCTGGCCCCAATGACATACTCTTGGGAGCATTTGGGAAGGGAACCAACAGATGGAAGATCGGTTTCTCTCTCTCCCTCTCTCTCTAGAGCTGGACCAGGACAAGGCGAGGAGGGCAGCTAGGTAACTGCATAAGGATAAGGAGCTTAAAACTCCGCCCAAATCTCCAAAACAGGTGGAAGGAGCCCAAGCACTTGGGCCATCACCCACTGCCTCCCAAGTGCATGAGCAGGAAGCTGGATCAAGAGAGGCAGTGGGACTTCATCCAGGTACTCTGATATGGGATGCAGTCAGCTGTGCCACAATGCTCACCCACCCTTTTTCCCCTGTATCTTTGACATTTCCCTGATGCTTCTAATGATCAACAGAAGGTACAGAACACCAGGCTAAGCCATTCCTGGTCTAGATGAAGAGGTGGTGGTACAGACAGGGAGGAAATCCATGGTGAAAGGAGTAGAGGAGAACCATGATGTGGAAATCTGGCAAGTTTTGAGAAATTGCCTACACATGCCTTTCCAAGTCAAGGCCATGCATCCACTTACTCTCAACTAATACTGCTGTGGTGTAAAGATGTAAAAATGAATTAGGACCTCGTCCCAGGTCTTGGAGTATGGGCAATAATGTGGCAGAATGTAGTCATGGCTGGTGTGCGTGTTCAATTACTGGAGCACATCAGGACACCCATTCTGTGGGTTAAGGACACAATCACTCCTTCCCAGTGAGGCAGGCTGGAAAGAGTCTGAAGCTAAAGTGTTCAATGAGGACTTGGAAGGAGGGCCTTGGCCAGGAGAAAGTCATGAACTTCCTGGGCTTTCTAAACTTTCCTGTGTTGAGAGGTGTGGGAAATAGGTGCACTCAGGGCCACTGTAATACACACCTCCAGAGACTGCTGCTACCCATGTAGTATTTTCTGGAAACTACCCACCAGCATCATGCTTTAGACAGTGTTTCCAGTGGTAATGAGAGAAGCTGGCCAGACAGTGCCAGGAAGTACCTCTCTCATTTGACACAAAAGTCCCTGTAAGGTAACCTCAAACAGAATTCTGCCTGGGGTCACTGAAAATAATCAAGTGTGGAGGTCAAGTAGGAGGTTATCTGTTTTCCAGAGCTTTGGTTCAAGTAGGTTCAAGAGTGGATATGTATCCCCTCTTAGGGTTGGCACAGTGCTAACGAAGTCTCAACACCCTCTAAGACCAGAGGAGATATGTCAGTCTTAGAACTACAGGGGTAGACTGAGCAGCCCCAGACTGATACAAACTCAACCTCACCTGAAGATGCACTGAAAGAAACTAGGTAAGAGGGAACTTGGACAAGGTGTTGAGTTCCTGCCACCATCTCACTGAGGACGTGGAGTTTAACTATTCATGCGACCTCATTTGTACTGGTGAGGCTGGGGGAGACATGTGGAGGTGAGCTGAGGACAGTCAAAGGATGGTTTACAGATTGCATGAGATAATAGAAGGCTGCCCATGGCAACAGGAACCCAGGAGAGCCAGGGAGAGCATCTCAGTGACACACCCTGAGCTGGGTGTTAAAACACTTTGGTGAATGGATCACAACCAAGCAGACAAAGAGAAGCAATTTGGGTCTGGGGGGCAGCACCCATGCAGGTCTACACAGCAAGAGTCTCCTGTGATCTGAGAATGGGACCTAGGAGCTAAGGCAGGAAGCATGGTGTGACATGAGCAAAAGCTGCACATATCACTTAGAAAGGTTGAACTTGCCTTGTCGCTGAGGAGGAGCTCAGAGAATTCCCACCAGGACAGTACCATGGTCTTCTGGACAACATCTATGTGCTGCCAGGTAGGGTCAGACCTTGAGGAAAGAAAGACCCATTTCTTACTAGCTGTGCCATGCCCTGTTCCGGTCTTGATGGCATTCTTTATAGCTTACTCACGTAGAAATAATTTCATGTCACCTTTTTCACGTAGAAGAAACATCTTACCTTCCAAACAGGGTCTAATTTTCTGTTTCAACTTATAAAGCAGCCTTGTGTACAATCAAAGAAAACCAAAAGAGCTAAGCATCAGACCTGAGGGGTCTGCCTACCCAGTGGGGAAAAAGGGTTCTCTGAGGAAGGGTTTCTCCCTCAGCTGCCCACCAGCTCACTCTGGCCTTGCTCTGACAGTCCAGCCCACTTCCCCCAACTCCAGTGTGATCTTCATTACAGTTTAGGTCAACCTGCTCTTTTCTTCTCCATTCACTAAGCTACAAGGAAGTTGTTCAGTGCTCCTAGGCTTGTAGATTCAGGAACCATCCCTATCCTCACACACATCAGGAAAATCCTCTTGGGCCGGGAAAAGTAACAGACCTGAAGGCATTGGCCTGAGCTAGTGAGTGTCAGAGCGAATCACTGTTTATTCAACTGGTTTGATTAGCGGGTGGCAGACAGAAATTAGAACAAAAACCATGCTTTTGGGCAACAACGTCTATGTCATGATACGCCTCCACAGAGAGCCCTGATCATGTTTGTTGTCTTCACCCATACCAGCCGAATGTGTGGGTAAATAAAGATGTCGCATGTCGTTCCCTATCTGTTGCTTTACCACACATTACATAACCTGGAACACCAGTGGGCTGTGTTCTGCTTCATGATTGTGCGGCTTCCATGGCCAAAGAAGGGGGTGGCACTGAGGACCCAGGGAAAAATCAGGTTCACCGCCAAGGCCACGCATGCCCTGCCACCTCCCAAAGGATCAGCTTCTGGATGCAACTTCCAGATCCACCTTCCAGAATGACAAGTCAGTTGTTACACCTAGAAAAGATAATTGCAAGGTCTTCCTGGAGTCTCACTCCTTCAACTATCCAACTACAGCACAGAGAACCCGAAGCAGCCAACCATTTTTACCAGTCAGGCTACATGGTCTAATGAGACACCTAAGATAAACACAGCATTTGAAAAACAGCTCCACACAGACCTGGCACAAACATCCCTGCTGCTGAGAGCTCCCTGCTCACAGTGGGAGCCTGTTTGTAGTTAGCCACACCGAAATGGGCTTAGCACTACCTCAGTGGGAAGCACTTTTATTTCCCCCAAATCTTACTGCTTTTTTTTGAAGCTGGGAGCCAATTACATCTCAAGGGATTGGCCATGGAATTCAGAAATCAGAACAAAACACAAAAAACCACCTATATCAAAGAAAATATTGCATCAGATGTACATTAGAAGACATTTTAGGATTCAAAGGAAAATCAAATAATCCAGTTTCTTTTTTCTTTGTTGTGTGTGTGTGTGTGTGTGTGTGTGTGTGTGTGTGTGTGAAAGGCAAAGTAACAGAAAAGAGAAAAAGAGACAGAAAGTGGGATATATCCCACCTACTGGTTCACTCCCCAAATTGCTACAACAGCCAGACTTGGGTCAGACCAGAACCAAGAACCAAGTACTCCATCTTGCCTCCTACCGGGGAACAAGAATCCATGTACTTGAGCCATCTTTCATTGCCTCCCAAACGTGTTATTAGGAAGCTGGACTGGGCACACAGATAAATGAAACTTGAACCCAGTACTCCAATATGGGATGTGGGTATCTAAAACAACACGTTATTACATTATGCCACAATGCCTTTAAGAATCATCAATTTCTTTAATTGGAAAGACAGATTTACAGAAAGAAGGAAAGACTGCAAGACTTCCCACCCACTGGTTCATTCTCCAAATGACTACAATGGTTGGAACTGAGCTGATCTGAAGCCAGGAACCAGTAGCTTCTTCCCAGGTCTCCCATATGCATACAAGGTGCCAAGGCATCTTTCACTGCTCTCCCAAGCCGTAAGCGGCAAGCTGAATCAGAAGCGGAGCATTTGGGACATAAACTGGCACCTCCATGGGACACTGGTGCTTCCAGGTAGATAGTTAGCCAGTTGAACTATAGTGCCATTCCCTAGGATTCTATGAAAGGCTGAGCTGCAGCGGGCCCCCACAAACATTTGACACCAGGGGAAGCATCTCCCCCAATCTCTGCCTCTCCCCAGAGCTGGCCAAGTTCATATTCTTCTCTAAAGCCCAAGCTTGTCCCACATGGTAGGAAACTCAACCACAGTAGCTCCTGACAATTTATTCCTTTTTTCCAGTCTGCCATCCCAAATCTTCAGTAGGAGCCCACCAGTAACACAGCTTGTTCCCACTATGTGGAGGTATGACTACAGCACCACCCAACAGATCCCCCAAAAGGGGAATGGTCCAAGTGATCAAAGAGTCCAGAGTTATCACTTCACTTTTTCTTGTGCACCCCCTACTCCAGCCCCATCTACCAAAACTAGATAATTTCACTGTTCTGTCCCAGCTGTGTCAAGAGGTGGAGGCCACAGCTTTGAATAAGCCACTTTTAGAATCCCCAACGACTGTTGGCTTGGAACACAGAGGATCATTTGTCTGTTACTACATAGTGAAAACAAAGCTTTGAGCTCCCCAATCTGTAAAGCTCCAATGTCTTAGGGGAGAAAAAAAAAAAAAAACAACTTTGGTCTCTATGAGGTCAATCCTCCACATACAGGGTATCTAACAGTTTCTACAGTGAAATTCAAGACTGAGCGCAAATCCCTGCTCCCACAATAAGAGCTGTAGCATATATAGGTGCAGTTTTGTTGTCTATAAATACTGAGGGGCACTCCCCACCTCCTGGGGTTGCTGTGATGACAACTTAAGGTCACCCATAAGGAACACAGGGAGCTGTCATGACCCTGGATAGACTTGGTCATCAGTGAGGTCCTCTGGCCCTTTCTGACATCCTGCTATTCCCCCTCCCTGTGTGAACCAGGGTATCCAGTTCTCTGCTGGCAAGCTGCCCCCTGTCTACATATTCTTTTCATGTGATTTCCTAAGGGATCTTTGTGAACCACCTCTAGCCCAGTTCATCAAAACAGTCAAGATAACGATGAATTTTCTAGCACAGGCCCGAAGGTTACTCTCACTTGGACCTTACCTGCTCCTCTGGCCTTGTACTCTGTCCTCAAAAATCCCACCACGTTAGAGCCCTCACTATTTCCCAGATGTGTCCTGGTCTTTGTTGCAGTGCATGCGTATACATGCTGTCCCTTCTTTCTGAAAAGCCCTTCCCCTAGCTTCAACATGCCGAGCTGGTTTTCAATATTTGTAAGATTGGAAGGTTCCTGGAACTTTTGTTCACCCCAGTCCCTGTTCTAAGTTAGAGATGATTCTCCTGGTACGGTTCATGCCCCTGGATGCCTCTATCAAAGTCCTTATCACACTGTGTTTATTTGTTTGTCTTTGCTATTCCAATCTCAGGTTCTGAAGGTCAAGGCTGTATTGCTAGCATCAAAACAGAGCCTGGCACAAGTAGAAGTTCAACAGAGCTGATTGCCTGAAACATTGGTGACATACTTACGAAACCATGTGTCCTGGTAGGAGCGAAGATGAAAGTACAGTCCTTTCTCCTGGTGGCCAAGTAAGCCAATTGGGAACACAACCCATGACCTTGGATACAACAATCCAACTGGTACCTCTAGCTGCTCCACAGGACTTTGAATCCAATACTGTGCATTAAATATTTTTATATTGAAAAGCTCTCCCTCTTATAATCTGGTCAAAATGCTTAACTTTGCCTACTGAGGTTACACAAATGCCTATAAAATAAAAGGCAGCACCAAAATTCTTTCAGTGTGGCATTAGCAAGGTTACTGCCAGAAAGATGGCAAATATTTCCATCTCCAAACCAAACCTAGTCTTTGTCATTGAATTCAAATCAGCAACTGTTATGAGACAGTTCTGGTCATTGCTAGTGCTTTGCTGGTGTTTGGCTATTTGTCTCTCGGTTGGAAACCTGGGCCTTTTACTCACCTCATGACTTTGTGCAGTATTAACTAGAGCCCAACTGTGGCTCAGTCATGTCCTCAGAGACCACGCTGGGGGACCAGGTCACAAACAAGTGTCCTCTAATGAGCATTTCTTGGCATAGTGTGCAGAAAACACAAGACAAAACAAAAAGGTAATTTCTAACCTGTCCTTACACACTTTTCTGTTTCCACAGATCAACCTCTAGTGAGATGAGTAACAAAAAACCAAAAAGCCAAGGTATGATAATAAGGTCATATTGTTCCTGTATAAGGATTGTATGCCAGAGTTTTTAAGGATATGAATACTAAGCATGCTAGGCCTCTTCCTATTTAACAACAAATTGTGTTATTCATTGTACTGATTATCTGGGATGTCTACTTAGCTAATACACAACTCTAACAAGCCTAATTCTGAGGTCAGGTGACATTGAGCAAGAATGCCAAGGTGTGCAATAATGCAATATATAAAATAATCCATAAAGAAATTTGAGCGACAAGACTATAAATAAGTGTGAGAAGTTGCAGTAGCCTAGCCGAGAAAGGAGGAAAACTAGTCTCATTAGGGTTTTCACACTTCTGCACTTTGTCCTGTGGTGGATTTGTGGTTGCACTCTCCTCCAGCTCACCCCTGGGGAACCAGCTTAAGGAGCCCAGAATGTCCTCGTGAGGCCGAGTGAAAGCCTTTGTTCATGGCACAAACATTTTGGCAGCACTCATTGAATACCTGACCCAGCAGCAATGGGAGGTAGAGGTGTAAACCAATAATGTGATGAGGGCAGTGTTCCAAGTGTGCCCAGAATACCAGAAGCGCTCAGAGGAAGGAGTGGCTAATTGTTCCAAGGATGGCCTTGAGGACACAGCTTTTAAGCCAAGGCCTGAGAAGCTGCTCTGGCTGAGGGGTGAGGAAAGGGCATTTCAAGTGACACAGCCAAGGCGGAGCTTGGTGAGTCCCTCCCTGCTTACCAGGAAGCCAGAGTGGGCCCTTCCAGTGTGTGCGCCTGACAAACTGGCCATGAACCTTAACGCTAAACAAAACAGCAATGGGGAGAGGCAGAGAGGAGTGCCAGCCCAGCCCTTCAGAGAATTGGGAAGTCCAAGTCAGATAGCAACAAAAGAAGCTGGCAGTCTAGCCTTCAAGAGGAGGGCGGGCGGAGATGGAGGCTCCCTGTGAGCCTGTTGTATTGGTGGTTACCTCTTGGTGGGTGGGGCTGGTACAAAAGTACAGGATAGAACAGGTGAATTCCCAAGACCCAGAGGTGGGTGTTTGGGGAATAGCAAGTATTCAGCAGACCAGGAACAAGTGTTCTTGGGAAAATGGCAAGCCCAAATTGTGGGGCAGAAGCCAATCATGGACAGTCCTGTTAGCCAGGGGATTGGAGCTTCAGCTTCATAGTCACTCTGGTAGCACTTGAGCAAGCAGAGTGGTGTTTCTGGAGGGCAATAAGCACCTCACCTGTATCAGAACAGCCTGGATGCTTATTTTTTTCAATGGGTGTTTATTATTTTCAATCAGTGAGCATCATTTGAGCTTCATTATAGGCTGCTGAGTTCAGATTCACTAAGGACATCTAAGAATCTGCATTTTAACTAACCTCTCTGGTAATTTGGGAGCACAGTTCAATCTGCAAATAGTGGATTTGAGGGATGGAAGTGAAAGAAACAGGAGACAATAAGCAGGGAAAAACAGGATCTTAATGAAAAGGAGACAGGATGTATACGCACTGTGCTGCAGTGGGTTAACCTGTCACTTGCCATGCTCACATCCCATACCAGAGTGCCTGGAATCAAATCCATTTCTGATCCAGCTTTCTGCTAATACACCTAGGAGGCAGTAGATGATGGCACAAGTGCTTAGGCCCTTGCCACCCACATGGAACACTCAGTGGAGTTCCCAGTTCCGGGATTCAGCCTGGATAAGCACTGGCTGTTACAGCCATTTGAAGAATGAAGTCGTGGGTGGAAAAAAAATCTAGCTCCCTCCCCTTACCCAGCCCTCAAATTCAGCCCCCAATTCTCCTGCTACTCTTCCTTTCAAATCAACATTTTAAGATTTACTTTATGTGTTTGAAAGGCCAAGTTACAGAGAGAGAGAGACTTTCCATCTCTTGCTGGTTCACTCTGTAAGTGGCCACAATGGCCAGGGTTGGACCAGATTTAAACCAGGTTCCAGAAGTTTCAAACAGGTCTCCCGTATAGATGGCTCAGCCACTTAGACCATCCTCGGCTGCGTTTTCAAGTGGTTTAGCAGGAGCCTGGATTGGAAGTAGAACAGCCCTGAGACTTGAATCAATACCCATACGAAATATCATTTCAGGCAGCAGCTTTATCTGTTATAACACTAAATCAGCCCTCAAAAAAGCTTTTTTTTTTTTTAAGAAAAAAAAAGCAGCTCCATCATACAAAGCAGGAACATGATAAATATTTACTTAATAAATGGAATAATCAAATTTCAGAAGTTGATACAAATGAGAGACACATCAACTCAAAAGTATTAGTAGACCCATGTGAAGTTGCTATTGTTACCAGTCAAAACTGAATGAATACTGGCAATTTGTGCATTTGGTTTACTAATGAAATTAAAGCTCTACCCTTACCTTTCAGGTTCTGTCAGTGCAGTATTATTAAACCTTGAGTCACTCACTCTTTACTGCTAAGCTCCTGAGGGTGGCTAGAAGGACATTAGCTCCTCATCCTTACCTGTATGACAGTCCCTACAGGGAGTGAAGGGTTTTGGGGGGGGCTGTTTAAAGGACAAGATATGAACCCCCAGAGGCAAGAACACTCCGTATTGAACAGCTTCTGCACAGGGTTGCATGCAAGGACAGATCCCATGCTAAAAGAGATGGTCCAGAAGCTTAGGGAGAAAGGCAGAGAACCTCAGGGAAGCGGGGATCACTGCCTTGGTGCTGTCACACAGCTGTAGGGAGTGCCTTTCAGTCTTGAGATAAGCCCCCAAACTGCCTCCACATCCCTTCATCCTTAAGTGTTTCCATTCTGAAGTCCTGAAGCCCAGGGATCCTTCTCCATGTTGTGCGCAGCTGGTGATGGCAGGCCGGCACTGCGGGGAGACGGACGAAGCCATCCCCAGCCCAGTGAGCACAGAAGTGCACTTCAGAGCGGGATCTCACCTCTTCCAGGCTAGAGAACAGCTGTATCTCTGACTTTCAAATAACTAAGTTCTTTTTTTTTTTTTTAAGTAAAAGAGGATACGGAAAACAATCCCAACTAAGTTATAATTTCAGAAAAGCAAGGACATGGCTGTGTTCTTCTTGGTTGGAATTGTTGCCAAACAATTCCCAAAACAAAATTGGGGTTGTTCTGTATGATTACCAAACCAGGTCTACTCATTCAGTGCATAGAAAAGCCAATCGCTGACACTTGGATTATGGAAGAACATAGACATTTATTGCAAAGTACAGAGCAAGATGCCAGACAGATATTGCTTAATTTCCTGAGCTGCCAGAGGAGTTGGGGATGAAGGCTATCATAGACAGAAAAGTGGAGCTGGGAGGTGTATGGGTACAAGGTTCCTGATTGGCCAGAAAAGCTGATCCTTTTCTTTTTCCTTTTATTTATTTATTTTTATTCAAAAGGCAGATTTCAGAGGGAAGGAGAGACAGAGAGAGAAAGATCTTCCATCTGCTAGTTCATTCCCCAAATGGCTGCAATGGCTGGAGTTGAGCTGATCCAAAGCCAAGAATCAGGAGCTTCCTCCAGGTTCCATTAGCGCAAGGATCCAAGGCTTGGGACATCCTCCGCTGCTTTCTTGGGCCACAAGCAGGGTGCTGGACAGGAAGTGGAACAGCCAAGACACAATCTGGTGTCCATGTGGAATGCTGGCGCTTGGGGTGGAGGATTAAGCCACAGCGTCGGCCCTGAGGCTGTGATCTTTAGGGAATTTATGATGGGCTGGTAAGCTCCAGCCTGTCTTGGGGGTTACAATGAATATAGTTGGATTTTCTCTGCAGGACTTTAGACTGGCCATTAAGGTCCTTATCTACAACGGAGCAGGTGACTCTGTGATTAGAACCTTACAGGATCAGTTTGCCTTCCCTCAATTCAGTGAATTCCTTTTATTGGAGGACAAGCAAGGACACTGGAGCAAGGGAAAAGCTCTGGGCTCTGCTTTTATGTTATAGGGCTTTGGCTTCAGTACTACACACATCACACATATCTACAACAACGCAATCAGTGTTGAATTTACGAGACCAATACCTCACCACTTGGCCACCATGCCTGCATTTCAGTGTTGAATTAAAAAAAAAAAAGACTCACAAGAGCATATTCAATTTCTATGAATAATTTTTGTAGCACAACACAAGTCAAGTTCTGCAGTGCTCTGTGCAATCTTTCTCAAGTGTGACTCCACATCGATATCTCCAAGGGGACCATAGCCTGAACCAATTAAATCAGATCTCAAAAGGGAGAAGTCCAAGCAACAGCACATTTTCAAAGTTCCTTCAAAGATTCCAATGTACAACTTAAGTTAGAAACCAAGAATCTTCAAAAATGGCACTGAACTGAGAACAGAAAATAGTATCAGGTTACTTTTCCCTAATTATCATGGAGAATACAGAATGGTAGAAATAGGGAGTAGCTGGTAGTGCACGGATGTGAGGACCCCAAGCTGGCTGTCCCAGCACTTCCTCTCTTGCAAAAGCAATCAGCTTGCAGGAAAGCCCTGTCTTTGCACTATCCCTAGATGGAAACCAGGACAACAGATGGCAGAGTAAAAGATTATGTTTGTCCAAGTGGGAGTCCCTTTCATTTGCAAGACATCAAATTCACAACAACTGTGTGCATGCCCCAGTCTGGTTTATTTCAAATGAAAATGGAAGGATCTGGACCCTGTGTTTGTTCATCATCATAAGACAAACTGTCCCCTGTGGCTGGCACATTAGATCGTACTGGATAGGAGCTTTGGGGGTTGCAAGAAGCTCCTCCTGTTCTCTCTGACTAAGGCCTGGAGAAACCCTGTATGTCCAACCAGGGAGTCTGAATTTCACAGCAATCAAGATTCTCTCCGAGCATTTTGTAGCTCCTGATCTGTTAGCATTAGCCAAGTACAGGGGAATTGACGTCTGTGTGTGTGTGTGTGTGTGTTTAACTGTTATTGCTTTTATTGTACATTCTTACATATGCTCTCAAAACTGCAGCTGAGCATTTGGGAAAGAAAACACAGTAGGTGCGGCTCATTCACTTCTGAAAGCAATCCTCTCCAGACACAGGAAATGAATCAAACAGGGCAGGCGGGGTTGGCGGGGAGACTCCTGGCTCAGTAGTGGAAGAGCCAGCCCTTGGACCCAGAATCCTCCTAGCTCCTGGCAAGGCTGGCCTGCAAAGAGACCAACTCCCCTTTCCTGGCCCGCCTTCCTTTAGCCCACAGGAAAGACAGGGCTGAAGGAAACGGAGCTGAGCAAACCACACAGCAGGTTTCTCTCTCCCTGTCCCATACAGAGGTGATGAGAACATGCAAGCCTCAACAGCCAGGTAGCTGGGCCCTCAGCACCCAGGTTTCACCAAAAAATGCATTCTGACCTGTGAGGAGCAATGGGTTGTAGAAATCTTTTGGTTCTTATGCTTCAACACTATATAATGCTAAATACTATAATGAAAATAGACACAAGACAGCTGAATAGTAATCTATAGCCATTTTAAGGTGTATAGAACCTGGTTGTGTATAAACTAAAATTGAAATGTCAACAAAGGAGACACAGGATGTGGTAAAGAACTTGCATTTTTTTTTTTAACATGTTGGTTATTCAATACTATGTCAATTAATTCCATAACGTTATAAATTGTTGTTGATGTTATGTCGGGGCTTTTAATTGATAGGGATGATACTCTGCTGGCTCTACCTTCAGACCAGAGGTGGTCTCCCCAACAAGCCGCTGAATTTGTCTGGACAATAAGATGCTGGACTCTATGCTTGGTATATGCTAGCAATGAAAGAATCTCATGTGAACTTGAACTTGGATAATGCAACAAGGTGGAGGAATCCACCATGGGGGTGGGGTTGGGGAAAGGTGGGGGGAAATCCCAGTACCAAAACTGTGTCACATAATGCAATGTAATTAATAAAAAATAATTCAAAAAACAAAAAAAGAAAGACATCTTTTGGTTCAGGTTTCCCAATGTAAAAATGAGAGAAATTGAGGCCAGATGAGTAAGCGCTTAAGATGGTGAAATGAACCCTAAGGTAGTGGGGAAACTTGAGGTCTTCTGGAGTCCCAGGGTCGTCCACTTTGCACCCCACTCCCAGTGGCTCCCCAGCTTGGCTTCACATTAGACCCTCCTGGGGAGCTGTCTCACCCTGAGCCATGCCAGCTGCCTGGGAATGGGGTGTGCTCTCCAGAACCCCCGACCCCCTGAGGCCACAGATGAGGGCAGCTGCTCCCTTTCACTTCATAATGAGCCTGTGCTGTGCCAAGAGGCAAGAGAAAGAGCAGTGAAAGTGAACCAATTGGCTTCTTGCCCTATGGCTGCGCAGCCTCTGGACAGAAACACACACTGTGAAGATGAAGAGCTCACAGAGGAGTGTAGCAACAGAAGCACAAATAAGTAAGAGCCTGATAAACTGTGGAAGGACCACAGAGGGTCTGTCTGAGACAGGTGCACAGAAATTTGTAGGGAGACCCAGCATATGCAAAAGCCTGAAACACAAAGCACTGTGTTATCTGTCCCGTGATGTCCCTACAGCGAGGTACTAGGTAGGAGCCAGGGGTGTCCCATGATGTCCCTACAGTGAGGTGCCTGGTAGGAGCCAGGGGTGTCCCGTGATGTCCCTACAGCGAGGAGCCAGAGAAGCAGACAACAGCCAGGTCACAAAGGGTTTTGTAACACAAATCATCCTTGGTCCTGGGGATCCTTCTGAAATGATGGCAAAACACTGAGATACACCGTGCCAAAAACTTTGACAAACTAAAGCTTGTAATTTATGAAAATACTCCTCCCAACAATGTGGATAATAAAGAGGAAGAGGGAGAAGCCAGAGACAAGATGAGAAGTTGAGAGAGGAGGCAGGAATGACACCAGGGCAATTCAGACCAGGCCACAGATGAGACCAGCATTCTGTACTCTTTTATTTATTTATTTATTTATTTATTTATTTATTTATTTATTTATTTTTATTGGAAAGTCAGATATACAGAGAAGAGGAGAGACAGAGAGGAAGATCTTCCTTCCATTGATTCACTCCCCAGGTGGCCGCAACAGCTGGAGCTGAGTCCATCTGAAGCCAAGAGCCAGGACCCCCTTCCAAGTCTCCCACGTGGGTGCAGGATCCCAAGGTTTGGCACCGATAGGCATGGGTCATATCCCCACACAGCACTTTATCAGAGTTCAGAGAATTGTTCCACATTATCCATATTCATTGATTTATGGATTTCCCCCACCCCCAACTCCTACCCAACAGGGTAAGCTTTTTCAAAAGAAGACTGCGAGACCATTGTGTCTTGTGTCTTAACACAATGCACAGGGATCTGATAGAAGTTTGTGGGATGGATGAATGGATGCTGAAGTTTGCATTCATGGATTATAGGGAAATTTTCTGAAATAATAAGGATGATGGCATACATACTATGCTGGAATCCCTCCTATGTACCGAAGTCCCTCCGATTTACCTGCCAGCATCATTGGAGCATGACTCTGAACAGCCATATTGAATCATTTGGATCAGCTTGCAAGACCAACAGGATGATCTAAACCAGCCACAGGGTTTGGAGCCAAACTTTAAGAACTTTTGTCATTGCTACATAGGTGTTTTCCCTAGGGCCAGACTCTCTTCGCAGCCTCCTCAAATAACCACCTTCCCAAGACACCTGCTATCCAGGGACCTTGGGTCTTCACTTGATATTGTGGAGAAGTCTCTGATTCAGTGAAACATGAAGACATGCACAGGTGGCTGCTGTCTTTTCTTTTTTTTTTTTTTAAACAGTTGCTTACTTTTTGGAAAGTCAGATATACAGAGAGAAGGAGAGACAGACAGGAAGATCTTCCATTTGATGACTCACTCCCCAAGCAGCTGCAATGGCCAAAGCTGAGCTGATCCTAAACCAGGATCCAGGAACTTCTTCTGGCTCTCCCAAGCAGGTGCAAGGTTCCAAAACTTTGGGCCATTCTTGACTGCTTTCCCAGGCCACAAGCAGGAAGCTGGATGGGAAGCAGAGCCACCGGGACACGAATGGAGCCCATATGGGATCCTGGCATTACAAAACGAGGACTTTAGCTAATAGCCTACCACACTGGGATCATGGTTGCTGTATTAACCCTCCCAGGACTTCATCTTTTTTTTTTTTAAGATTCACTTATTTTCATCTGGAAGGCAAAGTTACAGAGAGAAGAAAGATAGAAAAACCCTCTATCTGATGGTTTATTCCCCCACCTGGCCATACTGGCCAGAGATAAGCTGATCCAAAACCAATAGCCAGGAGCTTCTTCTGAGTCTCCCATGTGGGTAAGGCTCTCAAGGCTTCGAGCTATCCTCTACTGCTCTTGCAAGCCACAAATAGGGAGCTGGATGGGAAGTGGACCAGCCAGGATATGAGCTGGCCCCCTTATGGGATCCCAGAACTTGTAAGGTAAAGATTTGGCTATTGAGCCATTGCGCTGGACCTGGAGCCAGGACTTGAACCCAGGCACACCCATGTGGAATGCACATATTTCAAACCATGTCTTATCCATTGCACCAGACACCAGCCCTTGTCACCTTTTTAAAGTGCCAGGAGAAGAATGGGAAATTCAGATGCTAGAACAACTTGAAGGGAAAACATTTAGGCCTCAGCAGCATCTGCCAGTCCCCACTGCCAGGAGAGAGCCGTTGGAGACATTCCAGCTCCCTGGACTGCAAGTTTAGGTGACAGAGTCCAGACGTGCAGTTTGAGCTTGCTGCTAAAGAATGAGATCTTGAATTAGCGCAGCAGTCAGAATTCTGCTGGAGGGGCTGCATGGCAGAGAAGAAAAACAATCATTTTATCTAGGGCAGTGTCTCTACACGTTGTTTCCCTCCCTCCCACACCCGGTGGCAGTTGTGATGATCAGGTTAAGGCTGTGTATGCTTGAGGCTTGGCAATGTTTGGGACGAGGGTGGAGAAAATGAACACACTTGCATACTGAGGTTTGATCAAGTACTCTGCCACAACTGAGAAAATAAACACCTTGTTAGTCTGCGCTAATGAGCACCTTGCTAATGCAGTGGAATCCCTCCCCAATTCTCTGGCTCTGTGGGAAGCTTCCCTGCCAGTTCTCTGAGTGAGGTATCTGCCCCCAGGAGCAGGGATACAGGTTGGACAGGACAGAGCAGGCAGGACTGGCTGAGCCCTTCCAGCTCTTGCAAGCTCAGACCTGAGGGCTGTCAAAGAACTTAGATGGGACTGGTGGGGAATCTCCCCACAGGGCAGCTGCTTCCCGGGAAGATCTGTCAGCTTCAGGAGGAGCATGAGGTAGAGGCCCAGCTTGGCACCCTTAAGAAAGCTGCAGGAAAAGTGCAACCAAACCATGTGAAGGGCAAGTTGGTCAAGTTGGACGATGCACTGAGACACACCATCCATAGCCAGAGTGTCTGCCCAGCACTGTGGCTTGGCTGGGGCAGGTGCAGTTGCTCCAAGGTAATGCCTGAATGCAACCAGCCGCTTCTCTACATCAGTCTGCCCCATCTGACTCTATTTGGTCAAGCCAGATTCCTTCTGATCTTAGCTGTCAGCTTGATCATAAAGCTTGCTAGACCAGGACCTCCAAATAGTCCATTTGAGCCTTTAGTAATAAGCATCCCGATGTCTCTGGATTGTGTTCCTTCCACTTGATTTTAGAAGGAAGGCCTTGGCTCCACCTCTCCCACAGTATTCTATAATTTCCTCACAGATGGCAGCCCCTGGAGTGTACACCTCCGTTTTTTGGGTTTATTCTTTCTTTCTTTCTTTCTTTCTTTCTTTCTTTCTTTCTTTCTTTCTTTCTTTCTTTCTTTCTTTCTTTATTTTTATTGCAAAGTCAGATATACAGAGAGAAGGAGATATATAGAGAAAAATCTTCCATCTGATGATTCACTTTCCAAATGACCACAAAGGCGGATACTGCACCGATCTGAAGCCGGGAACCAGGAGCCCTTCCAGGTCTCGCACATGGGTGCAGGGTCCCAAGGCTTTGGGCCATCCTCGACTCCTTTCCCAGGTCACAAGCCGGGAGCTGGATGGGAAGCGGGGCCTCCAGGATTAGAACTGGTGGCCATATGCGATCCCGGCGCGTGCAGGCAAGCCACTGGACCATCACATTGGGCCCCCACCTCTGTTTTGTGATGAATCCAAGGTCTGATCAAACAAAAAGGCCATTTTGCAAATGACCTTGAGGCTGCCCTCTAAATGCCTCCTTCTTGACTGTTCTGGCAAACAGCAACTAAGCACTTATTGTGTGCCAAGCCCTGGGAATACACAGTGAGACAGACTAGAGAGAGAATAAGTCCTGTTCTCTCCTGGGAATGGAGGGCTGACCGACAAGTGTGATATTGGCCCTGGGCAAGGGATCTCCCTGGGGACTCTCAAATTATTTGCAGCCTTATTTTTTCTAGGCCTCGCATTCCACCTTCACTGCAGTTGGACTTCTAGGAGTTGCCTGAGTGATGATCATGCCAAACTTTTTTGCAATTTCCCTACCTCTCGCCCCTCACCCCACTGTATAGATATGCATCCTTGATCCTGAGAGAGAAAGTTTACAAAAGAATGCCCCAGGCATCAGGGAGGGACAAACCACTCCTTACACTCTGCTAGCACCTGGCCCATTCCACCAGCTGTCGTCTTGTTCCTTGTACCTGCAGTCTTTGTGACCCGTCCCCTCCCTGCAGAAAGGGGTCAGGAGTGATGACTAAGTTGAACCCAACCAGAGAGTAGCAACCCACATTTCAGACTCTCTAAATCAATGCAGAGGCCATGCTGTAGCTGTGCCTTTAAGAGAATGACGCAGGCCACCGAGCTCATCTTTCACTGAGCTGGCTGTGGGGAAGGTACGGCCTCTGCTTCTTCGTATTTTTCTTGTGTCACTGACGCTCAGAGGAATTATTGCAGAACAGTTCACCTTCCCACTCTCCCTGGGAAATCAGAAACGTTGGAGCCTCAGCAAAGTCTGAAAGAATCAATGAGTAGGGGGCAAGGGTACTAGGCAATTTCATCCCATTCTATTTGAGAAGATGCCAGCTCTCAAGTCCCTGGGTCCTGAGTCACACTTCTGGGCAGTTCCAGAGAGGAGCCACACCTGTTAAGCAGGGGTGTGTGAAGTACTGACTGCTCTCCACTACTCTTCATTAGGGCTGTGCTGCCAAAGCAAAGGGTTGGGCCACCTAGTACAAATCCTCAGAGCTTGCTTGATCTTCAACCTGGCTATAAATCTTGCATTCATAGCTACCAGCAAGGCAATCCTGGGCTAGATACTGGAATTTCCTGAGATTCACTTTCCTCTTCTGTAAAATGAACTGAATAATTAGATAAACATGATAGAACTGATGTGACAATTACACTTAAGACTGCATATGAAGTTTGTGTGCGATGCATGCTCAGTGCTTAACCAATGGCCTGCCATAAATAGGGAGTGGAGGCAATGTTTCCTCGGAGAGCAGCTCCCTGTTGACCAGCAAGACCAATAAGGCGAGAGTTTGGCCTGCTGAAGCACCCATATGTCTTCCCCTCCATTTTGCACTGATTCCGTTCTTTTTTAAATTTATTTTCCTTGCTATTTCCACCATCTCAAATGAGTTCTGATGTGTATGTGTATCATTACCCAGAAATATATAAGGGTCAAGGCTGAGGAGACGTGACGTCAATATTTACTACCATCTTACTGTGCCCACCATGTGTTTCTCTCGAGGTATTCAATCCGAAGTCTTCAGAGCCTGTGGCTTTGCAGAACTTAGACTGCATAGGAGACATTTGCAACACAGAAAAGATACATCACACCAATTTGCCTCTCCTTCTCTGCTCCCATTAAAAAAGCTTTCAGGCCACAGTGTCCCCCAGCAATAATCACATCAAGGCAAGGAAATTAAGATCTCTGGCTGGAAAGGCATTACATGAGTCTCTAGAATGTAGTAAAAGACATTTCCTTTCTCTGAATTTCTTTCTGGCTTCCTGCCATGAGTTCTGAGGAAAGCAAGTCCTCATAAGAGAGGTGTTGCTTGGATAATGAGGGAAAAATACCTTCCAGTCTGATGACACAACCCTGCTGGGTTCTGCAGCTTTGGTGATGACCTGGGTCAGGTGTTCCCACATTCAGTGATGCATAAAAGATAGTACTCCTGATAAAAATAAAAGCCTGTGCTACAGAGATTCTAAGGCACAGAGGCCCTCAGTAATAAAGATTTGCAAGTCTCAAGTTACCCAGGGGTTATCTTTACCCCATTCATTGGCATCCCAAAGAATTTTCACTGGGCTGCTTTCTTCTGCTCTCCCAGGAAACGCGGGGCTTAAGGAGAGCTTAGGGAAAGCAGGTGAGGGCTGGAAAGGAGCAGGTCTACTCTACAAAGAGTCTACTTTAAAAGCAAGTACAGGTCCAGCCTGGCTTAACAGGGATCCAAGGAAACAGGGTCCCAGATGGAGAATCCAGAGTGGGGCTTTGCCTGTGCTTGCCCTCTTAATGCAACAAGACCAGCAACAGTTCTCACAGGCTTCTGCACAGTCCCTGCTTGGAGAGAAAGCCTCTAATGCAGTTATGGGACTTCCTCCCACATCGTTAAAGCCCTAAAGGGTGTTCGTGACGCTTTGCCTATGCAGACTATGCAGAGAGCACTGTGGCTGCCCCTCCTATCCATGGAAGTCATCTCTGGGAAGCCCTCCCTGGCTAACCCCATCCAGTATGGTAACCCAGGTCGCCCCCAAGAAACTGTGAACTTCCACCCGCCCACACCTGAGCCCCCATGACCAAAAGCTGACCTTCCAATCCTTCACCCACAGTCCTCATCATCAGGCAGGGTCTGCCAGTGGCTTTTAGGAGGGAGCAGGTTGGAACGAGTATAGATTGTTTACATCTGGATAATAACCCCGGCCCCCTCCCCACGTGTCTTACCCCTTCCTGCTTGCGTTCTCAGACAGGCCTTCCAGAGCAGGCCGACTGTAAGCACAGCTTGCCCTGCTCCCTCTGTCCTAATCCTGCTTTGGTTCTCTCCATGGAATTTACCTATTTTTCACATGTGCATTTATTCTCTCTCTAGAATATAAGCGCCAAGGAAGCAGAGATCTGAGTCTATGCCATTCACTCCCAGGACAGCGTATCTAGGACAGTGCATGGCACAGAACAAGTGTTCAAGAACCCTGTTTTGGAATCTTCCCTCTGAGAGCTCAGGGCTTTGTGCAGATGACAAACAAGCCAACCCCTTAAAGGAGAAAAGATGCCAGTCTTCCCCAGTGGGAGGTTTGGTCACACTGCAGCCTAGGTGGAGGGCTGCTCTCTTGGAGCCCTTCGAATATCTACTGGCTCTGCTTGATTTGAAGTCTCAGACTATAGAACATTTTTTCTTTTCTTTCTTCATCTACCTGCTTCTTTCCAGAAATTTCAGCAGAAAAAGGCAACCTGGAGAATGGCCTGGCTTACTCAGTGCCACCTTCTGCAGCCCTATCCTACAAGGCCAGAAAGTAAATCTTTATAAACAGGGGGAGGGAGGAACCCCCCCAAATAATAAACCATCAACAAAGCATAACAAATGTCCAACTGATCGATAGCCTCGGGTATTGTGATGTAGTGGATTAAGTTTGCATCCCATTTTGGAGTGATTACTTTGAGCCCCTGCTGCTCCACGGTTCTGCTTCAGCTTCCCCTAATGCACCTGGGAGGCCCCAGTTGATAGCCCAAGTGTTTGGGTTACTACTACCCACATGGCAGACCTAGGTGGAGTTGCTGGCTCCTGGCTTCAGCCTTGCCCAGCCCTGGCTGTTGTGTGAGCATTGGATGAGTAAACCAGCAGATAGAAGGTGTGTTGTGTGTGTGTGTGTGTTCCTCTCTCCCTGACACTCTTCTTTTCAAATAAAGGAGCAAGTCTTGTATATATACCAGCACAGGGTTGTGCAACGGTCCCCCAAATCCATTTTAGAACATTGTCCTCATTCCAAAGGGAAACCTCATACCTTTGGCCATCATGTCCCTATTTTCCTGTTCCTCCAAGCCCTAGCTAAGCAATGATTTACTTTGTAATTCTATAGATTGCCTACTCTGGGCATCTCATAAATGGAACTCTATGGTATGTGATTCCTTGTAATGGACTGCTTTCACTTGGCCTTGTGTTCTCAAGGTCCATTCACGTTGCAGCACAGACTGGCAGGGTCAGCATTAAACAGTACTAACAGACAGTACTGGCAATACCAACAGTACTGACAGCGCAGTAACTCCTCCACTGGCTACATATAGAGTTACCATCTAATCTCAACAGTCATTCTCCTCTTTGGTTGCTAGCATAACCAGGTTTTGTTTAGCAACAATGGTAGGAACTTCAACATTAAACCATGAATCAACCTATTACCTATGAGAATCATGTGAAATAATGAATTTTAAAGCCATTGTCACAAGTTACAACTGTATTTTTTGTATCTTCTTTTGTATGTATCCTACGTAACACTCAGAAATAGGTTTGATTGAGAAAAAGGATGCAAAGTACAAAATCTGCAGTTTTGAAAGTTGAAAATCACCAATTGTTTTTGCAGTATTTTATTATATCAGGCATTTCTTGAGCTTTTTAGTTAGCTAATGATTGAAAACACTGGACACATGTGGTTTTAGTTGCAATTCTACACAGCTTGCTACTTTTATTAACCCATAGCATTATTTTAATAGATGTTGTAATGCCAACCTAAAGAAATTAACTAGCGATTTGTATCAGTCAATCATGATAATTCCATTCTCCTCTGTAATCAGTCTCATAACAAGCATGTGACTCAATTCTGAGCAATGAGCAGTAAAGGGAAATCTCTCAGACTTCTGGGAAAGAGTTCCCTGGTAGGAAAGAGGCCTGGGAGACAACATCCCCTTTCTACCTCCTTGGAAGCACATCCTGATTACAAGACAGCAGCTCTGCTTGCTGCCCAAGTGCAAACGTTTGAGTAAGGACCATCTTAGCACCTGGGTATGTAACTCTCCTTCATCCTTCAGGGTGGTACCCATGCACTTGACTCTCAAGACACCGATTTTTCTCCATACTAAACCATGAGTCCCAGCAGCCATTCTTCTTGGCCCTTCTTCTCCAGCAGTGTCCAGTATGGTCTCCCCTGGTTTCCATTGCCCCAACCCCTAACCACCTTGATACCTCCTGCTGCTTCATACCTACCCTAGCCTCCCCTGCTTCATTCCACTCCTGTCTGTCCCCTGGCCTCACTCTTCAAACTTGGCTCTCTTAAACATTCATCTCAGAGAACACTGGTTTTGAAGCTAACAGTTATTTAACAAATTCAATTGAGAAAGAAATGAGCAAAGAATGATTTATACTCACAAAGGGTTAATCACAGAAGGAATACAAGTGGCAAAAGATGCACTAAAAACTTCAGCCTCATCAGTTTTCAAACAACAATAGGTTTTTCTTAAACAAAATTGAAGTTTATTAAATATTCAATAACACATTGGCAAGGATTGGGGAGCAGGGATTTTTGTGCTATGGTTGAAGGAAAAATTGGGTCATCATTAGAAAGCAATCCGACCTCAAAAAATGTGCAGAGCCTTGGCCTAATTAATTCCACTTCTAGAGATGTGTCCTAAGGAAACAGCGAGAGATGCATAAAAGCCTTTATAATTAAGGATATTTATCTTGGCATAAAAAACCAGAAACAAGCTGTGTGTCCAGCAATCTATGTATGTTAAATATACTGTGTCCACAGCTGTCACTGAACTCAGTGTAGCAATAAAAATATGGGGGAAAAAAAGATAATGACCTGGGAATATAATCACGATGAATTCAGTAAAAATAAAAACCAAATTATGAAATAGCATTGCAATATGATATATAATGTTCAGAAAAGTGTGCATGTAAAATGACTTAAATGCTACAGTCGTGTACCACATGACAACATGTCTCCAAAGCTACAATGGAACTGGACATCTCTATTGCCTAACACAGTCACAGCCACTGGAAGGTCGGCGCAATGCATTACCCATGTGCCTGAGCCGATGCTGTTGCCAACAAACCTGCTATACCATCAGGCTTGGACAGGAAGTAATAAGGAAGCAGGAATAAATGACTGTGTCACTGGTTTATGCTTTTAATTGACTTTTTGTCATTGTTTTCTCTTTCCTATTTGAAAAAGAAAGGGGGAGAAACAAAGCTTCCCTCTGCTGGTTTTGTCCCCCCAAATGTCCGCAGGGGCCAGGCTCTGCCACATAGTTGAGAGGAATCCAATCCTTTTTGCCTCTTGGCACCTGCACTAGCAGGAAGCTAGAAACAGGTGCCAAATGCAGGGACTTTGATGGGGGATCCTGCATCTCAAACCAGTGACTTAACTACTAAGCCAATGCTTACCCCTATTTATTATTTTTTAATTTTTTAAAAAATACATTGTTTTCATTTTATTTAAAAGGCAGAGAGGGGGCGGGGTAAGAGAGAAACAAGGGAGAGAGAGAGTCTCTCATTCACTGGTTCATTCCCTCAAACACTAGTAACACCTAAAACTAGGTCAGAGAAAGCCAGGCACTCCATCCATATCCCCAAGGACTTGAACCATCATCTGCTACCTCCCACAGTACACATTAGCAGGAGGCTGAATTGGAAGTCAGTTTGCCCAGACTCAAACTGGGAATTTCAACATGGGATGTGGGCATCCCAAGGAGGATTCTAACTTAAAGTTTATAAACATTTTTACAAACTTATACTTTATTTATTCAAAAGACAGAGCAAAACATAGGGACAGAGCGCTCCCACACCCTGGCTCACTCCCCAAACACCCACCATGGCCAGAGCGAGGCTTAGCTAAAGCTGGGAGCCAGAAATACTCTCAGCTCTCCCACGGGGTGACAGGAACCCAATTCCCTGAAGCATCTCCACTGCCCCCCAAGGCCTGTATTAGAAAGCTGGAGTCAGGACCAAGGACCTTCCTTGGAACACTGCTATGGGCAGAGGCATACTAATCAACATTTTCATGGCTAGACCACATACCCACCCGTTTATCATTATTTTACAGTACCCTGCTACTACAACTACTACTGAAAGAAAAAGAGAGACTGTAAAATGGAATGAATAGAATGCCAGGTTAGAGCAGCAGAGCCTCCTACATGCTGTGCGCACTTTGTCTCATGATCAAATGAAGAGGCCACATAAATGATTGGCCGACATCATCCAGATCTATTGTGAGTACATGTTAGGATGTTCCTCCACAAGAAAAATCTTTATCAGTGCATTTTCCAGAACACATTCCCACCATTAAGCAAGGTGTGACTGCCTTCTAAAATGTTTAAGAGCCTTTCTCCCTGGGAAGGCGATGGCAAGCAGATTTTGTTTTCATCATAACTGCCTATATTTTCAAGGATCCATGCTGAGCTTGTCCTATCCTTAAAAAGTACCAAGGAAAGGCAAGATGTTTACGTTTGCTATGCGTCGTGGGATCAAAACAATCAAGATTTCTCAGGTAAGGAGGTCTTCCAAAGCAGAGTTCTCAGAGAGTACTGTCAGCCTGCGTGGGCTGGGCGAGCTAGGCAGGTGTGGGAAGGGTAGGGGTGAGATCTCATCTTGGTCCCCAGTGTTGTTGTTGCTGCATGTTGGCACAGCACTCAGCCTGTGGCTGGTATTCATGTGGCACCAAGCCCATAGCCAAGGCTCCAGCAAGGCCTTCCAACGGGCCCTCAATAGAAGACTCCATCTGTATTCTGGGGGTGTGGAGTTGGGGAGAAAGAATTCATAGATCACCTCCCCTGGTGCCGGATGACTTGTGGCTCACCACAGCACCTGGGGAGCAGAGCCAACATCAGGCCAAGTGAAAACAGAGCATGGGAGTGAGTTCCAGGGGGAGAGAAAAACAACACGGAGCAATTCAGACAGCGATTTACCTTGAAATCACTGTAAGAGTTCAGGGAAGTGATGAGGCCAAGACAGACTGACACTGGCTGTGGGGTAGAGAACTATTTTTCCATTCAGAGGCCCTGGCCTGTCGAGGTCTGCCCCTAGCTCACACAGAGCCTCTGGCGATTTAGTTTTAGATGACTTTCTTGTTCTGTTTCTTAGGGAGACAGAGCTCCATCTACTAGTTCATTCCCTACATGGCACAAATTAGACAAGCTACACCAGGCCAGAGGTGAAAGCAAAGCAGTCAGTCCGGGTCTCCTACTTGGGTCTCAGCGACCCAGCTACTACCATTTCCCAGGGTGTTCTATAACAAACTAAAGAACATTTTATGACTTCTGAAGAATTACATAAAACTCCCCTCTCCATGCTTATGTATCAAATTCTACCAGAATATAGCCTTAGATGTTCCTTCTTGTTGCACCATCTCTGGCTGCCTCCATGCTACCCACAGCCAGCTTGGAGGATTTGAACAAGCTAACCATATGACCCCCTAAGACAAAAGTGTTCACATCAAGACTGGCACCTGCAGTGCAACATCCCAGATGGACACCAGTTCAAGTTCCAGCTACTCTACTTCTAGTCCAGCTCCTTGTTAATATGCCTGGGAAAGCAGTGGAGGATGGCTCAAGAAGCTCCAGGCTCCTGGCTCCTGGCTTTCGTTCAACCAGGCCCCAGCCAATGCAGCCATCTGGGAACTGAATAAGCAACCAAAAATCTCTGTCTCTTTCTCTCTCTCTCTCTCCTTTCTGTAACTCTTTCAAATAAATGTATATATTTTAATATTTCTCTTAAAAAACAAATCACAGTCTTACTCTCTAGAAAAAGAAATTGCCTGCCTTTCAAAGGAAAAAAGAAAAAGAAAACCACGAGAGAATGACAGACTCAGAGAAGTTGTATGAAATTATAGGAAGGGAAGAAAGACTACTTCAGGGCTGTTCTGAATGCAAAGATGGGGTGTGGACGCCAATCAGGTGAACATAACTGCTGTGTCTAGAACCTCACCGGCTCCTGTCTGCCAGCCCCACTTAGATCCGGTGGTGAAGTGGGACTGGGAAAGGGGCCCGAGGGCTTTCGGGCTGCCCGCTGGGGAGGCACCTGTGTGCTGGCCAAGGGCATCGAGGCCACCACGTGAGTCATGCTGCCTGCAGAACTCGCCCTGGGACAACCATAATGCATGGCATCCCTGCAGTTGGTCGGAAACTAAAGCCAAAGACGGAGGCCCTGTCTGTCCCTGCCACCACCAGCCACTGGGCAGGGAGACAAGGGCAGAGAAGGGCACTGCCTGCTCTCTGGACAAAACTCTTCCCCCTCCTCTCCTGCCCACATGTTAATGAGTACCTGTGTGATCCCTTGGCCCTGTGATCTGCATGCTGCAACATTATCAGCATTTCCTAATGCACCTTCCAGCCTGCCAGTCCATCTTTTTTTTTTTTAAAGATTTATTTTTATTATTTTTTCATTGGAAAGGCAGATATACAGAGAGGAGAGACAGAGAGGAAGATCTTCCGTCCGATGATTCACTCCCCAAGTGAGCGCAACGGGCCGATCCGAAGCCAGGAGCCTCTTCCGGGTCTCCCACATGGGTGCAGGGTCCCAAAGCTTTGGGCCGTCCTCGACTGCTTTCCCGGGCCACAGGCAGGGAGCTGGAAGGGAAGCGGGGCTGCCGGGATTAGAACCGGCGCCCATATGGGATCCCGGGGGTGCAAGGCGAGGACCTTTAACCACTTGCGCCACCGCGCCGGGCCCTGCCAGTCCATCTTTAACCAACCACACACACATCTACATCGAGGGCTTGTTGGCTTGACGTGGTAAACATGGAGCCCAGCAGTTCAGGTGGGCAGCCTCAGCCTCCCTTGAAGCCTACCAGCCCCCTCTCTCTCCCAGTCCCCATAATTGGCCTAGACAGGGACCATCCCTGGCAGGGACCCCTCCTTGAAGGAAGCTCCTGTCCCTCGTGATCTGGAGGACATGCTGCCTGCCCTGAGCATTGGCCTGTGGCCCTGACAACCTGCCTGGCTTGAACCTCTCCCTCCCCTATCTGCACAGACTCTGATCAGGACACCCTGCTGGGAAGGGTCCAGTTGCTCAGAGCTGTGCCTCTGTAGCCATCAGACCCTGTTCCCGGTCAGCCTTCATCATAGCCATTGCAGGCTCGCGTGGACCCTGCATGCCATATCCAGGCTGGGCTAGCCCCTTTCACCCTTCCTCCACCCACGCTCAAGTTTCCTACATCATATTTAAATCTTCAGGTCCTTTCTTTAGTCCTGAAATTCTCTCCAGCTTGCATAAGAAAGGGAGTTAAACATAAAACAATCTTGCCACTTTGGTGAGTCTTTTCAAAGCTGGCTTCGAAGTGTCTGGGTCCTCAGTATGGCTCAAAGCCCAAAGCCACTTCCCTACAGCGGCATCTGGCATCATGGCTCAGTACCAAGCTGCAGGAGAGCAGAACAAAAGATGAGGAGACGGAGCAGCTTGTCACATGCGTTAGTGACTCTGAAGGGGTTTGGAAACAGGTGGGCCCAGACTCTTGGGAAATGCAATCTGGAAACTTCAGGTAGGGGAGACAGAAACTGGGGTCTTCAGAGGGTGACAGACCAGTCTTGCGACCTTTTACTGTGTCTTTCATTTCTGTACCTTTAGGAAGCAAAACCCAAAAAGGACAGAAGGAATGCACAGGCAGGACTCCTAAGCAAGAGCCAAAGGCCTCCCCACGCTCGCTGTGTCCGCCCCCACATGTGAGTGTGTCCAATTCTTCTGCTATCGCTTTGTCCCGCCTGATCCAGCTTACCTGTTCAGTAGATGAGAAATGTCTTTGACTAAGGACTGTCCTCAGTACCTCCAGAACCTGTTTTGCAAGTGTGCTCATTTGAATGCAATTAGCAAACACAGACAGGCTTATGCTGATTTCTGATTCTCCAACACAGAATGAAAATCTATGCAAAGTTTTATGGGCAATATATAAATGACAGTACTGTTTGTCCTCACAGCAATGCCCTTAAAAAGTCAGTGACTGGAGACCAGTGATGAAGCCTGCTTCAAGAACCATTCTTTTCCCAGTGGGAACCTGGCTGGGTACCCTTTTAACTCTGAGCTACGGGATTCGGGATTCAAAGACTAGCAGACACTAAGTTGCAGAGCGCGGGGCGGGGCGGGGCGGGGCGGGGCGGGGGGAGGAAGAAAAGAAAATCATGCACCAGGAGGGGTCAAGAAACAGGAGAGAGTGTTTCACCCAGGGCAAAGTGAGCCCAAACATTTCCAACTGGAGCTGTCAGCAAAGAATGTGTTTGCGAACCAGTTGGAATGTAAAGTAAACTCAGAGACACATGATGAATCTTCCCTAAAAAGGTAATCCACTGGTGAGTGACCAAACCTTGGCAATGGCAGCAGTAAAGACTTTCACACCGTGAACTCACCAACAGGCTGGCGCACTTGTCTGAAACATTGGGATGATGGCATCCTGCTCAGCGGCACCTGTGGGTGACTACGAGAAATGGAGGAGGGGGCAGAAACTCTGACAAACAGGTTAAACATGAAGGTGGTGCCAAAAGGAAGAGATATAGAGTAGTCAGCCAGATGTGGTTCCAGAGCCTGTGGGCAAGGAACCCCACCATCCCAGTCCAACTGCAGGTGCCCAGAGGCCGGGGTCCAGGCTACCGTCCTCCTTTCTCCCCATGGCCACTCCAGGTGGTTAGGACAGCATATTAAGATAACTTCTAATGCCTCCGAGGCGCAGACTATTCAACCACACTAAACTCTACCTTTTATGGGGATCTGGAAGAGCTGTGATTTTTAGCTAAGCATGTTTTAAATTCTTTTATTGTGAAAGGTTATCATGCAAGAGTGCACAAAACATGTATGTGCATTTTTTAAATGATAACAAAAGCCAATGCCCATGTCTGCAACACCCAGCTTAAACAGGGGATCAAACATTGCCAATATCCTTGATGGTGACCCCTTCCCAGCATGTTGCTGTAGCCCGCCACTCCCATCCCTCCCTCAGATAAGCCACCAATATGACACAGGTGTTAGCCATTCTTGCGCTTCCCTTTGCAGTTTTGATGTATTTGTTATGGATCCCAAAACAATATGAGTGGATAGATGGATGGGTGAATGGATGAATGGAGATAAAGAGAAATTGAAGGTGCCTGGTGCAGTAGCCTAGTCGCTCAAGTCCTCATCTTGCATCCAGCAGGATCCCATATGGGTGCTGGTTCATGTCCCAGCTGCCCCACTTCTCATCCAGCTTCCTGCTTGTAGCCTTGGAAAGCAGTAGATGACAGCCCAAAGCCTTGGGACCCTGCACCTGTGTGGGAGACACAAGGAAAGCTCCTAGGTCCTGGTTTCAGGTCAGCTCAGCTCCAGCCATTGTGGCTACTTGGGGTGTAAACCAGCAAACAAAAGATCTTTCTGTCTTTCCTCCTCTCTGTAAATCTGACTTTCCAATAAAAGTCTTTAAAATAATAAGAATAAATAATAAAATAAAAGCAAAAGAGGAAGGGAAGGACACAGAGGGAAGGGTAGCTTGTTCTTCATCCTCATTTTTATCTCAGGCACTTCCGTGCTCATTCATGAACTCACCTCCACAGCTGACTTGGCGGTACTGGGTTAAGGGGAAAAGGTCAACTCCTCTGTAATATTTTTAATCCTGAAACCAAGAACACTGGTTAGAATCTCACCAGGGGTGGGCCCGGCGCCGTGGCGCAAGTGGTTAAAGGTCCTCACCTTGCACGCCTGGTATCCCATATGGGCGCTGGTTCTATCCCGGCAGCCCCGCTTCCCTTCCAGCTCCCTGCCTGTGGCCTGGGAAAGCAGTCGAGGACGGCCCAAAGCTTTGGGAACCTGCACCCATGTGGGAGACCCGGAAGAGGCTCCTGGCTTCAGATCGGCATAGCATCGGCCGTTGCGCTCACTTAGGGAGTGAATCATCGGACGGAAGATCTTCCTCTCTGTCTCTCCTCTCTGTATATCCTCCTTTCCAATAAAAAAAATAATAATAATAAAAATAAATCTTTTAAAAAAATTTAAAAAAAAAAGAATCTCACCAGGGTAAGATGTCATCAGCCTTGGGAAGGAGCTAGTTGTAGTGACATAAGGCAGAGCTCAGGCACAGAGGGAAGAGCAGAAACTCCAAGAGAAGCAAGAGTTTGGTCGTATCCCAGCCCGTGACCCCTGCGTTTAGGCCTGACCCGCACTTTCTGTAGATGGTTGTTCATCCTCATCCTTGGCTTCTCCCTTGTGCAGTGTTTCTATGCCTGCAAAGAAAATGAACAGACCAGACTCTAGCCCTGGTAAGCTGCAGGATGCTGCCATCTGAACTACATCTGGGTTGGTTGTTGTTGTTGTTGTTACACAAAATCAGAACCCAAAACAACCCCCCCCCAAAAAAAGCTCACAACCAAATGATCCAATTGGCTCTCGTATGTCATAGCAAGGGTTGGTTTCATCTTTGCCACCACACCTGGGTATCAGTCCCATAGTCTTGCTCTGACAAGTCAATAGTGGCAAGGATAGAGAAAAGACTGAGTGCCGAGCTCCAGCAAAAAGACCCGTTAGTTTTTCTCCGACCTCTCCCTGCTTAAAACTCACGGCAGCTCAGAATCCAGAAGCGGACCATGGACACAGATTGCAGCGTTCCGGGGAAGTATCTAGTTCTGACTGGAAGAGCAGAAATGCACCTGCTAAAGCTGTGAGAGTGATTTCCCCCAGTTGACTTTGTCTTGGAGTTTTCCTCCACCTTGGCTCATGCCCCAGCCCCCAGCAGTCCCACAGCCTTCACGCTTGGCCCATGTCCCAATTCAGTGCCCACTGGATCTCCAATTCTGATATGTGACTGACTTCTACCAAGCCACCTGCTCAGGATGGGCTTTGGCCAGCGGAAAGGGACGGCGTCAAAGCTGGAAGAGAGACTCCAGAAGGGAAGGCTGAACTGACTCCTGCTTGTCAGCTGACCACATTATTGCGCTTTCCGCTTCCCTGTCCCTTCATTTCCTCCTCCAATAGGAAGAAGAATTAAGTGCATCTCAGGGAGACCACATTTGGCAGAGACAGAGAGAAGAACTAAGAGGAGGAAACTCCATCTCCTCACTGTCTGCCTCAAACTCCAGCTAAGAACCCTATGAAATATTCCTCTTCTCAGAAGTGCAGGTTCCATGGTCTTCCATGGAGTGCAAATGCCAGAGCCAAGCCTCCTCACAGGCTCAGACGGAGCAGTGGACAGCACAATCAGGTGCACATGGAGGATATGGCAGTCTATTGAAACCTGCAGAGGATACCTGGCACCACAGCAGAGGACATAATTAATCAATCAACTACCCCAGCCATGTGTTAGCAGTGAAAAGCTGGGCAGAGACTCTAAGATGGATTGTGTCTATCAGTGGATTCTGCAGCAACTTCATCGTGCTTGGAATGGCGAGGCTGGCCGCAATTCATGCCCATTGAGCTATCAAAACAACTTGAGCAAGACCCTCAGAGCATGCCCCACACTGGGGACCTGGGATGGGTGGGAGAGTGGAGGGCCTCTCCGTTTATCTCCCCCTTTACCCCAGATATAGAAAAAAAGAGAATGTGGAAATAATAATCTTACCCACTTTCCTGTAGCCCTTGAACCTTTGTGCCCTAATTAACCATGTAAAGATTGCCAAAAATAAAGAAATTTTTAAAAAAAATTCCTCTTCTCAGGTAAGTCACAGGGACCTAGTACAAAGAGCACTGGATTTGAAATCAGAAGGCTTGAGTTCCAGCTACAGCACTGTCTTGCTAACTGAATGACTAGGAACAAATGTCTTACCTGCTGCAAAGGAAAGTTTTGAGATCAAAAACTTCAGTTTGACCTCAAATGATGGATAATGATGCCAACTTAAGGGATGCACATGTTGACATCTGTGAAACTACCTGGTACATGACAGGTGTGAAGAGCGTGGGGCTTACTGCCAAACTTGGTTCTTTGAGTTAAATGCCTTTCTATTTTCTACTTGAATTTTGCAAATCAATACAAAAGCTATTTTTTAATAATAAAAGCAAAATCTGGAGGCTATTTTAGTACATATTTAATGATCCTGAAGACTCAGGGATTTTGATGCGCTGGTTAATGGAATCGCTTCATTAATGAGAACAAACTGAAAGTTCATGGTTACATGCAGAGTTGTGGAACCTTGTGGGCCAAAGAGAACTTGGGCATTAGCTTCCGCGCTGGCTCCCTTTCCTACTGGAAGTGGATTTCCCAGGGCCTTTTGTCCAGCTAGGGGGAAGGAAAGCCCACAAACCAGCAGTGAAATTGGGCTGAATTGCCATCATACCATAATTATTTAATACCATAAATAACCCTTGCGGGGGCATTGCTTCTTAAAATAAAAGCCCAGCTCTCAGCCTGCCTTCTGCCCTGTGCTTGTCTTCCCACTTCAGTGCAGTTTTTTTTTTTACAAAATTTATAGTAAACTCCAAAGTTTACTCCACATATAAGCACCTGCTGTGTGTTGGCCATTGTACTGGGCACTAGCAAGAGACACAGCAGGGAGCAAAACCGCAAGGTGCCTGCCCTCTTTGAGCTTACCTCCTAACAGTAGCACATAAGCAGACAGCAAATAAATCAACAAGAATAGAACAAGAATATGGAGATTTCAAGCAAAGGGAATGGCAGGCATGAAGCTGGGAGCAAGTGGTGCATTTAAGGACCCTCAGGCTTTTTGGTCTGATGAAGTGGGTGTCAAGATTAGCAAAATGAGGGATGAAAGTTAGGTGCCACTGACTGAACTCTCTGAAACACCATTGAATTCTTCCCAGGCTGCAAGTCAAACAGTGGGGTGGTAGGTGGACTGGGAGTGTGCTCTGGAGAGGAAGCTAGGCGCACACACAAGTCATAGATGTTGATACATACAGCAGAGGAATGATCAGATTGGATTGACCTGTTATTAAGATTCCATTGCTACACAAACAGGGTGACTCCTGGAAGCAGGAGAACTGGGGCATGATCCACCCAGAGTGATCCAGGTGGGAAATTGGAGAGTCTGTCCTGGGGACTGATGGAAGACAGGAAGAGAAGAGATGGAATTGATGGCTATTGAGAAAGTGGGATGGATTAGGTATTGGCACACAGACAAAATTAGGAGAAAGAGTGCTGTTCTCTCATAGAAGACAGGCAGGAAGACAAAAATCAGGTTTTGTAGGCTACTTATAATTCCTCAAATCTTAGAAATAACTTTGTGGGGGCCGGCGTAGTGGGATAGCAGATTAATTCTCCATCTGCTGCACTAGCATCCAATATGGGTACTGATTCAATTCCTGGCTCCTCCACATCTGATCCAGCTCCCTGGGAAAGCAGTGGAAGATGGCTCAAGTCCTTGGACTCCTGCACCAATGTGGGAGACCTGGAATAAGCTCCTGACTCCTGGCTTCAGGCCACCCCAGCTCTGGCCATCGTGACCATTTAGGAAATGAACTAGCAGATGGAAGATCTCTCTCTGTCTCTCCATCTCTCTCTTTGGAACTCTAACTTTCAATCAAAAACAAATAACTCTTTGAGAGAGAATGAACTTTGTCAGGGTAGAGCTGGCCTATAATAATCTGTGTATTCAAGTGAAGAATTCGGTGCGTTTTAACTTGCATGTTCAATTAACTCATGTATACATCGTCGTAACAAAGGTGAAGGTGATCCTTTTCACAATTGTAGAAGCAGCCAAAGAATCAATCAATTTAAGTTAGGACAATCTATTTAAAATATATGTATTTATTCATCTGAAAGCCAGAAGCACAGCGAGATGGGGGATACAGAGAAGGCTCCCACTCTTCCAGGTTCCTCACATAGTATCAGGGTCCAGAACATGATCCATCTGTCACTACTTTCCAGAAGGCACCAGGAGGACACTGGCATGACACAGAGTGAGGGCCACCAAAGCAGGGAATGGAGCACAGACAAGGCAGACACAGAGGTGTCCAAAGTGTGACAGAGGATTTAAACTACATCTTTATCCCCATTTTTTAATTTAATTTCATTTTTGATGTTGTTTACATAGTTGACAAGGATGCATACCCATGAGGACCACTAATTAGGGTGGGGAGGTTAAGATATGAGGGAAGGTGGGCGGGGCAAATGCTCCCAATTTTCCTTTTCTTCCCTTTTCTCCATAGGGTAGGGAAGTGAGGGAGGAAGGGAGAACTGTTCTCAGCTGCCAGAACCGCATCAGTCCTCCGGGGATGGGGGATGTGCACTTGATGTCATCTTAAAAACCCCAATATAGAGAAGAATAGTCAAGGATACTGTGTGTGTGGTCTTGACAATTTTGAGTCATTGTTGGTTTCATTGCTCCAAGGTTGAGAAAAACCTCCCAAGGTCGACTGGCTGACAGAGTCCACCCCAATGTACCTACTCACCCAGACACTTGCTGCCAAAGCTTAGCTGTTGACATTTTCTTATTCATTTATTTATTCATTCAAAAAGCAAGTATTAGACACCAGTACACCCACCTTCATTCTGCTTCTGGGTTTCCTAAAGAACATAGCTATAAAAAATTGAAGGTTTAGCCAAGTCGACCAGCAAGTTAAAACTGCACGCTAGCCTACATCAGCAGCAACGGAGTTGGCTCTTGGGGAAGCAGCTGCCTCCACAAGAACTCAGAGGTCAGACTGCCTGTTGATCTCAGAGCGTTTTAGAGCAGCTTGGAATTAAATGAGACAGAATATCAACAAATGGAACTTTCAGGGAAGTAGTAAAAATATGAATGCAAAGCAGGTGGGAGCGAAGCTAAAATTGTTCATCTAAAAATAGACTAATTCCACCCTGTGGCCAAACCCGATTAGGTTTCGCATTCATTTGGGGTCACAGTTTGCAATAAGCCTTCTGTGGGGACATGGGTCGGGAGAAGGGGTGTCTCTTCCCACCGTTTTTGTACTCAGCTGCGCACTGACCTATCATGTGAAACCAAGCCCAAAAACTTCATGTCCCAGGGACCGGGAACTTGAATGGTTCTGTTGATAATTAAAAAGGGTTTGAGAGTGATTTAGAAGGAATGCTAGTAAGTCTTATAAATCCCACTTCTTCAAAGCTACAGCAGGATTAGACATAGAATCCCTAACCATTTACTTGGCGCCTCCTGTGCACAGGGGTCTTGTGTAACTGGGCCCAGGGGTCATCTGGGAGAAGGAAGCGATTGGAACCTAGAACAGCAGAGCGGGGGAGCCAACTCCACCCCCAAAATTTCCTCTACGAATCTGGCTTAGGCCTGTGTGTTAAGAGGAGGCAGGATCTGCATGCAGGAAGGGAGTTGTGGTAGGCACTTCCTGGCTCCCACTCACCTCCATGTTGACCGTGGGAACAGCCCCTGATAATGGCGTGGGCCAGGGTCCTGGGTTTTATATCGTCTGACCCTGCTCCTGCCATTCCCTCCACCTCCATAGCAAGGGCCTGGCCAGTGGCCAAGGCCCCACATGGTAGAGGCTGGGCCCCTTGGTCTCCCTTTCATGGCAATGAGAACAGGTTGGAGGATACAGCCTTGCTCAGTATCCTTTAGCACCTGTGGCTGTTTTTACCCCTGCTCTGTTGAGATCCCTTGGTTCCTGATGACATAGAGGAAGCCAGATAAGGGAGAGAAAGGAACCCGGGAAAGTCAGGGAAGCAGCTGATGGCGAGATAGAAAGATGCGGGCACAGAGAGCAGCTGAGGCACTGAGAGGAGGAGGGACCCCTCATCTGTAAGACTGGCCCCAGTCCTGCTCTTGCCTTCTGCTCCAGTGAGATGTTCCGTGTGGCTCTGCCTCGAGTCCTGACCAGATTTACCCTAGCTGTCAGCTACCGGAGTGTACTCCACAACACTGCTTTCTGCATGCTGATGAACCAGAGGGTGATTTGGCAAGAAGACCCCTGCCTCTGTTGAGAGCAGCAGTCACAAGCCAGGCAGGGTCCCAAGGAGAATAGCAAAGGCCCCCTGGCAAAGCACAAAGGGACCCAGCCTTCCCAGAGCCCTCGACCCCTTTGGAACAGACTGTGGACTCATCACTCTACTTCCTTGACACTCACTTTCATTTTTCTTTTTTTCCCATTAACAAACCAGTTTGCCAGCGTTTTGAGGCAGCAAGACAGTGCAGTAGAAATTAAACTGGAACAGGGTCACACCGCCTGAAACTCTCTAATTAGCTGTGTGAGATTGGCCAAGTAATTGAAGCTTGCGTCCTAGTTTTCTCATCAGAAATACGGGACGAGTGGTGTTTGCTCCACTCACCTTGAGGATGTTGCATAAAAAAAAAAAAAACACCTGGGAAAATAGGCAGAAGAAACCCTGGAGACATAGGCGCGACACTATTTCCTAACGTGGGAAAGAGAATAGGGGATCCAAGTGAGGTCCAAAGCAATCAATTTGCAGAGATGTCACCACCATCCGATTGCCTAGCGCTACAGAAATTAAGAGAAAACTGTCTGGATCTCCTCTTCACCCCTGCCTTTCTCACCCCACCCCACTCCCTCCAAAAAAAAAAAAAACAAGGGCTGTGGACTCCTGAGTATGCCACAGTGGCACTTTATTCCACAAGTGACGTTAGTAAAATTGAAGTTTCTTCCCCCATCCCTCTATCTGTGCTCTCCATAGATTTAGATTTCAATATCAGGAGGCTTCCAGCTGCCGGTAACCATACGACCCAGCTGAAAGTAGCTTCAATGATAGAAGATTCTCTGGCATGCTATGGCTACAAAGTTTGTCAATTTAGTTGCATACCAGTATCTTGAATGACTCAGAACTTTATTGTTTTTTATGCCATCTCCCCTATGTTGGCCTCATGGTCTCAGAAGGGCTGCTTCAGGGCCATACAGCTCGTTGGCTTCCAATCCCATCTGAATGCAGAGGGCAGGATTTTTCTGAAATGTCTCTGTTAGGATGGTAATACCGGGAATGCCCCCCTCCATAATCCCATGCACTGCCCCCCACGCACACACACATACATACACATATGTTACACGTGGATCCAGCTATAGAACAGGCTAGAAGAGAATGCCAGGCCCTCTGGAGGGAGTGGTCCCTACCAATAAGGAGTAGGGTGGGCATGGGAGTAGGCATGCAAGAGACAGCTGTAGGACTTATAAAAGGTTGAAGGGCAAGAATGTAGCCCTAGCTGCATTCATTCTTGCTAACTACAGTGGGATTTGCTTTAGAGTATTAACTGGCCTGCAGAATTCCTGGGGGACCTCGGGGATCCTGAAGTCATCTTGCAGAGCTGACCCACCAGGCAAACTGCTGCTTGGTCTCTGCTCAGAGAGAGCCATGGGCTCCAGGGCCACACTGCAAGGCCACCACCAGGAAGACACTCACAGTGCTACCAGCTCCTCAACTACACAGTGTCTTATCGGGTATCCATGACCCCAACAACAGATGACCCAGCCAGCCTTTTGACACTCCAAGGCCAGAGAGTGGACATGGATTCCTGCTCTGGTTGCTCCCCTGACCAAAAAAAAAAAAAAAATCTTCCCAGCCAAACTTGCCAGCGAAATGTCAACCCCGCCTCCATTTAGCGGCCCAAGCAGGACATCCAATGGGCAAAACCAAACCACTGAAACTATAGCTACAAGAGTCTGGGAAAACTAAGCATTATGTCCTCTGCATAGAGGAAGCACAGATGAGATGGAAGAAGTACCAAGTTCCCACCACAGTGTCAACGGTGTCTGCCACTCTCTTCCTTTGGTCATAGCTTCTAACTTTAATTTTAATCAATTCAAGCATAAAGAAGAGAAGATCTACCCTTGATTTCAGGGATAATCAGTGTAATTGGCTCATGCAGGTATATGACTCAGGGCTGTTTAAGCTGATCAGACCTCAGGACTTTTGCTCAAGTTGAACATGAACCTGAAAATTCTGGCATTGCCATCTATCTTCCACCACAAGACAAGAGTCTATCTGAGAATATAATCCATTGAGATGAAGCGAAGCCAAGAGAAAAAGAGAAGCTGGGAACAGCTAATATTTAGAACCTCTGGATTCAGCCATTGCTGGAGACATCTGCATTTTTTGGGTACATGAGCCTGTAGCATTTCTTTCTGTTTAAGTCCATTGAAATTGCCTTTTGCAAAGAAAGAAAACCAGACGCAACAATGCTATCCAAGCTCCACCTTGGTCATTCTTGTAATACGCAGGAAATGGCTGCTGACTTATTGAGGTCAGTTGGATCTTTTAAATCTTTCTGGATCTTTCAAATGTTAACACTCACGGTGAAGTGACAAAGTCCAGACACACATGAGAGATGTGGACAGCTGGAGCAAGGTTCTGCAGCTCTGGCAGCCACAGCACTTGCTCTTCTCCTTGGATAGAAAAAAAAAAAATCACTGGTCCCTCTGAAATGCTACTGGTCTAGAGATTTAATAACTCTTGCTGAATTACTACCGCAGTCTTCACATTGCCGTTAGTGAGGGGGTAAGGGGAGAGCGAGGATCCCCCAGAAAACCAATAACAATACTAGAACGCACTGCTTTTTTTTCAGATATATTTTTTAAATCTGTATTTAATATTTTGCATATTTGGCTAGCACACATTTTACCTTGAATCAAATCAATGCAGACATTAGTACATGTGTCTTTCTGTCTAATCAAACTTTCAGCACATACAGCCACTCAACACACTGAGGCTGCTGTTGGTTCTGGTTTGGAGAGGCAGAGAGGAACCCAGAAAGCCTGAGAGCCCTTAGCCTTATGTGCCCGTTAGGGCAGAAAGACCTCGGAGCAAGCATCCTTGTGGGAGAAGGGGGAACCCTGAGGATGCACTGGCCAGCTCCCTTTTGGGGCGTAGACAGTTCCTGGGGGAGGTGTCAGCTCTTGGGCCTCAGCTGTCAGGTGTCTTTGGGGATTATTGAGGCTTCAGATAACTGCCTCAACAGAATCAGGCTGCCTTTCAGAGCAGCCCCCGCATACAGGGATGGCACCAAGGCAGGCAGAAGGGCCAGGCTTTCTTGACCTCCATTGGAACAAGTGCAAGAGGTACTCAGCTTTAGTGTGACCGTGGACCAGCTGAGCACTTGGTGGGGCCAGCTTCCTTCCAACCTGCTGTCCTCCTTCCCTCAAGCACATCCTGGCAAATACCCTGCTCTCCAATCCCTCTCTCAGAGCCTACTTCCTGGGAAACGCCCTGCACCCATGCAGTGGGAAACAGGGGTTGCTGGGCTGGATTTATCAGGTGGCATGGAAGAGGCTCCCCAGCCATTTCCAGAGCACTCAGCCACATCTTCTCCTGGCCATACCCTCCCTGCTTCATCTTCTTCTGCAGGGCCCACTCACTCCACGAATGACCCCCTGTAGGCCCCAGCACTTTCTGTCCAGTCCTGGACTCCCACAAGATCCTGGCTGGCCCCATCCCAAGGTATTTTGGCATTTTTACATTTTGGGTTTGGCCACTGAGTTTGGGGTCTGGGATTCTCCCAATTCCCTCTCTCCTTCCTCCAGATGGGACTTCTCTGCTCCATCACAAAGGATGACTTCAGCTCTTTCAAGGGCAAGAGAACAGTATCAGGAGCAGACATCTCTGGGCACATCTCCATTCTTGGATAACCGACTTCTCTACATACTGTCCTTCATGACTGTTGGCTGGCTTCTTTTTTAAGATTTGTTTTTACAGAATGACAGAAAAAGATTCAGAGAATACTTTCATCCACCAGTTAATTCCTCAAATGATCACAACAGCAGGGGCCAAACCACGCCAAAGCCAGGAGCCTGGAACTCTATCTGGGTCTCTTACGTAGGTTCAGGAACCTACAGTACTTGAGTCATCTTGCTCTGTTTTTCCTCATTAGCAGGAAGCTGTATCAGAAGTGGAGCAGCCAAGACTTAAGCCAGTGCCCATATAGAATACTGACATCACAGGCTTCAGCTTAGCCCACTGCACTGCAATGCCGACCCCAGGACTTGATTTTTTTTTTTTTTCAAACAAAAGCAGTGACATTACTTACGACTTTGAAGAGACAAAAAAAGTGGATCCAGGCCCTCCTAAGGGGTCACCCTGATATTGGCTTGCCATAAACATCTGAAATTCTATTTTTAGGATCACAGTTACCTTGCTGTCTTATGTGAGTAGGAAGGATGAGGGAGATGGTTACAAGCCAATGATGTTTCACTCCTAGGTGTCCACCCCAAGGACTTCAAAAGGAGGCCAAGAGCAGGTGTTTGTACACTGCTGTTCATGACATCTCTTCACCATAGGCAGGCGATGGAAGCAACCAAGTACCCCTCTACCAATGAGGGGATAAACAAAACCCAGTGTACCCCAACAATGGAATATTATTTTGCTCTGAAAAGAAATTAAGTTCTGGCACACACCACACACACACAAAGGCAGACACAAAAGGACAGATATTACATGGTTCCACTTACAACTGATTTTCTAGACCAGACAGATTGAGACAGTAGGTTTGAGGTTACTGGAGGTTGAAGGGAGTGAGAAAAGAAGAGTTATTGCTTAGTGCTTATAGAATTTCTGTTGGGTGATGATGAAAAAACTGTGGCACTAGATAGAGGTGATGATTGTACAACACAGGATGTCATTACTGTCACTAAATTGTATACTTTAAAATGGTCAAAATGGTACCCAGCACAGTAACCTAGTGGATAGAGTCCTCGACTTGCATTTGCCAGGATCCCATATGGGTGCCAGTTTGTATCCCAGATGCTTCACTTTCCTTCCAGCTCCCTGCTTGTGGCCTGGGAAAACAGTCAAGGATGGCCCAAAACCTTGAGACTCTGCATCCATGTGGGAGACCTGGAAAAATCTCCTGATTCCTGGCTTTCGATCAGCTTAGCTCTGGCCATTGAGCTCTTTCTCTCTGTCTCTCCTCTCTGTAAATCTGAACCGGAGATTCAAGATGCAAGATGAGGGTTTTAACCACTAGGCTACTATGCTGGGCCCTGAATTATACTTTTTAAAGATTTATTTATTTCATTAGAAAGGTAGATTTGCAGAAAGAAGGAGCTACAAAGAGAACAATCTTTCATCTGTTGATTCACTCCCCAAGTAGCTGCAACAACCAGAGATGAGCTGATCCAAAAGCAGGAGCTAAGAACTTCTTCTGGATCTACCATGCAGGTGCAGGGTCCCAAGATTTTGGGCCATCCTCAACTGCTTTCCCAGGCCACAAGCAGGGAGATGGCTGGGAAGTGAAGCAGCTAGAATACAAACTGGCACCCACATGGGATCCCAGTACCTTTAAGGCAGGGATTTAGCCACAAGCCATCGTGCCTGGCCCTGAATGTTCTTTTAATGAACAAATTGCATGTTACAGAAATTATATCTCAATACAGCTCTTTTAAAAAATAAATGATGTTTACCCTAATTGTCCATCTTGGGTCAAATTCAAAGATCTGTGTAAATCCAAAGAAGAAAACAAAACCTGTCACAGATACGGCCTTTTCAGTCTCAGCTTCCTGCAGACGTCCTTCTCCTGGCATCCAAGCGTCAGGGCTGCAGTTGTCAGCCATGTCTGCATTGGTGGGAGATAAACACAGTCTCCCAGGACCTTGGTCATTTCATCAGGCTGTTGAAGACGCCCCAGGGGAAGGCAAGCGTTAGCAGAGGATAAAATGCCAACCTCTCTTGTGCCTTTAGAGCAGACAAAACGGGTTGGTTCTGGGTTGGATGTGTGGGAGGAGGGACCCTAGCAAGCAAGAAGCACTGTATACCTGTAGGATTCGGTGCCTCCTAGGCTGGCTGCAGAGCAGGACAAAGCAAGAAGGACATGTGGAATACGAGTCCACAACCCCTCCATTGTTCTAATGCCACAGTCCCACCTCACACACTACACACATGGCCATGGACATCAGATCCTGGGATAGATATTTCTTTCATAGCACATGTATTCATAGAATGAGCCCAAGTTCACATAAGTAATTAATTGTAGAACCTGATCTGAATTATTCAAAGAAGAGGAATTCCAAGTCGTACCAGGATACTTCAAAAAGTTGGTGGAAAATAGGTTTAAAGGACAAGCTTGTTTTATTTAAAAAAAAAAATTAAATCTATGTGAATGTCTTCTAAAGTTCATGGAAATGTTGTTATGAAAAGGTTATACATGGATTTCAATTGCTTGTACCAAAATAAACTTGTGTTGTATATGCGTATTTGTCCCATTGTTTATTTTTATGTATTTGAAAGATTGAGAAGCAGATTACTGGTTCACTCCTCCAGATGTCCTCAATAGTCGGGGTAGGCCAGGTCAAAGCCAGGAACCCGGAATTCAATCTAGGTCCCCTATGTGGGTAGCAAGATTCAAGTACTTGGGCCATCACTTGTTGCTTCCCAGGGTGCGCATTAGCAGAAAGCTGGAATCTGGAAGAGAGCTGAGATGCAAAGCCAGGGACTTTGACGTGGGATGCCAGCATCCCAGGCAGCAACTTAACCACTATACCAACCACTTATTCCCAAATTTATCTTGTGATATCATTTCCCACGGGCTTTTTGGAGTAACTCTGTATAAGGCACTTATAGGCAACCCAAGAAGCAAGTGAACAAAATAAGCTCTTGTGGACCCAGCATGTAACCTAGTGGCTGAAGTCCTCGCCTTGCACACACTGAGATCCCATCTGGACACTGGTTCTAATCCCAGCAGCCCTGCTTCCCATCCAACTCTCTGCTTGTAGCCTGGAAAAGCAGTCGAGGACAGCCCAAAGCCTTGGAACCCTGCACCCATGTGGCAGACCCAGAAGAATCTCCTGGCTCCTGGCTTCAGATTGGCTCAGCTCCAGCCATTGTGGCCACTTGGGGAGTGATTCATTGAATAGAAGATCTTCCTCTCTGTCTCTCCTTCTCTCTGTATATTTGACTTTCTGATAAAAGTAAAATAAATCTAAAAAATAAAAATAAACTCTTGCACGTTGATGGCAGCGAATGGCAAAAGGGCTCACAAGTTCCCCAACATTGTAATCGTTTGCTGTCACATGGAGAAGCCAACTCTGCCAAGAACACTCCTTGATTTTCACAAGGAGCCAGAATAAAGTTTTAGATTAAAAATGTTCTTATGTATGTTTCATTGTTGGCAGCTCTCTTGATTAGTTTTTTTTAAAGCCTAACAATACCCGTCCACCCATGAGCTGCAGACAGGGACCAGCAGACGTCTGACATTTGCTCAAGTGTAGTCACTGGGGTCTGGACTCTGCCCTGTGCTTGTGAGGACAGCAATCCTGCCTATGTGGTGACGAGGTGCCCCACGTGCCCAGCAGCTGCCTGCTGACCAGGGCTACACAGACACTGTTCTGGGCACTCCCTGCTTCCTGCATCCTCCAGAATGACTGAACGCAAGGAGAAGCTGGGAAGTTACCAATGATTATTCAAGTTACCTGTGTACTGGGTGTTGCTTTCAAGCTTGATTTCCCAGTTTCTAGAGCCAGAAGTAAATCCTAAAACAAACAAGAATCTGTACTTTCGCAAGTAAGAGCAGATGCCGTTAACACCGCATCTCCTTTCCCCCTGGACCTTGGAGATGTTGGCTCAACACAGATAACGGTAAAAATCCTGCCAATGGCATGTTGTGTGTGTGTGTGTGTGTGTGTGTGTGTGTGTGTGGTGTGTATCCCCACACAGGGTTCTGAATTGAAAAACCTCGTGGGAGAGTGTTTCATAATCCTTACTTTTCATAGGATTCTGTGTGGTTTGCTGGCAGCCTAGCCTCATAAACCAAACACAATCATACACGTTACACAATTAAGAGAAGGCAGATGGAACACAAAGAAACGTATACCATATACTTGCTGCAATTTCAAAGTGTCAGGTAATTTAATATTGGAGAATACACAGAGAGAGGGAGAGAGAGAGAGAGAGTCATGACATAGTGTTACATTTATCTTTAACTGGCCAGGTTTGAGATATTTCAAAATGCATGAACATCCCTCACCTTCCCCTCTCACTAGTCCCAGGCCATTTTTATGGCCCCGTGTGGTCACAGCCCTGGCCCTGACCCTGACAGAAATCTTCACGCCCTGCAGCCCCCATCACCTTCCGAAAAAGGTGGCATTCTGGGACTTCTGCTATTTGCTGGAATTGTGCTGCTGTGTCTGCAGAATTGTGGAAGTGATAGCTTCGTGTTCCCCTGCTGGCTCTGTCTCTTGCATACAATTGTGGCAATGGGTAAATGCAGCGAACACCGTGGCAGAAATGGCTGGATGGCGACAAGGGATTAAGTGGTGAGGATGATGGTCCAAAGACTTCAGAAGGCATCTCTCAGAGCCAGCCTGAAAGACTCCAGAGGTCATGTACCTCACCATCTGCTCCAGCAGACACAGGCATGAGGACCAATGATCTGTGGGACAGCAGATGGCAGGGGCAGCCAGCGTGTGCACCGCCCCACCCCCATGCCCAGAAAGCAGTCCTCAATCTGACTGAGAATGGTTGGAAAGCAGTTGAACTATTTGTAGAGACAATGCCTCTTGTGTAGTATGTTAGTCTTGCTCAATAGGCAAGTCCCAGGGCATCATCTGCTGTCTGGGGTGTTGGAGGACTAAGATTCCGCTGTTGAATCATCCTTATTTTTAGTCGAGGGGACCAAGGGAGTTGAATTACTACCTGCCCGAATCCCCATGGGCTGACATCTTCTGCTCTTAAGAATCCTCATGGAAACATTGGATCTGGTCTATTTTTCCCCATAACCTCTATTTCTGGAGAGTAGGTATTCTCTAAAAACTTTTCAATAACCCAGATTTGTTCACCTGTTTGCAGTCTTTGTCCCCCTTTAATTTCCTCTTCTCCGTCGTCGTCATTGCTAGCTGGATTATGCACCTTCCCCCGACCTGCACACCTACACCTACGCAGCGTTGTCTCTAAAAGGAAAGTCATCTTTCTTTTAGTGGATTGCTGCTCGGAGCCGCTGGGAGGTGGGGCGGGAGGGGGAAGAAGATTATGCTCATCATGGAATTTGGAGAGAGCGAGCTGGCGCCTCGGAATTCAGCAGTCAGCAAACGGGTTGGCCCTTCCCTTGGTGACCTGTCAGGCTTCAGCTGGTGATCAGAGTACACGCTGGACCTGCTTGCTGGTTTGAGGGGCGGGGTGGGGCTGTGACCTTTCCAACAGGGCGTGTTCCAAGGCCAGCTTCCTATTGGCTCACCTAGCCTTATTGGAATCGGAGAAGTAATTATTATGTCTTTTCTGGCTTCCCACCCATTCCAGTTAGCCTCCTTCACCTAACCAAAACCAGCAGCATCCCTTTCTACTCAATCTAAGAAGGATGTTAGACCAGGCAATAAATGTTCATTTCCAAAATATTTTGAAAAGTGTTCAAGAAACTCAAAATCCTTTGGCCCACCTCCCATCCCCGCCCTCACCCCCTTACCTCACCCCGAAGCTCTAAATTTATGTGATCCTGATATCTTGACTTTTTAATCCTCATTTTATCTTTTAGTGTCACAGCTTTGAGATCAACTAAGAAGGGATTTCAGAGGTGAGATGGAGGGGGGGAGCAGGGTAGAAGGCATGCTTGGAGAAGAAAGGGCTTGAGAAATGCTGGCCACCCAGACGTTTGCCCTGACTGCCCTCCTGGGAGGGAAGAGATGCCAGCGGCCTGGGACTGCTCCTCCCATAGGGGAAATGACTGACCGAGGTCTGGCTCCTGGGCAAAGCACCCCGATGAAGGTCATTCTAAAGCCAGGCACCTGGCTCCTTCCAGTCCTGTATGCCAGAGCACCTCAAAAAGTTTTAGCTACAGAATCTTCACTTGCAATTACACAGAAACAGAATCTCACTGTTTTCGGCCGGACAAAAGCCGAGTAGCTGGCGTGGAGCTGAGGGATGGGTTGAATGTGGGGGTGCAGCAAATGGGCTTCCCTCCTCCTCTCCCCTTCCTCCACTCTCTGTCACTGCAGTACCCCCATTAACTACCCCATGAACTACCTCACCCCTGGATCAGCAGCCACCTTTTGGGAAGAAAAGATCTTGTAATCTGAAGCCTTCACCATCCCCCCACCCCAAGAGGGAGACATATGCACCCAAGTAAATGAGCTGAAATTTAAGTCGGAGATATTCCTGGGGGCTGTTTACTTGGTGTCCCATGCCTAACAGGTTCTGCCATGCCCTCTGGCTGAATCCTCCTTCTGGCGGGCCAGCAAGCAGTGCCAGGAAGTGAGGCTGGCACTGGGCAACAGACACATGCTGTCTCGTGGCGGTCCACCTGCAGGTTGGCCTCGCCGGCCCCTGGCTCTGCGGGCCGGGCTTTCCTCATGCCTCTCAGAGATTCCTGCTGTCATGAGTCTGCACCAGGGCAAGCATCTCAAATGACACAGCAGGGATTTGGGGAGGGGAGACGATAGAGAAATGTTGACACCCTAAGACATTTGTGTTTTGTGTAACAGTACTACAGCCTTTCCCCACAGCTTGACATGTCCTGGGTGGGGGGAGGTATGCTGGACCCCCAAGTCAGAGGCCAGACCCTGCCTCTAGCTCCACTCGGTAACCCTCCCAGTAACCCTGAACACAAGGCTCCCTAGAAGGCCTATTTTTCCAGTCTTCTCACTCTTCCCTGGTGTTTCATAGGCCAATAGTTATTGCCTAACAAGCACCGAGCCCCATTCTGAACAAAGGTGCCTGGAGAGGCTCAGTGGGTGAAGTTGCCCCAGATGGTCAACTGTTGACTGGGAGGACTCTGCCCACAACCCTGCCAGAGATCACCCAGGACAGAGAGGACCCCCAGACCAAAGGCTATACACCCATGGAATGCCGCCAAGGGAGACCAAGGCCCCAGGCAAGGGCACTAGCAACTCTGTCCTCAAGTGACCCTCCTTGCTAATGGTGACACAATCCCAAGATCCTCTCATGCTGGGAGGATGAAAACGAGCATCTTACAGGGAACCTGCCAGAGCAACCATGGGCAGACAGGAAGACTCTGGGCACACACTTCTCAGGCTGTTCCCCCAGGACAGCACTCAGAGCGATGGGAGCCAGTGCCGCTGTGCCCCCATTGTCCATGCTGTGTCCTCTGGCTGGCATACACTGTCCACCACCTGGGGAGAGCCAGGCCTGGCTTGTCCTTGAAGCACAAAAGTCCTTAGAGGTGATTAGTCTGCTCTGTTTTGTAGATAGGTCATGGAAGGCAAGGCCTGGGCCTTGGAAACTGCTGCATGTTCTTGATTTCCTAACCCAGCACCTGCTGTTAGCTCTATGAGAGTCAACAGAGCAACATCGCTTCCCTGCCCATCCCTTGGCTTCTTACTGAACAATAAGGTGACTGAGAGACAGGTGCCTGGCCTCTGTCTTACTTTCCTCATCAACCACGGGGGAACAATGCTGTTCACTAGGGCTGCTGCAGAAAGAAATCAGACATAACCATGGCTGTGAATGCTTGCAGGCAGCACAGTGCCATGGGCTAGAAAAGCAGCTGTCCTTCATACCCAGATGCACCGTGGAGGACACAAGGCAGCTGAACTTGGAACTGCAGAGTGCTGGCTCTGAACTGAAATTGGATATGGTTCCAATCATGGCTCTGTCAAGGCCAGCAAGGACATCCTTGGACAGGTGAATCAGTCCCTATGTGCCTCAGTCTCCTTATCTATAAAGTGCAGGTAATAACAGCACCTACTTTACAGGCTTGTGAATTAATACATGCTCAACACTTCAAACAGTACCTAGCAGGCCATAAATACTCCACAAATGCCTATTATTATTATCAAGAGTGCATCTTCCTCTGGTCAGAGGCACATGTTCCCACTTCCTCCAGCACATGGGGTAGAGTGGAGGTAGTAGGGGAGACATTTGCTGGGGGCTTTAATGTCTTTCATGGGGAGCTTGATGGGGTCCTGCACCACCCCTTTTGCCACAGCTGATCATGAAACCTCTTGCAAATTCCCCTTTCCAAGAGTTTCTCCCCATGCTGAAAAGAAGGACAGTGGCAACGATGTGACCTGCCATGCCTGGGCTGCTTCCCTTGTGTCATTCTAGAAGCATCTCTTGGTCCATGATTTCCTGGATGGATACCCTAAACCAGAGTGTTGTATGAGCATACCCACCCCAGAAATTGAAGAAGTCGGGGCACCAGCTCAAGCTTAAGGAACTTCTTTGGGATGGTGTGGGGGTTGTCTTTGCCTTCAATACCTTTAAAGAAGGAACTGCCCCAGCTTTCTTTTTTGCTTTTCATTGTCCTACTTAGGAACGTATTACATAGAAACATAGAAACATAGAAATCTCTGTCCTTGAATTGGGAATAAAGGAGTTTTATTTGCGATATTCAGCCTGCACCCCATTTATGGGGCGTAATTGTCCCTGACCCCTTGTTGGATCAGGGGGTAAGGGAGCATGCACCCCACCTTCCAGTAACCTCACTGTGCCATCTTCAAAGCAGAAGCCTGCACAAAAATGTCCCAGGTCTGTCTGCTTAGGGTACATGATTCAGTGGCTTCTGCAGTAGTTCTAATTCCACTGTCCAGAGAGAATCTTCTAAAAGGAGACCCTCTGGAGCGTGAGGACTGGGGGGGAAGAGCATGGCTGTGGATTTGAGTGTCACTTCTGTGTTTGGCCTGCTGCTGGCTGCCTTTCCACACTTGGCCACAGAGTCCCGTCAATGTCACATTCATGTCCAGCCAGAATGCCATCCTTGGCTCTGAGTCTGGATTTCCTAACACCTAGATGGGAGCTGTGGCTGGCATGCAGCCATGACCAGTTCCTGGTATGTATTCATGTGGACAGAAGCCTTCATCCTTGAATCAGATCCCAAACCAGACCTTGGACTCTGCTGCCCCTGGCTTCTACAGGCTCTTCGTAAGTCATGTGAGGCAACAAACAGCACAGCTCCATCCTCAGGCCTGGCCGGCGACACTGGTGGACAAACTCAAAAAAAGCCTCCAGGGTAGGAAACGGTAAGTAGGCACTCGAATGCCCACCACCCTGGAGCACGCAGGTGCTATCCTGTGCAAGCAGAATGAGCAGAGGAGCTTTCTTCTTGGAGGTAAAAAAAAAAGTGCAGATTTTACCCTTGTTGGGGTAAAATTTGTCTTTGTAAGGTAAGGTGTTTTTCTAAGTGATGTTTACGTAAGGTTCAAGAGTGGAATTACAAATCCCATTTCACAATCGGGCTAAGACTCATGGGTCACATGAGCCTACTTCACTCTTCCTTCAACAACTTCTTGAACTGAAGAAAGCTAAGGCAGTCTGTCCAGCAACGTGCAAGAGGATCATTAAAACAGCCTGTGGTCACAAGACTTGAGATTTGAACCACAGTGGTCAGAGCTCTGGGAAGACTTTTAGAGATGGGAAGCACGGAAACAAGTGATAGAACCCTCCTCCACTTAAGAACACCAGGGGCCAGTGCAGTGGTTCCATGAGCACCATGGAACATGCTACAGCCCCCAGCATCATAGCTGAGCAACAATAAGCATCCCGACTGCTCCACTTCCAATCCAGCTCCCTGTTAACACACCCTAGAAAGCAACAAGGGCTGGTCCAAATGCTTGGGCCCCTGTCACCCACATGAGAGATCCAGAAGTTCTGGGCTCCTGGTTTCACCCCCACTGCAGACCTAGTCATTGTGGGGAGTAACTTAGAAGAAGGAAGATCTCTCTCTCTCTTTCTCTCTCACTCTACCTTTCAACTAATAACATAAATCTTTAAAGGCTTGGTGCAATAGTCTAGTGGCTAAAGTCCTTGCCTTGCATGTGCCAAGATCCCATTTAGGTGCCTGTTCTAGTCCCAGCAGCCCTGCTTCCCATCCAACTCCCTGCTTGTGGCATTTTAAAGCAGTCAAGGACAGCCCAAAGCCTTGGGACCCTGCACCCGCATGGGAAACATGGAGGAAGCTGGCTTTGGATGAGTCAGTTTCAGCCATTGCATTTCAGGAATGAGCCAGCGGACGAAAGATCTTTCTGTATCTCCTCCTCACTATAAAATCTGCCGTTCCAATAAAAATAAATGAATCTTAATAAATAAGTAAGTAATTTAGAAATAAAAGATAAAAAAAATAACCAAATTCCCGTTTCTTTTAAAGCATAAAGGAAGGAAACCCAGTGTCTGCTCTTTTCGGTCATGAATATTTCAACAGCAAATGATCTCCACCCGGCTTTCATCTCGTCCCTCTCCATCTCCTCTCCACCCTCTGTCTACCAAACTGGTCCCCAACCTGAGGGGAGGGGGCTGAGGGAGAGGTTGTACTTGAGTGACAGATGGAAGGCTATTGACCAGAAAGTGAGGACCCAATCCCAGAGGAGTGAGAAGCAGCCTGACTTACACTAAGTAGGCCAGAGCAGCTGCCACAGAGGGAGGGGCATGGGCTGATTCCTCTGGAGGGGTCAAACCTGATGCTGTAATCTCAGTGTGAGGAAGGGATGGCAGGGATGAACTCGGGGGTTTCCATAGAAGGGCACCAAGGCTCCTGGAGCCGACGAGAGAGTGAAGTCAGAGTAAAACCCAAGGGTGTGAGCAAAGGCCCTGACAGCAAGCACCTGCTCCCAGCAGAAATGAACAGCAAAACAGGAATTCCATTTCTGTGGGAAAACGTGTGCATTATTATGGAAGAGGAAGAAACACTAATCTTTTCCTTTTTTTTTTTTTTTTTTTTTTTTTGAGAAAGCAGAGAGACAGAGAAACAGACAGAGCTCCTATCCCTGGGCTCCCCCAGCAGCAATGTCAGAGCTGGAAGCTGGGGACCAGGGACTCAACCCAGGTCTCCCACATGACTGCCAGAGACCCACCTGCCCGTGAGAGACTACATTAGCAGGAAGCTTGAATCAAGAGTCAAAAGGAAGTATTGAACCCAGGCACCCCAATATGGGATGTGAGTATCTTAACTCTAGGCCAAAAGATTGCAACACTGACCTTTTTTTTTTAAGATATATTTTTGGGGGGAAGGCAGCATGGTAGCCTAGTGGCTAAAGTCCTTGCCTTGAACACACTGAGATCCCACATGAACACTGGTTCTAATCCCGGCAGCCTGCTTTCCATCCAGCTTTCTGCTTGTAGCCTGAGAAGGCAGTTGAGGACGGCCCAAAGCCTTGCAACCATGCACCCATATGGGAGACCCAAAAGAATCTCCTGGCTCCTGGCTTCAGACTGGCTCAGCTCCAGCCATTGCAGCCACTTGGGGAGTGAATCATTGAATAGAAGATCTTCCTCTCTGTTTCTCCTTCTCTCTATATATCTGATTTTCTAATAATTTTTTTTAAAAAAACTATTTATTACTTGAAAGATGAAGTTATCACAGGAGAGAGAGAAGGCAAGAAGAGACAGACAGATTAAGAGACAGGACTTTCATCACTGGTTCACTCCCCAAATGGCCGCAATGGCCAGAGCTGAGCCAGTCCGAGGCCAGGAGTCAGTGGCTTCTTCTGGGTCTCCCACATGAGTGAATGGTCCCAAGGACTTGGGTCATCCTCCTCCACTTTCCCAGGCCACAAGCAGAGAGCTAGCTGGGAAGTGGAGCAGCTAGAACTTGAATTGACACCTGTATGGGACGCTGGTGCACAGATAGAAGATTCTCTTGCCATGGCACAGTTCTGGCCCCAAAACGTTTACTTCTAAAGTTAGCTTTATCAGACATTAGACTCAGAGTCAGGATTGGGAGTGTAGAAGAACAGGAAACTAGAAATACTTGGAAGTGTAACATAAGAGCCTCTGAAACATTATCCCACATTCTTAGGTGGTCTGTACTCCAAGGTCATGTGATAGGGTTGCAGGGAATTAAACATGAAAGAAAATTTTTCATGTGAACAATTTTAATGCACAAAGCAAGACTTATTTAAGAGAAGGAGAGAGAGAGAGGCCTCCTGCCATAGCGACAGGAGATACCGTGAGTTGACCAAATCTATCCCTGAAATGAGTCGGAGGCAGACTCTCACAAGCTCAGGAGTCTATTCCCCAGCAGGCACCAGTCAGTGGACTGTCCCATTCCACCGTATGTGCAAGAGGGGTGCAGTCCCAACCAGCTGTGTTCAGGGGTTCTTAAACAATTATCATCCAATCAACTAAGAGACTACTGACACATGATGCAAATCATTCAATAAACCAAGCTTACATCAGTGTAAATGCAAGCAATCCGATCAAGTGTCGCAGTGTGGAACACAGATACCCAGCTTAATCATCATGCACTTTAAGCTATCTATCAGTAAGAGCTGCATCCCACCTGCTAGCGAACAACATAACCAGGCAAACAGGTCCTCCCAAATCCATTTACAGGAACCAATTTGGGGCAATCAGCTTACTGGCTGAGCTGTAAAGGAAAACTCTCATCCTGGAATGAGATACCATCTGATGACAAGCAATCTCCTCTTTCCAGAACTTTCCAAGAACCCAAGGTTATAGCAAGGTCAGTTTATGGAATGTCCTAGAAATGTTTCAGAAGACCTAGCCTCACTGTCACCATTTTTTATTGTCTGGTCTCGTACATTCCCCACTGGTTTTTAGTTACCCAGGAGGAGCAGGGCAACAGGTCTGCCAGGGCAGTAAGCAACGACATTAACCACAGAGACCAGAAGAATAGCTTTTTCTTAACCAGGTCCTGGTCTGGCATAAGTTTCTGGATGGCTCTTTGTCCACTTGGTTCCTGGGTGAAGTCCTTCTTCAGTTGGCTTCTGTGGATCCAAGGTCACTTTCAATGCCACTTCTTGGATACCTGGACAGCTGTGGGTATCTTCATGATGATGGTGAAGGATAACTCTCACCAGGTCTCCAGGCTGGGTTGCTGATGTCGCAGGAGCCAAACCAAATCTCCCAGCTCAAACAGCAACTGTCCATTGTTTCCAGGCTGTTCATTATTTCCTCATACCCATGGGTGGGTGTGATTAAGAACCTGTTGAGGGGCCTGGGGAGACTGAAGGTTCCACCTAGCAGCCCATTGCTATTCTCATGGTAAAGCCAGAAGCCTAGAGAAACTCCTCTTTCCAAAGGAGGCAAAATTGGGGGAAGAACAAGATTTTCTATTCTGAATAGCAACTTCAGCAGTAGGGAGCAGAGACCTTAACTGCCTACTAGCACATCTGACTCCTCACGATAGAGGAGAAAGGTTCATACACTTCCTTTCATTTTCAGAAATTCTGCTCCCCGCCCCTCTTTTTTTTCCCACATTTATCCACACTGTGGTTTCACCCCCTCTCTCAGAATTTCCCAGCCTTGGAGTCCCAGTTGTACCATCTCTGCCCATTCCTTTCTTCCCTCACATTCCGATCGCTTCTCCCTTATCTGGGTTCCCTTCCTGCTAAGACATTCCAGGATGGAGGATCAGGCTGTTCCTTCCTGCAGGTAGCCTGGCTGAGGCTGTCAAACAAGGCAGGTAGGTATCCGCCACGGAGGCCACATGATCCTGCAGGGCCACAGAGGGGTGAGGAACTGTCTGGCACTTTTGTGTGACACCCGGAGGCAGCCAAGCATGCCAGAGAAGGGTGCATTACGTAAGCAGAGCATGTGGGTGCACTTGCTGCCAGTCACCTGTTGCTAGTTCGTAATCCCTGGCAAGAGCTGAGTGAGCAAGGAGACAAGCCACCTCTTTGCTAAGCCCCGCCCCACCCCCAGCTGCTGTCAGAGTGCATACAAACCATTGGAGTCCAGAAGGGTTTGAGCCAACAGCAAACATCCCCTAAGCTACCCAGGAGGGTAGGTGCTGGGAGTACTGAATGATTAGGGATCTCTCACCCTGAAATGGTACAATTATGCTCAGCAGAGTCAGGAGCACCGTCTCCTCCCAGCGGAGAGAACCAGAGGAAAGGGCAGGTAGGACCAGGTCAGCACCAATGGACAGAGGAGGACAAGGGGCCTTGTCCCCAGGCTTGCTCTTGAGACCTGAGGGGACTGACCCAGGGCTGTGGCAGGTGCATGCCACCCAGCTGTCTGCAGGATCAAGTAGGGCTCTTGTACGGGGAGGAAGAGCTGTTGCTGCAGCCTGGAAACATTTCCAAGTCTCCCTCCACAGTCCTCCGTGTCTGGGAGGGCACTAGAAAGGGAGAGGGAGAATCCAGGAGTGGAACAGAGCTGAAATCTGCTTATTTGTTCCCCCAGAGGAAGCTTTTCTTATTTTTTTATTTTACTTGGTTGTTTTTTACTTTCATTTGAAAGAAAGAGAGAGCGAGACAAAGAGAGAAAGATCTTTCATCAGCTGGCTTAATCCCTAAGTGTTCACATACAATAGCCCGGGGTTGGGTCAGGCTGAGGCCAGGAGTCCAGAGTTTCCCATCCAGGCCTTCCACGTGGGTGGTAGGGACCCAAGTCCCTGAACCATCACCTGCTATCTCCTAGGGTGTGCTTCAGCAGGCAACTGGCATCAGAAACAAGAGTGCCAGGCACCCTGATAACAGGACACAGGCAACCAGGCAGCTGCTTCACCATTGTACCAAACTCCCACCCCAAGGAGAAAATTTTGTAAGAGCCCTGGAGGGGCAAAGAGAATGCCAAAGGAGAAAAGTGGACAGAACAGGGCAGAACACACTCCAGGTCCACATTCTACATCTCCACCTTCAGTGAGATCTTCCCCAGAGTAGCGGGGATGTTGTCAATTCTCTTTTCTTCCAAGCTGTGAGCTGTGATTTCAATGACCGTGTACAACCTCAGGCCCAAATAACTAGTGGTCTCTTCAGAAGACAAGTGCTTACTGGACCCATGAAACAAACCATGTGTGTCTTAATCAGAAACTCTCACTCTCACCCATCCTCCCCATGTCCTCTACAAGGGGCCCCAAATTAGAGAATTATTAGATTATTTCCTAAACCATCCTTAAGACTATTGCTTTGTATTAGTTTGATGTTGTTGTAGCAGGTCAACACAAACTTTGTGGCTTAAAATAACACAAGTCAAAGCCAGCATTCTGCACAGTTATTAAGACACCACGTTGGGACTGGTGTCATGACACAGTGGGCTAAGTTGCTGCTTACAGTGCTGGCATCCATTCTGGCACCAGCTTGAATTCTGGCTGCTCCACTTCCAATCCAGCTCCCTGTAAATGCATCTAGAAAAACAACAGAAGATGGCCCTAGTCCTTGGACCCTGATGCCCTCATGCAAGACCCAGAGGAAACCCAGCCATGGGTCATTTGGGAAGGGGACCAGCAATACAACACTAACTCTCTGTCTCTCTCCCCCATCCCCCTTTTTCCTCTCTCACTTTGTATCTGTGCCTTCCAAAAAAAAAAAAAGAGAGAGAAGACATCACCCTTGCCTGCCCATAGGGGAATGCTTGATTTAAGTCCTAGCTTCTTGCTAATGTGCACCCTGGGAATCAACGTGCAGTCATTCAAGACCTTAGGTCCCTGCCACCCATGGACGACCAAGATTGGCTTCAGGGATCCCACTTTTTGACTGACTGCATCTTAATTGCTGCAGGCATTTGGGAAGTGAATTATCAGATGGAAAAAAAAAAACTCTCTCTTTCCCTGTCTCAAATAAAAATAAATCTTTAAAACACAGCAAGTGTATTATCTTTCAATTATAAAGGTCAGAGGTCTAAAGCCAAGATGTCCCTGGGTTGTGCAACTTCTGACAGCTCTGAGGGGAATCCATTTCCTAGCCTCCTCCATCTTCCAGAGGTCACCTATTCTCCGCAGCCTGGGGCTGCTTCCTCCACCTTGGAGACCAGCAACATTTTCAACCCTGTTTAGGATCCTGCCATTCCCTTGCATGTGTTAAGATTACTTTGACTAGCTCGAGCCAACTTAGAAAAGCCTGGATAATCTCCCCATCTCAAGATGGTGAAGTTACTCACATGTGCAGGAGGGGGTAGGAAATGAGCGCCTTTATTCTTTACCATATACCTCTTCCCAACCCAACACCAGGCTGCCATCATTTCTCGTGTGCATTCCCAGTTATTTGGAGAAATCCCAAAGCATTTGATGAAGGGAAAGAAAAGAGGAGGCAGAGGAGGAATCCAACAGAAAGAGAGGGAGCCTCGTTTCACTGACCCATGGGAGGAAAGAGTGCCTTTCCCTGTCTCTTCCCTCCTCATCTTAACCCCAGTCTTTCCTCCTGCAAGGTAGTCTTGGTCTTGCTCTTGTCTTTTGTCCTTGCTCTTGGCCTCCAAGCCTGTGTCCTTGGAGTTCCTTTTTCCTTATAGGGAGGGCACACACACACACACACACACAGAGCACTCCATCCTAAGCCCTCCACAGAGCCCCTGGCTAAATCCTGCAACTCCAGCTGTCAGCTGAAATGCCACCAGGGAGTCCAGGGCTGGGGCTGCAGAGGTCTCTGGTGGGCACCCTGGCACCCTGGCACCCTGTTCTGACCTGTCTCAGTCCTTACCTCATCTTTCTGTAGCTGCCAGTTCTATCAGCTGACTTCTCTAAGCTTTGAGCATCTTAGGAATAAGACACAAATCTTCCATTATGTGCCCCAAGTGCATTATAAGGCTCAAGAAATATTTTACGAATAGGATTTTAAAGAAAAATAGCTATTCTTTGCACTGAAAATCTGACCAGGTTTGCTTTTTGTTCAGCCATTGCTCCCAGCTTGCTTGCTGTTTTTCCTGCCTTCCTTCCTCCCTCCCTCCCTCCTTCCCTTTGTTCCTCCCTTCCTTCTTGCATGGCTGCCTGCCTTTCTCTATATATTTCCTTCTTGCCCACTGCTACTTAGACCTCAGGCTGTGGTGATGAAGTCAGTGGACACCTTCCCATGGGAAGAGAAAGGAAAGGAAACAGTCCAGCACTTGTCGGCTGTTCCCAGGTCAAGAAGGCAACTGGGGACAAGACCCTGGCGGGGAGCCTGATAGAGAAGACATTTCACAAAGCCAGCATCCAGAAAAGATATTTCCTCTCTCAGGTCGCACAAGGAGGCTGCACCCTGCCGTCTGCAATGTCATCACTGGCCACAGTCACATTCCTGACATGCAGGAAGAATTCCAGGACAACACACACATGCCCACGAGGACATCAATCATCCTAACACTAGTGGGAGGAGGCAGGGCCAGAGTAGCAGGTGCCCAGGCCCAAAGCACACTGGAAAGGCCTTCATCCTCTTCTGCTCAGTCTCCTGCCTGCCTCCAACCCCTTCCAAGTCCACTTGAAATGCCAGTCCTGCTCAAAGCAGACGCTTCGCCTTCAACAGTCGTCGACATCAGTGACACAAGATGGTTAACAAAGCAAGCTTTTCCTTCTGTTTGTAGTAGATGAAGGGTGTATAAAATGACAATGTGTCTCCTCCAGGAGTTAACATGACCAAAACACATTATGTATAACGCACTCACCAACCTAGTTCTTCTCTCTCTTTTAACTTCTAGAAAATAAATATTGTAGGACTTCTCATAGCTAAAAGTGAGTCTTCGGGTTCCTTTTCATGTGGAAATTTTTGCTTTGGTTTATTTATTTTCATGCCTATACCCTATTCTATGTCTATTTCACAATTTATTCATCCGTTGTTCTCTTGGCGCACTTGTAAGCTGTTTTGTTTGTTTTGTTTTTTTCTTTCAAACAATTCTATGATGTGTAGTCTTGTGTATACCCTCTTGCACTCCCTGGAGAATCTCTCACATGGAGTTGACAGGCATGAACTTTCACATCTAGCCTAGATGTCTAATTACAGGGTCACTCTCTAAAAACAGCTGCCTCAGTGACAACTCCCACCATCAGCAGCATCTCTTCCTCAATGCCTTGCCAGTGTTTCTACCTGTCTTTTTTTAGGTAAAACAGGTATCTCGTGATGGTTTTATTTACATTTTTTATTTGGTAGTAAGACTGTACTCTTTTTGTTGTCTTTTGCGTAACTTTGTTGTTTGTCTGTGGTTGGTCTTCATGTGTTTATTAAATGCCAGTTCTTTGTTATTGAGAGGCTGTTTCATTCATCACCTCCAAGAAACAGACTCTGGAAACACAGAGTGCAAGACAATTGTTGGGGGTGAGGGGAATGCTGGTGAAGGATGGTGAGGAAGCGAGCAGGAGCCTTCAGCCCCCAGTGCAGGTCTTAATGTCCCTAAAAGGAGCGAGAGAAGGAGGTGGGAGTTGGAAAGGAAGAGCCTGCTTCTGCAAAGTGGCTAACCAGGAGCCCTAGGAGAAAGGAAATGCATATTGCACAGCTGTGCCCAGCTCTGGGACTCCCTCGGGAGGGCCAATCATCAGCTGGCATCTGACAAGGATGTGTGGTCTCAGCATGAGCAGTGCATCCCAAAGACAGGGACAGCTGCAGAGTATTTGCCAATCACACCCTTCGCAGGTGCCTCGGTGTCCAGAAGAAACAGCAGGTGCCTTCCATGGTGGCCACACTGCAAAGAGCTTTTCCTGGTTCTGGTTTCTCCTTCCCAACATCCAATGAACCAAGGCTCTGTACTTTTTTTTTTAGTTGAAATATTATTGCCTATACTGTGATCCTAGAAGTTTTCTTTGCTTTTTCCTTAGAGGCTTGAAAGATCCACTTTCCCAGTTTTTCACCAAGAATTAAATATTATTGCCTTATATGAGTTACCAAATATTCAATGCCATTAATCAGATGATTCATTCTCTGGTAATCGCCCTGTGACCTTTGCTATGTGTAGCCTGATTAGATAGAGGCTCTGTTCCACGGGTCCAGCTGTCACTCTCCTGGCCAATACCACTCTGGCTTAACTGAGTCTTACAGAACAAGTTGCTCATCTTGTATTCTTCAGAATGTGTTCACTGTTTTCAGCCTTTGTTCACAACAATGTTAGGATCATGTTGTCTGACACCATCAAAAAAAAGGAAAGAACTCTAGATTTCGTTTGAGCCACATTGTACAGTAGGGTACAGGCAGGTGGTGAGAGCACCCCACAGCAGGGCACAGATGTGACTCCATTCTGGTTCCTTGACTAAGTTTCAAGCATGGCTTCCTGCAGCTGTTGGCTTCTGTAAACATATTCGCTAGCTCATTGGCTTAAAGTGCGGTCTAAGTTCTGAGTTAAAGTTGATTGGATAATTCATAAGACATGCCACTTCGGATGATTGGATGATTTGTATTGCAAGCCAACCAGAATGTGATTGGATAGTTTGAGGGAATAAAAAAAAAATCCCTGACTATTGCACACCAATGGGAGCTTAAAAACCCCTGACTTCAATCATATGGTGTGGTGGTTCCTGGTGTGTAACAGAGGCCGTCACTGCCAAGCTTGGCTAATAAAGGCTCCTCACACCCTTTTACATTTGTGTCTGGCATGATCTCTCTCGCTCTCTGTATCAATTGAATTTATAGGTTTATCTGAAAAGAACTAACATCACAGTGAATCCTCATATCATGAACATTTTATGTATTATGAATTAGCTGAATAAGTAACTCATCATTTTCTTCATAAAGTTCACACGTACATTTTATTGGAGTTATTTCTGGTTCCTTCGTGCCTTTGTTTCTCTCATAAATGTTAACTTTAACTTTTTTTGTCTGTCTTCTAGGGCTGACACCATAGTGTAGTGGGTTAAGCCTCCACCTGCAGCACCAGCACCCCATATGGGAGCTGGTTGGAGTCCCAGATACTCTAGTTCCAAGCCAGCTCCCTGCTAATGTGCCTTTAAAAAGCAGCAGAGAACAGTCAAGTGCTTGGGTCCCTGCACCCACATGGGAGACCTGGAATAAACTTCTGGCTCCTGGCGCCTGGTTTCTGGTGCCTGGTGCCTGGTGTCTGGTATCTGGCACCTGGCTTTAGACTGGCCCAGCTCCACACATTGCAACCATTTGGTGAGTGAACCAGCAAATGGAAGATCTCTTTGTGTGTTTCTTGCTCTCTCTGTGTAACTGCCTTCTGAATATGAATAATTTTTTTTAATATTGTCCTCTAAGTGTTATTGGTACAGAACATGCAATTCATTTGCATAATGGTCTATCAAATAACTCAGTGCACTCTCCTGTGAGTCTGAGCTTCCTACATTGTTAGGAAATCATCCTATTTCTATACCCAAGGACAATCCACCCTCAAACGCTTGTCCTTGGCTACCCAAGCAATCCAAGCAGGGGGGGATAGGTTGAATTTTCCCTGTTAAAGTGCTGGCAGCAGTTCCTAAACCTCCTGCTATCCAAGGGACATACACGACAGCAACGCCCTCTTCTGGAGGCCTGCAGCAAGACAGTCCTCTCGGGGGGGAAAGGGGAAGATAGCGGCTGTGCTTGCTTAGACAGGGGCTGAGTGGCCTAGCTTGAGGTCAGCTTTACTGTTACCATACAGAAGGGTCCTGAGGCAAACTGCTCAGAGCCAGCTGGGCTACACAGGGGCCGACCTGCTTAGAGCACGGCATCGCGTCATTGGCCACATCCTCCCTGTCCTTCCACTCCCATTTGGAAAGGCCTTGGGGATCTCAGAAAGCAGGCCAGCGGGAGGAGGCAGCACAGTATCAAGAAAGGGAAGTAGGATGCAACTCCTTGGGGTCATGGCCCACTCGTCAGAATTCAACTGCAGGTTACGGCTCTGGGATCCCTAGGACCACAGGTTTACTTATGACATCCACCTTTGTCCGGCAGCATCAGTAACAAGGAGGGTCCTACCGGCTGGTCATTCATTTACTAATACATATTACTCAAGACCTAGTGCTTGTTAAACCTGAGAGAACACAAATTTTTTTGTGAATTTTTTTTAGGGTCAATTATGAATGAACCAGGCAAAAAAAAAGCAACCCATGGAAATCTCTGGGAACAAACAAACAAAAAAAGTTCATGAAGATGGAGGAAAGATTGCCAAGAAACAGGGACAAAGCAAGAGATGAAGCTGAGATTGCACAGCCAACAAATAACGAATGACGCTGCCTCATCGGACCATGGGAGTGAGCCCCGTGTGGTGGATAAATGCACAGACCCTTGAGGCTGTCCAGTCTAAGCACTAGTTCTGTCCCTTCCAAGCAGGCAGTTGATTTACCCCTTCTGAACCTCCCTGTCCCTGTGGTTCGGCCAATCTACCAATGGCAGACCCTCCCTGAAGAGCTGTGGTGAGGATGAAGGGGCTGGCCCAGGCTTCACCAGCTAGTGTGGCACAGACAGCAAGGCACACTCAGTAACACCACTGTGAGACTCCACACTCGGCTTTGGACAGACATCACACCAGTGTTTTATCACCTCTCAGGACCCTTGCAGGCCCATCCGAGGGAGCCTAGTCCTGGTTCTGCCCTACGTTAAAACCACAAGCCAGGTATCCATAGGATACGTTTCTGCAACTCTTCTCATCTCACTAATGAACGAGGAGAGGAAGATGAGGCCATGAACCTGTCCCTGAGACAGGGGGCCCAAGCTTCATGGGCGCAGTGGACGACTGTGCCCCCTGACACGGTGAGACTCAGTCCCAGCGGCACCTTCCACTTGCAGTGGAGCCAGCAGGCCCCCGCCCAGGGTTCCCTCCACATCTCCTGATTTTCCACCTCGACTCACTACTTCAGGCACAACCAGGCAAGCTGGTTGTCAAGGAGATAAGCTTGAGCAGAAGTTCATTTTCTCTTGGAGACTGCTTACAAAAAGGAGGGCCAGCGCTCATAGCTGGCCAATAGACAGGAATCCGGCTCTATACCAGTGGCTGGCTGGCTCGCTGTCACACTCGCTCTTGCTCTCCTTCTCTCTCTCTCAAGCAAACGAAAAATAAACTATGACTTATCAGAAGCTGTACATTATCATAGAAACATCCAATTGCAGAGCCAGTGCCATGGCATAGTAGGTTAGGCATCCAGTTTGAGTCCCAGCTGCTCCTCTGTCAGTTCAGCTTCCTGTTCAATGCGCCTGGGAAAGCAGCAGAAGGCAGCCTGGGTCCTGTATCCACATGGAAGACACGGAAGCAGCTCTCAGCTTCCGGTTTCAGACCAGCCCAGTTCTGGCCACTGTGGCCATTTGCAGAATGAATCAACAGGTGGACGATTGTTCTCTCTGGAGCTTTGTCTTTCAAATAAAAATAAACAAATATGTTAAGGAAAAAAAAAAAAAAGAAAGAAAAAATCAGATTGAAAGATACTTTTCCTCCATGACTCTTAACACGAATTAAAAGTATTATATCTGACTAAGCAGACCTCAGATGATCTTTGTTTTGTCATTCTTAATTATGGTACTGGTCCCAATCACTGCTACACTGAGGTTTACTGTTTTTAAACATGAAGATCACCTCCTACATTTTTAAAAAGATTTATGTATTTTTATTGGAAAGTCAGATATACAGAGAGGAGGACAGACAGAGAGGAAGATCTTCTGTCTATTGATTTACTTCCCAAGTGGCCATAATGGCCAGAGCTGAGCTGACTCGAAGCCAGGAGCCTGGAGCCTCTTCTGGGCCTCCCATGATGGTACAGAGTCCCAAGGCTTTGGGCCGTCCTCAACTGACTTCCCAGGCCACAAGCCGAGAGCTGGATGAGAAGCGGGGCCACAGGGGTTAGAACCAGCTCCCATATGGAATCCTGGCACATGCAAGGTGAGGACTTTAGTTGCTATGCTATCATGCCAGGCCCAAAAATCTCCTTTTTTATGAACTATTTACAACATCAAATCACTAAGTGTGGCACAGAGCGGTGTCAGCTGCATCCCGTGTGACTGTTAGTTCCCACCTAATCACTTCCAATCCTACTCCCTGCTGACACACCTGGGAAAGTGGGTGAAGAATCAAGTACGTGGGCTCCTGCCATCCACATGAGACACCCACATGAAGCCCCTGATTCCTGGCATCCACCTGGCCCAGCCCTGGCCAGTGCAGTCATTTGGGGAATTGAACCTACAGCTGCAAAGCCTCTCTCTCTCTCTCTCTCTCTCTCTCTCCCTCTCTCTCTCTCTCTCTTTGTAACTTTGCCTTTCAAATCAATCAAAAATAAATATGTATGAAAGGGGTCAGAGTCAGAGCGGTGTGTCCAGAGCTCTTTGGGATCCCAGCAGAGAGAAGCTGAAGTGCCTTCTGGTTTTCTCTCACTCAGTTTGAAAACATCATTAAATGTTCTCAACCAGCTACGGAGACAGAGAAGCACAAACAACTCGAGGTAAGACCTCAGCTTCCTAGAGGGTGAGTGTGCAAGGACAAAAACGCGAGGGAAATCTGAAAGAAGGCTGTGCAGAGTGCCAGCACCTGCTTTTATGTGCCACCATCTTGGTTATCAGACCGATGGCAGGACGCAAGACAGAGGAGGACAGGTCAGGAGAGAACAGCTCCTGACGCCTCCACAGGGGAAGCAACAGAGCCCTGGCGCCCCCACTACTCCCCGGAGCCTTGTCTCTCCCTCACGCACTGTCCCAGTTTCCTGGGCCGAAAAGACGTGGTTTCTGGGTAGGTCGCTCCACAAGGAGGCTGCGTCACTAATTTGGGGGTGGACGCGGCGCAGGTCCACGGAGGGAAACGATAGCTCAGCCTGAGACAGAAATGCACCGTCTGCAATGTGACATGCCCTTCGCATCAGGAGGAGGAAGAGGAAGGTTTCCAGGAGATCTACAGAGCGGACGCCCCTCCCTGGCAGGTGTGTGTCCTCGGCCCAACCTGTCCGTCAGTAAGCTGGCTATAATTGTGTTCCGCACGCCGGCTGTGGTCTGGGAGCAGGTCTCCAGCATCAGCCAAGAATGGAATCCAGAACAAAGCCAAACGCGACCCTGACAGTCTTCGCCCGTGAACTTGAAGCCCTGCAGGTGGGCTCCCAGGGGCCACCAGGCTCTGTGTGACTGGATCCTCAGAGAAGCTCCCTGGCCCTTGCAACCGACAAGGGTGTCACCTCCTACCAGGAGCTCAGGGTTGGGCTCCCTGTCACAGCAGCCTTGTCAGCAGCTCTGGCACATGCCCTTTGACCTGCTTTGCCTATCTTGTCCTTCAGGCACACTTAGGGCCTGGCATTGGCCTCTAACTTACAACACTGCCCATGGTTGGATGCACCTCTGCCTTCTCCATGTCGGACTAAAGCCAATTTATTCTTCAAGAATTAACTGGAAGCGCCTGGCATGGTAGCATAGCAACTAAAGTCCTTGACTTGTATCCATCAGGATCCCATGTGGGCACCGGTTTTAATCCTGACGACCCCACTTCTCATCCAGCTCCCTGCTTGTGGCCTGGGAAGGCAGTTGAGGTTGGTCCAAAGCCTTGGGACCCTGCACCATCGTGGGAGACCCAGAAGAGGCTCTAGGCTCCTGGCTTTGGATCAGCTCTTGGGGAGTAAATCAGCAGAAGATCTTTTGTCTCTCCTCCTCTGTGTATATCTGACTTTCTATTAAAATTTTTTAAAATAAATCTTAAAAAAAAAAAAAAGAATTAACTAGAAAGCACTTCCTCCCTGCTGCCACATGGGTTGCCAGACCTGGAGAGAGCCCCTGTGACGTCATCACCCTCGTTGTCTGGTCCATCCACTAAGCTTCTCTAAGCTCTCCCCGTGACCTCCTTGCCCCTCAATTAATGTTTTGTGAGACAGGCAGACACTGGTTCACTGCCCAAATGTCCACATTGCCCAGGCCTAAGCCAGGCCAAAGCTGGAAGCCAGTGACTTAATCTAAGTCTCCCACTTAGGTGTCGGGAACTCAATTCCTTGAGCCATCACTGTTGCCTTCTAAGATCAGCAGGGAGGTAGAGTCAGGAATCGAACCCAAGTACCCTGACGTGGGACCCAGGAGTAGTTACAGGTGTCATAACCACTGAGCCAAAGGCCTGCTCCTTGATTTGACCTTTTAGTTACATCTGTCCAGATGCTTAAGCTGCTTTATAGTTGTTGTATTGTTGTTGATGTTTTCTCTAGCCCACAGCACACCTTGGCATGCATAGCCAATACCTGCATGTTGATGGATGACTCCCTGTGTGTGAATTACGGAGACACTCCTTTACAGCAATGTCCCCTCAGAAACAAATGCCCCCACCTCCTCAAGGCCCACCCACCCACACAGAGAGGGAGGGACAGAAAATACTACAAAACATGGCCTGGCCCCACCATCCACAATCAATGTCGATGCTAGACTTTCATAACAACTTCATTGAGATGCACTACAATCAGCCATATGGAAAAGAAAAAAAAATCCATCAGTTCTCATTCTAAACACTAGAAAACTTCAAGTGCATCAAATATCTAAAAATCAAATCATATAAGTCACATGGGAAAAAATTAGTCAAACGCATAATAACCCACGAAAGGCAAAAATCTTTCCTAAGTATAACTCGTCAAACCCACAACTCATCAAAGATGAATAGATTTGGCTCCACTGCAAAATAAAAGCATCTTAAGCAATCTCGAAAGGCAAGCCAGCCACTCACTCAGAAGTGAGAACAGGAGGCAGGATGGCGGGGCAACCCAGTCGGCAAGTACTTGGGCAGCTGGAGCCAGTCCCCGTGGAGATCAGCGTGGATCACAGATTCCTCGTGGGGACTAGTGGAGTGTGGAGGCTTTCTGTTACAAAACTCTGCATCCACAAGATATGGGAAGAAGGAGAGGCTGCGGAAACGCAGCTGACTGCAGATACGGGGATGGAAGAACGGGTGGACGAGTTTGGCCTTGTTCCTGCTTCTGTGGCAGGTGCATGAGGAAGGTCAAGGTGGGCAGCGTTGGTGTGGGCACATTCACAGCAGAAGGAGACCATCCAGAAGCAGAGGGCTGCCCAGGCTGCACCAGCAAACAGATGTGTGCGTCTGCACAAGGTTGCCCTGAATCCTCATAGACAGGGATCAAGCCTGTCAGGGATCAATTCTATCAATGCGTGTTGGTGGAGCTGGCCCCAGGATGCAGTAGACTAGGCTTCGGCCTACAGTGCCAGCCTCCCATATGGATCAATAACCTGACAGATATTTATGAACAGACATTTCCTGGAAAAAGAGAAGAAAATGAAAATGTTTTCACCATTACAGTAAGAGAATTGCACATTTAAGATATACTGCCTAGATGCCACTTCCTATCTTTAGGCCAATTGTTCAAAAGATTGACAATAGCTGCATCGGATCTTGGAAAGCAGTCAGCCCCCTTCATTGCTGACAGGAGCACAAAGGGACCCAATCTCTAGGAAGGAAGCCTTTGTCATGGCTAACAAACCATATGTGCCTGTTTCCTTTGACCCAGAAACCACACTTCTGGGCAGCTATTCCAAGGAAAACCCAAATTGTGAAATTGACTTATGCAAAGTTATTCTTTGCATCACCAGCTATAATAAAGACTGGAAACAACTCCAGTATCCATCAGTAAGGGCCCAGTGGAGGACATTATGGAGAACTCACAGGGAACTGTCATATATATGTAAGAAGAAAGCAGGATCCATCGTTGACGTGCACTGGAGTAAGCCACCAACAACAGTGCTGGTACCTCAGACTGGAGCATTTGGTTCAAGTCCTGGCCGCTCTGTCGGTTCAAGTCCTGGCTGCTCTGCCCCACCACACAGCTTCCCACACAGCCTCCCTAATGCACCAGTGAAAGTAGCAGAAGATGGCTTAAGTGTTTGGGCCCCTGCCACCACGTGGGAGACCTGAAGAGATTTCCTGGCTCTTGGCTTCAATGCGGTCCAGGCCTGACTGTGTTACAACCATCTCGAGAATGAACCAGTATATGGAAGATCTAGTTCTCTCACTTTCTCTCTATGACTCTGCCTTTCAAATAAGCAAAATGAATCACTAGACATAAATAAGAAAAAGAAATGAAAGGGGAAAGTTGGCATTTGGTGTCTTGGTTGACACACCTGCAGCCTAGGAGTGCCAAAGTGCCTGGGTTTGAGTTGAAGCTCTGTTCTCAGGCCCAGCCTCCTGCTGAAACACACACTGGGAGTCAGGAGGGGGTGACTCAAGGTGTTGGGGTGCTGTCAGGCATGTGGGAGACCTGGGTTTAATTTCTGGCTCCTGGCTTCCACCTAAGACTAGCCATGGCCCCAGTGGGCATTTGGGGGGCAAGCTGGAGGTTGATAGTTCTCTCTGTCTCTCTCTCTCTCTCTCAAAGAAATGAAATACACATTAAAAAAAAAATAGAAGGAATGATGCCTTCAGAATGCACCAGTGAGAGATACAAGGTAAGCAGAGTAAGTATGGTATGCTACCTTGTTTTATTACAAAGGGAAGAGGAACATAACCCTATAATCATGTAAACAATGAAAAGCTGAAGCAAAGACTAGTAAACAAAATCATTCCTAAGGGAAAGAAGAGGATGACCATGGAATGGGGATGGGAATAGACAAGGAAGTGAAAGTTCTCTGCTTTTTTATAACTGTGACTTTCACCCATGTAAATGTTTTAGGATATGGAAAAAACGGAGCCATTTTTAGAAAAGGCAACCCCCTTTGATCAAAAACAGTGACACAAATGAAGCTGACAGCACGTCAGGGTAATCTCATCACCAGAAAGAAGCATCATTTCAAGTGACTTTCAAATATAATATTTTGATGGCACATCCCAGAGGGGCAGAGCCTGGAGATCAAGAAAAGCACAAAGAAATCTTAAACCGTATTTGTCACTTCTCACAGTGACTCTATAGGACACATGACCCAGTTTCTTCAACAGATACAATGTACAAAAGGAAATGGGAGCCAGCCTTTCCTGGAAGGGAGCCAACAGAAGCAATGTACAGCCAAATACAACTGTGGCAAGAGGGGTGTGAGGTCATCAGAGAAAACAGAACTCCAGTTCCAGATGAGACTATGCAGCTCTTGGGAAACTGTGGATGGTCCGAATGGTTCATTTACGACCAAGGCTCAGATTCATTATGATTACATCTGATTGACTAGCATGGTCATATGTGGTTTGTATCATTCTCCTTCAGTTGCAGCTGAGTCTTTCTCCTACCATGTGGGCAATGACAAAGTTTAAATTTTATTCTGGGTTTTCAAATGTGCTTTTAAGAGAAATTCTGGCAACAGAAGCTCAACGGTGACTAGGAGAACCCTAGGAGACTTTTCTAGGGCCCCGGAACACTAAGTGTACAGGAAACGCCTAAGCCCACAGCAAATTTTTCAGAAGGTACAAGAGAGGAACTGGAGCCTTAAGGGGAATGACCTTCTGACAACCCCTCTGTTGATCCTGTCGCTGATGGGAGCGACCTTCTAGGTAGGTCCAATCCAGCCACCGAAGAGAGGGGGAGGCTGTAGAGCAAGGCCCTGAGCTCGAGTTTCAGCTCTCCTGCTTCCTTTCTATTATTTTATTATTGTTCTCTTAAAGATTTATTGTATTTACTTGGAAGAGTTAGAGAGAGGCGGGGAGACAGAAAGGAATCTTCCATCCACTGGTACACTTCATAGATGGCCACAATAGCTGGGCTGGGTCAGGACAAAACCAGGAGCCAGGAGCCAGGAGCTTCACCCACATCTGCCACATGGGTGCAGGACCATGGGTGCCTGGGCCATCCTCTGCTGCTTTCCCAGGCATATCAGCAGGCAGCTGGAAGGGAAATTGGCCAGCCAGGACTTGAACCAGAACTGACATTGCAGGCTGATAGCTTTACCCACTACACCACAAGGCCGGCCTCAGATCTCCCACTTTCAACTTCGCGGCCTTGAGCTGGTTATGAGGTCTCGCCATGACTCATTTCCAGATCTTCACAAGGAAGGTTGGTGGCTGGAAGGAGCGATTATGTTAAAGACAAGGCGTGCCTAGCACGGGGGAAGCCGGCTATTAAAGACACTCAGACTTTTTAGCTTTAACCGTTAGAATCAATGCATCTCCCATATGCGTTGCTTCTTTCATTTCTGCAGAATGAAGTCTATTCACATCCTCCAACAGACCTTCTAGCACTGCTTTAAGGAGTGAACATGTTAGAAGCAAATGGATGGTGACCTCCCCTGCCCCGTCGGTCACGAGGCGCCCTCTTCTGGTAGACTCTGGAAGTGACTCCAGATCTGATAAAGCAGAAAATGAGCGACCTCATGACACTTCCTCCAGGAAGATTTCCTTCCTCCTTTGGTCCAGGTTAGGTGCCCTTCAGTGCTTCCCCCCCCCCCCACACACACACACTGGGGATAACCACCACCCGAGGGCACCTCCTCCTTTATGCTAAACTGGAATTGGCACTGGCTAAGGGTGGGGCTTTGCCTCACGCTCCTCTGTAACCACAGCCCAGTTTGTCACCCTACAGTGTCTGATAACAGATCTGGGTTGCCCAGTGGACAAGAGCTGCTACTGGGGTAGCTGGTGCCCAAGTAGGAAGGGGCAGACCGAACAAGGAGATAGAGGGGTGAAGGGAGCCACAGTCAGTTACCCAGTTTGCATTTTCACTTGGGGTCTGTCTTACCCTGCCTCTCACCTTGTCACACACAACTTGCCTCATGCTGAGGCCAAGACACCAGGCAGGATGGCCACATCCCATATGGGCGTTCCCAGGTTCAAGTCCCACATCCACTCCTGCCTGACCACGGCTTCCTGTTGATTCACACCCTGGCTCGGGTGCTTGGGTCTGCTCCCCTCATGAGGGGCCGGGAAGGGGGTGCCTGGCCTCAGTCTGGCCCAACCATGGCATTTGAGGTGGTAGCTAGCAGTTACGAGCTTTGTCTTTTTCTGTTTCTCTCTGCCTTTCAATGACAATCATATACAAATGCGATTCTCCATATATAGTCTTTGTTTCATTTCACATTTATTAGCTGAGTACTCTCAAGAAACAAAATCCTGCTCCAAAAAATCTGGTAAGAAATAGAATCTATGGAAAGACACAATCAGGGGCTGGCATGATGGCTCAATTGGCTAATCCTCAGCCTGCAAGCACTGGGATCCCATAAGGGTGTTGCTTCACATCCCAGCTGCTCCACTTCCCATCCAGCTCCCTGCTTGAGCCCTGGGAAAGCAGTGGAGGCCCGCCCAAAGCCTTGGGACCCTGCACCCGTGTGGGAGACCCAGAGGAGGCTCCTAGTTCCTGGCTTGGATAGGCTCAGTTCCGGCCATTGTGGCCCACTTGGGGAGTGAATCGGTAGATGAAAGACTTGCCTCTGTCTCTCCTTCCCTGTGCAAATCTGCATTTCCAATAAAAATCAATAAATCCTTTTAAAAAAGTGACACAATCAAGAACAAAAAGGTGACATATGAAATTGGAGATACTGACAAGTCATTCACACAATAAAGGGTTAATATCCAACCATAAGGGGCTCCTACCACTTACCAACAGCAACAAGAGAACTCAATGAAAAACAGCCAAGATTTCAACAGTTCCTCAAAAGAGGCCATATAACAGGCCTGGCAGCCCATGAATGGGCAGTCAGGGTCACTAAACAGGAAGGACACGCAAAGCAAATACCCCAGACACACACACACACACACCCCTCCCTGGGGAGACACCAGGCATGTTGGCTGGGATGGCTGCTGGTGGAAAAGGAGGGAAGAAGAAAGGCGGGAAGACAAAATGAAATGGAGAGGGTACAGCACGGTAGCCTTGCGGCTAAATTCTCCCCTTGCATGCACCCAGGATCCCATATGGGCGCCAGTTCGTATCCTGGCGGCTCCATTTCCCTTCCAGCTTCCTGCCTTATTGGCCTCAGAAAGCAGCAGAGGACAGCCCGAGGCCTTGGTACCCTGCACCCATGTGTGGGAGACTCAAAAGAAGCTCCTGGCTCCTGGCTTCGGATCATCTCAGCTCCAGCCATTGCAGCCACTTAGAGAATGAACCAGCAGATGGAAGATCTTCCTGTCTCTCCTCTCTGTATATATCCGCCTTTCCAATTAAAAAAAAAAATTAATAATTCTACCGACAGGTACTCAACCGGGAGCATGGAAGGCAGGAACGCAAGGAACACTTTGGGCACTCACGCTCCTAGCAGTCCACTGCAGCCAGGGGTAGCATTTCCAGAGCCCATCAGCAGGGCAGCAGGCTGGCAGGCCATGGCATGCATCTGCCAAGGGACACCAGGCAGTCTTGAAGAAGAAGGAAGTGCTTTGGCAAGAAATGCAATGACATGGATGAACCCTGAAGACTTCATGTTGAGTGACATACACCGGGCATTAAAAAAGATAAATGCTATGACACACAGTATTTTCATCTACTCAAATTTTCGAGACAGGAAGTCCCACGCTGGCTGCTGACAGAGGGGACCCAGGAGAGAGCAGTGGTTAGAAATTACTCAGCATATTTTTAACCTGGAAAATTCTGAGTCTTAGTTGCCAGTAGTAAATACTACGGAACTGTACGCTTAGATGGGATTGGCACAGTCGCATAGCACGCTAAGCCTCCACCTGTGACCAAGACATCCCATAGGAGTACCGATTCAAGTCCCAGCTGCTTCACTTCCAATCCAGCTCCCAGCTAAGGGCCTGGGAAAGCAGCAGAAGATGGTTCAAGGTCTTGGGCCCCTACACTCACATGGGAGACCCAGAAGAAACTCCTGGCTCTTGGCTTTGGATCAGCTCAGATCTAGCCAGCCATCTGGGGAATGAAACAGCAGATGAAAGATCTATGTCTTTCCCTTTATCCCTCTGCACCTCTTTCAAATAAGAAATAAATTTGTATCTTTTTCTTAATATTTATTTTTATTGGAAAGGCCCTGTTTTGGAGGTCCACTTGCAATATCGCCACCCAAACAGCCTCATGGCTGTGGACCTAATTAACAATGCCAAAAATTGTTGATCCCGTTGTACACAGCTGTGATTGGCAACCAGAAATAGTCCCCTGGCTGAAGACACTGCGATGCAAAGTGTTGATCTGAAATAATTACTGTGCGCACGTCTGATCCTCAGGCCACATCCTGTGCTTCATTTCCGTGAGTTCATTCATTCTTGAGGAGCACTTGGTTTATGCTAGAACCAACCCTGTATCCTCCTAGACAAGGGCTTTCATTAAGTGGCAAGCACAGCTGTCCCAGTTCATGGAGTGCCGCCGACACAGAGGAGTACTGTCTCGAGCTGTGGGACAAGTGATCTTTGTGTTCTGAGTTTGACACGTATTTGGGGTTTTTTTAATAAAGATATTTCCAAGGAAACAGACATCGGGAACTATAGCATGTTTCACTTGCTTCAGATGATTGCAACCCCCCACCCCCACCATCTCACGTGCTCTCCTTGTAACGTGATTTTGATACTCCTTAGGAGGAGATGAGGTGCCCTTCAAGAGAGGATGGTTACAACATGGAGGAAATGATGTTACGAATGAACACACCATTGTTTGCTTGTTTATCCCCTTGTTGATGGACGTTTTGTTGTCTCCAGCTTTGGACTGCTACGAATAAAGTTGCTGCGAATTTTGGCATTTGGCTCATTGTGTAGACATACTTTGTCTTTTCTCTAAGACTAAATGGTTCGACCAGATAGTCTGCATATGGTTTAATTTTTAGGAAACTGCCAAATTGGCTGTGCCAAGTGGTTGTACCATTCTATTTTCCAACTGAAAGTAAAAGGGCACTTTAAACACTTTGTAATATAGAAGCCCCACGGTATAAAGGTAAAGCATCCCATATGGTGCCAGTTCAGGTCCCAGCTGCTCCACTTTCGATCCAGCTCCTTGCTAGCGGCCTGGGAAAGCAACCGAAGATGATCCAAGTGCTTGAGCCCTTGCACCTACATGAGACACCTGGAAGAAGATCCTGGCTCCTGGTTTGGGACTGACCCAGCTCCAGGCATTGCAGCCTTTTAGGGAGTGAACCAACAGACGCAAGATCTCTCTCTCTCTCCCTCTCTAATTCTGCCTTTCAAATAAATAAAAGAGCTTTTTTAAAAACTGCATAAAAATGGAATTAAAAGTTAAAAATTTTTTCTGGGTCCACAGCAGCATGTTAGTGGCTAAAGTCCTTGCCTTGCATCCACCAGAATCCCATATGGTTGCCAGTTCATACCCTGGCTGCCCCACTTCCCTTCCAGTTTCCTGCCTGTGGCCTGGGAAAGCAGTCAAGGACAGCCCAAGGTCTTAGGACCCTGCACCCATATGGGAGACTCAGAAGCTCCTGGGCGGCCCCTGGCTTTGGATCAGCTCAGTTTGGGCCATTGTGCCCACTTGGTGATTTGAACCAGTGGATGGAAGATCTTTCTGTCTCTCCTTTCTGTAAATCTCATTTTCCAACAAAAATAAATTTTAAAAAATTTTTTCTGCAAAGATTTTTGATCACCTGCATAGTTTTAATACTCATTTTCTGCAAATTTCTTGAGACCCTGAGATGTGTGAACTTTATCAGACATTGCAAAATCTATACCAAGGCATAGCAAGCTAATCCTATGTCTTTGATTCTGATAACTCACAGGACTACAGGTTCAAGTTCCAGCTGCTCCACTTCTACTCCCTGGCAACTGCCTAGGAAAGCAACAAAAGATGGCCAAAGTTCTTGGGTCCATGCATTTATGTGGATCCAGTTGCCTAGCCTGTATTATTTCTTTTCTAAAGATATGCGGGGGCGGGGAGGCAAGGCCCTTGAGCCCCAGGGGTGGGGGTCCAGCAGGATCATCTGGCCTAGGTCATTAGATCTACCTGCGTGGTGGGTGCTGGGTCCATGAGCTCTGGGGATTGGGGGTCCAGAGGTACCCAGATCGAGTGTCCCAGGGTGCCAATGGCACCAAGTGAAGCCCACTGGCTGCCAAGCAGCACACTTGTGGCTTAGTGTGTAGGCTTGCAGGGGGTGTCAGGGATGGCACAGGTGCAGGTGTGTGGTGGCCCGACTGTAGAGTGCATGTGTCAGAACTGGGCCCCCTCAGTGGAAAAGAAAGAGCAGTGGATGGCATGCCCTGATGCACATGGAGGATATGACAGCCCATTGAGACCTGCAAAGGACACACCATACCATAACAGAGGAAAGAGGGCAGAAGAGATTTGGATGCCTACCCCAACCAAGCAATGACAGCAAATATCGACTATGTCAGCCAATGAACATTGGAAGGATTTCCTCATCCTTGGATCGGCGAGAATGACAGTATTTCAGAACTATCGCAGCCACTTAAGCACAACCCTCGGAGCATGTGCCACATTAGGGACTCTAGGCTGATATCAGGTGGCCCATCGCTGGGTACTGAGGCAGTTGGAAGGCTGGCTGTGGCTTCTCCCCTTACCTCCCCCATTCCCCCACATATAGAAAGAAGAAAAAGAACATTTGGAAACAATGATCTCACCCACTTTCTCCTAACCCTCAATCCTTCCAACCCTGATCAACTATGTAAACATCATTAAAAATAAAAATTTAAAGAAATAGAGCAGTCAGGAAACAAACCAGTGCACATAAGGGCCAGGCTTGTGGCATTAGGTTGGGCTGGGCTGCAGCACCCATCAATTTGCATGTGAGACGGGGCTGGGAGCAGAACTGACCAGCCAACTGCATTCACCAGTGTACACATAGGCTGATGCAGGGGTGAAGGACGAAGCTGGCACAGAGTCAAGTTTGGGGTTACCCAGGTGAGGTTTCTTGGGGAACAGTATACCCAGATTCACACACCTGGCTGACAGGATAGCCAGAGCATCTAGGCCAGCAAAGGACATCAAGTGTCACATCAGAGGATGAAAAGCAGAACATGTTGGCTAACCGTCCTGGCCAAGCTTTGGCAGCAAATATTCGGGTGTGTGAATGCACCTAAAGTGGACTTCATCAAACAAAAGACCTTGGGAAGTTTCTCCACCTTGGAGCAATGAAACAGACAATGGCTTAGAACTGTCAAAATCACTAGTCATGTCCTTGGAACAACATTCTTCCCCAAATCGGGGTCTCACGACATCATGACTGTCCCCATCCCTGGGTGCTAATGTTTAGCAGCAAGGGGCAGCCTCCTCCCCTCCTCCCTCACCCCACAGATACAGGGAAAAAAAATCAGAAACATTTATTTCACCCACCTTCTTCCGTACCTCAACTCTTCCCCACCATAATCAGTGGCCCACATAGGATATATTATTCTCAACTGTGTAAATTAGAATATAGAAAATGCTGCTAAAGGAGATTTAAGTAGCTAAATCTCATTTAGGCTCCACTTAGTTCCAGCCTGTATACAATTTTCTACCTTGCCAGTCTTCAAGTTAATAAAAGAGCCACAGCAGTCTTAGGGCTAACTTTCCCCTCAGGGAAAACATCTTTTCATCCACTCTTCATCAATTCCTACCTCTGTCTCACTCCCTGTAATCAACCCAAGTCATCCCATTCAACACCATCCCATATCAACTTGTTAAAAGCAATATTTAAACCCAATTTTTAATTATGCTTAAGTGAAACTCCAATGGTACCTACCCACACACAGCACTGAAACAAAACACAACACTTGAAGCGACATAAAGGAGCAATGAGGTTTATAACAAAATGTTGCGACAAGTGAATGGCTAAGAATGCCTAACAACAGGAATCAGAGATGAATGGGATAGCTACTAATGACAGCTGATGTTCAGGTGCTGTAATGCTAAAACCACTGCAATAACAGACATTTTCAAAACGGTGAACAAGACTTACGTTCTAACCAATCTTCTTCATCAGGTAGTTGCTCTGTTAGAAAATTCAGTGCACTGTATGTTAGTCTGATGCAAAACACCTTGTGTAAATAATTTGCTTCTAAGATCATATCACTATAACAGGTTCTTTGTATGAATATCTGATCGGATAATGAGAAATCATGTAAGACACGCCAAGGAATGATTTTTCCTGGTTCCTGTTCATTAATGTTTTGCAGTGTTCTCTCAATACTGAGGGGGAAAAAAAAAACCTCAATACAACATCCCCACAAATGATTAAAATGCTTCCTCAGGAAGCAGCTACAGCTGACATGAGACTGAGGAAGAGGTGATGGCAGCAAACCAGGCTAGGGTAAACTCAAGTACAGCTATAACAGGGAGCGTGCAGTGGATGCCCGACAGCCAATGACAGCACCCACCTTACCAGTGTCTTCATTTTTAAGTTAAAATTAAGTGGTTTTGGGCCCGGTGCGGTGGCGCAAGTGGTTAAGGTCCTCGCCTTGCATGCCCAGGATCCCATATGGGCGCCGGTTCTATCCCGGTAGCCCTGCTTCCCACCCAGCTCCCTGCCTGTGGCCCGGGAAAGCAGTCGAGGACGGCCAAAAGCTTTAGGACCCTGCACCCGCATGGGAGACCCAGAAGAGGCTCCTGGCTTCGGATCGGTATAGTATCGGCCATTGTGCTCACTTGGGAGTGAATCATCGGACGGAAGATCTTCCTCTCTGTCTCTCCTTCTCTCTGTATATCCGCCTTTCCAATAAAAAAAATATAAAAATAAATCTTTTTTTAAAAAATTAAGTGGTTTTTATTAGCAAAGGCCCATTACAATTTTTAAAGTTCAAAGCATGTTAAGACTGTAATTTTGGGCCCAGCACATGGCCTAGTCCTCACCTTGAACGCGCCAAGATCCCACATGGGCACCAGTTCTAATCCCAGCAGCTCCACTTCCCATCCAGCTCTCTGCTTGTGGCCTAGGAAAGCAGTGGAGGATGGCCCAGTGCTTTGGGATCCTGCGTGGGAGACCCGGAAGAAAGTTCCTGGCTCCTGGCTCCGGATTGGCACAGCACTGGCCACTGCGGTCACTTGGGGAGTGATTCATCGGATGGAAGATCTTCCTCTCTGTCTTTTCTCCTCTCTGTGTATCTGACTTTGTAATAAAAATAAATAAATCTTTTTTTAAAAAAAGACTAATTTCAAGAGATAATTTACAAAATATATTAGACTTCAATCAACACTTGAGTCCATGTGGTAGAAATGCTAGGTTTCAGTGGGAAAAACAATGACATCATGCATTAAAAATCCACTAAAGTTAAATCCCAAAGAACTCCTTTGGCTTAAATAGGATTCATTATTTATATTTTAATTATTATCAGAAATCGGGGTTTTTTTTAAATCCTGAATAAAACAAGATAAGGGATAGAACCTATGAGTTTTCCGTTTTTGTCTCATCTAGCATCATACTTGTTTTTAAATGTAATTGCATAAACAAAACAGCAATAGCAGCACTGTGAGTAAAACAGCTCATTACTCTTCACACGGATTCTCACTGGACCAAGTCTCTTGAGCCAAATGGCTGTGGCAAGTTAGGAAGGTTCCTGCAGTTAACCTTGGAAAACTAGGACCTTTGTCATTTGAGCCTAGTTCCAGGCGTTTCAGGCCTGTTATTAAGAATGAATGTTCTATATTCAAAATGTAGGTAGTCAGAGAAGCATCCCTGATAGCTACTAAAAGGCAGTTACCTAGCAACCTATCAGTCCCTGCAGACAGCACTGAAAGAAAACACCTAACAGAAATGATCCCCCTGACTCATTTTTTCCACCTCTTCTCTCAGTTTTGTTCTGGAAAATCAACTACTTCAATAATCAAATCAATAGGATCTTGCAGTCTCATTGTCAGCTGCAGCTGCAAATATTTTTTTGTGATGGGGTAGGACCCCCAGCAGGAGAGTGGAATTTTTAAAGGCAGCTTGTAATCCTAAATCCACTTGGCAGGTTTATTGGCAAATATTTATTGGCATTTGGATGCAGAGATGGGATTTCAAGATTTAACAGTTATTTTCAAACCTAGCACTGGTTTGCTCCTTCAGAGCTCTAAATTCTGCTCTTTTGTGTTTTCCAAAAGGCAGAAAGAATGGATGAGTGATGACACATGGCTAGAGAAAGGAGAGTTGAGTAGACTCCTTTAACAGAAGTGAGGCCCAAGATAAGCATCAAAAATAGAGGATGGTTTAGACACCAGTGCATCTATCAGCAAGGCCCAACTTAGTTCATAGCTTGCTCCTGAAGAATTCACTTGTTATTCTGAAGTTAACACCACTCAATACAAGCCTAATTAAGGTCTGCCAATATTCACTCCCTTATTTCCTAAACTCTTACCTCTCCACTCTTCCCAAAAAAAATCTATAAAACTAGCCACCTGTATCCGTTTTCAGCACAGGGAAAGGGGAGGAGACAGCTTTTAGATAAATCACAAGGTACCTTTTACAATTAATATATTTCTATTTTGCAACAAAAGCAGAAAAGTATGTCTAGAGGAAAAACAGCTTCGTTTATTTAAAGTTAGATAAACGTAGGTATTAAATTGGCAATGAATGAGGAACATACATAGCCCAGTATCATACATTTACAGTTTACACACAAATTACCCTTGGTATAACCTATTGGGTTCCATGATAAGGATCTATAATATTTCCAGAATGTATTTTAAATTTTCTAGATCTTTTTAGGGCTAAAGGGACACTGATCCACTGCCAACAAAATTCAAGGGGAAATAAATGCTAATGAATGTTTAGCTTCCATCTAAATTTTCTATTCAATGACTCTTAAATTTCTTGTAGCTCTGGCCTAATTTTAAAAAGCATTAAGGATTTATTTGGAATCGCTGTGTTGTTCAAAAGTCCCAAAATCACAAAACTGCTGTAGCCAATTGAAGAACTTCAGTTGTTCTAGATAAATGACACATATTCTCCCTTACCAAAGAAGAAAACAAAGTAGATATGTCATAATTATTTTTTAAAAACCCACAACCTTGATAACAACTGTGCCAATTTTTTCAGACTACATTTACTCCTTAAATCATATTTCCTTATATACGGGATATATTAAAAAAAGTGGGAGAACAAATATTTAATAATTGGTATCGAGACAAATAGTTATCTGTTTAGATTAAAAACAAAATTAGACCCTTAAATCTTATACCATATAGAAAAATACATATATTACTCATGGATCCAAGAGTAAAAAATAAAAATGCAAATACCCAAAACTCTACACACAACTTTAGGGGGGTCCACAGACTCTAAAGCCCATCCGTGGACCCCTGATTGTTATATAGAAGAGAAATTATTCATTGTAACCTCTATTAAAATCTCAATGTCAAATACTAGATGTGTTTTTGAGATTAAATCACAAGCAACAAATGAAGATGAACGCATTAACTCATTGTTGTAACTTTATAAAATCTTCAAACTGGAACTAGGAACAGAAGCATATCAATACAAATGGACAATGACTTGAAAAAATACACCAATTTAAATAAGTCTGAGTGCATACTGTACAAGTGTACCCACATGTCTGTTAGCCTTTCAGAAATATAAAATCAGCTAAATCTGTAGTACTCAAAATTCAACATGTGCAATGTTATTCTCAAACTTGATTAAAATAATAAATACAACTTATGTTTAATATGAGTAGCTGCAAGATACTTAGACATCTAAACATATAATAGGAATTCTATAATATTAAAATGCAATACTTTCACCTGTATTAGTTTCATACACAATGGAAAAATACTTGCAGATACTTAGCATTAAGAATGCAAATATATTTTTACTGTGAAAAATTATAGTAATAAGGTTAGAAATCATATATTTGCATAATCTACAGTGAGGCTGTAGTCTACATTATATTATATCTTAAAACGAAAACAATTCAATATTTAAGTTTACAACAAATTTACTCAAGGCAAAATATGTTTATTACAGAACAGGATCTTAAAGTAAGCAAGGCAACATGAGATCAACCATTTTAGATTACTTTAATGAAATGTAGTTTTAAAACTGTAATAAAGTTGAACCTAAATTCTAACATGCTCTTCTTATAAATGGGATGATGTAGAAAAGCAAAGCTTCAATGTGTACGGATTGGAACCATCTGCAAAAAAAAATATTTTTTTTGGAGAAAGTTAATAGCTCAGCAAATTTTTTAAAAATAAGATTTTATTTAGTTGAAAGAGTTACGGGGGTGGGAGGGCATCGAGAGGGAAAATCTTGTATCTGCTGGCTCACTCCACAAAGAGCTGAGCAGACAGGGCTGAGCCAGGTTGAAGCCTGGAGCTTCATCTGGGTCTCCCAGGTGGGTACAAGGGTGCCAGCACTCGGGCCATCCTCTGCTGCTTTCCCATAGGGCGTTTGTTTGAGTACCAGCTGCTTCATTTCCTACCCAACTCACTTCTAAAGTCCCTGGGAAAGCACTGTAGGTTGGTGGTTAACCTGCTGTGTATACTACAGTGCTTGCCCTGGCAAATGTTCAATATCACCCTTAATTAGAGGAATAAATTATTTCTCCTTTTGAAAGTATTAGAAGCACCCATACAAGTTTAAAGAAGGAAAATTTGTTTTAAGTTGAAGATCAGGGCACCTATGTGGTAGCATAACCAGTCAAAGCCTCTGCCTTCGGTGCCATCATCCCATACAGGAATCAGTTCATGTCCTGGCTGCTCCATTTCTAATCCAGCCTGGGAAAGCAGCAGAGGATGGCTCAAGTCCTTGGAACCCTGCACCCAAGTGGGAGACCTGGAGGAGGCTCCTGGTTTCTGGCCTCTGATAAGCTCAGCTCTGGCCACTGCAGCCATTTAGAGAGTAAACCAACTGATGGAAGCTCTCTCCTTCCTCTGTAGTTCTGCATTTCCAATAAAAATAAATAAAAACCCTTTTTAAAAAAATTAAAAACCACAATTCAGATGTAAAATTTTACTTACTTTTCATTCATTATATTAGGAAGGCAGACAGTAGGTAATCTGCCACCTGCTAGCTTATACCCCAAAGGCCTACAACAGCTGGGCTGAAGCCCAGGGTCTATAACTCAGGGTCTCCCACGTGGATGTCAGAAGCCCAACTACTCAAGCCATCATCTGCTGCCCTTCACGGTGCCCATTAGCAGGAAGCTGAGGAAGCAGCACTCCAACATAGAACAGGCTCACACAGTCCTCTGGTTCACTCCTAAGAGACAGCCTCAGTGCTGCACGGAAGGCCAGCTGTAGAGAGCATGACTTCTGTCCATATCTACTAGAAGGTAAGCTCCATAGGTTAGGCACTTAGGTGTCCACTGCTCCATTCCTACTGTTTTAGATAGTCCTACCTGGCAAATAGGATCCACTTAGTATTTTTGGTGAATTAATCATTAAAGATCAACTATATTAGGATTAAGTATATGTCCAGCAGCAAGGCTCACTGTGCAGAAAATATTGCCAATACTTACTCTCCGTAGAAGTAAAATCAATAAAGGGGACAAAACCAGGATGTACATGATCCCCATAGCGTCATGAAGATCTGGTGTTACATTTCTGACCATCAACAGAGCACTATGTGCTGCCATTACTAACAATTGGATGGCAGATTTCCTATCATCCACAAATGTTTCTGGTTTTTTTTTTTTTTTCAGATCGAGCAGAAATAACTATTCTTCAATTGCTTATAATATTTTGATATCTTAATGTACCAAAATCTTAGTATTAAAAGGCTATGGCTCAGGTGGGTATCTGACAAAGACATTATTTGCTGTCTGGAATGCCTGCATCAAATTAACAGAAGGCCTGGGGTCAAATGCTAGCTGCACTTCTGATTCCAACTTGCTCCTAACACACACTCTGGGACACAGCAGGTAATGGCTCCAGAACTGGGCCCCTACCACCCCGTGGGAGACAGGGACTGAGTTACCCAGACTGACCTGCCTCAGGCTGACCCATCTCAAGCTGTTGCAATGAAATCAGAAGACAGAAGGTCTTTCTTTCACATAAAACTAAAGTTATCTTTGAATTACACACACACACACAAAAAAAGCTATAGCTCCTTAAGGGAACAAAAGAAAAATTCTGAAAAGGACAAAACACATACATTAGCAAGTATCTGTAAGACACTGCAGAAGATAAAAAGGGAATTGCTTCTGTCTCCAAGGAGTTTATAATCAACATAGTACCTTGGATACTACTTCACACACTTTAAAACCTAGAATCTTTTAAAAATTTCTACCAAAAATAATGCCTGGGGGGCTTGCACTGTGGCATAGTGAATAAGTACAGTGCTGGCATCCCATGTTAAGTGCCACTTTGTGTGACTTTTATAAATTAAATATTTGTTTATTTTTACGGGAAAGGGAGATTTACAGAGGGAGACACAAAGATATTCATTCTGCAAGTGGCCACAATGGCCAGAACTGAATTGATCTGAAACTTCTTCCAGATCTCTCACATAGGTGCAGGGTCCCAAGGCTTTAGGCCATCCTCCACTGCTTTCCTAGGCCACAAACAGGAAGCTGGATGGGAAGTGGGGCAGCTGGGACATGAACCAGTGCCCATATGGGATTCTGGTGTATGCAAGGTGAGGATTTAACCACTAGGCCATTGCACAGGCCTCTTTTTTTTTTTTAATATTTATTTTTATTGGAAAGGAAGAACAGATTTACAGAGAGAAAAGAGAAACAGAAAGATCTTCCATCCACTGGTTCACTCTCCAAATGGTCACAATGGCCAGACCTGAGCCAATCTGAAGCCAGCAACTTCTTCCAGATCTCTCACACAACTACAAGGTCCCAAGACTGGTCCATCCTCTACTCCTTTCAGAGAGCAGAGAGCTGGATGGGAAATAGAGCAGGCAGGCCCCAACAGGCACCCATATGGGATCCCAACAGGTACAAGGTAAGGATTTAGCCACTGAGCCAATGTTCCAGGCCTAGCTGCTTCATTTCTGATCAAGCTTCCTGCTGATAGCCTGGGAAGACAGCAGAAGATAGCCCAAATGCCTGGATACCTGTGCTTATGTGTGGGACCCAGAGAAAGCCTCTGGCTCCTGGCTTCAAAATTGGCCCACCTCCAGCCATTATAGTCATTTAGGACAGTAAACCATCAGATGAAAGATCTATCTCTATAACTCTACCTTTGAAATAAGTACAATAAAACCTTAAAAAAAAATAATAAGTCTAGGGGTGGGCATTGTGGTACAATGGGTTAAGCTGCTACCTGCAGCATCAGCTTTCCATATGGGCACTGGTTCAAGTCTCAGCTGCTCCATTTCCAATCCAACCCCTTCTAATTAATCTGGGAAAACCAGTGCAAGACAGCTCAAGTGTCCGGGCTTCTGCACCTAGCTGGGAGACTCCAATGAAGCGCTTGGCTCCTGGCTGCAGTCTGGCTCAGCCACGCCACTGCAGGGTTAGCCATTTGCAGTTAGTGGATAGAAAACCTTTGCCTGATTTACTCTTTATCCTTAACTCTTTCAGCTAAATAAATAATGTTTAAAAATAAGTAAACCGCGGCCCACTATTTAAAATTTGCTTTTATGACTAAATATAAAATGCAGAAATACATATTTTTTTAATTTGTGAAGGAAATTTCACACACAAAAATATGCCTTAGTTTAATAAAGAACCCAGTTTCAGTAACTTCCAACATATGACATCACTATCCCTCTGCCTACCCTCCAAGTACATTTGGGTTGGGGAGAAGGCACTGTTCGTATCTTAAAACCAATCCCAGAAATACTATTCTACCTAAAAGTCCTTCAGAGTATATATTTTTGTTTTCTTAATCGTCATATCAAACAAATTTTACTGTTTTAGGTGGCTTAATTTTACAGTAACTTGTTACACAACAATAGGTAATGAATGCAGATTCTGTGGGTTGAAGATTATATGCCTTTTTCTTTGTCCTGCTCAGCATTAAAAAAGAAAACACTAAATCAGGATTATTTTTAAATTATTATCAATATTTCTTGAGATACTCCTCACTGAATAATTGACACAAATAGAGTACTTTTCTTACTTGGGACTCTGATCTGGTAGTGGTTAAGTGCTGTAAGAGCTTCTACTGCATCGGTTTTACATTCCCATTCTAATAGACCAGAAAGTGTCTTGGCAGAAGCTAAAAAAAAAAAAGAAAAATTCATATAGAAATACTACAAGCTTATAATCAATATAATCAGAAAGTTTCAAAGCAATGATGTTCACTTACGTTTTGCATCAAATACTTTATACTTGATAAATGTAAGAACTTCATGGTCATTACACAACTGTCAAGAAAAAGTAAAACTTCATTAAATATATAACCAAAATAATACTCCTTTCCTGTACAAAGCAAATTTTACCGCCATACTTATGCTTTTATAAAGTTTGCCTTCAGATTATTATCAAGCTGCATAAGAAAAAAAAAAAACAACAAAACAGTGAAATTCTGTAAGCTATGTAAATAACTGCAAAAAGGGAACAGAGCCCGAAAGCAACAACTCTGAAGCGTATCTACAGTTAGAAAAAGGCAACAACATTCTGACATAAGACTGAAGGTCAGGGTAAAATAACTTCTTTCTTTCTTTATTTTTATTGGAAAGGTGATTTACAGAAAGAGAGACACAAAGATCTTCCATTCGCGGGTTCACTCCCCAAGTGGCCTGGAGCCTCTTCCAGGTCTCCCACACAGGTGCAGGGTCCCAAGGCTTTGGGCGGGCCTCCACTGCTTTCCCAGGCCACAAGCAGGGAGCAGGATGAGAACTGAAGCAGCTGTGACATGAACCAGCTCCCATATGGGATTCTGGTGCATGCAAGGTGAGGATTTAGCGACTAAGCCAACACACTGGGCCCAGTAAAATCACTTTTTAAAAATTTTATTTATTTATTTATCTATCTATCTGCCAGAGTTACAATGGGAGAGGAAGAAACCAAGAGAGAGATCTTTTATGTGTGGTTCACTCCCAAACGGCTGCAATGGCTGAGTCTGGGCTCTGTCCTCCAGATCTCCCACAAGGGTTTAGCCATCTATTGCAGCTTTCCCAGGCAAATTAGCGGGGAAATAGATCAGAAGTGTGCCTGGCATCCATATGGGATGTCAGCATCACAGATGGCAGCTTTACCTGTTACACTACAACACTGGCCCTTAAAATAATTTTATTAAAGACCAGGCCAAAAATACCATCCCACAAGTAAAATAACTCATTCAATGTAGGAGTAGGAATATCTCATTCTAATCCCAACTCTTACAAGGATTAAGCACAAACCAACAACAAGGTTTGTATCTGAGTACCTACCTTTGTGAAGGTCTCTTCTGTGACACACAATGGAACATTATAATAATGCAACACACATGAGGGTGGCTGAATTATATTCTTAGAGGCTTGGCCAGCACTTGTAAAACGATTATTTTTGCTCATTGCAAAATCTTTGTAGCTACTTGTACCATCCTCCAGCTCAAATATTTGACTTGGAACAACTGAATGTTGTTTAGACACACTGAAGATTGAAAAGGAGAAGCAAACAACATACATTAGATAAAATGCAGCAGGATAGTTAATCTCAAAGTGCTAACATTTTTTCTTGCATGAAACTTAAAAGAAAGCATGCCTAACTATTCAAGTACAGGATGGTAAACTAGGCAGGACCATAGCTCCAAAAATCTGAGGATGCTCTGTCACTTATGTGAAATGGCACAGTATTTGGATATAAACAATACATATCCTCCCATCTCTAGATTACTCATACTATCTAATACAGGGCAAATGCTATGTAAGTAGTTGTTATACTGTATTTTTAAGTGAAAAAGGTCTGTACATATTCAGTCAGAATACAATACTTTTCCCATGTATTTTTGAACCCAAAGATGTAGAATCTGCAGATACAGAGATCCAACAATATTTAGTTGAAGTTGCAACCATTCAGAGTTAAGGATCAGTCAGAAGAAAAATCCATTTAATATATCTGCATATTGGAAAACATAAAAACATGCCCATTTTACCACGATGTTTTATGATTACTAAATTAAAACTAGGCATAGGTAAGCAAAATGTGATTTATATAACCCTATAAATCACAATTGTCTAAAAATCACAATATTATAGCTAGTAGTTTTAGATGGGTTCTTAAAGTTAAAATTAGTATCTGTAACAAAAGGGACAAAGATGTTATATTTCAAACTATCAGAAGCCAGAGCTAGAACTGCACAGAATGCTCATCTTCTCCCTCTGGCACTAGCATCACATATGGGCACTGGTTTGTGCCTCAGCTTGTCCACTTCCAATTCAGCTCTCTGCTTACAGCCTGAGAAAGAGTGGAGGATGGCCCAAGTCCTTGGGACCCTGCACCCACACTGGAGACCCAGAAGAGGCTCCTGGTTCCCCACACTTCAGGTCAGCCTTAGCTGTTGAGGCCATTTGAGGAGTGAAGCAGTGGATGGAAGACCTCCCCTCTCTGTAAAATCTGCCTTTCAAACAAACAAACCAAAACCAAAAACAAAAACAAAATCAAACATTTCAGATAAATAATTACCAAACATTAAGCCTCTTTCCAAATAATTTCACATTATTAAGATGAGTGACGGCTCTTTCCACAGCATATTCATCACCCATTTCTACCAGCGCTGTACCAGGAATGGTCTTCATAAATTTTACCTATAAACACAAAAGTCCCAAAAAGATGAGCATTCAGTTACCTTTTATAATAACAGAATTTTAAAAAGACTTTATGATTCATTCTGCCAAAATACAAGAAATATAAACAGGAAGACTATCACCCTATTGTGTATACCCAAGGGGAACACGGGCTTATCCTGCCATTGCTACTAGCTGCTTGTTTGGGGACATTTAGTTAACTTCTCTAAAACACAGACCGTTCCTGTAAAATGGAGACAATGAAAACATCTGGCAGGATTCATCAATTCAACCTATTCAGCAAATGTTACTGACTTTCCAATATGTTTTGTAAGCACAACATGTGTAGTGGGGATTTTATGTTGAGCTTAACTGATGTATCTTCTTGACCTTGGAATGGTTGGGTTGGATTCCCAGCTCTCCAGATGACTTCCTGTTAACGCAGACCCCAGGAGGCAGCAGTGATGGCTCAAGTGATTGGATTCATACTGTTATGTTGAAGACATGGCTCCAGCCCTGTCCAGTCACAGCTCTGGGTGTTTGAACAGCAGACCAGTGGATGCGAACTCTTTCTGCCTCTCTCTCTCTTCATACAATACATTTTTTTTTAAGAAATTCAAAGTGGTCTTAAATAGTATGACCAGTAGAAAACAACTGTATAACAAAGAAACAGTTTGAAAAATAAGCAACTTGGGCTTCATGTAATGGCTTAGTGGCTAAATCCTCACCTTACATGTACTGATATGCCATAATGGGCACCAGTTCGTGTCCCAGCTGCTCCACTTCCCATCCAGCTCCCTTCTTGGCCTGGGAAAGCGGTGGAGGATGGCCCAAAGCTTTGGGACCCTGCACCTGAGCCAGAGAACCGGAAAAGGCTCCTGGCTCTCAGCTTTGGAACAACTCATCCCTGGTCATTGGGGCTACTTGGGGAGTGAACCAGTGGATGGAAGATCTTTCTCTGTCTCTCTTTCTTTCTGTGAATCTTCCTTTCTAATAAAAATCAATAAATCCTGGGGGGGAAAAAGCAACTCAAGAGAGGGTTGGGATGTGGTGCAGCACGGTAATCCTCTGCTTTTGGTACAGCACGCCAATCCTCTGCTTATAGTGCCAGCACCATAAGGGCACCAGTTCTTGTTCCAGCTGCTCCACTTCCAATCCAGTTTTCTGCTTATGATCCGGGAAAGCAATGGAGAATGGCCCACAGCCTTGGATTCCTACACCTACGTGGGAGGTTTGAGGAAGTTCCTGGCACTCAGCTCCAGCCATTGTGGCCGTTTGAGCATTGAATCAGTGGATGAAAGATCTCTCTCTTTCTCTCTATAACTGCTTTTCAAACAAAATTAAATCTTAAAAAAGAGCAACTTGCCAGAGGCCACATTCAACTTCTCATAAGAATTCAAGCAGACATAAGTCATTCACAAGTATCAGTCATTCAGCACAGTGCCTAAACCGGGAAAGTTCCTAAGGATGAAAACCCACCACTATCCATGGCCCCATGAACATACTTCCTTCTTATTGGTCAACCTCACACTGAGAATTGCTTCATACAGCATGTTCAACACAGATTTACTTTTATCACTTTGACTAACAATTTCATTCCTGTTCTCAATTTATTTGAGAGGAGAGGGAGACAGATGCAGGACACAGAGACAGACACACAAACAGAAAATTAGATGGAGAAGCTGCCATGCCCCATTCCCTACCTACATGCCCTCAGGACTGCACGAGGCCCAAGGCAGGAACTGGGAGGTCAATCCAGGTCTTCCACAGGGACAAGCAGGGACTCATCTACTCAGGTTACCCCATGCCACCCTCTAGGGTCTAAACTGGCAGGAAGTGGTAGTGGAAGCTGGAGCCAGGAACTGAATCCTGGTACTCCAGCAGAAGACTTGGAGAATCATATGACCAGTGTTTTAATAGCTAGGCCAAAGGCCTCTTCTCAAATACTAGCTTTTAAAAAGATTTCTCATTTATTTTTATTTGTAAAGCAGATTTACAGGGAAGGAGTGAAGGAGAGCGAGATTTGCCGTTCACTGGTTCACTCCCAAATGTTCTCAACAGTCAGAGCTGGGCTATTCCAAAGCCAGGAGCCTGGAACTTATTCCCACGAGAGTGCCAGGGCTCAAGGACCTGAACCATCCTCCACTGCCCTCCCAGGCAGATTAGCAAGAAGCTGGATCAGAAGTAAAGCAACCAGGACTTGAACTGGCACTCATATGAGATGTCAACACTGCAGACTGAGGCTTAATCTACCACACCAAGGCACCAAACCCTCAAATATTCATTTTAGTGGGCTATTCTAGCTGTTTTACACTACATCTGTACTCAAACAAAACCCAGCCAAAGCAGGATTTTTCTGCCTTATTTGAAATCAACTGTCTTCTTGTGAACCATATTCTTCTCTATTTAATCCAGTATCATTCTCCATATCTAACACTGACTACATATGTGTTAAATGTTTATTCTTGAACTAATAAGTCTCCTCCAAAAAGTTAAACAAAATGTATACATACATTTTTAAAGATGATTATGATGGTATCTGGTGCTTGTGTTTGGCAGAGGTTAGCATGCCGCCTGAGACGTCCATGTCCCATGTTCTGTATCAGAATGCTGAATTCAGTCCTAGCTCTCTTTTTAATTCCAGCTTCCCATTAATGCACACTCTGGGAGACAGTGATGGATAGGTACTTGGTGCCTTTCACCCACTTGTATCCCTGACTCCTGGCTTTGCCCTGCCCGGGCTGCTATAGGCTTCTGGGGAGTGAACAAGCTGATGGAAGATCCTCCTGTGTTTTCTCTATCTGCCTTTCTAAAAGTTAAGTTTAGATTAAGCCTCCTCCTGCGATGCTGTCATCCCATCTGAGCAGTCTGAATCTTGGCTACTCCACTTTTCATCTAGCTCCCTGATAATATGCCTGGGGAAGCAGTAGAAGGTGGTTCAACTACTTGGGCCCCTGCCACCCATATGCGAGGCACAGATGGTGTTCCAGGCTCCTAGCTTCTACCTGGCCCAAACCTAACTACTGATAAGAAGAGTCAACCAATAAATAGAAGACCTCTGTCTCTCACTATTTGTGGCTCTGCCTTTTACATGAATAAATAAATCTTTAAAAATAAGCATAAATGTTTAAAACCTTTGGTTATGAAAGAGACCAGAATTAGAGTATACAGGAAATAAAATGTTATTAGAAAAAGTTATTGGTTTTATCATTTGAGATAATTAGCTAATAAAACAAATGATCAACACCCACTAAAGATGTTGACTAAACTACACGAGTTTGACGGTCTACATGTGAAAAGCAAATAGAAAAGTAAAACTATCATGAAAGTTAAAACATTCACTAAGGCCCACATAGTCATCAGACACAAAGCTGCTAGACTTAGCCCAGCGTTTAACACCAATGGCTGTGTGAAAAGTTACTTTTCCCAATGCTGCTAAATCCTACCTTTCCTCATTATAGAGGAAGTCATCCACATAATCGTGGCCAGTTTTGTAAACAGAAATCATCTGTTATCCCCCAGACCAAACGTGGAACTTGCTTGCCTGTCTGCTTGCTTGCTTGCTTGCTTTCTCTCTCTTGCAGGGAGGGATAGGGTGGAGATGGGGATGGTATATGACTAAATAATTGAAGAAGATCTTGTTTCAGAATTTGGAAGAGTTGTTCCTTCAGATCAAGATGATTTAAGAATTCACGAACTAAGATTATCAACTCTTCATGCCACACCAGCTTCCCACACTTTGTGACTCAAGTTAGTACTTTCTTATCCTCGCGAAAAGAACACTAAAAATCACTTAAAAAGGAAAAGATAACATTACTCAGACTAGCTAGTGTATCAAACAATTAGTAATTGAAGATTACCATTCATTTCCCTTGCTAACTTGTTCATGATTGTTTAGCACCAGCTTTGTGTCACGCACTATTCTAAGTATCCATGAAATACCAATGAACAAAAGTCACAAGTTTTGGGGAAGCCAGAGTTATCTGATGAAAACAAAGGTAAAATTTTTATAGGCTTTCAAACTACATAAAATTTTTTATAGATTTATTTTATTTTTACCGCAAAGTCAGATACACAGAGAGGAGGAGAGACAGAGAGGAAGATCTTCCATCCGATGGTTCACTCCCCAAGTGACCGTAATGGACGGAGCTGTACCAATCCCAAGCCAGGAGCCAGGAACCTCCTCCCGGTCTCCCGCACAGGTGCAGGGTCCCAAGGCTTTGGGTTGTCCTCAACTGCTTTCCCAGGCCACAATCAGGGAGCTGGATGGGAAGTGGAGCCAGCAGGATTAGAACCAGCGCCCATATGGGATCCTGGCGCATTCAAAGAGAGGACTTTAGCTGGTAGGCCACTGCACCAGGCCCCAAGATACATAGATTTTATTTAAATGTTTTACTACTTCTTGAGTTTAAAAAGAGGAGTGGGTGTTCAGATTCCAGTTAAGGGTCCCATGTCCCACATCAGAGGGCCTGGGTTTAATTCCTTGCTCCAGTTACCAATTCCAGCTTTCTGCCAATCCGGCAGGTGATATCAAGGAGCTGGGTCCTGCCAGCCAGGAAGATCTGGATCGAGTCCCGGCTTTGGCTTGACCCAGTCCAGATACAGTAAGCACAATTAGGGAGAAAATCTGCAACCTGGAGCTCTGATTCTCTCTCAAATAACTTTAAGAAAAACAGGGGAGAGCATTAAGCCAGGTCAAGTTGCACATCATTATCTCCTAATGAATGCAAGATCAAGTCCCTGCTGCCCCACTTCCAACCCAACTCCCTTGCTAATGCATCTGGGAAAACAGAATTAGTTGGGTCAAGGACTCCTGCCATCCACATGGGAGACTTGGATCTTCTGGTATGCTTCAACCCAAGCTACTGTGGCCATTAGGAAGCGAACCAGCAAATGAAAGATCTCTTTAATCTTGCCTTTCAAATACATACATACATCTTTAAAATAAATATACTATTAGAAACATGTTAAAAATAAAGAAATAAATCATAAATTGAATAACCATCAGTCAAGGACCATCTGGTAACACTATGAAGCATTGTATGAAATTAGAGTTCAGGGCCCAGCACAATAGCCTAGCAGGTACAGTTCTTACCTTGCACCCACCGAGATCTCATATGGGCACAAGTTCTGGTCCCAGTGGCCCTGTTTCCATTGCAGCTCCCTGCCTGTGGCCTAGGAAAGCAATTGAGATGGTCCAAAGCCTTGGGACCCTGCACCTGTGCGGGAGGCTGGGAGGAGGAGGCTCGAGGCTCCTGGCTCCTGGCTTTGGATTAGCTCAGCTCCAGCTGTTAAGCTCACTTGGGGAGTGAACCAGCAGATGGAAGATCTTCCTCTCTGTCTCTTCTTTTCTTTGTATATCTGACTTTCCAATGAAAAAATTTAAATAACTAATAAAAGGAAATTAAGAGTTCAAATTTAAAAAAAAAAAGCTTAAGATTAGGCTTTATGTTCATAATATTCTACACACTGAGCTACATACTAAATTACTATTTTGGATTTCTTTATTTATGTAATAAGTATTCTTAGTGTCAATGACTAATAAATAATTTCTGGAGTTCGCATAGCTGATAGTTTTTAAACTTAAGTGTTCACTATTGAAAACTTGGATGTTCATGATATAAAAAGACAAACATCTGTAATCTGTTCAGAACCTCTGCTCAATACCCCAACGGAAGGAATGAGTATAAAATGAAACTTGCCTTTTCAATATTTCCATATAGGCAGAAAAGGTTGAAGACTCTTGAACAATTCATCTTCAGTTGATGTAAACCACTAACCATTACAACTGAACCAGAGGGATTTCCTCCATGCATGTAAGAGGAAGAAGCCTGCGGTAGCGGATAGGCAACAAGCTCAGGTGTGTCTCGAGAGCCCATTCTGTACCGACTTGGTAAAGGCAATAACGGACCATGGGATCCTAAAAAAATGATCAAAACAAACCAATAAATACAGTGCCTTCTGTAAATATTTCAGGAGACATACTTCACTACACAGAATTTAACCAATATTGGCAAGTTTGACATACTTTTAAAAAAAACCCTCAAGTGCATAAATATAAACTTATTTGTATGAAAAATAATAAAACGAAAACTTAATATACATTGACCAGTATTTGCATAAACCAGGTTGTAAATTCATATTTTAAGACTATTTTAACCAAAAAAAATCGATTAGGCTCTGCAGGGAATTCAAGGTAATTGCTGTATATAGACCTCAACTTTTTTTAAAAAAGAAAAAAGCCTGCTGTGAATTTCTTTTAGAGGAGTATACTCCTCTAAGAGGAAATCTAGTCATCTCTGTATAGCTGTAACAAGAATTCCTGCAGTTCCACTAAAAAACTGTCTCCTCGAATATGCTATACTTTCAGGTTGCTATTTATTCCTTCAATTCTACTAATTTTATCTACACATGCATATCTTACTATTCTGCAATTTACACCTGCTAAAACATTATCAACAATCCAGAAGGAAACAATGCTCCTAACACCATTCTCTTTCTCTCTCTTTCTCTCCTTCTCTCTCGTACACACACACACACACACACACACACACACACACACACACACACACAGCTCCACATCTCTTACACTGAAAATCCTCACTGAAGCCAGCACAATGGCATAACAGGCTAACCCTCTGCCTGCTGGCATCTAACATGAGCATCAGTTCATGTCTGGGCTGCTTGACTTCCCATTCCAGCTCTCTGTTTATGGCCTGCGAAGACCATGGGCAGAGGACAGGCCAAGTCTTTGGGCCTCTGCACTAACATGGAAAACCTGAAGGGAGCTCCTAGCGCCCATCTTCAGAACGGCCCAGCTGTGGCCACTGAAGGCATTTGGGGAGTGAATCAGCAGATGGAAGATCTGTCGCTACTTCTCTAACTCTGACTTTCAAGTAAATTAAATAAATCTTAAAAAGAAAAAAGAAAAAGAAAATCCTCACTAAGAATCAACTTGCTAACTTGTAAGCCATTTCAAACAACTTTATCTAGTTTTCCCATGCACAACAGATTCTAAGTAATGTGAAAAATAAAGCTGGAGTACTCAATGTGAATCAGAGCATGTGGGCCTGGTGCAATGGCTCAGTGACTAAATCCTCGCCTTGCAAGTGTTGGGATTCCACATGGGCACCAGTTTCAGCTGTTCCACTTCCCTTCCATCTCCCTGCTTGTGATCTAGGAAAGTTATGAAGGATGGCCCAAAGCCTTGGGACCCTGTAGCCACATGAGACACCCAAAACAAGCTCCTGGTTCCTAGCTTCAGATCAGTTCAGTTCCAGCCATTGCAGCCACTTGGGCAGTGAGCCAGCAGATGAAGATCTTTCTCTCTGCTTATCTTTCTCTCTATAAATGTCTTTCCAATAAAAATAAGTCTAAAAAAAATAAGAGCATGTGCATAAACTGTGATACTAAAAGTAGGCATAAAGCATATTCACAGCAGTAAGAGAGGCAGAACTTGGGAGCAGCACTGAGACAGGGACGTGATGCTTGGAAAACATCATCCCTTCAAACCTCAGGTGCTCCTGCATCATTGAATGCAGAGGCCAAGTCTGAGGCACAAGCAAACTTCCTTTAGATGTGCAAAACAGCAATTCAAAAGCCCAGTTCCTTCCTCATTTCTCAAGAAGAGCAGTATAAGTAACACCACTAACTTCATTTTTAGGTAGGACTAAGGGATGTCATCATCCGAGCTACTAAAAACTCAAAATTTTAGTATTTAGGCTATTAGAGCTTATGGAAGACGCCAATTTTCAGTATTATCAATATAGCTGTAATTCTTAAAAACACCAACTGTAACACGGAGCATACCCTTAGCAACATACCATACTCAAATGATGCCTTGAGTTGGCCATGGTTTACAATTTTATCACTGACAAGTGGTAGTTTATCAAAACAATCAATGTAGCTCATGTTTAATGAGCTGTTATTCTGTTCTCTAATTTAGTTACATATACTTCAAGATTCAATTATCAGTCATTCTTATCCTATTGCAAAAGCTTCTATGAGGAGGGTCTGAAAAAAGTTACAAAAAAATAATTATGGGAAAAAAGTGATAAAGATTTCCATTTTTCCTACATTTTTCAAGCCCCATCATACTTATGACGCTGCATCCCCCACCGCTGTTTGCTTGTACAGTAATGAGACTTCATTACCATCACTAGATTATATTTCACCACAGGAAGTAGAAAGACATGCAGTAGAAAAACACCCATCTGTTTTTATTCACTCATTCTCCCTTTTCTCCTATACCCACTCTACCTACTTCCTAGGCAGACCATGCAAAACCACCACCACCACCTCAGAGTGGAAATGTCTTAATGGACACACCTCAGGATGGATGCCTCAACACAACCCCACCACACCATTCCCCCTCAACAGAACTCTCCAGAATATCCTGATCTCTAATTACAATTGTTACTCCAAAATATTTTGCACTTTTCTTTAGGTAAGGTTACATTTAAAATTCATGTACATGTATGATCAGGGCAGAAAACTGTCAAGGAATTTAATAATATATTTTTATAAAATAAAAAGCTCAAATAGGGCATGAAATGTGTATCTGTCTGTGTAATTTGAGTAAAATATATTTTATATAAAGGAAAGAAAACTTGAAAACCTAAACTAAGCATAAGTTCCTTATCCTTCAACAATTTCCATTTTTTTTCTAGCGTTTTTGGCAAAAACATTTAATCAGTTTTCAGTCTTCAGTTAATTGCCATGACATACTTAACTACATTACCAACTTAGTAAACTTTTTGTCACTCTCCATTATGCTAAGCAAACAGGCTTCCAATGTTTCTTTTTACAGGATCAGAATTACCTACACAGCTAGTGTTAATATTTATTCTATTACAAGAAAAATGACCAAGGTTCACACTCAGTAAAAACGAGTGTAGTCAAATTTCCCTCTCCTCTACAATACAGTACCTTGAATATATATACCCACGCACGCACACACACACACACACATAAATTCTAGAATTTAAAATAAAGTGGGCCCTGACATTGGTATAGAATGAAAAGCTGCCGCCTAAAGTGCCAGCATCCTACAAAGGCACTGGTTTGAATCCCAGCTGCTCCACTTCCCATCTAGCTCCCTGGTAAAGCAGATTCAAAAGCGGTAGATGGTCCGAGTTCTTGGGCTTCTGTATGCATGTGCGAGACCTAGACGAAACTCCTGGCTCCTCACCTTCACCTGGTCCAATCTTGGACATTTTAGTCGTTTGGGGAGTGAACCAGAGAATGGAGATATCTCTCATTCTCTCTCTGCCTTGGTAACTCTATATTTCAAATAAATAAATGTAAAAAGAAAAGGCAATAGGAAATAAACTAAAAAAGCTAAGAATGATCATTAAATTAAACTAGGAAATTTTAAAATGTTTAAGAAAACAGGCAACACTAGGGGCTTTCAATAATAAATCTCAAGAGTAAACTATAGCAGTTTCTATTTTCTACCACTTCTGATAATCCTACACTTTAACCTTAAACCACAGAATAGGAGGGATCAACACCAAAAACAAACAACAACAACCAAAAAAAAAAACCCTAAAAAATACATAACAACAATATATAGCCAGCCAGTTCGCAAACATCTACCTATAAGAAAAACAATCTGATGCCTATATTCATTCTGGGTAAGATTATTATTCTAGATCTCATAATCTAAATTTCTCAGCACAGAAAACAGAAGTCTTTTGAATACAAACAAATTTAGTAAAAATCAAAATACTAACTCCAACACTAAAAACAAATCTAACCAGATGCATTTTTTTTTTTTTGGCAAAGTTTCCCAATCTTTCTGCCTTCCTTACTGAAAACTCCTCTTTGCTTCTAATTACTGGAAAGAACACACATTTACCTAACAAAAACACTTATACAGTTCTCTTAAAAACCAAGCCCTATTACAAATCAAAACCAAATCAAAACCAAATATAACGGCAAAAAAATTTTCGATACCCAACCAAGATTCAATTTATCTCAATGATAAATCTTGATATATCAATATCCTAAGAAATCAAGGATAGTTTAGAATTCCTAGGGGTACATTATAAAAAACTGATCCCATGTAAACCAAGTCAGGTGAGCAGAAAAATACAGACACAAGAAATGTGCCCATTCATCATCAGAATTGCAACTTCAAGTAATTTGTCTAGTCTACTTTCCTTCTGCCTTGACAAACTTACCATAGCCATCATGTCTAAACGAAGAAGGGTGTTCTCCCAAAATGGCTTGTCTCTGGCGACCCTTTCCTCTATCTGACACAAAAGTAGAAACATGGTTTTAACAATTTTGACTCAAGTACTTAGTAGAGTTCTCTCATGGGAAACACCCATTCAAATACAATTCATAAAAGAAATATGATTCCTGTTAACTTTAGACATCCATTCATATCCAATTTAAATACAAACACCGAAGTTTAAGAAAAAAAATTCTACCTAACAAATTCCACTTTTCTTGAAAAATATCTTTTTGGCAAATGCCAAACACAATCACACTTTCAAATTTAAGGGGAGAATGGATACTTCTCAGAAAATCAATGTACACAATGCTAGAGTTTGACACTGTACAGAAGTTTTTACCCATACATGTCTTTAAAATGAGCTTTAAGTACAGTACTTGTGAAAGACAGTACCTGAATCATACTATTAGCTTCAACAGCAACACATTTTCAAAGTGGGCTTCTTTCAAGAAGTTTCAGCATAAGCCAACAACAACCTGTATTACATGGTTTCACAATCAGTAAACACAGAGTATTTTATAGGTATACACACATATTTACAAACACCTACTGACTTGAAAGCTGAAATGTTGCACATCACTGGCTCATATTGTATCATGGATGGTCATTGTCTATAGATCTTAACAGCAGGCACAACTATGCGCAACCCCCCCAAAGTTTAAATATGCCAAAACAAAGCTAACCAAGGGGGCTACATTATTGGATGAGAATACTACAATACTCTAAAGGATAATTGTTATCCAAGCTACATTTTTAGGGAAGGCATGCCAATTTTCTCAAATCTAATTTGAGGAATCAATACAAAAATTATTTGTAGTTTCTAAGATAGTACTTCCTACATTTGGTTAGTAACTTTTAAAAACTCATTGAACAAACTTTCAGAAAGTTTGTGCCCAATAAGATCTTTTTATACGTATCTTGAGACTCTGGTCATTCTAATCTTCCAAAAATTCAGAAGCAGGCTTTCCATGTTATACTTAGTCACTTAAACAAGTGAGATTTATGGGAGATGAGAAATACTCCAATTTCACTTCACTCTAAAGAAGCCCAGTCACAGCACTAAAGGGATTGGGGAAGTCACAAGGTAAGAAAGTAATAACAATCATCATCTCTTTACATCTTCCCCACTAAGAAGAACCATCTAGTTTCTGCTTTCCCATATCAGTAACAAGGTACTTATTACTGCCTCATGCATTTTCAAATATTCTAAGCCACAAGAAAGCCAATTTTTATATTATATAAAAACTGAGCCTATATCCATATTCTACCTTGCTTGGGGGCCTTGCATACTTAGTTTTTGTCTGAAAACTCTTCAAAAGGCTTAAAATATTACTATGACCATCCCTCCATTTCATCAGTCACTTCAACCTATTCACAAGTCCTTCTTTTAACTACATGGCTTCCTGCATTTCTTATCATCAAAAATCTCATTCCTCATAAATCAATCTAGTCCACTAACCCATTCTATTTTCCTCCTCTCCTTAAGCATGTGTCAGACATTAAATATAGGCTTTATTTCATGGACGAATCTTAATCCAAATCACCATAATGCCTTCACGGCTGTTATTCTAATACAGTTACGGTGTACTATAAGGAAACACAACTGGGCTGGGAATCAGAAGATTCCAACTTAAATAATTGGCTATAATGTCACAGAAACTTAAAATTCTCACTCAAAAAAGGGAGGTGTTACAAAAGATAATTCACAGAGTATCTTTCAGCCAAACATTCTCGTTATTGATTCCCAATATATGAAATACTATCTAATTAATATAAGGTCACACAAAACAGAAGTGAGTCGAAGTCAAACACTGAATATATTGGCCTCTAAATACTAACTGGCAAGTTTTCACAGAGTCAACTGAAATCTAATGCAAGCTGTGTACCTCTCCCCTAAAATATCCTCATATATAAAAGTTTTGCTTAATACTGGTGGGTAAGGGCAGGAGTTTCCTAGAGTCCAGTCAAAGGATTCTTTACACTAAAATACAATTAGAACTGGGAGGGGGAGAGAGAAACTTAAAAGCTAGTTACATCTTAAAGAGAGTTTTTTGGAAGGACGGTAGAAAAAGTTGGTATAAAGTCCTTATTTGGGGATAGTAGCATAACAGTTTCAATGATATATCAGCTTGGGTGCAAGCTAAGAAGACTACATAAAACAAAAACGTTCGTAGATTGCTTCAGTCTCAACAAAAACATAAATTGCTATGATCTCCCCAAAACATCTACCTACAAGGAAGTAGAAAATTAGAATTATTTTTCCTTTAACAGCCTAAGCAATTAAACTTGACTTCCTTTACCTGTATTTCACTATGCAAATATCTTCCTTACACATTTATAAACTTATCTAACTAGAATTATATGGAAAGCCTCTGTTGATTATATAAACACCATCCTTTTAAATAAAAGCAAATATGCCTATGTGTTAAGGGACATTAAGGGACTAGCATTGTGGAGAACCAGGTAAAGCCACTGCCTGCAATGCCAGCATCCCCTGCGGATGGAAGTACCACTTCTGATCCAGCTCCCAACTAACGGCCTGGGAAAAGTAGTGGAAGATGTCCCAAGTGTCTGGGTCCTTGCCACCCACATGGGAGACCAAGAAGAAGCTCCTGGCTGTAGCTTCATTCAGTGATGACTTCTGTGGCCACCTGGGGAGTAAACCAGCAGATGGAAGATACTTCTCTCTTTCTCCTCTATCTGTAACTTTTCAAAACAAAATATATCTTGAAATTTAAGAAAAGCACAACTCAAACGCACTATTTCAAATGAGTGAAAACCACCACCACAACAAACCCATAAAACAATTCAATGTTCAGTCACTGACCAGAAACTGACCAAAGTGAGAGATTTCTCATCAACCACTTGTCCTGTTGTTTGAGTGCTAAGACTTTGTTTTCCAGTACCGAATTCAACTGCACCAAGCTAGGCCAAGCATATTTCTGCTAAGCAGTGAAAAATGTAGGGGTCCAGCCAAAGCTGCATTACAACTACCTGCAATCTCATGCACAAGGGAAGATGCCTCCCTGGGAATCAAGGGGTAAAGGAGCCAATCGTCCCAAAACACTCCGCATCTCAACATGCAAAGGAGCATCCTAGTGTCTTTTCTGTTTTCTTTTGTCAGGGTACATGCACTCTAGGGTTCACATTGCCCAAGATACTCTGGATGGCATGTAAATTTCTTCTAGTTGGCTTTTACACATACTCATCTTGAGTTTTACCAACCCTTGGTTCGTATACTGATATTGTAGTTGAGATGTAGCCAATACTGCAGCCCCCTTGTTTTTACAAGACCACATTTGAATTTGTGTATTCCAGAATTGCCACAGTTACTTGAACAAATTTATCAAATCTATGCTCATGAAATCTAGCACTTAGAGACTAAGTGAAAATGCATCCCAAAGGAAATGCTCTTATCTTCAGATTTATCAAGTTTAAATATATTTTACCTTGAACAGACATGGTAATTTCACCCACATTTGAAATGTCAAAACTTCTATGCACACAAATTGACATAAATGATCATCTTCAGTTGGTACAAAAGTGACAACTTATCCCAGCCACTTCACAAAAATCAAACCACACAGAAAAACATCTTTTACATATAGATCACCTTTTCGTTATGCTGAAATTTCTATTCAATATCCACAATTTAGCAAAACCAAAAAAGTATACTTGAGTGCAAGCCAAGTACACACCTTTCTAATCCTTTTACCTTTAATATCTGTGTGGATTGGTTGAGCGTGATCAATTCCCCAAAACTATATAGATAAATTGGTCCTGGTTATTTGCCAATTAACAGTTTAAATCTAAGCTGTAAACAGTTACAGTAATGGGTATTAAAATTCACAACATTGTAGTCTAGTTTCCCTTAGTTTAGTCTTAAATTCTACAACTGAACCCTTGAGGGAAATTAAATCAATATATACATACAACTTGAGTAAATGGGCACAGTCTATCATGGTTTTCATCCCATGGAAGTCTGAAGTACTGTTAAGTGTCCTTCTTTAGAACTTGGGGTGATGGTGCATGCAGTATGCAGTCAAGGTGAATTGCAAGTCTGAGTTTTTCAGAGGGCTTTTGCTGCTGCCGATGTTGTGCATGATGGAGTGTAGAGTCAGCCTGCTGGAGTCCTCTATCCTTCTTAATGCCTTGTCCAGCTTGGGGGAAAAGTCCTTCCATAGAGAAGCAGTGTGCAAGTTTGCAGTTTGTAAGATATATTCTGAACCAGTTTCCTCTCCTCCAAAGAGAGAGAGCTGCTTGGAGAAATGCAAGTCCTTGAACTGCGGGCGTGCCTGTATGTGTGGGCTCCTGGTTGAACTAAATATAAATAGCTCAGTACATACCAGTAGGGGGCACTATATCCAGGTTATTTTCCAGCATAACAACCTTTCACAACAAAAAACATTCACCGACAAGGTTTTCATTTGAATTAACTAGCTCATCTCAGGAAAAAGGAATCTAACCACAAATAAAAATTTGTCAGCAGACATAAGAATATTCTAGAATGCATTAAATACCTACCTCTTCTTCCCAAATATGGTTTAGTGTAGTCCCAACTGTCATTGTCATTTCTAATAACATTTAGACGAGTTGGCTGTTAAGATTGAAAATAAAAGTAAGTTCAAATCGCATATGCAAAACACAAATTCTTTTCTTTGGTAAATGTTGAAAAAATATTTACCCTTGCATATTCAATTTTTAGTGTGCAACATCCAGCATATATATCTGCCCCATTGAGTGCTGCTTTAGCTTTCTGGGCACAAAGCACTGATTCAAACATAAGCTCTATTAAGGAAATTTGGTGTAAGATAACTGACAATCATTATACCAAAGAACAGCATTGAAAATAATCAAAAACTTTTCAGGAAATGTTTTATCAGATAAAATTTTCAGGTGAATTTCAGTAACATTTATTGTTACAATCAAGGTAGCAAAGAAAATAATACAACTGAAATATTGGAAGAAGGGAACACGGTCCCACTTCCTGAGCCACGGACAACTTCCAAACTTGAAACAGGAAATGTTTTATCTGAAAGTAGGGAAAACACAAAGAACTAAGATAATCTAGATGACGTGAGTTTCATACATTTCTGGAAACACAGGGTTTTTAAATTATTCAACTATTTTGTTGATTCTTTAAAAGTGTCAAGTCGCAAGAACATACAAAGTGAAACGAAACCACTCTCGGGGTCAGTGCCATGGCATAGTACTAATGTTCTGCCTGTAGCACCAACATCCCATACAGGCGTTGGTTCAAGTCCCAGCAGCTCCACTTTCTATCAACCTCTCTGCTAATGGCCCGGGAAAGCAGCACAGGACAGCTCAAGCCCTTGGGTCCTTACACCCCCATGGGAGATCCCAAGGAAGCTCTTGGCTCCTGACTTCGAATTAGCCCAGCTCCAGCCATGGCAGCCATTTAGGGAGTGAGCCAGCAGTTGAAAGATCTTTCTCTCTGACAATCTTAAATAAAGATAAATCTTTAAGAGAAAAAAAAAACTGTGCCACAAGTAAGAAGAATTTGCTGTATATCCCTTTCTCTGTGCACACCCTTGCACACACAGGTTACAGCTTCTTCTTTATTTTTTAAATGAGTTTGGACTTTATGCATTATATATCCTATTTTTCAACTTCTTTCATTGTATAACAGATTCAACATACAGTAGTTCTTACATAAGAAACTATATTAGGTTCAATAAAGGTTAAAATAAAAGGATTTAAACTAAATTTTTGGTATTTCCAAACTATTTCTAACAGTACTCAGAAAAGTTCATTTAAGATAAAAATCAAAAAGTCTGCATTTTTTTTACATATTATCAAACTGTTGTTTTATACACTAAGAAGCACTAGATTGATTTACTGTACTAAGTTAGTCTTAGCCAAATAGCAAAATGCTTATGAATACTTTTATTTTTTTAAATCCTAACTAAATAGATACTTGTGGGAGGAAACTACGAACATTACTTGCCTAAAAACGTTAAGCACGAAAAAAAAAACCAAGATTTATATAAATTACCCAGCATTCATATACATCAATAGAATATTTTTAAATGAAGGATATTCAACCATTGCTTGTATCCCATTTCTCTTGAATATAACAATGCGCTGCACCTTTCCAACAGGGTTGCACACTGTATACAACACATCCTATGAAAGAAAAAAGCAACATTTCCTCACAATTTTCATTTAGAAAAACATTAAAGCTACGCTGCATCTTGATTTACCTAAAACCAGCAACTGTCAGATTATCCTTTGTAATAATTACTAATTTTTTAATTGTTATGCTAAATTTAATTAATCTATTTCTTCACGGACACAATATATCCACATTAGAGAACTTGCAATGAAACATTTCAAACACACTGCTACCTATTTACCTCCAGCTCTGTCTTAACAGGTGATTAAAATCTTTTGACACATAATCATCTTCAGTACAGGAGCAAGTATTAAAGGGGAATATTAGAACAATCCTAGTATTCCTTTTCCAAGAGGCAACAGCAAGGGGGGCCGGGGCAGTGGCATAACAAGCTAAGCCTCCATCTACGGCACCAGCATCCCATGTGGGCACCGATTTGAATCCCAGTTGCTCCACTTCCAATCCACTCCACCCACTTGGGAGACTCAGAAGCTCCTGGCCTCGGACTGACAACTCCTGCCATAACGGCCATTTGGTAAATGAACCCATAGACGGAAGATCTTTCTGTCTCTCCTCTATAATTCTGCCTTTCTAATAAAAATAAATCTAACAAAAAAAGAGAGAGAGAGAAACAACACCTAATGAACAACATTCAACCTATTAGATGTCACCAAACTAGAAGGCTGAGTGAACCAAAAACAGTTTTTTAAGGAATGTGGGTCAAATGCCAGCAAACCAGTAGAAGGGGTCTAAGGACCCGCACCCAAGCTTGTGAGGTACCCGGGCAGGTGGGCAAGGCTGCAGCGTGGCACAACACATCACCAGAGGACTGGGCTTGGGGATCTGCATGCTTGTGGGAATGCGGGGCTGTGAACTGCTCGCAGAAGGGGATCCGGGGATGTGTGAGAGGGAGGACGGCTGAGGCAGAATGTGACAGGTGAGAAATTACTTCCTGGGAACTTCCACTGACCAGGCTACTGCACTTGCAGGTAAATGAGGGGGCTGAGACGGGGTGGTTTAGAGGACAGAAAACAGAGGACTTCTCAGGGTAAAACCTATACATCCACCCACACGAGAGTCTTGAGCTGGGCTTGTTGGAATCAACCACCATTTACCAACATACACAAAAGCTAAGGCTGGAGGGACCTGCCTCGCAGGGCTTGACCACAGTACCCAGCAGCGAGTGTCACGGCAGGAGGTGGACCACATCAGGCTGGGAGCAGATTCTGTGGGAAATTTGTGGGCTCACCCCTATGGAACTGCCACACCAGCTGATTTGCTCAAGGGCTGGGAGTGGTGACAGGCTAAACTAGGCATGACCATAGAAACCACTATTTATTGTTATAAAAGTTGGAAAAGGCTGGACTGATCCAGACTACATCACCCACAGGAGCACCCAAGAATTGGGTGTGAGGCTGGCCGGACTGCAACATTCATCACCATACACAAAGGCCAACACTTGGGGGGCAGACTTTGCTGGGTAAGGGTCTAACACCAACTGACACATATGAGATCTGGGTCTGGCAGTAGGCCTGGTAGCCATAGCTCCTGCTGGTAAGCATCTGAATGGGTGGTCAGGCTGCGCTTCACTAGTCAGTGGGTGTGTGGATTGGCTCTAGGGTAGGGAGGGCTAAGCAGGGCGGGGCCAAACCACAGCACACTGGCATGCACAGGAGCCAAGATGGGGTGTGGACCATGCTGGACTAGGCTAGGCTATCACACCTACTGGTTTCCATGAAAGCCAGGGATGGCGGCAAGCTGTGCAGGGCTAAGCTGCAGCACACACCAGTGGAAAGCATCTGATAGCAAAGGCCAAGATGGGGGATGGGTTATGTCTGGCTGGGTTGGAGCAACCACCTGCACATGCAATTTGTGGCTAGGGGCAGGCCTGGTAGGAGAGCTAAGAGGACACCCTGACTGGGCTCTAGTTCCCACTTGTGAGTACAACAGCTGGAATCGGGACAATGAACTGGGCTGGACATGGCTGCAGCATCCCTCAGTATGAATGTGGATTGTCTATGATGTGCCAGACCAGCCTAGGCTCCAGCACCCACTGGTGCTCACAAGAGCTAGAGTGGGTATAGAACAGGCCAGGCTAAGTCTCGGCACCCACTGAACCATGCAAGAGCTGGGTCTGGGGGTGAACTAGAATGTGTATGGGCTGGTCAGGAAAGGCCACTGTTCCTGCCAGGACAAAAGGTGGACCAAGTCAAGCTAGGCCAAGAACCCACCAGTGTGCACGAGATCTATTACTGGGAGATGACCTGATAAAGGAACTTGGGGAACTCCTCTGTCAGGATGCAGTTCCTGCAGGTGAGCAGAACCAAGGCTGGAAGCAGCCCAGACCAAGCCAGGTTACAGCACCTGCAGGCACACATGTGAGCCAGGTCTGGGAGCTGGCCAGGCTGGGTCAATTAATAGCATTCACTGGCAGTTGTGAGAACCAGGAGAAGGTACGGGACATGTCAGGTTGGGCCACAACACCAGCCAGCTCACATGAGGGCTGGGACTTAGGGCTCATTGGGCTGGGCTAGGCTGCAGCACCCACCAGCATGAGCTGGGATTGGGAAGCAGACTGGGCCAAGCCAAGCTACCCACTGGCAAATGCCGAGGTGAGACAAGACATGCCAGACAGGACTGCAGCATCCACCAGCACACATAAGACTAAGTGAGTAGCAAGCCAAGTAGAGGGAGCAGTGAGGACTCCCTTACTGCGCCCTTACTCTGGCTAGTGAGCAGGAAAGCTGGAACTTGAGGCAGTCTAGGCTGGGCAGGACAACAAATCTCTTTGGCCTATTGTTAGCTGGGCTGCAGGGAGAACCAGGTTGCGCTAAGCATCCACATCCATTTGTACATGCATGAGCCAGAGTAAGTGCAGGCTGGTCAGGCTTTGCCGCAACATTGGCTAGCAGGTGTTGGGACTGAGAACAAGTTCTGTCAAGTCAGACTGCATGCAGAACCACCTGTAAAGTGCAGAATCTGGGGCTGGGAGCCTAGTATTATGGGCATCCCTCTGATGAGCTGCAGCTACTATCAGTGAGCATGAGAACCAGGACTAGGGGCAGGCCTGGCAGGACAGGCCTAAGTGTGAGCTGGAAACTGGAGTTGGTCAGGTTGGGCTGGGCTCCAAAACCTATTTATGCGTATGAGAGGTATGAGAGCTGAACGGGATGCAGGACAGACTGGACCACTCTTGTACACACCAGCAAGCAGAGGAACTGGAGCCAGGGGCAAGCCTGGTGGATATTATTAGGGATTGCTCCAACTAGGCTGCAGTTGTCACTGGTGTGTTTGAGGGCCGAGTTTGTTGGTGGACAGGGAGGGGCTGAACTAGTTTGTGTATGAGATGGAGCTAGGGACAGAACTGACTGGGCGAATACAAGCACCAGAGTGTCTGTAGTCTGATATGGGTGACGGACTCAGCTGGACCTTGCACAGGCTCGCCCACACAGGAGTTATGGTGAGGTCACCTCTGCTGCGGTTTCTTTGGGGATTCCCCCAACTGGATCACTGTACTCAAAACTCCAACCATGTAGAAAATTACAGATCTGTAGTCTGATCGTGGAGTGCATGTGTCAGAACTGGGTCTCCTCGGTTGTTGAAGCCTGTGCAGTGGACAGCATACCCAGATGCACATGGGGGACATGACAATTTATTGAGGCCAGCAGAGGATGTCTAGTGCCCTGGGTGGCAGAACAAATTGGACAGCTCTCCCCGCCAAGCTTGACAGCAAGTAGAGACTTATCTAAGGTGGACTATGTCATCCAACGGACCTTGGGAGGATTTCCTCAACCTTGGAGCAATGAAATCAACAGCATTTCAGAAATGCCAAAACAACTTAAGCAGTGCCCAAAAAACATGCTCCACATCAGAGACCTGGGGGTGACATCGGTAGCCATCCCCTATTCCTGAGCACTGATGCAGCTGGGCTGTTGGGAGCATCCCTCACCCCTTCTCTCCTTTCTCCAGATACAGAAAGAAAAATGAGATTGGAAACAGCTGTCTTATCCACTTCCCCCATTCCTTGATCCTTCCCATCCTAACTGTTGGCCCACATCGGATTTCATCCTTCTTAACCATGCAAACATCATCAAAAATAAAAAAAGAAATGCCTTCAACACCTTTAAATACATAGCTGCACTGTTGGTTATTACAGAGAAGCTAAAATAACAAATCAGAGTACATGCACTATTCCTCCTCCCAAAACATCAATCATCACCAATATATTAAAACTAAGGCCAGAGTGGTGGCATATCCACGTGGAATATAGTTTTTCAAACTCTATATTAATTCTGGGACCAGTGCAGTGGAATGCAAGCTAATTCTCTCTGTGGTGCCAGCATCCCTCCCATAAGGGTGCCAGCCCTAGTCCTGGCTGCCTGACTTCCCATTCAGCTCCCTACTTACATCCTGGGGAAGTTAACAGAGGATGGCCCACGTCTTTGGGCCTCTGCATCCACACGGGAGACCCAGAAGAGGCTCCTGACTCCCCACTTAGGACCAGCCCAGCTCTGACTATTGTGGCCATTTGGGGAGTGAACCAGTGGGTAAAAAAATCACAATCTCTCAACCTTTCTCTCTCTTAACTCCTTCAAATTAAAGATAAATAAAATCTTTTTAAAATTTTTCAATATCATATTCTGATCCTGGAAATCATTCCAATTAAAACTTCTTCCCATTCATTATAAAACCCAGCTGTGCTTCTAACTACCCTTTGTATAGTCAACACTGAATAAAAAGTAGGAAACTCAACTGGTTCAGGCCATAAACCCTTTTTAATATTGAGTATCACTTTTTAAAAAGGTGAAAAGCAAGAAATCATAAGGCTTTAAGCTGTCTCAAAATAGCTTATAGATGATGGATAAATCCTCCTGTGCCATGAGATTCTGTCACAACCTAGCTGACACTTCTGTGCACAAGCTCATTTGTGAGCAAGTGAGACTGGACTCAAGCCTGTACCTCTTCCATCCAGAACAGAACTGAGACTAATGATAAATAATTCAAAAATTCAATGGACCTAGCTAATTATGACAACTGAGCTTCTGATGCTTTTAGTTTCAGTGATATTATTCTTTGTTCATTAAACTGGACAGTCATAATAAAAATGTTTAATAATTTTTTTAAAACTATCTTTAAATATATAGAGGACAGTAAAGAAAACTATAAATTAGTCATTCTAGAGGCAGTTTATCACACAGAAATACATACCACTGTAATTGGGTAAAGAGGATTCTGAATGGACAGCAAAAGGACTTTGTTGCCTCCTGAGGGATCATCAGTATTTCCTGGTCGAGTGATTCTTTTGCTTGTAGAATAGTTGAAAAAAGCCTGTTGCCCAGCAATGTACACAGGTTCATCCGCAGCAAATGTCACACATTCTTTGGCACTATCTATATTTTCAAATTCCACTAGAGCCTGCCGTTTAAATGGCATCATCATCACATAGCTGAAAAGGGAAATGGAGAAGTTACACCGCAGTCCACCAAGTCCAATATTCTTCATCAACTGAAAGCACACTTAAATGTGTCAACTCATACATCTTACTGTTCTTTATTACCAATGTCCATTGTAAGTGAATTCTTACATTACCCAAATAAATTGCAGTATGTCTGTTTAACTATCTATCTATCTATCTTATATCAACCTCAAGCACAATTCCCTGTTTTTAGTAAATAATGACATCACTTCTTCAGGCTGCTACTCCCACGCAGTATTAAAAAATATCAAACATAGAGAGGCTGGTATTGTGGTGTAGTGGTTAAATCACTGCCTGCAATGCCAGCATCCCATGTGGCACCAGTGCAAGCATGGGCTGAGCCGCTTGCAATTCAGCTCTCTGCTAATGTTCCTAGAAAGCACTGGAAGATGATCCAAGTCCTCGGGCCCTTGTACCCAAGTAGGAGACCCGCTGAAGCACCCAGCTTCAGTGTGCCTCATCTCCAAACATTACAGCCACTCATGGAGTAAACAGTTGGTGGAAGACACCTTCTCTCTCTCCTTCTCTCTCTTAATCTTCTCTTTTTCTGTAACTCTGTCTTTAAAATTTTTTTTCTTAATGAAAAGATCAAAATCTAGGAAACAAAGAGCTGGTTTGTGACATCAGCATCCCATGTTAGAGCACAAGCTTGAGGCTCAGCTGCTCTACCCCAATCCAGCCTCCTGTTAAGGCATCTGGGAAGCAGAAGATGGTCCAAGTGGGCCTAGCCTCCCAGATGGAGTTCCTGGATCCTGGATTCAGCCAGTCCCAGCTCTGGCTGTTGTCACCATTTAGAGAATGACCCAATGAATGGAAGATCTCTCTGTCACAGTCTTTCAAATAACACACAAATCTTTATGAAAAGAAAAAGAAACCAACAGAGAAGAAACACAACAGCAGGGAAGAGGGGCAGGTGTTTGGCACAGCAGTTAAGAGGTCACTTGCAACATCCACACCCCACAGAGCGGGACTGGAGTTCTAACTTCACTCTCCAATACAGTTTCCTGCTGATGCTCACCCACGGAGACAGCAGGTGACGGCTGGAGTACTGGCGCCCCCTGTCCTGGATACCCAGCTCCTAGCTTGACCTGGCCTAGCACCAGCTGTTGCAGGCACTGCAGAAGTAAACCAGTAGACGAAATATACCTCTGCCCCTTATTTCTCTATCTTTCAAATAAAATTTTCCTAACATAAAACATTTAGAACAGAATGATAGAATCCCTCCTTAAACAGCTGAATTTCCCCAGTATGTACTTTAACAGCTGACTATACTTTCACTTATGAAAACAGAAAAGTCAAAAGATACAAGCATGTATATACTAACCCAAGTTTAAACTTCTCCAAAATATTTTTAAATATTAAAAAATCTATAAAAAGATAGTCACTAGAACGTGGTAATAATTTGCCCATGGATAAAAGGATAAGGTATTTCTTTCTCATACTCTTAGGAGAGTATATATTTTCATGCAAAATATAAAGAAATGAAGGAAGGGAGTAGATGGATCAGAATAGCAGAAATACGTTTTCTTCACACGAATTTTAAACTATTTATTTCATTTGAGGGGCAAAGTGACAATGAACCCGCTGGTTCACTTCCCAAAAGCCCACGAAGCTAGGGCGAGGACCATCCCAGACACGAGGAGCAGCCTGCACTCAAACCAAAGCCCGTTTGGAGTTCTGGCACTTGCAGGGGAGCATTAGCCAACTGAGTCATCACACTGGGCTCTCAAACAGTGGTTACCAAAGAACAAAGTTGACCATCTATCTCTTGAGGTCACCAAAGAAATTAATAAACAATGCCATGGTAGAAGGTGTCATCTAACACTATTCTACGTTTTGAAGAAATCATCTATTTCTGCTAGATATCTCAGGTCAGTCCATGATCTGTTCATGTTTCACCTCTTCAATATTAAGAATTTTTGTAAAAATATTTATTCAAATTTTATAAAACTGAAGCAACCAGGTTATCTTAGCAAAGCATTGACATTTCCCGAATATATACTTTATCTTAGTCTTTGTCTTGGATGTCTTCAACAAAAACCCTAAACATTAAAAAAAAAAAAAAAAAGACAGTAATTATCTCTACATTATCTACACTTAGAAAGACACAGAAGCTGGATACACTCCAAAAAGAATTCAACATTTTTATCTATTTTTGGCTGCAGATTTGCTTTCTAATTATGTTTTCACAATGTTCTTAAGCAAGCACAAGCTGTAAAAAAAATATATATATATATAAAGGAGACGCGAGAAAGAATGCAAAATGCAAAAGGAAGACGATTTAGAATATTTACACTTATTCCACATGACGCGCATTACACTCTAACAATAGCCCTAAGCAAATACTAACACCCATATTTACCTGCTAACTCCTAAATATTCCCAAATAAACAAAAAATAAAACAAACAAACCAAAAAAAAAAATCACTGCTCAAGTACCACTACTTGAAACTCCAAAAATAAAAGGTGGTACTTTCTGTCTGCAGTCACTCCTGTCCTTACCATATTGTCCCAAATTTGTCCAGAGCCTCCACAAGGTCGGCCTCCACCACAGATTCACAGAGTCCTCGAACATGGACAACAGGTGACACAGAGACCTTATGATGACTTCCACCTGCATCCTAGCAAGAGAAAATAATTTCTAGTTCAGAAAGGTTAAACCATATTTTTAGTAAAGCAGGATATTAAAAAACAAAACAAAACAAAAAATCCCAAACCAAATTGCAATTCAATTTGACAAAAGACCCAGAGAAGAATATAAATCGTCTTGCTTGAAAATTTAAATTTTGAAAAAGGGAGCAATCTCAAAGTGCAAAACAATCACTTAATAATAACCTAATTTAATCTCAAGGAAATTTCAGAAAAAATCAAATTTCAGATATAAAAGACATGTCACAGTTGAAAATATATTTAATACTCATAACATCTTCATAGTTTTACCTCCATAAAACCAAAATCTAAAGTAGATCAAAAGAACAAAAATCCTGAATTTTTTCCTTAATATAAAGATTCAATACTTTTTCCTGTAATGCAGATTTTTATTTTTTGTCCTTGCTCAGTTAATTATCTGGTCTCACTATACATATCCTAAAGTTACTCTCTTAGCAGAACATGGAACACCTTAAATTTATGCAAAGTACTTTCATCTTTGCTGTCTCAAAAACATAAGGCCTCCTGAGCTACTATGGAGAACTGCATACCCAAATGTACAGTAAACTGTTTCAGAGCGTAAGTATGGGAGCTTCAAATGTATTTAGAATTACTTTGGGGCCCAGAGCGATAGCGTAGTGGCCTTGTATGCGCTAGGATCCCATAGGGTCGCTGGTTCTAATCCTGGTAGCCCTGCTTCCCATCTAGCTACCTGCCTGTGGCCTGGGAAAGCACTTGAGGATGTCCCAAAGCCTTGAGACTCTGTACCCACAAGGGAGATCTGGAAGAAGTTCCTGGCTCCTGGCTTCGGACTGGCTCAGCACCAGCCATTGCAGCCACTTGGGGAATGAACAATCAGACGGAAGATCTTCCTCTGTATATCCTCCTCTCTGTATATCTGACTTTCCAATAAAAATAAAATAAATCTTTAAAAAAAAAAGAATTACTTTTGAGGCACTTGTACAATGGTTATCCTAACTAATGGCCTCGCCTTGCATGTGCCAGGATTTTGTATGAGCACTGGATCCTAGCCCAGATGCTCCACTTCCCCTCCAGCTCACTGTTGTGGCCTGGGAAAACAGTAGAGGATGGCCCAAAGCCTTGGGACCCTGCACCCACATGGGAGCCTTTAAAAAACCTGACTCCTGGCTTCAGATCTGCTCAGCTCCTGCCATGAGGCCAATTGGGGAGTGAACCAGCAGATGGAAGATCTCTTCCTTTGTTTTTCCTCTCTGTAAACCTGCCTTTCCAAAAAACCTAAATTAATCTTTTAAAAAAAATTTTTTTTAAATACATATATATATGTATGTATGTCAGAGTTCAAAGAAAGGAACATAGTCCCGAGTTAAACACTATTATCAAATCCAAGAAAGACATCCAGTCTTTTGCAAATACTAATTTAATCTTTAAAATTGCATTTGAATTGATTACACTTTCAGTCATTAAATGCTATCAAAATGAATCTTTCTGCCAGTATCCTATGTAAACCACCACTCTTCTTAAGCTACAATTAAGGAGACTTCTTACATGAAGTTCAGTTAACTGTGCAATATAACTATTACATTATTAAATATAAAAGAAAAATGAAGCACAAAGTTTCAAATAACTGATTTAAATATGACATAAATATTTAAAGTGTAAGTGACAGGTTTTACTCTCAAATAACTAGACAATAATAAACTGCAAGATATAATTAAGATAATCATTTCAGCTGTTTTATCATTTGCCAAAGATAAAACAGGCCACAGAAAATGGTATTGGCTGAACTCAAGACATTATCAAAACAGAATGGAAGAAGATTCTAGATTAAGACTAAAGAGTCACAATAACCGGGCCCAGTGCGTGGCCTAGTGGCTAAAGTCCTCACCTTGAACACACCGGGATCCCATATGGGCACCAGTTCTAATTCCGGCAGCTCCACTTCCCCTCCAGCTCCCCGCTTATGGCCTGGGAAAGCAGTCGAGGACGGCCCAAAGCTTTGGGACCCTGCACCCATGTGGGAGACCAGAAGAAGTTCCTGGATCCTGGCTTCGGATTGGCATAGCATCTAGCATCAGCCATTGCGCTCACTTGGGGAGTGAATCATCTGACAGAAGATCTTCCCCTCTGTCTCTCCTCTCTGTATATCTGACTTTCCAACAACCAAATGCAGTATGAAATTTCATTTTATAGTAGATAAAAATTGCTAGAGAAGACACACTATTTTTTTAAAAAATGGACATACCAGGGCAACTAGGTAGGTTAATCTATAGAGTAAAAATACTGAATTAACAGGCCCAGCATGGTGGCCCAGCGGCTAAAGTCCTCACCTTGAACACACCGGGATCCCATATGGGTGCTGGTTCTACTTCCAGCTTCCCCACTTCCCCTCCAGCTCCCTGCTTGTGGCCTGGGAAAGCAGTCAAGGATGGCCCAAAGCCTTGGGACCCTGCACGCGCATGGGAGGCCTGGAAGAACTCCTGGCTCCTGGCTTCAGATCAGCTAAGCTCGGGCCATTTCAGTCACTTGGAGAGTGAATCATCAGATGGAGGATCTTCCTCTCTCTGCTTTTCCAATAAAAATGAATAAATCTTTAAGAAAAAAACAGGACCAACAGAGACGAAGACAGAGATCCTCCATCTACTGCCCCTGCCCCTTGAATGGCTGCAACAACTGAGTATGTGACAGGCCACAGCCAGGAGAGCAGATCTCCATCCTGGTCTCACGTGTGGGTGGAGGGGACCCTTGTACTTATAGCATTTTCTGCCTTCCTCAGCATGTTAGCAGGAGTGAACCAGCACATGGAAGATCTTTCTCTCTGTTTCTTCTTCTCTCTGTAAATCTGCCTTTCCAATAAAAGTTCCTCATCCCTGGGTACTGGGACGTGTGGAAAGTCATGAGTGGTTTCCCCCTTTGTCTCTCCATTTCCCCCTACGAAAAATAAGAAATAGCAAATTTGGAAGCAATGAATTCATCCTATTTTCCCTATACCTCAATCCTTCCCACTCTGATCAAACATGTAATCATTACTAAAAAAGCAAAATTTTCAAAAACAAGAATACATAGAAAGATAAAACCTTAGGGCCTGGTGCCGTGGCCTAGTGCCTAAAGCCCTCGCCTTGAACGCGCCAGGATCCCACATGGGCACCAGTTCTAATCCCAGCAGCCCCACTTCCCCTCCAGCTCCCTGCTTATGGCCTGGGAAAGCAGTCGAAGATAGCCCAAAGCCTTGGGACCCAGCACCCATGTGGGAGACCCAGAGTAGGATCTGGGATCCTGGTTTCGGATCGGCATAGCATTGGCGTTGCTCTCACTTAGGGAGTGAATCATAGGACAGAAGATCTTCCTCTCTGTCTCTCCTCCTCTCTGTATATCTGACTTTCCAATAAATAAATAAACCTTTAAAAAAAATAAAAAATAAAAAACAAGAAAGAAAAAAGAAAGATTAAACCCTAAATGTCAAAATGTTGGAAAAAAAACTGTTGAATCTACTTGATTGGCACATGTAACTGAACATTTTGTAGAATAAAAAAAATCATAGAATGATTTAAGATCTACAAAAAGTTCGGAAGAATATAAAAATATCCATGAACTAACCACCCAATTTAATAAACATTACCGACCAATTGAATGCATCTCCTAAAACTACTCCTTTCTCATCAGGGATAATAATTATTCTGAATAAAGTGTTAAAAACTACGACTATTTTTCAAATAATTTTTCTCCCTCTTTCAAATTAATAAATAAGCTCCTAGCAATGCATAATATGAAAAAAGTTACATATGGATTTCAAAATATTTTTGCACCAAAATAATAAACTTGTAATAGTGTGTTACTGCACATCTGACAGGATCTAATTTCAAGCACTAAACAGGATAAGACATTGAGCCCCCTCAGAAAAGCACCATTGATTGTGCTAAAACTACAGAACAATTGATCAAATTAATGGTGGAGCTTAGGCTGAAGAATGGAATTTTATGAAAAGTTTACGGGACAAATTCCCCAAAGAAATCAATAGCTTACAAATGGATAACTCACTTTAACTGACCCACGTGGAAGATTGTGAAGTCCACAATGGCAAACCATTCACTCATCTTTGAGGGAAAAAAAAGTTATCTATGCCCTATCTGAAAAAGACTAACAAACCATAGAAACAACTTCTAATCCCCCACCATCTCCACTGGTTAAGCATACAGGATTGTGACTGAGTGCCCTTGAAGACAAAGTACAGTTAAAGCAAGACTACCAAGGAACAGAGTAGCTCAAAGGAAAAAAAAAGTCAAAAGTGTTCAGGTTTTTACTTTCAGACCAGGGATGGTTTCCCAATGAAACTGTTGAATTTATCTGGACAATAAGATGCTGGACTCTCCATATGGTCCATGCCCGCAATGAAGGAATCATGACAGGTTATGATCTGTACTACTGTAACTATGTGGAGGAATTCAATGTGGGGGGAGGGCTTGGGGAGGGGGTGGGGGAATCCCAGAGCCTATGAAACTGTGTCACAAAATGAAATAAATGTAGTTAAAAAAAAAAGTGTTCGGGTTTTTTAAGATTTCTTTCATTTTTATTTGAAAGACAGAAAAGGCAGATTCCACACAGAAAGGAGACAGAGATAGTCTTCTATCAGCTGGTTCACTCCCCTAATGGTCACAGCAGCCAGAGCTGAACCAATACTGTCCCTCCCACCCCCACAACACTCAAAGCCAGGAGCCGGGTCTCCAAAGTGAGTGCAGAAACCCAAGGACTTGGGCAGTTCTCCTCTGCTTTCCCAGACCACAAGCAGGAAGCTGGATGAGAAGTGGAGCAGCTAAAACATGAAACGGTGCCCATACAGGCCTGCTACATCACTATGCCAATCCCTCAGCAAGTTTTTTTGAGGTGCTCAACACACGTGTTGTTGAGTTTCTGGGGGCCAAAGAATCTCAGCCTTCTACTTGGTATGACAGTTTTGAGAAACCTCTCCAAAGCTCTGGCAGGAAACACATTAAGGGAAGTTTCCCCAGGGTCCTTCTTCCCAACAATGTATACTTATCTAATCAAACAAGGGCACTGTGGAGGCAAACACACAGCCTGGCGATGGCTGACATGCACTGGGTTAGCAGCCCTGCATGGCTCACAGCCCACTCGACTCCTATCCTCAGCTCCCTGCTAACGGACCACAGGAGGCTCTCCTCCCTTCACTGGGTTCCCCTGCCATCCATATGGGAGGTGACATAGATGCAGTGTTGGGTACCCAGCTTTTACCTCCAAAAGCACCGAGCCACACCACAGACACCTGTGGAGTAAACCAGCAGACAGGAGCTCTCTCCTTCTCTACACACAAACTAAAAACCAAAAAAAAAAAAATTATTTCTACAAGAGTTTCAGTTCTGACTTAGCTCCTTTACACTTTTGTCTGTCCTTTCCTCTTCATATCCAGTTAACCTTTTATCAAGGAACGCAGAAAAATTTACCACAAGGGGCCAGCATTGTGACTTTTGGGTTAAGCAAAGGCTTGCAACACAGGCTCCCTGTATCTGCACACTCTACAGTCCAGCTCCCTGCTAACACAGCCAGGAAGCAGCAGAAGATAATCCAAGTACTTGGGCCCCTAAGTGTGTCCTGGTCCAGCCTGGGCTGTTTCAATGGAGTGAACCAAAGGATAAAATATCTCACTCCCTCTTTATCACTCCGCCCCTCAAATAAATTACTTTTTTTTAAAAGAAAGTTTATTTGGGTCCCAGTGCAATGCCTCCATTGGCTAACCCTCCCCCTGCAAGTGCCAGGATCCACATGGGAGCCGGTTCATATCCTAGCTACTCACTTCCCATCCAGCTCCACCGTTTCTGGCCTGGGAAAGCAGTGGAGGATGGCTCAAGCCGTTGGTCCCTACACCCACATAGGAGACCTGGAGGAGGCTCCTAGCTTTGGACCAGCTCAGTTCCAGCCACTGCAGCCATTTGGGAGTAAACCAGAGAATGGAAGGAAGATCTCTGTCTCTCCTTTCTGTATATCTGACTTTCCAATAAAAATAAATTTTTAAAAAAAAGCTTATTCATGGAAAGTCAAAGGTGAATATGTCTGAATTCTTTTTTTTTTTAAAGATTCATTTATGTTTATTACAAAGTCAGATTTACAGAGAGGAGGAGAGACAGAGAGGAAGATCTTCCATCCAATGATTCACTCCCCAAGTGAGCACAATGGCCAGTGCTTTGCCAATCCGAAGCCAGGATCCAGGAACCTCTTTCGGGTATCCCACGCAGGTGCGGGGTCCCAAGATTTTGGGCCATCCTCAACTGCTTTCCCAAGCCACAAGCAGAAGCTGGATGGGAAGTGGAGCCGCCGGGATTAGAACCAGCACCCATATGGGATCCTGGCGTGTTCAAGGCGAACACTTTAGCTGTTAGGCCACGCCGCCGGGCCCATGAATTCTTACTTTACAAATTCCCAATTAGAGTAGAAAAGACGTTCATCCAGCATTTCAGAACTATCCAGACCACAGGGACAGAACTCTCGGATTACGTACACATTGAGACTCTGGGTTGATATATGAAGTGGCGGTTCCTCATCCCTGGGTACTGGGACGTGTGGAAAGGCATGAGTGTTTCCCCGCTTTGTCTCTCCACTTCCCCCAGGAACAACAAGGAGAAATAGCAAATTTGGAAGCAATGAGTTCACCCAATTTTCCCTAAACCTCAATCCTTCCCACCCTGATCAAACATGTAATCATGATTTAAAAATAAAATAAAAAAAAAAAATTCCCAGGCTCTGATAGGAGGGGAAAGACGGCCATCACTGTACCTAACATACACTGTAACAGTTTGCACACAAAGGTATTTCTTGAGCTAAAGGACTACCAAGGCTGAAACAAACTTTCTTAATTTAGATGAATTGCCATATTCCTGCATAACGAAGCACCAACTTGTTTCTGCAAGACATCTATCCTGATAGCAGATTTTTATTGTACACAGGATTCCACGGTTGCTATGATTTCAAAATAGTACCTAAAGGTACATGAAATGTTTTCAAATACAAAAATACCCACTCATGAATGTATAGTACAACTTCAGTTCTACCGTAAAATAAAAGCAATTCATGCCCTTTCCTTTGACACATAACAGCAGTAAGATAAACAAACTATAATTTACAAATCCATCTGTACAAATTAATTCCTGCCTAGGCAACTTCAAAGCTGTATTATGTTAATCATTAACGCTTTAGGTAAGGAAAGTTTACAGTTCACCCTTTATATTTACAGACTAAGAGAATTCAAGAATAAACTTCCTCAAGGTCACTAAAATGGCACGCTAACTTCAACTTCTGACCCACCTCGAGCCCGGCTCAGTGCTGGCTCACCACTCCATACATTCACATTGAATGCATCGTCTTCTATACATCCGAACCTGGCTCAATGCCTTATCAGTTTTCCAAAATAGAAAAAAGGTTTTAAGTATCTTCTCAAGACCCTTATAGATAATTGATGCCACTAAGGAAAACTCACACGCGACTTTCAGCAAGAAAAATGCTGATCAAATACATGTAAATGCCAGTGACATGACGTTTCCATCTTCCACTGAAGAACTGACCTCGAACTGAAACTTCCTAAGAATAAATTTGCTTTACTTGGATTTTTAGATCGACCTTTTGAATATTTCAAATAGCTAGGCACACAAACCAAAACCGCTAGCACGAAGTAGGAAACTATTTTATTTAGAAAAAGTTTGAAACTTTGTTGCAACCTTCTTCGCAGTCTCCTAACAGTACTTGTAAACTCAATGGAGACCATTGACCAAACTGCTTACATAGAAAATCAGGAAGGAGCTACAAAAAAACGGCTTCTCATTTGCCTCTTGTACAAGGTGAAAAAAAAAAAACATTGCAAACTACCAGTTGAATACAAGTGTACCAACTTCATCAAGTTTGCTGAGTTAATCACAGTTCGAATGCGTTAAATGCTTGAAGAACATCTAAGTCATCAAGACCGTTATCTTGCACCAAAAAAGGGCAAAAGAATAAAACCCTTTGCTGATCCTCAAAGTGTCTGTCCAAAGACAGTCGAGCACTTGTCAAGGCTAAAATGATTCTCTCCATCCCTTCGGCCTCCAGCTAACACTTGCGAGTAGAGAAGAACAAGACCCTGGCAAGGGATGTTGAATACAGCTCCTAAGTCAGTTCCTCCTTCCACTGGGGCCAACCGAAAATCAACGCCAATGAAGAACTGAGCAATTTTTTTTAAGACATCCTTGCAAGTCGGGCTGTCTTAACACCTGCCGGCACGATTTTGCAATCGAAAAGGAAAAAAAAAAAAAAACACCATTCTCAACAACCGTCACAAAATGAGGTTAGCACCGAAGGCAAGCCATGCCCGAAAAAGAATCCAACTGTCTAGGGCAAAAACCTTCCAGGGCCGCTGCGGGGGACGGGGGATCGCCAGGGCGTAAACTGCCCTTAATTAGGGAACCTCTTCAGGACCAGCCCTCGGGTACCAGCAACGCAACCATCCCGTGATGGTGACCAGGCGCGTGGACTGCGTGGGCCGAGGGGCTGAGGGCAGCCGGTGGTCTTGAGGCCGGGCCCCAAGCCCGAGGAGTTGAACTAACAAAGAGCAAATTGCCCCCGAAGCCCCCCACGCCTCCCTCCGGCGAGCCCGCCCCGCGACCCTCCCCAAGTTGAGGGCCCAGCACGCCGATTCGCGGCGGGGCCTGCAGCCAGGCCGAGGCCGAGGCCGGGGCCGGATTTGCGGTTGGGATGCGGGAGACAGCTAGAGGTAAGAACACAAGCAGCCCCCCTACCCCAGCACCCTTAGAGAAGCGCCGGCGTTTCCCGCCCGGGGTCAGCACAGGCAGGAAAAAAGGGGGAAACGAGGCGGGCGGGAGGTCCCAAGCCGAGAACGCCGCCGCCGGGCCCTTGCTTTCCAGGGAACCGCCGCGCTTTGTTACCGTCTGGGAGAAGCTCCTGCCGCCGCTGTTGCTGTTGCCGCCGCCGCCGCCGCCGCCATCGCCCCCGCTCCGGGGCGTCGCTTCCCGGCGGGTCTCGCTCTCCTCGGCCGAGTACTCGATCTCCCCCTCCTCGGTCTTGCGGCGCTTGGCCTGGCTCTCGTACTCTCGATCCTCCTCAAATGTCTCCCTGGGGGAGGAGGAGGAGGAGGAGGACATGGCGGCGGCCGGAGGGACTGGCGAGCGGGCGAGCGGGCGGGCGGGCAGGCAGGCAGGCGCTGTGGGACGCGGGCCTCGGATGCCGCCGGCCAGTCCCCTGCCGTGGGCTGAGCGGCCCGGCCGTCCGCTGGGGCTCGCGCTCCCAGGAGCCGGGGGTGGCTGAGGAGAACCGGCGGACTGAGGGGAGCGCCCCAGGGGGAGGCTCCGGAGGGGCCGCTCCCCTTTATTACCGAGCCAACATTCAAGCCCTCTCCCTCCTTCTCCTCCTCCTCAGTCTCCGCTTCCAGCCCCGGGGAGCGAATCTAAGGATGGGAACGCAACCGTGGTTTCCGGTCGTCCCTCCTCCCCCCCTGAGCCGCTCTCTCCGCCGCCCAGGCCGAGCCTCCGCCCCCGCCTTGGCGGCCGCCGCGCCGGATCAAATCCAGCCGCAAGCCCCAGGGAAGTGCCCCCCTCCTCCGCCGACCCGCCAAGCCTGGATCCCCGTTCCCTATTGGCAGCAGGGAAAGCCGACCAGGCTTCTGATTGGCTGGAAGGGATGTTCGTCAAAATTACTCCGGGGAGGGGGGGGTGCCTTCAGAACTCGCCCAGGGCTTGCGTGTCTTGGCGGCGCAACGCTCGCCTCGCGCGGTCTTGGGGCCGTTTGGCCACGGTGGCCGTTGGCTCGGTTAGGCTCTCCAGCCGGAGGCGAGGCTCGAAAGGGACTAGAGAGGGATGACGCGTTGTGCGTCGTGGCCGAGGCTGTGGGTGTTAACCGCCGTCCCGCTAATTTAAATGCCTTTTATTACTTCAAAAGAGGATGGGAAAACCCTCTCTAGTCCGTGGAGACACTGCCGCGTGCGGGCGCGCACACACACACACACACACGCACGCACACACACTCACTGGAACCGTAACACAAATCTCCCTTCTCCCCACGTTGATTGCAAACTTTTGTGCAACTCGCGGTCGCTCACCTGCTTTTCAACCTTTCCTTGGGCCGCGAGGTGCCGTCTGCAGGAGGACCTGTCAGTTTGATGTCAGTATTCTGTCAGTATTCTGCAGTCTTCCTACAATTCTTACAGGGAACCTGCGTAAGCTCCTGTCCCAACTATATGCGGGCTTTAACTCTGCCAGTTAAAACTTCATCCCGATTCATTATCGTTTATTTTTCAGGACTCACAAAGTCTTTTATCTGTCCCTCGGATGACATCTTACCACTTCCGAGCCCTGAGGATTCTCGCCCAAGCCTTCAGCCATGTTCTTCTCTGCAACAGGGCCCCGTACAGCAGAGCGTGCAGGACCTGTGCACTTCGCGTCCTAAAGCTAACACATCTAAGGAGTTTAACGGTGCTGAATGTCCTTGACAAGTAAGGGCCCAGCATGACTTTGAGTAGAGAAACTGGCAATAGATATGCCCAACTGCCTTGTTCCTGCTCCTTGGAGAGCTGCCTGAGATGGCTGTTGGCCCTGTCCCTCACGTGTTTTGCCAAATGTGTCTCTTGCTCTCCTTTCCCAACCGTGGATTGTTTCCTCTTGTAGCCCAAATCTCTCCAAAGTTATTTCCAATCCCTCCCACCTTCCAACAAAAGCTAGCTTTATTTATTGCTGACAGTACTTTAACATACACTGTATGTTATCATTTGTTGCCTGCATTTGGAATCCAAATGCAAGTTTCTCCACAGCACTGTACAGCTAACATCAAATTGGAGCACAGCTACAGGTATACATGGACAAAATAGTACATTTAAAAAAACTATCATTGGACATGACATGATAGTCCAGTAGCTAAACCCTCTGGCTGCTCTGATAGCCCAGTGGCTAAATCCTCGCCTTGTTTGCATCACTGGGATCCCATATGGGTACCAGTTCACATATCTGATTGCTCCACTTTCCTTTCCAGCTCTCTATTTGAGGCCTAGAAAAGCAGTCAAGGACGGGTCAAAGCCTTGGGACCCTGCACCTGCGTGGGAGACCCAGAAGAATTTCCTTGCTCCTGGCTTTGGATCAGCTCAGCACTGGCCGTTGTTGCCATGTTGCCACTTGGAGCGTGAACCAGCAGATGGAAGAGCTTTCTTTGTCTCTCCCTCTCTCTGTAAATCTGCCTTTAAATAAATAAATAAATAAATAAATAAATAAAAGCTGTTGTCCACATTAGGAGGAAATGGAAGAGGAAGAAGACAGAAGGAACTGCAGCGTTGGCTACAGATGAGAAAAGAACCTTAAAGCGAGCAGCAAGGACGGAAACAATTATACAGTTTTGTGTAAAAACTCTTCTGGTTGGTTCAAATGTCCCCAAAACATATTTGGAATGTCAAGACAGAGACTGGCCTTCAGAAAGCTGTACAACAAACATTTAAAAACCACAGAGGTCTGAAAACCTAGGTTATGTGTGACCATTTGCACGCTCTGATCTTTTTGTAGCAGGCTCATAGTTAAAGATCAAGAAAGAAGAGTAAATGAATTGGTGATTCACTTGCCAAGAAAACTTTCCTTGAAATGGGAAGTAGCCAGTGCAGACATTTTCATTTTGCCCAAAAAAGAATCATGAGCTTAAGACTTTCTCATTATTTTCACTTTGGACAAACAGTAAAATGTTCTGTGACATAATTTGGCGTAATGTACCAGTGCTGTGGAATAATAGCACCTATAGTATCCGTATCACATACGGGCACTGGTTCCTGTCCCAGCTGCTCCACTTCCAATCCAATTTTGCTCTGATGGCTTGGGAAAACAATAGAGAATGGGCTCAGGTCCTTGGTCCCCTGTACTCACATGTAAGACTCAGCCTGGCTGCTGGCTTTGGATAGGTTCAGCTCCCACCCTTGTGGCCATTTGGAGAGTAAACCAGTAGACAAAAGATCTTTCTGATGCTCTCTCACACAGTCTGTGAAATCTGCCTTGCATATAAAAATAAGTCGGCAGTAGCACTTAATATGTGTTTGTTGTTTACAATGCGAAACTACTTGTTAATTTTGTTTTCTCTGTATTTTCATATGCAAGGTAAATTTGGTTTGATGAATTTTATTCACTCCAACCATGGATTTGTTAAGCTTTATATAAACTTTCCAAAGATTTCTTGAGATGTTGGGAATATTTTGGATTCTCCACCAATGGATCCCACCAAGTGAAAATGCAACTCTTAACACCCTTCCGGAAAGGAAGCCTGGCCTCACTGAGCCCAGATAGTGTTCATTCTAACAGTAGGCAGGGATCAACACGTGCTCTCATTAAATTTTATTTCTTTATAGCTTACATTCAACTGTATAGTTAAAAAGAAAACTGACCAGTTAGAACATCAGTCAGCCTACTGTCCATGGATATCAGGGCTGGCTGTAGAATATTCTCACAGTTTATTAAGGAAAATGCTTATCCCCAGGAGAATAGCCAAAGAGGGAAAACCTAGATGATATTCTGCATGATTTAACTTAGGTGAGATAAAGAATTCACACACCACCCAGGAGACAGAAATACTTCAAAGGAAATCAGAAAGAACGTCTGAATGTCATGACCATCTGGAGACTTTTGATGGCCTTAGACCTCTGGCCCATTTTCTGAGGGTTTCAGTGGTTGGGTGCTGTCTAGGGTAGGCACCAGTCATGAGCTCACTCAAAGGGGATTCAGAAATCGGCCTAGAATAGGAGACAGGCCTGGGGACATCACTGGTTCCCCAAAGGCCCCCTTAGTTTAAATCTCATTTACCGACCTCCATAAACTTTTACTGTGCTGGATGATTCGGTCTAAAAATACCATGAGTAGATAACTGTCTTCCCAAAGCTTGCATCCAAGTTGAGGAGACAAGACACATATCCAAGAGATAGGCTACAAGGAGCATATATGCAGGAATACATATGCAAGAATAATACATATGCACGTTGTACAACCTGCCGATCACTGAAGGGTTATGAAACTAGATTCTGCCAGACCCTCAACCAGAAGCACTATCAGTACTTCGTCCGTTATACAATAAGGAAATCGTCTTGGTTTCCGCGCCCGATTTAGTAAATTGGAAAGCCAGGATTGGAACCCAAGCCATCAATAGCCATCAGGAGAACAATGACTGAATTACCCTGTGATTTACTACCATGCGCAGTTCAGACATAATGTACAGTTAGTCATCATGATGCTACTGGATCCGCTGTCATTCTGAAAGAAGCGGTGACTAGGTTATCATTTGTATAAAAGAATTTAATTTATTTCCACAGAAAATTATGAAACTGTGTGGGGTTTTTATATTTAATTTCTGTGGAAAAGGCCCCAAAATTATGTGAAAAGCACCACGATTATCTGATGCACAGATAATTTGAGCAACTAGAGATGTAAATCACTGAGTTTTTCATGTTCAAACTTCATGTCCAATGTTACTGCTACTTCATTAAATATGTGGAACTTTTTTTGGTTTGTATTGGAAAATCAGATTTTCCAGAGAGAAGGAGAGACAGAGATAAAGATCTCCCTTCTGCTGGTTCATTCCCCAAGTAGCCACGATAGCTGGAACTGAGCCAATCCGAAGCCAGGAACCAGGAACCTCATCTGGGTCTCCCACACGGATGCAGGGTCCCAAGGTCTTGCGCCATCCTCTTCTGTTTTCCCAAGCCACAAAGCAGGGAGCTGGAGGGGAAGTGGAGCAGCCAGGACATGAGCCATGATCCACAAGGGATGCTGGCTCATGCAATGTGAGGATTTAACTAAGCAACCACACTGGGCCCAATATGTGGAACTTTTGTTTCCTGTTCAACTCCTGCAAAAATTAGATAAACCATTCATGGACTCCTTATTGTGAGCCACAATTCCACAGCACTGGAGCCATAAAGGTGTATCGGGAATTAAGACAATATATTCAACATGAAAATCTGCCTCTCAAAAACAAATCAACTTCTTAGGACATGTTGTGATATCCAGGATTCCTTGTTCAACTTTCCTGCTTGGACACAAGGCACCAGGAAAGAGCAAATGGCTGGGCTGCAGTGAGCAGGCCCTTTCATTCAGCCTGCCTATGATTTGAGAGAGTGAAAGGCAGCCACAGTTCCAGAAGGATGAGCATACAGGAAATGCCTCAAGCACTATTAGTTCAGAATGTAGTCAAGTGTAACCACAAGGGCTCCTCTTGGAGGATCTGTCATGTGCACCTGTTATACATATCTAGCTGCTGGTGTTTGGCCTCTATTAAAAAAAAAAAAATCACACTGAATCTATACAAACTAGGTTTTTAGAACTGCTCAGTAGCAATGCTGGGATCCAGAACGCCCATGTGGCGGGCAGGAGCCATCACCTGCTGCCTCCCAGGCTGTACGTGAGCAGGAAGCTGGAAACAGGGGTAGAGCGAGGACTCAAACCCAGGAATGCGGGGAGCCACCAAGGGTGTTTTAACATCCCTGCAAATACCCACTCCGAAATTCATATTCTGTCAGTGATAGCCACTTACCCTTAGCCTTAGAAGTACTATTTAAGTTAGTTTTATTTTTATGTGAATTGATAGTAGTTTGGGTATTAAAAAAAATAATAACTGTAATGAATACAGACTAAAATGATCACACTCTTTCCACAATTGGAAGTGATTAGACGATATCAAATTTAATTCACATTGCATCAGAAAATACATATGAAATCAGCAAACAATTGTTCAGTCTTAAAAACACAGTGTTACTGATTGTCCCAATTATTGTTTCTTCAAAAGAAAAACAGCTCAGGGATCAGGGCTATGGCACATCATGTTGAACTTGCAACACTGATATTCCATATCAGAGCGCCGGTTCAAACCGCAGCTGCTTCACTTGCAGCTTCTTGCTAATGCCCTTGGGAAGTGAGCGGACGGGGGTCCAAGTGTCTGTACCCCTGCCGCCCACGTGCAAGACCAGCATGGGCTTCTGTTCTCCTCTTGGCGCTTCCCCAACCCTGGCTACTGTGGCCACTTGGACATTGAAGATTTGCATTTTTCTGTCACTCTGCTTTTCAATTAAGTTTATAGTAGTAGAAAAAAAGAGAGAGAACATGATGAAAGGAAAAAAATAAAAGTTTGGAGGTCCCAGTTCTCCTTTATTAAAGTTCAGCAAACTGAAAATATCTTGGCAAAGGCCTACCTCACCTATCAAAGAAGTTTTTTTAAAAAAAGATTTATTTTTTATTATTGGAAATGCATTTATAGAGAGGAGGAGAGACAGAGAGGAAGATCTTCTGTCTGATGATTCGCTCCCCAGGTGGCCGCAACAACCAAACGGAGCCAGTCCAAAGCCAGGATCTCCCACACGAGTGCAGGGTCTCAAGGCTTTGGTCCGTCCTCGACTGCTTTCCCAGGCCGCAAGCAGGGAGCTGGATGGGAAGTGGGCCTGCCAGGAGTAGAACCGGTACCCATATGGGATCCCGGCATGTGCAAGGCAAGGACCCCAGCCGCTAGGCCACCTCACTGGGCCCCAAGAAGTTTTCTTGGTTGGCAAGAAAACCATCTTCTTTTTTGGTCTTGGAGGCTGAAACTTGCAATTAAAAAAATGGTTGGGCTAACAAACAGAGCATGGCTTTTTTTTTAAAGATGTATTTAATTAGTTTTATTGGAAAGGCAGATACACAGAGAGGAGGAGAGATAGAGAGGAAGACCCTCCGCCTAATGATTCACTTCCCAAGTGACTGCAATGGTCAGAGCTGAGCTGATCCATAGCCAGGAGCCAGGAGCCAGGAACTTCCTCTGGGCCCCACACATGAATGCAGGGCCTCAAATCCCCAGGCTGTCCTCCACTGTTCTCCCTGGCCACAAGCAGGGAGCTGGATGGGAAATGGGGCTGCCAGGATAGGAACTAGCTCCCACACGGGATCCCCTCGCATGTAAGGCAAGGACCCCAGCCACTAGGCTACTGCGTTGGGCCCAGAGTATGGCTTTTTAACCATTATAGTCTTCAGCTTTCTGAGAGTCAAGTACCAGCTTTGCATCCTGCATGTTAGGAGATATTTGAATCTAGTGGGATTATCCAAAAGATATTTTGGTATATCAAGTCAGAATATTTAGAATTGTAATTTCCCCCACAAGCGAAACTAGAGACCAGGAGGGAGCACAGGTCATGCCGAGCTAGGCTCTTGTACCTACTGGTCTGTGTGAGCCAGGAACGCTAAGCCACAGTGTCTAAGGCAATCAAAATACCGGACTCAGAACCCTAACCAAGAAAAGACAGAAGACGGAACAAGTCAATCAACCATCTCAGCTATATGTTGGCAGCGAAATACGGGGCAAACAGAGACTCTAAGATGGACTATGTCAATCAGTAGATTCTTCAAAGATCTCATCGTGCTTGGAATGGCAAGATTGTTAGCAATTCAAAACTGGTGAACCATCAAAACCACTTGAACAAGACCTTCAGAGCATGCCCTCTATCTGGGACCTGGGGAGGGTGGGAAACTGGGTGGGGCTTCTCCCTTAATATCCCCCTTTAAACACGAAGGAAACAATATGGAAATAATAGTCTTACCCACTTTCCTGTAGCCCTTGAGCCTTTTTACCCCAATTAACTATGTAAAGTTTATAAAATAATTTTTAATTAACTCAAAAAAATTAAATAAATAATAGAATTGTAATTTCCTTGTTGTTGTTTGCTGTCCTAGACAACCGTAGCATTGTCATCACTCTCACCCCTAAAACCAGGATATTAATAGGTCACATTTAGTTTAAAACAGAGGAAAGGTATCTGCCCGTGCATCTTTCCCCTGGTAACCACAAGTCAGCTGTAGGTGTGGCTCCGACCTGTACTGTCTGAGACAGTGGTCACTAGTCAGAAGCAAGTATTTAAATTTAAATTAACAAAAATAGAATGAACTTTGAAAGTCAGTGCTTAAGTTGCACAAACCGCATATGTAAGGGGTTGCTGCATTGGACAGGGCTGGGGGCACTGTAGCGTCGGAGACTGCTCTATCGCGCTCATCTCATCTTGTGTTGGTTTTTTTTTTTTTTTTTTGGAAAGTGGAAAGAGAGATTTTCTTGCACTATTTCACTCCTCTAATAACCATAACAGCTAAGTCTGGGCCAAGCTAGGAGCCAGGAGCCAGGCATTCCAACCAGGTTCGCCCTGTGGGGAACAGGGACCAAAAACTACTTATACCATCTGCCATTGCCTTCACAAGTCCCTTAGCAGGGAACTTAATTGGAAGTGGAACAGCCAGGACTCAAACCTGCATGCATACAGATGTTGGCATCACGAGCAGAGGCTTAATGCACTATGCTGCAACATCTATCCTTGCCTGGTACATCAAGGACACTGCTAGACATTTGTTGATTAATTTACACTTCTCTTTCTCTGGTTCAAGAAGTAGCAGCATGTGACACACACACACAAAAACATGTAAACACCGCAAATTATGTTTACTCCAGTTTCTCAAAACCAGACCTATAACTTAATTTGCTCCTTCTCCATATCTGGAAGGAGATCACTTTAAAAGTATAATTTCATTCTTCAGTGAACTAAACAGATATGCTTTATTTTGTACGCTGGGTATACCAATATGTATATGATTTAAGAAATCAATTATAATAAGTGTGAGAGGCATTTTACCAAAAGATTTACTATTGTGAATATTTTCAAAAGTGAAAATTGCTTTGTGAAACACATCACTGTATGAAAATGAGAATTTGCAGTGACTTGAGTCAACAACGAAAAATAATTTTCTCTACAGATGCCAAGGTAGCCATCTGAAGCCGAGCACCTGGTTGGACTTAGTGTTATTATTAATTATACCTACATACCGAGCACAGTGCTGCACTGCACATATGTGCCTCATTTTATTCTCATGTTATGAGATAGAGCAGGTCCTAACCACCTGCATTTGGCAGATGATGCTCAGAAAGACTGATCTTTTGTGTCTGGTGCTCTATCTTCTTTTCACTTATACCAACAAGGGCATGTTGACCACCTGCAGTGACTCTGTAGAAAGGGGAACTTTTCATTGTTCCGCGCCATTTAGATGGAACCACTTTCCTGGAAATTCAATTTTTTTTTTAAGTTACATATTATTTGTGTGAACTGAAACTACTGTGTCATTCTACTGGAAAAATTAGATCTCACTCGCTGTTCACGGAAGACCTTTAGAGAGTACATCTGCTGAAATATCAGTGAAAAATGGGAGTGGTGCTGAAAAGAAAGCAGACTGTGTCAATCTGTGGAGTTAACCGATCTGATCCAGTGAGCACAACATGGAAGTGTTAAGACATTGGAGGAGCAATTGACAATGCTGATGGAGTGACTCTCACACCACCCCTCAGCCTGGAAAACCAAGAGCTGTGCTCTTCCTCACCTAGGAACCAACTGTTCCAGCGCTACACCACCGTGGTCACGAGCTGGAAGCCGCCGAGATCTGGAAGGTGCCACCTGCACGGCTGGCTGCGGCATCACCCAGGACCAGCTGCCGTGTGCACAGGCTACATGGATGCCTCACCATGCTCCCTGATGGAACTGCGTGCTGAGGCCCCTTCTGCAGCCAGCTGCTGTTACAGGAGACAGACGTGCCTCCGCAATGTGCCAAACAGCGGGCACAACTTCCCAGGTCTTACAGACAAGCGTGCGATCATTGAAACTGAAGTTCTTACATAATAGGAGTTGCAAGACAGGATACAGTAATAGCTGCAGGATGCAATCTTTGGCTTGCTCTACTTCAGTACAGGAAAGCAAGGTGCAAGGAGGATAAAGAGCTCAAATGTTTCCTTTAAATAAACCGTACATTTTTATACTGCATGTTTATAGAATACTGAAAAAAAGTATTCATATAAATTTATTAGAGGAACTCTATGACAATAGAAAGGCTATAGGATCAAACAAACTGTATTACTGTTGTAATACAACTTCCAGCACAGAAATTTCAACTTCTGCTATTCTGGTACTGCCCAATAGGTGTGATAATCCCATCTAGTTGCATTGCCTACTGTTGCGTAGGTTAGTGCACTCGTTAAAACTGCATATAAATCACCTAGGAATCTTACAAAAAATGTAGATTCTGATTAACTAGATTGGGATAGGTTCTAGTGCAATGGCTCAAAGGACTAATCCTACACCTCACAGCTGCAGTATCAAATAAGGGTGCTGATTCTTGCCCCAGAAGCTCCACCGCCTGTCCAGCTGCCTGTTGGTGGCCTAGGAAAGCAGTAGCAGATGACCCGAAGACTTGGGACCCTACACCTGCATGGGAAACCCAGAAGAAGCTCTTGGCTCCTGGCTTTGGATTGGCTCAACTCTGGCTAGTTGTGGCTATTTGGGGAGTGAACCAGCAAATGGAAGATCTTCCTGTCTGCCTCTGCCTCTCTCTCTGTAAATCTGCCTTTACAATAAAAAGAAATATTTTTCCAGAAAAAGCAGATTAAAATAGAACTTGCAATTCTAAATTTGTAGCAGGCGATGCTGGTGCTGCTCACGTACGGATCATCATGGGTGAGCCTTCCCAGACCAGGCTGCACGGTGAATGGCATATGCTGAGATAGTTAATGTTCCCCTTAACCCTGAGGCAGCCGAGTGAGGTCAGATACGGGCAAAGCATCCAAGCCAGTTGTTTCAGGCTTACATCAGTATGTGATAAAAATGATTGCCATCGGTACCGTGATATAGTCAGCATCGCATTATTTCAATAATATGTCAATTTAGTCTTGGATCAGTCTGCCAACATGTATGCTCTTTTTAAAATCTTATGCTAGAGATGGGTGTTTGGCACAGCAGTTAAGATGTTATTTGGGCTGCCCACATGGCATACAAGAGTTCCAAGGATCAAGTTCCAACTCCATTTCCGGTCCAGTCTCCCAACAATGTACACCGTGGGAGACTCGCACAGTGAGTGCTGCCACACACGTGAGAGATATCCTGAGTTGCTGCTCCTGGCTCACCTGGTCCAGCCCCAGCTGCTGTAGGCATTTGGGGGGTGAATGAACAAATGGATGCTGCATCTCTCTATGTATAGCTCTCTCTTCCACTCCCCTGCCCCTCTCTCCTGTCTCTCTCTGCCTTCCAAATAGAAAATAAATATTAAAATATTTTGTTACTACCAGAGACAGAAAAAAACATCGGGTGTCTTTGCAACAAATTACAGGAACCTAAGATAACAACAAGCAACTAATCTATAACCAAGTCAACCCTACCATAAAGATTTACAGTGAAAGAAAATTACGAATGTCAGTTTATCTCAGTCTGAAATCCAAGTCCATGCCATGGCTGCACATATTCCACCAGTGACACCAAAATGAAGGAAAAAAACATGCACTCTGCTTGTCCATCACACATGCAGTGCTCTTTGTAGAAAAGCGAAAAATCACCAAAAATGATTTTGTGGGAACACAAAACTTTCTGGGTCCTCTGAGAAAGTTCAGTTTGTCACCTCTGAGGATAGGACTCACTCCGCCCCCAAATACTGTGCATGCTTTACGACGGTTTCAACTTGATCTGGTGGCAGCACAGATAGAAGAAGGAATAAATAAGTTACAGTGGCAACCCTCTGTAGGCCTGTGCCGGATACCATAACTTAAAAGATGGCTAAATCATATAGTTAAGCCATTTTTCCCTGTCCAAATATATAAAATCACAGCAGGTAATACAAACGGGGATTCAAAGATATCCTTTATGTGCCTGAAGTCTTACTGTCATTCAAAAAACCTAGAACTGACAAATGTATTGGAGAGCAGGGCAGTTGCCTGCTGCTGTAGTTTCAGGCCGGTGGCTCAAGCACATCCGAAAGTGTTACAATGCTCCAGGAGTGGACAAACTGGGATTAATGTGACATGATGCAAAACGCAAGAATGAAGATGTGAAAGGACACTGAACCTGACCGTGAGGCGCCAGATCTTGCCTAAGGAGCAGTGGACAAAATGTGAGGAGGAGAAAAAAAAGGGCCCGGCGGCATGGCCTAGCAGCTAAAGTCCTCGCCTTGAACATGCCAGGATCCCATATGGACGCCGGTTCTAATCCCGGCAGCTCCACTTCCCATCCAGCTCCTTGCTTGTGGCTGGAAAAGCAGTTGAGGACGGTCCAAGGCTTTGGGAGCCTGCACCTGCATGGGATACCCGGGAGAGGTTCCTGGATCCTGGCTCCGGATCAGCATAACATCGGCCGTTGCACTCACTTGGGGAGTGAATCATCGGATGGAAGATCTTCCTGTCTCTCCTCCTCTCTGTATATCAGACTTTCCAATAAATAAATAAATCTTTACAAAAAAATTACTAATCCTGTATAGTCTATACATTCTACACAAAATATAAGAGCCATAACAATAATTTTCCACAAAACATTTTAAATATTTCAATTAATATTTGACAAGTAAAAATAATGTTACATGGGAGAATTTAAGTTTAATCCAAATTTACATAGAAGCCAGACATATGAAGGTGTTCATATTATCTATGATATCAAAGATTAGGAAAGTCATTAGATAAATTTTGATTCTCACCCTGATATGCTAAGCAATAATGATAAAAATCTTTTGTGTGTGTATGTGTTGAAACAAACTAGTCTTGCCGATTTTTTATTATTATTATATTTTTGACAATCTTTACATAGTTAATTGGGGTAAAAAGGTTCAAGGGCTACAGGAAAGTGGATAAGACTTATTTCCATATTGTTTCCTTCATGTATCTGAGGTAAAGGGGGATATTAAGAGAAAAGCCCCACCCACTTTCCCACCCATCCCAGGTCATGGATGTGGGGCATGCTCCGAGGGTCTTGCTCAAGTGGTTTTGATGATTCACCAGTTATGAATCGCTGCCAATCTTACCACTCCAAGCACGATGAGGTCGTTGAAGCATCCACTAATTGACATAGTCTATCATAGAGTCTCTGTTTGCCCCGTATTTCGCTGCCAACATATAACTGACATGGTTGATTGACTTGTTCTGTCTTCTGTCTTTTCTTGGTTAGAGTTCTGCGTCCAGCATTTCGATTGGGGAGATTCCCAAAGAAACTTTGTCTGAGGTGTTCCCAGACCAGATTCTTGTATGTTCTAACAAGCACAGGGCCAGGCACAGTCCATCGCCCTGATCAGCTGGTGGTTGCAATTGCTGGGTTGGTTCTGTTTTCAGTCCCAACTTCCACTGGAACCAATGGGTGTTGCAGTCCAGCCTGAATGATGATAAAAATCTTATAAAGGTGTATCACTTATTGGAAAGTCTTTAAAAGCCTAATACAAAAACACTTTGTGTGTGAATGTGTGTGTATGAGTAGGTTCTAGGGTTTCCCAATCATGGCATCACTGACAATTTGACCAGATAATTCTTTTCTAAGAAGAGGATGTCTATAGCGAGATGTTTAGCAATATTCTTGGCCCTGGACCCAGCACGATAGTGTAGTGGCTAAAGTCCTCACCTTGAACGCACCAGGATCCCATATGGACAGTGGTTCTAATCCCGGCAGCTCCACTTCCCATCCAGCTCCCTGCTTGTGGCCTGGGAAAGCAGTTGAGGATGGTCCAAAGCCTTGGGATCCTGCACCTGCGTGGGAGACCTGGAGGAAGTTCCTGGTTCCTGGCTTCAGATCAGCGCAGCACCAGCCTTTGCGGCCACTAGGAGTGAATCATCGGACGGAAGATCTTGCTCTGCTGAGCACTTTTTGGAGCTTGCTCAAATTGATAATTGATGGCGATTTTTCAAATTATTTATGTGAGACAGAAATAGGCCGTTCATCCTCTGGCTTAATTCCTAAATACTTTCAACAACCAAAGTTGGGCCAGGCCAAATTCAGGAGCCAACAACAAGACTTCAGTCCTGGGCAAAGTCCTACCCTAGCAGCTGAAGTCCTCAGCTTGCATACAATGGGATCCCATATGGGTGCCAGTTCATGTTTCTGGCTGCTCCATTTTCCAACCAGCTTCCCACTAGAGGTCTGGGAAGCAATGAAGGCGGGCCCAAAGCCCAAATGGAAGATCCAGAAGAAGCTCCAGGCTCCTAGCTTCAGATCAACTCAGCTCTGGCTGCTGTGGCCACCCGGGGAGTGAACCAGCAGACAGAAAATCTTTGTCTCCCCTCTCTGTAAATCTGCCTTTCCAACAAAATAAATAAATGAATAAATCTTAAAAAAAAAAAACTAAACTAAATGTGAAACATTTCTGTATCTAACGCTTGCAAAATAGCCTACTGTCATTATTATGTCATTTAATGGATGTGAACACAAGAGTTTCCATTTTGGATTCTTTCATTGTGCCATTCATGAACTCCCCCAAACAACTGCAACAGTCAGGACTGGCTCAGGCTGAAGTCAGGATCCTGAAACTCCATCCAGGTCTCTCATGAGAACACTAGGTGCCCAAGTACTTGGACCATTTTCCACTGCTTTCCCAGGTACCTTAGCAGGGAACTAGATTAGAAGTGGAGCAGCTGGAAGTTGAACCAGAACTCCCATATGGGATGCCAGTGTTGCACGTGGCAGCCAATGTGTTATACCACAACTGGGGCCCCTGTGTTCTTTTAAGTTTAAAGAAAAAAGGTTCAGGTTGTTGCAACTGTAGCCTCCTTCCAGGGACTGATCCCGAGTTAGTCCAGCTGATCTGGAATCACTCTCTTGTGGTTCTGAGGCTTCCATAGAGTCCCACAGCACTCCACTAGCTTTACATGGTCAGAGTAATGTATTTTGAAGATGCCTAACATATCAGATATTATATGAGAAGCAGTTCTAAACTGATAAGTGTGCAACCTTTGAGAAGTGCAGTGGCTCTGTCTTATCAAGACACATCGCGGTATGGTCTGCACTTAGATCCTTTTGATGTTGGGGCCGGCATACCCACATGGGGCACACTAACTGTCACCTTAGCTACAAAGGAAATGATGTTGAGAAGCAGGTGTTCATGGCAGCACCACCTGCTATTGTACCAGTGGCTCTTTTTTTAAATTCATTTATTCATTTTTATTGGAATGGCAAGTTTACAGAGCGAAGGAGAGATTAAGATCCTCTGTCCGCTGATTCACTCCCCAAATAGCTGTAATGGTCAGAGTTCAGCCAGTTTTAAACCAGGAGCCAGGAACCTCTTCCAGGTCTCCGACATTCGTGCAGCTGCCCAAGGCTTTGGGCCATCCTCCACTGCTTTTCCAGGCCACGAGCAGGGAGCTGGATGGGAAGTGGAGCAGCCAAAACCCGGCACCCATATAGAATGCCAGCACTTTAAGGTGGGCGATTAGTCAGTTCAGCCACCACACCAGCCTGGTACCAGTGGTTCTTACCTCATTACTTCCATTAAGCACCAAGCTAAGCCAACATTCCTCTACGGGAGAAACTGGGCTGTATTCAGCCTGGGGGAGAGCCTTGGAGCCTCTGGAAGCCACTAAACTGCTATGTTAACAGCATCCTTCACCACTTTTGCAGAATTCACCAACAGCAAACATCAGGGGTCAGCAGCAGTCTCTCAGTCTCTCAGTCTCCCAGGTGGGTGCAGGGTCCCCAAGGACTTGGGTCATCCTCCATTGCTTTCCCGGGCTATTGGCAGGGAGCTGGATGGAAGTGGAGCAGCCGGGATACGATCCAGTGCCCCTATGGGATGCTGGTATTCACAGGTGGAGGGTTAATAATTGAGCCTTTGCACCAGCCCTGAAGAGGCATTGTTTCATGGAAAAAGTGAGCATGGAAAAAAAGAAGCAAGTGCAACTAGAAATACAAAAGTTTCCAGTTACACAAAGAAAAATTAGAAGAAAAAAAAATCGATCCATTTATGGCTAATACATTTTCAAAGTAAAAAAAGAATTAATACTGTTCATCAGAAAAAAATATGTAAGTCCAACCAAGACTGGCCCAGGGGATTAGGCCCTTCAAATTCACCTAAAGCCAATCTCCTCTCTGTCCTTCCCACGCCCCGTGTTGAATAGCAAGCTCACAAAAGACCCATAAAGAAGAAGCCGTATCTTTGCACTGAGTCTGACCTTTCTCAAAGGCGAATGTGGTTACGGCTATAATAAGAAGCTGTTCACATCGTGCTGGACCTCATTGTTATCTTGTAAAACTGGGCAGGAGTTTTATCCTAAACCTACCAACCAAGCTGACAATTCCACAGAAGGCAAAGCTAATGCCGCTGCGACTCTCATTTTAGGCAACTTTATTTTTCTGGGGAAATCGCAGTTTAGACATTTGTAATCTGATTTTTTTTTTTCATAAAACAAGTTAAAGAATGTCTAAGGGGGAAAAAAAATCTAGTGTCAAGACCCAGTGAAGGCAAATGCTACTGAAAATTTCTGTTGGGTTAGGAGAAATTTCCAATGAGACAAAAAATTTAATAATTAATTTGAAAGTCACAGTTACAGAAAAAGAGGGCGGGGGGGGAGAGAAAGGAGAGAGAGAGAGAGAGAGAGAGAGAGAGAGAGAACAATGGGAAGATTGTCTATTCACTGATTAACTTCCCAGATGCCTGCAACAGGCAACGTTGGACCAGACTAAACCCAGAATCTTCATCTGAAACTCCCAGGGACCTAAACTTGGGCCATCTCCCACAGCTTTGTCAACAGGGAACTGGATAAGAAGTTACATGACTGAGACTTGAACTGGCACCTTTATGGATGATGACTCTGCAGACAGAGGTTCTACCCACACACCACAATGCTGCCCTCCCCATCCTTTTTTTTTTTTTTCTTTTTGAGATTTATGTATTTTTATTGAAAAGTTAGATTTTACAGAGTGAAGGAGAGACAGAGAGAAAGATCCTTCATTCACTGGTTCACTCCCCAACTAGCCTCAATGACCAGAGCTGAGCAGATTCAAAACTAGGAGCCAGGAGCCTCTTCTGGGTCTCCAGCATGGCTGCAGGGTTCCAAGGCTTTGGACTTTCCTCTACCAGATTCCCAGGCCACAGGCAGGGAGCTGGAAGGGAAGTGGAGCAGCTGGGATATGAACTAGGGCCCATATGGGATCCCAGCACGCAAAGCAAGGACTTTAGCCACCAGGACCTCACCAGGTCCTCCCCCATTCTTACAATAGTTCTTTTTTTGTTTTGTTTTATGAACTAAAACTTTTTCAATTTCACACTTTCAGAAGAAAGAAGAAAAAAGGATCTTAAAATTCTAAGGCTAGGGGCCCGGCCCCGTGGCCTAGCGACTAAAGTCCTCACCTTGAACACCCGGGATCCCATGTGGTCACTGGTTCTAATCCTGGCGGCCCCACTTCCCATCCAGTTCCCTGCTTATGGCCTGGGAAAGCAGTCGAGGATGGCCCAAAGCCTTGGAAGAGCTCCTGGCTCCTAACTTCAGATCAGCTCAGACTCGGCTAGTGCAGCCACTTGGGGAGTGAATCATCAGATGGAAGATCTTCCTCTCTGTCTCTCCTTCTCTCTGTATATCTGCCTTTGCAATAAAAATAAATCAATCTTTTAAAAATTGCTTCCTTACCTTGGTATCATGCATCTATGAACAAAATAAGCTACAGGATCCGTGCTCATAGATGCTGTTCCTACAGCTTCAAAATTCACCTATACTACAAACCTGCATTTTATTTTTGTCTTTTACCATTTGAATGAAGGTCATTCCTAATCTGATGCTATTGAGCACATTCACAAACACACCCTAGTCTATGACAATATGGTTCCGTTGCCTTCCCCCCCCCCCCCCCCCGCCAAACTAAGATCTGCCTGGTTAGGAGCAGCTAAAACATGAGGTCAGAATCAAATGCATTTGATCTTGAAGACTAAAAAGTACAAAGCCACACTGACCATTGCCTCTGGGGAGGAACGTACTTCTGTTTTCCCCTTCTTCACTGGAACTTAATCCATGGTGCCTCTTCTGGAGAGAAAATAATAAACACAATCCTGGTGCAGATAAAATGTTTAAATGAAGGTCAGGGGGAGAATGAGAGATTCAAATCACTCTGACACCAATCATGGTAAATTACAACAGCTTCCAACAATTACTTAGTTCTTATTGTAAAGTATTTACCATAGCAACAGTGGCATCAAATTGCTCTTAAAAGGCCCCAAACCATGCACAGAAAAAAAAAAAAAAAAAAAAGGAAGACAAGAGAAAAATCATTCCTGGCCCTGCATTTCTCAATGTGGAAACAAAAGGATACTGAATCATACAGTGCTAACACAAATGGGTTCCACGTGCACCACGCTTGCTTCTTCATGTGAACTTCATTAAATACTCACTTGCAGGTGTGTTTGTGATGGTGGGATCTTCCCTGTTGTTAGTGAGCACACACTCTGTGCCTGGCCATAGGTCCTTCATCTCCATGGGCTCATCTCATCACTGCAAACATCTTCAAGGCTAAGTGCTCGCCTCATTTTACAAATGGAAATACACACTCAGAAAAATGACCTAGTTTCTGGGCCCAGCAGCAGCCAGGGGCTAAATCCTCACCCTGCATCCACCGGGATCCTATATGGGTATCAGTTCATTTACCAGCTGCTCTACTTCCCATCCAGCTCCCTGATTGTGGCCTAGGAAAGCAGCAGAGGATGGCCCAAAGAGTTGGGACCCTGCACCTGTGTGGGAGACCTGGAAGAAACGTATGGCTTCTGGCTTCAGCTCAGCTCAGCTCCAGTCATTGCAGCCACTTGGGGAGTGAACCAGTGCATGGAAGATCTTTCTTTCTCTCTCTCTCTTCCTCTCTGTTTATCAGCCTTTCCAATTTCTTAAAATTATCTAATCTGCTGAAAGCACACAATTAGTAAGTGATAACCGATCAGCTAAACAAATTTAAGTTTTTCTGACCAGTCTTGCTGAATTTTAGATATGTTCAAAGAAAAACTTTAGACAAAGTAAGCTGAACAGTTTAGCAAAACTTAATTGATGACTGGGGTAGCACTCAGCACCAGCATTGGTTTGGAGAGCTCCACAGCCATGTTGTGGACAGGGAACTTGCAGAGGAGGGAAGACAGAAGACAGGAGGAAGCTGTTTGATTGGTTAGTGTGGAAAGACCCTAGCTAAAGGCCAGTTACTAGTTTCTGATGGGTGAGTTTCTAATTAGAGATTACTTGGTGATTTCTGATAGGTAAATCCTCTATCGAATTGGATTTGCTTACTCAGAAATATAAAGTACCAGGGTTGTCCAGTCTAATGGTCTCTCGATTTGATTTTTTACAACATATGGTATATCTTACAAAGAAATGTCTGACTCGTGATTGCTCTAGTTCAGAGGGTTAAGCCAACACTTGCAGTGCCAGCATTCCATATCAGCACCAGTCCAGCTCCTGGTTCCTCTTCCTCTGATCCAGCTCCCTATAATTATGCCTAGGAAAGCAGGGGAAATGGCACAAGTGCTTTGACTCCTGCCACGTACATAGCATGCCTGGTTGGAATTATGGGATCCTAGCTTTGGCCTGGTCCAGCTCTAGTTGTTGTAACCATTTGGGGGAGTCAACCAGCAGATAGAAGCTCTCTCTCTCTCTATCACTATGGCTTTCCAATAAACAAATACATCTTTCTCAAAGAAAAGAAATATCTGACTTAAAAGATAAAATACATGGTTTACAAAGTATTTACTTTGGGGACAACTTGTCCAGAACATCAAACAGTAACTTACAACAACAAGCTGTTTTCAGTGGTCCCGGCGAGCAGGGTACATTTAGGGAAATGTTACAGGCAGAGAAAACAACGATCTTAAAAGGGACACTGCAATCAGAAATCACAGAACAGATTCACTGAACTGTGCATGACCACACCTTGCTGCCTCACGCATGCACAGCCCTAGGTGGCACGCTTCAGGAAACAGCTACTGAGGCAGCAGCTTTCCATTGTCTAGACGACAGATCAGCACGCTGTGATCCCAGGACCCCATCTGACCCAAGGCCTGCTTTTGCAAATAAGGTTTTATTGCAACACAGCATGCCCACTTGTCTATGCATCATCTGTGGCTATTTTCACACTGCCATTGCAGACATGAATATTTGTGATAGAAACCACAGCGTACGGTACCTAACAGCTTTGTAGAAAAAATCCTGCCAACCTCGAGCTCCAGAGTGATGCCAGAAATGCCAGTCTATTTTATATTTATAGAGTTTTAAAATCTAAATATTTGTGTAAATGTACACATATGGACTTACAAATTTTTTAATATTTTTTTTTTTTTTTGGAAAGGCAAATCCATAGAGAAGAGGAGAGACAGAGAGGAAAGATCTTCTGCCCACTGATTCACTTCCCAGGTGGGTACAACGGCCGGAGCTGAACTGATCCAAAGTCAGGAGCCAGGAGTCAGACGCTTCTTCTGGGTCTTCCACACAGGTGCAGGGTCCTGAGGCCTTTTTTTTTTTTTTTTTTTTTTTTTTGGTGGACTGCTTTCCCAGGCCAAGGGAGCTGGATGGGAAGCAGGGCCATCAGGATTAGAACCGTGCCCATACGGGATCCTGGTGTGTGCAAGATGAGCATTTAGCCACTAGGCTAGTACACCGGACCTGGACTTAAAACTTTTTAAAAGAGAAAAATACATCTGAAGTAGTAGAAATAGACTTTGAAATCGATGGTAGTCATTTTTGTCAAGAACAATTGCTCAAGGTTTTTATGACTGTGGAGTTATGGTTTGAATACGTGTTCCCCAAGACTCAGGAGTGTACTCTCCAAAGTCTCGTGTTACTGGTAGAAGGCGGATTAGGTCTTAAAGTACCCGTGACAGGATTCCGGTGGCTTTCATAGGATACCACATAGACGTCCATGTACCTTCTGCCACTTCCTATGTGTTGCTCTGTGCCACCTTAAGACTCTACAAGCAAAAATGCCTGGGCTTCTGCCACAAGAGACCAGGATGGAGGCCCAGGCTCCTGACGTCAGCCTGGCCTGGCCTGGCCTCTTACCACCATTTAGGGGCCTGAACCAGCATATGGAAAAGCTCTCTGTCTCTCTTAGTCTCTCCCTCTCTTTCTCTGTCACTCTACCTTTCAAATCAACAAATAAGCAAATCTTTCAAATGTATAAACAAATATTGGTTTTTCCTGGCCAATGCAGTAGCTCAATTGGCTAATTCTCTGTCTTTAAGTGCTATCATACCAAATGGACACCAGTTCATATCCTGGCTGCTCTGCTTTTCCTCCCAACTCCGTGCCTGTGGCCTGGGAGAGCAGTAGAGGATGGCCTGAAGCCTTAGGACCTTGCACTTGCATGGGAGACCTGGAAGAAGCTCTTGTCTCCTGGCTTCGGATTGGCTCAGCTCTGGCCATTGTGACCAATGGGGGAACGGATCAGAGAATGGAAGGGTTTTCTCTATGTCTCCTCTTCTCTATATAAGTTTGCCTTTCCAATAAAATATGTGTATATATAAAAGAAAATAAAAGTATATTTTTAAAAATATTGTTTTCTCATTTATGAGCTTTTTAAATTGGAAAAAGGATTTAATTAAACCTTTGTCTCTTCTCCGAAGATGGAACAATTTGTTATTAAAACATGTACTTCATAACTAATTTATTGAAGGTTCAGAAAATAAGAATAAGAAAAGAACAGACTTAGAGTAGATAATTTTGTTAAAGGTTTACTTTATTTTTATTGAGATTTACAGAGAGAAGGAAAGACAGAGAGAAAGATCTCCATGTGCTGGTTCACGCCCCAAGTGGCCACAATGGCCCAAGCGGAGCCAATCCGAAGCCAGGAGCCATGAACTTCTTCTCCGTCTCCCACACGGGTGCAGAGACCAATGCTTTGGGCCGTCCTCGACTGATTTCCCAGGCCACAAGCAGGGAACTAGAAGGAATATGGAACACCCGGGATACGAGAACTGGCACCCGTATGGGATCCAGATGTGTGCAAGGCAAGGACTTTAGCCACTAGGCTACTGCACCAGACCCATAGCAGGTCTTTTTTTTTTTAAATTTTACTTTTATTGGAAGGACAAATTTACAAAGGAAGAAGAAACAGAGAAATCTCTTTCAATTGCTGGTTCAGAGTAGATCATTTTTTCATGACAAAACAATAGAAAATGTCTTGTTTTTACAGAAATAGTAATTAAAAGAAAAACAGGGCCCAGTACGGTGGCCTAGCAGGTAAAGTCCTCGCCTTGAACGCACTGGGATCCCACATGGGTGCCAGTTCTAATTCCAGCAGCCCCACTTCCCATCCAGCTCCCTGCAGTTGAGGATGGCCCAAAGCCTTGGGTTCCTACACCCGCATGGGAGGCCTGGAAGAAGTTCCTGGCTCCTGGCTTTGGATTGGCACAGCTCTGGTCGTTGGACTCACTTGGGGAGTGAATCATCAGACAGAAGATCTTCCTTTCTGTATATCTGACTTTGCAATAAAATTTAAAACAAATCTTTAAGATAAGAAGGAAAAACAGAGCTAAGATTAAAATGATCTTGGCAGTTTATCACTGAAACCAAACGAAGAACACTCAGGTCTGTGGTTTCCGGGATGAAGGTTTCTACTTCAAATGGCATGAAATCCAATATCAAACCCAGCTCACGGCGGGGCTGTCACTGTGGCCCAAGTATTTGGACACCTGTCTCCCATGTGGGAAACTCAGAGAGACCCTGGTCACTGGCTTCAGCATAACCAGATCTGGCTGGGGAGTAAAGCAGCAGTCGTAAGATCTCTCCATGTTTCTCTGTCTCTTTGTGTGACTCTGTCTTCCAAATAAAGAAATAAATGTTGTGAAAAGAAAGGAAAGAAGAAAGGAAGGAAGGAAGGAAGGAAGGAAGGAAGGAAGGAAGGAAGGAAGGAAGGAAGGAAGGAAGAAAGAAAGAAAGAAAGAAAGAAAGAAAGAAAGAAAGAAAGAAAGAAAGAAAGAAAGAAAGAAAGAGAGAAAGAGAGAGAGAAAGAGAGAAAGAAAGAGAGAAAGAGAGAAAGAAAGAGAGAAAGAAAGAAAGAAAGAAAGAAAGAAAGAAAGAAAGAAAGAAAGAAAGAAAGAAAGAAAGAAAGAAAGAAAGAAAGAACAGAAAGAACAGAATACTAGCTTACTTTTGAAGGCCTCTCAGTCCTGTTTAGGCCCAGTTTTCTTTTTTGGTTTTATCCAACATCACATCACAATAGTCTACTTTCCTGTACTACTCCTCAAGCCTCACTCATTTGGAAAGCTTTGGGCACAAAACTTAGTTATAATTGTTTGTGCCACTGAATAATTGCCTCATTTCCTGTTTTCTCTCTTATCCAGATACAACAACAGGTACTAAGTTGTACAGGATATGACATGGGCAATATTGCAACAATCAAGAAAGCAATTACTCCAACTCTTAAGCCTCTTTACTTCTTCTCACTGCAGGAGGTTATCTCTTGCCATTAACACAGAAAGTGGGATAGGAGCTGTGCAAACAGCAGCGGAGAAAAAAAAAAATCACTGTCAATCAGCCACCTGCTCTGCCTCTCTGGGGTAATGTGTATGTGCGTGCATGTGTGTGTGCTTAATGAAAGCTTTCCCTCTAATCGGGCCCTGACTTTGACTTTGGCTTGTATAATCTTAAGTTTATTTTATATGTTTATAAATCTCACTTTGAAGAAAGGCTCATGTGTGACAGTCAACATGCAGAAAACAGCATGAATACTTAGGACAAAATGAGGAGCTGAGGTGCTTAGAAATTCTGCAGTCACGTTATCAGCTCCTTAACAACACTTGTGCCACAGCAGATGAATCACTTTTCATGCTATAGTCAAACCTAAGAACTTACCCAGAAACTTGTTTCTACAGTATTTTTTTAAACCCACTTTCCTACAGAAATTGAAACCCTTTCAAACTTCTGTTTTCAAAGAATAATTACAGCAGTGGTCGCCCAGGTCAAGGGGCTGAGGGATGTGTGTGGGAATGACGCCTGTTATTCAGTAGAGGACTACTTTTGGGAAACATAAGAATATTCTACTTAAATTTTTTTTTTCAAATATTTATTGATTTGAAAGGCAAAGCAGTAGAGAGGGAGAATGAACGATGCCTTCGATCTGCGGGGGCAAGAGCTGTGTTAATATTTTCACTCTGGGCTCTTACCCTGTATACACACAGTCTCAGGACTCACATATATAAGACACACAATGTGGTAAGACTTATTTAAAAGGTGAAAAAGTGAGCACACACACAAGTGTGAGTTGCCCCACACAGAAAAATACCCTTCGTGAGTGGGCAGTGGGTCAGACGTTTCCGCAAAAGGAAAAGGGGGGGACGCAGAAAGGACACACCCAACAGCCTCTCCAGCCATGATCCAAGGCAGGAGTCCTCCCGACACTGGTCTCCTTTACGAGGTTTTGGAGGGGGGGAGCCACCTGGGAATTTCGTGGCATCTCCACTCATTCCTCATGGACCTCAAAATCCATGTTTTCATGGAGCCCTCCTTAGGTCCCAGAAGAAGCAGGTGCATCCTGGGTTGGGGCGTTGGGGTTGACAGGAAGGAGGATAGAGGAAGTGGAGGAAGGAAGATAGAGGAAGTGGAGGAAAGAAGGAAGGGAATTTCAATATATTCTTAGAATCATATCTAGGAACTACGTTGAATCTATTAAAAACTCATTACATTAAAATATAAAAGAATTAAATGGGGGCTTACAACTTCCAACTCACATCCATTGTTTTACTTCCCAAATGGCCATAAAAGCCAGGACTGGGCAGGCCAAAGTCAGGAGCCAGAAACTCCATCCTGGTCTCCCACATGTGTGGCAGAGGCCAAAGTACTTGGACCATCTGCAGTTTAGCCGGGTTCATTAGCAGGAAGCTGCACTGCAAGTTGAACAGCTAGGAATCAAACTGGCACTTCAGCATGGGACACCAGTGTCGCAAGGAGTGAACCAGCCCACTGCACAACAAAAGCCTCCCATGAAAATGTTCTAAACTTAGATTCTGGCAAGGATTACATTTCAGTAATATCTCAGTAAAGATGCTTTTTTGACAACAATGTATCTCGGAAGATGCTGGAGTCCGTGCAGTAGATGTGGGAGACCCGAAGGTGTGAAGGGTATTGTTCCATTGCAGGCAGGGCTGCAAGGAATTTCCCACTGCATGGTGGGAATGCAGCTCCACCTTCCTTTGCATGGACACCGGGCCACCCAGCAGGAGGAATTCTAATCCATTCAGGCATTGTTTGCTACTGTGGAGTTGACTTTTTACTGTCAATGTGAGCTTGAAGGTTAATGGCAATAATAACATCTTACAAAACGGCCTTCTATTATTCATACTGTCTTGGCTGTCCCCATTGACCTTAGCTAATGAAGGGATCTGTGTTTAGGGTTTCATTCTTTCCTTGACCTTTAGGTTCTCCTTTTCTTTGTGATACAAGATTGAGTTGTAGAGTAAGGATTGTAGTAGTAACTTCTATTGAGTTTTTAGGTGAAACAAATGGCAGAATTATTCTTGGGTACACCCACTTGACCCTGACATCAAAAGTCTGTGCCAGAGCTTGTGAGCTTGTAAAGGGGACAGCTTTCTCGCATTTGTGCATTATGATCCTGGATTTGTAGTGGTCCATTTATTTTCTCTATGCCTATTCCACGCACCCTTCTCGAGTCCTGAATTCAGCTGGAGCTGGACTTCGGCAGGAAGAGGAATCTAAAATGAGAAGTTGCTGAAAAGAGAAGTTAGTGGTTTTTTGGATGACTAATCCATTTTGTAAAACATATAGGATAGAAAACCAAGGACAGACAGGTTTCGTGTTATGAGGGTTCAGGAAATTTTGTATTTGAAAGGTAGAGAGGTAGAGAACTCTAGAGAGAGAAACGAAGGGGGATAAACAAAGAGATATTCCATCTGTTGGTTCACTCTCCAAAATCCAGCAACAGCAAGGACTGGCCTAGGTCAAAGCTAGAAGCCAGGACCTTCATTTAGCCTTAATGTGAGTGGCAGGGACCTAAGAATTGGAGCCATCGCCTGCTGCCTCCCAGCAGGTGATGAACAGGGAACAGAGAGCAGAGTGAGGACTTGAACCTAGGCACTTCAGAACTGGATGTAGTCATTGCTGCACAAAATATCTGCCCCCAGATTTGAATTTTTTCATTCAAGATAGCCTAATGTCATTCTCTCTCCCCACCTCACATGATGGTAACTCATTGTGCGTTTATCTCATGAGCAATCTAATCCAACCCAGCTCCGTGACACACATGAAGAATGGGTAGCCCAGAGGCTGGTCACAGTGCCCTGTTCTTTCACTTCATTATCACAGAGGTTGGAAAGCAAAACACTTCTGTTTCCCTCTTCTGCCTCTATGGGCTGTTTGATCCAGTTCTGACCAATAGGATATAAGCTGAATTCTCAGATATCTCTTCCCGGATGAAACGGGATAGACAAACCTGGCAGACCCTGTTACCCTTCTATCCCTGTTGCCTCTTCCCTCTTCTCTCTGCCTAGAAAGCAGACCTGAAGCCGAGAGCTGCAGTAGCCAATTGGTGACATCGGATGGCAAACATGAGGCTAAATGCACCCATGCTAAGAAGATGGCTACAGATCAGAGCCTCGGTGCTTGCCAACATCTCTCAGCAGGTGCACCAGCTACTGGATGCGGACTTCTCATTATGTCAGAACAATAAGACTTGCTTTTGTTCAGCTACTTTGTCTTGCAGTTGCAAACAGGTATCCCATTACAACCAAAAGCTATCTTACAAGCCAGTTGTAAGATTTATAGCTTTCGATTACTTGGATACGTCATTGTCAAAAGGATCTAATGTCTGTCTGCTTCTATTTATAGAAAAGACCATTTAAAGTTAGTTAAATTGGAATTTATCCAATTGTTTGAAGAAAAAAAATTACCTTAAACTTTTAAGCTAAATTGAATATATTTTATAATGGGCTTTTGACCTAGAGGGTAGAGTTTCAGAGTGACAGGAGTAGATGCCTGGGACTGGCTCTGACCCCAGTTTATTGCTGATGCAGACCCCTCGGAGGCAGCAGTGATGGCTTAAGCAGTTGTCTTCCTGCCACTATCCTGAGGGAGCTGGGCTCTAGCTTTCATTTTTGGCCCATAGTAAGTCTTGGCCATGTGGCCATTTGGGGAGGAATCAGTGGTGAGAGATTCTGTCTAGCTGTAGTCCACACAACTGTCACAACATTCAAATAATGAACTCCATAATCGTTTACCTTTATTATAGATATGATAAAAAAAAATGCTATGCTAGCCATCTGTGCAATGGGAAAGAAAAAGAAAAATGTTGTTTCTCGGAGGAGCATTTAAGGTAGGCCTTAAAGAAAGAAAGGAAAATTCCAGGCAGAAAGAATAGCACAGAAACCTGGGACGTCAGAGGGTATCATGGGTTTGATCAACAGGAGAGGTGGGAGAAATGGAGATGAGCTGGAAGATAAGACGAAATCAAGTTGCGTAAGTCCAGGGCACCAGACCAAGTAAAATGCATCCTATAGAACAGAGAAAGCTCTACTATAGTGTTTGAAATGAAGGACTGACATCCTCTTACAGATGTTCTACAGACGATCTGCAGCAGTGACATTGCGTAAGTGGGTGGGGGGGATACGGAGACTAGAGCAGAGTAGCTAGCAAGAGAGCTTAGGTGTCTGAATAAAAAGATCACCCTGCAGAAGCTGTGGCAAGCCTTGAGGAAGGGAGCCGAAGGAGAACCGAGCCGAGGGAGCACCAAGCCGAGGCTCAGTGTCTACACTCAGGCCAAGTCTGCGAGAAATAGAGGTCAGTGTTCCCAAGAAATACAGCCAAGGCTATTAAGGACCATGTGGTAGCGGCTGCAGGCGCAGCATCAGAAGCCAGCAGAGTATGCTGTGAACAGGTGGGCAAGGGAACAGAAAACGCAGAGGGCCCCAGCAGCGAACCCAGTCCAAGGACCTTGACTCATCTGCTGTGACACAGGCTCATAAACCACTTCACTCCCCTTTCTCCAAACACCTGCTCATCATGTGAGGAGAAGCAGGAAGGAGGGGGAGGTTATCTGAGAGTTGTGGTATTTTTATCCAAGAGAAACTGAACATATGCAAAGAATTGTTTTAACTATCAGAATGATTATGCTTAGATGCTTATGATTATGATTAGACTGGAGTTTTAACTACCAACAACAACTAACCAAATTGAGTGGGAGCCCAAGAAAAGACTTAACGGGTGCTAGTCAAAATAGTAGGAAAAAAAAAAAAAAACATTTTCTTTGAGTAACAATGTTGTACCACCAGCTAAACAATGCCATTCCGATAACAGAAGCACCGAGAAAGCACGAAACATTAACCGAGCACTGGCTGTGCTCAGTACTGTCTTGGGGAGTACTGAATCAGGAGAACTTCAGCGATCCGGTCAGCCCAGAGGAGCTTGCTCTGAAGCAGACATTCCCTCGGACCTGGGCACAACCAGCTCTCTGCTCCAACCCATGCTCGTTGATTACTGCTGTGGTTTGTTCCTGCTGAAATGTAAGCCCCATTGTCAGCTATGACTATCAAGAGGCGAGCCAAAGGCACTCCAGTGGTGCGGCTGTTAGGATGCCGGCATTCCACGTCAGAGTGCCTGGAACGGAGTCGTTGAGCCTTTGCTCTCCAGTTCAGCTTACTGCTAATACACATGCTGGCAGTGAGCAGGTGCTGGTGTAAGTCCTTTGGTCTCTGCCACCCATGTGGGAGACCTGGGTTGAGTTTCCAGGCTCCTCACTCCACCCTGGCCCAGACCTAGATGTGGCAGGTGTCTCAGGGGTGAGTCAATGAATGGAAGATCTTGTCTCTGTCTTTCTCCCTGTCTGTGCTGTAAAGGCATTGGAAGGATGAAGTCTTGGTCCTTTTCCAGATCCCTGGAAGTCATCTGACTCTTGGTGTTCTTGCATTGGGTGGTGCCTAAGGTGCACGTAATACACCTGGTATGCTCATAAACACCCGGTGATGCCCAGCACATGCCCAAGCCCCAAGTTCAGAATTTCAATATCAGTGAAGGTGGGAGATTCGAAGTCAGCTTTCCAAGATCTTAGGTATACATTTAAGTCATGCCAACTTTGTATGAGTGCTACACAGATAGCATGCCTAAAATGGCGGTTATGCATTTCCAAACCTACCCTGCAATTTGATATAATTGTTTGACTAAAATCTGGCCATGGGATGATGCATGGAACATTCAGGATATGTCCTTAAAGGTAAGGACCAACTCTCTCTCTTCCATTCACTGTCCTGTCTCCTCTCCTTCACGTCCAGCGGCAGTGTGATGGGGTGCAGCCGGTTGACAGCTGGTACCCACTTGCCAGGTTAACTGATAATGCAGACAGCCAGAAGCAGAGGTTCTGCAACTCTCCTTCCTCCCCCTTCCCATGCCACTCAAGTTAATTTATTCTGTGAAACCGGGTCCAGAAGTTCTTCACATAGTCCATCCCTCAAATGGCTCTGGAGGTTCCGTGCACAGCGCCCCTCCTGTCCGATAATGTGCTACTTTGGGTTAATTAACTACTAGAGGCCCAACACGGTGGCATAGCGGCTAAAATCGTCACCTTGCACGCGCCAGGATCCTATGTGGGTCCCAGTTCTAATCCCGACAGCTCCACTTCCCATCCAGCTCCCTGCTTGTGGCCTGGGAAAGCAGTCAAGGATTGGTCAAAGCCTTGGGACCCTGCACCTGTGTGGGAGACCTGGAAGAAGTTCCTGGCTCCTGGCTTCAGATCAGTGCAGCACCGGCCATTGTGCTCACTTAGAGAGTGAATCATTGGATGGAAGATCTTCCCCTCTGTCTCTCCTCCTCTCTGTATATCTGACTTTGTATTAAAAATAAATCTTTAAAAAAATAATAATAATTAACTATAGGGAAGCTTTGGGCCCTGGCAATTTCCTTCCCGTCTCCTGCCACTTAGTTAATGGAATGGTTCGTACTTCCCTGAGTACATTGCTCTGAGCAGCTCTCAAGCTGATTGGAGGACAAGAACCTGAAATCCCCTGATTTCCACCATGCGGTGCAGTGGCTCCTAGAGTGTAGCACAAGCCACTGTTGCCAAGCTTGGCCAATCAAGACTCCCCCTAACATTCTACATTTGTGTCTGGTGTGATCTCTCGCACTCCTTAACAGTGTTAAACGAGTACATGGAGTCACATTTCCAAGCAAAATGATCTTCCAACCACACGCTGGGACAGTGAAACAGTTTAAAAGCAACCTAGGTCCTAGACAACCACATTCAGCAGAGTTAATCACACCATCCTTGTACCATCTGCTGAGGAAATGCAATCCACTAAGCCCTAAGCATCTCTGAGCATCTTCTTCGGATATGCTTAAAATACAAAGCCAGGCCTCTTTTCCTGCCAGTCATTTCTCAGGGTTAAGTTTTCAGTGTACGATCAGGAATGAGTAGGTAACATCTTCTCTCACACATAGAGCAGGCTTGCTAGCCAGTCACTGTAAAAGTGACAGATCCCAGCCATAATGCAAATGTAATATGTGTACATTGCCCACCTTGGTTTTGCCATCTATCGTGCAACTAAGATGAGTACATTGCTGGTATGCATCAGAAAACAAAACTACAGAAACCAGGATCTCTTGCTGAGACAAAGTACATGACAAGGTTTCCAAGTAAGGAGTGATGCTTTAATTTGATGGCAAGATTAGAATTGGAAATTTTATGAATTAGGTAGATGGGAGCTAGTATGTAGAAGTGTTTGCAAGGCAAGTTCTGATTTGGAGGAGCTTGGAATTCAGCCAGTACAATAAAGATGGACTTTTAATTATGGATTTCCATGTTCAAGAGTTTCTGACTTCTAGAAGAGCTCTGGTGTGTGTGTTAAGTTCTAGGAGAGTCCTAGTTTCTTTGGTTCCGCTGGATAGATTTTTCTTCTGCCAGTTTCCACATTACGTAAAACTCAAGGTCTGGGTTCCCTCTACCTAAGTACAACTTTGTCCAAAAAAAAACACATGAGGCTTAAAAAGAAATTTGATCAGATCCTTTGTTAAGCGTGAAATGGAAGAACTTTCAGGAAAAGAATGAGGAACCGTAACAAGAGATTCTTGAGTTGGGTGTCAGAAGGACAGTGAGCTCTTGTTTCTTGCACAGGTCCCAGCAGATATGGGAAGCAGCACTGACATGAGGGGTGTGCTTCTTCATGTGTAGTAGATAATACTTTTGTCTTAGATTCAGGAGTCTCGTGTCTTCTTCCAGCATCCTTGGAACCATAATACATTAGCTTGCAAGTAGAGCAAAACCTCAGAACCGACACATACAGACACCTCTGGATAGTTTTAAGAAGAAAAAACGTTAACCCATAACTCTCTTATACAAATGCTCTTTTATACTTTGTTGTTTGCAAATCCTAATCCTGACTAATCAAAGAATATCTTTTTCAAAATTCTGATTTAGCAAATAATTCTGCTTTATTATATTTAGTGGGATATTTGCCATTTAAACTGAGCCAACTAGGATCCATTCAAAGCAAGAAATGCATAAGAGTAAGGAGTCAGAAGTGTACGCTGCTTGGCACCTCTCGTACAAGCATCATGCATGAATTAAAAAGGCCCACAATTAGCAGATATGGAAAAGCACTGTTACTGAGTCAAGATGTCAAAACTATGATTGTGAGTCTTTACATTTGATGAAGATCATTTTCAAAGTTGTTCATTATTTTTTGCTAAGAATTATACTCACCAACGCTCTAAAATATAACCTTCCATATGATGCAAAATAGAGTCTAGATGAACTTGCAAAGTAAATTCCCTCATCTGCTCTGTCCTTAGGATTATTTCCAGTATGTTACCTGTTCGTGTCCTTTGAAAAACAGCAGGGTGATAAAAATTTTGACAAAGACTCTACCAAGATTGCACCATTTCTACATTAATCAGTAGATCCAGGCAAGCAAAGATAAACCAAGAATAGATGTAAGGATGTGGCAACACTAGATACTGAACTGCTGACCAAGTATGGAAAGCACTTCTGTGAGATGCAGGTGTGTGGATGTGTCAAATGCTTTATTTTAATTTTTAAATGTTTATATTTATTAGAACACAGATTTACAAAGAGAAGGAGATAGAGAAAAATCTTCCATCTGCTACCTCACCTCCCAAGTGGCTGCAACAGCTGCAGCTGAGCCGATCCGAAGCCAGCTGCCAGGATACAGGAACCAGGAGCCTCTTCCAGGTCCCCAACACGGGAGAGCAGGATCCCAAGGCCTTGGGCCATCCTTGACTGCTTTCACAGGCCACCAACAGAGAGCTGGATGGGAAATAGAGCATTCAGGACACGAGCTTGTACCCACATGGGATCCTTGGTGAGTGCAAGGTGAGGATTTTGCCACTGAGCCATCACATCTTTTTTTCACTTTCTAACATGTTCATCATTTGCTAATGAAATTAGTGCCCCCCCCCTTTTATTCTTGTTTTTGTGCATTTTGATTTCTTCTACTCCACACCCTGTAATACTTTGGGAATTGCCTCGGGGAAAATAGATTTTCCCTGGAAAATCACTCATTCCCAGTCCTTATCCACACCATTGGTTGAGACTGACTACACCCTACCAGGGATCCAGTAAGATTTGGGATGGAATATGACCAAAGTCTACGCAGTGAGATCGGATACTGGAACTTTACTGATAATATTGGAAACGAAAAGCTTGCTTTATATTGATTTTTTTTTTTCTTGTGAGATAATACAAGCCTGGGATCCTTAGGTAGAAAAAACAGCCATGAAAACAAAATGAGGGCCTGGTGCGATAGTGTAGTGGTTAAAGTCCTCGCCTTGCACGTGCCAGGATCCCATATGGGTGTCGGTTCTAATCTCGATGACTCCACTTCCCATCTAGCTCCGTGCTTGTGGCCTGGGAAAGCAGTGGGAGACCTGGAAGAGCTACTGGCTCCTGGCTTTGGATTGGCTCAGCTCCAGCCGTTGTGCTCACTTGGGGAGTGAATCAATGGACAGAAGATCTTCCCCTCTGTTTCTCCTCCTCTCTGTACATCTGCCTTTCCAATAAAAATAAATAAATCTTTGAGAAAAAAAGAAAAAGAAAAGAAAACGAAACAAGTCAATATGGTAGAAAAGAGAACCAAGCAGAAGAGGAAAAAGCCAAGTGCTGCAGACACAGCTGGAGCTCAGACCAAGCCACCCCTGCAGGCAGAGCTGCTGCTGGGCTTCTCAACACGCTGGCCAACAAATTACTCTTCTGCCCAAGCCAAGTTTGAATTGGCTTATGACTTCGGCAACTAAGAGTGTTCTGATTCTTGAAAGCGTGGCTGGCACAAAGGACACCCAGAAGTGGTTATGCCAGCTGTGCAAAAGCAAAGAATGTGGTCAGAGCAGCGGTTTCTGTAAATAAAAGCCTAGGTATTATAATCACATCAGAGGGGAGAGGATGAAGAAGCTTGTTTTGAAATTGTCTTATCAAACAATGTGGGAAACGGAAGCCCCAAATCCACACCCTTCGCACCACTGTGGACAAAAGTGGGGTACCAGGAAGAAGCTCCTGCTTCTGGCTTCAGCCCAGCCCATCTCCAGCTATTATGATCTCTCCCTTTCAAATAAAATAAGCAAATCTCTCTTAATAAAAAAAAATTTTTTTGAAAGGAAGAGTTACAGAGTAAAGGAAGGACAGAATGGCAGAGCTGGATTGGAAATGTTGTAGCTGAAACACAAATCAGCTTCCACATGAGATTCCAGTACTGCAGGCCAAGGTTTAATCCACTGCACTACGGCACTGGCCCCCAAATAAACAAATCTTTTTTTTTTTTTAAATTAACTACAGGGGGGCCCGGCGGCGTGGCCTAGTGGCTAAAGTCATCACCTTAAATGCACCAATTCCCATATGGGCGCCAGTTCTAATCCCGACAGCTCCACTTCCCATCCAGCTCCCTGTTGTGGCCTGGGAAAGCAGTTGAGGACGGCCCAAAGCCTTGGGACCCTGCATCCACATGGGAGACCTGACAGAAGTTCCCAGCTTCAGACCGGCGCAGCACCGGCCGTTGCGCTCACTTGGGGAGTGAATCATTGGACAGAAGACCTTCATCTCTGTCTCTCCTCCTCTGTATATCTGACTTTGTGATAAAAATAAATAAATCTTTAAAAAAAAATTGACATCTAGGGGTCCGGTGCGGTAGCCTGGTGGTCAGAGTCCTTGCCTTGAATATGGCGGGATCCCATATGGGTACCATTTCTAATCCCAGTGGCTCCACTTCCCATTCAGCTCCCTGCCTGTGGCCTGGAAAAGCAGTGGAGGACAGTCCAATACTTTGGGACCCTGTACCCACATGGGAGAGCCAGAGGAGGCTACTTGCTCCTGGGTTCAGAATAGCTCAGCTTCAGCTGTTGCAGTCACTTGTGGAATGAATCAGTAGACTGAAGATCTTTCCTCTCTCTCCTTCTCTGAACCAATATCTATATGGGACACCACAATAGCAGATTTCTCTCTCTCTCTCTCTCTGTGTCTTTCAAGCAATAAACAAATAAAAATTAGTAAATGTCTTGACAGGCCAGGCAAACGATATTATTAGAATTTCATAGGTGAACAACTTGAGATTCAGAGCAGTTGAACAACTGACCCAGGTAGGAAAGGCTGCTGCCTGAGGCCAGGCATTTGGACACGGGGCCAGCTCTCAACACAGCACTATTTGTATATATGAATTCACCATCATCCAATTATATATATATATTAGAGATATCTTTCATCTGCTAGTTCACTCCCCAAATGGCCACAATGACCACAGACAAGCCAGGCCCAACCTAGGAGCCCAGAGCGCCACCCAGGAGTCCTGTCCCATGTGGGTGCAGGGGTCTAAGGACTTGGGCCATCTTCTGCTGCTTTCACAGGTGCGTTAGCAGGGAGCTGGATAGGAAGTAGAGCAGGTGGGATCTAAACTGGCGCACATATGGAATACCAGCCTTGCAAGTGGTGGCTTAACCTGCCAGCCATTTCACTGCTAGTGATTTGATGTTGAGAATAATAAACAAAAGCTACTGTGCTTGTTGCTAGAGAACCCTAACATTATCTCAATTGGCTGAAATCACAAATACCAAGAGGTTTTTGTTTAATCCAGCATTAGCTGGTACCAAACCTTGAAGTTTTTATTGTTTTTTGTTTTGTTTTGTTTTGTTTTTTAGTTGAAAGGCCAAGTTACAGAGAGAGACGGAGAAAGTTAGTGAGAGATCTTTCAACTGTTGGCTCACTCCTTAAATGACTACAATAGTCAAATCAGGGACCAGTCTGAAAGCAGGAGTCAGGAACTTCTTCAGACCTCCCACATGGGTGCAGGACCCCCAAGGACTTGATTCGTCCTTTGCTGCTTTCCCAGGCACATTAGCAGAGAGCTGGATCAGAAGTGGAGCAGCCAGGAACTAAACTGGTGCTCACATGAAATTCTGGCGTCATAGGCAGGGGCTTAGCTTGCTGCACCACAGCACCGGCCCCATTTATTGTCATTTTCATGGAGGACAGACAGAAACGAAGGTGCCGTGAAGGGCAAGACCATGCTGTTCTTATCAATGCATAACTGTGACATGGCATAGAGCCCTGAACATGCACATTGGATAAGATGCCACAGAGTAAAGTTCCATCCATCTAAATACCCTCTCACAACTCCCCAGGATACTTGGCACAGCAGCAGCTGCAAAAGCGCTGATCACACTGAATTGAATGAGGAAATGATAAATGTTTTAGAAGATGAAAATGTCAATTACCCTGGCTTAATCATTCCTTACATAAACATATCTAATTATCACTGTATCCCATAAACATGTGCAATCATCCTGTGCTAATAAATAAATTGAATCTCATTGAACAATAACTCCTACATCCTGTGATCGTAAGCTATTTCATCTGAAATCAAAGATGATAACCTTGGGTTGCCACAAACATGTAAGTTAAATGATTGACTCCAGGAGGCAAGAGTTGAGCACACAAAAACAAAAATGCACTCCTGGGATGAACTCAGAAAATAAATGCTGAGTGTGCATGCAGGAAAAAGCACAGGAAACAGCACTGAGAAACAGACCTGCAGCGCCGACTTCGACTCGCAAAAGAGAAGATGTTCCAGGCTGCTCCACAGACGAATGGACTCAGTGCTGCCATCCCGGGGGGCGGGGGGCTTCCTCTGCAGAGCAGCCTCCCCGCAGCTGAGTTTCTCAGAGTCTCTACAGACCCTGGAGCTGAGAGGGCCCAAGTACAGCAGGCCTTGACATCTCTGTATAGAAATGAGAACCTGCGGGGCAGAGTCCAAGATCCTAAATGTTCTCCCACCCAGTTTTGGGGATCACCCGCCAGGTGAGAAGAGGCAGACTATATTATTGACCTGGCCTCCCTGATTTATCCCTCCGCTGGTTACAAGAAAATAGACCCATGTGAAATACTCCTTCCTGCACACTCCGTGTGCACCCTCCATGCCCAGTCCCACCTGCAGGCTTGCTCCAAATGCAAAAATAACTACCTCCTGGAAGTTGACAATGCTTCGTTGTCTAGCTTACTCCCCTGTTTCAGATCTCTCTGCACATGGACAGAATGTTTCCCCAAGTACACACTTTTTTATAAAAAAAAAAAGTCTCACTGTGGGATTAAGAAAATGAGATAATTAAGTAGGGGGGAAATAGAGGCTTGTGCCTGACAGCTGACTTATGCACAAGGTATTCGTGTTTGGGGCAATCTGTTCCAGGCTTCAGAGACGACGAAACACAAAATCAAGAAGTATACTGCTTACATCTCAGGAAGACATGGGATGTTTGATTCTCTGCCAAGCTGAGAAACAAGTCCCGCCCTGGTGACACGAGGTGTCGGCCCGTCAGATGCATTCAGTCCTTCCTGTGACAGCTTGAGTGTGGCATATACCGAGACCTGTAGACCGGGGTTGGGTGGTGGGGATGCGGTTTTCTTGCTCACAGAAGAGGTTCTAAGACGTTCTTGCTGATGCAGCTTTGCCAGGAAGGCTTGCTGGTGAGTCAGCCCCAAGCATGCAGTGGGCCAATGAGATCTGGAGAGTTTGAGAATCTTTGGGGAAGCAGCGTGCGAGAGGGCCTGTCAGTTACCGCCCAAGTGTGGCGCGCTCTATAATTTGACTTGCTTGAGTCTTGGCGTTACTCTATGTGGCGCCTCACTGAAGCCCATGGGCAAGCTATTTCCTTGCTGTCAGAATTTCCTCTGCTTGGTGAGGGAGACCCGAGGCTCTGTGGCAAGAATGCTAAATATTCCTTCAATTACACAGATAGAAAAGGCTGAGAGGTGGTTATTATATTGTATTAGCATCTGCTTCCAGGAACATGACCCCGATCCTCCTAATTTCCCCATCAGAGATGCGTTTCCGTGCTCACCGCATTCTGTTGGATACCCTCTGAAGCGCCCAGGAGCCAAGCCGAGAGCAGCATCAGGCACAGACACGCGGCTTCTGCAGATGAGCTAAGTGAATCGTGTCAGCTGCCTCCTCCTTTCTGGGCCCAGCACATTTCTAGAACTGTCAGGTCAGTAAATAAGTCCACAGAGGCCTACATGTTACCTCTCAATTCTAGAAACCTTTCATAGCTTTATCTCAGCCCTCTGCCTTCAGATAGCTGAGTCAACTCAGCAAGCTTTATAGCCATATGCATATCTCTTTGAATCTAGAATAATCTTTTTTAAAAAGATTTATTTATATTTTTATTGGAAAGCCAGATACACAGAGAGGAGGAGAGACAGCAGAGCAAGATCTTCCATCCGATGATTTACTCCCTAAGTGACCACAATGGCTGGAGCTGAGCCAATTCAAAGCCAGGAGCCAGGAGCTCTTCCAGGTCTCCCACGTGGGTGCAGGGTCCCAAGGCCTTGGGCCATCCTCGACTGCTTTCCCAGGCCACAAGCAGGGAGCTAGATGGGAAGCAGGGCCGCCGGGATTAGAACCGGTGACCATATGAGATCCTGGCACGTGCAAGGCGAGGATTTTAACCACTATGCTATCACACCGGGCCCAAGATCTAGAATAATCTTGAGAATGCAAGAAATGCCTGAGCCTCACCTTGCAGGGGTGGGTCTGAGGATGTGCATTTTAGACAACTATTGATTGAAGTGACCCAGGGATTTTTGCTCACCCAACTGGACAGCTGTAAAACTTCTTCCTGTTTTCAAAAAAGGAGATAGCAAAAGCACAGTACCTATGATCTAAAGGGACCTGCACAAATCCTTGTTCCCTTCACCCCTACTTTTTTATATATAAATTATTGATCAATTAACTTTTTAAGACCAAGAGATGGAGATTTCCACCTGCTGGATCACTCCCCAAATGTCAGGACTTAATCAAACTGAAACCAGGAGCCAGGAATTCCAGCAGGGTACTGGACTGGCAGCCGGGACCCAGCGACGGGGCTGTCGCCCGCAGCCTCTGGGGACACGCATGGGTGGGTAGCTGGAATGGAGAGTGGATCTGGGACCAGAGCCCAGGTTCTCTGATACCGGATATCGACTTGACCTCTGCGCCAAATGCCCGGTCTGGACTTCAAAAACAAGGGAGCGCAGAAGCCCAAGGTCTCTTCTTGCTCCTCTGCAAAAACCTGCATGCTGTTTCTGAACACTTCTGCATGAAAATGCCTGCTCTATCTACTTGGGGTGCTCCTCCTGTTTGGGCAGAGACTCCAACAAGGCCCCCTCTCCTCGCCCCTGGGACACAGGGAGGGCTCTCGAAGAACCTGCAATGATCTACCCCTTCTAAATTACTGTAGTACCAACACCACGGGTGTATGAAACCCACAATATTCCTTCTCCTGCCCGGTCCCTAATCGTCCTCTCTGCTTTCTCTGGCAAGACCAGCTCCCGGCTGTTTGCAAGTCTGCGGGAGACTTTGGGAGTGAAATAAGATTCAGATGAGAAAGACTACAAGTCCCAAAATGCAATTGCACCTCCCAAAGACTACTATTCCCAGTGTGCAATGGAAAAGAACCTCGAGGCGGGCTGAAAAGTTTGTCTTCCAGTTAAGCTCTGGCGGACTTTGAGAAAGGCCCCAGAGGGTATTTTTTCCCCGTCCCTCCCTAAATCCCTGTGAGGAAGGGGAGGAGTGTGAGCCAGGTCACGCCCCTTTCCACTGCAAGATCCTGGAGTCGTTCCCAGCCGGGAGGCTGGAAGTTGGAAAAACAGGAGCAAGAGAGCCGCACGCCCAAACTTTCCGGATGGTTTCGGTGACCAGATCCGTGTTTGGGGAGCTGCCCTCGGGCGCGGGCACGGTGGAGAAATTCCAGCTGCAGTCAGACCTGCTGAGGGTGGATATCATCTCTTGGGGCTGCACCATCACGGCCCTGGAAGTGAAAGACAGGCAGGGGAGAGCCTCAGACGTGGTGCTTGGCTTTGCCGAGCTGGAAGGTGGGTTGAACGGCTGGGGACCGGCAGCAGGCCTGCCCGGTACACGCCCTCCATCCCCCGGCAGGCGCCGCGCGCAGGGGAAGAGAACGAACGAGAGAGAGAGAGAGAGAGAGAGAGAGAGAGAAAGAGAGAGAGAGAGAGAGAGAGGAAGTCCTAGTGCTTGGGGAGATCTAACGCTTGCTCGGGATGAAGTAGCGGCTCGGTGGAAAATCACGAGCTGACTAGAAATGGCCACGGGCCCTGCCTCTAGTCCCCCATTTGGACCTTGCCTCCGTGGAAGCAAAGTCCGTGGAGGGTCAGACTCGGCCACCCTGGGGTGATCTTTGACCTGCCAGGGCAGGCACCTGCGGCCCAGAGCGGGTGTGGCTGCAGGTGCCCCGGCGGGCGCGCGCTGACTCCGTACACTCTCCCACTTCCTCCGTCAGCTCCTCTCTGAGGCCCGACTAAGTCTTTAGGCTTTGAGCGTGAGTTGACAGGTTGGCTGCCTTGGTCTCTATGGCTTAGCACTCTGCGCCTGTGACTTGCAAATCCAGCCGGGCAGACCAACTCGGGGAGGTCTCGCGTCGGAATCCGGGGGCAAATGTGTGCGTGAATCCATCCACGCATTTAAAAATTCTTAATTCGGCGAACCCATTGGATAACACACAAGGTCTCTAGCGGTTTGAGGAGCCCGCGGTTCAACCGGGCTCCTCTGACGGCAAAGCCGATGGTACCCGGTGCTCTCTGGGTCCGAGGGTGTAGACAGGATCTTGAGGTCTGAAATGAAACTGACCCCAGACAGACTTCTGCAACCCTCTGCGCAGTGGCAGGGTGTGGGCACCTCTGTGCCTCGGCGGAGGGTTGAGGTTTTCCTTTCCTGTGTCTTTCCGCCTGTTGGTTCATGTTTTGAGGGTCAACAGAAAATGACGAGGCCTTTGTTTTTCTCCTTAGAAGTCTGAAATTTGCTCCCCGTTTCCTTAACAGAATTCTTAAAGATTTATTTATTCATTTGAAAGGAAGATTTTTTTTAAAGATTTATTATTTACTTATTTATTTATTTTTGTTGGAAAGGCAAATTTTAACAGAGACAAAACGATCCTGTCCACTGGTTCACTCCCCAAGTGGCGGCAGCAGTCGGAGCCAAGGCAATCCAAAGCCAGGAGCTTCTTGCAGATCTCCCAAAGCCTTGAGCCATCCTCTACTGCTTTCCCAGGCCACAAGCAGGGAGCTGGATGGGAAGCAGACCAGCCAGGACATGAACTGGTGCCTATATGGGATCCCGGCAGTTGCAAAGTGAGGATTTAGCCACTAGGCTTTCTTGCTGGGCCCTAAAAGGAAGATTTTATAAAAAGAGAAGTAGGGACAGAGAAAGATCTTCTATCCTCTGATTCACTCCCCCAAATGGAGTTGCAACTGCAGGAGCCGAGTTGATCTGGAGCCAGGAGCCAAGAACTTCTTCTGTGTCTTCTGGGTGGGCGTCAGGGGCTCAGACACTTAGGCCCATCTTCTGCTGCTTTCCCAGGCGCATTAACAGGGAGCTGGATTGGAAGTGGAGCAGCGGGGACAAAAACTGGTGCCCATAGGATGCAAGTGCCACAGTCAGAGGCTTAGCATGCACTGCCACCACACCAGCCCCCTTCCTGTGTTTCTGAGGATCCTGTCCCTTGTCTTTTTCTGCCCGGTGCTCCATGGTATGGCTGGGGAGAGGGGTAAACTTCCTGTGCAGAATTCCCAGATATGTCCCCTGACTCAGCGGAAACGGGGGCAAACTAGCTGCCCATCTAGGGAAAGGACTTCAGAATCAGGAGGCACCAGGGCTGGCAAGTGAGAAAAGAGGATTCTCTAGAATCCCGTGGCTGAATCACCTGTCTCTGCTGGTAGCGTGATCATTTTGTAGTGGAAGCAGTCACGGAGAGGTGACTCACGCCACATTGCTTGGTGCAGTAGAGGGGGAATCGGATAGACAGCGTAGGATTCCAGAGACGGTTAAGGGACTAGACAGGTCAACCGTGGGCGTTGGCGCCTGTCGCCGCCCTTCTGCCATAGCTCGGAGAGCGGCACTGTCAGTCCTGCAATGACACACGCACGCCTCCTCCACTTCCTGCTGTTTTTAGTTCAGATGGAAGAGTCACGCAGAACTGAAGGCACCAGACGGGTTTGGAGTTCATGATGACATGGCCCGTGGGAGGCAGAAGCTTCTCCATTGGTCTGGAACAGACCAGGCTGTTCACACAATCTCTGTGTCTCCCACGGGGGGGCCAGGGGCCCAAGGGACTTGGGCCAACTTCACTGCCTTCCCTGGCACACTAGCAAGGGAGCTGGGTCGGAAACGGAGTAGCCAGGCTCCTTCGAAACGTCAGCATCCCAGGAGGCAGATTCACCTGCTGGTAGACCGCATGTTCTTAGAATGGAAGAAAGCATTAACTCCCCTGAGGCTGCGATGAAGCTCAGCATCTTACTGTCCTCCCAGTATCGGTACCTTTTGGGAATGCCCAGTAGCATTTCCTCACTGGAAGGCATCACAAGTATTTAAAATCTCCTTCTATGTACTAGATGGAGTTGGCCATCCTCTTTCCTGTGCTATAAATTTCAATAATTTGATTCTTTTCAAAGGAAAGAAAGCTCTTTTCAAAAGAGAAGTCATCGGGGGAAGCCCCCAGCATATTAAATAACACTTTCTAATATGTTTGGCCATCTTCAAGGTTATGACAAGTGAACCTTCGTTCCCTTTTTATGCCCTTTCAGGTTCTCTGTGGATTCTTTTTGGATTTCTAGAGATAACTAAGACTGCCTAGATATCTTAGCAGGAAGCATGATAATCTCCATCAGGAAAGTATGTAAGGACACTCTCCTGCTGTCCTCATCAATCCCAGTGTGTTAAAACGGGCGTTAAGAAAGTGGTAACAGAGGAAGTCCTTTGCATAGGACGCTGGGAGATAGGCTGCAGGGGTAGAGAGCTAGTCCTCACTGTATATCCCTCCAAACAAACCAATGTGCATACATAATTAATAGAACTTGACAGAGTAGGACTTTTCCTAACATTGCCATGTGCCAGAAATGTTCTGAGCCAGGAGGAGAGCTAAGCACGGATAATTCCATGAGACATGGGCCTTTTGTAACCGCCACAGTGGATGTGAACAATCTAGATTATATAAACGTCCTGGATGCCAGCCGTAACTGAAGGTCAGAACGGTTCAATTTCTCCCTGGGAAAATGAGATGTTTCTTCTGTAGAATACTAAAGAGACAAATTATACGATCTTTTAGTGACAAGCCTAGGAAAATCACTAATGCCTCCTTTGAGTTGTTCTACTGTTTAAAAAAAAAAAAGTTTTCCATCTGCATGTCCCACCCGCCATCATTATGACTTCTTTCAAAGTCTGTGATGAGAATATTCACTTACAATCCTGGGTATAAACAATCTACCCATACAATCAGAGAGACGCCTTCCCTTTCATTTCCTCCCCACTTATCACCAAACACCAGCTATTACTGCCATTATGGAAATTACAGCTATTAGAGCCATTATGGAGGGGTGGGGGGAATAGAAAAAATAAACTTGATACTTTTTAAAAACCTGGGTTCAGATGCTGGTGTGGGAAGAAGCAGTCTGTTACAGGCCACAGTTCAGTGTTGCAAGTGGCCAGCTAGCTGTGGTGGGTCCACTGAGGAGTCCTTGTCTTCGCCCCTGCTGCTTTCTTAGAGCTGTGTGGCCACGGACAGGGGGTTTGATCTCTCTAGTCCTGTTCCCTCACCAGAAGCAACTGCACTGTGGTGATTAAATGTGCTATGGGCCACGGTGTATGTCTTATTCTATCAAATCTGTAATATGCTTCTGACCCAAAAGAGTGAGTCATCATTGTCATCCCTTCTCTTTCCTTTGCCCCCAAATAGCATCTTCATACTTTTAGAATATTTGGCTTTGTTAACCCTGAAAAAAAGTAGTGTGACATTCATCCAGGAGAGCCAGCAGTGGCACCAGTTCAAGTCCCGGCTGATCCACTTCTGATCTAACTCTATCCCCGTATCCACATGGGAGACCTGGATGAAACTCTAGGCTCCTGGCTTCAGATTGGCTCAGCTCCGGTGGTTGTGGCCCTCTGGGGAGAAAATCAGTGCTGGAAGATCTTTCTGCCTCTCTTTCTCTCTGTAAATTTGCCTTTCAAATAAACACAAATACATCTTTAATATGTATCATGTATATACATACATGCGTATATATAATATGTGGAATTATCAAAGTGATCATTAAAGTTTGATTTTCTCATGAACCAAAGAATAGTCATGGTAGGGGGGAGATTTTGACTGAAAATGGCCATTGTGTTTTCAGATTTCAGGGCACTTTGGCTAGGGTTGGGCTGTCTGAGGAGGGGGCATTGTTTGGATTTTTTGATATTGGAAGACTGTAAGGACCCCATCCCGTGGTTAGCATTTATTATTTTATTCTGGCCAGGGCCTTGCATAGGAAAGAGTGCTACTCCATTCTTTTCCCCCACTCAGCAACTGACCTGATGAAATCAGCATTTATGACTTGACCAAGGAATTTTGAGTTCTTTTTGGGAAACAGTACTTTCTGCATTTCAAAACAATGCTTTAGAGGTAGGTATTAGGCTCAGCAGTTAAATTATTGGTCAAGGGGGCTAACATTGTAGTGCAGTGGGTTTAGCCACCATTTGCAATGGCAGCATGTCATAACAAAGTGATGGTTCAAGTCCTGGCTGCTTCGCTGCCAATCCAGCTCCCTGCTAATGCACCTGGGAAAGCAGCAGAAGATGGCCCAAGTTCTTGGGTCCCTAGCACCTACGTGGGAGACCTGGGTAGAGTTCTTGGCACCTGGTTTGGCCTGGCTTAACACTGGCTGTTACTACTATTTGGGCTGTGAACCTGCAGAAAGAATCGATCAATCTCTCTCTCTCTCCCACCCCCATCTCTCTCCATATATAAATATGAAACAGAACTACACATATGAGTAGTTCTCTCAGACTGAGGTTCTACCTTTCAAGTAAGTAAATCTATTTTTTTAAGCATTTATTTATTTTTATTGCAAGTCAGATATACAGAGAGGAGGAGAGACAGAGAGGAAGATCCTCTGTCCGATGATTCACTCCCCAAGTGACCGCAACGGCTGTAGCTAAAGCAATCCAAACCCAGGAGTCAGGAGCTCTTCCGGGTCTCCCACGCGGGTGCAGGGTCCCAAGGCCTCAGGCCATCCTCGACTGCCTTCCCAGGCTACAAACAGGGAGCTGGATAGGAAACAGGGATGCCAGGATTAAAACCGGTGCCCATATGGGATCCTGGCACATTCAAGGCGGGGACCACAGCACCAGACCCTCAAGTAAGTAAATGATACAAACAAAACATTGGTCAGCTGCTCAGGTCCCATATTGAAGTGTATGGGTTTGATTTTATGCCTGTCAATGTTCTACCCTGGGAGGCAGCACAGGATGACGCAGGTACTTGGATCATCCTTGGGTTTTATTTTTTTTCTTCAAAAAGCATTTATGTAGATGGAGGAATTCATAAGTGCTTCATGTCTCAGTGGCTGATTAGCTGCGGCCAGAAATTGTTCTCTCCTGAGAGAATTCTTGCATACCCACAGGACAGACATCACACTGTTGGGTTTCTAATTGTCTCCATACCTGCTACACCTCTGGCAGAGTAGGGACTCATATGCATTTGTTGAACAAGCCAAGGTAAGTCCCAAAAGAGCTGAAGCCAAAAGGCTTTTAGACAAAAAATGAGCTTTACATTTTTTTTTTTTTGAGCTTTGTTGGAAATCAGAAAGCAATACTGACAAGGTGTCAGCTGCGTAGCACAGTTTTCTGTGACGGCTCCCGCCCTCCTGTCTCCTCTCCTCACTCTCTTCCTTACTAAACCGGCCAGGGAGATTAAAATCCCTCCTTCCCAAGGCAGTGCACAGGCACTAGAACCCCTTCTCCTCAAGGGCAGCCACAGAACCTGGAAATATTACCCTTTTTTGACTTAAAAAATATTTATTTATTTGTTTGTTTGTTTGTTTGTTTGTTTGTTTGAAATGTGGAGCCACAGAGCAAGAGAAAGATCTTCCATCTGCTGGCTTACTCCCCGAATGGCCGAAATGGCTGAGGCTGGGCTAGGCTCAAGTCAGAAGCCTAGAATTCCATCTGGGTCTCTCAAGCGAGGACCAGGGACCCAACCGCTTAGCAGGGAACTGGATTCAAAATGAGCTGGAACTGGAAACAACACCCGTATGGTAGGGTGCCATGCCAGCATGGTAGGTGGTAACTTAACATGCTGCATCCCAACACTGGCCCCTCTTTCACCTCTTGATGTAAGAAGTGAAGACTCTGATACGCCTCTTGGACCGTTCCCGTAAGGAAGGAAGGTAGCTTGGAGAGGCCAAGAAGACTGTAAAGAGACAGGTCTGGTGTGGGATCCCAACTCACATGAGTTAGTGAGTTCATTTCTGCCTTTCAAAAAAAGAGCTTTTGACTCAAGCCTGGTTGAATTCAAATCATGTTGCTGCCACTAATTAATGTCTTGGCGCAGGTGACTTAGCTTTTTCTGATCTCAGCTTGCACATCTGTAAAGTGGAGGGAGGATGCTCTGAGGCTGGGATGAATTCCATGTCCAGCACTTCGTGGAATGAGCATTTATCTTAGTGGGTAAGATGCCCGCCTCCTACACTGTGGTGCCTGCACTTCCCTCCCAGTCCAGCTCTGCACTCCAGCTTCCTGCCAACACAAACCCTAAGAGGCAACCATGGTAGCTTAAGTAGTTGGGTTCCTGCCACCCACTGAAAAGACCTGGATTGTGTCTTACTGGCTCCAGCCCCAGCCATTACAGGCATGTGAGGTGTTATCCAGATGGAACTTCTCTCACTCTTGTCCTCTGACTCTCTGACACTTGAATAAACATAAACAAATTTGGAGCATTTCTGAAGTGATTGGATATAGAAATCGGTTAATGAGTGTTAGCTGTTGTGACACTCCCTGGGCAACCAACTGAGGCACCTACAGGTAGCTGAGCAAGGAAAGATTCCAGAGCAAGCACCTGGGCTGTGAATGGTTAATGTTTAACTTGTACCAGACCAGCTGGGTGATGGAACCCTATGACCTGCAAGTGGCCTCCTCAGCTCGGGGTGTGTATCTTGAGGGCCCCTCTAGCCATGGCAATACAGTTCTGTGCTTGAATTGCCTCCTCTGCCGATCCGACAACACCCCATGATTCTTGCTGTGGGTGAGTGAAAAAGAGTAGGAAGTACTCTTGGTGATAACACAAAAAACAATCTCTAAAACTTGCACTTTTCTGTAAAGTAAGCACAGAGGAACTTAAAGAGAAGGCATGCAATGCTTATGCCCATGAACAATGCTGCCAAGGGGCTGAGGTGCATTTTAAAGCACTTCCCAAAAAATAGCTAGCACATTTTTTTCTTTTTTTAAGATTTATTTATTTTTATCGAAAGGTAGATTTTACACAAAGAAGTAGAGTCAGAGAGAAAGATCTTTCAACTTCTGGTTCACTCCCCAAGTAGATGCAATGGCCAAAGCTGAGCCTATCTGAAGCCAGGAGCCAGGAACCTCTTCCAGATCTCCCACGCAGATGCAGGGTCCCAAGGCTTTAGGCCATCCTCGACTGCGACAAGTAGGGAGTTGGATGAGAAGTGGAGCAGCCAAGACACAAACCGGCACCCATGTGGGATCCTGGCACAGGCAAGTTGAGGATTTAGGAACTAGGGTATTCTGCCGGGCCTGCTAACACTACATTATACTCCTCAGTCTACCACACAGCAAATGAAATATAATAGGTAAAAACAGAGTGATGTGGAGAGATCTTAAGACACCTAACTTGCAAAACAATGATTGTAGATATGTATGAATATTTTATATGTGCTTCTATGTAGTTAATTAAAAGGAAAAAATACACATGTCACACTATTAATAGTGGCTACTATTGGGAAGAAATTCAGAGTAAGAAGGGATTTCATATTTTATTCTTTTTTTTCTTTTTTTTCATATTTTATTCTTTATTAAGCTTACCAGATTTGTCAAAAAAACTCGATGACCACATAAATTTGCATTCCAGATAAACAACTTATATTTCTTAACTATAAATATGCCCCATGTAGGGCCTGGTGGCATGGCCTAGCAGCTAAAGTCCTCGCCTTGACTACGCCAGGATCCCATATGGGCACCGGTTCTAATCCCTGCAGCTCCACTTCCCATCCAGCTTCCTGCTTGTGGCCTGGGAAAGCAGTCGAAGACGGCCCAAGGCTTTGGGACCCTGCACCTGCATGGGAGACCCGGAAGAAGTTCCTGGCTTCGGATTGGCATAGCATCAGCCATTGCGGTCACTTGGGGAGTGAATCATCAAATGGAAGATCTTCCTCTCTGTCTCTCCTCCTTTCTGTATATCTGACTTTCCAATAAATAAATACATATTTTAAAAAAATATGCCCCATGTATAAAATACATTCTCTTTTTTTAAGATGTATTTATTTTTATTGGAAAGGCAGATATACAGAGAGGAGGAGAGACAGAGAGGAAGCTCGTCCATCCTATGGTTCACTCCCCAAGTGACCACAACGGCTGGAGCTGAGCCAATCCAAAGCCAGGAGCCAGGAGCTCTATCCGGGTCTCCCACGCAGGTGCAGGGTCCCAAGACTTTGGCCCATCCTCAACTGCTTTCCCAGGCCACAAGCAAGGAGCTGGATGGGAAGCAGAGCCACCGGGATTAGAACCAGCGACCATATGGAATCCCGGTGCATGCAAGGTGAGGACTTTAACCACTACGCTATTGCGCAGGGCCCTAAAATATACTCTTATTATAAAAAAGTTATTCATTCTTGTCTGTAAAAATTTATTTGACAGAAAGCTGGTTTACTCCCCAAATGGCTGCAATGTCCAGGGCTTGGCCAGGCTTAGCACCTGACCCAGAGGCTTCTTCTAGGTCTCCCACACAGGTGGCAGTGGCCTAGGGACTTAGGCCACCTCCCACTGCGTTCCCATGCACATTAACAGAGAGCCGGATCAGAAGTAGAGTAGCTGGGACTTGAACCAGTGCTCCTGTGAAATGCTGGTATTGCAGGCAGAGGCTTTACATGCTAAGCTATAGAACTAGCCCCAGAAGCCAGGAGCTCTATCCGGGTCTCCCATGCAGGTGCAGGGTCCCAAGACTTTGGCCCATCCTCAACTGCTTTCCCAGGCCACAAGCAGGGAGCTGGATGGGAAATATGGCTGCCAGGATTAGAACTGGCGACCATATGGGATCCAGACACGTGAAAGGCAAGGACTTTAACCACTATGCTAACACACCAGGCCCTGCTTTGATGTTTTGAAAAAATATTGTCATCCCCTGTCTTACAGGATACCTACAGAAGCAACCATACTTTGGAGCAGTGGTCGGGAGGGTGGCCAACCGAATTGCCAATGGGACATTCATGCTGGATGGGAAGGAATTTCATCTGCCCATCAACAAGGGGCCCAACAGTCTGCACGGAGGACTCCGGGGCTTTGATAAGGTGAGTGTGGGCCTTGCCCAGACCTCCCTCCCTTCCAGCACACTTAACAAAGCACCCTAACACAGACCCTGCTGGTCACATACAGTCCCAAAATCTGGAACACACACATGGGCAGGTGCAAGGGAAAGAGACCACTCCATGGTTCAGGGCAGCAGCCACCGCCATGGCCATATTCCCGGATTACGGCACAGACCCCTGAGTTAAGGATGACAGCCCTTAACCCAGGCTTTCTCACAGTGCTGGGATCTGGAAGAAACCAAAGTTCATAATAATGCCTACCATCTACTGTGCAAAGAATGAGTGTGTATCATCTCTCACTGTTACTGGCACCAAATGAAGGTCCAGAAAGCCACATGACTCGCTGTGTTAACACCAGCTCTGGCCCCAAACCTGCACCTCACATGACGGCTGCTAGTCTCCTCAAGGCTTCCACAGGTACTCCGAGGTCCAACTCCCATTCCTATTCCTGTCATACAGCCCTCTCCGCGTGCAGTGTGACAGCATATCCAGGCATGCTCCTCCACTGGAATGCCCCATACCTCAAAATGACTTCAGCTTGTGGCACAATAAGTTAAACCGTTGTTTGTGCCAATAGCATCCCATGTTGGAGCACCAGTTCTGGTCTCAGCTGTTCCCATTCTGATCCAGCTGCCTGCTAATGCACCTGGGAGATGGCCAATCATAGGCCAAATACTTGGGCCCCTCCCACCAGTGCAGGACCAGGGTAGGGTGCCTGGCTGCTAGCTTAGGCCTAGGTCGGATCTGGTTGTTGCAGCCATTTAGAGAATGAATTGGGAGCTAGAAGATTTTCTCTCTGGCACCATGCCTTTCAAATTCATTCATTCATTCATTACAAGGCCCCAACTCAGGATCTCTCCAGTCCCTGCTTTCCACATCAACATTTCCATGGCCCAAGTGAACAGCTAGGAAACAAGGTCAAGAAAACCAGTTGATGAGATGGTTCTCCCTTATGCAAGACTGGCCAGCCAATGCTTCCTTCCTTCCTCGAGTCTCATGGGATCTGCAGGTTAACCCCCATTGACTCTTTTCACTCATCTCATTCCAGGTTGCAAGGGAGAAAATGTCAGGATTAAACTTCCTTTCAATGACACCATCTGGGTTATTGGCTGGAGAGTTAGAGCAGACAGGAGCAGGTTTGGCAGCTCACAGCTTCCAACCACTGCAGTCTTGTTGGAGGAAGTTGGTTTTTCTGTGTTGCCTCCCCTGCCAGCTTCCTGTCTGTGGCCTGAAACCAGAATGCTCACCAGGCTTCCCTTTCCTTAGTGATGGAACTCCTCCTGCCAGTCGGTGCATAACGGGGAAGGCAGTTGGCTCTGCCTACCCCAGGGCGAGGCTTTAGGACATGACAGGACCTGGGGCAAACCCCAACCAGAGGGCACTGCTCTGTTGGGAGAGTTCGTCAGCAGGGCCTGTGGCAATTGGCCTTGCTCCCTTGGTCCCACAGTGCTGTGGGCTGGGGTGCTGCTCAGCATGTGCTCCCTCTACGAGCAGAGCAAAAAGCTATCAGCTAATGCAAGACTGGCTCCACTTGCTGATGCCCCACCTGACTTGTGGGCTAGGTAGCATCAGAAAAGGAGGTTTCTTTGGTTCGTGGTCCGAGAGCACGGTGCTGATTTCTGGTGAGCACCTTCTTGATGCATTGTGACATGGCAGTAGGTATTACAGGGCAAGACAGAGAAGTGTGCTAGGTCTCTATTCCTCTCCCTATAAAGCCACTCATGCCCTCTGGGAGCACCAACCCTAATGACCTCATCTAATCCTAACTACCCTCCCAGGGGCCTTTGTCCAAATTCATTAATACATGAATTTGGGAGTTGAGTTTTCACATGTGAATTTTGGGGGAGATATGATGATATCCTGTGGTCCTACTGACCTTCTTCTGAGAACTGGAGAGCATAAGAGACCCAGGATTGGGCCTCAGCACAGTAGCCTAGTGGCTAAAGTCCTTGCCTTGCACGTACCAGGATCCCATATGGGCCCTGGTTTGTATTCCAGCTGCTCCACTTCCCTTCCAGCTCCCTGATTGTGATCTGGGAAAACAGTTGAGGATGGCCCAAAACTTTGGGACCCTGCACTCAGTCCAGCTCTCCCAGATAGGTGGCAGGGAACAAAATGCTTGAACCATCATCTCCTGCCTTCCAGGGTACACTTTAGTAAGAAGTTGGATTGGAACTGGAGTAATCAAAATGAAAACCAAGTATTTCCTTGTGGGATGCAGGTATCTAAATAGCCACTTAACCATTGTGCTAAACACCCACTCTAGTGTGTTTGTTTGTTTCTAATAAATATTTGTATAGAGTACCCTGAGGAGAGAGAGAATGATTTATTGAAGGTGTTTTTTAAAATTAGTATTAGCAAGTATTTTTGTATGACATTTATCCAAGAGCTTAAAAATCAAAGGAAAACAAAGAAGAGAAAAATGCTATAGATAGACACCAGTAAGGTCAAGAGAAAGTGTCAAGGGAATCTAAGAGAAAAAAGAGGGGGGAAAAAACCTCTCTAAAGCCCCTTCTCTGTATTAGACAAAATTTTACAATAGACTAAAATTTGGGCTGTAATTCAGAAGCTTCATGAATGTATAACCATTTTCCTTTCTAGAATCAGTTGTCTTTCAATGTTGAAATGTGGCATTTAGCTTGGGTTGACTGAGCAGCTTTGAAAATGCTTGTATTCTAGGTGCTCTGGACCCCTCAGGTGCTGGCCAATGGTGTGCAGTTCTCCCGCGTCAGTCCAGACGGTGAGGAGGGCTACCCTGGAGAGTTAAAAGTCTGGGTGACGTACACTTTGGATGGAGGAGAGCTCATGGTCAACTATAGAGCCCAGACCAGTCGGACCACACCGGTCAGTCTCACCAACCATTCTTATTTCAACCTGGCTGGCCAGGTAAGTGTACTTAACTTCCTCTCTCTGGCTGTCCCCTGAGTGTTCTGTGGAATGGCTTCAAGGGTGTCGCTGGTGGGAACAACCCAGTATGGGACTACTCTGGTGGTGGTCATCACCATGATAATATAAAGGGCTCAGAAGAAAGCTCCTGACGTAGAGTGGCTGCTAAATAATGGAAACCAAAGAGAAAGGCAGGATGAGTGTGTTACAGGGCCAAGACAGTTGTCCGTTTCCCACAGGCTTCAGGGAAGTAACCAGCAGTTTTGAGAACTCCCTCTCATCCGCTTGTCCCATATGCTCACATTTACTTCTCACTCTCTGCTTCTGCCTCCCTGTCCCCCACACTCCCAAGTGGCTTCAGCGAAGGTGCCTCCCACTCTTACATCTTTGGAAATGCATCTGGCTCCTGGCACCAGTCATGCCCTGTGTGGTACCTTGGGAAGAACACTGGACAGCTACTTGGAAGAGCTGGGGGTTTGAGGTTGATAGGTGTATCGTCCATCTTGTAATAATAGCTGCCTACTGTTGGTTGGCTATGGTGGAAAGCACTTTATGAAGTCATTGGTAAAGACGTGACAAACTCCCTAGCACAGGAACCAACCCCATTGTGAAGACCTGTAAATACTATAGGACCATTAACATTGCTCTCAAGTGGCACTCCCTAAACTACCTAATTCCTTTTGAGAAGCAACATTGAAGCTTGTTGAGGAGGCCATTACATGAGATAGAACTTGGCCAAATTCTGTAGATTGTATATATTATTTCCTCTTTATCTGCAGAACTCACCATTGTCCACTGTTATCACGTTGGCCTGATTTCCTGCCACAAGAATATTTATAGACAGCCAGTAATATCTCTCAGTCTTTTTTTAAAGATTTATTTATTTTTATTGCAAAGTCAGATACACAGAGAAGAAGAGAGACAGAGAGGAAGACCTTCTGCCCAATGATTCACTCCCCAAATGATAGCAAGAGCCAGAGCTGAGCTGATCCGAAGCCAGCACAGCAGGTGGTGGCTTAACAGGCTTCACCGTAGTGCTATCCCCACAAAGACCTCTTCTGAAAGGTTCTTAGAGCTCTCCTCCCCCCATCAGAATTTCTGTCACATTCCTTTGACCGGAGCTTGCCTAACCTATCTGCCAGCATCGGGGTTAAAGCAATAAAAAAATTTCCCTCTAGGGATGGGAAATCCATGGTCTGGTTTAGGAAAAATACTGCTCCGGAGAAATGGAGGGGCTGGTTAAGGAGCTGCCATGCCTTTGCGGCAGTAGCAAGAATGCTGCCTGCTGCTAGAGTTGATGAGAGCTAAATGAAGGCAGGGCTGGTGGCAGTGCAGGAAAAATGTTTTTAAAACCCCAGGAAGGTATAATGGGCTATATACACAATCAATGATAAAGACCAGCAGCAGACAAGCAGTTAACAAAACCCTGGATTCAGAGAGCGGCAAGGCTTGTTTATGATTCATCAGCACTGAAAGGAAATGAATCCAACAGTTAAGTTCCACCACGGATCAGTACATTTTTCCAGTCCAGAACATTCTTAACACAAAACCTGCTTCATTTTCAATGAGTTTGAGACCCAGAGAGACACTTTAGAGAGAGGGAGAGAGGTTGCTGGTTCACTCCCCAAATACCCACAGCTGGGTGTGAGCTGGGGCCCAAACATGAGGACCCCTACATGAGTGGAAGAGACTCAAAAACCTGAGCCAAAACCTGCTGCCTCCAGGGTGTGCTTTAGTGGGAAGCCAGGGCTGAGAGCTAGGGCCGGTTGTTAAAGCCAATTACCCTAAAACAAGACAGAGGCCCAATGTCCACTCTGAGCATGTCAGAACTATTGGTGCTGCTTGGTGACCCAGTGACCAGTAAACAGGCTTTTCCTTCCCCTGCCAGCCTTCTTGCTGATGCCTCAGATTGATCGATTTATTTACTGTATGATTTTCATGATGTGAAAAAAAAAAATAGAAAAAGGAATTTCCTTAATAGCTTTATTCATAATACTTAAGCACTAACAGCAAACCAAAAGTCTGTCAACAGGACGATAAATAACCAAACTGTGATATGCGATGAACTAGAACTAGAAAAAGTAATGAATTACTGACACAGTGTTGTGGGTGACCCCTGGAGCTGGATAGAAAGTGGAGTAGTAGGGACTTGAACTGGTACCCCTATAAGATATTGGCACTGTAGGTGAAGTAGAAGGCACCAAAAAAAGTCAGTTTTTGATTCTAGACAGGGTAGAGCTCATCTTTGGCAACAGAAATCGGAATAGTGTGTTCTGGTTAGACATAAGTTATCAATATAAAAATGTAGAATAAGGAAGAAGGCAGGCCCAGCACGATAGCCTAGCAGCTAAAAGTCCTCAGTTTGCATGCACTGGGATCCCATGTGGGTGCCAGTTCATATCCTGGCTGCTCCACTTCTCTTCCATCTCCCTGCTTGTGGTCTGGGAAAGCAGCAGAGGACAGCCCAAAGCCATGGGACCCTACACCTGCATGGGCAATCTGGAAGAAACTCCTGACTCCTGGCTTCAGATCAACTCAGCTCCAGCCATTGCAGCCACATAGGGAATGAATCAGCAGATGGAAGGTCTTTTCTCTCTGTCTCCCCTTCTCTCTGTAAATCTGCCTTTCCAACATAAATAAATCTTCAAAAACTGGAAAAAAAGAAGGAAGAAGGCTTGGAGCATGAAGACCTGGACAGGCACTAGGCTGTCCAGTGACTTGGCAGGCTGCCACCCCTCCGGTCTCAGTTGTGCAAAGGAAGGACGGAGGGCTTGCTAGGAGCTGCAGCTCCCACTGGCCAGCCACCTCCACGTGGAGCTGAGCCAGAACAAACAGCACCCGGGAAATAACCTCATATTCTTCCCCCTCCCTTCCGCTCCCTGGAGGCCCCAAGATGCCTCCAGTTCCAAAACCAGCCAAAAATTGCAACAAGTTGGCAGTGTGAAGAGCCACACAGGAGAGAGGCCCCTTTGGCCTAGAGCTGCCCAAGAGAAGGGTATAGCTGTCCCCCCATGGGGACCTGCCTTCCCAGGTCAGAAGTAGGACCAAGCAGGCAGCTAAGACAGGGTGTCTGGGCAGAGGGGAGGTCCCTGTCCTGACCGCCTACTTTCTGGAAGAATAAGAGAATCAGGTCTTCAGTAGAAGAACCTCCAGGTCGTGCAGTTGCTACAGTGTTTAGATGTGGAGTCCCATGGGTTCCTAATGCTGGCCTTTATCCTGAGAAAGACTCTGTTGGACTGTGTGGCCTGAGCATGGTTAAACACATTCTTGTTGCAGCCGCTCTTACCCTCTGCTTGTTTCCAGAGGGTTAACAGAGGCTGGAGGCAGCTGTGCTTAGGGTTTCCTGCCCTAGCACTGTAGACATTTTGGTCCAAGAGATTCTTCATTGCAGCAAGGTAGACTGTTGAGCTGTGTGCAGTGGGGGAGATTGCCATCTGTTGAGAACACCTGGCTTAGCTGATGGGTGGTATGTTATGCTAAACGTAAACACTCACCTCATTCTCCTTCCCCACATTCTTCTAGAAGGCTTTAAATATACTACCATTAAAACAAAAGTGAGCTCTTGGAATTGAACATGTACACAGGTGTTTTCCAATCTGTGCACAGCCCAGTAAACCTTCACTGAACTGTTCCTCACCAGGACCCTGGCAAAGAGCGGGCGCATCGATATCCCAACTTTGCACCAAGAGAAATGAGATTCTAGGAGACTGATTGACCAGGAATTGCTGGGTGAGATCTGTAGCCAGAACCTAGGCCTATCTGCCCTCATCTTAAGTTGCCCTGAGGGCCAGCAGCATTTCTCTGGAGTGGCAGGAAGCATCCTCAATCATTCATTGTCATATGGCAAGGATTGGGTCCCCTGGGTGGAGACGGGTCCCTGGGTAGAATCAGGACTCATGCTACCCACACAATTAGCCTGGAGATGGTGCCGTTGCTAGCCAGGACCTTGCTTTCTTGTTAATCTGACACATAAGGGAACTTTTAAAAAGTCCATGGGAAATGGAATTAAACATGTGAGTTTAAGGCCAGTGTTATGATACAGTGAGTGAAGCTGCCACCTGCAAAGCCAGCATCTCACATCCGAGTGCCAGTTTGAGTATCAGCAGGTTTTGCTTCTTCTTCAGCCCCCTGCTAACGCACCTGGGAAAGCAGTAGAGGATGGCCCAAGTATCCAGGCTCCTGCCACACATGTGGAAGGCATACATGGAATTCCAGGATCCTGACTTTGGTTTGACACAACTCTAACCATTGTGACTATGTGGGGAATAAACCAGCAGATGGAAAATCTCTCTTTCTTCTTTCCTCTCTCTGTCACTCTGACTTTCATGTAAGTAAAATAAATCTTTTTTTTAAAAAAAATATGAGTTTATTTTGGTGCAAAAAAAAATTGTTTTTATGATGTATGGAAAATGAGAAAACTGCATGAGTTTCAATACAAGTCTTGCACCAAGACAAAGTCATCCTCTTAATTCCATTTCCCTCAAATTTTTTGACGTGCCCTCATCTAAGGAGAGTTGAAGATACTCTCACACTAACAGGACAAGATCTAAAAGGCTTTCTAACCATTGTGGTTTTCTTGAATTTTTAAAATGTGTATCCATTTTTATCCACTTGAAAGGAAGTGAAATGGGAGAGAGGAGAGATTTTCTATCTAGCGGTTCACACTCCAAAAGCCCACAGCAGCCGGGTCTGGGGCAGGGCAAAGCCAGGAGCCCAGAACTGCATCCAGGCCTCTCACATGGACAGCAGAAATTGAGACACTTGGACCATCAGCTGCTGCCTCCCAGGAGGCATCTCCAGGAAACCATTTCAACAGCACCACCGCACCACAGCAGCTGAGGCTCAAACTGGTACTCTGCCCGGGATGTAGGATCCCAAATGGTCGCCTAACCTTTCTTTGACTTTGGGCCAGCATCTTCCACATAGGAAAGGATAAGGCACTTTAGGGTCACACTTGACAGTCTTTTCCAAATTTGTCAGTTGCTATTTGGAAACTTTATCTACCTAACCTAAATGTTCATGTTTCATTGTCACCATTGACATCGGTCAAAGGAGATGTGTAAAGTTACTGTCAATGCCTGAACATGTTTTTGCAAGAGGAGTTACAGAGCAAATGTATAAACTCAGGCAAAGCACTAAACGTTCTCTTCTCCTGCCCTTCTCTCCCAGGGTTCTCCAAATATATATGACCATGAAGTTACCATAGAAGCTGATGCTTTTTTGCCAGTGAATGAAGCCCTTATTCCTACAGGTTTGTGAATTTAAAAAAATAATAATTAAGGGTTTGCTGAACCCTTATTTGCCTGTCACCATTTCCCTATTTATAGGTCTCTCTGTGTATCATGGTTTAACTGGGTTGAGATCCTCTTATTTCTTATTTGGGATGAAAATAAATTTAGTTCCAATAGGCAAAGGCAAACAGTGAAAAAAGTAGATTCGGTGGCTTTCCAGGGGCTGGGGATAGACGTGAATGTAGAGTAACAATAAATACAGGATTTCTTTTTTGGGTCTTGAAAAGGTTCTGGAATTGAATAGTGGTAACAGCCATAAAACCTTGTACATAAACTGCATAGCATGGATTGCAAACTTGAGAATTAAGGATGCATTTTACAGTGTGTCAATAGCTCAGTTAAAAGAAAGACTGGGAGTGGGCTTTGCGCCACCTGGAATGATCCCATACTAGAGTGTTTTGCTCCTGATTCTAGGGGGCAGTGATGCTGGCCCAAGTAGTTGGGTCCTGCCACTTGCATGCAAGAACAAGAGGGAATCTTGGGCTCCTGGTTTGGACCTGGCCGAGCCCCAGCTGTTGCAAGCATTTGGGAAGCAAACCATCACATGGAAGCATGTTCTGTTTATGACTTCTAAATAAGCAAATAAGTATTCATAGTAACACCTTCGTGTTGTAGAAATGAGCAATTATAACCCAAGAGCACCGTGTTCAACAAGCCATCAACGTTTACGTTACCAGTAGTAAAAATGGACCTTGTGTCCCCTCACCCCTCGTATGAGTATGAGACACTGAGAAAGCCCACACTTGGCATGATGTTCTGGTTAGTCACATAACCTCAATGTAATCAGGAGACATTACAGAACTGACCTGTCCTCTCTTTAAATGGGTAAAGCTTATGAAAGGAAGGCTGAAGGAATGTCCCAGAGGAGACAAAGGCATCACTTAATGCAAAGTGAAATCCTGGACTGGATCCCAAGTGGATCCAGTGGAAAAACAGGTGAAACCCTGGGCCTGCCGTTGTGGCCTAGCAGCTAAAGTTGTCACTTTGAACACACCTGGATCCCATATGGGCTCTAGTTCTAATCCCGGCATCCCTGCTTCCCATCCAGCTCCATGATTGTGGCCTGGAAAAGCAGTCAGGGACTTCATTAGGGTTTCACCTGTTTTTGTTTTGTTTTGTTTTAAGATTTATTTTTATCACAAAGTCAGATATACAGAGAGGATGATCGTTCATGCACTGATTCACTCCCCAAGTGACCACAACAGCAGGTGGCTGCGCCAATACAAAGCCAGGAGCCAGGAGCCAGGAGCCAGGAACTTCCTCCGGGTCTCCCACGCGGGTGCAGGGTCCCAAGGCTTTGGACCGTCAAATACCAAAAGCCATATCTCAATTATTGTCAATTCTCATTTCCTTGCCATCTTTGGTACAGGTAGCCCTATAGCTTCTCTCATTGTTTTCTTCCCTGTTTCTCATCTTGAATATATTTCTACTTTTCTACAAAGAAAATGAAACCAAACTTGTTTATATTATGGTGTTGGGGTGGAGGAGAACAATGGCAGGGATAGGAGGATTTTCCTGAGATAAAAGAGCATAAACTTTAAATGTCTGTGCACCTAGCAAGGAACAACTCCAGCCAGACAGAATCACAGAATCCATGCCTTGCCCTCAGTGAACTCAGAGGCAGTGACCTCTGTTGCAACATGTGGTACTGCAGGACACATTGCTCAACTCTGCTTCTCAAGTTGTCTAATCTGCAAAAAAAAAAAAAAATCTTGTTATCAAGTTATGTTGAGAGTTCACGTGGCCTGGCTATGCGTGTTGATCATCTCTGTTGAAGATGATAAGAAAACCACCTTCGATAGAAAATTCACCAACACGGCAAAAAGGAAAAGATTATCACAGAGTAGCTTTCAGCTGTCTGCAGTACAGCACTTCAAATTATCCAATCCGGATGCCAGGTGCTGAGCTCTTTCTAGACCCTTCTGCACTCCCTGACTCTACCAGGAGCTGCAGATTGGCTGTGGTGAAGCCTTTAGAAGTCAGTGGTTAAAAAAACATAGCAAAACAAAACGGCTGTATTATCAGCTCTGCTTTTTTTATATATCAGTGGCTTTTATTTCACGTATTAGATATTTGGCTTACCATCCCAGTCCTCTGTCTTCTATCTCAAATCCTTAGTGGAGTGTTTGTTTCTTAAATTCTTCCTAGGCTTCTAAAATTCTCATTGTTTTTTCTTGGAGCTCTTGGAGAGAAAAGCATATCTGATCATCATTGTGATAGAAATCTAGCATCAAGAACTACTTAACTATTCCCAGTGTCACAGAACCAGTAACTGGTCTGAAAAAGAGGCTCAAGTGAGAGAATTTCAGGCAGATCTGGAAAAAGCTAAATAGAAAAAAAAAAAAAATTTTAACCATGAGGCCTTTAATCAGATTGTTGACATTGCTTGAATTTTTAAACTTGTTGTAATGTTTGTCATTTATTGCTTATTCATTTTTTGTTGTTTGAGAGACAGATACACAGGGATCTTCCATCCACTGATTCGTTTTCAAAATGTCTATGGCAGCCAGGCCTAAGTCAGGCCAAAGCCAAGCCCTGGGGATTCGATCCAGGTCTGAGAGGTGGCAGTGCAGGAAGGGGGCTCAGGAGGAAAGCCAGGACTTGAACCCACGATCTCTAACATACATGGTCACTAGGCCAAATGCTTACCCAATGCATTGCTTGAATTCTTGGTGGCTTTAGCATAGACGTTTGGTTGGATGAATTACCATTTCTGTAGCTTTGTTTGCTCAGCCTCCTGCCAACTTCAGCAATGCCTTTAGAATTGCTGCCTCTGAGAGTCTCTGTGTGAAGCAAATATGTCTTGAAGGTGTCTACCTTGCTCCTTCCGTAGCTATGAATTCATATTTGTTTTTCAACTCTTTTGTTAGCCCTTTATAAAAGCTGAAAGCTGCTTTATCCTTGGGGGGAAATGCTGATGTAGAACTGAACTTTGGGGGTGTCTTTCACCCTGGTTACAAATGGCAAGTAAGTCATTTTTTTCAGACCGTGGGAAAACCCATCATCATGAGGCGGTAACACATTTAACAGTAATCATGGCTGGGGATTCAGTAAAAGGGAATCTTTCTCCCTACACGTGTATCAGAAGGGACAGAGTCCTATCCTCCAAGTGTTTGGCCCGTGCCCACTGGCCTGCTGGTACACAAAGTCAAATCAAGGTCAATGAGATGAAGTCTCCTCCCACCTCCCGTGGCCCCATCCGAAAGCTGCAGCCTCCCCGGAGCTCCGGTCTCTAGGTAGGGCCCACAAACATCTAGCTGCCTGGCACGCCTGCTTTGCTCCTGCTCTTCTTCCTGTTGACAGTTTCTCAGGACGTCTCAACTCTTTCCGCTGGTAAAACAAGGGGAAAAAAAACAGCCTTTTTTTTTTTTAAGACTTATTTATTTTTATTAGGAAGGTAGATTTACAGAGAAAGAGAGAGAACTTTCATCTGCTGGTTCACTCCCCAAGTGACCACAACGGCTAGAGCAGAGCTGATCCAAAGCCAGGAGCCCAGAGCATCTACCGGGTCTCCCATACAGGTGCAGGGTCCCAAGGCTTTGGGCCATCCTTTACTGCTTTTCCAGGTCACAAGCAGGGAGCTGGATGTGAAGTGGGGACACGGGGTATGAAGTGGTGCTTATAAGGGATCCTGGGCATACAAGGCAAGGATTTAGCCATTGAGCCATCGCTCTGGGTCCAACAGCCTGTCTTATATGGCTTCTTCCTTTTCCTCCTCTTGCTTTCCTACATCCTAAAAGGCTGTGTTTTTTTTTTTTCTCCCAAGCCCAGTGGAAAAGCCTCAGCAAGTGTGAGACTGGCAGCAGCCTTCAGGGAGCCCGTTCACGTAATTTCAAATCACCCCCAAATGCCCCATTGGAAATCCGCATGCCTTGTTAGCCTTGGAGGATTCCAGAGTTGGGCAAATAAGCTTTGTGCATAGTTCAGGCCACCTCGTTGCTCCGCTGCTTGCAGAGAAACAAGACAATATTTTAATTAGAATGCTGGAACCCATCATCCAATTTTGGAAGCTACCCCTCTGGGTGAAACTATGGGAGTCCTAACGGTGTTCCGAGGCACACACCTGTTGCTCCCAGGGGCCCCTCGGCTGTGCTGGGGCAGGCAGCAGCTGCAGGGCTGTGCTGTAGGGCTGTGCAGGGCTGTGCAAGGCTGCAAGCCCTATTTCGCACCAACACCAGGAGCAAAGGTTGCAACTTAGCTGTCAGGACAAGTTTGCATGACTCCACTCTGCTTCTTCCTATTAGCTACTTGCAGCTGTTTGCCAAAATCAGCTCACAGTTGCCACCCAGAAAGCACTGACTGCTTGGCAGCCAGGGAATCCTCTCTCGAAAAGGGCCTTCTTGAGTGAGTTTCCCACATTTCTTGAAGCCAGGGCTCTACCGGAACTGGAACTCCTCTTCCCACCCTTCTCACAGGAAGGGCAGGTGGCCAGCAGATGTCCAGAGACAGAGAACATTCCAGGTGCTGTATCCCTGTGCCATCCCATCAGGCATTTAGCATTTAGACCTGATTGAAGTGCCCTGTGCCACCAGTCCCTCATGCCTAGCCCCAGGGACTAAGCCAGCTGACTGTGAGCACATGAGAAAAGTCCAGCCCTTTTGCTTCTCCAGGGATGCATCTGTTTCCAGAATTACAAACTTTCCACTTCACCCCTTCACTCCACACAACTAAGAACAAGAGGAGAGCTATGCACCTGCCCAACAGGATGTCAGCATGGACACCACATCTGTGGCGCTGAAGGCATGCCTCTGACACATTACACTGTCACCCGGCTTCCTTTACATTTTACTTCTTTCTTTGTAGTAGATAAGGAATTAAGAAGGCAAACATGAATGCTCTGCTTCTTACAGTAACATTCATAAAACCTGCTCTTATTCTTTTCCTGGCAAAAAAGACACCTTTTGTTTTATAACAGCTTAACCAGTCCACTCAGTCCCCCCAGCTCATCTGGGTTCACCTGCTATTCTTGCAGGCCTCCACTGCTGAAAGCTCATTCTAAAATGACATTAAAGCAACCCTCATTCTGATAAAATTAGAGTTATGGGTAGGAAAGGCTGACCACGAGGTTGCGGAAAGAGGCCCGGCAAGACTTTCATATTTCAACTCAGCCTCTCTTGGGTTCAACCTGCAATTTGGAGGGTGATATCATTGCTTCCTTCAGGCAGGTCTGCATCTGCCCTGGAGAAATAACAAATGCCAAAGTTGTCTGTGGGCTCCAAGATGCTGCAAAAACCATTTTGATGTTCGTGTTTGGGTATTTGCATTTTAATCTTTCCAGTTCCCCTGACAGAAGCACCCTTTAGACTTGATTCTGAAATCTTGGTCACAGTGTCTGTCTCTGCCATGGGTATCTTGGTGATGGGATTCCCATCTCTATGGATCCTGCCCTGTGTGAGACCACTGATCCTGTGTGCAAATCACTGCCTGGTTTGAATTACAAGTTTCCTAAATTGGAATCAAAGAGTGGATGAATGATCATTCTGGAAACCAAAAAAGAACATCTCTTAAGATCTGGCTTCCATCTGGTCACTACAAAGATCTATCCAAAATGCAAATCTCACTTAAGCAGGGCTCCCAGTCTGGACACCAGAGAGCCATCTCTAACCAAGCATCACTCAGACAGACACGTAGAGTTTCTGTACATTTCCTTGTTCAGCCTACCCCCTTCTTTGTGGTAAAACACTGCTCTTCCTTCAAGTCTCATTTTTTTTTTCTCCTTGGAAATCTTGCCCCACTTCCTGGAAACAGTAGGGTTTCTGTTGTGAGTGGCTTTGTAATGACGTGAGCCTTTAGCGCTCACCATGTGTTGCTCCACATGGTATCCACGTGATGTCTCTAGACTTACAGACCCAGCACATGGAGCAGGATGGCAATTCAGGCCTGGCTTATTCAGGCTGAAGATACACAACCATGTTAAACATAGATAGAAACGAAGCCAAGTAAGAAGTAGCTAATGTACACATGCTAGACCTAATTACTGCCTCCTTTCTCCTGTCGCCAGCATCCCTTCTCTCTTCTTCAATGCTTTTTTTTTTTTTGAAGATTTATTTATTTTCATTGAAAAATCAAATTTATAGAGAGAATGAGAGAGAGAGAGTGATCTTCTATTCACTGGTTCTAGCAACAGTTGGAGCTGAGCTGACACAAAGTCAGGAGCCAGGATCTTCTGAGTCTCCCACATGGGTGCCAGGTCCAGGGTCTTGGGCCATCCTCCCTGCTTTTTCAGGCCATAAGAAAAGAGCTGGATGAAAAGTGGAACAGCAGGAAAACGAAACTAGCACCCCTGTGTGATGTTGCTGCTTAAAGTTGGACGATTAGCCTGTTGAACCACAGTGCCAATCCCCCAATACTTTGTTTTGAAACACAGTTATATTAATGCAATACTGTGTGAAAACAGATGCAGAAATCCAGGACACGGGTGGGGCTCAGCTCACTGAATCTCTAAAATCTGATTTGATGAGGGTTGCTTTAATTGAATCCTAAGGTCCTGTTCATTTTTAATGCGCTAACTCCCAGACCACAGGAAATTCTAAGCGCCCTCTTCTTAACCAGTACGCTCGCATATCTGGGCAGGTGAGGAGCATTGCATGGAGTTTGTAAGCTGAAGCTCTGTGTGAAAGCCTGTGTGTTTGGCTTTTGAGAAGAGCAGCAGTGTGTTCTTCTCTTGGTGGTCCCCTGAATGGGTTGGGTTGGGTTTGGATTTCTTGCTAGTTCGTTCCCACTGAGCTGATGAAGGGAGCTAGAAGGCCAGGTAGAGAGGAAGAGCGACATCTGCGGGTGTCACCCAGAAAAACTGTAGCAGTGCAGGACTCGGGGTTACAAAGCCAGCTTTGCAGTTCTGCTTCGTCCAATGAATCAAATGGCCTTTGGATGTCCACCAGCCTTTGATGCAGTCAGGCTGCAGACTAGGTTTCTGGCTTCAGCCTGGTCGAGCCCTGGCTGTTGCAGGCATTTGGGGAGTGAACCAGTGAATGGAAGATCTTTCTTAGTCTGTTTCTCTCTTTCACTTTCTTCCTCTCTCCCTCCCTCTCTTTCTGCCTCTCAAATTGAAGAAGAAGAGGAAGAGATGGAGAAAAAAAATTAAAACAAAATTTTTGAATAGCACTAAAACATTCAACTCATGACATTGAACCTTATGGAGTGATATATAACAGGTTCTTCCTACTAAGTATTCAGGGAGGTTCAACTTAAAAGCTCCAGGTACCTGCGCTCTCCTAGTAACAATGAAACCCTTCAAAATGGCCCAATTACTGGATCCCTTCAAACAAGTGAACTCAAAGCTGTTTATGTTCCTTACTAAAAAACATATCAACTACTTCACGGTGAGCAAACATGAGCTGGCATGGTAGAAATTTGAAAGAGTGCCCCAGCACAGTGGCCTAGCAGCTAAAGTCCTCTGCTGGAGTCCAGCTCCACCTGAGTTCGGGACTCGAGAAGAGTGCATGGATGAGGCATAAAGAGGAAAGAAATGGACCACTACGATTTCATGATCATAATGGACAATGCGAGAAAGCTGTCCCCTATATTTATAGAGAAGCAATCACAAGCTCTGGCACAGGCTTTTGACGTCAGGGTCAAGTGGGTGTATCCAAGGATAATTCTGCCATTTGTTTCACCTAAAAACTCGGTAGAAGTTCCTGCTACAATTCTTAGCCTACAACTCAATCTTGTATCACAAAGTTTTCTTTTAGGAGAACCTAAAGATTGAGGAAAGAATGAAACCCTAAATGCAGGTCCCTTGATTAGCATAAGTTCAATGGGGACAGCCAAGACAGTACGAATAATAGAAGACCCTTTTGCAAGACGTTATTATTGCCATTAACCTCCAAGCTCACATTGACTAAAAGGCCAACTCCACAGTAGCATGGATTAGAATTCTTCCGCAGGGTGGCCCGGTGTCCATGCAAAGGAAGATGGAGCTGCATTCAGGTGGTTGTAGAGACATCCACAGGGCCCTGCCATACAGCAAGGGGGTTCCTTGCAGCCCTGCCTGCAATGGAACAATACTCTTCACACCTTCGTGTCCCACCATGTCCACTGCACAGATCCCAGCAGTCCTTGTCTTGAACACGCCAGTATCCCATATGGGCACCAATTCTAATCCTGGCAGTTCCACTTTCCATCCAGCTCCCTCCTTGCATCCTGGAAAAGCAGTCAAGGACAGTCCAAAGCCTTAGGACCCTGCATCTGTGTGGGAGTCCTGGAAGAGGCTCTGGGTTCCTGGCTTCAGATCAGCGCAGTTCTGGCCATTGTGGCCACTTGGGGAGTAAATCAACAGACAGAAGTTCTTTCTCTCTGTCTCTCCTCCTCTCTCTGTATATCTGACTTTCCAATAAAAAAATAAAATTAAAAAAAAAAAAACCTGCAGGCAGATAGTAAGTGAATTTGTCATAAGGGGGAACAGTTTGCTGGTATTCTGACTACCGCCCCTGGGGGGCTGATGGGTCACACAGACCCTTCCCCCAGCCCAGGGCTAGACAGAGGCAGGCTTTATTTAGTTCATTCCTGGGGCATGGCAATCCTTAGAGGTCACTGTGTGAGGGATGGGCACCGACTGTGGGCTCTGAACCACGAGCTGACCAGATGAGCTCCCACAACAGGCTTGCTTTCAGCTTTTCATTTATTTTTGAGATGACAGGAAAAGAGAGAGGAGGAACTTTCATCTGCTAGTGGCTGGGTCAGACAGACAGAAACCAGGAGCCTGGAACTCCTTCCAGGTTTCCCACCTAGATGGGCAGGATCCCAAGTCTTTAGTCCACCTTCCACTGCTTTCCGGGTACACCAGCAGGCTCACAAGCAAGCAGGCAGGACTGGAACTGGCACTCCGGTATGGGATGCCAGTGCTGCCGCTCTTCAAGTCCCGCCCTTGCTTTCGTTTCCGGGAGCGTGTGTGGCATACTGGCTGACTGCTGGTGACATGCCACCTGAGATCTGGCCATACAGAGCAAGAAGATGGAGCGCTCTCTTTGCCTGGGAGGAGCCCTCGAGGAGCGGCACAGTGCTAGAGACCAACCTGTTGGCCTGAAGAAGCTGAGAGGCAAGGGTTGGGTGGGCATGCGGAGAGAGGACTGTCTTTACGTCACCTTGGGCTGCGAGGATCCGGTAACAGGACAGGGAGAGGGCCGAAGCACAGAAGATTGGACCGGGGTTGGACGGGTAGTTGGGTAAGGTGGGGACTGGGGTGAAACATTGAAGGCAACGTTCAATGCTCAGGACTACGCAAGGCCTACGCCTGACAGTGTGTGTCTCCTTGAACTTCACGCCCAAGGCACCTGCTTGCCCAGCCCCATAGGTGTGTACAGTCGAGACTGGCTTCTGTGTCATGCTAAGGAGCCAGGATTTTGAAGCAAGGTTGACATTTTTAGAAATGCCAGCCCAGCCACTGTGGAGGTGGGGCTTTGCTGGAGGTAGAGGGGAGTTAAGAGGGTGCTTCAGTAGGCCGTGTGAGAGGCGAGGAGGACCTACACACAGGCTAGACGGTGGAAGGTGGTATTATGAAATTGAGGTAAAGATTAGGAGACCTGAGTTGACTAGAAGACTGATGGCTCCTGGGTTGCTAGGATGGCTGCACTGAATCGTGAAGAGCGGAGGTGGGCACAGAGGTGAGGGGCAGGTGGGGAGAGCTACGGGACGGCTCTCAGAAATCTACATTGGAGGTTAAGGAGCCTATGGAGCATCCAGTAGACGGGACCAGCGTCAGTGGGCCTGATGAGGGTGCTTGCTGGGAGGGAAGTGAGAGCTGGAAATAGTCGGTATAAATCAGTAGATGCTCTGTAGCTTAAGCCAAGTGAATTTCCCAGGAAGGTCTCGGAGATTGAGGAAAGCAGTGGCCTGAGGTCCAAAATCAGGGGTGTCCTAGGAAACAAGCTCCAACATTTAGTAAGGCCCGAGAAAGGTCACCACTAACTACCTAGGGGAAGGACCAGAGGTGCAAGGCACAGAAGGAGTTAAAAAGTGGGTGTCTTGGAGCGGCCAAGTGTGTCAAAGACGCCAGAGAGGTCAGCCTTGGAGGAGCCCTGGAGAAGGAGGGTGGCCGAGTCATTGTTACTGTGGGCTCCGCAGTCAAGGTCAGAAGCCAGACTGTGGGAGCGGAGAGTCAGGGAGGCAGGCCAGGGAGTGGCTCCCAATGGAGGCAGGGCTCTTGGTGCGTAGAATCCTGAGCCACACTGCCAAATTCTGATCCACTGGCTTTGATCCCTGGTGGGAGTCTGCCTAAGTGAGTTCACAAGAGGAACTGGTGCCAAAACACACACACACACACACACACACACACACAGACTGTGAGCAAGCACTGAAAGAGAACTCAGCCGGGAGGTGGCGCACACAGGCAGGTGTTTTTAGGGGAAAGGAGCTGGTTCGCAGGCAAGTCAAAAGGCTGCGGATCCGGTCAAGAATAAAGACCGTGAACTTGAGGCAGCCTTCTGTGGGTTTTCTGATTCTCAATACATGGATTTGAGAGCAGAAAGGGAGACTAGGGGGTTAGTCCACGGCGGGGGGTATTGTCAGATGGGGGCGCTGGGCAGGAGGTGGCTGGATGCGTGTTCCTGGGGCCCAAGTCCTTAACAGGGGCTCCAGGTAGGCATCGGGGAACATAAGCGATACATGACCATGGATCCTGAAGGCAAGAGGTTTGGGGTAACCCTGGTGCCTGGCCGTCTCTCTAGCAGGAGTGTGCTCAGAGACTGATGAGAGAGCGTGTGGAAGGGACGGGCAAGCTTCATTGATACTGGCTAGCAAGTCCCTAGGGACCATCCTCCTGGGATTTCAGACAGAAAAATGCACCACGATGGAAATGCCTCAGGTGGGCCTGACCGTGGGAAGCACAAAATTGCCCCTTTTCACCTGCAGAGGTGTGCTGGGTGTAGCACTGGATGTTTTCAGATGTCACGTGATGTCCTAGAGTGATACCCTCCCCCACTGCAAGTCAAAAAAGAAAAAAAAAAAAACAATCTGAAAGTGCTCAATGGAAAGGTAACAGAAAACTAAAGCCACAAACCCAAAGCACCGGCAGAAGGGGAAAAAAATGTACACGGGCTTTGAGGTGGAGTGTTCTATGAAAATGTATAGAATTGGTCCCTAAAAAAAAAGTCCCAAGGTGCTGTACTTGCCAACCACTGGAACGAAGCAAAAATTCCCACCCGAGGTGTTACTTTTAATTATCATTCTCTTTATGATGTTTCCTAAAATAATAGCAGGCTTTCTAGAGATGATTTGCCAGGACAGCTTAATTAGGCATAAAGATGAGTCCCAGTGCCCAAGAGCCCCATTCCCACAGGCCTGCTTATGCAAATTGGACTGATGCGCTGAGCCCAACTCAACTGCAAAAACCGACATCACAGTAGCAACCCGGCTGGCAGTGCAGCTGGCCCGTCCCCATGGAGACCAGACTCTGGCACCAGGCTCTTCCTGTTGCCCCAGCCTGCCTTGCATGCTCGCTCGCACAGATGAAGGTGACAGCCCGGCAGAGCTTGCTTGTGCCTCGCATGATCTCTACATCCATGCCTCTCTGCTTTCCCCAGGCACAGGAGTCACTTGGGAAACCCGTTACAATGCAGGTTCCACCTCGGTGCTCCGAGTGGAGCCTGTGGGTCTCTGGGACAAGCCGACAGGTGATGCGGGGCTCTTGCCCTGAGACAGCTAGATAGCAGGCTGCGGAGAACTCCGAGCAGGCTCGTGTGATCTTGGTTGCTGTTTCACTTTTTGCTCTCCTCCTCCGCTACTCCCCCATGTCCTCACGTTGTCCCCTTAACTACGTTTTCTCATCGCCTCCTTGCGATGCTTCACCCTCCGGCCTCTGGGCTTCTCTCATCGAAAGCCATCCTCTACAGGTTAGGCTGGGAAGAGCCTCTCTCATCCCGTGGACTCACCAGACAGGCAAGCTGCAATGGTGCTTCAGACAAGGAAGGAAGCTATCACAGTGTGTCCCCCACGTGGCACAGTTGCTTCACTGTGTTTTGTCCCATGGGCCAGTGGTCCTACAACCCTAAAATATTATGGCTGGAAACCACTACCCGCTTATCCAGTATTTGAATCCCAGACAACCGGGCTCAGCAGTTCTCGGGGGCCACTGGCACAGGATGCTCACTGTCCACCCTGGATTAGCATTGGCATCAAGGCCTCCCTGATAGGGAGCTGACATCTGTCTGCCTGCAGCTGGCTCGTGCTTGGTCTCCTTCCGGACCTGGGCTCCCTGTGGAGTAGGCTGAAGACTTCAGAAGACACTGTCACATCCCTCTCATCTTTTTTTTTTTCTTCAAGATTTTTAAAAATTTATTTCAAAGGCAGAATTATAAGAGAGAGAGAGAATCTTCCATCCACTGGTTTACTCCCTAAATGGGCGAAACAACCGGAGCTTTGCCAGGCTGAAGTCAAGAGCTTCTTCCCGCTTTCTCGTGTGGGTGCAGAGACCCAAGCACGGGAGCCACCTTCTGCTGCATGCCAAGGAGCATCAGCAGGGAGTCGGACTGGAAGTGGAGCAGACGGACTCCAACTGGTGCCCACAGGGGCCTTACCCACTACGTCACAGCTCTACCAGCCTCCTGACCTTGAGTCTTTTCTTCAGGAATAACACCTGAGATCTTCCAGCCAAGGAGTGGCTGTTCTAGTCCCTTCCCTATGGTCCTGCTTCTTTGGAACTTCAAGCCTGCCCATTTAAGATGCCCATTTTATGGAAAATAGTACTGTCCATCACCCCACTTCATTACAGAGCATCTTTGTATTATTCCTGTTGAACTAATGGCCAATCTATACCCTTCACATCACTCACTCCACGCCTGTTTTGACTCAGCTACATCTTTCTCTAAGTGTTGATAATTATAATACTTATACCAAACATCTATGAAAGTGTAGCATGGGGCCCAATGCGGTAGCCTCGTGGCTGAAGTCCTCGCCTTGAACGTGCCATACAGGCGCCAGCTCATATCCCGGCTACTCCACTTTTCTTCCAGCTCCTTGCTTGTGGTCTAGGAAAGCAGTGGAGATTGACCCAAATTCTGGCACCCTGCACCTGCATGGGAGACCTGCAAGAAGCTCCCAGCTCCTGGCTTCGGACTGGCTCAGCTCCAGCCATTACTGCCACTTAGGGAGTGAACCAGCGGATGGGAGATCTTTCTGTCTCCTTCTCTCTGTAAACCTTACTTTTCAATCAAAAATAAATAAATAAAGCTTTTAATAGACACTATCAAAAGGCCAAATGTAAGAGTTATGAGAGTTCCAGAAGGTGCAGGAGAAGCTGGGCTTAAAAGTGTATTTAATGAAATAACAAAAGAAAATGTCCCTAATCTGGAGAAAGAATTGGGAAACAACATCCAGGTGGGGCACACAACTCCCACAGACAGATTAACCTACTGTGCCACGGTGCTGGCTCCACCTAGCAGCGTCTTTAGCAACTGCATGATACACCAACCCCAAAAATAACGTAATCTTAAATGACTAGCTGGATGTTGCCAGACCAGGGTGGGTCTAGGGGCCATAGAAAGAACATTACACTTACAAGAAAGGCCCCAAGGACACGGTGCATTTGGGTGGGAAAATTCCACACTTTTTATACATCTGAGCATGAAGCCCATGAGGGGCAGGCATGTCAAGGCATGGGGTTGGGAAAGATGGATTGGAACTTTATTCCTTCTCATTTAGCAAAAATTCTACTTTGGAACTATCCTAAATTTATAATGGCCTTTCTGCCATTCTTTTTTTTTTTTTAAGATTCTATTTTATTTTTATTGAAAAGTCATACACTGAGAGACAAAGAGGAAGATCTTCCATCTGCTGACTCACTCCCCAAGTGGCCACAATGGCCAGAGATGAGCTGATCTGAAGCGAAGCCAGGAGCCTGGAGCCTCCTCCGGGTCTCCCATATGGGTGCAGGGTCCCAAGGCCCTGGGCTGTCCTCAGCTGCTTTCCCAGGTTACAAGCAGGGAGCTGGATGCAAAATGGGGTCACCAGGGACACAAACTGGTGCTCATGTGAGATCCCAGTGTGTGCAAGGCTTTAACCAATAGGCTACTGTGCCTGGCGCTCTGCCATTCTTCAAATCTTAATCTCTTCGGCCTCTGTGGTCTCGAATCTGGAGCTTTATTGAGAGCTGTCATCCTGAAGATGTTCTAGCGTATCACTTACCAGGTGTTTCCATACAGGGATGGATGTTGTGGCTCAGCAAGTTAAGCGACCACTTGCAACACCCACATCCTATAGTTGAGGGCCAGCTCAAGTTCCAGCTTCTCCACTTCTGATTCAGATTCCTGCTAGGCAGTCTGGAAGGCAGCAGGTGTTTGAGTGCTGTGGCCCTGGCTTCCAATTGGCCCAGTCCTCCTGGCTGCAATGGCCATCTGGGGAATGAGCCAATGGAAGGACAGTGTCTTCTCCCATTGTGCCTTTCAAGTAGACAAAAATAAATAAACATGTCAACATATATGTCCATGTCACGTTTAGCAGAGGAAAAGCTGAAAGAAACACTGATGTATAGATTACACAGTATCAGCAAAACTGGCCTGAGACTTGACCTGTGTTTCTCTGTGAAAAGCCTGCAGCTGGGCCCGGCGCAACTGGTTAAGGTCCTCGCCTTGCACACCCGGAATCCCATATGGGCACCGGTTCTAATCCCGGAGGCCCCACTTCCCATCCAGTTCCTTCCCTGTGGCCTGGGAGAGCAGTTGAGGATGGCCCAGGGCTTTGGGACCCTGCACCCGTGTGGGAGATCCGGAAGAGGCTCCTGGCTTCGGATTGGCTCAGCTCCAGCTGTTACAGCCACCTGGGGAGTGAATCATCGGACTGGAAGATCTTCCTCTGTCTCTCCTCTCTGTATATCTGCCTTTCCAATAAAATAAAATAAATCTTTAAAAAAAAAAAAAGCAAAGCCTGAGGCTTTTGATGCTCCTTAAAATCTTCTCCCTACTTGCATGTTTTAAGGGGAATAATTTTTTTTAAAGGTTTATTTATTTTTATCACAAAGTCAGATATACAGAGAGGAGGAGAGACAGAGATGAAGGTCTTCTGTCCAATGATTCACTCCCCAAGTGAGCGCAATGGCCGGTGCTGCGCCGGTCTGAAGCTGGGAACCAGGAACCTCTTCCAGATCTCCCATGTGGATGCAGGGTCCCAAGGCTTTGGGCCGACCTGGACTGCTTTCCCAGGCCACAAGCAGGGAGCTGGATGGGAAGTGGGGCTGCCGGGATTAGAACCGGCGCCATATGGGATCCCGGCGTGTTCAAGGCGAGGACTTTAGCTGCTAGGCCACGCCGCCGGGACTGGGAAATAATTTTAAGCTGTTTGACTGCCCTGGCGCAACTGCATTAGGACTGTCCTAAGGGTTCAATTTTGAGTCATGCATGGGATTAAGGAAGAATTAAATACTGTAAGCACCATCCTAGCTTAGAGAAGAAAACACAGCAAGTGACCTTGCAGAATATGAGTTGGTAAGATTATTTTTTTTTTTTTAAAGATTTATTTTTTTTATTATTTTTTCATTGGAAAGGCAGATATACAGAGAGGAGAGACAGAGAGGAAGATCTTCCATCCGATGATTCACTCCCCAAGTGAGCGCAACGGGCCGATACTATGCCGGTCCGAAGCCAGGAGCCTCTTCCGGGTCTCCCACGCGGGTGCAGGTTCCCAAAGCTTTGGGCCGTCCTCTGCTGCTTTCCCAGGCCACAGGCAGGGAGCTGGAAGGGAAGCGGGGCTGCCGGGATTAGAACCGGCGCCCATATGGGATCCCGGGCGGCAAGGTGAGGACCTTTAACCACTTGCGCCACCGCGCCGGGCCCAAGATTATTATCTTCTCAAGCCGAGAGAATAGCTGCTACTTTTTCCCAGAGTAATTATTTCCTAAAGAAAGCACTTGTGCCTTTCTCACAGCCCGTGGGGAGCGGGGGTAGTGATGCAGAGTTCACAGGACGGGGAGACCAGGTGCATTACCACCACCTTGGAATTGATGTCCGACCTTAAACATCCAAGTTGAACTAGTAATTGTCCCAGAGCTCTGGGGCAATGAGACTTAATTTTTATTCCAGGATGTTGTAGCTAAAGAAACATCCCAAGTAGAGGTATATGCAAGGTGCGCAAAGTGATAGTGTTTTAGCTTAAAGATGAGAAAGCGAACACACACACACACACACACACACAGCACGTGAGCATGGCAACCCCACACTAACAGATGCCCATCATGAGTGGGCAGTGGGCCAGAAGGAGAAGGCAGGGGACGGGAGAGAGCAACTCCCAGCACCTCCTTTTACAAGGTAGAGGGGTGGAGCCCACTACTGACAAAACCACCTGGGCCTTTTAACTTGTGCTCCATAAAATTTCTCCACATTTGCATGGCTTCTTCCTCACCAGGTCCCAGGAGGGGTAAATGTATTTGAGGAAAGGAGGGGCTTTGACGGATAAGTAGGAGGATGGGATTACACGTGGGTTGGGGGCTCGGGGTTTGGGACTTGAAGGTACACCTCAGCTCTGCAGATCCTACCACCAGAACCTGCCCAGGTTTGGACCACTTACCCTGTGGAGCAAGTTCTTTCTCGTGTTTCTAGCACCACCTACTGGTGCCTCAGCGCACCTGCAGGTGAATCCTGAGACCTAGAAGCGAAGAGGAAGGGGGGAAAGGGAGGGTGGGCAGAAGCACAGGGCAGACTCTGCTGAGAAAAAGAGAATTCGGGTGCTTTTGAGTTTGACAGCAAGAAGTAGCCACCATCCCTTCTTCCCCTGTAGATACAGGAGGAAAAAAAAGAAAGAGTTGAAACATTTATTCACCCACCTTCCTCTGTGCCTTGACCTTCCCCGCCCTGTAATCAGGAGCACTCCGGGACGTGCAGCCTTCTCAATTATGTGAACAATATTAAAAATAAAATAATTTGAAAAAGGAAGATAAGTATGGAGATGGGCCACTCGATGTGTGTGAAAGAGAGAGCGAGAGAGATTGAGTTGGATTCTGGGACATCTTTGTCATATCTCTGGAGCGATGCATGAGAAAACGGGAATGGAGGCTACTTCCCCTGAAAGAAAGTGGAGATGTGGCCAACAAAACCGACAACAAGTCTCTTATTCTGTACTATTTTCTACCCTTTTACATTTGTTAAGTTTATTACATGTACAAGTATCATCCAAATTCAAAAATTAAGAAAGAAAACCGTGTCCCCTGAAATGGCTTGTCCTGACATCTGAACAGAACTGGAAGGGACAGGACGAGAGGTGGTGGAACAGAAGGGCTCCATGGTCAGGGGCTGTGGGCGGCGGCACCGCCTCCCTGCACGTGACGCTGGGCCCACTGGTGAGAGCCGTCTCCTTCCCCCAAGTCTCCTGTTGAGATGATTTGCACAATATTCCCATTGCTCTTTTTTCTGCCTCAAAGTCCTGATACTTCTCGGTGGTTTCAATACAACAGAAAAAGTTGCAAACTAATTTTACAGATTGACCGAGTCAAAGATGCCAGCAACTATCAAGTTCACTACCAACGATCATTGTAGGTCCCGTGAAGAAAGAACACCCATGCCAGTTACACCATGAGATAAGTTCAGAGATTTTTAAAAGGTGAAAACAATCGTGTCTTTGGATCAGTGTTGTGGCGTAGCGGGTAAAGCCACTGCCTGTGATGCCTGCATCCCCCACAGGCACCAGTTCCTGGCCCTGTTCCCCCTCGGACCCAACTCCCTGCTAATAGCCTGGGAAAGCAATGGAGGATGGCCCAAATGCTTGGGCCTCTGCGCCCATGTGGGAGACCAGAAGAAGTTCCTGGCTCCTGCCTTCAAGCTGTCTCAGCATTAGCCATTACAGCCATCTGAGGTATGTACAACAGATGGAAGATTTTTGTCTCTCCTTTCTGTAACTCTTTTACATAAAAATAACAGCTAGAACTGTACCAGTCAGAAGCCAGGAGCCTAGAAATTCTTCCAGATCTCCCACTTGGTGCAGGGACTCAGCTTGGCCATTTGGAGAGTGAGCCAGTGGATACAATACCTCTCTTTTGCTCTCTCTGCCTTTCAATAAATAAATACTTTTTTTTAAAGATATAACTTCAAAACAGATATTGTGGCACAGATATAAGTTGACACTAGAGACAACTGCATCCTATCAGTGCAGGGGCCTGAGGCCCTGGGCCATCCTCCACTGCTTTCCCAGGCACATGAGCAGGGAGCTGGATGGGAAGTGGAACAGCTAGGACTTGAACCGGCACCCATGTGCAATGCTGGCACCACAGGCAGAGAATTCATCTACTATGCCACAGTGCCTGTCCCTGCTCCAGGATTTTTAAAAACAGCTCCTGCTGTGTCTAGGGTGTGTCCACAGGCTGATGGGAAGATGCCTGGGGCAGGATGGCTGCCATTGACTCCACATGATTTGAGAATCATATCTCAGGACTTCTCTAGCTAGCCATTGCTGGTGCTAATGCGTGGTTATGAGCGTTGCGGTAAACTCCAGCAAGAAATGTCAGTAAGGAGACTGAATGAGTGGGGCACCCATCACCCTCTTACGGAAATCATGTTTCCTTGACTTTGACACATTTTCAAGTGTTAATGCCTGTGACTGTGATAACCACTGCAGGTTTGCAATCCACAGAATGTTCTAGCACCAAGAATTCATTCTCCTTCCCAACTCCCAGGTTCCTTTCTCTCCTTTGTGGGGGGATGCGGGGGTGGAGAACCGGTGGGTCCCCAGGAGGCTGTAGCCGCTGACTGCATCTGGGCCCTCACCACCTTTGCTTTTGGCCTCTTCCCACCAGGAGAAGTTGCTCCAGTGCAAGGAACTGCCTTCGACCTAAGGAAGCCGGTGGAACTTGGGAAGCACCTGCAGCAGTTCAGCATCAATGGCTTTGACCACAATTTCTGCCTGAAGCAATCCAAAGAAAAACATTTCTGTGCAAGGTGGGGAGCTCTTTGTTTACTATCTCAGTAGGGAGGAAGAGACATCAACTTGCATTTAAAGAACTTCTCCCCCTGGCATTAGCAATAGCAGTTACTCTGCTACGGGGACCAACTCCCACAGCCTGGATCTCTTCAAAACTCCCCGCCATGTGTGAATCTGTGGAGTTTAAATCCTTATCACCTTCCATTATCCCTGCCACCTACTCCCATGTCCTCATCTCTGCCCTCATTCTTCCTGCCTTAAGTCACTTCTTCCTGCACCAAACTCCCAGAGCCCTCTATCCTTTCTTGATCCGTGATCTATGTCCCGCCTACTCCCGCAGGAAGTCAGGGAAGTAAGTGATGGGTTCCCTGCAGCTGTCGCCACCTCCAGCTTCAGTCTGCACCCTGCTCACATGCACCTGCCTCTTCTTACTCAAGTCATCTTTTGGGAGGGAATCCTTGGCTCTAACCCAGGAGCCAATCTCTTGCTTGACGCTAATAATCAGTGCATGGCAGTACGATGAATGGGATTTTAAATACAGCAAATTGTTGTAACTCTATGGGAGATGGTAGGAATTCTCAAACCCTCTTTCCCCCAGAGTCCCGGCACACAGCCAGGCTGTGTCCCCCACCAACTCCAGTCGCCTTCTTTTCTGTGTCTATCACTCCTGTTTGTCCCAACCCCATGGGGTCCTCCCAGCTTCTTCCCACTTGCACAACTCCTGGTCCTCCTGGTCCCATGCATCTTTCGCTGAACCTCTTGGTGGACAACATAGGGGAGAAGGGGCATGTTGGCTGTTTCCATATTTGGCCTCTTGGTAATACTGTCAGGTGCAGGCCTTTCTGGATCTGTACCCCTTGATCCCAGGGGCACAGCCACGTAGGATCAGCTCTGGAGAGCTCTGGTTGTACACAAAGGAAACAGAAGATCTGGTGGGAGCCCACAGGGACTGTTCTAGGGGGAGAGCTGGTGAACAGGCAGCTGCTCGAACCCCAGGAAAGGGCAGACTTTAATAGCATCTTCTGTCTCAGCAGACACAGCCAAGCTGAGAGCTCCAACTGTCTAGGAGAGACTCCACCTTTGCAGCACCCTAAGCCGGTGGATCACTCCTACCTGCAGCTGCCTGGGCCGAGGCTATTCTGCCCTCTCCCCAAAGAAAAGGGGTGCTCCTGGGGATCCTTAAAATCACCCATTCCTGCAAGGGGTCAATGTTGTGGGGCAGTTGGTTAAACTGCCACCTGTGACGCAGCATCCCATAGCAGAGCCATTTTGAGTCGTGGCTGCTCTACATCCTTCACAGTTCTTTGCTAATGTGCCTGGGAAAGCAGCAGAGGATGGGCCAAGTGCTCGGGTCCCTGCACTCCTGCGGGAAATCCAGCTGGAGTTCCAGCCTGCCGGCTCCAGCTTACCAGCGCTGGTTGTTGCATGCCATGTGGGGAGTGAGCCAACAGATGGAAGATGCCTTGCTGTTTCTCATTCACTCCCTAATGCTGCCTTGCAAATAAATCTTGAAACAAATCTACCCACATGGCTTCCCTCACAAAGCTCCAAGAATTTTCCATGGTGCCCTTTCTACCTCTGTCCAGCACGCTCCCTGCCCCTGCCCTGTGGCCAGGTCTGCTTCCTGTTTTGATATGTCTTCCCAGCTCCTGCTCTCCCTGCCAGCACTTCCTCCCTGAACTCATCTGTGGCTTGTCTTTACTCCCAGGGTGCGTCATGCTGCAAGCGGGCGGGTACTAGAAGTGTACACCACCCAACCTGGGGTCCAGTTCTACACGGCCAACTTCCTGGATGGCACGCTGAAGGGCAAGGGCGGATCAGTCTATCCCAAGCACTCTGGTTTCTGCCTGGAGACCCAGAACTGGCCTAACGCAGTCAACCAGGTAAAGCACAGGCTGGCTTGCTGGAGTGGGGCTTTATCCAAGGTCACACTACATGACAGAGCTCACAGCACTCCAGCCTGTTGGTGTCAGAATTCCACGGTTCTGTCCCCCACGTCATGACAAACACAGAGCACACAGAGCCAAGTTACCAGCATGTTGCTTACATGTTTAAAAAGAGGTCCAGGGATGCACCTGCAAGGCCTCCGGGCAGCTTGGTGCTCCTCCTCAGCTTGGTGGACCCACGCATGTTCTGCACCCACGCTTTGAGACAGATCTTCCACAGTGGCCCTTCCTGTCTGCTGTCTCACAACCTTCTTTTCCAGCTGCTAAGTGTCAACCCCTGCTAAGTACCCTGCACCTTAGACCGGAGTGTAAATCAACATTCTAATGCGTGCATCGAGCAGCTCTTGCTACGACAGCGCATGCCGAGGGATGTGGTAGATTTCCATTCTGGTTCCAGGGCTTCCTCTCTTTGCAGACCTGCACGGCTGGCTTCCACAGAATCCATTCTGGAAGCACACCCAGAATGACTAACGATGTGTCCTGCTCGTTTCCCCATTTTCACAGCCCAACTTCCCTCCTGTGCTGCTGAGGCCCGAGGAGGAATACAACCACACCACCTGGTTCAAGTTTGCTGTGGCTTAAGGAAATGTGCACACTTGATCCTGCAGAGAGCAGACCAGGAGCCCCCTCCGCAGCCGTCTCCAGTCTAGAGATGGGGGCGAAGACTGAGAGGCCTCCCAAGCAATCCCACAAATTATAATTGTATGAATGGTAGCCGACTAGATAATCAGTCTGAATGAGGATTTCCTTTCCCAAGCCTGACTCCAGGCCATGTCTAACGATCAGCTCTCCCAGGCAAGTAAATTCCAACCACAAGTGTCACCAGCTGATGCCCAGAAGTCTTAGGCTGCTATTGGTTCCATCTCTTCCCCACACCGTGTTCTTTCCTACTGCCCACTCTTCCTTTGATGCTGCTATTGTCATTTTTCCCTCCTCCTGTGCCCACAACCCCTTTCAAATCAAGAGTGATTTCCAAAAGTTGTGCCAGCTTATTTAGCACACCACCAGATGGGACTCTGTGCCTCCAGGAGGCAAGAGATGGTTAAGGGGAGAGCCTGATGGAGTTTCAGGCTCCTGGCTTCAGCCCCACCCAGCCCTGGTGGCTGAAACCAGAGAGCAGAAGCTCAGGCCCAGAGAAAGAGAGAGACCTGCCACAAGCTACTACAACTGTTAGCCAGGACTTGACTTCTGGTCATGCCAACTCACGTCATTGTCTTTGCTTCCACCAGAGCCTTTCCAGGGTCACTGAGGGGCAAAAAGGAGTATGAGCCCTGCTCTGTTAGAGCCAACTTCTCTTCCCAGAGCCACTTTTGCAGGAAGTATTAGGTTGAAGTGAGCTCTTAGCCTTCAAAGTGAAGTCACTTCGGGGGAAAAGATCAAAATGTCCACAAAGAACCATTTAAGAATCTGCCTTTGGGGTTAACTGAGAAAGCCCTGCCCAGCCAAAGCAAGCACAGGAAACAAGTCCTGGGAGCTGTGCTAGGGTGAGGCCAGCGTCAACCCCCTCCCTCGGCCAGCTCCCCATGTGCCAGCCCAGTGAGGGGCACACGTCGCACAGGGAGCAGATGTAGCTAAGTGGATGAGGCTAGGGGCTCTTCCTTTTCTGGGCCACATAATCATCAGTGATGGGTATGGGTTGTTGATTTCCAAATATATTTGTACCATTTCTCTACCACAATCAGTTGAAATAAAGCCAAAATCTGACTCTTGAGGAGACTCCAGTTTCTTCAGTTTTTTAAATCTTCAGGCACAGGCCTTTGGGAAATGGTCAAGGTTATGGGCATGTCAAATTCTCTGTCCTATGACAGCAAAAGATGGCTGGGAGGAGGAGATATAGTACTGGAGTGCACGGTCACCACTCATCAACACTGCTAGTTACAAATCTTAAGAGAGGGAGAACTGCAGAGTGCACATCCTGGATCTTGTCTGAAGGGAGACGGGACTGTTGGTGAAGTGCAACACCAGTAAAATCACACACTGGCTTCCTCTGGGAGGAAGAGGACTTGCACGTTGGGCCATCTGTCAGTTTCTCCAGCCAGGGACCAGGGACCTCTTTGCTCTACAGGACTCACCCCTACATGGCAGGGTTGTAGGGTCAGACACCCTGGCAAGGATTCCAATAAAATAGAATTAGGCAGTTAATGGAGATGAATCATGACCAAGAACTCAGCTGTCCAGAAGGCCCTAGAAGCAGGCTGCGGGGTGGAAGTACAGATTGTGCAGTGTTCTGGGCCCTTGCTCAAACCCAGGAAGGAAGGCAGACTCTAGGCTCAGCGCCCAGCGGCTCAGGCATCTGTCGTCCACCCTTTCATATCCTTCATTCCTACCATGCATAGGGCCTGGGAAAAGGACCTGACCGGGAGCCCACTAAGGACAGTGTCAAGGTGGCAGCTTATGTCATGCCTCATGATGGATCCCACCTGGACAGTCCGGACAGCAGTGCAGTCCTTCTCCAGTCCAAGCACTTATCTTCTCCCTGTACATTCCAACTTGTCCAGCTTGGCTGCCCAGCTCACAATAAAAACCTCTCAGATATTCTGGGTAACATTTGCAGCTATATTCAAGGAAGGGGATCAGTAGTAGATCTACAAAAGGCAATGCTAATAGTGAAAGAATCGACAAAACAATTTTGGCGCTCTAGAAGCCAAGCCAAGAAATGACATTCAAACGTCAAATGTCTTTACGTATGAAAAGCTGCTGGGCTCTGGGTGGGAACCGAGAGTCTTCCGCATTTCTGCCCAGGCGAGTCCCCATTCCCCTCCGTCCTCAGCTCATGGTGAAGGCTGAGTGAGGGCACAACCACAGAACAAGCGAGCACCTATGGGGGAAGGGAGGTCCATCGCATCTCCCTGGTGGGCAGCAGCCAAGCCCAACGATGGTGTCAACTGAAGCTATGATGTAGGTGCTGCATAAGCAGACCAAGTGTACGGCCTGGCAGCCAGCAGGTTCCTGGATGATGGGAGGCTGCATGCAAACACAGCAGAGCCCGAGGCCCAAACTAGCCACACACTCCCAGGGAACTCCCAATGAAAATAGATCAAAATAGATTTAAAAATATAATTTTAGGGCCCAGAGCCTAGTGGCTAAAATCCTCACTTCATACGCACTGGGATCCCATAGATAGGCACCAGTTCTAATCCCATCCAGCTTCCTGCTAACAACCTAGGAAAGCAGTCAAGGATGGTCCAAAGCCTTAGGACCCTGTACCCGTGTGGGAGAACTGGAAAAGGTTCTGGGCTCCTGGCTTGGGATCAGCTCTGCTCCAGCCATTGCAGCCACTTGGGGCATGAATCATCAGGCAAAAGATCTTCCTCTCTGTCTCTCCTCCTCCTCTCTGTATATCTGACTTTACAATAAAAAATAAGTAAATCTTAAATATATATAGTCTTGAATACCCAAGAGGAATTAAAATGGCACATACAGAAAAAAATTTAATACAAAGGCAAGCAGTAAGAGGAAGACAAAACACATGCAATGTGATAAACTTAAACCCAATGAGGTCAATAATGTCATTAGATGTAAGGGGTTTAAACCTCCAAATGGTTATTTGTCAGACTGAATTACAAAGCAAAACTCAGGGCCCGGCAGCGTGGGCCTAGTGGCTAAAGTCCTTGCCTTGAACGCACCGGGATCCCATATGGGCGCCGGTTCTATCCCGGCAGCCCCGCTTCCCTTCCAGCTCCCTGCTTGTGGCCTGGGAAAGCAGTCGAGGACGGCCCAGAGCTTTGGGACCCTGCACCCGCGTGGGAGACCCGGAAGAGGTTCCTGGTTCCCGGCTTCGGATTGGCGCAGCACCTGCTGTTGCGGCTCACTTGGGGAGTGAATCACCGGATGGAAGATCTTCCTCTCTGTCTCTCCTCCTCTCTGTATATCTGAGTTTGTAATAAAAATAAATAAGTAACTCTTTACAAAGAAAAGCAAAACTCAGTAACTATATGCTGTCTGAAGAGGCTTGCCTAATTTGCTCTTCACAAATAAGTTGCTGTAATCACAAACAACAATAGCAAACAACGCGATTTACTATTAGAACCAGAGATGCTTCATAATGATAAAGACATAAGCATATTAACATTTTTGAATCTATGTACGTAGCTAGCCAACGAACCTCGGGTGTTTTCAGCAGTAACTGTGGCCAGATGCCATCCCTGAGGTTGCCTTAGTTCCAAGCATAACCTAACAATTCTAGAAGCTAGCTGCTTGGAAAATGAGCATTTCTCTGAGCACAGTGACCTCTACTGGTACAAAGTTTAAATGCCATTTCAGCCTTTTGAATAGAAAGGTCCCTTGGTTAGAAATCATACAACTCTCCTTTGAATCACATACAAACGCTATCATTTCATTAGATTCAATGCCAATCTAACGACCCGTACAGGAAGAGCCCGGAGCAGAGGTCTTCAGTCCTGGTTGTGTATTAGAAGCAACAAGCAGAGCTGGCATGCTGTGTCACCCCATCAGCCTCACATCCCCTTTCTGAACACCTGCTGTTGGCATATGACTGCAGCCTTCTGGTAATGCAGACCCTGCGAGGCACCAGGGATGTAACGAGTTCCTGATACCCACAGCGTGAACTTGGACTGAATCCCCAGCTCCTAAGAGCATGCATGAGGCAAGCGAGTTAGCTGGTAAGAGGTCTCTGTCCACCAACAACCAAAAAAACCCACCAGGGGAAATGTTCAAAATGCTGATGCCCATATTTCACCCTCACTGATTTTGATCATAGAGTATGTTTCCTCTTAAAAGAAAAAAAAAAAAAAAGAAAGGTTTATTGGGCCTGGTGCAACAGCTCAATGGTTTAACCCTCACCTTATAAGCACAGGCTCCCGCATGGATCCTGGTATGTGTCCCAGCTGCCCTCCTGCTTCCCATCCAGCTCCCTGCTTGTGGCCTGGGAAAGCAGTGGAGGACGGCCTAAAGCCTTGGGTTCCTGCACCTGCGTGGGAGACCTGGCTCCTGATCAGCTCAGCTCCAGCCACTGCACCATTCGGGGAGTGAATCAGTGGATGGAGAATCTGTCTCTCCTCTTCATAAATCTGATCTCCTTTCCAATAACAATCTCTTTAAAAATGATGTCCTGAAAGGCAGAAGGATAGAGGAAAGACGGAAGGACAGAGAAACTCCATCTGCGGGTTCACAGCAGCCAGAAGAGACTAATGCCAGGCACTCCGTCCTGGTCTCCCATGTGGTAACAGAGGCCTAACACAAGCATTTGAGGCATCTTCCACTGCCTTCCCGGTTGCACTAGCAGGAAGTTGGACCACACCAGTATTCTGATTTAACAGCATTGCGAGCAAATGGTTTAGTCCACCGTACCAGCACTGCGGTACAATGGGTTAAGGCGCCACTAGAAAAACAGCGCTGGTTCTTGTCCTGGTTTCTGTGCTTCCAATCCAGCTTCCTACCAACTCCCCTGAGCAGGCAGTGCATGATGGCCCACACTCCTGCCATCCGTGTGGGAAACCAAATTAAAGTCCTGGCTTCTAGCCTCAGCCTCGCCCAGACCTGACTATCTGCAACCATTCGCAGGCAATCAACCAGTTGGATGGAAGATCTGTTACATTTTCAAATAAATAAATCTTAAAATGTTTCTGAACTCATTGGGTGGGCCCAGTACACAACTGTGGATGAACGCCACTGCCCTAGTATTCTTACACTCTGCGACAGTGAGTGCGTAAGCGCATTAGCTAGAGCTTCCGCACCAGCTGCATGAAGCACTTTCAAGCAGAGTCAAAAAAAAGCCTTCCCTCACCAAAGGTCAGGTCTTACTCCACAACCGTACCAATAACCAATAACCCAAGATCTCCAGGGATAACTAAAGATTGTAAAGTTGAAAATAAATGTTAATAAACTGGAGCTATGTAACTGTTTTCTGCAAAATGAAAGCTAGAGTACGTATTGCTCTGCGGACTTACAGTCTGTTAAAAGTATTCAACTCTGCCACTGTAACACGAGAGTGATGGACAATAGGTTACGCGAATGATCATACTGTGTCCCAATCGCAGTTCATGGATACTAGAATTACATTGCCATGCAGTCTCCACGGGATGAAATGTTTTGCTTTGGTTTTCTTTTTTTCAACCACCTATGTACATAAAGTCCTCATTAGCTCATCCAATAAGTGAAAACCACAGCACTGAATGGTCTGCAGGCCATAATTTGCTAGTGCTAGGTTCCGGGAGGAAGCCTCTTTCCTACTGCCTCTCCTACCACTCCCCATATTGGCAGATGTGTGGGGATCTGCCCCGTACACAACCAAGCAACACTGCCGTGGCCACCCCCAGGTGTCCCAACTCCACTCAGCTCTGACAGTACCTGCCTGGAGACAGTTACCAGACCCCACAGGTTCAGGGCTCGGTCGCGCAAAGTGCCCTCTGCTTGATACCAAATGTGAACAGACTGCCACCTGCTACAAAGCAGAGTTCTGATACACCTCTCCTCTGATCCAGTTTGCTCTAGCAGCTCACAGAACTAAGGGAAACACTTCAGGGAACAGGTGAAGAGCTGCACAGGTTGAAGTATGGGTAATGGGGCCCTGAGCTTCGAGGTCTCTCCACACGCAGCACTCTAGGTGCTTGCCAGTCGCGGGCACACTCTGATCCTGTCCTTTGGTTGATGGATTGTTTCATCACGACTGGTCACTGTCAATACACAACCTGCTCCCCCGCTCCTGCGGGTGGGAGTCACCAGCACCTGCAGGAAAGCTATCAAGCGTCCAGCCAGTTTGATACCAGAAACACTTATCCCACAGATGCCAAGACATTCAGAAGCTTTTTTTTCTTTCCATGGGGAAAAAAAAAATGTGAACAAACAGCCAGCGGCTAGCATTTGGCACAGCAGGTGAGCTCCACTCGGGGGTGGAGGTGTCGCAGTGCAGTGCGTTAACAGTTCTGCATAGCTGTCACTATGCCTTTCAAACAATGAAATCCTAATAAATAAATAAATAAATAAATAAAAGGATGCTGACATCCCATTTCACAGTCCTTGAATTCAAAGCCTGGCTCTCTGAGTCCAGCTCCTTGAAAATATGCATCCTGGATGAGCAGCCACAGGTGATTCCAACAGCTCCCGACTTCCCGCCCCAGCTGGGGGCAAGTAAACCAGCAAATGCAAGATCTCTTACAAATAAAAAAATTTTTTAATTATTTATTTTATATTTGAAAGACCAGATGACACAGAAAGATTCTAAAAAGATCCCAAAGCTTTGGGACCCTGCACCAACGTGGAAGACTTGGAAGAAGCTCCTGGCTCCTGTCTTCGGATTGGCTCAGCTCCAGCCGTTGTGGCCGCCTGGGGAGTGAACCAACAGATGGAAGATCTTTCTCTGTCTCTCCTCCTCTCTGTATATCTGCCTTTCCAAAAATAAATAAATAAATAAATAAATAAACCTTTAAAAAAACCCAAAAATAACCATTTTTTTAGGGGTATAGGATGCAGCCACCTCCAAGCCACTAAACAGCACAACCCGATCTACAGAACCACCAGGCAACTGACACTCATATGACACACAAATTGCTGGTCAAGGACTTGACATGGGCCAGGCTGCCTCACCTGCATTCAATAATTTTACAGGGAGGTGGGGCTAAAGCTTTCTACAGATTTCTACTTTTTTGAGTTATAGCCACTTTTATTGCAAAGGGAATCTGTACACCTTAACTCTAGTACTTTAATGGCTATCCAAAAGTCATGTACACAGGGATATCCTGAAAATACCGCCATCCCTTCCCTTCTGCATATTAGCAACCTGTCACTCCTGCCCAACAGTGCTCACAGCACTGAGGTCTCATTTTCTGCAGTCATCCTGGGTGAAAGCTGGAATGAGGTAAGTGCAAACATAATTTCTATGGCCAGTAGTTTAAGCTTCTATTTTTAGTGCGGACATAAAATATGGCCCCTGGGCCCAACACAGTGGCCTAGCGGCTAAAGACCTCACCTTGAATGCTCTCGGAGCCCTTATGGGTACCAGTTCTAATCCCTGCTGCCCCAATCCCTGCTGTCCCGCTTCCCATCCAGCTCCCTGCTTGTAGCCTGGGAAAGCAGTAGAGGATGGCCCAAAGCCTTGGACCTTGTACCCTCATGGGAGACCCAGAAGAGCTCCTGGCTCCTGGCTTGGGATCAGCGCAGCACCAGCTGTTGAGGTCACTTGGGGAGTGAATCATCAGATGGAAGATCTTCCTCTGTCTTTCCTCCTCTATATATATCTGACTTTCCAATAAAAGTATATAAATCTTAAACAAACAAACAAAAAAAGATATGGGCACTGGCTCAAGTCCTAGTTGCTCCACTTCCAATCCAGTTCCCTCCTAATGCCTGGGAAAGCAGTGAAGGATGATGGCCCAAGTTCTTGCACCCTTGTACCCAAGTGAGACCCAAAAGATACTCCAGGTTCTTGGCTTTGGAACAGCCCAGCTCTAGTCACTGGAACTGTCTGGGATGAACCAATGGGTTGAAGATCTTACTCCCATTTTCTCTCTATAAGCCTGCCTATTTTTCTTTTTTTTAAGATTCGTTTTTATTGAAAAGTCAGATCTACAGAGACAGAAAGATCTTCCACTCTCTGGTTCATTCCCCAAGTAGCTGCAACGGCCAGAGCCGCGCTGTTCCAAAGCCAGGAGCTGCTTCTGGGTCTCCCACATGGGTTCAGGGTCACTGTAACAGCTGCCTTTACTTATGCTCCGCTTCCCATCCAGCTGCCTGCTTGCAGCCTGGGAAAGCAGTTAAGAACAGCCCAAAGCCTTGGGACCCTGCACCTGCATGGGAGACCCAGAGGAGACTCCTGGCTCCTGGCTTCATATTGCCTCAGTTCTGCTATGGCCTTGCACCCGCCTGGGGAGTGAATCTACAGACAATCTTCCTCTCTGTGTATCTGACTTTTCAATAAAAATAAATCTTAAAGAAAAAAAAAATACCCAGGCCTATCAACAAAGCCTGAGTTCAAGTCCTGGATTTACTTTTGACTCGTGCTTCCTAACAACCTTCACACCCTGGAAGGCAGCAATGATGGTAGCTGGGTTCTTCCACCCATGTGAGACACATGGATTGAATTTCAGGCTTCTGGCTTCAGCCTGGCCCTGCACTGGCTGTTGGGGCATTTAGAGGTGAATCAGAGAAAGGAAAATCTTTGTCTCTCTGCCTTTTCCATAAAAACAAAACAAAGTTTTAAGCAGTGGAGCTGCAGCTAATCACTACCTGCAGAGCCTGCATCCAGCACGGGAAGCTCCGTCCCCCAGCCGCTCCACTTCCCATGCAGCTCCCTGCTAATGGCCTGGGAAAACGGCTGAAGAGGGCCTAAAAATTAGAGCTCCTATCGTCCCACATGGCAGACCTGGAGAGGCCTCCCCCCTTTCAAATTGATTTATCTTGGGCCCGGCGCCGTGGCTTAGTGGCTAAGTCCTTGTTGGGGTCCGTGCAGTAGATGTGGGGGACATGAAGGGGTGAAGAGTGTTGTTCCATTGCTGGCAGGGCCGCAAGGAATTTCCCACTGTTAGGCAGGGCCCGCCTGGCGGACGTCTCTACAACCACCTGAATGCAACTCCACCCTGCGGAAGAATTTTAGTCCATCCTGGCATTTGTTTGCTACTGCGAGGATGGCCTTTTGCTCAGTCTGAGCTTGGAGGTTAATGTCTTGCAAAAGGGCCCTCAGTTATTCCTACTGTCTTGGCTGTCCCCATTGAGCCTATGCTAATCAAGGAATCTAGATTTAGGCTTTCATTCTTTCCTCATTCTTTAGATTCCCCTTTTCTTTGTGATACAAGATTGAGTTGTAGGATAAGAATTGTAGTAGGAACTTCTAGGTACTGTTAGCAGAAACTTCTAGGTAATGTTTCTAGGTAAAACTATGGCAGAATTATTCTTAGAAATTCCCAACTTGACAGTGACGTAAAAAGTCTGAGCCAGAGTTTGACTGATTTTGTATAAATATAGTGGACAGCTTCCCCGCATTGTCCATTATGATCATGAAATCCTAGTGGTCCGTCTTTCTTTCCTCTTTACACCTCATCCTCGCACCCTTCTTGAGTTCTGAACTCAGCTGGAGCTGTTCTCCGGCAAGTCCTCACCTTGAATGCACCAGGATTCCATATGGGAACTGGTTCTACCAAGCAGCTCCACTTCCCATCTAGCTCCCTGCTTGTGGCCTGGGAAAGCAGTTGAGGACAGCCAAAGCCTTGGGACCCTGCACCCATGTGGGAGACCTGGAAAAAGTTCCTGGCTGCTGGCTTCAGATCGGCATAGTACCAGCCATTATGGTCACTTGGGGAGTGAATCATCGGATAGAAGATATTCCTCTCTCCCCTCCTCTCTGTATATATGTCTGACTTTGCAATAAAAATAAATAAATCATTTAAAAATTTTTTTATCTTAATGAAAACATTTATACTACCGTTTAAGAAAAAAATATGGCCAATGCTATGACTCAGTTGGCCAATTCTCCACATACAAGCACTGGCATACTATTTGGGCGCTGGTTTACATCCCAGCTACTCCACTTCTCATCGAGCTCCCTGCTTATGACCTGGGAAAACAGTGGAGAGCTCAAACCTTGGGACCTTGCACCTGCAGGGCAGGCCCAGAAAAAGCTCCTGGCTTCAGACTTAGCTCTAGCCGTTGCATTTGGAGGAAATGAGCCAGCAGAGGGAGTATTTTTCTTTCTGTAAATCTACCTTTCCAATAAAAGTTAAACTTAAAAAATAACAATAATCAACTCACCCATCAACACCCAAGTACTTAAAGGTGTCAGTAAGGAAACAGAGCAACATCCTGTGGCTACATACCCATAGAATAAATAGCCAATTATATTACAAAGAGGTCTCACTACTACAGAAGTTCAAATACATGGAGAGCAAGGGAACCCAAAGCAGATTTCTATTTCCAGACAGAGGGGAAAAAAAAAAACACATATTTTGCCACAGTTGCCACCAAACTCTGAGTATGCTCAGACCCAAGCTGCTGCTCCAGGCTAGGATCCATCCCTAGGATCCCTATACACACCTGCTGCTGTAGACAGAACTGCTGCCCTCCTGAGGCTGACACTGGCACAGCAGGAGCCCAGCAGTCTGACCCAGCTCACCGCTATGCACAAGGTAAGCACCTGGTCCAGCCCTGGCAAAGCCAATCAGTGGGTGGAAAATCTCCCTGTAATTCATCTCTCAAAACAAACAAAAACTTTCAGAAGACTAAAAAAAAGGACAAAGACCCTTAACAGGCCTTTCAACAGAGATGGCCAATCAGCATAATTCAGCATATGAAAAATGCTGCATGCTAACAAGGAAATGTAAATGTAAACATACAACTGGTTGCTAGTTTAAATGGCCACAGTGCACAGTGCAGACCGGAACTACTGGGAGCAAGCAGGCAGCTCTCCTGCAATGCTGCTGCCCATGCAGTCACATCCCACTGGGAGACCGCAGTCAGAATAAACACTCTTCCATACAACACAGCAATCATGCTCTTTGGTACTAACATTCAAAGGAACTGCAAACTACCACAGCTTACACATAAGCCTGCATATAACCTTATTAACCTGCTTCCTATTGGAAGTAACTAAGACAGCAGGTATGCAAATGTATCAACTGTGGTAGATCCCAACAAAGGATTATACAGAAGCCACCACTTCTAATGCCAACATCTCCTACCAGAGTGCCAGCTAAAGTCCCAGCAGCTCTACTTCTGATCCTGCCTCCTGCTAGCATGCCTGAGAAAGCAGAAGACAGCCCAAGCGCTTGGGTCCCCGTCACCCATACGCGAGACCTGGATGGAGTTCCCTGCTTCCGACTCTGCCTGGCCCACACCAGGCTGGCTTTGGCCCTTTAGGGAGTGAATCAACATACGGAAGATAGGTCTCTACCTCTCTGCTGCTTTCAATAAACAAGCTTTAATGGGGGCGGGGAAGGAACTATGATCAACTGACACACCAATCAAAAGGCCACGTGCTCTGAATCCCAGTACAGTGTAACAATCCAGACAAGTGGGGAAACTTCGGCAAGATCAGTGACTGCCTGCAGTTTGGCAGAATGAATAGGCAAAGCACATGATTCTATCAGCAGCGTAAGTACTATGATCAGAAAAGCTTACCGGCCTAAGCACTCGGAATACAGGACAAGGGAAGGGAGGTGTTTGTTGTTCATTTAACGGGTTTACTCCTGACCCGAATGGTTATTAACCTGCCATCTGCAACACCAGATCCCATATGGAGTACTGGTTGCTTAATATTTTTTTTGCCTCACTTATTCATTTTTGTTGGAAAGTCAGATTCAGAGGAGAAAATTGTTTGCCGATCCACTCCAAGTGGCTGCCAAGTGGATGGACCTGAACCAAATCAGGAGCCTCCTCCGGGTTTTCCATAGGTGCAGGGTCCCAAAACCTTGGGCCATTCTCAAATGCCTTCCCTGGCCACAAGGAGGAAGCTGGACGGTTAAGTGGAGTAGCCAGAACATACGGAATCCCAGTGCATGCTACTCTTGCCCTAGTTGCAGATTCTAACTTCTTGCTAATGCATCTGGGAAAGCTGCAAACTGGCCCAAGCACTTGGACCCCTGCCACCCACATGCCAGAACCAGATGGCATTCCAGGCTCCTGGTTTTAGCATGGCACAATCCCAATTGTGACAATTGGGGAAACAACCAGCAATCTTTCTCTTAATTCTGCCTTTCAAGTAAGCACATCTTTATAATTTCATAAAGTTCTAAAATTTTTTAAAAAGCTGTGTACTACTTTAAGAAAAAAGTAAAGAAGTTACTTTATAGGATCAGCACCATAGCCTAGCAGCTAAGTCCTCGCCATGCACAGGCCAGGATCCCGTATGGGGGCCCTCTAATCCCGTCCTGGGTTCCCTTCAGCTCCCCGACTCGTGACCTGGAAAAGCAGTAAAGGATGGCAGGCTTGCACCCCCGCACCCACGTGGGAGACCTGGAAGAAATTCCTGGCTCCTGGTTTAGGATCGGCTCAGCTCCAACTGTTGCCACTTGGATAGTGAATCAGCAGACAGAAAATCTTCCTCTCTCCCCTCTCTGTGTATCTGACTTTTCAATAAAGATGTAACTTCAAATAATATTCCGTTTCCCCATAAGGCTAACAGGTTTCTCAAAATAATTTCAACCCATTGCGTCCCCCCCACACACACCTTTACCCTTTCTAGGATTTAGCTGAAGGCTCACTCTTTCAAAAATTGATTTATCAGGATCATTTATTCAACTCTGTAGATTTATTGTCGGGTAAACTCATCTTTGTAATACAGAACAAGTAAAGCTAACCAAGTGCAAGAGATAAACAGGCCTGCCAAGTACACAGTTTTATATAGTAACCAATTATTTCAGCCAGTGTCAAAACTCCAAAAGGAATCTCAGGAACTGTCACACACCAACGGACTGCTCAGACCACCAGTGAACTGGAGGCAAAGCAGTACTCCCACAGGGCAATGCCGGACCCGGGCTCAGTACTTCAGGCCAGGACTGAAGGTACTGCATCTCCACCTACTGGCTGCAACATTCTACCGTCTACCAGATGCTACCCAAATAACTGAGCACAAAGAAGTATCGCTAAACACAGGTGACATTTATAAAACTCCTTTAGTCTCATTAACATTTGATTGACATCTTTAATAACTGCACCAGCCTGGCAAAATAGGAAGAATGATGGTTGGGAACTACAAAGGCTAGCTTGGGAAATAAACAGGCCTTTGCTCTTATTAAGGCAAAGGAATACAGGAGAGTATCTAGGCTGGCCAATTTTGCAAAGCTGGTTTACATGTTTCTGTCCCAAATTCAGACAATCTCTCAAACATGCATTTTTGGTATTAAAATTCATGTTTAACAAAATAGAGTAGACACCATTTCCCACCTGTCTAAAAACCTCATTTACTAATTTCAAACAACGTCCAGAAACGGCAGTCCTGGGTTCTTTTACTTTTGGGCTCTGCGCAGGTCCTGACACAATGGCCCTCTAGCTTGACAAACCAGAGATCTTTAGGTTGGACAGACTCTTAACACCAACTTCCAGCAGCTACTTAGGATGTGTCAGCGAGCACTCATGGGAAAACTGAGGAATCCAGATCATCCCATCCCCAAAGCTTGAAAACACAATTTTCCCAAGTCCCTTAAGACCCTGACCAAAAGTTGTATGTCAAAGTTAATGATGTTCAAGAACTCAACCAACACCATTAAACTGACTGCAAGTGTGTGTGAATAGGATTAATAACAGAGAGGTGTTAATATTGAACACAAATCAAAAATCTAGTTAGAAACATTTTATTTAAATGTGCCAAATAAAAACCCACATTTCAGACCATAGGATGTTAATACATTCAACAAAAATGTATATTATCTTACTGCTGTGAATTTACAGAGTAATAACCCAGATCCATTTTGATTAGATGGTTGAAATATCCTTCCTAAGTTTTACATTACAGACATAACGAATCCCTTATAATAATGTAAACAAAATAACTTTTCCCTAAAGGGTGAACTTGAACTTCAGTCCATTCTTTCTGGACTTGCACTTCTGCGAGGACTTCCTGATGGGGAACGACTAAAAAGAAAAACATCGGGTTTGGAACCAGTTAGTGGCTATTACAACTCACTTTTCTCACACGCATGTCAAGAGAACAATTTCAACAAGTTCAGAGTTGACCACATTGGCACAAAGCTTCTACAGCAAAGACCTACATGTTGACATTCACTTATTTCTTATCCCTGCTTAATACCAGCTACTTAGTACCATCCTTGCCAAAATTGCAGGGTTAACCTAAGTAGGATAATTATTTGAAGATTTTGGGGGGGAGGGGAGTCATTAAATAGCAATAGGCAGGTAATGATTTGGTTCCAAGATTATTTTCTCCTGAGTATTTCATTTTAAACTGCACAATACGGAGAGGCTTACTTTAACTGAAATTCTACAATTACTAACATTTTGACTAAAAATTTACAAAGTCAACTGATGAAAAAAAATCTCAAAAGCAATCTATATAGCACCAATTTTCCAAAGAGCTCAAAGACTTGAAAAAGGGCGGTAAGCAAATAAATTCTGCAGAGGCCACATTTGACAGGTGAGATTTAGCAACAAAACACTTAGCTTACCTTCTTTTTGGAGATGGAGATCTGGACTTTGATCGGCTGTCAAAACATGAGAAATTCTATTAAGAGAAAGCACTAACCAATCCCTTTGCTGCTTGTCACAATACCGCAAGGCAAACACCCAAACTGTCTCACAACCATCATTTTCATAAACAAGCCACTGTTTTACAACTACTTTCACATTCTGCCTAAAATACATTCGTGCTGACAAGGGCCAATATAACCAATCCAGCCAATTTGTGCTGCAAGCCCCAATATGACCACCTCCTCTTGTTTCATAGTTCCTAGGCCAGCAATCCAGCCGGAACAAGCCACATAAAAATCAAGTTTGATTTATGAATAGGGTACTATGTTCCCTCTCAAAGCCTAAGCTTAGTGTCAATAATTAAAAATTCCAACCATTCAAAAACACTTTGAACTCTTTGGATATTGGTGCCATATACTAGATTCTAGAACAACACTTAGTCAATATTTTTCCTACCTGCTTCTTGGCCGAGAAAGAGACCTGGATCTTGACCTTGATCTTGATCGAGATCTTAATAAAAGAGGCAAAAATACATTGACCGATTAGTCCATACACATTTCCTTCAACACTTTCTGAGCACCTTACCACCTGAGCTAAGAACAGAAGCTGCAATATGACCACTTCCAAATAATCAGATGTCAGCTCTAAGGAACCATCACTCTAATCACTTCTGTTACTCAAAACTGGTCATATCCTGTACAGACTAACAGGATTCTCAAACCCCGTGTAATGGTCATGGTTGGTTTTTATTTGAAAAGCCTGGCTTCCTTGGACAGGAATTGAATTAACCACAACTTAAAGACTACAGACTTCAGATGATAAAGATCCAGGAAAGGAAAGCCACCACTGAGCAATTATCCTGGCTCAGAGCAAGCTTCAATGCTCAGGCCAGTTATTTGTGAAACTAAGAATCTTCATCTCCAAGTAGATGAAGCCGATGATCCTTCTAAAAGGCATTCTGAGGTTCTGCCACTAACCCCCAGCAGCACTGCTTCACTCTATTAGCAGTAACTCATCTCCCCAAATGCATCCATTCCATCACTTTTCAAGTCTTTTAACAACCTTTCCAGGGTTTCAAACTCATCCCATTATTCTTCAAGTGAAAAAGTTTCAATTTCCTTGGCAATCTCTGACTGATTCTAGCAGTCCTTTTTCAAAATTCAATTACCTACCAGCTTTTGGAATTATGCATCTGTGAACAGATTTAACCCGATACCATGCCTCCCCCCGAATATTTACTGGAATGATTAGCTGCTTTGAAACTAGCTCCACCAACAGCCCCTCTCACTTCAGTTGTGCTTCTACACTCATGCATTAACTTCAGCTTTTACACCTCAAAAAATGTTAGCAACCCATTTGACTCATGCCCTTAGGACTTGATCATCTAACTACAATGAGGAGGAAAAAAGGTGCTACATACTGGAAATACCTCGATCCTTTTATAGAACCAGACCTAGACCTCCTGAGCGAAGCTGATCTCGATCTGCGGAGAGACACAGATCTTGACCGTCGGGGTGATGCCGATCTCGACCTATAATTTGACAAAAGTTTCAATCCATCTCCAAACCAGCTTCTCCTTACTTTTTACTATTGTGATTTATTAAGACCCGACTCAGATCAAGCCCACTCACCTCCGTCCCCTGCTCCTGCTGCGTGAGCGGGAATACCGCCTGCCTCTGGATCGTGAATGTGATCTAGACCTCGACCTATTTTTCAAGTCAGAAAACAACCATATGTCAGATAATCACTCGTGTTTAGAGTGTCAATGCCTCTGCTGAAATCAAATTTCCAAACTATTTAAATTTAATGTTTCATTTGGAAATAAAGCTCTGAAAAGCTCTGACCCTATTAGTTGTCCAGTTTTTTTTTTTTTACTACCTAAAGAGAGATTTGTTAAAAGCTGAATTACAACTTATAATTACAAAAATAAAAACACTGTAAGGTGTATTTAAAATAAACCTTGCAAGTTTGCAGGTCGACCCTCTTTGGCCCATGGTCTAGTAGTAGGTCTAGTAGATCTAGACGATCTAGAAGTATCTATAGCCGATCGCTGCATCTAGATGTTTTCTTCAATCTAACGACGATCAAACTGACAGCCAAATGAGCCAGGTGAGGCTTGATTGACGCAAGAAGATTTTTCTAGTTGGGAATGTGGTCAATCTGGTGTTCCTCTTTCTAAACCGGAGGGGGCCCCAATTGTAAGCCAATTTTACTTTAAGGCGATCACCGTCTCAAATTTTCTGCCCTTTAAAATAAGGTGAAGCTAGGTGTAGATGGCTCGAGGGGATCTGGCCTCTTATGCTGATCACCTCAAGGTCTAGGAGGATCTTAATTGTCGGATTTGCAAGGCGCCTCAGCATGATATCATAAGGCTCGTGACATTCTGAATCAAGGCGACTGACTCAAACGAAGAAACCTGAAAGGTTTTGACCAGGTTGATTATTAATATATTAACATTTTTAATTAAACAAAAATTGTAAAATACACCTGTATAATTAACATTCAAATTTAAAGAAAACACTAATATCTGCCTTGCTAATTAAAAAATTACATTAACTAGAATACCAACCATTTCTTTATTAAATTAAATACCTGCTTCTTCTTCGTCGGCTATAGCGATGACAATCATAAGCATAATGTCCCTTTTCACCACATTCATAGCATCTGTCATTGGGATCAAAGGGACGTCGGGCAGGTGGCCTATCAAAACGTGACCTCCGGGGCATGCCTGTGGATAGCTCAACCCTCACTCGGGAACCACAAATCACTCTACAAACGAAAAGTAACAAAATTCCAACGTTAAAAATACATGTGACTTTCAAGTTTTAAGCTTCAACTGTCTCTAAGATCACCCAACTCCATCTGTTCTCCATCATTGTTGCAAGTATATATGTAATTATGTCTTCCAGTCTCTAAGAAGCCCACCCAACTCCACCTATGCTGTTCTCCATAACCCCCACATCTTCACATGACGATTAGATATTTTAAGATTTCCAACAAATTACAAAATCCCAGCTCGCGCCGGTTCATTCTCCAACACACCCGAACATTCTAAGGACAATGATACTCACTTTCCATCCAGTCCTCGAACAGCGTCCTCTGCATCCCTAGGGTCTTCAAATTCCACGAAGGCAAATCCTGGAGGATTCCTCGCAATCCATACAGTTCTTAAAGGCCCATAATAACTGAACGCCCTTTCTAACTCTCCTTTGCCAGCACCAGTTCCCAGGTTACCAACATACACCTTGGTTTCTGTTTAAAAATGCAAATAGAAGAAGGCACGTTATGCAGAACTTGGTCCCACTCTGCCGTAAAACGGGCCTCTCCTAGGACCGTGCAAAACGTGTTGGAGGCGCTCCGCCGAAGTTCCAGTACCGGAAGTCCTTCCACTCCTGACCAGCTAGCCACACTCTAACCGGAGGGCAAAGCCAGGCGGGATCCGGGGTCCGAGCAGCCACGGGCGCGCTGCGAACGGCCCCGGCCATCGCCTCCAGGCTCAGACTGGCCCCGGACAACCGCTCTTCGCCGCCCTCCCCCGACCCCGAGCCGCACACCGCGCTCCCCCAAGAGCATCAGCCACCCGTCGCTAAGATGACCGCCCCATGCCCAACCCCGGGCAATTGCACCGTTTGGGAGCGAAGAGGACGCGCTGCTCGCTCGTTCCGTCTCCCATATGCAACCGTCATTTCGCGACCGCGACCAGATCCCGCCGGGTCCAGTGGCGGGAAAGCGCCGGAGGAAATGCGCCACCGCGGTCGTCAATGTGCGCAAAATGGCAGCCGCCGCCGAGGGCGGGGGATGGGGAGGGAGCCGGGCGGGCCGGGCCCAGCAAGGGAACCCGCAAAAAAAAAAAAACAACAAAACAAGCCCTGTCCTCCGGGACCCGGCTGCGCCCCGCGAGACGCGCACCCCAACACGGCCACGCGCCCTCCTGCTTTCCCCCGGCACCCCGCCCCCGCGGCCTCCGGCTTCGCAGGGCGTGCGCCCAGGCCGCCATTACGCACGCGGAATAACCGTCTCCCCAACCGCCGCGCCAACGCTCCGGCCTCGCACCGCTCACTTCCACCCACGGCAAGCGTCCTTCCCTCCCCCAGACCCGGCCCTCTTACCTCCTCCATACCGTCCGTAACGCGACATGATGACCTGCCCGCGTGCCCTGCCGCCTCAGCTCAGCGCACACGGCTCGAGGGACTCGCAAGCGCAGAACGCCCTCGCTCGCCAACGGTCCGAGCGGCTCTAGCAGGAAGCGCCCGGGACCGCGCTTATATACGCCGCGGCCGGGGCCTAGCGCGCATGCGTCGTCGCAGCGTTCTGCGCGGCACAAAGGAGCTGGGCGGAAACCGCCGGCAGCGGCGCGGAGGGAACTGAAGGGGCCGAGACGCTGCTCGCGGGCGGAGGGATACGTTTCCATGGGAACGCTAGGATCCCGCCTGTAAACCCTGGGCCTGCCCCACGCTGTCCCGCCCCTCCCCTCCCCCTTTCCCTAAACCCTTCCTCCCCCCACCTCCCTTTTCCCGCCCCTTTCCGTTTACCCCTTCTAGCCGCCCTCCAGGTTAGTAATGTAAGTACAGGTGCATTAGTTCGGCCGGTGAAGGGCTGTGAAATTTAGCTGCAGGTGTTGCAGCAACGCCGCCTTTCTGTTGGGGAAGCTGGCCTTGGTGTGCCAGCTCAGTGATCTCTGTGGGGGCACGTCAGAGGTAACTGGGCGTTTGGCCCAGGGGAGATAATCCCTGAACCCCCGCCCTCAGGGACCCCGGGATCCCTGTCACCCCAAAACCGACCCACTGTCCTCTGCAGAACCAGTCACCAGTTTGTCACCAACTGGATCTGAGTTCTGGGGAATCTGAGAGAATGTGCGAGGTGCGTTGAGCCTGGCTCTTTTGAAATTGCGTCAAAACCCAGGTCCTTAAAGCCATTTGGCCAGTTGCAACTCGGAAATTCGCTTGCTTCGGAAACGCGAAGTGATTTCCTTCCTTCCTGGCGCTGTGTGTGTTTTAGTAACACATCTCATTCACTACTGCGCAGCCACTGGCTCTGAAGTCGCCCCTCAGTACATATCAAGGGAACGAAACTTTCCACTAAAGTTAGACTTGCTTAAAATCTAGTTTTGACTTTATGTAGTATATTTGCCAGAAACCAACTCTACAGATGCAGGTTTAGGTTCTTGCGAGCCACACTCACCGGGAAAAAAAATTAAATTAAAAAAGACATTACATCCCAAATGTACAAGATTTGGGAATGTGTTTTTCTTCTACTGAGAGCTTGTGAAGATTGCCGGTTGGATTAAGCCGTAGATAACTTATTGAAAGATGGCGTTTGTTATGTATACTACACAGCCACTAATAGACCTCAGTGAGTATTTTTTGGTGCTGAATCCGAAATCAGTTGTACTAAAAACTAATTTCAAAGTAAACAGAAGCAGTTTGCCAAGGTACAACAAAATACTTTCAGACCAAGATCCGTTTCTCTTAGACGCAGGAATCTGATTAGATAATGACAATTTTTTAAGTGTTTCAATATTTTCATTTTATTTGAAAAGCAGAGAGAGGGGGAGTGAGAAAACCTCTTCCAGTTAGTCATCAGCAGGAAGTTGGCTGGGAAGAAGAGCTCAGGTCCAGCCTAGGCACTGCCATGTGAGATGCCAGCTGAAGCAAATGCCAGCCCCTAGTTAGGTAGCATTAACTCCCAGGCCTGATCCGTGGCCAGCTGAACAGTGTGTAAGAGCTCACAGCCAGTGATTTTCACTAAATGTCACCCCAGTGTGCTTTTTAATTTTACTTCTCTTACTACCTTAGTTGCATTTAAACACCGGAATAAAAGAATATATATAAGAACCTTGTCCTCAGACACATCTAGCAGGATACAAAACACATTTTTAAAACCAGATTACTTCTCAATGCACTGATGGAGTTTGTGCAGAATTCTCATTAGATTGTTCACAAATTAGTTCCCCTCTTTTCTCTTTCCTTAGGGGCTGTGACATTCCAAAGCTTCTGTTTCCTCACAGTATACTTACCAATGTGTAACTTATTTGGTGCTCTTCCACTTAGTTCCATTGTAACTAGTCATCAGTTTGAATAAGCCTGCTCAATCTGGCATCCCTTAAATTGTCTCAAAGCACAACTGTCCATATTTTGTGTCAGTATGTTTTCACCTGCGCTGCTGCCCTCCCACCTATGTAAAGACAGTCTGGTTAATTATGTTCTAGGATTCTGTGGCTGTAGATTTTGCCCAAAACGTTCAACTTCTCATATAATCTTAAGATAATTTTTGAGGAGAGTCTTCCCTCACTGCTCCAATAACTAAACATCTTGAAAATGTAATGTTTGCCTCTTTAAAAAAAAGTTTATGTATGTAGTTGAAAGGTAGAGCTACAGTTAGAAAGAAATTTTTTAAGGTTTATTTATTTTTTATTAGAAAGATATACAGAGAGGAAGAGAGACAGACAGGAAGATCTTCCATCTACTGATTCTCTCCAGGTCTCCCATGCAGGTGCAGGGTATCCAAGGCTTTGGGCCATCCTCCAATGCTTTCCCAGGCCACAAACAGGGAGTTGTACCACAAATCCCATGTAAGATCATTCAGTAGGGAACTACCATATGGCAAGTTGTGGGCCGACCAGTTGGGAGAAGTACAGAACAGTGCTGCTTACAGACAAGTCACTGTGTGTGTCAGCTACTGCTTGAGTGCCTAACGTATACTTCTCCCCACGCATAGCTCCCATAGTTCTACCCTTTCCTTCCTATTAGCTGATGAGCAGAGGACACAGTGAGGCTGAGAAGTGGCAAAAGCAGGATTCAAACGTAAGTGGTCTACTTTCGCAGTCTGTGCTTTGTACAGTTGGATAATCTTTGGGATTAAGCATGGTTAGGGAGGTATGCAAAGGTCGAGCTGGAGGGCAGGCAAAAGGCATTTCAGCCAACCAGGGGATTTTATAGGGCTTGGTGCTGGTAGGACAGGAAAGGGAATCCAGCGGGGAAAGGTGATGGTTTTAGAGGGCAATAAATAACATCCTTCTTTCCCCTGTGAGTTCAGGACCGAGGAGAGGCACAGGGCTGACTCAGGTGGAAGGAGACCACCTGTCTGATGAAGCTGACTTTCGCTGTGGTAGCTCATGTGTTGCCAGGGGAACTCTAATAATTCATCCCTCATTAAACAGATTTATCCACCTGGTCCCCGGCACAACTGGAGATCAGGAAAGACAAACAAAAACCTTCTTCTTTTCTATTAGACTTCAAGTTAAAAAAAAAAAAAAAAGGAATCCAGAGGGTATATAGCGTTTCTAGTACTACACTTTCTGCAGTACCTTCTTGCCCAATCTCACCCAGAATTCAGCCCACAGGCAGGAATAGCCTTTTTTTTTTTTTTAACATTTAGTTATTTTTATTGGAAAGGCAGGCTATGCAGAGAGAAGGAAATATAGACAGAAAGATCTTCCATGTGCTGGTTTACTTCCCAAGTAGCTGCAATGGCCAGAGCTGAGCCAATCCGAAGCCAGGAGTCAGGAGCTTCTTCCGGATCTCCCACATTGATGCAGCGTCCCACACGGGTGCAGGGTCCTGGGCTGTCCTAGACTGCTTTCCCAGGCTGGATGGGAAGTGGAGCAGCCAGGATTAGAACCATGCAAGGAAAGGACTTTAGCCAACAGGCTACCACACTAGGCCCCAGGAGTATACTTCTAGAACAAGATTCCCTTAATGGAAACACTAAAAAGAAGAATAAGCACCTCCCCCCAATATCTCTAAAAAAATTATTATTGAGCCAGCTTCTGCTAGTTCAAGTCCTATTGCTCCACTTCTGGTTCCCTGCTAATGTGCCTGGGAAAGCAGTAGAAAATTCTCCAAGTCTTTGTGTCCCTGCACCCACAAAGGAGACGTAGAACAAACTCCTGGCTCCCAGCTTTAGACTACTCAAATCTAGCTGTTGTGGTCATTTTGGGGAGTGAACCAGAGAATGAAAGATCTTTCTCCCTTCATCTTTTGCTCTCTGTAACTCTGCCTTTCAACAACAACAACAAAAAGAATATAATGTTTTTGAAAGATATTTCAGACAGAAGATCTTCCTCTCTGTATATCTGACTTTGCAATAAAAATAAAGAAATCTTTAAAAAATTTCATTATTGACTATCCAAGTATTAACCCTTGAAGTGGGCTAAAATAGAACCCTCATTCCAAAAAATACTAGAGAGAAAAATTATATCTGTATCTTAATCTGTTCCTAGGGTGTAGGGAGTTCAGAACTTACTTTCAAAAAAATTGCTATATATATTTTGTGGACATCTAAATTCACTTAGCAAATTCATTTATTAATGCCTACTTTGTTCAAGGGAATGTGTTAAACCTGTGAGATAAAGCTGAATAAAACAAAGGCATGCCTTGAAGCTCCCAGGATCATGGTAGAAGTGGATGACTTTTTTTGTTTTAAAGATTTATTTATTTATTTCAAAGTCAGATATACACAGAGGAGGAGAGACAGAGAGGAAGATCTTCTGTCTGATGATTCACTCCCCAAGTGAGCGCAACAGCCAAAGCCAGGATCCAGGAACTTCTTCCGGGTCTCCCACACGGGTGCAAGGTCCCAAAGGTTTGGGCTGTCCTTGACTGCTTTCCCAGGCCACAAGCAGGGAGCTGGATGGGAAGTAGAGCTGCCGGGATTAGAACCAGTACCCATAGGGGATCCTGACGTGTTCAAGGCGAGGACTTTAGCCACTAGGCCATGCAGCCGGACCCAGAAGTGGATGTCTAAAGGAGAGTGGAGTGAGAGAAACAGAGAGAGGCATAAAATGCCAGGGGAGTGATTATGCAGACAGACTTTTATACAGTCTCAGAAAAGTAAACACCTGACCTTTCTTGAATGGAGAAAGGAAAATTGAAATCATTTGATTTAGGCCAGAGGAAAGGAACCTTTGTCCTTGGATTGAATCTCTTATCTAAGTTTCTTTGGATAACCTTGATCTAGCAGGTGCTATTGCCGCACCAAAAAACATTTCCTTTTAATAGACTATGTGGCTTTTCCTTGCAGAACTGAGCCTTTCAGGTAAATGTATAACTAATGGAGCTTGTCAAAGCACAGTGGCTTCAGTTACTGGAATCATGAAACATAACAGAATCTTAGGTGTGAAAACCAAGTGTCTACCTGCCTAAGACCTCTGAGCCTGGCCTCCCATCAACTTTTCCCTCAGATAAAATGCATTTTCCCTCCCCTTCATTGTGAAAATCTGCATCTTTCTGTAATTTTCTCTCTTTCTTTTAGTTATTCTCCAGTACTTTTAAAGTATACTTGTAATTATTTTAAATCATTTTAATAGTTATTTTCCCTCTCTAGGTTGGGAAGCAAATATGTCACTTATTCTAAATAAAAGAGAAAATAGTCCTAAGGATAAGTTCAATATGTCACTCACTCTAACCAAAGCAGAGAGCGAACAGGAGATCACGTTAAGTCGATCGCTTTCTCTCAGTAGAAGAGAAACCGACCAGGAGGACACGTTTGAAGACGCCTATGAGACCATCCCTGTGGCAACGACAATGAATCTAATATCTTCCTTGGAGGAATGTACTACTGCTTTGTATTTATTCCTAAATAACAGATTCTCCGATGCCATAAATCTCGTTCACCCATGGTCTAAAAACAGCATATACCATGCCCTCATGTATGGCATCCTGATGGTTGTCAAGGCCATCCTGACATTTGAGCCGCAGGACATACAGATTGGAATGAGCGCGGCAAAGGAAGCTGTGAAAACCTGTAACAGTTTCCGAAAAAAGCCCAGGATAATGGCCTTATCTCGTCTGGTGAGTAGACAGGGCATCAAAGCTGTCAAAGAAGAAGAATTGCACGCAGAAGTCTGCTACGCCGAGTGTTTGATCTTGAAATCCACCATAATGTTTATACAGGATGACGGCATGCTTAATTTCCTTAAAAGTGGGATCAACGTTGGCTCGAGTTACCAAATATACAAAGACTGTCAGCAAGTACTAATGCATATACCTAACAGCCAAAGCAAGGCCCACAGACACCTGGTTGGAGGAGTCAAATTTGGACTTGGAGCGTTTAATTTGATGTTATCACTTGTGCCGCCAAAGACTCTGAAACTGCTCAATATTGTCGGATACACTGGTGATAGAGAGGTAGGACTGGCCTTGCTCAACGAGAGCGCATCCGAGACCCATATAAATAACATCCTGAGTGTTTTAACTCTGTTCTTCTACTACAGTTACGTCTACGTAGCTTTTGGTGTTGAAAAGCTCTCAATTTCTGCTACGGAGAACCTCTTCTTGGTCTACCTCCATAAATTTCCAAACTGTGTGATGCTTAAATTTTTTCATGCTCGTTTTACTATGCTGAGGGGAAATTTTGAAAGGGCACAGCTAAAGTTACAGGAATGCATTTTTACCCAGAATGAGTGGAAACAGGTTCACCACCTCTGTTACTGGGAACTCATGTGGTGTCACATCTATATGCAGGAGTGGAGGCAGGCTTACCACTATGCCAACTTACTGTCTCAACACAGCAGGTGGTCCAAGGCATTATACGTGTACAGTAAAGCTATAATACTGGCTTTGCTTCCTTCCGATTTTGTGAAATCAGTCAGTGAGGACAGGAATGTCCTCTTTTTAAAAGTGGATAGCCTGAGAATCAAATTTTTAGGAACTCCTGTGCCAATAGAAAAGTTTGTTGCTGAGAAAGGTCAGCGGTATGCTACGACGACAGGCTGGTACACTGCACAGCCCCTTCTGGAATTCATTTATGCCTGGAGTGGTTTCCGAGTCATGAGCAAAAAAATAGAACTTATTTCAAGCTGGCTATCCATTATAGACAAAGGAAAAGACCTATTACAAGAAAATCCAAATGAAGAGTACGGCACAGATGACTTAAGTTTGTTGAACTTACTGAAAGGACTGTGCCTGAAGCACTTAGGCAAGTATTTGAAAGCTGAGCACTACTTTCATCGTGTCATTCAAAAGGAGAAAATGTTAAAATATGACCATTATTTGGTGCCATATACTTACTATGAACTGGGAATTCTACACTATCTGAAAGGAGATTACGCCAATGCGATGAAAAACCTGGACAACATAAAAAACTACAAAGACTACTCCATGGAGGCGCGGTTACAGTTCAGGGCTCACATAGCCCTTGAGCAAATAGCTAAAGAAAAAGTAATCTAGGCATCAGGCGTCGCTTCGCTTATTTTGAGGGAAACATCTGCAATCAACGGTTAACAGGTCGAAACATGAGTTCCTTGTAGACTTCAACAGGTTGAGAGTTTGATCATTAAAAAGTAAGAAAAGGAATTTGCCATGGCCTTCCCCTCTTTCCTTCTTTATAGCTATAAAATGGAATGTCTTAGACTGGCAAGTGGAGCGATGCTCATTCTGGAAAAAGAAAGGGCAAATGACATGCATTATAAAAGTACTCTCCTTTCTATGTTCTGATTATGTTACATAATGTTTTCCAAGCCTCCAAAAATATTTTCAACATCTCACTAGATAATGTATGCAGTATGCAAATAAAATAGGGTAAGTAGCTACACTTGGGATCTCAGTACCCTGCAAAAGTTTATATTTATTTATTTATTTTTAAATTACTTCCAGGTCTGACATTTTCTTTTTTTTTTTCTTTTTTAAGATTTATTTTATTTTCATTTCAAAGTCAGATATACAGAGAGGAGGAGAGACAGAGAGGAAGATCTTCCATCCATTGAGTCACTCCCCAAGTGGCCGCAACGGCTGGTGCTGCGCCGATCTGAAGCCAGGAGCCTCTTCTGGGTCTCCCACGAGGGTGCAGGGTCCCAAGGCTTTGGGCCGTCCTCGACTGCTTTCCCGGGCCACAGGCAGGGAGCTGGATGGGAAGTGGAGCTGCCAAAATACGAACCAGCACCCATATCAGTTGCTGCTGCTTGCAAGGTGAGGATTCAGCCATTGAACCGTTATACCGGTCCCCCGGCACCACTCTGAAAAATACGTCAGTCCTCTCTGCTCCCCACGTGGGAGACCCAGATGGAGTGCCAGACTCCTGGCTTCTGCCTATCCTGACCCAAGTTTGAGGCCATGAGAATGAAACAGCAGATAAAAGATAATTCTTCTTCTCTGTTACTCCACCTTTCAAACAATAAATATTAAAGGAAAAGAACAAAGAAAATTTCAATTACAAGTGAGCATGTCTCAGGCAATGTGTTAGAGACAGGGAACATGTAGTGAATGAAAGAGACATGGCCCCAACCCACAACAACAGAATTGTCTACAGGCTTACCAAGTAACTGGGTCATCAGTGTGTCTGTTTTTGAGTCACGACATTTTGGATTTTGGATCGTCTATTCCCACATTGTTATTTGTCAATGAGGAGACTGAAATCCATGAAGGTAAATGACTTTAGATAATGGTATGAAAAAGCCAGCTCAAAAAAATCCACTGACATATTCAGGAATTTTGTGATCTTGTTAAATCATCAGTACCTCAAAATATATAACATGAGGAATATTTATACAAGTAGAATGAGAAAATGGTAAATATCAATGGCCTGGGGAAGCAGCAGAGGGTCACTCAAGCTCTTGGGCTTCTGCACACACGTGGGAGATTCAGAAAAAGTTCCAGACTCCTGTCTCTGGTATGGCCCAGCTCTGGCCATTGCAGCCATTTGGGGAGTGAAACAGCAGATGGAAGATTTCTCTGTTTCTCCTCTTTCTGTAACTGATTTTCAAATTAAAAAAAAAAAAAATTTTAAGGTGGATGAGGGAAGGGGTCAAGAAAGGAAGGAGGTTACTCTAGTCTCATGATCTTTTTTTAAAAAAACACTTGTATTATTATTTTTTTAAATTTTATTTGAAAGGGCCTGGCACAATACCATAATGGTTAAGGTCCTCACCTGGAATGCGCTGGGATCCCATATGGGCGCCAGTTCTAATCCCAGCAGCTACACTTCCCATCCAGCTCCCTGCCTGTGGCCTGGGAAGGCAGTCGAGGACGGCCAATGCTTTGGGACCCTGCACCCACGTGGGAGACCCAGAAGTTCCTGGATCCTGGCTTCGGATTGGCATAGCACCGGCCGTTGCGCTCACTTGGGGAGTGACTCAATGGATGGAAGATCTTCCTCTCTATCTCTCCTTCTCTCTGTACATCTGCCTTTCCAATAAAATAAATAAATCTTTAAGAAATGTTTATTTGAAAAGCAGAGAAACAAGGACACAGGTCTTCCATCTGCTGATTTATTCCACAAATGTGTGTAATAACCAGGGAAGCGTCAAGAAGCCAGAAGCCAAAAGTTCAATCTGGCCTCCCTGATGGGTGGCCAGGGACTCCAGTGCATGAGCCATGACCACTACATTCGTGGGGAACTGAATGAGAAGTACAGACGCTAGCACGCGGCCTGGCATCTTTACATAGGAGGTAAGCATGTTAAGTGATAGACTAAACCCCAACTCCTCATGCATTTCTGAAGATCCCTCTCCTACAGATGTATCTCAAAGGGCAGCATCCGTCATGCGCCAGCACAGGCAAAGCTTCAAGTGCAAGGCAACTCTTGTCACCATGGTTGTCTCTATCCTGGACTGAACCTTTATGAAGCTAAAAATTTTTTTTTAAGATTTATTTATTTTTATTGGAAAGTCAGATATACAAAAAAAGAGTAGAGACAAAGAGAAAGATCTTTCATCCGTTGATTCACTCTCCAAATGACCGCAACAGGTGGAGCTGAGCCAATCCAAAGTCTGGAGCCAGGAGCTTCTCCTGTGTCTCCCATACAGATGCAGGGTCCCAAGGCTTTGGGCCATCCTCAACTGCTTTCCCAGACCACAAGCAGGGAGCTGGAGGGGAAGTGGGGATGCTGGGGATAGAATCAGTGCCCATATAGGATCTTGATACGTTCAAGGCAACGACTTTAGTTGCTTGGGCACTATGCTGTGCCCGAAGCTAAATTTAAAAAAAAAATTCTTTATTGGGCCCGGTGGCATGGCCTAGCAGCTAAAGTCCTCGCCTTGAATGTGCCAGGATCCCACATGGGTGCCGGTTCTAATCTAGGCAGCTCCACTTCCCGTCCAGCTCCCTGCCTGTGGACTGGCAAAGCAGTCAAGGACGGCCCAAAGCTTTGGGATCCTTCACCTGTGTGGGAGATCCGGAAGAAGTTCCTGGATCCTGGCTTCGGATTGGCATAGCATTGGCCGTTGTGCTCTCTTGGGGAGTGAATATCGGATGGAAGATCTTCCTCTCTGTCTCTCCTCCTCTCTGTATATCTGACTTTGTAATAAAAATAAATAAATTTTTTAAAAAAATTCTTTAGATTTATATATTTTGAAAGGCATAATTTCTTTTTTTCCTTTTTTTAAATTACATTTCATTTTATGACATCCTTTCATCGGCTCTGAGGTTCCCCCAACCCCTCCCTTTACCCTCCCCCCATGGTGGATTGCTCCACCTTATTGCAGTATTACAATTCAAACCCAGTAATGCTTCTTTCATTGCAAGCATGTACCATGCATAGAGTCCAGCATTTATTGTCCAGATCAATTCAACAGTTTCTTGGGGAGACCATCTCTGGTCTAAAAGCCGAGCTGGCAGAATATCGTCCGGACCAATGAAAAGGAAAGGCATCATTTCACATAGAGGGAGAAACAGTTATAGTCTAGCTGTTGTTTCCTCCTCAAATGGCTACAATGACTGGAGCTGCTTTAGGGTCTCCCACTGGGGGACGGGGACCCAAGGATCTGGACCATCCTTGTCTACTTTCCCAGGCACATGAGCAGGGTGGCAGATCAAAAGTAGAGCAACTGGAATTATACCAGCAGCCTTGCAGGCGGCAGCTCTACCGGCTACACCACAGTGCCATTCCCAGGCCAAATGTCTTTAATTCACATAACAACTGGCATTAATATTAGCTCTTTGAATATTTACTAAGGGCTTTAGCTGGCAAAACATGACCTAATCCACTAAAATGCCATCATGTTAATGCCATCAATCATTCAAAGAGCAATGCTTTGGGAAGAGTTACAAAATGGAGACAGTATTTCGGGATCAGTGCATTGGCACAGCAAGCTGATCCTCTGCTTGTAGCACCGGTATGCCATATGGGCACTGGTTTGTGTCCAGCTGCTCCACTTTCCATCCAGCTCCCTGCTAACGTGTCTGAGAAAGCAACAGAGGATGATCCAGGTGTTTAGCTCCTGTACCTGTACAGGGGACCGAAGGAAGCTCCTGGCTCCTTTGGACTTTGGATCAGCCCAGCTCTAGCCATGGAAGTCATTCTGGGAGTGAAACAGTGAATGGAAAACCTTTGTCTCTCCCTCTCTCTCTAAATCTGCTTTTCAAAAACAAAAAACAGCCCAGCGCAATAGCACTGGGAACCCATATGGGCGCCAGTTCAAATCCTGGCAGCCCTACTGCCCATCCAACTTCCTGCTTGTGGCTTGGGAAAGCAGTGGAGGTTTGGGACCCTGCACCCCCGTGGGAGACCCAGATTTTTTATTTATTTTTATTGGAAAGTCAGGTATACAGAGAGGAGAGTCAGAGAAAGATCTTCCATCCGCTGGTTCACCTCTCCCCGCAAATGGCCCCAAAGGCTGGACCTGAGCCGATCTTAAGCCAGGAGCCAGGAGCTGCTTCTTCTGGTCTCTCAATTGGGTGCAGGATTCCAAGTCTCTGGGCCGTCCTCACTGCTTTCCCAGGCCTTAAGCAGAGAGCTGCATGGGCAAGTGAAGCAGCCGAGACACGAATGAATGCCCATATGGGGTTCTCTGTGCTTGCAAGGTGAGGATTTAGCCACTGAGCCATCGCGCGGGGCACCCCCCCACTCAAAAAAAGTTGTATTTGAAATATCCAGTATGGCAGCAGAACCGTGAGGCCTAGCGACCACGACGGCCTACGACGACTACTATTATAACTAAACAAGAGGGCAGCCCGCGAAGCCGAGGACTACAACGCAGAGACTTCTGGGGGGAGGAAGTGACGTTGGGCGCACAGCCTGCTGGGCGTGGGCGGGCCCTGCGGGACGCGGGTTTCTCGCGGCGTGGACGCCGGCAGGATCAGCTGCCGTGCTTTCCCCGGTGTCAGGGTCGGACTCATGCGAGGCAGCCCGGGGTTTGAGTCAGGCGTTGAGGACCGTCCGGCCGCGGGACAGGACCGGGTACGAGCCTTAGCTGCTCCGTCGCTCTAGTACATCCGCTGAACAGGATTGCAAAAGGAAGTTATCCCAGCCGGCTAGAAGGCGGGAGGGTGGACGTCCTCGGCTTCGGCTCTGGCTGAGTGGCGTGGGGCGAGCTCCGCCAGCGGAGGGAAAGCCGGAGTCGGCGGCGAGTTTGGGCGTCAGGTGCGGCGTGGGGTGTAAGGGCGAAGTGAGGTGGCTGGGGCGGGGAGGTGGAAGCACCCCGCACACCGTCCCCAGAGCCGCGGACGCTCGCGGACCCAGCCCCTGACCGCTGTGTCTTTTGTAAAGGTGTCACACGTATCTCGCTTTCCCCAGCCGTACTGGTCCGTTGTGTATACAGCACTCCTGTTGCTAGTCAGGGGCATTAAGTAAGCTGTTAGAAGAACTTGGGGCAAGCCACCTGTCTTTCTGGGATGGCGGTGAGAGGGATGGCAGGTGTCACATTAACCCCAACCGGTGGTGGTTTTTGATCTAGCCGGCTGGCGAGAGCATGAGCGAATGGACGAAGAAAGGCCCCTTAGAATGGCAAGATTACGTTTACAAAGAAGTCAGAGTGGTAGCCAGCGAGAAGAACGAGTATCAAGGATGGGTTGTGACGACAGACCCAGTGTCGGCCAAGTGAGTATGCCTCCTCCTCCCCAAAATCGTGCCTTCTCCCTGTGCTGCGCGTAGGCTGCGGCGCTAACTGGGGAAGGCAGCTAAATGCAAGAGTGGAGTCGAATCTCCTCAGGACCTAAGCGCTGCACTAACTGAATTACCCAGTCAGACCAGCCAAGTGGATAGAATTGGCCCCTGCTAGTTCTTTTCGTCTGAAGTGACGGACGTCAGGAAACACACACAGCCCTCCAGGTGTGTTATCAGCCAGTGCTGCACATCACAGGACTGAGTGAGCTGAAACACGGCTCTGAAGAGGACTACAGTGCATAGAGTCAAAATACTTTTACAACACTAACAAAAGCAATAACGACCTTAGTTAAATAGGGATGCACATTACAGCGCCCCTTTTTTTTTTTTAAGATTTATTTATTTTTATTGGAAAGGCAGATATACAGAGAGGAGGAGAGACAGAGAGGAAGATATTCCATCCGATGATTCACTCCCCAAGTGGCCACAATGGCCGGTGCTGTGCTGATCTGAAGCCAGGAGCCAGGAACCTCTTCCATGTCTCCCACAAGGGTGCAGGGTCCCAAAGCTTTGGGCCGTCCTCCAATGCTTTCCCAGGCCACAGGCAGGGAGCTGGATGGGAAGTGGAGCTGCTGGGATTAGAACCGGTGCCATTATGGTATCTGGCACGTTCAAGGCGAGGATTTTAGCTGCTAGGCCACTGTGCTGGGACCCCCCCCCTTTTTTTTTTAAGATTTACTTATATTTATTGAAAAGTCAGATACACCAGGAGAAGGAGAGACAGAGAAAGGTCTTCAGTCCATTGATTGACTCCCAAAGTGGCTGCAGTGGCCGGAGCGGAGCGTATCAGGAGCCAGGAGCCTCCTTCGGGTCTCGCATGTTGATGCAGGGTCCCAAGGCTTTGAGCCGTCTTCGACTGCTTTTTCAGGCCACAAGCAGGGAGCTGGATGGGAACCAACATCTATATGGGATCCAGATGCGTGCAAGGCGAGGGCTTTAGCCACTAAACTACTGCACTGGGCCCTCAAATGAGCCTTAAATTCACACAGACACACATGAGTGATTAATATTCTCTCCCTCTTTTTGAATAATTTGTGTTTTCTCTGAAGTTTTACATATGTTCATGTTATTTGAAAGTGGAGGGAGGGAGTGAGAGAGCAAAAGAGATAATGCCCAACAAGAAAGTGGGTTTACTTCCTAAGTGTATAACCAGGAGCCTGGAACTTAATCTGGATTTTCCATGTGATAGGAAGCCGCTTACTGCTTCCCAGGGTACACATTGGTGGGGAATTGGAATTATAAGTAGAGGCCAGGACTCAGACCTAGACAATCCAGTAAGTAATGTGGGCATTTCAAGCTGCATTGTTTGTACTAATTACCTGCTCCAGTTTTGTGTCTTTAAATTTCAAAATGGTGGCTGCTGTTGTGGCCTAGCAGGTTAGGCTGTAGTTTGCCACATTAGCATCCCTTATCAAAGTGCTGATTCAGGTGGCAGTTCCGCTGCTTCCCCTACAGCTTCCTATGCAGATGCGTGGGAAGGCAGTGGAAGGTGGCCCAAGTTCTGGGGCCCGTGCTACCCTTGTGGGACCATCCTGGCCCAGACCTGGCGGCTGTGGCCATCCTGGGAGTGATTCATTGGGTGGCTGAGAACTCCTTTTCTCTTGTTTTAAAAAAATAACTAATAAATCTTTAAATAAATTCAATTTCTTAATGACTGGCAGAAATTGGACGTTATTTCTGTTTTCTGTTTTCTTTGTTGCACTGTTCCTAATGTTTTTGTGTATCTACCCTCTCAGTCTGTTCTGAATTTTATGAATTTTGATATATATAAACTTTTTCCATTTTTTATTATATTTTTGACAATCTTTACATAGTTAATTAGGGTAAAAAGGTTCAAGGGCTACAGGAAAGTGGGTAAGACTAGTGTTTCCATATTGTTTCCTTCATGTATCTGAGGTAAAGGGGGATATGAAGAGATATATATATATATTTTTTTTTTTTTTTGAAAGAAGTATTTAGATCTGATCCTATTTTTACTCCCTATTTTCTGTTTCATTAATTTCCTGCTTTTTATTTGAAATACGTATTTTTTTGTTTTTATTTATGTTTTTGTTTTTATAGTTTAAATATGTATTTATTTGAAACAGTTTTAGAGAGATGGAGAGAGAGCTCGGTCAGTCCAAAGCCAGGAGCAGGGGCCTAGCTGTGTTCCAGGTCTCCCACATGAGTGCAGGGGCCGAAATACTTGGGCCATCCCCCCCTCAGGTGCATCAGCACGCAGCTCATCAGAGGTCAGCAGCGGGCACTACAGTGGAACAGCCAGCACTAACCGGCTCCTGCACGCGGTGCTGGGGTCACTGGTGGTGGCTTTACTTGTCACACCACAGCATCGGACCCAGTTATTTCTTTACAAGTTAAATCTATTCTTTGATTTTTCTAATAGGTGTTTTAGGCACATACTCTGGGATTAAAGAAATACAACTTGGTGCCATCGGTGATAAATTTGTTAATAGTGGCATTGGAGTAGATCTTTTGAGTGTAGTATCTCATTGCCAAAGTTTTTCTATCCCTGCCAAAAAAAAAAAAAAAAAAAAAGCCCAACAACAAAACATCTGTGTTGAAATAAGTGGTTTTGTTTTATGAATTGGAGATCATTCTGAATCCTTTATGCAGCAATTTCACATGTAACTCTTGGAGTGATACATGAGCTGAATTACAGAATGAAAAACCTTAAGCTGGATGAAAAATATAGATGTTTAGTATCCTCAGTGAGCCAACAACACCTTGGGAGTGAGAGGGTCATTTTACCAGGGCAGACCATTCTTAGCTCTTGCAGTGACCTGCTTGGGTGGATGTGACTCCCATGCCATTGCTTGGAATCTTTGGTTAGGTTTTTCTCTGCTTTTCAGTTGACACGTAGTCGTTGTGCATATCTGTGAGATCCTATGAGACGCGCTTGCAGGGTGTGATGTTCGCAGCAGGGGAACCAGCTGCTGTTGGCAGCCCTTCGAGCCAGCACATGGAAGACCTGCAGCATTTCTTTGTTAGAAACGTTCAAACATCCACTTTGCTAGGCTTTTGATACATTCAGTTCATTGTCAACTGTTGGTTTTTCTTTTGCAAACTTGCTCTGAACTTAACTTTCCCTTCCCCCGTGCCCCCCCAAGTATTGTCCTGGTGAACTTCCTCGAAGACGGCAGCATGTCTGTGACGGGAATTATGGGACATGCGGTGCGGACAGTGGAGACTGTGAGTGAAGGGGACCCGACGGTGAGGGAGAAGCTGATGCGTTTGTTCATGTCTGGAGACTGCCACGCCTACAGCCCCGAGGACCTGGAGAAGCGCAAGGACAGTCTCAGGAAATGGCTTGAGAAGAATCACATCCCCGTGAGCGAGCAGGGCGATGCCCGCAGCACTCTCTGTGTGGCTGGCGTCCTGACCATAGAGCCCCCCTACGGCCCCGAAAACTGCAGCAGCCCTAACGAGATCATCCTCTCCCGGGTCCAGGATCTTATTCAAGGACACCTTGCGGCTACCCAATGAGAAGTCAAGAACTTTGGATACACCGATAGAAATAAATCGCCTTTTTTCAATGAAAAAAAAAAATGCTTTGAATGTAAAATTATTATTTTTAAAAAATATTTATTTATTTTTATTGGAAAGACAGATTTACAGAGAGAACAAGAGGGAGAGAGAGATTTTGCATCCATTAGTTCACGTCCCAAGTGGCCACAACAGCCGGGGGCTGAGACGATCCTAAACTAGGAGCCAGGAGCTTTATCTGGGTCTCCCCCACGGGTGCAGGGTTCCAAGGCTTTGGGCCGTCCTCCACTGCTTTCTCAGGCCACAGGCAAGGAACTGGCTGGGAAGTGGAGCAACCAAGACATGAACTGGATCCCATATGGAGTCCCAGCACATGCAAAGCGATGACTTCAGTCACTAGGCTACTGCGCCAGGCCCTGTAAAATCTATAACAGGAATTTGAAAACTCAGGTATGTGGGTGTGTGTGCCTGTGTGTTTTATTTTTTCCCCATTTTTTCCTTTATTTTTGGCAATCTTTGCATAGTTAATTAGGGCACAAAGTTTCAAGAGCTACAGGAGCCTGTGTGTTTTAGTTCTTTGAAATCTGGAAAAAGCAAAGAAGTAGATTACAAGGGGCTGTTGTGATAGCCTAAGGGCTAAAGTCCTTGTCTTGAATGTGCCAGGATCCCATATGGGCGCTGGTTCTAATCCTGGCAGCCCCACTTCCCATCCAGCTCCCTGCTTGTGGCCTGGGAAAGCAGTTGAGGACAGCCTAAACCTTTGGGACCCTGCACCCACATAGGAGACCTGGAGGAGGTTCCTGGCTCCTGGCTTCAGATTAGCTCAGCTGCAGCTGTTGCGGCCGCTTGGGGAGTGAATCATTGGACAGAAGATCTTCCTTTCCGTCTCTCCTCCTCTCTGTACGTTGTAGAACCTCAGTTTTTACTGCATTTGTGATTTCTGCCTGACTTGCTTGGCTGGGGGCTGTGTGAACTCCAGGCCTGACAGTCTATGTGACAACTGGCAGGTCACATAGGCAGAGCACTCCTCAGGAAGGAGGTCCCTGGTGTTTGATAAGACCCACTACCCCATAGCCCACCAGTTTGTACTATTTGAAAGTTGTTTGCTTCAAATCCACCAACAGAAGCCTGCCAGCTTGCTCTTTTTGAAAGTTAACAGTTAAACTGACCAATCATGACTGTATAATTGTGTGGAATTGGCCTGAAACGTATAAAAACCCTGTGCTCTCCGACCTCCACGCTTCTTCCCCTTCTGCTGCTTTTGCCGCCTTTTTTTTCCCTTACAATTTATTTTTATTGCAAAGTCAGATATATGTAGAGAAGAGGAGAGACAGAAAGATCTTCCATCCAATGATTCACTCCCCAAGTGACCGCAGTGGCCGGTACTGTGCCGATCCAAAGCCAGGAACCTGGATCTTCCTGCAGGTCTCCTACGTGGATGCAGGGTCCCAAAGCTTTCGGCTGTCCTCAACTGCTTTCCCAGGCCACAAGCAGGGAGCTGGATGGGAAGTGAAGCTGCTGGGATTAGAACCGGTGCTCTTATCGGATCCTGGCGCTTGTAAGGTGAGGACTTTAGCTGCTAGGCTACCACACCGGGCCCTTGCAGCCTCTTGGTTGGTGCTGCTGCTGGCAACCCTCAACCCCGCTGGGCTGGGGTGATGGCAGAGAGCCTAGGCTGGCCTGAAAATTGCCCTTACGCGTTTGCATCGACTTTAGACTCCTGAATATTTTCTGGGAATCTCAAAATCTGGGCACAACAATATCTGCCTTTCCAGTAAAAGTAAATAAATAAATAAAAACTAGATTACGAAAGCTGATTTCCTTGATGAAATATATGAACTGGATCAAAGAGTATCATATGCAATACAGTTAGAAAACCAGGATTGTGGGTTTTTTTTTTTTTTTTTTTTTTTTATTGCAAAGTTAGATATACAGAGGAGGAAACAGAGGAAGATCATCTGTTTGATGATTCATTCCCCAAGTGACCACAACAGCTGGAGCTGAACTGATCCAAAGTCAGAAGCCAGGAGCCTCCTCCGGGTCTCCCACACGGGTGCAGAATCCCAAGCCTTTGGGCTGTCCTGAACTGCTTTCCCAGATCATAAGCAGGGAGCTGGATGGGAAGCGGGGCTGCTGGGATTAGAACCAGCACCCATATGGGATCCCTGGCATGCAAGGCAAGGATTTTAGCTGCTAGATTATTTCGCAGCCCTAAATGAGTAAATCTTAAAAGAAAAGTAAACAAATAGAGGATGCATACTAAGTAATTGAATTCAGCATGGAAATGAGTGAGAAGATGTGGAAGGCCCTGGGAAGGGGGGAACCCCTGTAGGAAATGACTGTGGCAGGGGTCAGACTTGAGCTTGGCCCAGGGGCAGGTTTGACTGCATTCGGGTTGGTAGCTGTATTTGCCATCAGACTAATGAGCTGAGAGCAAAGCCTGTTTCTTGGCAACCAAGTGCTGTGATTGCTTAAACAATTGGCCTGTGAACAAAACCCTAGTGCTGGGAAGGGTAAATGGCCCCCCCTGGCCAAGGAAGCCTGCCTACTTGGGGAGTTGGCCTAGCCTGTTCCTCTGCCAAGCCTTTTCTTTGGAGGTTAATTCACCTGTCTTGTATCCCCTGGAGCTGTCTATATCTGCGCTTCCAAGGTCTCAAGAGACTCCTCCCAGGAGAGGGTCCTGCTTACTGCCTGGACAGTCTTTGAACACAGATGGTATCAAGAACACTTCTAGAACAAAGCCCTGCTTTTTACTTTTCCTTGAGTATTTCTAGTCTCCGTGGAAGCAGTTAACAGCTTTTGCCCTGAGCGCATCCCACCCGGTTGTGTTGTGCCCAGATTTTGAGGTTCCCCCAAATCACCAGGGTCTGAAGTTGATCCAAGTGCACAAGAATGGTTTATTCAAGCTCAGCACATCCGAGCCTGGGGTCTTGGTTGAGAGCAAGCAGCTGGCTGACCAACTTGCCAGCTGGCCGACCAGGACCAACACCCTTTACCGGGATGTGGCCCTGAATAGAACATTCATAGGGTTTTTATAGGGGCAGCCCACAATAGCCTGCAAGGTGAGTGGAAATACCATACATTCCCTACCTATCTCGGCTGGACAGCCCAGGCCTCCAGCAACTAAGAGAAGCACCCACTTAATTACTTGGAGCCACCTGTGAGATAACCAGACTTTGGTGGGCCTTGATGCATAAGAATTGGGACCCATCAGTGCTAAAGGTCACATAGGCCGTGTAGCCTGCAAGCTCATACAACTTCTTAGTAGCAATGGACCATGAACAAATGGTTGTGATTTTGATACTGAGGTTCTTCAGTTGCATATCTCATCTTTCTCCAGCACATGTGGTGGCTGAAACCAATTTTTCCACTGACCAATTTCATTTTAATGAAAAAAGTATTTAGAATTCATTGTTTTGGTTTGATAGAGATTGGTGACTATTTTGGATGTGTTGAAGTAGATTGAAGAATACTTGAATCAGGGCTGGGGATCAGCACTAACTTAGGCTCAGTTTTGAGAGGAATCTGCATAAAGGGACTACAATTGTTTATGTTGAATTTCTTCAATTTCCAAATATAACTGATTTTGATAATCAGACTATTTTACATTTATGAATTTTCTCTTGTTAAATTTTTTTTCCCCAAAGCCCATGCCCGCTTTTCACTCTGTATATTACTTTATATGCCTTTAGGAAGTGTTTATATAATTATAATCTATCCATATAAGGCTATTCTTAATGTAGTCTTCATAATTTTTTTATTTACTTATTTGAAAAGTAGGAAAGAGAGAGATCTTCCATCCGTTGGTATGTTCCCTGAATGCCTGCAGTAGCTAGGGCTAGCCAGACGTGCCAGAACTCCATCTGTCCCCCACCTGGGTGGCAGACACTGGATCCTTCCTGGATATACATCAGCAAGAAACTGAGTTGAAAGCAGAGAGAGGACCTAGTCCCAGGTGCTCTGATGTGGTGTGTGCCAGCATCTGAAGTGGTGGTTTAGCCCACTGTACCACAACTCCCCACACCAGTTTCCATGTTTTTGAGACAATATTCTATTGTGTTGAATCATAACCTGTTAAAATGACCTGTTATCAAAGTTACTTAACATAGCTATATAGAAATAAAAGCACTATATCACAGACTATGAATTCAGGGATATTTTGGTAAACTTAGTGTTGCATGGCCATCATTGCATACAGATTTTTAGCATTCCATAATCTCAAAGGTATCTGTTTTTCACTTAATTCCTGTTCAAGCCCTCAGTTGCAGGTAACCAGTAATTACTGTATCTATATTACAGATTTGGCTTCTTTGTATATTTTACATAAATAACAAGAAAATATGATACTTGTATTTATCTGGGTTTATTCTCATAGCATAGTTTTTTTTTTTTAAGATTTGTTTATTTTTTATTGAAAAGTCGAATTGACCGAGAAAAGGCGAGACAGAGAAAGATCTTCCATCCGATGATTCACTCCCCAAGTGGCCACAATGGCTGGAGCTGAACTGATCCAAAGCCAGGAACTTCTTCTGGGTCTCCCATGTGGATACAGGGGCTCAGGGCTTTGGGCAGTCCTTGACTGCTTTCCAGGCCACAAGCAGGGAGCTGGATGGGAAGTAGAGCTGCTGGGATTAAAACCAGTGCCCATATGGGATCCTGGTACGTGCAAGGCAAGGACTTTAGCCACTAGACTACTGTTCCAGGCCCCATAGCATAGTTTTTGAAGTTCATTCATGGTATAGGATGCAATAGAAGCTCATTCCTTTAAAATTTCATTTTGATTTTACCTGAAAGGCAACGAGATGCACACACACATTTTTCATTTGTTCCTCAAATTATTTCTTAGTACCGGCACCCATATGGGATCCTGGTGTGTTCAAGGCAAGGACCTTAACCATTATGCTATCATGCCAGGCCCTCAATTTGGATTTGTAATGTGAGTGGCATTGTCTGTTGAGCCATCATCTGTTGCTTTCCAGGATGCAGATCAGAAGTGGTGTATGGCCCGACATTGTGGCCTAGCGGCTAAAGTCCTCTCCTTGAACGTGTCGGAATCCCATAATGGCACCAGTTGTAATCCTGACAGCTCCACTTCCCATTCAGCTCTGTGCTTGTGGCCTGAGAAAACAGTCGAGGATGGCCCAAACCTTGGGACTCTGCACCCGCATGGGAGACCCGGAAGAAGTTCCTGGCTTCTGGCTTTGGATTGGCACAGCACCGGCTGTTCAAGCCACTTGGAGAGTGAATTATCGACTGGAAGATATTCCTCTTTGTCTCTCCTCCTTTCTGTATATCCGACTTTATGATAAAAATTAAATAAATCTAAATAAATAAATAATTAAAATAAGTGGTGTCGCCAGGACTCAAACAAGGAGTGCAGGCCTTCTGAGTGGTGACTTGGGTCACTGAGCAACAGGTCTACCTTGGCACATTCTTTTTTATTCCTGGACAGTAATTGTGAAGTTACTACATCTTGTTTATTCATTCACCAGTTGGGAAGTACTTGGAGTGTGTGCAGACGGCAGCTGGCATAAGTACTGCATGCCTTAACATGTTTGTGGCAAGTCTGCAAGGGCGTGCTACATTCACTCCTCAAGGAGGAAGCACCTTCGAGTGCTTACCTGTGGGTGTAGCTTCATGTTAAATGTATACATTAAAAAGGTAAGTTTATGAGACTGTCAAGTTTTTTGCTTAACAGGACGCCTCCTGCTCACATTTCATTGACATCATCAGTGTTTCAGTTCTCCTGCTTTCTTTTTTTTTAATGATTTATTCATTTTTATTGCAAGTCAGATATACAGAGAGGAGGAACAGAGAGGAAGATCTTTCACCCGATGGTTCATTCCTCAAGTGAGCACAATGTCCGGTGCTGCACAGATCCGAAACCAGGAGCCAGGAACCTCCTCCAGGTCTTCTATGCAGGTGCAGGGTCTCAAAGCCTTGGGCCGTCCTTGACTGCTTTCCCAGGCCACAAGTAGGGAGCTGAATGAGAAGCGGGGCGTCCAGGATTAGAACTGGTGCCCATATGGGATCTCGGCGTGTGCAAGGCGAGGACTTTAGTCGCTAGGCCCTTTATTTTTTATTATTATTTTGTTTCTCTAGGCCCTTTAAACACTGATCTGCAGTGTTTGATAGTTAAGGGAGTGAGTTTTCTTTTTTTTTTAGAGATTTATTTTTATTATTTTTTCATTGGAAAGGTGGATATACAGAGAGGAGAGACAGAGAGGAAGATCTTCCGTCCGATGATTCACTCCCCAAGTGAGCGCAACGGGCCGATACTATGCCGATCCGAAGCCAGGAGCCTCTTCTGGGTCTCCCACGCGGGTGCAGGTTCCCAAAGCTTTGGGCCGTCCTCGACTGCTTTCCCAGGCCACGGGCAGGGAGCTGGAAGGGAAGCGGGGCTGCCGGGATTAGAACCGGCGCCCATATGGGATCCCGGGCGTGCAAGGCAAGGACCTTTAACCACTTGCGCCACCGCGCCGGGCCCGGGAGTGAGTTTTGTAATGCCACCTCTCAGAAGCTGGCTTTTTCCTGCCAACCCTTCACAATGGTTTTTGTTGCCCTAAGTTGTTAAGTGATGAAAAAATCCTGTTCATAAATTCTGTCCGTCCTTTGTCATAACATCTCATAGGGGGCACAAATTCTGGGTTAGTTACTCATTAGGCGGGCTAGCCCTAGCCAGGAGTGGAGCTGGCTGGCCTAAACAGGGGAAAGACGAGCCAACAGGTCAAGCTGTGAGAAGAGGCGCCTATTTGAGCTGCTTTTACTTTTAGAAAACATTGATTGCACTTGCTGCTAGCTGAGACACAGGGAATGAGTGATCCTCCTCAAGAACTCTTTTTCTACGCTTGGTAAGAGATGAAAACATCAAAGATTTTTAAAGCACCTTTTGGGCTACTGACTGGCTACGTATCTTAATTCTTTGACATATTGCAATACAGAAACGGTTAGAAGGTCTTGATGTACCACAGTTAACTCTTCCTTCTCACATTGCATCTTCTTCCATGGACAGGACCAAAAAGAGGACAGACCGAAACGATCGCTGTGGAAACGAATCCCATGAGCTGTTTCTGCCTTGCTGCCATCTGGGGCACGCTGTGCTCAGCTCTCAGATGCGGACAGACACAGATTCACCAAGATCTCCCTCACTAACCTGGTGTTTATTAACTGCCTAAAATGCCCTAAGCAAACATTCCCCTTGCATGTGGGTGAAATTTAGTTCTGGGAATTCGCTCTAATTCCCACATGACTGAGGAGAACAAGGCAACTCTGGCATCGACTTGTTCAGGCGTAATAACGGCGTGTGCACACCACTTGCTCTTTGGGAAGCCACTCTCTGGGAAGCCATGAGTGTCACCTTGTGGCTGCCTTTGCGTGTGAAGCCCTGCTCCCCTCTTCCAGGCCCAGCAGCCGGGAACACACTCCGAGTCCCCATGCAGCCAGCTGGGCTGCTACCAGCAATGACAGCCTTGATGCTAATGCCTGGCCTGTGGTGTAGTCATTGTACACAGCATTTCCACAGGATCGTACGAAAGCCTCTTAGGAACATGTTCAAACATTGTCTAGAAAGGAGCAAACACTCACCGTAGGCCCACAGAACTGCAGGCTGTACTCAAACATATACTCTTTGGGTTAAACTGCTCAGATAAAACAACTGTAGATAAAGATGAGAGTTTGTGACCAGCCAGGCAGATTGGGGTCATCAGACATGGAACTCCTGGAGGAAGCAGACAGCTAGGTGATGCTTTGTCTACCTTTGACCAGCCTCTAGCTGAGCGTTGAGCTATTCTCACTCCCGGAAGCCTCTGCAGTTAGATAAAGTATAGCTCCATCACAAGTGTTGTACCAAGTGTTTTATTAGGTGTTCTTGAACTAGGTTTCAGTAAAGGTAAAACAGATATTTGAAGAAACAATATATGAAGTGCTCCACAAAATTACATTAAAGGCTGACCATTTTCCTGGGGCTTAGAAATCCATGTTCATCTAAAATGATACACTGAAATCTGATATTTAAAAAGATTCACTTATCTGAAAGGTAGTTATAGAAAGAGGAGAGGCAGAGAGAGAGAGAGACAGACAGAATCTTCTACCCACTGGGTCAAATGGCACGACCTGGGCTGAGCCAAGGCCAGGAGCATGGTCTGAGTCTCCCAACTGGGTGCAGGGACCAAAGCACTTGGGCCACTGTCTCCTACTTCCCCCGGGCACGTTAGCAGAGAGCTGGATGGGAAATGGATGAGCTAAGACTCAAACCTGCACTCATATGGGATGCTGCTATTGCAGGCAGTGGTTTAACCTGCCATGCCACAATGTCAGCCCCTGAAATCTGGTCTTTAATCACAGGCACGTAAATCTTATTTTACAATTTTAACAATGAACTTATCAAGAAGCGTAATTTTGGGTGCAGGGATTTTCTTAGTGTCAAGTCAGGGCTTTCTGATCTTGTCTACATGTTGGCACATCTGTAACGTGGTAGCGTCTGTGCATGTCTAAGTGACTGGGAGTGATCACTCAAGAACCGAGCTCCCTGAGGGGAGCAATTCTCAGTGCTTGGGATAGAAAGGGGTTTGTTATCTCCTTCCCATGGTATGCTCCGCTAGAATCTTGAGTGGAGAGCTGCAAGTTGAGGGGCCGGTGCTGTAGTGTAGTGGGTTCAACTACCACCCGATGCATCCCATGTGGGCACTGGTTAGAGTCCTAGCTGTTCCACTTCCAATCCAGCTCCCCACTAATGGCCTGGGAAAGCAGCAGAATACGGTTTACGTGCTTGGGCCCCTGAACCCAAATGGGAGACCTGGAAAGATCTCCAGGCTCAGGCTTGGCATGGACATTTGGAGAATGAACTAGCAGATGGATGATCTCTCTGTGTCATTTTTCCAAGTAAATGAATAAAATCTTAACAACAAAACCTGGACCGGTGCTGTGTCATAGTAGGTTAAGCCTCCATCTACAGCGGTGGCATCCCATAAGGGTGCTGGCTGAATCCCCGGCTGCTCTACTTCTGATCCAGCTCCCCGGTGATGTGCCTGGGAAAGCAGCAAAGGATGGACCAAGTCTTTGGTCCCTCTTCCCTTGTGGGAGACTTGGAAGAAGCTCCTGGCTCCTGGCTTTGAACTGTCCCTGCTCCAGCCATTGTGACCATTTGGGGAGTGAACCAACAGATCTCTGTCTCTCCTTCCATCTGTAAAGCTGCCTTTCCAATAAAAATAAATAAGCCTTTAAAAGAAAGAAAGAAAACCCTCCAGGTTGCAGGTCATCTGGGCTGATAGCTCCTGCTACAGCATGAGTGGCTATAGCACGGAAACTGGAAAGTGGTTTAAGAAGCTTTTTGAGAGCTAAGGCAGTTTTCTTCATTTCTCCTAAGGGTGCCAACTCATGCCATGCTGTAATGGGAGCCTTGCTTTAGTAGCAAGGCAGAATTGCATTCTGGGGGCGTTGTGTCTATGCGCATGTTTCATGTGCAGGGATGCCTTTAAAAAATACTGCTTAGGGGGTCCAGTGTGGTAGCTTAGCAGCTAAAGTCCTCGCCTTGCATGCTGGGATCGTATGTGGGTGCCAGTTCATATCCCAGTAGCCCTGCTTCCCATCAGGCTCCTTGACTGTGGCCTGGGAAGCCTTGGGACCCTGCATCCACGTGGGAGACCCAGAAGAGGCTCCTGGTTCCTAGCTTAGGATCGGCTCAGCTCCGGCCCTTGCGGTCACTTGGGCAGTCAATCAGTGGATGTAAGATATTCCTCTCTGTCTTTCCTCTTTTTGTATCTATCTTTCCAATAAAAATAAATAAAAATTTTAAAACAAAAAAAACAAAAAAATACTGCTCAGATACTAAGTTGCTCTGATGCATGGAGCCGTGCGCACACTTGATAATGATTATTTTGAACCACTTGGGAGATTTCCCCAAAATTTAACTGAATACCTTGAAATGTTCACACCCTTTATGGCGGTGGTCTTGTCACACGGTTTGAATTCTTCCTGCAGTATTAACCCTGTGGTAACTGTCCTCAGGTCCGAAGAAACAGCATTCGGCCCTTTCTGGCCACACTGATGAACGTGCAGGAAAATGTGAAGGTATTTATATACATATTTTTCAAACTGCTAGTGCTCTATCAGTGTCAGTGGCAACTGGAAATGAGCGATCTCAGGAGAGGCGGTTTGTCTGGTGGTTTCTACCGCTGTCTACACTCCCACGGCAGCCTCGTCCGCCAGGCCTACCTGCCCTGAGAAGCCCGGTACAGGTCTCCTTTGGATAATGGGAAGCACAGTCCTCAGATCTGGGGGGCTTGGCAGAGTAAGGATTCCTAATTAGAGAACGAAGACACCTAGGTTGTTGTGTTTATTTTTTTTTCTTAAATATTCATTTACTTATTACGTAGAGTTATATATAAAGAAGACAGAGAGCTAGTTATCTTCCATCTGTTGGTTCACTTCCCAACTGGCAAAGGTCAGGGGTGGGCCGGGCTAAAGCCAGGAGCTTCACCCAAGTCTTCCATGTGGTGCAGGGGTCAAGGCCTTGGACCATCCTCTGTTGCTTTCCCCAGACCGTTACCAGGAAGTTGGATCAAAAGTGGAGCAGCTGGGACTTGAGCTAGAACCCACATGGAATGCCAGGGCTACAGGTGGTGGCTTAACCTACTTTGCCACAAAGTTGGCGCCTCCTCTGCTTTTAACAGAAGGTTATGGATAAGGCCAGACTCTATTTTAATATGGAAATGATTCATTAAAAACTGTTTTTCTAAAAAATAAAGCAAAAAACCAAACACAACTATTTTTCTAAGCTGATCTTCATGAGTAAAGATAACCCCAGTCAAGTGTGCTTCAGTGGCCAGTAGCCTAAAATGAAATTTTAATTCTTCTTGCTCACATGATTTTTTAAAAAATCTTCTGTTCAGATCTCTCAGTTGTAATTTGTTACATAAAAAACAAATAAGTATTTCTCTTCATGCCCAATAAAAAATAGGAGAAAAGATGATATAGATTAGAACAGGATTGTATTAAACATTCCTTTTTGGGCTATCAGGTGAATTTCATTCACTCTGGAACAGTCACGAGGAAAGCAGAAAGGCAGGCTGGGTTTTAGGCTCCCTGACCATGGACATTCCAAATTGTGCCGGGAGAGCCCACGCCTTGGTCAGACGGCGCCTGGGAACGTGCCGGGGTGGCTGGTGCCTTGGGGGACGCTGCACTGTGCGCTGGGCCCCAGCACGGGCCTGCAGCTGGAGGTGGAGGTGCTGCTGTGACTTGCGGGAGAGGGATAAGCCATGTCCCGGGACTGCTCTCACTGGGTGGTGACCAGCTTCACAATCGTGTTGATGATGCGCGAACCTCGGGGACACGAGCACAGGTCTATGCTGGGGTTTTTAATCTTATCCTGGAGGAGCTGGTCAAGTTCACCACGAAGTTCTTTTACTAATTCAGCCACCTACAACGAAAGGTGCCACATTAGCAGTGCCTGTAGCAACAATCAGGGTCATCATAATTTAGATTTCTGTGCTAATTGCAACTCCATTAGGAGAAAAAGATGAAACCCAGTTTCGCAGCTCATATAGAGAAAAAAAAATCATGTTGGGAAGGATGGCTCTTCCTTAGTGCTTTCGGAGCTGGCTATCCTTAGCACCTGCCCTCGGGGAGAAGCAGGAGGCGGGCAGCTGCAGCACTGAAAACGAGGGGCAGCTGGCAAAGCCCACGATCTTCTCATGTGAGGGGCTGTGCACTCGGATGGCATGCTGCTTGTGCTGCCAGCGTTCTGGCACTGAGGTGCCTCCCCCACATCTGCTTCACCCCTCCTCCACATTTGACACCCTGCTCCAACTCAGACCAGCGCATGCTCCGAGCCTGGCCTGCCTCGGTGTCCATGCTGTCCCTCTAGCCACAGGAACTGGCTTAGGAGAGGAGCAAGCGTCTTTCTTTGTCCTTGGGTGAGACTGCCCAGATGTCAAGCAAGTGCAAACATCTTGCTGCTACAAGGTTAGCCAGGTTTTTGTCATCACTGAACTGTGTGTGAAATGAAATGAACCTCGCCTCGTTTACCCGTGCTATACACTGTGGCAACTGCAAGTCATGTGTGGCTCACCAAATGACCACATGAAAGGTAGCCAGGGGCCTGGTGCCATGGCCTAGTGGCTAAAGTCCTCGCCTTGAACACCCCGGGATCCCATATGGGCACCGGTTCTAATCCCGGCAGCTCCACTTCCCATCCAGCTCCCTGCTTGTGGCCTGGGAAAGCAGTCGAGGACGGCCCAAAGCTTTGGGACTCTGCACCCCTGTGGGATACCCGGAAGAGGCTCCTGGATCCTGGCTTCGGATTGGCACAGCATCGGCCATTGCGCTCACTTGGGGGGTGAATCATCGGACGGAAGATCTTCCTCTCTGTCTCTCCTCCTGTCTGTATATCTGACTTTCCAATAATAAATAAGTAAATCTTAAAAAAAAATGAAGTTACTAGAGCAATTAAAATGACATGCGGCTCAAGCCACATTTCTATGAGACGGTGCTGCTCTGCAAGCATAAATACGCCAATCAATTTGCTTGAGGGTTTAAATTGGTACTTCTACTTTTTGCAACACAACCATGATTTGGGGGGGTGGGAGTGGGGTCCCTTTCACAGGTGCTCAACACAAATGTTAACATGAATTTCTGTTTCTTACATATATACTTCCTGTACTATGTCTCACATGGGCTACAAAGAGACCTGACAATAAAAAAATTCAGACATATTAGGTTAAAATATAAGTGGCAGTGGTGAACCAGACTGATCTTTCTAAAAATTTTTTTTAAAGATTTATTTTTATTATTTTATTTTATTTTATTTTTTATTTTTTTTATTGTGCTCACTCCCCAAGTGAGCACAACGGGTCGATACTATGCCGATCCGAAGCCAGGAGCCTCTTCCGGGTCTCCCACGCGGGTGCAGGTTCCCAGAGCTTTGGGCCGTCCTCGACTGCTTTCCCAGGCCACAGGCAGGGAGCTGGAAGGGAAGCGGGGCTGCTGGGATTAGAACCGGCGCCCATATGGGATCCCGGGCGTGCAAGGCGAGGATCTTTAACCACTTGCGCCACCGCGCCGGGCCCAAATTTTAATTTTTAAATTTATTTAATTTTTACATTTTTTACCAGGCTGATCTTTATTCACGCCTTTTTGTTCATTTGCATTATTTCTTTGGTGAGTGTATCTAATTTACAGAGCTGTAATGGAAGTCTAACCCCTCAGCCTCCCAGCTTCTGGTCCTAACGCTTTGCCAGCCGCAGTGTGCCAGCGGGCACTCTCTCCGGGCCTCTGCCCTGGCTTCCCTCTGGCCTCACTTTTCTCAGCGTCCTGCTGCAGACCTGCCACCCTTCAGGCCCATTAGCGCTTACCTGATGGGAAGCAGCTACGAAACGGATCCAGCCGTCATCCAAGGAGACCACGAACTCTCCCTTTTGCAGCCTCACGTTCACCTGGCCGCCTCCGAACAGGACCAGTGGGTACACAGACACCATGCTGCAGTCTCGGATGAACACCCGGCTGGTTTTGATCTTCTCATGGTACAGCAGGTAAGGGCTGTCGAAGTGTCTGACCTGTGACACGAAGCCTCAGGTGAGGACTGGTGTGACTGCCAGCACCAGGGCAATCCCGCCAGTCTCCCATCAAAGGACTTCTTTTGTTTTCCAAGGATTTAGGCAGAGTTAGACACAAAGAGTAGGACTGACAGAGATATTCCACTCACGGCTCCATTTCCCAAATGGTTCCAGCTGCTGCGGCTAGGTCAAGTGGAATCCAGGGGCCTACAACTCCCTCAGAGCCTCCCCTGTGGGTGCAAGGGCCCAGGACGTGGCCCATCCTGCTGCTTTCTCAGGCACATGAGCAGGGAACTGGATTAGAGTGCACCAGCTGGGTCTCAAACTGGTGCCCATATGGGGTGCTGACAATACAGGCTGTGTAACAGCGTCTGTCCTAAAAGCAATTCTTGATGCTTGCCCCTTGCAGGTTTTCCCACTCAGGAAGCGACACTCCGGTTCTCCCACAGTGGCTTGGGCCCCCTTGGCAGTCATCCTTCTGGGCTCTTTCCCCTGAGTCCCAGCAGCTCTATTGTCAGAATAGAGTGGGATGTCATATTCTCACCACGTCCACAGCTACTCCCTTCATACAAATTGCTATCCACTGCCATCAGCACCGCACTGGCTGCCCCCGTGCTCACCCTGCTCTTTCTGGATCCTCATGGCCTCCTGAGCACACAGCAGCCACCGTGATCTTTCAGAAACTTCACACAAATCATGCCTCAAAACTCTACAATGGGACCCGGCGCAGTGGCCTAGTGGCTAAAGCCCTTGTCTTCAACATGCCAGGATCCCATATAGGTGCCAGTTCTAATCCTGGAAGCTGTGTTTCCTATCCAGCTCCCTGCTTGTGGCTTGGGAAAACAGTCAGGGATGGTCCAAAGCCCTGAGACCCTGCACCTGCGTGGGAGACGTGGACGAAGTTCCTGGCTCCTGGCTTCGGATCGGCTCAGCACCAGCTGTTTCGGTCACTTGGGGAGTGAATCATTGGACGGAAGATCTTTCCCTCTGTATATCTGACTTTGCAATAAAAATAAACGTATCTTTTAAAAAACAAAACAAAACAAAGCCTACAGTGGTTTCCCAAGGGTACAATAAAAAATGCTTGATGTGGCTGAAGTCACCCGCCATCGCCCCACTCCACTGACACTGGTTGTTATCACCCCTCTCCTGCAGCACCTCATGTATGTTCTCACCACAGGGAACACTGGGGGCTGTGCACCCAGTCCTGCTGCTGGAATGTTCTCTCCTTAGGCTCTTCTCCCTTCACTTAGGATCTGCTCAACTCAAGAGTTCTTCCCTGACTATATGATATAAAAGGGCCTTTCTCCAAAATGAAAAATAAAAATGAAAAAAATTCTATTTGGTAGTTTTTATGGCACCGTGAGTTAAGCCACTACTCGGAGTGCCTGCATCCTGCATGAGTACCAGTTCAAAGTCCTTGCTTCTCTGCTGATCCAGCTCCCTGCCAGTGCACCTGGGAAGGCATGAAAGATGGCCCAAGTTCTTGGGGTTCTGTTACCCATGCAGGAAACTCAGAGGGGGCTCCAGGATCCTGGTTTCAGGTTGGCCCATATATTTTAGAAGGAAAACTGTGGATGGAGACCTCTCAGTCTCTGATACACCGCCTTTCAAATAAGTAAAAAAATGCCTTTAAAAAAAAATAAAAGGGTTGGAGTGTGTACTGTGGTATTTTAGGCTAAAACTCTGCCTGCAGTGCTGGCATCGCATAAGGGCACCAGTTCAAGCCCTGGCTGTTGCACTTCTCATCCAGCTCTTTGTATGGCCTGGGAAAGCAGCAGAGGGCGGTTCAGGTTCTTGAGCCCCTACACCCAAGTAGGAAACCTAGAAGAGGTTCCTGGCTTCAGATCAGCCCAGTTCCAGCCGTTGCAGCCATTTGGGTAGTGAACCAGCAGATGGAAGATCTCTGTCACTCTGCCTTTCAAATAAAAAGAAATTGGATCTTTAAAAAAAAATGGATGCCAGTTTGAGTTCCACCTGCTCCACTCTGATTCAGCCTCCTGGTAATGTGCCAGGCAGGGCAGCAGCAAGTGACGTAAGTCCACCAGGTCTCTGCCGCCCATGTGGGAGACTTGCAAGAAGCACCAGCGGAACAGCAGGCAAACCTTACAGATGTCAGAAAGGTGCATTGCTGGGTCTTGGTGACTGCCTGAGCTGCAGCGAGGACACTGCTGCAGTAGTCTCGGTTATTTTAGGGTTCAGATTTGCACGAGACCATTCTCCAAATAGACAACACAGAAGAACAGGGAATTGGGAGCTAATGTCACGTGAAGGCAGGTAGGACAATGAAGCTGGGATGCCCCCTGGATCTACAGCTGGAGATTACTGGTGCCTCCTGGTGAGTGTGGATAGAGGGGGCAGGGTCCAGGGGCAAACAGCTGACAGCGGCAGGAAGCATGAGAGCTTAGCAGACAGGGTTGGCAAGGACGGGTCATTCATTCCTTTTCCAGGCACAGATTCGGTGACGTGATTAGCTCATGACTTCTTAAGTCATCGTTGTACAGAAAAAGTTTTACATCTGACAGGAAGGATAAGCATCTGCATCCACTAGAATTTTCTTAAAATAGAATTTTTCCAGAAATAATTCATTTGCTAGTCCATTTATGTTTATTCAACTTTCCTTCAGTCAGCGGTACCCCCGGGCAGAGCAGGTGAGGGGAACAAGGTGGGCCTGGGCCTGAGGGGCTGTTTCCCAGCCCAGCACTGCCCCACATGTCTCGGGAAGCACAGAGCACCATTCTGACCTGGTAGTTCACCGACGAAGGGTGGATATGCACGTAGCCGTCATTCTTGGTGACAAACTTCAGCTCGGCGGATTTGGGTTGCATTCGGACAGCTCCAGTTCTGGTCTGCTGAAACTTCCCTTCTGGGGCTTTCACCTACACAAATATCGGTAACAACAGGTATGTGATCCATAGATTTCTCACTGCAGGAAATGCCCCTTGATACAAAGCCAGTCTTGATTGAACAGCGTTATTGCCTCTTGCATCTCTCACGCTGCTCCCTTTAGAAGGCAGAACAAGCACTCAGGGGACGCCGAGCAGTGGGAGGTGCAGCAGGTCTGGGCGGCTGCCGCTTGCACTGTGACCGCCCCGGGCAGAAGCCACACCGGCCAGGGACCTGAGCACTAATCCAAATCCTGGGGCATTCCCAGTAGAATTTCTTTCAAAACAGACTTTTAAAGACTTATACGTAAATAACTTAATTGAAAAAAAATGTATGTACATGTTAAATGCAAAATTTTTGCAAAAATATGATTAGTGCAGAAGATACATATTAGTTAAAAAAGAAAATTAAAATCTGTAACCACATGGTTAAAAAATGTGTTAATATTTGATCAGTTTTCTGCTTAGATGTGCTTATATGCAGAAATAAAATCATAAATATATAATTTTAATAAAAATATCCATGTCTTGAAATTCAAATAGAATCTTAAAAATAATTTAAGACTTATTTTAAACCGAATTATTATGTTTTTCAATCAGATTTCTGAGTGAATTCAAGCAACAAGACTTCCTCCTAGGCTTGCGTTATGCTGGTTCATATTTAATTCTTTGACGACGGTCACCGGGCCAGCTCCCCAGGTCCTGGGGCGAAGGGCACACCGCCACCTCCTCACGCCCACGGAGGGACCAGCAGTGGCCTTCTCCCACTGATGGCTCTCGCTTCTACATCTAAGTATCCTTATGCTTTCTCTCCTCACTTTCCTTTTCAAAGTATCTTTTTATTTTGAAATACAGGAAATTGAAAAGTAATATAGGGTTGCTTATATTTAACCAGCTTCCTCGAAAGGTAACAGTTTACATAACTATAATGTAGCGTTAAAAACCAACAAATCGATACCTAATGTTTTAAAGTAAATTTCAAAAGATTGAAAAACGTACAAGTGCTAAGCAGAAAATGAGCCAGGAAATAATGTGCAGATTTCAACTGAACATTTAACAACAAAGGCCTTGAGGAGTGACTCAGCATTCTGCCAAATCCAAGTTCTTTCTCCATCTGAAATGGTTCCCTGTTAGCACAGGATAGTAAGTCCAGTAAGTCCAAAAGCCCTTAGGTAGGGTTTTCTAGGATAGCCAAGGGTGATCCATAGCCAAACGTGGCTGTGTTCTTCTCTAATTGTAGTCCATAGTAGTGGCTTGATGGAAACCAGAACTGTGGTTAGACTAACAGAGACGGTTAATTACATCTTGGTTGGCTGACAGGAGCCATTAGGTTTGTCTTAATTCCCAGAATGTTGGAAGGATTATAAAAGCAGATCATCTGATATAATAAGTATGTTTGGGGCCCAGTGCAATAGCATAGTGGCTAAAGTCCTCGCCTTACACGCACCAGGATCCCATATGGTCGCTGGTTCTAATCCTGGTGGCCCTTTTTCCATCCAGCTCCCTGCTTGTGGCCTGGGAAAGCAGTCAAGGATGGCCCAAAGCCTCAGGACCCTGCACCCATGTGGGAGACCCAGAAGTTCCTAGATCCTGGCTTCAGATCAGCTCAGCTCCAGCTATTGTGGCCACTTGGGGAGTGAATCATCGGACAGAAGATCTTCCTCTGTCTCTCCTCCTCTCTGTATATCTGACTTTGCAATAAAAATAAATAAATCTTAAAAAAAAAAAGTATGTTTGTTAAATTTAGGGTGCCACACAGATTTGAGGACCCGAAGGGCTGGAAATGTATACTGAATTTAAAAGGCCGTATGTGCGTCTGTAAGGTGACTAGTGCACATCTTCACTTGTATCTCTTGAAACTGAGAGATGGGAGAGTTCAGGAGAGACGCTTTATTACCTGGACTACGTTCGGATACAGAGCAGCACACAGCACTGCGGATATCAGCTTGTGGTTCTCCGCGTTCGAGTTCGCCTGCGAGAGAACCACAGCAATAAAGTTCTAAGTGACGTCACCAAGTAATGTGGCTACTTCTGTCCTGGCATGACTAGTACACTTCATTTGAGATCTGTGTTAAGACAGAAAAGAACATCCAATTTCTCTTTGTTGGAAACATTATTCCTTGCAAAGCGAAACACAATCCGCTAGACTACAGTCCCAGAGGCCCTTGGGGTGCAGCCCAGCATGCCTTCTCCCGCTCCCCGCAGAGCAGTGACAAAGCCAGTGCGCCGGAGCCCAAGGGACCCGCTGCAAGTGCTAACTGCACTTAGCGGGCCTCAAGTTCAACCTGAAGAACTGTCCTTTCCAGTGCATAAAATCCTATCTCCTTGTGTGGGACAAGGCTGGCCTGATTGCAGAAAACATCGCCAGCCGGAAAATGTAGTATTCCCTCTTAGGAACTGGTCAAGAACCAGTGAAAAATTTGAAAATCAAAATCAATAGCAACAATGTGATGAAAACACAGGACTGCCCCTGGAGCCCTGCTCCTGTGGGAGCAGACGACAGGAACGCCCACGTGACCCCTGCTCCTGTGGGAGCAGACGGCAGGAACGCCCACGTGACCCCTGCTCCTGTGGGAGCAGACGGCAGGAACGCCCACGTGTGTTGCTGCGCTCCCATCCCATCCCATCCACGTGCGAGTCAGGAAGAAACAAGACTCCCAGCGTGGCGTTTACCTCTTCCCCCGTGGCGTCCAGGACACCGTCTCCTCCTTGAGCCCTTTTCTCAATTTCTCGTGCTCGGAGTCCCTCCTTTACAAACCCTATATCCGATAACAGTTCGGTGAATTGCCGTTTGAGGCTGGCCATTTCCTGAAAGAAATGCAAACAGCACTGAGCAAGGTTACCAACACTGGGAGGTAAGTGTGGAACCGCACAGCAGCAAGTGGCTGTCCAAATCAACCGCTGTAGTACAGACTGATGTGGATCCTATGGAGTCAGCATTTAGCAATGAAGATTATCTCTTTAAAGATCTATTGTTGCGGGCCTGGCGGCGTGGCCTAGTGGCTAAAGTTCTCGTCTTGAACATGCCAGGATCCCATATGGGCGCCGGTTCTAATCCTGGCAGCTCCACTTCCCATCCAGCTCCCTGCTTGTGGCCTGGGAAAGCAGTCGAGGACGGCCCAAACCTTTGGGATCCTGCACCTGTGTGGGAGACCTGGAAGAGGTTCCTGGTTCCCGGCTTCAGATCAGCACAGCACCGGCCGTTCCGCTCATTTGGGAAGTGAATCATTGGGTGGAAGATCTTCCTCTCTGTCTCTCCTCCTCTCTGTATATCTGACTTTGTAATAAAAATAAAGAAATCTTTAAAAAAAATTTATTGTTGCTACTAAAGACAGAATGACAGAAACAGGGAGAGACGGAGAGACACAACATCCCTCCGCTGGGTCACCACGCAAATGCCCTCAACAACAGGACGATGCCAGGAGCCTGGATCTCCAGCTGTGTCTCCCACAAAGGTGGCGGGGGCGGGGGCAAGCCTTCGGGTCATCATCTGCTGCCTTCCCAGGCACGTTAGCAGGAAGTTGGATCACAAGTGGAGAACCTGGACTCCAGTGGGTGCTTCAGTGTGAGGGTGTCCTAAGTGGCGGCTCCACCCGCTGTGCTGCCACGCCTGCCCCAGGAAGATTACCCTGGCCTGCTCCACGTGCAAAGGACTGCTTCCATTTGTGCTAATGGGCAGGGATGATGAACTAGTTGCACAGACATTCAGAAATTTTGGAACCCAAGGTTATTGGTCTGCCTCTGTGTTGCACTTAAAATCAACTTTCAATGGATTTTAGATAGGTCTATTCTGCTTGGAACCCCACTCAAAGGACTAAGCACTGTCCTTCTACAGGCAGCTGTCCCGCCCCTTCCTCAGGCCCAGCGTGCTCAATGCTGTCTCCTGGTAGAACTCCTCATTCTCCTCGCGTCTTCCCCATCTGGTTGACATGCTTTCCTGGGCACTGGGGGCGGAAAATTGTAGGTTTAGATACTCCTTTCTGTGGTGAAGCAGAAGGATGAGGAGAAGGAGTATAAATCTCTTTGTCGGGCCCGGCGGCATGGCCTAGTGGCTAAAGTCCTCACCTTGAACGTCCCCGGGGTTCCCATATGGCTGCTGGTTCTAATCCCGGCAGCTCCACTTCCCATCCAGCTCCCTGCTTGTGGCCCGGGAAAGCAGTCGAGGATGGCCCAAAGCTTTGGGATCCTGCACCCGCGTGGGAGACCCGGAAGAGGCTCCTGGATCCTGGCTTTGGATCGGCGTAGCACCGGCCATTGCGCTCACTTGGGGAGTGAATCATTGGACGGAAGATCTTCCTCTCTGTCTCTCCTCCTTTCTGTATATCTGACTTTGAAATAAGTAAACAAATCTTTTTTAAAAAAAATCTCTTTGTCTTCTACACTGTGTTCCAACATGGGCTACATAGCGGACCGCGAAGGAGACGAGGCTAAACGAAGCAACGGTTCCCGTCTAGACGCCCATTTGCGTATCTGCCCGCAGTGCCTCAGGACGCTCTGCTAACAAGGGAGATATAAATCTAGTCATGCCCGAGCTCCCATTTCACGACAAGGTTTTAGAAGAGAGCTCAACGAAAGCAACACAGCCAGTAATATTAAACCATAGTCTAAGCTGAAGTCTAGCGAAGAAAGGGGAAGGATTTAATAAATTAGACAAATATCTACGGCATGTTATTTAGAAAAAAAAAAAAAAGAAGACTTAGTAACTCGAGGAAATCCTTCCGGCTGTGCTGTCCCTCAGTGGTTTCTGCACTGGCTGCGGAATACTAGACACACTTGGTTAACCAACGGCAGTAGTGACACTCAGTAAGTCCCAGTCTCTACCCTTAGATACACAGATGAAATTGGTTTAGGAAGACCAGGCACTTTCACTTTCTTTTTTTTAAAGTCTCCATTGGTGAATCTAAGATAGTCAGAATCAAAACCCATTGGCTTTGAAGCGGTCTGAATGAAGCCCCAGCCCTGTCTTCTCAACATGTCTCGCTGTAGGTTAGCTCGAGGGAGTTGAGGGGCGCCAGGGGACGCAGCTCCTGCTGACGCGCCTGGGAAGGCAGCAGAGGGGCGCTCCTGTAGCTGGGTCCTTGCCCCAGGAGGGAGACAAGGATGGAGTTCCAGACTCACTGTGGCCGGGGTCTGGCTGTTGTGGCCATTTGGGGAGTGAACCAGCACTGGGACGATCTTAAATCTGCCTCTCACTATCTATTATTGCCTTTCTAGTACACAAATAAACCTTAAAGGTAGGGAAGAATAAAGGCAAAAACAGGAATGAACTGGTGCCCATATGGGATGCCGGCATTTTAGGCGGCAGCTTTACCTGCAATGCCGTAACACCAGCCGCTTACTTATCTTAAATAACCAAATGCACTCAGCCTGCATTTATTCCATAAATCTTTACTCAACGTGCTAAGTTCTGTTTTAGGCACTGGGGATGTAGGACTGAACAAAACTGATGAAGTGTCCGTTCTGATGGAGGTCACGAGACAAACAGCTGTGAGGCTTGGCAAGTCCCAAGAACTTCAGTTCTGTGTTCTCTATAACATGCCGACATGCAATATGAAAATAAAGTCCTTCCTTCTCCCTCGTCCCTAATCTGACTGTACCAAATGCTTTGTAAAAATGTACAGCATCACCTTGGCTTTCCTATCACTTTGGAAAGAGGACAAAAATATGCCGCAAGATAGAGGTCAAAAATCCTAGTTATTTTTACACAGAATAAACCCTTATGTTTCTTCCTGATACGTGGATATTAGGAAAACTAAACAAAATCTTCTTCAGTATTAGTTTTTCCCAGGAGAGGATAAAGGTTTAAAAAATGAAGATGGACTTCTTTGCAAATCTGATTTTACAACAAAAATAAATAAATCTTAAAAAAAAAAAAGAAAATGATGCTACTATATGATCTATGAGTCGGTGAGGGATTTAACGAGAGAATTTGATGAAATGAAACTAAAAACAAAAACATCAAAATCCATGAGATATACTTTCCACTGGTCTTTATTGGTGAGATGTATCTCCTTTAAGCAACAGATGGGTTTTGTGTTTTTAATCCAGTCTACTAATCTATGACATTTGATTGATGAGTTTAGGTCATTTACATTCAGGGTTAACATGAATGGGTGGTAATTTGGTCCTGTCATTTTAGCAACAGGGTTGACCAAAAGTGATCTGTACCACGACACATGATCATCAAGCTCTCTTCAATCGAACATAAGGAAAAGATTCTTAAATGTGCATGTGCAAAAAAAATCAATTGACACATAGAGGAATGGCAACTAAAATCATAGGAGATCTCTCACAGGAAACTCTATAGGCCAGAAGAGAATGGAGTGACATATTCCAGATTCTAAAAGCAAAAAACTGTCAGCCCAGGATAATATACCCAGCAAAGCTTTCTTTTGTCTTTGAAAATGAAATAAGGGTCTGGTGGCATGGCCTAGTGGCTAAAGGTCTCACCTTGAACGCCCCGGGATCCCATATGGGCACTGGTTCATCTCCCAGCTGCTCCACTTCCCATCCAGCTCCCTGCTTGTGGCTTGGGAAAGCAGTCGAGGATGGCCCAAAGCCTTGGAACTCTGCACCCGTGTGGGAGACCTGGAAGAGCTCCTGTTGTTTTTCTTAATGGAGTTCCAGAACTCTGGCTTTGGCCTGGGCAAGCCCTGGCCATTGTGGGCATCTGGGGAGTGAAGCAGCCGATGAAAGATCTCTTTCTCTGTCTCGCTTTCTCTTTGCCTTTCAAATAGATTTTTAAAATAAAAAAAACATGTCTAGTATAATTATTGAAAAGACTGACATCCAATAAATAGTCCTCACCAGAATATCTACAGCACATCCTAGCCTCCTCATTAAGAAAACACAGATTCACCAAACCAGGCTGGTTAAATGTTTGGCTCAGAAGGCCTGACGCTACAGTTCGGGAATCCATTTTACACAGCTGTCAAAAGCCAAGCGTATTCTAGAAATAACGGTTTCAGTGTTGGGATGGGAGCAAGAGAAGAGCTGCAACGCCCTCTAGTGTTCTGCTGTAGTAGGGAAGCAATGAGGAGGAACTGTCCCACAGCTCACCTGCAGAACTCGGCCCGACAGGAAGTTCTGTCTGCAGTAGGTGTAACTGGCATGCATGCCTTCTTTTGTACTTAGCCGCCATCCCTAAATTTGGGAGAAAACCAAACTGAACTCACTCTTTCATGCCAACTAAGGTAATAACCCCAAGCCGTAAGGTTACATGCTCACCTTATAAGCTCGCAGGAGGGCCAGGTAGTCACTGTTGGCGAAGGCGAAGTCCAGCTTCTTCTGGTTAGCCTCCTCTTTCTTATCCCAGGGAGACACCTAAATGAGCAAAACCAGACTTGAAGGTCACATTTAATCGGAGGTTTCAAACGATGTTGTGCTGTTGCAGAAGCCAGCCAGCTGCCTTTATTGTGAAGCAAAGCCATCTTAGTGGTCACAAGCCTAGAGGCAATCACAGCGACAGGCAGGAGGCAACTGTTTGACTTGTCCCGATGATCAGCTCCTCTGGGTCTTTTATGGCAAGAGTCATCTAAGAGCCACTTGCTTCAAACACCCTGTTGTTATCGCTGTGTTGTCTTTACTATCCAAGTTGTTATCTTTCAGATTTGACTCTCCCCTGCTCTTACGGCAATTACTACGCTTTCCTCTGATCTTAAGATGATGTGTACACGACCAGCATTCATTCAAACACTCGGAACACTGCACGGAGGCTGATTTTTCCTACTTTCCGACGCCCATGACATGTCAATTCTGTAATCCCATAAGGCCTCTGGATTCTCACACCCTGCTGCTGCCAGCAAGCTGTGGCAGGTCCTTACAGCAAGCTAAACAGAGGCTCAGGCTGTGCCACCCCTGAAAATCATCTAGGTGCTTTTCCCTAACCTCCTGCAGTCACTAGGGCTGGGCTAGGCTGATGCCAGGACCTAGGAATTCAATCTAAATCTGCCACATGTATGGCAGGATCCCAAACCCTCGAGTTGCCACCCGTTGCTTCCTAGGATCTGCACCAGCAGGAGGTGGGATGGGGAACAGAGCTGGCACTAGAACCAGGTGCCAATGTAGGCTGCAGGCATCTTAATGTTTAATGTTTAGGCCGAACATTCACCTGCTGAATGGCCTTAGAGCTAACAAAATGGCAAAAGAACAGTATTTTTTACTTAAAGGTAAATTTCCTTCCTCTTAAGGAAGGCTGATGTGAATGGGATTACATTTGCGAGATTCATGTGCACGTGGGGAAGCACAGGACAGGGGCTCAGTTTTGGCTGAGGATGACATCAACACTGCCATGAGTCTATATCCCCATAGAACAGCCACTGAATCATTTGTGTAGATGACCAATGGCAGTTCACCAGGCTGACCGACTGTGTGTCCTTATGCAAGCTGTCACCCCCTGGTTTTTGCTTTTACCATTTGTTGTTAAATGAGAGAGCTAGGTTAGGACTTTTATAATGTATGAATACTATGAATAATATGAGTACTATGAGTTTATAATTCCATGAAGTGCAGCATTAAAATGGAAGGAAATGATTATATGCAACTATTCCCCTATCTATACAGAAAAAGTCATGATTAAAAAAAATAAAACAGATTGGCACTCCATCTAACATCAGACTAGCCACCTTCCTGCAGTGCGTGCTGAGCCCTCTCAGCACAGACCACATGCCTGAGCATAACATGAAGCACAACAAGTTTGGAAGGATTGAAATAACATAAAGTGTGTCCTTTGAGCAAAACAGACTGAAATTAGAAATCAGTTAACAGAAAAGAAAAAGCTTAGGAATTCACAAACATGTGGAAATTGAAGAACACACACCTAAATAGCTAATGAACTGGAAGAAATAAACAGCGAAACCAGATGGATGGGGGAGGTCACGTGGCCTAGCAGTGACACGCATTCCGTATCAGAGTGCCTGGGCTCCACTCCCCACTCCCCTGGTAACTACATTCCTGCTCATGCAGAGTCGAGGAGGCAAGAGCAGGCGATGGTTTAAGGAGCTGGATCTCCACCGCCCTTGTGGGAGACAGGAGAACTTGACCGAACTCCTAGCTTCTAGCTTGGCCTTGTCTAGACCTGGCTGTTGCAGGTGTCTGTAGACCTACGGCAACACTGCTGTTTCTCTGCTGCTGTTCACTTACGAAAGGAGACTTATGGGCCAAGCTGGCGGCGATGGTGAGAGCAGGATCCAGACAGCGGAAGATGGAGCCGAACAGCATGAGCTTGCCGATTCTCACGTCCACGGGCAGAGAGGCCAGGTGATAGCCCAGGGGAGTCAGCTGCTCATCTGCGGTCAGCGCTCCCAGGTCCTGTAGTCGGATCTTGGAGGCATGAACAGAATCAGCGTGCGGAGGTTCGATGAGCCGAGAGAACACGGATTGGAGACTGTGGGTGTTATACATCTCTAAAATCTTAATTCTGAAAAGAAGAAAAATGAGTAACTTGTCAATTATTATCCTGGTGGGATGGTCCTAAAAAAATAGTTTCTTTCTGGATTAAGAACGGTCTGCAGCTTCCCAGATACAGGTTTTTATAAACCACACAATGCTAGTTTAAAAAAAAAATGCCACATAAACTCTAATGTTTCTCAGACTCCTTAATTCCTCTCACGTCTACTGCTTCCACCTTAGTTCAAGGGCATCAGCTCCTCACCCTCAGTTAAAAAATAATGATAATTGGGCCTGGCAGCGTGGCCTAGCAGCTAAAGTACTCGCCTTGAATGCGCTGGGATCCCATATGGGTGCCGATTCTAATCCAGCATCGGCTGTTGCGCTCACTTGGGGAGTGAATCATTGGATGGAAGATCTTCCTCTCTGTCTCTCCTCCTCTCTGTTTATCTGACTTTCCAATAAACAAATAAATCTTAAAAAAAAATTATAATTTGCCAATCTAATAGTAATTTATTACTTTATGTATTTATACTGGAAAGGCAGATTTACAGAAAATGAAAAACAGAGAGAAAGATTTTCTATCAGCTGGTTCACTCTCAAAGTGGCTGCAACAGCTGGAGTGGAGCCTATCTGAAGCCAGGAGCCAGGAGACTCTTACGGGTCAGTTGCACAGGTGCAGGGTCCCAAGGTTTTGGGCCGTCCTCCACTGCTTTTCCAGGCCACAAGCAGGAAGCTGGATGGGAAGTGGAGCAGCTGGGAGATGAACCAGTGCCCATATGGGACTTTGGCATGTTCAAGGCAAGGATTTAGCCATTGAGCTATAGTGCCAGGCTTCATCACCCCCATTTTCTTACGATCAGACCACAGACACTTGAGAAAAGCAGGAACTATTCTTGCTATTCTATAGTATTCTAACCCTAGACCTGGCAAGTGAAAAATTCTACACATATAATGTCACACAAAAGAACGATGACATCTTTGCACAAATAACTTTTCCTTTTTGGATTATTTTTCTATGGGCATATGCCCTCATGAGAATGACTGAGCCAAAGGGCAGAAACGTCTAGAATTTTGTTAATATAATATTATACATCTATAATATAAAACAAATTTTCAGTAAAATTGCATCAAAATTTCTCCAGTTCTAATAACACTGAGTATGATCAATCACTCATGAAATTCTATTTTATGATGCTTGTTCATCAGATAAGTGATATTTTCAAGTGTCATTCACTCTGCTCTGATAATGAGGCTGTGGAGTTTTTCCTGGGATCATTTGATATTGCTTTTGCTCTCAGCAGAAATTCCTTGATAAATGATCATTATTTTCCTCTATAAAGTTCGATTGATTTATTTAAAGGGCACAGGGAGAGGGACAAAGAGATCTTCTACCTGCTGGTTTCCCTCTCCAAATGACCAAAACAGCCATGGCTGAGCCCGGCCGAAGCCAGAAGCCACGTCCCGTCTCCTCTACGGGTAGTAGGGACTCAAGTCTTTGGGCCATCTCCTGCTGCCTTCTTAGGCACATGAGAGGAAGCTAGACTGGAGGCAACACACTCAGCAGTTAAACCAGTGCTCTGAAATGGGAGGCTGGTATCTCAGGCAGTAGTTCCTTTTTTTCCTTTACAAATGTATTTTAAACCTCTATTATAAGGCCATGTTTGGCAGCATAAGAGATCTTGATGAGCAGAAAGGTAAGAAGAACAGTAAAGGCCACACTGTTCCTACCAAGCGTGTTCTTTGGGGGAAAAGAAACATGGAAATTCAGTAGGGTGAGGAATATTGGGAACTACTCAAAGCAGAACACAAAAATCCAGGTGTAACCTTAGGCACAGCTGTTCCAATGGCACTCTTTGTATTTCCGGCAGCTGCTGCTTTAAAAGCTGGTGAGTGTAGTGATGGCTGGTGAATAAATGGAAGCAGACCCCAGACGCAACACGGCCTGCCCGGCCCTTCCTTTGCAGAGCATTGGCCTGAGATACAAATGTGTCCTCTAGACTTTCCATCCCTTTGCTGGCATCATATCTATAAAGAAAAATATAAACTGAGTTACTTAAAAAAGAAAAAAAAAAAGAGTGACCCAAACTACTTGGCACGGACAGAATAGACAAGTCACCTTACTTTCACAGAAGGACACAGCAGCCTGTGTGCTCTGGGATAGCCTGGTCCCTGATGGGATCAGTGAGTGTGACTTAAACGGTACTGAGTGCTACTACTTGGTTTCTTTATTCAACCCTGTTCATCCAAGCACATGTAAAATTACATCAGGGGAAATGGAGGGAAAGGAAGTCATGATTTCCCAGGTGAAACCTTACCTTTTCTACCCCCACTTAATTTTAAGGCTCATGGTTCTGGCTGTGGGGTCATTTGTTTATCTATGTGTAGCTTTTGTAAACAAGTTTTTGAAATTACAAGCCATAGAGCTTTGCAGCTCTGGTGGTAAACAGCTGTGACCGTATATGAGGCAACGTTACTCTCCTTCTACATCGTCACAAGATAGTACCTTTTTTCTTTCATTTTCCCGCAGTCAATGACATAGACGACGTCATCGATGGTTATGGAGGTCTCAGCAATGTTGGTGGAAATGATAATCTTAGTGACGCCTACAGGAGGCTTAGTAAACACAGCCGGCTGTTCTTCACTTGACAAAGATGAATGAAGTGGGTGAATAATACATCTGAAAGGAGACAAAAACACATGAAGGCAAACAGTACTGAAATAGGGTTCCGGGGGTTGATTTCTATTAACACTCACTCTGCCACTCGAAGTATCAGTGGCTGCTCTTCGTCAGTCCTCAAGGCCAGCTTTTCTCAATGAGAACGTTCTTTCTGAGCCTCTCAAATTATTTACTCAGTTCTAGAAACTAAAACTTGGAGAAAAATGCTGGAGTGTGATTCAGAAGCAAATAAATCAAGAGAAATAATCAATGGATATTCTACAAGCGATAAACCTAGAGCAAGCTAACCAGCAAAGACTGTTCTCCCTACTCTTAAATCCAGAGAAAGAGAGGCAAAAACAGTGATGTAAATAAGCTAAGAAATGGCACTCTTACAATTTTCCCCTCAGAGGCCAAGACACACCCAGGTTCACCTGGCTACTGCACCAGGGATGGTTTGAACAGAAATATGTTGCTGGGCCCGGCGCGGTGGCGCAAGTGGTTAAAGGTCCTCGCCTTGCACGCCCGGGATCCCATATGGGCGCCGGTTCTAATCCCGGCAGCCCCGCTTCCCTTCCAGCTCCCTGCCTGTGGCCTGGGGAAGCAGTCGAGGACAGCCCAAAGCTTTGGGACCCTGCACCCGCGTGGGAGACCTGGAAGAGGCTCCTGGCTTCGGATCGGCATAGTATCGGCCCGTTGCGCTCACTTGGGGAGTGAATCATCGGACGGAAGATCTTCCTCTCTGTCTCTCCTCTCTGTATATCCGCCTTTCCAATGAAAAAATAATAAAAATAAAATCTTTAAAAAAAAAAAAAAAAAAAAAAGAAATATGTTGCTTTAATGGAATGGGAACAGCACATCCCTTGGAGCAGAGAGGACTGTCTATTTACAGCTGGCCTGGACACACACATACAGGCTTGAAGAGTGACACCAGGGCCCGAGAGGACTGAGGACTTCGAGACCTTTCTGTTTGTTTATCTTCGCAGATAACCGTGATGAATGCTGGCTTACCGCTTACTTCGTCTGTTGTTGAAAAGAGAGTTACATTGCAGCTGTTCATAAAGCATTTTGATTTCTGCTAGTCCTGGTAAAAATACGAGTATAGCGCCTGGGTATACAAAAAGAATCAATAAGTTAGGCGCAAAAAAGGAAAAATCACTACAGATCATAAAACTATTTCACACCAAAGAGAGTAATCATCTCAAAATATTTCTAATCTAATCTAGAACTGTTCACTCTTAGCGTTCTTTGCTTGTAAAGTCCCCAAGGTCTTAAAGGAACAATAAATTATGTTTTTAGTACATTCCCTGACTTAATAAGGACAGAGTATTATCTTTCTGCAACAGAAAAAAATGAGGTGTGGAAAACTACAGTGCCTCAGACTCACAACTTAACTTCTAGTTAACTTCTACAAGTATGTCACGCACTGACCACTGACACGCTGTCTAGGGCAAGGGCTCCTTCTAACCTTTTAAGACAGGAAGACTCCTCTGTCTATTAATAACTAAAATCCATAAACATTTTACTGGAAATGAGAAAAAGAGTCCATTACTGGCTAGCCCATCTGACTATCTAACTTCAGCTGTACTTTAAGGAGGCAGAACAGAAACTGACCATGATCTATTAACAGTTGATGCGATTTTTGCATCTTGTATTACAAAGAAGCAGTGATAACTAATTAGAGTCCATTTCTGTGTCAGAAGCAGGCACTCAGCAACACTTAACTTCCTTTGTTTTACTCGGAGACAAAATGGACACCCTCTCCTTCGATACCATAAATATTTTACAAGGTGCCGTGTCAGTTCTGTGAGAAGTGCAATGGGATGTAAAACGAGGACCAGCCGTGAAGTACCCATGACCCAGTGCTATGTTGCTGTTATTCTAGTCCAGTAAAGAAGGAATCAAAATCATTACAAAATGGAACCCCTTGCAAGGTTGCTTTTAATACTTCATGGCATACAAAGAATATTTACATACATCATTTCATTTGATCCCCTTACCACCTCCCCCCATTAGGAAGACTTGGCATGGGTCACAGGGTTACTAAGCATGGAGCTTAGACAGAAACCTAGGATGTTGGCACCAGACCCAACCTCTCTGCATTATTTACCCCTTGTTAACTGCTAAAATGCTACAAAATTCAAGATTGGTAAAATAATCTATTTGGTTGGGAATTACTTTTTTTTTCTATACTTTTATGCTTCTGTTCTGTTCTACCCTCATGACTTGATCATCTGTGTCAGGAATATCTTTAATATTTACCAATGTGCCACTCCCTAATTACTATACCTACTTTAAGTTCAGGTACCTAACTTTTTTGTGTGTGCTGATAAGGTAGATTTTTTCCCCTGTAACAATCATTACTTTTGGGATAAAATAAGAGAGTCAACCTAGTGAAAGTGCATTAAAATTGGCCACTTGTAGGAGCAGACAAACAGGCACCTGAATGACTTCATGAGACTTACTGGTCTCTAGAAGAAACCATACAATGATTCAAGGTGAGGCAGGAGAGAGCACCTGTTCCCGCTTCTCTAAAGCACCATGTAATGAGCACATCAAGTCATTTTTATCTATTATTCAAATTGCTGATTGCCCAACATTGGCTGGCCTTCATTTATTCATCAATAAATGTTTACTCTGGACCTAAATGTTCTGGGCACTATTCTAGGGTCTGAGAAAGATACTGGCAAGCCGGAAATCTCTATTCTTAAGGAACTTATGATTTGCTAAAGGAAATGGTCAGAAAGCAAAATTAATTTCAATCAGTACTAAGTGCTAAGATGAAAATGAAGACGTTGATGGATATTATGGTGGGGCAGGCGGCAGTAGAGGGGAGGGAAACTGGTAGGGTTTTCTAAAAGGTGACACCTGAGCTGAACCTTGAATGATGTGAAATGCAGAAAATCTAGAGAAAATTCTGGTGATAAAGAATCACAGTTGAAGTAATAAGGCCAGCAGTAATATGGATATAATGAGTACATCATTATTACACAGTCATGAATGGGTATTAATCATAGGTGAGGCACTATGCTAACTCCTATACACACATGGTTACTTTCAATACTTAGGATGGCTCTAAGAAAGAATGCCTTCATTTTACAAACAAGGAAACTGGAGCATAGAAGAGACAAGGTGAGAGGGACTGTGTGCAAAAAGGCTGCATGCAGATGAGACTCGGTGGACTCAGCCGATGAGACTCCACGGACTCAGCAGATGAGACACGATGGACTCAGGGACGAGACACAATGGACTCCGCGGACGAGACACGATGGACTCATGCAGCCAGAACTGTGCTTTGGGAGCATGCAGGCCTGAGCGAGTAGTAGTTACCTGGAGGGTAGGAGTGCTTTCCATCCACAATCCACTCGAGTAAGGCCTCTATTAGTTCAAGATTAACCTTGTCAAAATCCATGATGGACAGAGTTTTGATGACTGAGTTGCTAACTCCTGGAAGAAAGGCACACGTCAGGATGGTTACGCCTTACAGAAGACAATACGCCTGTGAACTTGGTGAGCGCTCACTTAGTAACAGATTTCACATCTAACAGACTGACACCATTTTTTTTTTCCTCTAGGCTTTCAGAAAACAGCCTCACCAGAGCCAATTTCTTGCTCAAACAGTGATCTAAAAACCAAGCGCTTGATCCTGCTGGAGAGGCCCAGCCAGACCACTCAGAACTCTCCTCTCTCCTTCCCCTCTTCTAAACAAGTTCAAAGTTTAGCCCCTGGAAGCAAAATGAAAGACAGATTTTAGAAACTCCTTTGAGAGGCAGTTAAAGCATGAGTCAGATCAGCTTTTAGGTTCCTTGCAGAAAATGATACAATTGGTGGATTTCTCCTAAAAACACAACAGATTTTACTGTTCCACCATGCTCCTGGAACCTATTCATAGATCTTCAAATTAGAGGTTTGCAAGCATCTTAATCCGTCTGAGGACTAAGAAAAGAGAGTTCTTTGGGTTTTACTCTAAACGTTTGCTTTTTTAGAAAAAAATCCCCAATAGGCCAATGTCCTGGCAGCTCCACTTCGCATCCAGCTCCTGCCTGTGGCCTGGGAAAACGGTGGAAGACAGGCAAGGTCTTGGGGCCCTGCACCTGAGTGGGAGACCTGGAGGAAGCCCCTGGCTCCTGGCTTTGGATCAGTTCAGCTCTGGCCATTGAGGCCACGAGCGGAATGAATCAGTAGATGGAAGGCATTTATCTCTGTCTCTCCTTCTCTCTGTAAATCTGCCTCTCCACAAAAAAATAATAATAAATAATAATAACATAATAAAAAAAATCTATCTTTAGGGCCCGGCCCGATAGGGTAATGGTTAAGGTCCTCACCTTGTACACCTGGGATTCCATATGGGCACTGGTTCTAATCCCAGCAGCCCCACTTCCCATCCAGCTCCCTGCTTGTGGCCTGGGAAAGCAGTTGAGGATGGCCCAAAGCCTTGAGACTCTGCACCCACGTGGGAGACCTGGAGGAAGTTCCTGGCTCCCAGCTTCGGATCAGCATAGCACCAGCCATCGCGCTCACTTGGGGAGTGAATCATTGGATGGAAGATCTTTCTCTCTGTCTCTCCTCCTCTCTGTATATCTGACTTTGAAATAAAAATAAAATAAATCTTTAAAAAAAATCTTAAAAACAAACAAAAAACGCACAAGGGCCAGAGTTATTGTGTATCAGGCTAAGCCACTGCTTGCCATACTGGTTGAAGTCCTGGCTGTTCCATTTCTGACCCAGCTCCCTACAAACTTCCTGGAGAAGGGATCAGAAGATGGTCCAAGTTTTTGAGCATTTACTAACAAGTGGAAAGCCAGGATGGGGTTCCCTGCTACTGGCTACAACTTGACCCATTCCTGGCTATTGTGGCCATTTGGGGAATGAACCAGTGGATGGAAGATTGCTCCCCTGTTCTGAGTTTCAAATAAATAAGTCTTCACACACACACACACACACACACACAAGAAAAAAAAAAGGAAAAGAATAACAAAAAAGAAAAAAGGAGCCTGGTGCAGTAGCCTAGTGGCTAATGTTTTTGCCTTACATGTGCCAGGAACCCATATGGGCAACAGTTCATATCCTGATGGTTTCACTTCCCATCCAGCTTCCTGCTGAGGAAGCAGTAGAGCACAGCCCAAGGCCTTGGGAACCTGCACCCATGCAGTAGACCCGGAATAAGCTCCTGGCTCAACTCTGGCCATGGTGGCTACTTGGGGAGTGAACCATTGGATGGAAGATCTTTTTCTGTCTCTCTTTCTGTCTATAAATCTGCCTTTCCAATAAAAAGAAACAGATCTTTAAAAAAAAAAAAAAGATGCCCTCATCCCATTTTTAAGTGCCCAGTTTGATTCCTGACTCTTGCTTCTGACTCTAGTTTCTACACCACAGGCTGTGGGAGGCAACAGTGATGGCTCAAGTAACTGGATCCTTGACAATTACTTGCCAATCATGAAGCTCAGCTTTAGCCATTGTGGGTACTTGCGGACAGCATCAGAGCTAAACATTCTCTATTTGCTTCCAAACTAAGAAATAAAAACTGGGGAAAAGAACAGCTAAGTCATCAGTCCCACATCATACAGAAACTAGCGGCAGCGCTAGGAGCTTGGCTTGAGCTCATCCCTCTCAATTTTTCTTAGAAAGCAGGTCCAGGGACCGGTGCGATGGCTCAGTGGGTAAATTTTCGTCCTTGCAAGTGCCATGGCCCCACAGGGGAACCAATTCGCATCTCGGCTGCTCCACTTCCCTCCCAGCTCCCTGCTTGCGGCCTGGGAAAGCAGTCGAGGACGGCCCAAAGCTTTGGGACCCTGCTCTCATTTGGGAGACCTGGAAGAAGTTCCTGGCTCCTGGCTTCGGAATGGCTCAGCTCCAGGCGTTGTGACCACTTGGGGAGTGAGCCAGTAGATGGAAGATCTTTCTCTCTGGCTCTCCTTCTCTCTGACTTTCCAATAAAAATAAATAAATCTTTAAAAAAAGAAAAGAATTCTGAAACTGTGAAGGACAAATCAGAGGATTTCTTGTTTTATAAATTTAACAAAATAGGGAAATAAAATATTAGCTGGTATGATATATAAAAGAACACAGATTTTCGATTCACATAAAGGGGAGCACAAAAAAAAATCATGGAAAATAGAGCTAAGGTGCAAAGAATTTTGAAAACCAAGCATACAAATGGTTTTCAAAAGGTTCACGGGAAGAACATGTATGAAAAATGTACACGTACAGATAGCTTCCCAAACAACAGGACAATAGGCAACGTCTCAGCTCCGTGGCAGTTACCATCCAGGGTGGGGGAGGTCTTTGGTGGAAGTATTCTACAGAAGCAATGATGGAATTTGTGGTTCCTTTTTTTTTTTTCTTTTTTGTGGAAGGACTCTGAGGGCTGGGTGTTCCAGAAAAAGTGAACAGGAAGAGCAGGGAAGGCTGGTCCCTAGTCCAGGCAAAACAAGAAAGCACAGGAAGTGACCATGCGCTCTCAGGGTGCAGCCCAGTTTACACCACAGAAGCCCACAGATAAACAGAGAGCAGCTAGGCAGAGTTTTCCACTGGAGAAGGACACCTGACCCCACATCTGACAGTGCTCAGCACACGGTGGGCTTTCAGGAGGTGGTATTTTAAAAGCCTGTGAACGATGCTAACGTGCGTAAAATTTACAGGATGTTTAAACAGTCTCAGATATCCCTCAACAAATGGCTTGTTAACCGTAAAAGAAATAAATGATAATCATACCAGGGTGAAACTTGACAAATAATCGTCCTAAGCAAGTGATCAAGTTAACACTGCCAATAAGAAGTCAAACATCACATGCCCCTTAATGTGATTTACTAAGAACTCAACATTACCTCTATAGGAACCTGGCCAAAAACGCACAGCTTCATTTAACCACAGGGATACATCAGACAAACCCAAAGGGAAGAACGATTATAAAGAAGGATTGCTAAGAATGTCAAAGACATGCAAAACAAATAAATGCCGAGGAGCTGGTCCAGATAACACGAGACTAAAGCAGCATGACAACTGAATGCAGCACACGACCCTCTGGGGGATCCCGGAGGATCCCGGAGCAGGGAAAACAGCCGTAACAGACAATGGTGGCTGGCTGCAAACAGCTGATTTGGGCTGTGGACCAAGCAGTACGAGAGACAGGTTTATTTTACTGCAAGTGTTTACTGGAGCAGTTAAGCTGCTGCTGGGGAAACCTGTATCCCACACGAGCGTGACTGGGTCCCTGCACCAGCTGGTCTACACTCTGAGAGCAAGCACAGGTGATGGCTATCCACGAGGAAGGTCTGCATGGAGTTCCTGCCTCCCACCTCTGGCCTGGAGCAACTCTGGAAATTCTATAAAACAACAGGATCATAACAGGGGTACGTGGCTTTATTATTGTGTTATCATAATAATCATTTACCATTTATACTTTCAGGGGAAAAATACATGTGCAGAAAGAAAATGAAACAATCAATGCACCTCTTATGGATGATCAATTAAACATCTGAGATTCTAAATGTCCCTTTTGAGACTGTTTTTGCTACATTTCACAGGTAATGATATCCTAGTCTTTTTTTTTTTTTTAGATCTATTTATTTTTATTGCAAAATCAGATATATAGAGAGAGGAGAGACAGAAATATCTTCTGTCTTCTGATTCACTCCCCAAGTGATTGCAATGGCCGGTGCTGTGCCAATCCGAAGCCAGCAGCCAGGAGCTCTTCTGTGTCTCTCATGCAGGTACAGGGTCCCATGGCTTTGGGCCTTACTCAACTGCTTTCCCAGGCCACAAGCAGGGAACTGGGTGGGAAGTGGAGCTGCTGGGATTAGAACCGGCACCCATATAGGATCCTGCAGCATTTAAGGCAAGGACTTTACCCACTAGGCCATGGCATGGGGCCCGATATTCTAGTTTAGTTTTAACTGTAATTTCTCCAGACCCCCATGGGTCATGCAGCAGCATCAGTTTCAAAAAGAAGGTTTTTGATTTTATTTTCAATCACTCTAGCGAAGTATTGGTGTTTTTGTAGCATGTTCATTAACTTGATGTGGATGAAAATGTGCCCTTTCCCTCCCTGTTGTGGACTGTGTTCCCTGAGTCTGCAGCTAAGGGGCCGTGCAGTGGAAGTGCAGCAGACTGATACGTTCAGAAGTGGAGACAAAGTGCAGTATGTCTCTATGCATCCAGACCAAAGACGGACTCCCAGTGGAACAGGCGGAATTGTTCTGACAGTTGGAAGCTGGACTCTCCAACACTGTCCATGTCCACAATGTCGGGAAACACCTCAATGACACGTGATGGATGTATGACTGTTCATGAAGGACCACAAATTGCAATACTACAGGGGAAATCAATTGGGGGGGGGAGGACTTTTAACTGCTAGACTACCACACCAGGCCTATAATTCATATTTTATTACTTTCCAATTTTTCTCTGATGAACACATATTTCTTTTTCAGGCAGAAAAAAAAAAAAGAAAAATTCACTGGTGAATAGAGTAACAATATAATCTAAATATGTATTAGAATTACTAATTCCTAAGTTGTGAGGAATTAAAGGCAATGCGGTTACGGATCAGGTCACTTTTCCTTTTCTGGAAATCTTTGGCACAGCGGCACTATCCCCCCTGGAAACACATTACCTTTGTAGCGGGTCTGGAGCTGCTTAAAATCTAGCTGCTGATCTGGCACTGTGTCTTTGATAGAATCCGGGTCCTCCAGGTAGAGGGAAAGCCTCAGATCTTCCTCCACTTCTTCAAATGCAGTTCGGTTGCGCCTGGCTTTAAGCTGCTCCTTGGACAGCTGCTTCACGGAGCGCGTGTAAGGGCTCCTGTCCTGCAGCACGTACCTGAGGAAGACCAGGACCGTTCTGTGTGCATGTGAGCTTGTCACGGAGGAACTCGGAGTGGCCACCAGAGGGCGCTGCCTCTGCCCTACACCCAGGCGCCCATCCTTGTCCCAGTCCAGGGGTTTCCTGGCTGGGAACACACTGGAATACTTCATTCTCATGACCTTCATTGGAGGTCAGATAAGAATTTGGAGAAAAGCCCTATCAAGGAGAAACATCATGAACATTCAAAAACACATCTGAGCTGCAGCTGTGGTAATGCCTCTTCTCATTTGATTTTTTCTTTGATAGTCTTCACTCCTCTCAAGTCAGGTAACTGACTCCTCTTTATTGCCGTCAAATTTAAGCCCCAAAATCCAGCTGTTGGAACCAGCATCTCCATAAGATCTTCCTTAAAACTCTCTCAAATTAGAAGGTTCAGCACTTGTAGGTGGGAACTCCTACAGACAACATGCAAGTTATCAGACTCCAACTCAAAGCTGCGGATTTCAGTTCTACGTCTGCCGTATCCTCTACCTACAGTGAGACTTCACTCAAGTCCATCGCAAAGGGCTCTGTTTTCTCAGCTTTGGAGAAAACGGGCCTGGACGAGTGGTTTGGAACTACTTTTCCTGGAGTCTTGATGCTTCCTCTGGCCCTAGGTAAAAGTGGAGTGTGTGAGTAAACAAATCGGGGCGCTGCCCTCTCTTTGAACATTTCTCTGTCAGGTCGCTCCTTCATTCACTCTTAGTTCTTTATGATTTCCTCTAAGATTTCATTTGCAAAAGTGCACTACTGCTTTTTCAAAATGATCTAAAATTCTATCATTCTATTATCTCTGTATTCGTACAACCCTTTCTCACCTCAAAGCCTGATCCTCTTTCCACATTCAATATTCATCGGCCATTGGCTGAATGCTTACTTCGCGCAAGGGCCGGTGGTAGTGGTGGCGTGCTATATAAAACGAGTATTCTTCCAAGAACTTACAAACTCGTAAGTAGAGACCAGATGGTGATAAATCAGACTGCACTTGCAAGAAAAACTACCCCATAAATACAACTAAAGCAGCACTGATTTCTAACATAAAAAAGTAAGCTACTGATTTCAAATACAAAGAACTTACTGATTTCTAACAGAGGAAAATAAGAAATTTCACTAGGTTGGGTGTTAATGAGTGACTGGATAAAAAAGAGGGAGAGTAATGGTATGGACATTTGAGACATTTGGACAGAGAGAGTCAAACAGTGCTAAGGTTTGGACGGGTAGGAAAGGAGGTGAAATACAACCTGGGTCCAGAGGATTAGGCCTGACTGCCCACACAGTGTGACAGGAAGCCAATGAAAGCTTTTAAGAAGAATAGGATCAGTTCTGTGTTTAGAGATAGTCCTGGTGGCAGTGGGTTTGAAAAAGCCAAAGAAAAACAGTAAACTAGTTGAAATTGATTTTCCAGGGAACTCAGTCAACAGGATCCAGAAAATAGAAATATTCTAAAAACACTATTTATCTATTCATTTTTATGTAAAAGCCAGAGAGAGAGACAGAGACAGACAGATAGATATGTTCTATTCACCAGCTCACTTTTCAACGCCCCCAAGACAGGAACTAGACCAGACCACAGCCGAGGGGGTCTCTGCAGTGGTGTGGATGACACGAAGGTGTGAAGAGCATGGTTCCCCTGTTTGGCAGGATCCAGAGGAGCGTCCAGCTGCACGGCAAGGCCCGGCAGATGTCTCTCGGACCACCTCGACGCAGTCTCACCCCCTTTTGCATGAATACTCAACCACCCCGCTGAGAATTCTGTCATCTATTGAGGTGTTGTTTGTCCCTTTGAGATTGTTTTTGCAACCAATGTGAGCTTGGGAGTTAATGCTATTGATAATGTCCTGGTTAGTGGGCATTTAGCTACACACAGGAGTACAAATAAGCCCATGCCATTTTGGACACCTTACTGTGTGCCTACCAATTGCCCTGGAATCTGTGTCCAGACAAGTATCATGCCTTCTGGGAAACGGCTTGATAAGAATCCTACAAACTAATGCAAGTATGAGCTGAAACTGCTATGGCAAAAAATACAGTTACCGTGACCCTAAAGGTCAGCCTGTCCTTGCAACTCCTTGGAGCATAGAAAAATGTAGCTGTTTTAGCCACTTTTATAATTTTTTGGCTACAGGAATAATAGGGTGCTTTTATTAATATCATAAAGATATGCTTTTGATTATTGTTTGATTATAGAGCTTGCAGTTGTAGAGAGATTTAATGTTTGAAATTTTTTGTTTTGGATCTTTATGTTTTTTCCCTTTTGATGTATTTCTCCCATTAAGTGATAGATAAATTACAGAAACAGAAATGTAGTAGGAATATATTACTAATTAGTAGGTAACTGGTTGTGCCCTTGGCCTTGGATTCCCGGCTGTCGCCTAATGGCTACTCTGAAGAATGAATGATGGCTTGCTTTGAAGAAACGGATTATAGTAACTTACAGAAATATCTTTAAGAACACCTGGTTGTCCATGAGATAAAAAATTAATTAATCAAACATCTGTACATGCTGGCTTAGCTCTGAAGTTAAAGACAGTAGTCAAATTTTATGCAGAGGCTTGTGATGTGTCTGAGTAAATAAAAAAGGACGGCTTCTTGAGCCATTACAGGAGCTGTTACTGTCTGTGCCTTTTCTTTTCACTAACTCCATACAGTCTTCTCCAGATCTGACCTGGAGCTGGCCTCCAGGACACAGCCAGGAACCAGAACTCAAGCAGCGTCTCCCACGTAGGTGGCAGTGACCCAAGTGCTTCAACCACTGGCTGCTGCCTCCTAGAGCGCACGTGAACAGGAAGCTGGGACGGGGAGCAGAACCAGACCTCCGATCCTGGTACTGTGATAAGTGACGCGGGCATCCCAAGCCACATCTTAACTGCTCCAACAAATGCTCGCCTCCAGAAAATAAAATTCCGTCAACGTTTCCTAAGTATCCTTGAAGCTTTTTTTTTAAGACTTATTTTTATTGGAAGGAGAAATATTCTGAGTTTAAGGTGTCAGACATCTGGGGTATTTTCCCAGTGTAATGGAAGATCAGAAATGAAGAAAGTAGAGATCTATGAGATCCTGGCTTGGGGCTGGAAGCTGAAATCCCAGCGAGAGCCAACGGACAGTTTACTAGGGAGCAGAAACAGCGCCCCCTAGTGCAGAAGGTTAAAGGACGGGAAGAAGCAGGTCTTGCAGATGAGAGAAATCTGCTCCTACACCTCGGACACCACCTGCTGCTCAGTACTGAAAACACTTGCACAGACATCCCAACACCCAGACTGCACTGCAAGGCTTTTCTCAGCAGAATTATGACCACGGCAAATATTCAGAAAACCTGCGGCATGTGCCAGGCACAACTGAAGCACTCCACAAAACTAACTCATTCCAGTTAAAAGTGCTGTGAAGTACCTACTGTTAGTACACTACTTCACATACGAGTAAACTAAGGTACAGAGAGATTAACTTCTTGCCAAGGTTACAGTTCATAAGTAAAGGAACTTAAACCATGATAGACTGTCTGCTGAAACAAAGAAGAAAAGAAACATTCTCAAGTGGAAAAATTAAAAGAAAAATGAACATTTATTAGTATAGCACACTGAGAGTAAAAGCAATAATTGTATTTTCTTTTTTTAAGTAATTCTGTTTTCAAAGACTTGCAGTGAACATTAATTAATACCTTCCTTACCTTGTCACAGCAATTGCATCTTCCAGAAAAAACTGATCAACAGGAAATGTACGACCTAGACAAACAAGAAAAAAGAATCTCAGAAAATCCATTCAATTAGACTGAAATAATTTAAAAAATGTAAAATTCTCTTAACAGTTGGCACTATAAGGTACTTTTTGAAAATGATTTACTTATTTACTCATAAGGGCAATGACAGAGAGAGAAGACAGAGGTCTTCCAATTGCTGGTTCACTCGCCAAATAGCTGCAACAGCGAATACTGCGACAGGACAGAGGTAGGAGCCAGGAGCTTTTTCTGGGACTCCGACATGGATGGCAGGGTCCACGTTCTTGGACCATTAATTAGCAGAGAGCTGGATAAGAAGTGGAGCAGCTGGGACACAAACAAACATCCATACGGAATATTAGCGTGGATGACACCAGTTTAATGTTGCAACACCAGCCCTAACTTTTTCGATATTTTATTTATTTTTATTATAAAGTCAGATTTAGAGAGAGGAGAGACAAAGAGAAAGATCTTCCATCTGCTGCTTCACTCCCTGAGTGACCACAGTAGCTGGAGCTGAACTGATCCTAATTCAGAAGCCAGGAACTTCTTCCAGGTCTCCCATGTGAGTGCAGTGTCCCAAGGTTTTGGGCCATCTTCCACTGCTTTCCCAGGTTACAAGTAGGGAGCTAGATGGGAAGTGGAGCAGCCGAGACACAACCTGGAACCTATATGGGATCCTGGTGCATGCAAAGAGAGGACATTACCCATTATGCTACTGTGTGTTTTTTTTTTTTTAAGTGAATTGACCTTAGATGGAGCCCATCCATTGATATATTTTTTGTTATTTATTTTTAATTTTATTTTTATTACAAAGTCAGATATACAGAGAAGAGGAGAGATAGAGAGGAAGATCTTCCATCCGATGATTCACTCCCTGAGTGCAACAGCCAGTACTGTGCCGATATGAGGCCAGGAGCCAGGAACTTCCTCCAGGTCTCCCACACGGGTGCAGCGTCCCATGGCCTTGGGTCGTCCTCAACTGCTTTCCCAGGCCACAGGCAGGGAGCTGGATGGGAAGTGGAGCTGCCAGGACTAGAACCGGTGCCCATATGGGATCCCGGCAAGTTCAAGACAAGGACCTCAGCTGCTAGGCCACTGTGTCGGGCCCGCTACTGTGTTTTTAACCTGTTACACTTTTCCCACTCTCTCCTTCCCCTTACAGGAAGACCTTTAAACATCCAACAACTGTATTTTAGAACAAGTTTCTTCATTAAAACTATTGCGAACATCCTCTACTACTGGAACAAATGGTTCTATTATATACCACTCAGTATTTCCAAATAATCCCTTTGGTAATCTAGTGCAGAGCGATAAACCAAAGCCCTGACTGATGGGCTAATCATACAGTAAGACTGTGAAACCACCAAAAGAGAACACAGACTATCCAATTTCACCTTGTTCCTGAATGGACCGACACCCAGGCATAGCAGAATCCAGAAATTAACATATACACAATACACAGATACAACTTTCTCTATGAAAATCACTCTATGACAGATTGTCACAGCAAACTCATTGTGATGTTAAATGCAATGGAATGACAGAAATTCTAAACAACTGAGATTTTAATTGCAATGCACTGCTGTGATTCTGGCATAAATAAACCGGTTCTCCAGAAAGAGGCCTAAATACCTATGAATTCAAATGAATAATTATATATACTAATTAGAAAGATATATATACTTATTGGTTTTTTAGTCACCTGGTATAGTGATAACTGGGCAGGAATTAAAGTATTCTGAAAACAGCTCCGCATTTAAAGTTGCGCTCATTAGAATAACCTTTAGAGTTGGTCTCTGTGGCATAATGTCCTTTAAAACCAGCAGCAGGAAGTCACTAGAGAAAATAATAGAAACACATGAGGATCAAATAAGTTTATACATGAAAGTCAATAGCTCAAAAAAACTTCCAAATTTTCATTGGGGAAGGGAGAGAGACAGTGAGAGAGAGGAGAGAGAGAGAGAGAGAGACAGAGAAAGAAACATATTCCCATCTGCTGGTTCAACCCTCAAAAGCCTACGGTGACAGCTTTGGGCCAAGCCAAAGCCAAAAGCTTGAGGCTCAATGTGGATCTGCCATGTGGGTTACAGGGACCCGGTTCCTTGAGTCACGGCCTCTGCTTCTCAGGGTACACATTAGCAGGAAGCTGGAGTCAGAAGGCGCCGGCAATCAAAGCCAGTGCTCAGATGTGGGAGGCAGGACATTTCCCCAGCATCTGAACCACTAGGTTAAAAGCCTGCTCCTTAACACATTTTGATGTATTTGAGCAATGATATCTGAGACCTATAGGAATAAAAAATTGTGACACTCTTAGAAAGATACATCATGCTGTTGGATGACTTACTATTACAAAGATACCGATTCTTTGAAATAAACTAAATTCACTGCAGTATCAATCAAACTAACAATAGCATTTATTACTGAATTTGATATTCTACCTTGATATTTATGTGCGCACAAAGAAGCATATACAAAGATTTTCATTTCAGCACTGACTGTAATAGCAAAACGGGAATTACCAAAGTGTACATCCACCAAGAAATGCTTAATTACAACACTACGATCAGGTCTACAGAATCACATAAGGAATACAAAAGGAGTGAGGCAGGGGAGAACATTTGATCTAGCAGGTAAGATTCCACCTGGGATGCCTGAGCCTCATGTCAGAGGGCCTGGATTCATCCTCAACTCTTTCTCCTGACTCTGGCTTCCTACTCTTTCAGACCCTGCAAGGCAGTGGGGATGGCCGAGATAACTGGACTCCTGTCACCCACTTGGGAAACCTACTTTGAGATCTCAGCTCCTGGCTTTTGCTTGCAAACTGTGGCCCATGCAAAGAGCTACAGAGTGGACCCCTGGATGGCAGCTCTGTCTTTCAAATAAATAAAACTTACTTGGACAACTTTGCATTTCACTGCCTTCCACACCTCGTGTGGCTCTGAATCTTAGCTGTTCTGTTTTCCTTGGCCATGAAAGCTCATTGATGTTCTCGCCTACTGGTGCCCTTCCCCCTGCAGCCAAGGACACAGGCATCTCCCCTCTCCCCATCTGGCTCACCCTAAAGGTTAGGGATTCAGGCTCTGTGAGTCACTCTGTACGCCAGTTGGTTCCTTGATTAAGGCGAGACTGTGTATTATTTATCGTTGCTCATGTTTGCTTGTGTGTGTGCTGTTTGTCACCTGGTCCTGACACCCAGCTGGAAGCCAGCAGATCACTCAGTTAAAGCCTAAACAAGTCGTTTTTGCTCCTTCTGAATGGGGAGGGGGATAAACTTGGTTGTCTCAAGCTAATTAGCAAAGCTGATTAGAAGTGCTAAACAGTTATAAATTTTAAGTTTTGGTTCTAAATGGGTGCTGGTTCTAGAACAGGCTGCTTTACTTCCTATGCAGTAAAACTCCCTGAAATTCTCCTGGAAAAGCAGTGGAAGATGTGACAAATTCTTGGACCTGGATGGAGTAGCAGGCTCCTGGCTTCAGCCTTGTCTACCCTGGCCAATATGGTCATTGGGGAGTGAACCAGTGGATGGACGATCTCTTCACTTCTCTGTAATTCCGCCTTTTAAATCAATCAACCTTAGTAAATTCTTTTTTTTTTTTTCTAAGAAAAAGAGAGTGAAAGAGAGAGAGAGACTCCATTTGCTGGTTCAATCCATAAACGCTTCCAAAGCCAGGGCTGGGTCAAGGCAAAGCCAAGAACCAGGAAATACATGCTGCTCTCCCACACTGGTGTCAGGAACCAGTTTCTTAAGCCATTATTAGCTGTCTTCCCAAAGTACACATTAGCAGGAAGCTGGACTGGAAGCACGGTTGGGACTTGAATCTCTTCAGATCTCATCTATGAACACTTTACGTATTCACTGCTTCAAAGTACCTGTTCCAATGTGTGATTGCTCATTTAATTGTTCTCTTGTTCATTGTTTCATTTTCCTACCAGACCATAGGAGATGAGAGGTCACCACACATACTTCTTCACCATTATACCTCCAAGGTATTTAATACTGGATCAATACACACAAGAGTAAAGGTCAGGACTGAATGATTGAATAAAGAAGGAGGCACAGATTGATGGACCTATGAACTACAGCCTGCATTACATCCGTTATGCTTATTAAAATGCAACGTTCTGCTCATTAGGTGCCCAGGAGGATGTGAAACTTTCCTTCCAATCTAACAGGATGACTATTTTAGTGATGAGCATCTGCTCTCTTAACATTTTTAGGATACAGACCCTGGCGGCCAGGAAAGCTGTTCCTCTTGACTAACTTGGGCCTTCTTAAAGGCAAATTAACTTTAGTAATCTAGGAAACTGAACTGCAACAAAACAAAACAAAAAACAAGACTTTTTTCACTCATGTGTTTCCTGTTACGTTTCGAGTGTTCACTGGGAGAATCTCGTTGTTACCTTTCTTCTGTTCGCTCATGAACTTCATCCACAATGACATGGGTGACTCCCTGTAAAGCTGCGTCGCCTTCGAGCCTTCGCAGCAGCACTCCCGTGGTGCAGTACAGCAGTCTGGTGGCTGAGGACTTGAAGGGGAAATGGGAAGAGTGTTTATGAAATGTTTGAAATCTACCAGCAAGCCACTGTGAACGCATGAGGATAAAGAATATTGCAAATGGCAGTTTCACTTACTATGAAACGACACTGAACATATCGCTTGTGGCTGTGGACAACAATGAAAGTTCTTCTACTATGTCAGAATTTTAAGTATAATATTCTCATAAAAGGCAGTCAAAATGATTACAAAATACCCTAGTGCTGATGAAATAAATTTTGAGTTTGCTCCTTAGACTAAGTCCCAGGTTCAAGAGGAAAACAAGAGCAAGTGTTTAGTTGCACAGTTAAATGCCACCTGAGGTGTCTGCTTCCTGTATTAGTGTGCCTGGGTTGAAGCCTCCACTCTCCTCCTGTTTCCAACTTCTGCTGATGTGCACCCTCTGGGTCACCAGGTGAATTCCCAGTTGCTGCAGGTGTGTATAAAAAGGAGTCGATCTCTCTCCCTCTCTGTATCTCTTCCTTTCTGTGTCTGCCTTTCAAAAACTTAATTTTAAAAAACAAAAACTGCATTTACTAGGTTACTTCTGTCAATAAAGAGTAGAAATTTTTGTAGAGCAAATTTAGCATAACCAAGTGAGAACTCCTGTGTTAAAATATTTATAAAAGAACTTTGGCGGTACTGAAGGCGATCCTTAATTTAAAGCAGTGTGAGAGTAGATATGTGTATCTCAAATTGACCATGAATTTCCTGACTCCAAAACTTTTTATATGTGAAAATTATAAACTCCTATAACCAAGAAAGCAGCAGAGCATACAAACCTTGACACTTTCTAGCCGAATCTGGTATCCCACCGTCAGACCCACTCTTTCTGTTCTTTCTTTAGCAACACGTTCAGCAACAGAGATGGCCGAGATTCGTCGGGGCTGGGTACAAATGATGTTAGCTACTTTTTCAGGTGGTCCATTCAGAGAATCGTCCAGAATAAACTGAGGAATCTGTGTGGTCTTCCCACATCTGCTGGTCAAACCAAGTAAGTCTTAAAATAAGTTTTCAAGGGCCAGTTAACTAAAGAATCAATCACATGTAATGAGGAAAGTGATAAAGGTAATCACAACGACGACCTTCTAAAACGATTTACTGGTTTAATATCCACAACTGATCAATTTGAGGAATCTGCATTCAGATTAACAGGGAAATTCAATCATATTCTACTCTCATTTGCAAAATTGGGACTACTGAAAGACATCAAATGTAGACTTGCAAATGCCTGTAACAATGTGAATTCTACGTATAAATCCTAAAGAAGGAGGATTTTTAATTTGATATGGCTAGAAGTGGACTGAGGTTAAAATGGCAAGAGGCTACTTTCTGATACCAAAACAAAAAACAAAACAAACAAACCAATGCAGTTTGTTTCATTAATACTCATTCTTTGAGAACTTTTTGAAGACTCTTCATATACATGGACCTCAAAATCTTTTGCACTAAAAATTTCTACATAATCTACATAATAATCTACATAATAATCACACATACAGATAAGAAACTAGAAGATACTAGGTTACTACTACAGGGGCAGGTTACGCCTGTTGCTTAGCAACACCAGCATCCCATACAAGTGCCAGGCTTCAGGTGGCATTCTAGGCTGCTGGCTCCAGCTTGGTCCAGCTCTGACCACTGGGGCCATTTGAGTAAAGAAGCAGGATACAAGAGTCTTCCTCTCTGTCTTTTCCTCTTTATAATTCTACTTTCAAATAAATAAACTACAGTGTTTTTTTTTTTTTTTAATAAAGATTGCTACTGTAGTGAATCTGGGCATAAATTAATTAAATTAATTAATCCATTGTATATTCTTGAATAAATCACTAAATTAAGCCTGCAACTTGCCCCTGCTAAGTAAATTTGTACATGGGGAGTATGAAATAGAAAAGATAATTCACCTCAAATTGTTCTTAAAAGAATAAAAGCTTTAAGGAAATCAGAATGACCCCAGGAAATAAACACTTCCAAGCCAAATGTTCTGGAGCTATTTCTTAAATTTAAATATGGTCCTGGTTAAGTTTTCAGCTGAACTCCCTACTTTACATCTGTCTCAAGGCAGAGGTAAACATTTTGGAGAGTCTGGTTGTTTTAAATTTGGCTTTTTCAATTACAGAAGTTGCAATGATAGTCTCCAAGAAATATTACTTCATTCGAAAAGATAAAGTAAAAGTTAACACCAGCTCTTGCTTGTTGGCTTTGTTTTCACAGGCGAACTAGTTAGGTAACCAGGGTATTCATGGTTTACATAAAGGAAAGCTGCATCATGGAGGCAGGGACTGTGGCCCAGTGGGTTAAGGATTTGCTTGGGTTGTCCACATCTTGTATCAGAACGCTGCTTCAAGCACCAGCTACTTAGCTTCTGATCTAGCTTCCTGCTGACACGCTTGGGAAGGCACAAATGACTGCCCACGTACTTGGGTTCTTGCCTTCCATACGGTAAACCTGGATGAAGCTTCTGGGTTCCTGGCTTGAGTCTGGCCCAGTCCTGTCTGTTGCAACATTTGGAGAGTGAACTGGCAGATGGAAGCTCACTCACTCATGCTCTCTCTCTGCCATTTTGTCTTCCAAAATAAAGAAATAAAACTGAAAAAAAAGTTACATTATGAACAAATTACATTCTCACCCAGTCATACCACTTATGACAACCACTTGGTGCTTGCTCAACAATTTGAGAATGTTCTCTCTTTCTTCCCAAGCAGGGAGTGATTGTCTTTCTTGTAGAATTGACAGGAACTGTCTGGAAGCCTAACAAAAACAAACAAAAGGTACCAGTTATTTTTACTCACCTTTCACAAAGACTTGAATCCAGAACCCCATAGTTAGACCCATTCTTCCTCTATCTTTAACAACTTCTCTAGAGATGAGACCACAGACATTTGCAATTGGATGCAGATGACTCTAAAAAAGGTTGTTCAAAGAAACATCTAGAGTATGCTATAGAATCTATGCAGTCTTCCTGTATGTGAACATGCTAGAAGATCAGAGAAGTGAAACAAACTTCCCTTAGTCTACTCAACTCCTAGCATGTGTGTCCGTACCAGCACTGTCAACAGAGCTTTCTGTGTGGATGGAAATGTTCTATATCTCCATTATCCAATGTAGTATGCCCCAGTCACCTGTGAATAGCGACCCCTTGAAATACAGACCAGGCTAGAGAGGAACTGAATATTTAATTTTAATGAATTTATTTTAAGTTAAAGACTCAAAGGAGGCTAGGGGCTACCATGCTGGACAGGTTTATTTTTTTCTAAATCAATGTGCTCAGGATCACAAAGTTGTGGGAAAAGGGGGATTCAAAGCCAATAAGGGTATGTTTTGGCTAATCACATGTATGTAAATAGTTTCACTTTCAATTGCTAATGCTATAAAGATTGTAATGCATGTTAAAATTATAATTGTGCTTTTGAACAATTTAAGAAATTTATGCTAACATGCCATTTCCTGATTGATCAAAGTATGTGGATTTTCCTATCATTTAATTCATGGTATAGTTTTATTCATACTTTGATGTTCTGTGGATATCATACTATATATATATGAGAGGGTGCTATACTATGTCAAAAATCAGAATCACAAACTAAAACTAGAAGGCCCTGAAACAGCATTTAATGCAACCCTCAAACTGATTAAATAACGCATCCTGGTCCAACAGCCAGCTATGTCTCAGAGTTCACTTATGGATTCTTTCAAAAAACATTCACGTAAATAGATTCTAAGCAAGGACTTTGGAAATAGAGAACTAGGTTTGAACCCCTCTGTCGTCATTTACCAGCTATGTGATCTTGGGCATATAATTAATCTCATGAGCCTTTGAAATGGGGTGAGAGTCCTTCCTGTTCCTTTTACACCCCAGTTTTTCCAATGCCAACCACAATATGAACAGTCTTTTCACACATCAGGCTGTTTATCAAGGAACCAAAGGCACAAGATTTCAAGAATATTTGGTGGAAATGCGAACGACTGCTATTCATCAGCTGTGGGATTTTCTAGAACAATTTAGCACATGCAATCCTATTTTGCTGTGGCATGTGGAAACTGACTACTGAGGGTGAAAGAGCCATAGAGGTACAAGGAGGAGTAGACAAAGCTTTTTCATTCAATGCCCTTTATCCAAACATTAGGGAGCGAAGGCAGTCCCTCTCTCGGCATTCCATACCTGTTTGATTTGGAATTGCTTGCAGATTTTAGCATTTTCAGCATGTACTGACTTTGCCTGCCAGTCATATCTTTTGGAAATCTTTTTCTTAAGGTTCACATAGCTTTCCTTCTCCACCATAACTGGTGCAGGACCTTCATCCTCATCTGCCTCCTCCTCGGGTTCTGATTCTTTTTCAACTTGAAGGGAATATAAGGGAACAATTTGCAAGAGCCCTACAATACCATGATGCAACCCACACCAAATGCCCATGACATGATCAACTGATAAACAAAATGTGGCATGTCCATATAATGGACTAGTATTCAGCAGTACTCATATAGGCTACAACATGAATGACCCCTGAAAGCATTACTTCAGAAAAGAAGCCAGTTTCAAAGAGCCACGTATCATGTGACTTCATTACTATGCAACATCCAGAACAGGTAACTGCATAGATTGATTGTAAATTAGCGGGTGTCAGGGAAAGGGGAAAGGGGAAGGGAGGGTAATCTGCCCTTTTCTTGGGGTGATTGTGTTTTGAAATTAGACAGTGATGATGGCAATACAACTCCCTAAAAATACTAAAAGCAACCCAATTGTGTATATATTTTAAAGATATATTCACATCACTTGAAAGAGTTACAGAGAGAGAGGGAGTCAGGGAGAGATCTTCCACCTGCTGGGTCCGACCCCTAAATGGTCACAAGGCCTGAGCTGGACTAATCTGAAGCTGGGAGCCAAGAGCTTCTTCCAGGTCTCCTATGTAGGTGAAAGGACCCAAACTTTGGCTCGGTCTCCGTTGCTTTCCCAGGCCACAGCAGGGAGTTGGGTCAGAAGTGGAGTAGCTGAGACATAAACTGGCAGCCATATAGGATGCCTGGTATAGCCTGCTACAACATAGTTCTGGTGTCTGAAATGTATACTTTAAAAGGGTGAATTTGGGCCCTGCGTGATAGCATAGTGGCTTAATCCTTGCCTTGCAACCACCAGGATCGCATATGGGAAGCTCCACTTTCCTTGCAGCTCCCTGCTTCTGGACTGGGAAAGCAGTCGAGCATGACCCAAAGCCTTGGGACTCTGCACTCATGTGTGAGACCCAGAACAGGCTCCTGGCTGCTGGTTTTGGATTGGTTTAACTCTGGCCATTGTGGCCACTTGCAGAGTGAGTTAGTGGATGGAAGATCTTTGTCTCTCTTCTCTGTAGATCTCACTTTCCAATAAAAATAAAGCTTAAAAAAGGGGAGGTGAATTTGGGAGTCTGGCACCATGGCTCAACTGGCTAATCCTTCCCTTACAAAGTGCAAGGATCCCACATGGGCACAGGTTTAAGTCCTGGCTGCTCCACTTCCAGAAGAAGCTCCTGGCTTTGGATTGACTCAGCTCCAGCATTGTGACCATTTGGGGAATAAACCAGCAGATAGAAGATATTTCTGTACCTCCTTCTCTCCGTAAAATCTGCCTTTTCAATAAAAATAAATAAATCTTAAAAAAAAAAAGGTGAATTTGGGGACCAGAGTTGTGGCACAGCATGTTAATCCATAGACTGCAATGCCAACATCTACTGGACTATCAGTTCAAATTCTCGCTGCTCTACTTTCCTGATCCAACTCTCTGCAAATCTGGGAAAGCAGCAGAAAATGACCCAGGCTTTAATGAATATGAGAGACTCGGATAGAATTCCAGGTTTCTGCTTTTGGCCTGCCCAGGACCACTGGGAGATCCCAGAGCAGCCTGAGGAGCTCTGACTTTTAAATGCACCACCATTCTCAATGTTCTCCACAAGACCAACGCCTTACATACCTTCTGGACTTGGATTTGAAACAGAAGAATGATTTGGGATCACTGGTTTACGACAGGCAGGATTATTTGCTCGGGTCCGAGAGGGTACTGGCAGAAAATTCACAGGAGGGACACTATACTTGTGGTGAGTATGTGTTAGTAACTTGACAATTTCCGATTCTTCTTGTAAAAGGGTTATTAAGGAATATACCACAGGTTCTGAAGTTTCTGCATATGTCAAGGCCTTGTCATAAAGGAACTCAGAAATATTTAAACGACAGGCCGGAGGTAGATTCTCATTGGTGGAGTAAAATGCCACAAGGGGAGCTTCATAGGGGTATTTGTGGTTTTTAGAAAATCGAATTTCAAGTTCATACAAAAAGGATGCATCTTCATTAGCATTAAGATGAGAATCATCTACAATTCTTTCTGCTCTTCCAACCATTTGATTTGGGGGCACTTCATGCTTGAATTTGCATCTGGATCCAAATTTACAATTTCCTTTGAGGTAAAATTTACAGGTTTCAGGTGAAATCTCTGGCACATTTTTGGCACTTTCCTTTTGCTTGGACTGACAGAATTTACTTGTCAAATATTCCAGATCTAATCCAATGGTCCAGACTCTGTTGTGAATCCTTTCTACGAATCTGTCTCCACAGATTGACCTGAGGGCGAAGGCCTCTTCCTGCCGCTGCTCCACACACTGGTCCAGGCTTATCAGCTCTGCTGCCGTGGAGGTCTTCATCCTCTCTCCAAACGTGTCGGAGAAGCACTGGGTGAGCAGCAGCTCGAGGGATGCCCCCAGATCGCCATCACAAACCCTCAGGGCTGCCTGGCAGCGTTCCAGGTCGAAACCATACCTGCCAAAGACAAAACATGACAGAAATGACAAGGAAGAAGTTCTAGTGCTTCACCCAAGTGAAAGCCACTTTACATATGCTTACATGAAATTGTGATTCTCTGGCTCGTCTTGAAAAGACTACCCCCGGTAATCTTAATCCCCCCCGTTTAGTCCCCCATCGCTACTAGAGAAGGCCTTAGGCACATCAGGCACTGCTGCAACCCACACAACAGCAAAGTAGCCAAGGAGGGCAGGAGGGGTTTTAGTGTGACACCAGTTTCCATGACTTCTTCCCTAACTCCCCATCACAACGGGAGCAGTCACCTGCAAAGTTTCTGCACTGCAAAGGGTGAGACTGCAAAGTCAGCGGCGGGAGGCTCCCCTGGGGCTGGGCCGGCACAGTCCGAAGGCTCCAAGTCCGGAATGAGGGAGGGCTCTTGTCCAGCTGGCCAGTAGCGCTCCTCGTCACAGCAGTCGGGCTCATCGTCCACCTCCTCCCCAGAAAAGCCTTTTCTGGAGAAGGCGACATTTTCATACATCAGATACGAAATGCAGAAAGGGGAAAGGAGCTGAATTTCATTCAAGGCACCAGGAATATACAATCCTGATGACTCTTCCGTAACTGATTTAATTTTGGGAACTGTTAATTTAGCATTGTGGCAATTACTATTTATCAGACATTGATTACAGTCCTGTATAACCCTATAAGGTACTACTGGAATCCCTATTTTTCAGATAATTAACTAAAACTTAAGAGAGGATTAGTAACTGTCTAAAGTTCTCCAATCAGGAACAAGTAGACATTTTACCCAAGACAGTCTAATCGCAGAGACTCTGTTCCTAAACACAGGAACCTCAGCTATCATTTCTCTTATTCATAAAATGTATCTCTGGGGGCTGATGCTGTGGTTTACTGCGTTAAGCACTCCACTTGCAATGCCAGCATCCTATGATATCCCGTTATGGGAAAGTGATTGGAGTTCTTGCTGCTCAGCTTCTGATCCAACTCCTTGCTATCAGCTGTGAAGGCAGCTGAAGTTGGCCTAGGGATGGTGGCCCCTTGTACCAATGTGTGACACTTCCTGGCTTTGACCTGGCCCATACTTGCTTTTTATGGCCACTAGGGAGTGAACCAGAGAATGGAAGATTTCTGTCTCTTCCGTTCCCTTTCAAATAAATAATCTAAACAAAAACAAAAGTGAACAAGAAACACACACACACACACATAGGGGTTGGTGTGACGGCGTACTGGCTACAGCCTTGCTTGGCATGTGCCAGGATCCCAAATGGGTGCCAGTTTGTGTCCTGGCTGCTCCACTTCCAATCCTGCACCCTGCTTCTGGCCTGGGAAAGCAGTACATGGCTGGCCTAAAGCCTTTGGACCTTGCACCTCCATGGGAGAACAGGAAAAACTCCTGGCTCCTGGCTTCAGATCAGCTCAGCTCTAGCTGTTATGGCCATTTGGGGAGTGAACCAGCAAACAGAAGATCTTTCTCTCTCTGACACTTTCTCTTTCTCTCTGTAAATCTGCCTTTGGATCATCATGAATACTATCATGGAATAATTACGCTTGTAATTCTCTTGGTTCACTTTTATCTAATTCGATGACCTTTCAGGATCAATATTGATACAGCATGCCCAAGGTGCACAGGACCTTCAAGGAGCCCACATGTTTTTCTTAACACAGTATTTGAATCAAATAAAATAACTTACTCAGATCCAGCGTCTGCATCTTGTTCCTGCAGGTCTCGGAGAAGAGCTTTCACTTTCTCTTGATTCTCAGAAGTCATCTGCAGAGTCTGCAGGGGGACTTTGGCTTGGGGCTTCCATTTGGGGAGTGGCTCTCCTTTGCTAATGCTACTGTTGCTAGGTCTGCAAAGGACACCAGAGCAGAATTACACACTTACCTGCCATCAAAGCTTTTGCGGTCTCCTCCAAGTTCCCATTTAAACACAACAAGAGGTGAACTTTCAAATATTTTACAAAGGACAGCAATGAATGGCTACAGATTATTTCCTAACGAGGCCACACTCCATTACACTGGAACTGCCGGAAGAAGACTCAGCATCATTAAGTCCGACTTCACTTATTCACCAGCTGGAAAAAGCATAGCTAATGACCTTCCCCCAACAACAGAGCTCAAAAAGAAGTCACACACAAAGGATATTTATTTCATCTTATATTAGGCACTCAATCTGAAATCAACCGAGTCACATCTTTCTTGCAAATACCAGGCCCTATTTTAAAAAATCCAAATTATCATCACTACTTGATTATAAAATAATATAGGTTCACTGCAGAAAGGCAAAAAATGAAGGAGAAAAGTCATCCCACATCACATAGTTTTTAAAAAAAATTTATGTATTATTTTCCATGATTCAGTTTTGTAGTTATAGGGATTTCTTTTTATCCCTCCCCTTCCTCTCTGCCCATATTCTCCTTCCCACATTCTCCTCCACAGTATCCCAGTACTGCAGCTCGTTAGTAACAGTTACAACCTTATTTTCTACCATTTAAGTGCATCATGGCATTGTAGAAATGGGCAAAGGTAGAACAGCTAGCGTTCTACTGCCAGGGTTTGTATTTATTTATTTATTTTCTGCCAAGGTATATTTAACTCTTTAATTGGAGTAAAAGTGTACCTTTTAAATAAAATTACATAGCATATGTAATTGTTTTATTTGCTTCACTTGCTTATCAAAGTAATACTAACTTATTTCTAAACTTAATCTCATAACAATCTTAAATGGTTACATACAGATACAGATGTACTGGATTCATTACACTGATTCATTTTTGGAATTTAGATTTTTAAGAACTATTTTTGGTATTCAAGACAGTAAATTCTATTGTTAAGAACTATTTTTGATATTCAAAATAGTAGATTCTAAAGTTTTACTTATTCAGTATGTCATATTTTTTATTTGGCCTGTTCCATGATAAATTTTTGCCGAAATTTCACTGTGTTTAAAATCCAACATGTTAAAATCCAACATACTGAAAAGAATCACATTTATATACTCACAAAGCCAGGTAGCAATGCAGAATATAGTTGTTCATTTTAACCACCTAGTTCAACTTTTTTGAAAAGAAGTCTTACTCTTACCCAAATTCATCGTTTTCTCCCAACTTGTGGTTTTCAAAAATCTTAAAAATACAGGATCATTTTTTACCTGAACTCATCAATTGTTTTACATTTGCCAAACGTGCATGCATTTAAACATACACTCACTCCTTTTCTGTACCCTTTTTCCTCTTCTCTCTCTCTCTCTATTTATACATATATAAAACCATTAAGGTCACAGAAAAGTGGGAGTAAGACAGGCTTACTTGGGCACAAAAAATTTGTAATGGATATATATATATTTTATAATAAGCATTTTCCAGGAACACTGTGAAGACTCCTGGTATGCATGGTCAGAATTATTTGACATTTTTTCCCCCTTAGCCATCCATTTTCCCACTCATTAGTGATGAAAACTGTTCTCATGCTTGAACATTCAAAGAGCACAATGACCTGGATGGGCGCCTTGATTCACCGAAGACACAAAAATCATCTCCATCATCCCACATCCTACTGGAAGCCTTTCGGTTGCCGCCTCCTCCGCCCCCACTGCCCCCGCCACTGCTGCCATGAGATTTACTAGGGTGGCCTCGGCCTCCTCTTCCTCCTTTGGAAGAGCCTTTCCCGCTTCCTTTGCCTGGCTTGCCTTTCCGCCTCACCGAAGAACTCATTTCACCTGCAAGAGAAAAAAATTTAATATGGACATTCATGTCAGAGCTATGGATATGGTCTACTTTAAAGAAAATAAAGAATAGGGGAGAAGAGACACCACCAGATCTGATCAGATCATACTGTAAAAGTGTTGTGTGATACTGCACTGTACCCCACAGGATGTACAAGTATTGGGCCTGATATGATGACTCGATCGGCTAATCCTCTCCTTGCAAGCCTGGGATCCCATACGGGTGCTGATCTGTATCCCAGCTGCTCCACTTCCCATCCAGTTCCCTGCCTGTGGCCTGGTAAAGCAGTGGAGAACGGCCCAAAGTCTTGGGACCCTGCACCCGCATGGGAGACTTGGAAGAAGCACCTGGCTGCTGGCTTCAGATCAGTTCAGCTCTGGCTGTTGAGGCCTCTCTGGGAGTAAAATAGTGGATGTAAGATCTTTTTCATTTTCTCTCTGTAAATCTGATTTTCCAATAAAAAAAACTTGAAAAAAACAAAAAAACTTGACCTCACAAGCCAGTCGCTAGAAATTAAAACAAATGATACTAACAAGTCCTGGAGAGGGGACAATCAGTATGTACTGCTTCCTACAAAAACTTACATGGCAGGCAAAGAAGCACCAAGTATGGTTCCCTACAAACTGCCTGTGATTGAAACAAACTTAATTTAAGATGTCAAAACAGTCACTTATAGGGCCTGGCACTGTGGCCTGGTGGCTAAAGTTCTCACCTTGAATGGGCCGGGATCCCATACGGGCACAGGTTCTAATTCTAGTGGCCCTGCTTCCATTCCAGCTCCCTGCCTGTGGCCTGGGAAGGCAGCCGAGGTCAGCCCAAGGCTTTGGAACCCTGCACCCATGTGGGAGACCCGGAGGAGTCCCCTGGCTTCTGGCTTCAGATTGGCTTAGCTCCAGCTGTTGCGACTGCTTGGGGAATGAATCAATGGATGGAAGATCTTCCTCTCTGCCTCTTCTCCTCTCTGTATATCTGCCCTTCCAACAAAAATAAGTAAATCTTAAAAAAAAAATTTCACTGCAAGATTTCTAGAGTCAGTATGAAGTTGAGACAAGGTGGAGCAAGTACTTGAGCCACCAGAAGGAGTTCCTGTTATCTCAAGACACACAAGGTTTGAGTTTTCTCGCTCTGAAGATAAACAGATTCCCTGTGTGTACCTGGGTCACGCTGACTGGGAAGGCCCAGGCTGATGAACATCAATGTGCAGCTCATTAAACATTCATTGTAATACATTAGCTTGCTAAATGACAGAGGAAACGTAAGATCAAATGGGCAGCAGCTGGAATTTGGGGACTCCAGCCACTTTCCAGAAACCCATGAGTATTTCTTCCCCTTTATTAGAATGTACACCTCTCCATTAAGCAATCCATATAATTTTAAACAGAGATCAAAGACAGGCCATTCCCCTCCTAGTGATCCTCTGTTCTGATTGCACAATGTGTGATTTTGTTTTCTTGATAAAATGGTTGCTGCTTTCTATTTGCTATTCTCCAAATTGCTTCTGAATCCTCTGATGAGGAAAAGGCAAGGACTTGGATATCAGACATTTGCCCAAATGACAATAGAAAGAAGAGATGACTCTGAAAAGAGAATGTCATTGAAAACACAAGCTGAAGAACAGTGAGAACATCAGTGGGTATATCAAAGGAAGAGGAGAAATAGAGGAGAAACAGAAATAATGGCCAAAAAAAAAAAATCCAAACTGTTGAAAAATAATAATACAAATTTAGGAAGCTCAATAGACTATGACTGATGTGAGCAAGGCAGGGAATCAAAAAGACAACAGGGGGCCCAGTATGACAGCCTGGTATCTACATCTTCACCTTGCAGGTGCTGGGATCCCATATGGGCACTGGTTTGTGTCCTAGCTGTTCCACTTTCCAGTTGAGCTGATCTGGAGTCAGGAACCAGGAGCTTCTGCAGGTCTCCTATGTGGGTACAGGGTCCCAAGGCTTTGGGTCATCCTTGACTGCTTTCCCAGGCCACAAGTAGGGAGCTCGGTGGGAAGTAGAGCAGCCAGGAATATGAACTGGCACCTATATGGGATCCTGGCACTTGAAAGGTGAAGGTTTGGCCATTGAGCCATCATGCCGGGTCTGAGAGTGCTTATTTAAAACAAATGCTAATGGATCTAGAGAGACACAGGCTCCAAGACAATAATAATAGAGAACTTTGACATTCCATTTTCATCAGTGGACAGGGACGGATCAACTAGACCAAAAAAAAAAAAAAAAAAAAGGGAATGAACAAAGAAGCAAGAGAGTTAGTCTACACTACAGACCAAATGGACCTAAGTGATATCTACATTTCACCACTTAGCTGTAAAACTCATTCATTTTGTCAAAGACAGACTGTATGCTAAGTCATAAAGCAAGTTTCAATCAATTAAAAAAATTCAAGTCAGACCATGCATTTTTTTCTGATGACAATGGAATGAGCCTGGAAATTAATAACTGAAAATATGCAAACACATGGAGACTGAAAAACATGCTCCTGAATAAACAGTGAGTCATAGAAAACTCAGAGAAAGGGAAAAAAACATCCTAGAAACAAATCTCTCTCAAATATCTCTAAGCATTCCGCAACACTGTCCTCTAATTTTCTGTCTTGTCACACAGTGCAACATCAAAACTTATACATGTTAAGAGGAAAGTCTGAAATAATTAATCCTTATATCAAGAAAATGGGAAGGAATCACATAAACGATCTAACAGTACATTTTAAGGACCCAGAAAAACAAGAACAAACTAAACCTAAATTTAGTAGAAAGAAAAAAATAACTGAAATTAGAGAAGAAATAAAATTAAAACAAAAATCCAAAAGTCAGTGAATTGAAGAGCTGGCTTCTGAAAAAATGGGACTGATAACACCATTGGCCCAACTATCAAACAAGAAAGGTGGGAGAACACCCAAATAAATAAAATCAGAGGTGAAAAGGGAGATTTTACCATGGATACCACAGAAATCAAGACTCCTCAGGAGTTACTCCAAGCAACTACGTGCCCACGCTGATCAAGCTGGTTAAGTGGCAAAGCAGAGCAGGCAGAAGGCATCAGCCGTGGCCTTCTTGGGACTTCGTGGGGTCAGGCAGGAAAGAGCAGGGCAAACAGCCAAGGACCAGCCAGTTTGAAGATTTCCAGCAGGTTCTGGGGCTTTAGGGACTGTCTCTAGTTGCCTGGATTTTTGTTGACTCGGGCAGGGGCAATGTTGAGTCCATGTGTGAGAGCTAGATGGAGTGGCTGGAGTTAGACTCTGGACTTGTCAGTTTACTCAGGAAAGGTGTGTTCACCATTGAGTTGTTAAGTTAAACTCTCGAATGTCAAATAGATTTACATAGATGTCAATATAAAAACCACAGTCAGTACCCCCGCCCAGTTTAGTCACTAAGTTTTCTCTGACTCCAGGTCCTCTCTAGACACAAGTACTCATAAAAACAACAACACACACACACACATACACACTCACAAAAATGTAGGGCCAGTGAAAGCTTAGGCAACCAAAACAATGGGACAATCCGAATTCTGTAAGACTGTTTATCCATTATTATCTTTTCTTTCTAGAACTGTGAACACGTGTATCAATATATGAGAACCTCACCCTAAAAACCATCCAGCCCAGGCAATATCTGTGCTGAAAAAGATTCAGAAAAAAGCAAGATACTTTATTGGATTTAAAATATCTCTTCTTAGAAGAGGTGGAACAAGACAACCGCTGAGGAAGACAACCCTGGTGACACTCCCCATTTTGAACAGCTATTCATGGGCCAGCGCACAAGTTCCCTTCATAAAAGCTAAGGAAACAGAGGAGATCACAGACCTGGTATTGGCATAATCAACCAGGAAAGTTGCATTGAAGAAAGCAAGAAGCAAAGTGTTGCTTATATTGACCACTCCTTAGTTCCAAGAAATATAGCTGGGGGGCGGGGAGACTCAGTCCAGTCTTTGGACTTGAAGCTTTGTGTCAGGCTCATGTAATAAAATTCAGAGCTGTACAAGGATCTACAGATCTTCACAGCCAGACAGCCACCTGTTCCCCAGTCTTCAGCAGACAGCAGAGCAAGATGCCAGCTACTGTGGAGTAGAGCAGAAGGAGCTTAGGACCTTGCTCGGGGCCTCAGCAGGGTTACTGTCATGAGACTGACAGGCCCAGGGGCCTCTATTCACTGCTGGAGCTTGTGGACAGAGTCTCCAGACTCACCATTCACCACGATGTGAAGGACTTGTGCCAGTGTACATCACCTCTGGCCTCGTTTGCACCAGACATCACGGGGCCTGATGACTGTGAGACCTAGGTGTGACCCATTTTAATGCTAGTCTGGGGTCAAGGAACAGTGAACCTTGGGTAGCCAGCAGGGAATCACAGAACTATGTCCTGGGACTGAGCATTGAGCAACACTAGGCAGATTCTAAGTCTCATCCCTAGGCCAGAGCCCGTGGACGCAGTCTCTATATTTGGTTGCAGATGGCAGAGGTCTGCATCTTGGTGGGACAGAATGGTTTTAGATCATCTCATGTGAGCCCTGCCTGCACTCACAGCGCTGCTCAGGGCCTGGTGACCATGAGACCTACCTAGAACCTACCCAAGCACTTGGGGCAGCTGCCTCTACCAACCCTTGTCGACCCCCCAGCAAGACAGCAAGAAACTACAAGGCTGTTTTGGCACTTGGGGCCACATTGTAAAAACCCAACCCTGTGCAGATTCTAAAGGCTCCTGCTCCCAGGCCTGTGCCTGCAAATGGAGTCTCGGACTAGCTCTGGCTTCCAGCAGAATCCCTTGACTCCAGTCCATCAGTCTATGATCCCATCTAAGATGACCAGTGCATGGTGGGAGTGGCCTGGGCATCCACCTCAGGCTTCAGTTCTGACCTAATGCCAGCCCTTTCCTTTCTGAAATGCTCCTCTTGCTCATTCCGAGCAACACACCAACTGTGGACTTGGGACAAATCTGAGTTTGGGGAGTATGTGGCACTGAAGCTATAAGAATACACCAAGAGAAGATTTGTGGAAAGCCTCAGCTTAGGGTGCCATCTAGCTGAAATAACAGAAATGCCCACAGACTCAGAGAAATACAGCTTGGAAGGTCTGGAAGGAAGCTACACTTTAGTGAACAAACAACATTGTACATACAACAACAGAACTCAGGAACTTCTAGAAAAAAAAACATGATCTCACCTAATAAACCAAACCAGGTGCTAGAAAACAATTTGCAGTTTGTAGGAACTGCAAATCCCACATGCTCAGATGAAGACTTCCAAATAGCTATGCTGGAATGGGAACAGCAGCTCAGCTCGTTAAGTTACTGCTTGGGACACATGCCTCACAAACTGGAGTGCCAGTTCAAGTCCTGGCTAGTCTACTTCCAGTTAAGCTTCCTGTGAGGGTGCCTGGAAAGCAGCAGATGAAGGTGCAGACAGAATTCCTGATCCCTGCCTTCGGTCTGGCCCACCCCCAACTGTTGTGGCCATTTAGCAAATGGTCTCTCTCCCCTCCCTCCTGTTGCCTTGCCTTTCTAATAAATCTTCAAAACAACTGCTTTAAGGAAACTCAATGAACTTAAAGAGAACAGAGAAACAATTTAATACTGTAAAAGAGATTTGATGGAGAGAAGTAATTGGTTAAGATATGAGGGAGTGTGGAACTGCATCTCTGTTGACACATACCAGATGTGTGGCTGGTTGGGGAACTGAGTGGACACCCTAACTGGGTTGGGGTTCCCACCTGTGATTGGGAGAGCCAGAATGAGGGCAGTGGGTTGAGCTGGACATGGCTAGTCTCCCTTGGCACAGGTAAGGACTGGGTCTGGGGAGTGCCAGACTGGGCTAGGCTCCAGCATCCACTGGTACTTGTGAGAGATATGGTGGGTGTGGAATGCACTGGGCTAGGTCTTGGCTGACCCACTTGAGAGCTATCTCTGGACATGGACCAGGTACGGCTGGGCTGTAACACCCAACAGTAAGAACTGGACTGGGTGTGGGCTGGCTGGGCAAAGCCACTGTTCCTGCCAGAACAAGAGGTAGGCTAAGTCAACCTGCCACTGGGAGCAGACCTGGCAGAGGAACTTCTTTGTCAGAACACAGTCCCTGCAGATGAGTGCAAGAACCAAGGCAAGGAGCAGCCCAGACCAGGTCAGGTTATAGTACCTGCCAGCATTCCTGTGGGTTAGGTCTGGGGCTGATCTGAGAAAAAGGACAGGGTTCAGGCCAGGCCAGGCCAGGTTGGACCGTAAAAAAATCAACCAATCCACATTAGGGTTGGGACTTGGGACTGACTGAGCAGGCCTAGGCTGTAGCACCCATCAGCAGGAGCTGGAACTAGGGACAGGCTGGACTAAGTCATGCTGAAGTACTCACTGATGGATGCCAAGGCAAGGCAAGCCATGCCAGTCTGGGTGCAGTGGATGCTGGGTCTGTGAGCCTCAGGAGAAGGAGTTCGGTGGGGTCCAGGTCGATTAGTCAAAGTCCTTGGACTCACCTGTGTGGTGCGTGCCAAGTCCATGAGCCCTGGGACAGGGGTTCTGGTGGGGCCTGGGTTTCCTGGCCAGGGTCCTTGGACCTGCCTTCACAGTGGGTGCTGGGTCCTTGAGCCCTGGAAGCGGGGGAGGGGAGTTGGCCAGGGTCAGTCAGGTGACCCAGTACACCAATGGCACTGGGGAAAGCTCACTGGCTGCCCGGTGGCACACTTGTGGGGACTTGGTACGTGGACTCACAGGAGTCTGGGATGGCACATGTGGAGGCCTGATTTCTCACATAGAGGATTGGTGCTCTGACTGTGGAGTGCATGCATCAGAATTGGGCCTTGCTAGTAGAAAAGATGGAGCAGTGGCTGGCTGGCACAGATGCACATGGAGGATATGGTAGCCCATTGGGGCCAGCAAAAGACATTTGATATGACCCAGCGGCGTGGCCTAGCAGCTAAAGTCCTCGCCTTGAACGCACCAGGATCCCGTATGGGCGCCGGTTCTAATCCTGGCAGCTCTACTTCCCATCCAGGTCTTTGCTTGTGGCTTGGGAAAGCAGTCGAGGATGGCCCAAAGCCTTGGGACCCTGCTTCCACGTGGGAGACCAGGAAGAGCTCCTGGCTCCCAGCTTTGGATCGGCACAGTACCGGCTGTTGCGGTCATTTGGGGAGTGAATCATCAGACGGAAGATCTTCCTCTCTGTCTCTCCTTCTCTCTGTATATCTGACTTAGCAATAAAAATAAATCTTAAAAAAAATTTAATCTCCATCACATAAAAAAAATCAAAGATGAAAAACAAGACATTATAATGGCTACTATGAACAATTATAGGGCAAAAAATACCAGATAACCTACAACAGGCATATTCCTGAACACATATTTCTTAATAAGACTGACCCATGAAGAAATAACACAGACAAATACCTCAATAAAGATGCAAACAAAACAAAACAAAACAAAAACAAAAAAACACCCAGCAACGGCTGGTACTATGGTGTAGCAAGTTAAGCTGCCACCTGTGGAACTGGTTTGAGCCCTGGCTGCTCCCCTTCCAAGCCAGCTCCCTGCTAGTGTGCCTGAGAAAGTAGTGGTGCATGGCCTAACTTCTTAGGCTTCTGCAGCCATCAGGGAAATCTGGAAGAAGCTCTTGGTTCCTGATTTCAGATTGACTCAACCCTAACCATTGCAGCCTCTTGGGGAATGAGTCAGTGGACAGAAGATCTTCTCTCTCTCTCCCTTTTTCTCTCTCACTTTTCCCCACTCTCTTTCTCTCTCTGTAACTCTGCCTTTCAAATAAATATTCTTCAGAAGATTAATAACGAATGGCAAGATTGACCTAGTAATCTCTAGTCAAAGAAAAACTGGGAGCAGATGGCTCCACTGCTAAATTCTACCATATATTTGAAGAATTAACAGCAGTTCTTAAATTATTCAAACAAAACAGAAATGAACTTTTCCAAACTCATTCTACAAGGTCAACACCACCTTGATACTCAAAACAGACAAGCAAACAACAACAAAAAAGAAAGCAACAGATTAGTTAGTATACCTGATGAATATAGATGCAAATAGTCCCAATAAAACACTAGGAGACTGAATCCAACAACACATTTAAGATTATTCACATGATCAAGCAATACACATTCCAAGGATGCAAGAATGGCCCAATAAACACAAATCAATAAGCACAATACAACACGTCAACATAATAAAGACTAAAACTTTATTATCACTTCTATAGATGCAGAAAAGGCACTTGAGAAAACCCAACATCTTTTCATGATTAAAAAAAAAAACTTCTAAACAAACAAAGTATGAAAGGATGTATTTGAATACAATAAAGTCTACCTACAACAAGCCAACAGCTAGGATTATTCTGATCAGGGAAAGGTTCAGGTGAATCTATCTGGAATAGGACAAGGATGTGTGAGTGGAAGCCTCGGCTGTGGATCACGCATTCACGTAAGAAGTCCTGGAGAACTTGAACAGTTATGGTGAACTTATCCGTTTAATAATAACCAAGCACAAGCTTAAACAGGGAGGGTCCAAGGAAGCATGCCTCAGAGTACAGGGAAGTAAAAATATTTCTACTAGATATAAGTATCTATTACTTATTCTAAACCTAGCCAATCAGTATAGCACTGTGTAGCCCACCACAACTTATGTAGCCCACTTACATCATGGAGTTGTTTATTACAAAACTATCAAAAGATTACCACTAGATGGGTACTGGCAGGGGTAGCCAGGGGGAGGACGTGATCAAGCTACTAGAAATTCCCCAAATTACCAGAAAAGGCTGGAGGAGGGAAATACCTGGAGGGCTCCAGAATTTTTTTTTCCCAACTGTATGATTTCACAGAAGTCTCAAGGTGCTGTGGAGACAAAAGGGTCCAAGGCTTTTGCCAAAACAGAGTGGGTGGGGAGGTCTCGAGTCTCTAGACATGCATCAAAACCTTGCTCCTGCTGCCCATAGCATAGGCTAACTAAGCCAAGACCCATCCTGGCACTCACACAAGTCCTAATCCGGATAGGGAAGGTGACAGAGAGAAACGAAGGACTTGGCAAGGAGAACGTCAAATTGTGATTGTTTGCGGGCAACAAGATCTTACAGAAAATCCCAGGGACTCCCCCCAGAAGCTAGCAGGAAAATCAACATATTCAGCAAAGTTGAAAGACACAGAGACAACACACAAAAATTAGTAGTATTGTTATATACCAATCACATTATTTGAAAAACAAAACAAAGCAGTTCAATTTCCAATAGCTACAATAAACAAACATCTAGTAATAAGTTCAACCAGACAGGAAAGATCTGAACAACAAAAACTGTAAATCACTGACCAAAGACACCAAACAGGACATACAGAGTAGAAATTATTCCATGTTCACAGATGGGAAGAATCAACATTGATAAAATGTTTGGACTTTACAAATCCAATCCTTGGCCCGCGCGATGGTGCAGTGGTTAAGGTCCTCGCCTTGCACGCCCAGGATCCCATATGGGCGCCGGTTCTAATCCCGCAGCCCCACTTCCCATCCAGCTCCCTGCCTGTGGCCTGGGAAAGCAAAGCTTTGGGACCCTGCACCCGTGTGGGAGACCCGGAAGAGGCTCCTGGCTTCGGACCGGCATAGCATCTGCCGTTGGGCTCACTTGGGGAGTGAATCATCGGACGGAAGATCTTCCTCTCTGTCTCTCCTCTCTGTATATCCGCCTTTCCAATAAAAATAAAAATAAATCTTTAAAAAAAAAACAAATCCAATCCCTAACAAAAATGCCAGTAACGTTTTTCACAGACCTAGATAAACATCACTAAAATTCAACTGGATCTGGAACAGACCGAGCGATCTTGGAAGACAGTACGCTACCCAAGTTTAAAATACATTAGAAAGACACAGTATCAGCATGGTGTTGGCATAAAAAACTGACACACAGATCACCAGCAAAGAAGAGAATCTAAAAGGAAACCTATGCATCCAAAGTCAAACTTAAGAAGGGGCTAAGGGCACTGTAAAAGGCCAATCTTTCCAATACATACAGCTGGTAACACCGAATATCCACGTGCAGAAGAAACAAAAAAATGCTTTCCAACCCAGAAAATGTTACTTCTAGAACTTGTTCTGAAATTTGAATTTTGCTGGCTATGGTAGCATCTCTCCAGGCCTTTTGCAAGGAATAAGGAAGCGGGTGGTATAATCCTCATGGCTGATCTCAACATTTATTCCAACTAGTCTGGCAGGAGTCCAATCATCCTTCCACCTGGAAGCAGGCTGAGTCGGCCTCGGAAAGTATCCTTTGTTTCAAGAACAGCGTCGCAGATGTGGGCACAGAAAACACACACGCCCTCCTCGCAGGCCTGACTGACCGCAGGTGTCCAGCGCTACCTGGACACCCGGTCCTCGCTGATCTCCAAGAAGTTGCCCCGCCCTCAACCCCAAGGAACTCATCAGCGGGGCATGGAGACGGAGCCCCTGCAAGCTTGCATTCTGTTCACCTGCCTCTGGCCTGACAGCGCACAACCTCACCCGCAGACCTTCCCCTGCGTGGGCTCGGGCCGGGCCAGCCAGCGGGTCCCCTGCGCAGGGACGCCCCTCAGCTCCCCAGCTCTCCACTGAACAGGCAGGCAACGCTGACCACCAGGGCACACGGACACACCCCCGTGCTCGGACGGGGAAGCCCTACCTGGCTCGCGGCGTCGCTTCCTAGGGCAGCGGTCCGCAGGAGACGCCCAGGGGTCCGGTGTCCCGCCTGGGCCCCACCACCCTCCCGGAACTCGCTCGCAGCGGTTCCGCGGCGTTCCAGTAGTAGTCGCAGCGGCACAACCCAGGAGCCTTCTGATTGGCTAAGCCTCACGTTTCCACTTCCGGAGGAGAGGTTGCCTGGTTGCCTAGCTACCGAATCGCGCACGCTTGGGACCGGGTGAGAAGCTTCCTTCCCTTCAAAGCTGCAAAGCTGGCGGAGCAGGGGGAGTCGCAGAGTCTGGACAATCTTTCCAATACGTCTCCGGCCAGTGAGTGTCTGTTTTCCCAAGGCCTTGGCGGGGAAAAGGCCAGTTTAGGTGGACTTCGAGTTGGTACTCAACCGCATCCCTGGGTAACTCCTACAAGGTGTGACATAGTTCCCTAGCATCTACACTAGGAGGTGGAGTGGAGACGCTGAGAGCACCCCCAGGTCACAAGTAGAGAGCTGGATGAGAAGAGGGGTTGCTGGGATTAGAACAGGCACCCATATGGGTACTCGGCCGATTCCCGTGTGCTGGACCCATGGACGCTGCTTCTAATCCTGCTGGCTCTGCTTCCCTTCCAGCTCCCTGCTTGTGGTCTAGGAAAGCAGTCGTGGACCGGCCAAGTGCTTGGGACCCTGCACCTGCCTGGGAGACCTGGAAGAGGCTCCTGGCTCCTGCCTTCAGAATGGCCCAGCTCTGGCTGTTGTGGCTACTTTAGGAGTGAACCAGTGGCTGGAGGACCTTTCTCTCTTTCTCTCCTCCTCTCTGTGAATCTGCCTTTCCAATAAAAACAAATCTTTTGGAAAAAAAAAAAGAAAAGAACCAGTGCCCATATGGAATCCCAGTGGTTGCAAGGAAAGGATTTAGCTACTAGGTTATGGGGCTAGGTTCCATTCCTACTTTTTCTTAGAATTAATATAAGTGAGCGCTTTCTCTCTCTCTCTCTCTCTTTCTCTCTCCACCCCCCCACCCACCCCATCACCATCTTTTAACATCTATTCCTTTCCCCAGTGCCTGTGATGCTAAGGCTGGACCAAGGACTTTAATCCAAGTATCACATGTGCGTGGCAGTTTCTGCTACCTCCCAGAGTCTGCATCAGCAGGAATCAGGAGTGGAGCTGGAACTGAATGCAGGCACTCCCTGTGGGATGCAGGCATCCCACACAGCATCTTTAACCACCAGGCCCAACACAAACCCTGAACAAGATCAGAATTCCTGCAACATTGATCTCATACCATTGCAATATTGACATGGTTTGCATTTTAGTTACAGCTTGTATGTTAAGCCTTATTTGTTTATTTATTTTTAGATTTATTTGAAAGGTAGAGTAACAGAGGGAGAGACTGAAAGACAGGGTAGGGAGAGAAGTCTTCCTTCTGCTGGTTGCCTCTCTAAATGGCCCCCACGCTGGGTCTAGGCCAGGCTGAAGCCAGGAGCTTTTTTTGGATCTCCCACGGGGTCCAGGGACCTAAAAATTGGGCTAACCTCTGCTGCTTTCCCAGACACATTAACAAGGAGTTGGATATTGCAAGTTTGGCAGCCAGGACTCCAACGGGCATCTTAGGGCACAGTTAACAAGTAAAGCCTACTGCTTCAGCCCTAAGGCCTTATTCTTAATCTGCAAATAGTACTTGCAAAATATTTTCTCAACAATAGGTTTAAAAAATGTTTTTACTAATTGCTTTGATTCTGATTTTGTTTTTGGCTTCATATCTACCCCTAGATTTATTTTTGTTCCTGTTAAAAGAGTGTATGTTCTTATATTTATTCCAGAGATGAAGTATGACTACTAAGTTCTGAATTCTGCCATGTTGAAAAGCTCTTTGGTTTCCATCATTTCATAAAGGTGGTTTGGCTGCAGATACAACCATCGATCCTCTCCACATGGTTTCCTCAATATTGGGAAAAATTTAAGCTCTAATGTTGTAGTCCACTGAGTGTTCCAGGGCACTAAGGTTGATTCTTCCCAATCTTCTGATCTTGCATCTTTTTTTTTTTTTGGCCTGGTTTCTATTCCAGTCTCATTTGGCTTAGCCCTTCCTGGCCATCACCACTTATTGTTTCTGTGTATTTATTTTGTTCCCCTGTTGCCAAATCAGAGGTTTCACACACCACTTGACCTCCATGGGACAAAGTATAGATCACACAGGGTACCTATACAAGTAAAAACTTATCATACAAAAACTTGTTTATCCAAATTCGCAGAAGTGTTATTCATAATGATCCCTGAGTGGAGACGGATATCCATCAGCTGATGAAGAGTAAGCAGATTGTGCCATTTGTGCGTGATGTATTTGGCAGTAAAAGGGAATGAAGTCCTGATACATGGCATCATGAGGATGACTCTTGAAAACATGTAAAGTAAAAGAAACCAGTTACAAGGGACCACATATTGTGTGGTTCCTCTTCCTTAGGAGTGCCCAGAATAAACAAATCTATTCAAGTAGAGGTGTGCTGTGTAGGTGCTTGAGCCAGTGAGGACCTTGAGAGAAATGGTAACTGACAAGGGATAAGGTTTCTTTTTCGTTTCACTAAAATGTTCTCACATTAGATTGATGATTGTGCAACTCTGGATTTACTCAAAAAAATATTGAATTGTATTCTTTTGCAGGGTGAATTTCATGGTATAGGAATTACATGTTATTAAAGCTATAATAAACAGATAAAAACACATCATCTAGGCAAAATTATTAATGTCCCCAGGACCCTATACTGGACACTGGAAGTGCTAAACAACCATAACATATTTGTGACTGTGTGAAATGAACTGTGTTTTTATAACTCTTACTTACCATTTAAAAGCATCTGAACTTATGTGACTTCCCTTATCTCTTTTAAAACAGCTTCGGAAGTTTATAAGATAAACTTTATATTTCCAAATGGAGACAAGTATGGTGAGCATACATTTCAATTACTTTATCTATATAGAAAATTAAATAGTTTATGAAGAGAAAGGAGGCTCTCACATTGATATCATTAAATAAATAACATAGAAATCCTAGTAAAAGCACACATTTTAAATCAGAACTTCAACGTTAAGTTGGACCATGTGTTTGGAAAGCTCTGGATCTGTTGCTGCTTCTGCCCCTTGGTCTCGGAGGAGCAAGGTGTTGGAGGTTTCTGGATGCGCTCATCTCTGGCCACTCTGCGAGGGCGGCGGTCACAGAGACTTGCAAAGCTGCAGTTGCGATTAGTCCCAGATGCAACGGCAAACGCACAGACAGTTCTCATTTACAATCTTTATTTCTCCTCTGCTTAGATGGTGAATGTACAAGAACGTCTTCTGGAGTGTATGAGAGAAATGGAATAGGTATTCATAGCACTCCTAATGGGATTACCTACACAGGGAACTGGAAAGATGACAAGGTATTATTGCTGATTTTTAAAAAAGATTTATTTTTTTTTTTTATTGGAAAGGCGGATATACAGAGAGGAGTAGAGACAGAGAGGAAGATCTTCTATCCATTGATTCACTGCCCAAGTGACTGCAACAACCAGAGCTGAGCCAGTCTAAAGGCAGTAGCCGGGAGCTTTTCCAGGTCTCCCACACAGGGTCCCAAGGCTTTAGGCCGTCCTCCATTGCATTCCCAGGCCACAGGCAGGGAGCTGGATGGGAAGCAGGGCCACCAGGATTAGAACTGGCGCCCATATGGGATCCTGGCGCATTCAGGGTGAGGACTTTAACTGCTATGCTATCGTGCCAGGCCCATGGCTATTTTTAATGTTGACAGTAGATAAATCCCCCTCTTGGTTATTTGATTCCCTTCATTCCTCATTAATCAAAAATATACAATGAATACACAATAACATGACATGATTGTGTTAATATATTTTAACATGTGAGGGATGTTAAACTCGTGCAGGGAGAGTTCATCATCATCTATCTCATCTCATACTCACTGAGTACAGGTAGATCTATTGTGTAATTTTCTTGTTTAATCCTTCTAATATCCTCATGAGGTAGGTGCCATGTAGCACTCATATTTTGCATAAAATCCCTAGAAGTTCAATACCTAAATCAGAGAAATTTGATTTAGTAGACAGATAGAGTTGAAGGACAGTAATAAAAAATGTAAAGCTTAAAGGTGAAGCAAAGTTGATTACGGAAAATTTGATAATAGCATGTATGTTTTCAAAAGTTTCTGAGGGTCCTGGCGCAGTTGCCTAGTGGTTAAAGTCCTTGCCTTCTGTGTACCATGATCCCATATGGGCACTGGTTAATTTCCTGGCTGCTCTACTTCCCATCCAGCTCCCTGCTTATGGCCTGGGAAAGCAGTGAAGGATGGCCCGAAGCTTTGGGACCCTGCACCTGTATGGAAGACCTGGAAGTTCCTGGCTCCTGGCTTTGGACTGGCTCAGGTTCAGCCCTTGCGATCAGGAGAGGAGTGAGCCACCCGACAGAAAATCTTTGTCTCTCTTCTCTCTGTAAAGCTGACTTTTCAATTAAAAAAAATATGTATCTTAAAAAAAGTTCCTGGGGAAAGTGTGAAAATTAGTTTCTGAAATAATTTCCTATGTTACAGATGAATGGTTTTGGAAAACTTGAGCATTTTTCAGGAGCAGTGTATGAAGGCCAATTTAAGGACAACATGTTTCATGGATCGGGTACTTATACATTCCCAACTGGGGCAAAGTACACTGGAAATTTCAATGAAAATAGGTAAGCTTCAACATTTTTTAATTCTGAAAAGCTCATTTCAGTTATGTTTGTTTATTGCATTTGGTTCATACTAACTCTTTTTGGTAACAGTTTCTAAGAGTTATTGTAGAAACTGAAAAGGATTGTATATGAATAGGAAGGTCAAACAGGATAAATGAACAGTCTGATGAGTTAGTACTAAGATTCACACTCTCTTTTGAAGATTTATGATACTTGTAACACCTGTTCCTCCTCCTCGCCTTGCTCACGCCGGGATCACCAACGGGTGCCAGTTCTAATCCCAGCAGCCCCACTTCCCATTAGCTCCCTGCCTGTGGCCCAAATCCTTGGGACCCTGCACCCATGTGGGAGACCTGGAGGAGGCTCCTGGCTTCTGGCTCCTGGCTTCGGATCAGCTCAGCTCTGGCCATTGCAGCCACTTAGAGTGAACCAGCGGATCTCTATCACTCCTCTTCTCATATCTGAGTTGCCAATAAAAATAAATAAATCTTTTTTAAAAAAGAGAAAGGCAGACAGATACACACACACACACACACACACCTATACACACACACACAGAAATTTTCCACACATCCACTGTTGGACTTCTGAAATGGCCACAACAGAAATGACTGGGTTAGGCCAAGAACCAGGAGCCAGGAACTTTATCTGGGTCTCCCACATAGATGGCGGGGTCACAAGCCCTTGGAGCATCTTCTGTTGCTTTCCCAGTTATATTAATGGGGAGCTGGATTGAAAGTTAAGAGTCAGCACTGCCGGCAATGGCTTAGCAGGTGATGCTTTAAGTTGCAGGAGCACTAGGCTGTCCTTTGTAATACGCTTTTTGAAAAACAGCCTTGGGGGTATGTATTTCATTTTGACCTGATGTGTGAATGTATTTTTACACAGGTTAATTTTTTTTTTTTTAGCGTAAGCAAAATTAGTTAATTGTAAACTTACAGTGTTGTCCTTTCTGAGCATAGATTGTAGGAAAGATAAAAGTGAAGTGAAGTGTGAGTACAGCTTTACAAGCCAGTCTTCATAGTGAATATCGTGCCATGCTACACAGAGGTTTGTATTTGTGTATAAACATGCCTTTCTTCTGGAACTTTTTCCAATTCAACCATTGTTACGAAGTGATCTGATCTGAATACATTTTGAAGAGGACAAAAAAATGTTCGCTCATTTTTACTTCAGGTTTGTGACTGTGACACATAAGCTTTTCCTATTGATACTAATAAAGGGAAAGAAAGCTTGAATTTCTAGGATAAACTTCTGTTTGTTTATATAAAAAAGACTTTTTTTGGTGGTGTTGTTACTTTGAAGAGTTCAAGAAAATGCCAGCACAGAGTAAGGCACCTAAAAGATAATTAATAGCCAGAAATCTGTAGAATAAATGAATAAACAAATTAAGTTAAACAACCAACATAAACTTTATGGTTTTTAGCTGTTTTTGGCTTTATGTAAACCTAGCTTATGTAATCCTAAATCTTAAGACACCAAAATTTGTATCATGACAGTGTTTGGAAATAAGAGGTTTTTTTGGATGTGAAAAGCATACTAATTGTTATTAAAAGTCAAAAAGTCAAAAAGATATGGTACATTAGACCTGCTGTATAATTTGCTAGACAATCGTGTCTGGATTGCGAATTCTTTGTGATGGTTAGTAAACACTTAACATTTTACTGTTGCAGGGTGGAAGGTGAAGGGGAGTTTACTGATACCCAAGGACTGGAATGGAGTGGTAACTTTCATTTTACGGCTGCTCCGGGCCTGAAACTAAAATTCCACATGTAGATGTTCTGCATTGAAGTTTAAATCTAGTCATCTATAAGGAAATGAGTTGGATCTGTGATCTGCAGTAACCTCAAACACAGTTTCTATAAGTTTGCCAATAAAACCATCATTAAACCATGTTTTTTTTGAATTTGTCTTCATTATCTTTTCATTTAAAATAAATCATATTGTTCAGTTTGCTCGTTTTTTAAAATGGTATTTATTTATAAAATTTATTTTTATTGAACAGTCAGATATGCAGAGAGGAGGAGAGCCAGGAAGATCTTCCATCCGCTGATTCACTCCCCAAGCAGCTGCAATGGCTGAAGCTGAGCCAATTTGAAGCCAGAAGACAGGATCCTCTTCTGGGTCTCCCTCACTGGTGCAGGGTCCCAAAGCTTTGAGCTGTCCTCAACTGCTTTCCCAGGCCACAAGCAGGGAGCTGGATGGGAAGTGGAGCTGCCAGGATTAGAACCGGTGCCCAAATGGGATCCCGTTGCATTCAAGGTGAGGACTTTAACTACTATGCTATCATGTTGGACCCAAAAATTATTTTTATTTGAAAGACAGATTTACAGGAAGAAGGAGGAACCGGGAAAGAGCTTCCATCTTCTGGTTCACTCCCCAAATGACTACAACTGTCAGAGCTGACCTGATCTGATCCAAAGCCAGGAGCCAGGAGTTCTTCCGGGTCTCCCATGCAGGTGCAGGGTCCCAGGGCCTTGGGCCATCCTATGCTGCTTTCCCAAGCCACAGGCAGGGAGCTGGATGGGAAGTGGAGAAGCCGGAACACAAACTATACCTTAACTGGAACCTTATGCCTTTTGATTAGTAATGACCCACTTCCTCATTCACCCCAGCTCTTGGTAACCATCATCCCATTTTGGTTCTGTGAATCTATTTTGCATACCTCATGTAAGTGGAATCATGCATCATTTATCTTTCTCTATCAGCTTATTTCATGTTGCTAAATGTTCATACTGGTCCATGTTGCAGAATTTCCTCCTTGTTGAAATTCTGAATAATGTTCCATTGTATAGCTCATGTTTTCTTAATGTATTGATTGCTAGGCGTTTAGGTGTTTTCTACATCTTGGCTATTTTAAAAAGATTTATTTATTTATTTATTTTTGCAAAGGTGGATTTATGAGGGAAGGGGCGACAGAGAGAAGAAGACAGAGAGGAAGATCTTCCATCCACTGCTTCACTTCCCAAGTGGCCTCAATGGCTGGAACTAAGCCAATCCGAAGCCAGGAGTCAGGAGCTTCTTCTGGGTAACCTCTGTGTGTGTGTGTGCAGGGTCCCAGACCTTTGGGCCATCCTCCAGTACTTTCCTAGGACAGAAGCAGGAAGCTGGAAAGAAAGTGGAGCAGTTGGGACATGAGCTGGTGTCCATATGGGATACTGCCACATGCAAGGGGCAGGGGGACTTTAGCCATTAGGCCCTTGCGCCTGAGCCTATTTTTAGTCTTTTGTAGAACTGTCATATTGCCTTCCATAGTGAGTGCATCATTTGACATTCCCACCCACAGTGTGGAAGGGATACTATCTCTTTACCAATTTTTATCTCTTTACCAATTATTAGCCTCACCAGTGGTTGTGTTGTTTGATAACAGCACCCTGTCAGACTTCATCTGGTATCTCACTCGGCTTTTATTTCTATATGCTAAGTGCTTGGTCATTTTGAGTATGTTTTTTATGTACCATGTGTAGCCATTTACATGTCTGTGTCAAAGTAACTATTCATGTCCTTAGCCCTTTTTAAATTTGATTACTACCTTTTTTTCTGATATTGAGTTATGCACAGAGAGTTCTTTGTATATTTCTCAATTTAACTCTTCACAAAACATGTCATTCTTACATATTTTCTCCCAATCCATAGGTTGCCATTTCAGTCTGTCGATTGTTCTGCTTGCTGTGGAGATTCTAGTTTGGTATAGTCCTGTCTCATCTACTCATTGTTTTTGTCGTCTCTGATTCTGATGTCACTTTGTGAAGATCAACATCATCAAGCTTTTCCTTTATGCTTCCGTTAACACATTAGAAGTCCCACACATAAGTGGATGTTTGGCGCAGCTGTTCAGACATTAGTTGGGGTACCCACAACTCATATCAGAATACCTGCGTTTGAGTCCTGGCCCCACTCATCATTTCAGCTTCCTAATCAGTGTGGATCCTAAGAGGCAGCAGAAGAGCGTCCAGGTGTTTGGGTCCCTGTCAGCCCCCCCGAGAGACCTGAGTTGAGTTCTGGGCTTCTTGCCTGTGCCTCTTCGGCCCCAGTTCTTGTGAGGCTTTCAGGATCAAATTGAAGAAATCGTAAAAAGAAAAAGGCGGAAATCTAGCACCCAGAATTCACAAAGAATTGTTTTGCAAAATAAATAAATAATAATAACAATAAAGCCCCACATTTACTTATTTGAAAGATGGATTGGCAGAGAGGAGAAAGTGGGGTGCCCGGGGAGCAGGGCAGGGTGGGGTGAGGTAGGTATTTTAGGTCTGCTGGCTCACTCCCCAAGTTATTGCAAAGGTCAGACCAGATGTTCACAACAATCTGGGCTGGACCAGATAGAAGCCAGGAGTTTTATGTGGATCTCTTAGGTGACTGCATAGGCTCAAGTTCTTGGGTCATCTTCCACTATGTTTCCAGGCACAGTAGCAGGGAGCTGGATCAGAAGTGAGAGACACTGGGGAGGTTGTCACCGTGGTTAGTGGTTTAATTAGCTAGGCTACGGTACCAGCCCCACAAAGAACTCTTACGGCTCCATAATAGATGCTCCAATTAAAATATGGGCAAGGAGTGTGTGTGTTAAGACACTCCTCAGGATACCTGCATCCTGTGTTGGAGTGCTAGGTCAAGTCTGGACTACTGTATTTGTCATCCAGCTTCCAGCTAAGGTGCCTGGGAAGCAGCAGGTGCTGGCTCAAGTACTTGAGTTCCTGCTATCCATGTGGGAGACCTTGTTGTACTTCCCGTCTCTTGCTGGCAGCTTGGCCCAGCTGTTGTGGCCATTTGGAGAGTGAACCAGTAGATGGAAGATCTTCCAGCCCCACACTTCTCTGCCACTCTGCTTTTCAAAGAAATCAATATTTTTTTTATAAATGCATGAAAGTGTTAATTATGAATTTGTAAATAAAAAAGGTAAAACATGATGAAACCATAATCAAAAAGATTTTCAGCTTCATTGCTTTTATTTTATTTTATTTTTAAAGATTTATTTATTCTATTACAAAGTCAAATATATAGAGAAGAGGAGAGACAGAGAAAGATCTTCCCTCTGATCCAATGATTCACTCCCCAAGTGAGCGCAACGGCCGATGCTATGCAAATCCAAAGCCAGGATCCAGGAACTTCCTCCGGGTCTCCCACATGGCTGCAGGGTCCCAAAGCCATCCTCGACTGCTTTCCTAGGCCATAAGCAGGGAGCTGGATGGGAAGTGGAGCTGCCGGGATTAGAACTGGCACCCATATGGGATCCCGGCACGTTCAAGGTGAGGACTTTAGCCTCTAGGCCACGCCACCAGGCCCCAGCTTCGTTGCTTTTTAAGAAAATGCAAATCTAATCCTCAATGAGATACCACTTCCCACCTTCCATAGTATAGCTACATTGAAAAAAAAAAAAAAAAAAAAGAAAAGGGAAAAAGGAGCAGCAGCCTGCTTGGAATGCCCACAGCTCCCAATTGGAGTGCCTCGGTGTGATTCCGAGCTCTGCTCCAGGCCCAGCTTTGGGGCAGTACCTGTCTTGGGAGACTGCAGGTGAGGATGGACTGGTTGGACTCCTGCCTTCAGTAGGGGAGGCCCCAACTTCAGTTCCTGGCCTGTTGTTGAGGCTAACCCAGGCCTGGCTTTTGTAGGTATCTGGGGAGTGAAACAACCCTTGGAGATCTCTGACTGCTTTTCCAATAAACAGTAAGAAAGGTCGGCAAGGATGTGGACAGGTGGAATGTTCAAATAATTCTGGTGGGAATGTGAAATGTTGCAGCCCCCATGGAAGACAGTTTCCCGAATGTTGAATATAGAATTACCATAGAACTCAGCCCTTCCTGGATATGTGCTCAGGAGAATTGACTTACAGGTGAGTGTTCACACTAATTTAACTCATTTCCATGACCTGAATGTCTGTATCCTTCCAGAGCGCTCAGAGGAAAGAGATGTGATGATAAAGCAGGAAGAAGTCATCTTTGAGGCGGAGGGCAAGCCCAGACCAGGCTCTGAATCCACTGGTGCCCTCTGCCCAGCCTCCAAGACTGTGCTATTTGCAAGTTACCCAGGTGTAATGTGTTTTGTGATGACAGTCCAAACAGACTAAGACCTCCATAAGAACCTCAAACTGGAAACAACCCGGGTGTCTATTAACTAATGAATAGGTAAAGAAAACATGATTTTGTCCACACAATGGAATATTACTCGGCCATAAAAAATGAAGCATTGGTATTTGTGACATGAATAAATATCGAAAATCTTGTATTAAGTGAATGGAGCCAATCATCAAAGATCACATATGGCATGATTTCATTTATTTGAAATGTCCAAAATAGGCAAATCCTTAGAGACAGAAAGTAGATTAGAAGTTGCCAAGGGAGGAAGGAATTGGGACACAAGAGGTTTCTTTGAGGGATGGTGAAAATGTTTCAGAGGTAGATAGTGGCAATGGTGACGAATGTGCAGTTTTTTTTTGATTATGCTGAAATCTGCCGAGCTCTTTACCTTTTAAAGGAGCAAATTGTACAGAATGTAAATTGTATCTCATTTTCTTAAAATGTGTATCAGTGTGTCATCACAAATTTGCAATCCAGTAAACTTCCTTTGTAAGGAAGTTTTCTATTTTCTATTTTTTAGTTGAAAATGATTGGAAAGGTATATGTTGGATATATATACCAGGATATTTTTGCAGAAACGGTACTTCAAAACTGTCAAAAATTGTGTATGCAATTTATGTGTCATTTTTATTCAAAGTCTTATAAATATTTGTATTTCTTTTTTTAAAGATTTATTTTTTAGTTTTATTGGAAAGTCAGATATACAAAGAGGGAGAGAGACAGAGAGAAAGATCTTCTGCCCTTTGATTCACTCCCCAGGTGGCCACAACAGCTGGACCTGAGCCGATCTGAAGCTATGAGTCCGGAGCCTCTTCCAGGTCTGCTACATAGGTGCAGTCGAGGACAGCTTTGAGCCATCCTCGACTGCTTTCCCAGGTCATAAGCAGGGAGATGGATGGGAAGCAGGACCACTGGAATATGAACTGGCATCCATATGGGATCCCAGCACGTACAAGGCAAGGACTTTATCCTCTAGGCTACCATGCCACACCCTATATTTGTATTTCTAAACATATAGTTGCTAACAATATTTTTTTGTGTACAAATGTTTCATTCAAAACATCTGAAAATGCTGAAATGAAAATTATATTTTATTTTTGCAATTATAGTTTTGTATCTAATTTTTTAAAAAGCCCTATTAGTAAATGTCCAAAGATACATTTTTTTTAAATGGACATAACTTGATGCTTTGCTTATCATTAGCTGTTATTGTTTTTAATTTAGTATTGTACTGAAGTTTAGAAACAGACGAATACTGAACAAGTTAACATGAGGTTAGAGAATATTTTCTGAAACAGGGACTTAATATACATATTTAAAACAAATTTCTGGAAAATATTATATAGGAAAGTGACTGCTTTGCTGCAAAATAGTTTTTTCCCATTATTTTTCTTCAGATCTAAAGTAACAAGATATGTGATTTAAAATTTTTAAACTTTGTATTTTGCCAATGTTTCAATGTACACGAATTCAGTATTCTAAGATACCAAAGTCATGCCTCTTAAGCAGTTTTACTCCTTGAAACTAAAGACTGTTGAGTTATTTGATTAGCTGATTCTAGAATTTGACCTGGAGCTTATGTAATTAGAAGAGACTCTAGTTTTCCTCATTTAAGAACCTGGTTAGCATATGACAGTCTCGTTTCGGAGAAGTCAGACCTCCCCACTGCTGCTTTTTATAACCTTTAGCTTCATTCAGAATCCACACGAGCCTTGGTGTGAGGATGGTATAAGCACGGCAAGCAACATGGGGTAAGTGTGTGCTTTTATATGCTTTAAAGGATGCAGAAGAGGGAAATATTTTTGGAAGAAGAGCAACCCTTACCAGATAATATTAATTGAAATAGAAAATATGCTAACATTTCTCTGAGGCAAGCACTCAAAGAAATAACTTTTATTCAAGTTATACCAACTTATAAAATACTCATTCCTTTCATTGCTTAATTTTTATATTACAGGTTGTCAGCTAATAAAATATTTCAGGGGGCTTAAGCTGTTTGTGTATTCAAATATTTGGTTGAAGCTGAGTTAAATTTTGGGAATAGCCTTTAAGAAAGAATGGTAGAATTCTTGATTTATAAGGCAGCTTTAATCTAACATGTACATGTCTCTTTGGGACTGAGAATAATTAAGGAATGAAAAAGATGAGGGACTTAGGGAGGTTGATTTATACCTTTATAAAATAGGAAAAGGATGGAGGACGGAGTTCACTGCTCTGTAGGAAAAAGGTGTGTGCTGCTTCATTTCACAGGGCCATTTATTATGAGATCTAACTCTGAGAACTTTCTGAGTTTGAGGGACATAATGAGAAGAATTGCGTCTTGCTTAAGAGGTTTCTTTTCTTGAGTGAGAATGGGATTCCATTGTAAGTAATACTGAAATGATATAGTTTCATATGCTGGAGCAGTAGAATTCTGAATATAAAGAAATGTCTCTCTGTAGAAATGCATCATCCTTTTAGCTTTTTTATATAGCTCCTCTTAATAGAAAAATACATTGTTGCAAATGGTATAACTGCTACACTGAAATAATCAAAGATTCACACTGGAGAGAAAAGTTCTGACAGGTCTATTCCAGTTTCCACAAATTCAATTAATGTCTACATTTTGGTTGATACTATGGACTCTAAAGATACAATCTAAACCAGTTTGCAAACTCAGAGGGTTTTGGAGAGATCAACATTACTGTTGTTGCCCTTTAATCCAACGTTAATAATTCCTTTTGCAACTAAACATTAGCAGGTATGTGCCTTGTACTGATTCCATGCACACTGAGTTGATTTGATCTGGGACAGAACTGAAGAGTCGGGCTCTCGGATGGTCTGCTCTGCTCTCTCCTTCCTCTTGCCTTGGCCGAGTGTGCTTCCACACACAGAGTAAAGGTGTTCTCGCAAACACCTTCCTGGCCCCCATCACCCTCCCTCCCTTCCCACTTCCTTCCTTCCTACCTTCCCTTTTCCATCTCGCTCTTTTTTTTTTTTAGTTTTGTTTCTTTATTTTGAATCTTATGTTACAATTCCATAACGTCTTGGATTTCCCTGCCGCCTCTCCTCCTATTTCCAACCCCCACTGATTTTCCCTGCATTATTACGATAGTATAGTCCTTCATAAGCAGTCATAAATCGATCAGTCTGTTATTTTAAGTGCGTGTTGACACTTCTGGTACAGACAATGCCAGACAGTCCAACATCCTGTTGTCAAGATATACCCAACAGTTTCGTTTGGAGTCTGTCTTTGAGTTGGAAGTAGAGATGCATACTGCATTGTATTTTCACATCTGGATATGATAGGTCTCTCTTTGATTACGTTTCTTTGACAACAACAATTCTCAACCATTTTGAGAGTCAAGGATTATTTTAAGAATCTTCTGAAACCACTCTCAAAAAACCCCCACGAACTTTGCATATAATTTTCAAAACATTTTTAAGTGGCCTGAAACATAATTTACAGACTCCAGCTAAAGAAACTTTGCTTTTACTTTAGAATTGGAGTATGAGTTTTCCATTACTCTTCTTACTTTCCGGATTTTTATGAAATATAGGGATCTTCAAGTTATTTCTTCTCTCAGGGAGCAGTGTCTAAATGATGATTCCCTCCCCACATAAGTCACATGATAATGAAACAATTTACCCAATATCCAGCTCTCATCATGTCACTGCTATTGGTCCTTGAGGACTTGATTAATCATTGTGCCTTTCAAGAATACCAGGAATCACCCTGGGAGTTTTACACGAAAAAAAAAAAAATCTTCATATGATGAACTAAGCAAATAATAAATTGCTGAATAATACATGGAACATTCTTCTGATTGGTAGCTTCTGGATTATTTTGATCCTGCTTGATATAATATACATTAACTTCTGTGTAAGTGTTCAAAAAAATCAGAAAAATAGAAGGAGAGCATGGTAGCTATTTAGATACTCAAATTTGTGCATTTGAGAAACTATGTAGAGTTCATTTCCTACAAATGAGGGATTAGCTGTTTCTATGTGTTTTTGGAACCTACTGATTTTCAAGTTATCTGAGGATGTAATGTCCTTTTATGGGTCTCCCCCTTCCCTTTCCGCTTTCCCTCAGGATATAGTGACAAGGAAAAAATAGGAGATTCTAATACTCTCTGAAAAGACTACTCTTTATGTTTCATTGCATTCCTGTGGGCAGGCTGGGTAGCCTGCTTTATAAAGGCAGGGAAAGAGAGAAGTGGAAGACCCTCACTGTGTTAGCTGCTCCAACACCTGCTAATTAGCATAGCACCTGGGTGGAGGATGAATGTTGGGAAGGAGTGGTTGTACTTCTTACTGAGATGCTTTTCATATCTTTTCCCATCTTCAAGTAATTACTCAGTGTATCCCTAATTGACATATGGGAAAAATAAAAGTTAAGACTCTGCTAAAATTGTAAAGCCAAGAAGTTTGTGATTGTACCAAATTTAGTCTCCTGTTTAGTTTCTTGGTACAAATAGGTTTAGAACAATTTTAATTTTTTATGAATGTATTTTCTACTTCTGAATTTGGGATTTAGAATCCAACTCTTTTTCTTGGGAAAGCATCCACTTAGCTAAGTAACATTAAAAATTTTGTTTCTATTGTGTCCTCCTTTCTTTTTAAATAGTCACTTCTCTCATTCAAGCCTTCGTTACATCTCATTGTTTTCTTAAACTGTTTATTTATTTGAGAAACAAGGAGGCAGAGAAGGAGAGAGGAAGACAGGTGTCCCCTTGTTCACTCCCCATATGTTCACAATATCTGAGGGTGATCCAGGCCAAATGCGGCAGCTCAGAACCCAGTTTGGCTCTGCCATGTAAGTGACAGACATCCAAGTACTTGAGCCACGACTCGCTGCCTTTCAGGGTGCACATAAGTTGAAGGCAGAAAATGAAAATGAGAGTGGAGCTGGACTTGAACCCAGGGATCCAGTTAAGGGATGATAGCAATCTAGCCAACTACTTGACTGCTATACCAAATGTCTGTCTCTACTTAGGTTGCTAGAAGTGCCTATTCGCTGGTCTTACCCTTTTTGCCTTTATTAGAAATGTAGATTTACAGAGAGAAGGAGACAGAGAGAGATTCCCCAACCCACTGGCTCACTCCCCAAAAGATCTCAACAGCTGCAGCTGAGGCAATCTGAAGCCAGGAGCCAGGAGCTTCCTCTGAGTCTCTCACCTGGGTGCAGGATCCCAAGGCATTGGGCCATCTTCTACTGCTTTCCCAGGCCACAAGCAGGAGCTGGATCAAACATAGAACAGCTGGGACATAAACCAGCACCCACATGGGATGGCCACTTGGAGGGAGGGCCAGCTAGTTTAGCTAAAGCACCAGCCCCTCACTGGTCTCATTATAGCTATCTTTTTCTTTCATTGGTCTTTTAAAGATTTGTTTGAAAGGCACAATGAGAGAGAGAGAGAGAGAATCTTTTATCTGCTAGTTTTCTCTCCAAATGCTGCAATGGATGCATCTGGGCATTCCAAAACCAGGAACTTTGAATGTCATCTGGGCTTCCCATATGAGTGCCAGGGGTCCAGGAACTTCGGTCACCTTCTGCTGCTTTTCTCAGGTGCATCAACAGAGAGCCGGATTGGAGTGGAACAGTTAGGACTTAAGCCAGTGCTCATGTAAGATGCCATCATTGCAGTTAAACCCACTGCATCACAGTGCTGGCCACTGTAGCTATCTTTTCTCTACAGCCCCCTAGGATCAATTCTTAATCAATAATCTTGCTACTCCTATCCTCAAAAATTTTTCTGTAATCCCTTCTCTCCATCGCAGAGTGGGTTCCAGTGTTATTCATGGCTCTATCTCCAATCTGCCTGTTTAGCCTCAGCTTCTGTTCTGTTTTCCTTGCTTCCTAGCATCCCTCAATCCACACATACCAACAACCTTGCACTTTGCTCCTTTGCTGATCCTCTTTTTATCATTTCTCTATCAGGCAAAGTCAGTGCAAATCCCATCTGTTTGATGAACCGTTTTCTAATCTCCACAACTGGAAATCACCTCCTCTCTGCTGAACATTTCAGGCACTTTATAGTGTTTTTTTTATGTCAGTTGTCCCAGTACATCACATAGTTTAGGTATTTTTGTGGTCTGACTTTCCTAATAAATTGTAAGTTCCTTGAAACAGGAACAATGTCATTTTAATATTTATTTTCTTTTTTAAAGATTTATTTAATTATTTGTTTGAAAATCAGAGTTTCAGAAAGAGGGAGAGATAAAAAGAGAGCTTCCATTGGGGCCAGCACAATGGCTTAATCGGCTAACCCTCTGTCTCCAAGTGTGGCATCCGCTATGAGTGCCAGTTCATGTCCCAGCTGCTCTGCTTCCCATATAACTCCAGACTTGTGGCCTGGGAAAGCAGTATAAGATGGCCCCAGTGCTTGGAAACCTGCATCCATGTGGGAGACCGGAAGAATCTCCTGGCTCCTGGGTTCAGATTAGCTCAGCTCTGGCCATTGTCTTTCCAAAAAAGATGAAAGAAAGAAAGAAAGAGAGAGAGAGTGAGAGAGAGAGAGAAGGAAAAAGAGAGAAAGAGAGAGAAGGAAGGAAGGAAGAAAAAGAAAGGAAGGAAGGAAAGTAATTTCCTAAAAAAGAGATCTTTGATCCACTGATTCACTTGCCTAATGGCCACCAGAGCCTGGCCTGAGCCAGGACAAAGATAGGAACCAGGGACTTCATTCAGGTGTTCCATTTGGGTGGCAGGGGCCCAAGTACTTGAGCCATCCTCTCCTGCTTTCCTACGCCATAAACTGAATTGGAAGTGAAGAAGTTGGTACTGGAACCAGTGCTTGTATGGGATGCTGGCATTTAGGCAGTGGCTTTACCTGCTGTGCCACAGTGCTGGCACCTCATATTTGTATTTCTACTAGTACCTGCTCCAATGAACTTTACATAGTATATGCTTAATAAGTACTTAATGAATTAAAATGAAGTACTTTTCCTATAATTCACAAAAAAAATCTGTGAACTCAATTTAGCCCAACTCACCACTTTTTTTTTTTCCTAATAATATGTCCCATTTTCCAAGTTCCTATTTGAAGAGTTCACTTGAGTGAGTAGTTTCCAAAATGTGGGTGATGTAAGGATAAAAGACAAGAACCAGGGCTCCAATGACACGCTTAAGGCTTCTGGAGAGGGAAGAATGTGTTGTGGATAAGTAGAAAGCACACGTGGACTCGAAGGGAAGGTGATAAAACATACCAGAATTTTTAAAAAATTGTCCTTGGTTGTAGATAGTATCCTGTTGGGATTTGATTCATGAGCCCGTGAAACAAAAGTCAAAGTAGCAGTGGCTACAAATCAGTCTTTTCTCTCAAGCCTATAAAATTTACCTAATTATTCTTAGAGAAACAGAGGAAGAGAGGAAGCTATTTGCACCTTCAGTTACTCCCCTTCCCCCAGTACTCCAAACAGGCAGGATTGGACCAGTCCAAAGCCAGGAACTACAGAACTGGAGAATGCAGCAGGGAACAACCCCTTGAATCCTCGCTGCATCAGCAGAAAGCTGGATTTAGGAGCTGTAGTCCAGTATCCAAGCCAGGTACTCCAACAAGGGACACAGGCCTCCCCAACAGCCTTCCAGTTGCTAGACTGAATGGCTGTTTTTCTCTTGCATTAAAAAAAGAAAATCTCAGAAGTAGACAGTCCGGGGCTGTTGGATTGGCTCTTTAGTGTGAGAATCCTAGGTTCCTCTTGTCTTGCTCTTCTGTTGTTAGTGTATCTGTTGCCTTTTGGGGCAAGCAGGTTGCTAAGGCTCCACCCATCTCATTGGTATTCAGCTAGTACAAAAAAGGAATGGGAAGAATAAGAAAAACCTGAGTGTTCCTTTTAAGGAGACTTCTGAGAGGTCACTCATATTATTTCTGCTTATCCAAATACAATCCAAATGGTTAGAAACCTAATTTTATGGTTCTATCTAACTGTGAGGGAGAATGGGGAATACAGTGTGCTAATTGAATTACTAATGTAAAAGGGGAGAATGAATGACTACTAGCAAGGTCTGGCAAGGCCAGTATCATGCCTTCGTTGGCCTCACTGATTCCTTCAAAACCAAGTACAGCGTCATGGCGATTGGGCATTTAACCTCATGGATAAGGCGCCCATGTGCTGCATCACAATACCGCAGCTCAGTGCTGACTCCTCAGTCCAGCTTCCTGGCCATGCAGGCTCAGGAGCCAGTGGTGATGGCTTGGACAGTGGAGTCTTCCATATGTGGGAACTGGCTGCGTTCCCAGCTCCCCCACTTCATCACTAGTCCTGGCTCATCCCCAGCCCAAGTCCTGCCAGTTACAACGCTTCCAAAAAGTGAACCAACAGAAGGAAGCTGTCCAACTCAGTCTCTCTACTCCTCAAACAAGTAAATAAATCATTTCTTGAACAAATTATACCACTATGTACAAGAGCATTGTTTGTAGAAAAATTTTCAGTAATATTAAGGAGAAACAGAGCAACCCATGCTGGAAATAAACAGATTTCCCCAAGCCTAAGGGACAGGGCCCTTGACAAATGACAGAGGCGACTAAGGTAAGCCTTTGCCACCATATCCACCACAGCCTGGCACCTGAGCTTCATCTCCTTTAGTCCCTGCATCCTACTGTGAAGTGAGGATCATTATGGCTATGCCAGTTGTGCAAGTAGATCAGGAAAATAAAGTCGAGATTCAGTGAGTAGCCAGACTGCCTAAGAGGCTACAGAGAATGAAAAAGAAACCCAGAGCTGGTGTGAGGCCTGCTGTACAGCCAACCAAAACCGTATAAATCAGAGAATATTTTCCAAATGGATTTGTACCTAATTCTAGATCACCTCAATGAACCGCCTCAGACTATTACAAACTTATTTCACTTGTCACTTGAAGCAAGTGATTTCTTTTAATATGGGATCCTTACATAAAGGCTGGGTTTGTGGTTTTCAGTGTTCTAAGATCAAAGGATTACTTGAAATGCTTTTCATTCAGCAGAGCACTCTAAGCCATGTTGGAACATTCCAGCTCTATGTTTTAAATACACAGGAATTTTCACTAGTCACTGCAATAAAAGAAATACAGAAGTGGCTTGGCTACTCAATACCAACTCACTTTAAAACTACAAGGCTGGGATGGGCATTCGGAGCAGCGATTCCGCTCTGTGGAACACCTGTGTCTCACAATGCCTGCATCCCACACCGAGTGCCTGGTTCAGGTCCTGGTTGCACTTCTGAGTCTTCCTGCTGATGCATACCAAGGAAGGCTGCAGGATGGTTCCAGTCGTTGGGTTCCTACTCCCACACGGGAGACCCAGACCAACTTCTAGGCTTTTGGCTTCTGTCTGGACCGTCTTCAGCTGTTGTAGGCATTTAGGGAGTGAACCCGTAGGAGGAAGATCTCTCTGTCTCTTACTGCCTTTCCAATAAATCGAGTTAAAAATATTTACTAAAAAAAAATGTTTACTTAAAAATGAAAGACTAAGGGAAACCAGGGCCCTTACTCATTTACATTCTATAATTTTGAACTCTGAGGACAATTTCGACTATTAGAATATTTCTAATGAATTGATATATAACAAAAGCTTTTAGTTATAACACTATAGGGAGAAAGGATGATATAAAATGCAAGGTGCCTGTCACTATCAATGGCATTTTGTTTTTTACAGAACATCTAGAGAAATCAGGAAGAAGATGTCAAAAAAATGATGTGATGTCTCCTAGTGGAGACAGGGCACGAGGTGAGTGACAATTGTAAAGAATTGTTTCTGGTAAGAACACAGGTAAATGGAGAGCTTAGTTTAAACCAGTGAGTATTTGTGAAGTAGGTACATTGTAAATTACTTTGAATATGTTTGTAACCTTTCTTTGAAAAACATCAATAAACAAATTGGTTAAGCATCATTTTACCAGTGAATAGTCAGAAAAATAGCTGCCTTATAAGTTAGCCATGTGACATCACCATTTACCTGCTTATATGAATGCTATTCATGTGAAAGACGGAGAGGATGGGGAGGTGAAGGAAGAGAGAGAAGAGAGAATGGGTGGAGAGAGAGAGAGAGAGACAGAGATTATCCCATCCTCTGGGTCACTTCCCGAATGCCTGTGACAGCCAGGGCTGGGCCAGTCTGAAGCCACAAGCCTGGCGCTCCATCCAGGCCTCCCATGTGACGAGAGGCGTTCAGGTACTTGAACCATCCTTAACTTTCATTCCAGTTAGCAGGGATCTGGATTGGAAGCAGAGCACCAAGACTTGAACTGCCTTTCCGATAAGGGTGCTGATATTGCAGGAGGTGGCTTAGCTCGCTGTGCCACAGTGCCAGCCTTATGTTTTCGTAATTTAGCTTTCCAAGCAAAGCATGCAAATAATAGCCTTGTTGATTTATTTCTGTTTGGCTCCCATTAGTCCAATATGCCTCACTGAAAATCCAATGTTAGTCTCACCTACTTCTTGTCAGCGACTTTGTGAAGTTTCAAGGATGCCTTCACTGATGAATATTTATTATTTATTATTCACTTACATTTTTACTTTTAAGCTGCTATAAATTTTCAAACTGCTTCTAACTATGCATATGTTATTCCATGATATATGATGTGAAATATTTGTTAAAGATTTCTAACTCTACATGTTTATAGTGAACTTTTGTTTAAAAATTTTCCAATTTAGTTAAAAATTGCCCTGATTTTTCCAGTTTGTCTTTTCCAACTTTTAATTTTAAGGGAGGTGGGCGGGGGGAAATCCTTGCTGTCAACAAGCTCAAAAAAGTTATGTGAATCTGGTTGGTTTAAACATGAGCATTTATTTCTGAATTAAATTCAACTTAACCTTGTCTTGAGTTCTTAAACTCTTCACGTGTGGTGAAATGTGAATAATGATAAAAATATATTTATCTTTAAATCTCAGTTAATTTTGTACCATTCTCAGAAACATCTAAAAACTTGAAAATTGAGTAACATCTCCTGTAAGAAGATGTGCTATGCTTGTACTGAAACTTCAAGTCCATAACTTTAAGAGGATATGATATTATGCTAAGTGAAATAAGGTGGACACAATCATTACATTTTCTGACACGTGGAATTTTAAAAAGCTGAACTCACAGAAGTAGAGTGGGGCTTAGCAGATGCTGCAGGTGGGTGGGTGAGAAGCTGGAATGGAGAGATGTGGATCAAAGACTATAAGCTTCAGCAGGAATCATTTGGGCATCTATGGCTCAGCATAGTGACTACAGTTGTTGTGCTGTGTATTTCAAAATAAAGGAGTAAATTTCAAATGTTCTCACCCCACAATGTTAAGTGAATGAGGTGATGGATATGCTAATTAGTTTATTCAGCAATTCTCAATTGTGTACCTATGACATTGCATTATAATGTATAAGTATATATAAATCAAGATTTTTTTTTAAAAGAACCAGGGGCCTGCCAAATACAATAGATAAGAATAATAGATGGTGCTTACCCTAGGGGAGCTTTTAGTGTTGTGTGAGAAACTGATGTGGAGATTATTGGGTATACTTCCCAGCAGGAAGAGATACTGGGGCACGAGGCTGCAGTGGAACAGGTGCAGACTTTGACTTGGTGCTGCAGGGCAGGCTCCATAGAGAAGGAGGTGCTTGAATTGAACCATGAAGGATAACAGCCATTTCACTAGGCAAGGAAAGCTATTTGAGGGATAGAGGATGAGAGAGACAGATATGGAGGACTGGTTGTGTTTGGTGAAATGCATGAGCTGTAATTATTCATCAGTATCGTGCATGCTAGTGACTACAAAGTATGATTTGAGATGTTATGAAATGACCTAATCAAGTTATGTCAGCTCATCATCCCTGGCTGTTAAAAACATCAAAACTGCATGAACTGATGTCTACCTGACCACAAGCACAGGTGAAGGCCCCCATCCAGGCAGCATCTCCAAGGGTGTGACTAGATAAGCAGCCCCAGAGAGAGCAGTGCAGTAGCAAGGTCCCCTAAAACAGAGCTGGATTAAAACGCCCAAGGCAGGCTAAAAACCTAGCACATCCCCACTCAACATTTAAGTGGAAACTTTCGCCTGTGTGAAGAAGGGTGGGGAAGTCAGCTCCAAGAGCAGAACTCAGCTTCCAGTCCAAGTGCAACAGCAGTTCAGTTCTGTCCTTACACTGACTGCACCACTCAGCAAAGGCTTTTTGGGGACCATGTATGGCGACTCCAGGATGCAAGTGCATACTTTACTCCCACCCTAAACATTTCCACACACATGTTTACCTATTTGCCACCTCTGGGAGCTTGATGAGGCATTCTTTTCAATCATGTGAAAGTACTCTCCTTGAGGTAAATCCTGGCAGGTGTAGTTTCCGCCTCCTCATGCTTCCAGGGATGTCACAGTGCCGTGAGATGCTGAGGCATAGGTAGCTGTCGAATCCAGTCCTCAATCAAGGCTGCATGTGCCTCTTTGCTGGAGAGCACCTTTCCTACCACAGCTGGACTGAAGCTGCTGCTGCAAATGCAAGCCTTCCATTTTGGGCCCCGCAGTGGTGACCAGTTCCTGCAAGAGGCTCCTTTCTGAGCTAAGTACTTTGGATCTCTGAAGGTGCTTAGCACACCATCCCTTCCTGGGAGATCTTTACCTGTAGAAAACCCAGGGGAACCCACTATATGCTTTTTCTCTTATGTCTATTAATTTCAGACTACGGCTAGTCTTTTGGTTTTAAACTAAGCAAAATCATAATAATTGTTTTGATTATAATTATATTGCCAGGCTTTGCTTAAAAAATACTTATATAATTGTAATTATACAATCATATTTATATAGATATAATAATTGTAATCATATAATTTATGTGGTATGTAATATATCATAGACATATAGTGTATTATATATAACATAGACCATTTTATATAAATATTTAAATTTGTATTTTATATTTAAAATAATTATATAATAATTACTTTTAAAAAGCAAAGTCTGGTAATAATTGTGACTGGAGACTTACATCCATATGCAAACCTGAGCTATCAGACTCTTTGGAGGTTAATAATTTTCCCAAGGTCACCCAGCTATTTCATTCATGGACCTGGGATTTAAATCCAGGTCACCCATGCTTCAGAGCTCATCTTCTCCATCTCTGCCCCCTAATGGCTCATAGCCTTGTTCTCAGTATTGCTCTCAATTAGCTGAAATGTTAGCTGAGAACAGAATAAGGTGGTTTTCTTCTTCTTTTAATCTCTCAAGATCTACAGAGAGAATTGCAGCTCTGATAACACATCATGAGGTGAAATGTTTGGGCAGGGGCTGAGCACTATGCCATTTTCACTTGCTTAAGCGATGCTCCTCAATGAGCTTGAATAGTGCTAGCAGATCCCTCGGTAACAGTCGTGAGCCATTGTATTTTTTTTCTGGCACACCAGCTTAGAACTTTGTCAAGTCAACCTTCGTGGACCTCATTTTCATTTTCTTTCTCCTTAAAAAAATTTTTTTTTGAAAGGTAGAGTGAGAAGGGGAGAACAAGGGATCTTTCATATGTTTGTTCACTCCCTGAATTCCCGCAACAGCCAGGTTGGGGCCATGCTGAAGCTATGAGCCAGGAGTCTGAGCTGGGACTTGAGTTGGCACAGTGATGTGGGATGCTGTCATCGTAAGTGGTGGCTTAACCCACTCTGCCACTACGATGGCAACATGATTTCATTTTCTTTATTTATAAAGGTGTCGGAGTTTGGGGGGTTGAACTCTGCGTGATGTTTCTGTTTGATTTTCTTCCCACTCTATGGTGAATCCTCAGTTTATGTAGCAAGTAGTTCTGATGGGTATAGTTTTCCATTGATTTCTCCTAAATATGAGATTGTCTCATTCATTTATTCAACAGCTCTTTGTTATTCAACAGGGCCTACTCTGTGCATAACCCTAGGTTAAGCCTTGCAGGAATGTAGAGTGAAATAAAGTACCCAAGTTGGGGTGGGCATTTGGCTCAGTGTCTAAGGTGCTAGTTGAGACAACTGCATCTTGTACCAGAACGCCTGGGTGTGAGTCCCACCTCTGCTTCTGAACCAGCTTCCTGCTAGTGGCCATCCTGGTAGGCAGCAGATAGATAATGACATAAGAACTTGGATCCTTTCCATGCACATGAGTGACCCCGATTGGGTTCTGGGCTCCTGGTTTTGGCATGACCCAGCTGTGGCTATTGCAGGTATCTGGGGAATGGACCAATGGAGGGAGAATCTTTATTTGTCTCCGTCTTGCTGCTTTTCAAATAAAATGGAAACAAATACATGTTAGGAAAAAAAAACAACAACCTTTAATATCTTGGTAATTTAAATGATAGTGGAAAGGGAGATATAAATGTAGTGGCCAGGCAAAATCTTTCTAATAAAATGACATTTAATCCAATCATCGGGGGTTATGACAGTACGCTTTTCACAAACTGAAAGCTAAACAGTATTTTAAGAAGAAAGGCTCTGTTATGTATGGGAACATTATACCCAAATTTATAGTGCCTCCGCTAGAGGCAGAGCCTAGGCCGAACAGTGGATAGGAAGGTGTTAAAAAAAATTCAAGGACTGCCCTGGAAATCCTGCTACTAAAGGACTGGGATAGATTTTAGATTCATTCTGTATCTGCTGGCTCATTCACTGTCCATCACAAATTTTGTTTTCAAGATGATGGGCATGGGTCCTCACACAACTGAATCGCTGACACAAGGGGCCAAGGACAAGTCTTCCTGGTGTTACAAGGCAAGATGAGGGCTCGCTTGTGGCAGTGAGGTTTCTGAGAGGCATCCATCCCAAAGTGGACGAGCGCAGGAAAGGACTGACTTTGCCTTAGATCCAAATTGTTAGGATTTTGTGTATGTAACAAGACCTAAGCTGTTGCAGACCAGCCTGGGACTGTGAAAATGCACGTCAGGGCCTTCATAGGACATTGCAGTCCTTTGTTCTACTCTTACAGTATGGATTCCCTTTAACCAGTTTTTTGTCTCTCAGTCTCTACATCCCTCACTGTTGCTTACCAGATTTTTAGGTGCGGGAACACTGATTTAATTCCCAATTGATAATTGATTGGGGAGATGTGCTATCACGTTATCTTTGACAGTGTTTGGGAAGGTTAATTGCCTTTGTCAGCAATATTCTATTGAGTTTCTGTTCTAGCTGAGAACATACAGTGGGTACCAGGGACATTTTACTCACAAAGATTCTAATCAGTTTAGAAAGTGGGATTATGTACATAAGACAGGGAAGAGCAGAAAAATGAAGGATTTGATTTTGATTGAATTGTTATGGTCATTCTGATAAAGAAGAGATAATATAGATTAAAGGGGGGAATTTTCTAGAGAAGAGGTGAGCCTGAGTTAGCTTTCGGGGCATAAGTAAGGCTTGGACAGTTGAGGTGGTGTGAGGACAGTCCAGCAACTGAGAGGCAGTGTAGCAGCGATGTCAGTTATAACTGCGCCTGGAGGTGGTGGGGATCCCGAGGCGTTGAAAACAAGACTGGAGGGGTGCTCAGAGACCTCATGAGGATCTGAGGCTGTGCTTTATTTCACAAAGAAGGAAAGACCTATTCGTGTTTTCAAGGGGGAATTAACAGATGATCAAAATGATATTGAAAGGGAACGAGTGGAGTAGCCATGAAGAGAGTTGACAAACCAGTTAGGATGCCTCCGCAGATCCCTAGGCCCAAGGTGATGAGGGGTGAACCAATGAAGCCACAGGGAAAAGAGGACAGAATTAAAGAAACCTCCTAAAGGGAGATTCTCAAAGATTTCCTGACTGCTGTCAGCAGGATGGCGGGAAGGTCATGGCAAGGTCAGCGGAGCTGTTGGTGACCAGGCTGGCCAAGTGTTAAGGAGGGGTATCTGTAGGCTAAGATGAGCAACGTGATTTACACAGGCCGAGTTTGAGGTAACCATGGATCAGCCTAGAAAGAAGTACCAGTACAACCGTGGATATTTATTTAGCAGAAAAAGGACCAGAAGCAAGGCCAGTTTTGTTTCTTTTTCTTAAAGATGTGGAACTAAAAAGATAGCTGAATTGTATACTAAAAGAATCAAGGATGGGAAAGTTATGAGCTGTACAATTTTTTTTTTCTTAAAGATTGGCCAAAAAATAACAGTAGCAGATTAACAATAGAAAAAGATTGAACGAAAGATACTAGTGGAAGACTGAGCGCGGGGTGACTCTGGCAAGGCAGCCATTAGTTGCTGTATCAACCGGTTTCGTGTTGCTGAATGATGTTTGCAGGTAGCCTGACAAAGTCTGGCCTCAACATTTAGGCCTGGGTATTTCTTTCTTACCTCCTCCTGCCATGGGGCAGGAGGTCTGGGCCTTTTTCCTTCTTCCTCCTGCCCCATGGCAGGAGGTAAGGGTTCTTTTGCTTCCAAAGTCCCCTCCCGTCACTAGGAGGGGGGCCTCCCTTCTCAACTTTTCTAATAAATATTGCTTTAACACTAGAAACAAACAAACAAACAACAACAACAAAAAGCCACACAGGCCCCACGTGGTGGCCTAGCGGTTAAAGTCCTCACCTTGGACTCCCCATATGTGTACCGGTTCTAATCCTGGCAGCCCCACTTCCCATCCAGCTCCCTGCTTGTGACCTGGGAATGCAGTGGAGGATGGCTCAAAGCTTTGGGATCCTGCACCTGCGTGGGAGACCTGGAGGAGATTCCAGGCTCCCAGATTTGGATCGGCGCAGTGCCAGTTGTTACGGTCACTTGGGGAGTAAATCATAAGATGGAAGATCTTCGTCTTGGTCTCTCCTCCTCTCTGTATATCTGACTTTCCAATAAAAATAAATATTAAAGAAAAAAGAAACATTTAGGGCTACAAGGACATTGAAGCTTTCTCATGTTATAGATGAGGACACGGAGCCCAGAGACAGTGCCTGATTCCCCACAGACCCCCTAGGAGTCAGATGTGGTCTCAGTCTAGTAATGTTCCCACTTGCTGGTCTGGGAGGCTGGAACTGTCTTTCTAAGCTTGGAAGAACACTTTTTCTTGGTGTTGTAGCAGGAAGCCTGATGAGCATGTTCTGAGATTATAGTAGAAAAAGACAAAATGCAAAGACCTTTGGAAAGTATCACACACACAGCATTGAAGGTGGGAGAGAAACGCAGCCCCAAGTGCACCAAGCGTGTGTTCCTTTGGATTGGCCTGCATGCGGGTAATGGGACCGAGTTCTTATGACACCACAGTCTACACAGGGAGTGGTTTTTGTTGTTGTTGTTTGTTTGTTTGTTTGTTTTTGCAGTCTTCCAAGGCAGCTGTAGAAGAGATTTTGAGTGAGGTTGTTCATTGTCTTCTCAAAGGACTTTCAAAGGTTTTGTAGAGCAGGACTGCTACACAACCATCTGGGATGGGAAAAGTGTGTCATTCAGATTGCAGACAGGAAGATTAACTTATTCTTATCCCAACTTATTCCAAAAAAAAAAAAAAAAGGGAAACTGAAATAATATGACAGAAGGTTTAGGAATCAGAATATATCTTCCTAGCAAAATCAACCCCAGTGTTTTCTGGATTCCAAGTGGAATGATTTGGCCTTTATCTCTTGGACTCAGGCTTATCAAATGTGGTAAAAAAAAAATTTGCTCCATTTTTAGGGTTTAGTGTGCCTTGACTGTGGGAAGGATACGTGTGGAATAAGTTGAAATTGTGAAAGAACTAATCACATCAATGATCCTTTGACACCTTTTATTGATCAATAAAATATGACCTAGTTCCTGTATTTAGATTAATGCTGCTGGGTTTTGCAATGATGGATTGTAAGATGCCCCCTGCTGGTAAGACTAGCTGGTGAATGAGGCCAATGATCAAGGTGGGCTCTATGAGGAGCATGTGGCGTGAGCTGCCCGCTGATGGTCGGGCAGGACTTGGGTTGACAGAGACCTTCAGGGACCAGGATTCTCAGGTTGGGGTACATAAAGCCTGTGGGTAGGCTGGTTCTGTATGGAGAGTGCAGGGATTTTAGTGGCAAGAGACCATCAGCATCCCCTGTCAAGAGTGCCTGGGTTGGGCCCGGCGCGGTGGCGCAAGTGGTTAAGTCCTCGCCTTGCACGCCCGGGATCCCATATGGGCGCCGGTTCTAATCCCGGCAGCCCCGCTTCCCTTCCAGCTCCCTGCCTGTGGCCTGGGAAGGCAGTTGAGGACAGCCCAAAGCTTTGGGAACCTGCACCCGCGTGGGAGACCCGGAAGAGGCTCCTGGCTTCGGATCGGCATAGTATCGGCCCGTTGCGGCTCACTTGGGGAGTGAATCATCGGACGGAAGATCTTCCTCTCTGTATCTCCTCTCTGTATATCCGCCTTTCCAATGAAAAAATAATAAAAATAAATCTTTAAAAAAAAAAGAGTGCCTGGGTTAAGCAAGGTCCCTTATTTTCAAGATTCTGCGACTTCTAGAGTCTACGCTGCCTGGGGGTTTTTGTTCACCGAGAAGTGGTAGGCCATGACTCAAGGGGAAGATTGAGTTTTACTCTATTTTCCTTCCTAGCTGTTCTGAAAGTGCTGAAGGCAGATTCAAATTGGATGTCATTTCATCTGAACTCTGAAAAAAAAAAATTCTCCTGGGAGAGGCAACTGTAACCTGGTTTCCCCTCTCACCTAAAATAGGCTTTGGTGACCGATGATCTATTTCACAAGGTACCACCAAGGCAGCCTGTGGCTCTGGTCCTGTGCACCTGCCGCTGCCTCTGTTTCCACAGTCTGTAACATTTCCATACTGCTACACCTTTGTGCAAATTAGAACATCCTGGGAGACAGAGGGAGTTCTCCTGTTGCCTGGGCCTCTTTCCCTCCATGTCTCTCCCAGGAGCCTCTCTTCCCTTCACTGCTTCTTTTTTCCAACAGAATGTTCCCAGGAAAAGTACAATGACATTCACTTGGTTTTCTTCTTAAGTAGGTCCCCCTGAAGGCCTGTGCTCTTGCACCCCCAGAGGTTGCTTTTTGCTGTTTTTTTTTTTTTTTTTTAACTTCCACTCAGATGAATCTAGGGAGAGAACATGCTTGAATGGTCATTTGAAAGAGTCAATCAGGGTAAGAGGGGTGATGGAGGGACCAGCATTGTGGTTCAGTGGGTTAAGCTACTGCTTGCAAGGCTGGCTTCCTTTACTGGAGTGCTGGTGTGAGTCCAGCTGCTCTGTTTCTGATCCTGCTTCTTGCTAATGTGTGTAGGAAGGCAATAGAAGATGGCCCAAGAATTTGGGGTCCTGTGAGCCATGGGAAGGACCAGGCTGGAGCTACTGGCTCTGGCCTGGCTTATCCCTGGCGGTTGTTTCGGTTGTTGTGGCCATCTGGGGAGTCAACGAATGGATGCAAGATGATGCCTGTCTGTCTCTATCTTTATCCCTTCCCTCTCCCTTCCTTATTCGTTCTCTATTTCTCTTCCTTTCAAATAAATCAGTACATAAGATCTTTTTTTATTTTAAAGATTTATTTTTATTATTTTTTATTGGAAAGGCGGATATACAGAGAGGAGAGACAGAGAGGAAGATCTTCCGTCCGATGATTCACTCCCCAAGTGAGCCGCAACGGGCCGATACTATGCCGATCCAAAGCCAGGAGCCTCTTCCGGGTCTCCCATGTGGGTGCAGGGTCCCAAAGCCCTGGGCTGTCCTCGACTGCTTTCCTGGGCCACAGGCAGGGAGCTGGAAGGGAAGCGGGGCTGCCGGGATAGAACCAGCGCCCATATGGTATCCCGGGCATGCAAGGCGAGGACCTTAACCACTTGCACCTGCCACTGCGCCGGGCCCCATAAGATCTTTAAAAAAAGAAAGCAACATGATGGAGCACAGCTTCCTGACCAAGCCCTCAGCCCATGGGACATTCAGACTTATTAAAGTTAGTCTGCGCCTGGCGCTGGGCAGGCTAATCTTCTGCCTGCTAGCTCCAGCATCCCAGCTAGGCACCGGTTCATGTCCCAGATGCTCCACTTCCAGTCCTCCACCTCTCTGCATCTGGCTTGGGAAAGCAGCGGAGAGCGCACCAACTCCTTGAGCCCCTATGCCCACATTGGAGACTGGGAAGACATTCCTGGCTCCCAGCTTCAGAGAAGCTCAGCTCTAGCTATGGCAGCCATGTGGGAAATGCACTATCAGATGAAAGATCTCTCTTTCTGTATCTCCTTATCTCTGTAAATTTGCCTTTCACATAAAAATTATAAATCTTAAAAAAAAGGTGGTCAGACACATTTCTGTGTGCCAGTTGCAAAATAAGTCAGAGCCCTGAGAAGTAATACAATCTAAAATTTTTACTGAGTTTTAAATGAGCCATTCCTAAATTTAATTTTCTGTAGCTAGTAGCTTGTGTGTGTGCATGCTATCATTTTTTTCATGATTAAATGTTGACACAGAACAATTAAACCAAATTGTTAAATAATGTCTGCTCTGACATTAGGCAAATGACACCAAAAAGTAACGTTATAGGGGAAAGAGAGGGAAATGACTGATGTTACTCCATATTCTGTCTTTTTAAAAATTTATTTGAAAGGCAGAGTTACAAACAGAGAAAGAGAGAGAGAGAGAGAGCGATCCTCCATCTGCTGGCTTACTTCCCAGATGACTGCAAACAGCTGGAGCTGGGCCAGTCTGGAGTCGGGAGCTTCTTCTAGGTCTCTCATGTGGGTACAGATTCCCAAGCACTTGGACCGTCCTTCTGTGTTTTTCCAGACTCATTAACAGGGAGCTGGATCAGAAGTGAAACAGCACTGGGGCTTCAGCTGATACTCATATGGAACACTGGTGCTACAGCATCAGCTTAACCCACTATGCCACAGCACTGATGCTTATTATTCCATATTGTAAAGAACCTTTGACGTGCTTTGATGTGTTCTATGGCATTCCCTGGTCTATGCTCTGCGTCTACTCTTGTGGGCTCTGAGAGCTTTGGGAATTGCTGGCAGCAATAGAACATCTGTTATAGTTGGTCTGATGTGAGACTATTCGTTGGGAAATCTATTGGGAAATGTCTCTTACTTCTTCAAGTCTAGTGGTGGTACATAAAAGGAACATACAAAAGATCTTCAAAAAGTTTGTGGAAATTCATATTGTGAAAAAAAATCTGCACAAATATCAGAATGTTTTTTTGCACCCCAAATAAACTGGTCTTTCAATATTTTAAAATGTATTTCTAAGGGTCACACTGTACTCCTGGTTTTCTTGCATTATGTGGATATAAGATGTATGAATCAAGCTATTTTTTTATACTCCAGAATAAATCACTGATTGTGTATTGTATTTTGTTTTCTGATATTTTATTTAGAATGTTTGCATATTTATTTATACTATCCTAGAGTAGATTTGGTATCAGAACCTCCTAGAATGGATTTAGTTACACATGCTTCACCTGGCATAGATTAAATAACAGTCATTATTATTTATGGGAATTTTCTGTAATATTATCCTTGTGCAGTTCTCATTTGGGGATCTTTCATTTTAACATTTCCTTTCAATAGTTACTTTAGTTGACCTTTCTACCGTTCTTAAAACAAACTTTGGTAATCTGTATGCTCCCAGGAAATTGTCTGCCTCACCTAACTTTCAAAAATCACTGGCATCATACAAAATTTTAAAAATAATATTTCACAACCTCTACATTGGTGATGACATCCCATTTTGTTTTAAGTTTGTATTCTTCTCCATCTTTCTTTCCTTCTAAGAAAAGATTTATTTGCAATGTAGACTTACAGAGGAAGGAGGAGAGGCACAGAGAGAAATCTTCCATTGTCTGTTTCTCTGTCCAAAACCCCACACCAGCTAGGATTAGCCCAAGCAGAAGCCAGCAGCCAGGATCCAGGCGTTTTATTCAGAACTCCCATGGGATTGGTTTGGGCCCAAGCATGTGTGCCACCTTCCACTGCTTTCCCATTAGTAGGGGGCTGCATCAGAAACGGAGCAGCCAGGACTTGAACTGGCACTCACATGGGATGCCTGTGTCAGAGGCGACAATTTAACTTGCTATGTCACAACACTAGTACTTTTTCTTTCAAATCTCCCATTTTGCTTGCCACAACATCCTTTGTTTTATTGACTGAATAGCTATTTATTCAAATTATTGATTTGAAAAGTTGTCAGAATCCACATATGAACTGATGCTTTCCTTGTGACAGGAATAGTTGGTTCTTGGGATGAGCATTTAGCCTGTTGATCAAAGATACCAGTTAAGAGGCATGTGGCCCCAGTAGAGTGCCTGAGTTCAGTCCCTGCTCCAGCTGCTGACTACAGCTGCCTGCTAATGCGGTCTGGGATAAAGCAGTGATGTGTCAAGGGATTAAGTTCCTGCCAGTCAGCTGGGAGACCTAGACTGAGGTATCGGTTCTGTTTCTGCAGACCCATGAACAGGCTCTTGTGAACATTTTTTTTTTTTAAAGAAATGAATCAATAGATGGGAATTCTGTCTGTGTCTCTGTCTCTTCCTTCAGCGGTTCCTCGCACGACAGTATTTTGTGTTGCTGTGTCACAAAGCAGCTAACTTAAAAACGCAGAATAGTAGTAAGAAAAGCGATGCTTTTATTTGGAGCTTTTGTGTAATTTTGAGCAAATCCTTGATCTCCAAGTCATTTCCTTTTGTATAAAATGAATGGGATATATGCTTTGCCACTGTGCAGCATTGCTGCAATGCCTAAGTGAGAGGACGTATTGGAGAGTGTTTTGAAAACTACAAATACAACCAGAAGGTATTTTTTGTCACCAAATAATGCTGCTTTAACTTACATAGAAAAAAAAAAACAAGAAAATGGCCCCTTTTGTATTCATTTTAGATTTATTCATTTTTATTGGAAAGGCAGAGTTATAGAGAGGAAAGGGGAGAAAGAGAGATCTTCTTTCCTCTGATTCTCTCCCCAAATGGCCACCATGGTTGGACTTGAGCCTGTCAGAAGCCAGGAGCTTCCTCCAGGTCTCCCAGGTGGGTTCATGGGGGCCCAAGAACTTAGGTCATCTGCTGCTGCTTTCCTAGGCTGGAGACAGGGAGCCGGAGCAGAATGGAGCAGCCAGGACTTGAATTGGCAGATACGTGGGGTGCAGGTGCCACACCCAGAGGCTTATCTCACTGTGCCACTGAGCTGGGCGAACAAGAGAGCCCTTTTTGTAATTTCAAAAGCATTACTCTATACTACTAAAAGCATGTAGACTCTCATCTCTGAAAATGTTTGCAGGATGTGTTCTGATGAATTATTTTAGTTTTAGGGGACCATACTTCTTCATCACCCTCCTCCCAATGAAGAAAGTTCTCGGCGTGCTAAATTAGAATTATGCACTAAAGACCCATTCAATAAAGGACACTGAAATGGAAATTAGCTCAAGTCTGCTTGCAATTAATTTCAGTTCCCCAAGGTGCCAAACTTTCCTTTTCTGTCACAGCAGTAATTGGAAAGTAATAGACAATGCTGAGTTTCGGTGCACGTACGTGTGTATGTGAGGAGGATGGACACATTCTGGGTCAACTTGGGGAGCGTTAGGAGGGCTTCCAGCATTTTTAAGGTTTCTGTTAACTTTATTAGTAAATAATTTTAAATTGATTTCATGACTCTATGGCTATAACTCCCTGGTAAAATGTTTCAACATTTTCTCTATGTCAATAATTGCCGAACCTTTGTTTCTAAACAGCACGAACCTGATTTTCCAAAGAAATTCTTTCCTCAAATCTGTGATATAGGAATCACAGAAGCAGAGAGCAACTCTGGCTGGAGGGAGTGGGAAGGAGGGGTCCTCCCCGCCCCCCGACCCCGCTGTTTGGTGGCTTCCCCTCTGCTTACAGAGCAGACTCCAGGGTGCCTGGGGACTTGAGAGGCACACTTTGAAGCTCATTGGTCTATAATGGTTGGGCATGACCAAGAGACCAACAGGCTCTTTCTAAAAACTTAATAAAGTATATGTCAGAAAAATGGCAGCTATAAAACAGGATTAATAGTTGGCTGGTAGCTAGCCAACCAGAAGAAAAGGAAGTAGGATTTTTTTTTCTTATCCCATGTATGGAAAGCAATTCCAGATGAATTAGCCTCTTTTTAAAAGTAGAAAACCTTTGAGGAAAAATTTGAAAAATTTAGGAAAACTACCAAGTTGCATGTTTTAGACCAAGTCAGGAAGCTTAGTAATATTAAGGAAAAATGTCTTGATTATATAAATGTAAAAATGTATCAATAGCAAAAGTGTCTACAAAGTCAAAAGGCAAAAAGGTAGGTGCGAAAAACATCACATGTAGCAAATATGGAGCTAATTTCTGTGACCTAAAAGTTCTTACTAATTGATAAGGAAAAAAAAAGCAGATAACCCAATAGAAAAGTTGACACCTCAAGAGAATAGATAATTTACAGAGGAACAAATCTAAATGCCCAGTAAGTATAGGAAGAGACACTTAACAGCATCAGCAAACAGAAAAAGTAACCACAAAATATCATTTATCATTCATTTGGCTGACAAGTACTGAAAAGTTAACATCTACCCTTTGCTGGGATATAGAAGAAACAGACTGATGTAGTGCGTCTTGGAGAAAGGAGAATAATTGAACACCATTTTGGAAAGCAAGCTAGCCACATCTATTGAAATGCTATGTAAACAAAAGCACCAATACATATGGCTCTTTGTACAAGACACTTGTAGCGTTGTTTGCAATGACTAAGTATGGAAATAAAGATGATAGTCATCAATACAAGAGTGAGTAACACAGTTCATTGACATAAAGAATATTATTCAGCTATTTAAAAGCAATTACTTAAGTCTGTACCAACTCACTTGAAGAGAGTGCTACTAATGTATGAAGTGAAGAGGTGAGAAGCAGAAAGGTGGAGTCCTCCTGGGGGCAAGTTTGAGTCTTCACTGCTCCACTTCCAATCCAGCTCCTTGCTAATTCACCTGGAAAAGCAACGAAAGATGGCCAGTCCCTGAGCCTCTGCCACCCAGTTTGGAGATCTGACAGAAGTTCCTGGCTACTGACTTCAGCCTGGCCCAGCACCGGTCATTGTGGCCATTTGGGGAATGAGCCAGATGGAAGACCTCCTCTTCTCTGTCTCTCACAGAGAGCTATCAACCTGTTCTGTTAATCCCATCTCATATTTGCATGCTCTGTATGTGTGTTTACATGAAGATTGGAAGGATATCAGAGATTGTTAACATTGCTGGGGACTGGCGAGGAACATTGTACTCTCAAGTAGCCACATTATAAAGATAGCATGAATAATGACCTGATATTTTTAAATTTTAGTTTTACTTGAAAGGTGGAGTTACAGAGAGTGGGGGAGAGATGGATAGAGAGAGAAAGAGAGAGATGTCTTCCATCTGCTAGCTCGCTCCACAAATGGCTGCAATGGCCAGAGTTGAGCACCAAGAGCTTCTTCTGGGCTGCCCATGTGGGTGCAGGGTCCCAGGGTTTTGGGTCATCCTCTGCTGCTTTCTCAGGCCACAAGCAGGGAGCTGGATGGGAAGAGGATCAGCCAGGACTTGTACCAGCATCCATGTGAGATGCCAGTGCTATAGGTGGAAGATTAGCCTGGTATGCCACAGCACCAGCCCCAGTCCAATTTTTTAAAACAAAGTTAAATGTTTTTGCTGTAACATACATAGACAATGTAGATGCAAAATTGTAGGCAAACCCCATTACTCCATTAGTAATTATGTGATACATTCCAGAGAAGAAAGATTAACAAGTAGTACAAACAAGTGATGGTCGCAGATTGTTAGGTAGAGGTATCATAGTTTTTTTTTTCTTCTATACTTTCCAAGTTTTCTCCAATGTAGTTTTGTTGATTTGGTAATTGACCAAATGAAATGAAGTGTGTAACTTTCTGTCACTCGTACATCTTATGTTGTGTCTTGCAATCACTGGTCATATATACCTACGTGAACTTGATAGTGTTATAACGCTGAAAATGCATAAATATTCATTTAACCAATAACAGATGAATTTTCTTCATTTTTAAAATTTTAGATAACTAAATACCTAGGGTTAAGTTACTCATAATATTTTGCATTATATATTTTAAGATTTTGCTTCCCAAGGTGGTAGAAGAAATTGCTTCTAGCAATTTCAAAGCTGTGTGGTCTGGGGACAGTCACAGCTCTTCCCCTCTTCACTTATAAATGATGTAGTTGAATGAAATAATTTGCTGAAAGTCCTTTTAGCTTTCACCTTCTATGATTTAGTTATATTCCTTGTTTAATTCATTTTATATCAGAAAAAACCAGCAAGTGCTGAGAAGAAAATTTTCGTCTTAGCAATGTTTGTATCAGCTATGGAGAGACTCATAACAGTTAGGGAAGGAGTTCTATCTTCACATAATTTTCATGCTCATATGAAAAACATATAAGATTCCAAATAGCATATGGCCTTGATTTTGAGCGCTTTTGTGGAGTCCTCATTGGCCACCGAGTAGCTGTTCTCTAATGCTGTTTCATCCATGTGCATATTCCTGCCCTGTCAACTTATTGTTTTGTTTCACAGATTTCAATATATGAATGAAAAGTTCTAAGCTGACTTTCTTAAGGTCTTATTTGCATAGCATAAAGATGCTTAATTACAATATATATTCAAGAAATTTTGACAGATTGATGTACCTGTGCCCCATAATGAAGCAGTAGAACATATTTATCACCCTAAAACGTTCCCTGTGTCATTTCCCCATCCCCTGCCAGAGGACACAACTGTGCATTTTTCAGTATGGTCTACATTTTGTCAGTATTGGTTATAGTTGCCTTTTCTGGACTAATGAACAAAATTTAAAGTGCATTTTCTCCATCCTAGGTAATGTTGACATATTGTGATAACCTCAAGAATCATGTTTCTTAGTGGCAAGTAGCAGGAAAAACTGGCTGACTTGAGGAGTTAGAGTCACTGGGAGACTACAGAACAGTGTGGCCAGCAACACTGCCCAGGGTCATGTAGTACAAACTTGGAGAGCACAACCAGCAACAGCCTGAGTTTCCTACATTGTCTGTATCAAAATCATGGTCACCACCACTGCCCTTGCTGCCACTGTTTTCATAGCAAATCTCTATTGCATAGACAAGAGGAGGTATATCAAGATCTACCTTAGGATATCCTTCTGCAACTGGCAGTGTCAATTGGGGTGACTGTATCCAAGTGTCATGTTCTGGTTGTGTGTCCTTAACTGCCAGGGAGGATGGAGTAGCTGGTGCTTTCGGTTTCCCTAGTGGGAGGCATATGATCCATCCTGTGTGATGGAGGAATGGTTGGGAAAAGGGTCACTTTTTACAACTCTTTACTGTGTGTGTGTGTGTGTGTGTGTGTGTGTGTGTGTGATGGAGAGAGAGATTGTGTTCTGAATCTGAACTTTGTGTCTTATGATCAAGACATCAATGTCATATTGGATAAACATCCTTTCAGTGTGGGAGAGCCTACCAAATGCTGAAAGTGAGAAGACATCAAAGAAATCCCTGATTAATGAAATAGTAACAGATGTTTTTATATTCAAACTTGTGCAAGGTTTTTAAGATGGTTTCCTTAAACTGTGACCTACTAATGAAATTCAGTGTGTCTAAAATAATTGGATCAAAAGTCATATTAAAATTTCTATTTACTGAATATTCTGAAATCGTATCACGTAAGCATCAATCTGTGGTCATTTCAATGCTTTAAACTGATGCATGGAATTCATCCCATTTCTTTGCCAATTCTGTTAACCATTCCTTGCTCTTTATTTCAATGGCCAGGGGCAGGGAAGAGGAGGTGGCCTGATCCAGGACGATGAAAATGCAATGTTGAAGAATAAGTTGGAGGAGAGACGAAACAGGCACCATGGAAAAAACCAAAACAAAGCAAGGTCAAATATTTCTGATATCTTTCTTTAGGGCTCAAAATTGAGGAAATGTGGAATTTAATTTTGTCTTGCCACTGTCTCAAAATATGACAATATTTTAAATGAACTTGTCTGTTCTGATTTTGCTATTATTACAGAATGACCATCAAGAAAACAGACTTGTGCTAAAAAATAGGGAACTTTGTACATATGTATATATGTACACACATAAGTATCTACTACATAATTGAGTGTGAGTTTATATATATGTAATAACATGCATATGTAATAATATACACATATATACACATATATATGTAATAACTTTAGAATTGTCTCAGAAAATGTGCTGAATAAGGCCTAGGTACAGCTTTAATGGAAGATTATCCCCAGCTTCCAGGCTCACCTGGAAGCATATCATAGAGAAGTATGGCTGTAATCACGGTATGTCAGATGCTGGCCCCTGATCCACAGGCCTGGTTCTCTGGGCTGTTGGGATAAGAGCAGGCAATCTTTACTAAAGCTTGTGCAGGGTATTTTGGTCATCTCACACCATCTGGATTTCACAGGGACAGCCCTCTGTGGATAAAATTTCTGGGCTCAAATTTTATATTGCTTATGAATTTAGCACACTGAACACCTTCCTAAGCGCTTTCTTTACCCAGCATGATGTAAGCAAACACTGTCTTTATCCACACAAACAAATCAATTTGTTGCTTGATTGGTACAATGTGAAATGATGGAGAAGTAGCTAAATGGATGAGCAGTGAACTGAATGTCTCCCATGGTTTGGTTCATCTTCACAGCCAACCATCAAGGTTCTGAGAGATCTCTCTAAGGCAACCTTTTGTTCTCTGCAGGTTGTAATGATTTTAACACCCTGTTCCTGCCCTGCAGCTTGTCCTGGACTTCTCAGTCTCTGGTGCTGACAATGCTGCTTCCTTTCTGCCTACATCTTTGGCAGGATGTTTCCATTGCCGAGTTCCTTCTGTCAGTCCTCTTGCCCAACAAGACTCCCCTCACTGGTCGTGGTAGTGCAGGGAGGACAAAGCTGAGACATTGGGCAAGGATCAGAGATAGACGAAAGGGACATTGCATGCAGCCCTTCTGAGATGGAAAGTGGTGAAGAGCATCCTCTCTGCCTGTGGAACTGGTCCCCCAGGTGAACACACTTCCCACGCATTCCCTCTGAATATTTAATCATGACCCTTGCACCCATCATTCAGTTTCAGAAACTTCCCTACAGCTGTAGAACAGTGTAGAATTCTCTAAGATTTCTATTGGGTAGGCATGATTTGAGTCAGGATACAAACTATATATACCACCTACCCATCTTGGTTTTGTTTCCTTTGAATCATTAGTGTCTCCTCATACACACTGACTTTTGTGCCAGCACAGATGGAGGATGTGGTACATTCTCTCATCCCTCACGTGGCTGAAGAGGACGGGGCCAGAATGAGTTGTGTTGACTAAGCAGAACTTTTTCTTTCTACAGGAGACAACGAACACATGCCAGTGAATAATCCTTCCACGCAGATTTACCAGGTAAAGATGAACAGATTGTTTTTAGTGTTGCCACGTGTAATCGTGATCCTGTCCTTTATGTAAAGGAACTTACAGCACTCACAGGTGCGCCGTAGGCATCATTGCAATTGCTCTCTTCACAAGACTGTGAGATAGGCAGGGCAGAGGGCACCATCCATGTGCTTCTGCAAGAACTGGTTCCATAAGGACAAGTTACATGGTTTCTGAAATGCAGTCCTGCTGCTTCTCAACTGTCCTTCTCTTGTCCACGGTTGTCCTTGGCCATCTCATGGCACACAGTAACATTTCTACTGGGAGAAGAGAGTAAGATCTGTTTCTCTTTGTTCTCTAGTCTACAAGGGAGATTGGGAATTGAAAGTTAAAAGTTAAGCTATGGTTATGGGAAATATGTGATAAGTTATTTTGTGAGCTTAACAGTTTAATTTATAAGAAGCTAAAAGTTCTGTACAACACCTTTACACCAACTGTCATATCACTCTCAACTGATACTCCAAACAGTACTTATTTGACTTCTCTCTTCCTATTGGAAGTATCATGGGAAATAATGATAACAATAAAACTCAAGTTCAGTGTAAATTTCTGTCCTTGAAAGTCATAGAAATTTATTCTGACATAGGTCGTAACATGACAGTTTGATATAGAGAAATCTATGATCCGCTCTTGAATGGAAGTATTACCGGGAATACATGAAAAGGAAGAAAGAATGAACAGAGATTGAAGGGTTGGGGGGAAAAAAAGGGTGCTTCCAAAGTGACTCATTAGAATTTAAACCTGGTAATAAGGAAAAGGAGTGATTTCTCAGGTACAAATATAGGATCCCAAGGAGTAGTTTACTTTAAGTGATTGTGAAGTAAAAACTGCAGCTAGTTCCCCAAAAATGATCATGCAAAGGGTCATTGCTGTGGGCCAGTTAGAACCAGGTGACCCAGGACGGTGAGAAGATCTCAGCCACATCACTGTTAGACCCGGAGCCACAACAACATGGGCAGAGACACAGCCTCGGCTCAATCCAAGGACACATACTGAGCAGGTACAAAGTACAAAATTGACTGCTTAGTTTAATGGAGTGTTAAACAGGAAATAGGCATTCTCCTTGATGTGCAAGTGTCTGAAACCTGGAAAAGACATACAATAAAAAGCTCATACAGGGTAGACTGTGGAGAGGATTGTCCCAGAGACTTTGGGTAATTTCTGTACGGGAGGAATGAATGAGTATTGACTGAAAAATTCGAAACAGGCATATGAGGATGAGTTGATCATGTGTGGCAGGTTGTTTGAGACAGAGGAGCCAGTTTAAACAAAGGCCTGAGATCAGGAGTAGTCTTCGCTCAGTGCTGGCTTGACGCCTCACTGGCCTAAGACCTTGCAATGCTTTCCCTGTCCACACCCCTGTGTTCACGTTGGGCTTGTGTATGGGCATCTGGATGCGTGCGGTGCCTCTTTAAACTCAGGTATGATTTAAAGTCTGCTATAGATTGTATGTAGGTCACTCCCTGAATGGTGACTAAATATAGCTGCCAAGGGGATGGCCTCATTATCTCTCTGGATCACAAATTCAAGTACACCTGTTCACGCTGGAACACATGAAGCAGTGCAAGTCAAGCTGGTCTCTATGACCCCTGTGACACTGTTGTCACCCCAAGCTTGTTTTAAAAGCATTCTTCCTAAGCCCCAGTCTGCTGACTGCAAGCAATGTTCAAACAAAAGAAGAAGGAGAAAGAAAACTAAAGAAGAAAAGAGGGGAGAGGGAAGGAGTTAACTGTGATAGAACAAAATCTATCCTGGAAGGCAGGGTGTCTGAATCAATGCGACATTTCAGCAATTCTCCATCTCCTTATTTGATTTTCTTGATAGATTCCATCCCTTCCTGGCATTATTGTGCACACTGATGTGTTTATACTTTTATTGTCTGTGTTTTTATCTAGAATGTAAGCTCTAAGGGCAGGGATTTTTTCCGGTTTGCTCTCTGTTGTATTCTTAGCATAAAGCATAGTGCTGCAATATAATCCACACTGAATAAATAGTAGTTGAGTGAATGAATATTTATCTGTAAGATGTGTATGTTGCTGTGAGTCAAGGGGTTTGTGCAATCATTCAGCATGATGCCAGTGCTGGGAAAATGTTCTGATTTCTTTTGGGATAGAGGGAAATCTAATAGAAATCTTCACAATATAATTTTAAAAAATGAAAAAGTGAAGCAAAAGATTGGATATTTTAAAAATAAACAAAATTTGAGACTACATGAATATTTGTCTATGTCAAAAGGTACTTGGAAAAAGCATAAAGCCTTCACTCACATAATCACTGAAAATTTTTCCAGCATAAAAAAATGTAAATAAATCCAAGGATATTGACAGCAAAATTTTCAAAACTTTAGTGAAAATAAAAAGAAAGAAAGGGCCCAGCAGCATGGCCTAGCAGTTAAAGTCCTCACCTTGAACACGCCAGGATCCCATATGGGCCTTGGTTCTAATCCTGGCAGCTCCACTGCTCATCCAGCTCCCTGCTTGTGGCCTGGAAAAGCAGCAGAGGACGGCCCAAAGCCTTGGGACCCTGCACCCGTGTGGGAGACCTGGAAGAAGTTCCTGGCTCCTGGCTTTGGATGGGCGTAGCACCGGCCATTGTGCTCACTTGGGGAGTGAATCATTGGACAGAAGATCTTCCTCCCTATCTCTCCTTCTCTCTGTATATCTGACTTTGTAATAAAAATAATTAAATCTTTAAAAAAAAAAAAGAAAGAAAATATTTCTGAGACCCCCGTAGAAAATGAACAAACAATACAATTTAACAAAGTAAAATTATGAATGGCTAATAAATAGAAGAAAATGGAGAAGTTCAAAGAAGTAATATTTAAAATAAAAGTAGTAATTTTGACAGCCTAATTAGCAAATGATAAAATAATTAACAACCTTTAATTTTACTCAGAAACTTGTAGGGAAATTTAAGTGCAGAAAATGTGTTAGAATGTCCAGCCCATCACTGACTGCCTTGGTCCACACATTTGGAAAAATTTGTCATTCTTGAAGACAATATGTACAGTAACCCAAATCAGGTGACGTATTTCAGGAGGAGAGTGAGTACTGCCATTTCCCAGCCCATTCCAGACAAAACAGCCACCAGAACAGTGGAGTCAGGGTGAATAATCCAACCATCCCTTGGGTTTGCAGGCTCAGTAGATTTGTTCTTGTTATAAACCCAAGTTTATTCCTGTCGCCCTCACCCTTTGTCTACTGTACATATCTCCTGAAACACATGGATGTCTTTGCTAGAGTCAGGTGCCTTGTTTTGCCCTTACTTACTTCATTTGCATATGTATTTTATTTTAATTTAAAAAGAAGATTTATTTTATTTTTATTGGAAATCAGATATACAGAGAGGAAGAGAGACAGGAGGGAAGATCTTCCATCCGATGGTTCACTCAAACATTTCCCTGGTGGTCTAGTGGTTAGGATTCAGCGCTCTCACAGATGGTTCACTCTCCAAGTGGCCGCAACAGCTGGTGCTGAGCCAATCTGAAGCCAAGACCCCAGAGCCTCTTCCAGGTTTCCCAAACAGGTGCAGGGTCCCAGGGTTTTGGGCCGTCTTTGATTTCCCAGGGTACGAGCAGGGAGCTGGATGGGAAGCTGGGACATGAACCAGAGCCCATATGGGATCCCTGCATGTGCAAGGCAAGGGCTTTAACCACTAGATTACCACACTGGGTCTGCATATATACTTTAAACATTTAATTCTGTTAACATGAGAAGATTCCCATAATTAAGGCAAGAGGGTAAGATCATATAGACTGCTCCCAAGAGTATGCAATCAGATCATTGTAACTTTTCGAACGTTCTGGTCAAATGTATTTTATGTAATCAATAATGTAATTAATAATTTAATAAGCTACTCCCTGCAACAGACTACAGTTTCCTTTGAGTCAAGTATTGTCTATTATTTTTTATGTATAGTGATTTCATATTCAGGAATTTATCCTAGGGAAATAATCTGAAAAACAGAAAGATTTAAGCAAAAGGCATTATATAACTATAACAATATAGTTTATTCTAATATTAAAAAACTACAAACAACATAAATTTACAACAAAATAAGTGGCAGGTAAATGCTGGCTTAGCCCATGTTTTATAGCTGTTCGACAATAGATTTTTAGAGCTAATTTAAAAGCTGTTGAAAAGAATGGTATAGTAAGAAAGGACAGAATCAGAATGTGATGTCAACCATATAAATTTTATGTCTGCATAGAATAAAATAAAATATGAAAGTTAATTTTTACATTGAAGTAATGCAATTTGGGATGATTTTTTTCTCATTATTTTTCTATGTAATGGAAGCAATCTAAGAACATAAATTATCTACTAAGAGGACTTGTAACTTAAAAATGATGGGAACCAATCGTACAGTAATAGGTTTCATCATCAAAACTGCCTTTGAAAGTTTTCTAGAATTTTGAAGTCCCTGCTCGGTCTCTCCTCACATCAGGGAAGGTAACTCTTCTGGGTCTTTCCGTGATCCAGGAACCAGTAAGGAAGCTTCCAGAATACCATGCTTCACTTTCACTTCCACAGAACCCTAGGAATGACTCCTGCAGGGAGTGCAGAGAACTGGGAGATTCACACTCAACATCCAACTTGCTGCTCACTTTCCTCTTCTGGATCGTCGCATTTCTGGGAATCAGTCAGGGGAACTAAAGCTTGCAAATGGAATTTGGCAGAAAAACTAGAATTCTTCCGCAATGACCCTGGTTTAGGAGAGAACCCAAGTGATTACCTTGACATCCTTGTCAAGAACACCTGAGCTTTTGCTGTTAGCGAATTTAGTGATGTAAAAATTTGACCTGCCTTGCAGAGGTTCCCCAGACATGCACATTTGTGCCTTTCTAAAGTTCTCAAGGTTCAGACACCCAGCTCCTGAGTTTGCTGCATGGTAGCCTCTTGACCTTAGTGATGAGGCAGAAAGGCAGGGGAAGTCTAAATGGAAAAAAAAAGTGGAAATTGATGCAAATTTAGCTTTGAGGTCAGAAGCGTGTAGATGGAAAAAAAAAAAAAAGGAAGACACTGACTAAAATTCATCTTAAGAAGAGTTAAGAAACCAGAGGGGGGACAAAAAGGAAAAAAAAGAAACAGGAAAAATTCGGACTCCTCTCCCCCATTTCGTTGAGCCTAAGAAGCCCTCTGTGGTACCCTAGGCCTCCAAGTACAAGTCTTCCCTGAACCTACCTCCTGTGGGAGCCCGCCTCCAGCGGCAGGATGGAGGGATCATAACCTCTCTAGAACAGCTCCACGAAAAAATCAACGAGATGAGGAACGTGTTCAACTCGCTGGAGAACAAGGTAGAGACCATTTCTAATCCTGGGGGTGGTCTGTGGGCTGTCAAATGAGAAAGCCGAAGAGGGAGCCCAGAAAAAATCTGAAGACTCTGCCTTCCCAGTGTTTCTTCTTCACAAAGGAGTGGTCAGGTTGATCTGGACCACAACACCAAGTAGCTACAGCAACTCCACATTTGAGAGTCTTAGAATGGACATGTTGTGTCAGGGTGTGATTGAGCTTGCAATGGCTTCCCCTCCCTGGCTGTGAAGTTAGTAAGATAGCAGACACCCAGGGGCCTCCTAAGTCAGGACTATGTGATGAGGAAATGGCTCAAGATAGTTCCAGAGTTTCTGGAGTCCCCATAGAAAGCGTCTGTTAGGGAATCATTCTGAAAATTCTTCATTTTTTGAGGGTTGAGACTGTACGGATGAGAAGTCCTTTCCCTAAGTCTCTAGTGTCATCCTTTGACTTTGGGGAAAACTCCACACAAACACTTGTGGGAGCAGTGATAATGAAACCTATTTCTGTTGGATAGTGGTTCCTTTGTTTTTTTCCCCAAGCAGAAAAGCAAAGTGAATGTGAGGACACAGAATGTCAAGTTCACTTGTTTCAGTTTTAAAACCTGTATATATTTTGCTTTGATATTAGATAGCCATCAGTGTGGTTTATTTTGCTCACAGAAGATGAATTCACATAGAGACAATCTCCAGATCAGAAAGTAGTTGACCGGGTGAGTTAAGAAAACATAATGATTGAATTTGGACATGTGCCAAACATCCACCACAAATATGAATCATAAGTAAAAATAATCGGAGAGAAAATCCATTCATGCATTCATGCTGCTTCTCAGTCTTTCTGGAAGGTCCTGTTTTTTGGGGGTTTTTTTTTTTTGGCTTCAAATTGATCTCTTTGGGACCTCTCATTTATCCCTGTTCCCAAACCTAAAAACCAACCCTTGTGAAGTACAGTCAACCACCAAATCCAGTGTTTTGAAGATATAATGTGGGCTAGATTGTTATAGAGGGGAAACTGACACTGTGAGTTGGAATCCTTTGGACATCCTGATTCTTTCATCGCTTCCTTGGTGGAAGTTTATAACAACAGAAAAGAAACTTCCAAAATTTCTGGTTTAAAGAGGGATGTGGAGTGAAAAATTCCTCTACTTGGCAGAGCGTAAAATCAAAAATGTTAAGGAAGTAATGTTGGTGTTAGCTTCTTGTTAATACATTATCAACTTTCTGTCTGTTGAAATTGCTTTTTTCACTTGTTCAACAAATAAAACTGAATTTTATAAGTACTGTATTTTCTCTGTATTTTTATTTGTGCTCAACTTTTGATGGTTACCTATAGGAAAAAAAAAGAATTAGAATTTATTGAATGTACATGTATTAAGCATGTGTTGTGGTTAGCTTCATTTACTAATTTTATTGTCAGTATAGCTCTGTGACATCGATATTATTATTGATAACTATTCTGTGGGTGAGAAAATTTCTGGAAAGAAGCCTTAGTATTTGTTGGGCAGAGCTAGAATTTATACCTTACCTGACTTGACCCTTGTTCATGTGTACTCCACCTTGACACAATTTCCATGGTGTGCGAGTTGACCATGAAGTCCAGCATGTGCATTGCTACCTGAGCAGGTGTGGCTACTGAAGATGATACCATCACGCCAACAGGCTGAGCTCCTACCAATGGAGCTATTTCTGTGTCTTCCTTATGAATCAAAGGCCAGTGTCGGCGAAATTTCCATTGCCTCTTTTTGTTTTTATTAAGGTTTGCTTATAAAATTATAAAAGAGAGATAGATCTATCCTTTGGTTCTCTACCCACACAGCCGCAAAGACTGGGATTGGGCCAGGCAGAAACCAGGTGTCGGAAACTCCATTCAGGTGTCCCACATGGATGGCAGGGGCCCAGGTACTTGGGGCATCTTCTATTAATTTCCTAGGTGCAATATTAAAGCGCTGGATCGGAAGTGGAACAGCCCCAGGACTTGAACCATTGCTCATATAGGATGCCAGTGTTGCCAGGGTTGGCATAATCTGCTGTGCCACACACAGGTCCCAGGATAAGGAACTACTGCCTCCTTTTTTATGATGCCAGCCTTGAATATATATATATATATATATTTAAATAAAATGATAGTTTTTCTTTCTAAAACGATTCTTAGTTATACTGAATTTTTATCGTTGTTATCCTTTACTTTCTTTTCTAAAAGATTTATTTATTTATTTGAAAGCAGCACAACAAGTTGAGGAGGATACAGAGAGAGAGAGACTCTTCTATCCATTTGTTCATTCCCCAAATAGCCATAGCAAAAGGAGTTGGCCAGATCTGAAGTCAGGAGTGAGGAACTCAGGTCTCCCTCATACGTGCAGGGGCCCAAAACTTGGGCCCTTCTCTGTTGCTTTCCCAGGTGCATTAGCAGGGAGCTGGATCAGAAGTAGAGCAGCCAGGATTCAAACCAGTGCCCTTATGGGATCTCAGCATCTCAGGTGGTGAATTTTCCTGCTAAGCCATAACACTGATGCTCCTTTACTTTGTTACAATAACCAGGGAGAATATTATTTATCTCTTCTTGCACTGGATTCCAAGAATTACTGGAGCAAGTCTGCCTTGGTATTTTTCAAGCAAAAAAAAAAAAATGTTAAAACAAGTAGTAGCTTGTAGGAATGACCTTAATGGCTTGCTTTTTTATCACTTCAAGATTTAGCACATGCTGTAAAAAGAAGACAACCTTTCCTCGATGAATGAGGCCAAGGTTACCTTAATTTATCTCAACTCAGTATCCTAGTAAAGTTTGTAGATTTGCAGGAATCTGATTTCTTGAACAACCAAAAATATGTTTTTTTTTTTTCCAGGAATGAATGGTACCATATAGAGCCAATTATAGCAAAGTGAATTCACTTTTTGTGCTTTATTTAGTTGCAGGCCCTAGCCTCAGAACTCAAAACTGGATTCACAGAAGCAATGCAAGAGCTGACACGAATTCAACATGGAGAATATGCTTTGGAAGAGAAGGTTAAGAGCTGCCGATGTTCCATGGAAGAAAAAGTGACCGAGATGAAGAATTCCTTGAACTATTTCAAGGCAAGCCCCTCTTCTAGTTTCCTGCTGAAAAGAGAACCTTGGTCTTTGCTACAGGACTGGAAATTTTATCTTTTCCCATAGCAAGCAAATATAAGAATTGCCCTTCTAAGGCCAATTACTAATTGTCATGGAGAGATAGCTAGTCTGTTTTTCTGTTTTGAAACTCTGATTACAGGCCACATTGGAGTATATTTTCCATTTGTTATTTGTTCATTTGATTAAAATGTATAGAAGCTTATGGCGGAGTAGGTATTGGGTTGTAACCCTTAACCCACGTGCTACTTTGTAACACGTAGTTTGTATTTGTAGGAGGAGCTGAGCAATGCCATGTCAATGATCCAGGCCATAACTTGCAAACAAGAAGAAATGCAGCAGAAAATTGAACAGCTTCAGCAGGAGAAGCGGAGAGAATCTCGGAAAGTCAAAGCCAAGTGAGTGTCTTAAACACTTCATCAGGGACAAGCATTTGTAGTCAAGTTGCCTGCATCTCAGGTCGCATCTGTCTCCTGACGCCAGCTTCTTGCTAGTGCAGACCCTAAGAGGTAGTAGATAATGATTCAGGTAGCTGGGTCCCTGGCACCTATGTGAGGAATCGGATTGAGTCTCTGACTTCTGGCTGCAGCACTTGGCTCTAGCCATCCTAGGTGTTTGTGGAGGGAGCCAGCAGATGGGAATTCTACCTCTCTCCCCTCTCAAGTAAATAAAAATGTAAAGAATTCATCCTAGGCAAAACCATAGCCATGGTTTGTATGGCTGTACCAAGAATACCTTTCCCACCATCGATGTTTATATAACTAGCTGGCCATTGCACACCACAGATTAGCACATTATGAGGCTATCGAGTCACAGAAATTGGTTGATACCAAAAATGGATGGTAACTATTCATGAAAAAGCATTTAATACAATAGGATGTGAACCAAAATGATAGGAAATGGCCTGAATGTTCTTATTACAACTGTAAAAGCTCATATAGACAACTAGAAAGACATCTATATATGATTTATTTATTTTTATTTGAAAAGCAGATTTATATATAGAGAGAGATCTTCCATTTGCTTGTTCATGCCCCAAGGGGCCACAATGGCTGTGGTTGGGCTGGTCCAAGGCCAAGGACAGAGAGCTTCTACCAGGTCTCCTGTGTGGGTGTGGATCCCAAGGACCCAGGCTATTTCCAGCCAACTTTCCCAGGCATGTTAGTAGGGATCAGGATCAGAAGTGGATCAGGAGGACTCAAATTGGCACCCATGAGGGATTCCAGCACTGCACTGGAACTTTAACTTATTATGCCGCAGCACTGGTGCCAAGATACATATATATTTTTTAAGGTGTATCTATTTTTATGAGAAAGGCAGATTTACAGAGAGAAGGAGAGACAGAGAGGAAGATCTTTCATCCACTGGTTTATTCCGCAAATGGCTGCAACGGCTGAAGCTGAGACGGTCCGAAGCCAGAAGCCAGGAGCTTATTCCGAGTCTCCCACGCAGGGTGCAGGGTCCCATGGTTTGGGCCATCCTCTTCTATTCTCCCAAATCAGGAGCTGAATGGAAAATGGAGCAGCCGGGACACACGCCAGTACCCATATGCGATGCCAATGCCTTCAGGGGGAGGATTAGTCAATTGGGCCATTGTGCCAGCCCAAGATATGTATTTTTAAGCAATTATTGTATTAAGATAGTGTGGTCATCAATTATTTTTTCTTTTACAAGTTTTCTAAAATTCTATGCTTGAAGATAAATTTGTTAAACCATGTCTCAAGCAAATAGAATCAAGTAGTTTTTCCAATGAACAGACATAATCTTTACCGATATATTTTTAATATTATATAGCATGCAAAATACAAATGTGGGAAATATGAGCCCTGTGCAATGACTCAGTTGGCTAATCCTCCCACTTCAAGCACTGGGATCTCATACGTGAGCTGGTTTATATTCTGGCTGCTCCACTTCCCATCTAGCTCCCTGCTTATAGCCTGCGAAAGTAGTAAGGGTGGCCTGAAGCCTTGGGACTCTGCATCCTCATAGGAGACCTGGAAGAAACTCCTGGCTTCAGATCAGCTCAGCTCCAGCCTTTGTGGCCACTTGGGGAGTGAACTGGAAGATGGAAGATCTTTTTCTCTGTCTTTCCTTCTCTCTGTAAATCTGCCTTTCTAATAAAAATACATTTTTAAAATTTTTATTTAGTTATTTATTTTTAAGATTTATTTATTTTTATTACAAAGTCAGATATACCGAGAGGAGGAGAGACAGAGAGGAAGATCTTTTGTCCAATCATTCACTCCCCAAGTGAGCACAATGGCCAATGCTATGCCGATCCAAAGCCAGGAGCCAGGAGCTTCTTCCAGGTATCTCACACTGGTGCAGGGTCCCAAGGCTTTGGGCCTTACTCGACTGCTTTCCCAGGCCACAAGCAGGGAGCTGGATGGGAAGTGGAGCTGCCGGGATTAGAACCGGCACCCATATGGGATCCTGGCACGTTCAAGGTGAGGACTTTAACTGCTAGGCCATGCCTCCGGGCCCGAAAATACATTTTTTTATTAAGAAAAAGAAATATGGGGACCAATATTTCTGTGATCCTGGAGAGTGAATTTTTTTTTTCAGTTGAATACTAGTTATTACTTAGTAAATATCACCTAGTGAAAATAAATCACTCCAAGCAAATTATCACTCCTGCAAACACCAAAGATCTTGGTGACAGAGAAGTCATTAACAGAAAAATAAGAGTGTGATTTTTCATTAGAAGCTGACTTGTAGATCTTTGAAGGTTTTTTTTTTTTTTTCCTGCTTAGGCATTGAATTAAGTTAATATACAAAATCAGCCATTTGTTTCAGGCATTTTCCTAAGCTGCAGACTGACTCTCCATATAGTCTGTCATGTAGTAAGAATTGATACAGTTTCGCCTACATTTCTCCTCCCCAGGAAAACTCAAAAAGAAGAACACGGCTCCCAGGCCGGGCCTGCCCAAGCACAGGGAAGTCCGTTCCGTTCCATCAACATCCCGGAGCCTGTGCTTCCCAGTGAAGATCTCACCAACCTTATACCTGCGCAGGCCTACGAGAAAGGTACAGTTCACCAACCTCATGGAACTACCCCAGGGCTTCCCCCGTGCAACCCAGGGCTTTCCTAAGAATGGGCTTAGATCCTCGATTTTTGCTAGAGGGAAAATAAGGCATTGAATTATTTTTCCTGTTGTTACTGAAGCCTACAAGAATTTCGGGGGTCTAAGAACACGGATGGCTTTCTCATTTTAACGATTTTTTTTTTTCCTTGGGGGGGAAATATAATCTGGATCCTTCCAAATTTTAGTTGAATTAAAGAACAGTGTACAATCAGTATTATACAACTTGTGAGTGGGACTATGTCTAAAAATTATTTGCTCTAATAAATCATACTTTTAGCGGTTTAATTCAGTAGCTATGGCCTGCCTCTGAAGACCAGATCTGGTGCTGTCTTGGGGCTCAGTCACTGGCCACACCTCTGATCTTAGTGAGAGAGGTTAGGGCGTGGAATACATGAATACTGAAAAACCTGCCTTCCTGGACCTGTGTGGAACTCGGGAAAAAGAAACTAAATAATGCTTGCTATATCCTTGTACTCCCAGCAAAGCACCCAAACACAGAAAAATGGGTGTAGGCATTTCCATTGCTTACATACTCGTTTTCCCTTCCTTTTTGGTCTCGTGTAGAAAGTACTAAGAAGACGGGCCCAGGGTTTTCTCAACCAAGTGAGAATTCCTCGAAGGCAGAGCAGGTGATAGGCAGCAAGTTGGTTTCTACAGTTGCAGAGAGAGAGTATGTTCTGAGTAGCCGAATCTGAAAACCTGTATCAAAGTGCTTGCATGAGTGTGCTGCAGAATACAGACCTGTTTTCCACCTTCTCATTTTTCATTGTTTAGCCATTGGGTAGTTATTTTAGGAACTGAGAGGCACAGCCTGCAAAAACCGGGTTCATCTGAGGAGTGGGTCCACCGCAGTGGACCGTATGCTTTCAAAGATTGATCCTTGCTGGGGGGGGGGGGAACAGGATGCACTTGTGTTTTATATATATATATGTGAAATTTTTTAATTATGTGGTACAATTTGGTGTAGACTGAGATTTCCCCCTACAAACTCCCAGCCCGTGACAGATTTTCCCCGTTTTACTCCAATGCTGGTAGTCCTTCATAAGAAAAGACAGGATGAGCTTGCAAGGTCAAAGTCAGCTCATTGCCTAGCCTAGGGCAGATAAGCACGTTCACTGATCTGAAAGAGAAAATTACATTTGCTAAGCAAATTTATGTACCTTTAGTCCCAGGGGGTGGGGCGGATTATCACAGGATATGTTGCCTCCACTGAAAACAGCTGATCTAAATGGTTCTAGTACCTACATGGATTTAATCTGTTTGGTAGCAACTCCCCCATGCTTTTCTGCTATGTAGATGTGGTCAGAGTTTCTTCCACTGAGTTGTTTCAGTACTTTGGAGATATTGGGCCATAATAATATATTATAGATACTTTTGGTGGAAACTCTTGTTAAACTCAGAATTAATAATTCAAACTTGCAGAAATCAGTTTGCTCATTTTTAATGGTAAAGTGGCTCTGCTGTTATCTCTCATGTCCAAATGCAGTAGTTTGAAATAGCAAACATTCGTTATCTCACAGTTGCTGGGAGTCAGGCAGTCTGTGCCTGGATTAGCTCAGGGTCTCCCAGGAGGCTGGCCATTGCTGGCATGTCTGTGAAGGTCCCCACTCAAGGCCCATCTACTTCTGAACTTACTGACATGGGCAATGGCAGTGAATTGGGCTTGTGGATTGGGTTTCTCTCCATTGCTGCCTTACAATACGGGTAGCTGCTTTTTCCCAGAGCAAATGGTCTAAGAGATTGCTCGAGGCAGAAACCACAGTCCAAACCTCATCATAGAAGTGGCATTTCATCCTTTCTGCCACATTTTGTTTATTAGAAACTGATCGCTGGGCCTGGTGCAATAGCATAGCAGCTGAAGTCCTCACCTTGAATGTGCCGGGATCCCATACGGGTGCTGATTCTTTTTTTTTTTTAAAGATTTATTTATTTATTGGAAAGTTAGATATACAGAGAGGGGGAGAGACAGAGAGGAAGAGCTTCCGTCCGATGATTCACTCCCCAAGTGACCACAACAGCCGATGCTATGCCGGTCCAGGATCCAGGAACTTCTTCCGGGTATCCCACATGGGTGCAGGGTCCCAAAGCTAGAAAATCTCCTGATTTCAAACTTCCTCAGGTGCAATCCTTCCTTCAACCCATTAAATCCAGGTTAGGTACCCATCTAATACACTCTCTTTCACCTGATATTCCTCTGCCCACCCATCCATCCATCCATCCATTCATCCACCCACCCATCCACCCATCCATCCATCCACCCACCCACCCATCCATCCATCCATCCATCCATCCCGGGTATTGTTTCAGGTGTTGGAATATAGACAAGTTCTTGCCTTAGGGAGTCTTTGTTCTGAGGGGAGAAGACAATAAGCATGGCAGGTAAAACATGTAGTATGTTAGATATGGATCAATTAAAGAAAAAATAGACACAGAGAGGCTGTGATTTACAATAGAGTGCCAGGTAAAAGCTGAAGGATGTGAGAAAGTTAGCTATAGATACTGAGGGGAAGCCACAGTGGTGGTGATGGAAACATAAGTGACAGCTTCAAAGAACAGAAAGACAATAGAGCCAAAGCGAAGTGATCAAAGCCAGAAGACTGGAGGTGTGAAAGTGAGAGGAAAGGAGAAGGAGGGTGGGGTAGGGGACAGATCGTCCAGGGCTGTAGGGTCATCAGAAAGCCTGGCTTCTCCATGGACACAGAAAAGCCACTGATCACAGGCTAAGTAGAGTAGTAATAAAGTCTGACTTACATTTGAATCATACCTTTCTCTTTTCCTTATTATCATCAGCATCACTACCAACGTCATCACAGTCAAATAATGCAGAACCCAAAGTATGCCAAAGGTTACTCTAAGTAATTACATATACTGAGTTAATTCTTAACAGTAATCCTATGAGGCAAGTTCTACTAATATTTCTTTTTTAGATATGTCTCTTTATGTTGTGATTTTATTTATCGAGTCATGTTATTGCTATGTCCCCACTATAAAATTGTAAAATCTGTGTGCTGGTCCCCTGCACCAAGCTCCTGAAAGATGCTTAGTCTGTGTCAATGAACACCGAGTGGAAGCTTTTCTCTTGTTTTGCAGCCCAAGATTCAAGAACCATCCATGTGGGAGATGGTAATGTGAAGGGAATGATGGGTCCTGGTAAGTCGTGTATTTGTTTTCTTCTAGTAATTCAGCCCTTCTCTCATCTATCTTTCCTGCTTCTACACATTCAGTCTCAAATCAGACATGAAAGAATTCAGGCGAGATAAGGCAGGGGCTTCCTGAGATTCCTAGGTGTGTGGAGAGGTGGTCAATGACTCCTTTAAATGGAGAAGCACTGGAGAAATTTACCAGGATTTTTGATTCTTTCCTGCTCATTTTAATGGCTCACGAATTAACATTCTCTAGAAACTCACACACAAATGTAGTATAAATGACATATAATTTTCATGGATCCTACACACTTTATGATTTCCTCCGAAAGGTAATTTCCTATAGAAAGAATTCAACATGATGTTGGACAGTATCCCTGCCCCCATCCTTTCCTTCCACCTTACTTTCTGGACCTTGCCATCATCAAGGTCAAGGGGATAAACTGCAAAGGAAGACATTGTCCTTGGCACGCTTCCTCCTCCTGTTTCCATACTCTGGATACCAGGTGTGCTCAACCGAAAGGAAGCAGATACGAAGAGGCAGTACCTACTACAATAGAGTCATGATATTATTTTATAAGTTTATTTTGTAAGACTACTGACTTAGAAGAGATATGTACAAAGATGAGAGAATTTACAGACCTGAAACAGAGAGAAAACTTTTGAACATTGACAGATATAAATATATATTTTTTCATATTTTATTTTTATTTCTTTTTAAAGACTTATTTATTTTTATTGGAAAGTCAGATATACAGAGAGGAGGAGAGACAGTGAGAAAAATCTTCCATCTGATGATTCACTCCCCAAGTGAGCCACAATGGCCGATGCTATGCCGATCTGAAGCCAGGAGCCAGGAACTTCCTCCACGTCTCCCACGTGGGTGCAGAGTCCCAAGTTGGGCCATCCTCAATTGCTTTCCCAGGCCACAGGCAGTGAGCTGGATGGGAAGTGGAGCTACCAGGATTAGAATGGGCACCCACATGGGATCCTGGCGCGTGTAAGGCAAGGACTTTAGCTGCTAGGCCATGCCTCCAGGCCCTTTATTTTTACTTTTGATAATGTTTACATAGTTGACCAGGGTGGGAAGGGTCAGGGACTAGGGGGGTTTGGGAGAGAATGTTGTTTCCAAATCTTCCCCCTCTTCTTCCTGTATTAACAGATATGTTTAATCCTAAAGGATAATCATAATCTAACAGAAGCATATGTTAAGAATTAGTAACCAACCAACCAACCAACAAACAAAAAAAACCCAGCTCTTGAAAACAGATGCTCATTTTCCAGGAGTGAATCCAACAACTCCGGAAGCCGACGAAAACCTCAAGTCTTGCCTCTCAACAGAAATCCCCTCCAAGGGCCACCTCTCGTCTGGCGTGTGGAGGCAGCCCAAGGAGGGCAAGGAGTGGGGCGAGGAATATGTCACCAAGGACCACCCAGATAAACTCAAGGAACCTAGCCCAGGGAGACACAGTTCGTTGGAAAATGTCTTAGGTGAAACTTCCTTAGCTGGTAAGTTTCAAGAGCGGGGGCAGGCTGAAACTGTACAGAACAGGATGGAGCCAGGGTGGAGCACCCAGAGTCCGAGCAACTTCAGTGCGGCGGGCAGAGGCGCTGGTTTCCTTTTCAGAGGGCGCTCACAGTAGGCACCGCTGCCACTTGTTTGATGACAGTTAGTGATGTGGTGCTTGGGAGGAGCGGGGAGAAGCTATAGGATGGCAAACAAGAGGGCAGAATATTGGGAATTATCCAGTCAGTGATGTGGCGCCCTTTGTAGGCAGAAGTTTTGTTTCCCACCGAAACAGCAAGTGCTACAACTAATTCTGTCCCTGCCATTCCCACTCCTTTTATCCCTTGTTCCTTTCCTTCATCACATGAATTCATTCTGAACCCTCCTTGTGTCAGTCTGTGATAGTTCCCTCCAGTGGACTCTGAGGATGAATTCTGTTACGGAGAGCAGCAGCAACCACTTGAAAGCCTTGCGGTAGTTTGTTCTGATACTGGCTTCTGCATTTCAAACAAAAAGTTTATGCTGATACTTTTTTTAAAAGTACCTCATTGAGGTTAAGCCTACAAAAAATAACAAAAATCATAGAGTTTAAATTTAAGCTCATTGATTGTTCATGCATTTATCTCCCTGGATCACTACCCAGATCAAGATACACAGTATGTGTTTTTGTTTTACCCTAGAAAGTTCTCTCATGTATTTGTCTAATCAGAAACCTTCCAAAGAACCACACTTGCAACTGCTACTACTATCAATTATTTTCGTCTATTTTTAAGTTTCATATACATAGAGTTTTAGGGTGTGTAAATTTTGTTCCTGTCCTCTTTCTCTCAGCATAACTTTTAAAGATGTATTTATTTATTTATTTGAAAAGCAACAGAAAGACGAAAAGAGAGAGAGATGGTTCACACACCGACTCACTCCCTCAAATGCCTACACCACTCCAGATGGGCCAAGTGAAAGCCAGGAGCTCAGAAGTCCAGCTCGGTCTCTCCCACAGGTGCAGAAACCCAAGTTTTTAGGCCATCATTTGCTGCCTCCTAGGCATGATCGCAGGAAGTTGCATTGAAAGTGGAGTGGCAGGACTTGAACCAGATACCCCGTCAGAGATGTATATATGTACACACACACACACACACACATACATATGTGCATATTAACCCCTCTCTGTGTTTCACTTTGCAGAGTTACAGAGAGAGGGAGAGATAGACAGTGAGATCTTCCACCCACTGGTTCACTCCTTAAATGGCCACAATGGCCAGAGTTAGGTGGGTACAGAGCCAGGAGCCAAGAGCTTCTTCCAGGCCTCCCACATGGATGCAGGGAACCAAGCAATTGAGCCATTTTCCATTACATTAGGGTGGTGATGGACTGGAAATTGTAGCAGGAAGGACTCAGACCTGTACCAGTTGGAATGCTGACACTGCAGGTGGAAGCTTAGCCCACAATGCCATGGCGCCGGCCCTGCATTTATCTTCTTTTATGAAGTGCCTGTTTAAGTTATTTCCTATATTCTAAGCCAGGTTGTTTGTCTTTTTATTATCTATAATACATATTCTGGATATGGGTTCTCTGTAAGAAATCTGTATTAAGAATAGTTTCTTCCAATAGCTTGCCTTCTCACTTTCTTAATGGTCTTTGAAATGAACACAGTTAAAATAACCATGAAGTTCAACTTGCCAATTTCAAACTTTTAAACTAGCTTTCAACTTTCATGTCTTCCTCAAAAATCTTTACCCACACCAAGGTTTTAGAGGTATTCTCATGTTTTCTTATGTATCTTAATGGTTCTAGTTTTCACATTGTGATTTATGATTTTCTTGAATAAATGTTGACGCATGGGCTAAGGCAGGGGTTTAAATTCATTGTTTTAAAAAAATTTTATTTGAAAGGCAGATTTTAGAGAGGAGGAGAGTCAGAAAGAGAGGTCCTCCACCTACTGTTCACTCCCCAAATGGCCACAAGAATTGAACTGAGTTGACCGAAGGCTGAGGAGCCATTAGCTTCTTCTGGGTCTCCTATGTGGATGCAGAGTCCCAAGGCCTTGAGCTTTCATTTTTCTCATTCCCCATGGAGTGGAAGCAAGGGCACCAATTGTTAAAGAGTGGGATGTGGAGGGTGGATGGCACTGGACATAGACTCAGGCTATTGCAGCTGTTTCCAGCATGGCCAGTCATGTACAGGTTCTGTGGCGCCGGATGTGCCCTGAATTTTCTGCAGACTGAAATGCCAGTGTTGCCTTCCCTCACTCTGCTGAACAACCCCCTGCCTGCATTCTGCCTTCCATGTTCCCAAGATGTGTTGATACCTCTTTTTATTGCTTTCAATACCGTTTTACGCATTTCTGTCTTTTCATAGTATTTCTGAGGAGTAGGTTTCAAAACTTCCCTCTTTGATTTGTTTTCTAAAGCTAAAAGGCAGACTGTGGCCCTAGAACTACTTGAATCTGAAAGAAAATATGTCATCAACATCTCTCTGATCCTGAAGATAAAGGCAACATTCCAGGGATCAGATGGAAAAAGGAATTCCAAAGAGAGAAGGTATCCATGTATTCATTGCCTTTGCTTTTCAGATTCCTTAGGATTTAAGGTAAGTTGTTCATTGTTTCCACTTTGGGAATTCTGGGGTCTACAAAGAGATCTAGAAACGGTTTTTGCAACGAAAATGGGAAGTGAGAGTAGGTGACCCCAGGCAAGTCTCAGATCATGTAATGTCCTGGGCCTTCTGTGTCCCTGACTTGTATCTTGAGAACTTTGAGGGAGAGTGTGAACAGACAGGGAGGCATGGCTCTGTGCTGCCACCTGCCTCTCCCTATGGGTCCTGGGGCTCACAGAGAGCTAGCTCTATTCAGTGGACACCCCATCTGTGATGTGGGGGCAGTGAAACCCTGGCCTGGAACCTTTGCTGTTCACTCAGGGGATCTAGTTCCGGGTACTAGGAGACCTTCTGCTCTGGAGTGGTGCTTCTGTAGGATGGGTGATGGACAGTAGCCCTAGACCTGGCCTGCTTCCTAATGCTTCTGGGTCCACATCATTCCTAGTCTTCAGATTTTTTTCCTCTCTGTTGGGAGAAATTGGGAAGGACGAAAGTAAAACCTGGTAACAAACAAAATCTAATGTAATGATGATGTAGTAATCCAGGATAATAGGAAAAGACTGATCTAAGCAAATGGGAAGTCTGGATAATGGACTAATGTGGACAAGATGCATTATTACTTAACATATTCCATCAATAGATACTGGTGTGTTACAAATGATTAATATACCCGAGGAGGTCCCTAACTATATTTTCCTGCTCTTATCATACTGCCCCCTCAATTTAACTTGACTTTGCAATTACTTGAAAGTTGGTATTGCTTGACCCAGCAATATCCCCAGTCACTTCAGAAGTCACTTAGAAGTCGCTCAATCTAGCTCAATATTGCAGGTGAGGATTTAGTGCCTGATAGACCCACTGTGGCTTGACTGTTTTCAAGAGCTGCTTTCCTGCAAACCCAAGGCAGATATCATGTAAAAAGACAAGAAAGTATAACAGTGTGACTCAGAGAATGCTGTGACCAACAGCGACTTATTTGGGCTTCACCTCTTCCCAGTGGCCCCTCTTCCTACTGAATTCTGATTTTTGAACTTCTCCCCCCAACTTGTTCTATCCTCCCATTGCCTTGTCCCTCTAAGCCTTGGAAACTTCTGAGGTCTTCTACGGCTATCTTGCTGATGCCAAAGATCTGCTCGGGGTTCATTGGTCAAATCTAAAGACCAGTCTGCCTCCTGGTCTTGCTTCACTTCCACATCTGAGATTCCAGACCAGTAGCATCTCTTCCTCATCTCTGAAAGGCACAGCAAAGGATTAGATCAAAACTTTTGAAACTACGAGATCTCTGAAATAAGAGGAGTTACTGAGCTGTTAGTGTTACTAAGTAGCAGAGGCTGGACTGGCTTGAAAGAAAGGGTGGAACCTGGGACATGTTCCCTGGGTCACCAGCAGCAGGGCTACGTAGCAAGCAAAAAAACATGGCTGTCAGAAGAAACTAGAGTATTTCGTGACGAAAATGTTGATGAAAGAAAACATAGAAGCATACAGTGCTTACATTGCTCCTGCACTGGCAAAGTTTTGGGATGGAAGGGCAGTCTAGAAGGAGAAGTAGGTATTAGTTTGTGGTTGGAGCTATAAGCAGAGTGAGATGGCACCCTGGTGATTGCATTGTTTTGCATCAAGGGATTCAACATATGCTTACGTTGGATGCGGAACAGGGTCTTACATTGTTGCTGCCGTGGTTTAGCCCAAATCCTTTAGCTAAATGGCTTCTCTTGTCTCCCTTCTCTATTTTCTGACCTTGTAACTAGGGCATCTCAGACCACTGCCTTTATCAGGGACAAGGAAGGGTGGAGGAAGAAAGACATACTTGCTCTGGAACGTGGTAACCAGGCCTGAGGGTGAAATTCTTGACTTATAACTCCATGAACTCATCAGCACCCTTCTGAACTGCTCTGCCTTACAGATGAGGAAGGCGAAGAGCAGAGGAGTTCAAATCCCCCGTGCCCATTAGTGCCACCTCTCGAACAGGGGGCTGTCCAAGCCTGTCCCTGTGTCCTTTCTACATTGCACAGCTTCTTACTCATTTCCCAGACAGCCAGAGCAGGCCAGGTCTCTTCCTGTTTCAAAACTCATACTTCCTTCTTGAACGGCTTGTAAGTTCGTCCTTCACATCTTCATCAACTTGCCAGGTAAGGGTGCTAAATATCTCCTTACCTCACTGAAGACTCAAACCTTTTCTTTATTTTAAGAAAAAAAACTACTTATTTTTATTGGAAAGGCAGATATACAGAAAGAAGGAGATACAGAGAGAAAGATCTCTCATCTGCTGGTTCACTCCCCAAGTGGCTACAACAGCTGGAGCTGAACTGATCTGTAGCCAGGAGCCAGGAGCTTCTTTCAGGTCTCCCACACAGATGGCAGAGTCCCAAGGCTTTGAGTCATCCTCTACTGCTTTCCCAGGTCACAAGCAGGGAGGTGTAAGGGAAGTGGAGCAGCTGGGATATGAACCAGTGCCCATATGGGATCCTGGCGCATGCAAGGCGACGATTTAGCCACTAGGCTACTGCGAAGGGTCCCTACTTTCTACTGTCCTAAGGTGTTCTCTCTACCTGTCATGGAGGAAAGAGGGGATCCTTCTTCCAAATCCCTTGAGATTAAAATAATTCAATAATAATACAACCCTAATAAATGTAAGATAATAGTCATCTCATCTCATCATATCCACGTGAATTTTACTCATGTTAGTTACTTGCTAAGTTAAACTTGTATTTCCCTTCTCACAGAGAAGGCAAAGAAGAAAGCTTGATCCTCCTAATCATTGCTGAGTATGAGTTCACGTTCTCTGAGCTTAGCAGTGTCACCACCTGTGTGCATCAGTTTAGCTTTTCCCTGCCCTCCTTCACTCACTCTATTTCTTCTTTTATTTCCGAGCTTTTCTGGAATCCCCATGCATACTTTAGGCTGCTAGACAAACTGACTGAAATCCAGAGCGAAGTGACATTGCTACTTTTCTCAGTTAGTACTTTTCTTATGGAAAACAGAACAACTTACTAATATCTGCAACCTTTCTCTTGGCAAACTCCATGCCCGCAGCACTTTCTACTCTGTTGGAAAGTGGCCTGGACTGAAAACACCCACTGCAACCATAGCCTGACACTCACCCACACCTGTGGCTACCAGCACTTTGGGTTTTCCCAAGAATAAGATGAATTTCAGAAGGCCCTGCTCAAGCCAGGCTTGACCCTGGCTGAAGGACTGGAGGCTGCAGGCCCGAACTGCCTGCTGAAGGCTGGGCAGAACTTGTAGGCTATTGTTCATTGTCTGGACAATCACAGAAATTGTAATGTTGGTGCATTTGTCATCATTGTGACTGACACAGAGTCACGAGCACAGGATTCCACAATCCCCGTTTGAATGTTTGTGAAGGGACAATGATGAGCCCTGCAAGATGGCCACGCAGACTGATAAGGCAAATGCTGGTGCCACGCCTGCTAGGAACTCAGTCCAGCTTGGCTCTACACATCACCGTCAGTCGCGCATATTTAATTCTCCAGATCCACTTCCTGTAGTTGTCACCTGTGGCTGCTCCATGACAGGAGTTACAGTGGCCTCCAACATGAAACTGGCAAGAACTGACCTATTAATCTAAGCTTACCCATGAGCTTCCCTTGAGTGCTTTTACTTGGTTTCCCTCAACATTGATGTACAATAACTGTTAGAGGTGGAAATAACTTTGAGGACTTTAAGAAAGACTTGACTATTCTCACTATAACTTCACTCTCAGTAAGGAATTAAAAAAAACACACTGAATGCCAAGTACTTTTGTCTTTGTGAGAAATTGTTTCCGGACAGCAAGTCTGACACTAGACGGTTAAATGAATTGCATCTCTACGTCTTGCTTCTCTCTCCCTCTGCTCTCTAACTCATGACTCACCTTCTTCCTAATTTCAAATAATGTTTTTTTTTGTTCAATTTAAAAAATGTAAAGTATGTTTTCAATATTTGGTACAGGACTCACTGTTGGTCATTAGAGCATTAGCCTTCCCTGACCCAACTCTGAAATTTCACATGCTCACCTGGTTGGCCAGCCCTGCTCTCCAGCTCTGCCACTATGTCACAGTGTTGGTCAAAGTGTATCAGTGTTGGTCACAGTAGATCAGAAGACAACACTGCAGAGAGGGGAAGGAAAAGGAAAGCAAAGGAACATAGAGAATCCAAAGACTATTACTTAGCTTGTTTGGACAACTCATGAAGTCACATGTCACCACGGAGTCCTAACGTCATTTATAATCACAGCGGGAATGTTGCCCAACAGAATTCTCAGCCTCTGTGTGGGTAGCCTTCTTGCATAGCTGGGCCTGTTGCTGATATAGCACCTTGCTCTTTCAGTGTAACCTGTCTTTCCCTCCATCAGGTTGATGGGATTTTACCAGCGTGTGTGTCTTCTGGCAGCCCACTGGAGATCTTCCAAACGCACTGTTCCATTCTTAAGAACACCACCCTCTTGTGTTTATGGATCAGCTGGGCTCTGGGTGCACCGTTCTTGTGTGCTTGTCTTTTCTGAGCTCCAGCCACAGGGTGTCTATTCTGTTTGGAAATGGGTTGGAAAGTTCTCCTCTCAACCTGATGTCCTGTGGTCTGCCTGTCATCAGAGCACCCTGTCCATGGATTTACACTCAGTAGACCCTAACAGACTGAAATGAATAAATCCAGCTCTCAGGGATGAAGATGCCATCCTGTTCATCTTTGTAATCTTGAAAGAACAAAGGGTACTACCTTTGGTTCCCCCGGATCACTGCATTAGAGGTCAAATTCTTCCCTGTGTTTTCCTTTCTCCTTTCTATAGGCCCCTGGTCACTCTGCCGTCCATCCTTTCCTCCTATAGTTCTCTGCCTCCCCTCTCCATCCCATTATTTTCTGACTCCTCTCCTCTTCCCTTGATTTCCTCCAAAAAATGTGGGGCACATGGGGCATAGAGGAGAGGCAAGTGAGGCTGGAGCAGGGGTTCCTTGATCTCACCAAGCAGCAGGCCAAGCCTCGTCTGGATCCTCCCCCGGCAAGACTTGTCCTTGCCTAGTGTGCTCTTACACATCAAAGAAAAGGGGAAAGGAACCCTTTTATATACTCTGCCTCACTAAACCTTTTTTAATGTGTTTATTTTATTAGAAAGTCAGATTTTTTACAGAGAGAAACAGAGGAAGATCTTCCATCCACTGGATCACCCCCCAAGTGGCCTCAATAGCTGGAACTGAGCTGATCCGAAGCCAGGAGCTGCACGCTTCTTCTGGGTTTCCCACATGGGTGGCAGGGTCCCGGGCTTTGAACCATCCTCTACTGCTGCTTTCCCAAGCCACAAGCAGGGAACTAGATGGGAAGTGGCACATCTGGGACATGAACCGGCGCACATATGGGATCCTGGCGAATGCAAGACAAGGATTTAGCCACTAGGCTACTGTGCCAGGCCCTACCCCATTAAACTTCTAGAGATCAGCTCTGAACAGGTGCTTCTACTTGTAATGGTCTCCTATCCAGGAGCTAACTATGATTAATTTTGGTCAGTGTGCTTTAAATGCCATCATTTATAGCACCATTAGATTATTTGGTATATCAAATTGGAATAACTTCAAAACATTGGGGAAAAATCTCTTAGAATATCCACTGATTGTTATACAATTGAGAGTGTGTGAGGTTGCCTTTTTAAAGGTTGGATGATGTGTTACACAGTAGTCAGGGCTGTCACAAGACGGGTTGTTTCATACTCTGAGGACAGCTGAAGTTAGGTCTCCAACGCCCAACTTTAAAGAAAACTCCTAACATAGACCTGCAAGTGGGACCTGCTCTATAAACTCCTTTTTTCTCTACACTTGATTGGTATGATTCTCTCTGTTCTGTTTTAAGCCTCTTCCCTGGCTCTTTACGATACCTTGTCCAGCAGCACCTGGATTTGCTTCATGCACTGCAGGAAAGGGTCCTGAAGTGGCCACGCCAAGGAGTCCTTGGAGATTTGTTTCTTAAATTAACCAATGACGAGGTAAGGCGCTTACCTCCCCTGCTGTACATTTTAATTATGTGGATATGTGTCTCATCTCACTCCTCTCTTTTTTTAAAACAGAGAATCTAGAGTCGCTGAATTCTAGAGCTAAAGGAATCACTAAGATCTAAGTTAACCTCATTCTGCAGAAAATGAATCAGGTTCCAAAAGATTGGAATACTTGGCTGAACTCACCAAGCTAATTGGGGAGTTGGAGATCTGTGATTAGAACTTCATTAGGTCTTATAACTTCAAGTTTGTAAGTTTATACTTTACCATAACTGTCCCCATTCAGCAGGTACATGGTGTACATGTTGAACATTTGTGAGAATTCTTCTAAAAGCTTGCAGAAAAATGGGATAAAAAATATATCTGGGGTAGGCATTTGGCGCAGTGGGTTAAGGTGCCATTAGGATGCCTCCCTCCGTGTCAGAGTCCCTGGGTTGCAGCCCTGCCTCTGCTCCTGCTTTCTGCTCACCCTCAAACAGCTGATGAGCAATCAAGTGCCTTGGTCCTCACCACCCTGTGAGACCCGGCCTAATCCTGGCTCTTGTGGGCATATATAAAGCATTCCTTAAAATAAAATTGAAATCCATGTACCATTTTTTCAATGATTTATTTATTTTTACTGGAAAGGCAGATATATAGAGAGGAGGAGAGACAAAAAAGGAAAGATCTTCTGTCCACTGATTCACTCCCTCAGTGGCCGCAATGGCCAGAGCTGAGCTGATCCAAAACCAGGAGCCAGGAGTCTCCTCTGGGTCTCCCACACAGGTGCGAGGTCTCAAGGCTTTCGGCCATCCTTGACTGCTTTCTCATGCGACAAGCAGGCAGCTAGATGGGAAGCAGGGTGTCTGGGACACAAACTGATGCCCATATGGGATCCTGGCACATGCAAGGCAAGGACCTTAGCTGCTAGGCTACCATGCTGGGACCCTCACCAATTTTTTTTGTTTGTTTAAATAAATATTTATTTGAAAGGCAGTTACAAAGAGCTGGAAAGAGGAGAGAGAGAGAGTGCTCTTCCATCTGCTGGTTCAATCTCCAAATAGCTGAAGTGGCTAGGCAAGGGTCAGTTTGAAGCCAGGAGCCTGGAGTTTCATCCAGATCTCCCATGTGGAAGAGCCAACACACTCAGGCCATCTTCTGCTGCTTTCTCAGGCATATAAAATTTTCTTTTTATTGTAATTCAAAATTTTGAAAATCAGAAAACCTAATTATCTTACCAAATCAGTCTGCAGGGAAAGTATTCTATTTTCTTTACATTTCTTCCCCACAAGTTACTTTGCTTCAATTTATGGTGCTGTGTTCCATCGTTTTGATTCCAGTCTTCTGAATTACATTGGAATACATGAAACTTCTTGGTACTTCTTTGGATCAAGACAAAACTAACTGCAGAATACTGAGGTCATTAAAATACATTTAAAGTACAGATGTGTTATTATAATTACAGGTACCAGGTAATACAAGCAAGACATCGCAGCAGTGTTACCATTGGTCATCAAAACTATTGTTATAAAAATTATTGTTATATAACTTTGTCTTGACAGAGAATAGCTTTCTCTATCTGCTACATAAATGAATAGCAAGAACAACCTAAGAATAAATTATTTTAATCAAATCATTTAAATTATTTTTGAAGGACTATACTAGTATAATAATATAGGGGAAATCAGTGCAGAGAGGGGACTTAGGAAGGGAGAGGGGACATCCCATGGCCTATACAACTGCATCATCTAAAAATGTTAATAATATAGTTAATAATTTAATAATAAATGTTAAATATAATACACACTAATATAAAATATATGAATACAATAATATAGTGTAGTATATGATAAAATAATAGACCTATTAAATAATTTTTAAATGCAAGTATTTAAAATTTAAATTAAATAAAATGTATTTCAGCTAAATACATTTAATACATTGTTTTACAGTTTATGTGTAAACCAATTTTGTGTCAAAATCAATTCCTAGAAAAAGCAAAAACAACAACAAAAAGACAAAAGAAAGGAAAAAGTGTAAAATAAAAAAAAAAGAAACAATTCAATTCCTATCCTAACATTTTCAGAAGGATCCCGCTCATGACGTAAGTGGTAATTATGGCCGTCTTTGAATGATTCGTTCCAGATTTCTTGATGGGAGATTCTTCCGTTTTGCTGTCTTTTAAACTGATAGTATCTGTTGATTAAGAGTCTGTTTTACGGGGCTTTCTTTCCATGGAAGGAACAGTATCTTTACCCCCCTCTTCTCTTGTTTGGCAAGCTAACTCCGTTTCCTAGAAAATCTCACTTTGTCAGGCTGTTGAGACGGATCTGCTGGTGCAGGGGAATAAAATTTGGTAGCAGGATTGAGAAGCAAGTTTCTAAGGTGCTTTGTTAGCATTTCTAACATAGGGCGAATGAGAGGCTCTTGGATTCCTAGTGGACATCCAAAAAGACTCTGGGTTGAGACTGAGTGAGGCTGCTCTAATGACTTCCATGGCAACCTGCACTTCTCGGAAGCTTGGATTCCAGGGAGGTCCATGCTGCATTCTCTGGTTGCTCCAAGGTAGCCTGAAAAGAACCAGATAGCCCCGACAGACACTGAAAATCCAGTCACCAACACAGAGGGTGAAGGAAACCAGCCTCCTTCAAGATGCTGAGGAACACAACCGATGAATGCCAAGTATTCATTTGCAGATGTCATGAGCTCAGTTTCCAGGTTCTTACTATATCATTTTCCTGTTTGTTTTAAAGAATAATTTCTTGGATTATTATGTCGCCTACCTGAGGGATTTGCCCGAATGCATCTCCTTGGTTCATGTTGTGGTTCTGAAGGAGGTAAGTTAGGTCCATGTGAGTTGCTGTCTTGTTCACAAACGTGGCCTGTGTGAGGATGCTCTTCCTCCCAGTCCACAGGGCCATTCCAGCCCGAGTTTGCTTCCCGGTCTGGGGAACGGCCCGAGTGGTGCTGCAGGTGTGCCTGGGCCACGCGGGGATCAGTGCTGTGGCTGGGGTCACTGCCCTCTCTCCCGTGGATTTTTGCCCGTGTACTGACTACAAGCAAATGCATACACATTCTAAGCAGAGGTGGAGTTTTTGTGCCATAGGTGATGATTTTTTAAAAAAATTTCAGAAAATATTAATCCAAATATTAAGCTCAATGTCTTGCAAGATCATAAAGTAGCTCTCATCTATCAATATGTAAGAATATTTCAAAAAGTTAATGGAAAAATTGAATGTGAACATAATGTTTTTTGGAGTGTAAGTTTATTTTTCATAATATGCATTTCCTGAAAGTTTCTGAAGTCTCCTCATACATGTAGACTTTAAATTTTTTTATAAAAGAATTTTTAAATTCGTTTTTCCATGAACTTTTAAAAACTCTGTTAGGTGCTTAATGAGGGCATATACATATGTAACAATTCCACTTAGTTCAAGTAGAATATATATATATATATCAGAAGTCCCCAGATTGTTAGTTAATTCTCAATAAGGCATGAGGGGCTTTGTGTTATTAACATGCTACTTCAATGCCTGCTACATTGAGAGAGGGAAATGAAGAGAAGGCAAAGGAAAGGACACGGAGACGGTAGTGTACTTCCTGTTTTCAGAACCCCAGCTAGCTCCTTAATCACATTCTATTTCTCACAGCCCGGAGTCCTAACCCACCTCACAGCCTATCAGTAAACCATTGTAATGATTACTTACTGGAGCACCTTAACAAGTTTACTCAATTCAAATACGATTTATGTCTGGCTTAGATAGGGTGGGGAAAACGTGGTTTGGAAATCTGGAGGGGTTTAAAAGAAATGCATGCCCCGCTTCCTGCTGGAGAAGACTTGGCTCCCTGGTCATACCGCTGCCCCAATGAGAAGCCATGCTTCATCACAGACTAGGAAGTAATTATTCCGAGAGTAAACTCCTGCCACGCTGAAGGGACTGATGCTAGGGGTCCTGCTGCCAGAGCTGGAGGGACGGTGATGGGTGACTCCACCTTTCTTCCCTTAGGGTGATGAAGAGATTAAATCTGACATCTACACACTGTTTTTTCACATAGTCCAGCGCATCCCTGAATATCTGATACATCTGCAGGTAGGCATTAACTACCACAATGCTTTTTCATGTTCAAATGTTGTTGTTGGCTTCCAACTGAGAAATAGTGTAAGTGAGCAAAGACCCGGATGAAGCCCCTAGCTTTGGCCTGGCCCAATGCTGGCTGTTGGAGCCATCTGGGGAATGACCCAGAGGACAGAAGGAAGATGTGTGTGTGTGTGTGTGTGTGTGTCCCTCTCTGAAACGCTAAATAAATAAATAAAATTTTAAGAAGGAAAAATAAGTGTGTGGGGTTAATACTGGACAGAAGTGGCCCAGTATCAATATTGAAAAGACTTTAATTACATATGGTTGTAGATCCAAAAGCATTTATAATTATTTAACGCTTTCAACAATTTCCATGAAATAGATGTCATTGTTACCATGTCTGAGACGCAGAGCCAAAACATGAAGTAGACCTTACAAGTAACGGAATATGATACATAGACTGAGTTCAAATCCTGCCTGCATTATTGCACCAATTGTGTGCATAATGAAGATCACTTCTAAATTCTTTTTGTAAAAAAAAAAAAATGGAGGTAATAGCTGCACCTAATTGAGTTGTAGCAAAAATTAAAGAATATTGTAAAGAGCTGGCAGTGAGAAGTATTCAATAAATGCTAGTTCTCTCTAACCCAAGTCATTTGCATATACCCCACTACAGCCCATTAGGCAATACACCAGGATGGGCCACCAGCCTTCCCCTGTGGCTTGCCTTGATGCCTGACATTATCTGACTCATTTAAGGTGAAGCATTTATTTATAGACATTGTTAGAATGCTTCTATTACTTCAGCGATTTAATGAGTAAAGCCATCTAACTTTCCAGGTGGCATTAGTTTACGTTCGTATCCAATGCCAACAGGAACCACAAGGATTTCTTTTCCTTCGGTGTGATAAGTTTAACCTCTCAGCTTACAGCAGATGAGTCATATCTGTTGTTAGCTGCTTTGATTAAATGGCTCCCAAGCCCTCGGTACAGGTCACCAGAATGTACAGAGGAGACAAATAATTCCTCATTCCAATCACGCAGTGCTGCTTCCTCTTTTCCCTCTGTCCAGAACGTGTTGAAGTTCACCGAGCAGGAACACCCCGACTATTACCTGCTACTGGTGTGCGTGCAGCGCCTCCGAGTGTTCATCTCCCACTACACCCTGTTGTTCCAGTGCAACGAGGACTTGCTTATTCAGAAACGGAAAAAGCTCAAGAAGTAAGACTACTGAGAACTGGGAAAGGAGCCGGTCATCGTATGTGCGTCTGTCATGAGTAACCATGTTGTGTGTTAAGGGACTGAAATGCAGTAATGGGAGGTAGAAAGGAAGAGAGAAAGGATGGGCGGGGAGGAGGTCAGACTGGCTTCAGGGTATCTATCTGCTACACACTGCATGTTACTTTAAGAACAAAACAACAAAAACCACCACAACTTCTAATGCTTATGTAGACCCCCTTTTATCTCATGTTGTTCATCACCAAAATAGTTGTTTCCCTAAACTTTCCACATGTGAATTTCTGTGTAAAGGCCAAGATATAATTTCCTCTATTAATTCAACAAAAACTGAGCAGCTGTTATGTATCAAAAACTCTTTTTTGCACCAAATATACTGCAATGAACAAAACAGCCCTAAATCCCTGCTACTTGGACCTGGCTTCTTAGCCAGTGGACAAAGAAGTCATGCCAGGAGAAGCAAGAAGGGTTTGCAAAGGAGAATCAGCTCGAGGGGGGATGTTAGTAACCTACAGCAGAACTTGCCATGTGGAGGACATCATCTCTACGGGTGCTTCAGACCGGAAGAAGATGGTGTCTCCCATGCTATTTTCTTCTAATGGAACAGCTTCAGTGAAGTTTTTCGCAGCCAGTTTTTCAGCATCCCTGCTCCCTGCCCAGCAGACAGCTTAAACCCTATCATGCATGTTTGTATACCTTGGAGGGAGAGAGACGCTCATAGCAAATGCCAACTGGGATATATGTCTTCATGTACCGTGCTATAAGCTGCGTGTTGTTCAGAGAGCCCATTTGCTGTTGTACAATCTGAAAATCACTCTACTCCCATTGTTAGGTCATCCATGGCGAAGCTGTACAAAGGACTGGCTTCCCAGTGTGCAAACGCTGGCCAAGATGCATCCCCCACTACAGGTGCAGAGGCTGTCCGTGACAGTGGAATCCACTCCGAAGAGATACTGCAGCCCTACCCTTCGGCCCCCACTTCGGGCCCTGCTGTCACGTAAGACCTGTTGCTGTGTTAAAGGCCAAGGAGGTTCCCATCCCGCAGTGTCTGGGGAGGAACAGGCAGGGCTGGGTGCGGGGTATGAGCTACAGGACTCCCTCCCTCCAGCCCATCAGGCTGACACGTGACAGCCAGTCAGCTGAGCAAATGCCTCAATTGGAAAGAGGGCACGAATGTGACAGGGCAGACCTCAAGAGCAGGAGGAGTGGCATGGGCAATTTTAGGGATTATTTCCACTTTTAAAACAGGGATGAACTTTGAAGCACAACAATAAAAAATGAAATCTCTAGAAGTTATATTCAGACTAAACAATATGATTGTCATTGTATTCCAGGTAGGGGCAATAAAAACTATCAGGCCAACATTTCATTTCACCCTTTTCATACCTATTAGTCTAAGTTTTCATCTTGAGATCACCAGACTTATACGCAGTGTTCACATTTACATTTCTTAGAAAAAATTTTATTGGAAGCAGAAACAAAAGTCCATAGAGAGACAGAGACAAAGATCTTCCACCAGCTGGCTTACTCCCCAAATGGCTGCAACGGCCAGAGCTGAGCCCAACCAAAGCTGGGAGCCTGGAGCTTCTTCTGGGTCTTCCGTGCTGGTGCAGGGTCCCAAGGCAATAGGCCATCTTCCATTGCTTTCCCAGGTCATAAGCAGGGAGCAGGATGGGAAGTGGAACAGCCGGGATACATGCCAGCTCCTGGATGTGGAGGGTTAGCCAGTTGAGCCAAAGCACCTGCCCCACATTTGCCTTTCTTCGTGTGACAGAATATTCTGATATTAGCAGAACAGCCATTTCGAGTGAGTGTGAAGCAAGCAGTCCGTTTGCTAGTAGTTAAAGCTCACCCGCTCCAATGAGCATGCCAGGCTAACTCGGTTTGCTACATTCTTCCATAGCCACGAGAAAACTTTTTTGAAGTTTATTATGAACATTTCCTGTTTACATGTCAGGGTGTACTGAATCCCAAGTCATCATCCAACTTGGGCAGTTACCAGGAACATGCCACGTTGACTTCAATGAGAAATGTTTTTAAGCTCGAGGACTCCAATTCAAAGCTGCGCTCATGCTGTATGCCTGTGCCAGGGCATTAAAGGGAGCGCACTGAGTAGCGATGCCTTGGGAAGCTGACGGAGGGCGAGAGGTCCTGGGCTTCCAAGAGGAATAAAGAGAGGCCCCAGGTCCGACAGCTGGGCTCCACGTAGGGCAACTTTGCCGGCTAGCAGGTGGGACCTCCAACGGATCGCTATTTCCACTCTCCCACTCACAGATTCCCAGCAACTTAGCACAAGTGTGTGCAACTTGGACAATAAAGCACAGAAGCGACTGGCAGTGGGCAGAGGATGGTATTTTTTTGTTCAAGCCTGGTGCCGCCCCGCCATGAATCCTAAACCATCTCTTGTTTCTCCTTTAAAGGCATCTGATGGCCCCCGGGAAGAAAAGCCAGCAACAGCAGAGCCTGATGGAGAGCATGCAGCCGGGGAAGCCCAGTGACTGGGAGATGGAGGGCAGAAAGCACGAGAGGCCCGAGAGCCTCCTGGCGCCCACGCAGTTCTGCGCGGCCGAGCAGGACGTGAAGGCGCTCGCCGGGCCCCTGCAGGCCATCCCGGAGATGGACTTCGAGCCCTCTCCGGCCGAGCCGCTGAGTAACGTGGAGCGCTCCCTGCGCGCCCCGGCCGAGCTGCTGCCCGACGGCCGGGGTTACGTGCCAGCGGGCTACGAAGAGTTCGAGTACGGCGGCGAGATCTTCGCGCTGCCCGCGCCCTACGACGAGGAACCCTTCCAGGCCCCGGCCCTCTTCGAGAACTGCTCGCCCGCCTCTTCCGAGTCCAGCCTGGACATCTGCTTCCTGAGACCCGTCAGCTTCGCCATGGAAGCCGAGAGGCCCGAGCACCCGCTGCAGCCGCTGCCCAAGAGCGCCACGTCGCCGGCGGGCAGCAGCGGCGCCTACAAGCTGGAGGCGGCGGCGCAGGCGCAGGCGCAGGCGCACGGCAAGGCCAAGCCGCTGAGCCGCTCGCTCAAGGAGTTCCCGCGCGCGCCGCCCGCCGAGGGCGTGGCCCCGCGCCTCTACAGCACGCGCAGCAGCAGCGGCGGCCGCGCGCCCCTCAAGGCCGAGCGCGCCGCGCCCCCGCACGGCCCGGCCGCCGCCGCTGCCGCTCGCGGCGCGCCCCGCACCTTCTTCCCCCAACAGAGGTCCCAAAGCGAAAAGCAGACCTATTTGGAAGTAAGGAGGGTAAAGTAAAACCGAACCGAAAAGCCACAACGCCGGCGGCGGCTCCGGGGGGCCTTAGATCTGCGGGGGCGACCCGAGTTCACGCAGCGCGGAGGGGGGCGTGAGGAGGGGTGGCTGTGTGTGTGTGTCTGTGTGTGTGTGTGTCTGTCTCTGTGTGTGTGTGTGTGTGTCTGTCAAGGAGAGGCTGAGTCTCCCCAAGTGTCCGTCCAAGTTCAAGGTTCTGCGGTGCCGGGACGCAAAGGGCTTGTTGCGCTTGTACGTCTGTGGTGGCAGGAAAGACCCTCCTGTTTTAAACGCGACACAAACACCTCCTCATCCCGGAGGCAGGGTTTAGAGGACCCCTGCCAGCTGCGGCATGTGGCAGTCAGAGTTGCATTCCCCCCCCTCAAAAGCGCTTCATGCAACTTGCTGTGTCTGTCAGGTGCACCTGCACCTGCTGGCTTACGTGTTCACAAGCCTGAGCGCTAGGGGCCGGCTTCTTCCGACCCCCCAGCACAGCGACCCAGCCCGGGGCAGGCTCTGGGAAGCTTGCTGCAAAGCTTGAGTTCGTTTGTGCTCGCTTTCCTTTGGACCACAAAAGGAGGTCTCATTCCTTTGCAAACCCCATGCGGATGGTGACAATTCAGAATAGCCAAAAAAAAAAAAAAAAAAAAACCCACGTTCACTCCAAAATACGGTCTTGGACTTAGTGAATCTTGAGGTGTTTTGATGTCGAATTTTAGTGTCTGCAAGCCTTAGGGCGTTTTCAAAAGTAGTGAAGTACTCATGAATAGAGCTGAAGTTTCAGGTGTGTATATGTGTATATACATATATATCATATATATGATGTTTCACAAGTGTGTGTATATGCATGGATGTGTGTAAATGTGCACACTTGTGTCTGGAGTAGGGGAAGAACAGGGGTCTTGGGTAGAAGCAATTAGCTGCATCCTCAGAGGTGTGGGCTGTTAGTTTTTTGAGGGGCGCCGAGCTCCGGCCGCTCTGTCTCTTCACACACTCGGCCTGTGGTGTCCCACCCAGCTGCCCGGCGGAGCTGGCTGCAGGGATCAAGGAGAAAGATGGTGCTTGAGTGTAGAGAGCTCTGGCGAGGTACCGGGAGGTGCAGGTCCTGCAAGTCCTGGTTCCGCTGCCAGGCAAGCCGGGTCCCTCACACAGAAAGCAGGACGGTAGTCACTTGACCTGCCTTCCGGGGTCGTTGTGAGGGTAACGACCAAGTACGATCAAGTTCAGGAATAGACTTGGTAGCGTATCAAATGCTATACAAATGGGAGATGCCGTGAGGAACTCAGGTCATGAATTTTCCTTAAACAATGTATGCATTTAGTCCCCAGGCAGTCCCTAAAAGCCCACCTCTCAAATGTAGCCCCTGAGCTGACAGTGACTGTAGAGCCGGAGACTCTGCACGCCCGCTTTGCACCCCAGACCTGCTGAGTTGCATCCACACTAAAATAGAAGATTCGTGAGTGTTTTTTGCAAACATTCATTGCAGGTGGGCGAGAGCATGCCTTAACCCACTGGCTTTCAGCGCACAGGAGCGGCTGTTGACCTGGGCCCGACTCCAGCAGTTCTGAATCAGGGTGTCTGCACAGGGCTTCCAAGCTCTCCGTTTTAGAGGCCTTAACCCACCCGATCACTTTCTGAGAAGCCCTGCACCAAGGCATCAGATGTTGATCACTGTCTAGTAAACGAACGTTAGCAGAACTGCAGAGAATCTTCAGATCTGTTACTACAACTTCTGGGTCAGTTCTCATAAGTCAGACCGAAGTGTTTCGGTTGCTTTTAGGTGATCGTCATCTCGAGCTAATATTCTGCTCAGGTGGAATATGGATGCGTACGATTTGTATCCATTCACTACGAGGGACACCTGTTAGCACATCTTCCATTTTCCAAGGAACTAGAGAAATTCACAGGAGAGGCAGTGGTCCTTTGAGTAGAGCTTCCTTTATGCTCGAAATGCCACGGATTGGTGACTGTAAAAACTGTCCTGAAGGCATATTTGCAGATCAGAAATATCAGTTAACATGTGCTTCTGAGTAGGTCTGACCTCCCCCAAATCACCTTCCTTCATTTCTGTATAAAATGGCGAGTTAGGAAAATGAGTTTAAAATTACAATTAAGTAGCTTTCTGATTTTGCAGAAACATGTCCAGAGAGATGAGGAGACCACTCCTAGTGTTAGGGCTAGAATGTAACTTCCCACTTGATGCTGTTTAAACATGAAACTCCTTGGTTTCTGAATCTTTAATTACTGCTGCATCAGGTCATATTCGAGACTGTTTGCCTTGATAGGCAGGAAGTGTCCTCCTTTCTGTCTGTCGATTCCTTCCTTAACCTCAGTTTGCGTTCGTTGGGATTGGGTGTCCACCTCAGACTTTTGGCATGGGGCAAAGGGAAAGTTAACAAAGCTAAGCTAAAAAAAAAAAATCGGCTTGTAGACGGGACAGGTGATGGCTTTGGAGAAGAGTGAAAATCATCTCTTTTGTGTTTCTAGGACATGCATTTGGAAGACACTACCAGATTCTGTCCAAAGGAAGAAAGAGAAAGTGAACAGACATCTTTCAGCGATCAAAATCCCAGGCAAGACCAGAAAGGGGGCTTTCGAAGCTCCTTCCGCAAGCTCTTTAAAAAGAAGTGAGTAGCCATTAGACAAGACAGCATTGTCACACATTTCCCTTTGGGCTAAGTCTTGAGGTTTAATAGTCACAAGTCTCTAGCGGCCTGGCCTCACACAGCTGCTTCGAGTTCAGTGCCTGCACCCAGTAGCCACGATCCGTGCAGGGCCAAGGTGTTTCTCGTCCTCATCTCCCAGCGCAGAAACAAACTCAGCTCTCCCAGCTGTCTCTTCTTTTATCCCTCCTCCCTTGTTCCCCGAGTCCTGTGTCCTGACGGCAGTGAGCAGAGGAGGTCCCCTGGGAAGATGAGCTGCTGAGACATCCCTTTTAGACCGGGACCACCCAGGTACACTCTTGGAGCTGGGCGGATGGCGTGCTCCCTACCCGGGGCAAGTTTTCTAAAGCTGTCTCAGCACTTGTGGCTTTCAGGGCCTGTCGCTATCCTGCCTTCTGGTCCCTGCTTCTCGGGATGTCTCCTGGTGTTTGCTCCGAGTGAATGGATTTGGCTTAGGCCTTAGTTTTAGATCCCTTTTTAACACAGTTTCTGTATTTCAGAGGCGCAAAGTCTTTCTCTGTGTTCTCTCTGAAATTTTGAGTTATTTCTGTATGAAATATCCAAACCTTCCCCCCCCAACCCCCTCGCAGCCCCCGTCCTGCCCAGGCAAATTGGCCATTGAGGCGTGGACCAAACCCTATCATAAAAATGTCAGGAAGAGGGGTTCGCCAGGTCAGCCGTGGCCTGCCTGAGAGATCGCTCTTTTCTGTCTCCGCTGGTCCTCAGGCCTACCTCCCTCTCCCTTAGAGAGACTTCCCCTGCTTCTGGAGTTTCTCTTGGTAGAAGAAGTTCTTGCCGTGGGTTTTAGTGGATGGAAGTTCCACACTGGGATTAGTGCTGCCTTCTGCCGAGCCAGAGAGCGTGGGAGCGTCACTGTGTCTCCTGGAGGTTTCCGGCCGAGTAGGTGACGGACTTGTGGGCAGAGCTGGGTCAGGCCTGACGCGAGGACTATTCCTGTGTTCTGTTCCTTGTAGCTTGGGTTTGTCTGATGCTCCTCTCTCGGGCAGGGTGGTGCTGAGATGAACTGGGTATCTGGTGGTCTCTGCCTATTGCTTCTGGAAGAGGGGAGGGCAAAGGGAAGCCACAGCCCTGCAGTCCCCTTTACATTTTGCTCATGCAACCTGGGGCGTGCTCAGCTTCTGTTAAGTCCTCGGACTGTGTCGTTCAGGGGTAGAGGAGCCAACAACTGCGTGTTCCTCTTTCCCGGATGGAAGGCGTAGGCCTTTCTGGACTCACTGCCTGCCTCTGTCAAGTTGAATGGAAGCAGAAGCAGGTGCGGGCAGAGAGCTCTGCAGCCTGAACTTGAGCTTTAGGCTCCTAACTCTGTCTACAGACTCGGGTACTGCTTGAGCCTTTTTAATTTTATTTTTAACCACAATATTGTCACATTTTCTGGCCTACTCTCCTTTATAATGAATGGGTACTACTATCCATGGCAAAGCAATGGCTTGCTGGATCCACCGCTGGTTCCTTTACAAATTCCCATTTTATCAGGGAGGTGAAAAAAACAATGTTCTGCCAGTTGCATGAGGCAGAGGGAATAGAATTTTCCAGAGATCAGAACTAGGAGCAGTGGGTAAGACTTTCCTAGAAATGCTGCTGCCTGGAACTGGAGGTGCCTTGTGAGTGAGTGGGTGCTTGTGGGCAGGAAGTAGAGGACTGCCAGAGATGCTCTGACTGGTCCCCACGCTGCGTGGGAGAGCGCGCAGGAAGTCTCCATTCCTTTTGGCGCAGAGGCCTGCTTTACCCCTTTGCTGTAGTTCCATCTGAGTAATTGCATTTTTTTTTATGACCTGAAGGAAGAAATTTGTGTGGCCTTAGCAACTGTACTTTTTAGAGGGCTCCCATGGGGAAGATCAGGCTTTTATCTTTCAGGGGCCCCCACGACCTTGGAGTAACGGTGTCCAAGTTTCTACTGGTTATTTGTTTTCAGTCCTCCTGTGCATTTTTGGAATTCTCCTGGGTGAAAAGGTCAAGGGGTTGTCTTGGTTCTTCTAGACAAGTCTCCTGCATCACCCATGTGTGGCTGGCACCTCCTCTGAGCGGAGCTAGAGGTGGAGCCCACACAGCCTTTCCCCATCTGGCGTTGCTGGCATTGTAGATGTGGCCCCGGAGAGTCAGTGCCATCAAGTGGCAGCTGCCTCTGACCTTGTGCTCTGGGTGCCAAGTGGGCACTCCAGGGGCTGAGGAAGCTGCCGAAGTAACTTCTGAGGCTTGCAGCTGAGAGCCAGGCAAAGTCTGTTATGCAGCGTGCTTCCATATGATGAAATGGAGAGGGAGGGCAGGCAGGTCCCAGGATAGTGCAGGAAGGCCAGGAGCTTTTCACTGTGGTAAGAACACAGCATTCTCCTCCTTACACACATGTAACATGCAAGACACGTGTACAGGACTGTGAATGACGTGGGACCCAGCCATTCCGCAGGAGACTGCACGTGGAAGGCAGGGCTGTGGACATGTCGAGGAAGGACCTGGAAGAGTCATCCAGACCTTCTTCCTCCTGTGTGTCAGGAGATCCTTGTGCCCTAAGACGTGGCTCCTCCTAGGTACTGGAGCCACGGCTGAGCATGGCCTCCTGGGCCACAAGGCCGCCTGTGTCCTGTTAGGAGCTCACAGTCTTCCTCCCCCTGTGGCCTCCTGGTGGTTCAGTCCTGTCTACACTGACACACTTTTTGTTCCTTAGGGGCTTGTTTGGCTGGTGGCCCCACACACCCAGAATGCTGCTTCGGGATGAAGCTAGGCATGGAGCCAGATGCAGCAGAAAACCCGAGAAAGGGTTCTCCTCTCTCTGAGGCTGGGAGGGCCGAATGCTCTTGCCCACATGGATTCCCAAGGGAGAGTCAAGTTGGCATCATTCAAACAATCCTGAGAAATGCCCACACTATCTGGGGACAAGGATGACCCTCTGATTGCTTCCGCATGAGGCATATTTGTCCTGAGTAGATAGATCCAAGGTCCGGCACTGATCAGAATAATGACTACCTATCTCACTACTTGAAAATGAAAATTGACTTTAAACATATTAAATGAGTATTCTTAGATTCCCAAAACAGACCTGATTTGATGGGCTGATGCTCAATTAAATACTTAATCCCCTGCCCTTGAGTAAGGTGGAAAGCAAACTATCCCATTCTAGAAGGGTCTATATGAAGACTTACTGTAAAGACTGAAACCTAGATTATTATGAAGTTTGAGGCAAGTGCTAATTCATATTTATAAACAATTCCATACTTAGATAAATGAGTTGTCTTGACTGGGGCTGTAGTGATGGGGAAAGCAGATGGTGTCCTCTCTGTGTATGCTCCGATTGAGGGGACTGACTGGAAGATCAAGCAAATGGCTTCCAAATGGTTAGCTGTTTCCCCACCCTTCCTTTTGCTCCTTAGCACTTGTTAACTTACATGCCTCAGAAGGTCTCCATCCCTGGCATTGCCCTCCCTCCACCAGTCACATCAGATAGATTTTCTCAGTGACATACGGAAAGAAGAGAGAGAGAGAACTTGTCCAGATTTCCACAGAATTGAGTGTCAGTAAATCCTCTGCCTTTGGCGTCTTCTCAGACACCTGCCTTGTATATTCTCAGCCTTGGCCATGGGACAGACCAGGTAACAGCAGGCAGGCCTGCTAAACAACCGATTGTCTACTTCCCTCTGGACTCTAAGGTGCTCCCTCATCCTTACCTGCTTCATTTCCCATTTCATTTCTTACATAAACTTTAAAATTGAATAGGGTGGTTGAAAGATAAACCTAGGTTCCTTAGGCTGATGGTAACGTTTCTCAGTAGGCCATTTGAAGTCAGTCTTTAAGTTAAGGCTCGTTGGTGTAGTAAGTTCTGTCTTTAGTACAAAAGAAATAACAAGTAGTCATTACCTGTTAGGGTCTTAGAGTTCAAAGAGAAAGCATCCAGGCCATGGGTATAAGATACGGCACACAGCTCTCAACAGTGTTTCTTAAAGGAATTCAGATTTGTCGTGGGCTGACAGGATGGGTGTTTTCCTGCACCCTTAATTTTCCTTCTGCCTGACACCCAAAACCTTCCTGTGAGAGAGCCAGGCCTTGCTAAGTCAGAGGCTCCTGCGACATTTGTTTCCCCACTTCTACTGTTCAGCTCCAGAGCAGCTTTCCAGGGTTGTCTTAGCAAATCCATTCTGCTGACCTTTCCATTTCTGCTGTTTCCTTGTCTGTGTCACTTGAGGGGGAGGAAAAGTTCAAACAGGTTCTCTTTTTCCATCAGTTGTGTGGGGAGCTGTGTATCAGGGTGTGCTTGGCAGCCCCTGGGCCCTTCCTGGATGTGTGCTTGCCCAGATCGGCTCAGATCCACCCTGCAATCAGCCAGAACAGTTCCAGGGGCCCTGCAGCCACTTCTGTTTTATAGAGAAAAGAGAGTTAAAGAAAACGCACTAGCATTTTCTGTTAGGTCTAGATCCTTTTCTTTCCCAGTAGTTCAGAGCCGAAGAGCCAAACTTGGGAAGTAGTCCAGGTATCCAGTGAAAATGATCTTTAAAAGGAAGATCATGAGCTTGTAGTCATGGCTGCAGTAGAGTGCCAGACTTTGAAAAGGTTTAGCAAGTTGCCACTAGTTAATTGATAGTTAATGTCAAGCAACGCAGAGAAATTCAGATGATGGAGACCCAGGGAAAGCACAATCTGTGAGGAGGGCAGTTAAAAAAAAAACATTAAGCCGAGTGTGTGGACTCTGAAAACTAGACAGGGCGATTTTGGCATTTGTTTCAGAAATGGGAACACAACTGGTGAAGATTTCTGTGGTCCTTGGGGCTGGTGGTGACATCAAAGCTTTCCCATTTCCAGGTAAACAAAAAACGGTTGCATGTTGGAACCATCAAAGTGTGGCATATTGGGTTTAGAGATCAGATGTAGTGGCTAAGGGGAATTGAAAGGTTGAACTAATGACTGATTAGAAACTGTTATTGGGGGAAAATCGAGAGGAAACAGCTCAGTTCAAACCCTGCCCCCTAAAGCACAGGCATCTCCAGTCTTCTGAGTGGCAGAAGATGTGGAGAACAACATATGGTCAAAACTGCATCTTCCCAACCCTTGGGGCACAGCTGTACTAATCAGGGATGGGTGGAAGTGGAACTGGAGGCAGGTGGGAGTCCTGAGAGGTGAGAGGCTCAGTGTGTTAGGGTAAGCCAGGCGGAGAGCTCGGGAAGGTTCCTGTAGAGGAGGAAAACGTCATCCCGATACCATCTGATTTCCTGAACACCTAGATGGACTGGAGTTGAGAGACGGAATAGTGTGTCCTCTCTTTACTGGGATCTAGCAGGAAAGTGCTCCTTACCAAACCGAAGTAGAAAGCCTGGTGGGAGGCTATGGATACATATCACATCAAAAGTTGAGAAGTGAAACTATGCAATCAGTTAGTGGGTGTTCAGATGGACTTTAGTCTTCATGTGGATCCAACTTCTTTCTTTGAATAATATAAAGGGATGTTTGAATTGTGCCCTATTAATTTACTAACTTAAGGACTCACGATTAATTTGCCTAATAAGATTGATGAGGATTGAGCTACAGCCTGCCAATAATATCATTAGTGAAAGAACTTGGAGGCCATTGATCCTTCTAGTAGAAGTGTATGTCAGCCTTTGCTCAGTGGGGTAGGAGCTTTGGGTAAAGAACTTATCTAACCTCACTTTTACCTCCTGCATGAGGTCTTTTGGAATGGGTTCTCAGTTACTGAGCTGGATTTACCCCTTCTAGCTCAGAGTTTAAGCCAGCAAAAGGGTGCCAGGCTAGTCTGTCAGAGGTTATTTCCAGAAAGCCTCCTCCCTCCAGGGACTCCTGACATGAACAAAATGGAAAAGGTACAGAGCTGGAATGGATTCCCCAACTGGCTTACCCAAGAATAAAGGAAGAATGCACCCTCGACTGGGGACGCACATGGACTGATCTAAGTCGTTGACAATTGCTTGGCTCTGGGGTCCTTTGTGGTGGTTGAGATGATAGTATTTCCTCAATTACTGTACTGCTCTCTGCATTCTGCCAAATGTAGCCTATGTGTGTGGTTGGCTTCAATAAACCTTTCATTTCAAATGAAAACAAGCAAAAGCAAGAGTTTGTAATGTAATACCCAAATTCAGTAAAGGCCCTTGGTAACCTCTGATGATTGAAGGGTGTTGGTAATTTGTGGAGCAGCTTCTTCACTGAATCCAAAATAGCATTTCTTGCATTTTGAGCCTTTATTTCCCCTAATACTATGTCCTTACACAATATGCGACACTGACATATATAGTAGTCACAAGTGCCCCCATGAAGCATTAGAAAGAGATTGTTTGTGTTCACTGCTAGATACACATGTCTCAGAATTCAGGGGAGTAAAAATTATCCCAGATCTAGGAGGCAAAACTGTTTTAAAAATGCAAAACAATTTGGATAGATAAAATATTTGAGAACAATTAAAACCAAATCAACCTGTACTTTATCTGTGTGCTGAGATTTTAGGTCCAGTGGATCAGAATACAGGGAAAAAACTAATGAGAATCCCTCAATGGATCCTTCACCCACCAAACAAGATTTCTTCAGAAACCGACTTGCTCTTGCAAATGACCTTGACCAAGGAACAGCTGTGTAAAACATACTTAAAGTTGTATTGTCAAGTGGTAAGATGAGGATACAAAGCTTGTATATATTTGTGTAGGAATATATATATATATATTCATATATATATTGGTGTATGAATTCCTGAGGAAAACTAGTATAAAAACTTACATAGGAAACTAAATGAACATACAAGGCATTGAAGAGAAGAAGAATAGTCTATTGTTAAGACCTGACTTTTTGAACCTCAGTACTTTGGAAAAGGGAAATGAAGACTTTTCACATCAATACAGAAAAACGCCATAAATTTGGAGGAAAATAAATGTTTGTAAGAACAAAAATTTCCATCTTGAAGTCATTCCCCAGGTACAACCTTGAGCATGTTCCTAGTTAACATGGATGTTAGGGGCCAGCTCGGACTTGTCATTTATTTTTCAAAAAAATTATCCCATAAAGCACAAGGTTAGTTCACTGAACTGTCTTTTTTTTTTTTTTGTATGTTACAAATCTGAGTTATGGAAAATTTGTGCTGAAGTTATGATATAGAAGGTTTAAAGCTTAAGAATATGTTGAGTTGTTCTGGGGCCATGGAATGGCGAACAGGGGGAGGTAGAGGGTGAGGGCATGGAAACCCCTCACCTTGTTGGGTTGTGCTGAGCCTGGAGACGGCCAGGGGCTGCTGCAGGGAACACTCGGTTCTGCGGATCCGCTCGTGAGCCTGAGTGTCACACCCAGTTGTACCAGGGAAGGTGCTGCATTAGCGCCATCCATTATGGTTTTCAACGTGGACAGGGAGGATGGCAGCAGTGATCGTGCTTTTAATGTCGTGCTGTCACAAGCATTAGTCCAGAATGGAAGCTGCAGTACCTGTCTGTCTTCTCCAGAACTAAGCTGGAAAGCAATAAAGCTCTAACTCAGAGGAATCCACTGCAGGGAGGCTTGCGTGGCTATAGGGTAGTAAGATGTGTTGTTGATACATGGATGTGTCCCAGTGGTTAGCACCCATGATGTGCCCTACACACCAGATTCATAATAGAAAACAGCTGGTCACTAAGGGTATTTGATTTCTGTCAATTCGGAATCTTAGCCCTGACTTCTTCAGACCATGGTCCTCTATTCGTGCACTGTTGCACTTTTGGATGTTAAACATTTCCTTCTGACTGATGACTAGTTGGGAATTTGGTCAATAGCGTTTGAAACAATGGGTATCCAGAACATATCAAGGAGTCAGTTTGAAGTTTAAGCTAAACTTTTCATTTCCTGAAATTAATGAGTTCATTTAAAATCAGATTCTGCTCTATTTCCAGGCTAATGAAGTTGTGGGGCCGTGCTAGGAAGCACGTAGCCGAATCACTAGCCATGGGAAGTCACAGTCTCTTAGATAAAATGTGTACAGCGCCAAAGCTGCTTTCCCAGTCATATCCTGGATATGATCAAAACAGTCAGTGGCTGGGAAGGTCTCCCAAATAGCACACACCTTCCAAGTTCCCTTCTGCTAGCATGCTCTGAAAAAAACATCCTGGTGCTACATCTTCAGTACCACTCAATTTAGTTGTTTGTGAAACCAGTGATAATTAGTGTTGCTATTCTTTTGGTCCCCATCACCCAGATTTTTCTAGCAGCTCTCCAGCTGCCTCCAAGCACTGTTTCCATTCTCTCCATGGCTAATGCAGTAATCTTTCCAAGTACTGCTTAAACTGACAGTCCTCAACTGTTTCTTCTGTCTGTAAGCAGCATCTAAACTCTGTAGCTTACACTCAAGGCTCTCTCCGGTGTGGTGCCAAGTTCTTTCCGGCTACCGTCTCTCACATGGAATTGCAAGGTGAACTAACTGAACCTCAGCTGAACTGGGCTTTTGCTCTTCTGCACTAGGCCTCACCCGGGCCCAGGCTCACGGCGGCTTCGTGATTTTTCTTCAGCTCCTTCGCTGCAAATCTTGTGAGAGCCACTTTAATTCTCAGCATCCTCTTTTGTGGACCACTTGTAGTCATTTTTAAAAATGTTCACAAGTATTTGTCTTGTGCCCTCACAGGCAAGGGATAAGCCCTATTTTTATTCGCTTCTGTCTGTAAACAGGTAAACAGTAGGTGTTCATAAATGCTGGCTGCCAGTCTTAATGATGGCACTATGATAGGTAGGGGTTCAGAGAAAACAGTTTTAGACTGACAAGGATTTCCAGGAGTGTCTCTTTGCCTTGTTAGCTGGTTTTTTTTTTCAGATGAAAGAATTCCATTGCAAAAGAAATAAAAATAGTTATCTTTAGAGTCAGTTAAAGACACTGCTAGCTTAGAAAACACAGCTCCACTTTAAAAAAGGCTGCTTTTTGTTGTTATCTTGGTTTTAATTTTTCTAGGTAGTACGGTAAATAGGGAGATAGGCTATTTGTGGTATTTATTAATGAAATTTATTCCAAAGCTGCATTAAGGGTGAAATCTGCTGGGAAAGAGCTTGGCGATCGATGACTCCTGGCCTCTTGGAGTACAATTTACCTAGGAGACCCGCGGGTGTCTGGGGGTCGATAAGCAGCGAGAAGCACTCTGCCAGAAGATGGATGTTTTTGCGCGGAGCACGTGTTGTGGCAGGTCGTTGTGGCAGGTCCCTGCAGCGGCCGTCCGGGGTCTGCGCACAAGCCCGGGTGAGGCATGCGCTGCTGTCCTGAAGGTGCACTGGAACCCCTTGATGGCCAGGATTTGTGGAGCAGCATGCCAAGGCTCTCTGCGTGGCAGGTTTACATTAGCCTGAGACTAAACTAGAACACTGGGAAGATCTTTAGGATACTGTTTTCTGTAGCAGCAACTCATGACTCAGCCCCTCTCCTTCAGGCTCTACTTAGGCGTCACCCTCTTTGTGAGAGCACTTGAGAGCAGCCGCCGGGGCACTATTTTAGCCCCGTAGTAGTGGGATATTTGGGAATGAGATCCAGGAATAGGCATTAAAAATATATATATATATTTTGAAAAGTGTACACACACACACACACACACACACACACACACACACACACACACAGAGGGAGGGAGAATGAGGAAGAGTCTCTGCCTGCTAACTCAGTCCTCAGATGCTTCTTCAGAGCTGGGGCCAAGAAAACAAGCCAGGTCTCCCACCTAGTGGCAGGGACCCAGGGTTGAGAGCCACATCCTGCTGCCTCCAGGGTCTGCAGTGGAGGATGCTGGGATGGGGAGCCACAGCTTAGACCTGAACCCTGGTACTCTGGTCTGGGATGTGCTCAACAGGCAACCCAACAGCAAGGCTAACTGGCCACTCCAGGAATGTGCAAGATTCTTTGTCCCACTGAAATTTTCGACCCTCTGCCTCTTGAAGCAAGGGACTGGATGACATGTCAATCGCAGCACTCAGATTCTAGCCACATACCGACTTTTAGGGTAGAACAGAGAATTGGTGATACTTACCTTAAGACTATAGTTCTTTGAAATTCCAGTAAATACTTTAGTATAATTCAGTTTGTCATGTGAACTTTATTATCATAAACCGTAACATTTTGATTAACAATTATACACATGATCAATGTACTTTATAAACTGGCAAAACTGTATGATGAAATGATTTCATGTTTGACGTTAAATTGTGTAATACTCATAAAATCAGGTTACTTTACATACTCAGCTTTTTCTTTGAAGTAGCGCAGTATCTTTCCTCTGAATCCTAACATAGCCTTGCCTCTGGCATAGCTGGAGTTCTCCCTTGGTGCCTGGGCATCCTTGTACGGATATGGACTAGAGCCTCAGCATGGCGGGCTGGCGTTAGGGCAGGAAAAATGAGATCGTTTTTCAAAAAAGGAACAGGTTAAAAGAAATGTTGAGAACACTGATAGCAACTTCCATATTTTAAGGGAAAAACCAGAAATCAATACGTGACACGAGACCCGAGTTTTAGACCTACGAGAGTATGAAGATAGGCGTTTCGACCATGATCAAGAAAGCCTGTTGTGTTCCACGAGCGTAGCGCATTGTCTTTCATACATCATCTAAACTTGGTCCTTGCCTGTAAAATGGGACGCTTGTATTCCTGTTTACCTCGTTCACTTTATAAATGGTTGTATTAAGTGCTCATAATTCTAAGTCACAATAATGTCATGACTCTTTCATGCTGCTGTGCCAATCATCTGGAGATAGGGGCACCTACCCCACAGGACGGTGCGAGGTGTCACCTGTGCGCTCTGAGGGCTGTCTCTCTCGGACCCCATCATCAGTACTGCATTTTCCTGTTCAGCTGAAGCAAATCCTTCACTGTGCAGGCATGCTCTTGTTTTTCTCATCTTTAAAGCAACAAACAAAAAACCCACAAAAACCCCTCCTCAGTTGTCTTGCTATTCCCCAGTTCTCTGCTTCTCCAGATCATAAAACAAAGTGCTCCACTTCCTTTCATGCAGTTCTCTAGTGAAATTCCCACAGCAGTTCCTTAAACTGCCAGTGTCAGGACTGCCAGTGACTTCCTTGTTTCAGCATCAGTGGTCCCAGCTCCGTCATCTTACTTTCCTGTCCAATAATGTTTGGCATGCTGATCACTCCTTTTTTTTGAAATCATTTCTCAGACAGACTTCCCAAACACAGTAAACTCCTGCTTGGCACCTGCCTTTGCCGATGCTTGTCTTGGTCTACTTGGCTCCCCTTCTTTTAATGTCTGAGTGGCCCAGGGCTCTCCTGTTTAGAGCCCATTTTTCCAGTGTATGCTCACTTCCTTTGGGATCTGATTCCCTTACCTCCTTCAAGTCTTTATTCATACATCACTCTCTCTGAGGCAAGACTCTGTCCATCCCATTGCAATGTCACCCTCTCGCCTCCTACGTTCCCAGCCACCTTTATCGGCTTTGCTCACAGCACTCATGACATCCTCGTTGATAACACTTCATTGTGCTATTAGTGTCCACATCTCCTCACTAGATTGTGAACCCTGGGATGATAATGGACTTCCGTTCATTGTTACAGTTCTAACATCGGGACTGTACCCACAACAAGAAGTGCTTATTGATTGAATATTTCAGATAGGTGTTTGTCAGATGTACATAACCTAAGGTCACTTGAAGTAATCTAAGTCACGATAAACAGCAAAATAAACCATAAACAATCAATTACAGAAACCTCAGGATAAAGAACCAGCCTCTTAAGAGATTGAAAGTCTTTTAAAAAAATGTATCCCTTTTAGCTGTAGCTCTTACTTATTAAACACTTACTCAAGACAGCGTGCTGTATATAGTGCGTTAGATCTTACAACAGCCCAGGTAGACCTGTGCATTTTTTTATACTGACAAGAAACCAGCTCAGATTCAGTAACGTCTCCAAATGGCAACAGAGTGGGAACAGATAATTCCAGAGCACCTGCCTGTTTTATTCCATCATGTTGATTCTTCTTGTCTTTGGTGGATTCTTAAGGTACAGAAACTGGCTTCCAAATGGGCTTTAGCTTTTCTTGCCTCCAGTAAGCATCAAAGGGTCTTACAGTGTTAAACATCAGCTCTAAGTTGCTTTGGAGGTGTATTTTATTAAAGCCATTCCTGCCGCTGGCAGCCATGTGCAGTCTGTCTGCAAAGAGGAAAGCTGAGCTGGGACGTGTGCGGCAGACTTCAGCAACCTGCATCTGTGACGATGCAGCGTGATTCAAATCAGTGAGCTAGCCATCTAGTTACAGCTAAAAGGATGTGACATTTCAAGAGCAAATTCAGAATCAAGTTTGACTAATACCAATACTGTGTTTTCCTATAGCTACTGATTACTTTGAATATATTCTCCATATAGAGAATTCACAGGGGTCTATCAAACAAATCTATGTAAGTCAATAATTTTTGTCACTTTAAGCCGGGGGAGTGGGGAAGCAGCAGTACATTTTAGATGAACCTCAAAGCAGGCCTGCACAAGTTCCAGTGAGCCACAGCCACCTGCACCTGGGGCAGACATCAGACCTCTCCAAGCTCAGCTGGCTCCATTTTTGATGGGATCAGATCTAAGGATTTATTCATTTTTACCTCCTGGAGTTCACCTTTCATGACCTCGCATTTGCATAATTCTTTTCTCATTGCAGCAGGTCATCAGGGAACTGATAGCTTATGGCTTCCTTTACGGAATACAAATGCCTTATCCTTGTGAAACTTCAAGCAGGTGACCCAAAAGGTCACTTAAATTACTACTTCCCATCCCAAGGCTCTCCTACTATGATCACAGAATTTAACATGGGAGAAATGTGGAACCTCTTTTTATCTTTTTACAATAACTTAGAGAAAAAAAACGGCCTCCAAAGACCATTATAAAATGCAAAATGCTTTTATATGGGAAGGATGAACTACATGAATTGCAAGTAAGCTCAAAAATATTGCCCTCTAAAAATTATTACATGCAAAAATAATACACTTGTGGGCTACATAAGGCATTTCTCTTTATTATTTTTCGGTTTATCTTAGTAATGCCAGAAAAATAACAGCCATTATTTTCATTTTAAATGCAAACCAAATACTGCTGCACACAGAATACAAAGATTACCTGCGAACATGGTTAGGTGCAAAGGCCATAGTAGATGTGTAGACCACACTCTGTTCTTACATCCAAGTAAGACCAACAGCAAATTGTTTGACAATTATTTTAGCAAATAACCGTGCTACTACACAAATGTGAATACACATATATACACAGACACGTCTCAACTAATTATACATGTCACTTTGACAGACAAATTCTCTGGTAGTCTCACCAGACATTTGCACCCCCAAATCCCCTTCCCTAGTCCCACCCCCAAATGCTGACTTGATCTGAAGGAAAAAATTAGAGATGCTCTTAATTAAAGGCACATTTGGCAGCTACTGAAAGTGGCATGCATCTGGCACAGGCGGGCTCTCCAAGTCGCACCGCACGAGTCTTCCATGTTACACATCTCATTTCTTTACATGGTAGTCCAATATAACCCACCTTGTTAGTTAACTTGCTTTATAATTTTGCAGCAGTTGGCTACTTAATGCACAATTTTCATTAAAGGCAAAAGGGAAGTTTGCTCACAGTTGACAGAAAATGCACTTTACGGTGTCAAAACTGAAAAATAAGGCATGGACTTCACAAAACAAGTTACAGGTGCTTTTGTTAGAATTTTATAGACTTCATGCTTCTTTTTACTGGAGCTCAAAATACTTCACTGGCTCATGTATAAGGGATTATGGAGTGATTTTTGGAGTTGGTAATGATGTTTCAAAAGCGAAAAAAGCTGACTAAAGTCATCACTTTCCCTTATAAATAATTTTACTGCATAATTCTCTCTCAGCCAACCTGACTTTAAACTTGCAGTGTTTACTGGTAAAGATGAATGTGCATTATAACAGAACCTACACTTGTACAACGGTCACACAATATAGGTTAAAAAAAAAAGGTAATCCAAAGCAGCAGCAAAAAAAAAAAAAAAAAAAAATCAAGAAATAAATGGTTAGATGGGTCCTTTCTAAGTCTGAGGGAAAAGGTTTCCCTCAACATGTACAACTCATAAATTGGGACCTCTCTCCCATTTGTTCTACTAAGCTAGTTTTATCTGAATTTGAGCTTTCATTTTGAAAGACCAAAGATCAAATTGATAAGCTAAGATTGAGAAGATAACGACCATTTAGCTTGCATTAGGGAATTTTTGATTTATGGGGGGAAAAATTCAGAAAGAATCTAGAACCATGACGTAGCCTCCAGGTGAATAGCAGTACTTTGTTTACAGACAGTTCTGTTGAATGATTTCGTGTGGCGTGCTCTTCATTACACTCAGATCCGTGGCTACATCCTACAGGCTAACCTATTCAAGTGACACACAAGTTGATGCCCAACCGCCTTTTAAGGCAAACTTTTAATCTCGATTTCCTGATGATTTGTAGTCTTCATATACATGTCGAGGGCTGGAAAGAGTAAATAACTTCAATCTTTGAATAAATTTAGCAACGTATGCTTCTCCTATGTTCCTGTTTAGGAAAGTGCCTCAATATGAAGTGCTTCTCTTTCTATCGTAATGGTTATGAAGCCGCTGTGTGAACTCAGCCTTGAAATGTTTTCTTCATTTTGTGATCCAAAAATAATGAGACATTAAGAATTGTTTCACTCTGAAAGGTTCCGCACTTTGGAAGGTGTTGAACAGTCTTGCAGCCTTGACTGCTTTGTAATGTCCTGGTATGAAAAGCAGAACTTTGTAAGGGACGTATCTACCGTCTTCCTTCACTATGTATCCCTGATGAACTATTTTAGTTATTAGAAAGGATACATTTGTCAACCAATTAATGTTTTACATGAGAAGAAAGTAAGGAATTAAGGGCATCCAATTGGGATTTTTTCTAATTCTCTAAAGCATTTTTATCCAAACACCACACATCAGAACAAAAATATCCTCTATCCATAATGCATATAAAACGTTGCACAGTGAAGTGGTCTTTCAAAACCACTGGGTTAAGAATGGTTCCCTTGGGGAGAAATATGATTGCAACTACAAACCTTTTTCCTCATTACAGGATCAGGCAGGTTGAAAAGGGATTATCACTTTATTGACGGGCAATATACTAGCCAGAGATGCATTGAATGGATTCCTATGTGACTTTTCTTAAGTTCTCATTTGGAGTAGGGTTAGAGTAATTTAAAAAAAAGTGATTAATAAGCCATAAAAAAAAGGGAAACTCCAGGGACAGTAAGGCTGGCCCAATAAAAAAAGTCACAGGAGATTCTGGAATGTGTATCACAATTATAGCAGCACTAGTAAGAAGGCTTAGATAAATATTCATTGAATAAAAGGCATCCAAGAGCGGACTTTAGATTATTTTTGGAGCTTTTACAAAGAGAAAAGTGGCTACCATAGTGGAAATGGAACAGGTATTAAACAAAAAAACTCACTCTAACAAATAAATAAAGGATTTGATAGGGTGGATTACTTGATGATGATGCAACTAACATACTTTGTTCTTAAAAGGCTAATATACTGCACTATTGTGATGTACATTTAATGCTCTAATAAATATCACAGGAAATTATTAAACTACTGGGTTTCCACCATGGTGCAGTACTTCTAGAAATGTCTCTAATGGCTTGGTTAACTGAACTGCTGAAATGCTGCTGCATTATTTCAGAGGACACATGCAGATACCAATGAACGTGGACTCTAAGGTTGCAATACTGCACATTTCAGACATCAGAGCGGAGATTAATAAAACTGTGTCTCCTGCCAAGTTGCATGCATTTCAGTCACAGTATCTGGGAGACTCAGAAGAGTAGTACACAGGCTTAATGAATAATCCGTTTCATGATATTAACGATGCAAGCAGATGTTCTACCATGGTAGTTCTGACAGAGCAGATCTTAAGCAAGCCAGAATGCTCAGTATAAATCTTAGCAAACTGGAAATTAAAGCTTCACATAGTTCTGTTTAAAAGGTACCCATCCTATTCTAACCAAGCATTTTTTCCTACCTGCCACTGCAATTTTTGATCATTCTTTAAGACTAATACATATATCCAGAACTAGAACCAAGGCATATCACATAATACACTTATTTAGGTTTAGTGTTTTGTGTTTTTCAACTGAAAGAAATAAGAACCAACCACTTTCTCCATATAATAATTTAATATATGCCAGCCAAACAAAGTATTTTTATCTTTATTCAATTAAATTAAAACAGACCTGCCAGGTATATTATATAACATTCACTATATACACATGATTTAGGCAATGCAAGGTAATTGCAGATATGCTGATTACTCGACTATTAGTAAAACATGAATGGTGTCAGTGATGCCCCAAGTGCTCCTTCTCACAGTGGGTGCCTGCTTTGCCACAGTAAGGTTAGAGGGACAGCTACGACATGGGTTACCAGGAAACCACCGAGAGAATGACAATCTAGCACAGATTAACAGTCTTCTAAATGTAAATAGAATGCTCAACAGTTACATTTTTAAAAAAGTTCTCCTGTCATGTTAATGACACAATTTCTCTTATTTGAAGGCAACACCACCACATTTCACTTGTGTTTAGGGGGAGGGACAGGTGGAGGAAATGCTCTTAAATTGGTATAATATTTAAAATAAAAACAAAAAAAAGTACCTCTTTGGTGAAGCCTTGGTACCCATTCAATTCACTGTAATAATCTGTAAACAGGACTGCAGTACGGTGCTGGGCCTTGAGTTCAACAAGGTCAGGTACCACAGCTTTTCCTCACAGTCCTTTGAATGATTTTTAAGAAAATATTCTAAAGTAGAAGAGTAAAGCAAAGGAAAAGAAGGGAGGATATTAAAATCCCTGTTTAAGATTTTTTTTTAAAAGTGCATGATATTTGGAATTACAAAAGCTGTCATCACGTGGGCTGCTGGACACCAGACTGTCTTCCACCCCTCTGATGATAGAGATCACTTCATAGAAAGGGACTCCTGTCTACTGGCTGGACAGACGCCTGCGACTTGATGTTCAGGTGCAATCCGCTCTCCATTTCCTCTAGGTCAGTCTCTCCGTATTCTAAACTGGAATACCATTTCATCTTATAATCAGGTGTAGGTTAAAACTCATTGTCTTATACTGCATCTTGAAGTAGAGTCGTTAGTGTTTGGAGTTCTCACTGCAACAACTCAGTGCTGGCACATTCAGTGCATCCATTGCCAGCAATGGATTTGGGGCTCGGAAACTGTCCATCCTAGGGCAGAGGAACTCAGGAAGAGTGGGCATTCTCCAACAGTGGTGGTCCATCTCTGTGCACAGATGGGTGGGTGTGCTCCCTTTTGTAAGTTTTTGGAGGGAGTTTAGGGATATGTTGAGAAGTGCTTTGTCGTGGAGGAACAGGTGGCCCAGCATTGGAATGGAGGTCTACTTCTTGTGTCAGTGGTGGGGATGGCAGGTGCCTTCTTGTGCCATGAGGAGAAGGTGTTTGAGGAGGTGGTGGGGTAAAAGGGGAAGGACTGTTTGGGAAGAAGGCATTGCCATGGTCACTTTTTTTGCCCAAAGGAGGAGGTTGGAGATGTAGTGGTGAGCTTGAGAAAACATCAGGTGTCCTCACAGGTTCTCGTGGTGGCAGCAAGGGAGGGCTTTCGGGAGGCTCTGACAGGGACGTCCGGTCTGAGAGGGAGTAGCGGGGTGAATAGGCTTTGGATGTGGGCTGCCTAGGAGGGATGGCTGGGGGGCTGTCCAAGTGCTTCGACAGGATCTAACAAACAAAAAGGATTAAGCGTATTTATTAATAATTTATATAATACCAGGAATATCTGAAGAATTAGCTTGAGGTTTTTAAACATGTCTGTCATTACCCTACAAAGACAGTTTCACCAATGTTAAGTATTTGCTTAAACTTTTTTTCTCAAAATTTGGTTGGTTATTGCTGCTTGCTTTTTAATCTGCAGGATCACTTCTGACCTAGCCAAGTAACCTATTAATTTCAAAATCTTAAATTTATTATGGCCATTTTATAAAGTTCTACAGATTTGTGTTATCCAGGTGCTATGCTCTCTGGACAACGTAAAATGATCGGTTCAGCCAAACAAAAATGAATACAAAATAAACCCAGTAAAAAGCATTTAAACACCTAGAAAATAGCTATCATAAACCTTTAGGGTCTCAGGAACTCGGGGCATGCGCTCAGAGAGCACTTCTTGACAGTGCCTAGGACTGCTCTCCTTCCCTCCCCCGTTTTATGTTTCTCTGTGTGAATGTTTTTAAAGGACTGCTTAAAACCGAATTACTCTTTCTGTGTAAATTAAAGCACGTTATATTTCCTTAACATTATCAAAGTTCTTGGTTTATGACTACTTGTAAATAAAACGTAACAATTAACTTCAGAAAAGAAATTGACATGACTACATGACTCTTTAAACTGCTAAACCCAAATATTCTGCCATGTTAATCTGTCCCCATGAGAAACGCACTAGACATAAAGAGCTGCTGATGCTGTCACTGTAATGACCCCAGGTAACCAGGCTTTCTACTTTACCTTAGATGGGGAAGATTCCGCTGGGGCAGATTCTGGTCGTCTTCGTGGAGGAACAGGAGGGGGGACAGGCACTTCATCGGTGCCCCTGGTTAAGCTGATAGATGATACTGAAGCAGACCCTGTGACATTTTAAAAAAGAGCTCATGGGAATTTTATTTCATTTATGACTCTTGAAAAGGTTTAGCTGGAAATTGTTTATATTTATTAAGTGTGTAGAAGTACTCAGTTGTATTTCACTTATTAAAGCAAACTGCTATAAATGCATGCAGAAGTTTCCGAGCAGAATTTTTAGAAGAAAGCTGCCGAAGATACTGTTATTTTGATTCTTGTACAAAATCAGATTCCTAGTGTCAGCCTGCTGCTGGGACATTTAATTGAGTCTCAGATTTTTGGGGGAAACAACAAGCTACTGAAAAATCTTTGGAATGGTAATTTTAAGTTTTATGACGGGCTCTTTCTTCTCTGACTTTATCTGTGTAGACTCTCCCTGCTCTTCCTAGATAGTTGCTGGGAATAGTTTCTGATCCTCACCCTTCTTCCTAATGTGTCTCCCAGCAACTCTCTCCAGGGATGCAAGGGAGAGATCCACGATCCCTGGAAGGATCACTTCCGATTTTGCTGAGATGCAGACTCTGCTAGCACACTGGCAAAATCAGGCTCATGGTCCTCTAATCCAAAAATCTTGAGGTTTGATGGAACTATTTAAGGCAACTGAAGCATCACTGACAATGAAAACAGAAATTGTACTGAAATATAATCAATCTAGTTTGAGAATAAGCTGACAAATAAACACTTAAAAATTGTGAAAAATACTTAAACTACCATTGAAATTATACTTGGAAAGTTCTCCCCCCCCTACTCATTTTATTAAGCTTTTATTTTTGTCAACTAAATGCTACAAAATACAGAATTTAAAAAGTGCTTTGTGTTTTGATATTGTTAAAATGATCAACTACCTTTTTTTCTAAAGAGATACATAGTTAACTTTAGCATATAACTAATATCTTCTAAGGTACAAATTCTGAAATCCTTTGTATGAAAGGACAACAAAACATCCTAACCTAAAAGCTTAATATAATTAAAATAATGGAACTGAATAGTTGGTTTACTTCAAAAACAAAAAGCTGCAATGGAACTTTATCAGTGATGAATATCTGGGCCTTATAATTTAAATGGTTGAGTATTTGGGCCTTATAATTTAATGGTTAGTTTATAATTTCAAAGGCCTACAGCCTACGCTGTCACCACGCTATGCACAGTTGTGATTCAGACACTGCGGACAGTTGCCAGCATTCCCATATGCGCATGCATGCTCCAAAGTTGAGCAATAAAATATATTTAGAACTCTAGAGTTGGAAAAGAGAAATGGCTAAATGGGGGAAGCTGCTATTTGTTTTTTAAAAGAGGAAAAAATAAAAAGGATTTTTACAAAAAAGCATGGAAAGTATATATACTTAAGCAAATCATTTCTGATTAAAAGATAGCAAAAGTGAAGGCCTCACTTCCAAGATACTGCAAGCAAGGTACCAATGCTGCCAGACCCAAGACGAATTTTAGCAAGAAAGGTTACACTTGGTTTGATTTTTGAAAGCCAAAGCAAGAATTATGAGTCTTAAACCAAATATACTAACTTGGGCCATGGGGCAGTGTTACTTGGATAAAGACGGTATCGCTGCCTGTGAAAGGAAACAAGAAAAAGTAGATTTTTCTTTCATTGATATATTCAACCCATCTATAAGAATTTGTCATTCTAGTTTTAAAGAATGCTGTAAGAAGAAAAAGCTGGGTTAATATTACATTGCGCATTTTGAAGATTTAAAAAAAATACACTGCTTGATGTCAGAATAATTAAAGGACAAATATTCACAAGAAAACTAAGCTATACTGTATTATTGTAATACTTAATTGTATAAATGAAAACCAAAGAATTTAGGGGTCTTTACAGAAATGCTATTTACTAATTTTGAACCTCAAGCTTGTGAAAGCAGTAGGAAACAATGAATTATTTTATACAATTAAAAAAGAGGGAATTTCTTGGTAAATACCTTTGAAAAATGTTCCTGGAGCATCTGTTCTCATCACAAAATAACTACAGCATTTAAATAAGCTGGAAGTGATATAGCTATTTTCCTTTTGTAGCAATAAATACTTCAAAAAATCAATAAGCAGTTTGGTGCTAAGACATTTTCTGAAGGAAGCTGATACATTTACAAGAATCTAATTTCAATAATCTAAAGAAAAACTGGTGGCATATTAGTACAGGATAGGGATCTTTTGACTTACAAGTCACAGTCTTTTGCCAAGAATTATATATATACATATACATATGCATATGCACACACACTGTATACACAAATGTCAACTTGGCTTTGAACACATCTGTGTACAGCATCATCTTACATTCACAGCTTTTGTAGATTTGGGGCACTCCTTTGATCTTACTGTGTTAAACTGATTGCTTGGTCTCACTACCTGGAAAATACTTGTTAAAAATTCGAGAATTTTACATTGTCTTATCCAGAAATGTATGTTGGATATTCTTGTCAGCTGGATACCAGATAAATTTATGAACCATGACTGAGGAGACCCAAATAATTGAAAAAATAGTATTAGTTTATTAAGTAAAAAATCCCAGAGAATAGCCCAATGGCTCTCAGTATCAGTGGCACATTAGAAATTCTAAAGGAGCTTCAAAAGATACCGGCACCACGAGGCCAGGGCCAGGAAGTACGTGGGGCTGGGCCCAGGCATTTCCCTAAAGCTCCCTGGGGGATCACACTAGAGTTAGGATGAGCATCATTCTTGAAATAGAAACAAGCATTTTACTTTCGGAAAAAATTTGTATACGTGTATGCACATACACTTTTAAATATAAGTAAAATGTGTAATGCCTTAATCTCACTGAAGTCTGGTAAATGTACTTAACTCTTCACTTGCAGTCTTGTACAAGGAAAGCCTTACATCCAGCTTAAAATGTCTGTAAAACTTCATCTTGGCAGAGCCTTCTACCAAGGGCTGGAGATAAAGCTCATCTCCAGGGCACAGATCAGGGCTGACCTTTGCTTGCTCATGACCAGGCTTCCAGCAGGAATGTCTGCACCGAGAGCTGTTTCACCATCCTCCCCTTTGCTACTGCAACAGAAACCAAGTTGTGGTCCTGGTGGTCTTTTCTTTGTCCAGCCACTGTGTACATCACCTCAGAGGTGGACCTGGGTGGACCTGGACACCTCAGAGGTGTGCTGCAGCGCTAGGCAGGTGGCCAGGGGCTTCCCTCTCTGTGTTGACCCTAAGGCTCCCATGAGCATTCTCGCCCAGCCCGTGGTCATCCTTCCATACACTCTTACAGCATCCATCCGTGATTCCGCTTTTGTCTCTTAATATTGCAAGATTTCTTTGTGGAAGTGTTTAGCAAGGAGTAAAAGATGCAACAGAGACTGGCATAAAAGAATAGCACTAAAGTTGATTTTTTAAAAACTCCCAATTCTAGTTAAACATTGCCTTTTGGAAAATATAAGCAGTGGCACTTTTGCTGCCTTCTGTGTGGAATGTGGGACAGCAAGGCAGCTCTCTCGTGCCAAGCTCTGGGAGAAACAGAGGCGCATCTCCTTGGGGAGCAGGATGGAGCCTGCGGCCCTGCAGTGGAGCCAGGAACAGTTGAGGATCTTTAACAAACATACTAGAAGTAAATTTTAAGTAAGGGATCAAGTGAGCACATGAATATTTTTATAATATGTGTACTTACTTGATTTCAAAATCATTCATTTATAATTTTTACTATTAGCAAAGATTAGAAATAGGCATTTTCTTGGTCATGAGGAAAAAGACATTGTTTTCTCAAAAACAAATCATTTTGGTAAACTAGAATAAATAATGATTTCAGCTCAGTATGCTGAAAAAGTGCTGGTTTCATTTTGTTTAAGGAGCTGGCATGTTGGAGATTTTTTTTTTAACCTCACATCTATTTGTACTTATCAAAAGTATACGCTAGCTTATTACGTATACAAGGATATTTCAAAAAAGTTTGTGGAAAAATGCAGTTAAAAGATGCTTATTTTTTTAAAAAGATGCTTATTTTGAAAAATTCTGAATTTTCACAACATGGATTGCCATGGGCTTTTTGAAGGCTGGCCCTTTGGTTATACCAAATAAAGGCAAAATGTAGTATTTGAGATGCGCATTTGAGATGGTCCCAAGACAGACTGCCTGAAATGATACATGTCCACTTCAGGGAGGAACAAGATCCTGGACCAAATCTCAAAGCAATATTTATCCAAAGGCTTAATGTTAAGATTTTAAATTACATTCTCTGAGTTAGAAGAAACCTTAAAATTCAGTTTGACTCCCAGGAGGTATTAAAAATGTGCTTTATCTAAACTCAGAAAGCTCACTAGCCGACTGTGCTAGCCCAGAGTCAGGGTCCTCCAGCTCTTGCTCCTAACGCCAGGCTGCCGCCACTGCTGGATTCTAGTAATGTCAGCACGTTGACCTACAACAGCCAGTGGGAAGAGGATATGGAAACAGTCAAGACAGGGCTAAAGATGATTTAATTATGGACAGATGCCAGAAAGTGTCCTGTTCTTAGGAGAATTTTAAGGTTCCAGATGAAATATTCAGTAAGAAAACTCATGGCTTTCTGAATTCAAAAGGCAACCAACCTCTCCAGAGGGTTAGTGCTGAGCTGTACGGCTGGCCAGCCACCGGCCACGTGAGATTACTGACCAGCAGACTGTGGCTTGCCTGATTTGACATATGCTGTAAGTATAAACTACACAACGAGCTTAAAGAGTTAGAATTAAAAAGGAACTGGAAAACATCTCAATCATGATTTTTATATTGAATTCATAATGAAATGAATTTTAATATACTAGATTAGATAAATTATTACTTTTAGGAGATTTATTTATTTATTTGAAAGGCAGAGGGACAGAGAAATTTCCACTCATTGATTCACCAAATGGCCACTATAGTCAGGGCTGTCACAGGCTAATGCCAGGAGTCACGGATTTCTTCCTGTTCACCCATGCAGGTGACAGGGTACCTGGGCCATCATCTACTACCTTCCCAGGATTAGCAGGGAATTGGACTGTAAGCAAAACAGCCGGAGCTTTAAGCACTACTCCAATATGGAATGGCAGCTTTTTAAGAGGAGGCTTACCCGTGCCAGCCCCAACATATATTATTAAAACTAATTTTACCTAATTAATTTTGCTTTTTCTAATGTGACTACTAGACATTTAAAGTTATGTGGCTCTCATTATATTGTTCCTCAATTCTGGCAAACTAGAAATGAGATTAAGCAATCGTATACAAGTCTGAGATTTGTAGAACTATGCTGAAAAATACAGGCAGGCTACTAACAGACATGTGGGGTGCACTGAGAAATGGTTAAGTGTGAGCTTGAACTTGAAAATCTGCAAAGTTAAAAGGTACTGCTCAGTTTGGTGCGGATGAAATGGATGCACTGTGTATTCAAATATGATAATCTTGGAGGCAGCATTTAACACATGAAACAACATTCCTTTCAGATTTTCAGGGTAATCTTTCTTTCTCTTCATAGAGGGATGCATTTGGAATACACAAATACAGTTTTACTAACTTTACCCTTAAGCTTCTTAGTAACATATACATTTAAAGAGGACTGTTCCAGCACATTTTCTTAAAAAAACTTCCTGGCTGCTCGAGTTTGGAATTTTATATTTTTATAGCAGTATGTTTTTAAAAATGGCATCTGACTAATCTGTGAGTTTATACACACAAAACCCACAGATTCCTTCTTTACCTAATATTCCTTCTTTACCTAATATTATTAGCATATAATATTAATAAATGCTTCAGAGCACTTAGCACCTACTTGAATGAAAGGGGCTTGAATGATCCGAATCAAAAACGCTGCAGACATCCGTGGTACTGGAAGCACCAGACGCAGGAGGAGGTGTTAAGGGCGTTCTGGGAGAATTTGGGGCCGACGCTGTACTTTCTGTTTCGCTCTCTGGGATCCGGCTGTAACTGATTTTCCTCGGCTCCTGCTGCAGGGGGGTAGGATGCCTCATGGTACCTGGCCTTGGGTTGGATGGACGGACACCAGGAGATTTAAGGGGATAGCTATATTTTTTTGGCTGCAGACATACCAAAAACAAAAACACAATCCTTAATAAACCATAGTAGAAAGGAATTTTTTTCTACATATGCCTGATACTATTCAATTAATAGGAAAACCATAAATCGCTAAGAAGTGATAAGTCAGATCAAAGGTGTTGAAGTTAAAGTATTTTGCATTTTGCTAAAGCCTTGGTAACTAATTTTTTAGATATTATACTTCTTTAAATCAGTAAATTTTAATCCCATAAACACTAAAATATTTATAATTTCATTATTCTCGAGAAATTTTTGTAAAATATATTGCATATTTCCTTGGCTTTTAAACAGACTATTTTGAAGAAATGATTTTTTTTGGACAACACTTTGAGAGTCGTCATCATGAACATGGCTCCCTCCTGTGCTACAATACAGTGATTCCGTTCTCTACCAAAGCACTCAGCTGCCCAGGCTGTGACCTGAGTGCATATAGGTTAGTTCTACAGAGTGCTCATTTTTCAGTGGTGCCTGTCTCCCTCATGAGGCAAACTACATCTCTTAATCTACGGTTTACCTCCTGACTATCAGGAGTAAGAGGGTAGAATTGGATTAGAGAGTTAATGACACTGTACACAAAGGTATTTCAAAATGTTTGCAGAAAAATGGAGTTAAAAGAGGTTTATCTAGATGCAAAAAATGCTTTCAAGTCCATGAGGGGTCATCCAAAAGTTTATGAAAAATGTGATTATGCAGAGATGACAAATTTTTTTTGCATCAAAATATACTCATCTTTTCATGACATTTTCCATGAACTCTTTGAAATACCCCCCAAATATTTGACCAGGCACAATAAGCACTAAAAATACAATGGAAACTGTTTTTCCAAACAGAGTATCTTTAGCCAAACCTGATAATTTTATGGCAAATGATTAGAGGTTAAAATTTGAAATAAGTCATTACTTTCAAAAAGTAGCATTTCTAAACTCTAAGTGTACTCTAAATGAATTAGCATGAATTATATTAAGTGTCCTGTCCTTGAAATAAATCTTGTATCATTTTTTTGGGGGGTAAAGTTAAAAATAAAAAAAAAAGTCTGGCTCAATTTCATCATGATATTAAAATTATTCACATTAATAATGTTAATTCATTTGGAACCATGTGGTATATTTCTGGGTGTATTTACTAAGTACTTTAAAAAACATCACTAAACTGTCAACTGTGTACTTCTTCCCCAAATACCTTTAATAAAACTTATCTGTAAAACGTATGTGGGTAGTGATGACATCACTTAATGTAAATGACAACTACAGAATGCATAGGAAGTAAAGATAAATGCTTACGAATCTTGGGAGAGGCTTGGGGTTCCGTGGTTCTATCTCTAGGGACTTGTTGAAGAGATAATCTGTGAATTCTTTTTCCATGCTATTTCCCATTGGATTCAAGTTTTCAAAGAACCTCTAAAATAAATAGATAGAATTATTAGAATTAAATGTTTCAAGTTTAGTTTTAAATTCATGAAAATAATTTAAGGAAACATCTAACAGTAAGAAATTTTCTTTTTCTCTTCTACAGAATACACCTGCCTTTCATAGGGCAGCTTGTAATCAAATACCTGCATACTCAAATAAGCCACCAGCTCACCTTGATATCAGATTCTACTCGTAAACAATAAGGCTGATTTTGGTATTGTTGGATCTCGCCCGTGATTTCAGCTACTTTCCTTCTTTTGCTGAAGTTTATCAGCTCTTTTCCATGTCGTTTTAGAACCTCAGGGTTGCCCTCTTCTGTTTTTAAAATATTAGTGAGATAAATTCCTAGGAGATATAAAAAAATTATTTCAACAATAAAGAAAAAGTCAGGTTTTCTATTAATTGAGGGGATGTTGTGCTGTACTGCTTCAATCAAGACTTAGACTTTCATACTGTGAAAGACAACAGACTAAGTGAATGTCAAGAAACTTTTTCATACATACCAATTTTTTTCTGTGAAACACTTAATGTTATAAATGGCAGGAAAAAGGGGAGACCAAGTTTAACAAAATGGTAGATTTTTCATAAAATAACCCATTTCTATATCTCCCCTCCCCTCCAAAAAATCCCATTGTTATTTGACGTAACTCTTTTGTTAAGTAACCTTATCACTAAGGACATTTTTGGCTAAAGGGATAAATACCAAATTCAGGGTGTCATGTTTTCTCCTCAGTTCCTGGGGCCCTGTAATGTAGGCTCACTCCTAGACAGCAGGATCTGTAAGCCTGTCACCTGCAGGACAACAGGTGCTTGGGGCTTCCCCCAGCCTCTGCTGCCTTTTGTTCTGGTGTGAAAGCTGCCCTGACCTGGCTCTGCTCCTCGGTCTGGCCCAGACCATTTAGTCTGCAATCAGTTTCCTCATCTATTAAGTGAGGGTAGGAGAAAGGATTATGGTGAGAAGCAAATGAGTGCATTTATATGGAGGCTTAACAATGGACCACGGAAGTATTTATTATCTCTGGTTGTGATGGCCGATGCTGTTGTTGCATCTTGCACTATTTCCTTATGCTTTTGTTTTTCCCCCCAAATTCTGACTGTGATGATTTGCAGAGAGAAGGGTATGAATACTGAATTCATGCACTTAGCACACAGGAACTGAATCTGCTGTGTGCCAAGGACTGTATTACGTATTACAGCCACAAAGCGGAAGAAGACAGTTCTGACCTCAAGGTGCCTGGAGGTTTGCATGTGGGCTCCCTGAGGTGTTATATTAATAGTAATGCACAAGGTGTTGTGAGAGCACAGAAGAGGTGTTCTCTCTGATGGGCTGATGTGATTAGAACAAGCAACGTGGTGAGGAAATGCTTAGACTCTGAGTCTCAAAAAACAAATAGAAGTTTAGTGAGCAGAATAAGAAGAGCATTCTAAGCAAAGCAGTGCTGTGAATGAAGGCACAGATGTGTGATGGAGCGTGGAAGGGATACTAGGGACATGCTGTTTGACATGGCCTGTGGTCTGGTGCCTGCTGCGGTCTGGTGTTTGGAGTGGAAAAGACGGGAGGGGTATGAAGGTGGACAGAGCCAACAGGAGTGGTTCTAAAGGCTTATACAACAGTCATCCTTTTAAATTCTCGAGTTTTTGGCAACGGCCCTGAAAACAGTGAATGGCTCAAGTCAATGACAAAGTCAGTAACAACAGAACATGACAGACATCAATGCCTGCTTAGCTTTTAAAAACATTCAGTTATTGCTGTTCCTTGGTTACTGGCCACTCCTGAGGATACATCCCTAAGAAAAGGTAATGTATTCTAGTAAGCGTAGGCTTTTACTTCCCATGTCTGTCAATCATTTGACTACTTTGCTATCATGTATAGCCTTCTCTATGTAGCTGCATGATCTAGTAAACTCAACTGTTCAGTCTGACAAACAAGTCTGTAACAGTATGCATATTCAGTGGCAGCTACAATCAACATTCCGAATTAGTTACAAAGTGATGGGAGAGATTTGTGAAGTTTGGGTAGTAGCATCTGGACCAACCTTTTGTTAAAGAGCTTTATTTTTACCCAGGAGATAGATTTCAAATGTCTTTGCATTTTGGAAGGATTATTATAGCTGTGCCAAACGCCAGAGAGGCAGGGAAACAGTTCAGACCAAAACCAGGAAGAACAGTTAGCAGGCAACAGTGGTACTGGTGAGATGAGGAGGCCGTTTGAGTGCTATGAGGACAAACATTTTGAAGGCAGAACTCCCTAAGTACCCATCAGCTAACTGGTTTGGGCAGGGAGTGGTGGCACTGAGAGGAGGATCTAATGTTTTGACAGTTACATCCTGAATCAGTGAAGTAAAAAAAAAAAATTACGTACATATTCTTTCCCTCCCCCCATTATAATTTTGAAAAAAAAATGTGGAACCTTTCTGTATGTGTATCTGAATATTACGCCCTAGCAAAACTAATTTTTAAAATATAAATTTATAAAATATAAATTGTCCTATACTTAAACAAATCATTTTACATATCCTACCATGAGAATTTCCCAATAATTACTCAGTCTGGTGGACAGATGCATTAAATAGATGTTTTGTTTATTTTTTTCAACAGATGTTGGGTAAGGTACATCCTTTTCACAGGATGTTAATTTGCCTACATATTTATTCTTCTTTTGAGTAGAACATTTTAGTGAATGGAAAAATTGGGACATAGAGCAGAGTTCTGGCAAAGCTTTTTTTTTTCCCCTGTGTCTTTCTGCTGGAGGTTGGGGGAGGCTGTTCCTTGCTGTCAAACTACATCAGTACCCAGGATGGGGGACAGTCATTTGATGATGCCTTAGAGACTGATTGGGGGAAGAATATTCTGAGAGTGGTGTTGATAGTTCTGAGATTGTTGGCTTCATTGTACCAGTGTTGAAAAAATCTTTCCAAGGTCTATTGGCTGACTAGGTCCACCTTATTGCATCCACAGACCCAGACACTTGCTGCAAAGCTTGGCCAGGAGAGTTGTACAACCTGTTCTGCCTTCCATCCTTTGATAAGGCGGTCGATATCCCCTGCTGGCCTAAGTGAGCTGCCTGTCATGTCCCTCGTGCATCTGGGCATGCTGTCCACTGCACAGGCATCAGCAGTTGAGGAGGCTCAGTCCTGATAAATGTACTCCAAGAACAGACTACACATCCTGTGATTTTCCTGTGGCTAGAATTTGAGTCCAGTGGTCTAGTTGGGAAGTTGCCTAAGAAACCTCTCCTGGGAAGACCTCAGACTTGACCTGTGTGTGCAGGCCAGTACAGGGTCAGGTTTTTGGTCCATCACCCGCACCAGACAGTGTACCTACTGGTGAATCCAGCTGCCTGGTCAGTTCCCCAGCCCAGCCTGCAGCCTATCCCAGTTCATCCTGTATCCTATCTGGTTCTGACGTACACACATGGATGCTGGAAGTTAGCTCACCCTACCTCATCCACACATATGCTAAAAGGTGCTGCTCTCTTAACCAACCTGTCCTGCTCCCCCAATTCTCTCATTCTCAGCAGCAAAAGCTGCAGCCAGCAGGTGAGGAGTGCTCACAGTTCCCTAAAAAGCCTGTTTCCAGCCCTAGATCTTGTGACCTGCCAGTGGGTACTGGGGACCAGGCACTCTGGCAAAGGTTTTGAAAGAGAAACTGCCCTGCCTATTTTTTTTTCCTACAAATGATGGCAGTACAGCAGAAGACTTCTATATGAATTCTAGTAAGGTAACAGAAGTAAAATATCAGCCATTACCTCTGCTGTTTCTCCCAAAGAAGAGGGGGAAAACAGCACCCAGAATTAAGTAAGGATATGAATCTGGAAGGAGTTTCTATAAACTACCATATACACACACGTGACTGAATTCAGCAATAATTCCAAGTAGCAATAATATTTGGCTCTAAATACTGGGTTAGAAAGAAATAAGAAAATCTAGCTAATTCTACACACTGGTAACATTTAGCTTGAGGACAGCAAAGATTTCCCTACAGCAATTGAACTGGCCAGGGTCAGTTTTAAATCAACTACTCTCAAAGAACAGTCTCTTTAACCAGGAAGCTAAGCAGAAAGGCTAGGATGGTTGGCAGGTATGCTATCTGTGTGCTTACCAAAATATCTAGACATGTTTTATATTCACTCATTAAAGCAGTTACTGTAAAACACCTAAATGGAATCATGCTCCAAAAATAGTTCTGAAGTTCTTTTCCACCAAACAATATGTTATAAATATCAGTTATGATAATTTATAAAGATCTGACAGAGTACTTTTAAAAGTTCAGTTTGTGTGACTGAAAACCCACCTACCAGTCAGGGAGATGGGGCCAAACAGTATGGGGCCAAAAAGTGAGTCCCATTAATGGGTTCTGAGGGCTTTTTTCATCTCTGTGTACCAGAAATCATAGAATATCATGAGTGACAGATCTTTAAGCTCAGTAGGCATGCCTGGACAAGTATTTCTCAGATGGCACTTGTAGATACTCAAAAAATGTTGACATAGTGGCTAAACTGAGCACTAGACCTACCTACCCGGATCCTTTCTAACTCCCTTTTAAGAGATTCTTCAAAATTTTATGGAAGTTTATTTTGATGCAAAAATTTTGTGAAGTTCAGGCATACAAAGGACCTTAAAAGAATCATGAAAAAAATATGTATTATGAAACTATACATGTATTGCAAAAATTTCTGGCACCCAAAATAAACTTAACTTTAATTCCATTTTCCACAAATTTTTTGAACTGGTAACACAGTTACAGTTTTATAAAAGAGTAAATGCATAGGTCCTAATGTCTTAACAGAAAGAGAACAGGATTTAGTGAGTGAATATAAAACATGTCTAGATATTTTGGCAAGTACACAGATAGTATGTATATATAATATATATAAATATATCTACATATATATAAAATAATATTTTTTAACATCAAGAATTCAAAGAGAGTTCCTGGCTTTGCAGCGTGGTGATTTCAACTGCCAACAATGAGGCCAGCATCCCACTTGAGTGGCGGTTGGGGCCTGGCTGCTTCCAGGATCAGGTCCAATCCAGGTCCCTGCTAGTGTGCCTAGGAAAGCAGAGGAGGATGACTCAAGTACATGGGTTTCTGCCATCCCATGTGAGAGGCTCCTGGCTTCATCCTGGCCCAGGCCTAGGTGTTGCCACCATTTGGGGAGTTATCAAAGGACAGAATATCTTTCCCTTTGTCTTTTTTCCCTCTCAGTAACTGTCTTTAAATTTTTTTCTCTTTCTTTTCTTCCCTTTTATTTTAGAGAGGAAAAAAATCCTCAAGAAAATAATAGGAATTAATGACAAAATAGAAATGGGAAAGAAAAGTTACAAGTAGGATCAGTTAAAAAAACACTTTGCAGGTAGAGCTGAATGCAGACAATGAAACCACTCAGTAACAAGGTGGTTTCTTAACAGGATAAAAACATCTAATTAAGAGAACAGTACATTCGTACTTTTCTCTGCTGAAACTTTGCACCCTACACAGGTGATAGGGGACTAATATCCAGAATTTACAAAGAGCTTCAGGAACCTAGAGACAGCAAACAAACAAACAAACAACCACAACAACCCTGTGAAAAAATGGGCAAAGGAAATGAACAGACATTTTTCAAAAGAAGAGATCCAAGTGGCTAACAGACATGAAAAGATCTTCAGGCTCCTTAGTCGTCAGAAACATATAAATGAGAACCACACTGAGGTACCACCTAACTCCAGTGAGATGGGCCTACATTCAGAACTCTGCTACCAATACCTACCGGTGTAGATGTGGGGAGAAAGGTACCCCCTGCTTCACTGCTCGCAGGAATGCAGGCTAGTACAACCACTATGGAAATCAGTATAGAGAGTACTTAGAGAATTGCAAATAAACCTGCCATAGGACCCAGAGATCCCACTCCTAGAACTATACCCAAAGGAAATAAAAACTGCATATGGGAAAGGGATCTGTAATCCTATATTTATAGCAGCACAATCTACAATAGCAAAGACATGGAAACAATGCAGATGGCCATCCAAAGAACAGTGGTTAAAGAAACTACGGTACATCTATTCCATGGAATATTACTCAACCATTAAAAAGAATGAAATCATACTGTTTGCAACTAGATGATCCCAACTAGAGACCATCATCCCCAGTGAAATAAGTCAAACGCAAAGGACAAATACCATATATTCTCTAATATAAGGAAACCGTCATGCAAAAACAAAACAAAACAAAACAAAACAAAACAACAGAGTTGCATACGCTGTTGCTATTTTTAACCTTTGTTTAGGAAGTTAACGACTAATTCCTCAAAGGATAACTCAGAAGAGACAATATCATTATTTGCTAATATGAGTAATTATTTAGAAAACTCAAAGAAATTAAAATTTGTTGAAATTAACTGTATGAATATTATTTATAACCAAATATATATACGAGTAATAATAAGGAGAAAGGCTGAGTATCATTAAATGTTCTTTCCAAATAAATTAACTTTCTCCCTTTCCCCAAATTATAAAGATCATCTGGAAAAAAACAAACAAAATCGGCAATGAAAATACTGAATAAATACTAAGGAATTGACGTTTGATAATAGCGTTTTGGCACTACTGATTTTTTGGACAAGATGTTTCGTTGTTGTGAGGGACTATCTTTTGCAATCAAGGATGTTAGCAATACCTAATAGACACCCGCAGCAACATCCCAACTGAAACAATAAAAAAACACCTTCAGATATGGCTAAATTTTCCTGGGGTGGAGGGGACAAAAGTTGCCCTAAATTGGAAATCAATGATTATAAAATGGCAATAATGAAAATCATAGCATTGGTATAAGAAGCCAGTGGGAAATGATTAGTATTGAAGAATAAGATTGCATACATAAGAATTATTTTAATGAGCCTGGACCTATAAACAAATACTCATTTTGTAAAAGAAATTTGAATATTTCATGTGATGTCTAAAAAAGACTTCAGTCTAATAAAAGATTAAATACAATTCAGAAAGCCAAATTCTAAAAAAAATTGGGAGAAAATATGATTAAATATTGAACTACTAGGTTAGGTGCACTTTTAAAGGTTGGTAACAAAACAGATTATAATAAAATGGACAGTTTTTAGAATTTAAAACATATAAACAGGTAAGTATATATATATATGGATAAAAACTGAAAGGCAGATTGGTGTAACTATGGACACAGCAAGAAATGTAAATATTATACAAATATATAAAAAAAAATCTACAGCAATCAATCAAAATTTTAAACAGATGCCAAGTGCTTTAAATTCTGAGATGAAATCTTGTCATGAATGTGGGCAATTGACGCAATCATTAAGATGCCTCTTGGGATGCCTGCATCCCAAAGCAGAGTACAAAAACATTAGAAGAATATATAAAACAAAATTTAAAAATCTAAACAAGTCAGAAAATGTTTCAATTGGAAAAAATATCCAGATATAACATTGTTATGTGAATTCTTTACATACATACATACATATACATATATGTATATATATATACAATGAGCTTTTGTTCTATAAACTGTTTACAAAGAACTTTGGGTTTGGTCATGTTTCTGTAGGGTATTCAGTTGATTAGAATCCAACTTAGAGGATTTTTATGAATTTAAAACCCTAATGGCTGCCCAAGATGAGGCTAGAAAGTAAACTGCATAGATTATTCCTAATCTGAAATGTTTCAGATTTTGGAATATACATATATTACTAACAGTGTCTTGGGGCTGGGACCCATTTCTAAAAGTGACAGTCACGTATGCTTCAAGTATACCTAACATTTATAACCGTGTACACACACACACACACACACACTATGTTTTTGTGTGCTTGGGTTTTATTGCAATCTTCATACGAGGTCAGAGGCAGAATTTTCCAACTGTGACATCATCTCTCAAAAAGTTTCAGATTTTGGAACATTCTGGATCTTCAGATGAGAGATGCTGAACCTACATCCTAACAAGCCCTAACTAAGACAAATGCTGAGAGGATCAGGTATTAAAATATTTGCTAAATCAGTTTTATCTGTTGCTATATTATACAGGTGTACATTCATTTAATGAAACAAATACTTTGTTTTATTGCAAACACAATTAAAAATTTAGAAATACTTACCAAAGAAAGGCACACATGGTGGATTAATAGACCTGAGTTTTGCCAAATATTTCTTATAGTGATCTTCACTCAGTTCATGGGCTTCTTCTAAGATTTTCTTTTGGCGACTTGGTATTTGCTACAAAGAAAAAAAATATTTAGAAGACTTAAAGCAATCGCACTTCTTGTTAAAAATAGCCAGGCTAACAATAAGATCCAAACACAAGCCTATTAGCTTGATTCTAAGGATCTAATACTGCATTTCCACAGGCTCAAGAACAAACATAAAGAGGTATATGTGAGAGAGAGAAAGAGGAATGGAGGGAGGGAGGAAGGGAGAGAGAGAGAGGAATGGAGAGACAGAAGGAGGGATGGAGAGTGAGATCTTGTTTATTTTGCAATTCTTCACGCAGCTATGTGAGCAATTAATTATACTTTATAGTAAAAGCTATACTGCTTTTTCTTCTGATAAAATGCCTGAATTTGTAAATGTATTTCAATGGAAATGCTCATTTTTAAAAGAACAACTAATTCATCACAAAATTTAGACAATTCCATCTTTTACCATTACTAAAAGAGAGATACTTAAAAATTTAGGATAATCATTGAAATCTGATTTTTATAATACAGAATGGAAGTTTATGTTCAAACCTACCTCGAATGTGTGATCTAGTCGGTACACAGGTGATGAGTTCATAGCACTGACAACTTCCAGGACACCATTAAAGTTGTTTAGCTCTTGAAAGACTTGTAGAATTTCGATTATTCGACTCACCACAGCTACTCTTTCTTCTAAATTTTCAGTTTCTACAATACATCTGTGAAAAAAATTATAGAGTTTTCTAACAATGTGATAGTTTAAAGGATTTAGTAAATAATGATGTAGAGTGGTGGTGTGGAGAGGTGAACTACAGTGTAACTACAGATAAACAGTGGAAGCTAAGCCAATCCCCTGACCTAGCATTCTGCTGCCTCCTGTTTTCTAGACTGGGATCCTGACCCAGTCATTTTCCTATTATATTGGGCACACCATTTTACAGCATTAGAAGTAAGTGATGAGACTCACTGAGTTTATGTAGGTCTTTTGGGTTCAAGTGTGTTTTAGCAGATTTTATCCTAGAATTCAAGAACTCTGTTGCCTCCAATTCCTCATTTAATTGCAAGATTGTAGCCACTAAGACTTAATTACTTTCTTTGGCCTAGAGAATCAATGGGCTGCATTTCCAGAAATAGCTCTTAACCAAAGTACATTATAAATAAATAAAAAATGAAAATAAAAGCACTTTATATCTAAATGTCTAGAATCACTGATTTATATATTTACAATCCTGAATGTCTATGCATCATAAATACCAGTGAGAAGCTAAAATAAAATATGCTATCAATGCCCGGTATACTTAAATAGCAGAAGAAGGACTATACTATTGTAATAATAAAGGGGAAATCAGTGGGGAGAAGGGCATTTGGGTAGAGGGTAAGGGAAATCCCAGAACCTATGGAATTGCATCATTAATTAAAAAATAAAAATTTAAAAATGTGCTATGTTCAAAAAAAAGTCCCTAGCAAGAATTTAGTTTTTACAGTTTTTGAAAATTTTTTAATTGATTACTTTTTGGTAAAGAAAACCTTTTTACATTTGATTATCAGGTTTAAATAGTTTATTATCTAAGCGGGAAATGAATATATAAACCGAAAACCTAAATATAAATCAACACTAAACATTTTTTAAAATGTAAAGTTACAGATTACATTATTCTCAGATGAACCAATTATATCTAAAACTGTCAAAGATGGCTTATCATCACATTAAACACATTTATTAAAATCTTTTAGCATCAGCTAGACCTCTACAAATGTGTCATATTCTGGCATAATTCTGGTTAGCTGGACAATTAAAAAGAATGTTAACAAGTATAGTTTATTCACATCTTTTATTTAACTATTTTAGTTATTATCAACTGGGTATAAAAACAAAGATTACTCATGCAGCTTTGACTGTATTTCAAGGGGTGTGTATATGTGTGTGTGTCTAGAATCCATCATACTGTAAAATGCAGGAGGCCACCTTAATCTAAGTAACCTATGAAAAAGCTGTACAGAATTTAGAATGTTCTGTCTTACCAGTTAAAGCCCTCTTCTTACACATAGGTTTATTATTATGGGCTCCTGCATTGTGAAGCATACAAAGAAGCCAGGAAGCTACATTTTGGGGGTAAATACTAATGCAAATGGAAGGAAATGCTAGCTTTCAGATGACTTGACATGTTTATTTCTCTTTAGGAACCTGCCTTAGGTTCCAGTTATTCCCTTATCACTGGCTGCTTGTTATTTATAATCTCAATATGATTTGTAGAAATCTCCTATCACCTTTATGAAATATTAGTCAAGTAATTATATATTTTTTAAAAATATGACCAATGCACAAAGCTCTAATTGCTTGCTCCCAGCTATAAATTGGATCTGAGATCCACAGCTGGCATGATGGCATGAGGAGCCTCACTGATTTACTCCTTAATGAAACTGGGAAAATCCTTTTCAAAACCCCAACAAACCATAACACTTCAGAGTCTCTGGAAATGGCCCTCAAAGAGAAGAGCAACTAAAGAAACATGTTTTCAGGTGTTTCTACAAAAAGACTCTAAGAGAAGGGAAAGTCTGTGGCGTTTACTCAGGTTGGCTAGCTCCCACCTCATCCTTCCCTGAACATCTACTTCAGATTGCTTCCTGTCGCCAAGAACACTCAGCTCCGAGCTGAAGAGCTTTCCTCCCTGCAGAAGGAGGGCTTTGGGCTTCCCATTCTGCTGACACTGAGTCCTGGTTGAGTACAGTGAAGAAGTGGGGACTGTCCTCTGGCCAACTCTATGGATGAAGACTACACTTTGCGTGCAGTGTGCTGAGAATCGAGCAAACAGCCCCTCTCCTAGTTCCCAAGGCAATGGCTTCAAAGGTAAGTATGAGGACTTCAGGTGCTTCAGGAACCACTCATCCCTAAAGCCCTTCAGTCGCTGCCATGCTGCCAAGCCAGCACCATCCTTCGGAGCAGAACTCCTTCAGAGATGCCTGCTGATGTCCTGGCCCACACTGCCTTCTTTCAAGCTGGTAGCTCCTAATGTGATAGCATTTGCAACAAAGTGTGGAGAAGCTTCAATTTAAGAATGCTCAAACAACAGTGGAGTTTGAAACGGTGCAAGGCATCTGGGATGAGACTAACACATATGATTATTATTTATACAACTAGACTGCAGACCCACCAGTTTGTAGATGAGACCCAAGAAATAAGATAGCTGAGAGGAGCCCTCTTAGTAAGATAAAGAAATAGCAAACCATCTCTTCAAATGAGCAGCAATTTGATTGGATTAATTGTGTCCTATTGAAAACAATAGGCCAATCAGCAGGCAGTTAGTGGAGTTTGGATGTATGTGGTTAGAGACTAAGTCATGTGAGTCCTACCGATAGCCTTGCCTTCCCAGGACAACTGTGGACAGATTCAAATCTAGTGCTCTCTAGGCCATACTGCAACTCAACTGTGTGTGTGTATGTACGTGTGCCTAAAAGGTCAGGGCTCAAGGGAGGGTACCGTGTGTGTGCACGTGCCTAAAAGCCAAAGGTCAAGGAAGGATACCAGTATTCAAGGTTGCTACAATGTATTATCTGAAGGCCAAGTTTCCAACAAGAAATGCTGAGGTGTGCAAAGAAGTGGAAAAACATAACCTATATACCAGAAAAAGTGCAAGGAACCAAAGCTGCCTGTGGACAGATGCCGGATTTAATAGATCAAGCGTGACATAATATTCTCACAGAACTAAAGCGAAACATCCTGAAGAAATACAGGAATGTTTGCTAACAACATACATCAAAGAGAGAATCTCATTAAACAGATAAAACAAAAAAGTAATTCTGGAACTGAAAACTACAATAACCAAATAAACAACTTGCTGTGCAGGCTCAGAAGTCAATTTGAACAAAAGGTAAAGACAGTTAACTTGAAAACACAGCTATTGCTTAAAAATGAAGGTAAAATAGAGATGTTCCCAAATAAAACAAAATTTGCTGTTAGATAACTTGTTAAACAAGAAATATTAAAAGCTTGTTAGGCTGAACAGCAGGCTGTCCAAGAGAGTAATGTGAATCTACACAAAGAGCACCAGTAAATGTAATTATGTAATTTTAAAACTGCACTACACAAGTTATCTCTCTTTTGACCAATTTAAATACAAACTATATAAAACAATGGCTGTACTGTTGAGCTTGCAATATAGAAATATAGTATGTGTGGTATAGTGCACACTTCCTGTAATAATACCAGCAGGTGGGTAAGAGCAAAGCTGTAACAGGGTAGAGGGAAGACGGCAGATGGCAAGACAATCATAATCATGGACTGCTGTTTCCATCAACCACTGGGAACACTGTGTGTTGCAACATCACAAAAAGAGAAAGGAAACAGAACTACAAAGGAGTTAATGTTTGTATGTGTCACTGGATTTTAGCTACTATAAATATGAAGCTTATTTGCATAAGATGGATTTGGTAAACCCTAGGTCAACCACTAAAAAAAAAATCTCAGAAGAGAAAAATGAAAAGCATGTTAGTGAAATTAGAATAGCACATCAGTAAAATATTCATTCAATGTGAAAGAAAGGAGGAAAAGAGGAACAAAAATACATGAGGCTTACAGAAATAAAATTGTACTGAAATTCATAATACAGCTGACAGCTCTATGACAGGAGTGTCAGGAACACTTACTTCTCAAACCACAGAGTGAGATTAGTGGTGTGTCTGATCATCTTCAGAAGATTAGGAGAATTTATTTCTTTGTCTTCCTTTGTCCACACACTTCCAACTAATTCTGATGGTTGCACAGCTCTAAAATAATCAGCAACAAATTCTATATAACACTTCAAATGGAGACATTTTATTAAATAAGTGAGATAAAGCTAAATTCCTACCAAGGGAAAGATCCACAAAAATCAGATATAACCAAAAATTTATTGTTATACATCTTTCTCTTTGATTAAAAAAAAAATTCTGCTTTGGCCAACTTTGATTTCCCAATAATATCTGTCCTAGCACTTAGAAATATTATTTAATAGAGTGAGAAAGTAGTTTCTAAAAACTGGTGTTATCTGTTGAACTCAGTAAAGAGGGTAATTTCTAGAATTCCCAAGTCTCCTTTTTGTTGTCTGTGGGGTGGAGACCTTGGGAAATAAATGAAATAGACTGCAGTACTGTAATTCTGGGGATATTCTACTCATTGGTGGAAGGGTATCTATAACTTAAGCTCCTTCCCATTTAGTTCTTTAAAAATAAATGATTTTCTAAGCAATCTTTATTTAAAACCAGACAAGACATTTCTGAGATGAGATTTATTTCAATGTAGGACCATAAGCCACAAGAGGCTCTAACTAGCCAGGATTAAATTGACTTTATTTGACTCTTGAGAAACAAAGGGGCAGAAGGAGGCTAGAGCTGCGCAAGGACACCAAGTTAGCAAGTGGTAAAGCCAAGATTTAACTTCCCTTCACCCATGAGGGCTGATTGCTGAAAAAAAGTATCAACTCAGGCAGACGAAGAGGAGCCAAGGGCGGGGAAGCCCAAGGAGTGCCTGCCAGGCCTTACTGCTGGACGTTACAGGCTCTCAGTTAGTCTGTGTCAACCCCACAAGGCAGAAACATGTATTTCATTTCAAAAATGGACACTTTTGAAGTGATTCTCCAGTTGGAATTAAATACTTACCGGTACAGATCTGATTCCAGTAGAGTGAGTTGTCGAGCAATTTCTATCGGGTGTAAGGTGAGCAGGTCAAAAGTCTCTGTGTGCCCAGGTCTGCTTATGTGCCACTCAACCGTGGGAGGTGAGCTCTGAAATGTAATATTATGACCTGGTCCATTGTCTCTTGCTATTTTTTTCCTTTGGATTATCTTAGTGATAGATTCAACCCATTTTTTCATTGCTTTACCTGAAATACATTATATTTTACACATTTTAATATTTTAAAAAACTGGCTTAAAATCACATAAGCGATAATCTGGATCTATCTTTGCCATAAGAAGTCCCAATGATCAAATAAAAATTATAGATTCTCCTTCACGCTTCATACATTCCCCATCTCAATTGCACTGCTTTTAAACAAGGGTATGTATTCTTCCAAATCCTTTCTAATAAAATAAGAGTAACTTCTTTGTAGAAATTTTTCATCTCTATCATTTTGAGCTTCAGTTCAAGGTATTAATTCCAAATTCTCCAAAAAACTCTTGCATTCCATGCAAGTTATAAGGCTACATCACATACATTTCCTGTTCATCTAATGAACATTGCATTTTTACAAACCAAAGAGTATGAGAGAATGGATTCCTTATTTTAGTGTGATTTTTCCCCTGGTAATTTTATACTGTACAGGAAAGTACTTTATTTAACCTGTTATTTTTCTGATTCATATTTAGAATATGCCTTGGAAATAAAGTAAGCTTGTCTAGGACATCCTTTGAGCCATTTAGTCATTAAATTTTTGAAACTAGTTAAGAAACCCTGGAGATGATCAAACCTAGCTCTTATGTTTCTGATAAGGACACTGAAGCCTAAAGAATCAAAATCACTGATCTGATGGGTGGCAGAGTTAGAAACAGAGTCTTAGTTAAAAATGCTCTGCCACCACTGATTCTCTGCTCGCTTAACTGGCCCACACAGCCTCCATTAGTGGTGTTACAATGGCACAGTTCTTAAATGTCCTTAGGTACACATAGTTACAGCTAAGTGACCTAACTTAAAACGTGACATCTAACCAATTCTTAAATACTAAACGGGAAATACACTGTGTTAACAGGGTAATTTGAACAACCTGTAGGTCTGAATGTTGGTTCATGAAAATTTTTAATTTTTTCAGGTGGTTGTGCTGGCAGTATTACAAATATCCCTTAATACTGAGTAACCATTACATCAATTGATAGTTACCACGATAATAGTTCCATTTTATATAAAACAAGGCACTTAAAGCAAAACCACATACCTCTTACTGTTCCAATAAATTCCTCCATTCGCTGCAGAAGGTCTGCATCTCGTTCAAAATCGTAGAAGTGGTGTTCTACCCAGTGCCGACACACATTTAATACTCTGTGACATTAACAGAGTTGAATTACAAGGGAACTCAACATAAATGTTTATCACAATGAGTGGTACAAATGAAAACACAGCCTCTTTTCAAGCTAAATCTTTGTTGACGTTTTGATTAAGACTCACACAATTATTTCTGATAATTCCTCTTATTTCACTCATTTCATCTGTTAGCTGCTGATTACCTGGGAGAGGGCTCTACAGATTTTAACTTACCGGAGCTGCACAGGCTGAATATATTCTTTTCTAAACCTTTTTAGCTCTGCACTCAAGGGTTGATCTCCATTCTCTATAGCTATGCGATCAGCTTCTGTTGGCTCAGGTTCTGGAATTTCAAATCTAACATAAAACAGAACAAATGAATTAAAACATTAAGTTGACCAAATTGTACAAATATACAGCCCTTTGCATTAGGCAGCACAATCAAGAGTTATTGTTTTAAAAAATGATAAAGCACAAACATATCACTGAAAACAAATGAGCCTTCTGTAAAGGCCTGTGATTTTAAATTTCTGAAAAACTAGTACTTGCCAAAAGATGAACTATAAATATAGTCAAGAATATATGTATTATCTAAAAAACAAACATGACTATAAAGCTTCAGGACTCATATTCTCTTCCGATTCGTACAGTCAGCTGACAGGATGATGACTGGAAAGGTCACTGCTCTTTTAACACGTTTCCTGATTAGATTATTTGCTTATTGACAAGCTCCATTTTGCTAAACATGAAGTTTTTTACTAAAACATTTACTGAACAATGAAAAGTTCTTTCTGTCTAGAACATCTGAATCACTAAAGAGAAATTAGGTTTTCAGAGTTGAACTTACATATTTCTGTGGAGTTCTTTAACTTGATATTACTAATACCAAATTTTCAGGTTAAAAAATAGTAGTTTTACATTTAAATTACCAAAGCCAACATTATAGAAAATATTTTTTAAATGCTCATGAACTACAACTTAAAATGCAACCAATATATCCCTGAGAAATGTGTAAGATCTTAGCTCAGTCTTTTTCAAAAAAAAAAAAAAAAAGTTAAACATTTTTTAAGTTGTCAAACCTTTCTATTATAAGACTCAGTAGTTCTTGAGGTTTGCAAAAGGATCTGTAGGTTGTAAGAAATGTCCGAACAAAATTGGGATCTAAGAAGAAAAAGGGAAAAAAATCTTACTAAATCATTTGACTCAAATGATTAAAGCTTTACTTACATTTTCATAAAAGATCAAATAGTCAATTTAAAAATCCAAAATTATTTTGACATAGAAATGCTTTAGACTTTGTAAGGTACTGCTTGCTAGCTTTAATTTCTTCCTAACTTAGTGGCAGAAACTGGTTGATATTGAAATATTATGACAATTCATGTCTTACTCTCTGCACTCTGGCTGGCCAGAGAAATGTGGAGAGAAAGGCAAGGTCAGAGAACACACGAAGTAGGCTTCCACCTGCTAGCAGAATCCCATAGCTTCCTCAGTCATCCCCCGGGGAAAGAGGAAGGAAACACCATCAGCCATCAGCAGCCTAATAGTTATCCAGATTTCTTTAAATCATATTAACCAGAGAAGACAAATAGAAATCAGTCTTATAAAGTAACAGATTACATTAACCAGAGTTTCTAAATTATTTTATTTTATTGGCTAGAAGTCTTTAGAATTGCTTAAAGGGGGGGGGGCATACTTATAAGCTACTTTTACTATTAATGTGTTAGAATATGTTGTTTTGTCCTCTTCCCAACTTCTCATTCCTCTTAAATTAAGTATCAAGCTGTCACAATGAGAGTTTAACCACAAGAGCAGGAGTCTCCAATCTCTTATATGAAAGGATATACTTTTCATTCACATCTTTATGATGTAAAATAAGAGTTCCCTAGACCTGGCTTCTCCTGGCTGTCCTTAATATTCTCCTAATTGTGGAGAGGGGCTGCTGTCATTTTCACAAACACCTCTTCCCATAATAGAAAACACCACCCCTATAATCTAGTTTCATCAATATCTCATTTAATTCTAAGAGTTCACTTGGGTGAAGGAGAACAGTGCCCTTGAATCTTTTGGAAGTATTTTTTTCCTCGAAAAAGGACTAGAAAAACTCTAGTGGTAGTACATCGAGGGTAGAGAATAACTTAATTTTTGCTAGGCTAGACAAAAATCCACGTTTATTTTTCAAGATATATATTGTCTTTTACCAGCACAGGATTATACAAAACCAGAATACATTTGGAAAATTTCTGCTTGTATGGATTCTAAATGTTTAGCTTTAAAATATTTCTAGTATAACTTTTTCCTAAAAAGGCAAACTCATGAATCTATCATAAAACAAAAATCTCAGGACTGGTGTTGTGGCACAGATTAAGCTGCTGTTCGAGGTGTCAGCCAGCGTCCCACGTGAGTGCTGTTTCTTGTCCCAGCTATTCCACTTCCAGTCCAGTTCCCTGCTAATGTGTCCAGTATAGCAGCAGAGCAGGGCCCAAGTGCTTGGACACTACCACCCCTACTGGAAATCAGGATGGAATTGCAGGCTCCTGGCTTCAACCTGGTTCAGCCCAGGCCATTGCAGTCACTTGGGGAGTGAACCAGTGGATGAAAGGCAAACAGATCTTAAAATAAAAACAAAACTCTCCAATGTATTTGTATTCGTGGGGAAAGATGTGTGGCCCGGCAGTTAAGATGCCACTTGAGACAATGCATGCCATCTTGGAGTGCCTGTGTCTCAGTCCGACTTCCTGCTCATGTGTACTCTGAGAGGCAGCAGGGGATGGCTCGAGGAATAGGGCTTTGCCCACTCACCTGGGATACATGGATCGAATTTCCCAGCTTCTGACTTTGGCCTAGCCCAGCCCTGGCTATTTCAGGCACCTGCAGAATAAGCCAGTACATAGAAACTCTCTCTGCCTCTCAAATAATCTTCAAAAAGCTAATAAACTGATTTAAATATCAGATGATCTTGAATTTAAAACTGTATTGCTTTTCTAAAGTAAAAATATACAGAATACCTTGGTTTTAAATATCCCCTTTTCCATTATCTGTACAGTTTCACTTTTTTTTCCTTTTAACCTACTTAAAAGGCAGAACGATAGAGAGACAGATAAGACAGAGATCTCCCAGTCAGTGGGAGATGGGGCTGGCCAGGCCGAAGCCAGGAGCTGGAACTCCATCTGGGTCTCCAACGTGGGTGACAGGGGCCCAAGCGTGTGAGTTACACCTGCCCGCCAGGCTGCCTTAGCAGGAAGCTGGATCAGAAGCAGAGCAGCCAGGACTCGAACCAGCACTTCATCACGATGCAGAACACCCCATGTAGCCACAGTACCTACCCTCTAGGCTTTATCCTTCTGAAGCTAAAGTGGGTTACTGATGAAAGTGATTCAATTCAGTTAATCTTTTTAGTAATTTCTGTTGGTATCTTATTGTTTGTCTTTAGTTACAGAGATCCTCAAAAGTTACAGACTAATGTTTCATCCAGAAGAAAAGATTTTAAAACAGAAGGCTGTACAAGATTTTAAAACAGAGATTTTTATCGGTTTCATCACAATCCTCCCTTTCAAGAATCTTCTTCCTGTTCTGCAAATCTATTTGTAAGGTGAGGCTATTCCAGACAACACATGTTCAGGAAGTCACAGCAGTGGCCACCAGAGAGGCTGAACTGCTGCTGCTGGAGACAGCCCACTGAAGGCTCTAAGCGTCCCTGAGCTGTGTTCTAAATTTAGGATGTGCCCCCAATAAAAAAAAATCTGATTTTGGTCTTAAAATTTAAGCCAATATTCAGATCTATTTCTTAGACTGGAAAGTCTGGGACATTAAAGGTATTGTTAAGTTGAAAAACGGAATAAAAAAATCAGTTATAAATGAATTAAAGTATGTTTTTAAAATCTAGTTTTTTTTTTTTAAGCTTAACTATTTTAAAATGGACTTCCACCTTCTTAAGTCAGAACTATTCTAAAGTAGACTTTCAATCTTAAGCCATTTAGAACTTTGCCAACTGATGGAAATGGTGGTGATGGTGGGAAAGCTGCAGTGTGCCTCAGTGCCCCTTCCGTCAGGTGGGACCACAGCAGTTTCGTTGTGTGTTACGCAGTGCCCTCAGGAACCTGTCACACAGTTGATTCCTCACACAGTTGACTCCTGTGAGGCGAGAGGGCAGATGGGGACTAGCCAGGGCTCAGCTGTGGTCTGGCAGTGGAGAGGTGGCCTAGCTCTGAGATCACAGACTTCTTCCCTACTGCTTCATGTAACCTCCCTGGATCAAAGAATCACTTCAGGTTTCCGGAATATAACGAATTAACCCATGAGATACATAACTCAGAGTGTAACTGTACTTGCTAATCTTGGTTAAAGGTACGAGAAAGTCACTGAAAACTTAGTCTGATTCTGGAACTCTCCATAAGCCTTCCTCTAGAACCTAAGAAGTAACAGTGTATCTTCCTGTACACTGTATTTAGGCAGTGAAATAAACATGCCAATAATTACTGTTGTAATACACTCCATTTAATTTGTTTTTAGCCTCAATGGAAGTAGCAGCAACTTTAAAAGAGAAAGATATAACAGAAAATAAAAACATACTAAGAAAATTATGCAAAAGTAAATACTTTCACAAAATATCTTAAAGGCTACATATCATGCATTTTTTTAGCATAAAGCAGTAAAAGAAACTGATGTCATAATATCTCTTTTTAAAAATTTTACACAAAAATACATATTCCAGAAATTAATTTTATTTCTGTTGCATTGATTTCTCTGTCCAAATAGCCTTAACATAGCTAATATCACCCTAACCCTACAGAACTTCTTCTTACTGATGATGCAAAGCGCTAAAGTAATTCGATATTTTTAAAATATCCACAAGTAAGGACAGGCTTCATTTCGCAAGAAAACACAGTATTTGCTTTAATTGATCAGGCAACAATTAAAAACCGAGATACACTGCGCTGTGGGTGTGCAGCAGCAATTAGCTACATATAGTCTGAAGTGACGTTTCAGACAAATGGAAGACACATACCTAAATATGCAAAAACCAGCCTATGTTTCGATTAAAAACATAAGCACAAAGAAAACTGCCAACAGCCTGTTTAGATACGTGCTCGTTCTGGTTTATCACTGCTCACGGAGGTGAAGGCTGTGGACAGTCTCCTTTCTCAAACATGAGCCCCTGCCCCACATGGATTTGGAATGACAGGAGCACAACAAAAATGTTCATCGTGCATTTCCCACCTTCTGTTTGACTCGCAAATCCCTGCGCTAAGATTGCCATCACCTTCATTAGCTATTCTGTTCCTCCTCTTGACATAACCTGCCCACACAGAAATCCTGCCAACATCACACGGCCAATGTCCAGATCATCTCAAACATGATCTGTTGTTTTTTTTTCTGCTACTTGCCTCTCTCTCCACTACAGAGTCATTCTTTATTATTTTACTGCACAATTCTTTAAAATCCATGGAACTCAGAATATATCTATATTAGTGCTCAGAATACAGCATACCAGATTTGAGGAGCCAAACCCAACCCTTTTACTTGTGTCCCTGTTTATTGCTGATACTTGATAAGGTCTATGCGATGCTTGAAATATTGATTGCATTAAAGTTGCATGTGTAAAAGAACACCCCTCCCCCACCACAGAAACACTGTTAATCAGGATGTCTGTGCATGTGATAATACTCCCTTTAATACAGCCATTTAAAAAGCTACAAGAAACAATAAACTCAACAAGGATTTATAAACAATCACTCTTGAATTCCTTAAAAAAGGAAACAGACGTTATGCTGACGCACAAACACTAAAAAAAAAAAAAAAAATCAGAGAGTCAAAAATAGAACAGCACTGCCCAACCGATCAAAAACTGTTTTAAAAGATCAAAAAAAGTTAAAACACTCGAATTGAGTTGATGAAGGGCACAAGCTGAAAAAGACTAATGCAGGTTTTTGAGTATTTCATAGTAAGATGACAAAATAGTAAGCACTTTAAAGAATACCTTTGCAAAAAATGTTTACTATGTACATGAATCTTTTCCTGACATTTCAGTATGGAAAGCTTTTATTTTCCACATAATGTCAGTTCTGAATTACCATCCTCACCCACAGCTCATCTCATTTTTCTAGAATAGACTACCTAACTGGACAAACGACCAACAACTTTTTCTCTACCCATGTTTGGAGATTCAGGAATTAAATCATATTTGATTTCCCACAATAACTCTGTGAGGTAAACTCCTACTCTCAACCCTTTCCTTTACGCACATTGCTCTGCGCAAGGAAGACTTCTCTTCAGACTGCAAGTACACTGTCCGAGGCGACAAGGATCCCGCCAGCATCCCCACGCACCTCAGAGCTCAGATGCAGCGGGTGTGACTGCTGTATGATCACAAACGCCCACACTGAGGACAAGTTAAAAATTAGATTACACCTAGTATCTAGGTGTTGCAGTCTTTTAAGCAACAGGTAAATACTTTCTAAGTCACCTAGTTTTAATTTTTTACAGAAAGCTTTCTTTTCATAAAATGACACAAACAGACTAACAACTGGGTTTTGTCAACAAACAAAATGCAATGAATATCTAACTGTATAGCCTAAACTCCCCGCACTGTATGATGGAGGTCTGCAGTGAGAACCTGCCCGAAACCTCTCAGTAAGAAAACAACACTTCTTTGACTAGATCTTTTGAGAGTTATGTTTACCCAACACCAAACGTGCCAAACATGTTATCTGCTTTATTTTTTTATTTTTCAGCACATATAATAAAAGCAATTGTGTCATTCTAATGATGAAGAAAATTCACCTTCTATGAGCCAGTGTGGCATGGTAGAAAGTATAATGTATTGACCCAAGAAGCTGAAACCTTAGTCCTCTTTCTGTAATGAACTGTTATGATTTCTTAGAAATCATATAACCTCTGAAGGCCTTGAATTTTTCTGGAGGCTTTGAATATTTCCTCTAGTTCTTGAGATCAATAGCTCCATTTTGTAGATTACTGTTAAAATGTGTGAAGGATGGAACTGGCTAAAACCACAATGAAGTCTGAATTAAGTAAGATTAAACCAGTTTGTTTCTTTTTTTTTTTTTTTTTTTGCTGAATGTTTGACCAACCTATAATAATATAGAAGATGTCTTTAAGTGGTGTTATATATTTATCATGTATTACATAAAATGTTTTTACTACAATTCTACATAATAAAAATGTGCGTTACATTTAGCTTTCGTTTCACTGTAAGCCACAACTAGTATTGTATGTTCTTCAATAAAAATACCTGAAATCGAACTAACCAAATCAAAATCCTTTTTTTCCCTCCTTGGGAAGGGTAAAGTAAGATGAGAGAAGAGTAGACGGACCAACCTTAAAACAAACAGTAACTGGGGTTGTGATCATGTGATCACGGCAGTGAGGATCATGAGTTCATTCAGCTAGGACAGACCTTAAGAAATAACTTCTTCATGTTTTACAGGCTTATAGATGGTCTAGTAAAACATATTTTATGTTACCAGTAGTAAATTCAGAAACAGACCTTACAGAGTAGCCCAAATATACTATGACTTAACATTGCTCTGTGTGTTCTATAAATCACATCTCATAAAACTACATGAAGACTCCAGTAACACCAGTGGAACATATTCATGACACAAAATATTAACGTTTTGAAACAACAGAAAAATGTTAAAAAAAAAAAAAAAGAAAGAAAAAACCTTAAGCATATCTCAAGAAATAACTGGCGGGAACTTTCGTTAAACTTTAAAAAGAAGAATAATCTCATCCATTTAAGTTTCAATATATTGGAGCCTGCCTGGTGCCCAACAGTCTACTTCTGCTAGTGCTGGCACGCTATATGAGTGCTGGTTGTGCAAAGGGGAGCCCCAGCTGCCCCACTTTGGATCCAGCTTCCTGCTCATAGCTTGGGAAAGTAGCAGAAGATGGCTCAAGGCCTTAGGCCCCTGTACCCGTATGGAAGACTAGAGGAAGCTCCTGGCTCCTGGCTTCCACTCAGCTCCACTCCACCCATTGCGGCCACCTGGGGAGTGAACCAGCAGATGGGAGAAATCTCTCTCTCCTTTCTCTAAAGTGTGCTTTTCAAATAAAATAAATCCTTATAAAAATAAATTTCAATACACTTAACTTTGGCAAAATAGTATGAGCTTAGAAACATGTTATATGAATTATGTGAAACCCTTCAAAGTGTTACTCTACTCAAGGTTAAAAACTGATATAAAAGAGAGCAACTATTAGAAGTAACTAACAGAGCCATGACAAAATTACTGTGTCCACAGACATGAGGTATTATTGTGGACATTAATGGAAAGAATATTGCCAAGACTACAGAAAATTAGTTTTTCAAGTTAGGCTGACGTTAAAGCATTTTTGTTCAAAAATGAATAAAAGGTATAGTTCCCAAGAAATATTTAATTGCAATTGAGTGCTTTTCAATAATCAATAAATTCAGTGATATAGCCATTTAAAGCTAACTTTACTAATTAAAAATTTTTACAGAAACAATGAGATTAGAAGTTTTAAAATTTAAAGGTAAATTGCAATCAAAAAACCACTGACTTGATGATAAACGTTACTAAGACTTCAATGATTTCTACTTACAATCTCTATAAAAGAAAAAAATTTATTTTCAATCATAAACAAAAATATAAAGGTTAATTTCACTCTAAGTAGTCTAAGAAACAAAAATATTTAGAGTAAAATGAACACTTTAGAATTCTTATGTTTTAAAAATTCTATGAATTCTCTAAGAGATTTAAAACCAGGATAATATGGCAAGAAGAGCAATTTCAACTTTCATACCCTTAAAAATGCATGAAGAGGTCACAAGGAAATACATATTTTGTGGTCCAAAATTCTGAGTCATTTGGAAAACATTTTTATGGATCTATTTGTAAATTAAAAAGAATATACAGAAGATTGGTGAAGCTCAATTAAACAGCTCAGAATAACTACTGTGAGTTGTATCTCTCAAAAACTGCTCTCTATGTAAAAAAAAAAAAATCTGTTTTTAATGGAAAATACTAGCTGGTTTATATAACATTCCTGTGCTTTATTTTTGAGGATTTTGGGTCAGTAATATGAATTTATTAGTTACAGAAGTTTCTAGATGAAAAATCATAGTAAATTGGAATCCTGGACTAAACTGCCACTGCCAGCAACCTGTGTCTGTTACTGCCTGCTGCAATCAAGTGGCATGTGCTGAGGATCCAAGCCACTTCTAAAATTAGCTTGTGCAAAATACTTTTTTTTTTTAAACTACAGAAAGGCTAGCAAAATAACTAGAGGCCAAATAAAAACTGAAACTGAAACAAAACCAAACACTTGCTCATTTATTCCAGAGGCATGAAGAGACAATTAGATGATTTGTCCGTGGGAAGTACTTTGAAATTATTGATTAAAAAATAATTTCTAGCTTAATTTCATTTGTTGCAAGGTACCCTAGGCCATAGAAGTAATTCTGATGGTACATTTAATAAATTAGACAAATGGAATATTGTTGAGCACTATTCCTCTTTACTGAGTGAGGAGGTCAGTGGATCTATTTTACTGCACTTGATCTTAGCCAAAAGGCCAAGAAGCGATAGTGGATCTATTTTAAAACGTTGACTTCTACCAGAATAGTTTTAAGAGAGATTTGAGAAATGCAGTAATGGGAATTTAAAAATGGAAGAGTAGCTTCCTTAGAAACACGCATTTCTGACAAACAGAAATATATGTAAACAAAGAGGATGGGGTTGGAGGTTGACTTTTACATTCAAATGTTTAATAGCAAGTTATAGTTGAAGTTACATCTGATTTTTAATCACTTCTGTACTCTGTAATAAAACATTCTTTGAAAATATGTTTATGTGTATATTGACAAAAGCTTTCACATCCAGCATTTCATGTGTTGTTTCCAATAACAGATGAGATTGCAATGGAAAGCCAGGGGTCCAGACGTGAAGGGGCTGTGCTCAGGCACTGAACTCAAGGTTCTTCTCATCACCACAGTGCTACAGGACTACACAGTGATCAAACTCCCTCCTAGGCAGAGAAGCTGAAAGCTGTAGAATAGTTTATTACATGTTACTTTATTAGAAGAACAAAGCTAGTTACAAAAATGAATTTTTATTCTTTGTCTCTATTTAGGTCCTCTTTGTTTACATCGTCATTTTCCTAGGTGGTCTGGATAGGTGTGTTTCTCAAAATTGCCTTGCTAAGGTGAAACTTTTCTTAAGTTACACAAAGTAAAAACAAACCTGAAACTAAAACTAACAACTTAAATAACTTCCACGATGGGGTCCACAATGGGGTAAACTTAACAGGTTTAGGAATGAATTTTCTAAAAATAACCAGTGCTGTGTGTTACAAATGATGTACATAGATATGGTAGAGAAAGCGTGAAAATGTGAAGCAGCAGTATTTTTAGTCAAAGAAAACGTACGTGGATAATGTGGAGGTCTTGGGTGGTTGTTAGTTTTCTATTTTAGGCACAATAAGCCACAGCAAAGAACATCAGCTGGAAGCGGGAAGACGGAAGCGACAGGCAGCTTCCCATTTCTTACCTGCATACATGTGGTATGTAAGCCTCTCTATGAGCTTAATCACAGTTCCTGCTTTGATAATTGGAATTCCAGCCTTGGGCTGCATATTCTCTTCAAAGATAATATTCTCTTCAGAGTCGGGCTCTGCAAATCTGTACACATCAGCGCTGGGCAGGCGCATCTGCTCCTCCTTCTCTTCCTGCAGCACGGTAACATCGAGCATCCTCTCCAGGGTACTCCGGTACTGCAAAGATATCAGCGCTGCCATCCAGTTGTTTTTCTCTTCAGCCGACTTGGCAGAGAATATAACACTATTTTCATCTTTCAGAATTATTTCAAAAGCATGTTTGTATTCACTGGTGTCATCTTTGTCATTAATTTGTACCTTTCGCATAAAAAACTTTTCCTTAAGACGATACTCTGCATTGCTAGCACCAGGAAGTCTTGGCTGCCCGTGATTTGATTTACAGCAAATCATTAAGCCATCAAATAGAAATATGTGTCTCTCATGTTTGGCTCCCACACGTGTAAGAGTTCCTTCCATTATAAACTCATTGCAACACTGTCCAATGTCTTTTCCCTCCCAACCATCAATATTCTTCTGAATTTCGTTCATTTTCTTGATGGCCAGTTGTTTCCCCTTCATTTGCTGACTATAAAACCGACATGCAGATTCACTGGGGTGAAGGAAAAGACATTACTAGTACACAAATGACAGAGAATCTAGAGTTCATGTAAACAAGGAATAGCATAAAAAGCACATTTTCACAAAGTCACACTGGTAAGGAATTCACCAACTCCCAAGTATATTAGTGCTACACAACTACACAGTTTTGAAAACTACAGCAATGCAGAAAATTTTTCAGTGCTCTGAAAAGAACAATGACTATTTCTACATTATAAATTACCTTGTCTGCTAAATATTTAGAATGACAAAGAAGTAGCCCAATAGAGTGGGAAAACACAAAGTAATTTAAAAGATTAAAGTGAGTTATTTACAAGTGTTGAAATGCAGAAGACCCAAAGCTAGGAACATATAGCACATATCATAATTAGGAAAGTGGAAGCAGTGTTATCTGCATTAATGCCTCGTGTTATGTAACCCGTAAAATAAAGGACATGACTAATTTTACTTTGACAGAAAACAATGATGCTGACATAAATCTACCCAAGACATTTTGCTCTGTCTCTCCTTTAGCTTACCCGTTGATTCTCAGGAGGTCTCGTCTGGGAGTAAGTAAGGAAAATGCACAAATATGAAAGGTTTCTCAAACAATAACAAATTCTCTTGGCTTTGATGTCACTTCCTCTGAAAGACCAAGCTTGTCACTAAAACTATTTTCTTCATTGTTTACTTGAAGAGGAAGCCGGGATCCCTGAATTTATACCACAGCATTCAGGTTGAAAAGGAGGGTATTTTTTAAAAAGTGGAAATATTCACCTCAGTCTTCGTTTTGCAAGACTTTTAGAACAGATTTTTTCCATGCCACTCTGAACATTGAGCAAAGCTGTTATTGCTTGTTTCAAGCATTCCTTGTCTTCTTGATCTTCACTCTTCTCTTCTAACTGCTGTAAAGCCAGAATGGCAGAGGTGAACAAAAGGAACACTTGGGGACAAAACAGGCCATTCTATTTAAGAATAAAAATAACATTTATCTAGCTATTTGTACCACAACAATTTTAGGTGTGTTAAAGAAAAAGAAAAGGTTTTTCTTCTTTGTTTATTAATATTCATTGTAACATGGTGGAACCAAGGTTTCCAAATTCAGGGAAAAAAAAATCTATAAGCATAGTGGTGTTAAGATCTGGGTTGTACTGTGACAGCAGTAATAGTTTCTCAAGTTGCATATAATTGAAATGAGGCTTCTTAAGTATCTTGACTGTCACAGGACTGGCACAGCAGTAGGCACAGATGAGATGTGTGTGGTTTGGTTTCCTTGCTCCCTGTTTTACTGCTGCAGGGCATGAGGACAGAGGTGAGCAGGACGCACTGCCACAGACGCAATCGGACATGAAAGCTGGGCTCACGTTGTGAGAGATTGGGCAGGTGCCCTCAGCTGAGCCTCACTTTCCCCTCCTCCATGATGCTTATAGAAAACACGCCTTGCCTGTTTGCGAGTGTTACTAAATCAAAGTGCTTGGAAAATGGTAGCGAACAAGTCTAGATTGTTTTCTTCATGGCCATACTAAAGAATTAACACTACCAACGCCTTCAAGAACTTTGTCAGTATCCCCATGTTAAGATCTTGAGTAATGCTGAGGAATACACTTATCTTTTAAACCCAACTACAGATATTTATGCATACCAGAAAGGCTGCAGTTAACAAGAATGTTAACTTACCAATGACTACTGATTACCAATACAAAGAAGGTGGCTGTAATCCAAACAACTGACAGAGTATGAGTTATCAGAGTTTAGTAATCTACTCAGCCTGTTTCTGACTACCAAAAATAAAGAAGTAACACTTTAACCATTCAATGCAATTATTTAAGAACATCTACTTGCCACTATAAAAGCAATTTATAAAGAACCTTACATTGGAAGCAGCTTCATTAGGACATTAGTATTTTGAGCATTCTATATTCTTAAAAGGTATTCCTTAAAGATCCACACATTCCTTGCTGTTTCAAGTGACAATGAGGGTTATTAAGGTATTTTCAAAGGAGAAGAAACTTTCCGAATATCCATGTTAAAAACAGTATCTTTTATTTATAGTATTACTCTGCACCATGGCAAGTGAGATGAAAGCAAGCCAGTGGTGTGGTGTTGAAGGACGGTCACTTGGGGAGCACCCTGGGCTGCAGGCTGCACCCCGGGCCATCCAGGACTCTCCCTCCCTGTCAGTCCCAATTACATGCCTCTCACAGGGCAGAAGCAGGGGACACAAAATGTTACCCTTAACCGAAATTTAAACTTCACAGGCAGCAGAAAACAGAGAAAACATACACACACATATGAGGGTGGACTTATGGATACACTTATTTTGGTGGCCAAAAAGCCCTGGTTTTGTGAAATCCATGGATAGGGGGGTGTCACTAAAAATCCATGGAAAAATGTTTATTACAAGCAAACTATGAACAGATTTAAAAGATTTTGACACCCAAATAACATCTTTTAATTCCATTTCCCCAGCAACCTTTGGAAGTACCCGTGTATTTAGCAAAGGCAAACTTCACAGGGCAAGTATTTGACACAGCAGTTAGGACACGCAAGCACATTGGAATGCCTGGGTTCAAAACCTGATTCCGGCTCCCTGCTAATGCATAAACCCTGGGAGGCAGCAGGTGAAAGTTCAAGTAGTTGGATTCCTGCCACTGACACGGAACACTTGGCCCGGGAGCCTCGCTCCAAGATCTGCTCTGGAACAGTGTCAGATATTACAGGTGTTTGGGAGTGAACCATCGGGGAGGAGAGCTCAGCCATCCCTGTCAGTCTGCTGACCCTTCTGTTAAATGAATGAGTACATTAAGAATGGCAAATCTAGTAAAGAACCACTGAAGAGTGAACCCAGTCATGCATTTCATTTTAAAAGGTTTATTTAATGGAAAGTCAGATCTACAGAGAGAAGGCAAGACAGAAAGGAAGATCTTCCATCCGCTGGCTCACTCCCCAAGTGACCACAATGGCTGGAGCTACACCAGTCTGAAGCCAGGAGCCAGCAGCTTCTTCTGGGTCTCCTGCATGGCTGAACAGTCCCAAGGCTTTAGGCCATCCTGGACTGCTTTCCCAAGCTACAGGTAGAAAGTTATAAAGGAAATGGATCAGCCAGGATACGAACGAATGCCCATAGGGGATTTCAGTGCATGCAAGGCAAGGACTTTAGCCACTAAGCTACTTTTTCAGAATGTAATTACTTGGGACCTGGTGCAATAGCCTAGCAGCAAAAGTCCTCACCTAGCACACACCGGGATCCCATATGGATGCCAGTTCATATCCTGGCAGCCCCACTTCCCATCCAGCTCCCTGCCTGTCGCCTAGGAAAGCAGTCAAGTACGGCCCAAGGCCTTGGGACTCTGCACCCATGTGGGAGACCCAGAAGAAGTTCCTGGCCCCTAGCTTTGGATTGGCGCAGCTCCGACTGTTGCAGCTGCTTGAGGAGTGAATCAACAAAGGGAAGATCTTCCTCACTTGTCTTTCCTTTCTGTATATCTCCCTTTCCAATAAACATAAATAAGTCTTAAAAAAAAGAATGTAATTACTCAAAAGCAAAGTCCACTTCATGATATCCTTGCCTCCATTATACGGTTCCTCCAGATAAATGTGTGTGTGTGTGTGTGTGTATGTGTGTGTATATGTATGTATATATATGTATCTCCTGTATTTTGCCTAAGGTTGCCTTATCATGGAGAGAACATTTGATATCTGTCCTTTTGAGATTAGCCTATTTCACTGAGCATAATGGTCTATTTGGGAACATTTTGTTCCAAATGGCAGAATTTCATTCTTTTTAATGGCCGAGTAGTATTGCACAGAGTAGCTGTCTCACAGTTTCTTCACCCATTCCTCTTTGGACAGCATCTGGGTTGCTTTTCATTATTAAAAAAAAAACCCAAATAATCGAGCTTTGAGAAATCTATTTAGAATATATTCATTGGATACAACCTACTTCATTTCAGCAGGTAAAGCGCCATGCATAGGATGACAAAATACAGTTAACAAATGTGCACTGTAATCATCCAAGATTTGCAACATAAAAACCAATATTTAATTACATATTGTATGAAGAGTTCACAAACTGTGAGAATATAAGCAAATAAGTTTTGACTTTGGAGTGGTTATGCATATACTGTTTGGTGGGACACTACAGTAGATTATAACAGAAAATGCACAGAGGGGTGCTGGTGCAGTGAGTGGCACATTAGGCTTATCCTCACGCTAGCACTGGCATCCTGTATGGGCATCAGTTTGTGTCTTGGCTGCTCCACTTCCCATCCAACTCTCTGCTTGTGACTGGTAAAACAGTGGAGGTTGGCTCAAGTCCTTAGGACCCTGGATCCACATGGGAGATATGGAAGAAGCTCCAGGCTCCTGTCTTCAGGTCAGCTCAGCTCCAGCCATTGTGGCCAGAAGGGCAGTGAGCCAGTGGATGGAAGATCTTTCTCTGTTTCTCCGTCTCTGCGTCTCTGTAAGATCTGCCTTTTCAATAAAAATATATAAATCTTTAAAAAAAGAACACAAAGAGAAAACTTATTTGCCAATACCTCTTAGCATATGCACAAAATGCTATCCAAATTATTCTAGAACTAATTAACCAACTGCTGAGTAACACGAGCCTTCTGCTCTTGACTCTTGGCCAACTTATCACTCAAACATTCAGTCAAAGGGAAGGAAAACAGTAACATTCAAATAGGTTAACCATGCTTGGGTGTGGCAGCACACCTAAACATATAGGTAGGAAAGAGAAAACTCCTAAGTAAATGAAATTTGAAGTTAAATAGGCAATTAACTGTTTAAAAATAAAAAGTGTTGGGAAAATTTACTTCTATTAAAATCATCTCTCTGTGCTTATCTGAGAAAAATTATCATGTTTCTCATGGTAGTTGATTTAAAATTAAAAAGCGAAATACTTGCGAGGACAGCATGATGGTGCAGCTAGCTAATCCTCTGCCCTATAGCCGACATCCCACACAGGCGCTGGTTCATGTCCTGGCTGCTTCACTTCTGGTCCAGCTCCCTGCTTATAGCCTGGGAGAGCAGTGGAGGATGGCCCAAGTGCTTGGGCCCCTTCTCTCTTGAGACCCAAGAAGCCTCCTGGCTCCCAACTTTGCATCAGCTGAGCGCTGGCTCGAACTGCCTTATCGGGAGGGAACCAGCAATGGAAACTTCACTGTTTCTCCTTCTCTGTAAAATCTGCTTTCCTAATACAAATAAATACAGCTTAAAGAAACTGAAATAGTCCATCTTGCTACTTATTTCCAATGGCTCAGGTAGTAGGCTAGCCTTTAACATTCAACATCTGTGGTCAGATCCAATTCCATTTGGGATCCATGTAGAACTGCTTCAATGAACAGATGCTAGATGGATGTTCTGTTGCACGTGTTTTTATGAAATTGACAGAAAAGCTATGTCTTCCAATCTTCTCTTATTCTTACTGTTAGGACATCAGTTCATTTACAGTCTAAAAAATGATTTGAAGCATATGACAACTAAAGTGGACCAGTTCAGAGCATGAAAGAAAAGTAGATTAAAACAACAACTATCTAATATAGAGGACATTTTATACTATCAGATTTCCAATCTGGAAAAGCAACAAATCAAAGACATTAACTACTGCCTAGGAAATACTTCAGTAGGAGTCTACAGATGTATTTCTTTACAAAGAGTGTTTGGCACATTGCATAAAGGGCATGAGTAGGTGGTTAAAGTACATGGTATGGTGCAATTCATATTTTCCTCTTCCAAATTATTTTATGTAGCACTAAAAAAAAAAAAGAAAGAGAGAGAGAGAGATGACACTGGGTGGGAGGAAGGCTGCTATTTTTGGCTTTTTTGTTGACACTGATCAAGTGCTCTACACTTGCTGAAGTATTCACAGATAAAATGGTGTCTTCACCTTTCTTGCAACTCATATACTCAAGCATTCGGAGCTGCAATTTTTGTAATATTTTTGATATTACTAAGAAACCCAGTGCAGGTAAAGCTGAGGAGCACTCTTTAAAGTCAGTCTGGTACATTAAAAACAAAACATATTAAGAAGGAATTAATGTTAAATGTTAACAGATAGCAAGAGTCCAACCACGTAAATACACAGATTAATCTTCACTTTTGAAAATAAACCTGAGTTCAAGATAAGTACAGTAATATTACTTAAACTAACATCCACTACAAAAATTAATCCATTGGTTCTCAGTCTTCCTAAAATATATCTTTGTTACGATGTGTTAAAATTAAATCTGGAAATGTTTTTTTCCTCAATTATTGTACTAATGTACTCTTATTACTAATGCAAACTTAAAAAGTATAGGGATTTAAGTGCTAAATGCTCATTAATTTTTAAGCAAAACAAAGCTTACATAACAACCCAACCCCAATTATATAAGTTTAGTCTTATTCAGATGGTTGCCTTTCCCAAGCCACTCCATCACTAGATAAGTTACGGCTAGTTTCCAACTGTTCCATGATGTTAGAAGGTTTTGCTGCCTTTGGTTGCTCCAATTTTATGCAATCATTACTAAGTCCAGAATTACCAAGTTCAGAGGATAACTGGGATGACAGCCAACTCCCAGAAGAAAAAAAAAAATTCTCAAACTAGTAAGAATCACAGTAGGAAAATCATCTTAGATCTGTAAAACTGAAAGGTCTCATATTTTATTTGATGGAAGAATTCCTTGGGTATATCTAAATTGCATATATATGTTTAAAGGAGTTTCGGATATATAGGCTTTGTAATTCTGCCTAGTGATTAAAATAGTAAAATTCCTTTAGGGCTTTTCCCTAATCTAACATCCTACTGTAGAAATTTAATTGAAGTCCAAGTAATTACAATGTGAAGAGCTGAACAATATAGAAAAATGGGAATTCCTTCAGTTTACTAAATGAAACTAGAGGCCTTCTATTCATTGGCTGACTCAGAATAAAGAGCCCACTTTATCATCTGCTCCTATAAATAATAAATATTAATTCTAGCAATACATTCTCTAGAATAGAATCATGATACTGGCCATGATTTTTCTTGGAGAAAAACATTCACATAAAAGGTAAAAAAAAGAAATAATAATAGTATTAATGCATGTCATGCTTTGCAGGGCTACTTCATTAAACATAAAAAGAATGTCACAGATACACCACTGAATTATAATTTACTCAAACTAAGGTTTCCCTTTTCCTTAATTTCAGTGCATGATAGGAAAAGGAAATATAAAACATTCCCTTTTGGTTACTGCTTCTTAACATTATGCATTGTGATCAAATGGACACTTTTTAAAAAAAGAATTATTTATACCTTGACAGTCTGATATTAGATTTTCAACTTTTCCTTCTACCTGCCATGCCACTGTACACTTAACTCGTAGAATGTGAAGCCTGTAACTGTTATTAAAGGACTATACTGCTATAATATGGGGGAAACGGTGGGATGAGAAGATGCAGAGGGAGGAAGTCAAAGGGAGGGGAGAATCCCTGTACCTACAAAACTGTATCATGGAAAATAACAATAGAAAAATAAAAATTCAAAAAAGACTTTCATCTGAAAGAGTTACAGAGAGGGAAAGACAGAGCGAGCTTTCATCCACTGATATACTCCCCAAATGGCTGCATGACCAGGGCTGGACCACGCCAAAACCAGGAGCCAGGAATCTAGGTCTCCCACATGAGTGTCAGGGAACAAAACACGTGGCCCATCTTCCAGGGTTTTTCTGGGTGTATCAGCAGGGAGCTGGATTGGAAGTGGAGCAGCCAGGACCCAAAGTGGCACCCATACGGGATGCCATCATCAGAGGCAGTGGCTTAATCCATTACACCAAAACACTGGCCAAAAGAGGGATTTTTTTTACTTGGATTATACAAATTCACTATAAAGCAAGGACAAGAAGTTTCACATATGCAGTTCCAAACTGTAGCACGAGGTGAATAACCTTCCCTGTTTTCTACAGCCTTATCCTCACCTCGGATCTTTTATTTGAGTCCCTGAATTTGCTAAGGCCCCAGGAGAGAACTGGATGCATAAAATCCATGTATTACAGTATCGGCCATATGAACAAAAAGTAAAGGCATAAGGTAAGACTGCTGACAACTGCTTTGAAATTTACTAATACAACTGAAGAAACAGTGTCACTCTTGCAGATTTATCTCCATTTTCTTAACTGGAAACAGAAAATGCATACCATATTAATGTGCATGCAGGTTCACCTAATAATTTGCAAATGAAGTGGTGAAAAACATCAACACATTTGAATATTTTTGTCAAAAACAGCCAGAGTTATCTTACCTTCAAAAGTTCAAAGTAATGCAGACAGTGGTAAACAGGGGCTAGGAGCAGCCTGGGTAAAACGTATTGAACAGCTTCTTTGAAACCTTCGCCTATTGACTAGAAAAGAAAGTAATTTAATTTTTTTAAAAGTTTACTTTTCAGACATTGTACATCTTGACTCTAAAATTACTATACCTGCAAGTAAAGTGCTGCCCCAGGCTTTGATAATTGACTAAGGAAATGGTCGTGAAAACCGGGTCGTAAAATATCTCGGGCATACGACTCATAAGGATCAAATGCCAGTTCCTTAGAAAAAGAAAGAAAGCAGAAGATAAATAACCACTTCCCGAGAGAAAATGTAAATAACAGAAAGATTAAATTATTATTACTTCTATGCCAGCAGAGTTCACATTTGTTTAATAAGCCTCTAAACAAAAATTGCATGGCTATTAACTGAAACTTAATACAATCAACCTAGTTATTATTGAGTAAGAGCAAATTACTTCATTTTGACAAGTGGTCCTTTTTTAAAATTACTTTTATTTTTGATGTTGAGTGATCCATCAGACATCTGTTCATTACAGGATTCTACTAGGGTATTATGAATAGGCACAGCTAAAAGAACACAGAATTTTACTTCTAGAAAACAAATGAAATTTCTCTTGAACAATAAAGAATATGAATATCTATAAGCAGGTGAATATTTTTAAACTACTGATATCAGATATCTGTCTTTGTTCTTGACAGCAGACTTTCAATCATGCATTATGTAAAACAGAACTATTTATATCATTTAAAATTTATTAATCTTCACAGAAACAATTATGCTGCCAAAATATCTATCATTACTACCATCAGTTATTAGTAAGTTCCACCAGCGGAGGCTGAGAGAGATCGGTGCCTCCCGAGCAAGAGCAGAGCAGATCTCTGGATTTCCGCAGAAGGCACGGGGCCTCCCTCCTGTCCTGTGCCGCGTTTCAGGTTCAGAACGCTTTTGAAAATAGCTGACTAGATTCTACCAAGGGCGCATGAACATAGAGGAAACTTTACAAAGAGGCCATCTATGCAATGCAGAGGGGCACTGGAGGAGAAAGTAGGATGAGGGTCGGAGCCAATCATGTGTGAATTACTATTAATGTTACACTCAGATGCTTTTTGAGGAAAGATTTAATAGAAACAACAGCAGAGAAAAAGATCCGAGACAGGAATTCTGATATGAAATGCAATGTGGCAAATTCAAATAAGTTTGAAACAGTCCTAGACTCCTTCAATAGGCAGGCATCTGGTACAGCCACTAGGATGTCATTTTGCGTTTAGTGTTAGCTCAGCTTCATATTCCAGCTTCCTGCTAATATAATTCTGGGAGTCAGGAGATGATGCCTCAAGTGCATAGGCCCCTGCCACCAGCGTAGGAGATCTGGCTGCAGTTCCTGGTTGCTGGCTTCAACTTTGTCCAGCCAGCCCTGGCTGTTGTGGGTATTTGCGGATTCAATCAGCAAGTGGAAAACTTCTTGTCTTTTTGTCTATCTCTCTGCCTTTAACTTAAAAAAAAAAAGAAAGGCAGCAGCAATTAAAGTTTTTAAAAATGAATTTTTAAAAAATGTTTGATATATAATAACTCACATAATACTTTTCACCCATTTAAAGAGAGATGTGCAACTATCTTCACAATTAGTTTTAGAACATTTTCACCAGGACGGACTACAGGCGACACCCACATCCCAGATGGAAGTGCCTGGTTCAAGACCCGGCTCTTCGGCATCCGATCTAGCTCCCTGCTAATGCACCCAGGGGCTCCAGTACTGGGGTCTCTGCTACTCACAGAACAGACCTGGATGAAGTGCCACCATTTCCATCAGCAACAAAGGAGGCTTCCAAATTGCCCACATCCTCATCACACTACAGCCACCTTAGTAGGCAGGACATGATAGCTCACACCAGTTTTGATTTTATTTCCCTAATGTGTAAGGATACTGAACATCTTCTGGTATGCACTTCGGCCATTCTGTGTCTCTTCCTTGGAGACATGTTTATTCAAATCTCTTGCCTATTTGTTAACTGTATTGTTTAACTTTTTATAAGCGTTTATCTTAATTAGGGACAGATCGGTGGCATAATTTATAAAGCCACCACCTGAAGTGCTGGCATTCTATATGGACATCAGTCTAAGTTTCCACTGCTCCACTTCCAGTCCAGTTTCTTTCTAACATGCTTGGAAAGGCAACAGAAGATGGCCCAAGTACTTGAGCTCTTGCACTTACATGGGAGACCCAGAAAAAGCTTCTGGCTCCCGGCTTCAGATTGGCTCAGCTCTAGCAATTGCAACCAATTGAAGAGCAAACCAGTGCACCAAGAGCTTGTTTTCTCTCAAATAAATTCTTATTTTTAAATCAAATTCTTAATATACACTGAATCCCATGCCCTTATCTGATATGGTGTATAATTTGTTTTTTCTTTTTGTGGGCTATCTTTTCATTTCATTTCAAAGGTATCCTTTGAGGTACAGAACTTTTCCTCCTAAAGAACAACTTTTTATTGTGTTATAGCTGAGAACTGACAAATCCAAGGCCATCAAGATTTGTTTTCTTCCAAAATTATAACTTTTATAAGTTTTTTGCTCCATTTTCAGCTAAATTTTGCACATAAGTCCCCCTTTTGCTCCATTTTCAGTTAAATTTTGTACCTGACAGGAGTGAAGGGCCCAACTTCACTCTTGTACCTACCTTCCAGCTATATGGTGTCTGTTTTTGGACAGAACTTGTAAACCTTTATGGTTTGCACTATGTGTTCTTTAAGAAACCCTTCCTGGGCCCAGTACCGTGGCCTAGTGGCTAACTTCTCACCTTGCATGCACCAGGATCCCATACAGGTGCCGGTTCTAATCCTAGCAGCCCTGCTTCCCATCCAGCTCCCTGCCTGTGGCCTGGGAGAGTAGTTGAGGATGGCCCAAAGCCTTGGGACCCTGCACCCGCATGGGAGACACAGAAGCGGATCCTGCCCCCTGGCTTCGGAATGGCTCAGCTCCAGCCGCTGCGATCACTTGGGGAGTGAATCATTGGACGTAAGACTTCCTCTCTGGGGCCCGGTGGCATGGCCTAGCAGCTGAAGTCCTCGCCTTGAACGCACTGGGATCCCATATGGGTGCTGGTTCTAATCCCGGCAGCTCCACTTCCCATCCAGCTCCCTGCTTGTGGCCTGGGAAAGCAGTCGAGGACAGCCCAAAGCTTTGGGACCCTGCACCCACATGGGAGCTGCTGGAAGAAGTTCCTGGCTCCTGGCTTCGGATCAGCATATCATCGGCCATTGCGCTCACTTGGGGAGTGTATCATCAGAAGGAAACTCTCTCTGTCTCTCCTCCTCTGTAAATCTGACTTTCCAATGGAAATAAATAAATCTTTAAAAAAAAAAAGATCTTCTCTGTCTCTCCTTCTCTCTGTATATCTGACTAAGCAATAAAAATAAATAAATCTTAAAAAAAAAAACCTTCCTACCTCTGTCATAAATACATTTTGAATGTTTTTGGACTTCCTATGGAGAGATCATATAGCTTGTACTTTGAGTCTTCTCACTTTGCTCAATACAATGCTGTTGTTATGAACAGTTTTTTTTAATTGCCACATGGTATTTCATTGCATGTCTATACCACAGACTATCCTTATGAGTAAACATGCTACATCCTTACCCATGCTTCTTGGTAAATACAGGTGCTGATCTTTGTCTGGTACTTACCCAAGAGTTAAAATGTAGAATCATGGAGAACATGATACACTTAGCTTTAGTTAGCAGACATGTCAGTTTCCCAAAGTGGCTGTGCTAATTCACTCCTCAGTCCCACCTCTAGTAAAGTAGGGTTTCAATTGCTCCATGAGTACAAATTGCATTTTCTTAAAATATAAAGTTGCTGGCACTTTTTCCTCTTTCCTATCCTAGTCTATTGTTTAATTTTTTAAACACGGGCTTTTACTTGGTGAAGTGTAGCTTTCTGTGTGTTCTGGAGATGCGTACTTCATTGGCTTGCCATTTTACTCCTGTCTTTTGAGGAACAGATGTTCTTAAATTCATTGACTTTTTATTTTGTACCTTCTTTAAGAAATCCTCCTTCCATGGGACAAGGATATTTTGTTCCACAGGCTTTATTATTTTCAATAACTTAAATTATTCAAATGTTCCACTCTTGAAAATAATGTGTATTTTAAAATATTTACTTAATATTTTAAAGATATTTTTCAAATGACTGCTAGCCTGTTCTGTTAAGAGAGAAGCTTGTTGGAATTTTGAACACAGCTCCTTTGTAGGTAACTCTCTCCTCTCTCCTGGTCTTTAAGACTTTTTTTTACTCCATGGTATTCCACAGATTTTGCCTATGAGTTTCTTTTTTTCCTGGAATTTAGTCTTTTGATGTAGGAGCTGATGTCTTTACAACTGGGAAATTAAATATTGCTTCTCTGTTGCTCTCTTGGAAGCCTCCTGATGTAGTCTTTATTACTCTGAACAGATCTTTTGTATTTCTTAGTTTGGCTTTTATGTATCAAGTAAATTCCTTGATTCCATCTTCACACTTACTAATATTAACTTTAAACCAGATCCAGCAAATGTTATAGTACATGGTGAGTTTTTATTTCAGTGCTTGTCTATTTCATTTCCAACATGTTTTTTTTTTATATCTAGCTCTTCTCATTCCTCTCCCTTGCATTTTTTACAATGTATCCTTTATGAATCAATATTCCCTTCAATGAGCTCTGTTGAGTACCCAAATTTCCTTTAAACTCTATGCCTGTTGTATGCATGTTCTAACTGCTGACCTTGGTAAACAATACTTTAAACATTATCTGTCTTGTATTTTAGATTTGTAATACAAGCTTCTTAGTGGGAAGTTTTAACTTTTGGTTTCCCATCACTTTACAAAAGAATCTGTTCTTAAAATTATCGAACTTTGTGCTCGTATTGGCTCATGGGAATCTGACAAACTACCGTCATGAGGTAGTGTTTTTGCCTCCCCACATCAAGTTAACAGTTTTCTGTTAAGACCTTACTCCAGGCACAAGGCTGGCAGCCTGTGCCAGCATCCTACACTAAGTAGATCTTAGATTTGAAGTAAAAAAACCTTACTCTGGCTTTTGTGGAATACCAAATTATCTTTAAAAGCTAAATACCCAGATTCCAATACTCACTATCTGAAATGTCTACTTCATTTGTGATCTTATTTCTGAGTCTAGTTATGTATACTTCACTTTGTTCTTCTTACACTTCTTATACTGAGAACAAGAGTAGACTGCCTGGGGAAGCCTGGACCCAACCTTCTATTTTGCGTAAAGGTCTTAATTTTTCAGTGTGTACAAGCTCCACAATGTGTTATCATAAAAGGCAGATTCGAAGGCAGAGTGAAGAACCTGAGTGAGCCTCAGAATAACCCTTAATACCAGTGTATTATGACGAACTCACACATTTTCGCATTTGAAATATCCAAGGTGCTTCGTTATCAGCTTTTCTAACCCATGGTATCAGAACCATTTAAACCCTACACTAGGTTTTCCCCTTCGCTTCAATCTTCCCATTCTTTTTTTTTTAAAAAGATTTATTTTTTATTATTTTTTTATTGGAAAGGCGGATATACAGAGAGGAGAGACAGAGAGGAAGATCTTCTGTCCGATGATTCACTCCCCAAGTGAGCGCAACGGCCGATGCTATGCCGGTCCGAAGCCAGGAGCCTCTTCCGGGTCTCCCACACGGGTACAGGTTCCCAAAGCTTTGGGCCGTCCTCGACTGCTTTCCCAGGCCACAGGCAGGGAGCTGGAAGGGAAGAGGGGCTGCCGGGACAGAACCGGCGCCCATATGGGATCCCAGGCGTGCAAAGTGAGGACCTTAACCACTTGCGCCACTGCACAGGGCCCCAATCTTCCCATTCTAAATAATAATGCAGTTACCATAGACTGAGTAGTTAACTGAGTGACACAGTTAGCTAAATACTTCAAAGGTGATTTAATTCTCCCAAAAATTCTGAGTCCTATTATTATTCTCATTTTACAAATAAAGATACAGAGATACAAGAGAAGTGAAATAACTTGCTTATAAATGTACAACTGGTGCACTGCAAAGCTGAGACTGGAACGCAAGCTGTCTGACCCGAGTCCTGCGCCATCTTCAGGGACAGATCAGCTGCTACCTTCCCTAAAGCTTTGCTACACCAGACTTGACAGCGAGCACAGCCGTGGTGCCTTCCTTCTGTGGAATGTGCTTTCCCACAATTAGTGAGCCACTTTTAAATGTCTGATCATGGAAATGTTAAGACTGACCCTGTGAGGAAGGGAAGTAACAGATATTCAACAGTTAATATTTATAACTTTAGCTGACAATGAAAGCAGAGTCATAATTTTAATGCAAATGCATACTTTTTCTGTGGGTTTTACTGGTGTATAATTGAAGTACTTACCTCTGCTAAGTCTTCAAAGCAGCTTCCTACCAGTGGATGGGGACTGCCTTCATCAGTCATTTCTACAGTGTCTTCTATGTGGCCCAGTAACTTCACACTAAGTTCATGTATATCCACTATACGACTAAAGATATTTTCTACATCCTGTTGGGGAGCGATGGGAAAATACATTAATTCAGTTAGGCTATAGAGTAAGAATAATTTTGAGTCCTTTTTTTTCTTAATAATCACAAAATTCAACACAGCAGACAGGAATTTCAATGACTTATAAGACCCCTGAATCTTTTGCTTATAACCATAAATACTGTTATCTGTCACATTAAAGTTAAAATCAAGATCGTTTTGAAGAATTTAATTCATTTAAAAATAAAACCTATTACATATTAGCATAAATGGCATTTTAATGAAAATTAGTTATATTTTTCTAAAACAGCAGAAAAGAAAGATTTAGTACAAGAAAGGCATTTATTTTTCTTTCTTTAAGTTTGCCAGGGCCATTGCTTTTACATTTCTGCAAATGTATTTCATGTAACTTAATAAAAAAATAGCAGGACTGGCATACCTATTTCTGGATTCAGTCTGCTGTTATCTTGGTTGGATCTATGAAGATACAGCTTTCAGCAGATACACAGATGGGTAAGGGGGAATACTTTTATAGACTATTCAAATACTTGCAGATATTCTTTTCTTTGTGTAATTCTTCTATTGCTATAATTCACACTTCATAAAATCCACCCTTGTAAAATGTCTACTATTCAATGTTTTTTAAGAATACTTACAGTGTTATAGCAACACGATCAAATTCTAAAACACTTCATTACCCCAGAAGATACCCTGCATCTACTAGTGTCATTCCTCATTGTATCTCAGGCAAGTACTATTCTAATTTCAGTCCACATGGATTTGCCTATTCTGGATATATCATACATACACAGAGTGAATAATCCTTTATGGTACTATGTCAAGAATTTCCACCATTAGTTTCTTACAGGTGAATAGTAATAATGACTCTGAAAGCATACTGATTTCATAGTGCTACATTAAAATCAACTGGTCATTACTAGTTGATGTGATTATTTTTATCAGTGACTGTATTTTCTCTAACCAATTTTGAGACATAGTTCACATATAATTTTAAATGTAATTTTTGGAGAGACTTTATGTCACTATTTACATTTGGGGTTTTCATCACAGTCAGAATACAGAATGTTTCTATCACCTTAAGAAGTTTCCTTCTGGCCCTTTCCCTAGCTGTCCTCGAGACCTTCGCTCCAGAAACCCAGTGCTTTGCTTTCTCTCACTACAGAATGCTGAACAACAGGATCCCATGGTGCCTAGCTTCTTGGTTCATGTGCTTTAGGATGCACCCATGCTGTTGCATGTCTGCTACTTCACTCCTTTGTACCACTCAGTAGTACTCCAATGTGAGGGCAGATCACAATTTGCACAGTCTTTCCTCTTTGATGGACACCCGAAGCTTTGCAGCTTCTGGTGGTTACTACAATAAAGCTGCTATCAACATGCAGGAACAAGTTTTGTACAGACACATTTTCATTTCTCCTGGGAGAAAAACCTAAAATAACTGCTGGGCAGTATTGTTAGCTTATGCGTATTGCTACAAGAAATTTTCAAACTGTTTTGTAAAATGTTTATCCTAGATACATCTCACAAATGGGAATTTTATGTTCCCACAAGCAGTTGTTTCTCATCCTTTTCAACATTGGATACTGTCATGTTTAAAAATTTCTAGCCTTCGAATGAGTGTACGATACCATCTCCTTGTGGTTTTAATGTGCATGTCTGTGATGATTACTGATTTTGAGCCCCTTTTGATGTGGTTTGGCTATATTTCTTGATTTTTGTTTGCTAACACAGTCTGTTTCTTCTTTACTCCTGTTATTTAAATGACTTCATTGAAATATAATTTATATACCACACAATTCATTTAAGTGACCAAAATCATGATTTTTAGCATATTTAGATTTGTGCAGCCATCTTCATATCTACTCCTTATTTTATTCACACATCACCACAATCTGGGCCCTTCCCAGATTCTGGGGTGATTACTGCTTCTCCTTCAGTCACCTATCACCCTGTGGCTACTTTCAGAAATCATTAGCACCTAGCCCTCTCAGACAACCTCACCTGCTTTCAAGGAGTTCGGTGAGTTTAATACTATAAGAAGGTAATTCCCCTGGATTTCAATATTACTGTCCATTTTTGTGCTTCCAATACTACTCCTCTCATACTTCTACCATGGTAACGATGCCACTGTATTACAATTTAATTTTAAGTTTACAACAGCCTTGGCTACGCTTGAGGGAATTAATTTTTTCTTTCTCATCTTCAAATCCCAATTGCTATGTCTGGTACCCACAGACACCGAAGTGTTGGCTGTTTAGTGTTTAGTCAAACTAAACAAAAATATCTTCTACCTAAGTACAAGTGCTTATTCTTCAGAGCACACGAAAGATTCTTTAAATTCATTTTCACTTATGTCTACTTTAGACTTTTTTCTTTTAACTTCCGATTAAATGTCTTCAAAGTTATAGCAATTTGTGATCCTGAGTTGTCTTACAAACTTACAAAAGTGGCAAAGTAATAAACTGCATAAGTTTGAAATAGTTTCACTAACATAATACACACATATACGTATTTATATACATGTATACGTGCGTTAGGGAGTGTATATATCTACAATACTTACATTTGCTGAAAACAACTTTGAATTGGAGACAAAGGGCTCTCTAAAAACTTTTATAATTAGATTCAGTTCCCTTATATATTGTCGAATTTCTGCCATAAATGCTTTTACCAAATCATAGTAAGTTTGTTCTCCTGAGGTGGAAGGCTCTTCATCAGTCAAAGACAGTATGTTTATATCTTCTACATCTTGATGAAACATATCCATCAATACCTATACAATCAGATAAAAAAGCACAACAAAACATAAGTCCACAAATTTGAAATAAATTTCCCAAGAGTCTTTTTGAATGTGTGTGTATATGTTTTAAGATTCATTTTGAAACAGAGAGAGACGTCTCTCTGCTTGTTTACTCCTCAGATGGCTGCAACGGAAGGGTGTGGACTAAGGCAAGCAGGGAGGCAGGAGCTTCACCTCGGTCTCCTACATGGCCGGCAGGGGCCAGACACTCGGGCCTTCCTCTGCTCCTTTGTCCAGGACATTTGCAGGGAGCCAGACCAGAGGTGGCGCAGCCAGGACACAAACCTGACCATATATGATGTGCGTATTCTCACAGGCAGCAGCGTTACCAAGAATACCACACCGTGGCCCCCTAATTTGTTTTCTAAATAATGAAAAGCAGAAACATAACTGTATCTTCTGAGATGTGCTCAGCCCCCACCCCGAGGCTTCTCTATCTCTGGTGGTACATCTTCCTCCAAGTCCTGTGCTAACACTGCAACCTACCTGCCTAACCATGTGTCCCTCCTGTTAATTCATTATTTATGATTTGTTCCCAGATCTTGTCCTGGATTTCTCTGATGTGGTTTGCTCAGCTCCACATGCTTACTACCATCGTATCAACCTAGGGCCTCACTAAGTCGTGTCTGAATTGTCATGGTCACTGCTGACTTCTCTATCTGTTGAGAGCATATCAAAACAATCTATTTCCCCAAAGTCTACTCTTGCTACTATTCTCATCAAAACTCATCTTTTTCCTTCTTACAAATTTCTAGGGCATCACCATTCCTGCAACAATAAAAAAATAATTTATCTTGTGTCACACTCTGCTTGTTTTACCAATGTAAATACTGCTTCATCAACTCTGGAGTCTTGATTTATAATTCTGTCTTTGACCTGTGTGAACACATAGTAGGTATTCAAAAATATTTTATCTGACTCATTAAATGTATCAACTGTAGGGATGGGTATTTGGCACAGGGGTTAAGGCTTCACCTGGATTGTCCACATCCCACATTAAAGTGCTTTTCCAAATTCTGATTCTACTCCCCACTCCATCTTTCTGCTAATCAAAACCCTGGGTATCTTATATTCTTACTTCAGGAAATGATTTTCCATTTTTGGTATTTCTTCAATATATGAGCAAAGCTTTCTGGCTTAAGAATTTGGGTCCCTGCCATCTAAGTGAGAAACCCAGACTGACAGCCTTTTGGCTTATGCCTGTCCCAACCCTGACTGTTAGAAGAAAAACTAGTATTGGTCTGTCAGCCTTTCAAACAAATAATGATTATACAGATCTTCAAATATCTTGTTAACTTTAATAATATAAAATAAACATTTACTCATTTAAAAATATCAAAATATTTGAAATTCTTCAAGTCAGATGTTACATTCATTCTCTATTAATATATTCTGAAACAACACATAAACATGAAGTAGGTTCAGATATCTGAAAGACTATTTCAAGAAGTATAGTGAGAAAAATGTAAGAAGTTTATCCCAAAATATTCTTTTTTTTTTTTCCTGCTAAGCGATTATCATAAATGAAATACTGAAGTAATTACTAAAAAAACTGGACTCAGATCTCTGGTTTTTAAGTTTAAGATCTGAAATTTCTCAGAAAATTCTACAACAAGCTCTTCCTGAACTTCCACATCTCTTTGGTAACATGTAAGTAAGGCGAGCCTTAGAAAAGTCACAAGGCCCAAATGAAAGAAGTCGTACACTTTCTACAGACTAAACTTTCAATAAATGTTCTTAATATTGTTTTAACTGCACAACTAACATCTGAAGGAAGCGAAGTATAAAAGTAAAACTTTTTCTAATATTTTTCTTTTTGTTTCTTCTAAAGATTTATTATTTGAGAGGCGAAGTTACAGAGAAAGGCAGGGGAGAGAGAGAACAAGGAGAGAGAAAGAGAAAGGAACAAGGAGAGAGAGATAGGGGCAGGGAGAGAGTTTTCCCATCTGTTGGTTCACTGCCCCAGTGGGGACAACAGCCAGGGCTGAGCTAAGCCGAAGCCAGGAGCCAGGAGCCAGGAGCCTCTTCCATGTCTCCCACACAGGTGGCAGTGGCCCAAACACTTGGGTTATCTTCAACTGTTCTTTTCCTGGATTATTAGCAGGGAGCCTAATGGAAAGGGGAGCAGCAGGGATACCAAACTGCACCCACACGGAATGCCTGTGTCACAGGCGGCAACTTTGCCCATTACACCACAACACTGCCTCCCTGTATTTTCCTTCCTTCCTTATTTTTTTCTTTTCCTTTCTTTTCTTTCCTTCCTCCCTTCTTTCTTTTTCTTTTTTCCTCTCTCTCCCCTTTCCTTTCTTTTTCTTTTTTTAAAAAAGATTTTATTCATTTTTATGGGAAAGTCAGATTTACAGAGACAAATTCCCTGTGCTAGTTCAAGTGGCCACAATGGCTGGACCTAGGCTGATCTAAAGCCAGGAGCCAGGAGCAGGTGCAGGGTCCCAAGGCTTTAAGCTGTCCTCCAATGCTTTCCCAGGCCACAGGCAGGAAGCTGAAAGGGAAGTGGAGCAGCTGGGATTAGAACTGACACCCATATGGGACCCTGGCACATGCAAGGTCAGGACTATAGCAACTAGGCCACCATGCCAGGTCCCCCTAATATTTTCATTTTCAAAAATTGTTTTTGGGCCTGGCATAAGGACTCAGTAATAATTTGCCACCTTGCAAGTGCCGGTTCACGTCCCAGCTGCCCCACTTCCCATCAAGTTCCCACTTCCCACCAAGTTCCCTGCTTATGGCCTGGAATGGTATTGGAGTCTGGTCCAACTGCTTCGGACCCTATTCCCACTTGTGAGACCCAGAAGCAGCTCCTGGCTCCTGGTTTTGGATTGGCTCAGCTCTGGCTATTGTAGTCACGTGGGGAGTGAACCAGCAGATGGAAGATCTTTCCTCTCAGAAACCTACCTTTCCAATAAAAATAAACAAATTTTTTTAGAAGCTGTTTTCATGTAAATCTATAACATTATAAATCTTTCAATTCAAATAAAATTTTAGTAGGATCATTATTGAGAGATTACTGTTGAGTCCAGCATTGTGACACAGTAGGTTAAGCTGCTGCCTACAATGCCCTCATTCTACATGAACACCCAAAGTCCAAATTGTTTCTTTTTTTAAAAGATCTATTTTATTTCTCTGAAAGGCAGAATTAGTGAGAGACTGATGTCTTCCATCCACTGGTTTACTCTCCCCAAATGGCTGCAATGGCGAGAGCTGGGCCAGTCCAAAGCCAAAAGCAAAGAGTTTCTTCTGGGTCTCCCACGTGGGTGCAGGGATCCAAGTACTTGGGCAATCCTCTGCTGTCTCTCCTAAGTACATCAGCAGAAAGCTGGATTCAAAGTGGAGCAGCTGGGACTCAAACCACTGCTCAGATGGGATGCTGGTGCTGCAGACAGTGGTTTTGCGTGCTAAGCCACGCTGCCCATCTCCTACCCTCCCCTTCTCTGCCTCTACTCCACTTCTGCGCATGCGCCTAGGAAAGCAGCAAAAAATAATACAAGTGTTTTGGCCCCTATTACCATTATTGGAGACCAGGATGGAATTCCAAGTTCCTGGCCTGGCCCCACTGCTGCCATTGTGAAACGAATAGCTCCACACTGGGGAATGAACTAGTGGATGACAGACCTCGCTGTTCCTCCTCCTCTGTCTCGCTCCCTTGCTGTAAACTTGCCTTTTAAATAAATCTCTTAAAAAAGACATTGTTGTGTGGCCTAGTGGCTAAAGTCCTCAGCTTGAACGCACCAGGAATCCCCTGGGGCACCAGTTCTAATCCTGGCAGCCCCGCTTCCCATCCAGCTTCCTGCTTGTGGCCTGGGAAAGTAGTCAAGGATGACCCATAGGACCCTGCACCACGTAGGAGATGCTCCTGGCTTCAGATCGGCACAGCACCAGACATTGTGCTCACTTGGGGAGTGAATCATCAGATGGAAGATCTTCCTCTCTGTCTCTCCTCCTCTCTGTATATCTGACTTTGCAACAAAAATTAAATAAATCTATAAAAAAGCCATTTTTATTATAATTAATCCTAGCGCAGCAATATACACCAAAAAAAATGTATGATGTGTTTAAGCATATTTTAGCATTATACATCTAATAACCTAATTCTATAAAGTGCTATCTCACATACTTCCTATTATTTACTGGAAATAACCCCCAACACATAATATCACATACAATTTTGTTCTGGCTGAATACTGTGCCTCAATCCAAACACACACGGATTAAAACTAGAGAACAAAATTTATAAAAGCCAGTTCCTACCTTGTCAGCACACATTGCCACTTTAATGTCTTGTTTTGTAATTTCGTAATGCCGTATATTTCTTACGTAATTCCCCACCAGCTTTAAAATGTCTGCAGAAATATATTCTAATACTGCTACTATGTAAACAGAGACCTGGTGGTCAATCTTATAACCTAGGACCTCCTGGAAAATTAGAAGAAAAGAATGCTTCAAAATTATATATTTTAAACTTAACACACTGGACACAAAAACACAGTTTAGCTTTAATTTTAGTGAGTCCTGTGATATCAACATTTAATCTCAAATGACTCATCTATGAAAAATTCATGTGTTACTATTAAAATATAAGCTACAAAAGAGAAAGGCAAGGTTACCCCTGATCAATGAAATAACTTGAGACATATAGACTACTGAACATTTAATCCCTAACCTAGAAAGGGAAACTCGTGTTTATGGGAGGGGAACAAAAGCTCTTTGTTCCTGAATTCAGAATACCTGGAAGTAGCCACAACAAAGGCTTTTTTTCTTTTACATAGAAATAAGCTAACATATTATTAAAAATAAGCAATATCTATTAGCCTTACACCTTGATCCTTTCCAAAGGAACACAGGCTCCCCCAAACCCTAAGTGGTACTTTTCAGATGTTACTGCTCTTTCTAGAACACCCTCATGCTGTGTTACGGAGGGCGTGTCCAATGTCTTAGTAGGCTTCAAAGACATTGGCTTTTGTGGGGCTCACCAGCTTCTACAGGAAAACAAAAAATAAATTTTCTAAATACAATCCAATTAAGAGGAAAGAATTTTAAGTAAGTTTATCACAAGTTGGGGACAGATTGTATTAATCTTTTAAGATATATTAAAACTATTAAATGTATCATGATAGAGATGTATTAGTAAGTTGAAATAATATCCCTAATTACTTAAAAAACCCAAAATGTAAGATTAACACAACATGCACATATCAATCTGTTCGTTCTTTTAGAATTATAATTGCAATCTGGATTTGGAATTGTATGGCCAATGAAAATCTTGAAAAGAGAATTACAAAGAAGAATGCAACTACTAACAATTTAAGAACTTTCAAACACTTGAACATTTCCTCAGACAATTAAAATAAAGGCAAGCATATCTATCCGAATTACCAAATGCAAACCATAACCTCTGGCAGCCTTAAACATTACCCAAGGAGTTAGCCTCAAAATTTCTAAAAGATTCCGCAGAGCTGGATTTCCTCACACGGTCACTAAGAGTCTCCTGGATCAGACCTGCCAAGGACTTGCTCCCTTTCTGCCTCTGCTACCTTAAGTTACAAAGTGCGGGGAACAGTAATGACCAAAATCAACACAGACAATGTAATAGGACTTTGGTATCCTGTCTGTATTATGGTATTACAAAATTATTTCTACTGAAAATATGACTGAATTTCAATTCTTGTCGCATCTTCATTTTTGTTGTAAATCATTAGTTGACATTATTAAGTAAATCAGAAATCGCCTCGCTGGGGTTCCCAGCAGTGACTCTCTTAGTTCAGAAGAGATGGAATTAGCTAGATGACTGATTTAAACCAGCAGCACTGGGCCGTGTGAGTGATCTCCAGGGATTTTAGTCCCAGGATTACAGATAAACCTACGGCAGTCTTGCAGAAGTCCTTACAGGATACTAAAGTTCTTACAGGATTTTATAGGGATATTTGGATCTAACTAAAAAGAAAAGAATTGCCAGGAATTCTCCTCATGGTTCTAATAATAACTAAAATTAAAAGTTTCACAATCCTAACTTTAAATCAGGACATTCATCGTATGCTTTCCTACTATCACAGATCATTCCCAACAACAGGAATCCCTGGAAAATTAGAACAAGAGCATTTTACTCCTCAGTTGATTCTACTCTCGGTAAAATATAGTCTCAATGTTGAAAATGGTGGCGTTTAGTGTGCTTGTAAAAGGCAAGAAGGTAACATTTCAGCTTTACCTTTAATAAAGGATGAATTTTTTCTACTGGGAGAGATAAAGGGTTTCTTCGCTTCCTCTTTTCAATAGCCGATTGGGCATCAGCTATTGCCCACTTATCAATTGGATGAGGAAAACTTTTTTGAACACGTTCCTTGGAAGACAGGAAAATAACAACTAAGCAACAAACACATGAAATAGTGCTGTTCACTTAAAATTTATTCTATAAGTAGAATCCACTTCATACTCGACTTTTAAAAATTTCAAGGTGTAAAACCGAAACTCAAGAAATGAGTATCTAATTATAATTCTCATTCACTTTACTTTTAATATCAATTACAAGCGCAACATTATGCAATTGAAATCACTAAGAATTTTTTTAATCCATCACACAAAGGTATTTATAAAATTATTTACAAATCATGGAAATTAATGGTTTTCATGAGTAGCAGAAATTTTAATACACTGCAGCTTCCATAAGTCATTAACTTTTAAAGAAAATATTGCCATTTAATTTCTAGCACTTATTCAGTTAAAATTCCCACAGAATGTGCGATAACTAAAATTACTGTACCAGCTGAATTTTCTTTAATAAACTAATTAATTTCAAAAGACTTTTAAGTTTTAAAATCCATCTGCATTGATATCACAATTAAAACCAGTAGAGGTCGCTATTCTTCAACTTTAGCCATTTTAAGTTGACCAGTATTTAACAAGTAGTGTATTTTTAAATCACAGATGAAATAAACCATTACCCCAGATTATAACTCTGAAAGAAAGCAGCTTTGGTTTCCAAGGAAAAAATAAAATAGAGATTTCCAAGACACACTAAGGAAGGGGGAAGAATACAATGAGCGTTGCACACATCACAAAGAAATAAATACACTGAGAAACATAATCCACTCAGCTTGATTAAATTATCTGTTCTGTTATGTTCAACGAGCTTCCAATTTTACAGTAATTATTTTAATTCTAATTATTGGAATCAGAAGTGTGCTGAAATAAATTACAGTCATAAAAATGCAACCAAAAATCTGCTGGAATTGTACCTTCATGCAGTAAAGGCAATGCCAACACCCTGGGAAGCCTGACAGGTGGAAAGGGAGGGAAGGAAGGGAGGAAAGAAGTGGAAAAGAACATCCACAGCAACAGTTATTGTCTTATCTAAGTAAATTCTGCAGACTGGTTAGCCACAAAATGACAAGAGATTTAGGAGTAACTATATCTTGGTTTCAGGTAAATATTTATACCTGGGGTTTAGCTAGTGATTACCTGAGTAGGTTAAATATGGTACAACCCAATAATGGTACAATTCTGTGGACTTCTAACATTTTTCTAGTTTTTTTTTCCACTGTAGCTTTTGCTTTAATTCAAGTCATAGTAAGACATAAATTCTCAACACATTTTACATTACACACTTAAGACACCGAACATTCTCACTTGAAACAGTTGCATGACACAAGACCTACCCTGCTTACCTGCAGTACACTGGAATTTTCTACTCTGTTTTTTGAAATAACTAATTTGAGAGGTAGAGGGACACAGACAGAGGCAATGTGTATCTACTAAGCCAAATGGCCACACTATCTACGAGTGCCAGCACTGCCCAGGGAGCTGAAGCCAGGAGCTAGGACCGCAGTCGAGATGTCCCGCGTGGGTGGCAGGAATCCAACTACTTCAGCCACTAGTGAGCTGGCAAGAATCAGCTACAGCAGGAAGTTTGGCAGGGGAGCTACAGCAGAAATCAAGCCAGGCACACGGATAGGGACATGGATATCTCACCAGGAATTTTAGCCACTGCACCAATCGCCCATCCCTCTGTTTTTCACAGCGTTGGCTGGGCAATGCACTAAAGTGTTTTTATCACTTATCTTAAAATATAGGTGATATTAGCGGTAGAAAAGCAGCATGACAGAAACTGGATTCAACCTGACAATTACAAGTGGATTTAACATAATGATTCATTAGGATACCAAGGAAAAAGGCCTTATAAAATGAATGGGTGAAAAAGAAAGCAGACTTTCTATCTGTGGATGAGAAGGCTCACAACCAAAAAAAAAAGTCTAATGTAACAGAGCCCCAAGAAAGCCTGAGTGAGCACAAGAAGAAAAATGTGTATCAGAGCCCTGTGAAAATCAATGTTGAACAGAGGTCACACAGGCCATGGAGAAAACAGGAAAGACACGAGACATCGGCCGAGGTGGCCAGAAAGAAATGAAAGACAAACCAAAGGACATATGGAGGTAAAAAAGAAAAAGAAAAGAAAAAGGAAGGATGGAAGGAAGGAAGAATGGATAGTTGGAAGGAAGGAAGGAAGGAAGGAAGGAAGGAAGAAAGGAAGGAAGGAAGGAAGGAAAAAAACCAGACTATTATTAGCATTTGCCTCTTCATAGAAACTGATACTTATTACAGGAGAGGGAGAAATTAACCAGAAAATAACACTTTTTATACATATCCTTTCACATTTTAACTAACTTGAATCAACAGGGCCAAATGACATACATCCTTCTTTGTGCACTGTGATAGCATTTCTGCAGACATCCTTAGTCACCTAAAACACTAGCTGACAGAGAATAAAGACTTACATCCTGGTAGCAGGAATTAATGAATACTGGCTACAAAGCCCCATCCATTTGGACCATTATTTTGTAGCACACAGTTCTGCAGTACAATGTATCATGATTTTATGAGAAGCATAAACAATTCTGTAGTTAACAATTCTTCAGTACATTTTATCCTAACATTTTAATCAGCGCAAGCAAGGGGGAATATGCTTCCATCTACTCAACACTGAATTACCCATTTTCCTAAAATCAGAGAGCAATTAAAATTCACTTTGTTCTTCATTTAAACAGACAACCTAGCAGTTGCCATAAAGTAACAGTTGCCAGCCTAGTGTGAATTATGCTTATATTTCAAAGCCATCAATATATTCTTTAGAAAAACTTTAAGATGCACATATTCTAATTTGAACTGAACTTTAAAAAAAAAAGATTTATTTATTTTTGTTTGAAAGGCAGATTTTTTTACAGAGGAAGAGACACAGAAAGAAAGGAACTCCATCCGCTGGTTCACTCCCATAAATGGCCACAATGCTGAAGCTGAGTGGATCCAAAGCCAGGAGCCGGGAGCTTCTTCCGGGTCTCCCACGTGGGAGCAGGGGCCCATGGTCTCAGGCCATTCTTTGCTGCCTTCAGGCCATAAAGCAGAGAGGCAGATTAGATGTTGAGCAGCTTGGGCATGAACCAGTACCCATGCTGGCACCTGCAGACAGTATTAGCTCACTACATCATCATGCCAATCCCTTATCTTTTTTTTTTTAAGGATTTTTTTTTGTATGACCCTCAATTTCTCTTCATTTTGATGAAGCATCTCTCAGTCCAAATACTGAAGGGTTTGCTAAATTTGGGGGCTTTGTTATTTTAAAAGGCATATTTTAAAAGAAATGCTGCATCCTGATGAATGAGGAAAATGGAAAATCATTTCCTGATACAAGAATATCAAACACCGCTTGCTATGGTCTGAATGTTTGTGTCCTTCCCAAATTCACATTGAAACCTAATCCTCACTGTGGGGGTTCCATTAAGAGGTGAGACTTCTAGGAAGTGACTACATCACGGGGGTCTGCCTTCCGCATGCAGGAGGCTGGTTCTGCTTTCAGCGTGTGAAGATGCACTGCCCAGGGCACTCGCCAGTGAGTCCGCCTACACCTGGACCACGGCCTTCCCAGCCCCCAGAACAACCGGTGATGCATTTGTGCTGTAAAAAATTACCTGTCTAAGGTATGTGTTACAGCAAATGGACTAGCACATCACTGTACTCATCTCAGAATCTCCACATCTCCACATTTTCCTCTAAATATACTTCAGGGGATCCGGCAGAAAGAAGGGCATGTACAGTACTGATGGGGAAGATGCAGGCTGCATCACTAATACTTATTCCTTGTCTATAAAATACTATTTTTCTTTTCTCTCTTTTTTCTAGTTTTATTTATTTATTTATTTTTTAAAGAATTACTGAGAGGGAGGGAGAGACAGAGGAAGATCTTGCATCCACTAGTTCACTCCCCAAGTGGCTACAATGGCTGGGGCCAGGAGCCTGGAACTCTACCTACCTGGGTCTCCCATATGGAGTCCAGGCACTTGGGCCATCTTCTGCTACTTTCACAGGCACATTAACAGGGGGACAGCTTGGAAGTGGAGCAGCCAGGATTCAAACTAGCATCCATTACGGGTGCCAGAATCACAGACAGCAACTTAGCCTGCTGTGCCACAACACTGTCCCCTATTTATTTTATTCTAAGGGTTAACTTTTTTTTAAAATAATATAAGGGAGTAACTATTACCCAACAGGACTGTTACAAGGACATAAAAAATGTACACAGTAATACCTTGAAATTCCAAAGCCTGTAACAACTGATTGATACTTTAACTTCTACCATACAATTACACATTCTCTTCAAACAGTTCATCTCAGCCCTAAAGCCAGCGCCCGGGACTCTCACAGAGCTCCTTCCATTCTAACAGCCCAGGTGAAGTGCTCAAAAACCACAACAGTGGGGCAGACCTCGCAGCACAGCACGTTAAGCTGCTGCTTAGGATAACCACGACCCATGTTAGGCTACCAATTTGATGCACAGCTACTCTGTGCTTCTGTACAGCTTCGTATCAATGCATCTGGGAGGTGGCAGATGATGGTCCATGTACTTGGGTTCCTACCATCCAGCTGGGAGACCCAAATGGAATTACTGGTTTCTGTCTTTAGCCTGGTGCTGTTCTATTTATTTCAAGTATCTGGGAAGTGAACCAGTGGATGGAGGATCAATCAACTGATCTCCTGGGTCTAGCAGCTGAAATCCTCACCTTGTACACGCCCGGGATCCCATATGGGTGCTGGTTCTAATCCCAGCAGCCCCACTTCCCATCCAGCTCCCTGCCTGTGGCCTGCGAAAGCAGTTAAGGATGGTTCAAAGCCTTGGGACCCTGCACTTGCATGGGAGACCTGGAAGAGGCTCAAGGCTCCTGGCTTCAGATTAGCTCAGCTCTTTCTATTGCAGCCACTTGGGGAGTGAATCAGCAGATGGAAGATCTTCCTCTGTCTCTCCTTCTCTCTGTATATCTGACTTTCCAAAAAAAATAAATAAAATCTTTTTTAAAAATTAAAAAAAACTGACCTCTCCCCCTGCCATTCTGTTTTCCTATTCATAAATAATTATTTAAAAGCAATAATGCTGGCTATCTGATAAATATCTTAAGATGCTTCAGAAATTATCTTCTGTGTAAACATTAAACATCTACATAACAGCCTTTGCTTTGAGTATATCTAGAGGGTGATTAAACTGATCAAGTCAAAGACTGAGAGATTCGTAATTATTTTTTTGAGAATTGAATTCTCCTTAGTTTCTGTATTAATTGAAAGGAAAAAGAATTGATCAGCAAAGCCATTGTGCAACATCTACTGACTGCGTTCACAATGTTTCCAGAATATACCAACATCAGAATAATAAGCAAGATGAAATGTGCAACCCCACTGTAGACACAACACACAGGGTTGGAGGTGGAGGCGCTGTGTAAGCACTGTGTGGGAACCTAGCGAGGATCCGAGACAGCAGCTGGATTTAAGGGGAGAGTCAGGCATCCAGATTCTCTTAGGCTCTACTTTGGGGCCCAACAAGAATAGGTACCTCAAGGAAATCAGAAATTCACAGTGAATTACTTAAGAAACCAAAGAGAACTGCAGTTTTGTAGTACAGTCTGCTCTGTATCTCCACTCTCCGTAATTTGCTGCCATTGAAGACCGGATCTACCCCATGTACTTCCAGAACAGGAACTGTCCTGGTGTCATAATGTACTTAAAGGTGGAAATAACATCACTTCCACTCTGCAAACCGCCTCTGGACTATTCTCCAGTTTCATGAGAAGTCCTCCCATCTTCCTATGCACTCGCTACCTAGATTAAGGGCATTGTAAAACCCCATTGAATCTAGTCCCCTAAGCACTGAAATCTGGGACCTTCGCGCCTGGTCCAGGCACCATCACACGGCTCCATCTGGCTTTGAAACATGCTGCTAATGAAATCTTAAGCAACTCTCTCTTAGATCTCAGCCTATTTTATTCTTCTCACTGAGATATTCTACATGATCAGTTCTCTGCTCTTACTAATAATTCCAATGTCCTGTTCCCTCTCTTTGCAGTCCATTTGCCTTCTTGTACCTCTGGGAGAGCTTAGCAGAACACACACTCCAAACACTAGACTTTCTCGATTATTAATAATCATTTATTAGCTGTGACCTTGTGCAAAGTTATTTAACCTCTCGGTGCATCCATTTCCACACTCACTCATTTCACACAGAGTTTTTCTGAGTTGCTTCCCTGTGTCAGACATAATGTCAGAATGCGGAGTATTCAGTGGTGAATAAGGAAAAGAATTCCAGGAGCTCACACTCTACTTAGGGGGAAAGCAGCACCATCTTCATGGTGTTATTATGAAGTTTAAGTAAATTATGACGTACAGAAGTATTTTGAGTAGTGCCCAATACCAAACAGCAAGCACTCAAACATCAGCTAGTATTAATTTCACTTTTTTCCTTATCTGATTTAGATTCTCCAATGCCCTTCTCAGCAAAGAATCTCAATAAATATGCTTCCTTGTCAATTGTTCTACCCTCAGGGGAGCAGGGCAGGGCCTATGCAGAACCACCTCCTACTCACAGTGTGCCATAAAAACACCATTAGGTTCCATGGGTGCTGTGCCCCAAAAAGGTTCCAAAGCACTGTTATTACCCATATTCATATCCTTTTGCCCTACTTCTCTGCCACTGTGTATCCTCCATCCCAGGTTTTGAAATGTTTCTCTTTCTTTCAGTTAGTGGAAAGAAATTCACTTATCACTTAAGACATATATAGTGATCCAGAAACAAAGAAACAAAACAAAACCATTCCTGGAAATGTTTTTGGAATGTTAGCTAGCATTTACACACAAAAGCAACACTGGAATGTATACTACTATTAAAGGTGTATCAATCTAGCAACAATAAGCTGTTCACTTTAGCTTAAATGCAAAATATGGTATAGCTCAACAGGTGAAACATATAAAAATTAGCACATACTCAATATAAAGCTTCCAAATACCCAGTCCTTATTCTTACATGCCACGTAGCCGTACGTATTGTGCAGAACTGAAGGGCAAACTCTCCTCTCCTGGCCTGACATTAGCACAAGCACACAGGTTACACACACAGAGATGTCTATACAAAGACACACCAGGCAGACAGAAGACACACACACACACACACACACACACAGATGTCTATACATGGACACACCAGGCAGACAGAAGACAGCCGTTACATACCTCTACATCTGAAGCACTTCGGGGCTGCGCTTGGCATAGCATATTTAATAACTGCAAAATTAATTCTTCCACGTATTGAAGAGCATCATCATTAGACTCAAGAGTAGGATGAACTTGCCCCTGAACCTATAAACAAAAAAGCAAGATAATTAAAAGTGGGATTGTTTCATCTAATTAAACTAATTTTTAATGAGTATTTATACTCAAGGATATAGAATGACCTGTGAATACAATCTTAGACTGGATTGCCACTCCTCAGAGGAAACACTGAGCTAAGAAGTCTTAAACCATTCGGCCAGCTGCTTTAATCACATTCAGTACAGCAATTATCAACCCAACTATACTTTACCTATATGTAAGCCTCTGCACTCCATTAGATGACTGAATCACTTGCAGTAAAAATAAGGAGAATTTGGACTAGACCCCAGAATTTGTGGTCCTGAATCCATTCACACACTATCACATTCTCACTAGTATCAGTAGCTATCCACCTTTGTAAACTTGTTCCTCCTCAACACACTGAGATTAAACAAACTTTCAACAAAGGATTTTTTTAAGGGAATGCAGTAAAAGTGTTTACATGTCTGCAAACGCTTAAACCATCTGCTCAGATATCCTTTACCATCATGCTTGGCTCTGCTTCATTCATCACTGAAGGTTAATACAGCATGGTGGGCTTTTTCTACCTGTCACGCTCCCTTCCTTTTGGAAACTCTTTCCTTAAAATTAATGACACATGCTAGTTCTCTTCTAGTTCTCTTGACTGCTTTCCTTCCTTTCCTTATAGATTTCCTACATCTTCCTCCACTCCTCAAATGTGGATATCAGTCTTATCTGTTTCCTCTTTCCTTCTACTCTTTAACAAAGATTTATTTATTTGAAAAGCACAGGTACAGAAAGAGGGAGAGGAAATCAGAGATCTTCCATCCACTAGTTCACACCACAAAAGGCCTCAATGACCAGTACTAGAACAGACCAGGCCAAGCCAGGAGCTCCAACTAGGTTCCTCACCTGGGTGCAGGGGCCCAAGGACTTGGGCCAACTTATGCTGCTTTCCCCAAGCCATTAGCAGGCAGCTAGATCGCAGCAGAGCAGCTGGGACCAACACTGAAGGCAGTGGTTTAACCTACAACTCCACAATGCCAGAGCCATCTCTCTCTCTTTTTTTTTTCCTTAAAAAAATATTTATTTTTATTGGAAAGGCAGATTTACAGAGAATAGAAGATACAGGGAGAGAAAATTTTTCCATTTGCTGGTACATTCTCCAAATGCTGTAATGGCCAGCATTTGATCCAAAAGGGGAGCCAGGAGTTTTTTCGGGTCTCCCACATGGGTGCAAGGTTCCAAGAACTTGGGTCATTCTCCGCTGCTTTCCCACTCCATTAGCAGAGAGCCTGGACTGGAAATGAAGCAGGCAGGACACAAACAGGGCCCACAAGAGATGCTGGAGTACTAGCCTGCTGAGCCATGGTACGAGCACCTGACCCCATCTCCTCCTATCACAAGTAATCTCATTTGTTTTTAATCTGAACCCTCATACTTATGCGGATGACCCTAAATATATCCCTGGTCTTGATTTCTCTTTAAGCGCTATACTTTCAGGCTGAGTATGAGTTGTAGCTGCTACGATGTTGCTCAGGACATCAGTATCCCACAGCGGAGAGCCTACTTTAAGTCTTGGTTTCTCCCTTTCTGATCTGACTTCCTACTGATGCACACCCTGGAAAGAGTAGGTGATGACTCAAGTATACAAGTCCTGCCACTCAATGGGAGGCCCAGAGACGCTACTGGCTTCTGAGTTTGGCTTGGCCCAGTGCTGGCTGTTGTGGCCACCTCAGAAGTGAACCAGCAGATGAAGATCACTCTAGCTCACTCCCTCTCTCTGTAACTCTTTCAAAATAAAAAAATAAAATAAAAATGTACATCACAAATGGAAAATACTTACTTCAAATAAACATACCTATTTTGGAAAGATACAATATGCCTAGTTCTTGCTTTCACTGAGATACAATCCTGGAAAATGTAACTATAATGGGACTGCCGTCCAGCCCAAGATCCCATCACATAAACACATCTTTTAAGAACCATCAACTTTCAGGATTAAAAGGGATCTCAGAGGTCACACAACTCAGTCCCTCTACTTGGTAGACAAGAACAAAACAAGATACCATGATCCTGTTGCTAACTAGCTATACTGCAGGCACTAAGCCTGTGCTTCCTTGTGTCTAAGTCACAGCTCTTTCCACTAACCCCGCACCCCGCCCCGACTGTCCAATGTGGGAAAATCTGGCCACGATTCCAATAGACATAGCAAAGTAGAGAGTGAACGCATATGAACTACACCTACTTTCATAGTGGACTTCAATATAAAACTTGACTTGAAGCATGCTGTCATACTTTAATCAACATCAGCATGTCATGAATGGAAACACAGCCCTATAAACATTAATAATTTGGAACATAAGATATCACTGATTATCCAAAGGATTCCAATGGTTATAAATTAAATTATAAACACTAATAATGTGGCATAAATAAAAATGCTACAAGTATTAAGGTAAAAGCATCTAATCAATAACGATTCAAATTACTTTTTAAAAATATCAAAATCTCTTTAAGAGGTGGTTTAGGTAACCCAAAACACATTATAAAGTGTTCAGTGTGCTGCTGCTTAAGCCGCTGCTTACAACACAGTCATTGTGCGGGGGAGTGCTAATGTGAATCCCAGCTGCTCCACTTCTGATCCAGGCCCACGCTCCTGGGAAAGCAGCAGAGGATGGCTCAGTTGCCTGGGCTCCTGTCACAGATGTGGGACACATGGACGGAGTTCTGGACTTGTGGCTTCACACTGTCAAGCATTGGCCACTGAGGCCTTTAGGGGAGTGAACCAGCAGACAGAAGAGCTATCCCTATTTCAAATAAAGCTCATCTTAAACAAAACAAAGTGTAAAAAGTGATCACGTTATCTCAAAATTAATTTTAAAAGCAATCAATGTTAAGAAAAAAAAAAACCAGAATTTCTTCACCAATGTATCTCCAGTTCTTCAATTTACACTTTTTGCTGAAACACTGCGTTCAGATTCACTCTGTTGTCCATGCCTGTTATTCAAACTCCTACCCATTTATCTAACTACTGAACTTTTAAAAGTCAGATTTCAGGGTGGGTATTTTGTCTGACAGTTAACAGGTCTTCATTCCACATCACAGTGTCTGGGTTTAACACCACCTGCAGCTCCCAAGCCCAGCTTTCTGCTAACACAGGGCATGGGAGACAGATGTGACAGCTAGCTCAAGCAATTGGCTGCTGCCATCCATGTGGGAGACTTTGACTGAGTCCCAGGCTCCCAGTTCCCAGTCTTCAGCCCCACCTGATCCCAGATCAATCACTAGGAAAAGCCAGCAGATAGGCTTTATCTCATTTGGGGAGATTTCCCTGTTCCTTATCTATCTCATTCACTTGGCCAATCTATTAAATCTACTAAATGCCAGAGTTAGTGCTGGATATATAAAAATGAATCAAATAGAGTTCTTGCTTGTATGGACCTTAAACGCAAGGTTCTGTGCTAGTCTCTATCCCAGTACCACATTCTGTTATTGAGTTTATCATGCTGAATTTTAATTCTGTCTCCTTGTCCACTTACTCTACGGACAAGGATGCTCCAATTGGGCAGGGTTTTGTGTCTAACACATCAAAGGGTTATTTTCTCCTTGTTTCTGCTCCAAACCCCTGACATTCAGGAAATACTGGAATACTCAAAGCTTCTGTGTTGTCAATGTGAGAGGCATAAAACATTTGTTTTTTAGAAGTAAGATTTAACAGGATGGTTGCTGCATTGATTTCAGGAGAACAAGCCCTCAAATCAGAAACTCCTCAACACACAAAGGCATTATAACTGAAACAGATGCTTTCTATGTAGAATGAAGCAACTATACATCTACAACAACAGTTAGGGACAACATTAACTTGATGCTGCTTATAATTCCGGCGCACATAATTCAAATGTTAAGTATGGCACTCTACGTAATAAATATTTAGAATTTCAAGTATACACTATCTTATTTATTGTAGGTTACTAGAGGCTAAATAAAACCCATTAAATAAATCAAACAAGTAGAATTAGTTTTCTTAAGCTCTGCTTTCTGCACATTAACCCTATCAAGCCCTACCCCTATCAAAGCCAGGATGGGAAAGGTCATTTCCACAAAAGACAAAACAAATTATTCAACTTCCTTAGAAACAAAAAAACCTTCAAAACCTCTGACTGAAAAGCGAAGACAATGGTCTGTACTTAAGAGGCTGGTGCCAATTTCTAAAAACACACAGATTGTTCTTTATTCTTTCATGGAAGAGTCGAAGACACCTTTTTAAACAGCAGACAGAGGTAGTATTATGTTTCACATACGGATGGAATAAAGACACCTCTTTGAGATAGTGTTACAGCTGAAGTATTTCGTCCTATCATAAATGGTACTCAAAGATCTTTCATAGTTTGAATGATCAAATTGCTCAAGGCTGTGCAGAACAAATTACCCTGCTAAGCCCAGGACTGCTGCTAGAAGCCAGATGCACTGAACAGAACCAGATGTAAAACTGGACATAGCATTTCCTTTATATGTAATCTTCAAACCCTATAGACATGGAAAACTTCACATACTTCTTTAAATGTAGTTCCTTAAAATAATCTAATGAGATAAGCCAACACTTCTCCAAAGAATTAGTGAATAACCATGAACAAAATTCCAAATGGTGGCCCTGTGCAGTAGCCTTGCAGCTAAAGTCCTTGCCTTGCATGTGCCAGGATCCTATATGGGAACTGGTTCTAATCCTGGCCATCCTACTTCCCATCCAGCTCCATGCTAGTGGCCTGGGAAGGCAGTCGAGGATGGCCCAAAGCCCTGGGACCCTGCACCCACATGGGAGACCAGGAGGAAGCTCCTGGCTCCTGGCTTTGGATCGGCTCAGCTAGAGCTTTTGCACCCATTTGGGGAGTGAATCATCGGATGGAATATCTTACTCTCTGTTTCTCCTCCTCTCTGTACATCTGACTTTCCAATAAAAATAAAACAAATCTTTAAAAAAAATTCCATATGAGCATGACAGTACTTCTAAGGCACAATCACCATATTCAGTTGAATCTACTACCTCTTGAACTTCATGCCTTTGGATATTCCTGAAGAATTACCTGCTTCTACCATCTTCTCTAGTAATTTCTAGTGGATCATGAAATAACATTGCTGGCAACCATTGCCAGCCAGAATCTTCGGATCTGAAAAGGCAAAGGGATCAGGGCTGCATCAATTCCTGGCTGTCTGATCTAAGAGTCCTCCAAGCGTGTTCAGGAGCCCCTTGGGTAAACTGGCAGAAAACACCATGTTGAATTCTGATTAATCTTTAATAGCCTTTTCCAGCTAATGGCTCTCTGAAGAATTAGAAAGGCTTCTAGGTTGTATTCTGTCACGTCTGGAGCCTTGATCTGCTACCTTATTTATAAATATGAGAGAATTTGAGACAAAGCTAGTATTCTCAAAACCCCTACTACAGCAAAACAGCAAAGATGTGGATTGTCAAACCTCACTCTCACTGTGACAACTGCTTAATCAATGTTTGATGCTCTACGTACTTATCTCTTCTCACTCTGAAGTTGTTTTAAAACTTGAGACAAAATTTTTCATTCCAAAAAAAAATTAAAATTGAAAAAGACAAATGTGGACTGTGCTATGGTGTAATAGGCTTAGCCTCTGCCTGCAGGACCAGCATCCCATATGATTACCTGTTTGAATCCCAGCTGCACCACTTCTGATCCAGTTCCCTGCTTACGTGGGAAAGCAGCAAAAGATGGTCCAAGTCTTTGGGCCCCTGTACCCATGTGGGAGACTAGAAAAAAAATCCCCTGGCTCCTGGCTTTGGATGGGTCTAGTTCTGACCATTTGCAGCCATTTGGGGAGTTGAAACAGTGGATGGAAGATCTATCTGTCTCACCATCTCTCCCTGTAAATCTGTGTTTCAAATAAAAACAAATACTTAAAAAAAAAAAACCCAAATCATATATTTCCCATAAATATCAAATCAATGCTTGGCCTAGCGGTGCAGACCCTCACATCTCACACTGAAATGCCTTGGTCTGGTTCCTCGCTCTGGCTCCAGACTCCTGCTTTCTGCTAGTGCAGGTTCTGGGAGACAATGACTGGGTTCGAGTGACTGGTTCCCACACTTCCATGGGTCACTGGGATGCATTCCTGGTTTGTAGCTTCACCCTGGCCCAGCTCCAACCACCACAGACATCGGGGGAACTCAGGAGATGGGAGCTCTGTCTCTTTCTCCCTCCCAAATAATAATGGAGTTATGTTTGAAGTGCAGTGATGACAAGAAGAGGAGTTGGCATTGTAGCACGCCTAGTAGGCTGTGATGCCAACATCCCATATGAGTCTTGTGTAAGAGCCACTTTGAGTCCTGACTGTTCCATTTCTCATCCAGCTCCCTGTTAATGCAATTGGGAAAGCAGCAGAAAGCAGCCAATCACCTGAGCCCCTGCCACCCATGTGGGAGGCCAAATGGAGTTCCAGGCTCCTGGCTTTGACCTGGGCTACTTCTGCCATTTAGGTAATGAACCAGGAAACAGAAGTTCTCTGTTTCTCTCCCCCCCACACACACTCTTCATTTGACTCTGCCTTTCAAATAAAATAATAAAATCCTTTGTAAAAAAAAAAATAATAAGCTTAGCTTAGATAGTGTAGCAAGTATCAGAACTTTTCACAAGATACATTCAAACCAGCGTACCAACGTGTGACAGGCAGAGAACAAAGAGCATTTACCCGAAAAGGTTAACACATAGGATGGCAGGAACAAACTGATGTGTTGATCCAGGGAGTATGTGTGGGGAAAGCTGAGGCTTGGCAGACTAGGCTTCTATCTATCACACTAAAGAATTGGGAAATGACAAGTGAAACAGAATAACTGACCAAGATTCCTTTTTCTCTAAAGTTTTACTTATTTTTATTGGAAAGGCATATCAGATTTACAGAGAAAAGGAGAGACAAAGATCTTCCATCCACTGGTTCATTGCCACAATGACCACAAGACCAGAGCTGAGCCTATCCAAAGCCAGGAACCAGGAGCCAGGAACTTCTTCCGGGTCTCTCAACGTGGGTGCAGGGTCTCAAGGCTTTGGACCATCCTCTGCTGCTTTCCTAAGCCGTAAGTACAGACATGGATGGGAACTGGAACAGCCAGCACAGAACCAGCATCCATATGGGATCCCAGCACTTGCAAGGTGAGGATTTTGCCATTGAGCCATCGCTCTGGACCAACTCAGCAGCTTTAAACAAGACATTGAATATTACTAAATGCTGAAGTCAAAGTGTCAGTATGAAGAGCGGATTAAGAAAGAGATGAGGTAAAGTTCTTTGGAATAATAGCATAGGCTCTGTAAGAATTAGATGTAAGACTCAGACAAAGCCAGAAAGTGTGGAAGATAGAACAGGCTAAAGGTGGAAGGAGCTGGGTCTGGGTTCATATTTTAGAGGTCTCAAGTACCTGGGTTCCTGAGACCTCTGGTGAAAGAGCAGACTGCCTGCTTCAGCTGGTCCAGGCCTGTATGTCGCATGCATTTGGAGAGTGAACCAGTGGGTGGGAATTCTGTGTCTGTCTTCCCTTCCTGCTGCCTTTCAAGTGAGAGAAATATTAAGGTAGAATACAAAAGTGTGTGTGTCACTTAGGGAGCTCATTAACCATGCAGAATCACTCCATGTCAACCATTCCCTTTGAGAAGGATGTGATGAGTAACACAATCCGCATCTTAACCTTGGGAGACTCCTGCAAGCACTCCAGACGGTTCCAAGCACTGACAGACACAACAGGACTCCTATGGTCCTGGATATATCTAGAGAAATCAGGGGAGAATTCAAAGAAGATCTTTATTTTGAACTGACATTTGACAAACAAATGGAAACTTGCTAGGTGAATCAAGTGGGAAGGCAACCAGATGGGGTAATACAGGTAAACACAAAGGCATGAAAGGACTTCACCAAAGCTTAGGAAATGTCACACGGTTTGGTGTGGTTGGAGCAGAAGGAAGTACAGTATAGGCACAGATGGCAGGTGATAAAAAAATTCTGTATGCATGCTAAGAAGATCATAACTACATTTAAAGTATAGGGCCTAGGGAATTTCATCTTAAACAGTTCAGTTATGAAACTCTGGAATCACACAGTATCCATACTTTCAGGACAATAGTTTGTCTTAAAAGGAGCCTAGTTGGCTTTAAATTCATAGAATGAGAGAAGGAATGACAGTAGGAAAAGTTACCTTTCAGCAATGGTTCTTGGATTGTGTAGTATCTAAAATTAAATATTCAAAAACATGTACTTAAAAATCAAGCATACTGAATTAGAATGACCAAAAATAGAACAGTGTGCCCACATGATATGTATATAAACACAGGGTATACATATATAATTCCTAGTTCTTCCACTGACAGGTGCATATTAATATCTTAGAGATTATGATCACATCCAGTGCCCAGATCTTAGTTTCTAATATTATCCAGTAAAAGAAACCAAGGTTTAACAAAGAATGGCTGGGGGAGCTAAAAACCCAGGCTTGTGGGTTTTGAGAACTGGCCAGCTGTTTTCATCTCTGAGAAGACCAATAGAAAAGAAACCATGGGATCAAATGTTAGTTACTTCTCAAGCCTTAGAGAGCCACTTTGAAAGGAAGGAGCTTTGAGAAAGTTCTCATGGTGCTACTCAAGGCCACTCTGGCTTTTAACTTCATTCTAACTGGTGTGGTGGAAGGTCCTCCAGATGAAGCAAGTACCATGTAGGATGCCTCAGCCAGTGCTGAACCCTGTGCATGATCAACGCAGGGACGTCACATTCCAGCACAACACAGCAATCAAGCTGTGAAGCAGCACTCAGGAAGCAAGTCTCAGGGTTAAGATCACTAAAATCCAAATGCAGTTTCTAAGTACAATATAATTAAACTAGAAATCAACAAAACAGCCAGAAAATTCCACAAGTACTTGGAGACTACAGACATAATTCTAAACCTAGGTCAAAGAAAACAAACAGCTTGAGCAGTAATGACCACACAGCATATCAGAACAGGTGGGATGCTCTGGAAGTCATGCCTAAAGGGAAATTCTGTAGCTACATAGACTTAAATAAGAGTCATTAACAACAACAACAACAACAAAAAGGATGGATCCAGCATGATGGCTCAATGGTTAATCCTCCACCTTCAAGTACCAGCTTCCCATATGGGCACCAGTTCGTGTCCTGGCTGCTCCACTTTCCTTCCAGTTCCTTGCGTGTGGCCTGAGAAAGCATTAAAGGATGGCCAAATGCTTTGGGACCCTGTACCTATGTGGAAGACCCTGAAGAAACTCCTGGCTACTGGCTTCAAATCAGCTTAGCTCTAGCTGTTGTGGTCTCTAGGGGAATGAGCCAGTAGAAAGATCTTTCTCTCTCTCTTCTCTGTAAATCGGTCTTTCCAATAAAAATAAATAGAATCTTAAAAAAAAAAAAAAAAAGAATAAAGAATGGCTGGGGCTTTCATGATGGCTCATTTGGCTAATCCTCCTTCAAGTACCAGCATCCTGTGTGGGCACAGTTTCATGTCCTAGCTGCTCTGCTTCCCATCCAGCTCCCTGCTTAAGGCCTGGGGAAGCAGCAGTGATTGGCCCAAAGCCTTGGGACCCTTCACCCATGTGGGAAACTTGGAAGAAGTTCCTGGCTCCTGACTTTGGATAGGCTCAGCTTTGGCTGTTGTGGCCACTTGAGGAGTGAGCCATGAATGGAAGATCTGTCTCTCCTCTCTGTAAACCTGCCTTTCCAATAAATAAATAAATCTTAAGAAAAACAAACAAACAAACAAAAAGAATGGCTTGTCCTACATCTGGGGAAGGGGATATACAAAAAGGAGCCTAGAGTGTCTTGTAGGATCAGAAAGCAGAGATGTGCTTAGAAAACCAAAGGATAAGGATATACCATAGCCCAGCAGGGAGGAAATCAAAGAAGGAATAAAAGATGTGAGAGGAACTATTGAAGAGGAAAAAACTGAGCAATAGTGTAAATGACATTCATAATCTAGAATATAAGATACCTGAGTCCACAATGTTAATATGCACAGATATATGAAACATACACATTTCCTAAATAAACATCCTTGTATTTACATATATGCCCCTCAATCTTTTCCACATCCTTGGGAAGCAAGCTGGTGGGAATGATGGGCAGCACCTCATCAGAAAGTCACGGAAGAGGGTAGAATCTGCCTAGTCGGTGATCAAGGTTATCATCAAGACACGGACTCAGCACGAACCCTTGGATGTGCTGTGGTGAAAAGGTCACAGGTGCCAAAAACCCACGACCTCAGTACAACTGTAAGAAAAACAGGAACAAACCAAAATTGAGAGGAATTCTTAGAAAAAAAAAATCAGACTGCTGCTTTTCACAGTGGTCAGAGATAAAGTCTGAGCAACCACGAGAGGACAGGGAGATGACAAATCATACTGAATGGATCTTATGGCAGGAAAAGGCTAATGGGGAGAAAGTAGAGAGAAGTGAGCAAGGTGCCCATGTTAGGACATAGCGATACCGCAGTAGTAACACTGCCTTCTTACTGTGACAACTGTACTCTGGTGTCACAGCGTAAGGGGAAACTGGGTGGAATATTTGGGAATTCTCTGAACTACCTTTGCAACTTTTTTTGTGAATGTAAATATCTACAAGGAAATTTACGGCCTTCCAAGTCAACAATAGGGGAAAAAGGGGGGAGGGGGAAAGATTTTATTATAAACACAAGGTTAAGAATTAGAGGTGGTGGGGACAATAAAACACCCCTGAGAAGAAGGAAAAAATTTTTCTTAAGTCTGTACTTTGAGAAACACTAAATACATTTAAAAATCAGTGGGATAATCATCAAGGAAAAAAAGACAAAGGAAGACTACTACATAAACAAATGAATGGCGTAATCTCAATATAAGAGAATTTTAAAAAGATAAAACTATGAAAAACTTCACAGCCGAGTTTTTGAACATTTAGGTTAGGTAAATAAATGCCAAAAAAACTGCAAATTACCGGAACTGACTCAAAAAGACAAACATTCCTAATGGTTCTTTAATCATCAGAGAATTGTATCAAGAGAATTTTACAGGGCCAGTGCTATTGCAGAGAGGTACGTCCTGCCAGTGACACCAGCGACCCTGATCAGGCTGCAGGCTGGAGTCCTGGTTACTCTGCGTCTGATCCAGCTAAGGCAACTAGGAAAGTAGCAGAGGGCGATTCACATACTTGAGCCCCTGACACCCAAGGGGGGACCCAGGTGGAGCTCCAGGCTTTGGCTTCGCTTTCATGTATCTCCAGCCTTTTGGAGAATCAGCAAATGGAAAAGCTCTGTCTCTGCCTTTCAGATAAATAAATGTTTAAACTTTGTAAAAGAGGAGGGAATCTTATGGTACAAATTGAATTTTATTTAAAGTTTACTAGCGGACAGATTAAAATCTAAGTCAAAAAAGCTCAAGAAAATGGTTAAATGGAGCTCATATGGGATGTTGGTGTCTCAGGCAGAGTTTAAACCCACTATGCCATATACCACCTGCCCCCTCTCTTTGCCTTTAAATTAATTCTTTTAAAAAGCATGCAGCATTCTCTTTGCTCTTAGAATAATTCCCACTATAGACAAGCAAATCACTTTGTTTATACTGACCTAGAGTATACACTTTATCTGATATGTTCATGTCATCAACCTCAAGTGCAACAGTGTTCAAGTTAGCTTGATTTTTGGAAAGTGTTAAGATTAAATGTGAATTGAAAATTCATAAAATCTTTACATGGGACCAGCATTGTGGCCTGGTGGGTAACTGCTGCCCGTGGCACTAGTGTCCTGTGTGGATGCCAGTTCATATCCCAGCTGCTCCACCTCCAATCCAACACCCTGCTGGTAGCCTAAGAAAAGCAGTGGGATCATGGGAATGAGAGTCTGGGCCCCTGCACCCAAATGGGCACCCTGGATGGGACTCCTGGGTCCTGACTTGGGCCTGGTGAGGGAGGCCCTGACTACTGTGGCTGTCTTGGAGGTGAACCAGCAGCTACAAGATTCTCTTTCTCACTCTCTCCTTCCCTCTCTCCCTCCTTCCCTCCCTGTAACTCTTTATAAATAGCCAAATAAGTTAAAACAAAAACTAATGGTTATAAAGTTATAAACACAAAATTCTAAGAAGTCTAATTTCTACTGCTGTCTTCTGTTCTCTATATACTTCCTCCCATTTTCCCAACAACTTCATGTGTACATGCATGTATGTGTGTTCTACAGTATGACAAATTCTGTTACTGCTTTGGTTTTTTCTTTTTTAAAGATTTATTTTTTATTATTTTTTTATTGGAAAGGCGGATATACAGAGAGGAGAGACAGAGAGGAAGATCTTCTGTCCGATGATTCACTCCCAAAGTGAGCGCAACGGCTGATACTATGCCGATCCGAAGCCAGGAGCCTCTCCCGGGTCTCCCACGCGGGTGCAGGTTCCCAAAGCTTTGGGCCATCCTTGACTGCTTTCCCGGGCCACAGGCAGGGAGCTGGAAGGGAAGCGGGGCTGCCGGGATAGAACTGGCGCCCATATGGGATCCCGGGCATGCAAGGCGAGGACCTTAACCACTGCGCCACCGCGCCGGGCCCTATTGCTTTGGTTTTAATAAGCCAATAGATATCCATACTTTTAAGAGTTACTTAAATAAATGAAACCATACCATAAAAATGTATTTTAAAAAGAAAAAGGTTAAGGCCAATGACACGGACCTGGGGTTCAATCACACACTCACTGGTAACACCAGCAGCAGCCAAGGGTGGATTAAAGCCCCCAACAGAGGGTACACAGAGGAGCAGAGAGGGTCAGATGAAATAAGAGGGAGACGCTGAAGACAGCCAAGAGGAGCAGGAACAGACCGGGTACACTGACTGTAAGAAGTCAAAGGAGACGTGAACTTCAGCAGCCAGGATGTGGGCTGCAAATGCTGTAACACTCAAGCAGGATTTTAAGAAAATCAATAAATGCGGCAATTAGCACGTAACTGGCAGCCTTTGTGACAGTATGAACAGAGTGCTGGTTCAGAATCCACATTACACAGAATTGAGAGTAAATGGGAAGAAAGAGGGTATAAGTGAGATCCTGCACGCATTCTCACACAGCTGTAGCAGTGTCTCCACGGCTTGCTCCTTCTGAACAATCTACTTTTTTTTAATATATGCAGTATGTATGTGTATGTGTGTGTGTGTATATAAATATATGTATATATATATATTTTTTTTTTTTGAAAGGCAAACTCACAGAGAGAAGGAGAGAGATTTTCCATCTGCCGAGCCACTCCCCAAATGGCTCCTCTGACCCAAAGCCGTCAGTCATCCTCCATTGCTTTCCCAGGCCATAAGCAAGAGAGCTGGATCAGAAGTGGAGCAGCCAGGACAAGAACTGGTGACCACATGGGATGTCATGCCACAGAGAGAGGATTAGTATGCTATGCCACTGTGCCACCTATTGTCTCTTAAATGTCACCTCCTCAGAGAGGCCACCCTCAGACAGTTTTCCAAAAGCACTCCTTCCTTGTCTCTCAGATCCTCGTTCTTCATTCTATTTACTGTTATCTGAAACCACACTATTCCGTTTCTACTTGCTGACTTTCCCTTATTAGAATATAAAACCCATTTGCAATCTCCCAGAATCTACAGAATTTCCTAGCACTGCTGTGGCTGGTTGGTTAAATGATTAAGAAACAAAACACATGAAACAGAAAGCTCATATTTGTTAAGAAAGTAAAAGATCCCCAAAATTTGATATAAAATTATTATACCTGATACAAAATCCCTGCCATTAATCTCAAAACTCCTCACAAGCAACCAAAAATTCCCTTCCAACTGAATACAAAAATCTATCTCTACTTTCTATGATTTAATCTATTTTCTCTCAAGTACTACCAGACAGTTTGGGAAAAAAAAAGTACCACTATTTATAAGCTCTATTTTAACTACTAGTCTCATTGTCTACTTTTACATATTCTATAAATATTCAGTTTTCCATCTGCATAAGGGTTAAATTAACTGTTGCTCTTTGCCCTGCACTCATTGCCAGCTTCCCAGGTCCTTAACCTGAAATCCCTGGACTCTGCCCGCTCTACATAAACTGAAGGGTGCCTGTGCACGGCGGACCACCAAAACCCGAGGCATCAGGATGCTCAAGGTAGCCCGTGTGCCATGCTATACAAACTGCCATTCCTGCAAAGTCAAGGGAAGATGGAAAAAGACTTGGGTTTAAATAACCAACAAAAGCTAAGTGTCATTTCTCTTTTACTAGCTCGCTGCCTCCTCCCTGAGTCCCTTATTCCAGACTGGCATCCTGGCTCACAAGCAGGGGTCTTCACCTTCGGCATTACTGACATGTCTTTTGTGGGGCTGCCCTGTGCACAGAGCAGGGCTGAGCAGCATGCTTGGCCTCCAAACACAAACCACCATTGGCAGCTTCCTCCAAGCTGTCTCCAGTCACTGCCAAAAGACCACTTGGTGGGCAAAACCCAAGCTGACAGAATTGGTGGTCTAGAAAAACATACCTTTCCTTGCCTTTTCACAGTCCCCCGTATGCAAATGGATTTCCTCTCTACCATAAATTGTCTGGAATAAAAACACAATCGCTTAACATTTCATAACTTTTTCTCAACCTAACCCAGCAGTCCTCCTCTCTACAGTTGATGATTTTTTACAATTATCCCTTTGTGTTTCCACAACATGAATTCATTTATAACCCAATGTTTAAAAATAACTAAGTACACACACATACAGACATACCTTACATATCTACCACACATAAAGAAACTGCACTTTTTGAAATCGCACTTTTGTGAGGAGACAGGTGCAATACTTTAAAATTTGTTCAATCTACAGAAATGACAGAAAATTGCAAATAAAATCTTCTTACACTAGGTATTCAAAAACAAAAACATCCTATGCCACTCAAATTTCAAAACTGCAAGGTATTTACTGGTTAGTACCAATAAACGATGTGGTGTACTTTCACTTCTACCAGGACAGGACGACAGGGTCAGCCAGACCCAGGGATGATCAGATGTTTCTGACTGCAATGCCATTGCCAAGTGTAACAGGTTCCATCCAGGAATCCTTGTTCCACCTTCAAAATCAGAGATGTGCTCTGCTAGTAGGTTTTAACTAGATCAAGACTCAACAAATACTTAACTTGTTTGCTAAGAAGCCAAAGAAAAGCAAGCACAAAAGCAGAGACAGAACTGTGCAGAGAAACAGCACACCAGCCCGGGACTGGAGCTGAGTCGGCAGAAGGGCTGCAGATGAGATAGGGAGAGCAGAGGCAGGGGCGCTTCCGACTCGGACTCCGGCTGTGCTAGGCTGGCACTTAGGGAAAGCCAGTGTCGTTCCAGCTTATTTACAGGATACAGTGCTACCTTTTACTGCAGGGAAGCAAAAGTTGGTCACTGTGGTTACAAATTCCATGTGACAATTAATCTTCGAGAAACATTCATGGGGCATGTAAAAAAAAAAAATTTCATAGATCTACCAGAGCTGTTCAAGGTCCTTTCCCTTTTCAAACATCTGTATGCATGAAGTTGGATTTTCATCATAAGTAGATTTCAACTAAAACAGGGTATCACCACTGATGAAATGCCAAGGAAATATGAGATACAGGCTTTGGTCTAGTAAGCCAAATATTAAAGACATGTGCAAAAATGTAAAGCATTACAAGTTAAACCTTGTTTTGAAAAAGTTATTTTAATAAAAATGTTATTTTTGATAGTATATACTATATTCAAGTTTTTAAAAAATAAATCTGAATACTGTAAAATTTTCTTTCCTTAAAAATGAGTACTATTACCCATAAAAGCAGCATTGTTTGGGAGTCTCAAATTTTTTAGAGTATGAGAGGACTCCTTGTTGAGTCAACTACAAAAAAATTTTCCCCTTCCACCTACCAAATCATAATCCTATTAACTCACTGGTTTTTCAAAACGTGGGAGAGGGTCCCAAGAGGAGTCATCACTCAACTGGATCTCACCTGGCTCAGGCGAGGGTGCTGTCTCCAGCCCCGGCCTTGTCACTCTGTGAAGGCTGCCAAAGGTGTTCCCTGAAACTTGTATCAAACTTACTCATAGTTTCATTCAGAAAGACTATCTCAACATGATCACCTTCAAGTTCACCCTCCAGTAGACATCAGAAGTGCGGTGTTCTATACAAAGAGAATCACAAACTTCTTTGAATCTTTCTTATAAAGAACTCTGAGGTCCCTGAGGATGTCTAAGAATCCCAGCTTGAGAAAATACTGAGGATTGGTGGATGGGGAGAAATCAGTCTAAACAGGCCTTTCAGTGTAAGAGAACAGGAAAAAAATCACAGTTCAAGGATGGCTTGATCCAGTGAGAAAGGGGAGGCAGATTTCCCAGGGTCCCAGGAGATCCAAGCATTCTGTAGCTTCTGATTCAAGTTCTTCAGGCTACATTCAAAAATTGGTATTTGAGTGCAAGTGCCAGAGCCGAGCCTCCTCAGAGGCTTAGATGGAGCAGTGGAGAGCATGACCAGGTGTACATGGAGGATATGGCAGTCCATCAGAACTTGCAGAGGAAACCTGGCTCCACGACAGAGCACAGAACAAATCAATCAACTACCCCAGCCATATGTTGGCAGTGCGAAACTGGGCAAATGGACACTCTAAGGTGGACTATGTCAATCAGGGGATTCTGCAGCAATTTCATCGTGCTTGGAATGGCGAGACTGGCAGCAACACATAAATGTTGAACTATCAAAACCACTTGAACAAGACCCTCGGAATATGCCCCACATTGGGGACCTGGGATAGGTGGGAGGCTGGGTGGGGCTTCTCCCTTTATCTCCCCCTTTACCCCAGATACAGAAAAAAAAATGTGGAAATAATAGTCTGACCCACTTAAAAAAATAAATATAAAAAAAGATAAAATGTGGAGAAAATGGAATCTTCACACAGACAATGGGAATATAAAATGGTAAGGCGGGCAACTTGGAAAATCATCTATTAGCTCCTCAAGAAGAGAATTACCACACAACACATAAGTTCCTTTCCAAGAGAAATGAAAAATTATTACTCAAAATGTGTCCACAAATGTTTACAATAGCATTAATTTTAATAGCCAAAGAGTAAAAACATTTCAAATATCCACTTGTTAATAATGAATAAAATACACTATATTCATACTACAGTGAGAAAGAGAAACACAGAGAAAGTTATCTGCTGGTTTACTCCCCAAGTGGCCACAAGAACCAGAGCTGAGCCAGTCTGAAGCCAGGAGCCTGGAGTGTCTTATAGATCTCCAACACAGGTGCAGGGTCCCAAGGCTTTGGGCCATCCTTGACTGCTTTCCCAGGCCACAAGCAGGGAGCTGGATGGGAAGTAGAGCAGCTAGAACATGAACTGGTACCCTATGGGATCCTGCAGCATGTAAGGCGACACTAGTCTATTGCACTGGGCCCCCTAACAGCATTTTAAGGTACTCAGTGCTTTTGCTTTGAATGTGTGGGTACAGAAACATTCAATTTTTCTCTTCCAGTGGAGACTTTGTTTCCAAAACTTTATTTGCTATGAAGAATTAAGTACAGCTATTACTGCCACCAAAAAAGGTAGTTTCATTATAAAAAAGTTTTAACAAAACTTTCTAAATTAATTCTATTTCCACAACTCAATACAACTTCAGCTGAAAGTTATTTTTTAATTAAATTTTTAATTTTCTTTCTAACATTGAAACTGATGAGAGGGATGAATGCTCATGTTGGCCATCAATCAGTATAGGGAGGGTTGAGTACGGAGGAAGGTGGGTGGGACAAATGTTTCAGATTTCTTTTTTTCTCTGTGTCTGAATGGGAGGAAACTATATCAGCACATGGGGATAGGAGATGGTCGTTTGATGTTGCCTTAGAGACCCCAATGTGGGGAAGAGTGTTTATAGGATGCCACTTGAATTGTTTTCATCGTTCCGAGTCATTGTCAGCTTCATTGCACCAGGGTTGAGAAAATCTTTCCAAGGTCGCTAACTCCAACTTAGTGCATGCACTAACACAAGAACATATTGGAAAACTTGGCCAAAAGAATTGTCCATCCTGTTCTGCTTTCCATCCTCTGATGAGGCAGTGGACATCCCCTGTGGGCCTAGATGGGCTGTCATTTCCCCCATGTGCAGAGCTGGTCATGCTGTCCACTGCACATGCATCAGCAATTAAGGAAGCCAAGTCCCAATACATACACTCCAATGTCAGGACACACATCCTGTGATTTTCCCTGTGGCCAAGGTCTGAGTCCAGCAGTCCAGTCAGGGAGTTCCCTCAAAAAAATCTCACCTGAGTGACCTCAGATTTGACTCTTGGGAGCACCAGCAGTGCAGCATCACACTTGGTCTGTCACGTGTACCAGCCAATGAGCATGTGGTGGATGCAGCTGCCTGGTCAGTTCCACCCCAGCCCTATATCTCACACAAACCAATGTGTGCTGCAGCCCAGCCCAGCCAGCCCACCACAGACCCAATCCTCGCACATACCACCAGGGGTCGCAGCTTATTGGGCGACCCCCAATAATTCCCACTAGACCCATCCCCAGCCCCAGTTTTTGCGTATGCCACCAGCTTCTGCTGCAGTCTATCCTGGCCCAGTCCATATCACATCGAGCTCTCATACGTGTGGATGCTGCAGCTTAGCTCAGGCTGACCCACCCACCCATCGCCTATGCTGACAGGCACTGCTGCCTGATCTAGACTGGCCCACCACCAGCCCTGGTTCTTGTGCTCACTAGTAATAGTTACAGCCTAGCAGGGGAGTATCCACAGTTCTCCTGCCAGGCATGTTCTCAGGCCTGGATCTTGTACCTGCTAGTTGGGGTGGGGAGTACTGTGATTCAGCCTAATATGACTCATACCCAGTCCTGGTGCTTAACAGGTAGTACTGCAGCATTGCTCAGCTGGACCACACCCATTCTGGCTCTTGCGCATGCCAGCAGGTGCAGCTGCCTAGCCCAGCCTGACCCACCCCTAGTCCCAGCTCTCATGTTCACCAGTCAAAGCAGCAGCCCAGCATGGGGATATCTGAGGTTCCTCTATTAGGCCTGCTCCAAGCTGTCAGGCCCACTCCCAGCCCTGGATCTCATGAGTGCCAATAGGTGCTGTGATCCAGTCTAAAATGACCCACCCCTAGTCTTGGCATTCACGTGCTACAACCTGTCTCAGTCTAGCCTGCATCCAGCTCCAGCTCTCACAGGGGGGGTGCAGCAGCCTAGCCCAGCCTGGCCCACTCCAAGCCCTCATGCAACTGGCAGGTATTGTGGTTCGACCTGACCTGGCTTGCTCTTACTTATGCCAATGTGTGCTGTGGACTGCTGTTGCCCAGCTAGCCCCCACACCCAGCTCACACGTATGCCAACAGGTTCTGCAGCCCACTCTGTCTAGCCTGCTCCCAGTCCCAGCTCTTATACTTACCTGCAGGAGCTGTAGCCTAGCAGAGGAGTTCCCCAAATTCCCCTATAGGCTTGCTCCCATCCCAAATCTCCTATGTGCCAGCGAGGTACCCGACCACACAGGATACCTGAGCTAGGAAAAATAGCATCACCCGCTACCCACTGGTGCGGGCTGGGTCTAAGTGGCATACCTGACCAGGCTGTAACACTTGCCCTAGAGAATCAAAGCAGGGGGTGGGCCACAACAGGCTGGGGCGCAGCTCCCAACAGAACACAAGAGAACTAAATCTGGGTGCAGATTCTGTAGGGGACTTGTGGGCTCACCTCTGAGGGAATATAGCATCTTTGAGTTTACATGGAGAGCTGGGGGTGGTGATGGGCTGAGCGAGGTTGGACCACAGAACTCACCTGGCAGTCCTGGGAGTTGGGGTTGGGAGGAGGCCAAGTGGGGCCAAGCTGCAGCACCTGCTGGCACATGCAAGGGCTGGGACTGAGGGCAGACTATGCCACTACCCCTGCTGGCACATGTATGTTCCAAGGCTGGGAGTGGGCCTGGTAGGGGAACTTGGGAAACCCCCCTACTAGGCCACAGACCTTTTGGGGAGTACAAGAGCCTGGGCTAGGGGCAAACCAGGCTGAGCAAAGTTGCAGCACCCATAGGCATGACTATGGGTTGGGTCTGGGGGCAGACCAGACTGGGCTAGACTCTAGTACCCACTGGCAATTGCGAGAGCCAAAAATGGGTGTGGATAGGCCAGGGTAGGCCGCAACATCCATACATGAGAGCAAGGTTTGAGTGTGAGGCAGGCTGGGCCAGGCGATATAACTCATCAGCGAGAGCTAGAATGGGTATGGGCCAGTCAGGATAGGCCACAGTACCCGGGTGAGTACGGGAACTGGGGCCAGCCAAGTCAGGTTGGGTGAAACCACTCTGTCAGCTCTCTCACCTACCTGCAAGTGCAGTGGCACAATCCATGGCAGACCCCAGAAGTCATTCCTTCCCTGTCAAACATGCCCTCGGCCGCTCAAACTTCAATAAGTCCCCAGACCTCCACCCCCAGGCAATCTGCAACTCTCCCACCTTGGGGCTTGGGTGGCATGTCCTGGCCTGGAGTTCCCCACCTTCCCCACATACCTTTAAAACTAAAATTAAAAACAACAACAACAACAACAAAAGAATAAGAAGCAACTCTGCTGGCATATCAGTAGAATCAACATAAATCCAGCATTAACGAGATCCAGAGTGCCTGCCAGCTACTGACTGTTCTTCCAGCAGTGTAACACCTGTCTAGGTACAAAGCAACCAAGGCAGTTATCTACAGCTGGGTGGAAAAGTTATTTTCACACACAAAAAAACCATGCAAATGCACGGTAAGATTTCTAAACAAATGAATTTGAATGCTCACAGAAAAATAATACCTTATCTTTAGAAGGAAAACAATTAGAATGACACCAAATATCATACTTTTAAAAATGGTGGATTAGCATGTGGGAACCTGCATGAAGCTGCTGGCTTCCGCCTGGCTCAGCCCTGGCTGTTGCAGCTAACTGGGGAGTAAACCAGTGGATGGAAGACCTCTTCTCCATCTCCATCTCTGCCTTTGTAAATCTTCCTTGCTAATGGTGGGTTAGAAGGAAGTGGCAATGTGCTAAAGGAAGTCAATCTGGAATTAATACTAAGCAAAAATATACTTTTGGAATGAAAAAGTCAAAATACTCCCAAATGAAACAAAACTAAGAAAATGTGTTGCCAACAGACCCACCCTGAAAGAATGACTAAAGGAAGTCTTCTAAATAGGAAAGGAATGATAAAAGACAACTCAGAGCTTCAAGAAAGGAGGAAAAGCATGGAGAAAAAAATGAGTAAATGTAAGCTTTTCTTCTTGGCTTTTCTTATTGTTATTCAGTGGTTGGGTTGTAACATTATTTCATGTGGTTCTGAAACATACAGAGAGAAAACACTAGGAAAAACACAGGAAAAAACTAGGAGACAGAGGATGCTTCTTTAAGTCACTCAAACTAATAAAATGAGGATACCGACAGACTATTAACTTATGTATATGTAATTTAGATATTTAGAATAGCCACTAAAAAAAGCTAGAGAAACTAAAACAGAACAATAAAAAATAAAATATAAGTCTTCAAAATGTAAGTGATCTGCAGTTACTGAGAAAAAAAAACAATAAAAAGCAAAACAGACTTAACCCCTAACATATCTGTAACTGTACTGGAAGGGCAGGGCCTCTGGCACAGCGGGTTAGACAGCCAACTGAGATGCAAGTATTCCACATCAAAGTGTCACTTATGTTCTTCCTAGTATTGAGTGAGTTTAGCCTATTCATTTTCAGTAAAGCTCCCTGCTAATGTGTCTAGGAGGCAGTGGATGACGGGTCAAGTACTTGGGTTCCTGTCACTGATACAGGAGACCAAGATGAAGTTGTGGGCATCTGGCTTTAGCCTGGCCTAGTCCTGGCTGTTAACAGCCATTTGGCAATGGTGAACCAGGAGATGGAAGACATCAGTCTATTACTGTGCCTTTCAAACAAATAAATGCATATTTTTCTAAAGAATTGAATTGGGTATAAATGATCTTAATATAATAACTGAAAACAGATTAATAGGCTAAATTCACTCAACTAGCTATCTACATGACAGTCCCTTCAAATATGATGCAAGCAAGCCACAAGGTATGGGATAGAAAATGATGCATCACGCAAGCCTTAAACAAAGGTAAGAAGAATAGCTAGACTTATGGCATTCCCCATCACAAGAATGAGCACCATAAAGAAAATGATTTCAGGGCAAAAACACAATTACATATATCTTATGACAGTACATTGTTATAGTAGTCCCATTTTATTGGTTATAGCTAATCTCACTATACTGAATTCAGACATGAAATTTCACCATAAATATATATGAATGGGAAAAAAACAGCATACCTGGGATTTGGTTTATCCAGTTTCAGGCAGTCACTGGGTATCCCTCATGGAAGAGGGTAGGAATACTGTACAAAGATGTAATTTTAAATGACAATAACATAAATGGGAATGGTACCTAGCTGATTAGGAACAGAGTTTTTATATGCTACTATAAGGTGCTATTAATTCAAACCACACTGGTATCACTCAGGATGTTAAATGCAATCCCCATAGTAGCCATGAATAAAGTACTTTTTAAAAAATGCATAAAGAGGCCCAGCATGTGGTGGCCCAGTAGCTAAATCCTCACCTTACAAGTTCCAGGATCCAACACTGGCACTGGTTCAAGTCCTGGCTGCTCTACTTCCCATCCAGCCCTGCTTGTGGCCTGGGAGAGCAGTGAAGGATGGCCAAAAAGTCTTGGGACCCTGTATCCACATGGGAGACTCAGAGGAAGGTCCTGGCTCCTGGCTTTGGATCGGCTCAATCCAGCTGCTGCAACTACTTGTGAAGTGGACCAGTGGACAGAGATCTTTCTGTATTTCCTACTCTCTGTAAATCTGTCTTTCCAATAAAAGTAAATAAATCTTTATGGAAATACTCAGAAGGAAGTAATAATGAAGTCAAATAGTTCTTACCTAAACCAACTTTTAAAAAGAAGGCAATATGTAATATGAAATGAATAGCACATGCTTTTTTTTTATTGGAAAGTCAGATATACAGAGAGGAGGAGAGACAGAGAAGATCTTCAATCCGCTATTTTACTTCCCAAATGGGTGTAACAGCTGTAGCTGAGCTGATCTGAAACCAGGAGCCAGGAGCCTCCTGCGGGTGTCCAACACAGGTGCAGGGTCCCAAGGCTTTGGGCCATCTTTGACTGCTTTCCCAGGTCACAGGCAGGGAGCTGGATGGGAAGCAGGGCCTCCGGAACAACAACCAGTGCCCATATGGGATCCTGGCACGTGCAAGGTGAGGACTTTGGCCACTAGGCTAACCACACCAGACCATAAAACAGGCTTTTAAAAATCCAGGAAAATAACAAAGCAGAGGTTGTTCTATGGCAATCATTAAATTGAATCAAGCTCTCAAATAAAAAGCAGAAATTGGCATAATTAATTAAAAACATATATAATCCAACAGGCCCTCACTGTGATACAGTTAGGCAGCTGCCTGCAGTGCTGCTTCAAGTCCACTTCCAATCCAGCTCCATACTACTGCTCCTGAAAAGTCAGCGAAGGATAGCCAACTTGGGCCACCGTTTCCCTGTGAGACATCTGGAAGAAGCTTCTTGCTCCTAGCTTTGGACTGACCAACTCCAGAAGCTATGGCCACTTGGAGAGTAAACTAGTAGATGGAAGAGCTCGCTCTCTCTCCCTTTCCCTCTTTTCCTTCCCTCCCTTTCTTTCTCTCTCTAATTCATCCTTTCAAATAAGTAAGTGAATTTTTTTTTAACTCACTTCTTCCTAAAACTATAAAGAGTCAAAGTGAAGACTATTTCTAAAAATTCCACATATATAGTAACAAAAAAAAAAGAGCTTTACTGGCCCAATAATGCTAGATAAAATAGGTCTTTAGTCAAACATTATTCCAAGAGACAAAGAACAGAAAGCACTACACGTTGCTCAAGGGTCAGTTCATCAAGATGAGTACTAACAATTAGAAACACATAGGAAAACAGCAGAGCTGCACCATACAGGAAGCCAACAATAACTGAAAAGAAGGCAGGAAGTGTTCAACAATAACAGCTGGGATTTCAATCACAAAATTCAATAACGGGTAGAATACCTTGAGAAGATCAATATGGAAAAAGAGGGCTTGAACATTATAAACCAATTAGACCTGGAAGACATACATAATAACAGTCCACTCAGTAACATTAGAATGCACGCCTCAGGTACACCCAAGGACATTTTCCATGATACTCCATGACACAAAATAAAATCTCAATAAATGTTTAGAAATTGAAACAATAATTTTTTTTTTTGGTTAAATAAAGTTAGAAACTAGTAGCAAAAACTCAAAAAATTTTAAATATATAAAATTTTTTTTTAACATCAAGACCAAGTCATGAGCAAGGAGCCCCACTCCACAGACTGGATCAGAAGCAGAATATCCAGGACTCAAACTGGGATTCCGATTTGGAATGCTGGTGTTGCACAAAATGCTTGCAGTATAAATAGCAGCTTCACCTGCTGTGTGACAACTCCAGGGCCAGTATGTAGAACATTTTCAAATGTACTCTTAGAGTTGGTGCAGTGGTATAATGGGTAAAGTTTCCGTCTGGGGCAAAATTCCATAATGGCACCAAGATCAAGTGCTGGTTCTCCACTTTTGGTACAGCTCCCCGCTGATTCTCCTGGGATGGAAGATGGTCCAACTGCTTGGGCCCCTGAACCCACAAGGAAGACCCAGAAGAAGCTCCTGGCTCCTGGAATGGCCTGGCTTCAATCACTGTGGCCATCTGGGGAGTGAACCAACAGATATAAGATCTTTCTCTCTACCTTTCTCTCTCTCTAACTGCATTTCACTTAATAAATAAATCTTAAAGAAATTCACTGTAAGGCATATAATTGGTCAAAGGATCATTCCCAAATAAAACCAGCAAATATTTAGAAAGCAACACTTACAGAAAACCCAACATTTCAAAACTTAACAGAAAGCAGCAAAGCTAATACTACACAGATAGAAATATACAGCTAAAAAAATGCTTCCATCAAAAAGAAGCCAGATCTCAGATCAAAGCTAGGCCTACACCTTTGTTTTCTATAACAGTAAACTGAATCCAAAGCGAGCAGAAGGAAGGATATATGTTAGAGCAGATAGATAAGATAAACAGAGAAACTCAATGAAACCAGAAAGTTGAATCTGTGGGGAAAGAAAATCAATAATATTGACAAAACTTTAGACAGTCATTAAAAACAAAAAGATCAAAAATAACTAAAGTCAGACATGAACATTCAAGCATTACTACCAACCTTACAGAAATGAGGCGGATAATAAGGATTATGAACAACTGCACAATAAAGCAGCCCAGAAAAAAATGAACAAATTCCTGGGAATACACAAATTACCTAAACAAACGCAAGTAAAAACAATTTTTTAAAAAACTCCAATTGAGCTATGGCAAGCAATAAGACTGAAACAGTGATCAGAAACTTCCCAACAAAGAAAAACTCAGGCCCAAACACCTACACTGGCGAATTCTACCAAACAGTTCCGAAACTAAAAGCAATCTTCTCAAATTCTTAATAAGCAACGAGGAAGAAACACTTCCTAAATTCACTCCATGAGACCAGCAATACCTTCATACTAAAAAAAAAAAAAAAAAGGCATTGCCTGAAAAATACAGACTAATATCGTCTGAAAAATACAGACTAATATCGTTTGTAAATTATAATTGCAAAAATCTCAACAAGATATTGCAAACTGAATCAAATACCACATTGAAAGATTATACATCTTGACCAAATTGAATTCAACCCAGGAATGCAAAAATGATGCAACATAAAAAGAATTAATTATACACCAACAAATGAAAGTGGAAAAAAAGTTTCAGCTGACTCCAAAAAAGCATTTCACAAAACACGGTACCTTTCCAGGATTCCAAAAAAAATTGCTGAGAATAAACTCCTTCACCCTGACATAAGACATGAAAAGCTTACACCTAACATACTTGATGCTTTAAGCCTGAGAATATTCCCACTGAGATTAGAAAAAGACAATGACACTTTCATACTCAACAATGAATTAGAGTTCTAGCCAGAGCAGTAGACAAGAAAAAGAAACTAAAGTCAAAATTGGTAAGGAAGAGGTAAACAACTTTTATTTGCCAATAGTCCTATAAAGAAATTCCAAAGACTCCACAAGAAAGCTACCAGAACTAACAAGTTATTTCAACAAAGTTGCAAGATACAAAATCTATATAAACCTGCAATCAATACAGGTATAATAGTATGAAAAAAACCAATACAAAATAATAGTGTGAAAAAGTTAGGAATATAACTCCTTTTAGTATCTAAAAGAATCGATTATCTAGGCATAATTTAACCAAAGAAACCAGTTTTACTCTAAATAACGATAAAACATGGCTGAAGAAAATCAACGATGATCTAAATAATGAAAAGCCATATAGTGTACATAGGCAGTAACACAATATTGTGAGGAAAGTATTAGTACCCAAAGCAGCCTAAATTCAATTCAATTCCTACTAAAATCTCACCAAGTTTTTGTTTTCATTTTTTGCAGAAATGAAACTCCTAACCCTCCAACAGAATTTGGGGGAATCTGAGAAGCTAAAACCATCAAGACTAGTGCTTTGCCATTCTGAAATTGCTGCAATGCCCCAGCTGTAGGCAACTGCCTAGGGTGCCTTGTACCTACACAAGTGTTACACTGCTGCAAAAAAAGCAGCCAGTAGCTGGCAGGCACTCTGGGCCTGGTAAATGCCAAGTTTGTTTTACCTACGCCAGTGTGCCAGCACAGTTGCCTATTTTTTTTATAAACTTCATTTTTATGATATTTACATATTTGATCAGTATGAGAGGGGTCAAGGATTAGGGCAAAATGAGACCATTGTTTACAAATTCTCTTTCTCTTCTTTCTATGTCTGGGGGAAGGAGAAAGATGGGGCGAAAGCCACACCCAGCCTCCCAACCACCTGAGTACCCAGGGATAGGTAACCGATGTCATCCCAGGGTCCCTGATGTGGAGCCTGCTCCAAGGGCTCTGCTCAAGTGGATTTGATAATTCTGAGATGCTGTGAATTTCACTGATCCAAGGATAAGGAACACAGGCTGACTTGGTCTACCCTAGAGTCTCCATTCACCTAGATATTTGCTGTCAATGCTTGGCAGGGTAGTTGATCTATTTGTTCTGTCTTCCCTCCTTTGCAATGGTACCAGATATTCTCTGCAGGTTCCAGTGGAATGCCATATCCTCCATATGCATCTGGGTGTGTTATCCACTGCTCCGCCTAAGCCAATGAGGTGACCCAGTTCTGACACATGCACTCAATGGTCAGACCATAGATCCTGTGACTCTTCTGATGGTTGGAGTTCTGAGTCCAGAGGCGGATCCCCAAAGAAACCTTGCCTGAAATGATCCCAGACCTGACTCTTGTAAGTGCTTGTCAGTATGGCGTCCAGATCAGTCCAACACCCATATCAGCCTATGCACACACAGCCCTGGTTCTCATGCTCACCTAGATCTCTTCCCCTCCCACCCCCCATGCCACCCGGACCCAAGCACATGGAGAAATCCCCAGGTTTTTAAAAGATATATAGAGAAGGTAGGGGAGATCGGGTTGGGACATGCTACTCCAGCTCCTGGATAAGGGTGGTACAGATTGTCCAGGTAAGGGGATGCTAGCGTGGAAGCGGTTGAGGGCAGATCTGGGGCATCCTGGGCTGGGCCAATCCACAGCTCACAGTGGCACAAATGCCAGAATGGGATGCAGGCAAGGCCTGGTTGGACCACAACACCTACTAGTTCACACTGGGGCTAGGTTGCTGCACCCACTATTGAGAGCTGGCGCTGGGTGTGAGCCAGGCTAAGCCAGGTTATAGCACCTGCTAGCGAATGCCAACACTTAGGCAGGTCATCTCAGCTTAGGCCGTAGCAGCTACTGGCGCTGGAAGTGGGCCTGATAGAGGAACTTCGGGGACTCACTGCTGTTTCTACTGGTGAATGTGAGAGCTGGAACTGGGAGCAGGTCAGGCTGGACTAGGCCTTTGCACTTGCTAGCATCGTGAGAGCCAGAAAGGGTGTAGGCCAGCCAAGCTAGGCTGCAGCATCAGCTGGTAAGTGCTGAGAGTCTATACAAGTCACATCAGGCTGGACCATAGTACCTCCTGGCAGGTGCCAAGATCCATGGCTGGGAGTCAGCCTGACAGGAACCTTGGGCACAGGCACTCCCCTGCTGGGCTGTAGCTCTTGGTAAGCAAGAGAGCATGGACTGGGAGCAGGCCAGTCTGGTCAAGGCAGCAGCAACTGTGGGCATACATGTGAGAGGTGTCTTGGGGCAGGTCAGGCTAAGCTAAGCTTCAACACCCACAGGTGTACACAAGAATCAAATGGAATGTAGAACAAGCCAAGCCAGGCCCTAGCACATGCTGGCACTGGGGAAACTGGGGTTGGGGGCAGGTGTGGTGGGGGATATTTGAAGTCGTCCCAACTAGGCTGTGGTACTCACTGGTGGGCATGAAGATCAGCCTGTGGCAGGCTGGGCTGGCCTACATAGTACCCTTCAATTCATGTGAGAGACAGGGCTAGGTGGAACTGACCAGGCAGCTGGATTTCCCATTATGTGCACTGGCTAGTACAGGTGATGGACAGAAAACTTGACCCTGCATGGGCTGGTGCACACACCAGTCAAGTCTAAGGTTACCCAGGGGAGATTTCTTGAGGGAGCTCCCTGACTGGACTGCTGGACTCAGACCCTGGACGCAGGAAAAAAATCACAATATATGATCTGACCATGGAGTACATGCATCAGGACTGGGCCTATTCAACTGCTGATGCCTGTGTAGTGGACAGCATATCCAGATGCACACGGGGGGACATGACAGTCAGCTCATTTAGGCCCACAGGGGATGTCTATTGCCTCAACAGAGGATGGAAAGCAGAACAGGTTGGACAATTCTGGCTAAACTTAGCAACATGTTCCTGGGCCTGGGGACACTGGTAGACACTGTCAGTCAGCAGACCTTAGAAAGATTTTCTCAACCCTGGTAAAACAAAGCCGAGGACATCTCAGAGCGGTCAAAACCATCCAAGTGGATGTAGCGCAATGACCTAATGACTAAATCCTTACCTTGCACATACCAGAATCCTTTATGGGTGCTGGTTCACACCCAAGCTACTCCACTTCCCTTCCAGCTCCCTGCCTGTGGCCTGGGAAAACAGTAGAGGATGGTTCAAAACTTTGGGCCCTACACCCATGTGGGAGACCCAGAAAAAGCTCCTGGCATTGGATCAGCTAAGCTATGACCATTATGGCAACTTGGGGAGTGAACCAGCAAATCGAAGATCTTTTTCTTTGTCCGTCCTTCTATTTGTAAACCTACCTTACCAATTTAAAAACACATAAGTAAATATTTTTTAAAAAACACTAAAGTAACACATTGGAAAAGTTTTCCCCTCATCAGGGTCTCAAAGGTGTCTTAAAGCAACCATCTCCCATCCCCACGTGCTGATGTAGTTTCATAGGAAGGCATAGTCTCCCCCACTACCCCTTCAGACACAGGAGAAAAAAAGAAATCTAAAACATTTGTCTCACCCATATTCCTACATACCTTGACCCTGTCCACACTGATCAGTGGCCCACATGGGCCTGCATCCCTCTCAACCATGTAAAAGACATTAAAAATTAAATTTAAGGGCCCAGCACAGTAGCCAAGTGGCTAAAGTCCTTGCCTTGCATCCTTGCCCGGGATCCCGTATGAGTGCCAGTTCTAATCCCAGAGGACTCACTTCCCATCCAGATCCCTGCCTGTGGCCTGGGAAAGCAGCAGAGGATGGCCCAAAGCTTTGGGACCCTGTGGGAGACCTGCAAGAAGCTCCTGGCTCCTGGCTTCAGATCGGCTCAGCACCATCCATTATTGCTACTTGGGGAGTGAACCTGTAACTCCTTCTCTCTGCAAATCTGACTTTCCAATAAAAATAAATAAGTCTTTTAAAAAGATTTTAAGAAAAAAGTACTATAGTGCCACAATGTGGTACTGCCACAGGTAAACAAATACAGATCAATGAAACAGGCACAGGAATTTAGAAGTGAGCATATATCTGTGGCTAATCAATTTTTAACAAAGGTATCAAGTTCATTCGATAGAGAAAAAAAAAACTGTCTCTTCAATAAACTATTGGGACAATTGATTTTTACATTTAAAAATATTAAGTTGGAGCCTTAACTCAAATCAAATGGGGTAATTAGCCCAAAATATATCAATGATCTAAAAATAAGAGCTAAAAAGCACATCTCTCAGGAGGAAACAAGGAAACAAGAATAAGTCTTCAGGACCTTGGACTTGGCAATATGTTCTTAGTTATGACCCCAAAAGGCAAGCAATAAAAATAAACTGAGCTTCATCCAAATTAAAAATTTTTGTTTAGAAACTGGCACTGTGGCATCATACTTAAGGCCACCATGTGTGATGCCAATATCCCATATTGGCACCACTTCCTATTCTAGCCACTCCACTTCTGATCCAGCTCCCAGCTAATGCACCTAGGAAAATATCAGAAGATGTTATAAGTACTTAGGAACCTGTACCCACACGGGAAACAGAGATGAAGCTCCTGCCAGACTCATTTTTCGCCATTCCAACCCGTTAGGGAGTGAACTAGCAGACGAAAGAGCTCTCTGTCCTCTCTCTCTTTAACTCTGCCCTTCAAATAAACACAGCTTTAAAGGAAAGCAATAGGCCCCAGTGGTAGCTTAGTGGCTGAAGTCCTTGCCTTGAGTGTGCCAGGATTCCATATGAGTGTCAATTTGTATCCAGGCTGCTCCACTTCCCATCCAGCTCCCTGGAGAACGGCTCAAAGCCTTGGGACCCTGCCACCACATGGGAGACCCGGAAGAAGCTCCTGGCTCCTGGCTTCAGATCAGCTCAGCTGCAGCTCTTGCGGCCACTTGGGGAGTGAACCAGCAGGTGGAAGGAAGATCAGTCTCTGTCTCCTTCTTTCTCTGTAATTCTGACTTTCCAATAAAAATAAATATTTTTTTAAAAAGGAAAGCAATAAACAAAACAAAACCTTTTGTTCACCAGAGGACCTTGTCAAGAATCTAAATGGCAGTGATGCTGTGGTGTGGATGAAGCTCCTGGAACCTGGTATTGCAGCCATTTGGGAGGTTAGCCAGGAGAGAGATATCTCTCTGCCTCTCCCTACGCCTCTCCTTCCCCCTCCTCCCTCTCTGTAGTTCTATCTTTCAAAAATAAATAAGACTCCAAAAGTGCAGGAAACAAACAAAAATATCAATCTTTGGGTTGGGTTTGGAATGAGATAAAATATTTGCAAGTCATATAGCTAATAAGAGTCTAACACCACAATTATGTAAGAATCTCCTGAACTTCAACAACAGAGAATACCAACAACCAAATTAAGAAATGGATAATGAGCTTATACAGACATTTTTCTAAAGAACATATACAAATGGCCAAGAAACACATGAAAAGATGTTCAACCTATCAGTTATTAAGGAAATACAAGCCAAAAGCACAATGAGTACCACTCCATACCTATTAGAAGAGGGGCAAAAAAAAAAAAACGTAAGCAAGGATGTAAAGAAAGTGACCTTTGTGCATAGCTGCTAGCGATGTAAGGAGATACCGCCTTTGTGGAAAACAATGTGGCAGCTGCTCAAAAACCTAACCACAGCAATGGCCAGCTAACCCAGCAACCACCCTGCAGGGTGTACACCCAAAAGAACTGCACAAAGGGACTTAAACTGACACTTGCATATCAACGTTCACCGTAGCATTATCTGTATTAGCCAAAGCTGGAAAATACTCAACATCCATCAATAGATGATTTGATAAAATGTTCAACCTTTAAAGGAGCGAAATTCTGATACAGGCTACCAAATGGAGGATCCATCTGAAAATACTATGTATGCTAAGTGAAAGAAGTTGGACACAACTGGTCAAAAACTTAAAATTCCAAATATGAGAATATGAATTATCTGTAACAGATAATCTATTACAAAGTAGTTTAGAGGTTACCACAGAGTAGAAATGGGAACGTACTCCTTAACGTGTAAAATTTCTGGGGGTGCTGAAAAGGTTTTTGGATGGCATGTGAATTCATGGCAGTGAATAGCATACTTCAAAATGGCTAAGATGACAATTGTAATTATATATATTGCACTACAATACAAACCCAAAGAAAAAGTCATTAAATATGGGGTCAACGTTGTAGTACAGCAAGTTAAGGCAACGTCTACAATGCTGCCTTCCAAATCAGAGCAGCAGTGCATCCTGTCTGCTGATTGGCCAGGAAACGCCGCAGCAGAAGACAGCCCACGTGGGAGACCTGGATAGCTCCAGTTATTTGGGGATGGAACAATCAGCAGATAGAAACTCTCTTCTCTGTCACTTTGTCTTTCAATTAAATAATTCATGATTTTAAAAAGCTGACAAATACATGAACAGAAATCAGAACTGCACTAAAGTCCTCAAACAAAACAGCTATGGATTTAATATCCATAATGTGCTCCATTACAAAACAGTTTAAAAACTAGTCTAATTAAATATTCAGCTTTTTTACAGATTTGCTTTACTCGTTGCGGCTCTGTAACTTCCTCTATACTGGGAACGATCCCACTCACAACTGAGCTACTTTAACAAATCTATGTAAGCTGTGTATTTTTTTAAAGATTTATTTATTTATTTTTTATTAGTTTTTTATTGGAAAGGCGGATATACAGAGAGGAGAGAGAGAGGAAGATCTTCCATCCGATGATTCACTCCCCAAGTGAGCGCAACGGGCCGATACTATGCCGGTCCGAAGCCAGGAGCCTCTTCCGGGTCTCCCGCGCGGGTGCAGGTTCCCAAAGCTTTGGGCCATCCTCGACTGCTTTCCCAGGCCACAGGCAGGGAGCTGGAAGGGAAGCGGGGCTGCCGGGATTAGAACCGGCGCCCATATGGGATCCCGGGCGTGCAAGGCGAGGACCTTTAACCACTTGCGCCACCGCGCCGGGCCCCAAGCTGTGTATTTTTAAAATTTTATAACCATGATGCCTATCAAACCATAAGCACTCAACTGATTTAGTAAATAAAATAAAATCAGTAAAAACAACAACAACAACAACAAAAACAATAACATTAAAAAGACTCCCCAAATAATCTTCCACTACAGTTTAAAAACACCTAATTTGAGGACTAGCATGCTGTGATGAGCTAAGCCATCACTTGAAACACTGTATCCCATATGTATGCCAGTCTCAGCTGCTCTCCTTTCAGTTCTTATGTATCTTGGAAACCAGTGGGGAATGGTCCAAATACTTGGTCCCTGCCACCCACAGGAGAGGGCTGGGATGAAACTCCTGACTCCTGGCCCAAACTCTGGGTGATACAGGAGTGAACCAGCAGACTTCAAAGTTTACCTTTCAACTAAGTAACCTTTCTTAAATGTTTGTTTTAACGATAGTATCTAAGAATTTCAGGACTCTTCGGGGTGTGGCACGATAGCATAGTGGCTAAAGTCCTGCCCTTGCCTTGAACAAACCAGGATCCTATATGGGTGCTGGTTCTAATCCCGGCAGCCCATTTGCCCAACCAGCTCCCTGTTTGTGGCCTAGGAAAGCAGTCAAGGACGGCCCAAAGCCTCGGGACCCTGCACCCCCGTGGGAGACCAGGAGGAAGCTCCTGGCTCCTGGCTTCAGACGGGCTCAGCTCCAGCCATTGTGGTCAATTGGGAAGTGAATCATTGGACAGAAGATCTTCGTCTCTATCTCTCCTCCTCTCTGTAGATCTTACACTGCAATAAAAATAAATGAACCTTTTTTAAAAAAACTAACACTTTAAATGACTTCTTTCCTCCTGATAGACATATTTCCATCCTTAATTCCAATGAGAGGTTCACAGAATTTGGCTTTACTAATTTTGGCTGATCTGCATCTAAGTTGATTCATACTAGGATAGACGCCGGCCAGGAGACAGGGTTCATGGCTGGGCTGCTCAATGTTATGACCGAGCTGCCTCAAGCAGTCCCAGTTCAACAGTTCCTGCAATAATACATTTAATATAATCAGAACTGTTTTTTTTGTTTTACTATCATGGTTGTGTTTTTGCACATTAAAGGTTTAATTATATAAGCAATGAATATGAAACAGTTTGATTAGCTATTGAATAAGCTGCATCATTCATTTCAGTAAAGAGTACATTTTTCCTCTTATCTGTTCATCAAGACATCCCTTTATTTATCTGCTTATTTATTTATTTTTAATAAAGAATTGTGGGAGGGAAGACAAATACACATCTAACTGGAAGGAAATTGTAATTTAATGATCCCACGTCAGGTGATTTACAGCGTAAGAAAGATGTGAAATTTAGAGCCTGGGAAATGTGGAATTCCTGTGTTGGCAGCTTTCACTTACAGACTTACTTGTCCTTGGCAAACTTTTCCTTAGTATTGCATTGCAGTGTAAGACATTTTCACCCAAAGTTACTTCCTTTCTTTGCACTTTCCTGCATTTGGGGATCAACTTGTCTCGGAGGACTCTGTCTCCTTCAGCTCTCACAGGTATTTTACCTAACAAATGGCTTACAGTATGCTTAATCCCACCTTCTTCTAAGAAAATGTAATCTAATATGATGACAAAAGGCTTGCCTGAAGCACCACACATCTAAAAAATCTGGTCGTTTAAAAACAATTGCAAATATATAGTATTTGCTTCCCTGTTTCCTAAAATAGAACATACTAAACATAACTCCAATGCCTTCTGATTGAATGACCTGCCGTGATGGCCCAATAGTTAAATCCTCATCATGCTAGGATCCCATATGGATGCCAATTTTTCTCCTGGCTGCTCCACTTCCCATCCAGCTCCCTGCTTGTGGCCTGGGAAAGCAGTTGAGAACGGCCCAAAGCCTTGGGATCCTGCACCCGTGTGGGAGACCCAGAGGAGGCTCTTGGTTCCTTGCTTTGGATCAGCTCAGCTCTGGCCACCGTGGCCACCTGGGGAGAGAACTAGTAGACAGAGGATCTTTCTGTCTCTCCTCTCTGTAAATCTGATATGTCTTTTCAATAAAAAAAAAAAACTCCATCAAGACACAGCTAATTTACTAGCTGTGTATTCTTAGGGGGACACATTCAGAATGATACGCAATTCAAATACATGATAGACATTTGCTTACATTAGAAATATGCTAAGCAGGGGGCTGGCACTGTGAGTAGCAGGCACCCATTATGGGCGCTCAACTTCTGAGCCAGATCCCTGGCACAGCAGAGGACGGTCCAAGTACTTAAGTCCCTGAGCCTAGATGGAAGACCCAGAGGAAGCTCCTGCCTCCTGGCTTCACAAGGGTGCAGCTCTGGCCACTGTAGCCATTCGGGAAGTGAACCAGCAGATGGCAGATCGATCTCTCTCTCTGCCCACCCCCTTGGTAACTCTGCCTTTTAAATAAACAAATGTCTTAAATAAATAACAAAGCATTACAGGTAACAAAAAATTAAGCAGGACACTGTTTAAGCTCTCAAGGAACTCCCAATCTATAGAAGACAGAAGCCAGAGTTTCAAACAACTTTCAAAATTAGATTATGCTTAATTGTTCACATTTAGGTCTGACCAGGCTAGGCAGGACTACAACCCCCATTGGCCCGCACGTGTGCTTCATTAGGGGAAGAGCCATGCTGGGCTAACCGACTATATCCACTGGTACAGGCTTGAGCCAGAGTTAAGCACAGGCTGGCTGGGCTTTGCTACAGCATCAGATGGCATGTGCTGGGACTGGGGGAAAGCCCTGTCAGGCTAGACAGCAATACCACCTGGAAAGTGTAAGACCTGGGACTGGGAGCAGACCCAGCAGGGAAACTATGGGCACTCCTATTTTGGGCTGCAGCTCACACTGGTGAGCATGGGAACCTGGGCCGGGGGCGGGCCTGATCGGACAGGCAATGGCACCCGCCAGCATGAGTGTGGGCTGGACAGTGGAGTTCACCAGGCTGAGCTAGGCTCCAAAGTCCACTGCATGTACAAGAGCTGAATAGGATACAGGACATACCAGACCAGTCTGCTGCACATACTGGCAAGCACAGGAACCAGGGTTGGGGACAGGCCTGGGGGGGTTAATGGGGTTCGCTCCAATTACGTTGCAGTTCCCACTGGTGTGCACGAAAGCCAAAGTGTGTGATGGACAGGGATGGGTTGAACCACAGCATCCACTGGTTTGCATATAAGATGGAGCTGGGGACAGAATTGACTGGACGACTGTAAATATCAGTGTATGTGTAGCCTGACATAGGTGACAGTCTGAGCCAAACAACACACTGGCTGACGCACACAGGAGTCAGATCCGGGGTCACCTCTGGTGAGGTTCCTTTGGGGAATTCCCCAACTGGATGGCTGCATGCAAAATTCCAACCATGGGGAAAACTACAGGCTCTGTGGTCTGACCAAGAAGTGCATGCGTCAGAACTGGGCCTCCTCAGTTGCTGAAGCCTGCGCAGTAGACAGCATGCCAGAAGTACATGGGGGACCTGACAGATCACTGGGGCCTGCAGAGGACATCGAGTACCACGGGTGGCAGAACAAACTAGACAACTCTCCCGGCCAAGCTTTGACATCAAGTACCTGGGCAAGTGGAGACTCTAGGGTAGACTATGTCAGCCAGCGGGCCTTGGAAGGGTTTCCTCAATCTTGAAGCAACAAAATCAACAACATCTCAGAACTACTGAAACCACTTCAGCAGTGCCCCTAGAACATGCTCCACATGGGGGACCCTGGGAAGACATCAGGTGGCTCTGCCGCACCCCGAGGCCTTAAGTGGTTGGGCTGCTGGGAGTGGCCCTCTCCCTTCTCCCTGCTACCACCCATCCCCAGATATAGGAGGAAAAAAAAATTCGGAAGCAACTGATTCACTCCCTTCCTCCATGCCTTGGCCTTCCCCACCCTAACCAGTGGTCCACATAGGTATACATCCTTCTTAACTATGTAAACAGCATCAAAATTAAAATAAATTTATTATCTAAAAAATGGAGGTCTGAGACATTTGAAAAGCTTTTTGAAAGACATCATAAGCACCTTCCAGGTCTATGTGTCTGTAATTACCAGGACAGTTCCAAGGAGGATGCATCCCACATTTGCCATGGTTGGTTGTCACAGTTCTCACTTTCATCCCAGAATACGGATGGCTTCTCAGCTCCTTGCCAATGAGCCCCCCTCCCGGCAGCAGTCTCTCACTGGTCCCCATCACCAAGTCAGCATCCTGGGAGCACTGCTCCTCTCTCAGCTCTTGCTAAATTGCTCTTCAAATTCTCTCTAAATCAAATCCATCCGCTTTTCTCCATAGCTGCCCAGTCAAGGTTAGTATCATCTCTTCTGTGCTGTAAGAAGCTCCTTACTGATCTTCCTGCTCACAATTCAGTTCCTGCTAATCCATGGCCTTTCTAGTTGTCAGTATTCTGCCTAACATTCCCCAGTGTTCTGCGAGAAAATGGAAAATGTGATCATTAGGTCCACAAGACCTTACCCCACCTGCCACAGTCCAGATAACTGGCATTCTGAAAATTCTGGGTTCCTCTTGCCTCTGAGTCACCACAACCCTTGGAACTCATTCTTCCTAATTCTGACCAAGGTAATCCTAATTTACACTTAAAATGTCAGTTCCGGGCCCGGCACGGTGGCGCAGTGGTTAAGGTCCTCGCCTTGCATGCCCGGGAACCCATATGGGCGCCAGTTCTAATCCCAGCAGCCCCGCTTCCCTTCCAGCTCCCTGCCTGTGGCCCGGGAAAGCAGTTGAGGACGGCCCAAAGCTTTGGGACCCTGCACCCGTGTGGGAGACCCAGAAGAGGCTCCTGGCTTCGGATTGGCATAGCATCGGCCCGTTGCGCTCACTTGGGGAGTGAATCATCGGACGGAAGATCTTCCTCTCTGTCTCTCCTCTCTGTATATCCGCCTTTCCAATAAAAATAAAATAAAAAAGAAATCTTTAAAAAAAAAAAATCACTTCCATCACTCCCAATCAGAAAGAGGAAAGAATAGTCTATTTTCTTCTCACTACCTTAAGATCATTATTCCTCAGGACAAGTCCCTATGGTTTATGCTCTTCTCATTAATTGGCTTCTGTAAAGTTCTCACTTTGGCAGGTGAGTATCTGGCTTAGCAGTTAAAAAGCCAGTTGCGGGCCCAGTGTGGTAGCCTAGTGGCTGAAGTCCTCGCGCCTTGCCTGCGCCGGGATCCCATATGGGCGCACTGGTTCATGTCCCAGTGGCCCTGCTTCCCATCCAGCTCCCTGCTTGGGAAAACAATGGAGGATGGCCCAAAGCCTTGGGACCCTGCACCCATGTGGAAGATCTGAAAGAGGCTCCTGCCTCCTGGCTTCAGATCGGCATAACACCAGCCATTGCGGTCACTTGGGGAGTGAATCATAGGACGGAAGACCTTTCTCTCTGTCTCTACTCCTCTCTGTATATCTGACTTTGCAATAATAAACAAATAATAAACAAATCTCCAACAACAACAACAAAAAAGTCAGTTGCCCCCTCCCCAACCCAGTGGTGGCTTATACTAATCTTCAACCTGTAGTGTTAGTATCTCATATGAGTGCCAGTTCAAATCCTGACTGCTCCCCTTCTGATCCAGCTCCTTGCTTATGGCCTAAGAAAGCAGGGAAGATGGCTCACATCCTTGGGACTTGGTACCCACATGGGAGACCTGCAAGAAATTTCTGGCTCCTAGCTTCAGATTGGCTGAGCTCTGGCTGTTGCGGCCATTTGAGGAGTGAACCAGTGGATGGAAGGCATCTCTGTAAATCTGCCTTTTGAGTAAAAGTATTTAAGAAGGAGGAGGAGGAGAAGCAGAAGAGGAAGAAGAAGAAGAAAAAGTAGGAGGAGGAGAGGAAGAAGAGGAAAGAGGAAGAGGGGGAGGAAGAGAAGAAAGGGGGAAGAAAAGAACAAGGCCATTTAGCATGTCCCATGTTCCAAGTCAGAGTTTGGTTGGTTTGATGCTCAGTTCTGATTTCCAGATTCTTGCTAATGCCCACCCTGGGGGACAACAGTGTTGGGTCGATCATGCAGATTCCTGCCACTTGGGTGGAGTGCTGCATTGCCAGCTGCTGGCTTTCGCTCTGCCCAGCCCAGTCCCAGGAGTTACTGGGCGTCTTAGCAGTCAACAAGCAGATGGAGGCTCATGCTGCCCCTTCCTCCGCCCCCGAAATACATGTCTTTAAACATTAAACACAAACTTTAAAAACAAAATGGTAAACGTATGTAACGAATCTTTTCAAATGCAGTCTTCTGTGAAGCGCAGTGTGTGAAAGCGCTGAGCTCCTGAGCTTACAGTAAGGGCCTTCAGGATCCTCCTGAGCTTCCCGCTCCTGTAGCATCTCTGGCATAAAGCCTAGGACACAGGTTACCCGGAGTGCTAGCCCACTAAGCTACACTGCCTCTGAATGCAGGCGAGCCAGCAGAGTGAACACAGCTGTCTTTGAAGTTCCACAAACCCAGGTGCAACTCCTGATTCTGTTAGTTGTGAGATCTCGAGAGCAGCTTTCCCTCTGAAGGTTCTCAGGTTTATTTTCATCACTGAGATATCATTATGCTCCCATCCCGGTGATTAAACTCTGGTAACACCAAAATAATTGTGAAGGTTTGGAGCAACTAGAACCCTTACACATGACAACAGACATGCAAAACTGCAAAACGACTTTGGGAGAAGGACCGACAATCCCATTATAAAACTGAACAGACACCTACCCTGTATGCCATTTCTCCTGGTATGTGCCCAAGGGAAATGAAGACATACATCTGCAAAAAACTTAAAAATATTCATGGCAGTTTTACTCATGATAGGCCAAAACTTAAAGCATCCCAGATATCCATCCACTACACAATACACACACATTAATAGAAAAAAGGCCTGAATTCTAAAAATGCAACCTGTAAAGCCACACTAAAAAGCACACATACATACAGTGTGATTCTATTTATATGATGCTCTAGAACAGACAAGATTAATCCATAGTGGGATGGCAAAATAGCACAACAGTGGTTGCCTCTGGGAGGTGGGACAGAGCTAGGGTGAGAATGCCCATGGAGGAACTGCAGGAGTTACGGTAATGCGTGTATCTTGATAGACACTTGGATTACATCCATTTATCAAAGCTAATTAAACAGTACAATTAACATTTGTGTATTTCATTGTACAAACATTTTACTTTAAAAATTATAAACAAATAATGAGCCCTAGCTAATGAGACACATGCTGAAGTATTTAGGTAAGAGATACGCTGATGGACTGAAGAACGCACTGAAGGAGGGTTAGGTATAAGATAAAGCAAACATGAGGAATATCAGTTATAAGTTCTCTATGATGGGTGTTTTCAATTTCAACTTTTCTTGGTACTTCAGATTTTTTACAATAAAATGAAAGCATTAAAAACTTGATCACTAGACCTTTTGTTCACAACTGTAATATGTAATGTATTAGATGGAATGGATGTAACTCGTGTTCAGCGTTACCTGGTGAAGGGGTTCTTCCTGTTATTTCTGGGTCTCCCTGTCACTTCTAGGCTAGTCTTCCTACACATCACAGCCTCGCGACCTCCCCGTCAGCCATGTCATAACCCACCCCCAGCATGCCAACTTCAGAGCTCCTCCTCATCTCCTTCTCTCTCTAAACGTCCCTCGGAGCCTAATCCTCCGTTCTCATTCCCTTCCTGCTTCCAACTCATCAAGAGTTGGAGCCCTCACTTATTTTCCAGCCCATAAACTCTCTTGATAGATACTTTCTTTCGTCTGAAATATCCCTATATTCTTTTGGTCTCTACTGCAGCCATCTGCAACCAACTTCTCTGCCCTCTCCCCTGAGTAGAAGAGTAGCACTGCAGGAAAATTTCACCACGGCCAACCAACACTCCTCTGAACTACCGATCCACACAGACTGCAGCTCCATTCTAAGTCACTGTTGGGCCCCTGCATATTTCACAGCAGTGATTCCAAAACGACATCACTTAGCTGCTTATTCACTCCCCTTCTTTATTCTCTGTAAAGGATCGTGCCTTTCATCTCATCATAAAATACAGGAGACCAAACACAAACTCCCTGACCCCCAACAGTCTCTCACTCCTCTCTCACAGGGAAGGAAGTCATCACCCCTGCTGGAGGCAGTGTAACAGATCATTTAAAAACGGATTCTCAGCACAGGCATTTAACACAAGGTGAGGTGCCACTTGGGACACATGCATCTCATATAAAGACGCCTGAGTTCATTCAAGTCCTGGCTCTACTTATTTCCAACTCTGATTTCTTGCTGAACGCACCCTGGGAGATGGCTCAAATACGTGGGTCCCTGTCACCCACATGGGAAATAGGGAACGACTTCTGGACTCCTGGCTTTGATCTGGCCGAGCTGTGTTCAGTACGGCCATTTGAGGAGTGAACTGACATAAGAGCTCTCTCTTTCTGCCTGTTTGTCAGTCTCTCTGAGTCTCTTGTTGTGTGTTTCAAATAAATGAAACCAACTCAATAAAATGTTTCAAAGACTAATTTTAATTACTTGAAAAGCACAGTTAACAGAGATCTTCCATTCATTGGTTCTCTCCCCAGATGGTTGCAACAGCCAGGATTGGACCACACCAAGGAGGAACATGGAACTCCAGTAGCACAGGTTCCAAGTACTTGGGCCATTTGCCATTGCTTTCCCAGGCACATCAGCAGGGAGCTAGAGCTGAAGTAGAGCAGCAGCAACCTGAAAGCACCTTTTTTCTAAAGATTTATTTATTTTTATTGGAAGCACAGATATACAGAGGAGAGACAGAAAGACCTCCCATCCACTGGTTCGCTCCCCAAACAGCCACAACTGCCGGAGCTGCGCTGATCAGAAGCCAGGAGCTTCTCTGAGTCTTAAACTCAGATCTCCCATCCTCCACTGCTCTCCCAGACCACAAGCAGGGCTGAATGGGAAGTGGAGCTGTTGGAACTCAAACTGGCACCCATATGGGAGCCCAGCGCATGCAAGGTAAGGCTTTTACAACTAGGTTCATCATGCCAGGCCCTGAATGCACTTTGATATGGAATGTTGGCATTGGAAGCAAAGGCTTAAGCCACTACACCACAATGCAGGGCCCAGAAATAAATAATTTTAAACAAAGAAAAACAAAAATGCAGATTCTAAAACTAAGTTACTTGGGCAAATAATCCTTATAAAACCTCAATTTTCTCCCCTAGAGCACAGAAACAACAGTATCCTATGATGATCACATGAGAACACAAGTAACGCCATTTCAGAAAATCGAAGTCCAATTTCATCCTTTGTGTTGAATTTATCTTCTCCTCACCAGTTATCTTCCACCAGCACCTTCTTACCCAAATGTTTTAACAAGTTTTTGTCACTTCAAACAAACAAAAAACAAAACAAAACAAAAACAGTAAGTTCCTAACCCTGATTCCTCTTCTTGCCTTAGCAGTACCTCTTTTCCTTTCATTTCCCAGCTCTAAAAAACAAAACAAAAACAAAACAAAACAAAAAAAACGAAAAAAATACTCTGCCCTTGTGTTTCCTACCTTGCAGCTTTTCCATCTTCTACCCTCACAATAAATCTGCTCTGCTCTGTGGCCAACGCTCCTTCAGTGAAATCCAGCTCTTCCCAGGTACAAGCCCGGGCTGCCCAGAGTCTGAGGAGGCTGTCTCTGCCCCCATGACCCCCATGAGCTCCTCTCAGACCCGGGAGCTCGTTCCTTCTGCGGGACTCCTTCCCTCTCCGTCTCTGCGCTCACTCCCTTGGCTCTCTTCTCCTCCCCCCGCCCAGAGGCCAGGCTGACTCAGTCCTACGCCCATGGGTCTCAGTGTCTGGACTCATCTGCTGTGTTTTCAAATCTTCACTGAGGTATCACTTTCATATACTGTATATACATATCAAAACAATCTGATAAACTGAAACTAAAACTACTGGTACAATCAAGATAAGCAAATGAATACCCCCCCAAACCACCACCGATATTCCCAAGTTTGCACTTACCAGAATTCTATATAAATAAAACTATATGGTAAAATTGTTTATTCAACTCACTTGACAAAAGCCATTTCCAGTCTTTGCCTGGACAGGGCTGCCATGAACATGCATGTATGCTTTGTAGAACTACATGACTTCGTATCTATCATGACTTTACTTACATACCTGGAAATTCTGATCTGCTTCAAAGGCTTCGCCTACATTTCCTGTTCTAGCTAAAGGTACTCAAACTACTAAAAATGAGATTCTTCATGCAGCCTTAATAATCACCCCTACTAGGCACTATCAATTCTGCTCTTAAATACTTAAAAAAAAAAATCCAGTATCCATCCTAGTTCAAATGTCTCTTAATGCAAATGCACGTCAGCTCTTGGCTGGACTGTTAAACTAGTTTTCCAGTTTTTTAACTTTTTCTATACTCCCACGGTCTCATTCTGCTCCAATCTATCTTCCATTCAAAACCCAAAGTTAATTTTCCAAAATTCAGATGTCACACTACTCCACTTAAAAAAAAAAAAAAAAACAACAACTCCTCAATGGTATCTACCACATCAAGATAACATTTAAGCACATTAGCTTAACATCTTCACAAAACTGTCTAAGGGGCAGACCAATTTCAGACTGGTGGCTAAAGTAACTGCTGAGACAGCCATGCCGTCTCCTGGCTCCAGCCTGCTGCTATTGCAGACCCTGGGAAGGGAGCAGCGATGCTACCAAGGACTGCATGGGAGATGCGGAGCGGGTCCTCTGCCCCAACCCCTGGAGCTTTTACAGGCATCTGGGGAGTATCCGATACACGGGTGCTCACCTTCTATTTTTTTAACTGACTCATTTTTAAATTTTTTAAAGAACTGCCAATAAACCAGTTGTCTCTCCAGACTCACTCCCTGTCATTTTCCGTTTTGCTCTTAGTCTTCTCTGATTATGTCATTAACCTTTTCACCCTTAGTGCCAAGGACAATACCTGGTCAGCAGAAGGCAGGATGCATTGGTATTACAGATAACAGATGTGGTGAGATAGTCCGATGAAAAGGTAATACCCAGGGAAAGCAGCAGCCCAGCCTGGTTAACGCACAAAGAACATGAAAGAGGATGGAAGGCAAGGCAGTCAGAACCGGGATGATGTCAAGTCCTTGGTCTCCACCATCTCCACACTGAAAGCCTGCACTTCACGCGGCCGGCGCTCAAACGAAGTCCGATTCTGAATGAGAATGTGACGTGCTTGGAAGTACACCTACCCCTTCTCAAAACTTAGGACACAGTAAGTCAAGCTAGGACACAGTAAGTCAAAACTTAGGACACAGTAAGTCAAGCTAGGACACAGTAAGTCAAGCTAGGTGCTCACTGCACTAGAATGGGAAAGTGGGGTCCAAACGGTCGGAGGAGGGATTAGGCAAACAGCTTAACCAAGAATGAACAGGTAGAACACAGGCTCTGCCTGGGTGTGGGCAGTCATGCAAAGAGACAAGTCAGACATCACTCTGAATGTTTCAAATAAAATGATGACGCCATAAATGAAGGGACACTTCTGAACGGCACAGGAGGGGGAAGGTGACAGCGGCTTTCTTTTGGATATTCCTTGCCCCGTTTATTCAAACTGAGTGCCTCGATGCAGCGCACACAGGCTGAGTACATGCAGGGGACATACACCCACTCTCAGAAGCGTCACTCTAACTTGGTGAGGAGTGACAGACACATAATTAAGAACTTAAAATGCACTGTCAAGAGCTAGCAGGCATGTGGCATGGTGGTTAAGATGCTCACATCCGTAACACAGCGACTGCTTCAAGTCTCAGCTCCTCTGCTTCTGACTCCAGCCCCTGAGGATGCTCTCCCTGGGAGAGCAGCAGGCGATGACTAAAGAACCTGAGTTGGGACTGGCATTGTGGCACAGGTGAAACCACTGTCTGCAATGCTGGCATCCCAGACAGAGTACTGGCTGTCCCACCTCAGACGCAGCTCCCTACTGATGTGCCTGGGAAAGCACAGCAGAAGGGCCAAGTCCTTGGATCCCTGAACCCACATGGGAAACCTTAAGGCTGAATCAGCAGGTGCAAGAGATTTCTTTCTCCATGGTTTTTGAAATATTTGAAAGCTTTGTGTGTGTGTGTGTGTGTGTGTGTGTGTGTGTGTGTGTTTGTGTGTGAGAGAGAGAGAAGCTTGAGTCCCTGCCATTGAACTGGGAGACCCAAAAGGAGTTAGAGGTTCCTGGCTTTGACCTGCCTTGCCTTGGCTGATGCACATATTCAGGAAGAACATCGGCGTATGTAAGATCTCTCTGCCCATTTTTGAGGTAGGACAAGGTGCTAAATAAAAATTCATACCCAAGCTGGCCCTGAGGAATTGAGGCTGAGTAGTGTTGGGCTAGGGGAAGAATGGCAGTCCAGAGGTCCAAAACAGAGTGCCAAGCTGGACATACATAGAAATAAAATAGTTTAACAAGAAGTCTTGAGGAAAAGTTCAGCTGTCCAGATACCCACAGGAAATGTGCAAGCAGCAGGTATGAACAAAAACCTGTGTAGATACGAAACATACTTTCAGCCGTGTCTTAGAATCCTTGCTGGTAGATATCTGAATAAGACTTGGAAGAAACATTTATCAGCCAGACTGTACAGTTCTACCTCCTCCCACCGATTCTGTTCCAAGGGTAACTTCGTTAGAGTCAAAAGTTCCTTTGTGTCCATGTGGGCATTTGGCCTAGCTGTTAAGCCAGAGTGTCTGGGTTCAACACCAGGCCAGGCTTCGGAGTCTAGCTTCTACTAAGCAGGGCCCTGCCAGGCAGTGGTGATTGCTCAAGCTGCTGGGTTCCTGCCGCCCTCCTGGGAAGTCTGGATTGAGTTCCCAGCTCCCAGCTTCAGTCCTGTCACCATGGGCTGTAGGGGAGTGAACCAACAGAGAGGTGAGAAGTATTCATTCATTCATTCTCTCTCTCCCTCTCTCTGTTTAGACACATACCAATTTTAAATACATACCTACATACTTAAGCATTATTTTATGTCAACAAGTAAAGAGGACTGTTGGGGACATGGGGGATTGGAGAAGCACATTCTGTCTAAACACGCAGCTACTCACACACCTGCAACACTTCACTGGCTGGTTTTAGTGCAGGGCCCAAGTGGAGAGATTTTTTTCTTCAAGAAAACCTATAAATTCAGGTTTTATCTAACATCTCCCATTTGTAAATACTGGCAACTAAAGACACCTAAAAATAAACAACACTGTGCCAGCCAAGCAAAATGCTCGGGAGAGATTTCAGCAAGACCCCCCACATGGCAGAGAGAGTGGATGTGCCAATTCCAGCGCTGCTCTGGGCACTTCTTCCAAGGACCCTTAAGTGACAGGCTGGTGCTTTCCCAGGAGAGAATGTATGTATGTTTCTAAGCAAAACAGCCCAAATAAGTAATGCTTCATAAGGATTTTTTTTTTTTTTGGTATGTGCTCAAACCACTTTTTAATTTCCCTTTACCCTGTTAGGACACCAGCTTGTAGCGTCACTGCTTCCTCCTAGTTCCCTTTGACAAGCAGGCAAGCTTGCAGGCGAAGCAAAAGCAAATACATGGCGTGAGAAACTGATGGGATTCTAAGGAATGAAGTACACTGCTACACAGAGGGAGAGAGAGAGAGAGAGAGAGACTCTGAGAAAACACCCTAGAGTAATGACTAGCTAACCATTTGAGGGGAAAGTCAGTAACTAAATGTGAAATGCAAAAGCTAACAACCCAGTTTCCACTGTAAGGTACCAAATTGGGGAGCCGAGGAGGAGAGCAAGGCAAAAAGGAAAGTAAAACTTGGTGGCCTTGGATAAATCTCAGACACATCTTAAGACATTTTATTAAAGTAGAAATGTTTAGCTTACTAAGAGAGCAACCCTAACCTCATCCCCCAGCAGAACCAAAACTGCATTTTTCACCAGATCTCATGCGATGCTCAGTGCACAAGAAGCTGGAATCCAGAAACACCGTTAAAAGAATAAACTCTATAGAAATGACACACAGGGAGGGCAGGAAATGAAAGCACTCTATTTGTTTTTTTAAAGTCATTCAAACACCAGGTTCTGCAGCTTTGATGGGCAGCGTTGGCCACAATGTTGCTTTAAACTTAAAAATACAGCAATATTCCCTATATCACTTCAGATAACAATGTGGCCAGCGTAAAGAAACAAACAAAACAACGGTTCCACATTCTAAGCCAAACGACAGCACCAAGATTTTCAACTGCCAGCAACAATAACAACAACAAAATCAGAAAACCCTGACATGTACAGCAGCCCCTGTTAACCGGAGCGGGTATCCAGGGGGCAGTGACAACAGAGCGAGCAAAGCAGGCCACAGTACCGCTGGCCGGCGAGCTCGCAGTGACTTAGAGCAAATGCAGCGGCCGAAGCATGGTCGCGCCAGTCCAGGGAGCGTCCTGGACGCTTGCAACTGCGAGGCTGACAGCAGCTCGGGCCTGAGACCGGGAGGGCGGAAAAGTGGCCCGCTCCGAACTCCACCGAAAGCCGAGTCTCCCCCAGCTGCTGACTCGGAACCTCTTCCCCGCGGCCTGCCTGCCTACACCCCAAGCGCCCCGCCGGTCGCGGGGGGACCTCGCGCCGTCCTCCCGGAGGAGACCGGGAAGAAAGACGGCCCTTTGCGGGCGCGCGCCCCGCCTCCCCCAGCCCGGTCCCGGCCTCCCCTTGCTGCGGGGGGCCACGGCCAGGAAGCGGGGTTCCCCCGGCGCTGCTCACCTTCTTCAGCGCAGGCACCAGCAGCCCCCGCCACTTGGGCGCGTTCTCCTCGCTGAAAAACTCGTAGGGCAGCTGCTGCGCCTGCATGGTGCCCCCGGGGCGCCTCTGGGCGGGGAGAGGGGCGGCGGCGGCGGCGGCGGCGGGGGAGCCGCGAGAGGGCGAGCTCGCAGCGCCCAACAGGGCCGCGGCCCCCCTCCGGACGGCCCGACCCCCTCGGAGGCGCCGATCGGCCGGGTTAGCCCCGGAGAGGCGGCTGGGCAACGAGGCCCGCGCGCGGCCACCCACCCGACACCGGCACTCGCCGCGGACAGCCCACACGGCCCGGAGGTGGCGGCGGCATCCCGGCCGCACCACCGCCCCGGGGCCAAGCCCCCAGCCGCTCCTCCCCGGCCCTCCGGCGCCGCCCGGCCGCCCTCCTGCCTGCCTGCCGGGGAGCTGCGCTCCGGGCCCGGCCTGCGCCCGGCTTGGAGAGAGGGCGTGTGGAAAGGCAGGCGGGCGGGCGGGCGGGCTCGCGCGCGCGGAGGGGGCTGGGGAGGAGGGGGGGGGGTCGCTCCTGCCGCGGCTCCCGCTCGCCCGACGAGGACTTCGACACGGCGAGAGCCCCGCGGGCGGGGATGGTGCTGGGGCCGGGGCGGAGCGGGGACGGGGAAGGGCCCGAGGTCCCCGCCGCCGGGGTGTCTGCCGCCGGATCGCGCCGCGGCCGCCGCCGCCGGTGCAGCGCTAGAGCTTCCTACTAGCGAACTGAACCTGCGCGCGACTGAGCATGCGCCGCCGGGCTGGGCCGGCCCCCCCCCCCGCCCCACGGGTTTTCCGGCTGCCGGCGAAGGAGGAGGCACGCGGGAGAAGGGAGGGCGGCCGGCCGGGCTGAGGCTGGGCTCGCGGGGGGCTGCAGGGGAGGACGGGGCTGGGCGGGAGGCGAGCCGCGCTGAAACGGCCCCCCGGGGTGCCGTCACCCTACGTGGAAGCCCACCCTGGGCTTTGGTTTGGGAAGGGGTGTGTGTGTGTGTGTGTACTTTGTTCCTGAACATGAAGATAAGGAGACTGCTCAGAGCGTGCAATGTATGGTCAACCGACTGCACAAAGACAGATTTCCCTCCGTCCCAGGTCTGTCAGTTTGCAGCCGGCCTTTGCACATCAGGCATAGAATGTGTGTTTTAGATCTCGTCTGCTCAAAGCTCCCTCAGACGTGAACTCCACTCAGTGGAAGGTGAGGCCTCACCTGCAGTTCCCAGGCCACCAATGCCTCCCACCACGGGAGCATCATACCGTCCTTTGTTTTTCCTTAGGTCATAACCCCCTGCCAAGGCTTACAACAGGTGCTCCTCGAATAGCCCGTGAAATGCTAAGGGTGCAGAACCTTAGACCTGGTGCCTGCTGCCAGGATGGTGACAGCACTGTGTGTCAGACACCTCAGGCTTATCATGAAACACTGCACTGCCATCTTCCATTCTCTTTTGGGGTTGGGATGGGACAACAAAATGCTGTGTGGTTCTGAGGGAGCGGGCCTGCGCCAGTTGGCTGCTGGCTCGTCGTCGCTGCAGCAGGGCATTTCAAACTTCCCACAGCCCACACAGCCGTGCCCTGGCCCAGGCGTCCCGGGCTCCCGCCGCGGCCCCCCAGCCTCTCTCCTCCTTCCACGGTCTTTCTCTCCCTGTCTCAGTCCTAGCTGTTCCCTCGGCTGGTTTGTTGCCCCGCTCCCCATCAGCGCTGGATCACGCTGGGATCGTCGGCGCTCCCAAGAGGCAGAGATACACTTTGGAGGAATGAATGAAGACAACCTTCAAGAGGATTCTATAGGGCTGTCCTGGGAAACGGGCGGTCCTCGGGGATATACAGTCAGCTCCGGCTCCGGAGGAGACCGAGTCCGAGAGCCGTGGACCGCAGTGGGCTGCTCGGGCTCAGAAGCCGGGGCCCCGAGGCTGCGTGCCGGTAACAGACGTGGCGCTTCCCCCGCCGGGTCACCTCGCAGGAAGGTCGGGACCGGCCCGAGTCCCGCGGGACTGTCGGCCCGTAGTGGGCAGGCGGCGAGCAAAGAGGGCCGCGCCACTCTCCAAGGCGGCGTGCGCGTGGGTTCCCCACGGACCGGGAAGAGGCCCCGCCGGAGACACCCGCGCGCAGGCGCACACGTCGCTCGCCGCGCCCCTCCTCCGATGCAGCCAGCCACCCGGCGGAGCGGACGTGACGCACGTCGAAGCAGCCGACGCCGAGCGGGGGGCGTGTCCCGCTGCCGACGCCGAGGGGGCGTGCCCCGCAGCCGACGCCGGACGGGGCGTGTCCAGGCCAGTTAGCCGAGTTCTGAGCGCGTCGGCGCGGAGGCTCCGCGGTCCGGGCCTCGCGGTGTACCCGCTGCGGGTGGACGAACTGGGCTCGGCGCTTCCCGCTCCGCGCACCCCCAAGTCCGAAGCCCCCTGCTCCCCTGCCTGGCAGTTATCTTCCTGAACTTCGGCTCCAGCTACTTACTTCTCTGTTCTAGCGCTCCCACTGATGTCCCAGAATAAAGTCCAAAGTCCCAAAGCTGCGCGTGGCCTTGCATAATCGGGTTGCTACTCTACCTCTCCCACTCAAAGCCAAAGGCTCCTGCTTGCTGCGCCCGCACGGGCTGTTCCCTGGGCCCGGGGCGACCCTAACTCCCCTTTCTTCCTCACGTTCCACCTGCCCCAGCGCCGCCCAGCTCCCACACACCGACAGGATCCCCACAGGACTCACCTGTGCTGCCCACCCCCACCCCCCGACTCAAACGCCGCCTGGCCAAGCCCCGCTTTGTCCCGGCTTTGGCCGAGGTCAGGGTTCTTCCGCTTCAGGGCTGAGTGGACACCGGGACTAGAGTCCACCAGTGTCCTCGCCGCGGCACACCCGCTCGCCATGCTTTTGCGTGGCTGAGAACACCAGAGCACGCCAACTTGGATTCGTTGCACAGCCTCTCGCCTTGGAGGTTCTTCTCAACCTACGGGCCTACCCCTTGCGTTTGGGACCTCACCATGATTCTGTATTTGGCAACAGCTTCTTCACAGTTGATTCAAGCTTCTTAGAACCATCATACCCAAAACTTTTGATCAGCGCCTTTAATCCGATTCTCTGTAGAGTGTATGGAATATGAAGTAGGAATATGGAATACTGCGGGAAGCCATGCAGTTGGGGCAGACAGCGTGGGGCTGTAACAAACACCAAGCTTAAGTTAGCAAGGCTACAAGGCAAGGCTACCAGGCTCAGCAAAATGTCGCTCTCATCACCTCATTGCTGCCTCACCCCACTGTGTGAACATGCATCACCTCTCTAATATTTCATGGAATTCTCCTGAGGGCATGGTTGTTTTTCTGCAAATGTGAAATGATTTCCGTAACTGGTATATCACCTGAAACAGATCAATCATGTTACAGTGAAAGGGTTTTTAGCAGCTTAAGGCAGTGGCACCGAGCTAAAAGCATACAACAGTACAATTGAGCCCATATTGTTTCCAAACACCTTGTTATGTGCCCACCTTTGTCCTGGAACTTAACCTAAAGTGTGTAATGTTTTCCTTAAGAAATGGCTTGGCAATATCTTGGAAACAGATGGCTCTTATGTAGAGTTAACTCTACATAAACTACTCTGGCTTCTATATTTTATCAGATCTGTTCTTTCTGAAAGATTTATTGAAGAAACACTTTATTTGCCATGCAGCCAAAGCTGTTCATCCTGTTAACTCTACATCAGAAACAGAGTTCAAATCAGAGTTCAGCGGAAAGCTTGCGTATCAATTTCTACATGCATGTTGAGAGACGAATCAATTTGAAGAATTAAAAGGATATTTCCATTATCAATGAATATTCATACTTGTACTAATACATTATAATTTAAAATATCTATTAAAACAATATGCGGGTCCAGCATGGTGGCCTAGCGGCTAAAGTCCTCGCTTTGAATGTGCCGGGATCCCATATGGGCATCAGTTCTAATCCCAGCAGCTCCACTTCCCATCCAGCTCCCTGCTTGTGGCCTGAGAAAACAGTCAAGGACGGCACTAAGCCTTGGGACCCTGCACCTGCATGGGAGACCTGGAGGAAGTTCCTGGTCCTGGCTTTGGATCGGTGTAGCGGTCACTTGGGGAGTGAATCATCAGACGAAAGACTTTTCTCTATGTCTCTCCTCCTCTCTATATATCTGACTTTGCATTAAAAATAAACAAATCTTAAAAAAATATGCATTTACAGCTGTATTGAGTCCCCCAGCAGGCAAACGCTGAATGCAGAAGGTTTATTGAAGGGTACTATCAATGAAAGGAAACAGTGGAAGTAGAACTGGGTGGGGGGGAGCTGTCTGGCCACAGTGCCACTCTGCCAAAGACGCAGCCAGCCCAGCGAACAGCCTCCAGGACAGCGATCCGGAGGGGCATGCACAGAGCAGAAATGGCCAAGCCCAGGATGCACCATCTTTTTTTTTAAGATTTATTTATTTTTATTGCAAAGTCAGATATACAGAGTGGAGGAGACTTTGAGCCATCTTCGATTGCTTTCCCAAGCCACTAGCAGGGAGCTGGATGGGAAGCAGAGCGGCCAGAATTAGAACCAACGCCTTGATGGGATCCTGGCACGTTCAAAGTGCAAACTAGCCACTAGGCCACCAGCTGGGCCCTATGATGCACCATCTTACTGAGTCATTGATTGGGGCCTGCCCAGGAAGAGTATGACCTTGCTACAAAGCTGTCAGAAACTTGAAGTGGCCAACAAGGAAGATTGTTAACTAAGTGCATACTCCTAAAGTTAGGTCACAAGGTTTTGTCCTTGAATGGGGATGAGAACATCACAGCATCTCCATGGCAGCCACAACTTAGCATCTTTGCTACTCAAAAAACAAATGAGCTGCTTCTTTCCAATACTTTTTTTTTATTGATAAGTATGTAAACTCTATAATGAATACTCATTCTAAAGTAAGGCCAGCAGAATAAAATAAAAAATCACAGCCACTACATCATATCAGTTCATATCTACTAGGATGGTTAAAATTACAATTTTTAAAAGATAATAATAAATGTTGATTAAGACATAGAGAAAGAGAAACCTTCACACATTACTGGTTGATAGATCTGGTAGTTCCTCAAAGAATTAAACAGGGTCATCAAATACATCAGCAATTATACTCCTAGATGCATACCTGGGAGAACTGAACACATCTCACTACGAAAAAACTTTTATTATGGTTATTTAAGTTAACATCCTATTTCTTAGAAAATTTACAAAAATTCATTGGAATAATTTAGGACCAAGAGGACCAAATTGTGTAGAATAACTTCAAGTCATTCAGAAAAATAACATACAAATAGAATATCTACTTAATAATTACAGCATTTATTTATTTATGAAGAGACAAAGACCTGTGCCCAGTCATTGTGCTATGAGACCTGAGAATACTTAGAGTCATCTTAACTGGACCCAGCATGGTAGCCTAACAGCTAAAGGCCTCCCCATGCACACACCAGGATCCCATGTGGGCACCGGTTCTAATCCCAGCAGCCTCACTTCCCAATTGCCTGGGAAAGCAATTGAGGACAATTAAAGCCTTGGAACTCTGCACCAGTGTGAAAGGCCCAGAGGAGGCTCCTGGCTCTGGCTTTGGATAGACCATAGCTCCGGCCATTGTAGCCACTTAGACAGTAAATTAATGGATGGATGATGTTCCTCTCTGTCTCTTCTCCTCTATGTATATCTGACTTTTCAATGAAAATAAATAAATCTTTAAAAAAAAAAAAGTCATCTTAATTGCAAGGCTAAACGCCCACCTCACAATATTATTTTTATCATTAACCTTTTATAGAATTGTATATCATTATCCTTCAGATTCAGATACTAAATTCCATTCATCACAAGCACTTAATAAATGTTGTTGGTTGATTGATGAAGTTACGTCTGGACTCCACTTTTATTTTTAGAATAGATGTTAACTAATTTACTTGAGGTATTGAAAGAGGAATAAGTGACTTGGTTTGTCTGACTTGTATTCAAATCAAATGTAGCTTTCTCTCTCTCTCTTTTTTAAAGATTTATTATTTATTTTTAGTGGAATAGCAGATTTATAGAGAGGAGAGACAGAAAGAAAGATCTTTCATCTGCTGGTTCATTCCTCAGATGACCGCAATGTAAAGCTGAGCCAATCCAAAGCCAGGAGTCAGGAGCTTCATCGGGGTCTCCCACATAGGTACAGGGTCCAAAGGCTTTGGGCCATCCTCTACTGCTTTCCCGGGCCATAAGCAGGGAGCTGGATGGGAAGTGGAGCAGCCAGGACATAAACTGACACCTGTAGGGGATGTTGGAGTTGGAGGCGGAGGATTAGCCAGTTGAGTCAATACACCAGCCTGACTTATTTTTGATCTATCATTACCTCCACCTGTTTTTATTTTAAAACTTTATTTATTTTGGGCCCGGCGCGGTGGCGCAAGTGGTTAAAGGTCCTCGCCTTGCACGCCCGGGATCCCATATGGGCGCCAGTTCTATCCCGGCAGCCCCGCTTCCCTTCCAGCTCCCTGCCTGTGGCCTGGGAAAGCAGTCGAGGATGGCCCAAAGCTTTGGGAACCTGCACCCGCGTGGGAGACCCGGAAGAGTCTCCTGGCTTCGGATCGGCATAGTATCGGCCCGTTGCGCTCACTTGGGGAGTGAATCATCGGGCCGGAAGATCTTCCTCTCTGTCTCTCCTCTCTGTGTATCCGCCTTTCCAATGAAAAAAATAATAAAAATAAATCTTTAAAAAAAATAAAAAAAAACCTTTATTTATTTTTATTGGAAAGTTAGATTTACAGAGAAGAAGGTCTGTCTGCTGATTCACCACCCCCGCCCCCATCCCAGTGGCTGCAACAGCCAGAGCTGAGCTTATCTGAAGCCAGGAACCTGGAGCCGCTTCCAGATCTCCCATGTGGGTGCAGGGTCCCAAGGCTTTGGGCCATCCTCGACTGCTTTCCAATGCTACAAGCAGGGAGCTGGATGGGAAGTGGGGCCACTGGGATTAGAACAGGCGATCATATGGAATCCCGGTGCATGCAAGGTGAGGACTTTAGCCATGAGGCGGCTAGAGACCCAGAAGAGCTCCTGGCTCCTGGCTTTGGATCAGTGCAGCTCTGGCCATTCCAGTCACTTGGGCAGTAAATATTCCAATGAAAGATCTTCCTCTCTGTTTCTCTTCCTCTCTATATTTATCTGACTTTGTAATAAAAATAAATAAATCTTTTAAAAAAATTCATTGATTTGTATTTGAAAGGCAATTTTACAGAGAGAAAGAAAGATCTTCCACCTACTGGCTACTCCTCTGTGGCCACAAAAACTGGTTCCTTGAGCTAGGAGCTTCATCTGAGTCTCCCATGTGGGTGCAGGGGCCCAACCACTGAAGACGGTATTCCACTGGTTTCCCAGGCATTTTAGCAAAGAGCTGGATGGGAAGTAGAGCAGCTGGAACTCCCACCAGTATTTGCTATCTGGGCAGCAGGCGTGGCTTAACTCATTACCCCATAGCTTGGTCCCCTTTCCTTTCTTCTCCAACCCTCTTGTTTCTGAGATTAAGCTGCTTTTGAAATATCAGCCTTTTGTTGCTGCAAGGAGGAAGACAAAAGGGAAAATGAAGTTGATATCTTCCTCTCTCTGGAAGAGCATCCAAACTAGTTTTGTGAGTTCACTGCTGAGGGCAAAGATAGGTGTTAAAACAGAACAAAAGAGAGAGAACTGAGTGAGCCCTGAGGAGCTGAGAAAATCCCTGGGATTGAGAAAGCCCTGAAGGAAGACTAGTGGTGGGCCAGGCGGTTCCAAGCAGCAAGAAGGGAGCCCAATGAACCTCCAGCAACAGACTGGAAGTTCACATACAAGTTATCTAATAAGAAATCTGAAAGTTCCAGCTCTGCAGATAGCTGCAGGAAATGTCTAGCAGGCAGGTAAGAATGCAGCTGCAGTGACCAGGAGATGTGCAGATAGGAAATTTTCGACCTTATCTTAGGTGGCTTGGAATCAGCATGGGCAAGAGCTGGAAGAAACTTCAATATCAGACATTCTGTGTACGCATCTCTGCCCATCACTTCTACTCTAACAACATGTGCATAAAGCTAAACACTGCTGGGTAGCGGGTAGAGGGTAGGCAGCAGGGTGACTCAATGGCTAAATCCTCACCTTGCACGTGCTGGGATCACCTACGGATCTGGTTCACATCCTGGCTGCTCCAGCTCCCATTCAACCAGATCCTGCTTGTGACCTGGGAAAGCAGGCAAGGATGGCCCAAAGCCTTGGGTTCCTGCACCCAGAAGAAGCTCCTGGTCCTGGTTTTGGATTGGTGCAGCTCCGGCTGTTGCAGCCACTTGGGGAGTGAATCAGCAGATGGAAGATGTTCCTCTCTGTCTCTCCTGCTCTCTGTTTATCTGCCTTTCCAATAAAAATAAAGAAGTCTAACGAAAAAGGTTGGTTTAAAAAAAATACATCTTCAAAAATAATTGAATATGACATGGCAGGTATTTAGCTTTATCTCATTGCATATCCATGTTACATATCACAGTGCCTAGCTTGGATACCCAGTTCTACTCCTGACGCAATTTCTGCTAAAACAGACCCTGGGAAACAGCAGTTGTAGAAGTCTTCCCAAAGAAAGAAAGGAGGGCCGTTTCTAGGGAAAAGGACGTGACAGCTTCAGCAACTGCTTGTCAGCACAATGCTGTAGTCTTAGCCAATCAACACAGAGTTGACTCCCTATCGGTGGGGTAAGGCAGATTGCTAAATCTATTCAGGGGAACTGGTTAACATTATCAGGAACTGTGTCCACAGGTGCAATCCTGGCAGCCCTCCAGCAACCCTGGAACTTTACATCACGCAGTCACAAGGTATGTTACCATACCTGGGTGACAAAGATGAAAAGTATGTAAGGGAATGCCCCTCCTGGTTCATGGTGCCAAAATACACCTGCTCCCTGCAAAACGCCTTGGTGCCAGGTGAGAGAATCTTGCTCGGTGATAGAAAGTCAGTGGTTTCCTGCCACAGGTGCGATGGACATAGATTGAGTGTCTGGCTGCTAGCTTTGGTCTGGGGTATCACTGCTGTTGTGGACATTTTGAGGGGAGGAAGGGAAATATGTCTCTTTTCAAATAAATAAAGTGAATTTAAAATTCCTTGTCAACTTAATAGGCACAAAATAGTATTTCAATGAGGTGTTTTTTTTTTTTTTAAATTTACAGGTACCTGATTGATTGTAGTTAATCATTTTCTTTCAGTGAAGTATTCTGAAAACTGATTTTTTTTTTTGGTTATATGAGTTGCAATGGCTTTCTTGTACCTTATTTATATCTTGCCCTTTTACTTTCTTTATGGAATGTTGTGATTTTCAGTTCCTTCATTTCTTTTGCTTTGATTATAATACAGTTCCATAGACTCTGGGAAGAAATCCTTAATTTCAATGAAATCAAATTTACCAGAGCCAGTGTTGTGGTGTAATGGGGAAAACCACTGTTAGAGATGCTGGGCTCCCATATAGGCAAGAATTCAGGTCCTATCTGCTCTACTTCCTGTCCAGCTCCATGCTAAAAGCCTGGGAAAAGCAACAGAAGGTGGCCCAAGCGTTTGAACCCCTGCCACTCATGGGGGAGATTTCAATGAAGCGACTGGCGCCTGGCTTCAGCCTGGCTCGATCCTGACTGGTGTTGGCAATCTGGGTTTCTACTTATTAGCTTGGTCTTTCAAATAAATAAAATTCTTAAAATAAAAATAAGGCAGAGCCCTGTACAGTAGCCTAGTGACTAAAGTTCTCAACTTGCATCCACTGGGATCGCATATGGGTTCCAGTCTGTGTTCCAGCAGCCCCGCTTCCCAACCAGCTCCCTGCTTGTGGAAGACATAGAAGAAACTCCTGGCTTCTGGCTTCGGATCTGCTCAGTTCAGGGCCTTGTTACAAACTGGGGAGTGAGCCAGCAGATGGAAAATCTTTCTCTGTAAATCTTTCTTTTCAATAAAAATAGATGTATTTTTTTTTAAAAAGCAATGTAATTTATCAATGGTTTCTTGTTTATTTTCTGAGATTTTTTTATTTGGAAATTCTTTCCCATTTTGAGCTCATAAAGATATTATTTTCTTGGGCCCGGCGCGGTGGCGCAAGTGGTTAAAGGTCCTCGCCTTGCACGCCCGGGATCCCATATGGGCGCCGGTTCTAATCCCGGCAGCCCCGCTTCCCTTCCAGCTCCCTGCCTGTGGCCTGGGAAAGCAGTCGAGGACAGCCCAAAGCTTTGGGAACCTGCACCCACGTGGGAGACCCAGAAGAGGCTCCTGGCTTCGGATCGGCATAGTATCGGCCCGTTGCGCTCACTTGGGGAGTGAATCATCGGACGGAAGATCTTCCTCTCTGTCTCTCCTCTCTGTATATCTGCCTTTCCAATGAAAAAAATAATAAAAATAAATCTTTAAAAAAAAAAAAAAGATATTATTTTCTTTTCATAGAAATACTTTCGATTTTTGCAGTTAAGCCTATAATACAATGGAATTGTTTTATCTAGGGTGTGAGGCAGGGATATAAGTTAATTTGTAAAATGGATTTACCAGCTCTCCATGTTACATTTATCAAACAGTGTGTCATTTCCTCACTCCTCTGCAAGGCTTGCTGTGTCATCAATTATGCGTTTATTTATCTAGCCCTCACTTTAAATAATTTTTTATTCTATTTTGATTTGAAAGGCAGAGGTATAGAAAGAGAAGTAGTGACACAGAGAGATCTTCCATTCACTGATTTACTCCCAGATGGCTAGAACATCCAGAGCTGTTTTGTTTAGATCCCCCACGCGAGCACAGGGGCCCAAACACTTGGGCCATCCTCCGCTGCTTTCCTGGGTGCACCAACAGGGGGCTGAGTTGGAAGTGGAGCAGCTGGGGCAAAAATCAGTGTCCATATGGTACTCCTGTGCTGCAGGTGGAGGCTTAGCCTATTAAGCACCATGCCAGCACTACTGGCCCTCTATGGATCCATTGGTTTTGTCTGGTCCTGTGCTGATACTATACTTTTTTTTTCTTTAAGATTTATTTATTTTTATTATAAAGTCAGATATACAGAGAGGAGGAGAGACAGAGAGGAAGATCATCCATCCGATGGTTCACTCCCCAAGTGACTGCAACAGCTGGAGCTGAGCCAATCTGAAGCTAGGAGCCAGGAGCTCTTCTGGGTCTCCCACGTGGGTGCAGGATCCCAAGGCTTTGGGCCATCCTCGACTGCTTTCCCAGGCCACAAGCAGGGAGCTGGAAGGAAGCAGAGCCATCGGGGTTAGAACCAGTGCCCATATTGGATCCTGGCGTGCGCGAGGCGAGAACTTTAACCACTATACCTATCGCTCTGGGCTCACCACCACTTTGCTTTAATTATCTTTGCTGTGTAATTGTTATTCATATCTGGTACATCAAAATTTTCTCACCTTGTTCTTCTGAAGGAAAATAAAGCTTTTTGCCTTTTTAAATTTACATTTAATTTTTAAAAAATAGATTGTGTCTATTTGAAACATAGAGAACACCTCCCACCCCTGTGCCAGTGCCCTGGCAAAAAGGCAAGGAGCACAGAATTCAGTTCAGTCTCCCACATTGGTAGCAGAAACTCAATGAATCACCTGATCATCACTGATGCCTTCCAAGTCGAGAATCAAACCCAGGTACTCAGGTATGGGTCACAGGGTCTTAAGTGCCAGTTCTTGGCTGCCCTTTCAGAGTCAGACCACTGTATTCTGCCAGAGACCAGCTCCAGCTGACCTGAGAACCTGCAAAAGATGTGTGGATTGGCGACAAGAAGAGACGTGGACCACTACGGCATGATGCTCATCATGGACAACGCAGTAAAATTGTCTTCTTTATTTATACAGAAATCATCCCAAGTTTTTGCACAACATCCAATTGTTTCATTTTTACTTCATGGCTAAGAGAATACAAAAACAGTCCTAAAGAAAAAATCACATTACTATCATTTTACTTCAGAGAAAACATTTTCAGCAAACCATCGCTCATTCAAACCTGCAGTGACCTGGCAGAAGCCAGGAACTCCACGGTTGGCAGCACATGTGGTTACATAGCGACAGGTGGTTTACTTATATCCAAAATCAATCTTCACTAAAACTAAACTGATATTACTTAAAATATCAAGATTACAGAATTAAAAAGGAAGCTTATAAATGAAAGGAATTTATAAAGGAATATATATCACAGCTTCTTTATTACATTTTATAATCAATCATACACAAATTACCATCACCTTCACCTAGTACTGATTCAATTTTTTGTTGTTGTTCTTTTGTTAAAGGGCAGCGAAAAGAATCAGGGTAGCCCAGCCTTTCTGTGGACGGAGGGTTTCACAAGACACTTCTTTTTATCTTTTAAAACTTTTCCTAAATGTAAGTGCTAATAGAAGGTAGAAGTTTCAAGCCACTTTCCTCTGGGGGCTCACAGCATTGGTCTCTCTTTAGAAGACGCCCCATAAACTTTGTGCTCTGCATTGGTGGGAAGCCAAAGTGTGTCATTTCATGTAACGCAGCAGTTTGAGGCTGCATGGTACATCAACTTTATAAGACACTTTCTTCACTTCTTGGCCAATAAACTACGAGCAACTCTAAAGAGAAAGAAAACAAACACAAATGCAAAACTTGGTCTTGTGCAACAGCCTGTTTCTCTAGTCTTTGAACATGACTTGTGTCTGTGATTTTGAATACCAGGAAGACAGCTTCGTGAGGATTACACTCAAGACTTCTCTGCCTGAGGCAGAGGCACTGTTGCTTCAGAGTTGCTTTCCTTGTAACCCATCTGCGCAAAGAATGAAAAGTTTGCTTTCCTTTCTACAGTCTTTTTGGTTTTCTTAACTGTCACATAGAAGTGAAAAACAGCAAAGGCCTGGGATGGAAAATAGTGAAAGCAAAAAAAAAAAAAAAAAAAGGAGTTGAATCTTTATATACTCAACTGATTAGGTGAGAAAAGACTTTGAGGGGCTAGCATAGTTAAGCACAGTCTGCAACCCCAACATTCCGTGTGAGCACTGGCTTGTGTTCCAGCTGCTCCATTTCTGATCCAGCTCCGTTAGTGCACCGGGAAAGCATCAGAAGCAACCCCGAGTGCTTGGGCTGCTGCCTCCTGCGGAAGGCCTGGGTGCGGTTCCGTGCTCCTGGCTTCATCGCAGTCACCTGGGGAGTGAACCAGTGAATGGAAGAGTTCTGTCTCTTCCTTGCCCTCCCTCTTTGTAACTCTGCTTCTCAGTTACATAAAGGAGTCCTTTTAAAAGCAGATGTTTCTATTACTGAGACTGCAGTTGGAATAGCTCTCATGAAGTATTTTGTTAAAACATTTCCTTTTAGTTTATTGATGTATTAAGAGGGTGCAAAACAGGCTCTGAGTGTGAAACAGAAAGAGGACTGAGATGGCACTTGTGTGCCCAGTAGGTCTAACATTCCTTTTTGCTTTAAAAAAAAAAAAATTTAATTGGAAAAGCAGAGATACAGAGAGAAGGAGAGAAAGAAAGATCTTCCATCTGCTGTTTCCCTCCCTAAGTGGCCACAGTGACCAGGGCTGAGTCAATCCAATACCAGGAGCCAGGAGTTCCTTCCGGGCCTCCCACATGGGTGCAGGGTCTCAAGGCTCTAGGCCACCCCCAACGGTTTTCCCAGGCAACAGGCAGAGAACTGGATGGGAAGTGAAGCAGCCAAGATACTAACTGGAGCCTATGTGGGATCCTGGCAGATGCAAGGCAAGGATTTAGCCACCAGGCTATTGTACCAGGCCCTAGCACATTTCTTACAAGCTTATTCCTAGTCCTTGTCAATTTTTGTCATCATGTATAATGCAAATTTTAAATTACATTTTATCTGATTCTTTCTAAATTCAAGTAAGAGCATTTTTTATAGTTGGCTAATGCACAGGTACCTTATTTTTCACTTTCATTAGTTTCGATATTTTCCCTTTTAAAATATACTCCATGATTCTCTACAAAGAGAACAATTTTGTGTGCAAATCCTGATAATTTTGCCTCTGGTTATTTGGCACAGGCAACAGTATCAGGCCAAGGATTCAGCAGCAACTTGGGGACCCCATTACCGCTTTTTCTCTGCCGAGATTAAGAATACAGCCATCATTGATGCTGAAAGCTGAGGAATTAAGTGATCTGCAGTGACCGGCTCCAGACCACGCCTCTTCTGCCGATCTAACCAATCATCCCAGCGCTGCTCATGCAAGCTCGTTCTCATTTGACTCAGTGGCAGATCAAGGACTTCCAATGAATATTTCTGTTTGGGGAGATCCAAACCCCAGCTTGAACTCTAGCCGCTGGAAAGTGTTGTTGTTTTTTTAAACCTTTTTCTTTTAAAGATATATTTTATTTTTATTACAAAGTCAGATATACAGAGAGGAGGAGAGACAGAGGAAGCTCTTCCATCCGATGATTCACTCCCCAAGTGACCGCAATGGCCAGTGCTGCGCCATTCCAAAGTCAGGAGCCAGGAACTTCTTCCAGGTCTCCCATGCGGGTGCAGGGTCCCAAGGCTTTGAGCCGTCCTCAGCTGCTTTCCCAGGCCACAAGCAGGGAGCTGGATGGGAAATGGGCCTGCGGGGATTAGAACTGGCACATTCCATATGGGATCCCGGCACGTTCAAGGTGAGGACTTTAACCACTAGGCCACTGTGCTGGGCCCGAAAGTGTTGTTTTTCACCTTCTGTCTGTGCATTCACTCTAGAGCCAATATGTAATATCTGCTGCAGTATTATCTAATGTGCATAGGAAGTTTTCATTCAAAATATTACATAGCATATAACATACAAGATTTCCCATCTTAACTATTTTGAAGTATACAGTGTAGCAGCATTAAGTAGACTCACATTATTGTGCAACTAATCTTCACAACCCTTCTCATTTTGTAAAACTGAAGGCCTATACCTATTAAAGAACAATTCCTCGATTCCACTCCCCTCAACTACGGGGAACCACCATTCAGCTTTCTGTTTCTATGAATTTGAAAGTTCTAGATGACTTAAAGAACTAGAATCAAATAGAACGTGTGTCTGTGATGGACTTATTTCACGTAGCACGGGGCCTTGAACTTCATTCATGCTATCATATGCTTCAAAATTTCCTCCCTTTGCAGAGCTACATACCATTCCCTTGTATGCATATACCGCATGCTTATGCATTTACATATATGCACATTCCAGTGTTTATACATTCTTCTCTTAATGGACTTGGGTTGCTTCTACCTTTTGGGTGTCATGAATAAAGATGCTATGAACCTAGCTATATGAATATGTCTTTGAAACCTTGCTTTCATTTGCTTTGTTTCTTTGAAAGAGAATGAAAGAGAGAAAGATTTTAAGAGGGAGAGAGATGGCCAACATGCTGGTTCACTCCCCAAATGCCTGTAATAGCCAGGGCTGGGCCAGGCAGAAGCGAAGACACTGAAACTCAACCAGAATCTCTGGGTAGCAGCAATGGAATTATTTAGCTATCACTGCTGCCTAGCAAGCCCTGCAATAATAGGATGCAGGAGTTGGGAGATGGAGCATCAAATCTAGGTGCTCAGATACAGAGTTGTGGGCTTCTCAACCGGCATTGCAATGTTTAGACCAAATGCTCAACTGTGACTTCGGAACTTTAAAAGAAAAGGGAGTTACTGCACAGTGGGTGAAGCTGCCTCCTGAGGTATATATATGTATATGTTCTTGTAATGCAAAAATCACTTTTTTTAAAAATCTCCAATTTACTATCATGTCATTTAAAAGCTATTGAGTTTAAATCCGTATGTAAGCATCCTAAATTTTCTATCATAGTGTTTATGGTGTGGGCTGCAAAGAGAGCAAATATCACTCAAGAACTGGACCTCCTCTTCTGGGGAAGGGATTACTATATTTTTGGATTATGTTAGACAGAACCAGGACATTGTGGTCTTTATTTGGAGACTGAGGGTGATTTAAGGAGATACATATGGGTGCCAGGTTGACAAAGGCAGACTTATGATAGTTGACATTGCCCAGCAATTTGACTGGGCTAGGATATCCAGATAACTGGCAAAGTATTATTCCTGGGTATGTCTGGGAAGGCATTTGTGGAAAAGGATGGCATTTGAATTGGTGGACTAGGGACCATTCTCCCTCATTGAATGTGGCTGGGCACCATCCATTCTTCTAAGAGCACAGACAGAGCAGACTGGTACAGGTGAGGCGAAACAGCCAGCTCTTTGGAGCTACAACATCCATCTTCTCTTGCCATTGGACGTCAGAACTCTTGGTCTCCTCCAACCTTAGGACCCCATGGCTGCATCAGGGGCCCCCCAGTTCCTCAGGCCTTTGGCTCCAGCCTGAGGACCACTTCATCGGCTCTCCTGGCCCTCAGGTCTTAGAAGTTAAACTGAATTACACCACTGGCTTCCCCAGTTCTCCAGGTCACAGGCAATGAAGCATGGGGCTCCTTGGCCACCAGAATCATGTGAGCCAATTCCCAAAATCAATCCCCTTCTCTCTCCCTCCCTCTTTCCATTTCTATATGTGTATACATATATAGAGAGAAATATGTGCATATAAATAATTATATATACATGCATTCGATTTGTCCAGATAACCCTGACCAATACAGATTGCCGGGATCTGTGTCTTCTCTCAGTCCTGGAAAAGCTCTGTGACTTGCCTGGACAAACAGAACATGGCAGAAGCAACATTGTCGTGCTTTTGAGACTAGATCAGAGAAATGCCATGCCCTTTCATTTTCCTCTCTTAGGATACTCATTCTCGTCATTCGGGCGATGGGAACACTAGATTAACCCCGGGGGAAGTACTCAGAGAGGCTTTGTGTAAGATTTGCACCTGCCATCCCAGCCCAAGCCTTGGCCAGCAGCCAGCAGCTAGCAGAAATGCTTAAGAGTGAATGATAACACCACCAGGTGATTCTGTCCCCAAGCCATTATGTCACTCCAGATTCGGGGTCTTTGTTCTGGAGTGCTGGACAGGGGGCAGCAGAAGCAAATTGTCCTTCCTATGGTAGCAACCCACAGATTTCCTGAGCATAATACATTGGATGCTTTACGTTACAAAGTTTTGGGTTGGCTTGCTACACAGCAAGAGAACTGGTATCTAATGATACGATCATTTGCTTATTCTTTCATATTTTTTAAAGCAAAGATATCTCTGATGACTTTTCTACTGCATCAAGGGGATAAAGTCTATTGTGAAATGCGCCAACAGATCAAGAAGGTTCTAAATTATTCATTTTTTAATGATTTCTTTTTATTGGAAAACTAGATACACAGAGAGTAGGAGAGACAGAGAGGAAGACCTCTGTCCGATAGTTCACTCCCCAAGCGGCTGCAATGGCTGGAGCTGTGCCGATCCAAAGCTAGGAGACCGGAACCTATTCCGGGTCTCCCATGCGGGTGCAGGGTCCCAAATCTTTGGGCCATTCTCAACTGCTTTCCCGGGCCACAAGCAGGGAGCTGGATGGGAAGTGGGACAGCTGGGATTAGAACTGGTGCCCATATGGGATCCTGGCACTTGGAAGTTGAGGACTTTAGCTGCTAGGCTACTGCGCCAGGCCTAGATGAAAAGTCTTTTGATGTAGTATTTAAGCACTTTACATTTCTAGAATAAACAGTCCTTGCCCACGCTGCTTTCTGGTTTTGTTTGCTAATGTGTAGAGGATAGTTCCATTTCTCTGCATGTCTCTATTTCCAATACTTGCCTTGAATAAATCCAGCTTCTGACAACCCCAGACACCTGTCTGGGGACTTGGGTATGGCTAGAGCACTTGCACAGCTTGTTGCCACCTTCATTTCCTAATCATAAACTTCAAAACTTGGCACCCCATATCACCCAGCCACCGACTCAATCTCTGGAACACTCCCTAGGTCAACCTCAGAACGTCTAATTTACACCTTTCCCTCTCTTCTTGTATGTTTCTTCCCCCACCCGTTTCCATCTGCTCCTCTTCCTCATCTTCACTTTGTACTTTAAGGAAAGCAGAACCATCCGCCTGGAAGCCTCTTCACCCTGCCAGCGCCTTCCCTTTCATTGTCGACACCCACACTGCCTCTCGCAAAGAACTGACTTGTTGGAGCATCTCTCCCATCCCAGGTACCTAATCACTTTCCCAGTAGTTTATGAAACAAGTGTCAATAGCCCCATTTTTTTTTTTTCTGAGAAGACTGAGGTTCAGTTAAATGCAGCACTCTGCTCTCGGTCACTCAGTGCAAAGTTGTTGATGAACTCCAAGGTCAAGGAGCCTGATTTCATCTTAGGCGCTCCTTATTATCAAGAACAGTCTGGGTATGGCTCTTTCTTTGTATCTTTTCGAAAACGAGGCTGTCCCAGAGAGAAACATTCCAACACTTTGTTCTATGATCTGTCAAGGACACCAGTGTGTAAGGCTATTGTCACGTCCAGCTGGGCTGATGACAGGCTGGGGCTTGAAAGGTCCCTTGCTCAATCCCATTCTTGTTCTTCAGCATTTTGTTTGTAGTAGGCAAATTGGATCCTTAGCTGCTGTACAACTCCTATCTTTACAGCTGAATCCTAGAAAAATGGCTCTTGGACCCACGTTTGTGAAATCAAGGCGTATTTTTGTGTTTGTAATATCTACCTAGACTTATCGGGAGAGCCTAAAAAATGAGATCAGTATGAGCGATGCTAACTCAGCAGCATTAGAGGTAGAGGAGGGAGAGGGTATTTTTTTTTAAATTTTAATTGCTATTATTATTTCCCACATTATAGTTTTATAACTATAGGCATGCCCCCATTTCCCTCTACCACCATTTCCCCCCTTATTACAGTAACATAATCCTTTAGTAACAGCCATTAGTTTAATATTCTGCTATTTAGTGCATCATGGCACTGTAGGCATAGGCAAAGCTAGAAAATCTGGTCTCGTGTTGTCCAGGTATGTTTAACTGTTTCACTGGGAGTTCTCCTTTTATTTTGGAGTACAGAGGCTTACTGCAGTGTATCTTCACTTCCCAGTGTATGCTGGTCTCCATTACAGTTCATCTATGAAAATACATGTATGTCAGTATTCACTCAAATATCTATTGGTTTTGTATTTTATATGGTGGTTAAGAGGGAGGTTTTCTATATATTTTTTCAAATTATGAAATATTGGGACATTTTTAAAGAGCCAAATAGCTAAGCATGTATGTGTGTGAGCACGTTGGAATGTCTTTAATTATGCGTTCCTGTTGTATATAATTACCATGGAATGCAGGTGAGCCAAAGGCTGGACATACTCTTCCCTCTGGCTTCTTGGGTTACCGCACTTGGCATTGGCTTTGGCTTTGTTGGAAAGGCAGGAGCGACAGAGGAATGTCCATGGGCTTCACACACGTAAGCTAAGGAGCAAGAAGAGGGGCTCACAGGTTTCATCCTGTCCACGTGTCCTGCCTCTTCATCCCATGGCTATGATGGAGAGTCACAATGGACCTGTTATGCTATTGCAGCAGAAGAGGAGGAGGTGGCGAGACGGGAGGCAATGCTGATTGAGACACGGGATAAAAATATATAAAAATGTTTCGCCCAGAACTGCATAATTTCAGCCTTATCAGCTCTGCTGAAGGTGATATTTATAATTCATTTGCAACATAAGGGAAAATGAAAGAAGGCCCGGTTTCTCTGGGCTGTGGTCTCGTTTCTCACCTGATAGACAAGCTCAGCCTGCAGTCTGCCCAGAGCTTTTCACGGCCCCTGCTGCCCAGCTGGAGTTCCGCAGGATCAGCGCAGACTTGCTTTCCAAGCCCCTCACTTGCCTAACCCTAAATTTCTGACATGTCATCTGTGGTTTTGCCTGTCCTGCTTCTTCTTCCCCTCTTCCAGTGAGGGCTTTCCACGTGGGGGCCCCTCACCTGGATATGTACCCATGAGGATGACCTGCCCTCCCTTGGATGAGCATGTGACTTCTGGAGAAAGAAAGGAGCAGGAGAGATGGTCTTATAAGCTGTCCTTCAAATTGTGAACCTGATCCCATCCAGCTCCCTGCTAATGTGCCTGGGGAAGCATCAGAGGATGGCCCAAGGATTTGGCCACCTGCCATTCACATGGGAGACACAGAAGAAGATCCTGCCTCCTGGTTTGGTATGGGCCAGCTCCAGCCCTTGCGGCCATTTGGGGTCTGGTACAAGATTTCTGTTTAGATGTAACCTCAGAGCCCAGGAAGCACATGTGAGAACCAGGAAGGGAGTGGGCGGATCCGGCAGGGTGAATATGGGAGTGCTCCCCTACTGGACAGCTACTCCCATTGGAGAGTGTGAGCTTGGATGGGGGCAAACCAGACTAGGTAGGGCTACAACACCTGTGGGCCTCATGTGGACTAGATCAGGGAAAAGCAAGGCTGGGCTGATTGTTCCTACTGGTGCAAACTGCAATTAGAGTGGGTGAGGGTTGTTTGGGCTTAGCCACAGCATCAACTGGACAGAAGCTGGCACTGGGAACTAATTCTGTCAAGTTAAACCACAGAACCACCTAGAGAGTGCATAATCCAAGAGTGGGAGTGGCCTAGGAGGGAAATAGTGGGCTCTTCCCTCTTGGGTTACTACTCCCACTGGAAGGCACGAAAACCAGGACAGGGGCTGGGGTGGCGAGACAGAAAGGCACCCAACAGCATGTGCATGGGCTAGATAGTGGAGCTGGTTAGGTTGAACTAGGCTTCAATGTCCATTGACATGTATGAGAATTAAATGGATGTGGGACAGACTGGACCAGTCTGCTGCACATACTGGCAAGCATGGGAATCAGGGCAGAGGGCAGACCTGGTGGGGGTTATTGTGGATCACTCCGACTAGGCTACAGCTCCCACTGGTTTATATGAGGGCCGAGTGTGTGCTGGGCAGAACCAGGCTGGACTGCAACACCTACTGGTTCATGTGGAAGACAGGGCTGGAAACAGAACTGACCCAGCAATTGTAACTACCAGCTGATTGGGGTGATGGACTGTGCTAGGCCCTGTACTTGTGAGTACACACAAGAATCTGGTCTGGGAACACCTCAGACAAAATTTCTTTGGGGATCTCCCCAATCGAACTGCCAGACTCAGAACCCTAACCATGAAAAGACAGAGGACACAACAAGTCAGTCAACTACCTCAGCCATATGTTGGCAATGAAAAACTGGGCAAATGGAGACTCTAAGATGGACCATGCCCATCAGTGGATTCTTCAGCGACCTCATCATGCTTGGAATGACGAGAATGGCAGCAATTCATAACTGGTGAACAAACAAGACCCTTGAGCAAGACCCTCGGAGCATGCCCCACATCTGGGACCTGGGATGGGTGGGAGGCTGGGTGGGGCTTCTCCCTTTACCCCCCCCCCCCCCCCGTGCCCCAGATACAGGAAAAAAAACAATGTGTAAATAATAGTCTTGTCAACTTTCCTGTAGCCCTTGAACTTTTTTGCCCTAATTAACTATGTAAAGATTGTCAAAAATAAAGAAAAAAAAAGATTTGCATTTATGTGCCTCTGTGTGTCACTCTGCTTTCCAAATAAATAAATAAATAAATCTTGTTTAAAAATTATGGTCCTACACCTACAACTCCACTTATTCCTTAGAATTACTCCAAGACTAGAAAGTGGGTATTTGTAAAAACAAAAAAAGACTGTGATCTGTCTAAATGGCACTGGGTGCCAACTCTGCTTTTTGCAGATAGCAAAGAACACAGAGTGTCTGATAGAGCCCTTGTCAGTCTACTTTCAAAACTGGAGGTGAGTTGTTATCTAGCAAGAAATACTGAGTTCAAAAGAGCCAAGTTCATTTATTTTTGCAGAGGAAAAGTGATTCTTAGCCCCCCATCCAAAGCAGATGGCTGTCCCAACGCTGACTTGTCTCAAAACATTCATCGTTCATATGTTTTTAGAATCTACGTTGTTAAGAGAAGCGCCTTTCTTAGGAAACATTATAAAACTAATTTGCACTAGAGACGGTGTTGCTGTGTGCTAATTTCTGATATCAAAGCTGTGGGAGGCAGTACTTTCTGTTAGGTGAAGTTCTTCGGGCTTTGTAACTTTTACTATCAGGGAAAGTGTGGAGTTCAAGATGTCCTTTGGAAAGAAGGTGAAAAGGGACAGACCTTGAGAGAAGCTGAGAACCCGCCTGAGGTCCGACAAGGCTGCTCATAGCAGACAACGGCAGCTCCAGCTCTCGTACGGGGTAGACGCCGACCTGACGTTTACCTTGCATGATTCCACTCCCAGATAACAACTTGCACAATCTCTAATTTCGACAGAAAAAAAGGATTGCTAATTTCTTTCATTCTTATTCGGTCAGGTTGGCTGTAACTTCCTTTGAAATGTTCTTTCGGAAAAGCCCTTACGTGTGTGGCTAGCCTGTTCCTCCTCAGCCCATTTCGGATTAGTGGTTCTCAAAGTGTGGTCTTGGCACCAGCACCCTCTGGGAGCGCTCCACCCAAGACCTGCTGAATCAGAACTCCGAGTGGCATCCGGGAATCTGTGAGTTGACATGCCTCCAGGGGGTTCTGATGTACACTGATGTGTGAGAGCCAGTGGGTCATAGACTCCTTGCTTGAATTAATTATAACACTGGGATTGCACAATGGTACATTTCCATCATCCAGGGAACACGTATTAGTTCCCATTCTTTTACACAGAAAAGTCTTCCTGTGTTCTGACATATCTTTCTGTTTATTCCAGTCCACCTGCCACAATGCACTCATCATAGATTAGGGAAATTTAGTATGTTAATTCTTATGTATGCCAGCATCCTTTTCTTTGCTTACAATTTATTTATTTATTTATTTAATCAGAAGAGAGACAAAGACAGAAACAAGATACAGAGGGAGAGAGCTCTTCTACCAGCAGGTTCATTCACCAACTGGACCAGGTCAAAGCCAGGAGCCAGGAGCCAGGAGCCAGGAACTCCATCCAGGTTCCACATATGCATGGCAGGTGCCCAAGTACTTGAGTCATCTCAGATGCATTAGCAAGGAGCTAGATCAGGAACAAAACAGTCTTAACCTGGAATCAGCACTCTAATCTGGGATGCTTAACATGCTATAATACAATGTTGGCCTGATGTTCTTTTGTATGTGATCTAATCCCTAGTTTACCTGGTGGAATCTGCTTGGAGCTATTTTTTAATTTTTATTTGTTTTTATTGGAAAGGTAGATAAATAGAGAGGAGGAGAGACAGAGAGGAAGATCTTCCATCTGCTGATTCACTCCCCCCAAGTGGCCGCAACAGCTGGAATTGAACCAATATGAAGCCAGGAACCTGAAACCTCTTCTGGGTCTCCCAAGTGGGTGCAGGGTCCCAAGGGTTTGGGCCATCCTCAACTGCTTTCCCAGGCCACAAGCAGGGAGCTGGATGGGAAGCGGGGCCACCGGGGTTAGAACCAGCACCCATATGGGATCCCGGTGTGATCAAGGTGAGGACTTTAGCCACTAGGCCATCGTGCTGAGCCCTTGGAGCTATTTTTTTATGTTCTTTACGCCTGATTCTGGGAAATTGCTGAGGGTGTACTTGCTATCTGATGCATGTACCAGAAGCCTTTGTGTACCTGGCTGTGTGTTTGCCTGTTTCATACAGACTCTCCAGGAGTATAAAAAAAAAAAAAACTTCCTGAAAGTGTGTTACTTGATCTTTCTTGAGAGGACCTAATATTCAAATGATGTTCTATGTAATGAAAGTATTTACGCAAGGAAAGCAGCCATTACTTTGGGTAGAGAAAAGGGCTGCTCATAATTAAATCGTGAAGTCCAGTGCTCTTCAGAGGATTCAGGGGTGCTACAAATTGCAGTGTTTTGTTAGGATTCTGAGGTCTGATCACTGATAACATAAATACTTGTTCATGACGTGCAAGGACAAACTAAAGACAGCGGAAGGAGATATTTGGTTCCAGTCTTTAATTGGTACACTACTAGGATCTATGGAGCACCACGTATACATAGCCACTTAAAAGATCACAGTGTCGATTGGAGTAAGCTAAGCATAAAAATCAATTTGCCAAGACAACAACACCACGCACTTCTTAAATAATTACCATGATCCAGGCATTGCACCAAGAGCTTAACAGGTCACCAGCTCATTGCTTTCTTTCAAAACTCCTATGAGGTAAGCATTTTGTCTTATAGCTGAGTAAACTGAGGCACAGAAATATTTAGTGGCTTACTTCAGGTCAGGCAGCTAAGTGGTAACTGCATTCCATGGTCTTAACCACCATAGTATAACACCTTTTCTAAATTTGCACCAGCAAATATAATTAAGGAGTTTACTCAGTGATTAACTGATTTAGTTTCACAACAGTTTCAGGAAGAGAACCGAAGCGATGGAAAGAGCCCAGGAAATTTTGAATGTCAAGACCTAACTGTGGGTTCCAACTAAAACTCATGTTTGACCTTGGGGTAGCTGTGCAGAGCGTCGGCTTCTCCATTTATAACACAGGTCTGATGATGGCCGTGCTAGCTACCCCATGGTTGTCAGGAGCATCACAGTGGGGACACATTGTTTAAATCATGCCCTCAAAAATTTTTAAAAGATTTTTCTATTTACAAAGCAGCGACTTCATACCCTAATGAACTATGTAAAGATTGTCAAAAATATAATGAAAGACATTAAAACTAAACAAAACAGCAACTTCGGTTCCCAGTTTTAAACATTCTAGATCCTTAAACTAGTTCTCTCTCCATGTATGACTGAAGTTTTCAAACTGGTAACATTTTATTCATTCCTTCATAATTATTTGACCTGCCGTCTTGGATTTTATTAGCAACTTTATAAAATCAGTATACCATTACAATCTTTTACCCAACGGCAAATTTTAACTTGTCATACTTCCATTTTATCTGCAATATTCAGGTGACATAAGCTGCTGCTCTGTTAGTTCATGCATTTGCACAATACAATAGAAAAAAAAAATAAGGGGGAGAGAGAGAAGTTGGCTTGGTGAATTTTTCTTTCCAAGTAGAGAATAAGTAGGAAAAATGCACATGGTCATGACCTCTTCGGCAGACAAAGGGTGCTTGTTTTTGGTACTGGCATTTGGTCACAGGGTGACAACCCATATCCACAATTCATGAAGCAACGCTAGGTTTACAATCTGAGGCTCTGAAATAGTTCCTAAGATGCAATTATTTCCAAATTTAATCACCCTTCACCCAGAAAATAGCCAATTAAAAATAATCAATAAAACAGCAGGCCCTTTTTGCAAACAATTAAAAACATGCTTTCCTTTTATTGGCTGCCTGGCCAAGTCTTGCCAAAACCTAGCCACCTGTTGGGTGGGGACGCAAGGCAACGGTGCTGGAGGTGCTAGAGGGTGGCTCTTCTGGGCAACCACTTCCTCCCAAGTCATTCCTGGAATCTGTTGTTGTCAGCTTCTGCTGAGATGTGACTTTGCACTTTGCTGAGTAAAGATGGGCACGGGATTATTTGTGTGTGTGCCCCCTTAGAATACTTCTTTCATCATTACACTTACACTCTTTAAGCGGCATCCTTCCAGGGACGCTCCGCATGCGCTGTGTGCCCTGTGGAGGGTTCCACCAGCACGATCTCTGCCCTCACTTGCTTTCCCACAGCCCGGGCTGCCCCATTTCCCCGAGCTCAGCCCGACTCTCCAGGAAGTTGGGTGTGGTTTCCAGAAGGTTTGGTGGGGATTTTACATTTTAGTTTGCATCGATGTGTTAACTCATTGTTGGGGCTTTTCTGTCAGCAGAAACCACAGAGATTACTCCTGTGCCCCAGATTTGTTGAAATTCAAACTTCACGGGACAGAATGGCATCAGCAGAACTCCTGTGCAGGAGGGTATTTTTATAAAATGAGGAAATTCTCCAGATGGCACAGGCTTGAAGGGAGATAACTGGAAAAGCAATGCTGTGGAGTTGAGACGTGACTTGTTCCCTCCCAGGGTGCTCACTGTCAGGAAGCTCGGTCAACAGCTAAACAGCCAGGACGCAAACCCAGTTGCTCTCCGGAGAAATGTTAATTTACCCTGAGGTTAAAACAAACAAGAAACAAAGAAATTTAAGTTCATGGATGTTGTGAATTTCTCGTGTTGATGTCCACTGAGCGGTGGAGGGTGACTCTAGTGATAGAAAAAACAAGATTCTTGGAGTACCATTACACTACACGGCTTTATTTTGTGATGTGCCGTACTTGTATTTCAATATTTTTCTTCATTTTAGTAATAAAGTATTTTATTTTGGGCTTATTCTCATATTACATTGTCTTTTTTTTTTTTAAGATGTATTCATTTTTACTGGAAAGGCAAATTTACAGAGAGAAGGGGAGACAGAGATCTTCCGTCCGATGGTTCACTCTGCAAGTGGCTGCAATTGCCAGAGCTGAGCTGATCTGAAGCCAGGAGCCAGGAACTTCTTCTGGCTCTCCCCTGCAGGTGCAGGGTCCCAAAGCTTTGGACTGTTCTCTGCTGCTTTCCCAAACGCGTTAGGAGGAAGCTGGATTGGATGTGGGACACTGGGGTCTCGAACTGTTGCCCTTCTGAGGTACTGACACCACCGATGGAAGTTTAACTTACAAGATGTCAGCAACTTTGGTATTTGTAATTGGTATATGCTTTATACAGAAGGAAAGGCACAGATTCTAGGAGTACAGTCCCACAAACTTTGACAATTGTATTCAATCCTGATGGTAACTGTCCTGATCAAGATGTCGAAACTCTATAACTTGAGAAAATTCCCTCATGCCCCTTTCCAATCATCTTTACATTACCCCAGCCTAATTCCGGAAGCCACTGTTTGGAGTTCTACAGCTGTGATAGGTCAGACAGTGTCAAATGATAAAATTATACCAAGTTTAGTTAAATGATCTCCCTCACACACAGAAGTCAGGTGCACTTGAAATGCCTGTGTACTTTGTTGCAGCCACTGGTTTGCGTCCTAGCTGCTTAGCTGTTGACCGAGCTTCCTGACAGTGAGCACCCTGGGAGGGAACAAGTCACGGCTCAAGCACTTGATCCCTGCCAGCATCCTCCGACCGCGGGAGACCTGGAGTGAGTTCCAGGCTGCTGCCTTTGGCATGGCCCAGCCCTGACTGTTGAGGGCTTTGGGGAAGTGAATCAGTTGATGGGAGATCTCTCGTCTTTCAAGTAAATACATTAAATAAATTAAAAAAAATAAATAAAGGGTGCTCCAGTGAACAAAGCAGAGGAGGCTGGCTTTATTGGCAGTAAAGGGGCGAGGAAAGCTGAAACAGGGAACAAAAAGCACAGATTGGGCAATTTGAACTTTTCCTTTCCTTACAGAGTTTAAACTGAGGGTCTAAAACTGGCCTGTCTTGGAATTTGGCTATTCTGTCTCTCCGAATTTCTGAGTTCAGATAAAAATGTTGATTTCAGCTTCACGGTGTGGGACTTCTGCAGAAGTGACACCATTTAGATTTGGTCTGCTGGGGTCTAACGCAGGAGTTTAGTCAACGTCAATGGCCTCCTATACGCTTCATGTACCAAGAGGTATATCTATTTTGAACTTACAAAAGTAGGATCATGGACTCTTTTGGTGTGTGGATTCTTTGTTCAACATAATTTCCTGTGACTGGTGTTGTATAGTGGGTAAAGCTGTCCCCCGTATCTAGACATGCCATAGGAGCCCAGGCTTGTGAATCCTGGCTGCTGCACTTTGATCCAGCTCCCTGCTAATTGCATCCTATCACCCATACGAGAGTTCCAGAAGGAGCTCTTGGCTCCTGGCTCCAGGCGGGCTGAGCTCCAGCCACTGCCCATTTAGCAAATGAACTAACAGATGAAAGATCTCTTTCTCTCTGTTTCTCTCTCTTCCTGTAACTCTCCTTTCACACAAATAATTAAATCTTTTAAAACACTATGAGATGGCAAATCTCTCATCTATGTTGTTGCATGCATCTGGAGTTTATTTCTTTTTTTTGTGATAAGACACACACAAATGTACAGTTTCACTGGTTTTTTAAAGATTGTGTTTATTTACTTCCATTTTATTTGGAAAGCAGAAAGAAGCAAAGAGCTGGAGAGAAATCTCCATCCACTGGTTCACTCCTCAAAAGCCTGCAATTGCTGGGGCTGGGCTAGGCTGACATCAGGAGCCAGGGACTACATCTATGTCTTCCACACGGCTGGGCAGAGGCCCAGGGACTGTAGCTGTCATATTAGCCAGAAACCAGAGTAGTTGCAACTCAAACAAGGTACTTCACTATGGAGTGTAGGTGTCCCAAGCAGAGACTTAACCGCTGCCCCACATGCTGCTCTACTTGATGATTTTAAAGAACATAGTTCAATTGCATTAAGTATATACACCGTGTTGTACAACCATCATCATTCTTCATTTCTAGAACTTTTTCATCCTCCCAAATGGAAACTCTGTATCCACTGAATAATAATTTCCCATTCTTGTTCACTCCAATCTTGTCCCTTGTAGCCATCATTCTGCACTCTTCATTTTTTTTTTAAACTTGTTTATTTATTTGAAAGGCAGAGTTAGAGAAAAGGGAATTGGCAGAGAAAGACAGAGAGATCTTCCATCCACTGAACCATTTCCCAGATGGCCACAACAGCTGGGTGGCTCCAGGCTGAAGCCAGGAGTCTGGGGCTCTTGTGCATCCCCCCAGGGGTGACAGGGTCCAAGCACTTGTACCATCTTTCACTGCCTTCCAGGTGCATCAACAAGGAGCTGAATTGTAGTTCACACAGCTGAGACCTGAACTGGCGCTCATAGAGGGTGAGCCACAGTGTTAATCCACTGTGACATACCACTGGCTCCTCTTCAGCTCCTCTGAAGATTCCTCTTAATTACCCATATCCTTTCTGCTCAAACTAGTAGATTCTGATGTTTTCGACCTAGAACTCTGGCCAGTTTCAGAAAGTGACTTCTCTAAGTCTGTTGGCAGTGCTATAATCAAATATACCTTGGATGGGATAATTTATAAATAACAGGAATTGATTTCTGGCTAACTCATGAACATCAGAGGTGATTTGCCACACTAGAGACAGGTAAGAAAGACATGCTGGCAGACTCAGTGTCTGGTGATGGGCTCAGTCTCTGCTTCATGCATGGTGCCTCGTTCCTGCCATCTTCCCATGATGGAGGAGGGAGTCCCGCAGATCTCTTGCATGCCTCCTAATGGTCCTGCCTATTAATCCTACTGCATTTCAGGTTAGATTCTAAAACACAAATCTTGGAGTGGAGACATAAACATTCAGACCAAGGCAATAATCACCACCACAAAGATTCCCCGGTTATCTTGCAGGGAGAGTATATTAAAAAACTCATCAAATTTTGTGATTTTCCAAAAAAGTAAATCTCCAAAATGTGTTCATGTTTAAGTAATAGAAAGTCAATCTCAATTACAACTATTACATTTTTAAAAGTCAATAAACCAGGCCGAAGTTCCCAGACATAGGTGATCTCTTCACCATAAATGACGTAATAAGTGCTTTTTCAAAGGAATGTATCTGATGGAGGATATATTTTGACAAATATTCTTGGAAATGTTTCCATTATATGACCTCTCAGGAGCCTCAGGTCAGGCATGTGCTTAGCGGTTGCGATGCCACCTGGCACATCCCATTCCATACAGAAGGCCTAGGGATGAGTACTGCCTCTGCTGAGTCCAGTTTCCTGCTAACCTGTACCCTGGGAAGCAACAGGTGATGGTTCAACTCATCCTCACTGGGTACCAGGGTTAAGTTCCTGGCTCCTGCCCCTGAGGGTGGTAGGCGTTTGGGGAGGGAGGGACCCATGGGATGAGAGGTCACACTCATCTCTCCCCCTGCTGTTCAAGCAAAAGTAAACACAGAAAAAGTAAAATAGAAATGTCAAACAATATCATCTTGTTTTAAAAAGATGCCGTACATAGACACGTAAAACTCGCAGACAGGATTTTCCAACATGTTCAAAAATCTCTGGAAGAGTTTCATTTAAAATGCACTTAGTAGAGATATAAGAATTAAACAATGTTCAACTAATTGCAAGAACTGACCTGTGAGAAAATGGAAAATTTCACTATCCTAATTTTAACAAACCACTTACATAACCGTAGGAAAGAAAAGTGAATATTGTAATTTAGTAACGCTGGCCAACAATACATACCGTTTTGAAGTCTTTTTAAATTTTTTTCTTAACAAAAATGCTGATAGTCTTTAGAGGAATATATTGAAAAAGCAGAACATGGAAATAGATCTTTGGTTGTTGCATTTTGCAGTGCTAACCCGAAAATTTTAATTGTGCCATAATCAAATATATTGATCTCAATCTGTGTATTGTTATTACTAATAATGAAATTTTTAGTAAGAGCAAAATGTTTGGATTTACAGTAACACAGCAAACATTTTCAAATGCTTGTATGTTTTAGCTTTACAGTAGCATGTGTATAAGTCAATACAGATGGATTAGGAGTGCATGCCCAAAACTTGTTTCTACCTTTTCAAAGTGAAATTGGTTTCTTAAAAAATATTTATTTTTTATTGGGAAGGCAGATTCACAGAGAGAAGGAGAGACCAAGATCCTCCGTCTGCCGGCCTACTCTTCAAGTGGCCACAATGACTGGAGCCGAGCCTATCTGAAGCCAGGCGCCTCCTCTGGACCTCCCCCAGGTCTCCCATGCAGCTGCAGAGTCCTAAGGCCTCAGATCATCCTGCACTGCTTTCCCAGGCCACAAGCAGGCAGGGAGTTGGAGGGGAAGTGGAGCAACTTGGGCATGAACTGGTGCCCAGATGGACTCACATGTGGCCAGTGGCTGGGTTGGATATCATAGCTTTACTGAGCCTAGTTTTACAATTTAATGTGCTCATTTTCAAGATCATTTCTAATTTTGGCTATTTTATTCTGGGCCAGTTTGTTGAAAACAGACAGACATGATCTAGTTTCCCAGCAATTAAAAAAAAAAAAAAACAACAAAAATCAGGACAAAACAATCTGCCAAGAATCGTATATGCCTGCTTCTGTGTGGGTTTTTGGACTCTTGCCTCTGGAATTTCTTGGCTGCTTCTTTGCAAGGTACAATCTATGCTGAGGACATCTTAAAGTAGATACAATAGTTCTTATCTACACATCTCCAAAAGAGGATTTCAGGTAACTATCTTTTAAACCAGACTTGTGGCATTTCTGTAACTATTATCAGTGTATCTGGATTTTATCATGTGAGTTGCAGGTAATTGTTTTAACGCTTCATCTATTATACTTGCAGATAAATAAGGGAGCTGAAACTGGGTGGTTTGGAGGAAGGAAACTGCAGGATCTTTTAGGGCCAGACCAACCACGTGGGAGTCCTGAGCTGGGCTTGTTAGTATCCACCTTTTACTGATGCACGCAAAAGCTAGGGCTGGGGGGCCTGCCTGGCAACACTTGAACACGGTACCCACCACTGAGGGGATGGACTTTGTCAAGCTGGGCCATGACACTAGTTAGCATGTGAGGGAACCTGGTCTGGGAGCAAATTCGGTGGGGGGATTTGTGGGATCAACAGCTGGTTTGCTTGAAGGATGGGAGTGGTGATGCGCTACACTAGGCATAACCATGGAACTTACCAACACACATAAGTATGGGGGTTGGGAACAGGCCGGTCTGGCCCATGTTGCAGCACCCACAGGCACACCCAAGAAGTGGGTGTGTATGGAGGAGGGCTGCAACATTCACCAGTAGATACATAGGCCAAGACTGGAGGGCAGACTGTGCCAGGTAAGTCCTAACACCTACTGGTACATATGAGAGCTGGTTCTGAGAGTGGGCCTGATGGAGGAATTTGAGCAACTCCCCTGGTGGGCTGTAACTCCCACTGGTGAACATGTGAGCTAGCTGGGTGTTGGTCAGGCTGGGCAGGACTGCTTCATTTGTTGGCAGGTTTGTGGGTTTGCTCTCATAGGGATGGACCAGGCAGAGGTAAGCCAAACTATAGCACCTTGGCATGTGCAGGAGCCAGGATGGCATACAGTCCATGCTGGGTTAGGCTAGGATATCACACCTACTGGTATGCATAAAAGCCAGGGCTGGGGGCAGAATGGGTAGGGCTAGGTTGCAGCACCCACCAGCAAAAGTTGGGACTAGGGGTGGGCCAGGCCAGGTCAGGCTGCAGTATCAATGGCAAAGCTGATGGGTTATGCCAGGCTGAGTCAGAGCAACCATTCCCATGCACAAGATCTGTAGCTGGGATTAGATCTGGTCAGGGAACTAAGCCAACACTCCAGCTGGGCTGTGGTTCCTACTAGTAAGCATGAAAGAGGAACAGAGGCAGCAAACTGGGCTGGACATGGTTGCAGCATCCCCTGGCATGGATGCGAACCAGATCTGGGGTGTACCAGAGCAGATTGGGTTCCAGCAGCCGCTGATGCTCACAAGAGCCAGAGTGAGTGTAGGAGAGCTGGGATAGTCTTGGCATCCACGCAGGAGCTGGGTTAGGTTCATTTTCTTTTTAAAAGTTCTGAGCCTGATCCCAAGACCTTTGCTCATTCTACTCAGCCACATTGTCTTCTCAGTAAAAGCAAAGGGAAAATAAATCATCCAACATTCAAACAGGGATGATGGATCCCCGGTGACATCACTGGCTGAAATCCATCCGCTATTAAGTGTCTCTAGCTCTCTCTGAGAGTCCCTGAACATGTTCCTTCTGTAATCTTTCCTGGTTATCTCACAAGAGAGCCATTCAACCCCTTGCTGAACTCACCAATGTGGGTGTTGCTGTCAGCCCCTCCCATAGAGACCATGGCAGAGAATGTAGGCTGTCCATCAAGGTCGCATCAGCCCTTTGTCCACAGAGAAGATATGCTGGACCGCTTGCCTTGCCAGAGGGGGCTTTGTACCGCCTCTTTTGTCCCAGCCCTGTGGAAGGTACCGCGATCGTAAGACCCCAAGTCCATGAGTTAGGGGGGAGTTACGTCTCCTTCAGTTAGGGGGAGATCCCTGACTCTGATCTGTCTTCTCCCTTCCCTCCCACCTGAGTGGTGCCAGCTCCCCTGACCTTGGCTGTTCTGCTTTGGGGCAGCACAGTATCTGTCCTTATGGGGACCTGGGCGTCTGTGTGGAGCAGGTGACTGCTAATCCGGAACCTCCACCTTGGACAGAGAAGTTAAGCTTCAGGCAGTGTCAGCCACAGCCTTTGAACTCCCCTTATGACTGAAGTGTTTTATTTCAGTGTAATCACTTCAACCATTATGCCTATTTGCCTTTTCCTTGACTTCTCCACCACAGTATTAAAGCGCTTAGTTCCCCATTAGGCATCAGCAGAAGGATATTTCTGTACATATTTGAGAGGCAGAGAGAGACGGCAAGCAAGCACACATGCTCCCATCCATTGGTTCTCTTCAACAGTTGGGGCAGGGCTGGGGAAACAAACTAACAAATGAAAGTAAAAACAGGTCATCAATAAAGAAATGAAAATCAAACTGACCTCAGATTACTCATCAGCATGACTGGATGCTTGAATGTTCTGGAACGATGCCTTCAATGATAAAGACAAAACAAGACCACTAGAGCAGTCTGGCAGATGAAGCCAGCATCCCACATGAGCACTGGTTCAACTCCTTGTTGCTGTGCTTCTGATGCAGCTCACTGCGAATGGCCTGGCAGAGCAGCAGAGGATGACCTAAGTGCTTGGGCCCCTGCACCCACTTGGGAGGCCCAGATGGAATTCCTGGCTCCTGGCTTCAACCAGGCCCAGCCCTAGCTGTTGTGGCCACTTGAGGAATAAATCAGCAGATGAAAGATTTGTCTCTCCTTCTTCCTCTGTTGCCCTGCTTTTCAAATGAATACATCTTTTTTTTTCTTTAAAGATTTATTTATTTGTATTGCAAAGTCAGATATAGGCAGAGGAGGAGAGACAGAGAGGAAGAGCTTCTGTATGATGATTCACTCCCCAAGTGATAGCAATGGCTGGAGCTGCGCTCATCCAAAGCCAGGACCTGGAACCTCCTCCGGGTCTCCCACATGGGCACAGGGTCCCAAGGCTTTGGGCTGTCCCCAGATGCCTTCCCAGGCCACAGGAAGGGAGCTGGATGGGAAGTGGGGTCACCAGGATTAGAACTGGTGTCTATGTGGGATCCCGGCATGCTCAAAGCGAGGACTTTAACCACTAGGCCACGCACTGGGCCCAGGGCAGATATTTTCAATGTAGAATTCTATAGAGACTTAAACCAGCAACCAAATGAGAGAAAAGGACTCTTTTTTTCCTCTTTCTTTCTTTTTCTTTTGATGAGCATGATTCAGAAAAAAGAAAACGGAACGGTACTCTTTGACTTGAAGCCAGCCATGACCACTGCACAGGCAGCTGTCCCTGGCACTGCTGGGGAGGCCACTCCCGCCCCTCCCTTTCTGTAGCAGGTGTAGTTCAGTGAAAATTGCCACAATCTTTCCTTTCAGCATCGTTTCCCTCTCCTTTCTTAAAAGACAAAACAAAACAACAACAACAAACTTGCAGATAACCTGGGAGGCGTGTCCCCCAACAGAGGAAGAGAGTTAGAAGGATTTTGCTCTGCCCTCCGCACCCCCCCAACCCCTCTGTACTTATTCAAAGTCCAAGTTTTCACAGTGGTCCACAAGGTACCCAGCCACTTTCTCAAAATCTCTTTTTAATTAATTTATTTAAATGAAAGAAGAGGGTGGGAAGGGAGAGAAAGAGAGAGGAAGAGAGGGAAAGAGGGGAGAGAGAGACTCCTGGTTGAGTCCCTAAACGCCCACAAAAGCCGGGGGTTGGGCCAGGCCAAAACCAGGAGCCTGGCACACACACTCAGTCCCCTACTTGGGCCCACGTACTTGAACCAAGACCTACTGCTTCCCAAGCCGGGGCATGTTAGCGAGGTGGACTGAAGAAGAGCCAATGTGGGAAATGCGCCTCCCAAGAGGCACCCTCAACTCTGCACCAAGCACCCACCTCCTAGTCCCTGCCTCCGCCGCTGGCCTTCCGGGCTTCTCTCTGTCCCACCCACCTGCACGAGGCACTGATCCCTGCCCCCGAGCTTGGCGGCTTGCTCTCCTTCTGCCTGGAACATCTCTTACCCGGAAAAAAGCTTCTTCTGCATTTAGAGTTCCCTTCAGGGTTGACATTTCTTTCCTAAGTTTGTCAAGGTGGAATTCGGATTCCCACAGCCCACGTCTTGAAGTGTCCAGTTCAGAGGCTTTTAGAGGAGTCACAGCGCCGTGCAGCCACCCTCTCTTCAACCACGTGAGCCCTTGGTAGCAGGCATTGTCTCATTGCGTGCTCTGTGACCCACCACCTTCTCTGGCTGGCTGGCTCTTTGCTCTGTGTGGTTCTCCCACGTTGCGCTTCCCCCACAGCGTTCTTCGCATGCACTTGTTTCGTAGTTGATTGTCCCCTTCCACCATTGGACTGTCAACTTTGCAAAGGAAGGGGACTCGTTTGTCCAGCTAAGGATGCTTGCTGTCGGGTAATCTGTACCTGTATCCTGCAATCAAGTGGGGAATGAAAAATGATAACCCAAATTTTGCTTATTGGTTTTATTTTTTTCTTACTAAAATGAAAGAAAGAAAATATATCTATTTGCTGGCAAACTCCTCCAGTGTGCCTGCAACAGCCTGGGCTGCTCTGGGAACCCCATGCAAGTCTTCCCAGTGACTGACAAGAATCCGATCTCTGAGCCATCACTGCTGGAGTCAGGAATTGGAGCCAGGTATCAAACCCTGGTACTCTGAAGAGGGACACAGACATTCTAACCCCCAGACCAAATCCTGCCTCCACTGATTCTTTTTATTTATCTCTCAGATTTATTTGCTTTATTGAAAAGGCAGAGTGACAGAAAGAGAAAGCAAGAGGGAGATATTTCATTTGCTGGTTCACGCCTTCAAAAAACAGTATCAACAGCCAGATCTAGGCCAGATCAAAGTCACTAACTGTGTCTCCCCCACAGATAGGAGAGGCCCAAGCACTTGAGCTATGAGTTGCTGCTCCACCCCATCCATCAGGAACACCAGCAGGAAGCTGAATATGAATGAGAGCAGCCATGATCCAATGGGCACTCAGATATGGGATGCTGGCAACTCAAGCAGTTGCTTGAATCTTGCTAAATCACAATGCCTGCCCCTGTCCCTGCCCCCACTAATTCTTTTGTCCTTTTAGAATCAATTGGCAGAGAAGCATCAAAACAAGTCCAGTTACGGAACACTGGAAACAGTATCAACCTCAAACAAAAACTGTGACAGGCAGAATGTTGCCTGTAGGACAATGGAGTTCATGGGGCAGTGGATGCGATCATCTCCCACCTTATGAACTATGTCACATCGAATGATTGGTTAAAAAACATGTGTTATTGGGCCACGCGTTAAAGTCCTCACTGGGATCCCATATGGGCGCCGGTCCCAGCTGCTCTGCTTCCCATCCAGCTCCCTGCTTGTGGCCTGGAAAGCAGTTGAGGACAGCTCAAAGCCTTGGGACCCTGCACCCACATGGGAGACCCGGAAGAGTTCCTGGCTTTGGATTGGTTCAGTTCCAGCCATTGTGGTCACTTGCGGAGTGAACTATCAGATGGAAGATCTTCCTTTCTGTCTTTCCTCTTGTCTGTATATTTGCCTTTCCAATAAAATTAAATAAATCTTTTTTTTAAATGCGTTATTTAAACGTATAGAGGCATTCAATAGAGGGACCAAATAATACTGTATCCATTTGGAAGGAAAGAAATGTGGGAATGAGAGGTAACAGAGAGCAAAATTCTCCAGTCAAAAAGCCTTAAAGATAGTTTAGTATTAATAATACTTCATAATACCAGATGATTTCTACTTTATAAGAAGAGTTAGCAAAGGTATATATACTACTGACTTAGCATTGAGGCGTGGGTAGCTCTGCAAAGACCTGCCCTGTCACAGGCCCCCTTCTATTATTTATACTTCTGGACAGTCCCTTGGCACAGTGAGTCTGGGCTGCCAGGGAATCCCTTTATCTGATGGGAAGTGTCAGAGGGTTCCCCCCCCCCAACCGCCCCCAGGCAAGGCCCCCCCTTGAGGGGGGCAGCTTTGGCTTGTGTACGTTTTAGAAGCCTGTGCAACACATCACAAGTCCTGCTGCCCTGCTGGAGGACTCCGTGGAGGGAGCACTGAAGGAGAGAAAGGCCCGGAGGTGACAGGGGAGAGAGAGAGAGGACCCCAGCTGAGCTCAGGATTCTAGAGAGACACGTGGGGGAGGTCATCAGAGGCCTGTTGTTCCATGTATCTGCTGCCCCAGCACGAGACACCCCAAAGGAGTCGGGCAGAAATTGTCATCCTGCTGAGCTGCAGCCAACCCACAGGACGGAGGGGGATGATAACATGGCTGTTATTTCCAGCCAGTGAGTTTTGAGGTGGTTTGTTGGGCAATCCAAGATAACTGAAACAGGCACCCCTAATCTGCTATCAGGTCACCCACTTCCTGCTCAAGTTCCAGAATATCCATCCCCGAATTCCAAGAACTGAGAAGAGCGAGGGGGTGAGGAGGAGAGAGAGAGGGGTACAGGAACGAGAAGACAGCAAGATGTGCTAATGTGAAGGGAGATGGAAGAGCCCCTCTCTGGGCAGGCAACCAAAGGACTTTTATACCTGGGAATGTCACAATTCAAATTGAAAGGTGTTTGTCTTGCCCGTCTGGTACTGCTATAAATACCTCTATTTCCTTCCATTCGTTAATAAAAACTACTATGCATACCTTGCTTTGCATTGGTAGATTTTTGTGAAAATTAAGAAGACTTGCGGCTAGATATTTCCTAAGGAGAAAATTTAGAACTCCAATAAAAAGATGTAACCACTCCCTTTACCTGCATGTGGACTTTACTTGGGCGTAGTCCATTAGTTTGCTTTGGCAGGGCCCAGCAGCGTGGCCTTGCGGCTGAAGTCCTCGCCTCCAGCGCTCTGGGATCCCATATGGGCACCAGTTCTAATCCCAGCAGCTCCACTTCCCATCCAGCTTGGAAGGCAGTCGAGGATGGCCTGAGGCCTTGGGACGCTGCACCTGTATGGGAGACCTGGAAGAAGTTCCTGGATCCTAGCTTCAGATTGGCGCAGCAACGGCCATCGCGCTCTCTTGGGGAGTGAATCATCAGACGAAAGATCTTCCTCTTTGTCTTTCCTCCTATGAGTATATCTGACTTTCCAAAATCTTAAAAAAAAAAATTTGCTTTGGCAAAGGACTGTGATGGCATGTGATATGCACCACCGTGGAACAACAGATCACAGCCCTGTGAAGTTTCCTGGCCATTTCATCTTGGTGCCCTGCAGTGAGAAGGGCAGGTCCCTTGGCATGGGGCATGGAATGAGGAATCATATAAACCTGTTCTGAACCCCAGTGTGGAGTGGAGCTGCCACAGCCGAGCTGCACCTGCTGGACTGGAACCAGAGCAGGACATCAACATCTGTTGTTGTAAGTCATGGAGGTTTTCAGGTTGCTATCAGGCATAAGCAAGCAAAACCAAAGCAATAGAAAGTCTAAATCCTAAATGCTTCCAGAAGGTAGGACAACAATCTGATCATTTCCAAAGGGAGCCGACTCAGATGACTTTCGACTCGACATCAGCAGTGCTAGATACTGGAAGGTGATGGAGGCCTGGCCTCAAAGTTATTCTGAACTTTATGCAAAACTATAAAGATGCACTCAAATACACACATGAGGATTTGGAAAGCTCACCATCCATCATCTATACCTCTGTAAGCCCCCAAAAGTTATCTGATTATATTTTTGTCCTACCAAAAGTGAAAGAAAAAAAAAACACCCTCTATTGTTAGTTGAGGGTGCAGGGAAATTAAAAAAAAGATTAGGGGTGCTGGTCGTTTATTTTGGCAGAATTCCGTCAAGCATACCAACATTCCTAAAAATATTCCCACTTTACAATCCCACTCTTGGATTTGCAGTAATTTATTTGAAGTATAGCACGGACTCAGCTATGTAGATGAGGTATACAGCCTTGTTTATAACAGGGGTTATCAGAAACAGCCCAACACATGCTGGACATCAATCACGATGGTATAACTTTCAAAAATTCTTTTAAAAGAAATAGTTGGTGAACATCCGAAGAAATTTAAGAAAAATCAAAACGTGTGTTTAGTAAGAACCAATTATTTCCCTCTCCTATCCCTCCTTGAAGGCGACCTTCCGGAGACATTCTCTCCATCTATTGCGTCATCTCTGTGTGCCATGCTCTACCTTTTCCTCTGTCTCTACATCCATATCTGTGCCAACATCTGTATCCAGATAGCCAACTTTGGTATATAACAGCAGGTTATATTGCTCTGCCTTAGTCTAATATTTATTTCTTTAGATAATAATAATTTTAAAAAAACCAGTAAGAGAGGGCTCCCATCTGCTGGCTCACTGTCTCCATGGCATGCTGAAGCATGCCAAAGCTGGAAGTCAGGAACTTCTGTCTGAAGCTCCCAAATGGAGAGCAGGAACCCAGTGACTGGCATCATTACCACGAGCCCCCAGGATCCGCGATCTGTAGGACCTGGAGTGGCATGCAAGCCCGGGTGCTTTGTCATAACCAGCATTGTAACTGTAAGGTCAAATGCTGACCATGGCTTTTTCTATTTGAATCTTGGAGAGCTCTACCTCATTCGTTTAAACAACCACAGAGCAACCCTTTGATGTGTCTGCCTTCATTTATCTAGCCATTTGGAGATCACATTTGTCAAAGGTTTATGGAAGAACATTTAATATAACATGAATAGATGTTTGTGATTTATTGAAAAGATGCAGTGCTGAGCTAGTCTGTACATCTGAAAGTAGCTTCTGAGTGCTTAGGATGTGTCATCCATTCTCATGTGAAGCCTTGGTGTTTGTCATTATGAATTCCTGGAATAACATATCTACTGCACCCTTTGTCCTGTGAGTTGGCTCAGTAACCAGGGAGACAGTCCTGGCGGATGAGCTAAGGAGCTATCAGGAAGATAAGCCTGCAAAGGGAGCATGCAAGGTTGTATCGTCTTCTGGGTACTTGGTGATCTTCACCCCCTTTGCTTATCCAGGCTGAGGCCAACCAAGGAATGGACTGAACCACCTTCCCACCTTTCGCTTGCTAACAGACTTAGATAGTAGAAGCATAGACTCATCCAGATCTTATAGCTCCTCAGAAGTCATGAAACTAGCTTAGTATGGGTGCAGTCCTTGGGATCAAGTGTTAGCGATCAGCCTGCCCTGCCCCATCTGAGCCTGGACTGTCATTTCCCAAGCTGGATGCCATTTCCCAAGCTGGAAATGTCATTTCCCTTCTGGATCCTCAGAAGGCAGCAATGGTAAGAGGGAGACTGGTGTGGACTCCCATAGTCAGAAAATCTGGGCATAGCTGGAGCTTATTTTTGCTACCTGAAAGCAGCCGCAATGGCCGGAGCTGTGCTGATCCGAAGCCAGGAGCCTGGAGCCTCTTCCGCATCTTCCACATGGATGCAGGGTCCCAAGGCTTTGGGCCTTCTTCTATTGCTTTCCCAGGCCACAAGTAGGGAGCTGGATGGGAAGTGGAGCTGTCAGGATTAGAACTGGCACCTATATGGGATCCCGATGTGTGCAAGGTGACGACTTTAGCCACTAGGCTACTGTACCAGGCTTGGAGCAATTTTAAAGTAAGCTCTTCTTTTGGGATAATTTTTGACTTAGGAAAGACCCTACTTCTTAAAAAGATTTTATCTATTTGAAAGGTAGATTAGAGAGAGAGGAGAGACAGAGAGGAAGAGAGAAATCTTCCACCTGCTGCTTCACACCCCAAATGGCAGGAATAGCTGGTCTGGATCTGGGTCAGGCCAAGGGTAGAAACCAGGAGCTTCATCTGGGTCTCCCACGTGACTTGGGCCATTCTACTGACTTCCTGAGCCATTAACAGGGAGCTGGACAGAAAGTGCAGCAGCCAGAATTTGAACCAGCGCCCACCTGGGATGGCAACATACCAGGTGGGAGCTTTGCTGCCCAAGCCACCACACCCTGTCCTTCATCCTCTAGTCTCTGGGAGAACGATGAAGTCCTACCCAAGAGAGACAGAGAGACAGAGCTCCGTCTCACAGAGGGATTGGGAATTCTCTTGTAAGGAGAATTTGTGTCTGTTATCTGTATAGATTCAGTTTATTTATACAATTCATAGCTACAAGAATCCTTTTGATTAAAAGCAGTGGATTCTCTTGTTTCCATAAAAGGGGACATGTCATTACTTACATTTCTTGAGAAGTTGATGCTCCCAGCTTAATGAATGCAGACCTCTCTCTCAAGCTCTTAGCAGATTTAAGAACAGGAACTCTCCGCAGACGCAGCTCAAACCCAGTTCTGGCTACACTAACGGCTAGAGAAAAATTCCCAATTTCTATACTCAATGTTCCTTTTATTCTTTAAGAAAAATGAAGCCATTAAAAATGAAGAGAACTATTATCGCACAGCACCATAAGCATTTAAACAGATCATTCATTTTAAACTAATAGCAGAGTCCAATATATAAAAAGATTAATCTATACTAATATGTATTTTCTATTACTTTCTTTTTTTTTTAAAGATTTATTTTTTTATTATTTTTTCATTGGAAAGGCGGATATACAGAGAAGAGAGACAGAGAGGAAGATCTTCCGTCCGATGATTCACTCCCCAAGTGAGCGCAACGGGCCGATACTATGCCGATCCGAAGCCAGGAGCCTCTTCCGGGTCTCCCACGCGGGTGCAGGTTCCCAAAGCCTTGGGCCGTCCTCGACTGCTTTCCCAGGCCACAGGCAGGGAGCTGGAAGGGAAGCGGGGCTGCCGGGATTAGAACCGGCGCCCATATGGGATCCCGGGCGTGCAAGGCGAGGACCTTTAACCACTTGCGCCACCGCGCCGGGCCCTATTTTCTATTACTTTCACACGCAAATGACTGCATTTTAATAAATTAGGAAATACGTATCTTTAAATATGCATATGAATACATGTATAAAAACAGAAATCTTAGATGGTTTAATTAGTGATTTTTGCTTTCTTTGCCTATTTGTGTACTCTTTCATAATAAACCTTTCTCAGTTTTAGCATGATACAGAACAATAAGAACTAGTCACAGCTGATGCTGTAATGACCACCATTTCATATCGCCAGTGGGAAGGGATCTTGCTAAACCTTTTCTGAAGAGGATCTTGGCAAGAAGCACAAAAGCATCAAATTGTTGCAGCATGGCTGGCTCAGCAATTCTTTATCCAGATGAGATATTGTACTTGCACAAAGATTTACCCAGATATTCAGCGCATCAACTAGAAAGGCAAAACCTGGTACAACTGAAGGCCTCCATGTAAGAATTATGAAGATCATTCTGTCAGAGAGCATTCAATGAAAAATGGTAAATGTGTACCATTCATCTAAGTGACACATGACGGTTGAAATTATGGCCAGTATAATTTTATTGCTTACACACACTCACACACACACACACACGAGGATTGTTAGAAAATCTTATATAAACAGCCACAGTCGTTATCTCATGATAGTGAGATCACAAGTGACTTCCTATTTTCTTAATTTGGGTCTATCTGTATTTTTCAGATTGCTTGCAAAAAAAAAAAAAAGCTCTATTATTTTTGGAAGCAGAAAAGCCAACGCTATTTTTAATGTGCTCATCACAGAGAATTTGTAAAATAGCTTGCTGCCACACAGTATTGTAGGCTGACAACACAAAACACTAAGCAAGCGGTTCCTGCAGGTTAATGCTGACGACAGGATTGTGCAGAAATGTCCGGGTACTTAAGTATATATATTTTTTACAATGTACATGTTGTTATCTCTATAATATGAAAAATAATAGAGGCTTAAAAATGTAAATCTACCTTAAAAGGCTGCAACATTTTTTGCACCTTAAAAATTTCCTGGTTTGGGGCATTCAGGGTTGTTCCTACCTTTTCATGCTCACAATCAGATAATGTCATGATGAAATCTTTGTTCTCGAACCTTTGTCAGAGTTCATGACACTCTATGATAAATGTGAAGAGTAAACTCTGATGCGTTTTAAAGTGTTTTACTTGTAATGTCTGCTTGCACACATCACCAGCAACTAGAGAGATGCAGGCAAGAGGCTGATGGTTTTAATCTACTGAAGATAACTTGATGGGGGTCAATTCACTGCTGCTATTCTATTAAAGACACAAGAGGAGGTTAAGTCAGTACTTCTTGTTTTTAGCATCTATTTTATATATTTTTTTAAAAAAACCCTGTGATTAAAAAAATAGGATTATATTGAGATTTAGTTCATTTATCATAAAATTCACTCATTTTAAATTACACAATTCAGTGGAATTGTTTTAGTTTATACATAGATCATGCAATCCTCACAGATTTTTCTTAACGTTTTCTTCATCTTTGCTTTTCAAAATTACTTTTCCATTTTATTTTGTAATTACTGTGTGTTCGGTGTGTGAGGGCCAGTGCCACCGTACAGTGGGCTAAGTTACCTGAGTGCTGGCATTCTAAACTGTAGAGTGTGAGTTCAAGTCCCAGTTATTCCACTTGCTTTTATTTGTATTTATTTGAAGATTTTTTTTCATTTGAAAATCAGAATTACAGAGAAAAGGAGAGACAGACAGACAGATCGTCCATCTGCTGGCTCACTCCCCAAGTGGCTGCAATGACAGGAGCATGCAGGTCTTCTACTCGGGTGCAGGGTCCCAAGGGTTTGGACTGTCCTTACTGCTTTCCCAGGGCACAAGCAGGGAGCTGGATGGGAAATGAAACAGCTGGAACATGAACCGGCATCCATACGGGATCCTGGTACTTACGAGGTGAGGATTTAGCCACTGAGCCATCACGCTGGTCTTATTTTTCGAAAATTTTAAAGTTCACTCTCTCACTTTCTGGCTACTTCTGTAAACCTGAGATTAAAAAAAAAATACACATATTCCATGAACTCTATCTCCTCAACCAGCTCTGGCAGGTAGGACTGGGTTGAGCTAAAGCCAGGAGCCAGGAGCATCATGTGGGTGCTGTCACCCAAGCACTTGAGTCATCTTCTTGGCTCAAGGAGGGCTGCTTTCCCAGGCCATTCTTCCGGTGGTGGATCAGAAGTGGAACAGCCAGGACAAGAACTGGCACCTACATGGGATGCTGGCATTGCAATTGGTGGCTTTAACCACTAAACAACTTCAGCCCTGAAGCTGAGGATTCTTATTCGTAAAATGTGAATGACAAACCTACTGCCTATGTTGTCTAGGACAGTTCAGGTGAGAGTTTAGTGCCTGGCATGTGATCAAGGCTTAATGGAATTTAATTCCCTTGAGTCAGTTAATCCACCAACAATTTAGAGACCAGCAGAGAAGATGTACTAAGCCCTATGCTTGGGAGATGTTGGTCAAAGCCTACAAAATTTCTGCTGGAGGAGCTAGTCAAGCTGCTAAGAGTGCATTATATTCTTGAAAACTGCTAATATAAAGGACATGAGTGTTCTCAATATACACAAAAAATTGTGCATGGCAATGCACATGCAAAATAGCAGTCAGTAGTTTTGAAATATGTATACTTATTTCAAACATGTACACGATAATACGTACTTTAGTCAAATACACAGGGAATTTGTACAGCGGGTTCAGCAGCTGCTTGGGATACGCACATCCCCCATCAGAGTGCCAGTTCAAGCCTGGGCTTCTTTGCTTCTGATTCTACTTGCTGCTAACATGCCTGCGAAGGCTACAGATGTTGGTCCAAGTTGCTGGGCCTCTGCCATCCAGGATGGAGACCACAATGGAATTCCAGGCTCCTTGGAGTTTCAGTCTGGCCCAGCTCTGACTATTGTGAGCATTTGAGGAGTGAGCCATCAAAATGAAAGATCTTTTTTAAAAAGTTAGGCATATCTATATATTTATATAAATTTGTGAAATCACTTTTAAAAGCCATTAATTTGCCTCTGTACTGTTATCATGATTTGTATTCTAACGAATCAGCTATTTTATATTTAAACTATTTTTCCCTTCCACTACATACGTCTTGAGATTTCTACAATTGTCTAGTACTTCTGCCTAGATTTGGTTCTGTAAAATTCTCTAAAATATTAAACTGCATTGGCCATAATTATCCCCTTAAGGTTTTAGAAATTACGAAAATTAAAAAAAATACTGTGTCAGATTTTGCAAGATAAGGTGAACAGCAATTTGAGATACAAATCCTGAATACTTTAAATAATGTTTTTTCACATGTTGAGTGTGTGGGTGCGGTGGGCTGGGGGCGGATCACAGTGTTACTACCTGGAGCCTTCTTAGGATGCTGACCAAGGCTTTGCTTTAATCCTTAGGAACTGGGCAATCTGGAAATTGAAGCTTCACTATCACTGTGCTTAATGGTTACCCTCCCCACCACATGGATTCCTTTGTCAGGCTTACTGAGTAAAGGGCCTGATGTGCAGTTTATTGGCAAAAATGTAATCTTCCTCTTACGAGCGGCAGTCAGCTCGTGGATCTGTGCTATGCCATCATCTATAGCAACAGGGAGTTTAAACTGCTTACAGAGGCAAAACAGAACAGCAGCAATAAGACAAAAGCCAAACCCAGTGTTGAATGAAGTAGAAAATTTTACTATTTGTGTATGTATCTTTGATTTGCTTCAAAAATGAAAGCCGAGCTGCTTCCTGCAAAACCTCCACATGCCTGGGCTTTTGTATTGGCCACGGTGGAGGCAGCTGTGTGCAGCAGACAGCGTGGAGAACGGACGCTCAGAGGGAGGGAGGTGAGATGACACAGCGCTAGTCTCTTCCTTATGGAGTGGGAAAGGCACACTCTCTCACTTTCTCTCCGTGCAACTCCCTTCCGCCTGCAACAAACCTGAGGAGAGGAGGGCGCAGGTCTGCTGGTGGTGTCGTCTCCCACAGCAGCTGGAAGGAGCCTCCAGAATCACCTAGCTGGAGAATTCCTTATTACACACGGCAGGACCAGCCAGGAAAGAGAACCTGCCCAGGTCGTGGCAGGGCTGGCAATGCAAACCAGCCCAGTTGCTTCCGTTTTCCTACTGTTCTTCTGGATTTCTTTGAAAGAAAAGATGGCCAAGGCCGGTGCTGGCACATCTGGGAAGCAGACAAGGTTTCCCATCGGTGTATTTCCACTCTTCTTAGTCCTTGCGATGCACCTCTGCTCAGTCACTCAAGAGAGACCACACGCTGTTGTGCTGAACTGTCCCACTTGCCTGGACCTTTTTTTTTTTTTTTTAATGTAATATCAACTCCCATATCTAAAGTGCATTTTCTTCAAAATTGAGTGATACATCTCCAGCCGACTCCCCTCTCATCCACAATCAGAAAATATCTTGGAGTCATGGTCAGATAGCTCGCACGACATTTGTGTTGGTGTCTTCCTTAAGCTTTTTTCATGTAGGGTATTTTTCTAGTTAATTCCATGAGACTGTGTATACTTGGAGACTACGTATTCCAATGAAGATCAGCTTTCTTCTGTTTCTGCCCTCATGGTGCTTGCTATACAATACACATTTTCAAAGAATGTTGATAAATGAATTCTGTGTAATAACAACAACTTAAAAAAAGTCACCACAAGGAAGAGATGAGTTAAGCAGGATGAGGTTACACGTCTCTTTGGGAGACAACACAAAACCCACTGCATTAAAATAATTCTAGAAAGACAGGCATGGTGGGGAAGTGGGTGAAGCTGCCACCTGGGACACTCATACCCCGTGTTATCTCACTTCTCACTTAGCTTTCTGCGATTGTGATCCGGGGAGGTAGCAGGTGACGGCTCAAGTGGCCATGTCCCTGTTATCTACATGGAAGACTGAGCTGGAATTCTAGGATCCTGGCTTCCACCAGGCCCAGCTGCAGCTCTGGCTATTGTAAGCATTTCCCTTTTTTCTCTCTCTTGATTTGGTTGTTCAAATAAATATACATTTTAAATGTTAGAATTTTTGTTTCAAAGAACCAGCTTTTAAGTGCAGTCCCCATTCTTCCTTATTTTTTTTTAAAAAAGATTTATTTATTTTTATTGGAAAGTCAGATATACAGAGAAGGAGAGACAGAGAGGAAGATCTTCGGTCCACTGATATACTCCCGCCAAGTAGTGGCCGCAAAGGCTGAAGCTGAGCCCATCCGAAGACAGGAGCCAGGAGTGTCTTCCAGGTCTACCACATGGGTACAGGGTCTCAAGGATTTGGGTCGTCCTCTACTGTTTTCCCATACCTCAAGCAGGGAGCTGGGTGGGAAGTAGAGCAGCCAGAATACAAACTGGTGCCTCTATGGGATCCTGAGAGTGCAAGTAGAGAAAGAAAGAAGTAGTTATTTCATTTGTTGGTTCACTCTTCAAATGTCCATATAGCCAGGACTGGGCTAGGTTGAATCCAATGTCATAACTCAACCCAGGGACCCAGGGCGATAGCGTAGCAGTTAAAGTTCTCGCCCTGAACGCCAGAATCCCATATGGGCACTGGTTCTAATCCTGGCAGTCCTGCTTCCTATCTAGCTCCCTGCTTACGGCCTGGGAAAACAGTTGATGACAGCTCAAAGCCTTGGGACCCTGCACCCATGTGGGAGACCCAGAATAAGCTTCTGGCTTCTGGCTTCGGATTGGTTCAGCTCCAGCTGTTGCGACCACTTGCGGAGTGAATCATCGGATTGAAAATTTTCCTCTCTGCTTCTCCTCCTCTCTGTATATCTACCTTTTCAATAAAAACAAACAAACAAACAAACAAAAAACTCAACGCAGGTCTCCCATGAGAGTGACAGGGACTCAAGCACGTGAGCCATCATCTGCTGCCTCCTAGGGTGCTCATGACTAGGAAGCTGGATGAGAAGAACCAGGACTCAACCCAGGGAGTTTGAAATGAGACACGTGGGCATTCCTAAGGGCATCTTAACTGCTATTATCAAATGCTCATCTCTAACAGAACCAAATATTAACTGTAGAACTTAAGGCATTCAAATATTCTAGAGGGTAACATGAGTAATATACTTACATAGCTCTTGGTATTACAGAATGTATTCATACAATTGCTTTCACTTAATACTCTTAACTACCTTACATGGTAGGTAGTTCTACTCGTTTTCAAGTGGAATGCACTAATGGTCAAAGGTCATGACCTCAAGGCAAAGACCTGACCTTCAGTTGGATGTGTTTCTAACAGAAAGAGGAAGAGGCACAGCAATGGCGCCAGTCATCCTGGGCTCTTGTAGCTGCCAGAGACCATTGCACTGCAAGCAAATGCCTTTCTTGTATACCTTGAGGCTTGTCCCTCCCAGCTCTGAAGATACTTCCTACACCTGCTGAATGGGAACAAGAATGGGGAATGATGGGTAAAGACTCCCATCAGGACCCAGAGGGACTGGCTGTTTTGGGCTCCTAGACAGAAAACTAAGTCTGTCATCCACTCAGCCATTGAACACAGACATGAATCATTTCCTTGCAAGAATCTCCTCTTTGATGATTGTGAAGAAATGGAGCCAATTTCTAGCACAAATGCGCTCTAGCTTCTTTTGGCAAAATACGGTCTCTAGAGCATTTCTTCCTCATGGTGCTTTGCATTTCCCCACTGCACAGTTCCGTGTTGTCTGAGAGGGGATGCTTCCCCGGGAAGTAGATCAGCTTTGATTTAGAGAGATAAGCGCTAACGGCAGAACGAGGCTAGTGGGTCACAGGGACCAACGATTTTCAGATTCCCTCCAATGTACTTACTAGAGTTCAAGGTTAGATAACATCAGACTTAATTCCCCGCCCTTAAAAAAAAAAGAAAGAAACAGATTTCTGATTTTATAGGCAGGATGACATCCAAAGAGAAGGAATAAGCATTAGAGTTTTTCATCGGCTGGTTCACTTGCCAAATGGCCAAAAAGCTGGGAGTGGTCCATGCTGAAGCCAAGAGCTTAGAATTCCATCGTTTGCGGTACGTGTATCTCATTATCTGATCATGTGGATTCAAGTTGCAGCTCTGCTTCCAATCCAGTTTCCTGCTAATGAACACTGTGAAATGCAGTAGGCGATAGTTCAAATACTTAGGTCCCTTTCATTGACATGGGGGATCGGAACTGACTTCTAGGCTCCTTGTGTTGGTATAGCTGTTCTAAGCATTTCAGGAGTAAATCGGAGGATTGGTGGAATATTTGTCTCTGCCTTTCAAATAAAACAAACAAACAAACAAAAAAACCCCACAAAAACCTACCACTTTAAATGGGACCATATCCACTGCTTTATGAATGGTTTTTCTGTCTTTTGATCATTAGTGTGAGCTTGGCTAAAGCCCTTTTCATCTCTCTAAACTCACAACAGGAACTGAAGTGAGAGTTTGGAACTGAAGATTTAAGAGAATTTCCTGTAACTAAGTATTGTAAAGAGTTACAGAAACATTATGATAAATTGAAAAAAAAAAAGGATCTTACAAGGCTCAAAGTACAGCTGTTAAGATGTTTTTAGAGAAAAGCAGCTAACTAGTCAAACTGGAAAAGATTCTGCTAGTTTTTACAAATTGTAAAAATTCTCAATCCAAGACACAACAAAAAACTAGTTTGCCATGCCAGTTGCTCAGATATGCCAACCAACTGGAAATTAAATAATGTGTTCTAGAATTTGCACATGACAATGATAGTTTTTCCTCATTTATATATAAAGTACTAGACAATGATTGACAGCTGAGTTGAACAGAAATTAAGAGACAGAAATATTTATACCTTTTATTAAGATAAAGAACATGTTCAGGATAAGTTATATGAAGTGATATAAATCTAACAAAATACTTAGCCCTTCTCAATATCTGAAGCTCAATTTTTAGAAACACCATAATATTATGCATATTTAATTAATAAAACTAAAAGTGCATAACGAATTATTTATAGTAGCTTAAGTTAGCTTTATGTTTAGTACCAGATTCTAATGAACAGAGTTATAATTTTCAGAGCTTTGAAATTCATCTTCATCCATACACATATGTTCTGGAAGCACACATAGGCCCACAGCATCTTCACTGCAGCATTATTTAGACAGAGTCAATGACTGGAGTTCACAACAGAAAAAGAAAAATTTTAACTTGAAAATCATTTACACGCCTGTCGGGCAAGATTAGCAATTCCCGGCTTGGGTCATTGATGGGTGTAAAATAAAAGGTGACTAAGCCTGAGTCTGGCTGTTAAAATCCAAAATCTGTGGAATTCAGACGCATTTGCAAATTCCATCAAGTAATCCGTTACTGAGATTACTTCAGGGGATGCTACACTTAGAAAGTAACACTAGGTCCCCCGCCTTGCTGGATGTCTCAACACTTCACAACACAATGTGTCACTCCCAAAAGAACCAGAGGAACACATTAAGGAATCTTGGGGAATCACAGAAGTGGAGGGATGAAGGGGAAGCCCCAGAAATCACCTAGCTCCTCCGCCCTCTTGTTTTATGCCTTAGAAAACAAAGACCCAGAAAAAGCGACTTGTGGGTGCAGGTACACAGAGTGGCACTCTAGATCCAGAATCCAGCTGTCCTCTCTCCCAGGCCAAATGAGCTTGCTTTTTATTTAGTTTTTATTATCTTTCACTCTGTCTCTTCTTTTTCACTGTTCTTCTTTTTCAAAGATTTATTTATTTGAAAGGCAGAGTGCAGCAAGAGAAAGAGGGAGAGACAAAGAAAAGGAGATCTTCCATCCGCTGGCTCATTCCACACAAGTCAGGATCCTGAAACTCCATCCAGATTGCACATGGTATCAGGGACCCAAGGAGCTGGGCCATCCTTCTCAGCCTCCCAGGCACGGCACCAGGAAGCCAGATCTGAGGTGGAGGAGCCAGGACTCAAACCAGGCACCTGGACCTGGGATGTGGGTGTTTCAGAGGCTGTAGCACACCTGTTCTGAAAATATTCTTATTCTCCATTTCCCACTTAGAAAGACTTATTCTACTTGAAAATTAGAGAGAAAGAGAGAGAGACAGAGACAGAGAGATATTGATTGTATTTCTTGCTCACTCCCTAAATGGTTGCAATGGCCAGAGTTGGACTGGTCTAAAGCCAGTATCTAGGAGCTTCTTCTGGGTCTTCCATGTGGATGCTGGGCCTACAAACCTTGGGCCATTCTATGCTTGTAGCTGAGACTCAAATCTGGACCCACATTGCATGCTAGTGCTACAGGCAGAGGCTTAGTCTGATATGCATGGCACTGGCCATTATCATTAATTAAAAACCAACAGGATTGTCTAAGGTATTATTAAGCTAATACCTTACACTAACATCCCACTATTTTTGGGACCACAGCATCATTCCTTTTCTGGTGGTATCTTTTCATTATAAAAAAATTCTTTTCAAGATTTTTTTCACATTGTTCAAAACTGGGATTGGAAATCATTGTTGGTGACAAATGACTAAGAAATGCCAAGTTTGAAAAATAGTATAATTTTAAGGCAAGGAAACTAAAGGAATACAAAACATGTTCGGAAATTAAAAAAAAAAACCCAGAATAGTTTACCATTTTATGCCTTATAGTTTTGGAAATCTGCAGGGACAATGAGGAATGGTAGAAGAAGGGAGCTCTGGTTTCTTTTCCCATTAAGAACTTTATCCTCAATCTTCTGTCTAAGCCCAGAGATTCAGAAGCCTCTTGCAGACAACCTGGAATGAGTCTTTAACTGATTAAAAAAGTCTTTGCCAAGTCACCTGCTAAAGGGCTCTAGGGCTGAGGCAAAGTGGAGCGATTACATTCAAATAACCATTAGGGCTGGAACAGGCCCAAGACCAAGTTCATGCACATGGCTCCTGGGCTGTGACAGGTCTAAGCAAAGGTCCTCGTCTGTAGAGCTAAGAAAAAGTTTGCATCTATAATGGTCTGAGAAGTGCTCCATGCTAAACCAACCCCAAACCAAAAACAACCTTGTAGATTCAACAGACACTAGGGTGTGGAAAGAGTGATGAAGAGGTCCAAAAGGGGAAGAATCAGGCAGAGGCGGACCACAAAGACATGTTCAGATGATGGTGCAGGGGTGAGACAAGACGCAGGTGAGCCACAGATGGAAGGAGATACACGGCCACTCCTGAGAGCCCTGGGGCAAGATGGGTTTCAGAACTGAGGTGCAACTGTCTTCTGTGCCACCAAGGAGTGCAAGGGAATCCGTGTGGCATAGAGGCAGCCCGAGGCAGAGAGCAGCAGCAGGCTAGGCTTCGCGTCCCTGAGTGACACAGGCAGTGGCAAGGCCAGGGAGACCAGGTCAGCCGGGGACGCTGACACGGGCGGATGTTATCAGATGATGATTTGACTCCATGTCAACACGACTGCATCAGAACATTTTTGTTAAGTGTTAGATGCCTTTTTCTCTCCCTTCCCCAGTGAGAGCTAAGGGATGGATTTGAGCAAAAATACCACCACAGAGGAAAGCTAGTTTGAGTAAAATTTTGAATACAATAAAAAGCAAGTGAAGACCATGAGCCCACCAACCCCTGCTTGAGACTCCATGAATTCCTGCAAAGTGGGCTAGGTAGTAACATGCTCATTTCTCATTTCCTACATGCATGTACTACCTGATACATATTTTACATATGATCTATATCTACGAAGGCCAGAGCAGTGAGCTGGTTGGGTCACAAGAAGGTGTAAATGAAAAAAAAAAAACCCACAAAAAAACAAAAACAAAAAAACCCTAGCAAAACTAAAAGGAAATATTTCAGCAAAGTTGTTTCTTATCTTCTCTTTCTCATTTTTCTTGCACTTGTGGTAACATCCTATTAAAGATCCAAGAAACACACACACTCTCAAGAACAGGATGAAAACAGGAAGACCCTGTCAGCTTTTGTTCACACTAAACATAAAAATGGGCAGATATGGTCCCTGAAGGCCTTCCAGTGAGGACAAAATGACTATTGAAATGTCATGATTCCTTGGTAAATAGGCACTCCTGAGTAAATCTGTTTCCATAACCACATTTACAAGTGCAGGTTTTCAGAGAGACACAGAAGATGTTAACTCTGCTTCCTTGACAACACACGTTTCACTCCTGGTGCTGGACTCCCCAGCTCCTGGGCTATGGGCAACTGTAATTTGTGGGCATTCCCGTAAGCCTGCCAGCCCCAGAAGCAGGCTGGAGTTAGAGAAGTATTTTGTTTTCACCCACAGGAACATCACTGCTTTTAGCCATTTTGCCAGATAGTGACAGACAGCCCAGGGCTGTTACTTTACATGAACTCCTTGTTAGCAAATGAAGAACACAGTGAAACATTCTGCTTTGTTCTGGATGTCTGGAAGAAAAGATGTCTCATACAATGCTTCAAAATGTGTAAATATATGCTTACATAGATTTTATCTATTATATATATGATATGTACATATTACACACACACACACACACACACGCATATGTTTATTAAGAAGTCTACTTGGGAAAATAACCCAAAGAAAATTCAGCTTACCTATTAGATGTTTTCTTTGCTTTGCAGTTTTTAAACACAAAGTGCCATGAACAGAAGAAGGGTAGTCCTACTCTTAGAACTGTTCTTAGAATGCTTAGAAGCATTTACAAACCTGATCTGATTATGATGCATTCACTAGGCAGAGGGTTGCACAAGTCCGGAGAGGCTATGGGTGAAACTGTTGGGAAGAGTACTGGCAATAAACTGTTTAAATGGCATGCCTGGTAGGATTACTGTAGGCCCTGAGATGACAGCTGGGGAGAAAGGATAAAGCATTGTGGTCACCAAAGGGCAGGTTAGGGGTCAGCAGCCAACCAGCCAAAGGCTTCATTGCATGAGGATGGTGACGTCTATCATTCTTCCCCTATTGTTATATAGGCAATTTCTGTGGAATTTTCTATAGCTAGCTTTTTTTTTTAAGCTTTATTTTTATTAGAAAGGCAGATCTACAGAGAGAAGAGGAAGCAGAATAATTTTCCAACCGCTGGTTTATTCCCCAAATGGGTGCAACTGCTGGAGCTGAGCCGATCTGAAGCCAGAAGCCAGGAGCTTCTTCTGGATCTCCTATGTGGGTGCACATGTCTCCTGGGCTGTGGGTGATGGGTCCCAAGGCTGTGGGACATCCTCTACTGCTTTCCATGGGAAATGGAGCAGCCAGGACATGAACCAGCACTCATATGGGATGCTTTTGCTTGCAGGAAGAGGATTAGCCAGTTGAGCTTCGAGCTGGCCTGCAGCTAGCTTTAAAAACAGAATTTGTCTGTCTCACGAGAGAGCGTTTAGTCTTCCCTGAAACTAAAGGGTAAACCCAGATGACCTTTCATGGTTCTCTTTCTTCATCAATGTGAAAACATGGAACAAAATGCCAGCGTTACTCAACAGACCTGTTACAAGAAGAAGGAATTAAAATGCAGGAACATAGTGTCATTCTCTACACAAACAACAGCGAGGCAAGCTATTTGGTATCACCTTAAGATACTTCGTGGTCTGCCGAAGCAAGGTGGTATATGTAAATCTTTCTCACAAAGCAAGGCAGAAGTCCACAAATTTCCAAAATAAATTGCCTCCGGAGGGGTTGCTAAGAGTGAAAATGTCTCCTTCAAATGTGCAGCTTCAAGCCTTACAGCATTTAAAGCAAATGTTCTAAAAGAGAAAATTGGCAAGGAGAAAGCCCGGGGAGAGGAATCAGCAACAATCACAGCAAAACAATTCTAGAAGGCATCTTCATTTTCATATGGCTAATTTGCATTTGAAACACTGAGAATCCCTATCTTGCTTGTACAAAAATGTGTACATATTAAATTACTTTGCACTTGAAAGAGCATTTTCCTAAATGTTTGGAAGATGATCCAATTTTAACTGGAGGACTTGTTTTCTTCCATCAGGTGTGGGGGAGATGTGGCATCCTGGTATGAGAGGCAACAGTTGATTCTAATAGCAGAACAAGATAAAAAAAATAAGAGAGTAAATTAAAAACAATTTCTATAGATACAGTTTGAGTTAAAGGTGGCTAAACAACAAGAAAAAGATATTATTACACCAAGTGTCAAAAAGATATCCATTTTCGAAATTAAGCTTGGTTATCTCTCTAAGAACTTGTGTTCCCATGAAACTTGAAAAGTAGCTTCTGCTACTTACTCTAGGATCCTCATGAGGTACCATAATACTTCAATATCCCTTACAATTACTTATATAAATATTTCTGAGCATCAAGTCACTGTTTAAAAAATGCCCACTGGCTCTGAAGCCATAATTCTAGGAGTCTATATGCTGCTTATTTCTAATCGTTAATAGCCAGGATATTAACATTGCAGCAAAGGTCTAACAAACCTTTACTGTTAACTCACTTATCCACTCTTGTTAAGATGACTTAGTATTAAGACAATTGTCATCCAGACAGAATTCTAGAAGCTGGGATCCGGGCTGAAAGTTGAGTTTACACTGAATTCTAAGATCTTTCCCTAACTTTCCATTTGTTTTCTGGCATGGTAAAATGTCTAGGGAGAGATGTGTCCTCAGAAAAAGAGAACTTGAAAGGCATTTGATGTCTTCTTCCTGATCTTGCTTCCTAGGAACTTGACCTAGAGGAGGGAGCTGTTTAGGCCCCACCTCATGGTGGCTGATGTGAGTAGGGCCTGTCACATAGTGTGGACAGGATGTCCTGAATTATGTAATCTTTGTAAATGAGATGGTCAACCCGGTGGCTTATTTCTTTTCCTCTGGTTGTTCCCAGCTTTGCGGTGGCTTTCCGACTGGGATCAGAGAGGCTCTGGAGAGGACAGGCAGCACAGACTTTGTGATGGAACCTAAATGAAGAGTAGCACCTGCCACCCTTGCAAGGTGAGTGTGGGCAAAGGTATCTACCTGGCAAGCAAGTCATCTGGGGCACCCAGAGGCAGGTGCACAGGGACTCTGCTCCCCAGTGAATGGTGAGAAAGAGCTGAGATGTTTTTCAGGAGAAGGGTCCTTTGCAAGTTTTAGTATATGTTCTGTTGAGGCGAGCACCAGGAGAATGGGTCCTTTCCCACACTACCCACACTGAACTTCACATGGTTGCCTCAACCTTATTTACACAAATCCTAATCTTTTTGCTTTTTATCTAAGCTGCATTGGGTTTGATTTGGAAACAACTAGCAATAAAAGGTAAAATGATACATGTCATAATAAACATCTGGATACCTAGAACCTTTGAACACAAAAGACATAATTTAGTGTTTTATCTTGAATATAAATTGGCTTTTTCTCAACCAACAAACTTCTATTTTAACTATGTTTTAATTATGAAGCCTTTAGAAGAAAAAGATTGCTTTCCTTGCTTATGGAGGACATGCTGATGAGAAGATAAAAAAACCAAAACCTTACATTGCAGGTAGCAGAACAGGCAATTGGGGCTGGCAATGTGATGACCAGGCAAAAGCAACATATGACAGTTGTATGTCTCTGACACCACATTGCTTTAATAGTAAGCAATGTTCCCCTATTTATTCATTAGAGAAGCATGGATTAATACCTTCTATGTATCAGGTACTGGACTTAGAAAATGAAGTTGAAAATCTAATCCCAAACAAACCTCTTTCCATTGAGTTTGTGCTTCCAAAATTTTCTAAAACCAAGGGAAGGAAGGAGAGTCTATCATACTGCTCAACTAGTGGTGACTACCGTGCTCTGCAATGCCAGCCCACTGCGGCACGGGATTTGGTTCCTAGGCAGCTGGTGTCATCCTTTGGTGTCTGGCAGAGCTTGTCCTTGGTTTCATGGGCTAAGCCAACATGGATAAAGAGATGGCAGAGTCAGCTTTCCATTGGTGTGGGGTCTGGACGCTACAGCAAGATACTGGGGTTCTTTTATCACAGTGGCTAATTCAATCCTGTCCTCATTAGGGTCCTATGGTGTAAGAGCTGGCAGGTGGCCGATCCAATCAGTGTAATGAGTTGTGCAACAATTTGATTCAAATGCTTCTGGAATAAGATTTCAACAAATCTGGGTGTTTTCATAGTTCTACGATTTTATTACATCAGTCATTAATGACTACTCATATGAAGACAACCAACCCAGGGTAAGGAAGGGTCTTAGTGTCCACCTACTCTCATATTGAAAGTTGGAACAACCAAACAGCCCTGTTTATAGCATTCTAACTTTTGAGTGGAAGTACCTGCTGACGTCTTCTGTTTCTTCCCTCATTACGTGCTTTCCTTTTAATCTGTTCCTCTTGAACAGAATCAAAGTAGGAGCTCTCCAGCAGTTGGGCGCAGGTTAACCTGTCATTTGGATTCATCTTCAGACACCCCTTTGGATAATGAAGAAAGTAGACATTACAAGAAGGGTTTATTACTGTGCCCTCGAATTTTGAATGGTAGCTGGATAAATACAAGTTTTAAAAGCCTTCAAAAGTCTGAATGCTATCCGGTACTTGAAACTTTTTAATAGTTAGAATAGTTCTTCTTTTGCTAGTTTGAATACTTTGAAGATGGGATGCCTGGCCAACCAGTGTCTCACACTGGCTCAAGTGCTTCTCCCCAGGACATCTTTCCATCCCAGTGAAGGCAAAGCAGAAACCTGCAGGGGTTAGCCGTCTGGCAGCTTGTCAGCAATGCAAAGTCTTAAGTCCTCCTCCAGCTCTGCCAAATCAAAGGCATTGGGAATGGGTGAGCGCCAGTGGTCTGTGCTTAACAAGCCCTCTGGGTGATGCTGATGCCCCTATGATCCAATTTGAGAACAACCAGTGGGTTAAAGAGAAGGCTGAGGAAGTGTGAACTCCAGTGATCTGCATGGGGAGCAACAGAATATGGATTCATACAGGAATAATGAGAGACAACAAAGAGAAGATGGCCCTGTGGGCCTCTGTGTTGAGCCTGTGGAAGCCGGTGGCTCAGCCACTGAGAACTGGGCTGGGAAGTGAGAAAGCAGCAGCCCAGGAACAACCCTGACAGTAGTTTCAGCCGAGGAGCCTTGATGGTCCCTGGCCAGAGAATGGGACAGGTTATCAGCAGCAGCCATATAACACGCAGGCACAGGCGAACTGACACTTCTGAAGACAGGCCAGTGTCACAGTTCTGGTTTGGAGGCAACAAGTGCTCAGCCAAGGGTATCACCCAGGGCTGTCCCAGCTGTGGGCTGCTCTGTGGGGCCTGCTCCTAAGCCTGGCTCCCCTCTGGTCTATCAGATCCCTGACAACACTACCTCCCTGTAGCCATTCTCCCCTGCCACTTGGAGTGGAAGGTGATGAGTGATATTCGAGGGACAGCACAGCCAGATTTACCTGTCCCTTCCCATCTACGACCTAGTCACATCTACCCCCAACTAGAGATCCCTGCCTTTACTAACTCTAATTGCCACAGGAACGTGTCTCTCTAAACTTTAATATCTATAATCAGATGGGAAGACTATTTTGAACACAAACCATGGCACTCTCTCTGTCTTACCTTTCAATTAAAGCATTTTTTTTTTAAGATTTCTCTTCATTTTACTGGAACTTAGAGAGAGAGAGAGAGAAAGAGAGAGAGATGGACACAAAGACTGATCTTCTATCTGACTGACTCCCCAAAAGCCCACGACAGACAGGGCTGGGCATGGCCAGGAGCTCCAGCTGGGTCTCCCATGGGGGGTAGCAGGGATCCAAGTCCTTAGACCATCACCCGTTACCTCCTGTGGTGTGCATTAGCAGGAAGCTGGATCAGAAGCAGGGTAGGACAGAAACCCAGGCACCCTAACATGAGATGCAGGCATCCCAAGCGGAGTCTTGGCTGCAGTTCCAAGCACTTGATCCTTTTCATAATTTCCTGGCTGCTGCCTCCATCATTCCATTCAAGTAGCTCCTTATCAGACCCAGGGTCTCTACTTCTTACATGCAGAAGGAATTTTGAGTTTTCATTACAGTTGTGTTAGACACGACTGACAATGTCCTCCTCCTTAAAAGTCCTTGGCATCTCTGTTAGTTTACTTTGCTTCTGTCCACCCCTCAGCTGCTCCTTTTCAAACCTGAATTTGCCAGTTTACCTTCTTTTCCATTAACAGTTGGATGGAATTCCTCAAGGTTCAATTCTAGAGTCCTCATTCGTTTTCTTCATCTAGTCTCAGCATTTAGCTGATCTCCCTGACACCCACAGCTTCAGTTACCAAGACTTGTGAGAGATTTCCACAGCTAAAATTCTTGCCTCTGTACAACTGCTTACGGTGCTTCTTCATCTCAATAGCATTGTTAAGGGTTTAACTGTATCTCCTCAAAAGACTGTTCAAGTCCTGACTCCCAGTATTTCAGCATGTGACCTTCTTTGGAAATAAGGTCTTTGCAAACGTAGTTAAGATGAGGTCATAAGAGGGTAGCATGCACCCCTAATGCAATTATGACTGGTGTCCTTAGAAGAGAAAGGAGAACAGGATAAAAACAGAGAGAATGTCATGTGGTGACGGAAGCAGAAATTGGAGTTACAGTGTTACAAGCCAAGGAATTCTCAGGGCTCCTAGAAGCTAGACAAGGCAAGGGAGAATCTTCACCGAGAAAACCAATGCTAGAAAACAGATACAAGCCCCGTGACCTTCCATTAGCCTCTACTTTACTCCCCAGAGACAGATAATAAAGACTCATCAGTTGTACTTAAAACATATATATCCCTAATTCATGCATGTTTACATGAGCTTCCAATCTACTGAAATCTAATTCATCACTAAACACCCATGGGCTTTTATGTTACAGCCATGTTTAGATTCTGAGATCGTTCATGCTGAGTTGCTCCATGGGTTATGGCCTGGGGCAATGCACTCTGGGATCAGTTTAATGAGCAGTGAGATGAATTGTGTGTGTGTGTGTGTGGAAAGAGAGAGAGAGGTTGAGGATTTTGTGTCTCTGCCTTCCTGGAGTTACAGCTTTCACTACATTAAAGGGCAAAAGAATTTTCAGAAGTACTCCCTTATTGAAGTGCTTCTATCCTAGGAAAGGTTTGGATGAGACAGGATATGAGAAACTGAGCCAGCAAAGTCCAAGCTTGTATCTTTTTCTTGAACTCCAAATTTCACAGAAAGCCCTCTAGCAGAATTTCTAATCATCTATAGACGCCTTCTTTGATGAGCAAACTAAACCGATCTAGGAGAGTCATCAATATGGAGATGCATGGATAATAAAGAATAAAACCGTGATCTCTTTTGTATCTGATGAAGACCTGCCACACATTGGCCGCTGCAAGTACTGTCAGTGGTCAACATTTCCACCTCCTGAGTAGGACTCTGGCCCAGTCTTGTGGGGTATTTACTGTTACAGTAGCCAGTACTTACTTGTTGTTAAAGATATCCCAACCGCAATTAATTACAAAGTTTCTTTCATCTAACACAGGGCTTCAGACCAGCCCAGCTCTGGCCATTGTGAAATTTGGGAGAGTGAAACAGCAGATGGAAGATTTTCTTTTTCTCTCTCTCCCTGGTAACTCTGACTTTCAAGTAAAATAAATCTTTGAAAAAAAAAAAAAGACACAAATTGCAATGTCTCCACGAATAGAGATTCTGTTTCTGTAGATTTGGAGCCAGGTACAGGAATCTGTATTTTTGAAAAGGTGCCAGGCCATGCTGATGAGTAGCCATGTTTGGAAACATTGTTGTAGATAAACTTAATTGATTGTTAAAGACAGTGTGTCCTTGTGGGTCAAGCACGAATGGCAGGTGGATCATAGGTAAGTATCTTTTGATATTTTCATTAGAATTTGTCCTTTACTCATCTCTCTTGGGTTTGATGTTTGGGCTAGGTCTTCTGTCTGTATGGCTCTGACTCTGTTTGGCCTTCTATTAATCATAATGGATCTGCTAGAATAATTCCTGCATAAACCACTGGTGCTCTTTTAGCTGTAATTGTTTTACAATTTCTAATAATTTTCAATGACTGTATTCTACTTTAGCATTATTTGCCCTAATTCCCATTCCTCCTAGAATTACCACCTACTTCCATGATCATCTGCAATCAACAACAGTTATAATTGATTTGTGAATACCTTCATGAAGTTCAAAGCCACAGGATGAGCATAGGAGAACTTTTCCTCAAGAGTTTCCTGTACAACAAAGTGAAGGGTTTCAGTATTACATGACAATAAAGTAATGCATATTTTGTATGTATTAGTATATACATACTAGTATATATTAGTGGATACATAATATTAGTATATACATACATAGTATCTATGTAGTAACTTCAGGGACAGAGTTGTACTACGCTTTTAAAGACTGTTACACATTGCACCTTTATATAATTTCACACTACAGGGTGAAGGTTTGAGAGGTGTTAAGACAGAAGTTCATTTCCTGAGGCACTTTGGCAGGGGCTGCATCAGTGTGGGCCCTCAATGCGCTCCTGTGAAATCCTGCCATGTGGCCTGGTCTTTTTCTGAGCCAGTTTTGAACCTTTCTGAGCATACACTGGGACCCACGTGTAAGAGTCCCACAGAAATCAACAGAAACAACAGTATTATGGGAAGGGCAAGTTTTAACGTAGTGGTACCACTCTGCTTATTTAGCTAGGCAGCGGGTGCCCGTGCGTTCGTTGCATTTTATTCATTAAACATATACACACATTATTGAATAACCTTTGCCCTGATTTGATCTTTGACTTAAAAAAAAATTATTTAGGGATTTCTGACGGAGAAGAAATCCAATATAATTAACAAGGTATTATTTGAAACAATTAATCTTAAATGTACAGCATCCAGACATTGGACCATCGGAACCTCCAATTGGGACGTGTCCTAACTCACATTCTAGCTTCCTAGACGTTTCCTTGTTCCTGTACCACCTGTCTTTTTCCCAATAGCTCTTTCTTTCTGTAGGCTGATTCCAGATCCTAGTGGGTCTAACAGGTCACAGCCTGAACTCAGGCACACTGAAGTACTGAATATCTGCAGAGAATAAGAGGGTCAGGCAGCCCCTGATGGGTTCAAGACCAAGGTGGAGGTTCCGGCTGGGTATGGAGAGTTTGGCTGTGCTCTGCAGCCTAAGGGACAACAAAGGACCATTCTGCAGCATGACTGGCCTTCCACAGGAAAATATCAATCAGGGAAAAAAAGGGTTTTTATCGATTTGCGCTCTGTTTCACAAGTTGGAAAGATTTAAGTGGATGCATTTCTTCAAAATAAAGATTACTGTAAGCACTGTTGGTAAGGATGTAATTATTTCAGGGAAAGTGAACCTAGCACTTTGCCCGTAAGGGTTAAGGTGTATGAGTGAGGCATAAAAGTGCCTGCCTTTTGAAATCAGAATAGTGAGGACAGGCAGATATGGAAAGCATTTTCTTGGCAGTTTTTTTTTTTAAATGCAGTTTCTTCAAAATATGTCAGTATGTCCTAAGAAAACAGAAACCAAAAGTCTAAATGTTAAAAATGAAACAACTCCTTGTGAGACAGGAATCATGCAAACAATACTGCACCCCAGTGAGGCTCACCATGTCTTCTGGTTCAGGGATGCTGATGCCATGGAAAAACTGGTTACTCTTAAAGATGGACTGATGTCGTGGGATTAGTTTCCCTGTAAGATACAACCCGGCAAAACACATGATGAAGGTGGTCACCAAGAGCGAAATGCAAGCCTGGCTGCTTTGTGAGGTGCATGATGGTTATTCGCCATGCTTCAAACTACATCTCATCCAGCCACCAACAGTCTCACCACAGTGGTGGCCATGTCTTTATCACCACCGCACCTGTGGGGACAGCGCTTCTCAGGCAGGTTCCATAGTGGGGCCCAGAGCACACGGTGACTAAGTGACAGAGCAGAGATTTAAGCTTAGGTGGGACTAATGTCTGTCCACTGTACATTTCCAGAATGTACCAACAACACACACCAAAGACATGGCCTGCAGCCACACTGTACCCCATGTGTTCATGCAGTGTTGTACAGGACAGGGCATCGTCCAGCAGCCAGTCAGGACAGCCAACTACTCCTGAGCGTGGAGGTTTCACCTTCTTTGTACCCACATGACTGGAGGGAAGCTGCAGCTGACCTTTGGGCTATACTCCATTTTCATCAGCTGGAGATGGATAACGACTGCCAAGAAAGCTGACACATGATTGAAAGGTCATGAAAAACACATGATCAGAAAAAACTAAATCTCAAGTCCCATTCCTGTTTCATTTTTAATTGGCTGTATGACTGTGTCAATGACGGAGGCTCCCTGAGTCTCAGTTTCCTCATGGATGAAATGAGTACAATGAAAATGAAAACTCTTTTTAAAAGATATATTTTACTTGAGTCAGTGTTAGAGAGAGAGAAGGATCTTCACCTGCTGGTTCACTCTCTAAATGGCCACAATGGCCAGAACTGAGCTGGTCAGAAGCCAGGAGCCAAGAGCGTCTTCTAACCCTCCCAAATGGATTCATGGTCCCAAGTTCCTTTTGCATGACAACAGCAGAATGAAGTAGGTGAAATGCTATAGGCCTGCAAATCCTAAAACATTTATCATCTGGACTTTTGCTGAGCCTGATCTAGAGTTCTCAGTGAACAGAAGTTGTGTTTGGTCAAGTATCTCTTAGACTAAGCTCTAGGCAGCTGACTCACACCCATATTTCTGTCTCAGCCCTCCAGGGAAAGTAAATGTATAGTTTAGTCCATGGCTAACTGACCCTTTTCGGAAAAATATTTGAAAAGTCACTAAGAGAGCAGTTAAGACTATGTATTGGGAAAAGGACTGGACTTTGGCTACAATCCCAAATCAGATCAAGATAAACAAGCAATAAAGCCCTTGTTTGGGTTTGCATTATAATAGGTGTGCAAATACTATAACCATTTAGCAAGCCTGTAAGCCACAGAATGCAATTCATACCCAGTGTTCTGATGATCAGATAAAGTTGGTCCACATCTGATTTTCCTGGCCAGAGTGGCTGGCCTGTCAGGAGCTCTGCAAAAACACAACCGATGGCCCACACGTCCACTGAAGAACCATACTGGGTATCACCCACGAGAAGTTCAGGGGCTCGGTACCATCTGGTAGCAACGTAATCAGTGTAGGCATCTCCTGGAGCTGCAAATCATCCAACAGCTCAGGTGAGTCACATTCTCCCGACAGGTGAACCTGCGAACTTCACTCCCAAGGGCCGGGCAGGCATTCAGCTTTTAGTGGCTCTTGGGAGAGCATGGATGTCTAGCAAAGCAGGGCTCTGAGTGGACAGCTACGCTCCACACTAAGAAGGTAAAGTCAGCTTTCGAGAGCTCCCTCAGTAGTTCGCATCTACACCATCATGTGTAGCATCTACACCATTGTGCACACAGGGAGGAAATGAGTTTTCTTGTAGCCGTAACTTTAAGTTTAGACCAACTTAAACTTAACAATAAGTTAGCACAGTGAACCGCAGAAACAGAAGACACCTGGTTAGCACAGTGTTTATAAAGGATTAAACTGTGTTTTCCCAAAAGATGGGTCTGAATTCCTAGCTAGGTTAGGGTGGAGCCTCCAGTGACTGGTGCCCTCCCAAGGAGGTGATGCAGCTTGGTCTCTGGAGGAGCTGGTCCACTGTTTCCTGCAGCATTCTGTCATTTCACATTCTCACCAACGATGCCTGAGGGCTCCACTTTCTACATGTAGTCATCAACCGTTGTTATTTGGTTCTTTTTGTGTGCCCTTTTTTCCCCTAATAGCTGTCCTTAATGGGTATTAAATGGCATCTCCGTGTGGTTTTGATTTGCATATCGGTTAGTGACACTGGGCATCTTCATTTGTTTATTGACCAAGAGAGGTGTCTTCTGTTCTGCGGTTCACTTTTCAAATGGCCACAATGGCTAGGGCTGGGCTAAGTAAAAGCCAAGAGCCTCCCACAAGTGTGACATGGCCCAAACAGTGGCACCATCATCCACTGCTCCCCGAGTTGAGCCAGAAGTGTAACAGCCAGGACTTGAACTGGCACCCATATGGGATACTGATGCTACAGTTGGGTCTCGTCCGCTATGCCACAATGCTGGCCCCATAACTGGAATTTCTGAGGGTTCACCACCCAGACACTTTTGGAGTATTCATGCCATCAAAACTTCCAAGACTAATGACCCTCCTGCTGAACTCAGCTTCAAGATTCTTCAATCAGAGAGACTGAGTTCAAGAAGATTATAGAATGCTCAGCAGGAAAGCCAGAACACATATTCATTAAAAAAAATCAAATACAAATATTTTCAGCAGCACTGCTGGCTAATGAGGAAAAATTCCTCAAAGGAATCCAATGTTTGTGTTCTGAAGGTAATGACTTGTATATGTAAGATTTTTTAAAATTTCCTTTTGATAGAAAACTGGGTGTGTTTTTTTTTTTTTGATGTATTAGATTAATTTCCAAGGGGGGAAAAACCCCAAATCTCCAACTCTGCATCTTTGGGTGGGGATTTATTCTCCACCTCATTTCATTAGCAGAGCAGTTGCGTTCCGGCCATTTCCTCTGTGTTTCCTGGCTAGCTGAGATTTTACCATGTAGGTAAGCTACCTTTTCACTTCCTTGTACACCCCAGTTTCCCTTCTCACTCATCACCTCCTAAACATTTTCTGACACCACTGAACATTCTGCAAGCACCCATGCTGATAGGGGCCTCTTATTTCCTGATGTGGATGCACTGTGGAGCTGTATTCCTAACTCACAGATTCGTTCCCGGCATTTGTGTGTCTCTCTCCAGCGCGATTAGCCTCAAGATCTCGTTCTCATACAACCCCAAGCACAGCGGCCTCAAAAAGACTTCATCAGTTTTTATTCTTGCCCAGCTCTCCCAAATGCATTGTTACATCACCTGGGTGTGGATCACAGCAGGACACGGACTGTGTACCATCTCATACGGTAGCATGGGTGTTGCTAGGATGCCTGCTGCACAGTTCTAGATTCGGGGACAGTCCATTACTGGCACCCATGCCCTTTCAGTACCTCCATGCCTGGGATGGTTTCCTTTTGCTTAGCATCATCTCCGTGCCTTCTCTGTCATCTTTAGTTTATCCTTCTAGTGTCATTAGTTCCACGAAGTTTTCTTCCCTCCCCATCCCCAACTCTCCTCACTCTCACGGACATCTCCCTCCTGGGAACTGGCTGCAACGTCACTTGAGTACTTTCATCCTGCCAACTATCTCCTATTATTCTCTTGTTTCTGCTACTTCGGATGGTAAGTGCGTGCAGATCGGAAATGCATCTTGCAATTCCTTTCCTCTCTGCGGGATACAGTGCACAGAGGTACCTTCCAATCCATTCTAGCTGAACAGAATGGGGTTGAAGTGCGCTACTATAAGTAATGTCCTGACCACAAGTCTAAAGGGAGATTTTCCTTCTTGAATAACAACAGCACAATACTTCGCTTACATTCAATATCTAAAGTAAGAATTTAAATTACAGCAGTTTATAATCATCACAAATGGATAAAGCTAATAAAAACAGAGAAAAAGAAAAAAGATTGCTGCCACTCACTCAGAATTCGTGCAAAGCCGAAGTCACAGATCTTGATTATTCCTTGCTTAGTGATTAAAATATTCTCAGGCTTCACATCTCTGTGAATACACTGCAAAACAATATTTGCTTATTTTCCTGAGACATCAAAATGACAAAGAATTAAACACTGTCTGTTTAAATGTTTGATAAACATAGCCTGTGAGATAAAAAACAAATGAGTTTCATTTTTGTAAGACAACTTAAATTGGTAATTCAATTTAAATAGGCAAGTATGTCTTATCAAAAAAGTCCAAGTGTTATACTACTGAACAAATTGAAAAAAAAAATCATACTTGAAAATTGTATCGGGCCCGGCGCGGTGGCACAAGTGGTTAAGGTCCTCGCCTAGCACGCCCGGGATCCCATATGGGCGCCGGTTCTAATCCCGGCAGCCCCGCTTCCCTTCCAGCTCCCTGCCTGTGGCCTGGGAAGGCAGTCGAGGACGGCCCAAAGCTTTGGGACCCTGCACCCGCGTGGGAGACCCGGAAGAGGCTCCTGGCTTCGGATCGGCATAGTATCGGCCCGTTGCGCTTACTTGGGGAGTGAATCATCGGACGGAAGATCTTCCTCTCTGTCTCTCCTCTCTGTATATCCGCCTTTCCAATGAGAAAATAATAAAAATAAATCTTTAAAAAAAAAAAAAAAGAAAAGAAAATTGTATCGATTTCTTTAAGGTAGGAAGGATCATGCAGTCATTTCTTTTGCTTTCTACTGGATCCTGTTTGATCTCTAAGACATAAACCCTAAATGACATAGGACTCTGAGTAACAACTGATGTCAGTTAGGATTCAGGCACAATAACTCCCACCGATCTGAGAAGCTAGAGAAGCATTTCATTGACTACAAAAGCCCAAATCCTCCTCTAGGGAGAGCGACCCGTTACTTATCTTCTGGGTCGGGACAATCCAGCGTGAAAGGGTGCCAACATTGGCCCCAGTACAACAGGCTGGGAGTGGAACCATGCAGGGTGAGCTTGGATGCAGAGTCCGTCACCTGCCTGCTGCAGCATACTCACATCTCACAATCGAGGAGTGGCTTTGCAGATGTGGGGCTGCTGTGAAGAAACACCCTATGCCCTGCTCTGCTATCTTTCCAGTTATCTACACCTCCTCCTCTGCAAAAGAGGAAAATAATAATAATTTCCTTCTCCCTCCAGCCCTCAGAGCTCTGGCCTTCTCAAGGCATTTCCATATGTAATGTTCCAACCTTGCAACAATTCTACGATTGCAGGAGCCTGAAGGTACTTCCGCATGTATTATTTCACCCTTGCAGCAATTCTGTGATTGCAGGAGCCTGCTTTCCTCTGTCTGGAACAAGCGTACAGAGTCAAACGCTCTCTGCTTCTCTCTGTCACCTGTCAGCTCTTCCACTACCCTTGCCAAGCACACAGTTTTGAAAAAAAAAATTTCTTTGCTTCTATAACAGCTGTCTAGGAAGAGGGAAGACTGAATTGTAAGTTTATTTTAGGTACTAGTAAGGGAATCTGGATCAATTACTGCCAACTGTTTACAATGTATATGAGCAGCAGTTAAAAGAAACACCTGTAAGCCTCTTAAGAGCCTAAGGCTTTAGATAATAATTTTTGAAAAGTGTAATTTTAAAATATAACTTCTACAAGTACATTGGTGCAAGTTATGTCCATCAAATGAGTCTGTATAAAATTTCAAAATTTCTGGAGCAGAGAAAATGGCCTGACAAATAAGCAGGATTACATTGGTACTTTTCAGTCTACTCAAATACTTTTGGGCCTAATGCAAATCCTTGTGAAATTTACCACATTTTTAACTAAAAAAAATATAAAGGGAGATGCAATATTGACATGTGCCAAAGAATACAAGCTTTCATTTTTGTAGATACAGATAAGCTATTAATAAAGGATATAATAATGTATAAAGAAAAAGGAGTCAAAAATAATTGAAGCAGTAAGACACAGAGCTTCGTGGAAGAGCTATATAGACACCCAGCCCTCATTGTCTCACCACAAAACCACATGTAAATTGAACTCTGCAAAGATCATTTTGCACCAAAGAACAAGAAACATGCAAGTCAGTATAGCAGAAGAATTTTTAAAAAGTCGGGTTTCACACTTAGGTTTTGGCAAACACTGCTAAGGTTGGGTCATGGTGACTGATGTAGCATCATTTTTATTTGGTTCTCAAGTTGGCTTCAAGAAGAGGTATCCATGATATTTAAAATTTGACCTCTTCAAGTTTAGGAGTCATTTCAAAAACCTCCCACACCAGCGATTTTGCTTCTTAAGCCCTGACTAAACAATAGTGTTGTGGGCCCGTATTATAGTAGCCGTAGGTTAGACTAGTGTCTGAGACGGCAGTGTTTCATATGGACACTGCTGACTTCAGTGTCACCTGTTCTGCTTCCAGTCCAGTTCCCTGCAGCCAAAGATGGCCCAGACACTTGGGTCCCTGTACCCACACTGGAGACCCACATGAAGTCCAATTTATTCTTATCTTTAAGAGACCATCTCTTGTCTGCACCAGTTCTAGAAGTCATCCTTTCCCTGCTGCCCTTTATTCTATTCTGAGTTTGCCAACATGTGTCTTGTACTCATTCTCATTTTATTTAGGAAATTTGCTGTGTCAGTAAAAATCCCTGAAACCAAGTGGTGTCAGAAGTGCTGTGTCGGTAAGTGAGGGGACACTCGCATCGACCCTCCTGCGCTGCACAGCAGTCAAGGCAGACCTGCCCTGAAATGTGCTTTAAGCAGTACAACCAGGGCATCCTGCCAGCCATGCTTCACGGTTCTCCCCTGAATAAATTCCTTGCCATTGTGTCCCAGCGTAGACTAAGCCTGAGACAGCACCTTGCACGCTACAGCAGGAGAACGAGCTGACTGGTTCAAACCAGAGTGCTTTACCGGCCCGTCCTGGTGGGTGCTGCTACTGGTCGTCCTTCCCCGCTGTGCTCGGCAGGACTGTGTTCATTCTCTCAGCTGTGTGCGTGTGCCTCTGGTGATGGGAAGCCCTGAGCTCCTAATGTGAGGGTTAGAGTCTCTGTCCACATGACCCTAGTCTAAAATCTTCCACTTGGGAATTCAGCTTCCATTTGTGGTGCTGGTATCCCTTGTTGGCGGGCTCTGCATTCCCAACCCAATTTCCTGCAAATGTGCCTGAGTGACAGAGATGGCCCTAGTACTTGGGTTCCTGCCACCCCTCCAGGAGATCTTGAGGGAATTTCTGGTTCCTGGCTTCCAAGTGATCCAGCCCTGGCCATTATGGGCATCTGAGGAATGAGCTAGGAGATGAAACTTCTCTGTTTCTCAATCTTCCCTTCCCCCTCTGCCTCTCAAATGAGCAAATCTGCCTTAAAAAACAAACACACAAAAAACAAAACAAAAAAGCCAGAAATCTTTAAGAGCAATCACAAACCTTTTGGCAACCATAGGAGCACTCTGACCCTTCCTAAGCAACAGACATGGGTTCAATTCAGCATCACGTTGACCAAGAAGGGCACAGTCTATGTATACCAGGAGAAACGTTCTGTGTGTTGTGAACAGCCTCCCTGGACCATGCACAGGGAATAGAAGCTTTTGGTTTGTTTTAACAAAATCCTTACTGACTCTCCTACAATGAACCACCATTTTGTATTTTCTTTTTCTGCAGCCCTGGACTATTATGGTAGACACGTGGCTGGCAGCAAAACTGCCCAGATGGCCGTCTGCAGTGCGCCTCGGCGTTTCTTCATCTAGGCACAAACTCAAAAGCCTTACGTACTCTGCAGAGCTGTCATCACAGCCAAAGCATCCAGGAGCCAACTTGATGAAGCTCCCACTGGTCTAATTAATGGGATAAATTCAGCATCCGAGGGAACACGCACATCCAAGGATTGAACACTTCATATACACACAATCCGTGCTCACAAGGATGCCCTTCCCTCCAAATCTCTCATGGTTCAGTGCTGGAGGTCGCCGACATCCAACCCATCATTCTGAGGAGTAACAAATAAAGCACCGTGTCTTTAACAGCAACCTGAGTTCATGAGGTTAGTTTCTTTCTCATGCAATTCCAATTAATATATGCAGACTGAACAATGAAAGAGAAAATGACCATCTTTTACCCTTAAGAAATCCTGGATACAGGCAACAGTCATCACCGGACACTTAGGCTCTCAGGGAGAAGGGAGGCGAGGGAGACAGCCAACAGGGGAGCTCATGCCGGAACATGACCAACAGTGGGACAAAGAGCCACCATATGCCTCCCGTTGGTGATGCAACCAGGAGGTTACAGCTCTACATATGAGGAACTTTCTGAAAAAACTCAAATGCAATGTAAAGTCTCTGAGTAACAACTCTCAGGAAATGTGGGTGAAACACCCGATTGTATTATACACCAGGAGTGAGCCATCAGCTCATTTATATAACTCAGGGTGTGCAAAGCATGTTTCTTGGGTCAGCGACTTCAGCATCCTCAGGGAAATCAGAAATGCAGGTTCTTTGGTTCTGCCCAGACCTATTGATCAAATTAGAAACTTGGGTGTGGGGTAGGCAGGGAATAGCAAGCTCCTGGTGATCCTGATGCATACTCCAGTTTGAATTCCAGGTGCTGAGGAACTTCCTGGATATTTAGATCCATTTGGGCATATCATTCAAGGGCCATACAAAACATTAACTTAAACATTAGCCTGGTGTAGGTTTGCTGAGCTCTGCCTCTGTGTGCTTGCAGGAGCAGATCAAATGGTTCTCTGGGTCTTACATAGCCCATGGGCCAGACTTTTCCCAAAATCAACAATATAGAAAATGAAATCAAAACATTTCTCCCACCCCTCTGGGGAGAGGGAAACTGTTACAGAATAAAAAACTTAAGAGGCATAATTTAAAGAACCAAGTATCATGGCACATCTGATCTGAAAACTTATTTTAACCTAGTTTGATATGGAGGAAGATGGTTGTGGTGTGATGGTCATGGAGGGGAGAATGGGGAGGCAGAAAGGGGGAGGGGGAATCCCTGTACCTACAAAACCATATCATGGACAATAACAATAAAAATTAAAAAGTAGTCATTAGTAATGCAGCAACAGGAGGCATTAAGTTTATACAAACTTTTAATTCACAAAGAATTAGTAATCTGGTTCTTACATAACCTGAAAAAGGACCTTATACTACACGTCCTTTTCTCATGTCCCGGGATTTTCTTTTGCCTTGCTACTCTGATTCTTTCTTTCCCCCACCACACATTCTGCCTGCTTCCAAAAGACCTCTGAGGTTTTGGGAACAAAAGAGGCATCATGAAGGAATAAACACCTTAGAAAAACGGTACTTACGTTATGCTTATGACAGAAATTAAGAGCTTGAAGTGTCTGCCACAACACACTTTTAATCACTCCATCTGTAACACTGGGGGAAAAGACAAAAAGCAAAAAGGCCATGAAAACTCCTAGGGCAGCAGGCCAGGGGCAAGGGCTGGGAACTAGAGGAATGGTGGGCCAGCTCACAGTCAACCCACACAGCGCCAAGGGGCACCCCAGGAGGAGAGAGCGCCGGACGGAGAATTACCAAGGGACAGCCATGCCAAATGACTGTTATTATTTTGGGGTAGCAAGATTTTTACTTCTTACTTTTCTTTATTGTTTGAATTTCTGTGATAAGTGTGTTATCATTTTACATTTGTAAAGATTGAAATTATTAAAAATTACTTAAGTGTAAGTTAGTAAAGCAGCGTTCATTAAAACTCTCTACTTCTTGCATCAACAGTCTTTTTAAAAAGTTTTAATAAAATTTACTTTTTTTTCAAAGTTATTTATTTGAAAGGAAAAGTAACACACAGAGAGAGAAAAAGACAAAGAGACTGATACTCTATGCACTGGTTCTCTCCCTGTTGGCTCCAATGGCCAGGGCTGGCTGGGCCAGGCTAAAGCCAGCTGGTTCTCCCAAGGAGCCTGGCCATTTTCCACTACTTTCCCTGGCATTGGGATGGATATCTCAAGCAGTGGCTTAACCTGCTGAGCAATAAGGCCAGTCCTTCTTCATTTAAAAAAAATTATTATTCTTTTTTTAATTGCAAAGTCAGATACACAGAGGAGGAGAGACAAAAAGGAAGATCTTCCAGCTGATGATTCACTTCCCAAGTGACCGCAATGGCTGGAGCTGAGCCAGTCCGAAGTCAGGAGCCAAGAATTTCCTCCAGCTCTCCCATGCAGGTGGCAGGATCCCAAGGCTTTGCGCCGTCATTAACTGCTTTCCTGGCCACAAGCAGGGGGTTGGATGGGAAGTTGGGCTGCGAGGATTAGAACTGGTGACCATATGGGATCCCTGTGTTTAAGGCAAGGACTTTAGTCGCTAGGCCAGCATTACTATGAAATTTCAAATAAATGCATTTGTTGAGGTGGGGAGGGAATAGGAGGAATAGGATGGGGAGGAGGGGGGAGGGTTGGGAGGGATGAGGCAGGTGCAGAAAGCCTCTAGGTGGCACCAAAAATCCCCTCCAAGAATAGCCACCCTGGACTCATTTAAGTGAGGGCCACCAAACAGAAGACAACAAACACAGAGTTTTACCCCAAGCTTCTCCATCACCACTGCTTAAGCTAGGCACGTCTTAGTCTTGCCCTACTTCCCTGGCCCACTCCCCTGCAGACCAGCGAACCTCGCCTGGGAGCAGACCCCAATAAACACTAGTTTTACCATCATTCTGGTCTTGGTAGCCCTGCTGTTTTGGTGCAATTTTTTTTTAAAAAAATTTAACAGCATTCATATGGCTGGAAGCTTTTCAAGTATAAAAAGTGTGTTCAGGAAGACTGAACATCAGCCTAAGCACCCGTTTACCCTCTGTAATTTACCCTGTGTCCTTCAGAAACATCTGATGCAAACAGAACCAATATTAACACGTACACATGTGTTTCAGGGGCTGTCACAGATCTCATTACATGGATGTATTTTAATGTATTGAATGATTTGCCTCAATGATGAGCAGTTCGGTTTCTAGAAACACTTGAAATCAAGATCTGTAAGTATTCGCCTTACTGTGGTTGCAAAATTATCTCATTAGGATAAAGCTTAGAAGTGGGAGAGGTCTGGGACCAAAGGTACTTATTTATTTATTTATTTATAATATATTTTTATTGTGAATTATGTGGTACAATTTCGTATAGACTGGGATTCCCCCCACAAACTCACACCCCCGACAGATTTCCCCTATTTTACTAAAATGGTGCTGTCCTTCGTAAGGAATCATCATTCTATCAGTCTCTTATGTAAGTGCAGGTACCTTTTTATTAAGATACTGGGTTAGTTCGCATGTAGATTTTTGTCTCGCCACCATTTCTGCATCTGCCCACCGCTACTACTGTGTCCTATTACAACATCCCACACATGCTTAAAAGCAAGCACAGGGTGGAGCGCCCTCTTTAAAAACTCAACAGGCATTTTATACAATGCATTCTTGGCAACAGAACATGGACAACATTTACCAAACATGATAAGCAGAGTTGTCAGTCTCTTTTATATAAAGGACAGCCAGATTACAGAAATGAAGACAGAAAATTTTAAGAAAACGTGTATTTTCCTAAAGAGACTGCTTCCACTGGCAAAGATCTTGACTAGCCTCTTGTTCAGTCGTCCCAAAACAATTCTTCCTGTGATGGGGGGATTTGGCTTCCACTTTGTGAAGAGAACCTCCATTCTGTATACTTGCATTTTTGCTTTAATGTTTTCTATAGAAACAACTTTTGGTGTTGTAGAAGCTGCTTCCTGTTTTTTTGAAGGATTCTTGACCCTTGGGCCCTGTGTTGATGATTTTGAGTCTTTTGCATTCTGGTTTGATTTTTATGCATTTTTGACTGGAGTATCTCATGCAGATTTCTTTGTTGGGGATTTTTCTTCAGCTTCTTTCTCATCTTCATCTGCAGCAAGCTTTACTTTTTCCTGTAGTACCTGGCTGCCATCTCCAGGGGGGCAGACTGCTTTCCAGACACTCTGAATAGCGTCACATCTTCTGGGTGTTTCTCTGGTTCTTCCTCTTCCTTGACAGCTATGAAGTGATTCCCATGAACACACAGAGGCCCCGAGCCACACTCCAACCTTAAGACAGCAGGTGGTGTGATTTCAAAACCCCCAACACAGGCTGTTGCCTGAATAGCCATTTTCAAAGTTGCCACAGTGACTTTGATTGGACTGCCTTTACAACTCATGACCTCTGCTTCAACAAGGCACACTTCATTGTGGGCACCAGCGCCTAAACTGACTGTTTTTTAAAGATAACTGGTGCTCACTCTTATCACTGTCCATTTTCAAGTGGTAATTGTTATTTACTTCACAGCCTAAAAAGATAGCCCTGGGGCCTCAGGGAGCCCATCTGTGTCCATGAATCCTTCATGTTATGGCGGGATGAACTGAGGTGGGAGAGAAGGCAGACTAAGATGCCCACTGCTGCAAAGAGCAGCCATGCAGGATGGAATCACGCCAGGTCACATGGTACATTTTGATCTTGAACCACTGAACTGGAGATGCACACCTGAGACCTGGTTTGGCAGGGGACAGGGGGTGGGGAGGTTGCATACTTGGAAGAGGGCTGTGAATTCAGCCAGTGCGTGATCGTGGGAAGCACTGAAGCATGTGCTGGGGTTATTTGGTAATGGTTTTGTGCACCTGGTATAAAGGCAGACTTACAACCAAAGAGGGGCCAGACAGAAGAAAGGTCCCATAAGAATGGGAAGCTGAGCTTCATGTCCTACACTTGATCTTAGCCAAAAGGTGGAGAAGCAATTGAGCTTCATGTCCTTGGCAGATTTTCCATGCTGTGATTTTTCACCGGGGATCTGGGAAATGTGCACTTTGGGAGAATTCTGCTTTGTGTATCCATCTCTGTAAGTTAGAGCAACTGCATTCTCTTTAGCTTTTCTGTTGGTGCTTTTCCATAATGCACATCACTGTCCCATGACGATACTTTCACATTTACCCACTGCCAAACTACCCTCTCTGGGGAAGGTTATACCCACTTCTACTCCCACCCAACATCTGTGCAGGCAAGTCCCTTGCTTCTACTGTCTTGCCAACATTTGGGTTTGCCAATGTTACATTTGCCAATCTAGTTAATGAAAAATATGTCTTATTTCTGGTTATTACTTGTTACTCAAGTTTTAATGGTTATTAATTTTCACAAGGCTATTGGACACTGTGGCTCTTCTCTTGTGTGTTACCACTCATTCTCTGACTGGGTTGTTAGCTTGAACCTTAATTTACAGAGACTCTGAGTTTAGCAGGGTCTGTCAGAGGCAATGCATACTTCTTCTTTGTGGATTGTCAGCTCTATTGATGGAGATGGGGATGTTTGTGTATTTTCCAAGGGTTTATTTTACCACGTATCATTTTACAAATACCAAGGTATCATTAATATGTAACTTGTCATTTTGAGGTTTTAAATAACATATTAAGGTCACTTTTGAGGACCTGGCCACAAGATGTGATCCCGTGAGGCTGGACTGTATATGGAGAAGCCGAAACCACTACAGGGAGGGAGGTCTTCTCACAACGGTTTGCTGAACTTACATCACAGTCATGGTGGCATGCCCTTGATCCCAGTGATCTGGTCCAACCATTTACTTTGACTTTGCTAATTACTAACGTGATGGAAGCATCCAATTCCCAGTAGGAAGTCTAGGAGAGCAGCCCTTTGGCCTGAGAGGATGCCTGGCTGAAGCACGGCTGGACCTAGTGGCCTAGCGGCTGATGCCTGGCTCCCACCCGGAGCTGCCTGAGCTTCACTTCAGGATCTGGCTCCTGACAGGCCCTCAGAGGCAGTGGTGAAGATTCAAGCATCCAGGAGACCTGGAAGGTGTTCCTGGATCCTGGCTGCAGCCCAGCCCAGCCTGGACCACTCCTACCTCTGGACCAGTCTTGGTTGTTGCAAGCATCTGGAGAATAATTCAGCTGATGGGAGCATGCTCATTCTCCCTCATCCTCTCTTACTTTAAGTAAATAAGACCGTAACCAAAATCCTTTTACACTTGAAATGTTTGTTCCTATTTCTTAAGCTGAATTCTTACAGAACTTTCTTTTCCTTTTTACTTAGAGCCAAACCTGAAACAACATTGTACAAACTGATTTTTTTTTTTTTAATGTAAGAGGCAGAGAGAATAGTCCAATGGTTATTTGAATACTTATGAAGATTTGCCAGAATCCCGGCTCTCTTGCTTCCTAGTTGTTCACCTTAGGCAAGGTATTGAAGATCTCTGTACTTTGGATTTTGCTCACATTTAGAAATATGAATAACTGGTGCTGGCATTGTGGTGCAGCAAACTAAGCTGCTGACTGCAGTGCTGGCTCCCCGTAGAGGAGTGCTGGTTTGAGTCCCAGCTCCTTTCCACAGCAGCTGGGAGGCCCATGGATTGTGGCTGCAGTACTTGAGGCCCTGCCATCCACAGAAAGACCGGAATGGAGTCTCTGTCTCCTGGCTTCAGCCGAGCCCAGCCCTGGCTGTTGCAGCCATTTGAGGAGTGAACCAGCAGATGACGGACATCTCTCTATCTCTGTCAGTCTGTCTTTAAAGAAAATACATTTTTTTCTTAAAAAAAAAAAGGAAAATAAATTCCACAAATATGTGGGTTTCAACATCCACAGGATTCAAGAGAGGCTCTGGAGATGAGACGGGGCCAGTAGATGGAGCTGACCAAGAATAGCAAGAAATTGAGAGGTGAGAGAGAAGTGGGAGCGTGGGGAAACCAACAAGGAGGCTGGCATGGCTGGAGCCTGAGTGAAGGGCACGAGGCACCTGGCAGAGGCCTTATGGATCTAGATCTTGCTCAGGAATTACAATGTCACAGCACCTCCAGAGGCGTTGGAAGGAAGGAAGGAAGGAAGGAAGGAAGGAAGGAAGGAAGGAAGGAAGGCAGGCACATAACACAGAGAAGGCAACTCTGGGATCCAGGCAGAGACAGGGTGCTTGGATAGGAAGGTCAATCAGCAGTTCCCCTCTCTCTTTCAGCAACTCTTTCAAATGAACAAAAATAAATCCATCTTTCTTGAAGTGGTATGGCCTATGTTATTTTATTTGTATTTCCATTTCTAGACCAAAGGACTACTGTGCAGTGGCACAGCTAAATACTTGAACACTTGAAAAATTAAAAAAATTTTTTTTAAAAAGTAGAGGGGAGGGTGGTGAGAGATCCTTACATCTTAAACACAGGAGTGGTCTGCGCTCCCCTTCGCCCCACACTGTCCATCCAGCAAGCTTTTGCTCCTTCCAAATTTTCAGCCCAACTGTCACCTTGCCTGTAGAATCTTACCTGACTCCCCAATGCCAGTCACAGCTTATGTTCCAGTGGACATGGAGAAAGCAAATCATTAAAATCTAAGCAGGGGAAATTACCTTTATACCAATGAAGCCATACATTATCTTCCCTACTAATCAAAGAAATTTAAAAAAAATTAACATGTACCATTTCTTACCACCTAGCTCCAGTGAGACTGGCCTACATTCAGAACTCAACTAACAACACCTGCTGGCGTGGATGTGGGGAAAAAGGCACCCTCCTTCACTGCTGGTAGAAGTGCAGGCTAGTACAACCACTGTGGAAATCATAATGCAGAGTGCTTGGAAAATTGCAAATAAACCTGTCATGTGACCCAGCTATCTCGCTCCTAGGAATATACCTAAAGGAGTGAAATCTGCATGTGAGAAGGGGATATGAAATCCTATATTTGCAGCAGCACAATCTACAATAACAAAGACATGGAAACAAAGAAGAGTGGTTAAAGAAACTGTGGTACATCTACTCCATGGCATATTATTCAGCTATTAAGAAGAATGAAATTATACTATTTACAAGCAGGTGGTCCCAACTAGAGACCATTATGTTCAGTGAAATGAGTCAATCACAAAAGAACAATTACCATATATTCTCTCTTATATAAGGAAACCAGCATGGAAAGTGTAACTTCAATAATCCGATCCATACTGGGTTTTGTTTTGTTTAGTTTTGTTGGCTGCATCCCATGTGTTTTGATGTTTTTTATTTCAGCTTTATTTATTCCAACTACTTTCTTTTCTCTTGTCGAATTAATCACTGGCTCATGGATTACATGGTGGCATCATTTTTCCCAAGAGACTTTTGTGTTTCCTTTTTGTCACCTATGTGTTGGTTACTCAGTGGTGCATTTTTTCATGGTGCTGTAATTTGTTGTTGTAGTTGTTGTTGAGGCTGTTCTAACTCATACCAGTTGTCAACCTTGTTTCATGGCTTCTCAATTATGGAAATGTATAATGATGGAGTACTGGGGTCTACCATATCCAGATGTGGAGGTATAATGCAACATGCATCGCTGCTTCCAGACGAAAGATGGATTTCCAATGAAACTGTTGGAAAAGTGCAGACAATGGGATGCTGGACTGTCTGACATTGTCTGTACCAGCAGTGGTGGGGTACACCTAAGTAAGAGACTGATGGAATTATGAATCCTTATGAAGGACTACACCATTGTAGCAAAATGGGGAAAAGGAGGGTAGGAGTTTGGGGGGAATCCCAGTCTATACAAAATTGTACGACATAATTAAAAAATTCAAGAAAAGGCACAATTTCTTATCTATCAAATTTGAAACCCCACCCTTTTTTTTTAAAACAAAATCAAGACACACAATATTACCAGCAGTCAAGGAATCAGACCTTCTCATTCACAGCTAGAGATGGTATAGCTAGTAGAGCAATTTGATAATATGCATTAATAGTTTTTAAGATGTTTTCATTTTTTGACTAAGACATTCCATCTCCTGGTTTATTCTCCAAATGACTGCAATGGCTGGAGCAAAATCAATCTAAACCCAGGAACCAGGAGTTTCTTCTGGATGATTCAAGGTCTTGGGCCATCCTCCACTGCTTTCCCAGGCCACAGCAGGGAGCTGAATTGGAAGTGGAGCAGCTGGGACAAGAACTGGTGCCCATACAACAGGCTGGCGCTGCAGATGAAGGCTTAGAACCCTGCACCATGGTGCCAGCCCCCTGTGATTTATATTTGTAATAAATTTCTTTCCTTTTATGGGTTTTTTGGTTGGTATTTTTTCTTTTGAGCAAAGCCTGAGTTGGAGGGAGGGATGGCCACATGAGTTGAAAACAGAATGGAAAGAACTGAAAAGAATATGGGTGTAGGGATTTGAAATTTGCCACAGTGAATTCTTTATATAAGGCAACTGAGAACTGGCCACACAGAATTTTCATTTGTAACTTACCCATTCGGGTTTCTTTCCAGCTCATTTAGAAGTGTATGATCACAGTATTCGAACACTAAATGCATTTTTCTCTTCCTCCTGAACACCTCAATGAGGTTCACAAGGTTGGGGTGTTTTAATTGCTGCAAAGGAATTGAATACAAGATTTAGTCACATGTTGCTAGCAATGGTTCCTCCTCAGACCTCTAAAAACTTGAAGAGCACAAGACCTTGATTTGTCATTTGGTTTGCAGCTTTGGTGGATGATTTTATACTCAGCAGAGAACTGCTCTTAGTGACTCATAGACACTGAAAGTTTTTATCTAATGTAGCCATAATTGATGGTAATCAAAGTGCTTGAATATCTCTTGTGACAGCAAATGGCCTACAAACACAACCACCGAGGTAAAATATGCTGTGAACATTATAGGTCAACTCCAAATATCCAAGGCATATGATAACCTGAATAAAAAACTGAGGCAAGAGCTGGCCTGGTAGTGCAATGGGTTGAGCTGCTACCTACAATGCCAACATTCCATATGGATGCTGGTTTGAGCTCTTCTGCTCCACTTCTGCTCCAGCTCCCTGCTAACGCTCCTGGAAGAACGGTGGAGCATGGCTCACATGCTTGGGCCCTTGCAAGCACATGGGAGATCCAGATGGAGGTCCTGGCTTCTTCTGTCTGATGGTTCACTCCCCAAGAGGCCACAACAGCTGGAGCGGAGCTGATCTGAAGCCAGGAGCCAGGAGTTTCTTCCAGGTCATCCACGCGGGTGCAGGGTCCCAAGGCTTTGGGTCATCCTTGATTGCTTTCCCAGGCCACAAGCAGGGAGCTGGATGGGAAGTGGAGCTGCCAAGATTAGAACTAGCACCCATATGGGATCCTGGCACATTCAAGGCGAGGACTTCAGCTGCTACACTATTGTGCTGGGCCCTAAAATTTTATTTTATTTTTGCCAGCAGGGTTTAAATTAAGTTTAGAGTCTAGCGTCAGCTCTCAGCAATATTTGGAGACTTCAGAAGTTCATGGAAAATATGGGATTCAAAGATAAGTGTACCCCAGCTGTAGGTAACTGCTTAGATTGCTTTGGACCTAGGCAAGAGTTATACTGCTAGTAAAAAAAAAAAAAAAAAACCAACAAGGCAACAACTGGTGGGCATTCTGGGCCTGATTAATGCCAAATTTGTGTTAACTATCTCAGTGTGCCAGTATATTTATCTGTTCTATTTTTTAAAGATATGTGAGGAATGTGGGGAACACTGGACCAGGACATACTACCCCAGCCGCAAAGAGAGGGCTGCAGATTGCCTGAGGAGGGGAGTCGGGGATGTTTGGAGTGAGAACAGCTAAGGGCATGTTTGAAGAGGGGGAATGACTTCTGGGATCTTTCATGGACCAGGAGCTGAGATGGAGTGGCTTAGCAGAGGGAAACAGGAGGACATGTCTGGGTCAGGCCAAGCCACCTGCTCACTTGGGAGACCTGGGCTGGGTTAAACAGCAATGTCTGTCACCTGCTGGTGCATGCAAAAGCTGGGGCATGTTGGTACGGGTTAGGATGTGGTATCAACGCATGGGTGTAGGAGCAGGGGTGGTGTGCCACATAAGCCTGGGCTACAACACCCACCAGAATGCTGGAGAACTGGATCTGACAGTATAATTTGTAGGGGACTTTTGGGCTCACCTCTGTGAGACTGCAACATCCACTGGTTAGTGCAGAGAGATGGGGTGAAGAGCTGAGTCATGCCAGGCTCATGGGAAGTATCCATTATCATACGCAAGTTCTGAGGCTGGGAATGGGCCTTGTAGGGGAAATTTTGGGACTCTCCTGCTAGGCTGCAGCTCCCACTGGTGAGTGCAAAAGTCAGGGTTAGGGGCAGACCAGGCTGGGAGGCTATATCACCCGTCAGCAGGTGCTGGTCGGATTTGGGGTGGGCCAGACTGGGCTAGGTTTCAGCATCTGTTAGATAGATGAAACTCATAAGCTAGAATGGGTGTGGGACAGGCTGGTGGGCTAGGCTAAGTTAGGGGTAGCACCCACTGGTGAGAGCTGGAATCGGTACGGGCCAGTTGAGCTAGGCTGCAGTACCCACAGCTTAGACTGGGCTGCAGCACTTGTTGGCACTCATCAGATCTGCAGCTGAGAGTGGGCCTGGCAAGAGAACTTGGGGAACTCCCTTACTTGGCCACAACTTCCACGGGTAAGCACAACAGTCAGGGCTGGGGGCATGCTATGCTGGGCTGGGCTGCAGTGCCCTTGGCATATGTGTGAACCACGTCTGGGGGCAGGCTGGGCTGGGCCAACCCATAATACACACTGGTATGAGTAAAAGTCATGATGGGATACAGGCCAAGCTGGGTTGAACTGCAATACCCACCAGTTCACATGAAGGTTGGGAGTGGGCCAGGCTGGGCTAGGTGGCTGCACCTGCTGGTGAGAACTGGGACTGAGGGCAAGATGGACTAGGCAGGGCTGAGCCAGACTGTTATCAGCTACTGGCGAATGCTGATATGGTGGCAGGCCATCTCAGACTGGGTCACAGCACCAGCTGGTGCACTCAGGACCCACAGCTGGGAGTGGGCCTGGTAGGGGAATTCTCTTGCTGGGATACTACTTCCACTGATTATCATGAGAGCTGGAACTAACGGCAGGCCATGCTGGGCTAGGCATATGAATGAGCCAGAATGGGTGTGGACCAGTTGAACGAGGCCTCAGCACCAGCTGGCAAGTGCTGGAACTGGGTATGTCATGTCAGACTGGACTGCAGTGCCCTCTGGTGGGCATGACATACAGGACAGGGAGCAGGCCTGGTAGGGGAATTGTAGGCACTCCTCTGCTGGGCTACAACTCCTGCTGGTGAGTTTGAGAACCAGGGCTGGGGGCAGGCCAGGCTGGTCAAGGCAGCAGCCCCTGTTGGCATACATGTGGGCCAGGTCTGGGAACAGGTTGGGCTGAGCTAAGCTACAGTACCAATGGGTATGCACGAGAGCCAGACAGGACGTGGAATGGATTGTGCTAGGCCACAGCACAAGCCTGCACACAAAAATCAGGTCTGGTAGGGGAAACCCCGAATAAGCTGTAGCATCTGCTGGTGTGTGTGAAGACTGGGATTGCTGCATGCTGGTCTGGACTAGGCTGCAGCACCTGTTAGTTCATCCTCATCAGATGATGGAAGGCAGAACACAGTGGAGGATACTCCTCGCCAAGCCTTACAGCAAGTTCCTGGCCTGGTGCATGCACTAGGGTAGACCTGGTCAGCCAACAGACCTTGGAAAGATTTTCTCAACCTTGGTGCAACAAAGCTGACAATGTCTCAAAACGATCAAAACCACTCAAGTAACACCCTTGAAATCTTCCCCACATTGGGCTCTCTAAGCAGTCATCCAATGACTGTCCCCCATCTCTGGGTGTTGATGTGGTCAGCTAGCAAGAGTGGCCCTCTGCCCTTCCCTCCCTGCGGACGGACGCAGGAGGGGAAAACAATTGAAACAGTTGTCCCGCCTACCTTCCTCTATGCCAAGACCTCCCTATCCTAATCAGAGAGCCACATGTGGATCTTTCTCAACTATGTAAACAATATTAAAAATACAAAATAGAAAAAAATATTATTGCATGAATGCAAGCAATCTTTAAATTCCATTAAGTTTTCTAAATAACTTTTTAAAGACCTGTACACTCAGTCTCAACTGTGGACACAATTAAACTGCCTATTCTAGGATCCCCCTCAGTGTGTGCTCTCAGCTTGTGCTATGTCAGTTCTAATTTTTGATTCTGTTGTATGTCCTAACACACACTTGTTTCATGTATCAAATTCTCTCCCAGACTGAAGCAATGCACAAGGCAGCCTCTGTATAATATTGAAACCAAATGAAAAATGCTGATTAGGTTCGAGAACCCACAATGACTATGACTATATAATTAACATATAAAGCAGGACTGTTCCAACAAACTGCACATGTGGTCACTCTGCCTATAACCAGGGCGACCATCCTCCTATAATTTTAGTAAATATATCAAAATACCATCAAGGGAATGCCAACCAGATAGCGCTCTGGGCCAAAAACTAAAACTATAAGCCAAGACTGTTTTATGCAGACCAAGATATATGATCACTCATAGAACTTATCTTCCCTGGTGTCTTCCCGGGAAAGTAGACAAATCAACTCCCCAGCCCTGCACTATTACTTACACAGAAGGATCTCTAATGAAAACACAGCGTTTGGCACACAGCAAAAGCTCAGTAAGCACTAGGCAAGCCCAGTAGAGAGTGTCAGGTGCGGGGCCTTCTGCTGCATGTCGCTACTTCATTATCTGCAAGCATAGCTTGACCAAAAAAAAAAAAAAAATCTGTAGCTATGGGGCTTTTGCTCAACAGTTTAGGAAAAGAAAATACATTATATTTTAGACATAAGCCCATAGGATCAAACAATGTCTGTGTCCTTCACGGGTTAACTTGGCAGAGAGGACAGGGTGAGCCAGCTGTTTGCGCTATGGAAACCACAGGATGCAGGTGAAGTGCACTTCTACTACGGAAAGAGGGGTACACAGCTACCACAGTCTGATGCAATGTCAAGGTTCAACCTCATCCAATCTCCTGCCTTTGGCAAGATTAGTAATTTACTTCTTTGCAAATCAAGTTCAGTTAGCTCAGAATGATGACCTTGCCTGAACTGAAATAGATAGTAAGTAGGGGGAGATAATGCAATTTAAAACAGTGGAGTTTGTGCATATGGCAAGATGGATTTGGTAGGGAAGGTTAGTGTTTAGGGCACATGTGGGTGTGACACACAGCGCACGTCTTTTCTGAGAGCAGAGATGACGCTGAGGGGAATCTGGCCACTTTTGACCTTAAAGCTCATGTTCAAATTGGGCACTTGCAGCCCAGAAGGTATTACCTGAGCAGTGGTTTCACTTGAAGATTTGGGAGGAGAAGGGGGAGGATGGGAAATGCGTTATTTCCTGGAGAACAACACTGTGAGATCATAACCACCCCTAGCTTTGCCCAGGGAAGGACACTAGAGCTGGCTGGCTGGCCGGCGCCCTCTGCTGGCCAAGGGGCAACAGTAAACTGCCTTTTTATTCTGATGGATGTACTTTTGAAAACTGCCTTTTGCACAAATTAGTTGAAAGAAGATGCTATAAAGGATATCTGGAAAGATGCTCTGAAGGATATCTTGTCTTTCTTTATACACTTCACAAATGAGGGTGAACCGTGTATTCTTGGAATCTCAGGGTCTTAAAGTCTGGCAGTAATTGTGAGAAATGCAGGGACTCGGGCCTATTTTAGAGCTGCCAGAGCAGTGTGCCCTGCAGCAGGACTTCCTGTGACCGTGAACACCCGGGAAACACTGTCCTACACCATATGGTTCTGAAATGCTTAGGAAAGGAATGAAAAACAGAGATCATAAAAGCCTTTATGGAAGCATGGTTTCCATCCCTGGGACTGACATCCGATGCTCTTCTAGAAGTGATGCAGCACAGGCAGGGGGACCAGTCAACATCACAGAAGGATGGAGGCACAGCACAGTCGCCTTGGGCCCTCTGGACCAGCAGGTGCTCCTTCAGTTGCTGGCAGGGAGAGGTACTTGGAGGGATTTCAAAGGAGGGCCGTGATTAGGGCTACAGGATCTAGGACAGTGTGGCTATTAACTAACCAGAATGAAAAGGTACTTTAGTGTTTTAATCAACCACACCCATGCTCATAAATATGCAGGAAAAAACAGCACGGGAGTGGCCAAAGTCCAAAGTAATGGCCACTTTATTTACCAAAATTGTTGATACCAACGAATTTGAACGCGGTGGAAAAAAGAAAGAACATTCCTTAACATTCTTTGTAACTTTTAACAAATGTATTTCACCCAGACCTTGGTCTAGATCCACCACAGAGTATCAACTTACCTTCAACACACGTATTTCTCGTAGTGCGATTTTTTTCACAACAGGGTCATCTTCAGACTCCACAAATTTCTTAATTGCGACTATTTGTCCAGAGGATTTATTTCTGCATTTGAATACAACACCGTAAGACCCTTCTCCAATCTTAGCTAGTTTTTCGTACTTTTCCATTATAGATGAGGTGACTTAAATTATTTATGGATTGATTGGCAGTGTAATGTTGCACCTGGAAAATAACAAGATTCATTCACCTTATGAAGTTTTAAGCAGGATAATCTCATAACTTATATAAAATCAATTTTCCCAGGATGTCAAAGGCTTATTTCCATAAACTGATATTTTTTAAATTTTATTTTTATTGGAAAGAGAGGAGACATAAAGATTTTCTGTACACTGGTTCACTCTTCAAATGGTTGTAATGGCTGGAGTTGAGCCAATCTGAAGCCAGGAGCCAGGAGCTTCTTCTTTGTCTGCCACACAAGTGCAGGGTCCCAAGGCTTGGGTCATCCTTTACTGCTTTCCCAGACAGGGAGCTGGAAGGAAAGTGGAACAGCCAGGACACAAACTGGCACCCAAATGGGTTCCCTGTACATGCAAGACAAGGATTTAGTCCCTGGGCCATCATGCCAGGTCCACTCATTTTAAATTCACTTAAAAATGCTAGACATAATTTTGTTTGGTTTAGTTCTGTGAATTTTTTTTTCCAGGCTTCACAAAGATCGCCTATATTATTTCTGATAATAGGTCTACTTAGTTCAGTCGAATTAAAAACATTTATGGAAATAAGTCTTCTCCGATCTATTGTTTTCAGTTTCCTCATGAGTTGAAAGATGATGCTGTGCAATTAAGCTGGTGCAATATTTCGTATTTTTGAATGTAGTGTTTGTCTTTTTCTTTCTGACTCAGATGCATACCACAATGGTTAGGAAGACAGGAAACAAAGCACTCTGCTTCCACCTGGTGGAAAGAAGAAAGAAGAAAGGTCGCCTGTTGAGCAGAGCAGCTTTACCAACAATCCTTAGGCCTCCAAGGGTCCATGGAGGGACAGATGCTTCAATTCCTCACCTCTAAGGAAATGATAAAATACAAAACAGAACGCAGATTTCACTAATGCTTCATTAACCCCGCCATGTCCATACAGACTCCTTTGCATATAGTGAGTTTATTTTTGTCCTGCATCTCCCATATGTGAATTTTTGTTAACTGAATTGCACATTAAATAAGGCCAATGCAATGAAATGAATGTCTAGAAATACACAATTTAAAAATTCTAATTTGTTTCCAAAATCAAACTTCACTGTATCCAGAAATGAATTGTTAGCACTTACATAACATTGTTCCATGCAAATTAGATATAACTTGCCCAAATACTCCACGAAGTGGGTGTTATTTCTACCCAATTGCACAAATGAGAAGATTGAGCAGGGCCTGCTGCAATGGCTCAACTGGCTAGTCCTTCCTTTGCAAGCACTGGAATTCCATATGGGCATTGGTTCGTGTCCTGGCTGCTCCACTTTCCATCCAGCTCCCTGCTTGTGGCTTTGGAAAGCAATGGAGGATGGCCCAGAGCCTTGGGACCCTGCTCCTGCAAAGATTTGGCACCCTCCTGACTCCTGGCTTTGGATCACTAAAGCCATCCTCCACTTGGCTTTGCTCTCTCAGCTCCGGCTGTTACAGCCATTGTGGGAATGAACAAGCAGACTGATGATCCTTCTGTCTGTTTCTCCTCTCTGGAAAAACACTTGTCCAATGGAAAAAGAAATCTTCAAACAAACAAAAAGGCACAGTGAATATGGTATAGGATTAGAACCTAAGAAGTAAGGTTCAAAATATAGCAATTTCAAAAAATTTTTATTTCAGAGGCTGAGAATGGGGGTGTGGGAATGGAGGACAGAAAGAGAGAGAGAGAGAATTTTGACCCATCAATTCACTCCTGACTGCTTGAGATGGTTGAGGCTGGGCTGGCCTGGGCCAAGCTGGCAGCAAGGAACTCACGCCAGGCTTCCTTGGGTGGCAGGAATTCAATCACTTGAGCCATCACTGCTGTCTCCTAGGGTTTACAGTAGCAGGAAGCCAGACTCTGGAGCCGGAAGCAGGTGTTGAATCCAAGGACTTCGACAGGGGACATAGGCTCCTTGACCACTAGCCAAAATGGCTGTCCCTCAAGGGTCACAATCTTAACCACTCCTCCTCTCAGTTAATTCACAAGAACACAGAATGCAAAGGCTGATTTCATCCAGGTATTTTATTAGTAAAACATCAAGTTAAAGAGATGACCATTTGGATAATTTCCCATTTCAAGTATTAATTTAAAATTTTTATTTAGTGGAGTCTGTTGCCTTTTTATTTTTTAATATTTCTTTAAAAAGCAGGGCAAGAGAGCAAGAGAGCAATGAGAGAAAGAGTACACCCAACTAGAGCTAGAGCGGGTTAACTCCTTACATGGCTGTTAACAGCCAGAAATAGGTCAGGCCCAAGTCAGGAACTCAGAACTCCATTTGGGTCTCCTACAGAAGTGACAGGAACCCAAGAATTCGTGCCATCTTCTGTTGCCCCTCAGTGGAGTTAGCAAGAAGCTGAATGAGAAGCAAAAAGTAGCTAGGACTTGAATCAGGAACTCCATGTGGGATGTGGGGATAAAAAGTGGTTGCTTAATCCATTGTGTTACAAGGCCTGCCCGTGTGTGTATCTCTTAATAAAGGGAGAAAACTGAAACACATACACTTAAGCAACATAAGGAAAATCTAACAGATTTTGTAAACATATTCTAACCTAGTTACTATTGTCTAAAAGAGAATGAGATATAAGAATGCAAACATTTGTCTTTCATTAATCTAGTTAAATGTGGTTGGAAAGAGAAGAGGGGAAACCAGGAATTTGTTTTAGAAAGTTATTGGTACAAAACTGTACAGCTGCACTAGCAGGGTGGTCCAATGAGTTAATCCTCTACTGTATGGGCACATGTTTGTGTCCTGGCTGCTTCACTTCCAACCTAGCTCCCTGCTTAGGAAGCTTGGGAAAGAACCAGAGGTAGCTCAAGTCCTTGGGTCCCTGTATCCATGTGGGAGATCCAGAAAAATCTCATGGCTTTGGACCGGCTCAGCTCTGGTTGTCAAAATCACTTGGGGAGTTCAATCAGCAGATGGAAGGTCTCTCTGGTGTTTCTTTTCTCTGTAAGTCTTCCTTTTAAATGAAAACATAAATAAATCTAAAAAAATGCACAGCTGGATGATTTGTTTAAAATCATTTTTATTTGAAAGGTTAAGTTACAGATAGGAGGAGAGACAGAGGGATCTTCCATATGCTGGTTCACTCCCCAGACGACTGTGACGATCAGAGCTGAGCCAGTCCGGAGCCAGAGGCCAAAAACTTCATCTAGGTATCCCATGTGGTCCAGGGGCCCAAGGACATGGGCCATCCTCTGCTGCTTTCCCAGCCTTTAAGCAGGGAGCCAGATGGGAAGTGGAGTAGCCTGGACCAGAACCAGCACCCATATGGGATGCTAGCACCTAGAGGTATAGGATTAGCCTGTTCAGCCATGGGCTGGCCCCTGCTGCATCAGTGTAACACACTTGGTAAGCATTACAGTCCTGGAGGAAACAAGAATATGTGTAAGGGGTGGACTATGAATATTTAAACATGTTATTTTCTTACTTTGCTCATGCTCAATATTGGCTGGTTCCTCAGGCTAATGTTTTGATGTCTCAGTCACATCAACTGAACTGCTGAATACAATAAAACAGGACATTCCCTGGGAACCTCACATTATTTGTTTTCAAGTCCCTTATGGTTCACAGAAAATAAGTCAAGTATGCAATGAGGAATAAGAATAAGGCCCCCAAAGAGCAGTGGCTCTCACCTATGCTGCCTGCAGGCCCTAGAGTTTCCATCAGAACTTCCTTAGCTCCTCCTCAGGTCCAGCCTAATCTCCCCGCTGCATGATGAAATCTCTGCTTCAATGGACAGAATCATCTCACACGGGCATGTTCTAAACCACTGCCTTCTCTTTCTCCTGCCCTGCACCATCCCAAGCTCACAAGAGCGTGCCACACTACACTGGGATGGCTTGTGAAGACTCATACTGTGGGTAGCTTTGAGGAAATCAGAGAAATAACTGCTGCTTCAGCTGAATCCCTTCATGCAGTTCCCAAAATGCTGTACAAAGCAGGCAGAGCAACTACAACCATGCACATTCAATGTTTGTTATATAACGAGTGGCTAGAGTCCTCTACAAACCAAAGTGGAAAAGTTCAAATTCTGGGAGGGAGAGAGGCCTTTAAGTCCTCACGATTAGCCTTTGTGGAGAACTGATAGTGGTTGAGATCCTGGAAAACTGTAAAAAAAAAAAAAGAGAAGAGAAGAAGCCCTAGGGCAGACTTGAAATCGTCTTCTTCCAGAAGAAGTCTGGTCTTGGAGAACCAGAGGATTTGCTCCAGGGAAAGGACTTCACACAGGCATTGGGCAGCAGTAGTCAGGCTGGAGCTGCTCCTGGGGACTGGAGGGGCATGACGGAAGCGAGAGACACCTGTTGGAGACTGAGCAAGGAAGGCACAGAGAGGGAGAGACTTGGGATCTTGCAAGACAAAAGAGAATCCTGATCCTGGAGGATGTTTCCCGCTCCACTAAGTGGAGGGAAGCACCATCCATGAAATCAATTGCACTTTGCCACTAGGATGGAGAGGGCCTCTTGATCAGGGATGACTGGAGTTACTACCAGAGAAAGCCTGCCCAAGAAATACTATAGAGGACACTATTATCCACCCAAAGGTTATTATTGGAAGAAAAAGCAGAAGACATTTCAACTGGTGAGAATCACTGGAAAGAAAAATCCCATGAATGAAACAGAATAAAACTAACATAAACACGCAAACTGGTTTAAATACTCTAACATTTTGTGGGAGAGATGAAAAGGTCATAAATTAAAAAATAGAAGAAATGAACAGAAAAAAAAAAACACGAATAAAATGAGAGTTGCATGAACTAAGGAAAGAATTGGAAGAAGACTAAACATGCTGGAAATGATAAACTGTAATATCCTTGAGTTCTTCTTGAGTTTGTTGGAGAATGGCCTTCATCCAATCAAGAACTGCCTGGAGAGATTTCAGCATAAGGCTTTAAGAAGAGCATTTAATATATTTAAAGATTAAAACAAAGGAACCAGGGTGGAATAATATATATTACTCTCATATGTAAATGTCATCAATTCTAACAAGGTAGTAAGCAATGCAACTAAAGCTGTGCTAAAAAGCACAGAAAGGAGAGGAAAAATAAGCTTATTAATAACTGAAGCGGCAACAGGTGGGAATAAAAAAACATCAATAAAAAACTGGCAAGCGAAGACTGGTCTGGTGGTATATCAGGATAATCCTCTGCCTGCAGTACTTACAGCCCATATGGGAGCTGTTCCCATCCCGGCTGCTTCACGTTTGATCCTGCTTATGGCCTGGGAAAGCAGCAGAGGCTGGCCCAGTCCTTGTACCTCTGCACCCACATGGGAGACCTAGAAAAAAGCTCCTGGCTTTGGATTGGCTCAGCTCCAGCCACCATGGCCATTTGGGTAGTGAATCAGCGGATGGTCTCTCTCTGCTTCTCTCTCTGTAAAACATTTACCCTTCCAATAAAAAGGAATAAAATTAAAGCAACAGCAGTAACAACAAATTGGCGAATCAGGGAAAAAGATTAAAGAAGATTCCAGGAATCATGAATGTTTTTCTTAAAAAAAAAAACAAAAAAACAAAAAAACAGCGAGAACTACTTGAATAAAAAATACAAACTTTCGTAAATATATATAAAAAAATGTTAAGACAAAAAGCAAATATGGGGCTGGCATTGTGCCACAGAGGGTTGAATGATTGCTTTTGGCACTGGCATCCCGTATCAGATTGCCCATTATCAGAGAGTCCCATATCAGGAAGTCCTGGTTACTGCGCTTCCAAGCCAGCCTCCTGCACCTGGGATGCAGCAGATGTGGCCTCAGCACTTAGGCCTACACTCCCTGTGTCAGTGATGGGGACGGAGTGCCCGGTTCCTGGCTTCTGCTGACCCAGACCTGGCTGTGTGGCTCTTCGGGGAGTGAATCCTCGAGAAAATCTCTGTCTACATGTTGTCTTTCCTTTCTTTCTATTATTCTGCCTCTCAAATAAATACATCTTTTTCTATTCTTTACTTTTATTTTTAAATTTTTATTGGAAACGCAGATTTATAGGAAGAAGAGGCAGAGAGAAAGATCTTCCATCTGCTGGTTCATTCCCCAAATGACCGCAAAAGTCAGAGCTGAGCTGATCCAAAGCCAGGAGCCAGGCGCCAGCTTCTTCTAGGCCTCCTATGTGGATGTGGGGTCCCAAGGCTTTAGGCCATCCTCTGCTGCTTTCTCAGGTCACAAGAAGGGAGCTAGAATGGAAGTGGAACAGCTGGGATACCAACCAGTGCCCACATGGGATGCTGGCACTTAGAGGTGGAGGATTAGCCAGTATACCATTGTGTTGGGCCCATCTTCTTCTATTTTTAAAAAGGAGTAATTTTATTTGAAGGGTAGAATTAGAGGGGTACTGGCAGATGTAAAGAAAAAGAGAGAGACACCTATTTGCTGGGTCACTCCCCAAATACCTGCAATAGCTAGGACTTGGCCAAGCTGAAGCCAGTAGCCAGGTGCTTCATCCAGGTCTCCCCATGCACGCAGGGGCCCAAGCATTTGGGCTATCTTCTGCTGCTTCCGTATGAACTGCAGCACAGAGCTAGTGGAAGTAGAGCAGCTGGAAATCAAACTGTCAGTATGGGAGGCTGGCACTGCAGGTGGTGGCTTTACTCACTATGCTACAGTGCCAGCCCCAATGTTTTTCTGTTTTTTTTTTTCCTTTTTAAATACAGTATCTACAGAAGGAAACAGTAATGCTATACATATACTAATTTTAACATTAAACATTAAACATTTAACATTAAACAATATGATAAACCAATATCAGCATATTAACAAATATGAATGGCCTTATTTATTTCACTTATTTTTTTATACTGATAGATTGTAATTTCTAAAAAAGATTTATCTACTTGAAAATGAGAGTTACAAAGAGACAGGTAGAGAATGAGAGATAAGAAGTTTTCTTCTAAGCATGGGTTCACGCCTCTAAATGGCCACAACATTCAGAGCAAGGTGGGTCAGAATCCAGGAGCTTCATGTGGGTTGCCCACATGGATGGCAGGGATCCAAGTAACTGGACCATTTTCCACTGCTTTCCCAGGTGCGTTAGCAGGGAGCTGCATCAGAAGTTGATCAGCCAGGACCTGAAGCCAGTGCTGTGGTCTATACCTGTGCTACCAGCATCATATGTGTGCCAGTTCATGTCCCATATGATACACTTCCAAGCCAGGTACCTGGTCAGGTGCCTGGAAAAGCAGCAGAAGATAGCCCAAGTCCAAGGGCTCCTGCATGCACATACAAGACCTGAAAGAATCTCTAGGATCCTGGTTTTGGATAGGCCCAGCTTTTGGCATTGAAGCTATTTGTGGAGTGAGCCAGCAGACAGAAGCTCTCTCTGTTTCTCATTCTTTCTGTAAATCTGCATTTCAAATAAAATAAATACATCTTTAAAAATTTTACTAACACTTGTAAAATAAGAGTATGGTATTGGCATAATGAGACATATGGACATATCAATGAAATATTATGATAAGAAATAGATGCTTTTATCTATGGTTGTCTTAGTCTGTTTTATGCTGTAATAACAGAATAGCTGAACTGGGGCAATTTATAAGGAATAGAAATGTATTAGTTCATGGTATTAGATTTATTAGCAAATGGTTCCAGAGGCTGCGAAGTCCAGCATGAAGGCAACAGTACCTGGTACGGGCCTTCTTGTCACCCCATCACATAGTTAAGGTGAGCGGGTAGGAGGCTAAGAGAGCAGTCACTCTGCTACAACAGCATCACTCCCACACACGAGTGTGGAGTTCTCACTGCTAATCGCTTCCGTGAGATTTGAACTCTCAGTGCTGTCACAGTGGAAACTGCATTTCTTTCTTTCTTTCTTTTTAAAAAAGATTTTATTTACTTTTATTACAGAGTCAGATATACAGAGAGGAGTAGAGACAGAAAGATCTTCTGTCGGATGATTCACTCCCAAGTGAGCGCAACGACCAGTGCTATGCCAATCCAAAGCCGGGAACCAGGAACTTCTTCCAGGCCTCCTACGCCAGTGCAGGGTCCCAAGGCTTTGGGCTGTCCTCAACTGCTTTCTCAGGCCACAAGCAGGGAGCTGGATGGGAAGCAGGGCTGCCAGGATTAGAACCGGTGCCCATATGGGATCCTGGCGCGTTCAAGGCAAAGACTTTAGCCGTTAAGCTATGCATTTCAATACAGGTTTGGGAGGGAACAAACATTCAGGCCACAGGTGAGCAGGCAGCCCAATGAGAGATCAGATTTGTCAATGTATGATGCCATGAAACAATGAAGAAAAGCAGACACCTGCCTACCCCATGCCAGATGTCAAGATTAACTCAAAACGGATCACAGACCAAAAGGTAAGAACCCAAACTACCCAACTCCTAGAAGAAAAAACAGAAGAAAAACTTTTGTGACTTTGTTAGGAAAAGATGTTTTACATATGATATCAACAATATCACAGTGTAAAAAAAAGATATATTGGAAATCTTCAATGTTAAAGTCTTTTGCTAGTCAAATAAGATATCCAATTAAGGAAATGAAGATATGCCACAGACTGAAAAAAATATGAGCAAGTCATGTATTCAACAAAGAAACTGTATGTAGAATACATGCTCATGATACAGAAAATTCAGACAATTTAAAAATGGGCAAAAGATTTGAATTGGCATTTAACCAAAGGAGATACATAAATGTCTAATAAGCACATGAAAGGGTATTATTAGACAAATGTGAATTAAATCTGTAATAAATCTTTTTCTACAACCACTGGAATGACTCAAATCCAAGGGACTGATACATTCAAAGACAATAAGGATGCAGCCAAGCTCTGTACTCATATGTGATGGTTAGGAATGCAAATCGGCAAGCCCATTCAAAAACAGTTTGGCAGAGTCTCAAAAGCTAAGCGTAATATAAACAGCAGTTTGACTTCTTAGTCTCTAATCAGGAAAATTTCTAAAATGTCTTAAAGAAATGGAGGAAAATCATCATAGTACTGTTACTGAGCCTCAAATCCAAGCAGTCTCATGGATACACAAAATAAACTAGTAAAATCAAATTGACTGTGAGTGAGACGTTGTATTTCCTGCTTTTGATAACTTGTTCCGTGATCTTGTAAGCAAATGTCCCATTCTTACAAAATATACAGTGACATTTAAGGGCAAAGGAATAAGATGATCACAATTCCTTCACAAATGGCACAGAATCTTGGTATTGACATGTACAAAAAGATAGAAAGTAACTGATAAGATAAATGGAATACAATGTAATTAATGATATAGATATGTGATCAGGTGTTGTCCTTCCTTAAAAACATCTTACAGCCTTGAATGTCATCAGATGAAGTTCAAATATATATATTTAAATTCGTGTATATATACACACACATACATATATAATCCCTCCCTCTACACACACACATAGACAAACATCTCGGCCCCACCTTGATTTTCTAACTTTGCTTCTGATTCTTCCAATCACTTCCAAACATCTAGGTTTTGGCTTGCAATGTTTATCCTTGATTTTTTTTTTTTAAACAGCTCACTAAAAATGTTTTTTCCCGCTTAGTTCTTCCTAGCCATCAACATAATTTTGTGTAAACAACTCTCCCCTATTCCCTTTTAAACATTACTTGTCACACCTGACTTGTATGCTGAGCCCAGCTTTCCACCGACATGATTTTCCTTTTAAAACAAAGGGATTAAATACATTATGTACAGTACTTGGTAATTGGAACTGTATTTGAGCAGAAAATAAAGATTATTAAATGGTGATAAGGCTACTTATTGTCAGGGGTCAGCTGTAACTTATTGGATACTTTCATGACTGACCATGACCTGACTGAGGCTATCTACTTGTTGGCTTCAGGCCCTCCAATGTAAGAATTTTTACAAAATAGTTTTTGAATTCCCAGGAAATTCCGTGAACAAAATCAAGCCAGGTAAAGTCTTCCTGGGGACTACAGACACTTGAATTCTTTGGAAAATTCTTTGGAAATTTTCTATTTCATTTTCCTAGTATTCAGGATTTACAAAATGATGTTCGCAGAAACATAAAATACTCAGAGGTGGATAACTTTCCATGGCTGTATCCCAAACCAAGTCCCCAGGGTTTAGGTAAAGCTAAGGCATACACCAAGATAACAACCGAGGCAGGGAGAAGCTGGGAGCAGAAAGAAAGTGAAAAAATCCCACGGACTTCTTAACCTAGGAGGTTCTAGGAAACTGACGTGCCTTTAGGAGAGAGGGGAAGAGCTTTTCAAGACCTGCCCCGGTTATTTTGGATTCTACAGGCTAAAAACTACAGCTTGTGATGTTGCTCTGTTTCTAGGAAGCAAAAAACACATTCATATTTACTAAATATGGATCAGAAAAATGGGCTATTAAATCATTCTGAAAAAAAAAGAGGGGTGGGGAGCACGATGGTTCAACTAATTTTCTGCCTACAAACACAGACACCCCCTATGGGCACTGGCTCCTCCTGTCCCAGCTGCTCCAGTTTCGATCCAACTCCCTGCTTAAGGCCTGGGAATAGCAATGGAGGATGACCCAAAGCCTTGGGATCCTGCACCTATGTGGGACATCCCAGGGGAGGCTCCTGGCTCCTGGCTCCTGGCTTCAGATCAGCTCAACTCCAGCCATTGTGGTAATTTGGGGAGTGAATCAGCAGATGGAAGATCTTTATCTCTTTTCTCTGTAAACCTGCCTTTCCAATAAAAATAAATCTTAAAAAAATCACGATTTGTGCTAATTAATCCATTTCGAGGTAAAGTGAAAGTAAAAAAATTTGACCACACGTTGGCGCCGTCTCCCTTCTCTGCCACCTCCGCAGTTCCATCCCACCCTGTTGGCCTCCCCGCACACCACTCTTACCGCTGGGACACGGATCAGTAGTGTGGGTGGTGGGAGCCACCTGTTACTACCAGCTCTTCACCACGCCTCCTTCCCTTTCCTTCCAAGGGACCTCAAAGGGGAAGCTTGCCCCCTCTTCCCGCGAGGGTTATTTGAGTTTCTTTATCTGGGGGGCCTCTACTCCAGGCTGACCACACTCTGGCTCCCACCCACCAGCCCTGGTGGCCTGAATCCGCACTTACAGCTTGGTGGGGGTCCACCTGGTCTCCAGCAGTCCAAACAGCTGCAGCCAGCGCGGTGACTGTGAGCAGGCAGCCGGCAGCTCAGCAACTCCGCAGCGAGCCAAGTTGCCCCGGCGTCTCCCAGGCAACCGGACGCTCAGGCCCCGCGGGGCAGTGGCTTCCGGACAGAGGGTCCCTGGGCACCCGCAGTTAGGTTCAGCATGAGTGGGTAACCTCTTGGCAAAGCCTCAAACGTTAGGGTAAGGTTCAGCAAGAGATGTGCGAAGAGGATTCCCAGGAAACAGTTGAATTACTTTTTCCTGAGCACTGGATACACCAACTCTTGCTCTGTGGAGCCAAGGCAACGCGAGCTTGGATTTTGTTTGGCCTGCTTCCCTATCTGAGTGCAGACACTCAGTGTGCAAATGATGTCATTAGTCTTTACCCCTGGGTCTTATTGTTCCAATTGGTTTTTGTTTTTGTGAACTGCCGGCAGGCTTTTCTGCGACAAGCTTTATAGTTGTGGTCCGCCGATGCCACGTTCATTGTTCTGCGAGGATTCACAGTGCGGCATAGTTACTCCTCAGTACTGAAGTCAAGCAAAGCGCTAGTGTTGAATGCCATATGGAGACAAATGTATTAACCTCAGGGAGGAGGATTTTTGTCAAGACTAACTTAAAAATGTTGACTCTGCAGTATGCACATGCATATTTAGTTTGAAAATCAGTGACAAGCTCTGCACAATGGTTTTAGGATGGCCCTACCTTTCCTCCCTCACAGGTGACTGCCTTCTCCGTTTCTTACCCACATCAATTCTCCATCTCCTTAGAAGTATGCTCACATCTTGTTCCATATTCAGCACCCACCTTCCCCTACAAGCCAGAAACTTTTCTTTCAATTTTGAATACATATTTTGACTAAACTCCAAATCACTCATTAACTCAAATCTACTCATTGGGCTTGTTTCATTACGCTACAGAAAAACACTTCCCTCTGAGCATGCAATTGGTCAGCTCATGGGCACACCTGTCAGCCACTTGTCATCTCCACTGCTGACCCCGCCCTCCGTGGCTTCCAAGACTGTGGACTCAGGCGCTCTCCTCCCGAGCCAACTCTGGGGACAGGGCCCCTCTTGCCCTCCAGCTTCACACCCTGTTTCTCTGCTCCATGTACTTTAAACCGTGCTGTGTTTATGCCACTATTTTGTGAATATGCCTTCATGGAGCCTACGGCCTCCTCTCTGCACATGATAAAATGCTTTTCATCTACCAACAACTCACATTTTCATTCAAAGATCTCCATCTTCCCCAAGCACGGTCAGGCACGATCTTCCGGCCATTTCCCTCTTTACCCAATTCTGTTCCCTGCAGGAATACTGGCTGGCTGGGAATGACGCTTTTCCCACCTTTTCTCCAATGCCAGGAAAGTGCCTGGATACACTGAAAACAATCAGTACAGGTTGGTTAGGAAACTGTGTCAATAAAATTAAAGACTGTGATGAATTTCAATTAGATTTACTAAATAAGCTTTAACTATCCATTTATGTAAGCTTATTTGTCTTTATACAAAACACCAAATAAGCAAGGAGACAGCAAAAATCTGAATTTGAAATTCAATTCCTGGAGAAACTCTTCGAGTGTCTTATTTCAGAGGGAAAAAAAAAATACTAGAATCTATTTTAGTGGTCAGAGAATATACTGCATGAGTTTTAAGTAAAAGTCTGAGATAGTGGTTAAAGTCACTTTGATCCAAATGTCTGGGTTCAAAGCTCTACTACTTACCAGCTGTAATCTTGGACAGGTCATTGAACCCTGCTGTGCCTCAGTCTCTTCATCTGTAAAATGGAGTTAAAACCTGAACTGGGCTGTTCTGGGGCCTGAGCAGGTCTACTTAGGCATGCAGAAGTGCACCTGGCACACAGATATATACAGTGAGCTCTATTACACATATCAAGACAAACAGTGAACACTACCGCACATGCCAAGTAACTGTTTTGAACTGCTTACTTTCCATAGAGCTCATATTTTCAGTTTCCTGTCAATAGGTATAAGCTGATTTACTCAATCCACCCTTTATTTCTCAGTCTCTTCTGAATCAGATATATTTGAAAACTGAATGATGTCGGTGGCCTACAAACTGACATTCTTCCCCAAATCAATTGGCAGTAAGAGAGGAATGAATGTCAATGAAGACAAATAAATTGCTTCCATAGTTAAGTGAGTGGTGATCTTCCTTTTCAATGCATAAAGATCCACAGCCCAGAATTCTTGCGGGAAATCTGGAAATCTGCATATTTAACTGGGATCAGAGATTCTTTCTAAGAGGATGATCTCTGGCTCCTGTAACAATAAGTTAAATTTAATCCCACTGGTGAGATTTTCATTCTGGACTATACCATCAGACTAATCTGTACAACCTTATAAAAATATAGGTTATTATGTCTCACTCTCAAAAATTGTGACTCTAAGGATATTCTAAAAAGCCCATGGGTAATACACAACCAGTTGTATACTTTCTGAAAATATTCTGAAGGGCTTGGCAGTTACATATAGCACTTAAAATTTTCTTCTTTTTTAAAAAGATTTTACCCTTTTCTTACCAGGTCTTAGCAACCGGAAAAAAATGGGACTGGCATCAAGGTGTAGTAGGTTAAGCCGCCACCTGCATTGCTGCATCCCATATGGGTGAATCTGTGTTGTGGCTATATGAACTGCAGATGGAAAATCTCCTTTATCTCACTCTGTAACTCTGCCTTTCAAATAAATCTTAAAAGAAAAAAAAAACTAGAAAAAAGTAAGTCAGAAATAGGATCAACATTCCAATAAATATCAAGAACAAAATCTTGAAGTTTTGGCATCAAACTAATGATGATGTCATACTAGAAAGGGGTGTTTTAAAAACATAGGTATCAGTCACCAATTCTAACATTTTTCATAATTTGGGGAAAAACACAAATGTATGCAATTTGCCATAATTATCAATATGTGCAATTTTAAGCATGGAAATTGCTCTACAGCCAAGTGACTGCTCCAAGGTCCCAGTGTTGGACAGCATTACAAGCAGCAGTGTAAGCAGTACTTGATGGCTCTAATGCAGTTCTTCCCACTTCACCTTTCCATTTCTTACCTTCATAACTGCAGTCACCAGCACTCTCTCGTATCTATTAGTCAGGTGTTGCCAAATATTTTCTGTAAGGTGTTATCTAGAAAACATTTTAACCTCTGAGAGTCACTTTTTAAAAAACAACTCTAACACTGCAGCAAAAAACCAGCCAAAGACAATGAATGGGTATTTGTGGTGCTAATAAAAACAGGTGGCAGGCTGGATTAGGTTGAGGCCTGCTTCAGCCAAAAATCTATGCGTGTTTCGGGACAGCTGAATAGCACCATAGAACCAAGGTTTATAACAGCTAGTTGTGTATAAACTAAAATTGAGATGTCATTGAAGTAGTTACAGTATATGGTTAAGAACTTGCATTTTCTGACATATTGGTCACTCAATACTGTATCAATTAACTCAATACCATATCAGTTAACTTCCTGCTGTTGAAGTGGCTTTTCATTGGAGAGGATGATATTCTGCCAGCTCTACTTTCAGACCAAGGATGGTCTCCCAATGAAACTGTTGAATTTTTCTGGACAATAAGATCCTGGATTCTCTGCATGGTCCATGCCCGCAATGATGGAATTATGACTGGTTATGAGCTGTACTACTGTAATAATGTGGAGGAAATCAATATGGGGGGGTTGGTTTGGGGAGGGGTTAGGGGAATCCTTGAGTCTATGAAACTGTGTCATAAAATGAAATAATGAAAAAAGAATTAAAAAAAATCTATGCATGTTTAACTGATTTTCTGATAAGGAAACTAAAGATTCTCAAAAATTGTGCTATTCTTAAATAGAACATTACTGCTTCATGAACTTGATATTACAGATGAATAAAAACTGTGATTTGGGGGACTATTATTGGGTATTTATACGAATTAAGCGCAAAACAATCTAGTTCTGCCCTTCAATACATTTTAGGGTTACAGATTAAGTCAGAAGATAGCTACTATACAACAGCATGTTAAAAAACATGTTTATTTTACACTATATACAATCAGAAGCATATTTAAAATCATTATCCATTAAAATAAATGAAGACCATAAATCACAATTATTTTGTTCTTAGTGTATATATTCACATTAAAATATAAAGAACATATACCAAAAGAGCCAAAAGTGTGCATTTTCTAAAACCTGGTATGTACATATTCCATTGGAAAAAAAACAATGAAAAATGACTTCAACCAAAACTAAGTTCCTGTGATGTGTAGTAACCATTACATTGTTTGTATGAGGTAGTAACTAAATCATTTTGGCCATGTGTTAATACTCTAACTCAAAAGAAATATGAAAATAATAATAAAAAAATAAGGCTGATGAGAATAAAATTTCCACTAGAAATTTGAGTTATTTTACTGTATGGAATGTTACAGGTGCTTCAATGTGATTATATGAAATGTTTAGTGTGAGTTCTTCAATAATGCTAATTATTCTTTGTGTATTCTGTAACTCAGACAACAGTTGCAGTGTTACATCATGGTACCGTTATTCTGTGATTTAAAATTTTTCAAAGTTAATGTTTTAAAGAGACAGGCAATCTTACAGAATTCGTTTAAGTATAAAAAGATGAGTTACTACAACAGGTGGTTAATTGGTGTGTTTCACATAGAAAACAATTCAAATATATTTAAAAAGATGTGTGGAGCCAAATGCGTATTGACAATGTCACAGCTTTCTTTTGTGACTTAATACATCACATACCAATACTCTGTGCAAATATAAACACCAGTGTACTTGCATTAAAATTAAAAACAAGATTATAAAATGATTACAGCCTCCATTACAATTTTAAAAGTTACCAGATTTATATTCATATTGCTAAATTACATATAATAAAAATACAATAGTGTTAAATGTACTTTTTCATTGCCGGCATCCCATTTTGTAATATAATCACACCCAGGAGTATACTAAAGAATTTTTAAAATATTAACCCCGACTGCATTTTCAGCAACATTTACATCTGTACAGATAAGACATTTACTTGTACATCCCATAAAAGTACATTATCTACATAAATTCTTAGTGTATGTCTTCTGCAATACGAAGTTTCACAGAAAAATACTGCCTATATATACAAAGATTATTACATAACAATGAATTAAGCACTTGTGTGGTTCAATATGCTAAATATATCCATACCACTTAAAACAAAATCTCCCCATCTTGTCTCATGCCACAATAAATTACAAAGGAACCGAAGCCAGGTGACTGCAGCATTTGTACAGCTTCAAGCATCAGTTAATGTTGCAGTGGTAGTGTTCATTCTTTCAGAGTTAACTGCCAGAGCACATTTCTCTCAGTAACTGTTTTCATGACCCGCCAGGATGTATAAATTGCTATTTGCTGTGGGATTATCAGTTGGTCTACTTTCCAAAACCACGACCCTAAAAGTAGTAAACAAAAATGTAAAAAGTAACAAAGTTATTCTTGAAAGTTAATGCTGATAGCAAAAATTCTCCTTAGCTTCCCCAACACATGCCTCTACCAAATTCTGCTCATTTCACTTGCTGGCAGAAGTCCCTTGCCTCCCCGTGGCTGACGGGCCAGTCCCAGCCCACACCTCCCACCGCTAAGCCAGTGTTTTCAGACTCAAAGAGGGAAGGCACCATGAACCCAGGAAGGACTGGGGGAACTTGATTCTCACTACAAATTCTAGAAACAATGTGCAATTCAAAAATAAGAAGGTAAATAGAATAACTCCAAATTCCTATTTGGCACTAAAAGCAAAATGTTTTGTTTGGTAACATATAGCATTTCCCTCTTTCCTCTGCTGTAAATCAGACTTTAGATGGTTAAGTTCAATGGTAAGCAGTCCTAAGAGATTATAAATCCCTGTTGCTTGGAAAGATCAGGTATAATTCTAGATACTTTATAACCTTCTGACTTATAAATTCTTATAGTGAGAAAAATATAATGTTGAAGATACTACAGAAATTAATTCTTTTGAACATGTGCCAGCCAAACATGTTTAGTACTATGTGTTCAATAAGACTTGTTTTCATACCTGTCAGATCCAAGTAGCCTGAAAATTCTTGTGCTATCTGAAATTTCTTGTGTTACCTGTTAATTGAAATATAAATTTAATTTCTGAAATTAGAGACAATTTTTCTGCACAGTTCATTATAATTTTATAGGACAAATATATTTCTTTTTAAAAAAGATTTATTTATTTTTTATTGGAAAGTCAGATATACAGAGAGGAGAAGAGACAGAAATCAGACACACAGAGAGGAGGAGAGACAAAGAGGAAGATCTTCTGTCCAATGATTCACTCCCAAGTGAGTACAACAGCTGGAGCTGAGCTGATCCGAAGGCAGAAGTCAGGAATTTCCTCCAGGTCTCCTATGTGGGTGCAGGGTCTCAAGGCTTTGGGCCGTCCTCAACTGCTTTCCCAGGCCACAAGCAGGGAGCTGGGTAAAAGTGGAGCTGCCGGGATTAGAACCGGTGCCCATATGGGATCCTGGCGTGTTCAAGGCAAGGAATTTAGCTGCTAGGCCATGGCACCGGGACAAAAAAATATATTTCTTAAGATGGAGATACATTCCTATATGTGTAAATCAGCAATAAGTGTATCAACCTGCAGGTCTATAAAGAATGTGACTAATTTAAAATTAATCTTAAGATACAAATGAAGGAAAAGTGTATCCTTGTTCAATTACAGACTTCAAGGAAAGAATTTTAAACAAAGCACTAAGTTCATTCATTATAAACCTTTTGTCATGTTAAAGCAAACAGAGAGGCTACTAGCAGCAGTCTGGTTCTTTTATTTGAAGGGCTGCCGTGTGCTATGCTGGAAATATTTAAAAACCAGACATAACTTCAGGTTGGATCTCAGCTCTTTCCAGCTGTGACATTGGGCACACTGGAAATGGGTTTTACCTATTCAGAGTGCAGGGTTTCTTACAAGCATTAGTGGGTATATTGCTTAGCTAAGGAAGTGCTCAAAACATAGTAATTAACTTTCTTCTTTCTTCTCTGTTTTCTCGAAATACTATTTTCTGATGACATCTATCCTTCAAGAAGTCTTCAGGGTGACCAACTAGTAGTTGGAGAATTAGAAGTAAATTGACAGGACAAAGGAAAACCCACTATTCACAGCTTACTGAACACAAATGTTCCAAATTACAATGGCAAGAATTTCTCCAGTGAATTTGGAAGGTACAAAAAAAGACAATCTGATTTTGAAAACAAATGTATTTCATCAATCCCCTTATAATTATCTTTTGTGGAAACAAAAGTAATTCTCAATTTCTGTGGTAACATAGCCTGTCTGAAGGAGAAAACAGGCTTACTTGAGGCACACTGGGGCGTCAGGCCTGCAACTCCCATCACACTCAGGGCTTTGTCTACTGAAAGGACAGGACACCTTTGGAGGTGTGTATTTTGAAGGGCCACCTCGCTGTTTTTAACAAGGTTTTCAGGTGACTTGGGGGAAGGGCAAACCATTCTTTTTCTTTTCCTGCTTGAAACTTCCATCCTGCCTACCATGCCTTCCTTTTTCTGACCAGTGTTATTAACCGCTCTGTTTGTAACTCCTAGCTCCATTCCAGCAAGTGCGTTTATAGCATCTTCTTGGGAAGTGAGTTTCTTGCTGGGCTTTACTGATAGAATCAGCAGTAGTGGCCTTCCTCACCACAGACCACACATATTCTGTTTCATTTAATTTAAATTTTTTAGTTTTTAAAAGATTTATTTGTTCAAAAGTCAGAGCTACAGAAAGAAGGACAGACACACACAGAGAGATCTTCCACCTGCTTGTTCTCTCCCTCAATGACTACAATGGCCAAGGCCGGGCCAGGACAAAGCCAGGAGTCAGGGGCTCAAGTTTTAGGCTGTTTCCTCTGTTTTTCTCCGGCTATTGGCAAGGGGTTGGATTGGAAGTGGGACATGAACTGATACTCATATGGTTGCTGGCATGACCCATGACGTCTTCTGTTGCTGCTATGACACAATGCTGGTCCTGTTTCATTTCATATAATCCTAACAACTCTCACTTCATATGCAAAAAACAAACAAGAAAAGGCATAAGATAAGTGACATGCCAAAGTCACAGGGCTGTAAATTAGCAGGGTGGAAAGTTGGAGCTAGGTTTCCACTTTAGACCCAGACTCATGATCCTTATGCTACACTGCTTAATTGTTAGAAGAAATGTTTTGAGTTTAATAAGGACAGCTAAGGACACAAATGACCTTTTTTGCCTAGGCATTTGAATTCTCCTTTCGTTCTAATGAAAAAGTAAAAGTTTTACACTGATACTGACTTAGGGATACTGAAGAATTTCTGAGAATTTTCCTGCCTCTAATATTATACGGGGAAGGTATCGTCTTGCTAACAACTCTCTCAATTTTTAAAAAAGATTTATTTTTATTGCAAAGTCAGATATATGCAGAGAGAAGGAGAGACAGGGAGAAATATCTTCCATCTGATGATTCACTCCCCAAGTGACCACAACAACTGGTGCTGTGCGAATCTGAAGCCAGAAGCCAGGAGCCAGGATCTCCTCTGGGTCTCCCACACAGATGCAGGGTCCCAAGGCTTTGGGCTGTCCTCAACTGCTTTCCCAGGCCACAAGCAGAGAGCTGGATGGGAAGTGGGGCTGCTGGGATTAGAACTGGCACCCATATGGGAATCCCAGCATGTTTAGCCGCTAGGCCACGGTGCCGGGGCCAACTCTAGCATTCTTAGGTAAATGTTTAAAATGTAGTCTAGAGTTAAATTATTTCTATAAAGTAGGTCAGATTTCATGAGATGCAGTTAAAGAAACAAAACCAACTCAGCCTATAGAGAAATTTAGACCAGAATTATAAGGAGATATTATCTCATTCCAGTTACAATGACTATGATAAAAATGACAAAACAACAAATACTGGCATGGATGTGAAGAAAAGGGAAACTTTATCCATTGCTGATTTTAATGTATATTAGTAAAGTCATTATAGAAGAGTGTAGTGATTTCTCAGAAAACTGAAAATGTATCTATATGTAATCTAGCTTTCCTACTTCCTGGGATATATGTGAAAGAGACATCACTACATTAAAATATCACCTGTCCTCTTGAGTCAATTGGAGCACTACCCACAACAGCTAACATGGCATTAATCCACTGGTGATAAGTGGATAAAGAAACTGTGATACATACATACAATGGAATATTACTCAGCTATTAAAAATGAAATTCTGACATATGTAGCTAAAATGTAGGGAGTGAGAGGGCCTTATTTAAGTGAAATAGGTTAGACACAGAAAAGCCACATGTTCTGTTGCATATGTAGATGTTAAAAAAATATATAAATATAGTCGATCTGAGGTTCAAAAATGATTACTAGATACTAGACAACAGTTCCTACTAATGTGTCTAAACTGTATGAAGAGCTAGAACACAGCAGCTGGAAGGCGCCACACGAGCAAATGAAAATGCTGACAGCTTGATGTGATCAGTTTCTGATGCATATGTGTGTGCTGAAATATTTTATAGTATATTACAAATATTGCATGGTACATTACAAGTGTTGAAGTACTACATGTTAATTAAAAAAAAAGAAACATAGTTCTTACCTCATTAGATCTAAAGCTTCTACCCTGCATCCCATGTTTCCAGAAGGCTAGCACACTGTCTTGCAGGCAAACTAGCAGGCAAGAACAGCTCAGTTACTGTTAATAGTGCAAAAGTTCAGCTGAGAAGCATCATTCATTCCTTTTTCTATCTGCTATAGTAACATTTCAGTTAATAACCAACATCAGCTCTCTTTACACATGAAATTTAAGAAACATGCTATGCAGAATTTATTCATCTTTTTGGTATGAAAGATGAAAGGTGGAAAAAAGTCCCTAATAAACCAGCATGCTTCATGACCAGGTCCCTCTGGCACCTCTGGCCTGCTGGCTTCAGGCCTCCAAAGTGCTTTAGAGATTGTGTTGCTCTTGTTTGCAGAACCTGACTGTGCCCTTTAAGGTAGGGATTTCATTTTTACATCTTCAGCAGCAATTCCTTAAAACTGATTTATTATCATCAGCATTGCTGGGGAAGAGGCATTCCAGTTGAGGGAAAGAGGAAAATGGAATGAGAAATAAGACAACTGAACTAGCTGCTCCTGATCAGATCCCCTGTCAACATGTAAAAAGGCAAATGGTTTTAAGATTTTATTTTAAAGAACACTAGACAATTTCTGTAGAGTTAAACATTTATTATCATCATTTCCCCCATTTTTACCATATTTTCCCCAAATATAATCATTCTGGAATATTGATTTGGCCAAAAACCATCTTTCAGAGAAACCTCTTATCAAGTAAAATATAAGAATGGCAAAAAGCAAATTGCACATCCTCTGGTCATCAGGTGGAAAAGTCACAGAATACGTACAAAGTTTTTAAGTTGTGACAGGGAAGCTCTACAGAAGGCTAGAGAATATGTGATGCATACCAGGTTGTAACAAACGATGCACTTCTTTTAAGGATTCATTTTATTTATTTGAAAGGTAGAATTACTGGGAGAGGGAGAAAGACAAAGAGAGAGACAGAGGGAGAGAATCTGTACAAAGGCAGCGAGGCTGTCTGGGGCTGGGCTGTGTTAAAGCCAGGAGTCTGGAACTCCCTCTGAATCTGCCAGTGTGGTGGCCGGGACTCAAGCACTTGGGCCACTTTCCACTGCTTTTCCAGGCACATTGGTAGGGAGCTGGATCAGAGGAGCAGCAGCCAAGATACTTAAACCTGTATTTGTATGATTTGCCAGAAGTGCAGGTGGTGGCTCAACCCACCGTGCCACAATGTGGCTCCAAGGAGTGTTATTTTTCTTTAGAAAATGTTAACAAATACACTATTTGTTTCTTGCACAGGGGCCATGCTAATCTTTTTTGTATTGCTCCAATTTCAGTATATGTGCTGCCAAGGCAAGTATTTAGTTACAGTATTTATGAAACAATTTTAGAGAATATAGTGAAAATTGATAATAATCTTACGTTCATTATAGTCTATAGTTTGAAAAATTATGTCCTTAATAACAGATATTTATAATTCCAGAAACTTCCTTTCAAGCAATTCATAATGCAAAGAAATCTAAAATTTTGACTTACCTATTGATTCAATTTGGAAATCAAAGGTGAGTTCTGATGATAATTTCCTACTTGATTTTAATCTTCCTTGGAGATTTACTATTTTTATACAACCTAGACAGAAAAATATCAGTCAGAAACTCAGATAAGAGCAAGCTAATTAAAATAAGATACACACAAGTAAAAACTTACAATCTAAGCACACAAGGATGGTGTCTCTCTCCAGCTGGGTTACATGAGTAACGTTCGTCTGTGGGCTATCTACAAAACAAATAAGGTTTGGTCAACTTTCAGAAAACGGTAATATTAAAAACATACAGATATTATATAAAAAGAATTCTGAGGATTACTGCTTTTGAAATGAATGGTAATCTGTTGCAAAATAAGCACATGCAGTAGCTGGGCCAGGCTCAGTTACGTAACACTCAGCATACTAGTGTGAGTCGTAGTTAGTGACTGACAATGCTATTGGAGAAGTCATTTTTTTCATTTCTTTTTGAAAGTGGTAGTCCAATATTATAAATTATGGCTATTACCTATTTTAAGTTCAGAAGACTAGGGACTATGCTTTCTATCATGTTAAATACTAGCATATTTATTTAATAATTATTAATTTATTGAATGAATCAAACCAATTACCTGAGAACAAATAGGTTAAAAAATGGAAACATTTTGATATGTATGAAATGCTATCAAAAATAGAAGCATTACTTTTATTATAGCAATATATTAAAGTTCTTTCAAGCTGAAAATGCTTAAAACAATTTGATTTTGTATGAAGTAAACCTCAGTACAGTATATTCAAAGCCTGACACGAGTAGCAAAATTAAATTAAACCTATGAAGAAATCTAAAAATATCCGAATGTATATAAATTGATTTTAGAAAAAGTGTACTGTAATTGGTAATTATTTCTAAGTGAGATCATAACAAATGTGACTTTAAGGTCTTCCTTATATAAGGTGTCCTTTAACATAACAGTTTTTTAGTTTTGTATTTTGTGTTATATATTCTTTACAAATCAATTTGTCCTAAATGTGTCAAGCAAATTAGTCACTTTAAACCAAATCATCTTTCTTCTTGCAGTGCAATAATAGTTACCACCGGCTTTTCATGTAGTTTTTATATAATGTCACACAGTGAAATTTTTAATTATAAAACCAGCGCATGAAATGACCTTAATAATAGTTCCATAGAAATCACAAACCTGACTCTGTAAACCATGAAGAGGTAGAATTTGGATTCAAAGTCTCAAATCGAACCACTTGGTTGAAGTCTCTTCCTCGACTGACACCAACACAAACTAACGGGTATTGCTGTTCAGGAACTACGAGCATTTCAAACATTCTAAGAGGACATGGTATGGGAAAGTCTACGTGCTACAGAAAGAAAGATACATCAAACAAAAGAAAACACAAGTCAAACATTTTTAGCTTTACACAAAACATGTAATGTAGCTATAAGATAGCTTCTTGTCACAGAAGCAGAATAAGGCAGCAAAATCTAAATTATGAAGTATCCTTATAAATATTTCAGTTTACTAATATAGAAATGCTAAAAGCTAAAAATCAAGTAATTTTAGAAGACTGATGATGGCAGTGTATTTGTATGTCACCTGGTCAACCTATCTTTTCAGAGTTGGAAACGGACAGAATTGGGTGACCAACCCAGGGTCTCCACTCCCAATCTGGGCCATCTTCCTTGCTCTCCCAGGTAGATTTCAGGGAGCTGGATTAGAACTGCAACAGCCAGTACTTGAACTGGTGCCCATATGGGACCTGGAGCTACAGGCAGCAGCTTAACCCATTATGCGCACACGCTGGCCCCTCCGTGATCTCTCAGCATCAGCTTTGACATCAGGTTGTTTGTGAGATGCTCTATTTTCAGCTCCCATGCCTTTGAAATATTTCTCTAGTCTCTTTTGAAACTTTTATCAGCTCAGTTAAGCCCCTTAAGAGTTGGTCAGGTAGTGACCATTCTGTTGTAACATCTAAAACCATTAAATTGAGAATTAAATTAAAAAAAAAAAGCATTTTAAAAAGAACAAAATAGTTGCTGATTAAACTCTCCCAGTGATAATGTCATATGTTGTCATTCATGCTTACCTTAATTAACATAAACTTCTGCATTGGTTCAACCCATTCTAATAGAACAATGCTAGTTTGAAGTGCCCCACATAGATATTTATGTCCTGTGTAAGGATTTCTCACTGTCAAGGCAATAAAAAGTAAACATGAGTTATCTTATAAAATACTCCTTACATTAATAGTTGCATGCTCAAAATACAAATAAAAACATCAAAAGCTGGCTGTCAATTGAATTCCTTAATTAGATGGCTCTACTGAAACACCACTTCAGATAACAGCAGGAAATGCCCTGATCACTTGGTGGATTTTATCAGTAAGCCGAATGAGAACAGCTGTTACAGGGTTGGAGGGCAGCAAAGTCTTTGGGTCTTATGAAAGCAGTAAAACTAGCTGAGGCCCTTTAGAAAGGGTCATGGTAGATCTGGCAAGAAACTGTCAGATGGACAGATCACCATATATTCAGGTGGCTCACACGCTAATGAAGTTCACAGTTGACAATGCTTTGGTTCTAAAAATATGGCACACTCCCATATCCTCTCTTTCTCAAATGATGTATTTATTTGAAAGGCATAAAGGAAAGAAACAGCAAGAGAGCGAGAGAGTGATAGCTTCCATTTCTGGCTCACACACCAATGGCTGTAATGCCAGGTCTGGGCCCATGCCAAAGCTGGGAACATGGAATTCCACCCAGGTCTTCCACACAGGTGGTAGGGTTGGATTGCAATAGGAGCTGCTGGGATTTGAACCAGCACTCAGATAAAGGTACTATGCTACAGGTAGATTAGCCTCCTGTTTCGTAGCAAGACCAATTTGCTTACTAGAAAACACTATAGGCAGTAATGACATCTTAAAATACACACACACACACACACACACACACACACACACACACACACACACAATGAAATACATCTTGAAAATAAGTTTCATTAGATTTTGGATTTTTTCTTCTACTCAAGATATAAAATAATATTTAAAATAAAGACAAAAATGAAATTATAAAAAAGTCCTTAGTCTTTAAATCCATAAACTTCAAACAGAGTTGATGTAGATCAAGAAGGACCCTCTGCCTTAGTGTGCAGTGACTGAAGTCCATGTTTATCTAGGCCCCTTAGGCTCCAGCTGCAGTCTAAATGGTTACATTAACCCACTTTTCTCTAAGACCTGTACCCAGCTCAACTGGACTAGTCACCATTTATTATGTAAGTTTAAGATTTTAATTTTTGTCCCCAGATACTGTTCTGTCATTTCTTATATTTGAAACGCCCTATCCACTTGCAGTTAGAAATCTGCCTTTTTTGAGGTCTAGCCCAAATGCCATCTTATTCAATAAGCCTACGTATATAATTTTTTTAACATTATATCTTGTGCCACTTATTCATTACAACTTGGGTCTGCTTATCTTCCCTTATATAATACTGGTAATTCAATAGAAGCAAAACACTGGTTCTGCTATATGCAAACTACTTGTTATGTAGGTAGGAAGAGGATTTTACTAGGGTCATGTGGACAGAGACTCTAACCCTCACGTTAGGAGCTCAGGGTTTCCCATCACCAGAGGCACACGCACACAGCTGAGAGAATGAACACAGTCCTGCCGAGCACAGCGGGGAAGGACGACCAGCAGCAGCGCCCACCAGGACGGGCCGGTAAAGCACTCTGGTTTGAACCAGTCAGCTCGGTCTCCTGCTGTAGCGTGCAAGGTGCTGTCTCAGGCTTAGTCTACGCTGGGACACAATGGCAAGGAATTTATTCAGGGGAGAACCGTGAAGCATGGCTGGCAGGATGCCCTGGTTGTGCTGCTTAAAGCACATTTCAGGGCATGTCTGCCTTGACCGCTGTGCAGCGCAGGAGGGTCGATGCGAGTGTCCCCTCACTTACCGACACAGCACTTCTGACACCACTTGGTTTCAGGGATTTTTACTGACACAGCAAATTTCCTAAATAAAATGAGAATGAGTACAAGACACATGTTGGCAAACTCAGAATAGGATTAAGGTGCTTCTATAGGTCAGCAGGGAAAGGATACATTTTAAAAACTGGTGCAGACAAGAGATGGTTTCTTGAAAATAAGAATATATTAAACTCCTGCCTCATTTTCCCCATCAATCCCAAATAGATTAAGGATTTAAATAAGAAAAAAAAAAACTATGAAATATTAAGAATCTTGAGAATGTAATCTTGGGAATTTAAAAAAATACAAAGGAAAAAGGACAAATCATGCAAGAAAATACTGATAAATCGGACACTTTAGTATACTTTACACTGCACCTTACTTCCTTCAAACGCACATGCCATTCAGTTTGTCGAATCAGTTAACTCTTGTTTACCAAGAGAAACCAAAGATATGAAAAGAGGAGCCAAAAATTGAGGAAAGATAGTTCTGGCGTATATAATATATTTAAACTTTGTCAAAAGTTCCTCTATTCAGGAAAAGTGAGGTGGTGCCAAGGCGCTTTAGGTGTTCTGCAAACATGACTCATGTACACTAGGTAAGACATTGTGAGTATAATGTTCACAAGATAATTTTGAATTATTTTGTGAAATTATGATTAAACATACACATAACAAATCATAATTAAAGTTAATATAATGTAGACTGCTGGTGCACCAAATTGTAGAGACCTCAAAACGAAACTTTATTTCTGTATGTATAAATTTAACTTTCTTTTAAAGTAGCAAAGATTAGAAGTCACTGCTCTACATTGGTCTTTAAAAGAAAATAGCATTATAATTACACATGAGTGAGGTTTCACAGAATTCCAAACAAGCTTATAGGAATCTTCTTGAAGGATGTTCCTTGACTGTACAATTAGCAACTGAATCAAAGCCAAGCAATACTGTAGTGTTGTCAACTTTGTTATCTATATTACCTTTATATTTAGGAAAAGCTATCATATTTAAAAAAACACTTTCTGTATTTTTTTTGGCTTATATTCAATCCTCATCTCCCTGAAACACAGAGAAACAGAGGGAGAAGAGAGAAAAAGATCTTAGGTGGTTTATTCCCCAAAGGGCTATGGGATGCTCAAGTTACGAGCCTCAAGTTACATCCGAGCTTCGCCTGTGGGTGCAGAAGCTCAGCCCCTTGAGCACCCATTTGCTGCCTCTCAGATGCAGCAGCAGGAAGCAGGACTGGAAGCAGAGTAGTCAGGACTCAAACTGGCACTCAGAAACGGGAGGTGGGTATTGTCAGTGGCAGTCTAACCCACTGCAGCACAATGCCCACCAATCGCTCTAGTAATCATAGATCACATTAACTGAGATTCCCATGTGCCATGCATATCATGTGCTCCACGTCATCTGGAGGCTCAGACTTCTGCTCAAGGCACTATAATTGGTAGTTTAAGAAAGAAAAAAAAATTCTTGCACTAGTCTCACTGACTAATGTTCACAGTGATTCAACTTATACACAAATCTGTTTTTCTTTTATGCTTCTGGTCAATTTAAGAGCATTCTGAGTTTGCAAGGTAAGTTGTTAAAAACCATTAGTATTTTTACTTATTTTAGGAATTAAGTTTCTTTATTTCACCTAAATGATGATTCAGAAATTATCCAGATGCCAAGTCATCAAGTGACGACAGTGGCAATCCAGGATATCCTGATTTTATACTTCCAGTCAAAATGCTTCATCTTCATCCCACTGACCAACAGAAACACATCCAGATTTTTGATAAAAAGGTTAATGTTTTAGAAAAGATGTCAAGGTTAAATTTTAAGGATGGATAAATTCTATGTGGAAAGTCTGGCAAAAGAGAACAACAAATTCTTAAGGTACTTGAAAGCTGAGGTTTAACATTATTTTACACTAATGTTAGATTTCAACAATGACGTTTTGTGTATGTATATGGTTTGTGAAATATCTCTCACCTTTTTTCCCCTCCACTCCTGCCTTGTGTTTGTTGCACTGTATCACAATCCCTTTTTATAAATAATCTTGTAAGAGAATGGCTACATTATCAATCTTTTGGAAAACATAAATTTTAATAAAGAGAATAACTTTTAGTCACTAAGGTCTTATATTTTAATAAAATGGAGAGCATAGCAAAATTACCTTCCAAAAGCAGAAAAGCAAAACACATCTATTTCTAAATAGTTATCTCCCAATGCAAAAGCTTTTATTCAATACAACATTTTAATTTTTTGCATGGAGAGATGACCCTTAACAAAAAGAACTGACACTTTGGTTAACATCTATTTTATATAAGTTAATACAAATATCAAAAACCAAGGCAATATAGGTGTATAAATGTATTGAAAAAAGCAAAAAAAATTTACTTGTATCCTTACAACTAAGGGGAATTTAATATATTGAGAGAAAATGTTCAATATAATTGGAAGGTACAAAGTAGAACAATTTTAAAACAGTATGATAAATAAGTCTTGTTAAAGTGTTTTATTTAGGAGTTTCTGATTATATCTGATCCCCATGAAAGCACATGCAATCTTTTTCACTTTCTAAAACATAAATACTTATTAGAATGAATATTAATATCCAATGTCTCAGGGCGAAAACAGATTCCAATGTGTAGTTACCTGGGCAATATTCTGTCAGGGAGTTTGTGTGCTGGAATAGCAACAGGTAACTTCTGCATTTGTCTTGCATAATCAAAAAGCCCTGGTAAATTATGGGAATAAAGTTGAGAAGCTTTACCTGTAGAAAACAAAAACATAAATATGATCAAAAAAGTCAATAACAAGTAGCCAAAGTCATAAAGTATTTAAAAACTAAAGACTCACCAGATATTGATAGCAAGCAATTGTTCATTACATATAACCATGTACACCTTCGTGGGAACAGCTGATGGGGAAAAAAATGCAGTTTACAAAGAATAATGCTTAATGATGTTCTATAACATATAAGCTATCAGACCAATAAGCCAGTTCTTTATAATTTATTTTTTGAAATTCATTTACAAAGCATTTAAAGCAAGATGACACACAAATATGCACATGTACATGGAAGGAAAACATTCAATAATCAACACAGGTGCAGTGTAATCATGAAATGATTACCTCCAGTCTCCTTTATGATAAACATATATAACTCCAAACAAGACAGAGAATGAGAATATTTCACACAGTCAATATGTCTTTATTTTGGTTCTGGGGCAGATAACTAATACTTTTCTGTGTCCTGCCTCCCAGATGCATGCATTTAAGTATATTTACATGATGAGAATAAGATACAGAAAAAAAGGATTGTGAAGTAGTGCAACAAACACTATGGAAAAACAACAGGTATGGAAGTGAAAAAAAGGTTGAGAGAGGATGCTACTTAACAAAGCATACACATATACGGAATATCCTCTTGTGCATACAGAGTTCATTACTGAAATCTAACACCTAAAAACTAAGAAGCAGTTACAGCTTGAATGTATTTATGGGCAATAATAATAATAGTATAAAGTAACCCATACTAAGACATGTCAGTGTAAATATAAGTGGTTTTTAAAGTGGTCTTGGCGGAGCAGCAGCATCTGGGCACAGACCTCACGGCCTACATCCTGAAGCTTAGCAGTCAATGTGCCAGCTGGTCCTCCCTGTGATTCAGAAGTATGCCAAAGCTACAGCATCCTGACTCAACAAACTGGGTTGCTTGTTTTGCTCTGGCAATGTCTATGGAATCACTTCAAATGGACTGGGATGAGGGCAGGGAACACACAATGAAGAGATAAATGACGAAACTTATAAAGACTGCTAAGGATATTACTTTTTAGAACACAAAATCTGAATGAGGGCATTCAAAGTACAAGAAAAAAAGGAAATAACACATGGGAGAGTACAATCTATTTTAATATAGTTTAAATAAACCATAATTTAAGCAAAATCTGGTTAACTCATTTATTTGGAAAAAAATACACAAAAAATACTCCACTTCTTCAAATATTTAAAATGTTGTACTGTCATACAGTGTTTCACTTTGTAAAACGTGTCCATGGTTGTGTCTCAGGCTAGAAGATACCAACACACATTCCCTACTTTGGGGATTCACTGCCAATATTGAGAAAAGAAGCCAAAAGCAAACAAAAGAACACTGCCAGGCAATGCATATACTTTATACAGGTAAGTTACTAATATCACTGTCGTGTTTGCCGGGATGGTGGCCCTGACTACTTGAAGCCTCTCCCAGTCATTGTGATAATCAGAAATACTTTACACAATCCCAGACACCATTCTTTCCTGTTTTACGACTCAGCACTTCTTCACCCTTTGACCATATCTCCAGTCTCACCCCCAACAGCTCCACGCAGGTAATTCCAAATGCAACACCTCATCATCACGTTGGGGGTTTGGCATCTGCCTACCTACCCGGCTCCCTCCACTGTAACTGCTCTATACTTCAGATTATCTAGTCACCGTTCCCTGTAACGGCCATTCTATTTCACAACTCCACGCTCTCACTCTCATCCCCTTTCCGTCTGGAAAGCCCCCTTCATGTCACTCAGGGTCACTTTAGGTCCACCTCAAGCCTATTATTTCTCAGCCACTCCCACCGCCCCCGAGGAGGAAGTGGCAATGTTTATCTTAATGACCCATGCCTATTCCTAGTATGACATCCAATCTTGAATGTTGGTTAGTGCTTTATATTTCAGTCTTCCCTACTTGAACGAAAGTTTCGAAAGAGAATGTATTACTTTAGTGAATCTGTAATCAGTCTCTTGTAAACAGAACATGCTTCATAAAGATTTTATGAAAAGCAGGTAGAAAATAAATTTATTTCCAGTCTAGTGTCTGCTTAAAATACCTTAAAGAACACACAATATAACATACCTGTTCCATTGATGTTTCATGAAGTTCATTAAGATTCAGGGTATAAATCCCTTCTTCGGCACCAAATATTAAGTACTGGTCTGAAAAAATGAAAAGTAATTCACTAACTGATTTTGATAAATAAGATACTTTGAAATAGGATTTATGAAGTATAGAGACAGAGAAAAAGAGAGTGCTCCCCTAAGCTGGTTCATTCCCCAAATATCTGCAAAAGGTCAGGAGTGCACTGAAGCCGAGCTGAGCTAGAACTAGGTCCAGGTCTCCAATGTGGCTGGAAGGAGCCTAATTACCCAAGTCGTCACTGTTGCTTTCTAAGGTCTATATTAGCAAGAAGCTGATGTCAGGAGCTTGAGGTGGGATAGGAGTATGTTAACTACTAGCTTAAATGTTTGCTCCCTTACATAGTCTTAAATTCAGTACATATATGCTAATACATGAAAACCATAATTGCTGTAATTTATAGGGAGTAAACACTTTTAATTTTACTGCAAAGGAGATTAGATGCTCTAGAACAGGGGTGGGAAAACTTTTTTTTTTTTTTTTTTGCCAAGGACCATTTGGATATTTATAACATCATTCTTGGGTCACATAAAACAAATAACTTAAAAATTAGCCTGATAAAGAGTTATTCCATTTTCAACTCCTCTAGTAGTTGCCTTCGCAGATCCAGACGACACGGTTTTGTGGGCCATATGACACCCAGGCTGGGTGTTCTCTATCCCTGCTCTAGAGTCATGATTTGAGTTACAGGTAAATATTGGCCTCAAAGATGTAAAGAAAACTTATGGAAGGAAGGTCCTGAAGGGTAGCAAGTCAAAACTTCTCTCAACAGAAGGTGCTAAGGACTGGCAAAGAATCAGTTCCTATTTTTTTAAAACCCCTTTAAAAGATGATTTTGTGTAATTCATATATAGGATGCAAATAAAAAACAATTAATGCAGATTCAAAACGTTTTCAGGGAGTATTACTTTTTTAAGATTATTACTATAAGCAGTAAAAAAAAAATAAAATCCAAGATCTGACCACTAATTAAGAAGAGGTCAAAAACTTTTTTTAGAGTAAACTGAAGGATACTGGCAATTGCTTACGATTAATATTGGTGAATTAAAAGCATAAAATTTGGCTGTGAAGCACTGAATCTTTCTCAATATCAGTTTTCTTAACTTGTACAATTATCTGCCTCAGATTTTTAGACTTAGTAATACATATGTTTAGCTTTGTAAATACATGCATAAAAATACCCATATTTTAGCCTGACAGATGTTGACTTAGACATATTGCAAGAACAGTCCTGACTCAGAGCCTACTGACAACCACTGTGAAAGCACAGAGATACCCTGGACCCTCACTAGGTAAAGTCTCTCGGTAATGGCTGGGTCTAAAACATCAACCCTGAACTGCTGCTGTGCAGGGGCAGACCCAACACACCTGGAGGAAACCGGGGTGGTTTCACTGTGTTCACACAGGGACTACACAGTGGAATTCTGATTTTATGTGTTGCTCCATTGACAGATTTATTTTAAAAATTCTTTAAAAAAAATGAGGCTTTTCCCCCAGAAAGATGTTTAGAATATGAATAAAATCAAATGCTTTCACATGATGTTAGTTGACTAAAAAATTAGATAACAGACAAAAACGAATGGTGCTACCTCTTGTATCTGGGTTTATCCATGAAGATGCACAGTGAATTTTCAAGGGACAACCATTGAAAACCTTTGAAAAACATGCACCCATCTGGAAAGACAAAGAATAACCAAGATGAAACAGCTAATGCAGATTAGTGACAACATCTTTAATATAATATAAAAATGTAATGCTCTGTCATGTTAATGTTAGAGGTTATAAATGGCACATTGAGACTATGAACATTATCAATGTAAAGAAATGAACGTATCAAATCAATATTATAATTTGCTTAAAACTGGTACTGCAAAGACTCCTGGTACAACAAATGATCTACTTCAAAGAAAGAGAAAGAAACTCCACTCACATTTCATTTTTTCCTATCTTTTTAACCAAATAAAGATATAACAACAACCAATTCTGGATAGTAGTTTGCTTCTAATCGTATCACATGTTTCCTATCAGGAACAACACAATATCCTCTGATAAGAAAGAAACCAAAATCTACATTAAAAGCAGAGATTTTCCTTATTTGAAATAACTGTGTAATAACTGTATAAGTTTGGTTTGGCATGATGGCTTAATTGGCTAAATTCTCCACTTGTAAGTGCTTGGATCCCACAGGAGAGTTGGTTCATGTCCTGGCTACTCCACTTCCCATCCAGCTCCCTGCTTGTGGCTTGGGAAAGCAATTGAAGATGGCCCAAAGTTTTGGGACTCTGCACCTGAGTCAGAGACCCAGGAAAAGCTCCTGGCTCCTGGCTTTGGATCAGCTCAGCTCCGGCCATTGCGGTCACTTGGGGAGTGAATCATTAAATGAAAGAGCTTCCTCTCTGTCTTTCTCTCTGTATATCTGACTTTCCAATAAAAATAAAACAAGCTTTAAAAAAATTACCCAATTAATCACATGTACTAGTGACAAGTTGAGGGAAAAACAGCACAAAAATAGAGAAAATAAGTATTTTAATTTGGGCCACACTGTCCTAAACTAAAGCAACAGTGTTGTGTATAATTTTATAGCATAAACATTTTTTTTCTTATAATCACAGATATAACATACTATGTAGAGATATAACTAGTTGATTGAAAATTAACACAAAATAAAAAAATAAGAACTTTAAAGTCTCCTGTGTAAAAGCAGATGCTTGTAAACCAGTATTTCTTAGTACCAAAAAAGAAAAATACACATTGGACATAACCCTCAGTTGATAGGAAAACATGAACAATTTTTTTTTACAGTGGTACTAGCTCAGCCTTTAAGAAAAAATCGGTCATTTGTGACAAATGGGATGCTAGACTCAGGCTAGAAGCCATTATGCTACATGAAATAGGCCATTGATACAGGGACAAATACCATATGACTTCAGTTATACACCGCATCTAAAAATGTTGAACTCACACAAACAGAGCAGTAAGATGGCTATGTGGTAGTAGTGGGGGAGCAGGAGGCAAGGGGAATGTTGGTTCCAGGATACAAACTTTCACTTAAAAAGGATAAATTTAAGAGATCTACTACCTATCAAGGTAACAAGTTTAATATAGTTTCTTATGTACTTGAAAAATATAAAGTTACACGAACAGAGAGATCCCTGTCCAAAGGTTCCTTCCCCTAATGGACCACAATGGCTGGCCAGTCCAAGCCGTAGCCATGGAGTTTTACTGAGTTCTTCCACAGAGGTGCAGGGGCCCAAGCACTTGGGCCATCCTTTGCTGCTTTCCCAAGCACACTGGCAGGCAGCTGGATTGGAGAAGCCTGGCCTCAAACCCATCCTGGATGCTGGAGTCACAGGCATCAGTCTAACTTCCTATGCCAAAACGCTTGAGAATTCTTAGGAGAGATTTGAGGTGTTCTCTTTGCGAAGAGTTAGTGTGTTAGGTATATTAACATGTTAATTAGCTTCAGATATTCCATATTTTTTATATCACAATATCATGCTGCATGCCTTAAATATATAAAATTTTTACCCGGTAATTAAGAAATTAACTTAAAGAGAGAGGAAAAAGACAACACGGTCTAAGTTCAAAACAAGAAATGACAGAGAGCAGACCATAACATAGAGTATCTAATCCTAGCTGGAGTTGAGTGAAGTATGTGATCTGGCGAATGACATTTAAGGGTTTCTGTTTTATTCAGGAGTGAAATACAGGACTTGGGCCAGCTATTCCCTCAATGCTTCTTCTAGCTGTGTATTCCATGTTTTTGATGGAGAACATGTTAGATAAATGTTTTATCTACATTTGATACTTTTAAATATATCTAAATGTCATTTTCCTATTTTCTCAAAAAATAACTGTAAAAAAAGTTATTAATTTTTGGAGCCAAAGAACTTTAAAATGTGTAATTTATTATAATCTAATCTTGAAAAGCTGCCTTTCAGATGTAATCACATAATACTTAAATTGAGTATAGATGTTTTTCATGAACAAAGAAGGATCTTTCATACAAGCAAAAATCTAATCAAAAAGAAACACTCAAGCAATTATTTGTAAAGGTAGTTAGTTTGTAAACACATTGTATTTGATATTTAGTACTTACATGTACTTTAGGTGTTGGCGGAAGACCGTTACTAATAGGTTTCTAGAAAAAGAATACAGGCACGATTACACATTTTCTGGTTGCTGTTTGGCATTAGAGCATTTCAAACACATTTATCTGATTAAAATACATGAATATACTCCATAAAACAAAACAATATAGATAAGGCTGAGGTCTAATGCAATCTTTTCACAGTCCATTTCTATTTGGTATCTGCTTCAAATAAAAATACTTTGTTTTTATCTTTTCAAACGTTTTCTACATAATTGTATGTACTCCCACAACTGTGTAGCTTTTCAGACATACGTATTTCTACAGAAAATATTGCTTTGGAGTGTTTTTATTTTATCTTAAAGATTTACTTATTTATTGAAATGGCAGAGTGACAGAAAGAGAGAGAAAGATAAAGAGAGAGGAAATGAGCAAGCTTCCATCTGCTCCCTTAATTTCTACATCAGGAGAAGCTGGGCTAGTCTGAAGCCAGGAGCCAGAAGCTTCTTCAGGTCTCTCATACAGGTGCAAGGGCCATCTGCTGCTGCTTTCCCAGCAACATTAGCAAGGAGCTGGATTGGAAGTAGAGCAGCCGGGATTTGAACCAGAGTCCCTAGAGGATGCCAGCAGCAGCACAGGTGGTGGCTTTACAAGTGATCCCAGGCAAATAGGGGTACTGGCTTCTACTTTTGAGGGTTTTAAAACAGAGTGGGCACATTGTCCTGAGGCAGAAGCATGGCTTTCCTTAACTATTTGTTTCCTTTTCAAAAATTCAGAGTGGAAGAGGAACGTTCTTGGGCCAGTGCTGTAGCACAGCAAGCTAGGATGCTACCTGTGGCAGCAGCGGCTGCACCCGTGGGAGACTGGATGAAGCTCCAGGCTTCAGGCTCAGCCTGGCACAGCCCCAGCCTATGCAGTCATTTGGGGAGTAAAACAGCAGATCAAAGATTCCTGCCTTTTTTCCTCCCCCTAGCTCTGTAACTCTTAAAAAAACAAAACAAAACAAACAAAAAAACAAAACAAAAATCAAAAAACACGAAACCACCACCACCACCACCAACAACAAAACCCTCTTTCAAAGAATCTGTTTTTTTCTTCAATGATAACATTGGTTATTCAATAGCATGATGTTTAACTCCATGTTCTTTCAACTTTGTTCCTGTTGTTGAATTTGTTTCATGGCTTCTCCTTGGAGGGAAAGCACAGTGATGGTGTTATGGAGACTATCATATCCAGATGTGAAGATACAATGCAGTATGCATCTCTACTTCCAAATCAACGATGGACTCCAAATGAAACTGTTGGAAATATCTTGACAATAGGATGTTGGACTGTCTGGCACTGTCTGTACCAGCAGTGTCAAGACACACATAAATTATAGATTGATGGACTTAAGACTGCTTATGAAGGACTATACTATCATAATAATATGGAAAAATCAGTCGGGGTTGGGAATTTGGGGAGGAGGTAGGGAAATCCCAGACCCTATGCAATTGCACCACAAAATTAAAAAAAAAAAAATCTATTTTTATGTACTGACCTATCTACCCTGCACTTAATTGAACAGTTACACTGTGGAAAGAACAATCCTAAGACTGCTGCATATTCACCTGTATCATGATCACAAGTTTCGACACACCAAATAACAAATTGTTTTAAATAGTTTAAAAAACAAAAAGTCATCATTAAAGTGTGCTATAGCAAAGCTACTTTTCAAGATTTAAATAGTTTATTTAATCATTATAACCAACATAATAAAATACCAATATAGCAATTGCAGAATACATAATTTGCTATAATTTTACTAATTAAAAATCCTGAACAGTGACAAGTAAGGAAATGTAGTTTATGAATATCAATACCTACTGGTACATCTTTCTTTTCTTTCCTTGAAAGGTTTGTCCCTCTGTTTTCATTCTGCTGCTGATATAATGAGCCATCTCGGTCACCATTTAACTGGAAGGAGCCCACTCCATTCCCTTCATAAAAATTTTTTAAAATACATTGAAAAATGATTAATTTTTATTCTGGAAGTTATCAACTAGGAAAGAAAAATGTAATTTTTTGAGACAGTTTCGTTTTTCATTTGGGATGATCAAGTCAGAATATTTAGCATTAAAGGAGAATATGTATTATTCTATATACACCTCTATTTGTGGTATGTGTAGGAGGCAAATTTAAATTCAATTTGTATTTAAGCACACATTTATTTGCATTACATAGATAAGTGTGAAGGCTATATAGGATATGAGAAACAAGAGACAATATACTCCAAATTGGGCCACCGGACATCCGGTCATAAACACATATAGATAAAGAGACAGAAAACATCTCCAAATATATTGCTTTTTTCCCCTCTTGAATCAAAGGAATTTCAAATAATCTTGGCTTGAGACTTTCTCTATTATCTCCCTCCCCTATCACATGAAACCCTGGTAACACGTTTGATTTCACCCTCTAAGATTACCTAAAGCAACAGGTTTCTGTGGGGGTAACCTGGGTGGTGGTGGTCTAGGTGGAACTTGGGATGGTTTTGCTGGGCTCCCTGTTGAGGGACATCTCTTGATTGTTCCTTGATTATCATCTTCAGTGGAATGAGTTTCTTGTGGTATGAAGATGGATTTAGGCTGAAACAATACAGAAAATGAGATCAGTGAATACACATAACCACCTCTCTAAAAGCACATATCTGAAAGTACATATTATTGTACTCTAAAAGCTTTCTATTTGCAATTATTAAATGACTTTCATGGCTATTCAACTATTCTGATACAAATCATTTCAATGCAACATTTGAAATAAATCCTGAAGATGCTTACTGAAGTATACTTAGCAGGTTTTTGCTTTGTTGCCCTAAAGAAAGCCTCCATATTTTTCTATAAATTTCTCCCAAGCCTTCCCACAAGAACTTGCCAAATAAAAACCTTTTAGTCTCTTTGATTCCCTCCATTGTAAGTGAATCTCTTTATTTTAAATATGCAAGCTAATCAAAATTAGTTCCTTGTCAAGGTTAGTCTAAATCAACTCTTAGATTGCTCAGTATCTTTGTAATTGCTTAATTTTCCAGACTAGAAGTAGGGTAAGACATCAACTAACATCTTACATTGGAGAATATCAAAATAGGAATATGAGAAGTTTGAGAAACTTCTTGTGCAGATAATGGAAAAACTTCAAGGAAGCTGAAGATTTGGAAAAATTATTTTATTCTTACAACTATGTCACTTCTTAGGAGTATTTCCCTGAAATTCAGATGTCCATACTCTTATCACAAGCAAACCCAATATTGCTTAATTGTATGAAACAGGATTTCCCCCCCAAAATAAAATGAAAGTATAGTAATAAATATGATGTTTAGATTGGTAAGATTCTCACTTTAACATTGTATTTCAAACAGTAACACAGTTTAGTTTACAACTACATTTTACTAAGTACATGAACTTATATAATCATCTTGTATTTCTATTATCTATATTAACTCATTTTATCCTTAAAAATGAGGATTGGGATTATTTTATTGTTTTACAAAGATTCTGCTAAAGGGATTTTCTTGGTAAAATACTGTCTTATTTTATAATTTTAATCTAAAATTAACTTCTGAAAAGTAAACATTTCTGATGATAAATTACTATCCTCTACCCATTTTTCAGCAAATAGCTAACAGATTGTAGATTTCAGGGGAAAAAAAACTTATGAAAATGGAATTTCCTAATTAAAGCTTATTAACACTAACCTACTAATATAATCATTTCCCAGTGTATATAAATTTCTGCAATATGCTTAAAATAAATAATGACAAGTTGGGTATTTAAAAAAAGCAAATGATCAAAGCCTTCTACTTATTTTAATGTTAACAACTTCATGATTTTGTGAATTCTGAATTAAGATAAAAATAAACTTAAAAATATTAATATTGTATTGAAGTGTAAGACCAAGTAGAGTTGGGACCCAAACTCCCTGTGGACATTAAACTTCCAAGTCATGGTCAATGGTACTAACAGAAAGTCTTAGGTCCTGGGGGATATGCCCTCAGAAGGGGGGCGGTGGTTACAAAGCAGGGCTGGGTCCATTCACACTCATCTGTTTTAGAGTTTTCTAGCAATTCTTCCTCAGCCCATGCTTCCTTGCCATGTGATGTTCTCTCCAGCCCTTGAGCTGGAAGACCACTGCCAAACGTCAGTCCTGGGGGCTGCCTGATCTTGGTCAGGGGACCTCCAAACTCTGAGCTGATATACATAAAATCCAAATTGGAAACGTAAATTCACCTACCTTTGGTGGCAATGGAGGTGGAACTTTTGCTTTCATAGTTGAACTAGAAACACAAAAAAATTATAATTGGAGCCATTCATTTTGAAAATGGAGCATTACTAAACCATAAAATTGTTTTCTAAAGGCACAAGAAAACCCGCAAAATAACATAGCTTTTCTAAGATGTTGAAAATGAAGTATCATTCATTAATAATTGGGTAGACATGCTTTTTTGGTTTTAAATACTACTACACTGTAATTAAAACTGAAATATGGCCCAGTGAGATTGCCTAGAAGCTAAATCCTCGCCTTGCATGCCTGAAATCTATATGGGTGCTGGTACATGTCCCGGTTGGTCCATTTCTCATCCAGCTCTCTGCTTGTGGCCTGGGAAAGCAAGAAAGGATGGCTCAAAGCTTTGGACACTGCACCTGTGTGCAGAAAAAGCTCCTGGCTCCTGGTTTTGGATCAGCTTAGTTACGGTCCGTTGCAGCCACTTGAGGAGTAAACCAGTGGATAGATCGTTCTCTCTCTGTTTCCTCTCTGTAAATTGACCTTTCCAATAAAAATAAATGAATCTTTTAAAAAAATATGAAATATACGATTTCATTTTATGTCAAGTAAAAGGTAAATCCTTATTAAGAATGTAAACAACTCATATAATAAAAAGATATAGAATAAAATATATAACATTGTAAGCTTAATTTTTGCTATTGCTAGATTATTTTTGATGAAGCTCATCAAACACTTTGTGCTATGAAATTACATGCAAAAATAAACAAAACTAAGATTCACTGAAACTCAGGATGAATTTTATATATTAAAAAACAACAGATTACCAGATGGTTGAAACAGGTACCAAAACAGCTAAAAGTAACCAAGCTTTTGGGGACCAGCGGCGTGGCCTAGTGGCTAAAATCCTGGCCTTGAACACGCCAGGATCCCATATGGGCACTGGTTCTAATCCCGGCAGCTCCACTTCCCATCCAGCTCCCTGCTTGTGGCCTGGAAAAGCAGCAGAGGACGGCCCAAAGCTTTGGAACCCTGCTCCTGCGTGGGAGACCCGGAAGAGGTTCCTGGTTCCCGGCTTTGGATTGGCACCAGCCGTTGCGCTCACTTGGGGAGTGAATCATTAGACGGAAGATCTTCCTCTCTGTCTCTCTTCCTTTCTGTATATCTAACTTTCCAATAAATAAATAAATCTTAAAAAAAAAAAAGTAACCAAGCTCTGGCATTCCAAAGCACAGTAGTGAGAGTATAGTAACACACTTAGAACTGAAGAGAGATGCTGATAAAGTGCCAAAGAAAAGGAAATATTATTTGCTTGATCTGATCAGTGTTGCTGTGCACATGTGTGGAAATACTGTATCACATTTGATAAGAATGTGCTTGTACTAGATGCTAATAAATTTTTTAAAATTACAAGTAAACAAGTGATCAAGCACAAATTTCTCTAACGAGGTGGCCCAATGTGAGAATAGGGAGGGAGAATGGAATGACCTATACCTTCAATTGCCAGTCAGCTGCTTCAAAACAAAATCCACCCCCACCAAAATAAAGACTAAACATCAATACATATGTAATAGCAAAAATATTCCCTCTTCAGAACTAAAGCTTAACATCCAAAGTATTGGATCTTTGTAGTTATTACAGCAGTTTTCAATGACTGACAGTTTACCACTACAAGTTACTTCAGTCAATTTTTTCAAAGATTTCGTAAGTGTTGTGGATTAAACTGTCTCCCCAAATTATCATGTCAAAGTCCTAACCCCCAATGTAATATGTATTTGGCGACTGGGCTTTCATGAGGTGAAGATAAAGGAGGTCATGATGTTATAGCCCTAATCCTGCAGGGCGAAAGGGAAGAAAGGGGTCCCCTGCCCCTCCTTCCAACTCAACACATGCATGCAGTGAGGAAAGGTTAAGTGAGACAGCCAGAACGTGACTGCTAACAGGAGCCAGACTGGCTTGCACTTTGGTCTTGAACTTTGTGGCCTCTAGAGGTGAAAACTGAGCCCCACAAAGCACTTAGCTTGGGTCGACTAATATAGCTGAAATAAAAACAACAAACTGTGCTAAGATCAGTGATATTGTATTACTTATATAAAACTGATCAGTATTTTCTGCCAGTTATAAAATCACTAAAAAAGAAGCCCTTCCCCCCCTCACCAAAATATAAATAAAACTTACTGTTTAGATTCGTCTTCATCCCCTTCATCATCCTCTAAGTGAGCCACATGTCCTCTAAAGGAAAACAGTAACACCCTTGGTATTAAACAGTCTTTAACAAACAGTATCAAGAACTTAGGAGGGCAGGTACTGTGGCATTACACATAAAGCCACCGCTTGTGGTGCTGGTATCCCATATTGATATAAGAAGTGGGTACTCCACCTTCCATCCAGCTCCCTGCTAATGTGCCTGGGAAAGCAGAGGAAGACATCCCCAGATGCCTGGGCCCCTAGTGGGAGACCCAGAAGAAGCTCTGGGCTCCTGGATTCAGACTAGTCCAGCTTTCTTTGTTGTAGCCATTAGAGGAGTAGTAATCAGCAGATGGAAAAGCTCTCTCTCTACTCTTTAAGTAAATAAATATATATATATATTTTTTTTTTAAAAAAAGGAAATTTAGGGCTACTGCAAGACAGAATTTTATTTCTATATCTCTGTAAGACAAATTATGAATCAAAACAACACAATCAGACAAGTGATAGAGAATGGAGCAAACTGATTTTACTCATCTTGTGACATAAAGAATAAAATATTTTAGTTCAACAAAGAATTTAAATTACCGCTGATGTAATTCTTCTTCAACAGACTTTAGAAGACTCCTTAAAAGAAAATGGAAAAACTGATATAAATGCATTAGCAAGGAAATATCAAGCACCTTTTTAAAATTACTTTGTCCATAGTAATAGTTTGAATGACTTTTTCTTACCAGTTATTGAAAATCTGCAATAGTGATGAACCTCTGTACTATAACACACCAAGTTATACTAAAGATACCTCTACTTTCTATTGCTAAGACCTTCATATATGTATTTTAAATGGACAAAATAAATAAATCCTAATATGTACTGAAAAATACCAATTCAAACAGAAGACAACCCACTATGAAACGTCACAACAGTACTGACAAAACAATAACTGCAGGGTTGGAGTCAAGGAAATCCAGGACTCAAAGTTTGCCTGGAATATTATGTCTAACACCTGAAATTATATTTTTTTTTCTTAAAATAAGGAAGGAGACACACTTTTAAAAAACATGCTATCAGGCAATCCTACAAAATGAAACTCCACATGTTGGATCTCTCTGCGGAAGCATGCATGCATGTGATGTGAATACACGAATGTAGTAGCACTTGGCTTTCACAAAAGACACTCACTTACCTGAAGGATCTGTTCTCCAGTGGTGCACTGGGCAAACACATTTACACTTTTGGGAGACTAAGCCTGTATTAGACCAGGTGTGAGGATTTTACCATTAGGAGCAGCATATACAACTTTAATCTTCAGGAATGTAAGAGAGGATTTAAGGCATTCCTGAAGTTACCTTACTTCTTCTCACTGCAAATTCATGCAGCATACTTCCTATACCATATCCTTCAAGTATAAAAAGTCAATAGATGCCTCACAGTAAGTGGGAAAGAGAGAATATAATTACTGGGATAAGAATGAGTCAGCATACAATTTACTCTCTCTGAAAGCATCTTACAATCATTTTTCCTTTCATATATATATGTGTATGTGTGTGTGTGTGTGTGTGTGTGTGTAAAAACTTCTTTTAGAATTATCGTAACATAAAATCAGAGAAACTGGGAGGGAAGCAGGCTTTAGCTATCAAAGTTTTAAAGAGGACAGTTCAATAACAATATAATTTTTAAGAACTCACAGAGTTAAGAACCCAGAGTGATACATGACTTGGGAAAACCATAAACTAACTGCACAAGGCACATTCCATGGATTCAAAAATTGACCCACCACAGTCAAATATATTATTTGCAAAGTTCTCCACTCTATGATGGACTATGTCAATCAGTGGATTCTTCAAAGACCTCATCATGCTTAGAGTGGCAAGACTGGCAGCGATTCCTAACTGGTGAACTATCAAAACCACTTGAGCAAGAACCTCGGAGCAAACCCTTTATCTGGGACCTGGGGAGGGTGGAAAATTGGGTGGGCCTTCTCCCTTAATACCCCCCTTTAAACATGAAGGAAGTAATATGGAAATAATAGTTTTACCCACTTTCCTATAACCCTTGAACCTTTTTACCCTAATTAACTATGTAAAGATCGTAAAAAATAAAAAAAATTAATAAAAAGAAAAAAGAAAAAAAACCCCAAAAAACCAAAGTTCTCCAAGGGCTGGCATTAGAAGGCAAGAGCTTCTGCCTCCAGGCAGTTAGCAAATGCTGAGCCACTTGGGAGCACAGGTGCCTGAATCTGAATCCTGCTGCAGCACTGCAGGCTGGTCTTGGGGAGTGCTTCATTTCCCAGATACTAAAATGAGAAGTACAATAGTACTTTGGAGTTTCTGTATGAAGATGATGAATGAGTGACTGTAAAGAGCTCAGAAAGGTAATTTAGGACATAGTAAGGATTTGCTTGGTGTTTCCTGTGTTATTGACTAAGGACAGTTTCTTTAAACTACCAAGTTCTCAAACAGTGGTCCTACAGTCCTGGGAGTCTGTTAACCTCTTGGAGGGGATCCACAAGGTACAACCATTTTGGTAAAACCATTTTACTAATACATGATATTTTTCTCACTCTTAAAAAAAAAGCTTACACAGTTTTAACATGTTACATAGTGAAGACTATTAGATATATGACATAATAGATTAAATCAATGGAAGATAAGAACATTTGGCTTTCTCTTATTAGGACAATGTTAACAGAATCTGTAAAAAATGCAAAATGTTATTTTTTCACTCATTTTGTTTCAGGAAAATAGCTATTTTTCATAAAAACGGGGCAGACATTTGCTAGTATTTAAAACTGCTTTGAATGTCTGGATCCCCTATCAAAATGCCTAGGTTTGAGTACTGGCTCTGCTCTTAATTCCAGTTTCTTGTTCACATGCACCTGGGCATGCAGCAGACGATGGTACAAGCAACTGAGACCCTTTCGTTCATGTGGGAACCTGGGTTGACCTGACCCAGCTCCAGCTGTTGCAGGTATTTGAGGAAGGAGTCAGGAATGTAAGCTCTTTATCTTTTTGCCTTTCAAATAAATCATTAATTAAAAAAAAATCATTGGCAGGCCTTAAGAAAATGCTTGTTGCATGACACTAATGTATACTTGTTGCCTCTACGTTTCACAAGAGCAATCAGTGGTTTTACAAGGAAGCCACTGTAAAAAACAGTGGCAATGGACCTGACGCGTTAGCCTAGTGGCTAAACTCCTTGCCTTGCATGTGCCTGGATCCCATGTGGGCACCAGTTCTGGTCCTAGTGGCCCCACTATTCAGCTCCCTGCTTGTGGTCTGGGAGGGCAGTCGAGGACGGCTGAAAGCCTTGGGACCCTGCACCTGCGTGGGAGACCTGGAAGAGCTCCTGGCTCCTTTTCAAATCAGCTCTGGCTGTTGTGGTCAGTTGGGGAGTTAGTGGATGGAAGATATTCCTGTCTCTCCTCCTCTCTGTATGACTGACTTTTCAATAAAACAAACAAACAAACAAAACCCAGTGGCACTTCAAGTGGCACTTAAGGCTTTTTTAAAACATTGATTTGAAAGGTAGAGTTACAAAGAGAGAAAGAAACAGTTATGGGGATGGGGTGGGGAGAAAGAGAGAGATCTTCATTTGTTGACTCACTCCCCAGATTGCTGCAACTTCTGGGGCTGAGCCAGGCCTCAGCCAGGAGCTTTATATGGATCTTGCGTGTAGGCAAAAGGACCCAAGCACCCAAGCAATTGCAGCATCTTCTACTGCTTTCCTAGGCACATTAGAAGGGAACTGGATGAGAAGTGGAGTAGCTAGGACTTGAACTGGTGCTTATATGGGATGATGGCTTTGTAGGTGGAAGCTTAACTCACTGTACCACAAGGTCAGCCTCTCAATATATATAGATATATGGGGCTAATGATAACATACAATGAATACATTATTATTTTAAAATAAGTTAATACATATTTTTGAAAAGTTCTAAGTTCAATTCAAGTATTAAGCTGTTAACACCCAACAACATTATAAATACTGGTTGCTGTCACAGCCAATAGCACAAACACTGATATGTAATACTTATAAATCACAGTTATGTAGAGTCCTCAATAATTTGTAAGACTTTAAAGGCACTGTGAGACCAGAAGTTTAAGAAGTGCTGTTTCAAACTCTATTGCTCAATTATCTATGAATTGGATGGTGAACTTCTGCACCACTTTAGAAGATATGGAAAAATGCTTCTTGAGAAGCACGTGACAGTATTTTTTTAACAATATTTTTTGAGGCATTTCTCTCTATAGCAGAAAATATTATGATTTGAAAATAGTAAAAAAAAAGTTAAATGTGCTTTTATTTTTAGTTATCACACTGAATCAGATTTATATAATCTTTTATGTTCTAAAAAAGAATCTTCATCAGTTCTTCAACAATAAGAAAAAGGCTGAATAATAGCATAAAAAGCCAGCTGGCCATCGCATAGGAAATGATGTATTTTTATTCATCTATTTGTAAAACTCTTTGTGTTGAGATATTATGGTAACAAAGTCATGGAATTCACAAAGTTTTATTGAAAAGTCGGATGTATGGTTTACTAGTAAGGCTTTAAAGAGCAGAAAATGAAACCTGACTAGATTTTGTTACATGTCCCATTTTCCATTAAATGCAGAGAATAAAACATGACACTGATTGACTCACCAAGACTGAGGGCTTCAAGTAAACAATATCACTGTTCAATAGTCTATTATCTACTATAACATTTTTAGAAAATAAAACTCAAAATGAAATAAAAATAATGTTTTTGGATATTGAATTATGCAGTCAATCTAAAATGACCAGGAAATCTTGAAAAAATGGTTGGCAAACACAGATTTAACTGATGAAGTGCGGAAACTGGCTTAGGATAAATCTAAACCCATTACAAAAATACCCAGCCCATTTTAATTAGCTAAGGAATTCAAGTTGCAGATTCCTAAGACCTTTCAAATTGTCATATTATTCCCCAGATAGCCCAGGTATATTTTAATAAAATCTCCCTAATTATCTAAAACAAAGAACAGTTTTATTTATTCATTTACCCCCTTAGTGTGGCCATCAGCAACGACTGACTGATAAACTCTTATAAATTAGGGCAACTAACAGGAATCTACCAAACCCTAAAAGTGTTACAGGCTTTACAATGATTATCCCATTTTTCCCTTTGCACCCTGAAAGTACTATTGTAACCCCCATTTTACTAGAGACAATGAGGTAAAACTTCCCAAGTCCCAGTTTACAGGAAAGGTCAGTTCTCACTTAGGATTTGGCACTCACTACTATTCTCAGTTGTGCCAGACATTGTGGAGTTTAGTTTTCTTTTTGTCCTATTAAATTATTACAGAAGTTGTTTTTAAGAAGTTGTTTTTAGAATGTTTGCTCTACAGTAAAAACAAAACCAGAAGTAATTCTTAACAATAATCCACAACCAAATAATAATTATTAAGATAATTTCTTTTGTTGGTATTGAATAAATGGTAGGAGAAGATGACCCGGGTGATAGCAGAAATCAAAAGAAAAGATGAAACTCCATTTTAGATGAAAACACACATATTTTCTGTTTAGAGGAAAGGGCAGGGAAGGGGAGGGGAGGTGAGGGAAGGAACAAGAAGGGGGAGAAGGGGAAAGGGAAGGAGAACAGACAAAAGAGAGAGGAGAAGAAAGAGAAGGAAAGAAAGAAAAATAAAGAAAAGTGTCTATGGAACAATTCTAATTACATAGTCCTCCATGGTCTGGAATAGGTAGAAAACCATCAGTGAAAATCTGTCTGACCTATGGAGAAAGCAGGAAATCCTGTGAGTTTTAAATGCTGCCTAGTCACAGAATAAAGCAGATGTATCGGTACAGGAAGAGAAGTGCTATAATCCATGCTCATGTCCCATGTATGTATAGACCCGTACACGAAACACAGCCAAAGGTCAAACTTTTGGCCAACCTACCTTGCCAGTGACTCGTTATATAGAATATAGTTCCTTAAGCAGGGATCCAATTAATCAAAAAATGAATGTCGGGCAAATTATTAGCATTTTACCTAGCCAAAATAATTATATAATGAAAACGTCTAATAATCAGAAATCAGACAATGGGAACTTTTGGAACTAGGAAACGTATTTTGTGAGGAATCTTTTTTCCTGTATTTTGCAAGTATATTTTAAGTAAACTAAAACTGGTAAATGAAATATTTTTTCAAATTGTTTGTTAAAATACATTAAAATTTGCTAATAGAGTCCTTAAAACTAATGGTTTCATATTTAGAAAAAATAATTTAAAAATACTTCAGAAGTTTTTATTTGCTAATCTAGTAGACAAACTCCTTTGTTTTCTACCAATAAATTAAGACAAGTGACAAAATAACAGACGATTTAGAGAAACAGCAAACAGTTTAGGTAAAATTTAGGTTTTGTACAGGGAAATTTTACACTTATTTTCAAGATTGAGAACCACAAAAGCTAACAGTAATGATCTATAGACTGAATAATAATGTAAAATGAATTTTATTTTAAAAGAGCCCTCAATATTTACTAAAATTAAAAAATGAAAAAAGCATTAATCTAGGTGGTGACTAAAAGCCTTTTCTATGCATTAGAAAAAGCACAAATGAGTAAAAGTTAAACATTTAATTTATAAAAATAGAAACATGGTTTTCAATTATCATTATTAAAATTAAGCCACTTCAGTCACTATTTCATAGTTGCTTCACTTAAAATATGGGAATATATGTCTCAAGTCTCTAAAAGAACTAAAATTTTAAATTGTTCTGGTCATTAAAAAAAATCTACATTGCTAGAAAAGATTTTATAAATTCAAATAATTATCTCCTTTTAAGTTACTTTTCTGCTGATACTTTACCCAAAAACTTAGGAAATAAGATTAGAAAATTAATAGGGTCCTGGTCCACCTTTCACTGACTCTGGTATAGAAACAACTTGAATGCTTGAAGCTTGCAGGGCTGCCTGTTCAGCACTATGCTCCTATTGTGGGGAACCTTTTCTCATGCCAAGGCCCATTTGGAAATCTGTAACATCATTTGTGGGCCATACAAAATTATCAACTTAAAAATTAGCTTGCAACCAATTAATTCAATTTTGACCTCTTCCCAAGTACTACCTTGGGAGTGCTATGATTTCAGGGCCTTATGCTATATGACCAGTGGTGCTGAACTGAAGCATCCCTCAACTCCCTCGCTAAACTGCCTGGGGTAGAACAGGCATTGGATAACTGCTGAATTTACTTTTTGCAATAACAGCATAGCTTCTAAAAGCTACAATGTTAAGATGAAGATTTCTATGTAATGTGAATAATCCTAGCTATTTTCAGTGGGCAGCATGACAGGAGTTGTTTTGTCAGGAATAAACCAGTCAACTTTAGAAATAAATCAATTGTTGAATATATGTTAATCTTTGTTTGGAACATATTTAGCTTTCTTTAACAGGAAGAGTAGCAAAGTAATCTGATAATGAAAACTAAGCTGATCTTCCCCCTCATGACAAATCATTGAAGTGTTGAGTGGGGAAGCACTGGAAAAAGGTTTAAAGCATATTCTAAAATATATCTACCACTCCCACGTAATTTACTACCTTAAATATTAAAATATAAAGACAATCTAATTATTCTTGAATTTAAACAATATTTTAAGAGAACTTTACTTACTTGTTTCCACCTAAAAAGTAACTACTTTGGTGTCCTTGTCCATATTCTAGTTGTAGATCCTAATAATACAAAGTAATATATTTAGCAAAATAGTAATACATCACACAATATGATACATGATATTCTTAAAAGAGAAATCTTAGACCCCAAATAAATCTGTATTGCTGTATATTCTTAAAAAGACTGCATGGTAGGGCTTAAAACAAATATCAGAGGTTTGTGGTTCTGATATTACTATTTGAGTAGTTTTCCAGATACTTTTCTGAATAAAGGGTGTAAGTTTCATTTATAGATATTACGACTATAACTAACATTTACAAACACCAGTTTTGATACAGAAAAAAACTCAAAGTGTTTATTCTCAAGCTAAGATGAAGCAAAAATGATGAGAAAAGAAAAAAGCAAAAAAAATTAGCCTGACTTTTTTTATGGAATCAAGTAATTTATGTATATATGCACATTCACATTACAGTTTCATGTAGGTAATTAATGTTTTAGAGGTATAAAACTGGTTGCTATTTTAAAAGTAAATTTTATATATGAACTGTACAAGAGTGTAAACTACAGTAGGAGAATTTTAAGAATTTTTTAAAATAGCGAATTTTAAAAACAGTAACTTCAAATGAATAGTAACAGAATTCAATTGCTTTAAGCATCTTTGCTACATGCTCTGGGTTATGGTGTGCAGATTGTTGAAAATTAAAAGTACAAAGGAATGAATAATATTATGCTTGATTCATTTATTTTCTTGAGAAAAAGAAATGTACTTTCTAACAAACGGGCAGGAGGGAAGTTGCCCTTTCTACCCTGTTAAAAAGCTGCTTTCTGGAAGCACTGTCTGAATTGCAAACGTGGAGGGAGAGCTGGGAGAGACTGAATGTTTTAAATGAGCCTTCTTTTCATTAGCATATAGTATATTTAAAGGTTTTGTGTTTTGTTTTTTTTTAACTGATACAAGATATTGTTGGTTGGACGCATGTCCCAGACTTCCTTGGAGCAACCTTCCAGGGCTGACTCCACAGTCTTTCACACACAGCGTCCTCCCAGCACTTAACATTGCATCCTAACTTATTTACAAGGATGTAAATCCAGCAGCCAGCCTACCAGCTCAGGCAAAAGACCTGTCACAGGATGTATTCTGAATAAATACTTGTTCAACTGTCAACTCTTTATTTTCCTGCAAATAGTAACTAATACTGCTGCCTTAAGACACACAAGGATAATTCTGGATCTCAACAATGCTCAGTCTAAGAAATTGAGGATTCTAAGCAATGCCTCATATTTGAGACAAAAAAAATTATGCCAAAGCCTGTCAAAATATCTGATAAAATTGAAATAAAAATTCTGGTTTGGACAAGTCTCAATTTTTTTCCCCTTCAGTATTTGTGTTCTTTCATGCACAGTAATAATGCCTTTTATCAGTGACAAATGATAGCACATCATACATAAAAAGGTGACAACTGCCTAGAGATCCTGTGAAATTCTAATGAAAAAGGACATCTGTTCTCTTTACTTTATAATGGTCTGTTTTAATTGGGCAAAATCACCATCATCACATGACTGCACAGTTTAAGTGGTCATGAATTTGTCTTAGGAATATTTAAATCTAGTGTCAAGGAGAGGAGCACTAATTAATTTTTGCTTTCTTTAGCTTTAGATAGCCAGGCCCTGGACAGGGAAGCAACATCTTTAGCTAAGACAATGTCTTAACCCTTTAATCAAATGACAACTTCCAAAAGCACACATTTTTGCAGAACGACCATGGCTTCTGTTACATAAACATAGATATGTTTATATAACACAAGAATATATAATATATAAAATACAAGAATATTCAGTTCTTCTGATATAAGACAACCTTCATGCAAAATAAAAGATAAACAAATATATAGGTAAACACATATTTATATATATTCACTTAGAATAACTGCATAATGGAGACTAGCATCCTGGGAAGTGAAGTTATGTTGTAGCTTGCACCTTTACTCCTGAATGAAAGGAGTCCCAATGAAATTAGGATGCTAGACTTTTTCCCATTGTCTATATCCACAATGTCAGGATATACTTCAATAGCAGAATGATAGACCTCTGACTGGTGCTGAAGAACTATACTACTGTAATCGCTTGGGGGAAAACAGTGATTGAGGGAACAGCAAGAGTGAAAGGGCAAATCCCTGTGCCTATCGAATCATGTCATGAAAAATTAAAATTAAAAAAAAAATAATTTGGCGGTCACTCCATCCTAGAAAAATACTACTAAAATTATGCTAGGAAAGTGCTCAACATAACCCAAGATGATGGTATGTTATCTTGATCCTTTAAAAGTGAAATAAAAACACATTTGAACATGCCAACATGAAAGAAATCAGCAAAAATCAGGCATCAACCAATTAATGACAAAGTTTAACTTCCGGGTAAAGTCATGTAAGTAACAACATGGACTGAAACATGCAGTGACCTGGCACAGATTCAATATGAAGGCTCAAATGAAATTTAAAGATGAATATCGTAGCCCAATTAAAACACTCTTCTGAGCTAGAAAGTTCTAATTTCAGTAGTCAGTTTTCAGCGAATGAGTATTTCTCAACCTAGAATGGAGCTTTGAAGGAAACATGGAGTAAGAATGATCTGAAACAGACCAAAGGCAACACTACAAAAGACAAATAAATGATCATGACAAATCTTTACTTTTTAAATCCTTTTGGGAAGTACAAAGCCTACTGTAGACCTGATAAAAAAACAGCAGGCAGTTAACAGAATTAATATGAGCTGGCTACAAGAACACCAAAGAAAAAAAATATTTCAGTGATATATCTCAATCATGAAAACAAGGGAAAAGAAAAATATTTTCATCAAAGAAACATTGTGGTACAAATAAAGTTTGTAGTGAGATATCTTTATGGAGATGATTTACAGAAATAAAGAAAGAGCCCTGATGATGCAAAGAAATGTTTTCAAGGGAGAATGACAGAAGAGGGGAAAAACAGAGGAAGAGTTCTTTTACATGTTGTTTCACTCTTCAAATGGCCACAACAAGAAGGGTAGGGCAAAGAAAAAGTCAGGAGCAAAACATCCCACACATGTCTCCCAGGAGGGTGTTAGGGTCCTAAATACTTAGGTCATCCTCCACTGTACTCCCATATCTACCAGCAGGAAAGTGCACCAGAAGCAGAGCAGCTGAGACTCAAACCAACACTCTGAAACAATGCTGGCATGATAATGTGGTGGAAGAACTGCTCCACAGTGCCAACCCCAGAAACTTTAAATTCTTTCTTTTCTAAGGATTTAGTGATTTAATTTGAAAGGCAGAGTTACATAGAGAAAAAGAGGGAGACACAAACTTTTCCATCTGTTGTTACATTCTCCAACAGTTACTATGGTTAGGTCTGGGTCAGACTAAAGTTAAGAGCAAGGAACATCCTGGTCTCCCATGTGGGTGCAAGAGCTTAACCACTTTGAGCCAACTTCTGCTTTCCAAGGAAGGTGCATTATCAGGGAACTGGAATCGAAGTGGAGCAGCTGGGACTTGAACTGGCATCCAGCAGCGGCTCTACCTGTTATGCCACAGTGTCAGCCTCCAAAAGAATTTATTTTTAAGAAATTAGAAAAGCAAATGGGGTCATAAATTTATCAATCAGCCTTCTGAATGATAAAAGCAGATTAAAGGGCCTCAAAGTGAATAACCTGACTTTAGTGTTGCGTGCTTGGAAATGAATCAGCAGGTTAGATTCACATGAAGTTTCCCGAGTTGTCAGTGTTATGACCTGTTTACATCCCTCCATATCAAATTACCTAGCACTGTAGATACAATGAATTTTTCGGTATATGTGCCAGAATATTCAATAGAACTAGGATAAATAGGAAAAAAAACAACAACCAAGAGCGGAGACAGATGAGTAATATTATCTTCTGAAGACAACATTTACAACATCAAATAAATCCATTTTTATGATTATGGCAAATTCCTATTTAACTATCACACTGTAATGAATTTTTTCAATTCAAATATCTCTTAGAAGTTTACCTTTTAGATTGATTGATAATACTGAAAATCAAGCTGTACTCTTCTGGAAATATAATTACAAGATACTTTTTAAAAAATAACTTTCTAGCAATGGAAATTATGGTGTAACATTCTAAATCAATTTATAAAACTACAAAATATGCTTAAATTTAAAGTGACCAGAAAACACTGCAAATTGTAAACAGCAAGATCTGTATGGGAGTAAATGTTTCTCTGGGTCTCCACAGATTCAGGGTTGCTGCCTTGTGGCCAAACTGACTACTAAGATCACAGCCAGACATTCTGGCCACAGCAAGCATCTTTCAGAGGTAAAGTTTTATTTGCACAGCAAAGATTTCAGGATTTGTAAAATTAAAGAATGGAAATAATTAGTGGCACTCATTAGGAGGGCTATATCAAAAACAAACAACAGACAGGCATTGTGCATTAAGCTGCCACTTGGGATCCCGCATCCCATTTTAGAGTGCCTGGGTTTGAGTCCTGGCTGTTCTGCGTCCAGTTCAGCTTTGCTGTTGCCTGGGAAGCAGCACATGATGGCTCCAGTTTTTGAGTGCCTGCTACCCACATGTGAGACCTGGATGGAATCCTGTTCCCGGCTTTAACCAGGTCACTCAGCTGCTGTAGCAGTTTGGGAGTAATAATAGCTAGAGTCCCTTTTTCTCTCTCTCTCCCTATGTGTTATTTTGCATTTCAATAAACAAAAGGAAATCAAACAAAAATCAAAAAGATAAGGACACAGAGAAATTGGAACCTTCATGCAATACTGGTGGGAATATATAACAGTGCAGTAGCTGTGGAAATATTACAGCTTTTCAAAAAGTTAACAAAGTACTGCCATATAATCCAGCAACTATACTACTGGTTGTACAACCAAAAGAACTGATTCAAACAGGTTTGTGCACAATTATGTTGATAGTAGCATCATTCACATTCATTAAAAGGCACCCCAAGTATCCTTGAATGGGTGAAATGTATAAACAAAATGTGGCATTTACATGAGAAAGAATGTGTTCCACCTTAAGGAAATTCTGACACATGCTATGATATGGAGGAAAGACAAAGATAATATGATGTTGTGCTAAGTGAAATGAGCCAATTACAAAAGGACAATTGTAATGATTCCTTTCAACCAAGGTACTTTGTCAAATTCAGCGAGATAGAGGAAAAAGTGGCTGTCGGGAGCTGGGGGAAGAAGGAAGGGGGAGCTGCTACAAAGTGGCAGTGGAGTTTCAGTTTGGGAAGATGAAACTATTCTGGAGATGGATAGTGGTGATGGCTGCCTCGCAATAGCAACGAATGCCTTTAATGCCATTGAACTACATAAAAATGGCTACAATGAGAAATTTTACACTATATATATTTTACTACAGCAAAAAATAACACATATGCTCACTAAAAATGAGGAGAGAAGCCCAGTATTAGTAAAAACAAAATAAATAAAATGATGCTGTAGAGCAGGGCTCAACAACTCCCAAGCCAAGCAGCTTAGGTCAAATCTCAGCTCTACTTTTCTTAGCCAAATAATTAATTTCACCTACCTTGCACTTTAAATCCCCTCATTTGTAAAGCAAGTAAAATTAATCTATTTAAAGTGCTTACAATTAATGTCTGTATATAAAATATTTCACCTAAATATTAGCTTTTGCTATGGCTGAGATACGGCTAGGCTGATTTTATAACCTATAGCACCTGACAAATATTTTACTTATCCCTCTTTGCCAGAATAATTCATAGGTTAATTGTCCCTAAAATCTCCTTTTGCTACAAGGCAGTTCTACAAGTCACCTGCTCTTATGCATGACAAGAAACTCCTGGTTACATGCTGGGTGGAATGAGTATGGTGGTGGGAGCTGTTTGGGGGAGCAAAGTCATTTTCTAACTTCTTCAAGGTACCAGGCTAGTTTCACAAATGGTACAGAAAAGAACTCTGAAATGTTATGTTTTTTGTTTTGCTCTTACCTTTTCTGCATGGAGGAATTAGTATATTCTATAGTCAAAGTAAACTTTTGATTCAGTGATCCTATATTTCTACCACCAATTTGGTAACTGTCCTTCTGCCTTATATATGCCTAAATCGGAAGAAACTTTCAATTCAGATATGAAATAATATACACTTCCAACAGTCTATCTCCCATGCTCGCTCTGATGGTTACCTCTCAATCCCCACGACATCGGACACACGCAGCTTTAAGATTACCTTTCTGCTCCATCAGAATTTTCACTACTCTTCAGCGCTTTCACAGTTTCCAATGCTGGTTCTATTAGCCTGGTGAACACAGGTAAAACCTACTCTAGGAAGGAACAGGCTTCCTGCTCTCCTTCTTCAGAGCTAATGTGGGAAATACAGGAAATTTTACAGTGCTACGTATCAGTTTCTCTTTGGTGGCTTAAATATTACAGCTACTCCCACACTGTCAGTTTTATCGTTTCAGCTGGCTATGTGACATCCCTCACAGCTGCGGCACGTGTGGATGTCTATCCCCTCATCAATTCCCTTGACACAGGGGTGGTGTCTGTCCATTCTGCTGAGAAGGATTTACAATGGTTCCTACGCAGCAGGAAATACAAGAACCAACCTTCTCCCTCCAAGAAATCAGACAACCCCATTAGCCCGAGTTCTCCTTCTCTACTCTCCATAGTTCCTGTTAGGTAAGCTTTCTCCCATCAACAGCTATCACCTGGCAAAATCCTAAAAATCCATCACATATTTTTGTGGCATGGATAAGAGTTTATAAATGTAGGGGTTTTCTGCTCAAAGAGCATTTTCAGAAAGAAATTTAACAAACATTCCTTAGAAAAAGAAGTATGTATAAAATTCTCTTAGGTTTTATAAACGTTAAAGTGCACAGCTTTAAGAATTAAAACTAGAAATGACAGAACACTGAAAAAATTACAATTTTATTTGAGAATAATTTCACTGTTAATGGGTAAATACTTTAAAAAATTATACATATGTGTATATTAGTTATATTATTTATATACACATACGTAACACAATATAATTTATTTTATCCGTTTATATGTATAAATGGATCTATACACACACAGATGGTTTCTGGTCCATTAAAACAAGTCTCATCACTACAAATGGACATTTTTGTAGAAAAATATAATTTCTTAAAAACTATATTTGTGAGTGAGAAAATAAGTGTTAATGTTTTTCATAAAAAGAAAATACATTCTATTTACTACTACAATGCTGTATTCGAATGGATATATTTATTTAACTTGTGATGGAAACAAGTTACTAAAATCCTTAATATACAGGATTGCTAAATGACAGCAACTTACAAAATAATGCTTAAATTGGTTCACCAAAGCTACACAAAATGTTCGATTTTAAAAAAAGAAAACACAAGACTAAAGTAATGCTGACAAAGAAAATCAGAAGAAGAGAAATACCAGATTAGATCTTGCAGTGTAGTATATTTCTTCTGAACTGTCGAAAAAACCATCACTGTCGGGCTGTTCAGCAGAGACCAAGAAACCCAAGTTATTTACACTTAGACTAAAAGCCACAAATTCACAAAGGGAAACTTTCACAAGTAAGTCCTGTTAACATAATGTTATTAAGGCAACTGCAAACAATATTAGGCAGCTTCTAGAAAGCAACGTTGCAAAAACTTTGCCTTATAAGGCAGCTACTAAATTAGTATAGAATTTAAATACATGCAATGCCAACTTAAAAAAAGAGAAACAGAAAATAAACTCAAACTGCCTTAACAAAATACGATAAGCATTTATAAAAATGACTAAATTTTCTTCTTAATCTTTCTATTCCTCTGTATAGATGTTATGCTCAGTGTTACTGCATGACCCCCTTAAGGCTTCTCTAACACTCTCTTCCTTCATGCTAGTATACTTAACGAGAATACCTCTGTTAAGATGAACGCTAACAATTCCCTGGATATGCTTCCTTCAAAGCAGACATGACATTTAAAAGGAAGTTGTCATTTAAATCTTTAGTATTTATTAACAGTTAATTTATTTTAATTAACAAACAGCAAAACAAAACAAAACAAAAAAACACTCCAAATAATCTGGAGCTATGGAAAATAATTTTATTGGGATTAGTTTTTTCCTTTTAATTTTTTTGTTCCACAGATTACCACGTCTCAAATATCTGAAAAGCATTTTGCTTCTAAGATGAGACCTAATAGGTTTTGTTTCTGGAAAGGTGTATGTAACAACAGAAGCATCACAAAGTACTCATACATGGGGTAGCCTTACATGAACGACAAAACGGATCTAGATGCTGTATCTTCCTGAGTCTGAATATTCAACAGAAAGGACTCTTCCCTGATGTTTAGAAGCCATGGTATTTATTTTAATAAATACATCCATCAAAAGCCCCTTAAAAACTGGGGTAAAAAAACCCCAAAAAACAAAAACAAAGAGCTAGTATTAAAAACATTTAATTAGGGAATGGCAAAACTAGTAAATTTCTCTTAATTAATTTTGAAATTATTCAGTCTCAGCAACACAGATTTATTTATTTTGAATTTCAGAACTACTTACCATTTTGTTTCCCCAAGAGATTTTTGAAAATATTAATTACTAGGTTTTTAAGTAAGTAATAATCTATCACAAAGAAAATTTAAATCTTTACTTTCAGTGCTAACATTTCAAACTAATTACTTACAAGTTCATGATGTGGTTCTGTTTCCTTCCTTAAGGGTGGATCAAATTTTACTTGGCCAACTAAAATGGAAAAAAGATAAAGAGCTGTTTCTCTCTTCTTAACGATATAATAACTTCAAAGGTTATTTGTGGCAAAAACACACTTAATTTTGTCATCTACCATATACTCACCATAAGCTGAAGATTTAAATTAAGAATTTGTCGGATGGTAAAGCCCAAGAAAGATTTAACCGCTAACGCTGACTTTATTGTTAATCCTAGGCTGTTTGTCTGGTGAAAGGAGGATGCTGGGCAAAACCACAGGTATAGTTTTGTGTTGTGCTCCAGCATACAGACAATTTTGCCTCAGTCTTCTGGTGGGCAGACAGCAGTTTATAGAAAGTACACAAGGCAGCCAGAGTTCAAGAGCGCCCCCAATGACTCCTCGCTCTTGGTATTTATAAGCTTACATGTAGTCCCCTTCCACACCCCGCCAAGGCTGCAGGACTGAAAGCAGACAGTAGAAGCACATCACTTCTGTGCATCACTGTGCGAGCCCCAAGAAGAGGCCTCTAGGTAAGGGCATGAGATCTCCAACTCTTCTAGCTTGGCCAAGCCTGGAGATTACTGTAATACCAGGTGATCTGGATTGCACCTTTCTAGAGAGATCCTGGGCCAGACCCACTCAGCTAAGCTGTTCTGGATTCCTGACCCTCAGATCTTTCCTAAAAACTGTCACCCCTTCTGTGGACTTGCCAGTTCTAATACAAATGTGAGCTAAATATCATTCAGCTTAATAAATATAAAATATTGGTTGCATGAATAGGCACCAAGTAGTTGTAAATATAAAACATTATTAAGAGGAACAACCATCTAGTTTACAAAACACATTTTTTCAAAATCTATTTTTATTAGACAACAGCATTACTGAGCATGCTGCTTTATATGCTTTCTCATATAAAAATCCTAAAAAAGAGGATATTAGAATATTAAAACTTGAAGGCTTCAAATACCAAACTCACATGTTACTAAAAATACTACTTTTTAATTCCATCACTGCTTCAACACACCAGATATGACACCCATATTACTAGAAAGCGGGGAAGAACAAAGGTTGTGTTTAATGCATTCGTTTATCTGTACCCACCCCAAATTGGGCATACTGCAGAATCTCAGAAAATCTGGGCAATAGGGATCTCATTTCAAATAGCAAACAAGTGCACCTTGACTTTGGAGTTCCGAAGCACTGATACCAGCAAGCAAAGAGAGATTCAGAAATAAATGCACTTTGCTAAGGCCTAATAATACAATTTTTGGATTGAACCTGGTGACAAAATATAAAGAATTTTAGATTTTCCATAATACAGATAAAGTTTTCTAAATCAACTACAAAGACATCTCTATTTTTCATATATGAAAGAAATAACAAAGACATTTCACAATTGCCTTCTGTATATTTTAACATAATGGTAACAGGGGTAGGCTTCTGGTTTAGCAGTTTAAGTGGTAGTTAAGAGGACAGACCCGCATGGGAGCACTGATTTCCCAGCTGTGGTCCCTGGTTCTGCCTTCTTACTAAAACAGAACCTGGAAGAGAGCATCGACACCTCCCATGTGATTTGGCCACCCAGCCAAGGCTCCCTGCTTCTCCCAAAAGGCTGAGTCATTGCATGCACTTATGGGAGTGTCTCTGTGAATAGAAGCCTCTTGATATGTCTTTCTGTGTATCTCAAAACAAATAATTTTTTGAAAATGAAAAGTGGTTTCATTTGCTAAGGGTGTCATTTTCATCAAACTATTTTCATCAAACTGGCAAACTTAAGTGGCTTCAACAGAAGCTTTAAAGACAATTTTATAGAGTAATAATACTATTTACATCACACTTTCATTTAGGAGTATCCTTCTTTTAAGACCATTTCTAGATACCAGCAGCACAAAATTTTGCCAAGGAACTTGATAAACATGTAGGATCCAGGCAATATTCCAAGAGAGTGCAGAAAGGGCTTCCAGGACACAGTTCACGGAGTTTACTGTAGTGGTTTTTGAAATGAAGCAGTGTTTGTAAAAGACCACTAGGCTGGCTAGACGAGACAGAGTGGAGAGATGTTTGACGTGCTGCAGTCCACACCATAGTCAATCTCATCTCTGCACTTCCTTTCTGTTTCCTAGTAAGTGGTAATAGTGCCTGCTCCCACTTAACACACCTGTCTACTGAGATGGATTTATCTTAATTAAAGGATGAGTTGTATTATCTTTCTCATTACTAGTTTTGCCAAAAATTAAAAATAATTTTATATTTATACATCCTCTTAAATTATTCTATACGTAATTCCAGCAAGGGTCATATTGGATCTCAGGTACCTTAGGATGACTCTTTAATCAACTGTTATAAACCAGACTGTACTAAGTTAGCATTCTAAGTCACAGGGAACAAATGCTTCCATGCTATAAAAAAGTTAACACATAGTTTGTCATTGGTGAGTTCAAAGTTTCCAATCTCAGGAGAGTGACCCCAAAAACTGGTTAGGAATGACCTGGAGGGTGACTTTAAAGAGGCTCTAAGACAAACCGAAATCTGTCAATTTGGGATTTGGAGAAAAGTATGGTCTGAGAATCCATTTCTAGAACTCTAAGATTCCTTAGAGTGTATGCACGGTGTGGACCTCACTCTCCTGGCTGCTCCACATGTGTATCCTGGGAGCCTGCTAGAAGTGAAGAACTGCAGATCTCACTGCGGCTCTGAGACGGAGGCTACATTCTATTAAGCTCTGTAGGTGAGTTACAAGCAGACATGAATTTAAAAAGCATCTGTATCTCACCTATTGCAGGAATTTTGCTTCTCCCAGTTACAAAATAATACATAACCCTCTTGCTACCTGAAAGACCACAGGAATAAGAAAAAAAAAGTCTCACTGCTCTAATTAAAATTTACCTTTAACAGTGTCTAGTCAAGAGAAATATCTGGAAGAAAATGAAATAAAATAACCAAATTACAACTTTCATTATTGTGTTATGAACTGTGTACAGGATGTACTCACAGTTTATCTCTGAACGAGTTTTTTCTTCTCTCACATTTCTACTTGTAGAGTGAATTCTATGTGGTACTGCAACAAGAGGCTAGAAAATAAAATCAGTATCATATGTGAGCTGATAATCAAGTCACTTTTGCCTGCAAAATTACCATAAATGAAATATTTCATTTAACATAAAATGCTAATCGACTCATTGCGAATGCTCTTAAGGCTACTACAGGGGCAGACCTTGGGTACAGTGGCCATCCTGCTACACGAGCGAGGGACCTTGACTGTTATAGGCTTCTGCTTTTGGTCTGGCCAAACCCTGGAGGCTGTGGGTCTTCCAGGAGTGAAGATCAAAGATCTCTATCTGCCTCTATTTCTCCACTCCACAAAAATAAATAAATAAATAAATAAATAAATAAATAAATAAATAAATAAATAAATAAAGCAATCACAACATGAACTAAAACCATTAAGACAAAATATACTATCATGCATCATTGTTTATACAAAGCAGAGAACTTCCATGTTTAGGTAAATAGAGATGAAATTAAATACAAGTAATAGTATAATCTGCTTATTTGTAAGTGCAATGTAGGACTTGCCTAGATTCACTTTAGCAGAAAGAATCAAGCACATGAAGCTCTTTGCATCTAATGTGACACTAAGAAATTAAGGGAAAGAAAAATAGTAGTGCACTTGTTAAAGATTATATTTCTAACTATATTTGATGATGACTGAACTCAATATGGCTTTTAAAGATTTATTCTTCATCTCATGGATTTTCAAAAAAAAACACATACAGATGATAGACAATATTGATCTATTTCAATTTTTGTATAATTTGAAATACAACCAAGTAAGATTGTAGAAAATTACATAACTTATGATTATGTGAACTTAGTTTTTCTTTGGCACAAGTAAATTTATAATTCCCATACATAAGGTACATATCAATTTATTTTTTTAGGGCCCAGCACAGTAGCCTGGTGGCTGATGTTCTCACCTTGCATGAACCAGGATCCCACATGGGCACTCGTTCGTATCCTGGCCACTCCACTTCCCTTCAAGCTCCCTGTTTGTGGCCTGGGGAAGCAGTCAAGGACGGCCTAAAGCCTTGGGACCCTCCACCACATAGGAGACCCAGAAAAAGCTCCTGGCTTCAGATCAGCTCAGCTCCGGCCATTGTGGCCATTTGAGGAGTGAATCAGTGGATGAAAGTTCTTCCTCTGTTTCTCCTCCTCTCTACATCTGACTTTCCAATAAAAGAATATAGTTATTTTTATTGGAAAGGCAGTTATAAAGAGACACAATGAGATTTTCCATCTGCTGCTTTACTTCCCAAATGGCCGCAACAGCCAGAGCTGAGCTTATGTGAAGCCAGGGAGCATCTTCCGGCCCTCCCACAGGGAGGGGTCCAACGACTTGAGCCAACCTCTGCTTCTCAGGGAGCAGGACCAGAAGGGGAGCTGCAGCGACTTGAACCAGCGTCTGTGTGGGGCATCGGCACTGAAGACAGAGGCTTAGCCTACAGCGCAGGCCTTGAGAAACATATCAATACTTAATTTTTTTATTTTTAAAGAAGATCCACAACTTGAAATTATTATCTACAACCTAACTATGTAAAAATATGGCAAAACAATCTTAGGCAAAATAGAAGCTGCATGCTATCAATCTGAGATTGGCAAGGGCTCCAATATCAGAAAACAGGATTTACGGAAACCTTTTGAAAATATCTATAGTGTAGCAGGAACAAAACATCATGGATTGTAAGACTATTCAGAACTCCAGAAACCATAAGCCATCCTTTATAACAATGATCAACTGAAGACTTGACTGAATTCTCCCTTCACATGTACAAATTCAGACGATTGTACAAAAAAGTATTATTTTAAAAGAGATTTGAAATGTTGAATATGACATTCAAGTATTGCATATCTGAAAGAAAAGTATGCTATGACAATCTGTTGAATGAGGTTAAGGTAGTGAAAGATAATGGCCTGAAATTAAAGTAGAAAAAAGAATATTATCCACAATGTACTGTAATGACACATAATATATTTTCTAATAATAGAAACAGTTTCATTAAGGAGAATGTTACATTTAGTAGAATGTCAAGTAGAACATAGATTCTGCAGTAGCTCATCTGAATATGAAAATCTGGATCTCAAAAAGGAGGGTTTTTAAAATCAGGATTTGTTCATATTTATTGGAAAGACACATGTACAGAGAGAAAAAGAGAAAGACCTTCCATCTGCTGGTTCAGTCCCCAGTGACTGCATCGGTTGGAGCTGAGCTGACCTGATGCCAGGGGCTTCTTCCAGATTTCCCACAGAGACACAGGGTCCCAAGGCTTTGGGCCGTCCTTTACTGCTTTCCTAGGCCACAAGCAGGGAGCTGGATGGGAAGTGGAACAACCAGGACACGAACCAGCGCCCATATGGGATCCCAGTTCTTGCAAGGTAAGGATTTAGCCACTCAGTCATCAGGTCGGTCTCGAAGAGGAAATTGTTTAGCATTATTTATTTTGATAAAGATCATGCAATATATCCCCTAAAATTTAACATTTAATCTCTGTGAACTGTCTCATTTTCTCCATAAATGTAAAATATATTCATAGAACTTGTGTTTTACTCTAAATTACTCAAATGATATTTAGAGGAGTGATAAATGATCATTTTAATAAATAGTACTTAAAGAAACCATTTACAATGATGCATAGTCTCCAAAACATATTTTTAAGGTTTTATTAAAAAAGATATTATTTTTATTTGAAAGAGTTACAAAGAAAAGGAAAGACAGAGAGATCTTTTGCTGTTTCACTCTCCAAGTGGCTGTGACAATCAGGGCTGGCCCAAAGTCCTGAGCCTTCTGCTGCTTTCCTAGGCCGGAAGTAGGGAGCCTGACTGGAAGCAGAGTAGCGATAAACTGGTGCTCATATGGGATGTCATGATGCTGGCCATTAAAGATTTATTTTATTAATTTGAAAAGCAAAGTAACATAGACATAGTGTTAGTTTCATCTTCTGGTTCACTCCCAAAACGTCTGCAAAACCGGGACTGGGCTGGGTCCAACCTCGGTGCCAGGAGCTTCTTCCACATCTCCCTTGTGGATGGCAGGAATTCAAACACATGGGCCATCCTTCACTGCTTTCCCAGGCACATCAGCAGGGAGCTTGTGCTTGATCTGAAGTGGGACAGCTGGACATGAACTGGTACTCACACGGGATGACAGCGTGGTAGGTGGCGGTTTTTCCCTTATTCTACAACTCCACACTCCAATTTTTATGAAAAGTTAAATTAAAATATGCAATAAAGTTGAAGTTATTTATATTACTTGTCCTTTAACCTTGTTTTAACACTGATCTATAATTTTGTGTTTGTTACTATAATTCAAAGGTTCTACATTATACCATCAAAAATACAACTACAAACAACTGGTCATCTGCAGCTGGAGTTAGACAGGAACATAAAGTTTGTATGGAATGAAATAAATATATACAACACAGTAAATAACAGTTTATGTAAGCAAGTGGTTTTGGCCAGAGGCCATTTGGTACCTTAGCAAACATTTGGCATATCTTGGGACATTTTTGGTTATCACAATGAAGGATCAAAGGTGCTACCAACGGCTAACAGGAAGAGAGCAGGCATTCCACTAAACATGCTACAATGCGCAAGGCAACCACTACATAAATACTGTCTGGCACAAAATGTGCAGTGTTCCGTTGAAACACTTTTCAAGAGGAAAAAAGGTTCTTAATTTTTTCTAGGTCAAGGATTGGTAAATTATAACCCATGCTCAACTGCTAATGCAGCTTGTCATTGTAAAAAAAGTTTCTTGAAACTTAACCCTGCCCCCTACATTTATTATCCACAGTTACCTTCCCTTTACAATTGAAGTATAACTGAAAGAAATATAACTCATCAAATTAAGTATATTCCTGTGTGCTTGAAGTGGAAAGAATTTTTATGGACTCGTCTGACAAGTTAATGACTGGTCTTCAGTGTTTCTAAATACAGCCAGGCACATACATTCTTACCACAACCACCAAGTGAAAAAAAAGCAAAAAATTGTCAATAAGTTCTCTCTTAAATTTTGTAGGAATTTTGGAAGCTGGCATTGTAACAGTGTAAGTTAAGCCATCACCAGCAACAATGGCAGTCTAAGTGTGTAATACTTCAAGTCCCAGCTGTTCCCCTTCAGATCCAGGCCTCTTTTGGCTGTCCCTGCCACACGTTGGGGACCTGGAAGAAGCTGCTAGCTTTGGCCCAGTGCAGCCCCAGTATCCGTGGCCATCTGGAGAGTGAACCAGCAGACAGAAGACTCTGTTTCTGTTTCCTCTTCTCTATTATTCTGCTTCTCCACAAAAAAAAAAAAAAAAAAGAGTTGGTAGGAATTTTGGGAAACAAAGCAAAATCTCGATAAAGCTGGTTCTTCATTCATCCAAGTGTTCATAATATTTTTAAGAAAAACAACTAACTGCCAATGATAGTGAAAATTCTAGTAAATTATATTATGTCAAGGTACCTTTAACTACTTTTTACAGTATAAACATCACAACTTACAATTTATTATTTAATGTAAGATGAATCCATGAATCTACTATTTAGTGGATAAGAGCCAAATGAATAAACATCCACGCACTCGATGTGCTCTTAATCACATGTAAGCCTGTCTTGATTGCATTCATTTTACATGACTTTATTTAAGCATAAAGGCTATATTTAAACATTATTAACACTTAGGAAAGTAGGTATGTTGAAACATCTAGATAAAGTGGCTGCCTATCATTTGAAAATTGTATTGATGAATTTCTAAAATCTAACTTCCCATACTTCCCTGGCCACTTTTTCCTTTCATTCCTCAGACTGTGGGTTTCTTAGGACTACAGATTGTGTTTTATCCACGGTGGGTCTCCAGTAAAAGTTCAGTGAGTTGAATATAAATGAATATTCAAAATTTAATATTTGAACAGCTGTTCAAAAGCTACAAGTAGCTCTCTCTGTTAGAGACGACACTGTCATTAAAACAGTTGTTTCAACCTCTTACCTTTAGTTTTGAAGATATGTATGTAATGAAATAATGCTAAAGGTACTAACAGCTTACTCCTTTTTTCTTTGTAAATACAATTTTTTTGCCCTTTATGTTTTTTGTTGGAGGAGTAGCCGTATATTTTCTTTCTTATGTTCTTAAAATCATCCAAAATATACTGCTACCTTCAGACAGTAATATTTTGGGGGAGCATGGGGGTAAAGATTACTTTTTACATTCCTCTGAGGACAGTCTTTCAACCTTATAAGTAAAAGAGATCCTGTGTAAAAACATTTGCAGCTCCATTATAAACACAATGAGACCTCATGCAGGTGATGCTAGTGTGTATTCAATGTAGTTAGTTTGACATTCAACATTTCTACTTTACATGAAGTGATACCTTTGAGGTTATGATTTTTAGGGTTCATTTTTAAAAAAGATTTATTTATTTGAAAGGCAGATTTAGGGCCCGGTGCTATAGGCTAGAGGCTAAAGTCCTCGCCTTGCACGTGCCAGAATCCCATATGGGCGCTGGTTTGTAACCTGGCAGCCCGTCTTTCCATCTTAGCAGCTCCTCTTCCCATTCAGCTCTCTGCTTGTGCCCTGGGAAAGCAATCAAGGATGGCCCAAAGCCTTGGGACCCTGCTCCTGCAAGGGATACCTGGAAGAGGCTCCAGGATCCTGGCTTCAGATTTGGCTCAGCTCCAGTTGTTGTGGCCGCTTGGAGAGCGAACCACTGGATGAAGATCTTCCTCTCTGTCTCTCCTCCTCTCTGTATATCTGACTTTCCAATGAAAATAAAGTTGTAAAAAAAAAAAAAAAGAAAAAAAAAAGAAAAAAAAGGGCAGAGTTAAAGTGGTACAGGAAGAAAGGCTGTTTATTTATTTTACTTGAAAGTAAGAGCGACACAGAGAGATCTTCAATCTGCTGGTTCACTCCCCAAGTGACTGCAACAGCCAAAGTTGGGCTGATCTAAGCCAGGAGTCAGGAGGTTCTTCTGGTTCTTTCACATGGGTGAAGGGCCCAAGGACTGGGAGCCATCCTCCACTGCTTTGCCAGGCCATGAGCAGGGAGCAAGATAAGTAGAACTGGGACTAGAACTGGTACCCATAAGAGGCACATAAAAATATAATTAATAAACATCAAGTTTGGAGTGGGCTTTTGTGCAGTCACTCAGACACTCATATCCCGTACTGTAGTGAGTGGATTCCTGTCTAGTCTCTGCTTCTGATCACAGCTTCCTACTGATGCACATCCTAGAAGGCTAGTCATAGGTCCCTGACACCCAGGTGGGCGACCTGAATCCTAGATGGAATTCAAGGCTACTGGCTTAGACTGGACTAGTTGTAACTGTTGTGGGTATTCGAGGAATCAAACAGTAGAAGTAAGATCCAAATACATGAAAATAAATAAAATTTTTTGTTAAAAAAAGTAAGGCAGGTATCCTGTTAAGAGGTTGTCAGGATCATATGCATAGAGCGGGGGGACCCCAGAGTGGAGCAGGCAGACAGGAGGAGGCTTGTATCCCAACCCTGAAGACTTCCAGATCCTCACCAAGGACTATCAGTACAAGTATCGAGAACTACATCTCAACTGCCAAGGAGACCACAGGGAAATGGAGTGCCTTCGGAGGCCAAGAACTCTGAAGTCACCCACCCCCATTTGGATCTACCACATGGGATGGAAGAAGCCCAAATCCTGCCTTGCAGGATCCAAGGTCACTGGAAGGACAACCAGGAGCACTGAGCGGTCCGCAGAAACAGAAGAACAGTAAACTTCTGTCGGAACTAGCGAGAGGAGCTTTCTCTGGTCCTTGCCTGGCTCCGACATTGGGTCCCAACCCTCACTGGCAATGACCATCAGGATAGCTCTGGAAACCCCTCAAAACTAACAAACAAACAAATAAACAAAAAACCCTAAAATAGAGAACGACAAGGAAAGCTTAGAAACAGACAGGAAACAGTCAGTGGGGATGCACTTATAACTCACGGGGTGGGACACAAAGATCAGTTACTCCTCACTAGGGTACTGAAGATTTCTCTGCACACCCCTCCTAAAACTGTTCACTTAAACTGTTGACATATGCCTTGTTAGAGTTATAGAGTTAGACTACCCGAAAAACAGTCAGGTTCAGCAAAATCATGCTTCAATGCTATAAACTGCTAAATACTAAAACTAAAATAGACATGAGACAGCTGAATAGTAATCTATAGCCATTTTAAGGTGTATAGAAACCAATTATATATAAACTAATAATTGAAATGTCAATGTAGAAGTCACAGGATGTGGTTCAGAACTTGCATTTTTTTTTTCTCTTTTAACATTGGTTACTCAATACCATGTCAACTAATTCCATAACGTTATAAAATGTTACTAATGTAATGTCGGGGCTTTTAATTGATTGGGATGATACTCTGCCGGCTCTACCATCAGACCAGAGATGGTCTCTCCAAGAAACCAATGAACTTATCTGGACAATAAGACGCTGGACTTTATACTTGGTAGATGCTTGCACTGAAAGAATCTCAACTGAATTTGAACTGTGGTAATTCAACAAGGTGGAGGAATCCTCCATGGGGGGACAGGGTGTTGGGGGGGTGGAATCCCAGTGCCTATAAAACTGTGTCACATAATGCAATGTAATTAAAAAAAAAAAAAAGTAAGGCAGGTCAAGACCAGGATCCAAGTTAGCTACAACAAGCTAGGTAAATTTCAGGAAATAAAAATGTGCAAATCTTCCAAGAGAAACAGATATTAAAATACTTGCTATAGTGAAACGGTAGCAAAAAGTCTTTTAAAAACTCAGATATTAGATATAGGCACCTCACCTTAATACCAAATGCCTGACCTTAATTTCAGGCCATTTTAAGGGGCTTCCATAAAGCCAGCTGAATTCAGGGCTGTTTACCTCTGTTACAAACTCAGTAACAGAATTCTGCCAGGTTCCATATACTGAGTTGTTTCAGATGCGACAAGTACTAACTGTGCTAGGAATGTTAAGTATGTAATCAAAAGTGAGGTTTCCATTAACATTAATGCTTCCATCATATTACAGTTTGTTAATTCTTTAATAATTAACTAGCTCATTTTTAAACATTTCCATAGTGGATAATTAGTGTTTCAGTCACCAACAAATTCAATTCTATACTTCCTGGTGATATCTATTAACAGCAAGTACAGTGTAAGGATTGTTTTGGGGAAGAAAATGAAATAGAAATTTTCAAGATACCCTAATATCTAGCTTAGATGCTTTCCATTTGCTTTCCTTTTGCAGAGACTATTTTGTAACTTTATCTAAAATGACTACTTTAAAATAACTATAGTAACTTCAAAAAGTGGAATAAATGATTCTGACTTTCCATTTAGATGAATCACCAAGAAGTAGCCTACAAGACAAATTTCGCACATGCATTTTAACGAGACAAAATCAGAGTGAATTGTTCTCCCAACCAGTCATAAAAATTTTTTTTATTTGTGTATATAGTGTTGGTTTGTGTATATGCATATACTAATACACACATATGTAATATATCAGCTGAATAAAACAGTTCCTACCTCAGGATCGTCGTCATCAAAATCATGGTAAGTGGTGTGATCTGGATTATTCACTTTATCCAACAACTCAATTGCTAAAGACCGTGTTAAAGGTTGTGTGACAAATGGGTGCTATCAAAACAACACAGCACAGAACATGCTCATTAGAAATCTAAATAACATTTTATTTTTTCAAATGTTATATATTTGAGGGCAAAAATAATACCTGCAGTAACTTTTCAGCATTAGGTCTTTTTTTGGGATTTTTGGTAAGTGCCATTTTCACAAAATGATGAAAACTATTCGACCTGTAAGAAGTTTTGAAAATGAGAATTTTCTATTTCAGTTTATTTTTCGCTCATGTTCTTTGTATGATATAAGTAACACAAAAACACTTACCATTTCAACTTATCCTTTAGTTTAGGAGGCTGAAAATTGCTTTTTGTCATTAGAAATAATGCTCTGCAAAAGACAACACATTGTAAGGCATGATAAGATTTTATATTTTAATATCTATTATGAACTATTTAAAGTAAGGTAGAGAAAGACTAAGAAAGTTGCTTGCTTATGATATAATGAATAAAACTAAGTGGAAATGGGCACCACTTAATGTAAGAGTAAGTGACACATGGGGCCTGGCAGTGTGGCCTAGCAGCTAAAGTCCTCACCTTGAATGAGCCGGGATCCTGGGATCCCATATGGGCACCGGTTCTAATCCTGGCAGCTCCACTTCCCACCCAGCTCCCTGCTTGTGGCCTGGGAAAGCAGTCGAGGGTGGCCCTTAGCCTTGGGACCCTGCACCTGTGTGGGCTACTCGGAAGAAGTTCGTGGATCCTGGCTTCAAATCGGCATAGCACCAGCCATTGCGCTCACTTGGGGAATGAATCATCAGACGGAAGATCTTCCTCTCTGTCTCTCCTCCTCTCTGTATATCTGACGTTGTAATAAAAATAAATAAATCTTTAAAAAAATAAAAAGAGTAAGTGACACTGACCTCATTGGATGTAGGTCGAACATGGGAGGCTGAAGCTCTGCCAGCTCGATGGCCGTGATCCCCACTGCCCATAGATCGCACAGCTGGTTGTACCCTCCTTTCCTCTCCACAGCCGCCACCTCGGGAGCCATCCTAAAGGAAGAGTTCAGAAAAGAAAGCTCCTTTTATTGTATTTTCTGTCACATGTCTATCTATCACTAAATTACTGCCTAACAGGAATTGAACTCTGAATAATGAGGCAATCCTAAGCCCCTACTATGATTTCTTTGTTCATTTTTGCTATACTACTTGTTACAAAAGGTTATAAAAACATACAATTACAGTACAGCAACAAGTTCAAAATTCATCTACATTCCAATCTTTTGGCCCGATACATGATACATGCAAATTCTATAAAGAAGTAACATCTTTTTGGTTCTACCTTCTTACATCAATAAACTGTAATATGGTCCCTCATTAGTTCATCAAAACTATTTCTTAGGGACCAATACTTTTCACATGTAATTCATACTTATAATCTCATTTGACATTTTTTCAGCTTTTATTGTAATAGTGGAAAAGTAACAAAAATAATTGTCTACTTAGTTACTCAAATCCACTTTTTGTTTGTTCCTGCAGTCCTATTTTTTTTTTGTAACCAGTAATACTATTATTATTTCACAGCATCTGCAACATACATTATCCTATATATCACTAAAGGTGACAAAAACAAATACACAGGGCACAAAAAAATGTAATGTAAATGAGTGAAATGGACATTCTGACATTAGATCATTGGTTATAGTCTTTATATTCTTGAGGAATAGTGGTTTTTCTACTTTAGTACTTGTTGAATTCTGCATTTAGTAAAGGGATAAGTTTGTGATTACAGAGAACATTCAAATTATATCATTGTAAAAATTAACAGAAAAATGAGGTAAAGAGAGGGTAGAAAGCATAATTATGTTCTTCATCAATGATACATAATTAATCTATACCACTTTCAGTACATACCTTTCTTCTTTTTTTAAACATATGTTATTTTGTTTTATGATATAGTTCCATAGGTGCTGGGGGTGCCTGTGCCTTTCCCCAAGGTCCCCGCCCAGACTGATTTCCCATCTAGTTTTACAATCGATGTCCTTTATGAACAAGTCCATCATGTTGTTATGGAGATGTTTCCTGACACTGTAGGCATGGACACTGTCAAGGAGTCCATCATTCTAACCATAGTTCTGTATATTTGTATATGAGTGATTTAAGTGATTATTTTTTAAGTTTTTAAATGATGGCTTAGTTCTACAATTCTTTTGACCTTAAAGCAGACGCTATGAAAATTAAAATTATAGTAAAAATAACAAATTTCTACTGAAGGTAGAATTTAGTCTGTCTACTATAAATGACCTATTATAGTGTCAATGTAAACTGGTGACACACTATTAAGTTTGCCTCTTTTTAACTAAATTACATTAGTAAATGCTTTCCACTCTTCTATAAAAATTCAAATGATGTGGTAAAAATACAACTATATTGTCACTAACCAATATAATCTTACTGTTGCATATGTAGTCCACAGTTGACTAAATATAGTCATATGTTACACAGCTGTATTAGGAACACCAGACATTTGAAGGAATACTCTATCATGAAGGTATGACTCTAGCAAATGAAGCAAATGCGTAAAGAAAGTGAGCTAAGAAAATAACAGATTACTTCAAGTAGTCTTAAGACACAACTATAATGCTTTCAGAAGAACAGCAAAAAGCACAGCAAGGAAGCTTTCATATAACACAAGAGAACTTCCTCAAACTGAATGATAGTAATTTTTATATTGAAAAGCACAAATGCCAAGTATGATGACAAAAGTGCTAACAACATAAAAATAAACAAAACCATGCTGACGTGTATCATCAAGGAATATCAAAACACCAGGAGGAACACCAGAGCTCAAAGAAAACACTCAAAGAATCAATGTCACAACGGTATTACACTTCCCATTAGCAAAACAGAAGACACTAATTATCTCAAAAACAACAACAAAAAACCAACCCAACTTAGAATTCTACATCTACCAAAAAAATCAACCAAGTGCAAGTCTAGACATGCAAAGTCCCCTAAATTTTACTCTCTGCATCTTTTCTTAGAAAGTAATTGACACATATTTCAGAAAAAAGGGAGTAAATTATTAAATATGAAGACTTTTCATACTCAAGAGAATAGTTTCCAAACCAAAGATAAAAAGACTCCCAGGACACAGCTAGGCAAAGCAACTAGCAAATAAACAGCTAAGACTGAAATAAGAAGAGAACTAAGTGAAGGATTACTTTAGAAAAAAGACAATTAATACAGAGTCAATAATATAGAGGTATATAGCAGAACCTGAACATGTAGGAAGGTATGAGAGTTCTTAGTAAGAGGTTAAACTGATAATAAGCAATCTAAAGTGAAATTATTAAATTTAGGAATAAATTCTTTCAACAAAGCATAACTGTATTAATTGACTTAGCAAGCACTAGAAAGATGAAAGGTGCTAAAATTTTCACTAATCATAACAGAGAATAATATTTAATACTAGACAGTAAAATTCACAAGAACAATTTTTTATTACACTCTTTTTCACAATTTTGACTCTTAAAATACACATTTGACAGAAGAGACTGTTTTCAAAAGACTGTATGTAATATCCAAAATAGATAAATAAGTAGTTTGGACTAGTATGCTACGGCTGATGAATCAACCAGGAGGGCATCAGAGGAAGGGTAGCATATGGGCTGAAGGATGGTAATAAGATCAGGTCATATAATGGTATCAACAAAACTGCATCCATCTATTGACTATGATAGTCATAGTGCTTCACAAGACATCTTGCACCCAGTAAGTGACCAAAAACAATTGAGTGAATGAAACGATGAATGAATGGCAAGCATCATTTTTATGTGATAGTCATTTACCTAACAGACCAACAAGGTTAGAAAGGAAGGTGTGTTAAACAGATTTGCAGAAATAGCAGCCCAGATCATGGAAGACTACAACTGCCCAGAAATCTGTATTTGATTTTGAACACAACCAGGATAGGCAAAATAAACAAACAAACATCTGTGAAAAGTGATGGAATACTCAATCAGAATATGGTCTGGAAATTGGAGTGGACAAACATAAAATGTAGGAACAGGACACAGGTTTTGCCAGCAAACTTGGACCTACATCAAGGTTCTTGAAGGCTTTATCAATTTTTAAGGTCTTATCTGTTCAACAAAAAATAAAAGGATAACAAATTTGCCCATGTAAACAACCCCTAAATGTACATGCTTGTTACTTTATCAGTTTATGATCTTAACCATAAAAATTTTGACCAATCAATATGTATAGAAATTTATATCTACTGATGACAGAACAGTAACAACAACTAAATATCAATTAAAGTACAATTACCAATATGGTGTACCAATGAAAGACTTCCGTTTAGCAATAGTAGCTGTTATCTGTGCAGACACTCCAAAGTCAGCTATGAGAAAAGAAAGAAAAACATGAAGAAAATGGAGAGAAAACGGAATCGTTTACAGCAACATGGAAAGAAATTTCCAATCATTAACTTCACAAAAATATGAAATATTAGCAAACATCACATTAGAATTTTTGACTTTAACAGACCAGTATTTAAATATCATAAAGCAGTCTGTACAGACGCATATCAATTCCCCTTATTCCTGACTTAAATCATTTGACAACAAAGATCAAAGCCAAATAATTTTGATGAAAAAGTTATAACAAGAGAAACTGAACTGCTAGATTTATTAATATTTCACCTCTGAATTCTAGGGTCAATAAGTCAAAGACTTCCGCTGAATAATACCATTAGTTAGTATTATATTCCATTCACTCTCTGCCACACCCATGGTGATCAACACCAGACAAACTGTTAAGTCTAGCTGGGAATCAATCTAACTTGAAAAGCTATCCAACCAGAAAATTTCTCAAAGTGTACAGAACAATACAATCTAAAGACCTATTTATTTATTTATTTATTTATTTTTTAATTGGAAACGCAAATCAGATTGACAGAGAGGACAGACAGAGAGAAACATCTATATAATCTAATGATAACATCAATCACTACTGGAAAATTTCTTTCTCTGTGTGATTTACTATTATTCTACTTACTATTTAACTTACATGTTGAAATTTCATAGTAGGACTAGACCACATAATATTTTCTAGCTTATTAATGATTCCTAATTCCTCCTCAACCAAGAAAAATTATACCCAGAATGACTTTAGATTAGGTACATTAACATAGCCCAATGGACAGAAAATATTCATTAAGCCACCAATCACTAGAATGCCTATCCTGTTTTCTCATATTCATGTATCATTTAGGAAAATTTTATGATATGGTAATTCTTTGATATGTATTTTAAAATAAGACTAGCTTATAAAGGCTAAAGTTCACATAGATTTATTCAAACTTTTATAAAATAAGTACCTATTCTGAATTTTTATTTATGCTCTGGATACAGTTCGATGTAACTGTTGCAGGGGTGGCATTTACTAACCGGTTAAATAGCTGTTTGAGATGACCTGCAATCCATAAGGAGAGCCTGAGTTCAAGTCTAGGCTATCCTCTGAGCTCCAGCTTTCTGATACTGTGTACTCTGGAAGCACCAATGATGGCTTGTGCCATTCACACGGGAAAGCTGGACTGAGTTCCACGCTTCCAGCTTCGATCAAGTCCTGCTGGTTGTGACAATGAGGGTATTTGCGGATCAAACCAATGGATGGGACCTTTTGCATCATTCTGTCTCATACATAAATAAATAAATAAACCTAAAAACTTCTATATTTACTATTAAATTTTTAATTTAATACTCAATACATAATTGTGTTCATAAAAAAACCATAATGAACATTTTTCAAATGAAATCACCATTAAGGTTTAAAAATTTATATTAATAATAACTTACACACCAAAGAGCAACATAATACTATGCAAGTTACTGTTTTAAATAAAACAATATCCAGTATGTAAATTAAATTCTTAAAAGCTATAATTTTAAAGTACATTTAAAGAATGTAGATAATTGGAGCTACTAATTTTACCTTTTTTCGTTTCATGATACTTTTTTTTAACATGTATTTATTTTTATTGGAAAAGCAAATCAGATTTATGAAAAAAGGGACAGACAGAAAGACCTTTCATCTGCAAATTCATTCCTTAAAATGGACGCAATAGCTACAGCCGAGCTGATCCAAAGCCAGGAGTTGGGAGCTTCTTCCAGGTCTCCCCTTGGGGGCAGGGTCTCATGGCATTGGGCCATCCTCCACTGCTTTCCTATACCAAAAGTAGGGAGCTAGATGGGAAATGGAGCAGCCAGGGCACAAACCATTGCCCATACAAGATTCTGGTGCTTGTAAAATAAGGATGCAGCCATTGAGCCATGGCATTGGACCTATACTCTATTATCTTCTTATTTATTTATTTATTTATTTATTTATTTATTTATTTATTTATTTCTACAACAAATTTGTGTTGGGTTATGGACAGCCTTTTTTGTTTAAGAAGAAATAGATACAGAGTTCATATGTCCCCCAAAGTAAGATTTTCATCTAAAAGTACAGTGGTTCAACTGGATAATCTACCTCAAAGCTTAGAATCCATATTGGCACTGGACTGTGCTTTGGCTGCTGCACTTCCCATCCAGCTCCCTACTTGTGGTCTGGGAAAGCAGCACAGGATGGCCCCAAGCCTTGGGCTCCTACACCTGAGTGGGAGACCCAGAGAAGCTCTTAACTTCTGGCTTCATATAGGATTGAATTGGGTCAGCTCCAGCTGTTGGTGCATTTGGGAAGTGAATCAAAAGATTCAAAGATCAATGACGAAAGATCAATGTCTGTCTTTGTGTAAATCTGTCTTTCCAATAAAAATTTAAAAATTACATAGATGCTGTCTGAAGGGAGGGGAAACCCAGTCCTACAAAGTAAAACACAATTTGTCTTCAGACAGATTTTTAATATAACATTCCATTCTACTTACCCAATTTCACATGACCATTGTCTGTTAACAGAATGTTAGCTCCCTATAAAGTGAGAACATTTAGTTAGTAGGAAATAGATACTTCAAAAGGCACACATAATAAACATGTGTACTTGAAAACAATCATAGCCTTAGGCATAGAAATACTTAAAATGTAAAATATGCACAGTTAAAATGTTGTATCATTATATTCAAAGAAAAGCTTACTATCTGCTTTCTAGGCAATTGGTTGTCCTTACAAAATGTTGTGTTGGGGGCAGCACTGTGGCTCAGCATGCTAACCCTTCACCTTCAAGCACTAGTATCCCATAGAGATGCCAGTTTGTGCCTGCCTATGGCCTGGGAAAGCAATGGAGGATGGCTCAAGTCCTTGGGACCCTGTACCCATAGGGGAGACCTGGAAGAAGCTCCTAGCTCCTGGCTTCAGATCAGCTTAGTTCCAGCCTTTGTGGCCACTTGGAGAGTGAATCAGCAGATGGAAGATCTTTCTCTCTGCCTCTCCTCTCTGTAAATCTTTCTTTCTAATAAAAATAAAGAAATGTTTGAAAAAAAAATTGCTCACTTTACATCTTAATACAGAATGAATGTTAATAGAAAAGTGATATATTAGTTTTCATCTAAATGCTATTTCCTCACTAGTCAGATGTTATTATATAAACTAAAATGTTACTTTACGCTGGTATTTTCAATTGCTTGTATTACACTTCAAATTTAATTACTATCTATTGTTCCACCTTCCCTTCACCTCCCTAAACAAAAATAGCTGTTTCTAGTAATTTGTCATCAGTTGAACCAGTGGTGATGTGTGAAACTACTTCTTGTTGTCTCTGGTACATGAGCCTGTCCATCTTAAGGGACCTTCCCCAGAGCTTAGGACCATTTAAGACACTAATAACCAGACACAGGCCATGAAATCACAATGCCACCTGGCTGCAGGAACTGTTAGTACTCGTGTTTTAACCATTTTTGCTTCCTATTTCATCTTACAGATGCTTAATAAACAACAATATTGTGGTATTATAGGTTTTTATCTATTACAGCTTTTAAATGAGCAAACTGCCTCTTTAACTCAAAGTGCCATAAATGGTGTGTTAAGTAAGAAAATATTGGGAACTTTCCCAATCCCAACAGACCCAGGGTTAAAATTAATCAAATATCATAGGAGAAATAAAGAAAGTAGAGAGCAAGGCTCACATTGCAAATGTCACCAGTGAAACTGAAGTATACCCACCCAGATTACTAGAACACTTAGAATAATGGGAGAGGAGAGAGAAAGAAAAGACAGAAGAGTATGAAATTTTTTTTCTGTTAAGGGTCATTTGGATATTTACAGCAACATTTTCAGGCCATATAAATTCTCAGGTTAAGAACTAGTCTGCTGGGAGCTGGAAACCTTGATGTAGGAAGCCAAGTTTCTGTCAGCAGTGCCTGCGTTCCATGTACATGCCTGTTTGAGGCCCAGCACCCCACTTCCAATACAGCTACCTATTAATACGCCTGGGAAGGCAGCAAAGGCAACCCAGGTCCTTGGGCCCCTACACTCACATGGGAGACCCTGAAGAAGCTGCAGGATCCTGTCTTTGGACTGTCTCAGCTCTGGGTAGTAGGACTATTTGGTGAGTGACTCAGTAAACAAAGAACCTCTTTCTCGATCTCTCTTCCTTTCTCTGTAAATCTGCTTTTCAAATAAAAACAAACCTTTTTTTTTTTTAAATAGCATGATATAAATTTATTGAATCTTGAATTCCACATGTGGTTGCCTTGGCAGGAACAGATTGAATGATTTTGTGACTCTATATACCCATATGCAGTGTTCTCCACCCCTTGACCAGCACAAGGATTTTAGCTTGATCTAAGTCCTAGACTACTGTCAGTGTTCAGTTTGGCCTCTTCGTAGCTCCAGATTAGTCTTTCTACTTACATCTTGTGTATATCATCCTTCCTTCCCTCCCCGAAAAACTACCAATAGCCAGATGATACTTGTACAAAACAAATAAGCAAACAAAAAACAAGTTTGCTTGTTTGAGTGTTGGTGGTGGTAAAGGAGAGGCCTCTCATCCATGGAGTCATTCCCCAATGCTTGCAATGCTTGGGACTGTGCCAGGCTAGAGCCAGGAGCTGTCAATGCGATCCAGGTCATTCCATGTAGGTGGCAGGAACCCAAGCACTTGGGTCATCACTGCTGCCTTGTAGGGTTTGCATGAGCAGGAAGCTACAGTTAGGAACCAGAGTCAGACACTGAATCTGCGGGGTGCATTTTAACAGTTCGGGGTTACACTGGGTAGCATTTGAAACTCTGGGATTCTAGTGATAAGTATGTTCTAGCTCCCAAAGAAGTTTAAATCCAAGCAAGACAGAAAGAAATTCTAAAACACAATGACATTGATCAATCTATGAATTAACCTGTGAGTGAATCAACAAATAATTAGTTCAGGCAGAGTTAATCTGAAGAGAGATAAAGCAGGGATGAAAAGGACTTCGTAAGGTAGCAGTATGTGACGAGATATCTCGATGGGTTACGGGTATAGAACTGCACACATTCCGGGAGAACATTCCAAGAAGAGGGAAAGACTTGGGCCCAGAATGAACTCAATCTGTTTCCAGAACAGTAAGCTTAGTGTGATCAGAATAGAAGGTATAATAGGAGGAAGTATGTAGCATGAGATGAGGTCATGGAGAAATCCAAGGGCCAGATCAAGTATAATCCTGTTGGCCATAAAGACTTTGTACTAAATACAGTAGTAAATCAATGGTGTCTAAATAAGCAGGATTACTTTGGCTGTCAGGTGGAGAAGTGATTACAGAATCGCTCAACAATGGAAGCAGTGAAGTCCAAGTGAGATAAAACACAACAGTGAATTAGATAAGGATACAAGTATTAGCGAAGGTCACAATCTACGCATTTAAGTCTAAACTTTGAAGTTTAGCACATACACATAAAAAAATGTGCTATAGAGCACTAAATTACTCGGCCAATCCCAGCTCCATTCACCTACACTCTCTTCAATGCTGCAGAACCATTTCTATGTTCTCTAAAATGGTCTCCTGCTTTCTAACCACTGTATCCCTGCTCATTCACTTTTTTTTTTTTTCTGCTCGGAATACACTCTAGTCTTGCAGATCAATTAAATGCAAGGATGTAGAATCTTTCTTAATTCCCTTATCTCCTTATGGTCCCTATGCCTTTGAACTCAAAAATTATTGCTTCATGTCTTTACAGTGGCTTATGAAAAACACCTAAAGCAGGGAATCACATCAGGTGATCAGTGAGCCCATCGAAAATTCAAGGAAAACTTGAGAGTGCACACCAGCATTTTCTGAGAAGGGCATCCAAGGCGCGTATCAGAGACTCAGAAGGCAAACCTCAACAGAAAACTCAAAATAGGTTAAGATATTTGCTAGCTCCAGGATCAAAGGAGAAGATGAAGAATGTTCAACAAGGAAAAAAGGACAAGAATGATAAATAAAAGTATCCAAATTGAAGAGATGATAGCATCTTAGATGTACTCTCAGGAGTGCTGCCAAAGCACCTGGATCACTAAACTAAAGCTGGCATGTCCAGGGCAACTACTTCAATCTGCCAATCAAATGAAAGCCCACCAAGAACTATAAGGAATAATATATCCATCTTGATACATTACTATTCGTTTCTTAAGACTGTCAAAGCACAAAACTTAACTAAAAATTACAACTTTATGGCTGCCAAATACTATTAAGTAACTACAAAAAAAAACTAACATGAGTTTTACAAACACTAATTCACTAACATAGACACTTTAAATGGGTAAATATTATGGTATAAGAATTATTCAACAAAGCTGTTATAAAAAATTAACCAATTTTTATGACTCATTTTCTTATAGAAATGTTTATTTCAGATAACAAATCTGCTAAACTGAATAATCAAAACAACTCTGTCCCACAATGTGATCAGAATATTTCAAAATAAAAGATTATCAGGTTAAAATACAATATTTACCTTAATATCTCTGTGCATTTTTCCTTTACTGTGAAGGTAATATAATCCCTAGAGTTAAAAAAAATTAACAAACAAGATTTTATCAATCAGTACACTTCAGGATTTTAAGCACTCAACTGGTATTCTCTGCATTTCATTTGTCCCCTTACTTAAGTTCAGTTGGAGAACTAAATTGTCTAAGAGAAGTAATTTTCAATAAACTCTGGAAAAAGTTCAAAACAACTTTTAACAAGTACATATTCAATTAGTTTCAGACTGGGTTTCAATTTTACAATAACGCTTAACTTTCCAGCCTTTCTTTGATATTAACAGAAATATGAAAACATATAACAACAAAACCACAATGCCTGAAACTTAACATATACGATATTTTGGTTTTAATCTCTATAAATATAGTTTGAATTTGTTATAATTTTCAAATGTATTAAAAATCTCCAAGGATTAATCAAGCTAATTAGTGAAGTTTTACTTAGTAGGTAATGTACAATAAATGTTGGCTTGATTAAGAATTCTACTTTTTAAAATTAGTCTTTGCGTTACCTGTAGTGTTTCTCTGCTAACGTACGCAATCTGTAGTTCCGAGAGAGGTCCAGTTACTGTAAGAAAAGAAGACATGTCAATACACCTAACTCAATGACAAGCTTTTCTTCTTCTTTAAGATTTATTATTTTTTTCTTTTTTTTTCCTCTTTTAAGATTTATTTTTATTGCAAAGTCAGATATACGGAGAGAAGGTGAGACAGAGAGGAAGATCTTTCGTCCAATGATTCATTCCCCAAGTAACTGCAATGGCTGGAGCTGAGCCAATCCAAAGTCAGGAGCCAGGAGCCAGGAGCTTTTTCTGGGTCTCCCATGCAGGTGCAGGGTCCTAAGGCTTTGGGCTGATTTCTACTGATTTTCCAGGCCACAAGCAGGGAGCTGGATGGAAAGTGGGGCTGCTGGGATTAGAACCAGCGCCCGTATGGGATCCCAGCACATTCAAGGCGAGGACTTTAGCCTCTAGGCTATCATGCCAGGCCTTCAATGACACTTTTAAGTGACAAGATTTTAGGAACTACATGAAGCAGCAAATTCAGTATCCCTAAATAATTTCACTAAAACGAAAGATTCATTAGGGCATGATTTGAATTTCTCTTAACCTAACATGCTCATTGTTTTAGCTACAATATTTACAACATTGCCTGGGGCAGGCATTTGGTATAGAAGTTAGATGCCAATATGTTATATTACAGTGCCTTTTTCAAGTCTCCCTAACTTCTGATCTAGCTTCCTGCTAACACACACCCTGGGTGGCAGATAAAGGCTGCAGTAATTGGGTCCCTGCAACTTATGTGCCAACCTTCAGCTGAATTTCACACTTCTGGCTTTAGCCTGGCCCTGTTCTGTCTGCTGGCAGGCATCTGGGGAGTAAAACCGCAAACGGCAGGTCTCTTTTCATTTGTTCATCTTTCAGACTTTCTAGTAACAAGAAAATAAACAAATAAAACAAAAACCACAACCTACTGCTCATGAGAAAGTTTTCTTCCTCCTTAACAAAGTGGAATTCCAGAGTAAAGATAAGAGAGATTGGAAGAAACAAATTCAAACATGTAGCAATTGATAACTGTCTAGAGTTGAGTAAAATTCTCAGGTGTAAGTACTTTCGGGCCCCATGCAGACACAGTAAAAACAAATCGATTTTAGACACCAGAAACGCCACAGATGAAGAGTCTCAAAAGTAAACAGAGAGAAGGGGAGATCACCTGCAAAGGAGCAACAGAGGAAAAGAAGGTCCCGAGAACTACAGAAGCCCTGTCAGCCTAGAAAAACTAGCATCTATGTCCCCTAAAAACAAGGAAAACACTGAGTGTGTCACTCAGAAGACTTCGTTGGAAAGTCTTTAGGGATGAGGAAATTTAATCAATAACCAAATGAAGTAAGAGTAGAGACATTAGCCTAAACTTAGAAAGGCTTTTATAACTTACTATACACAGAAATTATAAGCTTCCAGAAATAGTCTAGTTCTGCAATGTAAAGTAATGACAAATATCTCTCAATTTGCACAATCTTTGAAACAAAAATGCTATTATATATAATTTAAAATATTAACCTAATGCTCACTTTTCTCATTAAGTTTTCTAAATTCTACAAAATCCTTTTTCTTATTTCATTTGTAGTCAATAGCACATTAATATATTTTATGTCAATCTCTATGTTAAGTAACACCTATACTATGAAGATTCTGAAAGATGAATTGTAATAAAAATAGGAAAATTCCAATTCAAATAGTAGTTTAACATCTGCTTTGTTATAATCAGCTCCCAAATGACTTAACAGGCTCCACACTAGAAAATATGAACACCTATTCTACATGAAAAGAAAATGAGAAAATTGTTTTATTTTTTTCTCCAAATATAACCACAAATTACATGTTACATATCTCCAGCAAAAGAACGAGTTCACACTGCAATTTGTGGATAGAAATCAATAGATTCAGAATAAAGGGAAAGATGAGACAGTAAATATCTATAAAATCAGTTTTACTTTAAAAGTCTGTTTATATCCTCAATTGAATGCCAATGAGAACCATTTCAATCATTTTTTTATTTCCCAGAATTTTGCTCTAACAGAATAAACATTTAATTGATGCTTCTTGGATAAATGAGAGTGAAAATCAATAATCTCTGCATGATTACTACTTGTGTATCAATTGCATAACAGTGCATAATTCTACTTGCTTAGCATTAGCCATCAAAATTGTCACATTCCACAAGGCCTGGGTTTGAAATTTTCAACTAAGAATCAGTGTGATGGTTCAGTGGCTAAATCCTCGCCTTGCATGTGCCAATATCCCGTATGAGCACCAGTTGGTGTCCGTGTTGCTTTGCTTCCCACACGGCTCCCTGTTTGTGACCTGGGAAAGCAGTGGAGGATGGCTCAATGCCTTGGGACCCTGCACCTGTGTGGGAGACTTAGAAGAAAATCCTGGTTCCTGGCTTTGGATCAGTTCAGCTACAGCCATTGTGGCCATTTGGGGAGTGAACCATTAGGCAGATGATCTTTCTCTCTGTATCTCTTCTCTCTGTAAATCTGTCTTTTCAATAAAAGTAAATAAATCTTTTAAAGAAAACTGTTTTGAACTAACTACAATGTGTCTTCTTCAACATCAGCAAATCATTAACACAGCTTTCTTCCCTTAAGAAAAGTTAATGTTTTCAGTAACTGTATTTACATTTAATAAAATAGAACTTTGTTCTTACCATGATAAATATCTTGTAAAGAACCACCTCCACAAAACTCCATACAAATCCAAAGTTTATCTCGCCTATGGAGAGAAAGTAAGCATGTATTATACCTTCATGATTGGAACTGTTTGAAATAACAAGTATCAGTTATACTCTATCCTTGAAAAACCACATAAATGAAACATGCAACCCAAAAAAGGTGAGCAATTTCTATAAGTAAACAGATGACTTAATATATTATTGTAACTGAGTCCAAGGTCTTAATATTTAAAACATATCACATCTCCAGTCTATAATGCCATTAACTATATCCAAATAATAAGATTTCCCTGTAGTTAAAAACTTCCCTTTTATAGTTTATTCTTTTTCTCAGACTGATCAAAGAAAAATGGAAATACATCTGAAGGAGTATCTTATCAACAAATCAGACAAAATATAAATGTTACTTTCATATTGATGCAACATTCTTGCTCAAAATAATCCCACCCATTTGTCTTTAGAGAGAATCTTTCTTGCACTCACATCCTAAGATACCATAATCATATTGTCACTGGAGAAATAACTAGTAAATACTTCTACAGATTATCACTTCATACATTTCTTTGTTCTATGATTCATTATTTCATCTCTTAAAAAGGTTGAGGAAATGTACTGTTCTGATGGGAGAAGCTGGAGTACAAAGTCCTAGCTCAGCGAGCTAATGTGGAAGATTATGCTTTAATTATGAATCTCTCTCACCACTGCCTTCATAGTGCCTCAAAGAACACCAAACAAATGAATATTGGCTCTACATTTGTTCTGTAAGTGAATGAAAAAAATGACTGAACAATCAACGAATCAATTTGTCAGGAGGCAATCAAATACAATCAATGAGGCAATATCTGACTTGATTCCTCCTGATTTCGCATAGCACTAGAAAGCAGGAATGTCTTTTGTATTTTTAAATGGCTTGCAAAAATCAAAATAATATTTCTTGACACATGACAATTACCTGCAACTCAAATTTCAGTGCACATAAATTTTACTCACTGTAAATCATAATATATTAGATTTATTGGAACTGAGTGACATGCATTCCTTTAAATACTGCCTACCTGCTTTTGTGCTAAAACAGCAGAGCTGGATAACTGACAGACTATGAGCCAACAAGCTCAAATAGTTTAAGGCCCTTTACAGGCCTTGAGGTGCTGCCTGTTGGATTAGAGTCTAAAATGACTAATGCATAATTTGGAAACATATTATGTGCTTTTGGGAGCCCAGAGATGAAAACCAAGTCAAGATTTTAGGAGGATATTAACATCTGAATTAAGTCTTGAAATTAAGGTAGGAATTTAACAGGAAGAGAGTGACAGGACTTATAAAAATGAATGAAAATTTGAAAGAAGGTACCACACTGGAGAGACCTGGGAACCCATGTGAGTTCAACAGGCTGCCTGAAGAGATGATGGCACGCAACGAGGCTAGAATAGGCTTGGGTCATAAGTGAAAGAACACTTTTTTTTTGTAGACTCTTCAGTGTGGTTACCTTTTTGTGGATACTCTAGTCTGTCATTGTCTCTCTGAAAACATGGTTTTCAAACCAAATACTATTCTGAATGTTACATGAACAATACTTTAAAAGGGGAAGTGGCTATTAGCAGAACAGCAATATACATGTTGGTGGTGGCAGGATTAGCAAGACCAAAGAAGTGAGCTGACATGTGGTATAGCATACTACGTAACATGCAATAAGGGCACATGGCCTATCAGAGTGTAAAAGCCAGCCACCTTACAGAATAGCAGGATAGTATGGCTCTTGATGGCAAAACCCAGGATTATGAAGCCCAAAAAGTCTGCTGGGAACTACAAATCACAGATTACCCACACATGGTGCAACTGGGATCTAAGAGGTGATGTGAAAGTTTCTGATTTAATTTCCAATATGGTAATAAATAAATAAAACATACAAATATGACTGGCTGACACAATGGCTCATCTGGCTAATCCTGCAAGCACTGGGATTCCACATTGGTGCTAGTTCATGTTCTGGCTGCTCTATTTCCCATGCTTAGGGCCAACAGAGGGATGGCTCAAGTCCTTGGGTCCCTGTATCCACGTGGGAGACATGGGGGAAGTTCTTTGCTTCTAGCTTCATACTAAGCTTTAATCATTCCAGTCATTGCAGTCATTTGTGGTGTGAATCAGCAGATGGGAGACCTACCTCTGCCTCTCTTGCTCTCTGTAAATCTGCCTCTCAAATAAAAGCAAATAAATCCTCAAAATTAAACATAGTAATATAAACCAGCTTCTAAAATGGATGCCTCGAGCTGGCACATGTGTGGTCTTACACAAAACAAGAAGATACTTTGTGTATGTGTGTGTTTAAGATTCATTCTATTAGTTTTTAGAGTGGAAAGGCAGATCCAGAGAAAAGGAGAGACAGAGAGAAAGATCCTCCGTCTGTTAGTTCACTCCCCAAGTGGCCAAGCCAATCTGAAGCTAGGAGCCAAGAGCTTCTTCCAGGTCTCCCACAAAGATGCAAGGTCCCAAGATTTTGGGTCATCTTCTACTGCTTTCCCAGGCCACAAGCAGGGAAGTGGAGCAGCTAGTATATGAACTGGTACCCATATGGGATCCCAGCACATGCAAGGTGAGAATTTAGCCATTAGGCTATCACACCAGGCCCCAAAGAAGACACTCTGAACTGTGACTGTGCACAGTGAAAGTTTAAATTTTCTGCATAATGTAGCAACTCCTTTGTACTTACATACTTTATTAATTTGCCTGGAGGCTATTTTAAATTTCTTAGCAACTACATTAAACTGCTGGTTTATATGCTATAAACTAAAGTCTCTTGGATCTTTGTTTATTTAAAAGACAGTTAAATATTTTTTTGTCCAGTCTTTCTTTTTTAAAGATTAATTTATTCATTTAGGTCTCCCATGCAACAGCAGTTGACTGACGTCTGCTGGTTTCCCAAGTTATCAGCTGGGAGCTGGATTGGAAATGTAACAGCCAGGATGTAAATCAGTGCTGAAATGGGATAATGTTGTAGGTAGTGTTGTAGCTATAGCACGATGCCAACACTCCCTCTCTTTTAAAAACTGTCCTACTTGCTAGAAAAAAATGAAAGAAATGAGATCTGTGCCTTTTTACATATTCCAATATTATAACACCCTGAAATTAGTCTATTTAAATTGTTTTCTTCCCTTGCTTAATATACGATTTCCTAGCCACATTATGCAAGATAAAAAGAATTGAGACCATATATTTAAAACTAACTTCTTAAGATGTTCAAATTATTATATTAAATATATTTAATGAATATATACTATATATTTAAATGTAAACATTAAAATATTATATTAAAATATAAAATAACATCCTAGGTCTGGTACTATAGCCTAGTGGCTAAAGTCCTCGCTTTGTACATGCTGGGATCCCATATGGGTGCTAGTTCATGTTCTGGTGGTCCTGCTTCCCATCTAGCTCCATGCTTGTGGCAGCTGAGGATAACCCAAAGTCTTGGGTCCCTGCACTTGCATGGGAGACCAGGAGGAAACTCCTGGCTCTGGATCAGCTCGGCTATGGCCATTGCGGCCAAATGGGGAGTGAATCATCGAACAGAAGATCTTCCTCTCTGTCTCTTCTCTCTGCATAACTGACTTTCCAATAAAAATAAATCTTTTATATATACACACATATATGTAAATCTCCTATATATACATATATGTAAATCTTTTATATATATATACACATATAATAACATTCTACTTAGTTCAAGCCTGGTATAATCAAAAAGCTAGTTAGAGTCATTAGTAAATTGACTTCCATCTGTTTAATGCATATCTCTCTATGAATTTTACGGTTTGCTAGGAACAGAAAAATAAGAAGGCAGAAAATAGATTTACTTAAACTGCTTCAATTGATGTTTACTAAAATAGAGGAAACAAAAAAAATTTTTTTAAAGATTTATTTTTATTTTTTTTTTTTATTGGAAAGGCGGATATACAGAGAGGAGAGACAGAGCGGAAGATCTTCCGTCCGATGATTCACTCCCCAAGTGAGCGCAACGAACGATGCTATGCCGATCCAAAGCCAGGAGCCTCTTCTGGGTCTCCCACGCGGGTGCAGGGTCCCAAGGCTTTGGGCCGTCCTCGACTGCTTTCCTGGGCCACAGGCAGGGAGCTGGAAGGGAAGCAGGGCTGCCAGGACCAGAACCAGCGCCCATATGGGATCCCGGGCGTGCAAGCTGAGGACCTTAACCATTGTGCCACCGCGCCGGGCCCGAAACAAAATTTTAATAGCTATTTCTACTACCTGAAAAACCTTCCTTTTCTAAAATTTATCTATCTTTGTTTGGAAGGCAGATTTACAGAGAAGGAGACACAGAGTGCGAAAAATCTTCCATCTGCTGGTTTACTATGTAAATGGCCACAATGGTTGGAGCTGAGCCAATTCAAAGGCAGGAGTCAGGGGCTTTCTCTGGGTCTCCCAAGGAGCTGCAGAGGCCCAAGGACTTGGACTATCCTCTGCTACTTTCCCAGGCCCTAAGCAGGGAGCTCAACGGGAAGTGAAGCAGCCAGGACACCTACCAGAGCCCATAGAGATCCCAACAATTTCAGGTGAAGGATTAGCTTGTTGAGCCACTGCATCAGCCCCCCCAAAATCTTTAATTTCTTTTTTTTTTGTTGTTGTTGCTTTTGGTGCTATTTAAATATTATTTTCCCCTTTCCTCCATCTCCATTTCCCTTAGCACACTCTCTAATCTTCCCATAATTTGTAATATATCAGAGATATAAAACTGCTTGAGCAAATTTACTATAACTGCCTTTACACTTTATATCACAATTTAAAAAGCAAAATAAAATGCTACTAAGTTCACCAAGAATCTGCAGTTCTACACTGCCTTTGGAAACCAGCACACCAATGAATCCTTCTGGGACAGGGTGGCTACTTTTTATTCACATGGGAGTTCCATGATCCCTGGGCTTTACTGAGGCTGTCCTGCTGATTAAAGGGCTGGTTAGCAACTACTCTCATACTCAGCAAAATAACTGAACCTCAACTTCAGCCATGAACAGGACAATAAATAGGTCCACACTGGTAGATGTTTTTTTAATGATTAACTGAATACAAATCAAAGTTTGAATATTTTGGTTCATTTTTAAACAGATACACATGAACTACTGCATTCCAAATGTTCTACTTAACCCATTCCATCCATTTCCCTTTTAATAATGAGGGTCAATATTATGTGGAGTATGCTTCCAGAAAGAAATTACTTCACAGTTAAATCTGTGTAAGAAATACTACATTCTACAATCTTTTGCAAATTAGCAAGACCACTGGCGTACCAAAGGCTCTGAGAAGCCTTGTGGAGGACAGGAAGAAAAACAACCAATGAAGAGGAAAACAGAATGGAAGCAGGAAGGACAGGAAGAAGAACAACTGGGAAGAGGATGAAAAGGGAAGAAAAAGCAAACGGGGATGGGAAAAATTGGGACAAGTAGGTAGAGCAGAAAGAAGTAAAACTTCCCTAACTTTGTTTTGTTCACTGTTTACCTAAATTATTTTCATGAACCTAGTTTTTTTCTTCTTTTTTTAAATAAGCACCTACTAGCAACCCTTGGAACTTACATGCTGTAGGAGACACTCTAGAAAGGCTGGCACACAGAAGTATCTGTGGTTTCATCAAAGTTTTTGCTGAGAGCAGTGGTTCTTAATTCAGAGCAATTTTGCTCCCCAGGGAATATCTGTCACAACTAGAGCGTCGGAGAGATGCTGCTGGCATTGAACAGCAGACAGGGATAAAACTTTTTGAACACAAAAAAAAATATTGCCTAAAGTGTCAGCATAGTTGAAGAGACACTTTGGCTTACAGAAACAATTGGGCCCATCCATCGGTGGGGATTCAACAGATGAAAGATTCTTTCTGTTTTCTCCCTATCTCTCTGTAGTTTTCTCAAATAAATAAACCTTTTAAAAAAGAAATAACAAAGAATAATCAACTTTTAATTTCTCTTAAATACTGGAGAATGGGACATTAGAAATCTGAATGACACCTCAAATTCCTTTGCTCACAATATAGCTGCAATGATACTTTCTCAGTTTTTTAATAATATATGTTCTCCATCTACTGGTTCACTTCCCAAATACTCTGAATGGTCTAGACCAGGCTGGGCTGAAGACTTATTGGTCATTTTAATTCATACTACTTTCACTTATCACTTTTATCAGCCATCCCACATACATTATCAAACCATTATAATTACTACTATTTCTTAATTTTAGACTATACAATACTAAAATAACACAATTTTAATGAAAAATGACTAATTTTTTCTGTTTTACTTTGGTTTCTGGGCAGTTCTGCTCTTGTAGATTTTACTATCAAATAAAAAATAAAGCACTTGATGTTAACCCCTTGTAAACATCTTAATTGTAAAATGGGATAACATCTATCACAGATGAGGCACTAACTTGGCAGTACTTTACAAAGAGTTTAAGAGTTAGACCATTAGCAGCAACAGTACTAGTAGGTAGCAATGATACCAGTTACCATTTATTAATTGTCTGTTATGGTCTAAATAATGTCAAATGGATATCTTGGGCTGGCACATGTGTGATCTTAAATCTTTTAATTTTTAATTTATGGAAAATCAGATTTACTTTCCAATAAAAGAGAGAAGATGAAACAGACAAAGACTCTCTGTCCATTGGCTCACTCCCTAAGTAGTTGCAACGGCTGGAAGTGAGCCAGTCCTAAGCTTTCCACAGGCCACCAGCAGGGAGTAGGATGGGATTTGGGGCAGTCTGGACACAAACCGGCACCCATATGGGATCCCTGGTGCATGCAAGGTTGAGGATTTAACTACTAGCCTATTGTGCTAGGCCCCATAAAAACTCTTACAAGATCAACTTGTCCTGGGGGGGAAAAACAAAACAAAACTATTGCTTTTCCCAAAGGATTCTATATAGGGCATTTTGTTATTAACTGATAATAATAATTAACAATTCTCAAGAAGTGATTTGGCTGTATTGACAAGAATCAATTATCTACCAAGAACTGAAATGATTTTAAGAGACTGGTCTTTTGAGACGACACAGTAATCGCTTGTTCTGGGTCCTCTAACATACAAAGCAGTGCAGGTACTGTGTTAGGTTGTTGTCTGAACCACTGCCCAGGAAAGCAGTTTTAAACTGGTTGTTAATGAATCCACTCAAACTTTATTGACCTTGGGCAATACCTTGGCAACTTCTCTAAATTCTCCACTAAACTCATTCCTGTACCTTAACCAAGGGGAGACAATCAAAGCTGTACAAGAATGGCTAGAATTCAAAGGGGCTCGGTCTGGTTGGTTTTTTACAAGCTGCAAAGACAAAAAGACAGATTTTTCCCAGTCTGTTTTCATTTGCTGTGCCTGGAAAAAATGTTTTCTTATCTCTAGGTCAGAAAGAATGAGAGTTCATACAGTAAGTTATACCCTTACTTTCTAACTGCATATGAGGTTAAAACTGAAGAACTCCTTTTTGTTCTAAAGATGTATTTATTTGAAAGGCAGAGTTGCAAAGATCTCCTATCTGTTGGTTTACTCTCCAAATAAGCTGCATTGTCCAGGGCTGAGCCAGATCAAGGGGCCTGGAATTCCACCTGAGTCTCCGCTGTGGACAGCAGGGCCCAAGCGCTTGGGCCATCTTCTACTGCTTTCCAAGCATATTAGCAGGGAGCTGCTTCAGATGTGGAGCAGATAGAAGTCAAATGAGATGCCAGTATTGCAGGCAGCAACTTAACCAGTTGTACAACTACCTTGCTTCCAGAACTGAAAGGTATTTTTACTATATAGGAAAGGTCTCTAATCTGTTCTTAGAAAGAAGCTTAAAAAAAGCTGGGTCACAGTTGCACAATTCACAGCTGCACAAAGAAATGAATGGGAAAAGATTTGACGACAGGGTGATTCCTTAGGCAATATGACACCTGGGGAAGCTGGTTTGGCAGTGCCAAAACAAAGGAAGCAAATTCACAGTCCTTTGGCGTTCACTTCAGGATCTACAAGAAATCAGTCGCTGAAATAATCATAGTTCTCATCCTTTGTACAAAATCAAAGAATAGGATGAGGCAATAGTCTGGAGATAAAAGCACAAATCTATAAAAATGTTAATAGGAAGAGATCTTCCTAAAAAACACACTCAAGTCAAGAAGAAAGAGGCAGCAGAATGGCACATTCCAACCTCTGACCACCACAGGGAGACTAAGCATAAAGGCAATTTTGACCTGCCAGCTTCCTCACTGACAGCACAGCCAGAATTCTGAAGTCAGAGGCTTATGATATTGGTTACAGAATTAACATACTAAATCACAAACACACACTGCAGTCATATGAAAAATCTTCAGAGCACAAAGAAAATTACAAAGCACATATTAGAAATGATTTCATTTTGTTAAATGTATTAGGTAATGGAAGGACTACTAATCTTCAAAAGGGAAGCAACATACCTGAGATAGCTTCCGAAATAGGCAACGATATTTGGGTGTTTACAGTCTTTCATCATAATAATTTCTTGTTGCACAACTGCAAAATCTTCTCCTAGATGTAAATTAAAATGTTGAATACTTAGTAGGTAATACATTTCAAGATGCTCATTTACTTCAAAACGTAACAATTATACTTACTAACAATATGACATAGTTAATAAATAAAACAAGCCCACTAAGTGAATGGTATTACTTTTAATGATATTCTTGGACCTGTCTTGAGAATGTGCAGCACAGTCACTAAAAGCATGAACTATGGCCCCTCATTCTCGGGATTCAATTCCTAGCTCTGATTATCACTATGTTGTATCAACTTGAGCAAACTACTTGACCTTCCTAATTCCTCAGCTGTTGAACAACATTAGTGGGCTGATGAATTAATATATGTAAGGTGCTAAGAACAATGGCTGGTGCAGACCAGAAGCATTCACTATAATTACTCTAAGTCTTATGACCTGAACATGATCATCAGCACAGTTCATTACTAGGAAACATACATTACTTTTTATTCTATTACTAAATACCATTGAATATAATTTCAGCACAGAGAAGTCGTATCTTCTTAAACTAGGCTAGGCTCCTTTATACACCAAGCATGTCAATATATGCCTAATGGCTTTAGAACGAGCAGCCAACACTCAAGCAGTACTGCATAACCAGGAGCACAGATACCCAGGCCCATCCTATGTGTGTGTGGCTTATTCCAACAATGGTAGGGGAGGATGTAGAATAGGATTTATTTGGACTAGGTCAGATTACTAGTGAATACAAATCTCCTACTCCCTCACTGCCCAAATTCTTCAAAAATAAGATCTAGCAATCATATAGTAGTGTCACATGCCAAAGTTTCTGAATGAAAACTTATCAGGAAGAACAAAAGAGAACCACAGTGAATGTAAATGTGCTAAACCAGAGACTATGTAGAAAAAGAACAAAGAGAAGGATTTACATTTAAATAAAAGTACCTTTGTCTTACCAACTTCATTTTGAAAATATTATACATCATGAATAATCCAATTAAATGTATATTCATGGAAAAAGAAAAAGAGAAGGATTTCCCAATTACTGTTCAAATCATAAATATGAAGTCATTATGGTTAAGTCCTGATATTTTTGGCCTGACGTTTTTCTATGTAACTGAGACTTGAAGTGGCCCAATCGTGAACTTTGTGAAGCCCATGTCAAAACCTTCTACTGTTGTAGTTACACAAGGGGAAGTAATAAAATAGAGACAGTATATCAAGTTTTTAATTGTTATAATAACATGAGAACAAAAAGTCCTCTAATGAATAAAACAGGAAATTTTTCCCTTTAACAATTCAGAAAGTCACCAAATTAATATCTTGTAATTTCACTTTTTATCACTGTTAAGTTCTTGATTTTTCAGAGGTGAGATATAATAAAGTTATAAAGCAACTACATTTTATTAGTCCTAGACTGTTTTCCTTTTCCATACATCTCAAAATTATACTTTTCCTCAATCCAGTGAAGCGTTGCAGGCAAAGTTAATCTGGTTAGAGTGAACCCAAGAATTAAGTTTGATGGACAGAGAACAGACTTTCTGTTCGTACCCCTGTGAGCTTTCAAGAGTCATCCTTCCCTCTCAAAGAAAGCAAGCCTCAGAATAAAACTCACCTGTGGAAGGGACTTCAGGGAAATGGAAAGATGGCACCTGATACCATATCTGAACTACTACTATAAGAAGCCTTGCTTGTCTTTGTCATTTTCACATATGCCAGTATTGGATGACCAGGAAGCTCCTTATATTGTTTTGGTGACCTTTGGTTGGGTTTTTTGCCCCTTGTAACTGTAAGCATTGCACCTTCCACAGTGAACTTTGGATATAGTCAAGTAGCCAAACATACAGAGGATTCAAACCGTCTTGCATAGGATTATGTCTCCTTAATCATCATTGTATCCGTAGCACTGAATACATGATTAATAAAGAACTGTTGAGTGAATAAATCTACACTATATAGTTAAAAACTCTCTGTGACGCCTCAAAATCAGGAGTATCAGCTTTTTCAGTTTCATGTCATAACTTGCCTACTTACTATTCTTCTGAGTTTTACTAAAAGCTGTTGGTGGCTGTAAGAGTTCAACTATAATTTTCCCATGAGATGCTGTTGATTCAAAATGCAACAATTTTCCTATTAATTCAACTCTGTGATTAGAAAATAGTCAAACCAACATTTTTGAGGGGAAATTTTTTCAAAGAAAATTTCTACAGAATTGTTAGAAGAAATAAAAACTGAAGAATTGATTTAAAAACTTTCTTCAAAGTTCATGATGATGAAAGCTAACAGGCCTAAGAAGGAACAAGTTTCAGAACATTTTATAAGACTCCAGGGAACAGGAGGTTGAACAAGATAATCCTTAATTGTTTTTCCAATTCTGAAGGTTTCAAATTTTCTATGTAACATTTTTAAGACATTACAGTGAACAATGTATCTTCCAGAAGATGTCTCTTCTCACCTACCAAAAAAGAGCCTAATGAGAAAACCAAGCAAGCCTACAAATAAAACACATGATGAATTAAGCAGGTAGAAAGACAAGCACATGCAGACTTTTCAGAGCATATGTGGGACATATTAAGTGCTTCACAAACACTAGCTATTTACTGTAGGCTGAATAATGGTCTCCAATGGTAATGCAGGCCCTAATTTCTGAAAGCCAAAATGTAAAACCATATGACAACAGGAATCCACAAACGTGATTAAATTACTGCGACTGGAAGGTGGTTGTCTTGAGCTATCTTGGTGGTCTCTAAGTGGAAGGCAACAGAAACTTCCCTGCACAGGCAATGTGACAAGTGAGGCAAGATGCCACACTGCGTGATTTAAGCTGAAGGTTAAGGAATGCAGCTCTAAAAACTGGAAAGGGAAGGAAATGTTTCTCCCTTAGCGCTTCCACGGGCAATATGCCTGGCTGACACCTTGATCTTGAAGCCAATCAATCTCATTTTGGACTTCTGATCTCCAGAAATTTATGAAAACAAACAAGCATTGTGTCTGTCATCAATTTTGTAGTATTTTGCTCCTGTAACCATACCATTGTATTATAATGTAATATTGACATTATCAATATATCATAGCTGTCCTGTCAAAAAAATAATCTGAGTTCCCTCTACTGTTGTGTGAAAGTTATTGTTGGGAGGCAATATTCAGTATTTCTCACTCAGCTGCCAACTGTCAAAAAATTCCTAACACCTACTTTTACATTAGCATAAGCGTCTTGAGTTAACACATTATTCAAGAATTTTTACACATTAAGGAAAAATAAAAAAAAAAAACCCAGGGTGAGAGTATTGTACTGTCTATGTTCAAGTACTGCCTCTGCTTCCAATTCTAGCTTCCTGATAACAGGCACCCTGGGTGACAGCAGGCAATGCCTCAAGTATTTGGCTCCCAGTCACCCATATGGGAGACCAAACTGAGTTCTGACTTTCGGCTTTGGCCTTGGGGTAGCCTAATATTGTGTTGCATTTGCGGAGTGAATAACAGGATGGAAGACATCTCCCTGTGTGTGCCCCAATTAAGTGAAAACAAATAAAAACAAGATAGCTAATGTACTCATTCAAACGCAGGGAAATTGTTAAAGCCAAACCACTGGCTGGGATGCAGCAACACTCTTTTTGCTTGTTTAACAGCATTTGCATCTAAAATCACAATGAAGCAGTGGATATGTGTTTGCACATAGAGATTGCATGAAAATCAAACATACAGTTACCCATAGTGGGAGATAACGGATCAGTTTGTTCATGCCTTAAAGGGACCAGATCATTATCTCTGTTCTCTAATTCGGTCCCCTGTGAAATAAATATGAGCTGAAAGTTGCCCTTAACTATTCTTTATTTTCTAATTTTCCTTTACGTATTCTTTCTTTCTTCTAAATATTTAACATCTTCATGCCTCCAAAATCTGACATGGTTTTCCAGAGTATCTTGATAAATGTCAGTATAATAAAACCATTCATTTGTAGCATCAAGCAACTATTTGACATGGACAGTAACTGAGTAGACTAAAAATAATTTTTAAAACATCGTAAATACTTTTAGAAGTTAGACTTCTAGGTCTCCCACTTGGTCGTGAGAACCCAAGGACTTTCCTAGGCCATAACCAGGGAGCTGAGTAGGAAGTGGAATAGCTGGGACATGAATCAGCACCCCATATGGAATGGAGGTGTGGCAGATAGAGGCTTAGCCTACTACACCATGCACCAGCCTCAAGGATACATACTTCGGAATCAGAATAATTAACTATCAAACTTGGTATCATGACTTACTAGTTGTATGAAATTGGGTAAATTACTTTAATCATATAATAATATGGAAACATACTTACAGAAATAATATAATAGCAATTGACCCATAATCAGAACTCCATGCTGCCTTATTCTGTTTTATTTTTCTCCAGCATAACTCATGGATTTTTATTCACTATTTGCCTTCCTAACACACAGGGGGTAATCAGGATGAATGAGTTAAGTACCAGCCAACTGCAACTCCAAAGAGAAAGAATAAAGTATAAATGGTACAAACACAAAGTTCTCCTTACTTACAACACATATAACTGTGCTCTTGAAACAGAAACACACAGATACACAGAACAAATTTTTAAAGAATGCTTTATTTGTTTGAACAGCAGGGATGAGAAACAGAAAGACATACGAAAAAATCTTTCATTCACTAGGGCTGGGCCAGGTTGAAACCAGGAACCAAGAACTCCATTTGTGTCTTATGTATGTAGCAGGTACTGGAGCATCACCTGATGCCTTCCAGCATGTACATTAGCTGGAAACTGGATCTCAAGCAGAGGAGGGGCTCAAACCTGGCACTGTGTTGTGGACTTCCCAAGTAGTAGACTAACTTGCTGTGTAACAATGTCCACTTGTGAGTTGAATTATCAAATTAGAATATGCCAAATCAAATTGCATTGTCTACGAACAAGCTTAAAATGTGTGGACCCTATACTTAATATTTTGAGAGAGAAGAGATCTGAAAAAAAATAACCTGCTTCACCTTTGAATAGAAGAACTTATTACCATCAAGATGGCAACTTGTTTCATTAATTGATCCCTGAATTAATACTATTCCAATCTAAATACCAATTCACTCTTTTTGTGACCATAAAACATTATATTTTGGTCTACTATTTAAAGTTTTCCATAAGCTAGCACCATCCTTCTTTCATACTCTTCCTAGAGTATAGTCAAGCCAAATGGAGCTATTTTCCAAAACAGCCTAGTGCTGCACTAACCTCTTTTGATTTCACACTATCCTTATATGAAATATCCTCCATTTTATATTTGACTAGGGATTCAAATATAAAATGAACATCACTTCCTCAATCGCCCAAGTGAAACAAACCTCACCTCATCTAAGAAGCTCAACAAGAGAATTAAGATAACATAAGCTTCTCTGCTATACCACTGTCCTTCCGTGTGACATCTTGACATAGTCCTGAGTATTTTACAGAATACACAGACAGGTATTCGATAATCTGTGAACTAAAGGATCTCTTCTAGTCACAAGCAACACCATTTCAAATTGACACACTACACTAAACCACACACACACACACACACACACACACACACACGCTCAAATGAATGAAGCTCTGTGGCGAGGTTGCTGCTTACACAAATACATGCTTCCACTTGGGTAACATACTGCACAAAGGCAGGGACAAGTCTTTTTTTCTTGCATTCGAACTAAATTAATCACTAAATAAATACATAAGCTTGAGGCTAAATCACCAGTTCTACAGAGCATTGGGAATGAGGAAGAAACTATGCACAAAATAAAAAAGTCTTTTCTTTTTCAACATGTTTTGATGTGTAAATATCTAATTTGTGTAGCATAATCAGCCACAAGTCCATAATACTGTTTTAAACCTAATAAGGAGTGGTTAAGTAATCCATGATTAGTGTATAAAGAGTAATTACCATAATGATAACAACCACTCCACTCACAACAGCAATACAGACAAGACAGTGGTGGATTAGCAGCTGGTGGTATGGGAGCTACCAAATGCAAGACAGAAAGGAAAAGGTGCCAGATAAGCAATTTCCTGGAGGTTTTGCCCTGATGAAACTGAAAGAGGGGGAAAATGCCTCTCCCATCTTTCTGGACAAATGTATATCAACAGCTGACAGAAAAGAAGTTTCTTGAAATCTAACTCTGGAGAGCCATGACAAAGTAATGGAATGAAGCCTTATTTGCATATTTTTATACTTTAAAATTCTGCTCTTCAATTTAATGCATGCTGTTATCGTGGAAGCAAAATATAATACCTTATTTTTTTTTTAGCATGAATTTCTTTCTGCTTATCACAGTATTTCTCATTTCCGATCCAGTTTTCCCCGTGAGCGGCTACCTAATCAGTTATCTCTCTGCATTTACATTCTATTTCAATTACAGTGCTGCAAACACCACCAGATGAGTAACTACAAGCAACTAAAATTCTGCCTTCAAATCATAAAAAGAAAATATTCAAGAGACCCATAACACAGATAGTTATAGTACCTTATCCGAACTTGAAAGTAAGGCCCAGAAGCAAATGTACATGCAACCTATTCTGTTAGCAAGTTCTGCCAGAAGCTCTTATCTTCATCCAGTTTTTGTTTACTTTCACAATTAGTCTCAAAAGTTAGAGCCACTCCAGTCCAATCTGTCTTGAAACTACAGGAACAACCCTGTTATCTGAACAAACCATGATTTTTGGCCCTTCGCAGTGCATAATACGGCACACCACTGAAATCCTGAGCCATCTCACCATAGGAAAAGACAGAGTTAATCTAAGATAGCACTGTGAGCTGTGGAATTGAGGCGAAATTTAAACCAAGCAGTGCTGCGATTAGGTTCAAGCAAGGCAGTGCACAAAGGAACCTACTGGACTGCAGAGGGAACCCAAGGTCCCCTCTGCCTAGGAACTACAAAGTGGCATGTGGATGTTGTGTTTCAAAACCCTTATCAGAAACTCTGCACCTGGGATACAAGCTGGGCCGGCAGCTCTAAGTCAAAGTGGCTTAGAGTCTCCAGGGAAAGCGGGTGTCTTATTCTTGCTGAAATAATTTCACACAGCCAGGTTTCTCACAGTCCATGATTTTTTAAGAACAAAGTTTCTCAGTGAGTAAACAACTCCGCATTCAGAGACAGGGTTTAACAATACTCTACATTATTCCTGGAAGAAACAGTTTCTTGTGAACTTTTAGGCTTTAATTTTGTTACTCCTGTAGATAAATGGCCACACAGATTTTCACTTTCCCTTCACTTGGGATTCCTATGACCTAAGATTCCTGTTCCATTTTATGTCAGAGTGTGAAAGAGAGCTTGCTAATTACACTGATTGTACCTTTTGCTTCTTGAGCGTTAATGTCTCAAAAAAATAGCCAACTTGGGTAAGTAACACTGATTTCGGAGAAACATTTACATCTTTTCCCAATGAAGTTTGTTTACTCACTAAGGTGATGATTCTACCACTAATAAATTTCACTCACTTTGGAACATCCCACTAAACATAACAGCAGAGATAGTTTTCACAACACCATCAATTTGAGAGCGGTTAAGAGACAGTTGCCTCTCAGAACCAGATTGCCAGGGCTCAAATCTTAGCTCTATACTACTTAGGGCAAAGAATTTACACTTTTAGTGCTTCCGTTTCCTTACCGGTGTTTAAAAGAAAGGGGAGGGGCTGGAGGAAAGGAAGAGCAGAATATAAGGATAAAGTGAATCAACTTATGGAAACAACTTAGAGCTTGTCAACAAATTAAGTTTGAATAAATGTCAGACATTTGTAACAATAAATATCAAGACTTCAACTAACCCACTTGCAAGCTATATACTGTCACTGGGAATGTTACAGTAAAGAAAACTCAGTTTTCATGGAAATAACAGAAGACTTCAGCAACACTTTATACTTAACAATAACATTTTCCATTTTTTAATATTAAAAACAAGCTCTCATTATCAGGAAAAGATGTAAAGCTTCCCCAAGAATCATTATTAGGCAGTGAGTTCCTTTAGGAAAAAGGACCGTGTCTTGTTACTGGTAACTCCAGTGCCTAGCTAGAAAATATTGCCATCACTATACCTCAGTTTTAGGATATTTCCATTATCCCCAAAAGAACCCTCCCCCAGATACCAATAACCCATCATCTGACCACAGATTGGTCTTTTCTGAACATTTCTCCAAAAGGGAGCCTCACATTATGTTATTTCTGTGTCTAGCTCCTTTTACTTAGCATGTTCTTTGGTCCAAGTTCATATCAATGTCATAGTACATATTAGAAGATTCTTCTTATTTCTAAACCTTTCATGGTATGAACATATTATGGGTATTCATTCACTAACTGATGAGCAGTTAGGCTGCTTCCAATTTGGGGATAGTATAATTAATTCTGCCATGAACATCAGTCAGGACTCACTATGTGGGTGGATACATAACAGTAGAGTTGTTGTATCATTATGGCAAATTGATATTTAACATTTTATTGTCAAACTGTTTTCTGAAGTGGCTGTACCATATTATATTTCCACCAGCAAAATATGAGAATTCCTGCTCATGGTTATAATTTGTGCTCTTAACCTTCAGGCACACCTACTAAAAAGGTCTATTGAAAGAAACAATCATTTCTTAATATTAAGAACTATATTAAGGCAACTTTAAGGACTAAAATAAAAGCATGTTTAAGATCTGAATGGGTTGGGATGAAGGAGAGTAGATAGCTAACAGACCATACAAATCTGGTCTTATCCTGATAACTGTAGTAGCAGCAGATTGCAATAATAATAATAATAATGATAGTACATACTCTATGGAGGCACTATTGTCAATATTTTAGATGTGGTATTTCATCTAATCTGTACAACAATATTTTAATGTTACTATTCTCCTAAACTTAAGGAATACGGAAAAGACAGGACTAGGATCAAAATTTCGTGCTCATAATGTTGGAAAAAGATGACACAAAAGTGAACATTTTCCCCAAGAAAGATAGATGCAATTAAATCAAAGAAATTAAATACAAAAATTTAGATAGCCTCTATAAGAATATTAAGTAGGAAATCTAATATTAACTAAATTTAAGCATTTAAGTACATACTTGATATATACATAAGAGAACATCAAAAACATCATAAAATGAGATTTAAAAATATATCTATTTTTGTGCAAAACAATTTAAGTCAGTAAAATTCTGCTGTGATATATTTTTTAATGACTTCATTTGATTTTCTAGCAACAAAACTCTAACAAATCTTACCCAAAAAAAACCCAGTGAAATATTTTTGTCCACGGTAACTTCACACAATTTACAGTTTACACATTTCTATTCTATAAAACATTTCTGATTAACTATGTTTCTCTTTGATAAAATTCATAGCAATCTTTCATACTTGCCAGGAATCACTCAAATATATTAAAATATATCCTTCAAAAGGCACACACATTACAGGTTTAAGTCTCTACTGCTTTAAAATTGTTGAGTTCTTTTACAACACAGCACTTTGTTACTTAAATGAAACCTAAACGGATAATATACAATTAAAATCTTCTTTCCAAAAACTAAGTCATGGATTTCTAAACAGAGTCATAAAGAGGAAGGTGTGAGTGTTGGAAACCCAGATGACTGATGATCTGTTGAAAGTGTTTTTCAAGTCTGCTGATAACTTACAGCTGGTCTTAAAAGTGGTCAATTAAATTAGGTTTTTTTTTTTTTTAAACTTCAAGGGCACTAAAAAAAAAGGAAATTTATATATATATGCATATATATATTTACATATTTGCTTTCTTTTTAAATTTAATTTTTAAACTTTTAAAATTATTATTATCATTTTATGATACAGTTCCATAGGCCCTAAGACTATCATTCCCCCTCTACAAGTCCCCTCCCACTCCTACTGAGTTCCCTTGTATTATTACTATAGTATAGTTCTTCATACACAGGCATATGTCCATCATTGTGAGCATGGACAATGGCAGAGAGTCCAGCATCATGTTGTCAAGATACAGTTAACAGTCTCATTACGAGTCCATCTTTGATCTGGAATTAGAGATGCATACTGCATTGTATCCTCACATCTGGATTTGATATCTCCATTAAACAGTTACTGTACATCCCCTTAAATGAAAAGCCACAAGACAAAGTCAACAACAGGGAGAAAAAAATTAAAAACGACATGTGAATGATTAATGTGTCACCAAAGAAACAAAAAAGAAAAATCAAGAACCTTCTTGAAGAAAATGATGCTACTTTATGATCTATGGGTCAATGAAGAATTTAATGAGAAACAAAGTGATCTAAAGAGATGAACCTGGAAAAAAAATAAAAATCTATGAGATATAGGTTCTGCTGATCTTTGTTGGTGAGATATGTCTCCGGAAGGCAACAAATAGATTTTGTTTTTTCAATCTAGTCTATTTATCTATCATGCTTGATGGATGAATTTAAGTCATTTACATTCAGGGTTAATATGAACGAGTGGTAATTTGGTCCTGTTATTTTAGCAATGGGTTGTGCATTGATTTAGTCTTCTGTTGTTATTGTACTGGGATGTTCTTCCCATTTGCCTTTGGATTTGGTGGGCGCTATTCCTTTTCTGTCAAGAGAACATCTTGAAGTATCATTTGTAGCGCAGGTTTGAAAGAGGCAAATTCTTTCAACTTTTCTTTACTGTGGAAATATTTTATTTCATTTTCAAAGACAAAGGAAAGTTTTGTTGGGTATGTTATCCTAGGCCGACAATTTTTTTCTTTCAGAATCTGGAATATGTGACTTCATTGTCTTCTGGCCTGTAGAGTTTCCTGTGAGAGGTCTCCTGTGAGTTTAATTGGCATTCATTTATGTCAGTTGATTTTTTTCAAGTGCACATTTAAGGATCTTTTCCTTATGTTCAGTGAAGAGAGCTTGATTGATTATGATGTGTCTTGGAGAAGATGGCTTTTGGTCAATTCTGTTGGGAGTTCTGTGCCCCTCCTGGATGTTGTTTCCCAATTTTTTCTCTAGATTAGGGAAATGTTCCCTTACTATTTTATTAAATATATTTTTAAACCCAGCTTCTCTTTCTGCACCTTCTGGGATTCCCATAACTCTTATATTTGGCCTTTTAATAGTGTCTTTCAGTTCTGCTTCCAGCTCTGCTTCCAGCTTTTTGTTTGTTTCCCTCTGGTGACAGGAAATATCTTCAAATTCTGAGATTGTTTCTTTCGCTTCCTTCATTCTATTTTTGACACTCTCTTCTGTACTTTTAATTTGCTCCACTGTATCCTTAATTTCTGACATATGGGCTTTCATTTGATTCATTTTCTGTGTGACATATTTCTTAAATTCCTTGAATACTTGCTTTACATGCTTCTTGTTGACAGGAAGCTTTATAAGAAGAGTTTTGAATTCTGTATTCCCATTTTCTCAATGTCTTCCTCAGTTAACTCAGAGGTTGGCAAAGGGTTCTGCTCCTTTGTAAGGGAGTCTTCAGTAATATTGATTGTGCCTTTGTCTTTTCTTTTGCTCTTGGTCACTGTACTTCTGGTTATCAGATTCTTTTCCTTGAGTAGGTTTCTAAGCTGTGTCACCCATAGGTCTACAGTTTGATTTTATTTATTGCAGTTGGTACATGGCTCTTTGTTTGCAATCACTTGTGTCACTTCCTCCAGCAAGTTCCATGTCTGGGTTCTTATGTTAGATTTCCACTATGGTCTCTGTAGCCCCAGCTCCTGGCTCACCATTCTTTACCTCCTGTGATACTGTGCTGAGGCTGCACTGTTGTCTGTACAGCCTTTCTGGAGCAGGTCCCAGGATTAGGGAGACATCAGGTATCCTATATAGCTAGGTTGTTGTTGGTGCTGATCTTGCTGGATCCTGGTGGCTGTTAGGTCTGAGAGTCACATGGACCCATTTGGACCCGTACGAGGCAGAAGTCAGTATTATTTTCCCTATGGGACCAGTGCAATGCATTGCATTGAGCTCAGTGAGTTCTCTTCCAGCTCTGCATCGTCCCTGCAGTCTTTAGCTTCTGACAAACTGTACAAAATAGTGCCCAATCTGCCATTATTAGACTTGTTAATCTGCTGGTAGTTTGGTCTGAGGACTACCTGGACCTATCTTGGGTGGAACCTGTAGGATACTATGCTGTTGCAGTTCATTGAGCCAGAAACGAGTTTACTTCCAGCTCAGTGCATGTGCAGTCCTGTCCCATAGCGTTTGCCTCCTTAAACAAAATGGCACCTGATTCTGCTCTAAGGGGTGGACTGGGCTGTGAATCCAGCCTGTTCCCACACCGCCTGTCTGGGACCTGCTGCTATTTCTGCTCCTGGTGAAATCAAACCGACCAGCAGGATGGGCAGTTCTTTGAGTTTACCTCCAGAGCTCCCAATGAATATCCCTTCCCATCTTATTGATGGTGGAGTTCTGGTTGCCTCAATTTTGTCCATGCTTTCCTGTGATTATAAGTCTCTAGGTACCCCTTGTTCTGTCTTCTTCTATGAATGAGCTTTTTCTGTTTTAAACTAGCTAATTTTTTTTGTTTGTTTAAATGTGTCCTTACCGTATTCCACCACCTTGATTCCCATCACTAATGCATATTTTACACTAACAAATATGGCTAACCATGACTCCTAACACACACTACTAACACAGAGGGGACATCTTTGAGAAAATCAGCTAGTTCAGTCTGCAAGTCTAGAGTTAACTCAAATTTAAAGAAAAAGAAATAAAACAAAATCACTGTAATTCAGGTATTTTCAATAAATTTTTTTGAAAACTGCACATATGCATAAACTTAAAAAACATTTCGTAACATAATAAAGTTATCCTTTAATTTCATTTTCTAGGTTTTTGGAGTACACATGTACTCCAAATAATAATTCTGGGTAGCAGAATATAAAAATTTTTTATTTTCTTCCTTTTCTTCAGATGTACATACTTTTTTGATCATTTTGATTAATTATTCCGTATATTTTTGGGACAGGATTCAAGATGGACAACATAAAAACCTGAACATTTCATGAATTAGAAGATAACTGAATCGACGAGCAACAATGTTGCTCATGTTCCTAATTTTTAATGAGCTTTTAACATGTATTCGATGAGCTTCATATAGTAGCTCCTAAATTCAGTGTGAAGGACATTCATTTGATTAGGGCCTGAAAACAAAATAAACGGCAATTCTAGAATGACAATGGAGCAGACTAACTGCTGTAGCAGATTTATTTAGAGACATCATTTTTATCAGACTGGGGCACAGGAAAGGAGATGAATTACTTACATAACTTGAGAGAATGATGTATATATATTATATACAAACCACTTCTGATTAGAAATTTTTCATCAAGAAACACAGCTATTTCTTCATTATTAAAAATGGAGGCCCTCTTAACTGCGAAGTTTTAAGTTTATTTCTGTACTTCAGATTTCATCAGTTTCAAATATCCACTTTATTTCTCACAAATTGAATAGCAGGAGATATGGAGAAACAAACAAAAAACCAAAAAAACCCTGCTCTCACAATGACAGAATTTAATAGATTATAAAATTGAAACATCTAAACGTTTTTACTTCTTATATTCTAATGTAACTTTATCAGTTATTAAGTACATCATTAGAATTTCATCTAATAGCATTTCTGAAAAGTTTACTGGTGATCTAAATGAGAAGTGGACAAACCATAGCAGTAAGTAGCCTGATTTTCTTTCTTTCTTTTTTATTATTAATTATTTTAATGTTTGATGATTTTTACATAGTTGATTAGGGTGACAAGGGTTAAGGGCTACAGGAAGGTGAGTGAGATCACCATTTCCACATTCTCTTATTTTCCTTCCTGTATCTGGGGAGAAATCACATTCAGCCTCCCAAATACCACCGAGGGTCCTTGATATGGGGCATGCTCTGAGGATCCTGCTCAAGAGATCTCGATAGTTCAACAGTTTTGAATTATTGCCAATCTTGCCACTCCAAGCACAACGAAATTGCTCTAGAATCCACTGGTTGATGCAGTCTGTCTTAGAATCTCTGCCCAGATATTCACTGTCAACAATTAGCAGGGGTAGTTGATCAATGTATTCTGTCCTCTGTCCTCTCTTGTGGTACCTGCTATCCTCTGCAGACTCCAATGTACTGTCATATCCTCCATGTGCATCTGGACATGCTGTCCAATGCACCATCTAAGCCACTGTGGAGGCCCAGCTCTGACACATGCACGCCATACTCAGACCATGGAATCTGCAATTCTCTTCATGGTTGGCATTCTGAGTTCAGAGGTTCAGCTGGGGGTATCCCCTAAGAAACTTCATCTGAGGTAATCCCAGACCTGATTCTTGTGTGTGTTGCTCCCTACTGTAGTTCTTGTGCTCACCTGCAGAGACTGTGTTCCGACAGGAGTTCCGCAAACTCCTCTATCTGTACTCTCCCATTGCCAGATCTTACACTCATCAGTGTGTCCATGGGCCAGCCCTAGTAAACTTAGTCCACTTTCTGTCCTAGCAGGAATAGTGGCCTTTCCTGACTGGCTTTAACCCATTTGTGTTTTTACTGTTGGGTGCTATAGTTCAGCACCTGGTCCACATCCAGACATAGCTCATGCATGGCTCAGCAGGGACAGAGACCTAGCCCAGCCTGTCCTATACCCACTCTGGTTCTCACGAGCACCAGTGGTTGTTGGAGTCTAGCCCATTCTGGCACACTCCAGACCCAGTCCACACCTGTGCCAAGGGACACTGCAGCCATATCCAGACCAGACTGCATCCCCCACTCCAGCCCCTGCACTCACCAGTGGGAACCACAACACACCCCTTACCTCCCCAACCATGCCTGTTCCCAGTCACAGATCTTGCACATGCCAGTGGTTGCTCTGACCCAGCTTGTCAAAGTCCCTCACCTGTTGTGGCCTTTGCCTCTGCATGTTGAAGCCTGACCTGATCCAGCCTGCCCGGAAACCCAACTTTCGCTGGTGGGTGCTACAGCACAGCCCTGCTCAGTCTGCTCCCATCCCTAGCCTAGCCCGGCATGACCTGCACTCCATTCTGGTTTCTGCATTTGCTGGTGAGCTCAGGTTTGCTCGGCCCTCCCCAGTCCAAACCCTTCCAAAACCAACCCACACATTTGTCAACAGTTGGAGCTATCTTGTTCAGCTTGTCTGACCCCAAGGCCTGGACCATGTGCTCATCAGTGGGAGCTATGACCCACTAGGGGAGTTACTCAAGTTCCCTCATTTGGCCCCCTCCCACACTCAGATCTCACACATGCCAGTGGGTGCTAGGCCCTTACTCAGCATAGCCTGCCCTTCCATCTTGGCCTTGTATGTGTTGGTCAGTGCTGTGGCCTGGCATATTCCATATTCTATTTTAGGATGCACATGCAGATGCTGCAGCTTGGACCTGCCCAGACTATACTCAGTCTCTGTACCTGTGAGTACTGGCAGATTCCATGGTCACACCTAGCTCAGCCCATCACCACCTCAACTCTTGAGCTAATCAGAGGGACTTGTATTTCCACAGGGTTGCGCCCACATATCCCCACACAATCTACCCCTGGACCCGATTCTCTCATGTGCTGGTTAGTGTCATGGCCCTGCCTGATGTGACCAGTTCCCTGTGAAAACAATTAGTCAGGTACTGGGATCTAACCCTGCTTGACAGGTCCCCAGCCCTAGTCTTCACGTGGATTGGCATGTGGTGGTCAGCCATGTTCCATGCCAACAAGCCCTACTCAGGACTCCAATGTGGGCAGGTATATCAGTCTGATCCATATAGATCTTCCAGTCTCTCCCCTCCAAACCACCAGTTTGTACTTACCTGCAAGTACAGTGACTCTGTCATTGGGAGTACCCCAGGATTTCTCCCTCACCTACACATATGGTGGCCTTATCCATGGATGTCCCTAGGCAGTAATTACACAACCACAATACACCAGAGCTGTCTCCAGGCAGCCAGTAGGCAAAGCCCAGTGCCAGTTGGTGCTCTTGCTGCAGAAAAGCCCAGAGCTCATTCACTGCTTGGCAGTAGTAGCTGGGGCTAGGGCCCCAAGCATTGAGTCTGATCTGACTCAGCTACCCCCAGCAGCTGCCATGCTGCTGGGAGCTACATCCACCCACGTCCCAAGGTTGAACTCAACTTGGTCCCTCCCACCTTATAACCTGGGTTTCTAAAGAATGGTTTTTCAGGTAAGACTTTTATAAAACACATTTTGGGAAGAGAAGAAAAGCAAAAGGTAGCACTATATACAGATCCCATCCATAGTCTATAGCGTCTATAAAGTCTAAAATAGTTACTACCTGGCGTTTTCCAGAAAAGGTTGCTCTCCTTTAAACAAAAGCTCTGAATAGATTTCTGTTCATACTGAAGATAAAACCTGTTTTAGAAATAAACTTATAGGTTGTGATAGAAGTCACCAGCAAGGCTGCCTAACATCCAAAGCCATAGTTAACTCCGTCTAGACTGCATACAATTACTATCTTAGGATGAGAGGAAGAGTGGGAAGAAATTTCTAAGAGAGGATAAACAGGAGTGAGAAAGGAGCTCAGGAAGATATGGAGTTTGAAGGGGTTTTAGGGATCCAAGCACAGAATGCAGCTAAAAGAGACAAAAACTATGGAGTTGTGTTACAGAGACTTAACATGGAAAGTAACTAATTTTTTAAGACTTGAATTTTTTAAGGTTATTTACTTGAAAGTGTTACAGAAAGGGTTAAAGAAAGATAAGAGAGTAAGACATTTTCTATTCACTGGTTCACTCTCCAAATAGCCACAAGCTGGAGCCAGGCAAATGAGAAGCTGGGAGAATGAGCTTCTTTTGAAGTTCATGGCTGCAGGGGCCCAGGTACCCAGGCCAGCTTTTATCATCTTCTGAAGTGAATTGGCAGGGAGCTGAAGTGAAGCAGCTGGGACTTTAATCAGTACTCATACGGAATGCTGGCAGCACAGCCAAAAGTTTAACCTGCTTTGCCACAGCCCCAGTCCCAGAAGGTAACTATTAAGTTATTAACAATACTTAGAAGACAAGAACTAGATTTACTGAGAAACTAAGACTCAGACACAGGAAGCTACTTGTCTAGGTTAACAGAGCAGGGGGGAAAAAACACCCAGAAACTGGAACACACCCTTGCAAGTCTTGACTCAGTCCTCCTAAGATACCACACTGTCCCTCATCAACAGGACGAGGTTATCCTGAAATGATGAGTTCAAACAGAACAAGATCTCTTTGGGAGTTCTTTTCTCTCCCTCAATTACCTGTGATCATTTTAGGGAAGATTAAAAACACAGCTCTCAGAATAGCAGAGGAGACAGAAATCAGTTCCACTTCCAGATGTTGGGAAAAACAGAGAAACATTGTTCAAACATCATTAAAATAAATCTGAAGGTACTCAATGGCTCTCTAGCAACAAAAACATCAAACTTCAAAAATTTTACCTGGTTCCAATTTTATCACTTTAATTGCTGCTAATTCACCAGTGTTAACATTTCGTGCCTAAAAAAAAAAAAGAAAGAAAGAAAGAATGATTATTGTAAAGAGGCGAGGGGGCGGGGAGGGTGGGTCATAAAAAGCTTAACAAAACAGCATTTTAGCCTACTATTGATTTTTAATTATATGGAACTATTTTAAAGCAAGAAATGAAGGAGTGATTTATATTTGCAAAACAGAATGACAGTTTGTTCTTTACACTGATATCAACATTAAGACATGTAAATTTAATATCAGCAATAATGGTAATAGCAAATACACAGAAATCTCAGTTTGTGCCAGTCATATTCTGCTTTTACACAGATTACGTTAATCCTTACAAGAAGCCCATGAGGGAGGAACTAATACTATTTCATGCTGCTAATGCAAGAGCTAAGGCACACTTAAGTTAAAGAACTTGCTATGGTCCTACAGCAGTAACTCACATCCCGAGACTGAAATGCAGCTGGCTCTTAAGCTTTACACTATGTAGTCATTCATTTGATAGCTGGCATAGTGATAGAACTGATTTTCCTTACTTTCTTTTAATTAAAAAAAAACTCAAAATAACCAAAAAGGCTAGTGTAATTATAGAATTAAAACAGTTTCCTGACTTCATCAAAATCACAAATATAATCCAATACAAACCAAACATTTTGTCAAACCACATATTAGAAAATAAATCACTTGAGATATCAATTTATAATATTAGATTCAGGGCATTTGCAACTTGTAATTAAGTCTAAATAACCAGAAACATTCTTTTCAATTTGTACCAAAAATGTCAGTAACTTTGTTAAGTTGAAATGCTTAAATAATTAAATCAGGACTTTTCATAATGATTTAAAATTAACTAAGATTTCATTAATTTTCATGTCAACCAATGAAGAATATATGCAAATTCCAGAACACAGAAAGATCGACTCAAGTAGCCAAGATTATTTTCAGTTGTCAAACTCCCCTATTAAAAAACTGATGAACCTCAGTGAATCACTGGACACGAGGTGAGCAACACTATCTACAATGGAACACTTCTAAGAATAGTACGCCATTAAAAATACAGTGAAGGATCTAAGGGGGATATATAAGGCACAACCATCACTGAAGATGTGAAATTTAATCTTAACTCAAAAGATATTAAAATAATGAAATTCATAGGGAAAATTTATTCCTTCAAACCAAACCCCACAGCCAACAAGCACTTACAATGCCCACATAAGAGGCAATGAAAACAGGTGTGAACACTTCAAAATCAACCTAAATTCCTAGTAAATGAGATAGATGTCTGAATTACACAGTGCTGGATGAACATTTGCCCAGGAGAAGACACATAAATGATGAAACAGAATACTATTGCGGGAACATTCTATAAAGGGTGCGGGTACCTGAAAGCCACCCCAGTTTCCCACGACCACTTGAGTTGTAAAGCTTTGCAGCACAACTAGAAGCATGTGCTTCTCTACGACACCTTTTCTCAGGCTTCTCTTTTATATAATTTGGTCCTGTAAGCCACCTACCTTTCAGCATCTTCTCCAAATGGGACCAAACATTACTCTTCCCAATCCCCAACTATTAAAATCAGGCCATGTTTCTCAAACGTGGCACAGCAGAGAAACTTCTACAAAGCCAGACTTACTGTTTACAGTTCAAATTTTATTACCAGTGGCCACAGGAGGGCATACTCTCTATTGACAATACAAGTTACGCAAAGTGTTCAAAATGGCTGCTGTCCACAACATACTATTTTAAAAACTGACTTGCTAACAGTTAACACCAGCATATATTTAACAGAAAAACCATGAGATTTGCTACTAATGAGTAGTTTACCAAAGACAGTACCACCAATGGGCTTGGCTAGGATTTTCTAAGGATAACTCTTTAAATTATGGTTCTCTAGAGTCAAGGAAAAAAAACACAGCTAACATGATTATTGCTCTTTTTGTTTTCTATACTGCCTGAACTATTTTCCAATATGTAACTTATTTGTCACTATTAAATTTAAAACTCTCATGAAACTCTGAATCTAAAGCCAGGAACCAAGAATTCCACCTGGGCCTCCCATGTGGGTGGTAGGGACACTAACACATTGGCCATCTTTCACTGCTGTTCCAGACACACTAGCAGGGAGCTGAATTGAATAAGGAGCCAGGACTTGAACAGGCAACCATATAGGATGCTGTTGTCAAAGGCAATGGCATATCTCACTGTGCCACAACACTGCTCCCAGATAATCTTGTATTTCTATAGCTAACCTTAGTTCAGAGCTCTCAGAAACTACGAAATTTCAAAGCTGTGCTATAATTTTTTTAAGACATTAAAGACCATTCAGATTAGAACTTGTTCAGCAAATGTTTTTTCTGAGATGATTTCATGATGAAGATATCTTCAAGGATTAAAAAAGCATTCTTGGGATTTGAGATTGGGCATGACAACATAATCAAGAAGCAATCAACTATTCCGCCAGCTCTGCCTTCAGACCAGAGATGGTCTCCCCAAGAAACTGTTGAATTTATCTGGACAACAAGATGCTGGACTCTATGCTTGGTATATGTTTGCAAAGAAAGAATCTTGACTGAATTTGAATTGTAATATCGTAACAAGGTAGAGGGATCCACCATGGGTGGATGGTACGGGGAGGAGTTGGGGGAATCCCAGAGCCTATGGAAACTGTGTCACATAATGCAATGTAATTAATTAAAATAAAATAAAAAATAAAATAAATAAATGAAAGAAAAGGAGATCTTAGCAATACCCAACATACATTCTTCTGAACTGTTTCTGAAATTCCTTATTACCAATAATATTTGCAATCCCTTTTTGTATTTCATTTCATCTATTAAAAAATCAGGATATTTATGCAGTGGAAAAAAAAGAAGCAATCATTATGAGTTAGAATGTGCTAGGTATTACACAAAGTGAGTTAGTAAAACACCTGATCATGTACTATATACAACTGAGTACCAGCTGGTTCTCAGAGCTACAGTATGGCTCAGAAGGGGATGCAAATTAATAAATGCAGCAAGTTTTAGTCTTGGCTCTGCTAGGAACCATGAAATGGGGTCTGGGTAGGTGATTTCCCTTGCGTACTCTTCCCAACTCCTCTGTTCTGATATATTTTATAAGAACCTGAAGACAGTCTAGTTCTAAAATTCCTATCAAAAATATCCAGTAAAAATTAGCATATTCCAAATATTGAACCAGCTGGCTAGTTATATAAACATCATATAAGGAGATTAAATATAAACAAAACAATGAAATATTGGCACTGATATTCTGAATCAACACAGTAAGGAGGAGATCCAGGAATCCATATTTAAAGCTTCCACAGCCAGGTTGGAGAACCCAGTAGAAAGCACTGTGTCATGTGAGTTTTATAAAACATAACTTCCAGGTCTGAAAGAGGTATTACAGATGGCTTCTTGATGGTTTAGAAGATGGGGTGAATTAAAACAAAGACAGAAAAGGGAAGGGAAGAGAGGCATAGAAAAAAAAACATGGGCAAAGGCTTGGGGACAGAAAACATACTATTTTGAGTGTACTGGGCAGGCCAAATGCAGGGTGCCTCCCATACAAATACTCCCTTTCAGATGGAAATGGATAACCTATATTCACTGGTTGAAGGAATTGTTTCTATGTTTGCTTTTCCACAGTTAACTGAAGTAAATATATGCCTGCCACAAAGGTGATCAACAGGAAGACTGATAGGGTGACATATCCCTGCATTGCCCTGGATAGCCTGGTTTCTAACAACTGTCACAGCACACTACTGATAGTGCCCATTCCCACTCTTTTTAAATTTCTAATCATATCATTTTAAAGGAAGGAGTTCCAGAGAATGAGGAGGAGACAGATCTTCCATTTGCTGATTCACTCCCAAATGGCTACAGTGACTGGGGCTCCCAAATGGTTGCAGGGGACCAATCATTTGTGTGGTCTTCTGTTACTTTCCAAGCACATTAACAGGAACTGCAGCAGCTCCTGTTTTGAGTCACAAGCAGTGGTTTAACCTGATAAGCAATAAGGGTGCTAGCCATTTTCACTCTTAAACAATTAAACTTTTATTTAATTTTGATGACAAACTAAAAGCCGTCCAACCAATAAATCCTCAAATAACATGAAAAAAAAAAAAAAGGAAATAGGGTAACCAGATACTCCAAAGTTAGGGTCAGCAATATATCTATTTTATAAATAAAGTTTTATTGGTGCAGAGTAAGGCTCATTTGTTTCAGTGATATCAACAACTGCTTTTATAATACCCTGGCAGAGTTGAATAGCTGAAATAAAGACTGGATGGCTCAAAAATCCTGAAGGTTTACTATCTACCCTTTATAAAAAAAGTTTGCTATGGCACTGTGACATACCTGTGCTGGTTGCACTTCTGATTCAGCTCCCAGCTACTGCACCTGGAAAAGCAGAGAAAATGGCCTGGTGCTTGGGCTTTGCACTCATGTGGGAAACCCGGTAGCTCCCGGTTGCTTTGGCCCAGCCCAGCCCTAGTCCTTGTGGCCATTGGAGGACTGAATCAGCAATGGAAGATCTTTTCTTTCTCCTCCTCTTTTTTTCTCTCAAATACATAAAAGCAAATCTTATAAAACATAAAAAGTTTGTCGATGTTGATGCTTGTTCCAAAACAGCAATGCAGAACGAACATTGTGTACCTGTTTTGTATAAAATCTGAGCCCCAGGTCACATTAATCAGCTGACATGTAGGCACCACAAATGAAAAACTTAAGTAGGTTTGATTACATAGTTACATGCAACAAAATCATTAAAACTGAAGATTTTAAATACTTTTAAATTAGTAGGTAATAAATAGTTTTTTCCCTCAGTAGCTTTTAGCCCGTGCATAAGTTTACATAATCACCAACAGCAAACAGAAAAGCTTCATCACTTCAAAAATGCCACTGGAAGTTAACATCTTCTCTAACTGCTGGCACCCATTACTTTGTTTTCTGCCACCACAGCTTTGTCTTTCCGAAAGCCTTACGTAAATTAAATCATTCATTTTACAGTCTTTTGAAGTTCTTTATCCAGTTGTTTTAAATACCAGCAGTTTACTCATTTTATTGCTGAGTAGTATTTCACTGTGTATATCCATTTGCAAATTGAAGGCCATCTGGATTTTCAGCTTTTGGCAAATATGAATACAGTCACCATAAACACCTTTGTACAGGTTACATAAATACTGGGAAATAAAGGTAAGTCCTATCATACCGAGAGTATGGGTTTAACTTTATACAGATCCGTCAAAATCTTTCCAGGGTAGTTATGCCATTTTTCCATTTCTGGTAGCAATATAAGGTTTCCTGCCAGTAGTACGGCATTTGTCATGTTAGCCATTCTAACAAATGTGTAACAGCATCTCATGGAGGTTCTGGATTTTGCTCATGGCTTATGACATGTTTGTCACCCACTGTGGAAGGGTCCTCTAGTCTCTTGCTATGTTTTAATTAATGCTTATCTTCTTACTAATGAACCTAAAAGTTTTTAAAAATATATTTTAGAGACAAGTCCTCATCAGATATATAATTTGTAACTATTTTCTCCTGGTCAGTGGCTTATCTTTCATTCTCTTAACAGTGTCTTTTGTAGAATGTTATTAACTGAAATGTGTCTCCTCAAAATTCATTTGTTGAAGTTATAAACTCCAGCACAAGACAGGGTGCCTGTATGTTAAAAACATAATTAAAGTGAAATGAAGTCACATGGGTGAGCTCTAAGGCAATTTGACAGATATCTTTGTAAGAGGAGGGATACCAGAAATGCACACACAAAGACAAGTCCACGTGGAGACAGCAAGAAGGCAGCTATCTGTCAGCCCAGAGAGCGAGCTTAGCAGTTACCAACCCTGTTGAATGCCTAACTATAGATTTGCAGTCTCAAAAACCATTAAGAAAACACCTTTGTATTGTTTAGATGATCCAGCGTGTGGTATTTTGTTATGGCAGCCCTCACAAGTTGAAGCTAACACAGAGAACAAATATTTTTATTTTTGACGAAGTGCAATTTATCAACATACTTCTTTTATGGGTTATGCTTTTGTTAGTCTCTGTCCAAGATCTTTTTGCTTAAATGCAGGTCACAAGATTTTCTTCTGGAAGCTTAATAGCTTTTCCTGGTTCCCAGCTTCAGATTAGCTCATCTCAGGGCATTGAAGCCATTTGGGGAGTGAGCCAGGAGATAACGACCTTCTCTCTTTATCTCTTCTCTCTGTAAACCTACCTTCCAAATAAAAAAACCAAATTCCTACAAAAATTTTTAAAAATAAAGACGTTTCATAGTTTTACATTTAGATTTATGATATATCTTGGGTTAGTTTTGCTTTGAATTGCAAAATTTAGGTTGATAAATTGTTCTAATACCATTTGTCAGAAAAATACAATTCAACTGGCACTCACTCTTATAAAAAAAATAACCAGTTAGATTTATCCGGAACTCTTCTAAACTCTGTTGTTCTATACTGACTTAATCATTCCATTCTTGATTACTAAAGTTTTGCTCTAAAAAATCAAATATTGTGATTACTCTTTCTTTGAAGTTGCTTTGGCTAGCGTACGTAAGTCCTTTGGCCTTTTATATCAGTTTTAACATCAAATTGTCTACATTTACAAAAAATTACCTTGGGATTTTTGTTGGAAATTCATTAGCATTAAATCTAGGTTGATGTGGGAGATTTAACATTTACACTACATAGAGATTTCTTTTTTAAAAAATCCTTTTATTTGAAAGGTAGAGTTAAAACAGAGAAGAGAAGAGAGAAAGTGAGAGAAGAAAAAAATATTCCTACTGGTTTACTTGCCAAATGGCTACAACAGTCAGAGTTGGATCAAGCCTAAGCTAGGACCCCACACCCTTGGACCATCCTCTGCTGCTTCTGAAGGCCATTAGCACGAAACTGTATTCAAAGTGAAGAAGCCAGGATTTAAATTCACTCATTTGAGATGCCAATGTTACAGGCAGAGGCCTAACCTGCTAGGTCACACAGCTGGACCCTAGTCTTCTAATCCAAATTTTCTATGGCCACCATCCAATGTAATTCATTGTGAAACAATGGCATAAAGCTGTTCCAGTACTGGGGCAAGCACTATGGTTATTAGCTCAAGCCTCAGCCTGCGGCATCAGCATCCCAGATGGGTTCCATTGCCAGCTGCTCCACTTCTGAATCAGCTCCCTGCTGATGGCCTGTGAAAGAGCGAGGGTGGCTCAAGTCCTTGGGACTCTGAACCTATGTAGGAGAACCAGAGGAGGCTCCTGGCTCCAGACCAGCTCAGCTCTGGCCATATGGCCATTTGGGGAAAGGTCTGTCCCTCTTTCTTTCTCTGTAACTCTGGCTTTAAAATGCAAATAAAGTAAACAGTTAAACTGCTTAAGTATTTGAGCAAGCAGGATTCAGGCTAAAGTAAAGCAAAGCTGTGAAGAAACAGAAAAGATATAATGAAGAGCCAACCAGTCAAGAGCAGATAACAGAACAGATAGACAGGAAACACAAGAGACTGTAAGAACAGATCTCAAGCTGCCTTGAATTCCTGACAAGCTTCCAGTTCCATATCATGTTTCTCTACAATGGCCTCTCTTCTTGAATTAAGCTGAATGGCTCTTTGTTTCAAATAATTAAACATCTACATTTCTATGACTACATGATCTTAAGTTTTTAAAATCAGAAAACCAGATTGAGCCCATAACACTACTTTTAGAAGTCCATCAGTAGTCAGTGATGGGCTATAGAGACAGAGTGTCTGAAGAATAGGAGTGTATGCAGTCCCAACCTGTCAGTAAGCTGTGCACTGCAAAGCTTAATTTTGAATTCCAGAGTTCAGAATGGACTTGTTGTATGCCAATACCCCATTAAGATGGTAAGTGGCAGGCACAAATGCCAATTTAACTAGTAACATGCACAGACTTTACAGTGGCACTGAGTTTGAAAAAGAACAAAGGCACCAGAACACCGAACTGCAGTTTCCCACTGCAGAAGCAAAAGCAGCACATTTCTAGCCTAATGGTGTTCACAGTCTATCTAGCATGAAAAAACAAAACAAAACAAAAACCACTCAATTTGTTTTTCAGAAGTATATAAAACTGGGTATGAAGTTTTCTCCCTTTACAAATACCTAGATATGATAGGCAAGATAGAACAAACATTTTTAAATGCACATAAAACACACAAAGGACAAAAGAAAGACTACACTAATTGCCTCAAAAAAATCTGTTGAATGCACCTCTGAGATTTTGTTTATCTTTACTTGTATATACTGGTATTTATCAGAGCCAAAGACTGGAATCCAACATAGCTCTACAATGAAAGTGTTAAGTACTGGTGGCACCCTCACCTACTGCCTCCCAAGGCATGCATTATTAGGAAGCTAGAAATGGAAGCAAAGCCAAGACTTGAACCAGGTGCTCTAAAATGTGATATAGGTGTCTTAACATGGCAAAGGTCCCACATTACTGTATTTATTAAATGAAATCAGTTCAGTTAACAAAATCTTAGCTTAAACCTGGAATCTAATGGCTAAAACTGTTGTTCAACAGGCTAATTCTCTACCTACAGGTGCAGGCAAACCATATGGGCACCAGTTTTAGTCCCAGCTACTCCATTTCCTACCTGGTCCCCATGTTTATGACCAGGGTCAGCAACAGAGGATGGTTCAGGTATTGGGACCCTGCACCTGTGAGGGCAAGCCAGCTAAAGCTCTTGGCTTTGGATTGGATCAGCTCTGACCAATATTATGGTCATTTGGTGTGTGAACTAGCAGAGAGAAGACCTCTCTGTTTCTTCTCCTTTGTGTAAATAAGTAAGAATAAATAAATCTTTAAAATTAAACAAAAAAACCAAAACACCTGGAATCTACAAATAAGAAATTTGATATTGATTAGATGTGGAATTTGGAATATCCTTGAAAGGTCAATGTCTCAGTGACAGGGCAGGTGGGGGCAAAGAGCTCTGTCCTTTGACACACAGAGCATTTAAAAAATAAAAAGCAACCTGTATGAAGCATGCTTTTATAGAAAGGAGAAGTTTCTCTCCCAGAGATTCCTAATTATAAGCCTGTCTTCACTTGAGTATAGGGTTAAAATCTATGTTTCTTACAAGGACTTCTTCAACGCAAAAAAAAAAAAAAAGAGTAAGCTGTTTCTAGGCCAGGGTGGTGGAAATACAAGCCATCTGCTAAAAATGGAAGCCAAGTTTCTGTAGAGAAGCACATCTTCAACTTCTGCTCCATGAGATTCCTAATGTGTTAGTCAAATCTGGTCTCACAACAAATTCTCACACACAAAAGGAGCAAACCACCAAAGCAACCACAGCTTTGTAAAACAAAAGTAAATTTGTATATTAACAAATAATTCAAAATTGCATTAAGTATGTTCTGAAAGTTTGCAGAAATACTAATAACATAGGCCAATACTACATAGGCCACAAACAATTGTATAGCATAAAGGACTTGGTGCATAAGAAAGTACAATTTTTGGGACTAAAAAAATAAGCTTTGAAATTAAAAACACAGGTGGAGTGGATATAGATACAGAACTAATTCTCAAGAAGCAGAGAATATGAAAAATAGAAGCAGGGAGTAGGCAGTGGCCTAAATTCACAAGTATATTAGCATTAATCGTTCCCAAGTCACATATTGCAGACTACAAGGGGAAGTTCTTTTCTAAAATGAATATAAGTAGAACAGCAGTTTTGCACTACATAAATGCTTTTTATTAAACACTGGGAATGAAACCACAAGTTCAGGACACTATCAATAGAATGTGAGATTACTTTAAGAAGCTCATGGAAAAGTGGAATTAAAAGGTATACCTTGGTATAAAGTCCATGCATATGGAAGGTTCAAGAAACTTACAGAAAATTCATATTACAAAAAAACTGTGTATAAACTCCAAAAAATTTCTGCACCAAAATAAATTTTTTATTCATTTTTTCACACACTTTCTGAAGTACCCTCACAATTCAATTCACAACCTGTTAACAGATGCTGAAAGGCCTGGCTTTAAAGTCCTGCCTACACTCTATCCAACATCTCTCTTTTTTTTTTAAAGATTTATCCATTTTTACCACAAAGTCAGATATACAGAGAGAAGGAGAGACAGAGAAGAAGATCTTCCATCCGATGATTCAATTCCCAAGTGACCATAACGGCCAGTGCTGCGCCATTCCAAAGCCAGGAGCAAAGAACTTTTTTCCAGGTCTCCCATGCGGGTGCAGGGTCCCAAGGCCTTGGGCTGTCCTCGACTGCCCTCCCAGGCCACAAGCAGGGAGCTGGATGGGAATTGGAGCTGAAGGGATTAGAACTGGTGCCCATATGGGATCCTGGTGTATTCAAAGCGAGGACTCCAGCCACCAGGTCATTGCGCTGGGCCCCATCAAACATCTTTTGAGTTGCATGGGTAAGCAGCAGACAATGGCCCAAGTGCCTGGGCTCCTGCACCCATGTGGCAGAGCTGGACGGAGCTCCCAGCTTCTGGCTTCAGTCAGGTGCAATAACTGCCATTGTGGATATTTGGCGAGTGAACTAGAGGATGGAATCTCAACAAACCTCTCTCTCTCCCTCCCACTTGGCTCTCTCCCCGTAACTCAGCCTTTCTCTACGTATCTCAATCTTTTTTTAAATGAATGTTAGTTGTATTTACAATTGAGTCTGATTCCCAAGAACATTAATCTGACCCTCCCCTCCACAAAATCCACAAAAACAAAAAAACCCTGACATTTCTGGTGCTGTGCATTTTAGATAAGGGTTACTTTCTTTGTAGAGATTAATTGCATACAACAAAACATTACAAGTTTCTGACAGTTCTGAAGTAAAGGAAATAGCTGTGTTTGATTCCGCATCTTTTACAGCTAAATCACTTAGTAAAGAATCCCCAGTTCACCCTTCTGCTCATTAGGAAATTCAGGATTTAGGAACGCCTATTCACTTATACGAATAATGCTTGTTCAGTGTCATCTCCTTGGTACTCAAAAAATACCATCAGCTGCATGTGCTAAATGTTTAAAAGCTAGCCCCGGGCCTGAGGACACAGTGAACCTCACTGGGCAGTGTTTCAGTGGTGTGTGCATTCCCATCAAGAAAGCACAAGCTGCCAACCGCCATCTCTGGATGCAGCTGCGAAGAGATGCTCATAATCTCACCAGCACAAAAAGGCTAAAATGGAGCAGATTTAATGTAGATACAGAGTAACATCTCACTAACCAGTATCTCTAGTGGAAACTAAGTTTCCATGTTAAATGGAAATAAATACGTCAGTTTTAAAAAGGAATACTGTATATTTATTAAACATGAGCAGCAAAATTTAACACTTTTGGCTGAGCAAAGACATCAATTATCTCCATTACCTAAAAGCTGTCCCAAAGTGATGCTCTTAAAAGCTACGGAGGGGCCCGGCGGCGTGGCCTAGCGCCTAAAGTCCTCGCCTTGAATGCCCCGGGATCCCATATGGGTACTGGTTCTAATCCCGGCAGCTCCACTTCCCTTCCAGCTCCCTGCATGTGGCCTGGGAAAGCAGTCGAGGACAGCCCAAAGCCTTGGGATCCTGCACCTGTGCGGGACACCCGGAGGAAGTTTCTGGATCCTGGTTTTGGATCGGCATAGCACCAGCCGTTGCGCTCACTTGTGGAGTGAATCATCGGATGGAAGATATTCCTCTCTGTCTCTCCTCTCTGTATATCTGATTTTCCAATAAATAAATAAAAATCTTAAAAAAAAAAAAAGCTACGGAGGCTATGTAGAGCTGCTTAATCCTGCACTAATCATGAGCTCTTTAATCTGGGGCATAGGACAAATCCATAAATGTTTACGCATCCCTCTGAGAAGGAACCCTGCAGCTTCTCTCAACTTCCTCAAAAGCTAGGAGACATTCCTCTTTTGCTGATTTAATTAGAAGGGTTTAGCCTTCTCCTTCTTTGATCAAGTTGGCAGTGGTTAATTCTTATTATCAGTAAGCTGCTCAGAGCCACCGCTGGCTATGTCATTCTATCGTTTTGGCTTAGAGAAACTGGTAATTGGAGCTATTGGAAAATGTGCTTTGCTCAAGTCACTGAGAATACAGTGAACTTAACAAAACAAAAACTAAGAAAAACTGGTGACAAATGTAAAAGAAAACAGTACTTATGCTGATATTTGGTGGCCTAGATTAAATATATTAAAACACACAAAACATAGTACCATTAAAAAATCTTCTATATCCTCAGAAACCTTTTATTCAAGATCATTTTTGTATTTTATATTGTATTTTTGTAATTTTGCATTTGATGTTCCAGAGGGATACAGTATTCTTCCCTAAACTGTGGTTTTACTCTTGTAGTTATGGTTATCTGGGGTTAACTGTGGTCTGAAATATTACATGGAAAGCTTCAGAAATATTCAATTACTACTTTTTAGACACCTTTTAACATAGCATTTTATTGTGTTTATTAGTAGTTGTTGCTAATCACTTGCTGTGCCTAACTTCTAAGATAAACATTATCACAGGCCTGTGATATAGGAAAAGCATAATCTATGTAAGGTTAACACTGCTGGAGGCTCCAGGCACCCTCTGGGGTCTTGAGGTGGGTCTCATGCAGGTAAGGGGGCTACAGCATACCTTTCAAACAAAACAGTTATAAAACCTAAAATCTGCTTCCGAACCCCATTGCTACCAATATTAATCAAAATGCAGCCATTAAGAAAATGTACATAACAGCAATTTTCACTTTTTCAGTTTTTTTTTTTTAAGATTTATTTTTATTATTTTTTATTGGAAAGGCAGATATACAGAGAGGAGAGACAGAGAGGAAGATCTTCCGTCCTATGATTCACTCCCCAAGTGAGCGCCAACGGCCGATGCTATGCCGATCCAAAGCCAGGAGCCTCTTCCGGCTCTCCTACGTGGATGCAGGGTCCCAAGGCTTTGGGCTGTCCTCTGCTGCTTTCCTGGGCCACAGGCAGGGAGCTGGAAGGGAAGCGGGGCTGCCAGGATAGAACCAGCGCCCATATGGGATCCCGGATGTGCAAGGCGAGGTCCTTAACCACTTGCGCCACTGTGCCGGGACCCACTTCTTAAGTTTAAAATCATTTAGATTTAAGTGAGTAAATCACTGCAACATGCACCTACACTTCAGGGCTAGATGTCTCTCCTTAAAATCAGTAAAATGAGAATCATGCATACGTTTTTTCCATGACATAATATACCACAGTACGTTAAATATGGGCATAGGACAAACTAACAACTTCATCAAATCTTGAATGTTATCCTTACATTCATACAAAGCTGAGAAACATATTATGCACTTTGTCCTGTTCACTAAAAATGCACATATTAAAAGGATCAAACGTGAACTATGCCCCTGTTTTTCATGGTTTCTTGTTTCAAGACCCTTCAACAGCATCTCAGGTGCTTCTGTTACAGCAGGACTTTTGATATTACAGAAATTTCAGCACCTAAAAACAGAAGGAGGGGCTGAGGAAGGCAGGATAACTTCTAAGGATACAGGCCTGGAATGAGATGACCTGATCTAAGGAAAATTCCTTGAGAATGGAGACAAATGCTTAAAAATCCATTTGTTCCCAGTTTCCAGAGCATGATTCTCCAGAATAAAAAATTAACAAGAGCCACAGATATTTGCTTAAGCAGGTATTTTGAGAAACGAAGCTATTTTCTGCTGCACTTTGAATCCACAGGTATCTTGGAGAGTCCACAAGGCCATTCACACCAACAACCTTCCTCTTCACAAGAGCTGAACCTGAGCTCACTGGGAGCTGCCAAGGACCATAACAGCATACTTCTAAACAAGCTAGGAGAGAGCTTGAGTGAAGGAGCAGGAAGATTACAGAACAAAGAGCAGAGTTTAGAGAATGAGACGGGCAGAATGCACTGCCTCACATTAATCAGACACAGCAGCAGCCAGAGCCCAGATCTTTGATGTAACTGGAATTTATCTCATTGCTGCTGACAAATACAATTTTCAGAACCATGTTTTGCTGTGAGGTTTGTGTTTCCCATGACAATCCCACCCAGGTCTGAAAGGGTTCAAGTAAGGAAGTTGGACAAGGAGTTTCTACCACCTTGAGTCAGCGCTACATCCTTCTCAGAGTTTCTTGAATATGCCTTAGGAAGGACTTATCTGTGTGTCAGATGGAATTAGAGTCCCTCAAACTCCATATCTGATCGCCCCAAAACAGAAAACTAAAAACTTAAATCCTCATGAAAGCACAAGTCTAAGCTCATTTAAAAAACAATTTTCTAAGCTATAAAAGTGGACACGTCACAGAGAATGACTGACACTGTGTGTGGGTTTCGTATCTGCAGGTTCTAACAACCATCAACTGAAAATAATCTGCGTGGAAAAATTACATTTGTATTAAAATATATATACTTTTACACACTATAACAACTGATATAACATCTAAAAAGCAGTATAAATTATAAGTAATTTGGACAGGTGTTACAGGAGGATTGGTAAGTTATAGGTAAACATCAGGCCATCTTACTAAAGGACTTGAACCTTCTCAGATTTTGGTTAACCTCTGAGTCCTGGAACCAATCCATGGGAGATTCCTAGAAAGTCAATCAAAAAGTAAAAACAGGGCCCAGGGTGACAACTCAATGGCTAAATCCTCATATTGAAGCACCTGGATCCCATATGGGTGCCAGTTCGTGTCTCTGGCTGTTCAACTTTCCTTCCAGCTCCCTGCATGTGGTCTGGGGAAACAGCAGAGGACCATCCAAGTCCATGGAACCCTGCACCTGCATGGAGGACCTGGAAGAAGTTAATGGGTTCTGCCTTCCAATCAGCTTAGCTCAACTGGCCATCAAGGCCACTTGCAGAGAGAATCAGCAGATGGAAGATCTTTCTCTCTGTCTCTTCTCTCCATAAATCTGATTTGCCTTTCCAATAAAAACAAGTAAATCTTTAAGAAATTTTGAAAGATTCTTTGTCCCTTAATTCCAGTTGTTTGAAACTAGAATCCCTTTAGAAACCCTACTTCACAAGTCAAATAGACAGGCAGACAGGCAAGAAGGGATACATGTAAGCAAAAACATTCAAGGCTGAAATTCTGTTTTGTGTGCTTGAATGTCAGTTTCATCATTTCTTAAGGGTAAACACATAATACATTTAGTTGCTGGAAGGTACTGGACAAGGTCCCTTATTTGCAAACTGGAAATAACATAATGAGGTAAATTATCTCAAGGGGTAATATAGGGATTGCATTAGTACTTGTACAGGCAGATACTAAGAATTTGATATTCATTATTCAATTATTAACCAAGCCAACACATGAATACACAGAATTACAGTTTAACCTTACAGCAAGGTAGACACTCTTTTGTTTGTTGCAATGATCGTTTTCATAATCAGAAAAAATGAAAATTTTGTAAGTTTAAATAATTGCAGTGTATATCTAAGACCAAGGGCACAGCATGGAATTTCTGTACCTTTTATTTTCCACTATCTCATGACACTGAAGCGACTTTCAAAATCTGTGATAAATTGGAAAAAAAGAAATGTATGAAAAGAGTATACTATGTATATTCAGGAAAAACAGTAATTCCATTTTTTTTTTAAAAAAAAAAGCATCAATTGAGCAGGAGCTTCATAGTTAAATGTCTCAAGATGAAAGTTTACATAAAACATTTTATAAAGTAAAAAAAAATCATCTTCTTAAATTATCTGTTTTAGAAACACAAGCTTGTAATTTCCAAAAGCAGAGGCTAATGCAATCTTGTCACACTGCCATAATATGCAACTACTAAACATCTATGAACACACCTGAAATGGAAGGAGTACACAGAGAGCAGCAAAGAATATCAAACTGTGTAGACAAGACACATTATCTTGGTTTTGGGAGAACATATCCCTCTGTAAGCCTGAGCAAATGAAATTAAATACTAGTTCTAAAATTATGATAAGAAAAAGTTTCTTCGGTATTTGTGTCAGCAATCATAAACAGATTGACAATTAAGAAACCTACAATCACAACCTAATGTACTAGGAATCATTTATGTTCATTCTGACTAACCAGTGAGCTCTACAAAAAGTGAGCTACCCCCACAAAAGCTGAAAAGCAAGGGAAAAGAAACAAACTGAGTGGGTGTGCTGGTGAGAGGGTAAGCAGCTAAAAGGGACCAATGTGGCTGGCAACAAAGGTAGGAAGCAGCCCCAGGTAGGAAACAGCTTCGGAAGCAGCGTGGGGAAAGCCTCGCAGGGCGCACACTGGCAGCCAGCTATGAGCGTGGTTTCCACTACCCAAACAACTAAAGAACATTTTTCAACAAGTAACAAAGACAGAATAAATTGCTGTAGTTATCAAAACATTTTTAAAAGACCAAAATAAGTAAAAAAAAAAAAAAAAGTGTGTTTCTGCATAGGAATGGACAAACAGATCAACAGAGATCAAACAGACTCCAAATTTAGCATATGACAACAACAGCAACTTAAACCAGTGGTGAATACACTTTTAGAAGAGCTAGCTACAATTTTTATGGGTGGAGGGACTTAGGCTCTCACAATGCTGTACACAAAAATAAATTCAAATGTGCAAAAAATAGAATTGTTGAAATACTAGGGAAAAATACAGTGCACTGTGAAAAGCATACCAAAAACCAAGAAGTCATGGCAAAAAAGCAGCAATACACAAACTAAGAATTCTATACAGCAAAAAAATGAAAAACACAAAAATGATATTAAATAGTAATTCACAGAAGAAATATACATAATAAAGTAATAAATTTTGAGCATATTACACTTTGGTAAATTTCATATGAATGAGTGACAAGAATGAGATTGGAGAAGCAATTTTTAAAAGATCGTTTTTCAGGATTTCACCACTTTAAAAAATATATTCTTTGAGCTAGCAATTTTACTTCTTATTATCTGGTCTATTCAAAATTATATATACAAATATGTGTATATGAAAGTTTGCTGTAGCAAACGGACAGGGGTTCTGTCTAAGCAGTTCCAGTGTATTGGGGAAATTCAGATTCTTATACAGGGTAAGGGATAGTCTCAGGTCAGGAATTTCAGGAATTCCAGGAGAAAAGAAACTAGGAGCCAATTACTAGGAGAATGGCTGCAGAAGCCACCTCCCATAGGCCAGGGGTAGGTGAGTGAAATGGCTCTGGCCAGTCTTTCTTTTAAACAATGTGACACCTGTCCTGGTTCACGCCCAGGGCTCTCTGTCCTTGGCCACCATCTTGTTCGCCACAGGTAACCCAGTGACCTTGACTCAGTCACCATCTTATTGACTTAGTGACCTTTGTCCCTGAGCCCCATAGCACTTCTGTATATACACACAGTGAATTTCCAGTCTATTAAAGAAAATTACTGCACTACTAAACTTATGCTATACTATGTAACAAAAAGCCACACTACTCATTTTGCTTAAGATACTAGTTGTATTTTATATATGAATAAGGAACCAGCAAGAATGGTAACTACTTGTGACAGTCAATAAATACTTTTGACAATATAGATAAAGGTTTTAATAAAGAGCAGCTCAATGCAGGTCAGACTGGGATTATGCTAAAACTGGCACGCTTGAGGTGGTAAGTGTCAGACTGATGCCCAGTCTAGAAATGAAAGCTTAGATAAAGGGCCTTACCCAACACATGTCATGTTATCCCTCTAACAGAAAAAAAAAAAAAGGACATTCTTTTTACCTTTGTATTGACTGTGAGCTCTGTGAATGCTAAGGAGAGGAAATAGCCTGCATGTAGTACCTCACTAACTTAAGAAACAGCAACTAACTGATTTTCACATTAGTTTAGGATCAGAACTGGTTAAATGGAAGTATTCCAAAAACGGTCCCCAGCTACCCACAGCAGGGTCAGACAACCCTGGCAAAGATATCCACAGAGTCATAATCTAAGTCACAGTCACGTAGTTCAAGAAACCCAAGTACTTGAGTGGAAACTTGCTAAGTCAAGGGCTCCTGTTAGAAGCACACATCTTAGTGTTTAAAAGAAATAGCTCTAAGTTGTACTTTAGGTCTTACATCTAGGACCTAAGTTCATAATATTTGCGTGGGGGGAGAGTTTAATCTCGGTTTTTAGATATATTTTTTGTTATCATTTAAAGGCATGCTCAGCAAAAGAAAAAAAGGCTGATGAATTTAAAACCAAGAATCCAATTCTGAGATCATGTAAATAGACACAATTTATCCAGACATCTCTCTTATGCTCAAAACCCAAATAACCAAGGAGGCAACATCACTGTCCCCTTGCAACTCAAATTCGCCTCCTCTCCAAAATCCCTACTATTCATCAAGGGTTCTACTGCCACCCAGTACCAGTAAATGCCTAAACCAGACCCTTCAACCTAACACAGTACCCTTTCCCAGCCCACTCTAGTCTTTCAAATTCAGAGAATTATAAACATCCATTCAATGTTTTACATCCATATCCACTCTATATGCTCTAGAGTTTCTGGCCCCCATAATCTTTTCTCTGGAATATTCTAAAATCTACAGTCTGGAGACTTACACGTTTACTAGCACTGAGTTATTCAAAGTACTCCCTCCTAGCTCCTGCTCCTATTACCAGCTAGCCTCCTGCCTCCCCACATGGAAGACCTGGATTGCATTCTTAGCTCCTGGATTGGGGCCTAGTCCACGTATTGCAGGCATCTGGAAGTGAACTTGAAGACAGAAGCTTTCTGACTGTCTTCTGAATAATAATCAATAAATAAGTGATTAAAACACACACACATGCACACAAATATGCAGCTGACTAGATATCACAAAAGGAATTAGTGACTCACAAAACAGCAATAGAATCTATATTAAATGATACAGGAAAAAGACTGGAATAAAATGAACACAGAATACTAGATCAGTGTAGGTTAATTTCACATGGCCTGACAAACAGAAAAAAATATTTTGGTTAATTGTGAGTTTTTTCCAAATTTGATGAAAACTATAAAAACACATATCCAAGGACTTTGACGAACTTAAAGCAACAGAACTGTGCTGAAAGCTTCCTTAAGATACATCATGGGGCAGCACTGTGGCATAGTGGTTAAGGTGCTGCGTGCAACTGCAGAACCCCTTACCAAGTCTCAGCTGCCAAACCTCAGACCCAGTTCACGGCTAACTCTCCTACAGAAGCAGTGGAGGATGGCATAAGTACTTGGGTCCCAGCATTCACGTGGGAGACCCAAAGGAAACTCCTGGTTCCAGCCTGGCCCTGCCTTGGTCATTGTTCTATTTCAGGGAATGAATCAGCACATTTAAGATCATTCTGTCTCTCCTTCACGCTCTGTAACTCTTTCAAATAAATATTTGTTTTAAAAAGTTTCATGATAACCAGACTGCTTAAAATTAACAAAGAGGGTCCTTCCACCCTTGTGGAGGCTGAGCTGCCAGGGGCTTCACTCTCTTCCTTAAGTTCTAGAGTCTGGGGACCCATGCTGGAAGCTGTCGGAGCAGGTCTGAGGTCGTGAATGTTTCAGTCCCAAGGGCAGGTGGAGAAGGGGGAAGGAAAGGCCCTTAAGCAAGTGTGGTATACTGGTATGCCAGGCCTGTGGTCCCACGATGCTCTTTCTTGAGTGGAGAGGTAAAGTCTCAGACCTGCATGCATACTAGAGAACACGGTATGGGGAACCATCTAGGGTCTTGGGTCTCTGAAGGTCAGGCAGAACTCCGGGCCAGCACGCCACCCCACCAGAAGACTGGGCGTGAGAACCCATGTGCTCCTGGGGACAGGGACTGCGGATTGCACAGGGTAGGGGTTATGGGGATATGAGGGAGGGAAGACTGCTGAGTGAGTGTGTTGCAGATGAAGAATGACTTCTGGGGGATTTCCACTGACAAGGCCACTGTACTTGGAGGTAAGCAGGGGGTTCTGAGACTGAGTGGTTTGGAGGGGGGAAGACAGAGGACCTTTTCGGGTTAGGCTGACATACCCGCACATATGGGAGATCTGAGCTGGGCTAGTTAGCATTGGCCATCACCAACCATCACCCTCTGGCACACACAAAAGCTAGGGCTGGTGGCCTACCTGGTAGGGCTAGATCACGGCATCTGCCAGTACATATTGGAACAGAGGACGGGTCATGTTAGATGAGGCCATGACACTAACCAGCATGCAGGAGAATCAAGTTTGGGGACAGATTCTGTGGAGGATATGTGGGCCAACCCCCATAGAACTGCAATATTTGTTGGTTTGCTTAAACCAGGGGCTGGTCACAGGCTGAGCTCAGCATGTCCATGGAATCTTCCAACACTTATGGGTACTGGGTGGGGTTGGGAACAGGCCAAGTTGGTTCAGGTTGCAGCACCCGCAGGTGGAACCCAGAAGAGGATGTGAGGTGGGCCAAGTCGCAACATTCACCAGCTCACACAAAGGCTGGGAGAGAGGGGGCAAACTATGCCAGTTAAGGGCCTAGCATCTGTTTATACATGTGAGATCTGAGTCTGGGAGAGGGCCTGCTGGGGAACTTGGAAAATTCCCTTGGTGGGCCCAATATCTCCTGCAGGTAAGTATGTGACTCAGACCCGGGAGTTGATGAGCCAAGCCAAGGTAGCTCCACCTGTCAGCAGTGTGTGGGTTGGTTCTGGAGGGGGACACACCAGGCAAGGCAAGGCCAAACATTAGCTCACTGGCATGCACAGGAGCCACGTGGGAAAGTGAGTCATGCTGGGCTAGGTTATCAGACCTATTAGTTTGCATGAGCCAAGGATGGGAGGAGACTGAGCAGGACTATGCTGCAGCACCCACCAGTGAGAGTTGGGACTGGGAGCAGACCAGAACAGGTCAGGCTGCAGTATCTGATGGCAAAGGCCAAGACAGGAGTTGGGCTATGCTGAGCTGTGTCAGAAGAACCACTGGCATGTACAAGATCTGTGGCTGGGATCAGGCGTGGTTGGGGAGCAAAGGGAATGCACCGCTATGCTGTGGTTCCCACTGGTGAGCATGAGAGCAGGAAAGGGGGCAGTGATCTGGGTTGGACATGACTGCAGTGTCCTGCAACATGAATGTGGACTGGGTTTCGGGTGTGCCAGAGAGGGCTAGACTCCAGCACCCACTGGTGCTTGTGGGAGCCAAGGAGAATGTAGGATGGGCTGGGCTAGGTCTTAGTACCTGCTGAACCAATTGTGTCTGGAGCGGATTAGGTATGGCTGGGCTTTAGCATCCAATAGTAAGAACTGGAATGTGGACCTGATAGGCAAGGCCGCTATTCCTGCCAAGACAGGAGGTAGAATAAGTCAGGCTGTGCCAAGGGCCCACAGTGTGTGTGATCTGCCACTGGCACGAGACCTGATAGTGGAGCTTGGGGAACATCTCTATAGGGATGCAGTCCCTGTAGTTCAGCAATAGAAGCGAGGCTGGGAGCAGTCCAGACCAGGCCAGGTTATAGCATACGATGCGTCAGGTCTGGGGGCAGGCTAGGCTGGGCCAGTTCATAATACCCAATGGCAGACCCAAGATTCAGGATGGTGTGCAGGACAGGATGTATCAGGCTGCAACACAGCCAGTTTACATTAGGGTCAGGACTAGGGGCTGGCTGGGCTGGGATACACCATAGCACCAACCACCATATGCTGGAACTGGATGCAGACTGGACAGGCTAGGCTATAGCAACCACTGGTAAATGGCAAGGTGAGGTAAGCCATTCCAGACTAAGCTGCAGCACCCACCAGCACTCTTGAACCTTGGGGGGCATGGGTGTGAGCCAAGTGAGGGGCTGTTGCAGGGGCACTCTCCTGCTGGGCTACTGCTCCCATTGGCGAATGTGAGACTGGGATTGTGGACAAACCAGGCCAGGGAGGGCCACAACATCTGTTGGCCTATACGTGAACTGGGGTGGGGGAGAGTCAGGCTTGGCTAACCAACTGTACCCACTGATGAATGCATGAGCCAGAGTAAGAGCAGCCTCATGTGGTTCTGCCACAGCATCAGCATGCACGTGCTGGGACTGGGGGCAAATCTGGTGAAGTCAGATTGCAGAGCTACCTGGAAAGTACAAGATCTGGGAGTGGGCCCAGTAGGGAAACTGTGGGTACCTCTCTGATGGGTTGCAACTCCCACTGGTGAGCATGAGTACAAGCAAGGGCTGCGGGTGGGTCTGGCTAGATAGGCGGTAGCACCTGCCCGTATAAATGTGGGCTGGATAGTGGCATCAGTTGGGATGAGCTAGGCTTTAACACTCGTTGACACGAATGAGAGCTGAATGGGATGTGGGGCAGACTGGACCAGAGTGCTGCATATATTGACATGCAGAGAAACCAGGACTGGGGCAGGCCTAGTGGGGGTTATAGGAGTTGCTCTGACTAGGCTTCAGTTTCTGCTGGTGTAAATGAGGGCTGAGTGTGTGGTGGGTAGGGTTGAGCTTGGTCGTAGCACCCACTGGATTAAGTAAGGGATAGGGCTAGAGACAGAATTGACCCATAATTTGCAACTACCAGTGTGTGTAGGCTCATGTGGGTAACAGACAGAACTGGATCCCGCACTGGCTAGCACATACAAGAGTCAGGTTTCTTTGGGAACCCCCACCCCCAAACTGAACCACTGGACTCAGAACTCCAACCATGGAGAGAATCACAGGATCTGTGGTCTGACTGTGGAGTGTTATGTGTCAGAACTGGGTCTCCTCAGTGGCTTAGAAGCAGCAGTGATGGCATACCCAAAGCACAAGGAGAATATGGAGTCATTTGGAGCCTGCAGAGGAGACCTGGTATCATAGCAGAGTTCAGAGGATAGAACAAATTGGACAACCACCTCAGCCAAGCATTGACAGCAAATATCTGGGTGAATGGAGACTCTGAGGTGGACTGTGTCAGCCAATGGACCTTGGACGGATTTCCTCATCCTTGAATAGGCAACAGCGACAGCATTTTCAGAACTATCAAAATTGCTTGAACAGAACCCTGGGAACATGCTCCACATCAGAGGCTCAGGGATGACATCGGTAGGGGTAGGGGGATTTCCTCATCCCTGTATCTTCAGGCAGTTGGGAAGCTGGGTGCAGCTTCTCCCCTTCCCTCCCCAGATTCCCTGGATACAGGAGGAAGAAAAAGAAAATTTGGAAACAATGCTCTCATCCAATTTCCCCTAGTCCTCAACCCTTCCCACCCTAATCAACTATGTAAAAACAAAAACAAAACAAAACAAAAACAATTGATAAACAGGGATCCAGCGGGATGGCTCAACTGGCTAGCCTTCTACTTACTAATGCCAGCATCCCATGTAGGCACGGGTTCATGTCCTGGCTGCTCCACTTCCCATTCAGCTTCCTGCTTAAGGCCTAGGAAACCCAGAGGAAGCTCCTGGCTTCAGATCAGCTCATATCTTGCAGTTGTGGCCTTTTGGGAAGTGAACCCGTGGATGAAACAGTTTTCTCTCTGTCCCTCCTTTTATCAGTAAATTCTCTTTCCAACAAAAATAAATACTAAAAAAACAAAACTAAACTAAACTAAAACTAAAAACACTAAATGTAAGAGACGAAACATACTGAAGAACAAATTAAGAGCAGAAGACTTTTGGTTGGAAACAACAAAGGACAGAATATAGTGAAGTAACATTCTAAGATACTGAAAAAAATAAAGTTAGCTTTGAATTACCACCAATTTAAAAAAAAGTGCAATATGACAAAACAAGGCAAATGGATAGCAGAATGGTTATAATGTTAATCTCTCATAATTCCAAATGAAATCCTCATATGTTGCTAGTGGGAATATAAAATACTGAAACCAGTACTTTGGAAACAATCTGACAGCTCCTTTAAAAATTATACAAACACCTACTCAATAATTTAGCGATTCTACTCTTATCTAAGAACATAAAACTTATATAGTCATAGCCATATTACTAGCCAATAACCAGAGTAGAAATAATGAAAATATCCCTAAATTGTTGAGTGTATAAACAAAATGTGGTCTACAACCACAAAATGGAATAGTATGTAGTAACAAAAATGTCTACTATTAATATATGCAACAATATGAATGAACCTCAAGACTTAATGCTAAGTGAAAAACTGACACAAAGGACTACTTAAAAAAGCCACTTACATAAAATTTTCAGTAAAGGTAAAGCTGAAACAACAATAGATCACTGATCAGCCAGAATAAGAGCTGAGCAAAGGAACTCAGCTTAGTGGGACATAAGGAACACTTGGGATGTTGGAAGCTTTTTAAATTAGACTATAAAGATGATTGGAAAATTATACAAACTTCCTTAAAAGACTAATACAGTCATGAAAAACTTGCAGGTTTGCAAGCCATACCTTAGCAAGGCTGAAAGATTACCTCATAAACATAACATGAAAAGTAAAAATAAGAATCATGAATGAAGGGCCAGTACTGTGGCTATAGTGTGTTAAGCCATCACTTGTGATGTCAGCATTTCATATGGGCACCTCTTCCTTGCCCTTGTGGCTCATCTGCTGTGGTTGCAAGACAACCCAGATGAGAAGAGAAGCTGCTGCACAAAGTACTGCACCCCTCCAAGAACTGTGACCCAACAAGAAAGCAAAGGCTTAACACAGGAGCTGTGCTATTAGAAAATCTGCCACACTGCTTGGGGACGAGACACAGATCCAAGCAACTGAAGCTGTAGACTCCTCTGTCACCATCCTGCAACACTAGAACTCCTGCAACATCACTTTGAGCCAAGAGGCTAAATCCTCCCTATTTCAATATTTTGAACGGCCATTTCAATATTTTTTAAGAGTTTTGCCTTTTCATTGTCTATTACATGCAACTGACTTTTGTCTGCTTCTCTGAAGAAACAAATGCAGAGATTCAAACGTTTACACAGGAGTGGGCTTTTTTCCCCCCTAATAAGAGCAGAAACTGCCTATCAATTTTCAGTTGTACCTGGAGTATAAAGAGATTCATCAAAGAGGCAACAATAGCAGTTGAAAGAACCACACAAAAAAAGGGCAAATAGAACCAATCTCTAAGATAGAAACTAAAAGAGTACTTAAATTAGAGATAAGAAAATTCTAGCCCTGAGTAGTTAAACAAACGAGCCATTCATCTAATTAATCAGATAGCTAAGGAGAACCAAGCTTCCCCTCCTTGTCTTTCACCAGTATTTTCCTGCTCTGATGATGGGGACTTGATCAGGACTGAAGTCTGGAAACTTCAGTACAAACTAGGCTGGACTGGGCACAGGGGCAGTGGTTAGATACTATTATTGTTGAGGAAAATAAGCAAAATCACAAACCCCATGAAATAATTTACAGCCAAACACAGGTCAAAAATCAGTCGCTACTAGGACAGGGTTAACTGAGAATCACTTGCTGTTTCCGCAACAGAAATGTGGTTATGAGGGGATTTCAGGAACAACACAACTCTCATGGCAAGCTCTAAAGTATTCCTGCAGCTAAACACAATTTTGCTCCTTTCTGACTGGAAACTTTACAGTAAGCAACATGCCCCTAATCTCTACAAAAACAGACAAATCTGGGAAACAGAAACGTCACCAACTAACAAAAACAAGAGACAAAGAAATGCACCAATCTTTTCCCAAGATCCCTAAATGCAGAGGGATAAAACATTCTGCTCTTAACCTTAAAATTGTTATGTTACTGCCAAAACTCCAATTAGTATATGGGAATTTGGGAGTTAACGAACAGTTTCAAAAACCATTCTGGAGAAATAAGAGGTAAACAGTTCAAAAACATCTTAGCTTACCTTAATTATTAGACAATTTTTTAGAAAAGAAAATTTTTTCAGAAAGGTTTGAGAAATTGCCCCTACATTCCATCCCCACCTGCTTATCTCTATTTCCTACCCTGTCTACTATGCTATAATTCTCTTACGAGTATTTGCCAAACACCCTGAATGGTGTAAGTACACCACGTTGATGTAAATGGTAATTCATTTGTCCAAAATGAAACCACCTTCTCCATGAAGAATCTTAAATGCTGTCTCGGACAACATTTTGCAAAACTAAAGTGTCTGAGAGCCTATTAGTAAATTCTATGAATCAGGTGCAAGGACTTATTATTTGGGTGTGGTTCACAACTAAATTTTCCTCTCTGTGAAATGACAGCCTATACTTCCAAAGTCCCTAGTCCTCCTAGGAAGCAAAAAAGCCACGGTTCTCAAATTGTTCCAAGTTTATGAGCATCCTTTTATAAGTATGTAATGTAAGTGGAACATTAGAATTGATGATTAAAGTTTCCTTCATACATTCTATGCCAACTGATGTGACTTTAAGCCAGAGCAGCAATTTATCGTGGTCTACACTAGAGAAATGGGAGTTCTTGGAATTCAAAATCTCTTCTCTTGGCATTTACTGATAGGCAAATTATAAGTACAATCTAACTTTAATTATACTTAACTTGAACAGACTTATAGGATTTAATGCCCCTACAACAGAGGGAATGGAAAAGGAGATAGCCAGGGAAAAATTAAGATGAAAATGGAACTATGGTGTAAACAAGTAATTGGGAACATTATTTCAACAAGGACCAAATGAAACCACATCCTGATAGTTTGTATGTTTGTTTTTTTAAGATTTATTTAATTTTATTTAGAAGTCAGATTTTTACAGAGAGAGAAGGAGATAGAGAGATCTTCCATGCACTCGTTTACTCCCCCAAAGGCTGCAACAGCCCAAACTGAGTTGAGCTTGATCTGAAATTGGGACCAAGGAGCTTATTCTAGGTCTCCCATGTGGGTGCAGGGTCCCAAGGTCTTGGGCCATCCTCTACTGCTTTACCAAGGCACAAGGAGAAAGCTGAATCAGAGATGAAGCAGCCAAAACATGAACTGGTGCCCACATGGGACACTGGCACTTGCAGGCAAAGGATCAGCCTGCTATACCACTATACTGGCCCCATCATATGACTTTTAAGGTTCTCCAATCCTGGGCCGGGCACAATAGTCTAATGGCTAAAGTTCTTGCCCAGCATGCCCAGGAACCCAAATGAGCGCCGGTTTGTATCCTTGCTGCTCCACTTCCCATCCAGCTCCCTGCTTGTGGCCTGGGAAAGCAGAAGAGAATGTGCCAAGTTCCTGGGATCTGCACCCATATGGGAGACCTGCAAGAAGCTCCCGGTTCCTGGCTTTGGTCACCTGAGGAGTAAAACAGTGGATGGAAGATCTTTCTGTCTCTCCTTCTCTCTGTAAATATGTCTAAGAAAAATAAGTAAATCTTATAAAAATTCTTCAATCCTTATAATATTAAAAGAATGATTAAACTAGTTAGAATAAATTTCCTTTGTCAGTATTATGCCTCTGATTTTAAGACTTGAAACTGAGTTGTAAAATTGCTGAATTATATGGTAAATTGTATGGTATTGAATTATATTCAATGTAGCTTAAAAAAACTGAAGTTTGGCATTAGGGGGTGTAGGTGAAAAATTGAACTGTTTGCAAACAAAACACCAGAAAAGTTGGGTTTTTCTTTAGAAACAGATCAATGAAGCCAACTGTTGAACAGGTTCTGGAAAATGGAACAGATAAGATGGTTCTGGCAGGTTAATAAAGAGATCCTTTCACCTAATTTGGCTTTGACTTGATCAGCAGTCAACCCCGAGCCTTTGGTAACTGCAATTCAGATGCACTCCTTTTCCCTCTATGAGTCACATGCTTCCAACAGCAGAAAAAAGAATATTCTGGCAAGTGCCAGAATGGTTGGGAAGTGGGGAGTTATCCACATTTTATTCAAATGCATAAATTAGACTCCTCACAAGCATGATCTTCTCATCCAAAAGAAAATACCTCCTTTTCCTTTGGGGAGTGTGTACCATTCCATTGCTGTATGTTTGTCGTTTCAAGGAAATTTACTCTTTTCTAACCACTGTCTCTTCTCATACCCAAGGGGGGTACTACAGAGATTTTTCTGGCATCACTTAATCATTACCAAACCTCTTTCCTGTTCAAAAATGAGTACTTCTTAAACTGTGAGAACCAACAGTGCTGCTGTACAGTCCCATGTTTTCACAGACCTACTCCGTTAGTTTAGCCAAATGAATGCACTTGAGGCAGCCTTTTTGTGTATCGTTATACATGAAACAGGGTCAATTAAAGCTCCTTTGTCATTACTTGGATTAAGATTAAATTTGGTTATGCATAAAAGTTCACAGAATAATGTTCAATACCAAGGCCCAAGTAATGGATTCTAATATAACTCCCCTTTAGAGGAACCAGAGGGTTTTTTGGCTGATTATCAAGAAGGAAATTATAAGATGAGCCTGAAGCCTCTTGCAGTGTCAGAAAGTGTCAAAAACAAAAAAAGCACTTGAAATCAACTGCTTGGTTGGAGAAGGGTTGGGGGAATCCCAGAGCCTGTGAAACTGTGTCATAAAATGAAACACACACACACACACACACAAAGTGAATGGCAAAAGCAACAAGATGGGAACATATGAAAGGGACACAGGACACAACCTGAAAGAGCTCCCAAACACGAAGCTGCAGCAATCTCAACAACAAAAACTTCCACTTAGCACTAGGTTAAAACCCAATATATGAAATAAATATCAATAAATCTATAAAGGTGTAAAATAACCGAGTATTAAGGTCAGTGCTGTGGCACAATAGCCTAAGCTTCCACCTATGTTGCCATCATCCCATGTGGGTGCCAGTTCATGCCTCAGCTGCTCTACTTCTGATCCAGCTTCCTGCTTATTACCTGGGAAAGCAGAGTCAGAATCCTTGAGCCCCTGCACATATGTGGGAGACAAAGAAGCTCTTGGCCCTGGGCTTTGGATGGGTTTAGCTACAGCCATTGCAATTATTTGGGGAATGAACCAGTGGATGGAAGACTTTCTCTCTCTCTCTCTCTCTCTCTCTTTCTCTCTCTCTCTCTCTCTCTTCCTTCTGTAACTCTGCCTTTCACATAAAAATAAAAATAAAAATAATGGCCTGGCACGATGGCTCAGTTGCTAAATCCTCCCTTGCCTTGCCTGTGCTGGGATTCCATGTGAGCGCCATTTTGTGTCCTGGCTGCTCTACTTCCTATCCAGCTTCCTTTGTGTGGCCTGGGAGAGCAATGGATGGCCCAAAGTCTTGGGCCCCTGCACCCATGTGGGAGACCCACAGCAAGGTAGCTCCAGGCTCCTAGTTTCAGATCAGTTCAGCTCCTGCCATTGCAGCCACTTGGGGAGAGAGCCAGTGGATGGAAGATCTTTCTGTCTCCCTTTCTCTCTGTTTACCTGTCTTTCTAAGAAAAATAAATAAATCTTTTACAAAATTAATTAATCCTCTTTTAAAAATGGAAATATTAATCAGAACAAAGATATACATTTCTAACAGAGAAACTCCAAGGCATTCATACAGCTACACTTTCTCAGAGATGAAGCCTAACTCCTCAATCCTCACCTCGACCTCCAGGGCACACCTGTAAAGTTCAGTGGCTTGCTTTTAAAGAGCACAAGATGCAAAGGTGAGGGGAAGTAGCATCATACTGCAGAAACTTCGTAAACACACCCATAACCAGGTGTCTGAGGTTAGTACCACTGATGGTAAATCACGGTAAGAGCACAGAGCCCAGTCCTCCCCAGAATCCACAATCCCAGTCTAAACATGAGCTAACACTTAACACCCTTAACCATTTTAGCAAATGGTTGCTAAAAAACTGGGTTTTATTGCTGCCATATAAAAGAAAATAAATGTAGTTTCCAGACATTTTTTTCTACAGCCCACCAAAACAACTATTTGAAAAATCTGTTAAATTCTTATGAAACAATCTATTTAAATGTCACACCTTTTAAATCGCTTCTCATAAAAACAGTATATTAGATTACAGAACTATTCTTTAAGTTTTAATTCAAGTGTTGCATCATAAAACAATAGAAACAGCTAAAGACTTTCAGCATAAAGGACCTGTTGTGATGGCTAAGTGGTTAAATACTTGCCTGGCAAGCACCAGGATCCCAAGTGGGTGCCATATTCGTGTCCTGGCTGTTCCATTTCCCTTCCAGCTCCCCGCTTGTGGCTTGGGAAGGTAGTCGAAGATGACCCAAAGCCTTGGGGCTCCTAGCTTCAGATCGGCTCAGCTCCAGCTGTTGCTGTCATTTGGGGAGTGAACCAGCAAGTGGGAAGACCTTTCTCTCTGTCTCTCCTCTCTGTAAACCTGCCTTTCAATAAAAATAATCTTTTTTATTTTAAAAGCCCTCAACATAAACAATACTAACCCACTGTAAAAATAGTAACTATGTCCAGTAATTAAGAGAAACCTCCAATTTTAGTTTTTGTCAGAAAAAAAACAGCTAGTTTGTCAAACCTCATGTAACCACAGTTTACTGGAAGAAAAAAAAATTTCAACATGCCAAATCAAAACATCTTACATGATTAGTAGGCTCCAGTACTGTCAGTGAGTAAACAGTACTAACCAGAAACCATCAGGCCTGAAAAAGAAAAATCCAAGCACAGTAACTATGAATAAGAATGACAGTGACTGACTGCTGAAACTGAGTGGCATTTGAAAAGTAAACCTAACTGTGTGGCCTGTTTCTGCAAAAGGTTTTGTATTCTCTGTGAATGCTCTGAAGATTTAAGATCTGTTTTAATAAATGAGAAAGAGGAATGGAGTAGAGGTGGACAAGGCAAGGCACAGACTGCAGAAAGATGAGCAAGTTCTCACAATGCAATATCCCAGCTGGGTAATTCCTGTTACTCTGCACCTTCCATGCTTTCTTCTTCCCATCCATCCACGTTGTTACCTCCTAATAACAGAATGGAGGGATTAGGATCACTGTGACGTAGGGATATCATAAACCAAGCAGAATTCTCAGACACTAAAACGAAAACAGGAATCTGAAGGAAGACCTTTAAAGATGGCAAATGTTAAAAGAAAACTCTGATAGTAGCTGTGGATAATCTCTCACTCTTCCAATTTACTCCATTATTCTTCTCTGTTTCATCTAGAAATACTCAGTAATTTATAATACCAACTCAAAGGATCAGAACGTTCACATAAGGATGTGTTTTTAGCATCAGCCTTTGTATTATCATAATCTCATTCCTGGCATCATACTGCAAGGGAAAACTGAAACCATGGGCCCAGCATAGTAACCTAGTGGCTAAAGTCTTTGCTTTGCACATGCTGGGATCCTCTATGAATGCCAGTTTGTATCCCAGCTAATCTACTTCCCTTCCAGCTCCCTGCTTGTGGCCTGGGAAAGCAGTAAAGGACAGCTCAAAACCTTGGGACCCTGTACCCACATGGGAGATGCATAGGAAGTTCCTGGCTCCTAGCATCGGATGGGCTCAGCTCTGGCCACTGCAGCCACTTAGGGAGTGAACCAGTAGATGGAAGATTTTTCTGTCTCTCCCCTCTCTGTAAACCTGCCTTTCCAATATAAATATATAAATCTAAAAAAAAAAAAACCTGAAACCATGAATTATGAATTTCTTAGATATTAAGAGTGAACATCAAGTTAGATGAGAGCTTTGCTTCCTCTGAAAACCTAGGCAAAAGATGGGTCTTCCTCCACACCACTTTAGATTACTTTTTTTTTTTAAACCAGGCTTTCCCTTAAAGACTCAGAGATAAAAATCTCTTGTTGGGCTTCCCCATTCTTTTCCTGAATATTTTCTGCTGCATGTTCTAAAGATGGGTCTGATCATTCACTGAAAGACCCTGCTTCCCACATTGCAAGCAGAGGGATCCTAAAGTGGGAGATGGAGGGGAGAGCGAGTCACCCCTGGGCAGATACACAGGGGGAAAAATCTGAGGGTGAAGCCAAAACAGCCACAGCAACATGGGAGCTCAAGTGCACAGCGCAGGGCCTCCTCTCAAAAGTTAAGGATACCGCAAACACACACCCACACACCCAAAATTAAACATCAATTTAACCATGCTGGCTTAATTCCAAGCCTCTCCAATCAAGAGGTCTCTTTCAGTGTCCAATTTTCTCCTAACTACTCTATCTAGCTTTTCCCCAACTCCCAATCAGGGAGACAGCGTCATGTCATACTTGTCCTGGTTCCTGCTCACTCGTGGCAGTAGCTGTTGTAGCAGGCCTATCTCTCCTCAGAGTGTGACTGGGCAGAGGGCAGGGACCTGGCATGACTCCTGTTTACATGTGTGCTCTTTCCTTCTTCAACCCACCTCTCCACTGGTCCCTTCAAATACACTAGCCTACCACTTCCCAAGAAGGGGCCAGTAGGAGACATCTTCCTACTACAGTATGTCATTTCAACCAATCTGTCCTGAATCTAACTCCACTTCTTGGTTCATTAAATTTTCCCATAAGTAAAGGTCATCTAAATCCCACTTTGTTTCATTAATTTAATTTGCATAATCACCACTCAGTGTTGCACTAGTCTCCCACCTTTGAGATAATCTAAAATTTTACTGTAAAAGACTGAGGATCAACAACAAATAAAAGTTCAGGATTAGCAATCACCCTAAACCTTGCCCAGGCACTCTACATAAGACTAAAAAGTGGTCCCTGGTATCAACTACTTACTATCAACACTTCTATTCAAACATTGGGAAGGATTTCCTTATGTCTATCAGATTTAATTTATACTCTAAAGTCTCTCAATATGTTTCTGGTCTTACCTCCTCATCATATTTAATTTATACTCTAGAGACAGTTTCTCAATATATATTCGAATGTCAATCACCTCTCCATGGCAAAACATAATGACTAAAAAGCATGTGTTACTGACTGAAGTGCTTGAATTCAAATCCCTACTTCACTACTTCCTAGATGTAGGATCTTGGGATTGTTGACCTACTTTTTTGTATCCCAGTTTCTACATCTGTAAAGTGAAAACGGTAATGACTACCTCAGAAGGCTATGAGGAAGAGAATGAGAATGTGAATACCTGTAAAGGACTTTCATAAAAACAACCCTGGTACACAGTAAATGTGCCCATAAATACCCATGAGCATATACATAAATGGCACCCATTACACCTATAACTAGCCAGCATTTCTAATTATTTCTAATATTAGTCACCTGATGTCCCTTGTCCTGTTTCCTACATGATCCCTCTGTACTTATCCCTTCTTCTACTTCATTCTGCAGCACTTGTCTCAACCACAATGTCTTTCCACTTACCTGAATATAAACCACATTTTAAAGCTCAGTTCTTATTCTCTCTTCTAAAAGGTCTTTCCAACCTAGTCATGGACTACAGTCATTCTCCGGCCATCTGAACTCTTACTGGAAATCCATACTTCAACATGTTCATAAAATCCTTCACTATTATTTAGTGATGCAAATTATGTAGCATTATCCCCACATCTAGTGTCCTTGAGGAAATCACAAATACTATTCATCCCGTGTCAGCCATGTGCTAGTTCAGCACAGGTATTCAACAAATACTCTTTTTCTTTTTTTTAAGAAAGAGTGTCAGATCCTTTTTTGAAAGATTTATTCATTTTTATTGGAAAGTCAGATATACAGAGAGGAGAGGAAAATACAAAGAGGAAAATCTTCTGTCTGATGATTCACTCCCCAAGTGACCGCAATGGCTGGAGCTAAGCCAATCCGAAGCCAGGAGCCAACAACTTCCTGCAGGCCTTCCACGGTGGTGAAGGGTCCCAAGGCTTTGGACTGTCCTCGACTGCTTTCCCAGGCCCCAAGAAGGGAGCTGGATGGGAAGTGGGGCTATCGTCATTAGAACCAGCACCCATATGGGATCCCCGGGGCATTCAAGGCGAGGACTTTAACTGCTAGGCTATGGCACCGAACCCTCAACACTCTTGAGGAACACCCTGAGGAGTAAGAATGATATGGCAGTAGAATGAACAATCAGGGCAAAACTCCTCAACAACAGACTAACGCTTCATTACTGTTTCCTCTTCCTTCCTGATTCGCTTGTATTAGGATTCTTAGTCAACCACCCCAGAAAACAAGTCTACCAAGAGCCTTTACGGCATCCTAACTAGAGCCAATGGTCTTCTCCCAGTCTTGACCTCCCCGCTCTCTGTTACATCTGACCACAAAATGTCAGCCTATGACAACATAAAATTTTGTCATCTTTGGAATCAGTTAGAGAGAAAACACTGAGGGAAGATACCAAAAGACAGCTATCTGCAAGGAAAGAAAAACAGCTCTCAAAAGAAAATCCCATGATTGGGGATTTCTAGCCCCTAGAGCTCTGAGGAAATAAAGTCCTATTAATTAAGCTATCCAGTTTGTGGTCCTTTGCCATGGTAGCCCTAGCAAACTTAAATTGAATCAAAAGCACAGAATTAGAGTCATACCAACACAGTTATTTGCTCTTTCACAGAACAGCAAAAGCAGTAAAAACAAAATAAACAAAAAAACTGGTGCTAGAACACTAGACATGCATCCCGATTCCACATACCTTCCCAGCTTCCCCCAACTTCTGGCCCAGATCTCCAGGGGAATCAGAATCCTGACTTTAGATCTTTCATAAACATCAACTCAAAATGGATCAAAACTAAATGTACCATGCACAAACTATAAAGTTTCCATAAGACAGCATGAACAGTATAGGTAACTTTGGGTTTGAGCCTAACTTTGGGTTTGGTTGCTTCTGGTAATGAGGAAGCACACAGGCTTACACTAATGGCACTGGCCAAGACTGGGAGGAACCAAGGAAGAAGTCGGGGACTCGACCCAGGTCTCCAAGGTGGGTGAAAAGACTAAACTATTTGAGTCATCATCAGCTGCAGCTTGTCAGGGTCTGCACTGGCAGGATGCTGTAACTGGGAACCAGAGTCAGGTATCAAAACCGCCACTCTGATAAGCAGGATAAGCCCCTACTCCTTAAGGAGAGTTTGTCTATTGAATCCCAAAAGCAGAATCCATGAAAGAAACAGCAGATAAAGCTGGACTTCATTAAAATAAAAATCCTCTGCTCCGTGGAAGAAATGCAAAGAACAAAAACAAGTCAGTGTGAAAAAAAAATATCTTGCTAAACATACCTGATAAAGCACATGGATTCCAAACATAGACAGAACTCTTTTAAAAATCAACAATAAGAGCCAGTGTGGTGGCTCAACAACATAATTCTCTACTTTCAGCACCAGCATGAAAAATGGATGCTAGTGTCCCGGCTGCTCTACTTTCAATCCAACTCCCTGCACATGGCTGGGAAAGCAGTGGAAAATGGCTCAAGGCTTCGAGACCCTGCTCCCACATGGGAGACTGAAAGAAGCTCCTGGCTTCTGTCTTCAGATCAGCTCAGTTCCATTAATCTCGTGACTGAGTCTTTTAGTTCTCCTCTGCATAGGATCACGTTGTCTGGGAATAGGGATAACTTTAATTCCTCATTTCCGATTTGAATTCCTTTAATTTCTTTCTCTTGACTAATAGCTCTAGCAAGGTCTTTCAACAATGTGTTGAATAGTAGTGGTGAAAGTGGGCAACCTTGTCTAATTCCAGATTTATCTTTTGTCTGGGAGTTCAAAATTATCAATATCTCATTCCCTAAAACAAATTTTAAAAGTAATTGAAGTTTTAAACAGCATATTAGCTACAGATGCAACTGAAAATAATAAAGGCATGAATCATAACACAAGATACAGAATAGAGAAAAAGTCATGATGTTGAGACACAAAAAAATGAAAGACACATAAACACTAAAGAGAAAAAAAAAACAAATGTGACAGAGGAAATGACAGTCAAAGCCATCAGTTCAGTCTTTCAGGACTGCTGAAATATGCTCAACTTCATATTAAGAGAAGCAAAAAACACTTCAAGGTTTATTTTATTTTTATTTGAAAGATGTTTACAGAGAAAGGAGAGAGAGAGATGGTCTTCTATCTGCTGGGTCACTCCTCAAATAGCCACTCAAAGCCAAAGTTGGGCTGATCTGAAGCCAAGAGACAGGAGCTCATGGATCTCCCATGCGGTTACAGGGTCCCAAGGTTTTGGGTCATCCTCCACTTTCCCATTCCCTAAACAGGGAGATGGAAGAGAAGTTGAGCAGCTGGGACATGAACAAGTGATTATATGGAATGGTGGCGCCACAGACCAAAGGATTGGCCTGTGCACCAGCCCCATAGCAAATACTTTCATTTAAAGTGACTTGTAATATTGTGACCCTCAAGAACATGAGTCTAAGAAATAAAAGCTTAAAACTCAACCAGAGGGAAAAGATAATTAGCAACAAAAAACAAATTGACAGCAAGCTTCTCATTATAAGCAGGTAAGCCAGCTAAACAGAAAAGAAAATAATCTTCTAAGTATTAAGAGAATTCCAAACTTGAGTTCTACCCCTTATTAAGTTCGCACTTAAAACTAAAGAGGAAAAAATAAAGACATTGGGAAGGGAAAAAAACTCAGTTTACCTTTCACAGTCTTTCACTTATAAAAAAAAAAAAAAAGAAGAAGGAAGAAAAAAAATGCTCCCCCAATACTATCTCAACATTGAAAAGAACTGAGCCCAGAATGAATGAAAGAAGCCAAGAAGAAACTGTGAGGATAGAAATTGAAAACACACAGAGAAATGTCCAAAAGCACTGTGTGTGTAAAATATGATGACAAAGCCTGATCTGGGGCAGTTATAAACAGTGTAAAACCAAAGAGAGAATACAAAACGGAAAGGCAATGGGTGAAGCCAAGCACTCTGAAGTCTACATACTGACCAGGAGAACAGAGATTAAATAACTTTAAAGCAGCTATCAAGTTGACATTTTTAAACATGAAATATATTCACTTTATGCAACATAGAGGAAAGGGGCAAAGCAGAAGAAAACCCACTACACTGCATCTAAATAGTGATCCATACAGGTTAGGAAAGTGAAATCCTAACGGATTTGGAAACCACTATGTTAAAGATCAAATGAGTTGAATCTTGAGGTGGGATTCATTGGTCTAGATGTTGGATATGAGAACTGTTACCTCTTCCATTTCTCCACACAGGCTTCAGGCAATTAGAACAATTGCCTATTATTTCTCTACCCATTTATGTTCCAGTGCAGTATGTTTATCCCCACTGACTCTTCTGGAATGAATTCACTGGCACAGTTCTGTTCTGTTTTTTTTGTTTGTTTGTTTTTTGTTTTTTTTTTTAAACAAATATAAACCTAATCTTTCTTTAAGTCCCAGATCAGGTCAAGATCTCTTCTCATCTTCCTACTAATTAAAATTTCTGCTGTATTTTTGAAGAATCCTTGCTTTCTTCTAGTGTTAAAATACTGTCCTAGAGAACACTTCTATTTTCTATTATGTGTATTCTTGAGGCACCAACCCTTTGAAATCAGAAGGACATATTTTAGAATCTGCGAAACAATCCAGCAGCACTGTTTATTTTTCAGTTAAATATAAAACAAGCTACTAAGTGAGTGTTCTTGAATAGGTTCAACTTAAAAATAAGTCTTACAAAATATGGGCACACAAATATATACTATATCTCATTTAAAAACAAACCAAATTTATTAGCCTTTTATTTTAATCTTTAAATGTACAGAAAAGCAGCTATCTTTTCAAATAGTCATTTCCTCTCTCTCTTTTTTTTTTCCTTTCATTTTTTGCCAATTTTAAAAGAAGTCCATATGCTCGGGGCTAAAAATGAACAAGGTTAATCCAAAGGAAGTCAGACACCAAGAGACCAGCGGGAATTCTAACAAAAGCTGAAAACGCAGCTCACATCAGGACTACGGCACCACACTGAAGCAGCATTCCATAATCTTTTACTACAAAATCAGGAGAGCGTGAGGTGAAATTTATGAATTAAAAGAAATGAGATAAAGATGCTCGATATAAACGCAGAGACGGACTATGTTCGCAGAGCAGAAGATGCAATCTGTTCAGACCTCAGTTCTCTACCAACGGAGCTGCAGATCCCACGCAACTCGAATCAAAATCCCAGCAGGCTATGTGCAGAACAAAATATCACAAAATTATACACAAAGACTTCAGAAAAATACCTTGAAAACTGTGAAATTCACTGTAGTGTGCTAATCAATTTTCCTAACACTGTAGTCACTTCAAGGTTTCACTACTGGGGGAAACTGGGTGTCAGGTACATGAAACCCCTTTGTACTCTTTTTGCAACCTTCTATGAGCTTATAATTATTTCCAAGAAAAGAGGTTAAAACATAATCTCTATAACTTCTTGTCTTTAAGTTGAAAAACTGATTCTAAACTATATATGTAAAATTTAAAAACTAAATAAAATATGCACAGAAAAGCTAAGACCCTATAATAAATAATTTTGAAAAGTACAGTGCAGGACTCACACTACCAAATTTTAAGACTTCCTATACAGCAACAATTAGCAACACAGTGAGTTATGTGGAAGTACACACATTTAGCTTAAAAGAGCTGAACAGTTAGGCCAGTACCGTTGGATAGCACACGAAGCACCTGTAGCACCAATGTGTGATACGGGTGCTGATTTGAATCCTGGCACCTCCACTAGGAGTTATCTGATTCCGTTTCCTGTGAGTGTATCTAGGAGAGCAGCAGAAGATGGTCCGAGTACTTGGGGCCCTGCACCCACATGAGAGGTCTAGAAGAAGTTTCTGGCTCTTGAATTCTGCCTGGCCCAGCCATGGCTACTGGGGTCATTTAAAGAGTCAATCAGTAGGTAGAAGACTTCTCTTCACATCTCTCCCTCTCTGTGGATGTAATTTTACCTTTCAAATAATAATTTTAAAATAAATAAAATTATAAGCAAAAGTCTAAAACAAATTCATACATATATCATCAAATGATTTTCATTAAGTAAATTGTGGTTCCTTTTCATAAAGCACTGGAAAAGCTTACAGAATGATAAAAATCAGAATAATGATTCTGAGTAATAGGAGTAGTTGGTGTGGTGAGAGTGGTAGTTTTACGTGACTTGAAAAGGCCCATACAAACCTTTCTGAGGTTAAGTAAATGTTGTATTATAATAAACGTTCAGGTTACACAATTGAATATATTTGTCAAAAGTCATCTAACACAAACATAACATCTGTGCATTTCATTCACTGTAAATGAACTATAATTTGAAAAATATAAAACAGGAATGATCATTTAGCGTTGGGTTAAGATGCTCATATTCATACTGGAGTTCCTGGGTTTAATGATTCCGTTTTCCCACTCAGGAGTACCTTGGGGTGATAGCTCAAATAGTGGAATCTCTGCCACAAGAACCACATTCAGGATTCCTGCCTGCTAGTCCTCCCTGAGCACTATTCATTGGTAGCATTTAAAGAGTGAGGCAGCAAGGGACCGGCATGAGGGTTAAAGTCCTCGCCTTGAATGCACCAGGATTCCAGATAGGTACTGGTTCTAATCCAATCCCGGCAGCCCCACTTCCCATCCAGCTCCCTGCCTATGGCCTGGGAAAGCAGTCGAGGACGGCCCAAAGCCTCAGGACCCCACACACACATGGGAGACCTGCAAAAAGCATCTGGCTCCTGGCTTCGGATTGGCTCGGCTCCAGCCATTGTACCTGCTTGGTGTGCAAATCAACAGACGGAAGATCTGTTTCTCTCTTGCTCTCAGATAAGCAGATGAGAATCTAAATCTAGCAACAAAAAACTTTCGCAAAAGATCTAAATAAAAATGGAAGAAAGTACACAAAATACTAAACATTTGTCTCTTGGAAGACTTAAAGTCAGCATAAAAGGCACAGTTTTTTAGAGGTGGGTGCTGCGGTGCTATCCCATCGCAAATCAGTGTGCACTGATTGAGTTATCCCTTACTTCCAATACAGCTTCCTGCTAAGGCACACCCCGGAGGCAGCAGAGCAGTGCTGAAGGGCTTGGCTGCCTGCCACCCAGGTGGGGAACTTAGAGGAGTTCCTGGCTCCTGGCTCCTGACTTTGGCCTGAGCCAGTCACGGCTATTGCAGCATTTGGGGACTGTACACAGTGTGTGTAAGACATATTCTCTCTCTCTACCTCCCCCTGGATCCCTGCTTAGTTATTCTATTTTTCAAATAGATAAAAAATGAAATAAACTTAAAAAGAGTGTTTTTAAAATTACTACTAGAATAAAAAATATCTAGCCTGTAATGTATTCCACTTGCCAATTACTCTACCATTCAAATCTGCAATATTTTTCAATGTTTCCCAAATCTTCTTAATAATCCCTAATAAAGAACTGAAAGGTAGATTCTTACTAGTTCCTTTTAGTCCTAGATATTATTAAAGAATTAGCACTTTCTACTGAAAAATGAAGGAACTCATGATTAGTTTCTTAATCAAAGCAAGAAAATAATGAAAAGAAATTCTATAAATCCTTATTTTCTAATAAAACATGCAAAATTAATGAGAGCTTGCTGTCTCTCAAATGTGCTTGTTAATGCATATCATTCTTCATTATAAATTACCATTAATTTATTTGAGCACCCATTTATAAGATATCCCCATTGCATATTCCTGCACCAGGCCTACAACTGTAGGGCCCTTTGACTGTTTCTCCACAAAGCCTTGTCACTACTCTCCAACATGTTCATCAGCTTTTCCAAATACTCTTCTTATATAGTTCCTTGAATCCTGGGGTTCTAAGAGGTCAAGAGCATTTTCTTAACAACACAAAAAATACTATTTCTCCCTTTTACTTTTCTGATATTTACATTATGGTGCAGCATCAATGGGGAGAGCCAAGCATGTCTTAGCACAAGTAAGCGAGGGGGCCATGAGCACATCAGCAGTTATGGTCTTCAGTGAGGACAGGGGGAGTCAGCTTCAGTTACTCTGTTGAAGTACAAACATTAGGAGTTTTATAAGACCCCAACCCTTGACCACTTGCCATCGCAGGGTTCTTTGTGATGAAAAGGGAACTCATGAACCCATCTCAGAGTGCAATGGTGCCTCGGGAGCCACCTGTGTGAGTTGCAAGCTTATCTAGCCATCTCTTTCACAGAACTTGAATTTTATTCAAAAGGATGACAAATTATGACAAATTATGGTTAGGCTGGGATATTTCAGACAAGTTCTTGAAAAGTAATTTAAAACTAATTAAGCCTATCTATCACTCTGATGAAACTGACAGTATCGCGAAGTGGATGCATCCAAATTTTTCCAGGTGTAATTTTCATCTTGGAAGACATATCTACTTGAATCAATATTTTAGGACTTTTCTGATTGCAGGTATTATATAAGAAAATATGGCTACTTTAGGAAGATCTGGATAATTCAGTGAAATTCAAAATGACCAGTGCACATTACAAGAAGAAAAATAGAATCCACTGATTAAAATTCTGAAGATCTATATTAAGTTCAAGAAGGAACATGCAGCTAGCATTTTAACAGAAAGACAGGAGGGGTCCTTTGAAGGTCCTACTTGAAATCCATACTGCAACTAAACTGGAAGAAGCAACTACCTGTCAAGTTGTAGTGAGGGATCAGAGGAAAATATCCACAACCATCTGAGAGACTATCATTAAAAAAAAAAAAAGTATTTATTTGAAAGGTGGGGTCACAGAAAGGAAGAGAAAATCTTCTATCTGCTGACTCCTCACATTCTCACACTGGCTGGGGCTGGGCCTGGCAGAATCAAGAAGACGAGAACTGTATTCCAGTCTCCCAGGTGGGTCCAGGGGCCCAAGGACTTGGGCTATCTTCCTCTGCCTTTCCAGGCATATTCGCAAGGAATTGGATCATGAGTGGAACAGTGGGAACATGAACCAGTGCCCATAAAAGCTCCTGGTGTCAGCAGCAGCAGTTTAACCCACTGTGCCTCAATGTTGGTTCCGAGCAAAATATGTTTCTCTTCCAACTACTCAAATGTAACAGACTAAATTTTATATCAGGCCAAAATACCACAACAGGGTAATGAAGAAATGGAAAACCTGCTATTTTCTCTTTAACCAGATAGTAAAGTGATTTTAAAAATGTACAATATCACTCTTAATTTGTTTGTTTAGGAAACTATAGTTATTTTTCAGAAAAATGTTGTTTGTGTTAACAAGTGATAGGTTTATTGTACTAAATAACATTTAATTTGAATATTTTAACAAATCTTTATGAATATAATTGCTCTTAAACTGAATTGCTAACATGGTAGATAGTGAGATCGAATTAACATAAACATTACAATACAATCAGTGCTGCGCCTCTCAATTTTTAAAGTATAGAAAGTACTCCAAACCAAAAATTTAAGATTTGTAAATTCTAAAAAAAAAACCTTTTAGCAGTTTTTGGTTTTTTTAGGTTCACTTATTTTTATTTGAAAGGCAGATTTACAGAAAGAAGGAAAGATAGAGAGACATCTTCCATTCATTCCCCAAGTGGCTGCAACAGCCAGAGACTGAGCTGATCTGCAGCCAGGAGCCAGGAGCTCCTATCATATCTCCCTGTGGGTGCATGGGCCTCCTCTGCTGCTTTCCGAGGCTGAAAGCAGGGAGCTGAATTGAACATGGAACAGCCAGGACACAAACTGATACCCACATGGGATGCTAGTGCCATGGATGGAGGATTCACCTGTTGCAATATCCCATCTCATATCTAAACAATTCTGTCTAGCTTTCAAATATGTAATTAGCCCTGCCCTATCTAGCAAGGGTGATTTCTCCACACCCCCCAACACACCCTTCTCCCTTCCAGGCAGTCAGTGCTTTGTTCTTCTCCCTCGGGCTTTACACATGTGGTCCTACAACCCCCTGCTTTCTCTTCTGCCTTCCTCCTCTACTCCAAGCTGTAGAACCTATCCATCCTTGAAACAAGAGGGCAAAAGAGACAGTATCTGAGTGGTAGGCCTGAATTTTTCCTCTAGTTTCTAGACAGTGAAAAAAAGATTGAGCAAGAGAAGGTGAATGATGTATATAGGTAGATCTTTCTTGCAATCTATAATTTCCAAGAAGAGTTTACACAAACAAACGTCTGATTTGAACATACCCAAGCTTATGGTCAAACCTAAACTACTTCCAGAGTTAAAGGACTAAGGTAGGCATGACACTGTTATATTAAGAATCCAAACCTATAATCTCAGGTGAAGGCAGCTGAAGCTGAAATGTGGAATTAAAAAAAAAAAAAAAAAAAGATGTAAAAAAAAAAATAAAAGCAGAAAAGAAACATGATTTCATCTCTTAAATTATAGCCATGAGCACTTGTCTGGAGGTTCCAGCAGGGGAGCACAGCTTCTTTTATATCTATAACCAAAGAGCTGTCCTGTAGCAAGGAAGGTTGTCCTCCTCGGAGGAGCACCCAGCTTCCAGAGGAGCGCACAAGGAGCAGCACTGAGGGAGGAAGTGGACACCCGTCAAGCCAGCCAGATCAGCTCAATCAACCCTGCCCATCAGCTGGGGAACAGCTGTCACAGCCACATCATCCTCACATCCCAATCACAATGTTTTGTATTACAGATGAACAAACCTATCTTCTTAAAATTCATCTTAATCTTATGTTCAAAAAACAATGCAACCTGTATGTGGGACATTTGTTTGGTGTAAAAGTTCTAAGCCATGGTTTGGCATCCCCTTCTCCTGCTCTCAGAGTGCCTGCGTTACCATCACAAGCTCCCCCTTTCAATCCCAGCTTTCTGCTAATACACATTCTAGCACAGAGTAGGTGACGGCTCATGTCGCCTGGGTTCCTGTCACATACAAGAGACCTAGCCTGAGTTCTAGGCTGCTGGCTCTGGCTTAGACAAGTAACAGCTGTTGTGGAAATGTGGAGATTTGAATGGGAGATCTCTGTCTCATGGTCTTGAAAAACTAAGTAAGATGAAGTAAAAGCATACATACAAACATAAACAAAATGCAACAGTCTACACAAAGTTACACTTTGAGTCTTCCTTATCTGAACTATCTGAGCCAGAAATGTTTTAATTTAGTGTCTCTTTTTAGATTTTGAATACTTACATATACACACTATGTCCAAACACAAATTCATTTATGCTTCATGTTACCTTACATTTACACGATGTGTTCAGTGCACCTGAGCTTGTGACGCATCACATGAGATCAGATACCCAAGCTCCCACTTGGGGCATCAAGTCAGTGCTCACTAAGGTTTGGATTTTGGATGATTTCAGATTTTCAAATTAAGGAGCTCAACATGTAGTTAGTCACCAAGTCTACTAAAATGGCAAAGTATTTTCATATGTATATGAGTTACAACATTGTTTAATATGCAGGAGATACTTGCTTTAACCTACAGATTTGGTTTAGCCCCAGTAATAATTCCTAAAGCTTAATTCATTTGCTACTCATTACTGACCAAGTTCTAGGTCAAGCTTACTGTTGCCTTCTCTGTAAAGCCTGTTGTGATTTCTCAAGCAGAAACAATAGTCTCCTTCCTCAAGTCAGGTAGCCATGGTTTGCTCCTATCACATCAGCTCACTTGTTCATTCCACAAATATTTACTGAGACTCTTATCAAGACTGCATTTTAAAAAGTATTTTAAAAAGTGTGTTCAAAAAAAAGCATGACTAGATTCTCAAAAATGTTTGCATCAAAGTAGATTTATCTTCTAATTCCACATTTCTACAAACATTCTGCACTGGCCTTATATAGGTCTGGTTGTCATTTAGGCTCTGGAACCCAGCAGTGAGCAAAGCAAATGTACCAGCTTCCTGGATTTATCCTCTCCTGGGGAGACAGTTAACAAACGGCACAGTGAAACATCAGAAAAAGAGTAGTGTTAAATTTTGTATGATGCTAACACAACTAAAAGGTTCACACCCCTCTACCTGCATGGGGCTCTCTAAGCACTGCAAGCACAGGAAACAGTGTTCAGGATGGAAAGGAGGCGCCAGGCTATTACGAAGATCTAGTCCATGTGGACACGTATTAAATATGTAAAATGGTCCAGCTCTACTTGGCAATACAAGGATATTTCAAAAAGTCTGTGGAAATTTTGAATTAAGATATGTTTACTTTTGTGAAAAAATTTTTTGAAACTCATGTGCAACTTCTTTATAGTCAACATTTCCATGAATTTCTGAAGACTATTTTACTGGGATATCTTTTCTTATTCTAAACAAATATTCACCTTCCAAATATTTATTGATTTTTGTCTCAACGAGGCTAGTAAACTGTATAAACGTCAGGTCCAACAAAATCTTCATCCACACTTAACAAAAGCCATTAAGTGGGGGATGAGAAATGTTTACATATATAATGATACAGAGCAAACTCCCTAAAAGGTGACATATGAGCTGGAACCTAAAGGAAATGAAGGAAACCACGATGGTTTGGGGAGGAGAAGCCAGGGAAGGCAAATACAAAACCTATGAGGCTCAGAATGAGGAACAGAGCAGGGACAGTAGTAGGAGAAATACAGAATAATACTCAATTATCAATAACTGACAATGATTAGTGTTAGGCACTGCTGTGATAGCTCTGCCAAGCACTGTCACACTATCACTAAGGAAACTGAGGCACAATAAGAAAAATAAGTAACTGGCCCAAGGTCAAAGAGCTAGTGAGGGTGATACCAGGCAGCTCGGCTTCCGCACCCTGCTCAGAGTCACCAAACTACGTTACAGAAGGCTTGGTGACAGACTGCAAAGTGCCCAGAGAATTCCTTGGCTAGCAAGAGATCTAATACAACAAAAATGAGGAAACCAAGAATACTTTGATCTCCAACTATGACAAATAAAATAGAAACCTGTGAATACTAAATACTAGTCCTTGTTGTTTTTGCTACTCTACTCACCTGCCCCTTCACATTTACTTTCATGTACAACAGTCCAATGTCTGATGGTAGCTCCATATACTTTCATGAGAGAATTCACTGTTCATCCTCAATACATAATAATACATTAGCTATGTTTCACAAATAAACTCACAAATAGATCAAAGCATGGAGGTAAGTGCCTTCCTTGGGGAAGCATCTGTATCAAAGTCAGATAACCTGTTTGCTTTTATTTTTTTTTTTCAAGAAATTACACTGCAATCTATTCCACTGTATTTTTCATCTCAATTATAGGCTATTGATGAGAAAGTGTACTTCAATCAACTTCAAATAATCTATGTGAAGCCTCTAGACTGTATCCTCCTCTGAGCCTAACCACAGCTTGCTTTTCTTTACACTTAAGTCTCCATGTTCCTTATTAGCAGTCAGGTTTAAGAAATACATTTTCTACAAAGTTTCTTACAAATGCTATAAAACAAGTATCTGATGATATTAACCAGGATACCCTGAAAGATGCAAAGTTACAAATAAGACAACACACAATTCTCTACACATATAACAAGTAAATTTCTTGATTCCACGGCCTAATCCTCAACATCTCTCCTGTTAGTTCTCACAGAAATCCAAGCCTATTTATGAAGCCTACCATATGAGCACTGCTTTGGAGCTTAGTAACACTGCAAACTCTGCTTCAGAGGGTGGTTTCTATATACACACACAGATAAATCACCAATATCAACATCCAACCATGTGCTAGAAGACACCAGTACCAAAACACGTGACAGACACTACAGAGAAGAATCTTGTCATCAAGTAAGCTTGCAGTCGGCTGGATAAAGCAACATTTAACATGTTTCCCCGCCTTAAGACTTCTCAGTTTTTAATGTACCCATGATAATGCTTTCACACAAACACTCCAACCACATTTTTGAAAATGCCTATGTCCTGAATGTAGCAAGGGCCAACAAATGCTAGTCCAGCAGTAAAAGGTAACCCCAAGGCACTAAGCCTTTGCTAGTCAACACTAGGGCTTCTGACACAGGCTGGCATAAGCAAAGGCACACATTTGGAGGAAGACACAGCCTGCAGAGGTCAGTTGCGGACAGTGATCAAGGACTCAGGAGAAAGTGTAAGCTGGAGACAAGGCCAGATCCCCATAGGCCGTGAGCTCCACCAGAGGAGCAGAGCAGGGCGGGACCCCTTCTTCAGGGACATACCTAGACTCTTCCTTGAAAAACTCCCAGGCCCTACTCAACTCCAACTTTGCCAACTTCTGCTCCTTTCTAGCAATCAATCTGGAAAAACATCAAAATATAACACTTCAAGGATGGAATAATAAATTAGAAAAGACTCAGAACCCAAGAAAATGTGGCATAAGACACGTTACGATACTATTAGATGTTGATAATACCTAATTTCTCTAAGAAAACTTGCAAATGGCAACCCCCATACCATTTGTTTGTTTTATTTCTTTTTTTTCTTGATCATGGACTTCTTTGAAAAAAATAATGAATGACATAAGCCATGTCTCCAGAATATAAATACTAAGACACCAAGCTGTTTAATTTCAAGGGGATCTATTGGCCTCCTGGGGCTCAATCTAAGGCTTGGCTCTCACTCCTGCTCTCAATAGGTTCCCAGGTAACCTTGGCTGCAGATGTTTGCAACAGATAAAGCCTGCAAGGGATGGGGGATCTTAAAAGTAAGGTCTGACTTAAAAGTCAGACAAGCAAAAATCTGCTATTCTTATACCACTTTAATACCATGCAGATTAAAGGGGACATTTGCACTGGCCTGAAAACAATAAAGATAATGTATGTGTAGGGTAAAACTCTGGTCATTTCTTTAACAGAAAAGGCAGACAAGCACAAAAAGGAAATAATATCTTCAAAACACGCAGCTCCAAGAGGCTAAGCGATTTCACAAAGCTGCATGGCTGACAAATCCCAGATCATCCACAACCTCCCGCAGCCTTTGTAAATTAAACTATGCCACTCAAATACAATATGCTCATACAGTGCGTAGGATACAGTTTGCAAAATAAAAATCCCCTAAACAACAACCTCCCAAGAATAACTATAAATAATTAGGCCTTTAGCTTCTTTACTTAATCCAATCATTCCATTTTTAGCACCTAACCACTGACAAATTAAGGAGCAAATTATATGTACTGGGTTTTGAAAACAAAATATACTCCTCTAATGAACACAAATTGTATAAATAAGAATCGAAAGCAGCAAAAACAATGATGAATACGTATCTTTATAGCATGAACATATATGGACAAAAAAATACAACAGTACAAAAAAAGTTTAAAGTAGGTTACTTAGCAGGCAGGGGAATGACATGGAGTTTCTCTGCTTTGGTCCCTATTATCGGGTCTAAATAAGGGATCAAGCATCTCTTTTAAGACGCCTGTTTGGCAGGTGACAAAAACGGTGCAGCTCAGCTGCACAGCAGGGGCTGGGTGTTCCAACTGTTGCTTAAAGACCCATGCAAATGCCAGGTGTGGCCACAACTCAGATGATGCACTAAATGTGTCTCTCTATTTCTTTATCAGAATTAGTACTGCATAATCCACCTACCCTCTGCAGACAGGACTGCCTAGGGTTAAAACTGGAGCCTCTGGGGCCCACAGTGGCTTAGAAAGTTAATCCTTCACCTGCAGTGCCAGCATGCCAATGGGCACAGACTCATTTGGCTAATCCTTCCCCTACATGCACTGAGATTCCATAGTGTCACCAGTTCATATCTTGGCTGCTCCACTTCTGATCTAGTTTCTTGCTTAAGACCTGGGTAAACAGCAGAGGCTGGCCCAAGTCCTTGGGGTCGCTGTATCAATGTAAGAGACCCTGCACCCACGTGAGAGACTCTAAGAAACTCCTGGCTCCTGGCTTTGGATTGGCTCTGCCATTTGAAGAGTGAACCAGTGGATGGGAAAAAACCTCTGTCCTTCTCTCTGTAACTCTGCCTTTTAAATAAAAATAATCTTTAAAAATAGAAACAAAAATGGAGTCTTAGAATTTTGGATTTGCCACCTAGCAACTCAGACTAGTTACTTTAACTTTTACATACCTCAATGCAGTTAATAACAATACTCTATCACAGTACTAGTGTTACGATAAGTAGAAAAAAATTAGAACAGTGGTGGGTATTAAAATAACCACAAATGTTAGATAGCATTATTATTTAGCACCATTATTTTAAAGAGATGACAAGTATAATCAACTTTCTATGCTTCTACTGCATTCTAAAAAGAACACAAGCTCTAAATTTTTCATTTTTCAAATCATGGGGCTTACTACTGACCATTTAAAAAAACATATGGTCAAGGGGCCCAGTGAGGTAGTCTAGCCACTAAAGTCTTCACCTTGCATGCACCTGGAATCCCATGTGGGTGCCAGTTCATGTCCTGGCTGCTCTATTTCCCATCCAGCTTCCTGCTTGTGGCCTGGGAAAGCAGTAGAGAATGGTCCAAAGCCTTGGGACCCTGCACCTGTGTGAGAAACCCAGAAGAAGTCCTGGTTCCTGGCTTCAGATTTGTTTAGCTCCAGCTGTTGTGGCCGTCTGGGGAGTGAACCAGCGGACAGAAGACCTTTCTCTCTGTATCTCCTTCTCTCTGTGTATCTGCCCTTCCAATAAAAATAAATCTTAAAAAAAAATATGGTCAATATACAGCCAATTATTCCTGTAAAGAACTCTCAAAAAACTTACCATACATACTGCCACTGAAGACTCATATATTCATAATGTTTTACCTAAATTTTCCTCTAAATACAACTGGATTTCCACAACCACTCACTAGTACTTGGCTCATCAACTTATATTTTCACAAACACAATATTCCAAAACATTTTCTCCCTGAACTATCACACAGCCTTCTGCGACTCTTACCGTCCAATCCATTCCTCACACTGCAGGAGGAAGCTCTTTTAAAACTGCAGCTCTGGAGGCAGGCGTTTAGCCCTGCAGGGCCAGTCCTCTCCTCCACATCGGAGGCTTGGGTCTCACACCTGCCTCTGGTGCTCAGTCCAACTGCCTGAGAACATAGACCCTGGCAGGCAATGGCCAACCTGACTGGGCTCCTGCCATTGGGTGGGATACCGGTTTGCAGTTCTCCGGTCCCAGCCAGGGCCATGGCGCAGATTTAGGGAGTGAACCAATGGATGAATTCTTGTATGATCTCTTTATCTAACAACTTTACAAAAACAAAGTTTAGTTAAAAAAATCCAGATCTAATTTCACTCCCTGCATGGCTCACCACTGTCCTAAGGAGAGATGGGATTGCTTTGTAAGAACTCAGAGGCCTGCAAGATGGGGAACCACCCTCGCTCTGGCTGCTGAAGCCGTGAAAGCATTTCAAATCCTTGCCCACTCCCTCAGGTGTCACAGCCATAGTACACAGGCTTCCTGTGTCCAGCGGAAGCCCCTCTTAACGCAGCCTCACTTCAGATTTCAGTTGAAAGAAAGCTCATGGAGCTGCTAACCTTCCAGAGGATCGGGTCTTCCAGGGACACACTCCCATGACCGGGATCCTATTTGCTGCACAAAACTGCACTCACACTACACTTAAATCATTATGCAAATTGTTGTCTAATTCTCTTCTCGTCCAAAAAACTTAAGACACAAACTTCCAGTAAGATAGGAGACCACAGCTTTCTTTTACTGCTACGAATGTGTATGAAGTACTTTATATATATACTTTACATATTTCACGACTGTGAAAAGCACAACCCTCCCATAAGCAATGCAGAACGCAGGCTACACCACAGGCTTATCTTCAGTGAAGCCGGAGTGAAAGTCTCTGGCTGAAACGCGGCACAACAAAGTAAAGACTCAGATTCTCTTTGCGCATCCTCAGGTGTTGGTGAAACAGGAGGAGTTCAACTTTAGTTACTAGTAAGAAGATACACAACTGAATCAAAACTGCTGCCACATTTGGCAAGATTCTCCCACTCTCCTTTTGGCAGTCTCTCCAGGCCAAGAGTTGAGCTGGCCAGGGAACACTGATTTATCCTCCCACATTTAGAAGTGGTCCCTCTAACAACAGGAACATCGCACTGCAGACGGACTTTGAATTCTAAGCTTGTCAAATCAGTACCTTTCTGGAGTATTCAATTCACTTTAAAAAGGGGGGGGGGGCTGATCGTTGCATATCACGGACAAAAACAAGTTTAATGTGGCATCACAGACTCTGAGCAAACAAAGTAGATCTTCCCCTGTACTCTCACCCCTCGCTCACATGCCCCCAAATCATACTAACTGCGTTCCGTCAGCATAAGAAAAGCAATTACTTGGAAAAACTAAAAGCAACTGACAGGCTGACCCTAAAAGAAAACAAAAAGGATACAACAAAGTCAAGCAGGCCTGGTGGGCTACAGGAGCCCACCCAGTGCAAATGATCCCGGGTGGTTGCACTTGTGTCACGCGGGTTACACCAATGCCCAAGCCCCCTTGCTGTGCGGTTCGTCGCACTGATCCCCTGCCTATGCAACAATCGCACAGCCGCCCGGGTGCACTGAGAGCAGCCCCGGCCCCGCAGGGGACGCGCGGGAGCGGAGGTGTCCACACCCGCGGCCAGCGGAGGTGCTCAGGTAAGGACTCGGGAGGTCTGGAAGCAGGAGGGGGGAAGCGGCTGGCCCTTTGTTCGTGCCCAGGCACCGGGCCCTCGGCGTTCCGTCCTCCTCCTCCTCCTCCTCCCCCGTCGCCTGCCTCTCCCGGCGACCGGCAGCGCCCTGGCCCTGCCCGCGGCGGGTCGCGACCCGTGGCCTCGGCGGCGCGCGGCCCCTTGCCCTCCTCACCTTGTAGACGTCGCCGTAGGTGCCGCTGCCGATGCGCTGAATCAGCTCGAAGTCCTCCTGAGGGTTCCGGCGGGACAGATCGAAGCCGGGGTTCATGGCGGGCCCCGGGTGCCCCCCGCCTCCCTCCCGGCCAGGGGAGGGGGGGCGCTCAGGGGGCCACACGGAGAGTGGGCGCCGCGGCCGGACCCCCTGCTCCCCCGTCGGTCACAATCGCACGGCTCCACGCTGCGGCCGCGGCCGCTGCTCCCCCACCTCCTCACGCCGCGGCCGCGGACCACCACGACCGGCCTAACCGTCCCCGCCCCTCGCAGCCCGCCGCCGGCCGAGCCCGGGTCACACCCACAAGGAGAGGAGAACGCTCGCAGCCCCTCGCTCCGGGTGAAACTCCAACATGGCTTCCGCTTTGGCCGCTCCTCCCCCTCCCCTTACTCCGGCTCCTCCACTCTCCTCCCCCTTTTCCCGGCCCGAGCCCGACTGCGCAGCCGCGATCCCGGTGAGAGCGTTCCCAGGCCTCGCGCGCGCCCGGCGCCGACCTCGCGTGTGCGCGTGCGCGTGCGCGCCCGGGTCGGCGCGCGCTCAGCCCAGCCCGGCTCGCGCGGAGGCAGGGGGACGGCCCGACGCGCGGCTCCCTCAGGTTCCTGAGCACCCTTAACCGCAAAAGGCGGGGAGGTTGCGGTGTTTGGGACCGGCCCTAAACAGGTGATGTAGTTTTAATTTACAGGATAGCCAAGTCCAAACTGAGTGGGTTTTGAGCACAGACACTTAGGCTGCCGCGGAGCGCCGTGGCCTTCGCGGGGTTGCGCTTTGGACTCACACACAGTTCTCGGCCCTGGGCGTTACACACACACACACACACACACACACACACTCTCTCTCTCTCTCTCTCTCTCTCTCACTCTCTTCCCGGCCCTGGGCGTTGGCCTGCCAGGGGACAGCCCAGGAGGCCCTAGGGCATCGCCCCGGGAGGAGGACGCGCCCTCACCAGAGGGCGGGGACTGTGTGAGTTGCCTAGTGGCCCAGCGACCCAGAGCTGGTGCAGCGTGGACTAGGAGATTCACTCCAGCACCTGACATGGGAACACGTGACAAGCTCCGAAGCTGCCTCCCTTCCTAGCCAGAGCTCCACCCCTGACGAATAAACGGATTGTGAGTAGGCGGCTCCTAACTTTTGGGGACACCAGCCCCAACTGGCAATACGGCCACAAGAAAGCATGTAGGAAAGAGAGGACTGTCTTTCTCAATATGCTGCCAACTGGGCATTTCCAAAAGCTTAGATCGACTAGCAGGCGACCACATCTCTGGCTTCTTAATCCCTTCAGGCCCCACGCTAACTGCTGCTATTACCTCAAACCTGGTGGCTCCTGGGAAACTAGAACTTACCAAACCTGCTAAAGAAAATATAGCGTGTGAGATAATCAAGAACAGTTCACAACTTCAGACTTAAAACAGTATCAGTTCTTTTGCTTACAGTGAAATGGTGTGTCTACTGAATTATCTAAGAACTTGTTTACTCAGAGTACCTAGTGAGTAAAAGACGCTGGAGAACAGTCACCAGATGTACTAGCGTCTTTTGCTTCACTTAGCTTTTAATAATCTAAAAGCATCAGTAATATGAGAGTATCATTTAAATTACTGTCCTTGGGGTATGTGTCATTGAATTTCTTCTAGATGGATGTAAGACTCCAGTGCTTTTTTGTTTTGTTTTTTCTTTTTTTTTTTTTTAATTTGAAAATCAGAATGACAGGAAGACACAAAGAATCTTCCACCTGCTGCTTCACTCCCCAGATGGCCACAGCAACCAGGTCTGGCCCAGGTGGAATCCATTAGGAGCCATTAGTTCCATCCTGGTCTCTCCTAGGAGTGGAGGGGGTCCAAGTCCATGGACCCTATTTGCAAGTGCTGGATGGGAAGTGGAGTGACCCCAGGATTCCAGTAGTGGGTTAACCAGTTATGCCGCCACAGTCTCTGGTATCTTGATGATTATGCTGTTGACCATGAGGTTAATCCACGGTTAAGGATACTGCTTTTGCTGGTACTTGGCAGGAGGAGGAAGATGGATTGCAGACGTTTTTTGGTCAGCTTGTCCACATGTGCAGAATATTTGAGCTGCTTAGGCCAGATATGAAGATCATTAGCCTGGAATTCAGAGAAGCAGACCTAACCAGCTTTCCCAAAGAGGAACCAGCTCTGTTTTCTTTCTCTGACCTTTTAGTGCAGAGATTTTAGCCAGATTCTGGGGACTAAATGCTGTACAACAAAGTTCTAATGGTTTCACTGCTTTGTTTCCTGGGATTATCATCTGTGCAGATAACTTTGTATTTGCCTTACTAATAGACTTCTTTCAAAGGAAAAAGGCACTTCAGTAGGCTTGGAACTGTCTTAAAGTTTTGTTTGTTCCATTTGGCAGCACCAACTTGGTCTTTGAAAAGAGATGGATTCTCCTGTGAAGACCTGATTTGCCGTGTGGGTTACAACTTAAATAAAGGGAGCTTTTGTATCTCACTACTCACAAAGAATTAAAGATTTTGTTTTTTGTAATATACACATGGCCAAATGTACTCTCATTTTCTGTTCTAACACTCCTCAAGTAACACTCATACTTTCTTAGAATCGGAAAGACCTTCCCTCTACTTTAATTAGAAACATCCTTAGAAGTCATCTGATCTTTTTAGAAACTGCTTCTGCAGTACCTCTCCTGGATGTATTGCCCCTTGAATAGCTGCAGAGCAAGGGCCCTCTGTGCTTCTCAGCACACTGCACTATGAGATAGTGCTCCAGTGAATAATCATAAAAACGAATAGAAAAAAATAGAAGTGTCTGACATTACCAAGTGCTAGCGAGGTGCCGGGACCTAAGCTGAGTACTTCCCATGCATTGTCTCATGTAATTCACTCAACAACCTGATGACAAGGGGATTTCCATTTTTGAAGCACACGTAGATTATGCTGCTCAAGATCATACAGAAAGCTCCAATTTGAACTAAAGCCAGACTGTTACTCTCTAGTCTATATTTTACACACATACATGTATAGAAGTTGGATATATATGTAAATATAATATTTATTTCTTTATTAGAGAGAGGCAAAAAGCTCCCATCTGCTGGTGACTCTCCAGATAACTGCAACAGCCAAGACAGCGTCTGACCTAAATCAGGAGCTGGAAGTTTAATCCAGATCTCCCACATGGATGGCAGGGACCGACTACTTGAACCAACATCACCACTGCCTCCACATCAGCAGGAAGCTGGCATCGGAAGCAGAGTCAGGATTCAAACCCAGGTATTCCAGTGTTGGATGTGAGGATGTGATTTCTTCTAAACCCCTATACTAAATGTTAACCCCACCATAAATTATATACATTATATATAGTATGTTATATTATGATATATGTCACATTGTATGTGGTAGGTAATATATAATTTCTCTGATGCAAAGCCAAAACCTGACTCCTGTAATATATTTAGAGGTGATGGTTACTAGATTCTGTTGATACAGAATGCAGAAAAGAAAGGTACAATGCCTATTCTAAAGGAATTTGCAGTCTCACAAAACAGTGTAAGAAGCACTGCGAAGGAGCAGAAATGTAGATGGGAGGAGGATTTAGGATTTAGGAATGAGACCAAAACCAAAACGAGAGAGATCTCCCATATATAGGTTTATTTCCCAAATTCACACAACAGCTAAGAGGGACCAGGCTATAGCTAGAAGCCAGGAACTCAATCCATTTCTCCCACATGGGTGATAGGGACCAAAATATTTGAACTACAACATGCCGCCTCCCAGGATGTGTGTTAGCAGGAAGCTGGTTCCAAAATGGAGTAGCCAGGACTAGAACCAGAAGCTGTAATATGGGGAAAGTCCAAGGAAAAGCTTGACGTGCTGTGCCACACACCAGCAGCATTCTTTGGCTTATAGAGCTCCTGTTTGACACAAGGACCACTCAGCTTTTTAGTACACCAACAGTTCCAGTTAAGGTACTGAGTAAGCTTTAGCTCAGCAAAGACTGTCCAGTGGGGAAGAGAGCTGGGAAAAGAAGCCTGCCTGGGAGTGGGTAGACCTGGGTGTCTGCAGGTGTCAGCTGTGTTGTTCTGGGAAATTCAGTTTCCTTATTTGCATATCTCCTAATAGGGTATTTCTCAATGTAGGTTTTATTAGCATTTGGGGTGGGACAATTCTTTCTTGCGTGGGATGGTCCCCATGCATTGTAATATTTCTGTGCCTCCCCCTTGCATGTCATTCCCAGCTGTACTGACATTAACAGCAAAAAAGAAAAAAAAGGACGCATCACCAGTGCCTGGGTGGCTGGGTAGTGGTAGGTGACTGGACTGAGAATGTTTCTCTGTCTTGTGTCTTAGGAGAATCATCATCAATACCAAACTGTTTATCAAAAATATTCCTATGTTGTACAGTATATTGCCTAAGAGAAATTCCCATGTATGAAGTATGGTCCTTCTTATTCCATCTGCTGTGTCGAGTACCCAAGTAGTGTTTCACTGCCCTCTGTGGATCCAATTCCACCGGCTCTTTATCACACAGTGCCTTAGACCCCTTTGGAAAGCTCCAAATCTGGACTTTCCAGGTTATGGAAATCTTCATGGAGAAAGGAGCATCTAAGCTGCTCCTTGAAGGAGAATTGGTGGATTAAGTAGATTGGAAGATATATTCTGTGCCAAATGTAGGAAGGTTGCATTCAAAGAGATAGTTCTGTGTGTGGTGAAGGTGGTAAGAGTTGAATGTGGAGGAGAATAGTCCACATGGGATGTTGCAAACCAATTTAAATTATCTGGATTTTTAAGCTCAGGTCAAAAGGAGTCTGTCTGTTGATGGAGTCTTAGCAGAGAAATATCATAATCTTATTTGTGACTTAGCAGTTACCAACTGCAGTGTAGAGAATGAATTAGAGGTAGTTGGGAGGACTGCAAACATGATGGGAGAATGATTAGAGAGTACTTACAGAAATATAGGTGAGCAAAAATGGTGACCTTAATCTACATAGTGATTGTGGTATTTGAAAATTTGGGTTGAGATGAAACCCCATGGAGAAAATATATGGCAGGAGAAAAAATAAGTTCCTAGAGAGCACCAATATTTAGAGTGTACGCAGAAGCGGATCCAGCAAAGAAAGCTAGAGAGGTGGGACAAGTTATAGTTTGTAGGAACAGAGTGATGTGGCGGTCCCAGCTCAAATCTGTTTGCGGAAGTATCTGTTGCAAGGAAGGAGGAATGTGATTAGCTGACAACCTCCAGCCACCTTGCCCTTCAGATGCATCACAACAGTCATCGAGATTCTCCCACCCCATGGGTGCTCCTAGGCCACTGAGCAGGCCATTCTTTCTCACTCCAATTTTCCTTGACGAGTACTCTGGTGATCCTGGTTGGCCTGAGCCTTTCCCAGACCTACTGCACAAACATGCCCTTCTTTCTCTCATCCTTCCCTGCACACTGAGACATGCAATACTGTTCCAGGCTTTTTCCTTCTATTTTGTCCTCTCGCTTCTTTATCCTTTGCAGGTGTCTCCGCCAATAAGTGTCGTGCACTTCTATCTTTCCCTCAAATAAATAAACTGTAAGAAAAATATATTCAGGGGCCCAGTGTGGTAGCCTAGTGGCTAAATCCTGGCCTTGAATCTGCCAGGATTCCATATGAGCGCCACTTCGTGTCTGGATGTTCTACTTCCCATCCAGCTCCCTGCCTGTGGCCTGTGAAAGCAGCAGAATACAGCCCAAAGCCTTGGGACCCTGTACCTGTATGGAGGAACCTGGAGGAAGCTCCAGGTTCCTGGGTTTGGATGGGCTCAGCTCTGGCCATTGTGGTCACTTGAGGAGTAAATCAGTGGACAAAGATCCTTCTCTGTCTTTCCCTTCCTCTGTAATTCTTACTTTCCAATAGATAAATAGATAGATAGATAGAATATTTTTTTTTTTAAAGAAAAGAAGGGCCTAGCAGCAAAAGTCCTCGCCTTGAATGCACCAGGTCCCATATGGGTGCCGATTTTAATCCTGGCAGCTCTACTTCCCATCCAGCTCCCTGCTTGTGGCCTGGGAAAGCAGTCGAGGACGGCCCAAAGCCTTGAGACCCTGCACCCGCATGGGAGACCTGGAAGAGGTTCCTGGCTCTTGGCTTCAGATCGGCACAGCATCAGCCACTGTGGTCACATGGGGAGTGAACCATTGGATGGAAGATCTTCCTCTCTGTCTCTCCTCTTCTCTGTATATCTGCCTTTCCAATAAAAAAAATAAATCTTTAAAAAAAGAAAAGGAAAAATATCTTCACATTTCTAATTTGATTTTACCGTCTACTGAACTGATTCAAATGACATCAGTAAAGCAAAGGAATTTTGAGAAACAGTGGATCAGCAGTGCCCAGGAGAGATGGAGAAAGAGACACAGAATTGTACCTCTGATTGTCATTATGGAAGTCAGGACTGACCTAAACTGCTAAGGTTCATATTTCCTCTTCTGCCATTGTGTCTATTAGTTATATCTTTCCAAACCCTTTTCAACATTTTTTCATACACAATGATCACCAGATATTTCATCTGGACACATTTGGTTGATAATGTGAAGTCTTGTTAGTCTTTGTTAGTTTGAAGTCTTTCTAAACTTAGGCACCAAGACTTAAATTCAGTGTTCTAAATTCAGTCAAGTCAGTGTTGACTGTGAGGAAATTATAACTGTCAATTATCTGAACACTCTTGTAGCCTACACTTTAATTCATTTTTTTAAGACTAGTGATATTTTTATTTGTTTATTTTGTTTATTTAAGAGCCATCAAGAGGGAGGCAGTGAGGAGGAGGGGGCGGGGCAAAGGGACAGAAAGAGAGAGAAAAGTCTTTCATCTACTGGTTCAATTCCCAAAGGCTCGCTACAGCTGGATTGTGTCAGACTGAAGCCAGGTGAAGGTCTTTAATGTGGGTGGCAGTACCCAAGCACTTAAATCATCATTTGCTGCCTTCCCAAGGTGCTCATTTGTAGGAAGGAGCATTAGAAGTAGAGATGGGACTTGATTCTAGACACTCCTTTATGGAATACAAACTTCCCAAGCCATCAGCTTAACTTGCTGTGTCACACCTTTTACTGATTCAGTTATTTTTTTATAGCCACAGCAAACTCAGAGGTACTGCACTCTCCATGCTGTCTTGATGATAATTTCTAATTACCTAACCCTCAATTCCAACTTGTCCCTGTATCTTGATCAAGAAATATCTCCCCAAAACACATTTGCTGCTCCCTAAATGCCATATTTTTAGGTATTCTTGAACTGTGCTGTCATCAAGTACCAAGGACAGGAGAGGTGGTCTTACACATCCATCTGAAACACTTTATCAAACTAGATACATTATACCCTGCCAACACTGGATCAGGCTAGATACCATCTTTTTGTCACCAAGCATATTTAACAACACCACCAGAAATACTGAGCACAAATTTCCTTGACTCTGTATTGCTACCAGTTAAGTGCTTGGAAAGATCAATGGATTATGTAGCTGGGAGTCTGCCTGTCTTTGGAGCAGGCAGGATTCCAAGGCTGCTGTACTTTGTTCTTTTGCTCTTTATCTTGCCCTTTGCGGATGTATCCAAGTGTTGGGGATACAGACTATTGAAAATATATGCAACGAGTGATTGAAGAACTGTAAGGAAGTACAAATTAATACAGGCTGGGTAAGGGCAATTGAGAGGATAATTTTATGAGACCTTTTATTATATTTCTGTCTCGTTCCATAATTGATTAGAGCAGAGTGTTTTCCTGATTCCCATACATATTATATCCATCCCAGAATTCTGTGTGTGTGTGTGTGTGTGTTGAGGGGGGTGGTATTACCTGTCTCCTAATCCCCAAATACAGAGTAAGGTCATGGTTGGGCTAGACAAATAGCCCAAAACAAATCTAGTTACATACTTTGTGCTTACAGAATAGATGGCTACCCACAGTGTTACACTGTGTGGCATCTTGCTCTATTAGAACACCCTCACAATCTGGCAAAGCAAAGCTAATTGTAGACCAAGAAATAATCCATTCATGTCCTTTAGACCTAGTATGGGATTTTCTTGATCAAAACAGAAATTCAGTTATATGCCAGGTTCTTTTTGTTGTTTCTTACCGCCTGTTCATAGCATAAGGTATGTGTAAGGGTAACACATTTCTCAAACTGACTCAGGAAACAGGTCCAATTGCTGGGTCTGAGCTCATGACAAAGCACGCCTGGATGGAGGCATGCCTCTCTGCTGTAACAGAGCCTGACCCTCGGCTGCAGATCTGATCACCTGGCTTGCCTTTTTTGGTTTTGTTTTCTTCCTTTTCATCTTTTCATCTTCCTCCTCCTCCCCTTCCTCCTCTTCCTTTTACTCTCTTCTTTCTCTAGTTCCTCTTCTTTCTCTCCTTCTCCCTCTCCCTATTCCTTCTTTTCTTCTGAGAGGAAGAGAGAAAGAGAAATAGCTGTCTAGTTCACTTTCATCTGCTAGTTCCTTCCCCAAATACCTGCAGTGGCCAGGGCTGAGCCAAGCTGGAGCTGTGAACTGATAACTCAATCCAGGTCTCCCACATGGGTGATGGGGACCAAACTAATTGAGCCAACAACACACTCCTCCACAACTGCTTCCTCTCTTTCTCCAGCCCCAAAGGGGGTGGAGGGAAATACAGGATCCGCACTAACAGAAAGCTGAAACTTGGAGCTGAAGTAGAAACCCAACCCTAGGTACTCCATGTGTAGGATGTGAACCCAGTATTTTTGGGTCTTAACCGTAGGTCAAACATTTCTTCCTTTCTTATCTTAAAACAGTTTATTTGAGAGACAAAGTAAGGCTGAATTTGTTAAAATATATTACATGTTAGAATTCATCTGATATGAACTTCTTTTTGTTGAGCAACCGGTATTGTCAAAATAGTTTTAGCATGTGTTGATGATATCATTGTTCTCATTGTGAAAGGAACCAGAGGCAGGAAACTCATGAAAATGTCCCTGTTGCTTTGTATTGTATTTACAAATGGATAAGATCTTATATAAAATTTGGGAATAGCTCTTTTTCTGGCATAAACATGCAGTTGCATTTAGGCAGTCCATGTCCATTTACATGTCTGGAAATGTTTCTAGGCATTTGTAGTGCCTAGAGGTTGAACACTGATACATTGCTGATGCTATTATTTACAATGTATGCATCCCCTCTCTCAAGCATAATACTTGCTGCCTTTCCAAACATACTCCAAATACCAGGTCCACAAATCTGAGGGCAGTCTGTTTTCTGATGCTTAGTACAAGCCTCTTGGCTTGGTCTTTGCAGCTGTAATCTATTTCTGTTCTGATAATATCATACCTGGGCAGTGAACATGCTTCCAAAATGCCAACAATGGAAACATGAAAGTCTTGAGGGAAGGCTAAATTTGGAGCAAAAGTGATTTCTCATTTAAACTTATTGGTTTGAGGAGATGAAAAGGAATTCAGTGAGTTGCTACTGCCAGGATAATGACAGATGCGACATAAAATGCAGAAGGGTCAATTGGAGTCATACAACGTGAGGGTGATTGGCGTAGTCATGCACTCTCCTGAGTGAGGCCTGAGTGTACAGAACTGAGGTAAGCAAAATTTTTTTTGCTTTCCTTTTTTTTCTTTCTTTTCAAAGCAAGACCCACTTAAAAAGAACAGAGGAGGATTTTATTTTTTTTTAAGCTTCAAAATGAAAATAAAATCACTGGATTCCATGACAAAAAGGTCTATTGTGAGATGATTTATTAAGGTGTGAATATTTATTTTCCACACCCAGGCAAGTGGTTTCTAGACTTTCCTTGACCTATTGGTGATGTGGAATTTAGGGATTGAACACTGGAGATCTGAATGGAGGTGGGGTGGAGGGGGAGGAGAAAGTGGATAAATTAGCCTAAGGGGCTAAGTCAACTTTAAAAATGTTTAAAAAAAGAAAAGGAAGGAGAAAAATGAAGTTCAAAGATGTGAGAACTAGAGAAAGAGACTGTGGACATATTTTTGAGAACTAGAATGAATGAGTTTGTCATCAATGTTCTTTGAGAGTTACAAATAAGGATTAGAATGCCTTTTATTCTTTTCAATTACTCTGTCACCTTATGAGGGTCATTGGGCAGTCTGAGTATGTGGCACTTCAGGATTTATTAAAGTAGTAAGAATGCCAATAAGAAATTTAGTAGTGCTTTTCAGCTATTAAAGTATAATTTGGTCATGTCTAAGAACTCACAACACAGAAGCAGTTTTCTAATCTTCTACAACTTAATTTTCATTGCTCTTTAGAGTTTAAAAATGTTTTCCCAATTAGATCACATTTTCTCTTTGGAATGACTCCTTGAATTATTATCATTCATAATTTATAGAGGGAAAATTAAAGCACAGAGAATGAGAGCTAGAAGCATATCAGGGTTTATAGTCAAATGCAGTCAACTTAGTATCTACTAAGCATTGATTACTGAGTTTAAGGTTATACTAGATATAAAGCAAATGAAGAGTGCCTGCTCCTCAGCCAGCACATCATTCTTTCTTTGTTCTTCCCAGAGGTGTAATGTTCTCTCTGGGCTTGGGCTGGATGGCTCATGGTGAGATCCACTACTGGACACTGACATGGAAAGAGAGGTTATAGGAAATACTAATTCCAGGGTGCCAAAAGCTACGGGGGAAATGGAAAACTATTAACACAATACAATACTTGGAGATCTCTAACGGCACAAAACATGGGAAGGCAATTTAGCAAGAATAATTAAAGATGCCCTAATGTTAAAATCCTAACAGTTTTTCTGTAAACACACGAGAAAACATATAAATGAGTATTCATGGAAACATTGTCTATAGTAAGAAAATGATAGAAAATGACCTAAGTTTCCATCTAGCAGAGAATGGATGAGAAAATTGTTGCACAGAATATTATACATTGATTAAAATAAATGAACTGGAATTAAAAATGGGTAAATCTCAAAGAAAATATATAATTTTGAGTATTTTTTTAAAGCAACAAAAGATCCATAAGCTTGTATACGTAAAGCAATAGGCAAATCCAAAGGTCATAAACATTTAAAAATATTCATGGCCATAGTAAGCTCCATAGTAAGGATGTATGTTCCTTCTGCTATTTAAGAGGTTGCTGATGTAATAGGCAAAACACTTCAGCTAGATCTATGTTGTGTTCTTCCTTAAAGAAATGGTGAATCTGAAGAAAATACTGGAAAAAGCTAATATTTGACCAAGTTCATTGAGGAGGATGAAGAGTTTGTTTTGTTGTTCTCTATATTCTGTATGCTTGAACTACTTCATTTAAAGGTACATAGGTGACATAGATTCTAGAATTCTAGACATTTGCTTCTTTATTTGAGCAAGGGTTTTTTTTTTTGCGTCTTCCCATGTTTAAATCCCATTCATTGATTTAATAACTAGCTCAAGTCTCAGTATTCATTGAGAATTTTCATGATGACGTTGTCAGTCTACATGTGTTCTCCTTTTTCTAGACCACTGTAGGTCTATAAAGTTCTCTTGAACATGGTGTGTGTATAACCAGCATCTTTCATGGTATTGTTTAAATTAGTTGTTTTTCAAAATACACATCTGTATGTATTTAAATACATATATCATTTCCATTAGTATTTGACTATACTGTATACAAACTTCCTATTTTTGCTTATATTGTAGGCATCTTAAGAACAGGGACAATATCATAAGCTTTTATTTATATACAGAACCATATGATTATCTGAGGACAATCAGAGTTATGGAGAGATAGGGAGAGACAAAGAGAGAGAAAGAGAGAGAGGTCTTCCATTCACTAGTTCAGTCCTCAGTTGCCTGCAATAGCCAAGGCTGGGCTAATGTCAAAGCCAGGAGCCGGGAGCTTCTTCCAGGTCTCAGCATGGGTACAGGAGCTCAAGCACTCAGGCTATCCGTCGCTGCTTTTCCCAGACCATGAGCAGAGAGCACCTGGGACACAAACTGGTGCCCATGTGGGATGCTGCCAGAGGACTTAAACTTGCATGCCACAACACTGGCTTCAGTCATGAACTTTTTTATTTCTTCTGCAATATCTAGCTAGCCTACTAAATGTTTATTAAAGTTAAATGATAATGTTTATCCTGCTGGTCCAGGAACATGGTAGGTCTTTCCATTTTCAATGTCTTCTTCCATTTCCTTTTTTTTTTTTAATGTTTTATAATTTTCATTGTAGAAGTCTTCCACGTCTTTAGTTAGGCTAATTCCAAGGTATTTGAGATTTATCTCTGCTATTATAAAGAGGACTGTAGTTACAATTTCTTTCTCAGCCATGGAGTAATATGTATATACTACTGCCATCAATTTATATTCATTAATTTTGTGTCCTGCTGCCCTGCCAAATTCTCTTATGAATTCAAATAATCTCTCTCTTTTAAAGATTTTATTTTGATCGGAAACTCAGATATACAGAGAGGAAGATCTTCGGTCCATTGATTCACCCCCAAGTGGCTGCAGTGGCCAGTGCTGAGCTGATTCAAAGTCACGAGCCTCCTCTGGTCTACACGTGGGCGCAGGGTCTCATAGCCTTGGGCCGTCCTTGACTGCCTTCCCAGGCCACAAGCAGGGAACTGGATGGAAAGTGGGGCGAAGGGATTAGAAATGGTGCCCATGTTGAATCCTGCCTGTGCAAGGTGAGGATTTTAGCCACTAGGCTATGACCCTGAGCCCCCAATAGTCTCTTGATTGAATATATGTTCTTCTCTTAAAGGCTTACTTATTTTTATTGGGAAATCTGACATAAAGAGAGGAGGAGAGACAGAGAGGAAGATCTTTATCCACTGGTTCACTGCCCAAGTAGCTGTGACAGATGGAGCTGAGCCAATCTGAAGACAGAAGCCAGGAGCTTTTTCCAGGTTTCCCACACGGGTGCAGGGTTCCAAGGCTCTGGGCTGTCCTCAACTAGTTTCCCAGGCCACAAGCAGGAATGGGAAGTGGGGCCTCCAGGACACGAACCAGTGCCCATATGGGATCCTGGCATGTGCAAAGCAAGAATTTTAGCTGCCTGGCTATCGTGCTGAGTACCTCTTTTGGTTCTATGTAAAAAATCATGTCATCTGTAAACAGGGATAATTTTAATTCCTCAGTTCCAATTTGAATTAATTTTATTTGTTTTTGTTGCCTAATAGCTCTGGCAAGGACTTCCAATACTATATTGAAAAGCAGTGGTGAAAGTGGACATCCTTGTCTAGTGCCAGAGCTTAGTGGAAAAGCTCCCAGTCTTTCCCCATTTAGTATGATGCTGGCATTGAATTTTTTGTATATTACTTTGGTTGTGTTATAAATTGTTCCTTCTTATGCCTGTCTTGCTTAAGGTTTTTAGCATGAAGTAGTGTTGGATTTTGTCAGATGCCTCCTCTGCATCTATTGAGATAATCATACGGTTTTTGTTTTTCAATTTGTTGACGTGATGTATCACATTTATTGATTTGTGAATGTTAAACCATCTCTATATGCCAGGGATAAATCCCACCTGGTCTGAGTGAATGATCTGCCTGATGCACTGCTGGATCCTGTTGACTAGTACTTTGTTAGTATCTTTGTGTCTGTGTTCATAAGGGATATTGGTCTGTAGTTCTCTTTTTCTGTTGCATCTCTATCTGGCTTTGGTATTGAGGTGATATTGGAGTCATAGAATGAGTTTGAAAGGATTGCCTCCCTTTCCATTGTTTGGAATAGCTTGTCGAGGATTGGGTAAGTTCTTGAAACATTTGATAGAATTCTGAAGTGAAGCTATCTGGGCTAGGGCTTTTTCTTTGTTGGGAGGGATTTAATTACTGATTCAATCTCAGACTTTGTTATAGGTATAATTTAGGTTATTAATTGCCTCATGATTAAGTTTTGGTAGATTGTATGTGCCCAAAATCTATCCGTTTCTTCTAGGTCTTCTGATTTATTGGCACATGATTGCTTATAATAATAATTCCTAATAATTCTGTGTATATCTAAGGTATCTGTTATTATATTTCCTTTTTTGTCTCTGATCCTATTTATTTGTGTCTTTTCCCTCCTTTTTTGAGTAGTTGGGTTACTAGGGTGTCTATAAATTAACCAATAATTATAAGCTTTTCTATAAAGTCTGCATAGTAAGTTGAAAATACACTAGTTTTAGCTACATTTGCTTTTATTTTCCCGAAGAGAGAATACTAATGAGCTGTGAAATGACCAAAAATCTGGCAGCAGAAGGAAAAATAAAACATGTTTATACATTATACATTCTGGATAATCTGCTCTTGAATGATTAAGTGTGGAATATGTCTTTTGGGGGAAACACTTTATGATTATGAAATTATTTTATCTATCATGTTAAGTTTACAGATTATCCAAAGCCAAACTTAACAAAATGCCTTTTATAATATACTACATAATCACATATGCATATACCGTATTATCATCCTGGTCTTACTCCAGCATTTAATGAACTAGACAGAATGGTCCAGGGATACCAAAACATAAAAACTGTTCTTCCCATTGATCAGGAAATTAATTTTAAAGGTAGAAACAATTACTCTGAGTTCAATTCACTCTTAATATATGTCATTAAATATTTTTCGGTGCTTAGGTACACCACTTGAAATTAAGATTTTAAGGTTTTTCTGAAACCCCAAGAATAAAATGTTAGTCTGTATCAACCCAGATGACTGATGAGAAGCAGAGGAAGTAGTGAGATCTAGACTGTGGTGTCTTACCTTGGAGTTGAAAACTCAGTATGGGAAAAGAATGTCTATTTAGGAATCAGTCTGGTCACTTACCAGTGTGGAGTCTAGGTTAAAATTATCATTGCTTGCTCTCTGGAGATTTTACTGATGGATCATTGTAATGTCTTATTAAACAAGGCCAGCACTCATGGTCTTTTGGCCTAGGTGCTATAACATCTTAAATATTTGCCCTAAGTTGAATCTGATCTACAATTATACTAGAGGACTTCAGAGAATTAACAGGAAGTATGCTTTACCTTCTAACTCCATTTTCCACAAACTTAAAAATATTATTTTCAAGTAGGTCTGATTTATCAGTGTTTTTCCTTCTTTAAATTTTTTTTTAAAGATTTATTTGGAAGGCACAGATACAGCACATCACACACACACACACATGCATATACACACACACAGACACACACACACACAGGTCTTCCAACAACTGCTTCACTCCTCAAATGGCTGGGCCAGGCCAAAGTGGAGGACTGGGAGCTTCTTGGGTCTCTCCCGCATGGGTCTGGGGCTCAAGCACCTGAGTTATCTTCTGCTGCTTTCTCAGAAGTGGATGAGGAATGACACAGTTGGGGCTCGAATGGATACCCATATGTGATACTGACACTGAAGGTGGGAGCATAACCCATTACACCATGTGCCGGCCGCATCTACAAACAAGCCTCCTTGTATTTTTTTTTTCCCTGTATTTTTAAACTGCTAGGATACTTCAGAAAAACCGTATTTCTGAAAGTTATTAACTTTTCTCTAGCTCTGTGTCATTTGTGTCATCTTCATTTGTGTTCTGGCAAAGAAAACAAAACATACAGATCTGTCTTGCAGTTTATGAGAGGTCATATATTTCCTCATGTCAAGCTGATTTGTAATGTTAGTTTTGAAGCAAAACCCTAACGTAAAGTGACCAGAATTTTTTTATAGTCATGATGACGTTTATGATTGTTTACATTGTGTCTTTTCCCAAGTAACATGAAGCAAGAAAATGGTAGTATATAGAGAATTTATATTATGATTATTGGGTTGGGTTTCTTTCACTTATTTTTATTCGAAAGGTAGATTTATGGAAAGAAGAAGTGACAGAGAGAAAGATCTTTCATCTGCTGGTTCACTCCCCAAATGGCTGCAATAACCAGAGCTGAGCTGATCTGAAGTCAAGAGTCAAGACAATTTTCTGGGTCTCTGATGCAGGTGCAGGGTCCCCAGGCATTGGGCTGTCCTGCACAGCTTTCTCAGCCCATAAGCTTGGAGCTGGATTGGAAGTAGAGCAGGTTAGACACAAACTGGTACCCATATGGGATACCAGCGCTTGCAGGTAGAGGATTAGTCAATTGCACCATCATGCCTGTCCCTTTGTTTCTTACAGTTCCTAAAATCTAAGTTTTATGACTTGGAATTCATTTTCCTTGGAGATATTATAATCAACTATAGATAGAATCCAAGGCAAGGCCATAAAACCTAATATTATAATCAACTATAGATAGAATCCAAGGCAAGGCCATAAAACCTAATATACTGTTAGTAGATATGGCAGGATAAGTTGATTGAGAAACTGTATCTTGTTTTCTTGTCTGTTGGCTTATCATGGAAACACAAGTATTTTCCCCTTTTCTTCTCTGGAGAGAGGGTTAGGATGTAAGGATTTCTTGATGCATAGATCCAAAGAAGAAAATGGCTTCACTTAAGGATAATTCGGACTGCTTGAGCTCAGAAGCAGGGAAGCAAGCAGGAGTCAGTTTCTGCAAATGCTGATTACCTATGCCCACTCCATTGAGAGTGACAGCAAGGACATCTTGTCCTAGAGTAATAAACTTGGTTAAGTTCATGGTAAGACTAGTCACACGACAGAGAGGTCTTCCATCTGCTGGTTCATTCCCCAAATGGCTGCAATGAAAAGAGTTAAGCTGATCCAAAGCTGGGAGCCAGGAGCTTCTTCTGGGTATCCCATATTGATGCAGAGGCTGCAGGACGTGCTTTCCCAGGCCAGAAGCAGACAGCTGGATTGAAAGTGGAACAGCCAGGACAGGAACCAGTGCCCATATGAGATGCCAGTGCCACAGAGCAGAAGACCACTGTGCAGGCCCCATGAATGCCTTTTATTATTATTATTATCTCGATGCCACATTGGACTAGAGATCCTTGCCAGTAGAACACCAAAAAAAATTTTATTAAAGATGGTAAAAGAACATATTACATGACAATTATATGCTTTTAAAAGCAAATGGTGGGCCCAGCATGACAGTGTAGTGGTTAAAGTCCTCACCTTGCACACGCCGGGATCCCATATGGGCGCCGGTTCTAATCTTGGCTGCCCTGCTTCCCATACGGCTTCCTGCTTGTGGCCTGGGAAAGCAGTCAAGGATGGCCCAAAGCCTTGGGACCCTGCATTACGTGGGAGACCCGGAAGAGCTCCTGGCATCCTGGCATCGGATTGGCTCAGCTCCATCCATTGCATCCACTTGGGGAGTGATCCATTGGATGGAAGATCTTCCTCTCTGTCTCTCCTCCTCTCTGTGTATATTTGCTTTTCCAATTAAAAAAAAAAAAGAGCAAATGGTTACAAGAAAACATGGAGTAAAATTTTTATGACCTTTTATTTTACCACATGATTTAAATAGTACATAACACAAAAAATGAAAGGAAAATTCGAAAGTTGGGTTTCATGCATGTAACAAGTACTGCGCAGGGCAGGGATTGAGCGCAGCAGTTACCATGCCCCTGGGAGCCCATGTTCCTTAAGGGAGTGCCTGTGTCCAAGTTCCAACTCCACTCCCAATGCCAGCTTCTCCCTGCTGCTTACCCTGGGAGGCAACAGGGCACAACTCAAGTACATGAGTCCTTGCACCCCAGGTGGGACACCTGGACTGAGTTACGGGCAGGCCCAGCTATGGGCTGTTTGTGCTCATTTGGAGAGTGAATTAGCAAATGCGAGACTTCAGTTTATCCGATTCTATCTGTAGCTGTACCTTTCAAGTAAATAAAAATATAATTAATAAAATAAAAAGTATTGCTATTCATAACTTTTTGTAAATGAAAACACAAACCACAAACCAGAAGAAAATATTTGCAATATAATACCTAATGGACCACTTTTGTGTAAGTAATAAAGAATACTTGCAACTCAGAATTTAAGCTAAAATAACTAGTTTATAATATGGTTAAAAAAAAATGAAAACCCTTCCTGGGTGGCAGTGAGCAAATGCAAAGATGCTCCTGATTGTTAATCACCCAGGAAATGCAAACGAAAATTGCAACAAGAGACCTTTATACACCCATTAGAATGACTAGTGTCAACAAGATTGGAATGTTAAATGTAAGCAAAGATTTGAACCACTGCAGCATCCATCTATTGCTATGGGAGTGTAAATGATAGACTTTGGAAAAGTTTGACAATTTCTTATGAATGAAGCAAATACTTGCCTTAAGACTTATTAATTCCAATCTTAGATATGTACTTAAGAAAAGGTGTGGAGGCCTAGTGGCTAAAGTCCTCGCCTTGTACGCACCGGGATCCCATATCGGCACCAATTCTAATCCCAGCAGCTGCGCTTCCCATCCAGATCCTTGTTTGTGGCCTGGGAAAGCAGTTGAGGATGGCCCAAAGCCTTGGAACCCTGCACCCATGTGGAGACCCAAAAGAAGTTCCTGGCTCCTGGCTCCTGGCTTTGGATCGGCTCGGCCTCGACCTTTGGAGGCACTTAGGGAGTGAACCATTGGATGGAAGATCTTCCTCTCTGTCTGTCCTCCTCTTTGTATATCTGCCTTTGCAATAAAAATAAATAAATCTTTTTTAAAAAAGGATAATACTGAAATGAACATTCAAACCATGAATTTGCATGTACTTATGCTTTCCTTTACCTCTTTTTTAAATAAGAAATTTTTGTAACAAGGGTTACTGAGGACTTGAAACAACTGAAATTGGGGATGTAAATTGGTGCAGCACTTTGGAAAACCAGCCATGTGTAGGAAAGGTGGACAGGTGTGTAATCTATAGCCAAGCAATTCCAGTTCTGTTTGTAGTGATCAAGATTTGGAAAGTGTATACCAAGAGTAGAATGGATAAATCAATGACGGGAAATCTATTCAATAAAAATAAATGAGCTGCTGCTATGTGAGACAGTATCAAATCAGAGAAAGGATCTTCAAAAGGGCACATTTATTAGGAGTTCAACAACAGAAGATATGAAGTTATCATGATAGACGTCAGGATTGTGCTTACCTGACAGAGGAAACACTTGTGTGCTTTTCTTCCTGACCTGCATAGTAGTTACACGAGTGTGTTCAGTTTCACTGTAATTTATGCCTTCTTCTTCATGTGTGTTATTTTTTACTTTAAAAATTGTAATTGTACCATCAATAGTCACGATATAGTGTATACTTTATAACCAAGTAAATTCAATTCATCTGAACTTGCCTCATGTAATATCTTAAAAAGAGAATTACGTGTAACACAAAAGCATCTTTCATTTTATAACACAGCATATCAAATGTATGAAAGAAAAAGGATAAAACCATAGCAGATCTATTTTTCAATTTTGTGGATGTACCCTAAGGAAAGAAATAGCAGAAGCACAATGCTTGCTGTGAATGTTTATTTTAATCATTATGTCTGCTAGTGAAATATTGAAATCAGTTTAAATATAAAACCACTGCATCAACATTTAATCAATTTTGAAATACCAACATAAGGTAACATGCATTAAAAATAATGAATAGACGAGCTTATAAAAAGCACTAAGCACTTACAGGTATAATGTTAGGTAGAAGAATCCCAATGTAAGAGAACATGATTTCAAATATATAAAATGAATTGGTAAGTATTTGAACAAATTGAAAACTGTTATGTTGCAATGGTAAATTTACAGCTAGGTGAGGGTGGAGGATAATTCTGTCTTAGCTTATTATTTATTATTATTTGGATCATTAGAATTATTGCCAGGACCAGAAACTAACTTAAACAAAAAAGATTTATGGAGCCATAGGGCATAGCTTACACAATTACAGGAGTTGATGAATGACCAAAAGAAAGGAAATGTAACCAGGAAGTACAAGATCTTATAAACAGTATTACCTGAGGGCAGTGTCATGGTACAGCTCCAGCTTGGCAGGCCTGCATCCCATGTAAGGGTGTGAGTTCAAGTGTTCACTACTCTGCTTCCAATTCAGCCCACTACTAAAATGCCTGAGAGGCAGCAAACAAAGGTTCAAGCATACCTGAGTCTCTTTCTCTTCCTCTCTCTGGCTTTCAAATATATAAACCTTTTAAAAAGAGGAAGAGAAATGAAAGTTTCTTAGCTAACTTTCTTAGATTTCTGTCCCTTGATGACCAGCTCTTAGTGTCTTTTATCCTTCTGTGCGTTCATTTTAAATCGAAATTATTGGAAGAGAAAATCTGATTATTCTTGATTGAGGCAAGTCTCTACCTTGTTCTTTGATAATTACAGCAGAAGCAGGAAAGGCACTTTGCTGTAGGAGAGGGCTAGGACTGTGACCAGAAGAACAGGGAGTCGAAGGATGCTGCATGGGTCAAAACAGCAGTTCATCTCTTCAACAAATAGAGCATGACTACTTTGGTTCTTATTGAATGTTTATGTGCTCGTTGTAAAAAAAATTCAGGAAAGTAAAAAGTATTGATGATAAATTTCTGTTTTATTTTTAGTTATTTATTTTCATTTGAGAAGCAGAAAGATAATGTAGAGAGAAAGAGAGAAAGAGACTTAGATAGGATGTGTATTCCTTTTTTTTTTTTTTGGTCCACTTCCAGCATGCAGGTAATTACTAGGGGTGAGCCAGACCAAACCCAGGAGCTGGGAAATCAGTCTTGGTCTCCTTTGTGGGTGTGGAATGAGCCCAGTTATTTGAAACATCACCATTGTTTGCCAGGGTCTGCATTCACAGGAAGGGGAATTCAGGATCCAGAGCTCCTAGATTCCAGGCAATTGTCTTTGAACTGCTAGGCCAGACCTCATATGGATGGATTCATAGAGCCATTATTGGGGCACAAGACTTAAATATCCTGAAACTCTTGTTATATATGGCCAAAATGCCTTTCTGATACTTGAAATTCCCTAGAAACCCATTTTACCAAATTCTTGCTAGCCTTTTATTGTTACTGTTAGTAACTGTACCAATTTCTAAGTGAAAAAAATATACCTTCTTGGGCCTGGCACGGTGGTCCAGTGGCTAAATCCTTGTCTTGCAAGCTCTGGGATCCCATGTGGACACTGGTTCATGTCCCAGCTGCCCCACTTCCCATCCAGCTCCCTGCTTGTGGCCTTGGAAAGCAGTTGGGGATGGTGCAAAGCCTTGGGACCCTGTACCTATGTGGAAAACTGAGAGAAGCTTTTAGCTGCTGGCTTCCCATTGGATCAGCATCAGCTGTTGCAGCCACTTAGGGAGTGAATCAAGAGACAGAATCTCTCTCTCTCTCTCTCTCTCTCTCTCTCTCTTTCTCTCTGTAAATCTGCCTTTCCAATGAAATTAATTAAATTTAAAATAAAAAGCACCTCCTTGTTTTCAGAATTACTTTTCATATAGTAAGTTTGAATGTTTTTCAAAATGTTTAGTGGCTACTGCTAAGAAATACACATAGCAGGCCATAAATGCTTCCTGGTTATATTCTTGCATTCATCTCAAGCCTATTAAGTGCCTACTGTAAAAATAGGAAAAGGTCAGGGTTGGCAAGGTGGCATAGCAAGCTAATCTTCCACCTGCAGTACTGGCATCCTATATACATGCTGGTTTGTGTCCCGGCTGCTCCTTCCCATCCAAATCTCCCTGCTAATGGCCTCAGAAGGCAGTGGAGGATGGCTCAAGGCCTTGTGATCCTGCAACCCCGTGGAAGATCCAGTCTCTTGGCTCCCAGTGTTGGACCCACTCATCCTGGATATTGTGGCCATTTGAGGAGTAAACCAGCGGGTGGACTATCTTTCTATCTCTCCCACTCTCGCTTTCAAGTAAAATAAATAAATCTAAAAATAAAAAGAAATAATAGGAAAGTATCCTCTTTCTCCCAAATTTTTCACAGTCAAGTGAGTGAAACAGGCAGTTAAATATATTCTTATCTAAGGAATAGTTAAAAACAGAGTCCGTAAATGACTTGGTTGCTAAAGGACACTTCAGGTACTTTTCTGGAGCATCTAGAAGTAGGGAATGGGCGAGTTTGAAGGCTATCTGTTTCAACGGGTGATTCCAGTTAAGTCCTGTTGATCTACTCAGCTCTTTGTGAAGGCACAACCTAATCCTGCAGGCGATGGGAAAGAAAGAATTTTAAACAACTAGAAGTGAGATGATCAGATCTGTGCTTTTGAAATCTCTCTTTGGCAAGTGTGTAAAAACAAACAAACAAAAAAGCTAGAGAAGAGTAAGATGGGAGAGAGGACATTCAGACAGGAATAGACAGAAATCAGCAGCTGTAATTTAGGAAAGAAGCAACCACTTATTCACCCTCCCAAAGGACCACCAATCAGGATGGGAAGGGGGGCTTGGCTGGAGCTGGGGGTCAGGAACTCAATCTGGGTCTCCCTCCTGAATGGGAGGAACTGAGGCATCACCGCTGCCTCCTAGGTGTGTTTTGGCAGAAAGCTGAAGTTGAAGCTAGAGTCGGGGTAGCATTGAGATTGACTTCAGCTCGGCTTCTTTCTTTGCTCTTATTCCCTTCCTGACTTTCCCTGTTTCTTCCTTTCTCATTCTATCTCTTTTCCTTTATGTTCCTTTTCTTCCCCTTCCTCCACAGGTGTTGATCCCAGGAGCATTTCCTGACAACTCTGAGCATTCATCTCAAAATCTGCTTCCTAGGAAACCCATCCTGTGAAACTCTCTGGGGAAGACTCTACCTGGAGACTTGGAGCACATGTATTCTCATGGCTAGCAGCCAAGAGGAGAAAAGGTGGTTCATGCTAAGTTTGTCCCTTCCAAATATGTAAGTCATGAGCCACTTATCTTGGCAGTAGTATGTTTAAAGGTACAGAGAGATGCCAAGATTTGTAACATATGTGTTTCTTCAACAAGTGAAAAACACAGGAATAACACTGAAGGAATTAAGACATGATGATCCTGCAGTTTGTGACTTGGGTAACTAACTGAATGGGTAGTAGCACCATTCACCAGGATAAAAGAAAAAAAAAACAAGTTTGGAGGAAATGAAAAACTTAGTTAGAGGTGCTCTTAGGATGTCAAAGTACAGATGGCATGAATCTGGAGTTCAGGAATGGGATGCACATCAGCATACAGAGTAATGACCAAGACCCCACAAGATTAACAGAAAATTACTAGGAAGAAGCCCATTTCCTTTTTAAAAAATATTTTTCATTTCTTTGAAACTCAGGAAGATCTGGAGAGAGAAAAAATCTTTCATCCACTGGCTCACTCCCCAGATGACCTCAGTCATTGAAGATGGGTCAGGCTGAAGCTAACATCCTAGAATTCCTTTCTGGTTCCCCACATGGGTGGCAGGCATCCAAGTATTTTGACCATCTTCTGCTGCTTTTCCAGGCTCATTAATAGGAAGCTGGTTTGGGAGCAGAGCAAATGAGACTCCAGTCAGTACCAGAGGTATCCCAGGCAGTGTTTAACCTACCATGCTACAACACCAGCCCCGAATTTACTCCTTGAAATGCCCCAGCAACCACTTCCTGGCTCATGATGTAGCTGTCCGTCTGTGCCTTATTCATGTGGCCAGCATGCAACAGACATCAGATAATGGGAATGAATGATGGTAAACTGCGAACATCAAAGCCAGGAGATGAGGCTGCACCATGCAGAGTGGCTGCTCTCCTATCGGATGGCCAGATACCATCTGGGATGAATCAGGATGCAGGCCTACTGAAGTATCAATGCAAGACTCAGTTCGCATTTGAAGATTCTTCCTCCTCCTCTTGTTTCCACTTCCTGTCATTTTCTTCTTCTTCCCATTTACAGATAAAACTGACCAGAATCCTAGGAATAAATGATTTTCTTGACCTTCCTCTGTGCTCTCACCCAGGCCTTTTCCCTTGGTTCCTGATTGCCATTTAAAACCAAGAGAACCACAGTGAAGATATTTTTGATTTATAAACATGACAAAATGCCCCAACAACCTGTTATTGATGTTTGCAGAGTTGAGATTCTACTACCTATCTAAGAGAGCAAGGATGTAATAAAAAAGATGATAAATAAAACTTTGAGGATATTTTGGGAATGAATTTATAATTAGCAAAATACAAATTTTATTAGGAAGATTGAAGGTAGAGCTAAGGAAGCATCCAAGAAAATAGTGTATCGGGGGTTGGGGGGAGAAGTGGTAGGCAGAATTCTAAAAAAAAAAACCTATGGTCAATAAATAGTACTTCATGTAGATTCTATCCTTGTTCCTTTTATTATTATGCAGTCTTGGATGGTTTCTAGGCTAGTTTTTATTTTTATTTAAATATGTATTTGTTTTTGAGGGAGAGAAGAGATTCAGAGAGATCTGTCTTGCTGGCCACTCCCCACCTGCCTACAGTGGCTGTGGGTAGAGCAGGCCCAAGTGTGATTACCCCTTGGGTGGCAGGAACCCAAACACGTGAGCCATCACCCCCGCTTCTCGGGAGCTTCATTAGCAGGAAGTTGATGCCAGGTGTTGGACAATGGTATTCTGAGTCTGTCTTAACCACTAGGCTAGATATTGCTGGCTCATGAATCACCTGGAAGTCCTCATAAAAAAGGCCAGAGGTTTTATTAGAAGGATAGAGCAGGTGGAAGAAACAGAGGAAGGGGTGAGAGGGTAATTGAGGGATTGTCATCTCTGAAGGGGCTGGAAGGGGGTGGGCTCACCTTAAAAAGGAGGAAAAATAGGTAAGATATAGAGACCCAGAAGGGATGGGTGACTATAGGCAAAGGCAGTTAGACAGTTCTTTGATAATGGCTTCTATTTGCCCTGGGAAGTAAGGATACTGCCATCTGTTGAGGTGTAGAGCTGAGTGAGGTGGTTGGGATGGGATGTTGGTAAGGAACTTTGTAGACGATGAAGTTTTTTTTTTTTTTAATGAAAAAGCCTAAATGAAGGATGAGAGAAAAAAAAAATCTGCTTTGGGAAATAAAGCCACTGGGGGAGTATAGGTGAACTGAAGGCCTACACTAGCTGATGGTAGAAGGTCGATTGTCCAGTCCAAACCAAAGTGAGGAACCACTGCAGCAGGGGAGATGAGCTGCTCTTGAAGGAAAAGGTGCCGGGTTGTTGTGAGATGATTACTATATAAAGAAAAAAATAGAAAAACATTCTCCCATGAGTCATAGGTCCCATTTTCATTGGCTTCCCCAGGACTGCTTATTTCCCTTTGATGTTTACAGAGGGACATGTGATTCCCCAGGGGAAAGGTGAAGGGTGTAATAAGGAGGGGTGCAGAGAGCGAATGGCAGCAGCCAGATCCAGAGCAAGGGGGGAGACTGAACCCCGCCGAGAGCCAGCCCTCATGGCAAAAGCTTTCTTCATGGCTTAGCCCACAGACACTTGCTGAGGGGCTTAGACGTGTGACTGCCTTTACTGCTCTGTCTTCAGCATCTAGAACAGAGCCTGACACAACATAGGTGCAAAATAAATATTTGGTGATGAATGGCATCCCCCATGCAGCTCTAGCCTTTTTTAGATGTTAGCACACAGGCCTCTCTTCTTTTGTTCTTCCCCTCTTTTAGAGATAATTTTCAGTGTTTGGGCCTGCTGTGGCCTTTTCAAAAGACAAATAGTCCTACTGCTGCTTCAAGGAGCCCACCACCCACCTGCTCTCAGAACCGCATCTTTCTGTTCTTGCTAGAAAGAGAGGCACAGCTTGCTTTACCAGAAACTTGCATAGGAAATGGTGCAATCTGGGCTGTTTTTCATCCTCCCTCAACCTCATTTCCTAAGTTAAAGCAAGAGAAATTTAAGGAATCTTAGGAATATGAAACTTCTCCAGAACGATCTTTATTGAGCTTGTGTTTGGAACCAGCTGAAATCCTGAAGGGCTGTCAAGCCAGCCAAGAATAAAAGAAAATGAGAAATAAATTAAACAATCCTCGCTAAAGTCTGAAAAAGATATCTAGAGCAGCTGCTATTTTTTTTCTTTTCCCAGAATGGTTTGCCTTTCCCCCAGTTTGTAATCATTGCAGGATTGTGTTAGATTATTTTAGGGTAGGAGGAGGGAGTTCAGGATTTTGGAAGGAGTGTGGTGTGGTTAAGTTGTGGCCTTGAAGCTTTGTAATGTACACAGCTGTGGCACATATGCTCACTCCCTCTCCTGGTAGGATGCCACTGCCCTGTGAGTAGGGTCTGTATTCATGGCCCTCTCTTCAGAGGTTTGTTCCCTTCTTCACCCCCTCCTTCCCAATTCAGTCTTTGTGGTTGTTGGGTCATCTCAGCAGGATGAAGGACCATTTCATGAAGAGTGCAAGAAAACGATGTGTAAATCTGCCAGATGGAGAGAGAACACTGTGCTGCATTCAAAATATTCCAGCACCAGAGGCCCCAGCATGCCCCTGTGCTGTGAGCAGTGCACAAAGGCGGCAAGCATTCTCCCTGAACACTCCACCTCCCCTTCGTGGGGAACTGGATTAGCTGGTTACAGAGATACCAAGAAGATAGGAGGAAGCAATCTGTAGAATGAGACTTGCTGGCCCTCTCATTCCTACCCATTGTGAGGCTAACCACCCCCACAGCTGAGCTATATATGAAAAAGGAACTCAAACTGACTTGCCCTTGGTCAGTCTGAGTAGATGTTAAGCCCGGACTGAAGCACGGAATTATTGTACCATGGCCTGGCCGAACGCATGCTTGGCTGAGTCATGCTCCACCAGGAATGCAGCTAGTCTGGAATGCAAAACAGGGGCCCAGATGCCTGACACAGAGCAGGAATTTATACAGGGGAAAGTCTTTTTCTAAGATAGCAAAAGACTACCTATATTCATGATAGCCAACACTGATCTTAAAAACAAGTCAAATAACACAAATTCATAAACATCTTTCTTTTTCGAAATTTATTTGCCAGCGTGCCAGAGAGTCAAAGAAAGGGTTGGCAGGGGTGGAGCATGGGAGCCAGTTACTGTTCACTGGTTCACTTCCCAAATGGCTCAAATAGCCAAGTCTGAGCCAGGGTGAAGGCAATAGCCAGAACTTAATGTGGGTGACAGGGGCCCAAGTACTTGGACCCCTCCCTGCTGATTTCCCAGGTACAGTTAGCAGGGAGCTGGATGGGAAGAAAAGTAGCCAGGACTTGAACCGTGCTCTGATTTGGGATACTGACATCACAAGCAAAGTTGCTTAACTTGCTGTGCCACAACATCAACTTTATAAACGTCCTTTTTCTTCTTATCCCTCCTCTCATTTACATTTCAGATTTCTCCTTAGGGGAAAATATTTATTTAAATTTGGAATGCATTTTCTTTTGCAGATGTTTATATATCTGTATTATTTATCTATTTAATCTGCATAGGTAAATATATACATATGTAGGTATGTATGTAGCTGGCTAGCTAGCTGTCATCTGTCTGTACTGTGTTTTGCTTTCATCTAAATGGAATCAGAGGGTGTGACTTATTCTTCAACTTCCTTATTTATTTGTTTTTAATTTAGCTGTGCCTCTTGGTATTCCTCCGTGTTGAAGTATTCTCATTCTTTTTAGCATGATTTTTCATGATTCAGATGCATCATTGTTGGCTTAACTGTGACTCCTTTTGATGACCCTCTAGGTTGCTATCCTGTCAGTTTGTACTAATACAAATTCAACAACAGAGTACAACCTTATTTTGGCTGCTTCCTTTTTTCCACTTATGCAAGTGTCTCTCTAGGGTGGATACCAAGTTTGGAAATCACTGCGTGAAAAGGTAGATGCATCCAAAATGTGGCAGGCTACTTCCTGGTTTATTCTCCAAAAACCTCACCTGTTTCCTTACATGCTTGCCAACATGCTTGATGCTTAGTATCAATCTTTTTCATTTACAGCGAGTCCAGTGTATTAAAAAATCATATCTGCCTTTCTATTTTTATTTGCATTTCCCCCAAAACTGACTGGTGAGACTGTATTTTTTTTTTCCAGATGTTTGGAATTACTTGTTCCTGTACTTAGTCTGTTTTCTGTTTTCTTGGCTCTCTCCTTAGGAATATATTGCTAGGCAGATTATTAAAGATGAGTGATGGCAAGGGACTACAAACCACGGACCCTGCTCTCCACTAGTACCTACCTAATATGATCCATTTGGAAGCTTAACTTGAGTTCAAAGTATCCTAATAAAACAGCAGCTCAACCAACACAGAATAACCTAGTTTATAGCTGTGTATGCACAGAGCCCCAGAGCAGACAACACCCAGATGTCAAAGACCAATGCCAATCCTGAGTGTCACAACCACGTCACTAGTCAATGACACTCATGCCTTTCAAGATAAAAGCCCCAAACCAGGAAGACAGAGTGCCATGTGCTCTCTTGACTGGCTGTTATTCTCTTCAAATATACTTTAATAAACTAGGCTTTCTATCCTTACTGTTGTTTCTCTGAACATTAAGTCATTACTCTAGACAGAAAAAAAGAAAAAAGGGATAAGCAAGTCACCGCGGATGACAACATGAGGACAGTTCTTATTGCTGTAAATATTGTTACACTTTTACCCTGTTTTTCTCTTGTTTACAGTTTCTTGACCAGAGTTAAAATTTGGTTATATGCTAATGTGTTAGTTGTTTCCTTTATGACTTTTTGGATTTTGCATGTAGTTTCAGGTCTTTCCTCCCCTCAAGCTCATAAACATGGTCTCATGCTAACTATGAGTAAGCAGAAAAGTTGAATGAGGTATTTTTGTGGTGGTCTAATCCTACATTATAATTTGTCTGCGTTATTGCAACGCCTCCTTTCTGGTCTCGCTGCTTCTTTCATTGCTGCCTCTCCAACTGTTCTCAATACAGTAACTGATGTGATCTTTTTAAAACATGAGTCAAATAATGTCACTTCTCTGAATCAAATTATCCACCCTTTTCACGTAACTCCAAGTAAAACCCAATGTGACTGCAGTGGCATCATATGTACCCCTGCACCCCATTACTTTTCTGGCCTCATTTCCTACTACCCTTATCCTGGTTTTCTTTCTTTCTTTCTTTTTTTTTTTGACACATAGTAGGTTCTCAATAAATATTTGCAAAATTCATGAATTTGATTCCCATTTATTTGGCAATGATATGGAAACATAAAATTTCTCATAAAGCTGCTGGAAAGAGTGTAAATTAGTAGAAACATTTGCAATTTCTGAATTTTTTAAAGCTTTATTTATTAGAAAGTCAGATATACAGAGGGGAGGAGAGACAGAGAGAAAGATCTTCCATTCTATGATTCACTCCTAAAGAAGCACGCACAATAGCTGGAGCTTAGCCAGTCCAAAGCCAGGAGCCCAAAGCCTCTTCCTGTTCTCCCACACAGGTACAGGGTGCCAAGGATTTGGGCTATCCTCTACTGCTTTCCCAGGCCATAAGCAGGAAATGGATTGGAAGTGGGGCCGCTGGGATATGAACAGGCACCCGTCTAAGATCCTGGTGCATGCAAGGCAAGGACTTGAGCCACTAGGCTACTGTGCCGAGCCCATAATTTCTGAATTCTTAGCATGAGCCTATTCCTTCTCTAGGCAGTTCCGCTTCTGAAAAGATTTTTTTTGTATGTGTCCAAATAGACTATGTGAAACGTTTATTGCAGACATGTTTGTAGTAGGGGTGGGAGGGTGGAGGTGGGAAGGAACTAAGAAGAAATGATCATAGGACAAGGTATCCTAATGAAATATATACACAATTTACTAATTGATGAATGACTTATCACTTTTGTAGAGTCTCTTTTATGATTTTGTCACAGGTTCTTTTTTTTTTTATTTTTTTGACTTATTTTCCTAAGTTTTTGGAGTAAATTCTATTTTTTGTTTGTGTTTCTGAATTTAATATACTACTGTTTTGTTTAAAAGCTTTTCAATGGCGCTGGTTGAAAATTGCCCTGGCTTTGGCAATAGCCATGGGTGAGATTCAGCACCTAGAGCCACCAGGAGCCTCAGCTCATCTCCCACTGTATGTGTGGAAAGGTGAGACCCAGGCCCCGACAGGCGCAAAACAGGAAACAACAAGCAGGTGTAAAAAGAAAACCAAAGAATCTTCCAGCCCCTGGGACAAGTAGCGTCCCACACCTGGATCGCACGCGGCCGCTGCCATGTGCGCATCCGGAGCTGGTATAGAGCCAGTGCGCCATTTGGCGGTAGGCTCCGCCTGCTGGCCGCACGGCTAGGGAGCTCTGGGATTTGGTTTCTATGATTGCTGCTTAGAAAGCTCCATGATGAACCTTCAGGGCCCTGGGTACATGAATCAACCCTAAAGATTCCCAATGATGTAAATCTCCCCCGATGGACCTCTGCCTAATATGGTCTCAACCCATGTGTTTTTAAAATTGTATAACCAAATATATTTTCAAAACCTTTTACTACTCAGAAATTGGACAGGAGAGCAAAGAAACCTTCCATCTCCTATGAACGTGTGAGGAAGCCAGGTAGTGTAACCTCTCAGGCACATAACAGGTAACCTGTAGACAATAGATTCAAGACAACATTAGACAACAGTAAAACTACAAAGATATATAGGGGGAATCAAGAGCGACCCTGACAACCTATTAACAGGAGGTCATGTGCACAGAGCAGTGGCGGACCACAGAGTGGAGCAAGTGGACAGGAGGAGGCTTGTATCCCAAACCTGGAGTCTCCTGGATCCCCACCAAGGGCTATCAGTACGGGCGCCAAGGACCACATCCCAACTGCCAAAGAGACCATGGGGGACTGGAATGCCTTCAGAGGCGGAGAACTCAGAGGACATCCCCACCCCTTTGGACCTACCCCACAGGATGGAAGAAGCTGAATCCTTCATCATAGGATCCAAGGCCATCGGAACAGCAACCAGGAAACCTGAGTGGTCTTCAGAAACAGAAGAACAGTAAACTCCCTTCAGGACTAGGGAGAGGAGCTATCTCTGGTTCTTACTTAGCTCCAACTTCAGGTCCCCACCCTCTCTGCAATGACCATGAGGGACACTCCAGAGCCCCCCCAACACACACACACACACACACACACACACACACACACACACACACACTCACACACACACACACACACACACACACACACACACTCACAAATTGGAATAGATAGGCAGAGAACAACAAGGAAGGCTTGGTCAGCATGGACTCACACACACCTTACTAGGTAGGACACAAAGAGTAAGTACTCCTCACCAAGTTATGGAAGATTTCTCTGCACACCCTTCCTAAAACTGTTTCGCACCTCAGTTGTTGAAATGTCTTGAAATAGTCACAGGAAGTTAAGACCATGCATCCAATTTTGACAAATTGGTTGCTCAACACTTTGTCAATTTATCCCTTAACGTTATATATTGTTGCTGATGCTATATTGGGGCTTTTAATTGACCGGGATTCTACTCTGTTGGCTCTGCCTTCGGACCAGGGAGGGTCTCCCCAAGAAGCCGCTGAACTTGACCGGACAATGAGATGCTGGACTCTATGCTTGGTGTATGCTTGCAATGAAGGAATCTCAACTAAACCTGAACTGTGGTTGTGCAACTTGGGGGGGGGGGCGGAATCCATTATGGGGGGAGGGGTGGGAGAGGAGTGGGGGAATACCAGTGCCTATATAGAACTGTGTCACATAATACAATGTAATTTAAAAAAATATATAATAATAAAAAAAGGCTAAATTGCTCTTACTAGATAACATTTTCTAATAATCACTCCGTATTCCTTATGTGTTTTCGGTAGGAAAAAAAAAAGCTTTTCAAATTTGTTACTGATTTTGAGCTTGATTTTCCAGCTTTTCTTTGTTTTGGATATCTGAGCTATAGTAGAATCATACAGTGAGTTGGAACGGTACCCTTTTCTCCTCATATTTATTGAATTGTTTCTACATAGTAGTTCTTGTATATCTTAGTTGAAAGTTTCATAAAAAACTCATTTGGTTCTGCTATTTATTAATGGGGATTATTTTTTGATTGATATCTGACCTCTCTCTGTATATGTATATATATCTAAGTACCTGTATATTCAGAAACCCTGTTAGTCTTGAGTTTATTTGAATCAATTGTGTTTCCTTATAAATATAATATTTCTATTACATCTATATGTCCAGGTTTATTACTGTAAGATTTTTAAAATAGACTTTTCTTTAAAATTAAAATTTAAAAACAGGCATTTCTAAATTTTGCTGGAAGTCTTATATTCCTTTCTTCTTTTTCGTTATTTATGTAAATCTCTTTATCAATAAATCTTAACACAAGTTTATTAATTTTATTAGTTTTTCCAAGTGCTTGCATTTGGTTTTGGTTTCACCTCCAGGGTATGTCTTCTTAGTGTCTTTTTTTATTTGCATTTATATGAACATTCTTTAGTTTCTTCAATTAGATGTCTAATTATTACCAATATATTTTTCTTTACTTTTAAAAAGTGATTTGTATTTGAAAGAGTTACAGAAAGACGGAAAGAAAGAGAGATTGAAGAGAGAGAGAAAGAGTCAAAGGCTTCCATCCTCTGGTTCACTCCCCAAATGGACTCACTGGCAGGAGCAGAGCTGATCCAAAGCTGAGAGCCAGGAGCCTCATCTGGGCCTCTCCATAGGTACAGAGACACAAGGACTCGAACCATTCTCCACTGTTTCCCTTGGCTACCAGTAAGGAGCTAGATAAGAAGTGGGGCATCCAGGACATGAACTGGTGGCCACATAGGATGCCAGGCCTAGCCCACCTAACCCATTATACCATAGTGCCAGTCCCATATTTTTCTTTACTAAAATAAATGAGCATATTCATTGCTAAGTACCCAGCACTGACTTCCTACTAGACAACTCCTAGCAGGCCACTGTTGAGGCTTCTCCATCATTGTACAGGTTTCTTACCTCAATGTGCGTATGTTTGCTCTGAGTTGATTTATTAATGTAGTTGTCCGTAGAGTTCTATAGAGTTCATCCCACCCACTCTTCCTTCTTTTTCTTTTCTTTTTAAAAATTTCATCAATTATATTTCTGATTCCAAGGATTTTGTTTTCATAACTATGCTTCATTTCTTTTTTCAAGAAATAACTGTATGTATATTATTATCTACTTAGTTCCCTTGAAAATCTTAAGTAGACTCACTTTAAAGAAGTAATTGTTGGATATTCAGTTATCTTCTTTCTGTCTGGTGTAAATTCTTTACATCGATGCTTCTGGCTTCTTACAGTATCTGCTCCCTCCCTCTCTCTTTTTTCCTCCTTCCCTCCCTCCCTCCCTTGCTTCTTCCCTTCTTCCTCTGCTTTCCTCACTGGCTTAGTCTTTAGTAATAAATGGTGACAACTGGAAAACAGATGTTTTTCCCTGTCCCACTCTATGTTACTAAGGAGGAGTCTCTGTGTCCTGCCAGAACTTTAGGGATGAAGTTTGTGCTAATCTGCGTAGTGGGTTCAGTCCAGAAGAGCCAAGTTGATTTATACCATAAAAAGCAAGAAACTCTTCCAAAGTAAAGAGTATGTCTGAGCAGAGACCAAAAGGTGGAAGAGCAACCATCCGGGTGGCCCAGGTAAAGGGCAAGCACAATAAAATGCCTGTAGAGGAATGTGCATGGTGTGTATGTGTGGTGGAGTCAACAAAAACATCTGCTGTGAGCCGGGGCGACGAGGCTATACAGAAAAGCTTTGTGTGTCAAGTTAAGAAACATTTTGGTGTGACAAAAGCATTGCATGTAGTGGTAGGATCACTGCATCTTTTTAAAAAATGCTTATTTTTATTTACCTCAAAGGCAGGGCAACACAAAGGGGGAGAAAGAGAGAATGAGGGAGGAATAGACGAAGAGAACTTCCATCCAAATGCCAATGACATTTAGGCCAGACACAAAGAGCTGGGCCAGACTGAAGCCAGGAGCCAAGAATTCAGTTCAAGTCTTCCACTGCAGTGTCAGGGACCCGAGTACTCAAACCATCATCTGCTGCCTCCCTGATTGCACATTAGGAGGAAAAGTGCTTGGAAGCGAGGTGGGACTCTTTCCCAGACACTCCCATGTGTGGGATGTGGTTATCCCAAGTTTTAGCTTAACCCACTGTGCCACAGCTCCCACCCCCATGCTTCTACCTGTGGATGGCATCTTTTACCAAAAGGGTTTGGGTTGCAGGTGTCTCATGAGGTTGTGGCTGCTACTCTGTGCTGCTTCCTTGGGGTTACTTGTGATGCTAATTGGAGGAGTACCCAAGGGGAAGGAGTGAAGGGCAGCCCTTAGAGAGTGGGGCTAGAGGGATAGTGAGAATGTTTGCCAAGTGAGGAGGCAGAATCTAGGTTTAGATCAGAGGAGCTAGCATCCCAGCTGGGAGGACCACTGCATGAGTTGTCATGTCTAAAAGGAGTTTTGAAGATGAAGGTGGGAGCATGAGTGAAGTTGAGATCTCAGCCTCCTCATTTCACTGCTCCCCTACTTGTGAAATTCCTGTTGGTCTTTCAAGCTCATCTGAAATGCCAGCTTCTCTCTGAAGGCTTTCCTTTAGCTCCAGCTGCAAGGTGTATTTTCTCTTTGGAAACTTGTATTTTACAAGTGTTTTGTGGCTTTGCAGTCCCTTTAAGGTGTAAAATCTTTGAAGATGGGTTTGCTTCTCAGTATATCCTTGGGCACCCGAGATCACTCTGTACAGCTCTCTGCTACAAAAATAATAGTTGAACTGAATCTGTACTTTCTCAGGAAAAGTACATCCTACAGGGTTTAATAAATATGAGTCTTAAATAATGAAATAGTTCCAGGAATTTGAATATTTCAAAGCTCCATCCATAGAAAGCCTGAATAATTCATGCAAATATCTGAAGAAAAGAACAAAAACTTATCATCTAATAATTCAGTACACTGCTCTTTATTTTGGTTCATAAAAGGAGACTTCACACTTAGTTTTGGTGGGAAGCTCAGCTTCAGAAGCTTTGAAATGGAGATTTAATCAATTACATCACAATTATATTTGAACATTGAAAAGAAGCGTTATTCAAAAGGCAAATTCCAAACTTATGCCTTTTTCAAAGGAAGTGTCATTTGGAAGGAAACTGATTCACACCATGAAATATGTGGCATTTCTCTCAGTTTCCACTCTCTTCTAGGATACTGGTGGGCTCATGTGATATATAGACATGTGCTTAATCAAATTTAGCTTGACTTCTCAAGTTAAGAAAATGTATATGAACTATTTCCGAGATAAGCAGAGGCACTTTCTTTTTATAGCACACATCTTCTTAGGCTGCTGTACTTGTCTTATTCCTTTTTTTAAAAACTTGGCTTTGTTTATAGAATGTATAAATTGCTATTCCCTTAGAACAATACTAAAACCCATCAAGCTAGGTGGTGTTTTAGAGTGTTTTGTTTTTTCTTCAATAAAGAATATTGCACTATTTATTTACTATTTGTATGAGAGAATTTTAGAAAATTCATGGAGAATATAATGAAGATATCTGGTTTTGGTGTAAAAACTTGAAATCTATGCATAATTTCATAATATACATATTCATGATCTGTTTGAATACTCATTTTTTTTTAAAAAATTAATATATCAAAGAGACAGATTAAACTGATCCTCTATCTGCTGGTTTACTCCCCCAATATTAGCAGCATCTAGGGCTGGACCATGCTTAATGCAGATTAAAAGGAGAAGCTCTATTATTCATCTGAGAATGGAACTTGAGTGTTGGACACACGCCTTTTGATTGATTATTGAGCTGAGTGACGCTGAGTGAGTCAGCTAATCTATGAGGTAAAATCAGAGGGTTATTGCCTCCCATTCTGTGATTCTATAATTTATATATCACCAACCCAGGTGTTTGATGAGTTCTGAAAATTGAAGACAAAATGCCAAGTGCCACCGTGAATGTGGTCCCCTGGGCTGAGTCTCAAGCAGGAAGAGCATCGGCAGGGCCTGTCTTTGTGCTTCACCTGGAATCTGTCAGAGGTCGCACACACCAAATCTCAGGGGTGCACAAATGCCACCAGAACTAGAGGAGGTGGAGAGGAGCATGATGGGATGTTCCTAAATTGAAAAAAAAAAAAAAACCTTCACTAGCGAAGTTTCTAATTTTATTTCAAATGACTTGCAGGTCTGAAAAATGATTGAACTGTCACATATGTTTATATGAATAAGTAGTACGCAAAAGGACCAGTTACAACACAGTAATTCACCAAGGTTAATCTTTGAAGAGTCTCATTTTTACAGTCCATTTAAAATGTTGTAGACTTTAAAATCTATTTGGCTGTTGTTTCATAGTTTGTCTTTTGTTCTTCAAAGCTTTTTCTCAGAAGTTCAGAAAAAATATATGGTATGTTAAAATAAAAAATGTAGTAGGAGAAATATTGCATGTTGCAAAAAAAGACAAACTCTCAGTGAACCATATATCAGACACAGAATTTATTTACTATATAAAGAATATTTTGTCCATGAGTTTTGCAATGTAACTATTCAAGATACAGATTTGAAAATTTAAAATTTTATTTTTATTGACAAATAACAATTATAGAAGTTATCTACCAGGTAAATATAATGCTTTGATACGTGTATGTATTGTAATCAAATTAGACTAAGATGTCACCTCATATCCCTGTTTTTTTATGGTGAGAACATTTAATGTCAAGATATACATTTTTTATTATAGTTGACAGAAATAAGAGTAAAGATTTTGTGGCTGAATTTAAAAGCTGTAAGAAAGCCTGCTTATATATAATTATATGTTACCTTTGAGGACATCATGAATACAGAGTACTCATTCATGTTAGAATTATTATCTATTCTTTAAAAAGAAAGCATTATATTAAAAATGTCCAATATTCAGGTAACTTTGAAAACCAGATGATATTATTTCCTAGCTCTTTTGGTCATTGCTTGCTGTTGGCCTGGTAGCAGTGATTCATGCAGTACTTGTAGTTTGTAGCATCATGCAGCAGATTGAAAGGATTGTGCATGAAATTTGGAACACTATTCTTGCTTCAAAATTGTGCAACTTCACTAGAATTCTGTTCATCAGAGAATGTAGTCTCACTAAAATTAAATAATTCGATTTAAAATCTTCTAAGGCTTCCATGGAATACATACTCCAGAGAGAAATGTGACTGAATTTCACTTCTTAGTCAGTGTTTTGTAACTTATATGTACAAGTAAAAAAGAAAGCTTTTACTAATTCATCATGTCTTTTTGGAAAATAGGTCACTTTCATTTACATGTGTTGAAATACAGCTTTGTAAAAAAGTAGTTTTTTTTTTTAATAGATAGGGATTCATTTAAAGTTATAAAGACAAAGCCTGTAACATTTAAGTTTAAAGCAAGAAAGAGTAAACTGAAATATAAATACAAAAGGACAAACATTTTTGAGTTAGCCCCCGATAAGGGTAGCAGATTTAATTGTACAAACAGGTTCCACAGACCACCATAAGGCATTTTTTTTAAAAAAAGATTTGTCTTTTTTTGAAAGGCAGGTTTACAGAGAAAAAGAGAGAGAGAGAGAGAGAAAGAAAGATCTTCCATCCGCTGTTTCTGTCTCAGCCCTTGCTGAGCTGATCTGAAATCAGGATTCTAGGAGCTTCTTCCTGATCTTCCATGTGGGTGCAGGGTCCCAAGGCTTTGGGCCTTCTTCTATTGCTTTTTCAGGCCACAAGCAGGGAGCTGGAAGGGAAGTGGAGCAGCTGGAATAGTAGCCAATACCCATGTGGGATTCTGGTGCATGCAAGACAAGGACTTAAGCACTAAGCTCTTGCACTAGGCCCTGCATCGAGTATTTAAAGGGGAATGCTTAAACACTGATGGTGGAAATATGAATTAAACACTATGGAAAACAGTATGGAGATTTGTTAAAAGACTAGAAACACAAATTGCCATTTGATTCAACAATTCTCTATTGGGTATATACTCCAAAAATATGAACATGTTGTTTCAAAGTGATACCTGGACTACTATGTTTATCATTGTTTATTATAGTTAAAATTTGGAATCAACTAAGGTGTCCATGGTCGGATGAATGGTTAAAGAAAATGTGGTATATAAGCAATGGAATGTTATTCAGCAATAAAAGTGAGATTCTATCATTTGCATCAAAATGGATGCAATATCAGGTTGAGTGAAATAAGCCTAACACAAATACTGCAGTTAAGAAAAAAAAAAGGAAAAATTAAAAAGCACAAACAGAAACGAAGAAATGCCTGTGTGTATCAGTATTGCTTTAATTATAGTTTTATGAAACTTTGTTTTATTCTTTCTCAAAGCAGTAGTTGAGAATGTGGTGCTACTATAGTTATAGTGATCTGTGATTATTTTAAAATGTACTGTATATAGGTGAGATGGTAATTTTCCATTCAATTATTGTATATAGCCATGGACTGTATTCCTGTTAAGCTATGATGTTTTTGTGTTTCACTTATTAAATTTTTTACTTGGTGAAACATTCAGCCTTTTTACTATAATGTAAGTTTAGAATATGTTATCTCAAGAATTAAAAAAAAAGGAAAGAAAATGGGAGGGAAGAAGGGAAGAAAAACTGGGAGCAAGCAAGAACAGAAATATTATAGTCTTAGAATTTTATCTACAAACAATATTGAATCTGTGAAAAGCTAAAAATAAAAAATAAAATAAAATAAATTGAAAGTTAAGAATCAGTGGGTGAATTAGGATAATTATTGCATGCAAATTATCCTTACTCTAGGTAAAGAATTAATTACATTTTTGTTTTTTCAGAAGCGACCTCAAGAACCCCTAACAGCAAATTGACTTACATCATATTTGGCCTCAAGAGTCGTTAACTGAGTAATTCTCCTGTGGTAAAACTCTCCATTTGAGGCCATTTGCATTAGAAACTAATCCATTTGTAAATCTTATATATTTCATCATTTTGGATCTCCATGCTTTTTTGAAATTTACTTTTAAAAACAAATTGGATGGAATTCATGACCATGGCTGAACTTTCACCAAAGTTTAGAATTGGACATGAAAACCCAAGAAGTTTCTAGTTTTCTCCCCCAAAGGATTAAATGCCTCTGAGAAGTCTAACTTAATTTATTTCAGAAGTATTACAGATATTCTTTTGCTGTGGTTTGGTTTTGTTTCCTTCTTGATAAAATTCTGTTTTCCTTCCTCTTCCTCTTCACTCTATTACTTAATGTGGCCCCAAAGTGTGCTACAGTTCTCTAAATCACTTCTCTAAGCAAATACTCATATATGCCTTATGAGAGAACTGAAAATTAGGAGCTCAAATTCTTCTTTTCCTCTTGTTCCTTTTATTTTCCACTTTTGATATAAGGACTTTTTAAAATTATTTTTGGAAGGCAGTTACAGAGAGAAGGAGGGACAAAGAGAAAGAGAGGTCTTCCATCTGCTGGTTCAAATGACTGTAAATGCTGCTGTAAATGACTCAGCACCCAGAGCTGAACCAGTCTGAAGCTGGGAACTGGAAACTTTTTGCAGTTTCTCATGTGGGTGCAGGGGCTGAAGTTCTTGAGCTATCCTCTGCTGCTTTCCCAGGCTGGAAGGCGGGAGCTGTATCAGAAGGGGAGGACTAGGACAGACACCCATATAGGGTGCTGGTGACACAGGTGGAGGCTTAGGCTAATATGTCATGGTGCTGGCTCTAAGAACTTTAATTAAAAAGCAACAACGGGGGGAATCCCAGTGCCTATAAAACTGTATCACATAATACAATGTTAATAACAATTAAAAAAAAAAGCAACAACAGGGCCCGACGCGGTGGCGCAGTGGTTAAGGTCCTCGCCTTGCACGCCCGGGATCCCATATGGGCACCGGTTCTAATCCCGGCAGCCCCGCTTCCCTTCCAGCTCCCTGCCTGTGGCCCGGGAAAGCAGTGGAGGACGGCCCAAAGCTTTGGGACCCTGCACCCGTGTGGGAGACCCGGAAGAGGCTCCTGGCTTTGGATAGGCATAGCATCGGCCGTTGCGCTCACTTGGGGAGTGAATCATCGGACGGAAGATCTTCCTCTCTGTCTCTCCTCTTTGTATATCCGCCTTTCCAATAAAAAAATAATAAAAATAAAAATCTTTTAAAAAAAGCAACAACAACATTTATTTACTTATTTGAAAGGCAGACTAAACGAGGGCTGAGGGTGGGGGCTGTGGGGAGAGAGAAAGGAAAAGAGAAAGTGAGATGCTCATTTACTGGCTTACCCTTCAAATATCTGCAATAGCTAGGTCTAAGCCAAGCCAAAGCCAGGAGCCAGACTATGTACATTTATGTCTCCCATGTGGATTGCAGGGGTCCTAGTACTCGAACCATCAGTCATTAGCTGCTGCCTCTAAGTGTGTTAGCAGGAAGCTTGATGAATCAAAGGTGAGACTCTGACCCAGACATTCATATTTGCAGTGCAGTCGTTCAAAGCAGAGGCTTAACTCATTGTTCCATAATGTGTTTCCCAGCATTCCTGTTTATCCTTATTTGTTTATTTAGCTACTATTCCGGCACTAAATCATCAGCTTATCCCTTTCTCTTTGAACCATATTGAGACACAGTGCAATGTTAAAAAAACAAGTAACCTATGTTTGTTTCCCATGTGTCTGATCCCTGGCTTAGCAAGGAAGAGCTTAAGAAGCCTCCTTTATTCCTTCAAGTAGGATGGCTTTGGCTGATGTCTCAGAAGCAGTGAATCATGTGGTTCCATGTGCCCATGCTTTCCTCATGACTCATCTATTTCTCAACTGGTGAGTCTCTGCTGCTCGAATGCCTTGTACCGATGGACAACTATACCACTGATCCCAGCTCGGTCTCTCTTTCTCTCTAGGGCTCCTCAAGTTCTGTGTAATTCCATCTATACTAACATACAGGTCAGTAGTGGTAATGTACAGTGACTTGATTTTGCACCTTGGTGAATATAAGATACTTTCAAATAATTCAATTGAGCCTCACTGAGCTTGATTTTGCAAATGGAGAAAAGGAAGCAAGTAATTGAGGATATATTTCTGCAAACATTTTTCTTTGATTTATTTGAAAGGCAGATATGAGAGAGAGAGAGAGAGAGAGAGAGAAGAGAGAGATATGAATCATCTACTTGGTGATTTGCTCCCCAAATGCTTGCAACAGGTGAAGCTGGGCCTGATCAAAGCCGGAAGCCTAGAACTCAGTCTGGAGTGACAGGGACCCAAGTACTTGAGCTGTCACCTGTTGCCTTCCAATAGCAAGAGGCTGGGATAGGAAATAGGAAGCAGGGCTGAGACTTGAAACTAGGTGTTGTGTGAGATGCAGGTGTCCTTTGCTGAATCTTAATGGAGCATGTTCTCTAAGCTTTTTTCCCAACAAGTCTTTCCTAGATGCCTTCCTATGTAAATTCCTAGTTAAGTAAGGAGCTGAAGATTTTTGCAGATTCTGGAATTTGAGTGCCAGATTCTTTCATCATACAAATCATTTTAAGAACTAGCAAGATCAGCACCTCTGATATCCGTGAATGCATTTATTGCACACTTTCTGCATGCAGTATAGTTATGTTAGGTTGTGTATGGAGAAACAGAAATAAAAAGACATGGCCCCTGATGTATCAAAGTACTTTATTTGTAGAAATGCGGGATTAAAAAGGTAAGTTTATTTTGGTTTAAAAACCTTTTGAAATCCATGCATAATTTGTTAATACTATTCTGATGGAGCTTGTGAAGACCCTTTGTATGAACATTTCAAGAATGCTTTGCATCAAAATAAGTTTATCTTTACATTTAATTTTCTATGAATTTTCTGAAGCCCCTTTGTTTATGGTGTCTTATACTCTGGTTAGGAAAACTATAAGACAATTGATGACATTTTACTCCATCTCATTGGCAACACAAAATTGTTTTCGCTTTGCAATGGTCTTGTCTTTTCCACAACATTCCTGTCACAGCCAAAACTCCTCTTTATATAACCCCTCCAAACAAGCTCTCTTTTGCTTGAATGTAGGGTCAAATAAGCGTTCATTTCTCCCACATGTCCTGGCTTGACTTTGCAGTACATATAGTAATTTCTTTTCTTGTAGGTGTTGCACTAGGTTTTTTGTGAAGATGTTCTAGGCCATTTTCAGCTGGATATAACTACACTTGGCTGGATTCCATTCACAAGTCTCATAGGGAATACTCAGACACACCATTTTTTTTTTCCCCCTGGCTATTTCTATGTGAGGTTGCCAGGCAGTCCAAGGGTCTTCCCTCCTCCTATGCCTAGATCCTTTTATCAGGATCCTTTTATCCTTGCAGTGGGATGGAACTGGTGTGAATGAGAACATTCCGTTGTACTACACTGAAGGCACAGTCTAGCAACTCAGTTGGGATTCTGTCTTTTGGGAAGCCCTTTTTTTAGGGGCTAGTGAGATAAGAGGAGCTATTATTGTTCCTGCCTGACAGAAAATCACCCACTTTCTCTCCCTTTAGCCTACTTTTGGGTCCTTGACTCTGCTGTCTGCTGGGTGAAGGAAGACAGTCCCGCTGGTTGCTTTACTCTAGGGTTCCCTAAAGGAGGATATTTGGGGTAGCAGTTCACATACTCTTTGCATGTTACTGTTGCTTTCTGTTTGTTAAATCTTTCCCTTTCAAAGTGTATAGTAATAGAAATGGGGATGGGAAAGAAAGAGGAATATGAGGTAGGTGAAAATAATGACAAACTTAATTTTTGTTGTTCTGTGGAGTCAGCATCTTGCTATGCCTCTCCCTGCATTCCACCTTGGTTCCAGCTGGGCCTTTTCTGGCTCAGTAGGCAAGCAGTGTGGCCCAAGATGCTTCAGGGTTAACAGGCTCTCAGGTGATGCCTGTGCTGCTGGTCCCTGGACCACACTCTTAAGTTGCCTGGGTCTATTGAGGAATGATAAATGAAAAGCACTAGTCCCTTTTAATTTTGATATTGTTTACATAGTTGAGTGGGATGCGTGTCCATGTGGGTGGGTCAAGGTATGGAAGAAGGTAGATGGGACAAAAGTTTCAATTCTTTTTTTCATGTTCTCCTGCTATGTCTATGGAAGGGGAAGAAGATGGGATACTCCTTGCTGTCAGAGTTACATCAGCATGCGGGAATGGGGACGGTCATCTAATGCCTTAGAGACTCTGATGTGAGAAAGATGTGTTCCAAGGGTGTTACTTGAGTGGTTTTTGTAGTAATGAGACATTGTCAGCTTTGTTGCACCAAGGCTGAGGAAACCTTTCGATGATCTGTTGGCTGACCCAGTCCACACTAGCACATCCACAGACCCAGACAGTTGCTGCAAAGCTTGATCAGGAGAGTTGTTGACTTGTCCTGCTTTCCATCCTCTGACAAGGCATTTGCCGTCCACTACAGGCCTAGATGAGCTGGTTGTCATGTCCCCTGGGTGCATCTGGGCATACTGTCCACTGCACAGGCATCAGCAACTGCAAAGGTCCTGATACATGCACTTCAAGGTTGGACCACCCATTCTGTGATTTGTGGCTGTTGTTTGAGTCCACTAGTTGGGGAGTACTCCAAGAAACCTCACCTGGGGTGACCTAAATCTTGACTCTTTGTGTACCAGCCAGTGCAAAGTCAGGTTTGGTCTGCCATCTGCACCAGGCAATGGACTTACATGTGACTGCAGCTGCTGATCAGTTCTACTCCCACCCTTACCTCTCGCACGAACCAACAGGTGCTGTGACCTTGACTAGCCCACTCCAAGCCTGGTCCTCACAAACACTAGTGGATTTCCTGGTCTATTCAGGGCAATCCCCAACAGCCTCCACCACATCTTCCCCCAGTCCTAGTCTTTGTCTGTGCCAGCATGTGCTGCAGGCTAGGCAAACTTATCCCATATTCCAGCTGGCTTTCATGCTTATCTGTGGATGTTGCAGCTTAGCTCAGCCCAACATGACCCTCTATCTGGCCCACACGTATGCCAATGAGTGCTGACATCCAGGCCAGCCTAACCCATTCTCAGCCCTCACTCTTGTGCTCAGCAGTAGATGCTGCAGCCAAGCCAGGGGAGTGCTCACAGTTCGCTTTCTGGGCTTATTCCTAGCCAGAATCTTGTGCTTGCCAGAGATTATTGTGGTCCAGGCTTACATGACTCACACTGGGACCCATTCCCAGTAACTGCCAGCAAATTCTTTGGCGTGGCTCGGCCAGCCTGCTCCCATTCTGGCTTTTGTGCATGCTAGAGGATATGGCAGCTGGCCTGCTCCCAGTCCCAGCTCTCATGTTCACCAGTGGAAACAGTGGCCAAGCAAGGGAATCCCCGGAGTTCCCCTACCAGGCCCACTCCCAGTCCCAGGTCCTGTGCATATCACTGGGTAATATGGCCTAGTCTGACACAGCCAACCTCCAGTCCCAGCTCTTGCCAACAAGTGTAGCAGCCTAGCCCAGCCTGGCCTACCCTCAGCCCTGACCTTTATGTAAATTGGTGGGTTTGAAGCCCAAACTCAACCTGACCTACACCTGGTTCTGGCTCTCATTAATGCCAGTGTGTGCTGTGGGATGGCCCAGCCTCATTTGTCCTTAGACTTGGTCCCACACAAATGTCAATGGATGGTGCAACCCTACCTAGCCTGGATTTCCCCCATTCCCAGTTTTTAAGATCACCAGTGGGAGCTGTAGCGTACAAGGGGAGTTCAAGTTGCTCTACCAGGCCTCCTCCCAATAGCAAATCTTGCATGTGCCCGCAGGTGCTGCCATCCAGCCTGATATGGTTTGCCCTAGTCTTGGCATTCACTGGCCTAGCCTGACTGGCCTACACCCATTCCTGCCCTCACTGGTGAGTAGTACCAGTTACTTAACCATCTTTCATAAAATAATATTTGACATTCACTTAGCACTGAATTTGTGTCTGACCCTGTTTTAGGTGTTTTGCATCTATCACCTTGTGTAATCACTACAATAGTTTTGTGAGATGGGAAAAGCAATTATTTGCCTAACTTTATAGATGGTGAAATCAAGGTACAATTTAGTTAATTTATTAAATATTATAGTAGGCGGCAGACCTAGAATTCAAATTCAGTCTGGCTCCGGAGTCTGTGTATGCAGTCTTGTTTCTCTCCAACATTTTGTAAACTTATTACCCCTTTCTAGACATCTGTTATCTTTTTTATTATTTTTCCACTTAAAGTGTGGAACCCAGATTGAAAATATTGTTCCTGACAAGATGGACTAGCTGTGAATATCATGAATATCATTGTAATATTAACTCACTATGGGATTAGTCACACTGTCAACTTTATTACTTCTGTGAATTTGATAATTAGAGCCACTTCTGAAGAATTAGCCATAGGGGGCCTGGTGGTGTGGCCTAGTGGCTAAAATCCTGGCCTTGAATGCGCTGGGATCCCATATGGGTACCGGTTCTAATCCCGGCAGCTCCACCTCCTATTCAGCTCCCTGCTTGTGGCCTGGGAAAGCAGTCCAGGACGGCCCAAAGCTTTGGGACCCTGCACCCGCGTGGGAGACCTGGAAGAAGTTCTTGGATCCTGGCTTCGGATCAGCATAGCACTGGCCATTGCGGTCACTTGGGGAGTCAATCATTGGACAGAAGATCTTCCTCTCTGTCTCTCCTCCTCTCTATATATCTGACTTTCCAATAAATAAATAAAGCTTAAAAAAAAAATTAGCCATAGGATCCCAAAGTGGCTCTGTTTTTTTTTTTTTTTTTTTTTTTCTGAACAACTAGAGGCTGTGGAGTTCAGCTGAGGCTGGCAGTTCTGGTTAAGCACTGAAGTAGCAACAGAAGCAGCTCCAAAACAATCTGTTATTGTTCATTAGCCCAAGGAGAGTGAGTCTGGCAGGGACAGCTGAGCAGGGATGGCAGAAAAAGGTGGTATAAAGTACTGTCAGGCTGAGAAGATGGATGATGAGTCCAGCAAAAAGTGAAGTGGAACGCCCGAGACAAGCTAGAGTATTCTAAGTTTGCCACATCCTGATCAGGGAATCCAGGGATTTACTCATTCATGAATCTACCCTTATTAACTAACCATCTACAATGTCCCAGTCACCGTGCTGAATGTTGGTAATTCAGTGATAAACCAGAGCTGCTCATTCTAATGGAAGAAACCGACAAGACAAAACTAAAGCACACATTTGAAATAAGGTAAGTCATTTGCAGGCTGTAATAAATGTCTTGAAGGAAGCAAAGGTCAAAGACCAACGTAACCACGGAAGGTCCTATTTTATGATGGGTGGTTAAGGAAGGCCTTCAGCTGAGGTCTAAAATCAGAGAAGTTAAGCATGTGAAGAATAGAGAAAATGGCATGTCAGGCAAGAACCAGTTGTTCAAAAGCCAAAAGGTGAGAAAGAGCAGGGCATGGAAGAGATGGTCTGGCAAGGAGTTTTGGAAACACATAGCCATTCTTTGGATACTGGCGAAAATTCGTAAGAGTTAAAGCTGAGAATAATGGATATGAAACAAAACCAGTAGTCTGACAGGTTGGTCAAATCTCACTTGTAATGCTGTGTTGAACACACAACCTTCTACAAGGCACATGGCTGCAGTGTCTGAAATCAGCAATTATTGTTAAAGCAAGGCTCAGTATTAGTCAGACTTTTGTGTTTTAAAGTCCATCTCTGAGCTTTTAGGATATAATCCTTACAAAGAAAGATTGGTCTTCCAGAGAGATTCAGCTAAAATTCACATTGAATCCCCACTGTTTGTTTTGCTTAAAGTGGGTCCTCACCATCATTAGTAAGTGCTTTTCATGATCTGACTTTTACCACTTTCATCTCCTGCCACATCCCTTATTGTGAGCCGTAGCTATACTGAGCTCCTTGCTCTTTATCGAAATAACCATGTTTTCACATCTTTTCCTTTTCTTATTGGATTCATACTTGCACCTACCCTCAACTAATCAAATCCATTCTTTAGAATTTAGTTCAAGTATCCCTCCTCCAAGAAGTGTACAGACCAGGACAATGGTTAGCCTCCAACACTTTTTCCAACTTCCCTATAAAACCTTAAACTTTTTGAGGTAAATCTGATTGTGGTTTTCATTTGAAGGATAGTAGCCCTCAGCATTTTTTCATGTGTCCATTGACCATTTGTATTGTATCCTTTGAAAATACCCTATTTATGTCCATTGCCCATTTTTAAACTGGATTATTTGTTTTGTTGCTGATGTGTTTCTTGAGCTTTTCTTTATAGCTACTGAATATTAATCCTCTATCAATTTTTAATGTGTGAATATCTTTTTCCCACTGCCTCTGTTGACCATTTCCTTGCAGTGAAGAAAAATCTTGGCTTGATGTAATTCGATTTGTTTATTTTCACTTTAATTGCCTATGTTTCTGGAGGCTTTTCCAAGAAGTTTGTCTACAGCTTTCTTATAGGGTTTCCCTGGTGTTTTCCTCTTGTAATTTGATATCAAGTCACAGATTTAGAACTTTGATCCATTTAGAGTAGATTTTTGTATAAGGTGTAACTTAGTGGTGTTTCGTACTTCTGCACATGTACATCCGATTTTTCCAGCACTGTTTTTTGAAGAGACTGTCTTTTCTCCAGGGATTGATTTCAGATGATTTGTCAAAGATTAGATGGTAGATGTATGGATGAATTTCTGGGTTTCTATTTTGTTCCACTGTTCTAGCTGTCTTTTTTTGTGTGTGTCAGTACAAGCCTATTTTGATTATAATTGTGTTGTAGTATTTCTTGATGTGTTGTATTGTATGTATTGTGATCCCTTTGGCTCGGTTTTTATTGTTTGAGATTGATTTTGCTATTTGAGATCTCTTTTGTTTCCATAAAATTTTTTTCTGTTTTTTTTTAAAAAGATTTTTGAATTTTTATTACAAAGTCAGATATACAGAGAGGAGGAGAGATAGAGACGAAGATCTTCGATGATTCACTCCCCAAGTGAGCGCAATGGCCAGTTGATCCGAAGCCAGGAGCCAGGAACTTCCTCCAGGTTTCCCACGTGGGTGCAGGGTCCCAAAGCATTAGGCCGTCCTCGACTGCTCTTCCAGGCCACAAGCAGGGAGCTGGATAGGAGGTGGAGCTGCCAGGATTAGAACCAGTGACTATATGGGATCCCGGCACATTCAAGGCGAAGACTTAAGCCGCTAGGCCACCATGCCGGGCCCTGTTTGCATAAAATTTTAACATTATTTTTTTCTAGATCTGAGAAAAATTCTGGTGTTTTGACTTGCTCACATTGAATCTGTAAATTACTTTGAGTAGTGTGGATATCTTAATATTCGTATTATTATCAATAATAACAATATTAATTTTAGTCCACAAACATGGAAGATTTAAAAATTTTTTTGTTTCTTCTGCTATTTCTTTCCTTAATACATTGTAATTTTCATTGTAATGGTCTTTCACTTCTTTGGTTAAATTTCTTCCAAGGTATTTAATATTGTTGGTAACTACCATGAATGGTATTGATCTTACAAGTTCTTTTTTAGCCATTGCATTATATTTGTATACAAAAACTGTTGATTTTTTAAAATTTATTTATGTTTATTGGAATGGCAGACTTCTAGAGAGGAAAAACAGAAAAACCTTTCATCTGCTGGTTTATTCCCCAAATGGCTACAATGGTCCGAGCTGAGCCAATCTGAAGCCAAGCGTCAGGAGCTGCTTCTGGGTCTCCCATGTGGGTTAAAGGATCTTGGCCATCCTAGCCTGCTTTCCCAGGCTACAAGCAGGGAGCTGGAAGGAAGTGGAGTACTGGAACATAAAGTGGTGCATGCAAGGCAAGGACTTTAGCCACTAAGCTACCATACTGGGCCCTCTAATTAGAATCTTACAAATGTGTTCAAAACCACAGTAATTAGCTTGATCCATCCCTTTCCTGTCTTTTACAGTTGTAACATTTTAAAAAATTGAATTTCCAGCCTTAATTTCTTTATATATTTTATACCTACCTCTATGTGCACATAAACAAGACTCAATGTTTACTTACTTGTTTCCCATTTTTATGAAATTCTTCTCACTCAGTTTTCATACACATCTTCTAGTTCATTAAAAGCCCACAATTTATCCTTACAGAACTGAAATTGTTATGCTTTTTTCCTCATGAAGAATGCACGAATGGGGAAAAGATGTATTTGGTGTGACATCATTGGATTGCATCAAATCAGAGACAGCTTTTCCATGGCTATAATGAAATGCCTGAGGTGTGCTAACCTGGTGAAGAAAATAATTTTATTTAACCCTGATTTGGATTCCGGAAGCCAAATAGTGCAACATAGGCTTTTGCAAACCCTTTTGAACACCTCACTACAGGGTGTATTGTAGCGGTAGAAGTGCATGTAAGAATTGGCAAACATAGTGGCCAAACAGGAAGTCAGAGAGCATGGCCATATGGAACCAGACTCAGACTTTACATCATCCTACATGCATCATAAGCCTTTTGAAAAATTTATTCTTTTGATATTAAAAACAATCTAACTTAGTTACTTAAAAGAAAAAAGGTAAGTGCTGAAAGAAGCAGAATGTCAGAAAATGACATGAAATAGTATATCATAGAAGGCAAAGTATAATTCTGTATTTTCTTAAAAGTCAACTCATCTTTGGGGAATAAAGTAAATTGAACCACTGACCCAAACAGATTTTCATCTACATTTCAGATGATACCTTTTGTGTCACTGTTTCCATGAAGCTTTCCAGAATGTTCCTTTTTTCTTTTTCTGTGAAAATTACGTCCTCCTATGAACTTATATTGTACTTGCTTCCCTTAAATGATCTATTGCACATTGTGTTTGCTTGGTTTGTTTACATGGCTTTGTTAATTGGCTGATTTTTTTTGAGAACAGAGTTCATGTCGTATTTAAATCTCCAGTGTTAGGTGCTCAGTAGACAATTAAGGTTGAAGAATGAAAGATTCACATCATGAGACATCTGTTAGAGTTGGCCTTGGTTTTGGATGATAGAATAATTCAGCAAAAGTTAGCTTAAAATTTGGAAAAGTGGATTTTATTTTTCTGTTTTCAGCTGGACCTACAGAAAGGATGTTTCATATAAAATTTTGTAAATGATTAATACAGGAAAGAAATCACTGAAAATGTGTAGATATTTACTATATACGATGGACGTTTATGAATACTCAGTTAATTTTTTGAAACCTTAGTTTTACAAATTGCTGAAAACTCAGACATGAAAAATTTCCTGTTCTCATTTTGGCATTCAATTTTATCAACCAATAGGATCTTCTCATTCTTGTATTCTTACCTTATGGGACACAAGGAATTTGTCTTATTGGGATTTCTGATTAAATGAAATCATTTTTCTAAAATTCTTAGTGCAGTATATGGCAAATATTCATGGTAAATACTAAGTAAACATGAGCTTTATTATTAGTTAATTCCAGGATTAGAAGCACCCAGCGATGTGTTCCTTGTATTTGGGGCATTGCACATGTACGTGTTGGGAGTAGTGCATTATAAATCTGCCAAATCAGAAAAAGAAGCATTTAAAAACTTACACTTTAAAGTGACACACATAATTGAAAGTTCCTGAATATTTTATGCGTTAGGTGTATATATTGAGACATATTATATTATAAACATATTTTCTGAATGTAGAAAACTCATTATAATATTTTAAGAATGCTCTTCCACATTGCAAGGGCTTGCTTACCAGGAATAAACTTATCCCATGCATCAGTGACGGTGGAGGCTGTTCATTTCCCCAAAGTTCATTGTTCCCCAGTGGTAAATTTAAGGTAAATTAGAGCTTACCAAAACATAAACCCAAAGAGGTCCACCATGGCTGCTTTATTTACATTTTGACTCATGGTGAGTGTCTGGCTTTAATCATGGGGAACAAGTAATATTACTCAGACTTCATTGTTTAATCTTCCATTCATTTGTTTTCCAAGTTTGCTTCCATCTGTTACAAAGTTCCCTTTTGATTGCAGTACTCAATTCTGATATCTGCAATTTATCTTCATTTGCCATTTTGTGGTAGCTATGAAAAATTCTGTGACAAGCTCCTTGCTTCCAAAATCCTTGCATTTCAGCCTCATTGAGTTGGATTCATCCTGATTATTTTGAAATCACATCAGCACTTTCAGATCAGAAAATTAATTCTTAATAAGTTACCATATGAATATCAGAAGCTATTTTTAAAAACCTGAAAGAGAGCAGTTTTTAAATATGTGTAACTACTTCTAGGGAGTAGTAAACTGGAGTGCTTAATTAAATGAAGGCCCTAGATTTTTTTTTTTTATTATGTTGTCACTGGATGTTTGAATAACTGTGATTTTCCAATCCAGTTGTCCCTATTTCAAAATATGGTTCTAGTTCCTGAGGAAAACTGGAAATGGAACGACCATGTCTCCAATAATTAAAACAAATTCAGAAATTGCAGCAATAACTGCAATCCATAAAAGAGTAAAAACCTCTGAACACTATTTCTTTCCCTGAACTGATATCATAATTTAGTAGATTAATCTTATATAGTTTTTATGCTATGATTTGAATGTCCTCTGTGTATCTCATATTGAAATTTAATTGCCATTGTGAATGTATTAAGAGCTGAGTCCTAGGGTGGGTTTTGTGGCATAAAGATGCTGTGTGTGAGGCCAGCATAGCATCATCAGCACCAGTTCAAGTACCAGCTACTCCTTCTGATCTAGCTTCTACTAATATGCCTGGCCAAGTACTTGGCCATTGCTGTCCTCACAGAATACCTAGACAGTTGAGTTCTGGGTTTAGCCCACATCAGCCCCAGCCATTGCAGCCTTTACGAGAATGAACCAGCAGATTGAAGATTGTCACTCTCTCTGTTTTTCTCTCTCGGAAATTCTGTCTTTATAGTAAATAAATGAGTATTTTTTTAAAAGAAACAAAAAGAGGTAGGTGGGACCTAAGAGGTAGTTATGTAATGGGGAAGTTGCCATCAGGAAAGGACCAAGGCCATTATTGTGGGAGCAGATTAGTCATTTTTAAAATTTTTTTAAATTAAAATTAATTTTACTGTTGTTTACATAGTTAACAAGAATACCTGCCCATGAGGTCCACTGATTAGGGTGAGGAGGGTCGAGGTTTGGGGGAAAGTGGATGAGACAAATATTTCCAATTTTCCTTTTCTTCCCTTTTCTCCTGTGTGTAAGGTGGCGGGGAGGAAGGGAGCAGACCACTCCCATCTGCCAAACTGCATCAGTACCTGGGGGTGGGGTATCCACTTGATGTCATCTTAGAAATTCCAATGAATGTTCCAAAGGTATGGCTTGAGTGGTATTGCTAGTTCTGATACGCTCTTGGTTTTGTTGCGTCAAGCCTGAGAAAATCCTTCCAAGGTCCATTGGCTGACAAGGGAAGCCATTTAGTAGCGGTGACGCAGCATGATGTCCTCACTGGATGTCGGCCATGTACTGTTGGAATTGCCAACCCATGGAGCCATAAGCCATATAAGCTTGTGTTGTTTAAAAATGATCCAGTCTTGGAATCCCATACTTTACTGGTTCATGTCCCGGCTGCTCTACTTCCCATCCAGCTCCTTGTTTGTGACCTGGGAAAGCAGTCAGGGATGACCCAAAATCTTGGGATCCTTCATCTGTGTGGAAAACCTGGTACAAGCTCCTGGATCTTGGCTTTGGATCAGCTCAGTTCGGGCTGGCCATTGTTGCCACTTGGTGAGTGAAGCAGTGGATGGAAGATCTTTTTTCTGTCTCTTCTTTTTGTAAATCTGACTTTCCAATAAAAAAATAAAAACTTAAAAAATAATAAAGAAAATCATCCACTCTGTAACAGCAGAAAATTGATCAAAATATTTTACTGAGTCAATTCTTTTTTAAATTACTTTTTTCCCCATTTTTCTCTTTTATTTTGATAATCTTTACATGATTAGGGCACAAAGGGTCAGGGATTACAGGAAAGTAGGTAAGGCCATTTTTTCCACATTCTTTTTGTATGTGTTTCTGGGGTAAGGAGGGAGATAAAGGGAGAAGCCCTACCCAACCTCCCACCTCATCCCAGGGTCCCCGACATGGGGTGTGTTCCAAAGGCACTGCTCTAGAGGTTTCAATAATTCAACAGTTCCAAATTGCTGCCAATCTTGCCATTCCAAGCATGATGAAATCTCTTCAGAATCCACTGGCTGACACAGTCCACCTTAGGATTGCTGTTTGCCCAGATCTTCACTGCCAACACGTGGCTGGGGCAGATGATCCATTTGTTCTGTCCTTGGTCCTCTGTGTGGTGCCAAGTATCTTCTGCAGGCTCCAATGGACCACCATTTCCTCCATGTGCACTTGGATATACTGTCTACAGGCTCAGCTTTGGCACGTGCACTCCACGGTCAGACCATGGAACCTGCAATTCTCTTCATGATTGGAGTTCTGGGATCAGCAGTTCAGTTGGAGGGATCCCCAAAGAAACATTGTCTGAGGTGATCCCAGACATGATTCTTGTGTGTGAATAACAGTACAGGGTCCGGCACAGTCTGTCACCCCAGTCAGCTTATACCTGTGCTGATGGTTGCAATTGCTGGATCAGTTCTGTTTCCAGAGCTGCCTTCCACACGAACCAATGGGTGTTGCAGTCCAGTCTGATTCTGCCCACATCACATTCAGCCCTCACACAAACCAGTAGGAGCTGCAGCCTAGTTGGAGTGACCCACAATAACCCCCACCAGGTCTGCCCTCTGCCCTGGTTCCCATGCCTGCCAGTATGGACAGCAGATTTGTCCAATATGTCCCACATCCCATTTAGCTCTTACAAATGTCAATGGGCATTGAAGCTTAGTTCAACCCTACCAGCCCTACTTTCCAGCCCACACACATGCTGGCAGGTGCCACTCTGTCTAGCCAACCCTGTCCCAGTCCTGGTTTTCATGTGCTCCAGTGGGAATGGTAACCCAAAAAGGAGGTGCCCACTATTTCCCTCCTGGGCCCACTCCTGGATCATGTACTCTCTCCTGGTGGTTCTACAGTTTAACTTAGTCAATTATTCATTACAGAAATTCATCCACTCAGGTGAACAATATTGATACATATAGTTTGCATTAAAATCTTTCTACTCAGGGCCTGGTGCAATAGCCTAGTGGCTAAAGTCTTTGCCTTGCAACTGCCAGGATCCTATATGGCTGCCAGTTCTAATCCTAACAGCCCAACTTCCCGTCCAGCTCCTTGTTTGTGGTCTGGAAAAGCAGTCGAGAACGGCCCAAATCCTTGGCACCCTGTACCTGCGTGGGAGACCTGGAGGAGGCTCCTGGCTCTTGGCTTCAGATCAGCTTAGCTCTGTCCATTGCAGCCACTTGGAGAATGAGCTAGCAGAGGAAAGATCTTTCTCTCTGTATCTCTTTTCCTCTGTATTGCTGACTTTTCAATCAAAATAAATAAATCTTTAAAATCTTTCTACTCTTGGAGATATCTGGATATACCTTGAATAAGCTTTCCTATTAGGTTATAGAAATTTATTGAAATAAAAATCAAAGATAATAAAAATATTAACTATTATTTATTGGGGCATCATCTATGTCATGAAACATTTTGGTATTGAAACACAATTGAAACGTAGAAATTTTATGTATTTAAAGTATACCAGTTGATTATTTTATATTCTTAGTGAAATAATCATTAAAGTTTACACATATAGGGCCCGACGCGATGGTGCAGTGGTTAAGGTCCTCGCCTTGCTCGCCCGGGATCCCATATGGGCGCCGTTTCTAATCCCGGCAGCCCTGCTTCCCTTCCAGCTCCCTGCCTGTGGCCTGGGAAAGCAGTCGAGGACGACCCAAAGTTTTGGGACCCTGCACCCACGTGGGAGACCCGGAAGAGGCTCCTGGCTTCAGATCGGCATAGCATCGGCCGTTGCGCTCACTTGGGGAGTGAATCAATGGACGGAAGATCTTCCTCTCTGTCTCTCCTCTCTGTATATCCACCTTTCCAATAAAAAAAAAGTTTACAAATATAAAATTTGATATAATTTAATAAAACACAAATATATTTAGTTTCATTACATTTAGTTAAATGTAAATATAATTAGATATAAACTTTAATATGTTTCTAAAATAGAAATAAACTATATAAATTTTATAAATTTAGTGAAATAATCATCAAAAGGGACTGGTGTAGTGGCATGAAGGTTAACCCTCTGCCTGCTAGAGTCAACATCTCTTATGGGCACTGGTTCATGTCCTGGCTGCTCCACTTCTGAGCCAGCTCTTTGCTTATGGCCTGGGAAAGCAGCAGAGCATGACCTAAGTCCTTGGGCCCCATGCCCACGTGTGTCACCCAGAAGTTTCTGGCTGTCAGCTTCAGATCAACTCAGATCTGGGAGTTGTGGCCACTGGGAAGTAAATCTTTAAAAATCTTTTTTTTTAAGTGTTTATTTTTATTACAAATTCAGATATACAGAGAGGAGGAGGGACAGAAAGGAAGATCTTTCATCCAATGATTCATTCCTCTTGTGGCCGTAACGGCTGATGCTGCGCCAGGTTTCCTCCAGGTCTCCCACGTGGGTACAGGATCCCAAGGCTTTGGGCCATCCTTGACTGCTTTCCCAGGCCACAAGCAGGGAGCTGGATGGGAAGTAGAGCTGCTGGGATTAGAATCGATGCCCATATAGGATTCCAGCATGTTCAAGGCGAGGACTTTAGCCAGGAGGCCACCGCGCCGGGCCCTAAAAATCTTTTTAAAATTTATCTTTAAAAACAATCTTTAAATAAAAATTGCCACAGTCAAGCTAATTGATGTTGATGTATCTGACTTGAGACAGGTGCTATTTTTTCTTTTTTCTTTTGTTTTTGTTGTGAGATTTGCTCAGATCTTCTCTCAAAAAATTTCACAATGCAATAATTCTGGATTATATTGTTAACTATAGTCATATTATAGTCTAATAAATCTCCAGGACTATTATTACTCTTGTGCAGTTGAAATGGTTTACCCATTTACCAATATCTCCCCACCTTCCCTTTCTTCCAGCTCCTGGTGACCATCATTCTACAATCTGGTTTTATGAATTCAACTGCGTTAGATTACACATATAATTGATATCAAACAGTGTCGCAGCGGCCCAGCAGCAGCGACACTAAAACGACGAGGCATGCTCTTGAGGGTCCGGGAAAAGCTGGAACCGGACCCTCACTGCCAAAAGCAGCTGCATTTAAATCCTTATCTCCACTGGCCCTGTCCCCATTGGCCTTAGCTTTCCTCCCCACTTCTTTGGCCATCTTCCTGCCCCCCAGTCTTTCTTGTCTGTCTTCGTCTATCTGTCCGTCCATCCGTCTGTCCTCTGCCTAGCATTTACAGGCTACTTTTAAATCATTCTCCACCAATCACCTCTCCCCGTGGGTTCACTTGGCGCTACGTGATAGGCCAGGAGCAATGACATAATCGTGGGGGTGGGCATTAGCCTATCCCTGTGACTTCCTGTTTACCTGCTTGCAAGACCAACCCTGCTTCCTGGCCCTGGGCCAGCCGCCATCTTGCCAAGGTCCCTCCTAATCCCAGGAGTGGCTTTAGCACCCCACTCCCCACAAAACAGTATTTGTTTTTCTGTGTCTGACTTATTTTATTCAGCAAAATGTCCTTCAGGATCATTCATGTTGTCACAAATGACAGGATTTCCTTCTTTTTAAAGGCTGAAGAATATCCCATTGTGCATATAGACCACATTTTCTGTATTCATTCATCTTTGCTGACCATTGCGTGTTTTTCCCTGTCTTGACTGTTATACAGTGACTATGGGAGAGACCATATCTTCAAGATTTTTATTTATATATACAAGGGCACGTTAGAAAGTTTTGGGAAAATTGAACTAGCAAAAATTTGCTTTTGTTATAAAATTTTTTTTAAATTCATGCATAGTTCTTTCACAATATGTATTTTCATTAGCTTTTTGAAGACCCCTTATATGCATGGATTTCAAAATTTGTTTTGCACGAAAATAAACTTTTAATCCATTTTTTCAATGAATAGGTTGAAATGCCTTCATATAATTAGAAGTAGGATTTCTGAGATATAGGCAGCTTTAGTTGTTTTCTAAAATTTTGTTTCACTTGCTTTTAAATTGAAAGGTAGGGAGGTAGATCTTCCATCTACTAGTTCATCCTTGAAATGTGCAGAACTGCTAGGACTGGGACAAAGAAAGGAACCAAACACTCAATCTGGATGCAGATCCAGATTTACCTGATTTACCTGAGCTCTTGTATCTCAGCTGCTGCCTCCTGTATGCACACAGACAGACGGCTGTTTCTCATACGGCACAAGGCTGTCTCCAGTGATGACTTAACCACTCGGTCGAATGAGCACTTCTGTTTTCCATTCATGTCTGTGCCAATTGACATTTCCAGCAGCAGTGTACACGGATTCCCTATTATTTACATTCTTCCATCACTTATCTTTCACTGTGTAACGCACTCTAAATACACTTTAATCTTTACAAGATTTAATAGAGTGAGCAAAAAGAAAAAAAAAATCTGTAGTGTCATATTGTAGTGTAATAGATAGTACAAGCCCCCTGGCTACCTCTAGGCTGCAGGCAATCCTAGCTGACTCCCTGGGTGCAGGAAACGAGAGGAAATCTGGTCACAAGCTGGCTGAGAAGCCAGGAGAGAATTTTTGGGCTTCTCCCACCTGGTGCGTGATGTGGATGATGCAGATAACCTTGCCAGGAAACTCCTCCAGTGGTAGTGAGTGTTCAGATGTGAAGTGTAGGAGCTGGGGCAGCGGTGGGGGCCCTCACACACCTCCAACCACTCATCCCCTCCGGGGAAGCCAATACAGAAATCTGCCTCTACTCATAGCCTTCTGAGAATCTACCTAGTGGACCTGTCTGGTTGCTGGATATAATTAGAGATATTAAGTTTCTACTGTGCGTCTTCTCAAAAATCTTATGAATTATGCATAATTATCCAATTTAAGAAATGAGAAAATTAAGGTTGAGAGGAATTAGGGGAGTTGCCCAACATCATTAGACAGTCTGCAACTGAACAATGGGCAATTCAAACTCTGGCCTGCATCTTTCTTAACCCATTAAGTCCCAAACTTTCAGTTCAGTCAATATTTCAGTGACATTAACACAGGTACATTAAAACATGTTGCAAATCATGATCTTGGGTTGCATTTTCATTATAATTAAGAACAAAAATTGAGATTTTCTTGTAAGTAGGATGCTAGAACCATATAGTATCTTACGTATACAAGCTATACCACCAATAGGCCATTGGGCAAATAAGATACCCAATCATACACTACACAACATACTAAGAAGTGACTTTTCTGACTTGTTCAACAAGTATTTTTGGTGGAAAGAATAAAGAATTACATCACACTTTGGACACTTATATTGTCACTTTCACTTGCCATGGCTTGTTTTGATATTGTTATTGCTGGTTGAGAACAACATGGTTTCTTGTGTCAAATCTGACATCATCTTAGACAACAGTAAACCCAGGAATGCTATGCTTCTGTCCTCTTGTTAGTTTCTCATTTCATCATCTTAGATGTGCTAAGATGTCTGTTTTTGAAACCAAACAAGTTCATGAAATTTTTCCTGCCTTTCTTCACAAGTAGGTGAATAATCCATGCATTCAGGAGGCACGAGTGAGGGCCAATGCACCATTCTTTTTCTTTTCACCCCTATGAGAAGTAGACTATTCAGAAACGAAGAAATTAGGTTCATCCACACCACTGTGGAAATTGTGATAGGTATCCAGTCAATACCCTTGAATGAGGCACACTGACTCTACCCTTTACATCCTGTGTCCATCTTCAAACTTGGCCAAGTGATTCTAGTGTATCACAACTTATTCCAATGTTTACTATCTGACAGTTTACAATGAAAATTTATTTATATTGAATTGTAATTATACGACATTCTTGTTTGCTTTTCTTTCATCAGTCTTGTCCATTTCAGAGAACACTTATTTAGTCTTTTCCCTTCCCCAAGATGTTTGAAAGGCAGCAGTATATTTCAAGACACCTCACATAACTACGCAGTATAAGTTGTCCCAGTGCCCCTGGATATAGAGCAGTTGTTTTCAAACAATGGTCATTTGAAATATAGTTCATTTCTCATAATAAAATGACAAATTATTTATATAAAATAACTTTAGAAATGCATTTCATATATAACAAATCAGTAATGCATGTAATCTTTTTTCACTTGAATATTTAGTAAAAGTAATTGCACAGTAAAGGTCTTGTCGTTTTCACAGGGAATTCTAAAATAGTTTCAAATGCCGTAATCACCTGTTTTCTCTAAAAGCATGTTTGTGTTAGAGTTAGTGTCTGGTATGTTTATGGTTTGATTTAAGTTTCATAGTTGTCTTATACAGCATGACGGGGTACAACGGGTTAATCTCTAACTCATGTTCGTTTTAGTCCTCAGGGTGGTTGCTGCGATGCGGGGATGTTACAAACATCTCACCTTGGCATTTTTCCTGCTGCTGTCTTTGACCATCTCATTTATTATTACTGATTTTATCCAAAGTTCAACAACATGTTAGAGAATTTTTGAAGTACCATTGAAATCAAGTGCTCAGACTTTTAATTTTTAAAGATTTATTCACACCTATGGGAAAGTCAAATTTACAGAGAGAAGGAGAGACAGACAAATATCTTCCATCCACTAATTCACTCCCTAAGTGGACGGGATGGCTCCTGAGCCAGGAGCAGGCGCCTCTTTCAGGTCTCTGTAGGTATAAGGTCCTGGATTGCTTTCCCAGGCCATAAGCAAGGAACTGGAAGGGAAGCAGAGCCACTGGGACACAAAGTGGCGCCCATATGGGATCCTGGTGCATGCAAGGCGAGGACTTCAGCCACTAGGCTACCACGTTGGACCCAAGTGCTCAGACTGACGACCATGTACTGCCGAGTTACTTGCACACTGTCTCTTTGTCTTCCAGCCTCACGTGTTTGACATCTTACAGTCTAAGGGTTCTTGCAGGGAAGGGCCAGTTAAAATTCCTACAGGCAAGTATTTTATTTCTCATGGCCTTGCAATAGAGGAAAAAGTCTCTTTTGAACTCATGAAAGTGTATAATGCAAAGATTTTCATGGAGTTCTTTTCAAGATGTACCTCATTTCACAAGTAAAATAGTGAGTACAGTGGCAACATTAGGAATGGTCATTGTGTTTTGCTATTTCAAGCTTTTGATTATTTTATTTGTCCATTTTTATATGATAGAACTTATGAGATAGTTACAGGACTAAATATTCTGCATCTGTTTCTTTTCATTGCTGCTAAAGAAGGGATTGAGTGGTAGCCTTGTGGCATGGCTCAGCCTCCATGGGAGACCCAGCTGGAGCTCTGAGCTCCTGGTTTTGGCCCAGCCCATCCCTGGCTGTGGCAGTCATTTGGAGAATGAATCAATGGATGGAAGATGTTTGTCTCTTGACCTTTTAAATGAAAGCTAAAATAGTTAAATAAATAATATTTTAAAGATTTATTTTTTATTTTTAATGCAAAGTCAGATATACAGAAAGGAGGAGAGACAGAAAGCAAGATCTTCCATCAATGATTCACTCACCAAGGGCTGCAATGGCTGGAGCTGAACCAATCCAAAGCCAGGAGTCAGGAGCCTCTTCAGGGTCTCCACCACAGGTGCAGGCTCCCAAGACTTTGGGCTGTCCTTGACTGTTTTCCCAGGCCACAAGCAGGGAGCTGGAAGAGAAGCATGGCCAAAGGGATTAGAATTGACGCCCACATGGGATCCTGGCATGTGCAAGGTAAGGACTTCAATTGCTAGGCTACCGCACTGGGCCCATGAGACACTTTACTAATCAAATATACCTGGTAACTTAATCCTTTAATGTTGAAATGGCTTCAGTTTCTTTTGCCAGCAAAGTTGACTGGTAACTGTCTTACTTTTGTTTCTATAAGGCAGCACACACACACACACACACACACACACACACACACACACACACACATACACACACAGGACTAGACATTAGAAAGTGTGTGGAAATTGGTATTCAAAGATAAATTAGGTACAAAACATTTTCGAAACCCATATCTAGTTTTCATCACATCATACAGCTTCCATAAACTTTTTAACAGCCTGTGTACATGTTTGTACAATTTGAAATTTGAAAGTGTTGATTCTTATAACTTGTCTATTTCAGAAATGTAACAGTAAATCTCTGCCAACCTTCTATCCAGCAACCATCCCCCTCCTTCAACTTCACATAAATAGCACATACTGTGTAGTATTTTATCTGCAGGAAACACTCTTGAGTTGCAGGAGTAATAAATGTATTTGCTTTTTTTTTTCTTGAGAAGTTAAAAATTTTTATGCCTTACAAACAGAAAAAAAAAACCCACAAAAAACAAAACTCCAGAAGAACCTGTGTCTATGATAACGTCATCCATGGAAAGTGAGTTTCCAACACAAACTTCTTGAGAAACAAAGGCTGCTGGATTTAGCCTTCGGCTCTCACTTTCATTCAACAGAATTGTATGTTTAGACACAAGCTTTCCCTAGAGACAGTCATTCCACCAGGGGAAGCAATATGTGAAGTTTTTTTGTTTTTTTTTTTTCCAAGAAAGTTTTTGTGTGAAATCATGACTCCTGCCAGCGATGTCATATGTTTTAGTTAACTTTCTTCCCAGGAAGTAGGAACATTTCCCAAGCCCCAGATAGATACAGCTGGAATGCTATTCTGAAGGCAGTAGCACGGGGCTGACGGGAGACATCATTTTACACCCTCTGTTTGTTTCTGATTGAAGTACATTTTCCATTCTATTTTCCTTACGGTGAAAGCATAATTAACTTTGAAAATTATGCAGCCTTCTTCCATTAGAAGAAAATGTTCATGGTTTTTGTCACTCCTATTATAATTTATCCCATACCAAGCTGAACAAGGGAAGGTGATGGTGCTACTGGATTCCTTCCCAAGTTCCCTAAGGAGTAAAAATGTAGAACTGACTCCCCCATGGGACCTTCTGTTTCTGCCCCTTCCTCTCCTTGAGCAGTGTAAGCTCTCTGCCACCAGGCTGTTGATTAGCTGCTCTGCAAGCAGGCGTGCTGCAGCAATTAATGTTCCCTGTGTTGACTCTCAGGAACTACAATACCGTTGAAGTACCCTTCACAACCATCAAGGAGAAATGACAAATTATGTTCAACACAGCTTTAAAGCAGTTTTACATGTGATTAAAACAGCTTAAGAAGGATGGGCTGGAGCCGACTCCTACTGGTTTATGAGAACCATTGTTAAATGAAAAGAAATTCTGCCAGCCAGGCGTTGAGCCTCTGACATTGGATCATGGTGGTAGTATTTATGCCACAGAAATCAGTGTCTGCTAAAATTCAGCCTCTCCATCCCAGCTCATCAGCGCACCTTTGTCTATGCCATTAAAATGGCATAATTCCATTAATACCTGTTGGCTAGAGCAGCACCTCTCACTCATGCTAGACATGTGTTTACTGATGAATCTTCCTAAGTTGAAAAGTCATTTAACACCTGTATTAGTGTCCAGTGGCTGTTATATCCGCTGACCATAGGGTTGTGACTTAAAATAGTCTAAATGTATTCTCACAGTATGGATGCCAAAGGTCTAGATTACCAGCCCAAAATCTAGGCATCCGTGGAGCTGTGCTTCTTTCATGGGATGCAGGGGAGAATTTGTTCTTTACTTTTTCCAGCTGCTGTTGGCTTCTTGCATTTCTTAGCTTGTGATTGTGTCACTTGAGTCTTCAAAGCCAGTATCTTCAAATCTCTCTCTGCCATCTCCTCATGATTAACACATTGCCTTTTCCTCTCTCTTGGATGTGAAATCTCCCTTCCCCTTCCTCTTTTATGAGTACACAGAGGATCCACCCAGATCACTCAGGACTATCGTTCTAATCTCAAAATCCTTAACCAATGCCATTGGCAAAGATTTGTTTTTCAAAATAAGACAACACCTACAGTTTCTGGTGATTAGAACTTGGTATCTTAGGGGGGCCGATTTTTAGCCTGCTACAATACTCATCTCTGCATCTCCTTGTACATAGGGACACACTGCATTTGTGTAGCATCCTCAATAAATGACAAAGCCTTAGCAGTACTATCCTTATGATGATATGGTTGGCCTATACTAAGTACTTCCTACATGCTAGACAAAGTACCTAACGTATAGGAAATTCTTCATCTTGTTACTATGCCTTTCCAAGTCAAGATATGTGCTCAAATGTCACTAAATAGTCTAAACTGGTATATCATGATACACATGCTCTGCTTCCTTCCATTCACTGGGGCTGTTCCTAGACCTTTCCCGGGGACTCCTGTTTTATGTTGCCTACTCTGCTCTCCTAGTTCATACTTTCCGTCCTGTTCCTTAGTTACTCTTTGAGAGCTTGTCTCTAATATCAGTGTGGTGGTAATTAGGAGGGTGATGGAAAAGATATTTTCTAACTGGAAATGATTTCTTGGTGTGTAAAATTTCTGGCCAGGTGAATGGAAGCTCTGGACAAGGTCAGTTCTTGGGTGAAACTGTTACTGGCAATTGCGTCTCTCAAGCAGTGGTTTGAAGATGGCCCTGAACCATTTCTGTGAATGACAAGCCTTTTCTTTTCTATCCTGTGGTCTTTGGAATGTGTGCATTCCAGAACTTCTCTTCTGCGATGCTTGTGTAGTTCATGGTTGCATTTTAGCAACTTTACAGCAGACGAAGAGCAGGATAAGGACACTAATGTCTGATGGCTGGCTGACTGCTTTATGTTAGGTTTTGGTCTGCAGTTGTACACATTGGACAAATGATGGTATAAACATCCTAAAACATTTTCTTGTATTATTCTTTGTAGTTACAGTTAATAATTTGTTAATTTTTTAAGAAATGTAATACAGAAAGTCAGTTGGATTTGAGTAGCACATCTATATTTCTGTTAAAATATAATTTTCAATTGTGAAAAAAAAAGCTGGTTGGAGCTGGCCCATATGGGTGGCTAGTGTTTCATGAAGGAATTCATATCAGGCTTAATCAGTTTTAAATATGCTCTAGAGGTGCCACCATGTAACTTTGTTTACAGGTAGAAAAATGTATTTCTGAAAACTGGATAGAATTAACAGTAACAGGTCCATGGCAGACTTGAGGAAGGCTGTTTTAGCTTCACTGCTCTAGCTTAAAGTTACTAATCTGTCAGAGTCTTAAGTTCTTTATGTGTTAAATTGTGATGATAATTTCTTCTTCCAGGGTTTTAGGACACGCCTACCACATGTTTAGTATTGCAGACCATAGTTTTCACCATCTACATTAGAAACAAAGTTGAATGATTGGACTCTCCTCAAATTTATATGTTGAAACCATGACCTCCAACATGATGGTATTAGGAGCTGGGGCTTGTTGGACAAAGCCTTCGTGATTGGCAATAGTGCCTGTATGAAAGAGACCCCAGGTGTGTAGCTTGCCCCTTTTGGCAAGTGTGGTTGCAGAGGGAATTTGATTATATTTGTATTATGGGAGATAGCCCTTCGTAGAAATTGACTACACTGATATTCTGATCTCAAACTTCTGGCTTCCAGAGCAGTGAGGAATAAAATTTTATTGTTTATAAACCATGCAGTTACATTATTTTGTTGTAGCAGCTTGGGTGTACGAAGATGCGCTCAACATGAACAAATGCATTGATGGTGAATCTCAGGAAAAATGCCACCCTGTTATAGTCATTTGAATAATGATAATGGTACTTTCTAATCTAACTTTCCACTTCCACAATGCAGTTGTAATAAAAACATTGCATTTTTTTTTTAATCTGGGGAACATTTCTGGCCTGACCTGGTGCCTGCCCTTTCTCTCTGGTGGAACCTGTGAACTCTACCAGGTGGTTCTTGCTCTGTTTGTTCACATCTCTCTAACCCACCAGAGATGTCTGCCTGAGAGCACAGAGCTAATTTTCTGAATCTTCATTGGCTAGCAGAACTCCTGGGACATGAAGGGGCTGCAGACACTCACCAAACTGAATTTGAATAAAGTCTCAGTTTTTGAAACACAAGCAAACGAATGAATGCACATTTACTCTAGGAAGTCTTCTCTCATGGGAAAGAAGATTGATGCCATTGCTTTGTTTTTTCACATTCCTTTCTGAACCCTGTTTACTTTGGCTTTGACTTGGCTCTTAAGGACAGAGACAGACAGTGTTCAACTTTTGTGACTTTAGACCTTGCTCTCAAAGGCTAATTACAGGCATAATGGATATTGGTTTTTGTTTCATCATCCTGTGACTCAGACTCAGGGGAATTTGGGGCTAATTGAATGGAGAGTGACTTTAGTCTACCATCAACAGTGTAAGCTAACCTTTGCGGGCATCGAGATAAGCCTGTTGTATGTATAGTTTTATTTAATCATTCCCACAACCCTTTTAAGTTGGTGTTATTATTATTTTGTATATCTTACAGCTAAAGAAGCTTAGGTTCAGAGAGGAATTTGTTCAGGGTCATAGTAGGGCTAGGGTGAGCATGCATCCGCAAGACTCTGGAAGTGCGGCACTTGAATATTGCACTATATTATGTCTGCATGTTATTGTTTTCTAGAAGGAAAAACATTTCAACCGCACTAAATGCTAAACTAAGGAGATGCTAGATTACACTCTGGGGGAAATAAAAGCAAGCAAATAGTACAGTAAGGGCCTGCAGAAGAGAAGCAAGTGAGGCACCTACGGCACAACATTCAAGAAGTTACTTATTGTTAGGTGCCAACCTTGAACTTGAATGGCCTGCAGTTCCATCAGTGTGTGCGCCTGACTTGCCTCACCCGGGTGATTTGCTTCTGCAGTGCTCAGAGTCCAACAAGGGGCCTGTATCAGTAGAGGTCAGTCAAGAGAGAGAAGCCGTGCATGATTGGCACAGGGAAAATTTAATATAAAGAATCATTAACCAGAAGTCCATTGTTTTGAAACTCTATGAGGCTGCAGAGACAGAGACTGAGTCAAGGGAAGTCAAGAAGCTTTGACCTTCAGGACCAGAGGGAGGACTTTGTTTCTCACTTCGGGCTGTGCCTGAGTAAGCACCACTTGCCCTGTGTGTGAGGCCACAGTAGACGCTGCAACATTTTCTCTCAGCTCACCCCAGGCATTTAGGCTATTTAAAAAATCTAAATAACATCTCAGTCAAACCAACATTCCGAGAGGGAAATGTTTTAATGTCTTTTCCCAGAATGACCTTCAGGTCACAGAAAGAGTACAAACAGGCTGGGTGATGGTCCATAGTTCTGGAGATTTGTGGGAACACAGAGGTTTTGGCAAAGGTACATGTAAATCTCAAGGAAAATTTGAATTTAACTCAATGTCACGCAAACTACACAGTGGAATTTGAATACAGATCAGATTATAATAGCTGTTTGTTATCTCTCATTTGAACTGTAGAAACAGGATTGCTTAAACAAATTCCCTTCCTTTCTAGAGCTTCCAAACTGCTTAATATTTACATAATGATTATTCTCCAGCTATAGAGGAAATTCCCTAAGGGAAAGAAAGCACCAATGAATTTCGAACTGAAATAACACGACAAAGAGAAAAAAAGGAGTGTGTTTAGTCTCTGCTTTGGAGCCTACTCTATCAGGAGAATTCTAAATAACAGTGGTCATCCTTTTGCATGTTAAACTGAGGACAGCATGACCAAGAGAACGTAGTCTCACACATTTCAATAATACTTAAATGTATTAACTAGGTCAAAGGCATAGCACCAGTTGAGGGATTATTTCACATCTTGTATTTACAAAGTGGCAGACCGTGAGCATTTTAGTTTTTTTTTTTTTAAGAAGATATATTTGAAAGAGGGACAGAGAAAGAGGGAGAAGGACACACACACACACACACACACACACACACACACACACACACACACTGTTGTGTCAGATTTTGAGATTCCCAGAAAATCATCCAGTCTGAAGTTGGTGCTAATGCATAAAGGGCAGTTTATTCAGGTCAACCTAGGTCTCCCAGCCATCCCCTCAACCCAGCCCAGCAGGGCTAGAGGGAGGGGCAGCTGCAGCCTAGGCTGCAGCAGGAGCAGCAGGGCAGAAAAAAAGAGAGCCAGGTTGAACAGCACAGGGTTCTTATACATTCCAGGCCAATAATTATACAGTGATGATTGGTCAGTTTAACTGTTAACTTTCAAAAAGAGCAAGCTGGCAGGCTTCTGTTGGTGGGTTTGAAGCAAACAACTTTCAAATAGTACAAACTGGTGGGCTGTAGGGCAGTGAATCTTACCTAACACCAGGTACTTCCTTCCTGAGGAGTGTTCTGCCTACATGACCTGCCAGGTGCCCTGCCAGGTATCACATAGACTGTCAGGCCTGGAGTTCACACAGCCCCCAGCCAAGCAAGTAAGGCAGAAATCACAAAAGCAGAAAACCTCTAGGTTCTTCAACACACCACACAAAGAGGGAGAGTATCCCTCTACTGGTTCACTCCCCAAATGCTTTCAACACCTAGGGCTGGGTTAAGCCGATGCCCAGAGCCTGAAACTCTGTCTAGGTCTCCCACATGGGGGAAAAGAGCTCAAGAACCTGAGCCGTCATCTGCTGTGTTCCAAGCACAGGAACTTGACAGGAAGCTGGTCAGGAAGCAGAGGAGTTAGAACTCAATCCCGGCCACTTTCATAAGGGGGTTTGGGCATCCCAATCAGTGACCTAATTCACTATATTATATCTGCTCTTTGTTTCAAGGGTGTTTTTATTCTGTTATTTGGAAAGAGTAAGTCCATATTCCTAGAACCCTGGAGATCCACTCACCACTCAAGGAAAGCACTGATGGTTTTCTTTCCTAAGAGGGCATTTGCAGACTGTTTATTATTTGTGATTCTGCAGACTCTGGGAAGCTTTTCGCGGTGAAAAGAGGAACAGGCTTGAAACACTCTCCTAGACCTCAGCATTGACCTACATATGACTTGGGCTGGATAGATGACTTCACTGCAGTATCACTGAGAACCTTAACACCCAAGCCTGTACATACCTCTGGCTAATTTAATGGGCATCTTCAATTGGTAAGTCTAGATTACTAGTAATTCAAATAACTTTTCCAAGTGATGTGAATGTGTGAGTAGAGGTGAAAGCCAATTCTAGCTCTAATATATAATGCTATTGATACTGGTTTGTTTGTGAAGTGCATCTTAAGTGTCCAAATCTTTGCATATGTTTTAAAAGATGTTCTTAGGTAGGACACAGTCTTTTGGAGTCCACTGTCTGGGAATATGTGTGCATCTTTAAATAAAATCTGGATGTCAGAACAGGAAAATGAAAACAACAATATTAGGGTACAGAGAAAAAGAACATTTTTTGTTAGAATCTTAAAATATTGTGTTGTTTTAGTAACAGCCGCTCCCCCCTACACTAATTATTAAACACTCCTTCCCCATATCTTTTTGTTTTTTTTGGGGGGGGGGTCCATTTGAGTTTGGAAGTGTTCTTTCTGAAGGCTATTGAAGTCTGACCTCTGAATATGGTATAAACATTTCTGTTATTTGATTAGAGCTACTCAAATATCTTTCTCTGTTCTGAAAGGGTATTTCATTAAAGAAGTTGAAAACTGTGTGTAGGATCAAAAATTTTCATTACTGAGGGCATAACATAATGTGGTAATTTGTTGTGTACTCAGTTGTAAGAGCTAAATGTAGCTCATGTCTTAATTCTGAAACCTAACAAAATGCATAGGTCTTAGATAATATTCATTAACCATGGCTGTCATAAATATTCATCTGTCTGTCTTCATCACGAAGTTATTACCAAGTCAAAGCTATTTGTGAAGAAATGAAGGTGACCTTATATCTCTATCTATTCCTACTTGAAGGTAGATTCATTTTTATTTTAAAGGTTTATTTATTTAAAAGGCAGAGCTACAGAGAACAAGGAAGAAACACAGAGTTCTTTGATCTGCTGGTTCACTCCACAAATGACCACAACAGGCATTTCTGAGCAAAGCTGAAGCCAGAAGGTTCTTTTTGGTCCCCACATGGGTGCAGAGGCCCATATGTTTAAGCAGCTTTGCTCTAATGTCAGTCCTATGTGAATTCGTCTTTAGAGTATTGCTATGGCAATTCACTTACGAAAGGACAGTCCTTCTAAAAGTCTTCTCTCTTCTAGCTAATACTCTTCTGCACAGTTCATTAATGTTTTATTTGTGGCGTGAACATTAGCTAATCAATGGACTATGTAAATAATCCATAATGAAAAGAGAAGGCAATACTTTATTCCTGCCCTTACCTGATCTGCTTCGTGATTGATAACCCATGCTAAAGAGTGTTGGACAGTTGGTGCACCATCGAGGAATAGAATAGAGCACAGACTGACAAACATTAGAGCAGAGATTGGCGAATGTTTTCTTGAAACATCCAATAGTTCATGTTTTGAGCTTTACTGCTTAGTTTGGTGTTGTAGCACTATAGCAACCATAGATGATACACAAATGAATGAATGTGACTGCTTCCACAAAACAAAACAAAACCTTTATCTACAAAAATATGTGGCAAAATGGACTTGACTGCTGGGCCATGGCCTGCCTACTGCTGGGATGGAAAAAACCAACAAATATTAAACTGACTTTCAGATTGTAGCAAAAGATAAGATTGGGAATTTTAACTAACCCTGAAGGAGCCGATGTTGATAGTGTTAAATATTAGCAAGTAGGTATACCATGATAGGAAAAGTCATGAGAAAACATTAATAACAATGAGTGGTAACGGCAGTTTAATTAATCAGTATGAAAACTTATTAATGACTTGGGTTAAATACTTTATGCTGCAGATCATAACTTTAAGGTAGGTGTTATAATATTTTTATTTAGTATATGAAGAAATTGAGGCACAGAGAAATCATGTAAATTTCCTAAAGACACAAAGCTGCCAAATATCATAGTTGGGATGTAGATCCAGATAACACGACTTCTAAGACTGATCTTTAACAACAATACATTACTACCCTTTCCCAGAGGACAGAACCAAGGCCAAAGTTGTTACATCTGAGACAGAATGGAGGGTTCTTTATAAATGACCACTCCTGTAGTCTCTGGATACTAGGGGTTCACTGTGTTGGAAATATACATCAAAATATATTGTGTGGAAATATACTGTGGTTACACAGTTTTTCTCATGTTTTTCTCTGATTTTCTCATGTTTCTGTATACCTTTAAGTAGGGGCATTGGTAGTGTTTTGTTTAAGACTATTTTGTTGGGCCTGGCGTGATGGCTCAATGGCTAAATGCTTACCTTGCAAGTGCTGGGATCTCATATGGACACCGGGTCATGTCCTGGCTGCCCCATTTCCCATCCAGCTCCCTACTTATGGCCTGGAAAAGCAGTGGAGGATGGCCCAAAACCTTGGGACCCTGCATCTACATGGGAGACATGGGAAGAAGCTCATGATTCCTGGCCTCAGCTTGGCTCAGCTCCCGCCATTGTGGCCATTTGGGGAGTGAACCAACAGATGGAAGTTCTTTGTTTCTGTCTCTCCTTTTCTCTGTCTCTCTGTGGATCTGCTTTCCAATAAAAGTAAATTTTTAAAAATAGAGGATTGTTTTATTAAGGCATTTGCATGTTGAACAGTCTTGAAGATAGAAGTACTATCTCTTTCTGAAATAGAGAGAAGATGTATTTGCTATCATACAATAAAGGCAATGTCTGCTTTTGAGGGTGAGGTGGGAAAGTTTGTGTACAGACAGACCTTGTATAAAGCATTGAGATTCATTGTGTGAGTATTTACCTGGGCTTCTCTGTTATGTCTTTTGGTCTTGGGTTAAGAGGAACTGACATGAACTTGAATTTCACATTGCTTGCAATGCTGTGTATAATAAAGTCATTTGTGTGTGGACATAGTCTTGGTTCAGGCATGCTAGAATCTGTGGCAGGCTAACTTGTTATTGTGCTTGCAGGGTACATTCTCAGACTTCTCACAGTTTTTGACATGCGCAGGAGGCACAATGAGATCATAATAGCCGGTCTGAGGGTAAAGATGAAGGCTGTCCACTCTTGACTCAGCTTTGTGTCTATTAATCATGAATGAATGAGAACCAGAGGCTTGTTCTGAAGCTGGAAGAAACAAGCTTCCGCAGATACCCACAGCTCTTAATTACATGACTAGCAGGGCATAGTGGACCTCAGAGAAGTTCTAGCACTGGCCACATGGAGTTGAAGATGGGCATTTGATTCACTGGGGCACTTTTAAAAGAACCATAACTCTAATCCATTCCAGCTATCTAATGTAGTGGCTTCTAGGTTTAGCTGCTTGTCAGAATAACATGGCAACATCAAAATAAATAGTAAAACAGATTCCTGAGTACCATTCATCTATAATGAGCCAGAATATCTATCTGGAGGAAAGGCACAGAATTCATTATCTTTTTTTAAAAGATTTTTTTATTTTTATTGAAAAGGCAGATTTACAGAGAGAAGGAGAGACAAAGATCCTTTATCCATTAGTTCATTCCCCAGGTGGCTGCAATGGCTGGAGCTGAGCTGATTTGAAGCCAGGAGCTAGGAGCCCCTTTTGGGTCTCTCATATTGGCACATGGTCTGGAGGACTTGGGCCGTCCTCCATTGCTTTCCAGGCCACAGTCAGGGAGCTGAAAGGGAAGTAGAGCAGCCAGGACATATGGAATCCTGGCACAAGGATTTAGCTACTGAGCCATAAATCAGGCCCATCATTATCATACAAAGGTTATTTAAATACAGTCAGTCACTGCATGGTTCTTATGATCCGGTTTAAATTTCTACCGAAGACAAATCCTCCTTCTTTGTACCTATTTGTTCATTTGTTATAAAATTACTCTAGAACTTACTTGCTAATATGTTGGTGACCAGGGCCCGGCATGGTGGCATGACAGCTAAAGTCCTCTCCTTGAACGCACCGGGATCCCATACGGGCACTGGTTCTAATCCCATTGGCCCTGCTTCCCATCCAGTTGAGGATGGGTCAAAGCCTTGAGACCCTGTACCGTGTGGGAGACCCAGAAGAGCTCTTGGCTTCTGGCTTTGAATTGGTGCAGCACCAGCTGTTGCACTCACTTGGGGAGTGAATCATTGGACGGAAGATCTTTCTCTCTGTCTCTCCTTCTCGCTGTATATCTGACTTTGCAATAAAAATAAATAAATCTTTAAAAAAATATGTTGGTGACCAGAGATATTCAACTATTTAAAATAAAATGTAGCACTTTGGCCCGGGGCAGTTAGCCTAATGGCTAAAGTGCTCGCCTTGCATGCACAAGGATCCTATATGGGCACTGGTTTGTGTCCTGGTGGCCCATCAAGCTCTCTGGGAAGCTGAGGATGGCCCAAAGCTTGGGAATCTGCACCTGCATGGGAGACCTAGAAGGGCTCAGCTCCAGCCTTTGCAGCCACTTGGGGAGTAAATCAGTGGATGGAAGGTCCTCCTTTGTGCTCTCCTCTCTGTATATGACTTTCCAATAAAAAATAAAAGAGAAAAACCCCAAATCTTTAAAAAAGAATATAAATAAATAAAATGTAGTAAAGTGAAACTAAATTTAAAGTTTTCTTGGTTGTATTTGTCACACTTCGAATATTTAATAGCTACATGTGACTAGTGGCTATTGTACCTTATAACACAGATGCAGAACATGTTCATTGTTGTAAAAAGTTGTACTGGATAGAGCTTCTCTGGAGTATTACATTATACCAGAAGGATGCTATTGAGGTCTGCTGGAATTAGACTAGAAAGACTCAGGGACCAGCACAAATAAACTTCCACTGGCCAGTAATGGGATAATTAAAATAATAACCACAATGGATTGAAACATACTAGATATATTGAAGCCCGTGTATTTATAGTCACCTTAAAATTACATTTAGTGGTGACTATTGGAGGACTGTGGGCGAACGAAGTCAGTATTTGGGAACTGGAAAATAAAGGATTAACAGGTATTTCATTGATAGTGTTCTTAAGGGAAAAGCTGAATGAATGTTTGAGATAGTACAAAGTTGCTTATCAGAAGCCTCATTACCAGGTTGCTAATTACTTGTTGTCCTTTGCCATGTCCAGTTCAATAACGCCTCCTTGTATTGGTTTTTGTATTTCCTTCATTTATGCCCCATAAGCTGCATACCTGTTCTCTGGGAGATTACCAAAAAAGTACTGCCTACAAATGTGTGGCTCGGGCTCTGCCCTGTAGAGATGATGATAGGGGTGGGGGTGGCAGGGAGCAGGGAGACTCAGGCTAGGATAACATCCTAGTTCACATTCTTGAAAACATATCTAATTTCACCGGGCATTTGACACTATTTGGTTCAGGTTCTTGCTCCTGTCTCCTGCGGGGGACTGTCCCTTGGAGAAATGTGAATGGGAATTCTTAAAGTGGAAGAGGTAGAAGATAAAGATGGCTATAGAAAGCAAAACTGAATGTAAACTTGCATTCGAACAACATTGCCTAGGTGACTTGACTATACCTTAACATTAAATAGCACTGCTCTAGAGGAACATTTTAGAAAGAGGTAAGATGTTGAAGAGGTCAATAGGAAGCATATTGAGGGAATGAGAGAACACACTGTTAGCTGGGGTCCAACAGGAGAAAGATGAGATTGAATGCATATGAAAACAACTTCAAGTTCATAATGAAAAAGAACTGGAAATATTTTTTCATATGATGTAGAATATACAATGCACAATCTGGTACAAGTTACTATAACAGTGAACAGAGTATGTGCTAAGTCTACTTAAATTAAAATACTCTGTACCACATACTCAAAAAATATTCTAGAAGGAAAATAACTTCCCAAATCAATAAAAATTACCTCCATATCATGAGAATCAAAGGGCAGATTCTCAGTAAATGATGGTAAAATGTTGAACCCAAGGCTTATGTTGGAGAGGAGCTGTGTTTGGGGCAGGTAGAAAAATCTTGTGTTCTTTCACTTCTCTGTGGTAGGTATTGCTTGGGCTTCTCAGTTCCCGCCCCCACATTTCACACTCTTCCTCCTTGGTGTACCATCCCATTTTACCAAGTAAGACCCCTCAGCTATATGGCATGTTATTAGTAGGTATTTGTTGAATGTCCTCCAGAACAATCTGTTGATCAATCAATCGATCAAGCAAGGTTTGGTTTGCAGTGTTTGTCAGTTTCCCTTGGACAGATTCCTTGGCTGACTCGAAGTTGCCAGCATGATGTTTCTGAACACAGGATTAGGAAGTAGGATATGCTTGCTCCAGGACACCACAGGAAATACTTGAAGAAAGGACAAGAAGGACAAAAAAAGATTGAAGGGACATTTTATGGGGGTAGTTTGGAGCTTACAGAGCAAGCAGAGAAAGATCCAGTTACTGGGGATGGGGAGTGCTTCCTTTGATTCTAGTTGGTTTGCTTTGGAACCCTAAGTATGGACCCTTTGAAGTGCAGCTGGCTTGCTACCTTGGCTGTATGGTGCAGATTTGGTCATCTTGCCCAGTTTTGGGCTCATCTCTTAGCTTTGATATTATAGAAAACTTCCTTGCATTGTGCTTCAGGAATCAGAAACTCAGCTGCAGAAAATGTTTTAGGACATGAGTGATTTATAGCCTGTGTTTATTGAAGCTTCTTCTATAAACATTTTCCAGGCTCTGGAATGCTCACAACACCCTGCACCCTTCACAGCCACACCTATCCAATTCTTCCTTGGCTGAATACAGTGCCAGTAACCTTTATCCAGATTTCCTAAGAATTACATGCCCAGGTTCTCTGGTCACAGTTCTAGCCCTCACCTGGTTTCCTGGGACATCGTCCAAGAGTTACATACCTATCTTTCCTGAGAGATCTCCAGCTGGCACAAAATTCTCATTTCTTGGAGATATTAGCAGATAAAGGGTATCCAGCTAGCCATGGGTACTGGCAGGGAATGTAGGACTATAACCTTTCCCAAAGACATGCATGTGGGTATCTATGCTGGCCCCCTATGGGTCTAATCCATAGCCCTGCTCCCCTAGGCATCTCCCAAGCGCTATACCATTGATTTCTGTTAGCTGCAGTACTGGGCCAGCTCAAAGACCAACATTCTTGTCCCTACAAACAAACGCCTGAATTTCCCATGACTGTGCTGTGGCTCACCCATTGCTTTTTGTTGGAAAGCATCTAGTCCTAGAAACTCAGTTCACTACAGATAGCCCATTTTCATGCTTATGAACCTGCACAGAAGAGGGGTGTGTGTGTGTGTGTGTGTGTGTGTGTGTGTGTGTGTGTGTGTGTGTGTGTGTGTGTGTTTGTGTCCCCAATCTGAATCATGACGAGTTTCAGGAAAATGCTCCTACTTATAGGTTCAAAGTGTTCATTTTTGTGTTCTCTGTGTGTTTGACGGATTGTTGAGGCCTCTCCCCTGTGAATGTACATTCATCTGTAGATTTATGACTGAGCTTTTATTTCTTCTGAAATAAAGACAGAAACTGTGGCAGTTTCTTTGTCTCTTGCTGAAGAACTAGAGTCTATGGATTGCTTTCTTTCCAGTCATCCAAAGCTATCACTTGTTGTTCTTTTTACTTCTAATTTTCTCCCAATATCTCTTCTCTTCTCAACTTGTAAACACATCACTGTCTTTCCTTACAAACACTGAGTCAGTTGACATGGTTTAGAACAGTCTGCATGCTGACAGAAGCACTCTAGGTGACTCAGCTGATCTACCTTTTGTACCTTTCCTGTTTTCCAAGGTTAGGGAAAGCACTGGAGCCAGATGTTGTGTCCTTCCTGCCAAGTGAGAACCTTGCTCTGCCCAGGAGTCTTCCATTCAGAGTGGAGGCCAAAGGTCTCTGGACTTAAAAATGTCTTTAATTCAAGCCCAAGTGCAAATTCCAGCTTCTGCTGCCAGGTCCAAGCATCTGACCAAGATGGAACGTCTTTGACCTTCCTTCTTTCTTTCAGTTGTCCAATGAACTTGTGTCCAATTTGTCCTCTAACTCTCCACAGAGACTTTTCATTCTTCAAAGGCTCTGGTGAGTTTGGAAGGCTGCCAATCTGGACACAAAAATGTGCCTACAGGGAGATATTCTTCCCTAATTCTTGGTTGTCAGAAAGATAACTATCAGCAAATGGCCCTGAAAGAAAAGATGAAAGGGATCAACATTGTAAGCATTGGGAGCTTAGGCTGTCCAAGCCGCTGAACTCAAGATGAAGCTGGAACCAGAGCAGAGAAAATCCTATGCTGGGATTGGTAGCATTATGAGTGACCATTCAGGGGATTTATCAGAGAAAGCCAAGTGGAATGGACACTAATGAGCTGATGACTCAAGTCGAGGAGTGAATAAGATCATAGCAACCGGAATCATCCTTGGAGGTAGGGTGTTATATAAGGGTCACATCCCTTACTGACAGGCATTGGGTTGCATGATGAGATCGACTTATCCCTCTCCAATGAACATTTTGCACTAAATAGAGTAAGGACTGTGATATGCCCACAAGTATTCTTAGCACATACACCCAAATGTGTTAGCTCTCCTTGTCTTTTATGAAGGCCTTTCCCCTAGACAAGGGACTAAACTGGATGTTGGCAGATCTTAAACATGCACAAGGGCACTGAGTCTAATATATTTTAGGTATTTGGGAAATGTTTCATTAGTTATATGTAATAGGACTTATCCCCTGTTATGGATGCCTGTGGCAATGGCCTTTGAAATGACCAGTGCTATTTTAGCAATGTTTGGAATGTTCCGGAATGGTGTGGAGTGCTCTGCTCTCCTGCTGGAACAGTTTTATCTACTGATTCCAAAATGATGCATTTGGTTATTTCCTTTTCTCTAGAAGGGATGACAGATCACCGGGCATGGATGAGAGTGGTCAATCAGGCTAAGAGTGTCTGATAGACACTGACATCAGAAGTCAGTCAAGTAGCCTTTCCCTTAATCTCCTCCCTCCAAAAATATCTTTCTCACAAAGTCTCTCTATTGTTTTACCCAGTGCAGGTCTCAGTTTGCCTTATAAGGTGGTTTTAGGGTTTCAGACTCTCACCAGAGGAAATATTTTCCTACTGTTCTGCCTGAGTTGCCCGAGTTGTTCATATCCATAAAGACAAGGAGGATTGTATAGGGCAAAACGCCCAATCATCGTGGGAAGAATGAATCATTCCAAGAACAGTGAGATGGGCTGGATGGCAAAGGCAGCTGCTGGGCAGGAAGTTGGGGGTGGAAGGGTTACTGAGAACAGCATCAAAACTGCCTTCTGTCTCGATGACTCCCACTAGGGGGTGCCCAGCATCCCAGAATACTCACTTTTATCAGGAAGCTGAGATTTGAAAGGACATCTCTTGATAGAAGGGCACAAGCTGACACACATTTCCTATATTCCTGTATCATTGCCCCAAGTTGTCTTTGCATGCTTGTGCATGAATGTGTGTGTGTGTGTGTGTGTGTGTGTGTGTGTGTGTGTGTTCAAATTAGCAAGTGCACAAATGCCTCTGAAGCATTTCAGGATTCTCGAATCCATGGAAACTCAAATTGGAAATCAGGATTTCCTGATTTTCAATTCAGTAACTGAAATAGCTGTGGGCTACAAAGTCCTCCTGGGCCAAGGAGAAGTGACAGCCTAATGTTTTATCCCTGGGAAGCAGGAAGTCATGGTGATAGAAATGAGCATAACTGAGGGATTGAAAGGAGAGAAGACCAAAGCTGAGATGAAATCTTGAAGTGGGATAGGTGACAGGTAGGAGGAGGAGAGGGAACTCAACATAGCCAGATTTCAGAATGACCCCAGCAGAGCTTTTGGTTATGAATGGGTTTCTGGAAGGAACCTAGAATTTGGATCCTGACAGACAGGAATTTAAATTTTAGTTCAAGCATTCAATAATCAGGTTATCTTGAGAATTTGGGCAAGTTATTCAACTTATTTGATTCTCAATTCTCTCATCTTCAAAATGGGACTACTAAGAATAAGATCGAGAGTAATAAGTATATATAGTGTATACAAAGTACTCCTAATAATAATGAATATAACACTAAGAAAGTCTAGACATCTGCCTTTCTCTGTTTTCTGATTGGAGTGGCTGAAGGCAAAGAAAAGTGTTCCTCCTGCTGTGGCTCAGAGGATCTACCTTCACCTTGGGAGTTTTCTTCCCTGAAGGACTCTGGTATGGGTTCTGGACATGCCTGGAGAGTGCTGGTGGTGCAGCTCTCCTCATCTTGTAGGAGTTACTACAGCCCTCAGCCAGAGTTTTGGAAATCCTCATCAGTACTGAAGCTTTCTATCTCATAACCTCATGGTAACAGAGAAGGCTAAAGGGCTGGGCTCCACATGTAGTGCTCAGCTGTATTACCAGCTGAGCGACACCAATGGACAGTAGCATTCCTCGCAACAGTTGTCCCCCGTATGTGGCATAGACCACCTCTACCAGCATCTGCACATGTAAATTCCAGACCCCTGGCAGACCTGTACAATCAGACTCTAATATTTCAAAGCTACTATTTACAAATTTACCTGTCTCTGGCTTAAACTTGAACTTGGAATGGAATAGTTTAATCTCCCAGACTGCCCTCTTTGGAGACACAGTGAAGGCTCCTGTGTAGACTTTGAAAATTATCTTCAGGTGTTCCTGATGTTACTATTTCTGAAGCCATCTTTATCCTAGCTAATCACATGCTTTCCTTAGAACTTTCTAAATGTTCCCAGGAACAAGGGCTGTGAAGATCACAGGATGCCCTTCCTGGAAATGCCTGATAGGGCAGGGTATTTGGGAAAGGTTGGTGAAAGTGACTCTTGAGCCACAGTGGTAAGGCAAGACAGCTGTCCCCCTGGGTGAGCCCCCAGTGGTGGATCTGCAGCCTTGAGCAAAGTCTATTGAAACTGACAGGAAGCTTCCTTCCTGGGAGCCAGCGGGGACACCAGGAGAAAGGCTAATTGAGAAAAGTCAATTGTGACTTGTTGTGTCTTGGCTGGCACAATTGCTGCTGGGTTAGTTGTGTTTACATTAAGTGTTGAGCCCCAAATTGCCCCTTCCTCTAAATTTGTGAACTCTGATATCTTGGACTTGAGAGAACAACTCAGGAAATGTAAACAGACCAAACAGAGTTTCTATGGACTATTTGAGCAGGGTTATTTGAGCTGGCTCTTCACGAAGGACTTATAATGGTAGATCATTAGAGAGAAAACACTGCAGTGAGGCAGTGGGGTAGCAAGCATAACATTTACTGTATTTTTTAAAAGTTATTTATTTGCACACTATATAGGCGATAGGGGGCTAATTTCCAGGATATACAAAGAACTTCAAAACAACCAAAAAACCAAAACAAACGAGCCACTCAAGAAATGGGCACGGGAAATGGGCAAACATTTCACAAAGGAACAAGTCCAAATGGCAAACAAACATATGAAAAAATGTTCGAGCTCCCTGGCAATAAGGGAAATCCAAATTAAAACATCGATGAGGTACCACCTAACACCAGTAAGATTGGCCCACATAAACAAGAACACCAACGACGCTTGCTGGCGAGGATGCGGGGAAAAGGGAACCCTACTCCACTGCTGGTGGAGCTGCAAATTGGTACAGCCTTTATGGAAATCAGTCTGGAGAACACTCAAACAACTCAAAATCTGCATACTATATGACCCAGCAATAGCACTCCTAGGAATATATCCAAAACACCTGTTTTACGACAAACCAACATGCATCCCTATGTTCATTGCAGCACAATCAGTAATTGCAAAAACATGGAAGCAACCAAAATGCCCATCAGCAGAAGATTGGATAAGAAAGCTTTGGTTCATCTACTGCATGGAATACTACTCAGCTATTAAAAAAAACAAAATGCAGTTCTTTGTGGCTAAATGGGCCCAACTGGAAACTATAATGCTAAGGGAAATGAGTGAATCCCTAAAGGTTAGATACCACATGTTTGCCTTGATTTAACCTGTAATTTTTTGTTTGGTTGTTTGTTATTTTTTGAACCTGTCATTGATACTGTCTCAACCCAGATGTTTCGAAGAATGGAACTTGCATTATTTTTAACATATTGTTTACCCAATACTATGTCAATTAATTCCATAATGTTGTATATTGATACTGAGGTTTTGTTGGGGCTTTTAACTGACCGGATCTTTACTCTGTTAGCCCTACCTTCAGACCAGAGAAGGTCTCCCCAAGAGGCCACTGTACTTATCTGGACAATAAGACGCTGAACTTTATGCTAGGCATGTGTTTGCAAGGAATGAATCTCAACTGAACTTGAACTATGGTTATGCAACAAGGTGGAGGAATCCACCATGGGGGGAGGGGTATGGGAGGGATGGGGGGAATCCCCAGCGCCTATAAAACTGTACTACATAATACAATGTAAACAACAATAAAAAAAAGTTATTTATTTGAAAAGGAGTTAGAGAGAGGGAGAGAACGAGAGAAGGAAGGATAAAGAGAGAATGAGCAAAATGCAAGAGAGAGAGAGAGGTCTTCTGCCTGCTGGTTCAGTGCCTGAATGGCTACAACAGCTAGGGCTGATTCAGATAGGGCTGGAACTCTGTCTTAGTCTCCCACGTGGTTGGCAGGGACACAAGCACTTAGGCCATTTTCCATTGTTTTCTCAGGTGCATTAGCAGGAAGCTGGACTGCAATAACAGACCTACCATGTTTGGTTTTAATTATCACTTGCAGCTGTTATGGCAAGAGGGTCCTCCTTGGCTTCCAAGGGTCCTTGCACTGTAGAACTGCAGTGAACATTCAGGGCATGCCTGGGGATGCAGAGATCTTGCAATAAAGACTCAGCTTCAAAAGGCCCCAAATAAACCAGAAATGTGCCTAAAAAGACAGTTAATGGTATTTAAAATTCATTTATAACAAAGTGGAAAATAAATACTAATAAAGTATGTATTTAATCATTAGTGTATAGCGCATGTCACAGCCCTGTGTAGCTCACTGGACTGCTGGCCAATTCCAGGAGTTGGAGGACAAGGCCATGTGGATGTAGAGCTACCTTTTGCCTCTTCAGTGCAGGCTGCATCCCTGAAAGGGGTGCCAGTGGGAATGAGCCTCCCAATGGATTCTTAACATTTTTTTTGTTTTGATTTTTGGGATTAAGAGGATTCTTCTGACTCAACTGGAGATGGCTCTCTTCCCTAATTTATTATTTCATGCCTGAGGCTGCCCCCCAAGTGAGCTCAGTATAAGCAAACCCATGCTGGAGAAAGCAACAGTGCAGGGACACAGTTCACAGCCACAGAGCTGCACCTCCACTACCAGAAGCAAAGACACACCCCAACTTCTTTCTTGTCATTCTTCGGGTATTGCTGAACCTAGAAAGGAAGTAAGTTCCAAAGGCAGGAAATGACCCAGAGACTATAACAATATGTGAATAGCTAAACCGGTGCTTCCGCCACTTTGTTTCAAACTTCTAATCTGTGTCCCAGGAAGCCTAACCCATGGCCAGATGGAGCTGTTTTCAGCCGCTTCTTGGCATCTGCCACTCCCAGCTGGTGACATTTGCACGTTTCAGAAGGCAGACCTGTCCCGGCATCCTCAAACTTCCGGAGAGGTGTAGCCCCAGGAAAGTCCTTGGCTCTTTGGCTGACAGCACCAGCCATCTGATCTGCCTCAGCTGCAGCAGAGCGGCTGCTGGATGGCAGCCTAGAACACTGGCACGCCGATCTGTTCTCAAAGACTTGCCGCATCTGAAATCAAAATGCCCTATGTTGCCAGAAAAGGCTGGCTCCTTTGCTTGCTTCATAATCCCTTCTCACCAGGCTTTCCAATGAAACCCGATGAGTCAGGAAGGCAGAAAACGTGTCTAGGGGAGAGCTGGGTGTGGGCTGTGCTCTCTCATTGCTTCTGAAAATCCCTTTTCTATTGTGCGTTTCGTAGGGATTTAGTTTGACTTGTTGTTTTGTTTTGTTTCTTCCTCTGTTAGATCTTTTGAGAGACCCTTCATTTACCACTCATGAAATGAGCGCTACAAAAGTGGGTGACTTAGTGATAGGAAACTGGCTGGGGCTGCAAAGAAGTTGAGACTTCACTTTTATCCCCAGTATAAAATCAAGAAAAAAACTCCCACTCTTATTCCCAGAAACAACCATCATTCAGTGGCTTTGTTCTGGCCCAGGGGCCTGTGCTTTTCCTGGTCTTTTAATTTTTAATGAACACCATCCCTCGGCCTTCCCACTGAGGGCTGTGTGCCAGCTGCAGTCTAAATACAGTGAGGTGGTTTCTGGGATAATTTCTCCAAACAGATATCCAACTCATCTCCCCCTACGTAATTGGAAAGCAGCTAACTTTGCTGGGTGAACAATGTACTTAACTCTTTAAATACTTTTCAAAATGCTGAACAGATTAAAGTAAAAATAATCTACTCTGTTGACATCAGATTTCTAGAAAAGTCCCAACAAGCAGGAGTGGAGAACTTTAACATTGGTCTGGTTAGAAATGGGACCAGAGCAGGTGACAATGTCCTGCTGCATTAATGCATCAAACATCTGTCTTCAATCTTAAAGCCACAAGGAAGAGTGAATTCTCTTTCTGTCTCTGCCTCTCTCTTCTTCTCTCCCCACTACCTCTTCCCTCCCCTTCTTTCTGCTGCCTAGGAATAAATGAACCAGGAATAAAATCTGGGAATAGGAGACAGAAGGCAGTCATTTCTCCAGCTATTCATACCAGCCAAACTGCTGTCAGAGTTACTGATACAATCCAAAGGAATTATGACTACAATTATAAGAATTTATGGTGAGTGAAATAAGTATATTATTTAAGAAAATCAGAGTTTAAGATGTGTTTGAAAATGGTTAAACAATATGTGAGAAAGGTACCAAGTTCTACCTTTTTTCCTTTCTTTCTTTCTTTTTTTTTTTTTTTTACTGCTGTCAGCCTCGATCTAAATATTTTATTTTAAAAAATAACATACTTGAGAAGTGTATTTTTACCTAAATATGTAATGGAGCAGAAGATTTTGTTTTGTTCCCTTAGGCATGTATTTGGAAAGCCTGGCCGTTGGATGCTACCAAGTCTTCTCCTGTGTTTAGCATAGATGAAGAAACAGAAGAGGGAGGGAATGCAGGGATTTTATTTGAGCACCTACTATGGAAGCACAAAGTTAAAATGTGACAGTAAATTCTGTGCTGAACCTTAGATTTAACTGAGGTAATAATTAGGTGCTTATTAAAGTAGATGCTTACATTTTGCAAAAAGAGAGAACGGAATTAAAGATGGGAAAAGAACAGAGGCATGATTTCCATTCTATGCTATGCGCGAGGAGACCAGGACTCCAGAGCATAGTCTCAGAGGTGCAGTGGCACATTGGAAAGGTCCCAGGAAACACAGTGACATTTGCTCTCTGTTGGACAGAGTAGACTGCCAGCTCAGGGTAGTTCATAGTTTCACTGTTAGATTGCATCAGCTGTTGTTCCACAATGCAATCACCAAGTGAAAATCAAAGTGAAACACAAGGTAAAGGTGCTGGCATCCAAGTGGGTTCCAAAATTGGAGGAGGTATTTAGTATTCAGTTGGCATACAGACTTTTATAAGTAACTCTGATAATTGAACGATGAAATATAATTTTTAAAATTTATGTGTTTTTTTCCTTTTCACTTAACTATTAGAAATTTAAGTGTTTTTTTTTCTTTTCACCTATTAGAGAATGGAATTTATATTAAGCATTTTTTTTTTTTGCCAAGGGACTCTGTGGAAAAATTACAGACACACTATGGTGCTGTTAACTGAGACAGTTTGAGGATTGTGAATTAGAGCATTATAGCTTGTATCTAGTAGGCAAGGGTTGATTTTAATGGTCCAGGCCTATTTGTCAGAATAAAAAAGCAGTTAGAGTTTCATCTTCCCATTTCATCAAAATGTTGCTCCTGACATTCTTCCGTGTTCCCTCATTAAATGGACATTCTTTGTGTGAATGGTTTTTACTAAGACAACTACTTGGTAGACTATTAAAAGTTATCGTATGCAATGATTTTCAGAATGTTTCCAGTGAAGGACTTTTGTCTTTACAAATTGTTCCTCTCTCACGGATGGTTAGTATTGTAAGTCAACTTGTCTGGTCCCTGGTGCCCATATAACTGGTCAAATATTGTTCTAAATTTTTCTGTGAAGGTGTATGTTGTGTTTAGTGAAATGAACATTTAAATCAGTAGACTTTGAGTCAGTCAGATTGCTTTCCAACATGAGGATAGACCTCACCTAAACAGCTGAAGATTTTAACAGAACAGGAAATGATTTTTCCTGAACAGGAAGGAATTCTTACCAAAAGACTCCCTTTGTTCCCTGCCCCTCTCTCTGAAACTCAGTGTTTTAGCCTGCCAATCTTATTTTGGGCCTGCTAATCATCCAGAATTTCATGAATCAGTTACTTAAAGTGTGTGTGTGTATCTATCCACCTATATATCTTGTTGGTTCTGCTACTGTGGAGAATCCTAACACAAACTGATGCTTTACTGAATAAGCAAGGGCAGGCATTTAGCCTAATAGTGGAGATGCCGGTGTCCTACATTACAATGCTTGGGTTCAGTATCTGGCTCTTGATCCTGATTCTAGTTCTTGTTAATGCGCTTCCAGGAGGCAGTGACAATTGTGCAAATAATTAGGTTTCTGTCACTCGTGGGGGATCCTTGGATTAAGTTCCCAGCTTGTGGCTTTGTCTCAGACCAGATTCAGCTCTTGTGGGATTTGGGGGAGTCTGATGGAAGTGCTTTCTGTCTCTTCCTCTCTTTCCAAAAATTAATAAACTTTAATGAGATAAAAAATCTTTACCAAAAGGATCATTTGCTTAAATGATCTGAAAATGTCAAACTGTTATGAAAATTGTTAAATGCTTTGTTTTCATGTTTAGCTTGTTTGTGACTGGTAACAAAATTTAAATTTTTTTTCATGTAACATTATATGAAAGGCTGAGGAACATATAGAGAAATACAGAGAGAACAAAAAGAGATGTTCCAAGGCCAGCACAGTGGTATAGCAGGCTAATCATCAGCCTGGCATTTTATACAGTCACTGGAGTCCTAACTGCTCCACTTCTGATCCAGCTCCATGCGTATGACCTGGCCCAAAGCCTCCAACCCCCATGAGAGGCCTGGAGTAAGCTCCTGGCTCCCAGTTTCAGACTGGCCCAATTCTGGCCATTACAACCCTTTGGAGAGTGATCTGGTAGTTGGAAAATCTCAAACTCGGACACTTCCTTTCTCTGTGTAATTCTTTACTTCCAAGTAAAATAAATACATCTTTTCTTTTCTTAAAAGAAGGAGACCTTCCATCCACTGGTTTATTTTCTAAATGCTCTAAATAGCCAGAGCTGGACCATACCAAAGCCAGGAGCCCAAAACTCCATCTGACTCTCCCAAATGGGCAGCAGGGACCCAACTGCTTGAGCTATCCCTGCCCCTTCCCAGGGAGTACATTATCAAGAACTTTGAATTACAAGCAGACCCAGGACTCCAACCAAGCACTCTAATGTGGGTTAAATCTCTTAAAAAAAGATTTTTTGAAACATATTGAATAGCATTGAAATCATAAAAAAATGAAATTTATTCATCTAGCTATATTTATATACATATACTTATTTGCTTTTTATTTGAAACTAACTTAAATTTATAGAAACGTTGACAAACTAAGAGACATATTGTCACATATCCATAAGTTGTATCCCATATGTTGCCTTATCCAATTTCCCCAACCTTAATATCTATATAACTTTAGTACAATTTTCAAAACTAAGGAACTTAACACTGATGCACTGTTGTTAACTAAGTTGCATTGCTGATTCAACTCTTACCAGATACATCTTAAAAAATATAGCTGTAGGATGTGCAAATGCAATAGGCATTTGCAGAATGGGCTGAATCATTGCTTTATTTTGTCAGCTGAGAACTAGAAATTTGGACAGTAATTGTGGATTGTTCTGCAAAAGAAAATAGAATCACTAACCTCAATTAAAATCATCTCATGCATATCGATTGAACCAATTCCATAGTTCTAAGCTGGTCTACCATTACTGCCAAAAATGGAAGATTTCTTTTTCATATGGAAAGATTAGTCACCCAATGACAGAACATACAGAAAAAAGATAATTGGACACGAATCCAAAATTTTGTGTATTTTTGACCCACTTACATTTCTCATCTGCTCTATGGAGTATGAACTTCCATGGGTTAAGTCTACACATGATTTTAGATCTCCACAGTAGTAACTGTGCAGGTTTTTATTGTGCTGCTTATAATGTGTTAATGTTATGATTTGTGTGGGTGCCTGCTTAACTATGAGTAACTCACACATATGGCTCCATCTTATTGACTCTGGTATCCCAGCCCCGACACAGTGCCTTAGGCACCGCAAACATGAATACATGCGCACTGAATGAATGAATGAATTGAACGCATGCTGGATGTGCATCAGCATTTCCAGCCCTACTTCTTCATGTTGGGAAAAGCCCATAACCTGGAATCGTTCCACCAAACAAGACAATGTTGTACGTGTGTATTAAAGGGGAAAAGCTTTCAAGGTCCTTGTGTTTGAGAAACAGATAGGCTTTGAATGACAGGTGTGACTTAAAAGCTGAATAAAGAATATCACTGAATAAAGAATCACACAGAAGTGTGAGGGCTGACTCACTGTATTCAGTAGACACATTGTGCTCCTCAGGTAATTTTTTTTTTTTATCAACCTCAGTGAAATCTACTTTCTTTCCAGGCTGGAGAGTTATTACTAGTTGTCATTATTATCCAAATGTATACAGTGCGTATTTTCAGCATTCTGTGTTTCTTTCTTCATGAGCTAGGCAGATGGTAGGTAATGAAATAATGTTTTATCTAGTCTCACATGTAGTTGGTATTCAACAAATTTTCATGACTGATCATCACTGATATCAGTTGGAAATGGGCTGGGGTAAACTTGTGGGGAGAAACTCTCCCATAGTTTCTCAGGAAGGAGGAGGAAAAGTATGAAGTCTGTGGAGGTTGGGGAAGGAAGGAAGAAAACAATTCCTAATCTCCGTCCCGCTTCAGCTTTATTCAGGGTTGTATACACCTCAAGTCCCTTTGCCCTGTGAAGAAGTAGATTCTTTGAGGTTGGATTTTTCCCTTCCCTTCCCCTTGTCCTGACCTCCCCTTTCATCCCCTCTCCTCCCCACCTCTCTCTTTCCTTCCTTTGCTGTTTGTAAGATTTATTGTTATGCAACAAGTGCTGTAGCTCAGCACATAAAGCTACTACCTGTGACACCAATATTCACATGGGTGCAAGTTTGTCTCCCGGCTGCTCCACCTCTGACCCAGTTTTCTGCTAATGGCTTTTGAGAAGCAGCAGAAGATGGCCCAAGTGTTTGGGCCCCTGGACTCCTGCAACCTACATGAGAGACCCAAATATAGCTCCTAGCCTCAGTATGACCCTGCCCTGACCATTGTGACCATCTTGGGAATAAACCAGAGCGTGGAAGCTTTCTTTCTCTGATTCTCTGCTTGTCTTTCTCTCTGTAACTCTGCCCTTCAACTTTTTTTAAACCTCATTTATATTTATGAGAAAGGCATAGTGACATACAGAGGAGGAGGACGAGTGAAGAGAGATCTTTTTGTCCTCTGGCTCATGTCCTCAATTACTGCAGGGTTGGGCCAGGCTGAAGCCAGGAGTCAGGAGCTCCATGCTGTCAGGGGCTCAGTCATGTGGTGTGATCTTTAGCAGTGACCTTCACTGAATGCAGAGCCCCTGGGACTTGAACCAGTGCTCCAAAATGGAATGCTAGTGTCACAAGTGGTGGCTTAACTGTATGCACCACTACACCAGTAATGAAGTTGCTGTTGAAAAAAATTTGAGGGGAATTACTTTTATGAGTTTAGTAAGCAGTTTCCAGCATTCCGCTTGTGCTGTTCATATCCCTTCATCCTAAAACTGGGGGGAAAAATTACCAACCAAGAAAAATTCATAGTCAGATGGATAATGAATAATTCCTATATACAGAGTATTGCAATTTGGGTAGGGCACTTAGGAAACAATTAACCCCAAAGATTCTTAGTGGCAAGGAATATAGAATTGAGAAAGGGTGCTAAAGCTTGGATATTAGTTAGGATGTTGAAAGTCTCCTAGAGTCTCTTTTATCAGTCTGAGTTGGGAGCAACCCAGAGGAGAAATTTGGGATGAGGTGGAACCTTAAAGGCAGAACCTAAAAGAGGTGGGGGCCAGTCGGTAGTCCTTAGGTCAAAGTGTGTCCTCGTGTCCTCAGAAGGAAGTTCTCAGGATAGGATTGTGATAAAAGCCTACATTTTGGCCCAGTCACTATCTTGGGTTCCTAAATTGCCATGTATTCTTTTCTTCCATGTGCTATTGCTGTTGGGAACCCTCATCAGAGACTAAATCAACAGGGCCTCCAAAACTATGAGCAAAAGAAAGCTTTTCTTTCCTTAAATTTATTTCCCTCAGGTATTTTCATGTAGCAGTAAAAGCTAACAATAAAAATGGGGGAGAAGGACACTTTACAAAGTGTTGTATTTCTTGGGACTCTCTAAGAAATACAACTCCTGTGGTGGCTTGCACTAGTCCCGCCAATTGGGAAGTGAAATGTGTTTTGAAGGTGGGAATTTAAAACTGGTATTACTAGCCCCCCAAAAAATAATGAGGTATTGGGTCCTGCGTAAGTATTCAGCAATTCCATTCCAGAAGATGACATTTCTCTATCTTAGTTTTTCTGGGGCAATGACCACAAATATTTGTCTGGAACACAACTTAGGAAAAAGGAAAATTGAGAAGATAAAAATGCAAACTGTTCTGGCAGTTTGTTGAGTGGGGAAGCGCAGGAAAATGTCCAGCCATCTAGAAAACACCTATTTTGTCCTAGCACTGGCAGTCCAGGTTAGCCTGGGTCCAAAGTGAAGGCCACTGAAGAGGTGAAATAACCAGCCTGGAGCTCTCATCACAATGGCAAGGCAAATTCTGGCTTCCTGGATAGAGGCTAATATTCAACCACCATCGAATGTGATGGGAATTGAGTGAGGCACTGTCTGTCAGAGCCACCTACACAGAATCTCAAAATTAGCAGATGCCCAGAGCACCAAGAAATGCAGCTCAGATTCTTCATTTGTAAAATAGATCAGTGCTGGGAAATAATTTTGTGGTCAGAATAAGGAAACTCAGGCTGTATCATATCCTTAGAAAAAAGTTTAAATATAGAAGAGATCCATGAGAACTCACACCCAAAGGATCTGCTGTAATTTTTATTTCAGACAAAATCTAATCTCAGAGATACTTGAGATAGGATAACTTCACTTGCATTTCACCAACTTCTCAAAAATATGTCACTTGAAGTCTTAAAAACAGAGAGCAACATAGAGTTAGATATTTTTAAAAAGGTGTATTTATTTATTTAAGAGGCAGAGTGACAGAGAGATTTTCCTGGTCATCTTCTGCTGCCTTCCCAGGTTCATTAGCAGGAAGCTGAATTGGATTTGGAGCAGTTGGTAGCTTACTGTTACTGGCTACTAATACTGAAAGTGGCAACTTAATGCGCTGTGCCACATTGCCCTTCTCCCCCTTGAATTTGAGCAGAAGAGAGAAGGAAAGAGAGAAAAAGAGGGTGCAGAGAAAAGAGGAAGGGAGGAGGAGGAAGAAGATGAAAGGAGAGGGAGGAGGACAGGAGAGGAAAAGGAGAAGGATGGGTGGGGGGAAGAAGAAAAAGGAAGGAGAAAGAGCAAGGGAGGAAATGAGAAGAACACACACACACACACACACACACACACACACAGAGAGAGAGAGAGAGAGAGAGAGAGAGAGAGAGAGAGAATGTGTCAGCTCCCAGCTGCTGGTTCACATCCCAGATGCTCACGATGTCTGAACACTAGACCAGGACTTAAACCAAGAGCCAGGAACCCAATTCAGATCTTACACATAGGTGCAGGATCCCCATTACTTGAGCAAACACTGATGCCCCACAGGGTCTGCATCAGCCCAAGCTGGGTAAGATGTGGATGTCTAAACTGGTGTCTAAACCAGGCCAAATGCCCATCTCTGTAAGAGTCTTTGACCTCTAATTCACACTATAATAGCAATTTTATGTCAACAAAGTTTTTACTGTCTGTATCCACCCTGTAACCAGGCAGTTCTACCTGCCTCATGTCTATGGTCACATGACCTCCAATCAAGTCAGATTTTATCTTTATATAAAAACCTAAATGAACACCTTTACAGTTATTCTTTTTTTTTTTTTAAGATTTGTTTTATTTTTTTATTGGAAAGGCGGATATACAGAGAGGAGAGACAGAGAGGAAGATCTTCCATCCGATGATTCACTCCCCAAGTGAGCCGCAACGGTCGATGCTATGCTGGTCTGAAGCCAGGAGCCTCTTCCGTGTTTCCCCCGTGTGGGTGCAGGGTCCCAAAGCTTTGGGCCATCCTTGACTGCTTTCCCAGGCCACAGGCAGGGAGCTGGATGGGAAGAGGGGCCGCCGGGATTAGAACCGACGCCCATATGGGATCCCGGGCGTGCAAGGCAAGGACCTTAACCACTGTGCCACCGCGCCGGGCCCTACAGTTATTCTTTATAAGTCATATTTTGTTTTGATTCTTTCCCCTGTTTTATTGAATACATTCTGGATCCAGATTATGGCATTTAATATGATAGTCTTCCAGCTTGGAAATCTATGTGAATCTAACAGGATTTTGTCAACCTTTATCCTTGGTGTTGATAAAATCTTGAGCAAGGAAGACCTCCATAAGGCACTGTTAGGCACCATCATCCAGGGTTCCATAACTGTACTTACTAGGTTGCTCAATAAAACACAAATCCATATTTCAGTGTTACAATTTCTTTTCCACCTTGTCTATAATGATTTCATGGCTTTATCAAATATATTCTTAAAATTTGGGTAAGTTGTACCTATGAAATTTCTTAACTTTCTTGGTTTATTAACTGTAAAAAAAAAAAGAGTATTATTTGTCATGATCTTTTTTTTTCTCAGTGACTCCAAGTGATCACCTTTTAATCTTTAAGTGTCCGTAAGTCAGCATCTAAATACTTTATCCTACATATTTTCTGAAAAACATGCCCAGAGGTTGCTTCAGACTTTCGTCACAGGGGAAGTAGCTGTGTATAGGCACTCTGGCTCAGGGTATATGTGATGGAGCTGAAGCAGTGATCCCATGGGTATGTGTTATCTTAGTCTTTCTCCTTCAGCAGATAAACTTCCTGTCATCGTACAGGAAGCTGGAAAGCTGCAGCCTAATCATACAGCACTGACAGGAAGATTGTTGTTTAGATTGTTCTTCCGGATTTCCCAACTGAATAATGTTGGTGAGGAATGATGACTTATTTTATTTATGACTCTGGATCAACTCCAAGGCTACTTGGCTTTACATTATGGAGCAGATATCCTGCTTCAGTGTTTCATATAAATTATTTCCTTTGTAAGTCAAATTTGCCTCAAATGTACAACTCTGAGAGTTTGCTTTGTAAGGCCATCTTATACAGTGGCATTTTATAAAGTTAGAATTCTTCAGTGATTTATATATTTGGTTTGTATTTTTAAAGATAAGTGTTGATTAAATCGGGGCAAAAATTGAGTCTTTTTATTTCTTTACTTCTAGAAAAGGTGCCCTAACCTTATCTTTTGTGACTGTCACCCTGAGCAGATAGGACTGGGAGGTCTTGGGACAACTAGGCAGCCAGTTCTTGAATATGAACTTGAGCATGCAGTCTAGCTATATTCTCTTCTCAACAGTTCTCTGATACACTCTTGCCTATGAAGGTGTGCTTCTTTTGATTGCTCTGCTTGGTTTTTTTTTCTCATCTTCAACCATCTAAATCAATTATTCAGTTTTAGTGTATGTGCTGCCTAAGTGAGCACTAAATCAATTATTCAAATAGGATTCTATTTGCTGTCCCTCAGTTGTAGGGGCAAGACTAGTGGCTCACTGGTGAGGCTTCAGTCACATGTATGTGTTACTTGGCTGGGATCTCTGGGAAAGTCAGAACTCCAGCTTGTTAAGCTTTGCATCTCCATGGGCCAGCCAGAGCCTCCTGTGAAATAGGTGTTCATGATACTTTCATTGGCCCAGTGGCAACTCCCAAACATGGACATGAGTCAATTGCAAGTGACACAACGGACTTACCCTATGTCCACCATGCCTTAGTCTTTTTGGGCTGGTCTAGCAAAGTATTATAGACTGGAGAGCTTAAACACAACAGAAATGTGCTTCTTACGCTTCTGCAGCCTGAGAAGCCCAAGATCAAAGCAGTGAAACATCTGGTGAGAATAGACTTTTTGCATCATAAATGGCACCTGCTTGGCAAATCTCTGGAAGTTCCTTTGTAAGGGCACTAATGTCATTCATGCACCTTCTGTCCTCATTATTTAACTACTCCAAAGGTCCCACCTCCTAATGCTATCCCATTGGTGACTTAGTTTCCACATGTGAATTTTGAGAGGACACACTCATTTAGACCCTAACAGCCTTGCTTCTGGTTCCTGAGATTGCCCTCTTCCCTGACTTCTAAAACATTCTTTGACTCTAAGGCTCATGAAGCCTTAACCAGCATTTGCTTCCTTTGCTCTCTGTGTTCATGATGTCTATTTTTTATTATACATTAACCCTCCATTTACTTATGATTTTCATTCCATGCTTTTAGTTACCATCAACTGTCATGCAAAAATATTAAATGGAAAATTCCAGAAACAATTCATACATTTTAAAATTGTGTGGCACTTAGTGTGGCGTGCTGAAATATCGTGTATTCTACCTGGTCCTTAGATCATCCCTTTTTACTCTATGAACACTACCCACCTGTTGGTCTCTTGGTGGCTGTCTCAGTCTTCACAGCAACTGCTGCCATAGTACAATGACTACATTCAAGTTACACTGACTTTACTTAATACTAGCCCCAAAGCTCAGGAGCAATGATGCTAGCCATTTTGATATGAGAAGTCATGAAGTTCTTCAAATAAAAAATTAAATGATTTCCACTTACGGAAAAAACACATTAAGATTTCTAAGATTTACTCCAAGAAGGAATTTTCTTTTTCTTTTAAATCTTTATTATTTTCATTTTTATTTGAAAGGTAGAGAAGCAGAGAGGTGAGATCTTCCATATACTCATTCATTCCCCAAATACCCAGGACAGCCAGAGCTGGGCCTGGCCTAAACCTGGAGCCTACAACTTAATCTGAGTTCCCCACATGGCTATTAGGAAGCCAGATGCTTGGGCCGCCACCTGCTACCTCCGAGTATGAGCACTAACAGGAAGCTAGGTCGGGAACAGAGGAGCCAGGTCTTGAATAAGCCAATTAGATAAGGAATGTGAGCGTCCCACATGTCTCGAATGCTGAACCAAGTGCTTGCCACAGAAACCATCTTCATGAAATTACTAAGAAGAAAAGAGTGATACTAATTTTGCTGTCATAAACTGCAAAAATTACAGCCTCATTTTATCAAAAGCACTTATTTAAAAACTGAGTGCATTAAACTTGTATGTGTATGTCCTGAAACTATGCATAGAACTGAACCGAGCCATAGTTTTAGGCATCCACTAGGGGTCTCGGAACCTCTTCCCCTGGATAAAAGGGGACTACTGTATGTGCATAGTCTGCCTTCTCTGTTTTATTGTCTCCAGATCAGGTGTGAGACCTTAACTCTAATTTCAATCCTTAATGGTAACTGTAATTGTAATTTCTAATTTTAGTCCGTAACTAATCCAGACATTGATCCTGACCCTAACTCTGAAATTTCAGAGTTAAGCAACAATTCCTACTCACATTCCTTTCCTAAATGTTTGCTTTTCTTTATGAATAGTACTATGATCTTGACATAATTAAGGTAATCAGTAACTTAAAGAGCCTTGTGTTTTATTTATGTTTGTATTTTTTTCAATGAAAATTAGTGTATTGTTTAGGTATTTATTGTGTTTATTTGAAAGACAGACATATCTCTATCTGCTGGTTTATACCCCAGATGTGTACAGTGGCTGTGGCTGTCCCAGGCTGGACCAGGAGCCAGGAACTCTATTCATATTTCCTACATGATGGCAGGGAGCCAGCTACTAAGCCATAACAGATATACACCTGCACAAGGTTAGAATGGGAGTGGAACAAGGACTGAAAGTCAAGTGTGCTAATCGGGGTTGCTGTGTCCCAGAAAGTGTTTTAACCACTTGCCCAAATATCCCCTGAGAGTTATAGTTTAGAATAGCATACCCTGGCACTGAAAGAGTCAGAAGTTCACAGTGCCACAGTAACAATTCTGGCACATAGTCTGTAACTCAATATCTTATTGTTGTGGCAATCTATAGAAGATTTATACTAGCCTTACCAACTAGTTACCAAAGACTAAAATCTCACCATTCACTAAGAAAGCACTTTTACTTTAAAGCTTGTCCTCTTGGTCCGGTGCGGTAGCCTAGTGGCTAAAGTCCTTGCTTTGCACGTGTCTGGATCCCATATGGGTGCTGGTTCTAATCCCAGCAGCTCTACTTCCCTTCCAGCTCCCTGCTTGTGGCCTTGGAAAGCAGTCAAGGATGGCCCAAAGCCTTGGGACCCTGCACTCGTATGGGAGACCCCAGAGGAAGTTCCTGGCTCCTTGTTTCAGCTCTGGCCTTTACAGCCACTTGGGGAGTGAATCACTGAATGAAAGATCTTCCTCTCTGTCTCTCCTCCTCTCTGTATATCTGACTTTCCTATAAAAAAATAAATAAATCTTAAAAAAAAAGCTTGTCCTCTTTCTAAAAGGTTTCATTCTGTCATCACCTTTATTTCATAGGATAATTCTATGGAAAACTTATCCATAAAGTAAACCTATTTATGTAACCAACACCACTTAATATCTCACTCTGAGAGATATTAAGCCCCTGAAATACATTAGACACTAAGAAAGGGAGATAAGAAATTCCATTTTGAGGATTTCACAAATAAAAATTTGGTGACTTTTTTTTCTAGGAAATCAGTCCCCTATTTCTTGCCCTACCCTAATGCTTACCCTTCTTGAAATAACCATCTCTCTTATTGGACAGAATTCCATGGAACTGATGAAACATTTTGAAAGAGTCTGGAAGAATTCAGATGCTTTTATTATAATCAACTCCTGAGAGTACAGAACCTGCAGCTGGGTCAGAATGTTGCAGAGTGTCCCTTTGAGGAAGTGCTGCTGCCCCCAGCTCCATTGCAGTGCTGGCCGGCCTTGCACCCAGCCACAGGCTGCCTTTTGAGTTTAAGCTGGAGTCTTCAAAACAATTTATGAAAAGTGTGTATGATGAATTAGTGCATGGATTTCATTTTTTCCAAAATAAAAATAAACTTATCTTTTTATCTCGTTTCCAAAAATAATTTTTTTTTTGAAGTAAGTGTGAGAGACCTGCTGGTTCACTTCTCAAACATCTACAATATCTGGGGTTGAGCTAGCTTGAAGCTAGGAGCCTAAAACTCAATCTGTGTCTTACACATGGGTGACAGGGACCCAAATCATTGACCCATCACTTGGTGTCTCCCAAAACAGAGCTGAAGGCCAAAGCAGAACTCTACTTGAGGTGCTGGCATCCCATATGGGTGCTAGTTCATGTGCTGGCTGCTGTTCTTCTGATCCAGCTCCTTGATTATGGCCTGGGGAAGCAGCAGAGGACCGGCCAAGTCCTTGGGCACGTACTTGCACCCACCTGGGATACCTGAAGGAAGCTTCTGGCTCCTTGCTTCAGATTGGCGCAACTCTGGCCATTTGTGATCATTTGGGGGAGCAAGTCAACAGATGGACGATTCTCTTCCCTTTTCTTTGTAAATCTGCCCTTCAAATTAAATAAAGTAGTGAACATCTTTTTTTTTTTTTTATTTTTTTAAAAAAGAAAAGGAAACAAGAAAGTAAAACAGAGCTGGAACTCAATCCCAGATACTAACATTTGGGAGTCCTACCAATGTCATCGTAGGGCCCTTAAATTTCTCTGCAAGACGTAGATTAAAAACAAACAACAACAACAACAACAAAAAACCAGCCAAAAAATGCATTAGTCAGCTTTTCACCACTGTGGTAAAAATACCTGAGAGATGAAACAAGAGGTTTATTTAGCTCATAGTTCTGGGAGTTCGAGTACAAGATCAGATGGCCCCATTGGTTTGGGTTTTAATGAGGGTATGAATAGCTCATGGAGAAGGTGTGACCGGGTAAGACAGAAAGCAGCATGTCTGGTAAGAACTGCCTTCCAAGGCCCTGGCCCTAATGGCCAAAGGGCCTCCCTCTAGGATCCACCTTCCAATAATGCCATCCTGTGGACCAAGCCTTTGACATAAACTCAAGTATCCAAACCACAACACACATGAAGGATAGGAGCACTTTCATAACACTATTAAACAAGCTTCTAAGGGCAAAGTTCAGTCAATTGCTGTGGCAGTGAGGAGCAGAATGGAAGAATCAGGTCAGTTAACCAAGGAGGGCTTCCTGCAGGAGGCAGTGTTCAAAGCAAGTTTTGAAAGTGGCATGGAGGAAAGGACAGGCCAAGGAAAGAGAAGGTAGGACAGTCTTCCTAGAAAGTGAGGTGGTGCTTTGCAATTTTTCTTCTTAACTGTTTCATCTCTCACTTATATTTTTGCTCTTTTCTAAATATTTCAGACCGTCAGTGTAGGTCTGATCTCCAAGGAATCCCTGATTGGTGTTTGCAGGTATTTATAGCTATACTGTAATGTGCTTCAATTTTTAACAATCAAATATATATATATATAATGCAAAAATCTTAATTCTGGATAAAAGTGCCAGGATGTGAACCCTTCATTTCTGAGTATAAGAGTAGGAGGCTTGATTTACCCCTGGGCAATTTAAAAACTCTGTTCCCAGTTGACCAGTTTATTTCCTCCCAAGGCCGCTCCCCAAATTTATAGTGTTTTATCACCCTCTTACTCGGTGGTAGCATCTGTTTTCTGGTTGATGGCTGTGTGGGCTTCTAACTAAAGCTAACCTGGATAAAGTTAACACTTCTCTGTAAAAGTGAATACTTTGTCTGGGATCAGCATACCTAGAAAAGTTGCTGTAGATGACGTTTTGTGAAGGTGGGCACATTACACATTACTTTGGCATTCACTAGAGCTCTCTGCATCAAGACCTTCCCCATGGCAAGCACAGGATTTTCTGTAATGCTAACAGCAGTTTTGGTGGAAACAGGCATTCAGGTCCCTGCTCACAGGATTATGCATCAGTAAACTTCACAGATCTGATTGACAAAACTGGGCGAGGGAGACTTCCTCTTGCTTCACAGACAGACCACCACCATTCCTACCACTGTACGTGATCTTTCAGATTTGCAAGTTGGTTTTAAAAGCTGTCAGAATGATCACCCTTTTTTCTAAAAGCATTCATCAGAAAACCAGATGCAATTAACAAACAAACCGATCTGCCTGCTGTTCTGACTTGTTATAATAAGTGTTATTTCTACCTAGAACAGTTTCCTGTCAGCATCCTGCAGTTTCTTTAATAAGACTTCTGTGTTGAGGAAGAAAAAAGGTCTGTGTTAAAATTAAGCTTTGACTTGTCCTCACTCCTTTTCCTGCTCATCTGCATTCAGATCCAATTTGTTTTGAGCTTGAAAGGAACTAAAACATCCGCACCATCGCTGAGAGGAAGGCAGGAGGCGCCTCTCTGCAGCTGGTGTTGACTGAAGGATGGGGTTGCCATTCTGATGCATGGCAAACACTTTGACTTCCACCACAGTGGGTCTAGCTGGCTGTTGTGGCCCACAGGGGAGGGGAAAAGATCTTCTGGTTCTTGGGGTCAGTTTCCCAGCTGGATAATTTTGTTCTAACATCCCTGGTAAAGTCCAGAGGTTCCTATGAATAGAAAATTTATTTTTTTTTAAGATTTATTTTTATTACAAAGGCAAATCTATAGAGAGAAGGAAAGACAGACAGGTTTGGGCCATTGAGCCATCATACTGATCTCTGTCTAAGAGACTTAGATCCCATAGCTGCTCTGTGGGTTTTGATGCGAATTAGGAGGCTGAATGAAAAAGTGACCAATACACCTACAGAGATAATGCAGTGTAATCAAAATATTACAGGAGGATGAGATTTTTCTTTTAGATGAAAAGAAACTAACCTCTTCTATGATGGAAAATTTCAAGCACTTGCATAAGAAGGTAAAGTAGAGTAGTGAACTCTTATATCCCTAGTACTCATGGTTTTTTTTTTTTAAACAGTTTTTATTTATTTGAAAGGCAGAGTGACAGAAAGGAAAAGAGAGAGAGAGAGATCATTCATCCATTGGTTTGTTTCTCAAACCCTATAATAACTGGGACCGGGCCTGGCCAAAGCTAGGGGCCAGGAGCTTCCTCCAGGTCTCCATCATTGATTTTCAATAGTTATTTTCTCATACTGCGTTAGCTGTGCTCTCACCAGCTTCTTGCTTCAGTATTGTTGTTAAAGCTAATCTTAGACATCATTTCATCTATAAATATTTTAGTTTGTATTTCTAAAACTATAGGCATTTCAAAAAAATTTAAGCATACTAGCATTAACACATCTAAAAGAACATTTAATCTCTTAGTATAATCAAATATGCTATGCTTAGATTTCCAGTTTTAAAAATGATTTTTTAAAAATAATTTGATCATGATTGTTTGATATGTTTAATAATATATTTTTTAAAATAAGCTGTTTATTTTGAAGTAGTTATAGACTTGCAGAAATGCTGTAAACAATATAGAGAATTCCTGGATTCTTTTCACCTGATTTTTCCCATAATAATGGCATACAAAGACTAAAAAAATCCATAGAAAATGCAGCTCAAAGATATATTTATTTTGTTGTGAATTAGTTGAAAAAATCATGCACAGGAGAGTTTTTTCAAAAGTTTAGAGAAAAATAACTATTTGGGGGGGAAAGCTAAGTATAGATGTTACAATGTTTCCTTGCATTTGTGACAACTACAAGAGTAATGTTGGCATGTTACTGTCTTTATTCAGATGTCAGCCACAGTTCCCCTAATGTCGTATTTCGGTTCCAGGATCCAGTTTGGGAGACCACAGTGCATCTATGCAGTCATCATGATTCTTTTGATTTCTCTGATTTGTGACAGTTTTGAAGCATACGAGTCAGATCTTTTGTAGCAGGTCCCTCAAATTAGATTTGTCTGTTGTTTTATCCTGATTGGACTGGGATTGCAAGTTTCTCTAAAGAATTCCACAGAGAAAATTTCCTTCTCCAGACATTACCAGGATGTCCACAGAACACATCAGCTGACTTTAAGCCTCTTCAGTCTCTTTGATCCACTTCTCTCTCTTTTTTTTTCCATGGCAGATTGCTTGTGAAATCTCTAGAGGATTTTTTGTTTTGTTCCGTTTTTGACAAATACAGGCAGTGGTCCAGGCTGAGTGACAGTGATCTTTGCTTCAAGCACAGGCTTCTGTCTCAACAGTTGCCAGCCTAGCCTTTCCTGCTCTCTCTTTTCTTTTTTTTTTTTTTTAAAGGAAAGGCTTAGTGATTGATTTGCTTATTTGAAAGGCAGATATAAACACACACACATACACATATACACACACGAGAGAGAGAATGAGAGAGACAGACAGAGAGCGACAGAAACAGAAACTAACAAGTATTTTCCATCTTCTGGTTAACTGTCTAGCTGCAATGGCAGGGGCTGGGCCAGGCCAGGGACTGAAGCACTCAGGCCATCCCCCACTGCCTTCCCAGGTGGATTAGTAGGCTGTTGGATCAGAGGATGAGAAGTAGAACAGCCTAAGCTTGAACTGGTGCTCCAGGATCACATGTGGTGACCCAACTCACTATGACACAATGCTGACCTACCTTCCTATTCGTTTACAGCCCATCACATCTCGGCACAGCATTGTGATCAGGAGGACCAATATCATCTCACTGCAGCTGGCTCCTGGAGGTGCTCTTTGTCTCTCAGCCTTGCCAGGCAAGGTCACGTTCAGGCTGATATGGCTCAGCCTTCTGGGAATAGAATAGTGCTTCTGATCCCTGTCCTTGATAAGTCTCACAGAGGGCTCATCATAAATGTGGAAGGAGTTATTGCAAATCACAGAAGGCAAGAGAATATACAGAGAGAGAGAGAAAATAGTGTTGCGGTCAAGTTCTCCCAGTTAAGCACATCTCAACATCTCTGTTGTGGTTTCTGCTGTGGTAATAAAGATGCAGACACTGAGCGCTGCTGGAGTGAGGTCTCCTTGTTTATACAAGCGTGATTATAACAGGTGCAAAGCACAGGCTGATGAGGGTGGCTGAGTTTACCTCTTGTTTTGTAGGTAGGATTCTATTGCTCCTTCCTCTTGCTTGGCATGTGGGCAGTGGGGTTTAATGATGCTTCACACAGAGTGTGCCACAACCGTGGTAAGGCAGTTCAAGAAAACTCTAGTTCGGTTTCGGGATTCTTGGCCCATTAATATTTTTAATAGTGACAATTAAAGCTGTAAGAACTCAAGTCTCAGCAAGGCTTTCTGAGAGGCAGGGTAGTAATGAGGCAAGCAGAGCCCTGGATGGTGAGGCCTCCAGGCTGTCGCTGTGCCTTGGATGGGTCTGTGTCCTTGTTCCTGACTCTTAGCCTCACTCTGTGCGTTCCAGTGCACAGGTAGTAAGTACTCTCCTCGGCCGAACAGGTAGGTTCCAAGGAGCAGCTGACTGGGACTGTAGAAGGTGGTGGAATTTGGGGATAAAAAAAGGAAAAATGTTACATTTTGAAAACAGAAATTACTTAATAACAAACAGTGACAGAATGCCTGCACAGTAGAATTTTGTAATCAAAGTGAAGATTTATTTGGAATTTTGCATTTGCTTTTTCACCGAGCATGGTGATGGTTCAACATTTGAAGGTGTTGAGAAAAGGGAGACAAGGTTAAGAAATTTAAAGTGCCAAGGTCCATGTAGAGATTGATCCACAGCTCTTTCTACTTATATGAAAAAGACTTTTCCACGATGATTACCCTCACGTCTGTTTTCCATACTGTTGCATGGCATACACTTCCCATCCATCAATCCCATGCCCCACAGTTGTCTAAGCTCAAAGCAAAGCAAAACAAAACAAAACAGATAACAACAACAACAACAAAAGCCATTTAGACTGTTGGCCTTCTGAGGCCCCAGAACAATGAATGACCTAATTTTTTCCACAGGTCCTGATGGTAGAGCCTGGCTATCTCACCTTTTTAGCTGGCTTATCTTGAGGGGCCTTATGAAACACTGGACCTAAGAATAACCTAGTATTTAAAAACAAAGACCAAGTTCTGTGTGAGCCTCCCATAAAGGGAAATTCTGATTCCTTCTTGGAAGTTCAGGCTTGGATGGGAATCAGCTGAGTTATTTCAGGGCCGTCTGCTGGGCTAGACTTCCTCTGCACCTGCTTCTGTAGGGATCTTACTTCCCCTGACCTTCATCGTGTTCTGGCTGACACCTAGCTGATCGCAAACTGTGAGTGCTCTGATGAGGTCCTGAATCTGACCAGCAACTGTGACTGTGCCTCCAGTCCCAGATACTGAGGGTTTCTGGATGGAAGAAAATGATTAACCTCACAGGAGCTGATTGAGCCGAGGTTGCCTCCTAGCTTTCATGAACTTAACCCAGGTCTTGCTGGGCTAAGGGGCTACCATCCACAGGGACCGAGTAGCTGGCCCTCTTAGTGTCTCTGGTGCTGCCGTGCTGCAGGACACTTTCTCTGACTAATTCTGACTTGTTTTCCTGGGGGGGAAAATATGAGGACAGAAGTTACTTGATCACAATTCTGCCACCAGATAAAGGCCTGTCCCCATCTGTTACCTCAGCTCCTTGTCCTTGCCAGGGCTCATTGCTGCTTACTGGGAACTTTCCATTGATGGTTCAACATTCTGGAAAATTCATTGACAGCATCTTAGTCCTATCTTGAGCAAGTCTTAACAACTTCCCTCTGCGTCATACACTTGCTGAGGAGGTGGCAAGGCCTGGAAATAGACCTGGATGGAGACTCTGGAGGACAGAGTTAATCATTTCAGCTCAGTTCCCTGTTTTGTGACCTAGGAAAAGTCCTTTCTGTTTTGCAGATGTTATTTTCCTTGCTTATAAATCAAATGGATTAGCCTAATACCAAAATGGTCTCTAAAGGCCTATGTCAGAGTAAGTACAAAAATGATTTGGTGAAAAGGGTTTACAACTTGTAGATTTCTTAGAGCATGTGTGTACTCATAGGTATAGTACAAATAGGTTTTAGAAAAGAAATTGAGGAAAGAAACTTTGTATCTAACATTTCTGTTAAAGCATGAAATCAGCTTTTTACATGGAGTCTTGTCTAATCAGCAGGATAAAAAAAATTCTTTCCCTGTGTTGGCCTAATGAGTCCAGATTTCTTTTTAATTCCTATTGTATTTATTTATTTATAATTGTTTTTCATGATACAGTTTCATGGCTCAGGGATTCCCCTTCCACTCCCCCTCTTCCATTCTCCACTGTTTTTCTCCATATTGTTACAATAGTATAGTCCTTCAAAAACAGTCACAAGCCCAACACAAGGAGATGTATAGAGACAGAGAGAGAATTTACTGCTGGTCACTCCACAACTCCCCAAATGTCTGCAACAACAAGCACTGGGTCAGGCTTAAGTAAGGAGCCAGGAACTTAATCCATTCTGTCCTATGGGTCGCAGGGAATCAAACGCCATAACCATTACCTACTGTCTTCCATGGTGTGCATCAGCAGGAAGCTGGAACTGGGAGCAGAGGCAGGTACTCTAATAGGGGCTGCGGGTGTCCCAGGTGGCTCCCTAACCTCTGCTCCAAATGTCTGCCTCTTGGCTCACTCTATGAAGTTTACTAATTACCATTTTGTTACAAATAAGTGAGATCCAGTCTAAAGGCCTTGAGTGCACCAATCATGGAGATTTCTAAACTGCAGACTGTTGTTTAACAGTAGAAGCAATTTACCAAACTCTTTTCTTTCTGGAAGTTAGTTATACAACGTGGTTATTTATTTATGAGCTTAGAAGAGGAAGGGGGATGAAAATACTGCTAAATCAGATTGAGCGTGGGCAGATGCTGGCCAGGATTTCTTGTAGCAGTGGTCCCTGGCAGCCTAAGCCTCCAGCCTCTGGGACCTAAACAGGCAATCATGTTAAACCAAGCGCAACAGAGTGACAGTTTGGTGAGGTACATAAAATGGATTGAACACAGTGAACTACTCATTTGTCTGTAGTGATCCCAGACTCAGTGTCTGTGGAGATAAAACAGAAAGGATTAGTGCACGCACGATGTCCTCCTATTTAGAATACTTCTTATGAAAACACATTGCAGCTTATTACAGTTTTCCAATTAGTATTAACTGTTAGCACAGCTTAAATGAATTTAGAGTTTTCAGCTCAACAGTTTCACAGTTGCACAAAGATTTTGATAAATGCCTTATAATCTCACTCAAATGTCCTAGATTACCTCCCCTTTGCTTTAATTAGAATACTGGATAGCAAAGCAAAATAAGGATGTAAAATTTACTTTGTCTCACTAATGCTGTCATCTGAACAAATCACCTAATCTATTTGGACTTCAGTTCTGTCACATCACTAGTTTGTTTTTATCCGTAAAGATGTCTACATCATATTCTCATGTGGGAAAAGCAGATGATAAATGGTTTATTCACGCACCAGTCAGTTTCACTATAGTAATAATGATCCCCAACTCTCAGGGGCTTATAATAATAATTTATTCTTCCTTCGTGTATTTGTTAATGACTGCAGTTGGTTCCAGTTTTAGCCCTATTGAATTTCTTCATTCTGGGACCGAAGCTGAAGAGACAACCTCCTACTCAGGGTAGAGCCAGAGTAAGAGAATTCATAGGAACACACAGAGGCCCTCAAAACTGCTACTCACCCGTGGCGTGTGTTGCATGACCCACAGGTCTCTGGCTTTGGCAAGCAACACACTGGTGATGATAGTGGGGTGAGATATATATTCTTTCCATAGAAGCCTATGTAAGTCATTTGGCAGCTAGGGGTCTTAAAGATACTCCTATGAAAAGGGGGGCAAATAATTGAGAACAATAATATATCACAATGCGTTCATGTAATCTACTTTCCTGTAAGTATGAGGGCTCTCCAAAAAGTTTAAGGAAAATGTGTATTATGAAAAAGCTGTGCACGGGGTTTTAAATTCTTTTCAATACCGAAATAAGCTTACTTTTCAATTTTGCTTTTCTACAAACTTAAAGCACTCTTCTATTGATATGCATGGAAAAAGTCTAAAATATTATTTATTAAAATATTCTTAGGCCAAGAGAACTTAAAAACATACTCACACAAAACTGTGTACATGAATGTTCTCTGTAGCATTACCTATAATAGCTTGAGAGCAAGAAAAAAACTATTAAAGAACAAAGAACATATAAATAAAGTGTGTTATGTCAATACAGCAGAATGGTTTCAAGGCATAAAAAAGAACTAAAGGATGAATTTTGGAGATTATTGTGCTCAATGAAAGAATCCCACCACAAAAGATTATGTGCTGTTTCCATTTGTACAAATTGTCAAGAATAGGCAGATCTTCTAAGACAATAAGTGGCTAACTAGTTCATGAGGACTAGGGTGCCAGAGTAGGGAATAAATGCTGCAGGTGTGGGATAGTGGCAGTAGTCACACAATCATATGACTATCTGAAAAGTGTCTGAAGTGTACATTTTTTTTTAAAGATTTATTTTTATTATTTTTTCATTGGAAAGGCGGATATACAGAGAGGAGAGACAGAGAGGAAGATCTTCCGTCCGATGATTCACTCCCCAAGTGAGCGCAACGGTCCGATACTATGCCGATCCGAAGCCAGGAGCCTCTTCCGGGTCTCCCACGCGGGTGCAGGTTCCCAAAGCTTTGGGCTGTCCTCGACTGCTTTCCCAGGCCACAAGCAGGGAGCTGGAAGGGAAGCGGGGCTGCCGGGATTAGAACCGGCGCCCATATGGGATCCCGGGCGTGCAAGGCGAGGACCTTTAACCACTTGCGCCACCGCGCCGGGCCCTGAAGTGTACATTTTTAAAAGTGAATTTTGTAGTATGCAAAAGTGTATCTCATTAAAAAATTCTGAGAAATCATTGGATGGCAAGACTGTAGATAATGTTTACTTCCTCATGTGTATGTTTTGGTTCCACCTCGATAGTAAGAAAAAATTATATTCATGGAGGGAGAGAGGAGCTGTTCTAATGAATTGAAATATAAATGTATCAGGCACAATCCAAATTTCACTGGGTTGCAACTCATGCATTCTAATCTCAAGTACTTAAGCATTTAAACCATCACTTTTCAACATGAAGAAATATTATAGTGATGATGGAAATACCTGAAATCAGAAAAAAAAAATAAAAACAGAATTTATAAGGAGTGTTCATGGTCAACACCGGCTTACCTCATAGGAAAAAGGGGTTTTTTTGAGAGTGAGAGTGAGTCAGCAGCGTGTCAGTCTCCAAATTCTTGCTTTCTCACTTGAGGAAAGGTCAAAACTGCAGCGTCATCTCAGCTCCTCCATCAAAAATCCCAAATGCAGTGAAGTCTTTTAGTTAAGGGTCGCTTTTCACTTTTGACTCACCAGGAGGGCCAATACACTAGCCAGGGAACTTTTTCAGTTCTAGGTTGTGGGTGGAAGAAAAAGAGAATGGAGTGTATGGTGGATCCAGAGGAGTGAGTCTGAAGTCCAGTGCTGAGAAGTCAAGCTGTAGGTGGGAAAGCCTGAACCACCTGCTGAACCCAGAATTTAGGCCAAGTTGGCAACTACAGATACACCCTCAAGGACCTGGTCTGCCCACTTAACAGGAATTCCTCTTGGGAAAGTTCTGTGCACGCCTCCAGATTCAAGGGTGATTGATGGGTAATGGCTAGTGTCTCTGCCAGTCTGTCCTCAGTGAGCAATGTTGAAAGAGGGCAGTAAGGGCCAGTGTTGAGCCCTATCAGGGTAAAATTGCCACTTGAGGTGCTGGCATCCCGTATGGGCTCTGATTCAGTTCTTGGTTGCTCCACTTCCAGTCCACCGCCTTGCTAATGCACCTTGGAAAACAGCAACAAATGACCCAAGTGTGTAGGTCCCTGAACCCAAATGGGAGACCCAGGTAAAGATTTTGGCTTCCAGCTTTGGCTTGGGTTAGCCCAGGCTGTTGAGGTCATTTTGTAGTAAACCAGTAGATAGATGATTCATTTCTCTCTCTCTCTCTCATCTTTTCCTTTGCGTGTGTGTCCTCTCTCTGTAACTCTACTTCCAAATAAACAAATCTTAAAAAAAATGGGGAGCAGAGTCAGCAATTCTACGACTCTAGAGATGAGAAAGATGCTGTCCTGATTAGGTATGGCCTCTGCCTGCCGAAATTGTAGAGAGAAAAATGACAGCCGAGAGAGGCCAGCATGCAATCAGCAGAAAATTAGTGCTCAGAAGAATTCTCCAATGCATAGGTATATGCAGGCACATAATTCTAAAAAGGACACAGCTTAGATTCTTTACAAACAGCATACCATAAATCTAATTGGCCCACATATGGCTGTTAGTTACATTTTGATCTGAAAGGTCAAATGGAGCTAAAGAAAAAGTAAAAGGGCCGGTGATTTAACAAAATTTTGTGAACAACCGTTCTTTGGCCAGAAGTATTCAAACGTACTACAGTGATGTAGCTATTACTCAAGATTTATTATTTGAACAAGGAAAGGGCAAAGAAATTGTTCTCCCACACAGCTCTGGCATGAAAATACAAGGTCTTGTTATGCCCTTCCTAAAAAACTTTCTGAAGAATAAAATCAAATCCATATACAGTACTGTGGCTCAGGCCAATTTCTTTTTTCTTTTTCTTTTTTTTTTTTTTTGCCTGCCATTCCCCATAATATTATGCTAATTCTCATCTGCAATGCAGATTACATTAGCAGGGACTAACAAGAAGCAATCAATGTTTATAAAGTATGTTTTTCCCTGGCCGCCCTGACTGTGCCCTAGAGGTAGCATAAAGCTCGGCGGCTTAGAATGCTGCCCAACTTCTGAGGCTCTGCTCTGCAGAGTTATTGTGAAACCCAAACTTCTTAACATGGCTACTGTCATTTCCCCATGCCTACTAGACTGATTCTGCAAATGTGGCTTAAATTATTTTGCATGTTAAAAAGGTACTTAAATAATGGGAATGAATTTTTTCTTTTTTGTAGTTTTCATTTTATTTGAGAGTACTAAAGACTTACAGAGAGAAACAGGGACAGGCAAACAGAATCTTCCATGATGCCCGTAACAGATGAAGCTAGGCTAAGGCAAGGATCCCAGAACTCCATCTGGGTCTTCTGCCTACTGGCAGGAACCTAAATATTTGAGCCTACCAGGGTGCACCTTAGCAGGAAGCCAGGATTAAAAACAGAGCCTGGATCCAAACCCAGGCACTTTAGTATGTGAAACCCACCCTGTGAGTTCTTTACTCTTCTTTCACATCTAAGGTAAAATCTTTATTAGAATTTTAATTTTGGTTTAAAAATAACAAAATTTACCACCCTGAACATTTTTACATAAAGTCTTTGGCTTTTGATACTAATTGGGAAGGCAACTTCCAACAGCTAGGGCTGTGAAAGTGTGCTTCAGGGCCTGGTGCTAGTAGCCTAGTGACTAAAGTCCTCACCTTGCACACACCGGGATCCCATATAGGCACCGGTTCTAATCCCGTTGGCCCTGCTTCCCATCTAGCTCCCTGCTTGTGACCTGGGAAAGCAGTCGAGGATGGCCCAAAGCTCTGGGACCCTGGCACCTGTGTGGGAGACCTGGAAGAGCTTCAGATCAGCACAGCTCTGGCTGCTGTGGAAGAACTTCTACTCTGTCTCTCCTTCTCTCTGTATATTTGACTTTCCAAAAAATAAAATAAATCATTTTTTAAAAAGTGTGCTTCAAAAAGTTTATGAAGTAAAACTATATTTGGAATTAAAATAGATGGGTATTGAGTTCTAGTATGTTAGGGCGTTGACTGGGATGCCTGCACAATATATTGGAGTGCATCATTTGCATCCAGGTTTTCCACTTCAGATCCAGCTTACCACTAATGCATACTGGGCAACAGTGATGATGGCTCAAGTATTTGGGTCCCTGCTACCCACATAGCAGACCTGGATGGAGTTCTAGGATATGGATTTTGGTTTGGCCTTGTCCTGTTCTATTATGGGCATTTAGGAAGTGCATCAGAGGTTAGAAGATTTATTTTCTCTCACTCACTTGCTTTAACTTTCAAAGAGGCTCAACATAAACATTCTTGAAAAATGCAAGCTTATCTGGGGACAAAAAGCTTTTGAAAATGTGCGTGTATGCATATGCGTATGTGTATGTGTGTATGTGTGTGTACGTGTGTGTGTATGTGTGTGTTTGGTGATACGTACTTTTCCCTGATCTTTTTGAAGACCCCTTGTACAAGCTGATTTTTTTTTTCAGGCACTTTAAGCTGTGCCTGGCATGTAGCACACGCTCAATAAAGAAGTGCTTTCAGGGCCCGGCGCGGTGGCGCAAGTGGTTAAGGTCCTCGCCTAGCACGCCCGGGATCCCATATGGGCGCCGGTTCTAATCCCGGCAGCCCCGCTTCCCTTCCAGCTCCCTGCCTGTGGCCCGGGAAAGCAGTCGAGGACAGCCCAAGGCTTTGGGACCCTGCACCTGCGTGGGAGACCCGGAAGAGGCTCCTGGCTTCGGATCGGCATAGTATCGGCCCGTTGCGCTCACTTGGGGAGTGAATCATCGGATGGAAGATCTTCCTCTCTGTCTCTCCTCTCTGTATATCCGCCTTTCCAATGAGAAAATAATAAAAATAAATCTTTAATAAAGAAGTGCTTTCAGGTGAATAAATACCTTTGGGGTCCATAGTCTAACAAATATCCCTTATCTTCTTCACTCTCATGTTGCAGGACAGCTTGTATGAACCAGACACATTTTTCCTGATTTCTTTTGTAATGAGTGATGGGTGAGGTTAAAAAGAACTACGTGTTTTGTGGCCATAGATGGTGAATTTTCTGTGAAGCTAATTGGCCCAGAGTGATCAAGTCCATGATTTCTGACAGCATTTAATACCTGCCGGATACGCTTGATTAGATAGTACTGTGTTCCCTTAATCATCAGCCACCCTGTAAGGCTTGTGTAATCAAACCAGCTTCAGAGTGGGAGATACAGCTATTAACCAGAGACAGGGCTGTGTGGGTGGGTTGGAGACGGAACGAGGCAGGCTGAGCAGGAAGCCTCAGTTAATACTTAACCCCTGAGCCAGTGGTTTTCAAAGAGACTCACTTTTACCTACACCCATACCCTACCCACTCCACATAGTTTCTCTGGACCAGTTGAAAGTGCAGGTTGATTCTAAAATGCAACCTAGACAGAGAACCCAGCTCTGTCCTGGATGCCACTCAGCTCTTTATTAGAACAGCGTGAGAGGGAGTCAACCTGTGAAAACCAATTCAGTGGGGAGTAATGGTCCCCCAGCTTTGCACTTTGGAATCAGCTGGGGAACGTCAGGTGTGCCAGGACCCCAGCAGATAGGCTGTGATTGAATAGATCTGGTGTTCAGTGTAGGCTAGACACATCCCCCGGGTGATCCTGACACAGGATTAGAGATGCAAAATCTGTACCCCCTCAGATTTACAGCAAAAGAAGCTGCATTTAACTTTTAAAAAAATTGTGGTGAAATATACATAACAGAATTTGCCATTTTCATCTTTTTAAGTAAATAGCCCAGTAGTGTCCACTACATTCAAATTATTGTACCATCAATCTCCACAGCTGTTTTCAACTTCTTATTTGTTTATTTTATTTTTTACCTATATAAGGCACAAAGACACACTCAAACGCCTGCATACAGTTTTATGGTGTTCCATGAAAAGATAAGAGAACCCTCTTAAGACTTTTAAATGAAAAGGAATAAGATTTCTATGAAGAAAGGCAACTGCTATTCTAGAAAATATGTAATTTCTAATTGGTAATCTTGCCATTCTAAAGTAAGCACATTTATAGACTAAAAAATTTTAAATTTTGTTTTTCAATTTGAGTTGGAGCAAGAGATCCTGTGTACTGTTCAAGATCTTTTATCTACTTGTTCACTCCCCAAAGGCAATACTTGTAGCTGGGTTAGTCAGAAACCATGCACCCTAAACTCCACCCAGGTCTCTCACAAGGTTGGTAGGGCCCCAAGTGCTTGATTCATCAACTTCTGCCTCCCAGCGTGTGCATAAACAGGAAGCTGGCACTGCAAGTGGAGCTGGGACTTGAACTCAGGCACTCTGATATGGGATGTGGGTGGTTGTAAGTACTGTCTTAATTCTTGCACCAAATATATGCACCCAGCACTCTTCATGTTGCAAACTAAAGCACTATGCCTGTTGAACAAATTTCTCTTCCCCTCCTGCTGTAGGCCTTGGCTTACCACCATCTTATTTTCTGTTTCTATAATTTTGACTACTGTACATACTTCTGTACAAGAGGTGTACTATGGATGGCTGATTTTACTTAACATAATGTATTAAAGGCTTGTTTGTGTAAGTCATGTGTATCATAGTTTACTTTAAAAATATTTTAGCTAACATCTTTGTAATTTTATTTTTTAGATTGTATTTATTTAGGTTTTTTTTAAAGATTTCTTCATTTTCATTGGAAACTCAGATATACAGAGAGGAAGAGAGGCAGAGAGGAAGATCTTCCATCCAATGATTCACCCTCTGAGCAGCTGCAACGGCTGGAACTGCGCCAATCCAAAGCCAGGAGCCAGGAATCTCCTCCTGTTCTCCAATGCAGGTGCAGAGTCCTAAGGCTTTGACCCATCCTCGACTGCTTTCCCAGGGCACAAGCAGGAAGCTGGATGGGAAGCAGAGCTGCCAGGATTAGAACTGGTGGCCATATGGGATCCTGGTGCATGCAAAGTGAGGACTTTAGCCACTAGGTTACTGCACCAGGCTCTATTTAGTTTTTAAAATTTGAAACACAGAGCTACAGAGAGATCTTCCATCTGCTGGTTCACTTTCCAAGTGGTCACAATGGCTGGAGCTGAGCCAAACTAAAACCAGGAGCCAGGAGCTTCTTCTAGGTCTTTCGTGTGGGTATAGGGTCCCAAGGACTCAGGCCATCCTCTGCTGCCCTCCCAGGCCATAAACAGAGAACTAGATAAAAAGTAGAGCAACTGGAACATGACCTGGTTCCCATATGGAGTGCTAAAACCAAAGGCGAAAACCTAGACTACTATGCCACAGTACCAGCCTCAGCATTTTCTTGCTTTTTAAGGCTAATTTATATTCCATTGTATGTATTTGCTACAGTTGGCTTATCCATTCATCAGCTGACAGACGTTTGGGTTGCTTCCATCGCTTGGCTATGGGGAACAGTGCTGTGTAGTGCTACAATGAACGTGGGTATACACACACACAAAAGAAGAGGCTGTGCTTTCTGTTCTTTTGGGCATATATACAAGATTGAAAATTAGGGATCCATATGGTGATGACATGTCTAATGTTTTGAGGAATTGCCATAATGTGGTGATTCACACACAGATATGCCATTTGATGTCCCTGCCGACAGTACCTTATGTTTCTATATCTCCATATCCTCATTAATACCAGCCATTTTCTTTTTCAAAAATTCTTTCTTTCTTTCTTTCCAAATTGAGTTTTGGTGGTAGCTATTCTAATAGGTATAACGTGTAGCTCTCCATGTTAAACCATTTCCCCAGGGCATCATGAAGAATTAACACTGAGGAAATTGCCCATGTTGGTTCTCTGCCTTAAGACTTCTGTGACTCTGTCTTCTGCCATTATTACAGCATTGATTATGGTTTTGTTCTTTCAATATTTGTTATCTTTCCTATTCTTACACAAATCACATTATGACCTGTTTGAGCCTATTTACACAAATCGCCATTATGAGCCTGTTCAACCTCTACTCTTGCACCAGCAGCTTTGCTGAGAAGTGCCTTCTGGGCTCAGGGCTAGAGGACTGAATCTGAAGAAGAAACCAAGCCTGTTCCCAAGGTTCCAGCTGGCCCAATCTCTGTAAGGAGACAGAGTGGAAAGAAGCGGTCTAAGCAGCCCAAAGTAATAAAACGGGAGGCGTCATGATAAGAAGCCACCACGTTCATTTTCACTCTCCAGCGCACATGCCCTGCAGTTCTTTGGGCTCTTCCTCTGTCTCTTTCCCCTCCCACCACCCTCTGTTTTCCTCTGCTTGTTGGTATATCTCCAGTTCTCTTTCCTTGGTAGGCCTCCTCCTAGGTCTTTTCATTCTCCAAGGGCTACAATCCAGCAGTCTGGGCACTGTCCAGGAAAGCTTCAGCCTCCTGGCTGGCAGGGAGGGGCAGCAGGCAGGGAAAGTACATTCACTGTGTCGTGGGGGAAAAGTGGAGATTGGGAATTCTTCTGTGTTAATAGCTGTGCTTCATATATTTGTCTTCTGTTTTAGACAGACTCCCTTGTATCATCTACCCTAGAATGTTCAGATGTGTGTGTGTGTGAGACAGTTGCCCTCTCCCTGACCTAATCCAGGTAGCCTAGGATCCAATTGCTGACACTGCTGCCAGCCCTGAAAAGGGGTCTCACACCACCCAGCTTCCAGCGTTACCTAAGATTCATATTTGTTCTCAGGGGTCTCCATTGCTTTTGTGGTCTCTGACATGCAATTGACATTCTCAACAAGACTCTTTGATGGAGATGATATTTTGAAGATCCAGAAACCAGCAGGTCTCTTTGGAAATGATATTTAATGACTGCCGTCTTATCCATAAAATTGATGCTTGATTTTGGCCCAGAGCTGAGTACAAATCTCCTTTCTTCTTTCTAAACTCTATATTCTCTGAATTGATTCATCACTATTCACCTCTGTTTTTAATGATGGATGGCAGCTTTTCCTTGTCTTTCTTGCTTTTCAACATGGTCATTAATCTGTGGACTAAACGCTAGCGAAAGTACACTGTCTCTCTCCATAGCACACATGTGACCTTCTCCTATGGGCTTCAGGAAGCTGGACCCAGGAAAGAACATCAATATTCACCAACAGAAAAAGCTATAAGTATTTTCACTACTTGCTTAACTTGTAACATCAATTTTCCTGTGACTCTGCACATAGAATATTGTGGAAAATATCACAACTTACTATGACAAGTCAATGGGCTGATAAGATGGATGCTGTTTTGTTTCAAAATTGTGCCAAGTTTATGTTGATAAAGTGATTTTCTCCTGGGAATCTAAAAAACATTGCCAGTGATTCAAATGCTATGTGACTGTGACTTTGTCTTAGGTTTGCATACAGCAGGAAATTAGATCAGGATGATCTCATTCATCTTTATAACTCCTCTATGGATGGGACTTACAGGGAGGGTAATATTCTTCTTTTCACTATTGCAGTCTACAGAGCTTAAGATTTATATCAAAGCAGCACATCCCATATTCATTCTAGACCCAAAAGAAATGGAACAGGTCTGTGTCTATGCCTACAGTAACAACAACAACAACAGCAAAAAAATGCCTTAAAAAGTGCTGTTGTATGGTGGGAAGGCGGACACTGTTGATCACAGGCCAATGTGTCCCACACTGAATCTATTCAGTAGACATACTACCTATTTTTCTTTTTAGAGAAAACTCTCCATCTTTTAAAAAAAAGATTTTTTTTTTTATTGGAAAGTCAGATTTACAGAGAGAAGGAGAGACTGAGAAAAAGATCTTTCATCTGCTGGTTTACTCAACAAGTTTCTGCAATGGCTGGAGTTGAGGCAATCTGAAGCCAGGAGCCTTCTCTGGGTCTCCCACATGGGTGCAGGGTCCCAAGGCTTTGGGCTGTCTTTGACTGCTTTGCCAAGCCACAAGCGGGGAGCTGGAAAGGAAGTGGAGCAGCCGGGATATGAACTGGTGCCCATAGATCCTGGTGCATGCAAGGTGAGGATTTTAGTCACTAGGCTATCGCGCCAGGCTCTACTGATCTTTTATTAAAAAAAAATTTTTTTTGTATCCTGAAACTCTAGAGATTATCAATTCTAACAGGCTTCTTGTGGAGTTATTAGGACTGCAGGTTTTTGTTGACGATGCAAATAATTTCCAGAATTCTCTTAAAAATGTAGTATTCTAGGTATTCCATGCTCTGGCTTTTGCCTGGTCTAGGGATAGCTCTTGTGGCCCTCCCTCTGGAGAGTGAACAAGCAGATGGACTGTCTCTCTGATTCTCCCTCCGTGTAATGGAACTCTGTATTTCAAATAAATACATAAATAAATCTCAAGAAAGATTTACCATATCAATGTTACTTACTGTACATGTTTAGTGTGTATTATGTGTGTATATATCAAGTAACACTTTTTATCACTATGAGACACAAGAAAGATTTTTAGGCAACTGCTAGTTACTCTGATGGCCACAATAAAACTTTACTTAAGATTTTGATATAGTTTAGGGAGAAATGCTTGTGGAAAGGAATAGTTCTTTATGTTGATGTCAGTTATTTGTACCTTGGTTAGAAGAAGAATGAAAGGGTTGTTGAATAGGATTGTAGAGGCATAAGGCTTGAACCTAGGTATTTTATAGTTTGAGGGGCTAAGAGCATCCCAGAAAGAACAGGAAAAGAGTGCAGGTTAGGGCTTTAGGAGGAATAACAATAATTGTATGTTATATATGAAATAATAATAGTAACTATTATTATTGTTTTATCTCCCATTTTGATTGGAACTGCTCTAATTCTTAGTCCCTGCCTGAAATCTTTTTAATTTTTTCACTTCAAAGGATATTGGTATTTCAAATGTCTAATGAATTATTTTGAATTTGCTATGCATCTATCAGTATGCCCAGTTTTTATTTTATAGTATACAGAGCAGTACTCTGAATTAAAACCCACTCTTTCAGGCAGGAGGTCATAGTGTTGTGGTGCATTGTTTAAAGCCACTGCTTGCAACACTGGCATCCCATACAGGTGCCAGTTAGTATCCTGGCTGCTCTGCTTCCAATCCAGCTTCCTGCTAACAGCCTTGGAAAAAATAGCAGAAGATGTCATAACGGGGCTCCTGCCACCCACAGGTCAGACCCAGGTACAGCTCCTGGCTTCAACATATCTCAGAAATGTTCTAGCCAGTGCAGAGTGAATCATCTCTCTCTCTCTCTCTCTCTCTCTCTCTCCATTACTCTGCATTCAAAATAAATACATATTTTTTTAAAAAAATAATATAACCCACTTTTATAACTCTTCTTGATGGCTCTCTGGACATTAATTCACACAGATTGAAAGTCCATTTTGGACAATGTGGTTCATTCTTTGTTACTATTTATTTCTGTCTTGAGTTGAACCAGTCAATAAGCAAAAGTTGCACAAAAAGACTTACTTCTTTCAAGATTTATTTTGTTTATTTGAAAGGCAAAAATGACAGAGAGATGGAGGGAGAAAGAAAAACAGAGAGTGAAGGAGAGATCTCATATTCACTGGTTCACTCCCCAACTGCTGTGATTGAGCCGTGCCAAACCCAAGAACTCAGAACTCCATCCGGGTTTTCCACATGGGTGACAGGGCACAAGAACTTAGGCCATCTTTTACCACTCTCCAGGTACATTAACAGGGAACAGTATCAGAAGAGGAACAGCCGGGACTCAAACACACACTTTAATATGGGATGCCAGCATTGCAAGTGACAGTTTAACATGCTGCATCCAAAACGCTGATCCCAGGAGAATTTTCTTCAAATCTAAAGTTAATGAATATCGAGAAGTTTCTATGACTCATCAAAAACCATGGTAAACAGAAACCGAAGAGTTTGCCGCCCCCTTACAAATAAATAGACAGTGGTCTTACCCCTTGCAAGCTATGAATGGTGGTATTTTAAGGCAGTGATGGAAATCTATTGTGTTGGTTTGTCTTTAGCATCCTCCAAATGTTTATGGAGCCACAGTTAAGCCAGAAAAGATGCTGAGTTCAAGGGAAAAAAGGTGTCCCATATACTAAGGTATCTAGAATCAGTATGAATGAAAGATGCTATCAGGATCGTTCCCTCTTCTATGGCTAATTGTATCTTCCCTGAACCTTTTCTAGTTAATAAAAGCAATTCCAGGGCCTGGTGTGGTGGCCTAGCGGCTAAAGATTTCACCTTGAATGTGCCAGGATCCCATATGGCCACCATCTCTAATTCTGGTGGCTCCACTTCCTATCCAGCTCTCTGCTTGTGGCCTGGGAAAGCAGTTGAAGATGACCCAAGGCCTAGGGACCCTGCGTCCATTTGGGAGACCTGAAAGAGGCTCCGGGCTCCTGGCTTCAGATTGGTTCAGCTCCAACCATATGGCCACTTGGGGAGGGAATCAGCAGATAGATCTTCCTTTCTGTCTCTCCTCCTCCTCTCTGTATAGCTGCATATATTTATTGGAATAAAAATAAGTAAATCTTAAAAAAAAAGTAATTCCTGTTTGGTAGTCAGCAGTCCAAGGTTTAAATCTTGCCTCTGCTCCTTGAAAGTTATTTGTCATTGGGCAAGTTACTTAACGTTTTTCCTTCTTTCTTGTTAGCAACTTATCTTTCAGCTTTGGTCTTTCAATCAAAAGGGGTAATAGATTTATCTCTAATACTCAGGGTTTCTAGTTAAAAGCAGTACCAGTTGACCATAGCTGATCAAGCCAATAAAGAGTTAATTAAAAAAAAAAAAATAGCTGCTTGCAGAGTGGTTGGGAGGGCTCCAGAGGCAGGCTTGAGGCTAAGTGACAGGGATCAAGGCCTGAGCAGCAGATGGGGACATTGAGAAGTTGACCCTGGTTACCCTGGGTGCACCAGTGGCTGCCGGGAACGCAACACTAATGAACCTCTGTCAGTACTGATTCTTCTGAGACAGCAGTTTGATCTTACAACAACTGGTAACCCAGAAAACTAGATGTGTCTGCCACCACCCTACTGTCATCATTATTTAGAGTCTGTTGGCGTCCTTCTTCTGGTTAATTATTTCTGATTAAACTCTTGCCTGGGTACAGCTTATTGGCAGATCTTCAACTTCATGCCTGTGTTCTGGGTACCAAGGAGACTAGGACAGCAATTTTTTTTTTTTTTACTTTACATTCAGGGAGGCAGAATGCACCAACTGCATAAAGCAAAATGCACCAACTGCATAAGGCAGCCAAAAGACACAGCATACCTTATCTCTCAAAGAATTGTGAAGATGGAATATGCATGTATTTGGCATGCTGATAAATTAAAAAATCTTTTGCTCCCATTTCTGTTTTCTTTATAAGATGTATCTATTTGCTAATTGAGTTAACTTCATCTACCACCCCCAAGACTGATTTTCAAGGAGGCAACATTTGCAAACGTGGAATAGAACCTGTGACTCCAGGTGAGGGACACTCAGATGGTGTCCACTTCCTGTTGCCATGACCCAGAAGGTCCTGATCTGTTGACTTCTGACTCTTGTCCACCTTGGCCTGGGAGGATTACACTGTCCTCTCTCTTATGTTGGACGATTTGATGCTCTTGACCCCAGGGACCCACTGACATTTCTCTTTTCTTGGCTCTGAGACTTTTAGCTCATAATGAATCTTGATACCCATTCGATTATCTGCTAGCCCCGACTCTTGGATTGCTTGTATAGGATTCTTATGTTTTTCATAATAATTGAAGGAATCATTTTAAGAACATTTTATTTCATTACATTTTGTATTGGTCTTAGATCATCGAAGTAACTTTTCTAATGTCTAAGAAAAGAGAAATGAGAAAAGTGTGAAGGGAGAAAAGCAACAAACAAAATGAACAGTTATGAAACCTATTCCATGGGAGACTCTCCTCTTTTACTTCTCTTTAAAAAGGATTCATTGAAACTTTGCAGACAAAGGAATCTCCCTTCCAAACTCCCAAACTAAGACCTCCTCCAACAAAGAAGCGAGTGTCTTTCTTACTGATAATTTTTTTCCAGATCATAAAACAATTTCAACTTTCTCTTCCATACAAACTATACTTGCTAAGTTGCCAGAACTTTTCCCCAGCTGCAACAAAGGGTAGCATTCTCAGCATTATCAGCCTGATATTGAGCTGCTGGGCTGCATGGGCTAAGAATGCCTTGAACTTGGGGGAAAATGCAGCATGATCCTGTTCTGCCAGCCCACCTCAGGGGCAAGAAGGATCTGTCCATGCTCATTTATTCAGACTGTCCTGGTAACTGTCTACTTGACAGTCTGAGAAGTGTTATGCTCAGTTGCTGGAAATGTCCTTAGAAGTCCTTGGACCTGTCTGAGTCTTGGAACATGCGATCTTGAGAAGTATGCTTAAATAAGAATGAAAGATGATTGTTGTTTAGAGTTGTTAGACTGCAATTAAAACAGCTGTGCTGTTTTACACCAGGAATCTCCCAGAGACAACCAGAGAGTTCTGCCAGGACATATTGCAAAAGTCACCAAATTTTTTCTTGCTCAACTTCATATATCAACATAATATCTTATTATAGAAAGCTAGAGTGTATCAGGTCAAAAGAACTATTATGCCTTAAAGAAATGTATCTTCAAATGTGACCCCGTCCAGTCCATTTGCAACAGTGGGAGAATTTGAACAGCAGTCAGATCACTTTGAATGCCATCACTGCTACTTTCTTTTTTTTTTAAAGTTTTTTTTTTATTAAATAAATTTTTTATTTTGAATTTTAAGGTGCAATTTTGTATAGACTGGAATTCACTCCCCCCCCCAAACTCCCACCTCCGGCAGATTTTTCCCATGTTGCCACAATAGTATAGACCACTATTACTTTCAGAAGAGCATATTGGATGAGGTATTGGTTCTGTTATTTTGTAATTACAGAAGTGAAGGGCACAGTTAAAGGAAGTGTGTGTTATTCCAGAATCCATCTTATAGCATCAACATTAGCTAAAATCCCTTTTCTTAGTAGCCATAATATAGGTTCTGGAAGAACTGGACAAAGTATGGTAATTCCAATGTGAAAACACAATTCAGAGAAGGTCCACAACATAGTACCATGACAGTTGAAATTTTACCATGGGTGCCCAGACTCCTGTTGCCTGTGGAATAACAAGAGAAAAAGGTAAGGTAGGATCACCAAATCATGGCAAAATGTCAAAAAGAAATGAAAGTCTTTTGGATAAAACTGAGGAATGGGATTGGAATGAATAAAAAACATTCCCAGCTGGTTGGTTTGATGCTGAAGGAATTCATGTCCCTAGTCTGTTAATGGAGGAGAGTTCCAGAGCTGCTGCCACTTCCTCATGGGGCATGTGGGCCTGGTTTTTACAGGTTAGTGATCTTGTCCTAACCGTAAAAATAAAAAAAGTAACTTGTGCATGAATTAGTAGCAGAAACTACTACTGAGTAGTACTGGTTGAGAACCAGATGGACAACAACCTATCTGCCCCATGTATAAGTCTAATTTTTGGAGAGTTAGTCTGGTTAATTTGGAAAAGTCTGTTGGGCTTCTAAACCCAACTTCTAGGAGTCAAAGGCACTTTTTCCATTTACCTTGTCCTGGATCTGTTACTGATGACCGGTTCTAAGAATAGTCTGTGCGTTTTCAGAACCTTAATGCTGTACTCAGATGATGATAAGGTATTTCCACTAATTATTGCCATGGACTAGAATGTAAGACCAGAAATGAGCTTTTCAATTCCCCAAGTGCAGAAAAAGACTCATGTCTAGAAAGGGACTGTGATTTATTCAAGATGTCCTGGGAAAACTCTGGCACAGCTTTTTAGAAAGGAGTTAAAAATTGCCCATGGGCACAATGATTACGTTTCTTCATTAGGCAGAATTTGTACATTAAACTGTTGCCATTAACCAGGGAGCAAAGGTCCTCCACAAGCTTCAGGATTTAACCTACCAAGTGAAGGCCATTTTACTAATACATCAGTCTACATAAATTGTGGTGAGGAGGCATTAATTCTGCCAATTAATGCAGCTCTAGGTTTCAGGGAGGCTATGTTTTGATTTGGAGGGATTGTAATAGCTGTTTATGTACAGCAAATTCTTGAGCTTTGTTACTGCTCTGTACTTCCTTACCGTCTTTTTGCACTCACCATGACCCATAATATAAAAATTTTATTATTCTGAAAATGGTTGGCTAGCTGAATTTTTAGTTGTGTCTTTCCATTTCTACCTCTTATACATTGTTGCACCCCTAGCCGTGAGGTTGTTCCTGTTAGGATCTCCTAGGCTTAGTGGTCCAGGTGTGGGTCCTGCCTGTGCCCACAGGGCAGTTATTCTCCCAGTGAAGGAAGAGTCCAGGCATTATTCCTGTTTCTTACCTGGGAGGAGGCATCAAGAGAAAATGATCCAGGTCACATCCTGATCCCGGTGGTGACTACATTTTATTAGCAAGTCGACCCCTGTCCCCAGCTGTTTTTATACAAAGCCCATCATGATTCACTTTCACCTTTTTTTTGTTTTGTTTTCTCACTGGGGTTCCCTTTTGACAGCTGTTCCTTGTTAAACACAAAGAGGTGGTTCTCTCCTATATCAGACTTGTCATGGTTGACACAAAACTGGACTCTTCCTGTGTCCCCTCTCAGAAGCTCCCTTTCCTCAGCACACCAAGAGCCTGTTGGTGCTCAGGAAGTGCTTGTTCACTCATTCCATCAATGCTTACTGAGACCCTGTGTCAGATGACCATGTGTCTGATTCATCAGGAGTCGCGTTGGGTTTAGAATGGCCAGTCTTGCACCCCAGAAAAACCCTCACCATGAGACAAACTTGGACAGTTGGTCACCTTAACCCAAGCCCCTTCTGGGAGATTTCTGACTGACCGCTCTTTTTTCAGTTGACCTTCTATGATTCTTTTCTTCCAGAGAAATAGCATGATGTGAAGGGAAGGATCCTTCATTAGGATCAGGAATCCTGGGCTCTGGTCCCATTTTGTCAACAAAGAGGCAGTAAGCAGGTCCAAGGTAGATCATTGAGCTTTAGAGTCCCTCTCCAGAGTGTAAAAATAGGGTTTGCTGTTTTTTTGCCTTTTATGTCCTGGGTTCTATAACTCCATTTGTAAAGCAAAATTGATGCAACAACTCACTCTAATTAGTATTCTGGTTAGTAACAGGCAGTAGCAATGAGGGGATGCTTGGTGATGGTACTGATGTTTGCATAGCCCTTATTTGCCACACACACCTATTGTTTTATTTCATTCTTACACATTTGGATATAGTAATTTATAGATAAGAGACTCGGGCCTAGAAAAGTCACTTAACTTGTTCCAAATCAAAGATGTAGACCTAAGAGTTCTGAATTCCAAGTCTGAATGTGAACTATTGCTCTCACTGGCTAGAGATAAGTCAATGGTTGAAATGAACAGGCTAATTGTTTCCCTTCAAAGAACCGGAAAAGTGAAACACTAGCTGTTTGGAATGAGACCTTTGCATTCCAGGCTGCCAAAGGTTATGGAATTAAAAAATCGCGTATTTCAGAAATTAATGTCCAAAGCTCATACAAAGGTCCCTCCAAAGAGTGGTGGGACTGGATTAAAAGCCAGAGCAGCCCCCATGCCAGCCCCAACCAGAGCAGCCTCCATGCCAGCCCCACTCCTCCCTGCCCATGTTTGGTGACGTTAGAGCTCAGAGAGTCCCCACTAGCATCTCTCACTGTCTCTTCCTAATTGCCTGTTAAAAAATTCCAACGTCATACAGCCTGCCTGAAAGTCTGCGTGTGGGGGTGGGTGAGAAGGGCAAAGGAACAGCACTCCTAGGCACATAGCTTTCCATTGGTAGAAAAGATTCAAAATACAAATAAAATAAGGCTAAGGAATCACATTCATTGCAGCTGGTAGAGTTTCATTTAATTAAACTATGGTTATTTGGTACATACATGCTCCCATTCCCTTTCTCTGACTCCTTACGAAAGCAATATGCTTTCACAAGGGCGGAGAAATGAATGGTTCATCTATAGGGCCAATGCTAATTAGCAGCATTTGTTTTACTGTGATTTCCAATGTGAAAGTATGTACAAAGTAAATTTGTATTCTAAGAATGTGTTTGCCTTGGTCTGAAGCATTAAAAGGAATTAACAGTTCCTGGGAACTCACCACCATTTGTTCTGAATTCTCCAGAATAGTGAAACACGAATGCCAGGGGCAGGATAGAGCCAAAATCTGTGGCCCGTCAGGCTGCCAGCTACCAGCATGATCATTTCTAAAACCCAAGTCTGACCCACTTTCCTTCCTGTTGTAAAACCGAAGGTAGGTGTCCTTCCTGCTGGGTCAAGGTGAAGCCAGCAGCCCAGCATTGAAAACATTTCATGATCTGGCTCCAGCCCGCTGCAGCCTTATCGCTGACGCTCACCACTGCACGCCTGAAAATCCCATCATAGCCCCTATCCCAGAATTCTTCTCACTCCTCTCTGACTTTTGTCATCAGCCATTCCCTTTTCTTTTATTGCTTTCCACACCGATCAATACCACTGCCACTTGGAGAATTTCCATCTGTTAACTTGAAGCTTGTCGTTTTTACAACGCTGTCTCAACTTTTCCTGACCAGATTAATTTCTTCCTCCCTTGGACTCCCATACCATTTTACTATTTTTATCAGAGCATTTATCATAGTATATTATAATTCTATTGACATGGCTATCTCTTTCATTAGATTGTGTCTTATTTAATCCCTGTTATCCTCTTCCATATTCAGGGTCTGGAACAATCCTTCCCATGAGAAATACTTAATAGATGCTTATTGAATGGCTAAATTATGGCTGATATGATATGTCAGTTAATATTTGTTGTGTCTCACTTATATTCAAAGCATCATGTTGGTACTGTGTATGTGTGGTAGGTGACAGAGACAAAAACTATGAGTGGTATGGGTCATAGTCATCAAGAAACCCCAAAGAATGTGTGAGACAAAGAGTTAAAAAGGAAAGTACAAAGTCCTGGATATTATAGACATACAGGGTACATGATTATGGATGCTTGGAAGGTCGCAGTCATTGGGGTGGGGATTGAGGTGGGAGGATGGTGTGGCAAAAGAGGTGGCATGTGGAAGGATTTGACAGCTATAGCCAAGGTGAGGGGAGAGGGAGTCCAGGCTGAGGACCAGGATGAACCAAAGCACGATGAGAAGGACATAGTAAGTTCCCTGGAGCCAAGGAGCCTGAGAGTTCCGGTCTTACCATATCTAGGGAGATTGCACATTTTTTACAAGTTTGAAGTAAACCTCATTAATACCAATAAATGCATTTCCCTAGTTGCCTTTATTTGAATCCTCTAAGCAAGAGTGGTGATTAATCATCTCCAAATTGCTCAAGGATAAGAAACAGGGTACTCCTAAGACTTTAGCAGCAGGAAATGCTTGTTACAAATAAACTATTTACATTTTACATTGTGAGCAGGAGATAACAATAACAGTAGGAGTTAGCACATGTTCTTAAGTAGAAGCCATTTCCGACTGCATTGCAACCAAGTTTTAAATAGAGTTCTAGCACATTGCCAGAAAATACTAAATTAGTTAATAATTTCGGTTAAATTGCAGATATTTTTTAAAGATTAAAAATTTATTTGGAAGGCAGGAAAACACAACTATACAGACAATCTCCCAGGCAGAGACCAGGAACTAGAAGCTCAACCTGGATCTCTCATGTGATTGGCAGGTACCCAACTACGTGAGCCAGCACCTGCAGCCGCCTAGGGGATATATTAGCAGGAAGGTCGAATCAGGAATGGAGCTAGGACTTGAACCTGAGCATCCTGATAGAGAATGTGGATATCCCAAGTGATGACTTAGCTGTCATGCCAAATGCCTGCGCTAAAATGATATATATATATAGTTATATACATATATAATTATATGTTCATTTATAAAATATATAAATTTAAATTTCCAATCTGTTTATTTGAAAGGCAAAGTTAGTGAGGGAGGTGCAGAAAAAGATGTTGCATTCTTGGCTTATTCTCCAAATGGGAGGGTTGGGCCAGCCCAAAGCCAGAAGCTGGAGCTTCATTTGGATCTGCCACAGGATGCGGGGGATAGGGGTCCAATTGAGCTATTTTCTGTTGCTTTCTCATCTTCTGATCTTTAGCAGGGAGCTGGATGGAAAGTAGAGAACCTGAGACTTGAACCAGTGTTCATATGGGATGCCTACTCTCATTGTGCTGCAATGTCAGTTCCTACAGTTTTATTTTGAAAATAAGAAGCATGATCCAGAAATCCTACTACTGGATTTAAATTCGAAAGAAATGCAATCAATATGTTGCTTATTGCAACATTTATTCACAATAACTTAGAAATGGAAACAACACAAGTGTCCATTTATTGATGAATGGATAAAGAAAATGTAACATGATTATACGATGAAATACCATTCAGTTATAAAAAAAGAAGTATGAGATCCTGACATTTGTAGCAATATGGAAGGAACTGGAGAGCATTATATTAAGTGATGAAATAAGCCATGCACAGAAAGACTTGTGTCACATAATCTTCATATTTGGAGTCTCATGTTTGGCTACTATGAGTTGGTGAGGAAAGAATTGAAGTAGGGATAAAGGGGTCCAGTGTGATTGCCCAGTGGCTAAATCCTTGCCTTGTAACTGCCAAGATGCCACATGGGCATTAGTTCATGCCTCATATGCTCCACTTCCCTTCCAGCTCCCTCCCTGCTTGTGGCCTGGGGAAAGCAGTAGAGGATGGCCCAAAGCCTTGGGACCCTGCACTTGCATGGGTGACCTGGATAAAGCTCCTGACTGCAGATTGGCTCAACACCAGCCGTTGTGGCTACTTAGGGAGTAACTCAGTGGATGGAAGAATTAAAAATTTAAAAAATCTTTTAGAAAAAAAATAGGGATAAGAAATACTGATTTACGGGTACCAGATTATAACTAGAGAGGAGTGAGAAGTTCTGAGGTTCTTTACACAATCAGGTAACTATAGATAATAATAACACTATTTTTTTCTATAAAAACAGACTATATGGTAGGAATTTGGATATGTTAACCATGTTTGAAAAGAAAAATATATTTATCATGACTGGAATTATACATACACTTAACCATCACATATTGTATTATAATTTGTCCAATTAAAAAATCATTTATTTGAAAGAATTACCAAGAGACAGAGAGAGATTCTTCCATGCACTGGTTCACCCCCTAGGTGGTAGTTGATGGCTGGGCCAGGTTGATGTCAGGATCCAAGAGCTTGATTCAGGTCTCCCAAGAGATGGCAGAGGCCCAAGTACTCAGACTATCTTCTGCTGTTTTTCCCAGGCCATTGGCAGGAAGCTGTACCGGAAGTGGAGTAGCCCAAACTTGGAATGTGTGCATATAGGATGTCAGCGAGGCAGGTGGTGGCTTTATGCACTATACCACAACGTTGGAGTCAAATATGAGTAATTTTTATTTCTTTTTTTAACATTTTTAATTTTATTAATATTGTTTACATACCTGAGGGGCATGCATGCCCATATGGGCCTCTTTTTTTTAATATTATTTTTTGTTGATTGCATTGCATTATGTGACACTGACTCATAGGCTCTGGGATTCCCCCAACCCCTCCCTATACTCTCCCCTCATGGTGGATTCCTCCACCTTGGTGCAGTATTACAGTTCAAGTTCAGTTAAGATTCTTTCATTGCAAGCATAGAGTCCAGCATCTTATTATCCAGATAAATTCAATGGTTTCTTGGGGAGACCATCTCTGGTCTGAAAGCAGAGCTGGCAGAATATCATCCTGTCCAATTAAAAGCCACAACATAACATCAACATCAATTTACAACATTATGGAATTAATTGACATGGTATTGAGTAACAAATATGTTTAAAAATGTAAGTAGGTTTTATCTTAAAAAAGAAACAGTATTTTTGTTCCTTACCATTCCTTTATGAAAATAAGAAAGGGTTGAAAAATCAAATACAGATAAACCAGCCATAAAACTGTACTTAGTTTCTAACTTCAGGTGAGGAGGCTTTGATTTTTTGCTTAGATTGTGCAGTATGTGGCAACAATGAGCAACTTACAGAAATAAATCATAGTATTATTAAAAACTTTTAAAGTTTAACTCATGGAAGTTTTACTTCAGTGGTTGAGTTACAGTGACATTGTGTAGATTTGGCATGTAATCACCCTAGACGCTTGAGTTTATGCATTCAGGAACTTACAGATGTCAGAAGAAAGATAACCAAGTAACAATGGTCTCTTGTATTTCCTCCTTCCTTTTAATAGTTAACTTGCCCTCACATTTGCTTTTTCAATTTTTCCATAACTGGTAAGGTAAACAGAACAAATAAATGAATAAATCAAAAGGCAGAAATGCTGAATATTTGCCTGTACTCAGACAACTGTTTATTACTATGGGAAGAACCAGAACTCTTGCCCTCTGACTTCTTGTCTTTGTATATTGTAGTGCTCATGAACAAATGTGCTTAAATCAGAATGTTGTCAAAATGGAACCAAGGTCAACATATCTGGCGGAGAGTGGAAGAGCAACTCCATAATAGATAGAGAGGACTTAGAGAAAGCATGTGGCTTACCTTGACCTGTATAGGCCCACTAAATGAATATGTCTGATGTTCATGTAACAGACATTTTCCTATTAAAATCTGCATTTAAATATCTCCAAGTCACTGATGGCAACTCAATAATGTCACCTTTCTATGGTGGTAGACAGTAACAATTGTAATGAGCTTCTGTAGAATTTTTGACCTGTACTGTATGAAGTGTTAAGAGCTTTATACCTACCAGGTCCCTTCACAATAACCCTAGGAAGAAGGTACTGCTATTGTTCTGATACAAGAGACAGTGTTGAAACTTAAGTAGTTTGTCTCTACAGCAAATAAATGACAGATCTGATAACTGAACCCAAGTAGCCTGCTCTGAAACCCCAGGGTTTACAATACATCATTCTAGCTCCCATAAAACCCCTGGAGTGCCTGTTGAGCAAGGGAATGGAACATGAGTGGAAGTAGGGGTTGGACTTGATTGTGAAGATTGGAACCCAATCTGAAAAGGTGGATCCTATAAGGAAGGCCTTTCTAAGTACCCTGGAAGCTACTAAAGCTTTTGCCTTGAGGCCTCATCTCCAATGGTGTGTCTCAACAAATAAACCTGTTGACAGGCAAATAAAACATATCAGAATGTCATGGACCAAACCCATTCTTATGTTTTTCCTTCTTGCTGTTAAGAAATTTATCTCTGTGACTTGGGCATAATTATCTAGATCCTGATGTGACTTCCAGTAGAATTAGTTCTCTATCCTTTTGAATCTTTAGCAGGTGTTCTCACTCTCAAAAGACTCAACTGGTTCTGAGGAGACAAAGCCAATATTTCTTAAATGTGGGATTGGCAAAGGCTTCTGTCTCAGCAAAGAGCTTTTGGGAACAGGACACTCATATCCTGTTTTCATTCCCATTGCTTGGGTGGGATGCAAAGCTAGCTGTCCTCCAGAGAGCCCGTGTTTTGCTCTCTGTGGACTTGACCTGCTTCTAGTGACTCTCAGAGGAAATGCTGTGCAGCTGCCCTTTGCAATGAAATGCTTTTCTATTGAACCAAAAAATAATCACATCCTCCCATTTACTCTTTAGGGTACAAATTGATCTGACTTGATTTGTCAGAGAACCAGAACTGCAGGCAAATAGACGCCAGAGAAATCAACCAATCTTTCAAGCCAGCAGTAATTGTTCCTCCCATCGACTGGCTAAATGGCTTGTGTCTGGAGGAGATGCTTCATCAGAAGGCCTGAATGACAGAAACACTGAGGATTCCAACATGGCCTGTAACAGAAGTGTTTCTTCATGTCCTACAAGGCTTTGGTCTCATGTTTCCTCTTCTCCTGTCTCCTGGGGCTAGTGTCATCCAGCAGAGACCAAAGGTGATGTGTGTACATGATATTGCGCAAAAATAACTTGTGTAGAAATGAGGAGAAATGAGTCCTAGCATTCGATTCTAGGATCTGCTTCCTTGTATCTTAAGCATAAGTAAACCCAAGAATTCCTATACAAGAAGCAGTGTATCAGAGTTGTGAAGTCCCTTTGCTGGGGAGAGTACCCTCATTATCTTAAATGTAAAAATCTGGAATAGTTTAAATCTGTAAGCAGACTACAAAAAGAATATAACTGAATCATGTACCTGCTTCTCAGGCTTGAGAGTGACCACCTGGCCATGTTAACCTGGATTCTCTTTCTCGCTTCACTTTCTTCCCCCCTCATTTCTGCTTCTCGTTTGCTTTCTTGAGTATAATTAAGTGTCCCCTTTCCATCCCATTGTTTGGTGTTCCTTTCTGTTCAGATAGAACTGTTGTCATCACATCAGAAATTTCATTAACCTCACCTTATTATAAACATTTTCCCTACTACGGACAATGCTGGAATGTCTATTCTTGCTGAGATCTCAGCCCATGTGTGAGTTTTTTCCTCCTAATAAACACCTAAGGGTGGTATTGCTAGATTACAAAGTAGGATTCATTTCCTGATACTTGCAAATTGCTAAACTGTATACTTAAGAGGTTGGATAAGAAGAATAAGCTTAGGAGGCAAACTTTATTTCCTGTAACCTCATCCATGTTTTGGTTCTGTAGCTAGCCCACCATTTTAGAACTTCTACATTGGCAAATTCAGCCAACCAGTGATTGAAAATATTCAAGAAAAGTAGTCTGTATTGAACACACTCAGACTTCTTTTCTTTTTTTTTTATTATTATTTTTTTATTGGAAAGGCGGATATACACAGAGAAGAGACAGAGAGGAAGATCTTCCATCTGATGATTCACTCCCCAAGTGAGCGCAACGGGCCGATACTATGCCAGTCCAAAGCCAGGAGCCTCTTCCGGGTCTCCCACGCGGGTGCAGGGTCCCAAAGCTTTGGGCCGTCCTCGACTGCTTTCCCAGGCCACAGGCAGGGAGCTGGAAGGGAAGCAGGGCTGCTGGGATTAGAACCGGCGCCCATATGGGATCCCGGGCGTGCTAGGCGAGGACCTTTAACCACTTGCGCCACTGCGCCGGGCCCGACTTATTTTCTTGTAAACATTCTCTAAATAATGTAGCATAACAAATATTTAGATGGCAATTCCTTTGTATTAAATTTTGTAAGTAATCTAGAGATGATTTAAATATGTGGGTAGTTGTGTATAGGTTAAAGGCAAATACTAGGCCATATTAAATACTGAAAGGGGCTTACTTGAACATCTGTGTATTTGTGTATTTTCAGGGAATCCTGGAACCAATCACTCATGGATAATGAGAGATTTCTGTATTTTTCTTTTTGCAAGTGTAGGTGTCTTTTGTAACCTATTGGAGTTAAAAGAATGCTTGTTATGGGCCCGGTGTGGTGGCACAGTGGTTAAGGTCCTCGCCTTGCACGCCCGGGATCCCATATGGGCACCGGTTCTAATCCCGGCGGCCCCTCTTCCCATCCAGCTCCCTGCTTGTGGCCTGGGAAAGCAGTCGAGGACGGCCCAAAACTTTGGGACCCTGCACCCGCGCGGGAGACCTGGAAGAGGCTTGTGGCTTCGGATCGGCATAGCATCGTCTGTTGCGGCTCACTTGGGGAGTGAATCATCGGACGGAAGATCTTCCTCTCTGTCTCTCCTCTCTGTATATCTGCCTTTCCAATAAAAAAATAATAAAAATAAATCTTTAAAAAAAAAGAATGCCTGGAGTAGTGTCTATTATTTCGCTATAATTAGATTAAAGGCAAGTAGCTGGTCCCAAGCTATTCCTTTGAGTTCTTTCGTTTTATTCCATAGTTTTATCATTGAACTTAGTTGAGCAATCTATCAAGTTTGGGAAAATAGCTTTTTTTACATTACCTATAATATTGAGAGGAAATCAACTCTTATAAGAAGAAAAATGTGTGAAGCTTCTGAATGATGTCAGAAGCAAGCTGGGGTCTTGGGCACCTGTGGTTATTGAAAATAGATCTTTAGACCATCGTGTAACCAGCCTGTGAAAGTACATTTGAACTCAGTCACATTGGTTTCCAATAGCTCTCAACTGCTTAATCACATTGGACTTATACAATCTTCCCATAAGAGGCACCCACAGTTATTTCAAAAGCATCCCCCAAGGTGTTGGAATATCACACATGCTCAGAAATAAGTGTGCTCTTGTGTGCTTTGACTTGTTAAGGACCCTTACTTTAAGCTGGGTGACTGAGCCCTGTGTAAGCCTGGGACTCCACCAAGCACATCTCTCTTCCCTTCTAGGAAACCAGAATTGCTAGAGCCAGAGCAGGTTAGGGAAGGGAGGGATGGACACCTTTCCACTGTTTCTTGGGCTCTAAAGCAGCATACTTGTGTTCAGATTTCCTTATGATTTCTTCCTGTTTCTGAGTTCTGGCATACGTCTTCTCATATAGGTTCAAAATTAGTCCTTTGTCTTGGATTTGGAGTCTGAGGAAGGAAAATATTACCACATCCTTGTTGTCATATCCTGTCTGCTTTTTGTACTCCTGTCCTGGGCAATTTGCCCTCCAGACTCAGAACTTCATGGCAAGGAAAGTATGTGAGCAAACTTGGGAACCTCAGAATCCCAGAGGCATTAAAGATGTTAAGTGGCCCTTTGGGGACCATAGAATATCCATCTGTTGATTAGCTTCCCAAATGGCTTCTACACACAGCAAGAGCTGAGTCAGGCTGAACCCAGGAGCCAACAACCCTCTTAGTTCTCCACATGGGTGCCCAGGGCCCAAAATAATTGGTCCATCATCCCCTGTCTTCAACTAGGCAGGTCAGAAATGAAGTAACTGGAGCTCAAACTAAAATGCTGAAAAAGAATGCTGGTGTTGCAAGCAGTGGTGGCTTATTGCATTCATCCACCACCATCACACTCCATCATATTAAAGCAGACAGTATGTTTTCTAATTTTATCACTCTGCTTTGATTATCTGCTGTCACATAACAAAACCACCCCAAAATTTAGTAACTTAAACAGCAATTCATTTTTTCATATGAATCTGTGAGCTTACATATATTTTCTCTATTGTTTTCCCCTGGACTTGCTTACATTCAGCCACGTTTAATTGGTAAAAACAAGTCACAAGTTTCAGACAGACTGAAAGTAGAGAAGATGTCATTTCTTTGATGGGAGCTGTTACCAAATGATTGTGGCTATTTGATCCTTCCTGAAATATTTCTGATAGTTGTGTAACAAGAATGAAGGTAGTATAGGGGTCCTTTTTCTTTCTCGAGAAAATGTGTTTCCTGTAGACCATCCATCATCTTTCATTTAGATGAACCAGCAAGGTATCAAAGTCTGATATTTCTTTACCGATGTTGGGGAAAGGAAACCTGTAGTGAGATGCATAAAGACATTGTGTGTTTAAGACACATGTATGAAATAAGCCCTTTTTTGAAGATGTATTTATTTTTATTGGAAAGGCAGATATGCAGAGAGGAGGAGAGACAGAGAGGAAGATCTTCTGTCCGATGATGAACCTCCCAAGTGGCCACAATGGATGGAACTGAGCCAATCCGAAATCAGGTTACCAGAGCCTCTTTTGGGTTTCTCACACAGGGTTCCAAGGCTTTGGGCCATCTTCGACTGCTTTCCCAGGCCACGAGCAGGGAGATGGGTGGGAAGTGGGGCCAAAGGGGTTAGAACCAGCACCATATGGATTGTGGCATGTGCAAGATGAGGACTTCAGCCGCTACACTATCATGCTGGGCCCCAAAATAAGCTATTTTTGTGTAAGTCATGTTTCAGTTAGATGTGCCTTTTGTGGGCCATGACCTCACTCGGAACGGTTAAAGTGGTATTGTATGGGGCTGATACAAAATGAAATAAATGAGCTGGCTGCACCTGTCTGTAACTTAGCCTTTAAGCAAGAACTATAAAGGGGCCCTTGAGGTTCTGGGTTCTTTAGCTTAGTTCAGTGGAGCAGGGGGACACATAAGTTAGTGGGGGAGAAAGCCCTAGGCAGGAATAAAATGTGTGCAGGACTATCTATCTCAGGAAATGACCCATTGTCATAAGAGGCTGGATGGCATTCAGAGCCAGGGGAGGGAAGAGGATACTAACCTATTTTTGGTCTAGTGCCTTTTTACTCATCATGTGCTCAGTGGACCCCAAGGAGAACCTTGAAGCACTCTGCATTCTAATAAGACCATCCAGTAACTCATATTCTCAGTGATGTCTGAGAAGTACTGGCCTAGAGAACTTTCCTGATATTGTTAAGTCCCATCCCCTAAGGGAACCCTCCCCTGAAGCTGGCCTTACTTCTAGAAAAGAAACTTACTTGCTTTCTGGAAACAGAGAGATCTGTGCTTCTCTGTCAGTAGTAACCACAGCCTGTGGCCTTTTGTTCTAAGCTAGGGTTCTTAAGCGTTTTTTATTTTTAAGATTTTTATTAGAAACTCAGATATACAGAGAGGAGGTTCTTCCGTCCATTGATTCACTCCCCAAGTGACTGCAATGGCCAGAGCTGAGCTGATCCAAAGCCAGAAGCCAGGAGTCTGCTTGGGGTCTCCCACACAGGTGCAGGGTCCCAAGACTTTGGGCCATCATTGATTGCTTTCCCACGCCACAAGCAGGGAGCTGGATGGGAAGCGGGACTGCTGGGTTTAGAACTTTGCCAATAGGGGGATCCTGGTGCGTGCAAGGGAAGGACTTCAGCTACTAGGCTACTGTGCCGGGCCTGTTGTTGTTGTTATATTATTGTTATTATTATTATTATTGTTATTATTATTATTATTAACTTGAGAGGCAAAGTTACAGAGCTCTCCCATCTGCTGGTTAACTCCCCAAATGTTTGCAATGACCAGAACCATACTGGGCTGAAACCACGTTATAGGAACTCGATCCAGGTGTCAGGGACCCAATTACTTGAGCTGTCATTGCTGTCTCCTAGCATCTGCATTGGTGAGGAGCTGGAATCAGGAACTTGTCCTTGAACCCAGGTGCTGTACTGTAGGATGTGGGCATCTTAACAGCTAGGTTAAATTCCCAGCCTGTGTTTTCTTTTGGAGGGGGTGGTTAATATTTTAATGAGGTACAGTCCATATGTAATTCATCATTTCATGTTGTTTTCAGTATTTTCACAGAATGCATAGTTATTAGTCCATCTTAGACTAAAACTGCATGTCCCTTGTTATCAACCTCCTCATCCATCCACCCTGCTTCTCCTTCCATCAGTAACCACTGATCTACCCTCTTGCCATTGTGGATTTCCCTATCCTGGACTTTTACTTGGGTGGGATCTTATAGGATATGACTCTTAACCGTTGCTGTTGTCAAGGGCACTCATTGAAACTAATGGGAGACATGAACTTTTTTCCAGAACATTTATACCTAGGACATTAAACCAGAATTTCTCAAAATTTCATGAATCTTTTGAAGTCTTAGTCTAGGCTAGTGGGTCAGAGAGCAAGCACTCTTGCTCTATGGCCAGACAGTTACTGTAAGCAGTTCTTGTGCCCAGGTGCATGCCACTGGCCAAAGCAATGAAATGGTTCAAGAATAGGTCACACAAGGTCATCCCCTCCTCAAGGTGGAAAGCGAGGAAGGCAATCTCAAAAGCGAGGCACCGACTGTTTACTGAGCTAAAGAAATCGTGTTTATAACACATAGTTTGCCAAGGAGGGGGTGATGGTGAACAGATGTGTCATTTGCAATTATTCCTAAAGATGTTAATTATGCAAATTAAATCTGATTAGGATTCTAAAAAAAGAACCCTATATATTACGGGGTGTTGGATGCGTACAATCAAGCACACTTGCTGACTCTTCTTCCAGGTAATCATGGTTGGTGCCAGGCTTACTCTGTTGCCTGTGTGCTACCTTGGGAGGTGGAGAGGAGTTCTGGGAGACACTTTCCTACTGCAGCATGGCAAAGCTGAAAGTCACCTTTGAGGTCATCGAGTACAGATCTGTGTACAGAGGTACACAGTGAAGTCCTGGGAAATTATGTGACTTATCACTAGCAGAGGGAAGAAAGAGCCATGTCTTTTGATAACATCGATTCACTTTCCCTTGCCTTATTGCATCAAAGAGGACAGAAGTCAGCTACCAAGTTTTCAACACCTTAGAACTATGAGGAGTCAGAGCCTAGATAATCATGTGAACAAAATTTCTTCCTAGTGCACTCAGCGGGTGTACATACTTGTTTGTGGGAAGAGGATCGTAGAATAAGATGATGCTTGTATTCTAGGCTGGGGTAATCTTTGGAGTGATTGCTGGTCATCCATGGCTGTTTAAGTTAAAGTGAAGCAAAATTAGAAATTCAGGGGCTGGCATCGTGGCTCAACTAGCTAATCCTCCATCTCCAAGCCCCAGTATCCCATATGGGTGCCAATTCATGTCTCAGCTGCACCACTTCCCATCCAGCTCCCTGCTTATGACCTATGAAAGCAGTGGAGGATGGCCCAAATCCTTGATACTCTGCAACTGCATGGGAGACCCAGAAGAAGCTTCTGGCTCTTGACTCCTCAACTCTAGCTAGTGTGACCATTTGGGGAGTACACTGGTGAATCTAAGCACTTTCTCTTTCTGTGTCTTCTGTTCTCTGTAAATCTGCTTTAAAAATCAGAAAAATTAGTTTCTTAGTTACACTTTTCATATTTCAAATATTCAGTAGCTATTGTGTCTACTAGGTACAATGTTAGACAATATAGAGCATTTCTATCACCATAGAAACTTCTTTGAGATATGATTTTTTATATTCTAGTCACATTTTTTTAAAATTTAAATCCCAGTTCTACTAGAGTAAAAGCTTGTATGAGTTATTTATGCTTCTTAAACTTTTTTCTCATTTGTAAGGTTAAAGTATCACAGTATCTGCCTCCTTGGTTAGTTGTGAAGATTATAGCTATAAACGAAAGAGTGTGTCAGTGTTGTGGTCCAGTAGGTTAAGCTGCCACCTGTGATGCTGTCTTGCGTATGAGTGCTTTGACAAGCAGCAGCTCCTTTTCCAGTTCAGCTCCTTGATAATGCACATGGGAAAGCAGCAGAAGATGGCCCAAGCAGAGGTCCCAGATGGAATTTCTGGCTCCTGATTTTAGCCTGGTACTGCCCTGGCCATTTTGACCATCCAGGGAATGAACTAGAGGATGGAAGATATCTCTCTGTCTCTTCCTCTCTCTCTGTAATTCTGCCTCTCAAATAAATAAATGTTTTTATAATGAGGTAATGTGGAGCCAATGCTTATCAAGAGAGATTTATACTTATGACGTTGAAATCAATGTTATTATCCTATAAAGCATCACAGCATCTTGCTTCAGAGTGTGTGGTCTCTTCTTTTGAAAAAAATATGTATGTGTTTATTTGAACATCAAGGTTAGTGAAAGAGAGAGACTTTGCACCTGTTAGTTCATTCCCTGAAGGCCACAATGGCCATTGCTGGGCCAGGCAGGTTGAAGCTAAAAACTTCTTTCAGGTCACTCACTTTTATAATAATAGGAACCCAAGCAATTGGCCCATCTTCTATTCTTTTTCCAGGCCATTAAAAAGGAGCTGGGTCAAAAGTAGAGCAGCTGGGATATGATCCAATTCCCATATGGGATGCCAGCATCGCAGGTAGTATGCCACATTGCCACATTGGCCCTATATGCTCTCTTCTGATTGAAATAGTGCAGCATGTTTTATGAAACAGTAAGGAGTCACTTGACTGGAGCACTGGAACCCCACAATGCCTTTATCATGGCTTTATTCATGACTTTATTCATTTTATTCATGGATTGTATAGGAGCTTGGGAATATGGAGATGCAGGTGGGAAGAGGTTGGAGTGGAAGAAAGACAGAAAGAATAAGATGAGTTTTGAGAAATGGCAAATCACTCTATCCCACATGTAGGTCAAGGGCTGGCCTGGCACCTGCATGCATGGGAGTGACAGCAGTCTGCCTGTGGGTCATGGATGTGATAGAGTTTACCTCCTCATGGCTGTTTCACCAACTGCTTGTCTACTTGTCCACAAGAGGGAGGCAAGGGAAGGGAGAGAGAAGGAGGTTCAATGTCCAGCTGCTGCTTTGCTGGCAGATCTGGGTAACGGTTTGCTGTGGAGGAAGCTGAAGTTCCCGATTACAATGATTGCCTTTCCTGCAAGCTCCTTGTTCTTGATTATGTTTGCCTTGAATCCTGAGGAGAGGGCCCCTCCCAAAGGCTGTGTGTAGTCCAGAAAGTCACAGTGCCAGCCACGCAGGCAGTGTCACAGGCTCGGCACAGAGAGCTGTGAACAAATGAAAGGTGGTGACTGTCACTGAGATAATTCAACCACTCCTCAGCATCGAGCACACAGCCAGGGCTCATAACGCATCATGTTTGGACATAGGGAACTGTTAAAAATTATTTTGCCCTTAAAGAGTTTATGATTAATCTGGGAGGTAGCAAACCAACAGACAACAGCAGCACAATATGGCAGAGGGGAAAGAGCACTGCAGTAATATTCTAGAGATGCACTTTTTTCCCTCATCTGCCATTAATTAGCAGGACGACCTTGGGTCAATTATTGTGATTCTTTGGATATCCTCATTGTCATCAGGAACGCGTGTAAACTGATACACTCCGAGATTTTGAGGTTCTCTGTTTCTAGGATTTGGAGCCTCTAACTCAGATGCAGGGCTGTGAATATCTGTGCAGAGTAAGAGTCTTCCACTAGTCCTGTCAGATTTATCAAACAAAGCCCATGATAGCCATTTTAATTTATATTTGAGAAAAACAAAGAATATGTCTTTTTAGAGTATGCTGCTGTACCCTGATAGGAGGGAGCTAATTAATGTACTTGAGCCAAATCTGCAATACTGCCTTGGCTACATTTGAGTGACTGGGATAGCTGTGTCTGAGGCAAGGCCATGGGTCTTCACTGTTTGGACCCGCCTCCTTTCTTGGGAGAGCCTCCAGAGCAGCGCTGCTCATGGCAGAGAGGTAGCAAATTCTTCTTTTGTCCTGATGCCCCCTCCCTGTAGACCTTGTGCATTCCAATGGCCAAAGCGAATGAACTTGCAATCAGCTCCCTGGGCCAATTCATTATAAGCATACTCAGGTGCTTGGGTCCCAAGATATAGTTTTGGGACAGAAGCAGAGATCCCATTTGTCCTAAACTGCAATCTTTTTATCCAATCTATCTTCTACTCTGCATTTTATGGCTTATGGGATGATTGCTGGTCTGGTAATGAGATGATTCTTTATTTCCCACAGGGACAGTGGATTTTTGTGTCTTCCTGTCTGGGCTAAAACAGAGGAGCTTTGAGACTTATGTCCCCAGCCTTCTCCATTATTGTTGTCTCTACAAATTAGATTTATTGGCTTATTTACATCTGATTTTGTTGATTTGAAGGGGGAAAAAGGAACAGCCCATGAAGTCATTAGAAAGACCAGCATAAAAAGAAAGGATAAAATACAGGTCATTCTGGGACATATCCTATTCACTTAGAGAAATAATTTGGGAAATTTATGTTGTAAACAATGACTTATAATGTTAAAAAACAGATAGGAAAGGTTCTAGTTTCATTATCCATCTATAACTTTTCAAGTTAAAAACTTTCTTTTTTTTTTTATTTTTTTACTATATCTTTTTTTTTTTTTATTGTTGCTTACATTATATTATGTAGTACAGTTTTATAGGCGCTGGGGAAGTTAAAAACTTTCAACAACAAGATAGTCAACAGAAGATACCCTTTTAAATATTTATTTATTTATTAATATATTTTTATTTTGAATTTTGAATTATGTGGTACAACTTCATATAGGCTGGGATTCCCCCTAAAACTCCCATCCCCAATAGATTTTCCCCATTTACTTCAATGGTGTAGACCATCATAAGGAATCATAATTCTATCAGTCTTTTACTTAAGTGTACCCTGACATTGTTGGTACAGACATTGTCAGATAGTCCAGCCTCCCATTGTCTACACATGTCCAAAAGAATCCATCTTTCCTCTGGAAGCAGGGATGCATGTTCCATTATACCCCCACACCTGTATATGATAGGCCCCAGTGCTCCATCACTATAGATTTCCATAATGGAGAAGAGGGAGAGAGAGAGAGAGAGAGACAAATGATTCCATGTTCTGGTTCATTCCCCACATGTTCATAGCAGCTAGGGCTGGACCAAGCTGAAGCCAGCCCAGAACTCATTCTGGATCTCCCATGTGAATGGTAGGGACCCAAGTACTTGAATCATCCTTGCTTCCTCCCAGGGTGTACATGGACATGAAGCTGGATTAAAAACAGAAACAGGTATTTGAGCCAAGCACTCCTATATGGTGTGTGAGTTCCTAGGTTTTGATTCAGTGTGCCAAATTTCTGCCTTCAGAAGATACCTGTGGAGATGCTTTGCTGGAGATAATGTCATAATCTTTGTGGTTTTCATAGCCCAAACCTTTATTTCTTGCCTTTGCTGCACACAGCACTCCATGCCTCCTCTCCTTTACTTTCTGAAACAGATCTATTCATGTCACTATGCCGCCTAAAATCATCCCTGCAAAAACAAATCCAAACTCCTTAGCACGGCACAAAAGGCCTTGCTAATCTAGTAGAAGCTTCCTCTCATTTCTGATTTTTTCTTGCTTCAATCCTCTCTGTTCCTGAACTCCTCCCCCACCCCCCAGTTTTTTTTTTTTTAAGATTTATTTATTTATTTGAAAAGCAGAGTTACAGAAAGAGACTGAGAGGTAGTGAGAAATCTTCTATTTACTGGTTCACTTCCATTGGACCCCAACAGGTGGAGCTGGGGCTTTCTGGGGCTAGGAGCCAGGAGCTGCTTTAGGTCTCCCACATGGTTGCAGGGTCCCCAAGGCTTTGGACCATCTGCTGCTGCTTTCCCAGACACCTTAATGGGGAACTGGGTCAGAAGTGGAGCAGCTGGGACTCAAACTGATGTCCATATGGGATGCTTGTACCACAGGTACAGTCTTAATCCACTATGCCAAGGAATGGCTCATCCTGGTTAATCTAGATGACACCTCAATGAACTCTTAGCTCTCACCCAGACTCTCCCTAAAATGACCAGGTTTCTCCCTTCTGGCCTGCTTGCCTTGAATGCCCTTCTTCTTGTCTCTGCAGTGAACACATCGAGACTGAACTCAAATGTCAGTGACAGAAAACCTAGTTGCTGTCTCTTCTCCCCAGGAACATTTTGCTCTCCCTCCCCACACCCCCCATCCGGGTAATTGCAGACTCTGCCATGTTGCATTACAATGACAGGACAGGTGTCTGGTGCTCCCACTTATCTAAGCTCCTCAAGGACAGATGACCTGACTCCATCTTCGCACCCTGTTTTCAGTGTCCCGTGCCTCTCTCTCTCTCTCTCTCTCTTTCTCTCTCTCTCAGTGTTACACACAGCAAGAGTATTCAATAAGCAATTTTTGTTGTATGAATGGGCACAATGGAGAATAGCCCAGATTGCTGATCTTTAAGTTGTTTTAATTATGTAGTGTGTGTGTGAATTCTCAGATAAAATAAACCTTCAGGGTAGAAATTATTGAATTGAAATATTAGTGTAGGAACTTACTGCAGCCCATGAAAGCCAACAGATACTGTAATTTAAGGGGGGATAATAAATCTATCTCAAGGCACAAATCAGAATAGAGGCACAGCGTGAAATACTTGTAATAGGCTCACATTTGCATTAGCATTAGTGTTCGGTAATCCTCCCTTCTTTGGGGTGGAGAATGCCTATTTTAGTATCAAACATTTCATCGGCATGCAGTATGACTTGTGGAAAGAATTTTTTTCCCTTTGTCGTGTAAGACTCAGTAGATCAACAAAATACCTCTGTTGGCAAGGATTTTGTGAGCAGCTATGAGAGTGAGCACAGGGATAGAGTGTTTATTTGATAATTTGCTTGAATGAAATCTGGAATGATGCCCCTTCTTTTATTGCCTTCGGTATGCGTTGGGGATAAGCCTAGCTCTCAAAGGCAGAAGACCTTAAGGGGAAAGGACAAAGATGAAAGCCCCACAGAGTGAGCTATGGACTCTGAGTTGTTTCGAGCTCCAATTCTGAGGGTGGGGAAGTTACACAGCCTCTGAGAGCCCAAGATCCCCCGTTTTTATATAAAGAAGGTTGTACTACATGGTTTCTACAGATATATTTCATTGCTGTCCCATTCTGGCTCTGAGTGCTCCTCTGTAGACATGGATTTCCTGTGAAGCTAATGGTATTTAAGCTTTGGGGATCTTTGTTTAGATGCCTCCTTCCAGAAGCCCGGAGAGCAACCCCATCAATGCCTTTACATTGATATATATTTATGGAAAACCTTTAGCTGAAATTGGCTAAGACAGCTATTTCTTTCTAACCCCGTTCTCTACCTATCACAATTCCCTAGAAATGTGGTGACCTAGAAGTGGTTGCAAGGATCTTTGGAATTCTAATAAAGGAAACTTGCATCAGAGATACTTTGCATTTTATTTCTGATGCATGAAAATTGTATTTAATTATGCAGTATCGTGTGATGCTTTCATCCATGTGTTCATTGTGTAACCAACCAGGCTAAGTGTATCTGTCTCCTCAAATAATTAGCATTTTTTATGGTAAAAGCATTCATAGCTGTTTCTTCTATGTATTGGAGATATGTTGATTTGGGGATTATTTGATCTACCTCCATGTAGTTTAGTTATTCACGTGGCGTTACACTGAGTTCCTCATCCTAGTGTAATGTGGCTTCCAGGACTACATCACCTAGTGTCCTGGCTCAACCAGTATTAAGGACCAAAGTGTAGAGAAGCTCAGTGTCATGAGATGAACTTATTCTACAATGTTCGCACTAGAAACTTGTAAGGAGCAAAAGAGAATCACACTTTAAAATGTATAAACCGGAAGATTTTTCAGTCATGAGACATGTAAAATTGTTAACAGATAGTTTAAATTGCAGAAATGCCTGGACAAGATGGAAATGTTCATATACACATGAATGTTCATAAACATATCCTGGGACAGTCCTTATGTTACAACATGTAAAGCCACTGCTTGGAACAACTGCCTCCTATATTGGAGTACTGGTTTGAGTCCTTGCTGCTCTTTACTTCTAATCCAGCTTCCTGCTAATGCCAAGGAAGGAGAAGATGACGGCCCAATTATAGGACACAAGTTCCCTACTGTGCATGTGAGACACCTGGATGGAGTTTCAGATTCCTGGTTTCAGGCTGGCCCAACCTTGACTGTTGCGTGTATTGGAGGATTAAAACAGCAGATGGAAGACATCTCTGTCTCTTTCGCACTCTGCCTTTCAAGTACATGGAAAAAGAAAAGCTGAAAGAAATACATAAAATACTTAAGCACATACCTTTTAAATTTTTGTGCTTGCTAAAAATGAAGACAAACTTTAAAAAAAGCTAGCAGAAGCTTCAAAATATTGAAAACTGTCTTTGCATAACAGAATTTCAAAGTTCTCAAGGTCAAGAAGTGTGAAAACAATGGAATCACAATAGCAAAGCATCAGACAGAATGGAATACCCTAGGACAAGGAACAAAAGGTCAGAAGAAAGATAAAGGCAAAAGTCTGCACAAAGACATGGACTGCAGAATGGCCAATGAGTATTACAAAGAACATTCAAAGTTAGCCCCAGAATGAGGAACCCGAAATGCCATGACTCTTAGAGCTCTCCTATGGAGGAAATCAGAAGTATCCCAAATTTGACAAAATTGTGAAAATCTTTGCATAATTTTAGAGAGTTGGAAATTGAACAGAAAAGCTTTTCTAAATAGAAAACTATTAATTTTCTAAATAGTAATAAGTTAATAAATAGTCAATACATTTTTATCTAGCTGAATTAATCTTTTGTGTTTCTGCTAGAAAGGTTAGAGAACCTGAGAGGCAAAGAAAGAGCCCCCATCTAATGGCTTACTCCTCAAATACCTGCAACAGCTGCAACTGGACCAGGCTGTAGCTGGAAGCTGGGAACCCATCTGGGGGGCAAGGACTTGATTACTTAAATCATCATCTACTGCCTCCGGGGTGCACATGAGCGAGATGGTGGAAGTGGGAGAAGAGCCAGACTTAAACCCAGGCACTCCAACAGGGAGAGCAGGTGCCCCAACTGGCAGCTTGACAGGCCAAACATCTGCTCAGAGGCATTTTTTGAATCATAGAACAAGACAGGTAAAAATTAAAACAGGGCGTTGTGCAATGGTTTAGTGGCTAAATCCTTATCTTGCATGCGCCAAATCCCGTATGGGCGCAGGTTCATGTTCCAGATGCTCTACTTCCCATCTGGCTCCTGCTTGTGGCCTGGGAAAATCTTGGGATCCTGCAGCCACGTGGGAGACCTGGAAGAAACTCCTGGCTCCCAGCTTCAGATTGGCTCAGCTGTAGTGGTTACAGCCACTGGGGAGTGAACCAGTAGATGGAAGGACCAATGTGTTTGTAATTTCCCACTACCACAAGCTGTGGTAGATTATTAACACTGTGAAGATTATTGTTTGCTGTAGATCCGTGTGCTCTGATGGTCTTGGCATATATTCAGAAATGAATTGCTGCAGATTGGAGGGTCTCCACTCACATTAACCCCAGACTTGTTGAGTCTGTTGTTACTCCCAACCACAGCGCAGGCAATGTGCACCTTCCTGTCTCCTGGCTTTCGATTTTTTCCCTTCTTGTCCAATCTGATGAGTTAAAGAAACTTTATTTACATATTTTTCCATAGTGTGCTTTTATTGGATGTTACTTTTCTTCTTTTGTGAGCTATTGGTCTCTATGTCTCTTGTCCATCTCTTTCTCTGTAAATCTGCCTTTCCATAAAAAAATAAATCTTTAAAAAATTAAAAGAAATATTATGAAACTGAATTTGGCCATTCAGTAGTAAATATGTTTTGCCTTTTGTTTCTTTCTGGATATTGTGATTTTTCCGGTCTTCTTCACATTTCAAAAATCTGTACCGAGAGGGCCCAACATACAGTGATTCAACTGAGAAATTTTAGGCTTCATGATTTTGTGAGATCTAAATGCACATTCAATCGAAAACTGTAGGTCACCTTTTGAACTTCAGTCTTTCCCAAGGCTACTAATTTGTGGCACAATCCTCTTTCAGGTTGCTGGGAAGAGGCTGCGGCTACAGCGTCCAGTCAGCGCCACAGGTGTGAATGGATCAGCTGATATTCAACACTGTGCTGTTGCTAGTGTTTGGATAGAATGTTTTGTATTTTTTCCTTCCACAATGGCTGCCTATTACCCTTTTGTGTCTCCTGTACATATGTAATATACTATTCTTATTTTCAATACAATGTTCACTAAATTATATGAGGCACTCATTTTATTACAAAATAGGCTTTGAGCATGTTCAAGATAGGCCAAGCTAAAAATTTTTGTTGGGTTAGATGTATTAAATGCATTTTTGACTTAGAAATTTAATGTCTAAAGTTTATTGGGACATAACCCCATCACAGGTCATGGAGAATCTATATTATTATTCATTGTCTCATTGTAGATGGATATTCAATTTGAATATTCTTGTTTGGCAAAAAGAATTATATAAACTTTAGGCCCCTCAATGTAACTGTATATATTGCTGCATCATTCATAGAGTGGAGTTTGTAAAATTTTCCTTTTATATTTGAGTCCTTTGGAGATACTGTTAAAAAGCAGCCTCTGAAGGGTGACATAGTGATACAGCAGGTTAGGCCTCTGCCTGTACAGCCACAACCCACGTGGGCATAGGTTCAAGTCCTGGATGCTCTATTTCCAATCCAGCTGCCTGGTAATGTGCCTAGGAAAGCAGTGGAAAATAGCCTAAGTACTTGGGACTCTGTGACACATATGGGAAATATATGTGTGGCATATATATATATATAATGTATGTATAAAATTGTATATATATTGTACATATAATTACATACACACATATACATATGAGCATATATACATATATGCATACATGCACATATAGGCACACGTGTATACATATATGTGTATATAAATATTTACATATATGTATATATAAATATTCATATCTGTATAATAGATATATTCTACATATACATATATAATATATGTGTGTGGCATATAGATATATGTGTGTGTATATTACATGAATGACTCTTCAACTTCATAGTATTTCTAATAAAGGAAAAATGAATTCAATTTATGTGATCATAAACAGGTATCCAAACTGTGGAACTCCTTTGCAATGGAACAACATAGCTAATCTTAGTTAAGAAATGACTACATTCTGTACTATGATAAGTCTTAACTAAATTAGTTTTCACAGCAATCATTTTTCCATTCAACAATTTGTATGCATTGACATGGGAGGATGTCCAAAGATATAATAAGCCAAACTCAAGCAGCAGCATATTATGTATCATGTATTATACATTAGCATCTTAATGAACTAACAATGAGAAATAATGTGTTTGATTCTGATGCACATGTCCCTGTAGATAGATACCAACATAGAATAGAAATGAAGGACTGTTCAGCTCTATCAACTCATCAAAATGTCCTCATGCAATTTGGTTACCTAGTAACACTTTCAGATGAAGGCAAACTAAAGATGGTTAGGTGGAACAGATAATATAATCTCTGGTCAGTGATCAAAAGAGTGATCATTTGGAGTGATCTCTAATACTGAGGGTGACGGGAGGAACTGACCCATACATGTCCCTATATTTCATTTAGGGCACACTAGTGGAACTTGTCCTAATGTGTGCATTATACTTTCCTTTGTGGTTCTATGCCTCTCACTTTTGGTCCATGGCCAGATTTTATTTCTTTCATATATTCTAGCCTCAACATTTTACTAAGAAAATTTTCAAACATACAGGAAAGATAAGAGGAAAATGAAATTTACAGGAACACGCTGATATCTCTGTCTTGTAAATTCTACAGCTAACATTGTAAGACGCTTGCTTTATCACATGTGTGTTTATCTCTGTGTGTCCATTAATCTATCGCAGTTTAGGGAGGCAGTGCTAACATCAGTACACTTCCTTCTAAATACTTGAGTATGCCTTTCAGTAACTACAGTTTCTTTTTCTTCCTTGTACAATTTACACACAAGGAAATGCATAAATTCTAGATGTACCGTTTGGTGAGTTTTGATTAATGCTTGTAGCTAAGTAAGCCTGGCATCTGCCAAAGGAGAACATTTCTGAACCTCAGATTGCCTTTGTATCTTTTCCTGGGGTCATTCCCCTGCCTCCATATCAGTTCTTCCCCAAGGCAAGTACTTTTCTGATTTTTTTTTCTACCATTGACACCTGTCTTAAGAACTTCTCAAAACTGGAATGATACAATATTCCTTATATGTAAGTCTGCCTTTACTCAGTGCAATGGCTTTGGGATTCATCCATGGCATTGCATTAATGCTTTGTTCCTTTTAATTATGTTGTAGCATCATGTTGTATAAGTAGAGTGTGATGTGTTATCCTATCGATGGGTGGACTGTTCCTAAATTTTGGCTGTCATAATTTAAATTTCTGGAGTATTCTTGTACAAGCATTTATATGGACTTATTTGCTTGTATCAGTGTAGAAATTTAGATTCCAATTTATTCAAAGGGTATAACTCATTAATATCTCTTTATGCTTAAATTACCCCCAAATTTTACCCTTTCAGGCTACCTTCTTTGTCCTTTGACTTATCCCTAAATCTCTCTGAACATCTCCTTATTCTCTCACAGAAGACTGTGTTTCAATTCAATGGACACATGACCTATTGCAGCTCTGGAATCAGTTGTTTTCCCAAAGGTCCCCACTTGGTTTTAGCAAAGGATAGCATTTAGAAGCCAAGGACTAGTGTTCATTGTTTTTGGGCCCCCTCAGGGGACAAGACTATGAAATACATAAAATTTTCATGTATATCAATATATGTGTGAATATATGCATATACACATATAAAATAGACATTTCTATATTTATCTCTATATGTATGGCTCTCTCACACACACACACACACACACACACATAATGAGAGCATACATTCATACAGATATCTTGATTCTATACCAGCTCTTCAGGGTTCCTTCTAGGCTTCTTCCCTTTGGTGTCTATAAATACCTTCTCTGGCACTGATAATGTTGGCTCCTATTATCTGTAACATATTTGTTTGCTTAATTTTGCCAGCTTTATTTTGTCTCTTCTCCCCATCATCTCTGCATCCTGCTTCCTCCCTAACTTGTGTCTCCCCTGGTCCATGCTCCAGATCTTGATGTTGCCTGCCTCTGCATGCTTACCTAATCCCCTCTCCACCTTGTGATTTCTGCTATTATCCTGACTTCTCAGTGTTAATGAGAGAAGTGAAGGAACCAAATAACAGGTTACATGGTAAAAATTTACACTGTGCACAGCCCTCCGTATCTTTTGTAGTAGTTCCGTTTCCTAGCTTTGGTGCTTGAATCTTTAGGCAGAAAAAGCACTCAGCACTTAAGGAAAAAAGGAGGAAAGACTGAGTGTATATTGCAAGTTAAAATTTTGTTTAAAATCCCAGAAAACTACATTTTAAAAAAAGGTTATCAGAATTTACAACATGTGCCTGCTGTGAACTCAACTCAAACCCTTCATGATTTTGCCCAGTAGGGGCAAATGCTACTAACATTAAAAAGTGAATAGCTTACTGCCTGCAAAGGGGTTAATCAATAATGAGTTTTAGCAGAAGGCTCCATTTGCAGAAGTGTTGGCTGTCCTTTGGAGGGCACAGCGGGCAAGGAGCCCTGCTACCCGCACCTCTCCTCTGGCCTTGGCATTCATAAGGTCTCAGCTGTGACAAACTTGCAGGAACCAGTGTCTACTTTTCACCCACTGATTTAAGCTTTCTGGGGGCATTTCTCATCTGAGCCTCTGCCTCTTGCCTTGGGGAAGAAATGTGCCAACAGTTTCACAATCTTAAATCAGAGACATAGTCTGGCTTTTGGGAACAATCTGATAATACTTTCTGGAAATCGTGGGTGGTAGGCATACCTTTGAGTGCCCTAAACACCATGCAGGCACAAGCTCTGACTTTAGCTTGATGTTTGATTCCGTCCTTGTGTTTCCTGTGCTTATCAGAGCACACAGATTCTTGCCTTGGTATTGACCAGATTGTATAGAACCAGGGTGCCTGGGATCTCTGTCTCTGGCCACATGCTTCCTGTTCACTGAGGAACCCATTTAATCACATCCTGGCTCTGAATGTTAGTGGCAGCTTGTGTAGCCTCATCCAGGTTCAAGAGGAAAGAGTGCTGTAATGGTTAGAGATTGACACCGTGAGCATGCATTAAATGTGTATCATATTTGCCATCCCTGTCCTAAGATTCAACTGCATATTCTAGTAGAAGATAAGTAAGAAGTTTTGCCTGAGGTACATAGTAATTATTTTCATGTCTTATTGGTTGTATTTAACATCTGTTATCCTTATTGATATATTAATGTTTTTGTACAGTGTGCTGCTTGAACTAGTGATAGAAAGGAAAGGGAGAAACATGAATGTTCATGGAGTATCATCTAATTGTCAGTTATTCTTCAGGGAATTAAAAAAAATCATCTCATCCAATATTCAAAATAAACCTATCAAATCAAAATATTATTTATTTTTTAAAAATAATGAAGAAACCAAGTCCAGAGTGATAAAATACTCAAGTCATATTAGAAAATATTATCCCCAATCAAGGATGACACTTATTTTGGTATTTTTGAGTAGTTGTTCCTGTTCTTGGGAAGACTAAAAAAAAGTAAATCTCACCACAGGCAATCACATCAGATTTTCAGGGAAGAAAATTTCAGGCATAAGAATGCTTTGCAAAATTCCCTAGATGATTCTAATCTGTAGTCAGGGGTGAGACCCGCTGCTCCAGGAAAAACTCACATTTCCAGAATGCCAGCCCTGAGCCTCACTTTTTCTTTTTCCTCTGTGTCTTACCTGATTTAATATCATGAACAGTGTTTAAAGGAAGAATGACATTTAGCTTACAAGAGAAAACCAAAGCCCAGAAAATATTAGTCCATTGTTGAAGATCCTACAGCAGCTCGGATTTGAAAGTGCGTGCTCCTTCTATGGTGTCCTCCTCCTTACATTTGATTTCTGAACCCAAGCCCTATTCTTAAACTTAGTGTTGAGCAAATCTAGTTTCCATTTGGTTTTCAAATCTGACCCCAATCAGTCTGTTTCTTGCTTGACCTGATTGTCTAGTGTGAGTTGGAAGCAACAATCATTTTCTCAGCATTTGCTTTAATAAGAGAGAAGCTTGAGAGGTGCTTCCTAAGGTCACTGTGTTTGACACCATGCCTTTCGGGAAGTTTCAGGTGTGTCAGTTTCTGGAGTGAGCTCCTAAACAGTGTCTTAAAGCATATCTGTTGTCTAGGTCAGGTAAGTTTGGATTCACCACTTCTTTGGCCCCCAGGCAGTTTGAAAAGGTACAGAGGAGCTGTGGTCTAGCTTCCTGATTCTGTGAGAACTGGGCATTGTCTTCCTGCTTTGGCCATTGTGATAACAAACTGACTTTTGTTCCTTTAACAGAATCAAGAGTGTTCATAAGATAATTGAGTAAAATACTAGAACTTTAGAATTAGAATGGCCCTTCACATTAATCTAGTTCCAATGCATGCCTAAGGCAAAAATGTCATCTCCAGCACCATGGTCAGAAATGAGTTAGACTGCTTAAGTGCTTCCCAGGGATGGCGATGCGTGATTGCCTGCATTCATTGACATGTTGCAGAGCAGCCCTTGCTGCTCAGAGGCCCTTTTAAAATCAACGTTATATATTGCTTCCTTTAATTTTTAAGTTCCTCAGCTGATTGATTTTCCTCCATCTTATCAAAGGCTGGTTTCTACAAAGCTGATCTATCAGCTAAGTACTTTATGCACATTAGAGTGGAATAAGCAAGGTTAATTCTAGGCAAAATTAATAAGGTCTCTGAGAGAGTTGATTTTCAGTGTACTTCACAATACTGCTTTCCTATAAAGAGAACTGCTTCTCTTCCCCTTCCTGCAACTGGTCTTCCTCTGCCAGAATTGCTGCTATCACAAGAAGTTTGGAGGTGGGCATCTAGTTCCATAGTCAATTCAACCTATTGAGTATCAGTTCCTCTGCTTGGGATCGAGCTTCTTGCTAATGTGCACCCGGAGGACAGCAGGTGATGACTCAAAGACTTGGGATCCTGCTCCTGGTTCCTGGCTTTTTTCTTTCCCCAGCCCTGTCTTCCACAGGCATTTAGGGAGTGAAATGGCAGGCATTTATGAAGATCTCTTTTTGTCTCACTGTTTCTCTGCCTTTCAGGTGAAAGGAAAATAAATAAGTAAAAGTTGGGAGACAATAAAAAAGTTTGGGAACTCAGCCACCATCAGGTATAGAAGCAATTGTTCCTTCCCAAGAGCTTTAACCATTTATTAGGACAATGCTCTTAAAGATTTGGCCTAAAGTAACATTTGATAATGACTGGTTGTCATCACATAGTTTGATAGAGGGTGGGATTAAGGTAACATCTTGCTGTGCTTCTGACATCATCTTAGGGAGGGACACACAATGTATGATTGAGAGCATGGTCCCAAGAGCCTACCTTGACCTGGTCAGAGCTGTTCCTGCTATAAGAGTATAGCAGTGGTTTCATGTGAAGGTGCTGGAGTATAGCATAAGTATGGTAGGGATTTGAGTTCTTTCAGGTCTAAATGCATTTAAGAGATTGATTATTTGCAGTTATTTCCAGCAAGATAAGCCATCATTTGCGATGCCACTGGCTTGAGCTTCCTGTTAGTGAACTTGGGAAGGCACTTGAGCACAGCCCTGTCACCCATGTGGGTGAACAACATGGACTTCCTTGCTTCTGGCTTTGGCCTGAAAATGAATATTTTTTAAGAGTTGCTTGTTATGGGCCCGGCGCGGTGGCGCAGTGGTTAAGGTCCTCGCCTTGCACTCCCGGGATCCCATATGGGCGCCGGTTCTATCCCGGCAGCCCCGCTTCCCTTCCAGCTCCCTGCCTGTCGCCCGGGAAAGCAGTCGAGGACGGCCCAAAGCTTTGGGACCCTGCACCCGCGTGGGAGACCCGGAAGAGGCTCCTGGCTTCGGACCGGCATAGCATCGGCTGTTGCGGCTCACTTGGGGAGTGAATCATCAGACGGAAGATCTTCCTCTCTGTCTCTCCTCTCTGTATATCCGCCTTTCCAATAAAAAAAATAATAAAAATAAATCTTTAAAAAAAAAAAAAAAGAGTTGCTTGTTATATCACATTCAACAAGATAAAGCAGGCCCAGAACAACAAAGACTGAATAGTCTCACTTGTAAGTGGAAGCTAAGAAAGTTGATTTCATGGAAGTAGAGAGTCCAGTTGTGGTCACTACTAAGAATGGTGCTAGAAGAGAGAGAGGTAGGGAAAGTGGATAACGTATATAAGAATTCACTGAGATGGCAGGAATGATTTCCAACACAGCAGGGAGACCATGTTTCATAGTAATTGATTAGCTGTTTTTATACAGATTTTGGTTTATTGAAAAGTGATATTTACAGATAGAAGGAAAGAGAAAAAAATCTTCTGTCTGATGGTTCACCCCCCAAGTGGCCACAATGCCCAGAGCTGAGCTAATTCAAGACAGGAGCCAGGAGTCTCTTCTGGATCTCCCAAATGGGTACAGGGTCCCAAGGCTTTGGGCCATCCTCCACTACTTTCCCAAGCCACAAGCAGGGAGTTGGATGAGAAGTGGAGCCATTGGGACTTCCACAGGTGCTCATATGGGATCCTGGCTCTTGCAAGATAAGGATTTAGCCATGAGGCTGTGATAGCTGGAATTTTAAGGAATTCTAAGCTTCTGAGCACAAAGAGATAATACATTTTAAGGAGAGGGAAATTCTGGTTACCATAATCTGATCATTACACATTATATACATATATTGAGTTATCACAGTGTACCCATAAACACAAGAATGTGTGATTATCATGCAATTAAAAGTAAGTAAAAGATTAAAAAAATAGCTTGGTAATAGAAGGAAGGAATGGAGGGAGGAAGGAAGAAAAAAGGAAAGAAGCAAAAAGCTTGTTTGGTATGATTAAGTCCCTCCAGCATTTGAAGGGCCTCCCTGAGTATAACTGAGGATCTGTTTCGATTCTCTTCTCAAAGATAGCACCTCCCACAGCACAGCTTTCTCTGGATCATGCCTGCTGCCCAAACAGGCAGGGAAGCTTTCTTCAGAACAGACAGCTATGTTTCTTGATGCCAGGCATAGACGTTCCTTGAAAGGCTTTCTGTTTAAAACAGACAAGGTCCCAACTCTCCTTCTTTCAAGAGAGATGAAAATATCAGAGCCTGTGGTGGTTGGGGCACCATGGAAACTTAATTCCTTAGCCCCGAGGTACAGGGATGAATGTGGGTGTTTTATTTTTTATTTACCTAGAAGCATATCTAAACACTACCTTTTAGGAATAGGTAAGAAACACTGATGAAAATATGAGCAGAGCAGGCATAAAAAAGCCTTTGAAACTAGGGCAGACTTTCATTAGCAAACTACCTGGGCTCTGGGGTCAGGCAGTTTGCTTATACCGCCCTTTCCTCATCAGAAATCAATTTTTTTCAACTTGATTTAGACTCCAGGAAGCAGTGAGATTGGGGATTTCAAATGAGCCTCTGAGTCCAGATGTGTCCATTATAGAAACCACTGGGCAGTGAGGCATAATTAAAAATCTCTCCTTCCCTGAGACAGCAGAATGGCATTAATTTTGCCAACTTGGCTTGACGAGAATTGGCTAGAATGTCTGAGTAGATTTCCAGCTGCTGCTCATGTAGCTCTGGCTTCCAGCAGGATTTGCATTCCAAATAAAAAGAGGCCTAAAATAGATGCGCAATACATGTTTGGAGCTATTTTTAATCAATAATCACTTGGTTAGCTGTGAAAGATTATCAGCAGGTAACAGTCCATTTCAGATTTTTGCTGCGTCCTGTAGAACCTCTCTAAACAGGTGACCTCTGCTTCCCCTGGGGTCCTTGTGCATTGTCAGCTCTTTGGATGAAGGATAGAAGGGTGGACAGTAGCCGCACAGGTGCACCATGGTTAGAAGCCCGAGAGCTGGAAGGTCACTTGTTTGGACAAAGACTGTATTTAAATTGGCTCTGTCCTGTACTTCCTTCCCTTCCCTGAGAAATTTTGTGAAGCAGTCACAAGCCAGAGGACTTTATTTTCTAAACATCCATTCCGAAACTCACCAGATTACTGTCCAGCCACCCAATTTCTTTCATTTCACAGAAGAGCTCAGAGAGAGAGAGAGAGAGAGAGAGAGAGAGAGAGAGAGAGAGAGAGAGATTAATTTCTCATCTGCTGAGCCCCATCTAGCTCTGGCCACCGTGCATTTCTTTGTAGATTAGTGTCTTCCTAGAAACTTGTGATTTCATTGGGGACTACGGCTAATAATATTCGCTAGGTTTTTTTTGTTGTTGTCGTCGTTGTTTGTTTTTTTAGTAGCAGTACATTACATTTGTTTATCATGGTCACTATTTGCCATGAAACCTATAATCTCATTGGCGAAACACATTTAAATCATGTGAATACCTGAATGATTACAGCTGCTTATTAATTTTGATACGTACAATATGAAAACATTATTTCTCTTCCCCTATTTCTCCATTTTCCTTTCCCAAGATGAGTTTTCCTTTTGATGCAGTTCATCTGACAGTTTTTTGCACATATCCTGACAATTGTGTTTCAATTGCAACACAGAGTCTTAATTTAAAGGACCATTAGTCTTACTGTTTTATTACTTTTCAACAACAATGACAAAACCCCCTTGTGTTGTACTCCTAGTATTCATTTTACCCTCACTTCCCAACCTTCCCATTCTTACACTTCCACCAAACTGGTTTTTTGGTTTTTTTTGTTTTTTGTTTTTTTTTGCCATGTCTATTTCAAGTTTGGCTGTAGTTTTGTGTCATCTGGAGAAAGTCTCACAAGGTACATTTCTTTGCTCTTCTTGAGGTTTTGAAGATTGATCTGCCCTCTATCAAGAGTATATGATTGTCATGGACCTGGAGGAGGGAGGGAGGGACTAGTTGCCCAGAACTGTCCTGGTTTTAGTACTGGAAATTCTGCAACCTAGGAAACTGCTCAGTCTGGACACACTGGGATGGTTGATCATGCTAGCTCCTGGCATGACCTCTGGAAGACAGGAAGAAAATTAAACTTATCAAGAAAGTGAGATTGGGTGTCTCCATTGTCTTGGTTATGTCCTCAAGGGATTAAAGAGGATATGCCTCTTCCCTTGTGGACGCAGGGACTGCTGCCATCAGCTCTTCCGTTCTTCCTAAGGTCGGTTTTCATAGTCTCCATTCCTTAACCCTAGAGTTTAGAAATTCTGTCCGTGAATTTTGATCATAGCAACAGGTGTAGACTCCAGGATGAATGCTCTTTTGCAGTATAGAGAGGATCCAATTTGGGAGTCACCTAAAGGCCTCTTGATATAGGTACCTATGGAGTTACCTTCACTGAGAAAACCTTAGTGCTGTCAGGGACACCTTTATTTCCCCAATTTCCTCATTGCCAGAGTTGTAGATCAATCAGCTACGTTCTACCCTCTTCCACCTCATTACAGTAGAAATATCCCCTTGCTTACTCCCTAGAAAAGCGAATCTTGCCTTTGGACTTAACATGCCAACTATTTCTCATATGTGTAATATGATGTTTTTGGAATATCTCATTGCTTACTTGGAATATGGGGCTATTTATATACAACAATTAACTGATTTCCTAGAATAAATGAGTACCACTACTATATGTACTTGAAAACTATCAAATTCCTATCTTTGGCTCTGTAGTTGTTATTGAGCACCATATTGTTGACCCAACTGTTTTCTTGGCATTTACACTTGGATGTCCAGTAGATAAAAATGAGCACAGATGAAACATGTTGATTTTTTTTTAATATCCTTACATGTCCTTTCCCATTTGTTATTTTTCCAGCCTTTTTTTCTCAGGCAATTCTCACCCAATCTGTCACCAATCCCCATCAATTCTTCCTGATTAAATACTAAGAATTTGCCCACCTCTTTCAAGCTGCCAACCTGGTTCAAGTTGTCATCATCTCTTTTCTAAGTAACTACAGTAATTTCTTAACTGGTCTTCCTGAGTCTCTCTCCCATCCCATTTTTAAGCTATTATCCATAGTTATCTTTTAAACACATGAATCTCATTATTTCATTTCCCTGCTTAATACTCTCCAGTTGTTTTCATTCCCTGGCTGTTGTCCATCTTTCCAGCTTAATTTCCTCACACGTTGCCTTGTACTTATGAGCCTGTAGCCACAGAGTCTGATTTTGGTGCCCTAGAGTACACCAGGCTGGCGTCAGAGCCTTTGTGGTCTGTTTTCCTAGTGCCCAGGGTAGCTCATTGTATGACTCGCGCTCTCTTTCCACATTAAGGTTTCAGCCTAAGTGTCATATCCTTAAAAAGATCCTTTTTTTTAACTATTATCATTTTATGATACAGTTCCATAGACCATGGGATTTCTCTAAACCCCTCCTAGGATTCTCTCCCCACATTGAGTTCTCCTATATTATTACAATAGTATAGTTCTTCATAATCAATCATAAGTCCATCATTGTGGGCATGGACAATGACAAAATCCAGTATCCTATTGTCAAGATGTATTTAATAGTTTAATTGGGAGTCACCTTTGATCTGGAAGTGGAGATACATACGGCATTATATCCTCACATCTGGATATGATAGTCTCCACTACAGTTACTATGCATCCCCTTAAATGAAAGCCACAATACAAAATCAACAACAGGAAGAAAAATAGAAATTTACAATGCCATGAAGTTGAACAATATGCTACTGGATATGATAGTTTCCATTACGCAGCTACTGTACATCCCCTTAAGTGAAAAGACACAAAATAAAGTCAACAACAGGAAGAAAAATAGAAATTTTGGATGACTAATGTGTTGCTGAAGAAAATCAAGAACCTTTTTGAAGAAAATGATGCTACTGTATGATCTATCACTCAGTGAAGAATTTAATGAGAAAAAAACTGTTGTGAAGAAATGAAACTAAAAACAAGAACATCAAAATCTATGAGATGGGCTTGGCATGATGGCCTAGCAGTTAAAATCCTTGCCTTGTATGTGCTGGAATCCCATATAGGCACCAATTCTAACTCCAGTGACTCTGCTTCCCATCCAGCTCCCTACTTGTGGCCTGGGAAAGCAGTCGAGGGTCTTGGGACCCTGCACCCGCAAGGGAGACACAGAAGAGGCTCAGGGCTCCTGGGTTTGGAATGGTACGGCTCCAGCATTGCAGTCATTTGGGGAATGAATCAGTGGATGGAAGATCTTCCTCTGTCTCTCTTTCTCTCTGTATATATCTGACTTTCCAGTTTAAAAAAATCCATGAGATACGGTTTCCTCTGGTCTATGTTGATGAGATGTGTCTCCTGTAGGCACAAATAGATGGGTTTTGTTTTTTAATCCAGTCTGCTGATCTATGATGTTTGATTGATGAGGTTAAACCATTTACATTCAGGGTTAGTATAAATAGGTGGTAATTTTGTCCCGTCATCTTAGCAATGGTTGTTCATTGAGTTAGTCTCCTGTTACTTTTTACTGAGATGTTCCTCACATTTGCCTTTGGTTTTGGTGGGTGCTATTCCTTTTCTCTGTCAAGAGAACATCTTTAAGTATCATGTAGGGTAGGTTTGGAAGAGGCAAATTCTTAGAGCTTTTCTTTACTGTGGAAGTATTTTTTTATCCTTTTCAAAGATAAAGGAAAGCTTTGCTGGGTACGTTATTCTGGGCTGACAAGTTGTTGCTTCTAGAATCTGCAATATGTTTCTCCATTCTCTTCTCATCTTTCAAATGTAGTACTCTCCTTCTGCTTAAACTGCTCACCGCCCGCATGCAAACTTGTCTTCCTAATTTGGGTTTGTTTTCTTTTATGCTTACTCATGCTGTTCTTGAAAAGTAACCACATTGGAAGGTAGTGTAGGAATCTACACTAGGAACCCAAACTTCACAGGTCTGAGACCAGCTCTTCATTTAATTCTCCAACCGTGTTCAAATTTCTGATCACTCTCTGTGCCTTAGCATTCTCATCTGTACTTGCTTCTTGTCTAGCAACACTGGGATGTTGCTGCACTCTGAATACTCCTTGCTGCTGGATTCGGGGCCTGTTAATGTAGTGTGAGACAGAAGGGTGAATTTGGAGTGTTTGTTCCTCTGGTTCTTTGGTTCTTCCCTTGTGGATCTAGGAGGAAGGCTGTGTTCCTGACTGGAAGTCTCAGGTTCTGTCTAATGGCCTTTTGAAAAGCTTCTCGAGCACCCACTAACCATTCTCCTCAAACCCAGTGGTGACCATGGTGTCCACTGTGGGCATCCCTGAGGTTCCTTTACACCCTGCATATATCTTCAGTTATCCTTCCTTAAGCTTTCCTCAAATGAATGTGCCATCTGTTTTCTACCAAGAGTTTAAGGATACAAGGATCTGGTCTGTCTCATTCCTCCATGATCTTCAAATCTTGGCATGAAATAGAATCACAGTAAAATTCTGTAGTGTGCATGGAATCAATGAATGTATAAATGAGTAAACTTAAGAATAAGCAGGTGTCACCCTGGGAAGTGAGATGGAGAAAGGTGTTTTAGGAAAGAAACAGGACAGAAAGACTTGAAAGAGAAGATGAGGTTGTAAGAGTATCTGGTAATGAAACCAGGCCATTTTGGTGATTGTGTCTTTGTCAGCTGTGCTGAGGAAACAGTATTCTCCAAAAGACGATGAGGAGATAATGTCTTGGTCTTTTCAGGCTGCTATAGCAAAAACGCCATATTCCGGGTACCTTATAAAAAACAGTATTTTTTTTCTTACAATTCTAGGGATTGGGAAATCAAAGATAAAGGTGCCAACAAATTCCATGAGCAGAGAGGGCCTCTTTCAATGGTTCATAGCTTGCACCTTCTCACCGTGTCCTCACAAGATATAAAAAGCAACCAAACAAGATCTCTGGGCCTCTGGAGAGAGACAGAAAGTGAGTGCTTGTGTCCACTGGTTCAATGCTTAAATGCCTACAGCAGATGGAGATGGAGCAAGAAGCCAGGAACACAGTCTAGACCTCCCAGAAATGGTGGCAAGAACTCAATTACCTGAGCTATCACTACTGCTTCCCAGGGTCTACATTGTCAGGAAACTGAGGTCAGGGGGTGAGAGCGGAGAATTGAACCCAGGAACTCCATTGTGGAGCTCCTTAATCCCTATGTCAAAAGCTCCCTCCCTAGATCCTGCTTTATAAGGGCACTAATCCCATGGATTGCAGTTCTACTCCATGGCCTAAAGATCCCTAAGGTCTTTGTCCTATAGTACTATCACACTGGAGATTAGGCTTCAACACATTAAAGCATTCTGGGTCTTCCAGGTGAGGGCAATGACCCAGTTTACTTGAGCCATCGCCTACTGCCTCCCAGGAGGTGCACTAGCAGGAGGCTGGAGTTTGGAATGGAGCCAGAACTTGAACCCAGGCAGTCTGATACGGAAAGAGGGCAACTCAAGTGATGTCTTAACTACTCCCTCCTAGATTTATGAATTGGAGGTATCCTGTAAGGAAGATTTGTCCCTTCACCCATATACTTAGTTATTCAAGCATTTATTTATTTATTTATTTAGGATGTATTTATTTTTATTGAAAAGGCAGATATACAGAGAGAAGGACAGACGGAGAAAGATCTTCCATCTGCTGGTTTACTCCCCAAGTGCTGCAACAATCCAAAGTCAATCCACAGCTAGAAGTCAGAGTTTATTCTAGGTCTCCCATACAGGTGCAGGGTCTCAAGGCTTTGGGCTGTCCTCCACTGCTTTCGCAGGCTATAAGCACAGAGCTGGATGGGAAGTAAAGCAGCTGGGACACAAGCTGGTGCCCATATAGGATCCCAACGCATGCAAGGCAAGGAGTTTAGCCACTAGGCTATTGTGCTGGGTCCTCAAGTATTTATTTATATCAGTTATGGAATCATGTGGATATTTATTATTTGGGTTATAATTCAACATTGTATTTAATTTTTCATAGAAACTGATCTGGTTTTGGCTACTAGAAGGCTCTTTTAGATTGGTATGTGTTTTCATTTGATAAATCTACATACTATTTTTGAGTTCTTCCTTATTTCTGGCATCAAAAGATGCTTCAGCCAACTATAAATTTTTTTAAATGATTAAACATTACTTTTTAGATCAGTTTAAAGTTTCTATAAAAAGTGAGCAAAATGTACAGATTGCCCATAAATACCCTCAATTTTCCCAATTATTAATATCTTGCATTGGAATGATACAGTTATTATAATGAATTAACAAAAAAATCTATGGTTTACTTTGGAGCTTGCTGTTTTGTCTGGTTCTGCTGGTTTTGACAAATGCCTAGTGTCATGTGTTCACTATTGTCATATAGCGTGGTTGCACTGCCCTAAAGATCCCCTGAGATCCACCTGCTCCTTACATCTTTTCTGACCCCAAATGTCTGGCAGCCAATGGTTCCTTTACTGCCTCAACAGAATCTTACATAGTTGCAATGATATATTACCTAGCTTTTAAGATTGGTTTCTTTCATTTAACAATATGCACTTAAGGACTTCCCATCTTTGTGTGGCTTATTAATTCGTTTCTTTTCATTGAAAACAATCTTCTATTGTATCAATGTATCACAGCTTGCTTACCAATTAACATTTTAAAGAACATCTTCATCGCTTCTGAGTCTTCACAATTATGAAAACTGCTATAGAGGTTTTTGTGTGAATATAAGATTTTAACTCATTTGAGTAAATACCTAGCGCTGGATGGTATGCTTTACTTGGCAAGAAACTACGAAACTGTCTCTCCAAGTGGCTGTACCATTTCATAGCCCCATAAACCACTAACAAATTGCTATAGCTTCACATTCCCACCAGCAGTTGAGGTTGTCAGTATTTTTAATGTTAGCCATCTGAGTGGCTGTAGACTAACTACGTGGTTTGGCTGGTCCAAACCAAGAAGTGTTATCTGACATGTGTTAGGAAGAATGTGACCTAAGTGTCAGATCTTGGAACTGGAAAGGGAGTAAAAGAAGAAGGCAAAGTCTATCTGAGAGCACAGATAAAACACCATTTCCAAATTCAGGATCAAACCCAAGGAAAGAAAGTAAAATATTATTTTCCAGCATCTAGAATACAGAATACCTTTTCATACTATCACAATTTTGGTATGTTTTTTATTTGCTGGGATTCTTCCTCCTTTTTTTAAAGACAAATGAATGGTGTATTTTCTGTTCCTATTAATATCTAGGGATGTCTAAGCACAGAAAACAAGGAAGCAGTGTAACAGAACATCTGCTTTACTTTTCTGCACATTTTTTGGTTGAGCGATTTTTCTCCCATCTCATGCCATTTGGGTACAATTATCAGATCAGGTAAATATCTGGGCGTATATCTAGACCAGGTTAATTGTAATGGTTCAGTCACAATGACTTATTCAAAGTGTAGACTTGGGTGTATGTTTTGGCCTAATGCTTAAGATGCCCAAGACCTATTTTGGAGTGTTTGGTCTGATACTAGCCTCTGGTTTCTGAGACCACTTTGCTACTTATGCGAAGCCTAGGAGGCAGAATTCATGACTTGAGTAGTTGGGTTCCTATCATTCATGTTGGAAAGCTGGGTAGAATTCCTAACCTCCTGACTTCAGCCTTGCCTAATTGGCTGCCGAGGGCATTTAGGAAGTTGACTAGCTGTTAGAACCTGTTTCTCTCTGTCTCTATCTCATTGTCTGCCTAAAAAAAAAAAAAAGAAAGAAAGAAAGAAAGAAAGAAAGATATGGGCATACAATCCAAATAGGGAACTGTAGTGGTCCCTGTAGGGAAGAAGAGTGTTAGAGGGCAAGGAGTTAGACAGCTGATTGGAACGCTCACATCCCATGTCAGAGTGCCCAATTCAAGACCTGCCTACTACATGATTCCAATCCAACTACCAGCTGATGTGCCTGGGAGGCAGCAGATGATGACCACAAAATTTGAATTCCTGATTTCCACATGGCAGACCTGAATGGTAAAGACTGACTCAGAATAGCCTGTACCATCTCTGGCTACTGTGGACCCTTGGGGAATCAACCAGGGCTGGAAAAATCTCTCTGTGTTTCTCTCCCTCCCTCTTGACCACTCTGCTTTTCAGATAAACAACTAAATATTTATAATGCACACAGATTCTAAGCCCAGTGGGCCAGTACTAGACCCATATTCTACTTGTTGAATATAATAAATGCAGCATGTGATGGTGAAGGCTCCCATACTAGGCGTGGGGAAGTTGGCAATCCTTGTCATGCTATTCTAAAATATATGGTTAAATAATCACTTGTCACTTCTTTGGACCACATGACTGACGAGACTAAAGCTTTAGAAGTATCATAAAAATTTTGGGTTGTCTGCTTCCTGCACATCATCCAAGAAAAGAAAGGCTTCAGTATAAATTGGTCCCTCTGAAAGCAGAAGGAAATAGATACATAACTTTATTAAGAGATACCTTTCCTTTGTTTGGAAAAGAGCAGTAATCTCAGACTGTTGTGAGTCAGATAATCATACCCCTCATGAAACTGCGAAGACCAAACTCCCTGCCCCAAGAGGAAGTCAGTGTCGGTGGGAGATGCAGTGGGGGGAGATGAGTGGAACTCAGGGGGAACTCAGGCATCAGGCCTGGTCTTTTAAATCTTTCCCAGACTCTCCGGCTGAGAACTTTCTGGTGGTGAAGGTGGGAGTTCATTCCTTAGTAAACAACCCAACAACAGGATTCAGCTTGTGCGTGGCTTGCATTAGTTTGACCTTACCACCTCAGCCAGCATCATTAAGAGTAATTCAGCTAAAGGCTAAGCCTTAGGACTAAGAGACAGATATGCAAAATATGACCCACAATCAAGCATATGAGAAGATTTCTGCTGTTGTTCATCCACAAAAGGGGCTCAGGCAGTGGCTGACTAATGGTATGAAGTGCCAGAGGATTATCAGTCCAAAGATGCTTGGGTTTGCTAAGTTTCTAAGGCAGGAAGACCAAAAGTAAGAGGGATAGTAAGGGATGGGATTTCCAGAAGGGACTCCCTTCTAGCATTTATGTGTTTCAGGCACAGCTTCCGAGCGTAATGAATTTGCACCATCTGTTCACGGGGCAAAGCCTGGGGCAGTCAGATTGGTGGCACTGTCAAGTTGCAAACCCTTGCTGTGCTGTTCTGCAGGGAATGGTACATGCTGTTTCACATTTCATGTCAGCTTTTCCAAATAGAGTTTTCAGTGAAGATGTCCTGTTCCTCTTCCCCTTCCTAATGAAAGTAAAGGAGATTATGACACTAATCATTTCAACTACAGGCTGTTGGATGAAGAAAAGCCGTGTCTGCATGTGAGCTGTTATCTGCCAGACATGCTGACTGCAGAGGCGGGCGGACATGATGCTGGGTTGTCTGTCTTTGGAGTGAGGGTGATGTGGGTTACAGATTATTTGGGACAAACACTAAATGGAGGTACTTAAAAATTATATGTGAAAATATATATATTAACTCATATGGCTGGAAGTATAGTTAACATGTGCTCTTATTATCTGTCTACTTTTTTGTGTGTGAAGGAAATGGCTTCCTCCCAACTCATTTTGTGGAGCTGATCATCATAGTGTATTTCCTGGTGGGAGCAATGGTGAATTATTCAAGCCTGATCAATAATGCTCTAGCCCCTGGCCCTCAGTGACCAGACATGACCAGTGTAGAGGCAGCCCATGAACTTCCTGAGATTTTTAAATCTTGTGTGTTCAGAGACTCCTTTCCAATGCAAGTGTGAGTGAAAACAATGTGAACTTTGAATGGACTGTGTGTTTCCTGAGATCTGGAAAAAATATGTTACATTGGGAACAAATGAAGCCACCCTGGAAAGAAAAGCAGAGAGAGGATGGAGTAGGGCACAGTAGGGTTGGTAGTGGGAAGAAAACAGGGGGACTGAAGTTATTTGAGCCTCTGTATCCAGCTGTAGCTAAACTTGCCTTAGAAATTGCATGGGTCAATATATTCGTTTATTTCCCCTTAAGTTAGCTTGAAATGGGTATCATCTCAAAGCTAACAGTTGTGAAAGCTGGGTATAAAATCTTGAACTCTAACCTTTGTTCTTTAAAATTCTATGTCATCTTGCCTGATTTCCTTCTAACATATACAAAATAATACAAAAGGAAAGTCTGGGGCAAGCCTGATTGACCAAACTTCATGTCTAACTATTATTCTTATCTCTATGTTTGGAGAGTTTTTTTCCTTTCAAGTAAAAATCTCATCCAAGAACCTATTTAGTTTTAATAATTTTTTTCATGTATGAAGACTCCTCAAAGAGTTCATGGAAATGTAAATTATGCAAAAATTATGCATGTATTTCAAAGATATTTTCTAGCAAAATAAACTTATTTCAGTCCTATTTTCTATGACTTTTTGAATTATTCTCATATGTATATACATAAGTATATATGTATATTCACATGTATGTAGTATGTATATATATAATCAGTGTGAGCTTAAATTTACATATTTGAGGCTTTTTCCAATTCATGATTTTTTTCTATCTTTATTAGACTTTCAATTCCATTTGCTTCAGTTTCTTTTTGAAAACTTTTTAAACGTTGATTTCTTCCTTTGGTATTTTTAACCTATGCATCATAAGTTTGATCTTCATAAATTGAGGGAGGTAAGTCACGACGATATTCTAAACAGCTTCAGGAAGTAATAGCAGTCCAATAAAGGCCAACTATCCAATGTCTAAATTGGAACGGAGCAGGCTTTAAAGTTTTGCTTTAATTTTATTTGAAGGGCAGAGTTACAGAAGGACAAGGAGAGACAGAGACAGATCTTCCATCCACCCATGAGGGTGGAGGGGGCCATCATTTGCTGCCTTCTGCAGAATTAACAGCTAGCATAAAATAATTCTTATTTTAGGGAGTCACAGTTTTAGAGAGAATAGTAATCTTTGTATTTTTTTTTTTTACAGATACGCTGGCAGAATAACTCTAAGATTTTTCAATAGCTCTCTTTAGATCTATCAGCGTGGTGGTTAATGAAAATATCTTACTCTTTAGAGTCGTGTTTACATTTTTTCCCCTTCTAAACTTACAGATATTTTAAGAAAAATGTAGAGACTATATCACACACCATTTAAAGCGGAAGCTCTTCTGTTAATTTAAGAGCTAGCCAGATAATGTATCATGTACTTTTTTATCAACAGTCTCTTAATTAGTTAATTCACAGACTAGCATTGTTGAGTGCCTTTTAAATGCCAGACACTGCGCTTACTAGGCTATAAAACTGAATACGAGCCTATTCCAAGTCTTAAGGATTTAACTGTCTAGATGGGTGGGTAGATGTGTGAAATAACCAATAATGAATGACATGTATGTGACATCTACAGTGCTCTGAGAACAATTTGGGGCAGGCTTCACTAGAGACCACAGATATTCGAATTGAGCTCAGTAGAATCAGCAGTAGGGGGCATTATGTTGCCATTGGCCTGCATTCTTCTTAATGTGGTGGGCAGAAGGCTAGGCTATATATTGTTGTTTCTTTTAGAAAATATAGTGCTTTCAATTTTTGTCCTGTTTTACATGGGCAGCTTTGCCTTGCACTTTTAAAACTTTCTCTTTATTTCTACTCATTGAGGATGAAAATGCTACGTTCTTACATACTTAATTGCTTACGAATTGGAACATGCCTGAACATAACTTTGAAGAGAAACTAGTGAATTACATTCGCAGAGAATGTAAAAGTTTCCAGGATAGCCTAGTCTGACCTCTCAGTCTCTACTGCGATTTTGTAGCTGCTGAGAGGCACAGCCAGCTAGGAGCTGAACAGAACAATGAAGACTCAAACTGAAGGGCACTGACAATTCCTAAGATGTTTTCACAAGCATCATATTTAATGTTCATAAAAATCCTCTAAACCTGATATTATTGTCGTATCTCATTTACAACTGAGGAAAGTAAATTTTAGCTTTGACATGGTATTTGTTTGTAAAATCTGTATTAAATCTCTGGACTTAAAGTTCAGTATTTTCCCAATCACTCAGTGCAATGCCACATTTTTGTTTGTTTGTTTGAATTCTAGTTCATAGAACTTTGCAAGCCTGGGATCTTTTGATTTATGAAAGATTGTATGAATAATATCTAACACCAATTTTTTATTTCTATTTCTTATACTCTGTATCACAAGTGTTGTTTCCAATAGCAGTATACTTTGTGTTATGTCATGTTTATGTGATTTGTGTTTTCTGATTGACACTTTTTCTTTGCTTAAAATCTAGTCAGTTTCCTTTGTACCCACTCTCTATGACTTCTCCTAAGTTTACATCCTATGAGCTCCTTCCTGACTTTCCGCGGAAGTCTGCCAGATTCCATTTGTCATGCCTTTGGCTGTTCTTGTCAACCATTGCAATAGAATTTTTACAAAAAGTCTGGTAAACGTGGGCCTGATGCTATGGCCTAGTGGCTAAAGCCCTTGCCTTGCATGTGCCAGGATCCCATGTGGGTGCTGGTTCATGTCCCAGCTGCTCTATTTCCCATCCTACTCCCTGCTTGTGGCCTAGGAAAGAAGTGGAGGACCATTCAAAGTCTTGGGACCCTGCACCCATGTGGGAGCTCTGAAAGAAGCTCCTGGCTCCTGACTTCAGATTGACTTCACTGTGGTCTTTGCAGCCACTGGGGAGTGAACCAGCGGGTGGAAGATCTTTCTGTCTCTCCTCTGTATATCTGCCTTTCCAATAAAAATAAGTACATCTTTAAAAAGTCCTATAAACAATGAGTTCTAATGTCAGTGGCCACTACTCCTAATGCCTTCTTTTTTCCCCTCTCATTTAAATTAACACTTCGAACTTGTCCTAGCGTATTTTCTGTTGCTCTAACAGCATACCTGAGACTGAGTAATTTATAAAGATGCTCAAGAGGCTAGAAGCTGGAAGCCCAAGGTGAGACAGCCACATCTGATGACAGTCCTGAGCTGCATCCACACGTGTCAGAGAAGCAGAAGGGCAGGTGGGCACGTGCAGAAGAGAGAAGACACAAGAGATGGCTCTACTTTGTAACCAGTGCTGTTGGGGTAACCAGTCTAGTCTTATGAGAGAAAGAGAAAAAACTTGTGAAAGCTGTTATTCCACTCGCGAGGACCCTGCCCCTGTGGCCTGCCTCCTGCCGGGACCCTGCTCTCAGCTCTGCCACAATGAGAAATCAAGCCTCAACGCGAGTTGTGATGGGGACAAGCCATAGCAGGTCCCAGTCTTAAAAGGCAGGCCATGCGACCTTTGTTCCACGTGTGACCAGGCTCTCTTCACGAAGACAGTGAAGGCGGGTCTTGACCGTTTCAGTCACGGACATTTCCTCCCGTCAGAAATTTCCCTCTGATATTCCCCAGATGGGTCTCTCGTGGGTGTGGTGTAGGGTTAACTCTGGTCATCGACTTCAGAGTCAGTCCTGTCTTCAGTTCCTGATCCCGCCACTCACTGATGGAATCGACTCCTGTGACTCACATGAGATACATTACACACAGCAACCTGGCCGCGCTGAGAAGGTAGAAATGGATGTGAAAGTATCATATCTACAATAGTGTTACCAACTGAATGGCTAACAGAAAAAATAGTAATTTACATGCTCAATATTTCTGTGAATAACTCTTTGGCTGATGGCCCTCTTCGTTGCTCTACTAGCAGTTCAGTCAGGAGTCACAAACTCAGCAATCTCTCGCTCGTTTGAAATAATGTTTTGTTTATTTTTGCCTAAACTAATTCTTCAGCATTTTTGATTCAACTAGCTGTTCTTATACATCTTTGCTTATCCTTTTCCATAAGGGTTTTTAGGGGCCATTGTTATCTGGCATTCTTATTTTAAAGTTTTGGATTAGCATTTAGTTCTGGTAGATCCCATGAGTATAGTGCAGTATTCAGCAATATGCATAATATGAATGAGCCATACTAAACAATGAACCTTTGATTTTCTTGTGTGTGTGTGTATGTGTGTGTTTGGGATCTACTGTATTCTCTGTTCATGTTCTTTAAAACAGAATATAATACATTATTTTAAAGTGTAACGCTTCCCCACCGCACACACACACAGTTTTGAAGAGAGTTCACTAACTGTTGGTTGTCATTACCTAACCTCCCTCCAGCCCCCTCCCATCAATCTTTTCAGCCTCTCGTAATCACTATTTCAAATTGTATGCATTACATGTAGGCGGAAGTTAAATATAGATATATATATGTGTATATATAATATACAAATATATAAATAAATATATATTCCTATATATGAGAGAATAATTTTCTTTTCACATTATGACTTCTGATTCTATCCTTTTTGCAGCAAATTCCAGATTTTAGTTATTCTCTGTGCCTGAATAATACTGAATAACACTCTACTCCATATACATACCACATTTTCTTAGTCCATGAACGTACTGAGGAACGCCTGAGTTGGTTCCATACCTTGGCAATTCAGTGCTAAGTGAACATGGGAGTCTAGGTTTCTCTGATATGCTGATTTCATTTCCTTCAGATACATACCTGGAAGTGGGATGGCTTGGTCATACGGGCTGATCTGTTTCTACGTTTCCAAGCAATGTCCATACTGTTCTCCATATAGCTGTGCTAATTTGCATCCCTCTTCCCAGTAGTATACTAAGGAATTTCTTTCTTCACATCCTTACCAGCATTTGTTGATATTTTGTCTTAACAATGGCCATTCTGAATGAAGTGAGATGGTTCCTTAGTGTGGCTTTGATGTTCATTTCTCTGATGCCTGGAGATTTTGAGCATTTTTTTTAAATGTACTTGTTGTCTGGAATCTTTGGTTGGAACAAATGGTTCCTCTGGGTCATCTCTGACATCTTTCACTTTCTATACTCTGTTAAATCCACATGCAATCTAAAAATCAGCTCCAGCTCCTAAAAAGTAATTTTTCATTAACATTGTAAAAAAAAAACAACCCTGCTATCTGTCATTTAACATTTCATGCATTCAGGTGAAAAAAAATCAGATGATTCCCCAAAGAAGTAATTTGTGTTTTGGGTATAATTTGCCAAATATTTACAAGTGACTATTTTGAAGATATGTTTTGTTGCAAGGTAAAACAGTATAATTGCCAGTGCGATTGGACTACATGCTGCCATTACTGTTATACGTTGCCTATTCCACAAACAATTAGCCAGGAATGAGTTGATATTTAAATTAAACAGAGATGGGGAAGGTAGGAGGAGGGAAAACCTTCCTAGGCAGTAATAGGTCCCATCTGGAATTTTCTTCTTGCAAGAGTTCTGCAGTTAATTAGAGAGCAGCAGAGCCAAAGGGAGCTTTGGTGTGTACCCTTCGAGTGCATAGTTACTCCAAGTTGGCGCCACATGTGGATTTTTCCCTCACTGACCTTTCAGTTTGGGACTAGAAAGGCTTCTGTGAAAACAGACGAGTTTAGTTACAGAATACTATTACTCCAGGAGATCTTACAGATCCTTAGCCCCCAGAGATTTTCAGTTTTTCAAATATAAGAATCCCTTTTCAACATTATGTTTTTTGGATTGTTATATAGAAGTACTAAAACTTACAGAATCCATGGATTGAAAAATTGTGTAATAACAATGTATGATTATGAATTCAATAATGTTTTCATGTGAATAAAGATTTCATTAATCGAAACAGTAAATACACTTGAGAGTACTTCAAAAACTTCTGGAAAATGTTTATTATGGCAAAATGAGGCATGATTTCAAAAATGCTTTTGCACCAAAACATTTATCTTTTAATTCTGTTTTTTATAAGCCTTTGGAATGCTTCATATATTTAAAAACAAACAGCTATGCTTACATGGGTGAGACCTATCAGTGATTTCATCTACTGCTTGCTAAGTATACATACAGATTTGCAAATCTTGTGGATTAGAAGGCCCCTAGAAACCTACACCTTGGTAATCACTGAGCCAAAATAATCTGACATTTTAGCAAAAGAATGAAGGATGGTCTTGCTAAGACCACAACTTGCTGGTGAACGAGTCTAAGTCATTAATATCTTTTCTGTCTTAAGCTTCTCTATGGAATTATTCAGATCTTCTATGAAGTTATTTATTCTTCTATGTTCTATATATTCTTCTATGTTCTAAGTTGTATGAGCTATTTATTCAGAAAAGAAAACATTTTATTAAGTAAAATAGCTCAAAGGAAACTTGAATGGGCATATTATATATGGAAGTACATACTCCTGTATTTAACAGAAAGACCTGTAAGTCAATTCGATTTTGAAAATAAATAACTTATCTAACTTTATAATGAAATATTTGTTGAAGTTCACAAGAAAGAGGAAACTTGTTTTGGGTACTTCAAAGTTTGACAATGCTGAATTTCTAGCTACAGGTTCTCCTAAAAGTAGAGAAAAATTTAAAAATCTTATTGGAAAGTCAGATCCCCTGAGAGAAGGAGAGAGAGATCCTCCATCTACTGTTTCATTCTCTAAGTGGCTGTAATGGTTGGAGCTGAGCCTATCTGAAACCAGGAGCCAGGAGCCTCTTCTGGGTCTCTCACACTGGTGCAGAGTCCCAAGGCCTCAGGTTGTCCTTTACTGCTTTTCCCAGGCCACAAGCAAGGAGCTGAAAGGAAAGTGGAGCAGCCGGGATATGAATTGGTGCCCGTGTGGGATTCTGGCGCATGCAAAATGAGTACTTTAGCCATCAGGCTATTGTGTTGGGCCCAAAATTTGAAAAAAATCTTAAAGATTATGGATTTTAGGCAATGAATGGGCACAAAATCCAGCAAAAATGGACATCCTCAAATTCTGCCAAGTTGGAAGAAGCAGTTCTGGCTGCTGAAATGAGAAAAGAAATGAGGAAAAATCACCAGCCAAATAATACATGATAATATTGGCAGACATGGGAGGAGGAGTGCGTCAAAGACATTAAAAAGCCATTCAGTGTTAGAGTGACTTGATGTAGCTGGGGGAAGAGGAAAAGAACAATTGCTATTTCTTAGATATTTTTCATGTTTAGATAGAAGTGGGTGTCTCCAGAGGAGTCGGGTCTTCAGCCAGGGTTTCTGTGAATGATTAATATGAGGTTGAAGAGGCAGAACTGAATGCTAATAAATTTATGCTCCCCTTGGAAGGCCTATTTCTGCCATTACTGCACTGGTTTAGAAAGCTTCAGGAGTTCAGTAGATTAACCTTAGACCTCTCAGGATCTGAATGATCCTGGAGAGTCTGGGTTGATTGTAATTCCTGTGAAAATGTGGGTCATTAGTGGGCAGATCTTGGGTACCAATCTTATCTTTATGTGGCTATAGTAATCACGAGGCTTCATCTTTTGGGTGGATATAGTAATCATAAATTTAGATTTTAAAATGGTCAATATTGGGTCTATGTTGTGGTGCAGCAGGTTAATCCCGTCACTGGAATCCCATACCAAAGCACTGATTCTGAGTCCTGACTTATGGCTTAAATTCTTACACCTGGGAAAATAAAGGGTGATGATCCGGGTACTGGGACCCTGTTACCTAGGTTGAGTTATCCTGGTGAAGTCTTGGCTCCTGGCTTTCCCTTGGCCTGGTCATGGTCCTACTATTTTGACCATTTGTGAAGGAAACCAGTAGATAGAAGATCTGTTCCTCTGTGTGTCTGTCTCACTGCGTTGGTCACTCTGCTTTTCAGACAAGTAAAATGATTTTTTAAGAAAGATCAATGCTGCTTATGTAGGCATTATTTTGCATGTGTCTGCCATAGATAAAGGATCCATCTTACAATCAAAGTTTGCAATCTTCATCCTAGCCAAATGACTTGAAACAATGAGATTCATGAGGAAGTTTGGTAAGATGTAACTGCACCTGCCTTGTCTTTGGCATCTTAACATCTAGATCTTCAAGAGCAAAGAATGGTGATAATTGGTGTGACCGCAAAAGTTGTGCAAACAGAACACAATTAATTATGTCTCCTCAACTGCTAAATATAATAAAACTGGGGACCAGACAGCACTGCGCTGTAGTGGGTTTTCCTACCCTCCCGTGTCTAAACAGTGTTTACCATGAAGTAGAAATCCCTTCTTTTCCTATTAACTCTCCCATTAATGCTGTAGTGCTGAGAGCTGTCCTGAGAAGGATTCTCAAAGTGGGCTGCTTATCAGAAACACTTGCACTGCAGGCAAAATCGGTTGCCTTGGTGAAGTCCCTGTGCATCTGAAGAGTGGCTCATCTGTTCCTAGCTGGAGATTGCTGGTGCTCACCCAGGCGTGGTCCCCACGAGAATCCTGGGAGACTCAAGCTGGTGCCAGATAAACAGTGAGCCTTTAGGGAGAATCAAATAAGACAATTTTATTCCCTGCAATTCCAGCAGGTCTAATTCTAGGAGGAAAAGCACTGGGAGAAGGGTTTAGGAAAAAAGGACCAGTGCAGGAATGGCAAATTGAGGAAGATGCAGGAAGGAAAATGGGAAAAATAAATTGAAGACACAAGGCAGCTAAGGTAAATAGGAGAGGTTCTGTGGTTAGCTTGTATGGGAAGACAGTTGGGTTTGAAAAGAGTAATCTAAAAAGGATCTTAAGGATGTGGCCTTTATGACATGCTGGGTTGAAGCTCCTTGTCAAGAAGATCACAGTGAAGTTCTGCATCCTGCTCCATCCAGCAGCGGGAGCTGGTGACTGTAACCAACGTGTCACCAGCTGGTGAGCTGGTAGTCACACGTGACTGTAACCAGCGTGTCACCAGCTGGTGAGCTGGTGAGCTGGTAACACGTGACTGTTAAACTCATACATTGTTTCTGATCCCAACTGAGATGTGCAGCCAGAGTAATGCACAAAAATATAAAAACAAGTGCAAAAAGATTATACATATGATCCATTGTCATGTACACAGGACACCCGTAAAAACTGAAAATGAACAATAAGTATACCATTTATAGTAGCTTTTTGTCCTGTGGCAATCTTGCTGAAATACTTGGATTTGAAAACTTGGGACTTAATGGGTTAAGTTGTCTTTCTCATTAGTAACATTTTTGCATTGATTATACATGGAAATGATAGTTTTAATATGCTTGTTCAAGTATATTTCACAAACTAATGTCATCATTTTTAAAATGTGAACATCAGAATTACAGAGAGAGGGAGAGAGATTTTTCATCCACTGTTTTACTCTCCAAATACCCACAAGGCCAGAGCTCAGTCAGTCAGAAGCCAGGAGCTGGGAGCTTCATCTGGGTCTCCCATGTGGGATGCCAGCCTCATAGGTGATGGCTTTATATGCTGTCCCTCAACGCTGACCCCAGTCTGCTGCTTTTTCGTTTTTCCAAAGAATAGCTGTTAGAAACTTTGAAGTCACATGTTGTTAAATCATTCCTCAAAGCCTCTGCAGTGTGAATTAGGGATTGGTGTGTGAATGACTTTAGGGTTCTGCAGGCAGTCATCCGTATCCTTGTGCATCCATGGCCAAGGCAGAAGGGGGTCAGGTCTACAGGTCCAGCCCGAGGAGGAGCCTCTGCAGCCTTTGGTAGATGTCGGGTGTGTGTGTGTGTGTGTGTGTGTGTGTGTGTGTGTGTGTGTGTGTGTGTGTGCGCATGTACAAGTACCTGCATAGATTCAGGAGGTTGCAGAACCTGGGAAAATTAGCACCTTCCCTCAAATAAATCAAATGGAACTAAATTCCCCTCAGAAGAATGGAACTTATATCAACAGAGAAACTTCAGGGGACAAGGATTGGAAACTAAGGGGATGCCCAAGTAAGGAAAGGAGTGGGGATGTGGTCTTTCCTTTGAGTGGCTTGCCAAGGCTTTCCTGAGAGACAGAGGGAAAGACAGAAAGAAAACATAGGAGAGGGGAATGGAGAGGAAGGAGGAACTAGAACTGAGAAGAAAAAAGTAGAACTGGGAAAGGCTAGACATAGTTTCTGTCGCTTTTAATAGGTCTTATGAGCTTAAACAGCTTGAGAGAGACCACTCTATAGAGCAGAAATCCTTTGTAAAACCATTTGCAAGCCAATGCAAAACTTGAATTTCCTAAATGCTCAGTGGTTGCCACCTTGAATCTCTTCACCTACAAAATGATTGTGAAGTAGCCCAAGTCTTCATCCAGATAGGACTGGGGAGAAAGGGGCACTTGCCTGAGTGATGAGACAAAATCATTCCAGGGGTCCTGTGGTCTGTCATGCTCCTAAAGATGTGTTCTCCAGAGCTTTCCACTAAAGGCCAGAGGGCATCCGTGGCTTCAGCCCTGCTATGATATGACTGGCTAACATTTTATATAACTCAACCACCAGAATACAACTGAGTCCTTTAATTAACCAGAAAAAAATGGTTTTTTTTCTTCTTCTTTTTAAATTTCATGTTAAGACAAGAAAAGACACTTACTCCAAAGAGTTACCAGAAACACATGGAAGCTTCCAACAGAGTTCAGCCTCTACTCTGGATCTGAACAAATTCAGTTCAATTTCTTATCCTATAACTCCTGTGTCTATGGGATAGAGCAGTGAAAATGAATGTTCTAAATAACGGCCCTAGGCACTGCAAGGGGCTGAAGTGCCTCACAAATCATCAGAGAAAGATTAAATTATGTCCCATACTTACCAAAGCCAAAAAAGTGAACTAATAATATATTTTACAAAACGCTGCTCCAGGAGGTGGAACTGAAAACACGGCAGGGCTTAACCCTAACATAACTAGAACATCTAAGGAATGGAAAAGGTCTGTTGCTAAAGCCTTCCAGTTAATGGCTGTACACTGTTGGGCGATATGAAAAGCTCCTGTGTGTTAGGCACTCTGAGAGAACTGCTACCACCAGCAGCCTGGGGGACCAGCTGCACTGGCATCCATCAGGACAAGTGAGAAAGGCAACTTGTCAACATCTCCACCCAGATCAAATGCTTGGACATGCATTCAGGCTATGTTGCCAGGGGATTCAGATACACACAAAAGGTTGAGAAATGGTGTAAGATTATAATCATCAGTTTCTTGGAAAGGAAGGGGCTCCTTTTCCTTAAACAGAGTTGTGGGGGTCGTGACTATTTCTTCAGTGCTTATTTTATATTCTTGGTTAAAGAAACTCCTGGCTTCGGATTGGCTTAGCACTGGCTATTGTAGCTACTTGGGAAGTGAACCAATGGACAAAAGATCTTTCTTTCTGTAAGTGTAATTTTCCAATTTAAAAAAAACTTTAAAAATTATTTCAAAAGCAGAGAGAGAGAGAGAGAGAAATCTGCTGGGTCACTCCTCCCTAGATACCCACAGTAGCCAGCACTGTACTAGGTTGAAGCCAAGAGGCCACAATTCAGTTGGTCTTCCACATGAATGGCAAGGATCCAAGCATTAGAGCCATTATGTGCTAGCTCTGAAGGTCTGCATGAACAGCCAGTTTTAAGAATTTTACAGGATTCATTTAACTCTTATTTCCATTAATTCCATTTTATGGGTAAGGAAATTGAGGTACAAGCCCACTAAAGCAATATGTGAAACAAAACCCCATACACTGAGTAGTAGAACCAGGTTTCACAGGTAGGTTGCTACCAGTTGGCAAGACATTATTTGGTCTTTTTTCCTCAGGTTTTGAGCTATCTCCAGGGTGTGAAGATATGGAGAACTGTGGGCCTGTCTCCAGGAGTTTTCTTTGACCTCTCAAGAAAGCCTAAAACTTTCTGCTTGAAATTTTTGGCTAATCATGGGAAGTCATGGTAGAGGGTGGGTTTCTGACATTGCACCACTGTGTTGTATTCAGAAATACCAAAGAGCAGAATGGAGACCACAAAATTTGTCTGAAATTTCATCTGTCATAAATAATGTCTTTTAAGCCTAGGTGTTTTCCTCCTTCGTGGACAAATAAAGATTCTGTAAGTTGAAGGTGCCTTGCATGTTTTTATATACTAATGTAAGTGTGAAATGAGGACAACCAGCAAGCTCATTAACACACCCATAACCTCACATAACTATCTTTTGTGTGTGTGTGTGGTGAGAATAATTTTGATCTATTCTTTCAAGAAACCCCAAGTATACAGTGTCATTAACCACACTTATGGTGCTGTACATTATATCTCTAGAACTTACTTGTTGATACTTGCTCTTGTATTACTCAAGATAGTGTAACAAGAAAGGGTTTACTTACAGGTGGGGAAAGAAGAGAGACAGAGACACCATTCCTAATGCCCATCACGGTCTTTGTTTCTTTGTTCTATCTGCAGACAAGGCTTCTTCTGCTTTACTCCACATGTAGGTTGCCATCCCGGCAGTAGTTCAACAACATCCTTCAGTTCACATTTAAATAACTGTGTCCACTGCAGTGTTTATCCCCTACTTAATAACCTGCCAGTGTTCATCCTTATCATTAAGCATTATTTATATATCTCTTCATATAAAAATGTTTATTTGATTTAAAAGACAGAAGAAGAGAGAGAGATCTCTTCCATCTGCTGATTCACTTCCCACATGTCTACAATGGCCAGGCCTCAGCCAGCCTAAAGCCAGAAAAATCTATTCTGGTCTCCCACATTTGACTCATCACTTGCTACCTCAGGATGCATTGGTAGAAAGCTGGGATGGAAATGGAGTCACTGGGATATGAACCAGGCACTCTGATACGATAGGCACCTCAAGCAGTGGCTGATCCCACTCTGCCATCATGTCCACTCCTGTACATCATTTTAAATAATAACATACCATCCATTAAATGCACCCACCTCAGTTTGCTAAACAAAGTGCTATTGCTGGATTTTTTCCTCCAGATATTTGAATATATTCAATGTTATTATAAACTTCATAAATTCTTATGCTCAGTTATTTTTAAGATAATTTCTTAAAAGTAAAATTGCGTAGTTAAAATGCCTGATAATTTTTAAGGCTTTAGAAATATAAACTCAAAATCCCTACTGGAATGTTTTCCCAGCTCCTATTTCTCCCAGCCAGGTAGTAAAGTGCCTGCTTCCCACACCCTCACCAAAACTGGAGATTCTTCTTCTTTTTTTTTTTTTTTAATCTCTGCTAATTCAGTAGACAAAGACTGAGTTTATTGTTCCTTTAATTTGTGTTCTTACTGAGGTGGAACAATTTTCTGTATGTTCATTGACCTCTTGTATTTCTTATTTGGCAATATACTTACTTTTAAAACTCAACTGTACACAAGGGAGAAAGATGATTTCTGTAGCTGCCATTATCTGTCAGCATAATCCTGCCTTAATTGCATCTTGTGGCTACCTAAAAATAAAACTGGCATCTTGTTGTCTTTGTTAAGGTAATTTTAGTTGAATCATAAAACATTAAAACTAAGCCTTCAGTTTCATTACACATCACTGTTTCATCAACCATTAATCAGGGGTGGGAGGTGCGTTCTAGGAGAGGTGACTTGATTGTATAAGCTGTGTGTTAAAATGTGAGGAACCAGAATATCCAGGAGGGTTCTAATGGTAGGATTGGGTGAAAAGAGAATGTGAGAGATACTCAGTTCATCTGCTCACAGGACAATTGGGACCCTTATGGGACTTTTATTACCATCCTGATCTCTAGGAAGAGGGAAATATTTGTATAGGAAGTTTTCTTTTTCAATCTAAGATTGAAAGTAGAGGACCTTGTCTCCCATTAAAATAGAAGCACAATTTTGAGTCTCCCTATGATTGCTTCCCAAGTTCTTGAAGTGATTTAGGACAGAAGACTTCTGGGGCTGAAGAGCAAAGTGGCTCCCTGGAGTCATATGCCACTAGGGTTTGATGCACAGAGATAGTCTGGTAGGCCTTGGCTACATTACTCAGGCAGGAGCACCTATGGTTTGATTAAACAGCATTCCTGCTGCCACCCTCCTAATAAACATCCCTTGGTGCTTTTACTAAAAGTAGACACTTTCCAGGCTCCATCCCAGAATCACCAAGGCAGATTCTTCAGACTCTGCTGAATCTATCCTCTAGAAATGTGAAGACATCCAAATTTAAAGAGTCTGAAGAAGGCTCCTTATTGGAAACAGCTTTGGGATCTCCACCCATTCTCCAAGATATCCACCAGCGGATCTTCCTACTTTATTCTGCCATGGATATGAAGAACCAGTTAAATGGCCTACAGGTACACAAAAAAATGAAGCACAGATTTGAAGTAGCTAGATTTGTTTTGGAAAACTCACATCCTGACAAAAATACTCTAATATTTTAAAAAGTCACCTATGCATTACTAAAATCTTTAAATTAAAGATCAATTGAAGTTCTTCTATTTTATTTGATTTTTAATTTATTTTCATTTATTATTGAAGTTCTTCTATTTAATTCTATTTTAAAGTGCTGCTTCTTCTGAAAAGATTAAGTCTACAAAACATTAATCATTTAGTATAAATTACTTTTACTGGATTACTGCAAACTAAGGAACAGAAAGGATGGGGAATGGACATTGAATACAGTATGAAAAGGAAAGATGAACTTGAGTCACAGGAGAGGTGTTATAGATTGAGTGGGCAGCATAGAAATTGAGTGTGGTCATTATGGCTTCTCATTGTGACAGTGTATGTGCAGGTATTTCTAATGTAGCTCGGTGTGTCCAGCATCTGTGACAGAGAGCGTGGGTTTCAGATGCCATGTGGGATATATTGGACTCAGGGTTTTGTTGGTTGGTTGGTTGGTTGGTTGGTTGGTGGCTATAAACAATACTTGGCTTAAAAATGTAATGGAGCACTTGAAGATAGCTCAGTGGGCTTAGTAGAGTTGAGCCCATGTTCCTCAATATTCAATTAATTGCATCACTAATTGTGCTTAGACCTGGCTCATTGCACAAGGGTGAGAAATATTCTCTCTCAACAGAATTTGGGAATGATTCCCCAACTCTTAGGGCCAAGTGCATGTCTATTGTGAGTATCTTGATTTATGGTTTCCTTTTGTTCATGTTTGAAGGGCTGGAGGAGGTCTCTAGAAGTTATCTCAGTGCTGCATTTAATTACATACCTTGGTGATACATTTAAAGTTATCTGAGGGAGAGTCCTGAAAGTCGGTTGAGGAGATGAAGTAGGAAGGTGAAGTTCACAAATTCCCATGCTCTTTGTCCTGACCCTCCTATCTGAGTGCTCCTGCATCTCTGTCTCTCTATGGTAACTGATGTCATGGTAACTGACAGGTTCACCTGCTTGGCTAGCTGCCCACAAATCTGTTGTGTAACAGTTTGGCTCTGGGTCACTTTTGTCTGAAAACCCAACTCAGGGGCCATGGCTTGGTGTGGCTGCTTGTGTATGGGTGTAGATATATGTATTGTCTATATGTGGATATGTAGCTGTGTGTGACTATGTGTGGATATATGTAGAAATCCGTATGTGTTTGTGTTTGACTGCTGCCATAGATACAAAAAGAGGCTCTCTCCTGTGGTGCCACTGTTCAGGGCAAGTGGCTGTTCCTTATGTAGTTCTTGTGCAGTTCTTACCGACACTGGGAGTAAAGGAGATAGAAACTCACAAAAGACTCCAAGCTGTTCTGTGATCTGTTGGAATCTGGATCTGCTTGTCTCAGGAATACAAAGTCCAGTCCTGGAATGTTGGCTGAATTCACAGGGGGAAAAATGTCTGATTTCCTGAGCCCAGTGTCACCTGGGGCTGATTTGAATGACTGGTGATGAAGTATGTTCCTTAGCCATGGGCTGGAAAGACATGTGAGAAGAAGGCTCAGGAAATCTTTGCTCTCCATAGGGGTATAATATAAGGTAGCAATTTACATAATATAATAAACTCCTTTTGTTATCCGGTGATTATATCTTTAGTAACTTTGAAAGGGTGAATTCCTGCCTCTTACGAGATCTGTGAATCACTCCCCTCATTTACATCTGGGCCAACAGAAGCATATAGAGATACAATGACTGATTTGAGGTCATGAGTAAGAAAAGAACAGTTGTCCTTTCCTACGCCCCTTGCTCTGCCAGCCTGTCTTCATACTGTCTTTTAAGATAGCTGCCATCTACAGCTTTTTGGTGGAAAGGAGGAAATTCAAGTTCAAATGAAGGAAAAGGACATTGTTTCAGTCCAGCATACTGTTAACATTTCATCCAAACATGTGCCGTTAGACTAGCAGCACCCACATGGCTTAATATAATTATGGTTAAAGTAAGGCTTAAAACATTGTATTACAGTATACTGACAATGTAAATTTGGGCTGAAAACTGTAGACTCAAGGGCAACCTACATTTATTGCAACCACATGAACCACAATGCCTGCCTTTTTTTTTTTTCTGTCTGCTCAGGGATTAAATTGAGTTCAGATAGCCGGGAGCAGCTACGGAAGATACCAGGTGTCCTGTGTCTAGCATCTGGCACTCTGTCACAAGGAAGAAAACAGTAAGAGGCTGGTATCCCTGCGAGAGTGATTGGTTCCTTTTTGTTCTCCTGCAGACTGATTTACATTCGAATTGATGATGATGTCACCAAGCAGGATGATATAGGTTTTTTTTTTTTCAGATTTCTTAAATTTATTTTTATTGGAAGGTCAGCTCTACAAAGAGGAGGAGAGACAGAGAGGAAGATCTTCCATCCACTGCTTCATTCCTGGATTGGCCACAATGGCCAGAACTGAGCTGATCTGAAGCCAGGACTCAGGAACCTTCCCCCGGTCTGCCACATGGATACAGGGTCCCAAAGCTTTGGGCTGTCCTCAACTGCTTTCCCAGGCCACAAGCAGGGAGCTGGATTGGAAGCGGGGCTGCCGGGATTAGAATTGGTACCCATATGGGATCCTGGCATGTGCAAGGCAAGGACTTCAGTCACTAGGCTACCACACCAGGCCCAGAGTGGTATACTTCTAAGAGTGCATACATTGTACACAAATGATCTTAGACCTAAATTGTGCCACATAGTAAAGAGTATTTGGACCCTCCTTGTGTATATTTCAGATGATGATTAAACAGGTTATGATAGATGAGTAATTCAAATGGTAGTATAGATTGGATTTCCGCTATCCAAAATGCTTAGAGCCTAAAGTTTTCAGAGTGCTTCAGATTTTGAAATACCTGCATGGATTTTACTAGTTGGTCATCCCTCAACTGAAAAACTCCAGAATCCAGATGTTGTTGCTCAGAGCTTCAGAGTTTGGAGTACTAGGGATACTCAACCTGTGGTAATAATGATAGTTATCAGAGCCCCTAATGTTAAATGATTTCTTACATTGCTAAATGATTTCATTTAATTTTTTTTTAAATCCTGGCGGATGGAACTGTTAATAAATGTTTACTCAGCACCAACTGTTTTGTTCCTCGGTGGAGCAAGTCCTTCCTGAGTGCCAGTTCCATATATTCAGTGTGCAACAGAGAGATCATGATTCCTTAAAGTGTTCTCATCAGAGAGAAAAATACAGCATAACAAGGAATGGCCAGGAAGCTGGGAGCTAATGGGGAGGGGAATGTGAAATACACGGGGAATTAGAAAAGGCTGGGTCCTCAAGGCTGTGTGGCCAGTTGTTGAGGAACACAGAGGTCACGGGCTCCTCTCCTTTCCCCCTCATTTTGCCTTTCCACCCTTTGTTGTAACAGGGGAGTGAGCTGTGGGTTTGTGTTCTAGCCTCTGCTAGAGAATCAGTGCCTTGTCAGCTAAAGAAAGCATCATTATTACTATAATCAGATACTTTCTGCATATATGAATTTGTTTAAAACATCAGAATGCTGGCTTGGTGAACAATGACTCATCATGTGGCTGGTGTATTGTGGGCATCTTTAACAGACTGCACACACAATGCAATCTTAAGCTGGACCTTGTCAGATAACCGTTGTCACCCACGTCTGTTACTTGGCAGTCATGAGAATTGCAGACCTGATTGTGAAAAGACATTTAAACTTTGTCTTCTCCTTTTTGTCCATCAGACATGGTCCTTGGAAAGATGTCTGTGCCAATTTCCAAGGCAGGGGAGGAAACAGAATGCTTAGACTACTAACCCATGGGGTTTACTTGTCCGTGCAATTTTAGAGGGATTACCAAAGAATTAATTGAGTTTACAAAAACAAGAGTCAAGTCGTTTCTGGAAGAGAAATCCTTTTTAACATTCAGTAAAGAGACTGAGCTTTACTGAAGTTAGAATGGTGCTGCTTTTGTTTAAAAAGAAGTGGCTAGGCACAGGAGACAGCACTCTGGCTTGTTTGACAAGAATGCTGTGTATCTCAGGCTCTGTGATTGTTGATCCAGGTGGCAGTTCAGACCTCTGAGCCCCAATTTCCTTACCTATAAAATATGAAGGACCATCTTAGTCTCTGCTGTTTGGGGCAGGGGTTAAAAGTAAGGACTTTTGGAATCAGAGAAAACCAGGTTCTTTCCCGGATCAGCTGTTCATTAGCTATGTGTTCTTTGAAAAAGTCACTCAACCTTCGTGCTTTCTTTTCATCATCTGCAAAACTAGCACAATAGTAAGAACTACAGCCCAGGCTTGCCATTCAGATGAAATGTGCTGTGCTTAGTATTGTGCCCAGCACATTTAAACTCTTAGTAACTGAAATCTATTTTTATCATGTTTCCCTGTGCCCTATGTTATACCCTTGTAATCAGTGATTCAAGAAGTGTAAAAAAAAATCCCCTAATAGAATTTTACAGAAAGCTTAAGCAAAATGGTAGTCTGTAGCTGGCAGTGTTTTCCCAAGGACCATGCACTGTTTGAATGAGTGCTAGCATCTAAAAAGAATGCATGGGCCAGAGTTGCAGGGCTGTGGGTTCAACCATCACCCGTGACCCTGGCATCCCATGTTGGAATGACGGTTTGAGTTCGAGCTACCACATTTCTGATTCAGCTCCCTGCTAGTGCTTTTGGAAAAGGAGCAGAAGATAGTCCAAGTACTCGGCCTCTGCCACCATATGGGAGACTGGGTTGGGGTTCTGGGCTCCTGATCTTTCCAGGCATTTGGGGGCATGGACCAGCAGATGGAAAATCTTTCTCTTTCCTTTCTCTCCCTTTTCTGTCCCCCTTCCTATGTAAGTCTTTGAAATAAATAAAAAATAAATCATTTTAAAGAGATTTACTGAAAAGGCATATTTACCGAGAGAAGGCGAAACAGAAAGAACTTTCATTTGCTGGTTAACTCCCCAAGTGACCACAACAACCAGAGTTGAACCGATCTGAAACCAGGAACCAGGAACCTTCCTCTGGGTCTTCCTCTGGACCTCCCGCACGGGCTCAGGGTCCCACGTCTTTGGGACATCCTTCACTGCTATTCTTATACCTGAAACAGGGAACTGAATGGGAAATGGAGCATCTGGGACATGAAATGCACCCATATGGGATCCTGGAGCCTACAAGGTAAGGATTTAGTCACTGAGCTATTGCACTGGGCCCAATAAATAAATCTTTTAAAAATAAAAAGAAAGGGTGGATTGTTAGTTGTATGCCAAGTCTGTGGATCATTTCCAATTTCATCCACTTCAACAACTTACCAACATCACTGAATGCCTTGAAGTTTCTGGAAATTGTGATAGTTTCTAAGGATAAAAAGGCAAATGTGCCATCTCTCTGGTTATTGTGAGTCTTACAGTAGAGAGGGCAGAAATGGACCTAGCCCTGTTGTGTAACATTGTTGACCAGTCCTTGTGCTTTGTGAAAGCCCTATCAGATTTGAAACTCAAGTTTTCCAAGTTTTATATTGTTTCCTAAATTCAGCTTTCTTTGTGATAATGTTGGGTTCAGACATGTTGCTTCTTGTATTCTAGTTCCACATGACCTCAGATTCCAGTTGTTGAAATGTGCACTTGGTGGAATTTTTTCTTCTTAAAACAAGTTTAGGGGCCACCATTGTGGCACAGTGGATGAAATAATAAGCATCCAGTGTCTGAGTACCAATTCTAATCCTGGTCACTCCACTTCTAATCCAGGCCCCCACTAATGTGCTTGGGAAAGCAGCAGAAGATGACCCACATGCTTGGACCCCTGTCATCCAGGTAGAAGCTCTGGATGGAGCTCCAGGCTCCTGGGTTCTGCAGCCTTTGGAGGAGTGAACCAGCAAATGAAAGATTTCTTTCTCTGTGTGTGTGTGTGTGTGTGTGTGTGTGTGTGTGTGTGTGTGTGTGTTTGTGTGTGTGACTTCGTCATTCAAATAAATAAGCAAATCTATTTTCAAAGTGTTAATTTGAGACAAATTAAGAAAGTGGAAAAAAATCTCCCAGGCCTTTGTACAGTTGAAATAAGCAAGCAAGCAAAATAATACAAGAGAGGGTAACCTATTCCTCTTCAAAAAGTAATAAATATAGATAAATTATGCTATAAATAGCTACTATGAGCCAGGCATTGGACTAAGCTCTTTGTGTACAGAAATTCATCAGTCCTGATAATCTATCCCTGATAGGTATGTTCTGTAATAATATTTGTTTAACTGATGAGAAAATGGAAAAACAAAGAGATTACCTTGTGAGATAGATGTAAATAGCTGGTTCAGGATTTAGTCTCTTGTGCCATGACACAAGACCCAGGCAGAGGACTCGTGTTCTGAGTGGCCTAACATATTGCAGTAGTTCTGCATTGTTTTAGTAAATACTGAACTCAGTGAAATTAAATCACAGTAGGCTGAAAATATATTTCACAGTTTTATTAAATGGATACATTTTACTTCTGGGCAATTATCCAGGTTTGAAGCATATATTTAGGTATTTGCAGCTGTGATTATTGAATTGATTTATAGTGGCAAATCAGATTACACAGTGAAGAGAATTAAATTACTGACACACTTTTGGGATACACCTTTTGATCTTGGTGTGTGAGTGCAAATGTTACCTCATACCCAGCAGGCCTTCCCCCCAGCTTGAGTGTTTCCTTTGAACTACCTGCTCTATTGAAACAGTTTTCATCTAACTTGGAACTTGTGAGTTCTAAGGGGAAATTTATTCTTCATTTTTCAGCAACATACAGGCCTGCAGTAAACAAATGCTCTTTGTGGGTAACTTTATAGCTTCTTTTATTTATTTGTTTGAAAGGCAGAGTGACAGAAGCAGAGGGAGGGAAAGATCTATTTCCTAGTTCACTCCCCTTTCTCTCCCAACTGGCAACACTAACTAAGGGTGGGCCAGGCCTGTGCTAAGAGCCAGGAAATCTGTCCAGTCCCCCATGTGCATGGCAGCAACCCAACTAATCGAATCATCATTGGCTGCCTTCCTATGTGCGTTAGCAGGAAGCTGGATCAGAAGCAAATTAACTGGGATTTGGTTTTAATCATATGGGACACAGTTGTCCCAAGCAGTAGTTTAACCTGTTGCCACACCGTGTCTGCCTCTATTATCACTTTCATAATCATTTTTCTATTTAGTTTGGAAAAGCTAAAATTACTAAGTGTTCTAACTTATTTTTCTTCCTAAAAATTTTCTCTCATAGGGTAAAAATAAAAGATATTTTTCCATCCTACTCTGATGGTCAGATGATAAATTTGTCTTTTCTCCAGGAAACACCCACATCTCTTACATCTTCTGAGATTTCTTTTTTTTATGTTTTCCAAATTCCTAAAGTTAGACAGTCCCAAACACATGCCCATCTTAGTTACAAAATTAATTGCAGCAGGAAGTATGTTAGACTCACCTTTAGAAGTAGGTCACACTATTGACAAGCCCACAAATGATGAGCTGTGATGTTGGATCTGAGTGCTTGCTTGTGGTCAGATGTTTACTGCCTAGAGCCAACCAGCCACCTCCTGCCCGACACTACAATATGACTCTCCATCTGTCCCTTTGTTTGCATAGAAGCTGCACATATTCACAAACCCTGAACTATGCCCGACTTCACTGTGCACATAGATGAAGTCTGAGTCTTAGCAAACTCTGAGTGAGTCAAGGGCAAATGCTAAACTAGGAATGTTGAGTTTTGAATGCCTAGCCTGCCTATAGAGGAAGTTACCAACGTGAGTCCCAAAAACGGGCTAGAGAGGTACAATAGTGTGAGTAGAATTTGGTCCCTCTGCTCCTGCAGATGGTTAAACCCTAAGGTTACCAGTTACTGGTACTAAGAGAGTGAGAACTTAAACCAATCACAGTGTTTCTGAAGTGGGATGAATGGGAGGCCCTTGGGTCACGGCGGGCAGCATGACCTTCGAAAATAATTGGTTACAAATCTTGATTCAGCCCTGCTGCTCTCTGTGCCTTCTGGCCTGCATTTGATTCTTCCTCCCGCTGCACTCCACACCACATTGCCAGTCTCACCAGAGGCCAAACCAATGCAGCTGCCAATCTTGGATCTGAACCTCTAAAACTGAGCTAAAGAAACCCGTTCTGTTTATAAAGGTTGCTTTTCTTGGGTATTTTATTGTAGTGATCAAAAGCAGACCAATACAAGAGGCCATGATGTTCACTGTTCTAGACGCAGCTTAAGCACTACTAGGAATAAGACATGCATGAAGAACAGGTGGATGGAGGTGCTCCATGGAACCTGGGCTGAAACGAGTTGCTGGTGAGTACAGAGTGCATGCAGGGATGGAGAAGGGAGATGGTGTGTGTGTGTGTGTGTGTGTGTGTGTGTGTAGGGAGGGGTAGATTTATAAGCTGCTGAGTGGCAGCTGTCAGACTGGATGCAGAATCTTAAAGTATGCAGCTTGCCAGACATGTTCTCTGGTTCAGTGCACCTGTTCCTTCCTGCCTGTCCTTTGCTGCCAGGGCCCCAGCAAGCCTCCTGCCTGCTGGAGTCTGTGCTCTGTTCCTTTTCCATTTTCAATTTAATAGAATTGATGTTACTCAGATCTCCCAGGACACATGGTATTGCTCTGTTTGGCTCTCTCTCTGCTTTCAACAGAAGAGAAAAACAAAAGAGGACTGCCAACAAGGCCATTTCCTTCTACCGTAGTCCCACCGTGCCTCCTGCTTCTTGTGAGTGACAAGACAAAGATTTTAAGCAGGATTTTAGATTAAATTATTTAATGTTTTCTATCATAGAATAGAAATCACAAGGAGGAGATAATCTCTAATTAGGGTCAGCAACTGTTTGTCAAATATCTTGCATTTATTTGTGTTACTTACTAACCTGGTTATAAAAGTCACAGAGGCAAGAATAATTTAGGTTCTAGATTTCAAAGTCATACCCAGAAGTCTTTATAACTTAGAATCATCTACTTCATTTAGACATATAACTAATACAGCGATAGGATTCCTGGGTTTGGATTACCATGACTGAAATCATCTCAATGAAAATAAACCACAGCAGGAACATTAGCCTCAGACTCCCACTGAGGAAAAACAAACAAATCAGAACTTTAAAGTATACAACTTCATGTTTTGATCTATTCATATGCATGCATTGGGAAATTAATACTACAATCAAAATATTATCATATCTTCACTTCACATGAAGATATTTTTCTCTTTTCTCCCTTCCTCCCTTCATTTAATCCCACTCTCTCCCTTTCCTTCCTTTTTTCCTTCCTTCAGTCTTTATTTCTTTCCTTCAATACTTTTCTTTCTCTCTGGTTCTATTTTTCTTTCTCCCTTTCTTTCTTTCTGGTGAAAATGTTTAAGATCTGAGTAGTTTTTAGCAAATTTCTTTTTTAAAAAATATTTTTTTTCTTGGAAAGACAAATTTACAGAGAGAAGGGAGATACAGAGAGAAAGATCTTCCATCCATCGGTTTACTCCCCAGATGGTCACAATGGTTGGAGCTGAGCTGATTTGAAGCTGGAAGCCAGGAGCCTCTTCTAGGACTCCCTCATAGGTGCAGGGGCCCAAGACTTTGAGTCATCCTCTACTGCTCCCATGCCTTAAGTGGAGAATCCGGTCAGGAAATTCAGTCATACAATGCAGTATTATTAACTGGTGTCACCATGCTGTACATTAAATCTCTGAACTTGCTCATCCTGCCTAAGTGAAACTTTGTACTGTAGACAAAATCTCTGAGTGTCCTCCTCCTGTTTCTTACCCCAGAACCTTTGGCAAGAACCATTCTGTTCTCTTTCTCTCTATGAGGTTTATTTTACTTTTAATTTCCACATACAATGAAAACATGTGGTAGTATTTGCTTTTCTGTATATGACTTATTTCATGAACATAATGTTGTTGCAAAGGACAAGAATGTTTTTTAGTGGTAAGTTATATTCTATTTTAAAAGCAATTTAACTTTCTGTGGATCCCTAGAGGTATAAGGAGTAAAAAAAAATCTTACACATAAACTTCTTTTTAAAATTTTATTTACTTATTGATTTGAAGGGCAGCAGCAACAGATAGAGGAGAGAGAGAGAATCTTTCATGTGCTCATGTACTGGTTCACTCCCCAAATGGCACAATAGCTGAGACTAAGGCTAGAGCCAGAAACCTGAAGCTCCACCCAGGTCTAGCACATGAGCAGGGCTCCAAGAATGCAGACCACCTTGGGCTGTGTTCCCAGGGGCATGATCAGGGAGCTGAACTGGAAGCAGAGTAGCTGGGGCTTGCAGCACTCTATATGGGATGTTGGCATGACAAGTGGCAATGTAACCACTGTACTACAATGCAAATTCTGCTTGTACCTCAGACCAGTCAGATTAGCCATAAAAGCAGCCAGTATATAGTTACTGACTAGGATGGGTGGTCAATCCACATATTGTTTGCAGATTGAATCAAACCACAGAAAAAGAGCCTGAGAGAAAGTGAACATTTAACATAATTCTCTTTCACATAGGGAGAATGTCTATTTCATTTTCACACTCCTGTGTCTGATGTCCTTTCATGAAATTCAGATAGTTTGCTTCTTAAAACTTCCCTGCTGGTGAAAGACATGCATTTATTTTTAATACATTCTTAATTACTGGTCTGTAAGAATAAACTATGCCTCTGGGACAGAAATGCATTGCATGGATACACTTTGTGAAGGTAAACACACAGAGGCATTCTGCTTTCTGTTAATTAATGATAGTGATGCCAAGTTTTTATAGGAAGCCAATTTTGCTTTCGAACACCAGGGAGATCTTCAGGCATAAGAAATGTTTCAATTTAGGAAAACTATAGCACAGCCAAAAACTCAAATGCAGTAGGTGAATTACAGTTGGTCTAGCAAATTGGCTGCATTAGGAATTGGGCCATGAATGTTCAGTAAATATAACCAGACCCCTGAAAATATTTTCTTGAAGCTAGACAATTCTGAAGTCTGGGGATTGTTCCAGCTTTTTCCCAGGAAGTGGAGTTCAGATGCATAGGCTGGGACTGTGAGAGAACTTGGGGAGGCTGGAGTTGTGAGCAATCTGTTGGGTAGAACCTTGCTTGGAGTATGTCAGGGCCTTACCTGACTGGTGAGGGATCCGTGTTCCCCAAAATCACATGGAGCCCAAATATGACCCTTTGGCAGAGCAGAGTTTGGGCTTCCTCTTGTTTCTAGTCATTAAGAAGTTATTAATGAATGCTCACTAGCTATGACATGGCCTCCTTTGTATATTTAAAGCAATCCCAAGCTGGTGTTGTCAAAAGTTTCATTGTACACACAGATGCTTCTTTTCAGCAGGAAAGTGGGGTTTGACAGGGTAAGAGAAGTAATGAGGGCTGAGTCATCCTATGGAATGGGCCAGATAAGCCCTCTGCAGCTTAGTCAACAGGTTCTACTCCAGGCCCCAGACTGAATCCATCTTGAGCTTGTGCATGGTTGTCTGTAAGGAGGCATGGTTAGTGAGGAAAGCTTGCTGAGAAGTCAGGGAAGTTACAGAAAGTGAGAATATTCAAGTCTAGGTTTTTGGAATCCTCCCTAAGGTGCCTACTCTTTGACTACTCTTCTCAGGATCAGTTCTGTAGAAATGCTCAACTATGTGTCCACTAATACGCACACAGTCAAGTTCGTTAAAGCACTGTCCCCAAGCACAATTGATTGGCAATGACCTCAGTGGGAGGGGCCATTATTTATGATAAAATTTGAGGAGAGTATTCTGTAGTTGGGAAAGAGCCAGGTGTTTTACAAGGATATATGGTTAAGGGAAAATATCAAGTAATCATACGTAATTTATAATTATGTAAATATGAATATGTAAATTGTAGAATTCTATTCCCATCTTCTAAAAAAATAAGTGTGTAGTCCAGGGCTGAGTCCAGGAGTGGATCTCGGGCAGGTAAGGTGGCCTTTCTCTACTTCCTTGCTGCTGGGACGTTTGCAATTAGCATGTATTACTTCTGTAACTAATTGTATATTTGAGAAAGGAAATTAAATCATTTAAGTGTTTCAGTTAAGATTTCCAAAGTAATGCTGGGATTATACTGTAGCCCAAAAGAACAAATCCATATGAGAGTCTGTGGTGGTCTAGGCCATCGGAGAATACATTTCATCAACGAGGATATGTTTAAGATTTGTATTCTAACTTCTGAGAGGGGTAGGATTGTACATTCAAACTGTTCTGTTCTGCCCCTTTTGTCAGTTTAACAATACCAGTGACAATAGGTTATTTATTTCCTATTTTATGGTTTACAAAGCTCTTTTACATCTTGCACAGTATTCCTCCCAAACTTGGAAAAGGCACTGTTACTCCCATTTCAGAACATGTAACTGAGGTTTGGACAGTCGGTTGCTGTGTTCTAAATGATACAAGCAGTTGGAGAAGAATTGCCAAAGTAGTCCAATACTGATTCTGTCCCCAGCTAGGCCATGAATTCCAAACAATCACCCGTTTTCTAAGTGTTAGACTTTTCTATTATGAAACAAGGTTCGGGAAGTTTTCTCTACACAAGTTTACAATAGTTTAAACAAAACCGATTAGCCCCACCCGCTACTACTTACCGAAGAACTCTCAACCAGTCCCTGGCTGTTACAGAGCAGCACATGTTGTACAGATGTTACATTCTGTCTCTCAGAGGGTTTAAGTGTCAGGTGGAAGGCTAAGCACTGTGATGCAACTGAGAGAACAAGCTCTGTTCTTGCAGACTGGGGAACAACAAGGTGACACGATTGATCATATCATCCGGGCACAGGTGAGATACCAGGAGGCTGCCAGTCCTTGTGCACCTGTGCTAACTCAGGAGGTCATGGACCATCAGAAGTCGGCTGTTCCTTCCCAGTGTTGGTGATTTCAGCTGCTGTGTTTGGATTCCACTTGAGTTGAGAGGAGACAGAGTTTTTTTCAGATCACATTAGCATGGGGTGACTCTAAGTAAATAGTTGGTAAAATAATTGAATTTGCTATGTGACTGTTAATGGCCAGAGTAAAATAAACTGACCTTTCTTATAACTGAATTATCAGCTTGGTCTTACTAACGCCTTCTCTTAAATAACTGAGTCTTGGTTAACAAAATTGTCATGAATATGCCCTCACAGGGTTGTGCCTAAAGGAAAGGTATAGGCTTTATTACTTAAATATGGCCAAAGCAACAAAGTGGGATATGACTGTCACTGAAAAGACATTTTATTACTCAACAGCTTCCAAGAGGAGGGGACACACCCCACAGGGCTCTATAGGACAGTTCCTGGGGTGTTCAGCAGGGGAAGGGAACCATGGGAAAGCCCTTATTGTAATTTTCAGGAGAAGGAACAAGTGAGACATGGGGAATAGGCTTAAGATTGGCTACTTTGAATACTTCTAACAGGCTCTGGGGTGTAGGCGCTTTCCCTGGTTGTTTTATTTGACTCAATTTGTGAGCACACAATACAGGTTATCAGGGGCCAAAGATTTGCATTAATTAAGTTCCATGTGAAAGGTAGACTACGAAATGAGTCCCTTATTGTCTTTACCAAAAAGCTGGAAGTATAATCTCTCCAGAATTCACAAAGCTCTAGCTGGTAAAGCATCAGAATAAAAAGACATACTCGCTGTAGGCTGGTATAAGCTAGGTTAGTCTTAACAAGAAGCAAAGAATTGGCAAGCAGGTGTGCTAATAAAAATGGGATATATATAACCGATCACTCTGTATAGCAGCCTGTGTGCCAACACACTCCCACTGCACCTCCCTTGGGGTTCAGCATTAGCAGGTGTGGGAAAGACTTATGTGCTTTTTTTCTTCCAAGATCACTAGGTCACTTTTTCATTTACAATAGTTGTGGTTCGGTTGTGCTATACGATTTTCAGGTAGCAGTGTGTTCATAATTGTAGGTTTTTGTAGCCTTTCTAATTCCTTCCACATACACAGACATTAAGTCATTTGTTAAGGGTCATCATATATTTACAAATGTGTGTGAGTATATGCAAGTTGATGGAGCTATATACTTATTAAGTTATGAAATTATGGGAAGATAAACATAAATCGTAATGTTGGTACCATGAAATTTCAAGAGGCATATATTGTAAAGTTGAAAACATCGTTTCACAGGATTCTTCCTCCACCTCCAACCCTAACACATCTCTTTCCTGTCTACTTAGAGAGAACGTGTTCTTGCAAATATAAGCACACATTTTTTTAAGAAATGATTTACACATCAATCTCATCAGAATCAATAGATGAGCTTACTGGATGGCACCTTAAGTGATTTTATTATGACTTGACATTGGCCTCGTTTGTATAATATGTAAGATGGACGCCATGAACTGTTCTCTGTGCACATTCATCTGAGCAGGCACAGCCCTCTAAGGACCCATGCGACGGGCAAGGGACAGGCTGGTCCATTGCTTTGTTTTCTGGCCAGCTTTGGGAGAGCTGAAGATTTCCTTCACATAGTACTGGCAAACTGATGCTTGTATACAAGGGTTTCTTAAAATGTGTTTTTAAGAAAATTTTACTTATTTACTTGAAAGACAGCATTCCAGAGTAAGAGGGAAGGAGTGACAGAAGGAGAAAAAGATCTACTCTCCAAAGTTCACCTCCCAAATGGCTGTAATGACAGGGGTTGGCAAACACATTTTTAATGCCTATACCCATTTGTTGGCTCAGCCAGGGTACTCACAGCTCTCAGAGCCAGTAGTTCTCTCTGTTCAAGGTCCATGTTTCTCCTTTTGATGTAACTAGTTCTTTCCCTGTATGACCTTGCCCATTTCTCCACACTGCTACTCAGGTATTCGTTCCAAATGATGCTAATTAATAATCTGTAGACCAACTTCCCAAAATGTACATTTTTCTTATCATGATATTAACAGGAGAAAGAGGCCTGAAGTTGCCAGAGCAACAAAGATGGGAGCAGGCATAATTCAACCTTCTTTGAACCCTTCTCTTGATATGTCTGAACTCTACTGCATTATTGACACCTGTATTTTTTTTTTTAAAAAAAAAAAGATTTATTTCTAGGCCCAGCACAATAGCCTAGCAGCTAAAATCCTTGCCTTGCCTTGCAAGCACCAGGGTCCCTTATGGCACTGGGTCTAATCCTGGCAGCCCTACTTTCCATCCAGCTCCCTGCTTGTGGCCTGGGAAAACAGTTGAAGACAGCCCAAGGTCTTGGGACCCTGCACTGTGTGGGAGACCTGGAGGAAGTTCCTGGCCCCTGGCTTTGGATCTGTACAGCACTGGCCATTGTGGTCATTTGGGGAGTGAATCATTGGATGAAAGATCTTCCTCTCTCTTCCTCTGCATATCTGCCTTTCCAATACAAAATAAATAAAATCTTTTTTAAAAATTATTTATTTTTATTGGAAAGGCAGATTTACAGAAAGAAGGAAATGCTGAAGGATTTCCATCCACTGGTTCACTCCCCAAGTGACTGTAATGGCTGGAGCTGAACTTATATGAAGCCAGGATCCAGGAGTTTTTTCTGGTGTCCACATGGGTTCAGGGTCCCAAGGCTTTTGGGCCATCCTCTACTGCCTGCCCAGGCCACAGGCATGGAGCAGGATGGAAAGCAGAGTAGCCTGGATGCAAACCAGTGCCAATATGGAATCCCAGCTAGGTGAGTATTTAGCCACTGAGCCATTGTGTCAGCCCCACATCTTTATTATTTACGGTGCTAAGAATACAAACATTTTAAAATTTCACCCTCCTTCCTTCCTCCACCCTTCCCACCTGGGCTGTTTTCCATAAAGTTCTTATGTGCAATGCACATTTTTCTATCCATTCATGAACTTGGCTCCTTACATTTCTACTTGTTAACCTTGATGTCTTCCTTCTTCCTGTACAATACAGTCCTCCTTTGGATCACCATTCTTCACTCAGTATACCCCTGCCTTGTGAGTTGCTCTTCTTTTTCACAGCCCTTATTTAGAGGCCAAAGGTAAACATTCAAATCTTGATAGATTGGTTTTAGATAATTAGATCAATAGCTATGTATGTGTTAAGTGCCCCGTGAGCATGCATTCTGATTGAATTCAAAGAGAAGTTGAAAGAAAAAAAAAATATTGGAATAGGAAGTACTCATGGTTCACATGAACCAGAAGAACTCACTGGATTTTATCTTTCCTGGGGCTGTAGCAGACATAATAATTTGCACTTGGGCTTCTCTGTTGCTCTCTGGAACATCTACAGTAATTCTCAAACATTTCCTGCTCCCAGATGGCAGCACCTTGAGTGAGGGGATTAATGTTCAGGGAAAGCAAATGCTTAAAGTGAAAGGATGCCTGGAGCTCAGGAGGATGAGCTCAGAGTCTCACTCTTCAGTGGTGGAGAATTTTAGTGTTCACATCTTCTCGAGTGTAGTAGCCCCCAAGAGCATAATCAAAGAGGCAAAAAGGAAAACACTGTGCATTTGGGGTTTGTGCCTAAAAAAGGGAAGCCGTTTAACTTGCATTAGTTTCCAGTTGTTTTAATGTCAACTTACTATCTCCTTAATAAATAAAACAAGATAACTTGTGATCTTACAGTTCTGTAGGTCTTCATTTCTCATTTGTGTTGAGACTACTGCTAGATTAATGCTTAATTTCTCTTCTTCCATCATGTCATTATTTTTCTTTCCATTAACTAAGATCTTGTGTTCATTAAATCATCCCCAGCCTGAATCTAGCTGATATTTCCAAGCTTATCCTGAACTCTTCATCAGAAGCCCTCCTCTGTGGCAGAACCAGGGACATCCCTTGTTCACTGCAATCTCTGAGTTTCCTTGTTTTTCTATTCCTGGAATGCTCTTCTTCCTCTCCACTTATTCTTTGAAAGTATAACACCCACATTAGCTTCTTTGATCATCTCTGTAAGATTTCTTCTTTTTCTGAAACATGCTAGCATTGACTAAAGATATTATGAATGAGGAGATAACTTCATTAGAGCCCAATCATTACACTCATCAGCCTTCCTGCAAATATTGCTATGTTCTCATGGATGACCTACACACATGCCTTCCATACCAACCTATCCACTTATCTACCAGCTCTTTTTTCCCTCTGTACAAAGTTCCCTTTCCTTCTCATACCTTGTACTCTTATCCTCCCATCTTCAATAAGACTAGAAAATCTTTTCCTAATCTCTAGTCTCACTTTTATACCTAGCTAGTATACCTTCTTTTTCCTCCTTCCCTTTATAGAAAATGTTTTGGAAGAGTTGTGGTCTAACTCCTCTCTTCCCACTTTATTTTAATTCTAATCAAGTTACTCTCCAGGCACTCTGCTGAAACTGCTCCAGTTAAGGTCATCAAAGAGTTCTGCATTGCTAAAGTCAATGCTCAATTCTCAGTACTCAGGCTGCCTAACCAATCAGCAACTTTGGTACATTGATGATTCTCTCCTGTTTGAAACACTTTCTTCATTCAGCTTCCGTGTACTCTCTTCTATCTGGAACTGAGTCCCTACCCCTAATGCCTTTGATGTAGACTTTATCAGGCCCTGACTTCTCCCCCTCACCTTGTAATTCCCTGTATGCACTTTAGTGCAAATCATCCCTGTTGAAGATTAACCCACTAAGTTAAAGGAATTGCACAAGGCTCAGGCTCTGCAAGATCCTGATGGCGAGTTCAGTGATCACCTGTGTAGTTAACATCTCAGTGCTAAGGTCTGTTCTGGAACTTTGCAGAATCTCTTGGCCTGGTCAAACATAATAACAAACAATTTACCAGTAGACTCTAGAAGTTAGAGACCACTTTTCCATCACAAAAGAGTGTGCTAGTATCTCATCAACTAATCAAGCACTGCTGACCAATAGAGGACCAGCACATAAACTAATCCAACATTGTTCAACCACAACTTTAATCCAGAAGTTTCACCACCTATTGTCCCTCACAGAATTTGAGAATTGAGCATTGACTCGTTACTGTATAAATTGCAAAATAAACTCCTTTGTCCCACCACCTGCATGACAGGTGCTGTGTGCCTGGTGAGAAGATCTTAGGCTCTTTGAGGTTTAACAACATCATTACTCCCTTTAACTCCCTTTCGCAGGCTCCTATTGATTTCCTAGATTCAGTGTATTGCAGTTTTCTGTGTCCTTCCGTTTTCTATCAATATCCCTTTAGTGGATTATATTAACCAGTCTAATGCTTTAAGTCCCATCTACATGTGAATCTTTTTGGCTTCCAAATATATCTTTAGTCTGAGCCGCTCCTATGAACCATAAACTTTCATATGCAGTTGCTCTCTCAGCATCTCCACTTGAAGTTAGTTATCCCAAAATGATCTGAGATTGTCTCTTTCCCAGCTCGTACGTTCCATGGTGTTTCCCTTGTCTGTTGACAACTCCACCCAGTTCTTTTCTTTCGCTCTTATCACACACTGTATACACCATCAAATCCTATTGATTCTGCTTTCAGTGTTTACCCACAAATCAACTACTTCTCAGCACTCTGCCCTGACCACCAAGTTTGAAACATTGCCATCTATGAAGTACAGGGAAGTTAAGAGTGCAGGCTCTGGAGTCACACACCATGTAGGGTTGATCCTGGTTCTGTCACTTAGCAAGAGTATGACCATATATACTCTTTACCTTGTCTGTGCTTCAGTTTGTGTAGAATGGGGACAATAATAAGAACAATATTACTATCCCTGTTACAAGGATTAAATGAGAAAGACATGTAAAGTACTTAGCAGTGCCTATTAAATCATATGGGATCAATACATGCTAACTATACACTATTCTGTAAATCTACAAAAGCTTCAAGAGCATAGGTGGGAAATGGTAGACAAGAAAATCACAGAATTTGGGCCTGATGTGATGGCCTACTGGCTAAAGTCCTCACCTTGTATACCTGGGATCCCATATAGGTGCCACTGCTCTGTATCCTGGTTGTTCTGCTTCCCTTCCAGCTCCATTCCAGCTCCCTGATTGTGGCCTCAGACAGAGGTCAATAACAACCCAAAGCCTTGGGACCCTGCACTCCTGTGGGAGACCTGAAAGAGACTCCTGGCTTCTGGCTTCTGATCAGCTCAGCTCCAGCCATTGTGGCCACTTGGGGAGTGAATCAGCAGATGGTAGATCTTTCTCTCTCTCTCCCCCTCTCTATATATCAGCCTTTCAAATAAAAAGAAATCTCTCTGTTTGTTTTTTTAAAAGAAAATCAGAGAATTTGTGGAAGCAGCCATTCTCATAAGCATAGGCCATTCAGATCTGTAAGCACCTACTTCCACACAAAACCAGGCTGGGGAATTGCATCAAACCAGTTGACCCTGCTTCCTGCTTGGGATATTGCTTTTTGTGCAGTGTTTACTTATAAATTTATAGAATCATAGTTTGTGGTTAACATTTCTTGATCATGTACTAGTTGATGTCACTTTCTTTTTATTTCTTGATGCTGAGAATATTTTTTTATAGCTCTTCTTGTAATCTCTTTTCTGATACTGGGAGCCTCAGGCACCTTTTGTCCTGATCCTTGCTGGGTTCCAGGTGGACCTCTCCATTTTCGGATTCTGTGTCTCATTTTCCATCACTATTACCAATTATAACATCCAAAAATAGGCCCTAGGGACCCAGTCTAAATTCTCATTTTCTTGATACAAAGAACCTGAGTTTCTTGGCAAAAATGATAGATATGAAAAAAAGCACATTGCCAAGTGAAAATGGAAAAAGCAAGTAATAAAACTGTACCCACAAAATTCAAAGCCAAGATAGTCATCCACCTTGCAGAAAAAGAAATTAAGAAATTACAGAATGAAGTGCTCAGAAAGTACACTTTTGTATTTGGGCTTAAACATCTGTATTTGAAACTTCAGGAATTTCCTTCTGGCTAAATATGAGATTTCTTAGAGACTCCTTTTCTGTTGTGCTTCCTTTTCAGTGGGGTTTGGAACAGCACATGGTGACTTGGCTAGAAAACATTAAGAGACATCTCCCCTGCTGCCTCCCACCTCCCTCACTTACCACTCACATAGTCACAGACTCCTGATTGCATGCAGATTTCAGACACCAAATAAATTACTCAGGTGGAAGTCATATATCAAAGCCACTCACTTGAAGTCCTACTTGGCCATTCATGCATTTTCTCTCTCCCTCTTTTAATCAGCCTCATAAATCTGACCCTGACAAGGTCCTGCCTCTTCATACCATGGTTAGAGGTGAGATGGTAATTTGTCCCCAAGCTTTTGTTTGCTTCTCCACTTGAGTGGGTATCAATGCCACGTGGCCCACATTCATTGCAGAGGCTCATCTGTGCCCCTGAGAGGGTGTGCCACACAGTCCTGCCAAGCTGGTTACTCTTTCCAAAAGAACAGGATGGTCTTTCAGGTACTGTGCACATCAGATGACCATGCCACACAGCACCTGATGAAATCCTGGCATGTCAACAGCTGCAAAGGACACAACACATTGTCTTCTCTGAGTCTGAGTCATAATGGCTCCACACAGACTTCTCAGTGATGACCTGGACTCAGATTTTTCAAGTGATTTATCCAAATTAAGAATTGAAGACAGAAACAGGGCTGTCCACAGTGGTAACCTTACCCTCTGAATTCACCATTTTCAGGGACATCTGCTCCTGTCTTTGTGTTCTGGTCTGGACAGTGAACATCTACAAAGTTGACCTAGGTCATGTGAGCCAAGTTGGAGTTTCACCGCTTGTGGAGATTTGCCTCTGACTTTAGGAGATGCATCTTTGCAGAGGCTTGAGTCCTTCCTGGATTCTTCTCCTTTTCTCTCCACCCTTCTCATGAGAAGGCTGTCTCTTCCTCTCCTCCAGATGCTGTTCACAGCTGGATTAATGGCCCCTTGTCCTCTCATGGTTTTCCTTGTCCGTTATTTGGGTAGGAGAAAGGTACGAATACTCTCTTCCCTTAACATGGTTTATACCCATAAAATGCAGTTGCTGTGGACAATCATTTTTCTATGGAGGCTTTTTGATGTAGACCATTTCAAAGACCCTGAGAAATGGAGATAACTTATCACGTATTGGGAGATTATTTCTACTATTCATAAACAGCATTAAAGTGCTTTTATGTGCCCATAACAAAATAGCCTATTGAAAGAACACAGTGGCTCCTTATACTTTGAAATACTCATTATTTCACCGACACCACAGGATGATGGATATTTTCAGGGCCTTATAATAGGCCTCCATGCTTTTTGTTAGAACACAATCCTTTGGAGAGCCATATTCCATGCCACATACAGTATTATGGTCTGCAGTTGTGAGCAATCTTCAAATATTATTGTTGGACAAATGAGAACAGTCATCAGATATTATTGGTGGAGGTAATAAATGACAACAATGATCATGACTGTTGTATGTGTATGTATTGAGCACTTATTATATGTCAGCCCTTGCATTCATTATGTTGATGAGCATGTTGTATCTGTCATGTTTTTGGATTCTCCCCAGTATCCGCTTTTGGGAACACACACATTTTCTTGATTTCTCTCCTTTTCTGTTCTTCCTGAAAAGTATCCCCTGTCTCTAATAGTGTTGGAAATATTCCAGAGTCTCTGAGGCTGCAACCAGACCTCTTAGTTTTTCTAGGAACACTCTCCCCTAAGCGCTCTCCAAGCCCCATGGTTTTAAATATCAGTGTGAAGCAATCACCAGCACCATGACACCTTCAAAACTCTAAATCTCTAGTCCAGTTTCTTTCCCTTTCTGTCAGGCTCACATCTCCAACTGAGATTTCTAAATGGTATCTGAAACTCAACCTGTGCAAAACAAATTCTTTTACTTCTTCCAAGTATGTTTCTTCCCTAGCTGTCCCTGCTCAGTATGTGGCACATTGTTCAAAGCAGAAGTGTTACACGGTTCTTGATTTCTCCTCTCTCTCCTCTGCACAAACAGGCATTTTGTGACTTCTGCCTCTGCCCACTTCTATTTCCACTCTTGGCTCCTTAGCCCAATTACTAACCCCTCCATCTGAGTGATTGAAATAGCTTTCCAACTATTTCCTGGTCTTCATTCTTGCCACCCTGAGTCCCTATCCATTTTTTTTTAAACACAGTTGTCAGAGTGATGCTTAAAAACATCCATCATTTCTCCATTTCTTGATACTCTAAAGATGTTTTTCAGATTAAAGTTCAAGCATAGTCTTTAAAAGCATTCATGATCTGGGATTGACTATATCTCCTGCCATTGCCTCTTATTTTGCTACTCTCTGCCACATCAGTCTCTTTTCATCTCCTCAGTGCTACACACCTCCTTTATTCAATGGAACCTTTGCATCTGGGACCATTCCCTCTACTAGTAGTGCTCTGCCTCTGTCCTGTGGGTACCCAGTGATGTTAACTGAATAAGTGAGACAAGTGCAGTGCTTCTCTTACTTCATTCATCTACTAATAAAGAAAAAACATATCATTAATAAATTCTTTAGCCATTTGTATATTTGTGTCATGAGATTTATGTTATACAGATTTTATGTAATAGATCTATGGATTTTCTGAAATGTTCTTGTATTTCCACATACAAAGTAGGAAGAAGAGGGTAATGTGGGCAGAATGTATTCATCATGATAGTTATGAATCGTTAACCTGAAGAGGTGGACGTTGATTTCCCTGCTTTTCAGTGTATTGGCATTTGGGAGGTTGGGGGCAAAGGTGCACACAAGCTGGTTAAGGATGCACAGTTAGAAAGCAGTGGGTCTGGGGTTTACAGGTGTTTTGATCCCAGTGCTCATGCGCATTTCCTAGATCCCATTGCCTTTGAGTTGACACATATGAGAGAAGTTATGAGAACAAGGGGGAAGAAGACACCTGGAAATGCTGGTTCTGTTGTACGTCTGGGCATCCTGACAGGTGTCTGTGAACTGGAGACACTGCACACCTTAGTCATACACAGTCTGCCTTGGTTACCATACAGAGCTTGAATGAGCTTACCTAGACTCTAACCTCGAAGTCTGGTATCCCTGACTAAGGTATGGCAATTAATGAGCTACCATCTGCTAAAACATCACTTTGAGTAGGACTTTAATGCTTATGGTTTTCTGTGATTTTCCCCCCACCATATGTGCTTAAAAAGCTCCGAAAAGGAAACAGCTTAATCCAGGAATGTGAAAAAGAATGGTGACATTCTGTATTGTGTCAGTGAAATGAGAAACTGATCAGGAACCATCTATTTTGGGAATGCTGTGGAATTTCGTAGTTCTAGTCAACCAGCCAGTGAGAAAATTGCACTGCTAGGGTGACTTACTACACGTGTGGGGTATAGAAGAGCACATGATGTAGGTGTTGCTTCTAAAATTTACTTTTGGCTTTGTCCTGGATTGAGCTGACATACATATACAAAATAGTCCTTCTCCTTCCACGGCCAGATGAAACAGCATCTCTTCCACTTGGCTTATTCATAATCTCCCCAATGGAAATTAATCTCCCTGTACTAGGCTTTTCCTTTTTGTGTGTGTCTGAAACAATACCCATCCAAGGCGACCCTCTCTACACTCAGCCTCTTTCCATTTCCATCTTCTTCCTCCATTCACCTAGAGTTCTGAGTGGGGAAAGGCCTTTGCATAAACCAGTGGGTCACAATATGATAAACACATGAGAGGTGCCATTAGATTTAATGAATTCAAATAGTGTTTTTAGGAGAATAATTTGGAGTGATGGCCTTAAGACACCTCAAATATTGCAAAGAGGACAGATGTAGATCGGCCGTTTAATTGACTATCTCTTTAAACATTGAACAAAATCTGATATTGGCAAGGAAAAAAACTTTTTGTGAAAGTGGTTCTGGCTAAACTGCATCGTTTTCATGGTAGAATCCAAGTGTTTTTAATGAGGAAGAGTTTGTTTTTAGTCCTGGCACTGGAAAAAGGATTAAAGATTTTTAGAATATTCATGGCTAGCTTAACATAGTTATGTCAATAAATCATCACCATAGCTCTGTGATCACTGGAGATCCCTGTGTGTGAGTGTATGGACCTTTTCATAAGGAGATATTTATTTAAAGAACTTCTTGATTATAAAGAGAAATCTAGTTAATGTCACAAAGCACCTAGACATTTTGATAAGCACCTAGACATTGTGTTTGTAGAAGGCAGAGTCATTTTGTTTTCTAAATATTTAAACATGCCCAAGACATCAGTTGTGATGTCTGAATGCTAGGGAAATAATGACAGCAACAAAGAAGGGCTGCGGGGGGTGGAGGGTAATGTGCTGGAAAATTCCTTGTAGCTAGAAAGGAGAATTGGAAACTGAAGGATGACTCAATCAAAGAAACTTTTGAGGAAGATGAATTTGGTAACAGTATCCAGGATAACTACAGGAAGGGTTGATCCTGGAATCAAGCTGTAAAAATATATGAAGCGACAGAAGCACAGCATTAGCAAGTGATAGAAATGTGGAGGAAGAGGGGATATAAAAGACATTTCAAGGGAAAAAAAATCTCTACAACTTTGTGCAGTAGATAACTCAAAAAAACCAAAACTGAGTCTTAAATGACTTGTCAGCAAGAGAAAGAGAAGCTGGAATGGCAACTGTATTGTAACCAGGACAAGTTGAGTCCTCTGAAACAGTGAGCTAGTCCAAGAGGACAGTCTCTGGCCCTTATCCCTGTCATTTCAGGACACTGCTGTTCTCTGTGGGAAGCAGTGGGGGTTGTCGACAGGAAGAGGACAAATGTTGAAGGGGAGAAGAGCAAATTCTGAAAATGTGGAGGTCATAGTATAGTCTAAGTTGAGTTTGTCCCGGTGTTCTGGCTGGTGCTTGGGTTGCCCCTCATCTTCACCATATGCCAGGCCGGGTGCCCTTTTATACTGTGTTCTGGCTTAGGTTTTATGTCTAGTCATCTGCAGGTATCTAGCTTGTTAGAAGATGTCAACATTATGATTTTAAAATGTAGGAAAAATCTTATTTTGTAGTGGTCCCAATAGTGAGTCTCCAAATGTACAAGGTAGATATATAAGTAAAAATTAAGGAGGTATAATCTGATTACAGTGCCATTACCTCTATATTATTCCCTTGGCAAAGTTTAACTCATCCTTTGAGTACTGACTTAAAAGTGACTGTCTTGGTGTGGCCAGCCTGGCTTCCTCAGACAGTTAGGCTTTCCACTGTGGAGATTCCCTTGGCACATTGTTCTCATTTCTGCTTTAGTACTTCCCTCTTGTGCTATGGATCTGTTTCTTGTTACATGGTTGGGAGCCACCTGAAGGTGGGAATCATTTGTTAATCTTTATATGCCTCACTGATAGAGCAGGGAGACTGTGATGCTGCAGTGCTGGAGCTAGCAAAAAAGATAAAATTTTCAAACATGGTTAGAGGGCTGGCATTCTGTTGCAGCAGGTAAAGCAACATGTTTCCATGACACCAGCATCCAGCAAGGGCTCTAGTTCATGGTCCAGCTTCCTATTGATGAGTCTAGGAGAAGCAGCAGCAGGTGGCCTAAAAGCTGCTGCCCCTGCCACTCCCATGGGAGACCACATGAAGTCCTTGGCTCCTGGCTTCCACCTGACCCATTCCTCATCATTGCAGCCATATTGTAGGTGGAGGTAAACCAATGGGTAGAAAACCTCTACCTCTCTTTTGCACTCCCTTTGTCTCTCTCTCTCCCTGTCTCTACCTCTCTTTCTATAACTCATTCAAATAAATGAATATTTCAAATCACATGGACAGTGGCTGCAGCAAAGCCTGTGTGTACATCATATGTCATATCCTTGCCAGCACACTGAATGCTGCACCAGCAGAGGCAATGCTCTCATTACACACTGCTGGCCCATATTTGTAATGTGTGGCGTTTTTTTTATGAAATACTGTCAAAGGCAATCCATCATGTAGGTAGCCTTTGGATTATACACTGAGAATGGTCTTAAACAGAGATGGTACAGGAATTTCGGGGATAATACTGTTTTCTAAGAAGGGCATGATCAAGGAGTTCTGGCCAGGAAAATGAGGCAGAACCATATGGTTTTTTTTCAAACTAAACAGCAGTGCCTGACAAGTGTTTATCCAGCCCCAGCTGAGGACAGAGCTTTGTGTGACATTGATTGATGATGAGGTGACTCTGAAATGTGATTGAACACATTTCTTGGGGTACACTATGTGAAAAGAGGGGGATACAGCCTTTGTAGGTTTCTGATAATTTTTTTCTCTTAAGAGTTATTTCTTATAAAAGGACACATGACAACTGGATGAATTTCAGATGTCAACTGTGGACTCGCAGTTAAAGATATTCTGAACATAAGATCTAGGATTTTACACATATTATGGTGTCCAAATACAGGAAGGCTTTGAAGTCTCATCATTTGTGTGCAAATCCAGATAAGACTTCTTTGATGAGCTTCATGTTTCTTGTTAAGGAAATGCTTATAGGTGAGAAGAACACTGGCATTATAATTCTTTGTCTTCCTTAATTAGACTAGAGCTCACCATAGATCTTGCTGAAGCTGTGAGAAAATCCAAGCAATAATTCACATTGTCAGGTCAGCAGAAATGGTCACAGGGGGTCTGCTATGATGGAAAGATTTGCTTAAGTGATCTATCTGTGAATGGAACAGCTCGGAGGAAACACACCATCTTCAGCCGAAAAACAGCCTCTGAAGATGCTGAGAGTACAAACAGCAGCAAAAATAAATCCCAGCAAGAGTCTTATAGCAGCTTTACAGATGTCATTCCAGAGGAAACTATATAAATCACATTAATGCCAATTGATGTGGGGCACTAATTAATAAGTCCCATTAAATCATGGGGTAATGACATTTAGCATCTAATGAATAACTCCTAATCTCTTGATCATTAATATTTCATAGCGTAAGAGCCCAGGAGCTGGCTTCCCTGGGCTCCCCGCAGTAACGTCTCTGCCTCTGACATGGCCCCATGGCATGAGGTGGCACAAGGGTATTAGCCCTGGTAGAGACTAAAACAGCATATGCAATTAACTCTTGAGTACTCTGGGTCCCAATATTTTCTGATCTCCTGTAGTTTTTGGAATTAGCATCCGCAAACACCACAGACACACTGCACTGAGCTTAGTCCTTGGCTTGGGTGTGCAGCCTGCTTTGACCCTCCCAGCCCAGAGAGAAACTTGCCCAGGAGGAAAATAATTGCTCTGATTTATTACTGGCGCTTGCTTTAGTCAAAGGCAATGGCCAGCTCACAGAGCAGGTGCTATTGCAAGGGCTTATTGATCCGACATGCTTACAGAAATTCCAGGAGGCTGATTCTCCATCAGGAGATGGAGGTGGTCAACAGAAAAGAAGTCCGGCTCAGAGCAGACTGGAATGAAGCCCGAGAAACATCTGCAACCAGTGCTCTTTAGCTCCAGTAGCACTAGGAGTCTTCTTTGAGAAAAAGGGGTTTGGGGAGAAGAGAATGCCAGGAGGTTCTCTGGGCGAGGGAGAGAGGCGAGAGCCAGCGGTGCAGGGGTCCTAGCAGCTTTTCTGGCGAGATTTCCCAGCGGTTCTTATCACCTCGCAGTCCAACCTGGATGGATTTGCTACTGCGGGCTGCATGGGACGCTGATGGAAACCATCGTGGGCAATGAGAAACCCAGTGTGAGCCAGTGGATGTTTTTTAAGGTCGTCGGCGTGGGAGAGGACGCGTGCGGTGCTGTGCTCAGGGGTGGGAGGAGAGATACCTGGAGTCCATGGCGGGGGTATAAAGGCACCTGGAGCCGGGAAGCGCGGCCCAGAGCGAGAGGGGGAAAGACCAAGAGGAAGAGTTGAGAAAAGTAAGGGGAAAGTAGGGACCGGGACGAAGGGAGAGAGCGCTGAGTGAGGCTGCGAGGAGGGGATTGTCAAGGGAAGGGGGCTCCGTGCAGAGAAGGACGGACCTCTAGAGCCCGAGGTGGGCAGAGCCTCGAGGGGAGCCACGCGACTTGGGGGAGCCGAGAGGGAGGAGGGGGCTGGCGAGGAGCAGACGGAGGAGGAGGAAAGCGAGAAAGTGAGAGTGGTGCGGGGCCTGGGGAGCAGGGAGAAGGCTGGGAGTGGAGTCAAGCCGGGGGCGAGGCATTGAGCCAGTCCCGCGCCGGGGGCGTGGAGGCCGCGCGAGGGAGCGGGGGGCAGGTGCGGGAGGCAGAGAGGGAGGGAGCGCGGCGGAGCGCCGCGGCTAAGAGCATTGTGTCTGGCGGCGGCGCGCGAGCCCACCGCGGCCGCGGCGGGGCGGGAAGCCATGGAGCCACGGGCGCTCGTCACGGCGCTCAGCCTCGGCCTCAGCCTCTGCTCCCTGGGGTTGCTCGTCACGGCCATCTTCACCGATCACTGGTACGAGACCGACCCTCGGCGCCACAAGGAGAGCTGCGAGCGCAGCCGCGCGGGCGCCGACCCTCCTGACCAGAAGAACCGCCTGATGCCGCTATCTCACCTACCGCTGCGGGACTCGCCGCCCCTGGGGCGCCGGCTGCTCCCGGGCGGACCAGGGCGCAACGACCCCGAGTCCTGGCGCTCGCTGCTGGGACTCGGCGGTCTGGACGCTGAGTGCGGCCGGCCACTCTTTGCCACCTACTCGGGCCTCTGGAGGAAGTGTTACTTCCTGGGCATCGACCGGGACATCGACACCCTCATCCTGAAAGGTGAGCGACCGGTGCGCCCTTGCGCGCTGCGCCTTGGCGCCCACCCTGCGAGCGCAGCTTGCGGTTCCCCAGGGGTGCGCCGGTGCCAGTGGCCACCTCCCCTCCGCGGCCCCGCGCTCTGCTGCCCACCGCATCCTTCTCACCCTTCTTCAGCTCTCTCCCTGTCCCCTTTCCCATCCCTTAATTCTCTCTCCCCTGCTTTCTTGCCAAGACCGTGCCCTTTTTTTGCTTCTGCCTGCTCTTTGCTGCCGTTGCTTCCCTCTGCTGCTCTTCTCTCCTTCTAGGCTTTTTGCACCTGCCCACCTCGGAAGGTACCCGCCAAACAGGCTCAACCTTTCCAGTCGGGCGCCTTCTCTCAAGTTGTGCTTTCCTTTTAGAAAGGAGCACCCCTCGGAAGTAAAGAAAATCTTAGAAGGGGAGACCAGGGCTTTCGCTTGCACTGTGCTAACATCCTAGGTACCAGGTGGAGCCAATGTGGTCATCTCAGCTCAATTGATTAAGGAGCTAAGGAGGCCCAGAGTTGGTGTGGGTTAGACTTCAGACGCCAAGAATCCTTTCCTTGGTGGAGGCAGCTGCAGGCAGACAGGACATGTACTTTTCCTAATCTTCTTGATGACTGGGAACCCTGTCCCACTCCTCCTTGCCTGGGCACCCCAGTGGGGAGACTCACCAGGGAAAAATGCCCCCAGCCTGTTACAGTAGAAACCTACACATCTGTGACTCTGTAGTTTTATTTTTCTTTAGTTATTTGGCACTGAGTTTTAGAGCGTCAGTCTGCTTGTCTGAAATCTGTGTGATACCTGGCGTTTCTACTTGTCATTAGAGAGTTTGGCTTTTTGTGTAACCCAATGCATGTAATGGTATTCAGTGTGACAATCCTGTTATGTCAGTGTGGCTTTCTTGAACTTTCAGAACTAGACCCTTAATAGAATTTTCTCCTCCCTGAAATGAGAAAACACACACACACACACACACACACACACACACACACACACACACAACAGCAACAACAACAACAACCAACGACCTTTATTTTTCCCTTTTACCCAAAAAAGGTAAAGTCCAAAATTAGTGTGTTTTCATACTTACTAATCCTTTAGGAAAGCAAATGAACAGATTTGTGTTGAATTACAGCTTGGAATGGAGTTATGTAGAAAGAAAGGGGTTAATAATTTGTTGGCCTTCAGAATCTTGTTAGTTGGCATCTTCTTCATTTCTCAAACATGTCAGCTTCCTCCCTGTGGCTAGCTCAGCTGGAGGTTGCCATCTGAAATCTGTTGGTGCAGGAAGCACTCCAGCACTTTTTGGGAATTGGTACACTCCACTTCCTTTGGGAAGTACACCTTCTCTCCTGCCCTAACTTGCATCCAAAAATCTGATTCTGCTTCCTGAAGATGTTGCATAATTAATTCTGATAGTAGCATTGCATATGAACAAAATGTAAAAATGGGATCTGGGTGCTTGTTACAGAATGTCACTTAGGCAAGGCAATTCTGAAAGCCAAATGGTGTGGTCCATCTCAGGACATGACAAAACTGTGTTTTTTTTTGTGCCTTTTCTACCCTCAGAGTAGTTGCATTTGAATTGGGTGTAGAGTGATGTCTGGGGTAGCAGGGCAGAGTACATCCTGCTGCAGGGGAAGGTACCCCACAGGGTGCTGTGGACGTGTCCTGGCTAGCATAGTCCTGCTCCTGGGTAGTCCAGGAATCAAATAATTTTGGAGGTGGCAGAAGTCAAGAAGTTGTTGAATCCAGCATTTCACCCAATACCCAAACTCCCTTGTGCAGTCTTTCTATAGAGCACAAAATTCACATATCAGTCAAAAGAGCTAGCTTGCTCTGGTGATATGTGCATCTTTTAGATGAAAATGACATCGGATTTATACAGTTGCTGATGCTCAGCTGATCTTTTGTGTAGAGTTCTGTTGTAATCAGAAGGTATGGGCCCCTTTGCTGGCTCTGTGCTTGGATAGCATAGGGATTCTGCAACAGGTGTCGTGACTTCCTTGGTCCTACTTTTTTCCCCTGTAGTATTAGGAAGGCTGAGGTTATTCAGAAGATTTTCTAGTTCTAAAATTGACAAGTGTAGCTTCCTGGAAAGTTCACAAACAGACACTATTAAAAATGAGTTTGGGGAAGGATGATACTGGTGCCACAGCAAGCTCATGGTTTGTTGTTTGGGAAGTGGTCAAAAGTGACCTTCAATACATTCAACACTACTTCTAACCTTCCCTGCACTGGTTACATAATTCTTTTGGCTCTCAGTTTCAACATCTATGAAATGAACAGATGACATGAACAATTTTAAAATTCTGATTCTACACATAATTTGAGAAAGGAAAATGTCACCAACATTTTTTTTTAAATCTCTAACAGTTGATTTTGGCACTGTGTTAGGTAAACATTATCACCTCTCTTTTGGCACCTGAATTTATTGGCTGTAGTATGAATTTCTGAAATGAGCTGTGTGAAACTAAAAGTTGACATTACAACTGATTTAAAACTTTGAGTTACTTGTATCCCAAGTTCTGTTCTTTCTCCTTTGATGTGTTAGCATCATTTAGAAAATTTAATTATAGGAAGCCAAAAAGCTTGAGTCAAATGGGAATGAAAAGTTGTGGAAGAATAGGGTGTAGGGACTGCCTTGTATGCTTAGCAAGCTTTTGGAAGGAAAAAAGAAGTAGGTTGTTTTCCATGTAGTCCTAGAAGATAAAGCAAGGAGGTGAGTGAATATTGCAGAGAGGAAATTGTAGAGTTGAGAATATATATAGCATTTTCACAGGTGAAATGGTTTGGATTTCCTATTAGTGGGCAAGTATTTCTGAGATGTGTAGAGGACATGAGAACACACAGTGTGGGCAGTGAGAACACACAGTGTAGTTTTTATATTGCGAACTTTAAAATATGAATCTGCTTAAAATAAATCATACGAGCCAACGTAGCATTGATCTCGCTTAGTAGTTTGGAGATGTCATTCTCCTTTTCTTCTTCAGATAGTGATTTTTGCTCACTTGTCTCCAGCACCAGCTTTGGAAGGGCTTAGGTTAGATCTCCAGCCAGGATCTTCCAGAAGAATGAGGCAAAGTTATTGATAAAACTAGGAAGAAATGAGAAGCCTATATTGCTTTACCAGACTAATTTACCAGTGCAACTTGAAAACAGTTCTTTTTCCAGCAAGGTCTCCTAGTAGCTTTCTATTAACCAATCCACATTTTCATGTTTTGTGTGGGGGATAGACAGCATGAGAACCAAATGTTTGAAAGATGTTGGGTTCACACTGTCTAAGTAATTTAATATCAAATTCAGTAAATATCCATTGAAAGCCCATTGTGTGCAAGGTACCAGTAGGAAGATTTGGAAGTTATATGTGGTTTTTGTGTGTGTGTGTACATTTTAGTAGGCTAGTTCAATCTGAATTATTCTTCCATATATATCTTTCCTGTGACAGTGGCCACTTTTTGATGCTATAGGAGCTTTTCTGGTCAAAATAAGGGCTGGTTCTGAGACATATGCAAATACAGCCAACCCCAATTCTACAGAAAGGCTGGAGAAGTCCAAGGAGCCTTGTAATAGCTTTGGCATTTTTTTGTGCCATTAGGGTGGAGGTTGGGTGTTGGAGGAAGTCTTTCTATTTAAAAATCACAGGAACCTTTTAAGGTGAGGGAGTGAAGCATAGTTTATATATAAAGACCCCAGGAAATGACAGGAAGTGATTTAAAGATAAACTGATTCCTACATTCATCCCTTTATTCACTGTGAATAGATACTGGAGTGGAAGGTGTCTGGGTGTAGAAGACAGTGCATATAATCCCTGTCTTCACAGTTATTTCAAGTGCTGGAGTTTGTTTTTCCTGGTGGATTATACAGTAACTACCCTTCATAGGCCACTGGAAGATTAGCTCACTAGGGCAGTAGAATACTTCAGGAAGGCTAATAGCAGTGGTGAGGAAATGACAAAAATCACAGTGTGAAGTCATGGTGTGCTGTACCCTTTGGGGGCTCCAGACCGTGTTGTTCCCAGTGCATGTTTCAGAGGCCATAAGGAAGCAGGACACATGGAAAGAAGCTCAGATGAACATGTAGTGCTTCTCCCAGTGATTGAGGACTCTTTCATCAATGACCTTTGATTAGACCGTGAAGAGCTGATAGAGAATTCCAGAAACACCAAAGGGAATCTGATTCATTGACACTATATAGGAAATTCCGGCTCTTGTATTAGCCTCCATTCTAATTAAACATCTTCATGAAAATAATTATTATTATTTTTGAGATACATGTACTTTGTGCTCATGCATTGAATTCTGATATTATGTATGAAATGCAGTAAACAAAAAGGAAATTATTGTAGTGCCTTGTTTTTGTGAAGTTAAAAATGAAAGGACTTTAGAAACATCAAGACTGTAATTCTATATGCAGAATGTTAACTCGTATAAATCATTAGGGATTGGATCTTTGAATCTTGAAATGAAACAGGTCCTTGCGGTTTCAGAAGCCCTTTCCCTCTAATGAGATAAACAGAGATGTCAAAGACAGGGGGGCATAAACACTTTGTCATTTTGCTCTCTGGAAGAAAAGGCAAATACAAGACATGGTGGAAATTCATCGGATCGGCTCTTCACTCTGCTAATGATTTATCTGCTTCCCCTGTTGCTTATCCTCCATTAAATTAACAGTCTGTACAGGACCCATCAAGTTTTACCTGACACCAAAATAGATTAATGTTTTTCTTCAGTTCATTTGTAGACCAAAATATCATTTGTGTTTGGGATAATCATCTCCCCAGGGCAGATAGACCTAGGGGAGCGTGCAGGCCAGCACGTCTTTGCTCAGGGCTCTCAGGCCTTCTCGTGGGCCCGAAGAGGCTGTTGGCCAGGGGATTAGTTGGTCTTGGGGGTGCTGCCAGTGCATGTGAGACTTCCTTTGTCTCCTTACTTCTTGAGGCTAATGGGTGACCCACATTTTTTGGAGTATCTACACATTTGACACTCATATATCATTCATTTTAAAATTATGTGTATGAAACATACATACATACATTTATATTGTAAGTCATAGGCACAAGCAAATTTGGAAAGGATGTAGTAATAGATGTGAACCATTCAATGACTTTCATCCCACTTTCCAAAAGATGTGTACTCACTAGCACATATGTGCCTCACTTAAGAATGGCTTTTCTCCTAGCAGAGCCCAGCCTCTCATCTGGGCAGCAGAGGGAGTGATTTTTTCCATCATGACTGAAATTTATGGTGGGTCTCCCAGTGTGCTGTTTTAGCACATGTATTTCTTTTCTACAAGGGAGAGAATCTGTTGTGTTTCTGTACCAATCCTAACGTTGAGTTCACTACTAAATGAGCCCTTTTTGATTAAACATTTGCTACTTCATACTACATAGCTTTAAAAAAAATTTTTATTCATTTCTACTTGAAAAGCATCCTTTTCATTTCCCAAATGGCTGCAGCAGCCAAAGCTGAGCTAATCCAACGCCAGGAGCTTCTTATTGGCCTCCCAAATCAATGCAGGGGTCCAAGGCTTTTGGCTGTCCTCTGCTGCTTTCCCAAGCCATCAACAGGGAACTGGATTAGAAATAGAGTAGCTGGGACACAAAGCAGCACCTGCATAGGATCCTGGAGCTTGCAAGCAAAGAATCAGTGTACTATGCCACCATGCTGGTCCCAAACAACTCTTGATGACTAAGTTGTAGTTTTGTCATTCCCCACAAAGTGTTAAGGCTACCCGTATCCAAATGTCATGTTCTCTGTTTCAACACACTCTTGCAGTTTATCCTGAGCAGAAATTAAATTCTCGCCACTATGTCATCAAAATAAAATTCTTGTTTCCATTCGTACCATCTGCACACAGGAAATGCCGTTTAACAGTAATTTATAGACACAAAAGTGGATGGTACTTTAAATGGTTTGTGATCAAGATTTCCAGACTCAATGACATTTTCATTCACCATGACTTGTAGATAACATTTAGCAATGGCCTTGAGGTGTGGGGGATGGAGAGAGAAGACTTTTTGCTATGTCATAGAAAGTTCAAATCCAATTATATCTGAGTGGCTGTGATATTTTTTCCCCCTCAGATGCTGATTTTTCTTCTTCAAGACTTAAAAAAGGGCCCTCCAAGCACATCAGGCAGGCTGCTCATAATTGCAAGTGTTGTTGATTGCTCTAAAAGAGAAGCTTTTGTTGGTGGGAACATCTGGAGTCCTTAAGACTCCCAATGTCAGAGCTAAGTGTGGGGTCCTTAGGAGTGGGAACGTTGAAGGAAATTAGATAGATCAGAGGGCTTCCCAACAGTCACCATGAAGAGTGTTTCGTCTTTGTGTACACCTGCATTACTGTGCACTCCAGATGCTGAGAGTCTGATCACAAATGATATAATCACAGGTTGGCCAATTATAACCACAGAATATTAATCTGTGGCCTCTTGACAAGCAAACCATGAACTCAGATTGCCTTCCTTCTCACACTGTGAGCTCCACTTTTCTTGAATCCATCTTTCAGGGAGATTCTGATGTTCTTTGATTTTTCAATTACGTGAACATTTGGGGTCCATTCTCTCATATTATTTGCTGCTTAAAAGAATGAGGATTATCATATTTGGTCTGTTCCTTCTTATTTCTCACGCTATCCAAACAGCAACTGGTAAGGTAGGGAGAAAAAGTTGGAACGTTGGAATTCGCAAAAAATACATATAGTAAATGTGTCTCCTATTTAGCATTTTTGGGGGAAATAAAACAGTAACTCAAGTTTTTTTTGGAATAATTTATATAGGATTATTATTTTTAACTGTGTAGATTTATTTTCAGTTTCAAGACATCTTTCTTTCCGATAATCACCATCTTTTAAAAAATGCACCATCACTGATGTTGTGAAGCTTTGTTAGCTTGTTGAAAGATTTTTATCAGGCATTTGTGAATAGAAACTGGACTTTATCTTCTGGTAAAATTTATGAGGGTTTATTTTCTCTTACTGTTTCTCTGTTGTTAAGTGATTGTGGTGATTAATCTGTTTTATTGCAAGTTTTAACTAAAAGGATGTCATAACTTCTTAGAGACAGAGAGAGTCACCGTGGCCATTGTGGAGCTGGCAGCCTTTGTTTGCTGCAGAGTAAGTGGGAAACTACATGCTGCCCTCCATCTTTCTTGTAACTCAGCCAGATAAGCTGATTGCAGACCAAACAATAATGTCTTGGGGATGCCCACCAGGGAATGCATTAGTGAGCCACCAAAGGGGAAAAATACATACCATATTTTAGTTTCTGTTATGTTGAATTACTAAGGACATCCTGAATTATTTTCCATAACTTGCTAGATATCTCCTAGTGTTCAGACTTTGTAATATTTTGTTCATAGGGAAAAATCAATCAACTCATTTCATCCCCAAGTACCTAAAGGCTATAATATGTTTCCTTTTGATTTCTCTAAGTAATTCAAGACTACATAGGTAGACTGGGAAGAGACTCCAGAAACATAAATGGGGAATTCTGGATAGATAGATAATTCTAGGAAGCTTAACTTGTCTCTTCGCAAGTCATTCAACTGCAACTCAGCACTGAGTCCTCTCTCTGCCTTGCAGATAAGCAGACTTTCCGCTCAGGGTAGTATCAGAAGAGGCAGGGTGTGCAGAGTCAAGGAAGGAGGCTACATTTGGCTTGAATCTCTTGCCTACATTTCAAGGAATTTTTACTTGGTGTGGAGGATGTGAGCATTTGCTTCACTCAACCATTAGTCAACAAATGTCACTGTGTGTTAGAAAAGAAATTGCTTTTTCAAGTAGGAGGCTGCATTGTGAACAACACCTTGTACAGTCCTGCAACTCCCTTAGGATTGAGCTTTGTCTTTTTAACACTCAGAGCAGTGAGGTAGGGGGTCTGACTGGCAGCCAGCTGTTGGCTGATGTGAGTCGGAGTGACTTTTTGTAAGCTCTCATGATTGTGAACGCTGCTTCCAGTAACGTTTATTATCACCATGGAATTTTAAGTGTGTGCATCCTGTTAAACATTACTCCAATAAGTTATCCTAGAAAAATAACAGCATTGATCACTTGCCACGTATTTGAAAAATTCTGAATCAGTTCACCAGAACAACAATTTGACCTGAGAGAAGATAAACTGCTGGGCAGAAAAACAACAAAATCATAATGGCCAGTTGGAATAACAGATGGAACTTAGTTTTTGTTTATGCCACTTAATCAAGAAAAAGATTATTTCTAACATACCATAGGAAAGTTTTGCTTGGTGTTCTGGCAATGAAAGTTCTGGTTGAAGGATGCTGCAACTTGTAAGTATTGGAAAAATTTAAGAGGGCAAAATAAAGAATGGCATAGAAAGTTATAGTAACTGCTAAAATGGATGGTTTTCCTTCAGGTGCTGGAAACAAACAAAAGTTGCAAGGAGCCTGTTTACTATTCAGCAATAAAAGGTAAAATCCAGCCTGTGCTGAAGAAGCTGCGTTGCATTGCCTTTATTCCTTTTTTTATTTTTCCCTCTCAGGAATTAGCTGCCTTTTCTGTCTGAAAGAAACTCAAATTGGTGGGAGGAAAGTGAGTGAATGCTTGTAAAATCAAAGATTCTTGGAGCAGGAAGAACTCCAAGCAGCGATCCTTGCCTAATTTATATCCTGGGATGCCCATGAGAGGTGATTTGTACTTGGGCCACCAACTTGGGTCGCTCACATACAATTCTTAGGGTACCAAGTTTTCCCTCCTTCTGTAGAACGCCAGTGAGCAATGGTGGTGCTGCTTGAATCAGTGTTAACTTCTGATTTCAGTTTCCAAAACGTAAAACACTGTTTGGAAGGGAAAGGCTGTTTGATTTTGCATAAAAGAGGTGAGGGAAGGAGAAGGAGAGGATTAACTCAGATTATAACTCATGGGGTGCTGATGGATATTGTGGCAGGGGGGTGTGTTCTCCCCTGGTCATCCCTGGAGACAGCCACCAATTTTGAAAATTGGAAACTGTATGAATAACTCATCGGTTATTTTTCTGCACAGGTCCCTACACACCTGATCTGATAGCTTAAAAAAAATGAGAGGAAAAATCCTAAAGGGACCCAATTTTGTATGCCGTCCAATTGTGACAGCATTGGTGAAATAAATGTTTCTGAGATCCGCTGAAAGGCATTACGCAACACAGTTCCCTTTTCTTTTAGCCATGCATACAGATGATTTTGCAGTAATATTTGATTATGCCATGGGGAGAACTGAGTGCTTCTTACTAATAGACCCCAGATTTTTGTTTAGGAAATTTGTGGCATGGGTGTTTTTTAATGCATGTTTTTATTTCTGAATTAACACACAGTTCTTGTTTTCCCATGCTTCTAGTTCTATCTGCAAGTTAAAGTGGCAGGCGTAATTGTTTTTCATTTATTCCTCACATATAGGTAGTGTGTTCTGGAGTTGTTTTTATTTTTAAAATGGTCAGTGTTATAATGAGGAATAAAATGTTATATTTTGACTGTGAGTATAATTTTTCAAAAGTAATTACCAAAGTGTCTAAAAGATATTTATTAATTCAATGAGTTTACAAGTTAAAAAATTTTCAGGGTCAGAAAATGCAATACCAAAGCATTAACCTTCAAGGGAAGCATATGTCTTATGTAACAGAAGCCTAGAGGACTAGTTAAATGAAGAGGTTTGATGCCGCTGGACTCTAGCAATCCCAACAGACAATTTTGCTTTGAACCTTTTATCTTTCTTGTCATACGAATTCTGTTAATCACACTCTTACATGGCAACAGTTCAAAGGTTTGGAAATAGAAGAGACCATGTCCCTTTTTGGTCTCTTTCTTACAATTAATATAACTTCTCAGAAGTCTTCAGCACATGTACCACAGGGGACATCAACCAGAATTGTGTCACATGACCACTTCTAAGCTAATGCCTGACAAGTGGAATAGAGTTGCCTTGTTATTTCACAGGCCAATCAAATTTCAGCTTCCGGGGCTAGGGAAGGACCAATGTTCCCACTGCTTGACATCTGAACTAAATCTGGCTTCTGTTATCCAGAGATGGTGGCTGTAGTGTACACACTGCGATGCAGAAGTTTTCAGCATAGCTGTGTCTACCCCACAGCAGGACAAGGTTGAGAAGAGAACCTAGATGCCTTGCTAGTGCTACCAGATTTGCCACTTACTCTTTCTGCATTCTACTTGATGGGCCTGAAACTCTTTTTATTTTTGAAGAGCTGTTTGTATCTCTTTAATCTGTAGGAACCCAGAGGCCACATAGTTATTTCCAAAGAGATTTATTTATAAGTAATGACACTTTTTAAGTAGAATATGAAAAGTTCAACATTGTGCATTTTAGGGAATATCAATGTACTCTGAGACCAGATGGTGCACTTTAGCACACATTGTATTGGGGAGACCTTGTTAGTGCATGGCCCTTTGCCTGCCCTGCTGGATGGAGGTCCAGTGTACTCCAGAGGAGGAGCTTCCTGCACAGCATCTTTCTGAACATGTTTCCCCACTGCCTAACTCTTAAGCCTGATCCATTGATAAAATCTGTGCAAGTCACAACAGGACTTGTTTTCATTTCTTGATTCTTTAGGAGGAAAACAGCAGCAGCAGCAGCAAACAGTAACAGTATATTTCATCCTCATCCCTTCAGTGCTGTCTGAGTGACCATGAGCACAGCTTCCAAGTGCACTGTGATAACTTTGAGGAAGAAAATTAGCCAGTCGCTCTTTGCTATGGCTTGTGTCCTGGTGTGTTGATAAGAGGCACATGTTCAAGATGTGAGAAGCTAACCAATTCTAATTTGAAGAAAAACCACTTTGCTCCCATCTGTGTTGGGCTTGCACAGCCCTTGACATTTCTGTAAAGAATCATTTGCTTTAGAAATTACAGACTTGCAAGACCAGCTGAAGAGGCAGTTGTTTAAGAGGGTATGCTTCTTTTTGGAGGAGTGGGTTGGAGTGGGGTGGACTGCAGCTTGGCAGCAGGGCTGTTCGTCAGACCACTCCAGTGAGCCTCGCATTTCTTGACGGAAATGCTAAGCTCCTCTGGGAGCTCTCCTTTGATACTGAGAGGTCTGTTGATTAAAGTTTGATACCTCCTCCAAGCAGGAATTACAAAGCAAGAAAATCTGAGCTGTTGCACACAGGCTGAGCTCACAGGATTTCAGCACAGCAGCCTTGGGAGATGGTGTAAAGCCACAAGGTGTGTGGGTGGGCATATATTTGGACCACCAGATTGCATGCCAACTTGTAGGTTCAAAAAGATGAAAAAGCAAGGGAACAGGCAGGAAAGAAAGGAAAGGAGACAGGAAAGCCAGGAAGGAAACCAGGAAGGAGCAGATGTGCAAGTCTTTCATGCATCTTTGGGAAATCATCTCTATAGGATTTTGTTTCCTTAAATATCTACTAGGTACATTTAGCTTTCTAAAGTACAATTTTATCATGCCTTTCCTTTGACTAAAATTTTCTCATGGATTCCCTCCTCACCCCCCCCCCGCAAAGAATTAAACATAGAATTACCAAATAATTCCACAATTTCACTTGTAGGTATATACCTGAAAGAACTGAAAACAGATGTTCAAACCAAAACTCTTATGTCAGTGTTCACAGCAGCACTATCCACAATGGCTAAGAGGCAGAAATAACCCTGTGCCTATTGGCTGATGAGTGGATAAAATGGGATCCAGCCATACAGTGAAGCGTTGTTCAGCCACAGCAAGGAATGAAGTACTGGCACACACTACAACACGGATGAGCCTCGAAAACACTGTACTCAGTGGAAGAAGGCAGACAAAAATATGGTTGAATTATTCCACTGATGTGAAGTATCCAGAATAGTCTGGGTCATGGAAACAGAGCACAGTGAGGGGGGAAGCAGGGAGTAGTGGCTTAATGGGGTGGGGTTTTGTTTGGGGTTAATGAAAATGTTCTGTAAGTAGACAGTGGGAGGTATTATGAAGTGCATTCATGATCACTGCTTAAAATGGTACACAGCAGCAACAAAACTTCCCCCAAAATCTCTCCTCTCCCTCTCCAGCCACAACTGTAAGTCTGAATTTCAAGCTATAAAAGCACCAGCTACTCTTTTGGCTACATATTCGGCCATTTCTCCATGAAATCTAGGATCAGGCTAAGCTAGATCTTTTGCTGTTTTGTGATTATACATGTCCTTTCATTGCATATCCTGTGTCCTTGGTTGTCTTCCTTCGACCATATGTGCAGTGTCTACTTTTCCCTGAAAGTTTCGTGCCAGTGTTATTTCTTGTCTTTCTTTGACTCTTTGTACTTGTTTCTTCTCCCATTTCCTGAAGAACGAATTGTTTCGTAGTAACTCTCCTCTTTCCTTGTTGTCTTCTTTCCCATAGCCAACTGTGGTCCAAAAATTCTATATAGAAAATTCCAGAAATATTGAATGTTTAGTTTGAACTGCACACCATTCTGAATACCATGACAAAATTTCATGCCATGTGAGTCGTGATTCCTTTGTCCAGTGTGTCGGTGCTGTATGTGCTACTTCCTGGATAGCACTTAGTAGCTATCGTGCATATCAGATCTATTGTCCCAGGACTGCTGTAGTTACATTCAAGTGATCCTTTTTCTACTTGACAGTAACCCCAAAATACAAGAGTGGTGATACTGGCAATTCTACCATAATCTTCACATATGGTTATAATTGCTCTGATCTCCTACTGTATCCTGTTTATAAATGAAACCTTGACATAAGTATGCAGATAGGTATGTATAAGAAAAAGCAGTGTAGATGGAACTTGGGGATAGCCACAGTTTCAAGTATCATCTCTATAGGAAGGCCACCATCTTAAGTGCAATTCTCTGTGCTGCATATATACCTGCCTCTTACAATACATTGTACATTGCAGTGTAATATGTCTCCTTGTCCATTTTTCTTCCTTCCTTAGAGCTAAGGACAGCTGCCACCCAGCTCAGTATTTGGTGTAAGGCAGTCTTTCCATAGAAAGGCTGTTGAAAAAATTGCATTGGATTGATTCAAATCACAGAAACATCCTGTCCATTTTCTTCTCACTCATTGTGGTGTTTTTTGTCCCTTTCAAGGACAAGGAGAAATAAGAATAATCCCCGGTTTTCAAAAACTAAGACACAACTAATTAATTCAAAGCAGACAAAGTTCTTGGCATTAAGAAAAAGTAGTGATAGTAGATGTTTTTAAAAAGTCAAAATTTATGGTAAACTTTTATTTTTACAGTATTCAAGAATTCATTTTAAAATGAAGAGTGCTCTTTATAGGGATTTTCATCAACAAAGGTTCTTAATCCTTAATTGAAGGATAATACTGTCATTATCTTTCTGCTTGTCTCCGCAGGCTACCCTACCTGCAGAGAACTGCTCCTGCGTTTCTGTTCTTTCACAGCACCTAGCCAAGGGGTTTTTGAGTGATGGGAACTCAGTATTACATAGGTAGTGTCTTGCCAAGTGTATTCTATACATGTCTTTGAACAGTTGTGGTTTATTGAATAGTCTTTCATCTGTAGAGTTATTACCAGTCAGCTTGCATGCTTCCCTTGACCAGAGAGCAAAGTAACTGGAATGAATCTGGGAATACTCTTGGTTGCTGCTTCTACCTGTTCTGCGATGTCAGGTTTATTTCCAGGGAGATCCCTTTATGCTGGAAAAAAGCTGGGACGTTGCGGTGTTCTTGGGGTTTTTCAGCAAAAGTGACCTTTCAAGCAATCCAGGGTTTTACTGGTGTTTGGAAGTGATCTACCTCTCATAAAATTCATTCTGCTGCTTGTTGAGATGACAGGAGTCAGGAGACTTGGGGCAGCTTCTTCATTCTGCTCTTAATCACGTATGATCTTGGGCACGTCATCTCCTCTCCCCAGATCTCAATGTCCCCATGTGTAAATAGGCAGGAAGGGTTAGTGCGGGGGGCTCCTGCCGCCTAGCCAGCAGTAACTGCAGAATACCTAGAAGACAGCGATGTGATGGACTCAGCCAAGTGTCAGGATGGGAAAAGGATGGGATAACCCAAGTGTGAGAGCTCATGCCATTTTTCAAGTTGCTCACTCACATAACTTCCTTTTGCCACTTTGGATGTGATGTGCCTTCTTCGTGTTAATTTTCTTTTTCATTCCCCCAGGAGTTTAAAAGAGAAATCAGGACTTTTAATATTGTTCCAGGAATTCTCTTCTGTGGGAACAATGATTATCATTTGGCTGGAAGGACTCAACTGGATGGTTTTTTTCCTTCTTAGATGATTCCACAGGGAATTGGTAATAATAAGTTATATCTAGTTTTAGGAACTTGAATTAGAGGTTATAATGGAGAGCAGAAGAGGCGTATACCCTTTAGAAAATTGGACAGAATGTACAATTTAAATTTTGCCTTACTCATTTTATATTTCTTTGAAGAAGTTTTGCAAGGATTTTGATGACGGAAAGAAATCATATGCAGGCTTACTGATTTGCTTCACAAGGGTACTCACTACTCCTGATGTATGTGAAGTCAAAGCAACAGCTTCAGTTATGCTTAGTTTTGTTCCAAAGTCTTAGGGATGTAGTTTCTGAATTTAATAATCTACTGTGTTAGATACTTGGAAGCTATATTTGAGTCTCTTTAATTTAATCCCTATTATGTGTCTTCATTTCCATTTTTAAAATGATGTTTTGAGGTAGCTTACTGCATATTATAATTGGCATAATAGTTAATTTCACCAAAAAGCTCTATTCAAAAGATTGAGCATGCTATGACTTTCCCTAGCCCCACATTTGCTCTTTTGTGTAGATAAAAAGACATATCTAGGAGACCCTTTTTAGCCATTGCGTGGCAAGGATTGTAATGGCAGATCTGATGCTAGATAGGGGTTGTTTGTACTCAGATCCTTCTGCACAGAGCAGACCAATCATCTGTGACACTGGTGTCTGGTCAGACTGGTTCTTACTGAGAGAGCCAGAGTGTGACAAGTGTGGTTTAAGGGACTGAACAAGTACCACCTGAGCTGTGCCCTGCCATGACTATTGCTCATTTGGAAGACTTACCTACAGACGATCTAAGATGAGGAAAACAGACCTATTGAAAGTAGGTTAATAAAGCTGGACTGACGTGTGAGAGGCAGGTAGAAGAGTGTCACCCGTGGCACTGGGGGATGAGAAAAGCCCTCTCATGCTAGGCTTCACTTTGGTCTCTTAATCTGGGAATATGTTCCTTTGGACTTTACTCACTCTGTTGTGATTTTCAATTGTTTAGTTTTCTTATCCAAACAGTAATACTGGGGAACAGTCTGATGAAATCCGTGGGAGATTATGAACTAGGAAAGTAAAATTCTTCTGTATTAGCCACTTGATGAAGAGTTACTACCTCATGGAATACAGGAAAGGGTGCCTTAAATTTATACAGCAACTTCATCAACATAAATTAAAAAAAGAAATTTAACAGAGAAATAGGTGACAGGTTCCCTGACTAAGTACATATATAATTAAGGGAGATTAGTCAGAATATTGGAACTACTGATAACTACCATTTGTGTGCAGTGGGAGATGTTCAACTGGGTGCAGGGTAGTTAGATTAGGAATCTTGGTGAACAGGAACTGCAGGTCTGGTTCTGGCTTGTCTCACTTTCCGTGGGGTGTTGGCAAATCACTGTCATCTCCTTAGAGGTCAACGTGTCTGAAAGTGGAGACTCAGACTCATACTTTCTAAGAGTTTTTCAAATTGTTATATTGTGTGACTTACTTAGGCCACCAGGAAGTAAAGGGTTGGTTTTCCAAAAAGCTAAAATCTACCTTTATACAGTTCAAAGCTTATTTTTATCTAGCTGAATGGATGTATTTATTCAGTGCATTGTGAACCTGTCTGCCTTTTGAAACAGCAGTAAATGTAACTTTTGCTTACTGACTCAGGGTTATCATTATGAGCTATTATGTAATACCTGGGTACCCTTAGGGACTACAGAGGTGTGGAGAACTATGTGCCTTGAAATTAAATAGCATAGGTTGTTCTCCTTTATAAGGTGATTGTACTTGTTCCGATTTTTTGGTGCTTTTTGCTTTGCTTAATCTAATTCCTTACCTTCTGTTTTCTAGCTCTCAGTGTTCTGTTTGTGTCATGTTTCCTTTTGCTTCTTCTAATAGGCCACAGATGAAGCAACTTGATATTGGGTTTGAAGTCAGGGCAGATAGTCCTAAACGATGTTTCAGGAGGAGCTGCTGCCAAGGAAGACTCAGAGGGCTCCACTGTCACTGCTTAAGGCCTTTAGGATGTTGCAGTCCATGACCCCAGTAAATCCAGCATCAAAATATATAAGACTTTATATGTTAAGAGTGACATCAGCTTTGTGAATATCCATTCTAGAAAAGAAAATGAAGATGAGAGTAGGATGAGAATGACACAGTAGTTGTCAGAGATCTCAGAAATATGAAGAGGTCGTGGAGTGGGCAGATCTGCAGGATCTGTGAGAGTGTCCGGGTGTTTGATAGGCATAACCGGATCTCATTTGCAGGCTTCCACATGATCATCGTGTTCACCGTGTGGGCTGCCTCCTCCTCCTCTCGATGGGCAGATGCACAGGGATTGGCTTGTGGCAAAAGCTGAAGTAGACCCTCAGAGGCATAATTTCAATTATTACTCTATGGCTCCCTAAGACTACTTCCATTAGATTGAAGAAAAAATAAGTTGGTTATTCATTTTCAATTTATATTGATTTATATTATTTATATTTATATTCATTTATATTTAGATATAAATGCTCCTTGATTGTCTGGCAAGCCGCAGTACCATCCACTTCAGCATCAACTTGACACTGACTAATTTGCACTGATTTGTTTAATTAATCTCCAGACCTGGGCATTTTGCAAAACTTGCTACCTCCCCTATCTTCCCTCCCCGTATTCTCACCTCATTCATTCAATAAAGCGAAAAATGTTATTTTTAGGCTATAGAAGCCATGTTAAAAATACCACTGGGCTTCTTGAAGCTTTTCTCAAGTTTTAGAAGAAATAAACTCAAATACACGCCATCTCATGCATTTTCTGGGGACCCAAGAAAAAGAAGCTGGTGTTGTCCTTGGATCAGGGTTTGCTCTTCCTGACAGTGGATGGATGTTCATCCCGGTTGTCTGAGGCTGGGAGAGGCTGGGATCTGTAGCTAGAGCTTCATCCAGGATTGTGTTTCCGTAGCTTGGGAGGGCAATGGGGAAGTGTGGAGAAAAACCTGTGAGCTGATCAGGACTGAGAGAAGAAGGATTGTATGGTCCCTGTTTTAGCATGAATGTCAAGCGTGGTCACAATTGAGTACCACTGGCCTTAGCTTTTTCCTTTTACTGAACACCAGTATCAATGGTGAGGCAACGTGTAGAAGCAACTTCTGCTTTCTTCCCTTTTAAAACTGGTCTCCTTCCCCTTCCAGGGAAACAATTTCAGTCGCCATTGAGCTCAGGAGTCTGGAATTTCTGTTACTGCTGCAGCATAGTCTGCCTTTTTTTTTTTTTTTCTTTTTTTATCCTTGGCTTTGGATTCACTTCTTTATTGATTTGGGCTGATAATCATGTAGGCTACTGGGATTTTCTAATTATTTTGGCTGTCTTCATTCTTGGATTGTGCCTGATTTATTCGGTTCAAATAATTTCTCAGCAAAATGAATTGAGCCAGTTGAAGTGCGTATGCATCTACCCAGCCCTGATCTGCTCCTGTCTCCACTCCTTTGTGTCATGTTAAATGAATCAGTTCACTTCCCTGTTTTTCATTTCTCACCTTGTGAATACAAAGGAAAAACCTTTATCTTGTGACCCAAGAGTTAGGGTCACTAAAATCAGATGCTATCCAAATGTAAATTGTTGCCATCGGTTTGAAAGTGTCAGTAGTTTAAGGTTTTATTTATATATATATATTTTAATACGGACTTTCATATACATACTGGTTGGAGAAAAGGTAGAAAACTGTCGAGAAGGAAACAAAAATCATCTGTCACCATGCTACAGTCAGATAAATCTGTTCAAATATTTTTCAGTCAACTTTTCCACAAACATAGACGTACTTATTTAAGATAAGATCTGCTTCATGTCCAGCATGAACCCATGAGAATTTCCCAGTTTTAATCAGTTTAAATATCTACATAATGTTATATTGGGTGGATGGTTAATCGTCTAGTGGACTCATTTTTACTTTTTTCTAAGATTTATTTGTTTGGAAGGCAAAGGGCTGGGCCAGGCCAAAGTCAGGAGCCTGGAACTCCATTTAGGTCTCTTACATGGAAGGCAGGGGCCCAAGCACTTGGACCATCTTCTACTGCTTTCCTAGGCATATTAACAGAGAGCTGGATTAGAAGTGGACCGACTGGGATTTGAACCAGTGCTAAAGTGTGATACTGGCATTGTAGGAAGCTTCATAACCCAGTGTGCCAAAACTCCGGTCTCAAACTCCTCTTTCTGACTCCCATGTCCCTTCCTGCCCCCTTTTCACCCAACTGACAGAATCATCTAAAATAAACCAATCATATCACTTTCCTGTCTAGCTTCCCTGTGGCTTCTGATCAGTCTCCAGATGAGGTCTTGTTGAGGGGGAGCCCCTCCTGTCTGCTCTCCGCCTACCCTTCTCCTCAGCACTGGATTTCTCATCTCTTGTCGTGTCTCACTTTCTGCTCCAGCAAAACTAGACACAGGGTCCTCCAGACACACTTTTGCTGTTGCTATTCCTGGATCTTCAATCCCCACTCCTTCACCAAGCACCACCATCACGCTGCCCCTGGATGTGTAGGCTGACTGGTCCACTCCCTCACTGGGATCCTTTTTCTCCTGCAGTTCTTTTGTGGCTGTCTGTACCTCCATCACTTCTATAACTGCAGGCTCCCTCCAATCCATCCTCCATGCCGGTGCTTGTTTGGTTTTTAAATATCAATTCTGACCATGTGTCTTCCCTATTCAGAATCTGTGGCTAGCTCCACTGAATCTCCTGATAGACACCTAGCCTTGACCTGGCCTTCAGGCTCTCTGTGCACAGCACCTGCTTTCTTTCTTAGCAGCATCTTTCACGAAACTCCCTTGCACTCTGCAGCCCTTTCCTGTACACTCTCTTATTGTAGGAATGAGATGCCCAGCCATTACAGCGCCTTTGTGCATACTCTTCCCTCTGTCCCAAGGGAATCATTCTGCTTGTCTTTGGGATCTCAGCCTTTCCCCTCTGCCTTCTCTTTTTCTCCCATAGCTCACTGCATCCTTTTCTAGGCTGTCAGTGTTCTGGGCATTTCTCCTTTATATCAGAGTTATAATTTTAGACTCTAATCTCTGTGAACGAGATGTGATGTGATGTGATGTGATGTGTGTGTGTGTGTTCACTCAGTTTATAGGGAAGATAGGAAGGGCAGGGGAGGGAAATTCACAGATCCAACATATGAGAATACAGTCACCCTTCAACAAATTTGGCTGGATAATACTAATTAAGTTAAATGTAACCTAGGCAGGAAGCATGAATTTGTGATTCTCGGCATGGAATGCCTGCTCCTCCTACAGTCCTTGGAATACCCTGTGAGATTAACGTTGCTAGCTTCATTTTAGAGCCAGGGAATATTTTGTTGAAGGTCATAAAGCTAGCAGGTGGAATGGTCATAATTCAATGTTAAGTCAAGCTGCAGGGTAGGGAGGCGAGACAGAATGAAGAGCATGCTAGTGCAGGCTGTGTCCTAGGAGGGTTACTGAGTCCTGGAGTGCAGCAGTTGGTGAGTTTGTCTCAGGAAGTGTTGGGCAGCTACCCAGCTCATCATAGGTCCAGCCAGAAGCTGGCAGCACAGCAGAAACTGATTTTGTCTCTGCTCTCCTGTGCTCCTGGTGGTGAGCTGTGTTGGCCGGGACCTGTATTGCCCTCCACAGGCAGGGTTGCTGCTGGCCAGGGTGCTGGTGTCTTTGGAGACCACTCAGCTGAGTCCCCAGTAGGAAGCAAGTGCTCAGCCTTGGGAAAAGACAGGCACTTGTGAACCCCGCAGGGAAACAGAGGTGGGCTCTCAAGTGACCCCCAAGGCTGGTGGAGCTGGTGAACCTTGCAACACTATAGCTGTAGCCCCAGGCTTTAACAGCCACACAGAAACAGAACAGAAACCTACTGGTAAAAGGGACTAAGCCATAAAGGATGTTGCCAGAGAGCTTTAAAAAAAAAAAATAGCTTCAGAATTTTCTTAAATTAGGTCTTTCGTTTAATTACCTACTTATCCTTCAGGAAGTTGGAGCGGTCCCATTCTGTATCAACATATTCCTTGTCAATTCTGCACAGGCTCAGGCTTATGGTGCCGAGGGTGAGGCTTAAGTACAAGGCAGCTGGAATGCTTTCCCCTTGGGTTGAGGGGAGTGATCGGAATGCTGATGGGCTGTAACTCTGGATGGATGCTAATGCTGGCTGAGGGGAGTCTAACCATACATGGACGGGTGAGGAGTGAGGGGCTGGGACTGACACAGAGAGAGCTGTCGTATTGGGCACTGCAGGTGGGGGCAGGTTGACCTGCCAGTTGTGGGAGAGTGGGCTTTGGGTGCAAACCTTTGATTTTTGTGATCCTGGTAAACTGCCTACTCACAGGTTCTTAACACTGAATCAAAATAGCTGATTTAAAGGGATGCTTTGTAAAACTGCCTATTGGCACTTTTTACCCTTGCTTGGTTGGCTGTGTCATCTATGCTGCTTGACAGAAAATTGCGGCTGGAAACTTTTTGTGGGCATGTTCTGATGAGATGTGGGGTGAAATGCGGCTGTGTGTGTGTATGTGTGCGTGCGCACACGTGTGTGTGTTTTGAGTTGCAACAAGAAAGGAAGATGAGGTTTGACTACTTGTGAGCTCTCTCACCCTCTTCTTGTCCTCCTGCCTCTGGGCTGTCTCCAAGGAGTAGGTGGGAAAAGGATAGTGGTAAGGAGAGAATTGTAGCTCCTTTCATGCTGCCATTGGAACAAGACCAGAAGTTCATTTGTATTTCCAAGCACCTGGTACGTTATTTGGACTGAATATTGTGGAGAAACAGGTGAATTCTAGAGGAAGGAAGCCCAGGGAACAGCTTAGAATGTGCAGCTGTAGCCCCCTTCCCCAGGCCCAAAGAATCCCTCCCTGATGTCAGTTGTAGTCTGTAACGTGAGTTTTCCCTTCCCATCCTCACCTGAGGCGTCGAACCCCGACTTCCACTCTCATCTCTGCCTTTGGGCTCAAGTGAGTCAACCAGACAGAATTCTTTTCCTTGTTCTTCTTCCCTTCCCTCTTTCCTCACTTTCTTATTACTTTCTAGCCATTGCTCTGCCCCCTATATCTCTCTCATCTTTAGTTGAGTGTCTAGACACCTGAAAATCTGCTTGGCAAGCAGGAAAGAACTTCCAGCAGTGCTTTCGTTGAGTCTATCTGATCAAGGAGGGTGGAGGGCAGCTCCGACATGCATCAGTGCTAAAGCAAGAGGAATGGGAAGATATAGATTAGGATAATGATAAAAGCAGTGCCACATATCAGCACCCGCCCGCCTGCCTGCTCTGCTCTTGTCCTTTTAAAAAGAGTAAATCTTAACTGACAAAGTCTGTTTAGACAACTAAGGACTATTTTTTGAGGCAGATGCAAATTTAATCCAAGCTCTGTGGATAGGATGGGAGTGGGGGCTGGGTTTTGTTTTGTTTTGTTTTCCACCTCTCTGAGCCTCAATTTCTTCTTCTGTCATCAGACAGAATCTATCACATGATAGGAATGAGAATGAAGTTGCCAGCCCAGAGCCCCGCCTACAGTCAGCTGGTGGTGGATCATTATCTAGTTGTGTGTCCTTGTATAGGACACCCGAGTGTTCTCTGTGTCTTGTTTCCTATATCCATGTGAGGTGAAAAATGTCTGCCTTATGACACCAACAAGAATGTGAGAAGGCACTTGGAACAAAGCACAGCATACCATATAATAACAGTGTGAAGTTCATTTCCCATAATTATCTTACAGCATGGTCTCAGAAGTGTGCCCGTTGGGCGGCAAGTTTGTGGAGTGACTTGGAGATGTCTCTGGAGCTGTTGTGCCAAGTGGAACACATGGGAAACAGTGATCAAGGCTGCTGAGTTCAGAAGACCATGCCCTGCCACTTCCCGCCCTGCCATCATGACTTTGGGATTTGACTTTTTTTTCCTAGCATAAGGCTCTTGTTCAGATTTGCCAGTTTTGCTTGATCATGACATGAAAAGTTGAAAATACTTAAAATCAGTTCAAATTGGTGTTTTTTGCCAATGAAGTGTAGCTCTATCGATCATAAGGCCAGCCAAAGAATGTGCTCTCTAATCTTGAAGACCAGCTTTAAAGGGGTTCCTGGTTTCCATTTATCTTGATGTATGTCTTGACACATCCTGTCATAATTCCAGCAGCCCATCTGGTGAAGGGGATGCAAGAACACTGTTCACGGTAACAAATACATTTACATTTTTTTCACAGTCTGAGCAAGCTATTGCCCGTGTCTACATTTCCATAAATTAGCTGTGCTGAATGTCACTTTTCTAATCTCCATATACAGTAGTAATTAGTCAGTTCAGCTTCATCCAGAGTTCATTTTCATAAAGGAAACAAACTTCTGAAATTGGAACTCAATTAGGATTTCATCAAGACACCTGGAAGGGACCAACAGTGAATTGTTTTTAAGGACAATTTGCCCTGGAACACTGCCAGCCAATTCTAAAATGTGTAGCCTTTCTGCAGTAAGTTGCTCTTTTCTGAGTTATTTGGGAAATTGCTAAAGCCATCCGTGTTCATAGGTCACCACGTGGCAAATGGGAAATCTCTTCTTGCTATCCTTTGTTTAGTTTCAATTTGCCAGTTTTTTTGTTTTTGCAATACAAGTACTAAACTCTAGATCCACAGAGCAGGAAATGGCACTTGTTAAATCAATGTTTGTTGGATGAATGAATAAATAAATGAGTGACAGAAGGTATAAGTGATAAGATGACTGTGTTTTAACATGAAGACAGAAAGTAGGATGTTGTTTGCCAGAGGGTAGGGTACAAGGTTAATAGGATTTTTTTTGGCTTGTAGAGCTTCAGTTTTGCAAGATAAAAAAGCTCTGGATGTGGATGGTGGTGATTCACAATGATAGGAGGTAAACCTAGTGCCACTAAACCGTATACTTAAAAGTGATTAAGAAATGGTAATGTTAGCAAGATGGCAGAAAAGGAGATTCCAACTCCTGTTACTCTCCCATTCAATAAATACACACACACAAAAAATGAGTTTTTAACTGCCACCCATGGACAGGAACACTTCTGTGAGGACCCAGAAATCCAGTAAAATTATGGTTCATTGGGCTCAGCATGGAGGCATAGTGGTTCAATTCCTTGCCTTTGGGATCCCATATGGGTGCTGATTCTAATTCCGGCAACCCCGTTTCCCATCCAGCTCCCTGCTTGTGGCCTGGGAAGGCAGTTGAGGATGGCCCAGGGCCTTGGAATCCTGCACCTATGTTGGAGACCCAGAATAGGCTCTGGATTCCTGGCTTTGGATAGGCGCAGTTCCAGCTCTGGCCAATGCAACTATTTAGGGAGAGAACCAGCAGACAGAAGATCATTCTGTCTGTCTTTCCTTGTCTGTGTATATCTGACTTTACCAACCAAAAAATATAGTTCTGCCCAGCACAATAGCCTAAAGACTGAAGTCCTTGCTTTGCACATGCTGGGATCCCATATAGGTACCGGTTCTAATCCCAGCAGCCCCACTTTCCATTCAGCTCCCTGGCTGTGGCCTGGGAAAGAAATTGAAGATGGCCCAAAGCTTTGGGACCCTGCACCCACATGGAAGACCCGGAAGAAGCTCCTAGCTCCTGGCTTCAGATCAGCTCAGCTCTAGCTGTTGCGGCCACTTAGAGAGTGAATCATTGATGGAAGATTATCCTATCTCTCCTTCTCTCTGTATATCTGACTTTCCAATAAAAAAATGTATGTATGGTTCATTGAAGAAGTAGTAAAAACAGCTTTACTTTACTCATATTACATGTTTCTCAAGGTGGTTAAGTTCATTTTCTGTTAACTTTTTGAGAACTCTTTGTATATATTATAATTCCACTTCCCATGGACTTTGAGAAGTACCTTCATATTTATAGAAGCATAAATTGTGACATCATTAGTATAAAACATGCACAGGAGGTACAAGTCAGTTTTTTTATCTAATCAAAATTATTGTCACTTATTATTGTCTGATACAACAAAAATGTGTTGTGTGTAAGCTTCCTGGTAATCACAAAGAAAAAGTATGTAATAGATTTAAAAAAAGGTAGATAACAGAAACATGAATAAAATACATCAAATATAACACCGGAAAAAATCATAAAGTTATAAAGGGTTATAGGAAGAGAGAAGGAAAAAACTACAAAACAGAAGACGCAGCTACATGATGTCTTTAAGAGGCTCATTTTAGCTTTAAGAACTCATGTTGAATGAAAGCCAAGGGAGGACAAAAGGTATTTCATGCAAATAGGAACCACAAAGAGAATGTAAGGGTGGCTATACTTGTATCAGACAAAATAGACTTTAAGTTAAAAACTATTACAAGGACAAAAGGTCACTCTACATAATAAAGAGGTCAATTCATCAAGAGGATATAGCAATTGTAAATATATATGTGCCCCTTATTGGAGCATCTAAATATATAAAACAGATACAAACAGAACTGGAAGAAGAAATAGACAGCAATACAATAATAATAGAATACTTCATTATCCCACTTTTGACATGGACTAGATATTCCAAACAGAAAATCAATAGGGAAATAGCTGACTTGAACAACACTACAGACCAAACGGACCCAACAGACATACAAAACATGTCGTCTAACAATAGTACAATACAAAGTCTTCCCCAGCGTATGTGGAACACTTTACAGGATACATCATTTGTGAGGCCATAAAAACACCCTAACAAATTTTGAAAGATTGAAATAATATTCAGTGTCTTTTCTGATCATAATGCTACAAAAGTAGAAATTACTAACAGGAGAGAAAAGTTGAAAAAACCATCAACCAAATTTCAGTGCAAAATATCAACGTATTCTATATACTTATAAGAGCAGTCTGAAACAAATTAACAAAGTAATTTCATTTATAGTGTGCCAAAATAATGAAGTACTTCGAAATACATTTTACCAAGGAGATGAAAGATCTGCATAGAGAAAAGTTAATATTTGATGAAAAAAACACAAATAAGTGGAAATATATACCATATTCTTGGTTTAGGAATATTGTTAAAATGTCCATACTGCCTAAAGTGGACTGCAAATTCAGTGAAATCCCTGTTAAAAATCAAATGACATTTTTACAAAAGTAGAATAAGCCATACTGTAATCCATAGGAAACCACAGAGGACCCTGGGTAACCAAGGAAATCTTGAGAGAACAAATATGAAGGCATCATATTTTTGTATTTAAAATCACATTATAAATCTATAGTGAGCAGTGCAGTATAGTACTTATGTAAAACAGATGCAAGGATCAGTGGAACAAAATAGTACAGAAATGAATTTGCACATATATGTGCAATGGATTTTCCTAATTATTTGTTGTTATCGTTGTTTTAGAGATGTATTTTACTTATCTGAAAGGCAAAATAATAGAGAAAGAGAGACAGAGAAGGAATTAGAGCTTCCAGCGGGAGGGAAGTGGACCAGGCTGAAGCGGGAGCATAGAGCTCCATCCGGGTCTTCCATGTGTGTGACAGAAGCCCAAGTACTTGGAGTATTAGCAAGTATTAGCAAGGATTAGTAAGGACTTGAACTAGTGCTCTGCTTTGAGACTTGAGCTTTGCAGGTGGTGGCTAAATTGGCTGTAATACCACTATGATGGTCCCTGTTCAATGAATTGTTGACAAGGGTGTTAATAATACAACGGGGGAAAGATTAGTTTGTTCAATAAATAGTGTTGGGAAAACTAGAGATCCACATGCTAAAGACTGAAATCTAACCCTTAATATCACACAGAAAAATTAGCTCATAATGGATTAAAATTAAATGTAAGACACAAAACAATAAAACTTCAGAAGAAAATGTAGAGTAAGCTTTCCTGATACAATTTTGACACTGTTTTTTTTTTTTTTTACTGGAAGCCAGGAGCCCTGAGCCTCTTCTGGGTCTCCCACATGGGTGCAGGGTCCCAAGGCTTTGGGTTATCCTCCACTGCCTTCCCAGGCCTCAAATAGGGAGCTGGATGGGAAGTAGAGCAACTGGGATTCAAACTGGTGCCCATATGCAATCCTGGTGCTTGCAGGGGAGGACAAGCCAATTGAGCCTTTGTGCCAGCTCCCTCCCTCCACTAAGTGTTCTTACAACACACACACACACACACACACACACACACACACACACACACACACACACAGGTAGCTGTGAAGTGGTGGACATGTTAATTAACTTGGCAGGGGTTATGATTTCATAATATATACCTCTATCAAATCATGAAGTTGTACACTGTCAGAATGAGAGATCTTTAGAGTTCAGGGAAAATATGTATCATGAAAAACTTGCATACATTTCAAAAATTTTTTTGCACGAAACTCATCTTTGAATTCCATTTTTCCATAACATTTTGAAATAGCTTTGTATATACAATAAAAATGATGAAGATAGTAGGTTTTATGATCTATATATTTTACTACAATAGGACAAACTGGGGGGGGGGGCGATGAGGGGGGAGAAGGTAGCATGTGAACTTGGCCACTTCCTTCCTGCTCAGTACTGGAGGTGAGAATGCAGGACATGAAGTACTCAGTCCCTAGGTCAATGTTACTGTCCTGCTTACGGCGAGGGAAGGAGGAAGGAAGCCGGCCCAGATCTTTGTTAAGCATCAGCTACTGACCAGGCTCATGTTAGGACACAGGTGTATGTTATCGCCTTTAATCTTCATGGGAAGTGTGTGGATTTGCGTGGCCATTGATTTTATAAGTGAAGAAATGAAGGCTCTGAAGGGTTAAATCTGTTAGTCTGAGTCCCACAGCTAGTTTTTCTTCCTGTTTCCACGTGCTGCCTTTTAGATACACGTATTAAATGCAGTGGGAGGGGGGGAGGAAATAGCCCCAAGTTCCTGCCAGTATTAGGTTTAATCTTATCCCTTAAAAACCTCCTGCATTGCTATTCACTCTAATTTTAAGAGATATCCTGGAGAGGGAGGAGCGCTTAGGTCTTCCAGGCTGACCGTGTACCTGAACCCTGGAGGATTTAAGCTCAGCTGTGTGTAAACAACCCATGTACTGTGAGACAGCCTTTGTTTAGACTGTATTGATCTCTCTGAGGTGAGTGTGCTGAGACCAGAGCAAGAGTGACCAGCAGTGATGACCCCTGGCCTGTCCCTGGAACACGGTGTCCCTGTGGAAAGGAGAATGTCACCCTGAGTCAGTGACCAGCAGTGACCCTGGCCTGTCTGTAACACGGTATCCCCCCGTGGAAAGGAGACATCGCCTTTGTGTCAGCTGAGCATCCAGTGAGTGGATGGCGGTATTCGATTTCCCATGAGGATGTGCTCACAGAAACCATACCCTGTCTTTAGCCTCAAGTCATAAACACCATCCATTCCAGTGAAGTCATCGGCTGTGTGCCGAGTTGGTTCTGAGGATCTCTGGGTTTAAATTTTTAAGTATTTTATTACCTGTTATGATAGCTATAATGAGCTTACCATATTAAATGTGATTTAAAATGGAATTTAGCAAGTGAGTGAACATCTCTCCCTTACCTAATGGCAACTGCTATTTTTGCATGGGCTCTTGCCTCGTGGAACACACTTATTTCTGAGTTTCTCCATTGCTACTTTCCTGTTTTGATGTGCTGTGATAAATGCTAATCAGTTAATTCAGAGGGTTGAATTTATCTGATTATTTACTGTGCTCTCTGTCTTTCGTCCCTACAAACCATGTGTTAGCAATTTAAGGAATTTAGGTAAACCTTGACTTTTGAAAAAAAAAACTAGTTGCTTGGGTTTTTTCTTTTTGGAAAATAAAAAAGTAGCGGTAATAATAATAATAATAATAATAGAAGCTGAAACTAATAGTATCAAAGAATTGTTTCACATATTCCTCCCATGAGAGGATTCCCATCAGTTCCTATCATTATCTACAAATCATAGCCATGTGGAAAGCAGTTATTCAGTAACTTGCCATTGGCAGACAACCGGTGATTTTTTGTTTGTTCGTTTGTTTTTGTTTTTTATTCTTCTTCTTTTTTTTATTATTTTTTTTCTAACCGGTGATTTTTGAAACCAGGATGTAAATTCAGATTTTAATGCTCCGAAGTGAACATAGGATGAACAAAATATAATTCCCTAACTACCAAGAGGTTGATTCTTCAGCAATGATAAGAAGCATTTGTGGCAGAAAAGATCCTTTTGTGGAAAAAGGATCTAAAAAAAGATAACCTTCAAGCACGCTTACATCCAACACAGTCATGCGCCACATAATGACATTTTGGTTAATGACCGACTGCTTGTCCCATGGTAGTCTCGTAAAATTATAGCGGACCTGCAATGGGAATGCATAGGCAAAGAGAGAAGGAAAATGCCACAGAAAAAGAACCTGAAGCCATTCAGTAAAGGATCGAAAGGAAGTATTTGCAGGTCTTAGTAAGTTCTTTAGAAAGTCAGGAAACCCAGCACAAAATGGTTTTCATCATAGAGAGGAATGTTCATGGTATGTTATCTTGCTTCCAGGCAAATCTATGAGGAACGGAGACCAGGCGAACCTCCAAGGCGGTGTTTCTGACTAGACTGGCCTCTCCTGCAGAACAGCCTCAGGCAGGCAGCTCTTTCAGGGGGCAATGTCCTCTGAGGTGCTCAGAGCAGCTCCGGGCGGGAATGCCTGGAGGACCATCCCGAGGGACCATCCCGAGGGACCATGAGTACAAGTGGAAGACAGGACTTTCCTGATTCTGACTTTCTGCAGGCCTCAGCAAATGTGTGTGCCTTTGTTTTTTTGTTTTGTTAACAAAAACTGTAATGTGTAAAAAAAAAAAAAATTAGGAAAAACCTAAATAGAATAAGCATATAAAGAAAACATTTTTTGTGCTGCTGCCCAATATGTATTTTTTAAGAATTATCACAAGTCCAAAGTTTAAAAAAAGTCACACGCATTCAATGTTAAAATGCTACAGTAAGCTAAAGTTAATTTACTACTGAAGAAAGAAAACTCTTTTTAAGTAGCCGAGTATAGAGTAATAGCATTGATAGTCTTCAGCAGTGGACAATAGCCTAGGCCTTCACATTCACTTACAACTCATGGGCTCACCCAGGACAAGATAACATCCAGACCTTACGTCTCCATTCCTAGCAAGGCCCCTAGACAGGTATAATATCTTTAAATCTATATATTCTATATTTACATACATGGAGTTATACTACAGTTGCTCACACTATTCTGTAGAGTGTATACTTTTTTACCCTGCAAGCAACGCACCAATATACTGCACAGCCTGTGTGTATTGCAGACACTGTGTGTGTGATCTTAGCACTTCTCAGAAAGGTATCCCCACTGGTAAGTGATCCATGATTGTGTTGCTGCTCTCGGCTGCTTTCGCTGTAATTGGAGTCTTACTGACTTTCATCTAGACAGCTCCCCCTCTAGTGTGGCAGCCGCCAACCTCCCAAAGATCACAGGGCACTTGAAATGGACCTTTTCCCAAAGGAGATGTGATGTGAGTGGAAGACACACCAGACTTTGCAGATTAACAGGATAAAAAGTCTGTGAAATAACTCAATTTTCAAAATACTGACTGTCTGTTCAGAATCAAAGATACTAAATTCAACTCACCTATTCACATTTAAAATTGTTTATACCTTGCCTTATCTTATGTTTCCCCTGGAGAGTTCTGTCTAGATTGACTTGTTCTGTGTGTCTTTCCATTCAATTCTGAAGATCTAATGAGGGGTTTGCCTTCAAAGATTTCACTCTAGTCTGGCTTTGGTCATTGGAAGGTCTAAAAGTCAGTGGAAAGCCACCAAACTAATTGTATTTGATTTATTTATCTAAATGAAGGCCAATCACACTCAACAATGGGGTGATGAGGAGAAGACTTTTCTGCTTAGCACCCGATTGACTCTGGAATGAAACCTTTGACAAGAGCACCCCTACTGCCTTGTCCCATGACCCAATGATGGATCTTTCCTTTCAAACTAGATGCATATAGACAGAGCTGGTGGAAAAAGGAGTTATTTGTCTGACCAAGGACTGCCTATGGAATTCCAAGTTGCCTTTCAAGTATTTTTGGAATCGGTGCAAACTGCCACAGACCCCTCTCTGCTGTAGAATCTATGCATTAAGTATATGGGCACTGCTGCTGTCTTCAGTAGCTATTTCTGACATATCTCTTACATGTCAGGTGTCCAGGAAGAAGCGAGAGCCTCTGCCCATGAGCAATTCTGGCCATTAAGAGAAGGGCAGACTTTCATTAGGAATAACAGGGACATTGTGACGGTGACCCAGATCATGAGGTCTCTGCAAGGCCAAACCAAAGAAGAGCTCACTGCTCTGGCTGCGGTGTTTGGGGAAAGCTCTAAAAGGCAATGAACCTGGAGGGTTTCATGGGTTTTAAATGGATTTAAGGCAGTGGCTTAGGCATAGGAAAGTCGCAGAAATGAGCGTGACACTGCCTGGGGACACATATACAAGGGATGGGGTGACTGGGCACCTGACACAGCTAATTAAATGTAAGTGAGTTGGGAGGCAGGAGAGATGTGGTGCCTGGGTCTGATTCAGATGGGGCCAGTTGCATGTTCTTGGACATGACAGGCCAGTTTCTGCTCTGCAGGAATGTAAGAGACTTTTCTCATTTTCTGCCTGTCAAAGCATGTGAGTTGGCATATTGATGAAACAAAACCAGTTACTAAGCAATTATGTTGTACTTACATGTTTTGATTACTTGGTCTTATACCTGTAAAACCCTTTCATGGAGAATGATAATAACAACAAATACAAAAAATACATAGCAGAAACAAATTTATAATTATATCATGGCAAGTTGAGCTGTCTCAATAAATTTAAAGCAACATTAAGGTTTTTTAATGCTAATTCTTTTTCCATATTTACTTAACTATTTGAGAGATAAAGAGACAAAACTCCCATTTGCTGGTTCATTCCTCATATGCCCACAAGAGGTGTGTGTGGTGGACTGGGTCATAGTGGGGACTGGGAAGCCAGTCCTGTTCTCATGTGGGTGGCAGGGACCCAGCTGCTTTCGCCGTTACCCCTGCCTTTCAGGGCCTTCATTTGCAGAAACAAGAGGTGCACGGCAAACCCAGGCCTTCCAATATGGAATGTGGGCATCTTAATTGGCATTTTAATCCTACTAATCTGTAAAAGGTGGGTAAATAGACGTAGCAGACTTCCAGATCTTATATTCCAGCTCACTGCCAAGTAACCGAAGCTCCAGAAGGCTTAGGTCTTCGCACAGTAGAATAATCCGGCAGTCGGACATTGGGTGGGGTGAAGGTTGCGAGAATTGCGGCAAGGAGATCAGCTAGCACATTCTTTGGAGGTGAAGAGATGGAGTACCGCGTCCTCCAAAGAGGCGAAACAGAGGGTAAGGGAGAGCTGCTCGTCTCTAAACTACCTGAGCAGAGCTGCTTGGCCTGGTCAAGGTTTAGTTCAGCTTTCAGGTTGCACGTGGAAGTTCAGAATCAGGTGGCCTCATTTCTAGTGTCTGGAGGAACATCGTAACAGCTGGGATGGGAGGGAAGCCAGGAAGCAGACAGGGAGGCTAGGCCAAATTTGAACTCCTGCAATAAACCCTCTAGCCAGAATCACTCTCCAAGGACACATCTCCAATGCCCAAACACCTCCCACCAGACATACCGCTCAGCTGCCATAATTAGATAACTCTCTACTCTAATCCATCAATTATTAAGACACTAAAATTTAAACATCAGCCTGAGCTTGAGGGAGACAAGTCTTTTTTAACTCCTAACAAAGTGTCTTTAATCTTGTACACTTGGATTAACCTGTGATGCTGTTTAGGTGCAGACTCCGGGAGGGTGGGAGTGGTTTCCTATGGTGAATGTGGACAAGTACCAAGTCCTGGGCTGGGCATTGTGGCACACCTTGCAACTTCCGTTTCCCTTATCTGAGTATCTAGTTTGTCTCTGCTACTTCACACTTCCAATCCTGCTTCCTGCTAATGTGCCTGGGAGGCAGCAGATGACGGCTCCATCCCTGGGGCTTCCTGTCACTTCCGTAGGACACCTGGCTTGAGTTCCCTGGCTCTTAGCTTTGCCCTGGCACAGCCTAACGATTGTGGACATTTGGAGAGTGAACCAGCAGATAGAAGCCTGCTCTGTCTCTCCATCTCTCTTCCTCCCCCATTTCTGTTACTCTTTCAAATAAACAAATAGATTATTTTTAAAAGGTTTATTTATTCTTATTGGAAGGTCAGATATACAGAGAGGAGGAGAGACAGAGAAGAAGATCTTCCATTTGATGATTCACTCTCCGAGTGACTGTTACAGCCAGAACTGAGACATTCCGAAGCCAGGAGCCCGGAGCTTCTTCTGGTTCTCCCACACAGGTGCAGGGTCCTAAGCCTTTTGGTCTGTCCTTGACTGCTTTCCTAGGCCACAAGCAGGGAGCTGGATGGGAAGCAGTGCCACCAGGATTAGAACTTGGTGCTGCATGCAAGGAGAGGACTCCAGCCACTAGGCTACCACACTGGGCCCAGTAGATTATTTTTTTAAAGAAAAGAAAGATCACTCACTATCTAACACCGACATTTATGCATTGTTTAAAAATAGATGACATCCTATACAAGTCTTGAATCATCTCGTTTTTCCCAATAAGCTCATGAGGTATCTGCCATTATTTTCCCTCTTTAACAGACTGAGGGAACTCAGACTGAGAGAGGTTAAGTAATTTGCCAAAAGTCATGCACCTGGGATGCACATCCGAGTCTGTCTGACCGCAAGACCTTTAGCCGACATCTGTGCAGCCTCTTCGCTCTTGGCAGTACTGACTTTTGTAGCATCTTTTGCTGCTTCTCATGTTCCTCCCTCATTTAACCTTGAGTGTGGATTTCTGTGAATTATCTTGGGACCAGCTCATCTCTCCTCACCAGACCACAGCTCCATTCCTGCCCACTGTGCACTGGCTCATGCATCATCTGGTTCTCCGGCTCATGCCATCATCAAAGAGGTTCTACTTGGCCCTTTAAGAAGCTAATCAATCACTAAATATAGACCACAACTTGTTCTTTTCTATCCTCTGCATGTTTCGTTCCCCCATTGTGTGATGCCATCTGGTGCTATGAGCTCATGCTTTTTGTGTTTCTTTTCACAGAGCCAGACTCGCTCTCTAAACCCGGAATGCCAGTTAATTTCAGTTTCCAAGTATGGCTTTGAAAAACACTGGAAGGTGATGCCTCCTTGTGGATTCTCACAGTATCGCTCCTTAGCGTTACCGTGGGAGAGGTTGGCTCTGCCATCATCGGTGTGTACCTGGAGACCTGTCTTGTTCTCAGGGCTGAGTTTGTCTTTGGCAAACCATCACATGTGATTTTTGTCAGATTTCGTTTTGTCACTTTAATGTGGGTGCAGGAGGAAATAGACCCTTCAGAATAAGCTTTCTTTGAATCTATTTGATTTTTTGCTGTGCCAGTGGACCAAGTGTTTTAACCACAAGGACCTGAAACGGCTAATGGTAGTCTCCAACACGGCTGCTCATCCTTCTTCACTTGCCCTTTCTCTCCTCATCCTGCCCGACGTCTCTAATCGTCATTCAAAGAAGAGGCGCGCCAGCACCAGGGGGTGTTTTTTGCAGATTGAGCTGGGGCGCCTGGGCCTCACCATCACATCCTCAGTGTTTGGGATCTTTGAGTGCTGTTGGTTACTCTCCTCCCGTCTAGAGTGCATCAAGCTCCCTGTCTCCTTTCTCATTTCATCTCACAGTTTAGTATTTGAAATTTAGTACGAGAGCCCCACAGGGGAAAGAAGGCACTTTGGTGATGTGTGCACTACTTACCTCGTTCCTGGCGCGTGGGGTTCCCCTGGGCAGCAGCTGAGCCCCAGGCCAGCCGTCAGCTTCCTTCTGGCTGCACTGTCTGCCCACTGGGATCCTGCATGTTGCCAGCATGGATCGAGGTGGAGCTGAGCCTAGGGAAAATTGCAACGATTTTAAAGGCTCCACCTATTTCCTTAGCATGGAAGTTGTTGTAAGGCTATCTCCTATGAGTCTGAAAAAGCAGTTTCTCCTTGATCCTTAAGCAGCTTAAGACAGCCACACAGCCAACTCTGTCTCCAGTGAAACACTTTTAGAAGCATATGGACAATGTACAGGCAGAACCCTTGATCAGCAATCAACTTTGTTTCCAAAAGAGCATATGTTGGTACTGGATTGGCACGTTATTTTTTGCTTCACAGAGACAATATTTACAGTTCTAACTGCCCACAAAATTACGTTTCTGAGAGAAGAAAAATTTCTGCCTTTTCTGAGTAAGGAGTCACTAATTTTAGGCGGCATTACGTACATTAAAGCTTGATTACTTCCTTATATTGAGGTCTCAGGGAGTTAGCTAACCTGTCTGAACTTCAGAATTTTTCTGCATAGTGGTTTTGTGGTTTTGTCAAATGGTTTTTGTGTGTGACAGAATCAAGCGAAATCTTATCTTTTTGATATAGCCCATTGCATTGATTTTCATTTATTGAACCAACCTTGTATTGTAGGGATACGTGCCACTTTGTCATGATTTACAACTCTTTTTACATGTTAATGAATGCAACTTGGTAGCATTTTGTTGAAGATTTTGCATATATGTAAAGAATATCACATAACTTTACTGTTGTGTGATAACTGTTTTTTATATTGATGTCTTACTGGTCTCATAGAATGAGTTAGAAACTGTTCCTTCTTCCATTTTGTTTGAAGATCTATGAAGGATTGCTTTAAATATTTGGAAAAGCCCGCTAATGAAAACTCACCAGTGAAACCCAAATTTCTGGCTAAATTACTCAATTTGTTTTCTTGCTATGATGTGTTTTGATTTTCCTTTGCTTATTTAGTCAGTGTTGAAGTTTGTATCAAAAATTCCTGTTATATCTGTACTGTCGAATATGTATCCTGGCATGTAATTTTTCATAATTCTTATACTTTTTCTTTTTGTAAGATCATGAGAAAACGCCTCAGTTTTATTCCTGCTTTTAGCAACTTGAATCATCACCCTTCTTATCTTGGAAGATATAAAGATTTTTCAGCTTTGTTAATCACTTAAAGTACTCATGCCACTTTATTTTCTCTAGTTGTATATTCTCTTCTTCTTTATGCCTTGGGTTTAGTTTGCTCTTGTTTTTCTAGTTTCTTTAAGTAGAAAGTATGGCTACAGATTGGCATCCTTTTTTACTATGTTTGCAGCAATAAATCTCCCACTAAGCATTGCTTTAAATGCAGCTCATGAATTTTGATGCATTGTGGCTTTGTTTTCATTCATCTTAATGTTTTAACATTTTCCACTCTGTTTTTGAGACTTCTTTTTGATCTATTTATTTGTTTAGAAGTGTATTATTTTATTTCCACAAATTGGTTAATTTCACAAACTTCTTTTGTGATTCATTGATTTCTGATTTCATTGCATTGTAGTAGAAGAACATGATTTGCTTAATTTTAATACTTTTACTTTTAATGGGGTTTGTTTTATTGCCTAGCATATTGTTCATCCTGGAGAACACTCTGTGCACTTAAAAAATATACGTATTCTGCTGATACTGGGCAGAGTGTAGTAAAGATGTCGGTTGTGTCTTCTTGGTTTGTAACATTGTTCAGGCTTTCATTCTCTTTGTTGATCTTCTGTCTACTTGTTTTACCACCATTGGAAGTTGATTATCAAAGTCTGTAACTATTAGAATTGGATTGTGTGTTTCTGTCTTCAGTCTTGTTAGTTTTTGCTTAGTGCATGTTGAGCCTTTGTTGGTAGGCACATAACATGTTTGCAACATAACATGTTTGCAATTCATTCTTTTTTTTTAAGATTTATTTTTATTATTTTTTTATTGGAAAGTTCAAGGCGAGGACCTTAAGCACTGCGCCACCGCGCCGGGCCCACAATTCATTCTGAATCACAAATGTCTTTGTCTGTACTGGGTTTTTTTTTTTTTTTTTTGCTTAAAGTTTATTTTGTCTGACATTAGTATAGCCATTTCATCTCTTTTAGTTACTACTTTTGAAAAGTATCTTTTCTCATCATTTTACTTTCATGTATCTTTGAATCTAAAATGTATTTCTCATGTGGACATACATAGCTGGATCATGTCATTTTATTTATAGTGCCAAATCTCAATTCTTAGCAAAAACTTCTTTATTTGAAAAGCAGAGAGAGAGAGAGAAAGAGAGAGCTTTTCCATCCACTGGTTCCCTTCCCCAAAAGGCTGCAATGGCCAGTGGTGGGCCAGGCCTGAACCAGAAGCCTGGAAGTCCATCCAGTTCTCCCACTTGGGTAGCAGGGACCCGAGAAATTAGCCCATCTCCTCTACATTTCCAGGCACACTAGTTGGAAGATGGAATAGACAAAACTTGAACCATTGATCCATTTGGGATCTCAATGTCATAAGTGGCAGGACCATAAGTGGTTCTCCAATCTTCATATTTCGAGTGAAGTATTTAATCTATTTACATTTAATGCAATTTTTAAAAATGTAGGATTTACTTTTGACAGGTTGCTATGGTTTTCTATGTACTTTATATCATTTTTTATAAGATTTATTTTATTTTTATTGGAAAGTAAGATATACAAAGAGGAGGAAAGACACAGAGGAAGATCTGTTCTTTTTTGATTCACTCCTTAAGTGGCCACAACAGCTGGAGCTGAATTGATCCAAAGCCAGGAGCCACGATCCTCTTCCAGGTCTTGCATGCGGGTGCAGGGTCCCAAGGCTTTGGGCTGTCCTCAACTGCTTTCCCAGGTCACAGGCAGGGATCTGGATGGGAAGTGGGACCGCCAGGATTAGAACCAGTGCCCATATGGGATCCCGGGGCGTGCAAGGTGAGGACTTTAGCTTCTAAGCTACTGCTCCAGGCCCTACTTTATATCTTTTTTTCTGTTTTTCCATTACTGTCTTTTTCCTGTGTTAAACAGATGTTTTTGCTTTACATTTTAAAAATCCTCCATTACATGTCGTTTTCCAAGTGGTTGTCCTATGGATTAAAAGTGACATCTTAATTTACAAAAATCTAGTTTGAATTAATACAGATTAATTTCAGTTGTATATAAAAACTGCCCCTGTATGGCTTTGTGCTCTGTCCCCTTCCCTGTACTGCTATTGTCATATAAATTATATTTTTATATGTTATATGTACATCAGCACAGGCTTATGAAATTATTGCTTTATATTTTGTGTCTTTTACATCAGAGAGAGGAGATGGGGGAGTCATTAGCAATAAATGTATGCTCTTTATTTCTTCATATGGAAGCAGTCTTGATTTAAACTTGAAGAGCTCCTTTTAGTTGTAAACAAGAAGGTCTGCTAGGTCTGCTAGTGACACATTCTTTCAGTTTTTATTTATCTGGGATTGCCTTAGTGTTTCTTCATTTCTGAAGGGTCCCTTCCCTGCCTGTAGGATTCTGGATTGTCAGTGTTTTTTCTTTCAGTACATTGTACACCCTGTTCCTGGACTTACACTGGGGCTACATCTGATTAGCCCATCATAAGTTGAAAATATTAAGTCCAAACTGCATCACTCACACTTTCCTGTTCATTTCCTCAGGTTTCATAAACGTAATTTCTGTCTTCAAGTTTACTGATTCTTTTTCTGCCGATTCAGAACTGCTGTTGAGCCCATTTAGTGTCTTTCGCTTCTGTTGCTGTGCTCCTTCAGCCTCAGAATTTCCATTCAGTTTGTTTTCTTCTCTCTCACGGTTTCTGATGCTTTACTGATGCTCTGTTGAGTGAGGCAGCATTGACATACTTTGCTTTCATTCTCATGACATAATTGGCCTGACTTCACTGACCAGTTGAAACAGCTGCTTTGGAGTGTGCATCAGGAAGTTCAGTAACTGGGTTTCACAGTGAGTCTGTGTTGCTCGCTTTTCTTTCCACTTATGGGCCATACTGTTTTGTTGTATGACTTGTATTTGTATGGTAAAAACTGAGTACTTTATTTAGTATGATGCCGCAATTCTAGAAATTAGGTCCTTTTCCATCCCAAGGGTTTGTCATAAAATAGCCCCTGTAGTCTCTGCTAGGTTACCTTAGAGCAAGTGCTATTACCTGCCTGGAACCAGTAAGTTCCCCTGTCTTTGTCGTTGGACTCTGCATGCCTGTAGGGCCATGCCTTCAGCTGTCCCTCAGCTTTCCATTATTGCTGACATCAGATGATTTCAAATGCAATGATACTTTTGAAAAACGTAAGCCTACATTTGCCATCCTTTATCATTCACTGTTTTGATAAAATTGTTTGCTTGTTTGCAAGCACAGGCCTGTCCTGACTTACATCTAACTTACATGTGAACACTGAACTTGTCTGGGGATCTCCCAACCACCGCCATGGAGCCCATGTTAAAAAAAGTAGTTTTCCTTTTTAGAAAATTTGTAGTTTCACAAGAAAAACAAAGTTTTTTTTTTAATTAATCAGAAATAGTCTTGAATGATGAAATCCAAGCACACTTGCTTCAGAATTAGTTGGATTGTTAAAATTCAGGTTTCCGCTCCCAGCCTGAGTCTTTTGAGTAAGAATATCTGGAGTATGTCCCAGTGGATGTCCATTGTGAACACACCTCTCACCTTCCAGCTGAGTCTTCTTTGAACTGGTGTTGAGAATCTCCTTAGGGGAGATGATGCGACCGATGTGTTCACACGGAGGAATGACTGGCCCCTGACACTACTTGTCCTCAATTATTGGTCTCTTCCTTTCACAGTCTTCGCAAAGTTCACTTAGCTTTTGTGTTCCCTCAAAGTCCACCAATTATGCATTTGTGTACATCTACAAGGGTCTATATTTTAAGTCTCCAGAGTCAAGGAACTAACATCACCTCACATTTTTAATTAGTTAAATCATATTACATTTATCCAAACAGCTATATAAGATGATTTGACAAAGACAGAAGGGGAATTTTGTTGATTTGAGAGGATAGTTTTTGTGGAATCCACGAGTGTATAAAAGAACAGGCCCATGTTAATTTATGCACTAGAAGCACACGTTGAGGGAGAGTGATAAGCAGGAGGAAGGCATATGAGACAAACCAGGGTTCACTTGTCTACTTCAGGATAATGTGCCGAGAGCTGCCATGCAACAGAGTTCGCTTTCGGGCATCTCATTATGAAGTCTGGGGGTATAACTCCCTTTGGCTTTATATTTAACTAAGCAGAATGTGTAGATTTTCTGTGCATTTTGTTCTTTTGTTCTTTTTCTCTATTTTATTCTTTGAGCTTTTTTTTTTTAATGTATTTCAAAAGGCAGAGATAAGGAGAGACAGAGATCTTTCTTCTGCTGGAACACTCCCTAAATGGCAGCAGTGGTCAGAGCTAGGCCAATGCATAGCAAGGAGATTCTTCTAGGTTTCCCACATGGGTGCAGTGTCTCAAGGAGTTGAATAATCCTCTGCTACTTCCCCAAGCACATTGGCAGAGAGCTGGATAGGAAGTGGAGCAGCCAGGATGCAACTGCTACCCATATGGGAAGTTTGCACAACAGGCCCAGGATCAGCCTGCTCTGCCGCAGTGCTGGTCCCATGTTTTTCTCTCCTTTGAATATTGCCTTTTCACTCAAGATCCAGATCTGATCAGTAACATTCCCAGTAAGAGATGACATCTATCACTCTAGAGTCAGACATGCTTTTTGTGTGTTGTCTGGAACTACCACCTAACTACCCTTTAGAAGTTATCTCCTGATTTCCTTATAAACAGTACACTTCAGGGCTGACATTATTATTAGTGTCAACCTTTTCAGCTGTTCAGCTGTTAAGCTGCCAGTGGCATCCCACACTGTAGCACCTGTTCAGGTCCCAACTGCTCAACTTTTCATTCGGCCCCATGCTAATGCCTCTAGGAAAACAATAGATACTGGCCTGAACCCTTCGAACTTCACCACCCATGTGGGAGACCTAGAGAAAGTCCTTGGCTCCTGCTCTCAGCCTAGTCCAATCCCATCTATTGCAACCATTTGGGGGAGTGAACCAGTGGAAGAAAGATCTCTCTCTACTCTCTCTCAGTTTCTATCTCTCGCTCCATTTCTCTTACTCTGCTTTTCAAATAAGGAAATAAATAAATCTCAATAAAGAAATAACACTTCCTAATGAGCTTTTTGATGCAACTCATTTGAGAGTTCAGGTATATAATATACATATTATTTTAAAATTCTAAGCTGATTTCTCCCAACCACCCTGTGCCCTGAGGATTTTTCCTTGAGATTTTATTTTTTTAAAGAGTTATTTGTTTATTTTTAAAGATTTATTTTTACTATTTTTTCATTGGAAAGGCAGATATACAGAGAGGAGAGACAGAGAGGAAGATCTTCCGTCTGATGATTCACTCCCCAAGTGAGCGCGACGGGCCGATACTATGCCGAGCCCAAGCCAGGAGCCTCTTCCGGGTCTCCCACGCGGGTGCAGGGTCCCAAAGCTTTGGGCCGTCCTCAACTGCTTTCCTGGGCCACAGGCAGGGAGCTGGAAGGGAAGCAGGGCTGCAGGGATTAGAACCGGCGCCCATATGGGATCCCGGGCGTGCAAGGCGAGGACCTTTAACCACTTGCGCCACCGCGCCGGGCCCTATTTATTTATTTTTATTAGAAAGGCAGATATACAGAGAGAAGGTAATACAAAGAGAAAGATATTTCATCCACTGGTTCACCCCCTAAAAGGCCAAATGGCTGGAGCTAAGCCAATCTGAAGCTAGGAGCTTCTTCTGGGTCATCCACATAGGTGCAGGGACCCAAGACTTTTGGCTATCATCAACTGCTTTCCCAGGCTACAAGCAAGGAGTTGGGAGGAAGTGGAGCAGCCAGGAATAGAACCTGTGCCTATATGAGTTCCTGGTGCATGCAAGGCAAGGACTTCAGCCACCAGACTATGGTGCAGGACCCTCCTTGAGGAGTTTTGCATTTAGCCAATACATATCCTCTTTAGGGAAGGGTACAGATCCTTATGAAATACAATATGTGAGTCAGCGTGGACTCACACATACCTTACTAGGTAGGACACAAAGAGTAAGTACTCCTCACTAAGGTATTGAAGATTTCTCTGCACACCCCTCCTATAACTGTTTTGTACCTCAATTGTTGAAATGTCAATGCAGTAGTCACAGGATGTGGTTAAGAACTTGCATTATTTTTAACATATTGTTTACTCAATACTATGTCAATTAATTTCATAACGTTAAAAATTGTTGCTGACGTTATGTTGGGGCTTTTAATTGATCGGGATTTTACTCTGTTGGCTCTACCTTCAGACCAGAGAAGGTCTCCCCAAGAAGCCGTTGAACTTACCCGGACAATAAGATGATGGACTGTATGCTTGGTATATGCTTGCAATGAAGGAATCTCAACTGAACTTGAACTGTGGTTACGCAACAAGGTGGAGGAATCCACCATAGGGGGAGGGTTGTGGGAGGGGTGGGGGGAATCCCAGTACCTATAAAATTGTGTCACATAATACAATGTTATTAATTTTTTAAAATGGCTAAAAATATAATATAATAAAAAAAGAAACATGGTTTTGAAAATTATTTCATGTTTTAGATTTTTTTTTTTAACTGACCTTATCTCTGCTAATGAAAGTAATTGAGAGATTTTCTTTCTTTCTGAAATTCGGCTCAGTGTAGAATCCATTATTCTGCCTTAGGTCTCCAGAATTCTATTGCAAATGAATAGTAAATTGCATTTCTTATTTCCCTGCAGGTATTGCCCAGCGATGCACAGCTATCAAGTACCACTTTTCACAGCCCATCCGCTTACGAAACATTCCTTTCAATTTAACCAAGACAATACAGCAAGATGAATGGCACCTGCTTCGTAAGTATTTCTGGGAAATGGCCCAAGAGGAAATGGTGGCTCTCTGGACAGAAAGTGCTCCAAGGCCCCTAGACTGAGATGTGATGTACTCCTCTGTGTACTCCTCTGGGCCCAGCCAGCCCTCACCAGAGACTCCAAGGATCATTTCACTGCACTGTGGACACACCCTGCTTACCAGTGCAGGGGTGGGACTCTGTGAAACAGTGTGCCTGTCTGCCCTGGTGCTTTCTCACACAGCAGCCAACAAGAGTCCCGAGCTATGAGGATTTGCTTATACACCCATCCTAGGGATCCAAGAAAATTATACCTTACATGCTCTCGTTTTCTGTTTTGTTTATACAATATTTACTTTCGCTACTGTGTGTATCTCAGATGTCGGCATTTCTGCTAGAACATCTTCATGAGTGTTAGTTACGTTGTAATTTTCTCAGAGGGTGTCAGTTAACCTTTACCTTTCAGTGGAAGGAACTGCTCTTTTTCACTGTCAGGGAAACCTGAAACTCTAGGGAGCGACATGCAGTGTGAAACTAAAGAAGGCTGATAGCTACCCAAAAACGGTTGATTCAAGTAGCCTGCTGATGGATAGTTCCATCAGCAAAAAAAAAAAAAAAAAAAAACAGAAAAAGAATAAAAAAATACCAAGCTGTCTTAGTCACCCCAAGCAGTAGATAGTAGATATGTCATCATTTTCCAATAAGATAAGTAGCAACAGCCCAAGTGACCTTGTTTGATGACCAAAGCCACAGAAGAAATGCAAGCTGAGTCTCATTCCATACGCAGACCCCGGTGCAAACCAAAAGGCTCCACTAGAAATCCCAAACACTTGCACGCAAGCTCTCCTGGGGTTGCTCCAGTGACGGTCTCATTGTGAGCAGCAGCTTTGCGACTTGGAAAGTCATTGGTCTATTTTTGAACAGTGTGGGTTCCTGAAAGTTCTTTCTCACTGGTAGATGTTAATCACAATTTCTCAGCAGGACAGAGTGTCTTGTTTAGGCTGTCTGACATCTTCATTCTTTTGAGTGTGTTTGGAGTTGTTGGTCATAATCATCTATCCAAAGAGCCACATAGTTAATGGTCTTAATCAAGTGAGAAAAAGAGCGTCACAGAATCCTGAGCAAAGATCTCATCCCTTAAAAAAAAAGATTTATTTTATTTGAAAAATAGATTTTAAAGAGAGAGTAAGAGACAGATTTTTTTTTCATCTGCTGTTTCACTCCCCAAATGGCCACAATAGCTGGAGCTTCTTTCTGGGTCTCCAATGTGGGTAGAGGGGCCCAGGTACTTGAGTCATACTTTGCTGCCTTCTCAGGTCATAAGCAGGAAGCTGGATCAGCAGTGCAGCAGCCAGGACTTGAACCAGCACTCCTGAGATTCCTGCACTGCAGGCAGAGAATTAGCCTGTTACACCACCATGCCAGCCCCAGAATCTCATCTCTTTATTCTGAGAGTTTGAGTACCATCAGTATCCAATAAGGTAGTATTTGAGCATTCTTTTCATAATTCTTCTCAGGGTTCTGAGGAAGTGATGCTCTTAACAGGAATCTTTCCAATCAAGTCACACTTAGTGATCTGTGCCACATTTCCTGGAGAAGCTTAGCATGTCTGGTACCAATGCTAATCCCATGTGACAGGGATCCCATCTCTACCTTGTGTTTTGTAACAGTCCTGCAAAATAGAAACATCACTCAAACCACAGGGAATTTGAAAGTTGGTGAGATAATGCTGGCTATACCTGCTCAGCTGTGGGTGTCTCCAGACCACGTACAGCCTTACCATGGAACTCAGCGGCTTGCAATTATTGCTCATCCTGGCCCTCTGCTCTGCGTGTTTCTGTTTCCTCCTCTAGGCAGAGAGGCACTAATTGAATTTGAGTTCTCTGAGCTGGAGATGAAAACTCTCCTTTGAGAAACAGAATGATCAGTGTGTAGCTGGGATGTTAAGAGACAGACCGGTTGCTGCTGTCATCCATTCTATAGGCCACACCCCTAAGATGCCCAGGAATTGCACCAACCTGTGAGGAGACAGCTGCCCAGCCTCTTCCACACTTCAAAGAGTGCAGCGTGCGCTTTGTTGAGGCTCCGAATGGGCATTTGCCCAGACCTGTTGCCTGTCCTCAGGGACAACAGCGCTGCGCTGTTGTCTGAATGATGGGATCTGCTGCTTCAAAGAGACTCATAGACATTGAGCTAATGATGTTTCAAATCAGTTTTGTTCTTAAAGTGAAAAGAGGAGGAAAGAAATTGAAGGGTGAAAGAATAACCAGCAGATGGACCATGGGAATGTTATTTCTGCAATGGGAAGACAAGTATCCAGATACATGTGGCCAGTTTTTGCAACAGACGGGCTCCTGTGGGTGGCTTGTCCCATGAGGACAGTCGCTTCCTCAACCTGAGTTATGGATGTTTGGGTTTTAGGGGAAGGTGTACTTACAAGCTCATGTCTCACTTGTGTGCTTTGGGCCACTGTCTCAATCATCTCAATTGCCTTTGCCTGTCTCAAATAATTTTTGGCCATAGGTAAGAGTAGTTGTAAATGAAAACAAATGACTGGAATCCATGGTCTGCGGATAAAATTCTGTTTCACTACGGCTCCATTTTGAGAATCCTCCCCCAAAGCCAGATACATTCTTAGTCATTACAGTGGTATCAATCTACATTTCTATTGCTGCTATTTACAGCTAATGAAGATATTTCTCAGTCTTCCTCCCTCCCAGTTTACTGAGATATACTGGCTAGCTGAGTTTCCCTAGGGCTGTCTCCTCCTCCACTCTCTACTTGCCATGACTTTCTCCACAGACTTACAGAGGCTGGACTGTGACCCCTCCTCTGGTTACACCCCATCTGTGCTTTCGCAAAATGCCAGGGAAGAGCATTCCTTGGCTATCGTCACCTGTCACCTGTGAGCCCTAACCCTGTCTGTGTTACTTACCAGTTGTCATCACACATACAATGTACACAGAGCTCTTGGTTCTTTCATTTTCAGTCGCTTTCCTGTCTCTTCTGATTGTGAATGTGTCTTTCTGTTTCAAAACTAGATTTGAGAAGAATCACAGCTGGCTTCCTGGGCATGGCTGTCGCTGTCCTCCTGTGTGGCTGCATTGTGGCCACAGTCAGTTTCTTCTGGGAAGAAAGCCTAACCCAGCATGTGGCAGGACTGCTGTTCCTCATGACAGGTATGTTGCACACCTTGTGCCACCTCTCCCTGCCAAGGTGAAGGCTGCTCTGTTAGTGTTGCTTCCAGCTGTGAAAAAAGCCACCCGAAGGTCATTTGACGTAGCTGGGTAATTCAGAATTCCAAGAAAACAACAAAATGCAGCACCAATTGCTCCATCATGGTTTGCTAGTAGCTTTAATCTCTGCATGAGCCAGGTTTGTATTTTTCCATTTTATTCTTTCATGCTGCACCAAAACCTCAGTCCAGTCTCTGGGTGAACATGAGCCATTAATTATAAGGAGCCGTCCAGGAGAGACAAGCTTATAGACCATCCTAACTCATTCCTGGCCGAGAGTTCAGTAGATGGCTTAGTGGTGATGACATGGGCACCATTTCTGTCTATAGGATGCTTCCAAAAGCTCACAGAAAATGGTGTTGAAAGATATGTTGACTTTGATGTACAAGGATGAAGGTTACTGATTTGATGGGATAAATGGCATGTGCTACCATGAGAATCACTTATTGCTCAAGGTGCATTTTCTGTGAACTTCTTGAAGTGCCCTCACCTAAAACCATTATCTGCTTCCCTCCATAGATATTCCCTTGAGGGCTTGCTATGCATCAAGCATACAAAAAGCGAAGCAGACAAGATTCTTGGCCATTTTTCCTGTGAGGAGACAAACACAATGATTGGTGATCACAAGCAAAGCTGTGATCAAGTAGGGGGTTGGGCAAGGCTTCACTGAGGTGTGATTTCTAAGCTAGATCCTGAGAAGCAGCCATCCGTTGGGAGTGTGCTGCTGGCTGTGGAAGCCACTAGTCCTCAGCTGAAGGCCAGGAGGGTCAATTTGAACTATGGAAAGAAGAGCAATGTGGTTGGAAAGAGTGAAGGGAGGGACCCATCGCAGTGGAAGACGCAGGCGGTGGCTGAATCTTCATTCCTTTTATTTATTTCAATAAAGAGTTATGGAGAGAGGGGATGTAAGTAAGAAAAAGAGTAAGAGAGAGAGAGAGAAATCTTCCATCCATTGGTTCACCACACAAACGGCCACAATGATTGGGTCACTGTGCCGGTGTGGGAGACCTGGGTTGAGTTCTGAGCTCCTGGCTTTGTTTTGGCCCAGCCATGGTTATTGTGGCCATTTGGAGGATGAACCAGCAGAGAGATCTTTGTCTCTCTGCCTTTCAAATACATTTTTAAAATAAATAAAAAAATTTAAAGGCAAAATTTGAGTAAGCCACGAAAGCAGCATACAAAGAGACTGTGCTAGCCAGAGGATTTCTTGAAACCTGTGTTGGTGCTTAATACTCATTAGTATTCCCTGCCCCTTTATTAGCTGTACCCCAGTTTTCCAGATTCTTGTCTCTATATACATCCAAAAAGAAGAAAAACTACAGATTTGCTTCTGTCATCCCTGGCAAGAGACATCACAACCCATTGTCAGGAACAATGAGAGAGGCTCTGGGTTCTAGAAACTACTCCTGTGGAGTAAAACACTTTATTGAAAGAACACGTTTATTACAAGAATACTTTTAATACAGGTAGTACTTGGGATAGTGTAAGATGTTCTTAGCGTGTAAAATAGTTGTTAGCATTAAAACAAGTCACAAGTCATGAAAGCTCAGTGAATGAATGGTCCTTGGGAAGCTGAGGGGCCAGCCTAGAAGGAAGGTGAATGTTCACCCCTGGGTTCACCCTGACAGCCAGGTGACATACAGAGGTACTTCCAAACATCTGAAACTCATGCAGAATTTTTTTTTTTCACAATATATATTTTCAGTGAACTCTTTGAGAACTCCTATTTATAAATGTAATTCAAGAAAATGATTGCCCTCAAATAAGCTTATTTGAATTCTGTTTTTCATGAACTTTTTGGGGTAACCTTGTATTTATTCATGTAGTGCCTTGCTATGGAATTTAGAGATGGTCATTTTGTTTTTGCTACTGCAAATCTCACCTTTGGAATTTCCTTTGGAGTCGCTGAGATAGCAGCATTAATCTGGTGTGTGAGATAAATTAGCTGTAGGACCTTCACATGCAGTAGCAGACAGAACAGAGAGGAGTGAAAAGAATTGATTTTAATTAAGCAGAATGTCTTCAGCAGTTCCAGTCAGCTCCCGCCCACAGATTTTTGATGCTAAACATAGCCCCATCTAAAGTGCTGGCATCTTCATTCTGTGCCTGAACTTCAGTGAAGAACGGCAGTGATGTGACAGTATGCACTGGTGAAACACAAACTTTGGAACCTTTCTCCTTCAGCCTCTTTGTCTGCAGTAGCGCTTTAGTACCTATATGTGGAACAGTGACTATCAGTTCACATCAGGGAGTCGGATCCTGTTCCCTTTTCTCCCCCCTGGACTCTCATACAGGGTCCTCCAGCAGGACCAGAGGCAGGCCTCACACCCTTAAGGCTTCATCTTTAGGATTTTGATATCATGTCTTTTGGGGTTGTACGCACACAGAGGTTGAGAGAAGTTTGGAATTTCTGCCCCTTAGTAGGCCATGCTGCCTATGGGGTACCCATGAAAGCCTGTACAGTCATGATGCGTTTTATTAAATCGCTATAGCCAGACAATGACAATTATTATACTTTAAGTTACAAATACTTGAAAGGAATAAATTTAATTAATACATACTTTTTTTGTTGTTATTTGAGAGGCAGAGAAACAAAGGTCTCCCATTCACTGATTCACTCCCACATTACCTGGGAACCAGGCTCCCAATCGTGGCATCTCACACCAGTGACAGGGACCCAACTACTTGTGCTGTCACCACTGCCTCGCAGGGTCTGCGTGTGCAAAAAATCTAGAACAGGAAGTGAAGCTGGAACTCAGACCCAGGCACTCTGATAAAAGACGTGGGTGTCCTAACTGTTGTCTTAACCTCTGTGCGGGGCAGCCATACCCAAATATTTTTAAAGTATGGATTTTGTGTTTCTGCTCTATGACTTTTGCTATCTTTAATACACTAAGATTACATCTGATAGAAGTTGGACCTCTGTTGGTGGGGGCCTCACGGCCAGTACCATTCTGGAAGAGTTCCATAGCACATATCACTGCTGGCCTGACAAGGTTCTCACCTTGTGTGATCCGTTCTTTTGCTTCGATGCATCCAAATTTTTTTTTTTAATGCATTCATTGGAGGTATATTGAATCACTGATATCTTAAAAACTACAGATCCATGCCTTATCTGAAACTGCAGTGGTGTTTGTTTTGGAATTCAAGATTTTAACAAAGCTATTGTAGAAAGGTAATATGATGCATCCACCGTAAATAATCTAACAGCCTCAGCAAGGTTTTGCGTGGCATCTGAAATCAACAGCATGAGTATTTCTGCAGCGAATCATATGAATATTCACAGGAGGCAGGACCAGTGGGCACTGGAATAACCCCTGTCCGTAGACCAAGTGTTACCACTGAAAGAGATGGCTGCAATCGCCTAGTAAAAGCTTGCCTGGGCTTTGGATTTAGGACTTACAGATGTGGATCTGGATTTAGAATTTGGCCTCATTAATTCTGCCAATTTAGTTAAAACAATGTTGGCACGGATGTTTTGAGTAATCGGTCTGAAAAGTAACAGGAGATGTTTTTGCTAGAAGGACAAAGGGACCAGAACGATAGGCAGGCTGCCGTCTTATGAAGGAGTGAGGGCGGGGGAATCAATGCCCATTCCTTTGGGTTTTGCAGTTACGTCATTTATCACATAGGCTAACCAGAACAAAGAGGGTTTTTCTGCTTTCAGCCTTTTAAGTGCATCAAAGACAGGTGGCCAGAAGACTGGGCCTTGTTACCCTAATTACATCTTAGCCACAGGGGCCTGGAGGATTTTAGGACAAGAAATGAGGTTGATTTTCTGGGATGATAAACTTACTGTTGTCCTGGTCAGAAAATTTCCCTTCCAGCCCCACACTTCTATGATATCATGCTATCTTCTAATTAAGTATATGGGCAGAAAGCATTTTAATATTTTATGAGCGAAGTAGCTGCATACAGGGCCTGACAGGGAGCCAGTAATTATTCACTCTTTTGAAGATGTTCGCAGCACTAGCCAGCAGCCACTCACAACTCAGGATCTCTTTCCCGCTCCCCCCCACCCCCCGGGTCACCTCCGGAGCTGAAGTTTTCAGCTAAGTCAGGGAAAGGTAAGTCCCGGGAGGCGGGAGAGCTGGCATCTCTTCTTTTGGGCCTGAGGGATGGCCCCTCGCATCTGGAGCTTTTTGAGTATGAGGGGCTTTCTGTTTATCTACTCATATCCCATCACATGACCCGCATGATGAGGTTGCTACCATCAAGAGTTCGCTATCATCAAGAGTAATAACTGCAGGGGGGTAAGTTGGAACAAAGTGGCACTGAAGTTAATAGAATGTCAAGGTATTGCAGAAGTCAATTTTGGTTAGAAGATTTTCTTAGATCTATATGTGCTTGGCTTTGTTAGACAACAGACAGAATTTACAGGAAGTTGGAATCTATAACTTTAGTGAGAGACGCATGCAGGAAAGCAGAGTAGAAGGAATACGTTAGATTCCTGACCACATCAGTGTTGAACCATTTATGGCTGCCCCCAACCAGAACTTTCCTAAGCAATTAGAACTTTATCTTAGACATCATAGCTACTCGATAAATGTGAATATCTGATCAAGTAAGAACATAGTCCTATGATGATCTATAAGAGGTGTAGAAATGTAGTTCATTTGCTGACTACACACACACACACACACACACACACACACACACACACACACACACACAGTATTATGGGCTGAGCCGTGTTTCTTCCAAACTCTAATGTTGAAGTCCCATCCCCTAGAGAGTGCCTCAGAATGTGAGCTTATTTGGAAATAATGTCTTTGCAGGGAAAGCTAATGTAAATTAGGTTATGAGGGCAGGCCCTAACTCGGCATGCTGGGGCTCTTAAACAAGAGGAAATCCATATACTTGCAGAGGGAAGATCGTGTGAAGACATAGGGAAAAGAGGCCTTCTACAAACCTGGATGGGAATTTCAGAAGAAAGCAATGTGGTTCACACCTGGGTCTCAGATTCCTCGCCTCTAGTCATGTGACAAAGTACATTTCTGTGGTTTAACCACCTGACCTGTAGTACTTCGTCATGGTGGCTCTAGCAGAGTCCTACACTGAAGTCTGTGAGGTGTGGATGTGGAACCTATGGGAGAATTCCCAATATAGATTCCAATCTGTGAATCCAGCTACACTAGGCATCTTTCATTTCAGACAATGCTTCTCCTTGATGTCTTCCAATTTGAAAGATTGCTTTTTTCCCCACTTTTTAAAACATCTTGAATGTGTTCAGCTTCACTTAAAAAGCTTGCTGAATGAGTTGGATACAATGCTTTGTCCACGAGTGAACACTTCCTTCAAGTTATCACAGGTGGTCCTGCGCTCCCACAAATAGTGGCAGGAATAATGTGGCAGGAGCTCTTAAATAGTGCTCTTCCTGTTCATGTCTCCTTCTTTGCTTTCCTTCCACTCAGAACAAGTTCAAGAGCACCTTGGCAGGAGAAAAGAGGTCACTGGGGCCAGCACGTGGGATTTGTGGGCAGAGGGAAGGGCAGCAAGGAGGCATGCCTGTGAGCGCATAGACCTGCCCTCTGCCCCTTCAAGTGAGTGAATAAAGGGACCAAGACACAGACAAGCTCTCATCCTTGGATGAGTACCTTATCCTGAAAAGAATTTACCTGATAACAGAGACATACATACTATTTCACTGTAAAATGGATACAATTGAGTAAATAAGGCATAGGCTGTGGTATTGCTGGCATGAACTTGACTGTATCACTGGGGCATGCATAAGCCAGGGTAAGTGTAGGCTACAGCATCAGCTGGCAAGTGCTGGGACTGGGGGAAAATCCTGTCAAGCTAAAATGGAGAACCACCTGGAGAGTGCAAGATCCAGGCCTGGGACTGGGCCCAGTAGGGAAACTGTGTGCTCTGATGGGTTGCAACTCCCACTGTGAGCAAAACAACCAGGGCTGGCAGCAGACCTGGCTTGATAAGCAGTGGGACTCACTGGCACGAGTGTGGGTTGGATAGTGGGGTCAGTTGGGTTGAGCTAGGCTTCAATGCCCATTGACATGTAGGAGAGCTGATTGGGTTGTGGGACAGAGTGGACCAGTCTGCTACACAAACAGGCAAGCACAGGAACCAAGGCTGGGGAAGGCCTAGTGGGAGTTATTAGGGGTTATTTCAGTTCCTGCTGGTATACAAGAGGGCCGAGTGTGGTGGGTAAGGTTGGGCTGGGCTGCAGCACCCATTTGTTTACGTAAGAGATGTGACCGGAAACAGAACTGACCCCAAAAGACCAGTGTGTGCATAGGTCGATGTGGGTGACTGACAGAGCTGGACCTCGTGCTGACAAAGCACCTATAAGAGTCAGGTCTGGAATCACTTCAGACAAGGTTTCTTTCAGGATCCACCCCCCCCTCCACCAACTGAATCACTCAAATTAGAACTCCAACCATGGGAAGAATTGTAGGATCTGTGGTCTGACTGTACAGTGCATATATCAGAACTGGGCTACCTCAATGGCTAAGATGGAATAGTGGATAGCATATACAGATGCACATGGAGGATATGGCATTACATTGGGGGCCTGCAGAGGACATTTGGTACCATAGCAGAAGAAAGAGGGCAGAACAAATTGGACAATTACCCCCAGCCAAGTGTTGACAGCAAATATCTGGGCAAATAGAGACTCTAAGGTGGACTGTGTCAGCCAATGGATCTTGGTAGGATTTCCTCACCCTTGGATTGGGAGATTGACAGCATCTCAGAACTATTGAAAGAACTTGATCGGTACCCTTGGAGCATGCTCTACACTGAGGACCCTGGGATGACATTGGGTGGCCTTTGCCTACCCTTGTGTAATAAGATGGTTGGAAGGCTGGGTGTGGCTTCTCTCCTTATCTCCCACCTCCCGCAGGTACAGGAAGGAGAAAAAGAAAATTTGGAAACAATGCTCTCACCCACCTTTCCCTAGTCCTTGGCCCTTCTCACCCTAATTAATTATGTAAACATCATCGAAAATAAAATTTTGAAAAGATAAATACACAAAAGACCAAGGGAAGCTCGTAGCTGTAAGGCAAGAGGGACCTAAGCCTGAGAGTAAAGCAGTAAGCATGCCTTGAAATCCCGTGGCTCACTAGCAGAGATGGAGCTTGGGGGAGGAGCTTCAGCCCTCTGGCAGCTTGGACAAAGATAAATTCTATTAGTGCCACAGTTCCCAGTGTCTGTGAGGTAGGAACCGACCGAATGCCTGGGGCAGGCACAACTGTTCGTGACACTGAAGGCAGAGAGAAATCCTCATCTTGGTGGCGTTCTCAGATTAGATTGTTTCTCACATTCCTTTTCTGTTCAGTATGAACCAGTGGCGTAATGCTAAGATTCATTTTGCCAAAAGCAGATTCATGGAGTTGGCAGGGGGAGAAGCGCTAATGTAATCAGCGTTTAGTGCAAGATCAAAGGGAGTATGTACAGAAAGGAAAACCACTTTGTAGTTGCATAATACTATTAAATTTATCAGGCAGTTTTAGGAAGTGGTCATATTCCACGTTTTATTTTGGATTGACGGGATCACAGAGATTTAACACTGCCAGGGACTTCGGTAGCCAAGCCCCTTGTTTTTATCCAGATGGCAAAACTCAGACTCAGAGAATGAAGGCTCCATGGCGATCAGGAGTGGAGCAGGAGCTGGGGTATATGTAGTGTTTGCCTCTCAATGTAATGTACTTAGACATCAAAGGATGCTTAAAAGCCCAAGCTTGAACTCCCGCTTTCAGAGGTCATTAAAATGTTGTTTGTAAAAATGCTTGCTTTGGGGGGCACTGAGCCGTGTACAGAGAGGTATCTGTGTAAGGCAGTGGCTTTTATCTGTGTCTGTCTTCTGTTATGTTTTACCTGTTGACACACGAGAGGTCTGTTTTTCCTAATGGCTTTTACTCGGTTACCAGGGTTCATTATTCTGTTACCAGTGTTATTTGCAAACACTGTCTCTGGTTGCCAGTGAATGCATTTGTGTAGATGTAAGAGCATTTATTCATTTGTTATTTACAAGGTTGGAGAACAGTGGAGGTTTTTTCTTTTTTTTTTATGAAAGAATGCTTTTCAGTTTAATCTTTCTTTTGGAGAACCCAAAGTTACGGTATCTTTGCTGTATCTTTGTGATATCTTTGTGAAGCGAGAATTCAGAAGATTTGATCCTTGTTAAAAAAAATCCAATACACTTTACATCTTAAAAACAGAATTAGACAAGGTGTAGGAAATACCTTGTATTATCTCAAATCAAACATCCCTTTAATTGGTGACAATTATTTTGTAACTGCACGTTTGGAGAAGGATTCAGGCAATATGCCCTTACAGTATTTGAGTGGAGTAGGATTCTAGCACTTAAAAAAAATGGCAATAAGGTGATCTCTTTTTCCTCCTGAATTTTGCTGCTGGTGTTTTTGATCTCCAAAGCTGCAGGTTAACAAAAGGGAAAGGGCCTACTACTTCTAGCTGTCACCTTGCAGTTCCAAAATCTGGACCTCTCTCTTCACTGGATGTATGGCCTATGTCCTTAAGGATGCCAAAGGAATCTCCTAGCAGATGGGTGCTCCCTCCATTGCCCACAGAAAATGAAGAAGAGTTGCATAGGACACGTAACAACAGATCTGAAGGTTCTGATATTTGACTGAGTGCTAGTGTCTGTTTTTACTACCCAGCTCCAGTTCAGCAACTGTCTCATTCTGATCCCATGCTATCCAAAAAGGAATATACAATATGGTAGAAAAGAAACATGTACACCTTTAGAACATCACTTGAAGTGATTGCTGTGTTTGAGGCTTAGGGAGGGTTTTTGTCAAGGTTCTGATTTTAATATTTTAGAATAAATAAATGTAGACAGAAAAGTGAAATTTGGTTCTTGCTGCTTTTTCTTATGTCACTCAAATTGCCAGCACTTTGAACTGTTGATATGATCTCCTTCTTGGCAATTTTACATCAGTCCCAAATTCTTTCCAGACTCAAGTTATATTGCTTAATTCTTCATCTCCTATTCAAAAAAAAAAAAGGCTGTGGTACCCAGTGAGAGCTGGAATGAGTGTGGGTCATTCAGGCTAGGCATCACTACCTGCCAGCAAGTGCCAAGATTAGGGGATGGTCAGTATGGGTAGCGGCACCCACCTGCACACACAAGATCTGTTGCTGGGGGTGGGTCTGGTAGGAGAAATAGGGGAACTGCCCAACTAGGCATAACTTCCATTGGTGAACATGAGAGCTGGGGCTGAGAGCAGGCTAGACTAGACTAGGCTATAACACTGTTGGCATATGTATGAGTTGCGTCTGGGGTGGGCTGGGCAGGGCCAGTCCACAGCACACACTAGCATGAGTGAGAGCCAGGACAGGGTAGAGGCCAGAGAAAGTTGGACTGAAATGCCCGTCAGTGCGGACTGAGGGTGGGCCTGGCTGGGCTAGGCTGCTGCACCTGCCAGCGAGAGCTGGGATTGGAAACAGACTAGGCTAAGCCAGGCTGTAGCACCTGCTGGTGAATGCCAACACTGGAGGCAGGCCTTCTCAGACTAAATGGCAACACCTGCTGGCACACAAGACCCAAGGCTGGGAGTTAACCTGTTAGGGAAACTTTGGGAACTGCCTTGTTGGACTGCTGTTTGCACTGGTGAGTGTGAGAGCTGGGTCTGGAGGCATTCAGGCTAGGCTAGGATGCTGCACCTGCTAACTTTTATGAGAGACAGAATGGGTGTTGGCTAGCCAAGCTAGGCCACAACACCAACTTGCAAATGTCAGGACTGGATGTGAGTCATGTCAGGCTTGCCTACAGTACCCTTTGACAAACATAAGATACGAGGCTGGGGACAGGGTTGGCAGAACTGTGGGTACTCCCCTGCTAGTCTGTGCTTATTGCTGGTGAGCACAAGAACCAGGGCTGGGTGCAGGCCAGACTGGATAGGTGGAGGCACCTATTGGTATACATGAGGACTGGGTCTGGGGGCAGATTGGGCTGAGCTAAGATTGGGGTGTGCATGAGAGCTGGATAGGCTGTGGGCTGGGCCAGGCTAGGCCATAGAGGCATGTACAAAGACTAGGACTGGGGTGGGTCTGATAGGGGTTAGGACGGGTTGTCATGCTAGGCTGCAACACCCACTGGTGTGTGTGAGGACTGGGTCTGTGGTGGGCGGCTGGGCTGGGCTGCAGCACTTGTTGGTTCATTGACCAGACAGCTATAGCCACCAGTACGTGCGTTGGCTGGTGCAGGTGACAGACTGAATCTGACCCTGCATTGGCTGATGCACACGACAGTCGAGTGTGAGGTCACCCCAGGTGAGGTTTCTTGAGGGATTCCCCAACTAGACACTGGACTCAGACCGTGGCTACAGGGAAATATCACAGGATGTGTGATCTGACCCTTAGAGTGCATTTATCTGGACTGGGCCTCCTCAGTTGCTAGTACCTGTGCAGTGGACTGCTAGCATGTCCAGGTGCACATGGGGGATATGACAGCGAGTGTATCTAGGCCTGCAGGGGACATCAACTGCCTCATCAGAGGCTGGAAAGCGGAACAGGTTGGACAATTCTCCTGGCCAAGCTTTGCAGCATGCTCTCGGGTCTGTGAATGCACTAAGGTGGACGCTGTCAACCAACAGACCCTGGAAAGATTTTCTCAACCCTGGGACGATGAAACCAACAGCTTCTCAGAACTATCGGGAAACAAACAGACAAACAAAAAATGAAGTAATACTCTCATAACATTATTCCCCACGTTGGGGTCACTAAGACATTGTTAGAAATCACCCCCATCCCTGGGTGCTGATGTAGTTTAACAGCAAAGAGCAGCTCTATCCACTGACTCCCCTGTGGGCTCAGGAGGAATAAAACCCTGAAACATTTGTCCCACCCACCTTCCTCCAAAGCTGACCCTTACCACCTTAATCAGAGGCCCACATGGAGGTGTATCCCTTGTAAGCAATATTAAAGAGAAAATAAAAAATTTTTTAAAATATATTTGTTGAGACTTGAATATCTGTCAGATGCTGTATCTTTTTTTTTTTTTTAATGTAGCAGCTTGGTTCTGGTGTGGTAGCCTAGCAGCTAAAAGTCCTCACCCTGTTCTAATTCTGGCAGCCCCACTTCCCATCCAGCTCCCTGCCTGTGGCCTGGGAAAGCAGTCAAGGATGGCCCAAAAGCCTTGGAACCTTGCACCCGTGTGGGAGACCTGGAAGAGGCTCCTAGCTCCTGGCTTCAGATTGGCTCAGCTCTGGCCATTGTGGCCACTTTGGGAGTGAATCATCAATGGAAGATCTTCCTCTCTGTCTCCCCTCCTCTCTGTATATCTGAATTTCAAAAAAAAATAATAATAATAAAAAAGAGTAAAAATTTGTAACAAGAGTTCATTTAAAAGATTATTTATAAGCAAAGTGATAAATTTATGAGAATACTAAAAAAGAAATCAGTTTTTGTAATAATTGTAACTACATGAAATGTGCCAAATCAGGCATAGAGCAAAAAGAAATAGAAACTATTAGGTTTGAATAATTACAGAATATTATTTCTTGAAATAGTTAGAATCCTTATTAAATTGCTTTTAGTTTAAAAAAAATGTACTCAAACATCCCTGAGAGTTCAAGGCAGATAATTCAGAATAATTCGAGATATCAAAAACCTCATCTTTTTCATTTCTGTTTCTCTGGTCCTTCGCCTAGGGTCTAGCACATAGAAATGTTGCCGATGTTTAATGCATTCGTTCAGCTGAAAGGATTCTGGATCCTTTATGAATTGGGAATGCTTGCCTTGCTCGCTGCTCCAGTGTTCACAAAGGCCTGTCTGGCATTTATTTGCCTTGTAGGAGGGAAAAACTGTAAGTGATCATTCTGTTCTCTTTGTATTCTTCCAGGGATATTTTGCACCATTTCCCTCTGCACGTACGCTGCCAGTATCTCGTACGATTTGAACCGGCTCCCCAAGCTGATTTATAGCCTGCCTGATGACGTAGAACATGGCTACAGCTGGTCTATCTTCTGCGCCTGGTGCAGTTTGGGCTTCATCGTGGCAGCAGGAGGTCTCTGCATCGCTTATCCGTTTCTCAGCCGGACCAAGATCGCACATCTAAAGTCTGGCAGGGACTCCACGGTATGACTGAGTCTGCACACAAGGCCCCACCAGCGTGCGGGCAGCTCCTGCAGGGAGCAGCGAGGAGTTCCTGTGGGATTCCAAGCACAAAGCTGTCTTCCCCATCCTCAAGGGCCGCCTGCCAGGCCTTTCTGGATGACTGCTATAAAAATCTTGCAAAACCTCCCAACTTTGCTAAGGACAAGACTACTGTGGATTCAAGTGCTTTAATGACTATTTATGTTTTGACGGTGAGAAATCAAGAGCAGTGCCATGGAATATTCCTGAGCAGAGGGGGGCAAAAAAAAAAAAAAAAGGAAACCGCACCGGAAAGATTTGTATGACTTCCACTTGTTTCAGAAAGTTTGTACATAACAGTTACCTGAGAATCATTTCTATTTGCAAAAGGATTCAGAACAAAGCAAAGTATAATTTTCTTGTCGTTGTACCATGCTTGTTGAATTTTAACGCAGCATCTTTGGAACTTGTCCTAACGGGGTCTTGTGTCAGCATCCAGTGTCTGTGCGTTTGTGGATGGTCCTTGTCACAGGAAGATTTCTTCTGTTGCCTTCTTATTTTTTTAATTGAAACTTCTCCTCTGTCTTTGTACTGGAATCAAAATAATAAGAAAAACAGATCAACCGTGCAAGAGTTAATCCGTGACGCTATGCAGTATGGTTTGAAGTCCTGTCGTTCGAATTCTGTCTCTTTATGTTAACTGGATTTCTGCATTAAAATGACTGCCCCCTTGGTAATGTGGGTGTGTTCTCCTGCGTCTCTGAGCTGTGTTGACAAGTCTCCCTAGCCACAGGGGACAGCTGAGAACTCTGTTGTTTGAATGACGTTCTTCTTAAGGCAGTTTACTTCATTTCAGTTAAATTGTTCTTAATTTTCTGTAGCAACGACACACTCGCGATGGACAAAAGGTGTCATTGTCAGACTCCTTTTAAGTTGTACTTTAGTTTCTATCTTTGTCTCTCTCTCTTCCCTTTTCACCGTGTGTCTGGTATTACAGCACTTTCATAAGTTCATGATAAGTGGAATTAGAAGGGACGTTTATGTTGGTGCAAAAACTTTGAAAATTTTGGAGGATACGTGGCTTCTGCCCTTGTACTCGGACGTCTTGGGCCTAGTGATTTTTCGGTGCTGGGTGCAGATTAAAATCACCTGATGAATCCTCCCACTGCCCCGAGACCCCCCGGCCGTGTCACTCAGAATGTCTACAGCTGAGCTGTTATTTTCTTTTTCTTGTGGTTAACAAGAACCCAATCACTTGAGCCATCAGCACTGCCCCCAGGGTCTGTATCAGCAGGAATCATGAGCTGGAGCTGAGGATTAAACCCAGCTGTCTTAATTGCTGTGCTAAATACCCTCTCCCCACTCCTCTCCTGCTCTTCCATTTTCTTTCTGAAAACTGATTTAGTACTCTTCCAAGGAAAGTGGTCATTTATTCCCTCTCCCAGTCTCCCCCAAGAACAGCCTGCCTTCGCAGTGGCAGCACCTGCATATTGTCAGATGAGCTGTTGGGCAGAGGCTTGCTGGAGCTGGTGGTTACCCAAGCCCTTTCCCGTGCTTCCGGGTGGAGCTGAGGCTTGTGGGTATGTTCACTGTCAGTCTCACAGGCCTGCTTGATAGGCTGCTCTCCTTGGATGCGATCAGAGAGGTAGGGAAAGGGGCTATTATTTCTTTTTATGACTTATGCGGGAAATTCTCCAAGCCACAGAGCTCTTTCTTTGAAGTCTTTTAAAGATCCCCGTTGAAGATGTCCAGACTCTTGAACATTTCTATTCCAGCCACCAAAGCAGTGTCTGAGTGAGTAACTTTTGAAGTTTCTGAGATGTTTCCTGGGGGTTTCAGGTGAAAAAGGAAAAAAGCCTGCCGGTGGCGGAGGTTGAAGGGTTCACACACCAGAAAGATTTGCTCTGAAGCCGGGCGAGTTCACTCCGGGTTCGTGCGTGAGCTGGCCACAACGGAGCCTGCTCCCCTCCCTTCCCAGCCTGGGTGAGCTTGGAGCGGGGAGTGCTTTGTCTGGCCAGGTTTCCTAGCCCTGTGTTCACTGTCACCGAAGTATAAGACTTGTTGCCAGCGTTGTGGTTGTCATGGGGCGTTTGGCCGCCCTTCCTTGTCCTTTTCCTAGGGATATTTTCTTAATTGACTTGTGAATGATGAGTAATTGACATGGCTGCACACTCCTGTGCAGGGCAGAATAATTTGCTGAGATTCTTTGTTCTCTGCAGGTTCTTTCTGCCTCAGTCTGTTTCTGTATGTCTTTGCCTTGGGAGATTTTTGCTGGGCAGGCAGCAGAGGCGGCTGTTGTGGGGATATGGGATGCGAACCAGTGGATGAGAACTTTGTCAGTATCTGTTCGTGTCTCAAACTAAGAACCACCACCAGCACTACAGGGCATTAAAGAAAATGCATTTTCTTGAACTATAGTCCCATTAGTTGCACAATTCACTTGATAGCATTCTTTCTCTTTATTTGAGGTTATCCTCAGCAAAATAAAAAGCACATCGTTACCTTTTGGGGGGTAAGGCGTTGCCACTTGAGCATTTACCCTTTTGCAATTTAAGTCTGAAAACATCCTAAGTGCACTGCATAGGTGAGCTGCAGGGCGTGAAGAGGAGGCTGGCAGAATGGGCACTTGGGCAAAGGGAGGCCCATGAGCCTGCTTCAACCATGCAACCATCCGATGGAGAGTGGTGTGTCTGGGATACTCCTCAAGGACACTGCCCTCCATGCCAGTCCTGCTCAGGCTCTCAGTTCAGGACACCTGCTTGCTCTGACTTTTCCCGGGTCTCGGCTTCAAGGCATCCCTGCTGGAGGTCCTCCGTGGACATGAACGTGTTACATTGCTTTGACTCCTGTCCCGATCAGTCCTACTGCTATACTGCACGTGTTAACTTAACAAGGAAGCACATCATTGACTGTTCCGAGGACTCCGGCCTGTTGATGCTTTCTCTCCATACTGCCTGGAGCACAGTAGGCACTCTTAAATCTGTGAAATCAGTGAAATCAGTGAAAGTGTCAGAGTAGTGCTTGAATTCCCCTCCTCCCTAGCTAAAACTAACTCCCATGGCAGCATTTTTTAGGCTATTAAAAACAGCCAGTAGGATGAGACTAAATGGAAAAAGGAGATAGCTTGGCCAGCAAGTGAGCCTCATTAGAATAATTAAAGACACTATTAACCCAAACTAACCTGGATATAGCTTGAAATGTGTTATGAACGAAATACTATGGAACATTTATTTGATGGCTCAGACATGATTAAGTTAGCAACCTCAATATGGTTCAGCACCTACACTTGCAGCTTTCTCATTTTTGTGTGGTTATATTTTATAGCTCTAGTTGAAATTCTGAAAGGAATGCGTAGGAATGACTTCCTTGGAATGCAAATCGCTATACTGACCAAGAACTCTTAAAAATCGCATTTAGACCTCTCAGGAGCCTTGTCCTTTGACCAGAAGGAGATGAAATTCTACGTGCCACATGGCAGTCATAAATGCTGGCAGATGCTCAGGGCATCCATTGCATACTGGGGAAATGGCCATCCAATATATTCTTTTCAATATGCAACTTGTGTTTCGTCAGCCTTTAAAGTAAGAATTTTAATTGTTTGAAACCCTTTCAGAGTATGTCTGCCTGAAGCCTCTACAAGAAGAAAATGAATTGATTTGCCATAAAATATTTGTTCTGTCTTTGTCTCCTATTTTCCTCCGCTTTGCCACTCTTGGTAAAATATTGCCTGCTATGGATACGGCACCATGTGGTCTCAGGTCTGTAAGTGAATCGCTTTGCAGGCAGAAATGAGAGAGGTTCCTGGATACAGGGTTCAGGAGAGAAGGGAAAGTGGTGCAGGTGAGTGGTAACAAAGGCTGTTCACTAGAAGGAGAATGAATTTTAATCTAGGAATAAAAAGCCACAAAGGGTTTAAAGCATAATAATGTGTTCTGGTTTTTTACTTTGAGACTAGCAGCTGACTGGAGGTGGAGAAGCCAGTGGGGGCAGAAAGGATGTTGCTGGAATCCAGGACACAAGAGATGTCTTGGACTGAGTGGATGGTGATTGTAGCAGTCAGCTTTTCATAACTAAAGAAAAGGGGGAGGGTCTGGTGTGATAGCCTAGCGGCTAAATCCTCACCTTGCGTTCTCTGGGATCCTGTATGGACCGGTGTCCTGGCTGTTCTACTTCTCATCCAGCTCCCTGTTTGTGGCCTGGGCAGTTGAGGATGGCTCAAAGCTTTGGGACCCTGTATTCACATAGGAGACCCGGAAGAAGCTCCTGACTTTGGATGGTTCAGGTCCACCATTGCGGCCACTTGCGGAGTGAACCAGCAGGTTTAAGATCTTTCTCTCTGTCTCTCCTTCTCTGTAAATCTGACTTTCCGATAAAAATTTAAGAAAAAAAAAATTTTTTTAAAAAGGAGGGGCAGTGAGTATGGCACAAGTAAGGTTTTTTGGCTCATGGTTTGAAGGTTCACAATGTAAGAGGAAGCCCCCATAACCCAAGTGTTGGTTTGACACCCAGTAGGGCTGGAGGTGGCAAGCACAGAGCCCACACGGCGAGGGGAGCCCGCGAGGAGTCAGAAAGCAGAATAGGTGGGATTCGCTCCAGCTAGTGGGCTCAACTCTCTCCCCAGACTGTGAGCAGTAGCTCAGCCCCAGTAGCCAAAGGACCTCCCACTAGTGCCCGGGGCAGATGGCGTTTCTGGCCTGGTACCATCAGCTGACAATGCTGAGGTTCCACTGTCTGCGTCCATGCAGGAGCCACACAGCAGCAGTGACGAAGATGGGGGAAGTAGGCGGATACAGCTTAGAGATGGCATTGACAAGACTGCAAGCTGGCTAGAAGAGGAGGGGATGATACCTAAGGAAATTTGCGGATTAGTCCACTGACTAAGGCACCATGTGGTTCTTATGCAAAAAGAGGATGGAATAATTTGAAATAAGAGGAAAATGTGAACTTGGTAAATTCAGTGTCACAGAACAGCATTGACTGAGTGGTGACCGGAATTGGAACCTGAGGATCGGAGCTTGGTCCAATGGCCTCAAGGCTCTTTTTCTCTGATTGATCCAGCTTCCAGCCAATTCCTCTTTGATTTCTTGTTTACCAGAAGCTGCCCGTGCTTGGGCTGCAAGTAAAATTCAGAGTGAACAGAAACTCGAAACGTGCCCGTTGAAGTGCAGGGGGAAGGAGCGTAGTGCCAGTGCGTGGATGACGGGGAGTGAGTGGGGACGGCAGGTGCCGCACAGTGGCCAGCCCCTGATAGAACTGCTCTTCCCTCTCAGAGCTCTCCGAGAGACTCTCCGACTCCAGCTGCAACCCAGGGCTGGCAGCTCTGTGACGCACGCAAGGTGCACACGCAGGCCGCGTTGTGTGCTGATCTGCCTCACCGGTGCTGACTGCTCACCCCGCGGACTTCAGGGTAGGTCGTGTGCGTGGGTGCACCCTACCCTCACCCTCCTTGGAAGGCCTGTGGAGGCACATTCCCTCAACTGCTGCCATCAAGAACCACCCCCCCGCCCCCCTACCCCGGGAATTCTGCGCACGGCGTGCACTGGTAGAAACCTCTCAAGGACAGTTTCATGGGGTCTGCGCTCGGTCTTCACAGGAAGGGCACGGGCTCCATTAGCTATGCTCCAGGAACACAATGGGCTCCTCGCCATCTCAGCCAGAGGTCAAGCTCAGGGTGTGTTGTGTTGTCCTTGAATCATAAATCGCTTGTTAGTTCCACCCTCCCGGCTTTGCTTGTCACTTGGACTGTGATGAACATAGCAAATACTTGCTCTAGAAACTTGGCCTTGCTTGGACTGAACTTCTCTCACCCATGCTCTCAAGCACCGTTGATAAAATACTCTACAGCTCATCACACTGGTTGAGCCAGTTAATCCTAGGAGTATAAAAAGGCCTGAATCTATTCATGAGTTTTTGTTATTTCTTTCCTCAGCCCTGTTTTCCTGCTTGTTGGATTATACTGGGTTGGATGCTGTAGACAACAATAACAAAAATGAAGCCCCATTCTTTTTTAAAAAAAAGTCTGATTCCAAGGTGGTGACAGCAGAGTTGCAGTGACTCCTAGGTCTCCTTCACTCTTGCCGATAGAAGTGAGAAATGGAAAGTGAAGTTCAGCTTCTCCAAGCTCTCTCCCGTTCTGTCTTTTGGCTGTGGAGACTGAGTCCCTCGGCTGACTGCCGCCCCATCTTTTCTGGGGATGTTCCAGGTCTTGCCTTTTACATACATGTCTTGTTATTACTGCTCCTATTTTGTGAATGGAAAAGCTAAATTTCCTAGAAGTTGAGTCACCTTCTCCAAGTGGCAGAACCTGTTGGTTTCTAGCTTGCTCCCTTCCCATATTCCAGCCCAGCACCCGAGTGAGCTACCCAACACCCAGAGGCTACGTCAGTGATGTGTCTCTAACCGTATCTGAGCCTCATTGTAAAGATTTTATACAGAAACGTTTGCATCTCTACCCCACCCCCTACATCTTTCATGATCTCCCTTAGAAGTTACAGCTCTGTCGATTTCAATCAAGCTGCTATATTTTTGAAACCAGAAAGAATGCCAGGCCTGTTTTCATAAGCACAGAATCTTTCCTTACATGACTGACCTTCAGGAGACCCTGGAGTCTGCAGTAGCCTAAAGCTATGACAGCACTTTTTAATTACCTTCTTGGCACTGCCCCCAAAGAACATGAGGAGAAAATCTCCTGTCACCAGGGCTGCTCAACGATTAATATTTAAGTGGGTAGGTCCTCTTTGTCCTGTAAACGCATCCCTGATGGCTTTTTTTTTTAAGTTGTTAAATGAAAGCAATTATTCAAAAAGTGAGTTTGTACAGCCTTGTGGTTAGAAAGAGAATAGCAACTCAGAGATGTGCGATTATTCGTGTTCGCTTTGTGACCGTCTGGAGGTGTGGGCTTGAAGGTCAGTCATCTCGCCGGCTCCTCTCTGGAGACATCTGGGCGCTGACAGGCTTTCCAAGGATGCTGACAATAGCCTGCCATTTCTAAAGCCTGAAAAACATTTTGTACACCCCTAAACACTTCCTTCTGCAAGTTATGTACAAGCTAATCTAAAAATCATAGCTTATTTAATGCATCTGATGTTGAGTTCATACAAGGATGCCGTTCAAGCTTCTTATTACACGTCACTGAGAGCAGCACTTCATCTTCTGCTTTTTCTTTTAAAGATTGGTTATTGTGCAGTGAACTAGAAAAATCAGAAATCCCCAACAATACAGGCCTTAACTATGGAACTACATGCATGGAGCTATGGAGGTAGATGCAGGCTGTGGTTTTCATACCCATTGAAAACAGGGAATTAAAAATGGTAGAATTACGGAGAGGAGAGACAAAGAAAAAGATCTTCTATCTGCTGGTTCACTCCCCAAATGGCTGCAATGGTCAGAGCTGAGCTGATCTGAAGCCAGGAGCTGGGAGCTTCTTCCAGGTCTGCCATGCACATACAGGATCCCAAGGCTTTGGGCCATCCTTTGTTGCCTTCTCAGGCCAGAATCAGGGATGGGAGGTGGAGCAGCTCATATATGAACTGGAACCCATATGGGATGCTGGCACTTGGAGGTGGAGGATTAGCCAGTAGAGCCATCAAGCAGGACCTGACAATAGGGGATTAACCCAAGCTCTCTTAGCCAGCCCCTGGCAGGTGGTCTCACTGAGCAAACTAGCCAGCCTGATTTTGAGGCTACTCCAAGTGTCTGGAATCCTGCAAATGTGTCAATGAAACACTGGCCTCTGCTCTGTATGCCTTGGCTGCGTCTCCAGTAAATTACTATTGTGCCCACATGTTTCACACATGAAAGGGACTTGGGAATTGAAACTAAATCAGCTACGAAACATCATCTGAGGAGATAACACGTGTGTGATTAATGCAGTACTGACTCAAAGGATAAGCCAGTTTCTAAACAAAGAATGCTCCACTTAAAGCGACACTTGGAAGCATGTTCACAAGAGTGGGGAGCTGCTTACAGGAGGGATGGAGTGAAAGTGAAGGAGGAAGGATGGTGAAGGGAAGGGAAGGGCACGTGGAGCTCCATCGAGACACGCGGAGCCGTGCCGCATGAACAGTGCCCTGACAGCCCCTCCAAGGACGCAGCAGTGTGGGAGCCAGAGGAGTAAGAATGAAGAGGGTCGAGAAGAAATTTGGGGCAATTTCAATATTTTTTAAAGTGACCAGCCTGCAGGTCTGTGATACGCCTACCCGATCAGGAAGGTGGCACAGCAAATGTCAAGCTTTTACCTGGTAACGATTGAGTGGCTGGCTCTGTGCTGCATGATTCCATACATTCCAATGGCACTGAGGCAAAAAAAAAAAAAAAAAAAAAAAAAGAAATCTTGCCTCAGGGAAAGAAAAGCTTTTGCTTTTTTGACTGTGACATTGGCATGCATGCATTTGGTCCGAGTGATAGGGAACTTGGTTTTGCATTCTAGCCGTTTTTGGCTGTGCACACTTGATGGGCAGATGGAAAGTAGCTTGTTTGGGCTCCGAGGGGTGTGGACTACATGGTAAGCTAACTGTGTGCTCAAGCAATGAGGGAATAAATGAATGCAGTCAACGCCACGGAGATGGCGGCCCCCGGGCGGTGTGACTGCCCCATGGCCTCTATTTCTCAGTGTTCTTTTGCTGCTGCCACTCAGAAGTTCCACTGATGACTTCAAACTTCAGCTCCTTGTGGTTTCCTTGGGAGCAGGTGCACAGTGGCAACAGGGTTATCACACGGATATACATGGACACAGATTGAATGATGCAGTCTGTCCCCTGGACCATCCAATTTGTCAGGTCTGTATTCAGTGACTAGCATGTGCTGGAAACTGATTTCAGTGCAGGTTATAAAAGCGAGCACATCAAATAAAGCCATTACCCTCAGGGTGCTGCTATTGCAATGGCAGAGAGAGAGAGGCAATGGAGACACACATCTTCTTTCGTTCTGGTGCTGAGCGGTTCTGTGAAAGAAAAAGAAGCTGGGAAGAATAGAGTGAGAAGGAGGGTGATAGGTTCATTTATTGAAGATTTATTTTATTGATCTGAAAGGAAGATTTACATACACATCCACAAAGAGAGAAAGAGAGAGAGGGAAGGGGGAGGGAGAGAAGGGGAGAAGGCGGGGAGAAAGGGGGATGGAGGGAGGGAGGAAAGGAGAGAGGGAGGGAGAGAGAGAGAGAGAGAGAAAGAGAGAGAGAGATTCTTCCATTTGCTGGCTCATTCCACAAACAACTGCAATGATGCAATGACTGAGGCTATGCAGGCTGAAACCTCCCAGAGCTGAAAATTTCTTCCTGGTTTCCCATATGGATGCTGGGTTTCAAGGACTTGGGCCATCTGCTGCTTTCCCAGGCACATTAGCAGGAAGCCGGATCAGGAGTGGAGCAGCTGGGATTTGAACTTGTGACCATATGGGATGGAGGCATCTCAGGCAGCAGCTTAATGTACTATGCCGCAGCACCAGTCCCAGTGTGATAGTTCTGACAGGGAAGTTAGAGTGGTCTCTCTGTAAGGGACATTTGAGCAGACATTCCAAACAAGGCAAGTCCTTGAGGGAAACGTACAGAGTAAAGGAACGAATACAAAGGCCTGACATGAAAATGAACTTGACATGCTTTGAGTCAGCTGAAAATGGAAGAAAGGGGAGAAGCTAAAGGATGGGGTGTTGTGGGAGCTAGATCAAGTGCTGTTTGAACAAAAAAGAGAGCCATTGGAGGACTTTAAGCCAAAGAGTGGTATACTCTGCTTTACATAAACAAAAACACGAAGGGTGGGCATTTGGCACTGTGGTCAAAATCCCGCCTGGGAGGCTCATCAAACTGGAGGGCCTGGGTTCTAATCCCTGCTGTACTCTGGGTTCTCATTTCCTGCTAATGGGCACCCTGGGAGGCAGCAGATGGTACTGAGTGCCTGCCACCCTCGTGGGAGTCGTGGATAGGATTTCTGGCTCCTGGTTTTGGCATGATCTAGGCATGAGGGGGGTGAATCAGTGAGTGGGAGTTCTCTGTCTGCTTTTCAAATAAGTGAAATAAATAAACATTAAAAAAAGACAAAGGAAAAAGAAAAGCCTGCTGCTATTCCAGTAAACTCATCTTTCTTGTTTTCTGAATTAACATTCAGAGGCTGGCAGTGAGAACTGGGGGCTCCCTGGCCAAAATACATGGTTCTTATTTCCACTCTGCCAAGGTGAATGCAATCTCAGACAGTCCAGAGCTACCAAGGGCAGCCGTCAGAGAGGGCCGGCAAGAGAGAGCATCAAAGAATTGGCCAAATAAAGGTCGTGTGCCTTGTGGCGGGAGGGGCCCGGAGCACTCACTTCTTCGTCTCAGGCTTGCGAAGGCAGGTCCTTGCAAAGGCGCTTCATGAAAACTGACAGTACGGAATGATCGTGGTGTTCAGAGAACACGGTTACACTGCAGATCTCCAGGATCTTTCCAACATGATAAATCCATGGACACTAACAAAATAAAACAAAAAAAGGTCAAGCTCTTGACATCCCAAGGTGTGATTTTAGCTGTTTTCCTTAAATTCCCAACAACCCATCACTTTTCCCTCAAATATGTTTCTGGACTCCATTTGTTTTTATCAGTATTTTCTGAGAGTGGCATCATTTCTTTCTACTGCAAAAGGTCAGGGTTATTCTTATCTTTCATATACCCAGATGACTGGCCGGTGCCTTCCCACCCCCTGTCCAGCTTGCTTTCACAGAACTGGCAGCTGATGTTTGGGCACGGCAAGGTGACCCAGGACCATTCTCAGTGGGCACTCACAACACAGCCTCTCTCCTTGCTGTAGGGTCCTAAATGCTGCCCTCTGCCCCTGCCAGCTCCCTCCCAGGAGTTGGGCTCCCCAGTGCCCATTTCCGCCCACCTGCGCTTCGTATCAGACTCAGTCACTTGTCAGTGTCTGGCCTACATTCCACTATGATAGAGATTGGGAAAGCTGCTCTTCCGGTTTCTGTCTTGGAGAGGTGAGACTCAAAAGGAGGAAAACTTCCCAAACCTTAGAAACATGTCCATAAGTCACCAGGTGATAATGCAGTGATTTACCACCATGGTGTCCCCTTTGAATGTCCAACAGCATCGGTCATTCTCGCTCTATACTGAAACCTTCTCTAAGCAACCAAGCCTCCCCGTAGGAAATAATGCAGTTGATGCTTCAACAGACAAAAACCTGCTCTTCTGCCCGCCTTTGACAAGGGTGGTATGTCTGTTTTGAAACATGACTTCTGGGTAGTTCCCATTCTTCCTCTAGGTCTATCTGACCTGTACCTTGTGTGTTAAGCTGATAGTGTGAAATTGTTAAAGTCAGCGGGACTCGGAGGTCATCTTCTTCTTGGCCAGTGGGGGACAGGAGTTGGTGGGGTCTCTCTTCTTTTACTCTATGACCGGCTGCTTGTGGATGTCTTCCGCACAGCTCAGGGAGGGAGGCCTTGCAGGGCGAGATCCCAGCTTCTCGCCCTGCTCATCCACCTACACGCTTGGGTTTCCACCAATCCATAGAGTTAACTCCCCCGTGCTCTAAGAATCCAAAATACTCAGGCAGGAGTCTGGCCATCTATTCCAATGTGTTTGCTGTTGTTTGCGCTGATAGAAGGAATTCTTCCTCGGAAACTATTTTAAGGAGTTGTGAGTGTGTGTGTGTGTGTTGTGGGGGTTGTACCATGTAAGACTGGATTTTCACAGTGGAGTAGATGAACCAGGAAGTGTTTAGGGAGTAGAGGCTTCTGTTTTCAGAAGGAGGGCTGTGATCAAGGCCAGATGACAGCAGGATCTGCAGGTTTCTTCTATTGTATCCCAGTATTTGGCAGGTACCGATGTCCCCTAATTTCCCTGGGTACAGCACACATTGCTTTCCAAAAAATTCCTTCAAAGAGTCGATACACCACACTCAGCCTGCCTGGCACCCAGAAGTGTACTTCCCCACGGAAGAGGTGCCCTCCCACGAGTGCTCGTTGGCTAGGGGTGACAGTGCTGCTGGGGCTGGTGGCACTGGTAGTTATTTGCTGTAATTTACCCAATCTTTCCATGAGGTGATAGTTCTTCATGCAATAGATAACAGCACCGAGGGCTCACCTGTAGCAGGAGGCACTGAGATCTCTCAACGAAGGAGTCCAGGCACTCCAGGGATACGCTGCAAGCACTGCAGTAGAGCACTGGGGTGTGGCAGTTGGATGTGCAACTGGCCCTGTCTGGCTTCTCGTGGTCTGTGTCCTGACTATACGAGAAACAGCACCATCTGTTGGTCACTGGCTGAAAACACACACAGCAGCGCCGCCTCCTGTCAGGAGTCACTTCTCTGCAGGTGTTTGGCTTGCTGTAAACTTTCTCTTGCATGTGATGGAATATGGGTCATACACGAAAGGCTGTGAGCATAGGGTCTGCTTTTGCACTCAGATGGCTGTCAAACGAGCTCCTTTGGTGAGCACGGAAATAAAAAATAGTGAGTGAGGTCACTTGGTTAGGGCATGGAAGACATTATTGGCATGGAAAATCCAAATGTAAAATAAATGGTTATTCCAGTGAGGATAAATTACCACTGTGACTACAAGAGCAAGGAGCATGGTGGCTGGGTAGCAGACTGGCCTCCCCCGGGGTCAGGGCAAGCAAACATCCGCCCGCATACAGAGAGCCTCTTCTGAATCGGGGTCTCTAGGGAACATCCATCCCCTCTCTCCTACACCTGCTTTCCTGTCTGATCATTCAGTCCTGTTAGACCCCAACTGGGGCTTGCTGAGATGGACCTGCCTCCTCACAAAGTGCATGGTGTCGTTTACTCCAAGTTCTGCCCCTTGGAAGGCATTGCTTTCTTCATTGTCCCTTGCCCTGGGTGTGGCTGCAAAGCTGCAGGAGTTAAAATTTCAGCAGGGGCCAGCAAAACCTACAGAGTCATTCATCAGCCAGACTTGACGTTTTTCTTCCTTAAAATACGCTGGGAGATCCTGGGGGTGAGGGGTTGGAGGGGAGTGCCCTGCAAGGCTCGGGCACTGATGCCACTTCGGCTTCTGAGTGGGCAGCTCAAGACTGATATACACAAGTCCATCCTGAAGAGGGCGCTGCTGGCTCGATGTATCAGCATCCTCCCGGTTCAAGATGGGCAGGGGAGAGCACGTAACCACCCAGCGGCCTGTCCTCAGGGCCTCCGCAGCAACGTGGGATTTCCCAAAGGAGAATGATAACTTGCTAAGAGAGCTTGGCTTATTCTCCAGGAGTCAACAGGCTACAGCTCTGCTTCCCCAGTTGGGCCTGACTGTTTGCGTCACACAGCATCCAGGTCAATCACACACCCTGAGCGCCTTTAGCTCTCCTGGGTCATCAGGACCAGGCTGCAGAGCCGCTGATGGAGGGGCCTCAACTGACTGGGGAGCCCTTCTTGGCTCAGTCCTCCGTGAACAAAATTGACCCCACTGGTGGCATTGGCTGCTGCTCCAGCTGTCAGAGCTCTCTCAGCACCTGCGCTGTTTTGATTGGTGTAGGTCTCCCATCTGTAGCTCCTGCCAAGACAGGTATCTGAAGAGGAGGGCAGAGCCTAGGGCATCTGACCATGTACCTGCGAATAACCAATATCCTTCTTTTGTGGGGCAGAAAGCCATCTGGGGACCCTGTCACTGCTGGAGAGAGCTGCTCTAACTAGAGACTCAAGAACTGGGTGGGTCGCAGTGTAATTGGTGACAGAGAAAACTGGAGCAGTAAGAAGAGAACCTCCACGCTCTACCAGCACCATACCACCCACCCGCCAGCATCTGCTCCTGCCGCAGCCTGTTCTACAAGGCAGCTTTCCGTCATGGACAATAACTCAAGTAGGAAGATGATGCCTCTGTAATGTGAAACTGGGTTGGTTCCTACGAGACTTCCTACTCCCCCTCCAGCACATTAATATGTTGTGTCACAGATAAGAGCAACTGAATGCAAAGGGCATCAGTGGAACGAGCCAAACGAGCGAGCCTCAGCAGAAAGGAGACCCTTGGCACCCTTGGCACTCATGGGTGCGCTCTGCTCGCTTCTGCCTGCCAACGGCTCCTGCCTTGGAAGTGCTTGCTGCGTAGCTCGGTCTCTTCCAACCCTCCTGTGCCCAGTTCTCGAAGAACAAAGTCTTTTATCTATTCTTGTAAATCACAGTTACTTGGAATAGAACCTACCCTTAGTAACTGTGATTTTTTTTTTTTTTAGTTGATGTTTTTCTTTGTGCTTAGGTTTGACATGGTCTGCCCCAAGCCCACTTTTTCATAATTTTTTTTTTTTACTTTGAGTAGATAAAATGAAAAATATTTGGGGACACATTTGTCATCTTACTGCAGAGATGTCTGGCCAGCAATCGTGGATAAATTCTTCATTCTCTGATCTGCAGCCAATACCCCCTCCCCTCTGCAGACTGCCCCACGCGCTCATCTCAGGACATCGCCCCCACATTGGTCTTCTTTCTCCTGCTTTTTCAAGTTTTTACCTCCTTCTGGAGGATTCTCTTCAACATGAAAATACAGGCTTGCTAAGAAAAACAAAACAGAAGCGTTCTCTCGATTCCTCCTCACTGCTCTCATTTCTCCGGGCCCCTGTCGCACAGAATGGCCCCGAGCTGCCTGGGTTCACTGTGTCCGGCTCTTTGTCCGGTTTCTTTTATAAGCCCACGTCAGCCTGGTTTTGCTCCCTCTGGACTTCCACTACAAGTCCCAGTGTCAAGGCTTCCATAGTCTGTCTCATTACTAATCGCTCCATTTCCAGTCCCTGTCATGGTTGGCTGCTTAGCTGCAGTTACAGGGGGTGACCACTGGCCCCTGCATACCCTCCCAGGCAGTCACACCCTTGGTTTTCTTCCTACCTTGCTGGTTATTCTTTCTCCTTTGCAACGTCTGTCAGTGTTGCAGCAGAGTGGGAATCCAGGCCTCTACGCCGTCCTTTTCTTTATGACACTCAGTCCTTTGGAGGGCTCATCCTGCATAAACGCATGCCAATGCTGACAATTCCCCAAGAAGAGCTGAGCGCACCTTTGGCTTCAGCTGTAGCCTCATGCTTTCAATTGAGTACTTGACATCGCCTCTTTATGTTTAATGCACATTTCAAAATTAGCAAGTCTAAAACTGTCTAGCAAGTGACTCTCAACTAGACTTGCTATTTTAGTCTGTCTCAATTAGGCAGGTCTCTATTGGACTGTCTAGACGAGCAAGTCCAAATGTCAACTTCTGATATCTCCCCCAAAACTTCCCCCCACCACCACCCCACGCAGCTGATGGCAACCCCTCGGACTAGGTGCATGGTTAAAAACCCAACCCATTGCCATCTCTTCTTCCATCATAAGCAGATCCTGAGGGAGCTACGTAGAAAATACAACTGGAACATCCACTTGCCTCCTACCACCTGTACTGGAACCCCACCCAGCTGCTCAATTCTAGCAACTCCAGAACCTCTGCTGAAGGTACCCACATCAACAGATTCCCTCCGATGTAGCAGCACAGCTCTTTTCTCCTAGTATGATGTAATCCATCCTCTTAGATGTGCTGCGTGGATCAGTTGGCTGTGTTTGGAATTCTTCCTCCCAGGGCCTTAAGCCTTGCCAAGCACCGCCCTTAGCTGCAATGCTAGAAGCAATATAGAAAGGAACTGTGTCTGGCAGCATAGGAGGGTGAGTGGGGCTTGCAGCATGCGTCACCCAATCCCTTTCTGCTTCTGTTTCAGTGTTCCGGGTCCCCATTTCCTAATGAAACCCCAACATATCACAGGTACGCTGTGAGGTCTGGTGGTACACACACTCCACCACTCAGGCAGGCTCTACCTCTGAGGTTGCTTTTCAGCCATCCCAGTCTTCTGTCTACCAGAAGCTCCCCTGCTGTGGTCCTATCATCCCCGCTGGACCTTGACCCATCAGTAGCCCGGGTGCTGCTGGCATCCTGGACCCCGGTGATTCTTTGCTGCAGGGGCTGCCCCACAAGGCCTTGCAGGACACTGGAGCAGTAACTGTGACCTTCACCCACTTGAAGTCAGTCACCTCACTCTTCTCCCCACAAGTTGCTGTAAACCAAACTGCCTGCAGGCATTGTCGGGCATTCCCTGGAGGACAGAAGAGCCCATGGCTGCAACCACTGCTTGAGCTCAAGGAGTGAGGACCGGGGAAACCGTGTTTTGTTCCAAGTTCTCGGAAGAGCACAGCCTGCCCCATAGTGCTCGTGTTCCAGGTTCTTGATGTATTTAGCATGACATAAATGCAGGAATAACCCATTGTTTCACTGTCATGTGCCATAGACTTTGTAAAATACAAGCTATACCCTTGCTGTCTTTAACCCAACTGAACAAAGCAGGCAATAAACAGATTCACATTTCTGGGGTGGCGGGAGGTTGCTTGAAACCTCTCTAAGTATCAATCAGACACAAGAGTTTCGGCTGCTGCTTAGCAGCCTCAATAGCAGAAATGGACCGTATTCAGAAATGACTTAAGCAGCTCTCTTGGCTGACAGGAAGGCCAGAGAGCAGGGCCTAGCTCCCCGGCCAGGGGCGCTGCTGCTCAGGCCAGCTGCTTTCTCGCTGGGTCTAGAGGATGCTCTGCTGCTGCCACTGGGCACAGTTGGCATAGCACACGCGGCTGAGTGCACCCTGACGCCAAGGACCCAGTTCCAGTCACACCCTGGCCGCATGGCAAGATTTCAGGCTTCTATGTCAGAGTGCCGAGATGCCTAAGAAGGGAGCAAGGGGGGTGTTCAGCTGGCCCGACGGCAGCCAGAGCCCCGAGCCACTCTGCCGGGCCACTGAAGGGAAGCAATTCGCAACTCGCACTTCCATCTTTTTCTCAGTGAACGTCAGAAACACACTGAGCTTCCTACATATGAAAGAGGTGACAGTGTATTAATGCTTTTAAGATAAAAGCAAATTCCGTTTTCTACCATGTTGAAACATACTGGCTTTACTCAAATTCCTCTTCTGATTGTTGCTCTATATAATGAGATATATAACCACAGACAGCAAATAAAAAATATTTTCATTCCAATGAAGGAGAAAATTAGGGGATCAAAAGTTAGGTTTAATATCAAAAGAAGTTCACATGTAAATTGTTCATCATTTCCAAACATCTGAAAGTTAAAATATCACCGAGCTGGTGTTGACCGTGACACGCTCATGTCAAGCCCTGAAAAGTTTAAAGTTGAAGTTTTGCAAAGGACCAATTTCTGGCCAAGCAGATCTTTCCACCTTGTGACAAAATACAAACTTCAGAGTCTCTTAAAATATTCAGTAACTCTTTTTTGTATGCATGTTATGCAGTTGAGAGGAGAGATTCTAAGAACCTGTGTCAATCAGCCATGTCTCTGGGGAGTTTGCTCACTCAGAGCTCTGGGGCCGCCATGCCGCTGGCGTAGAGTTGAGGACCTGGCTGGTGGCAGGCTTCCTACGAGCCGTAAGGATATGCCTTCTTATATTTACACAGGAAAGCGTCTGTTTTTCCAAGGCTAACTTTGTAGCATTCCGTCGGGACCAAAGAGCCAAATGGTGACATCTGATCTAAGTACTCCTGGTTACTGGTGTTGAAGGAGGATGCCACGGTCCCTGGGCTGTCCATCTTGTCTTCAGGCTTTAAGCACCTGCCAGTCCCAGGTCCGTCCATGTGGCTGCCCTTGGCATCCGGAGGAAGGCCGCTCTCCGCCTGGCTGGTGAGGCGCCTGTAGTGATTTTCACCAAGCAGCAGGACGATGGTCCCGCCAGCACGGAGCACTCTGTGGCAAAAAAGGAAAATGAGCACGAGTTCTTCTTCTGTCTCCTTAGACAACAGCCCCACTTTACCTAAAATATTTGGTATTGCTGATTTGAAATCTCATGCTGTCCATTAAAATGCAAGGATGTTTGGCAGTTACGTAGCATCTGCCATAACGCACGTTCATTGGAGTGATTATGAATCCTTAAGTACAAATCTCCTTTAATGATCTAGTTTTACTCAAAAGGCAGGCGTCAACGTAATTTCGACAACGTAATTTGTAGTTGCATCCTAATCCATGATTGTATAAAGGAAAAGGCACCTGGCAGAATCCTGAAGAATCTGCACATACTAAAGGCATAGGTCGATGGCAGGAGGAAGTCACGAGAGCTCGGGGCAAGGACGAAGGGAAGATGAGCAAAAAGCAGGCAGAGCTTGAGAGGGCAGCTCTCGGAGGAGAGTTCTCGGGCCGGCTCACTCAGCCCAGGGCTGCCCGGCTCTGCAGCTGAGGCAGTGAGCAACGCAACCCTGCACGTGGCTGAGAGCCTCCTAGGTGGGAGGAGGGGGCAAGTGACGGGTTTCTGGGCATACATACCACATGGCATGTGGAAGGAGGGTGGGGACACTCCCAGGAGAGGTGGGTCATTCCTAGAGGCTGGGATCTCAGTTCTGAGTCAAGGGACAAGCAGGAGGGATCCCAAAGGGACAGTGAGGGACTAGGGCAAGGTAGGGTGCAGGAAGCAGGAAGCACAGCAAGGAGAGGAAGTCAAGGCACTGAATGTGGTCCATCGTGGCAGGTGATTCAGGGTGGCAGGAGGAGGGAGTGGTGGGCGGAACAGAGGGCAGGCTGGATGGGTCGATACCCTAAGTGTGGGTTCCAACAGACAGCCGGGTGTGCAGCCTGGAGTGGCTGAGCAAGACCAGTGTCCAGGGCACAGAGCGGATTTCCCAGGAGTAAAGGGTACACGCGGCTATGAGGGTGGATGGGATCACTGAGGTGGCAGAGAACAGGGACTGACGAACAGAGACTCCACATTTCAGGTGAGGACAGGAGGAGCAGCCTGAGCTGCTCAGATTTCCTAAGAGAAAAGTGGAACAGTCATTAATGTCACCGAGGCAGAGGGAGCCAGCCTCAAGCGGGGGAAGAAACAGGCTCCCCAGTGCCAGAGGCGGGGCAGTGGACATCCAGGTTTGTTATGAGCTCCGGTGATGACTGGAATGTGAAATCAAACAGAGCCCATCTGAGGGAACTGCGATCTTGGGCTGTGGGAGCAGAGAAGAGGTGTTTGACAGTTGTAGGAATCAGAAGTGTTGCTCAGAGAGAGGGGTCTCGGGTAATAAAATCAAGACTTAGGTCACTTAAACGCAGATGTGGGCGTGGCGGTATATAGGTTAATCCTCCACCTGTAAGTGTCAGCACCCCTAAGGAGCCAGATTATGTCTTAGCTGCTCCACTTCTGAGCCCGCTCCCTTCTTGTGGCGTGGGAAAGCAGGGGAGGATGGGCCAAGGCCTTGGGACCCTGTACCTACATGGAGGTCAGGAAGAAATTCCTGGCTCTTGGCTTCAGAGCAGCTCAGCTCTGGCCATTGCAGCCATTCGGGGAGTGAACCAGCAGACAGAGGAGCTCTTCCCTTGCCTCCTCTCCTCCCTCCTCTCTAAAACTCTGCCTTTCAAAAAAACTTAAAAAAAAAAAAAAACAAAGGATAACCCCAAACAAGAATGAAGATCTGTCTCTGTCATTCTGCCTTTCAAGTAAGTGAAAACAGAAATAATGAAAAATACTGAAAAATAAAGCACAATGATCTTTTTTAATACGGGATATTCACTCAGCTAATAAGATGAAGTGAGGATCAGAAGCAAATATGCAAATTACCTAGCTCGGTGACTGAAATAATAGGTCACTGTTTCTTACATTCAAATGTCAGGCAGTACTGAAAAATAGTTTTTCTGAATCAAATTTAAAGAGTAAAAATGATAATGGCATAATTGTATCACAAGTATAAACTTCTCATATGAAATCTTAGAAAAATAAGCTACAAAAATCTGACATATTACTACGATGCAATCAGATCTTTAACTGAAGAATTATCATACGTTTTGGTTAAGTGTCCCAGAGCCAAAAAATTACAGAAATAAGTTCTATGACTCACCTCTCCATTTCTTGCAGAATTCTTTTAATGTCTTTTGCTAACTTAAACTTTTTCCCAAATGGAATGTCAGAAATAATAACATCAATGCTTTCTGATGGCAATGGCAAATCTGCAATATAGAAACCAGAGAGTCTGCTTACAATAAGGTTAAATATTTATAGCCTAAGTTATTAAAAATGGATTTTTTTTGCATTTTAAATAAAATTTAGGGCTGCCGGTTTTGTTTCTAAGCAATCACAGGATTCTCAAATGCTTTCAGAATTACTAATGATAAATACTAGTTACTATATTTTCTGTATTTTGTTACTGGGCAAATATTTTTTTCAGGTATGATAAAATATGTCGCAAGCAGAATTTAAATGAACCAGAAAACTCAACTGTCTAAACTGAATATGTGTATAGGAAGTTGCCAGGCCCACGAATATATTAAGTTACTTAGAAAAATACCATATTCTACAGATTCTATTCTGCTTTCCCAAATGACACAATTTTCAGTATTAGTATCTAATTCTGTAGGGATGTAATAATATTTAATAATCTTTCCTAAATACCACAAGAATTCCTGTTGACAAATTTTAAAATGAAACAATAAATTCTGTGTTTTGGCTAATGACCTCTCCTAGTTCAAACCCTGACGTGAAATTAGAGTGATAGTTAAATAAAACAAAACAGGGTCATTAATAGGTCTAAGCAGGAGTTTTTTTCCCCCTAGAATTTAACTTTATGAACTTAATTGTAGAATTAACTTATGGGACACCCTAACTTACTTTAGAACTGAATTAGGACACAACTATGGCAGTCCTCTACGATTTTTCAGAATGACTGAAAACAGATAAAGAAATCATAGCACATCTTATTTATGACAAAGAATAATCTAATTGCAAGGTGTTTTTGCTTTATATAGCACATATACATACATAAAAAATACACTAGTTAGTTGACTAAAATAATTGCTTTGCTTGTCACCTTAATTGTAAAACAGTATTTCAAAAACTTTCCTGTGGGGAGGGTAGGTGCTATGGCTCAACAGGCTAATTCTCTTCCTGCCAGCGCCAGCATCCCGTATGATAATGGTTTGTGTCTTGGCTGTCTCGCTTCTGATTCCAGCTTCCTGCTTATGGCCTGGGAAACCAGGCGAGGGTAGTTCAAGTTCTTGGAACCCTGAACCCATGTGCAAGATCGAGAGGACACTCCTGAGTTCAGGCTGGCTCAGCTTTGGCTGTTGCGGCCATTTAGGGAGTAGATTAGTGGATTAAAGATTTTTCTCTGTTTTTCCTTCTCTCTATTAATCTGCACTTCAAAATAAAAATTAGTTTTTTTAAAAAAAGTTTTTTTTTAATAAAAATTCAGCATGTATAGATATTTATACACGTATACGTTCAGGTTTACCATAAGAAGTTAAGAATTTAACTTATATTTCAAAATACCATACGCTGAATAATTTCTAGCACTTTCATTCTCAAAAATGTCCCTATTTGGATAATTCTATGATGATACACTCTAGATGGAGACTGCAGTTGGCGTGTGTAAGATTAAGCATTATGGATTTTTAGATTAGGAAGACATGGGAATTCCAAGGAAGGGTCTGGGACATCCCTGACCTTCTGGAATGAGAAAAAGAACAACAAAGACAGGAAAAACCTCAGCGGCAGCAGGCGAGTGCAGGAATGTCACACTCCAATGCAAAAACGTCCCAATGTGTTTAGATTGTGATGGAAACAAACAGAAAGTTACAGAGCCACTGTTGATAACTTACAAGGTGACATCGAAAAATATTATTGCCAACTGAGTGTCATTTTACCATAGACATTTTCAAATATGAAAAAGTTAAACGTTTTACTAACCAGCCTTTTTTGGGGAGGGGGGGTGGAAATATAAATACAATCCAGACATTTAAGAGATGAATCAACTGAGGAATAAAAAAGTTAAGGCAATTTAACTCGAAGACCAACAGAAGTACTTTTAAATAATTGTGGACATTACTGTCGTGAGAGAGAATGTGAATTTCGTGAACTCGAATGCTATATGGAATGACAAGCAGCAGAAAGTGCCATGGGAAAGAGAGTAGATCTGATTTTGTTGTTGTTACTAACTTCAATTCTTCAAAAAAGCAAAGCTAATTCTTTCCACATCCCATCTGTCAGATCCTCCGCAGATTTTCAATGAAGGCTGAAGAGCATGCAATCAAGGTTACACAACTAGTTCATGAAACAGAAGCGTTTATAACACCATTGTTGGACCCTGGTTGATACAGGGAGCAGTTATTTCAAAGTTCTTTCAACTGATAGCAGAAAAGCAGAGGTAATTTACTGCTATGCTGAGTTACTTAAAAAAAAAGGAACTACTATTTATTTTTTTGAAAGACTTACAGAAAGGGAGAGTCAGAGAAAGAGATTTTCCATGTACTGCCTCACTCCCCAAATGATCACAATTGCCAGGACCGGGTCAGACCGAAGCCAGGACCAGGAGCTCCCTCTGGATTTGCAAAGTGGGTAGCAGAAGCCCAAACATTTGGATCATCATCCACAGCTTTTCCTAGGATATTAACCAGGAGTCAGATCAGAAGTGGAGCAGCCAGGCCCAGTGTGGTTTCCTGGGGTCTAAATCTTTTGTCTTGCAAGCGCTAGGATCCCATATGGGTGCCAGTTCATGTCTAGGCTGCTCCACTTCCCATCCAGCTCCCTGCTTGTGGCCTAGGAAAGCAGTCAAGGATGGCCCAAAGCCTTGGGACCCTGTGCCTGCATGGGAGACCTGGAAGAAGCTCCTGACTTTGGATTGACTCAGCTCCAGGTGTTGTGGCCACTTGGGGAGTGAACCAGCAGACAGATACTCTTTCTCTCTCTGTCTCCTTCTCTCTGTAAATCTGGCTTTCCAATAAAAATAAATGAATGTAAAAAAAGAAAGAAAGAGAGAAAGAAAGAAAGAAGAAAGAGAGAGAGAAAGAAAGAAAGAGCGAGCAGCAAGGACACGAAATGGCACCGGAGATACAGATGGTGGCTTTACTCACTAAGCCATCACATGCTGGCTCCTGAAACATTTTTTTGTATTCAACTGTCTTCATCACAGATTGAAATTTAGTGATGTTTTGTATATTATAAAAATATAAAAGGTGTTGGTTAAGTGCCTGCTTCACTTAACAAGCTGCCCCATGTTTCGGGGCAAGTATGATTGGCATGGGTGTCACATGAAATTCCAGGTACAGTTTTGCTCCAGGTTTAGTGATAATACTGAATTGTGTCAAAACGCTATAGTGGCCCAGATTCATGCCTAAATGGGCACTTGTACAGTGCTGGACTGAATTGACAATAGTACTCACTAGATGTTTCATCTCTGACTGAAAATGCTTTTCCTGAATTTCTAAGAATTGTGGGGGGTATGGGATGGGAAGGGGAGAGGAGGCTGAACTTGAACTGGAGTTGATGCAGCAGATTTCGTTTGCGAAGTAAGATGACAGTGATACAGAGTGGACAACATGTAACTGCCCACAAAGGCCTTCTGCTGACGACACCAGCCAGGGGTCAAGGCAGTAGGCAAGGTGGGCATCAGATAACATATTGTGTCTTAAGAAAAATGTTCCCACTATGTCAGGGGATGCTTATTTAGCATGTCATCTTCACACATGGTGAAAAGAAGGGATGCTTGAGAACAAAGCACAATTGTTGCCAATAGTTTTGTTACAGAAATGAGAGGGTATCTTCAAAAATTTTATGAAAAATATATCCTATGAGAACACCATGCTTGGGTTAAAAAAATTATTTTGCACTAAAGTATACTTATCAGTGAACATTTTTAAAAATGTGTTTTTATGTTATTTGAAAGGCAGAGAGAAACGAGGACGGAAATGTCTTCCATCTACTGGTTCACTCCCCAGATGCCTGCCAACAGTCAGGGCTGGCCTAGGACCCTGAAACTCAGTGTAGATTTGCCATGTGGGTGGAAGAGATCCAAACATTTAAGCCATTGTCTGCTGGTAACCAGGGCACATATTGGCAGGAGCTGGATTGGAAGTAGGGGGGATAGGACTTGAATCACACATTTTGATAGGAGACATGAAAGTCCCAAGCAATGGTTTAACTGCACCAAACACTTGCCCCATTGACTTATTTTTCAATTCCATTTCTTCTATGAGAGGCTGAGTAGCTGAACTATCCTTGTTATCAAACAATGCGTGATAGTCCACAGAAGATCTGACTGGAAGTAGTAAAAATATATCCTTTTACCTAGCTAGCTCGCATTTTAATTCAATCCCCCTGAAATCTGCATGCCACAGTACCCATCTTCTACTAAGAATGTAAATATATCTGTAGATCAAAAACCAAAGGCCTAGCTAATAACTGTCACTTCCCAAGAGAACCCGCAACGTGACATTCATTTGATTCTGCATTTCCATGGTTACAATTTGAGAGTGCATTCGTACAATTTCTGCATGTTAAGTGGTCATCTCTTCTTTTACACTAGCAGAGGGTGTACAACAAGTGGAGTGTTACCTTTAAGGAGACAGAAGTCACTACCGCACACAGAGGGAAAGAAGAGCATCACTGTGTAGAAACACAGCTCCTGTTGGGAACATGCCTAATTTCCTCACACTGTGGGAGCATTCTTAATTTTCCTATCCACTGTGAGAGGCATTAATTCATGCTGTGTGTCAACCACCATATTTGGTTTATGTAATAAACCTTCACTGTTGCCTTGGGAAGTGCATGTTAGCATCTCCATATTGTACGGCAGAAAATACAAAGATGTCTGTTCTTATTTTTTTTTTTTCTTGCAGGACACAGTGAAGACTCTATTCAGTCTGAGTGAGCCCATGGCATCCTGATGACTACATCCAAAGGTAGGAGACTCTCAAGCCCATCCATGTTGGAAAAGGGATTTGTGAGTGTCAACCCTCTAAGCCGCACTGATGACTACAGCCCTCCAGGCAAAACCCAGTTCATAAAGAAAATAAACACTCTTACGTAGCTATACTATCCACCCGTGCAAGAGATAAGCAATAGAGAAGTAATTATTCAATAGCTATATGGGTCCCTATTGTTCACAAGATGTAAAGTTTCCCCTGGTTGGAAATTCAGCCTGGAAAAATGTGGTAACCAAACACCTTAAAGTACACATGGTACTCTATTACACAAAGTTATCATAAAAATGGAGAACTCATCAAAGAGAAGACTTACAAATGACATCACATGAAAGACATTTAATCTCAGTAGTACAGAGGAAATTTTACACCAATGTGCTGCATCTGTAATATTTTCAACAACTACAACAGAAAGAATCCACTCCGGTGCCAACACCGTTCTGGCATGTACACCATGGTGCCCTGCTGGCGTGGTGTGACCCACATCTGCTCTCCCCTCCACCTCCCCCTGTTCCCAGGGGGTACACGCTTCACACCCATGCCCTAGGTCTGGAATAGAGCACAGGAGTGATTCTCCCGTCTCCCGTCTCCCGCAGTACTGAGTCCCTTCTGACATCATTCTCCAGTATTCAAACATACTGTAAAAAATTCTGTCAAAAAAGTCCCTGACTAATGCCCTAGATCTTTCCTTTTAGTTACTGACCCATTTCTCTCCTTCCCCCACCTTCCCAAGCAGAAGATTCTACCAGCTGCCACTATGTGAGTCCTGCCATGCTCTCAGGAACCCATGTGCAGTTGGCCTCTGCTCCCACCAGCCTCCAGACACAGCCTGACTTTGGCCATCACAAGGCAGAATATGCTATCAGTCTGGCCTAGGACGCCAGCGTTTCCTACTCGGATTACTGCAATACTCCCCTAGTTCGTCTCTTGTTCATTCTTCTCTCGCTACATGTGCCTTTACCATGGCAGTTATGGTGTTCCTTTTGAATAGTAGGATTTAACTGGTTATCTGCTAACCAAAGGGAATGTTTAACAACCAAACAACAGTCAGGAACTTTGCCTGGTTTTTCAAAGTGAGCTCTTGTGGAGAATTCGATGAAAATGAAAACAGATAAAACTGCAGTTCAGTGTGTGGTAGAGGTCACACGGCCAAGTCAGGATTCTTCCCTTCACACTCACAAGATGCCTGAGGATGGGAAGGCCGTGAAACCCACCAGAGTGGAACAACACACACCCAGTGTCAGTTTTCTTGATGGTGGTGGGGGGGTCTCATCCAATGGCTTTCTTACAGAAACCAGGGCTCCTGGAAGGCTTATTTCAGTGCAAGCACCGCTCTGAGTGCTTCAGGAACTTGTGTCACGTGCACATTCGCATTACAGAGTATGGCCTGGAGCCGCGAGAGGCCAACCGTGAGCACAGCTTCCTCTTCGGAGGAACCTTACTGTGCTTTTACATGGCGGTTCTTCTGGTATTTTCTTCTATGGAGACTCATCCTCACTGCTTCTCCCCTTTTGATTATACATCTCTACTATCCATTCACTTTGAAGACGGGCTAAGTTTTCACATTTTGCTTTTTTTTTTTTTTCTTTAAGAGAGACAGGCATAAGTAAACAGGAGGGAGAGACAAAAAAAAAAAGGAATGAGAGGCGTGTATTAAGCAGCTAAAACCACGGGCCTAAGGGGTATCGGTCTGAGCTCAGCAGACTCGACTCCCAGCCAGGTTTTTCACTGCTCATTTGCCATGGAGGGAAGGGGCATGCCCAGGTCTGCCTTGCTCCAGACTTGCCTGGCTTTAGCACTGGCAGCACTGGCTAAGCAAACGGGACAGTTGGTTACCTCACTCCAATATGAGGCAAGAACATAGAATAATTCCGAATGTTTCGTCTGGTCTCTGAAAGCAATGAAGAGTGTTTGTTTTCATGAAACAGCTCTCCACATTTATCTTATATTAACCAATCCGGGTTATGATGTGAGGACTGGTTTAGATGCAACCAACAGATCTTTAAAAAAGTCATGCTTCTATCTCAGTGCTTCTACAGAAACACTGCTTCTACACTACAGAAACGCTGCTTACCAATCAGGAACGTTTGGAGAAACAGACAAGTTATGATAACTGGAAGTAAACTGGTTATTAGTCCACAGAGGATATAAGCAAAAAGTATTAAGTTAATTATTTTTGTATTAAGTTTCTAAATGTATTGATGTGTTCACTTCCCTCAATTTCTGCATTTTAATTTCTTACCTAAAACAGAGAGCTTCAGTAACTCAATTTTATCCTCGAGTCCTGCAGCTTTGAGGTTGTCATAGGCGCCAAGCAACTGGGAGTCGCTGACATCCGCACCCACATAAAACCCACCCTGGGGAAGGAAAGCCATATTTCAAGTCATTTGAATAGGACTGTTCTAAGTAGTTAAGAAAACCTACTTGTATTTCCTCCACAATAGTAAGAATTAATGTGAAATGAATGGAGTTTGAAAATTCAATTTAAAACATTTATATTATTCACTTTAAATAGTATTTAGTAGAAAAAATTGAAGTTTTTCACAAAATTTAAAAATCTGTTAATATTTTACAATTGCATACGTTTGGAGAGTCTGAAGATACGTATGATTTAGGTAGTGACTGCTTATTAGAATCCTCACATTCTCCAAAATTGATCAGAGTACTGAAAGAAATAACACAATTTAATTAGCCTTTCATAATCTATTTGAAAAACCTCATGATCTACTTGAAAATAAATATGATTAAAATAACAACCCTTAACTGGCTTATCTACTTGAAAACAATCAGTAAGTGGCTGTACTTGATACAGCAGACACACTGCTTAGTTCACCAAGGGTTAGGACTTACTGGCCACTCCTTAGCAGCTTCCAGAAGTATAGTTCCAAGTCCACACATGGGATCTAAAACGAACACTCCAGCCTGCAAACAGAAATGTTCAGTCAGTACTGCCCAGTCCAGCATACCAGGTATCACAAAAGGAAGCTGAAACTTGAGGACTACCATTCCAAGAGCAAAGATTCCTCTTTATGCTGAACTAGGAATGCAGGTCAGTTAAAGCCCTAAGGTCAGGAATGTGCTTGGCAAGGTTAAGGTGAGGAGAAGGCCACTGCTTCAGAACAATAGTGAGTAGGACAGAAATGTGGTGATGACCTCGCAGAAGTAGCCAGACCGAATGGTGTGCTGCTGGGCTGGGTTATACTGCATGGTGCCACACCCCACACTGCAGAAGTTTAAAACAAAATGGCAAAGGGCCTCTGCTTCTCTCTTTGGAGGCCCAGCTCATGTGCGAGGCTGATGCTGCGCTGGTCTGGAGGGTGTCACCTGGATGTGACTCACTTCCATTAGCACATGGGATTCAGTCCCCAGGGAAGTATATCCTACCCATCCCCAGAAGGCAAACAGGAAGCCTGGAGGAAGAGCATGCATTAATGCGTCCTCTGGGAATGCCATCATGTCAGACGTAAGTGCTTTAAGGATGCCGGTTCTGCACGGAAGGCTGGGAAGCTCTTGGAGCCCGAGTGTATGTAGATGGGGTAATGTGACATCACATTTCCAAAGGATCATTCTGGCTGCCGGGTGCTGAACAGACCACACAGAAGTGAGAGTGGACAAGGAGGCTGGTCAGAGAATCCTGGCAAGCGATGACGTAGCTTGAATGCAGAGCACTTTCGGGGGAAGTGCAGAGATGGGCTTGTATTCTAGGTATACTGTAAGAGGCAGAGCCCCCAGGATGGACTGAATATGCACTACTGAAAAAAGACAACATTTGCAGAGATCCTGTCTTGAGCAAACGGAAGAGCTGCCAGTCACTGAGATGGGGGGGAGCTGGGCAGGTGGAAGGTCGAGGGAGACTTCATTTTGAGAGTCCTCTTAACCCTGTGGGCGTCAAGTGAGTGAAGGTGAAGGGAGATGATCAGCCTCCAGAGATGAATCTGGGAAGTCTGTATCAGTCAGTTCATCAATCTCATTTAAGCAGCAGAACGGGTGAGATTATGTAGGCAGCAAGGGGCGTCCCTGGACCAGGCCTCTGTGGCCTCCCTTGTGGATGTCTGAAAGGCACAGGTTCATCTGCATGGACTGAGAGAGAAGAACCAGAGCGGTGGGCCTGAAACAAGGAGAAAAAAGGCTGTTTCCAGAAGGGGAGTGAGCACAGCATGAAAACACCGAGTGTGCAGACTCGGGGGCTGCTGCTGCTGCAGCCGGAGGGGCAGAGCTGAGAGGGAGGGAGGGAGAACATGCAGACCACTGCTCTGATTTTCTGCAAAGAGGAAGAGGCTGTGGTAGGTGAAAGAACATGTGAGTTTAGGAGATTTTTTTTTTCCAAAGAGGTGTGTGCACTGACAGCTTTAGCCCAGCAGAAAAACAGACACAAGTGGATGGAACCCAGCACACAAAGGAAATAGAGTATTCACTTACTTTAATGACACAAAAGCAGAATATGTGGATCCAGGTTCCAATATGCTTGCAGATACAGCAGACAGAACATATTGAGGCTCTCTTGTGATTCTAGTGTTTAAGTCCAACATGGAGCAAAGGAGTTAAAAGTATGGGCCAGGAGCTGGGTGGAATGACATCAGGTGCAATCCACAATGTGTTTGACAGCTGAGGACAGGTGGAGGGTGACACACCGTGGTCAGAGCAGACACCTGATCTCCTGGGAGATGAGCTGTGCATTACGGGACTAGAAGAAGCAAGTAGGAACAGCAAAGTAATGAACAGGACTCCCGAACCTTGACATATACAGGAAAACCCTTCTGGGTATGACAAGGCCCAGGATACCACTAAGCCAGGAAGCTGAGAGGCAGATTCTTCGTGGCCATGGAAGTCAGGAAGAATGACAACAGGGCTAATGGCCCAAGTGCTTGCTGTGGTGACAGCCTGACATCATGGGATGGCTTGTGCGTCAACAACACGGAGAGGCTCTGGGAAACAGGAGGGAGCCACTGTCTAGAAGGCGCAGTGAGGGCACGCAGGTCACCTACCCCATGTGCAGACCCAGCGGCACTCAGGGTGTGGGAGCCAAGACCTCTCCATCGCCCGATCTGCCTACGGGGCAGGCAGCGAGCTCACTGGCCGGCTGGTTGCTGTCAGGGCCAGGGGATACCTAATGGAAAGAAACAAGGTGTTCTTCAGGAGACAGACTCTTCCCCTGACACTACATTCTCAGGAGAGCATCACACAGAGCCTTCCCCAGGAAGGGCCATGAGGGCAAAAGGAATAATGATTGCAAACATGGTCATTTGCTTCCAAATGAATGCTAAGCTCATGAAGTGGGCCAAATAAGTAGTTTTTGCAAGCTGTGACCCTGGTCTATGACAACAACAAGTATCCTTAAATGTCGTTATTTTGCCACAGACCTTTTTGAGTCATGGCACGTGTGGACATGGACCAAGGCAGAGCAGTGTTTGTATGCTTCTCACGACAAATGTGATGTATGGAGCTGGATTTTCCTTGCTATGATGGGAGGAAGTAGAATTCATAGCAAACATGACAAATATGCAACAGGTGCATGTGATGGCTTCACTATCGCTGACACTGGCCCGCTCAAGGTGGAGCTGCCTACACGCTGCTCTGGGCATCGAATGCCAAAAAGGGCCCTGGGTCACGCTGGACAGTTGGACTGCAGGGCTGCCCACACTGTGGGTCACCACTGCACCCCCGGGGGAGAGCCCCACTAAGCATGTATTGGGACTTTAAGTTTCTCCTTGGCCAGGGAATCACATTTTGAGAGACATTTCCTATTCTTGGTATTAGCAGGGCACATGCCCAAGAAAACACAGTTTTACTGAATGTTACCTTTGGTCCTGAATCATAAACTTCTGACTTTTCTGAAAAATGCTTGTTTAAATCAAGACCAAGGTAACATTTCAAATTTGCAGATGGTTATAGAAAACCGTGGTGACACCAATGGCAGTTTGAAAAAAAAAATCATAAGCATACCTCTCTCTTTATATGAAATGACATTTGGAATAGAGGTTTAAATCAAACCAAAAAGGAAATAGTGGACTCTGGAGGCATGATAACCTACAAACAGTGCCCCCCTTGAATCTCAGCTCTGTGCTAGGTGCCTGGCTGGATGAATGGTGCGCAGAACCTGACCAAAGCCCCCAAGGGAAAAACTGGCTGGCAGGGGCCTGCAGAAGCTACAGATGGCTGCTGGATCCCAGTTGGTGAGCCCGTGGAACCCAGGAGGAGGCTGGTCTGCAGAGACCCGTGCCCAAAGGCGCAGGCAGTGAGCAGGCAGGTGGCCACCACGATGTCAGCGGGAGGACAGATTCTCCCGCCCCTGCCAAGCCCAGGGGTGCAGGCGATCTACTGGCCTCTTCCCAGATACAGGGTCCTGGCTATTTAAAAAGGCTTTGAGAACCACACTTTACCTCCTTTGAGTCAACAAAGAAAAATAACAATACATCTGAGGCGGGGTCCCTTCACAGCTGGCCAAACACTCAGCACACACACTCCCAGGGAAAACACAGCTCTCCACTATTACAGCAGAGACAAGAGCTTTCAGATACTTTCAAATACAACACACATGCTTTCCTAGAAACAAGTAAAAAACAAAGAAACACACACACACACACACACACACACACACACACACACACACAGCAACCTGTGGTTTTATAAGCTGAAAGTCTCCATCAGTGATTTAAAGTAGAGCATAGCAAATCTCTGCCACTCTTGTTAGTAGGAAGAGAATGTTTAAGAACAGCTTCAAAGGCGCAGTCAGTCCTAGGAAAGGAAAGGAAGAGAGCTGCAGGGTAAGCCAGGGAGCCGAAGGACATCAGCCAGAATCTCAGAATAGGAAACAAATGGAGATGAGCTTACATTTAAATCCGTTACATCACTGAAGAGAAATAAATGACGGAAGAAAAAGTTCCTGGGCTGGAGAAGTAATCATGTTATAGATTTAATACTATAGATTTAATAACTATTCTGACAACATCGGAAATACAGAATTCAAGTTATTTTGGTGAAAAATTGAGAAATTTGTGCATTGTTTTTATATAATACACAATTTCCGTCAAATTTTGGGAAACTTAACATACAGAATTTCAGTTCTTTTGCACCAAAATTAACTTTTTTAACTCCAGCTCCACAACTCTTTTTTTCTTTCTTTCTTTCAAATTTGTACATATTTGTAAGGCAAAAAGATAGAAAGAGACAGACATAGATTTTTCACTGGCTTGGGCCCGAATTCAACCACAGGCTCCCACAGCGGTGGCAAGGACCCCAGTCAAGTGGCTGAGCCATCACCGGCTTCCTCCAGGGTCTGCACCAGCAGAAAGCTGGAATCAGACGCAGAACCAGGACTCACTCCCATACCCTCCAACGTAGGCTGCAGTTTCCCAAGTACCGTCTTAACCACTGTGCCCAGAGGCTGCCCCCACAACCTTCAGAAGGACCTTTGTATACTGACCAAGGTTCCCACACAAGGAAGTGGAAGAGCCAGAATTAGACATTTGGACTAAAGATTTTAAAGAAAATGAAAATGGAAATCCTAGGTTCTGGGGCTATAACAACCTACAAGTAGCTCCCTGCCTCCCTCTGCTTGCAGCTCCATGCTCTGCAGTCTCAAGCAAGAAGCAGAACAGAACACACACACACACACACACACACACACACACACACATACACACACCCGGTAATACCACTGAGCTCTAAGGTTAAAGAGAAATCCCTTATAACATCCAAACAAACAAACAAACAAACAAACAAACAAACAAACAAAACCAGAGTAGCTATAAAGCAAGAGAAATCCAACTGGTATAGGCTGCTCACATCCAAGACTAAAGGACAATGGAACAGCTTCCACAGGTCCCCAAGGGCAAGGGACTACAAAGGCAAGATTCCTACCCCTGCAGGATGAGGACCCCGCATTCAAAGGGAAACATTTCAGGATATAAAGGGGTTCAGACAGTGCAAGATTCACATGCTACATTTGAGGAAAATGCCTAACAACAGACTTTAACCAAGCAACAAATGAACCGTATCAGAGGCCTCAGTGGGGAAAGACAGGGTGGGAAAAACCAAAGAGAGATACGTACACCTTGCAATGTGTTTTGTCTATAGGCATGTGTGACACACAGATCTACCTTAATGGCTAAAGAACAGGATGTGTAACATTAGTGCCAAGAACTTCTGGAAAAGAAGGGGTATCCCCTAAGGGAAGCTCTGATGCGCAATATTTCAGCTCAGTTTAACATTCAGGGGTTATGAGAGGACGGGGTAAAAATGGTCCCCTTGTACCAGGGGGCATAGCAGTATGGAAGGAAGAGAAGAGAATTGTGACAGGGTAGGGGGGCAGCTGGGGAGGACCAGAGGGCTTCATGGTAGACACAGTACTGCCTGTAGTTATAGCCATATGTGTTGAAGAGGAGAGCTGGGAACGGAATAAGAAAAAAATCCCCAATCCCAGATAGAATAATGGAATCACTAGTTATTAACCAAATGAACAACAGCAAAAAGCAAACAGCGTCAGGAGGGAGAAGGAGAGAAGGGATACCTCAAGTGTTTCTGTCATACACAGACCTGAATTCTCCCGCCGACAGGGACAACTGTGGCTAGTAAGAAAATAAAGCTGACGGTGAAACAGTGGCAGAGACCTCAGGCAGCAACACACCCTAACCAGGACTGAAGATTACAAAGGAAATTTAAGTTTAAACTGGTGAATCAAGAGAACGGGGACTCTAAGCAGCAGTGAAAAGACATGGCTCACAATGGGAGCGTCAGAACTCTACATCTAGGTATACCAGACTGCCGAGCACTGACAAAAAAAAACACACAGCAATAGGAGATTTTGAAATAGTTCCTCCAGGATGCAACAGAGAGTAATATAATAAAGCTAGTGGGGAACGTTTTTTGACTAGATAATAAAATTCTTGCATGTCTCTAGAACATCTGCAAAACTGATCAAGCTCCTAGCCACAGGAAGAAACTTGTGACTGTTGTTGAGGGACTAAGCTATTGTTACAATATAGGGAAAACCAGTGTGTGTGGGGAGGTTAGATGGGGAAGTTTCTGAGCCTAAGGAAAAACTTAAAAATAAATAAATCTACCATTAACAAAATAACAAAGGAAAGAGGTAGATTTGGGGCCAGCTAGGTGACAGAGCCCACCAGTTCACCACTTGTGATGCTGCTATTCAGTTTGGGTACCGGGTCTAGTCCTGGCTGCTCCATCTACTGGTGACCTGGGAAGGGAGCAGAGGATGGGGCCCCTGCACCAGAGTAGGAGACCAGGAGAAGCTCTGATTTCTGGATTTGGCATTGTGGCCATTTTGCGGTGAATCTCAGTAAATGGAAGATCTCCCCTGTCTCTCCCTCTCTCTGTAACAACAACAAAAATGTAAAGGTTTGGGAGTGTTCAGCATCATAGCATGGTATGTTAGGCCTCTGCCTGTAGGGCTGGCATCCCATATAGCTGCTCCACTTCCGATCCAGATTCTTGCTTATGGCCTGGGAAAGCGAAAGGATGGTTCACAGCCTTGGGACCCTGCACCCAAGTAGGAAACCTGGAAGAAGCTCCTGGCTCTGATGGGCTCAGACATGGTCATTGTGGCCATTTTCAGAGTAAACTAGCAATGGAAGCTTTCTCTCTGTCCTCTCTGAAACTCTGTTTTTCAATAAAAGTAAATCTTTAAAAAAAACTAAAAGCAGAGTTTCTATAGGTCATATATTTTTTTTTAAAATCATGACACCAAAAAACTAGAAATAATAAAATGTAGCCAATGTCTTATTTGGTTTCTTCATAGTCAAAATAGTCTCAACACACTGGAATATATTACTGCAGCAGCAATTTCAACAAAACAAAAAGTGGAAAAGAATAAGGAAAAAGGAGGAAGGGAAGAGAGAAAAAGTCAGCAGGTCATCAATATATATGTATAAGCTTTTTGTGGAAAGGGCTTTGTTATTAAAGGAATGAAACGTTCTCCTTACTTTAATTTCAGCGAGGGAGGCCATTGCCCAAGCTATGGTAGACCGCAGTCCAGCTGTCTTAATGTAAGCTCGGCTGGCTAAAGGCACCCTAGGGAGAAAACAGCCTGGTTGTAGACCAACTATTACTGTACACCAAACAACAAGACAGAAATATCAAACAGGGAACCTGTCTGCATCCGAGAATCATTTTAACACTTCCATCTCTAACTCTGAATGCTTTGACTCTATTATTAAAACACCTTCTTTAATTGGGCACCCTAATGAGCCAGCGTGATATTTCAGGCAGTTACGTTTTTTTAGATAACTGAAATTTAAACTTTCATGTGTTTCGCTTATTCAAGTTGCATCACCCATGGGAGCAGGCTGTTTTAGCCTCCTCTGTTGTCTCCAGGGAAGAGAGCATTTCCTGCGATCGATGCTCACCTGGGCCACAAGGCCTGGTGGTTTTGCAAGGACAGAGGACTGCGTGGCTGCTCGTCCTTGACGTCTGTTTTCTGTCAGTGTCACCCTTGGGTGTGTACTTCCGTACGTGTGCGCCTTTCTCAAAAGCAGCAGCACGACCCTGCACTAAGATCTGATGCAGACGGCTCCCCCGCGAGCCACCACTCCACTCACACAGCACTTCTGACTATAACCCCCATCCCATATTTCTTAGGCTTTAACTTATCCTGTTTGGACCCACAGCTCTGGTAAACTTTGCAAAATCTTGGAGGCCATATCCCTTTTAAACAGCCTGTGGCTTACCATGTAGAACTTCTTTGCATTTTTTTTTTTTAAAACTAAGTGTACAACTGTTTCATTTTTGCAATAACTTTAAAAATTTTTAAACATTCATTTTCATTTTATTTGTAAGGCAGAGAGAGTGCAAGAAAAAAATATCTTTCATTTGTTGGTTCACTTCTGACATACCTGCAACAGCCAGAGTTCTGGAACTTCAACCAATCAAGTATTGGAGCCACGCACATTAGCAAACTGGATCAGGCCTGGGATGGCAAGTGGATTCAGGCTCTCTAATATGGGAGGGGGGTGCCTTAAACGGTGACTTAACCACTGTCCCAAATACTGGCCTTGGAAATTTGTCTTCTAGATAAAGTTTTTGTCAGGATACAGCAACTTGCATTTTACATCCTACTGTATCCACAGATTTGGAATCAGGGATGTAAAGCGTCATGCAGGAAGACCATGATATATTTTGTCTGACGAATGGTTTCTATAGGGTGAACTCATCTTACCACAAAACACAGTTTACCCTCAAGATACCTTGGCCATGTACAGTACACATTGCTCCTCTAAGTAGCAGATTTATGATTTATCTGGAACCTCTGGGAGTTTTGACAGGCATGTATACACACACACTGAGTTTTATTTAGTGAGTGTCACTGTTAACATGTGACACTGGTGGATTGGTTCTTATTTTGCTTAAACCTGAACTGATTTATTGCTTAACACAAGGGCCCCATTATATCAATGTACCAAAAAAAAAAAAAAAGGATTTAAGGGAAGACTGTTCAAAAATAAACTCCTTTGGAATAAAAAATCAGGCTCTACTTTCGTAGGATCCAATGTTATATATCAGATTTGAGCTGGCTTTGAAAAATCCAAGGATAAATAGGTTTTTTTTTTTTGACCGTCTTTTCCATTTGCCAAGTCTTCTCATTCTCCTTTCCTCTTCTGCACATTAGTTATCACCAAGACACAGACATGCTAATCTGTCCCTCTAGGGCAGACTTGTCACCTGAAACTCAAATCTTTATCTTGAAAACACACGTGGAGCTATTCTCACCCGGAAGTTAAGTAGGACAAATTCAAGTTTTAAACAGGTATAAACACTTTCCAGTCCCTGAATCGAACATCTCCACACATTCCTTCCTTTTCTTTCTTCTTTAAGTTTATTCTATTTATATGAAAGAAAGAGGTACAAAAAGGGACAAACAGAAATGGAGCTCTGCCGTCTGCTCTGCAAAGACCTGAGATAACCAGGGCTGGGCCAGGCGGAAGCCAGGAGCCTCCAGCTCCATCCGGCTGCGGCACAGGTGGCAGGGGCCCAAGAGCCTGGGCCATCATCTGCTTCCTTCCCAAGCACACGAGCTCCTGCTGTTGATGGCATGTGGGTTCTCAGAATAGCATCTCTACCTGCTATGATACAAGCAGTTCCTTCTTTTCTTATGCCACTTTTTACCCTCCCCTCAACCAAAAAATAAATAAAATAAAAACTAGGATACTACTGGGTATTCTAACCTGCGCTTGAGGCAACTTAGGGTTTTTTGTTTTTTTGTTTTTTAACTGAAAAGTTTCCTTTCCCTACAATTTTGCATCTCAGTGACTAATGTGGAAGCTATTGTAGACTCCTTAGCATGTTCTTGAATTCATGGCTTTTGTCACTCCTACTCTGCCTTAGCTCAGTCCCTCATCCATTCTTTGCTTAGGATATTTTAACCATTTCTAAGAGGGCTCACTTTTCTTGACTTTCATTTTTATATACAATCTGCTTGGTAATTGTTTTTTGAAATCACAGATCTGATCATCACACTCTCCTGCTTAAAACTTCTTCCAGCTTTTAGAATAAAATCCAAGCTGACATGGCTTACAAAAACTTAATGACCTGTCACAAATTTCTAATTTTAGTGTGATTTCTCCCATTTCCCCAAATCATTTTTTATTGTTTTCTTTTTATTTTTCACATTAGAAAATTGTTTTATGATAGTTCTATAGGCTCTGGGATTTTCCTGCCCAAATCCCTTCCCCCTAGTGACTCCCTCCATATTATTACAGTAGCACAGTCCTTCATAAACAGTCTTAAGCCAATCTGTTCTGAAGTGTATCCTGACATCGTTGGTATAGACAATGGCAGAGAATTCATCATCCGATTATCAAGCTATAGTTAAGTTTCATTGGGAGTCCATCTTTGATTTGGAAGTAGAGATGCATATTGCATTGTATCTTCACATGTGGATATGATAGTCCCTATTAAACAGTTAATATCCATCCCCTTAAATGAAAAGCTATAAAACAAGTTCATTCTTTGTTCCATCTATACTGAAACTCTTGCCATTCATAGATCAAGACTCCTCACATCTCCGTGCTTTGCCCACGTCATTTCTAGCCTATTCCTCTTCTTGGCTGCTGACTCCCTTCATGTCAGTTGGTTAGATATGTTCCTGTACATTTTTGTGTTCACCTCCTTTATCAGAGTCAGAGCTCCTTTCCATCAAATGTTGGTCTTAACCATTAGGCTTCATTCCCTAAACATAACAGCCATCTTACTCATCTGTCAACAGCAGGTGGCTAGTACAGTATGTTGCACATACCGAGTACACAATAGATGCTTCAACTGAAACCAACTGAATGAATCTCTAGTGAATGCTTCTCTGCTTCCCTCTTCAGTTGCTAAGTTGTTGCAAACATAAAGCAGTTGCAATGTATTCAATATTTACTGCATCCTAGAAATGACACTGAGCATTGTTCACATGGGCTGTTTTATTTACTTCCAATACAAAACTAAAAAAGTGGGGATTATTATTTTCCTGATTTTAGAACAAAAGGGTTTTAATGAGTTATCCACACCTGAAGAGTTCATCTGTGGATAACAGAGAATTCAAGTCCATTTCTTAGTCATCATTCAGACTGTTCTAGGTGATGGGCACAGCAGGACAAGGCTGCACTGACAGTTCACGTCCTGTGCTCTGCTGACGTGCAAGTGTTCTTTTCTTAAAGGAAAGTAGAGCTCTGCTATGAACCAGGTCATCAGGGACTACAAAGATTCAGATTTATGGAGGGCTGTTCTATGGTCTGTGCTGTCATTTCTGATTTTCTTTGGTCCTCATGGTCTCCAGGTTGTCAATCCTCTGGTTCTCCCCTCCTTGCTATTCAAGGCACCATGCCTGTGTTTTCCTCATACACCAGAAAGCCATTCCTTTTCAGTCATCATGGATCAGTGCGTCTGCTTACTTCCATACAGAGGTGGTCCAAGCAGCTGTTCAGAGAGCATCTACTGCCATCTCACTGCCAATCACTGCTCATCAAGGACTGAATCCTACACACCTTTTATGGATGCAGCCAATGATTACTGAAATGCCATAAACATGACTTTGAACGTTTATGGCAAACAAATTTGATAAAATGTAATGCCTTAAAAACAGAAATATATTTTTCTCTATGTACATTTGATAGAAGCATAGAATTTTACCTTTAATATAAAGGTTCTTCAACTTGTTGCTAAGAATTTCTGTATATTAACACTACCCAGTCAGTACTACTAAAGGTGAGATGCTCCTTGTTAAGTGAATTTTCTAGACATGCATTTATGGGGTGAAAGATCTCCAAGGTCCAATGGCTGAAGAGGATGTTGAGCCTAGGGCTGAAGATGCCCAGATGCCCAGATCCCAGTCCGGAGCGGGCTCCTCAGCTCTCGCTTGTGAGTCTAGCTTCCTGCCAAGGTAGACCCAGTGTCTGAGTTCCTGCCACCCGCAAGTAACCAGTTTTCAGTTTCTGACTTTTGCCTTGGTTGTTGCAAGCATGCAGGGAGCAATGCAGCAAGGATAGCTATCTCTCTCTCTCTCTCAAACACGTAAATCTAAAAATAAAATGTAAAAATAATGGCCTCAAGAATTCTTGAAAAAATTCATCTCTTGTTTTCGTTTGTTTTATTAATCTTACTCTTGCTATTTATGGGGACCAGATTGGAATCTGGCCATCTTTCACTTTCTTCCAGCCTTAAAAAAAAAAAAAAAAAAAAAGATTTATTTTGTTATTTTTGTACTGGAAAGTTAGATATACAGAGAGGAAGATCTTCTGGCTATTGATTCAATCCCCAAGAGGCTGCAATGGCCAGAGCTGAGCCGATCCAAAGCCCGGAGCCAGGAACTTCCTTCAGGTCTCCCACACGGGTGCAGGGTCCCAAGGCTTTGGGCTATCCTCGACTGCTTTCCCAGGCCACAAGCAGGGAGCTGCATGGGAAGTGGAGCTGCTGGGATTAGAACTCCTGCCCATATGGGATACCAGGGCATGCAAAGAGAGGACTTTAGCCACTAGGCTACTGTGTTGGGCCCTCTTCCAGCCTTTTTGCAGCTATTACAGAATTTTAAAAGTTCAGATAGAAAATATCATTCAAACTGAAGTTAATCACTTTAGGCTCCAACAGGGATGGGAGTAGAACAGTCCGGAAACCTTTGGTGTTACAGAACATGTAAAGCACGGAGACACAGGAGATCACTAAAGCACTGAGGCATGTGGTAATGAGCGTAATGGTGACAAGAACTTTTATTTAGCGCATGACTTTTACAATAAGATGCTAGTGCAGCCTACCATATGTATTAGCACACAGCAAGAATTCAATCATTAAGCAGTTGTTAAACACCTACAATGGTTTCAGCAGTGTGCTAGTAAACTGCTAAGACAAAAGGCTAGTGTAAGAATCTGAAGAGTTGGTTCGTCCTTTCTTTTTTTAATTACTTGTTTGAAAGGCAGAATGATAGAGAGAGAGAGAAAGAGAGGGAGAGAGAGAACACACACACGTGCCTTCTTCCATTGGTTGGCTCACTCCTCAAATGATCCCAGCAAATAGATGGTGACCAGACCAAAGGCAGAAGCCAGGCACTCCAGCGTGCCCTCCCACAGGCGTGCCAGGGCCCACTTCCACTGCCTTTCAGGAACAGAAACAGGAAACGGTCTCAGAAACAGAGCAGCCAGGATTGAACTGTAGTGCCAGCCAAGTGGTGGCTGTGCCACCGTGCAGAACTCCTAATGTCAAGCATTTAAAAATACATCCTGATTGAGGCTTGCAGGTAGATCCTCAATGTGGACTTCAAGCAAACATGGTATTCTCATAGGACTTTTATGACCATTTCTTTAAAAATTATTTACTTGAAAGTCAGAGAAACAGGAAGAGCTCTCCCCTTTGCTGGTTCACTCCCCAGACGTCACCTCTTGTGGGGCCGGGACAGGCTAGAGCTAGCAGCCGTGAACTTGATCTGTGTCGCCCATGCAGATGGCATGGACTCAACCACTCATGCCCTTATTTGCTGCCCAGGGCCCAGATCAGCAGTGAGCTGTACTGGGGAACAAAGCAGGTGTTGCGATATGGGATGCACACATCCCAAGTGGGGTCTTAGCAGCTATGCCAAATGGTCGGCCCAGATTTTTAAAACATTCCATGCCTAGAATGGCTTAGAAAAAATGTCATATGAATTATTTTTGTCACATAAGCAGGGAGATTTTAGATATATAAAATATTTTGAGATGCCACTATATATTAGTTCTCAGGAATAGAAAAATCACTGTTTCATCTATCCAGCTCTTCTACGAAAGCATCTAGAAAAAGTACCAGGAGTACAATGAGAATCCAGTAGACAACTGAATAAAGAAACAAATCATGGTTGATATTGTGGCATGGAGGGTTAAGCTGCACCTGCAATGCCGGCATCCCCATGGGTGCAAATTTGTGGCCCGGCTGTTCCATTAGCTCCCTGCTAATGGTCTGGGAAAAGCAGAAGATGGCCCAAGAGTTTGGGCCCATGGCATGCACATGTGAGACCTGGATAAAGCTCTTGGCTCCTGGCTTCAGCCTGGCCCAGTCTCAGCAACTGTGGCCATCCTGAAGTGACCCAGTAAGAAGGAAGATCTGTCTCTCTTTCTGTAACTCTGATTTTCAAGATAGAGAAATCAATCTTTAAAAAGATCATTTGTGTTTATTAATTAGTCTTCTACATGACTGGGGAGACATGTAAAGATTTTTAGTTCTGTCAATAAACAACTTTCCACAATAAACGAAGAATGGCAATAAAATGCAGAGAACGCTCCAGATGAATCTGAAGAATTGTGCTATATTTTCTATTTTAGCTAAAACTCCAAGATGCTGATAGATTAAAATTTTAGCTTAAACATGAACCCGTGGGGCCTGGCCTATCACCTAAAATCCTCTCCTTGAATGCACCAGGATCCCATATGGGTGCTGGTTCTAATCCCAGCAGCTCCACTTCCCATGCAGCTCCCTGCTTGTGGCCTGGGAAAGCAGTCGAGGACGGCCCAAAGCCTTGGGACCCTGCACCCGTGTGGGAGACCTGAAGGAAGTTCCTGGCTCTGGGCTTTGGATCGGCACAGCTCCAGCTGTTGCAGTCACTTGGGGAGTGAATCATCAGATGGAAGATCTTCCTCATTGTTTCTCCTCCTCTCTGTATATCTGACTTTGCAATAAAAATTAATAAATCTTTCCAAAAAAAACATGAACCAGTGAAAATCATTTTGCAGAAATAAATGGTCATAATATACAAGATCAATTATGTTGTCAATGGACTACTATGATGATATCGTTCACAGCTCTAACCCTTATAGCAACTCACGTGGTATGAAAACGTGCTAATGGCTCCAGCAATGAACCTCAATGCCTGGTCTTTAGCCTTCTCTGCTTTATCGAAGTTTCATACAATAACTAAAAACCATGAAGTTCTTAATTTCACATATCCTTGCAAGCAAACCTCAAATGTAGAATTTCCTATCTACCTGAGGACAGGGATCCCAACCACGGAGTAAATGTCATTGAGATGGATAAATACCTGAAACAACAAACACATTAGTTAGGGTGGAACACAAAACTGCATCGCCAAAGCACCGATCATCTGAAAGCTGCTGCTTTCAACTTACGTGATTATAGCGTAGTAAATCCTAAAGTTTTCTTTGTCACATCTGGAAAAAAATATTTTTATCTTATATGTACAAGTCATAGAAGAACCCTAAGGTCAATTTGGGTACACAAGTTATACAGAAAATCATGTTACAAAGAACTCAAGAACAACTTTTCTACCCAAGAGAGTCTGTAAAATGTCTTAACAGAATCTCACTTTGCGGCATTTGGGGTTAGAGATTTCAGAAAGCGATCCTAACTCAAACATCAGGGAAGACTCAGAGCCACAACAGCACTTCCACAGGCTACAAATAATTGCACATTAACAGAAAAGTTTCTTTGTTCAAATATATGGTAACTCAAATGTCCCTTGAGTTCTCTACTACTTATAGGAGAATTTGTGTCTCTCTGTCTTTTCTTCTTTTAGGCCATAAAAAGGATTTAAGTGCCTCAAGTTACTACTGGTAGCTCATATTAATTTTAAACTTAAGACGATTCTTACTTTGCAGCCTAATAAGGTTTATAGAATATTCTACTTTGAAATATTTTAATTACCCTTCATACATTCATCTCAAGGTTATTTTTAACATAAGCAATTTAATCAGAATTATTCCAGTATTAATAAATTTTTCATAAAGAAATGATCTGGAATGTCTTCATTTAGCCCATTTAATTGGCTGATCAATCAATGATGTACCAGGTTACACTTTGGAAATTCACATATAAAACATTTTAACCAAGTTATTCCTTCCCATAAATAATTTAAAGATATACATCAATATTGAATTTTTTTTCCAATTTTCAAAAATGTATTTATTCTTTAAAGACAGAATTGCATGAAAAGGAGAGACAGAGAGAATCTTCCATCTGCTGATTTACTCCTCATATGGCCGCAACACCCAGAGCTGAGCTGACTGGAAGCCAGGAGCTTCCTCCGGGTCTCCCACGTGAGTGCAGAGTGCAGAGTGTCTGCTGCTTTTCCAGGTCCTAAGTAGGGAGCTGCACCAGAAGTAGAGCATCCAGGACATGAGCCAATGGCTGCACAGCATGCTTGTGCTGCAGGTGAAACTAACCAGGGTGCTGGACTCAGCTCTTTGCTTCATATCAAAGTTATTAACAGCTTCCCCCACTATGCAATTTCTTTCCTATCAATTGTGTAGAACATTTATTATTGAATTCATTCCTCTGTCAATTTTTAGTTACAAATTTAATGATATGATTTTAGTGTTGTTATTTTTTTGTTACTATTACTTAATTCTATTGCACTAAATAGGTGATAGGAATTAAATGTGGAATATTTATTTATGAACAAGTCTATGAGAGAACAGTAATTCTGACAGTGGGATGGAGTTGGGGAGATGCAGAGAAGAGATGAGGGAACCGGGAAAGATGCAAGACATACCCTCATGTGAAAATACTCCCTGGTTCAAAATGTTCTGCATGGAAAGCAAAACAGGATACACACCAGGTATTTCATTTTAAAGTAAAATCACCAAGTGAAAGAAAAATGCCCCTGGGGGGGTTACTCTACAAACTCTTGTCATTTATTTGGACAGTTATTATCCCACATGTGTCATAGTGATACAGCAGGGTTGGCACTGTGCCATAGTGCGTCATGATGTCCAGAATCCCATAAGGAAACCAGTTTGAGTCCCAACTATGCCACTTAGGATCCAGCTTCCTGCCATTGAACCTGGAAAAGCAGCAGAAGACAGCCTAAGTACTTGGCTCCCAGCACCCACACCGGAGATCCAGATGCAGCTCTTGGCTCTGGCTTTGACCCTGCCCAGCCTTAGCCATTTTGAAAATGAGAAAGTAGGTGGAAGATGCATTTGTCTCTGTCTCTCCCTCTCTGGGTAGTTCAGCCTTTCAAATAAATAATTCCTTTAAAAATGCCCTTTAAAAAATCTATATAATATCTATATAATAGATATATAAATCTATATCTATATAAATATGAGAATGGCTAGTCTACAGAACTCATTTCTTTATGTGAGAGGCTGAAAGAGTCAGACAGACAAGAGAAGGTTGGTTTATTCCTTGTATTAGTGAACTTTACATTACTAAACTAAAACACTAAAGAGGGGCCACCTAGACTGAGGAAGGCAGCTTAATTCAGAGGTTCACAGGCCATGATTGAGTGGCCCCTCAAGGGCTGATCTCGCAACTGGTGAAGGGTGTGCAGAGGACCAATCACCCGGTCAGTCAGAAAGCAGAGGAAACCCGTTCCCCCTCGACCCTCTACCTGGCTTCTCCTTAGACAGCCACCATCACTCTCAAAGGCTCCATCTTCAGAAGCCATTAACTGAATCAAGCCTCCCTCCATACTCATCAATGCTGAGCCTTCATCCACTAACCCTTAGCATAAAACTGTGTGGGTATGGGGAGCCAAATCCTCTTCAGCCCTAACACTCTCCATTTGCCTGCAGTTGCTGGGGTTGTTCGGGACCTCGAGCCAGGCACTGTGAATGCACCCAAAAGATGGCAGACACCCAAATACTTGAGCCATCACTGCTCTCTAGGTCCATGTGGACAGCAAGCTCGAGTGAGGAGCTGGTGAGGGAGAACTGAGGGTGAGAATCCAGAGGGTCTGACAGGGGATACAGGTGTCCTAACCACTCAACTCAACGTAAAATATAAAAGGAGGTGTTCAAAATGTAGTGGAGAACACTGAAGACTCATGTGTTTTTATTAGAGAGAAAGAAATCTTCCATTTTCTGGTTTGCTCTCCAAATGGCCACAACAGCCAGATCCAAGCCAGGAGCCAGGAAGTGAGAATATTTTTTTGTTTCTCTATATATGTGCTAAAATTATAAATAGTGCAATTCTATTAAAAATAATTTTGAAAACAGAGAAAGAGGGAAGCAGACCTTTAGCCTACTGGTTAAGACACCCATATCCCATACCCTCTGGAGTCCAGCTTCTGGCCAGTACAGATCCTGGGAGCCGCAGGAGATAGCTCAAGTCATTGAGTTTCTCCCACCCATAGGAGACCTGGCTTATGTTTCCAGTTCCTGGCTCTGGCCCCAGCCCTGGCATTTATGGATGTCACGGGGTGAACCAGTGCGTAGGAGCGCTCTCTGCCTGTCCTTGTCTCCTTCCTTCTCAAAATAAAAATATAACCCTCCAAAATCTAAAAAAGCCACCATTAATCTACTACTGATTCATGTAGGTCTTATTGTTGCCAAGTTTCTTAAACATCAACTAGAAGTTATTAGAGACTTGTTATGTATTATGGAGCTTTTCTGTTGTACCCCTGCTACCTCTTAATAAAGACCTTCTTAATTGTGGCAAAACAATGCCACTTAAAACAGACTTATTTTTTTTCCTTTTGGATAAGAACCTTTCGCAGTGCAAATGACTAGTAAAACTCTGTGCACAATTTCCCTGCTAGAGAAGAGAGTGTTGTATCTGTGTGAACATGCTTTTGAAAACTCTATAAGGTAAAACTAAAAAGTATGATAATAGACAATTGTAAGAATAGCTTTTAAAGAATTATTCTACTGGGATACAAAATAAAAGGATACATTACCTCTAGGTCTGGATTCCTTAAATCTGCTTTCCATCCAAACTGTCTCATAAGAGCAACTCCAATTACTCTTCCTACCTCCTAAAAAAATAGCAAATCATAGAGAAAACATAAGTAAAAATAAAAAAATTTAAATACAAGCATAAACCAACAGAATCAGGAAGAAAATACAGTCAGATGATTTGATGATATTTTAGGATTACATTAATTGTGTAATAAACATTGCACATTAATTAAAATAAATACACATTATTACAATGTAATTAAAATAGTGCCCTGAAGCATTTTCTATTCAAAGCAAGAAGGTGTCATTTTTACCTCCCGCACCTTAAAAACACTTCTTGGCATTACTATCTAACTCATACGTCAGCTCTAATCTTCTGATTTGAGGTAGATGAAACAACCAGATCAGGATCTGATCATGACAGTGATTTCAGATTTTAGGAGATGGATGCAAGCTCAGACACATTATGTTACATATCATAAGCCTATGCTTAAAAATGCCTACATCACTATCATTAGAATCAGTCTTTGGGGTCTGTGTGACTCCAAGGCAGGCTAAAGGACCCAGGCGAATGTCCTTGACATCACTGAATTCTGGAATGGTTCACTGGTGACCTTTTGTGCCGGAAACAGCGTGGTGACCACTCTCTCCTCGGTTCACCTTGTGAACATCTGTGGATTGTGGTCCAGGTCCCGCTGACACTTCCAACATGGGGCCTGATAGAAAGGACTCATTGCGTAAACCCAGAATGCAAGTGGAAGGATTCCCCAGGAGATCCATCATTATACTTCCAGATGCAAATGGCATCTACGAGCTTCAGGAAACTTTTTGGCAGAAAGTAAAGCGAGGTCATCACAAGGAGCAGCATACCATTTCTCTGCAGCATCTGAGGTGAAGGCAAGAAACAAACTGCTCCTTTCAGGATAAGACATTTGGTCTATCTGTTCTGGCATTGTCAATCCAAAGACTGATGAAGTCTTAGAATATGGACCCCTGCACTTTGGGAGGTAGGCATACCTGGGCAGTCACTGCCTTTCCAATTGTTCCACTGCAGCGACAGGAGACTCTGAATGTCAAGCCACTCTGGTGACGGGTTTCGGCTGCATTTTCTCCCTGGTCCTGGGAGCCTGCCTCTGGAAGCTCTTCCCTCACAGTGACAGATTCCCTTTGCTGAGTTTCTTCTCTTTGTTTTTCCAGCTGGCATTCCGTGTTCTCTTTGACCTCTTCCGTTTGTTCCATCTTTGGTTTCTTAGCAACAATGGTTCCTTTTTCTCCCACTTTTCTTTTCAGTGGGTTAGCATCTCTTTGAGAAAGTTTCTCATTTTCAATATTGAGCTCAAGAAGATCTTTCCAAATTGAAATGATGTTCAACCAGTTTCCTGGGTCATCATTTATAAGTCTTTGTATTTCACTTAGTATTTTTCCTAGACAAATCAAAGCCCAGATTATTCCTTACTGAAGCTCGAAAGATTATCTATTACACTTATCACCCCACATCCTATTACTTTTATTTCTTGAAATTCTATTATTAAATTGCCACATAAATAATTGGACTTCCATTTGGAATTTATATAATTTTTTATAAAAAATTATTTTTATTTGAAAGGCAGATTTTTTCTTTCTTTCTTTTTTTTTTTTTTTTTACAGAAGACGCAGAGAGCAAGTGAGGTCTTCCATCCTCTGGTTGAGGCCCAGACAGCTGCAATGGCCAGTGCTGAGCTGATCCGAAGCTAGAAGCTTCCTCTGGGTTTCCCATGTGAGTTCAGGGGCCCAAGGATTTGAGCCATCCTCTGCTACTTTCCCAGTCCATAAGAAGGGAGCTGGATGGGAACAGCCTGGACTGGAAACAGTGGCTACATGGGATGCTCGTATCACAGAAAGAGTGTTAGTGCTATGCCACTGCACTGGCCCCTACAATATATAATTTAATCTAAGAATTTTATGAAGTATAAATTTCATTCTTATGGTGTATATCTGACATCAAAATGGCATTAAAATTCCAGCAAAATTATAAAAATGTTATGTAAGCAAGATCATTTGTCTCATAATATATGTAGCACTTTGGTATAAGCATAGGCCTAAGGCGTATATGAATTTGAAATAATGGTGATCTTCCCTATAAAAGCTAAATTGCTTTTTCTTTCAAAGAGGAAACTGCAAAAGAGAGTTCAGAAGCCAAGCATCTGAATCTTGGCCTATTTCGTTTTAGGCCATATGAAATTATCAGGCATCCATAAAGTGACACTTCAGATAAGACAACCCATTTGTAACTTAGCAATTCTCAACATCCTTGGCAAAATCTAATCTTTTCTTGACGAACAAGGGTCACCACAATGATCCAAGAGTAATTATGCAAGTTCCCTAAGGATGAGAATATATGGAATAATGGTATGAAATTATACTCACTTATGGTGCAATACCTTGAGATTTGCTTTGAAATAGTTCTGCCCAATCTTGACTTCTTGCTCTCTGAATATTTTTTGAAATAGTTTATTATAGATTATATCATCATATGGCCTCTTGTGCACAATCAGTAATAAACTCTAGTTTAAAGCACTGTTTAATCCTAGAATCTGACCCTACATTTAAAAAATTTATTTACTTCTATTTGAAAAGGCAGATTTATAGTGAGAAGGAGAGATAGAGTTCTTTATGATGGTTCACTCTGATGGCTGCCCTGACCAGAGGTGAGCTAATCCAAAGCCAGGAGCCAAGAGCTTTTTCTGTATCTCCTACGTAGGTGCAGGGGCCCAAGGACTTTAACCATCTTCTGCCGCTTTCCCAGTCCACCAGTATGAATCCGGATTGAAAGTGGAGCAGTAAGGACTAAAACCAGTGTCCATATGGGATGCCAGTGATGTAGGTGGAGAATCAGCTTGCTGAGCCACTCTGCCTTCCCTCTGACCTTGTTTCTGTTTTGTTGCTTTAATCAAGAGCCTTAAATTACTGCAGCAGCATATTTATAAAATAATTAAATTAAACTTATAATATTAAAATTATACAAAATATAAAATTAAGGAATCTCTTAAAATCCTTTTAGCTCTAAGGTTTTATAAATGGTTGCAATTTTATTGAAAACATTTAGGGCTCCATACTTTAAAAAAAAACTGTGTAGTATTTTTCCAATTATATCCCTCAGTTACATTTTACAAGATGACAGGGTTTTTTTTTTGTCTATTTGTTATGAAAACAATGCATTTTGGGGGTGCATATGCTTCCAAATCCAAATAAATACAATATATATGTGAAGAAGACATGTACCTTATGATTATAAAATCTTGAAATCTAAGCAGCAAGCTACAGGGAGAAAATTCAAATTCCACTATAATGAAGTGATAATATTCAGAAAACACATAAACATATCATTAACAAGCCCACATGTATGATTGAGTCTGGTGACATGACCGCATCCTCATTATCATGCAGACAACTCTGGAGATGTACTTATGGATCAAAGAGTATATTCAGGTAAAAGCAACACACTTACCTGTACCTTTTCTTGTAGAAGAAACAGTGAATGGAAGCTGCTTTGTAATCAGTAAAAACAACCTTTCTGCGGACTTTAATCTCTTCAGCATATTCAAACTGGCACTGGTGGTGAAGAAAACCTTCCCTGAAATATATTCAACCTAGAGACAGAAAAAGAGATAGCAGTGTAGCAGCATCAGGCTAAGAAGGATTTCCTCCACAGCCTCCTTCATCATTAACATCTGAAGCGTGGGTTAACAATTAAAAGGCAGCATTCCCATCGGTTAGGCGCTCTGAATGCCTATTCCGCCTCCTACCCCAATCATTGTAAAAATCCTTATCTCTCAGTCATTACCTGCAGAAACCACACATACTGCATCCAAGTGGGCAAAAGTAAAGAATAATGTGTGAGACACACAAGGTTGAGTCCAAGGTGGATATCCCAGGAAGCATAGAGCATACACATGCTAAATGATGATGCAGTAGTCATTTACTGATACACTAATTAAGATGTAAGCATCTTAATACAATAGCCTAAATTAAACCCAGAGGAAGACAAAGACATTTTAATATTAAAATGCACTGATAAGCTATACATAAAATAAGTATCGGCAAATATGGGAGGCAACATTATACAAAGTTTTAAGAATCTTTTAAGATTTGGGAAGAGGAATTCTAATGCAAGAACAGGGGATAGAAGCAGAAGTGGAAGTGAAAACCTAGCTGAAATGAACTGTAAGTTAGCTTGGCACCCTTTGCTGTGTTAACCCTGATTGATGGTGTCAGGGGATGGTTAGGCTAGTTCAGGCTGGCCTGATAAATGGTCATCAAAGTTTGAGTTCTGCAGATGCTAACAGTCAAGCACGGTAGACTTCTGATGAAAGTCGTGACAGCACAGAATTGGTTGGCAGAAAAAATTACTTCAGAAGAGACATAAAAGACTTGGTACAGAATGGGATGCTAGAGGGAGACATAGATTACTAAGGTAGCAGTGATGAGAAACTTGGCTGCGGGAATCGGAATTGGATGGAAGCAAGATATATGCATCAAACAGAAACAGACTTGGGACATGCGTGGGTATGTAGTACCAATCAGGAAAGAAAGGCAAGAGCACTGATTCCAGAATCCTAATGGGGAGTGGGTAAATGATGCCTATTGTTTTCAGGTAGCCAGCCCTCTTTATGCTCAGGATGTGTGTGAACTGTCCTCAAATGCTTTCAGTGGTCATCATGGGCTGATATCATGATCTGAAGCTGAACCAGGACCAGGACATAAGTGAACTTGGATAGTCCATGTGTTTAGGCAGCGACCGTTCATGGAACATGCTCTCCGGAGGACTGTGGGTGTGGGTGTGCATGCACCTGTGTGTGTTGGGGGCTCTAGCTGAAATGGTCTAGCTAGGCTGTTAGGATGATAACTTCTGGGGTTTCTGTTCCAGGTTGATGTGTGAGACTGTTGAGGGAGCCCCAGAGTAGCACCGATTAAAACCTAAGTAGCTCGGGTTCCAGCAGGGCAGCGCATCAGGACAGATGGAGGAACAGACAACGACATTACAGAGCATTCAGGGCAGGCAAGAAATGTTCCAGAACCAACACTGAAGGGGGGCAGTGAAGTCATCAAAACAAGAACTTCTGGTTTCTAGAATTTCCTTATTTCTCCTTTACATAAGTGATCTTTCCCCAAACCTAGACCTTAAAATGCCTACAACTCCAAAAGCAACGTTTTCAAAAGTAAACGTCAGATCAATTTAGTAGATATTAAATATTTGACTGAAAATGTCTGGCTTTAAAATTCAAGTCCTAAACCAGTAAAATGATACAAACACCATAATCACTGATTTTAGTCTTATATAGTCAGTGATTTTTGACATTCATTCATAGTAGTTAATTACCTTTCTCTCTGGGGGGCGGTAGGGGTAAGCCAGCATAGGACATTTCCACCAAGAACAGGACCAAGCAACAAGAGGTCTTAATAACTTATTCAGGTGTCAAATCGAAGAACAATATGTGTGGATACATGAAGACACCAAATGCAATCTCAATACAAAAGCAGCAGCATAGTTCCAAGGCCTGCATTCCTTTCACAAGTGACAGGCATGTCATCAGTAGTTTACTGGCTTACATGAGCCTGTAACAATCGAAGTCTCACGTATGTGCCAGCACTGATTGGCTTATCCTTGGTGAGGACAGCAATTACATCTTAAAGCATCAGGCAGACAGGAATTTGGTGTTTATGATCATACTTGTTTCCCCTTTTATCAGTTTACTGCCTATAACTAGTCAAACACAACACTATGTGAACATGTGTGCGTTTTTTCTAACACATCTGCCATGCTACTAAAAAAAAAAATCTCCTTCTATTGGAGGGGTAAAGGCAAGTATTTCCATCTAAAGTGGTTGTACCACGGGTTAATCTCTGCGGGAGCTGTTGATGAGGACGAAGGCTCCAGCTCACTGCTGACCGTGTCTGACACTCCATGATGGAAAAGCCAAGGCGATGCACAGCGGGTTTTATTGGAAAACGTGTGCTGGGAGTGTCACAGTGTATATGTTTGGGGGTGGGGTGGGGATCGAGGTACGTAATTCCACGTGGAAAAGCAAACCCCTGAACTTCTCAGTTAACCCAAAGGAAACCAAAGAAAACAGGGTGGGGAGGTGCTGAATTGTGAACAAGCTCCCCTGAGATTCTGTGTTCTCGAAAATTGGGGAAAAAAAATTAAAAAGAAAAAAGACTGGAGTGATTACTTCCTAACAAGTAAACAATGACTTCTGAATGAATGTGTTTTGTAAAGTCAGATTACAGACTATTCATTTTTTGGCAGTGAGTCGAGGTTTCTAGTAAGCTCTCTCGTCATTGCAGGCAGGATTCTAAGTATCCCTGAGTAATTTATTTTTACTTCAAGAACTGTATTATCTCTTAAAGTAAGTACTAGCAGCTTTAGTTTACAACTAAGGAAAGTGGAGCTCAAAAAATTTGGGGGATATACCCAAAATTACATATTTATTTTTCAGAGATTTATTTAGTTATTTGAAAGAGTGATAAAACCAAGAGAGAGAAACAGAGAAGATGGTCTTCTCTTCGCTGGTTCCCAAACAGTGGCAGTTCCAGGCAGGAGCTTGGAATTCCATCCGGGCCTCAGGAGGGTGGGAAGCGCCCAGGCACTTGGGTCATTTTCTGTGGTTCTTCTAGACGTGCTGGCAGGGCAGTCATGGCGAAGGTGACAGCACTCCAAATGGCATGCCAGTAAGCGCTGCCAGTGTTACAGGTGGCAGCTTAACCTGGCAATGCCACCTCGCTAGCTCCTAGAAGTTTATTTAAGCAAGAATTTCTTGCTGTTAAAGCTTCCCAAATCTCTGTGTATCTTTAAAGATGAAAAATAAGCCAAGAGGAAGAGGGTCTTTCTTTCTACTAATAAACCTACATATCCAGATTGGGTCAAGGCCCCCGTTTTTTATATTATGCATCCTACATGGCAGTGACCACGAAGCCGGCCTGGGCTGAGCGTGATGATATATTCATATACGGTGACAGGCAGCTTGGGTTCAAATCCCAGCTCTGCCATTTTCTAGAGGCATTACTGAAATAAAACAGCAGATTTCCCCAAGCGCCACTGTCCTCACCTGCTAAATGCACAACACCTCTCTCGTGGGCGTGTTGCAAACATTTAAGTAAATACAGTATCGATCAGGAACTATGCGTGACGCATGTGAAGTGTTTAGCAACCATCAGCAATCGCTATTACACAGTCTTGCTACATCAACACTATTAAATTCTTGGAACCAAACTGCAAACGGCAGGTGTATTCTTAAGACTCAGGAGCCTCTGTCAGTCCCTTGCTACTCCCTAGAAACTCCTGGGTGGGAGCTGCCAGCGGGCAGCGCTGTTCCAGTATACAAGCTCCCCCTTTCCTACCAGGCACTTGCACTGGTCGTCCAGCAGCTACTGAGGACTAAGTTTGTACGCACTCTTTGAAGCAAAGACTAACCGGCAGACTGGGTCTAAGGGCAGGTGCGGAGCACAACTTTGTCCGCAGCAGGACGCCTGAGCGGACCGTCCCAGCCGTGGGCGGGGAGCGCGGGTTCGGCGTCGCCCATCGGCGAACGGGAACCGGGCGAGGCCGACTCACCTGCGTGGCCGCCAGCCGCGCCTGCACCTCCCGCATCAGGAACGACTCCAGGCCGCGGCCCGCGGTGCAGAAGAACCGGGCGTCCGCGCCAGGCCACAGCCCGGGTCGTGCCGCCTCAGACGCCATGACGGCCGGGTCGCGAACCTGCGGCCGGGTCACGTGGCCTCGGGCGCGCACGCGCGGCTCGCTCCCGTGCTTCCCGGGGGCAGCGCGCAGGGGACGGCGGAGCCCAGGGCCAGGCCGGATTCGATCCGTTTGCCTGAGTGTTCAGGCCGAGGAAATAGACGCCTCGGTCAGCACAGCTGGGGCCGGAGCCTGGGAGTCTCCATTTCTAGTTTACGACTTCCTCCATGCCGCCCCACTCCTTCCGGGCTTTTCTTCTTCCCGCCACTGTCCAAGGAGCACCCTTCCTGTTATTCCACTAAGTGCTTCTAGGTGTGTGGGACAGGTCCCGTCTGTCATAGTACTTTGTTAATGAATGTGCCATCTGACAGTTGTCCCTCCTGACAGTTTTTGAGGGCTTTTTGTTTAGTGCTCCGAATTTTAAAAAGTCAATGAAAACATGACTTGGGAAGAATAAACTCCATATCACAAAATGAGGAGTGTTAAAGTAACCTGAATGACATGTGCACATTTGCTTTGGCTGTGTCTCACAAGAGCTTCGCGATGGGACACCAAGGTGAATCACCTGAAACTGCATTTCCCTGTTGTCTTCTGGGACGGTAGTGTCAACATTCTGCTTGGTGTCTTGAAATGTGAGCTTACAGAAGGTTCTATTCTGAATTTTTCAGATCCTTCCATTTGAGATATATCGAGAGCCAGAGAGAGAGAGAGAGAGAGAGAGAGAGAGAGAGATTAACCTCCAAGCTGAAGCTCTCTTTCTCTTGGCTATTGTTCTAACTCAATTTCTGTACACTTTGGGGAGGACTTGGCACACCCTGCTTTGGAGCTGAGATGGTAAGTACCTACACATTCCATTTAAGTCCCTACACTAAACTCCAGGCTGGAGCCTGAGGTCCCAAAGACCAGTAAGGGAGGGTGTAGACTTAACGCGGGCCTACAGAATGGCCTGACTGAGTAACTGAGGAAGCTGTGAAAGCATGGAGAAAGAAAAAGGCTGGGAGGAAAACTTGCTGGATAAAAATCGCAGCTGAGACAAGCGTCGAGGGCCATTTGGTAGGAAGCAATGGATGCGAGTATCTGAAATCATGAGGGGGTGGGGGCCAGGCAGGCAGTTGGGCATTGTTAGAGGATAAATGGGTGATTTGAGAACTGGATCGAGGCAGGAACGGATGAAGGTGTCAGTGCTGTCCACAGCAGCTGAGAAAGTGGCCCGGCCAGCCCAACACTGACTGATCATCTTCCTGCTGTCCTGGACAGAACCGTAGCCAAGCTGGGTCTGTTGTCTTGCAAAGCCATCTTCTTGCCTTCCCCCTTTTCCTCTTCTGATGTCTTCCTGCCCTCATGGGTGTTCTGCAATATCAGGTGTTGGTGTTCTAGTTGGGCCTTATGCATGCTTACTCACCTGTGGACCCTGCCTAATGAAGCCCATCACCTCCATCCCACTCCACATCAGGGCTTAGGGTGGGCTGCAGTAGTTGGGGTTCTGTCTCTAGGGAGACGTAATTGTGCTTTCTAAAGAAGTTGCCTGGAATTACTTAGATGCTTTTTCTACTGTTATTTTTTTTTTCCCCATTTAAAAAAGTTTCTGTGTAAGAGAATCACCAGTCTCTATAGATGAACTTAACATCATTACCTGCAATTTTCTGTTTCAATATTACATGTTGATCATGCAGGAGGCTAGAATACAGTAGAAGCAATTTGGAACAGAGAGACTTTGGCCATTGGTTTCAAGCAACCTCCCTATTCTGATGCCGTGGGCAGTTCCTTTAATTCTTGTTTTTATTTAAAAGACAGAGTTACAGAGAGAGAAGGAAAGGGAGAGGGAGAGGGAGAGAGAGAGAGATCTTCCACTTGCTGGTTCACTCCACAAATGCCTGCAACAACTGGAGCTGGGCTGATCTGAAGCCAGGAGCCTGGAGCTCCTTCTGGGTCTCAGAAGGCCTTGGGCCATCCTCTACTTTCCGCCCCCACATTAGGTCTTTGGCAAGAAGTTGGATAGGAATTAGAACAGCTGGGACATGAACCGTTGCTCATATGGGATGTCAGCCCTGCGAGTGGAGGCTTAGCTTACTAGACCATGGTGGAAGCTCTTCAAATTAATTTTCTGACATGCCGAGCAATTGAGTCACACTTTAAAAATAAATAAATAAAGCTCCTTTGCTTGAGCAGTTATGGTCAACATCCATCTTGTGTAGCATAATACCTCAATTGATACCTGCCTCTACTTTTTTCTTGATAGTGGCATCTAGTTTGGTTTGCTTTTCTCGTTATGATTTCTGTTAGCCCATGTCCCTTCCCCCATTCATTTGTAAGTGCCATGGTGGTATGATAGACTTCTGTTCATACAACCCTCAGAATAACTGTGAAAAGTAAGATTTGTAAAGAGTCAGGTTTTGAGTGCAACTGCATATCATTTGGGAAAAAGCTATTGGTCACCTGCTGATGTTTTAAATAACTTTTATGCTCAGTAATCACCTTGAATTGTACTTTTTTGAACTTACAATCAAAAAAGAAAATTCTGCAGAAAATTATGGCATAGCATGCATAAATGTTATCTTTAAGACAATTTTCTGACTGGTGTTTATATCACAATTTTTTTAATGTAGCATCAAAATTCAAAAGATGCACACTTCATGCTTGCATCTAGAGATAATTCTTTTCTATGTGTTATGTTGACTTTAGTTATGCAGCATGAAATTATTTTGATGTGCAAATAGAGTCAAGAATTTCCAGTGCCTATTCAGTAAAGTGTGTCATGTATTTAATGCATATTTCAAAACACTCAACTATTTGACATGAGTTTATTTGTTTAAATATATTTTGTGTGCATAATACTGTATCCTTATCTGATAGGCACTTAAAATGCCTTGGTTGGAAGAATGCATGAAAATTGTTTCTTCAGTACATTTGCTGAATGAACAAATGACTGAATCTGCAATTTTCTTCAATGTATTTGCGCAAACTATATTGCTTAAACAGGATAAAGCCGTTTTCTTCTTGCACTGCTTATAAATATTTTTACGTCTTTGGATCGTTGTGGTAATATTCCTTTTTCTCTTTGTAGCATTATGATTATACCTGCTGTGGGATATTTTTCTGTAAAGGTTTGCTATAACCCATTTTTTTTCCCCTATTTCTTCGTCCAAAGAAAACTCTAGAATTGTCCAGAGCTGTCAAGGATACTTACAATTTTATATTTCTTTTCATTTTCTTTCAAGTCTTACTCCTCTTTAGTAGATGTTTGTTATGTTTTCTTAGTGATAATTAAAAAAAAAACCCTTTAAGTTCAATCTGGTATGATCTGAAAATAGAAACAACCAAAGGAAAAATGTTCTTTAAAAATCTATCTATCTGTATGAATAGAATTTTATGTTCTATTGTAAGCAGTATTTAGCAGAATAGAATCTAGAGTTTATTGTAATGTTGGCTTAATTCAGTCCATGTTTCTCCCGTTGCCAGCATGCGGAGTTGTGAGGAGGCTAGAGAACAAGCAAATTCATTCATCATGTATTCATTTCTTTATTTTTCTGTTTGTTGGAGGATGATAATTAATTGCTGCTCACAGAAATTTTGTGCTGTCCAAAACATGAATTTTAGCACCTTTGAGAAAAATTTCTTAGCTTTTTCACTACCAGGCTTGTTGTCTAATACTATTTTTTAAAAAAAAACTTTGAGATTTAGTAACCAAGAATGTACTATTCAGGCCCAGTGCAGTAACCTAGTAGCTAAAGGCCTCGCCTTGCATGTGCCAGGCTCCCATATGGGCGCCGGTTCATGTCACAGTGTCCCGCTCCCTGCCTGTGACCTGGGAAGCAATTGAGGATGGCCCAAAGCCTTGGGACTCTACACCTGTGTGGGAGACCCAGAAGAAGCTTCTGGTTCCTGGCTTTGGATCGGTACAACTCTAGCCATTGCAGCCTCTTGGGGTAGTGAATCAGTGAATGGAAGATCTTTCTCTCTGTCTCTCCTTCTTTCTGTATATCAGGCTGTCTAATAAAAGTAAGTAAATAAATAATAAAAAGGAATGCGCTATTCATATATTTAATGTTATGAATTTAAAATGCATATCGACTTGCTGACTAACCAGAAAAGTGATAAGTAAGACAGATGCAAAATAAAAGTGTATGCCATGCATGCTAGCATTAAGCAATCATTTGATGCTCTCATCAGATGCCTTTAGGATAGGCCATAAAGCCTGGAGGTATTTTCTATTACTGGGCTTCGAGATCCGTATAGGTGGCTTTATTGGTAGGAGGGTCTAAGAAGAAGGATGTTCACTATGTGCTCACGTTTGCTTCTGACACTACCAAGTTACGCTCTAGTGGCCCAAACCTGTAATCAAGGAAGCGAATTAGTAAAACCAGAGCTGTTTGCATCAGACCGAGGTCATGAAAGCCCCAGAATGATGCTCAAAATAAGGTGGTACAATGTGGAGAAAGGAGTAAACCTCCAAATTTAAGTGGGGCTCTTTAAATCGGGAAGTCAAGGCCAAAGTAGATAGGGGCTCACGTGTGTTTGTGTGGGAGGAGGGGATCTGTAAAGAAGGAATTTGCAGAGAATGATGCCGGGGCAGCACCTCCCAAAGATGGAGATGCAAGCTGATTTCAAGTGAAGATAGCCCGGTGATGCTCAGATTCAGCTGAATTCATCTGTCATCTGGGACAATCAATAATATGTATGTTTAGTGTTTGAGTGCTTATTATTTTTTTTGTTGACAGACATGGACAAAATAATCTTGGGCTAATTCAGAGCAGGTTAATTAATGAGGCTTATAATCAGGGCTTGGATCTAGCATCTCAATTTTATATTTTGGATGATTGTTTCTTCTATTTTTAAAATAAATCCAAATTGCTCTAACTTCATTTAAACTTATTACCTGATCATTGTAGATTTTGGCATTGATTTTCTAGACTTCTTAGGCTGGGCTTACAAATGCTTAATAACAACTATTCCCATTATGAATGGGTGGAGGATGCTTAAAGACATTGGGTCCTTGGGTCCTGTTGTCTGTGGACTGAGAACAGCGGAAGAATTTGGAGGACATATTTCCTAGAATATAAATTTTACCTGAGCATGCAGTGAAGACAGTAGTAAGACAGAGGATTTTAAGAAATGCCAAAAAGTCATTTTTAATCCAAACAATTTCAGATACTTTTGACACCCGTATGTTGCTACTTTTAAAAAGTCATGTATGCAACATTATTGAAAACTGTGCTAGGTGAAAAATTGATTTGGAATTGCTTTGCTTTTCTTCTTTAAGTTAGAGTTGGGTTTCTTCCAAGACAGTGTCAAAGCAAAATTTGAAAGCTTCATGAAGAAAATTCTCAATATAAGATAAATCTGAGGGGCGAAAATGAAAGGGAAAAATGGAGGAGTTTTTGGCTAAATACAAGAATAGTCCAAATTCAGCTGTTTTAAGCCTGAATACTAAAAATGGGTCAAATTGATTACAGGTTACAACGTTTTTAACTGTTATGTAACTTAGTCTTTAAAGTTATATTTATTATAATAATGTTATTTTTATCGTGGATACAAATGAAAAGTTCCAGGAAAAACTAAAAGGAATAATAAATTTTATGTGAAAGGATGGAGAGATGAGATTGTTCAGCTTGCTGAAGCGAGGGCTAAAAAAAAGTCTTAGATTCTGATATGAATAGGGTCATTAGTGGGAAACGGAACTGTTTATAAAAAGAATGGAAAAATCACACAGGATCATCCCATCCAAGTCATCTGAGAAGTCTGCTGTTCCGACCATCTGGTCTGCTGATGCCTTTTCCATTAAGACATCTTCCTGGTGTCACAAAATGCAGCCACTGCTTGCTACCCATTTGTTTATCACACACATAGGAAGCTAAGTGTTCCCAGAATATCAACAGTTCAAGTGTTCTGGGCTCGTAAAGCCGTTACATTCAAAGGTAAAGATAGCTGGTTACTGAAAGGGCTAGCTGACTGCTTAACTATTTGCAAGAAATTTTCGTCCCAATTATTTTTTTTGTCATTCTTAAATTTTTTTTAAAAAATTTTACATTTAATCTTAGAGAGACCCATCTATTGACTCACTTCCCAAATGCTCATAAAATCCAGAGAGAGCCCAAGCCCAAGCCCAAGCCACGAGTCCAGAGCTCCGTTTGAACCAGCCACGTGGTCAGGTGATAAGCGACTATGTGCTGTTTCCCAGGACATATGTCAGAAGGAAGCAGAATTGGAAGCTGAGTCGCCAGTACCTGTGCAAGGCACTCTGATTTGGTGTGTGAGCATCCAAAGCAGTGAGGGAAGTTGTTGTCCCATTCACTCCTCCTACTTCCTGAGGCTTTACGAATTGGAAACTGTCTTTTACTCTCTCATAAGCTGCTTGGACTTCTTGCTCTCTTAGGACTTACTGTGTTTGCTGAGGTTTGGCTATGATTTCAAGCTCAAAGTCATGTTTATGGAAGTTAGAGGTTGGGCATAGCATGAAGTCATGAGTTCAGAGAGAGTGTGCCATCAAAAGGTAGTTCTCTCACTAGAGGCTCAGTCTCTGCCTCCTGGTTCCCTGTAGGATCTTCTGAGTGTGTTCCATCATTAACATCTACTGCTATGGCAGATACCAGACCAATGGGGTTGCCTGATCTTTTTTTTTTTATTGTTAGTAACATTGTATTATGTGATACAGTCTTACAGGCACTGGGATTCCCCCCACCCCTCCCAGGGGTTGCCTGATCTTGTCTTTGAACCTCCAAAGCTGTGAACTACACAAGTCCTTTCTCTGTACAAAGTTAACTGTCTCTGCTGTCTAACTACAGTAACTGGTAGCCATGTGGATCACAAAACAACCAGGAAATGCATAAGTGATTTAGTGATGGTAACCAGGCCCTACCAGCAAAGCTGGTTCTTGGAGCATCAGAGAGCTGCAGCCTGCCAGTAAAGGATGAAACTGATATGAATGATGGAGAGAGAGAGAGAGAATCTTTTAGTTCAGGTAAAGAGTTTTATTAATCAGGGGGCAGAGTCTGACGGACTGCTGCCTGGTGGGAGATAGCCTGGGACCACTTCCACATGGCAGGGTGACCATGTGAAGGAAATGGCTGCCCAGGATTTACAACACTGGACTTTTATTTATTTTTTTTTTAAGATTTATTTTATTTTTATCGGAAAGGCGGATATACAGAGAGGAGAGACAGAGAGGAAGATCCTCCGTCCGATGATTCACTCCCCAGGCGGCTGCGACGGCTGGAGCTGAGCCAATCCGAAGCCAGGAGCCTCTTCCGGGTCTCCCACAACACTGGGCTTTTATACACCGTAGGCACAGGGGATGGGAGAAGGCAGCAGCTCCTCAGTGTCATCATGGCAGGTGTTGACCTTCTGCCCAGACAAGGGGGATTCCAAACATTCCTGGAGGGGAATGTCTGATGACTTCAGCAGAGTGCTGGAATCACTTCTCTTCTGCCTAATCTAACAGTAACAAAAAAAGCTGATCAATACAATACTGCTTTTTTGTCATTATGTTTTTTAAAGTGCCAAAAACCATATAATATAAAGCGTGCTATGCTGAGGCAGGCGTTCAGCACTGGTTAAGAACAGGTTGAGGTGCCTTCATTCTGCATTAGAGTGCCTGGATTTGAGTCCTTGCTCCAGTTCTTGATTCTATCTTCCTACTGATAGAGACTATGGGAGGCAGCAGCGATGGCTGCAGTCACTGGATCCCTGTCATCCTTGAGGGAGACCAGGCTGAGTTCTGGGATCCTGGCTTTGATCCTGTCCAACCCCAGCTGTTGTGGACTTTTGGGCAGTGCATCAGTGGAGAGGAGATCACTATTCTGTGTCATCAATAAATAATTTCTAAACCATCCGTTTATAGGTGTGTCCCAGCTGGGCAAGGCCACTGTTCCTACGAGGTCAGAAGGTGGACTAAGTCAGGTTGGGCCAAGGACCTACCCATGTGCCCAAGATCTGCCCCTGGGAGGAGCTTGGGGGGAACTCCTCTGACAGCACATATTTCCTTCAGGTGAGCACAAAAACCAAGGCTGGGAGCAGCCCAGCCTTGGCCAGGTATGCCAGCATATGTGTGGACCAGGTCTGGAGGTGGGATAGACTGGGCCAGTTCATAACACCCATTGGCAGATCTGAGAACCAGGTGGGGTGTAGGACAAGCTGATTCAGGCTTCAACAGCAGCCAGTTCACATTAGGGCTGGGACTGGGAGCTGGCTGGACTGGGCTGTGCTGTAGCATCCAACAGCATGAGCTGGATCCAGATGCAGATTGAGAACGGCCAGGTTACAGCACCTGCCAGCAAATGCTGATGAGGGCAGGTCATGCTGGACTGGGCCAAGGCACCCACCAGCACACATGAGACACGGAGGGTTGGGAGTGAGCCTGGTAGGGGGTGGGGAGCATTGCTCCCACCAGCGAGCATGAGAACTGGGATTGGGGGCGATCACATCGGGAGGGCTACAATGCCTGTCGGCCTACATGTGGGCTATGTTAGGACGAGGGCCATGCTGGGCTAACTGATTGTGTTCACTGCATGTGTTGGCAGAGTAGATGCAGGCTGGTTGGGCTTTGCCACAGCATCAGCTAGCAAGTGCTGGGACTGGGGGCAAATCCTGTCAAGCTAGACTGCATAACCAGCTGGAGAGTGCAAGATCCCAGACTGGGCATGAGCCTAGTAGGAAACTGTGGGCACCTCTCTAATGGGCTGCAAATCCCACTGGTGAGCAAGACCACCAGGGCTAGGGGAGGGCCTGACCAGACAGGCAGTAGCACCCACCAGCATGTTTGTGATCTGGATAGTGGGGTCAGTTAGGTTGAACTAGGCTCCCATGCCCATTGATGTGTATGAAAACTGAATGGGATGTGGGACAGACTGGACCAGTCTGCTGCACATATAGGCAAAGCACAGGAACCAGGACTGGGGGCAGGCCTTGTGGGCGTAACTGGGGGTTGCTCCAACTAGGCTGCAGCTCCCACTGTTGTACATGAGGGCCAAGTGTGTAGTGGCAGCGTTGGGCATGTCTGTGGCACTCATTGATTTGCATAAGAGATGGGGCTGGAGATAGAAATGACCCAACAATTGCAACTACCGGTGTGTGCAAAGGCAGATATGGATGATGACTGAGCCAGAACCTATACTGTTAAGAACACACACGAATCAAGTCTGGGATCATTTCAGACAAGATTTCTTAGGGGATCTCCTCAACTGAACCACTGGACTCAGAACTCCAACCATGGGGAGAATTGCAGGATCTGTGGACTCACCATGGAGTACATGTGTCAGAACTGAGCATCCTCAATGACTAAATGGAGCAGAGGATGGCGTGCCCAGATGCACATGCAAGATATGGCATTTCATTGGGTTCTGCAGAGGGCATCTGGTACCACAGCAGAGGAAGGAGGGCAGAACAAATTGATTAACTATCTTAACCAAGCATTGGCAGCAAATATCTGGGCAGTGGAGACTCTAAGGCTAATTATGTTAGCCAGTAGACCTTGGAAGGAGTTCCTTATCCTACGAGCGGTGAGATCAACAGTATTTCAGAAGTATTGAACTGTTGAAACCACTTAAGCAGAACCTTCGGACCATGTTCCACATTGTGGACCCTGGGATGGCATCAGATGGCCATTCCCCATCCCTGGGTATTGAGGCATGAGAAGGCTGGGTGTAGCATCTCTCCTTATCTCCACCCTTCCCCAAGATACAGAAGGAAGAATTTGGAGACAATACTCTCACCTACCCTAATCCTCAACATGTCTCATCCAGATCAACTATATAAACATCATCAAGAATAAAATTTTTTTCTTTTAAAAAAAAGAACAAGAATCAAGAAACTTCCAAACATGCAAATAAACTGACAAAATAAAAAACAAAACAAAAAACCATCCATTTTTTCATTGACTATTTATTGTGAACTCTGCAACAGGCATGATTTGAGTAAAAATGTAGAAAGCATTAGCGAACAAAACATATATTCCCCTCCTTCCAAACATGCCTCCCTTAGCCTGTACATGTTGCTGGAATAATAACAGGCTAGGTAATCTATAAGGACAATGAATTTATTCCTGGGCATGTAAGATTTGGGACTAGAGCTAATGAAGACCTTCTTGCTGAGGCACAACATCGTAGAAGGCATCACGTGGCAAGTGAGAGCGAGGGAGCCGGAGGTTCAGGTCTCTCAGCCAGCACCATGGAGACCACCCTTTAAGACTTCATTTACAGATGATCACCCCCCCAGAGGCTCCACCTGCAAGTACCATCAACATACACATTTGGGAATTAAATCTCCAAACCAGGAGCTTTGGAGGCCGCATTCAAATCACAGCAGTACTCCAGTGGCATTTATACTCTGGCTGGGGGCAAGGGACCTAAGAGAGTCATCCTTGTCATCATGCTTAAGATGCATTGAATCTGCCAAGATAAAAACATGCTTTAAAAGTGCAAGTCAGTATGGAGAGTCACAATGCAGGACGGAGAGCACTTGATAGCTTACAGTCAGGCAGGGAATGGAAGCCTTTCTCCTAAGATTTTATTTGTGGCACCTGTTGGATCTCTGAATACTTAGATAAAAATTTGATTATGGGGGGATGAAATGATATCTGAGTACTAGTTTCACTTTGTGCATGGATAATACAGCTGGCATAGGTTCTTCAAAGGGCAAATGAAGTCTGAATCTGTTAAACACAGATAAGAGAAAAAGTTGATCCTTGATTGTAATACGTCTTATGATCATCACATATTCTCATTTCACATTTTATCGTATATAGTCTTTATAATTCAAAAGTTGGCATTGTTTTAGGCAGTTGAATCTGCAAAATTACAAAAATATATTTTAAAAACTTGTAATAATGTGTATTATAGGTGATGGAGATATGATAGTGAATTTGAATATGATGATAGCTTTTTTTAAAAAAAAAAGATTTATTTATTTTTATTGGAAAGGCAGCTATACAGAGAGGAGGAGAGACAGAGAGAAAGATCTTCCATCTGATGGTTCACTCCCCAAGTGGCCACAAGGAAGGAGCCAATCCAAACTCGGGATCCACGAGCTTCTCCCAGGTCTCCCATGCAGGTGCAGGGTCCCAAGGTCTTCGGCTGTCCTGGACTGCTTTCCCAGGCCACAAGCAGGGAGCTGGATGGGAAGAGGGGCCACTGGGATTAGAACTGGCACCCATATGGGATCCCGGCGTGTGCAAGGCGAGGACTTTAACCGCTATGCTATAGTGCCAGGCCCAAAGATAGCTTTTTAAAAAGAAGTTCTTTAAATAGGTAAGCACATGAGAAGTTCCTCAGTGCTTGTGGTGTGCGTGTGTGTATTTGTGTATTTATAGCACTCAGTAGCTATTTAGTACATACCTTTGGTGGTTGAATGCTTTGAGCAAACTGGTCATGAAGAAGGAATAGATTTAATAACTTTCCCTCTCTTAGCGTGTTTAATAATAGTGCTGGCTGCACTCTGGTTTCCCGATTTAACTCAGTTCTCTTTTTCCTCCTTTTTCCCTTTAAAATTATGATAATAACACTTAACATGAGATATGCCAACTTAACACATTATTCAGTGCACAACCCAGGGCTGTTAACCATAGGCGTGGTGTTGTGGAGCAGATTTCTAGAACTTGTCCTGCATAATTGAGCCCCTCTGTCCACTAATTCACAACTCTTCATTTTCTGCTTGCCCCTGACAGTCATTACTCTCTTCTGGTTTTCCGTGAGTTTGACCATTTTAGATAGCTTGTGTAAATGGGATCATGTGTCATTTATTGCTATGTTGAAGTGCATGTTTCACTCGGCGCCATGTCTTACGGATTTACTCACTACTGGGCCTGTACGATGGCTCAGTGACTAAATTCTCGCCTTGCACAGGCCAGGAGTGCATATAGGTGCTGGTTCTAATCCCAGCTGCTCCACTTCCTATCTAGCTCCCTGCTTGTGGCCTGTGAAAGCAGTAGAACATAGCCTAAAGCCTTGAGACCCTGCACTCGTGTGGGAGACCTGGAGAATGCTCCTGACTTCGCATTGGCTCATCCTTGGCTGTTATGGAGTGAACCAGCAGATGGAAGATCTTTCTTTCTGTCTCTCCTTCTCTGTAAATCTTCCTTTCCAATAAAAAAATAAATAAACCTTTTTTTAAAAAAAAATAAACAAATCTTTAAAAAAAAACAGCTTTACTCACTGTTGTGGATATGGTAGAATTTCTTTTTAAGGATAGCTTGGACTTCAGTGTGTTTTAGTTGGACTTGACATTGTTTCTCTATTTTGGGAATGGGAAAGGGATTCAACCAGTGGTGGGTATTCCTCCAGCTTGTGGCGAGAGTCACTTTTGTCATTGTGATTCTCTGCTTGTCTTGGGGATGTCAAAGCAGCATTGTGTGTTCCAAGGAACCTTGCTATCCATAAATGTCAAGAGGTAGAAGAGGTACAGGCACGGGGCATTCCTTGGAACCTTCCTCCAGTTTTCCCTCATTGCTTGAGATGGTTATTAAAAATCATCTACATATGTCATGATTTCTTTGTAAAGCATTTAAAAAGTTTTTAAAGAAATAACTCTTGAAGCAACGGTAGACAGCTCTGTAAGCAAATATCAAGATGTTTATATTTCTGGGCTCAGATGTTGCTAGCATTTAGTGATTGTCACTGAGACAAAAGTCCTTGAAGGGGACTCAGTGGGGAAAATGCTTCACTGACTACTTCTTGGCTTGTCTTTCTAGAGAAAAGCCTTTTCTTAAAGGGTGACTTATTTTGTAAAACTAGCTACAGAGATGTACCGTCACCTTCAGCCAAACCACAGTTGTGTGTGGGGATCCTCGTGTCTTCTCCAGGGCAACCGATGGTCAACAAAGATGGGGACAAATGTGAGTCTCTGGGGGTCAGGACCTTCAAGGGACATGGTATAGGGCTGGTTGCTGTTTCATGGCAGTATTTTCAATTCATCTGGTTGAAAGGAGCAAGCCAATGACAAATGCTTTGTTGGCACCGATCTGTGGCCTGCTCTCATCCCTGAGTTATTACAAGGGCCTTCTGGTCTAAAGTTTTATGGCACAAAATGCAAACTGTTTATTTCATCCGGGCTTCAGCATCTAACAGAGGCAAATCATCCAATCTTACATCCTGGATAAAGTATAAACAGAAGTGTGATAAGATACAACCTGAGGAACCAGTTTAAAAAGGAATAATCACCCCTGGAAACAGTTTTATAATCTTTCCTGTTTATTCCATTTGATTGCATCAGCACAAGCATTGCCTCCCAAGATGGGATTTTATGATGCGATTTTCTTTTTTGCTGTTTGGCAAATATCAGAAGAAACTCTGCATCAAATTTCAAGTTACTTAGTTTTGCTCCTGTGATTTTGAAGGTAAACACAGATATATATTTGTGCATAGTTAGACCTAAATTAACAAATATGTTCAGAAAAATGAATCTTTTTCCTGAATACCTGAGAAGAAGGTACATCAATAGATGGAATTTAAAAAATAGTTTTAACGATTTTTCTTGTAATATTGTAGTTCATTAAAATATAGGATTCAGTATAAGCAATGTAATGTGACAAAAATGACACATCCTCAGTTTACTCTTCAAAATTTATTTCTGGGAGTACTTTATTGTGTGAATTGGAGTTATCAATTTCAATAATTACACACTAGGTCTGCTGAGTTATTAGAACAAATCATTCCATAAGGACTTAAGAAGCATAAGGGGGGGGGGGACACCTTTAGACAAAGAGGGATCCCGGAGGACAGTGTCCAGTCACATGAAATCTCTGACACAATGTCAGCCTTAAGTCAGGAAGCCCTATTTTTATTGATAGTAGTATTCCCAATTAAAGATATTTCACAGCAGTCCATAACCTCGTAAGAGAGTTCATGTGGAATGATGAATTACCTCCACCCCTGCACCCTCCCAAGCTTTCTTTGTTACAGAGGTTATGATCATGCCTTTAGCATCAATGTTGAAGTCAAATCTTTATCCAATGACATGTGAGGTTAAACTTTCCCTCCAGGCATCATTCATTACATAATCTGAAATCTAAGTTCTGCTCTTCCTGAGCCAGACCTTTGAATAATTAGCTTTGCTCATTTTTTTTTTTGCTTTTTTTTCTTAAAAGTATTTATATAATAAGAAATGGATCCCCTAAATGTTGAGTCTTATTACTTTTGAAGCCTAATATCCCTGTTTCTGTATCTTTTCATTCTTGGTCAGAATGAGATAGAACTTTTGGATCCACAGCATCATGCCTAGAGTTAAACGATTCTTTGCTTTCCTGTTCATAGAATTGATTTCCTAACAGAGAAGACCTTTGAATGAACACTTTCCTTTCTAGAGTACTGATTATAAAACATTCCTGCCTTATCCTATGGAACAGTTGCTATTTGAAAATACCCACAAGGCTAAACAAAAGATGGCTCCTAAAACTTGGGTCTTTTTTTCATTGCCAGTTTACCACAGATATCAAACTCCTTCCCTTTTCTCCTCCTCTTGTGTTCTTATTTCTGTTTATGGAAATGGATGAGTGGGTGAGGAAGAAAGAGCGGGCAGTAGTAATTGCTCCTCTCAAAATCTAGCTGGCCCAGCTGCTACAGCCAGAAAAAGATGATAAAGGAAAATGACATGTAACACTGTTTCTAGTTCCATTGATTTCAAAAATCTTTGCCATTTTCCTAATGATATTATTTAATAGTGTCTATTGAAAGTGTCCTGTACACTAAGTCTACTTGCTTCTTTTCCTTTGCATCATTTTTACTCTTTGCAATGACTCTATAATCAAGCGGCTGCTACTGTTAGCCGTCATTTGCTGAGACACAGAATTGTCATGTGATTTCCCCCCAGAAATACGCTGCATGGGATTCGTGCTCCTGAGTTCCAAAGGCCAACCTCCCATCTGCTGTAATTCACTCTTTCTCCTACAAGGGATGTACAGTAGATGCTCCAGGTAGCCACAATAAATGTTTATTAAAGATCTGTTGACAGGGCCCAGTGTGGTAGCCTAAGTGGCTAAAGTCCTCACCTGTACACACCAGCATCCCATATGGGCACTGGTTCTAATCCCGGGAGCCCTACTTCCTATCCAACTCCCTGATTGTGGCCTGTGAAAGCAGTCAAGGACGGCCCAAAGCCTTGGGACCCTGCACCCACATGGGAGACCCGGAAGAGCTTCTGGCTCCTGATGTACAATCAGCTCAGCTCCAGCCACTGTGGCTGCTTGGGGAATGAACCATCAGATTGAAGATCTTCCTCTCTGTCTGTCTTCATCTCTGTATATCTGACTTTGCAATAAAAATAATAAATCTTAAAAAAAATCTGTTGACAAATATTCACAGTTGCATTGAGCTATTTAACTTAGACCTCCACACCCCTTTAATTTAGCATTGAAGATTTATGCATTTAATTGTCACACTTAAATGCTTTTTCTTAGGTTGTTGGTTTTCATCTTTTTTTTTTTTTAACCTGATCTGTCTCTTTTTTCATTCCTTGCATTTTGGGTGGCTGTGGCACTGTGCACAGAAGTTGGAATTAGAGCATTATATGATGAAGTTGATGTACTTTTTAGGACATGGGCAGACTCTGATCTGGGTGAAAATGCTCTATCAATGCTTGAGCTGGTGAATTTTGTTGTGTAAATACTCCACAGCAGGTTCTTCAAAACTTCCCTTGAAGGGCAGATAGTAAATATCTCAGGCTTTACATTCCATGTATTTTCTGTCATAGTTACTCAAGTCTGCTGTTGGAATGGAAAAGAAGCTTTTGAAATTATGTAAATGAGTGAGTATGACTATCTTTCATGGACAGTTTAATTATAAACCAGACAGTGAACTTGCAGGCTGCAATTTGTTCTAATAATTTATTTGTTATGTTTCTGATCTCTCAGTTTCTCTAAGGTGAGCTAAGATTTCCAAATATATCTGTGACTTCTTGACTTATCTCCTTTAAAATCTGTCCATTGCCATGATGCTATAACTCAGAATAGTGGCCAGAAAGCTAAAATATGGGCCTGAATCAGACAGTGTGTTTGTGAGTGTGTTTCTGCAATTCCCCAAGCTTACACTGCCTCAGTTCCCTCTGTGAAACAGAAGTTAATGATGTTTACTTCCCAGGGCTGTTGAGGGTAAAATGAGTTAATGTGATGCTCTTTGGAACGGTGTTTGGAATGTGGCAGGCATCAATGCAGGTGAATTAGTATTATTTGAAATGATGTTGTTAGATACACTTAGGTGTATAGACTTTTTTAATCTGCATATGATATATTTTCCACTGCCATTTTTGGCTTTGAATTCATTTTCATGTGACATTAAAATTGCCCCTCAGGTTTTCTTTTGGTTCATACTTACCTATCATGTCTTTTCTGTTTCTATTCATTTTCAGCTTTTCTCTAAGTGGGTTTCTGCAGACCCTTTGATTATTTCATTTGAAAGGTAGAGACAGATAGCTGTAAGACAGACATAGAGATGGTATCTCACAGTTGCTGCTTAACTCCCCCAGTTCTCTGCAGAAGCTGACACGGAGGCAAGCTGAAGCCAGGAGCCAGGAGCTAGGAACTCAATCTGTATCTTTTACATGGGGTTCAGGGACCAGAGTACTTGAGCTGGCACCTGTTGTCTTCCAAACACTGCATCAGGAGGAAGCTGGAATTGAAGGAGTGAAGACTCCTTGAAGGAGTACTCTTACATGGGATGTGGGAGTAGCATCCTACCTGCTGTACTAAAGACCTACCCCAACAATTAGTTTCTTTGGCCTTTGCCTTTAAGTCTGTTTTTTTTAAGCCGGGGTGAATCTTACTGCTTTTTATTGGTTTGTTTCACCATTTACATTTATTTTAATTATTAGAGTTAATGAGGGCATTTAATTCATATCAGGCTTTTGTTTGTTTTCACTTTCCTTTTATGTGATAAATCAAATGTGCTGCTGGTTAGATAGTAACATAATTTATTTTTTTAGGCCTTTTGTTTTGTTTTCATTTGTCTGGTGGCTACCTAAAACTTACCAGGAGCTACCTTTATGTTTATTTTACTTTACACACATCTTGATTTTGTAAATGTATTTCTCCCTGGAGATTGAAATATAGGTCAAACTGAATTTGAATGCATTTTCTAAGACTTACATATCTTAAAGAGTGATGATTAGAGAAAGAGAGAAAGAATCTTCCATTATCTGTTGATTCACTCCTCAGATAGTTAAAACAGCCAGAGCCGTGCCTATCCAGAGCCAGGAACTTCTTCCCAATTCTCTTTGTGGGTGCAGGGGCCCAAGCACTTGGGATATCTTCTGCTGCTTTTTCAGGTGCAATAGCAGGGAGCTGGATGGAAAGTGGAGCAGCTGGGTCTCCGAGGAGCAATGGGACCCATAAGCAATGCTACTGCAGCAGGTGGCAGCTTTACACACTACACTCTGGCTCCACTGTTGACCCTCTTCTCTCCTTGTTGGCTCTTGGTACTCAATGAACCTTTGCAATTCAATGCGTTTCATTGTTAATCCTAGCAAATTGTCAGTCTTAGCCTACTTGTTGTCTTAGTCTGTGACTTCATTATTATAAGAATGATAGCGTTGTTCCTCTCTTACATATATTCATTATGTCTCACATATGTTCCATCTGCTAATGCATTCCTCAGTCCTCAGTTACTTTCCGTGAGTATATCCATGCTGCCTTTCATGATTCTCTGCCAGTTCTTGAAAAATTCTTGTTTCTACATTATGCAAGATCATTAATTTTATGCTTACCTTAAATTCATAATGTTCCAGCCATTCATCAGAGCCTATTGTATGGTAATGTTTGTTTCCTTTTGTTTGATAGCACTATGCCCCTCAAATGCCATTCTTCACTTTAGGCTCACATCCACCTGAGGATATTTGCAACCTTGGCTTCTAAAGAGTGTCTGTGGGGACGAATCCAAACTTGAGCTCAGGCCCTAGTTTGTTTGACCTCCTGTGTTGCCATTTCCCCTCTGCCTTCTGAACCTTCAGGAGTCTCTTGTGGGCTTTATGTTAGTTTCTAAAATGCTTGGGATGCTTCGTTTGGCTTTGTTTGGGGTTTTGATTCTTTGGGATTGAGTCCAGGAGAGCCAGCAGCATAGGCCAGTTTAGTGTTGGGCTGCAGGTGCACACTCTCTGACATTGCCAATTCTCAAGTTCCATCACTGTGCTTGAATTGGGGAGTACTCAACACTAGAGCTGCCCAGATTTCAGCAATTTTGATAATTGAGGTATATTACTGTATAATTGACTTGCCAAACCAACCACTATCTCTAGGGAAAGCTGACATAAACAGAAGGCTATCCCGCAGTTCCATCTGCCTGGAGAATATGGACTTGGCTCAAGTTTGCTTTTCTGATGGACCCAAAGGAGCCTGACCGTTTACTTGCAAGGCCATTATTCATTTGCTTGAATGATGGTTTTAGCTCTAGTCATCTTTACCAATCCTGATGATTTACAACAACAGGAAAGTCACATCTCATCATTTATGTTGTTTTATTAAACTGTTTAAATTGAATTTTACTTTCATTGATTTCTGGAAAGTCAGGCAATTCACTTCAGGATTATAAATCCTATACTTGATGATGAGGAAGGAGGCTAGAGTGCCTTTCCCGACTCCCCTCTTTGGTGAGCCTTCCTGCGGGGAGATCAGCCCGAGGGCTTGACAGGCTCTGTTAGCACCAGCCTCCTAGAGCTCTTATAATTAATGTCTTCTTGGAGAAAGAAAAAAGTTAGATTAAAGCTATAGGTTAACTTGCTTCTGGTTTAAAAATAAATTTAAAGAAACTCTTGCATGGATCCTGAATGATAGTTAAATTAGTTGACAAAAACAGGTCATGTTAAAAGTGCAGAAATTAATTACTGAGATGGCATGTAAAATCTTTCCCTGGAGGTCTTTAAATATGGAATGTATTTTTATCCTTCTCAGGTGTCTGAGTCTGACTTTAGAGTATTTTTAAAGAGGAAAATATTGAGATGATATCTTTACTGTCTTTATCTTAGCTCTTTGATTGAAACTCTCCAAATTTAACTGAAAAAAAAACACACCCTTCTAAAAACAGCTTTTGTGAAACTGCTATTTCTCAAGGGAGCAAAGAGCTGGAAATACAATCCAGGGCTTGATGTGAATGAGGCAGACTCTATCAGATGAACTGGCGCTGCTGTCTCATAGGGTCTACATTGGTGGGTGATGGGAGTCGGTAGCCGGGACCAGGAGTTAAACACTGGCACATCAATATGGGATGCCGCCCCATCTTAACTGCGAGGCCAAACACCTGCTCGAGGTTTTATTTCCTCAAACATAAGAAACACATAGTTTTTTTTTTAAATGTGCTTAATAAATTCAACATATAAAATGGAAGTATTAGTGAATCATTCCAGTTATTTTTTTACTTACATGATTTTTTGTTTAGGTGTTCTGTTTCCTTGTGTGCTTGTTTATATTTAAATCTGTCCTGGGAATTGTGTTAGACCTTTAGGAAGGGCCTGCCCTTGTTGCTCCATGTCTGAGTGCTGCATTGAGTTCCAGCTGCTCTGCTTCCAAGGCAGCGTTCTGCTAATGTGCCTGAAAGGTGGTAGATGATAGCTCAACAATTCAAGTCCTGCTAAACATACAGGAGACCAAGATGGAGCTCCTGGATCCTGGCTTCATACTTGGCTGTTGGTGGCCGTGTAAGGCATGAAGCAGAGGGTGGAAAATCTTTAGCTCTCTCTCTGTTTCACTCTGACTTTCAAGTAAATAAAAAGACAAACACATACATCTTTGAAAGAAAATATGTTTAGGGAGATGTTTTGCTTGCCAAATGATGTTTTTGATTCTTGCAGAGGACACTTTCATTTTTTTCTCTAGTTGTTTGGGAATGCTATCATTCTATAAGCTTCCTTTTTTTTTAAAAAATAGATTTAGTCATTTGAAAGATTTACAGAGATAGAGGAGAGAGAGAGACCTCCCATCCATTTGTTCACTCTTTTTCTTTTTTTAAAGATTTGTTTTATTTTTATTGGAAAGTAAGTTATACAGAGAGGAGGAGAGACAGAGAAGATCTTCCATCCATTGATTCATTCCCAAAGCGGCAGTGGCTGCAACTGCTGGAGCTTAGCCAATCCGAAGCAAGAAGCCCAGAGCCTCTTGCAGGTCTCCCATGTGGGTACAGGGTCCCAAGGCTTTGAGCCATCCTCCACTGCTTTCCCAGGCCACAAGCATGGAGCTGGATGGAAACAGGTCTGCCGGGATTAGTACCAGCGCCCATATGGGATCCTGGCGTGTTCAAGGTGAGGACTTTAGCTGTTAGGCTGCCATGCTGGGCACAGGGGCCCACACACCTGAGCCATCCTGCACTGTTGGGCTTATCTCTCCTGGTTCTTGTCTTCTAATCTTGGCCTATCAAGATCTTTAATACTTTAGATTTATTGTTATAGCTTTCTTACTTTTTTCAATGAGATAATTTATTTAAACAACCAATTTTGACATTTGTCTCTTACTTGAAAATTGCTTGCTTATGGTGATCAGGAACTTTGGTCTTCTCATGGCCATGAACTTCACTTTGAAACAAAGGGTCTAATAAGGCTGATACATATGCCACATGATTCTTAAGTCATATTTTGTCAATTGGTTGGTTGGTTAAATATGATTGAGGGGAAGTTCCCTGTGTTGTATCCTTACCTGTATTTATCTAGATATTGTTTCTCTCTTGTTTTTTATTGGAAAGACAGATTTTTATAGAGAGAAGGAGAGACAGAGAGGGAAAGATCTTGCATCTGCTGGTTAACTCCCCAAATGGTAATAATGGCCAGAGCTGAGCTGATCCGAAGTCAGGAGCCAGGAGCATCTTCCAGGTATCCCATATGGTATCCATACCTGTCTACTGCCTTCCCAGACCGTAAGCAGGGAACTGCCTTGGAAGTGGAGCAGCTGGGACACAAACCTGTGCCCACAGGGGATGCTCATGCTTGAAGGTGGAGGAGTAGCCTGTTGGCCGCAGCACCATCCCCCAAACATTTTTTTTCTGAAATAAAAGTAAATCTCACTAACTTAATTGTCATATGCCATACTATCAGCATGGCATTTTATAATGAAGCAATGAAGAGTTAGTCAAATACTAAGAATTAAAGAAGGAAGTAGAGACGTCACATCGAGATGCAGAAAGATATTAATTAAATTTATCAGTTGAAGTTCATTGACTTTCTTGGTAAGAGTAATTATTCATGAAATGATAAAAAGAAAGAATGGGAGCTTGGAGAGCAAAGAGCATATCATATTTTATATTTAAAAAAAGCTTGATTGTAAAGGGGAGGAGAGAAGTGAGGTGATAGAAGAAGTCATGGGAACAGGAGATAACTGAAAGGTGGGAGAAATAAATAGAAGTCTGTGTTGGGAAGAAAGGGATCCTATGAACAAAATGTGGCAGGTATAAAATATAATTAGTAGAATTAACTATGTTCATTGTTGAGTGGTGATGGCCTCAAGAGTAGGTGAGGGCTGATACTCTGACCAGAAGTTGACCATGGCTTTGACTGAGTTTCCACGAATCACTTCCTAGGGAGCCCTAATGTCATCACTTTGGGTGCTACAGTTTACATGAACGGTGGAGGAGACATTCAGTCCTTGTCAGTATGTCAAAGTTGGATACCTTCCTTGTTCTCATTGTCCTATTGAAATCCAGTGCAGGATGACTTTCCTTTAGACTCATTGGAATCTAAAAACTTGGAGTGTGCTTATCTTTATACCACATGCTGCTTGATTTGTCATTGGGTTAGAGTCTAATAAACCTAGTTGAAAGCATCATTTAAGTTAAAAATACACTTTATACACTTACTATATCAAATTGCATTGCCCAGGAGAGCCCATCTAAAATCTTTTACATTAGCCTTCAATTGAACAAAAATTGTCTAGCCCAAAGCCTATTTGATATAATAAAGTGAATGTCTTATATGGTTTGCTGAACGTGTATTGAAAGTGAAAACCAGAATGGTTGTCTGGGTTTGCTTCCACACCGTTGTAAAGTTGACAAAATCCTAAGCTGAACTATCATAAGTTGGGGAGCAGTGTTTACCAGTAGAAATGTCTACTCAGTAGTTTATGATAGCTGTGATCCCTTTTGCATTAGTTCATGGAGCTAAAGGATAAGTAGGAAGGACATTTTTCAGTTTCTCCATGTTGCAAAGAATTTAAGTGCCTTGTTGAACCCAACTATTTAGTATATAAATGGGTAGCCCTGGAGTGATTTGCCAACTGATTTTTACTTTAATTTTGAGTTTTACTTATGGTAATATGTCCTTTGGGGGGTCTCTTTGCTATTGAAATAACTGCATAAACAATGAATCTAGCTACTTATACTAACACATTTATTCTGGCATTGAAAACTTGCTGAAAGGTGTGATAAAAATAAAATGACATCTCACTTCCAATTTTATTTTTGAAACAGCCAAAGCAAATCTATGTAAGTTAATGTATTTTTTGTTATTTGAATTGCTAATGTATTCCCATGTTTAAAATTTGTATAACACAAAGCTTCTTCAATAAAGCTCTCTTCATTCCATCCGCAGCCACCTAATTACATCCACCAGACAACAGATGTACATAAAAATGTGTGTGTGCCTGTGTTTATCCGTAGGTATTTTATGCACTTGCCATAATATGTAGGCATCATTTACCCCATTTTTATGTAGCTGACGGTTTGCTTTATACACAGTAGGGCATCTTTTTCCTTTTACATTGTGTGTTTTCATAATAGGAGGACTTTTTTGTTTTCAGATTATAGCACCTTGACTTAGGCAAGGCTTGCATTTGGTGGTCTCTTAGTCAATGTTGGTAACCAAGGTCATGCTGCAGTCATTGGCTCCAGGTGGGAACAGACAGCTGCAACTCCTGACACTTCTTGCACAGACCAAAGAAAACCCATTTGGAAGAAATGTGAGGCCCAGCACTTATCTGAAAGTCTCCACCTTCCTACTTCTAGTCAAAAATGAGGCTCTTAGCATCAGAACTAGCATGACATGTTTCAGCAATTTTGAAACAGATCTGGGAGGTGATGACAGCTGAACACAGATAATGAAATTCCACGATAACATTTGGATTTCCGTGATGCTGAGTCTAAAAGTGATTTAGGAAAGTTGGAGTCTGAATGAGGATGTTTTAGGAATCCCTTTCCAATTGGTTTTATTTACTGTTTCCTTTTTAGGGTGCTCAATGATGATAAGTAAAATCTACAAGCAAATCTGAAAAAGCATCCTCAGTTTAGAATTAAACTTATAACTGGTAATAAGGGATGTCGTAGTTTGAGAGCTGTGTAATACTTTGCTTTTAATAAATGGTACAGTATTTCACTGAGTTAGTATGAATTTATTTAACTCTTCCCCTTCTCCGTGATGTTTTCCCTCCTTCCAAACCCCCCTCCCATTGATGACCACTCAGGTTGTTTGTAATCCTTGGCTTTGATAAACAATCTTCAGCAAATGACCTTGAATGTAGATCAGAATGCTAGTATATTTGTGAGAGAATCCCTAGAATGAGGATTTTATGAGCATTTAAAATTTTAATATGGTCTTCCTAATTTAGCTTCCAAAGACATGGTTATTAATTTTGTCTGAGCTGGTCTCACATGTATACATTAACTTGGAGGAAAATTACCACCATTATTGATACTAATTTTTCATATTTCCAGTTTCTCTTTTTTTAGAATGTAATATATGCATGTTTATAATTGATGCATCATTGTACACACATATGAGGTATAGCGTAGTATTTCAATGCATGTATACAACATGCAATGATCAGATTAATTAGCTTATTAATCACCTCAAACGTGTCACCTTGTTGGGAACATTCAGAATACTCTTTATTAGCTACATTGAGATACCCAATTAACTGTTTCAATCAGTGACCTCACTGTGTTGCACAGTATTACAAGTTACTCTTTCCCACCCAACTGTATCATCCACACTCCCTTCATTCTCTCTTCCCATTTCTAGTCTCTAATAATCTCTGTGCTAGCTTGTTTCATTTAGCCCACTGTACATAGGTAACCATGTGCTTTTTATCCATTCGTTTGTCATATGAGCTCCTGGGTTGACCCACGTCCTTGCACTGGAGAACAGTGTTGCAATAAACATGGGACTACCGGTATTTCTTTGATGTCCTGGTGTCCTTTCCTTACCTCTCCTGGTCATTTGGGTACTTCCCAGTAGCTTGGTCCCCTCCTCCCCCTGCCTGCCCCTGCCCATGTCCCTCTTGTGGTGATCTTGTGATAGTTTTGTAATGAACAGCTCCAGGATGCAGGTGGGTTGCATAAGTTGTGGTGGTCTACACGGAGCCACCTGGCAAAGTACATGACAGTTGTCCTGGGGACAAATAATAGTGGGGAAAGTAGAGAAAGTCAAGGGAGAAGGGGAGTGTTGATTACCTATGCTTATGAATCTATATTATGGGAAAAATTAGAAAATGCTAAAAGTGAATAAAAATGTACTTTGTAGCCATGTGAAGAAGTAATCTGCAGATATTAAATCCATTTGTCCTGTAGCGCAGTTTAACTTCAATGTTTCGTTATTGATTTTCTGTCTAAATTTCCTCTCTGTTGACAAGTGGTATGTAGGAATCCCCATCTACTGTTGTTTCGCCTCTTCCTTTCTTTACATGTAGGCATATCTGATTTACACACCTAGATGTTACAGTGGCAAAAAATGTGTTTATAATGGTTATATCCTCTGTGTGAACTGATTTTTATCATTAATGTGAGGCTGAAGTGAGTTCTTGCAGGCAGCATACAATTGAGTCTCACTTCCCATCTATGCAGTCATTCCATATCCTTTAATTTGGGCATTTAACATGTTTACATTCAAGGTTATTATTAATAAGTAACAACTTAACTTGTGTCATTCTATTCATTGTTTTCTGGCCATCTTGCATATCATAACACAATCATCTTCTCTTACTGTTAATTTTGTCGCTTGGTGCCTGGAATGATAAGATTTAATTCCTTTCTGTTTTTCATTTGTGTATCTTCTCTGTTTAATGAGTTAATACTTTGTGGGCTTTCATTGCTATCCTGCTTCTGGAGGATAGAAGGATGGAGGGCTTCCTTAAACACTTCTTGTAAGCCTGGTTTAGTGGTGATGGTCTATGTTCTGACTTATCTGAGAGACTTGATTTTCCTTCCTTAAGGTTAATCTTGCAGGGTACAAAATTCATGGCTGCTGGTTTTTCTCCTTATATCACTCTGATTTTATCATTCCATCCTTTCTGGTGTGAAATCTCTGTCGGCACAATGGGAATTCCATCCTATGTGACTTGAGTGATCCTCTTGCTGCTTTAAGAATTCTATCTTTGAGGCCAATTCTTTGTTGTAGCAAGTTAAGCTTCTGCCTATGGCACTGGCATACGTATGGATACCAACTACAGTCTCAGTTGCTCCATGTTTATTCCAGCTCTCTGCCAATGTGCCTGAGAAGAGAAAGTGGCCCAGTGTTTGGGCTCCTTCATTCACATGGGGGACCCGGAAGAAGCTACTAGTTTTCTGGCTTCTGGCTTTGGCCTGACCCAGATCCAGCTTTTGCCGTCATTTGGGGGGTAAATCAGTGTGTGGAAAATACTCTCTCTGATAGCTACTGTTTGTGTGGCATACTCCTCAGTGGATAGGGCCACAGCCTGTCTGGCTCCTGCTCTGGGCTCTGACACCCTTGGGTGCTGTGGACAAGGTGGCAGTGCAGCAGCAGCAGGTTCAGGCTGCTGCTTGGCCGCCTCTTGGATTTGATGCAGGCACATGCAAGTGTGACAGATCACTGGCTGTGTGTCAGCTTCACACAGTGAAGTTTACCTGCTGCCTAGGAATTTGGAACCTGGAATCTCAACTATTCTGATACACCTCGGTTTTGAGCAGCGGAGATAATGGTGCAACAGACCCCTGGGTGGCTCCTAGCCCTAGAGTGAGAGATGTTCTAGAAGTGGGCCTAGTTTTAGGATGGCACTGAACTGCAGCAGTGCATGAGGTGGGAGTACATGATCTGGGCTGCGATTCTGGCGACAGAGCTGTGCAAACTCCAGCCAACTCTCCAAATTATGGCCCACGACTCTGAGGGCCGAGAGAATCCTGTGCAGCAGCACGAAGAATAAAAAGCTGGGTTGTTCTGTCCCTTAGTGTAAGGGAATGCCGTGACTGGCACTTTTCTTGACAAGTATCTAATGTCTTCGTTAGGTTTAATTATGAGAATTTGACACGATCATTTGCAGTTTCCCACAGTGCTCTAGAAATTTCAGTGGTTTATCTGATTTGGTCATGGGTAGCCCAAGCACTCTGAAACTGTGTATACTTCCAAATGTTTTTAAAAGACAAAGGAAGGCACTGCCTTGTTCTCCGCTGTGCACTTCGCTGTTGGTGACAGGCATTTCCAGATGGGGGTGTTGGCTTGCTGGTGGTAGACTAGAGCTCCTGAGTTCCCAGCTGTCCACATCAATAGTTTGGAAAGAGAGCAAAGCAAGTGAAACAAACTTGCGATGCTCCTGATGTGGCGCTGAGGCTGCAGGCAAGGTGCCTTTGCAGGGCGATGCTCGGGACGTGCATTGTGAGGCTCCAGCTCTGGGCGATGCAGCGAGCATTCATCTCATTTCCGGTTCTCTTGTGTTTCCACGTGGTGAGCATCTTTCTGTCTGTGGGAGGAAGAGTCCATCAGCATGAGAAAACTTGAATTCTTGTCTTTCCTGTGGTTGTGTGTTGTTAAGTATGGTAGTTTGTAAGCTGTTGTCTTTGAAACAAATTATAGAATTCTTCAGTGTTGGCAAAGCAAGGAGCTACTTGCTGTTAATGGAAGAGAAGTTCAGGAACATTTTGTATTTGGATACAATTTGCCATGTTCTGCTACTTTTTTTTTTGTATGTTTGGAATGCTCAAGTGTTTTGAAGTTAAATAATATTACATTGAGAAAATAAGTAGTAAAGCAAAAAAAAAAAAAAAGAGGCCTTTAATCTCACTATTTTGCTTACCCTCATTAAACAACAAAGTAACACAGTGTGGTCAGAAGATTTGAAGAGATAAGCAACCTTATTATCTTTCTTTTCCTTTCAGATATTTTCTCTAATTTCAAGAACTATGAAAATTTTCCTACATATCATTTTCCTCAGAGTCTTTGCACATATATGTACAATTATGCAGGAACATACATGCATCTTTCTTTTTAAAAAAAGTTGCAAAAAGTCACATTACAAAGAATTTTTTTTTTTTTAGCATTTTCACTTATGTCTTAGGTCTCTTCATATGAAAACTTTCAGCTTTAGCATTTTTTAAAAGATTTATTTATTTATTTAATTGGAAAGTCAGATACACAGAGAGGAGAAGAGACAGAGAGGAAGATCTTCCATCCGCTGATTCACTCCCCAAGTGGCTGCAGTGGCCAGAGCTGAGATGATCCGAAGCCAGGAGCCTGGAGCTTCTTCCGGGTCTCTCATGCAGGTACAGGGTCCCAAGGCTTTTGGACCATCTTTGATTTTTTTCCCAGGCCACAGGCAGGGAATTGGATGGGAAGCAGGGTCATCAGGTGCTCATATGGGATCCTGGCACGTGCAAGGCGAGGACTTTAGCTGTTAGGCTACCGCGCTGGGCCCAGATTTAGCTTGTTCTTTATGGATATCAAACATCTGGGCATATGGAAAGCTGTTAGTGGACACTTAGATTAATAGCAGTTGTTTTTTTTCCTGTTTAAATAATGCTGTAATAAATATTAAATGTTTGGAACACGTTTTAGAGTATATCTGTAGATCGTAGCAGGAGAGAGTTTCATAGTGATTAATAGCATGGCTTCTGGTGCCAGACTGCTTGGAATTTGAATTCATTATTTTCTTGTTATTAGCTATGTGACCTTGGACAGATTGTGGAATTTCTCTATACTTCCCTCCTGGCCAGATCAACGTGCAAGAAGAACATATCTGAGGTGGTGTCTGAGTCTGTTTTGTACTCTGTAGAAGACCCCCTATAAACTGAGTAATCTGTAAAGAACAAGAATTTTTATACTTCAAGGAAAGTCCAGGATCAAGGTTCAGAGAGGTTCAATTGTCTGGTGATGGCTGCTCTCTGCTCCAGGATGGTACCTTGCTGCCGAGTCCTCGGAGCGAGAGGCACCGTGCCTCCCTTGATGGAAGGCGGAAGGGCACGGGAGCAAGGTTGCCTGAAGTCTCTTCATCTTTGAAATATGCCTCTGTGGCTTCGGGCCTGCTTCTTTGGTGGCTATCCAGAAACCTGTGCTGGGTGGCGCTCCGGTCAGTGCCTGAGGATCGGGCAAGGGACCTGGGTGACACCCAGGTTGGGCATGACGGATCTCTGTTCTCAGCAGTGGGGGGGGGGGATATGTTCATGCATGCTGGTGTGATCGCAGCCTCACCTTCTCTCACAGGCTTTAATTCTACTCATGAAGGAAAAGGCTTCAAGGTCTGAGTCATCCCTTCAAATCTCCACCTCTTAACGCCTTCACTTTGGCAACACCCAGACTTTGGCGGAGATAGGGGACAGATTCAAATCACAGCGGTTGGTAGAAGATCAATGACATGTAAAGGCTTTGGATTTGTGTTAGGCATATAGGCTATAGTTGACACGCGCTGCATATTATTGTTCTTGTGGTAAAATTTTGTGATCGTTACATATTACAAACCTTTGTCCCAGGAGATATTTCTTTTCACAACACTCCGTTTAACTCCTCTGTCTCTGTCTACACTGTTAAACACTGGTGATTACCCTAGATCTACATAGATGATTCAGCATAACTGTGTCATTCTAAATCGAGCTCATTAGCAACATTCATTCCTTCTGCAGTCTTCATTCCCCTTTGCCAAGGATCCCAGCCACAAATTCTGGGAACCTGGGTATGTGTATTTTGAGATTAATGTGTGAGCCCCTTAGTTGGGTCCTGTGCTAGAACATCATGGTCCTGGGTAGGCAATAGTTTCAAAGTGATTGAGGGGCTTTTCTAGGTGAATAAGCTAGTGGGAGTTTTACACAGCCCTGTAAGGTGTTGGAATAACAGTCTTGAGTTTTCAAACCAGCCAGGAGGAAACAGAGGTGCTGGAAGAAGCAGGAGACCGGAGAGGCCAGGCCTCAGCAGGGATAGGCTGTAATGAGTAGGACTTCAGGGAGGCCAGAGGAGTGGGTACACCCAAGTCCACGCCAGCACTCAGGAGAGCATGACAGGGTGATGGTCAGAGCAGCAGGTGAGTTGAGGGCTTTCCTCATTTCCTGAGCATGTACAACGTCTACCTGATCCACCTTGCCGTCTTGGTAAAGAGGACGGAGAGGGTGGAAATCTGGGATTGTTGAACAATAGCTGCCAAAGAGATAGGCTACAATTAGGCTTCAGTTTAAAAAAAAAATTGTGAATACTGGCCTCGATGTGATAGCCTGGTGGCTAAATCCTCGCCTTGTATGCACTGGGATCCCATATGGGTGCCAGTTTGAGTCCCAGCTGCTCTGTTTCCCTTCCAGCTCTCTGCTTGTGGCCTGGGAAAGCAGTAGAGGGTGGCCAAAGGCCTTGGGACCCTGCACCCGCGTGGGAGACCTGGAAGAAGCTCCTGGCTCTTGGCTTCAGATTGGCTCAGCTGTGGCCATTGTGGCCATTTGGGGAGTGTACAGATTTTTCTCTCTGTAGATCTGCCTTTGCAATAATAATAATAATATCTTTTAAAAAGGGCATCTTTTCCACCTGCAGGAGGAATGGGGAACTGGAGAACAGTGGAATTCATTGTGTATACTGTGAACTTTTTGTTTCTCCTCCATTACATGTGACATGCTCTGTGAGTGTGTTATATATGGGCATGTGTGTGTTTTACTTAGCTTGTACTTTTATTTGGTGTAGGGCACTGTAAAACACACACGTGCACACACACGTGCACACACACACACACATTTAAATAATTCGTGAGGCAGAGATATGTAAGCACCAATAGAGCTCTCACCTGCTGGCTGTGACTTCAAATGTCTGCAATGGCCAAGATTGGGCTGGAGCTGGGATTGGAGCTGGGACTGGGTGACAAGGGCCCAATGACTGGGCCAACAACCTCCCAGGGTTTGCATTAGCAGGAAGTTGGAGTCGGAAGCTAGAGCAAAGGAGTACATCCAGTCATTCTGATGACAAATGCAGGCAGCTTAACCACTAGATGACATGCCTGCTCTTCCTCCCCCTACACCCCCAGAAGCATAATTTTTGCTGCAGATCAACAATTCAGAAATTTCTGAAAGTTTATTTTTAATGTGACAACTTAGAGTTAAGATAATTGGAAGTTCACACTTGGAAAATGTGTTTATTTCGCACTTCTAGCAACGGGTTGATTGTGAAACATACGTTTATAAAAATTCTGGGCCTAGTAAGTATTCCAATATAGTAAGATGTTGATTTTGAAAGTATAGGTAGTAAAATTAGCATTTGATAAAAATGTCTTTGAAATAAGTTTCTAAAAAATAATTATATGCAAAACAACTGAATTAAAAGATATCAGAAAATTAACGTCTGCCATTATCTTATGAATTGGTCACCCAAGAATAGCTGCCCAAACTCCCCATTTTCAAGATAGAATATGGTTAGTATTCATGTTGAGAAAATTGCTAACGGAAAGATATTTGCTGTTTTTCTTTTGTCACTTACTATGTTTCTTCTTTTCTTTTAATGTGCCCTTGAAGCTGGATTTAGTGTTCCAGACAATCTACGGGGTGAAACTCATTTTGGGAACTGTGGAGCAACTACTCTGTGGTGGGCCACGCCCTGGAGGGGAAGATTTGGCCCTCCCTGGCTAAGACAGGAACACAGCAGAAGGCTCAGCTGCCTCAAACGACAGAGGAAAAGGCATTTGAAGGCCTCCCAGAGGAATAAGAGAGTGTGTATGGGTGTCTATCAGGTGGGTACCGTGGGAGATGTGGAAGGTCAAACTGCATGCAGGGAGTAGTGAATGCTAAGGTAAAGGGATGGGAGAGGTTTTTGTGGTGGGAGACAGGCAGAGTGAGCACTTACTGGCATAGAGCTTATAAAATACAAGTTCTATAAGATATTCTATTTAATGAGAAAAGTAGTGCAAAAAACATCATGGAACTGTCAACAGAATAAAATCCTTAAAATGGATCAAAAGCAATGGGGCTGGCACTGTGGCTCGAAAGGCTAATCTTCTACCTTCTAGTACCGGCATCCCTGTGGGTGTTGATTTATGTCTCGGCTGCTCCGTTTCTGATCTAGCTCCCTGCTTATGGCCAGAGAAAGCAGTGGAGGATGGCTCAAGTCCTTTGGACCCGGCACCCGCATTAGAGACCTAGGGGAGGCTTCTGGCTCTAGGCTTTGGATTGGCTCAACACTGGCTATTACAACCATGTGAGGAATGAACCAGTAGGAGGAAGAACTCTCTCTGCCTCGCCTCTGTCTATAAATCTGCCTTTCAGATATAAACTAATGTCTTTAAAAAATGCATTGAAAGTAGTTATTTTGGTGATGATTTTTAAGCTGCTAGAATCTTTCCCTTGGCTGCAGAGAGAAGGCTTTGTCATCATATTGCAGTGTAGGACAGGGAACCTTCACAAGTGCAGTCTGGGGAAGCTGGGCCGTCGCTAAACGAAGAGGAGGTGACTCACTGCAGAGCTTCGAGAAGGGCCAGAGATCTAATAAGTATCACATTCCCCAAGAGGTGTCAGTTTAGAATGAATGTCGTGTCCCTCTGAGAATATGGATGTGTATGCAGGGACTGGTAGCAATGGTGTTCTGCTTCACATTGCGTTTTGGTTGCATCATTGTAATGAATTATGCTCAACATGGATCCAAACTCTCTGTATTTGATGTCTCTCTCTTTTTTAAAAAAAACTTTATTTATTTTATTGCAAAGTTAGCTATACAGAGAGGAGAAGAGACAGAGAAGATCTTCCATGCTATGATTCACTCCCCAAGTGACTGCCAAGAGCCAGGAGCTTCTTCTGGGTCTCCCACACGGATGCAGGGTCCCCAGGCTTTGGGCCGTCCTGGATTGCTTTCCCAGGACACAAGCAGGGAGCTGGGTGGGAAGTGGGACTGCTGGGATTAGAACCGGTGTCCATATGGGAATCCTGGCGCATTCAAGGTGAGGACTTTAGCCGCTATGCTTTGGCTAACTTGGTAAAGTTCTCTGAAATTTCCTTTACCCTTTACCCCTTACCAGATGAGGCCTTTTTTTCTACAAATCAGATCTTTCTTATTTGTTTCTTCTGCATTCTCAACCCTGTCTTCACTAACAGTTACAAACTGTCTTGTGTTTTGGGGCTTCTGAGTCGTTGACAGTGGAACCAACGTCTCCCTTTTGCATCCACACAGCATCTGAGAATGTGTTATTTACTGATATATTTGTGGAACTGATGTTTTTTTTTGTCACATATCAGTGACAATATTCTGCTGTTAGGGGAATTTTCTACCAGCAGTCAATACATCGTGTAGGCTATTTATTTTATAATTGGTAGTCATGCTTTTGTTTCTCATTTGTACTGTCATTGACTAATGTTTTCCTGTTTAAAATTAAAGCTATGATGCTTCTAATTCATTCTCAAATTGTTAGATATATTATTTATTTTTACAAATGTATCCATTATTCTAAGGCATTCTTTGGCCTAAAAGGTAACCATTCATCTATCTTAAATAGTAAAATGCAAGTGATTTTATGGAAGTTAATAATTTTCTACTTATTTTCTATGCAATTATCTGTTGTGAACATTTGAAATAGCCTGAAATGAGCATTAAAAAAGGAAACCAAACATTTTATAATAAATCCTTGTGAAGGTATATTGAATAATAACATGGCCTTTTCCGTTACTGCCAAATAGCGTTTGATTAAATTCCACAAACGTTAATTGGACACCTGCTAGTCACAAGCTACTGTGGACAAAGCAGAATGTGCCACACACAATCCCTGCCAAGTGGGGACTTCATTCTGTGCAGCCATGTGGAACGGCTCATAGAACCCCTTTCCTTTTATGTTTCCTCCATGTGAAGGTGAAAGGTGGACAGTAACAGATGGGCCTGTTCATTTTATTCATTGTGCAGCTTTGGTAATCATTAACTGTGATAATTCTATTTTACATTAACATTGTTTCTCTGTACCAATTCTTATGAAACTATGATTGACTTGTTTTACACAGTGGGTAGCATTGTATAATAGGTTGACCATATTAAAATGCAAATCTGGCTCACAAATTGTATTTGCATAAGGTCTTTAATTTTTCTAATTATTTTTAGCCAACTAGTTAAAGTAACTGAGTCATATAAGGAACTTATTGATCCAATCTCAAGGCATGAGATACTAGTTAAAAATGAATGCTTTTAAGTGATCCTATTAATTGCAGCATTTTGGTGATCAATGTCAAGCAGATAACTCAGACTCAATAAAAACCAGAAGTCAGTTCTTGATTCCTGAACTTTCTTGCTCTATGTGTTGGATTGTCTTTGTTACCTCATTTAACTGGAACCATACAATCTTTTGGTGACTGGCTTGTTTCAATGACATTTAGTTTTACTCTTGAAAAGCTGAATTGAACCTAATGAAAATAGAGAATCAGCAAAATAGCCTCAATATTTCCATACTTTTGTTATGTCTTTCTTAATGTTTTGTTTACTATTTGAAAGGCAAAGTTACTTATAGAGAGGGAGAAATGGAGATAGAAAGATAACGAAAGAGAAAGATCGATATCTTCCCTATGCTGGTTCACTCCAAATGATGGCAACCATCAGGGGATGCATCCAGTTGAAGGTAGGAGAATGGAACTGTGTCCAGGTCTCCCACTTACAGGAAGGGGCCCTCTTCTGCTGGTTCTCAGGCAGATTAGCAGAGAGCTGGATCAGAAGTAGAACAGGCAGAGCTTGGACTGGTATACTTATGGTAGGCTGGCATTGCTGGGGGTGGCTTAACCAATTTTACCATACTGCCGGCTGCTCAATTGTTGTTTTATAAGATGCATGTAGAGGTAGTAAATGACTTAGGCAATGATTACCATCTTGGGTACAGCAATAAAAACTGGATAGATTTTGGGTATATTCTGAAAATTAATGCCAGTAGTATTTCCATGTGTGTGGAATATGGAATTTTAGAAAAAGATGATACTAAGAATTTTGGCCTGTAGAAAAGGAAGATTTGTGATAAGCATTTTCTAAAATTAGAAAGATGGTGAGAGGTATAGCTTGGAACATTTTTATATAATCAGGAGTTGATTTTCCTAAAACACATGGAGATTATAACAAAAAATATACAAACATTATTAGAAAAATGAGCAAAATAAAACAAAGGACATTCTGATGGAGTAAAATATATAAATAAATATTCTCCATACTACAACACATACTACACATTTGTTCATGAATAAGAAGACACTAATGTTCACTTAACAAAATGATAAGAATAAAGAAGTGATACCACTCAAATTTGGCATTTGGAAGAATTACTCAAAGGAATCTGAATTGGAACAGTCCTTTTCAGTTTTTTTTTTTAAGATTTATTTATTTTTATTGGAAAGGAAGATTTTATAGAGAGAGTAGCAGAGACAGAGGCCTTCCATCCACTGGTTCACTCTCCAAATGGCTTCTAGGCTAATCTGAAGTCAGGAGCTTCTTCCAGGCCTTCCACTTGGGTACAGGATCCCAAGGATTTGAACTGTCCTCCATTTCTTTCTCAGGCCATAAACAGAGGGCTGGATTGGAAGTGTAACAGCTGGGACATGAACTGGGGATCAAATGGGATGCTGGCACCAAGGGTAGAGGATTAGTGTGCTGCACCACTGGGCTACCCTTGGAACAATCTTTCCTTTAGATGGTCACTATGTAACTTCTAGACTTTTTTTTTTATCAGAATGTAATCATAAATGTACACAAAAATTTAAGCAGTGGTATTTATAAAGAGCAGTAGGTAAATGCTTGATAATTTAGGGGATGAAAATAAAGAGGACTATATACATAGGGAACACTGTGATGATGTGAAATTCATGACATGGGAAATGCCCACACAAATGAAATGTTAAAAGGATCTGCTGGATGAGACAATAATTTTTATAGAGGAGGAAGGTGGACATGGTTGGCACTAGTAAGCATATTCTAAAATACTGTTGCAAGCCTTCTGATGCTGCTGAAAGCTCTAAGTTGTATTACAGCAGGCTAAAAAAGAGCAGAAGACACAGGTTGATGGATATGTGTCTGCCACAGAACAAAGCAGCTGGAAGAGAGGATTCTGAATGTGCTCATCACAGAGAGATGATAGGTGATGGACATGTAATTAACCTGATTGGGTCATTGTACACCTGTATCAAGTCACCTTACACCCTATAAATATGTATAGTTATTATGTCTCCATTAAAAATTTTTTAAAAGTTCTGAAAAAAAATCACTGAAATACAATGGCCACACAGTGACTAGCCTCACCTAATGCTTTAAGAATGCCTGAGACGTGTATTTACAGGGAGGGTTACTCGCCTAGGCTAAGTAATCAAGAAGAGAAAACTGGGTGGAAATCTTGAAAATAAGGATCTCCAGCACCTCGCCTGTGCATGCCAGCTGTTCCAGAAGGCATTTTGTTTGGGTGGTTTGGCTGTCAGATTGGGTTTAATACATCAAGCAGCTTCCACCCACCTGCTCTTTTCTCCCTCCTGAGGGCAATCGCAGCCACCAAAGGCCAGGAGGAGGGCTGGTGCTGGAGGGGAGAGACATTTAAAAATAGGCACAGTTGCTTAGATGCCTCTTTCTAATGGCTTTGTTCTCAGGGAAAGTCAGCTTACTGTTGTGTTCATGCCACAAGATGCCACCCTTCCCTTGAAAAGAGGAGACTAAAGGTAGCTGTACGTGCTGCAGGTGGTTATCAGGCCACAGCCTCACACTGATTAGATCAGTGTCGCTTGGTCTTGGATGAAGGAAAAATAAGCTGTATTTTTCTCTGCAATATTCTTGTGCCAGAAGAGAAACTAGTTGCTTGTTTGCAATTTCTAAGACTTTAAAAACTGCCATGGAAACATTATTTGTCCATTTTATCTGACAGTGGCAATGATTTTATGTGAAAGCTCTATTACTTTGGGTTCCCAATGGCAGTCTAGTTCATGATGGATGGGCAGGCTATTACAAAAGGCCACAGGACAACATATTGTCACCTTGTTTGGTTCCAAATTTCTTCAAGAGATGTGTTTGGATGTCTTGTCTGTGAAAGCAAAAAGTAGGGGATTTGTGTTTGGCCGTATGTTTGGTGGGCTTTCTGTAGAACCACACTTGTCTCTACGTCTCTCAGAACACAGTCACGTGGATGCAAAGCTAAAGGCTGCCGCCGTAAAAAGTTACTGCCTTGTGAAATGGAAATCAGTATGATTTATTATTAAATATTCTTTATATTCTTACCTGAAATTTCTGCACAGGTTTTAATCACACCCTTAAGCCTCAAATTCATCTTGAGTTTTGTAGGAATTGCCTGCTGTCTAAGGCTTTTGCTTTTCACTTGTCATGAACCTTTCTTCCTTTTTTTTTAAAAAAAAGGATTTATTTGCTATGTATTTGAAAGGCAAAGTTATAGACAGAGGAAGAGACAGAGAAATATTTTATTCACTATTCACTCCTCAAATGACTGCCAAGGCTAGGGCGAGGCCGAGCCAAAGTCAGGAGAGGAAACTTCTGGGCCCCTCACATGGGCTCAGAAACCCAGGTACTTGGACAATCTTACGTTGTTTTTTACAGGCACATTAGCAGGAAGCTGGATCAAGAGTAGAATAGCTGGGACCCAAACTGACACCCATATAGGATGATGGTATTGCAGGCAGTGGCTTAAACTATCTGCCACAATGCCTATCCTGCCACGAACCTTTCTAGTTCCAGTGCATTAGCCTGCTACTGTCAATGGCTGGTCGTCAATCCCCTTTGTCCATTGGCTGGAAATATGGAAATTGAATATTTCAGTCATTCTTCCTAAAAGAAAGCTATGAAGTAGATATGATTTTGAATAGCTTGTCCTGTTTAAGGGAGGTCAGTGCTTCCATTTTTACTGGTTGCTCTCTGAGTTGTCTTCAGTACTCTCAAGGAGATTTTTTTTTTACCCCCTCCCATGAAAACTTCCGTTATTGGGAGCAGTGAGGAAAATATTTTAAATCTAAAGGAATGCTAATATTTACATTGAATTCTGATATTGTCCCTTAGTTTTATACCATTCTGCTTCATGTATCATTATCCTAAGAACATATCTATGAAAACTTTTCCCATGTAGATATACTAATATTCAAGGCTAAACTATCAGAAGCATTTTGTATTTTATCTTTAATTCTTCCATTTGATTTTTTTGTCATACATAGAATCAGCTAAATTCTAAGCACCTGCTTCTATCCACTTAAGAAAAGCCGTTCAAATATTTATTTACATCTGAACCTCTGTGGTATGTTCTGTTTGAATTTTTAAACCATTTCTTCTAAACTGGTCATGCTAGACACCTTAGCAACCAATGTACAGGGGCAGGTATCAGTAGAGAAAATAAGATATGCGCTGGGATGCGTGAATCCCACACTGGACTGTCTAGATATCTCAGCTTCATTTCTGATTTCAGGTTTCAGTTAATGGGTACCCTGGTGAATAACGAGAGATGGCTCCAGTTGTTGGGTTCCCACCGTTTGTGCAGGGGACTCAGGCTGGATTGAGGACTCCTGGCCTCAGCCTTGCCAGCATGCTCAGTGCAACCTGACACAGCACCCAAGCTAACTCTGAGGGTGCTAAGCAGGTTTCTGTGCCACATGTACCTTTGCAAAGAGCAGCAATGAATCCCTATCTCCTAAAATGCTGTAAACTTTATAAGGTTAAACACCCCCTCTGGATTGCCTCCCATTTCCAGTACTTCCATGCACATATTTCTTTTTTTCTGTTTATAAAGTATGTATTTTGCATTTTAAATTAATATATATGCAATAATCTATCTATACCTCCATTTAAAACTGCTATATGTTTTGTTTACAAGTAAATTCTCTAACATATCCCTATTATGAAGTACTTAGATAATGTCAGGTTTTTTTCCTGATAAAACTTTGCAATAATTTCCTGATTCATATAGTACTTGTTGTTAGATTGCTTTTCTGGAAAAAAAAACTTCTGAGAGGGTGATGAATGGATTGTTACGGCTGAGTCATCACTCAGTTTTTCCTTTTCATCCAATGTTAGAAGTAGTGCAAACTGGGGAAGATCAGATAGAAGAAATAGGAGTGCCATTTTAAGCCTTACTACTTCTGCAAGTGTACAATCCTTTTATGGGGAGATTTAAGTTTCTGAGATGAAGCTGTTTCTATTTTCATCACTGGTAGTAAAGTAGCACATACAGAAAGGGTTTTTAAAAATTCAGCTGAACATGAAATATCTTAGTAACCTGTAACTTTATCTAGGCATCAATTTCTAATCAGTATGCCATCCGGCTCCTTTAGCTGCTGTTGGACTGATGCGATTCTGTCTTAAACATGCTGTCAGAGGCTGTTTTAGCACAGATGCTGCTGCATCTGCCCACAGACTTACCACTGCTACTTCTGCAATGCGTGGGAGCTTCTGCAGAGGGAGATGAGAAAAGGGGTTGAAAAGATTCCAAAACAAGCTGCTCCAAGTGATAAATGCCACGCCAATCTTTAATTGATTAATAATTGTATTCACAGATGCAATGGAAGCCGATGAAAAACCAGACAGATTGTTTTCTGTTAAAAGACAAAGAGGAAAGGGTTGGGAAAGGCAAATAGAAGGGAAATGGACAAGGAAGTGTCATTGCCTTTTTTTCCTAACCCTGGATTTTTTTTAAGTGGATTAACATTAAACAAGCAAGATGAAATGAAATAAAGTATACAGAGGTTTAAAGACTGCAGCCTTGATTTGTCTCTGGTTGTGTTGGCTAGTTAACTTACGCTTTATCAGTCAAGATTAAGGAATCATCAGGAGATAGTTGACTATTTCTAGCACCCCAGGTAGGCAGATAACTCAGGTTTTGCTAGGAATTCTTTGCTTTGAAAATTAAGTTTCTAGGAAAGATTAAAGATAGAGAATGAGATGGTGATTTTCCAGAATCAGGGTTGAGGAGAGGAAACGAGAAGATCTTGATTAAAGGATCCAGAGTTGCAAACGTGGAGGATGAACAAGTGGAAGTATGTATAGCGTGAGGACCACAGTTAGTAACAGTGTCTGCATTCAGGATTTCTGTTGTCACTGTTCGTGCCATGGAGGGAGGGGCCTGACGAGCTTTGACAGATGATGGATATGACAGTTGTTTCATTATGGTGATCATTTTGCTACATTTACTTACAACATGTGGCGTGGTTTAAATATTCACAATAACATTTTTAGAAAGAAATGAAGCTTTCATGGAAACGATAGTTTTAAGTTGGTAGATAGAGAAAACATGAGAAGAAAATAGTTCTGTGAAAGTCCTATTAGATGCTAAACCGCCTTTGCTATGGCCTTTCTTGAAAAATATGTTCTCCTTTTCCAATCAAGCTTTACTTGGGACTCCATCAGCATCTTCCAGATTTTTTTTTCATAGGGAAGAACGGTAGTCCATTGGGACAGTAAGTGTTGATCTGCACAAGTGAAGTACAATGAGCTTGAGAAGGTAGCGTGTGTGCTCTACTAAGCAGGTCCACCGTGCACACTGGAAAAGTGAGACTCTGAGACTCCTTCAGTGCAAAAGCCCATTGAACTGACAAATTCCCAAGAGTGTAGCTATGGGAATCATTCTTACACAAAATTCTTACTCAACACACGTTTCCAGAAACTCCCACGAATGTTACCCCACTTGGGTTTAAAGCAAACACATATAAACAGATTCTGGTAAGGCATGTGCTATAGCAGTTAAGTCACTGTTTAGGGTGTTTGGTTGCCAAGCTGCAGCACTTACACTCCAGCTGTGGCTCTGCTCTTGATGCCAGCTTCCTGCTAATGCACACCCTGGGAGGAGGCCATGATGGCTCAGCTACTTGGATTCCTGCCACCCATGTGGGAATCCTGGGTTGGGTTCCTGGCCCCCTATTTGGCCTGGCCCAGCCCTGCCTGTGCTGGACTTTTAAGTAGACCAGCAAATAGGAGATTTCCCCACCTATGTGGCTGGCTCTGTCTTCTATATAAATAAATATCAAAATATGTATCTGAATGATGAAAAGAAGAAGAACTGGTTGAAGGTCAATTTTCACTGTGTTTCTGCTTTTTCAAAGCTTCTCTCCTGCTGAGTTGCCTGGGCTAGATCATGTACCATTTTCTCTAGAGATTTTAGCCTCTGGAGAGACAGATAAAGGAGAAATTTAATAGCTGTCTAAGTTTTATATTCTTGTGTGTCCTTCCAGTTGAACTCTAGGGCTTTAGAATAGAAAGAGGGTGGGGAAATGAGCTGGCAAAAATATAGGTTAGCCAAGCAGAATTTTCTGCACTAAATTATGACTCCTGAACAAAAGGACAAGGCAAAATATAGCTTAGGAACTCTGAGAAGGACATGGTTAGAAGGAGAGATGCCTTAATGATTAAGAGCTCCCCAAACTGAGTTGGTGGTGGGAGCAACAGAGAGGCAAAGGAGGGTAAGTAATCTTCTGGGGAAATACTGGATAGAGAAGGAAGTAGCCCCAGAGTGGTGGCGGCTAACTATTTTCAGAGTAGATTGCAGTGAGGTCATTTGTAAATCCTGCCTAGTTCTGAATGCCTGTGGAATAAAAGAGATGCTTTAGATATTTTCACCCATAAATAAACTTGTTATTCCGCTCAGTGAGTAAATATTGATTGACCATCATGCATAGCATTGTAAAAAGGAATTTTAGGAAGTAAAGACATAAAAGGCAATTTCTGCTTTCATGTAAAAAGTGCTACAAATGTTTTTGTAAGAAAATGAAAGTATGAGAAAGTAACCCATGTAGAGTATTACTATTTTTTTTTCCACAGAAGAGTAAGGGGATTAGAATTCAAGAATATTAACCCACCAGGAATGCCCAGGGTGAGCAGGAATAAGGAATAAAAGTCTTGATTAGGGTGGGGAGTCCCAGCGTGGTAGCCTAGCAGCTAAAGTCTTCATCTTGCACCTGCCAGGATCCCATATGGCTATCAGTTCTAATCGTGGCAGCCCTGCTTCTCATCTAGCTCCCTGTTATGGCCTAGAAAGCAGTTGAGGATGGCCCAAAGCTTTGGAACACTGCACTTGTGTGGGAGACCCAGAAGAAGCTCCTGACTCCGGGCTTCAGATCAGCTCAGTTTTGGCCTTTGTGGCCCCAGTGGGCAGAAGCTCCTCCTCTCTGTCTCTCCTCCTCTCCAAAGATCAGTGTTCAAACATTAGTACATTTTCCAGTGAATGTTGGTATTTGATCTGTGGGACTCAGAAAGATCTCAAGATACTATATTCAACGAAGAAAGTGATACCAATTTAATGACTGGCTTAGACAAAATAATAAGATAACCTGGCTCCAATCATTTGTTCTTTTCTTATTGATTTTAAAGTGCTTGATTTCAATAGCCTCTATTATTCATTATATCATGATGATTAAAAGCGGGAACCTGGGATCCAGTGTGATTGCTCAGTGGATAAATCTTTGCTTTACATCAACTGGGATATCATATGGGGGCCGGTTCTTGTCCCAGCTGCTCCACTTCCCTTCCAGCTCCCTGCTTGTGGCCTGGGAAAGCAGTCGAGGATGGCCTGAAGCCTTGGGACTCTGTACCCATGTGGGAGACCTGGAAAAAACTTCAGATTGATTTAGCTCTGGCCATTGTGGCCACTTGGGGAGTGAACCAGTGGATGGAAGATCTTTCTCTTTGTCTCTCCTCCTCTCTGTAAATATGCTTTCCCAATAAAATAAAACTATATATATATATATATATATATATTTAAATAAAAAACACACATATATTTAAAGTGTAAGCCTGGATCTTAAGTATTCAAACTAAAGCTCTGATACTTATTGACCTCATGGCCTTGGTCAGGGTACCACATAAACTCCTGAAACCTCTCATTCCTTGTGTGTGAGATGAAGACAATGGTATTGTGGAGGGATTGAATAAGTGGAGAAATCTGATACAATACAGAGCCTGGTTCTGAATCACAGAATAGTTTAAGAAATGATTGCTTCTCTTACAAACTAGCTAGTCTTATGTGAAAGTTATTTTTTCAGGGCAACTACTGAGCCACTGATGTAGAACGTAGCCACATGATTTGAAAGGCTATTCAAGAAGAGTAACAGACTATGATGGAACCACATGGTAGTTTTCTTAAGATCTGAGTGACTGGAAAATACCAATGCGTACCCAGTCCTCAGATGACAAGTAGGGTCACGTACCTTTTCTTTTTCTTCTCCCCTCATTTCTGTTTGGCTACACGTAAGAAGCCGGTAACTTCCAAGCAGGTGTTCAGGTGTGAGAAAAGGCTGGCATGGCCATGCAGCACTGCCTGAGAATTTGTGCTAGAACTACGCCTAAGTTCCACACTGCACTGGAAGGGCAGGAAGTCTTCACCGTGACTGTGCATGTGTATTTGCAACACACATGCCCTGCGCTCAGGCATGCTGACTTCAGCTGTCTCTCTAACCAGATTCATGACTGCCTTGTGAGTCTGACACTCTTGTATTTTCCTCTGTGGAGGTCAACAACCCAGGGGGGTGATGAAGACCAGATGACATCTAGATCATCTATCTATATAATTTCCTGTACTTGGCAGGAAGAGTCATTTAGTTTCTTAGAGGCTGCCTTTTGCTTCTGCTGTGAAAAGTGTCAGAAAAGAATTCTCTCTATGAATGCTCAGACGATTTCAGAAGGATGTAGTACTCAGAACTACTTTGAGTTTGGAGGCTTTTGGGTTTGGTGAATAACATAGTCAACATTCTTCTAGTTAGGTTTGTGGCCATTTCACAAGCTTCCCAGTGTGACTGTTTGCTATGTGGCAAAAATGAGCATGCAAACCAACCAGCCTTAATTGCTTATGTCCTCCAACTGAATGTAAGCCCAAGGAATCTCAAGAGTGTGAATTACATCCTAAGCTGAGCCTGATGTTCTTGTATAAATATGTATATATTTGCATATTTCACATGATTAACAGGTATCCTTGCAGAATTCTGAGGAAGATGATGTTTATAATTTGGGGTTAATATTTTTACAGGAGGAAAAATGCTTTAGGATGGTGTTGAGGTATGAGAAGTAAATCTAGGGCTGAGGCCTTGTTTTCAAGCACTATTTGGGGGACTTGCAGATTGGGGCAGGATTCGCCCCTTCCTGTATTCATTATGGTTTTTTTTATAGTTTATGCAATATTTCTATGATAACATATACTTTCAAGATTATGTCATATAGTCATTATGTCCTTTTCTCCATGTCAACTGCCTCTTTTCCTGTTATGATCATCAAGAATTCCTCTGTGAAACTGATGTCCCAGTTTTCAAGTACAATAGGGTTTGTATATCTTTATTATCTACATATTAGATGAATATGATAAAATACTGGGCATTGCTTAATTTTAAAACAAAAAAAGTATTTTGACAGCCCATATAGAAATGGATATAATTTGAATTTTCCATTAGCTCTTTGAAGGCACTTCATCTAGTAGAGTTATTTTGATTTATTTCGTATGGTTGAGTGTTCTCTTTATTTTGTATTTTTTTGGTTGGTTATTTTATAGCTCTTTTTTTTTGAGTATTTGTTATTTCCCTCTCTCAGCAAGTACAGGCATACCATTAGTTCCAGGGGTTTGTGTGTCTTTCTCCTCTAAAATCTCATAGATGACGGATCGCAATGGTCTTATTGACATCTGCAATTCTCTTCTTCCTTATCCCCCCTCCCTACATCCTCCAGCATCGTCACGCTAAAAATGAGGCCTGATCCTGGCGTCTAGTATTTAAGATTTAACCAATTAACACACTGGCATTTCTTTTTCCTGGGTACTTAAAGCAGTTTTTATCCTGCCTAGTTCCTTTGCTCAAATATTTTACGAAGATAATGGGAGCTTCATGTTAGGAAGTTGGGGAAGTAAAATTTTCATCTTGATTTTGTGGTTGCTTAAAAAAACTGTTCTGTACATTTTTGGAAGCTGGTTATTAGGAAGCCAAATGATTGTCCTGATCTCAATTCAACTGTGTCCTAATGTCTTACTAGAGAGGCATGGTGGCACTTAAGAGATAAGGCCCCCAAAATCTCTGACTTGGAATTTGCTAGAAGAAAATTATGGGTTTTTTTTTCCTTAAAATGCCAGAGGATATCTGTTTGCTAATGGAAAGGACCTGCTGCTGAAGAAAAATCAGCTCACTGCATCTTCCCATCACCTGTGTCTCCAGCTCAGCCTGCGTCTGCCTCCCTTCACTTTAGAATTCCCTCCGCTCACCCGGTTCTTCCTTGGGTCCCTCATATTCCCTTGGTTCACCTGTGCCTTCTGTCAGCTCACCTAGCTCATCCTTCTGCAGGAAACCTGAAGCAAATGAACCCTGCATCTCAGAGTCTGGAATCCAATGCTAAAAGATTCTGAAAAAATTCCTTTCAGTGGCTCTCAGAATCCATGGAGATCAAGAGCCTCAGTAGGGTTCTTTTGAGGCTCTGACATGCCTGTGCCCCTTGTCCAGGGCTGGGAGCCAGGACAGCTGGAGGAAACGGCTGCCAAGCGCTGTCTGAGAGCCCTTGCCAGGCAGACCTGTTGGTCTGTGAACCCCTCTGAGAAAGGGTAGGTGTCCTTTGTTGACTTAGGGCTGGTGGGAAGGGCATAGATCCTTGGGTTTGCCTTGTAGTACTCACTGAAGAGGAAGAGTTTTTCTCTAAAATAGTTAGAGCATTTGAGATAGAAACATTTCAACAGGGGCTTGAGTTCTGACTTGGGTGAATGTAGCCTTGCAAAACAGGCATTTCCACATAAGTTTGTTGTTTTTAATTGAGTCAAAATACCTTATCAGGCATCACCTTTGCTGTGCTTAAAGAGAACCACCCTATTAGTGTGGGGGAGGGGGAGAAGGAGAGAGGCAGGAGGGAGAGAGGGAGAGAGGAGGGAGGGAGAGAGGGAGAGAGGAGGGAGGGAGAGACAGAATGAACATTTTCTTGTGAGCTCTCCTAATGCTCTTCTTGCCCAGAATCTGGTCATGGGGCCTGTAGTGATGGTTTCTATGCAGGTAATCAGCAAACTCTCATTTATGGCCACAATCCAACTGTGTTGCCCATAAATACAGTTAAGAAAAAAAAAAAACAGCACTCTGCTGGCAGGACACAGTCATCGCTCTGACATCTGTTAGGCTGCCAAGAAGGAACATGCTGTTGTAAAACTGCTGTCCCAAGCAAAAAATAAAAGGACTTTCAGGCCTACACTATTTTACAGTTCAGCCAGAGCTTGCAAAGGGTGGGGTCCTTCATGGCAGTAAGTGACCCGGCTCCTTTATTTCATGGTCTCCTATCTCCTTGCTCCTTCCTCTGCAGGTCGTGCTCCTGTGTGTCTGGTCCACAGTGGTGAGGTCCTTGCTCCTCTGTCTCCCGCGTTCTTGAGGTAGGCTGCATCCTTTGTCAGCACGCCTTGTGTGTTCTCTAGCTCTCCAGCAAAATATTCGCTCTTGGATGTGGGAGTCTTCTGAAAGGCCATGGAAAAGGTATATTAGGAAAAAGCCGTACATAATTGCAGGTTTTTTTGTGGGGTTTTTTTTGCATCAACAAAAAAACTTACCTTTTCATTGCCTTTACTGGTATGTCTTTCCTTTAGTGTCTTGAGGGATGTTTTTTCCCTACTGAGAATTTTAGATATAGCAGGAGTGTTTTTCAAGACCCACTTATTTTTGTGGTAATCAGGTATGGTTTGAACATACACAACCTTGCCTCATTTTAATACGGCTAATAGTTGTGCAGAAAAGTTTAATAATAGAAAATGGGATTTCAGTGCAGGGAAGCTTCTTTCATCATTATTAATTTATATTCATGGATCCATTCAATTTTTCAGTATCATTTCATTGTGCGTATAACGAAGCTCACAAAGTGAGATTTGGCTTGTATTCTTACGGGATTATTAAAATCACACAATGAAAGTCGCAGCCGTGTGTAATAATGCTGTTAGCATGTGTTATAAAGAGAATGAAGAATGAGAGAAGGCTTTGCTGAGTGAGTGACGGTTGAGATGAGGTTCACTGGAGTAATAAGCATCAACTGGAAGAAGTGCAGGGTGGCGAGCAGGTGTACGTGGGCATGGCACCCTGAGGCAGCAGCAAGCAGGCCTGGAAAGGAGTCAGGATGCCTTCAGGAGTTTAGAAAAAGCAAAGTCTCCGAAGTTCCTCAGGATTGAGATGGCATGATAGGAATATATTTCAGAGAGCGTACAGATTAGATGGAAAAATGATTATAGGAGGAAAATGCAAGCAAATCACCCCAGAAATGATGAGAACTAGGGTGGCTGACAGCAAGTGGTACTGGTGGAGATGGACCAAGGTAGACAGAAATGAAAGGTGGAGATTTCATGGAACTTGGTAAAAGATTGGATGTGAGCGGAGAGGGCAAGGTGAGGCATGGGCTGCACATTCTTGGCTTCTCAAGGTAATGGGTGAGAAAAGATAGATGAGAGCCAAGGGCGGGTTGGATGATCACAAGTTAGATTTTCGTTAGACTGAGGTGCTTTGGGGATTGTTGAGGTGGAGATGTCATAAAGATGATTGGGTATCTGGAAACCAAGAAAGGATTCACACTGGAGTTATTGATAGGGAATCAAATTCTTGCTCAAAGTCACATACCTATTAGGGGGTAGAGCTGAGAGTAAATGTGTTTTTGGTTGGGTATATTCTTAATGCTTAGGAGGCAAAAAGACACATGCATGCAGAACGGTTAGCCTGTGTAGTAGATAAAGTCGCTTTGTATCAGTGGTGCTACCACTGATAAAAGGGCCCAGCTGAAGCAATAGAAGACAAAAACATGTTTTTGCTTTCCTTCTAACCTTGCTTATATTGAAGACTTACAGGCTATGTTGATGTTTAGGTGTAATTAGTTTCCTTATGTCCAAATATGGACAGCTTATTAATAGACTGCACATGAAGGCCCCTAGACATCAAAGGTGTTACTCAAGGATAAATGTAAAGAGATTTAAATCATTGCAACTTTTTGTCATGTTCCAAGCATGTAGTATCTCTGAAAGACTCTGTAAGCCTTGTCATGGTTGTTGTATTAGAATAGCTAAGAATCTGTACTTTAGGAAAAGAGTTGATGGGGGAGTACAACAATCATTAAAATACTATTGGAGCTATTGGAGAAGGCTTATAGTGTGTGCATATTGTCCTGAAAACAGGGCAAATGTGCTGCTGCTTCAGTTTTATGTGTTTGATCTAAATGAGAGCAAATAGAAGCAATGGGCTGTTAAATACAGGAGTTTCATAGTATTATAATTCTGTGGCACACGTTCTCAGAACATTGTTTTTAAATGCTAATGACACTATTACTTCCCAAAGTATCATCATGTTTAAAATCATCTATTCTGTGGCAAGGGTGAAATCTGTCTTTATGGAATAAAAATGTCCCAACTCTGATTTGTTTTGCAAGGGAAGGATGATTTAAATGTTATTCAGTGTCCTTTTCTCTTGTTTCAAAGGTGCTCAAGGGTTTTTAATCCCCAAATTTCCATTTCAATTAAGCCTGAAGCTGCCTGTAGAAGATTGCTTGCAAATTTCTGCTTTCTTCCTCCTCAGCCCCACTCCTTTAACACTCCCTCCCTGCTCCATAGCAAGGGAAGTGATCTGTTAAATGCTCACAGAGCATGTCATAGTTTTACTTAGATTTGTTTTGGCTACCACTCCTCTAAGGTTGTTTTGAAATGAAAAGAAAATCTGATGAGATTTCAATGCAGTGAAAGCCACCCAAACTGTATGTTTTGGAGACCATAAGAACTATCTTGAATCAGTACCCCCAGAGAGCTTCCTTTAGAGCTCCGGCACAGTGGTCCCGAGTCCCACACTAATTCCTGAGGCAAAACATTGAAGTGTGTGGCTAAGTGTGATCATCTCCCAGAGAGGACCTGGACTTAGGAAAAAATGAGTAAGGTATTAAATGATGAGCTTATTGCTCTAATAGGTGACAAAGGATAAATCCTGTGAAGCATTCAGATTTATAATCTATGGGCTCTCATCACATCTGGTAATGCCGCTTCGTGATGAAATCATAGCATATAGGACCAGAACTTGCAGGTGTCTCAGGCTGCCATGCGTAGCTGCACAGGTCACCTGCTGCGCAGCTATTTTGCTCGCTCCTCTAATAGCAATTTTTTAGAAGAGATGCCGCTGGAAGGATAGTAGGATGAATGGGTCACAGAGAAGTCGATGTGTGTAACTCCTATATTATTTTCCTTCCCTGCAGCAAGAAGGGTGCTTTTCAAATTGGGAAAGTCAAAAGAAATACTACAATTCTTAGATAAGGTGAAGATGACATTCAAGTTTGAGCACAAATGAGCATGAAAGCTGTCGGCTGCCTCTACTTTCCTTTAGCTAGGATAGTGGAAGCTGTTTGTCTACCTTGTTGGACCTGAGCTTCGGGTGTCTTAGGCATGCTGGGAAGAACTACAGTTCCTCTGCATATTGTCTTCCTGCTGTTCTGTTTCTGTGCTGTCTGTATTCAAAGCTTCTTTACATTTCTCTGCTGTTGATAAGCTTCCCTATTTTGCATGCTGGGTGGGATATTAGGGTTATGGTTTCTAGGTGCCTTCATGCATTTTTTGCTGCTACAACAGGATATCTGAGACAAGGCAATTCATAACAAATTACTGGCTCACAGTTTTGGAGAAATCTAATATCAAGGTGTTTTCAGAGCTATGTAGCTGTGACGTCCCATTTTGCTGAGCTGGGGGAAGGAAGAGAGAGAATGGGAAGGAGGGAGGAAGAGGGAGAGGGGAAAGCAGAGAGAAGAGGGTTGCATTCTGCATTTCATAAGAAGTTCACTTCTTTGATAATTCATTCCCTTGTTAACAGCATTAATCCATCTATAAGGACTCTATCTAATTATCTCTTAAAGGTCTAACATCTCAGTTGGTCCAATGGCAATTCAATCTTAATATGATGTTGGGGACAAACATGCAAACCATTGCACTGTCATTCTAAAGTCTAGCTGAGAGTGGAGTGTTAAAGGTAAATTTAAAAAAGATAAAGTCCTGACATAGCCCTCAGATTTTCATTTCACTCATTAAGCAGGGAATCATTAAATTGAAAAGAATCCAAAGAACGTACGAACATGTAAGGGTAGTTGGGAATTTGGAAGTGAATTGGGCAATAGTTCATGTGCATCAGTTTGGACATAGGAACAGTTTGCTCAGACTTATATCATTAAAGTGACTGTACTGAGGGACAAATATGTGTGACTAGAAGATTGCACCAGATATCACATGTAGTAAATAATATTGGTTTCAAAATTTTTCCCCCAATTGGCATGATAATCAAATGGCAGTTTTCAAGATTAAAAATGAGTCATTTAAGATCAGCTTGTTTCATTTAGTAATACATTTTAAGGTTCTGCCATGTCCTCTCATGGTGTTAATCCATTTTCTTATAGTGCTGAATAATATTCCATTGTCTAGATATATCATAGTTTATTCTGCATCTACTCAGGGACATCTTGGTTGCTTCCAAGTTTTGTCAAATATGAATAAAACTGCCATAAACTCTGTGCAGTTTGTGAGTGTGGGTAATTTTCAATATCTTTGTGTCAGAAGTGCAATTTCTGGATCATATGGTGAGAATTTATTAAACTTTTGTAAGAAACTGCCAAATTGTCTTGGCTATAAGATTTGGCCTTCTCATGGGTCATCCATGAAAGTTGCTGTGGTTGCACTCCTTACCTAGCATTTGGTATAGTCAGTCTTACAGATTTTGGCCATTTGTATGAGTAGGTAATGGTGTCTCATTGTTGCGCTTTGCAGTTGGATTTCTGGTGACATATGGTGGGAAGCATCTGTTTCATTTGCTTATTTGTCATGTGCATATTTTTCTTGTTGAGTTGTCCATTAAGTTCTTTGGCTTCTGTTATCTGTAATATTCTCATGCAAATGTAGTTAATTTTCCAGACAGTTCCATATGCAAATAGCCACAGCTAAGGTCTGTGTGGCTAGGGATTTGCCATTGCAGTCTCTAATGTTTTAGTTGGTTTTGACCCCTGTGCTTTTCACTGCTCATCCTTCTTAGTTTCATGCGGCAAATTGGAGGCTTAGGAAACTGTGAATCTGGGGAAAGGCATCACCCCAGATTGGGTCTTCGCCAGCAGGGTGTTGGGCTTTCCATGCTACCTGGATACAGCAGCACCTCGGGTGTCTGGTTAATGCCTGCACTTTGAAGCCTGTTTATCATTGTTTCTATTTGGGACATAAAAGCAGTTGGTCTTAAGGTTTTAGCTTTCCAGCACTTTAATTTGTACAGTGTGTCTAACTTTCCAACTCATCTTGGAGACGAATCAAAATTAGGCTGAATTTCTCTCTTGCATAGTCACAAAGCACTGTTTTAAATATTGAAACAACATTCTGATTTTTTTTCCTTCATATCCCAGAATGTTTCAGTCTTGGTCAGCATGTAATTTCCTAAGGCAAAGCAGGGAACAACACAGTCAGATATTTTGCCATCTTAACACAAGGATACCAGCCCTTTACCCTACTATATCTATGTGCTTACCATAATTTTTTCATAGCTTGCATTTGTATTAAATCCATACATTATTTATTTCAGATTTGGCCACAGATAGCCATGCACTTAGTTATAAAATTTTGTACCAGTTAAGGTCAGGCTGACTGAGCTGAGGATAACAGGAAGATACAAAACACCAGGAGACAGACACTGTTCTCTCCGGTGAAGTCCTGGGGTTGGCGGTTGAGGGTTCCAGCAGTGACTCTTCTCACAGAGTGTTCAGGGACCCTGCTTCCTGCTCACACACACACACACTGCTCCCAGGGTGGAGATGTTGCCTGCCTGAGCTCCAGCCATCTCATCCAGATTCCAAGTGACTGAACGTGGGGTGGGGAGGTGAAGGGAGAAAACAGATGGCACACCAGCTAAGATATCTATATGCTACACGGCTATATGATTCTTTCCTTGGAATTCCATTAGGCATTATTTAATTATATGACTGCATTAGCTCCAAGGAAGGCTGATTTCAGCAGGTGGCGGGGGAATGTACGTTGACAGCCACTTTATCATGGTGGCCTAGTCAATCAACACCTGTTAGCTTTTGTTCTTTCTATAGCCGTCGTTTTCTAATTATAATATTAAGGTGGCTTTTCAAGTGTGAGTCACATTAGAAGATAAGTAGAAATTCAAATTCCAAAGCTCAGTTGTCACATTTCGGGTATTATAATTTTGTAATGCCAATGTTACAACATGGGAAAGACATGCGCTACTGTATTCTCAGTTTTCAGCAACTTTTTTGGCAGGAGGATCATCCCAGGCAGCCTATCATGCAATGGTTTTCCCTTATCTACATTGTCAGATTGTGTTGAGAACGAAGAACTGATTCGTTTGGTTTCTAAATTAGATCCATTTCCACGATGTCACGATGAGAACACATTTATGCACAGAGGTGTAGACTTGAAGATAGGCTGGATGGTCTGGGTACCTCTTAAGTTGTGGAGCAAGGACACAGATCTCATTGGCCAAGTGAGGTAGAAAAGGAGAAGAATCGACACAGATGGGCACTTTGGGGGAAGCCTACATCCAGTTCTAGACTCCTTATGGCATACTTGATACTTCACATCTTCCTGATGTTATTATTCATCTCTTTCTTGCTGCAAATATTATTTCAATGTTTGTTTCAGTGCTTCAGGGAGACAGAAGAGAACACCAAGCATGAGTGGAACTGGAGTCGCTCAGAAAGCAAGAATGTGGTCCTACCTGGTGTGCAGGACAGTGCACACCCATAGATACAAGAAGGTGTTCATTTGCTTCACAAGGAAAAGGGAGGCACTTCATGCTTCTGTGGCACTGCAACCACACACATCAGGGGCTCTGTCAGGGTCACAGGTGTCACAGGGACTTTGCTACACTTGGCCTCACCAACTCATTTCTTTTTAATGGTTGTAGAACAAGGTAAAGAGGAAAGAAACTGGCCTAGACTCCGATTTTCTTCACCAAAAGACAACCAGGGGCGGTCTTCCTTGCCTATCCATCATGATGCAGGCCTCTGGTTAAGAGTCGTAGGATGACTGGAGAGAAAGCAAGGGTGACATGTAGGCACTTTCACAGGAAAACCGTGTGCTGCTGTGACATCCTGACACTGTTGACATAGGGGTTCTCCTGTACCTGGTCAACTGGGATGTCCAGACCAGCATCACTGTAATCAGTAGGGGATGCAAGGTATGATCTGATGGCTACTCCCTAACCTCTATCCTTTACTCCTTTTGACCTTGTTGGTGATCACAATCATGCTTGACAGTGACTCGGTGTGAGAAAGCTTGGTTAGCTTTTACTCTGGGAGGTGGATTCACAAAGGCTATTCTCCAGTTCTCTTGATTCTGAGAAGATATTCAATCATGAGGCTGCCACTATCAAACAATACTTTTTAGTGATGCATATCTGGGGGTATGATAGATGCTGAGAGGGATTGATGTATATTGGGGACATTTATTCTCAAGAAGTATTGTAGAGGCAAAACCAGTGCCCCCAACAGAGTACATGGTACAGCATTAATGATGATGATGGGAATTAAATGGAGCAGGTGTTCAAAGAAGATGCTAGTAGGCTAGGAGATCGCAGGGTTGTAAAAGGGGTAGAATTGAAAGGTGGCGAGAACTGAAGCCAAATCTCATATTTCTTTTCTTGCTATTTGAGTGGTAAACCAAGGCAAGCCATTTTTGTGACTGAACCTTTCTCATAGCTAGAAAAGCCCATGAAAATCCTAGTATATGACCGTTGATGGTGGTCAGTACATGTTTGAGGCCACAGTTCTGCTTATAATAGTCAGGAATTTTAGACTTGGAGGGTAAGTCTCTCATCACTGTGCAAGGACCCAGTCCAGGAACAAGGCAGGAACACACATCAGTAATATTGTCCTTGGTATTTTAAAGTTACTTCTAGGAGAGAGTGGGAGACCGTGTGTTGTGTCTATTTAAAGCATCGTGGTCTAGGGCACATGCAGAATCCATTCGTGATCTGTGACTGGCAGAAGGCCAGGATTCCCTGCACCTCTGATGCTGTGGTCTTCACACAGCTCAGCTGCAGTGAGGCTCTGGGGTGGCGGGATGGGGACGGGGCAGCCTTTCCTTCTCTTGGGGTCAATAGCGAAGCCCGCAGATGCTCTGTGAGTGTCACGAGGACTCTGAAATAAGATGATTCAGGGAGAGAACAATGGTGTAGAGTCATACCAAGGTTACATAAAGACCACCACAACTGTGCCGCTAGCTGACAGTTTATTACCAATTGCTGAAATTTAAACATATAGGTTATGTATAACAAGAAATAGTATATTGTGCGAAATTTTTTACCAACAAGTGTGAACCCAGTCATCCAGAGAATTCTTGTCTTCCTAAAATCCTGCAATTCAAGACAACCTTCCCTTTGGCTTTATTGTATATGAATGCATGGGTAGTGTGATAACAGGTAGAGTCAAATAATGGGCACCTCCAAGCAGAATCTATTTCTGTTTGAGTATGTGCTATATTCTCACAGCTCCAGCTAGGAAAATGAAATTCCAAAGTTCTTACTTGGTTTATGATGTGAAGTTTTGCAGCAAGAGGCAACACAAGATTTATTCTATTATAAAGTTTATTTTATTATAGTGATTTCAGAAAGCTGTCTCAGAAAAGAATTGAATGACGAAGAGATTTTGTGATTGTTTAATAAAACAGTAGAGTTGAGTAGCTCTAAAATGATAAGAGCTTTCAGACAGTGTAGCCCCAAAGCTAGGCAGCAGCAGATCAAATGTTTAATAACATTGAATTACCACTGAGTATCAATAAAAGACTATAGGCTGATTTGAAATATTGCCATCATTTTCAGAAATCTAATTGGCTGACGATGGAAAGTGTTAACGTGATCCTGAGCATTCTGGATAATGAGAAACATGTGAGGGATGAAGAACTAGTGCAAAGGAAGCCATTGGAACAAAAGAAATTAAACAGTACCGAGCCCCTGGATGGATATTGTTGGAGAAAAACACAATAATCTCAGAGTGCGAAGAGTGCCATCTCTAAGAGACTGTGGCGCTCTGTGTTGAAGTATTCTGAGCTCCTAGGTCGAGGCGGAGGGGAAGGAGGCAGGAAACTTGGTCATTAATGACCCCTATTTTAGATTTGATGGGGATGGTGGTAGAGCGAAGTGCCATGCCACGTTTTTGCTATTAGAATTCTAAGTCGTCAGCCAGAAATGGAGAAATTATCTCCACTGGGATTTTCGGTGATATAATGCAAAATTTATGGAGTTAAGTAGACACTAGTTTCCCCACAGAATTACTGAGATTATCGCTGAGTTGTGGATTACTCAAGTTATCCCTTAGAGAAATTTCTCTCCTAAACTTTGGAACTTGAATACTAAGCACTAACTCTGCAGTGTTGCACACTGAGCTAACTATGATTAAAAAAAAAAAAGAAGCATAAGCACCATAATACCTTTGGACAGCAAGAAGTAGAGAAAAGGAGGAGAAAGTCAGACAAATTTTGACACTGAAGTAAGCTTGCAAATAAAGTCCCGAAGACAGAGCTGGGAAGTGCAGCCAAGAGTCTAAATGATGAGCAGACGTATTCAGCACAGTTGAAACTGAATTAATAAAGCAGTTTTAAAAAGTTGCTTTCAAAAACCCTCTACTGGTTTAATAGTAGGTCGGATATCCCAAAGAAATGTATTAAAAATTAATGCTGTTAAAATTTTTAAAAAGATACCATCAATTATTAAGTAAAATAGATGTGAATAGTGAGTGTATTTATATATACATATAAATTAAACAATGTAAATCTTAAAATCAAGGGCATTGATCACTGAACCAGTAACGTAGAACTCAACAGATTATGATATAGATGCAATTATTCCAAAAGCGCATTTTGAAGAAATGAAAAAGTTGAGAGATACAAAAGGTAGATTGACAGGCTCCCATCTCCAACCAATGATTTCACAAGAAGGAAATATAGGATAGAAAACCAATGTCTTATGTTTTTTTTTTTTTAGAAGGAAAGAAAAATTGTTACATTAAATTTTGAAAAATCAAGTGACTTTTGAAAGGCACAGAGGGAGAGAAGATGGAGGAACTTCATCTCCTGACTTACTTTCCAAATATGCACAGCTGAGGTGGGGCCAAGCTGAAGGGAGAGCCTTGAGTTCTGTTTCACCTCCCACAGGGTGGCAGGCACTGTGGCGCTGGATCCCCCAACAGCTGCTTCTTGAGGTGTGTGTCAACAGGAAGCCAGAATAAGAAGCAGAGCCGACACAAGCCAAGGCTCTCCGGTCTGTCACGCAGTTGTTTCACATGACATCTTAATTACTACTAAGGAGTGTTGGTGGTGTTGTGTAGAGATCCAGGTTGCTCCCTGTAATGTCCACCTCCCATGTGGTTGCTAGTTCTAGTCCCGACTGCTCCACTTCCAACATGGCTCTCTATTACTATGCCTCAGAAAGCATTGGATGATGGCTCAAGGGTGCCAATCTGCGAGACTTGAATAAACCTGCTGGCTCTGAACTTGGGCCTGGCCCACTCCTGGCTGCTATGGTGATTGGGGAGTAAATTAGTGGATGAAGGTTAATCTCTCTATCTTTCTCTCTATGCAGTTCTGCCATTCAAATAATAAACCAACAAGTAAATAAGTAAAACAAGTTTAAAAAGTACAAGTTCTAAAAAGGCATGATTTCACATGTAAACACACTTTTGGTAACTGAAGAATAAACCATTGGATGGAAGATCTCTGTCCTTCTCTCTCTATATGTAACTCTGCTGTTTAAACAAATAAATAAGTTAAAAATGTATAAAAACGTGCAAGTTCTAAAAACGAATGATTTCACATGTAAGCATGCACTTTTGCCAACTGTGGAATACAACAAATCTTTTTAAAAATTAATTACCAAAAAAACAAGCTTTCATACAATTGAGTGACACTTGGACTGGTGGCAGATGTTTTACCAGCGGGAAAAGACATTGAAATAAACTGAAGTACTTGTGTCTCCCAAGTGCCCTGGGAAGATAATTATCAATATAGGATTTTATACTCAAAACTACTGATGAACATTTAGCAAAAGAACTACCGAAAGACACCTAAGGCAAAGGGAACTGAGAAATAAATGGCATGGTGCAAGAGCTTTTTTAATTTTTTATAAGAAGAACTGTTTTTTTCTAAAAAGAATTAATTTAGGTTCGTAGTTACAAAGAAAGTAAACTATAAGAAGAGTGAGATGGCGATATAGTTCAAGCATTTTAACGGCTATCTTTTTCAGGATGGGGAAAGAGATACTGAATAACGATAGACCTCATAAAATATTTAATATCTAGGGCGAAATAATAAAATATGTACAAGACATTTATGTCCTAAGGACATGAAATAATATGTAACGGGATGTCCAAAGTGATTATCAATCATTACCATGAAACTGTCTGTGCTACCTAAAATAGTCTGTAGATTTGGTTTATCCCTTATCAAAATATGAATGACATCCATTACAGAATTGTAGAAAATCATACTAAAATTTCTATATAGTCAAAAAAGGCCCAGAATATCCAAGGCAACCCCGAGTGGAAAACATGCTAGCTGACACCCTCACACCACGTGACTTCAAAGCCATGGTACCTTTGGATTGGCTCAGCTCGGCCATCGCAGGCATTGGGAGTGAGCCAGCGGGAAGATCTCTTCCCTCTTTGTCTCCCCTTCTGTCTCTGTGAATTTGTTGTTCAAATTAAATGAACAGACCAATGTTTTAAACAAGAGCTGCACATGAAGTGTGGCTGTCTGCTGTAACTGTGGTCCCAGGGAGAGACGGCACACACCTTGAGCTTGCTGCTGTGTTCTGGTCTGTGCTGTTCCTGCTACTGTTTCCAGGCTTTCTGGATGTTTCTTCCATTAGCATCAATCCCCCGATCAAGTTTGATACTCCCCCCAAAATCTTACAGAAAACATGTTGGGTTCTTTGATGTTTGGAATTTGTGAAGGAGAATGCAATTTTTTTTGCCATTTTTTGGGGAAATCAATTTCCCACAAAAAATTCTTACACTAAGGCATATAGAAAGTATTTTCCACATTTTTATCAGCATGTTTTTTTTTCATATTCTGAGAGCAGGGGTCTGTTGTTTAAAAAATGTAAGATGTTTTTATTTTTATTAGAGAAGGCAGATTTACAGAGAGGAGGTGTGACAAAGATCTTCCACCCGCTGGCTCATTCCCCAGGTGGTCTCAATGACCAGAGCTTAGCTGATCTGAAGCCAGGAGCCAGGAGCTTCTTCTGAGTCTCCCACGAGTGGGAGGGCCATCCCCTTTGGATTTCCTACACCATTAGCAGGAAGCTGGATGGGAAGTGGAGCAGCTGGGACATGAAGTGGTGCCCATATGGGATCCTGGCTCATGCAAGTCAAGAATTTAGCTAGTAGTCCATCCTGCTAACTCCTTGCTTAAATAAATATGTTTTAAATAGATTTTAAAGTTATTTAAAAGCCATTTTTTTCCATCTTAGTAGAGATGTTGTGGATGAACAAAGTCATAGTACTCACTTCAATGCCACTTCTTGCATCTGCACCTTGTGGGAAGTCTTACAAGGTCAGAAAGGTGGGGAGGCTGGGTGTGCACTTGCTTGTATCACTAGGTGGCGCTGCTGAGAGTGAGCACTCAGAAGCTTGATGGGGCTACACGTAATAGAAAATTATACCTGTTAAACAAATGATATTGGCATCTAAGTGTTCAAAAAAGAAGCTGAATAAATGCTAAGTGCTACATCTTAGTATTTCTGGGAAGAAGATGTGAGAGACTAACGATTTCATTTTCATTAAATGTGCTGTTTGTCAAGTGGGTTATTTTTAAAATACATACAAGTATATATATCCTTGTTTTTAAGTTAAAAAAGCAAAGATTTTTTTTTTATGAAGAAGCTACTGTTTCCTATGATGCGTAGTTATTTCCACAATAATGAAATAGTGGACATATTGAATAAATATTGGAAATATTTCACCTGTTTTCCCCCTGCCTGTGGGTAAACTCTTAGTTTCACAAAGGGAGAGAATTCTTTTGTTTTGCTCAACTGAGTGGACCATACTTCCTGGGCCCGGTTTTGCAAATGTCTGAACCAAATGGCTTTCAAATAATTATGCTCACATCCACCCAAGAAGGAAAAACGACCCCCTTTTTGCTCTGTTGCCTTATTTAAGCCACAGCCATTGATTCTGTTACGGATGTCTTCTCATCCCCAAACAATGCTGCCTTCCTTTGTACACACTTTCAGCTTATATTTTGGATAATGTATAATTTATACATTCTCACACACATGGGGTATCAACACATGTAAATGAGGAAATCAACGTCTAAGAGGTACACACTTCAGCTTGGGGTATGTTTTTCTACTGCGGTTGTTTCTTTTAAACACACTCTTCTTCACTTTGTTCAGAAATATCTTAGTAGAGCACATACATTTAGCTAGCAGCTAAGACACTTGCCTTTCAGATTGGCGTGTCTGTCTTCTTCTTTTTTTTTTTTTAAAGATTTATTTTATTTTTTATTGGAAAGGCGGATATACAGAGAGGAGAGAGAGAGGAAGATCTTCCGTCCGATGATTCACTCCCCAAGTGAGCGCAACGGGCCGATGCTATGCCGATCCGAAGCCAGGAGCCTCTTCCGGGTCTCCCACGCGGGTGCAGCTTCCCAAAGCTTTGGGCCGTCCTCGACTGCTTTCCCAGGCCACAGGCAGGGAGCTAGAAGGGAAGCGGGGCTGCTGGGATTAGAACCGGCGCCCATATGGGATCCCTGGCGTGCAAGGCGAGGACCTTAACCACTTGCGCCACCGCACCCGGCCCGGCATGTCTGTCTTCTAAGTCCAGCTCCGGGCTCCCGACTCTAGCTTTTTTCCATTGTTGACCCTGGGAGGCAACCATGAAGGATCAAGTAACTGAGTTGCTGTCAGCCACGTTGAAAGGGTGGGTAGCTTTCCCAGCTTCTGGCTTGGGCCCTCGTCCTCGTGGGCGTTTGGGGAACAAACCAGCCAGTGGGGACATCATACACACTCTCTCTAGCTTCCATCCCTGCCCTTCCACCTGCGTCGCTCTAGCTCTCTGCCTCCAAAATAAAAATACTTTACCTTAAAATCTTTCCCAGTGATTTTGGACTTGAATCCTTTATGCCATAATAACAGTGATGAGGGGAAGCAGTGTTTTGTTATACTTCTTGGGGGAACGGGGCTGCATGTGTGGCTTGAGAAAGCAAATGTTAGGATAAATGGGAGTTGTATTCATACATAAACATAGTAACAATTTTTGGAAAAATGTAAAGATTGTTTAATATGCTTGTATTATAAACAAGCCAATGGAGTGGTGGGTGAAGTTTCTTGGGTGAGGAGTGGCTCGGGAGGACGGAGAGGTATGTCCTAGAACTCAGAGGCTGTGCAGCCAGTTAGGTCTGAACCTCCGCTTCCTGACGCAGCATCCCCGGTGCCCGAAGCACGCTCCTTCCTTGCGTGGCCTCCATTCTGCCAGCGGCAGCAGTGACAGAGCTACTTAGATTTGGTGAGAGGACTTTTCAAGTAGCATGTAGGTTTCCTAGGACAGTGCCTGATCCACGGAAGTTAAAGGAATACATTTCGTTTCCCTTTTGGAAAAAGAAAATTCCTTCTTCCATTGAAACCCGCGTTTGACTGCTTTGGATGTCACATCTGATTGGCAGCCCGTGTGACGCAGGCAGGGGGGCACAGGCTATTAGCATAAAGGTGGTGATGCAAGACGGAAGGCATTGCACATTTGCTTTGGTCTGAGAACTCGGAGTGGAAAGTGTTCCATTTTGCCTGGTTTGGATGGGAATCGCTTCTCTTCTTGCCGAGTCCTCAGCTGCCAAATGGAAATGCCAAGTGTTGGGCCAGACCCAGGTGGGGAGAGGCCAGGGAAGGACAGTGTGTAGAAAGTCCTGTACTTAAACAAACAGCTGAGGGGCAATTTTGCACCATGTGTCTTCTCTCCTGTGATGAAGGACACCGTCCAGGTCTGGAGATGGGAGCTGGGCTAACCTGTGTTCCCCGACTTGATGGATGACCAATACAGAGAAAGCCTTTGTTGTCACAAGAGGGACACTTAATCCCTGGGACAAAGCTGGTTTTTGAGCACAAAGGATCAACTTTATTAGGAGACAGAGTAGGTGGCTATTTTTAAAACAGATTTATTTTATGTTTATCAGAAAGTCAGATATACAAAGAGGAGGAGAGGCAGAGAGGAAGATCTTCCATCCATTCATTCACTCCCCAATCATATCAGCTGGAACTGAACCAATCTGAAGCCAGGAGCCAGGAACTTCTTTCGGGTCTACCACACAGATACAGGGTCCCAAGGCTTTGGGCCATCCTCGACTGCTTTCCCAGGCACAAGCAGAGAGCTGGATGGGAAGTGGGGCTGCTGGGATTAGAACTTGGCATCCCATATAGGATCCTGGTGCATGCAAGGCGAGGACTTTAGCCACTAGGCGAGGGCTTTAGCCACTACGCTACTGTGCCGGACCCAAGTAGCTGGCTATTTTCTAGGTGACCAGGAGTTTCCCTATTTGGTTAGGATATTCTTACTGAAACACCTTGCTGTTGAGAATGATGGGGTAGGAGCAGTATGGTGGTTCTCTCAACACCTATGTCATATGCAAACTGTGTATTTTCTTACACTGCAGAGGCTGGAACACCAGGCATTTTATTTCACAGACTTCACTGTGGTAGCGGGTTTGGTTGGGATATGAGTTCCACCAGCTGAGTGTATTGAAAGTATGTCAATATAAGTTAGTCTACAGTTTCTGATGGGTTAAGTTTAACTTTTCCTTACCTGTTTACAGTGGGTTGGGTTGTGGTTTGACAATATGGGAAGCCAGATTTCTGGAACTATCCTAGTCTAATGGCCTTCTGATTATTTTAAATCTGGTATGGGTTCTTGAGCAAATTACTTTCTTTTTGTGCCTCGATTTCTTCCTATGAATAATACTAAATATCTTCCAGGGATGCTATGAGAATTAGACATCTATTAAAAGTGTGTCCTTGATGGCAGACACTCAACAAACAGCAACTCTAATTACAAATAAATACCCACAAAGTGTGAGCATGTGTGGGTATATGAGGTGACGACCTGAAAGGCTGCCAAAGGGAGCAACTCTGTGTGTGTGTGTGTGTGTGTGTGTGTGTGTGTGTGTGTGTGTGTGTGTGTGTGTGTGTGTGTGTGTGTGTGTAGCGTGAGCCCGCAGACACGGGAACGGGGAGGGGAAAGTGATGTTTGGAGAAGGCAGCTAAGCAGCCACCAGAGGGCGACATTTCCCCTTTTTATATGAAATTCAAGCCATCTAGACTTCTTTGCCCAAACCCCAAAGCAAACAAACCAAAAACCCCATCTATTTTTTTCACAATATGTATTTGCTGAGAAGACTTTTTTCCTGATTTGGTTGAGCGGATTTTGCATTTTTTTGTTTATTTTTGTTTGAATTCAGCACATCTGGCTTGGCAATCTGAAGAACATGACTGGACATCTCCCATCAGCCTTAAAGTACTGTTGGGTTAAGTCACCCCAGAAGTTTTGGCAAGAGTGTTTCCTGAAAGTTCAAGAAAGTTCTGGGCCTTCAGGATATAGAAGCAAATATCCCCAGAGCTCCTCTTCTCCTTTGTCGAATTCAGCTTTTACCAAACCATAGGATTTTCATATGGTGGGTAGGGATTTTGGCATTCTCAGTCTTTTATTTGAAAACCATGGCCTTGGCAGTGCCCTGCTAGTCACTCCAACTGAGAAACACTGGGGTACAACCACAGCGTTTGAAAATGGATACACCTCCGAGACTTAGAGTAAAATAATTTTTCCTGAAGTCAAGTATGAACAGAGCCAGACCTAGGAGCTGGAGGTCTTAGGTGCTTGTCAAGTCTTCACTTCTATATTATTTTATTTTAGGTTTGATTTCCATGACCTTTTCAGGCCTGGTATCTAATCTGAGGCTGTTTTTTTCCCTCTGAGGGGCAGGCTTTATAAATACTGAATGGGTGAAGTCTTTATTGTAGAGCAATTTTCCGGTAGCCTTGAACCTATCTAATGTTTTTTGGGGATAACTTGACATCATGTTAAGAATTAGGGAAGAGCTGGCTGAAATAGTCCAAGCTCTCTTCTAACTCTTGTTAGACAGAACATTCTTTAACACTTCAGCCCAGCAATTCATGATACTTCCGGTGCACAAAAGGTAGAGTGGACCACTTTCTGGGAACCTCCTGCTTGAGTGGAGTAAGGAACATATAAATAAAACTCCGTCTGCCGTGGGCAGCTATCCTGAGCCCAGAGAGACCAGCTCACCATGAGTGTCAGGGTTCTGTTGTCCCTTGCTGCCTATAGGAAGAAAGGAACCTGCCTCATGTAATTTGTTGTGTTTGTGGGTATCCTGCTTTGCCAGCCTCAAGAAAGTAATACAAGTGTGGTTCAAGATGCAGCCGCTGAAATAGCAAGCTTGCACCTGCTTGGTCTCTGTATGTTTACTTATAGGCTCTCAGATGACAAGGTACAGACCTGGGGGAATGAACTGAGTTTTTGTGCCCTCCTATTTTCTCTCTCCTGCTTTCATATTACTTTTGAAAAATGCTTTTGCAGCTGAATCATGACATTGAGGAAAGAGAAATTCTACAAAAATGTATTACATGGTATTTAATAGGATCTTTCTTTAACCTCTCTACATTTTTAAGAATAAAGCATCTTGGAAGGTAATGAAAAAAATGGCCTATAGGCCTGACACTTAGCCAGTTGCCAGAATTGGAGAGAAATTTGCATAAGCAACATGACTGAACAATTGGCACACACACATTGAGCAGTCCACTTGTGCTCAAATTTCTCAGATTCCCTTCCAAGGAATAGGTCAAAAGCACCATGGTACATAAGCTCCCAGGGACTGCGTTTATGTGAAATATAAGATTTGTAACCACCCGATCTCTGTTACTATATGGCCAGTGTGTTTTAATGCTGCCACAACTTGATCCCATCTCGTGTTTCACCTTCGCTCAGAAGCTGGGATAGGAAGTGATGATAGTGGACTAGCTGGGGTTCATAGCATCACTGTTGGTACTGAGTCAGCTCAAGTCAGGAGCCGAGGGAGGTTTTGACTTTCTGCATGTGTTCAGCCTGGCCAGGAAGGAGCTGGAGCTGGGGGAGATGTCACAGAAGCCTAGCAGGGATGCTCTTGAGGGAAGTTCGTTCACGAATCCCAAGTATTACCTGAGTTGTACAAAGCTACCTCTGCTTTTGAGCAGTAATATCAAGTACGATCTAACAGGATGGAGTTGGCTCCAGGATATTCTAGATTCCTTCCCTTTGGCAAGTGCAGGGCTGGATGGATCCCTCGTTTGCGTCTAAATAACAATAAAATAGAAAATACAGTATGTGTTTTATGGGACAAGACTCCTGCGAAACAGGTGTCAGGTGACAAGCAGACGTTTTAAAATTATTTCCTTTAGGGTTTGCAAGGATAATTTAGCAACCAGTTAGCTTCCAAAATGAAAAGGAAACGAAGTCTATATGACAAAAGTGGAAAAATCAGAGGATGGGGATGGGCATCCTCAAAGGACCAGGGCTGAAATGGCTCAAAGCGAAGCCGTCAGAGAGTGTGTTCCATTATCCTGCTAAGCTGAAAGCGCTGACGCTGCCTCCTTGCTGTCTCGTGACAGCAGTGGAAACCCAAAGAAGTGGGGATTGGCATTTTGATGTGGCCAAAGGCAGGTATTGGGGAGATAAGCACCTTGCATTCTGTCAGAGACTTCCGTGTTCCCTCACTGCTCTCGTGATGGAATTGGAAACTGACAGAAGTGGGATTTATATCCCCAACACTGCCGCTCAGTTGCTATTCTCATGGCAAAATGAGGAACTCAGAGTGGGATCACAATTTGATCTTATTACTTTCAGCCTTTGGAGAGAAACAACCATCTTGCACACTTTTAAAACTCCCGTTTTCTTCATTCCACTGGAGATCTGACCCCATCAGCCCATCTAACTCCTTACAGGATAATATTGTTTATGCACCTGCTGGCTCTTGCTGTTTGGCCCTTGTGTGCACTAGTTCCCTTTCTCTGGAAAGCTCTTTCCTCTTCCTTTGTGTGAAACTACCCCTTCAGCTCGAAAATCTCTCTGCAGCTCAGTTCTACTTGCTATCACTTCTACTCTCACAGCTTAATCATTTATGTCTGATACCATTTAATTAGCCATTGTTTTCTTTATTAGACTCCCAGATCCATAAAGGCAGAGTCTGTGTTGAGTTTTGCATGCTGTTTTGTTGCTGGTACCCAGCACGTTCTGGCTATAGTAGGGACTTCATGATCATGTTCCCAGTGAATGGATCTATGACCGAGTTTTGAGACCTGATTCTATTATTTGCTATTTTTGATAGGCCAATGTTCTCACTTTGACACAGTGCCACTTGATTTCTTCCCCTGTTAAGAGAATACAGTTCTGGGCGTGGCCTAGCGGCTAAAGTCCTTGCCTTGAATACACTGAGATCCCATATGGGTAGGAGTTCTAATCCCGGCAGCTCCACTTCCCATCCAGCTCCCTGCTTGTGGCCTGGGAAAGCAGCAGAGGAGGACCCAAAGCTTTGGGACCCTGCACTCATGTGGTAGACCTGGAAGAAGTTCCTGGATCCTGGCTTTGGACTGGGATAGCATCGGCCGTTGCGCTCACTTGGGGAGTGAATCATCAGATGGAAGATCTTTCTCTCTGCCTCTCCTCCTCTCTGTATATCTGACTTTGTAATAAAAATAAATAAATCTTAAAAAAAAGAAAATACAGTTCTATAGGCTCTGCAGTTCCTCATCTCCCTTCCTTAAGTCCCCTCCCCCTCAATCCTGATTTGCCCTCTAGTGTTACAATGGGTAGTCCTTCATGAACAGCCCTTAGTCCATCATTCTGCTAGTGAAGTGTTTCCTGACACTGTAGGCACGAGCAATGTGAGCTATTCCAGCATCCTACTATCAGAATATATGCAACAGTTCACTGGGAATCCATCTTTGGTCTGGGTGCAAAGAGGCGTAATGCACTTTGTCTCCGTATCTTGACATGTCAGTCTCCGCTACGCTTCTATTACACATCATCTTAAATACAGAGCAGAGAACACAGTCCACAAGAGGGAGAGAGACAGAAGGTTTACATCAACATGAAGTTAAACCACCTGCTGCAGAATGCCCCATGTGCTGCTAAAGTGATGAAACAGAAAATGAAAAACCTTATAGAAATTGATGCTACTGCATGACCCATGTGGTGCTGAAGAATGACAATGAAAATAAGAACATTAATGTCCATGAGATGTTGCAAAAACAGTGCTGAAAGGGACATTTACAACATCAGATGCTTACAAACAATCAAAATGTCTCTCGTGGATGATCTATTCATGAATCACAAGGACCCATTGAAAAAGACACAAATGAATGGGAAGTGTGGAAAAGTAAAATTCACAGCATAATTAGCTGGATTTGAAACAACAACAAAACCACGCGCAAATTGAAACAAGAAAGAGCCATTTCCTTAGAAGATGAGCAGAACAAACCCTCAGCCATATTAACAATGAGCATCAGGAGAGGACAACCACTTAAACTTAGAAACACAAATGGTTCCAACTTGTTGCTTTTTATGTGGGCCATGATGCTGTTGGCATAGGCAAGAGTAGGGGTTGTAATTTTTTGTTGTCTAGGTTTATTTAGAAGTTTCATTGGGAGTCTACCTGCATTTCTTAGCAGAGATGCGTTCTGTTGATTGTCCTTGATTCCTGGTCGTCTGGTCTCCACTACATCCTCTGTGGGGTTATGTGTGTGTTTATTCTCCTTTAATTTTTTGCTTTGTATTTTCATGGAAGCTGCCTTCTATTACAGTGAACATGATATCTGTCCTTTTGGGATTGGCTCATTTCACCTAGCATAATGCTCTCCAGTTTGGCCCATTTGGATGCAAATGATAGAATTTCATTTAATAACTGACTAGATGTAGCACAGTTTCTTCATCCAGTCCTCTTCCAGTGGGCATCTAGATTGTTTCCAAAATGTTTTTGTGATTGTTGATTATGCTGCAATGAATACAGAACTGTATCATAAAGTAATAATAAGAAATAATAAAATTAAAACAATGTGGCAGTGGCATAAAAACTGGCACATTGGTCGACAGATTGGAATAGACTCAACCCAAGGACTAATGGACATGTGCACGAACTGTTTTAAAGACCTCTTATGTAAATGAGATTTAGAAAAAATTTGCCACAAAGTAAACTTATCTCTCAATTACTTTTTCCCTAAAGAATAAAAAAGCAAAAGTTTATAAAGTAAAGAAAATACAGTCTGTCTATTTCACCAAATCTTTCTGGGAAACAAAGAAGACAATAGACACAAAAGGCACGGCGTAGAGCACAGTGACTCTACAGGGCAAGCCACTCTTTCTGATCCTGTTGATTGATTGTTATTCCAGGACAGGTGTAGTTAGGATTAAAAGGGGGCTGGGTTAACATTGTTATCCCAAATGGGAGCCTTTTGCTCCTTTTCAATTCAATGACATCTCTTATTGTTCTATCATCAAAGTCTGCATTAAGTAAGAGATCTGACACAAACCGTTTGTCTCTTCCTGGGTATCTGCATTTTAAATAGGATTAAAGAACAAAAGTCTTTGTCTATTTTTAAATAAATCTCACAAGCATCAGGCAGGAGACTGGGAGTGAAGCACCAGGGCAGTTCACCCCAGCAGGCCCGCCTTCCTCTTTCTCTGGCCAGTGGCTGAACCCGGCCACCTTTCCACCTGTAAATGCCCTCTTCGTGATCAGTGACCACACCCCAACAACTCTTCAGGAATTGCACCAGCTTTATTCATTTCATGGCAGACTTCTTCCAGAACATTTGGCTTATTATTTTCCTAAACTTTGTGAACTGTTGTGACTATTTCTGGGGACACTGGAGGCAACTTGGACCTTTTTTTTCCCCAAAATTTATTCATTGTTATTGGAAAGACAGATTTACAGAGAGAAGGAAAGACAGGAAGAGTTTGCATCCATTGCTTCACTCCCCAGATGGCTGCAATGGCCGGAGTTGAGCCAATCCAAAGCCAGGAGCTTCTCCTGGGTCCTCCATGTGGGTACAGGGTCCCAAGGCTTTGGGACGTCTTCTGCTGCTTTTCTAGGCCACAAACAGGAAGCTGGATGGGAAGTGGAGCAGCCGGGATATGAACCACTGCCCACGTGGGATCCCGGCACTTGCAAGGGGTGGATTGGTTAATTGAACCATCACACAAGGTCCAACAGCTTGGAATTTTGCCAAATAGGTATGACTTTTGGGTCTTTTGACATCCCCTCTCCCACTTCACCCTCAAAACAGCCACCTGTAGTGGCTCTTGGAGAACTGGGGAAGATAACAGCCTTTCCTTGGGGATTTGGAAGCAGGTGACGGTGGTAACTGAGGAAAGGCAGGGTTACTGCAGCTCTTTCAGGATCTAGGAGGCGAAAAGAATTGTTCCCATTTATTCTTAGGGTTGGTAGATTGGTCACTACTAATCCATCCTAAGTGCTATGATTGTTTTCTTCAGATAAATTTGTGATGGGAAAGCCCCATGAGTATGGATTATATGGAGATATGCTACAGAATGTCAGAGTAAAGGACTTACAATTTAGTAGTAGAGATGAAACACAGACTCAGAGAAAGTGTGAGCAAGTGTAAGTCCCAGAGAGCGGCAGAGGTAACTGTAGAATATCAGGGGTGGGAGAGAACCTATTTTGGACAAGGAAGAGAAAATGAGCTTAGTGGTGGGGATACAGCTTGGGGGTCCAGATAAACTATGACTTAAAGACTGAAGGGCACAGGGCATTGAAACCAGGAGAACAGAGGAGGAGAAGGCAAGCAAAAACAAGGGCCACCTGTATTCAGAATGCTGACTCAATTAACCTCCATGTGCCTCTGAGTTGGTCTCTTAAAAACTAACGGTACTGGTGGGACACAGGTGTGGTTCATCCCAGATAGGACTTGCTCATCCAGCCTAATGGCCAATAGGTGTGCGAGAGCAACGAGCACAAGGCTGTATCCACGGGTTCACAGGTGCGCCTAGGCTTGCCCGTTGGTGGAGAGGGAGGAGCTGGAGCCCAGGCCTTAATAATCTCCACGTGCCTGAGTCATCACCTTCTCCCTTATTAAACCGTGTACCTCCCCTCCCCTCTCTGTTGCATGGCTGCCATCCAGGGGAGAAGTTCGGAGCCCAACAGATGGAGTGACCTCCTACAAGACTGAGAAAACCAGCCTTCCTTGCAGCCCTGGCAGGCTGGTTGGTCGTCCCTGTTCAGCACACTGGTGGTCCAGAGACCAGCATGCACATCCGTCTGCCGTAGCCAGAGAGGTGAGTGAGTGTTGTTTTATCGTGTGATATTTTCTCTCCCTGGCCTAGTGCGTTGGCAAGGAGGGGCAGCATCCAGTCAAATGACTGCTGTGCTCCAGCGAGAGGCCTTGCGTGCTACACCGACATGTGGCTTTTCTCTCTGGCCTGTGGCAGGCACTGGGGTTTGTAATCACAGGTCTTCAGGGCGATGAAGTGCTTGTCATGCCTTCCATTCCAAACTGGCGGCCTAGGAGGGCTGCAGCGTGATCTGCCAGTGTTAACTGTGTAGTAACGCCAGCCGCTCCATGGTAGATTAGCTTCTCTGCCTTGCAGACTGACTAAAGATCTGTTTAGGCGTGGGGGGAAGAAAACAAGGGGCCCCTGAAGGATTCCAGATGCTGGGAAGCAGCTGAAGTGCAGGGACCAAATTGCATTGGGAATGGAGGAAAAAACAATCTATGTGGTTCAGTTGACAGACTTCAACTGGGCTAATGGACTTTCAGCAGAGCTGTACGGAAGCAGTTCCGATTCCAGGAAACATATGCATGGATATTTGTTGTTCATGTTGAAATGTCTGGCGTTCTGTGTTGGGAAGGAAAATTGTCTTGGGCCTAGGAGCTCTGTTCTCTTGGGTATGGCAGAATCGGCAAATCCGCGTGTTCCCTCACTGGTTGTTTGCAGAGCTAGGGTGCTTTGGGAATTCGTGCAGACAGAAGCCCAACCTCTCTGAATAAACCCAAGTAGGTGGATAGATTACAAAACATAGAGATTGGTTCTTGCCATCAGGAATCAAACCACACTACCCCAAGGAGCAAAGCTCCTAACTTCTCTGCTTAGGGTAGTATCTGCCAGAATTAGCCACACGTGTGCACGCATGATAAAAAGTTGGTTGTAACGTTTAGAAGACTTCCAAGCTAAAAATAAGTAAAACTATTTGACAGTACTCATATAGGATATCTGAAATTATGGGAAATCCACTAACAGACCCACCACACTGTCATTTAAGACAGCACTGTATTTTAGAAGCATTTAAAGACAAATTTTCATGATTACTCTTGTGTGTAAAAAACAAACAAACAAACAAACAAAAAAAAACAGGTTCCAAAATGATGGTACCATTGCTTTTCTCTGCACAGGTATTTGGGGAAGATAATCACCAAAAACGTGGTAAATTCAGAACTCCAGGTTGTGTAACTCGCATTGGTTGATGTATGAAGCTGCCCAGCAGCTGTGCAATGGAGTGGTCTTAACTGCTTGTTCTTAGTTGCGGGAAAATGGGCATCACCTGTTTTGTATTGCCCACTTTAAGCCCTTGCCATATTATTGTTTTTACAAAATTTAGCGGTTTTTAAAGTTACTTTTATTGGAAAGTCAGATTTACAGAGAAGGAGAAACGAAGATTTTTCTGTCTGCTGATTCACTCCCAAAATGGCTACAATGGCCGGAGCTGAGCTGATCCAAAGCCAGGAGCCAGAAGCTTTTTCCCAGTCTCCCACATGGGTGTAGGGTCCCAAGGCTTTGGGTTGTCCTCAACTGCCTTGCCACGCCACAAGCAGGGAGCTGGATAGGAAGTGCGGCTGCTGGGACATAATCTGGCATATACATGGGATCCCAGTGCATACAAAGTGAGGACTTTAAGCCAGTGGGCTACTGCACCGGGCCCTAGCATTGCTTTTAAGATACTAAAAAAAATTGTAACAATTCTCAGACAAATGGTGTTTTCTCTGAACTCGGGATGTTTCCAGGCACAGAATCCTAAAATCAGGCATGTTGAGCTTTTTCCACCATATTGTGCTGTTCACAGACGTTCTCAATTGAACAGGCATCAGAGTCACCTGGAAGGGTCATTAAAGTGAAGACTGCTGGGTCTGCTTCCCACAGGCCTCTTCTGCAGGCCTGGGGTGGACCCGGAGACTGGAAGGTTCTAGGCAGGGTTCCAGGCCGCACGAGGAGCCCCACTGAAGGTGACTGTGATCGGGTGGAGAGCACTCGGGCGTGCACCTGGACTCCTCTCTGTGTTGGAAGTTTGGGGATGACACAGCTTCTGTTGGATCTCTGATCTCTAGCGCTCCACGTTTTGACTCACAGCCCCAGTTCCAGTAAGTGACCTGAGTTAGAACTTCTTTTCCAGGTCCAGTACTTAGTGGTGCTTAAAAGCTCCGATTTGTTTTGGCAGCACATAATAGGTACTTAATACTGGGTTGTTTCTTTGGTAAAGCCTCGATTTCCTCATCTTTGCAGTAGTGCTATTGTCAAAATCCTCCACTGCAGGTCTTCTGTGAGAAATACAAACATGCTTGTGTCTGAGGTTACGATAACGTTTGGAAAAATTCTGCAGGTTTCTGGTCCATTAGAAGGAAAATCTGTTAGGTAAATTCTTAATAGCTAAATGTTAAAATGTCTTAGGTGCATGCTGTTATAGTTAAATTTTGGGTTTTGACTGTCTTTGATCTTAGGCACACAGTGTATTTGTAGTGTATTGCACTCACCTGTGTAGTCCTCTTTTTGACAAATATTCGTGAAAACTTGGGCACAGAGGCACGAAGGTGAGAATTCTTCGGAGATGGAAAGCAGATGTTCTGAGGCATAGCTCGAGTATAAAAATACTGGTTCTTGTGTGCTAGTTCTTTTTAAAATACTTTACTGTTACAAAATGCTCTTGAATGATCTCTTCAGCCAAATGAGGTGGGTGGGCTGCATGACTTGTAATTTGTGCCTACTTTTATTAGAACAAGAAACCAAGGCTGGAAGTGGTTTATAATGGGCTTGAGACCACACTTGCCTCAGTGGCGAGCTGGGATTCAAATGCATGGAGTAGTTTTGTTTCTTTCAACACCTGCATGCTGTAAACATGTTGGTCATCTTTTTGCCTACTGGGATCTCCTAGGAGAGCAATAAAGACAAGATGGCATTACCTAGTTTCTTTAGAGCTGTGCTGGTAGCATGCATATCTTGGAGAACAGCATTTCCTGTGACTGTCATGTTTAAAAATAAGCATGTTTGTAAAAATTCTCTGGCATAAATGATAAAGTTAGCATGAAATTTTATCAAAGGGCACTATCGTGCAATAATTCACAGAAGCAATCATCAAATGAAATCATTTGAAGAATTAGATTAGAAACTGCCTAATGCTTTCTAAGGCTATTGGGAAGGCATTTTGCATTGAGCAAAAATTCTTTTTAATTTTGTTCTTTGGCACTTGGCTCTTCTGATAAAATTAGCATCTGAAGACTAACGGCGATTTCTTGGCAGAGGTTCTACAAGGCAAAGGCCAAGTGTTCAGCTGGGAGGAGGGTAGGGAGACAGCATAGCTTTGTTTAGATTCTGCTTAGTCATAGTTTATGAACTATGTGTGTCTTCGCCTTGGGCAGTTGCAAAAGCCAAGGGAAGCAGCACTTTGGAGGACAGAGATGTCCAAGAGGTGCCTTGGCAACTCGGCAAAACATTTCCCAAAGACATGTAGATGTTGGGTGCGTTTCGGGACAAAGTTTGTGCCGTACACTTTCACCTCTTTTGGGCTTAGGGGAGAAAAGAAACTGGAGTCCTAGAAAGCCTTTCCTCTTAAGGTCCCCGGAAGCTTGCTGCTGAAATGCCAGGAAGTCTTGCAGCCGAGATCAGAAAGGTCTACGTGGAGCCATGATCAACACATACCTCTGTCTTGCCATCCCAAAACTTTCCACAGGGTAAAATCCCCAGTGAGTTTCCTGCAAACGAAAATGAATCCAAAAGGGTCCTGCCAAAACGTGTCCTCCCTGGAGAAACCTCAAAGAAGCTTTAGGCTTGGTCGGCTTCCCAGCACATTGTTAAATAAATGCACTAGGGGAAGGGGAAGGTTGAGTTAAAGAACCTGTTGCTATAGGGAGGACCCTCCAATTTCGGGATCAGCAAATGGCTCCCAACTGAGAAAACAGATTTTTATGAGGAGGGGGTGAGCTGAGCTAGAAGGAGCTAGAAGGAGCTGCTGGAGATCAGATAGCCAGGTCAGGAGTCTGGAGGGTGATGGCACAGAAAATGCTTCTTGGTGCAACCAGCCAGTTCTCAGAAATGCTAACGGGGCAGATGTTCTGGGATGTTAGTGCTTGCTCAAGTTTGGCACGAACTGAAGTTCATGACTTTTGGGGGAGGGGGCGTTGTAAAAAGCAAGCCTGACTCGGATTTGGTTGAATCAAATTGGAGGGTAACTTCTGGACAATTGAAGGAAGTTGACCAATTTTATGGTTTCAGGACAGCAATGGGGGGAGATGGTTCAACTCGGCAGCCATTGTGGAATATGGGTTCTGTGCCCACTTGTACCTGGGATCAGAATTGTCCTGCAAACCCCAACTTGGAGACTCTGAATTTTAACAGACTTCTCAGATGATTCTGATGCGTAGCCAAGTTTAATAACAAACTGGGTCAGGAACAATCATTTAATCAGATGTATTTTTAGTTTAAAAAAATCGAATGTTCATTACAAAGGTAAGGGGATTGCAGACTCATGTAAGCCATTGATTGGGATAGGGGCGGGATATTAGAAGGGAAAGAAATGTGTCTGGAGTGGGCAGGGGGAAAGAGGCTAGTTAAGCCATGGTGTCAGACTGTGTACTGGGATGGAGAGGGTCTCCTGATACCCCCAGCACATCCTCTCCCATCAGGCCCCTTAGGTGGTGTTACGTGAGTGGTAGGTGGGTAAGACTGACATACAGTAGAGGTGGCCTGATCTCTGGCCTTTGGCCTTAAGCCTGCTGGGTAGTTGTTCAGTTGTCTCTGATCTGACCCTCAGAGTGGATTATCGGTGGCCAGCGGCTTTCCCTTTGATGGCTATGGCTGTGTCCCTGCGTTGTCACCTTGCCTGCAAAGACATTGTTGGCCTCATTCTAGAAGAAGCGACCTATTCCTTTGGTCCTCACAAGGCCTGTTTTTTGTTCTGTGTAAGTTCTGAGGGGTGTTGATTGTTTACATTGGAGTGTTCACTGGACCAGGCGCTTTCTGTAGAACTTGGCCTGGAGTGTTGGCTGCTGGCCTTTCTCTCCATCCTTTGGAGAGGTGCTTGCACTCAGAAGACCTGATTTAGAGCAGTAGATATGCCTCATGTAAACTGATTTAAATAAATCCTTTTACTAATCTTGGCTTCAGTCTCCCTGTCTATAAAATAGGAATACTATTACCTACTTCAGGTAGTCATTGTGAACATTAGGGGATGCTAATGTTAAAGCTTTCAGCAGGAAACAAAAGAAAATTTTAAGCACTAAATAATTGCCACAGAGTAATGATCTCCAGTCATTTGCTATAATTTATTGGTTGGGGTTTTGTTTCCTTTGTTTAAAAAAAAAATTTGGAATTCCCCTCAGCCAGCAAGCCCAGGCCCTTTGCCTTCAGCTGTGAGCAGCTGTCCTCTTAACCAACATGTCACAGAAATGTCATTTTCCATATGTGCTGGGATAGGGAAAAGATTGGGAATTTCAATTAGACAGGTGTTTGAAATGCTATAGTTCTGGATTGGTCTTATTTTCTCATAGTTCAGTGTCTCAGAAACTGCAGTTTGTGTAGGGCTTATCTAGACTTACTAAGTATGAAGAAGAGTGTGTTCAGAGCCATGCATTCTTCTGGAAACAGAGGGGACTGTCCAGAACAATCGGAGGGGCGATGGGGGGTGTGGAAGGGAGAATCCTGGAGCCTATAGACCTGCATCATGAAAGAAAAAAAAATAAAGTAGTATAATGGAACTATTGTTCTTTACAGAGTATCTTTTTTTTTTTTTTGGTTAGCTTTCCGATCAGTTTTTCTGTAATGTTTTACATAATAGGAGACAACGAAGGTCTGATGCCATGGCAGGTCGTGGCCAGGTGGAAATACAGCCAGAATCTTTCACCACTGATTTTAGGCTTTCTCCAAGACTTCCTTAAGTCAAGCTCTCACTGTGCGGAAGGCCATAGAATCTTAAAAAAATCACAGGAGCAAGCAGCTCTGAGCCATGGCAGTGTGAGTCTTCTGAGCGTGTGTCTTTTCCCTACTGCCCCGTTTGCTTCCTTTCCCATCTGTCTCCCACCTTTTTGTTTTTTGATGCCAGCTCTGTTAGGTAGATGCCGCCTTAGATTTTTGACTATATTGATGAAGACAATGATCTCTTTGGAACTTTCAGAATGGAGTTTGGAGCTTGAAACTAACACACAACTTCATCTGTCCAAGGCAAACAGGTCCAAGATGGAGAGAAATTGGCAGTTCAGAAGGTCTGGAAGTCTATGTGGAATGAAAGCTCTGTACTAAAAGGGCTGGATTCTATCATTTGATAAGCAGACAACTTGGTATCATGTCTTTTTTTTTTTTATTGGAAAGGCGGATATACAGAGAGGAGAGACAGAGGAAGATCTTCCGTCCGATGATTCACTCCCCAAGTGAGCGCAACGGGTCGATACTATGCCGATCCGAAGCCAGGAGCCTCTTCCGGGTCTCCCACGCGGGTGCAGGTTCCCAAAGCTTTTGGGCTGTCCTCGACTGCTTTCCCAGGCCACAGGCAGGGAGCCGGAAGGGAAGCGGGGCTGCCGGGATTAGAACCGGCGCCCATATGGGATCCCGGGCATGCAAGGCGAGGACCTTTAACCACTTGCGCCACTGCGCCGGGCCCTGGTATCATGTCTTTAACATTTGTACCTTTGTTCCTCAAACAATACAGAGAAATAAGTAGTCCAGGTATTATTACAAGGTCAAATGGGGAAATTGTATTCAAGCCTGAGAATTTTAAGTGCATTTCTATTTCTCTAATATTTTTCAATTGATGGCTAAATACAGCATGATAAAGACAAAAGGATATTGTACAGCCAATAAAAATGATGTATTGAGATACACGCACATCTACGCTAGAACATGACCTTAAACATTATGCAAAGAAAAAGCCAGACACATAATGTTATGTATTGTGTGAATAATTTATTTGAAACATTCAGACTACATAAATCCAGGAAACAGAAAGCAGAGCAGTGAGCTCAGGAATCTCAATGAGACAAGGTTTTTGAAATGTTTATGAAATATTTTCAGGGACAAGGGAAAGGGAACGAGTACTGAGAGCATGATTTATGGCTTGTTTTGTCTTGAAGCGTGGCGAAAATGCCTTAGAACTAGATAGAGGCACAACACACTGAATGTACCAATGTCACAGAATTTTATTGGAAAAAAGATGGGGACACTGGGCCCGGCGCTCTGGCCTAGCGGCTGAAGTCCTCACCTTCAATGTACAGGGATCCCATGTGGGCGCCAGTTCTAATCCCGGCAGCTCCACTTCCCATCCAGCTCCCTGCTTGTGGCCTCAATGCAGTTGAGGACGGCCTAAAGCCTTGGGACCCATGTGGGAGACCTGGAAGAGGTTCCTGGCTCCTGGCTTCTGATCGGCGGTGCAGTACTGGCCGTTGTGCTCACTTGGAGTGAATCATCGGATGGAGGATATTTCTGTTTCTCCTCCTCTCTGTGTATCTGACTTTGCAATAAAAAAATCTTAAAGATGGACAGTAAGGAATCTAAGATCCTGAGAATGTCATGACAGTGAAAAGCATCCTATTTTACTGAGGAAAGGCCAGGATAAAAGCTGCAAGTTTTTCCTTCTTGAAAAATTGATTTCCATTAAGTGGCTATGTCTCTGAGTTACCTTTGTCTGGCTGTTCCTAAAGCTAGTCCCTATTCCAGGAAAGGGCATTTTATTTTACTGAGTTTAGAGGTTCTTCTCAGCAGCTTGAGAGTTAACTTGGCATCCAGCTTGTAATTTTTAACCTGTGTAGCCTTATTTCCTGTCTTGTTGCCTGGGTGAATGATTCTCTGCCGAGGTGAACATAGTTTTATCTCAGTTTATTTCTTGGTATGATGTGATGGTTGCTGTTTCATTACTCTGCTGGGTTGATGAGGAAGTTGGTCCCCAAAGAATAAAAATTTAATAGACTGTCTTCCCGGGACTTCACTAAGGTGAAAAATTGGCAGAAGGGGCCACTAAATGATAGGCAATTATCTCAAAACACACCTGCTCCCAGACATTCATCTGGAATCGGGATGCCTGTTAGGGAAATCCAGGTCCTTGCTGGATTCCCATCCGCAAACCTGCTTTTCAAAACTTGGGAGCAGTATGTGAAGTCTTTGTACGTGTGCTGCATCACTTCTGATGCAGCTTGAACCTTTTTTTTTTTTTTTTTTTTTTGCCTATGTTCCTGATGTGCTTTAGAAAACTTCAGTTTCTAGTTTCTGCTGTCTTTTGCAGAGGGGGGAAAAAAGGATCTCTCCTGACTTAAGGAAAAGGTACTTGATATTCGCTGGAATTCCGGTTGGAGGCAGTGCTCGTAGGGGAGGGCGAGTCATCCAGAGAGCCGCTGAAGTTCAGCAATGGTGGCAAAGCACTGATTGGTTCTCTCTGTAACTTTAATAAATCCCAGTGGTTAATGGAGCCTGTTGTAAGTTGATATTGCCTCAAACAGCGGGCTAACTGCAGACGGCTTGAAGAATAATGTCTTTGTGCTTCCTATAGTCTTCTACTCAGCAGCCTTCCCCAAATTAAACTTCCTTTCTTCATGATTGCCTGCCCATGGCTGCCGTGTAACACTCCTCCCTCCTGGAATCTCACTGCTTCACTGACACCCGACCCTGTCCACGCTTCAGTAGGGCTTCTCTGATGCCATGGCCTCACTCCTCTGTCCTGTTCTCACTTCCTGAATCACTGCCCTGAAGGCAGCTGCCGTCACCTGTCAGTCCTGCAGTTAGACATGTGCACGGAGAGAAGGGCTTGAATACTGATGGGAGAGTCGGGCAGGACTGGGGCTCCTTCTGTGTATTTGCCCCAGCTTCTTCGCACAACAGGGCAGATGCTTCAGCAGTGCTGCACCTCTGCATGGAAACGGTGGTCCTGAAGGGTGAGACCCAAGGGTCAAGACTTCTGGGGATATGTCACGGGTTCCCCTTACTCTGTAACTGAGACTGGTGCCTCATTGCAGAATAGTTTTCTCTTCAAAATGGGTCTGAGTAGCATATCTCCTGGAGGTGCTGGGAATGAAACATGCCTCAGACTGCACTGAGTGGGCGACTCCACCTTCCGCTTGGATTCAAGTTACCTATTCTGGGTTTTTCTGGAATCTTAGCTTCTGAGAATGATACCTCAATGTCTCGACGGTTTTTCCCTTTGGGAGTTGGGGACCTCATGAGCTGCATGTCATCTGGTCTGTTGGCTTGAGGGAGTCCAGTTACTCAAGGAGACTGCTTTTTTTTTTTTTTTCTTCACTTCATTGCCTGGGCTTGAAGAGGTAGGAATTTCTTGGCTCCACTCCTAGCAGTAAAATAGAGTGGGAAACAAGGGGTCTTCCCTGGCTTTTTGCATTACTGTACAGTATTATCAATTCTTTTCAATGATAAGACAATAGAAATGAGAGACTATGGCACTGACATGAGCTGAGCATCAAGGAGTGGACTAACCTTCACCAGAACCAACGTCAGGTGTGGCAAAAAACAAACCTAGTCATTTGAAGCCCAAGATAGCAGCATTAAACCAGGCAAGGGGCTTTCTATGCTACAGGCTCCTGTGTGATGATGCAAATCTCACACTGGTGAAACCAGTCCCAAGAAGGTTCTTCATGCTGTCTCTGGTGTTGGGCACATTACAGTGTGATGGCAGGAGGTGACTGGTTTAGTTCATGACTGTAACTGTTACCTCCCAAAGATGCTAGCACAGAGGAATGGAGGAGAGAAAGAGCACGTGATGGGTGTCACTTGACCTTCCCACCATCCTCTCTCCTCCTTTGGGGTTCCTGCATGTGTGAGTTGCCGCTGGGGTTACAAATTCTGGGCAAATAGTTGGCTGTCTTAGTCTCTCAGAACCTAAAGGGTTTCTTGAGTCAATTGTAAGTCTGTACACAGGCAAGAACTGTGCAGCAGAAGCAGACAAAATCAAATTCTAAAAAAAAATCAAAACCTATTCGTTTTAAAAACATTGAAGGGAAAATTGGTGTAGGAGAAAAATGAAAAAATGAGACTCAGTAGGCTTTGATTCCAGAGTTTTTTTTTTTTTTTTTTTTTTTAATACCTAGATCTGAAGATGAAAGCCAGTATTTTCTGGGAGACCAGATGTTGTGGATGGAAGGAAGGATTTATTCTTCCAGCTTCATTAATTTAGTAGTGCAGTCTGACAACTAATTTTTTCATTTTTCTCTGGAAGAGTTGCACATATTTTACAGCCTCTATGCAGATCAATCTCTATGCAAAAGCAAACATCTCATGAAGTAATCCTTTAGTTCACTGGGAAAGAATAGCATGCTGAGATCATTCGATAAAATGGAAACAATTTCGGTGGTGTCACTTTTTGTTTTGCATTTAACTTTCACCCTCACAACTGCTAAGCCAAATGATGAAGTGTCTTGACGGTTGGTCTGTTGCTCTAGGAGTTGGACAGTTGGAGATTTCACTGACACCACATACTGTGTAGAACCAGTTCACTTTTCAAACATTGCCTAAGAAACACCTTATAATAAATGAATGAAATTAATGCTATTTGAGTGATCTGATCATTCTACCTACTGACAGAAGAGCTTGGGAAGTTGGGTTTAAAAAAAGTGCTGTGGATTCAAGAATTTCTTGCTTGTCTCTTAAAGTTTCTTTATGTAAAGAGTAGATTTACAGAAACAAGAGATGGAGAGAGAAGGTCTTCCCATCTGTTGGTTCACTCCCATGATAGCTGCAAAGACCAGAGATAAACTGATCTGAAGCAAGGAACCAGGAGTCTCTTCTGGGTCTCCCACATGGGTGCAGGGCCTTGGGCTATCCTCGACTGTTTTCCCAGGCCATGAGCAGCTTGATTGGAAGTGGAGCAGACTGGACATGAACCAGCATCATTATGGGATGCTGGCACCATAAGGTGGAGGATTAGCCTGTTGAGCCATGGCACCATCCCCAGATTCTTTTCCTTTTAAAGAAGTTTTGTAATGGTACTTCAACACCAAGAAAAGATGCACTAAGAATGCTTAATATTATGACCGTAATAAAATGTTGAATATCTCAAGATTCCCACCATGTGAGGGGTGACTGGTCATGGCTGATATCGATTATAGTAATACATTACAGCAATAATTTATAATTACTATAATTCTAGGGTAGAGTAGCATAGTTGGAGGACAAGCTGAATTATGGACTGTGCCAAGAGCCCTTCTGAGGATTTGATAGGGAAAGACGAGGACAAGGAGGAAATGTGAGCAACCCATACTCATTGATGTGTATGGAGAAATACTGCCTCCTCTGGCGCTCTGGGCCAGTCCTCCTCAGCACTGTTGAGAGCCTGGAGTTTATGCAGCCTATTGCAAGGGGAAGCAAAATGAGGCATTTCCACATTGAAAGTGAGAGCTCTGCTCTGCAAGACCTCTGCAGAGCCACTAGGAGGCACTGCTGGGTTCTCCCATTTCCATTGATGAACCAGCTTCCTTAGTTCTCGCCAACAGGAGAGGATCAACTGTGAATACTTCTGCTATTTAAGAAAAGGGTTTTTTTTTTTTTCTTGTAGAGAATGTCAACATTTCAAATTCACAGAACATATCACTGGCAAAGGGTACTTTAAATAAATAGGGCTTCTTAGTGCTTGGCAGTATTTCTGAAGGGACTTGGCAATTGTTTTGTTTTTACAGCAATCATATTTTGACTTTCTAGGGTGAAACTAACTGAAATCTTTAATGTTGTGGGACATACAAATATTATTTTTGCTTTAATATATGAGACATACTTAGAGTAAGGCTAGCAGAACTAATCTTAGCTCTATATGAAAGGTTTGCAGATCAAAGGTACACTCTTGAAGCAGCATTGTGGTATAATGGGTGTAGTCTGAGTTGATGGCATTCTGTTTGTGGGAACTGGTTTGTGTCTGGCAGTTCCACTTCTGTCCCAGTTCCTTGCTTAATGGCCTGGAGAAAGTAGCCGAAGATGACTTCTGTACTCAAGTAAAAAAAAAAAAAAAACTGGAAAAACACTCCTGGCTTTGATCTGGCCCAGCACTGGCTATTGTGGCCATCTGAGTAGCAAACCAGTGATTGGAAGATCTGTCTCCCAGGAACTAGCTTTTGAATAAATACCTTTTTTTTTTTTAAAAAAAAAGGCACAATACATGGAATAGGTTTTATGCCTTCAAAAATTGGACATTTCATGAGTACTAATACTTTCAGTGCACATCAAGGTCTCATTTGGTCATCAGAACTGGTTTTTTTCATTTCATAGATTACAAAAAGTGACTCATAATTAAATGAAATCTACCATCCTTATAGTGAATAGCCTACCTAAGCCTACAGCCACGATTTCCTAAGTTCCTTCAACTGCTGGCTGTATACAACATGCTTCTCTTGATCATTTAGCACAGTCATGAGCTCAGATAAGAGTCGATTCACAGCCTGATGAGTAACAACTCTGTTTTACACATCAGGGAATGGAAAGGTGAAACAAGTTGGATGAAATCACATTTGTAGTAAGAGGCCAAGGCAGCTGTCAGTGAAGAGATTTTACAATTGATCTGTATTGGAGATACCAACCTATTGGCTTCGAACCTGCCCACCATGTCAACCAAATATTTGATATTTTGGCAAAAGGTATAGTAAATATCTTAAATGAACATTTTAGGGTTTTCAGTAATTTCTTCCACATCAGAAACATCATCTTAAATTGCTTAACAGCCATCTCTATGAAGCACAGTCCTGATTCTTGAATACATCAAGGAAAAAATACACGATCCTGAATGGGCTACTAGAAAGAGTCCGAACTGGTAAGCTAGTTGTAGGCGCTAAGTTTGAAAAGTAGATCTTAGAGGTAAGATGCCATGACATGGTACATAAATCCGTAAAGAAAGACACAAAAGTAGAACTAATGGACTATCAGGGACACATACAGATCAATGACAGGAGACAGAAACTAGAAGCCAACAGGTGGATTCTTGACAGCTGGCTACCTTCTGTTCCTATTAGCAGTCCTTTCTGAGGATCAATCATTCTTGACCTTGGGTTCTAGGAGATGACCTGAAGTCCTTCCAGTAACACTTCTCTATTTAAGCTCATTTGATCAGGGGCCAACTCCTGGTGAATGCTCTCAGGAGTTAAAAGATTTAAGATGTAGGTAAGCATTGTATCACATCTTAGACTTCCTGCTGAACTTTAGGATTAGTCATATGGCCTCCTTGATGCATATGGAGATTTCAGTTTAGACTGCAGCCTGTGATCTGTTCTCACTGTGGCATGAGGTGTTAGCAAATGGTCACCCTTCACTGCCTAAACTTTCTTAGTTACCTTGCCATTAATCAATCATCCAAAATGGCACAATTCTTTTTCTCTAGGCTGGCTTTTGGACTCTTGGTGAGAGTTACCATGAGTGTCACATGTGTAGTAACTCAAGGAGGAGCCAACCAGATTGATAAGGTTGATGAATTGCTTCATCAATTGTTTTCGATGGGCTTAATGTTGAGATCCCTTGACAAGTGGGTTGTTCTCCTTCACAACTCTTGTGCGTTAGCCAATGTCCTTGTAAAATATAGTCCTTGGAATTTAGACCAATGCTGTAGATTTTTAGGAGCGAATAGAGCTTTGGGATTTGGACAACACTGTGTAATCTTAATACTTTGTAATGCTATATTACTTCTACCATTTATCAATATTCTAACTCTGGAATGGTGGAGGGATACATTGTAACAATATTGATTGGGGCCAATGTTTTGACTTGGTAGGTAAACCATTGTCTGCGGCATTTGTATTTCATATAGGTACTGGTTTGAGTCCCTACTGGTCTACTTCCCAGATAGATCCTACTAACGAACCTGGAAAAGCAGGAGAAAATGGTCTGTGTGCTTAGGTCCCTGCACCCACATGGGAGACCTGGAAGAAGCTCCTGGCTTCCAGTTGGCCCAGTTCCAGCTATTGCAGCTTTTTGGGGAGTAACAGTAAGAGGAGGATCTGTATCTCCCTCTCTTTTTCAAATAAGCAAATCTTTTTTTAAAAAAAATTGGTATGCAGAAATTTTCTGTTTTAACTACCTTTGAAAAATCTTTTTTTCACGACAATTTTGTAGGTTTGATTCCTCCCTCTGCCTCTTTCCTCCCCATTTGTCCCCATATTATAATAGTGTAGTTCTTTTATAACAGTTTAACTTTCTGCTATTTGTACCATGACATTGTAGGTTTAAATAGGTGAGTTGAATTAATATGTCATTCTTACTAATTTCTGCACATAGCTTTGGATAAATAAAGAGGGTGATTTTTGAGGGCCAGTATTGACATTGCAGGTAAAGCTGCTTTCTTGTTTCGGCATCCCACATGGCAATGATGTGCATCCCAGTTGTCCCACTTCCCTTCTGCTCCCTGCTCATTCACCTGGGAAAGCAGCAGAGGCTCTCCCAAGTGGCAGAGTTTGTAAAACGGGGTTTCCTAATCTTAGCATTTTAGCACTCTTGTTCCTTTGGGCTGGATAACTCCACGTGGTAGGAGGCCTTGTGCACTGTAAGATGTTTGACAGTATTCCTGGCCATTTGTAAAATGTCCCCTTGCTCCAGTTGTAATCCAGACTATCCCCAGATATTGCTACATGTCCTCTGAGGATAAAATTGTCCTTGTTTGGGAAATACTGCTATAAGCATCTCCCACTTTAAACTCAGGTTCTAGATTTCTATACAGCTGGAGAAGCCCCACATCTTTGGTCATTTTTAGGGAAATAAAAAAAAATTAGGTCATTTTGTATCTAGGAAGAACCTATGTGTTTTGACAACTATCCTTATCAAAATGAGAAATAATGCATCTACACTTTAAGTGAATTCTTCACCTCTACAAGGACTACAACGGTCACTTATCTAGTTTAAGAGTAGTGGGATGGGTGGGAGGCTGGAGGGGCTTCTCCCTTTGTTTCTCCCCTGACCCCAGATACAGGGAAAAAGTGATATTAGTGTGGAAACAATGGTATTACTTACGCACATTAAAAAATAGTGAAGCAGGACCTCATGTTCCTCAGTATAATCTACTGATTAATTGTTCTTTATATCAAATATTCAAATTCTCACTTATATCTAAGGAAGGTGTCCCCATATAATGTCCTCTGTGTAAGGACACCTGCTTGCCTAAAGAGATTAACAATTTACTAACTCGGTATATGTAATCTGGTGCAGATATTTGGTAATATTTCAAGCTCTGTCTGATATTCAAGAGATTAAATGGATTTTGGCTACTTATCACTCCACCATTATCTGTAAGATCTTGAGCCAGGGTCCAAAATGAAAATTATTTGTCACCTACATTCCTGGGACTAGAACTCTCTGCAGACATCAGTGGGGAGCCATTACCTTGTGCTTGCTAAGGAAGATGGGAGAATTTTAATGAGATTGTGAGAGGGATCTGGGGAATGGGTAAAATTACTTAGGGACCTAAAAGTAATGCAGAAATACCAAAGAACAATTAAGTAAGCCATAATTCCTTCCCAACTGGAAAATGGATTGTGTTTCAAAGTGCTTCAGAGCATTTGATTGTAACAATCACATTTATTTTGTGCTGTTTTGTTTGTCAGTTTGGCAAGTCACACATATTAAATTATGAGAAGACATTTTGCTTGTGGAGGTAAATGTTTATTGTCAGTATCCGTTGGAGTTCTTGAAGCGTGTGTTGGGAAGAGGGAAGGGGAGGGAGATCTACAAAAGCAGGCCTTTGCGAATTGAAATATACTACACAGACCTGAATTCTAAAAGTTGGATTTTTGTGAGGCATGAGGACTTTCCTAGGAGCTGTGTATATAGGGAAGGTGGAAGGGAGGAAGGGAAACAAATTTGAAAGCATACTACATGCCTTTTGTGCAGGTGGAGTTTGTCTAGGAAGGAGAAGAACCCAGAGAGCATGAATCAATGGAGGGACGTTTTCCATTCAGATTAGTTGCCTTTGTTCCATGGATCATAAAATTGCAGGACAAAAGAGAACTAGGTCATGGTGAGGACATACACTTGGTTGGACAAGACGTTAACCCTCTGTGAGCTCATCTTGCATAACCTGGCACACAGAGGTGGGTGCTGGGTGTGACAAGCTACTTGAGATGCCCACATCCACTATTTGGGTGCTTGGGTTAGAATCCTGATTTCATTTCCAATTACAGCTTCCTATTAATTCACACCTTATTAATGCAGATGAAAGATCTTTTTCTGCTTTTCTTTGTTTGTAATTTTGAAATAAAAAACCTGGTAAGAAAAAGAAAGGCATCAGACTTTAGATTTGAATTGAAGGCATAATCATTTCTTTAAACACGTAAGACATTCTAAATATTTAAAATATGTTAAGTTGTTTAGAGTCTCATAAATAGATGATTTGGACTTTAGGTTACATTGAAAAATCCAGTTACAGGATCTTCTGCTTGGGAATAAGCCCACATTTATCTTACAGAAAAATCTGTCCTCTTAGTTGTAAAGAAAGAGTTTGAGTCACCAACCTATAGGTGATGTGTCCTAATAGTTTATTTTAACTTGTAATCTTCAACTTGGTTGAACCTGAGCAACTTCTCGGGGTTTCGGTTTCCTTGTTTGTAGCACAAACAGCAAAGTAGCTTTCCTTTCCTTTTCGTAAGATCACAATTTAAGTTCAGATTCACTATTTACATTTGTAACATTATAATCAGTTGTTCCTGAAATAAATGCTGTGAAGGGTTTGTGGTTTGTGGAGAGTACTTGAAGATGCAGTCATCTACATGAAAGTCATAATTACAGGGAGAGATGGAGAGACAGATCTTCCATATGTTGATTCATTCTGCAAATGGCTGTTATGGTCTGGGCTGGGCCAGAGCAAAACTAGGAGCCAGGTGTTTCATCCAAGTCTACCACATGGGTACAGGTAACCAAGCACTTGGTCCATCTTCCCAGGCATATAAACAGGGAGCTGGATTAGAAGTGGAGCAGCCTGGGGCTAGTGCTGTGGCCCAACAGGACACTTCTCCACGCTGTGGTTTCAGCATCCCATTCGGGCGCTGGTTTATATACTGAATGTTCTGCTGCTCATCCAGTTCCTTGCCTGTGCCTGGGAAAGCAGTGGAGGATGGCCTAAGTCCCTGAGGAAACTACTGGCTCCTGGCTTTGGATCGGCTCAGTTCTGGCTGTTGTGTTCATTTGGGGAGTGAACCAGCAGATGAAAGATGTTCTCTTTCCTTCTCTTTGCACATCTGCCTTTGAAATAAAGATGAATGTTAAAAAGCGTGGAATGGTTGGAATTAAAACTGGTATGCATTTGAGATTCCGGTGCTGCAATTGGTATCTAAACTTGCTCTGTCACATCCCCAGTGCCTTAGGAGGGGTACTGCATATGGTCAGTATTTAGGAAGGTTAACTATTTCCTTCAACTTTTCATTGAATTCCTTCCCTTCCATGGATCCTATCAATTTCTCTTCATGTACCATTTCTCTCCATGGGGGTATTCTGTTTGAACGCCTTTTTCCAACCTATGCTTCTGAGGCCATCCATCTTATTTCTGAAAGCTTGGAGTCTGCACCTTGGACCCAGACACCAGACTCCTTGGAGAAGGGGAGCCTGGATCTCCTCACTCACAGCCAGTACTTTGTAACTGTATTTGGCAGAGTGTCTGATCATTGAGTTCTTCAATGAGAATTTAATGAATGAATTATGAATAAAACCTATTGATGAACTAGGAGTTGTTTATAGGAGAGGAACTGTAATGACAAAGACAATTTCCTGGCACCTGAGGGATGATGGGGTTCTTAATGGGGAAGTATTCCTTTGTGATTCAAAGTGCTGGTTTAGCTAATCGAGGAAGCAGACACTTGTGGACTCTATTCATAACACTTCTCAGTCTTGACGTTCATTGTGACAGTTTAAGTGGTCCTTGGCTTAGGCCAGTAATCCATCTTCTCCTAAGGCTACTAACCGTCTGTTACACTGTATTAGCCAAGCTACCATCTTCATATGCCTGAGGTTTTGATACCTTGTGTCTGACTTGCTCCATGATCACACTTAACTGAATGATTTAGCAGGTTCATTCTGAGCTTGCATCCCTCATTTTGCCTTGATTCAGCAAGCTGTACTCAGGGCTACGTCAGCAAGTTTTACTTGCTAGCATATAGAGTATCAGAGCCAGTAGCAAATATATAGACAAACATTTGAAATTCAAGTTGTGTCACAACCATACAGCATTTTTGCCAGGAGCTAGGAACCTGCTCCAGGTCTCCCACGCTGGTGCAGGGTCCCAAGGCTTGCGGCCGTCCTCAACTGCTTTCCCAGGCCACAAGCAGGGAATTAGATTGGCGCAGCACCGGCTGTTGTGGTAGCTTGGGGGAGTGAATCATTGGATAGAGGATCTTCTGTCTCCTCCTCCTCTTCTCTGTATATCTGACTTTGCGATAAAAATAACTCAAAATACAGCATTTTAAAGGATGTTAGGTATATTTTCACTGTTACAAAATGAATCTCTGGAGCCTTATCCTGCAAAACCAAAGCTGAATGCCCATTAAGCAATTTTTATTTGCCTCCCTCTGATAACCTTTTACTTCCTGTTTGTGAATTTGACAGTTTCATGTTTTATTTCAGTGACATAGTAAATACTTTATGCTTAGATGAAGTAAGCTAGTCACAAAATGTCTCAAGGTTCATCTATATTTTAGCATATCATGGATTTTCAACCCACCCTCTCCCCCCCATCATTCTTGCTTTATTTTAATTGGAAAGGTAGCTCTAGAGAGGGGGAGAGACAAAGATCTTCCATCAGCTGATTCACTCCTCAAGAGGCTGCAATGATCTGAGCTGAGCCAATCCGAAGCCAGGATCCAGGAGATTATTCTGGGTCTCCCATGGGGTACAGGGTCCTAAGATACTGGCCTAGCCTCAACTGCTTTCCCAGGCCACAAGCAGGGAGCTGGATGGGAAGTGGAGCAGCCAGGACACAAACTGACACTCATATGGGAACCTGGCACTTTGGAAATCGAGGATTTAGCTATTAGGCCATCATGAGAATACCCTGCTTTTTTAATGGCAATATTACGTCATGTACCACATCTCCATTGACTGTTACTAAAATATTTCTACATCTTAGCTGTTGCAAATAGGGGCACTGTTGCAGTCCATTTTCATGGCACTGAGAACTTGTTTTTTCAGGTTCTATATCTGGGAAAGTGGGATTGTTACCCAAGACAGTAATTCTTTTAAGTTTTTCAAGCGTCCATATGGTTTTCTAGAGATTTTTACCAATAATCCCACCAACACCAAGAGTTTCAATTTTCCCATCATAGCCCATGTTTGCTATTTCTTTTTATGGTAGTCACTCCAGTAATAATGAAATGATCTCTCTTCAGCCAAACCCAGTTGCAGAGTAGAACCAGGCTTGTAGAAATTTTCAACCTCATTATTAGCAGTATTAATAACTATATAGGAAAAATGTTTATATTCATGCTTCTCTAACTTCCGGAAGTTCACTATGGGCAACAGGTGTATTTGCTGCCCATGCCCCTCTAATCAGTCCTTTAGCAGCTGAGTCTTTTAATTCGATTCTGACACGGTCTACCTGGAACAGCACAGATTACAGAGCTTAAAGGATAAGTTGTACTGATCCCTGTTTCAAAACCCAGTCAGAAATCCATGTTGTCACAGTTCTGACCAGCTATACACAGGAAGTTCCTTTAACCCCTTAATTGGACTTCAGTGATTTTTCTACAATAGATCATAGAACCCAGGAAAATAGTTTACCACTGCTGAGACACTTCAAAGGATAAAGGATACACATATACAACCAGATGAAGAAACACAAGGAAAGGTTTGGAAGGATCCTGCTAACAGAGCCTTCTGTTCCCATGTAGTTATGGGGGATTACTGCCTCAGAATGGGGCTTTGCTCATCAGCTTGGAAGTTCACCAAACCATGCAGTTCAGGGACTTTTATGGAGGTCTCATTATATCAGGTTGATTGATGAACTCAATATCTTACCCTTCTCTTTTGGAGGATGGGGAGAGAGCATGAAAGTTCCAAGTTTCCATGGCATGGTCTTATTGGTCAACAGTTGTCACTAAGGAGCCCACAGAGATATGCCTCCTTAGAAGCAAAGGTGTTCCTGTTACTCTGCACGTGTCAAGGGATTGGGAGTTCCGTAGTCAAGAATTAAAGATCAAAATTACAGCAAAGGATGCTCTGACTTCACTGTTGCTCAGGAAATTATAAAGATTTTAGGCGTCCTATACAGGAACTGAATCAAGACCAAAATAGGTATTTTTTATGATCAACAGTAATTCTTTTATTCTGAGATAACACAGTAGGGACAAGATCTCTTCCTACCCTACAAGGGCCTCTAGTCCAATAAGAGTGGTCATTCTCACTACCCCATAAACTTGACAGTATCCTTGCTTATGTATAATATAAAAATCAGATTTTGTGGAGAAATAAGAATGCTAAGAGTTGGTACATTTAGACAATGAATTATGGAAGAGAGTCCTCTTTCAGTGAAACGGGATGAAGAAATCTGATAGCTTTCTGAAAAACGGCAGAGAGAAGCCCAGCAAGTTGGCAGGGTGGAGGAGTGGCTCGAAGGAATAGGGGCCAGCTTGAGAACACAATCCTATGGTGGAATATACCCTGGGAACATCCTGGATTCAAGAATGAAATGATCAGATAGTTGTTGAGGAGCTAATTTGCCTGGAGGAGGTAAAGAAGTTGAAGACTTGGAGGAACAAAGGAAGTGATTCAAACCATGTGATCTTTTATCTCCTGTGTTTGGTTTTTGGAACCCATGACCTTGTTTATACTTTTAATTTAGTGGGAAGCTATCATAGACCATAAAGAAAAAGTAAAGGAATAAAAAAATTCATTTGGTCCAAATATGGAGGTTTCATGTAAAAATTCAAGGGCGGTTTATTGAATATGTGATGGCCAAGGATTAGTCATTGGCTCTACCACAGGAAAGGAAGGAACAGGTTGTGTAGGCTAATGTGTCTTCATCTTATTTTCATTCTCTAGATTTCAGCTTGATACCATCTTCCACTTCGGCTCCCTTCCATATTTTGTATTTTTGTGCTTTGGGGAATTTCTCTCACAGGAGAGAAACTAATTCAGATTTCAGTGTGTCTGTTCTGCTAATTTTGGGTAGCAAGGATAATGTTGCACCCTAAATTCCATTTACTATAACATATTATTGTATGATAATATTCATATTTTGAATGTCCATGGCTGGCCTTGAGTCTTGCTTTCTAAATTCAAAAAATTGGGGAAGGAAAGGTTCTTCCCATCCACTGGTTGACTCCCCAAATGTCCATAAAAGCCAGCCACATCTGGCCAACAGGAAACTTGATCAGTTTCCTCTGGCAGCAGCAACCAACTACATGAATAATCTCTACCTACCTCTTGGGGGTTAGAGCTCCAGAGCTTGGAGTCAGAAGCCAGAGCTGAGTGTCAGATACAGGTACTTCAGTATAAAACATGGCCATATATATATATTTCTTTAAACTCATTCATTTGAAAATTAGAGCTAGAGAGGAATACAGAGAAAGATCTTCCACTCACTGGTTCATGCCTTATAATAGCTGCACCAATCGGCACTGGACCAGGTCGAAGCCAGTGGCAGTGTTTGGGTGACAGTGATCTGTCTGAGTGGCAGCTACCTAAACACTTGGGCCATTTTTTATGCTTTCCTCAGATTATTATGAGGGAGTGGAGTTGGAAGTAGAACAGCTGAGACACAAGCTAGCTATCACTAAAAATGCTAGCACCACAGCTAGTGGCTTTACCCATTATAGCATAATGCCGGCTGAGACATGGGCAGTTTAATCATAGAATAACCAGTAGGCTGAGTACCTGCTCCTGGCCTTGCAAATTTTGACTCTTCTGATAATATGACAATATCCTTGATGCTTATGTGTGTCTACTTTTGATCACAAAATACCTTTTTCACCTCTTAGGCCTTTGCTTGGGAGGAAGAATAAAAGCCTGGGTTTGAATTTATGATACTAAAACTTCTCAAGAAACTTCTTGACTGAGAGATCTTTCATTGCTTTGCCTTTTACAGTCATTTTAGTTTTACCTCTCATGTATAGTATGTTTTATTTCTTCCCATTTCCTATGGAAGGTTGATACTCTTAGCCAAGCTCAACAGTCCATTTTATTGTTATCGTTGTTTTAAGATGTTAAATTTTCTGATTGAAGCGAAGCACTGTTTTGGGAGGGTTGCCAATATTCTATATGTGAAATTTCATACTGATATTTGCTGAGGTGTAAGAAGTTTATAAATGATTCTGCCTCTTCAATTTATGACTTAATAAAACATGGAACAGGGCTTTAAAAAAAAAAGACATGAAATGTTGATTCCAGAACATGCCCTGACCTGGGGCTGACTAGGTTTTCTGTTTTATTCCCTGCTCTTCCAACGGAAACGTGTCTGACTCCTCACAGTGAGGAGTTCCTGCTTGCCTGCATCACTGATAGAATCTGCTTCAACATCTCATTCTTTCCTTGGCCTAAGCTGTCTTTGTCCTCTTTTCCAAGAACAACAAATCCTGCGAAGGAAAGAAACAATGACCAAGAAAGAAATATGCTAGGAAACATTTGAAAACATTTGTATTGTGTGCATGCATATCGGTGCCATTTGGTCATAATTCTGTCCCTACTCCTTATCTGCTACTCCCTAGCCCAGTGCTCCCCTTCTTGGGACAGATGGTGCCTCCTCCTCTGTGGACATGACTCCCTTCCCCATGGTAGGCTTGGCCTTTGCTGGAGAAGGGGACTAGAAACCATCAACTCAGGATACGCTCTTGGGGTCCATGACATTGTCCAACTGTGACTCACAGGCTGACTATGTAGAGCAGTGAGATGCTTGCTGAGAAGCCAGAAGTCTGATCAGAATGAATTGCTGCAGTTAGTGCAGCTAGGAGTGTACTGGGACAGATGGACAAGAAAGTTAATTCATATATAATAATCCTTTAAGAAATGGAAACCAATCTGGTTTCTTCAGAAGATAAGCAAGTTGTTTTGCATGGACCAGAGATCACAAATGGTGTCCTGTTGACCCACAGGACTCAGGATCATGAAAAATGTCTCATCTGAGTGCTTGTAGGCATCCTGGACATTGTACTTCCAATCTTCCATTGTAATAGTCCTATCTACATGAACCAGCAAGTCGCTTGGATATGTTTTTTTTTTTTTTTGGTTGTTGTTGGTTTATTTTAATGTCAACCATGATCAATGTCACTTCCTACTAAAAATATAAGTCTTACTCCCACCTGTATGTACACAGAGAAAATTATAAGAAATTAAATCTAGCTTAACATGAGATAACATGTAGCAAGTGAATTTTTAAATCATATGTCTGAGGCGCTTGTTCTGTTCTGCCACCCCCCTTCCCTCTTTGATAGCTCTCATATCTTAAGATTCAGTAGAACATAGAAGCACCCAGGAAAATGTGGGCCATTGTTCCAGAGGCAGACTCAGGCCAATGAGTGCTTGCAGCCTCACTGAACCAAGTTAGGGGAGCCCTTACTCCCAGTCAGTAGGGACCTATTTCTACGACTCCAACAGACACTTGGGTACCAAGTTAGGGAGAGGGTTGGCAGGCAGAGGCAAATGGAATTCTGAGCATCCTTGTTTAGAGAAGTGGCCATTCAGACGATCAAGTCAGATTATGTCTTAAGTGGATTCAGTACAAGTTAAGGATTTGGAAGAAAGATTGTTCATTGGACACAGGCAAAATGTTCTTTTTTGAAAACCACGGAAAGAAAATTGGAAAGCCAGCAAAATTTTAAATTTGGGGAGGATATTAATCTTTACAAACAATACTGTTACTTGGGACGATTTTTTTTTTTTAGTATACAAATGGCTGCAAACCATCCATGAACTGTTGGATCCTGTTTTAAAGCTATCTCCACACAGCAGATCTCCGTTAATCTTCAGAGCAGGGATTCCTGTAAGCTGGTAGAGAATGCTCTTTGTAGAGAAAAATAAGATCTGGCAATAAAATCAATAACCCAAGGTATGGAAGTTAATTTAGTCTAGAGTTGGTCTCAGTTCTGATTCCAGGGCTAACTTAAACCCACTGGACTGCCATCAGTTTCCTGCAGCCATAGTGTGGCCTATATGAAGGTGGAAAGATGCCAATGCAATGTGATTTTTTGATAGTGGCAGTCAGAATAATAAAGAGTGAAATATTAATAATAAAGTGTGAAAAGGTGGATCATGAACCAACAAAGGTCAGTTGACCAAAAATTGTTTTGAGGCAGCCTAGCACACTCATATATCCTGATAAGTTTGCTGTCTAAGATGGGCTCATTAACATGAAAAATATCTTTAATGTGGAAAGTCCATGAAGAATGGAATTAAAAGTTTATTTTGATGTAAGATCTTAAACCATGCATAGTTTAATTTTTAAAAAGATTTTAAAGACGGAGCTTCTATTTCACTCCCCAAATGGTTGCAGCAGCCAGAGCTGGTCCAAAGCGAGGAGCTTCTTTTGGGTCTTCCATGTGGGTATAGGACCCAAGTACTTGAGCCATTTTAGGCTGCTTTCCTAGGAACATGAGTAAAGAGTTACATTGGAAGTGGAGCAGCCATCTAACATGAGTTAGTTCCTATGCTGGATGACAGTACTATAGGCAGTGAGTTGATATGCCATAGTAACAGCTTCAGTTTTTTTAATATGTACTAAACATTTAAAAGACTGATTTGTTAATCATCTAGAACCTATTGCTTTTCAGTCTCCTGAGGAGGCCTGGTGACTACTTGGGAATCTTGAGATTAACGTGACTTCCTAGAACCATGGAGACCAGGGAGCATCTTCTGCCTGCTGAGGTCCTGACCGAGAGAAAAATGGACCTGTGGGTTCAGTATGAAACACAAGGATGTATAAGTGGAAAATATGATATTTGAGGGGGTTGACTCCAATGAACAATACAAGTGAGTCCATTAGATGCATTTTAAAAATGTTTCCTGAGGGAGAATGCCCAAATGAAGAAGTTGGAATCGAAGAGTTTAGCGGTGTGGTTTTTGCATGCAGGAGAAATAACAGGTGCAAAGGATGAAGAAAATGATGAGCAATTTTTGTATGCCTGCCAGTAGGCTAGTTTGGTGCAATCCTCAAGAGAATCATCTGTAGGGTAGATTAAGTAGCATTTATGCAGTTGAGGACAGTCAACAGAGAACCAAAAAAAGAAAGCCAACGCTCATTTCTTTGTTTTTTTAACAAAGTGAGAAAACAAAAGGCGATTCAAGTTGTTGGAAGCAGAAATCAATGTTTGTGCTTATAAAAACATAAATTTCATGAAGAAAATCTTCATCTGTGGCTCCTGATCTTCATCAAATAGCTTGAGCAAAAAAATGTAGTTTTCAGTCTATTGCTTCCTTCACTTCATAGGCTGTCGGTCTGACCAACCAAACTGAAGCAAGTTCTTCTGAAAACTATTAGGAACACAAAGTCAACATTAGGAATCATTAGCTTTTCTGTCATCCTCACCAAATAAGTCAGGTACATGCTGACATAAACCATGGGTTATCATTTTAGGGCAAACTCTCTTCAGTTACATTGGCTAGGAAGCTGAAGAGGAAAATGTCATGGCTTAGTTACAGCAAAGAATTGGTAATTCTATCAGCTTTTTTGGTGTTTCAGAACTACCTATTCTACAAATTACCCTCTTTTCTAATCTTAATGCTTTAATCTTAAATATCTAAAGTGCTTTTTTCTTTTCTAAAGGCTTCACTTTATTGAAAAAAATCTTAATATAAAAACAGATCTTATATTTTATTCCAAAAGTATAATTCTTAGAAGATAAACATATTTCCCTCCTTTCTTTTTGTCCCTCCCTTAGTCTCTGCCATTCCTTCATTTTTTTTTCAATTTTTGCAGAATCATATTTTCACTCCTCTAATCACAGGTTTGGTGTACCACTAACTATACAATTCAAGTAAAACAGGAAAGACTCTAATTCTTCAGCTTAAAGAAGAGCTAAAAATGATAATCAAACTCAAGGTGTTTCCTTCCTATACATTTTTTTATTTTTGTATTCTCTATTTAAAACATACCAGAAAATATAAGAATTCTTTTTGGAACAGGCCTATCTCAGTAAACAATGGTTTCAAGTTGCATTTTTAAAATTCTTTATGGATGAGTAGTATTCCATCATGTGTGGAAACCTTTTATTCAGTCAGTTCATGGCCCTCTGGGGTTGATTGCATGTCCTAGCTATTGTGAACTGAGCTGGTATAAACATGGGAGTACAGATAACTCGCGCTGATTTCAGTTCATTTGGGTAATTTTGAATCATGCTTTATCTATTTTCAGTTTTCTGAAGAGTCTCCATACTGTCTTCCTTAATGGTTGCAGTAGTTTACATTTCCACCAATGGTGTGTTAGGGTGACTTTTTCTCCACATCCTCACCCAACATTTCACATGTTTTGATTTTCAGAGGGCAGTTATTGTAACAGGGGTAAGTGAAATCTCACTGTGGTTTTGATTTGCATTTTCTCTGATGGCTAGTGGTACTGAGCTTTTGTTTCATGCGTCTTAGCCATTTGTATTTAATCCTTTGCAAATGATCTGGTCATGTCTTTTGCCCATTTCTCAACTGGATTATTTGTATTGCTGGTGTTGAATTTCTTGAACTCCTTGCTGATCCTACCAGTTGCATAGTTTCCAACTATGTTCTCCCATTCTGTCAATTATGTATATACTGTTGACTGCTTTCTTGTAGTGCAGAATCTTAGCTTGATATAATTCCATTTGTTCACTAGTGGCTTAATTACCTGTGCTTCCAGAATCTTTTCCAAGAAGTCTTGCCGATGCTTATGTCTGGCAGGGTTTCTCCAATGTCTTCCTCTAGCAACTTGATGGTATCAAGTTATAAACTTAGATCCTTTATCTATTTTGATTTTATTTTGCGAATGCTGTAAAGTAGGAATCTTAAACATTTGCATGAAGAGCCAGTTTTCCCAACACTATTGGTTGAGCAGTGTGTCATTACTTCAGAGGGTGATTTTTAGATTTTCAAAAACTGGTTTGTTGTGAATAAGACTGTTTTGATAACAGTTGCTTTGTGAAAGTCTGGAAATGTGCTGTAAGGCCACTATCTGTTTTTCCAGGGGTTGACCAGAAAACTGATGGGAAGTGCAGACAACACCTGGTTTCAGACACCCCGTGTGGGACGGGAGTACTTCAGGCGGTGTGTTAACCGCTGCCCACAGTGTCTCGTCCCCACAGGTTCTTGATTGCTTTGAGAAACCCTTCCAGCAAGCATTTCTGCATCCCTGGCTTGGAATAGAAAGGGCACACTTGGATCTGAAAGTCTCATTGAATGATATTTAAAGAGGGTAGCAGGGGATTTGTACTTTTGTGAGACATTGGCGATATTTAGTAACAGAAGCAATAAATCTTACCCCGGGAGTAACCTGGGCCACTACTAATGAAAAATATTTATTTGGTGCTTTGGTTCATATTGGTATTCTAGAGATGGACATTTGCATGGTGTTTTGCTTTTTTTTTCTTAAATGTAGTTGTTGCCTTTTCCCCTTATTACTGGTTTATGTTGCTCCCAGGTGTGGGCAGTAGACGTTTGAGTTAGTCCTTTAACTGAGTGTTTAATGGAGATGAGTAATTGCTTGCAGCTGCATGTGTCTTTTTTAAGTAGGGGACAGGATAATTTGCCAGACAACTTTTGAAGAGCGTAGCTTGGGCTGTCCCCTTGCACTTGCAGGCGACTTTGGTGGCATTTCAACCCCAAGACTGAGGTTTCCCTCCCTAAGCTCCCATGTAACTGGGACTAGGCAGTTAAGTTTATCTCTTCAGGGATTTCCCCTGCCCCCCTTCAATAAAGAACTAATCAGTATGATTTCATGTGGAGTGCAGATTCTAAACATGAGGAGTTGATAGGATTTGCAGGGTGGAAAAAGGCAATTTTTAGAATTCTTACCACCTAATTCTCAATTTCTAAAATGGTTTTCATATGACTATACCTGTGCATGAGGTACAATGTGACGTATCAGTATATGGACATCATATCAACAAACACCCCAAACGTTTACATGTATATAGGGAGCGTTCAAAGTCTGTCCACTAGCTATTGTGAAATACACAATTGTCAGTCACAGTGCTGTGCTAAGAGCATCACACAGTGTTAGTTCTTCCCACTGCACACCTGCCTTTGTTAGCCACCCTCTCTTAACTCCCCTACTGACCTTTCACACCCGCAACTTCCCCAGGCTCTGGCCATTCCTATTTTACACTCAACTTTGTAGATCAACGTTTTGGCTTCCACAAACGAACACATAGTTCTTGGAGGCCAGGAATGTTAAAAGTCTGATTTTCCAACATAATGTCTAAAATGTCTTTTGAAGCTGAAGTCTTGGGATGACAGAAGGAGTTTCACGAGCTTTTCAGGAGCTTCCAGGTCTCCCACGCGGGTGCAGGGTCCCAAGGCTTTGGGTTGTCATTGACTGCTTTCCCAGGCTGGAAGCAGGGACCTGGATGGGAAGCAGGATTGCCTGGATTAAAACCAGTGCCCCGTTGGGATCCTGGTGTGTGCAACATGAGGACTTTAGCCACTAGGCCAGCACTCTGGGTCCACCTCTAATTATTTTAAAAATTGTTTATGTAAGTTGAACAAATTTCATGTCTTTCACAATAAAGGTTTAGGAGCATACTAGTCTTCCCACTTATTCACCCTCCCGCCTATGTTCCCTGACCACCCTCTTTTTTAAAAATTTCATAATGACTGGATTTGAATTAGCTTCATAATCATAATTATTATTCATAACAATAGGCTTAGCATTCCATTAGGTAAGGAATTCTACAGATAGAAGGAAGGAAAACACAAACTAAGAACATAGTCAAAGACTGTAAACAATAATCAACTTCAAAATGTCGATTTTGCTCCTAGATTTTCTTACTCCCTATTTTAGGTGCCACAAATCAGGGGAAACACGACATCCTTTTTTAAAACCAACTTCACGTAGTATAATGGCTTATAGTAGCATCTATTTTGTTGCAAAAGACAGGATTGCTTTCTAAGGCTTAGTGGTATTCCTTAGTACGTGTGTATGTATGCATGTGATCTATATAGATCCAGCTATATCTGTATTACATATCGTTTTTTAATCCAGCCATCAGTTGATGGACATCTGGGTTGCTTCCATATCTTAGTTATTGTTAACTGAGCAGGTTATAAGCATAGGATAACTCTCATGTTTGATTCCATTTTGTTCAGATAACTTCCCAGGAATGGCTGGCTGGTTATTTGGCATGTTTTCAGGATTCTGAGGGTTCTCCATGCTGCCTTTCATAATGTTTGCACTAAATTCTATGGCGATTCTTGTATGTGGTCTCTTGGCCTGATCAGCCTCAAACTTGGTTCCATCTGCCCTTGAATTATGGCTGTGTTTTGGACTGCCTACAGTCTAGAGGTTATTTCTGAGGTACTCCTTTAAGCAGAATATTTGCTAGAAAACTGAGGCAAGGCCAGGATTAACATCAAGGACTGAGGCTCCCACCCAGCTCCATCATGTCCTGGCTGTGTGACGTTGGATGGTCGACCCACCAGCCCCAGCCTCAAATGCATCCACTGATGTTTCCCTTCTCAGCAAGACTGGATATGAAAGCAGTCTGCAGCAATTTTAAGAAACCACATACTGCGAAGTCTGGACCAATTTAAACTCTTCACTTGTTCAGGTTGACTTGTAACAAGTAAACACAGCGAGTGGGTAGTAAGAGTTTTAAATTAGGAATAGTTTGTCTTTTGGGCAGTGGCTCACCTATCCAGTTTCTAGAACCCAGTCAGCCTGGGCTTGCGTCATCTTAAGGGGAAGTGGTCGCTGCTAAGGCAAGTCCCAGTTAGGGTTTTCCCAAACGTGTCTGACTTGGAACGAGGGAGCGTAGCACGGTACAGCAGGGCGCACGTGGGGTGTGAGTGCCTGACGGACCTCACTGTGGCCTTCCTCCTTCTGTCTCATTTTCTTGTAGAGAACTTGTAGGACTCAATGCAATGATTCATGTACCTGTGGAAAATATAGGCTCTTTCTGTGAAAGAAATCACAACTCAAAATCCAAAGGCATATTAATACTTTACAACACTGAAGGTGAATTTTTTTCTTTTTTTCTTTTTTTTTAAAAGATTTACTTTTATTATTATTTTTTAATTGGAAAGGCGGATATACAGAGAGGAGAGACAGAGAGGAAGATCTTCCATCCGATGATTCACTCCCCAAGTGAGCGCAACAGCCAATGCTATGCCGATCTGAAGCCAGGAGCCTCTTCTGGGTCTCCCACGCGGGTGCAGGGTCCCAAAGCTTTGGGCTGTCCTCGACTGCCTTCCCGGGCCACAGGCAGGGAGCTGGAAGGGAAGCGGGGCTGCTGGGATTAGAACCGGCGCCCATATGGGATCCCGGGTGTGCAAGGCGAGGACCTTAACCACTGTGCCACCGTGCTGGGCCCTGAAGGTGAATTCTACTAAACCTCTTGAAAGTTTTGGATTTGTAAATAGTTGGTATGCAAAGTGAGGATTAGGGATTGTCACAAAAGCTAACACAGTGGTGTCAGTCATGCGTGATCGTGCGTGCTAGTGCAGAATGGCTTTCTATTCGTTGAAATGAAATCCAAATGTGTTGCCAAGTTGCTCTCCACTCTCAAGTGTCCTGAAAGCACAACGTAGCGATCCCCACCCAGGGCTTTCCCAGACTCCCTCTATCTCCGCCCTGTGAGTGGGGCTTTGCTTTTGTTTTCACAGGAAGCAATGGAGAGGGGTGCGGGGTGCTGTGCTGTAAACTCGCGTGCTGTATAACATCTCCAGAGATGCCCCCTGCCTTGCTTTTTGTTCACTGGAGTTTATGTGTCTGCCTTCTAATCTGAAGGGCTCAGGAATGCCCACAGGTGCCATACGACGCTTGGTAGCGGGTGGCGCTCCTGCTTCTCCAATCTTCCAGGATGTAGGAAGATGGTTGTGAATGTTCCCAGTGTCTGAATCCTGTTTATCCTTGCCTGACTGAGCTGCCTGCTTGACAGCACATGCTTGCCACGGGGTCAGGTCGTGTCCAGCGTCCTGGATGCTAATGTGCCCTCCCTCTGGGGTGCTGGCCCTAAACCCTCAAGATGGACCCGGGACAGGGGTGGCTGCCTCTGTAGAAAGTATGGGCTTCATGCGGTCGGAGTGCCTTGGCTACTGCCTCAAACTCCCACTGCACAGCTTTGTGCGTTCCTTTTAGATGGTCTGCATTCCCATCTGCTTTTCCCAGCCCCCCAAATGTTTGCTCCTCATCCAGCCGGGGGGGAGGGGCTCCAAGAATGCTGAGTGGCAGCCACGGAGCTGTCACCCTGCCCAGCTGTGTAAAGTGAGGACATTGCAGTGGGGGTAGGGTGGGCTGGTCCAGCTCCCTAGAAATCCCTGCCTCCTGTAGACCAGCCTGAGTCGTCTTCTGACACCTTTGTGCCAGCAGTCCTGCACTAAGTGGACATCAGGGTTACTACTGTGAGGAGACAAAGCTGTGAGACTAGTTCTATTGAAGATAGTGAAATACCATGTTTACCATTGAGTTGAATACATCCTTAGAAAACTGAATGCAACGACCCAGAACGCTTTTGGAAAATGTATGGTTGAGCAACTTTGTGAAATTTTATACAAGCACTGTCTTATGAATTTTGTAAAATGTTATTCAAGTGGAAAACAACAAAATAGAAAAACTGCCAGAGGGGTCGACTTCAGCTCGGTCGAGCCAGACACCTGTTCCAGCCACTAGAGGGTAGTATTGGCATTGGAATGACGTAAAGAGATTTACAGCGCAGGTTGAAAGCTGGCTGTGAGATGCAAACTATTGCCAAACCTACACATTAAATGATTTGATGAAATAATTTGAGGTGACAGGAGACATCAAGTGATTGCAATTGGATTCTTCTGTATTACTGGCAAGGTGTCTCCACTGGAGTGTAGGGGTGGGTGCTTCAGGCTCTAAGCCAACCTGGTGCCTTTGAGACCAACTCCTTCCTCTGTCACCTTTTCCATAGTGCTGGCCATTTGCAAACAGTAGGCCTGCTGGAGTCTCTCGGTATGAATTGCTTTCCTATTCCCTCAAACATAGGCACCATAGCTGATTTCAGCATCAGTAAGTCTCTTTAGGAATTTAGTGTCTCAGCTCATTCTCTTATTCCCATTGTAACACAGACCTCATGCTCTGTAACGCAGATGGGAGTATAAGTCCTTGTGTGGTTTCTTTTCTTTATAAGTTTCATTTGTTTAAGGGGCAGAGAAAGAGTGGAGACACACACACAGACACCATCCATTTGCTGGTTAGTCCCGAAAACACAAATAGCCTGGTCTGGCCCAGGCACAGCTGGGAGCCAGGAATGCCATTTGGGTCTCCCACGTGGGTGGCAGGGTCCTTGGGGTGCTGGCTGCCGTCCTCAGAACATTAGCAGGAAGCTGCGTGGGAAGTGGAGTAGTTGGTCTGGAATGTCTGCATTGCAAGTCAGGCACACACAGCTTAGTGCATCACAAAGCTAGGTTCCCTACAGGTGTGTCCCCTCCACGTCCTTCCGTCCTCCCTCCAGGTCCTTTCAGGTTCCCACCCAGCTGGACTGCGGAGCTGGACCTGCATGGCGGATGCTCTCCTCACTCAACGTTGGGTTGGTTTCCTATGCTTAGAAATAACTTCTCTGTGTGTGGCTTTACTTCCTTTGTCCTCCAGGTGGTTCCTACTGAGGCTTACATGTCGGTTTGGAGTGGCAGGTGGACTTATCTAAGATACTCCAGTATGTTTTTTTTTTTTTTAAGAAGTGTTTCTTTTTTTTTTTTTTTTTTGCTCAATTTTGTTATGAAGCATGCCAGAAAAACATTTAAGAATTAATATGAAACATTTCGTGTATTTTGTAGGTGTAATTCCAAGAAGATAGCTTAACTCCTATGTCACAATGCTGGCCACTGAAAAAGGCTTACACTAGCATATTTCATAGTTAAATTGGATTCATTTTGAGTCTGCTTTTAAGTCATTGTATCATGTAAGAGTTCAGATTTTGGGGTTTATTTTCTTTTCCCCTGAGTGTCAAGTAGCTCCAAAATGATATATTGGAAGAGCTTATTTTCTTTGAATTGCTTCTGTATCCTTGTCATACATGAAGTAGGGAAGCAGGTGTGTGTGTGTGTGTGTGTGTGTGTGTGTGTGTATGTGCACCCGCATAAGGGCTTATTTCTGGGCCTTCTCTATTCCATTGGTCCTTTTACAAAACAATATTTTGATGCATAAAAATAACTATCTTGGGGGCTGACTTGGTGCGTTAATCCTTGCCCCGTGGTGCTGAGATCCCATAAGGGCACCGGTTCTAGTCCTGGCTGCTCCACTTCTGACGCAGCTCCTTGCTTATGTCCTGGGGGAAGCAGCAGAAATAGCTCACGTTCTTGGGCTCCTGCATCCAAGTGGAAGACCAAGAAGTTGTTCCTGGTTTCTGATTGGTTTAACTCTGACCATTGTCGCCGTCTGAGGAGTAAACCAGTGAACTGGAGACCTGTGTCTTTGTCTTTCCTTGCTGTAGAAATCTGCCTTTTAAGTAAAAATAAATCGTTACAGACTCTTTGAGTTATATAAAATGGAAAAGGAACAAAGAGGAATCTTACTCATTTTGTGGAATTTTGGTAGGATTGTTAAAATGGTATCTGTTTGGAAAGAATTGACGTGTTTATTCTCCATGAACATCGTGTCTTTATTTAAATTCTTTAGATTTCTTTCAACACTGAGTCATTCTGAACATTTGAGTCTCTTCATGTTTTGTTAGATTTACATCATTTATTTTCTATTGATTAGTAGTAAATAGTTTTGGATTTTCTAGTGTCCATAATGATTGGTACTATAATTGAAAACGGTTGATGTACTTTATCTTGTAATTGCAGATTCACTAAATCTTTTGAGGCAGGTGGATTTCTTTCTTTTTTTTTTTAAAGATTTATTTTTATTATTTTTTTATTGGAAAGGCGGATATACAGAGAGGAGAGACAGAGAGGAAGATCTTCCGTCTGATGATTCACTCCCCAAGTGAGCGCAACGGGCCGATACTATGCTTATCCGAAGCCAGGAGCCTCTTCCGGGTCTCCCATGCGGGTGCAGGTTCCCAAAGCTTTGGGCTGTCCTCGACTGCTTTCCCAGGCCACAGGCAGGGAGCTGGATGGGAAGCGGGGCTGCTGGGATTAGAACCGGAGCCCATATGGGATCCCGGGCGTGCAAGGTGAGGACCTCTAACCACTTGCGCCACCGTGCTGGGCCCAAGGTGGCTGCAATTAGGGTTGATCTGCTGGTTCCTTTCCAATCTGTTTATTTTATGTCTTCTTGACTCACTATACCAGTGTAACGCTAGGTGTGAGAACCAACCTATTTGCTTTGTGCCTCATCTTGGGGAGAAAGTGCTCGGTCTTTCACCTTTGAATGTAATGTAAATTTTGACCTTTTTTGTGGATGCTTAGTAGGTTGAGAAACTTTTTGCTCTTTCTGAAAGTTTAAAAACAATGTTGTTGTTGCTTTTTTTTAAAGATTTTTATTTTTTATTTTTATTGGAAAGGCGGATATACAGAGAGGAAGATCTTCCGTCTGATTCACTCCCTGAGTGAGCGCAATGGCCAATGCTATGCTGATCTGAAGCCAGGAGCCTCTTCTGGGTCTCCCACATGGGTGCATGGTCCCAAAGCTTTGGGCCGTCCTCAACTACTTTCCCGGGCCACAGGCAGGGAGCTGGATGGGAAGCGGGGCCGCCAGGATTAGAACCGGAGCCCATATGGGATCCCGGGCGTGCAAGGTAAGGACCTTAACCACTGCGCCACCACGCCAGGCCCCAATGCTCTTAATTTTGTCCAGTGCCATCTCTGGACTTCTTTTAATATGCAGGGTTTATTGGGAAGAAATAGGCTGTCATTCAAATGTTCTCCTCTACAAAAAAGGCAACATTTGTTTCCTGCCGCTTGCAGGATTCTTTTTCCCTTTAATTTTTGGAGGTTTGGGTATGATGGGTATCATTGGTTTTTTGAAAGGTAAGTTGATGAGATGTTGACCGCTTTAGTTTTGTCTTTTTCAAGTTTGATAGGTACTCAGCCTGTGTCTCCAAGTGCCTTTTTCATGGTTGCATAGTATTTTGTTTTGGTTTTATCACAATTTTAAAATTAGTTATATTTCTTGTTATACTTTTTTGTAGGTCTATGGATCCTTCCCTTTTCCTCCACGTACTTTTTGTGTCCAGCCTTTCTTCCTGTCTTCCTTTCTTCCTGGGACCCAAAAATTTTTTAAAAATTTAGTCCTACAGATGTGTGATCTTCTGTTTTTCATTCTATTTTATGTATATTTTCCAGGTTAAATTTCTATCATTCTACCCTCAAACTTGCTGAAACTTTGTTTCTTGTGAACAATCCTACTGAAGTATGCCCTTAAATCGTGACTAGAGGCTTCAGTCAGCCAGGATGCTGTCCATGTTGTAAGGACCCCTTGCAGCTGATTCCTAAATCAGGGGCCTCATTTGTGGTTAAAATTAGTGTTCATAGAGAGGAATTACTCCAATGCCTGTGTTCCGTGATGGGTGGTAATAAGTCTTCAGAATGTTCCAAGGGGACGGTTGACAATGGAGAGCATCTGAGTACCTTGCTATCCGCTGTGTGGCATACAAGGTCCTGGGTTTATCTCAACCTCTTTATTGCGTGTTACTTTCTTTGCCTTTGAGAAATCTGACTTCTTCAGGGGATTTGGGGCAGTTCTTTACACTTGTCAAAGCTTTCACATGCGTTTAGCCTTTGAGGTTTTTTTTTTTTCCCTTACAAAAGATACATATGTAACACACTTAATTTTTAACTACTGTAGCAGTAGCTAGTATTATCAAGATAGTTACAGATCAGAGATTTGCAACATATTCTCTAACAGTGAGAGTGGATAAAAGTTAGAAAAAACATGCTGTTTTGGAGCTGGAAAGGAAACCGCTCCTTAGGCAGAGGTTCCACCTCATGATTTGCTCTGCAGCCTTCAATCCCTAACCAGTGAGCCTGCAGCCGAACACAGAGTGAAGTTTCCTTTCTGGAGTTTAAAAGAGTTGAGACTTCTTGGTCTGAAAGAACTGAATTGTGAGTTAGAAGTTTATCTTTGGGACAGAATTAGATCTCGAAGGATTGTTTCCTTTGGGACATGCTGCTCCTCTCTTTGGAGCTGGGACTTCCCGCAGTCATGCGTTGTTGCCTATGCAGTGGATTGATCCAGGTGTGTTCATTTCAGCAGCTGCTGCTGACTGGAAGGGAGAAGCTGGGATCTGCCAAGGTGAAGTGATGTGCAGGTCCATGCCTGCCTCATGTGGCTGTTCAGGAGTGGAGAAAGTAGCCCCGGATGATCCTATAGGAACACTTTTGCTTTGATGCCTTTGCTTTTCCAAGAGCAGAGAGCAAGACCATGGGGAGTGGATTTATCCCAAAGTGAGAAGCAAATCTAAGTTAATCAAGTGAGGACTGGGAAGTAAGGAATAAGCTGATTGTCTTAGGTCTTGGGACTAGGAACTTGTTTCATCGAAAAGTGGGACATGGTCCGCAGGGATACGTGTGGCTCATCTGTTTCCCTTAAAATGTGGGCTGTATAGGAAGGATCCTTTCATGGGTATTGTAAAATTGGCTTTTAGCTTTTTAGCTTTTGAGGGTATCGGATCTAAGAGCAGGTTCAACTTGTCTGCTTCCTTCTCTTTTAATCTTTTACCTCCAAATTTCAACAATCTTACTGATCTGATAGCTGCATAAGGGATTTGAAGCAACTGAACCAAAGGCTTAGAGGAGGAAGTTGAAGATCAAGGTGCCTCCGGAGGAAACCTGCATGGTGTTGGTAGGAGGTCGGCTCTGCCGATGCAAGTGGTGGGCTCTGGAAAGCAGCCTGGTTGAGTGGCAAGTGAAATGAATTTTAAAAAAAATGAATGTTTCTCTGGGGGTTCTAGAATATGAGGGAGTGCAAATTTTGTGAAGTCCAACTCACCTAGCCTTATGCGGGGTAGGGGTCTGACATACTGTAATTTGGGGATTGAAAATTCAAAGGAAATCTCCATGACCGTGTTAGTGACCTGGATGAGACTTTTTAGTTGATTTTCCAATCTTTTCAATTTTTTTTATTAGAAGTAAGCTGTAATTCTTCTGTGTTCTCCTAAATCCCCTGTAACGGGCGATGTAGTCTATGTGAGGCATGGTATTTTAGTTATTCAGTAGCTGAATTCCTGTAATATAAGTCCATTAGGAGTTTACACCATCCTCACTCTATAAATGAGGGGAAACTAACATACAGAAAGGCTGACGTCCTGGCCAGTCCTGCACAACTGGTGATCTTGTTGAGATCCAGGTTTTGAATACTAGGTGCGGTATAGGAGATTATGTCCCCCTTTGCTGTGCTACTGTCCCTTCCTTTAAGTTCTAGAACATTCTCCTTTCCCTTCAGCAAACCAATCTTCCTATAGAAAACTACCTTTAAGAAAACTACCTAACGCAATGAAAATATACATGAATATAATTTATGGTTTTGTTTTCTATAGCATGCAGTATTGGCATCATTATGGTGAGGCTTTTTAAAGTTTAACTGTTCTGGGAATAACTTTGAGTAGCAAGGTACATTTTAAACATTTACAGATCTACATTTACAGATACTTGTGTACAAATATTTCTGTTAAAAGCATCCCTTGATGGACTGTCTGACATTGTCTGTACCAGCAGTGTTGGGGCACAATGCAAACAGACTGATGGATTTAAGACTGCTTATGAACTAATAACATTGTAATGTGGGGAAAATCAGTTGGGGTGTGGGAACTTGGGGATGGGGTAGGAAAGTTCCAGATCCTATGAAAGGCATTGTTTTAATAAGATTATTCTGTTAGTTTGTCATCACTTCTGGGTTTATCATATCCCTCACCTCTGCTTTTATTGAATCCTTGTTTGGAGAATGGTATTATGTTAGACACAAATGATAGTGATTCTCAAACTTTCATGTGCATTTGTTTCCCTAGTCAACTTCAGCGTGTCTATTCTTTCCATGGTCAGTGCCTTGAATGCATGGCCTCTCATGGTCTTTCAAGTTACTCCATCTCCTCTTGGTTTACCACACACCATTGCCTTGCAGGAACATGCTCCTCCCAGTAGTTTCAATTTGATTTTTAGCTTTCAGCTTAAATGTGATTTCTGCAGGAAGCTTTTCTGGTCCCAGGTTTGCTGTTTGCCACTTGAAGGCCTCTGCCCACACAGGCAGAATGGAGAGCTAGTGCAGTGTTGACAGGTGTAAAGATGAGATGCTTAGGACTCTGTCAGGACTTTGAGTTTTGACTTAGGCTGACCTATTCATCTTCATCAGGGGAAAGCACATGCGCCTCGAAACTAGTTGTTGCTTCATCTATCTTTCTGGAATTTTTCTTTCCTTTTCTGGAAGGATACCAATTCAGCTGCCTTTCTGCCTCTTTGAGCCCAAAGTATGCCATCCTCTTCCAGAAAGCAGTAAGAATTGGTGACAGGAAAGCACTTAATGACAAAACTCACTGCTCTATGACACACTTTGGGCATTTCTTGCCAAGTTTCCCTTTGTTGAAAGTTATGTGTTTCCTAAAAGAAATATGAACTGGCTGGAATCCTTTGAATGAATCACGAAGAGCGGAGCCACCATGGAGGTCCCTGGACATGTGTGGATGGTGATTCCAGCTGTTTCGAGCTGTTTCCAGCTGATCACAGTCTTGGCCCTGGGGTTGAGAGGTAGGCTGAACAAACCCAAGCTCCAGATGAGGCCTGGTGGACAGTGGAGTGGCGATGCTGTCTTCTCGTTGTTGCTTCTGTGGCAGGAGAGAAGGATGGTTGTTTCTTTCCTTTCCTCCTGCACAGCTAACTCAGAAATATTTGACTTTGTAAAAAACAGGTAGTCATTTCCTGGAATCTCTCCTCTTCCATGCTTTTCTTACTATTACAAGAGGAAGGAGATGTGTACATTAGAGGGTATGAGGTAGACTTCGTCAGGATTTTTAATTGCAGAGCTGAATTTCGTTTATACTTGGATTTTCAGGTTAATTCCTATGTTGAACTTAAATAGATGAAGCATTGTTTTTCAGTCTTGTTTCTCATGACTCAGTAGTCAGCATTTTGGGAGGGAGGGAGAAATCTAAATGGTGAAACAGGGAAGTGTTAGGATGAAAAGGAATATTGAGTTTTGATTGGCAAATGTCAGCTGCTTAACATATCTGGTTCGTACTTTCAGCAGGACAAATACGGAGCTTTAGAGAAAGAAAGTTTCAAGGTAAAGAATGAGGTTCCATTCTAATTTCCTTTTAGAGTGATCCTAGAACTTCAGCTTGGATTTGGGTTTTCGTTACCTCCTACACTAAGCCCAGGAGTGGGTGATGTTTTCCTTGTGCGCTTGTCAGCTACATCTCCCTCCCCATTGTTACCTTTCCTCAAAGCTGCTTCATCACAAATGTTTGCAATTGTCAAGTATTGCAATCAGTGTAGTGATGAATGCTGAGCTGAGCGGCCATGGCTGTTCACCACGTGAAACTGGGTTGCAAGTGAAGCCAACAGGCAAACAATACCTTCGAGCTAAGAATAGAGCTATCATGATACTACTGTCTAGACCTTAAAACCCCTAATCTGAGACACTATGTATCTTTTAGCCTATTTCACTAGCTTTAATGACATTTTGTTTGTTTTCAAATCTCAACCAATAGGAGCCCCAATTCATCATCTCAGTGTTGTGGTCATTTTTCTAAAATACTCTTACTATGTTGATCTATAATTATAGTAATAATTGACTCAATTCAGTACTGTGGTAGTAATAGCAAAATATCACTATTTTGAGCAGTGTAGATTTCTCTTGGTGACTGTAATTGAACAGATTCCATGCGTCATGTGTCATTAATAAAGGTCACTTGAAGTACAATACTGACATCTTTCAGTTCAGTGTCCCAGAAGAAAACATGTTTTCTTTTAGCACTGGTAGACAGGTCTCAAATTAATCATCGCAAGTATCAATATTCAGAGATGAATTTCTGAAATGATCATAATATGTAGATGTCTAATTTTGGTGCTCAAACAAAATGGTACAGATTGTTCTTTATAAATTACCCAATGAATTTTTCAGTTTGAGGTGCTGGAAGTCTAAGAATAAGGCACTAGTAAGTTCATTGTTGGGAACAGTGCCGTCCATTGATGTTTTCTCATAGTGGCATCCTTGTACGGTGGAAGGTGGAAAGGCACAGAGCAGCATTAACTAATTCCCTCAAGCCCTTTTTCTAAACATTCTAATCTATTCATTATTTGAAGCCTCTATGATCTAATCACTCCCTAAAGGCTCACGTTCTTTGTGCCACTCTAATGGGCATTGACTTTCAACCTGAACTGGAGGGGGGCATGTTCAAACCAAAGAAGGTGTGTGATGGACCAGGTTTGACCTGAGGCAAATAGGTTCAGCATTACTGGATCAGGAAATGTGTGCACTAAGACTGAGAGGACAAGGATTATGGGAAGAGCTGCTCCTTTGTTCAGTAATGATTGCTGCCTGCCTTCTTTCTTTTTCTGCCTTACTTTTGGACATTGAACTGGGACCCTGGTAGATTCATGAAGACTGCCTTGTTTACACCAAAAAACAGATTGCATTTTTCCCACCTCTAAGATCTGGTATGAGTGCTATGCCTGTACCTGCCAATTCTTTTCTGTCTCATGATGTTTTTCAGAAATGAGAGCCTGAGGCAGGAGTTTTTTTTGCTATTGCTTTGAAAGGGGCTAAAAATCTCAGGAGGGAAGGAGAGAGAAATGAGCCAGGAAATGAGAGAAAACCAATGCAAGAGTACATTATGAAATCAGACGCCAGCAACAGTTGGCTTAGTCTTAGAGGATCATCCTCTGGAAAAATCTGGGAACTCTCCAGCTTGTGAGATGGATTGCCCAAAACAAGGAAGGAGGGAAACCCTGTCCTCTGACACCTTGTCTACCCTTGGCTAAAAGTTACCCCATGGATGTTAATTCCTATGAGTGTCCTGAATGGGCATGACAGTTCTATAGCATATTCTGCCCCAGTATTTTATTGGAAACCATGGGTGAAAGTTAGTACTTGGTGCAGAGGTGAGGAGAAAGATTATTTGTGCCTCCTGTTCTTCAAAGTGAAGCCCTTTTATAGAAAGAGAGGGTACAAGTTCAACTAGTAAAACTTTTTGATACAACTGCCAGTGCAAACTCTGAAGAGACTTAAGGCAAATTGGTTTCTTAAACTTCATAGTTGTCACTAATGACTATCTGCTTGCTTTCTCATCGCTTGTATATTTCCCCTACTTATTTCAGTTGGCATGCTATGCAGGCCCAGTATGATGACCCATATTCATGGTTAGGGGGTCCCGTTCCCAGTTCATTTTGAGTGGAGATTGTTTCACTTGTCTGTTTACCATTATCGCTAAGGAGAAAATCACACAATATTGCTAAGGGAGTCTCCTGCTTCTAGATTTTACCCTTCATTCATTGTGTAATAACAAGCTTAGTTCCTCATAGCAGTTATTCTATAATCCCAGCCAACAGATTGGCCTTTTTGTCTAGCAGCATGTGAAAGCCAAGTGACCTTTGGTGCAATAGTGAGGAGGACACAACTAGACGTCTATACTGTCACTCTGCAGGGTCAACTGGAAAACAGTAGGGCAGGGAAAACGAAGAATGTCATGGGCAACTGTTGGGTTGTGGCCATGTGAGATTGACCACATCCCACAGAACTGGCAGCCATTCCTGCCAGTGACTTGAGAACAGGTGACAGAAGCCCCAAGGATAAGTACATCTGAGAGCATCTGGCTTTGTGCATGAATGGTCTGTCATCTTCTTGCTCATGGGAACCTTGCTGTGGAGTGGAAGGACATCTACTAGTAGACTGTGATACACCTTAAGGAAGTCGATCGGTAAGTGATGTATTGAGCACATGAAGGGTCTCCAGGGAGGAACTGGAGGACACAAAGTTGAATTGGAACTGGCAGATTTTTTTTTTTAATCTCGCAGAACTGGAAATCGGTATTCTCATTTGACAGATGGGAAAATAAAAGGAGAATGAGGGTTTCACCCCTCCCACCCTGCCAGGTCATTCAACTGCAATTTAGTAAAGCTGGACTAATATAAAAAATTCTGACTTCTCAGTTCTTGGAATATTAAAACAGCAATTGATTAGAAAGCAGAGTTGTGACTCATTGCACTGTTGTAAGTTGTGTGATAATAGTATGTTAATGAAGACCTAAGGTAGTTCTTTCGTTACATTTGTAGTAAGTGAAAGGATTGACAAATCTATTGCAAGAGCACTTAGTCTTCTGATCGCAAAAGCAAAGTGTGATGTCTTTTGAAAATAGTTGTGCTAAAAATGTCAAAGAAAATGCAGTCTTTGACTTTCAGGTGTTGGTATTCTAGTGTCTTTTAGTATTATGATATTGCCATCTTAATGACTGTATAGCCTTTTATGTGGTCATATATTTGATTATTTTTTACATCTTTTCCTGCTTTTCAGTATTAAAAGCTGTTTCATTAAGTAGCCATCAAGCTACATATAACTTTGTGAAACCAATGATTATTTGTTTTTAACTGTCTCATGAATTTCAGATCCAAAAATAAGCACCTGGTTGCAGATGCCTGTTGGTATTTTAGAGTGCCTATTTCTTCATTCTTTTGCTAACTCTGCTCATTCAAGTTTTAAAATATTAACTTGATCTAAAAATCAAAACAAGTTATTTCCCTAAGATTTCTCTTAAATAGGGATTCCAATCCAAATGAAGAGTTAGCACAGGCAGGCACATCAATTCACTGTGCTGTTTTTAAGACTGCGTTCATCACTTCCCTTTCTATATCCAACTCTTTCCAGTGAGGTTTTGCAGGCTCCTCCATCAAGAGATAGTTTAACTCCTTACCTCTTTAATCTGGGCTACACTTATTTGCTTTGCCTAATAAAGTCTAACAAATGGTTTGCTACTTCTGAAGTTAGGCAGTGACAAACCCCCTACACTCCTGCATTAGTCTCCTGTGGCCTGGTCACCACTCTGTGCATGAGCTCTCGATGCCTGCTAGGTGACAAACACCTGGCCCAATCTGTGTGGGAGACCCAGAGCAAGCTCCTGGCTCCTGGCTTCAGATTGGCTCAGCTCCAGCTGTTGCCACTTGGAAAGTGAATCATGGGACGGAAGATCTTCGTCTCTCTCTCTCCTCCTCTCTGTATATCTGCCTTTCCAATAAAAACAAATAAAGGTGATGGGATTGGTTTGGGGGGGAGTCAGTAATGACTGAGCAAGACAAATGTTTGACCCAGAGGAAATTCTTGATGCTGGTGGTCGTCTAGTTCTCAATGGGAATTCGACAGGCGAGTTCATCTCGACTATTTACTGGGTTGCTTTTGGTTTGTGTACTCTCCGGTGTATGTGTTCAATAGATAAGTGTATTTGTTAAGAACAAGTCCAGCCTGGGGGCTGTCATAGAATAGCCATGGAGTTGAATAATCATGACCTAGGTCTAGCCAATGCAGAGCATGTACTTTCAAGGGAATGAGGGTCACATATGTGCTTAGCCCTAGGTGTCAGTTTGGGGGATCAAGTGAGCCAGAGGTGAAGCACATGTTTTGACTGTTCATGTAATATACCAAGAGTCTTCAAAAAGTTCTAGGAAGGTGCGTATTACATAAACCTGCATGGATTTCAATTTTTTTAACATCAAAAGTTAGGTGAAATTTCAAGGCAGAGTTAGCGATAGAGACAAATCTTCATCCACAGGTACACTCCCAAAATGGCTGTAATGACAGCAGGTGGGCTGAAGCAAGGAGTTTGTTCTCGGTCTCCCATATGAGTACATGGATTCAAGTACTTGGCTCATCCTCTGTTACATGCCTGGACAAAGTAGCAGGGAACTGAAACAGATAGTGGAGCAGCCAGGACACGAATCTGTACCTGTATGGGATGCCGAAACAAAGTGGTAGCCTTACCCAATATACCATAACACTATCCCCCATATTCATCTGTTAAATACGTGAGCCTGCTTCAAAAGCTTTTAAACGTAAGGGAGGATTCCAACTGGAGGACCTGGGTAACTGCAGCTGAAGGTAGGCCAATCCTTTTAATTCAGAGAACAATGATGAGGTCAGAGTTAACAAAAAACTTAAGGGAGCCAGGAAATAATCCAAAGAGCTGGAATTGTTGTACAAATATCCAAAGCAAATGAAAAGGTGTTGATATGAATATAGAATTAAACATGGCAAGCAGTTCATGTAGCAGGAAATCAAGCGTTTAGGGGCTTCAGGCAACACTCAAGCTGTGGCTTGTCTGTTGACCCCGGGAGAGCAGTTCTCTGACTTGGTAGATACAAAGTTCCTTTCTGGCATGGACATGCAGTTTTCTGTTTCTCAAAGTGAGAGAAGACTCACTAGGGACCTGGTGCTTGAAGCTTTGCCAAGCCTCTGGGGAGAACTCACAGTTCCAATGGTTGTATGATTCAGGAAGGAAGGAAGAATTATTTCTTCAAATTGTGTGAGTGGCAAGGAAAAACTTACTGTTGTGTGGGTGCTGTGCAAGATAATTAGAACCAAAACCATATAATTGGAAGATGTCCCACCTTAGCTGCTGTGGCATCAAGTAGAGGAACAAACAACAGTTGGTCCTAAATGTGAATCGTGATATGGCCCAAATCCATCTCACTACGTATGAGCCAAGCATGTGTTAGCAAATGGCAAGTAAAATCCTAATGCTTATCTAGTACCTCATTTTCTGGAGCACTATTGCTCTTTGCAGAGAATTTTCACAAATGTGATCTCCACTGAGGGAGGCAGAGTCTGAATTCCTACCCATCTGAACTAATGGGTCATTCAGATCCCCAGAGGTAAAATATTTGCCTAGCTAAGCTGTGATGCAGACCGGTTGGGGGAAGCTAGCTAGCGGTGGCTGGGAATACTGAAGTAGAAAATTTTTAAAGTAAATTTCACATGTCACAGATGGAGGAGTTAGAAGTGAAGACTGATATCTTGACTCAGCGATGATTTTTAAGCTCTGCTATCTAAGGACAGGCAACACCTGAGTTTGCTGGATTCCAAAAGCTGGATGTAATACCACAGATGCAGCCTCAGAATCTTTCACCAGAAAGTCATCTTGTGGATGGTGCTTCTCAAATATTTGTGTGCATGGAGAGCCACATGGGAAGGGGTAGTGGTGCTAAAATGCCATCGTGATTGCTTAGTTCTGGCATGAGGATGGATATCCTGTTGCTTACAAGTTCCTGGTGCTGCTGACATTGTGAGTTGAAGGCTCACATGTACAGTAGTAGGGTTATCAGAGTGAGAACTTCAGAGACCTTGGGCCTGGGACTTTTGGTATCTTGTCTGCTAATAAACTCGTGCTGCACTGAAGACTATTTAGCAAACACTTTTGAATTCTGGTCCTACTATAAAAAGGTATTTGTAACATTTTCTTTTCCCATATCATGGGAAATGGAATTGTGAGTCAGGGTGATTGATTTCCTTGTGCATGCATGGTGTACCTTCCCACATGGCAGCCACAATTAGAAACACTGGACATGGAGCAGAGAACAGAGTAGCCTCATGGAAAGCAGGATGAATCAGCCAAATAAGGAATATATGGTGCATAGGATGGCAACATGATACACAGATGAAGATTGTGAAAAGGAAGGCAAGGATGAGAGATGTGGTAGACAGTTTGGGATTGCCAGTTAATGTAGACTTCATTGGGAGCAAAAAAAGAGAAGCTGAGAACGTAAGCAGTGGGCTGTCTCACAGAACTCTGGCTGAGGGAACCACAGGCATAAGGGACTGGTGAGGTAGAGGGTGCATGAGCCACTAAGAGAGTGCTAAGGCTGTTGTCGTTAGAGAAGAGTCAAGGGGCAACAGTGAGATGAAAATGGGAGGAAAGAGGTGGAGCCTCAGGCCTCTGTGCAGATCTTGAGTTTGAGCAATAGAGGATATCATTGGGTGGCTCTGAGTAGAGAAGCAAGAATGACAGGATCAGATGTAGGTGGTGGAGTCACTATCTTAGCACCCATGCTAAAAATACAGAGGATAATGGAGGAAGAATGGGACCATGTAGGAGGGTTCTGCTCCTATGTGAGAGAAGAGGGTGTCTAGGGTCACCTGGTTTTGTGGTGAGAAAACTTGTGTTTTCCATAGGTTGATTTATCAAGGGAGGTGGATTATCATTGTGTTACCATTTAAGATTATGGGGCTGACATTGTGGCACTGTGAATGAAAGTCTGTCTCCAGTATCCTATATGGGTGCTGGTTCATGTCCCATGAACTTCACTTTTGATCCAGATCCCTGTTGATGGCATGGGAAAGCAGTGGAATGTGGTCCAATGTATTGGGTCCCTCTCACCCATATGGGAGGCTAGATGGAGCTCCTGGATTTGGCATTGACTAAGAGTAAATCAGCAGTTGAAAGATGTCTCTCTGCCTCTCTTTGTAATTCTATCTTTCTAAATAACTCTTCAACAAACGGTTATAGAATATTGAAAGCAATGGCATTTGAGGTTACCTTTCACCAGCATTAAGTTCAGAACAACTTAGCAGCTTGTATTCCATTTTTAAGTTTTCTATCACAGATGGGTATTTTTCCATTAAAAAATAAATCAGGAATGGCAGCAATTGTCAACGTTATTTTTCTTAGAATCCTAACTCAAGTTAAAGATAGAAACTCTGGAGAATTCGTTCTTGTGGGAATAGCAAGTAGGCAGGAAAGACATTACTACTTTGTTCACGAATGGCAGGCATGGCTAAATGATCACAGCATTCTTTTTCACCGAGTCTTATTGAACACTGGAATCTATATCAAAACAATCACCAAGAAACTAGCATTGGTGCAAATGAAGACTTATTTACTGATACTGTCAGGAATCATTCTATAGTTTAACATTTCAGACAGAATGCCTTACAGTATGCTACTGGAGTCAGGCTTCATCTCCGTGTCGTCAAATCCTGTCTCCTCACTTGTTAACTCTTTGACCCTGGGCTAGTGACTTAACACTGTTTAAAAAACTTTACTAATGTTTTTATCAAAAAGACAGATTTTAAGAGATGTCTTTTATCTTCTGGTTCACTCCCCAGTTGGCCACAATGCCTAGGTCAGGTCAGGTTGAAGCCAGGAGCTAGGAAATTCATCTGGGTGTCTCATGTGGCTGCAAGGGCACAAGGACTTGGCCATTAAGTGCTGCTCTCCTAGTAGCATCAACAGGGAGCTGGATCAGAAGTGTAACAGCCAGGACTGGAACCCGTGTGTGTATTGGATGCAGGGATTGTCAGTGAGAGACTCTGAGGAGGTTCCTGGTTTGAGATTGCCTCAGCTCTGACTGCTGTGGCCAGTTTAGGACTGAACCAGCAGATGGGAAACTTCTGTCTTTCCTTCTCGGTGTAACTGTGCCTCTCAAATAAAAATTAATAAATCTTTAAAAAAAAATCTGTTCAGCACATCACATATTTTTCACAAACACTCAGTATATCAAATATTATGTGCACTTCTTGAGGTCAAAATATTGATGGAACTATCCTTTTAGATTTTTAAGCCTACAGATATGTTGAAACCTTTCCCCACATCATCCCAGGCTTTCAAAGTGCTGTCAGAGCCCTTCATCCTGACAGCGTTCTTTGGGTTTGGGATTCGGGTAGGATGTACAATCAGACCAGACAATTGAGTGACATACATGGCATGGTGTGAAAGTCGTGTTGAAGTTTAGTCTTGGATCTTATATTTCACAAGACATATATGGGCATTATCCATAGGGACAAGACACACTAAGATGATGCCAACTGGTGTCTGTCTGAGGTTCGGCATGATCATGCTAGGCTTGTCTTTCACATTGGTTCCACAGCCAATTTCTCCTAGTCGCTTAGTTTCTATGGGAAAACATATGCAAGGCTCCAAAGGGCTTTTATGTACTTTACACATGGTGTTTTGGACACAAACTCCTTTGCATTAATTTGCAGTCTGTTTTTACAAAAGCCTTTATATTATGCTACTCTACCTGTGCACATACATGCCAGCTTTATTGTCAAGAAAGGTAAGATGGAGCCACTCTGGTTTTGGCTGTCTTGAGTTTCATTTCCAAATCTCAATACCACAGGATTTTCTCAACCTTCTTCTGAGCCTGAGTTCCTTTCTGTGTTGGGGCTCGGTTGGAAGGCTCCACACTTACCCATGGACATTGTTTCTGTAGTGTGCTGATCAGAAACACACCTGCCCTGTTCATTCCAGCTTTTGTTTCAAAGTGATGTTGTATGTGCTTGGATTCTTGGAATGACCTCATTAAATAACACTCATGGCCTCTTATTCTGGTTTTCTGGTTGCAGAGAGACAGTGTCTGTCCTGGGGCAAGAATCTTTCACTAGGCTCCACGGTGACCCAGATCTCAGATGGGTGGAACACACCGGAGTGGCTTCTGCCCTTCTTCTGTCATCGACAGATGGTACTAATTGATTTAGAAATGTTTTACCTTTCTTTCTGAGCCAGAATGGACTTCAGGATTCTTTCAGGAAGACAGAACTAGGTGACGGAAGATGGCATACGAAATAAAACCTATTTGTCATCTTGACTTAAATTTAAAATGTATTTTTGGTATTCCTTGCACCCAGATTTAGTCGGCCTTCCATTCTTGAGCATAAGTCGGCTATTAAGCTTAATTCATCCTTTTTGAGATATTCTAACTCCCCTCTGCCCTGTCACACTCAAGGTTCTTTTTGCATACCATGTTATGTCTAAGTGTGAGTTCAGTGACTTGTTTTCAGTATTCAGTGTTGAATCTTCGGATTAATTATTTTTTCTCTCCCAGGCTGTGGTCAGGCTTTGCTTTCTTGAAATTGTTTCTCATGACTTTTGGAGCTTCGTCTGGACATACATTATCTATTTTTACTGACAACCATCTTAATTAACCAACTTTTTGTCATCTTGTAATTTTGTCCAAGTCTGCTTTCCTGCTCAAATTTCTCTTAAAGCATGTTTGTTTCCCTATTAATCTGTCCACCAATTTAAATTTCAATGCTTCTATGTTTTTATTTGGAGATGTTATCCTGGGGATTTAATATCCCACCCTAAAACCCCTTTTAAAAATAATATCATTGTCTTAGGCTTTCATGTTTTTAGTTCAATAATATTTTGTTTTTCATATCCTGTGATAGCTGGCATTTTGCATTTGAATTGTGTTCATTGTTACCACTTATTACTCTTAAGGTTTCAAGTACGTGAAATACTTGTATTTTACAGTACAGATTTAGGAGCAGAACGATGCCTTTTGACCTTCCTTTAGGATACTTTATAATTCTATATGTTCTTATTCCATTCTTGCAAATCTCAATACGAACAGCAGGCATTTTTGTCATTATATGGACTCCAGTTTGCAGTGAGTCATTTCATGGTGTATTTTGTGATTTCAGCTCACAGTGCACGTTTGTAGAAGGGAAGTTAAAACTTAGGTGGGGACCAGTCCTTTTCAGGATGATTTCACATTCTCAGGACGAGCACTCTGGTAGAGATGTACTGAGCCTGACATTAAGTTGTGTCTGTTTCCCTACAATCTTTAACAAACTTGAATTAAAAACCCAAAGGAAGCACAGCTTGGGTTTTAAACTTTTGGAGATTCTTTAATCCAAAGTGCAGCAGAGACGGATGTGTTTCCTTGTTGGTGTAAGATTTGGCTAGAAGGAAATTTCCTCTAAAATTGCACCCCTTCCAAGTTCCAGTGCAATTCTACCTCTTAAAGCCTGAGGACATTGGAGTCCATAGCAATGTAATGGCATTGCCTTAACTCAGCTCTCCCAGGACTGCTATCACATTAGCAAAATGGATTTGTCTGATTTTCATTGCTGCCTTTGTTTCTACCATTTGGAAATTCCAGTTGATTCTTGTCAGTTCATTTGGAATTTCCTGTTTCTTGTCAGTTCAAGTATGCATCTTTTATTTCTTTTTTTTTTTATTGGAAATGCAGATATACAGAGAGGAGGAGAGACTGAGGAGGAAAAATCTTATGTCCATTGATTCACTACTCAAGCAGCCACAATGGCCAGAGCTGCGTTGAAACAAAGCCAGGAGCCAGGAGCCTCCTCTGGTTCTCCCACATGGGTACAGGGTCCCAAGGCATTGAACTGGATGGGAAGAAGGGCCACCTGGGTTAGAACCGGCATAATGTGGGATCCTGATGCATATAAGGTGAGGACTTAGCTGCTATGCTACCATGCTGGGCCCTCAGCTATGCATCTTAAAACATTTCATCTTAAGGAAAACATTGTTAGGTAGTGCTTTCCAGGTATTTTATTCTATTTTATTCACCATTCCACAGTCAGAACATCTTACACACTACACATTTACAGAAAACTGGTTAACCCTAGACACTGAGTACAGTAGTGGGCCTCTAAAGACCTCTCTGGTCACAATCTATTGGGGTAGCTAACTATGCCATTTTTGTGACATTTGGTGTAACCGGTATGAAAAAGCTACCTGTAAAATCCTTTGGAAACAATATATATCCTCCTAAATTCTTGAATGAGGTTAATCAGATTTCCTGAAGAGAGGGACATAGTCTAAGCCTGAAGTTTGAGTAGAAGTAAATTAAAGTTGGTGGAACAGGGGAGAAAGTGCATGGAAAATCTGAAAACGGACAGCATTTCAGAGCTATTGGAGTACAGTTCAAGCAAAAATCCCGCATTTCATTGCTAGACATAACACTTATTTCTGGTTGAGCTCTCTAGTACCTATGTATTCAGCCTTCCAAAGGGGTGATCCTCTTGGGCATCTGAGTCTCCTGGGAAGCAGGTGCCAAGGAAGAATTAAAGTACAAGAGATTTGCTGAGGATGCTGTCTGCAAAAGACAAAGGGAAAGCATTTGCCAATCTAGTGCATTGCCTAGAGAAGAGTTCACCATGGGCAGAAATTGCTGTGCCACAGTATACCGGCTCAGTGTGTGTTCAGGAATTAACTGCTGTTCCCATGGGAGAGCATAACCTTGGGGTAAATACTATGGTAGAAACCAGGGGTCTAACCATACACCTTGTGGCAGATTCTTCTATGAGTGTCTATGGTAATTATATATGCATATATATGTGTGTATATGCAAGTACTAATCTCATGTGAGTTTAATTATTGTATCCATTCCTTTCTGAGTTGCCAGTACATAGTTGGCAAAGTTGAAGAACCAGACCATGGAAGATCTATACAGCTGGTATCCAGAGTCCTTGAGTTTCTTACCTTTTTAAAATATTGGTCTGTAGCAAGCATCTTCTAGCTCAGTGTGTGTCATATGCCAGCACTTCCTCTTTAGAATTTAGTCCATCTTGTCCTGTTGATTCAGACAGCATTATCACCCCTGATTCTCTGATTTCTGTTCATTCAGTAGAGAAAATGCTAGAGATCAAACTGGTGAGATGCTACATGAAGGATTATTCATAAAAAGATTTAAGCTATTTTAGAAAAAGATACATCAATATCAAAGGCAATCCAGTAGATTATCCTCCCTCCCTGGAAATTAATTGCTGAGGAATTCCTTAATACATATAACACGGGTTAATGGAAAAGCTGGTCACATAATTTGAGCCTTGAAATTACATGACATTTAAAGTTTCAGGAGAAAATGGATCATTGAAAATCAGCCACATTAATTCTTTGTTAAACCTACTTCAAGACTGAGTTCACGTTTTCCTTCCTTGAAATTCTTGGTCTAAAGAGCGAGGAGTGTGTCTCTGCTGTGAAGGTTTTTCATTCTTATTACTAGGCTCATCAAGGGAACCTGGTCAAGGTCACAGGCATCTTCATATTTCTGTCACCTTTGCACAGAAATCATGCACTCATGTTTTATCCCTGATTACTGTTCTAAGCCTTAGGTTGTAGATCAAAACATCCCATAATTGAGAAATTTTCAACATGAGTAACACATTTTGTGAGAAATACTCTAATTTACAACTGATTTAGACACACATAACCCAAAACCTTGAACTTCAAAGGAACTGAGTGAAGTTAAGTGCCAAAGCAAGTGGGTTTAAGAAAAAATTCAGTTTCTGTGTAAGAAGATGGCGAGGACCTAAAGATGTAAAACGGTTCTGAGAAAATAAGGCCAGTGAAGTTGCTGCATCTGAAAAGTTTCTACTGAGGTTGAACAAATTAATTGGGCACTGTAAAAAGGTCTCTTAAAATGACCTGTCATTTTCATTTACAGTTAAATGCAAGAGGTTTTCCTACTGAGCTAAGGGGTTGAAAACCTAGTTATAGGACTTTCCATGATCAGAAATGGTTTTACTCTAGACAGATCTTTGGATAAATATCTTCTGTGCTGACTTCCCAAAGTGTTCCATAATTGCATCCAACCTGAGTTTCCAAAGCTCTTGAACATATCTTTGAGATTTGATATATAAGAAAATATTCTAGGACATCTAATTAAAGCAAACTAATAAATATGGAAAAATCAAATAAAACCAAGGACAGGCAACCAGTGCCTGAACCTCTGAATATGCATATGCATATTAGGTCTCTAACCCAACTACACATTAACTGCTCTTGTTTTATAATTGTTCTGCTCTAAGTGTTTATATAATTCCTGCATTCTTTAGCTCAGAATGTTTTGGGGAGACAATTCAGCCAAATGTTAAGATGTCAAGTGAGTAAATAGAACTGCAATTGACTGGGGATGATGCTAGTATTAAGTATCATTATTGAGGTGATAGATTTCAGAAAAGATTGGATTAAATGCTGATGGTATCTAAATACTCCAGGGAGAATGTTATTAAGAGGTCTTAGGAGGGTTTTGTTTCCTTTTGATATGTGGTGTATTTTTCTTGCTTTTATTGGCAGTGTTTCCAAATGACTTTCTCCACATGAAAAGATGCTGTCATAAATTCAAGTGTTTTTTCTCTTTGGGAGAGGTCGGCGGAAGAAAATACAGAATTGATATTTCACCACTGACTTAAGCAAGAGGATATAGCAAAAATAGTTTTACAAGATTTATTAAATATTAAAATACATTGTTTGATTACTTTTGTCCAATAATGAAATTGACAAAATTTAAATTTTGTGCATAATTCTAAATAGGTGAAATTTTCAATATGTAAATACAAATAGACCTGAAAAGATGGAGGTGAGACTGAAATAAAAATGTTGTAGATTGTGATACAATAGAAATAATGCAGCTGAAAAGTTAGGAAAGAGTTTAACATTGTTTTATTAGTAGGTAGAGATTAACAGCAAAGGTTGATAAACTTGACAAAGGAAAAACAGTCCAACATTTCTGACTTAATCCTGATTCAGTACACAAAGTGGAACGATTCTATCACTGCAAAAATGCTAGCAAGTAAAACTTGACATTAAGAAAATAATAGACTATGGTCAAGCAAGGCTGTTAATGCTATGGTTGCCTTATGCTAAAAAGCACACTAGTTTTGCACACAAAATTAATGGCTTTAAGCAAATAAAAATGATAGTTGCCACAGATATTAATGAAGGCATTGATGAAAATCAATATGAATTTATGATAAAAGCAGTTAAAGAATCAGAAATTAGAAGTACTTCCCTCATATAACAAAGGGTCCATTAATCCATCCTAAGCCAACTTCTTACTAGCAGAGATACATTAGAGGATTTCCTACTGAGATTAAAAATGGGTTTCATGGATGCCTACTACCGTCATTAAGTTTCAAAATTTTGCAAAAACTGTTAGCCAATGCAATCAGGTGAAGAGGATCAATTTATAGAAATAGAAAAATCAAAAGTAAAAATAACTCCATTTTGCATGTAAATACTACACTGAATAATTCCAAGAGAACTAAATGCAGTTAACGTAAATGTAGCATTACAAGTATATCAGTATTTGCTTTCAGATTTACCGTAGTATTGAAACAATTATGAAGCCTCCCAAGTTGATGCTAAAGTTCCCATAGAGAACCAAATGTTTGAGAATAGCCAGGGAAACTGACAAAAAAAAAAAAAGGGTAGGGAGGATGGAATATCTCCAGCAGACATGAAAACATAGTATAAAGTCTGTATTACTAAAATAATAGTGTCCTGGAACAAACATACAGATTGACCAGTGGAATAACAAACTCAGTAAAAAGCTAAAGTTCACAATGAACTTTGATACAGGATAAAAAAGGTAAATATGAACTCTTTACTAATTGGGATAAACAAATAACTATTTAGAAAAAGTTAAGGTTGTATTCATACCTGATACTAAATACAGAATTAGCTCAAAAACATCAAGTAATGAAATTTATTGAAGCCATACACTATTTTGAAGAAACCATTAATGATTTCTTCTTGAATTTTGGTGTAGCCAAAGAAAGTCAAACTATCTCTCAAACTATAGGCAGTAAGCAAAGAGATTTTTAATTTGATAAAATGTTTTTGCATGTCAGAAACATGAATATTTGTATTGTATTCTGGAGCTATATTCCTTGTATAGAAAGATATTAAAATTGAGTAACATAGAAACAAAACCCAATATAAAAGTGAGACATCATAACCTTTAAACCCTTTTTAAAGTTTGCATTTGATAGCTAAAGAAGCTCAAGTTGACTTACAGGTGAGGAATGCTATCAGTGAACTTCAAGACTATTGAAAATGAAAAGTTACATCTGTTATACATGTTGTGGGGAAACAAGTTCCTGTACCTTGCCCATTTGCGAATGTGTGGTAGGATTTTTCTTACATGATTTTTGACAGTACCTAGCAAAACATATTGACATTTACCTTTGGACCCAGCAATAACTTAAGACTCTAACCTACAGATGCAGTTCTAACCCTTTCAAAACACAAATGCACAAAGTTATTTCTTCTAGCATTGTTTGAAATTGGGAATATTGACAACAACCTAAGTGTTCATCAGTAATAGCTTGGTTGAAAAAACTTCACATAAGGCACCTATAAAATAGATTATATTCAATTGTAATAGTTAGAAAGGTCTGTGGAAATGGGTATGGAATGATTTCCCCACGGAATGTTGGTTTAAAGAAAGCAAAGGACATACAGAACATCTAATCAGCTAATTAACCATGTAAAGAAGATTACGATATAGAAAAATAGGTATGAATAAGTTCAACTGTGCAAAACATGAAAGGTGAAATTGGAAACCATGACTTAAAACTGTGTCCTGAACCCTGGGTGAGATTAATTTGTAATAAATGTGCTATGTATGCCAAGGAGAGAGTGAAGTTTTTGATACTATGTTTTAAGAGCCTGCATTTAGAATAACTGTCTTTGGTGAGCCAGTTCTATGTGCTAATCTTAAAATTTAATAGCTCTTTCAACTCCTATTCAGTGATACCTGAGGCAAAAAATATTGTAGATGAATGATAAATCCTCATAATTTTCCACCTGAATCCTTCCAATGGAGCATATACTTTGGTTGTGTATAAACAAGTCACCTTCTCCCTGGGAGGCTCCTCACACGCTCTCATTTCAGTCTGAGGAGCCCTATTCTTAGTCAACTGTGATAAAAGGTTTAACAGCTGCTCAGTCAGTTGCTAGGAAGAGCTCCTCACTATGGTCACTGGGATGTTGTGACCCATGGAAATACAGATTTCAATTTCACATCTCAATTTGGGACTTACCATTGCTTGAGGAAATAAGACAGGCAGACATAAGACTAAAAGCTAAGAGGTAGAAATGTAAATGTTATAGTTTCATGCAAGTTTATCTTATCAATTGGAATAAGAAAGAAAATTACATTTCACAGAGGCATCTAGAAGGGGGCAAGAATAGGAAATCTCCATTGTTTAGACCTTTATGTAAGTCCTGATTTCAGTACTCAATAGGTGTACATTTTGCAAGTTGCTTAAACAGAATCTGTTATCGCCTCCTTTGTTGAAGTGTCAGGAGGATTGGGTAAGACTGTGTGCAACTGGTATACAGGAGGTTTGGGGCAAGGGCTGGGTTCCTCCAACACTTAGGTCCTGGTATTTTTACGCTCATTTCTGTGCTGCAGTTTATTTCATATCCCACTTACCTTCTCAGTGGCTCACTGATTAGAATCTCCCAGGGCAGATGTTCGTTCTTCCTTGTTCCTTCTTTCACAGTGGTGATTTCTTTATCCATGGTTTTTACCTATGGTTTTCTTAGATTAAGCAGCATTAGAATCAAAGATTATGAACGGTTTATGTTAGTATAGGAAGAATATGGCAAGTGTGTTAATTTTAAACTTTCAGATCACTAAAGATCTCCCATGTGTAAGGCATTACTTCTTAGGTTTTGGACAGAATTTTGTTGTAAAACTGTTAGGAGCAAAGCAAAACAATACAGGTGAAATACAGATACTTTGCCTGCTCCCCGTGTGTTGTAAGAGGGGGCCATTAATTAGAAGCAGGGAGATGTTTGTGCACAAAGGAAGATTCTTGATAGAGGAAAATTATTTGAGAAATTGATTCTTGGGTGATTCAGCTGAATTCTATTCAGGGCATATGAAAGGGAGAAGCAGACATCAGAGATCTAAGTGGACAAGCTATATTATGTTCCTCATTTTTATGTTTATGTCGGGAATAAAATTGTTATAAGCCACAGAGCTGTGAGAAAAGATTTTTTTTACCCCCTACTGAGTCATTTACAATAAGGCACAGAAAAAAGCCAATATCGGGAAATTACTTCTTTTATTGAGACTTAGCAAAGGACTTAGTGTAATGAGCCCCTCATTACAGAGGTAAGGAAGGCAATGTCTGTTAAGATCATCCTTCTATCTTGTCACATGTAAAAAGCAGAGTGCTAACACCAGCCTACCGAAAGGAGTCTTCAAGCTAAAACGTAGATGTGGCTTTGATGGAAGCAGTTCATCAACCTGGAGGTGCAGTCAGAGGCACCAATATTCATCAAACTGAACTGTCCACCAGATTCATCTTACTGTTAACATTTCTATCCACCATTCTCCCGGTACTCCCTGGTCAAAAGTTTAGCCATGTTCTTCTCTCCTTGCTCTGTATTCCTTATATCTGATCAGTCAGAATGAAGAGGTTATGAAACTAAATCAGGGACCATGCTATGGGAGTATTTTAAAATGTTGGTGGATGAATTAAAAGAATACACACTTCCATGAGCATCTTAAATACCTCCTCCTGTGTATGTTGCTTCATACAACATACACAATGTGCTGTAATTTGATGAGGCTCAAAGACATTGACTTGGCAGCCCAGCATCACAGGGATGCACCATCTAGAGCAGCTTCAGAGTTCTATCAGCCTAGGATTGACTGCTTCTGGTTCCTTATGCTTCCATTCCCTTTAATGTGTGCTGACATTCTTCAGGAGGTCAGAGTGATGTTGGAGCAGTTACAGTCCACTCTTAAAATCACTGCATGAACTTGTGTTTCTCTCAGGGCCCGTATTGCCGGATAGGACTTCAGAAATCTTATCCACAAAAGGCAGAAATAAGACCCCCAAAGGGTTAAGTGACTTCATCAAAACCATAGGCTAACTAGTGACAGACAGATCTTTGGCTAGAAATCAGATTTTGATTTTAGTGTAGTGCTGTTTTCAATTTCTCCCGGAGCTTGAACAAAGGGTGAAATAAAAAAAAAAGTCACAGGCAAAGAGTTCTTGGATACCCCAGGAAGTCCGTCTTTTGATGTTATTAACCCTTTATCACATCCTTAGAAAAAGAAATCCTTTGAGATCTTCTTTTGAATCATAGTGGGTTAAAGTACCACCAGACGTCCTTTCTTGGCTAACACTGTGAGAATTCTATACATGAAATTCCCTCAAAGGAGAAGTAAAGTTGAAAACAGGCAGAAATCTGATCATCCGGGTCTCCTGATAATTCAAGGCATTTCAAACTTTTGAGAAATAGGTTCACTGAGCTTTTTTGCTGTCTTCAGATCCTGCTGAGCAACCCAGGGGAGATTTCAAGGTAGTCACACTCAAGAATATTAAGACTGTCAGTAGGTCTTGGTGCACCTGCTCTTCTGTCCCACCTCATCCTGTGATGTACCTTGTTATTTCCCACCTCGGACTGTTTATGTCAACTTTAGGGAAACTCCCATGACTTTTACTGTTTTAAATTTGACTTAGATAAGGTGTTCTACCCTTCCCTTATTCTCTCCTCCTCAGTAACATACTTCTATATTTTTAGAAATGAGCTTTTTGACTTTTTCACTGAGAGTTGATTTTTAGTTCATTTGTCTGATAATTTGACAGGGCATAATTAGTAAGGATGACAGAAAGGTTAAATAGTCTTTCATATTGGACCTCCAATTTGGTAGTGGGTTTGGTTTTTTTTTTTTTTTGATAGTTTTTCCAAAGTATTTTTCATGATGTAATTTTTTTTTAAAATTATTTTCCATGAGGGAGTTTTCCCTTCCTGCCATTTTTTAGAAGTTTTTTTTTTTTGGTTGGTTTTTTTGTTTAAGGGCAGAATTACATAAGAGACGGGAAAAAAGATTTTTCCATATGTCAGTTGCTGGTTCACTCCCCAAATGGCTGCAATGGCTAGAGTAAGGTGAACTGAAGCCAGAAGGTAGGAGCCTCTTCTGGTTCTCCCAGATGGGTGCAGGGCCCAAATACTTGAGCCATTCTCTGCAGCTTTCTCAGGCCAGAGACAGGGAACTGGCTTGGACTTGGAGCAGCTGGGACTCAAATTGCCACCCATATGGGTTGTTAGTGCTGCAGATGGAAGCTTAACTTAGGTCACGATGCCACTAGTGAATCATTTTTTAAAAAATGATTATTTGAAAGAGTCACAGGGGGAGGGGCAGAGGCTTGGAGGATCTTCTTTCTGCTGATAAACTTCCCCAAGGCCACAGTGGCCAGGGCTGGCCCAGGCCGAAGCCAGGAGCTGCTTGTCAGTTTCTCACATGGGTGTAGGGGTTCAATCCATCTTTCACAGATCTCCCAGGCTCGTTGGCAGGAGCGACACCAGAAGTGCAGTAACTGGAACACCCACCTGTGTGATATGGGATGGCACCCCCGCAGTGGCTCTAGCTTGTACCTCAGTGCCAGCCCCTTCAAATGTGCACTTTTGTTTTTAAACTGTTCTTGATATGACAAAGCAAGAAGAGTTTTCACTTCAGCAGCACATGTACTAAAATTTAAATGACAAAGCAAGAAGAGTTGAGTCAATTTTTTCCATTAAAGATCATACTATCAAAAGATAATTTTAGTAAGCATTGTTTTACATACAAAGCAGCCTGAGGTAAGCATATGTTTCAGTTTGTTACAGTTTAAAATCATTGATCATTTCATAAAATTGAGTCTATGATTACTTTTATCTAATGAGAGGTCTCATTAGTATCATACTTTCTTTTTAATTTAGAATGAAAACCACATTTCAAAATATATAGAAAAACAGAAGCCTCCCCCACACCACTTCACTGTGGTCCTGTCTTTGTTCCTACATCCATGCTAACCCAGATAACTCCTATTTCATTAATTGTACTGAGTTAGACCATAAGTTTTTGAAACTACCAGGGAGTCTTTATTAAAGCTCGCAAGGTGTTCTTGTAGACCATCATGGGTTGACAAGCTTGCAACATTCCTTTTATGGACGTATGCATAAATTATGTGAATGTGGCTTCCAATAAGAGAATACAATTATTAAAATTTGCCAGCTACATTAGGAAATCTGTTTTAGCCCATACACACAAGGGGAATTCAAAATGAGGAATTTTGGAATGAGGGCAAATTTATTGATGTGAATTTTTAAAGCTCTTGCATAGTTTCATCATGCACATATCTAAGCTTTCCCATAAACAATTACCTAAAAAGGGTCTACTTCATTTGTGAACAATAAACTTTGAAGTCAGTTTATTTTAATTGTGGTTATTATTCCTAAACATTGATTTGACAGTTATAAAACTGACAAACTACATTTTCAGTAGTATTGATACACAAAGATGTTTCTTTTATTTTTGTGGAATTTCTTTGTAAATTTTAACTGCTGCAGATGAAGGAAAATGTGCAACATTTGTATTTCTGTGTCTGGCTTAGTTTTCTGAATTTTATGTCCTCCAGTTGCATTCATTTCAATGCTTTTGTATTTCTCCAATGGTTAGTGATGTTGAGTTGTTCTAATATATTTGTTGGCCATTTGTAGATCTTTTGAACTGTCTGTCCTTTACCAGTTTCTTAAGTTGTTTTTCTTTGAGGGTTCTTTTCTTTTTTGAGTTGCTTGCATATCATCATTGAAGCATAGTTGAATAGGAAGCCTGCAAATAATTTTTCATTGCTAGTGGATATCTCTTCACTCGTTTCCTTTGCTGTGCAGAAACATCTAAGGCTCATGTGATCTGTTTTATGTCATTTGGCATTTGCTGCCTGTGCTTTGCGGGACTTCCCCAAGAAACCATCAACTATGCCACTGTCTTAAATGGTTTTCCCTCTTTTTTCTTCTAACAGTTGCATAGTTTCAGGTCTTCAGTCTTTGATCAAGTTAGAGTTGGCTTTTATATGTGACTTGTAGGTGGAGGATTAGCCAGTCGAGCCATCATATGGAGGATTTGTGGTACATCTCCTTGACATCTAAAATAAACCATACAAATGACTTCTAGAGCACCAGAGAGCATAAGAATATGAATATTAGGGTCTTCCTCTCCCTTTGCATATTCCTAGAATGCTTGTGTTAATTGCTCTCTGATAATCAAACCATAAGAATACCTGTATCATTGTTTGCTTTTCAGGATTGGATATCTTATTAACAACCACTTTTCATTTTTGAATGTTAGCTTGTTTGTGCACTGAATATAATTCAAGCAACTATTTGGCTGTTTAGTAAACTATTTGTATATACCCTTATTAAACTACTAGTTATACTTTGTTGCACATTATCTCCCAGATGATTCCTTTTAAAAGTTTTTAAAAAGCCTTTTTCTCAGTTTGACGACTATTTTCATATAAATGAGCTACATAAACTATTCTCTATGAAAATATAAACAGAGTATAATCCATCCTGAATAAACAGAGGCAATACCCAAGGATTCTGTAGACATCCAGATTTACACTATGACGCAATCTGGACATGGCTTGTGATCAGGACAGGCAGCTCCGAGCTGCCTGTTCCCCTGATGATGTCACCAGGGAAAGGCTAGTTCTTATGGGAATTAAGAAATAAAGCACTGAAGAAGACAAAATAAAAAATCAGAGTATTACCTAAGTGATTTAAGACTGTTGATGAACATTTTAATCGTTATAATATTTGCTTAAGCATTCTGATTTCATAGCACTTACTTGAGAGACACACAGCTCTCATCCACTGATTTACTCCTTGGTACCAGCTGTGGCCCCCGGAAGGTGCTGAAGACAACACTCAGGGATTTAATCTAGATAACCTGTGTAGGTTGGGTCCTCACCCAGCCCTTCCCAGTGCCTGCCTTAGCAGGAAGCCAGACTTAGGAGTGATAAAGATAGGCATTAAATCTGGGCACTGCATGTTGGGGCAGGGATATCTTAATTGGTGTTTTATCCCTCCCCCCATAGGCCTAGTATGTGCCCCATAACACATATATAGCGGTCACTTTTACCTGTCATTATTACAGATAATTCTATAGGGAATAGTTCTGTGATTTTTTTTTTCCCCTCGTATTATTCCTCAGATTAATTCCAGGAAGTACATTTAGAATATCAAAACATATAAATGTTAAATCTCATGGTAAATAGAAAGCAATTTCAGGGTATTTACTGTGGTGCAAACACATTTGAAATCTATGCATACTTCTGATTCATTTTTTAATTACCTGAGGACTCCTTGTATTGACATACAAACATATATGCTATTTGTCAGAGAGCCTGATTGATGTGCATGGGTTTAATAGTGCATGGATGCTTCAATTTCTGGCTCAGCTTGCACAGCTTCAGCTTTGTCCTCACTAGCAGAAGGATAGGGATGGGTAAGCATGGCAGTGGTCCAGTGGTCTGTAGAAATGTGAACATGCTGCGCAGAGATGAAACTGTTCCCTGGCTATTGGGCTGCTCGGGGTACGAGGTGCTGGAGAACTTGTTAAATGACCTTGCCAAGCTTCCTGATCCAAGGCAATGACTTATTTGAGCCTCACTATTAGCAAGCAGATCCTTTGAAAGCAACAAGGAATCTCTTGCTGAAGATGGACACAGATGGGCCTGTGGACACTCCTGGTAATCCATTTGCCTTGCAGTGCTTGGATTGCATGGGAAGCCCTGAGTCTGTGTAGGCCCCTGTGGCAGCCAGGCAGGATGGATGGTCAGCCACAGATAATGCCTGCAAGTGCTCAGAAGACAATCCTCTTATGGGAGCCCCTGTGGAGAAAGGAGGACATGTCTTTTAGACAGGACTTATACTTTGTAAATTACATTGAATGCTGGGGGATTATGATGGTATTTGGAGATTTTCCTTTTTACGTCCCTGCTGTGTTTAGTGGGAAATTTTTCTTTATTCTCCCAAGTGTAGCATTTCTCAACCCACTGTGAACCTGAATCACAGTGGAAGTGGTTGAACTACACATTCCTGGCTCATCACCCTGACTCATGGGTAGGAGGAGGGGCCCAGGAATCTGCCCCCTTTGGGTGATGCTGATGCAGATGGTTGTTTGATCAGAGATGTACCTTGACCTGGGGGCTGTGAGGTACATGTGCCAATCTCATTTCCTGGAAGAAATGTCCCAACAGCTGGGCAAGCTGCCAGCAGACAGCCTTCAACCCTGAGCCACTGCAGGGGCTGCATGAGCTGCACAAGGCCTCTCATTCCACATGTGTGACTGAGCTCACTGAGAACACAAAGCCTGGGCTGGTTTAGACCAAGGCAGATAAAATCTGGTGGCCACTTCAGCTCCAGAACAGGCTATGCAGCTGGTGGAGGCTGAGAACTTGCGTTACAGCCCTCATCTCATCCTTCCTAGGAGTCTCCTTTTGCCCACTTCCTACCCTGGAAGGTGATTTAGACACTTTCTAAATTCCATATAGAGTCAATTCTTCCAGCCGTCACTTTCCCTGTGAGCTAGACTGTAAACAGGTGCTCACCCAGGGGCTGTGGTTTCATGAATCAGAAAAGCACAGAAGGAGAGAGCACTGATGGAATGCATACTGTCTCCTTGATTTGCAACCCGGATCTACTCCAGCCACCACTGGCTTGCCCTCTGCCATGCATTGTAGCCAACATTTGATGCATAGGTTTTATTTTTAACTAGATTTTTTTCATGTTTAAAAATGTAACAGTTTGGAAGCAATGTGGCAAACACAATGAGATCTGTTCCAGGATTCTCTCCTTTCTAGACAGAGCATAGTTTATAAATCTCTCGGTATTTTCAATATGGGTCACAGATTAAGCTGTTTCTTAGAGTTTATTTTTTTGTCTTTCCTTTTCTCCATCTTCTACCCTTGGACCTCTGCTCATCCTCCCTGCTACCATCTCTCATTCTGGATTCAGGATATAGCAGTGAGTAGCAGCAGACTTCAATGTCAGACTAATTTAAGCTCAAATCCATATATTCACCTATGCAAATTGTAATCTTGAGCATATTACTTGATCCCAGGTTCTATCTCTAACATTATAGAGCATAGCTCATTGAGTTGATATGACAAAGGCAAGTTTGTTTTTGTTCTAGTAGATAAACAGTAAGGCTCAATAATAATGGAGCTAATACTTAGAAGATAAATGCCATAAAATATTAACTATATATCAGGTGATATTCTCATGCAATCTTATGAAATAGGTACTGCTGTTAGTTGAGGTACAGAGATCACATATAGCAAATGTCAGGGGTTTATTTGGGAAGATAATGGTCAAGGGATGCAAAACCCTGAGATGGGGAATAATGCAACATGTGGCCCACTTCCAGGGTTTTTGGACATGGGTCACACATGAGAGAACTTGATTTTCATCCAAATTATTATGACTTGTCCTTTCTATCCCAGCAAGGTCATGATTCCAACACCATGGAACATATAATTAGTTTGACCCACAGTTTTTCACAGGACTGTCCATGTTTCTCAAGTCCTAGCCTTTTGAAAGTGATGATTATTCTCCTGACTGTCTATGACGGGCCTCCCATCCAACATCTAAACATTCCTGGGAAATTGGTGATGGATTGGAGTCCCAGCAATGTTCAAAATGAAAACAGATTTTAAAACTCCCTTAGCTGCTGCTCTTGGTTTATGTTTTCATTCTCTTCGCCCATGTCCTTATTTACACCAGGCCTGGAAAAAAAGAGAAAAAGCCAAATGATGAAGCAAAACTTTGGAAATAAGATAAATTCCAGCTGCTTCAGCAAAAGGAAGCAGCTGCACTCGCACCAAGTAAATGACAAAACTGGGATTCCCTCTCCTGCTTGAAGACCAAAAGAGTTTCAAGATGTTTGGGACAGAAAGTACATTATTTCTTTGATTTTAATTTCAGTGTGGCTTAAGGCAGCCTCTGACATACAGATATGTTAACTTCAATTGTTCCTTAGAACCAGAAGGGATATAGTCTATGAAAAGTGACCCTTGGAAGCCTGTGAAGAAGGGAAAATGAAGGCAATGGATAAAAGTGTAAACTGTTTCAGGTGTATCAGTCATAAGCACTGGAACAGCGCCACACCGTTATCTCCAGTCACTGCCACCTGCAAAGGTTAACCATGCACGCACAGATGATACATCCTACCCATGGCTTCGATCCACACTTCTGCCTGAGCCAACATTGCCCAGCATTTCCCTCCTCTCCTTTTAATGGCCATCAATTACAGCCACCAGTTACTTTTTAATTAATCCCTGCATCCACCTAGTAATGTACTCATTTATTAAAGAATTGTGGAGCATCTAATACAGATTAGGTACTGAGTAGTGAGAGACATGCTTATTCGTGAAGAATCACGATGCCAAGAGATCTGGCATATGCTGTGTTCTTTAGGAAGTGAGACAGCAGTCACTGTTTCCAGGAGAGTTTTATAGGTGTCAGAGACCCTTCATTGGAGAAGAGAGGTAGGAGATGTTAAATGTGTCAAATGTATGGAAATTTTTCAAATTTTTTTTACTTAGAATATGATTCTACTACCATGCTTTGATAGGCCTTGAACATCGGACAAATACTCGACAACCTGTCTGACCAGTTATAATACACAACAGTGAATTCGTGAGTAGATGACTTATGTTACAGTTAGAATTAGGGCTAGGTTACTGCATGTGTCTTTGTATTCCATACACTGGAGCTAGATATTTCTGTTTCATGACAATCTTTGATTTTATGACACTTGTAAACAGTGCAGTCCATTCTTACATTAATGGTAAATCAATAGTACTTCACTGAAGAACTAGGAAGTGAATGGATTTGAAATCATGTGATAATTCGCTTTTCCAAATAATAGCCCCAGGCCTTGCACGATGGCTCGATTGACTAATCCTCCCCATTGCAAGTGCCAGGGTTCCATCTGGGCACCAGTTTGTGTCCTGGCTACTTCACTGCTTGTGACTTGGGAAGGCAGCAGCGGATGGCCTGAGTCCCTGGGCTCCTGTATTTATGTACTCATGTGGCAGACAGAGAAGCAAGCTTCTGGCCTCGGGTCGGTGCAGCTCCAGCTGTTGCAGCAGTCTGGGGAGTGAACCGGCAAGTGGAAGATCTTCCTCTGTTTCTCCTTCTCTTTGTAAATCTGCCTTTCCAATAAAGATAAATAAGTCTTTGAAAAACCAAAACAAAGCAATAACTCCAAAGTGAAAAGATTTTCATAGTAATGCATATGTTTTTTAAAGCTCAGTTTTTTCAAGCAAAGTACCTGTTGAAATTACGTACCCATTCCCTTTCCCTCACTCAAGTATTCAACATCCATTAGAGAGCCTTGTTTGTGATGTCAAATGTAGCTCCTAGGGCTCGTCTTCCCAGGTTGGAAGTGAGGTTAATTGTGAACATTAAATTGATGTTGCTGCGCTAGTTGCTTGGAGTGTGTTCCTGTAATACCAGATCTGCATTATGCTGGTGGGGATTCCATAGACAAGTGTGTGTATGTGACTGAGGTTGTTCCGACACAATCCAAGTTAAATTTTTAACTGTTTTACTACTAGAAGTAGCTCCTGCATATTTAATGCATACTGTCAATCTCAAAGACAGGAGTATACTATGTAGTATTTCTAAATATACCTGATCATGCTGACATTTCCTTAGAGAACTGCAAGTCCTGTACAAGGTTTGACCTAATTTTCAGGCACTAAATGTGTTACAGCAAGGCTTAATTAAAAGTGGAACCTGCTCTAAGCATAACAGTGAGTTTATGCTTTCCCGGGACCCCTGACTAGTTTTAGAGATCTCCCACCCCTTTTCTCCTTGTCTCTCTTCTTGTCCTCCCATTCCTACCTTTTGTATTAGATGTTGGCAAAAAATAAAAACAAAGATGAAGGTTGACATAGAGGTGGAGAAAATATTTTCTGTGTATTAGGATCCAGAAAAGACCTGTTAAAAACATCCTTCCCTCTAGTCCTTCATAAAACTTCAACTGTGTAAGTACAGATTTGTTTTATGTGGCTTAATTACTGTTCCTTTAAAAAGATGGCCTGCCAACAACTGAGAGCCTCTGATAAATTAGATTCTCTAATCCTCTAGTTGTGTTCCCCTGAAAGGTTGTACAGATGGGGCTTTGTGAAGGTAGGAACTGTGATGAGGACCACTGAAGACTGCTGAATTCTTTTCCTGGAACTTGTGCCCAGTCCCCTACTTTCCAGCCCCACCCTTCCTTGACTGGTATATTCCCGCTTTCCTCAATCCACATTATGTTTTTCTGTGCAACAGCATATCCTGTAGCAGAGGCATGTGCATTCTTGCACTTGTTAAGTGTTCAATAAGGCAGATACATCCACATGGAAATTCACACAGCATTTGGACCTTGAAGGTTAAATTGATAGACTAAACTGGAGTTATTATTTCGCCTAACATAATCTAATTTCACGCAGTATCTAAACGTGCCTCAAATCCTGGTTAAAAAGATGTGCTTGAATGTAATCCTCCTCCTGGCCTTCTTCAGGTTGCTGATAGCACAGAACCACCTGGAACCTGGATTCAGCCTGGGCTTCCTGGTTTCTGGCTTCACCATGCCCAGGACTTGAAGAAGGGTGAATACAGGAACACATGAGTGCAGTGGGGTAGTAGAGTGAAGGAACTAGCTGCAATACCTCATGGAAAACTGGTAACAAACCGTCAGCATGTTTCAGAACAGAGCTTAACCCCCATGCTCTGCTTTGTTAGTCAACCTGCAAGTCATTGGAAGTGTGGTCTAACAAGTCACAAGGATGGTGGAATAGGGGAAAATGTGACAATGGGGTCTCTGTTCTCTGCTGCTTCTATTCTCCTAGTGTCTCCTCAGAATTCTTTTCTTTCCCGTATTTTCATCTTTTAATCTCCATTTATCATAAAACCAGCCTCTTGATTTCCTTCCATGATCCATCTCCCTTTCTTGGATTCCTTCTCTCACAATTTTGTCTTATCATTTCTGTCCTATGCCCTGACAACCATCAATCGTGGCCAGTTGGGCTTTTTCCTCTTCTAATCTTCAGTCCCATTGAAGGTGGTTAGAGTTGACCCTATAGCTAGCTGTGTACAATTCCAGGGGGTGCCATCCCCCAAATTCTTAACATGACCCTTGTGGCCATTTGATACCACCCCAAGTCAAGAAATTGAGTATGTGTTGCAAAATGAAAGAAGTGAACAAACTTGAGCTGGCTGAGGCAGCTGCCCTGTAAAGGAGGTGTGGCCTTCATGACCCTGCTCTAGACTTTTCTTGGCTTCATGAAAAGAAGCTGAATGCAGGGAGAGTTTTGCTGTTATTGGAGACTAATAGGATTATATTGCGAAAATGATGGAGAGGAAGTTGGAATCCCGTGAAGGGGGTGAGAGGAAGGGCTGGACAACTGGATAGAAACAGGATAGAAAGATGTGAGGCTGGTTGTAAAACAGGTGCAGTCAGTGGAAATTCCCTGAGGTGATGTGAATGAAACATTTTTTGAAACAAGAATGTGTAGAAAGTTGTGATTGTAACACTTGGTGTTATTTTGAGTTTTAAGTTCATTAAGTTACAATGAAATCTACTTTGGGGATATCTTTGACTAAACATAGCTGATTAAGGGACTATGATTGTGACATAGTGCCTAAGCCACTGCCTGCAATGCTGGCATGGGTATGGGCAGTGGTTCTTGTCCCAGCTGCTCCACTTATGATCCAGTTCCATGTTAATGGCCAGGGAAAGCACTGGAAGATTGCTAATCTCTCACTGATGTGGGAGATTTGAATGGAGCTCCTGGCTTCAGCCTGGCCAGGCCTTAGCTGTCATGGCTATCTGGGGAGTGAACCAGTAAATGGAAGGTGTCCCTCCCTCTCACTGTGAAAACTGTAGATAAAGTTAAGCTTGATATTTGAGGAATGTCAGTGGTGAGCAGAGATAACAAGTGCATGAGAACCAGGAGTCTTGGAACTGACCTGACCAGGAGGATTTGATGGCCTTGGATACTGCAGAGAATCTGGAAGGAGGATGGTGCAAGTTGGGTGTGGGATAGGATTGGTGCTGATTCTATCGGCACCTCAAGGGGCCAGGATACTTGGCCAACATCTGGTTTGCGCACACATGATTAGGCCACTGATGGGTTTGCCTGGGTTCAAATTATAACCACAGAACATCTGCTTCTCATAAGCTGCTTATGAGGGAAGGTCAAGGAAGTTCTTATCCAAGGACAATGGCATGTTTATTTTTCATTTAGAAGTAAGGCCTTGGAAAGATCCAAATGGATAAACTTGTTAAATGTGCAAAGCCCGAGAAGAGTTCCTTAACTTGAGTGTACATTGCCAGCTGGCACGTGACAGCTGCCTGGAGAAGGACTGGCCTGGGTGAAAGGCGGAAACCATTTCCACTTGAACGTAGCAGAGATGTCAGGTTTAGGAAACATGTTGACTTTCACAGTGGGAAGACTCTTTCCCTAATGAACTCAAGTAAGATTTATTCATCTGGGATTAACCCAAATGGTTCTGTGTTATCAACCAGCACTACCCGCTCTCTGGATAAAATATGACAAGTGCTAGATACCGGATTTATCCTCAAGATCTCCAGGTTGACTCAGAAGTCCTCAGTTTCTTCCAGTTCAGAGTAAAGAGACCGTTACTAGCAAAGGGACATCTTACATAAAATTGCCTACCATGAAGAACACCCATGAGGTGTTACGGGCAGTACTTAATTCTTTTTAATTTTCGGCACAATATTGTTTTTGGCTGGAAGAGGTCCAGTGCTTTTCTTATATGAGCAGATATTGACTTGTCGGTCCTTTGAAATGGCCTGAAAACAATCTATCACTATCAATGTTGATTGACTATCAATGCCATTTTTACTGCAGTGTCCCAGCTCAAAGAACACCTCAAATGCCACACACACACACCCATCTGTAGCTGGTGAGCTACTTTTAAAAATAGATTACTTTATTGATTACTTTGGAGGTCCTTTAGACAAAGGTGAGGAAGTAGAGAAAATAACAAAGCCTAACACTGGGCCAAAGCCAGACTGCTTGGACTGTGTAACCTTGGGTAAATGCATAACATTTCTGGAGCTCGAATTTCTTATCTATAAAATTGGGGAATTAGGATATAATGTAATTTCTGGCCTTCCTAGCTAGAAAGCTCATGATTCTGTTTTAAAGCCCTACGAGCTATTGCTATCCCTCTACACTGATTTATGGGATTCCTGACACTGCCATTTATAAAGAGCAGTAGGGATTGAATCATTCAACTGAGGACCAGAACACCTGGTGCCCTTGAAACCAACCCAGCAGGTGTTTTTCTGTTCATCAACTGGAAATGGAAACCATCTTCACATTTTTAGACACCTCAAATAGGATGCCATTCATCTCATCAAGTTTCGTATGATAGTCTATGCAAATAGAACATTGTGGGCAACATGAGTAAAGCTCCTAAACAAGTTGTAATAGAAAACCAAGTTACACAATTTACAGCACAGCAGTATTTATGCTGCACGTGTAGTGTGTGCATTGTGTATGCCTGCATCAAATTGAAAAAGGGAATTTAAGATACAGATATAATATTTACCATTGTTAGTAAGATTTTAAAAATTTGAATAAAAGCAGTAAAGCTGTATCACCTTTGTTTTTGTGGTACAATATCTACAATGCATTTGTGGAAACTGCATTGCTGTTTTATCAGGTGAAGCTGGTCACCTACACAAAGATGTGGTTGAAAGCAGGGTAGATATTGGAAACATGTAAGTTGGGCCATGTGAAAAAGGAGAATGATGCAGTCATGTGTTGCTGGATTATGGGAACTTGGGTAGCGCCTTCATTTTTTCCCCCTGATTTTTGATTTACTTTTTTAAGCTATTTGGTGAAGATCATTTAGGAATTTGGTCATAATCCGGGTTCTCTAGGAGCTCATTGGTGTTGTTGAAGCTATCTTAGCTCTGTTGCTCTGCTTCCCCTGAGAACTGTGGCAACCTCAAAATATTAGTGAATTTTGCAGTCATGGCAACTTAAATTAATACAAATAATAGGAACCATTTAGTGTCTCCAAATAGATGAACTTTGAATAAAGTGGGTTTGCTTTGAGAGAAGCGACCAAGAATGTGCCTGTTTTGAGAGAAAGGAAAGATGATCTAGTGTCTGTGAAACCAAGGACAAAAAGTGGGTACGGAGTGAGTCTGTGCATCATGAGTGTGTGTGCATCCACAAAGTGTGAGTTCATTTAGGCTCAGTAGCAATGAACAACTAATAAAATAAGTATATTAAGTATTTTATCCTTGTAGCAGTCTTTTAGAATAACTGCTAATTTCAAGGAGGGGTAACAGGAAATCAGAAAATAAATATGAGGATTGCAGTAAGATATTCAACTCTAAAAGGATTGAATTGAATCCCAGCCTCTTGAGCTTCCTGATACACAGCCCTGATCCAGTCCCAGAGCTCTGAGGGTATGGCCTGATGACATAGCTACTTGCAAGAGGCTGTTGGGTCAAATGAAATAAATAGTACCAAGTACCCAGCGTAATGTAAAATTGAGCCATAAGAAATGGTCCATACTATTTTTGTTTATATTCTCCGGTTCTTTGAATTTCAGAAAACAATGTGACTAATTGCCCTGAGTTTGATAAGACTCTTGTCATGGTTTGGGAAGGTCCTTTTCCCTGTACCATCCCACCCCTCCTTTCCTTTGTTGGATATCCTGCTGAGCGTGATTTACATTTCCCATACTAATGGCTGCCCCCAGAGACCTTTTGTGGAGTTGCCCAGATAGTTCCAAGTCCCTGACAAAGACTGAGGGTTCCAGCCTTAGTTGATCCAGGAAGCAGTGACATGCATCTAAATAAACTTGGCTTCATCACCAGTCATGGCTGGCACAGTTTATCAGTGACATCCCATCAAATAAATAAATGACTCCTGGAAAACAGCTCATTCTAAAGCCAGCTGCTTTTATTGCTGAACTCTGGTTTCACTGTGAGAATGTGCTCTCCCATTTTTGGAGATGAGAATAGTTCCTCAAAGCACTTCCTTCCCAGCACTGTCTTCCATTGCCCTATAGGACTCACAAAGTTTGCCTTTCACACTTGCTTCTGGGTGTGAAATGCGAGTATCCTGTGTGGGTAAGTACAATGGTGCAATCTTTGGCTCATGTGAAGGCACAGCTTCCTCCTAGGGAGGATTGAGTCACCACTGGTAAACTACTCACCTGCCTACTCCATATCGCACTGCTGTTAATATTCTAGTAGCCCCAAAGCAGTATACTGAGGACTGAAGATACATCCCTGAGGAGGGTCCCCAACTTCCCTGTACTGCAGGTGCCTACATTGCCTGTTCTTCGAAGATTCCTTTTGAATGTCTGTCTGCAATCTTACCTGTTTATTATGACTTTTTTGCTTTACCCAAGTAATAAATTCTCAAAGAATCAGTTGATACAAATATGAAACATGTTTTATGCAAATATGAAGTCTTTTTTTCCTTCCTCCTCCATTTTCATTTCTTACTCCAGTGGTAGCCAAGGGTGGTAAGTCTGAATGCTTCTTCCAGACCTTCATTAAGACAGTAACACTTTATATGCAACTTTCAGAAATAATCTCAATGGTAAAAATTTTCTAAAACTGTGAAATATTTTATATAGATAAAATAAGCATAATAAAACATTCCAGGCCCATTGTGGTGTAAGCCACAAGTGGGTAAGGCACCACTTGCAGCAGCAGCATCCCATCTCACAACTGATTCCAGTCCTGGCCAGCCTGTTCAGGAAAATGGGGAGGCACAAATGATTACACAAGGATTAGGGCCTGGCTATCCATATTGGAGACTGAGATGATGATCTTGGCTTCATCCTATCATGTACCTGAAAATTACATTTGAATGAATCAGCAGGTAGAAAATTCTCTTTCCAATAAATACATATTTAAAAGAATATGTATCTCTACCACCTAAACTGCTACATGTGTACATTTTGCTTTATTTGCTTCCTATAGTCTAATGAATTTTTGTTTTTGTTCTAGCATTCCTTTATCCAGTCCCCTGCTTAGAAGTAATCTCTATACTGAGTTTGTTAAATCCCATGTATTTTATGCTTTTACCAAATGGTTTTAAGCATAAATATTATTTTTGAGTGAACATTATATAAATGATTTATAGTTTTACAACTTTTTTCACTCTTACATTTATTTGTGAAGGTAAACACAGCTCCTTTCTCTTGCTGTATGATGTCTTACTGTGAGTATTCCTAAGTAATTTTAGTTATTCTTGAATTTATGAATGTTAATACTGTCTAATGTTTATTTTAACATATTATAATGATAGCTATTGTGTATCTTACATGAGACCTGAATTTCTCTGATACATGAATGGAATTGTTGGACTGTAGCTCAGCTCTTTGGAAATGTTGCCATTTTAAGAACTATTTTTCCTTCACATTTTGTGCAGTATTTGGCAAAGTCAGACAACTTAATTCCAGCCCATGATTTTTTTCCTCAGCTTGCATTTCTTTAGCTGCTAGTGAGTTTGAGAAATTTCTCCCTTATGGTTATTGAAATTCAGATTTCCACTTTGGTAGATTGCTTATTTATGTAATTTGCTGGTTTTAGGATATTCAGAAAAACATGTAACACAACATGCCAGGCAAAGTTCTAAGAGCTTTGCGTATATGAATCTATATCATCTCATGAATATGAAAACTCAACCTAGCTCACGAGGCAGTGAGTGGTAGGACTGGGGCCTGGGCTGTGTGGCACTAGGACCTGGGTGCTTAGTTGCACTTCATTCTTATCTATTTTTTCCTTCCTGTTTACAATGCTATTTTTAAATTTCTTTATATGAATTCAGGATTATATACATGTCAGATACTTCTAAATGCTGCAATTTGAATTTTAATTGCATAACTAGTATTAGAAAGACTTAATATTTCCACCTGATTCTTACATGTGACTATTATATTCCTTTACCGATCTATTCCCTTTGTCTCCTTTAATTATGGTTAATGATGTTTGAAAAAATTTCCTATGTGAAGGGATGGCATTTGTTTCATTCTTTTAAGTCCTAGGAAATGTGTTGGTTTTGAAGCAGTTTTAAATACCATCTTTTAAAAAATTTTCTTGTTAGTTTTGAATATGAAACTGGGTTTTTGTATGTTTTGGTTTTTATTCAAGAAATTCTAATTCTCATTTTAATAGCTTGCATGTAAATCAGTTAGATTTTCTACAATCTACAATTATAATTTCAGTGATGGAAATTTTTTACTCATCTAAATCTTATACCTCCATTTAATTTACTTCTTATTTCCCTTTATTGTCTTTATCTGACATCTAAATACAAGGTTTACCTGCCTCCTAAACTGATTTGGGGAGAATTTCCCTTTTATTTTTCATAGCTTCTGCAATACTTTGGGTAGCATCAGAATAATCAATTCCTTTAGTATCTAGAAATGTTTATCAAATCATTTTGGCTTTGATTTTTTTTTCTGGTAAGTAGGCTCTTAAACTAATGAATCAATTCTTAATTTCATCACTAATTTTATTGGGGTTTCATTTAGATACATCACCTTTTTATAGAAATTGTCCATTTGTTTTGCATTTTCTCATGCATTTTGTTTTGGAGAGCTATTAAATCACTACAATATACAGAGTGTACTATAGCGGAATTGCTTAAAATGCCATCAAATTAAACAGGCTAGCAGATATTTGCTTCAGATTACATTCTTTGTGTCTGTTCCTGTCAAGGAGAAAGGAAGAAAAATGAAGGGAGGGTGGGGTTGAAGATCGCTAGGGAGGAAGAAAAACTCCTGGATGCAGAGAGCCACCAGGGGGCTTCTACATTCTACATGCGCAGTCTTTCCTGAGATAGCCACTACCCTCTGTACATAACAGCCTTGTCTTACTTCCCCACATTCACTGTTTTTACACGTTTCTTTAAATAATGTCTATTTTGGGGTTGGCACTTTTAAGCTCCTCTCCTTTTCACTCAGGAAATATACCATTTGAAAAATCAGAACTCAGATAATTTACTATTCTGAAAAAGGGTTAATTTGATTTCCAAAAGGTCCTCACTTCTGGCTTCATAAACTTGTCTGCCTTAACCACACTAAACATTTTATTTCACTAAGCACTTATGATCTCCAGTTGAATTTATTGTGTTGCAAAAGATTTTCATTTTTTATTGCCAGATAGTCTTGTGCTGTGTAGCCATACTTTCTGTAGACTTTTCTATAGAAATCTCTAAGTCTCTTGATACTAAGATCCTCCTGTTGTTCTGTATCTTCCCATGATCAAAATCAGCACATCCTTTTAGTATACAACCATCATGGCATTCTCTGAAGTTATATTTCTTAAATATTTTGTGTGCTTTGACATATTTGAATTCATTTTTATTGCTGAACATTATTTTCTGTTTATAGATTATTTATTGTAAGTGCATTTCTTATAAGCCACAGTATACCTATATCTTCATCTCTTCATCTACTGAAGGATACTGTCTCTCAGTTTCATGCAAGTATGGATACAGGTTCCTAAAAAGACTGCCTTCCTTTATTTCTTTGACAAGTTTAAAAATTGTATTTATTTGAAAGTCAGATGCACACACATAGGTGGATAGAGATAACTTCCACCTGCTGGTTCATCCTCCAAATGCCTACAAACAATGGATATTAGATTGAAGCCATGAGCCTGGAACTCCATTTGCATTTCTCACATGGGTAACAGGGACCCACATACTTGGGCTTTTCACCTGTTGCTGCTCAGGGTGTACAATAGAAGGAAGGTGGAACAGAAAGTAGATCTGGAGTTCAAACCCAGGCCCTTGAATTATGGGATTGGAACTGTTCCCAGAAGTGACTTTCTATTTTGCCAAACACTTATGAAGTTTCTCCCTTTTCTTACACATATCTATTGAAAGCTAATATTTCTGGGAGCTATTCTAAATAGTGGAGGTTATAGAAGCAGACAAGTCAAAGACCTCTGTGCCTAGATTCTGGAGGTCAAAATAATTAATAACGGGGCCAGTGTTATGAAGAGCAGGCAAATCAATCGACTGAAGTATCAGCATCCAACATAGCCACTGGTTCATGATTTTGGCTGCTTTACTTTCAACCCAATTTTCTGCTAATGGTCTGTGAAAAGCAACGCTGGATCTACCAAGTTGGTTGAGTTCTTGGCACTTACATGGGTAACCTATTAGAAGCTCTGGGCCCAGTTCTGGTTGTTGCAGCCATTTGTGGAGTGAATCAGTGGATGGAAAATCTCTTTGTTCCTCCCCCTCTCTGTAACTTGGATTTTCAAATGAATAAATGAATGTTAAGCTGAAAATTACAGTGCAGAATAATGGAAGGACATATTGGGGGCTGAGAACTTAGTTTTTGGAAAGAACATCAAGGAACTCTTTCCAGAGAAAGTGCTTTGTGAGCTAAGATCAGAAGACAGCGAATGGAGATGGGGAGTGACATGCAAAGAACAGCAAGGTCAGGAACATGCTTGGCCTGATCAAGAAACTTAGCATGTATGAAAGCAGGCTGGAAGTGGAACGTGTTCATATATCAGGCTGGACTAGCAGGGATGGGAGAAGCGAATGGGACTGCTGTCATTCCGGTTGCATAGGGCACATAAGGACACTGGCTTTTATTGCAAGTGAGATGGTGAGGTCATTTCACTTTAGATCCTCTTCAGAATTCCTTTGAAAGCTTTGGGAAAAGTTTGTAGGGGCCACAGTAGAAGCAGAGAGACCAGTAAGTGGTGTATCTTTGTCTCACAAATCTCTCATACCAGCCTTTTAAGGTGAGTATCAGCCCCCTTTACCAGTGAGGAGTTGAAGCTCAGAGGAGTTTGTAAACTGTCTGCCTATCTTTCTTCACACAGCTTGATTATGGCAGAATAGGACTGGAACCTATGGTTTATCTTCCCAGGGATGTCTCATGCTTTTATGAGCAAAACAATTTTGCTTATGGAAATAAAAATACATAAATATGGCAGTTAATACAAGTGAACTCATTTATTTGAATCTAGAATTCTGTTGAGAACTGCAGTAATATTGCTGGGATTCTCAAATAGTCATATTGATATAAGGAAGAAATATTGAAAGGGAAAGTTGCCTAAAAGCACATCTAGAACTCAGAGCTGCAGTTCATCACAGGTGCAGTCATCTAGAATTCCCTTTGTGATAGGATGAGAAGCATTGCTTGGCTCCTAATGTGGCAAAATGCATGGAATTCACTCACTTTATATAAACAAAATACAGAATTCTCCTTGATTGCTTAAGATTCATTTGGGATTCTTTTATTTGTATTGAATACAAACTTTCAGGAAGGACCATGTTAGTGGCTCTCCAGATTCAATTTTTATAATTACTCATCAAGGGGGAATTGCTAACATAATATTTAACCAATAATTACAAACAGGATTTTGTGTTTCAGAGTTTCTTGGCCTTCTATAAATCCAATGGAGGCATTGGTGTATTTAGGAGTGTCTTTGGCTGTGGTGTGCACACGGTGTCATGATGACTTAAAACAAAGGAAATTCAAAAATTATCTTTATAGATGAAAAAATGATGAATCAGAGGCTCTGACTTTAAAGTTATTCATTGGTGCTGGCTGAGCAAACATGTTCTGGGATGCACTGGTTGTTTTTTCAAGGAAAAGTTTTTAGGACAATAGATAGGCCTGCCTCTCTCTCTCTCTAGCTGTGTGATCTTGACAATGTCACTGAAGCTTTCTAAGCCTCAGTTTCTCAATGAGAGCTGCAAAATAACTACCTTGTGGAGTAGTTGGGAGAAATTATAAATGTGTCTGGTTTCTTCAGATACTGTGTGACACAAGAGAAGTATTGGTTGCAATTTGCTTTCACATTTTAGCTCATCTTTTCAAGTTTACTTTTCAAATTCTATCAAACTTGACGCCTCATTTACACTGAGAAATAAAACATCATGTACATAGATGCTCATTCAGATGTATATTTCAGATTCAAAACCATGAAACACTATTTTGTAAAGGGTCTTGGCTGGAAAGAAGAGGAAGAAAGATAGCTGGTATTGATTATGATTTGAAGACTTTCCATGGAACAAATCAAGAATACTGAATTCTATAGAGAAATTATGAGGTTTCTCATTTTTAGTGTCTATAGTCTCACACAGGTACCCTACCAAGGATCTTAAGCATGCTGCAATTTGCAGGAATTTGGTCATGTTTCATTCTTTCTAAATGAGTGTCCAGCGTGCTCTGTAGACACTGGATTGCAATGAAGTAAACCTGTCAATTTCCTTTGGGTTTTAGGATGGACACTTACCAAATGTAGAAGTTTGAAACACATTTATGAAGGTTGCATGATAAAAATGACTTGTTGTCTTAACATCTGCCTTCAGAATTATGATTCTATAAAACAAAACCTCACTGGGGTGATGGGAGGTGTGTTTTGATAATAACCTGAGCATAATGGTACTGTTGGACCACGTCAGGAGAGTAACAGTATTTGGGGGGAGAACATTTTGTCTTTTCTTTGTCTTAATAGGAAGACACTGCTCAGTGGTCACTATAGCTCAGCTACTGCCTAACTGGATACCTTGGTGGAGCTGTTGTGGTTGAAGGGCCAGGGAGAGATTTCTGGATTCAGTTTGCTCAGAGTTTGAGCCTCTTGGCTATGTTCACCAAATTCCCCAGAAATATGATAAAACAGGAGGTTGCTACAGGAGGTGAATACTTGATGATTATTGTTCAGTGGCTAAGTTTTTCTTTTCATGATATTTGCCAGTTCTGTGATCATAAAGTTGCTTTGAAATCATAAAGCAAGGAAATTGTCCTGTAAAAGCATATTCAATTTGTGGTTCAGTTAAATGAAGATGAACTGTGGTCAGCCTGGAATAGATGAGGCATGATTATTACGTTGAAATTACCTGCCCAGGGATTTTAAAAAATCCTCCAGGTAGACCATTCAACTTTGAAACAGCCTTGCCTCAGACCAGTTGCAGGGAATATGATTCTGTTTTTAGCCAGCATTAATTGCTAGTAAGAGATTTGTCATGATAGTTTTCTGATTCTTCATCGGTGTATTTACAAACTACTTCCAAATCAACAGTGTTCGGTTTTAGTAGCTTCCTTCTCTGGGGATGACTTTCTCTAAATTGTAACCGATGTTGACTGTAGATCACTAAACTATCATTCTGTCCCAGTGTATGCCAGTCTTCCATTTGGATATTGAGATGAAGTTAGTGGAGGTTTTAAGGTCTACACCTAATGATCTGAAGCAGTATATAAAAAAGGGTGCCTGAGCTTCGGCTGAGATAAAGTGACAATTTTGTTTACTATAAGCTATGTTTAAAACCCGGAGTAATGTCTGCTCTGGGCTTCAAGGTTGGCAATATTATGTTCAAGGAGCATACATTCATGGCCAGTTAGAAAAGCAGCATCTGGGAAACAACCATGAGAGGACCATTGTCTCCTGCAAATAAGGCATCTCAAGTGCTTGAGTTCATTCTACCATCCAGCTGTTGGGAAGCCAATGAGCTGAACTCCAATGCCCAATTTAAAAAATAAAACCCTATATTGAGTTGCCTTACTAAGGAAGTCGCCATTTTGATTTTAAACTCTGATTTATTTAAATACATATATTTTTAAAGTACCTTAAGGACCATAACAATTGAAGGGGCATGTTTTATGGATATTCAAAGAGATTTGATAAATACATCCTTGTACTAAATCACATGTTTTGTCATTGTGTTGGAAAGGAATTATCAGCGCTTTAAAATGCCAAATACAGCAACCAAGGGAACCTCCTAATTAACGGCTGTGTTTTTTAAATGGCAGGAAGCCCAACCAAAGGATTCTTTACTAAAGCCTAAAAAGAGTAAAGAAAACAATTGTATGGGTGCTGCCATTGGAATATAATACTCAATGATTTTTGAAGTCCGATTATGTCATGGGCTGTAAATGAAAAATTAAGGTGATCCTTGTTGAAGTCTCCTTTGGAGTAATGTTTCATGACTGTTTCTGAAGAAGCTATTGCAGGACGCTTTCCAAAGCTATGTGGTGGGTAGCTGTATGTGGATTCACTCTTCTCTCTATATATGTTTATCCCTCTCAGGTTTCCTCTTTGAAACAGTATTAGAAAGCAAAATTAAGGAAAAATAAATATGGGTCTTAATGATTCCCCTATGGAGGGTATTTTTATCAATATTTGCACCCACGCTTCATTTTAGTGTAAGGTTTTCAGGTGCATTGCTGTAGGATTTGGGGAACACTCACAGGGAGAATACTTGCACCCAAACGACTACTGTCTTGTGCAGACTTCAGAAGTTGGCTAACAGTTCCACAAGGCTTCTTGTTTTCAGCATTGCAGTCTGGGAGATACCTGTGATCCTTAAGAGATGGGGCAGGAGGCAAAGCCTAAGTTTATTGGGGAATGACCTTGGGAAGGGATTAAGCTAGTTCGTAGGGGACGCCTGTGATCTCCTGTGAATGAGCTCTCACGGGAGTGAACCCTTCCCTTGAATTACTCCCTAGCTTCCCTTCTGCTGCTGTGATCTTTCCCACCATGATGTTGTCTGCCATTACAACCTGAGCAGAGGTGCTGGCTCTGGGGCTGCTTGATTGGGGCTTTGAGTCTCCAAAATTGTTAGTTAAAAAACAAACAAAACCTTGCATTTATCAAGAAATCTTCAACTATTTCATTATAATAAGAGAAAAGGAACCAATACAATCCAAAGCTTTTTATTGCCAAATCCAATCATGACACTTTGACACTTTCTCCTAAAATATAGATATGCTAATATTAGAAGAGTAAAACCATTTGAATAGTTTGAATTGCCATATTTTGCTTATTTTATAACAAAAATAATTGGTATTTAGATTTGTTTAAACTCTAGCAAGGAATTGGAATTCAAGCAAGATTATTGATTCAGTAGCTGCTTGGATGGTGCCACAACAACTCAATTCAGAATGATACGTCTGCATGTACTGTCTCACCAGCATTTCATATTATGACTCATCTTTCCACAGTAGGGAGCAGGGAAGCCAGTAAGATGCAGCTCTGGAGGCTTTCTGATCCATATCTAGGAATGGTTTCTGTTCCTCTGCAGTGGAATTCTCTTGATTTATTTCAGTGATATCTTACTCTGAGTTTTTAGGTGGTTAGATAAGACTTCTGGCACGTGATGAATGTCACCTTATCTCTTCAAATGATTTACTTACTTATTTTAAGATGCAGTTAGAGAGGGAGGGATACCCAGAGACAATGAGATCTTTCATCCTTTGGTTCACTCTCCAAATAGCCACACTATGCATAGCAGAGCCAGTAGGAAGCCGGAGCTCAGGAGGTTACTTTCTGGCTCGCTCATGTGGATATAGGGCCCCTAGCAATAGGATCATCCTTCGGTCCTTTTCCAGGCATGTTAGCAGGGTGCTAGATTGGAAGCAGAGTAGTTAGGATTTGAACAGGAATCCATATGAAATGTAAGCACCATCAGTGGAATCTTTACTTGCTATGCCACATCGCTGGCCCTAAACATCTTTCCTCTCTTTTCACAGGTTCTATCTTTCTTTTCCCCAATTTGCATACTGGCTATGTTAATTGATAAGAGGGAGAGGTAGGGGAGTAGAGGGAGACATCCTGAACTCTCGTTTATTTTCACATGTTCCCCACTTTCAATTCTTGGGGCTCCTACTTCTAGCTTATCAGGACCAATAACTGGCTTCTTTTTCTTTTCTCCAAAGGTAAAACACAGCATATCAAGACTTATAGAATAGGGGTCCGTGTTGCAGTACAGCAGCTTAAGCTGTCTTTTGAAATGCTAGCATCCAACATCTCTTATCAATGTGATAATTTTAGTCTTGGCTGTTCTCCTTGTTCAGCCCCCACATCCTCCTCTTTAATGGCTATACTGCAATAATGGATCAGATTGCCTTTGTCCATCCCCATTAGCACTTAGTGGGTTTTTTATTACGTTTCTTATTTTTGATGTTTATATAGTTGAGAAGGATGCATGCCCAGGTAGACACTGATGAGGGTGGAGAGGGTTGAGGAATGGGGGTAAGTGGATGAGACAACTGTTTCCAATCTACCTTTTTCTTCCTGTATCTGGGGAAAGTGAGGTAAAGAAGGGGAGAGGGCTGCTCCCAGAAGTCCAGCCACATCAGCACCCAGGAATGGGGGACAGCCACCCAGTGTCATTCCAGGGTCTGCTTTGTTTCCCAGCTTCCACGGGCAAAGGAATTCCAGATCAAATGCTAAGATATGTAGTCTTGTGAAGTTTGTTTCAATTTATTTTTGACGTCAAATGCATTTTCTTATGTCTGGAAGCCTGTGCCTGAAGATTTGTTTTACTAAAGAAGAATACATTAACAAAAGACTTTCCTTTGCTTAATCCTGTGAAAGGGCTGGTGTCAGCAATTCAACAGCATAAAGACAAAAATGGAGTGCTTGGGGGGGGGGGGGGATGGGTTATGTCTATTTCCTTACTTGTGAGAGCATTACCTTTGGATTTGCCCTTTGATGTAATTTTAATATTTTTAGATCCAATTGATAACAGGAAAGTATCCTCTTCCCTGTGAATTCTGCGCTGTGTAGTCACTTGAGGAATGTGTAGGATTAGTGATAAAGACCATTTGAAAGTTGCTATGTACGAAGAAATTCTGTACCTCTTACACTTAGGCCTGAGTAGTTCCTGTAAGCCAAAGGAACACATTTTCTCATCCTGCACCAAGATTTCTGCCTCATAAATCATGGCTTAATGTAAAATGGGACCAGGCAATGGCACTTTGCAACAATCCATGCTGTCAGTGAAGAAGACAAACAGCTTCAGTGTGCTTTTCAGAGACACAGCAGTACTTGAGCTTCTAGCTGGGCTTGCAAAAGCAAAGGATCATGGCCTAGCCTTCTCACCCACGCTATTTGCTGACAGCTCCACATCTGCTCACATTCCACCCTTAGCTGCTCCTGATTTGAGCACCATGAATAGACACTGCTTTGCTTTTTGATTATATAGCCTGGGCCGTTCCCATTGTGCATTGGCCTACTTTAAATTTCTTTTCTCTCCATACCCTTCACTCATGTCTGCTATGCCTGTTCAACTTGAACCTCCAAACTGCTGTTACCGCTTAGAGTTCATTCTTGTCTTCTTGCTCAGGGTTGAAGTACGTTTGCTACAAGTGTGTTGTTACTAGAACCTGGGGTATTTCTCAGTGTATCAAGAAAGCCATTTGAATGCCATTTGAGGGGCAGAAAGTTCTGTTAAGATTAGGATGCCCTGATCCTTGGAAGTCAGTTACCAAATATCCCTCATTTCTTCCAGGATTAGCCTTCATTTCTCTGGTGTTGGGTGAGTCTCTGTGTCTGAACAGTCTAATATGCTGGATCAGAGGCAAGAGGAGATGAAGAATTTAGATGCTCAAGACAGAGTGGCATGCCCTTGGCCATTCCTTCATGGTCAAGAACCAGGAAGGCATTTCCCTTGCATGCTACAAACTCGGAATTTTTTCCAAGAAACTGCTTGATTTTTTTTTTTTTTCTCTTCTTGTTTGAGTAAGCCTGAGAAGTTGTTCCTGGTTTGAGACACTTCGCTTGTGTAAGCAATGAATTCTCTCAGGAATTTCCCCTGAAACAAACATGGTGTGCTCTGGAATAGCAGGAAGATGAGTTGTGGTGTTTTAAGCCCTAAATGTTGTTGGAAATATTGTTTTCCCTCTCTCCAATACCACAGTGCTATCCCCTTCATCTTCTTGCTCTTAAACCAAAACATACTGACAGAATTAGATTCTCTCACTGTAATCATAACTTGCATGATAACAGCCATCCCATCCTTCTCAGTGCTTCGGATCGGCTGAGGTGATAGCATGTTTTAATCCAATCAGGATCTTTGCCAGGGGGGGTCTTTTGTTCTCATTCCTATGGTGAATGATTGTGCTGGAATATCTATCCCTTTCCCCAGCCCCAGCACCATGCTCATGAGTTGAACCTCGTTTACTTGTTAATTTCTCAGCCTTGCTTTAAAAATATTTCTCTCCTACTTTTGTCTATTCTCTTTCCCTACACTTCTCTTTATTTATCTGAAGGCAGTTCCACCTCACATCACAGTTCCTTTGTGTTAGTCCCACAGCCTTCCCTAGATCAAGCAATCAACAGAGTGATGTAAAAAACAGTAGCAGCGTCCACTACTCTCAGTACCTACTACATAGCCAGTGACTGCTCTTACAAATACTTAATGTAAAGTCTCTTTTAAAGCCCAGCACAGTAGCATAGTGGCTAAAGTCCTTGCCTTGTATGTGCTGGGATCTCGTATGTGTGCCTGTTTTAATCCTGGCAGCTCAGCTTCCCCTCCAGCTTGCTGCTTGTAGCCTGGGAAAGCAGTTGGGGACAGCCCGAAGCCTTGGGATCCTGCACACATGTGGGAGACCCAAAAGAGGCTTCAGACTTCTGGCCTTGGATTGGCACAGCTCCAGCCATTGCGATCATTTGGGGAGTGAATCATTGGATGGAAAAGCTTCCTCTGTGTCTCCTCCTCTCTCTGTATCTGAATTTCTAATAAAAAAATAGATCTTTTTTTTAAAGTAAGATATAGATATAACTATTCCTGTGCTGTGATGAGGAAAATGAAAGCTAGAGTTGTCAGTCACTGTACCTAACTGATAGGCTAAATTGTTGGTAGATTAGAGATTCAAGCCTGTGTCTCTGTAAGCTTTGGTTCTGTTCCCTCAACTACATTTCCCAAATTGTAGGAATTTCCTTTAAATCAATAGATGATGGACCTGTTCATAAATGATGCCGTTGATTTCCAATTCTTTCTTAGGAGTTTGAGATGAAATAAAGTCCACAAAGATTTCATGCTTGGACATCATGAGGGATGCTGTAGCAGACTTGGCCTTTGTGGGACACATGTTGTATTTTTATTTCACATACACCTTGACATCTCAGTTTCCCATTAATTGATGGACTCAGATGCTCTGATGTCCTGATAAAATGTCCAAGGTACAAAGTCTGTGTAATCATTGTTGTGTGAGATTTGTCATTAATTTCTCAACCCATCCATTCAGATAATATAAAATAATATAAAATTCATAGGGGATTGATCTGACTTTCCTTTTCAGTTCCTACATTACTAAACATTCTTTTCTGTATTTTCACAAGTTCAGATTATGAATCAATATACATTTAGAATTGAGAGCATTTATGGTGAACATCTGTATAACTTTCTTGAAGATACAGGCTTCTTTTATGAGATAGGAGTGTTTTAATTTTCGCTTATCTATAAGTAAAGTTTGGATCCAGCAAATCAAGTCTGGACTGTTTTCATTTAGAAAGTGCCTCTTTTCAGTGTTATGGCACTAAGCTCAATCCTCAAATGAAGATTATTCAGTGCCCTTGTGAGACTTCCTTTAGGGCTTAATCATGTCCTCTTTGAAGACAAACCAGGACTCAGCTGGAATTAAAAGCAGACATTCATACTTTTACTTAGAATCCCACTTAATGTAAAATTGACCTTACGAGAAATGTAAGGGTAAACAGGGGTAGTCGAGGGTAAACAGGGCAGCTCATCATCCTAGAATAACAGTAAACCTGGAGAGTCTGCAGAGAGGCACATACAGGTACCTTCCAGGGAGCAAATGTCTTTAACAAGTCCCCAACACTGTGAAACGAGGATGCCCACCTTTGACAGCAAGTACTTACCATTCTCCTTAGGAATTGTTTCTCTTCCTGAAAAGTAGTACATTGGCTTTCCAACCCTAGCATTTCTTTAGTTTCCTGGTTCTGGATGAAATAGAATTTGTTGGGGTTTTGTTTTGAAGATCTGGATCTATAGCTGACAGAATATCCCCTGCGACTGACTGGCCTTCCTGTCAGTTCAGCGGTACGGTACTCTGGCTGATGAGGTTAAAGCTCATTGGTGATACATTTAGCCGCAGGTATGAAAATGTCAAGGCAATTAGTATTCAAAGATGGCAAGTATTCCCTAATGAGGCTGGGAAGACACTGGAATGGAAGGTTGTGATAAAAAATTAGAAAAAAGTAGGAGAGCTTACAAAAAAAATTGCAACAAGATAGCAATTAAACCCTGAAATGCTGGTATCACATTTTTGGGGGGGCATTTCTTGATGTCTTCACAATCATCATAGTCATCAAGAAATATTCATTATGAATTTGTTTGCACTGTACTAAATACTAGGATTAGAAAAGTCAGACATACTTCTTGCTTTCATGGAGCTTGTATTTCAGAAATGAGCCGAGACTAGAACTTACGGGGACTATTCTAGGAACAAGAGATTCAACAACTTTCTTAGTTACTGTTTTGCTGGACCAAAACATACAATGATTAATGAGTAATTTCATCTATTTCCTTTACTGCTCTAAGACATATCTAGATAGATGTAGATACCTGTGTGCATGTAGTATTCATGTATTTGAAAGACAGTAATGGGAAATAGAGAGGTAGATGGAGGAAGAGAGGAGAGGGCAGAGACAGCCAGGTCTGTGTCAAACTGAAGATAGGAACCTAGAACTCTGTCTGCATATCTCACGTGGGAGGCTGGTTTCCAAACACATGGTCCATCTTCTGATGTCTCGGGTGTTTGTGGGAACTGGACTGAAACTGGAGAAGCTGGGGCTCAAATTGGTACTCTGTGAGGGGATGCTGGTGTTGCAAATGGTGGCTTTTCTTGCTGTGCCACAATGTCAAGCCCTGTAGAAATATTAGCTTCTGCATATTGCTCTTGGTCTTATTAGTGGACGGAGAAGTGTGGAATGCTGGGAACGTATTTATGAAAGAAGAAATCGTATGAAGCACCTGAAAAGGGAAATTATCTTCATAAATATTAAGTGATATTGATACATCATTATATGTAGATCCAGTAACAACCTTGGTTCGGTTCTGGAACTGGTATTTGGTAATTTTCTACCTAAATGTTTCTAAAAGTTAAAACAAGAAAACTTTGTTGTTTCATTGCTCAAAAATCTTATCACAACTCATTACCTGCTGAATCTGGGAAATGTAATGTTGAGAAAGAAATGCAAATAACAGGAGTCCTATTCACAGTAAGGGACTATTAAAATAATTTTTTTAAAAGCAATATTATATGTTGCTTGGTGAATATGCTTCCTGTGCTGCCAGCATCCCATATGGGCACCAGTTCATGTCCTGACTGTTCTACTTCCCACATTGCTTCACTTCTCATTTAGCTCCCTGTTAGTGGCTGAGAGTAGTAGGAGATTCCTGACCTCAACCTTGCCCAGCACTGGCTGTTGTGGTCATTGTGAGAGTGAACCAGAGAATGAAAGATCTTTTTTTTTTTTTAAGATTTATTTTATTTTTTTTTTTTTTGGAAAGGCGGATATACGGAGGAGAGACAGAGAGGAAGATCTTCCATCCGATGATTCACTCCCCAAGTGAGTGCAACGGCCGATGCTATGCAGATCCGAAGCCAGGAGCCTCTTCCGGGTCTCCCACACAGGTGCAGGGTCCCAAAGCTTTGGGCCGTCCTTGACTGCTTTCCCAGGCCACAAGCAGGGAGCTGGACGGGAAGAGAGGCCGCCGGGATTAGAACCGGCACCCACATGGGATCCCGGGCGTGCAAGGCGAAGACCTTAACCACTGCGCCACCGTGCTGGGCCCGAGAATGAAAGATCTTACTCCGTCTCTCCTCCTCTCAGTATCTCTGCTTTCCAAATCAATCAGTGTTTTTAAAAGATGACGGATGGCAATGCAAATGAGGAGGACATCACATATGCCTATTTTAGTAGATGAGTGCACAGAGATCTATTATGTTATCATACTTTGTACATTTAACTCTTAATAGTGTCTTTTAGAAATAATGTAGTGGTGCTTTGTTTTAATGTGTGTATTGTCTGCTTAGGTCACTGTTATCTAAGTATTTTTTCCACCTCCAGTAGAGGTACATGAGGGGAAATATCAAGCAAGACTACCATGTGGTTCAGAGGTCTTGGTTCTGCACGGATTGTTATCTTTCTGTTCTCTTCAAGACCAGAGCAGTTTACCATGTAGCCGTTGACTTCTGAATGTTCTCTGGGCGGTTGCTCTCTAGGTACTAGTGGACTGCTAACTTCAATATTGATTTTGCCTCTGCCTTACCGATGGGATTGACGTTGCTTGGCTGGGAAGCTCTGGTGGGGCTCTAAAACATTTTTTTTTAAAAAAATAAAAGATCTTTAAATTCTAAAGATCCCTGAGCTATCCCTGAGCGCTGTGGTTCTTTGCTCTGGTGGTGCACTAGTGCAGATGAAATGTGAGAAGAGTATATGCTGGTGTTCTGTAAACTGAAGAGTGCAACTGACACTTTTTTTTTGAGGTTTTTATTTTGAGCTGCTTCTGAGTTGTGTTACTCCAGGATATGTGCCCAACCAAGGTCATGAAAATTTTATTCTTCCCTGTTTGACCTGAAAGCACAACTGAAGACATGGCTATTCTCATTTGGTCTTTTTTAGTTATGTAAAGAGCAAGTTCAGTCTTAAAGCAAAATCTTGAGAGACTCTGTATGCATTGGAGTACAATTTTGAGGAAGTGAAGATGTTGCCTGTAGGTGGTATTGTTGAAAGAACAGTGGAAAACTGAGCTACAAAGGTGAGGAGTGTGAAGTCAACTTCATTGATCAGGATTTTATGTGCAGCTCATCTTTCAAGTGACTCCGTGGGAATTTTCTGTAAGATACTCTTCAGTTAAACATTTATAAAGTGAATATCTAATAAAATGTCTGAAATAGCTTAATATTTGTATAAGCTGAGAAAAGTTTGGTTTATCATACCATGAAATACACATATGTATATATATCTATATATATATGTTCATGTATGTTTCTGTCTGTATACCTGATTTAAAAGCTTTTCATCAACTTTTTACGTCATAAATACTGAAACCAGGTAGGAAACAATCATTTCTTAGTCAAACTAAATTTCTGTTGCACACAATAACAAAATAGTTATCTGGTGTTTTCATAGCTAGGAAATAATCACTACTCAACTGCTCCTGCATGGAAAGGGATTGTGAGGGGCACACATGGCTTCTTTTAACTGCCATTCACACTCCTTACGGGAAATAGGCAACCTATGTTTAGTGAATATAAATGACAAAAGGGATTTGAGGACGGAATGCTTAGCCTTGCCTGGGTGTGCCTTGGAATAATCTTGACAGTATTTCTTTGCTTCTTACTGTGATGAACTCTCTAGGTTGGACCTGTCCCTACCAGCGGTGGTGCTGGGGGAAGGAGAGAAGCTTTGTTTGATGGGGCAGTGTACATCTTAGAGGTAGATTTAAAATCTCAGCTCTGGCCAAAGGTTAAGCCAAGCTCTCTAGTTTAGCTTTATTGCAAATGGAGCTGTCATACTTTGTTATTTGTGCATTTCCTGCATCTTACCTAAAGGATTTAAGGTAGGGAAAGGATGTGATAAGATCTGTATCCTTTCCCTGGACAAAACATTGGAAACCAGTTCATTCTTTTAAGATTTATTTTTATTGGGAAGACAGATTTACAGAGAAAGGAGGAAGGACAGAAATATCTTTGATCCTCTGGTTCACTCCTCAAATGGATGCAATGGCCAAAGATGAGCTGATCTGAAGCCAGCAGCCAGGAACTTCTCTGGGTCTCTCACATGGGTGCAGGGTTCCAAGGCTTTGGGCTGTCCTCTGCTGCTTTCCCAGGCCACAAGCTAAGAGCTGGTTGAGAAGTGGAGCAGCCAAGACATGAAGCAGCACCCACGTGGGATGTCTGTGATTGGAGGTGGAGAACTAGTCAGTTGAGCCAACACCTGACTCAGCAACCTAGGTTCTTTATGTCTGAGAATCTTTTCTCATTTGGTGAAGGAGGATTGATGTTTTTGTAGGAGGACTGATGGTTTTGTAGTATCCACCCCATTAGAGCATCGCTGTATGGTTTGAAGTAGCCCTATGAGCTTATATTGAAGGGCCTTAAATTAGCTGAGTTAGTTCAAGACCAGAAACCCCCCTGGGGAAAGTTGTAAGAATTCATTTAAAGACATATTGTTTAAACCTTGTCCGCTTTCAGAAAGGGTTTAGTATGACTTACAATAGGATGTATAAAATAGAAATCTTAATGTTGTGTTAACACAGCTGCAGCCATATTATTAAAAGAAAAAAGCAAAATACATATTTTTTTGCAGGACATATTAATGCTTTTCACGTTTAGAACATTTTTAAACACTGAATGAAACACCCATGCCTTCCCTTGACTGAGAGCATACATTTCATGTAACATGAAGAGAATTATTTTACAATTTCCAGACAGTGCTTCTTGAGGAACAACTGAGAGCTGCGATTCATCCAGCCAAGGCTGAGCAGAATTTTCATGCTGTGGGTGAAATAGAACAAGCGATGATCGACCTTGCCCTTGGCTTGCCAAGATGGATGGGCAGTTGTCCTCACACTGATCAGTGAGATAGCCTCAGCAACGAAGATCCATTTTGACAGCATCAGCACAACTGTAGGCCCGGAGAAGAGTGTGCAGATTGATGTGTGTGTTTCTGTTTTCTGTATAGCCAAGGGGCTATCTGAGATCCTCCCTGCCAGCTAAATCATGGCTTAACTAGACACTTAAGTAGACACTACCCTTAACTCTACCACCCAGGAAAGAACAACATGTATTTTCTTAAGTGTGGGTGAGTGAACTGGGTTAAATGATGTCTAGACCTTAAGAGGCAGCAAAGCCTGAAGCTGAGGATGACTTCTCAGGGGTCATGTCCCTGAGGGGCTCCAGCCACAGAGCCACTTTGGGTAATGGTAAATGGGGTTCCTTGGTCCAATCCTCACACTGCACATAATGGAACAATGCTGGGTGAAATGTAAAATTAGTTTCTTCTGAGGTTTAAGACTTCAGCAGGAAAGTGATAACATTGGGATCAAAGATCTGGGAGAAAGAAGGAATCACAAGGAATGAGACTGACCATTGCAGAGTCTTTTTCTTATAGCTTTTAATGATCTTTCTTGGAGGCAACACCGAGGCCCAGGAGAGTTGTGAAGGGTTTAGAGAGCTGTTGAGACAAACTGGAAATTAAGGGCTTATCAGGGATAGAAGCTCTGCCAAACTCCTTAGGCTTCTGTAGAGACCTCAATGGTGCACTTTCTAATTGTCAGTAAGCAGATGTTTTTGTGATGCATAAACTTCTAAAATGCTAAAATGTTTGAGTAATAATTGTAACATCTGTGGGGTACACATATATAATGCATATGCACAAGGGGTACTAGTTAGATCATGGTAGTTGGCTTTCCTTGTCTTTTTATTATTGGATCCTTAAGACCTCCTATAAATTCCACTTTCTCAAAAATACATATAGTAGGTTATTGTGAATGATGGTAATCCGACAATGCATTATAAGGCTAGAAGTTTATTCTTTCTCTAATTGGAACCATTTTCCAAGATTTTGGAGCATATCAAACTCTGGATTGATCTGAAATTACTAGCTAGGTCCAGAAGCAAGTTGGAAATTCCTTAAGTATAAGATGTCCTATGGAAAAGCCTCAACTTTCTCAACTTTTTTCTTAAAGCGCAGAAATATTTGTATATGTGACCACAGACCAAGAGAAACAAAGTAACTAGAGCCGCAGGATTTCAGGTTTGGCAAACCTGGATTTTAAAATGGGTGTGCTTATGCTCATGGAAATGGGGGAGAGAAGACGTGTTGTGGACACAATATGAAGAGATAACATTGAAAAATTTTGCAAAAAATCATGGAAAATCTAAAGCTTGAGATACATCTGAAACAGGACCAGTACGAAGACAATAAGTTAGTCAAGAGGAAGAGGCTACAAATAATAAATGTGACACTTCTTGAAAAATCAGACTAGGACACATAATCAACAGAAAGTAAACAAATAGTTCAACCTTTCTATATTTAAAAGGAATACACTAAATATTCCAATCTAAAAGAAAGCATCAAGTTTTTAAAATAGCCTGTACACTAACAAGCAACACACCTTGAATATAACGGCACAAAACTTTGAATACTGTTGAGTACAGTGAGCCAGGTTTGGGAATTAAGAAACATATTAGTCACTACCCTCTGAAGTTGCTGCAATACGGATGATAGCTCCATTTTGATAGGACAAGGTCTGTAGCTAGAAGGTGATGTACTAGTATGAAGAAGCACTGACCGACACCAGACATTTTTACTCCAGAATATGAGTGTTGACAGAAGATACAGATTAAAAATTACTGATCTTTTCACAAAGAGATACAGTGTTCTATTTTTCAGTAGTTTTTGTTGTGGTAGGTGTTTGGCATGGGGTGCCTGGGTTTGAATCCCGGCTCTGTTTCTAGTTTCAGCTTCGTACAGCAGTTAATGGCTCAGGTAAACCTGGATTAAGTTCTGGACTCATAATTCTGGCCCAAGTTCTTTGTAGCATTTTGGAGTGAAATAAGATAGATGATCTATCTCTGCTTTTGTCTTTCTGCCTTTCATACAGAGTTGCTTAAGGACAAACACTTTTCTGATGTCTTGTATCATCAACTGATATGCAAGTGTGATATGTTAGTTTTTCTTTATTTATGTAAAGTGAACAAATTCTACCTGTTTCATACAGATTTAGGATTACAATGGGGCTTCCCACCCTACCCTACTTACTGCTTAAGTTCCCTACACAACCTCCTTTCTCCTTTTTATCCTCTTTTTTTCCCTTCCTTCCTTCTCTTTTATAATTCCTTCCTTTCTCTTTTTCCTTTTTCCTAATATTTACAATGACATACTTTCATTTCACTTTGCAATCATAGGCTTGATACTCCATGAGTTAAAATATCAACACATAACAAGTTGGAAAAAAAATCCCTACTATTCCCCAGGAGTGTAGACTAAGTCTGTATACAATAACCAAATCCCAGAATGCCAATTTTGCTTATTGATTACTTTGTGTATTAGTTATCACACATCAGGGAAAACATATGACATTTGCCTTTGGGGACTGGCTTATTTTACTAAGCATAGTGGTTTCCAATTGTATCTATTTAGTTGCAGATGACATGATTTCCCTCATTAGGACTGAATAGTATTCCATGGTGTGTGTATAGCACATTTTCTCTATCCAGTCATTCGTTAATAGACATTTGAGTTGATTGCATGCCTTTGCTGTTGTGAATTGAGCTGCTATAAGCATGGGGGTACAGATGCGTCTCTTTGGCTGATTTGTTTTCATTTGGATAAATTTCCAGGACTGAGATGGCTGGGTCACACGATAGATCTATTTTAAGATTTCTGAGGAATCTTCATGCTGCCTTCACAAAGTTGGAGTGGTTCAAATTCCCAGAAACAGTGGATTAGGGTACATTTTACTCAATATCTTCACAAGCACTGACTATTGCCTGACTTCTATATGATAACCATTTTATCTGGTGTGAGGAAAATACCTTATTGTGCTTATTTGCATTATCTTGAGGGCTGCTGAACCAGAGCATGTTTTTTGTATGTCTGTTGGCATTTGGGTTTCATCTTTTGAAATGTGCCTGTTCATGTCTGTTGGCTTTTTCTTAACTGGACTATTTGTTATTGAGGTTGAGCTCTTCATATATCCTGGCTATTGATCAGTTTTATAGTTTGCAGATATTTTCTCTAATTCTGTTGGCTGCTGCTTCTCTTTATTGGTAATTTTCTTTGCAGTGCAGTAGCTTCTTGGCTTGAGGTAGTCCTATTTGTTTAACTTTAATTGCCCATTCTTCTGGGGGCTTTCCCAAGAAGTGTTTGTATACACATGTATCTTTAGAGTGTTCTTGATGTTCTGCTCCAGTAGTTTGGAACCAGATTATAGATGTAGATCTTTGATCCATTTAAGGTTTGCTTTTACATAATTTCCATGGTAAAGGTCTTACTTCTTTAGCACAGGTAGATTATATTTTCAAACACCTTTGTTGAAGAGACTGTTTTTTCTTCCTGGGTTGATTTCAATTTACTTCTCAAAAGTTAGTTGACTGTAGATCTGTGTGTTGATTTTTCGCTTTTCTGTCCCATTGATTTTTATGTCTTTTTAGTGCTGGTATCAAGTTGTTCTAATTACAGCTGCCCTGTAGTTTATCTAAAAGAATGGTATTGTGATGCATTCAACTTTGTTTTCATTGCTTAAGGTTTCTTTAGCTATTTGGCAGTTTTTTAAAAAGATTTATTTATTTATTGGAAAGTCAGATATTCAGAGAGGAGGAGAGATAGAAAGGAAGATCTTCCATCCGATGATTTACTCCCCAAGTGAGTGCAACAATAGGCTGATGCTATGCCGATCTGAAGCCAGGATCCAGGAACTTCTTCTGGGTATCCCACATGGGTGCAGGGTCCCAAAGCTTTGGGCCGTCCTTGACTGCTGTCCCAGACCACAAGCTGGGAGCTGGATGGGAAGTGGAGCTGCTGGGATTAGAACCGGCGCCCATATGGGATCCCAGGGTGTTCAAGGCGAGGACTTTAGCCGCTAGGCCACGCTGCTGGGCCCTGTTTGGCAGTTTCTTATGTTTCCATGTGAATTTTAGTATCATTTCTTTTCTAGGTATAAAAACAATGTTGTAGGTATTTTGATGAGATTGTATTGAATCTCTAAGTTTGTTTCAATATTTCAGATAAATTTGACAATATTAACTTCACCAATCCATAAACATGGCAGATGTTTACATGTTTTGGTGTCTGTCTTTAACGTTTGACCCTTGTATTCATAGAGATGCCACACATCCTTGACTAAATTTGTTCCAGTATATTCAAATTTTTTTTGCAGCAGTGAATGGACTGACCTTGTAAGTTCTTTCTCTGCATTGGAATTGTTTCTGAATACAAATGCTATTGATTTTTGTGTGTAGATTTTATTTCCTGCAACTTTACATCAAACTCTTACAAGTTCCAATACTGTGTTATAGAGTCTTCTGGTTTCCCAGATAGAGACTCATGTCATTGGCAAACAGGGATGGCTTGACTTTCTCCTTTCTGATTCATATCCCTTTGTTGTTTTTTCTTCTCTAATGGCTCTGGCTAAAATTTCCATGACTTTATTAAGTAGCAGTGATATATGTGGGTACCCTTGTGTGGTTCTTCATCTTAATGAAAATGTTTTTGATGTTTCCCCATTCAATATGATGCTGGCATCGGGTTTTTTATACTTTGCCTTGATTGTGTTGAAGAATTTCCTTATACCCCTAAAAGATTTTTTTGTCCTCAAAGGATGGTGTATTTTATCACAGGCTTTCTCTACATCCATTTAAATCATCATTTGATTTTTCTTCAATTTGTTAGTGTGTTATATCACATTTATTGTTAGCATGAGTCATCTTTGCATATCTAATAAGTCCCATTTGATCAGGGTGCATGGGTTTTCTGATATGTTGTAGAATTCCATCAAATTGCCTGCTTGCTTCCTTGCTTTTGGATTTTTGCATCTGTGTTCATTGGGGATAATGGTCTATAATTTCCTTTCTTTATTGTATTTTTCTGGTTTTGGAAAATAAGCTCTTTGATTCACTAATATTATATATTTTTGTGTTGATATTATTTTATTTTTTCTGTTAACTTGACACAAAGTTTTCTGTATTTCATGAATTTTGATCTCTTATGTTGTCGTTTTCATTTGTTTTCAGAAATTTTTTGATTTCCCTTTTGATTTCTTCTATGATCCACGGTTCATTCTACAGCAGGAGACTCCTACTATCACAGGCTGTTAAAGCTCCTTTCAAGGTCATCATCCTGCTCCGACAGAGAGCAGGGGTGTTCTGGGCACCAGCCACCTCTGACTGCTCCACTTTAGTGGCTGTGCTGTCACACCTCCCTTTAGGGAATGTGGGAGACTGGAGTTACTTCTGTGTCTCCATTCCAAATACATTCACTGTCCCCTGCCAGGCCACCAGCCCTTACCAAAAGTTGATGGGAAACAGGCTTTTTTTTTTTTTTTTTTTTTTGACAGAAGCACCTAATCCTACGTGCCTGCACAGAGCCAGTTGTACACTAAAACTGCTATGGCATGCAGCCATATGAGCTTCACTTACGTAGGTTTAGCTTGTGCTTGTACCAGCAGGTCCAGGCCGCCTTTTAAAATGGTGGTTTCCCCCTGATGGTCTGGGCATTTTGTAGGAGAAGGGGAGAAGGAAGCATGCTTATCTGCAATGGAGACCCTCTAGAACCCTCCCTTGTTGTTTCTTCACAACCCAGGCCAGTGTAGTCTGTGAACCTACAGCAGGCGATGCCATCAGTGACTTTGCCACATATCTGCTCCCACCTCCCCAGTGTTCAGGTGGTGTCTCTCACTTGACGTGATGGTGTGCTGTGGCTCACTGCCGGCTACTGGCTGCCCTGCACTGCTGACTGCAAGTAGCATTTCTGCGTTCTGTCCTCTTGTCTCTGTTTGCTTTTGCTTCTTCACTGGAAAATTCTGTCAGACTTCTGGAAATGCAGTTCTTCCTCTGTTTTCACATCCTAGAACAGCCTCAGCTAGTGTGCCTATCCCCTCTTCATCCACATCGGATCAACACTAGATTTAGTTTTAACAGCACATCTATACTTCAGTTTTAATTAAATTATCCTTCATATTAGTTATGAGTCCATCTAGTTCATCAAAAAAATAAGATTTACTTAAATCGATTCTTCAATTGTGGCTTCCGGTCTTAGGAGTCAAATCATTTAGGACAAAGACATCTGTGTCTATGAGAGATGAGATTATCTTGGATGTCTTCCTGTACTTACAGTATTTATCAGAAATAAACCCTCTAATAAGCTTGTCAATTTAAAATCAAAGATAAGATATTTGAAAGCAGCAGCCTTGCCAATTACATTCACAGCATTATAATCTGTTTAGTTTTTATTAACTGAGAGGCAAAGAGAAGAGAGCCAGTTCTACTTGTTAATTCTCTTCCCAATTCCAGATGAGGCTGATATGGGTGACAAAGTTAGCTGCTAGCAATGGAATTAGGCTTCCCTGTGTTTGGGTTGGACCCAGTTACTGGAGCCATTGCTGCTGCGCATCAGAATCTGCATTCATAGGAGGCTGAATTGAGGCATCAGACCCTGATGTTCCACTCAGGCTCTCTGATGTTGGACTCAGTTGCTCTAACCAGTGTCATGAGTAGACCATACAGTTGTCCCTTGCTAGATTTTTAAGGCACTAATCCACCACCTCAGAATACCTTTATGAATCTTTTCTGATAGAACAAATTTATTTTTGTAATTTAAAGAAGCCCTTCACTGCTTCCTTCAACCCACAATGTCTCTACAAACTGTTATTAAAAATTTTACAGTCTCATAAATTGGATTTCCACAAACTAGAAAATTGTTTCGACTTTAGTTTGTATGTAAGAGATGATTCTTCCCTTCATGTCATTTACGTAATACATGTCTTTTTATTACTTTCCAGGATACAGTTTTGTAATTATAGGGATTCCTCCTTTGCTCCTTGCTTTTCTGCACCTCCCTTTTGCACTCCCACCGTTACCCAACCCTCTGCTTCCCACCATCTTTCCCTCCATGTTATCACAGTGGTATAGTCCTTTAGTAATAGTTATAAGTTTAACATTCTGCTGTTTAAGTGTATCATGGTATTGTAGGTATAGGCAAAAGTAGTAAATCTAGTATCATACTGTCAAGGCATATTTAAGTGTTTCACTGGGAGTTGTTCATTTATTCAGGAGTAGAAATTCCTACTACAGGGCCCAGCAGCATGGTCTAGTGGCTAAAGTTCTCGCCTTGAACACCCTGGGATCCCATATGGGTGCCGGTTCTAATCCCAGCAGCTCCACTTCCCATCCAGCTCCCTGCCTGTGGTCTGGGAAAGCAGTCGCAGAAGGCCCAAAGCCTTGGGACCCTGCACCCCTGTGGGATACCCAGAAGAAGTTCCTGGATCCTGGCTTCGGATCGGCATAGCATTGGCCGTTGCACTCACTTGGGGAGTAAATCATCGGATGGAAGATCTTCCTCTCTGTGTCTCCTCCTCTCTGAATATCTGACTTTCCAATAAATAAATAAATCTTAAAAAAAAGAAATGCATACTGCAATGATTCTTCATTTCCCAGTATACTAGTCTCCATTATACAGTTCATTCATGAGAATATATGTATGTATTTATCCACATATTTTATATTTTGCATTATGGTTGTTTTAAATCAGAAATAACATGGCATTTGTCTTTTTGAGACTGCTTGTTTCACTGAGCGTAATGGTCTCCACTTGGGTCTATTTTGCTGCAAATGGTAAGATTTCATTCTTTTTTTCTTATGGCTGTGAAGTATTCCATAGGGTAGTCTTAGTGTGGAAGTGGAATATACACAGAACAAAGTTAAGCCCATGTACTGAGTCTGCTGTGTGCGAGCTCTGATTGAGTATAGTAACTCATGCCTAGGAGGGTAATCAGATGAAGTATGATGTATGTAAGGTAGATACAAGCCAAGAAATAACCCCAGATGATGATGATGGCGGTAGCTGGTGGTAATTACTGCCTGACAGCTTTGAGGAAGCTAACATCAGCATGTATGCATTGGAGGATTTGTACTTGCCCTTTACTGCAATTTGAATAATCACCACCAAGCTCACTATCCAGGTCCTTATGATTTATTCACATAACCTTTCTCTACTCTGTCATGTTTGAAATATGATCAGTTTCACAGTCTGAAAGTCCGTTTACCAACAAATAAAGTATACTCACCGGAGACCTTGATTGAGTAGGAACACAGTCTAGCGTGGGTCTGTAACTTGACCCAGGCCCTGGCTGTTGCAGGCTTTGAGGGGTGTGAACCAGAGATGAGAGCTCTTGTTGTCTTTGCCTCTATCTCTGACTCTCAAATAATAAATGTTCCATTAAGGAAATCTGAGGAGCTGTACCACATTGGCTCCATGGTGGCTATTGAGTTAACTGAGGTTCTCTTGGAAAATGGAAAATTAATTTTTCAATAGCTATAGCACAAATGTTAAGCTGTTAGAAATTGTTTCAAAGCGTTCAGCTTTCTGATTCCTTTGCTTAATGAATTGGGCTTTATTTAGCTTCACGGAAACTCTTTATCCCACTTGTCCAAGTCTTCATTGTCTTGTGCTTGTCTTTCATGCACTTACGTGGCTCCCTGAAGAGCTTCCTGCCTAGAAATCAGCACAAAAAGGGAAACGTCACTTGGTTTCTTTCAAACCTAAGGAACTTTCTATTTTCAGACCCACAGACCCAGAAGGGAAAGAGAAGTTGGTCAAACACCAGTGGGAAGCCCACTTCAGATCTCTGCTGTTAGTGCAGCATTATTTTGCAGTAGTTCAAAGAATACGTGTTACATAGTAGACATTCAATAAATATTTGAGTGAATTAACACACTCAAAATTTGAGTTGATGTTTCATGTGTTCCTTTGAGATGATGAAGATAGATTTCAGAATAAAATATAGCACTTTTTCTCATCTTTCGACCTCTGACTGCATTCTCTTTCTATCCATTCACCTTCATTAAACCTCAAGGGTGAATCAGACTTCCCCTTGTTCTCGATTGCATCAGCAACTCTATTTCCTCATTGTTATGATATCTTAAATTCAGCTGAAGTCTGACAACATTTGAAACTAGCTTAGTGGAGCTGGGAAGCAAAGGAGTATTGCCTCCTGCACACTGTGCTGAAAGCAAGAAAGTGCAGAATCAGGATGCTAATGGCTGGAGAAAACTGGAGAGTGTTTCTGACAGCAGGTTTTAGTTAATATCCAGGAGCAGTAGCACTGTTGGTGTAATCGTTATTAAAGTGGTAGCACTCCTAGTATGTCAGGCCCCTTCTCCCGGAATAGCTGAGCTTTTAGTTGCTAATACACAGTAAACATGAGTAAATGGTAATGGAAGTAAAGAGGCTGTTAATTTTCATTATAAAATACACTAGAAAAAAATTTAAATGGAAGAAATCTGTTGTCAAAGTCTACCTTTATGGTCATTATTGTGGATACTTCATTATCATTATCATTATTATTCAGTTCCATAGGCTCTGGGATTTCCCTTTCCACTCCTCAAATCCCTTTCCCCACACCAATTTTCTCCACATTATTACAATGTTATAGTATTTCACAAACAGTCCTAGGTCTGCCATTATGCTGTATAAACATATCCTGATATTTTAGGTAGGGACAATGGCAGAGAGTCCAACATTCTATTGTCAAGATATACTTAACAGTTTCATTGGGAGTCCATCTTTGATTTGGAAGTAGATGTGTACTGCATCATATCTTCACCTCTGGATATGATATTCCTATTACATTTACTATATACCCTTAAATGAGAAGTCATAAAACAAAATCAAGAACAGGAGAAAAAATAGGAAATTTATACTAACATGAAGTTAAATAACATCAGAGAACAAGGAATCTTCCATCTGTTGGTTTACTCCGCAGTGACTGCAATACATGGGGCTAAGCTAGGCTGAAGCTCTCTCCCACATGGGTGGTAGAGGCCCACGTACCTAGGCCATCTTCTGCCATTCCCAGGGGCATCCAGTGGATGCTCATTTGAGATGTCAGCATTGTAGGGGATGTTTAACCTATGCCATAATGCTGGCCACTTTTTTCTCTTAAGTTTCAGTACATTATCAGTTAAAGTTGTAAGTAGTCAGTGATGGAACCTGGCCACCTCATTCCAAATACTTGACAGCCACTCTGTTGTGTCTCACCTCCTTATGTGGTGTCAGTTGCAACAATAGCAATACTTTTCCCTGGGCTGTTTTTATTTTGTTTCTTTAGCTCATTGAAGATTATGTACTTGTGTATGTTTTTGATTCTTTTACATTCAGAACTGCTTTTGTGCTTGGCCATGTATTTGAGTAAAATATGTACAGGCGCATTTTATGTACAGGTGCATTTTTACTAATCCATCAATTTTCATAATTTTGTGTAAAGAAGATAGTTCACAATTTAGATGAAGCAGAACTGGGTTTGAAAACCAGAAGAGGCATTATGGTATCAGATATGATTTCTTATCTTGAATGGTGCCTACCTAGCACATAATAAATTGCTTCATCTTTAAGTATAAATGGAAAACAAAACAGAAGTCACCTTAAGTCTTACTTCTTCATTTATCTCTTAGAAGGAGTTGAGATGGAGAATAAGACAAGAAGATGGAGGTAGTGATAACAGAAGGGGGCGACGGCCGGAGAGCATATTACAGAAGATGTATGACTCCGTCAGATAGGAGATAGGGAGGGGGCAATGGGACAGAGATCCAGGTTTGCGTTTGCTTTGAACACGTCAGAGTGAAAAGAGAGCTCAGCATGAAAATGAAACATCAGAGGAGAGGAGAGCTTTGGTGACTTTTATCTTTGTTAATATCAGTCCACATTCATTTTATTCTGCAAATGCAATGACGGGTGAGACTTGTTTTCTTAGAGTTTGAACTGACATCAAGGGCTGGAGACTTTTCCTAGTATTTAAAAAAAAACCATAAAATGCATGCTCTTAATTTATCTAATGCCTAAGAGCTTGGTCATAATGAGTTAGTTTATTTTCTTAAAAATCTATTTGAGATTGTTTCTCGGACTTTTGGCTAAGATCAAGTGTAAAAATCATACAGATCTCTCATAGTGGGAGAGATCCAAACACGAACCAACATCACAGCCTGCCAGGGTCTGCGTCGGCAGGGAGCTGGGAACTGAGAGCCAAAGCTGGGGATTGAACTCGGATACTGCAAAATGGGAGGCAGGACATAAATGTTCCATCATTTTAAACTCTAGGTGAGATAGCAACTCATGTTAGTGCATAATGAGCTAATTTAAATATGAGAACAAACATTCAGACCCTATACCTGATTCTAACATCTGCCATGGAGTCCACTATTCTCCATTCAGCCTCTTTACCTGCGTTTAGTGTGTGGAGCTGAAAGACCGGAGCTGAAAGACCAGAGCTGCATGTTAATCATGAGGCCATTGCACAGGGTCACTACAAGTGCCAGATATGCAAGCCAATGCTTTAAGTAATGTAGAGGGTAAAGTCCCATGTCCATCAGAGATGGGTTGAGAAGTATGAGGCTTGCCATTAACAAACTTTTCTGGTTAACTGAGGAGCACTCGCTGCTCCCAGATGGTGAGCCAATATTTGAAGCATAAAACTATAATTAAACCTCATTCATTTTTTCTTTGAAAGCACTTAGGGATCATGAAATTAGTGCTTCTGTTTCATCATTATGAATATAAATTCCAGTCATCCTTGCAAATTATGGAAGTAATGGCTCATGGAGAGCTCATGTTGAGAAAGTCTGTGAGACATTGTTGGTCTCTGAGGGTAATGTGCCATGGTGGAGATGCTGCTGGTGGCAAAAACTACATATTTATAAGAGATGGGCACTAGAAGCTATTTCTCATAAGGCACCATTGAAATGCCTGCTTGAACTAACTTGTAAGCTTAGAACACTGAATTCAGCTGTCTGCATCTGGGTCTCAAGGTACAATACAAGAAGATCCACTAGAATTGAATTTTCCCTTTTAAGGTACATACTTTGGTAGCCACCTGTGATTCATGGCCTATCTGACGCTAAGCTGATGCTGGCTCATTTAAGGGAACATTCAGATTTCCATGGTAGCTGTAATGGATTTATGTTTAATTCCATGGGAGTTTAATAGTTTGGTGTGGGAAAGGACTAAGACTTAGTGATATGAAGGAAGAGAAATGAAGGGGGATGGTTGGTGCCCAATAATCCAGGGATTACTGGTTATAAAGATTCCTTAAATCTGGGGATTATGAAAGGTAAGTCAGGAAATGGAGACAAGTTACTCCAGAGTATACTGTTGAGCAGGTCCCACTGTGAGTAACTGGGGGTGTTTTCCTGGGACTTGCTGAGGTTCTCTGTGGTGTGCAAATGACAAATGTCCTACCCTATGATGGGAAGACAGGTAGTGACTCCCATCCTCTGTCAGATGCTTGGCCTTGGGATTGTCCAGTCCACAGTATTTTCTGGAGCACCCAAGCTAAACAGGCTCTCAAGTGCTTGAGAAAGCCTCTGGCAAGGCAAAGAGAACCACAAACCTTCAATGGGAAGTTGTCATTAGGCAGGCAGCTACCTTGATTGCTGGTGAATGCAGCTCATCTTAGAGAATTCTTGATTATTTATTATAGCAGTTACATGTGTTAATCCCAGAAAGTTCAGAGAACAGAGAATACTCCACAATTCCCTCATCTTAACAGATCAATACTTTTTTCTTTTGTCCCTGTGATTTTTCATGGTTGATGTGAAAAAGTGAAGTGATGGAAATTCCTATACCTGATAGGCAGGTGTCTTGGTGAAGGACAGAGAGCGCAGTCTGCTTTCAGATTGGACTGGAGGCTGGGTCTCCTTTTTTAATTCACTACTCCATGTTCTGGTAAGATGTGGGTATGGAATTTTCAAATGTGAAGTTCCCCTAAACAAATCACTTTTAGGCAGCATGACTACCTGGATTCTTGTGTATTGGAGAAACAAATGATTTCTTCAACCTCCTATAATGATGATCTTATTGGACCAACTGTATTGTCACCTTAATTCATTCAACTCTTCTTGATAAAAGACAGCCAAGGACACCTTGGGCTTAGAGGTGACAGATAAGAGGCTGGATCTGATTTTTTGGACTTGTTTACTCATTCCATTGCATGTACACTTAGTTGGTTTTCATTTTCTTCAGCCCCACTCTTAGACACATAAGCTAATAGCTACCCAGGCACCTTAACATTCCCCCTCGAAGGTTAAAAAATCGTGTGGGGGTACATGGATGAAGATATACGTCTGTATCTTTTCCAAGGTGACATATGAGTAGAGAGGTACTTTATGAATATTCCTCACTAGCTGTCTGCCCTATGGTGTTTGAGGGTAGCCTCAAAAAATATTGCTTGTATAGTCCAGACGAGTAGTCACATTGTCTAGTAGGATAGGCTGGAATTCCTGCCTGATAGCCACCTTCAATTAGGCAGCTTTTATTCTGCTAGAGACAAAATAAACAGGGAAATTAAAGATATAATATAAAGACAAGTAGTATGAATATGGAAGCTATAGGATCAATGAGTGGCAGTAGCCACTATTTCCATGATCAGATGTTGGGCCAAAAATTTCAGCCTTATTCAGTCTGGTCCTGGAGTGATCTGGCCCTATACAGCAAAGTGAGCAAGATTTGGTACCCGTCTAGTTCAACTCAAAATCATTTTGTTGCATTACATGGCTAACTCGTTGGACATTGGTTAGCTTGTGAAGCTACTTGCCTGCTATGAAAAGCTGGATATAGTGACCCACCTCAGGGATGCAAGTATTCTTCCCAGAGCCAGACTTAGTTCCCTATGTGTGAGGATAAACACTAAACGCTTTACTTCCTGACCAGGTGTGATGTTTTTTTTTTTTTTTTCCAGTAGGTTCATTCTGCTGGAAACATAAGGGGGTTAATCCAATACTCAAACTGGAGTCTTAGGTGAGGCAACAGATAAGCAAATCTATAAAATGTATTAAGTTTGTCCTCACCAAGAAATGGACTTATTTCTGTGAGGGCCTGCCCAAACAGATACAGCACTATCTGTAAAACCTTGTGGCTGTTCAGCTTGCTATTGCTTTATATACCTTGTTACTATTTTCCATTATACAAATTTGTAGGTATAGCGATTATTCCTCCCTTTTCCCCTCATTCACTTTCCACTTTCCTGTCCCATCATTTTCCTCCATATTATCATAATAGTATAGTCCGTTAATATCAGTTGTAAGTTTAAATTTCTGCTATTTAAATGTATGATGACATAGTAAGTATAGACAAAGGCAATAAAACTTAGTGTCACACTGTACAGGTGTTTTTAAATGTTTTATTGGAGGTCCTACTTTCATTTGGGAATAGACATTCACTGCAAAACTTCTTTACTTCCTGGCATGATAGTCTCCAATTTACAATTCATATGTGGGAATATTTGTGAATATTTGTTTGCTTTTATATTTATTTTGTGCTTTTCATAAAGGTTGCCTAGATCAGAGAGATCATGATATTTGATCTTTTGGGACTGCCTTGTTTCACTAAGAATGATTTTCATTTGGGACAATTTTGTTGCAAACAGTAGAATTTCATTCATTTTTATGGCTGTGTAGTATTCCATCAAGTAGATGTACCACATTTCTTTATCCTTTCCTCTTTTGATGGGGTATCTGGGTGGTTTTCATGTCTTTGTTATTGCAAATTGTGCTACTGTAAGTGTAGGGTTGCAGGTTACTTTATAGAATGCAGATTTTATTTCTTCTAGACATATTTCCAGGAGTGGGATAACTGAGTCATGTAGTAGATCACTTCTCAGTTGCCTGAGCACTCTTCATACTAACTTCCATAGTGGCTGCACTAGCTTATACCACCACCAACAGTGAAATAGGGCAACTTTTCCCTATATCCACACTGGCAGTTGTTGGTGATGATTTCTTTATGTAGTCCATTCTCACTGGAGTTAGATGGAGCCTCAGTGTGTTTTTAATTTGCATTTTACTAATAGCTAGGGAACTTTACCATTTTTGATGTGTCTATTAGCCATTTGAATTTCATCTTTTCAAAAATGTTCATGCGTTTTGCCCATTTTTTCTTAAGATTTATTTATTTTTATTGGAAAGGCAAATTTACAGAGATATGGAGATACAAAGAGAAAGATCCTCCATCTTTTGGTTCACTCCCCAAGTAGCCACAATGGCTGGAGCTAAGCTAATCCGAAGCCAGGAGCCAGGAACTTCTTTCTGGGTCTCTCTCGTGGGTGCAGAGCCCCAAGGCTTTGGGCTGTCCTCAACAAATTTCCCAGGCCACAAGCAGGGAGCTGGATGGGAAGTGGAGCAGCTGGGGCATGAACCAGTATCCAAATGGGATCCTGACATGTGCAAGTGAGGGTTTAGCTGCTAGGTTATAACAAGACCCTGCCCATTTCTTAACAAAGTTGTTTGTTTATTTGGTTTCTGAACTCGCCCTGTTTTTAAATCTATTTAAAGGTAGTTGAAGGAAAATAAAAACTGACAAGGGAGAGAGTCACACACTTGGTAATATTCAGGTAGGAGTTAAGGCACAAGATGATCATGTCCACCAAGCCTCCTCCCAGTTTGTGATGGTGCAATGGGGAGGTGGACAAATCTTAGAATTGCAGCTTCCTGGAACCTCTAAGACTGATCTGATGATTGACCCTAAGACTGTCAGTGGGTCTTAGTTCTGCAGAATGTTCTAGGACTTTACTTAATGAGGGAGACTCAGAAATGAAACAGCAAGTGGGAACTAGCCCACAAACCTGTGAATCTGGTCCCATAATTGTGTTCAATATGAGCAACAAAGAGTGACATGAGAATTTAAAGTCTAGATTTCTGTTTTTTTCTTGCAAGATTAATTTCTCATGGCTTGCTTGGCTTCTGGCTGCCAAGACAACTTAGAGCCCCTGATAAAGGTCATGACATTCTAGTTAAGGAACACTTGGATCATTTTCCATGGAAGAAAAAAGTCCAACTCTTAGTGTTTCTCATGAACCCTCTAACATGAGTGTGGGCAAATGAGTTAGCAGAGGGCCAGTTATCTGCTTAACTCTGAATGGAGGGCACATTGTTTCCTCCTCCCCCACCAGGACACCCAGCAAACAGTGGGAGAAGCTCAATTTTCCCAGAATAAAGAGTTGAAGAAGAAGAGAGAGGAAGAAATCTATTGTCCCTACTGAGTCTGGCTCAGTAAGCTGACAAGGTGCCAACTTGACTCAGTGACTGGAGCACATGTTGCGTCCTCCTTTCTCCCACACCAAGGTGCCTGGTGACCACTGGGGAAGCTCCATCTTCCCAGAATAAGGCCTGAGAAAGTTGGTTGGGGACAGGATTCCCACTTACAATCTATCCCTCCTTCCTTTCTCTGCTCGCACCATGGATGGATAATGGGTATTTCTTCTAGTTGGATCAGAAGGCTCACAGGCAGTGGAGCCCCTGTAGCCTGTGATGGCAGGAACACTGTGACCTGTGACTGTGAGAATCCTGTGACTGCCCAGTAGGCATGCATGCAGTAGAAAAAGCAAAACATACTTTACTGGCTAAAATGAAGAAAGGGTAATCCAAGTCCTTAAAGATGAAAACTGTCCTCTCAGCATATTGCACTTAGAGAAACTCAGGGGAGGGAGGGATGAAGGGGAAATTCCAGAGTCTATGGGATTGTGTCCTAAAAAATAAATGTTAAACACCAAACTTTCCCACAAACAAAAACTGAACCTCTGGTTAGAAATCCTGTTTCAGATTAGAGGACTTGTATTTGATCATCTACTCCAGTTCTGAACTCTAGCTTCTTGCTAACATGCACTGAGTGGGGTAAAGGTGATGATCAGGTAAGTGGGTTTCCATCACACGGGGGAGACCTATATTTAATCCTAGCTCCAGGATTTGGCCTTGGGCTCCTGCCCAGTTCTAGATGGGAGTAACATCTGTTTTCCTGTTTGTATGCAAGCATTTCTGTTTCTCTGCTTCTGAAATAAGTATATATTTTTTTGAAGTTAGCAATTCATTTTTTATTGAATTGTTTGCACCTATTGATGCTACTATTTATTATTTTCCATGATACGGTTTGTAGATATAGGAAAAAGCATATTTTATGACAATTAGGAAATATACAAGTACTTCTAAAAGTATTAATATAAACATGTAAGTATTCCCAAGCAATTTCATTGTCTGTATTTTTTGTATTTAGGATCAAACATTTATTTGAATAAATAGTATAAGAATGTTAATTATTGGCTATCACTCTGCTTTCTGGAGACACCCCATCTTCTGGAGCCGTTCCAATAGTTGAATTTCCCTTTTTTCTTACTTTCATGTTCACTTGTTCACTTTACAAATAAAACTTCTAACTGCAAAATAAAAAAGTTATTTTTTGAGTCAGCATATATTTACTAAGAGTAATAGCATTTTACAATTACTTTGATTTTTGTTACTGTTGCTACAACTCTACAACTCCTTAACATTTGCTGTTGTTCTTTTTTTCATGTGCCTCAATGTGAATAAGTTCTCAGCTGAATGTGCTCCCATCCACTCAGTTAATAATGATTCAGTGTTAGCATGTGTCAGCTATCCTTTATGGAACATTTTTCTCCTTGACTTGTATAGTAACATCTTTGTGGGCTTGTTTTGCATTAAAAGAAAAAATATCTTTAAATCCATTTTCTATGGTGTGCAGGGCTGGTAATTAGTGGGGGCCTGAGGATGCGGGCTTATCGAAGGAGGCTGAGGCATAACACCAGCAGAGTATGTGGGGACCTGGGAGCTCCCATTAAGGCAGGCAGAGTGAACCTGGGGACTTCCCCATATGCTTGGTCCTGGGCAAAGTAAGAGGAGGGGAGGGCCCAGGTCAGCATGCTGGCCTGTAGGCTAGGGCACCAGGCCTGGAGAACTTCAATGGGCCTGGATCTTGGGTGTGGGGAGGGGTAAGGCACTAAGCTGGCACAAGTACGAGGAGCTTGGGACTCTGGTGGGCAGGCAGAGCTCTGGATCAGCATACTACCTGTTGGGCTTCCAAAGGCTGGGCTGGAGGACCCATGTACTATTGGGCACATGGATTTTGGATTGATTAGGGAGATGGGCAAGAGGATCTGCCGGAGGGAAGACTTGCTGTGGGAGTGTGTTGAAGGTGAGGAGTGACTTCCAATGAAAAGGCCACTGTCCTTGCAGGTAAGCAAGAGGAAATATTCCTGATGGCTTGAAGTGGAGAGGCTGGAGAACACTTATGGGTCAGACAGATGCACCAGCCCATATGGGAGACCTGAGCTGCGCTCGTTACCATGGAACACTTCTGATTACCACACACCAGCCCATACAAACGCTAGGGCTGGGGGCTTACCTGGCAGGTATAGACTGTAGTACCTGACAGTGAGTGTCAGAATAGGTGATGGATAATGTTAGGCTGGGCCATGACACTAACCAGCACACAAAAGAACTGGGTCCAGGGATAGATTCTGTGGGGGATATGTGGGCCTAACCCTGTGGAATTGCAAATTCTGCTGGTTAGATCAAGAGTTGGGGATAGTGATGGGCTGAGCTAGACATGATCATGGAGCCCACTGATGCTCAGGAGGCTTGAAACAGGCTGGGAAGGTCCAGGCTGCAGTGCCCTTATGTGCACCCTGGTGTGGAACAGGCCAGGCTGCAAAATCCACCAGCTCAAACAAAGGCCAGGATGGAGGGGGCAGGCTATGCTGGGCAAGGGCCTAGCATCTCCTGGCAAGAGTGAAATCTGGGTCTGGGAGTAGGGCTGCTAGGGGAGCTTGCAAAACTCCCTTGGTGGGCCATAGCTCCTGCTGGTGTACATGTGGTTCAAGCCTGGGCATTGGGCAGGCTGGGCAAGATAGCTTCACCCATTGGCAAGTACGTGGATTGGTTTTGGAACAAGGCAGACTAAGCCATTGGCAAATGCAGGAGCCAGGCTGAGTGCAGGTGATGCCTAGCTAGGCTATCACATCCACTGGTTTGCATGGATCAGCAATGGGAACAGACTGAGCAGGACTGGTTACAGCATCCACCAGTGAGGGTTGGAACTGGGGGCTAACTGAGTCAGGTCAGGCTACAGAATCCAGAGGAAAAGGCTAGGACAGATGAGGGGCTATGCCAAACTGGATCAGAGTAACCACTGGCGTATGCAAAATCTGTGACTGGGAACAGGCCTGGTTGGGGAATTCAGGGGAGGTCTCAGCTGGGTGGTGGTTCCCACTGGTGAGCATGAGGGCCAGAGTAGGGACTGCAGTCTGATCTGGTCATGATTACAGTGTCCTTTGGCACAAGTGTGAAATAGTTCTAGGATGTGCCAGTCTAGGCTAGATTGCAGCACTCACTGGTGCTCATGAGAACCAGGGTGGGTGGCAGATAGGTTTGGCTAGGCCAGTGCCCCTTTTGAAACATGCACGAGCTATGTCTGGGTGTGTACCAGGCTTGGCTGGGCTGTAGTATCCAACAATAAGAACCAGAATGGGTGCTGGCCAGTCAGGAAGTGCCACTGTTCCTGCTAGGACAGGGGTAGATTGAATCAGGCTGGGTCATGAGCCCACTGGTATGCATGAGATCTGGCATTCGGAGAGGTTCTGATGGAGTAGCTTGGGGAAATCCTATGTTAGGACACAGTCCCTCAGGTAAGCACCAAGAACCAGGGCTGGGAATAGCCCAGTCCAGGCTGGGCGCAATCCAGGTTGGGCCAGTTCATATCACCCATGGCAGATCCGATAACTAGAACTGGATGCAGAACAAACCAGGTCGGACTGTAATACTAGTCAGTTCATTTAAGTGCTAAGACTGGGGACGGGCTGGGTTAGATTAGGCTATAGTCCCCACCGGTGTAAGCTGGAACTGGGATGGGTCGCACTATAGCACCCACCCACTGGCAAATGCCAAGGTGAGGCAGGCCATGTCAGAATGGGTTGCAGTGCCCAGGCTGCAACTCCTGCTGGTTTGTGTGTAGGCTGACTGTGTGGTGGGGAGGATCAGGCTGGGCTCCAATACCCATTGGTATGCATAGGAGATGGGGCTGGAGACAGAACTGAACGAGCAATGGCAACTACCAGTGTGCATTTAGGCTAATGTGGGTGACAGACTGAACCAGACCCTGTGTTGGCAAGTACACCTAAGAAGCAGGTCTGGGATCACTTCAGATGAGCTTTCTTTGTGGATTCCCCCAACTAAACTGCTTGATTCAGACCTCCAACCATGGGGAGAATTGTAGGTTCCATGATCTGAACATGGAGTATATGTTCACTGAGGGGAGCTGGGCCCTTCAGTGGCTTAGACAGAGCAGTGGGCAGCATATCCAGATGCACATGGATAATATGGCAGTCCATTTGAGCCTGCAGAGTACATAGGACAGAACAAATTGATCAACTACCCCAGCCAAAAGTTGGGCAAAGAGACACTCTAAGGTGGACTATGTCAGCCAGTGGATCATGGAGGGATTTCATTGTGCTTGGAGTAGCGAGATTTGCAGCATTTCAGAACTATTGAGCTATCAAAACCACTTGAGCAGGACTCTCGGAGCATGCCCCATATTGGGGACCCTGGGATGGCTTCGCGTGGCTGTCTCCCATCTCAAGTTATGGAGGCGCTTAGGAGGCTGGATGTGGTTTCTCTTATTTCCTCCTTTCCCCTAGATACAGGAAGACAAAAAAAAAAGTGGAAACAGTGATCTCACCCACTTGCCTCTAATCCTTGATCCTTCCCACCCTAGTCAATTATGTAAACGCCATAAAAATAAAATAAAAAATCAGTTTTCCATCAGTGTTTGAAGTCACTGCATATATATAGCTTTCTTTTTAAAAAGAGACTTATCTATTTGAAAGGCAGAATTTAGAGTGATGGAGAGACAAATGAATTTTCCAACTGTGATTTACTTTCTAAATGGGCACAGTGGCCAGAGTTAGGTCTGTGTGAAGCCAAGAGTTTTCTCCAAGTCTCCTCTGTTGGCTTCAGGGTTCTGAGAACTTGCGCCATTTTGCATTGTTCTGCCAGGAACATTAGCAGGAAGCTGGAATAGAGGTGGAATATCCGGGGCTCAATGTGGCACCCATGTGGGATGCTAGCATCATGGGTAGTGGTTTTACTCACTGTGCCACAGTGCTGACCCCATATATTCACAGTTCTAAATCTTCATAAAGCTTTTTATTTATTTTTTTTTCTGAGGAAACCAAGATGTGGTTTGTACAGCCTTGGCAATTTTGCCTTTTTAGATTTGGAAGAAGTTATCAATTCGTTTTGGTTGTTACACTGGTCTCAAATCTCTTAAGAATCTCCAGTATACACGCTGCCTTTCCTTTGACTGTAAATCAAGGGCTTCCCTTCAGTCAAGCCTGTGGGCTGAGCCATTTACATGCCTTGCTGCACACAGGTGGCAGCTCCCAGCTGGGCAGTAGCTGAAAGCTCCAAAACTTGCAGCTTCACAGCTGGAGGCTGCCAGCCTTTCTATCCATCCTCAGCTAGTGGTGCTGTGCTGTCTTTGCAACCTAGAGTCAATTTCACCTAACTCTTTCAGCACCTTGGGCAGCCAGAAACAGAGGTGAAGTGAACTGGAGGTACGCGTGGGGACTAGAAGAGGAGAGGGTGAGATGGTCTAGAGATGGGGTCTAGTTGGTGAGCCAGCCCCAGGTGTACCCACTGCAGCTTTAAGAATGAAGCTATTCAAATGGCAGGGCTGTATCCCACTTGTCTCTGACAAAAATAGCAGGAATATGTCTTGTAGGGATTGCATATTTGTGCTGGTTGCAGGTAACAGCTTACATATATTACTGTTTGCACCTCCAAGTATCAACCACATGCTTATGCGAACAGGGATAACTTGATGCGGAAGGTAGGGTGAGATTAAAAATGCTATACAAGTCTTCAAGATAGGAATATTGACATCTTATTTTTCCCCATTCTATAGTTTCATCATGCAGGAAAAGCACCCATCATGATAGCAATTTGCATCGATTATTGCCAGTGTCAATTTTTCAGATTTCATAGGCTTGGCTTCCCTTGTCCTTGTTTTAGGATGTTCCTGTGTTTTAAATTTTATTTGTCATAGGCATTTGCAGTATCACCTTTATTATTTCAGTCACATTTAGCACAGCATGGACACACACACACAAATACATATCTAATATGCTTTTATAAATCTTCAACTAGAACCTGTTGTATAGTAAATTATCCAAGCTAGCAATCCCAGAGTTCTTTTGTAACAGGGCTCTGAAGGTGATAACGGAGCAACTCGTCTGAAGGTTTCATTTACTGAAGTTCCTAATGTTAGCATTCACCACGTGTTCATTCCGTGTTTCTGTACTCAGTCAAGAGCTATTCAGCTTCCACAGAGTACTTTTGCCACTAACAAGCCAACGCATTATCTTTTTAGATGTCTCATTTCATTCTTTCACTGTTGCAGTAACCTAACTGGAAGCCTGTAACAGCCAGGCTAGTCGATTGGGCAAATAGCTGTCTTCATAACTTTCCCAGGAAAAGAGCTTTCTTGCCAAGTATTTCAACTGATCTTATCTAATTTCTTCATTGTGGTTGATCTTTCCTGGCTGGTATTTTCTTTTGTGTTTTATCTATGTTGTTTGAACTTTCTAGGATACCTTGCCTTTCTTTAAGCAAAATGTATTAAGGACATTTAGAGTTTTCATGAACAAGTTTAATCTGTATCAATGTGAAAGAAGAGAGACCTGGACTGGGTTCTTTCTTTGGTTCTTAGATGATCTGGAGCCTGAAAGATTTTGAATTAAAAAGCCATTTTTTTAAGGTTTTATATTCCAGCATTTCTGTTAACTTTTTACATTTTCATATAATTTATTTTGGTGCCACATTAACTTTTATGAATTTGAATAACAAGGAATTGAAAGTCTTTCAGTAACTGAGATAATCCAAGAGGGTTAATGTTATAGAAAGAATTCTTTTTTGGCACTGGAATGTAATTTTGTGATTTCATTTAAATGTTTGAGACTCTGGAAAGGCTCAGTGTTTCTTTACAAATAATGTCACCAACCCTGTAGAACGCTAGGGAAACAGCTTGGTTCTCCTGTCTCGCCATCTCGCTTCAGTACATCCATTCTCTCCATGATGTTGGGAACAGATTGTAATGTTCTCAAAGTACAACCAAAGTTCTGTACTTTTCCTTCTGTCTCCATATTCATTCCAAATCAACTTTTATGGGGGAAGGTAGAATATTAAATGTTCTGATTTCAACTGGGGGACTATATTTTTGTAATGATCAGTTTGCTCACATTTTACCCCGAAAATAAAACAAAACAAAACAAAACAAAACAAAACAAAACAAAACAAAACAAAACAAAACAAAACAAAACAGCATGTGACATCAGGATGCTGGGAGGAAGTTTCTGCACTGATAGGAGGTACAAGATCCAAGTTGGGCACATAGGCAGGAGTTCTAAAAGTGGAGTAGCTGGATCCCCAGCTCAGATCCTGCTGCAAAAGCACCCGGGTCCAAGAAACGCTGCTCTTCTGTCACTTTTGATTTACTTGACCTCTAGATTTCTTTCTGCTTTTGTGTAGTTGCTTGTAAATTCATGTGTTGGAATAAGCATTTGGATGAGTGTAGATTGCAAACATGCAGGGTATTTGAGGGGGTAGAGAACTTACGGCTTCACCAGTCCCCACTTGAATAGCCTATTCTTCCTAGAACCTGGTGCTGACTGGAAGAGTAACAGGTAGCATCTTAGAAAGTAAATGACTATTTAACAGCTGCTTTGTCAACTAGGAATAAAGACAGGATTTTTATTAGGACCTAAAATCTATCCTAGTGCCTGACGAAAACAGCTAAACTACTCACCCAGAAAGTCTTACAGTAAGAAACCCACAATTGCTTCATGTAAGCCTGACTCATGCTGCTGGGTCGAGCCCAGATTACAATCCAGGAAAATGGAGAGGATCCTTGTTCACTGTGTGTGCAGGGTGTTACAGCTCCTTCTACTCATTGCATTGGCACAGGAGGCACAGGAATTCCAAGACTCTGCACACGGTCACAGCTGAACTCTTGAGTCTGTTTTCCACCTTCCCAGCCATCTTACTTCACATCATCGTTTATCTCAGGAATCACAGAAGATGGCGCCACCGAGACTTCTATGCTTTCCAAAAAAGTCAGATTATAAGTCATGACAGAACTTAGAAATTTGGGGAATTTGGAGCTGTAGTTACCTCAGACTTGCTTATAGGAAATGCACATTTTCCCTGCTGCAGCTAACAGCTCTATGTAATAAACTTAAATTTCTAGATCAGAACTTTACGTCTGTGTGTGTTCATCTCTACTAATCTTATTTCTGTGCCTCTACACAGAATCCATCAGCCTTAAGATTAGTCAGCTGGCACCATTGTCTCAGCTCAAAAAACAATGCATGGCCTTGTTGCTTGTGTTGAAAATGATACACTAAAATTCAAGCATTTATATACCTCCTCAGGAAATCGGTTTATAAAGTCATGAAGAAAAACTGAAGCAGAAGGAGACACAGACCAGGAAGATTGCCGTAATCAACTGGGAGATTATTTTGGCTTTTTCAGGTCTATTTTCTTGAAAGGGAATCTCAGACAAACAAACTTCCATCCATTTGTTATACACCGAAAAAATGACAACAACAACCAGGAGCTTTATTTTGGTATTCCATGTTGATGCAGGGACTCATGCTTTGGCCACCTTCCATTTCATTCCCAGGCATACTATCAGGGAGTTGGGTGGGAAGTGGAACGGCCGGGGATTGAACAAAGCTCACATGGGATACTAGCATCATAGGTGGAGGCTTGTCTGACTTTGCAACAATGCCAGGGCCTTGGAAACTTTCCCAACATGAATGGAAGGTGGAAAAAGGTTGAGTAGGCCTCGTCACTGCTGATTCAGGAAATCAGACAACAAACAGCCTTTGAACTCCACTCTACCCTGGAGACTGGGTATTGTCCAAGCCACACAATTTTCATGAGGTCCGGTGGTTCTTCCTCTCTATGCCACTTCTGTGGGAATAAAGTTCTTTTCTAGGTCCAAGATGCTTGCTTTCTTGGGGCACAGCTAGCTGGTACGTCAATATTCAGAGGTGTATGAAAATTTCTTAATTTCTGAACTCAGACCTTTTCCTCTACCTCCTGAGCTGTGAAAACTCATTAATCTGAAAGAATTCTGTTATTGACCTTTCTTTAACTAATAATTTCTTCTAAGTCTTTCAAATCACATACTTAAAATATCTACAGTGATTTTAGACTTTTGGAAACAAAGTTTAGGGAGAATCAGATTGTGTGACTGGAGTGACTTACTACCCTAGCTCAAATGTCTCCCAAGGTCATAGTACTGAATCTTCAGGTGGGATGTCGGATGATGTATAACCCATAGTGAGATGATTATCAGCCCCTTAAGATGTTGGCACCCTAATTCCTAGAACCTGTGGCTCACACAAAACTGTAAGATGTCACATTGGTATTGCTTTAAGTCTCTAAGTTTGTTTGAGCAACAATAGGGGAAATCATACATAAACCATCTGAAGAATGAGACACAGGTGGGAAAAAATCAGATAAAACCTGGTTCATTAGTGTTCTCTGTGGACTTTCTAATACAAAGAATGTCTTTGCCAAGTGTGAAGCTCTACTAATTGACTCTACAAATCTACCCTAGAGAACTTTCCATTTGACAGAGAGCATATAACATGCCTATCCTGGGAGCCTGCAGAACCAAGGAGGAGGGACGTGGAAGACATGAAGCCTCATGCTGACTGACTGCTTCCGACTTCAGCTGTAGACTTGTGTTTCTGAGGAATGAGAGTGGCAGAGCCAGGAATGTTCTAAGTATTATTCCAGAAGCTCATTCAGGAACCTCAAGTTGGAAAGTGAAGGGTCTTCCCTGATACCTGTTATCTTCCTGAATTAGTGAGGAGGAGAAAACAGGGGAACACTTTGTCTCAGAAATCATCCTCCCACGTGCTTAGTGCAGGTACCATCTTCCCAGATGTTGAACACAAAATTAACTTTCTCATCAACAGAAAATGAAATTCTCTCATGTCTTAATGTTGCAAAAGTATTTAGTATGATTGGAAGATCATATGATCATTAATCTTTTCCTATACTTTCTGTCTTCATTTGTCCTTGGTTTCATATCTTCTTTTTATTAATTGCATTGCATTATGTGACACAGTGTTATAGGCGCTGGGATTCCCCCCACCACTCCCCGAACCCTCTCCCCATGGTGGATTTCTTCACCTTGTTGCATTACCACAGTTCAAATTCAGTTGAGGTTCTTTCATTGGAAGTATTTACCAAGCATAAAGTCCAGCATCTTATCCTAGTGAGTTCAATGATTTCTTGGTGAGACCATCTCTGGTCTGAAGGTAAAGCCAGCAAAGTATCATCCCAATCAATTAAAAGCCCCAAGATAACATCAACAACAATTTACAACATTATGGCGTTAATTGACACGGTATTGATTAACCAATATGTTAATAGGAAAATGCGGGTTCTTAACTACATCCTGTGACTTCTTCATAGACAATTCAATTTTGGCTTATATTCAACCGGGTTCTATACACCTCAAAATGGCTATAGATTACTATTCAGCTGTCTCATGTCTACTTTCATTTTGGTGTTCAGCTGTTTATAGTGTTGAAGCATGATTTTGCTGAACTTGGTTGTTTTTCGGATGGTCTGAACTGGCTTATAACTCTAGCAAGACATGTGTCATCAGTTTAGGTACAGAACTTTTTTTTTTAGGAGGGGTGTGCAGAGAAATCCTCAATACCCAGTGAGGCGTAACTAATTTTTGTGTCTCACCTAGTGAGGTATGAGTGAATCCACACTGACCATTTCCTGTCTGATTCTAAGCTTTCCTTGTTGTCTGTCCATTCTAGGTTTTTTGTTTGTATGTTTGTTTGTTTGTTTTGAAGGGTTTCTGGAGTAATCCTAATGGTCATCGCGAGAGAGGGTGGGGACCCAGAGCCGGAGCTATGCGAGGATCAGAGGAAGCTCGCCTCCCTAGTCCCGAAGGAATATTATTATTCTGTTTCTGCACACCGCTCTGGGCTCCTGGTTGTCGTTCCGATGAAGCTGGTTTCTGCATGTCAGTGCCTGGACTTCTTCCATCCCCTGTGGAAGCTCCTGATGGGGTTGGGTGACCTCAGAGTTCTTGGCCTCTGAAGGAACTCCTATTCCCTGTGGTCTCCTTGGCAGTTGGGATATAGTCCTTGGTGTCTGTACTGATAGTCCTTGGTGAGGATCTGGGAGTCTTCAGGGTTGGGATATGAGCCGCCTTCTGACTTCCCGCTCCACTCTGTGGTCTGCCCCCTGCTGCATACACATGGCCTCCTGTTAAGAGGCTGTCAGGATCGCTCCCGATTCCCCCCTTATGCCTTTGTAGCTTTACCATTGTCTAGTGCCAACTCGAGTCTGTTGTCTGAGTTACCAGATTTGATCCTGATAGGCTACATTTCACGTCTTCCTCACACTTTTTAGGGAGATGGAAGATTTCTCTGCATTCTCTCCCCATTACAGAATAACATAGGGTATTAAGAGTGTTTTAGGTTTTACAGTTCTATGATGTAGATCATAAGCAGTCTGACTCACATTAATTGTTTTATAGATTACAGTGGCTTATTGCATTGGATACAGGCTGTCAGAGATTGCAATAATATTACAATATGCAGGTACTATTTTCCAGATTGACATCTTTTCATCTCAAATTAAGGCAAGCATGCGGTATTTAACCTTTTGGGATTGGTTCATTTCTCTTAGCATAAGTGTTTCATATCTTTTGTGTAAATCTATGTGCTGCTTCTCCGTTGATGTAGCCTTTTGCAATACTTTCTCTGCTTGTTCCTTATCTTTGCAGTTGAGAATTTCTGTCCAGTAGTTAACAAACTCCCTTGTAGATGAAAGCTATTCAGTACACCTCCTAGGTGAAACAGAAACTGGAGTCCTTCCTGCGGATATGCTTTTTCCTGTTACAAAATCTCATTCACTTGAGGCTTGGAGGCCATATTGTATGATGTTTATTACCAAGACTTGCAATTCATGACACAACTGCGTTGCTTTTTGGGGGCTTGTGAGTTTGCGCTAAGTCAGCCTCTAGACTTGTCTTTCTGTTTGTATCTACTGACTGACTAGTCATGCCTCAGTAAATTCCTCCTATCTTGGACCCAGTGTCTTGATTTCCTAAGGTTTCCCTCAGTTTTAGCCTTGCACAGGTACATTCTAGAGTTGAAACTGTTCCAAAACCATAATTAAGACTCATCACTTGTCTGTTTTACCTTGATGGCTCAACCGTTCTCATGACAATTCTATCACATCAAAACTTCATTCATTGACACTTATACATTTTGCTGTTGTCTCCCTCTTACCTGGTTTATTTGCATGTATCCGTTGATAAAATACCCTTTCTCTAATAGCCTAATCTCCTTTTTCCTTTACATCAACTTGAAGACATTCCAAAATCTAGATTAATACAACCACTCAATTTCTTATTTCTATTATAGAATCTATTGGGTATTTCTTGAGGAAATAACACTTGTGCAAATTGAGACATCTGTTACAGTACAGCCTAGAAATGTCACTCAGTTCATACCACTTTAAAATTATTCCACTGTCCTTAAGCTTCCAAACCAAATATCTCCACTTTCCATGAAAGAGTTAGACATGGATCATCTGCAACAGAAACTAGAGAAACCATTTAACAGTAGCTTTTTTCTTTACTGGAAAGTCATATCTGCAGAGAGGAGAGAGTCAAAGAGATCTTCATCTCCTGGTTCATGCCCCAAGTGGCTGCAATGGCTGGAGCTGAGCTGATCCAAAGCCAGGAGCCAGGAGCCAGGAGCTTCCTCCATTTTGTCCAGGCAGATGCAAGGTCCCAAGGCTTGGGGCCATCCTCTACTGTCTTCCCAAGCCACTATCAGGGAACTGGAAGGAAAGTAGAGCAGCTAAGATGTGAACCGGTGCCTACATGGGATCCCAGCACATCCAAGATGAGCCGCCTTTATTTTTTAGATTTATTTATTTATTTCTATTGGAAAGTCAGACATACAGGCAAGAGAGCACATACAGAGAGGATGATCATCTGTCCACTGGTTTACTCCCCAAGTGGCTGCAAAGGCTGGAGCTGTACCAATCCAAAGCCATGAGGCAGGAACCTCTTCCTGGGTCTCCCATGCAGGTGCAGTGTCCCAAGGTTTCAGGCCATCTTTGCTTTCCCAGGCCACAAGCAAGGAGCTGGATGGGAAGCAGGGCTACAAGGACATGAACCACGCCCTTATAGGATCCTGGTGTGTACAAGGCGAGCCTGCTTAATGGTCTGCCTTTTAACATCATCTCCTTGCACTGCTGCCGTGAAGCAGGCATCTTTCTAATAATGGCCTAATTCTCACACTGTTCTCAGCACCACAGTTTCGCCAAGACTGTGTTTGTTTCCCTTAATTCCACAGGCTATCATTTCCTCAAATCTGCCTTGTTATAATGAGTTTATAAACATCCCCCAATGTTTTACCCATCTAAAACAACAATGAAAAGCAACAAGATGAAATAGAGATATGCTTGATAATCTAACACAATTTATGAAACTAATGGTGTGAGGTAAACTTGGACAGGGTGCTTGGCACTAACCTCATGTTAGTTTTCAGAAATCCTTTCTTGCTAAGCGATGAGCCCAATTTCTTTCACTTGAACCAAATTATTTTTTCACACTAGTTCACCCTTCCATCTATTTCATAAATGGATTATCCTAACTCCCCCTTTTTAACAACTTACTCCTCCACCAATCATAATATGATTCCACCCTCTCAACAACATTGGAATTGCTTTAAGATTGTCAATGATCTTCATACTGTTGAATGTATTAGATGTTTTTTGGCTATTGCCTTACTTGATGTCATGGAAATGCTGTTGGCAGTGAACACTCCTTGTTGTAAAACTCGTTTCAGATTCTCTGTTCTCAGATTTTTAAAAAATTTCTATCTAGAACTTATTTAAAAAATTTTTATTACTATAAAGAGAACAGGTTTTCTGTATTCCATAGGTGTAGTTCCAGGATAGTTCCCCTATTTCCCCACAACCCAACATTCTCCCCCTCCCTTCTCTCTCTTCAATAGCATTTGTGGGGTCATAATTTTAATTTTATACCCACAGACTTAATTTGCCGCTAATCATAATATTCAAGTAACAATTAAAAGACCAGTATAAACATGGGGTGAACATGACAATCCTATCCTAAAGTGAACGTTTCATTTTCTCATGTTTTTTGTGCTTTCTATGTTAGCTGTCAACATATCAGAAAACATGACATTTATCTTTTTGAGATGGCTTATTTTGCTAAGTGTAAATTTCCAATTGAACCCATTTTGTTTCAATACACTGGATTTCTTTTTTCTTTGACACAGTAGTATTCCATAGTGTATATGTTCATTCTTTCTTTATCCAGCGATCTATTGATGAATACCTGGGTTAATCCCATATCTTAGCTATTGTCAGTTAAACTGCAACAAGCAATGGGTATAAAAATAACTCCTTCATATGCCGATTTCATTTCATTTGGGTAAATTCCCAAGAATGGAATGGTCATTTGATCTGCTTCTGCAGCATCTCCATACTCTTCCATAATGGTTGTACTAGTTTATATTCCCATCAACAGTGGATTGGGGTGTCTTTTCCTCACATCCTTGCCAGCATTTGTATCATCTTTGTTTTGTCATTCTGGTTTTTTTTTTTTTTTTCATTTCTCTAATAGCTAGTGATCCTGAGCCCTTTTTCATGTCTCTGGGCTATTTTGTAGCATGTTAATGTAACTTTATGTTGTTGTAAATTTTTTATTTTTCCTCTTGGCCTTGGTTTTGTCTTCTGGATTTTCATTTAAGAGGGTATATAGTAACTGTGTAGTACAGACTATCACATACAGATGAGAAGATACAATTCAGTGTGCATTTCTACTTAAAAATAAAAAAAAAATAGACTCCCAATGAACATGTGAAACATATCTTGACCATAGAATGCTGGACTCTATACCATTGTTCATGCCTACAATGTCAGGATACAATGAAGTAGCAGAATGATGGACTTATGACTGATTTAAGGACTATAATATTATCAAGCTATGGAGGAAATCACTGGGAGTGGGTGGGGATTTGGGATGGGGGAAGGGAAATCCCAGAGCCTAAGGAACTGTATCACAAAATAATGAAATAAATGAATCAAAAGAAAAAAAAATCACTTATGTTCTTTGCCTTTTTCTTAAATGGATTGTTTTGTTGCTGAATTTCAGCTCTTATCCTGGATACTAACCATTCATCAGTTTCGTAATTAACAAATATTTTCTCTCATTCTATTGGTTCCCTATTCATTTTGTTGACCATCTCCTTTGCAATAAAGAAGCTTCTTTGAGCTAATCTCATTTGACGATACCACTAGACATGCAATGTATATTTAAAGAGTGGATTAGGTCATTTATTCTTTATCCAATCCAATCTCTATTCCAAAGCCAAAACAGTCTTTGAAAACTGCAAATCTGATGGTTGTATTCCTCTTGTTATAGTAGCTTACCTCCAGTGGTTATATTTGTTCTCCATGTTAAGCCTAGAAACTTGAGTGGGCAATTCTTGGCCTCCCCATGCATTTCTAATCTCAATACTGCCTGTTTCCTTAGCCTTTTGGCCATACTTCCTTCAGCCCTGTCTCGCCATTGCTTTCTTTCAACTCCAGGCTAAAAACATGATTTTCCCCCACAGTATTCTACCTTATTTTTCTGCTTTGATAATTCCATTTATTTTGCATGTCTTATACTAGCTTCCTTCCTTTAATGAGGAATAACTTGAATCCGTTACTTCTTTTATCTTTACTGTTTTGCATTTCAGATGACTTTTATACATTTTCTAAAATGTGTGCAATATTTGTAAAGCACTCTAGCATTGAAACTTAGATTCTTGTTCCTCACAGGTTCCTAAGCATGCATTTATCACCATGTATGAAAGATTAATATTTGTATAAACAAATATTTGTGAATAGTTTGCATTCTTTCACTCAACACAGTTGATTATATGCAGTTTTTGTTGTTCATTTCTACATTTATTTTCTGAATTCATGTTTTTAAGGCTATAGAGTATGAGGCGAGAAATGGGTATAATGTTTGGAGATATGAGATCTGTTTTCCCATTATAACAAAGATCCTTTTTGATTTCTTGTAAGTTCATTGCTTGACTCTTCTCACTTTGCATATAATTGAATGTGGAAGACACTTTAGTCTGTTCATTGATTCCTTCTACTCCTTTGTATAGAATTGGTAAAATAAAGGTTAATGTGTTGAAATGTGCCCTTGATAAATGCATACATTTTAGGTTTAACTTAGGTTAAATCATTGTCTGAGGATTACTGCTGTCTTCATTGGCACTGCTCTCTTGATTGGCACTTGGCGATTTGGCTTTACTAAAGGGAATCAAGGCAATTGTGAAAGAATTGACTCATGTCCATTATAATATTTTTCTTATGAGAAGAAATTACTGGACACGCCAAACAAATCAACATCTCTATATAATCTGCATCTCCAATGTTACCTTTGAAATACTTAAAAAGAAACCAAAAAGGAAATATGTCTTTGGCATTATTATCTAGAGCTCTTTTTTCACTATTGTGAAAAGAAGGGTGAGGGGAAAGAAGTAGGAAGGAAAAGGATAACATTTTTTTCATTTTCTAAATACATTACCTGATATTCTAGGTCTGTCTTAAAAATATTTTGAACTTTTCAACGGACAAGTTTTTAGAAACATTTCGGGGAAAGTGAATGTCTCTTGAGGTTTTGGGGTTTCAGGCTAAATTTAGCGAAGTTTCGGGTGTTTATCGGGTAGTGCGTTCAATTATGAGGTGTGAATTTAGGGGAATAATCTATAATCAGATGGGTCCCAAATGCAGCTCCATCATGAATCTGTTATATTAGCAGGAATTTTGCAGTTACTTAACTCCTTAAAGCCCAAGGAATTGCATACGTAGGAGTTTTGAAAATAAAAATCTTACGATATCTCAACCCCCTCCCACCCACCTATACATTGGCTAATTTGGTAATTATTAAATAGACTAACGCCTTCCACTAAGGAGAAAAAAAATGAGGGACATTTTGATCAAAGAAATTTGCTTATAATGATCCTCTAGACAACTGCAAGATAATGTTCGATGTATTGCTAGTAATAAATTATTGGAAAGTCAGTGGGGAGACACCATGCCAAAAACGTCACCGATCAGGCTCTAAAGACACAAACTAGGATGAGTTGGGATACTTTGGGAAGATGAAGACTTTTCCTGTACCTCAGTTATTCCTCATTTTGAGACTTGGAGATTAATGTGTTTTTTAAATTTATTTTTATTGGAAAGTCAGATATACAGAGAGAAGTTGAGACAGAGAAAAGATCTTCCATCCAGTGATTCACTTCCCCAGTGGCCACAATGGCCAGTGCTGAGCCCAACTGAAGCCAGGAGCCTCTTTTGGGTCTGCCACATGTGTGCAGGTTTCCAAGGATTTGTGTCATACCTGACCTCTTTCCTGGGCCACAGGCAGGGAGCTGGATGGGAAGCAGGTCTGCCAGGATTAGAACTGGCGCCCATATGAGATCCTGGCATGTGCAAGGCAAGGATTTTATCTATTAGGACACCATGCCAGGCCCAGTCATTGTTGTTTTAATGAAGTTCTTGAGTGGATCAAGCAAGTTAGTATTTGTAAAAAGCTTTGTGTAGTGGTTGTTCCATAGTAAGACCTGTTAATAACTCTGTAAGGAACATCTATTAACCTGAATGCAGAAAACCCTCTGAAGCTGCGAGTGGAGACCGAATGTGGGCATGAGCCAGTTACAAAGTGATGGAGGTGATGAAGAACAACCAACCCTGGATTTAGAAAGAATGTAGAATATCCACTGTATTTGCTGATGGGTTCAATGTGAAATGTGAGGAAAAGAGAAATAAGAATGATATCAAAGTTTCAGTCCAGAGCATATGGAAATAATGAAAGTTGTAATTTATTTGATATGGAGAATCCAGAAGTAGGCAGAAAATTTCTGTTTGGACCTGATAGGTGTAGGATTTCTATGAGACTCCTAAGAGCAAATGTCAACAAATAAAATGGAAGAGTTTTATTTCATTTTTAAAGGCAAAGAAGAGCTTTGATGGGTACATTTGTCTGGGCCAACCATTTTTTTTCCTTTTAGAATCTGGAATATGTTGCTCTATTCTCTTCCTGTAGAGTTTCCTGTGAGAGGTCGGCTGTGAGCCTGGTTGCCTTTCCTCTGTGTCAATTGATTTTTTGTCATGCATATTTAAGGATCTATTTGATTATGTTCGATTGAAGAGAGCTTGATTATCATGTGTTGTTCTAAGGATTGCTTTTGGTCAACCATGTTGAGAGTTCTGTTCCTCTCCTGGATATTGTTTCCCAATTCTTTCTCCATTTTAGTGAAGCTTTCACTCATTATTTCATTGAGTACATATTTAAACCCAGCTTTTCTTTTTGTGCCTTCTGGAATTCCCATAACTCTTATATTTGGCTTTTTAAAAGTGTCTCTTAATTTTTGAATACTTTTTTTTAGCTTTACCCACTGTGCTTCCAGCTTTGTGGTTGTTTCCCTATTGTGACAAGAAATATGTTCCAATTCTGCCTTTCTTTTTGCCACATTAAAAAAAAAGACCTCAAAGAATCTCTCTTCCACACCTTCTGTATAAATGATATTTAAAGATGTTCTCTTGACAGAGAAAAGGAATAGCACCCACAAAAACCAAAGTCAAATATGGAGAACATCCCAGTAAAATTATAACATAAGCGTAAATCAAACAATGAACAACCCATTGTTAAAATGGTAGCACCAAATTACCACCTGTTCTTATTAACCCTGAATGTAAATGGCTTAAAATCATCAATCAACAGTCATAGATTACTGGAATGGATAAAACAATCCTATCTATCTGTTGCCTACAGGAGGCATATCTCACCAACATAGATCAGTCAAAATTATACCTCATGGATTTTGATGTTTTTGTTTAAGAAACACAAATAAAAAGTTTTTTTTTCTCATTACATTTTCCACTGATGGGTCATACAGTAGCATCATTTTCCTCAAGAATGTTCTTGATTTCCTTTTTCATTTCTTTAGCAACACATTAGTCATTCACTAGCATGTTATTTAACTTCATGGCATTGTAAATTTCTATTTTTCTTCCTGTTGAGTTCGTATTGTGGCTTTTCATTTAAGGGGATGCATAGTAACTGTGATGGAGACCATCGTGTCCAGATGTGAGGATATAATACAGTATGCATCTCTTCTTCCAGATCAAAGATGGGCTCCCAATGAAACTGTTGCATATATCTTAACAATAGAATGCTGAACTGTCTGCCATTTTCCATGCCTGCAGTGATGGACTTATGACTGTTTATGAAGAAATACACTATTGTAATAGAGGGGAAATCAGTGACAGGGGTGGGGGGAATTTTGGGAAGAGGAGGGAAATCTCAGAGCCTTTGGAACTGTATCATAAAATAATAAGCATGGGAAAAATTAATCAGCTGGATGTGGAAGTTGATGTACAGCAGAGAAGTCCAAATATTTGTGGTAAATGTAAAACAGCAAACAAGGATATCAGTAGAAGCTAAAATGACTAATTCCTAACTGCTTGTTAGGGTATAACTGAGACTAATGAAGTTCCTGTGATATTTCCATATTAACTGTCTGTAACCAAAGCCTCAAGTAATTTGATTTATTTGCCTAAAAGGATAATCTAAACCTTTTATTGCTGGGGTTTCTGTGCTTTTGGTAGAACTGTATGCAGCACCTTTGCTGGTGTTCCCACTGAATTGTGGATATGATCAACTAAGGTGCTGTCTAGAGGATCCTTTTCAGCTGAATAGTCCTTGGGTGATTCTCCAACATGGTCGTTGGTAAAATGCAGCCATATGTATGTGCTTGGAGGGTATAGTACCAGGAATGGAAAAATGTAAAGACAACAAACAGGGAATATTCTGAAAACAAGGTTTAGCTGCCCCACTGACCATTAGAGTATTCTAAGCCATCTCTTTTGTCACATTTCTCTCCACCTATAATTCTCAGTGTTTAGTCACCACTGAGGCGAATTGTTGGTAGATCTGCTTTGTCCTCCACTACTTAGCACACATGGTCAGAGCACATTGCACTTGGGCCCTTGTGCTATGAATTTTCATCTAAAGAGTCATTAAATAAGTCAATTTAAAGTGTTTTTTTTTTTCTGTTGAGTGTTTATTACCACCACCTGACACATTATTAAAATCAAGCAAGCATCAATTAGCTGCAGACACATACATGACAATTTACTGGGGGCACAACAGGGCTGTACCACATGTCCCCTTAGAGTTCATAATAATTTGGCAGAGAGCAGAGCTCTCTGTGTAGGCAACAAATGTGTCTAATTGACTTCATAGGAAATAAGGTCCACATGTCAAAACATCTGGGTACAATTTCTGGGCATTTAAACAACTGGCTCTACAGAGGCATGGAATTTGTCCAGGGTATCATTCTGGAGTTAATCAATGCTCTTTTCTTTATTCTACCGGTTGGCCCATAATGTTGCCTTTCGCTGTGGACCATACTCACCTGCTGATAGTTTGAAGTGATGAGCCTCTCTATTGCCAATCTCTCCATTTCTTTTGCAATCCTGGATTTCTGTCTGAGCCAGAAAAGAAGGATCAGATGAGGCACTTGGCACATGCTCTTTGACTTTTGTGTTACAGAAACTGTGTGCTTCTCTTCAGGTCCTGGAATGTGTCTAATTCCACTTAGCTTTTACTGACTGCATCCAAGCCATTAGCCGCTCTGTGCCATTTTCTTGTTTCCTATCTCTGGAACAGTGCTTACCAGATTTATGACCTAATGTGACTATTCATGCATCTGTCTTTTCCATTAGCATGTTAACTTCTTGAGGTTCAGGATTCTGTGGTTCAGAATTTTAAGCCTGCTCAGCTCACGAACTGCTCATGGAATGTTTGTAGCATTAGCAAATTGATTTTTTTGCCTTGTCAACTAAAATGATTAGGATAGAAAATACAACCAAAATAAGTTTGTATTCCTGCAGCAGGTACTCTTTTGTTACTGAGATATATTGGTAGGTTTGTGTTCTCCCTATGCTTAGGGGACGAGTCCTGGATAGCTCCTGCAGTGTGCTTCCCTGTGTAATTGGGAAACCATCACAATCAAGTGATATCTTGATGGGAATGCAGACTTCTTAGCCTGATTTAAGACTAGCAAGTTCAAAACGGTAAACGTGGAGGACAAGGAGTCTTGAAGTTCAAGAAGTTTCCTTATCGGCATGAATGAGCCTGGAATCTTCTATAGGAGAGAGAGAGGGAGTTATTCCTTCATAAATGCAGCCATGATATTTTTGGGAGAACATGAAACTATTAGAAATGAGTAAATCTTGGTGAAATTTTAGTCCACCATCTGATAGATGATTCTGTTCCATCTTCTCACCTACATTCTTCTCCCTTTAGCTATAATTTTTGCACAAAAATGCGGGTCTATGTACCTACTCCAGTGCTCATGGTTGCCTTTAATAAGGGAAAGGGGAATTACTTGTGAGATTCCAGGATAATAGACTGAGTAGTCTTTTGACAAAATAGTATTTCTGTAAAACATTCAATTTTAACTTTGATGTCCTTGTCACTTATTATTTAATGTGTGTATATCCTACAATATAGTATAATATACACATATTAAAATCTCTTAAAGCACTTGCTTAACAGACATTAAGCTGATGGAAGTTGTGTTTGTTTTTCCTTTATAATAGCTACAAGTCTCCTCTTTTCCTTTTGAAAAGATGATCTTCAAATATCAGTGGCTAAGTGTGCTTGCAGGAGGGAAAAAATAGTATTGAAAATCTGGAATAGCTAGAATAAGCATGAAAAAGGCATAACTACTGATGGTCTCAGGTTGTCTTTCGTGCCATATCCACATAATTTAGTGGGAAAATTACATTACTTTAGAACTTTCAGTATTATGTCTATGAAATAAAAGTTACTGAGCAGTGAATATAAGGAACGGAAAAAACGAATGTAAAACTACTGGTCTATAACTAAATATCAAAAACATTGACTTTTAATCATCTGACCATGACAGAGCGGGTGATACTAACTGGCTCTCCAAATATAACAAATCTGAAAACTGTCATAAACACAAAAAAATACACACACACAAAACAAAGCAAAACAACCTCCCCCAATTGCCTCCCTCCCCCCCCCCCCCCCACAGAAACTTGTTTTCAGATATTAGGTACTAGGCAACATGGGACTGCATGTCTAAAGAAAACTGAGGGATGTGACAAACCTCATTTTCATTTTGGAGGCAGTTTAGAAACTGCACAGAAACAGAACACAAGGAGTGGAAAGGGGCTCTGCTTAACTGCAAATACAGATGAGAATCTGGTATGTAAAGAATATTAATGATATCCAGAAGATTAGTTGCATAAGCATCTCCTTGATAACTTTTGGGCCAGGCACGGTAGTCTAGCGGCTAAATTCCTCACTTTGGATGCACCAGGATCCCATATGGGCACTGGTTCTAATCCCAGCAGCCCTGCTTCCCATCCTGCTTGTGGCCTGGGAAAGCAGTCAAGGACGGCCCCAAGCCTTGGAACCCTGCACCCTCATGGGAGACCTAGAAGAGGCTCCAGACTCCTGGCTTTGAATTGGCTCAGCTCTGGCCATTTCAGCCATTTGAGGTGTGAATCATCAGATGGAAGATTTCATTCTCTATATCTCCTCATCTCTTTATGCCTGACTTTCCAATAGAAATACATTTTTTAAAAAAATACATTTTTTTAATGTGAAAGTGAAGCTCCACTATAACATGCAAGAGAACTACTGGGGAAAGACAGACCATCAGCAAATCTCCAACATAACAAGTCTACAATATATCTATTGTGACAAAGTCTTGTATCCTCGAAGTTTTGATGATATCACATACCAGATGGAACCTGTGGTATTTGTGTTTATCTTTTTGGAACTGGCTCATTTCACTTGGCATAATGATTTGCAGTTGCATCCATTTTGTCACAAAACACAGGATTTCACTCTTTATGGCTGAGTAGCATTGCACATTTTCCTTATCTAGTCATTATTCAGTGGATGTCTGGGTTAATTCCATATCTTAGCTATTGTAAATTGAGCTGTCCATATAACTCTCACATGTTGATTTTCTTTCATCAGGATAAATTTCCAGTAGTGAGATGGCTAAACATTATGGATAATCCTGCGATCAATATGAGCAAAAACTGACATTTTAAAATGCGATTATTGTGTATAGCCTTTGATTGTTTTTTTTTGTTGTTGTTGTTGTTTGACATTTGCTAAATGGCTTACCTAATGAGTGATCAGGATTGTGATTGTGGAGCCATCTGAAATCATGTCATTGTAAAAATTAAAGGAAGTCAGGAGGGAGTGTTAAAATTTTAGTAAAGGAAGTCAGGAATATAATAAGCAAGAAATGTTAAAACTATGAAATCTCAAGAGGTCCACTTTCATTCTTATACATTTTAAAATATTTTACAATTAATGACTGGATGAAGAAAATGTGTATACATGCACTATGAAATACTATTCAGCCCTAAAGAATGAAATCCTGAATTGTGTGACCAAATGGATCACCTGGAAGTACTATGCTTAGTGAAAAAGCCTTAAAGACAAATAACATGTTTTGTTTGACATGTAGTAATGAATATAGAATGTAGATATTTGTAAGAAATCATTGCAAATTTAAAGTCTTAGTGATCTGACCAATCTCTAATGATTAAACATTGAATTCTAATCATTGAAGCAACAATCTGCTGGATATGAAAAAATCAATAAAGATTACTTGTAGGTGGGTGGGAAAGTTATATAAAATAGTTTTAAAAAAGTGTTCTGTAGATAATCTCATAGGTGACCACTAAAATATTTGTCTCAGATTTTTAGTCTCTAGACCTGTCACAAAATGTTTGCTTTTTGTGAGTTGCCCAGTCTTTGATATTTTGTTCTAGCAGTACAAAACTGATTAAGATGTTTTCCAACCAGACAAGTTAGTACAAAGTTTTTTTTATTATGCTCTAATTCATTAAATCTTTATTCTGGCCTACGGGTCATAAATGGGTGCTATGTGTTACCAGTGATTTACTGCAAATAGAGCACAAAAGTAAATTAAATATTGGTGTCATTGCCTGTGATCTTTGTAAACAAGCAAATATAAGGCCAATGCATCAGGAGACCTGGCCTGTTAAAATACATGGCTTATCTACTCAGCAGTGTTACTCACAGCTATGAAGTAGAATTATAAAATAAGGACATTCTATTGTATACTGTAGTATTGATGCACATTATGCTAAATTAAATTAACCAATCACATAATATTAAATGACTCCACCTTTTCATGTCAATAGAATAGGCATTCTTAAAAAACACAAACAAAAATTGGAGTGTTGGTTACTAGGGACTAGGTTGAGGGCTGGAGGCAGGAGGTTTGCTTGATTGCTGCGTTGTAGCTTTGTTTGCCATTTTCTCAGGATAAGTAACATTGAACACCTTTACATGTACCTGTTGGCTTTTGTGTGTTTTCTCTAGAGAAATGTCTAAGAAGATATTTAAAAGTTTATCCACCCACAAGTAGCTTAATTAATATTCAAAGTGACTTGCCAGAGCAAAGAAATTTGAGTGGTAAACAGGAATCTTCTCCGGGTCACCCTTGCGGATGCAGGGTTGCAAGGCTTTAGATGACCAACTTCTGCTTTCTCAGGTCACAAACAGGGACCTGGGTGGGAAGTGGAGCAGGTGGGACATGAACCAGCATCCACATGGGATCTCGGTGCTTAGAGGGGGAGGATTAGAAATTCAAGCCATTGTACCAGTCCCTGGAAATGTTCTTATAGTGAAAAAGCTTTCCTGCTTGCCTTTGTGGTACTCCATGCAAGCAGAGGAAGATGGGTAGAATTTGGGGACTCTGGTGGGTAGGGAGGGATCTCCCATTAGGTCAGCGGCTCAAATCTGGAGGACTGCAGTGGCATTTTGGGTATATTCCACCTTCAAATTTTCCAAGTGTTTGAGATTCAGTCTCAAAAGTTTGAGATTCAGTGAATTCGGATTGTATTTTGCTAATCCCCTTTGCTGTTTATTCTTCAATCCCTTGTGTACTTAAAAGGCAATTTAATACATCTGTTTCATATTCATTTACACTTAACTCACCTACATGTTATTTGGAAAGAAAGTAATCTAAGGAATCTTTCCTTTGGATTCAGTTGATAAAGGATGACCTCCAATTCCAAAAAGACAGAAACAAATAAATACCAGGGTTGTTTAGTCTAATTCCTGTTACAGAAGCCCTCTCTTTGGCCTTAGGCAATGCTATGACATAGCACCAAGGCTTTAGTCTTCCAGTGACTCCTGCTTTTCCATATTTACCTTCCCGGGGACTGTCATTCTGTGTGCCCCTCAAGTACTCTGCTGTCCTGAAGTAGTGCTAATGTGTTATGAACCCAAGCACAGTTTGCCATATTGTCTTAACTCTTGTTTATTGGCAGGTCACAGGGCTATTTCTTGTTTATCCAATTGCATACTAAGATGTTCTGGGAAGGATTGGGATAAATGAGCAATACAAGAACTTATTGAGTGTTTACCACAAGCCAGCAGTTGCTTTACTTTGTTATATTCTCTTAACAACCCCAGAAGGAAGTGGCATTTCTGTCCAGATTAAAAAAAAAAAAGGCAAAAACCTTGAACTTAGGCACACAAGTTGAATGAGTTGCTGTACTGTTTGTGCATTGCAGAGCAGAAAGTGAAACTACAGGCAGGTGGTACTAACGCATACAGTACTCTCATTTGTTGCATCCTGTGGACTGACCATTCTTCCCAAAACATTTTTATTAACCGGTATTTGCTGAAGTCTCTTTATCTTCAATAAAAACATGGATGGGAAGAGAAGAAACATTCAAGATGGCCTTTCAATGGTTACAGAAGATTGAAAGCCACAGAACAATCTTTCAGGACTCTTGGACCATGATGTTTGGGTGGAGAGGGTGCGGGAATCACCATACTTCCATCAGAGTTTGACTTAGAAAGAAAAATGTTTCCTTTTGTGTCTTAAAGTGCCCGATATAAATGTCTGTCAAGAGTCCATCATGATATCTTACACATGAATGGCATAAATGTTTTCCAGTCTGCATTCTACAGGCTGACTGTCGGAACCAGGGGACAGCAGAGCCTTGGCCCCTCTGAAGTCTCAGGGAGGGGACTGTGCATACATCTCCAAGCCTCTGGTGGACTTGAGCAATTTGTGGTTTCTACAAAATACATGTTGTTTTACGTCCCCCTCTACGGTCTCATCTAAATGAGACTACCTTGGTGAAGATTGTATTTGTGAAAAAAGGTTACATTGTGAGCATCTGGAGATTAAGTAAATGGTCCTTTCTTGGGGGCACAGCTTAGTTCATAAAGTTGCTAACAGGAAGAGCCTGGAATGAAGATCCAGGAGGCAGGAAGTAGAATTATGTCAGTTGGTGGATGCAGCAAAGAGAACTTCAGTGGGATGCCTCCTGTTCCTCTCATGGCTCTGGGATGAGGCCAGGCCTCTTCTGGGTGATAGTGGAACAGTTCCCAAACAAGTGAGCGTTTGCAGTGTGGGGGGACTTTTTTTGTGATTGCTTCTACCACACTTGGTTCTTAATACATTCTGGATCAAACCCCTTCAGACCCTTCAGGTTCCCCATCTCCACATTTAACAACACATGGAGTACAATAAGCATCTTTCTAAGGAGAAGTGTAATATTTTACTCTTGGAGTAACACTTTTCTCAGGAAAAAACCAGACACCACCTCTACCTCCTGAAGTACTATGGGGATTAATCTGTTTTGAATTGTGACTTCCTTTCCCCCGCCATGATAAGCCCTTTGAGGAACTCAATTATGTAAAAATATCAAAGACTGGTAATGCTTAAATGTGCGTTTCCCCCATCCTTGGTCTCTCTTGTAACTCCACATGGAGATTTTGATCATACGCTAACCATACTGTTTATTTCAGGTTTGGGCTGATGGAACACGGCTGTTTTTCCATCTGCTTCTAGAATTTTTGAGAAGCCTTGGGATTAACAAAGTTGTGCTGAAGGAATGAAATTTGTGACATTTTCAATGTTCCTTTTTCTGTTAGAGGTCCTATGTGATGGCATTTTTTGTGGTGATTAGATTCTAGACCTTTGCTTCTCTTTTTCTCTCATGGGGCAAACAGCTGTCATTATGGATTTTCCTTTCTTTTACAGCCCAAACCTCCTCAATGTATTATCTATTAGCTGTTTTCTATTTTCCCCTTGGATAGTAGGGTCTATTGCAGTGAATTTCTGGTATGAAATGACTTTACCACTTGGAAGTGGTATGGTTATTCCACCTCTGACATTCCAGGCCAGTTGAACAACACAGTCACTTTCTCAGTACCAGTCAGTTAGCCTAACATCATGCTGTCAACCAAAGCCTGGCAAACCAAAAATCTGCCTTTTCTCCCCTTTCCCCATTCATTCCTTTCCTTCTGCTCCCGCTACACAATTTCTATTTTATCTTGTTCTCAGCCAGTTTTTGATCTACAATATGGAACTAAAGCTTACAACTGACATTTGGGGACATGCAGGCATGGGTTAGATTTTTTCATAGATAAGAAAGTCACAGCATAGTATCTGATTTTGGAATCTTGAGTCCCTCTTGACTCTGCTACATGGTGAATAGTTAAATAGTCTGAGGAAGTTATCTGAAATTCCTAATGTTCAAAATTGTAATGATGCCTACTTCATGTAAGTATCGTGAGGATTTGTGGAGATACTATAAAATACTATATAATGTGAAACGTGCATGCAGAATTATCCACTAATTTGGTGAAATCTATTCAAAGCTAACCTTGGTCACAGGGGAATAATTATTTCACTTGTTAATGTCTCAAAAGGACTTTTATGGATATAGTATGATGATCAGTCCACAGCAAGGGCCATAGTTGCTACAAGGGCTCTGGTGCTCACCCTCACACCAGCTGGAACAAAAGCACGCTCCTTGGCTTGAGAGGGATTGATGCCCAGAAACCACAACTGGTCTCTTTGTGAAGATGATCTTCTAAATACCTGTATCTCCAGAAACTGCATTTGGCCCAGGGATCATTGGTTCTTGTAGTTGTTGATTGTATTTGCAGTCTTTGGGCAGGCTCAGGTATTCCAAGCAAAGGCCATGTCAGAGAAAGGAATATGACTGACAAGAAGGAATCCTAGTACCTAGGAATCTACTTCAACTTCACTTCCACTATATTCCCTCCTGTCCAATGTGCTCATTTCTAACCATGACAGAACATTTGGATGTATTGAACTACACACTGTATAGAAACATGATTTAAATGCTGTCATGGCTTTCATCAGAGGCAACAGATCTCCAACGCTGAGGATCTTTTTTCGGAAAGTAAGTTAAACCCCTCATGTAACTCATGCCCTCCGTGCCGACTTCTCCAGGAATTACTTCCTCAGAACTCTTTCCAAGAATGAGCCAACCAGAATATGTGCTGTTTTAGCCTTATTTCTTTTGAATGCAGGTTTTCTCATTTAAATCCAACTACTATGCTACGAACGTATGATTGACAGGTCTGTTCACATAATACAACTTTGTTGGATCTTAATCCTGATCTGATTCACTTAGCATTTTTTGTGACCCTCTTTATGGTGGTTAAAGTGGTTTGACTTCTATAATTTTCCATTTTTTTTCTTCCCTTCTCAAGATTTTTTTTTCTGACTTTACTAATTAAATCACTGTCCACTCACTAAGTTCTGTTGCTCTTTTTCTGTTCTGTATTGCAGGTTACCCTTCAGCTCAATCATTACTATTTAACTCAGAACTGCATTACACTGATGTAATGCAGAGGAGAGGGAAGGGGGTGGGGATAGGCATGCCTTTTATTTCAGGGAGCAAGCACTTGAGAGAATTGGGTGATGTCTCGTTGTTAGATGTTATGGACAGATAGGGAAATGATATGAATTTAGGTTTCTTATTTCATCCATGGAATGAAAGGCAGGGAACACTGTATTATTTTGTGCTAGAAAATTTCCCCAATATTTCTTAAAACCAGGACCCTTTCCTATGTAGGGGCTTATAGTCACACACAGAGTACAGTAGATGTGCATCCAAAAGCAAAATATCAAACTAATGTGTTTGTGTGCATCTGTGTGCGCAAGGTAGGAGGCTGGGTGATGATGGCAAGCATTCACAAGCAACCTTTTAATTTTCTTCCCTGATGCTGAATGACTCCTGCCTCACTGCATGTGTTCCTGACACCCTGGTGTGGCCAACCACGCTACAGGTTTAACATGTTACCCTGGGTGCACAGGGTGAACAATCAGCGATCACTATCACTTAAGGATGCATTGCTGTGGCTTTCCTTGTTTACTCTTTCTCATCCACGTGGGATCTGTTGAAATCACAGCTCCCTTTCTGTGAAAGATTGGTTCAGCTGCCATGAGTTCAACATTAAGTAGTGAACAAACTAAGAAGGGATCAGAGTAGGAGTGCCCAGAACTGCATAAATTAATGTGGCTCCCAAATCTCCCACTAGGCATTCACCCCAACTGAATACATCTTATTCATTGCAATAGGCCTCCTGTAAAAGACTGAACAATTACTCAAGAACACAGCATGGATCTCTTGTTCAAAGTGGAGAACAAATCAATTGCCATCTCCTCAAGAAATCTCTCTACTTTGAAAATTCCTATCTCTTCTTGGCTAATTTAGGAAATGCTTCAATTTTAGCAGTTCTGTTTGCCATGCTACCTGGTAACATGCAGGAGGAGCGTGACCTCTCTGAGAAAGTTGGTGAAAAATGTTTGTGGACAGATTAGTAATAATGAGGAAAGAAGATAATAAAGACAAACGCCAAGCATATTGCTAGGGCACTAGAAGGTCATTCAAAACAATAATTCTTATTTTCATTAAGAGGGAGTCACTTAGTGTTCAAGAATATCTCACTTCTTGGGGCTGGTGGTGACCTGAAGACCAGGCAAACTAAAAGGAAACTCTCAGCTTCTCCATGTGCTGTCACAATCTCCCACTGCTGGAAATTTTATGTTTAAACGTGATTCCACATGGTGCAAAGCAGTGTTTAAAAACCACTCGTTTAAGGGTAGTAGCTACAACTAGTTCAAAGGTTGGAACTTGAAACCTTAACTCAGATTCGTGTTGGAGACTGTGACATTGGAGAAAGTCACAGCAGGCCACACGGAGGAGGCAGACGCTGACACAGGCTCTGAGGTCTTGACTGTCAGCAGATGGGTCTGTGTCCTGACTTGCTCTTCTCAAGTACTAGACGTTACAGTACTTACCAATTCCAGGAAGAGCTATTAGAAATCATGTCCCGCACAGTGTTTCCCGTGAGAAGGAACAAATGCCACATGCCAGATAAATGGTCTTACTCACCTCTCCATGGGGAGATCTATTACACTGAAGAGCCTCTTGCGGAGTGAATATCTTTTCGGGTGTGTAGAATTCCCAGAAGTGGTGAAGATCTATTTTTTTCACCTGCATACTCACCCTGGGATTGCTCCCTGGTTAAAAGGAAGGCTAATCAAATTTAGAAATATCTGAAAGGAAGTCCAGATACAGCCTATTATTAAATGAGAGGTGAATGGAGGTTGTATTAGCTCTTGAGGTGCTATCAATTACACTTGGATTAAAGAGATGGTCTTCAGTAAGAGCATGGAACTAGTCCATGGAAGCAGATGGAATAATGAGCTTTGCAAACTTTTTACCGTTCAGAAGCCAAAGCTATAACTATAGTTTGTATATAACAAGGCTTTTTTGTTTATTTTTTTGTAATCAGAGAAGTAAAAACTTATTTTAAGAAAAAGGCCAGGAAGAAACTGAAGTTGATTGTGTTTGGTGGGCTATCATGCAGTTTCAAATGATGTTATAAAGTTAAAAAAATTGAAGAACATAAAATAATGGGATTGTGAAAGCCACCTGGCTTAAGTACAGCAGTTTGCTGATGGCTGGATTTCTCCACTTGACCTTGAATATTTTCATCTAGTGGTCTCACTTGCACAACTGCCAGATTATAATGATCTAATTCAAGTTGATGGGTGTAAAAACAGATAACCAGAGATTTTAAGAGATCATGCTTGCACAGCAGGTTAATATTAGAATTGACATTAGAATTAAAATCTAGGAAAATATATTTGTAATTTTAAGTACAAAAATTATTAAGTGGCATTTAATTTCAGTGTGTGTGTGAGAGAGTGTGAGACCTTTGTTTACTTTGAATAAGAAGAGGTAATGAGGAATTCTTGGGATCTTGAGACTAGAAAGTCTCTAGATGCCTTGTTTCTGGCTTAGCTGAAATACGGGGTTCAATGCAGGTTGCTCTCCTTAGAGTTCTTAACCCTATGTCTGAACATTGATCTCAATCTCGGAGCACAAACATCTCCATATGCCAAACAGGTATGGCCCATGTTGACACTATTCCTTATTCTGGGATTGCAGAGTGAGAAGAATAGAGTTTTTCCAGAAAGATTCTGATTAGCCCATCTTGGACCATATGACCCATACAAACCTATACCTGTGTTCAACAGGAGGCTCAGTCTCAGACCAAGTTGAAGCATTTGCTGTTCCTGTTGTTGAGGGTGTGACTTCATGGTATGTAACCCAGGCAGCACTTTATGGAACAGAAAATGAGTAAATCAAAGCATATTTCTACCATCATGTGTGTTATTTTAATAGTAGGAAATAGAATGTAGTCATTTTAGGAAAACATAGTCTTCAGACTTTTCTCATCTCTTCCCATCCTACAGAATCTCTCATTAACCACCCACTACTTACTATTCCACCCTACCCAAACTCTTGTTTCTGTGTGTTGCTGGCATGTCTCTGATTGAAATGGTTTATTTTTCTCAATTAAGAAGCTAAATGTACACTTGGACCCGCCCAACCTTTGCCATTGCAGCTTCATCATTTTCACTGTGTCGTCTCTGGTTTCCATTCTCTGAATTGTGAGAATATGTGGTATTATGGTAAATTTTAAGTGCTGGGTTGATCATATTAAGAAAATCCTAGAAACCTGGAAAAAGCATTGTATTAGGTGCTTTCTAAAGTGTCTAGTTGTGAGTCTGGGAAGGATTGAATAGGGTAAATGCACCGTGTGTGTGTGTGTGTGTGTGTGTGTGTGTGTGTGTGTGTGTGTTGTAGTGAGAGGGTGATAATGGATACCATATAATTAGCTGAGGGCATGGAGAACATGAATACAGACAGCAAATCAGTAAGGCTTTCTGAGAACTTAGACCTGCTTATCTCCAGGCTTGCAAGAAGACTATAGTACTTCCACCAGGGACCCCTTCCCCGGGTATTTGAGCACTTTGTGAATCAAGATATTCATTGGCTTCCCTTATTCTGAGGCCTTTGGGTGGAGATTGAACCATGTTACCAGCATCCCAGGGTCTGTAGTCTGTAGCCAACTTATTGTCGTGGGACTTCTCATCCCCATATATGGATGAGTCAAACACCCTAACAAATTTCCTCTTCTCTCTTTATATCTATCTGTCTTTCCTATAAACTCAAGTGATTAAACTGTAAGTACAAATGTAAGAGGATTCCAGATAATGTGTCTTCCATTGTCCTAGTGGAAAGTACTGTAGGCACAGAAGTGGATTTGTTCAGTTATACATCAGCTGTCAACCAAATATTGTATTTTTAATTTATCTCTATAGATGTATAAAATAGTATATTTCAGAAATAATATTGTCAACTCTGGTATTTTATAAATGATTTCACTGAGGCACATAAAATAGTCAACATCAGCATCTTCACCAGTAGAACTGATTTTGAATCATCTCATGGTTGTTTGGAGTATGTCATCACCTTTGATCTTCTTTGAAAGGATCCCTTTCGAATCTGTACGTCATGCTGCTTACATGCACTTAGTGAACTTAGTTAGGAATGCTCACTCCAAATAATTGGCATTCTTGATCTTTATTTCCGTTTTCTTTTTTTATTTTTTTGGATGGAGATAGGAGCACTATGACTCAATGTTGTTTTGATTTACTGTAATGTCTGATACTCAGAAGATTATTCCCAGGAATAATTTTGTATCTTTGTTAGGTGTATTATGTCCTCATTGTCTACAATATGTCCATGCTGTGACTTCTGTAAACACCCAACTAACATTGATGCTGAGCATCTCAGGCTAACATGTCTTAAACAGGTTGTATCCTCTTCTTCCTATTTTGAGATGTTGTAAAATTGTGGATAAGTATAATCCATGATAGGAATGAACATTGAGTGACTTGCCCGGGCTTTCATTTAAAGGTAAATGTATGTTTTGTTGAACCAGAAGAAGCCTGGGAGATACCAATATCATCTGGAAAGATTATTCTTCATTTATGTTCAAGAAAGGGTATGCTCCAGAACTGTGTGCAATGAGAGCATGAATCACTCATTTCATTAGAATATTTACCCATTGCAGGTTTTTCTCTAGGACACGTTGAAATTCATCAATTTTTACATTTCAAATCTTTAGCAGTCTGAAAGTTGTTGATAAAAATCACTGGGAAAAGACACAGGTGAATTATGAACATAAGAAATATGACAAGGTATGTTCTTGTTTTCCAAGAAGCTGTATAAAATGGCTCCTTGGGTGTGGAGGTGAGATAAGATCATCCTAAAAACATCTGTTATATCTGGAAACAAAGTGTTGAAACTGAAAATTTTCATACAATGACAGAAGGAAGAGCTGTGTGCTTCTCTTGGTTTATTTACAGAATCAGGATACTTTTATTGACACGTTGATAATATTCATAACACAAACTTGTGGTTTTGAAAAGTGTTTTTCTGAGAGCTAAATGAATAACATAAATGATAGTACTTGTGGATGAGTCATTTGCAAGAAGAGGTGACATAGGCAAGCATTACCATAATTTCTGTTTTTAGGATGAACACAAAGCAGGGGTGTGGAGTGATTCAGAGCTTGAATCTGACTGCTTGAGGGCAGCCCAAAGTATACTGGGAATTTCTGGTGAAGTTCCCTCTCTCACTGACAGCTCCAAAGCCATTAGGTAGCACAGTGTCCAAAACAAAGGGGCAGTAACATTTCTTCACTTCCTTTGCTCAGTTGCTAGGAAGAGTCTTTGCTGTGCTTATGAGATAACACTCACTCACTCTAATTAGAAGGTAACAGAGTTAAGTTGATTCAGTGTTTCTTTGTGGTTGCGGCTGTTTGATCAGATGGGAGTTAAGCAAATTTCACGTAGTGCAAAAGGTTCAAGTGAAAAATCTTCCTCTGATATGTACCTGACCCGTTGTCATTTTGTTTCAGTTCTAAGAAACTTCCTCGTTGCTGTTTCCTGGGAAGCTCCCTGTGTCTCCATGCACATCATTGATTATCCCTATTACAAACGTGCGAATGTGTGCACACACAAATCTATTTAACACAACTGGTAACTCATTGAATTCTGCATCTTCGAATGCATCGAGGAAGTTACTCCAGATCACTTTTTTGAAGATTTATTTATTTTTGCTAGAAAGTCAAATATACAGAGGAGGAGATACAGAAGATCTTCCAGCCACCGGTTCACTCCCCAAATGTCCACAATGGCCAAAGCTGAGCCAATCCGAAGGCAGGAGCCAGGAGCTCTTCCCGGTCTCCCACATGGGTGCAGGGTCCCAAGGCTTTGGGTTGTCCTTGACTACTTTCCCAGGCCACAAGCAGTGAGCTGGATGGGAAGTTGGGCTGCTGGGACACAAACCAGCATCCATATGGGATCCCAGCATGTGCAAGGTGAGGACTTTAGCTAATGGGCTACTGTGCCGGATCCACTCCAGGTTTTTATATAGAAATTGACCTTACTCTTCTGAAGGACTGCTAGTCTTTTAATGAGTAGATATGATACAATTTATTTGCAGATGTCTACATTCCAAAACAGCCTAGTCAAATATATTTTGTAAGTTATGACATATTTGAACATGTCCTTGCAGAAAACAGAATACCTAGCAGTATAAATGCTGTATCAAAAAGTCTATACATTTACAATTTAGGAGATATTGCAAAAGTCTATACATTTACAATTTAGGAGATATATCAAAATTAGTAAACTGAATAAATCCTACAAGCTATGAGTAACAACACCAGTTTCCCTTATCAATGTGGTATGGAACAAATTTGGTTGTGGCCAGTTCACTGACTAAAGTTATAGCTTTACTGTGTATTTTATGTAGTAAAGTCAGTATTTTGGGAAATGTTTCAAGAGAACATTTGTTTAAGACTGCTTTTATTTAAGAGTGCTGACCAGCAGAGGATGGACTGGTGTGTGGGCCCCTGCCAACCATTTGGGTGGGCCATTTGAATTTCCTGGCTTCTGGATTTAGCTTGGTTTAATGTTGGCTATTTTGGCCATCTGGGGAATAAACCTGCTTATGGAAACACACACACTCCCTTTCATTCTCTCTTGGTGTCTCCCTTTATCTGTAAATCGGATTTCCAAAATGTTTTTAAAAATTACTAAATGGTGTATTTAAAACTGATTAGCATAGTTGAAAAAGTTAGTATAAAATTATATGTTTTAATACCTTCAATTCCTCCTTATGTTCTTTGTCTATGCTTTCTCTTGGCTTGATAATCTTTTTGTTATTTGGTTTGAGGAATTCTGTTCCTACTAAATATTTTTGCCATGTGCTGAAAATTTGTCTCATTTAACATTTTTCTCTGCCTTATGTGTATATCAATTAATATACAATTTATGCATCGGGTTCAATTTAAGAAAGTGATGAACACCGATTAGACAAGATAGGGTACAGGTGCCATCTTACCAGGAATGCTGACCATAGTGTGTACTTGTTAAGTTGATTGATGATACTCTGTGATAAATTTCTGATCAATTGACATTTTTTCAATAACTCCTTTGTTCTTTTGCTATCTCCTATCTGTTGTGTAAATATGATGTAATAATTGAGTCATTCTAGTATTCCACATTTGTTTTTATTTTAAAGATTCTTTTTTTTCTATTGAAAAGGCAGATTTGTGGGTAAAAGGAGAGACAGATCTATTTGCTGATTCACTCCCCAAATGGTCACAATGACCAGAGTTGAGCTGATCTGAAGACAGGATGCAGGAGTTTCTTGCAGGTCTCCCACATGGGTGGGGCACAAGCCAGCACTCATATGGGATCCGAGTGCTGGAGGGTTAATCAACTGAGTTTTCATACATGGTCCTGAGTTTCTTATATATTGGATTAACATACATGGATGTGAATTTTTGAGCGCATAGTACCCATTTTGGGTACATATTTAGAAGTGAAATTTCTGGGCTATATTAGGTAAATTTTTTTTAAAAAGATTTATTTACTTTTGTTGGAAAGGTGGATATACAGAGAGGAGGAGAGACAGGAAGATCTGACCACAATGGGTGGAGCTGAGCCAATCTGAAGCCAGGAGCCCAGATCCTCTTCCAGGTCTCCCACGAGTGTGCAGGGTCCCAAGGCTTTGGGCCATCCTCATTGCTTTTCCCAGGCCACAAGCAGGGAGCTGGATAGGAAGCAGGGCAGCCCGGGTTAGAACCAGTCACCATATGGGATCTCAGTGCATGCAAGGCGAGGACCTTAACCATTTCGCTATTGTGCTGGGCCCTATATTAGGTAAATTTAATAGAAAAATTCATCTAATGCAGTATCCTCTTTCTTTTGAATTTTATGGTACAATTATATAGGTCTTGGATCCCCCCAAATACCCACCCCCAACTGATTTTCCCCATGTTGTTACAATAGTATAGTTTTTCATAACAAATTATAACTCTATCATTCTGTTTTAGTGTGCCCCAGCATTGCTGGTACAGACGATGTCAAACAGTTCAGCATCCCATTGTCTAGATATGTCCAACAGTTTCAATGGGAGTCTTTGATTTGGACATAGAGATGCACACTGCATTGTATTTTCACATCTGAATATGATAGTCTCTACTACACCATCAGTATACATTCCCTTAGAAGTCATGGCTGAAGGATTTCTCTTTTACATATATAAAAATTCTATCTAAAATCTTTCTGGTAGTATGTTGTTTCTCTGAGTATATTTGAAGTTATTGGGTTTGCTTAAAAATGATTTTGAGGTCTTCATTCCAGCATTTGGTTTTTTTCAATTCCTAGATGGTTGGTTTGGGTTATCTTCTTTGGTTCTTTAGGTATGGTCACAGTTCCCCAATGCTTGATGCTTATTGGTATAGGATGTTGCCTGCACATGATAGTATTTTGGCTTGCTATATGTTCAGAAATTCTTTTATTACTGTTATTTTCCATGATATAGGGTTGTAGGTATAGGGACTCCTTCCTTTTCACTTTCCTTGTTCCCTCTCCATTTTTCCTGTAGCCATTCCTCCCCCCGATCTTATCAAGGCCATATAGTTCCCAAATACTCCCCAGGTTCACTTTTATTCCAAATTGTCCGTTGATGTGTTGTCCAGAATGAACTGGGGGGGGGTGTTGGAAAGAAGTCCATTCCTACAACTCTCTACCCGGTGCTAACACAAACATGCTAGGACGTATGGCCACAGCTTCCACAATAATATATCACACCAGAACTTGTATCCCACCAAACCAACACAACTTAGGGGTAGATTCTGTGATTGACATCAAAGGACTGCTTTTCATAACCAGCGATGATGCTACCTGTTGTCAATTTTGCTGATCAAATTAGGGTCATAAAAATTGATCTGAAAACAGTAGGGTGAAATATTCCATCCTCAGGAGCTTGCCTGGGGAGAGGAATCTTGGAATTCGCTTGATATTGTTTTACCAGCCTGGTGCTCAGTCCTAGTACACAGTTTTTGCTGTCTACTCAAGATCGAAGGAAGTGATAGAGGTGACTCCCCAGCTACCCAGTCTGACATGCAGTGAGTTACAACTGGGTCTCCCAGGCACAAGACCTGCAACATTGAGGAGAGGCAACAATAAACCATGGAAACAAGTACATCCCATTAGGTCCCAGATGTTTGCTGGTTCCTGGGCAAATCTAGAAGTTTTTTTCTGTGAACATTGGTCTGTGGAACTTTATCAGGAGCAGGACCTCATGTAGGTAGGCCTGACTGAGTTCCAAAGCAAGATTCTAACAACCTTCCACCCATGTCCTTTTTTTGCAAAGCTGGAGAAGTTGGGGAAGGAAAAATTGGGACTGCCCTGATATGAGGGATCAAATGCTCAAACATTAGACACAGGCCTCAATCTTATCACAGTCGAATTGAAACTGAGATTCAAGTCTAAGCACTGGACTTGATTCTCTCTCATTTTCCTATGCTGGAGATTGTCTCTTCTATGTTACATCACTTAGTTAGTAGAAGGCTGATGCAGGCAACTCTTCTCTTTCTGATTTCTTCAATGTGATTTGACTTACTGCTCTGCAAACACATACTGTGGTCTCTCTCCTGGCTTCGATTACGCTGGGAAGGTGACTTGGCGTCTGAATAGCTGTTCAAATTAATGTCTACTTGTTCTACTCCCATTCATTCAAGAGTTCCTGAGTATCACTGGGCTTACCACTTATTAATCCAATCATTCATATATCCATATTATATAGTGGAAACCCTAAGCAAGTATATGGTTTTTGAGGTTTTAAATTAATGTTCAAGATTTACTCCTTATGAATAATTGCATAAATGTAATAAAATTGAAGCCCTCCAACAAATGTCAGTCTTCTATACCATAGTAGATGGCAAGGGAGTAAATGCATATGTGTGGAAGGAGACTGTGTCTTCTATGTGTTCTGAAGACTTGCAACTCCTATCTAATCCCTTTCCTGGTTATATAAATACAGGAGTGTATTATGTGTTTCCAATTATAATTAGGTATGTTGGAAATGCTCTTTCTTGGTCATAGTTGATTTAGTTGTAGATTCTTATAGGGAGTTTTTGATGCAGAGCAATTCCATAATTCAGTTTGTCAATTAAACATGTTACTCCTAAGAGATGTTTTTATGAATTGTAGAAGTAATCATTTGTCATCTTGTCATTTGGAGGAAATTAATCTAAGCTTACATCTTTGCCTTCTCTGGATACCGTGGATATTGTGGTGCAATGTCATAAAAATGGAGTGACTGTGACACCGTAACAGTTTTACTGAAATGATGAAGTGATCTGTATCTTTCTCAGAATATCTTCCAAGATATCTCTAAAATTTCTTACCTCCAAACAACACTTTGTAAATTTTATGATCATAATAAATAGTTGTTCACCATCTGACTTGTTTTACTGAAAGTCAGAGAAAGTATGACAGAGTTTATAACTTAACATTGTCAACTATGCTATGATGCAATAATGACCTCAACTTAAGTTTATAAAATTCAGTAGTTAGTTTTGCTGTGCAAGAGTTCACATGTATTTTTGGAGACTAGGAATTTCAGCTTAAAAAGATTAATATGCCACTTATTTGGGGGGGGGGTCAATATTTTATCAAGCGTAAATCTTTGATTGTGAATCTGATGTTTCTGGTTTTCAGTTTTCGCCCAGATGTGAAAAATTGTGCTTAACTTACAGTATTTGACATGTGGCAATTAAAAAAAACCATAAAATATGAATTATTTTTAAAGTACCCATACAAGGGCCTGGACCAGAAATTATACAACTTTATGGACTAGTATACTGTTTTGTACATACAGTGTACTGTTTTATACTCTAGAAAGGAGATAATAATATGACACTGAGCACAAGCAAAATATCTTCAAGGAGGACAGAGAAAATTTATATGGTTAGTATCTCCATCCAATTCAACACTTGGATTTTTCCAGAATGAAACCCATATTCTGATATTTGTGTGGAAGTGGAAGAGCTCAGTGGGTATGCCAATAGTGCCGTTGCGGTGACCAGCTACATGACAGGGACCTGTGTCGTTTTTAAGGCTTTTCACATTGGAAATAAGAGCATGAAAATAGCTAAGTCACAGGTTTGTGGCAGTGAGAGTTGAATCAAATAACACGTGCGAAGAACCTACTAGTGATGAGAACCCTGGGAAGATAGCTATGCCATTCTCATTGATTTTTAATGCAGTAATAAAGTCGAGGTTATATTTTGGTAGGTGTCATCATTTCTATCATAAGATTTTCTTTTATTTCCAACCTAGCGGGTTAATCACTGCTGCAGCCTATGTTTATGAAATTGTTGCTTTCTCAGACACTTTCTCTGTCTTGGGGAAAAATGGAAAGTCACGGTCGTATAAAAAATAGGAGGTGACCTTTTACCTCTAGGATTTTTCCATTTTCATCACATCTACAAGGCTGTGATATTGCCTTTGTTCTTTTGTAGCCGGTACTTTGTATATTTTTCAAACCACTTTCAAGACTGATGAATTTCTTAAATGGAACAACATCTGGGATTGCTACAAGTCATCTTCAGAAGTGTGTTCCTGTTGAATTGAAATGCCTGTGGGAGAAGTTGTTGTGAAGTTTCTATTCTGGTTTGTTAGCAGAAAAGATTAGTCAGGATGTTGAGCTAACCTTTGCTTCAGAATTGATGGAACCCCGCTTAGTAGGAACCCTCACTAACGAGGGCTGAAGGGGGATGCTGACATCAGTCATGTAAACACTGATTTTTCTGTAATCAATCAATGACTCCAAGAACCATTATGCTGATTTCATTTCTTATTGTACTTTCTAAACATGAGTGCGCTTGTTGGCGTATTTACTTTTTGGCTTTTTTTTTTTTTTGTGGCTGAGACTTACATACTCTTGGAATTTGTTGGCTAGAGTTTTGAAACAGATGGCTACATGCTTTATTTTTTTTTTTTCCTCTTGCTTGGTTATTTTTCATCTAGTTCTCATCGTAACCAAAGATTAATTTTTTTTCCTCTCACAGACTACTATCATCAGAACTGTCAGACAGTAGCACCTGCTGGATAAAGGCTTGACCTATTGCTGTATTTTTTTTTAGTTTATGTAGATGTACTCTTATTATATTGTGCCTTGCTTCTAATGATATAGCTATAGTAAGAAATAGGAACAAAAAGAACTTTTTATGTCATATGTCCTATTGAATTTTATAGCAATATAAAAGCGCTTGCCTGTATTAATAGATGCATGGCAATGAAGAGAAACGGTGTAGTTCAGATAGATGGGAGGTGTCTGCGAATTACAGCTTACCTTGACATGAAGAGATTTGGGATCTTGGAATTTCTAAAGCTATTTATTTACATTCTATTTTCAGCCAATGGCTAAGACATTGAGGAAGAAACACTTAAAAGCCATTGGGCCAAGATACCAATCAACAACTGAATGCAAACTTTCACTAATTGTTTACTTGCAGTGTGTCTATCATTATTCCTTGAAATGGGTGAAATTTTATCTGCCAATAAGTGAGTTAGACTGATTCTACAAAGAGCTATTTACAGTTCCACATGTCCAAACATGCATAGTTATAGCATCGTGGGAACCCACATTTACTTTTAAATGTTTGGGTTCAGATGAGAAACAGCATCCTGGAAAATTTCTGGATTGTGTAATTGATTTGCAATGGGCAGGTAAGCACTAGCACAATTAGAGCTTCTTGGCTATTCACTGATGATGAACGTAGTGCTCTAACAGTTACAGAAAATACTGGAAAAAAGTCATCATTTGTAATCAGACAATTCTCAGTGAACTGAAGCCTATTTTTGGATGTGTGATTGTTCCCATTCATGTGTTATCCACCAACTGTCTGTGTCATCTTTATTATTGCTGTTGTTGTTTGGGATAATCTTATAATTGATTTGCTTTTTGAAAATAAGAGAATTAAATTGTGAATTTGTGAGTGAAATCAGATTTTTGTTTGCAAGGGAGATGTCTACGGATAAGCCAGGCCCAAAAGGAAAGACATGTTCTCCATGGTTAACCGAAAACATTGAAGGTGGCATTAGATGAGCTGATGAGATGACTTTGAGATATGAAAAGCTTGATGTATTTCTTGGCATCTTGGGAATGTTAGTCTCCCTGTTGATATGATACTTTCTCTATATTTTTAACACAAACGCTAAGCTGTAGGTTCCTGATGATGTAGGATCATTGTTGCTTTGGAGATGGATTATTTTAGCTGGGATCCAGGATGATTGCATAGGTTGTATAGATCAGAGGCCATTTCCTATTGTTTGTCATTTTCTGATACTTTATGTATGACATCTTGGGAGTTGGCTCAAACCAAGTGTGTTCTTTTATGTTTCCTGGAGAAAGAATTACATGAATGCAAGCAAGTATAAGCTTGAACTATGGAGTCGGGCTTGAAATCAGACTCTGAGTCTACCACAGTAGCTGAGTGATTTTTGGCAAGTGCTTATCTAAGCTTCATGTTCTTATTCGTAAAATGGAGTAGAAATTATGTTCTTTTCTGAGGATCAGAGAGATAATCCAAATAAAGTGCTTAGTATGCTGCCTGCTTGTTAACAAGCACTCAATAACTGTTGGCTAAAGCTACCACATGGAGAGAATTAGAATTTAGCTCATTTGGTCTACGCATCATTTCGCATGGAAGATGCTGCTGGCGTTAAACAAAGCTTTGGTCAGATATTTGATTCAGACAGCAAAGAAGACTTTGAAAAGAAGGCTGCTGTGGAGTTTCACAGTAGGGGAGCTAGATGGCGTTTGATTTTGGATAAAGCAGAAACAAGCAATGGATGTGTAGCCATTCTTAAATTTTTAACAACTTAAACTCTGAAAAGTAGATATTGTGAGTCCATTTTGTAAATGAGGAAATCAAGTTTCAGAATGGTGAAGAAACTGGAGAAGTTGATTCGACCAACTAGAGTTTGAATCTAGCGTGTCTGACTCCAAAACAAGCCTTGATAAGCACTGTTCTGTCTTGCCTAGTGTGGCTGGCTGGATCTGTGCAGTCTCACCTCCATGGCTTAGTGAACACGGTGGATGAATTCATCATTTTCTGTGGGAATGGCAAGTTACAGTTATTTTCAACAGATTCAGCAGAGTGTCAAATGGTGCAACAGAAACTTCATGATTTGAGTCAAAGCATAGACTGCTTGTTGATCACTATCCCCTCAAAGCTGGAATGCAGGACCTGGCATGGTAGCATGGCGGCTAAAGCCCTCACCTTGCACACCCTGGGATCCCATATGGGCACCGGTTCTAATCCTGGCAGCTAGACTGCCTGTCCAGCTCCCTGCTTGTGGCCCGGGAAAGCAGTGGAGGACAGCCCAAAGCTTTGGGACTCTGCACCCATGTGGGAGACCCGGAGGAGGCTCCTGGTTCCTGGCTTTGGATTGGCTCAGCTATAGCCATCGTGGCTGCCTGGGGAGTGAGTCAGCAGATGGAGGATCTTCCTCTCTCTCTTCCTCTGTGTATATCTTACTTTCCAATAAGAATAAATAATTAAAATCTTGAAAAAAAAAACCCCTGGAATGCAAGGTTTTGTGCTAGTTTCAGACCATCGGTTCTCTCTGAGCTTGAAACTTCAACACTTCAGCGTGTTGCGCCTGCTTTCTGACTTGGATGAATCTATGACTTCCTTATCTTATAGTCAAAATTTATTGTGAAAGCTAGTGGAAGTATCTTCTTGAACAACAAAATGAGAATGTAGTGGGAGCTCAAAATCTGGGCTTTATGTGTGCATGCATGCTGTGCAGGTGCTTTTTTTTTTAATTGGAAAGTCAGATACTTAGAGAGCTAGATCTTCCATCTGATGATTCACTCCCCAAGCAGCCACAATAGCTGGAGCTGCTCCAATCCAAAGTCAGGAGCCTAGAGCCTCTTCCGGGTCTCCCACGCAGGTTCAGGGTCCCAAGGCTTGGGGCTGTCCTTGACTGCCTTCCCAGGCCACAAACAGGGACCTGGAAGGGAAGTGGAGCCACCAGGATTAGAACCAGCGCCCATATGGAATCATATGGGATCCCAGCGTGTGTAAGGCGAGGACTTTAGCCATTAGGCTGGGGTGCCGGGTCTACAAGTGCTTTTGAAAGAGAATCAGATATGGTATATGTAGGGAAATCTATCAGAAGACCTTCTGAATGAGCACCTCTCCTTTCTGCGTGTAGTTTTTGGATACATTTCGTTGTTTCACCACCTGTTTTTTTTTTTTTTTTCTGCAGACTTTCTTCATCTTCTGTACAGGCACCATGTGAGGAAATGGTGAATTTATGCTGTATCTTATGTGTGGCAGATACCTTAAGGTACAGCCTAAAAAGTTAATTGATATGCAACTCAAAGACAGAGACTTTTCATCGTTTCTTAATTACTTAGCCTCAGCTCTCTTAAATTGCTTCATTTTCTTTTGTTTGGCTTTAGGAATCAGTACATCTGTGATAGTTTCTGCTCCCCGAACAAATGTACTGCTTCAATTCAAGACTCCTTTGCAGATAATTCAATTGTTTATAATAAGATAGAAGGGACAAAACAATTTACTAAATCCATGGAAACCGCAGAATAATGATTTATGGAAAGTTCAAAAAATTCTCTGTGGAAATTAGATTTATCTTTTCTGATTCTTATGGATTTTTCCAATATTTGATTCTCAGCAAAGCGTAAATAAATACTTATTGAATGAAATGAATTTTGGTTATAACTAAAATGTCATTAAATGTGACAGGGAAAGTTTTGATTTTCCTTTGTTTATATTAATTTATGTAATCACACTTAAGATACATAAAAGTTGATAAAATATGAATTGGTAATTTATAAACATTTATATTTCAGTATTAGGAAATATGGGAAAAATTAATGAAACAGGACAATGACTCATACAGAATTGACTAGTTCAGGCAATGAAAAAGTTCACAGATTAGTTTAACGAGATCAAATGTCACATAACATACATATGACACATAATGCTTCTGATTTTGATATTAACATATGACCAATTATACACATGAGAAATATTGCCAGTTCAATTTTGGGTTATGAAATATATAATTTTTTGATACGATATTTCAAATTATAACATATCTCAGGCAGCATGCAGGAAAAGTCATTTATTGTACATTTGTTAGGACACACCTTGCACCAAACTTCCAGTTTTTTGGTAATTAGGTCAAGAATATAGAATCCACTGAAATGATATTGTAGTCGATATCAGCAGTTGAATTAACTGACAACATTTGTGGTAAAAATAAAAACTCTGAATTCATTAACAAAATGCACAGTGATCATAAACTCAATTATTTAAAAATCATTTTTCACAATTCTCATTTATTGGTGACACAGCAGCGGTAGGAAGGCTGAATTCTGAGAGCTGGTTTTACATAATAGCAGGATTTTATTCTTCGGTGGGCTCACATGATTACAACAAAGATGTTTACCATTTGAAATCACAGATTGTAACAACGGTGCTATACAAACATCACAAATATTTGGTGTCTCAGAGTCTTAACAAATATTATGTTGTGATTATTCCACAAAGAGACTAGATTAACAGGCAGTGTAAGTCACATGTATCTTAAGATTTTAAAAATACATTTTATACAGTAGGCTTCTAATACCTTCACTAACATTTCTTTTTTTTTTTTTTTTAATTTTGTCATCATACTTACAGTCCTTAAACTACCAGTCTGTGGCTCTTGCCAAGAAAGTCAATAAAATTGTATTTCCCAACAGGAATATGGCTGAGTGTACATTGAATCACAGTCAACAAAGCAACATCTAATTTGTAACGTATCATTTTAAATTTAAATAAAATGTAATCCTTTCAAAAGATAGAAGTTTGAACAAAACTACAGTAATCAAAAGTTCTATTTACAAAACATTAGAATATATTTTTGAATGGCTAGTTCTTGCTAACTGCACAGATTAGATATCCTTGGTGAGCGTCATCTGTTAGCCTTCTGTGCAATGTTTAGACCTCTGAGTTACTGGAGTTGCATGGAATCTTAGGCAGGAAAATTGCATGGCAATTTCCAACCACTTTACATGGTTAAAATGGAAGATGTACTATCTTTCATGTTTGACAAGATGTGTCATTAAACGGATGGGCTGGAATTCCCAAAATGTAATTGAAAGCAGTATAAGAGTTGTTGGAAATATTGATAAGTTAACCATCAAATGTTGGAATTCTATTCTAGCATTATGCAGTTGATCCACATTGTGGTACCTCTTATTTCCAAGGCTTCTGTGTATTACAATGACTTAAAAATATTCCCATGCTCTTTAGAAATACAAAATCTTAATTCTGAAAAGGTAGAGGAATATAGGGTAGGTATTTCTTACAATCACATTCATAATAAAAGAAGTTAATCTACATTTTACAGATCATAAAACAATTTTCTTTGGCGGAAGTCTTTTGAAACAACTTGATACTCTTACAGCATTTCAGTTAGGCCATTTTTTTCTTTTGGTGATACTGTGTATACGGTCAATTGTTCAGTACTTTCAGTTAATAGGAGAAAAAAATCACATATAGAAAAATATGCATTAGCACATATTCTTTCTGAAAGTTAAATTGCAAGACTCACCAATACTAGAGATGGTATTTTACACAGACATTTCTGTTTATTTAGTATGGTAAATTCAACCACATGGCCTGGCAAGAGGATGTTTATACCTTTATTCCCCACAGGATTTTATCACTCTATCACAATGAAAAATTTTTTGGAATCTTTGGGACTATTATTCATGTTTGCAACAAAATGAAAAGTATATGATACATATATCTTTATGCATTTGTATGCATGTATATGTACTCAAAATGGCATGTCTTAAAGATTTATACTTACTGGCATGAATGATTACAAATGAAAGGATTCAGTTAAGTCTCCAAAGGTATTATTGACGTATCACCACTCAGGAATTACCAAGTGCAACGAAGTTATTTTAGAACAGCTGTAGACATGTGAACAATCCTCAGGCTCAACTAGAGGAACGTGTGCATTTCTTACTGTGTTTTTCTGTCTTTGATGTTGTCTGTGATGGGTCTTTGACACTGTGAATACAGGACAGGAACAGGCTATTCTTTCCTATTTTACCCTCCCTGGGGAAGGTTCTGGAAGGATGACATGCAACTCCCTAGCTCTGACTCTCCTCCCCATCCCTGCCTTTTGTTTTTGTTTTTGGATTGCCTATTGTGCTGTCTCAAGATGAGTTCAGATTCCTATCAGAATCTTCCAGGATTTTTATTCAGTTGGAAAGAATTGCCATCATTAACCATCAAGAAGTGAGATAAGTTCTAGATTTGTTGCCTACTTGGCTCTTCTTTCTCACCTATTCCCTCTCTCCATGACTACCCGTAGTGTCACAAAGCCATAGTTGGTGTATTAATAGTGTGAGTTCCTTGCCTTGCCCTTATTTGTATCTCTGAAGATAGAAATGTCTGCTCAGTGGGAGTTTCCTACTGTATGACACAGGGAAGTCCTGTCGCAGAGTAACAGTTGTGCCAACAGTGATTATTATGGCTTTTGGAATAGTGTTGAATTGCACCACAGTACTGTTTAAGTCATGATAAATGGCAGTGAAAGGCAAGCCTATTGGGAAATTAGAAATAATTATCTCTCACATTCTTAGAATATGTATTTTCCCCCTCATAAACATTCTGGAGAAATTTTAAATCCTAGCTTGATTTAGGATTCTAAAACTTGAGCCAATAATTGCATCATGGGCAACTTTCATCTTGGGTTTAAGACCATTTCTAAAAATCAATCAAAAAGCACTATGGACTACAGGAAAGGAGTCAAGGCTCTGGATTTATTGTGATGGGAGTGAATTCCACTCAATCTGTTCCAGCCCCCTGACTCTTTCTTGTGATGCTTCTCCCGAGCAAAGTGGCTTCTTCATCATGAAACTTTGAGTGAAAGACATGGCATGTGAATGGTGATGTACACAAAGGTGGAGACAGAAGGAAGAACTGTGCAGCAGTGAAAGTCATTTGGTGACTGGCTGTGTGAGAGAATGGTAGGGTGATTTGGAGAGAGACAGAAAATGCCCCACTCAGTGACAGAAAGAGGACACTGATGCAGTTGTTCAAGCTTTGACCAGTCATGGGAGAATGCGCATTTTACAGAAGCAGGTGTAACAGTATGAGATATCAGCTCTCCTCATTCCTGAAAGAGTAGCCACTGTTTCCTCTGCCACATCCGGCTGCTTTCCCGAGAGCCTTCAAGTTGAGGTGGTGGCATTTTTTTCTCCAGAATGTCATTGTTGGCCTTACAGTTGAGGCCTTTTTTACATACTTGGAATGCATTTTATGGATTAAAAGGAAGTGTCAGATACACATGAGTGTTTCAAGTGCCCACCCATGTGACGTTTTCAGGTTAGATGAAAAGAAACATACATGCACAAACATGCATGACTCACAATCAGAACTTCTCTTTTCAAAGTCATTTCTATAGGCAAAGTTACTTGCTGCCTGCACTTCAGTTCTGCAACAACTCGAATGAGAAATCCTAGAAAGGAGTTCCCAGGAAACTGGGGGTGATGTCTATATTCTGTGATTTTTCAACCTTTAGGAATCACATGAGACTTTGAAAAACATATAATATCAAACTTTGTCACAGTCTGTAGTCATTGCAGTCCAACTAGTATATACTCACCCTTCTCGACAATAGCCTGAGTCTTAGTACTATGACACCATGAGTAAGGCAAATATGCCAGAGAAGGAAATTTTCTTGGTCTGGGGCAGGCAGGCAGGTAAAGAAGATGAACTATTGGTCTTTAAAAGGACCAAAATAGTTGTTTGATAAGAAACTCTGATGGGAAAGCCTGCTCAGTCATACCAGAAAAATTAGTTATATGGATTAACTTTCCTTTACCTTGAATATTTGACTGGTGGGCAAACCTGCTCACAATCCTCAACCTATGCTATGTGCCTGGCAAGATTCTATGACTTAAGCTTTGGAGCTGCTCCTTGGCAGAGAGAAGCATTAAGTGATGGGTGACATTGACTTTCCCTGCTCTCAGAGAGCACCGTGGGTTTCAAACTTGGACCTGCAGCCAAATCGCCAGAAGGCCTTGCTTAAACTCACTGCTGGTCCTATTCTAGAAGTTTGATTCATAGATTTCAGGTGGAGTCTTGAGTGGGACAGGACAAGTTCTATACTTTAACAAATTTCCAAGTTGTGCTGATGGTCTTCTCTGAATACCAAACAAAGAATTGTGTACGGAGGCTTTTGCTGTGGTTTTGTGTGTAAAACCACAGCCTAGGGTGTCGGCATCCATATCGGTACTGCTTTGTGTCTCAGCTGATCTACTTCCAACCCAGCTCCCTGATAACAGCTTGCGAAAGCAGCAGAACCTGGATCAAGGACTTGCACCCCTATGCCCATGTGGGGGACCCAGAAGAAGCTGCTGGTTGTAGACCTACCCAGCTCTGGCTGTTGATGCTGATTAGGGAGTGAACCAATAGATGGAAGATGTCTCCCTCTCAGTCTCTAATTCTTACCAGGATACAGCTTTTCCATGTGGAACACAAAAGTTAATACTGGATCTCCCCAACCATATCTATCCCATTTTTCAAGTGCACGTAATGAATGAGTTTTATTGGTGTTATGTCAATTATAGATAATCATGTTCAGCAGTTGGTCATATCAACATATAGAACAAACCTATAAATAAAATATGATTCAAACTATAAGAGCATTAAAGTGTTTTCTTGGCATATAAATGGTATTCTCCCTGTCTCTTATGTTAACCAGGATGATTAACATAAGAACTAAATTTCTCAGATGATGTTCATAATAGAAAATCTGGGTGTTGGGCATATGGGAAATCTTTGTATTTGTCATTTTTGTTTTAAAAAGTTAAAGCTAGTCTGACATAAAAATGAATTTGTCCGTACTTTTTATGAATCTCAAAGTCTTTGATTTTATTCCTTTCAGATATTTAATAAAATGGAAAAGCCTATATGAGAGATTAGGCAAGAGAACATCAAGGGAAAGTGCACGATAAAGAGGTGAGTTAAGCAAGCTGTCAATAGGTGTAATTAGAAGGTGCACGTTGTGTGACTGAAGGTAGACCTGGCTCAATTCAAGAAGCAGGTTTGGCGCAGAATTAAGGATGAAAATAAGATGTTTGTGTCAAGGAGCCATTGCCTGTGCAGAGGAGAGCTGAATCTCTACACAGGGTTCACTTCCTTTAAAAAGCACCTGTGCTGATTGACAGCACTGCCACGATTGCTTCAGGCAGTCTTCAACAGAGAAAGCTAGGGTGCATATTTGTTCTAAAAAAGACGAAAACATTCACCTTTTCAGTTTAGTATTTCCTAATCAAATATGAAATGGAGGGCAATTTCAACATGAGGGGCTTACTGAAATATAAAATGTGATGCCTACTACAACATAACAGTAAGTCTATAAAGAACTCTATAATGAAAGAATAGAAAGCAATTTAAACCCTGGGCAGAAGTCAAAGAAATTACTATAGTTCTAGCTAAAATAACTTCTTTTTCATTTCCCTCGCAACATTGCGATTTGCAAGATAACTTTATCATTGCAATGTCAGTAATTTTTGTTTACTCTCTCTTCTTGGCATATTTGTCTCGATGCCTCAAGGCTAATGAAATTGCGGTAAATCACTCCATGATATTGAAATATTGAAATAGCTACCCATTTATGACTTTCTAACCAGTAATCTTTTGAGAGGAAGTTTACATTCATTTCACTAGAATAGCCTTTGTTTACATAGATGGAATTCACTGTAGTTGCTTTTCTTTGTCTCCAATGGAAGTGTCTACATTTTCTTGCTATATATTATCTGTGTGCATAGTATTAATGAGGGTTTGGGGTGTATCAGGCCAAAGGATGACTTGAGTGCGATTTCACTTTTGGTAAGAAAAATTTTTTGGTGAAATTTTAAACAGTCATTTTCTCTATCAGAAGGGAGGCATGCTAGGCAGTTGACTGTGTAGCAAATATAATTTGTTTTTCATGAGCTTTTAGAATACTTGTAACTTTTAAACATCTTTCTGCATGGTCATTGCACATCTTGTTTCTAATTCACATAGTTGTATAAAATAATTCCCTGTTAGTCTTGTTCTCCTAATAGGCTGTCTTTAAACACAAATAATTTTTGAATGTGGAATTTTTATGGGTAACTATGTGAACTTCAAGTTTACATTGAGATCAGTGAGTTCAGCCATGAGAATTTTACTGATTTAGGATCCGTTTCAATTTCATTGCGATTTCTATGGCTTTCAAAAGGGAGAAAATTTTATTCCCTTCTGGGAAGGAAGACTTTTCCCCAGCACTGCACAAATAATTATTTCAAAACATTAAATAATGAAATCCAAATAGCATGTGATTTCTTTGGCTTGACACCTGCACCTGCAATCGAGTATGACAGGGTACAATTTGTTCACAACTTAAGCCTCACAAGTGGATGATAACAGGGTCTATTGACCATGTAGGGCTTGATCTTTCCTGCAAAATCAAGCAAGTCAAAGTCCCTCTACTTTGTGATAAAATTAGACCCCCCAAGACATCTGGGAATTGATAAACCTCCAACTAAACACTTTTCAGAAAAAGAAATGGCTTCAGATTCTCTGTGCTTGATGTTAAAGTGGTCACTGTATTCAGAAATGATGAACGAGACTGCTCTAGTTAGCTGCTCATAGATGAGAGCTGCAGCTGAATTCACTGCTATAGAACCAGATGCCTCAAAGTCGAGAGCAATGGGCAGAGTTTAGAAAATACACGGATGGATTAGTATCAACTCCCAATAGAAAACAGATCAGCAATGGCAATGCAAATGATCTTTTACCAGCCTTTGCCAACCTGCAGTATTAAAGACTGTATTGTTGACCTTATACAGGGTTTTGCTCAGGATATAATAGTTGGGTTTGAATCTATCCCATTGGCAAAAGACTGGATGTGAAAGTTGAGAAAATTAGCATTACTATTTCTATTGCAGCAATTTCCCTGATAGGTATCAGGCTGATAAAATGTCTCTAGAGCACAATGAAGGTTGATTTGGCTAGAATGCAATAATTGAATTTCTCCTGACTTATTCTGTGGTAGTGTTAATTTTCTGAAGTCCCTTAGTCTGAATTTTTCCTATAGTCTTGTGTCAAAATGCTTAGAGCAAAAAAAAAAAAAATTCTTGAGTTTTATGCAATTGTATGCCTGAAATGACACAATATGATGTGGCATTTGATTTTAAATTGCCACACTGGTTTTGCTCTATAGTTTGTTGTTGCTGTTGCTTGAGTTGTAACTAAATATGATGTGAGTCAACGACCAGGCAGGTTTATGAAGCTCACTAATTTCCTCTCCTCTTGGTTTAACCTTCTGATCCTCTCTCCCCAGGTAATTATCCAGCTGATGCTTACCATAGTTCCAGTCATCTTCAGAAAGCTGTTCAGTGAGTACATTTTTAACCTATATGTGATCAACATGACTGCTTTCATACAAAAATTTGGGGTTACTAAGGTACCTGCTGTTTTTTCTATATTAGAATTTGTTGAATAATTGTTCTAAATCCAGGAGAAGATCAAATAAAACACAGTAAGGAGCTACATTAGTACCTTCCATGGAGTAAGTGTAGGAACTCCACTGCGGACTATGACAGCAAAACTTCAAGAGAGTCTGACATGGGCTTGCCTTCCACTCTAACACTATAGCTTGGACAGAACCTTCTTTCCTTCCATGTTCTCAAACATTGTAAAATATCTTTGTAGTTGTCCTAGAGAGACTCAAATTGATTCTGATTTCTTGGCAAAGTAGACTCACTCTTGGAATAAAAATATAATTGTCCATAGATCTGATATTGGTTGGTAAAAGTATTTGTCCTAAACAGTGATACCTGGGTCATTATTTCCACTTTACCTATAGCATGACTGCTAATTAGAATACCATGGAGGAAAACATGCAAGCTCTCTTTGCTTCATGGCTGTACTCCGTATTTTAAAATTGGTTGCATGGCAACAGTTTTGAAAAGATAGGTTCATTCTTCATGTAGGCAACAAGACTGACTAAACTGCTTGACTTAAGGAAGGTTAGAGTTCCAAACAACAACAAAAAAAACCCCAAACCCCCACACCAAAAAACAAATGGAAAACAGCCTAGAGTGATTCAAATGAGAAAGCAGTCACTGTACCATAGGTGAAAATAATTCTGCTATTATTTAACTGTTGCTAGACCGTATCTGAAAAAGAGCTGCAGTGGAGGTGTGGCTTGAAGACTGGGAATGGCTTCCCCTATGTCGTTTAATTCTGTATCTTATCTACTAATTGAAAGGTGCTGCGGTTAGGGGTTAGGACATGACTAGTGATGTGTCTCCCCTGCCCAAATGCTGGTTTGCCTCTAGGTAATGTGTGAATGGACAGGTGTGGTCTTTGGGTACGGATACATGACCATATCCCAGGGCTAAATAAGTAACATCTTTCGGATGTTTTACAAAGATCTAACCTTTGCTTCAATTTTGTGTTTAACATGTAAAAGATTGGAATTTTTAAAATGATGAACAAATGAACATTACTTCTGAAGAAGGACCACTATGCCACTTTGGGCTTCTCTTTCATGATTTACAATTTTTTTTGAGGAATGTTTCCAGGGAGTAAGAGTCAGTAGCAGAAAAAGGGCACAGAAAGGAAGAGCCGACGATGCCAAAACTGACCACAGCCTCCCTGGGACCTACAGTCATTTCTTAATAAAATATAACCCACTACTGGAAAAACCTACCTGTTTTAATCAGAAAGTGCCTGTTTTTTTCAAGCAAATCTATGCAGAATCGCTAAAAGAAACCTGCATATATCAAGAATGTTCTAAGCCTCATAAAGACATGTATTATGGAATCATCTGTTCTATAGCAGGTTTGGAGTGCCAAGTTTCCAAATTTCCTGTGAGATTACTGATGACAGTAGAATTTTTTTCTCTTTAAAGTTCTGGACTAAAATTTCTGAGTTCCCCTCCCCCCTTTTTATCTTTTCAAATTTAACAAAGACAGTTGTAGCCAAAAAAAAAAAAAAATTAAGTACATTTTGTTTTCAAGTTTACTGTCCTTTATTTATTTTATAGCAATGGTGTCATCCACTGGTGAAACAGCAATAGCACAAGTTCCCTCTTGTATTTCAGATGGAGTCTATTACATCATTCAAAATTGAACTCAATAGGCACCACTGACTAGGCATTAGTAGGACTGCTCTTTCTGCCATCCTCACTTTACCCTCACCTGACGTGGAGAAATCTCATATGCCAACAGGTTTAAAGGGTTAAGTTGCCTGTGAGGATCTTAAAGGGAAAAGTATTAGGAGCAAGAGGCTGAATCAGTATGAAAGTTGAGAATATCTAAACTGCAGCCATGGGAGATTTCACATGGTGATGAATGGTTACTTTTTAGGGGCAGGTTTCTGTGTAACTCATGTTTAAACAATGATGACTGACACTTAAGAGTCAGCTGGTTAGCACTGTATGTTGATAGAAAAAGAAATTTGCATCCTTTTAATTGCTTGGATTTTTACTATAGCTGGAGCATTTTTTTTTCTCCACCCAAGAGCTGCTTGTAACGACTTCGCAAAGGCAGAGGGTATTTGAAAAATTCAGAGAGGAATCTTAATTGATCCCAAATATTTTCTATGAGAAATGCTTGCCAGAAGAAATTAGGGGAAACAAATGATTTTCTTTTCAAACATTTACTTTTGTTTTAAGGAGGATGCAAATAATGACCATTAAGCAGTTTTCAAGCAGCTTTGAATTTTTATCTTTAGCTAAATAGGAAGAAAAAAAAATGTGCGTCCTCCTAAGCTTCTTCATATTTTACAGTTATAAAGGAAATCAGGGAAAAAAATAGTAACCTGACATGAGTAATCCTAGACATTCAAAAAATGTCAGGTTGGGTTTTCGGATGAAACCTAATAATATTGATTTAAATCATATCATTGCTTCTGAAAACATAATCTATCTTACTTAAACAGAATGATAGAAATAACCTACAGTAATCTGTGATGAAATACTCTTAGCACATTCCTTTGTGACCACTTAGATATTCTCAACATCATCCCAGTAATTATTTTATCCATGTTACACAAGTGTATGGGTGCTATTAGAAGATCAAATCTTTCAGGATTCCTTCTTTGGAGTATTTTTCAAAGTTTAATGTTAATGTGAATATTCAAAGATATTTACAGAGAATATACTTTTCCCCAAATTGTCTATCTGGATCACATCTTGTTCTTCAATATTTATGTAGTATAGTTTGTTCTTTGTTTTTAAGTATTTGGAAAAGTAATCAACAACATTGCTTTTTACCTTTGCAAATAATGGGCTATAAACTCAACTATCTGATCTTCACATTAAAAGTAGGTCATTACATTCCTAGGGTCACATTTTTAAAGAAGTTGTCCTTACTGGTGAATTGTCACTGTCCCAATATGTGGTTCCGGGGGGTTTAGTAAAGCTTTAACTAAACATCAGCTTTGGAACCTAGGAGAGGTTCTCTGAAAATATTTGAAGTGGATACTCAACATCTTGAGTGCTGTAATAATCATCTTAGTAAATTAATCACCCACAATATATTCTTAGGTTTGGTTAAGTATATTTCTGTGTTTGCAGTGAACTAATTAATAGGGCTAGGCTATTTCAGCACTGTCAAAATTGAGCAGGAAAAGACACTTTCTGTCCTTGTCTGTTTATTAATGCTGGCTTCCCAACTACTTGTGTATCAGGAATGTAATATCTACAGAGAAGCATTCTTATGATTCAAAGAGATAATCAGTAATAATGCTGCAGTGTCTAACTGTAGAAGAAACCACTAAGTGTTCATAGAGGAACTGCATTGCATTCTAATGACAGTTTTCTAGCTGCAATGTAATCATGTAGGACTTTCTTATGGCAAATTCACTTCCAGAAAAGCAAACCACTTTTAGCAGGAGTAGTTTCCCATTGCTGAAATGTAATCAAGAGCATCACTAAGGGTAGCTGGATGCAAAGATGCAAAAGTCAAAAAGAAAGATAATGATTGACTATCCCCTAGGATATTAGGATATTAGGATATCCTAATCCTCTGTGGTATTTTGAAAAGATTCAGTCAGCATGATTCTAAAAAAAAGCACTTAGAACATAGGGCAACAAAGTGTTACTGAAAGGAATTGGCTCACAGTTATAACTGCTATTTGACATTGATTTTTGAACTTATGTAGCAATGACATTTCCTAAAATAATCAACAAGAACTTATATTCCATTGCATTAAATATTTTGTAGGAGATTAAATAAGACCTTGGGGGAAAAAAGCTGAACATTTGGAGAGCCTTGTGTTTGGAATATCTTGGTAGGCAGAAGAAAAATCACAGCAAGTTGGAAAATTATTCTGTGTGGACTGGGAAGTTGAATCACTTTCTCCCTTGGCAGGAGCAATAGGAAAAAAAAAAAAAAGGGAGGTGGCGGTCCCAGTGGCCTTATAGGTAAGGCATCCTTTGTTTTGGGAGATGATGAATTGACTGATTAAACTCCAAAAAAAAAAAAAATAGAGTATCTTTATTATCTACTCTTCCCATGTATAACTTGTAGGTGGAGTAGCATGAAAAGCATCCAGCAGTTAATATATGCTGGATGATGTAAAGACCGTGAATATGACAAGAACTGATAAATACATATGGTAGAAAATAATAGATAAATCTTTAACAAAAAGTTAACCTGAACAAAAAGATCATGAATCCACTCATAATAGCACCTTTCTTTCCCTGTAAGATAAATAAGCTTTTCTATTTGTCTTTTGAGTAACACATTCACTTATTTACTGACTGTAATTCAAATGTTCTCTTTGCTGAGTTATACCAAAACTTAGAATGTCAGGGCCATGTGAAGTGACTGTTACAATAGCTCAATGCTAGCTGTAGGCCGGGGAAATACAACTTTGCTTAGTGTCAGTAATCTTGAAGGTATGAAACTATATCTAGTAATTCGCATGAATGAACAGGGATGAAAACCACAATGAAAACAAAGAGTCCACATGTGGAGATCCAGGATCCCCAAGGAAGCCTTAACAAGGCTGCCTGCTGTTTTTTATGAAGGTAAAAAGTTTTGTTACTATTCATGAAAGGGAAAGACTTTCTCATCTACAGGAGAATATCTTGTCATCGTGTCTACAGAGTGCTCAAATGTACACAATAACCAGTCATCCTCATTTTACTTGCGATGGTATGGGATCAGGGCTCTTCGACATGAATGTAGCCCTGTGTAGAAACAGCAATGTGGACGATGAGTTTGTGCTTTGGAAAATGTGCTGCATCACAACCTCACTGCAGCATGGACCACTTATTCTAAAAACCATATCACAAGAAAAATGTGCATTTTTGCTGTGAGCCACAGAAAGCAGAGTTCTATGGAATTTTCCTTGATTGAAGGACTGAATCAGAATTGGTGAGCAAATTAAGATTTTCTTAGACGTTGATAACCACTGGGCTACAGCATGTGCTGAAAACTCCTGAACTGGTCAGGGAGGCTCTGGTCACTGAATTACTCTTTTTTTGTTTGTTTCATAAAGTAAATATTGGCTTCTCATTTCATTTTAAACCAAATAATCATATCCCAAGAGACTATATCAATTGCTGAATCTAAGAACATGTTTACATTTTACCTTATTTTCCTCACAATTGATGCAATGAAATTTTTATGAAATTTTTTCCAAATGAAAAATTTCAAGTTAATCAGATATAAAAAATATCATGGGTGTAGTAGAAATTTTTTCAATCTATTGCAGTAAGAACTATACCCACTGATAATTATTGTAAACTCTCAAATAAACAGATTTTAGAGACTGCTAATTTTTCACATAAATACTTAATCCAATATTATCACTTCTTCCTATACTGCTCTTATTATATTATGTATGAGAGCTACAACTTACATACGTTGACAATCAGGAATTACTGATACAAAGCAGCTCTGGGAATCAAAAGGAATGCAGGGTTTGATACAAAGGAATAACTTACCTAATACCTCTGAGGAAGTAACAAGTCTCTTGATGACCATTTTTATTAAGTTTTAATTATTTGTTATAATACTCTGCATGCCAAAAGCTCCTTGACAGTTAACTGTTTATGGGTTCATGGTACTTAGATGTGAAAAGGACATAGGTAGACTTGGACAAAAAAAATGTTAAAAATTAGCAGAATATAGTGGCATCCTATATTTATTTCAGCATGTTAGGATAGAAAACCTTCTGGTACTATGCTCTCCTGGGACATTAAAACAAGAACATTCTAGGTCCAAAGGCTTTACATTTTCAAAAGTCTGAATTATGGGGTTCTTACTTTCTTTTTGATGAGGATACCAATTGTACAATAAATACCTTTTTGGTCTTTATTTCTTCAAAACATGAAAACAAAAAATGAAGTGGGTGACGATGAGAAGAGAGAAAACATGCCATACACAATGTGCTGTAGTACTAATGATTAAATCAGAAATGATTAGAAACTTTATTTGTCTATGTCAATAATGTGTTCCATTTGTAAAGGACAGCACAAGTAGTGCACTTCCCCCTCCCCTAAAACTGTGCACAACACACACAAAATAATTATACACAAGTAGTATAATTAATAATAGCCCTGAATAACCACAATCATATTATTCCTATAGCACAAAAACTCAAAAAGCAAAAGAACAAAAAACTTTGAAGTTAAAATTGACCAACACCAAAAAAAGAGAAAATTTTTTTTTTGAGTCCTCCATGGTAAATTGCTATGGGATTGTTGATATTCCAGATGTGGCTAAAAGTGAGCACTGACTCTAATGTTTAAACAACTTACTTGATACTTCTAGGCTAGCTTTCCATTTAGTAAGCATCAAAAAGGTTGGATTAGAATGTGCCTCACAGGAGTTAGGAGTTAGGTCACCAGTTTGTTGGGTCACTGGCCACTCCAGATGTAGACCTGGGTCTCCAAGAGAGAATTTGTGGGTTGAGAAGTCACGTTGTCAGATTAGCAACCGACTTGACCTTCCCCATAATTTGGATCACTAGAAAGACTGCTCTTCTGGGCTTAAAAGGGGGACATGGACATATCTGTAACTTGGTCATGTGCTTAGCTAAAGAAAATCTTGGACATTTGGACAATGGTATGGTTTAAGAGTATTTTCTGCTAAAAGGGTTTAATTGTGTTTTCCCTAGCAAGGCATGTTTGTCTCTACATGGTTATGTTAACTTTTCCAAATGGAAATAGCAGTCGTTGAAATTGTAACTCTCCTGAGGGCAGGGATCTGGGCCATCTTGTTTATGGGTTAGTTACAAGGAGGCAGCATACCACCTGGCATATTGAATGAGTAACCATTTAATTATTCATTAACTAGGTGTCTGTTACATGATGGAGGATCAGGATTGCTGAATGGACAAAAAGGAAATTCATTTTAGGAACAGTTACTAAGTATGAATCAACAGAAGGATAGGGTTGGGTCTAGCATGGCGTTCCTTAGAGACAGAATCTGATGGAGGTGACTGACATCTTTTACTAGTGGAGTTACTACTTTGAAATGTGAGTTTATCCACACTCTTTGGTATTTTGTGGTAGTCATTCCTATGCTCCCGGGAGGTGCTGATCTTCTTTCATTGCCCCCTTTTCAGGCATGTGTAGAGGAGAAATCTCCCTTGGGAATGCTAACTTCTTTCTGATGCAGGAGCTATGGCTAGAGGAGTCTGGATGAGAAAGGCCAGGGGGAAAAAAGCTCAAAAAAAAAAGCCTTTTACATAAAAAAAAAATGGAAAAAAACTTTAGTATCTACTATCTGTGCCAGACAGAGCAGATAGGCAATAAATATTGAGGGCAGAGGGGTTGGGGAAGGGAGAGACGAGGCGGGGCCTGTGGAAACCGCAGCTTTGGAAGCCCAGGCACATCTGGTGCATCTGCTTCTCTACATTACCTTTCTCTTTGGCCTGGTGGAACTAACCAGTGATTCTTAGATGCCCCAGATGTGTTCCACAAAGCGGGTTCTCTATGAAGATCCTTGTAGTTTTCCAGCCACTCTCTTAATAACTTTAACTTCTTCCGCATGTGATGGTTATTGCTTCTTAGGAATGAAGGTGCAGATTCACAAATAAGCCATTTTCTCCTCATATCTCTAAATAATAATCAAACTCAGTAACAATCAAAGTAACAACTGAGGTGAAAAGCAAACTCACTTAGTTCTTCAATGTCCAATCATCATTGCTGAATGGGAGGACAGTATATGCTATACTCTATTATATACAGATATGCTTTGTTTTGTTTTTCATCCATGCACGGTGTAACAGGTCACAACAACATTCCCAAACAGGCACATGAAAAAGAAAGTGAATGTTTAGTCATGACTGAAACAGGATTGTGCAAGCCATGGATGCCTTTGAAAATAAAACTGACAGACAAGCCCAGGCAAGAGCAACATGGGGTTGGGAAACATGGATGCAAATGGAAAAGGAAGATGTGCTTTTTGAGTAGAGTATTCTTCCTGTTTGCATGTTGGGGCAGGTGAACAGGAGGAGGAGAAGGGTAGGGATGGGACACCTGCAGGGTTAGCTGGGCTGGAACATAAGGGCCTTGATAATCATAATCTAGACCTAGAGAAAGAAGAAACAAATGATTTGTGTGTTCTTGGCAATCTAGGCACATTCACGCTGTACCTGTTGAACAAGAATGCCAGGCATAATAGCTTTAGATCCCAAGCTACTTATAGAAGCATCAGTATTCCTGGCTCCATTCTAGCTCCCATGATGTTTCTTGGAGGCAGCCTAGCCTAGGCTTACTTTCTGGAGACAAGCATAGACTTTGGAAACAGCAAACACATGCTTCTTTTCTTCTTCCATGCTCAGATTCTTTCTTAAATCAAAATAACTTTTTAAGTATTTGGGGGGAGGTGAGGGAGATCTTAATGACTATATTTTTCTCAAAAAAATCAAAAATTCATTTGCATCTGGATGGGCCATCGCTTTCCAAAAGAGAAGCAAAATCCTGAGCCTCCCAAGAAAACAAAATGAAATAGAATGAGAAACAAAAGCCAAGTATCAACCACCTCCCAAACTGCACTGAAAACAACATCAGAAAACAACAAAACATATCAAAGCCTTAGCAATATATCAACCTGGAGAGTACAGCCCTTGTAGGCTGCGCTGCAGTCATTGAGCCTTGCCTTGTTCAACATGATGATGCCCCAGGAATGGAAGGTGATGGTTTCTTACTTCGGCCCTAGTACAGAGTATGCTCTTGAAGCTGGATTCCATCAGCAGGTAAGTGAACATGACAAATGTCAGTTTCCTCTGTTCATTATACATAATTTTTATGTATATATGTATATATATGTATATATATATATATAAATTTGCTAGATCTGGTTGTTCCTTTAGAAGCCTTTTATGTGGCAGTAGGCCTCCAGGGAAGAGAAGAAAATGTACAAGAGCCACAGGAGCACAAAGAGGCAGGATGTCAAGAGCTTGGCAGTCCGGGGCCCGCCTAGCTCACCTCCAATTTCTGGCCTCCGCCGATACAGCAGCACTCCCACATTGATGAAAGCAAAAATGGTGAAGAGAGTGACAGAGAAAGCCAATGTGCCAGGGGACACTTTGAACTGTTCCCCATTGGCTGCATGGTAGATGGCGGCAATGGACCAAGCCACGCCGATTCCCAGGAAGACATTCACAGCATTGCTGCCAGTGACGTTACCTATGGAGGCATCAGCATACTGGTCCTGGGTGGCTGCCACTTTACTGGCAAAGGTGTCTGCGGAAAAAGAAGACAAAGGGATGAAGTTCAACCAATTGAATATGTCTGGCGCATTGCATGCTTTATCTGTGATGCTAGAATCACATCCCAAGGGTTAACTCATTGACCAAGAGTGAGCTGAGACAGTTTGTTGTTTTGTGTTGAAAAGAATGGCTTCTAAATTGGGAGAGTTGAGAGTGTGGTGCTGGTTATGTTACTGATACATGACCATGGCCAATTTTTTCTGTTTGTTTTTGAAAAAAGGAGTTGAATGTACCACTTCTTATGCTGGAATTCCTAATGGGTGCCAGTTTGAGTCCCAGCTGCTGTCTCTTACAAGTTCCCTGCTAATGTACCTTGGGAAGCCAGCATAAGACGGTGCAAAAACTTGGATCCCTGCTATCCCAAGGAAGACCCAGATGGAGTTCCAGAATCCTAGCTTCAGCCTGGCTCAGCTCAAGGAGTTGTAGTTATTTGGAAGGGAACGAGCAAGATAAAAGTAGGTTCTCATTCTCCACCTCTCCCTCCCTCTTCTGTAACTATGCTGTTCAAATAGATTTTGTGTATGTGAAAAATAAAGACTGAAGGTCTTATCTAATGGTTCTCTCAGCAAAAAGTTTAAACATCCAGGACTAGGCTAGACCAAGCCTAGGTGCCAGAAACTTCATGTGTGGGCAGTAAAAGTCCAAGTATCTGGGATATCATCCATTCTTTCCCAGACACAATAGCAGGAAGCTGGATTGGAATGTGGAGTAATTGGGACTTGACACAGTCACTGCAACATGGGATCTGGCAATATAAAGTTGCAGCCTAATCCAGTATAGCACAATAACCATTCTATTGGCCAAGTTCTTTATTCACAATGCAGTTCTTTGTGATACCTAGCTTGGAGAGCAGTGTGTTTCAGAGAGTAATCCGAGTCCTTCAACATCAGATCCAAGGGGGATCTTTCTAAATGGCGATGAGCATAAGGTTCTGTCCAGTTATGCTGGGACACAGTCATTCCGGCCTGGCAGTCTACTTTAATAATACCCTGAAGGCTTCTAGCTCACTAGAAGTTGAGCGTGGATGCTGGATGTTATTATTAACAAGTGCTATATCAGCAATTTTAGCTTATCAGTGAGAAAGGTCAAGAGAGATTTCCAACTATTCAAGAGCAAATCAATAGTGGAAATGCCAAGAACTGAACTCTGATAATAGTGGAAATTTGCCTGAAGCTTTATAAATAGGAAAGCAAATTGACCTGTTACTGCAATAATAGGCATAGCAATTTAAAATATATATATTTGAAATAGTTAAAGGGAGACAGAGAGGTCTTTTGCCTCTTGTTTCACTCCCTAGGTCTGAACGCTTGGGTCATAGTCCACTGCTTTTCCCATGCCACTTGGAGTTGTATCAGAATTGGAGCTGCTGGGACATGAACCAGCACTCAGATGGGGTACAGGTGATGACTTTTATCTGTTATGCCATAATGCCAGTCGTGAAATTGATAACAATTTTATGGGGTGGAAAGATTTTATATGTGAAGAAACACCAGCTCGTAGATGATAAATAACGGGCAAAGCTTCCTAGCAACCGGGAAGGAGCCAGGTTGGCGCTGCAGCCCCAGCACCCGTCTGCCAGACTAAAGCTTATGTATCATGTTCTCTTCTCTCTCACTGCACCATGGGCGCTGACGGCTGTGCTCACCGCATTGTTCATCAGTAACCCTGCATGTGTCTTTTTTTCTGAAGGGGATAAAGTTGTGGTCCACTACAGGGAGCAAGCAGGGCAACAGTAAATTATAATTCCTGATGAACTGAATATGTCTGAGTCAGGTGGTTTCAAATTCTGCCTTCCCCACTGTGTGTGTGACTTTGGTGGTACAATTCCCCACCCATGAAATTGTGTTTCTGGTATGCACTTCAGGTTGCTGTTAGCAACTTGGACAACTACATTAAACTGCTCTTCCCTTCCATTTTGGAAAGAAAATATGAACACAGCAGGCTAAAATGGTTAAAAAGTCAGCAGAGGGCCTGGTGTCATAGCCTAGTGGTTAAAGTTCCCACCTTGCATATGCCGGGATCCCATATGGGCACCGGTTCTAAATCTAGCAGCTCCACTTCCCATCCAGCTTCCTGCTTGTGGCATGGGAAAGTAGTTGAGTGATGGCCTAAAGCCTTGAGACCCTGCACCCGTGTGGGAGACCCAGAGGAGGCTTCTGGCTCCTAGCTTTGGATTGGCACAGCTCTGGCCATTGCAGCCACTGGGGAGTGAGACAACGGACGGAAGATCTTCCTCCCTCTCTCCTCTCTGTATATCTGACTTTCCAATAAAAAATAAAACACATCCTAGAAAAAGATCAGCAGAGAGCAGAAGGCATTTGGCTCAGTGGTTCAGTCACTTCTTTGGGCCAAAGCTGTATCCCATACTCCAGTGCTGCCCTAGTGCTCGGCTTCTAATCCAGCTTCTTGCTGATCAGCCCTGGGAGCCATGGTTGACTCACAGGCTTGGGTTCCTGACACTCAAAGCACATCCAGATGGAGTGTGGATGCCTTGCTTCGGCCTGACTCAGCCCTTGCTACTGCAGGCATTTCAGGAGTGGACTAGTGGAGGAAAGATTTTTCTGTTTCCCTATCTGCCTTTCAGAAAATTATTTTTTAAAATTTCAAAATGTGGTGTAAACATGTAAATAAAACTTGCAAATGTGAAAGTTCTTGACTATATATGCTTTGTTACTGATATATATATATATATTTGTTACTTTTGTAAAATACATGGCATTATTAGGCTTGTGGTAGATACTGATAACTTCTAAAATGCATGCAACTTTGCAAAGGCAAAAATGGCAAGTTTTAGCTTACTACAAGGCATCTGTGCTGGTCCTTCTGAGGTCCCTGGCGTGCTCCCAGCATGTATGTGGTTGTGTGACACCTGGATTAGTTTTTCCCTGCATTGTATTTTGTTGCCACCATGTTCGCATCAGTAAATTTCCAATGGGAAAGATACATAAAGCAGGTGAATATTTATCAGCCTGTATAATACAGTGCTTATCATGAGCGGAAGGTCATTTCAGCTCTTGAGAGGCTATGGCATCCCTGCTTAAAAGGGATTTTATAGCCCCAATATCCTGTTACTGATATGGTATATGTGATGAAAAGCAGCTACTTTTATGTATTGACATTTTGTGACTTTATATATTGACAAAATTGTACCTATTTCTTCAGTATCCTGTTAGGTGGATCCATGCATACATTGCATAATGTTCAAAATGGGGTAAGCTTACCTATCTCCCTAGATATTTATCATTTGTGATAATAAAAGATACCCCCAATCCTTCCTTCTGGGCCTTCGCATGACATCCAATACATTATTGCTAGGTAGTCACCATACTGTGCATCAGAACATCCAAACTTAGTTCTCCTGCATCCCACTTAATATTCATTGATGAGCTTTCCCTCCCAGTCACTCTTCCTAGCCTCTAATAACTACTATTATGCTAGATTATCAGAGCAACTTCTGTCGATTTCACATTGTGAGTAAGACTATATGATCTTTGCCTTTTTATATCTGGATTATTTTACTTAGCACAGTGAGTTCAAGTTCCATGCACACTTTTCCTTCTGACAAAATTTCACCCTTGTAATGGCTGAATAGTATTCTGCTCTTTGCAGGTACCTCATTTTCCTTCTCCATCCATTGGCTGATGGATATCAGAGTTGCTTCCTTTTCTTGGCTGTTGTGAAAAGTGCTGCTGTGCACATGGGAGTGCTTAGGCTGCATAGACCTAGAAAGCCAGTTTTCCCACTGTTTACTGTTTTTCTTCTCATGCTAGGCACCTTGTTACACAAGTTATCTGTATATCCTCATGAAAACCACTCACAAGCCTATGGACTAGGTGTTATTTGATTTGTGACATTATGCCTCTTGGACAGTGTCTTGGTCAGGGGGGAGAAATTTGGAGGCAAACCTGTTTGATTTCAGAGCCTTTTCTCAGACATATCCTAATACCCATTGCAGGAAGTCTTATGAGATCCCTTTTGCTTAGCCTGTTTTAGGTTGAACTGTGTCTTGTATTCAGAAACTGTGAAGCAGGTTCTCATTGAATGCTCTCCCCTTTAACGGGGACAACAAAGGCTCAAGATGGTGCAGGCTGTTTGCTAATCCATCCTTCTGGATTTGTGCTGCTTCGTGCATTCATGATCACACACTGCAGCCCTATGGGGATTATCACAGGAACTTGAGTTTCAGAAAAGCAAAGCATGACAAATCTTAATGGCCTCTTGCATTTCATTATTAGGCATTAGAGCTGCTGCAGCTAACATAACAGTCGAAGTTGTTTTCCCAAGGACAGGCAAAAGAGCAAGTGAAGTTAAGTAGAGTCAAGCAGGAGAAAATGGCTCAGAACTTAGCTCTGGCTGAGGGATACCTGACATGTTACTCTGTGCTGAAATGGCTGCTGACAGCAGCTGGTGGCCAACAGAAGGCCATACTGGGTGACGAAGTTAGAGCAAAGGTGTTCTCTTACGAGGCAGGGACTGGTGAGTTGGAATTGTTGCGCATACATGCTTGCTTGTCTTCCCTGGCATGTGGTGTATAGCACACTGGACTTTCGCCCCATCTCCACTCAGTCTTTGGAATTTCTGAATAGTGCTTCTGCTATTGTTTCAGAAGTGAAGGAAGTTAAAATAAAAAAGTTCCTGGTCTGGGGATCCTGAGCACCCAATCAATTGGTTTTTTCCTCCCCCTGAAATGGAAGTTATAAAAAGGCATTCAGACATTTCCTTCTCATTTTTTTCATAGCTTATCAATGTGAATAGTGGTTGAAAATTTTTACTGATAATGATTTCCCATTATCAAATGTCTGTCTCTGAATTCCCTGAAAAATAGTGACTAAAGTGATAAGACTGCCATTCAAACAAACTTTTTGAAGAACTCATTCTCTTAGATTTTATTTTGCCTTGGCTTGTGTATTATACCTCTTTTTTTAATTTAAAAGCAATTTTAAAAATTACCAGAACAAATGTAATTCCAAACTATTAACTATAGCCCCATAAGAAACAAGTTTTCCAAATGAAATGAAGTAGTCTCCCCAAATTATCTTTCGCTTTCCTGTTTAGTACGCAGAGCCACAATCCCAGTACTATATATTATGTGCTGCCAGGAGCTACGCTGCAGACTAAAACCTGTAGCCTGCCTCTGGTTGAACATAGCAGGCACCATTTTTTAAAATACAATCCAAGGAAGTAGTAGGAAATTATGATTTACATTAAGGGTTCTGAACTTTTGGGGAATTATAACACTCTGCAATGATTAGTTATTTTTATAATTATATTCATTTATAATGTGATTGAACATGAAATATTTAAAAATCATATTTGTGCTTAATTTATTTTGAAAATCTCATATTAATCTCAAAGACTTGGAATGATCTGCTTTAAGACTCACATCTTACTCATAGCTGTGAAAATGATGTCTTTGCTCAAACAATTCATATACTCTTTGATATTTGCTGTCTTGCTGTGTTAGAATTCAAACAGAAATCCTGTTGATGTAGCGGTAATTCAGCTGTCACATAAAGTCTAAAGCAACTTTTGAGTTAGGACATTCATGGACTCATAAATATGAAAACTGCACTTGTGTGCATATATGCTTTACTGCTTCACGTGAAAAGAATCCTTATTTAGCTTCCAAGTAAAGCTTGGGAGACCAGGGAATTACTGATGTTTGAGTAGTCCATGATCCATTCAAAGTGGTAACTGAAAACAGTAAAAACTGAATAAGAAAACATGTTTAAAACTTCTGCCCCAATTGCACTAAAAAGAGTGAAAAAACTTGGACAGATGTGACATTGTCCAAGTTTTGGAAGAGAAGAAAATGGTGAAGTAGTGGTAGGTAAAAAGCTCAGTAGGACCCTGTGACCAGGATCACAACACTGGCCTTTACAACATGATTTTCCACCTGTTTGATCACTCCCCAGCGCCCTCAGTAGAAGCCAAGAACCCTATCCCATCTCCTGTGCATGTGTCAGGGACTCAATTGAGCCACATCTGCTGCCTCTCATCATGCATAGCAGCAGGAACCTGGACCAGAAGTGGATTCACTCGACTGCAGGCACACTGGTAACGGGATGTAGGTGTCCCAAATGGTAATTTAACCAGTTGTGCTCCATTGGCCATCCCACTTCCAGTCATTTTTTTATCTTCAGCAACTAATCAGAATCAGCAGTCCAACTTTGAAAATACCAACTTGCTAGTTCTAGCCTGGGTTTCTGATAAACTGGTTTGGAATGTGGCCATACATTGTAGTCATTAAAGCTATCACAGATTGAGCTGTCACTCCATGATTCCTCTCTGCCACCAACTGAGGCAAGGATGTTTGGAAAGGTTCTCACATGTAGATCAGCATAAAGGCTATACTTTTTGTTATTTAATAAGTTATATGTTAATTTGAATGTATTTTGTTGCAGTAACTGAGTTTAGTTTTCCTATTAGGTATCTGAAATCCTATTTTGAGTTCAAAAACATTGATTTTAAAAGAGAAAAAATGGAATTTCCTTTTTTCTCCTAGCAGCACAGAGTAAGTACAAATGAATAATGCTATGTTCTCTGCTCTCCAAACTGTACTTTGATACATGTTTTCCAAAGAAGACATGTCACTCTGAAACAAATCTAAAGACAGTTATTGTTCATGTCCCTGTTCATGAATATCCTAAGAAGATCCAAGGTTCTTCCTTGTTGATATTTCCAGATTCATAGGCCTTCCTAATGCTATCCAAATCACCTATTGTAATGCCTTATTATAAACCAAGAGATCCTGAGCCTTTGAGGGGACTTTGTCAATAGGATCCTTCATCATCATGTCAGATAATACGCCATGCTCTGTACCTGTTCACGCATCTGTATTACATCTCTGTTAGGGCTGCTATGGCCATCAGAGATAAATTGTAAAACTACATGTTCTTAGCAATGAGGGTACATAGATACAGCTAGTGTTGATCCAGCATTTGTGGTATATGCAAATGTTCTGCTCTCCTACAACTCAATATCAATACCTTACAGTTTTCATTTGTGGGATATTGTGGGGAGGTTCAGGATGTTGTGGAGAAAAATTCCGAGGACTGGGGTACTATCTACTGAGAGCAGACATAGTACGGTGTAACATGAAAGTAGCAGGTGGCACAGAAGGAAAGCACCAGACAAGTGAAAGGCATCATTTGAGGTAAGAAGCCAAGAAAAATCAACATTTCTGTAGCATCAAAGTCTAGAACCACTCAGGTAATCTAGGGAATGAAGAAGTGGAGCTTCGAATGAATGACTATGCTAACATGTCAAACACCAGTGTTTAACCACTATATAAAATACACGCACCCCCCGCCACCACACATAAGCCTGCTCTACTCCATAGTTTAAGTAACCTGTTTTCATTTTCCCTCAGTGATGTCCATCTTCATTGTTATCTGAGAGCCTATCTTGACTTTAAGAATCTTTAAAAAGTTATTTCTGAAACAGAGAAGGGAGGAGGGAAAAGAGTGGGAGTGGGCAGATAGGTGTGTGTTTGAGGAGAAATTAAAATGAGAATATCATCCATTTGTGGTTTTGTTCCATTAATGTCTGGCACATGTAGTTAGGCCAGGCTGATGCTAGGATCCAGTTTCCCACAGAGGACCCATATAAGCAGTCACTCATTGTCTCCCAGGGTGCACATTAGCAAAAACTGGAATGGGGATTAGCCCTGGAACTTGAATCAAGGCCCTCCAATATCACACATGGGAATCCCTGCTAATGTTTTGCTGGCCAAATGTTTGCCCCTAACTGCATTCTGTTAAGTGCCAGTCTTGTCCCACTGGAGTCTGAACTCCATATAATTAGGCCATGTGTCTTGTTTGTCACTCTAGCCTCACCCTGGGGAACAATGCCTATACAGGGTGGGTGCTCACTAACAATTAGTGAGGAGTGCAGAATGACTGCAGCCCATCCATTACCACTGTATCACACTGCTTTATTCAATTCTTTAAAACAGTGGTATTCCTTTCTTTTTTTAAAAAAATGCTTTTAGGACAAGTGGAGCAAGAAGGCTACTCAAGTATTTGCTGATCAAGAAAACCATGTTGTTTCAGTTCAGGTTTCTGAGTTAGTTTTTGGCACTGTAAGGACATACTCTATTGACCATAATTCCACTGCAGACTCAGTTCTGGTGTAGAAGCTGAGAATCTATCCTGCCAGGATAAGAATACTTAATAGGGAAGATGTTACTAATGCCAGGTGCTTCTGGGTGGTTTGTGTCTTTCCCTCAGTGTCCAACTCCAGCAGACCAGGCTACAGGTCAGACACCACCTTCACCACTTCCAGTGAAGTTTCCTACCAGTTGCTGACTCCCCTCAAGCAACCTGAGCTGAAGTCCTCTCATTAGTTTTGGGGTTCTGGTTTTACATACTTAAGCCAATTGTAGCCTCATCATACACAGAATCCTTCGGAGGATGCATGCGTGATCGCTTTGCCCATTTCTGGTTGTTTGTTGTCTCGCAGCTGTAACTCAGGAAGGACAAGCTATAATTAGCCTTCTGCTGGGCTAATTTTCAGACTCCAGTAGGGATCATTTTAGTTTGGAACCATAGCAAGTCTTGCTTTTTGTCTCGACCCGACCCATGATTTTTTTTTTATGGTGATAACCTAATAGCTTGTAATTTATGAAGGTCCATGCCAGAAAGTCCCCTGGGATTCAGAAGGGGAGAGAAAGGAAACAGCACACCACAGAATTTTCTGCTTGTAAATAATAGAACGAAAATAAGCTGTTTTCTCCTTGTGCACAAAATGCAGGATTTATATGTGTTGAGCTCAATGAAGGTTATCAACAGTGGTCACAGATGAATTTAGTGCTCTTGGATCGTGTGCTGGAAAAGGTGGCTGAACAATGCAGTGTGTTTTATGAACTGCAGGCCTTTTTTGGAATGGAGCAGAGTACAAGTAAGTAAGCTATAGCTGATGGTTCATTCCCGAGAAGAAGCAGGCTGTGAGGTCTGTGCTGAGAAGTGATGATGGCATTCCAGCTGGCATTGTGCGCATATGCCAACACGATGATTTCATATCTACAATAGGCACCATCCTAAACACGCATTATGATTCTTTTATAGCCACATGTAAAATTTGCCTTTTAAATTGAGTTAGCATTTTATTTGCCCTCTCTTCTAAAAATATCAGTGGGCTTTAATTTACTTTGCTTTTCAAGCCGTGCACATATGGTAATTACGTTATGCATTCTCACAGCTCAGGTTTTCTCTGGAATCTAGTAGCAATATCATTCTTTATGTGACACCCGTGGCCATGGGTAAGAGTAAGAAACTGCATTTACACGTGTTGTCATCAGTTGCCCAAATGGTCAAGAACATTTAGAGTTTATATATGATTAAATATGTGTGTTACTTTGAAGTTCTGCAGGGATAATTCCAGTTTTTTGGGGGGTAATTTTTCCCCCTTGGCATTCTGTAATATGCTACCAAAGGTCACTATTGAGAGAATGGGAATGAGATTATTTTAAATTAGGTATAGATCCATATATGCACAAAATAATAAGTACCAAAAATATTTTATACTTACAGTTTGTAGATAAATGCCCACAGAGATTTTATGATGGATATTGAAAAAATATTTTACAATACTCATGCTAACTCCTAGCATCATACACAAATCTGTCATTTTTATATTAAAATTACTTCTTGGGAAAGTCTGAGGAAATGATAAATCTAGAGTCAGAAGGTACGTTAGTGATTGCTTCAGGCTACAAGTGGGAACTAAGGATCACCTGTAAATGGCCATGAGGGACCCACAGGGTAAAAATGTATTTAAAAACTGGATTAGAGTAATGGTAGAATGACTCAGGGAATTTTCTAAAAATTGCCAAATGGTATATTTCCAATAAGTAGATTTTTTTGGAATGTAAATTATGCTTCAATAAAGCTGCTAAAAATTGCAAGCTGAGTCTGTGTTTAAGAGAAATGAAGGAAGTGGTTCTTGCAATTTTTCATTTTCATTACCTTATTTTCAAAGGAGGGAAGGGAGAACTGAAAACCATCAAGTCAGTGTTATTGACGAGGCATTCCTGGGAGATCCATGCTCTTGTCTCCAAGGAACAAAAAGGCCTAATGCTTGTGTTATACTGAATGCTCCGTGTCAATGGAATATGCCTTGAGACTGAAAACAACATCTACAGAACACATGGATAACATCAACCCTGCACACAGCACACACCCACATTGTCTCACACCGGGCAGAATGTCTCTGTGAAGTGTTGTATCTTTGGCCTCAAGAATCTAGGAAGCGCAGACAGAACATGATGAAATATGTTAGTTCTTTTCCCTTATCCTGTGACTTTGTGAAATTAGTGATGTGGGGTTGGGGCACTCACCGAAAGACTGTGGGCCTTCAGATTGAGCATGATACACGCTGAGTATCCCTGATTCCTGTGCTTCTAGAGGATATCATTTTTTTTAAACATTCCAGTGTGATCTTGGCAAAACTGAATGCCAAGTATTCATGCCACATTATCCTTTGAGTAAAATAGATCAAGTAGTTTAACTATCCGGAAAAAAAAAAAAAACCACCCTAAATACATTTAATGTTAACTCTTCTTTCAAGCAGAAACTAGAAAGGATCTAAATGATTTCGAAATGATCTTTTCTATGTCCTTACAAATGTCATGGTCTCATTGCACCAGCCTCTTTCCTGGTGTTTTTAGCACAGGGTAAAGGACTGTTGGGGAGCCATTTCTAGAGCATGTCTTGTAGGACCTGGTGTTAGGTCTGCTTTTGCTGCATCCTCTCCTCAAAATGTTTTGCTCCTGTAGGCTTCCGTCAACTCAAATGGCATCACCTACTCATGGGAAAGTGTGTTGGAAAGTACACTCAGAGCATTTTACTTCCTCCAGACAGGGTAATAATAAAGTTAAGGTCCTGTGGGAAATCACTGGAGTGACTCGGGCAGCCCAGTGCTGTTCCTTGTGCAGTGTCCTTGTGTGGCCTGACCTTTTGGCCTTACTACAGATCTGAAGGTCCATTTTTGGCAGGCCTGACCTTTCCTGGTAGCAAAGAAACTGGGCACTTATTAGAGTGTCTGAAAAAAAATATATATATATAGATGAGTGCCCCTCAGAATCCTCTTGGGGGAATGGACACATAGCCTTTGGGAAATCTTAGCTTAGGACAAAGTAACTTTTTATTTCCATTTAAGTTGATGGGAAGTGTTAATTATGCAATTAAATATGTATGTATATACATCATAGCAATTACACTTAAATTCTGGTTATTAACTTGAAAATGCCAATGTTCAAAGGGAAAAGCTTGCAGAAAGGGAAATTGTGGGAAACCAACAAATGTGGAGATATGATTGAAGCAGAAAATAGGAAATTTATTTTCTGTGTTTTACCTGCTCTTTACCATATAGCTGAGTCAAAAACACCCCAGGAGGCCTATTTGCCAGTACACTAAAATAGAATGAGGAGAGATTTAATTTTTTTGAGCATATGTTCTAAAGGTATTTGCTATAGATGATTGAGATCAAGCTAAACCTTAGTAGAATTAAGCAGTTGGCCTCTGGAGGTGTCATACATGGCTCCTGCTAAGTGGAAGAGGTGGGGTTAGCTTGAACTCAGGTGTGTCTGACTCCAAAGCACACATTCTTTTATCCCCTCAGTGCCAATTCATGAAAACTGCACGAGGATAATATCTGTAAACTTGTAGAGACCCATGACAGCTGTCAGTCTGTGGATGCTGTGCTGAGAATACCTGTCTGTCTGCAATGGGAAAGTATGAAACAAAAGAACAGTCAGTCTGGTTCGCTCCTGTTTCTCCATGTGGCTCAGATGGGTGTGGAAACTCAGAATTGTCAGGTATAATTCTCTACTACCAAGTGTGTTTGCTTTGTGTGGGGTATTAAATTTCCTCCTGATTATCTCTTTGGTTAAGCAAGAACATGATTGCTGATGAGATCTTGGTAACTTCTTCCTCCTAACCTGTTTTGCTCAGAGACCAGAACACAGCAACTTAATTTCCAAGCTTCCAGGAACCTTTGCTGACGATGACTGTTGTGAATATTCCAAATATGCTGCTCCTGGGCCCTACTGACCCAGTGCCTGGGGAGCCTGGAAAGGATTACCTTGGTATTGCATCCTTTGTCAGCTAGGTTTCAAAGAGTGTCCTGTTGTCTCAGTGCTCAACTTTTATATGTAGAGAATGCTCAGTGTTTATGGGTTTGCAATTGTGTCTTCATTTCTGAAAAAATTTAAAGCATAGGATCTATCTGGTGTTTTGGATGCCAACTGGAAAAATAGTGCCTGAAGTTAAGGAACTTCAACATAAACCTACTGTTGTATATTTTAAGAGGAAAATACTTAAAAAAAAAAGAAAATAGTACTATACAAAAAAAAAATCACAAATTACTTATTGGGAAGAACACATAATATTTTAGATATAAATATATTGTAGCATGACAGATTGGCTAAGTATTAAATTAAAATATCAAGAGGTAATATGGATCCCACAACTTACCATGTATACAAACTTATATATGTACAAATAATTTTTTTCTAATGAGTCTGAAATTCCCTATCATGAGGAGTCTAGGGCTTCCTTGCCTATGAATAATGAATGGACTTTAGAAAAGGCTACTATTATATACATTCTACATGGGGCTCCTCATCCATCCATAAAAATGTCATTCAAATTAGGGTGCCTCCTGTAGGTACAGAATACAACCTTCATAGCCATACAAGCTATTTTAGTGTCCAGTGAGAAATTAAGCAGTAAGACACAATGAACTGCAAAGTCTTCATTACTTAAGCATGCCATTTGATATCTTAAATTTGATCAGTGTTGGAATGAAATGGAAAATAAAAATATAAACCATCAATAACCAATCATTTTTGTACAGTATGAGAAATTGTTTTCTAGAATGATTCAAACAGAAAATAAGCATTTTTAGGAGACTGATATAAGGGACAAAAAATGAACGTTGGGTGAAGGAAAAAATCACTTCACCTCACTTAATAAAGTTAATTAAAATAATAGATGATGTAGATGCAGTGCTTATAGCTAGCAAACAGCAGAACATTGTGGTAAAAATTTTTAAAAATTGTGTTCCCTGTTCATAAAGTTCCATTTGATCTCATTTACTGATGACTAATAAAGTGATTTGAGATTCATGATACTATAATCCTCCATCAACTCTGAATCACTGTGTTGTACCATTCCTGTCTTATAGGCGTGAGCAAAGCTTTATGGTGTATAATGCTTAGATGTCTAGAGTCCCAAATTCCGTTCTGAAGTTCTTACCACCACACCGCTTGGCGCATACTCATTAAAAATCCACCAAGAGATCGCAGCAAATTGCTAGGGTAACTATTTTCCCATTAGATTCTCATACTGGGGTTCAGAAGTCAGAAAGGAATAGGCCTCAAAAATAGTTTACATTTATCTTCAAATAATCTGGTTGCTTTTGATAAGGCTCGATGAAAGCAGTTTGTGTTTTTTAATGCTATTAAAGATGAATTCATTTTTCATGAATTCAAAATTTTTGAAATTTATGCATATATTTTCATCACACGAAATCTCTTGAAGTTTTACAATATTCTTTTGATGCATGAGTTTTATATTTTGCACCAAAATTAATGTGGCTTAATTCCAGTTTTCATAAAATTTCTAAAGCATACTTTTTAAAAGACAAAAATGACTTAAAAAAAAACCCTAAAATTTTCTTTCCTTTCTTGTCATGCCTTAAATTCTCTAGAAGGAAAAAAATTCCTATAGGTTTCAAATGACAAAAGCATACTCTAAACTTTAGAAGGAAACAATCTTACAAAGGCAAAGCTGAAGAATCAGCTTAGATTATTAAATTTTAAACCGTTCTTAGGACTGAAGTGTCAGTGAGGGAAGGCTATGGTGGGGGAGTCTTCAAGCTCTTGTAGGCACAACAGAAGTTGAAGGCCAGTGAAGACCGCTATGAGTCCTTTTCTACCAGGTTGCAGTGAACACTGTGTATCACAAAAGAGAGGCTCTGTGCCACCCAGGAGGAGAAAGCAGGGCATCAGGCACGACGCAGAAGGAAAAGGACCAGGATGTCAGCTGAGGGAACAATGGCTCCAGAACCAATCCCAGTTATTCATAGGCCATAAGTAAAGAAGATTAGCTTTCCTAATTTCTTCTGCTTGTAGCAACTGGTCTTTGTTGTTTTTGGTTGTAATATTTTTGTAGTACTTGTTGTATTTTTAGTTGTCACAGGATGTAACAACAACAACAACAACAACACTGCCCCGAATTAGCAGTGTTGAAGAATAAAGTCAGAAACATTGCATTTATCTACAATCTTGCTCTGTTTGCACAGCAGATGTATGGGAGGGAGGAATGCCTGTTTATAAGAATATAATTATCTGAGATTACCTGTACACATATTGCTCTGGGAGCATGCTGCAAGTTAATAGTGTAGCAAATTACAGGAATTCTCCCAATAACAGCAAAGTCATCTGTGCTGCAATGGGTAGCATTTACTGAAAATATGGAAACCATTTCATCAACTAATGACTCTGCTGCATTCTCCCAACGCGAATTCTTACCTCTTAATGTCTCTATCTGGGTTCTTGGTAGACTGTAAGTGGTAGAACAAGTGGCTCTTGGAAACATTAAGGTTTTCTGTAGTCCCATATATCTTGTTACAGAAAGATAGTTTCAATTATATGCCTGCTACCCTTTTCAAAAGAATTTGTTAAAGGAAGAGATACACTGAGGAATTTTGGAAGGTTGGCAAAAAGAACAGTGTTAGACAAAGCATTTTGAATTTTAAAAAATCAGGAACAAAGATTTCTTCAGTAGGAAGATTTTTTTTATTTTGAAAATGAAGTGCATTTGATAGAAAAGACTATTGTCTTTTTAGGAATGCAGGCTAATTTTGGCCAAGTGTCACACTAGACCTAATTTTGCCTTATAATTTGCACATCTTCCTCCGGGGTTAAATCCATTGCCAACAGTATGTATTAACTTGATACCATTTGATGTATTGGCTTAAACCTTAGGGTAAGTGGATCCAAAAACACATCAACCTCAGATAGAAGCAGTGGACAGCCATAATGTGTAATTCCTTTAGAGGTGTGTGTGTGTGTGTGTGTGAATGCTGTATAATTACATGTTTCTTTAAGCAAGAGTGATAGAATTATTAGTACAAATTTTGGGTTGAGAGGACTTGCTCCCCTCAGAGGATCAAAAGTAACCTTGAAAACTTTACTCTGACACCCACCTTAGAACAAGGTTAATCTCCAAATCCCTGGCTCATCCATGGACTCAGCTGGGTACCAAAACCACATGGGACCTCTTACCCAGGATGCCCCAAAGCCAATCAGCTGGATAATACCATGTGGTACGGCTTACCAGAATACATGTGAATACTTTGTTGGTGGTCACTCAAGTGTCTAGATTTATACTGCTCAGATCCTATCAGATCCTCAACATAAAGGACAGCATTAAGAATTACTAAGTTATTGAATTCCTTCTGTCTTGGATGCTTAACTCATGTGTACTTCATAGTCATTTTCTCCAATATTTACCGCAATCTTGAATGTTAAGTACACAAGAAAGAGGTCCAGAGAGGTGAAGTAACTTCCACAGTCACTGAGATAATAAGTATCTGCATGGAGATGACCTTGTGACTTCCAGTGAAAAGAAGCTGTCCTATGCCCTAGTGACACCTCAGCTAATGATTTAGCACACACACAATGGTGTTCTCATCAAATTGTATTGCCTACTGACAACAAAGCCATCTGGTTTTGTGAAGGGACACAAAGTATGGTATCCATACACTGATGAAATGGCCTGATGACACAATTCTCAGAATACATTCCTGTGCTTTGAGTGATACATGACTATCGATGACATAAAATCTACTTATTTTCTGTCTGAAACTAAAGCCAGGTTGCCAACTCTGGCAAGTCTTAGGAAAAAAGAATACCATTCATATTAAAGTTGCAGTAAGGGGGCTGCATCAGCAGGCTAACACCTGTTTCAACCCTATTTCCTTCAGGCCCACTCTGAGGCTCCCTGGCCTGCGCTATGGTACAGTGTGTGAGTTTTGTTGGTCAGCGTTTAGGCTCTGCATATTTGTAGATGGAACTAGTGCTAAGACTCAGGTCCAGAGTTAGCTCAAAAGCTTGTGATAGGTATGAGTCACCTGTGAGCTTGAAAATATACAACTCTGGGCATTACCACTATATTACCACTACATGTCCACTAGGCTGGGATGGGTGGTGGGTGAGTGGGTGGGAATACAATAGTTAGAGCTTGTAAAGGAGCCAGCATAGCAGGAATCCCTTAAGATATGTCCACAAAATGACTCCTCACCCTGCTTCATGCTTGTCCAGGGTTACTTTTTTCCTAATCTTGATCAAGGTTACTTCTATTTACTTGTATTAATTTGTGGGTCAGACCTCCAGGAAGCACTTTACTTCAGTTACACAAATGAGTACAGGTTTCACGAAGTCCTGCAGACTTTGCCCAGTGTATTTAAGGCAGAAATGTGTTCTTCAAGATGGATATGGTTTTGAAAGCGCTCACTGTAATAGATAGCTGATGTGAAAGTTTATCCATTGAACCCTTCTGCCCTCTGCATGCATACCCTCAGGAATGTTTTCCTGTCAACATCATGCTGCTGACCAGCTTTCTGACCTCAAGAAGTGCCAGGACAATGTTCTGCAAGTGACATTATTTTTATGGACTCTTTCCCTTCAGAGTTCTAGTTCGTTATAAAAGCTCTCGAAACTGTAGGAAACAAAAGGACAAGAAGGGAAGTGAGCATCTGCTTCTGGGAGAATTATATAAGAATGTGTCCCTACCTGGCACCGAAGTTCCAAGTGCAACAAACACCACTGCAGTCACGGAATCTTTCAGGCCAATGGTGCATCCAAAGTGGGAAGCCAGGTCTCCGATGAAAGCTGTCAGCAGGCCAATCATGAGGATGGAGACGATGAAACAGGCCCAGCCATTCCAGTATTCTGTAGGGGGGACGAAGGCAAAGAGGACCTTCCAGAACACGGTCAGAAAGTGCATCACGTAATCGAAACAGGAGGGCAGCTTCTCCTCCCCACATTCGTCATCGTCGTCATCTTCTCCTAGAAAGGAGTAAAGAAGATTTTATCAGAGACTATTGCTGCAATCTCCCCTTTCTCAATGGCACCATTCCACAGTGACAGGAGGCCATCAGAGGTGGATGGGTTTCAGATTTAAGAGTCAGTCAACCAATTAATGGTCAGGGTACAACCAGGTGGCTCCTTGGTCAATCACAAGAACTTATGTGTCACTGAATTCTGCTCACATGCAATTAATACTCTCTTTCTCTTTTGAGATTTGTCACTTCCAAGACTTGATAGCATTTTCTTCCAAAAGACTGGAAAGCCAAGAAGGAAGCCTTGTTTTTGAGGAGAGGTGACAGTGGATGGAGTTCTTCTGGATTTATTTCTTTCCAAGATGAAGTCCATTTCTGGGAATAAATGGTTATACAATCACCTAAAGGACAATATTCAAACAGGGCCCTTAATCATGGCTGTGGGCTTTGCCTATTTTTCAAGTTTCATCTCCCGTAACTATTTCAAACTCAAACTTTGTACTAGCCAAGTGGCATGACTTGCATTTTCCTCCAACCATATGTACTTTCTTCTACTTTTGTCCCTTTAGAACTCAATGTTCTCAGTATGCCCAAATCTATACATACCCTGTCTCATTCATCCTTTAAAATTCATTTTTCCTATAAATCTTTCTCTGATCCCCTTCCCACACAAACAATGCTAGGATCCCTTCCCCAGAGATCTCAAAACTCCCCAACTCATAATTTTACATCTACTTGTCCTCAAAGTGTGCTGTCTGAGGTAGGAGTACCAAAATGTGTTGGGAATACAACTTCTCATGCCACTGGATCAAAAACATAGGGCAAGTAGTTGGGCTAAAACAATCCCTTTTACCCTCTACTGAATTATGATACATGCTTATGGTTGGGATCCATGGCTCTGCGTGACACCAATTCCCTTTCCTTTCCTTCTTAGCTGACTGTGAACTCATCTTTGTGTCTATAATGTTTTGTATCATCTGCCGTATTTAAACCAGGGCACTGGTGTGTCTGTTAAAGGGATACATGTATTGCATATCTATGTCACAATTTCATCACAGCTGTTTGTACACAAATTTCACCACATATTGTCACACTGTATCAATGCACAAATGGCACAAACCTTGCTATTTCAGGAACAAGGAGGTAAATAATATTAATCTGAAATGCAGATTACACCGTGATGTGAGAATAATCCAAATTTACATACTGTCAAAGGAGAGTGTTGACTGTCAACTTCTCTTGAAATGATTGCAACTATCATGTATCCCGTGGCCATTTTGGAATGAAGAAGTCTTCAAAGACTCGTTGACACACACTTTGACCTTGTCATCAGGGATCTATTTTACTTTTCCAGCCAGTGTAGCTGGCAGCAGGTGGGGCTCGTGATGTTCTAGCTGACTGTGTGATCTCCGTTTGCTAATGTGCACTGCATATATTTGCTTTTCTTGAAGTGCTCCATGGTGAGGCCATCTGCTATCAACCATGTCCAAGAAAAGCCCTTGAAAATATTTGAGGTTTGGGGGAACACTACTTTTTCACAAAACATGTGAGACATGTCCCTTTGTCACCTGTCTCTGTCTTGAAGAGAGAAGAGGTCATGGCTTGCTCTCCTGATCATGTGGTCTCAGTTACCATATAAATGGGCCTTGGGACTCTATGTAGTACTCAGCCTCATTGTCTGAGGCTTTGAAAAGCCTCCTGTAAATCACTCCATAAAAGCTCCAGTAGATGCTTCATCTTAGGAGGCTGAGGTGGGATCTTGAATCAGGTTGGCTGGCTGAAATGTGTAAGTGAGCAAGCATTGTTGACAGCCTCATCCAGTGTACATATTGCACAGGTATTGCATCTTTTTAAGATCAATTGTGTAAATGGAGAAAGTGTTATTTCATATCAATACTGATAGCTTTAGTGTGTCTTCTGTAAATTCACACGTTGAAACACTACCCTCAGTAGTTCCAAATGGGGCCTTGTTTGGAGATAGGGTATGTAAGTGCTAACTAGAAAGTGAAATCCTGAGTGTGGGGCCTAGTTTAATCAGACTGATGTTCTTTGAAAAGAGGAGCTTAAGACAAGCAGGGAAACATGAGATGTGTTTACACAACTGAAAGATGATGGAAGGACCAAGAAAGACAGGCATTTGAAGGCCAATGAATGAGACCTTAGCAGGGAGCAGGGAATCAAACTTAGTGACACCTTAGTCTTGGACTTCTGGACTCCAGAACTGTGAAAAAAAATAAACCTGTACTGTTGAAACTTCCCACTGTTTTACATTTTATTGGAAATAGCCCTGGTAAGCTGACAATGCAGTCCTTAGGAAAACTCCATCATGATATTTGAGCCTGCTGTACCTGTATGGAAACGTGATACTGTGGGTTACAAATACACGAACCTATGTGTCAACTAAAAATGTAGGGCCACTCAGTGTTTGTGTTAACTTTTGTTTCATTACATTTCTTCTTTTTTACTTTTCTTCCTGCTTCTCTAATTTGCTACACCTAAGGTCCCTGAAAACTTGGTGTAAGAACTGCAGTCTGAAGAGCTAATTTGCAGGAGAGAGGAAGAACAGAATGATCACAATTCTCTCCCTTATTCTCTCCTCCTCCACTCCTTACTCCAAATGGAACAGTACTAAGGAATGCACTAATCTATTTACATTTATTTTGTATTTGATCCTTTTAAATGTCTATGTTTGTGAACATGCCGCAATTTCTCAGGACATATGATTAAAATGTTTGGAAAATACTGAGTTATAATGAGTGAGACACGCGGACTCTATTGCTTTGGATTCTATGAATTTACTTAATTTTGGGAGTCTAAGCCTTCTATTTTGAAAGTAATGAAGAAAAACTTCTCAGGAGAAATGACACTTATAATCCAGAGTAGTTATTTGTCTTCAAGTAGGAAGTAGCACCTTTCCCACCAGAGATGTGCAGGGAAATACTTAGATCATCTCTCCAAAGTGTGTGTGGATATTTGAAGGTAATGATTATGCTAGCTATCATTATTTTCTGCCACTTAGAATTGTTAGTGTTTCGCTATCATTATTCAATGGCTTAGTCAACATGCCTGGTCCAAAGGTTATGTGGTAGGTTTGTAATAACAAAATTGAATCTTGCTCTCTAAAATTAACATTATGATCTGCTCATATAAAATGTGTATGTGTTTAAGAGAAAATGAGAGAGTGAGTAGAGGGTGGGACTTACTTCTGAAGGCTTCTGACGTTATCAGAAAGCTTAAATGTTTTCATGTGTGAGCCTGGCATGACAGGCCCCTGTGTTTGATAGCATTTCAGAGGCTAAACTGCTTCTTGTCCTTTTCTCAAAAGTCTCACTGCAGATTTTACATCTTAATCTCTAGGTGAGATGCCATTTAAATATTAAAAGTGAAGTCTGTCATACTTGGTGCACAATTTTCCCATCTAGGGGAAGGACCAAGAAATAGGTTAATGTATCACCATCTGGACGATGTTTACATCTTGTTCTTTTTAAGAGCACTAGGGCATTAAACATCACAATAAATAACTTCCTACCTTCCAGATCCTGTGAGTGTCCTTTTTGTGACATCAGAAATGATAATAATTTGCTGGTACTGTGTGACTGCCAGCTCAGGGAGCCTGGAGGCTACACTAGCCTTTTAGGTCCCTCCTTTATGGTAACAAAAGCAACAGGTGGGTGGGTTTGCTTTTATAGACTCCCAAGTAAACTCTCCTTATCTCAGGATCCTCCTTTTCAGCTTTATGGATTCCACTCATGGAAAAATAAACAAGCTGTATTCGATTAATCCCACCTATAGTCTTTTAAATGACTTCCTTGTTGCAGTTACTAAATATAACTAGGAAAACAGGCAAATCATCAAAAGTGCCAAGAATGGAGAAGCCATTACTTCAGCTATTATAACGTGATGCTAGTTGAACTGCTCCCTGCTGCAAGGAATGAAAACTAAGGCATCATCACCACAATTGACCATAAACAGAAACCCCCAGTTTGACACTTGCAGATAATGCGGTTTTTAAAGTAAACAGGTGTTTGTTGACACACATTTCCCAATGGTTTAGATTAAAGGCAAGCTCCAGAACCTGAAGGCAAGGCTTCTGGGTATAGTGGACACTTGTATCAGAAATCTACAGTTGACTTTTAGCTCAGATAGCTTTTGGGGGGGATCAGGAACTTTCTGAGCCTCAGTTCCTTTTCTGTTAAATGAGCTGTCACAGAGCTATTGTGGGGACCGGAAGAGGAAATGTCCAAGTCCTCTGTAATACTGTAACCCCCTCCACAGATATGCCATAATCCATTATTGTACTTGTCAGAAGAAAACAGCAAATCAATATAACCGGAGGAATCCTGACTCCACTGGATCTATATTCTGCTTGAATAAGCCATTATCATGGCAGTTCCCTTGAGCTGCTTGACTTTAAGAAAAGAGGCAGGGAACATGACAGGGACTCCACGAAGTGCAAGCACTGAGACAAATGCTTTCATGTTTTTTATCTTATTTCATCCTTACAAAAACCCTATAAGATAGGCATTATTAATCCAATTGTACAAATGAAGAACTTGAAGTTCAGAGAATTGGAGTGATTTTCTAAAATAATCACACAGTTCATGAGCAGCTGAGTTGTGACTTGATCTAGTAGCCCAGGGAATATCTTCCTATTCATACGGCTTAATAGAAGTGAGTTGAAACATCCATCACACTGATTCAAAGTCTGAATGTGAGAATTCAAATGCCTGGTGCTTATACCTTTTAGGAATGTGACACTGTTGATATATCATCAGTAATATTTGCTTTCTAACATTGTTCAGATGTGATTCTTTTGCAGTTAGTAACAAGCTTTGTCTCAAGCCCTTCGGGGGATGAGTGAACAGTGAAACAGAACAGTGAAGTACAAGAAGAGCCTCATGGTCATGACCATATTGGAATCTCTAGGGTAAAATGGGTTCTTAGTCCATTCCTACTTCCTAAAGTCAGTTCTGAATCTAACATCCTGGGGTTTGCATATAGCTCTACTCCAGAATTTGGGGAAATGGTTCATGTCATATGTGAGATGGAAAGCAGTTTGGGAAATGTGTATCTGCTATTTTGAGGAGGTGGCCAACTTTGAATTCTTCCTACGTGTGCATTAGGTTTTCTCTTCCTTAACTCGTATTTATTTTTGTTAATATATGGCAGCTATGATTCAAGTTCTATTCTCCTATTACTCCTATTTCTTTTTGCTTTCAAAAGTTCTGGGATAATTACACAATTTGCAAGAAATATCGAAACTTAGAAATCAGCTATTTCACCCCGTACCATTTTAAGATATTAACTGAAACTGTGATTCAACTGTGATTTTTTTTTTTTTTTAATTTGAAGGGTTGAGTGACACAGGGCGGGAGTTGCTTCCATCCTAAATTCCCAAAGTAATGTAACAATCTGGGCTAAGCTAGGCCAAAGCTGGGAGCCAGGGACTCCATCCTAGTCTCCTACATGGGCCATAGGGGCCTAAGCGTTGGAGACATAATCTGCTACCTTCCCAGGTGCCTCAGTAGGGCGCTGAGTCACAGGCAAAGTAGCCAGAGCTCACACTGTTGCTCTGAATTGGGATGTCAGTATTATCAATGGTAGTTTAGTTCACTATACTCTAATGCCAGGTGGTTTCATACTTTGTTGTGTCTATGTGTGTCTCTGTAGACACATGTGGGTTAAATACATAAGACTTTAGTTAAACCCAGCAGCTTTTATCACACGATGATCTAAAATGTCTTTTCTCTTTTTCCTTTTGTGGTTGCACCTTACCTTTAGTCAGAAAACAGTCACCCTTGCTCTCCTAGCTCATATTCACCTCTTTATGCCATGAAATTCAATAATTCCAAAATGTATTTCTGAATAGGAATTTGCTTTATATTCATGATTTTGGAATAGTCCAATAAATATTTCCATAGATCCGAGTCTGTGAGAAGTACTTACATCTTCTCTGAATCAGATTAGATGTCAGTAAGTATCTTTAGCTGTGTACTGAAAGATAATTTCTTCTAAGCAATGCATCATCTATGTATATAGATATTAGATATGTACTTCCTCATCTCAGAAAAAAAATTCTGCTAAGGTGTCTAGATCCATGAGTTTCAAAATTACAGAAATAAAGCAAGTATTTGCTTTTATCAACAAAAGGTGTAATATTTGAAAACAGTCCAAGTGATTTTTTTTTTTAAACCAGGGTTTCTGAACTTGTCAAGTTCGGTGCCCTGCTGAAAGTGAATTCCTTTAAGATCTCTGTCACAGCTGCCAGGCTCGGTTACCAGGGAGCTCTTGATCTCGCACAGGCCAGCTTGGAGTACTCTGGCTGTTGCTCAGCTTGCAGAGATCCTACCCATCTGGACATCTGGAACAAGTCCAATTCTATGCCACATGATACTTCTTTGGACATTTAAGCTGACCGATTTTATAGAATCTTCAGTCCTTGATCCAAGTTCCTTTGGTTCACCATGGCCCTTGAGCATTCTCTAAGCTAACCAACTTTTTGTAAAACATACAGTGCTTCAAGCTGCACAAGCTTCAGGAAGCACCTGAGTCACGTGCGGTAGGGAATGTCTTTCACCCTTCTCACTCTGCACACATTTCCTATTGCTACTGAACATATGGAGCTTCTGGTAGGTACATCAGGTACATTGGGCTTACATACACCACCAGTAACAACAACTCATTGTTTCAAGGCCAGTTCAAAGTCATGGTTTCCATTTCTCACAGTTTTGGAGATAACAACATACAATCTTTCTTATCTAATCATATTGGGCTGTTAAGAGAAGTGATTGCTGTCTTTTAATGTAGAATTTTGTCATAACAAAATCCTGTGCCCTAATATCATGTCAGCAAAATTTCCTAGTAAAACTAAGAATTTTACTTAATAGATGAAAGGATAAAGAAAATGATATATATACAAAAAGGAACACTACTTAGCTGTCAAAAAGAATGATTCCCTGTCTTTTGCAACAAAATAGATCAACTGGAGCCCATTATGCTTAGTGAAATAAGCTAGTCTTGAAAAAGAACAAACATGCATTTTCTGATATGATAGTTAGCAAAGAATACTAATATATAGATATGTATATGAAAACTGTTTTTTTTAAGCCTCTGTCTACATGTTTGTGGAACAGATCTTTCAACTCTTTATTGAACATTATAGTTAGTGGTGCAATAATTCTGCAATTATAAAGTAAACTTAAATTATGTTGTAAAAATTGTATAAAAATGAAGGAAGGAGGGGGAATGAGAAGCAAAGTTTAGTTATCTCCTTAGAACTGTACCTATGAAATATGTTCTCTTTATATAAATAAGTTTCAAAAGTGATTTATTTTAGGAATTAACATTTCCTAGCTGAAAGATATTTACATAAATTCCAGTATTTTGTTTCTACATTTTTCTTAAATTAAAAAAAAACCAATGAATTGTATAACTATATTTTAAAGAGCTTTCCTGCTTCCAATATTCTTCACAGTGTGCTGGAGCCATTAACAACACCTCTGATGTGGTCAGTTGTCCTTGTGGAAGGTGTGGACCCTGCTGTTGTGGTCCTCTGGTCTTCTTGGTCTAGCCCCATGTAACCAAAGGGCTGACAAAACCTAGTGTTACATTTCCTGGGCTGTCTGCACCCTCCAGCTGGAGACTGATTAGCGTGGAGACTCCACATCTAGACCATACTATGCTTATGCACACACTAGAGACCAGTGAGTTTACTCCTAGAGACCCATTGTCTCTCGCTTCCATCCTACTTCTCCAGATAGATGCAGTTGACATCAATGCTATTATGTCTATAATTTGAGTACAGACTTGCTACAGATTTAGCATTTGAACCACTGGCTTGTTAATGAAAAGAAGATGACATATGGATTCTGTAAGTCTCTCCCCCTATTTCCAAACTCCAGGCAGCTAAGGGCCATCCTGTACCATGGACCGGAGAAGCTGTTCCGGTTGTAAGGCTAGAGGATGTGTGACAGTTGGAAATGAACCCAAGAAGGCAAATCCTTCTTTGAATAATTCTCAATCCTGTGTGCAATTTTCCATAAAGATTTAAAACTAAGCAGATTAGGCCACTGTGGTACTTGTTAGGACAGGCAGCACAAAACACACTCAAAACATTTAATGTGACAAATGGTTCTCAGCAAACACAGCCACTGTCAGGAAAAACGGATGCACTAGGAGTTCTAGCTCCATGCATGTTTGATTATTAGCAAAATTAATCTATTGAAAGGTAAAAGTTGACTGAGTTAGCCTGTCTGAAAAATCACTGTGAGAAATGAATATTCCTAAATGATTACAGTTTGACATAACTAGTCATGCATATTTTTGCCCTAAGCTTTTTGTTTTCAAAATAACTCCATAACTGAAATTGAAATTCCGAGTGTATTTATCCTTTCTTAATCATAGGATTGACATGAATCTGGGTTACTTACTAGAGAAGCATTTTCTGCAGATTTGAGCAATTACGAAATAGACGTTGGACAGGTATGTCCAATGCTCAGCAGTGCAGGGGCTTTTGCTAGTACAGATTCACTGGGTTGAGTGTGGGCACATCAGGTTCTAACACTGGCCTGAGGGCTCTGGTAATACTTTGTAAATATTAGCAGCTGTGTCTATATTAGCCTCCTGGAGTGTGGGAAGTTAAGTATTGGAGGAAAGTTTTGGGCAGTGATAACCCTGTAAATTTTCAAAATTGTATCAGTGACATGTCCTAGGAAAATGTTGAAATTTACAGAAGAAGTAGACGTATACCAAAAGACTGCCATTCTATATGCAGGGGAGCATAAAGGTTACCTGAATTCTTCCCATAAAATGCTGCTGTGACTAAATGGGGGATGCAGTTCACTATTGATGGTCATGCCTTTGGATGAATACCTTTCATCTTTTACTTTTCATCTTTTTGGGAATCGGGAGATCACAAAACTTAAGTGACTAGCTCATGGCATCTAAAACTCGTTTCCATCAGTCACAATTTCTTGACCCATTGATACCACCAGAAAGATTGTGATTTGTACCAAAAACCCCCTCATTTTCTGATAAACCCATTTGGTTTTGCTTTATAAAAACATGTAGTTCAGAAATCGCTATCCTATTTATATGATGTTTCTCATTGAAATTTTGGATGAGTCTTCCAGACTCTAAACGTCTGGCTCCATTTCACTCTTTCTTAAGGGCCTGATTTTCCTTAGATTTTGAGGCTGATCCTCTGTAAATGGTTTCCACTCATCCTTTTGGGACGTGGGATTCTTCCCTTTTAACGGCACACATCTGTCTCTCAGGAGCAAAAAAAAAAAAAAAAAAAACAACAACAAAAAACGGTGTTAACTCTTTAGTAGTGATAAAACCATTTGCTTTAGGAAGTTTTCCTGAACTCAGTGTCATTTGAGAAGACTATAGGTTTTGTAAGTTTGCCTGTAGTTGATGCTAGTTGAGAATCTAAGAACCTTTTTTTCTTCTTAATTTATTTATGATACAGTTTCATAGGGATTTCCAAGACTCTAGTGCTAGTGTTGGCCTGCATCGTGATCACAGTTGTCCATGGTATCCCTCCTCTGATTTCTTTTTATCTCCTTCTCTTCATTGTGATTTCCAATAAGATCACTCACCGCTTCATAAAGGAACCTTTACTGACAACATGATGCCTTCATGATTGTTTAATACTTTCTGGACTTCTCAAAAATTTGCTGCATGCCTGCGAATTTTTAGGAAACTGGCATAGCCCAAACTTTCTTCCTTTTCTATGCTGTTGGAAAGGTCAATAATTTTTTTTTATTTTGATTTGAAAGGTATAGGAGAGAGAGAGAGACAGATGGAAATAGAACCACAGTGGTGGGAGCTGGGCTAGGCTGAAGCCAGCAGTCAGATCCAGGTTTCTTTCAAGCATTGGAACCACTTTCTGCTGTGTTCCCAGGAGCCTTAACATGAAGGCGGATTGGAAGTTGAATATCTGGGCTTGAACAGGCATGCATATGGGCAGCTTCTCTTGTTATAACATCACACTGGACCTGTCAGTGAGAATGATCTCATCAGTGGGGTTCAAATGGAGCCTCATCTTGCTCTCATTGCCCATGAACACTTCCTGTAGAGGGTGGGTTGACGCAGGTGGCTGTTGTCAGTCCTGATTGTCATAGCTTTTTAATTATATATCATAAATTATAGCCCAGCATCATGCTGTTGTGATGCCTACCCTCAACATATCTTGACAATAGGATGCTGGACTTTCTATCATTGCCTATGCCTACAATGTCCGAATGATGGACTTACGAGTTATTTTGAAGGACTATACTATTGTAATAATGTAGAAGAAATGAGGAGGGGAGGAGAAAAAACATCCCTGAGCCTAAAGAAATGTGAGGAAGCAAAAAACAAATAAGCAATAAAACCTTAAACCATCTGAAAAATCATTTTCTCTCCCACCATCAAGGAAGCTCATCTTCCTTATTTGCTATTAGGTTTACAGGTTTGAACTCTAAAAGCATATCAGGCCACATCTTTGGACTATGCACACAGGATGAAACGCTTACCTGATTCTCCAGTAAATTTTCAAAGTGGATGGAGATTGAAAGAGTATCTGTGTCAGTACCAATCCAATCTTTGGCAACCAATAATTTGTACCTGACACATTTTTAAGCATTGACCATTTAGAAAGATAAGAGCACTTATGTCATAGAACTTCCTGTCTGACAAGGGGAGATAGTAATGATGTAAAATAGATAAACACGATACTTTTTAGTACTGATATGGGCTATGAAGCCAACATCAGGTGATATTGCAATGAATAGAGCACTGATTGAAAAAATTCTCTGAGAGGGCCTGTGAGTCAAGCCTTAAGAACAGAAAAAGCCACAGGGAAACAAGCTTATGTCCAAGAGCGAGAAGACTAGAAAAATAAACCTGTGGTCTAAGGTACTATGTCTCTGAGAGATACATGTATGAGAAAGGAAGAAGGATGTCCTTAGATTAGTGTGAATCAGAATTCTTGTCCAATCTCATATTTGGGTTCATGACTGCATCCCAGGCAGGATGCTGGGGGGCTTCTGTGAATTTGAAACATCTAATAATGCAAGGCCATTCACTCAATGTTGCAGGTGTAGGGTTAGGAACATTTTAATCTTTACTGATCTTTGGATAACACCAGGGGACAGACACAGAAGATCTGAGAGCTAAAGCACTTGTTCTGCCACTCGGAAAGAAAAAATGGGTGCAATGCTGGATGGTGTTGTAAGAGCTAAGTGTTGTGAAATAAGCTCTGTGTGACCCAGGAAGATATACTCTATCTCTCTTTCTCTCTTTCTCTCTCTCTCTCTCTCTGGACTTCATCGCCAAAAAAAGAGGAGGCAAGAAGAGCTGACCAGCCAAGTGCTTCCCATCTCTATGCCAGAATTCTGCAGAATTCTGATCTAAGATGCTCTATTAGCACACAGGATGTAACACACCTGCCTGTTGAGAGCAGACAAAGGCAAGGCAGGGGAGACACATGGTGTGGAGTATGTCTGGAAACTGATTCCCGCAAGTGGCTTTTCATCACAGAAGCTGCAAGGACAAGGTTTTTATCTAGAGAACAGGCTGTGAACAGAAAGAATTAATACTGCAAGTGACTTTTATGTAGCTCCTCTCTGCCTGTGGGGGGTGTATGTGTGTGTGTGTGTGTGTGTCGAAGGGGGAGCGATGGATGGCCGTGTTTACATCTGTGTCTACTTCCTTGGATTATGCTGAAAGGCTTCTGCCTGGAATGGAAAATGCCCCCATAGCTTGTGCATTGATTTGCACATAACAACGGAAACTGTATTTTCATTGCCGTAGCCAGTGCCAACAAAAGAGCTCCTGGATCCAGTGATGGCACATTGTTTGCTGAACTGAGCTGCTCCCTCTCCAGACAAAAGCTGCACTAGAGACGTGACTTCAAGCTCACAAATTAGAGTGCTGATTCAGTCTGCAGCCTTTCAGTATAATCTTTTCCCCAAGATTTTGTTGTAAGCAGTTGAAGAGAAAAACAACCCAACAGGCCAATATTCTCAGAAATACCAGCTATAGCATATCTGAGGGCCAGAAAATGCTTGCTTTTCCTTCAGATCCCTCATACTCTCACCCCTGCATAGGTGGCTTGCCTGGTTCTGACACGAGAAGTTGAAGCTACTTGATTGAACATTTTATCTTGCCATCACAGACATTTTTATAATGGTACATATAACAGAGTTGTATTTCTTGCTAATGAATATGGCTGGCCCCAAAGCATATCTCACAATTTTCTTTCAAGAGCTTACACTTGTTCTGTTTTTCAATTAGAATAATGACTATGGGCTACATAATAATAATCAAAGACCACAGAAAATAACACTATAAAATGACTCTGCATATTAGTTTTGCAAATACTTTGTATACAAATAGATGCATATACACACATGCAAGTCATGTATGTAGATTTTTAGTAGAGCAATGACCTGTGCACAAACTTTTCAATGCATGGTCAAGGTGTATGTGTGAGAGTGCATGCTTACGTATATACACGTATTTATTCCCTAGATCAGACAGCAGTGGGAAGTAGTGAAAATAGGCATTTTGATGCCAGTTATGTGAAGGGATTTGAAAAAGTTTATGGAATAAATGAAATTAAAAGAGAAGTTTAAAAGGGTGAATGAAAAAACTCTTGAAATTTATGAACATACTCATTTATACACGTGTTCCATGAACTTCTTGATGACCTTCTCAAAGTGTATTGGGAAATTTTTCAACACACAAATTCACTAATTTTTCAACAAAGATGTATCATTTTCAAGCACTGTGTTACATATTAGAGAAATAATGAGTAAGACAATTTGCTGTTGAACTTTCATTAAAATTTGGATATTGGAACTTCTAGGAGGACTTGACTAGATCTGTACTTAGTAATAGAATACAAGATTTTTTAAGATGGAACAGAATAAAATATATCCAATAAAATAAAAATAAGGGATGCTTTTAAACACCTGAACCAAGTAAATTTTGAACACTTAGGCATATTTTTTGTTAAGATTTCAGATAGCCAGAGAAAATAGGAACCACTGAATTATATATAATTTTATAATCTTAGGATAAAAATTTGCTGAGAAAAGTTTTATTTCTGTAAAATAAAGTGGGAATTTGTGTACTCTCTGGATAGCAAGCAACATAAATAACTGGCATATCAGGTGATAAAATAATATCTTCCAATGTTATATTTCAAAAGCAAACACGACAATCAGAACAAAATTTTGCTTCAGTGTGGGAAGAAGTTGAAGATGCATATTTTGACAATCTACCTGAAAGCACAGGACAGTCTGAGTTTATCTCTAGGATCATTCAACAGTGCGTCTTGAGCATCAGCTGTCATTTAAATGAATACTTGCCAAGTCATGGTAGCCATATAATTTAACTAATATGTATTTCAAGACACATATTCCATTTTCAACAAAGCCAGAATAGTACCTTTAAAATAGCAACATCATAGAAAACAAGTTGATATTTTATTGCTCAAAATGGAAGGCCCTTTGGGAGACTCAGGTTATCTTTAAGTCCTGTTTTCAGTATTTCTGGGTCCCAAAGATAGTTCTCTGAGTTGTCTTTCCCAGTCCTGCCAATTCACATGTGGGGTTACAGAACTAATCTAAAGCCATACAACTAATTGGCTTTCTGTTTCGAAAAATATTCTTAAGAGAAACAAAGAGAGAGAGTGGCTTCACTTTGCAGCTGGAGCTGTGCCTCATGGAAGCTGGGATTTCAGTGCAGGTGTCCCATAGGGATGGCAGGGACTGAGTTAGATATACCATCACTAGTGCCTCCTAGGGTCTGTGTCATTAAGGAGTTGTTGCTAGGAGCCAAGGCCAGGTATCAAACTCAGACTCTGAGATGAAATGTGTGTCTTTACCGGCATGTACCTACACTACAAAATGCCCACTCCATAGTTGATGGCTTTTGATATTTGAACTCCTTTTCAAAGGAGTCAAATATTCAAACATACATCTTATGAAATAAGTTATCTATTTGCCATCCATGTTAGATGTAAGATGTACTCTATCACAAAGATATATTTGTAATGAATAGCACCCTAGGTTGGATGGCAGCAGCATTGTTACATCTCCTGTTAGAATTCCAACTGCCATTCAGCCTTTATTTCTGTGTTTTCAGCCATGATAGTGATTCCAACTATGGCAAAACCTACCTTCATAATGTATATTATCACAGGCAAAGATTAGGAGCTTAAAAAAATGCTTGGACATTGGTTTTACTTTGTTTCAGAGGAACTGACATCATGTCTAGGAATGGATCTAAGTGCAGGTTCAAGGTAACAAACAATTTGGGAGTTCCTCTTAATGGAATCAAACCTAGACTTGCTAGGAAACTCAGTGTCTGAACCTGCTTGTTTTCCAGAAATCAGGATATTCTTTCTGACCTAGGCTTACAAATTTCTATCAAGTGAAACTACCAGAATCATTCCTTCACCTGTTTTGTTCCACACTAACTCATCTAAAATATTTCCTTCTTGGCCTGAGTTGATGTTGTGAGGAGGATAACCAGGGCCAAGCTGAAAATGTATTGGATTTTTACTCCAAAGATACAAATCCCTCTTATAGATGGGAACTTGCTAACTATGTGGCCATCAACAAGCTATGTAATCACCCTGAGCATTGAGCTCTTCAGTTGTAAACTCAGGTCAAAAAGTGGTTAACCCAATCATAGAATATGTACTATGTATACAAGGCACTGGCCAGGTAGTAGATTACTATAAATACTAACATTACTTAATAAAATATGGGCTCCAATAATAAATATTTCTTGTACAGATTTGCTTGAAAAGAGTTGCACAATTTTGTCTGTTGAAACTGGAGTCTTTTTCATGTTTAGCATTTGATTTTAGACCAAAGATAATAATCTTAATGGTCATATGAGAAACAGGACAAACTGAAAGTTTTACTTAGTAACACAGTCCCTCTCTCTCAATTATTTTCCATCATAACACTGATGTTATGTCAAACTTGACCTGGAAGGATTTTAACTGTTTAAAGTGTCTATTCAGAGGGCCTGAGAACAATACATTAAGAAAAAGGAATTAAGAATTTCCTTATAGTAATGATGTTCAGTTAACACAGGCGATCTAGACGTATGCCTGTTAGCAAGAATTGTCATACCACCTGTTGTTGAGTGTTATTTTCATTAGGACTTTGGGAAAGGATTAGGTTGATGATTATCCAGGTGAATTTTTATATAGAGATACCGTTGACAGTTATTTTCATTAAATAGTTTAATAGAGCACTTTTTAATCCATTGAGCATGCATGAATGAAGGACTGATGTCAGAGCCTTCCCCCAAACTAAAGTATTCCCCACACTGCTTTGGTAGGCTTAGGAGACCTTTCCTCCACGTGTTTACCTGAGATTCAGACTTATTGTGAAGTACAGTGAGGAGGGGTAGGTCAGCTGCAGACTCCAGCCTGGCCTCCTGTTGAATGCAGCAGATAGCTCTGCATCATCATCCTCTCACTTGGTTTTCATTGGAGCTGTATTGTGTCCTCTCCTTTTTATTCTAGAACAGATCTCGTGCGCATGCTTGTATTGTACTGCATGTTTACTTAAGGCAAGGCAGGTAGACGGGCAGAGTATGCTTTTCTATTGCCAGCACAGGTGTGCCCTGAAACAAGATCAGGGAGACCAGAGAACTCGCAAGGTCACTGCCGGAGTTCCAAAATGCAAAGAGCAGATGGGATGCTAGAGCTAGCCGCGTCCAACTATTTCACACCAGTGAGGAAACTAAAAGTCAGAAAGGTCAAATAATATATGAAGATTATTTTAAGGTAAGAGACAGAATCATGAGTTCATATTGGAAAGAAACCTGGCCTGATCCACACCTGGCACTTCCTCTTATCAGCTTTGACTCTTGGTCAAGGTACATTATTTAACTGAATCTCGGTGTTCCTTTTTATGAAGTGTGTGAAGTGGGATGTTTATACCACAAAACAAAAAAAAAGTCAGTGTGTTTTTGGTCACCTAGTTATTTTAGTAATTATATTGGATTAACTCTACTTAAATGAAATGTAGTTATATTTTATTATAGGCTCTTCCACTGCCTCCCAACAATCACTTTTGGTAGGCACATGTACAGACAGCCCTCATGGAAACATACATGGTCATAATCCTAATGTCATTCTGCTACTGAAGAAGAGTCATCTACACTTTCCATGAGAAGGAACTGAGATCTCAGGTTGAAGTTCTGTCCAGGGACACCCAGAATGAAAGGCAGTCTTGCAGTCACTTGGTCCTTCGCCAACCCAACAATCACTCCATGGAGCTTGTAGAATTGGCACTGACATCCTGGCTTTCTTCATGCAGCTAACGTTCCCTCTTCTGTAATAAGGCAATGCTTTTCTTCCTAGCAGATGATTTCTTAAAGTCAGCCCACCATTCTCCCTCTGCCCCAGGGGAAAAGCAAGCAGGAATTGGGACTTAGGGAAAATCCAAGGTGGACAAACAGCGGTTGCTTACTTCATGTAGAAGAGCATGTGCTGACCCATCTTGAAAGCACCTGGTGGAGCTGGCCTTGCCTTGCAAGTTTTGGACAGCCATTCACTTGCTGCCTACTACCAGTGCTGGATAAAGAAAGCATTTTTGAAGAACTGCAGGGGCATGGCTATTTAATCCCTGCCTAATCTCTGGAGGCCTACAAACATTTTGATTTTTCAAATTTAGATCTTTAAGACCTAAGGTTGCAGAAACATTATGTTTATAGGAGGTCCAAGCTATGGAATTCAAGAAAAAGCAGGGAAATGAAAAGGTTGACATAGGGTTACCTGGTTTGAAAATTAGAGAAGCAAAATCCTGTTTACAAAATTATCATTTTTGTTTAGCAAGATATGTAGACTTAATTTTGCACAGAAAATTGCTTAGGAAAGAAAAAATCTCAGTGGAGCCCTTTAAAAGCAATTGAGTATTTTTAATAAGGCAAATCTTTTGATTCCATTTAGCCAAAAACTCTTAAAATCCAACACAAGTGTTCATTAAATGCTGCTTTACAAATTTTATTGTCTGCTTAATGACCTAAGAATATTAACATTCTTTGGACACTTAATTGTAATCATTATGACATACACTGAATTTTTTAAACAGCCATTAGGTAATTCAGTGTCATTTAGTGCCTCTAAACTGTCAGTCAGCTTCCTGATATTTTCTCTAAAAATTGTAAAATTAATTTATTCAGAAGCCTGCAAATTTCTAAGCAATTGTGTCTTACCGCCAAGTAGTCATTTAAAGCCTAAAACTCAATATATGGTGTGATGAATAAGGACTCTGGGGAGGCTTTGCATTTCATTCATTAAGAATGTTAAAAAGAATGTGGGCTGGACTTAGGACTGTCATGAAATGATGGCAGCCTCACTCCTGGAGAGGGGACAAGGAGTCTCTATCCATGAGCCAGAATGGAAAAATGCTATTCCCCCTTTTGAATAGCTCTCTCCCTTAACGGCAACAGACAGAATATGTCAGCAGTTTTGGGAAATCCTGGCTCTATGCTACGTTCTACACCCATGCTGCCTCTGTGGGATATAGCTTCTTTTCCTTCAGATACAGAATGTACTTCTTGGGGTTTTTGAGAGGAATCAATTCAATGTAAAAGATGAAGTGTTTAGAAATCAAAATCTGTTTCTTTGAAATCAAAAACCATCTTAACGGTTGTTGCCCTGGCTACTTCTTAAAACCAGTACCAAATACTTGACTTTGGTTTTGGTGATAGTAAATTGTTACTCAAATCTGTTATGGCTGACCTTTACCACTGCCGCAGACTGGTGGTGAATGTTCAATGTCCCTGTACTCAAAAGAAAGTGTGTGAATGAATGTACACAAATCTACCCCATTGCTAGAAAATGAACTGATGCTATCTTGATCATCTAGTGAAATATGGAGGGAAGTTTGTGTAGGGCTGTAGATTTAAACTAAACTCCCTACCCAGCTCACCATCACACTTAGACTTCAACTTACTCATGTTAGCTACTGTTTCCACCACTAGCATATAAAAGCTCTATTTGGGCAGGAGTATTTGTTTAATTCACCATAATATACCTGGCACCAAGCACAATAACTGATGTGTAGAAACATGAATGAATGAATGAGATCGGTATAGGGTGACTATAAAAATGCTCATCTGTTTGCAGCTAAGGAAAACCTGGAAACTATTAAGAGTGCTTCACTAAATTCTGTTGTTCAATCTTACCATGTAAGATTAAGACAATTTGATTATTTTAATATGTTCTATATCAGTCTCATCAATAGTTTTGTCTGTTTTCTTCTCTCCATGAAGCATGAATAGTCAATGCCTCAGATGCTAAACTTTAAATGAAAGAACAGCATTAGCCATAAGCCCACTCTCTAAAGAAGTTACCCACCATTGAATGTTCATAAATGCCCACCGCTTACGCAACTTCATGCAATCAAAAGGCATGATTATAAGTAATGCCCATAATTAAGCAAGGACATTTGAAAAATCACTTGCTTCTACAGTACTTCAGGGACCTGTCAAATTATCCCATGGCAGATTGGAAAATAAGGGCTATGTTCAAAGTCATGACCCAACTGCCAGTGATGTGTTTCCATATTGTACCATGTGGGAATCACCACTGAGCAAATGCCAGCTTTGTTTATCAGCTGCAACATGAAAAGATGGGCCTGTAGGGATCTTCACAGAGAAGGATCCAGGGCAGATGGACAAGAAGGTCAACACAGCTCCCAGGATACGCTTGCCTTCATCAATCTTCAAGAAGGGATTTCCTCTGTCTTTATACAATCATACAGAGAGTGGACAAGGTTTTGACAGGACCGCAAGGGGATGCTTTTCTCGGTGTTTAAATTTCTCTGGTTGCTGTCTCCTTGAGTTTGGAGAACACTTCATTTTGTAGGATATTCCTAAATAAGACTGTGCACTTGGTGTGTCCAGGAGGAAACAAAGTATGCTTCTATTTCCACATCTAGAGCCAGTGCAAACAGTTATTAAATATTGTTAGAGAAAGTATAAAATGATGCAGCTGGCTCTGGTAAATCATCTTAATGCCTTCCTTTTGCACCAAGGCTTTTCCTTCCTTCTTTCTGACCTGCACTTGACCCTTCTGCTTCATTCAGGGCCTTCTCCAAACAAAGCCTTGTGATTGACCATTAGTGAATTAGATCAGTTTCAAGCTTTGGTGTCCCTATTTCCAGAGAGAGACAGATGTAACATAGAAAAGGATCCATGAAGAGATGTACTGCATTGAGATGATCTAATTTAGTCTCATGCATGTATACATGCAATAAATTTGTTTCCTTTTGAAATGTACCATGGTTGCCCTTTGATGCTTTGCCATATCCCAAGTCATCACGATGGGAAAATTCGGCTCTGGTTGAGACATTTTAATGTACAGCATGCAAGACAGGTACTCACCAGCACTGACCGTGATGGCTTCAATGAACTGTTCCCTCCAGCTGTTTGTCCCGACCACAAGGGCCAGGTTTGTCTTCTTAATGAGTTTATCCACAGTACTCTGCAAAGGTAAGAAAGAATCAGATAGTAACTGCTCAGTTTCTTAAGGCCCAGGGAGCCCCAAGATCTTGTGATCCAACCCCTAAATTACATATAAAGGGTAACAAATGTTAGGTTCAGAACAATTGCATGGGCATCAAACAGTGTTATGATTATGCAGACAAGCATGGTCATTAGTTGGAGAGACTCTGAAATGAAAACTTCTCAGTACTAAATACAACCCTCCTTTACTGATTAGTAGCCAATTAAGAATAGACTCATTGTTTCGAATAACAGGTGTTGCAAAAGTTCATTCATTCCCTTGAATGTTTGAGACTGTTTGTCTACTGCCCTCCTTTTAACACATTATGTGCAACTAAATTTATGTACACATTGATTACCATGACATATCTGAACAATGGGAAATGGCAGGCTTGTTTTATTTATTTATTTATTTATTTATTTATTATGTTAGTTGATGAAATGCCACCTGGCAGCAAACTTCAAGGTCGCTTGCTGCATGATCATGGTAGAATTTTTCTTTGGCTACCGATTTGGTCAGCCTTATGGCTTTTACAGAATTATACTCTCAGTCAACTCCTGATGCAAAGTAGAAAATACAAGCGTAGAAGAAAGCTAAACTAGTTAAATGCTTTTGGTTTAGGGCACACTACACTTTACCTTGCACTACGTTACTCTGACCCTGTTTTGCTGGCTGGGGTTGTACTGAAGACTCCTTGATTTTCATTAGACTGGTCAAGTGCTTAGTTTTGTAGAATTAGCATTTTCTATTGTTGTAAACCGAGTTACCAGAACAACAGGAGCAGTCAAGCATTTGCAAGAAAACTAAGTCAGCAGATGCACTCAAAGCACTACTACAAATCATGGCAACTACAGGGAGAAGGGCCGCTTCCAGGCGATCAAGGCTGCTTCTCCAGAGAAGCAATGACAGACTAATCTACCAAACATCCACACTTACTGTCAGAGCATCCTCCAATTTCCACTCATTGCAAAGAGGCAAAAAAAAACATGTATTAATTTTCTTAGGTCTGATCTTTACATGTTTAATGCAGTGTACCTGAATTGACTATGGTCTGAGAGGCAGCATTTTATCAGCCAACATAGAGTAAGGAAAAGGCAGTGGCGGGGGGGGGATAGAAAAGGTCAAAATCATGTTATATTTACAACTCTGCTGGTTCCAGACAGAGGCACTAGAACTGACTTGAAACATTGTCTTTCTCCAACGGGCTCATGTTGTGTTTGCAGCATTATTCCTGGCTGGATTGCATGTCTTTAGGGTGGTGACATTCAGCTCCTAGCCTTGTGTTTGGAACTGCTGGTGCCCCTGATAAAAGCCATAACAGCACGCCTGTTGCCTATCATAACTTGAAGCACATGACATGCATCTGCCTTTTCTCCCCTACTCAACATCTCTTCAAGCACTCTGAGCATCAGGGTGAGGCCAATTCAGAGTGCTGCACAGAATTTAACAAGAAATGACCTTGATTTTCCTATGCGTAATGGAAATTTGGGGCAGCTCTCTCCAAAGGGACATTATTTGTGCAGAAGCTAAAACAGAGCATCTCACCATGTGAGAGATAAACAATTGAACAGATAGGCTGCTCTACGTTATAACACAAGCTTTTCTGCAAAAAAATATGTTTAAGAACAATTTTAAAAATACACTGAATGTAAATCCACAATAGTCTAAATAATAGTTCATGTTAGTCCTGTGGAACTATGGTACAGAGGGTTTTCTTAGGACATAATTTGCATACATGTCACTCTTTGAGCTATGGGGAACAGGATAATTAATAAAGATGAATTTGAAGTTTAGAAACCTGAACTCAGACATTATTCTTTGCATTTAGCTGGATTCCAGGGATCCTAAATGCCAGCAAAAAAAAAAAAAACCCTGTACTGTACTAACTTTGCAAGAGTTTGTCTAAACGTCACCATCAGTGAGGAGTGCTGGTGAAGCCAAGCCTTTGGTCTCATCACATTAGGCAGCAACTCAGTGCAAAAGCAGAGTGGGAAACTGAGATGTCACCTATGCTTGGCTTCCTAATCAGGTCTGCAAGCTGAGAACAACAATTTTTTTTTAAAGATACTTCATTTGAATGTTAGTGTTACAGAGGGAGATATAGAGACAAACAAGTGGAGATCTTTTCTGTCAATTCACTCCTCTAATGGTTGTAACACAGCTGAACAGGCTGAAGCCAGAAACTTCTGGGTCTCTTCCATGGGTGGCACATGCTCAAAAACTTGGGCTATATTGTATTGTGCTTTCTAGGTCATTACTAGATCAGCAGTCTAGCAGGTTAGATTTAAATTTTTGTCCATATGGAAATGTCAGCAACATGGGTGGCAACTTAACATGTTATGCCACATCTGAGCACCCCAGAGGAACAAGATTTTTAAAATAACCATGTCTTAGAAAAATAAAATTTCTAAATGAATGATAAAAATCTCAAAATCCATGATTGGGGGCAGTTCAGAAATATGTCCCTAAGGCATCCTTTAGATGCTGTAAGTGCATTGGTGAACTTGGAGAGATGAGGGGAAATGACTTCTGTAAGCTGGTCTGGGAGGGTCAGTACACTGAACAAGCATATTTTCATTGAAATGGTTGGGGTCATCTCATAAGAGAACGCATCATTCCCTGGGAGAACCCAGGGAGGGGCAAGCTTGTTCTGGTAATGCCTCGTTACTGTTTACTCTCTGCCCTCTTTTAACAGGAATGAGTACAAGGAGGAATTCATAGATGCTCAGTGGACTGAAGGAGAGAGCTTAATTACATCTTAGCTTTTTAAAAATGTTTTCATCGCAAAGATATTTTACTTTCACTTATCTCCTGTCAGAAAAAGTTTTTAGAAAAATTAACAAATGGACCCAGCACTCCAGATGAAATCGTGAAGTTTCAAAGTTGGGGCCTGATTGTCCCTTTTGGAACCTGCATTGTGGGTTTTCAAGCAGGAGCAAAGTTTGATTTTGAAAGACAAGTAAGGAAAATATTTCTCTGCTCTGGGTTTGTGATGTTGGAAAGGATAAGAGAGGACATATTTTTTTCTTGTCTCACAGCAAAGTGAGGTATGGTTCCTTTTAAGGCTTTTACAGGGGTTAGGACTGGAGGAGTGGGAAGGGATGAGAAATGCGATGGGTGCAGACAGAGCAGCTAATAGTCAACAGGAATTTTTCCATCAAAGTTTTAAGTTCATATATTTAACTTCTAAAAAGCAATGACTTTCATTGCTTAGAGAACTGGGAATGCAATTTTTGTCAGCTCCAATAAAAACTCTGGTTGTAAGCAATGAGCCGTCAGTATGTAACTGCACTAAAATGGGTCTAGAGAGAGATAGATACATATAAATGAGAGTGTGTCAAAGGTATGTCTCCTTGGGCGAGGGAACACAAAGTATGTACTCCCTCCAAAACAAAAGCCTGCTAACCCAGCACTGCGAATAATTTTCTCGTGATAATGTTCACCTTTCCAATAGACGTTGGTTTCTTTCACATGTAACACCTTTGTGTCTTCCTCACTATCCCCTTAGACAAAGCCTTTCCTCTGGGGCACATCTAACCCTGTGTAGTGACAGATGCCACCTCTTCGGTTCTTTCCCTGATGTGATTTAGTTTACTGGATCTTTCTGTTCTCTGCCAAATCTACAAAATCAGTCTGGCTCTGAAGACCTCTCAATTCATGAGTTAATCTCTAAAATCAAATCTACATCTTTTTCCAGATCACTCATCTAACCCAACCCAGGGTATGCCTGGCACCTTGGCTGGGTAGTATTGGTGGGCATACCTTGAACTCATAGGATTCTTCAATGATCACTTCTAACTTGGTGTGTTCTCCCAAGATAGGGCGCCCCATTTCTGCAATGCGCCTCTCCTCTTCCTCTTTGCTGGTCAGTGGCTGTCTGTCATCATATTCATCTGTGAAAAGAAAAGTGAGACAGTGAGTAATGTGTCCATTTGTATTGAGAACCTCCTACAGCCTGCTACCAAAAGCATGGAGGCATACCCAAGGTTGTACAAAACGGCCCTTAGTGAAGGTCATGAGTGTGAGGGAAGAATTGTTCAGAGGCTTGTTGTACTGAGCAGTATAGCACAGTAAGCGTTGATGGTAACGTCTCAGTGTGAGCTCATGTGAAAGTGCAGATGAGGAAAGTGATGCATGGGGGCGGGGCAAGTCACTGAGAAAGAGTTTGCACATTTTCAGGGCTCAGCTTACTGTTGGTACATGTTGCTGAAGGGTATGCTTGAGGGAAGCCGTAGCTAGGGTGACCCTGCAGAATGAAGAATTGTGGTCTCTCCTTCCTCCATTTTCGAGAGGGAACAGAAAATGCCCAAGGGACAAAGAGGTGGTGAAAAGGACATTCTGATCTTAGCCTTTCACTTGGGAAGAGCCCCTGTTGTAAGTTAAGCATAGAACAACAACATCACTGGCAGTTTTAGTGTTTCCTTGCTCTGGTACAATATCAAACTGTGTCAGGAAAACCCTGACCTTACTGAGCTGCAAGTAAACAGGGAGTGTGAAGGTGAAGCCTTAGGGGTATTACCATTCATTCCATATGTGAGCATGATTATTTCCAGAAGCACCGCATAGTGTACACACCAGGAGAAGCCAGCAGAGTGCTAAGATGTTAATGGATTCAAGAATCCCCTAATGAGGGGGAAGCTCACAGTTGGCTGTCTCTGCATGTTTGTTAGGATGAATTCCAGACTGGGAAGGCCAGGCGCATGAGAGGGGCACATACTAGTCTTTTAATTAGCTTCCCCCCTGAGGCCCAGGATGCTGGAACCAGACAGACAACTTCCTGTCCATGTCAAGCAGAATAAATACAGCCCCAGCTTGGCTGTGATGTCCTCACCTCTGGGACTCTGGGCAGAGCACCCAGGTCAGGAGTTTGTTAGCTGAGAAGACATCCAAATGAGAGGGTCTTCTCACCCAGGCTTCCTGCCTTCTTTACTTAGGAATTAGTGCTTCACACCTCCCATTCCTGGAGAGCCATGGCTTCTGCTTAGCTAGGGTCCCTGTTGAGTGGGGCCTCGTTTGCTGTACTAGTGATCACAGAAAATAATTCCTAAGACAGTTGGCCACTGCATTGAATGTGACTCAATGTAATTTAGGTAGGAAAAAATGGAGACAGTGTGTCGCAAAGGAAGTGTGGTCTTTGCTTTCCACTTCACAAAATAGGAATTGGAACATGGTACTAAAATATGGATAGTGTGGTAAATGAAATCAAATAAGGGTAAGCTAATTTTTAAAAGGATTATTTATTTGAAAGGCAGAGTTAACACGGAGAGAGGAGGAAAAGACAGAAATTCGCTCCATCTGCTGGTTGTCTCCCCGAGTGGCTGCAACAGCCAGGTCTCACTCCTGAAGGTAGGAGTCGGGAGCTTTAGCCTGGTCTTCCTTGTGCATGGGAGAGGTCCAAGGAAGGCAAAGTGCCTTCCCCTGATTGTTCTCCCAGGCCATTGAGGGAGCTGGGATGGAATTTGATCTGGTGTCCATATGTGATGTGGCACATAAAGCCACATCGCCATGCCAGCCTGTGAAAGATTCTTTTTTATTTAATCTTACAATCTTTTATTTAAAAATTTTATTCTGGGCCCGGTGTGATAGCATAATGGTTAAGATCCTCACCTTGAACACACTGGGATCCCATATGGTTGCCAGTTCTAATCCCGGCAGCTCCACTTCCCTTCCAGCTCCCTGCTTGTGGCCTGGGAAAGCAGTCGAGGACAGCCCAAAGCCTTGGGACCCTGCACCTGCGTGGGAGACCTGGAAAGAAGTGGGCTCCTGGCTTTGGATTGGCATAGCACTGGCCGTTGTGGCCACTTGGGGAGTGAATCATCGGATGGAAGATCTTCCTCTCTGTGTCTCCTCTTCTCTCTTTATCTGCCTTTCCAATAAAATAAATAAATCTTAAAAAATTATTCTATTTAATCTACAACTACTTGTTACCTTTTAAGATAGAGAAAACAGTTCTCAGGTGCAGATAATGGACAGAATCTAGCTAGAACCCAATAACATTTGTTTCCATGATCAACTTTTGTTTTATTTTCCAATTATGGCAAGCGATCATAGTTTTTCATGTGTTAGTGACTTAAAGTTGTGTCCTAAGAACCAACTAAGTGAAATTAAAATGTGAGGCAATGTCAAAATATATTAAGGAAGCAATAAACATAGTTGGCAGGTAATCAAAGCAAAATTGCAAAAGAGATATGAAAATGACAAAAATGTAAGAGTCTTATCAGATATCATACTAACCTAAAGGAATGTAGAACGTCTTAGCTGCAAACCACACTCTTTCCCTATCTGCTCGTCAAAGCTTTGCTATTTCCATCAAATTAAACCCTCGTTATTTTTCAAGACTCACATTTTATTACATGAACTATTCCCTAGTTGACGATCAGAGACTCAACACCTAAAACTCTGGATACAGGAAGAAAAGGAGTATGTGGAAATTGTGATCTCACCCACCTTCCTGTAGTCCTTGATCCTATTTACCCTAATCACCCTAATCACCTATGTAAAAATATTCAAAAAACAATTAAACAAGTAGAAAAATTAATGTTATAACCTTACATTGATTCCGTAATATTCCTTATGTATACTGAGCAGGAACTCTCATAAATCTTTTTTAAAAATCTAAGTTACTTTTATATACAAACACAGAAAATGAAATTTGCTGGAATAGAACAATGTTACCATCTTTGAATTGTCCTCACATCCAGCAGAACCTATCAGATTATATAAAATGCAGTAGGTGATCAGTGAGAATTTGCTGTGTGACCTTCTAGCTCCCGGTTTGTAAAGCCTCCTTATTGCACTGTCCATTTAAAGGTTACTTAGTCACTGGATACATGTCATTACAGCCTCTTCTAGCCCTGAGCCTCCAACTCTCAATAGCTCAATAGCTCATATACATGATGGCAAGATGGTATACAGATGGACAACATTTAGTGCAGCATGGTGAGGGTTGAGGCACCAGAGTGGAGGAGTAACTGGGTCTGCCCCAGGGAATCGGGGGAAAACTAGGACATTGGTTTGGGACATGAGCAGGAGAGAGTGATGGCAATACCTAGAAGGGTGGGAGTATGGACATGAAGGAGCATAGTGTGGGAGGAATCATTTTGTTCTTAAATCTGTATATCTGTAATACAAGGGATGTGTTCACTATGTATAAACAAAAACAAAAAATGACTAGTAAGGTGAGGGAATGCGTTGTAAGTAGAGAGAAGTCAGAGCTTACAGACACAGCCAACTTGGGAGGGACAAGGTTATTTACACTTAAGATTTGTAATGAATGTTTAAGAGATAATTATATTTGCAGGCAATTGAGACATGGGAGCTGGCTAACTAGTAAGTTAGTATGTATGTTCTAGATTGTTTACATTGGCCAAAAATGGGGTATGATCTCTATTTTTAAAAGTATTCCTGTTAGAAACATTTATTGAATAGGGAAATGGTTTAATCACTTTTGTTCACTCTCATTTGTTGTGTTGTTTCCTTTGCTTTTGAACACTTGATCAAAAGCAGATCATCGCATTATGGTCCAAATCATTTTCATTTTCCTTGTTATGCAGAGTAATAGGCTGTGGTTTCGGTTGTGGTTCTGAGGCAGAGAAAATTAATTCTACGTGCTTTTAACACATATTCCTTTAAAAAATACCATATTTTATTGAGAAGTTGGGAATATGTTACATAATTGTAACCACGCAAAGCAATTTAAGAACCAAATGCATAATATTTAATAAGCACTGTTAAAAGTCAGCATTGACTGGACACAACTTAGTGCTGGCATAAAATTACCAGTAGAGGTTCTTTCTCCTAATGGGTTTTGCAAGCAATTACCAATGAAGAGTACCAGTGGGTACCTGGGATTTGGGGAAAGCAGAAGTATGTGGAGCTGCTTAGAAGCATTGTGGTTCTTGTTCATTTCTAATGCTTTCTGGTTCCAACTGCATTTTAAGCAATGTGGGGATTGCTACTAGAGAAACCCACAAAACTCATACAGTCTATCTCAATGTAGACATTGTTCCCAGGCAGCTACTGGGGGTACTCAATTATATAAATAAAACATGTTCATCCTAATGAAAAGGGAAAATGGCCAGTGATAGAAGAATTTGCTTAGCATAATTTTGATACTTTATTCAGAGCAATGTTGACAGTCCCAAAGCAGAGATCTCTCGAAAGTTTCTAGTGCTTTTCTGTCTGTTCTGGTAAGAGATTAAGGAGTCTGGTACTTCTTTAAGATTTATTCCATCTTATTATTGGAAAGGCAGATCTAAAAAGAGGACATACAGAGAGAAAGATCTTCATTTGCTGGCACACTCCTCAAGTGGCTGCAATGGCCAGAACCAAGCTGATCTGAAGCCAGGAGCCTTGAGCCTCTTCTGGGTCTCCCACATAGGTACATGTCCCAAGGCTTTTGGCCAATCTCTGTTGCTTTTGTAGGCCATAAGCAGGGAGCCAGATGGGAAATGGATCAGCAGGGATACAAATTGGTGCCCATATGTGCTCCCATGGGATGCAAGGTGAGGATTTGGCCACTAGGCCATTGTGCCAGGTCCAAGTCTGGTACTTTTATTTCCATGACAATATTAAAGAACATGTCCATAATGGGGGCTGGACGTTGTGATTAATGGATGCAGGCATGGGATTGAGGATGAGGAAAGTGCCCCTGAGTTGGGGAGTAGTGTTTCTACTGCTATTGCCCTTGATGGACAAGGGTGGTGACTGAGGAGCAAATATTCCTGTCCTCATGCAAGACTTAGGGAAAGGAGATGATAATCCAGGCTCTGAATCCATAGTAAATCTCAGAGACTTGTATAATCCTCTGTTGACACCATCAATTTTTTGTATTTCCCCTATGGAGAAACCCTACCGATGTAAAAACATCTGTGCACTACTTGGTTAACATCATGTCGTCCGGAAACAAGAATAGAAACCCCTGGGAAAAAATACAGTTAAGCTTTTAAAGATTGTTATGATGATATGTGGGATGAGAGACTCATGAATAGGAGTTATTACCAACAAATATGGAATCTACTGAAACTTGAGAGCAGTTATTGGATCGGTGGTTCCTGTAAGTCTATGCTGCTCACCCTCCTGCCCATCCACCCCCAGGGTCCCCTGTTCCACCTTGATGTGGTTGCATTTTGTTACTAATCCTTTGGACTCTCAGATGCCAGAAAAGCCACTGCATCCCATAATAAGACTTTAAATAGGACAAAGGCCAACATATGAATTTAATGTCAAAAGACATAACACTTGAAGACTCTAGTTTCCAAGGACTGTGATAAAATGAGTACCTGCAATGGTGATTACAGTAGAGGGAATAGGATGATCTCTAGCATGAACTTTCCTGAAGACAGGTTGGCCTAGCAAAAGGACAGGTAGAAAATCAGCAGAGTAGATTGCACTATTTTCTGTCACATCTTTGTGGAATTAGTAAGCTAAACAGCACACCAGATGCACACATTGCAAGCAATGTTAGTAGGAGACTAAATGGTCACAAATCACACTTTGGGTCAAAGATAGTTTTTACTGCAGGAAATTGACACAGATCGCTCCTCACAGATTGGTCCAATAATCCATGGGTCAGATTATGGAGACTCATCCATATTCCTGCAGGTGCCTTAGTTAGAGTACCCAGATCCCTAAAGTTACTGCTTCCAGAAGAATCATGAAACAGAAAGAATTTAGCATAATGTCAGTGTCCTGATTTTAAAGCATATTAATATTAGTGGTATAGTTGGAGTAGGCTGTTTTTCTGCATGTAAAATGTGAATAACTACCCACTCTGTCATGTTTGTCTAAAAGTCTAGTAACATAATACTTGGGACCATGCTTACTCATTCTATTTCCCGAGAAGTCTGAACAGGAGAATGTTATATGCATTTGCAAATTTTGCAAGGATAAGTCACAGCATAGACAATAACTGTTGGAACTAACAAGGTACAGGGTTTTCGTTGAATTACTGGTTCAGAGGCCTTCCAGATGCATCTGCTGTTTGCTTTGATCAAGAGGGAATCAGAACTGTCCTGGTAATCTTGGCACTCAGTGCCAACTCCATTGCTTGTTTGCCATCTAAACATGTGAAAAGCATTTTTTTTTCCTCAGACTCATTTTTTTCTCAGTTGCAAAATGAAATATAGTTGAATTGGGCTGTGTACATCAAACTCGGGGATTGGAGTGATAAATTTTCAACTGTCAGTATTTTCACTGTTGGGTTTTCTTAAAAAAGGCATGTAAATGACTTATGATGTGTATAATAATTAGAAGAATAATATTAAGGACAATATTGATTGCTCTAGGGTTATAGCTATATAACTTAGAATATTTGAGGATCAAATATACCCTTTCTTCTTTATTTTTAAAAATTAAGAATTCTGGTTCAGTATAAGTATTTATATATGTTAGTTTATACCATTCCTCTTAGGTTTCAAGTATAATGGTATTTAGAAGATATAGGCCAACTTTGGATTGAAAAGGTGTTCATTCTGAAATTTTAAGATGAATGAGGGAAAGCTGGGGCTGGGAAATATTTCATTAGTGGGGTTAGGATAGGCAGTACACTCTTGGAAACAAAGACAGACGACCTGGCTCCACACCTTGAATAGTTGATTTGGGACAGACCAGTGAAGTTCTTGAAATGTTCGTTCCCTCTTCTATCAGCGAAAACAACAAAATCCTATCCTATGATGTTAGTGAGCAACTATTACAATGAATAGTAAGTGTTTCACTGACTTTATTTAGCCATATGGCAGGCAGTTCAAAGTGAGAAGCGATCATAACTCCAAATAAGATTTTTTTTTTCAGTGAAGCAAAGTTTTGTAAATTCCCAAAGCCCCTCCAAGCTTTGAATGTCCACTACTAATTAAAATCTCCAAAATACTGGTATTAGGCTGGGTGGCAAATGACTTTTCAATTTTCATGTACTTTGCTTCAAATCTAGATGCAGACTTGTAACTGTGCATAAGTCCACAAAAAAAAAAAAAAAACTGCAAGCAAACCTAAGGGTTGAATTAATTCTTCTCTATCGCCCCTACCACTCAGAAGTCTTCACTTCAAAGCCTTAAATGAGCTTCAAGCTGCTTTTCTCTTAGTAGGCTTCCATGTCAGAACTTCATTCTGGAGTGTCAGAACAACATGGATCTGGACATTAGCTGTTAATAAAGAGGGGTCCTGGAAGGTGGCCCTTTTCTAGGAAAGCAAGAATGGCCAGGCCACTGCAGACATTGCCATAATATTCTGGAACATCTTTTTGTTTTTATGCATCCATTTCAAGTTTTGGAAAAAGGTCATAAAAGAAAAATTGTTTTTTAGATTGAAATTTCAGCCAATAGGAATAATGTATTGAAGAAATGATAGAAACCTTCAGATGAAGTGATTCTATCATTTTGAATGTAATATGTGGCCAAGGTAGGAAATACTACACATTATTGAATGGAAATTATAGAACTCAGAATGAAATTTTAGGAAAGAAAAAAATTAGGGTCTCATTACCTGAGGTATAGAAAGGGAAAGTGATTCAAGTGATATAGCAAGAAGGCCTTAAAAAAATCGTAATATAACTGGTAAAGAAAATCAGAAAATATCTGTATACGTCAGTGCATTTAACAGGATATTCTTGAGTCTGGGATATTTTCAGTTGAGATCTCATTGCCAGACACCATAGAAGTGACGTTACTGCTGGATAGGATGCTATTTCTATGGTGGCTGACTTAAAAAATATCACAATGACGTCATAAAGGCTGGTTTGCCAAATCTCTACCTTCTTCAAATCTTTGAACGATAACTAATTTATTTTGGGGTGACATAATCAAAATATTTCTGAGATGACTTGAATGTGTTCAAGTGACGGTGAGAAAAGTTTAAAAATGCAAATTCTTGCAATTGAATTAAAAAATAATCATCAGTGGTATAGATATCAGAAAATATTACTGGGAGATCTTTAGAAAAATCAAGTTTAAGAAATCCTGTATGACGGCTTCTTTTGTTTCAAACAGCTATCCTTTTTATTTTTGAAAGATTTATTTTTATTTGAAAAGCACATTTTACAGACAGAAAAGGAGAGAGAGAGGTCTTCAATCTACTGTTTCACTCACCAAATGGCCACAACGGACAGAGGTGAGCTAATATGAAGTTCAAGGGGCCAGGAGTTTCTTCTGGCCGCTTCCCACATGGGTGCAGGGTCTTAAGGACTTGGGCCAGCCTTTGCTGCTTTCCCAGGTCACAGACAGATGGATCAGAAGTGGAGGGCCTGGCGCGGTGGCGCAAGTGGTTAAGGTCCTCACCTTGCACGCCCTGGGATCCCATATGGGCGCCTGTTCTATCCCGGAAGCCCCGCTTCCCTTCCAGCTCCCTGCCTGTGGCCCGGGAAAGCAGTGGAGGACGGCCCAAAGCTTTGGGACCCTGCACCCGCGTGGGAGACCCCGAAGAGGCTCCTGGCTTCGGACCGGCATGGCACCGGCCGTTGCGCTCACTTAGAGAATGAATCATCAGATGGAAGATCTTCCTCTCTGTCTCTCTTCTCTGTATATCCACCTTTCCAATAAAAAAAATAATAAAAATAAATCTTAAAAAAAAAAGAAGTGGAGCAGTTGGGACACAAATTGCTGCCCAGATAGGATGCTGGCACCGCCAGTAGCTTGCTTTACCACCCTGCCAACCCCTAACCTTTTCAACACCTTACAGTCTGAGTCATTTTGCTGTTAAAGACTATGTCCAGGAGATATCAACAGTGAAGAGCAACAGTTCATGTGAAGTTTCTCCCATATTTAAAATATTCCATTTTGGACAGAATTATGTTGGAACTCCTTGCTACTGAGTTTCCACAATACAACCTATTTCCTGCCGTGGTATTTTTATTAGTAGTAATTTTAGAAAGATTTCCTTTTTCATATTTTTTTTTCTGAATTTAAAATTTTAATATCTGTACAATGTATTAGAAAATTCTTTCACATTTACTCATGATACTGGGCTGTGATATTTAAGATACAAATGTAGGGCAGTAGAAATACCCTCAGCCTGTAGTTACAAATTAGGGCTACTTTATGATATTTGTCCCTGAATCCACACAGATAATTCTGAAAGGGTAAGAAGAGAGTTAAGGTCAACAAGGGGCGCTGCAAGGAATTAGCAAAACCCTACTTCTGTTTTCTTATATACAAATGGAGGTTAAGTAATGTGGTCAACATGGAGCCAGGGCTGCGGCTCAGCAAGTTAAGCCACCATCTGTAGTATTCCACATTAGAGCCGGGTTGAATCCAAGCTGCTCCATTTCTGATCCAGCTCCCTGCTAACGTGCCTGGGAGAACAGCAGTGCTTGCATTCCTGCACCCATGTGGAAAACCCAGGCGGATTTCCTGACTCTTGGCTTCTGCACTGGCACAGTCCTGTCTGGTTACCGCAGCCGTGTGAGGGAGTTAACTAGCAGTTGGAAGAGCTCGCTACTTCTTCCTCTAACAATTTCAAATGAATAAATTGTGAAGAAAAGTGCTGTCAACACAAGGTGATGCTAATCTGGATTTAAGACTTTAAGACATCCTGAGATTCTACAAGTTGTTTCCAGTATGACTCGTGACCATATTTACAGGAACACATAAAGCCCCAAAGTGCAGCTCTGCTGGGCGTGATGGAATCAGGTAGGGATTGTTCTGCTCTCTCCATACTTGATGTTATCTATTACGAGGAACCAGTTCTTGTGCTATAGACCAGTCTTCTATGTCAATTCCTGTGCTTATTCGAGGCCAATGTTATTACTGCTATTCTTTGTGTTACCTACCAGCATCCACTGCACATCATTGGTGCTACGTGAATATTTGAGAATTAATGTAAAATGTAAACAATTAGTCTCTGTAGGAATTTTCCATCAAATAAAGACAACACACATGTTACTGTATAAAACGTTAGGTGTGTAAACACCAACAAGAATACACCCTGTGCCACAGATACGTTAATGTGGGTTACACGGCATGTGAGTTGGTTTTTTTAAGAGCATCCGGGAAATAATTTTTTTGGATTATCTTACCACACAGGTATTTTCCTTTATTAAAAACAAACAAAAAGGAGAAATGATTCTTTTTAAATTTACCAATATACAATAAGACAATAAAATAAAAATAGATAGTATTAGACTTTCAAAATCCATACCTGTAATTGTGAAGCCACCTAAAAAGGAAAAGAAAAAGAAATGAATGTTAAAAATGAAACACTCTAAATGACCTAATACTAAAATCCCACTGTCTGGTAACCCACCCAGGATAAAAAGACCTTGTGGAATTGCATCTTAACATTCTTAATTTAAGATGTTGACCATCTAGTCATGACTGAATCACAAATTATTTTACATTCTGAAATTTTGTGCACAAACGTAATTCTTGTGCATACCTAGGAAATCAATGATTTTTAAAAGGTTTATAACCTATAAAATATAAACCATTTGACCTTCATAAAAGAGGTCAGTGGCTCTCTGTAACAGTATTTCTAGCAAATCGATAGAGATTAACATCAGAGAGATACCGTGTCACCTGACAGAAGTGGAAAATAACCTAGAAAAATGGAAAGAAAATGCAAGAAATGAAATGCTTACCAAGCTCATTCAACAACAGGGCTGTGAAGAAACAAAGACAAAGACAAACACAGAGTAAGAGACCAGATGAGTAATGAAAAGAGGAATATCAGCAGAAAGAAGTCCAGGCAGATCTACCTAGAGTAGTGGGGACCCACTGTTACAAATTGGCGCACCCCCAAATAATTTGACAAATGAACAATTCCCAAAGAAGTGTCTACACACGGGTGTGATTAAAGAAACAACATACGGGGTGAAACAATTTTGCCTAGTGGGACATTTCTATTTAATAACTTTTAAAAACGGACATAGGACCAGGAAAAAGCTCTCTCTGGACATTTTAGTGGATGATATTTTGCCCACCAAGAGTTGCTCATGGTTTTAAGATTGTTAAAGTCAGAGTCTCAGTAATTAATGCTGATTGATGTGTCCTTTGCTGTGACTTCTGCACATTAGCAGACAGTGAACACTTTTAGAGGACGTAACACTCATAGGAGGTTGACAAGGCAGGGACAGTGTGGAGAGCATACTGTAAGTCAGGGTGTGCGCTGTCAACCCAGACGGTCCTGTAGCACTTCACTTCAGCAAAAGCTACCTGGATGATTCCATCAAGTAGATTACTTCAAGGTTCAGTGTAGGTGGGGATATTAAAACTACTGTTTAGACTCCGTTTTCCCCCTTTTGAGGGTAGCATTAGAGGATTCATTCTTATACAAGTCAGTACTTTTATTTATAGTGAGAAGAATCCACCTGGTGAGGAGAACAAACTGGATAATGCTTTCAAGAAGTTTTAATTTGGTTTTACATGAGAGCATATCTTACTAAAATGCTACTGAAAGATATGCCTCCAGGACATATTTCCCTGAGATGAAAGTGCTTTCTAGGAACACATTTACAAGTAAGTAATAGGCTGGATATTCTGTAAGCAACTCTTAAGTTCTTACCAAAGGACCATATCCTTCAGACTAAAGAAAACTGGTAGGACAACGGTCTCATATACTCGAATGTGGTGCATTTTAAATGCTGTATTTGTCATGTCAAGTGAACATGAGAATATTGATAATGCTATTCTTTAAATATACCTGTTGTTATTTTATAAACCTGGGTTCTTTAAAGAAGTGTAACTATTGAATTCTGATGTTTTTCATTAATTGCCTTTGGACCTATCCAATACTACATACATGCACTAAGTCTTTTTTTCTTCCAATTTATGTTGAGATATGATTGAAATGCTATTGAGTAGTCATTCTCACGTTTTAGAGAAGACAATAATTTTAGCCACTGTGTGGAGTGGACCAGAGCAGTGAAAACTAAATGTTTTTTACTATGATCATTCAGAATTATAAACATTATATCCAGTGTTGATTAAATCTGGTTGCAATCAAGGTTAGTTGGCATGTCCCAAAGAAAATGGACATTACTTGGTGCATTTGTGAATTTGGGAAGGGGAATGAAACTGCCAAAGCTTCAAAGGCAATGAAGTATAGTATTTGGAAGCCAAGGAAGAAGAGAGAGTTAAGTGTGAGAGTAAGGAGACACGGAGAGAGAAGAGTACAATTTCTCGCTGGTATGTCTTTGTATACTCTCACACCTTTCATTCCTCTTCTTATCCATTTTGGTTCCTCAAGCACAAGGGAGAAACTGCACTCTTTCTCATATTCCTCACGGTCAAATATTCTAATGGTAATGATCTTCCTGTGGGAACACAAGACAAAGGCAAAACAAATGGTTGGAGTCGCACACTCATGCTCTAGGTGTTCACCAAGCCAGATGTTACTGTGATGTTATGGAGAATGGAGAGCACACAGGCCACCTCAAATACGTAAAAGGGCATCTGGGAGACTTTTAGCTGGTCTCCCTTAAGCTTGCCTTGCCAACTGATCATTGTAATGTTTTTTTTTTTCCCCTTGTTTAGTAGTCAGATGGTACCATGAATTGTAAAGGTCAATCAAAACATTGGCTCCATTTTAAAATTGCATAGCATTTGCACCAGTGTCCTCAGACATACAAACCTGACTTTGCTGAAAATCACCCAAGAGGTCTGAGAGTTAGAGTGATGACAACTGGCTGCTATGGCTGAAGGCCAGGCCTACTGTGGCCCCAGGGGAGAGCCCTGCCCTGTTACATAGACGGAGGCCTGTGTGCATGGTTAAGTCATGTTCTGAAGAGTGCAGGCATCCAGGGGTGGCACAGGCCAGCAGAAACTGTCCAGGTCAGTCCTGGAGCAGCTCCCCCACCTTTCTTCTCACTCATCTCCACCAGGCGGGGCTCTCCAATCTCAAGGAAGAAGGTCTTGTTTTTCTCATATTCCTCATCATCAATTACCTTGACTGATATTGTTTTGCTGAAACAGAGAAGAATAGAAATTGACGAACCGGAGGAAGAGGAAGGAGAGGGATGTAGAATAGAGCAAAGCAACATGAATGCATTGCACTTCCTGCAACGTACTGGGAGTTTCTCCTTCAGGAATGGGAATACAGTAAGTCTGAAAGATGGGAGAGGTCACAGAGTACATAGCTCTCCTGCTCAGAGTTATGCAATTACTGTGGACTAAGTACAGCACGTAATCCTCACAGGTTCATCACCATTAGGAGAAGGAAAAGCAAAGAAACACATTAATAAGATACGTTACTTGGTTAAAGACTTAATAATCAGCTGGTCTCAACTGTACCCTAGAATTTGCTCTTGTAGAACGAAGGGATCAACAGAGTTTACCTAAGTGATAAGGTAAACTTATGTCTCATTTTCCCCCTCCCGGTGCTTTATGTATCTTCCAAACATCATGATTCTGCTGCTAAGTTTTATTGAAATAATAAGTGTGTCTATTTCAGAAGAAACAACAAGCCTCTATCTAAACCTATCTTACCCCAGAACAAAGCTTTTATTGCATTTTGCCAGATTTTCCTCCTAGACAAGACAGCAAATTATTCATGATTTATTTACTTCTCTCAAGATGGGAGTGCTGGCCCCGAAGCAGCTATTCTCAGAGTGGGGTGTCAAGTGGAGAGAATCATTGTTACAGCTCTTTTCTTCTCTCCCTAAAGTTGAGTTTGAACTTCCACTGCGTGTGCCAGTCATACTACTTTAAACCTCAGTGATAAAGACATTTCAACAAGAATCATTCCTATAATCCAAGTGCTTGCCTTACAGTCATAGGGCTGTGAATGACTGATACAGCAAATGCAAATATTATGCAAATCTCAACTTCCCATAAGTAGCCTAGGTAACTCTGAAAATAAATCAAGGCTAGTTTTAGTTAATAAGGACTCAAGAAACTCATGTATGGGTATTACTTTAGAGCCACCTACATAATGATTTGTCTTTGAAACTATTTTCAAACATTATCCAATGACATTTTAAATTAAAGTACCTGAAAGTGTTTTTTTATAAAGTTATGAGGACATGCCATGTTTTAGCTTTTTTAAAGGATTTTCTAGCTCTTCTGCAAAGAAATTGTTTTATAAATTTTTATTGATCAAAGTCACCCAGTTTTGCTTAGACTGATACTAGGCAAGGAGGATTAGTCTTCCATTCTTATGCAAATATGACATCCATGAAAGTGGCTTTTTAATTCTCTAAATTTCCTAGCCTCTCTTGTCATGTAACTAAGTCTTGTTTTCCTGGCCTAGCATTATAGAAATGAGATTAACCATTCTGTTCCTTTGAAGCCTAGGATACAGCCTCTGTTCCCCGGTTAAAGAACGTTCCTGCATGATGCAGCATCACAATTTCTCCTGCGGAGTAGGAGTCCATGAATGTGCTCTTTCAAGTGAGTTCTTTCATCAATCACTTTTCTCGAGTAAGAAACTACAAAAAGTATGACCGTTGTAATTCCATGTAATAGTCATCAGTCCCTAGGTAACTTCTAGAACTATGTTCTGTATGTCACCTACATACCTATTTGTAAAGGTATCAACCTGCCCTGATTAACACAGATGTTTAGTTACTACTTTATATCCAAAGTATTAGAAAAAGCACGACAGGAGATAAGGTATTATGACGTGTACTTTCTACTATAGAACTGAGTTTGATGTTTAAATTGGATGAAACCTACCCTAAAAAAACCTGGAAAATCATTTTGTTATAAATTCTAAAGGGCATGCTTTTTGATATTGTACAGGTTTGTAACCTTAAATGGCAGTTGTACACATTAGCATCAGGAGACCAAGAATGAAAAGATGTGATGGACGTTGAAAGTGCCTTATTATGATCCCGTAAACTTCTTGACCAACACACTTGGTTTGAAGGTAGAATACATGAAACCTGCCATCCCCTACTTGGGCGACTCAGGTAATGATCTTGATCATCTGACTTTGTTTCCCCATCTTAGCATGCATCACACAATTAAGATTGTAGAAATATAGACAGACAATGGAGTATGATTTGATGCAGTCTTTCTAATGAAGCTCATATTGTGTAGGAAAGGGACCAGTTTCATTCCCACAGGGCAACATGAGATCTTAATCACAAAAACAGAATCCCTGATAAATACCATAGAATATAATTCTCTATTGCTATAACAGCTTTATTTTTTTATATTCCAGAGAGCAGATGAATGTGAACTATTTAGCTATTATAAAATGAAAATGTCTATGTAGTCCTACATATTTATATATTTGTGGTACCACTATTCATTAGGCTCATAACCCTTAGAAAATATTGTAATATTTGATAACTGTGATGCTAGGGAATCAAAGATGAAGAAAAAGATTAGGTACCTGGCAAAGACATCTAAAGTAGATAGAATTTGCATAATGGCATATCATTTTAGATTCATTAGTGAGAGAATCAATAATGCCCCTGACAAGCAGAGTCATTAAATTATATATTGATTTTAGCTCATCTTCCACACTAAGCTATTAATAGAAAATTTGATTATTAAAGAAATTTTAGTCAGTCAAAAGTGGCAGGATGAAGTCAGTCATGATTAATTAGCCCTTTATATCAAGAGAGGCAAATTCGGAAATCTTTTGTACTGCTCACCGTTTGCTTCAAACAACTATTTTTCCTCTACTCGCCCTATCAAAATTGGGGTTAGATAAAGTAATCCTTAAAAGAACACATCCTTGGGATGCCCCCATCTCCCTTCAGAGCCTAACATGTGCAAGAACTGCCTCCTCTCTAAACTGTGGGGACAGTATAGGAGATGAGATGGCCAACCTTGGTGACAAATCTAATTTATCTGTAGAAGCATCCCTTGGTTCCACACTGAGTAGTGTAGCAGAAATACAATCCTAAGGACCTGAGGGAAGGCCACCCCCCCGGGGTGCCCCAATGGACACCCTTGACCTTGGCGTCATCACAAGGATGCCGAGTAACCGGGGACACAAATTAACATTGGCTGCTCTGTCCAGAGTGGAAAGCACCTGGTTAGCTCTTACTTAAAAGGTTAACAAAACAAAGGAGGAATCATTGGTTAGATGTAACCCTTAAATCAAAACCAATTATTCCATGGATAAGAAAGAAAAAACTTGTATCATGTGGCTTTCATTTATTATTAGAAAGAAAGGTGAACTGACTAGATTTTTTAAAAAATCTGTTTGAAACTGAATTGTGTACTTTAAAATGTTTGCTAAGTAACAAAGCAGTTAAAAATCTACGTGAACATTAAATATTTCTCAGCATGACTAGCAACTTCAGGAAAGTGCATTTCATTTCTAGAAGGAGAAAAATGGCTAAGAAAGATCAATTTGTTTATTGGAAAAGTACAGATCATTCCTTTTGATTAGAGTAGTATCTTTTATGTGATGGGAACCAAACCAATACCCATCTGTACTTTCCAGTCTCTTCCTGTCTTCCCTGAGGAGTCCTAAAGGACCTCAAACCTTCAAAGAGACTCATAAGGAGCCCTCACATTGGGAGGTAGCTCAGGAAGAGGATAGAAATAAGTGCCTTTGGTAGTGAGGGCTGACAGAGAAAACCTCTTCAAAATATATTTGAGTTTTTCATTGTTGAGCTCAAGTGGTATCACAAGCCTGTTGGTCCTGTGCCGCCTTTTCTCTAAGATGGCCCTTGGATTTGGAAGACGAAGAGCTGGAGGGTGAGAGTTTGCTTTTGAAAGTTGTCACAGAAAAGATTTCAGTGAAGATTTTCCACAGTTAGACGCTGCAATAATTTTTCCTTTCCAAGAATAAATAATTTCTCTCTCTTTAGGCAAAGTCAGAAGTCCACAGAAAGATTGTCACTTTGCATCCCTTAATCCTCAGATTTTCCTAACTTTCCTAGAAGTCATTTCTACCAAATACAGTCTCAGAGCAAACAATGACTTTCAGAGAAGTCATTTCCAGTTACAAAGTGAGTCTCCTGCGACCAGCTCCAAGGCCAGTATCTCTCAATAATGTGATCCACAGCCAACAACCAAGTCCCTTATTCATTCAACTCTGCAGCATTTTTATGACCACATTAAAGAATCTGGCTCATTATTCTAAGCAGATCCAGAGAATTATTGGTTTATATTTACATCCACTGTGTCTGTATGAACAATGATAGAATTTCAGTTCTATTTTGAGAAGGTCTGTAGCATATATTACATTCTCTAGCTAGCTTAAAAAGTTCCATCTTGGAAGTGATACAGGTGTCACGGAAAGGTGCATTGAGGATGGAAGGGCTTAACTCTGAGTAACCAGCCAACAGAGACTGTGTCACCTGGGGGGCAGGTATTTGTCCGCATGAGGGAATCTTGGGCCACGTTCCAGAAACACAGATCCGGATCTGCACTTTAACAAAACCCCCAGATGATTCTGTTGCAGGTTAAACTCTGAAAGGTATTGTTATAAAGAGCAACATGGGTTCTTTCACTGGGGGGGAGGGTGTAATATATTAAGTGTCATGTGCTTGTGCTTCAGACCTGGCTGTATGTTATCACCTTGTGAGGATTTGAAAGTTACCAATGCCTGGGCCCACTGCAGAATAAACTTGCTGGTTGTGGAACTCAGGTACAGTGTGGATATAAATTGCAAAAGCTTTCACTCTGGGTAGGAAACTGGCTAATGAAAGGTAAGAATGTACAGCCTAATTTTTAAAGAATTTACTCAAAAATGAAATGAAATCATTGAGACATTTGTGCACCTTTGCTTAGTTATTGTGAGTTGAGCTAAAATAACATATGTAAACAACTTAGATGTGATCAATCAATGAGTGGATAAAGAAAATGTGGCACATATACACATACCTAATATTACTCACCAACAAAAACAATGCTTTTGCAATAAAATGGATGCAACTGGAAACTGATGTGCTTGGTGAGATAAGCCAGTCACACAGACACATACACACACACACGTTACATACATACACACACGTTACATACATACTTCAGATCAGGAAAAACATTCTATATAATCTAGATGTACATAACCGCCATTTTGAGATTTGACAATTCCTCACAGCCTTTGTTTGATACTCTTAAGCAATAGTGTGGGAGTATCACGATGGTCCTAACTCTTTATTGTGAAATATATTAAGTTTGCTCAACATATCTAAATAATTTAAAATGTTAAAGAATGAATAGGGAGCCAAAGTTAAGCTTAACATCTAAGGCACTCACATCCCATATTAGAGTGCCTGGGTTCCTGGGTTTCATTCCTGGCTTCAGCTGCCTGCTAATACAGAGCATGGATGGGAGACAGTGATGATGGCTCAAGTAGGTGGGTTTCTGCCACCTACATAGAAGACTTGGATTGTGATCCTGGCTCTTTTCCTTTGGAAAAGAAGTAAATGGTATTCCTCTCACTCCTCTTTCATCTAATTCTCCTCTCTTCTCCTCATCTCTTTATTCGTTCTCATCTTTCTCTTTTCTCCTTGTTGCTTCTTTACTGTCTTCACTCTCCTTTTCCCTCTGTCATCCCTCTGCCTGCTATTTCTATCATCTTTCTCTTTTCTGACTTTTTCATCTTTTATTCTCCCTTCTCTCCCTTTTTCGGTGATTTACTTGATCTCTAATCTCCCTCCCATTTCCTCTTTCTCTTTCCTTCATTGAGGGAGAAATAGAAAAAGCAGAAAGAGTTACAAAAAGATAGAAATCAAGTGTTAGAATTTTTTTCTAAGTCAACTTCTGGTGACAGGGTATGCCTTAGTTTCATATTCCTGCAGGTATCTTGTGATACAGTGTTTGCAGTGGGCTTGTGAAAATCTCTTTCATACTTCTCAAATGCAGGGGAAGGAGCATTACTGGGCCCAGAAACAGCCTCTTTATGTACAATGTTGGAAATGGAAGTTTCAGAGGGTAAGATTCCTCATGGTGCTTAATATAAGGTCTGTGTTGGGGCAATCCAAGGCAGCTGAGTAGGGTATGGCCAATCTAACTTCAGCTGCATTGGAGGTAGAAAAACAAGACAAAGCAAGGGCCATATTTTCAGGGGTCTGACTAATGCAAATTTTTGGCAGGAAAGAGAAAACACCATAGACTCTGTGGAACAAGATGAAAATGTGCAGACACTACTGTGTCCAGCTGCTGGCTGTGGGCTGCCAACCTATCAAGGTAAGAAGAAATCACCACACATACTCCCATGAGAAGGAATTCTATAGTCAACTACTGACTTTGTTTCAGCCAGGGAGCTGACTGAAGTCTGAAGAATCATTGGATGTGGAGAAAGGAAGCTGCCTTGCTTCCCTCCCCTCTCTCACACCTGCAGAGCCTACCTTTGCTCCACTCTTATTAGAAATCATCCAGAGGGTTGAAGGCCAGTCAGGAAAAGCCACTGTTCCTGCTAGGACAGGAGGTGAACTGAGTAGGGCTGGCTCATAGACCCTCTGGTATGTGTGAAATATGGCATTGGGAGAGGTTCTGATGGAGGAACCTGGGCAACTCGTCTGGTAGGACACATACCCGGCAGGTAAGCGCAAGAAACATGATAGGGAACAACCCACACCAGGCCATGGAAAGTTTCCCACTGGTATATATTTGGCATGGGTCGGGGGCAGACCAGGCTGAATCAGTTTACATCACCCACTGGTGAATCCGAGCACCAGAACAGAGTGTGGGTCGAACCAGGTTCGGTCACGACAAAGACTGGTGCACAATACGGAATGCCAAGCTGGGAGTATGAGTGGCCTAGAAGGAAAATAGTGGACTCCTCCCTCTTGGGTTACCACTCCAACTGGAGGGCACAAAACTAGGATAGGAGCAGACCTGGCTGGACAGAATGGTACTCACCAGCATATATGTGGGCTGGATAGTGGAACTGGTTAGATGGAGCTAGGCTTTAATATCCATTGACATGTATGAGAGCTGAATGGGATAAGGGACAGACTGGACTAGTTTGCTGCACATACTGGCAAACCAGGGTAGGGGACGGGTCTGGTGGGGGTTATTGTGGGTTGCTCTGACTGGGTTGCAGCTCCCACTGGTTTATGTGAGGGCTAAGTGTGCGCTGACCAGAATTGGGCTGGAAAAAGAACCAACCCAGCAATCGCAACCACCAGCTGATCTGGGCAATGGACTGAGCCAGGCCCTGTACTTGCTCGTACGTACAAGAACTGGTCTGAGAACACTTCAGACAAAGTTTCTTTTCAGATCTCCCCAATTGAACTGCTGGACTTAGAACTCCGACCAAGAAAAGACATCGGACAGAACAAGTCAATCAACCACCTCAGCCATATGTTGGCAGTGAAAAACTGGGCAAACGGAGACTCTGAGATGGACTACGTCAATCAGTGGATTCTTCAGGGACCTCACCATGCTTGGAGTGGCGAGATAGTTCAACAGTCATGACTTGTTGCCTATCAAAACCATTTGAGCAGGACTCTTGCAGCATGCCCCACATTAGGGACCTGGGGTGGGTGGGAGGCTGGGTGGGGCTTCTCCCTTAATATCCTCATTTACCCCAGATACATGAAGGAAACAATGTAGAAATAATAGTCTTACCCACTTTCCTGTAGCCCTTGAATCTTTTTAACTGTAACAATTATCAAAACTATAATAAAGAAATGGGAAAAAAAAATTATCCCGAGTCGGGCTAACCAGCGTAACAAAGCAGAGATCCTCTGCTTCTGTAACTATGTGAACTTTTAGGTACTGGTCCCAGAGCAACACTTACACACTGTGCATGAATGAGTTGGCTTCACAAACAGTGCTGCATAGAAATCCACTCCCACATTGGGAGATCTAGGTAATGACCCTGCTAGTATATCCTGCAACATAAGGATTGTAATAATTCATCCCAAATTTCTCAGTCCCACAGGAATCTTGCTGGTAGACATGGGGAAGAACTCACCTAAATTCATAACCTCTAGAACAAAATCTCCCATTTACCTTGTAGCATACCTGCTGTAGGATTTTAGCAGGTTTTAGTTCACATGCTTTAGCTCCAGAACTAGGACTGTTGATGTTAGAGGCCACAGCCCCACTGGATCTGCCTAGGAGGACCTAGGGAAGGACCCATTAATATCACATATTCATGGGGCCACAATAATTGGTGCCACATGTTCCAGAATCACTGAGCATGGCCGGGGGGACAAGGGGACAACCACTTTTTTCTGCCTCAGCACTAAGCACAGGGCCCTGAGTGTCACAATGCCCAGAGAGATTGATAGTGACTCTCTGTGGACCCAAGGCACATGCCCTAAACAATTTATTTCCCTCTCAAAGCCATACTTCCACACTAAGAACTATAGACTCTAAACCAGGGAGAAACAGGATGGCACAATAGGATAAGGGAAAATAGTACTGACTGGGCCTCCTACAGGTTCCACCCAAAATAGGTCCAGCAGGCTTTTGGATCAAATGGCCTGCAGCTTCCAGCTAGACCAGCACTGCTGACAACCCAGTGACTTAGAACACCTGATGTCTACCTAATCTTTGGTACTGCTTGAACCAGAAGTGGGAGAAAGGCTGTGTAGGGCTATGGTGAGGATACAGCACAGGATCACGGTGGTTAGAAAGTGGTGAGCCAGGGGCTGGGCTATGCAGACCATGGTAGAAGCCTAGCACAAAAGCCTGGGACTGAAAATTGTTGCAGGGAGTGGCACAAGTAACTGCAAAGGAAGAACCTGGTACTGAACAAAATCAGTAAAATTGACCTGGAGACCAGTAGGCAACACAGCTTGGAAACTAGTCCTAAGGAGAGGAACCTGCTAACTAGAATAATAATGACCAAGAGCAAATTAAGTGATAGAGGTGAGTAAGTATTACTGACCCCTCACCTGCAAAGGGGCAGTAGTCCTTTGTTAACCTCTGAGTTAACAGAGGAAGACTTTGAGGAAATGGGGGATAAAGAATTTTAAACAATTGTTATAAAGCTTCTTAACAACAATGAGGAGTGCATACAAAAGTTCAAGGAAATTAAATACATCACACAGGAAATGATAACACTAAAACAAAACCAAGCTGAATTATTACAAATTAAAGACACACCACAGCAAATAAAAATCCAGTGGAAAGGCTCAATAATAGAATCTCAGAATTGAAAGACATTTTTAACAATGGGGGAAATAAAGCTTGCGGAGGACTGAGCCAAGCTAACAAAAGTATGTGATAATTAAAGGACACTATAAAAAGGACAAATATAGAACTGCAGATGCCAGAAGGCATAGGAAGAGAAGTTGGGCTTATAAGTATAGTCAATGAAATAATGAAGGAAAACTTCCTCAATTTGGAGAAAGATTTAGGAAACAGCACAAACTGCCAAAAGGGTTAACTAAAAATTATCTTCAAAATGACACATGATAATCAAGCTCTCTTCAGCTGAATACAGGGAAAAGATCCTTAAATATTCACATGAAAAAATCAACTAATTTATAGAGGAACCCCAATCAAACCCATTGCTGACCTCTCAGAGGAAACTCTAAAGGCCAGAAGAGAATGGAGTGACATTCCACTGTAAAAGGGAAAAAAAAATGTTTTTCTGCCCAGAATCACCCACCCAGCAAAGCTTTCCATTGCCTTTGAGTCTTTTTTTTTTCTTACTTTGGAGTAATTTTACTGCATTTTCAAAGAATTTGCCACTTCCAAACCTGCGCTGAAACTGATACAGATGTTCTCTTGATAGAGATAAGGAATAACACCCATCAAAACCAAAGACAAACATGGGGAACATCAATTAACCAAGAAAAGAAGACTATATCAAACAGAATCAAACAGGAAAAAACCCTTTGCTAGAATGACAGGACCAAATTACTACCCATCGATATTAATCCTGTATGTAAACGGCTCAAACTCAAGCAGCATGGATTAATAGACTAAAGTACAAAACAACATGTCTATCTGTTGCCTCCAGGAGACACATCTCACGGACAAAGATATGTGGAAACTGAAAGAATGGAAAAAAGATGTGCCAGGATAATGGAAAAGAAAAGCTGATGTGGTATTCCATCTCAGATAGCATAGACTTTTACATGAAAAATACTGAAAGAGATGAAGAAAGACACCATATATTGATCAAAGGATCAATTCAAGAAGAGATCACCTTACTAGTTTCTTACAGTGTTTACTTTTTCTTGCTAGTCTGGCTAGAATGTGTTTAGCTTATTTTGAAAATGGTCATTTCTTGTTGCAGTTCGTAGCTTTTAATTTCGATTCCATTTATTTGTTATTATTTCTTGCTTCCTGTTCATTTTTCCTTATAAGTGCTTGAGACGAATAATTAGATCATTTATTTGAGATCTGATTTTTGTGTAAGCACCTGATGTTATGAATGTCCCTCTCAAATACTGCTTTACTACATCTCATGGGTTTTGAAGAAATAAAACAAAAATATCAAAAGTTTCTTTTTCTTACTAATCTCTTCAGTGACTCATAGGAAATACAGTGGCATTGTTTTTGTTCAAGTTGGTATATCTTGCTGTTTTTGTTAATTTTCATTGAAGGGGGTGTATAGTAACTGCGGAATAGAGACTATCATATGTAAATGTGAAGATACAATATAGTATGCATCTCTACTTCCAAAGCAAAGATGGACACCCAATGAAACTGTTCTATATATCTTGACAGTAGGATGCTGGACTCTGCCATTGTCCATAGCTAAAATGTCGGATACACTTAAGTAGCAGAATGATTGACTTATGACTGTTTGTGAATGACTATAGTAATGTAATAATATAGGGGAAATCAGTGGAAGGGAGAGGCAGGGAGTAAGGGAGATCCCAGAACCTATGGAATTATCATAAAATAGTAAATGAATAAAGTAAAGTATAACACACAGTGTCACTCTTAGAGCTGACATTAGGACAAAAAAACTACACTCTTGAGTTCACCTAGAATCAAAGCAATAAGCTACATCATAAATTGTTGGCTAATAAAGCATACTCCACACAGAAGAGACAATTAGCCCACATTTGCCGACATCCATGTACGGACACAGCAGAGATGAAGAAAGGCTGCATGTTATCTCCGAAGAATATATCTTCCAAAATTAGATCATGAAGGAAACCTATCAGACATTTAGGATTGAAAATAATGATGCTAAGTAAACTCCGTGAGATGCAAAAGAATACAGATAAAGATGTGAGGGAATCTACGAGTGATGTGGCTGAAAATACTACTAAAAAGTAAAATCATTAAGAAGAACCAAATAGAACTGTTTTGATCAGTGAAATCAAATTAGGATTGAGAGCATTAACAGCCAACTAGAGTAAGAGGAAAGAATTTGAGAGAATTTTGAAATAACCCAGACAAAGAAAAAGGAATGAAGAAAGTTTATGTGTAACAGTTGAAAATTCCCCAAGTTTTGAAAGACACATAAACATTCAAGATACAAAGAAACTTAAAGGACCCTGAAGCCAACTCAAAAGAGATTCTGTCAGGTATATTGTAGCTAAATTGTTAACATTAAAGGACAAGGAGAGAATCCTAAAGACAGTTTCTTTTTTAAAGCAGAACATGACATAAAAGAAAAATCTATTAGCTTAATTTTGGGCATCTCATGGAAATCCTATAGGCAAGAATTAAGTGTCAGAAAGAAAACTTCCTAACAAGACTAAATCCAGTGAAGTGATTTTTTAAAATGAAGGGGAATTGAGGTATTTTCTAAGTAAGCAAACATTGAAATAATTTACTGCCACCAAAGCAGGAATTCTGAAGAGGGTCCTGCATTAGAAGCAAACACCCTAAAAACACATAACTAACACCACCAAATTCATGAGCAGAATAGGAAGAATCAGTACCCAGTCTATCAGTGCTGACCCTGAATATAAACGGGTTAAATTCTTCACACAAAGACTCGGGTTTTCATCAGTTTAGCAAACCTAAGATTCCATTACATGTTACCAATAAGAAACTTCCTTCACAAAGACATAGTGGCTAAAGGTGAAAGACTGGGAAAGATATACCAGGCAGATAGAAACTAAAAATGAATAGAAATAGGTATCCTGGAATCAAAAATAAATACTTTCAATCAAAGTATAAAAATAATAAAGATATATAGATGCATTATGTATATATATTTAGCAAGAAGACATATCAAATATATCTGCACCCAACACAAGACCATCCAGATATACACAGAAAATGAGATAAACCCTGAAATTAAAATGATGAATGAATTAATACTTCACTCTCTTCAGTGGCAGATCATTCCACACAAAATCACATGCAGATACATCATAAACCATACTGTTCAGCAAGTGGAGCTGGCATTGATAGGACATTTCACCCAATAGCTACAGTACATACATTCTTATTAGCAATGTGTTCGCTGTCCTATAGCAATAGACTTGGTGCACAGAGCCCACAACAACATGCGTTGATGACTGTGACGGTCAGATAGCCGAAGTTTATTGCCAGCATCAGACTTTTACAAGGAGGTTGTTATGTAGGTATCAATCAGGGGAGAAGGGTGTGTGAACCATTTACATTTCAACAGCAGGAGACAGTCCCCTAATACACAGTTGGTTCCTCTAGCAGGTTCCTTCCGTGAATCTGTTAACCTACAGATTAGGGATTTCCATTTTAACTGCTCCTGGGGCCCTGCTGGAGGAATTTCAACTAGCTCTGGCCCTACACTGGAAAGAGATTCAAGATGTCTTCCCACACATGTTTGTACTCCACAAATCAAGTCTGGTCTCTGAAGCTGAGTAGGATCAGACTTAGTAATTGGATGGGAGACAACATGGCGTACCAGGTGCTTTGGGCATACTGCTAACTCATCAGCAAATTTAAGAAGATTTAAATCATACCATGCTTCTTCTCAGGTCATTAATGAATAGAACCAGAAATAAAAAATAAGAAAATTTAAAAATAGTTATTTGGAAATCAAATGATATTGAATGACTAATAAAAAAGGAAAACTTGTAGCATACAGCAGAAGCTATATTCAGAGAAAAGCTTACAGTATGAAGTGCTTACCTTTTTAAAAAAGAAATGTCAAGTATGAATCAAATGATACCTCTCCAAGACTTTGGAAAACCACAGATCAAATCTGAGATCAGCAAGAGACAATAATAAATATTATAGTTTCCATTTATTTCTGTTCTGAAGTATAACAACAACAAAAGAGAAAGTTGGTATTTTGACATTGGTAAATACAATAGGCAAACCAATAGACTAAAAAGTTAAAAAAAAAAAAAGGAGACAGCAGAAAACCTCAAATAGAGATGAAAAGAAGATTATGGCAAATGCCAACAGAAATACGAAGGATTGTAAGGAACTCCTTTAAAGAGCTGTATGTTCATACACAGGGAAACCTCCAGGAAATGGTTAGTTCCTGAATGCAAATAACCTATCAAGATTAAATCAAGAGATGTAAGCTAAAGTTACATTAAACTTACATTACCAAGACTCGTAACAAGCAGTGAGATTGCAGCAGTATTCCAGTTTCCACCAAGTAAAGCTCCAGGTCCTGATGGGTTTACTACTGAATTCTACAGACAATGCAAACAGGATGTAACTCCAGTACTTCTCAGACTATTCCAAAATACTGAAATGGATGGAGTTCTTCCAGACGATTTTTATGACAGACTCTTATGACAAAGGTGTTGAACAAAAAATTAAAATGCAGACCTATGTCTAATGATCATGCAGTGAAGATTCTCAAAAACTAACAAGCCAAATCTAAAATCATACATAAGAAATTATACATCACAATAAATGAGATTTATCTCAGGAATGTAAGAGAAATTGAACATTTAACAACCAATAAACATCATAAATCACATCAATGGAATGAAAAACAAATCATAAGATCATATCAATAGAAGCATGAAAAGTATTTGATAAGAATCAACACCCATTTATGACAAAATAGCTCCAAACCAATAGGGTACAGAAGGAAGTTATTTCAACATAAGGCTATTACCACAAGCAGCAACCAATATCATACTGGAAGGGGAAAAGCTGAAATCACTCTCTCTCAGATCTGGAACAAGACAAGGATATCTACTTTTGCCGCTCTTTATCAACACAGTATCAGATGTTGTATGAAGACAAATGGGCAGGAGAGAGCAATAACGAGCATCAAAATGGAAAGAACATGCATGTTTACAGAGGACGTGTTATGAATGGGAAACCTAAAGTATTCCGCCAGAAAGCTGCTTATTGGCAAACCAATAAACTGAAGTACAGTTACAAAATCAACATATAGGAACATACAAAATTTGTTTTTATATGTTAGCGATGAACTCATCTAAGGAAAAAAAATCAAGAAAGTCCTATTCACAATAGCCACCAACGTCAAGTATTTAGGAATAAATTTAACCAAAGAAGTGAAAGGTTTCTAAAATGGAAATTCTCCGACACTGATATAAATCATCAAGGACACACACACAAAATGTAAAGATATTCTTCGTTCATGGATTGGATGATCCAATATCGTTGAAATGTATGCACTAACTAAAGCAATCTACAGATTCAATGTAATCTCTATCTTTACAGACTGGGGGAAAAAATCCCTTGGGAATCCCATGAGACTCAGAATAATGAAGGTGATCGCAAGCAAGAAAAATCAAGCTGGAGCCAATAGAGTATCTGACTTCTGTCGTTAAGCCAGCACGGTGCTGGCATTAGAACCTCTGCACAGATCAATGGAACAGCCTAAGGAGCCTATCAATCAATCCATTATATTCAGCAGATTGATTTTTGACAAAAATGCTTATACCACACAGTGGAGTGATAAAATGTATGGTAAAGAAGAAAATTATACTCCTAACTCTAACCATATGCAAAAATCAACTCCAGGTGGGTCAATGGTCCAAATTTATCATTAGACTGTGAAGTTTCTGGAACAAAAGGTATGAGAAGCACTCCAAGAAATTGGCATAGTAGACTCATGTACAAAGCACAGGCAACAAAAGCAAAATTAAACACGTGAGATTGTATCATACTCAGACGCTTCTGCACAGCAAAGGATATAATATAGGGAAGAGATTCGACAGAACAGGAAAATATTTGTAAATTACCTGACCAAGGATTCATATCTCCAAATATTTTAGGAACTTACACAAACAACAAAAATCCAATCCAGTTAAGAACTGGGCAAAGGACAGTGATAGACTTCTCAAAATATGAAAATGAGCAACAAATATATGGAGAACTGATCACTCATAGCTGTTGGGGAAATCACAAATCTAAACTACAATGAGACATCATCTCAACCCTGTCAGCACAGCGAGGATTTGAGGAATGGGGAACTCTGATACTCAATGGGTGGGAATGTAAATTACGCTGTCATTTTGGTAGCACAACAGTGAGTTCTTGACACAACAACAACAAAAAGAAACCCAAAACAAAACAAAAAACAAGGCCCAGTGCCAAAGCCTAGTGGCTAAATTCCTTGCCCATGTGGGCTCTGCTTCCCATCCAGCTCCCTGGTTATGGCCTGGAAAGCAGTCCAGGATGGCCCAAAGCCTCGGGACCCTGCACCCACATGGGAGACCCCGAAAAAGTTCCTGACGTTGGATCAGTGCCGCTCCAACTGATGCAGCCACTAGGGGAGGGAATCAACAGACGAAAGATCTTCCTCTCTCTCTATATCTGACTTTGCAATAAAAATAAATCTTTAAAAAATCTTTAAAAAAAAAATTTAAAATTCAGGCTTGTTATATGATTTGACAGCCCTACCACTGGATATATACACAATAGACATGAAAACCTTGTTTCAATAAGATACCTGCGCCAGATATTTATAGAACTGTTCACGATAGCTAAGGTTGAAATCAACTAGTATGACCATTGTTAGATAAATAAGGAAAATATGTATATACAAAGTGAGAAAATATTAAAAATGGAGATAACTGGAGAACATTAAGTTCAGTGAAAAAAGCTGGCAAAGAATGACAAATGCCGATGTGCTCTCTCTTATATTTGGGAGTTAAATTCTTTTAAAAAGGACACAGAAATGTACTTGCATCTCAGCATTGATACAAATATGTAAAACTTTTACAAGTTACATTTGTCCAACTAAAAATTAAGTATGCTGTACTACTGTATTTTAATGATTTGCGATTACTTTAAAGCTCACTGTATGAGTGAAATGATCCTTTTGAAAATTTAACTATTGCTTATAACTGTTGGTCATATCCACTAAAGTAGGATCTTTGTGTTCACTTAGTAAAAATCATTGAATTTAACACTAATTAATATAAAAAAAATTTAAAATCTTTGTAAGAAACTTTGGGTTTTAGATCTAATTAGACCTCTAGGTGATCCAAGGGAGACACGTTACTCCACATTATGATTTCCTCCTTTCAGGAAATGCTGGTCCGGGCAGGCAGTCTTAGAACACAGGTGAGAAAACACCTTTAGCATTTAAGCAGCAAGTGGTATTCATGCTGAATAATTTCCTTCCCTGCACAGCGCTAAGAACCCGGATGGCATGTTTTGATAGGAGTTACATTTGGCCAATAGTCAGAGTGGGAGTTTGGGCTGTCACAGCAGATATGAATGCCGTCCCCCACCCCCGGCCTTCTCTCTTCCGCAGCCTCCGAGCCCCGACACCTAGGGCGTAGTAGTGACATGGAACGTGGCCACATGTAAGCCACCAGACTCCAGAGAGAGGCAGCCAGGACTGACCACATAGAAACTGGCAACTTCTCTCACCACAGAGTGACATCATCATGCGGAGTTGAGTTTGCAATTCATCCATTATACACCTGAAATTAAAAGCTTCCAATCTCCTGTAATTCAAAAGGACACATGAGCTCTCCAATCTAGGCAAAGGTCCTGAATAGGCACTTATCCAAAGAAGGGAAACAAATCACTAGTAAATAACTGAAACACGCCAAGATATCATTATCCATCAGGGAAAAGCAAACCAAGGCTAGAATGACATGCCAAGCCACACCCGATAGGCTCTATAATCAAAAGGCCAGATAATAACAAGTATTGATGACAATGCAGAGAACTTGGAACTGTCATTATGTACTGGTAGGAATGGAAAATGATACAGTCACTTCGGAAAGTCTGAAGTTTAAATATTGCTACCACAATGCGCAGCTCAGCTAATCCACATTTAGATATTTGGTAAAGGCAATTACAAACATCTCTGGATGGACTCTTGTATCTGAACCTTCATAGCAGCGCTAGTCATAATGGACAGAAATGCAAACAATTTAAATGTTCAGCAGCTGATGAATGGATAAATACAATGGAGTACTATTTAGCAATAAAAAGGAATGAAGCACTACAGGAAAAACTCTGAAAATAGGATGTGAAAGAAGCCAGATACTAAAGATCATATACTGTCTCATTCCATTTTAATTAAAGTACGAAAATAGACAAACCCAGAGACTGAAAGTAGATTAGTAGTTATCCAAAACTGGGGATTTGGGGATAAATGAGGGCAGGGTTGTGACGGCCTATCAGTGCATATTTTTCATTGGGCAGTGATGAAATACTTGGAAACTAAGCACAATTATACTAGCATAATTTTGACATCATACTTAAAACCACCGAGTTTTAATAATTTTAAGTAGTAAAATCCACTGGAATATAAATGATATCTCAATAAAACTATTGAGCAAAAACCTTAGATAAATCATAGTTTTCAGGGGGGAAAACAGATGTTTCCTTGGGTGGGGAAAAAACTTTTGGATTCTGCTAATATTGAGTGCCAAGCAGAAAACTCGGGTGCTGTATGCCATGAAACAGCAAAAGCTATTCACATCAAAGCTGAGACAGCTTTTGCTCTGCCTGTCAGCACCACAAACCCGTAATTTGCCCCTTTCCTTGGGATTCTCACACAAGCTGGCTGCCTCCTCCGGGATCAAGGGCTAATGATGCTGTACTTTGCCATTCTAAGCATATCCGGTGGCTGTTACCTCGGGCCTGGCTTCCTTGGCTTGCTTCTTTTCCCCAAAGCATTATGAAAATGTCAGAAGCAGCACCTCCTTCATGGCAGTTATTTATACAGAGAAGGAAAGGATGATAATCAGAGGTTTTGCCTCTGCCCTCTCAGAGTCAGGGCATTCTCTTAGCTCTCTTACTGGCATTTGTTTCCTTCTGCCTTGCTCTAGGTTCCCTTGGTATCACTTGGCTTAGCCTCCTGGTGTATTTAAGGATTTTTTTTTTCCCTTCAAGAATTGACTAGATGAGTGGCTCAGTGATTTGGGATTAGAGAAAGAAGGGTAACCAGCATGACCCAAAGCAGACACCCTGTAAGTGACCCAAATCAATCAACTCTCCCATCCAGTAGACATTCCAGAGTAAGGCTAGACTTCCATTCACTATTTCCACTAGTATTTTCAGAGTATCTTTGGATTATTGGTGAGATGCTTTGGGCTCCATAGCCTGTGCAAGGCAACCACACAGGACTAGAGCCTGACTTATAGCTACAGTTTTCCTTCACTGTGATGCCAGGATTACACTAGGACTTAGGTTATCTGGACACATAATCTGGCTCTGCTGCTTTCTAGCTGAGGTATTTGGGTCCACTCTTGAATCTTTCAAAGCATTATCATTACCTATCAAGTGTGAGCAGTAACACCCATTCCATAGCGATTGTGGTGTTCCCAGGGTTGGAGGGTTAACAAGGGATATCATTATTTGTTCAATGCAGACAATAAAACTTTACATAAGTTGCTGCAAAAATCAGATAATGTAATGCTAAAAAAAATCTATTTTGTAAGGGGCTATAAAATGCTAGGTATTGTTCTTAATAGTCGAAATCAGAAAGTCACACAGCGCTTCTTCACCAGTCACCAAAATGGGCATATGCCAAAGGGAGAGACTGCGAAAAATTCAGTGATCACCGCCTGCAATTTTAACCTTCATACGTAGCTTTGAGTGGCATCACTTATAGTGAGCTACTCAAATGCACAACCCTGGACTGAAAGAAGCAAGACGCAATAGAGCTGCCGTCCCCATTCACCCCTAGCTGGATATGGAGAGGGGGCTGAAGTCATGTTTCCTGGAGTCCTACGATGAAGCAGTCAGACAAACAGTGATGCTGTTGCCCTACAGTTTAAATAGATTTCAAAGATGAGAGCTGCTGAAGTAGCTAAATTACAGTCATTCTCCAGCAGGGCTTGTCATCCAAGCCCTGATCTCTTTGCATTGTCAATTGGTAATTGAAATCATTGCTTCAAGCGGAGCCAGGGGGAAAAACAGCTAAAATCGTGCTGTTCTCAAGGAACCAAGAGGAGTTTTAATCAGTAATTGATTGGGGATTTTACAGTATCAACTTGCCCTATCCTTTTTCCTGTGCTCACTTTTGAAACTAAATGGTGCCCAACGTATTCTTTCAGATACTAAAAAGATCTTTCTCATTTCTGCAAGCAGTTGTCAGCATTGGTTTGAAAAGAAAAAACTCTAAAAGATATTTGACCACTAGAAACAAATGCCACAGAAACCTAGTAATTTTTTTCAATAAATAATATGCTGGGGATTCTAGCATTGCACCCCTCTGCCCCAGATTCTATACCATGATGTCAAGCTACCAAGGAAATTGTGTAAGTTTGCTGATAGAATGACATGTATACATAAAAAAATGGACCATAATTTTGTAATACATAAAATGTATTCCTCACAACCTCATTCCTACACAACAGATTCTGTAATTTTTAAAGCAAATCCTCACAGTTTGATATACATGTCAAGAGATTTTTGTATGCGTTATCTTTTTTACACAGTGAATACAAAAACATCTTTAGGTCAGTTTCAAAAAAAAGAGCTGCCAGTCAAATTTATCACTGCCTTTTATAAGGTTTTAATATTACAATAAAATTGGTGAGTCTGGATTTCAACAGAGATTGTTGTTAGTTTCTAGCTTTATCCAAAACTTTTTTTTTGAAATCTTGAACATTCTAGACATTCCACAGTTGCCATTAAATTCTTCCAGTGACTACTTCTGCCTTTGTCCCTTTCTCCTTTGTAAAGTTTCCTGGTTCAAAGTACAATGAAAAAATGCCACTCCTGGGACTTTCAGGCCAGCAGCTGGAGTGTCCTTCAGCAGAAAGCCATCAGCTCCAGGAAATAAACAGCGTTTTATTTCCTTTTTAAACCCATATGTTCTTTCTCTTTTTCCTCTTCTCCCTAGTTCCAGGGGCATACAATACATGAATGGCAGTTGTAAATCCATCTCTCTGTCTGCATTCATGTAAAATATTCTTAACAATGGATGCAAGATTATGTTCTTGAACACAGCTACAATAATGATCGTTGAATCACCACTGCTTCTTATAATTTGAGAAGGAGGAGTGGTGGAGAGATCTCTCAACTGCAGATTTGTTCCTGAAATGCTTGCAACAGCCAGGACTGGGCCAGCCTCAAGCCAGGAGCTCAATCCGGTTCCCTTGTTGGTAGTAGTGACACAAAGTACAGGGGCCATCAACGGCTGCCTCTTAGAATGCGTTTTAGCTGGAAGCTGGAAGTGAGACTGGAGCTAGGACTTAGCTCAGGCACTCACAAAGAATACAGGTGATCCAGGAGTCTTCTGACCTCCAGTATTCTTAAATATCACATTTCTATTCCATTGCTAATATTTTATCATTTTTTATCAGATTAAGCAATATATTAAATTTATATTTTTGTTTTGTGCTTTATAATGGATAGGTATGATTTACAAAAAAGTTAAATAACAAATACATGTATTTACTGAATAAGTAAGAATTGAGGTATAGGGTAGAATAGCCACATTGGATTCAGTTTTATTTGTCCTGAGGCTGTCCTGTGAAAGCTCTTGGAAAAGTCTAGAAAACTATCAAATTACTTATTTCTATGAATAGTGTATTTAAGCCCAATTATGTTGGGCTAGCCATAGCTCCGAGCAGGTGGTCCATAGCTCCGAGCAGGTGGTCCATAGCTCAGAGCACGTGGTCCATAGCTCCGAGCAGGTGGTCCATAGCTCAGAGCAGGTGGTCCATAGTATTGAGAGGGTAAAATGACTTGAAGCACTTTCTTAGAGACCACGGTTGCAGAATGCTCAGCATTTACTTCCTTCAACCATGTTGATGGTGACTTCTCCGGCTCAGATTCCTGCTCTGTCAAATGGCTATGTCAGTCACATTCATTTCATCTGACTGTTGCCAGTGTTAACTGTGAGAGAACTATACAGAATGCTTAGTAATGAGGCCAGCGCATCTTAGGTGCTAAAGGAATATTGATGCTTCTATTATAACCATGAACAGGATTATATTAAGAACTTGGGATTCTTAATATTAAGAATATGGGATTTTATGTTCCCATAAAAGTCAGGTATTTTAAACCCTATTTACCTCATCTTGAAAAATGGAAAACAAATTGTAAAGTTTTTTAGATCCTGAGGAAATTAACAGGAAAACATTTTTGATACGTAGTAATCAGTGATGCTGATCATAACTGTTATTATTAGTGACAAAAGATATACAAGAATGATATCTAATGACTTAGGTAAAGCTAATTTACTGATACAAAAAGCACAGGTGAGCACACAGCCATGACAAAGCCAGATATTCAGTTGTCTCTTCAGCTCCAGCCTCTGAAATTTGAGAAAAGCTCCATTTTTGGGCTTCCACTCTTGTTTATTGGAAACATCATAGGTTGAATGAACAATAGTTTGCATTTGCAAGTTTGTCTTTAATGGGCGCTTTCCAACTCAATCTAATTAAACTAATATTGCTTGCTTTAGGATAATGCGTCTGCTATTCCAGAAAACATTTTCTGGCTTATTAAAGTCAATACGTTTGTTTGTTGAGAATTTGACACATGTAAAAATAAAGAAGACAACTGCCAGTAATCGCATTACTACATTTCATCCTTGGATAAATATTTTTCTGCATTTAGTTAAGTTACCAGAAATATTCTGAACTCTGTTTTCCTGTGGGGGAACAGCTCTTCTTGTGGTGACTGTTTGGTTCCCTAGAATCCTCTTTACCTGCCTGAACCCTGCTTTGCAGGATCAGTGCAGCTCTCTCTTCCCTTGGGTCCTACCTGGGAGTCTCCGCTGGGTTCTACCAAATGGAGCATTTGTATGTCCATCTTACAAAAGGAGAAATTCTCTCTCCTTCGCTCATGCTGATCTTTGCCTTGTCTTGTTGGAAAAGTTTTCATCCTTTCCTAGCCAGTGCTGTTCCCCACGAAGCTGTCTCACTAAGCTTCGCATTCGTTTGCTAACAAATAATTCATCATGCTAGATCATGTACGAATACCAATGCTTATTCCACTAATGACTCTCAGTTTCAAGTTTGTCTTCCAAATACCATCCACTAGTCAGTTTCTACTCACCTTCAGCACTTATCGCAAACATTCCACATTTCAGTCAAGACGTATGATATCCAAATCTTTGATCATAGAATTCACCAGATGAACAGGCAGATTCAATGAAATTAGCAAAACCTTCAAAGCTGCTGGATGCTATCCACCAGCTTTAAATTCATCTCCAGAGTCTAAATCCACATCTGGTTTTTGTTGACTTTGCCAGTATCCTAAGTGTTTTTCTTCGGTGCTACTGAAATCCAATTTGGTCTATAGCAAAGTTTTCCTTTCTCCCTTTCTTCTCTTTTCTTCCTGTCTTTTCAATTATGTCCAAATTGATGCAGGCAACAGAAGGAGAGACCTGCTTTTTCTTTGGTAACTCAGCGACTTCTCTTATTATCTGTCATGCTTCAAGGTGTTTGGTGATAGACTCAACAACTCATACACGGTAAGTATGGGTTTCCTTTAGTAAGAATCACTTGAAGAATGATGGCCTGGGCAGTCTTGGATCTGAAATGAATCTACATTATCTACAACAATACTGAGTGTAGAGAAAGGTAAAATGACAGCCAGTCAAAACCATCCCAACTTACTACTCTCTCCCGCTTCTGAGCATCACACCTAGTAACTGTGCTTCCAGTCCTTCCATGCACTGCTCTTCCTTCTCTGACCTGAAGCTACCGTATGCCAACTACTCTCTATCCCAAGACAAGGAACTGATAATCTGTTATCATTGAGGTGAGAATGCTTGAATCCTTGAAAATGTATGTGTGTTGAGGGGGGTGGGGGGGAAGATTCCCATCTGGAAATACTTACTTTCCCTTTTAAATCAATCTCCATTTTCTTAACTCAAAGGGAGTGATTAGGAAGAACTGATTTTGCTGCAGTGTGGCAAACCTATGGGAACCCTGAGTAGTGTGCAAACATTGGGTTAAATAATTTCTTTCTGTACAGTCAGTCGCAAGCGTTAGCTCTGATCGACAGGCACTCTGAATAAAAATTACCAACAGAACATCCTTACTAGATTTCCTAATTTAGCTATTACTTCCTATTCTTTGCAAAATACAGTGATTCATTGTCTGAACTCTCACAGAACTTTCTACCGCTGTGGTTAGCTGAGTGTTGAAATCTTCCCTGGGTTTTCTATTAAGCACGAAGCAGTTATCATTGTGGAACTCTTACTGTTAATAGAAAGAACCCGAAGAACTTTATAGGAAAGCAGCATAAAATAAAATTACCAAGAAGGCAATTTAGCTAATAATTGATACCAGGACTTTAAAATCAAAATGAGCTAAAACCAAATTGTCTTTAATGGTTCTGAGCTGAAACTCTGTTTTGCCTTTGCATTTTTTTTTCCTCTTAAATTTCTTCATAATGGAAATTTCCCCCACTTAGGCTTTATAGAACTAGAATAGGTCTATAGAAAGCAAACAAAGAGATTATTTAAGAAAATTGAACCACTGGACCAAACAATGGATAAGTACTTGGTGAGCAATCCTTGGCTTAATTACAGGCTTCTGACAAGATCCCTTTAAAGCACACACTGATTGTAGAGGAAAATTTGTGTGTAGGATTTCAGAAAGTTTTCAATTTTTTTGTGGATTATGTATAGTTCTGCTAGTCTAAAAAAATTATCAGTATTTCAGCTTGGAATCAAATGTAATCTTCTAGGTAAAAGTTTTTGTTTTAAGATTTACAAATGCCATAGGAAGTCTTAACTTTATTAAGAGAATCATGTAGGTGGGAGATACATGGTATCTAGATGTGTATTTGAAATATGAGTTACAGCTTTTAGTAGATTGATTTTGACAAATCAATTTCTTGTCCCAATTTATATTTTGTCAAATATAAAGCAAGAAAAAAAAATCCATGCATCCTACAGGATTAACAAATAAATGAAATAATGTGTATGGAAGAAGGACCCATACTTGCAGAAGGACCCATACTTGCAGAATTTTCAGATATTTTCAGAGAGGCGACTCTTAGGGACATTTTGTGCATCCTTCTGACAAGGAGTACAGTGCAGGCATATGCCATTAATGTGTTAGCTATCTGTGACTGACACAGTTGTGCTCACTGTCACAAGTTCGTATCTGAGTTGGTGTGAGTCATTAAGTTCTTCCAGTTTTCTTAGTACATGTTAGCTTACAGAGTTTACAGGTTAAAAAAGAAGATAGGGTTGTTAATATAGATTTCATCTTAAGAGTGAGCAAAATGTACCAACTGTAGGTGATTTAAGCTCAGGGCACAGATATCATCAGGAAAAGCCATGTGTATTTATCAGTCATATTTCAGATTCCTACGGCATATTAGTCCCTCCACAAACCTTTTCTGAGTGTCTTGTTCAAAGTCAGGCCCGTGCTAGATGTTGGAAGAAAAGAGTGGAACCTCAGCTTCCACAAAAAACAGGTGTAGGAATCAATGATCCCATGCCTCCAAGTGCGTTAACTGTACATGGGCTCTCTACTTGGGGAGCACAGAGGATGGGGAACTCCACAAAAGTGGTAATAATGGTGCTGTGTTTTCAGTAGGCAGGAATGAACTTAAGATCAAAGAGATCAAAGCAATGTGGTATAAATGAACAGAGCAATTTAAAAAAAAACACGACATGCTTAAGAGGCGTGGAGTTCTAGCTGATTTGTGTTTGTGGGGCACGTGTAATGGATCATGCGCTGCCATGATGCATACTGACTTGATGACAGCCACTCTAACTCTGAGGTCAAGTTGTAAGGTAGCACAGCAGAAATCAAGTGTAAGAAGGAGGCAGGGCAGCAGCCGCAGGGCTGGAGTGGAATTTTCTCCTGCCTGTGCAGGGCTGGAGAACCTAGGTGAGTGCCTCTCCAACAGTATGTGTTGACGAAGTACTCGTTCCTTATCTCCAGTCTAAGCCTGTCAAATCCGAAGAACTAGAGAAATTGCTGATTTCTTTTCTGCAATTTCTCCTTCCAGAAAACTTGTCTAAGGGTTAGAAAAAGACAAATTGAAACTCCATGAAATGTTCTCAGTTCCTCCTTTTGTCTGCAAATACCAATTTTTTTATACTAAGGGACAGTGAAATGCGAATTCTGTTGGAGAAAATATGAGACTGTAAAACCAACCTGCTTTTCATGAAGAGGATATTGCAAAATATAAATGCAAACCTCAGTATTTTTTCATTTCATTTTTATAAACCATGAATGGCTTCGGCAAAATTTATGACAAAATGATATTTGAGAACATATGTCAACTTTTCAAAATGAATGATCAAAAACTGAAGTCTCAGGTTTACAAATTACAAGGAAGATTGTTATCATATTACATTATTTTCTACAATATTGGCAGGAGAACTGGTGACAAAATTACAACCACAGTGATGTAATGAAATGGAAATTTACAAGATGAGGTGTGGGAAAGGGCAAAAACATTATCATTCTGATGCAATGAGCAGTCACTCAGAAAATTGACTCAGGTTTCTCGGTATGAAATATGAATATGTTGTGTCTGTTGGGTGGAGAGAAAAGAAGTGTGAGTATGGGATTCTAGATACACAGAGAAGGGGGGGATGGAAGGAGAGAAGAATAAATGCCTTGATGTCTATGAATAGTCATTTAATATTAGAGATCAATGTATTACAGGAAGTGTGAATAAAATGATGCATGCTCCTTGATCTTTGTGTTTGGCAGGCTGTGGCAGTGAGAAGTTAAAGGCAAAGGAAAGAACATTGGCTCAAGGAAGCAGCTGATGTCACATCTTAGGGACAGGCCTGGTTCAGCACAGAGGGATGAGACAGAATGGATGAGCTCCAGTGTGTAACTCAGATCACTGGAGCAGAGCATGAGCTGAAGGGGGAGAAGTTTTATCCTAGAACTTACATGGAGCAGCCTGAGGTTGTAGAAAGGCAGAAGGGGTAAATGTGTGAAAATATTTAGAGAAAAAATGCAGCCACCACAATGTCCTTTCCTTGAGATCTTCTCATCAAATCAATTCTGTTTGGTAGATTATTTCTTTATGATTAACTTCTATGAATTAATCAAACAGGACTTCTAAGGGTTTGAATATGGATGCACAGATAATAAGACATTTTGGAGGGGCCAGGCATGGTGGCCTAGCAGCTAAAATCCTCGCCTTGAACGTGCCAGGATCCCACATGGGTGCCAGTTCTAATCCCGGCAGCCCCAATTCCCATCCAGCTCCGACCTGTGGCCTGGGAAAGCAGTCGAGGATGGCCCAAAGCCTTGGGATCCTGCATCTGAGTAAGAGACCTGGAAGAAGTTCCTGGCTCCTGGCTTCGGATCAACGCAGTTTTAGCTGTTGTGGTCAGATGGAAGATCTTCCTCTGTGTTTCTCCTCCTCCTCTCTGTATATGACTTTGCAATAAAAATAAATAAATCTTTTTAAAAAACCTCTTGGATGGAGAATACATTCTTATTTTGGTATATTTAATCCAACTCCTGGTGGAAAATATAAAATGGAATGCATGCAGTAATGGATCTGCAGCTCAGGTGAAGTGTCTTTGTGAGTTGTGTGTTTAGAAGTGTTGGTTACTGGGAACTGGAGCGCTTTGTCTAAAGGAGTGACAACAAAGAAAAAAGTCCTATGAACGTAAAATCTACAGCAGCTGTAAGACTCCTGGGAACTGGCAACAGTGAAAAAGAGGGGCAGGGACAGAGCAGGGCAGGATATTACAGGAAGGTTGAGAAACTGGAGGGTCCTTGCTGCTTGGGATAGAATACCCTTCAACTTGAAGGACTGAGTCTAATACATCAAAGTTGTAAGATGCCCAAGTATAGAGGACACAGTTCGGGTAAAGATGAGACTATTGGAAGTAAGAGCTGAGGAAGCATAAGCAAAGCTCCTGAGGAAGAGATAGGTTGAAATATGCAATTGGACAAAAATTATCCAATATATTCTAGCAAAGCAATGTGCCCCAAATGGGGGCCAGATAAAATATTTAGGGAATCTAATGGTGATACTGTTTCCTTATAAATTTAGCCTTTACTGAGGAATCCATTTTGCATGAATATATGTAACTCTACCCTTATCTATGAGCCCAGAAATTATGGGCAGAAGTGACAGTTTCTGCATCAGGATACAATTTTATGGTGCAAGGTCTCAAGCTGGGAATGGAACAAGCAAACCACAAATGCCAAAGACATCATAAAGAAAAATGCTTTGCAGGAAGGATCTGCCAGTTTCTGAGCAATCAATTATTTCCTAAGCTCCAAGCTGACTTTTATGATGAAAGCAGCCAAGGTAATTAATTAAGCAGAAAGTTATGATAAAATGAGGTATGTTCCCTGACTAGGAAGAGATCTCTTTCATCCTCTTTTCAGTTACAACCTCACTCTGGCAGGTACACTCTTGGCCCTCTTATTACTCCAAATCTCATAAACAAGGATTTTCAAACAAAATTCAGTGTTCTCAGATTGGGAGAAAGCTAAGTATTCATAATGAAATTGTTTCCAGAACTCTTTCATGTTTGGAAAATTTCTCATCTGGCTACAGATTTTTTTCCCTTTCTTTGGAACCATGAGAATGGTGTTGTCTGTGAGGTTCAAGATCGAGTATACTGCCAAAGAGGAATGACTGCCAAAAACTCCTTGGGGACAGCACTGAGGGGGAGAGGATTGCCTCTGCCCTCTATCAGCTGCCTGCAGTTTCAGACTGGATATGGTCAGGGGGATCTGTGAGCACTCACTGAAACTGGACAAATGGGGCACAGCAAGACATGAGAATTAAGTCAGTGCCAAGATTCTAGAAGGATTTGTCAACTCTGGCCAAACTGTTGGTAAGAAGGAAATATTTAGTGTCTTGAGACTATTTCTATTCAGAAGTATAAAATTGTAGAACTGCTTTGCCTTTTAATATTAAGCAAGTTAAAAGAATCTGATAAACATAGTTTCTTCCTCCAAAATGAATGTGTAGGAGTTAAATAAATCATAGCTGTATAATAGGACTATGCAAACATGAGTGAAATGCAGGAATTGGAAGTAAAGGAGGGGCTGCTGGTAGCATAGATAGATAATGGGAACCAAAAACATTTTTACTCGGGAAACAAGTGTGTTTGAAATCAAGTGTTAGTTACACACATGCTGTATTCACTGACTGGACTTTCATTTTCTGGAGATGAAACATGCTAGATGTCTGATTTGCATTTCCCTGATCTAGAAAAGATGTCATATCAATTAGAAAACATTCTCTATTTATGTAATATATTCTCTGAGATGCCCCAAACACTGTTTAATCCATATGATCCTCATAAACTATCTCAAAACATTGCTAATTTCATCCAGAAAATTGCTTATTGATTCTTTTTCAAATGACAGCATCTGGCAAAACCAATCTAGAATATAAACATAAAATGTAACCCATAGTGAGATATGAATTCACAATGCTAAACTAAAAATTCATTTTAAAGTAGAAGAGAGTTATGAGTGGTTGGGGGTAGGGAAGATGAAGAGATCAGATAGGCACCACAGTATAATCAGAGGGAATCAGTTCTAGTGTTTGATAGCACTGGGAAATGACAATATTTTTCAACATCCTATTTTATACTTATGAAAAGAAGAAGAGAGGAACTCAAAAGCTTCAAGGAAGTGATAAGGAGATAGAAATGCTGAGAGTTCTGGTTGATAATCATAAACGTATGTATGTTGAAACAGCACATTATATTTCATAAACATAAACAATTATTGTTAATTAAAAAGGAAAAAAAGTGATGTAAGGAATAAAAGACACAAATGAATTCCACCGTGACACAGAAAATGAGCAAAAAACCCAATCAACTATCTTGGTGCTTGATCTGCTCCCCAGCTACAAAGTGATCACTATTTGAGAACACTGGCATGCGACTGGCTAGATTCTGGAGGCACCACTACTCTGGGATGGACTTTAAAATCTCTTGAGTCCTGATTTATTTCTAATAAACTTCTCTTCACCTGAAGCATTAGTCCATTTCTCTGTGGGTACAGGATGGAACAGATCACCCAATCCCCGAGTATCCAAAGAGATTGGGCAGCTTTGTGGAAAGACAACTCAATGAAGAAAATTCTACAAACAAGTTGAACTAGGACCTGCTTTATATATTTGGCAATATTCCTAACACAGAAGTTGGCTGTTTATATCATAGAAAATTCTTTACTCTCCAGACTCCAAAAATTAACAAGATCTCATTTCAAAGCAGGACTGCAAATATTTCATATTTTTTGGTCATTAGATTTAGGACATGTGATGCAATCCTAGAAAACCAAGGGATTAAATCATATTTGTGTTACTCAGCGCTATTGTAGTGGGAGAAATGGAAATGGTTTGCTCACTTGGGGAATCTTGGCTATGCCAGACCTGTGGTTTGCTCTGGTGAACTTGGTAAGTGTTGTCATTTTGCTTCTGGAAGTGGCACTTTTCTGGGTCAAGACAAAATAGTTTTAATCTGTCAAGGTCACATTACAGAGAATATACATCAAAATGATTATATAACTTTGTCTTGGCACTTAAAATCCTGGAAATCAGTAGGACTGGTTTTCTAGAGATAGATACTATACCATAATAATAATAGACAACAAAGGAAAGCTTAAGACTGAAAAACTCTTCACTAGGAAATTTTTCTATTTCTAGGCCCACATGAATTGGGATTCTGGAAGCTAGCACAATAAATTCTCCTATACTATGTGCTTGCCAGGAAACTATGTCCTCAGAATTCCTCTCCTCATTTAGAAACACAGCTACAAAATCTCGGCCCAAGTTTGTGCATTTTGACACATGTTGTTGATTCTACATGATAATTAATCACTTGGAAATTGACAGGACTTAACATTAGGTGCTAGTCCTTAGTTTTGGTTTAAACAGGGGAACCAGGAGAAGAATAAAGCATTACTCATCAGTGGCCATATTTGGCAAAAGCAAATCTCTTCCCTGCATCCCCCTACCATTATCACTCATTCCAATAGAGTTGTGACACAGACCAGATGTCATTCCAAAGTTAAAATTACATTGTTTTCATAACAAAGTCAGCTTACATCACTCTGAAAGACATCACACTAATGCTCCTCTGCATTCTGTCATGGAGAGAGTGAGTTAGATCTTTCCAGAGGCCTTGCCAACCACAAACTATAGGAGGGAGTTAAGATTTTTCACACTCGCTTACTTAAACTCGTATCTACATCTCTCTCGGGGTGTATTGAGGATTTTAAGCCATTACAACATAAAACAGCCTTTGATTTCTTTGGTTCCTGGAAGAAATTTTAAGTATTTGTTCCTGCAATAGGTAGGAAATAAGTTCTCTTTATGTTAATAAAAGTGAAAGGTTATATTGCATTTTGTGATTGCTATTGTTATTTTCTTTATTCTTTCTTGGACTATTGTGATCCTAAGTGATAGTTCCAATATGTAGGGAGTTTCATGTGTAGTAATTTTCCCACTTAAAGGCTTGAAGGTAAAAGGCCAAAATTTCCATTAGAAGCCCAAATCTGTATGGCCTTATGGCCTTAGCACATGTAAACAATAGTGGAGGCTTAGTGCTTCCTTTCCCTCCTTATCTCTGTGTGGTTTCATGTGCTCTTTCTTCTATGTGGTCTGGATGATAAATTTGGGGACTAAGGATTCCTGGAAGCACTGAACAATATATTATTAATCCAAACCAGAAAATGTAAAGCAAATGTTGATTTTGGGAAGAAACAATAATTAAATTTGATCTGGATGATCAATCTCAGGAAAATTGTCTGCAGTTGAGAATTACTGGAGTAGACCAAAGGTCATGTCATATTTTCACTTTCCCTGAATGACTGCATCATATTTTACTGAACTTCAGCTCTAGAAATCCAAATTGAAGTACTCTTGGCCCTTATAACGAAAAGATATGTCATCCACCAAGACTAAGAGTCATGTAGCCTGGAATATGGATAACTGCTTGTTTATGGAAAGTGTGTGTGTGTGTACACATACACCCAGCACTTGTACTGGGGTATCGTCCCTTAAACTGGAGGATGAGTTTCCAGACATTGAATCAATGTCGTGTGTGCAAAGAACAAGGAATGCAAATGGCTTGAATGCCATCAAGTCAATATAGTTAGGAAACAGGTCAAAGTGCATAAACTTCTCAATGGGATCTGACTACGACCACTAATTGATGCTATTGCTATTTCCTCTAATGGTCTTCCCCCATGTCTTTGCATATCCAAAGCCTACTCAATCCTCTCAGACTTAGATATAAGGCTACATACTTCACAAAGCTATCTGCTTCATCATTCAGAAATAGTTGCTTCTTTTCTGAAGTTCCCATCATGCTTTTTGCTGTAAGTTCCCATGCATTTATCACTTGGACGCTTGGATGGTTAATACATTACTACTTGATCACTTATAGAAACTGTAAAAACTTTGAGAAGAAATGTCTGCCTGGCCCAGCTCTGTATTTTCTGAAGAAAATGGAAAAACATTATTGAATGCACATAGATAACTGTTGTCAGACGTTTTCTTTCTTCTAAACTAATACTATTCATTCTCACTTCAAGAGAAAAAAGCAAACTTATATTTAACTAAATCATCCAGACTCTAAACAGAACATTAAGAATACATTTTTTTTTGTCAAAAAATAAAAAGCTAATGTGCACATCCTACATTTATGGAATCTCTTTGATTGGAGCTAAACTGTAGAGATATAACCCACAAAGTGAAAAAAAAAATGGTAGCTCTTAAAAGACAATGTCACAAAATTTAAATGTCACTGTTCTTTGATTTTCATTTGACAGCTCAAAACTGGATTGAGGTGAAACATTGTGGTTTTTATCTGCTTTTTCCTGATGTTTAGCGATCCTAAGCATTTTGTTCATGTTACTGTTTGGCCATTTATTTTTCATTCTTTGAAAACTGCCTGTTCATGTCCTTTGCCATTTCTGAAGCAGGTTGCTTTCTTGATGTTGAGTTTCCTGAGCTCTTTATAAAGTCTGCATGTTAGTCTTCTATCAGGTTCATAGCAGTATGGCTTTTTTTTCCTACTTGCTATGTGTTGAAATCTATCTAATGGAATGTTAAGCCTGTGATTGTGAAATAGAATAAAAGTATGCTATGATGAAAATTTAAAACAACTGCAACAACAACAAATAGACAAAAATAAAAGATGGAGGAGAGTGGGTGGGGAATGCAGAGAGCGGCGAGGGCAGGTTTGGAAGTGTGGCGATACTCTGAAACCTCTGTTGTGAAATACATGAGATTTGTTCCCTTTTTATGAATAAAAGTAGTTAAAAAAAAGTCACTGCTCATGAATTGTAATTACCCTTTGGTTTGAAACATGTTCATGACTAAGAAACTGTCTCCAGGCCCAAATATATTACCAGCTTTCCCAGTGGAAACTAGACCAACCAGAACAATACCTACATAAACAATTTAGACATGTTTTAAAAAGTGGTGCTGTTGGGAGCCATAAGAAATGGCACGCTCTGTTAAAGAACTTGGGACTCTGAAGCCATTCTGGGCCTGGAGCATGCTCAGACAACAAGATGGCATTGCTGCTTCTAAGCCAACTGCTCCCAGTCAATAAATCCAAGAGAGAAACTTCAGACAGCCTTTCCCTATTTCTTACCAGTTGACTGAAATTAGTGTTTCTTTACCCAGACCCCCTTAAATGTGCTTACCTGCAATTTGTTCCAAACGTCACTGATTTAAAACCACATTCCTGATTCTGGGAGTAATAAACCAGGAGGCACAACTTTTCTCAGCAAATGGAAAGAGGCTCCAAGTATATTCAGAGATAAACAAATTGAAGGGCATCGAAGCTGGTGGCAGTTTAGAGCTAGGAGTGTCACTGGAGTAGATTTAACAATCAGGCATTCTGTTACACCATAGTACCGTCCGACTATTGGCACTTTCCATGCACCGAGTTTGGTTGCCAGCAAAACCTGAACTAAAAATGTTCCATAGCCATATACTAGTCTCTAATCATTAAGCTGAAAAGATGCCATTTCAAAGTGTGTTGATTGCTAACACTTGCTTTACTAGTTTCCTAAGACAGAGTCAAGAATAGCTCAAGGGAATCTTAGCCAAAAATATGTACTTACAACTTATGAGGAAAAGTAACACAATAATATGTTTAAAAACATTAATTGGGCCCAGTGCCGTGGCCTAGCAGCCAAAGTCCTAGCCTTGAACATACCGAGATCCCATATGGATGCTGGTTTTAGTCCTGGTGGCCCCACTTCCCATCCAGCTCCCTGCTTATGGCCTGGGAAAGCAGTCGAGGACAGCCCAAAGCCTTGGGATTTGCACCCACATGGGAGACCTGGAAGAAGTTCCTGGCTCCTGGCTTCGGATCAGCACAGCACCAGCCATTGCGCTCACTTGGGGAGTGAATCATCGGACAGAAGATCTTCCTCTCTGTCTCTCCTCCTCTCTGTATATCTGACTTTGTAATAAAAATAAATAAATCTTTAAAAAATTAATTGATAAAATGCTGCTGTAGATGGCTGAGTTCCTTTGATCAGACCACCAACATGTTAACAAAGTGAGAGTTAAAACAATGTTTACAAGCCAAATTTAAGAAAGCAAGGGAAAAATACAGTAAAAACCTGTGTGGTGTTCAAAAGGCATTTGAAGGCATTGGTGGTATTTAGTATTCAGGCAGTATCCTTGAAGGTCAGTTCGGAAAAGCATCTGAGTTTGTGACACATTGTTCTACGTTTTAGATTGGTCCAAAGGGTGGCTTAAGAATTGTGAAAAAAATTGGGGGTGTTGGATTGAGTTTCAGGATTCTCATTTTGGTCTGGACCAACACAAATGTGACAGGCAGCTGGGAAGTGAATCAGAAGATAGGAGATTTTTTTTTTTTTCTGTTTTCCAAATGATTAAATAAAATCCCATGACAGAATTGTGAAGTTGCTATGAACACAATATATGGAAAACTCAAAGGTTAGAAAATTTCTAGAAACCTGTAGGAGCAGTTTAAATGTGTCATTGTCTCCCTGGTCTTTTAAAATTATCAACTACAGAATTTCCACTGAGTTTTCCTTCCCAGTCCAGGATAGTCACCATAACAACGAGGCACCTCAGATTTCAGTAGAAGCAACAGCGCATTTCTGCCTTTTGCTGGAGTGAAAACAAGCATATGGACCTGGGCCTAGCCAGCATCCCATTAGCTAATTAAACTTACTGAGTTCAACCAGTAAGAACCTGTGGATTAGCCCCATTCTCATGACTGTCCCTCTGGCCATGCTAATACCTTGTTTTGGGTCAAAGTAGTTAATCTTGCCTCATTTTGAACAAGTTATCATTGGAATAAAGCTGATTAAGAATGAAAAATGAAGTCATCTTTTAAAAATTACATGACAAAATAAAATTGGGCATATTTTATCTGCATGTATTCATTCTATCATCTTAACATACTTAATATGAAAGTTTAAGTGAGAAGGTTTACATTCTGCTTTCTCACCTCTTAATGTAGATGACCAACACCAGGTCGAATCATAGGCACATGGCATGTGGCTACCAAATTGATGGGCAGCATGGCATAATTAGATTATCCTATTCCATCACTCATCGTCTCTTTAAGGAGTTCAGCTCTTTATTTTCAATACCTGTGTACTAGACAGGCACAGGGACATTTATAATAGCAAATCAAGATAAAAGAGTAACAGGAGTGAGCATTTAATATGTCCAGATCCCATTTGGGAATGTCTGGGCTTGCTACCTGACTCTACATACTGACTGCAGCCTCCTGCTAGTGCAGGAAACAACAGTATTGGCTCCAGTATTTAGATTTTGGCCACCAAGCAGGAGCCATGGGCTGAGTTTCTTGCTCCTGGTTTTGGACTCAGCCCAGTCCTGAGAGTTGTGGGTAGTTTTGGAGTGAACAAGTGGACAAGAACTAACTCGCGTTTTCTCTTTTTTCTCTCTTCTGTCTCTTCTCTTTCTTTCCTGACCCCACCTCAGCTAACTTCTTATGTTTAAGAACTCACTACACTGGACAGTATGAGGCCATGAATATCAGCTCAATTTAGCTATTCCACAGTTTACATAGATCTTAAATCATGTTGTGCACTACAAATACATGCACTTTTGCCAAGAAAAGTAATTTAATAAACAAATAAACCATCAGATTTACATATAAGAAGTGCTAGGGAAAAATGAAGCCTTGCACTATTTTCTTTTTAATTAATTTAAACAAAATGATTGCAGCCTTGTAGTACTTCAAAACCCTTATGGTATAATAACAAAGTTTGAGTTTAAATATGTCTTTTCCAAAATATAGGCAAACTGTTGCTTCAGTTGTGTTGTGTATAACTGGCCCATGGGTACAGGGATCATATTTTCCTATTTAGAAGCAAAGAAACATGATCTAACATAAGACTTATATTGTTGTTGTTGACTCGATTATACAAAAATTGAGACATGTAAATAAAATCTACTTAACAGGAAAATTTGATGATTAAAAGTAAAATTAAAGAGAATCAGATGTTTTCAGAGAATTAGTCAAACTTGGGGTGAATAAACAACTGGGATTTTACTTGTCAATTTGAACTGCACCAGTGAAAGAATCAGGCATAGGACAAACTAGTGGAGGACCAGTTATACCCTTACCTAATCTTAGGAATGCTGCTGTGGAGAAGCCTAGGCCATTGCTGCTATTGAAATTCTGGACAATGACTGAATTTTAATCTTAACATCTACCTCTAGCATCAAAAGACTTCATTTCATCACTTTGTAACATTTATTTTAGTCTGTCCTGAATATAATTATTTGATCAAGTTATTGTCACAAAATCCTATTAACTTGAAGAGTGATTGCATTAATCACTTCTTACTCATATCTTGACTATAGTGCTTCTTAAATGCAAGTTTTTCAGGCAATCTAAATGAAGAATAACTTCAAATATTCTTTCTTTTAATGTGAAGGATTGCTTCTCAGGGCCCATCATTGTGAGCCAGCAAATGAAGCAGGCAGGATGTCTTACTGGTGCCAGTTGGTTCCAGGCACTTCACTGCAAGCTCAATTTCCTGCTAATGTGCCTGGAAAAGCAGGGGGGAAAGCCTAAATATTTTGGCCTTCCTTATGTGTGGGTAACCAGGATAGTTTTTGGTTTTGATCTGGTTCAGACCTAGCTGGTGTGGCCACTGGGCAAGTAAATCAGCAGCTGAACTATTTCTGTCATTCTTACCTTTTCAATGAATAATAAATCTTTAAAATATACTTAAAAGAGGAACAAGCAAGCATGGAGAGTCTTTAAAACGTTGTTGGAAAATATGTATTGTTTTAAAAAAATGTATGTACATATTCTAAATAGACTTATCTTTTAAAACTTTATTTTCTATAATTATTCCTTATGTGTTATAGTTTGTTATAATGATATACTTAGACTATCAAAATCCTGGGAAGGATGAAAGGTTTTAATAAGAGCGAGCTATAAGACCCATCCAATGACCCCACTATTTTCTTTTATTATCAAGAAAATGGGCATTAGAAGGAATTGAATAAATATTTTACTGGAATGAAATGTCAGAGACAAAGGCAGAGCAGACCTTTTATGTGTGCACTCAAATAGCGGAGAGGTTTGAGGAAAGCAAAGAATTAGATATTATTTCTAAGAAAGATTCAAAAAAAAGCTAGCACTATGGAATACCAAAGTGTTCTTAAAGGACCAAGCACCAGTGGTTTCCCCCTTTTCGTACGGATTCCTTTAAGAGATATCACATCATCAAATGTTCATATAAATGAGAAAAACACAAGCCAAAGTGATTCTGAATTATAAAGTGTAACAGAAGAGCTAATGTCTGATAGGAAGACAACCTAACTTTAATTTCATTTTCCTTATGTATGGAAAAAAATAATATGAAATACGTTTAGGAGTAAAATATCTCAGCAAGAATAAAAAACAGTGGGGCAAAAACATTATCAGTTATTATGGACATTTTTCTTCATGATTGGTGAGACATAAAATAATGATAGGCAAAAATCCATGATGGAGTAAGTTCCACTGAAGATGTTATTATCGACTACATTCCCACTATTTCATAGAGGCCTTTTTCTCTAAGAGACGTGCTTCATGCCATGGGTCCAAATTTCAGCTAACCTGGTCACTCTCCCATTATCGCTCAGGCTGTTTGATTTCACACTTCTTTGTGAAGGATGCCCTTGGGGAGCGTGAGGGCTACCTTAGGACAAGAAACTGGATTACCTTGCTTATCACTTTCTCACTTTTCCTACATCAAATTGGAATTCCACTTCTTAAATAAGCTCTTAAGAAATGGTAACAACAGTATCTTAAATAAAACATGATCTATGTAGATTCTACAGAAGACCTTTTTATTCTAGTTTTCTGATAGGGTTTGCTAAAATGACTGAATTCTGCACATAATGAAAGCATTCTAAAAGCTGACTATTAAAACGGTGAAAAGAATGTGAAATGGCCACTCAATAAAATATGAGGCATAAGGTCTCCATTTCATAGATGCTGGTTTAAGTTCCTAAACCAAAGGGAGGGAATTGTGTCTTCTGGGATGTTCAATAGTTTACAGAACAGCCCTGGAAAATGTGTTAAGATCTTCCTTTTCAGCAACTCAACCGTGCTATACATTGGGGATTCTACCAGTTGAAGCCTATTTTACCTTGTGATTTGTTGCTGTTGTTTTTATTCTTAAAATTCACATAAGATAAACAAATTTCATGTATTTCATATATGCAGATTTAAGACCACCCAAATATGGCCATAAAATATGCACTATGGAGAGCTCCTTTCAAATTATCCTACAAAACTTGACAGGAGTAACTTTAAAGTTTGGAAATCAGATCTCATTCATAGGCAAAACAGAAAAAAAAAAAGTTCTCTTTCCCTGTAATCCAAGTTATTTAAAAGAAATAGTTACACAGGAGTCCCTTTCTGTAGTCAAGCTTCCAAAGCCACTCCTTGTCAAATTCTTTCTGTGAGGATATATCTAAATGCCATTGGTACATGTGTGATAAGTGCTTCAATTTCTCCCGGGAATCAGTAGGACTTTATCCCTGAGGTGTCCACTGGAAGTTAAATGACCAGTCCTTGCATGTTAATCTTTAAAGTGCTGTAGGCCTGAAAGAGGGCGGGGGCGAGGGGAGACAGAAAGGCCCCTGGCCCCAGGTGTCACAGGGAGTACCACAAGAAACCTTATTTATTTAGATTTTATCTTTGTATTATTAATCAACTTTGTTCTAAGGTTCAACAAACAGGAAAGTGTGAACAAGTTTTGGGCACAACAGGCACCCCTGGGCCCTTACCAGCTTCTTCCTCCTTTAATGATGTAAAACCAACCTATCTCCTCTTATAGAAAAACTTAGATTTTCATGTTCCTTAAAGAATTCAGAATTCTGAACTCCAAATAGAGGTGTCCTTTGAAACAAAAAGAAAGAATATCCGATTTGGAGGCCTTTCAGATGATGCATGTCACAGACGAATGCTACTTTCCACACTGGAAACAGGCGTCGTCATGCTTTCACTGGTTCCTGCAGGCCATTGTGTAGGCACTGTTATGGGAACCAGTGGAGTGTCTCTTCTCCGTTGCTTCTATATTCTTGGGGAAACAAAAGGCAGAGCAAAATCATCAGCTAAGAGTAGGATAGAGGAAAGGAGATAGTGGACCTTGTAGAGGAAAGAAGACATGATTGGATAGCTATAATAGTGGGAGAAGTATTGGAATAGGGAAAGTAGATGGACTGATTAACATCATGGAGTGTCTACTATTCAGACTTGCCTGCATCCCCACAAGTGTCTAATCTTTGCCTAGAACTGTAAGAAGCTTCTCTTGATTGATCTGAGTTGGCAAATGTGACAGCATGCATCCACCAGCTCTGATCTCATCTATTATTCAGAAAAACTGAGACCCAGCGCATCCTTCAAACTTTCATCTTAGGGGATGTGTTACGATTCCCAATCAGCTATAATGCTATTATGGAAAATAATTAGAATGCCTATTTAAATATACTCCAAGCAAACTTGGTAACCAAGGCTCTTGGGAATTTGTGCTAGAATGTAAGAGCCCTCAGTTTCAGTGGAATGTCTGAAGCAAGGGCATTTGTTGATGTAGTTGGGTATCTGTTCTCTGGGTTTTCACTTACAGCTTTTTGTACCCTGATTGATTCAGGTTTAACTTCCACATGAAAGGGCTCCATTTTTCAAAAGGTTCCACCCAGTGTGCAACCTTGAATAGATTGGCCTGACCTTTAAATAGGACTCAAGAGAATCACATCCGAGTTTGAGAAATCAGACCATCATTTAAAAAGTGTTAGTCACTACTGTGTGTGCTATGTGTGCTTGCTTCTGCTACTTTAAGAAGGAAGAAATCAATCCCATTAAATCATCTTAAAAGGGTTCTTGCTGCAAAATACAAGTTGGAGAAGGGGTAAATCTGCAATGTTGATGACTTTCTTGCTTCACTCTGATTTTAGTATCATCTAATGAATGCTGAGTAATCAAAGCATTTATGGTCATTTCTGAAGCCACACTAGGAATTGGTCTTTGACCTTTACAACTTCCTACTCTTCTGAATTGCCTCTCATTAGCACTCTCTCTCCTCTCATTCCCACTCAATTTACTTCTGCTGACCTTTACAATCCTCTACTCTTACCTGATCTTAGTCTGCACATAATTTGATTCTTCTTGTGCATTTTCTGAGAATGGATAGTTATGTTTTAAGGTATCATTGGCGTCATGACGCCACACGCGATCACAAACAGATGGCAAAGTTTAGCTTAGATCAGAGTCCTTTCATCAAGACTGATTTTCGATGGCATATCACCTTTGGGAAAAAACAAGCCATTATTTTAAAAAAAAAACATATCTTTCCTATGTGGAGATAGTTGTTATGTCAAAATGTATACTAAAATGAATGTCTGCCATTGATTAAGGACTCAGTAAGGCTTCTCTCTACTTCCTAACTGTATTGATTTCTTATTTTTTGTTTTTTGCAGATCATAGTCATTAGAGCTGCAATTCATATGGATTGACACATTTAAAATATGTATAGGAGTTCTTCCTAAGTAATTTTCAAACAATTACTTCTAATTCAGTATATTTGTCATTTTTGGAGCCAATAATACCCATTGTTAGAATTTCCAATAGACAGCTAACAATATAGTTCTGAGGGTTACAAGGAGATTGAGGCTCAAGATCTGCAGATTGGACCATCATGATGGCTGGTACGAGAGCCGTGAATATAAGCAAAGAAAAGGATCCTCAAGCACATCTCACACAAGAAGGGAGTTTCACAGATGGGTTTCCAGCAAGAGAAAAATGAACCAGGAAGGGATCCATTAAGGGCAATGCAAACACCATGCAGCAGAGTTCTGAACTACTGCTGAAGCCAGAAGAAGAGATCTTCAAGGAACTTCAAATATCTTGCCATCGGATGAGAGAAGAACTGCACATCTTGAACTTGGACAAAATTATGTTCCAAGGGACTAAGGGGCCTCTCACATTTCCTGGGAAAGGCATATAACCTTCACTACTAGATTTTATTGAAAGAAGGAAAATGAGTTTTACTTTCTAAGGCATGATGGGTGAAGTGAGGATGGGTAAACACTAGGAACAAGTGATATATGCATAAGATGTGACAGCATTGTCAGTTAATCCTTACATAAAGTCATATTCTATATTTTCAAAATTTGACAAGCAAACTGTGAAGTAGAAATCAAATAAATTTTCAGTGATTCATAATATTCTTCAACATGCTGTATGTCTTTAAAAATATTCTGTAGTAATTTTGTTACTCAAATTAGTTAAAAAAAAATGAAGAGGAGGAAAATAATTTCAATGTGGCCCAGAAAAAAAGAAGGTGACCATAACTGCTAGGTAATCTAAAGAAAAATTTGACAGTTGCCAGAACAATCATGCCAGAACAAAGAAGATGTAATATTAGGAATATTAGAATCCCTCCAAAGGAGGAATGCACCACTGAACAGTGAAAACTTTTATGCCACTTTCTTACAGAAAACCTTGAAATTCTTAATATTTTGGGGCAGAGTAACATGAATTCAAGTCCCTCTCTAAGCCACAATGATGTCAACTGCCACCGGCCATGTAGCCTTGAACGGAGAGTGCTATGTATGAATCAAAAGGTTTAGGATAATAAAGGGATGTGTTGAGGTGGGGGGTTCAGTAAGAAAGCTAAAGCTAATTCAGAGATAGAATGTGCCTACAAAGGACCCTGTAGAACATCAGTGTTTGATCTGTATAAGTGGTAGCGTCATTGGTGCTGATCGATGTTAACTAGAATTTAAGTGGTAGGACAAAACTGTATTATGTAAAGGTGACAACCGCATTATCTTTTCCCTATAGGTTCTCTCTTTGACTTAGATGACCTCTGAAATAACACATTTTCATGTCAAATTTTAGAGGCTCAAATTCTAGTTCCTGGTGATATCAATATTCATATTCACACATAACTTCCTGGGAAGATCATAAAATGATTCAGGAGTGAAGCCTACACGTAGAGAGGGCTATTTCAAAGTTGTGTTTCCCACTGAACCTTCTTTCTGAGCCAAATCCAGAGAAAAACCCTCTTTGTTAAGCTGGAAGTGTTTCAACAATAAATGGTGTAAGTGACTGGTCCCCATAATCTTACACCTACTAGCTAACACTGTGGTCTTTCACTGTTTTCCCCCAAAGAACAGACAAAATATTGAGCTGAATATGCAAATACAGCTGATGAATGTACTGCATAACCTCAATGGCCTTTACCTATTTTCTAAGAGAAGCAGCAGTTGGTACGTGAATGCAAGAATAACTGAGCAGGACATTAGTGGTAGGTAAAACCGGCACAGAGGAAGCTCGATGCTCTCAGAATCCCTTCATTTCTTCAGTTTTGCTAAATACTGCTTAGCATCTGGGAAACCATCCAAAGCACTATTTCACCCCCTCCAGCTTAGATGCTTTTTGCAAGTGATCATTTCAGTCTGTGGTTTGGTGGGAGGGCGGTAAGAGACAAAGTCCACTCTGCAGCTAGTGCTCTAGAGAAGAGCGACATCAATTCTCTCAGGCTGCCAAGATTTTCTTTTGGCAGAAGTACTGGGAATATTATACTGGGCATAATTTATCACACTTGCTTTGGGTGTTCCAAATTTGCAAGCTGTGGCTGATTTCCAGAGACAACGGAGGCAATAAGCTCTACTTTCCTGAAAGAGAAACATTAAGCACATCACCTTTCAATGAAATGGGCCGTGGAAAATGAGCAACCACAGCTGATCAGGGGTATTCTGAGAATCTACGTGTTTCAACCAATTGTGGGAGTAGGGATTGGATGGAGCCTCAGTTGACAGGGCTAAGAATGTGTGCATTTTATCAGATCAATATGCACACACATGAACAAGTGAAGCCTCTCATTTTCAAGACCAGAACCCATTATCACATTAACAGGAGGAATGAATTGGTATGAATTGGGTGAAATTTTCCTTGCAGTCTCTGGAGTTTGGTGTTCCCAACGTCTACCTCACTCTCATGTGTGTCCAGGAGCTCCCTGAGGGTCTCTTGGAGCAGGAACCAAGAGCAGCTCCCTGGAGATGGGTGAACCAAGTGAGAGGGTCATCTTCACCCCTCAATTCTGTAAAAATACACGCTGCCTTTAATGCTAACATAACATGTGGTGAATGAACTGTGAGATGAATGCCTTTGTCCCAGGGCTACCAGAGCGATAGGAACAGAAAAGGACAACCTGTTGCTTGTCATAGTGAAGATGACCCAACTTTCAGAATGTCATGGGTTGTTACATTTCAACTTAGAGTTTATCTGCACATTCATTAAATGCTGGCATTATTGTTAATTAAGTTTCAATTAAACTTTGGATCCAAGTTCCATTTTATTAATGTTTCTGCCCTCATTTACCGTTAAGGGTACTGAGCTACTAGGCATACACAGGGATGTACTGTTTCCTGTTGTGAGTAAGCACTTTATTTTGGTGTACTCATCCAATTTGTGTGTGATTACTGTGTTGTGAATATAGGATGGGCATAAACTAAGGCATTTTGAATAAAATATGTCATAAATATGAAATATATTAAAAATCTATATACAAATATTATATATAAATATAAAGTAAACTATGGTTCTGGTTGGGAAAAACAACATAAAAGGGGTCCTCCTGGAAACTGAATTATGACAAACTTATATTTAGGATTTTATTTTGGCAGGAAGAAAAAGCTTCCTAAAGGTCTACCTACTTTTCTCATTATGGGTGATTAAATTTATTTAGTCATAATATTTTGTAAAAGGCAAAAAATTATGAGAGGAAAAACTAACTTCCACATTTTCAGAGAATAGTAGCTTTTTTATCTTACATTTCAGTAGTACACACCCATCTTTGGATGAAAAATGCTGACTGATATATTCTGGGAATCTTGGCTCACCTCAAGACTGAGCCCAGGGACTTGGCTGTGTGCCTGGGTCTTGTGGCATGGAGTTACCCCAAGTGCTTTTTTTTTTAATTACTTTTTTTTTTTTTTTTGCTTAGAAAGCAAGATCAGCAGGTGCATCACAAGAAATCGAGTTGGCCCTCAACCACAATCAGAAACAAATCTTTTTTTCTTTTTTCCTAGCTACAATCCTTGATTGGCCTACTTGATCTGAACAATTTCAAAATTCATTAAAAACATTTGTTGGAGAAGTTATGAAGGAAAGAGTCTATGGAGGAATTTCCTTGTTTAGGAGATTACAATCTATGCACCTCTTTCAACTGGGCTGCAAAATAGCATTGGATTGTGAAGGTAAGTCCTTATATATGTCAATGTGAACATCAGAGAATAAGGCGGCACAGGTGAAGAAGCAGTTTTCGCTTGACTTTGATGGCACCCTGCATGGAATTAAAATTGCAAAAGTGAATCAAGATTACCTGGAGCAATTTTGGCAATTTCCTCATTCCTACTGTTAGCACATGATGTTTACCTTGGATAGGACAGTAGGGAAGTTCTTTCAAAACATTTCAAAATATTGATGATTTTTAAAATCACAAGCCATTAAGAGTTCACTGAAGAAATAAAATATTTTCCATTTCAATCCTTGGAAAGCATTCCCAAGGAAACGAAATTAGAAGTGATGTCAATATTAACTCTCATCTCTTTCGGTGAGATTTTCAACGTGTCAGGAAACAAGGTCTGCCTCTCATGCTCAACTTAAGAACTTCATTCTAGTGAAGTTGCTAGCCTATCTAACCAAGAAACATCTTAAAAGATCGTTTCACAATTTATAGCAATTTTATCTTTGAGTTTTAAAAATTATGTAGGAATTTTGATCACATCTTCATTGGCATTACCAATTTCATCACAGAGCTGTGATTATATATAGGTGTCCTAGCTAACAGATAGTTTGGGAAATATGAGCTGGCTTCAGTAGAGCCTTCCTCTTATACAAAAATTGCTATTTTCCAATACATGTATCCTTCTGTAAAAGTTTGGTTAGGCTGAATTTGAATGAAAGGGTATCAAGTAAATAATTTGTTTTGGTATACAAGAGATGGGCCATTGATTTTCCTTTTCCTTCCTTTGTTATCAGGCAAATGAGGTCACAATTGCTGGGCGCTTGTTTCCTTGACCCTGTGACCCTACAACAGTCTAACAATAACCTGCAAAGGAGAATTAACTGTGACTCTGTCTTCATAGGTATCTTTCTTTTTCTCACTGAAGGAAAGTAAGAGAAAGTAGTAAGAGGAGAAACAGAAGGGAGAAGAAAGGAGGGGAACAGTGGTACAAAGAAGTGGGAAGAAAAGGTAGAGGAAAGAATAGGATAGGATAAGGAGAAATATTTTTAGCCATCCGAACTTCACAGAAGGGCCAAGTTGGACAGCTGAGACACCTCTCGACTTGGCCTCTTCACCTCTTGAGCAAAGGAAGAGCGGTGCTATTTTTAAAGGAGGTCACGAGCGAGTTGTGTTTAAATTTCATCATCAGCCTTGACCATTTGCTTACTTGTGGTGGAGGTATTAAGGTCCTAAGTGAGACGAACTCAAGCACAATTTTCTTTTCTTCCAACTTTCTGGCCAGCTAACCAATGGATCTGGAGACTGGTTTAATCTTCTAAATCTCCTTTTTGAACAAAGTAGCACTTTCAAAAAGAAAAAAAAAATCTCAGCTATTGATTTTTGCTAATTCTTACTCAGGTTCAAATTTGTGTCTATTTTAGGGTATGGAGAGGGGGTTGGTTACACTCTGGTGTGGAGTTCTCTCACACTCCTTCCAGTTCCGTTATCATCACACTCCTTCCAGTTCCGTTATCTTTGTGCATCCTTTTCCTGTCTGCCTAACGGATTCAAGAACGGTGTGGGACTGTGACGGGCTTAAGCAAGATGAAGGAGAAACGAGCTTGGTAAAGGCCTACCTCTTCTTAGTAGTTAATACTTTTTTTGTTCCTAAAGAGAACGAGCACTCTTATAGCCAAATAATTTGTTTTTTATCCAAGAATGCCTAAATGCTCTTAAGCATTGATAATTATTATTTGAATGCTTTATCTTTCTAAGTATACCTCTGTAGATCTTCTGTTCCTTTCTGGGCTTCGGGAATGCCTAGGAGAAAATGGCTATCAACTCGTTTCTGGCAGCCTGCTAATTACTACGCCTGTATCACAATAGCTAACATACTTGAAGTTGGCGCAGAGAAAAAAACAATAAGCAATGATTTTTAGAAGCAAATATTTAAATATATGATTGATTGATTTAAACAACTTTTTATCACAAGTACTGTACTTTCCATAATTTGTTCAATCATCAAATATCAAAAGTGAATATGTTCTAATTTATAATAGAAGTAGGGATAGATGAGAAAGGTTGGCTCTGTTTGCATGACTATCAAGACAGACACGAACCTTTATGAATGAACCGAGTGGTCCTCAAATTGCCTAACATTGTCATGTGGCCTAACCTAGTGTATTAACAAATTGATCTACTACAACCATATTGCAAGAGCTTAGAATTTTCAAGTCACCAGGACTCATGAGATTACTTGGTAGATTAATGAGATAATTGTTAATGAGATGTTGTATTAACAGATCACTTAGTATTTACTCTGCACTGAATAGAAACATCGTAAGATTGGAATGAGATGAAATTGTCTACCAGGGATTGATTGGCCTTGGGCAGATTAGAAAGGGCTGAGACTTCATCAATGGAAAGCATCAAGAGGCAGAGACAGGGAGGCCAGCAATGCACCTTGTCTTTAATGGATTTGCTGGTACCAAGTGCTCTTTAAAATCCCCTAACTGTTGCAATCTTTAGAACCGGAGACTGACAAACACCACCACCATTTCAAGAGCAAGGAAACAGAATCTTAGAGAAAGTCAAAGAAATCACAACTCAGAATAAAACTGTCTTAGAATGTGCTAGGTGGTTCCCAGTTCACATGTTTCATCTAAGTCAAAAGTTACTGAAATCAAATCCTCATAATGTAAAAGCTTCCTTAGCTCAAAGTATCTTGCCTGCCCTTTACCAAAAGGAATTCAGTGACTTAAGGGGAGTGCAGTTCTGGCCAGAATGCAACTACCATCTTCATGTAACCGCCAGATCAATCGAAGCCCACCTGCCCATCATACATTCCCGAAAACCATTGACCAAGCAAAAGAAGCACTGGTGACCAATCAGGAACTTGGACACAAGCTGACCACTTGCCTCTCAGCTCCAGTTTAAATTGATAAGAGCTTTCACTCCTCCAAGGTCCTGAGAATTAAGCAATAACTGCCCAGATAACTGCTCTCTGCTTTGCAATAAATACATAATTTCTTCACCTCTGTGTCAATAGTTTATTCATTTACAGATGAGCGCACTTGCCCCATTTTTCTTTTTTCTATTTTTCCTGGAAAAAAAATGTGACTGGAGAGGAGGCATGAGTGGTGGAATAGAATCAAAGACTTCCTAAAACATGTATATTTTCTCTTACACCCCGTAGTTGGCTCATCATTTCTACAGAAGCGGGTTCAGGTAGAAATGAGATTGCAATAAGTGATCAATCTTGAAGTTGGGACTGCCTGTGTTCACCAAATCCTTTATTTTTCTTACGGAGTCTTTTGGTGTGGATAGAGGTGGCCAAGGTAGGCAAGGTGGGGAGAATCCACCTGTTTCTCAGTGACAGCACTACTTAAACATCACTATTTTGTTCCCTTTTATGTGGATAGACTTGTTCAATTCTATGAGCCGCTAAACTTGGGCAAATGTGTTTACCACTTGAATGGTGAGCTTTATTGCTGGAGCTGCTTAAGTGTATTTCACTCTGCAGATAACCCTGATAACTTTATTGGTAGATCCCACTAGTTTAGCCACTAAATAAGTGGTTCAACAACACTTTCTTTAACACAGTTGTCTATTGAAGTCATAGGTCAGCTTCACTTTCAGTTATTTTAACTTATACATTTTAAATGATAGCAGATCGTAGTTGGTTTGATTGCTTTCCCTCTAAATGCCAGGCCTTGATAGGATAGCTGCATCAGAACCGCAGGGAGCCTGCTGGGTGATGGTCAAGGAAAGGAATGAAAATTGGCCTGGGTCAACTTCTGTAACCATGTTTTGAGAAAGGATGAGGGAATGGGGTCATTGTGTACCATATGTATTCACTGAAGTGTAAACTTATATAACCTCAAGGGTCAGATCTGAGGTCCATAAAGAAGCTGAAAGAGAAACTTGGGAAGTCACAGTCAGCATGTGGGAGCCACATACTTGCTCAGGCACAGATAAAGCTAGGACTTCTACATACAAATTCTCCCATCAACCATAGTTAGAATTTTAGAAAGGGCCAGGGTTCTTCAAGTCTATCCCATCCGTTCCCGAGGGTGGTAGTAGTCATGCAGGTGTTAGATTAACTTACACTGTGTTGCCCTCTGAGATGAAGTGTGAACATTTTTGACTGTTATGCCCACACTTGAGTGTCCAGGGCAGAGGCAAGTGAGGAATCCAACTCTTAATGCAAGCTTTAAAAGATTACTTGGTAGCTTTTAGTATAATCCTAAAATTAGTTCATGGAAGAGCCACTAATGAGCAGCTAGTAACAGAAAGAGTATAATGTCAGTGCTGATGTAAGGTCAGGAGGTATAATTAAGCATGTGGACAAAACAAATCTAATGCTCTCCCATATCAGAGCAGCTCTCTCCAAAGTCTCAGAGCTAGAAAACCATCACAACCAAGAAAGCTTAATAATGGTGACAGAACCTGATGAAGATCACCATCAAATTTTAAATGTCACGGTCAACAGTTGTACTTGGAGAAACTTTTTCCTGAAAAAGCCTTGCATGCTGATTTTGACTGCATGTCAAAAGCTCTGGGCTTTATTTTCCTGAACTATTATAGAACAAGGAGCTCATATCCTCTCTTTCAAAATTTAAGTTCCAACACTTTATAGTCTCATTGATTTGTGCTTGCTTAATCTCCATAGAAAAAATAATCACCGCGTCCCAAAGTCTTTCCCTTCACACCAATTCTAGCTTATAATGTAATGGTTGCCATACACTGATCTCAGAGCTACCTGTTATTATATTCTGTACATACCTCAGGCAAGTAGGTGTTTAATTAATCTTCTCAGTGACGTCCTTTTGAAGTAGGCATTGTATTTTTTATTTCTAGTTCTCTATACCATGCACCAGGCCCCGGGCAATGCCAGGGCAGTGTAACCAATAAGTCAATTGTTTTGGTAAGTTTCAGTTCATTCCAGTCTCTTAGGAAACACCCTGCCTTCAGTGGATTTGCCGTCTACAGTCGTTACCCACATTTTCTGTATGTAGAATTCCTGCTGATGGATTGATGCTCTCAGGAAAAAACCCTAATTATTCATATTGTTAGCTTAAACTTTTTGCTTAATATAATTTGACTTTAAAAATTACTTACTTATAGATTGGTGTGAAAGAATAAGGAGAAAGAGGAAAGAGGAAAGAATGACAGGGAGAGAAGGTGATCTTTGGAGCTGGTATTGTGGCACAGTGGGTAAAGCCACCAACCTGCAACATATCTTAAACGGGTGCTGGTTTCTGTCCACCTGTTCCACGTTGTATCCAAGTCCCTACTAAAGATTTGGGAAATCAGTGGAAGTTGGTTCAACTGCTTGGGCCCCTGACACCCACGTGGTAGACAGACACACCTGCCTCCTGCCTTTGGCCTGGTTTAGCCCTGGTTGTTGCATCACTTAGGGAGTGAACCAGAACATGGAAGATCTCTGTCTTTTCCTCTCTTCCACCCTCCCCACTTCTGTAACTGCCTTTAGTACAAGTAAATCTGAAAAAGAAATAGTCTTCCTTACACTAACTCCCCAAATGCTCGAGACTCCACGTGGGTCTCCCATGTGACAGGAACTCAAGCACTTGGGACATCATCCGTCCCCTACCAAGGCGCATTAGGAGAAAGCTGGACCAGAAGCAGGGAGTGGGGACTTAGAGCAGGAGCTTTGATATGGGATACCAGCATCAAAGGCAACAGTTTAGCCACTGTGCCTCAAGACCTGCCCCAAATATTATGTTTAATAACTTAAAAACAATGTGCCCCAAGTTGGGTGTTTGGCATTTGGAATGCCCACATCCCACAGAGTGCCAGGTTTGTCAGCTACTTTGCCTCTGATCACACTTCCTACTAAAGTCTAATCTAGCAGGAAACAGATGATGTCTCAAGTACCTGCATCCTTGTGGTCCACAGGGGAGACCTGGACTGGGTTCAGGCTCCTGGCAGGTTGGCCCAGTACTTGCTGTTGTTGCCATGACAGTGCTGAGTGACCCAGCAGATAGATTGCCCTGTCTCTCTTTACAAAACAAACAACAATGACAACAAAAACCATGACATTCCTCTTGATTACTAATGATCACAAATTAAAGTGTGGACAAGGCCCTGTTCTCTCCATCATGAAAGTTCATTCAGCCTTCTCAGACTTTCATGCCAGGTTAAAGGTTACCTAAAGGTTGGCACTGCATTCATATTTTTTTTCTTTTTGAAAATAGACACTAGTTTTAATTATACCTACCTAAAAACAACACACACGCCAAACAAGAACCAAATATGCCTACCCAAGAATTCATATAGTTAAAGTAGCTTAGATGGATTTAGCCTTAAAAGAATACATGGTGATGTGGAAATGTGGTCTCCATGGACATGTCACTGGAACGAAAGCCAACTGGAGACAGCTGCAGCTGCCTAAGAAACAAAGCTGGGGAATTCAAGTGCAGAAGCAAACGGCTGCAGCCAAAATCCCGCAGTGGCAAAAGCCCTGCTGTGGGAGCTGGCACAGGCGGTAGTAGATTGGCATCGCTGAACTTCATTTAATGAAAGGACCCCTAGGTTTTTAACACGAGCCAACTCCATTAGTGCCATATTCTTGCCCTCATTAAAGGTTTGGATGGGTGGGAGTTTTTCACGGAGAGGTGCATAATGGCACTGCTGTGAGTGCCGAAGTGGGAGTGGAGGCTCGAAGCAGTTAAAAGCTAACCTGTGTGGGTGCACAGTCAGGCTTTATCACCAACTCAAGGTAGTCTGCGAGTAGAATGGAACTGCATCAATAGTAAAAGACATTATTTGCAAAATATTTTGGTTATTTTGGAAGCAGCTTACTTTTCGTTCCTCTTATAAATAATGTATCTTGCTAAATTGCTTCCCTTTTAATAGTCATGGTAAGGAAAAGCGGTTGTTCTTTTCACATATTCAGGCCATCATTTACTGAAAGACTATGATGTGCCACTCATTAGGGTTAATTCCATTATGGCTAAACGCAGTGCTAAGATATGAACGTGCTAGTAATTTGTATTTATTTTTATACATAACTTAAGAATCATAACCAGAAGCCTGAATGGATGCCTACCTTTCATTCTATCTTTTCAAAACCTGTTTTAACCGCTAATCCCACAGAAATTGGATTGTTTTTCTTGACAATTAACAGAATAAAACTTGAGTAGAAAATATGCCAAATTGCAATAGCTAGTGGCCCAAGACCCTGTTGGGTTACGTTAACACTATTTTCATAGTTATGATAACAATTAGAAAAATGAAAGTGTCACTGTTTAATTGAAATATTTTCCTAGAAATGAATACATTTGTAATAAGGAACACAAATCACACTACTTAAAAACTAGAGAAAACACTGGAAAAATTTGTTAGAGAAGCTCCTTAACTTTTTCAAAGCTTCATACTACTAGTTCTTGCACGGATGTTTCTTTTGTATCATCTAGGCAGCTGCAGAACTGTATTCCTTCAGCCAACCAAAGGTTGATAGGCTTGCGAGATTCTCCAGTGAGAAACTACCAAACAAATGCTTGCAGCTTTCAAATCTCCACAATACTGTGTCAGTGTTATTAATACGTTTCATAGTCTCATTCGTTATGATCTTTTGAGTATAACTTGTTGACTATATTTTTCCAAAACTGGTTTGGGCAACAGCCTGGTAGCATTTACATGGGTTAACATCTACATTTATTTTTTGCTTCCATGTATTCTGCATGTGTGCAAATAAAAGAAGATTAGGGAAAAGGAAACAGGGGAAAACTGAAAAAAAAAATACAGCCAAGAGAATCTAGTTACTGACAGTCATACTGTGGATAGCAACAGCTGGGTAGCTTCATGTCTGATTTGATGGAATCATGCACCCTCTGCTATCATTGTGTGAATAATCTTTGAGATAAAACCAAATCCTTATCATTCCAATTTGAATCTGAGGCTAAAATAAAAGGGGGGTGGGGCTGATTTGTTTCAAGTCCCAGAGCCGACAGCTATGATCCTTCTCTGGATCCCCATTTGGAGCTTTTCCTTGAACTACAGGTTGAAAGGCAAGCCACTTGGTAACGAGAGGATGGAGCGTTATCCTGAGGTCTAGGCGATCACATGTGGGCCTCTCCGGAGCCTCCGTTTTTACATGTGTGTGAGGTTTGTCATATCCTTGCTATTAAAAAAAATCACCTGATGTGACCCATGTTTTGCTATTATGACTGTTCATCCTTTTTCCTCTTCCGACAGTGCTTGGACCCTCATGACCTCATTCTGATTCCGACGGTACTCCTTCACAAGCAGTCCGGAGAGTAGCTGACTTTCTTCCTCACAGCCACACATGGCATCTCAAGTCAAATGAGTAGTACTACATAGACCCACAATGCAGAACAAATGAATACTTGCATTCCTTTCAAAATGGTACTATGGGTCCTCTATTTTCAGCTTTTTTCTTTCACTAGAACGAAATTTTCCAATTACTCATTCTTTTCTTCTAGGCTCACTTCAATGGGTTTTTCCATCTATTGTGAATCTGGTATTTTCGCTTCTGTCTTAAAGTTAATTCTTCAGCAGAGTTCCTTACATCACTTCCCCTGAGTTTCAGGCAATTGCATTTTTCTCATCTATTTCATAAATCTCGCTTGGAAGATAAAACCCTTGGGTTAAACTTCGGTCTGGTGTGTGCATTTCTCCTGAACACCCAGCAACACCTACATCACTAACATGCTCACAATCGCCTGTGGTTGTGAATGCAGCTGACACAGGGAGCCTGTTTTCTTTTCTCTGCAATCCTGCTTGACTGTGAACCTAGTCCAGAACAGAGATGGGAGAGGCACGCTTTGTTATCACTTGGCTCTGACATGGGAAACCTGCAACACAGAAGACATTCAACTAGAACTAGGGCATGGCAGAATGGGCAAAGGCAAAAAGAAGTAAAATAACAAGTTTCTGAGACACAGGCACTTAAATAGAAGAGAATTTGTGTCCTGGGACAAAGCACACCAGGAAGATTTTAGCAGGGAATGGGACTAGCTCAGGAATCTAACGAGGCTCGGAAGGGATGTAAGATTACTAAAGCTCCAGGCAGACAAAGGGATGAGAATGTAATTTGGGCTTGCGGAGGCAGAAACAAGCTTGAGGGAGCCTTGGACATCAGTTAGAGGTCTTCTCGCCTTTTGCATTATTTGAATCATTAATAGTATGTGGGTACGTGAACTGCAGGAATGTATTGGAAAGTAAAAGAATCAGCAACATATAGGGAGGTTAGATATCTTGTATTTGGCGCCAAATGTCCTGATAACAAACAGATTATTAAGAGGAATAAACCATGTGAAAAAGGTACAAGTTACTTATTATGGTCTCAAGCTTTTCCCTGAGATTATAAGCTTATACATTCAGGGCACCACACCTTTTGAATGACATCTTTCTAAGCAAAGCGATTGAGGATTTAACAGGATAAAAACAGGAATATAATCTAATTCTCAACTTGAATGCCCTTTGTGGAAGCAACCCCAGTAAGTTTCTGTATTGTCCAACTATGTTTTTTATTTCTTTCTGGCAAGACTCCCCAAGTGGGAACTATGCGATAAATCAAAATTCCTTCATCTGTGTAGCATATGAAGTGTGTTTTTCAACTATATAAATAACTCAAGTATTGTTTCAAGATTTCCTTTTACGGCTAAGACTGATTATTTTTTTTCCTGGTGAAAATTAATATGTGTCAATATGTATAGAAGCCCGTTTCTTTTACAGGTAATAATGCCTGTATCTAGGAGTTATTTGTAGTGAAATTTACATTTATAGTGATAATTGTGCTAACCTTTTAAATGATCATGCGCATATACCAGAACTTGCACCTGTCACCGTTGCCATGGAAACAGTTCCCAAACATTAGATAGGATTCTATTATTGAGGCAGTATACTTTCATAAATGAATTCTAATGAAATTGTGTCAGGAAAAACTTCTCATGTATTCAATGAAGTTTGTCAACTTGAATTAACGGGCCCGGCGCGGTGGCGCAAGTGGTTAAAGGTCCTCGCCTTGCACGCCCGGGATCCCATATGGGCGCCGGTTCTAATCCCGGCAGCCCCGCTTCCCTTCCAGCTCCCTGCCTGTGGCCTGGGAAAGCAGTCGAGGACAGCCCAAAGCTTTGGGAACCTGCACCCACGTGGGAGACCCAGAAGAGGCTCCTGGCTTCGGATCGGCATAGTATTGACCCGTTGCGCTCACTTGGGGAGTAAATCATCGGACGGAAGATCTTCCTCTCTGTCTCTCCTCTCTGTATATCTGCCTTTCCAATAAAAAAAATAATAAAAATAAATCTTAAAAAAAAAAAAAAAAAAACTTGAATTAACTAAAACCACACAGTGGTATGCCTAATTTGAAAAAGCAATAATGGTCAGCATATGTCAAGTACTGAAAAAGAGACAGGAAGTAAATTTATTTAATGATAAAGCACTCAAATGCTATCCCTAAAATGTTTATCTTGACACTGCCTTTTTTTCCCCACTTGTCCTAGTTTGCTGAAGCATTTTTGAAGGTTGGCTACCTGAGTGACAGACAAGAGCACCGAGCTATTTGAAGGATTCCCTAGTTTGTCATCTTTGAGCTTCATCTTGGTATAAATTAAGAGGCTTAAATCTATAGTGTTTTTTGAGCTGAGACCCCTGAAAAAACATCTATTCCATTCTTTTAGTTTGCAGATGGGCAAACCAATGTTTAAAAAGGTTAAGTAAGGGCCCACCACAGTAGCCTAGTGGCCTAACTCCTTGTCTTGCCTGTGCCGATGCCATACGGGTGCTGGTTTGTCTCCCGGCTGCTCTACTTCCCATCGAGCTCCATGTCTGCGGCCTGGGAAAGCAGTCAAGGACAGCCCAAAGCCTTGAGACCCTGCATCCATGTGGGAAGACCTGGAAGACGAACCTGGCTCCTGGCTTTAGATTGACTCAACTCTGGCCTTTGTGGCTGCTGGGGGATGAGGGGGCAGTGAACCAGCCAATTGAAGATCTTTCTGTCTCTTGCTCTCTCTGAAAATCTGACTTCCCAATAAAAATAAATAAATCTTAAAAAGAAAAAGTTGGAGTTATTATGAGTGCATTTCAAAAGTTTGTGGAAAAATACATTAGAAGTTCATTTTTCATGCAGAAGTTTTCTGAAATTCATCCTTTTTTTTAACTAATGAAAAATTTCATAATATTCATTCTCCATGAAATTTCTGCAGTCATCTCACAAATGTAGGCCAGGTTCTGGCCTCTACGCCCCACACCTAACCATTGAGCAGCCTGATCAAATGCCAACAGCCCTAAAACAGTTCAAGCTTGCGGCTTTTTTTTTTTTTAACAGGAGAGATGCAAGTTATAAATTTGAATATCTTGAAGTTTATTGCCTAGTTATGTCTTTATAGGAAGTAAGCCCGGTCTGCTTAATGAAGTAAAATCCTAAACTCTTTAAACATGCATCTCCTCACTCGATAGACTGATCACATGTGGGTTACTACTTCTGAGTTGGGAAATCCAACTAAGACTTGAATGTCTGAAGGGAAAATTTCCTTGATTTGTAATCATCATTTCCCTTCCTCTGTGCTCTGATGTCATGTGAATCAGATGTCCCAGGCTCGTGTTGAAGCCAATTGTGAAACCGGTGCTTATCTTCCAGTCGATAGTCTGGGAAACACAGCCATGGGAGCTTCACTGAAAGCTCATGATGGATGGGGCGCCAGCATGTAATTTTGAGCACATAGTTATGGCATCTTATTTGGGGAAAGAAATCCCTTACAAATCATAAAACATGAGTGGGAAATGGGTATCCCTAGATACACTTGTTATGTAAATCTTGGCAAGGGCTGCCAGTGAGGCAGACTTTGTGCTGAGATGGGTCTCTGGCAGAGCGGAGGACTCCCCAGAACCTAGAAGGCCCTTGAGATGGTGTGTCACACAGTGACGATGGGTGGAAAACACTCTCGCTGTTCAAGAGATGCTTGTTTTGGCTTCCACTCAGTGGTGCTTTTGGCTCTGGAACTGGACCCAATGCAACGTAACAGCTGGGAAGCAACACTATTTGGTTTGGTCAAGATGAGTTTTTGAATTGAATTCAACCAGTAGTATTAGGAGAGAAAAAAAAGACAGCTTGGGCATATCTAGCACATCCCAGAGGGGCTGTCTCTCTATGGTTTTCATAGGAATATGCATTTTAAATGCCATTCTAAAGTAGGTATACTTACCTACTTTACATATATGGCTGTATACAGCTGGATTACTAGAAGTGATTTTATAAATATTTATTGAGTAGTTACAATGTGCCAGGCACACTGTTCTATTTTATAGTGTCCCAAAGCCACGTATGTCACTTTCAAAATAGATATTCAATCAACAGTTCATATGTCTTACAAAGACAGCTCGAGTGGAACAGCGTGTGTGTACCTGACCACAGTAGTATTTGCCCACCTTGAACTTCCTCTTCGCCTTCTCCCGACCTTGCAATATGTAAAACCTCCCTGTCCTCTCATGTTCCACAAATCCTGCTCTGCAGAGCAGGGAAAGAAGGGGTAAACGTGGTCCACGTCAAGCCTCTTCAGAGCTTGTGCCAGGCACCACACTGAATCTTCTAGAACCCCACAGACTTCTCCGAGCAGCCTTTCCTCAACCATATGCTGTGAGGATAAGGAGCTTTTCTGACAAACATTTTGCAAATTTGGTAGATTATAATCCCACACAAAAATCAATGATCTATTCAACAGTTTGGTCTGCTCCATAGCTTATTATGGACTTAGAGACAAACCCTGAGAAAACAGTATCCTGAAGCAACTGTGCCTCAACACTGACTCAGCATATCATTAAACATCGCAATAATGCTTTTCACTTTTTTTGAAGAAGAAGAGAAAAAAATGTGCTATGTGTGCATGACAGCTAACAGGCTGACTGGTGAGAGAATATGCATATGAATATGTTTAGAAGAAATGAGCCTACTAGAATTTCACTGCCAGTTTCAGTAAAACTGAAAACATCAATGATGTTTAAGTAGGGCTGTCTAGCTCTTTGTAAATATCATTTTCAAAAACAAACCAAAACAATTTAAAAGTCTGCATTTCATCTCATATTTGCAAATAATGCCTATCTTATCAATGGTGAAATTGCTTTGTGTAATTGTAACCTCATTATTATCCTGAATCCCCTAGCCATGCCGCCTTTGTTTACATAGCTTCTCCCCGTGGCATGTGCTCCGAGCAGAAAAGGATATAATTATGAGTCTCCATCTGCGTACCAGAACAATGGCTCTGCCCAGCAACTGGACTCTCTCTTTGTGTAGCTCGATGGGGGGAAATCAAGTGGTGTAGACACTATTTACAATATCAAAGGCCTACAACAGTCCTTTGCATTAGCAACATCTTTCAATATTTACTCATGGTGTTGCTTCGTCCCAGCCATGTGGGAATAGACCAGGAACTACCCAGCTACGATGCCTATGATTAATCAATAATAACAAGAAACCAAAAAGGGATAACTGAAGTGTCATGACTTTCTAGGTTTTCATAAAAAAGACTAAATTTGTATTTTCAGCAGCGTTAGCAAGACTGAAATGCAAAGTATACCATTTGCAATCTAGTTTTTACTCCACAGAAGTAAAACTAAGGATGCTTTGTTCTCTATTCCAGGATCATTAAAAAATCATATTCCGAATTCTGAGATTGTTACAGGGTTACATAATGCAACAGTGTCCATTCACTCATTCATTCATTCCTGCAATGATCACAGATACAAGCGCCTACTGAGTGTCAGGCAAGAACAGGACCAAAGACATTGAAAATCCATTTCATAGCACTTGCTTTCTACATAAGATATTAAGGAAGTCCCCAGAACCTTAGACAAAATTAATGTCATACTTACTGGAATTACTTTCAATTCATGAAAATAAAACAGAAAAGATTTCTCAAGCCTAAATCCTGTATTTCAAAAACGGCAATATTATGACTTTGGGGTTGATGATACTTAATATTTGACTAAGAAATCCCCTCAAATGGGGCTTTTTCTGAAAACCTGGCTCTGGGAAAATTGATGATAGATTATGATATCACATGGGCAATACATTTTTTTTTGAAAGGATAGCACATTTCTCCCTTTGCGATGGATTGGCCCAGGCATTCAACAATGCACTCACAGTGGAAGGGTACCAACCCTGCTTTATTACAGATGAATCCACTTTTTTCCCTAATGGGGAAAAAAAGTGAATGGAGAAATAATTGCATGAACATGCCCAATTGTCTCTTTTTGAAGAATGCTAGATAAATAAATTTCATTTCAAAAACTTCAAGGGGAACATGCTTAGAATAACTAGTGGGCAGATGGTGAAATTCTGTAGTAATTATTGAGGGTCCTAAATTTGGGAGGGCAGCTCTTCATTAACAGCCCTTCTCTGATAAACAAAATAAGACATTAGAGCAGTTTGGTGCTATGAAAACAGGGCTGCGAGACTTACATTCCAACTAGATTGCTTCCTCTAAGCTTTCCCATGCAGAACTTTTTAAAGCTGTCCTGATCTCCCCCCAAGGGATTAATAAGTATATTGCTGTCCTACTATCTCAGACTTCGGTTGGGATGTAGAAGACCCAACACCGAAAGACATGGGTTAAACACTATCATGTCCTGAGCACCTACTGCGTGAGAATCTAGTTCTGAGAATTTCATAGTGACCATTCCTTTAAATGCCCCACAATGCTAAGGAAATGACAGCTCTCCTTGCCAGTCTATGAAGCACAGGCTGGGAGTGCTCCAGTGCCTTTTCCTGCATAATCTCACCCTCTGGAAAGACGTTACTCTGATTTTTCCACCTCAAGTTGTTTCCTGGCAGTTGCTGTGACAAAATGTTGTTCTTGGAGTTGAGTAGGTAAGGGTGCATGATATGAAAGACAAAAAATAAAAGGAAAAAAAAAAAACCTTTCTGATACAGAGAGCTAGTCAATTTAGCCTGTCTTTAGAATGCCCCTGGCCTTTTCCTACTGTTGTAACTATTGTTTAAAAACACTGATTTTTATACATTTGAAAAGGAGCGCGCGAGAGAGAGGGAGTGGAGGAGAAGAGAGAATAGGAGAGGAGAGGGGAGAGGAGGGGAGGGGAGAGGGGAGGGGAGGGGAGGGGAGGGGGAGGGGAGGGGAGGGGAGGGGAGGGAGGGGAGGGGGAGGGGAGGGGAGGGGAGGGGGGGGGGGGAGGGAGGGGAGGGGAGGGGAGGGGAGGGGAGGGGAGATATGTGTGGGGGGTGAAATGGAAGGAGAAAAATCTGGCATTCATCTCTTTATTCTCAAATGCCTACCACAGCAGGGCTTGTTCAGACCAAAACCAGGAGCCAGAAACTCAATCAGGCGCTCCCATGTAGGTGGCAGGCACAAAAATATTTGAGCCTCCCAAGGTGCACATTATTAGGAAGCTAGGAGGAGGAGTGAAGCTGGGACTCAGAACTACGAACTTTAAAATGGAATGTGGGTATCCTGTTCCAAAGAGTATTTTCATTGCCCCTGGAACTGCCCACCCCAGCTGCTATATATTTCTAAAGGACCAGATTCAATTCTAATTTCCAGCTGGGCTTAGTTCTGTTCAAAGTGCTGTCACAGGTAGCCTCAGAGAAATCAAAGAGGATGCATCCAACTGTGGAGCAGCCAGAGGAGGGCGCCCCTGGCATCCAGAGACTTCCTCCCAATAAAGAAACCACTGGAGCCCCAGCCTGTAAGCTAAGGCTTTGTTGAACAAAAGGAAGACATGTCCAGGGGATGACCCGACACATTCACTTTCTAGAAAATATCTGCTATACGTATTTGCCAACTGATAAGGAACCTAGTAAATCAAAGGCCATTTGACAATTTACAATGTCCAAAGGTAAATTTCCTGGTTCTTAAAGAGTTATAAAAATGGCTGTTAAAAATAGTCAATATAACTGCGCAACCCAAAATGATCTATGATATACACCATATGTGATAGTCATGGCTAAACAAAACAATAAAAGGAAAATCCAGCAATCCCGCTCCAGCTGACTCAGCCACATGACAGATAAGAAATGGCTGGAAATCTGCTTTTTCCACTGGTCCATGTGCAGTCTCCACTATGAAATTTAGTTCTTCAGTTTTCAGTGTCGTAATATCTCTGCTAGTCCTCAACAGCTTACAAATATCTGCAATGTTAAATATGTTCAATCATTTGTGTCTTAAAATTACTAAAAAAGGTCAAATGGTTACCTAGATGATGTAAAAATGTCAAATGGATTATGGCTACAGAATAAAATACTGTTTACTATCATTGTTTTGAGGGAAGATAGGTAGGTCTAAAGGGTACAAGGTAGTAATAGATGGGATAAACTAGTTGACGGAGTTAATATATGTAAGAACTAGTTAACAATAGGGTACTTTTCTGCTGAGTAGATGATGGCTTCTTTTGCCATGGAGTTCCAGGGCATGGGCCATGATGTGAGATAATGAACATGTTAATTTGTTCCACTTCATAACCATTTACCCCATACATATGCATTATATATCAGTTTGCTTTTTAAATTTTTACCTTATATAATGAAGTGTACAGAGTGGGATAGTGAAATTTTATTAATGTGGAAGAAGCTAAACAAGACATAATTGTGTTAATATTTTCTTAGTTTCATATTAAGTCAATTTTTGTAAAAAAAAAAAAACCCTCTTCATTGCAACTATTGCTGTCTTGTGATATTTCGTGATAAAAGTTTAAAACTGTGCCAATTACAGACAGCACATCTAGTTCCTAAATTAACTCATCTCTCATTTAAGTATGTGTCTGAAATCTGTTGAACGCTTTATTTATATTACTTTTACTTCAAAACCCATATTTTCCTGGATGAGGAAAAAAGTTATTTATACATAGACGAAAGAGTTGGACAAATCTCTCAGCCTAACTGGAGTCTGTCTAGATAGAAGGAGCCTAAGTGGGAGCTCTCTCGGTCTGTCTCTGTAACCTGTCAGTTTCATCATTAGGCCATATGACTTGGAGAAGTTTAGAAGTAACTGCTTACTTGACATCTCTTCAAACTGTAGCTAATTCTTTTTCTGCTTTTGCGATGGACAAATCGCACCAGATAGACTATGACGGCACTACTGGGTTATGGGTGGTTCCCCTTGCCCTTCAAGCACGTACTCATGCAGATCATACTCCATGACAACTTCTCAATGGAGGAACTTCAGAATATACAGATCCTGGCCCTGATTCTACATAAAAGAAATATCTATCTTTATTGTATCTATCTGTAACCAGGCAACTTGTGACAAGAGTAAAATGGGGCAACTACATTTTTCGTTTTGGGTTTTGCTTGGAATGGCTCATCATAAATGCTTCCAGCTGGTCCTCAGTTTACACTTAGTTCATTGCAATGATCCCTGAATTTCCTTCAAGGCTTTGGACTTGATAACAGAACCTCACAAGATAGCAACACCTCCAGACGCAAAGTTACTTGGTCTGTTTAACAGTGACTCCCACCTTTGATTTCATCTTACCTGCAAGGTTTGCCAGCTGAATGCATTGTGTTCCCACACAGGCCTTGGGTAAGGCAAAGTATATGCTACATCATTTATTTCAGGAGATAGACGATGAATACATACTGTCTGGATTTGCTTTCAAACCAACCCTGTTAAAGGGTCATTTCAGTTCTCTTGAAGACAGAATTTTTAAAAAACACTCTGGCTGTTTATGCCAAGTCTTCTATTATGACATTTCAAAGGAAATTGGTTATTTTTAATTTTGTCATTTTGGGAGCTGGCACCGTGTCATCCTGCTGACACCCCATATGGGTGCTGGTTCGAGTCACAGATGCTCCACTTCCCATATAACTCCCTGTTGGAGTGCTTGGACAAGCAGCGGAGATAGCTCAAGTCTTTGGGCTCTGGCACCAATGCAAGAGATCTGAAAGAAGCTATTGGGTCTTGGTTTTGTTAGTAACCAGGCCATCCCCAGCACCCTGACCAACTGGGGAGCAGTGAACTAGTGAACGGAAATTCTGTCTGTCTGTCTATCTGTCTCTCTCTCTCTCATGTTTGCCTTTCCTCTCATTAGCTCTACATTTCAAATACACCAATCTTAAAATTTGTCATTTTAAAGGAAAATGGTTCTATGTGATGCAGGATATGCTAGCTTGCAATGCCCAGCCAAACTTGTGCCCTACTAATTTCTGTATCAAAAAATGAATATCTTCAGATTTTTCATTCTTCCTCTATATACCCTGAGAGGGGGGGAAACAAACAAACAAACAAAAAAAACCGAAACAAACCAGGATCTGAAGGTAAGGGGTAGTGATTGTGAAACCCCATTAGAGTGGAAAGGCCAACATATTAGCTATAGGCTGGTGATGCTGGCTATCTCCCTGGACTAAAAGTGGGGAGTTGTTACCTTGCATTGATCCTCAAGCATAGTAAGTCTTTTGAGTCTGGGTGAATTTTCCAAGCTCAGGACATTGGCTTTCTGCAGCCTGACAAGGAATGGTCACTTCCTCCGGGGAAGTCATTGATGCAGTTTAGGCATATCTTTACCCTAACCCCATCATGTTACTAACTCTTCAGATCTGAGGTCAGTGCAAAGACATAGGTATCTTGCGATTGCTGTGGAACTGAAAATGCTGAATCTAGGAATATGGAACAGGTCTGAATAAGTAACTTTAGAACACAATGAAGGGGTGTGTGTGTGTGTGTGTGTGTGTGTGTGTGTGTAGAGACCTGGGCCTGAGGCATACATTTTTAATAAGGTGATTATTTAAATAGCCTGTCTTTTACGCCAGAGCACCAGATGGTGTTAGAAAAATGAGGAAAAAAATCTCAGAGCATATATGTCAAATGTCACATTAGCTGTACTGGTCTGATTTCAAATGACAAGCATTATCATCACCTTGGCTTATAACACTGCTTACATTTTGTTTTTTTGGTTTGTACATTAATAATAGCAAATGCAGATTTACTTAAAGGATTCTAACAAAAAATGCATGCATAATTAACAACAGAAAAGGAATACAGGAATTATTTCTATCCTGTGTTGCTTTAAAGTGAAGCCTAGAATAAACCCAAAATGCACAGGTGAATGATATTCTCAAGGTCTTACAGCAAGTTCTCTGACTCCATGTTCAATGCTATCTTACAATCATCTGAAACTTTTTAACTTTTTAACAAGTGTGTCTTCCCTGAAGAAAAGTAATGTTATATGGTGACTGAGAGCCTTGTAACAAATTGCTTAACTATTTTTAGCTTGCCTACTGCATTATACATTATGCAGATGTCTTAAACTTTCATTCCAGGAATTCAACAAATAAAATTTCTTAATTCATGATGATGTCTATCTTCAAATGTGGATTAATAATTACCTATCTTTCTGGAAATAATTTTTACTAATAAAAAGGGATTTCATGTAGTTCAGATATGATCCCAATTATCTGCATATATACACCATTCTTCCAGGTCTTTCACATGGGAGCAGGAGCCCAAGCACTTGTGCCATCATCCACTGCTTTGCCAGGGTATCAACAGGGAGGCAGATCAAAAGTGGAACAGCTGGGACTAGAACTGAGCACCTCTATGGGATACTGGATTCGTGGGCAGAGGCTGTACTGCCTGGTCTATGCCAACTCACTGGTCCTGTGACATTCAAATAAATATCACATATCTACTTTCAGGATGATATTCCCATTATTTGTAATTAAATTTAAGGATTTTCTAGAGTCCTGGACTGAACATCTGTCCTTCCCAAAACTTTGAGGTAGAAACCCTAAACCACAAAGGATGGGATTAGAGCCTTCAGAAAGAGAGCCCTGAGGGTTCTTTGTCTTTCTACCATGTGAGGCTACAGCAAAAAGTTATGTTCTCCCTACAACACGAAGCAGGAATCCACCTTCTACCCAGTCGACTGCAGCTCTGACTTGTATTTCACAGCATGCAAAATTGGGAGAACTAGATTTATGTGGTTATAACCCATGCAATCTGTTCAACTTTGTTTTAGCAACCTGTATGTACCAAGATACCCGAGAAGGGTCTGAGTTTGATTTCAACCACGACCCTTTTAACTCTTTTAACAGAGGGGGCTGAGAATCATGCCCAGGCAAGGGAACTGCTATAGATCTCTAGATATTTTGAAAACGACTGGGAAGAGTTAAATATTTGTAACATCTCATTTTTTTAAATTCTCCCTCCTAAAACATTGTTTGTTGGGATGGACTGCTGTTAGGCTGTGACAACGATTCTCTTCTTTTTAAAATGAAAAAAAAAATAATTGGTTAGAAGTAACTGGATGTGTGACGTGGGTATGCTCAAAGGGGAAACCAAACCTGCTAATCAAAGATAGAAAAAGAAAAAAAAAAACACCTTCTACTTTCACGTTGCCAAGGAGACTGTGTAAATAGACTTAAACAGAGAAGTAGCCGGCTGGCAACAAGGCTAATGTGGAAAATCTCTTCATTGTTGTGTGGTGCACTTCTCAACACAAGAACGGGAAGAGTGGCAGGCAGAGAGGGAGATGGAAGACTTTCTTCCCAACGGGGATGGCTCAGTCCTGGCAGACCACAGGAACCTCTCAGTCAAAAGTCAATGTAGTTTAGGGCAACTACTTGTGGTCTGTTTTGTGAGTTTAACCTCTGCACTTTGATAGCCAGTGTGAGAGGTCCCATCAGGGATCTCGGGCCTGAACTTGTACTTGTGGAGTGCCTCTGAAGCAGGGAAGTGCCTGAAGGTGGGAACGGAGGGCGTAAGCCAAGTCTCGCTATTTAAGTAAACATGTACGAAGGAAATCTCCTTGGCCTTTCATCTCTTTCTTCTCTTGGAGGTATAACTAATCCAATTACATATCCAACGGCAATTCTTTCCCCTTCATTGGTTTCACTGCCTCAGTATATGACATATTACCAGTAAATACATGAAACTACAAGTAGTCTTGGCTCCTCAACATATTGCCAGCAGATGATGCAGATGAACATTCTTATTATCAGGCTAAGGAAACTTATTCTTGTTTTTAGGGAGTGGGTGTTTGGCATGGCAGTTAAGACATCCTGCAGCATATCACTAGTACATTTCAGCATCTGTAGGTTCAAGTCCTGGTTCTACTTGTGATTCCAGCTTCCTACAGATGCTCAGCCTGACAGGCAGTGAGCATGCCCAAGCACTTGGGAGCCTGCCATCTACACGGGAAACCAGAACAGTGGTCTGGAATCCCTGGACTTTACCAGTTCTGGCTACCACAAGGTGTTTGAGGAGTGAAGAGCTAACCAGCAGATGGGAAAGCTTGCTGTTGTCTCTTTGCCTTTTAAATATAAATAAACTTTAACGAAAACAATGCTTTCCTGTTTTTACATTACTGTATGTGTGGTATTGTTATGCACTCTGTAAAACTGGTGCATAAATATGAACTTAGGAATATTAGTGACAGATAAAAGATACTTATTTTTCCTCATCTTCAGATTTCATTTATATGGCTAAATACATTTATTCAGATAATTCATAGGTAGTGAATGTGAATATGGTTTCAGATGTTGTACTGCACAGAGTCAGAAATGAACAGGATCAAGTTTAACAAAATGAAGATATGCAATGGTTCTTTCTACTGGTTTGCAGATTTTTATGAAAGAAAATCCCAGGTTTTGCATTTGTTCATACTTGTCATTCATTCTAGAAAGTTGCTTATTGAAAAGAGACAAAGTAAGATTGTAAACTGGTTGTTGTTTTTTTGGCAAATTTCCAGTATCCAGAAGGCAAATGTGTGATTGCTACTTCTACCACAAAAGCAAGCGACTTTTTTTTTTCCAACTACGAAGTCATCCATAGACTAAAAATATGACAAGTTTAGGGTCTTAAGTCACGTCCTTACATTGCAAAGGTCAGAAAGACACCACCCTTTGCAAGATGACAGCCAAACTCAGTGTGCAGACCTGACATGTTGAATTAATAACACACTCTACTATTATGAAAGTATTCCTAACTGGGGTTGTTAAACACGTCTTTTTTTTTTCTCACAGGATTGCATCAACAGACACTCTCTTCCAAAAGGTCACCAGCAAACAAGAAGCTAAATGCAGCAAGCCATCACTTACAATTTTCTTTCGGAAAATTGTCACTTCTCATGTTTTACAGTTGCACACTTTGGCAGTGGTACCACTCTCATACTGTCTAGTGGGTCTCAGTGGTTAGGAAATTGTCAAATTCATCTGGAGACTACTTTGACTAGCATGCTGCTTCCTGTTTCTTCTGCTCACAAGATCAACAGACTCATGAAAAACTCTACCTGCATCTGAGAGTTCAGACTGTGCAATTTTCATTTTGCATATGTTAATGAGGCAGTGACATCCAAGAGTGAGCACTGGCACTGCTAGGCAGGCCGCTATTCAACTGTAACACTCTACACTGCGTGGTCATTGAGTCCTTCTCTGTTTTCTTTCCAATTTGTTCCCTGTTTCTTCTTATCATTGCCCGTATCTTGCCTGTCCTCTCCTTTCTCCTCCTCCTGCACTGTAGAAAAATGCCAGATCTTTCTCTGGATGTCATTTCTCGATGGATGCACTTGAAACTGTCCTTTTTGTTGCTGGATAATGTCTGTAAATGTGTGAGAATTTTCATATGACAAGCAAGAATTTGGAATCAATTACACAGTATCACTTTCTATCCCCTTCACTGGCTTTGGCCCCATGGTGGAAATGATGTCCCTCTGCCATGTGCATACACGCAAGCTGTGACTGGGCAGAAAACCAGCTGGGGATGCAACCCATGGCAGGGAGAGAGTCTTCACTTCCGGGAAGTCCTCACAGTTTATGATGCTAACCCCAGCTACATCCCAAGGGAAAATGTGGAATAGTTTTCCACACATTTTTGCCAAGAGCTACAGTACAGAAGGATGCCAGTGTGGAGTAAGGGTGAGTGCTTTGGAATGAGAGTAGGAACCCTCAGTGCTTTGGGTTTTCTTTGTGCAACTCTGGGGAGATTGGTTCCAAAGCTTCCCTTCTCTGGCCTTTCTTCTCATCTCTAAAATGAGGGCCCTTAAGTTTTCAAATTGAGTGATTCTGTTTTTTCGAAAATGTTTGCAGAACTAAGGGAAGAATGGAAAAGCTCTGGGGATGGCTTCTTTGCTTTGGCTGGCCATCTTCAGGCAAGGACATCACTGCACCCCGCAACGTGCCGGGAAACCAAACTTCATCAGAAAAGGAAGCAACAAGCCATATTATTTTCATCAGCTAATTAAGAAATCTAACTCTCCTACTTGATCAGCTACTGTGGATGGCTCCAATAACTGGCATTGTTGATGTGCATGTGTGTGTATGTGTATTGTGTACGTTATGTGTGAAACCAGGGCACTGGCACAGTAACCCCAGTTTCCAAAGCAGAGAGCAACGTCATCACAGGCCCTCCAGAGTTGTTCTTGCTACTGTAATAAAACTCTGGAATCGAATAGAGACCATGGGACAAGGAGCCACAATGGGATCAACACATGGCAACAAAATGCTACTTTGTAACTTGGTACTTTCTTAAACTGCAAGACATATGATATTTTTACTTGACTCCTAAAATGAACATGTGATGATCCTGAATTCTCCCATTCATACCTGTATGTCATTTGAGCACAGTTTTAAAGATAGCTTGCAAACTGTGGAGTAAGAGAAGGATGGAAAATATAGTTACTCTTTGAGGTTCTGTCTTAGGTTCCAATGGGGTTTTTGTAAAAATGTTTTAAAATCAAGAAGGCACATTAGTCAAGTTATACTTCCATGTATTCAAGATTGCATGACAGTGATGACACATCCTCTATTCATGACAAAAATTACAAAAGGTATGGAAGTAACAAATCTTTGTTCATCTATTTGGTAGTGGAACCATCCTGAGTTCTTTATCACCTAGAATGTTTTATTGGGTATTTTAGCATTCTTCTTCCTCTGTATTATAATTTACCTTTTGAGAATGAAAATTGCTGTTCTCTAAAAGACCTTCATAGACTTTTTTTTCTTCAATTTTCTTATTTGATTTCTGTCACTCCTGACCCTAGGGTGAGGATTCTGAGGCCGACACTGGGGAAGCTGGATAGCTTATGTTCAGAGACTGAACTAGGCTTTCCTCGGAACACACGTAGGCTTACAGAATGCCTGAGGTTAGATCTCTGCAGCCATGGAGCTGGGATATTGAGCTTCTGCCTCCCATCTGCCACTAGGAAGGTCTTCACCATCACTCTCTGGCTGCTCTCCATTTCTTGCATTTGGTAGGGTCAGAGCAGGGGAAAGGGAGAGGGGCGCTGCCTTTTTGAACATTAGATACATCTATGATCAAGGAGAGTCCCACAGTCTCTGCTGCCTCACTTGCTAGAAACAGGACTGAGTGCATCAAGGAAAGAGAAAAAAAGCTAAGAAAAAGAAAAAAGAATGATGTAGCAAGATAGCTAGATAAATGAGGGTATATCAGTTTGAGGCGGGCAGGGTGTAGCATCAGAGTAGCAGGAATTAAAGTCCATCTGTTTATGATCCAGCTTCCGGCTAATGCACCTGATGATGCACTTGTGTTACTGACACGCATGTGAGACCCAAATGGAACTACTGGCTCCTGACCTTAGCCTCACACCTCTCCTCTCATCTCCTCTCTATCCTTCCCTTCTTCCCTCCTCCCCTCCTATGCAAACTGCCTTTTACATATATACACACATATATATGCATAGATATTTTTAAGTGAAGTTTTGGTGAACATTTTTTGTTCTAGTTATTTTATCATATACATGTTTCAAAACTTTCTGTCGAGCCCTTAAATGCATGGATTTCACATTTTTTTTACATCAGAAAAATCCTTACTTTTGGATTCCCCTCTTTGCATAAACTTTTGAGGTACTCTTAAAAGAAACAGATCTAACATATTATATGCATAATTATAATTCTCACCTCAAAGTAAAAATACTGTTTACTACTTGCTCTGTAGTTGTGCTTTCCTGAAGATATGATGCAATTTATTCCCAGCCCATACATGAATCTGATATACTATGGTGGCTTCCTAACATACCAGCACAAATCCTATTTCGTGAAACCTTTCTAGCTGTGCTACAGGGAAATATCTTTTATGCACACTCCCAACCTACAGCATGTACACAGATGGTGGCACTTGGCTTACTGTGACCTGTTCTATTAATGTCAGCTACCGGTAGAAAATAAGGTGGACTTAACTCAGAGACAGATCTAAGTAATGGTAACTAAACCCCCACACATATCAATGACAATTAGGGGCCTGGCGGCGTGGCCTAGTGGCTAAGGGCCTCGCCTTGAATGCACCGTGATCCCATATGGTTGCCGGTTCTAATCCCGGCAGCTCCACTTCCTCTCTATCTCTCCTCCTCTGACTTTGTAATAAAAATCTGACTATATAAAATATAAGTAATAACAAATCAATGGCAATCGTGGAAATGGGCTTCTACCACTCTGACCTTTCCCCTTCTTTAACCCTTCTCACAGAGAGCTTCATTTGTATTAGGAGGACTGTCAGTGAGGTCCAGGGGGGGGGAAACCCAACAAAATAAATAAATAAGACATCATTACAAAGCTAGACACGATTTCCAAGACCATATCAGATCATGGCAAAGCACATCATGTCAACATTCCCCCTGTGACAATCCGGTCTTTACTTCAGTTAATTAAAGCAATTAATTCCTTTCCTTTTCAAAACAGAGTAATTAGATAAATACATCATTTTTCCAATCCATATCTGTAAGGCAAAATTTCTCTACACTTCCAGAACAGTTTCGAAAGAGCTAACTGAACTGTCTCTGTATGTGACCTTCCCACAACCCTTCACCAACTTCCTTGGCTTTGTGTTCCTATTTGGTGCAACAGCAGAACCACAACTCCACAAGAACACAGGACTCCAGGGTTCATTGAGCCTCTTCCCAGAGTGGTGATCAGGAATGGCCATACTGCGATCCTGCAGCAGGAGCAGAGAGGAGCGGAAGGGTAAGAGTGGTGAGCGCACAGTGACAGGCCTGCTCTCTGCAACAGTGTACCACCGTGGGTGCTGCTGACAACAATTAACCAAGGAGAATGCCAAACAATTCTAAGAAGAGCTGTCGAACATTTTGTGTCATTATCCCCTGCACAGGCCTGTGATTTATCATCACAGAAAAAGCATATTAAAAGAAAAATTCTTTAAACAGTGACATTTTGTTCCAATTACAACCTTCCGCTTCCCTGACTGCCTCTGCAGACTGGCATCTCCAATTTTGTATGTAACGCCTAGCAATTTGTTCCCTCATTAGGCAAGCATGGCTCTGGGATGGGTTCCATCCGCTGTCAGTGACTGCTGTTGTGACAATGACAAGAACAAAGTACCTCTCCAAGCCCAGGGAGTCACATAGAACCTTCAGACTCAGAATGAAGTACCCTCTCTGTTCTTTCTTCTTAGGGCTTTGGGTACTATTGTTCCATGACTTATAGCTCCAAGGCTCCTGCCTGACCATCTTTTCTCTCTGCAATCAGGATCCTGTTTGGGCTTCTGCACTTGGCCAAAGTGTGTTTTAAGAGCTATCATCTCTGGTATAAAATCAAATTTCCTGAGGATGTTTTCAACGACTATAATTGAACTACAAATGGGAACAATATGTCTCATGCAGTTTTGCTAGTGTTTGGCAAGGTTCTAGAGCTAACGTCTTGTAAACTAAGGAAATCTGCCAATAAGCCTCCTCTCCGAGATGCTGAGCCAAATGAGACAGATGTGAAGTGTTAATACAATTGCCATGAAAAAAAAAAAGTCATGCGTAGTCTCTGACCTAGGATCTTGAACTGGTTAAGAGTTAAAATGGGCCCTATGGGTAGTATTTTCAACCAATGAGGGACATCCTGCTTGATATTTCTAAGTGCTGTTCTGACTTGGAACATTTCAAGAGTGTCTAGATGTGAATGAAGCAAGCCTTCCATACTTTCAAACATAGAAAATGTTCTTTCTAGATATTGCCTTGCTTGGTTACCCATTCAATTTCTTTTAAAGGGAGACAGAAGGGCTGGTATTGTGATGTAGCTGGTTACATGTGTGATGCTGGTAGCCCAAATGGAAGCATCTGAGTCCCAGTGGCTACATTTCCAATCCAGATTCCTGATTTTGTGCCAAGGAACACAGTAGAAGGTGGTCCAAGTGCTTGGGATACCAAGATGGTATTCCTGGCTCCTGACTTTGGCCTGGTCCACACCTGGCTCATCTGGCCATGTGGGAAATGAACCAATGGGCAAAAAATCTCTTTCTCTCTGTGTGTCTGTCTCTCTGCTTCTGTCTCTGTCCTCCCCACTCTTTGATACACTACCTTTCAAATGAAAAAACCTTAGATGCAGAGAGATATATTTAGAAAGACATTCTGCATCTCCCAGCTCATTTTGTAACTGTGTGAAACAGCCATGCCAACGCTAGAAGGCTTCAGTTTGATATGGGTCCTTAATGTGGGAGACAGGAAGCCCACCACTGGAATTTCCTGGGAGACACATTAGCAAGAAGCTAATCATGAGCTGGGGCCAGGACTTGAACCCAGGCACTCCAACATGTCCCAGTGGCAGCTTAATTGTAGCCAAACACCTGTCCTTACATATGCTGTTGTTACACTTCCACATCTAAAAGGCAATCTTATTTTTCTTATGATTCTCTTTTCTTAATGTATGGACCAGGATTGAATATTACCAATAGAGTGAATCATTTCCCTTAGGTACAGCATAATTTTTTAAAGTAGCCCATAGTCTTTTTACACAAAATTTGTTAAAGCTTTTGGGATTGTATATAGAATAAATGAATTTTAATTTCACCTTAAACATACTTTTTCATTATGAATCTTTCCATAAAGCAATCAATCTCTTCAGGGTCACAGCTGGGTGACTGGGTACCTTTGACCAGTTTTTTTATTATTTACTCTTGATTAATTGCATTGCATTATGTGACATTATATGCATTATAGGTACTGGGATTCCCCCCACTGCTCCCATAACCCTCCCCCCATGGTGGATTCCTCCACCTTGCTGCATTGCCACAGTTCAAGTTCAGTTGAGACTCTTTCATTGCAAGCATATACCAAGCATAGAGTCCAGTATCTTATTGCCCAGATAAGTCTTTGACCAGTTTCAATACAACTGGCTGGCACTTGGATAATTTGTATTCATTTTTCTTACTAAAATGCATGTGTGCTACGTCTCATTCCTGGGAAAATCAATCATGTACTGACTTGACTAACTTGAAGTTAACATTTGAATGCTTTAATATATTACAATCCTAGTAATGATTGCATAGTAGCAATAACTCATAACCATGAAACTGAAAATGCATTATTCTCATATCTCCTCTCTTCCTTCATTGCATAAAGCTTTTAAAAATTTATGAATGAGCCTCCACACCTGTACATTTAATGTTGGCAAGCTACTGCTCAAGGACAAACCACAGGGAAGATCACGACGGGGATTCTAAAGTTCATTGAAAACTGGATCTGCTACAGGATGAGCAACTTAAAGTTATACAACTAGTGGAATGCACTTGGAAAGAGGGTCCAGGCTGATCTCCGCAAACCAATTGTTAATACTTCTTAATGCCATGGGTTTTCTGATCTACTCTGGTTGACCAAGGGGGATTAGAAGCAAAAGATCTTAAAATGGTTGAAGTACGTGAGGAAGACTTCCTTTTGTAAGGAATGTTATGGCTTCAAAAAGCTGTGAATGAATCCAAGATGCAAATATGCAAATGAGCCTCAGGATACAATGCAACACAGGTCTTGCACTGTGTACATATAGCCACATACCTATATAAAATTTTAGAAATATTTTTAAAGTTTAGGATTAACTTTGTGAAACAAAGTGGTTCATTCTGGAGTCAACAAAGTGAGATCAGCAGCTTTCTGTTCCTCATAATCAGACCTAAGAATATATAGCAAATATTAGAGAACTCAGTTGACTTCAGGAAATTTTCATCTGGTTTCCACCCACAAAGGAAAAAGGCTAGTATTACTCAGTGCAAGCATAGCTGACACAATGTTTGTTGAAAACAAAAAGGAAAGAGAAAGGACTGCTCTAAGTTTTTCTTTATCATCTAAATATACTGTGTGCACGGAGAAAGCATTGCAACGCAGCTGAAATGGCCCTTGCTGGGTTTGGGGAAAGGGGGCTGTGAGGATCTTCCACAGTCACTGTCAATGGAGAACATGCTTGCTGGATGTGTGATCAATTACCCACAAGCCCCTTTGGAGCCTTCTTCTGTAGGAAACAGGGGAAGTCCCATGCATCAGTACTCCACACATGCACAGTAACAGCGGGTGCTTGCAGAGGCAGTCCCTTCTCAGCTCCTTTCAGATTCTGTGGAGTGCTTATTTTTCCCCCTTGGATGTAAAGGATTCTCTTTGCACGAAGCAACAGCACCAATCTAGAACAATGTACTAGAAACTGCCCAGTCGGGATTTTGCTTGGGTTTGACTGGGTCTAAAATGCTCAAACCAAATGGGAGAGAAGTTTTAGGTTGATCTGGGAGGCTTTGATCCCACGGTCTCCTGCGACTAGTTTCATATCTCCTGCTCAGAGATTTAGACAAGGCTAATTTTAGAAAAAAGATCAGGTGGACTCTGGAAAAGAGGAAGCTCCATGTCAGTCACTCAGGGGAATCAAAGCCCATTCCACATGACGTCATCTGAATGAATGAACTAAAGAGGAAAAGACACAAGGGGCAACTCAGAGTTAACACTGCGGTTTCCTAAAAGTGTATTTTCCTACTTGTGCCTTCTTAAGAGACAGAGAAAATGACAATGGGAAGATGTATAGTACTCCCCTAACCCTCAGCATATCCCAAGATCCTAGTTGATGCCTATAACCTTGGATAGTACTCTGTAGGGAGCACTGTTGGTAGACAAGCACACTTTTGATAAAGCACAATCAGAGATTCACATGTACAATTACAATTTGATGGAGTTATAAACCATGAAAGAGACAATGGCAACAAAAGTAAAAAGATATGTGAACTTTTTTCCCTCTCAAAAGCCTAATTGTAGTGGTCCCACCTTTTTCCTTTGATGAAGGCATGGGATAAGACAATCCTGGGCAATGTGGTGAAGTGAGGTACACAAGTTGGCCCTTAGGAATACAGCAGTGCTGGGTTCCTTCTTAAGTGTTACTTGACCACAAGCACTGCAATACCACACTAGCCAATGTGGTTGCCAAGATGCTACTAAATGACTAACAGGCAGATACTGAACAAGGACTGGGGACATACGGGACAAAGGAATGATGCTCGTCTGAGGTGGGATGCGGGACAAGATGAGATTTTAGCACACTATCCAGACTTCTGTGTCATTTAATGCTTACGAATTATTTAGCCCTGGATTTGCCATTTAATGTTTATGGTTAGCAGTGGAAATGTTTCTGTTACTTGTTACTTAAATTTTTATTTGTGTCTTCTATGTCATATGTGTATAATTTTGCTTCACAAGTAAACTTTAAGTTCCATGAAGATAAGAGACACATCTCTTCTCTTGGTCATTGTGTTGTCAGGGCGGCTTGTTATGCGCTGCAAGAAAGGATACACTGCTATTGCCACATTGACTCTGAAGTGCTTACATCATGGAAACATCCCTTTTGTGAATGGTTTCATGTTTCAATTATCCCCAGAGCAGGGTTAACAGCATAGTCTGTGGAGCCAGTTGACAAGGAGGATTTGACCAATGGCTCCACTATTTGCTGGCTGATTCATGAGCAGCCACTTAACCTCTCTAAGCCTCAATTTCATTTGTAGAATGGCAGTACTGATGCCTACCTCTTGAGGTAGTTGTGAACACAAAATGAAAAATGTAGCGCAACATTAGCATACACAAATGACATGTGCTAGCAGCACAGTGATGGTTGTTATTATTGAGCTTAGATAGCTCACATATTTCTTTAGTGACCGTTGATCCCAAAAATTCTCAGAGGACACCAATGTTAGTTGACAAGCACAGGCAGAACAGTGTTTTCAGGGTTGATGAGGCAGGGATGTGTTACGCCTCACTTCCCTTTGCAGTTAGATGTGCATGGATGTCCTCGGCAGTGTTTTGACTAATGAAATAAAATGGGGACATGTTGCTTCTGAGTGGATGCTTTTAAAGCCACCTTCTCCTCCCTGTGCTAGCCCTACAGTGACATTTCAGAAGGACTGTTTCTGTGTTCTGTACACTCACTCAGAACCATGGAGGTCCCAATAACAGAACAGATACCATGCAGCATGGACAAGAGATACATGTTTGCTGTGAGCCACTGAAATTTTTACCCTTATCAGTTACTGCAGCATAACCTGGTCTATCCTAACTTGTGTCTCACAGGTTCAGAACCTGAAGATTACATGGGATGGGGGGAAGCTCTTATAAAACACTTGCAACTCTGTAGTTATAAAATCAATTTTTAAATGATTTATGAGATGCTCTTTTGGAACGCAGGCAGTAATTCATTCCCCATGTGGTACTTAGAGCTGCTGCCTAGACGTTGAAAAATGATTAATTTTTATTTACAGCATGCCTGTCCTCACACATTACTGGGACCAAGATTCAACAGCATGACATTTCCATAGCATGCAGTTATTTACTGAGGAAATCCCATGGGGGAATAAAAAGTCTAGTTGAAGCCAAGGACATGCACGTTCACTAAAACAGCCATTGTAAAAATTTTCCAAGGCCAAATGCTTACAATTTGACTTGATCCACTCAACACAGAGGAATTAAAATCATACTCAGCACTAAAACAATGAGGAGATGAAGAATTTTAAATTCCTATGATCTCCCCACTCCCAGAGTGAGCTCAAAACATTCTCGATGCACACACTTGTTTCCATCTCAGCTGATTTGAAAAATGGCATAAGGATGTCTTTGAGACCACTATATACAAATATTTCTTTCTTCAAGATGGCAGAACCACATTACCCTGCCTTCTACAGTTTGGCTTGCCATCCTGAGCATACTATGTCCACCCACATCAGAGGACCAGATCCAAGTTCACATTTTTTCTGATTAACCTTATCACTCAAAGACCCTAGTCTAGAACCCATAAGGATTTGATCATGAGAGGTTGCTTGTATGCCCTTTTTAACATTAAATTGAGAGTAAAGACCTTGAATGCCAATGATAGAAAGTAGCAACTATTTTGAGACCACTGAAAAGAGGTCTTTCCATTGCTGCTGGACTTAAATCAGAACTCCATGGCTTCGAGTGTGTGTGTGTGTGTGTGTGTGTGTGTGTTTCTCCTGTCAGTGTTCTTAAAGCATGGTTCAGGGCTTACCCATTATTGAAATTTTTAGAATGGATGGAAAATCCCTGAGCTCTAGGCCAGACTTACCACAGTGGAATTACTAAAAATAGGTATTAGGAATCTCCATTATTAACAGTTCACTAGGTAGTTCTAATGCAAGCTACTGTTTGAGAAATGCAGGACTATATTCAGCTGCTTCTAAATGTGCATACCTGAACAAGAAATTCTTATGCACCTGCCTGCTAAGGGCCAGATGTTCTATAAGTAGAAGAAATAGCCCTTCGGCAAGCATTATTCTTGCATTTGCAGCTCCAAGTACGGGGAATGCCTTGGTGCTCTCCATTACTGTTAATAGGAATCATGTGGCTAATTCCCCCTATTCCAAGCTGAAAAGTGTTCCCTTTAGGACCAGGAGAGGCTATATTTAATCAAACCATCTGGTTTCCTATGCTCGTGTAGAAGGACAGAAAATAGGTCACAGTTGGTAAGCTACTTTCTGGGAATTATTCCATTGTATCAGCAACCCCCCCTCCCAAGTCCCCAGAGGGCACCTGCTCTCCTGTCTTTCTCAATGAGTGACAGTACCAAAGCCAAGAGAAGTCAGAGAAAATAACAGTTCACGAAAAAAAGAAATTTTGGTATCAAAACATGGAAAGTCATTCATTCCCAAAACAAAATACAGAAAAAAAAAAACAAACAGTTAAGCCATTAGCTTCCTCCTACAACAAATACCTACTCATGTAACTGAACTTATAGTTTGGAGAGCAGTATCAAGGTAATAACCACAATATAGAGAACAAGAAGATAAAAAATGAACTACTAATGCCCCAGAACTTTATAGGCGTCCATGCATCTACATAAGCTGATGAGGAGGAGACCGCAGAGGCCTGATATCAAAGAACTAATGAGCATCCTAAAGGCATCAGGAACTTGATTACTGATGAAGAGCTTTAGTTCATCAATCCAGATTCCAAAAAAAGGAGTCTTTTTTTTCTTTAACAGAACTTCAGAGGAAGACAAAGATTTGTCAGATTCAGCCTGGATATGAGCCCAGCTCAGTTCTCGGAGGAGGAAAGCCACTACTGTAATGACATTATGTGGTGGGTCTCCGCTAAGTATTCACACATTGTCACTCCCATCATTGGGCCGCCTTATTATTCATGGGTCATTTTGCGGTTTTCCTATAGCACTAAATAACTAGAGACAAAATTTAGTCCTTTCCTTCTTTTCAGATCTATGGAAAAGTCTCCTCTCTATTCCTAATACTGAACATACTTATTTTTCAGGTTACTTACCTCTCCCCCTGATATTGTGCCTTATGGGCATTTGGCTGTTTGCTTTCCTTGTTATTTGTCTCTGCCACAAGAACACAGAATATTTCTGAGGCTGGGGTACTCCCTGATAGCCACAAATAATACCCCACATAATGCAAGTACTCAATAGCTGAGTAGATGAACTCACTGTGTTTAAGCACTTTACCTTCTTCCCCCAGGAGTCTTTTCCCTGCCAGAGTTAATTTACACCAGTGACCAAAGTTTCCTTTTAAATTCCTATTTCCACCTGCAGCTCAACATTCTCTTATTCAGCAATTTATTCATTCATCTACTTAACACATACTTATGAGCACCTAAGCTTGATCCATAGGAAGTTGGAGCAGGGTCATTTTGGAAGGCTTGTTTCCCCAGTGATCATGTTGAACAGCTAGGGTAGAAAGATTTGATCCAATTTCTGGGGGATGGTGTCGGGTCCTGCCCCTCAGCACACCCTCCCATGTATACCCTGGAAGCACTATTAGCTCCCAATAGGTCAACCAGAGAAAAGTATGCCATCCTGACTACCAACCTGGCCCCAGTGGCTGTGCACCAGGCAATGTCCTTTTAACACATTTCTTATTTACCAATGTGATTGCATCTGAGTGTTTTACTGAGGGAATACATGTGAAATAAATGGTTCTAACACAGCCTAAGTTAATTTTGGCCTTGAGCTACCAAACTGCTACCATACATTATGGCAAATCAGATCTGAAGCACCGAAGCACACTGTGTGTGAACTACGAGCAGTCCATGCAGGGTTATTTTGGGTTGTATGTGGGAAGATGCCCAAGTTCCAAATTCTTGTAATAATTAAGAAGTCTAAGGAGATACTTCCTATGTATGGATGTACCAAAAATAAGCTGCATAACACGCACAAAACCTAGTCCTGTCCACTAGTTTGGGGGTACTAATCATATTAGTAATAAAATCATTGACTCATGATAAAATTTCCCAACTTTGCTTATTTAAAATGAATAGAATAGGAATAAAATGTTCACATTTTATAATTAAGGTGTTTATGAACTGAAGCTATTATATTCTCATCTTTATTGTGCTGGAACAAGAAACAATAGTATAGATAAATAGCTAAGGAATCTGTACACACAGCTACAGTTACAGGAGTTTGTCAATAAAGATAAGAGAAACCACATAAAGTCCCAAATAGTTGTTAAGGATCCATGGAGCTAACTGTTGGCTGCAAGTGTCATTCCAGTCTTACATAATTTTACAAATGAACTAATCTCTACTCATGGATAAAAAAGATTAATCTCCAAAAGCAACAGATTCTGAGATGCTTAGAGTAGAAAGTGCTTTCGTTGTCAGGGGCAGGCTGGCTAGAAGAGCCCTGGCTTTAAAGCTGTGAAATGTGAGTGCAAAACCCTTTCTTTCTACTTCGCCTTGGATATTCCCCCCCCAATAGTTTGAATTTGCCCAAATTACAAATGAATGTAATGAATCTCATCCTGTCTACTTTGCAGTGTTGCTGTGTGGATCACATGGGGTAATTATGTGCAAGGTGTTTTGTAAACTGAAAAGCACTCAGAGACTGAGGCTTGAATCTGAATGCTCAAGGTGATGGTGAGAAGCCTGGAGGGCTCACCGACTTCTCTGCATGACAGTTTCCATGTTGAATCTGCCTCCTAGGTATGCCTGTCCACATCACAGGGCAGTTAGGTTCCTTAAGAGATCAATCTGCCACATAGTGCTTGCCATCTGTCATGGGAGGTGACTGTGCACCATGGGTGTTTATAGTCTAACTTGCCAAAAGATCTATAGAGCTAGTTTGCAAAAGGCAAACAAGTGAAATCTGCTTGCTATTTTGAGGCCCTTACACTGGCAAAATTGAGCAAACACTTGTCAAGTGTGAGTTTGGGAGCTCATGATCAGCTGCTTTGTCTTCACTTTCTGTGCCTCCACCGGTTCCGAAATCAAGGCAAGAAGACCAGGAAGCAGTAGGCATGCTGTTGCATCTTCATGGGCCTGTCCTGGTGCCCAGGCTTGTGCTCCTTTGGCGCAGGGGTCTTTCAAGAGGAAGTTGTCTTTGTGGTTTCAATTTGTGATTGCTGACTGAGGAGAGCAGCACTAGGATTACATTCCCCTTTAAGTCTCAAAAGTGTAGGAAGACAATTGATGGGATCTGTAGACAGACTTACGGGCACTCCCACATCAAGTGAACTCCCTTGTGTTGTTGATACGTAAATTCCTTAGACCCTCCTCCCTTATCCAATGTGACCCTCAGTCTATAAAAGTCTGATGCTGCTAATAAACTTTGTCTATAGGCAATGCATTGATTATCAGCGTGATGCACCAAGCCATCATGGTCAGAGAACAAGTGGTTCCTGAATAGGGACTTGAAAGCAGAGAGAAAAGTGTGATGGCAACCTCTTCCCCAGAGGGAGGTAATTGGGAGTAACGGGCCAGAATCAGTGCAGAATACAGCCTTTTCTCTCTTGTGCACAACTTTTCAGAGAAACGTGGAGCAAAGGTAACTCGCCAGTAATTTCATTCTTGTTTAGAGGTTATTTGGGACTACAACCTTGGTCCCCAGATGAAGGAATGCTAGAAACTGGATTTATGAGTTATGCCCAGAAAAATGGTGAAAAGGTCCAAAGGATATAAGATGTTCATGTTAGCTTTAAATACATGGACTTCAGTTACAGCTGTTATTACAATTTTAGAAGGGAAACTTGCAAGGGAGACTCCTCTAGGAGTAGATGTTGCCGAAATGTGGTTAAAAAGGAAATGCCTTGTAGTACAGAAGAGAAAGGGAAGCTGTGAGACATCCCCCTAATAGGAGAGGCTGCCGTAATGCAGCTTAAAAAATGCCTTATACAACAGAGGATGAAGATGAAGAAGGGGGATGCATGAGACACTCTTCTAACAGGAAACACCACTGTAATGCACCTAAAAGAGATATGCCTTATACTATAAATGAGTAACAGAGAAAACTCAGGAAGGACTCCCCTAATGGGAGATGCCACTACACTGTGGCTAGGAGAGACTACAACTTCCTGTGTTAAAATAGCAAAATCACAGGACTCCTCAGAATCTTCTAGTGTGGAAAATGAGGATGGGTTAAAAGAACAATTAAGTACCAGCCCATGGTGCCAGACCCTAAAATCTGATCAAGGATGTGCCAGAGTGTTTGATATTCCCCAGAGACCTCATAAATTTCAACTGATTTTCCCCAATTACATTTTAAGAAAATCAACCTACATATCAAAGTCTAGATTTTAATGCCATCGCAGCTTTTAAACAGGCTTGTGTGTCCTATGAGCCCCACTTCTTTGTATCTGTGGGAATACTTAAATGACTGGAGCCAGGAAGCAAACTGGATTGCCAATTATTTTGAAATAGCAAAAATAGGGCTTTCTCCTTCTCAATACTTACAATGGAAAATATGGAGGAGTGATATGACTAAGGGAAAATTGTGACCCTTAGGACAAGCAGTTCGACAACTCCCTGAGGGTGGGTGATTGACTTACAATATATTGGTTGGAGATGGGCAGTGGATTACTGCAGAGTAGCACTCACCCATATATGGGACATAGTGCCGTGGGCCTGCTAAAAGATTGACACTGGGACTGAACTTGTATAGAGTTACACAAAAGTCATCCAGGGAGCTTGTGAAGCTTATGCTGATTTTATAGGATGCTTGACTGACTTCGTAGAAAAACAAATCCAAGGAGATAATACTAGAAAACTGTCACTCTGGCAATTAGCCTTTGACAACGCCAGTGAAGACTTCCAGGCGGCTAGCATCCTATAAAAGAGACAGAAGATCTTATGGTTTAACTGAAAGCTTGCCATATCATAGGGCCATTCAAACACCCTGTCAGCCTAGCAGTGCATGAGCCCTTCACTGTTCAAACACAAATGAATGCTAAATGTTTTAATTGTCCCAAGCTGCGGGTCTCCTTCCTAAACAATGCCAAGTACTCCCTATAACTCAAAAATATGATACTAATAAGACTAACAATTATCCTCCTGGAATATATCCTAAATGCCTTGGAAGACAACATTGGGCAAAATGTTGTAAATCTAAAGTTGATCGTGACAGCCAATTCCTGCAGCCAGCAATCTCTTGGTGGGGCCAGCCCTTAGGCCCCCACAATCAGGGGTTGGCAGCACAACAATATCCTATTCAATTTGTGCCCACAGAAGAGTAACAGATTTAAAGTTGCTACCAGTGCATCATTATAGTGATTAAAAAAAAAACCTTCTTGTAGAAATTGATGCTACTGCACGACACATGAAGTGCTGAAGGAATGACAATAAAAGCAAGAATGTCAATGTTCATGAGATGCAGCAAAAACAGTGTTACATGGGATGTTTACAAAAATCAGGAACTTAGAAACAATCAAAATGTCTTATACGAGTGATCGATTAATGAATTACAAGGACTTGTTGAAAAAGACCCAAATGAATAGGAAGTGTAAAAAAGGTAAAATTCACAGCAAACATAATTGGATTTCAAACCAAAAAAGTAAAAATTGAAACAAGAAAGAGCCATTCCCTTAGAAGATGAGCAAAACAATCCTTCATCCTTATTAACAATGAACATCATGAAAGGACAACCACTTAAAATTAGAGATGAAAGAAATGGTTCCAACTTTCTGCTCTTTATGTTTAGGTCATGGCACTGCTGGCATAGGCAATAGCAGACATTCTAATTGTTTTGGTCTGGGTATATTTAGAAGTTTCATTAGGAGTCTGTCTTCATTCTTTAGTGGAGATGCATTCTGTTGATCTTCCTTGATTCCTGGCCTCCATTAGATCCTTTGTGAGGTTACACATGTGCTTTATTCTTTTTTTTATTTTGCATTTTTATGGAAGATGCCATATATTAGACTGAATATATGATACATGTCTTTTTGGGAATGGCTCATTTCACTTAGCATAATGGTCTCCAGTTGGGCATGTTTGGATAGAATATCTTTTTAATAGCTGAGTAGTATTCCATAAAGTTTATGTACCAAAGTTTTCTGTTTTTCTCCCTGTGGTAGACTGTGTTTTCTGGCTCTGTATTCAAGGAGATGTATAATGGAAGTACAGCAGAGACCGACATGTCCAGATGTGGAGACATAGTGTAGTAAGCACCTCTGCAGCCAGACCAAAGATGGACTCCCAGTGAAACTGTTGAATACAGCCCAAGTGTAGCATGTCGGACTCTCCACCACTGTCCACACCTACGATACTGAAACACTTCAGTGTCGGAGTGATGGACTTATGACTGCTCATGTAGGGTTACCCATTAGAGGGACATTCAGTTGGGGGAGGGGACTTGGAGAAGGGAACAGGAAATCAAATTCCAGAGCCTATAGAACTGTATCATAATATTAAGAAGAAGAACCATGAGAAAGAGAAAAGAACTCTGCTACGATTGGAAGTGTTACTTTAGACAATTCTCACGATTTCACTATCATTCCTTCTCAATGTCTTTACAAAATGCTTACTAGAACTTTTGGACCCATTGTTATAGATATGTTGGCTTGATAATTGGGTGTGGTAGACTTACTTCAAAAAATATAAATGTACATCTAGGGAGTTATTGATTCTGATTACAAAGGAGAAATATCTGATCAGCAGAGACCCCCAAAAACCCCACAAGGGGGTAGCTCTAGGATCCCTAGAGGAAGACAAAAGTCACTTGGTGTCCCACAAGTACTGCCAGGAGCATCAAGGATTCTCTTGTTGAACTCAATTTGCAAACCTTAAGAGTCTCAGAAAGACATTCAGCCTTTCATGAACCGAACAGAGTGTTCAAGATCTTTCGTTCTCGAGGAGGTTGCACTGGGGATTCCATTTTCTCCTGGGGCAGGGTAGTGTTTGAGGGAGCTGTTGTACTGTGGAGGCCAAATGAGTATTAGGGGAACCCATAGTTTTTTGAGGAATTCATTAGGAAATCCTGAAAAGACAAGAGCGTAACCTTTGTCATGGGTTATTGATGTTCTGGAATATGAATCACTCAGTTGTGTCACCCAGACAGGGATTTGTAAGTCCTTAGTAGGAGATGTAGAAAAATGTTTGTCACTGAAAAGGCTTAATGAGAACAACAAGCAAACAGCAAAAATGCCTTACACAGATTTGGCGCATTTTCCTCCTTTCAGAGAATGTGTAACCTTAGCACTATTCTGTAACTAACAGAAGAGCTCATTCCTTCTTCGTGGAAAATATGGTTGTAACGGAGAGAGGCTTTCAGCGATCCAGGTAACCTTGTGGTTCCTACTCAGCCCAAGGCAAACCAAATGGAAGACAAAAAGACTCAAGCATCACAGTGAAACACAGTGCTCTCTTCTCTGCTGTGTGTAGTGTACTACTAATTTCAGGAAACTCTTACCTCTTTCAAGGTGGCTCAGATTAGAAAGGTTGCCTACCATCAAATATCCTATGTTATTCTAAACAGAAGGATAATGAGATTATACTCAGCCGACTGAAGTTATTTGATTTAAATAAATTTTAAAAAATTATGAATACTCTGATGCATGAGTATCACAGTACAGGATGCACTGAAAAGAAAGCTAATGTAAGTAAATATATGGTTTTGCTGATAACAATGGTAACACATGCTTGCATAATCATTCTGGGTCTTTCACTGTGTAATTCCATCAATTTATCCTCTCTGTGTCTCAATTTGCTCATCTTTAAAATGGAGAAGATAACTGAAATTACTTCATAGGGTTGTCATACTCACATTAAAGATCCCATCACAACAGCTGAAACCTCGTTCAACCAATAATGCATAGCAAAGTCAATGAAATGCATCATTTGCACAAATACAAAAAACCCTAAGAACAATCGCCACGAGCCATGTTCAGAGCTATTTGTCGTCTCGGGGGCACACACCTAAAGATCATGCACATCATACTGAGTAATGGATTGGATTTTAACACTTGCTTCATAACTGCCTATGTATTATCCCCATCGTGCAGATCATGAAACCAAGGCACAGAAAAGCAAAGGTACATGACAGTGTGAGAATTTGGCCACAAAAATCTGAGGCTCTCTCAGCTCTTCCAGTTCTGATTTAATACATGTTTGCTTTTACAACCTTGCTTTTCATATTACTGGTTTCCATCTTTTAAAAATATGCAATGGATTTTTATAGCAGCCATGAAGTCTATAATTTGTATCCCTGAAAGTAAATGCATCAAAATAATGGTCTAGAGATATTACAGTAATTTGGGACACAATTCATTCACACATGCAACAAAAGGGTCTACTGTCAGCCATAGGCAAAGCAATCTATGTCAATGCCACAAAGTAACAGCTGTCGGTTAAAGGCATTCTGATCTGGCTTACACTGTTTTTACATACAAGACACACATTGAAGGGTATCTGGAGATATGACAAGGTGACTCTCTTTGCTTTCTTTGTATCTTGCCCCCAGTCTTTCACTAAAGCCATAGTAATAAAGCAGAAACTCCCACTTGACATCTGAACTCTTATGACCTTGATCAATATTCCTTTTATTGCCAAATTTCTTTCTTATTTTACGATGACTTACTCTAAATGTTTTGACATGTCTTCAATGCTCAGATGCTTAAACTTGGTCGTTTTGGGTCTTAATGGTTACTCCAGAGCCATGGAATTTTAAATTTGATCTTGGATTTTTAAAGAAACAGCTTGATTATTTTACAAGGCCCAAACTCCAATTCTGTAATTTTTTAAGAGTCAAAACTTTTTGCCATCTATACAGACATTCTGCAATGTGTGGTCTGCAGTGCTGTCCAAATGGCTCACAGCTGTTGGCACTTTGTTCCCAAGGTCACAGAGACCCCAGGAGCCGATCCTCCTGGGATTGCTATTAATATCACTCTAACTTTAGACAGTTTTTTCTTCAAATAGCAATATTTCTGGCTCCTTTATAGTGCACTGTATATAGTCTTACAGCATTCAGGGAGACTTGGGACACTAGAAAGGTTTGACAATAACTGTATTTGTGTTTCCTTCCAGAAAGAGTCAAAGAGAGAAAACAACAGCAAAAGAGAGGAGAGCGAAGAAGGTGAGGAGAGGCAAGAGAGAGAGATTATGAAATAAGAGGCTTATCTGCTGGCTCATTACCAAAATGCTTAGAACATCCAAGGCCAGGCCAGGCAAAAAACCAGACCTCTGAAAGTAAGTCTAAGACTCCAAAGGAATTATCAGGGACCCAACTCTGAATCCGCACCAATTCCCTCCCAGAGTGAGCACTCACAGGAAGCTGGATTTGGGAGCAGAGCTGTGACTTGAACTTGGGCCCTCTCACATGAGTTTTATGGCTCCCAGTCATATCTTAACTGGTAAGCCAAATGTGTACCTAACTGCAAAACAAATTTTAAAGCATGTCACTTCCCTAAATGCAGCTAAAGCAGATTTCTGAATTTAAAAAAACAAGTGCCAAAAATTGAGAAAAAATAAATTAGCACCAGGGATAGTTAACTTCTTTAGTATAAGGAGAAACAACTAATGCAATACTAATATTGAAGACCATAATATCTGAAACTCTAATTCCTAATGCTGTTTTTGAGGAATAATGCAAGATCTTAAAGGCAAGCTAGCCGAAATTTTTATTGCATGTGGATTCGATTTAGAGGTGCTATATTTGATTCTGTGTTTTACGGGGCCAGACAAACCTCGTCCCAAAAGTATACTCTGGACAAATTCTATTTGAGTTCTTTTAGGGGAGAAGTCATTATATAACCTTGTAAAGTATACTGGCACATATGCTAAAATCTGTGAAAATATGGTACATTCAGGAGGATTTAAAAATTTTGTTTCCTGTAATATATCAGCACATTCTGTGACACTAGTCATTTCTAGTTCTCTAAGGTCCTGTTCTATTCATTTTTATTTAGTTTTAATTAATTTATTATTCAATTCTCCAACATGAGCATTTTATTCCTTTGTTTTCTTCTCTATACAATGTGCATCACATGAAATATAAATATCTGGTATTTTATAAGAATCTAAGCACAAGAAAACCTGAAACTAAAAAAAAAGGGGGGGGGAATATTTTCTCTTCCTTAAAAGTCCTGAAATTTAATTTCGCCATTCATAGACACAAGATAAAACATCTGGTCTAATGGAAAAATAACAAAAAAACATTTCTGAAAAGCTCCACAGAAAGTTTTTCACATGAGTAGATGGAAATATGTATTCCATTTTTAGATAGCGGCTGCTGCTTGATGTTAAAAAGGTTGATGGTCATGATACATAAATAATTCATTTATCTTCCATCAGGAAACCTTGATAAGTCCAAAAGCTAAAACACCATTATGGTTAATTAACTCACTCATCTATTTATCGTTTCCTTTGAAAACAGAGTGACATCCAGGTACTGGGGATGCTGAAACAAAAGACTTGATTCTCACCTTCCGGGTTCTCACTTTAGTCCAGAAGTTAAAGGAAAAAAAGAAAAGAAAATGTTACGTGATTATCTCTGTAAGAGACAAATACAGGTATGAACTGAAGGAAACAGTGACTCGAGACCAACAGATTCAGGAAACCTCACCAAAAAGAGGCGATACCTACATGGTATGATTTAAGTCTGCGTAAGAATAACCAGGCAAACGTGCTCTAGGGAGGACAAAGCATTTGACCACAAAGAGACGACGCACATTTGCAACAAGCATTTCCAATTTTCTTAGAATGAATCAGGGTCCACATACAGCACCCGCACCTCGGCCTGCAGCCTTCACCGCTGCTGCCGTGAATGGTCTGAGTATTTCCTTGATCTATATTCTCATCTTGCTTGATGGACAGTAACCTCCAGAAACAAGGCTGATATATCTTTGCACTTCCACTTTGTCTTGCTTCGATCTTGCTTGCATGAATTTAGTGAAGCAGTTGACTTACAGTGAGAGTTTTGTAAGAATCACCTGTGAAATACATTGCATCTAACACTCAATGTACCTAACTCAGAGTTTGTTTTTTGTAAACATGGCTCAACTCCCAAGGAGGGGGCACGGGAACAAAAAAAAAATTACTTTTTTTGTAAATCTCATCCCCAAGACATTTTTTGATAAAGATTTATTTATTTTTATTTGTGGTTATGTGAAACAAGGGTCTGAGAAATGTACTCTCAGATGTCTGGGATGAGGAATTGGAACTGTTTTCCCTTTGGCACAGTTTCTGGAAAGAGCAATAAAACAACAACAACAAAAATCATGAGTGTTTGTCAGCATTCTCAGTGCCTTAGGTGAAAACTGCTATAAACAGGGAGAACTCTCATAGGTCAACTCTGAGCAGGCCCCTGGCCAAGAATAGCTACAAAGTGCCAAATCACATCACCCAGTGCTGTGAGCCACCTCAAGACTTTGAAGTCTCAACCAGTCCTGGGAAGAGAGGTGCCCCGTTCAAGGGAACTATCTTTTCCCAGCAGGGCCCAGGGTCTTAGTAAGGTCCAGAAAGTTTTATTTCTCCATAGGAACAGAGGCTCTGCTCTCTGAGCCACTTCAAAAGTGGACATGGGCATTTCTTGGCAAGGAGGGCCCATCATTTAAAACTGATGTGTCTTTCAAGAAGGAGATCAAAGAGCAGGGATGACTGGATGACAGTAGACCTTCAGGGCACTGCTGCAAACCAGAGAGAAAGCTGAAATAATACCAAGTAAACACTAGCAGTAAGCTGACAGGATGTCTAATACATCATCCTCATGGAAAAGCTAAAATGACATTTTTGTCATTGTCTATGGCTTTGTAAAACCCCTTTGCTGTTCTTTATTGACAATGTAGGGGACAAATTAGTCAGTGGACTCATCAAATTCTCCATTTACTATGTGACTTTTGGTTGGTGGACATTTGAAATTGCTTGTTTGCATGCTCGTGAAGGGAAACACTAGAAATACACAATGCATATTAAAGACAGCTGCCATGTTTCTGCAAATTGTTGAAAAAACATAAAGATTCATTATATATACAATACTCAAATGGCTGCTTTAAGACAAGTTAAAAAAGCAAGCAGCCAAAGTTTGGAATTTGGATACAATACCAAAAATCTTTAAGAAATGAATTAAGGCACCAGGACTGGAGCAGAGGAGGTAAAAGTTGCTGCCTTGCACACCTACCTCGCTGGTATCCTCTGTGCCCACTTTATTTCCAACCCAGCTTCCTGCCAACAGACTGTCTGGGAAAATCAGCAAAAGATTGCCTCATTACTTGGGCCTCACTATCCAGTGGGGAATGAACCAATGAATGGAAAAGATCTCTCTGTTCAACTTTCAAATCAAGATTTTTTTAAAAATGTCAATGCATTAAGATATGGGCAAAACTAAAATTGCCAAAGCCAAAATGTTCACTTTCATGCTTGTAACTTAATTTGTAGTAATATTTTCCCAAGTTCAACTTCTGATTTTTTTTAAAATATTTTTTGTCCAATTAAAGAGAACTCTGGTAAAAATGTCAATGTAAGCAAGAAACTACATAATTTTCATGAATTGTGCTATACAGATAAGCACGACATTTTAGATATACTCTGGTTAAATTTCATAATTTTTGATCGATTCCTTTGCCATCCTGCTGAAATGGTCATGTGGTGTGTTTTCTTTATCTGCTTCCTGTAGGTCATCATCAAGTTCATTAACTTTCCTAAACTTTGAAAGAGTTAAGACAGTGCTGATGGACCTCACCAGGCACTATGTATGTCTCTCCACTTTCTCCTTTGGTCAAGTTCACATCAAGCAACACATGTTGGTATTGTCATCACTTTTATCACTTAATAGTTACACAATCCAGCCTTTCTTGACCTCCTCTTTCTCCATCTTTGCTATTTCACTGTACCAAAGGTTTGCTTAAATGCACTGACTGCTAAGGGTAGTCCCGGGCTTTCCTGGGTTCATAGTGTGAACGATGTCAAAACAGAAATGAATAGAAAAGTGGGTTTTTGGAGGGCACATGATCTTCCTAATCCCAGTGTCCAGTTTCATAACCAGTGACGATATAAATACTATTTGTTCTGTTCACTAATTTTGCTTTGGAAGAGTGTGAGGTTTTTGAAAAGATAACTTTTTGGCATTAGCTATTATATGCTTCATAACTGTGTGACTTTGGACATATTTCTTATGAAAGATCTGCTTTCTAACTCTGACACAAAGGAAGTGCTGAAAAGTTCTAAGATATCCTTCAAGTATAAGATTGTATTTCAAGTGCAAAATTGACTATTTTCTAACTCATTTCTATCTCACAACAAGCAAAATTTTTTTTTGTTTTGCTAATATATAGAGTTTTGGAAAGAAAGTTAAAATATGCTTTTTGTATGTCAATACATCCTGAGATAAACATTTGTGGGGACTAGTGACATGGCAAAGTGGTTAATCCCTGTGATGCTGGCATACCCTATGGGCTCTGGTCCCTGCTGCTCCACATAAATCCAGCTACCCGTATTTGCATCTGGGAAAATAAAAGATGCTCCAAGTGCTTGGATCCCTGCAACTCATGGGGGATAGCAAGATGAAGCTCCTGGCTTGGAGTCTCTCTGGAGAGCGAATAAGTGGATGAAAAATCTTCCCCTTTCTCTTTTTCTCTCTATCTCTCTCTCCTTCTAACTTTCAAATAACTCTTTAACCTTCACATAAACAAATCTCAAAACATATATAATACCTGAGGCACTAGAGTTATTCATTTGCTATTTAAAAAGAATATGCTGTCTCTACTTTGATGAAATATTTAAGCACATATCTGGAGAATTAATCTTCTTGACATTAATCATCTGTAAATTTAGAGAAAGTAATGCAGATTGCATTTGTCATCCAACTATCTAACATATCGAAACTCTGAAATCCCAGGAAACATGAATGGAAGCACAGGGAGCCTAGTGTGGGTAGATTAGCAATTGAAGGGAATGCTGACTAAGCTGTCTTTGACACTGGCATTCCATGAGAGTGATGGCTGAAGTCCCATCTGTTCTACGGGTGTCTCCTAATGTGTCTGGGAAGCCAATGGTGTGATCGAGACGTGTGATTTTCCCATCCATGGAATCCCTGGCTTCTGGCTTCGTACTGGCCCAACCCAGGCCATTGTGGCTTTATGGGGAGTGAACTAGAAGATGGCAAACATTCTCCCTTTTTATTATTACCTTTTAAATTCAACATCTTCCAGTGTGTGTGTGAGTATACACACAATATATACAATTGCATATTATACATACAATCTTCCAGGGAATGAATGAATGAATTTTTAATGACCCATCTCCAATCCAAGAAGAGGGGCTACTATTTTGAAATGCAAAACTGAAAATTAAATGTACCTAAATGATTGATATAAGCACAAAGTTCATACACAGAATTATGTAATAAATATGCTTTAAAAAAAACCCTGTAAAATCTGTTTACTGAGGCTAATTAGTGTGTGGGTGGTAAAAATGGGGCACACACATTAAATACAAATTGGCTACTTTGTCCAGCAAATTGCTTCTATCAGTGCACCTGCTGGGAATCACACTGACTTCCTGACTACTTTTTTCCCATAAGTGGGTTTGGTCACAGCATCGCAACACTGGGAATACTCTGTTTTCAACAGCTTTACCTTAATGGGGTTTATGAAGAACATCTTTCTCTTTTCATCATAAAAGAATAATTTGGTAAGGGATTTGAGGGGCAGATAAGGCATACAGGGAATGAATGGAGGTGTTCGTTTCCAGAAAAAAAGCAACACACAGACAATATTCAGCACCTTTCACTCTCCGTCAAGCTAATGAATTATTCCTTTTAAATTAGTTCAAAATAATTCCTATCACTGTTTGGGAAGGAAATGATTCGGCCACTATTTCAATGTTGTGTCCAAAATATGATGACTTGCAAAGTGGCAATAATTGGTGTTCTCTTGAGTGATAAGGATAATTTAAGATACAATACAGAAAAGTTTTGCAAAAAGGTACAAGTTTTAATGAACCTGAACTGTAACTGTAAAGTGCTATTTTTGCTGGTGCAAGGAAGGAAATATTTTCTTTACAATGAAGAAATGCTTCTCCAGAACAATCCATCAATGACTCAGATATTTACAGTGGAAATTCAGGTAGTTCACATTCTGCTCTTGGCAATACCATTCCTACCAACTTCCCCTGTTAACACCCAATCCCTCACATCCTACTGGCCATAGGCAGGCAACAAAGAGAGGGACAATGAGTCTGAATCCACCTGGGGAAGACAGGAAGGCCACTTGAAGAACATGAAAAACAAAACTGCCAAATTTCTGATTGTCAAGCAAGAAAATTCCTTGGGGTTCATCTCACTAAATCACCTCTATTCGAAGTGTGCAGGCATTCTGGGTGACAAAGCCATGTGAGGTGACTGTTCTGCACCTGCCAGTTAACATCTGCATGGTTCTGTGTCACAAACAATTTGTTTCTACATCTTCTGCCATCAGAATCTCAGGAAAGATGTTCACACACGTTATCCACGGAAGAAGTTGATTGCCTAAGTGATTTGCCTACTTTCTACAGAGGGGAGAAAACCCATTAGAGACACTTTTTGTCATAAGGTTTAACTATCAATACTTAAGCTCTCTTTTCTTTCCTTTTATTTCTCTGATACAAACCATGGATAACTGTATCCCCAGCTTAGACTGTTCATTTCCAATTTTTCAGAGCCTGGAAAGATCTGTTAGTCATATTCTGACACCAGATACCCCATGAAGAAGGGAAGGGAGATGCAAGACAGTAGCTAACTGCGAGTTCCATTCACAGGAAAGGGTTTGGTAAATAATCTGGAAATACATGGGTGTGCAGGAGTTATGCCCTAGGGAATTTGGGGACTGGGATTTTGGCCTACATTCTGCCTCACCATCAATTGTCTTTACTCTTCACTGCATGTGCTTATCGCGACAAAGTAATGGCAAATCTATGAAGGAATGTCTGTGTGAGTATCCCTTAGTTCCATGACTTGTGTAGGAAAAAAAAATGGTGGGGGTAGGTGTGGGTGAAAATGCAAAGACATGTAAATGCCCAGTACTTAATTTTTCAGTTTGGTTACAATTGTAGAAAACAACTGGGCTCAGTGCAATAGCTTAGTGGCCAAATCCTTGCCTTGCATGTACTGGGATCCTATATGGGCACCAATGCGTGTTGCAGCTGCTCCATTTCCCATCCACTCCCTGCTTGTGGCCTGAGGAAGCAGTAGAGGACGGACCAAGTCCTTGGGACCCTGCACCTGTGTGGGAAACCTGAAAGAAGCTTCTAGCTCCTGGCTCCTGGCAGGTTCAGCTCTGGCCCAGTGCAGCCACCTGGGGAATAAACCAGTGGCTGGAAAACCTTTGTCTCTCCTCTTTGTAAATCTGACTTTCCAATAAAAATAAAGTAAAAATTTAAAAGAAAACAATCAAGGCTTGATTGGAAATCCTCCAGGAGTCAAGTGCTCTCTCAGTGAGATCTAGGATAGTTTCTGCTAGTGTATGACCAGCTCTGTATAGCTACTTTTTCATTTTATCCTAAGAGCTTCCCTGAAGTGATTACTCTTATTGCATTCATTTTATAGAGGAGAAAACTTACTAAGGCATCCACACAGAGCACACTAACATAAATCCAAAGCCTCTGCACTTCAATGTTTCAGGTATTTTGGTCCTTACAATCGGGAATGTTCTATTTCACAGAAAAAAAACAAAATGAATTTTTTTTTAAGGTTGTTACTCAGATCCTCAGAGAAGGCTACACAGCAAACACCCAGCGGACAGAATTCTTCCATGTCCAATTATATCTACCTGAGCCCAGAGAAATACTGCAGCCCAAATCTGAGCTCAGAGCTCTCAGATCCATCTTTTAAGTCTTGATTTTCTGCTACCACTCACTCCTTGAGCTCAGCCTCTGGAAACCAGCAGTGTAATCCTTCTGGTCCTGAAAGAAACATTTCACTCCAAAAGCAAAGAGGGCAGAGCAGCCTGCTTGAGAAAGGCAGAAAACTGACAGCTGACTTGCAGAATTTAGTTCTATGGAAGAGGTGCCCATTCTCTTTTTTTTTCAAGATTTATTTATTTTTATTAGAAAGGCAGATCTACAGAGAGAAGGAGATACAGAGAGAAAGATCTCCCATCTGCTGGTTCACGCCCCAAGTGGCCACAACAGCTGGAACCAAGCCAATCCAAAGCCAGGAGTCAGGAGCTTCTTTTGGGTCTCCCACATGGGCACAGGGTGCCAAGGCTTTGGGTCATCCTCGACTGCCTTTGCAGGCCACAAGCAGGAAGCTGCATGGGAAGTGGAGCAGCTGGGATTAGAACTGATATCCATATAGGATCCTGGAGCATGCAAGATGAGGACTTTAGCCACCAGGCTATCATACTGGCTTTGAGGTGCCTATTCTTTACTTTGTCTTATAGACAGGATGTTTTAAGATGATATTAAGCAATTAAGCAAGGTTGCAGATCAAAGAACTGGGTTGGGTTGCCAACGTATTTCTCAAACAAGTAAGTTAAAGAAATTCAGTTTATGTTTAGGGAAAAGAAACACATGTGGCAACCATTGGTTTGAGGAAAGGGATCATTCTAAGTGAAGAGAAATGGGAAAAGGTGGCTGAACCTTACAATTTTGTGGGAATAGGAGGAAACAGGTCCAAGAAATCCCCATGACTGGGAATTAAAGGGATTCTCTCTTATTCTGCACCACTACTCTAGCAATAAAAAACCCTATGCATGACCGTGGACAGCACAATGATGAAAATAGTGACAGCAATGTTTGTCCACTGAGTTTCACATGCGCTAAGAAAGTGATTTATACACAATATTTCATCTAGGACTAGTATAAACACTATGTGCTGGAAGTGTCCTTTTAGTGCTAAAGAAAACAGAGCTCAACGAGGTGTGATCACTTCTCTAAGACCACAAAGCTAGCAGTGGCCGAGCTGGTAGCACATAATTTCAAAATTAAGACAGACTAAGACTTTAGATGACCCTGTCTTCAAAGTTTGTTTCCTCTGCCATACCATTCTGAGATTGAGTTACAGGATTTGGAAACTCCAGGCCAAGTCATGGATAGCCACACATCTGATAGGTGACGTCAATGAGGCATTCTCATTTCTTTCTTACAGACTGTAAACACCAGAAAACGAATTGAATCTGTTATGACAATATCCTGCCACAATCTAATTTTTTATAACTTTCTTTTTCCAGAAGTACGGTTGTTAAGTGTTACGTGTATTCTGTTTTAAAATCTTTGCTCAATAATATGTTTTGATACTCCCTACCGCCCTCCCCACAACCCCCCATAGTAAACAATCATTTCCAAAGTGGACATTTTACTTCAACAATCATTACTTGTTTCCTTGCAAACATCCTTATCCCATTCAGTGTCTGCCAGAGTTCTTATAACACCAAGACTGAATGAGTAAAGATGGAAGGAGATACACTTCAGGTTCCCACTGGCATTTTTGCAATAGTCTGCACTGCGTGGTCACAGTACAACTGAATTTTGGTAAGCCTGGTTTGTGCTAAGAACAAAATACTCTAGTGTATGGACTTTGTCTTTCTTGGGCTTTCTAGACTTGGAAGAACCTCTGGGGGTTTGGTTGCATCTGCTCCTTGTGGTTTCCTGAAGGTAACGAAGAGAAAATACACACACTTCCAAGACTAGGTATAATCTGAAATAAAGTTTGGGCTCAATCCGTACGTATAACTCACTAAAAAAATATACTCAGTGGGAGAATTGGTTGTTTCCCAGAAGATGAAGCAACTGTCCTCTTTGCAGTATGAGGGCTGATCTGGGTTCCCAATTCTCCTTTGTTCAGCTCTGGGATCACCTGAGATACACACAGTGGCTGAGACTCACTTGGGCAGCGGAAGGAAGGCTGGCTGCACTAGGAAGGGAGCTGAGTCTATCCAGCTACAGTCTGGGCAGCTTACACTTTCCCTTCATCCTACATGGCAAAAAAATATCCCAGGTCATGGTTAGCTTGCAACAGACACACTGATCAAAATGATATCATTTACCAAGATAACTCAGTTAAGAAAGCATCTGCCTCCTCTTTCCTCCCCCCCTCCAAGACTTCATTGGTATTTGAATAAGTACAAAACAGCTGCAACTGAAATGCTTAAGTCTTTCAATATCTCTTACAAAATGTAATAATGCCATAACACTCAGATAGAATGGTGGTATTTTTGACAACAGGTACCACCACCAAAGGGGCTCCTGGGAAAACCTGACCAATGTTATCAGAACGGATCTCTCAGAGATTTCCTTCCATTTATGTTTGTTCCTCAGCTCCAACTTTTGGCACACAGGATCGTTCAAAAAGGAAATAAGGGCAATATTGGAAGAGTGTTCAATATTCAGATTACAGACACATCAGCTTATGACAGACAGCTGGAATCCAAAGCATTCTTGGAATCCCCATGATAATTACCACATTATCAACTCCTGGAAAGGCTGTGAGCTATTATTGTATAAGGATTCTGAGTAACTATTCCCCTAATGAACTTTGCCACCCAGACAATGGAATGAACAGCCTGTGGCCAATCTGGGCTGCTGCCTCTCACCCCCGCAGTCTCAGTGCTTTGGCCACTCATGGATCTGGCACATGGCCTGTCCTTTCCCACTGTCAGCTTCCTTTTTGGTGTTTCCTGGCAGTCTTTCTCTCCAACACAAACTGCCCAAGGGCTCAATCCACTCCTTTCTTGGTCTACTGCTAGCCTCTCCTGGTGTAACACTTGCTCCCTCAACACCACCACTGCCCTCTGCCCATTGGCAGTGTACTGTCTCACCTAGTTTACCAACTTGCTCCTTGGTTTAATCTTAACGTGCATCTGAACCCCCTATGGGTTTTGTTAAAATAGTAGTTCTGAATTCAGCTGCTGGACGTGGAGCTTGAAATAATCCATTTCTACAATTTTCCAGACAACAGCAATTCTGCTGGTTCAAGAATGGCATCTGAGCACCAAGACCCTTGGAGAGAGGTTTCATTATTGTACTATCTTTGCAATTATGGAACTTTAACACTAATATCATGAACACCATGTGGGGAGCTGCTACATAGAAGGTAACAGAGACACAAGGATGACATGCACACAGTCCCTGATGTTCAGCCTCAGCAGTTTGGAACTGACCATTCTTCATTAAGCGAGGACCTCTTCTGTGAATTACAAAGTATTTGACAGCATCCCTGGCAAGTACTCACTAACTACTTCTAAGACTTTACCCATCTGTGCCAGTCACATTGCCAAAAGCCCCTTGGAGACAAAATTGCCCCCAACTAGAAATCAGACCTTCACATTCAGGAGGGAAATAGGATCAAGTTACAGATGCTATATCCACGATGCTCAAGAAAAGGGATTACTGACATTTTTTTTTTTTAAAAATGTGATGTATATCTGGTACATGATAACTGCTATTGAAAAGTGTGTTAGATAAATACATAGACTGCAAATACCCCCACACTCCATGGTAACTAAAATGATGTGCCTTTCTGGTCACACCAAAAAAGAAAAATACTTCACTGGCATTTATTACCTTCATGTATGTGCTTAACAAGTACGTTACAACGGAGGGAAGAAAGCTTATTTTTCAGGCCAATTGGGTTTAAAAGAAACTTATGAGACATTGTTTAAAGAAGCACTTTGTGCTAGTTTTATCTTGAACATTAGACAACAAAAAGGAGGTTAGGTACATGTAAACTATGTAAGAATATTTAAGCAGAATGATGCATTTTGTTGCCGGTTGTATCTTAAATGCATGGTCCTCAACAGATGTATCTTCTCCCCTATGGGTTTTTGAGGGGATGAATGTATTTTCCAGGCACTGTATATTCTGGGACATGTGCCTACACAGATGCACCTGACATCTGACCAGGCATAAGCAGGATGTAAATCCAGCAAGCTGAGCATCTTGGAGAACTCAAGAAAGAGGCGAATTGGGGAGAATCCACAGTTAAGAAGTGGAAGGAGATGTGAGCAGAACAGCAGCCTGTAGCCTTAGTCTCTGAGAGTGAGGCACATATCAGAAATGATGCCAGCCTTTGGGCTTACAGAATGAGATAAGCTGAAAAACTTCTGGCTATTTGTCTTAAAATACAGGCAGGAATATAAAAAGGGACCTGATACTGACACAGAACGATAGGGCTGTGGTTAGGGAATGCAGAGGTTGTAAGGGCACATGAGGACAAATAAGAAGAGGGATGGTGAAGGGGGATGCCTGGCATGGAACATTTCAGTGCAAATTTCAAGACACATACTTAGTAAATTATTCCTTAACATTTTATAAGTGGAAGCCAAAACTGGCCTACAGGGAACATTCTTGGAATTTCATACCATTTGGACAGGAATCCCCATAGCTGCCAAAGGAAAATGTGACACTCTGTTTGATTGCCAAAGTCAGTAATCCTTTGTCTGAATAATAGTAAAGCTTTCCTTTTGGAATAGGGCTTCTTAATGAAGCCCTGATGGCAATTTCTGCACATTAAGTGGAAATGAGCAGCCCTGGAGTCGAGAGCAGGCGCCACGACTGGTTGACTATGTGGAGGAACATTTTTTACTTCAGTTTTCCTATCTGGAAAATGGAAAGCTGAAACTCTTCCACCGACCTATGCTTGAGAAACACTGTGATGAGTCACAGGAGACATTTTGGGTTTTTGCTGTTGCTTAGTAAAGATTATGATTGCATTTAGTTTGTCAAGGCTTTTTCTATTATAGGCCATACATTGCTAGAATATCAACATGTAAATAATTCACATAATTAAAAGAATAAAAAGCGAGGTCTCAAGATATATTTTCAAACCCGTGTTTGTAACAACACTGCCCACAATAACAACGGGCAGAAGCAAAAGTAGAGCCCATCAAGAGCTGGATAAACAAAATATAACATATGCAAGTAAACACCATTCATACTTGAAAAGAAACTCTTGCGATATGTTACAGCATGGAAGTCCTTGCAGAAAGACAACTATGATTTCATTATATGAGATATATAAAGTAGCTACATCCATAGGAACAAAAATTAGAATGGTGCTTACCGGGGGGAAAGGAGGATTGGTTAATGGAATAGACTTAGTGTAGCAAGATGAATGAGTTCTGGATTGCCCCTTCACAACAACGTGAGCATACTTACTACTACTAAATTGTGCATTTAATGGCTAAGACAAGACTTACAAGTGTTGCTACCAACAATATAAAACTTTTAAAAATGAAGTGAACCAATAAGAGAAAACCCTTGCATAACACTCCCTTTGCGTTTGAATGTTGGAAACCAGCTAGAAAGATACAGTTTACATTTATATTCCTCTGCATGGAGTGCCAAGTCACCTGGTTACCATGTGATTGGTCAGGAACATTCTTTGGTCACAGAAATGAATTATATTGGCAAGGGTCAGCTTACAGCGATTGTGTCTCATTCTAGATAGTTTGTGCCTTTTAGTGGTGTGGGGTAATGAAAAAATACTGGGACTTTCCAGAGGAAACAGTTTGTACTAAAACTTAGCTGTTACTGGACTTCTCTGGTGATAATGTAGCATCCTTAACAGCTCCCCCTGAAGACAGCTGCTGGCAGTGCAGCATTGGCAGGACAAGAATATTAAGACAGGCAGAAGAATGAATTTAAAAACACTTAACATATGTAAAATAATATAAATCAAGTCAAATAATTCAAGAGCTTCATTTTGCAAGGTTAAGAAACCTAATATAGAGATGAATGGAAAATTAATGGTCTTCACAGAAGCACTGGAATGCTCTTTTTGTGTGACATCTCTCCATTTGATAATTTCTGAAAGAAACTCCTGAGTCCCGGCAGTGACAGTGCCTTCAGAATCCCTCCCATGGTTAAAGGAGTGTGAATCGAGATAGAATGATATGAATCTAATAATATGGTTCATGGCACGAGTGTGGGAATCAACACTGGGCTTCTAGATCTGAATTCTCAGTTGGTCATTACTTCACTGGGTTCCATTGTGCAAGTCTACGCTTCTCACTGCTTCTTCTTTGTAACCACAATACTGAGCTAAACATCTTCAGAACCATCATAGTGATGCAGGGGAAACAGAAGAACTACAGGATGTGCTGCCACAGCATCAGCCAGAAAGTAACCCAAGGCACATTGACTGGGGTAAGCAACAGGAAGCAGCATGCAAGGCTGACTCTTCAGTAATTCTGTCGGACTCTGCTCTGAGCTACCAGGATTGGCAGGAATCACCATCAGCATCCCAGTGCTGTACTTTACTCACAAGCAGAAAGAATTTCCACGTTGTAGGGGGAAAAAAAAAAAGCAAAACAAAGTAAGGACAAACCTCTGAAAGTACACAGGGATTGTAATGATTTCCGATGCAGCTCAGTCCTGTGGGGGAGGATGGAGTCAGGCAGGCGCCATAAAGATCAGACACCTGGCTGATTAGCTCCCAAGGGAACGTTGAGCAGGGCAGGGCTCTGTCAGCCCATTGCTTTGAAGAAACATCTTCTCTGGAGGCCTTTAAAAATAGGATACTCTTGGCGGTTATAGAAGACACACGGGCAAACGTTCCTGGGTGGCCTAGAATAAGGATGATGGCCTGACAAAACATCTGGGGCACTGGGTCCTGTGGACCACTGGGTTCTCTGGCCAACGGGAGAGGTAGAAATTATATTTATTCAATGTAGAAACTCCCAAGCAGGATATAATATCCAATGTAATCCATTATTCCATAGGAAAAAAGAAACATTATTCTATTGGTGAAATCCATCCTGTTCCTATTATTGTTGACTTCTGAATACTTTTACTTTTACTTTTACTCAGTTTTTGATGGGATTCCATGGAGAGAGTTAAGAAGGCGGTAGGCAAGATCTTGTTTCTCCCCAGTTTGTCTTGTTAGTCAAGAGGTGTTTTAAATGTTTCGGACAAAAGCTACATTTTTGGCAAAGGGAACTTGTCTGTAGGTATCCACTGTGCTCCCTGCTGCTGCTTTCTCTACACGGATCAAGAGAAGCTCTTCCCCAGGGAAAAGGCATTTAAGGCCATGCAAGTCCCACAAAAACCAACCGCACTTTAACTGCACCTGCATGGCCCTGTCTTTCTACAACTAGTAAAGGTTACTTCACGAATTATTTTTTTTGAGGCATAATTTACATATTATAAAATACACCAAATAAAAGTGTGGAATTTAGTGGTTTTTGTTATTTGTTCAAAGAGGTTGTAACCATCACTGAACAGAACATTTCGAACACCCCCGAAGAAGTTATGTCCCGATAACCAAATCAGTCCTGTTTTCCTTTCTCTCAGACCCTGGAAATCACTAGGTCTTCTTGTCTGTCTTAAATTATTCTGCATGTCTCACATGAATCAGTGATACACTATGCTGCCTTTTAGGTCTGGCTTCTTTTAGGAATTGTTAATGCTTTCAAGTACATCCATGTCACAGCTTCAATCAGTATGCACTGAACAGCTTACAAACAACTACTAAACACAAGAAACCAAGTGTTGAAGATTTTCTTAGAGACGCATGAGATTGGTATAGAACCAAGCAACTCTCATGATCAACTTTGTACCCAGCAGACACCAACAGCCTATTTCTAGTGTAACGTAAGGGCTACTGAAACCAAAAATAGTAGGATCAATCGAGTGAGACACGGCAGAGGACATGAGGCACACACAAGAAAAAGTTACAACGGGGCCAAGATAAGGAATGTGTCAAGATGCAGTTACCATCTGAATCTAGGGTGAAAGACCAAGTGAGAGAGAAAGAGCAGTGGCACAGATGAGCTCAGCGGCCAGAGATGTAGGACAAGTGGTGAGGAATCTGAAGCAGTTTGGCTTGTAGCAGCAGCCACGGCACCGATGGCATGCAGGGACTTCAGTGTTCTGGACTGTGGAATCAGAATAAAACTTAGAGCTCTTTACCCCAGGTCCCTCATTCTGAGGATGAAACGTGTACCGCAGACAGATCAAGAGACTGCCCCGGCTCTCGAGTCTAAGTAACTACTTCCTCAGTTCCCTTGTTCTCAGTAGAATGTTTTCAGCTCATTGTCATGATCCCAACATATGGATTCTGTCACAGGCTGGCATGAAATTGCAACATCAGAGGCCCTGACTCACATGCTCCCGCTATGCTGAAGGTCTTATTAATACACGCCCTTAAAAGAAGCTGGACTACCTTCTCTCAAGATCTTTCGTGCGTCACTGTCTGAACACGTGAAGTAACTTTACACTCCAAATCAATAAATCAATAGGAGTAGAAATTAGTGATGAATTAGGTATCTAACAGTTTCACCAATGAGAAAGGTCTACTTTTTTTTTAAAAGATGTATTTAGTTTTAATGGAAAGGCAGATTTACAAACAAAAGGAGATACAGAAAGAAAGATTTTCCATCTTCTGGCTCACTGCTCAACTGACAGCAACAGCCAGAGCTGAGTCAATCTGAAGCCAGGAGCTTCTTCAGGGTCTCCCACATGGATGCAGGGTACCAAGAACTTGGTCCATCCTTGACTGCCTTTGCAGGCCACAGGCAGGAAGCTGGATGGGATCCAGAACACAAACCAACCCCCAAATGGGATTCTAGCACATGTAAGGCAAGGATTTAACCACAAGGCTATTGCACCAGGCCCTATTCTCCTATCTTCTATTATTTCTGCATCAAACATGGATTGTTTGCATAATCTAAACTGTTACAGTTTGGGAATTTTTTGAATATTTTATTTGAGACAGGTACATTATTATTTGTTCCAACAAGTATCTTTTTTATAATCTATAAAAAAATAAAACCAAGTTGACCTTACTGTTTTCAGAAGAAACAGAAAGGACTTAATTTACAAAGATGAATCAACTCGAAGAGAAACAAATGCTCGGGGACCTGACCTACTCCCTTTGCCTTCTCCCTTGCATCTCAAGAAAGCAAAAGCTCCTTTTCACGCCTCTTTATTTTTTAAGCCATAATCTTCTTGGTGGGCTCACCACCAAACTCATGGTTCAGGACTTCTTTCTGGTTTTATGCTGCCTGCTTTATATTGAAAACAGGCAAGTACTCTCTGCCCTCTTGCAAAGCCCATCCAAAGGCATCCTCGGCATGCCTGCGTGTGACCAGCCACCCTTCCCTCAGAGGAAAGTCCTCTGCGTGGAAAACTTTGGATCGGCCAACCTGCTCTTCAGACAATTCAGCTAGTCACCTATGCATGCAATCGCAAGTCCATAAGATTATTACAAAGCTGAAAAACTTCTACTGCCTAGTGATGTCATGTTGTAAAGTCATCTATTGATATAAAAACATTTGTATATATATATTTATGTGTAAGTATATATGAACCATGCAAGTGAGATTAGGACACTGGGGGGTAGCTTCAGTACACAGCATGTGCCTCTGCTCTCAAAAGCAGTAGTCCCAATGAAACACAAATACACCTTTCCATTATGACGTCAGACTTCTATATGTTTCCTTATACTTACCCTGTGATGATACACGTAAATATCAGAAAGTTAAACTTGTAACGTATGCTGAGGGACTGCACTGTGTTGAGAACACGGGGAAAATGGAAGGAGGAGAAAGAAGTATGATTCCCGCTGTAATTTTTTTCAAAAGGCTCTGGAGTCTTTGATAAACTGCCTCAAAACTGCTCATATACATTAATAAGCTTAGTTAATTTGAGCAAACGCTGAACTTCAAGGAAAAAAGTGGGTGCTCCATAAATAGTACACACATATAATGCAGAATAAAAAAATAGACTAAAATACCACAGAAGGAATATTGGAGAAAATATAGCATCTATTTGGTCACTTTTGACTTTTAACAACCGAATGACATTTTTCCTCAAAATCTGTTTCATATATCTTCCAAATATATTTATAGAAGTAAATGCATTGACTGGAGCAGGTAAACCTTTAGAGCTGCTCGCAGTCTTCCAAAGTCAATGACATTTGAGTCTTGGGGCTTTTCATTTAACTGAAAAACTTAAAAAATGCCAAGATGCGAGATCATTAACTTCCGATTCCGCCCTGTCTATTCTTCAGTCATCATTTAGGTACTTAAAGGCAGTTTGGCAAGTACTTCCATAATATATGAGTAGTTCTTTCCTTGTTTTCACACTCTAATTCAATCAAACACTTGGAAAACTGTTTAAAGATAGCTTGATGAAAAACCAAATATAAAATAACCAGTTTAAGGAAGGTACCATGACTAAAATGTGATAAATAATACTGAAAACCCACTGACAACAACAGACTTCAAAACAACATTTCCTGGCAATCTGGAAAGTCTGTCACAGCCAATGAGATGCTCTGTTAAATGACTACGTGCGCTGCACACGAAGAAGTTATATCTTAATTATCATTATGATGTGTTGTTTGCAGCATAAAATACAATCTTTAGTAATGTTTATCAATGCAAAATACAAGGAAATTGCAAAGACGTAGCTGCAGAAGAGATAATATAAGCCAAATGCCATGCCAAAAGCCAGAATTACACAAGTTACGCTTGCTTGTTTGGTTGCTTTGAAGATTTTTCAATCCACTGGCCTGAGAGAGACATAATCATTAAACTGTGTGAAGTGGGAACTTTCTGGGGAAAGTCAGAAGAACATTTACTCTCATTAATAAAAGTGCAAATTTCAACATGATACTATAGAATAAAGATTTGAACTAAAGGAATAGGAAGCTAGACAATGTGGGAGAGACAGCTATGTTCTAACATATCTTGAGCACCCTTGACTATTGTAGCACTGGGGTCAACTCTGCATTGAGGTGGTCTTAGTGAAAGCTTAGGAGTTCTTCCCTCAATGAACTTGAACCCAGCTTTGACTTCAGTGGTTGCTAGCCATGTTTCTACTGTTTATCAAATTCTCAGCTGCCCTTAACTGAATGATGTGATTTTATTAACATGTGAGCAGATCATGTGATGTTATAGAGAAGAATAAGAAATAGTGGTACTCAGGTTGCTTGGGGGAGACTTAACTCTACTAACAGATCATCAGGGATCCCTTGAGCAACTTCAAAGATCCCTTCAAGGGAAGCCATTGGGAGCTTGCCAGCAGGACCAGTAAGAGAATATGTTCCTGGAGGAGTAGGAAGAGAGTAAAATTCCTTCAGAAATGTGGAACCTATTCAAAAACAAGGCTACAGGGACCCGCACAATAATCCAACTAGCTAATCCTCTGCCTGTAAGTGCTGCCTGGATCCCATATGGATACCGGTTTGTGTCCTGGCTGCCCCGCTTTCCATCCAGCCCCCTACTCTTGCCTTGGGAAAATAGTAAAGGATGGCCCAAAGCCTTCGGACCCTGCATCCGTGAGGGAGACACAGGGGAGGCTCCTGGCGCTTGGCTTTGGGTGCACTCAAATCCAGCTATTGCGGTCACTTTGGGAGTGAACCAGCAGATGGAAAATCTTTGTCTTTCCATCTCTGTAAATCTTATTTAAAGAGATTTTTAAAAAATTCTTAGAAGAAAAGTATTGAAAAACAAGGCTCCGGATTTGCTTGGTGGACTTACTTGGCCCTCTTCACACACACCTGCCTTAACCCCCAGCTATGGTTCAGCACGACTGGGTGGATCTGAGTGCCTTTGTAAGAAGTTTCCCAGCCAAGTTTTAGAACAGAGAAAAGCATGGCTAAATCAACAGTGCCAATTTCCTTGCTACAGATTTTGTCTACAAGTGGTTTTATAAAGTTTCCACCATCCTCGCTTCTTCTGAGATCTCTGAGCTAATTTTCAAATGATAATCCTTTCTCATAATCAGGGCCCTGATAATCATTTGCCATCCAAAATATTTCCCTACCCCATCTTGCATGTTCTTGTTTACATTTCCCATGGTGCTCCAGCATCTCTCAGGACCCAGTAGTTAATCCCAACGCAGTCAGGACAAGGAAAATCAATCCTGGCCTACAACATCCACCACCTCTGAAATGCTCTGTGTATTGGCTGCTCTGCCTTATGTCAACATCGCTAGGTCATTTATTTTTGTCTCCTTCCACTCAAATAAAGTTCTTGCAGAGAAGACAATCTTTGTTCACTGGCACAAAGTTAAGTGCTTCAAAATCTTGTTAAACTAACAGCATGCATTATTAGTGCTAGAAGTAACACTGCAAATGTCTCCCAGAATTAAGGCTCTATGTTATTTAAAAGTTTAGCTTTCCTGAAGGCATCCCTGTTAGAGACAAGGTTAGCTCCCCTTGAAACAAGCAGATTTTTTTTCCCTAAATTTTCTTATTCTGTTTCTCCCTGGAACTTATTTCAAGTTGAAGGCACACATTATCCATCATTCTCCAAATGATGCAAGCCAGTGGTAATAAGCTGCATATGTCATATAATCACTTTGGCTGTATGATTTATATTTTTTTCTGAATCAAGGAAAATGGTTGTATTGATTTGAGCTGCAGTTGAATTCTGACTAATGTCAAGAAGTCATTGAAAGCAAATTTTGCTAGAGAAAACCTGTAACAAATTCATACAATCATTGATTGATAATAATTAGAATCAATATCCTTTAAAATAAAAATGCTCATGACTATATGCCAACAAAGAACAGTATACAACTGGAAAAATAAGAATACTAAAATACTATTCTGCATGCTGCTTTTCCAAAGACAGAAGCTATTTAACAATGAAATAATCTCAATTTGTAGAGTAAAAAAAAATTCGTTAAATCTTGTATGTTTAAGTTGTTTTATGCAAGATAACTTATTCAGCTGAAATGATAGCAGTGTGTACATTAAATCAGTGATAATTCCTCAAACTGCATTTTATTTTAAATACACTAGAAGTATAATGCTCAACATTCTTTACTCTTTTCCTTGGTATCTGAGGTTCTATGATGCCACTGCTATGGAAATTCAGTATACAGATTTCCTATGAGTCAAGATAGAGAATGCCAGAGAGAAATGGGAGGGATTCAATGTGGATCCATGTCAACACATACTATTGTATGATAATCTAATCATTTTTCTCTTTCACATTAAGATAGCCAAATAAATGTGTTGGAACACTAAGCATGGAAGAAGCAAAAACATAAAAATCATCTATGTTATTTTCAAACTATCATATGCACCTGAATTTCCCAGATCAATGGTTTAAAATATGCTATCTGAATCTCATCTCGGAACTACCTAACCAGCGATTGACTCAATATTTGTAAAAAATCCATTCCAAGTGATGTTGATATCAGTACAGCTGCGATCCACACTAATTGAGGACTAACGATTATAGTAAATCACTTCCACATAGCACATTAGCTTTAGTATCTTCACTATAACTCTAGGTGTCAGACATTATTATCTCTATTTTACAGAGAAAGAAAAGGGCTTCATGACTTCCCAAGGTCACATGACCAGTAGGTGACAATGCCAGAATTATCTACTATGTTCCAATATCTCACAATCCTAACCGCTGTACAACCATATGGAATATAATGCCTCATCTACATGCTGACCACTGCTTTCTAAGTGAAACTTGGCATTGCGATTTTTACCTACTGAGTAACGAAGAAAGCTATATATAATAGAATTCAAATTTTAGGACTCCCAACCTTACAAAAGGCTCTAACACATGTAAGTTTATCTGTTGTGTTAAGTGTCTACTGTATATCTACATCTGACATTTAAGAAAGTTGTCCTATATGAATTCTTTTCTCCCCTGCCAAAGTTTTGTTGAGATATGAGTTTAAATCTTTCATCCAGGTAAAGGACTTTTATACATGTTGCAGCCATGAGAATTTTAAGAGTAATTCTTTGGATTTCCTACTAATATAAAAATTTTGTAATGCTTTCAGTTTCCGGTAAAGTAAATTTGGAAATGACAGCATGAAGACTCAGATGAATTGTAACATAGGTTGAATGAGAAGACTTGTTTATAGGCAGTATGGGAATAGCTTTATTTCATCCACAGAGGCAGGCTATTTTATACATTGCTTTTATTCACAAAGAGAACTTATACTTTCCTAAGCAACGCAATAAGCAAGTTAAGACACCACTATATCAGTGTGCTGGATTCGAGTCTTAGCGTTAGTCCTGATTCTGTCTCCTCACGTGCACTCGGGTGATGCCACAAAGCATTAGATTCTTGCCACTCATCTCAGTTATTGGGATGGATTTTTTGGCTCTTGGCTTCAGACTGCTCCAGCCGTGGCATATGTGTGGGTGATACATTTGGAGTATGATACACATTGCTTAAGATTGAATGTATTGAATTCTACTTTCCTTACTCTGCTCAGAGGCAGTGAACTAAGGGATCTATTATGCCTTGCTTACTGTCATCAGGTCTATTTTCCCTTCCTGCTTCTTTGCACTAGGAAGCATCCCAGCAACTACTCAATTACTTATTTGACCTTCTATTGTGATCTGGCTGATCCAGCTTTGGCAGTATTGACCAACTCTGGGTTATATGTTCTTGAGGAGACAGCTTAGATTTCCTGAACAGTTAAATGAATGCATGCTTAACCCTAAGCAGTCTACCTCATAGTCCCATATAACCATGTTCTGCCTGTCATAAAACTCCTCCTTTGGTTAGGCAAAAAGCTTTATTCATTAATGGTTCTTTGAGCCTTTATTCTGCCTTTTAAGAGCTAAAAAAAAAAATCTCCCATGGGAGCCCCATTAATAACTCAAAGAATTATTATGAACTAATAAATCCTAGTTCTCCTTGCATATTTTTGTCAAGTTAAAAAATTATTTCTGGAAATTTCATAATTTTTATCGCCTTCTCTAGAGTTTTCCAATATCACTATTAAAAGGTGGCACAAAGAATTGAGCAATGTATTCTCGCTATGATCTGATATTGCAGGATATTTTAAATCTGGAACTACCTTTCTCTTCTTCACCATTGCTTCTTCCCCAAAGAGGATATATTTAATAAATACATATTTCAAGGACTATTTTAAATACTCACCATATGTCATACAATAAAACACTCCATTTCATGAAAAGCAGCAGTGGAGCAGAGCAAACAAGTGGAGCGTTACTTATTTTAAGGAATTATTTGCTTATTTATCTCATGTGAGGGAACATATATATAGTATATATATAGAATATGTGTAAATATATATATTAATAGATATGAATATTTATTCTATATATAATGTTGTATATGTACATTATATATATGGAGAGAGATGTCTAAATCTTCTTTCTGCTGGTTGATTGTCCAAATGCCCACACCAGTGACAGCTGGATCAGGTTGAAAACTAGAGCCAAGAACCAAACCCAGATGTTTCAAATGGGTGGCAGGAACCCAACTCCTTGAGGCATCATTGCTGCCTGCCAGAGTATACATTGGCAGAAAGCTAGAATTGGGATCAGAACCAACACTTGAACACAGATAGTGTGATAGGGGATGTAGGTATCTCAAGTGGTTTCTTAACTTCTAGCCCAGACACCCCTACAACTATAGTTTAAGGAGCTAGAAGATCTTCTTTGTTATTTACTATGAAGAACTTCTTTATTCTTCACCGTGAATACATGAACACCGCTGAGTGGTACCCAGTCAATGTGTCTTGAGTAAGGTTATAGTGTGTACTATGGATAGCCTAAAGAAAGGAAAATTAAGCCACGATTTTAAAAGTTTGAAATGCTAACGATACTAAAAGTGGGAAGGATAGAATTCATCCAGGATCAGAAGTTTATTGAATAAGGAATAGCTTTCAACTATTTTTGCTCTCTTTAAACTCAACATCTCTTTGAATTTACTTTGATGCATAGCCCACTGCTAAGACGGCTGAATAAAGACTTGCTGTTAAGTGTATCACATAACCTAGGAAATAATACTTAAGCAGGATATTCTCCATTTAAAGTATTTTCTAAATTTGTCCTTTAAAAAATCTCCTCAAAAGAGCTTTTGCTGAACTAATGAAAATGCATTCAAACAAAATGTGGCTGACCTCTCCTTGCGCTCCTCAAATACTCTATCAATCACAGTTCAGAACAAAGTTAGTCAATTTGGCTTTAAAATATCAACAGCTTTTGTCGGGACATTCTTGTAATTGCACGTTCCCTGGACTTCCCATTCTTAGCACACAGTGGACGAGACTGTGTGAGAAAACAGCCAGGCAAACTAGAGGCTGGAAAATGCTTGAATTGGGAGTTGGAAATCCTATATTAGATTTGGCTCTGAATGGTTTTCAGGGTCACACATCTACTTCTGGTACCACTGAATCAATTTCCTCATGTACAAATTAAAGGAAATATGAGATTCTACCATTTATGTTTTTGGCCATATAATTCCAACAGCTGGATTTTTCTCATTCCGCTAATGACTTTAACAACTCATGGAAAACATCTGTTAAGGAAAGGGATAGATTTTTCTGAAATGTTGGTGTATGGCTTGGGCAAGTCAGCTATCCAAGATAGTCATTACCAATATAACCATTTCCAATATTAGGATTCTGGTTATCATAAAAGTGGGCCTCAGAATTTATATATTAAGGCAAACAGTTATCAGGAACTGACGAGAAGGCTCTAAGACACAGGTATATCATTTATTACCTTCCCTGCAATGGATCCCCTGAGATAGTATTTTTACAATCTATGTATATGCACTTGTTAAATTTCTGCTGTTGGCTTCACCGAAAGAATGCTATTAGTCATTAGATACTCTACTACTTGATGCTATAGCTTTAAGAGTATGGAAGGGTTCACAATGGCTCCTCCTAAATTTAATAGAACAATTACTCATCATATGCAATTATTCCTGAAGTGCCCATTTTTGATTTTTTTTTCCTTCTCCTATTACATCTCCTTGGATGAGATGAAAAAAAAAAATGATACTGGATATGATTCCAGAAACGCTCCTCTTCCCTTTCTGTGTGTTTTTGGCCTTCTCTGCTAAACTTCTTGAATCAGAAAACTGAATGCTAGATCTATGACTATTTTGAAGGATTTATATTATTGTAATAATATAGGGCAATTTGGGGGAAGGGGTTTTGTGGAGTGGGAGGAAAAATCCCAGAACCTATGGAATTGCATCATAAAATAAAACTACTTATTCACCTCTTCTTTGCTCCAAGTATATGCTTCATTATCTGTTACTTAGTAACAAATTCAATAATATTCAAGGCAAATGAAACATTTATATCTTCACTTTCAATTCCTTCACAAGTATCAATTAAGTTAAATATCCATACACATATTGCCTGCCACCTTGTCCTGCTTACTAAATTCTGTCTGCCTCTGTCTCTCTGCCTCTCTCTCCTGACCTCCCCACTTTCTCCTCTCCCTATTGCTATTCCTCATTTAATTATTAAGCAACTCTCTATGCTTGGTTTTATATTTAAACATAAACAGAGCCATTTAACATTTTCCAGTATGCTGGGATCAACATTACATTGTATTGTTACTATATTTCAGTTCAGGAGTTTTAGGATTTAAAAAAATCAATTATATAACATTTACAAATACAAAATCATGGATAGACTCAGGAATTAGTGGGTGAGATGGGAAAACCAAAGAACTCTAAGCAGTCTCAATCTACAAAGCTTTTCTCCAAGGCATTCTGTAGCAAAACTCAAAAATTACAGAGAAGGAGAGGATTCTAAAGACATGTAGAGAAGCAGTCCTATTTTCTTGGTAAATCAACAGCATATAGGTAACTATGGTATTTTCGTTCCCACGAATTGTTGGTTTCTTTATTACAGACAAATTACTGGGCTGATGATCATTTGTCTTGAACAGCTATGAAGTTTGACAGCCATCACACAGTGTCTGATAATTAATCATCCTGAAGTTCATTGATTATTTTCATTTTAGGGTGTGAACCACAAGTCATTTAACACTTCTACCGACTCCCATAACAGAAAATGGAGCCAATATAAAGCTCCCACATGCAAACAGAGTCGTTATTTCTGACTTTCAAATTATTTCTTCACCTGTTTTTTCTTTTTTTTAATGTCAATCCCCTTAGCCAAAAATAACTGAGTGATTAATCTCTTCAACATTAAACAAATCTGGATTTCTGGCTTACTTGCCTGTCATAATCTTCTTTTTCAAATCCCCCAATTCAAAATTCTATTAACACTCATTCCATAAATATTTGTGTGGCAAAATTCAAGTACCAGGAAAGAGCATAATGTGAAATTAACAGAGTGGCATTATAAAGCAGCATATGACACAAACAGCTGCAGCTCAATGATCATTTGTCCCGATGCCTAGTTTTTGCAGAGAAGAGGACAACAAAAACACTCCCTCCTACCCAAACAGCCTCCGAGAAAATTTTACTAGATTCTAAATGCATCACTGGGGCTAAGACATATCTCAGACTGTTTACGTTCTGTGAAATGATGCCAGCTAGTTATTCCATCAGTGTGCTTATTGCCACCTCGAATACATACAAAAGTTGTAAGAAAGGTATTTCATTAGTTTTTCTTTTTAAAAAAAAATTTAGATTAAGAACTCTGAAAATATTTTACTCATTTTCAGGAACAACTTAGTTCTAAATAGAATATGTATTTTTTTTAATTTTGAACTAGGGCCTTTTCTGAGTGGAGGGACACAATAATTATATGTGTAAATCAATATTATGTCATGAAAACTGGGACATGCAGTCACCCTATATGTAAATAAAATCATGTAAAGAGATTTAGATATCCTAAACAAAAATTCACAAAAGTAAAATGATTTTAGGGAATTAATCAAGAGCACATCAATGGACATTGGGCTTAAAATAGAACTATAGTATTTATACTGCGAGAAGAAGGGGCATATATTTTAAAAGAAGGAATACAAAAAAAAAATCAAAAAGTAGGAGCTATAGAAATTTGTAAATAACTTCATATATAATGTGTTCTTTTCAGAACACATCCTACATCTATTAAACTAGATAATTTCAATTTAATGCTTTCAACTCAAACAAGGTCATCCATATGACCACCCCATATCTGAAGAAGTATTCTTTTTTTTGGTGGTACAGATGGAAATACTGTAAATCGCTCTTCTAAATAATTCAAAATTAAGTTTATTCCTTTCTACTAAAAACATATCTTCTTAGACTCCACAAAACAGCCATTTTTTACACCTGCCAGAGGATCAAGTTATTGGATAAACCCCTCTCTCCCTTCAACCCATTCCTCGACCTGCATTCTGTTTTCCTCTTTCAATCTCTCCCTTTTCCTATCTTTTCTTTCTTCCTCCCTCCCTCCATGTCATATTCCAGTAGGTGCAAAAATGTCTGAGACTGATCAGCAACGTACACTTTTTGAAGCCCTGTAAGGGCTGTATGCTATCGACGTTTTGCCTTCATCAGAAATGACATGGCAGTAAGCTTTGTTATGAAAGAGCATCTAGCAGAAAGGCACCTTTTCATGGGGACCAGCACTGCCCCTGCCTACTTCCTTAGAATGCAAAGACAGAATGGCTGCACACAGGTCTGAGTACATGTGGCTCTGGAATGTTCCTTCCCTGGTTTTAGCTCTGCCTTGTTAGAGGGCTCACTGCCCTGCTTCATGACCACCCTGCCTTTTATTTCCAAGAAAGCCTCACGGGACCACTTCCTCTCTTCCCTCATCAATGTCCCAATTATTTTCCTCATCGATGCCCAATCTGCGTTCTCTCTCTAGAGGCATTCTGTGGGGAAACACTTCAATGAGCTCCTAAAGATGAGTTTTGTTTTCTTTTGTACGATCTGCAAAGTGGACTGTTTAATCACAATTTAGGTTCGTCCTCAAAGATTTAGGGAACTAACATACACTAACCCCTTGTGGGTACAAGGACAAAATTCTGAGTTAGGTCACAATTTGTCTCTTACGAGGAAGTCAGGATCCAAGCACCAGTAGCATCCTGACGGATCCAAGGGACACTGCGTTTCCCACACAAGCCAGTGGAGCAGATCAGTAACTGGACTGACGGCATCCCTGAGAAAAGCTAGGTGTAATGAAGATCTTCTCTAGAAATCCATTTATCAATATATGAGCAATGCGAGCGTATTGGAAGGTTACACTTTTCATATATTATAATTCTATTTTAAAAATCCAGTTACTGTGAGACCCAGTCTTGAAACCTCAATCAATCTAATAAATGTTTGATACACTGCCCTAAAAAAAAAAAAAGCTTTTCATTTTCATATCTAAGTTCCGTTGTCCTTTACAGGTCACCTAGGATGGGTGAAAGGATGAGACATACATTAGTGTGCGACCTAGGAATCCGTGCTGAGCCTGAATGATGCCAAGAAACGTGGGCTTCCTGCAGGGAAGGCTGGCAGCTGTGCTCAGTGCGGAGATGATGCCCCAACAGATGTTCGGCACCTTCTGTCAGCAGCAGGGCGCTTTGCACGGCGCTGAAATCGAACATGCTGCTCTGGGTTGTTCGAGCAGGCCCATGCAAGTGAGCTGTAAGACCCTTCAACTGCACCAGCCTTTGCGGGCTCAGAGCTGGTGACGTCAACCAGCTAACGCTGAACAGTATCCGGATAGTGCGTCTTACAGTTCCTGCGGAACCTACACCCCAAGCCCCATCCACACCGTGGATTCTGTTTTCCCCTGATTTCGCACTTTTCTGTGACTTTTGATGTTAGACCTCCCGCTTTGGGTAAAGGGGACTCTTTGAAACAACAGAGTAGGTCTTTGTGTTGGCAGACCACCTCAGAATATTGGATAGAAGAAAGATTTAAAAAAACTTACAGCTCATGAAATGATAGTTTTTCCGTTTGAAGGGCTCCAAGGAACAGCAGGGAAGGGATTTGAAAAAAAAAAAAAAGGTAAAGAAAAGAATATCAAAGGGAGGTAGACAAACTCTTTGCAAGTTGAAACTCTTTCTTCTCTGTCTTGCTCTTTTCTTGTCTCTTCCTGTTTCTGAGGAAATTGGCTTCCTCTGCCTCTTTTGGATGTCCATGCTCTTAACTCTTCCGCTGTTTTTTTTTTTTTTTTTACCTTTGAACTGCCAATGGTTAAAGGTGGTCCCATTGTCCAAAATAGCAAAGCCAATTGCTAGGACTGCTCAAGGTGAGGCCACCATCGGGAGACCCTGGTAATGATGTGTGTATCTGAAAAGGACATCGGTTAGCCTCTTTCCCACGGGCCTGCAGCATGAGTTGCCCTAGTAAATGCTTTTTGATCCATTGGATTGCAAATAAGGATGTAAAGACAATTGTGTGGACACAAAAAGAGAGTTCTAACTAGAGTCCACAAGCACTGATTTGAAAATTATGGCTTAGGGTTTGGCACGGTAGCCTAGTGGCTAAAGTCCTCACCTTGCACCAGCCAGGATCCCACATGGGTGCCTGGTTCTAATCCCAGCATCCCTGCTTCCCATCCAGCTCCCTGCCTGTGGTCTGGGAAAGCAGGAGAGCCTTGGTACCCTGCACCCATACGGGAGACCAGGCAGAAGTTTCTGGTTTTTGGCTTCGGGCCGACTCATTTCCAACCGTTGCAGCCACTCGGGGAGTGAATCAATGAACAGAAGATCTATCTTGCTGTCTCTTCTTCTCTCTGTATATCTGACTTTCCAAAAGAAGTAAATAAATATTTTTTTTTAAAAAGTAAATAAAAGTTATGATTTTCTCAGAAAACTACTAGCCCTAATACAGCTATTTTGGAAAAAGAGTCCACTTGAAATTCTTCCTGTATTGAGATACAATTTTAATACAATTTGTTCCAATATTTTCTACAAGTACATTTTATACCTGAGATCTGAGCACATGAAAAATATTATACCTTGGCTTTTTTCAAACATTTACTACATTTTAGGTTGGTGTTAATGTTTGAAAAGTTCAATGATTCCATTCAATGACATAATTATACCAAGACCAGCGCACTACCACAATATTAAATATTTAAACTTTAATAATTTTATGGCACTTAATATGTTATCAAATTTAACACCATAGCATTTTTGTAAAAAAATTTGAACTTCTGTCTTCAAAATATTTTGCTAGATTTTGGTCTGGAAGTTAATCTAAAATATAATCCTTACCCTGAAGATCACACAATTAAAAGAATCAACTATCCCAATTACAAAAATTCAGAGAAGAAAGGACAAAATCACAGCGGCTGCCACTTTTCTCCTAATGTAGGCAATCAGAATCTCGGGGGCAATGGTAAGGTTTCCTACTGGGTCTGCTTGCTCTAGCTTTATCCCCCCAATGTGTGCTCAGCATCATTACCAGTCATTTTCCTAAAACACATGGCAGCTTATGCCACTGGTCTGCATCAGGGTATCCAAAGGTTTAGTCATCAAGAGGGTTAAGCCCTAATCTATGTACATGGCTTTCCTGGTCCTTTGATCTAACCCAGTCTATTGTTGATACTCTAAGTTTCCAGGCGATTGTGTGTGCACATGCATGTGTACACACACACACACACACACACACACACACACACACACACACACACACACACACACACACACACACTTTGCTTTTAGTGAATCTTAAATGATCCAACCCTGAGCTCTCATCCATTGGATTCTTTATTCCCCAGTTAAATTAAAGTACATACTTTAACATGCTCTGGCTGACCAAAATCTTAGCGACTTTAAGATGGAACAAAATGTCACTCAGGGGCCCAGCGGCGTGCCCTAGCGGCTAAAGTCCTCGCCTTGAACGCCCTGGGATCCCATATGGGTGCTGGTTCTAAGCCCAGCTACTCCACTTCCCATCCAGCTCCCTCCTTGTGGCCTGGGAAGGCAGTTGAGGACGGCCCAAAGCCTTGGGACCCTGCACCCACATGGGAGACCTGGAACAGCTCCTGGCTTCGAATAGGCATAGCATTGGCCATTGTGCTCACTTGGGGAGTGAATCATCGGACGGAAGATCTTCCTCTCTGTCTCTCCTCCTCTCTATATATCTGACTTTCCAATAAATAAATAAATCTTTTAAAAAAAATGTTACTCTTGTCAAAAAGCCTTCCCAGAATTCCTCAATCTGAATTCTAAGTAATTTCTTGCATTCTTTTTTAAGATTTATTTATTTTTATTGGAAAGTCAAATATACAGAGAGGAGAGAGAGAGGAAGCTCTTCTGTCTGATGATTCACTCCCCAAGTGAGCGCAACAGCTGGAGCTGAGCCAATCCGAAGCCAGGAACCAGGAACCAGGAACCTCTTCCAGGTCTCCCATGCAGGTGCACAGTCCCAAGGCTTTGGGCCATCCTAGACTGCTTTCCCAGGCCACAAACAGGGAGCTGGATGGGAAGCAGGGCCAACGGGATTAGAACTGGCGCCCATATGGGATCTCGGCATATGCAAGGTGAGGACTATAACTACTATGCTATCGCACCGGGCCCAATTTCATCCATTCTTTAGCCTTGGGTAGTTACATTTCTGTCTACATAACGAGAATGTTCTGTTTCTGAAGTCCAAGTTAATAATTTCAGTAAATCCAAATGTGTATAAGATTTTTAACCCCCCCCCCCAGGGTAAAGGTCGACTTCCTCTTGCTGCATCATAAATGGCAACTAAAAGATCTGTTGCTAGACCTAGAAGCCTTTAAGGAAATTTTAGAATCTTAATGTAACTGTCGTATAAATGAGGAGAAGGAAGAATCTGTAATTATCTGTGATTTTTCCTTTTCTGATGGCCCTATAGCCTATCCTCCAAACCAGGCCAAAGATGCTAATCTTACTTTAATGGATGTTTCACCAAAAATTCAGTATTCCATGTTCAAGTTTTTATTGTAGGTTATCTTGTCCCTATTCCAAAATTTTCTAGTGATGAAGCAGATTGCTTTAATTGGAAAACATTCCCAGTTTGCAAGTGTGCCCTGGTCCCATATTGTTGTACGTGATGCCGTTGATTCCCTGGAAGATTTCATTTCCAAGAGCATCAAAAATAACCCAGGTTCATGATAGGGGAGGGGAAAAAAGGGAATTTAGAGATAATCCTCCAACTTCAGCTATCACTTACTGTGGCAAGGTACTGAGTTTATAAACAAACCAAAAAAGATCATATCACTTAAGAAACTAAAGTTGGACCCAGCGCAATAGTTTGTAGCTAATTTCTTGCTTTGCATGCCCCAGGATCCCATCTGGACAATGGTTCATGTCCTAGTTGCTCCACTTTTTTCCATCCAGCTCCTGCTTGTGGCCTGGAAAGCAGTCGAGGATGGCCCAAAGCCTTGGGATCCTGCACCTGCGTGGGAGACCTGGGATTCGGATTGGCTCAGCTCCAGCCATTATGGCCACTTGGGGCATGAACCAGTGGATGGAAGCTCACTCTCTCTCTGTAAATCTGCTTTTACAATAAAAATAAATAAATCTTTTTTAAAAAGTTATAAGTTCAGAGACATGAAGATGTATAAATTAAATGTGTAAAACGTTAGGCATTTTAAAAAGAGTTCTATCTTAACCAAACTGAAGCAAACATTTTTGGTTGGTCCATACAATCTTTTTTAAAAGGACTGATTATTGACAAGACTTATTTTTCACTGCCTGTCATCAAATGGAGTCATTTTTTCCCCCAGCTGCATAGTAGGGACAAGATAATGATGTTATTTGCTTATGGTTGAAGTAAGACTTAGCAGAATCACATTAAAATCATGATGATAAATGGTCATGTCTCACTAAGATTAGTCCTTCTGAATCTCCATGTAGGCTAGATTATCGTGAAATTTGATTATACATCTTTAAAACTGTATGTATTGTTAAATTGATTGAAGGAAATTAATAAAGCAATCAGTGAATGATACAGGCAATGCTTAAAGATGACACCTTTGATCAATTAAAATGAATTGCAAAACTAAAAATGCAAGAGTGGTTTCTCCTGTTGTAACTCATTACGCAACTTTGCTTCTTCCCTATAAATGTATATGATAAATGTATATGCACGAAATATCATACAATCATCTATATTTACACTTAATCTTTATGTAATGTATACTATGCATATTTTATTTTATATTTTGATGTTTCACCTATTATATAATTTATGTGAAACCTATAACACTTATAGCTTTCCATATAGACGTGTGCATTTCTAAAGACAGCTGATTTGCACAAAATTCACTCTATTTTTTGTCTGTTACTTATAGCAACAAAGGTGAAAAAACTGTCATTAATTACCAGCATTTAGGAAAGAAAAATTAAAACACATCCCATTTTATTCATGGACTGATAAATAACTGTCTAGCAATTTTTGACCAAAAGTATCCTGGACAAATAACAAATTACAGGATTTACTGACTTTGGAACCTAATCAACACATTTTTAAATCATTGGCCTATAACTCTAAATACATATCTGATCTATTACACTGAAGTTACTTGCAACTCCAAGTCATATATATATATAAAAAATCATGGATTAAAAAACATGATGGATAGATGATGGAATATGACTCAGCTGAGGTATGAAACCCTGTCTTGCAACAAAAAGCAAGGATCTAACTTGAGACCATTAGGTTTAGTGAAATAAACCAAATCCATAAAGACAAATATGTTTTTTTCTGACTTGTAGTAGGTTACAGAACACAAATGAAAATGTATGCGTGAAACGGACATGCTCAGATTGGATTATTATTTAGCCTTTGTCCATATATTTGAAGAACAATTGTCTTTCTACTTTCTATTTGTTGAACCCCTTATTCAGTGGAGGATTAAGCCTGTGGTTCAAAAGTGTATTATCACAAAAAATTGAAACAGGAAAAAAGGAAGAGAAGACAGGGAGGGCGGGAAGGATCATCAGGTGCTCAAAATTGTGTACATGAAATACATGTAATTTTTTAGATGAATAAATGAAAATGAAAGACAAACAGTGAGTAAACATGTCTAAGCAGTTGTTTTTCCAATTGAAATAAATGCTTGGGACTTCGAGTCTGAGGACATTATGTATTAACAGGGCTGTAGTCAAGACACCCAATGCTGTGGTCAACCTCAGCTTCCTTTCTGGAAGGAAACCTACGTGTGGTATGAAATTATTCTAAGAATTGAAAGAACTGATTAAGTGCCATGCACTGTACGCATGGTGCGTCACATAGTTTCAGTAAATATCTTCACCTGATATTACTACCAGAAGCTAAAGAAAGTAGTTTAGACAATGCTTCTATTTCCCACAGGAAATTCACCAACTAAGCTAGTCTAAACTCACGTACACAATGCCCAAATGTGCAAACCTCACTCACTGCCTCATTTTAATGTAAATACATCCCACCGTGGGAATTCTGAACATTTCCTTCATGCAAGTGGATTATTTTTTTCATGTGTGTTACCGCCATCAAATCATTTTTTTAAAGGACACTTTCCTTAATATTTTTCTTTATGATGACTTTTGGAAATGGAGACATACTGAAGCATTTTGGTAGTGACTTTTAGCACTCTATTTGATTTCTAAATGTTTTATGCCTTTCTAAAGGTCAGGTGCTGGGTCTATGCAATTCTCTTTGCAGCATCACAAACAATTGGCCACTTAGGAAATGCTTTCTTAGAATGATGAAGAGTTCCGTCTTTTATTAAGTGGCTTTACATCTGGGCACTGCAAATCCCGACATGCGATGTGCCCTTCTCCTTGCCACGTTAATTCAAACAATGAAGTCATTCCCCCCCTCCAAGCATGTGTGGCCGAAGGGTTTTCCCTGATGCCTCCCTGTATTTCTCCATCAAGTGAGGCTATTTTGCAAAAAGGATTCCAATTTTCCCTAACCTTTCTTATTCTGTCCCTTTTCTTAATTTTTTGTTTGAGCATTTTGCACTGACAATAGAAAAAAGAAACCATAGAGCAAGTTAAAAAAAAAAGAAAGGGTGAGGCACACAATTTTTTACCAAGTAGCAGTGAAAAGAAGCAGTGCTGGCCTCAGTCCAAAGGTCATACATATACAAGCTTTCTTATGGGAAAGGAATGTCAAAACCTGTTTGTCTTCTGGAGTGAATTTATAGCAGCAGACTACCAAAATTAACCGCAGCTGAATCATTCTGATTTTTTCAGGAGTGAAATTAGATTGATTACTTTTCCAGGGTTATCTGTTATCAGGTAAATAAAGCAATATTTTTTTACATAAATAATTTTGATCCAAATGTCATAGTGGTACAAAAAGATAAACAAAAGAGCCTGAGAGATCTAAGATCTTTCACGTAAAGAAGCATGAGATTAGCCATCCAATGGACTCTGCTGTATGATACGATATAAACTGAAAACATAGGGTCTTCGTTTCCTCAGTGTTCTTTCCTGATTATAACTGCAGGACTTACAACTGGATCGAGGGGTGGCTATTTAGAATTAGAAATTGTGAAAAAAATGCATAATTAAAAAAAATGTGTGCTGTGGGACAGCATTGTGGTACAGCACACTGGGGAGGTGCTTGTGATGTTGGCCAACGTCCCAGCCTCTCTTAAGATTACCCTGATAATATACCCGGGAATAGCACTTGGGTCCCTGTCACCCACCCAGGAGACCCAGATGGAGCCTTGGACACCTGCCTCTGATTTGGCCTCAGCATCAGTCATTGGAGTCATTTGGGAAGTGAACCAGCAGGTGCAAGATTCTCTGTTTCCCTCTCCCTCACTCTACCTTTCCAATAGATAAAACATCTTATAAAAATGTGTCCTCAACTCAGCTAAACATATCTAACATTCAGAGCAGAGAGGCAATTGGTTTTATGGAAAAGAAAATCAAGTTATTTGTTTTATTTATGACCCAGGCTTTTCAGTATAGTTTATTGTTTATATGCAATTAAATTATGTCTAATGAATTCAGTCAGTTGCAAAAGACAAATATCACGTTTTCCCCAGGTTGTGCTAAATTCAGAGTATAAAATATATGAGCAAAATCCATGTTTAGATATTTGATTATTTGCTTATAGTCCTATCTCTACCCTTAGGTAATAATGGTATTTTTAGTCACTACTGATTGAATTCTTTATTTAACTGAAGGACACATTCGTGATTATAAAGAAAGTTGGAAGCATGCTGTTGTAAAAATTAAGAGGGGACCTGTGTGGTGACACATGAGGCCAATCCAATGCCCTGTGGCACTGGCATCCCAAATAGATGCTGGTCCACATTGCAGCTGTTGCACTTCAGAGCTAGCTCTCTTATGACCTGGGGAAGCGCAGTGGGTGGCCCAGATCCTTGGGCACTGTACCCATCAGTGACACCCTAGCTCCTAGCTTCAGATCAGCTTAGCTCTGGCTCTTGCAGTCATTTGGGAAGTGAACCAGCAAATGGAACAATGTCATCTCTCCTCTTTTCTCTGTAAATAGCTTCTAAATAAAAATCAACTTAAAAATAAAGAAATGTAAGAATTAAAAATGCACTTATCTCTCATATCTTCCCAATAGAACGAAGCATGAATAACAGTGGACACTTACGCTCCAGTTTTGATTTCACTATTAAAGGTCTCATTTATTGGCAGAATTTTAGTACAATACCTTAGTTTTCACTTAATAATCACATAAAAGTATCAATACGTATATCATGAATATCTTATCATGCCATCACTAGCACTATAAAGGGTTAAGGTTAGTTAGCATTTGGATCACACATGATTCAATGGCCCTGTTTCAGAAGTAAATAACTTAAGATTAAGAGAAGTTAATGATTTCCCTAAGCCCCAAACCACTGTTACTTTGTGAGTGCAATATCTTGATATCTTTACCTAATGGAGTATTACACCTGTGAAAAATGGCCAAAAAAAATTCTCACAAGGTGATTTTATTGGTGATAATAATGAAAACATTCTTTTGATTTTACCATGGGGGATGGAGAAGGGCAATGTACTCAAAAATGAGTTTTTTTTTTTAATGGTGACCTTAAAATGTCTCCCCAAACGATTTTTATTCCATTTTAAATAACTAATGGTAGTTGAGGATTTTCATAATGAAATTCAAGCAAAAAAAAATCAAATAATATCTGATTATAGGACAGGTAACACAAAATAACAAAAAGACAATTTGTATCTAGGGCATTTAAAACAAACATAATGGAACAGAACTTCTGAAGCATCTTGCAGCCATGTGCCTCCCATTCTGAGCCTCACAAATATATCCTCAGTCTACTGGGTCTGGGGAGAAACCATAGGGTACAGGATTCCTATCACCTGTCACTGTCCTCTTCCCAGGACCTGGAGGAATGAAAACCTCCAGCAAAAACCCTATATAGATATTAGCTTGTGAATCTCCAGTTTTGTAACAGGCATATTCTCAATCTCAACGAGTTTTCTAAGAAAGGGGGGTAGGTGGGAGTTATGGAGAAAGGGAAGGGAAAGGAAGGGAAGACAGAGAAAGGAGGTGGGATTGGGGAAGTATTTCAAAGTAAGTGTTTGGTATGTATAAATCCATTCTCCTACTAATGACTTTCATTTATTTCAGAAATTTCAATGTGGTAAAAATAAAGTATACATATTCCCAGAAAGTTAAGCAGTATGTTCAGATTTTTCTGATTTCCTAGATTCTCAAAGCATAAATAACCACCCAAAGAACTACCATCTACTATGTACTTGGCTTCTTTCAAATGCAGATGTGGCTTCAGCTGGAAAGCATACGCCCTGTAATGAAGTAAAAGTGGCTGCTCTATGATCATGATTAAAATCACATCTTGTTATCAGGCTAAATATGTGGAGCAGGGATGACTGTTTTTAAACTGACTTCTTTCCAGAAATATAACTAGCTTCCTTTTGCTTCTATTGAGAAAAAAAAAGTCAATAGTACAAAAGTATCTTCCCTGCAAACTTAGCACTATGACAACTCTTAAAAGAATAAATAGGGGTACTTGCCATGACCCCGAGAGCTAGTCAAGGAACATGGCTCATGGGATTGACCAGAGATTTGAAATATGGTCGTTTAATTTTCTACTAAGGAGTGAATGTTTGAAGATCTGTCTTTTTTTTCATGATTATTTCTGTGAATTCAGGTTGCTTGGCAATCTTATTGTTTTAAGTGGAATGAGACTTCGGGGGCCGGGGGGAATCAAGAAAGTGGTAAGATGATACTAGTAATTTATATATGAGCTAAATGCTTAATAATAAGTAGGGAGAAAGCAAAGATTCCACAAAGAAGGTGATATTAGAGCTTCATTTCAAACATACTGGAGTTTACAAGTTAGACAAGGTGGATTAGTCTAGATCTCTGCAATTTGCAATGCCCAGGCTTACAAACTGAAGCTTTGCTTATGGCTAGATGTAAGTGGCTAATTTCTATGAGGCTCAAATCTCCATATGACTCTAACACTCTACTGCCCCTTTTGAGTGGAATCGGCTATGGGGAGCTCTCTAGCACAAAACTATCACACAGCACTGTAATTACGTTTAGATGTCCCCGACACTCAAAGGCAGACACATATTTAAACCGTACTGCATTAGGGTCTCAGACTTTATACAAAGCAAAGGCCTTGCAGGAGTTCCTTCTTGGCAGTTCCTAAAATACAAAATGTTGAGCATTATGAAAGCTCAGAATTCTCCATGTTATGCATCATCAGTTCTGATAGGCTTCGGTGGCCTGTGTTAGTACATAAATTTGCTTCATCATGGCTCTTTTCTGAAACACAGCTTCCACCATGCCTTGGGGAGCTTATCTGTACAGACCCTTTCTCCTCAGGCTCCCCCTTCCCTGGTCTAGGATCCATTCCTGGAGATAGGATCAGAGATATGCGCACTCATAAACCTGCATCCTTCCAGCATGTTCCATTTTAGGGTACAGTAGTATTTTTATTCCTGTTTCCTTTTATAATGAAAAATAAAATCCAAGAAAAGATCATGGGCTTGGTGTCAGGCATGTGTATTGGTGTCTTAACGGTAGTTTTCTGTTTGACTCTGGCTGAATTGGCTCCTTTAGACCTGAGAATGATAATTCTTGCTCTATAGGAGGTAATAAGCATCAAATAAGATGCACCAAATAGGCACTCAAAATATAGTAGCCCTAAAGATGCTTAAGAAATTATGAACAGGTTCCATATTAGTTGACCAGCTTCCACGTCATTTCTACAGAGGTGAACAAATTTTTCTATGCTACTTGTATCTAAATATCAACATTAATTGGATAGCTCCTTAATTGGATATTTCCTAACAGCTACGTCTTCATGGATCATGTGAGCACAGATGCCTAACCAAGAGTTTTTATATTATTTAGGTAAGGCACATCTTGTTGGAATCAATTTGTTCAATATTGACTGAACATTGACTAAAGCCCAAATATTGAAGTCTCATGCTAATAAGGAGTATATTTTATCTAGAAGAGACAGGCCCAGAGCTTACAATTTATTGTCTTCTCGATATTAACCACTACTGATAAAATATGAATGAGTGTATAATCAGCAATCGAATTTTAGGTTAAGTAAAATGTCTTTTTAAAATACGTATTTTTTTTTTGAAAGGGTGACAGAAAGGGAAAGACAGTGAGAAATTGATCTTCCATCCACTGATTCACTCCCCAACCCTGCAACAGCTAGAGCTGAATCAGGTCAAGAGGAGAAGCCGGTGATGCCATCCAAGCTTCTAGCACATGGATATCAGGGACCCAAGTATTGGCCCATCATCCACTGCCTTCCCAGATACATCAGTCAAAAGCAGAAAAAAAAGATATTAGACATGGGTGGAGACAGGGAAGTATAACTGATCATGCCAAAATACCCATCCCTAACTTAAAATCTCTCCTATTCTGCTTTCTTGGGACGTGCACTATGCTTCAGTGTATTTGAGTGGCCACCTGTAATGTTGGTATCCTGTAGGAACACTGATTCTAGTTCTGGCTGCTCTACTTTGGATGTATTTCTCTGATGTTTCTGGGAAGGAAGTGAACGATGACTCAAGTTCTTGGGCTCTGACACCCATACAGGAGACCTGAATGGCAGGCCAGGATCCTGGTTCCAACCTACCCTAGTCAAAGCTGTTACAGCTATTTTGGGAGTAGACCAGTGGCTGGAAGATCTCTCATGCAGTCCCTCCCATGGGAAACCTACCTTTCAACTAAATCTTTGAAAGATCTACCAACTTGCTTTCTGGGCAGGCATTTGGGGCAGTCGCTAAAAGTGTATGGAGAATTTCATGCTCTACTGAGTGGCCAGATACGAGTCCTGGCTTGTCGCTGTGTTCCAGCTTCCTGCCAACACACACGCTAGAGAACAGCAGTTGATGACCGAAGTTGTTTGACTCCTTTCACATGTGTAGGAAATCTAGATTGTTTTGCCTCCTATCTTTGACTTGGCCCAGCAATAGTTGTTGAGAACATTTATGGAGTAAATTCAAGGGGGAGGTCAATCTCTTACTCATCGTCTGTCTGTGCCTTCAACTGAATTTTCTCTGGAGTCAATATGGTGTTATAGGACAGGCCTTCCAAAAATGTCATGGAAGTGTCCGTTACCACTTCCTGTGAACTTTTGGAAAGCCCCACTATGGTTTACGGTGACCCATACATTTGGAGAACCTACTTTAAAAATGGATCCTTCTATTACTCTGATATACACTATGAATGCTGCTGACACCAGTCTCAGAATAAACTTGAAGGTGTATTCTCGTTCACTTACACTTGCTATCTCAGAGCGGGGAGCCCCAGGGAGTTTAAGGTGGCTACCAAGGACCAGTTACAGCTAACATGAGTTAAACTGAACTGCTAGCAAGTTTGGGGGGCTTTGACTCTCTGCTAAGTACACTGATGACTATGACTGTAACTGTGACATTGGTCTACAGGGAGGTCCTCACCTCACACAGTAAGAGATGGGAACCACTATTCAATCACACCCCCAAATTATGCCATGCATGGAATTCCAGGGCTTCAATTTTGGGGATCTTGTTGTATTTACGTACAATATGAGGATACAAGAGATAACTCTTAGTGTTCTCTGGGAGGTATTCTAGAACAAAAATGAAAGGCAAAAGACTCAACATACAATTCAGGAATAATATACAAGAGTGTTAAAAAAAATGAAAATCACAACTAAAGATAAGTTCGCTTCAGTGGTAATTTTTTGAAGTCCATGCAGACAAAAGATTTCCCAAAGGTTCATAGAAAATGTATTACCAGAAAGTGTGTAGATGTCACTTTTTTAGCCCAGACATTTCTTAATTCTTAATTCTCTTTTCCACAACTTTCTTATAAGTTTCATAGTACTGAGAAAAGATGGCAGAATGACAAATAGTATTTCTTCCAAGAAGTTGTGCTATGAATAACTTATGCAACTATTTAATTATGCATTTTGCCAATCAACTTAGCTATAGAAAACCATATTCTATCCCGTCACATGTGTACACGCGTAGAACATCTCTAACAATGTAAAGCTCACATTTTAACTGACCTTTTTGGAAATTCTACATGAATCACTCTTCGGTCACTTGAATTTTTAAGATTCTGTTATCAGTGAGCCAACCTTTCAACTTGCCTAAAAGTTATTTTGCACCTTCTTTCCTGCAAGGCATTATTCCAACCACTTAGCAAATATCAATTCCATCTAGTCAGGTCATAATTATGGTGCCCGTGGCTGTCATCCTAGCATACACTACAGTCCACAGGGGTAAATACTTGAATGTGCAAAGTTCATTCACATAATTATGCATAGCTGGCTATAATAAACAGAATGTTATAAAGAAAATATGGATGTACCACAAACTGTAGATACACTGATCATGAATAAATAAAATGCTCACAAGACTGAATACATATAAAAATTAGGTTGAAAATCGCTTTACCTACTATTGTATTTAGTTTTCACATCATTTTACCTGTCCCTTGAAACTGAAGAAAAATTTTCTGCTATTGATGAAATGACTTGAGACTATATAACATACAGATGGAATAACAAAGGCTTAATCACATGCCAGTACTTCCATCGTTGCAGGGGTTAGTGTCGAGCGGGCTTCCCAGGCTTACTGGAAGACAGGATGTGCACCCATGGCAAGACGGTGAATCAGGAGGCAAGGGAGGCTTACTGGTGAAACAACTGAGGTCTTAGAGAAGTAATCTTGTGAGGAAGAAGGGATCAGCTGAAAAAATGACATGAAAAACATATTCCTCTGGAGCTATTTAAAATATTGATCTAAGGAGAAGAGGATTTAAACCAACTCTCTCTGCCTGTGGATTCCAAGAGCTCTCTGGCTGGAATATTTTGCAATATTCTTTTAAGATATCAAATGCTAAGTCTGTTCCATGGGGCAGGGATGAGGAGGTGCGGGGGGAAGAACTCGTGGAGAGAGAGAGAGAGAGAGAGAGAAAGAGAGAGAGAGAGAGAGAGAGAGAACCTTGTTTCCACCGACATGAAAAGGACAAGAAATTGGATCACCCCAGGTAGGCATCACGCACAGGCAGTAGTGGGTTTGGTTCTTAGAAAGCTCATCTTTGAGGAGAAATCCCAGATCCAGTGTTTATTTTTATGTAAACATTTGGAAAAATGTCTGGAGTGAAGGCATTAAAAAAAAAAAAAAACCTCTGCTGCAAATAACCAGTCTTACAAAATGAAGCCATTTAAATTCTTGGAGAAAAAAAAAACTTACACAAAACTTAAGGTTTCCTATTGGCCTTGGGCAGTCTAGCCCAATATCCACAATTTAAACTACTGGGCTTGAACCGGCCAGAAAGCTCTTATTCAGAACTGAATGAGATCATGTACCCAAATCCCCAGACTGATCCCACGAAATTTCAAACATTATATGCAAGACTAAACACTCCATATAGGATTAAGTACATGCGCTACCCCACCCAATCTCAACTCCTCCAACACCCAAATTAAGAACAAATTGGCACAAGTCAGAAAAAACAAACGATTCGAATCTCTGGGAGTCATTGTCAGTGTTTTGTTTGTCAGTCTTTACAAAGGGACAAGATGTTATACTTAATTATTTGGAAATCTTAGAACTGCATTGGATTGAGTCTTCCAAGTTTGACAAGCCAGGAGGTTGTCTCTCCTTCTTAGCATCTTTCTTGCTCCTCTTGAGTTAAGCAACTTCTCAGTATGTGGTGGCTGTTCGGGTAACATGGCAATGGGAGTGAGAGACACAGTAACACTCCACAGCCTTAGGCCACAATAGTACATGGCCATGACCCTTACCTTGGGTATCTGTTCTTCCGTGAACCCATCTCTCTTTATTTACATCACTCATACAGGACCTATATGGATATTTTTTTCAATAAGCATGCTCAATCAAGCAGGAGATGTGCTTCACGAATTATATTTCCATTCATTTGTTAAAGAAACTGAGTGTGAAATTAAAGAAAACATATTTCAATCTTAAGCATGCAGGGAAGCAGTAAAAAGATTTCTGAAAGCAATAAAGTACAAGGAGAAAAGACAACACTGCTAATAAAGGTGTAGCTTCCAACACAGAGATGAACAAGGCCAATTCTTTATTGCCAGAAATGTTAGACAAAGAAGAAATGAAAGAATCCGTGTCAATGTAATTTAAACTGAGCAGAAACAGGGCTGGGCACAACAGCCTCGTGGTTAAATCCTCACCTTGCAGCCACTGGGATCTCATATGGGTCCCAGTTCATGTCCCAGCTGCTCTACTTGCCATCCAGCTTCCTACCTGTGGCCTGACAAAGTAGCAGAGGATGGCCTAATGCTTTGGGACCCTGCACCTGCTTGGGAGAACCAGAGGAAGCTCCTGACTTTTGGCTCTATTTCAGGTCAGCTCTAGATGTTGCAGCCACTGGGGGAATAAATCAGTGGACAAAAGATCTTTCTGTCTTTCCTTCTTTCTGTAGTTCTGCCTTTCCAATAAAAATAAATCTTAAAAAAAAAAAGGAGTGGAAATATTTTGAAAATCCTAACTTTCCCATAGCCATAGTCACTGCAGTTCTCGGATTTAGAATGGGCTAATGTGAGATTTTGAATAAATTCCTTTCTCAGAAAGCCCAGCCATTTATCTTTTTGTGGTTTTGTTCCTCTTCTTTTAAACAACAAGCTATTCGAGTGATATGACGGTAAGTATTCCTTTCCCAAGTTTTTCTTTTGCTAGAATTGTCACAGGCAGTTTAACTTTGCCATGAGAAAATGAACCTTAATATTCTATTCAAAATGGACCATCATCACCACGAACATGTTATAAATACAAATTGTAAGGCTCTAGCTCAGACTAGCTAAATGAGAATTTTCTGGGCTTGGGGACCAGTATCCAGGGTTGTGACAACTCTCTTGCTACTTCCTACACTGCCCACCTTCAGAGTTCTTCCTCCCTTTCTGTAATCAGTGCAGACTGAGTCAACATTTCACCTTATTCCACAAAAGTTCTTCCTCTAATGGAATGTACCACACTGGCCTTTTAAGTGCAATCCCCAAAATGGAAAGACACTGGAAGTCAAAGATGGAGAGAAGCCCAAGTGCCAGACAGACAAGAATGACCTTGCCCAGCTAAACTGTTGTGTCTGCCTTCTGTCTAGAGGCACCAGAACTTAACAGAGAATAAACTAAGAGAAGGAAAAAAAATACTGTAACTCAATAATCTTTAAAGCTTGGAATAATTTTATATTGAGCAATCATCAGTGTGGTTTCAGCCAGCATCTGTCTGTGTTCCACCAAGTTTCAGTCTGACTTTCACTCCCTTGAGTAATCAGCCCATAAACAAGCAGATTAGGAGTCAACAAAAAAAAATCCATTTTCTATCTCAGGCTTACTGTGTCTACACATCAAAATACAGCATAAAACAGAAATGTTTCACCATCATCAGCGTAACAGACAGAATTTCAGATAAACGGGTGGGCTTTCTTCTATGTCTGAGTTCAAATTCTCAATCTAATCACTCCTGGCTATTTGAAATATGGCAACCGACTCTCTGTAGGACTCTGATCCATTCAACAAGTGCGTTTTAAGGATGCATTAGGTAACAATGATACATATACAAATACTGCAGACACAGTAAACAGGAGCTCTGATGTCATAATAAACTTCCCAGAGGAAGAAAGAACACATAAACATAGCATATATACTCTACGGAATAAAACAAAACAGGATGGAGGACATGTAAAGGGGGAAGTATGTCTGTAAACAGTAGTAGTAGTAACACTATAGAGCTGAATAAAATGAAAAATGGGAAATGTGGGAGTGTCTGCAGGAAGGACTTACCGAAGGAAAGAGCAGGTGCAGAATACGTGGGACAACAGTGAGTTGATATCTAGTCACTGCAGCACCAAGAAGGCCAGAGCGGTGAAGATGTTACAGAGAAAGAAACAGGAAAAGACCATTTGAAGATGGAACCAGGAGCCAGATCACATGGGAGCTGTAAGATCATGTTTGTAAGTATGAAAAAAGTCCACTGGAATTGTTTAATGTGAAAAATGAGAGGATCTGACTTAAGTCATTACAGGTTCAGTATAAAAATTTCCTGTGGAATTTATCTGAAAAGGGGGAGTTGGATCATGGGCAATAAAGGAGTGACACTATGGAAAGGTGATGGTGAACAGAAAGATGTTGGGGTGATGGATGGACAGGTAGAAAATTTTTAGGGAGAGGAAATAATTTATAAACATAATTAAACATCATTGCAAAGTTTTTGACAGTGGTAATGAATTTTACAGAAATAAGGAGCTCAGGATGAAGAATGTAGTTGGGTAAATACAAGAGTTGCTCATCAAAATAGGTTACTTGCAGTGGATAACTTCTGCAAAGCAGAGTGACTGGTGCTTTGGTATAGCAGTTGCTTCATCCTTTAGAATCTAAACACATGTCCTTATTTTTAATTTTATAGATTTAGAAAGAGGTTTGCAGTGATCAATTATGAATGATTTTATAAAAAGAGAGGAAGAGAGAGAATGCAACCACCCCATAATTTCTTCTGTCAAGTATAGGTTTTCACATTATTGTTGCACTTTAACCAAATCAGAAGAAAAAGAATTCGAAATGAACAAATCTCTTCATTATTGACAAGTGATTAATTAAGAGGTCATGAACTTTGAGAATCTATCTCGTCCTCCACCATGAAGTGCATGTAAATGCACTTTGAATATTATTTGAAGGACTTTGTAGCATCCTTCCTAGACAGATGAATTGGCGATCCTTCATCTAAATGAAGAAAAACCAGCTGCTTGTGGCATGGACATAATTCAGGCATAACACAAGTTGGCTAAGGTGCTGTTTATCAAAGAAAAGTTGAGACCAGATCTTCAGTGAATTTATAGTTTTAGCAGCATTGCAGTCTGCCCATGCAGTAGATGCAACAATGTCCAATTATACTAGTCAAGAAAAGAAAGAAGCAAAGAAGGAATGTTGGGGGAGAGAAAGAGAGAAAGATTGAATGAATAATCTGGACATTTCTATACACATTATTTAGAAAAAAACAATGCTGAAAGAGATGGAAAGATTTCATTCTCACAACTCGAGTCAGAGAGATGCAAGCATGGACCAGTTTCTTAGCCACGGTGGGTGATAATCTTAGGTAAGCATCCCTGCCTCTCCTTTTAGTTGTCTTCTCTGGAAAATGGGGTTCATGACCGTGTGTGCCTAAGTCATTTTGAGGAGAACTTAATGAATGAAAAACGTTTAGCACAGCCTGGTATGTAAGCATCTTTCAATGAGATTTTTTTATCAACAACAAAGAGCTCTGGTTTATTTAAGATAATACTTCCTAGACAGTGCCACGCTTCAAAATCATTCAGAAAATAAGCCAAAGTAGAAAGTCAAAGACCAGTTGAAGATGTTAGAATGATATATGATAATTGAAAAACACTTGAGATTTACAAGTCAAAAAGCTTGGAGTAAAAATGTAAGATTTATTAATCTAGCATTGTTTCCATTACCCTGAAAGGAATATGAATATTAATACAGAGCTTCAGCTACTAGAAAATGTTTCTAGAGATAACTAGAAAACAGAAAGTAAAATTCTGTGCTTTTCTTGGACCATACATTTGACTTAACAGTTTTATTCCTGTTTTTAATGCTTAATTTCTAATTTTCTTCTCAGTATTTCTGTTTCCATGTTGCATATGAGTGGCTTTAAACCTATCCTCTGGGCCCACCACTATGACCTAATGGCTAAATCCTCACCTTACATAGGCTGGGATCTCATACAAGTGCCACTTCATGTCCCAGCTGCTCCACTTCCCATCCTACTCCCTGCTTGTGTCCTGGGAAAGCAATAAAGGATGGCCCAAGGTCTTGGGACTCTGCATTCATGTGGGAAATTCAGAAGTTTCTCGCTCCTGGCTTAGCATCAGCTCAGCCCTGGCTATTGCAGCCACTTGGGGAGTGAGACGGCAAATGGAAGATCTTTCTCTCCTGTCTCTCCTTCTCTCTGTAGATACACCTTTCTAGTAAAAAAAAATAAATAAATAAAATAATAATAATAAATCTTTTAAAATATCTATTACATCCAAGCAACCCATACCTTTTATAAAGCTATTTTTTTTATCAACAATGCCCTTTGTCTATTTACAAGAAATATGTGTTTGCCAGCAAGCTATACTGTCCCCCAACCCCTGACACACATATACAAACAATAATAAAAGAAATTTCTGGATATGGCTGAACTATTACTTCATGTGCAAATTTACCAGAACACTTTTCTCAAGTAAATATTAATTTAAGCATAATAAAATATTGTACACACAGCTGAAAGGTGTTATGACCTATAATGGCACAATGTCAATTAGCACTTAATTAACATGTGCTATCGTAGCGATCATTTGCAAACATCTATAAACAGCTGGACTGTCACCCTGGGGACAGTTTGGACTACCCATGACTTCCCGAACAACCTGCAGAGTCCTTATTTTCAAATGTAGGGTCTGCCCTCAGCAATGCATGGATTTTGGGTAGATTTGCCCACTGAATCAGAAATTCAACTAAGAGGTTGGAAACAAGTTTCTATCTAGGACTCACAAATACATCTATTTCTCATTAAATCTATGGAAGGCAAAGGTATGGTAGTGGAGGGAGAAGTTGGATGAGAATAGTGGCCCTATGTATTAAACGGGTTAGCTTGTCTAAATATTTAAAGTCCCAGACATCATTGCAAAGCAAAGCTGAAACCAGCAATTGAAAGGATTCCCCTGAAATAATGAGCCACCCTGATCCTATTGTGATAAACAAGTTCAAGTCAAGGAGCATTCCTCCTTTACCATAAAAAATTTCTAAAACAAACATTGCTTATGTCAACCTAAGAACTACACCCAAGAATTGTTATTCTTTCTTTATGTAGATTAATGGTTTGTAGTTACCCAAATTCACTTGGACTTCTCTTTCCTTTTTAATTTATTCATATGACTCTACAGAGAAAAAACTCATAGCTGTACTGCAGACTGAAGACAGTGCATCCCAGGAACAACCCCTTCTAGGAACAACTCATTTAGGGAGCTCAAGTGGCCAAAGCTAAATTTAGCCCAGAAAATTAAGAACATTTTCTCTGAAATAACACGCTCCAAAGCTAAGACTAATCCATGTTTGTGGTGGAGTATTAGGCTTTTGCAAATGTCTCAAATGAACACCTTAGGCTTCCCCATGCTCTTGCTTCTAACGGACAACAGGTGATTTCATTCATTTCTGAAGGCTGGTCAGTTCTCTTTCCGCATTCTTTGGGAATTCAACAATGCCTGTGAGTCATCAAAACCCATTACCGAAAGTGAACACGGAATTTAATTTCTTAGAGACTGTTAAGGATATATAGCACACACCTTTGCTTTCTAAAACTCTGGATATAATTTGTATATAGGCAAAGGATGGCATAACTGAACTTTTAAGGTGACTATTCTGTGTTCTTGAAATTTAGGCATCCAAGATTTGGCCTACTCAGTCACTTTTGAAAAACAGGAATGCAATGGTCATATGGGGGAGTGGGGAGAGAAGGGATTTTTTTTCATAAAATTTGATTACTTTAAAATATAGCAAGTTCTGGCTGGCATCATGACACAGTATTTTAAGCTGTTCTACATCCGCAGGGGCCCAGGTTTAAGTTCCAGCTGTTCCACTTCTGATCCTGTCCCCTCTCAAGTGCTGGAGGGCTCAAGTACTTGGTCCTCTGCCATCCACATAGAAAACCCATACAAAGCTCCCGAGTCCCGGCTTCGACCTGGCCCAACCTCAGCCTTTGGGCAATCACTTTATGTCCCTTCCTGTCAGTCTTGCAAATATATATATATTTTTAAAGAAGTACAGTGTTGCTTTCAGTTAACATCAGGATTTCAAATTATTAAAAGGAATAGGCATCAATGTCAGTCTGTTGGACATAGGTTGGCTGGCCTTCACTTCTACAGTCATATCTGCATTAAGTAAGCACTTTCCAGACCTTTTGTGAGAAACCAAGGAGGTTGTTAAAACCTGCAAGTGTAAACCTCATTGACGGAAGGTCCACACCCTGGCCTGAGTTTTAAGGCCTTATCTCTGACTTCCTGAAGGGGGTGGAGGTCTCCTGGCCACGCTTCTGTGTTTAACTTTAGAATTACTCCTTGCTCACCTATAATTTTCTGTCATCCACTAGGAAATTATTTTTGGCCAAGGAGCAAATTATTTGGAATATTGGGTAAAATAAGACTTGAAGACTGTTTCAAATACCATTCTCTTCCTCAAATTGCACTTCCTGTCCTACAGCTATGAGTTTCTTTGTAAGCCAACTCTCCACAATGAGAGAAAAATGGAGGGAAAGTAACCCTTCTTCCGTCTTTGCTGCCAGAGGCCCTGTCCTGCTCAGTCCCTCGGCCATAATAGCTTGGCTTCTTCAGGAACTCCTGACTTCTTCACACATTTGGCAAGGTGTGCTGGTTTTTCACTGATAATGGGCATAACTCATTATTAAACAATTTCCATCCTAACTTTCTCCCTCCCATAGCTCAGTATGATGTCATTAACACCAAGGAGTCTAATATTCTTGCATTATGAGTAAGAAAACAATCTCTGGGGGCCTGGCGCGATGGCTCCACTGACCAATCCTCCCCTCTTCAAGCACTGGGATTCCAAATGAGTGCCTGTTCCTGTCCTGGCGGCTCCATTTCCCATCCAGCTCCCTGCTTGTGGCCTGGGAAAGCAGTCGAGGATGGCACAAAGCCTTGGGACCCTGCACCCACATGGGAGAACCAGAGAAAGCAGCTCCTGGCTCCTGGCTTTGAATCTGTTCAGCTCTCGCCATTGTGATAGTTCAGAGAGTGAACCACAAGACGGATGATCTTTCTCTGTGTATCTCATTCTCACTGTAAATTTACTTTTTCAACAAAAGTAAATAAATCTTAAAGAAAAAAAAAAAGGAAGGAACAAACACATTCTCTGGTATTGATGTGAGGGGAATCCCAAACCACACCTAACTCAGAACATGTTGTAATTCTAGGCTTGGGGTATGAGATTGGCTTTTGGTTCATCTAGAGGTCCCTTTATGTCATATTAAGGAGTATGAGAGAGAACACTTCCATGAAGAGAAAGGTCAGGGATTTGCTCTTGGGAGACAGAGAAATCTTGATGTTAGTTTCCATTCTTCCTACCGAGGTGGAGGCCACAGTCTCACTGTTAGAGGCTTGCCTGTCTGGGTGGTGCTTTATCTTGGGGACAGGTCACAAAGCCAGAGGCCAGCTTCACTCGACTCCGTAGTACATGCACAGAACAGACACTTTTCTCTTGCTCCTACTCATTGTCTAAATCTCAGTATAATCTCACCCGTGGGCCCCAAAGTCCTCCTTCTTTGGCATTTGCTTTTCCTGGTGCTGTGTGACATTTTATAACCATAAAGATTCTGACCTGTCAATGTCATTCAATTATTCATATATTTCATCAGATTCTACAAACCCAAGAGTAGCATTAGTTGGGCAAGCTTGATGTCGATTCGTTCCTTTGCTCTCTGTCCTAAACAGCTATTGATCCCACAAAACACCATGCACTTGGCTGTGGGTTAGACGGAAAAGCTCCTGTTAGTGGTCTTTACTGAACGTGCAACAGCCGGGCTTTGTAAAATGTATCTCAAATGCCGCCTTCTCCAGGAAGCCTTACAGCGCTTCACCCCACTTCAATCTGAATTGTGTGTCTCATGTACCCTATGCCAACCTTTCTCCTGCTGCATCCCTCCCCCCTTTCCTGGGGGGAGGGGCCCTCTGATGGTTACCAACGATGGCGCTAATTCCTCAACCCAAGGCTCTTCCAACATCATTTTCAGCGACTGCCACAGAAGAACCCTTCAGCCTCACGACCGACAAACTGAATCAAGGTGTGAAAAATCAATTTGTGTTCTCAAATCACGTAGAATCAAATCCATTAATATATTTATGATGCCTTCAATAAAACTGTAGGACTACTTCTAAATGCATTTAAATAGTGAGGACATCTTCACATTTTCCTCTGAAAGAGAATACAGATAACATTAAAATAAATGGACACAAGTCTTAAATTAATGATGGCCCTGGGCTCAATGCTGTAGCCTAGTAGCTCCATCATCACTTTGCATCTGCTGGGATCCCATGTGGGTGCCGGTTCACATCCTGGCTTCTCCACTTAGCATCTAGCTCCCTGCTTGTAGTCTGGAAAAGCAGAGAATGGCCCAAGGCTAACGACCCTGCACCCCAATGGGAGACCTGGAAGACGCTTCTGGCTTCAGATTGGCTCAGCTCTGGCCATTATGGCCACTTGGTGAGTGTCCAAGTAGACGTAAGATCTTTTGTTCAGTCTGTCACCTCGTCCCTCTCTGCACTCTGCATCTGCCTTGCTATTATGGCGAGAAACCAATACAACACAATCACAGATAGAATTTTAGCTTCGTTACACAAACCTAGACCTTACATCTCAATGTCTCAAGTCACACAAAAAATAAAAATGACAAGGTCCATGTCCTCTCTGGTTGCTGTCACTAACCATTTTCCCCCGTTATAAACAGGGACACTCCACAAGTATTTGGAATATAATTACAATGAAGCACATTCAGTCTGCTGGTGACATCTGCAGAGCACAGCAATGGGAGCTTGGAGGAACGCAGGAATGCGGAGGCAGGAGCCGTACAAGGGGGAGTTCCTGCAACTCCAAGCAAACAGCCTGCAGAGTGTGTATATTTCATGAAAATCACAGCCTCTGGAAATGACATTCTGAAAGATACACAGATGTATTTAAAGAAAGAATGTAAACAGCAATGTTTCTGTTCCCAGTGTACAAGTGCTTCTCCCATAACAATAACTAGCATATTTAATGCCGAGCGACAAATCCAAGCCCCCTGGCTGATGTAGCATCCCTGTGTGTCATTCTCCTTAAGGACAGCCCTGTTGATGGTGTCCCTTCCTCCCCTCTCGCCTTAAAGAACACTTAACCTGCTCGGAAGACACATCTCTGTTTTTCAGTTGCATACTTCTAGGCCACTGCCAGATATATTATATCCTGATGTGTTTGTATAAAAGAAAATAAAAAGAAATCCAAGCACAAGATTATTTTCTCAGTGAATGTCAAAAATGCATGCAGCCATAGCCAGGCAGAAAGGGAGGGAGGAGGAGGAGGGAAAGCTAAGGCTGTTTGTGCTACTGCCCGTGTGCCCGCTATGAATGGGGAAACGGGCGGAAGGCTGAAAAAGTCATCCACTCATCAATTCATTCATTTCTTTCATTTAAGCAGAATTCAGTTACTGCCTGCAGCTTTTATAAACACCCCTTAGTTAAATCTATTTTAATTAAAATTTGAGTAAAAAAAAAAAAAGAACGGACCATATTATGCCTACATTTAACTACATTTAAGTACAATCTAAGAAATGTGACTGCAGAAATGTCAGAAGCCCAAATACAGCATGGTTTCACAGACATTCTAACAGCCAAAGAACAGTATGAGAATCTCAGGTTCTTGGAAACATAAAAGATTACATATATATGTATATACACACATATATTATATATGTATTATGTGTCTATATACATATATATGTCTATATATAATCTTTTATGTATATATATATGAAGTTTCACAAATCTTTTCTTGTTTATTCAAACACTGGAGAAAGAACAAAGAATTTGAAAATAATAAAATTCTAAGTGTGAGACCTAGGCCTGTGTCATTTACTTTATGGAGCTGAAATGCACACTAAGTTAATTCATGCAACAAACACTTGGATTATACCGGCACACCTTCACTCACTCACTCACCCACCTCCACAGTGCACCCTCCCAGCAGCTGTTAGCAACTCCAAGCTGAGAGAAAGGCAAGGTCCACACCCTCACAGGGTCCCTTAGGCAGCCACGGTAATGAGTTTGTAAGGACAAACGGGAGTTTGCACTCTGAAGCAGGAGTAGGCTTTGACAACTCTGACAAGCAAGTGACACAAAGACAAGGACCCAAGAAGGGCTTTAATGAGCAAGAGACACTTCACATCTCGGGGGCAAATGAGGACTGGCAGGTGGGTAGGGACAAAAGTGAATGCAAGGGCCTATGCAAGTGCCTATGAACGGGAGCTGGCATAAGGGTCAGGAGAACTGAAAAAAAAAAAAACAAAACAACAACAAAAAAACACTAGGTACCTGAAAAGCTGCTATAGCCAGGAAAGAAGCAACACCGAAGGTCATGGAGGATGGGAGTGACTGATGGGTAAAACGCGACTGAGCAGTAGAAAGCAGCTGGTTCAAAACGAAGTAGGCTGTATGCTTAAAACTTTTTATAATAACCTAGAAAGCATACAAGGAAATTAGCTAAAAACCCACGTGGGACCAGGAAAAAAAAAAACATCTCAGAACAGCTGGCTTTAGGGTCAAGAAGTAGACACAAAAGAAGCAGAGAGGTTCTCAGACAGATGTAGGCAATAATGTGCAACAGGACTTTCTAAAGAATGGTATACAGCATCAACGAACTCTGCGGGAGCAGATGTCACGTGAAAAAGCTAAGACAAAAATACACATGTACAATGGACATCCTAAGTCCTACATTAGAACCATGAATTCAGTTCTACCACTATAAATTCATTGGAAAGCAACGTGCAAACCAAAGATATGCTTTGCCTACTATGATACATTGCAGGTACTGCTTTTATTTTCAATGAATAAGGGTTATGCAGGTCACACTATGTAGAGCTCACTTGTTTTTTATCTCGATACAAGCACATAGCATCAAAGCCAAAGCACATTGGATATATTATATATTGCACATACACACACATTGTTAGGGATGCCCTATATATTTATCTGTGGTTAGGGTAACATATTTATGTAAGTGTTGTTTATCTGTGACAGATGGTTACTCTGCATCTCACTGAACAATAAGAATAGTTAACGTTTCCTGAGAACTTATGGTGTGCCAGGCAGCTCCCAAAGCCATTTACTTGCATTATTTATACGTCATTCTCAGTAGCCCCGTGGGGGCAAGTACCGTTCCTTTCCTCATTTAAAGTTTTGGAAACAGAGGCACATAGAGGTGCCGTCTTCTGTGCAGGTCCTGGAACCTAACTCTAGAATTCACATCCCATTCTGCAGCATTGTGAGACTGAGCTCAGCACTTCAGGAGGTTCAAGATCCTCCAAAGGTTTTAGGATTAGGTCTGTCCTCCTGTGACTACTCTAGCATCCTCTCTTGGAGCCACACAGTAGGATGATGGTTCATCAGAGCAGAATCTTGGGAAAGTAGGAAATGATACGAGGATACATAGTGTGTCAGACATTTGAAGTCTGAGAGGAAAAGGAAAGCAAAAGTGGATGTTGGGTGGATCTCATTCAAAGAGCACAGCATATCGATCGAAGGTCTGTCAATATTTCCTGGCAGTAAGCTGCCCATTTTCCATGATGGCTTCAGCTAGAGCAGGGATAAGGGCTGAAGTAAGGGAATTAGTTGGAGATTTCCCAGCAGCCTAACTCATCTCCATCAGGCCCTAACAGTGACTTGAAGAGACCTGCTCTACACTATTGGAAGACACTATGACACTGTCTAACCACTCCTTGTCTTAAGTGTATACAAGCAGTTCGCACAATAAACAGGGTTGCTCTGACCAACCATCCAAATGTTCAGTGTGTGCCAAATTCCACATTTTTGATTCTGAGCTGTAGCACAAGCCTTAGTGCTCTGATCTGGAATATCTGCATGTGATCTATTTGCAATTTCATACATATTATCTCAAAAAAAAGCCATGTTTGGTGGATAGATAATATTCTTGAACAGATTTCAAAACAATATCCCACAGTGGCAGCCTCAAAGGAAGGGATCTCATTTTGTGCTCCAACATGATTGGCAATGCACTCAAGGCTTCAAGCCAAGATGCTCTAATCTCTAACATGCCAATTCAGCAAAGAAGCATGATTCTTGTCTATTTAATGACGTCCTCTGCAGTCAGTGGGAAGAAATGGAACCAGACCAAATGCCCTGTGTATGGGTCAGGAGAGCTGTCCTTGCCCAACTGGCCACTATGAAGAATAGCCTTGTCCTTGTTCTATCATAGGAACATTATAGTACAACTACTTATTAATTATTATCTCAAATTGCTGGAACCTCTGTCTCCAAGAGAACAATTTTTATATATCCCTCCCATTTTATTATTTAGTGTCCATTACTGTGTATGGCATATAGCAGGTGCTCAACTCATAAAGTAGTTAAAATTATTTTTGTATACCACAATAAATGTAGTCAGTAAATTAAGGTTTTTACAAGACATACTGAAAATACTTTTAAAGAATACTCATTACAATGTTTTCTCGTGGTTTTAAAATATACTTTCAGACAAAATTTTTTTAGACCAGAAAATGAAGGTTGTTGATTGAAGAATCAGAAAAAAGATGAGGAAGTAGATAGCCAATGGTAACAGCAAGTAGCTATTTGATGATATAAGAACTGAAGAAACAAAAAGTCATTCAACAATCATTTGTCAGTTTGTTTAACTGAGGAGAAAAAAATACAGGAATTGATAGTAAGCGGGGGTATCTCTTTTGCTTTTTGTAACATAAAAGTTGAAACTTCTTTTGTTTAGCTTAAAATCCAAACAAGATTCTTTGAAGTATACAGCTTTTTCTTTGAAAACTGTCTCTTCCCTTTAAGCACAAAATCTTTTTTGAAAAATGTTAGAGCAACAATAGTCCACTTGAATTCATTTAAACTTAACATGATTTAAATTAGCTCAAGGAAGGGCTATAGAATACAGCAGGATTGATTCAGTAGGCTGGACAAAAGCTAAGATATGAACTGATGAACATGGCCCATTTTGACACCACTGCTAGGTAAAAATGGCAGAGACAAAGCTAACGTCTGGGCCAAAGCAGAATTTGTTCAAGTGAGAGATGTTTCATCATAGAAGACCAACTACTTAGAAAGCTGGCCTAACTTCACAATACACATAATGTGTTCTATAGAAATGCTAAGTAATATGAGGCATCCTCATTCTGTTTCCCAAAAGAGCAGCTGTGAGGACATCCACAGAACCTGACATTCAAACATCTCTCATACTTACCCTACCAGGCAGGCCTCATAGACCACCACCTTGTCCCCTCTATCCTAACACAAATTCAGATTTGCTCAGAGTGGAAGCCTTATTCCCGCCAGGTGTTAATCCTGCTCCCTTAAAAAATAGATATTATTTAAAAAGATATTATTAAAGTCTAAATCATCCTGAGGCAATGACTCAAGGACATTTCAGTCACTTATATTGTCTAGTAATATTTAAACCATAGACAAATTGCTTAAATTTTTCCTGGAAACAAGCCTACCAGGGCAAGAGAATTCGTTTAGTTTTACTCCTCTGTAATAACGGCTTAGCCTACCTTTCAGATCATTCGGAATTGGTCATTACTAGACCTGTGCCTATCGCAGCAACACAGTTGTGTGTTTGGGCCCTGAGTTGTAGCATTCATTTATGTAAGGCTAATTGGTCCTGGACAACTCAACTATTTACCTGGTCCGTAGAGCACGAAACATCCCATGCAAGGTTGCTATTCGAAAAGAAAATCTATCCACAGTTGTGTATGAGTTCAGGGGCAAAGAAAAAAAAATGCAAACACAACGTAAGTGGTTTCTTTCTAGTTACCCTGAATCTTTTCACCTCATTTCTGCACCTGTGATCCTAAAGGCACTTTTTATAACAAAAGTTCCTTCTCAACAGGTACAGTCAAAATGAATAACTGCCTGAAAAAAGTCTGTCCTTGGGTTTTTAGAAAAGTAACGGTTAATAAAAATGCCTAACCATATCAGTTGGTATTATTGGTTTTTCCGTGGTCAGTAGGTGGTTTAAGCGACAGAACATAGAAACAAAGCAATTTACAAAAACTACCTCCTACGCCATCGGGCCTTCTCCATGATCAAATTTCAAACTCACTGGAATTGTGTAGCTGAGAACTCTTTGGGTAAGGGGGTATATTTCATTGATTTATTAAAAATGTGAACAAATTACCTGGAGAATACAGCACATTGAAGAACCAAATTAGAGCCCTTCTACCCAATAGTCTCAAACCCAGCAAAATTGAATAACATTTTTTGTCCTCCTCTTAAACAATTATTTTGCTCTCCTCAGACACAAATGTTTTTTATTTAATTTTCCTATCTGCAGGTAAATATAGATCACTCGTGTTGGGCAGATGGCAAACGCACCAGCTGTTCATAACACTATCCCCATTCATTTACAAGTATTCAATGGGAAAATGACTTTAAAAAATTAACTCTGATTTTAGTCTTTCTTATCCTTTGCCCATTAAAGAGAACCCTGCCTTTCACCTAAGGCCTTTGCTTCCCAGCCCATTTCAGAGTTATTTTCATGGGAAAGTCTAGAGAAAAGAGAAAGAGTGAGGATAAGGACCGACAAAGGATGCAATTTGTTTCCTGTTAAAACTTTTATTGCTTTATTGAGAAAAGAAAGGAATCAGCTTCAGGGTGTGTGCAGATAACAGCTGGGAGAAGGGAGGGATTTGAAGATTTGTTGCCAGGGTACACATCCTTTCAAGCAAAAAATAAAAATAAATAAATGTAAAAATGTCAACCAACCAACCAATTGTTTTATACCATCATTGTACTGCATGCCATTATTTTCGTAACACTGATCTCACTCGTGGGTTCATCTACACTTGCCTTATCCTCAAGGAGAGTGCTGTTTGGTGCTTTATCTTGTTTAAGCCTCAAAAATCTACAGAGCATGCAGAGATGTTAGAATCACACTTTACAAATGATTAAACTGAACAAATAAAAACTGGACAATAATTCAGACTTTCTACTTCCCAATTTGTTGGTCCCCCAGCAGCTATTTGATGAACAGGTCATCTTTTTATATTTAACTGTCAGGGCTATGTCTTTACAAATTCACAGATCTAAATAACCTTGTGAAATAATAAAAAAAAATCAATGCTATGTGTGTTTGCCATCACACAAATATTTGGTAGCCACCCATTTAAAAACAAAAAGATGAATAATTCTTCAGCTAAGTATCTATGGTCAAATATGTTTGTTTTCTACCCTCAGACCATTCAACAGTTCCCACAGTAGGAAGACTCACGGTCCCTTGGAAAGATCTCTTTGGCAACATTCTAATATAAAAAGTACACATCAAGTTTCCTGTCCATATCAGTGTTTATACATGGAAACATGTCAGGTTTGCCTTAATTCCAGGCTCCAAAAATTGTTTCAGTTTAAGAAATAGATTTTGGAGCCCGAGGACCAAGACCTCATCCCATCTCTGCATTAGAATTTGAAAACACAGGTAGTTGGCCTCCTGTGTCCATATCTCTTATTTTTTTGTTTGTTTGTTTGTAACATGGGGATATGAGAGTGCCTGCTTCATCAAGTTGCTATTAAATGGGCTAATAGGTACATGTTAAAAGCAAAATATAATCATTTGATATGTTTCGCTTTCGGTTTTATGATTATAGCTGCTAGTGCTTGCTATGATCATGTTGAAAGTAGTCATAAACTAAAGTATCAGAGTGCATGTGAAATGAATCCGATCTTGCACGTAAGAAAATTTCACTTAAAAAAAAAGTAAGATTATAAAACCGAGAAAGACTCCCTGTACAAGGTTGTCATGAGGCTCAAATGGAATATGTCAGAAGTGCTTTCTAAAGTGTGAAATAAATGTTAACTATGTTTATTCTCTAATTTCATCCTCCCAGACACACTGTTCTGCTGAGCTGATTATCGTCATTTTATAGATGAGGCAACAGGCTTAGCGAGGGTTATACAACTGCTCAAGGTCATTTAGACACATGCAGGAATACTCACACGGAAACACAGATATTTTCTTTTTCCTCCTTCAATTCCAGGACCCTCTTTCTTTCCTCTGCTCCTCCCAGTGCCATGGTCGCACCCCAATAGCAGCCTGCGCTTCCTTATGCCTTCTTTTTCATAAATAGCACTTGAAAATGATGTCAGTCCAGCTTAGGCCTTAAGACTAATTCTCCCTTGCCGAGGAATTAAAAACAAAAAAATGTGGCAGTAACCCCATGACAGTCATTAACAACTTTAATCAGCCTAAAATTCTCTGCAAAGGATTTCATTTTTCCGTTTTAGATCACATATGTTCAAAGAAAGCATTTTAAAGGCTAGCTGAGAGTAACCTTCAGCATGGATTCCTTTAAGAATTTTAAGGTGGTGTTGTCAGAAAAAAAGAAAAAAAATTAATTACTGAAGTTTGCGATGATTTCATAGAGATTTTTTTTTTCACAAAACAAAATTGGTCTTCCTGGAGAGTTTAGTCTTGATGCTGATCCTTCAACACAAGTACGCTCCTTACAAAACATCCCATAGCAATACTTACCTAATGAGGCCAGCAGTGCCAACTCCCTCACCTGTACTGGGCCCTGAGGTTGCATTTCCAGATTCCTTGATGCACCATCCAGTCTCTGCATTCACTTATTTCCTGAGCCCAGAATTTTGAATCTATATCTCTTATCTGTTCCTACTGATATTCCAGCAAATTTAACATTTTCTGATACTGAGTGACACCTAACTTCTTGTACACTATTCGTTAAGTATCGTGACACCTAACTCTTGAGGTTTGCCTTGCCCTCTGTACTCACAGTCCTCACATCCATGCTCCGCTTCCCAGTTACCTGCTTTGGCCTCTGGCTCCTTTCTGAAAAATACTGGTAAACTGCTCCATCCAACAGAAGCACGATTTACTGATACAGTCTTTTCCTTGCCCTGTTGAAAACCAGAGACCCGCTCTCAAGTGAGACCAACAGCACGAGTCATCAGTGTATGCCATCTGGCCATACTGCCCATTAACTCATCTGGATGCCTCCAGGCTATCAATGACATTTGAACATGCAAATCTAAAGTGGAATCTAATACATGAGCTTCAGTCTATCACGTACAAAGAGCCATTAGACAATGACATCTTAGAATCTGGGGACACTGTTTCAGATAAACTGTAGTCTAAAATTACTCCAGAATTATTTGTAGGTTTATTGTGGCCCTGACTCATTTGAAGCTTGCAGAAGCACTTATATTGTTCACAACATCTGCTGTCAAGCCATGTTTCCCACATCCTCACCTATCTTAAAAATTTAAATCCCAATCTTTACGTTTATTCCTAGGAAAACTTACATCTTTTGGTCAAACATTCCAGCCTATTCAATGTGCTTTGAATTCCCACATTGCCTACTTCTGAGCTTTGTTCTCTGTAGATCTGGTTAGATAACCATCCTCTTTCATGCAAACAGGAGTAAAAAATCTTGAAAACACTTGAACAGATTGTTCACACTTTTTCTAAGGACTTCTAACGGCTGTTAAACTAAGTATCAAAACTTTCTGTAGGTGTTCAACTACTGAAAATGTATTTCAACATCAGGCATATCCTGCCCATCTTATTCAAGGAAATATCATAAACCATATTTAGTCAAAATAGTAAACTGTTACTAAATTAAATTAGTAAGTCATATTATTTGCTTAGTGACCCTCACTTAGTTTAAGTAAAATTTTACTGAATTATTTATTCAGTTCCTACTGAACACAGATTCCACCATTCATCTGATAGCCTATACTCTTTTTTTTTTGAAGATTGAGATTTGAAAAAATTTAGATGTTTTTATAAGTTTTTAATGATTAATCTTGAGAAACACCTGCTGTGATCACTTTTTCTGACCATTTCATCATCACAACCAAACTGTGATTTCTGGTGTGTACAACCACAGTGTCTATGGGTGTAACAAAGAGGGTCATTAGCTGAGTATCCAGTGCCTGAAACGGGACAGAGGCATCGGCCCATGACCGTGTAGTTGTTGACTTGTGGGTGACTCCATAACTCAATGTTTACAGCTGCCAGTTGTCTGGGAATGTTTCATTATAATCCAAATTTTGCTTGTTCACATGTTTTTTGGGTGAGGGAGTAGCCAGCTGTGGCTGGTGTCATTTCAATACTTATTAGCACCAATATCATGCAGTATCTGGGAATTAAAGTCATGGCAAGTTAATTTGTTTATTGTTTGTTTAGAGGTCCTTATGTCTTTTTGATTTCATTGTTGTACCACTGGTTAGGACCAATCAGGGTAATCATCTGTGGATAATCCTAAAGTCAACTGAGACAGCTGAACAAAGACACAAACAATATACACTCCCATTACTAGTATAAAAAAGAAATGTGGCCAAAAATTGCGGGGAGACATTGAGAAAATAATTCAGCATTTATTCTTGAGCTTGATATCTTTCAGAGAACTCTATCTTTGGAAAAAAATCTACAAAGATCACAGAAAATGAAGAGAATTTGACATAATCATAAAGCCATCTATGGTACTGTGAATCACAGAAAACATGGCTCAGGGTATGTGACATTTTAATAGTTGGGTGCCTGTAAATTCTGCAAAATCTGGGCAACAGATTCAGCACACAATGCCAGTTAGGATTAAGGAAATAGGTCTCCTGTGGCTGCTTGTTATAGAGTTGTTGTAGCAGCTGAAGAGATAACCCTTTCCATGTTCCCTGTGGAGCTGAAGCCTAAACTGGGAAATTCCAAAGGCTCAGGCATTTTTCTAGAAGTTAAACTAGGGGACCCACTCCCGATTCCTAGGAAATCAGTTTAAATTTCCAAACTTCCTCTCAATACCTCCCCCTATCTGGAATCTCATTTCTTGTTATGGCAAGGATTGTTAAATGCCTCTTTACTCCCTGTTTTTGCTTCACAGCTGTGTGTTGGCTTAATGACCTGTTACTATTCTTTGGGACCAGTTCTTCCTGTGTAGTTGATAACCTAGCATATCCTCAAGTTAAACACAATCTCCCAATGAAAAATTGATGTCTTACATATCTTATTATCAGACTAATGTTAACTTCTTGCTAAAACATGCGCAATTGAAATAATGGATTACAAAATATTCTAAATTTGCAAGGTGCATCAACTGGATAGATATATTACAATGAAACTAACAAACTTCTACTGGTTTCTTTGGTCAGTATCTTAAGGAATTAATACCAACTCCAATATTTTACAATTTATAAAGCAACTCCATATCTACATTCTTATTTCAGTTATGCTAAGTGTGTTATCTTCTTTGTAAGAACCTTAAGATCCAAAAAGTAGCTAGGAATATAGAGAACTGAATCCCAAAACTCACGATTGCATTGATTCTAAGTTTAATGCTTTCTACATAGCTTAATTCAGTACAATGATCATTATTTGGAGCCACATCCCAGACACCCAGAGCTTCAAGCATTTTTCTGATTTAGAAGGCTAAACAGAATTTATACCTCTCCCTTTCAAAAAGGCTTTTATTAAAGGGCAATAACTAGAAGAATGCTCCTGCAGCAAAACTGTGCAAATTTAAGGATTTCTAAGGGTGACAGTGGTGGTTCCCCTGTCCAACACCAGGAGTGACCTCATTTCCCAGTCACTTCAGATCCCCAAAAGTCTGGATTTCAAGCAGACACCTTGATAATGTGGAAGGAAGTTTCTCAACTGAATGCCTTCTTTGGCCCCCTCCCATATAAACATCACAAGTTCAGAGATAATGGAATTTGAGTTGGAAAAAATAAAGGCGGGGAAAATTGCCAAGTGGAGGCCCAGGACAGGGCTGTAGAGTACCGCAGATGAGTTGGGGCCCATAATCATGAACTTTGGTGTCTGGCTAAGCTCAGGTTCTCATTTTTAAATCAAAAACACTAATACCTAACCTTTGCTAAGGGCTTATGTGATAATGAATGTGAAGCAAGATTCACTGTAATTGGCACTTTGTAAACAGTCCTAACTGTTGCTGTTGTTGAGATTCTGTCCCATTCTGCAGCGAGAACAAAGACGGATACACTTTAAAAGGGAACATAATAGCATAGAACAGTGAGGCTGCACTTCATGGGGGAAGAGGTGTGCAGTTGATCTTATTCTCTGGAAATGCTTTCTGGAACAGGCAGATTCCGAGCCTGTGACATCACTGGTGCCTCTGTTGCCATGGCAACAGTCCTGCCACCCGACAACACCACTTTACAACAGAACCAGGTCCAGAGTTGGTCTCCTGGGCCCAGGGCTGGGAAACAAAAGCAAGGCTGTATTTGTACGTGAAGTCAGGATGTAACGCCCTACTAATTTCTGAATTTACAAGTATTGTTTACTCTCTTCAGAGCAAATGACATGCTTTTTTACGAGACAGGGCAAAGGCTGAGTAATTGAAAATAAAGAAAAATTATTATAAACCCCTCTTAATGTAGGAAGGGTTACACAGCTTGCTATCAGAAATAAGAAAAATACATGTATATTTACAAAAACTACATTCAAATTCAGACTTCCATGGGAGTCTAAATAGAAAACTTTAATCCTACAGACTGTAAGCTGACACCGTGCCTATATATGGTCACAGAAAAGGATAGTAGGGGGAAGGGAAAAAAAAAACAGATGCTGTGTCTCATAATTTGTGTATATGTTCTACCGCAGGGATCTGTTAACCTTGGCAAAATTTACAAGTAAGAATCATTAATCAGCTTTACCGAGGTACCTGCAACACTTTCCATTTTAAGAAAGCACAAACTCCCTTCCCTTGGGAACTCTTAGTTTGTTGGTGTCGTTAAGGCTTTTCTTTATAGAAAATACTGCTATGTCATACAAACAGCTGCATTCCAACCTCTGTGGGCTACAGTGTCCCCATCCCCCACGAAGGCAGGAGTCAGGGTTGTTGACTTCGAGAGTGTCATTCCCTCACTCCCTTCCCTGCTCCTACTCTGTTACTTTGTCTTTAGGCTAAAATGTTGTTTCTTGAAAGTGTTTAACTCTTCTTAGAAACTGCAACATTTTCATGCATTCTTTCTGGGGCAAAGATGTTTCCAAAACATATTTGGGTTCCAAGGAATCTTGCTAAAGACACTTCCTCTAGTGCGATTCATAAGCCATCATTTATAGCAAGGTATTTTGTTGTTTCATTCATTTCCCTAGTGTAACAATGGAAACTCATTATCTCTGGTTTTGATCGTAACATAGGAAAAGATAGCAAATTGCCTCACCAAAGAGTTGAATGGAAGGAAAACCTCTAGCGGTTTAATAAGAAAGGTGCTAAGGGAAGACAAAGGTCTTGCAAAAATAAAAGTCTTACAAAATACCAACACTAGGCTTACTCTCCCCTATTGAAGCTAGTCCAACTAACTTGGATGGGGAATATACTACGTATACTGTAAACCGAAGAGGTCCAGAAGAATCAAAATGCTTGTTGTATTTTTTCTTGAAGGATATATATTTTTTATAACTTATTTTCGAGACAGAGTGACAGAAAGAGAAAGGAAGAGAGATCTTCCAGCTGCTGCCTCATTCCCTAAAGACCTGCAATAGCCAGGGCTCAGTCAAGCTGGAAGTTGGATGAGGAAATGCATTGAGGGCTCTGATGTGAGTGGCAGGAACCCAAGTATTTGGGCCATCCTTGCTGTCCTGTAGGCCTATTAGCAAGGAACTGGATGGGAAGTGAAGGCATGGCTTTATTCTCTAGAAGAACTCCAAGATGGGTACTTGAGAGGCTCAACCTATTGTTATCAAATTTGGTATTGTTGGAATATTTGGAGTGAGCTTATAAAACAATGCACATCAACTGCAAAATACAATTTCAGCAAATGTAATCCTATCCCTTTACTAAGATAAAAAGCTGTCCTGAATGATCTCTGGATACTTCTACTGGCAAGTTCTTTAGGTCAAACTCAGCAAGCAAGGCTTTTTCACAAACAAATGAACTTGCTTCCAGCCAAACCAAATGTACAGGAAATAATCCAATGCTCAGATGAATGATATGTCAAGCAACCAGTAATAATATAGACACTCTCCTCTGCTTTCACTCTAAAATGACCCCAGGACTAAGTTTCAGTTGGGAGGTAGAACCAAAAGCTCATCAATATAAAACTTAAGACATACATTTAGCTATGTCCAAAAGTCCAATAAGCATTCATTTACCCAATTTACAGAAAATAAAGTCTCAAAAATAGAATAGCAGCAAAACTATACATGAAAGACCTGGAAGCGAGACCCCTCTATTTTTCCCTTCCACAAATACCAACAGTAACTAAACCATTGGGATGAGGAATGAGGCCAGCGACACGGAGATAGGGTTTCATGGTGTGTATCTGCACTTTGCATGCCCCGTTCCTTTGCTATTTGTACTATGTCTGCTGACATTTCCTATAAAGCCGTGGGTTTTGGTATTTCCTTTCATAGCTCTCCAAGTGAGATCCACCGGTTTGGGAGGCAGCTTGATGGAACATATTAGTTTTTCTGATCACAAGAAATCTTACATGCTAGTCTCTGTTCAGATACACTCTTGGCCGGCCCCAATGTAAGTCACAGGGCATACTGAAGTGTACAAGTCCTTCATCTAAGCACCTACAAGTTCACTAATAATTCTAAGAAACATGCAAAAAATATTGTTTTATTGTTATACAAAAAAAGTCAAGTCACTTTGGGTCATAGGAATACATCTGTGAGTAGGAAAACTTTGAGGATGGAGCGAATGCGTAGTATCTGGATAGAGAGATCAGTGACCATGCTGCTATGTTTGTGTGTGTTGATCTGTATTACAGGCAATAGTGTCACAGCAAAGCTATTTAGACTTCTGCTTTGGACAGCCACTTCCCATCTCAGAGGGTACAGGATCAAGTTCTGATTCCGCTTCCTGCTAATGCACACATGTACTCAGTCCCTGTTACCCACTTCAGAGATCGAATAGAGTTCATGGCTCCTCACTTTGGCCTCCCCAAGCTCTGGTGGACATTTTAGGGGTGACATTGGGGATGTAAGGTGCCTTTCTGTGCTTCTAATCTCTGAATCTCTGTGTCTGCTTTTCAAATATGTAGCAGTGTAAACTAAAACCAGTTATTTATAGAAGGTAAATTTTGTGTCGAGGAGACCTCATTCAAACAAGGGAGATTAGCATGGCTATGAATGGACTTGCAGATGGGAGAACTAAGTAAACCATTTAGAAAGTTATTATTCAAATACAGCTTTGCCAGGGACTCGGTGAACCCATTTAGTAGCAGAGAAAAGGGGAAAAAGATAATCTTTCAGGGCTGGCTAGACTCGAGATCACAGTAGAGACTAACTAGTTGCTTTATACAGTGTCAGTAAATGATTGCAATTGCTTTGTGAATGACTGAAGAAGCTTAAACAACAAGTTTGAGCAAGTTCTAGTTCAGGCACTGAACATACAAACAGGTCTTTTTAAAAAAAAAAAAACACATTAACCTTTAAAAAGGAGCCCCTTGCATTGTCATCTTTCTGGCTTATCAGACCCCAGTTCATCACTATTATGAGAGAAGGTAATTCCAGAGCAATAAATCTTCCAGAGAAAGCACTCTACCTCTGACTGCTTGATAATGAATTTAATCAGGCCGGAGAACAACCCTGTCATTACGGATTAATCACTGAAGACTCTGTTTTGGTAAGTTAATTGATGCTGTGTTTGCAATTGATGGTGGTCACGAAACACACTTGATATTTAAATAAAAAAATAGAGATAGAAGGAATGTTCAATCAGTTAATTAACAACCCTAAAACACAGCAAACAAACAAATGTTAAAAAGCCTAAGGGAGCTACAGACAGCGTCACCGCAGAAATGAGTACCCTGGTAATGATGTCAATACTGAACGACTCAAAATATGGGCAGCATTTCTCTCCCTGTTGATATGTTTGCTCTTGTTTCCAAAATAATCAGCAAATTTTAAGACTGGAATCTTGGCAGGATGGATTTTTTTAAAAACAGATTTGCTTTTATTGGAAAGGCCAATTTACACAGAGGAGGAGAGACAAAGAGAAAGATCTTCCACCCACTTGTTCACTCCAAATGCCTGCTACGGTCGGCGCTGAGCCAATCCGAAGCCAGGAATTCTTCCGTGTCTCCATGTGGATGCAGGATCCCAAAACTTTGGGCCGTCCTCCACTGCTTTCCAGGGCCACAGGCAGGGAGGTGGATGGGAAGTGGAGCATCTGGGACAGAAACCAGCACCCATATAGGATGCCATTGCTTAGAGGTGAAGGTTGAAGAACTTTTATATTTTCAACATGACATCAAACATTATAATGATCTCCTTAAACTTCCATATATGACTCCAGGATGATCATCACAGGTAAAATTAAGCGAAATTGGTCAAGAGAGTTCTCATCAATTATACCTTTAACTACCATCCGTTTTAACTAAATAGGAACTACTTCCAAAAAAACTAAAGCAACTGAGAGTCAGTACATATTTGGAGTCAGATGTTTTGATGTTTAGGTCGACTCCTTCAGCAAGATGTTTGAGACTGCCTGAAGAAGCAGGATCTCATATTTAAGAAAATTGTCTCAGAGTACATTTTCCCCAACATCACTGTCATTCCTCACTGATGGCTCCACAGGTGTGCAATAAAACCATTAACCTTATGCTATTTCTTGGCAACCCCAAACATGAGACAGTATATACTGTAGGCCCCTTGTAAATTTCTCTCATAAACTGACCTAAGCCAATTTTGCTTCTCAATATTTCAATGAATACAGCCACATGGAGGGGAGGTAGACACTCTTATCTGTCTTATAAAGGAAGGTTCTGATGGATTCTGCTGAGCACAACATAGGCACTGCAAACCTAGGCAAGCCCCACTCTTTGTTTTTCTACATGCGGACACGTGTTTCAGAAGAAAAGTTCATGCTGAGATAGATACAACTATGTAACAATAGACAAAGCATCCAAACAGTCAAGTTAGGTCAATACATTTAACCTGGATAGTGTTTTGCAGTCCACAAAGCACTCATTGTTTTTACATCGCAACAGCCATGCCAAGAGGAACACTAGGGAAGCATGATTCTACTCATTTTTCATATAATAAATCTGTGGCTAGAGAAGCTTGAGGGTTTGCCCTCAGACTAGACTGGTGGACTCAAATTTATATATATATATATACACATATATTTTTATATATATTTATATAAATATATTTATTCAAATATGTGTATGTATGTATATATATTTTATATATATTTTTATTTATATATATTTATTTATATGTATTTATATATACATATATATAAAGAATGCAAGGCCTTTGCTTGACAATCTGCTTAGAAAACAACCTTGAAATTGAAGTCAGTCATAAGAATTGCTACAAAAGATTGTGAGTATCAGCATTAATGCATCATGGGTACATGGTATATACATGGTATATCCATTCAGTTTCTTCCCAGCACTTTAGTCCTTCCAAGAAACTTTCCTATGGAAAACAACTTCTCTAGTCCACCCAACATTTTTTAAGCTAAGAACTAGGAGATGAATGCTTGAATACTTTTTGATTTGCTGGCCAAGAATTGGCTGAAATCATCATTAATTATTCAGCACAAGTGGGAGCCACCATGGCACTCAGAGCACACTTCATCAAAACAAGTAACTTACGGCAAATGATTAACGGCTACATTATTTTATTGCTGCACTTGTTAAGATTTCAATCGTTCAGTAACGGGATTTCCTGGGTAACAAGGATCCAAAATGGATCTGAATGGGCTCTTTACAACTTCAAGAATGAAGAAATCACTGATTTTTATGGCTACAACTCGATCTGGCCTCTCTAATAAAATGAAGGTTATCAGGTGTCCTACTTCTTCAGGGAATGTGCTACTTTTCAACAAATCACTTTGCGCATGAGACCCAAAGTAGGGCAGCAAAAATGTCTTTTCGGTGACAAACCAGATTACTCTCCATCCTCAGTTTTGAATCCCCAAGTTACATCTTTCAGTGTCTATTACACGTCTCCCAGGATGAGCCAACCTGGAACTCAGAGATTCCATGAACTTTCCTAATTTTGTAGAATGTGACCAGAGAAAACTTTCACATGTAGGCTGCCCAGGTGCTCCAGGCTTCACGTGTGTCCGCCCGGGTCAGTCACCAGAATCAGAGACTCTGCCTCTATGTCATGAGTCCTTCAGGGAAAGGAATGCTCAAGATGCCACCTGTTCCAGCAAAACTCCCACACCAAGCATCCTTGTGCAACGTTCCTTTTCTGCTTGTCTTCAAGTAATGAAGAGAAACCTAGACTTTTAGGCCCCCACCTCTTCTTTTCTACCCTGTATGTCTCCATGAATTTGTGAACCCTCAAACCATATTACTAAAGGAGAATCCAACTCCTCCAGCGTGGTAAAACTCTGAACTTATAAAATTTGGATAAAGCATCCTGAACTGAGTCCCGCCTTCTCTCCGTACAGTTAGTCTAATATTCCCTTTAGGATCTCAGGCATTCACATCTTCAACTGTAGCACTTTTATTATGTTACAGATCTGTGTTTCTAACTAGATTGTGAATTTGTCGTTATAGGATATGCTGAGTGTAGCACATAGCGCATCCTCAGCAAGAATTGGCGTTAGGAATACTCCTCTATTAACTACGAAATGGGGAACTTACTATGAACTTAAGCAGTTCACGTTTCTCCATGGCACCTGGAACACGTGTACCTGGTAGGTTTCACCTAGATGTGGATTTACATGTTGCCAGAAGCTGCATGCTTTCTTCCAGCCCTGTTTATGCAATTACAGAATTGGTTTAAATATTATGACCAATAAAGTATGTTTTGAAGAAAAGTTAATCCCATGAAAACCAAGTAAAATGGTTTGTAAGTATTGAAAAAAACGCTGGTTAGACTCAAAGCTTAGTATTATTATCTAATTTGATGTGGGCAAGACTACTGGAAAAGATTGGAAAAAAATCTTGGTAAATTCTTTAGTTACAAGGCCTTGAAAGCATTTTTGAAGAAAATTGAAAATATGTTATGATTTTGGTTTGAGTAAATAAAAAACTATAATGGTTATTCCTAGCTTGAATGAGAATTTTAATTATTCTATTAAAACATTAGCAAATAAGAATGTCCTTGTTTAACCAAAAATGCCTTAAAATTATTTAAAATTTTTGTCCTGACATTTTGATGAACAAACTACTAGGTATATAAAAGTTCTATAGCAACTTTTTAATTTTCTTAGGTTAATTACTTCATTTGAAAAGATATTTGATTCATAGATTTTATTTTATTTTCTATTGCTTAGAGCACAATCTATCGTAATGCATTCATTGTTGGCATGGTGTTTTGAGATATAATGCTTGAAAAATAAAAGTAGTCAATGATTAACAATAAATATTGACCTGTTATCCATTTTAACTGTTTATAAAAACATGTTCTTATTTGACACGTTTTCTTATTCAAAAACGGAAAAATTAAGAATTAGAGTTGTATTGTAGGACCATGCGTACATGCCAATCTTGGACAGATTCAAGAATTCTACAGATTTCTTTTGAATTTCAGAAATTTTGTTTGCATATATCTCTTGCACTTCTTTTATATGTCTAGAAAGTACGGTAGAAGATATTGAGACATACTGACAAAAATAGTAGCCATCAATCCAATATACAAATTAGTGTCAACAATGAACAAGTGGGCTGAAGCAAACAAAGAAAAATGGAAACTTAATCTTCATGAACAAAGGCCCAAGGGGCTTCTAAAAGTTTCTATGTGCTGCCTTCGGTCATTGTCCAAATACCCATTTTCCACTGTGGACCAATACATGTAAGAAACTGATGCTCTTTGAACAAATGAGTTCCCTTATAAGAATTTCATAAACTCAGCAACTTGACCCATACAACTGTATAATGACAACAGGGGTTGAAACAAAGAAAATAAAATTACAAATCTGGCAATCAGTACAACTGTGCCAAAAAATGCTGCTTCACTTTATGAAAGGTTACTCCTTGACAGTGAAATGAATCTGGGAAATGGGAATTCATAAACAAGTAAACATTTTGAATTTTTAGATGAGAAATGATTCTTCCACCTGTCCCGATTTCCTTAGTTTCTTTATTGAATTTGTATGTGTGCTCTAGATTTTCATATTTATAAAATATTTAGTAACATGGAAGCTTACTTATGTTAAAACCAAGATGTCCCTATCTTGGAAGAAATGTTGACATATACCCATGTATACAAGGGCAAAAGACTAGAGAAATATACTAACATCTTAAAGTTTGACTAATAAGTTACTGATTTATCTTTTTTTGTCATCTAGTTTTATCATTTTAGTTATCTTTTAGATTTTTAAAATTCATGAATCTTATTTCCGAATGGAGGTCCTATGTAATATAGAATCATTGAGTATATAATTTACATAAAGCAATAAGATATTATTCCCCCAGATTAGTTTAATTCCTTTCCTTTAGTCATTCATAAGGCCTCAACTGGGAAGCAGTGTTAAGGTCCAATAGGTAACTTAAGGCTTTAAAGTTAATTAATCCTGTCAAAAATCCAAGCAGGAAACAACTCATACAAGATCATTTAGGATAGAATAGGTTTTAAAATAAACTAAACAAGTGCCAATAAAGATATTAAGCAATGGAATTAACTTTTTAATTTTTCAGAAATCAATGTTAGATATATCAAGGATTGCTCGCTACAATGAAAGTATCAGAGGCTGAAAAACATTAAAATGATGAAACAGTGTAAAGTTTCCACCCAATGGCTCTGCACAGTAGCCTAGCAGCTAAAGTCCTCGCCTTGCACATGCCAGGATCCCATATGGGCACTGGTTCTAATCACAGTGGCCCCACTTCCCATCCAGCACCCTGCTTATGGCCTGGGAAAGCAGTCAAGGAAAGCTCAAATGCTTGGGACCTTGCACCTGCATGAAGACCCAGAAGAAATTCCAGACTCCTGGCTTCAGATTGGTTCAGCCCTGGTGACTACAACTGCATGGGGAGTGAACCAGCAGATGTAAGATCTCCTTCTCTCTGAATATCTGACTTTCCATTAAAAATAAAAATAAATCTTTTGAAAGAAAGGTTTCCATCCAAATAAATAATTACAGGTAAAGTCACCAAGTTCATATACACCATCCTGAAACAGGATCCATGTTATCAAGCATAGGCTGCCTGCTAGTTTGGAAGCTTAGTGTACAAGTGGATCAATCACCTTGTTCTCTTGCTTTGCAGCTTGTTATCTGATGTACATAGTGACCCCTCAAACGTAGCATGTAAGACAATCAACTTCAGTCTTGGCTACCTTTCTTTTTTTTTATTATTATTATTATTATTTTTTTCATTGGAAAGGCGGATATACAGAGAGGAGAGACAGAGAGGAAGATCTTCCGTCCGATGATTCACTCCCCAAGTGAGCGCAACGGGCCGATACTATGCCGATCCGAAGCCAGGAGCCTCTTCCGGGTCTCCCACGCGGGTGCAGGTTCCCAAAGCTTTGGGCCGTCCTCGACTGCTTTCCCAGGCCACAGGCAGGGAGCTGGAAGGGAAGCGGGGCTGCCGGGATTAGAACCAGCGCCCATAAGGGATCCTGGGCGTTCAAGGCGAGGACCTTTAACCACTTGCGCCACCGTGCCGGGCCCTTGGCTACCTTTCTTTACCTTCAATGTGTGGTTGACTATACTAGAGCAGATAATTTACAACCCCCAAAATTATCTTTAAACTCACTCATAACACACACTTGGAAAGAGACAGAAAGAGGAAGGCATTGGGATCTCCTACATGATCTGGGAGGAGGGAATCCCTTTACCTACAATACTGCATCACGGAAAATAACAAGGGCGGGGTAGAAATCTTACCATTTGCAATACAATGGTTCCAGCTAGAAACCATTATAGGTAGTGAAGCCAGTCTTTAAAAGATATTGTATGTTCTCTCATATGAGAACCAATACACAAAGTGCCATATATACATGGGTAATCAAATATACTTATATATTTATGTATTAACATAAATGAGCTTTTCAAGGGAAACAAGCATAGTAAGTGTGCTATACAATATGTCAAAATGAAATTAAGACTCCCAGTGAAGCTTTTAAATATACCTCTAAAATATAATACTAGGTTTTCCTTCTTGGAGAGGTGGAGGGGTGAATTGCTATACCTACAAAAATGTACTGTGGAAGATTTTAAAAATGTAAAAAAAAAAGTTACTTGAGTCTGACAGGCCACTAAGATAGGGCAGTCTTTCACCCCACTTACTCAATGCCGTGAAATTTGCATGAAAGTACAAACCTGGTAAGTATCTCAGACTGGAATCTCTCATTTTAATTTAAAAATTACATACTCTCTGCTTTCAAAGAGTTACTGTGAAAAATGCTTCATCTTAGCGCAAAGAAATGATACCCTTGGTCCTGATGAACAGAGCCACTTGGAAGCCATGACCTGCTTTTGGATGTAAAACACTGCATCTAATAGTGCCATTAAAATGCATAAAGGTGCTCCAACTTGAATGGCTACAAAATAGAGAAGATTTTTTTAGAAATATTTCGTGCATCATTTTAATATCTAGGAGTATATATAAATATATAAATATATGTGTTTGCATGTGTGTGAGAGACAGCAAAGGAAGGACAATGTGTGTGGGTCCCAGGAAACAAATTTTGCGTAATAAGCTTTGACTGCACACTTTATAGAAGATGTTTATCTAAGCAATGTCTTTTTTTCCAACATTGTACAATGAAAACTGACTAGTGATACAGAAAACAAAGTTTCTAGACTGGCAGAGTGTATATTTTAAATGGTTAGGATTACTTGCTGTTCAGAGTGGGCAAAACAAAACCATTCAAATCAACTACCCAACACTATGCACTATGTAAATCTTTGAAAGACTTTTTTACACCTAGAGGATCTAGGAAAAGAAAATGGAGCCAAATTCAAGGAAATGTAAATGTTCGCTACTTGTATTGTACTCTCATGTAGATTTTACCTTTGCTAAAAGATGTGCATACAGATATGGACATGTGCTTATACTATTGTATAAATCATCTTAGATAGTCAGTTTTCAGGGTGTAATAATCTAATAAACTTCTAGCTTTTTCTTCATCTTGATCTGCACAATGGACATTTAAAAATATTTAAAACTAAGTGGAAATTTTAATAAAATTGCCACCATATGATTGGTGCAAAAGGTGGTGACAAAACTCCTCGTTAATGAAAGCAGCATGGTGACCACCGAGGCAATTTTTATGTACACACTAATCAAGACTTATTGCCCCTTACAGTGCAAAATACAGCCACAATTCACCCATCATTCTTCCTTTTCTAATAACTTATGTCAGTTTAAGTAGCTAATACCTAACAGTAGGGGAGAAAAGTTTAAATTATGAAAAACTGCTTTTCTCATTTCATTGCAGACGCAGTCACGAAAACACTGCAAATTGTAATGAAAATTTAATAATATATCAGTGTCCCAAAATTCTAATCACAGACAATAACCTGGTGAAGTTCTTCCACCTTATTCACAAATACACGCTTGTGTTCCACCACAAAACATGTCATAAGCATTTGGTCCTCATCATTCACAGTTCCCCCCAAAATATAATTTTCATTGGCTACATAATATTCCCTCATATGGATTTTCACCACAATTTTTGTGAATTGGAAATGGAATTTTTTTTTTTTTTTTACTGAAAGGTCTGGATTAGAGACTCAAATATTGGCAGTAAAATAAGAACATTACTAGAAACTTAAGATTTTCAGAAGCTGTTTGTCTATTATTCCTGTCTTATTCATTAATGTTCCCTAATTCCCTTTGTGTTGTAACTTATCTGTTAGCGTGGAACCACAGACTATTCACTAGTTTTTCCTTTTAACTTTACAGTTGTAAATGAGGTATTATATTAAAGGAAGCTTATTCATTTCAATCCTAAGCTCTGTGGCTTTTTTTTTATACTTTTGCTAACTCTTGCAAAGAGAGCAGCATTAATTATGAATCAAATCCTAGACCAGCCTTATCAGACACCTAAAATTTGCTAGATTGAGAATTCTTTGCAGAAGTGTACTAAGTCGCAATTACTGATTAAGTTAACCAATCTGGCTTTAGCAAGGCTCCATGTTATTCTGACTTTTGTTGAAGTTGGCTAGGCAGCATAACACCTAAAAGCAGAATATGCTGTTGAGATCCACTATTGTCACACAAGCACAAACCCACCTGGGCTTCCACCAATTCCTTTGATAGCCTCATGAGTAATATTTGTTCTAGAAATGTGGACAACAGTCATTCACATCCATTGCAGTCTGAGAATTTTGATGCAATCATTTCAAATGAGCATCTTAAAATTATGGAGGTAAATTTCTTAGAATTTAGAATATAGATGTTATTTCAAGAATATAGATGTTTTTTCTACCTGGCAGCTAGAAAGCTGCCAGAAAGGGCATATAGTAAATTTGGAAGCTTCCAAATAGTTCATTGCTTATTAATCATCAGGTAGTTGATTTCTTGAGTTGTTTCTTGATAGCTTTTTGACAACGCAGGGATCATTTTATAGAACTTATTTTTATTTCCTTTTTGGCATATTTCCTAACTTGAAAAATGCTGCTCTCAACGGATGCTCCTCTACAAAATCTTCCATGTAAGCAGTCTATGCTTTTCAAAAACTAAACACATCTGCCAGGTAGGCATTGTGGGGCCTGATGAAGCCGCTGCTTGAGACGGTCACAACCCACGTCAGAGTGCTGGGTTCTAGTCCTGTGACTTGAAGCTCTGCTCTACCAGCTCGCTGCTAACACATCTGACAGGCTGCAGATGACAACCCAAGTACGATCCTCCTACAGATCTGGGAGCCAAGCATGGAGACCCCGGCTTCAGCCTAACCTAGTCTCGGCCATCGCAGGCCTTCGGGGCATAAATGAGTAGTGTCCCCTGCTCTATCCCCCCCATCACTCCTCTACTCCCTTCTCTCCTTTGCCCTTCCCTCCCACTTCTCCCATCTCGGTATTTTAAAGAGGAAAATCATTGAACAATAAAAATACATGTGTGGATATGAATGCCCACACATATGAGCATATTTAAATACCTACATTTGGAGACAAGATTGTTGAGGAAAATCACTGTTAACATAGAAAAAGGAGATGTGGTGTGACATCTAGGAATTTGAACATACAGAAGTGCGCATCCTTTTACAAAAGGAAAGTGTGGCGCTAGAAATGCTTGCTGGAAGTTTTCACCTTATGTAATTATTCTGGCTAACAGTAAGATTACAGCCCAGTTTCTTGCCCTCCATCTAATGCAGGATCATCACAAAGGCATATGGAATTTGAGACGAGCCATAAAAGCCTCTTCTATTAATCCTAAAGGACTTAGAATAGCACCTGCTTCACAAGATTTTGCTTTTCCTGAGCCTTGCTGTACAAGTGTCCACGCTTAGATGGGTCCATTAGGAATAATCCTGTGTTCATATCAAAGAGCTCTTAGTCCGGGGCCTTCCAAACTACAGAGTTCCTTGAAAACTACAAAATATTAGAGACAATTTAGGGAGCAGTAGAACCAAATAATCTCATTTATGAGAGAGAGGATGTGAAATTAAGTTGGGTAGAAAGCCTCCATGTAGCTTGTCTCCATGTCATCCCAGTAACCTCTGCAACTGGAAACTCTGGAACCAATGTGGTAAGATTTTTTTTTTTTTTTTTTTGCCTCTCCATGAAGTTCCACAGCAGCAAGGGAAGCCTCAAACTCATTGGTAAAACAGCACATATACTTAAACTAATTCTCCTTCTGGACAAACCACTGAATCCAGAAATTAAGAGCTAATTAGACAACAGTCTTTAAGGCAACCATTTTCTCCGAGGGAAGGGAAAAAGCAACAAGAAACAAATGGAAAATCCCTTTGAGATGTCTAACATTCCTTTTCAAAGAAATCAAAGTCAACAGTATCATTTCTTCATAAGGCAACAACCATTCTTGAATACCTGTATTGTCTAACATTCCTTATTGGGTAATTTGCATATCAAATCTGATCTAGCCCTGCTATTCAGCATAGAAGCTACCTATACAAACTCCCAACCAGAAGTATGTGCAGGTCCATCTCACAACAACGGTGTGAAGTAACCTGAATGTTTAGAGTTGACCCTCCAAATTAACAAGGCAAGATTCTTGCCAATTCTTCAACTCAGATTTACTGACAGTCCTTTCTGTGGATGTTCCACACGTGTTCAGTCCATAATAGGAAATGCCACCTACTTGAGTATGAATATTTGCAGCAGGAGACGACAGTAGAGCTTTACTATCTACTTCCATCTGATAGAGCTACTACTGTAAAAGGGGGAAAAAAAGACAGTGGAAAGAGAAGAAAAGTAGAGCTGTAAATTTTCAATTTTCATAAATACCTGTTATGACCGGTGCCAGGATATTACAAATTAAGAAAAATATTTAACATTAAACTTGTTTCTTATCTAAAGACTTTACACAATGGGAACACAGCTTACACAGGAACTTCAAGGCAAGATAAATTTGTTGTCAAGAGAACAAATGAAGGGGAGGTACATTCATTCTTCCTTACAACGTGCAAGGAGAATAAACACATATTGTCTTTTACATATTCACAATGATCTGTTCTGTTTTATAAAACCAACCCATTTCCTATTCTTTTCTATGACTTAAATGCAAAGACTTTGCTACACATTTCCTTTTATTTTCATGAAAATGGGCAAGGGTTTAAAGGAAATAAAGAAAATGCTTCCTGAAACCTTGCATGCTTTGCTACAAACACCCTTAACAGAATACATCTGTTAGAGTAACAGAAACATCTAATAAAACATTTTTAAAGCAATTGGTCTCAGAGCAAAAATGTGAAAATTACGTAATTGATAGCGAAGTATTCCACTGCACTGGACATGAACATTTTTACTCTTTAACTTCTTTGTCCATTCAGTGTATTTATCAGTACAGGAGGAACAACTTGAGGACCTCAACATTCCCACTGAAGTGTTTAAACACTCAACTATGGATCTCTTCTTGCATGAATCTATAAATGCTTTGAAAGTATCTCATACCCCCAACTTTAATTCTGTTGCCAATGTGTGTAACATCACTATTCTATTCTAGCAGCACTGTTTAAGATTATCAGGCAATGATAAATCTTTGAAAGTTAATGGATGGTGGCAATTTGAATTTTGATGCCACATGTCAAAGAAAAGCTTACTGATGTAAACAAACTTTTATCGGTTATTCAGCATGCTTTTAGCCACTGTCATCGCTAGTAACTACAATTATAAGAAACAAGTCAGGGGAAGAAACTACAGGCTATTCCAGGAAGGATGGCTTGACGTTTGGGGTCCATCTTCTAGCTGGTCTACAAGGACTCACCATTCAGAATGTGTTTGCTCTGTATACAGTTTTACAGGTTCTAGGCTGAAGACTGGACTTAAGTCTGCAATTCCTATAGCCATTAAAAATAATGTTGAAATGTTGTTTAACTAAAAAATTGCAATAAGACTACTTTAGTGCTCAATTGTACCAGTGAATTTTATGGAAAGGGAGGAAATTAAAAAGCTGCTTTACAGACAAAGAAAACAGAGATATTCAGGAACACACCCGACTTGACCCTTTCAACTTTGTGGACCACATCGTAGTATTTAGTGTTAGTGGTGAATATTCTCATTGATGGTCTTAGCATATGACTACCAGGTCTGTTCTCTCAGTTGATAAAAAGTTTTACCAAGAAGAACATTCAACATCAGTTCTAACAAGGATTAATTAGCTTGTCTTATTTTATCACCAAAGCCCATCTTAACAAGTCTTTCATGGTTTGCAACGGTGACTAAGGAAGAGAACTAACTGCAAATTTCTCACTAGTGCAAGAGCAATGCAAGAAGCACTGCCAACCGATCGTGATGTGTATGAGTTCTATCAATGCTCTTGAAGGTTTGCATATTATCATTGTCACATTTCTGGACACATTTGCTAAACTTAACCAGCCCAAATCAATCTTCAACACTGGACACATATATAGAGATATAGAGATGTTAGAATCATTGAAGTATAACTTTATAAACATGCCATTGTGCAGGCCCCCATCTAAGAAAAGTACAACAAAATATTCACAAACGCTAAGTTTTTCTAACAGAAGAACTACTCTGAATCCAGAAAGTGATCAGGGATCACAGAAAGAGAAAGTAGTCCCTCTGCTCTGGGGATCATCAGCTTTTCTGTGACTGCCTCCACAACCCAGAGCACTTTCGTAAAGTGGGATGCAAGTGTGCGCTGATGCCAGACATGACATGGAATTTATTACGGTTGGGTACTGCTGCCTTATGGAGAATGGCCCGTGGGACACTCAACTTGCACATTAAACAGCTGAGCCCATGGATGCTTCAACTGCCAAGAAAGTAACAGAATGGGAAATCCCCGGTTCATTTGACACTGATGCCAGCTTGGCAAATCAGTGTGTGTCTGCACACGTGTGCATGTGTGTGTGTGTGTGTGTGTGTGTGCGCGTTTTTCCCTTTCTGCAGTTATTGAAAGGAAATAACCCAATTTACACTTGTTGTCTGCTAGCTTCCTTTCAATACAAATGTCATTTCAGACTCAACAGAACTATACATGATGCACATTGTCTCCCTAACCTTCATCAGGTTCTTCAGTTCTTCAGATCAACTGGGCCTTCCACTTGACCGGCTTTCCACAGACATCGAGCAGCACTGTCTGCAATGAGACTTTGAACTATGTTAGTCCTAAGTAAACCTACCTCATGTATATCCTTTGCTCCCCTAAGTCATGGTACTATCTTGTCACTGGTATTTGGTTTCTTTCCTATTTTGTTTAATGCTTCAAATAACTTGAGAATTACAATGGAAATATAAAGTAAAATAGAAAATATACCTTTAAAAACTTTTCATGTTTAAATAATGTGTATTTTTATTTTCTCAAAACATTACTCAATATTCTTTATAAAAGCCTTCTTTGTTGCATGAAGTAATATATAAACTTTTTTTTCAACCATTAGATCATTTAAAATGGTCGTTTGGTATTTCCTTATGATTTATATAACTGTCTCTCTCTCTCTCTCTCTCTCTATATATATATATATATATATATATAGCTTTCTTGAACATTCTATGGTCAAACTGTATCAGGACAGCTTATGTAGCATATCTTCTACTGCCAATACCTCATTTTCATTGATCAGTGACACACCTTCTTATGCCTAGAAAGATGAAACAGGTTCTGATGCTTGTAACATCTGTCAATGTGGCTTACCCAGCTGTAGATCAGTATGTATTGTCACCATACCACATGTCTCCACAACAAGAACCAGTGTTAAAACGAGGTACCACTACACTGCCTTCAATTGAGTTAGACCGAACTACAGAGAGGCTGCAAGGCTTTCTACCAGGTTTAGTTTTCCCACAAGAAACCTGGAAGGCAAGATGGAAAAGGTGCATTGATGAAGCAAACATGAGATTTGCAGGCTCTATTTTGTGAGCAGTTCCCTCACTTTCTCATCTTTACGTGTGCCACTCGAGGCAGACAGTTTGAGAAACAGAACCTGCCTGATAGGTTGTGGCGAATTGGATCTTGCTGCTGTTTAGAACCCAGGTTGTGGATAACGGGACCATGTTTTGACTGGCATGGCATCTGAAGAACTCTGGAAGGGGCAGTTGCTTGATGAAATGTGTGCAAGTCTTGAACAACTGTCTCTAGATGTCTGGATCTAAAAAAATGAAGATTTTTTTTGGTCTGACTTTCCCCGGAATGAAAAACCATCTAAATGTTCCCTTGTGGCTTTAAATTGTTGTTTCCAAAATTGCTGTACTGTGGGAAGAACTAATGTTAAATAAATAGCCCCTCTTTTCTTGCCAAGGGCATTTGAAAGAAAAACCAGTATTAAAGAATTACAAAGATGTCTAAATTTATAAAAAAGAACTGACATAAAGAAAATCTTCATTCTCTTAAATACCTTAGTTAACAAACCATAAAATTAGTCAATGCATTTAATTCCATTCAGCCAAGAAGTTCATTGGGCTTAAGGGGAACAATATTGGATACTTTTGGTAAATTCTAGAACTGCAAGACAGCAGTGGATCATGTGGAGGACTCATCCAGAATAAGGAGAGGAAGAGGAGCCAGACTTGACTATCTCAGAATTTACAAAGAAAACTGGAAGCTGTGTCAGCCAAAATGTCCTTGGTAAGATAACAAATTCATTTTAAATCAAGCCATACAGTCACCAGATTCTTCTATTTCAAATTTTTCTTAGTCCAAGTGAAAATCATTTGTACAACTTTGATGGATCAGAGGGAGAAGAGAGCAGGGAAGCAGAGCAGGCAAGGAGGGAGGAAGTGAGAGGTGTTCTGCTGGCAACCTCAGCAGTGACTGAACTGCCTGTGAGAACAAGGAGGAAGTGGGAGGGACACAGAGCCATGGTGGAGCAAGGTGCCAGCTCGCTGCAGAGGGGAGCTAGGAAGCTTCTTCTCAGAAAACCGGGAGAGATTTTGGTGATGTCAGAAATGGAGCATCTGCCTTCTAAGGACTTTGTCTGCCAACTGGCAGAGGCGCACACAGTCCAGAATGCCAACGACCTTTATCATAAGGGAAGGCAGGAAATGGGCAGGCAGCCTTACACTCGGGGGAGAATGTCACATTTGGAGGACATGGATGAGAGGGGAGCAAGGCACATGGAATCTTGGTGATTCCTCAGTGAGAGAGCCATCTATACATTTTATTTACTTGCATGGCAATTAACTGTTTATAGAACACAAATACCATTAATATGGTACAATTACACTAATCTGCATTTGAAGAAATTGTCTTGCAGGAAACAGTAATATGCTTAAATGTGAATCTTGCCAGGATCTACATCTTAGTAGAGTCTCTGGAGCATGTCTCATTTCTAATCTGATTATCAGGTTCCTATACTCTGGATGTACCACAGGAATTTCATTCTTCTGATGTGTTGCAAGTCTTCCTGCCTTTACGTATCTTTACGTATTAAGGCTATTTCTTGGCCCTGATTTAGTTTTGCTCCACCTTGTCTGCCAGATTTCTACTGTCATATTTTAAGGTCAAAGTTGCTATGTTATCCGTTTTTCCTCAAGGATATATATATATATTTTTTGCCATGAGTCCTGGTACTCCAGGTATTTACACACATTTCATTTTCCATGTTATTTTTGCATTCATTTCAATACTGCCTAAAACTTCCTGTATGGAGTAAAAGTACGGAGTTCACTGGTCAGAAATTGGTTCTGATGAAAGTACTAGTCAAAGTCAAAAATACTGAGTTCATAATGTGTGTTTCTCTATGTTAGGTGGTTATATTTCCTGAAGTCAAAACAGGTTCTATTTACACTTAATATAAGATTTTACAAACTGAATTCTATGTCTCTTACTTTTGGAAGTAGTATCTGTGTCTTTTCTTGTGTGTAGACGTAAGACCGTTTAACTATGTTGACTAAGTTTTTAAATGTTCTTTGTTGAATTTAAAACTCATGCTCCTAAATAAAACTAGGTACTCATTACTAAAATGCGTAGCTGATTATAAAAATAGCTGTCTTACTTGATTGTCCACTTGTACAATTCTAGATTTTCTTGATTACTGATTGAATATTTCCTTAGTTATTTTGCCATAGTTTCGATGCTAAGAAAAACTCCACCACACATTCCTCAGGGCTTCTAGCCTGTTTGAAAATAAAGCTTTAGGACAGGAACAGGCACTTTTCAAAACATGAAATATGACTGGTCAACTGACACATGAAGAAATGCTCAGGACCCCTGGTGGTCAGGGAAATGCAGATAAAAACCGAACTGGGGCTTCATTTCACCCCAGTTAGAATGGATATCACCCCCAAATAAAGCAATGAATAGCAGCAAGAATTTGAAGAAAAGCATACCCTAACACACTCTTGGTAGGAATGTAAACTAGTATATCCATTATGGAAGGCAGTATGGAAATTCTTCAAAAATCTGAAAATAAATCTACCATATGACACAGCCATCCTATTTCTGGAAGTAACCTAAGGGAAACGAAATAATTATCTGAGAGATGTGTGTGCCCAGATATTCTTTTACAGCTCAATTCACACCAAAAAGTGCTGTCAGTCCAAATGTCAAACTGATGACCGGATAAAGAAAATGTGGCATAAACACAATGGAACACTACTCAGCCATAAGGAAAATAAATGAAAGCTCATCTTTTGCAATAAAATGGATCCAGCTGAACTCCATCATGCTAGTGAAATAAGCCAGTCCAAACAGATAAACATATTAGCTTTTGATAGTTCATAGTTTCCATAGAATATAAACAATTTGTAAGAATGAAACTGTCATCTTAAGATTCGATTATTGATTTTTACTTCTGCCTAAACTCCTGTGGAACAGTGGAGTTTCTTTCTACTTTTTACTTGCTTAACACTGTTACTGGCACATTATTAATATTATTTCAAAGTCAATTCCTGTTATTGAAAAAAAAACTAAAGGGATGAGGGAAGGAGGGAAATATGATTATCTTAGAATTATATGGGCCCAGCACGATGGCTCAGTGTCTAAAATCTTCACTCTGCAAGTGCCACGATCCCATATGGGAGCCAGTTTGTGTCCTGGCTGCTCTGCTTCCCATCCTGGTCCCTGCTTATGACCTTGGAAAGAGGGATGGTCCAAAGCCTTGGAACCCTGCATCCACATAGGAGACCTGGGGGAAGCTCCTGCATCCTGGCTTCTGATCAGCTAAGTTCCACCTACTATGGTCATTCAAGGAGTGAACCAGTTGATACATCTTTCTATTTCTCCATAAATCTTATATACCTTTCTAATAAAAATAAGGTTTTGTTTAAGAGTACGTATTAAGTACATGGAAATCTATATTCTTCATGAACAAAATTGTTATGATTATAAAAAATACACACCAAAATTGTAATCGTATGGTAAAGTGACAGAGAGAGCAGGAAATTTTCCATCACTGGTTCATCCTCTTGATGGCTGCAACAGCTGGTTAGGTGAGCATTAAGTTGGGAGCCAGGAACTATACCCAGAGCTTCAACGTGGGTAGCAGCAGCCTAGGGTCTTAGTCTGTAAGCTGTCTTCTCAGGCACATTAGCAGGAAGCTAGATCAGTAAAGCATGACATCAGATGTCTGATGCGTGATTCCCACAGGGCAAGCAGCGGCTTAACCCCTATGCCACACACCTGCACATGCCTCCTCCCTCTGTCCTCATCTATCTTTTAAATCACAGGCAAGTGAAACAAAGCTTGGAAGTGTGCTGGAGTCATCCTTCAGCTATAATAGCATCATCACTCAGGGTTTTAACTTTGTGCCTCTCTCAAATTAAAGCTGTTTCTATTGTGCTATTTAACTTTTACATGCAATGTGCTGCTCTAGAGCTGAAACACAGTTAGCAAAATTAAAGCCATGAATATTTGCTGTAATGAGACCATTGTGTTTTTCACGAATGACACACAAATGTGTGAGATAGGGTTCTCTGTTCTGTACAAAACACACTTGAAACCATCTCGGAACTTCAATTTAGATTTTCATCAGTATTTAAAATTAATCCTCAATGGATAAGAAATATTAAGAAATACAGGCTTAAAGAGCACCAAACAATTTGGCACTCTTTAATATAGCAAGCCAATTCCCTTTATTCGAAGGCAGACGTTTTGCAAAGCAAAAATTCTCTAATTAAACCCAAGCAATAAGAAGAAAGTATGTTTTTTAACGATTCAAGGAGGAAATTCACTTGCAAATGATTAGCATGTCAGCGGTGTGAACAACCCTGGGAGCTTTCTCAGTGGTTCCCTTCAACAAAGACATCACCTCCACTCCCAAATCCCCTCAGACAGTGTGAGCCAATATCTTTGTCAATTAGCTATTTCCATATTGAGAAAAGACATTATTGACAATAACGTATCCCTTAGGTCTCTGTCCCCATTTTGCCTACAAGAGTAAATTTTGGGAAAATCCTTAAGTTCTAAAATGGTTATTTTCAAAATTTTGTTAATTATCATCCAACAAGAAAGAGAGAAACAGCTTTTCTGCCTGCTGGTTCATTTCTGAAATGCCTGCAATGGCTGGTGATGGGCACAGCTGAAGGCAGAAGCTTGGAACGCCATCCTGTGTCTTCCAGTGGTTGGCAGGAACACTAGTGGGCCATCACCTGTTGTCTCCAACTGTGTGGATTAGCAGGAAGTCAGAACTGGAAGCAGAAATGAACTCAAACCCAGGCACTTTGATATGAAATGCAGGGCTAACTACTGTGCCAAGTGACTACCCCATAAAACAGTCATTGATCAAACTACTTAGGCATTCTCTGCAGCCTTCTCATCAATATAGTAGAAAATGTTGTAGTTTCATCTGTCATTCTCCTGTTCATATACAGTTCATTTAAAATTTGACATTAACTCTATACTGATAAGGAAACAGTGTGAGAGGCTTGACAAGCACAGAACCTACTTAGATAACGCTGGTATCTAAAACAAATGGACAAATAATAATGCATAACACTGTCTCCAAGATGAGAGCAAGATAAAAACTGTTGGGTAAAAGGCTCTTGAGAGTGTCATGTGCCCCAAAGGAAAAATTAAAGTGGAAATCTATTGTTTATTAGGTATTATTACTTAATTCATTAATTCATTTTGGATATAACTTTTTACATAAATTTAAGGTCACCATGGATTAGTATATTCACTTAAAATAGAGAATATTAACCTCAATCAAGGTAAATCAATGAATTTTAGAATATGTTTTTCTAATCTGCTCTTGTTAATTATTAGGGGAATAATGGTATCACTGTATACATTCCTAAAAAACAAATCCTTTTGCGCTGATCAAATATGTCTGTGGTAGTCAAACCTTGCAATATTTTTATTCTCTTGAAAACACTAAGAAGAACAGATTTAAATGATTAACAGACATATGAAAAGATGCTCAGATTCCTTAGTCATCAGGGAGATACAAATGAAAACCACATTGAGGTACTACACAACTCTAATGAGGTTGGTCTACATTCATAACTGTGACAACACCTGCTGGCGTGGATGTGGGGAAAAAGGTATCCTACTTCACTGTGGTTGAAGTGTAAGCTAGTACAACCACTATGGAAATCAGTTTGTAAAGTGCTTAGAGAATTGTAAATAAGCCTGCCATATGACTCAGCTATCCCGTTCCGAGGAATATACCCAAAGGAAATGAAAACTGCATATGAGAAGGGGATCTGTAATCCTATATTTACAGCAGCACAATCTACAACAACAAAGACATGGAAACAATGCAGATGCCCATCAAAAGAGGAGTGGTTAGAGAAACTATGGTACATCGACTCCATGGAGTAATTAGTTATCAGAAAGAATGAGATTATTCCATTTGCAACTAGATGGTCCCAACAAGGGACCATTATGCTCAGTGCAATAAGTCAGTCCCCAAAAGACAAATGCCATCTGTTCTCTCTAATATAAGGAAACCATCAGGCAAATTGGCATGTATACTGATGAAGTAACAGACTACCATATTCAGATGTGAATACACGATACAACATGCACCCCTACTTCCAAATCAAAGACGGATTCCCAATGAAACTGTTAGATATATCTAGACAATGGGATGATGGACTGTCTGACACTGTGTCAGGGCACACTTAAATAACAGGCTGATGGAATTACAACTCCTTATGAAGGACTATAATAATGTAGCAAAATGGGGAAAATCAGTCAGTGGGATGGGAGTTTGGGGGTGGGAATCTCAGACTACAGAATTGTACCATAAATTTCAAAATTTAAAATAAAAATGTAAAAAACACCACTAAGTTGATTTCGGTTTTTCCCTTATAATACATGTTTTACTGATGTCCTCTGGAATTGTTATGGAGATAAACTTTGTATAATAGATATGGTAACTTAAAATATTAAAATATGTAATTTTATACAACAGCTACAGAACTGATTAAAAAAATTCCGTGTCACAATATTTGTACATATTGAAGAATCTTAACTGATGAATCATCATTTGCTTACTGGCCTTGCATGCGCTATTAATCAGGCAGTCAATTGTTGAACAGCTAACTTGCTGTCTTCAAAAAAGTCCCACTATTGTCCAAATGAATGCTGAAAAGTAGGGAAACAGTGATTTTTGTCTTACAGACAAGTTACATCCAAAAAAAATTGACAAAGGCCAATTTTTCCTTTGCACAAAACTGATGAAAGTTTATGGATAATAGCAATTATCTTTAATGCCTGTGCCCACAAACGGATTTATAATCACATGAAAACTCCATAATTTACTGAGCAAGTTCAAGTAACATTCCCTTCTTAGCCCTACAGCGGTGTAAGTAATTTTGACAGAGAATTAGTGACGTAAATGAAGTAGATCTCATAAACCGGAAGGAGAAAAGTGAGTTGAAAGTTGTGAATTGCTTCCCAGTTGCGGTAAGAAATATCCCAATTATTGGACAGACAACGCTAAATTTCATGACAGAAATGAATCTTACTCATGTTCCCAAGTGGAGGAGATGCTGGGGCAGGGATGAGTGATTTAGAGTCGGATGAGCTGTGTTGCTACACTTGCTAAAGCAGTTCTTGCCAGAAAAAAATAAAATAAATATGGAAAACATGGATTCAATCCAAGGAATGTCTCAAATATAGATTTCTTAAGAAAAGTGCAGGAGTGTTTCCATATCTTTAAATGGTAGTTTTTAAAGAGTTGTCTTTAAAATACTTGGGTGAGTCAGAATGTCACAATTGCCCACTTTCCAGCACATTCTACCAATTAGAATTCTTGGGAAATCACGTGTACCAATTCTTCAATTTCTGGCAAAGAGGAGGTACTGAACCCTTTTCCATAGGCACTGTAGCACTGATATTGTTTCATAGTTTATTTGAACACATTTATTTTGCATCAATACAAAAATAGGGAGAAAGAGGTCACCCTTCAAAGGCTTCAGTAGTTATTGATTTTAATGAAATTCACTGTTTATATTTATGCTAACGCATGTTTAATTGCTTGCTTGCCTTTTTTTCTCATCTTAATTATTCTGATTGCATTACCAGCAAGTTTTCACATGATCTATTGTAAATTTCCCTACGTTTCCCTTTTCCATGAAAATTATTAGCATGAGTTTGACAATTTGTTAGCCTAGTATATTTCAAAAATTCTCATGAAAATTTAAGTTGGTGCAAAAATTTGACAACCAAGCATATCAGGGCCTTCAAAATCACGAAACATGCATTTTGAATAAATTATTCATGGATTTCAAATTCTGTTGCACCAAAATTCACTTATTTTAAATTACCTTCCATGATTTTTTTTTGAAATACCCTCATATTATAATCCTGGTAGAATTATTTTATGCAATATGTTTTTTGTCTCAGATGTTACACACACATTCTGTTTTGATAGCACTGATCTCGTAAATGTCCTCCACTTGTGCAAAAAAATGTAGTTAATATCAGATTCAAGTGGCTTAGGGCACCTTTACAAAATATGCATGCATGCACTCAGACTCTAATAGTTAAACTCCATTTTTCCTCAACAATTTATACACATAAGATTATGCTACATTTGAACTATCTTTTGAGCATGTTCCCTTTGATTGGCATTTGAAAAACACTAGAAGATGTCACTGTTATTCATGCTCTTATATTCCAGAGCTCTCCAAGTTTTCATGAATGTACTACTGTTTCTCTATAAAGCTAGACAGTTCCTCAGGCAATTTTAAAGAGAACATCTATCACCTCTCTATACACACACACACACACACACACACTTGCTAATGCACATATATATATACATATATACACACATATGACATACAAGAGAAATTAGAACACCTTTAAATGGGTTGTATAGCTATTAGAACCTATAGCTTTTCATTACTAGATGGATAACGAAAAATATAACAGAGGTTGACACAGGACGTGTGGTGAGAGCTGAAGGCAGTGAGTGTCTAGTGAGATGCAGAAGCAGGCTTCCTTTCCATGCTGGCTGGTGAAATCAGCAGAGCTGTAGGAAAGCCAAGGTCCCGTTGCACCCAAGGTTGCATGGGTGGGTCTAAGGCCATTAATACAAATTGATCTAAAGTGTTTCTGAGTTTCCAACCAAACCTCCAATCTAACCATCGTCAGCTCATTCCTTGTTGGTTTTAAGCCAAAGTATTATACAGGAAACTGTGAAGGTCAGAGGAGGACCCAACTTCCAAAACTCACCGCTTGAAACGTAGACCGTATAAAACACACACTTACAACACCTATGCCATCACTGTCTGCAAACACGTAACGCAGGAGGCAGGCGATCCTCTGCGGTGAGAACTCCCAACCTCAGTTTTCTTATTCCACAGCAACAATGGAAGGAGTGAACTGAAGCCCAGGCTAAGTGGAAGCAGCTTTACTGCTTCCCAATTGTGTGACATTTCTAAGTCCTTTGCTGGATTTTCTTTACTAAAAAAAAAATATCTTAGTTGATTAGGGCACAAAGGGTCAAGGGCTACAGGAAAGTGGGTAATACCATGGATTTTTTTTTAATGGGCTCTTTCCCTGTCCGGGATAGGGGCTGCTTACATGACTCTGCTTCTTTGACTTCTTTGAATTCCAGAAACTTTTTACTTGGTAGTTTTCCCTGCCTAGCTTTTGCCTGTATCAATCTTTCTATTTTATGATTTTTCAATGTTTTACTTCAGTAAGGACTTCTTCCATCCTTACACGTCCCTTTCTCACCCGCACCGTTGTATCCTTTAGTATGTCATGCTTGGGTCACCCTCCACCCTGCCCTGCACTGTCAGTTTTCTTTAACAAAGGCCTTCTCTATTATATTTTTCTCATGTTTGTAATTTTCTGGCACCTAGCACGCATTCAGTTAGTATCTTTTGAGTGAATGAACTTGATAACCTCTTCCAGGCCCCTTCAGACAAAGGGGACGATAAAGAGGAGATAAACTTTGCTTTTCTTGCCAACGATCTTCCGTCACACTAGGTGTGTTCGGCCATGGCAATAGGCTTTTCTCAGCCTTGTATATTTTCTTCTCCATGTGTTCCCCCCATCACCAGCCCCTAACATAGCTGAGGACATCAACTATAGTTCAGCACAATTTTTACTGAAGATGAGCCAGATTGTATCTGATTTACACTCATACCCTCAGATGACTTCATTATGTGGTTCTTTGTAAGATATGATATTCAGATAATCCTCCCAGCTTTGATACACAAATATATTTCAGAATGTGGATGTCATCATTTCTCTGGAGCATCCTGGTAGATGTGCATGGGTCAACATCCATTGGGAAGCACTAAGTGAGAAGAGATAATGTCCTAGCTTCTATGTTTCCCACCTGGAATCTCACAGTTTACACAAGGAATACAGTGAAACACAATTCGGATGCCTGCATTTAGGCAAAGGGAGACAGGAATTTGGAAAGCCATGGGGAGTAAGTGACAACTGGGTGACCTAATTGGGGCCACTGAGACTAATGATACAGCATGTAATGAGCAAGCGCATGCACAGAGCAGGCTTTCATGTTCACCCAGGAAGAAATCGGCACCAGAGACCCATATTTTGCAGCAGCCTTCAATTAGATATTTAAAATTCATGAGCTTGATCAAAGTTCGGTAAGGCAAATTACTTCTCCTCTGAGCTGGACCGTTATGTAGCATGGAAAGAGGTAGCACGGATAAATTTTAACTGGAGTATTAAATTAAAAGATATGAACATAGGAAATAACAGCTTTAGAAGTGTTACCTTTTCCTTGATAACTGCAACTAAACAGGAATAAAAGATTACGTAACACCCATCGACTCAAAGTCGATGATTATATTTAACATCGCTTGAAATCCCCATGAATGTACAAATTCGGGAGAAGCTTGGGAAAACCTGGATTTTCTGTTTGTGTTTTTCTAATCATGAGCCAAGGATGCAAGAAAGAAATGTCTCTGAAATAATCATATTGGTATTCGAGAAAGTTAACTAAAATATCGGATAAGAACCCAATCATACTTTGTTAACAGATTCATATTGATTTTTTTTAAAATTGTGCAAATAAACTGCAGATTCAGGTTTCAGAAATACACTTCAACAGAATAGAGGAACCAGGCTTTCTGCCTCAGCTTTCCAGCCAGAAGATAATGGAGTCTTAGGCTGTTTGTCAAGAACTTCCTGCTTCAGAATTGTCCAAAGCAAGCTGCCAGCCAGAAATAAACTGGAAACCCTCAAGATTTTTCAATTCACAGATCTTCAGAAACGCACAAAACACTGCATCAGTGCCTCTGGTTGCCAGGAGTGGGTATGCGGCCATCTATTTATAATATCTTACAATACAGCCTCCGTCTACTGTCTAGCTTACTGGGTACAAAAGAGCTTGAGGTGGTGAAACATAATGAGGCTGGAGACTACAAAGTAGCAGCAGAGGATGCTCTGATGTTCAGAAATAACCACAATAGAAATCCTTCTGCTCAGAATGTAGTGGAAATCGCGCTTCCCGGTGCCCCGTCCTATCCCAGTGTGAATCTCAAAGGCAGAAGGTAGAGGGGGTGCAGTCACGTGTGCATGGTCCACTTGTTTCTGCTTCACCTTCATTTGGCAACTGCCTATTAACATAACGTGCTAGTTTATTTGCGATGGTATTCCATAGTTCCTCCTACTGCACCAAAATGAAGTTTATGAACTATTTAAAAAATAGTTCATCGAACTGGAGCAGCCGCAGAACTATTTTATAGAGATTTCCTATTTTTATACAAGTTACAGTTAATATTCTCGCAACTGTCAAAATGGATTGAGTTTTTATTCAATGTGTCAACCATGAAATTACTAGCTCAATATGACATTCCAAATAAATATTGGAGCAGGGTTTTAAATAAGACAACCTGACTTCATATCTCTTACTTTTCATGAACAGGTGAAACTGCATCACACCAGTTACTTAGTGACATGTCAGAATATGTCTTCCTGTGGAGTGTGACCTCACACATGCATGATCATTATCTAGGAATCTCTAACCTTGCTGGCGAGATGACCTGTTGAAACTCTAAAGGTATGCTAAGTGTACTCAACTTCCTTATACATAACCGGTTTTTATAGATGTGTTAACCCATACAAAGCCGATTTTACCTAATGGATGTTAACTCTATTTTGCAATTCTCTATTTATAATCATTTGCAGTTTATCAAGCACTAGACTTAACGGCTGCAAATAATTAGCTAGTTAGAGTTCACCGCCACAAATTGAATTTTGCTCTGCACATGTACATTTTATTGATGCCCGCCCTGAACAGCAGGAATAAACACTTCCTAAGAGGGGGCGATTCAGGGGCCCAGCACGGTGGCGCAAGTGGTTAAGTCCTCGCCTTGCACGCCAGGGATCCCATATGGGCACTGGTTCTATCCCGGCAGCCCCACTTCCCTTCCAGCTCCCTGCCTGTGGCCTGGGAAAGCAGTCGAGGACGGCCCAAAGCTTTGGGACCCTGCACCCGTGTGGGAGACCCGGAAGAGGCTCCTGGCTTCGGATCGGCATAGTATCGGCCGTTGCGGCTCACTTGGGGAGTGAATCATCGGACGGAAGATCTTCCTCTCTGTCTCTCCTCTGTATATCCGCCTTTCCAATAAAAACATAATAAAAATAAATCTTTAAAAAAAAAAAAAGAGGGGGCGATTCCAGTGGTTCCCTTGCTAAAATAAGCGTCACGGATACTACTGCCTGCTTAGATCAGAGACACCAAAGGTCATCACTGTTCCTGAAGTAGGAACTCAAAGGTATCCAGATATGACGGGTGTATCATCCAGACTGCCATTGTTCAAGGCCAATGTTTGCACTTTCTATGGCCTGAGTAGGTAGGGATATGAACGATGTACCTTAAAGCAGATGCATTATGAGCTCAGGACCACGAGCCGACCCCTGCACCATGTGACGAGGTGTTTTGCTCATCACATGAGGTATACGGAATAGATTGCTTTCTCACTCAACAGCTGCTAGGAAAATCCATTTCTTAAGTATCTCAATTTTCTACGTAGTGAAAAGGCAACTTTGAGAATTATGCAAGCAACCTTATTAAGTAGCACCTTATGAAGTGAGCAGTGTACAAATAAGATATTAACGCTTACATCTTTCTAGTGTCAAGTAGGGCTCATGCCCTTCAAGTGATTACACAACTATTAGGGAGTGGAATTTCATTTAGATTTTTATTTTGTTTTCATTGGAAATGTAGACTAACAAAAGAGAAAGAGGAAGATCTTTCGTCCATTGATTCACTCCAACTGGCCATAACGGCTGAGACTGAGCTGATCTGAAGCCAGGAGCTCTTTCAGGTCTCCCACACAGGTGCAGGGTCCCAAGGCCTAGGGCCACTCTCAGCTGCTTTCCCAGGCCACAGGCAGGGAGCTGGATGGGAAGTGGGGCTGCCAGGGCACAAATCGGTGCCCATATGGGATCTTGGCATATGCAAGGGAAGGACTTTAGCTGCTAGGCTACCATGCAAGGCCCTGAAATCTCATTCAATACTACTTCTTAGGCTAGGATTTGATTTTTGTGGGGAAAATCAAATCCTATGTTTACAGTGAAACAGCACCTGGGAAGCCAGAGGAAATATGGCCCAAGTGCTGGGCCCCTGCCAATTGTGTGGGAAACCTGGGTGGGTTTCCAGGCCTCTGGGTTGGACTCGATCCATGGGCAATTTCAGGGAGTAAACCAATGGGTGGATGGCTTCTCTTCACTCAGTCTCTAACTTTATCTTTCAAATAATTAAAACATATATACTTAATATTTTAGAAGTTATTGGATAAGACAGACAGGAAGAGACAGAGGAAGATCTTCCATCCACTGATTCACTCCCAAGTGACCACAACGGCTGGACCTGAGCCCATCTGAAGCCAGGAACCTCCTCTAGGTTTCCCACGTGGGTACAGGTTCCCAAGACTTTGGGCCATCCTTCACTGCCTTCCCAGGCCACGAGCAGGGAGCGGATGGGAAGTGGAACTTCTGGAATTAGAACTGCTGCCCATATGGGATCCTGGCACATGCAAGGTGAGAACTTTAGCCACTAGGCTACAGCACTGGGCCCTAAAATATTTTTTTAAATGTTCTGTATTGAAGAGGAATTATAAGTTTCTTTCAGATGTCATAATTAATTGTGCTTACCAATTGCCAGTGAGTTAGTCAAATTGGCCAGTAATTTGCCTACGGAAGTTATAATAATGTAGTTTAAAAGCAATTATATTGCACCCCTGAATGCTACATTTGTAATGTTGGGGATACTCCCTGGCTTCAGGTAGAATTTATTTCTCTGGTTTTTGACTCCTAGAAAGAATGCAACTCAGCAGGAAGAGTAACTTGAACTTACACTTGGAGAAGTATCTGAGAATGACTTTTTACTGTGGAAGCTCGGGATGCAGGTCTATACCACAAGCGCCCTGGGAATGCCCTATTCCCAGAAAGTCTCCTCATCGAGTAATTCTTACTGTTAATCCCCTCCTGGGTCAGAGAACAAATTAAAAAAAAAAATCCAGTGCCAGCACTGCCAAGAATTTAAAAGTGTCCCCTGGTAGTAATTGTCCGTTTTCATTAATTTACATCATCTTTAATATAGGGGGGAAAAGGGGACCAAGAAAATACTATTTTAAGTATGGAGCAAAACTGCTTTCATTGTTCAGCCATATAAGGAAATTCGATGCGACAGAGCCAGGGCAAGCAACGACAGAGCACTAATAACCAAGATGCTTCTGTTTTAAATTTAGGAACAAAGAGGAATAGACACTAACTGGATGGGTCAGGTACAGAGAGCCATGATAGCACTGCCATCCTCTCATTTCTCAAACTCAGTTATTCCAGGCATTTCCAGGTTAATGGAGAAGGGACTGAAGAATGGCCGACACCCATTCAAGAATTCCAGAAAATATTAACAGTGATGCTATTCATCTTCCAAGCCACGTGGGGAAATGTTTTCACAGGAGTCCACACACCACGGCTTCAAACATGCTCTTCCTTGCATAAATTAACTCTTAGGAGAAACGTCTCGAACAGCACAGCCTGGTTGGTTGCCATTGAGCTGGTCCTGCTGACTTGTTAAGCCATTCAATTAGCTGCCTGAACTCAAAGAAAGTTCATCTAAAAGCCTCAGTTTCTCCTTCTGTAAGAGCAAGTGTGATAAATAGTAACTATTTAATGCACCTGTGAGGATTAAATATGAACATTGTATTACCTGGCACTCAACATCTTCACATTCTCGCCATCATCACTATCACTTCAGTCGCTACTATTGTCTCCACTATGAATGAGCACAACACCACCACAACCATACCATCACCACCACAAGCACATCATTCCCAAAGCCACCATCACAATTATCACCTTCATCTCCACGCCAAACACCATGTCATAACCTACCATGAAAACCGCCATCACCATCACCACCACCCCTCAAACCACATGCCGTCAGTACTACAGCCATCACCTCTAATGCCACTGCCTTCACCTCCACCAACCATGATCACCCCACTGAGATCTACCACAACCAATTCTATAATCACTGCCATTACCATCACCACCACCATCATCACTTCCACCACGAGTACTGGTACTATCGTCCTCATTTGCCATGGGATAGAAAAATCAGCTCAGAGCTGAAAGCCACAGGAAGTGGAAGGTAACAGAGATGGGGCTCTTCAAGTTTCCTCGTGAATTCATCTGCAGCATGAGGAAATCAAACATGGAAAAATGGAATGTCCTTGCATTCAAGGATCAAAGGCTTCAGAATACCAGACTGCAAAATGCTTAGGTCCCCCAAGGAACAGGGTACTACACACAGAAGATATCCTTGGCCATTTTATACTTGAATTATCAGCTACACTGAAATCCCGGCTGCCCTGTGATTATGATCATCAGTATGAAAGGCAAATGAACCAAGTTGTGCCACTGGCTCTGTTTTTGCTCCTTACCTCCCTATAGTCATCTGTCATCACACAGCACAATGCCTATCCCCTATGCGTCCTTGTCGAAACACTAAGAAGGAAAGAACATGTCATCTGGAGCACGCAGTGCTCAGGAGGAAGGCAGGAAACAAAATGACATTGTTTACTTAGCCTGGTTTTAGGAGACAGCTGCAGTCCTATGAAAAGAAAGGGCCCTGCCCGGCTCAACACTTAGCAAATAGATGGGTATTATGTAGATCTGTGTTGAGCCAGGGAGGAAGCAAGGAGATTACTTATAACTTTGCCCATGTTGTTGATTGCTTGTCTTCCTTCGGGAATTCTGGATTTTCCCATTCCAAGAGAAGAAATCACAAGAATGGCACGAGCTGAAGACCTGCCTGCTGAGTGGGCCCCTCCTGCCAAGCTTCTCTGCACTGGCTTCCCCATGGCAGCTGTCAAAGACCTGACACTTGGATATTTTATCCCTTTGCCCCACCTGACACAAAGCCATTGCACCCTGGCACCAAGCATCTTCCCCACCCCAACGACGAATCTCCAATAACTAGATTTCAGTAACTCTGACAGAACACATCAGGGATATTTTATAGGTAATATCTATCCAGTTCCCATAGTATTACAATGTTGCCCATAGGGAAATATCCATATCTCAGCTAATAAGGACAGAGCAACAAAATAACAAATAACCCTTTGATAGATGTAACACACTCCAGATTGCTCCATTCAAAGGAATTGGGCAAAGTATGTTTAACTCTCCTTCCCTGGTTTCTGATGTCCTCAGGAAGGAAAGAGGAGCTCTTTCCACTTCTCTACGTAGTAGAAAATCAGCTTCAATTTTATAAGATAAAGGCAGTAGGCTTGCTGAGCAAACGGCATCATGATAGGTGGCAAAATGGGTCAAGGACAGCTCAAGTAGCCACAGGATTAAAGTAAATCGAAATCATTTCTAGAAACCAAGGCCTCATACACAAAAACAAAATAAAATAGTGTTTCACACTAATTCTTGTACTTTTCTTCAGAGACTGGAAAAGGCACTGTGGTGCAATGGGATACGGATGTATACCGATTCGCTCCCCAAGTGTCTCCAAAGCTGGAGCTGGGCCAAACCGTAGCCAAAAGCCAGGAAATCCATCAAGGTCTCCAAAATAAGTGTCAAGGGCCTACGTATTTCTTGGACCATTTTCTTCTGCTTTCCTGAGGAGCAGATAAGTGGCGGCACAGTCAAGACACAAACCTGCGCCAGTGTGGGAGGGATGCCTGCATTACAGGTGGAAGATAAATCTGTTGCAAGACAACACTCACCCCTCCATCCCAATCACTTGCATTGGCACATTTACAAGAATTTTACATCAAATATCACTTGTACATTATCTTAATAGTTTACATGTAGCAGAAAAAAAATTTCTATAATGCACATTTTTGAGTGTTAGATTCAAGGTAGTACTGCTAACAATCCTTTCTGGTTAGCGATATTATATCCACTACATTTTTTCTTCAGTTCTAATTTCTCCACACACAATTACCCTATTTGATCACTAAGCTAGAAAATGGCTCAAATAGCTGGACATTCAGTACCCACACTGGCGATCTAGACAGAGTTCCAGGCTCCATCTTCACCTGGCACAGTCCTGGTTATTTTGTGATTTGGGGAGTAAACCAGGGGAAGGAAGTCGTCTGTCTCATTTTCTCATTTGGCAGTACATCAGTGAATAACAACTCAGTCACTTTCTCCCCGTCTCTTTGTATTTCAAGTGAATATGACGTTAAAAATTCCATACGGGAGTGCAACACTGATAATACAGAATCAAAAATCGAAAGGAATATTATTTCCCCTGGATTATGATGTCTCCAAATGTTATGTATACATTTTCTTTTTTAGTCCTATATACTAGCAAAAAAAAAAATCCTTTAGATATGTCAGAGCTGTAATTGTTGTGAGCCCCGGCATAATTCATTGAAGAGAGTAACAACCACACATGAACATATGATAGTTACTACAATATCTATCCATGATAGAATCATGGCCTATTTCATCACACTGTGGCTAAGAATCCCTATCCCAGTAAGCTGATCTAAGTAATATGCTATGTAAAATTGCCAACGTACATGTTTTGTCAATTCTGCGTCTTAAATATGTAATACTTACGGTCTTCAAATCATCTAGAAAATGCTATTGTTCTAAGCTATAATTAAATACTTAAGTTTGGATTATATTTGCTTTAGTCAACTTTAACATTTTCCAGAACAGTAAGCAAACATCCCATGATGTCCTGTAATGCTTTCCCAGGCTGGTTCATATTTCGGCTACTCTATTTCCCTTCCATCTCCCAACTTGTGGCCTGGGAAAGCATTACAGGACTAAAGAATCACCAAGCAGAAAATGTTCCATTAAGAAATAAAGATAATGACCGGGACAAGTATGGTGGCACACCAGGCTAATCCTATGCCCTATAGTGCCAGCATTCAATATGGGCACTGGTTCATATGACAACTGCTCCACTTCTAATTCAGCTTTCTGCCTGTGTACTGGAAAAGCAACAGATGGTCCAAAGCCTTGGGACCCAGCACCCACATTGGAGACCTGAAATAATCTACTGATTTCTGGCTTTGGATCAACTCGATTCTAGCCACGGAAGCTAGCAGATGGAAGATCTCTATCTCTCCTCTCTGCAAAATCAGCCTATCAAATAAAAATAAGTAAATTTGTTTTAAAACATTACTTCTAAGCTGTGAAGATACACACATATGTATATGTATACATAAATTAAAATTGCATTTACTTATTTTTAATTGCAATGCAGAGAAATATCTTCCCATTACTAGTTTACTCCACAAATTATTGCCACACCCTACACTGGTCCAGGCTGAGACCAGGGGAGAGGAGAGAATGGGATGCCCATCGATTCAGCCTTTAAATGCCCACAAGGGCTGAGGCCTGGCTGAGATGAAATTGGGAGCTGTAAGCAGAACTCAGGAGTACACCAGGTAGCAGGAACCCCATCACTTCAGCCATTACCACTGCTTCCCAGGGTCCATATTGACCAAGAAGCTGAGGTCAGAGCTGGAGCTGGGAGTCACAGCCAAGTATTCCAATATGAAGTATGTCTGTGTGTGTTCATGTATATATGTATCTTTATACATATGTATATATATATATAAATATGTGTATGTGTATATGTATATACATACATATGTATATATATATTTATATATGACATATTTTTTAACTCTTGAGGGCTAAGCTCAACTTCCACTCCCCAAATTTTCACCATCAATAGACCCATTGCATTTACAGAGCTTGCCAGTAACTATAACCTAAGGAGAAAACTAAAATCAAAACTATAGGGGACTTGCACTGGGGTATAACAGTTTAATCATCTACCCTCAGGGGCCAGTATCCCACATGGGGCACAGTTTGTGCCCCAGCTGTTCTACTTTCTAGACAGCCCTCTGTTTATGGCCTGAAAGAGCAGTAGGATAGCCCCAAGTCTTGGGACTTTTGCCTGCAAAGGAGACCTGGAGGAAGCTCCTGGCTCTGACTTGCATCAGCTCAGCTCTGGGTGTTGCTGCCCTTTGGGGAGTGAACCAGCAGATAGATCTTTCCCTCTCTCTCATTCTCTGTAAAAATCTGCCTTCCCTATAAAAATAAGTCTTTACAATAATTAAAAATTGTAGAAAACTATATGGACCTTATCACTGCATTTATGAATACAGCATTTTCCTCTTGCCAAGATTTCATTTTTCAAATTAGTAAATACAGTAAATATGAAACTAGGAATTGGCAATCTGGAATGTCACTTGGAACTAATATATAGACATATTATTAATTCCTGCCAACTTTCACCAATTCTACAAATTCTTTTACAATTTTCAAAAGGAATGTTAATTTCTGAGGATCGACATCTCATGATATTCTCTTTAGGAACTGTAAAATCAAGTGAATTACACAGGGTAAATATTTTAAATTATGCTTGGCAGAATAAGTTACCAAATCATTATCAGTATTATTCCTGAAACCTCTTCTACATTGTGCCACTGCAAAGAAAGTAATGATAGCAAAATAGATAAGCCTGATTTGCCAATAAACCAACACAGAACCATTAGTCAGAGGAAGCAAGACTATGCTCTCATAAAGAAAACATTAAATCAAACATCAACTGAGTTATACTTAAGGCCTACCCTTGTGATTTTATTTAATGAAAGAGATCTTTAGTATCATTGAGAATGTTCTTCATGAGTGCTCTCTAAAGTGGAAGGTTAAATAATCGAAATGATTAGAAGAGATCATGGGGAAAAATTCCTAGCAGGCAAACAAAATTTGTGCCAAGCCAGGGAAGATTGCATTCAATGCAAGACCTTTGGAAAAGTTCTACTTGGCTATCACAACATTATGTTACCATATTCTTAGCCTCCGGTAATCAGTATCCTTACAAAACCTATGCCAGTAATTTGAACAGTTAACAGAAGAATCAAAACAGCATACTTTGGAACAAAAACACTATTACATATCAGAGGGTAGATATTAAAATTTTGCTTTGCTTGATTTCATTTTATTATGCTTCATAACCATTCATCTATATGAGACAACATCAAAGAGAAATAAAGACGATGATAGTCCCCTATGGGAAAACCTGTACACTTTGTTGATCTACCCTTGGTCTCTCTGTACCCTTAGTAGAGGAAACTCCACATTTGAATGCACTTATCTGCTACTTCAACATAGTATGTGCCATTAGCACAAGACTTTAACTATGTAAAATGGTTCTTTCCTTAAAATTTTGAACTGCCAATGACAGCCCACATAATCATTCATTGGACACTTGTTGCATTCTAGAGTTCCTTTGGCAGTTTGGATAAGGTTCGTTAGGTCAAATCTTCTGTCTTATTTTCAGCAAGTTAAGTACAAAACCCTCTTGAGCAAGAAGGGATGATCAATTCTAGCTACTCACTGCTGGGCACTCTGGGTGACAAGATGATTGTCATTGTCAAGTGCCAACAGGGAGATAATTGTTACCCACCTCTATTCTCTGGCTTGCTCTCTGCCAACTAGGATACTGAGACAAAAGCATCTTATTGTTTTCCTCATCATTTTATCAAACAAAGCAGCTTGTTTAACCATGTAGAGCGAAACCAGACTGAGCTAAGTAAGGGCTGTATGGCTTTCCCCTCACTGGCATGGAGCTGAAGAAGGAAAGTTGGCCATTAGTCACAATTAATCATTAGCACTCAAGCAGGATCATCTTACAGTGTCGCAAAAAACAATGTCAGATAAAAGCCACAGCAAGGTTTTAGCCAGGTTTGGTATCCAAGACACTTTTTGAAATGTATTTCCTTTGAGTTTTCTGTATTTGTACTCACCAACAAAACTGGAGGCCTAGTATAGTTTAGATTCCTTTGCAGTGCACAGACTATGACTCGACAGAATCTGCATTGTTAAACCCATCTTAAGAGCCCAGATAAACCTTGTCAGAGCATTCATTTCATCATGTCCTATAATGTCCTTAAAATATGCAAAAGTATAGAAGTTAAAGTAAAATCCTGGTGTCAAAATTCAGGGCTTTGTGTATGAAGCCGATTGCTGAGTGGCTTTCAAGCAAGGACTGTTACACATGAACACTTTCAAAATTACCATTCCCCATGACAGTTTAAGCGTACATATACTCACATTCACAAAATACTCAACAAGCCCACCACACACACACACACACACACACACACACACACACTGATAAATATATATCGCGATCTGCGTGACTTACACAATCTCGTCGTTCTGGAACTCGAGCTCTCCACAAGTGTCCTCAAAGTCCTCCCCTCCACCTCTGGCAGTTCCTTCAATGGTTTTATAGGGAACAATAACATTTCCTCGAGCTCCAGATGTTCTCAACACTTTCACCTCCATGATGCCAATGCTCTCACTCACATGGGTCACAGCTTCCTCAAAGGTAAAGATGCCCGCATGGTCATCATCAAAAATAGTTACGGTGGCAGTACAAGGGGATCCCAGGCAGGCAAAGGTAGAGACATGATTGGCTTCCAGTATGCCATCCTCAGAAGTTTCTGAAGATACTTTGACGTTGCTGAGGTGCACAAGGAAATTTTCATCTTCCTCAAAGATATCATCATCAATGATGCCAACTCGAATTTCCTTCTGGGTCTCCCCAGGCTTAAAGACCACAGTCCCTTCAGTAAATTCATAGTCAGACCCAGCATTGGCTGTCCCATCCTCTGTTCTGAAGTCAACGAACACAGTGTTGGTCAAATCACCCCCTCGACGGATAATGGTCAGAGCCACAGTACCACAGTTCTCCAGACACTGGTAGGTTCCTTGTTCAAAGAAGATCTTGCTAACTGGATCGTTTTCAGCCACTTCCGTGTTGACCTCATGCATGCTGACAGCCTTCCTAGCTTGGTCAGCGGCATGCCTCTTTAAAATGTTGCCAGCTCCAGTCATCAGGCGAGTAGCCTGAATGCGGTAAAAGGCTCGACTCTTTTGCTGCTGACTTAGGACTTGGTAGTTTGCTAACTCTATTAATTGCTCTATTTCCTTCTCTGGATGCTTCTGCTTCAGTTCCTTCAGAATCCTAGCCATTTCTCGCCTAGCCTCTTCATCATCTTGGTCTCGCTCATCCACCTCCAGAACCAGAGCACCATCTAAGAAATTGTCAACATGAGAGTTGACCACTTTCCCATCCATTTCAATTTCAGTCTTGGAAGATGGCCTGTCTCCTTCGTGTTCAATAATCATTCCTCTCTGTTTACCAGCCCGATACCTTTTGTAGACATACTTGTAAAACAGAAGCCTCCTGTCTGCTACCCAAGCAAACACCACACAGATGGGAAAAAAGAAGAAAGTAAGTAAACCTTCCCAGACCTCCACAACACCAGGCGAGATAACAGACAAGATGATGTAGAGCCAAGTATAGGCAAATATGCTCCAGGCTGCAGTCACAAAGAATACACGCAGGTGCTTTATCTTTCTGGTCTCTCCATCTGGGACCACATAAACACAAAGCGCAATGATGATGAACATGTTGAAGGCAGCACTTCCCACAATGGTGCTAGGACCCAGGTCTCCTGCAGTGAAGTTATGGCCGCACACTTCGATGACTGAAAGCAGAATCTCTGGAGCAGAAGATCCCAGGGCCATCAGGGTCAAGTTAGAAACGGTCTCATTCCAGATCCTCACAGTAGTCTTGGTGGTCTCTCCATTGGGCTTTTTGATGGTAATTTCTTTTTCTTGAGATGTAATGACTTCTATTGAGGACATGAACCTGTCAGCTATGATAGAGACTCCGAGAAACATGTAGACCATGGCCACAAAGTATACAGTAGCTCTAGCAATCTTGTCCCCAAAAGAAGGATCTTGGGGCTCCCAAATGGGCAAGATCACCCCTTTCTTACAGTAATATGAGCCGGTACATTCAGTTTCATTTCCTTCCCCTTCCATTTCTGTCTCAGCACTTATATGGTCCACATGGGAAAACAGGAGAGCCACAATAGCTAACAGACGAAATCCCATGGAGAATGTGGAGGAGAGCCTTAATCTCAACATGTTGTACGATGCGACTTGCAACGTTGCCAACCTGCTGAACATAGGATGGGGCAGACAAAGATCAATGAGTTACTTATTTTTATGAGATCCTTAATGGGTCATTATTCTGACATCATTGTTGATTAAGGAATTTACTGTTCAGTCTCTGAAGTTTCTAAGCATGATCTCCATTTGCAGAGCAACATAGACAATTGACTTTTAGAAAAGTTCACTTACAGTCTAGTCTTGACTACTACACAGTAGCCAATATAAAAATCGGTGAAACTATTTATTACTATATACCAAATATTTTGAGATTCACACAAGATTTTGCTAGTATTCCTGTTTTCCATTTTCAAGAAATGTATGTATATATAATCTATATGTAAAAACTGAATATGAAAATTAAAAATTGTTAGATATTAAAATTTTAAAAAGAAACTGAAGTGTTTAAAAGAAAATCTAATTTAGCCTCAAAGAAAACTCATTGACACAATTATCTTCATAAGATTGGTGCAGTGAAATGTCAGACCCTGAAAAACCCTCCAAGTCCTACTGTCTTCAATTCAGGGTTATACCTTACAATGTTTTGTTAATTGTTATTTTCCATGATACAGTTTTGTAGGTATAGGGATCCCCTTCTAATTTCTTTCCTTCCTCCCTATGCTCCCTCCAACAGCATCATTTTCCCCCACATTATTACAACAGTACAGTCCTCAGCAACAGTCACGCGTCCAACATTCTCCTATTTAATTGCAGAATGTCATGGCAGGCATAGACAAAGGTAGAAAAGCTGGTATATTGTTAAGAAATATTTAGCTTTCATTGGGAATCTTCCTTTTATTCAGAGTAGAGATGTGTATTACAACTTATCTTTACATTCCGATATGCTAGTTTCCATTATGCAGTTTACCTATTCATCTAATTATCTTGTATTTCTGCATGAATGCTGCCTTATATCAGAGAGAATGTATGATATTTGTCCTTTGGGGATTGGCTTATTTCACTGAGCATGATGGTCTCTATTTAGTATGATTTTGTTGCAAATTGCACACTTTCATTCTTTTTAATGGCTGAGCAGTATTCCATGAAATACAGGTACGAAAAAATGCTCAAATTTCTGAGCTCTTGGGAACACACAAATGAAAACCACACGGAGGTTCTACCTAACTCCAGTGAGATTGGCCTACATTGGAAATGGAATACCTGCTGGCATGGACAGGGGTTGGGGAGAAGCCATCCTTCACTGTTGGGAATATAGGCTCATGTACATGTACCCACTATGGAAGTCAGTACGGAGAGAGCTTAGACAACTGAAAATTGATCTACCACATGACCCAGCAATCCCACTCCTGGGAATATAACCAATGGAAGTTCTGCATCTGAGAATGTGACACCAAACCCTGTATTGATAGCAGCACAATCCACATTATTAAAGACCTGGAAACAACCCAAATCCCCATCAAAAAGGGGGTGAATAGGAAACTGTGGCACATTTACCTTACATTTTATTACACGAATTCATGCCAAACTTACTCGGAACCACAGAATCATATCAAGAGTGCCTATGGCCAAAGCTCAATGGTATTGTTTAGAGAAAAAAATTTGGCTATAACGCACTATTTTCAAACATTTCATTTTTAAAAGCATCTTTTGATGCACATACACTTCCTTCTAATTTGCAGCAAGCCAAAATCTGAGAAACACAGCTCTTCACGTCTTGATACACAGCCTGCCTTAAAATCTCCAGGCTTGCCACAATAGGAACAAGAAATTGTCAGGCCGGGGTCTAGTCTTAAGAGCCTAGCAGGCTATGAAATCAGCAGTTTTAGCCATAAATATCCTTCCTTGGTATCCATGTCATACTTTCCATGGTCATTGTAAAAACACATTAGTTCTATAGAGGGCTTAAGTGACCAAAAATGTAGCAGCAATAGTTCCATCTAGATTAGCTCATGTGGCATCATAACTGTGACCACAAAGTATACATGTGAAGAAGGGCTGTAGGCAATTAGTGCTATGGCAACAGAGTCACCAAGTATCTCGAGGCTTGGCGAGCAAAGCAGCCTACTGAGCCTCCATGACCCTAACTTCACCCACCAACTCATCCAGAACACAGCTCTCACCTTATATGATCCCTGTCTGCAAGGCCTGTGCTAAAAAGTGGGGAGACCACTGCGAAAGGAAGGTCTAAAAAGAGGAACAGGGGAACTCTCCACTGGAAAACCTTGTAGGAGAAATGAAGCTATGATATCATCCTAAGAAGTGATAGCAGCTGACCCGGTCAGAGTATAGCCTCCTGATCTATGAAGAAGTTCAAAAGACAGATGGAGTAGAAAATGTAGAGCTCCAAACTTGCCAAGAGCCACCCCCACACATCCAAATTCTGAAGCCCATGTCCGCCGGTGATGGTCTGCACTCTGAACCTAACTCAGGTCCAGGAGCACTCCCCTTCCTGGCACATTCAGGCCAACGGAGATCTGACTAGTGTAAAACCCTTTGCATTTGTCACTAAAGGAGGGAGGAACTACCTTAACACTAGGTTCAAACTAAAGATCAACAGCAGATGGTTGCTGTGGTAAGATGTCCCATCTTAATGATCAACAGAAAAGACATTCCAAAAAGTACAAATGCATGCTCAGTAGGTCTATTTTTGCTATTGCAAGGTCTGGGAAGGCTGTAGAAGCTGCTTAAACCAGGTAATATTCAATCAGTCGGCAATAGTAAAAATCTAGGTCCAATGTCTTCAAGCACCCCTCTATCCTATGCATTTCAGAATGACCTGTTGGGTTCTCTAAGTCTCAAGAATGTATGAATCAGCAATATGCTTCTGTCTTTAGTGAGTTTATACTTTTATGAGGAAATAAATATGTGGTTAAAAACTGCTGTAGTGAGGACAAGGCCAAAATCTAAAGACAGGCATTCTCTATGTGCACCAGTGAACTCACACACATGGCATGCAAGGTCTTATATTAGATCCATAGGAATCTCTTTTGACAAGGTGAATTTTGCTCAATGCCCTATAAAAAGGAAAGGATCAGGCCATGTCTAACCTCTGGGAAGAGAATCCCATGCCAATACAAAGGTCCTGGTGGGAACTAGACTTAGCATAGTCTAGGACACAAAGAAACCAGTATAGTAAGTCAATATGTAGGAGAGGACCAGAGTTAAGCAGTGAAGACACAGAAGAAAAATACATCATGGGAGGGCCCGGTGGTGTGGCCTGGCAGCTAAAGTCTTCACCTTGAACGCACCAGGATCCCATATGGGTGCTGATTCTAATCCCAGCAGCTCCACTTCCCATCCAGCTCCCTGCCTGTGGCCTGGGAAAGCAGTCGAGGATGGCCCAAAGGCTTGGGACCCTGTACCCGTGTGTGATACCTGGAAGAAGTTCCTGGATCCTGGCTTCGGATCGGCATAGGATCGGCTGTGGTGCTCACTTGGGGAGTGAATCATCGGACGGAAGATCTTCCTCTCTGCCTCTCCTCCTCTCTGTATATCTGACTTTCCAATAAAAAAAATAATAATAACATCATGGGCGCACTCAGGCCCCAGAAAGGCACGAGCCTTCGTGGGAAGACATGGACAAAAGCCAAGACTTTCTGTTCAGGATGCAGTGCCCGATTTTCCTTTTGGAGCCGTCTCTCCTGATTTTTTTTGGAGACAGGATAAAGGTCATGCAATCACCACTATAATTCTTTTCTAATCTGGCATCTGATCTTCAGAATATGGAAACGCTTTCCACTTACTCTTTCTACCTAAAGGTCTGTTTTTCATTGAAAGGCACATTTTACAGAGAAGAGACAGGAGAGAGGGCTTCTATCCATTGCTTCACCTTAGTGATTACTTCAAACATGATCAGGATGATATCATATTGAGTTAATTGTATCAGTCTTAGAAACATTCCCAATTGGCCACAATGATCAAAGTGGAGCTGATCCAAAGCCAGAGCCAGAAAACTCCTTGGGGTCTCATACATGGCTACAGGAGCCCAAGGACTTTAGCCATCACCCACTCATTTCCCAGGCCACAAGCAGGGAACTGGGTCAAAATTGGAATAGCAAGACCAAATCTCAGTGTTTATACAGGATGCCATGGCTGCAGGTAGAGGATTAGTTTGCTACATCACCACGCTGACTGCACCTCTAGGCCTTTGAGCATAGGTTTTTCTATGCCCCAAACTACCTTATTATTATTATTGATGGGAAAGTCAGATGTACAGAGAGGAAGAGAGAGGCAGAGTGGAAGATCTTCCATCTGCTGGTTCCCTCCCCAAGGGGCCACAGTGCCCAGAGCTGAACTATCTGAAGCCAGGAGCCAAGAGCTTCTTCCAGGTCTCCCATGCTGGTGCAGGGTCCCAAGGCTTTGGGTCATTCTCAACTGCTTTCCCAGGCCATAGGCAGGGAGTTGGAACGGGAAGTGGGGCTGCTGGGACATGAACTGGTGCTCCTATGTGATCCCAGCATGTGCAAAGTGAGAACTTTAGCCATTAGGCTACTGTGCTAGGCCCCCTTATTTCCTTCTTAGAGGACATTTTCAAAATAGGACAACAGCAAATCAGTCAATTGTCTGGCCAAGTACTGACCAAGACCATTGTTACATGTATCAATGAAGCTAATATTTAGGATAACAAGCATTATTACATTACACTGCTCCTAGTGCTGTTGTTTCGATTAGAGCACAATTGGGCTGTATGACGTACAACACTCTAGCAGTAAGCCTACACAGGAGGTACTGCCTCGATCTGGATGTGGGATAACAGACTTCAACATAAGAACTTGTTCAAAGTCAGATTATAAACTCCTGAACAAAACTCAAATTGGAAATGTTTCTAAGACTGATATAGTTAACTCAATATGATATCATCCTGATAATATTTGAAGTAATCTCCAAGAACTTTTGGTCTTAACTCACTCACTGAAAAGCACCTAGGCTTCCATATAGGATTAGGAAAGTCTGTTTAATGAAGCTACGTGAGGTTTTCCAACACCATGGGTTTTAAATTATGAGTTAGACACTCAAATAGGTAAGCATAACATCTGTGCTACAACATGTGGGCTGGCATGTTCCCGGAGACAGCCACCCTCCCCTCCCCTCTGGAACAGCAAGGGCTGCTAACTTCTTATCTACTATCAGGAGTCAAGAAAAAGTACAGCCCATCATTTCTGCCAAACCACATGTTCTCAACCAAAAGATGTCCGATGTATAAAGTGGGGCAGATAATCCATGACAAAGAAAAAGATTTCTGAAGCTAAATGAAAGCATCATATTTAAAAGATGACAGCATTACGATTTATGAAATCGGTGGATACAATCAAAGATGTAGATGCTGGCATGGTGGTATGGCAGGCTAGGCCTCTGCCTTTAGCACCATCCCATCCCCTATTGGTGTTGGTTCGAATCCTGGCACCTCCACTTCTGATCCAGCTCCCTGCTAATGGTTTCAGAAATCAGTGGAGGATGGTTCAAGTCCTTGGGCTCCTGTACCCTTGTGGGAGACCTGAAAGAAGCTCTTGGCTTTGAATCAGCTCAGTTCTGCTGTTATGGTCATTTGAGGAGTGAACCAGTTAATGGAAGATCTCAAACTCTCCTCTCTGAAACTCTGCCTTCCCAATAAAAAAAATAAATGAATTAAAAAAGAAACACACACGAAGATGTAGCTAGTTGGCAATGAAGCAACCTGGGAAGACTTCCTCTGGACTTCAGGTTCTTTATTAAACTAACTTCAATCCAGTGTTTGAGGCTGTGGTGTGGTTGCTATCCAAATGTGAATTCCTTCATTCTTTTGTTTTTAATGCTTACGTTTTTATATTTGTTTGAAATATAGGACAGCTCAGATACAGGATAGAGAGGTCTTCCATCCACTAGTTCACCCCCCAAATGATCAGAGCAGCTGGGGCTGAGTCAGGTTAAAGCCAGGGGTCAAAATCCATCTGGGTCTTACATGTGGGCAGCAGAGGTCCAAGTCTAACTCATCATTTGCTGCCTCCCAGGGGTGTACATTCACAGAAATCTGGCTACAAGCCCCAATATGGACATAGGCTTGCCAAAAAGCACCTTAACTACTGTTCCACAACATCCAACCTCCATTAGCATTTCAGAAACTTTCCTTCATCATTCAACTCATGCAGGTCTCAACCTCATTTCATTTTATCTCTACTATACTTTTCTATCAAAAGCAAGTAAAAAAAAAATTAAGGACTATGGATATACTGGTTTGCTGCCTGCCTACCTCCTTAAATTCTGCCTTGATCTACTAAATTCTAGATCAAGGAACAGGCCGAATTTTTATGGTGGATTCAAATCAATTCTTTACACTAAACTCTACAGTTTGCTGAATATCTGTTACATCCTTAAAATACAGTTTTGTCAAGGATTTATTTGTTCTGGATGCCAGTTTCTGCTCATTATTTATTTAGGGACAAATCCAGCAACATTTCTTATTACAGACTTGAAAGTCATTCAAAACTAGTGGCGAAAGATACCCCGCTTTGAGTAATCCGGCCACCTGCATTGAAGGAAGTGGACACAGCTACCAGGAACAGAGACCTATACACACTGTAAAGAATAAAAAGAGCCTTCATGGCAAAAGATCTAAAGCATGGTTATGAAGCAGAGAGCCAAACGTTCGCTGGAAGCTGTAACTTCTGACTATCAAGGAGGGCCTGATTCAGAGAAAAGGAATACACTGGCATTCCTAGCAGCCCAGTGTATTGGAAGGCCTAACCACATTCTTATGATTGGTAGCTGGGGCTCTTCCAAGGAACTCCCTGACTAGCCTCCATCAGGATCTGGAATTCCCTTCTATGTAATTCTTGCCGACTGAAATCCTCAAAGCTAAGCAATTCATCTGTTTCTAAGGCAACATTGAAGCAACTACAAACCTTTGTCCAGAACTGAAGCAAGCAGTTCCAAATGTTTTTAGACAAATAGATGATGCGTAAGGGTATAAAGATTCTTCTCCTGTGACTAGCCTGTCTAGGGTACAAATCACTGGCCTCGCTCCCAAACTATCAGACAAGCCTAGATTTCAACTAAGCATTCAGCTCTTACAGTGAAAACACTCCCAGAACGCTTTCACCCGAGAGAGAATTTCCTCTCTGCTACTGGATATATTGGGAAGGTCTGCAAGGGAAATGAGAGGTCATGGGCCATTCATGTTCTTCCACCTCATCTTGCAAAACTGCGGTCAGAATCCTGACCCTTGTCAGAAAACATCCATCTGCATTAGTCACCAAAACAAGCAACTGAGGTAAGGTTCAGGCAACACAGCCAAAACTCAGACGGATTTACGATTTCAGTGAATGAAGAAGTTGATAAGTCATGACATGTAATTGTTGGTCCTTTTTTCCTACTGTATTTTTCTGTATAACACTTTTTTTTATTCTTTAATTTATCAATGGTTCTACTCAATAATAATCACCTCTTTCTCCATACAGTAGGTGAGAACTCTACAAGAACATGCATCTCCAATTCCTAGAATAGATCCTGGTATGTAGAAAATGTATAGCACCCACTTATTTAAGGAATATAATAATTATCACAGAATCATGGGCTGATTTGCCAGATTTTTTGCTGATGAATCAGAATCCAGGAACTAGGTCTAAACATTTGCATTGTAAAGTGCTGGCTGGGTGAAACGCGCACACACACTAAAATGCACAGAGGCTAGTGTAAGACCAAAAAAAAAAAAAAAAAAAGCCAATGTCAGTGTTAGTTGGAAGAGAGGAAACACCTAATTCAGGCTCGGGGCAAGAAATGAAGATGGAAAAAATGATCTGCACAAAGAAAAGGACCGGAGGCTCTGAGAGTCTCCCTGGTACTTGGCCTTAGGCTTTCCTACAACAGATCTGGCTAGCTTATTTTCTCTGTTAAAGAGGATGCTAACATTTTAGACTTCCTCAAAGGACCCTTTACTTCCCCCTCCTTTCCACACCGTTAGAAGACACCTAGTCACATGCAACTCAAAATCACTTTTACCATAGGAGTCTTATAAAACACAAAGAACATCAAGGATTTAAGAATGAACTCTGCATGCTAATGTAAAAATATGGCAAAGAGGAAGGAAAATGAAGAAGAGGATCTTTTCATTGAAAAGCACTGAAGATTTTGAGGGAACATTGTCTAATGTTCCTGGACTCCATGTGAAATCAGTTAGTATTGTACAGGGATTCACAACGCCCTGGTCACAGACAGGGTTGAAGACCCCACTCAGTAATGGTAGAAAAACTGACTCAAATCACTGAGAATGGGCCTTGTCGCAGGTGCTGAAACTACTGCAACAAAGAACGATCATTCTTACTTTTCAAATGATAAAAGGTTCAATAGGGTAAGTTCATTGAAGTCATACAAAATTCAGCAACAGCATTTGAATTTGAATGTGGGCACTTTGCATCATCCCATGATGTTTTCCATCATTTCAGGATCTTTTCATTGGTTTTCACCGTGTAAGTTAACAACACTGTACTTTGGACACAATGAGCCAGTTTGGGCACTTATTGTAGACAGTCTCCCAAGCATCTCTTTCCTGCCTAAATATGTGCTTAACACCCTTGTATGTATATTCCACTCTTGTCTCATGCATCTCCACCCCCAAAGTGAGAGTTCTGTAATTGCTCAAATGCATTACAGAGCAAGGGCAAGATGATCCACGTGGAGGATCATTACTAAAATTTGAGATCTGAAATCTTTTCAAAGTCATGCCATAAACCCAGGTTTTCCCATCGAGCTAGGAGGTAAAAATAGAGAAAGTGATCCTGGCAAAAACTCACACAGGTGGGGAACGGGAGACAGATGGGAACTGAGAAGAAAAACATGGCAAGTTGTCACCACAAAGATGCTGATATTCCTACATGACAACATTCTTTCAAGAATCTCAATGTATAATTTTTCTATTCTGAACTCAAGATAAACTCTTTGGACTATAAGCAATCCAAAGAAACGTAAGAACACATTCATTCATGGTTTTATCTGACAAGCTTGTCTTAGTGACTCATGTGTGCCAGACATTGTGTTTCTAAGATGAGTAAGATGTAGCTCCAAACACGCTCTCCCTCTATTGGGAGCAGCACCAAGGTCAAGAACTGAGTCTCTTTCCTGGAAGACAGAACCCCTTTCCTGGAGAATCACAGATTTCCTGGCATTTCAGTAGTGACACTGCACACTCAAATGGACTATTCAGTGCCCTAGTTAATGTGCCTAGATCTTAGGTTAACAATCAGGGTTCCAGAAACCTCAGACTACTCAGTGTGTGGTCCTCACACCAAGAGCTGTCAACTGTAACAAGTTCCTGTTTGTAGGCATCACCATGGGACTCCGAATTTTTAAGAAGCCTCCTGTGGCAGAGACTGATATTTTAGGCAACAATTTGTTCATCATTAATCCTGAAGGGAAGATATAGCCCTTCTTTGATGTTTCAAAGTTAACATACTCCAAAAGAATGAGGGTAGATGCATGTGTCTATATTTAAGGGTACCAAAGATTTTCTACCTAAAATTATAGTTCTCCACTAACATTTAGCCTTAAGAAATTTACACATACACATCCTTATACATAGTGAAATTTGTATACTACTTGTTCCGGACGGGATGGACCCTTCACATTCAGATACGTACAGGGTAGCTTTTATATACAAATGCTTATCATAGATCCTGTAGTGGATTATAAAAGTAATTTATACACAGTGCCAACACTTCATGAATTTAGTCTCCCTGTGAGTCGTGGAAATGACCACTAAAGGCAGACAAAATGAAAACGCCAAAAGGTGAGGACTAGAAGGATGACAGAATCTGGACAGAGAGGATATAAGTAATCCTCTAAATGAGGACCTAATGCAATGCTTCCCCAACTTCAGAGAATGACCCAGGGCCCAGCACAACAGCTCAATCATTAAATTCTTGCCTTACAAGTGCTGGGATCCCATATGGACACCCATTCATATCCTGGCTGCTCCACTTCTCATCCAGGTCTACTGCTTACAGCCTGCGAAAGCAGTCGAGGATGGATCAAAGCCTTGAGATCCTGTACTCACGTGGAAGACCTGGAAGAGGCTCCAGGGTCCAGATTGGCTCAGCTATGCCCATTACGGCCATTTGAGGAGTGAACCAGTGGATGGAAGGTCTTTCCTTCTCTCCTCACTGTAAATATGATCTGGCTTTCCAATAAAAAATAAGTATTAAAAAAAAGAGAAATGACCTGTTAACTTCTTAAGATGAATGTTCCTTTTCAAATGTATAGGCCTAAAGGGAAAGCTCTGATTTTAAATTTTAAGAAGCATTCCAGGCGAGTCCCATGTCGGTAGTGATGACATTGTCATTTAAAAACCCCTGGCATGAAGGACAAACACATAAGGGAAAGACCAAGCAAAGAGTAGAACTGACCTGAAGGGCACAGGGTATAGGAACAAATCTGGAAGCAGAACCCTTAAACAAGATTTGTTGAATGGTAGCGCCCCAAAATCCGACAATAGTGTTTGTTTCGGTATTCATATGGGTGTAAAGTAACATTTCTTTTCCATCCAGGTAGGAGCAAAAAATGAAGCCCCTTATCTGAGAGGTGGGAGACTGGCAAGCAAAGGAAAATGGATGTTAGCGGCTGATCACGGGGACTCCATAGGAGGAGCTGAGAACAATGTGATAGTGGGGTATTATTTCATAGTTTTGCTGTAGATTAGCTCTGCCATCTCTAAGCAGAAACAGGCAAGGACTGCCAGGGTACTACAATAACACATGACCCAAGCCTCAGGATAAACGGAAGTCTAAAGAATCAGTGTTCACACACAAGCCCTAAATAGAGGTAGAACACGCGCAGAAACTCAGACTCTGAACTGAAGGCTGTAGGCGGTAAGGAAAGCAGTGCCCTTTATGCTGTGGACTCCTTATGGGAAGTGTCTACACCCCCTTGTCACTTCAGCTCAAGGACACGTCTCTGCAATTACTCTTTTTGCTTTCTAGTCTGCCTCTTGGAACTGGAGATGTGGAATAGAAAATTCAATTTCAAGCTGTGTGGTAGAAGCAAGCAGGTCCTCTTGTCTTAAAAATTGAGAAGGAAAACGTTGGTTATGTGAGCAGAAGCTGGCAAATTTCATCAGCTCTTTCCCCGAGTCATTAAGTTTCACCTGCCAGCAGATAGTTTTTCAGGAGACAGAGTCCTAGCAACCTGAGGTTTATAAGGCTTTTAAGTTTTCCGGCAGAGTCTCAAATCACAGTCCTTGAAGGAATTAGATGCTCGTAAGAAGAACAGAAGTGGGATGTAAAAAAGAAATAGTCTCACAAGTTCAAATTGATAACTGCACAGTTAGCTAAGACCCTTTATCAATATGGAATGCCACAAATGCTTAAAGTTCCTGACAATAGGTTCCATGACATGGCTTCAATTCAACTGCATTCACGTAGAACCAATGCATTTTAAAACTCACGTCAACGTAGAAAGGAACTTGTCAAATCCTGTTTATTCAAATGAGTTTCAGTGGCTTACGGGAAAACAAAGTTTTCATGCAAATCCCTGAATGACTTAGGAAACAATTTCTCTAGAAGGATAATGCATCTTGTAAATATTATCATCTGTAAACCAGGCATCTATATATTCATACACAGGGAATTACTTAATTATTGATTGGAGTGTTACATTGTTAATGTTATTACCATGCCAAGGTTGCTATCTTACATTTTGGAATAGATGATATCTTGTGAAAGATGCAGTGGATATGTCACAGAGGAAATGCTGAGATAAGCCATTGAGAGAAAAAAGTCACTGGAGAAAGAAGGGCTGGCCATCAATTAATTAGCAAGTAAAGATCATTTTGCCCACTAAGGCTTTGTTTAGGCAAGGATCATTTTCATTCATATCAGTAACTGGTAAGAGATCATTCATTCATAGTATTTCAGAGGTCTGTTCCATCTCTGGCAATGTGTTCTGGTACCGTTTAAATGCTTACCCAAAGGCCATGATTATTAACTTGATCAACTCCAGGAAGGAAACATGTAGTCCTGTGAGGGTCTGCAGTAGAGGAAGAGCCTGATTAGGGTGCAGGGCAGGCGCTGAACACCTGAGCTGAAGTGGAAGTGAACACTGAGCAGGAAGCCAGATTGCTGTAGGAGGAGGCCTTAGGTTGACTCTGGAAAGATCCAGCTTCTTCCATCTGCTGGAGAAGATCAAGTGTAGAAAACATTGCAAAAGCTTCCTATCATCCATGCAAGTCAGAGCTCCATAGCTTCTGTCCATTGCATGCTGCTCACACCAGGGCACAACATGGTGAAGGAAGGCGGTAAGTGCCAGGAGAAAGTTGTGTGATCTCAGCCTCTACCGCTCAGACAGGTGTTCTCAAATGACTTACTTTCCCTTATCTGCAACTGGGGCATTCGGCTGCTGATCCTTGAGCCTTTAAGGTCATCCACAACAGCACCTGTGTACCTTCCCAGATGTGTTTCTGGCAGTTAACCCTCACTGTGTAGCTCAGCTTAACCAAAGGCATCAGATTTACTCTTTCATGACTTCATCTTTCCATCATGATCCATTTCAGATGTCAAATTCCCCTCTATTATTGCTAGGAAGGCCCTCTACAATATTCTAACTATGTGCATCCAAAAAAGAGAAACATAGAAATGACAGAACTAGGCACTGAAGTATGCTAGGCCAGGGCTGTTCACACTTGCACCAATTCTCCAAATTCACTGATGTTAGATTTGCACCTCTGTCTACAGAATGTCCGGAGTTATAATACTATGGCCAAAGAGCCAAACAGCCTCTATGCCGTGTATCCCACAAAAAGGTTTACAATTTTAAATGATTGAAAAAAATGAGATTTTGTGGCAGGAGAAATGTGACATTCATGATTCTTGAAAAAAAAAATAGTATATTATGGAACATAGCCCTGCCCAGGCAGGTATGTTTTATGTGCAGGTACTTTTATTCTGACAGATCCTATGCTCTGTAAAGCTGACCTAGTTACTGGAACACCCCTTATAAAGTTTTCTAACCTTTAGTATTTGGAACTGTATGCTTTTCTTCCTTTACCCACACTTGGTTTTCTTACTCAATAATCACTTCTCACGTAAAGGCTCTCCGGCAGTGAAGGGTGTCTCTCCACCCTCCAGCCTGCACATCCCACCACTCATCTCAGATGATGACTCAGTCTCACTGAGCATTCATATGTCAAAACCTGTTCCAAATGTTTGTTAGTGTTAGTTTATTATTCACCACCCAAATGCCATAAGGTTTTTCATTATTTTCATATAAAACATGAAGAAAATGAACACATAAAAAGTATCATGCTCATCAATGTTCGATACGCCATTGTTGATTTCATATAGCTATCATGACTGATGGCTTTGGAGACCCTTATTCCAAGTAGGCTAGATCCTTCCTGTCCTTAGTTAATAGCCTCAAGGTAGAACCAACACCCTTGTTCTCTTTCACTCTAGGGAATATGGGCTAGTCTTGGAAGGGTTCCTGAAGCCAGAAGGTAACAGGCAACGTTTCTGGAGGCATCTTAAACTTTCAGGGTGAAAACAAGAGTTGTGTCCTTGGTGAGTTTTCTTCAGTAGTAAGTCTGGATTCTGTAATTGTACTCTCATAAAGTGATCCAATTGTATAGAGCGGTCTTATAAAAACAAAACAAAACTACAGAACGGGATGGTATCTGATGTCTCCCAGTACCAACTAGGGTATTAAGCAAAAAGGAGCAGATAAAGAGAAGCTCTTAAAAAAATAGCCAATCAGCAGCTGCATTTCAAGGAAAGACAGAAATCAAAGAGTCATCAATGTACAATGCCAGCTCACAAATGTCAACTCTAGAAGGCTCACACCCCCCAACTACTGAAAGATTTTGCAAGGTGCGACTTGAGTTTTGAGACAGTCAATGAGTGCTTTTCTAAAACCTGATGCCATTCAGAGCCAGGGCTCTCAGAGTCTACACTGGAAGGAGGGACCTGGGCATGGAAGTGTCCCAGTCTCTGAACTCACCAGTAGGACTAGATGCTATAAGTGAGTTAAACAGATGTGGTGTTGCCCTGGGTCCAAGGCTTTATCAGGAAAGCCAAGACATGGAAGGAGCTGGAGACGTTCAAAGGAGGAAGCGTAATGACTTCATGCTAAACAAGAAAAGCCACCTGCAAGGGTACAGAAATCATGATCATCAAATGTGAGAAAGCAGACTGGCAGGCGGTCCGCCCCTTGCCTTACTTCTGATTTTGACAGCCTTTCTCCTTTAAGGTATTCTAGAAGTGCATCCTAAATTTGGGTTTCAAGTGTAAACTTTGTTCGTAGGATAGCTTAGGCCATCTGTCACAGATCTGTCCTTGCAATTTGCTCCCGACTTGGACTTAGAACACAACTAACCAGCTTGGAAACAGCTGTTAAGTTTGGTCTAGGGTTGCCCTCATCATAAATTAGTTAGAGCTGGTTTACTTGTTTGAGGTGATTAGGCTTCTGAAATCCTTTTATTCTGAATGTTAAAGTATGACCTCTTCTGGGAAGCCAGGCCCAAGGTTTTCTACTTTTCAACACCGACAGCCCTTTCCTAGGCTACAGTGAGGTACTCAGTCACATTTGAGTCTGGAGTTCAAGTACACATGCAACAAATGATGCCATCCCCGAGAACACAGAATGCCATACAAATGACAGGGATTTTGACAGACCAAGTGAAGAAGCATCCCCCATTAACTCTTGAACAACTTATTTAATTGAGCCATATCCATACTTTTAAGTCTAACACTGCTGTTTTCTTGCAGGCCATTCATGAGCATTGAAGGAGCGAAAAAATAGAAAGCACAAAAATTAGCATTCAAGAGAAGTCAATCAACTTTTCTACCAACTGCAGAGTCCAAAAGACCTACACACAGTCAGTGCTAAGTATCTCTGATTTGGTTGAAACAAGTTGCTGGATCATCACTTTATCTGTTGAACTTCCTCTCAAATTCAAGCAGGAAATCATTTGATTTCCCACACAATGTTCTCTTCAACCTGGTCACTCCTTGAGAAAACTAAGACTGGCTAGTATTTGCCCTTATTTTCCTAGAACTATCACATGTACAAAAACTACTTGTACAAACTGGCATTACACTAGCACTTTAGTTTACTGGGATGAATATTACATAAAGATACAATAGAATCTACCTTACATCGTTTTGGAACTTTCCATTCTATGGAAAATATCTATTTCTTAGCCGTACAAAAGCTCCATTTAAAAAAGTCACTTTTTGTTGCATTTGTGCCAAAAGTAACCATTCAGGATGGAAGATGATCTTCCCCTTGTCTGGTCATTTCACCCCTCAGCAACATCCTCATTCCCAGGCATTCGACTCACTCGACTCCCCTTTCACTTCCCCCATCAGAAGAGCCACACAAGGGCACAGGCTGGACAGTAGCCTGGTTTCCATCCCTTCCACTTCCTCTGTATCTTCCTATGTTCTGAGCCCTCAAGACAGCCCATCTTCCCGTTTATTGGACAAATCAGGTTTAAAAATGAACATATGCTAGAGGCTTTTAAGTAAATGTAGCTCTTTCCCAGGTAACACCCATGCATTTCATTAGCAGTCTACCAGATAAAATCGTTATTTAAATGAATGGCTCTAACAGTGATAATTTTACATACTTTGTCAGCAGATGGATAAAACAGTTTTGCTCATCTTCAAATCACTTTATTGGCTATGTTACCCATCTTGACTACAAAAATACTGTTTTAGCTGTTGATCAGCGCCTTTCTTCCTCCACTTATGTTCTGAAATCAGAAGGTGTCAGACAGTGAAAACAGGTTTTAATGTGCGACCATCTTCTTAAGTCTTATACATTTGGTTGATCAGATGAAAAGACAATGACCACTAAAGGCATAAGACCTTCAGAATTTGACAGCTTCCTGTGAAGGGAGAATCTATAGAAAATACTGGAGGCAGCAAGATCTCGGAGCAATTGCTTTCCTCAAACTTGAGTCAATACATTAAAATAAGGCCCAGAGTCTGATTTATCTTAATTGTTCCTGAGGAAAAATAAGGCATACAAGCGAAGTTGTGCCCGTCTAGTTTAGAAAATTGGCTGTTTAATGAATACTACTGAAAACTGATTAAGTTGTGTAAAACGTTGTGCTATGAGTGTGTGAGAGGCAGGATAATAAAGATGGAGGGCACACACACACACACACACACACACACACACACACACAGTGGTGACAAAGATTTCAGGAGAATCCTCCTCTTTCTAATAAGGTCCCATTAGACTAGTTCTGAGCCCCAATCAGAAACCTCAAACGCAGACGTGAAAGCTCATATTCCCAGATTCTAATCCATTCCCACAGGTCAGAAAATACAGGACATCGACTTCCACTAAGTCTCCCATCTGCCTCCAGGGAACAGGAATCCCTTTGTTCCAAGAGACAAGTGGAAACAGCCAATTCAGCAACCTACTGGCCTGGTTAGACTCATCTGCTGCTGAGACTCAGAACCGAAATGATAGATTACTAACGAAGCTCTGAGTGATGTCAGATTGGATCCTGGAATCAAATGAAAGTTGAAAACACTTGCCACAAGAGGGAGCAGTAGAATTTGGTCCGATGGGAGAGTATCTGAGGGGGTCATGGTGAGGGGTCTAAAGACATAGGGTTATGATGGAGGGTCTAAGCACAAGGTACACATGGCAGAGGGTGTCCCTGTAAAACAAGAGACATTTATTCCTACTAGAAAAAGAAAAATGCACAAGAAGCACGCAGGGAAGCAGATAGAAGAGCGTATTAATTTCTAAGTTCTCAAGCATAAAGCAACATTTAATTGAAAGCAATACACTGGTAATCATGAAAAAATTTGCAATAGCATCTTCTTAATTTCTACTTGTTGGCTGGTATAGCAGGCTACTTCCTACTTACACACCGCTCTCCCTGTGCCACAGAGAAAGGACTCATCAAATCGCAATGTGAAAATCAGATCACAAAATTTTCACTTGGGGAGACCGAGACAGCCATGTCCGTGAGCACCTCAGCTTGCTTTTCAAGTGGGAATTCTACTTCACTGAATGGGTAGAGCTTTTGTTTTGTTAAAGCAGCAGATTAAGTACCAAGGAAAGAACCCACGTGTTTGCATGGCAAGATAAGTCTATTTTTGATTTTTTTTTAACAAAAGCACATTAAATATAGCTTGTTAACCAGTGTTGAAGCACTTTCTGGAATACATCCTTGAGGGGCTTTTTGGGGGGGGGCTTGTGTTTTTTCAAAGCATAATAACCTTAAAAAGCAATTTGTGTTAATTCCTGCCAACAGTCCCGTAGGTGTTGTTCACTACCCCTCACTTTTAATAATTTTATTTAGAGTTGAAGCACTGTCCTGGCTGGGCTCCTTTCTTCCTCTTTATGGTCAAAGAATCTATTTCTGAATACTAAGTCAAACTCACGGAGGAAGCCATAGGATAAGCATGAAAACAGATACAGACAAAGAAAACACAGCCTGTTCTTGGAGTTCATCACTCCCCCCAGCTCGGCTAAGCTCTCCAGATGGAGTGAGTTAAACCTGATGGTCACACTGGTACGTCCTTTGCAAACCTTTCACAGCTCAGCAGTGGATAAACCAGTTACCTCTGTTCAGTCCATTTACTTGTCATTTTTTTTTTCTAGGAATTAATCATTCCATTTTAAATAAAAGACAACAACTATTTTTTTTTAGGGGGGGAGGGAACTAAGGATCTCTTACAGAGTGGGCCTTTAGGTCCACACAGAATCCTTCAAGCCTCCCCCACCTGCTTACAAGGCCCCAAAGATGGAGCTAGCTCTTCCTCCTGCTTCCCACAAAACCGTAACCTCCCAATTTGGCAAACCTGGAGAGCTACACCCAAGGAACACAGGATTTGAAAGAGGAACCTTACAAGTGCCGCCCACCCCCCCACCTCTTTTGGTTTTGTTTTCTCTGAAGTGAATGAAACATCTAGATTCGTTTCCCTCCCTTCTCCCCTGACTTACTATGCCAATAATTTGAGAAAGTGTGTGTGTGTGGTGTGTGTGGTGTGTGTGTGTGTGGTGTGTGTGGTGTGTGTGTGTAGTGTGCGTGTGTGGTGTGTGTGTAGTGTGCGTGTGTGGTGTGCGTGCGCGTGTGTAATGTGTGCATGTGCGTGGTATGTGTGCATGTGCGTGGTATGTGTGCATGTGCGTGGTATGTGTGCATGTGCGTGGTATGTGTGCATGTGCGTGGTATGTGTGCATGTGTGTGGTGTGTGTGCATGTGTGTGGTATGTGTGTGGTATGTGTGCGTGTGTAATGTGTGCATGTGTGTAATGTGTGCGTGTGTGGTATGTGTGCGTGTGTGGTATGTGTGCGTGTGTGGTATGTGTGCGTGTGTGGTATGTGTGCGTGTGTGGTATGTGTGCGTGTATGGTGTGCGTGCGTTGCAGGGGGGACAGACTCTCAGGATCTCCTCCTGCTGGTTCCCCTAGGCAATGTTCACACAGGCTGTGGACCGCAGAAGGTCAATGGCTCCTAGCTGAAGATTCTCAAACAATGCCCTCAACCCGGCCTGATCAGCAATTTTCACCTCCTGCTCCTCGTTCCGAGGTCTGTCCTGCCTTCCCGGCATCTGTCATCACTTACAAGGCTTCTTCCACTACACCTCCCACTGACATCCTTTCTCTCTTTTTAGTCTTTCCACCTCCAGCAGGACAAAGTTTGTATTGTTATCTTTCACAACCACTAGTGGCTGACTAAGGAGCAGGAGGGGAGGTGGAGAGAGCGCCATCCAGGGAGCCGGGCTAAGCGGGGTTAAGCCCCCTACCTAGTGCCAAGCACGACTTTCTTTCAAGGCGACTGCAGACAACACGCACATGGCTGTCTGCAAAAAAAAAAAAAAAAAAAAAAAAAAAAATTCTTTGTTTAAATCTGATCATCCCCGCTCTCAACCCAACCGCTGTCACCTCGGAATGGGGAGTACAAATCGCCACCCCAAGCCATTCATCAAAACGCGAGAGAATCCCAGGGGGTGGGGTGGCGGGTGGGCAAAGGAACCAGGGCTACACCTATTGATTGTATTAGCAGACCCACCTGAGTGGATTTGGGCGCTTTAGCCGAGTGTCCAGCTCCGAGACCTCCCTCCCTCTTCTTCATTAAGGAGGAGCCAGGGAGGAGATCCTCGCATCTCAGCATACACATCTCCCCCAGGAGCCAGCTAAAGCTCCAGGGGCAGCTAATGCAGCTGCCAAGTTCCCTTCGAATCCCTCGGGCAAAGACGCCTGTGTGCGCCCATCTCCAGCGCACGACCCGGCACCAAGCTCAGAGCCGGGTGGACCCCAAGCCCACCCCCCCTCCGTTTCTTCCTGGTCTCGTCCCCCTTGGCCCTGGCCACACCTCCCTCGTCCCTGCAGTGTGGTACAGGGAGCACTCAGCCCCTAGCTGGCTCGCGAGTGTGGCCTTGGGGAAGACCCCCCGAGATTACCGGCAAAGCGGTGTCGGCGGTGGGTGGGGACGCCTGGATCCCCCGCAGCGCGACATGCCGGACGGACTTAGATCTGGGCGCCCCGAATCCTTGGAGTGAAGCGTGGCTCAGGGCGCAGCATCTTCCCCGGCAGCCCGCACTGACAGGCTGGCGTCCTCACCCCCCGGACACACCAGCCCGAGCAATTTCACTCCCAGGAGAGTCGACCCCAGAATATGGGCAGGCGCGCCACACACACACAAACACACACACACACTCACACTCCGAAGCCAGTCTCTGGTCAGATCACAGGCAAAGTGTAGCCTTATGAGCAGCAGAGAGGGAAATAGTTAGCGCTCTCTTCCCCACATCTCTCTACCAGCCCATCTGCAGCTCCTACCTGGCTTGGGTGGGTGGGTGGGTGGTGGTGGGGAAGGAGTGAATGGGCTCTTCCCCCCACCCTTGTTGCTCCACGCTAGGAAGAAATCAGGCGCACTCCCTTCCTTTTAAATAGCTGCCGGCCAGGAAGAGGTCGCTCCCATCTTCTGCGGGAAGCACAAAGCAGGCGGCGGCGGCGGGCCGATTGCCGTGCAGCGCCGGCGCGAGCAGCAGCAGCAGCAGCAGCAGCAGCGGCGGCGGCGGCGGTGGTGGCGGTGGTGGCGGCGGGCAGCGGTGCGCGCGGGCGGGGAGGCAGGCGCGGAGGCCGGGGAGGCTGGGAGGGCCGGGGCCCGGGCGGCGCGCGCGCTCCCTCGCTCCCTCCTCCCGCGCACACTCGCCCGCCCGCCCGCAGCCTCGCCCGCGCGCTCGGCCCCGCCGCTGCCACCGCCCTCCGACTCCCCGCGCTCCGGGAGACCGCGGCGTGGACCGCGGCGTGTTTGTGCAGCACCCCCCCGCACCCATCCCCGGCGGGTGGGAAGGCCTTCTTAGCGCCTTGCCACGGGGGCTTGGGGGGCGGGGGATGATTATTGGGCTTTTCTCGCCTGCACGGTTTGAAGCCCCCCCCCCCCCCACCCCATCAGCCCGCCGGAGACAAGACGCACACCCAGGCGCGGCAACTTTGCTTTGCAGCCAGCTTCGGCTCGTCCCCAGGCAGGACCCAGATCCCACCTTGCCTGCCCCTGAACTGGTTACCCTTGCCAAGTCCTTCCTCCGCTTCTGTGACACCGAAAGCTTTGTTCTAGCCAACGAGGCCGGAGCTACCTTAGGGATTTTATTCATTATCATTCTACATGTCAGACATGCACGGGGTACCCGTTCGCTTCTTGGCGCTGACACCAGCAAACGTGGAGATGGGAAGGGAGAGGTGGGTCCCCAAGCCGAGAACTCGGAAGGAATCTCCCTCCCGGTTGGGTCATTTCCACAGAGCGTGCAAGCCCACCTGGGATTAAAGAGCACGAGGCGGTTGAGTGTGAAAACCTGGCAGCGGCTAAACTACAGAGAGGAGTAAAAAAAACCTGCACGTTAAGGTTGAGCTGGGAAAGACCTAATGCAGCAATCGACGAACCATTCATTGCCCTTTCCAAGAGTGCAAGCAATACCATTGCCAATACATCACTTCCCCATAATTAATAAAAAGGAGCATTGCAGCAGGCCCTTGCTCTCTTGACAGCTCATTCATCCTTACAAACCCTTAATGACTTGGCAAGGTGGAAGGCTGGACCCACTGTGGAGTTCACCAGCTCCCAAGCCTGGCTGCTCCTCAGGCAAACCTGGGTATACAGACTGGGGCTGCAGGTTGGCATGTTTAAACCAACAGTAGACAGTGGCCCCTGCTCTGGCTTCCCGCTGGGTAGGGCACCGGGAACTTCCCCCAGAACCGGAAAAGGCCTGAGCAGCAGAAGGACGAGGCAGGCAGGAAGATGAGCTCCATCATGGCTTGTCCCCATGGTACTCACAGTGCAGCCCTCAGCCAGGTCTTAGGAAGAGGGACTGGGCTCCATGGATCCCGGCAGCTTGCCTCGGCACCAAGGAGATGAAAAACTGGGAGAGGTGGCCCTCACACCTACAGCGCCCAACCTTGCCCGACACACTGGGGCTCAGGAGAAGCAGCTTTTAAACATCCCCATAGTTAAGCCACACCCTGAACTGATTAATTCGCAACCTGTGGCGGGGGGTGGGGACCCCGGGTCGGGAATTTGCTATTAGTTTGCCCTGGTTAGAGGCTGAAAGAAGCCGACACCTGCAACCCACATATTCCTTAAACAAGAATGTAGATACCAATCACCTGCGGATTGCAGGCGAGTTTACGAGTGAAATTGATGTTGTCTGGATGAGAACCACACGGTTTAATTAGCGAGGGGCTATTGCTTGCATCTGTTTGTCATGGATGCCTGGTTTGCAAGGGGAAATTCTTCTTCTAAATTTGCAGAAGTTTTCTTCCTTAAGAACATTTTGCTCCTTTGACTGTGAGTTAAAATGTCTTGGAAGCCATGCTCCACACAAACTTTTTGTTACACTGCACTGATTAGTGGGTGTGAACAGAATGGCTCGTGGGGAGACACAGAAGGGCACCCTCTCTGCTCAAGAATGTCCCCAGCTAAAAAAAACACTCTGAGTCCTGGCTTCAAGAGAGGATGACAGATACTTGGCTCCTGTTCCACGAAAGAGGCCTGGAGGAGGAGGGGGCTGGTGCCTTCCAAATGACACCGAGATGAGACTGCAATTGAAAACTCCACTCACCGGAAACAGGACACACCTAAGCAAATGGGTGGCAAGACAGAACTAATGCAAGTGTAAGTGGACTGCATCTCGGCAGAATAGATTTTGTGAAAAGGGTGGAGGCTGCTATGGCTGTTTTATGAGCCACTTTGTGCGAGCTCAGATTTTCTCAAAAGTGCTAGCATCTTTGTGACAGTCTTCCTCTTCAAATGTCTGTGCTGCAGCAACGCCCAAAGTCCATCTTGTCAGCTGCTGAGAAGGCATTAACGGGACATCTTGGCTCTCTGTCTCTTCTGAGTTTGACTGTTATTTAGGTTAATTTGGAACCTCAGGAAAAAAAAAGCATCGACATTAAATGGTCTTCTGAGTGCCTGGTGACCGGGCACTCTTTCTTGATTTTCTTCAATTCTGAGCTCCTGCTTTCCATTGCCTTTCATCTCATTAATGGCATCTTTATAATGGTTCCAGTGCCCCAAGGCGAATCAAACCTTCTGCTTCCTACGAAATGCCATACACGACTGGATTTTTATGGCAGGAATTATCAAAGGCTACATCCCCAGCAGAAGGCTGTGGAGGGGGTTGGAGGACTACAGCTCCAAGTTGAAGAAATAGTCAATCTATTGAAAGCTACAGCTTTGTCTTTCTTCTTCTTTGAAAAGCCAAGAGACACAGAGGGATGGAGAAATAGACTAAAAGAAACCTCCCAGGTGCTGGTCCACTCATAGGCCTGCAGCAGCTGAGCTAGGCCAGGCTGAAGCCAGGAGCCAGTCATTCAATTCAGGTGCAGCAGAAGGGGGTGGGAGGTGGGATGCAAATACTTGAGCCACCACCTGCTGCTCTGCAGGGTGCGTGTTAACAGGGAGCTGGATAGGAAGTAGAGAAGCACGGACACAACCCAGGCTCTCTGGTGTGCGATGTGAGCATTCCAAATGGCAACATGACTGCTGTGTTCAACACCCACCCCCAGGTCGTGGCGTTGAAAAGAACAGATAGAGCATGTATGAAAGGCGGTGATTTACATTCTAATAACAACACAATTTCTTAACTTGCTTCTAGTCTTCTTTGGTTATGGAATCAGAGGAATATGATATAACCATTTGGGGCACTCTACAAAGATATCTCTAAGGCTTGCTGCAGTTTCTTCTTTGCATCTTGATTTATGCAGGTCAGAGATCAGCACTCTTGCTTCCATCATGTGGATTCCTAAGTGTGTTAATACAGGCCTAGTCATCCTCCACCTGTTTTCCTATTCCACACGACTACCTGCTTTCTCCCCAGTCTCAGTTTCATGCTGATTTCTACACAGGGCAAGAGTGTTAAACGCACACACGCCCTCGGCCTGGGCAGCAGCATTTAGCATTAGATATTCTCCCATCCTGGGAACCCCACATACAGCACTGCCTGCTTACCTATGCATTTTCCAGACTGGATCCAGGGTCCTGGGATGCAGGGATGGTGATGGGAATTTGTTTGCTTCTAAGTGGTCTACTTCCTTCTCTAGGATCCTGTTGCTCGAGTTAAACTTTTACTTCCCTGTTTTGGTTTGACTCTTGTACCCCACATAGCAGGAAGCACTGCATCTGGAGGAGCATCACCAGGGTGGAAGAAAATTCCCTCATCAGAAGATTCCTATGTACAACCCTCTCCCCTACTTCCTCTGAGTTGATAATAAATAGATCACAGTCTAGGGACATCAGAGACCTGTAATTCTCCTTTTGAGCAACCTATAGTCAAGCTTTGGGCTTGTACAAAATCCAGACACTTTTCCACGTGTGTTCTTTGTTACATTAAACAACCTAATTCATTTTGCACGATTTCACCAAAGGTATCCCGATGGCAAAATCATGTTTTAGAGTGATTAGTGAGTCAAAAAGAAGAAAAAAAGAGAGCAGATTAGTTAAAATTCAAGACTTGGGAGTTGGAATATCTGGGCTGGACTCTCGGCTGAGGCTGTGTGACTCTGGAGGAGGTATCTAAACCTATTGAATCTTAGTAACTTTCTGGAAACCCTGGGTTATAAAATCTTCAGAATTAGGGTAGGGATGAAATGTTTAGAATGTGCTTACCACACTTCCCAGAGTCATCACTCAGTAAATTATGTTGTTATTATTAAAATTCAGAAAATGTATATTCACACAAACACAAAAAATTCCCATATAATGAAGTTCTCCCCAATCAGGCTATCTCATTATTGGTATTAACTATGCTACAATGCTAATCCAGGAAAATAGACATATACACATTGGGAGGTACTTTCTGTCTTTGTAGCAAAAGCAGCTGCTGGTACATGCTAGGAGTCTATAAAAGTTCAGGTAGCAATACATGCTTAATGCGAGGGCATTGAGTTTCTGCTTGTTCACAATTTTTCTTTTATGTTTGGGTATCGGCCTGATCTTCTATTATGTTCTAGAGATAAAATCTCAAAAAAGTCATTTCAAACAAATCCTACAGCTAAGATTTGATAGTCACATTCATTTTATTAACAGGGTACTTCATCTATTGGACATAAACTTCCTCACCGAGTTGGCACAAACTTTCCTCAGTGCTGATTCAAGGACTCTCCATCAGTTGGGACTCTAGAGGAACCCCCAGGGCCCTCTGGGACACAGTTATCCTTCCCAGTCCAGTTTTGAAGCACTCTCCCTGAGAGGTTGTACTTCAGCCTTCTCAATCAATCTCTTTTCTGAGGTTCCCTTGATGATGTATGGCTGCCTCCCTGCCTCTTCAATTGCTGGTCACTGATTAGAATCTTCTGAGTGTTTTAGTAACGGCTGCAACATCTAGGCAACAGCCCTTGAAGATAGCCCTAACAGATACCAGTGGGGGAAACAGACTGAATTTACGGATGTCCTCATCTCTGATTATAAAGACACTGATTGTGCTAACAGTAGCACTGTCTGAAAAGAATGGAATACCTGCTCTTATCTTTAAAATACTCTGCAGTCATGAGCAAGTTCACAAACTGCATCATTCTCCTTTCCCTTGATTTTAAAGCATCACACGTAGCAGTCAACCATCGATGGGTTTGTTTGAACATTTCTGAGGGTGTGCGTCAAGGTCAGAGGTTTTTGTGCAAACATTACAATGCTTTGCCATTTGCAATTTAACTTTTCTATAAGCAAGACAAACTTGTTAGAGGAGCTTTGGTAACTCTTATTTTAGAAACTGGGATATAAAGTAACAGTGGTTTGCCCACCACTGGTGAATGTATGTATTCCTTGGATGTTTTTTAAAAAAAGATGTTCAAGTTCCACTCTATGACATCCAATTCCTATTGATTTGCACACTGTTTTCTGCTTGCTAGTTAATTCTGTTTGTTTAGTTTTGTTCGTAAGTTCTCTTAGGAGTTCTAAGGGTCTGGCAGAACTGAAAACCACAGACCTATGATAAAATAGCTAAGACTGGTAAAGAAATATGTTATAGTCCTTTTTCATCCAGAGAAATATGGTTTCTATTCTGCTGCTCAACTGAATTGTTAGAATTTTATAAAATATAAAAACAAGTACCTTTCTTGGAAATTTAAGAGAATTCTTCATTGTTTCAGAGCCCTTTTGAGTTTCTCAAAGGCAGAATCAATTAATGCAACTCATCTGTCGAAGATACATGAACTAGTTTAAAGATATGGTCAAAAAAAATATTCCCTTGATAACAGAAACTGTCTTGTAGAACACCTATTTCCAGCATTTAAAGCAATGTCTGGTGTATGGTCAATCAATTAATAGAAGATATTTTGTCCCCTGTGAGGGAACTGGGTGATGTAAGAAGATGAATTCAACTTATAAAGTAAAGTAAACTTTTTGGCACCTATCCAGTGCTAATTGCAACTTAATAGCATTCATCTCCTTGCAGCCGCAGTGCAGGACCTGGTTAGCAACTGACATAGTCACTATATCCACACCACAGTCCTGCCTGGCCACCTGCTCTGCGGTGACAGACAGATTGTCTGTGACACTGCAGAAAGCTGAACCACGGAGAGATGGCAATCTGACCCAGCCCCGGGTCTGAGCTTGTCAACCAACCTTTCGTCAGTCATCTCAGGAATTACCTAGAAGCTTCTCATTGGGCCGCATTTGTGGACATGCCAGAGAATCTTTTATTTCCTGTATACAGAGAGACTCATTAGATATGCATTTTATGACTATTGGGCTTGTGTTTTTATTTATCATTTTGCAAGAATCAAGGAAACTGAGTTGATTACATTTAGTCACCATGCAACTCTCATTAAGAAAAACAAAACTGTGAATAACACATAAAAACAAAGTATGACAGTCAAATTAATTCGATTATTCATTCATGCCTTCATGTATTATTTCAACAAATATTTATGAGGCCCTCCTTTGAACTAGGCACTGTATGGATACCAGAAATTCAATAGCAAAATCATTAGTAAAAGTCCCTATTCTCCTGGGACTCCTCTGTCATGAAAAAGCATGCAACAAACAAACTATACACCACATTATAGGACATCATTTGGAAATACAATTATGAAAACAATAAAGCGTGGAAAATGGAACAGTGTTTTAGGAGCAAATGCATGTTAATTTAAGTTGGCCAGGTTTGAACACTTGACTGAAATTAGGAATTTTTCTGTTGACAGTGCTGTCTCTTTCAGAACTAAAACATATGAAATGATGGAACACTCTGTTTTGGTTGATAATGTGTTTCTTCTCTGCCCAACTCAAAGCTGTCACACTTCATCAAGTTAGCAGCAGAAACATGGTCACATGACTATGCACCTTGCATGCAGGGGCATATTCTCATCAGATGCCAAGAACTGTGTCACGAAGGCAGGCGATTCCTAAGCGATGAGCAGAAAGCTACTGTGTCCCTTCTAAGCCAGAGTTGTTGGAAATTTGAATTCCCCTTTGGCTTTATTTAAAAGAATAGCACCTGGATTGCCAACTTTATGTGTTTCTTCTCTGCCCAACTCAAAGCTGTCACACTTCATCAAGTTAGCAGCAGAAACATGGTCACATGACTATGCACCTTGCATGCAGGGGCATATTCTCATCAGATGCCAAGAACTGTGTCACGAAGGCAGGCGATTCCTAAGCGATGAGCAGAAAGCTACTGTGTCCCTTCTAAGCCAGAGTTGTTGGAAATTTGAATTCCCCTTTGGCTTTATTTAAAAGAATAGCACCTGGATTGCCAACTTTATGTGACTGAGCTCAAATGGATAAACCTCTTGCTGTAAAATCAAAAATCTTTGTCAAGGCTGGTGGGAATCCAGTATGTACAACTTCATGATAATTCCAAGATTTTTTTTCTCTGCATTGCCTTATTTCTACAGTTTCTGAAATTACACCAGCACAGCATGTTTCTATGCACACATATTAAACTGACAGCACACTCGGACATGATCTTACACAAACTTACACACTCATTCACATGTATGAATTAGCCATGGACAAATAGTCAATTATTAAAAAAATACCTGCTGTGAATTTGCAGATATGAAGGTAAATAATAGTTAACTTTTTACTTTACAACATTCTATTTGAAGTCCATTCTATTCTATCAATGGGCAGGGTCTTCTATATCCTAACTTTCAACTCTACCTAAAGGTTATCGGTTAAAACTAGTTATAATCCATATACTACTATTTTTTGAAATGGATGATGTCAGACTTGAAGTCAAAAAATATGCATGAATTATGCATATTATGGAGCTTTAAAGAAGTCCTTTTCCCCTCCCCCCCATCTCTTGTCAAACAGCCTCTGAAAATAGTAGTTGCTGAAAGAAGGGCTGAGTTTTGTTGAAAAACTACTCAACATGGCAAAAATACCTATAACAGATAAATATAATCAATCATTAAATATCAAATAAATGATGTAAATTAATGGAACAAGCCCAATTATTATAGAACAATTATTTATGCAATGTTGCGAATTTACTGGCTTAATTTTTAAACCAGGCAGCAAATGCTGAGTAACTATTGCATTCTGAACCATGAACTAAGATCTGTAAAGGTTAAAAAAGTATGAACTGGGTACTTTTTATAAACATCTAGAATATTATAGGCAGAATAGACTCTAAAAGATTTTGAAGACAGAAATGGTATAGCCATATATGGGGCTTATGAAACTATACCAGGAGTGTGTGATCTAAAAGGTGTTAAAGAGGGCATGACCAGGAATAAAGAAACTAGTGGAGAAATGATTGAAACGGCTTGAAGAAGGTCTCTGAAGAAAAGCTCCTAACAACTGGAGAAAGGGAAGAATACTGTTATTTTTCTCATTGGCTGAATTCTTGGTGGAATCCATTACTTCCCAGTCCAAGAGCTTTTTTTTTTTTTAAAAAACTGAGTTTTCATTTTAAGGGAATTATTGTGGATGGTTTCCACTGAAACACATACAATTTCTATAAGGTTGTTGGTATTCTTGGGGAAGGATTCCTTTTGAAAACTCACTGGCATACCAAGGTAGGACGGGAAGCTGGTCATTTTCTCTAGCTGGCATGCAGAGTATTTCATCACTGAGGTGATAAATGGCCACAATAAAGCACAGGTGGAACCTTAGTTGGTTCTATTATCATGTTTAAATTATCTGCGGACAATGCACCCCCTTATTTTTCACAGCTTTGATTTTGTTGCTTCCCCGCCACTCTCCTTGGATGCGCCACTGCCCTTGAAATAGGTTATAGTAATTTGAGAATATCTAGTCCTCTTTCTTATAATATATAGGTAATTTTGTTTCAGAGTAGTGCATGATGGCATTTTTGTTATCAAATGGAGGCAGTGGTTGGTCCTTATTCATCAACATTCCTATGCTGGATACCTGACCCTCAAAGCAATAGAACTGCTTGGTGGGACCCGAGGGGAGGTGTTTAGAACATCAGTATCTGCCCTCATGAACAAATTCATGCTGCCAAGAATTTAGGGGAGTAGGTTTGGCCTTTGTCCTTCATCTTGCTTGGTAAGGGCAGAGCAAGAAGGCCCTCTGTAGTCACTGGTACCTTGCTCTTGGATGGCCCAGCTTCCAGCAGTGTGATACAATTAATACCTGTTCTTGATAAGTTACCTCATATAGGTAGTTTGTTAAGGTATCCTAGAACAGACTAAGACAAGTGAGATATTAGGTTTGAAAGAACTTCTGTTACCAAGTCTATTATCTATGACTCTGCCATGGCCAGGGCAGGCAATAAGGAGAAATCTGAACTGATTATGAGATGGACATTCAACAAGAAGTAGAATTGATTCACTTACCAGAATGGAGACTTTTCAATAAAAATTTGCTGGAGTGGTACACCTTTAGGAAGCTGCCTTAGGGCAGCAAGTGCATCGTTGGGGTTCTACTGGAGACTGTCACTGGAGAATGGCTTACAGCTTCCTTTGGCTTTTGTATCCAATGATACAGCCAGCTGCCTGCCACATCTCGAAAGAGTCAAAAGCATTTGTAGATGCATTTCCCACTTTTCCATACCTCATTACTGGGAAACGTGTGACCACTCTGACTCTTGCTTCTCTTGCAACTTGGGGATGCTTATAACTTTTTTGCTTCTTTCAATATTATTGAGAAAATTAGGCACTGCAATAAGTAGAGAGGTTTCTGTAACGACAGGAAATATGGTTCTGTATTTTCTTGTGCTTGGCAGAACCTAGGTCCATGCTGTGCATATAATAATACCTAAGAATTCATGATGGCTGGTTGAATATGTTCTCTTTTTTTCTCCTCCCAGCACCACAGATGCTAGAAATCGTGCCGAAGACTATATTTCCAATAGATGTTGCTAATTCCCTCATTCTTATGTGTCATGTATCTGCAAAGCTGTATGTGATTACTTGACATCATTAACACATTATTAATGGCAAGACATGAAATATAAATGTGCCTAGATATTGAGATTAGTTAATCATGTGTCTTGTAGGAACGGGGTGATCTAAACACAAAATGTGCACAGAGAGGAAGAGAAGCTGCACAGGAGTCTTCAAAGGTGGATTCATTTGAGAGTGAAATCACCTGGTGCACACTAGGAGGTAATTAATTAAAGCCTCTGTAGAAAGGACTGGAGCGATTCCCCAAGGCTGGCTGGAGGCTAAACTGGTCAGAGAACAGTGCTTCTCATGTCCCTTGGGTAAAAATCTGACCTCCCAGGAGGGTGTTTCCAGCATCTGTTTTCACCTGTCCAAAGACTCCGGTATTAACCCCAAGCTGCTTATATTGACAATACTGTCTATATACAGAGAGCTAAGAGCAGATTAGGAGCAATGATGCAAACACAACCCTGTTCTAAAGGAACTAAGAGTGAAAGGATTTGCGCCTTGGTAAGGTACTATCCCCAAAGAGAGATCAGCATTCATTATGCTGCTCCTGATGGAGGAGGGTGGAAGAGACAGAAAATGATGCTGCAGGAAGGAGTGCTAGCTTACAGGCAGCAGGGTACAAAAGTTTAAACTGCTTCCTTCACTCCTCTAAGTTCAAAGCATCAGTGGCTGGATTGTCTGCTTTTTATGATTCTAGTACAAAAATAAAGATTTGCTGCCTTTTTGTTCCCTTTAGATGATTCTTTCCTTAATTAAAGGTCATATAATATGTCTTTCAATTCGACATTCACATAAATAACTTCACAGAGTCTGTCTTGCTACTCCCTTCTGAACACTGTCTGCTTTAATTAAATCCCAATTGAGTCCCTCTTTTCCAAAAGAAAATAATACTGGTTTTCTGTGACAGTTTTAAATTTCTTAGTATTTTCACCATCCTTACTCAATATATGAATGGCATTGAATCTTCTGGCCACTAACTTTGTAATATTCAAGACATGGTTTTTGATAACAAATTTGAAATAAGAAGTGTTTTCATGTTTCATTGGAGACTGTGAATAAATAAATTTATTACCTATGAATGATAGGTGTAATTTTAGGGAAATCACTTTGATTTCCTAGATCTCAGGTTGGTTATGCGTAAAATGAAATTATGGACTTGATTTTGGTGTCTATCCTCCATTCAATATCAAAATATCATGATCGTAAACTTCAATGCTTCCTTTATCATTTCTGTGTTTATTTAACATGTGATCTACATGGTACATCACGAGCAACCTGCTAGAGCATCATTAACAACCCTCCTCAATGACTGGGGAGCCTTTCATTGCACACAATGTAAGTCATCCATTTTCTCTACACACAAACTACTGTAGGCAGCATTTGCTTATTTGAAAATAAACTGTGTTCATTTCTATATATTCCATTTACTATTAGTATCTCCTACAGAAACAAACTCGTTTTTGCCCACTTTGAACAATTCCAACTAACCTAAAATCAATTATATTATGAAACTTTTGGTTATCTTTCAAATGTTTCTAACGGTGTATTAAGTATCGCCTGAACCAAATGTCACTACCATAATTTTTCATTTTTATTTCTGTTTAATTAAAGTAGCTTTTCTTTCCTATGTTTTTTATATTCCCAGCATGTATGAATCTCAAGTATATTATAACTTAATTTACTTGAGAAAGTACTTATTCTAATAAAATTTAAGCCTATACAACGTAGACGGTTGTGGGACAAACCCACACAACCATATTCAACTTGATCAATTTTTCACTGAGAGTCAATTTCGTTGCATATAAGTCCATATTGCCACTCTACCTTTCACATTTGGTGATTTTGAAACCAGTCCTGGGCATCATATTATCATTAGTGCTTCTCAATTAATACTGTTGCGCAACTACAGCAATATTCTCACACTTAAAAATGTTAGTAAGAATTCTTTCACCTCACTTGAGGGCCCTGATTGTCCATGAACAATGTTTGCTATTGTGTTGAGGGAGTACTGATTCAAATAACGTCAACACATCATATATTTGGCTGACACTGTGGAGTACTGCAGTAAGCTTGTGTCTGGGACACCAGTACTCCTTATGGATGTTGGTTCAAGTCCCAGCTGCCCTGCTTCTGATCCTGCTACTTACTAATGGGCTGGGAAAAACAGTAAAATAGCCCAAGTGTCCCTGTCACCTATCTGGAAGACAGGCAGAAAGCTCTTGGTTTGTTGTCTTTGAGGTGGCCCAGTAATAGCCCTCTCTGTTGCAGCCATTCGGGGCATGGACTATAATATAGAAACTTTGTCTGTCTCTCCCTCTATCTCTATAACTCTGACTTTCAAATGAATAAATAAATCTATTAAAATTATGCATGTGTTTTTATACATACAAGATTGTAACATTTGTTGAATTTTTAAAAATTATTAATGTATTTAAAATATATTTTTCCATTGGAAAGTCAGATTTATAGAGAGGAGGAGACACAGGAGAGAAAGCTATACAATTTGCTAGTTTGTTCCCCACATGGCCGCAACATCCATTGCTGAGCTGATCTGAAGTCAGGAGCCAGGAGCCAGGAGCCAGGAGTTTTTTTTTGGGTCTCCCATGAGGGTAAAGGGTCCATCCCTGGGCCATCCTGGGCTGCTTTCCCAGGCCACAAGAAGGGAGCTGAATGAGAAGTGGAACTGCTGGGACATGAACTGGCATTCATATGTGATCCTGGCATGTGGAAGGCAAGAACATTAGCCACTAGGCTACAGCACCATGGCCACCATTGTGGAGCTTGCTAATTGCATTGCTACGCATCTTCTCAAGGGTTTGTCTGCGGCTTTCCTCATCAATTTAGAAGCTGATGGCCATGACAACCCCACAGATGGTGTTCCATTGCTTCCATTTTATCATATTAAGATGTAAATAAAGTCTAGTTGCCTGCTTTTTATGTTGCTAGACAGAAAGCATTAACACCTTGATTCATTACAGTAAAGGAAAATATAATAATATCATTAAAATAGATAAAAATTCCAAATGTTTTCAGCAGGCATTGGCAACGATCATCCAGATTATTTATTTCATTTCTTTTTTTTTTAAAGATTTATTTTTATTATTTCATTTCTACATGAAGATATTAATATGCTAAATGATCACTGCATTATAATTTGTTGAAACTCTTATTCATTGCACACATGCAATTTGAACTGCGTTTTAATATTTTCACTAAATCCTACTTATGCACACTTTTGCTATTTTCTCTGTTGGAAAACAAGCCTCATTTCTAAAAATCTTTCTTTGGAAAAAAATCTTTGAAAATCTACATCTTTTAAATAAAGCAACATACTTTCTAGAGGCTTAACATTTTCCCATCATGTTTAACCCAAAGCAGTTTTCCTGTGGGGCAATTTGACAAAATTTATAACTTTTTATTTTATTTTTGTTGGAAAGGCAGATATACAGAGAGAAGGAGAGAGACAAATCTTCAGTCCGCTGATTCACTCCCCAAGTAGCCACAACACCTGGATCTAAGCCAATGTGAAACCAGAAGCCAGGAACCAGAAACCTCCTTTCACTCTCCCATGTGGGTGCAGGGTCCCAGTTGGATGGGAAGTGGAGCAGCCAGGATAAAAACTGGAGCCCATATGTGATCCTGGCATATGCAAGGTGGGTTTAGAGGATTTAGCCAGTAGGCTATAGTGCCAGGCCCCATATTTATAATATGTTATATTATATACACTTAGTATAGTTCTCTTACATGTAACATAATCAAAGAAAGTTTCAGTATTGGGGCTCGGTGCTGTAGCCTAGTAGCTAGAGTCTCCACTTTGCATGCATGGGTGATTCTATGAGGTTGCTGGTTCTTACCCCAACTATTCCACTTTCCATCCAGTTCCCTTCTTGTGGCCTGGGAAAGTAGTTGAGGAGAGCCCAAAGCCTAGGGAGCCTACACCTGTGTGGGAGACCTGGAAGAAGCTCCCAGCTCGCGCCTTTAGATCAACTCAGCACTGGCCATTGGAGCCATTGGGAAATGAACCAGTGGATGGAAGCTCATTTGCTCTTATTTCTCCTTCTCTCTGTAAATCTGATTTTCCGATTAAAAAAATAAATAAAATCTTAAAAAAAGAGAAAGTATCATCATAAACGTACCAAAGTGAAAGTGCATTGCTTAGAATAGCAAAAACATAGGATGACGAATCTAAGAATTTGCTATCCAGCACACCACGGTGACCGCCAGACGCCATTAAAAATGAAATCATGATCCTATATTGTATGGCATTTTTATTGACATGAATACAGATTGCTGAATTACATGCAGGTTACCAAATATTATTTAGAGGTATAGCCTGCGTTTGTTAAAAGCAGATTTTATTTGTACAAATACATGTTAAACAACATTTAGCAACGCTGTCCTTTCCATGCATGTCCTAATTTTCTCTGGTTTCCTATGTTGGCCAATTTGGGGATGGTGGTAGGAGCCTCTGAGCAATTTTTGCATTTATATGTGAATGTTTGCCATTTAACAATAAAAGAAATTTAGACTTTCATTTACATGTAAGATTAAAGAAGTGTTCTCAATCAATAACCAAAGCAATACCTTCATTGTAAACAAACGAACAAAAATAGCCAATAAAATGGGTATTACATTTAGGAGTGAAGGATTCTGTCGTCACTGTCATTTAAGTCTAACAAGTCCCGTGGTCTCTTCCCCCCTTAACTCTCATTGTGGAGACCCCAATTCAGGAAGAGGTTTGACCGTTACTATGGCTCCCACAACCCACGTTCTTAGATGTGTATGTGCACATTTAGAGCTTGTCACCTGTGATGTTACTGACCAGGCGCACGGCGGCCACGGGGCATGCGACACTGCAGGCTAAACTTTTCAAACAGAATCCTCTGCCACCGATAATTCCTGTGGGCTAGAGACCCGATGTATGTTATGCTTTTAATGTCTTGTTTAGAGTTTTTATTTATTTATTTTTTAATCGGAGAGGCAGATGTACAAAGAGAGGGAGATACAGAGAGAATGATCTGCCATGTTTTGGTTCATTCCCCAAGTGGCTGCAATGGCCAGAGCTGAGCTGAGCTGAAGCCAGGAGCTTCTTCTGGGTCACCCAGGCGGGTGTAGGGTTCCAAGGCTACAATGGATTGTACTCGAATGCTTTCCCAGGGAGTCTGGTGGGAAGTAGAGCATCCAGTACATGAACCAGTGCCCATATGGGATCCTGGCATCTGGAAGGTGAGGACTTCAGCCACTAGGCTACAGTGTTGGACCCCATGTTTTTTAATCTTCAGAAATACCCTTTGGTGTAAGAACTGATATCCTTACTTTATAGATTAAAAGGCAGCTCCTTAGCTAGCTCCCAAAGGGAACTTGGACTCAGATTTCTTACTCCAATGTCCATTCTTGGCCTGCTTGACAAGCGAGCGCATTCCCTCATTGTTCTCACTCACTGCTATTCTATCTTGCAAGTCCCGTCTGACAAAGCCAACCATACAGAGAATATCTTACTTACTTCTCTGTCACCACTTTTCTGTTGGAATAGATCACCTTATCTGTCAATGTCTAAACTAAATTCTTGTGGCAATAGCAGAATTTCAGTCCCTGGGAAATGTGGACACACCAGTCCACCCTGCCCCATGCACTGAGACAGGAATGAATTGCAAGCTAACCACGCTGAATTGCTCTTGCTGCCTGAAAATAATGCATGTCCATCAGTCATGCAGAGGAAGCTCACCCTTCATTAAAAGAAGAAGTTACTGACCCCAGGCATCTGTCTGGAAATACCTTCTTCATGCACTGTTGACAGGAAATCTGAAATGATTACAGCAGATGCCGTGACTTAAAGCCATTTTTAAAAAATTGCAAGGAGGAAAAACTTCATATAACTTTGGCAGAATTGGGCAAGGTTCACTTTTTCATCTGAGCATTTGAAGACACAACTTCAGCACATGCATTTCTCTATCATGCTGGCAAATCTTTAAAAATAAGGAATTTAAATGATATACATCCAGCTATAATGTACCATGTCGCAGATGAAAGAGGAGACGCATCAAGTAGCTCAGGATAGATAGCTTTTTCTTGTGAACATAGCTGAACCGTTTGTTAAGCGGGCTAACCCTGTGCCTGGGACATGGAAGCAGAAGATGAAATGTGATGTGGAAGGCCAGGAGCCTTCCGACTTCCATATGATGAGAAAATGTCCATTTTACATGACAACCACCAGCAAAGTCCACTCGCATCTTACACACTGTAGAAAATGATCTAAAATTAAAAACGTGGGTTCAATGTTAACCACTTCAGCAATTCAAATTGCTATTTTGACTTCTGTCAGATTCATTTTTTAAAAAAATGCTCATTTTTATTAAATGGAAATCCTACTACTTCCTCCTGCCTTGGATTGGAGAGATTATACCAGGGATTATTTATAAGAAAGCACTTGGCAAAATATAAAAACACCATACAAATAGGTTGAATTTTAAAAATTGCTTACACAACCCATGTTATTATCGAGCCAAGGTCATTTTTACTATTTCATACATTCACGGTCCTCCAAAAATGAGTTTTAAGCATCTCTGCAGATTGTGTCTGTTTTAGGCGCTCCCAAGACAGCAATAGACCAGCCAAAATTCCCTTCCTTCATGGAGTGCATGTACTCAATCAACGGAGACTCAAATGACAGACTCCTAGGTTTCTGAGGGATAATAGTTCATCCAAATCAACCCATTAGGAGTCAAAAGCAATGACCAAGTAGAACTTACAGACCATCTACTGTTGAGGAAGTTACAGTTTATTAGGTAGTCTGAACCTTGCCAAATTGAAAGTGAATTATACTATATGAAATATAGCCAAACTAATACACAGAGGAAGTACTTAACACATATTGGGAGTCCCAAAGTCAGCTCACAACAGAAGACTTAACACACAATGGAGGTGGTTGTCAATTTTCTCATTATATTCTGGATTTTGGAACAAGGTGTTCGTGGCTGAATACACACAAGGATAAAGGACCTAAGACATGGGACACAGAAGACCTAGAAGCATAACAGTCATAAATGATGAAAGAAAAAAAAATTACCCTAAAATAAATGATCAGATCATTCTAAATATATTATGGTTACATAGCTACAGATGCATTTCAATAAATGGCCACTATAAGCTTTCTTAAAATCCTTACTCCTTCCCCTTTTTCTTCCTCACCAGCTGGCATCTTCTCATCTCCAGCCCAGTCTTCTGGATTCCTCTCCAGTGTTTTACTTTTCTCCATGATGCATTTCATTCTCTACCAAATCTGCTGTACTCCCGTTATAATTTATTAACCTGCCATTGCTGCATTTCAAGTCCCTAGAACACTGTCTGGGTCATTAATGTTGTTTATATGTAATAATGAAGCTGAAACACTGAGCAATTTTTTTTCTATTAGCAACCAAAAATGTAGTGGTTTTGTTTATTAAAGTATTACTGCAAGTAGCAAAGAATAGAATTAAGTGAACTAATGAATTTTTTTTCTGATAGAATTATAAAGACTTTTTCTCTTTAGCTGTTAAATTCAAGTCAAATGGTTATGTATCCCTGATATTCAAAAGTTCATTCTTACACGGAACTAAATTTGGCCCGTCAAAGCATATATCTCATTATATTAATTCTAATATAAATTTACATTCAGTATAAGTGGAATATAAAATGATTGGGATTAGATATGTGTCAAAATATAGCTATCACAAGATATGGGTGAAGTCAATTTATGAAACAATTTACGTAATTTAGGATGTTCCAATTAAGATTTTGTCCACCTTTGTTTAGTAGTGCAGACATTGGGAACTAACTGGCTTTTTAAACATGTTGTCTCCCTACAGGGCTGGTTTCTATTGACTCCCAAAATGGCTTGTCAGGACAAGTATCTTCTAGCAAAATGATTTGAAATTGTTATCATAGCTTGGAAAAAAAAGCTATCAGGAGAGGATATACGTAGGAACTAACGGATTGCGTTTTCTATAATTGCTAATCTACATAATATACAATCTCGGCTTTCTTCTTTGGAGCATGTCTTTAATTTGTATAATGTAGCTTTATCACACACTTACTGGTTAGTATTTAAGTAGGGGAAATTTACTCTTAGAAACATAACCGACAGCTCATAAAAGGAAACCATCTCAATGGTGAGATTTCTTTGACATTGCAATACTTCCTTGGGTTTTAACAGGAGTTTTCTCTTTATACTTCAGAGTTCATGTAAATATTGTGGTTCCATCCTCAGGAGTAATTACAATGGAGGTTAATACTACTGAATTAGCTACGCTAAAAGCTAACACTTAATCAATGTACCTCGCATGATTCTGGTTAGTCTGTAAGTATAAAGATATTTAATTTTTTTTTTTTACTGGCCCTTGGATTTAGAAGCTAAAAGCATTTATATTCACAGATAAGAAGTTTATCAAGACTGAGTCATGCCAGGCAGTTTGGTTCAAGAGCTCGTACTCATGGCCGCAATGCTAGACCATGTGCCTTCCCACACATTTCCATAGGCTTTATTTACTGTAAGTGCAAATAAATTGAAGCAATTATCTCAATGCATGCCAGAAAGCTTTTGTTGAAAGAGGAAGACCTGAAATATGCAAAAGTACACATTTTTTTTTTTTGTAGTCCAGAGAATCACATGAAAGTTATCAAGGACACTTCTTCATTGTAGTAAATTGAGTTTGTAAAGCAGTTGAACCTATTTGCTGATAGTATGATGTGTTAGAGCAGCAGTTTCAAAACTATGAATTTCTTTCATTCTTAGAAATAATCCCAACCCCAAAACATTTTGTTTACATGAATAATACTTATATATTTTATCATAATGGAAATTAAAGCAGAGAACATATTAAATGTCTAATATTCGTTCAAATTAACTGATTAATTCAAACATCAATAACATATCCATTGTATATTAATATAAATAATAAATTTTACAAAAATATACTTTTCAAAATGAAACTAGTGAGAATAGTCTTATTTTCTATATTCAGAATCATTTCTAAGGATTAACTTAGTAAAAGATAGTTGAAATTTCATCTTCATTTCTGTGCTTAATCTGTTGCCATATCATACATAGTTGTTGCCTCTGGAAGACTCCTGCGTGTACTTTGGAGAAAATGAGAATGAAAAAGGCAAAGAAGATACTCATTGTGAAAACACCAGGGATTTTGTGGACCACTGAAAAGGTCTTCAGGATGTTCAAGTGTCCCCAAATGACAGAAATGAGAGTTGCTCTCCTTCTATGACTGGTTAGGACAAATACAGAAAAACTTACTGCTATTTTAGAGCATTATATAAGTCCTTGATTCTCCTATTTTTCAGCTGTTTTCCCCAAATGTATCTTTCCATTATGCTTTGTAAGTTGAAAGGGATTTGGAGAAATGTCCCTACCCTAAGTAAATTTTAATTCAAAAGATCGCTAATAACCTTACCATATTCCCAAAGTTGTTTTCCCTTTAAGAAATTTTGTACTAGTAGAAGGCATGGGAATGAATAATAAAAAATTGAAAGTATTGTTTCTATGCTTAAAAGTATCATTACAAAGAGGCTTAATTGCTTTTCGTTGAGTATACATCAAAAATCTTCTAGAAAAATGAAATAATGAAATGATATATTGATTTTGGTGTCAAATGATTAAATATGTAAATGTTTTTCCACAGTACACATTTCCATAAACTTTTTGAATATATTTTGTTTATTTATTGTGGTGTTTTATACTTTCTTTGTAAATTTTTGTGAGGACTTTCTCTTAGCTCCATCTTTGAAATCTTCCTTACTTTGGACTTACTTTCTGTATAAACTCCTTGCTTCAGCTAAACTCTGATATGTCACTCTGAACTCTTTTTTTGTTTGTTTAAGATTTATTTATTTTTATTGCAAAATAAGATATACAAAGAGGAGGAGAGACAGAGAGGAAGAGCTTCTGTCTGTTGATTCACTCCCCAAGTGACCGCAATGGCCAGAGCTGCACCAATCTGAGACCAGGAGCCAGGAACTTCCTCTAGTTCTCCCACGTGGGTGCAGGCTCCCAAGGCTTTGGGCCATCTTCGACTGCTTTTCCCAGGCCACAAGCAGTGAGTTGGGTGAGAAGTGGAGCAACCGGGATTGGAACTGGCATGCATATGGGATCCTGGCCCATGCTAGGCTAGGACTTTAACCACTACACTATTGCGCCGGGGCCACTCTGAACTCTTGATATCTGCTGAGGCCAATTCATTCATTTAGGAACAAATAGTTCTGAAGTCTTCACTTGTCTTTGGAAAACACAGAAACATTGACCATGGTGTAATGTAATATCAGAAAATAAAAATTCCTGTTGGAGAGTTAAGCAAGCCATGAGGAAAGCAAGTGATAGCAGTGGAGAATAAGACCAGCGAGTCTCATTGAGCAGGCAACACTGACCAGAGACCTACATAAAAAGAGTGAGACAAGTATCTACAACAGAAGTTGTAAAACACTGCTAATTCCTTAAAGGCAAAAGAAAATTAGCTTACTTTTCATTGGAGGAAGCCACAGAACCAATTATCACGAAAGTCAGCCAAATCATAAAGATTCTAAAATGAGATTGAGGGAAATATTGGTGGCTTAGGGAGAGATCATTTAGGGTCTTGAAAATCATGAGAGGATTATACGCTGCAATAAAAGTTTGCAGGAAGTTTGAAGTTTCTCGGTAGGAGAATGTCACCATTGTGGTGGTAGGGAAGGTATTTGTTCAAGTGGTTTGATGCCACTTGGGACATGCACTCCCTAGGATGCCTGGGTTTCATTTCCAGCCCTGTACCTAATTCCTGCTCCCTGCTAAGGAGTACCCTGGAAGGTAATAGGTGCTACTTGATGTTCCAGCTACCCATGTGGGAGACCGAATGTTAGGCACTTGGCTTCTGCCTGGCCCTGATTGTTGCAGGTCGGTGGTTAGATCTTTGTGGGCCTGTCTTTCTGACTTTCCAACACATAAAAAACAAATTGAAAAGACCTCATTCTCAGTGAGAACTGGGCTATAGGCCAAGTAGAAATAGAAAGACCAACGGGGAAAGATATGTTGATTATTTGCATGAATCTCTTACAGGATCCAGTGAAGGATCTAATTGGTGGTAGATACAAGAGAATTAACTGATGAATCAATAGGGAGATAAGAAAGATAGAGAAAGAGAGTGAGTCCTGGATTTTTCTACCTAGCAATTGGCATTTATTGAGATAGATGAAAATCAGGGAATGGAAACTACTGAGTTTTATTTTGAGCATATGGGCATGGGAATGCACAAAAGAAAGCAAATTAGGAATGCTGACTACTCAGGAGCATGCGTCTGGAATAATGGGTTGTGGCCTATGTTGCACATGTGAACATTGGCACATGTATGGTCACTAGCAGAAAGAAAAGAGGAGGAGTGAAAATCAGGTCCCAGAGAACTAGAGGATCCAGCAGAGGAAACCAGAATGAATGATTATGACTCAGAAGAACAAGGAGAATGGGAGACAGTGGGAGCCAAGTAAGGCAAGCATTTAAAGATCTAGGCAGTGGAGGTACTTGTCACACAGCAGTGACACATCTTCTGCCTGCTCTGCACTCTATTTAAGTTCCTACTAGACTAACGTCTGCACGTGGGACCCTACACAAAACCTTGAGTTCTTCTTTTATTTTTGCTAAACTCATAGCTGGGCTCCCTTTATTCTGTGCTGTAGCATGCTTCATGGGCCACCTGTCAGAATCCAGGCTGTGTGACCACACCATGTCTACTCCTCCAGTGTTACTTTTCAAAGAGATTTATAAGTGAGAATACTTTATCAGCTAGAAAATGATTGATTTGTTCTATTCAACTAAAAACCCTACAAAACAAGAATTGTTTTTGGTTCAATTATTTTTTGGGGAAAATATATCAGCCAGATTCTTTTCATATTTCCTTTTGGAGGGAAATAATTGATGTCCATAATGATATTCTTAAGAATATGTTGATCCAAAGCTATCTGAAGCAATAAAGAAAATTACACTTAGTGTTTTAGGTTAATTGCAATGCTTCACGTTCTGTATTTTATAGAATCAGAAATCAATGTGTGATGTTGTAGTTAAACTTTACTAACTAGAGTAATTGCTCGAATAGGGTGTGATTTTTTTTTTTCTAAGCACAGCTAATTGGAGAATTTTATGGGGATTAAATTGGTAGAAAAGAGGAACAGGGTATATTTTGGTTTGGGGTGGTACATTACTGTGGTCTGTCAATACCAATAAGAGAACAAAAGTGAGGCTTCAGATAAAAGTCTAGGCAGGGAAGTGCAGTCAGGACTGGGCTGAGTAATAAATGAATTCAATAAGGTAGACCCTGTCAGGAGAGTTCATGGTCAGTTGAAGAGAAGCAGATGTTAGAAGATGGGCATATAAATAATGTGGCTGTGTCTGGTGGTTCAGGTCCAATTCACATGGGTCAGCTCTGAAGGCTGATATCCCACTGGGAAAGAAATGGAATATAAGAGAAATGGCAACCAAGGAAATGATCTTGAGATTCTGGTATCAAACCGGAATTGGAAGGGAGCAGCTGAGGCAACATGGATTCTAACGTCCCTGGGCATGCAGCTTCTTTGTCAGTGTCTCAATGCAATCATCCCTTCAACCAAACTACACTGCGGTCAAACTGGCTAGATTTGGGGGGAGGGGCACAGGAGAATAAGGTTAAGACTTGGATTTGCAGGATTCCCCAGTTTGCCATGGGAAAAGACAGAAGAAAAGCAAGCAAATGCAAAGAACTGCACTATGGTTTTAGTGTTGTGGGAGTCGAAGGAAAGCAATGAGGAGACTCAAAGATTCCAGGGATGTTGTTAGGCCACCAAGGCTTAAGAAAGTGCCAGAGGTTTACTAGAAATGTATTCCAGAAGGAAGTAATACCAATACCACGTGGGACCAGGTGTTTCCTGGGGAGCAGGACAAGAACTCAGTGTTCAGAATGCTTACTGCATTGGAAGAATGGTGAGAAATAAAGCTTGAAAATTCGTTATTATGATGCAGATTTAGCATCCCAATATAAATTTAGGATTTTTTAAGGATTTATTTATTTTTATTGGAAAGTCAGATATACAGAGAGGAGGAGAGACAGAGAGGAAGATCTTCCGTCCGATGATTCACTCCCTCAAGTGACAGCAATGGCAGGTGCTGTGCCAATCTGAAGTCAGGAGCCAGGAGCTCTTCCAGGTCTCCCATGCTGGTGCAGGGTCCCAAGGCTTTGGGCCATCCTGGACTGCTTTCCCAGGCCACAAGCAGGGAGCTGGATGGAAGTGGAGCTGCTGGGATTAGAACCGGCGACCATATGGGATCCTGGTGCGTTCAAGGCAATGACTTCAACCACTACGCTTAGTGCCGGGCCCTAAATTTAGGATTTTAATTGAGGAGTTGAAACATGCAAAAAATCCAAAGGATTTGAGCATCACTAATTTTATGTGGCAGTTTAGGTATTTGGTGCTTTGATTTTTGCATCCCTTTGTGAATTCCCAAGTTTGAACATAAAACTTCAATTCTCAGAGAGAGGGATTTTAATTTATACACAATTTGGACTAAAAGAGGCATATTAGCAGTTACTGTTACAAATTTCAAGTCTGGAGGAAAGAAACATCTTTGCCTTTCAGATTAAATGATCAAGGATTCTCTTAACAACATTTATTAACTGGGCCCAACATGATGGCTCAGTGGCTAAACACCTTTCACACACCAGGACTCTAGATCGGTACCAGTTCAAGCCCTGAATGCTCTACTTTCCTTCGAGCTCCCTGCTTGTGCCTGGGAAAGCAGTAGAGGATAGCCCAAAGCCTTGGGACCCTGCATGGGACACCTGGAAGTAGCTCCTGGCTCCTGGCTTCAGATTGGCTCAGTTCTGGCCATTATGGCCACTTGGGGAATGAACCAGCAGATGGATGTTCTTTCTTTCTGTCTCTCCTCTCTGTAAACTGATTTTCCAACAAAATAAGTATTTTAAAAATATATATATTTATTAACCACCTTCTATACAGAAGAACTTTTACTGCTTCCCCAAATCTATGCATGCAGACCACCAAGTGTGGGCCGTATACTTGGAATAATAGCAATTCCTGGCCTGATGTTTGGAGTGTAGCAGAAGATGGGAATGTCTTATAATGGACAATGTGCATTTCTTTTCTCCCTAGGGGAGCTAACTGGGACATATCACATAGAATGTACTTTTATTTCTCAGTATTTTTGCATAGATCACTCATAGCAACTTTCTAATAAGATTGCCTCTTAATAGTACATCTTTTTCACTCCTTTATTACTATCATGAATTATAGTGTGTGCTGCATATTTTAGAAGGGATCAATGAATTAAAAAAGAAAAATGATGAGACTTCTCTCAGAAATTTTTTGACCTGGTATATAACAGCATAATTATTCAATAGATGTATTTCTCAAGTAGAAACCATAATACTGGCTATTTTTTTTTCCTACTTTTTACTGTTGAATATTATGGCTAGTGATGAATTAGGCTTATGATGCTAGAATGATATGAAGGAAAAATGAAAGAAAAAAGAATGGAGGAATGAGTGAGGCGTGAGGGAAGGAAGGAGAAGATGGAAAACCATAGTTATCTTAGAATTGCACCTATGACAAACAAGGCATCTACACTTCTTTAGTATTTAAAAAATATTCAAAATAATGAACTTACTGGCCAACGTGATGCTTTCAGTTTATTTTAGTAGGCTAAGCTGCTCTGTGCCTGAAGCAAGCATCATGTTTCCAATCTCTTAAAAACGAGAAAACCTCACATTGTGGTCCCGGGTTATGACCTGAGGTGGTCCCTGTGGTCCCTGTTCCTGGAACTCTCTGCCGACACGCGAATAAATCAATTCAATTGTCTCTGTTTTGGGTTATTTATCTGTAAAATGAGCCAATTGTTTGTTTCCCTGGATCCTTGTTTTTATTTTACATTATTAAAAAAGGTTTTTTTGGAGGGGGGGGTCACTTAAGCAATGTTTCAAGAATAATCACTCCACTTTGAGGCAGCATCCAAATGTAATAGACCCTCAGCCTTCTGTTGAGGACAGAAGAGGTGGTGTGGACCGTTGCTGTCCTCTGGTTGAAGATGCAATTATCTTTTTCTGTACTCTGTACACTTAAGCCACTAGTAACTTGCCCTTGTCTTGAACTGCCGGTTTCAATAGATGTGTGAATGTGTGTGTGTGTGTGTGTGTGTGTGTGTGTGTGTGTGTGTGTGTGTGTGTGTGTGTGTATGAAGAGGTACTGGGAGATTTGGCCAACACAGGCAATAATTGCAAAGACACTGGGTAGTAAAGTTTCCTGAGACCCACAAAGTGCTGAACCCTTTATTCCTCAGCCTTGGTGTGATTTTCTGTGTTGTAGTTCCCAGGGCTTTTCAGGCGCCTTTTTAACTGTAGCTTGGAGAAAGACCACTTGGCCTAAGTGAGTCAAGAACTTCTCAAAAAAGGGTTTGTGTTGACAGTTATTAGTATTCCTGGCTGTCTCCAGGGACCACAGATGGTGGCATCAAATTGTGAAAATTCGGTGGTGCAGCTTTTGTAGAGATGTTTTACTTTCTTTATTTCTGCCTTATAAATAACTCTATCCTAAAAGAAAGGAAAGGAAGAGGGACATTGAGGCAAGGAGATGGAGAGTGAGGGAAATGTGGTTATCTTAGAACTGTCTCTATAAAATACATGAAATCTGTTCTCTTTATAAAAAATGGAAAAGAATCTCTGTCCTGTTTATTGATTTCAGTTCTGACTTGGCAGGTAGTACTACAGACTCATTTTCTTCCAGTTTTTCTAATCAGTTCAGTTTCTCTCTCTCCCTCTCTCTCTCTCTGTGTCTCTACACACACACACACACACACACACACACACACACACACACACACACACACACACACACAGGCTCTGCAGCATTCTAGCCAACCCAAGGATCTTTGTGCTTTTCTGTCTCCATATTGCTGAAGCCAACTCAACGCAATCTTACAGATTTGAAAGCCCTAACAAGTTACAATATATATTTTGTATTTAGAAATACAAACATTTGTGAAAATGATTTAAAGAAACACAAGTTAATCAGATGCATTATACATTTACAAATCTATGATTTTGTAGAACTGGAAAAAAAACAGGCTTTTTTTCACTGATTTTTTTTTCATTGAAAAGTCTCTCATGAATATGAAGTATATTTTTTCTTTTTTAATAAGAACTAAACTGACAGACTTCAAAGGATCTTGGTAACAGCCTTTTTTAATATAATTGTTATACTCTGATGAACTTTCTGAAGGAAATTTATATCAATGTCCTTGGTCACTGCATGTCTTCCATGACTAACCGATATTAAACTTGGGGGAAACTTAAGCATATCACTCTTTTAGACCAATAAATCAGAATTTGCAAGTGGTTAAGTGGCTATTGTTGAATAAACTGTGTTATGAATGACTTTTGACTGAATCTTGTGTGTTTTTTGAGGCGGGAAATCAATTTTAAATCACTATATTTTTCAAATAAATATTCAAGAGCTTCAGGATTTGTATATATTATATGTAAACTTAAAGTTTAGACTTAAAATATTTCTTTGTCTGATCATTTATTTAGCTTATAGACATAATAATTGTTCCATGACAGATTGAACTCTGGTTTTCAAATATAGCTCTTATGTGCTTATTGTAAATCTCAGGTTTAGGGATTTTATAAATATTTTGTACACTACTTTCTCTGTCAAGTTATTCTCTACAGATAAGAGGGTAAGGGCTCTGTGGGTCCTACCAAAATCCCTAAAGAAGTTTCCTATCTTGTTTGGAAAAAGAAAATATTCCAGGGGCAATAAGCAAGCCTTTTCCATAATTACCTCTTATAACAGTTTATTTCTAAATGGAAATAGATAACTTCTAAATCTGAGAACAAATGGCTCCACGTTAGATACAGAAGTTCTCGGCTGTCTTAGCATGTGCAGATTCATGGCCAACATTTGAAAAATCATCACTGTCAGGAGAAAAACACTAGCTCACTCTGCACCCCTTGTTTCGTCTCTTTGCAGGGGTTCACTTAGCAGCGTTGCAACTGCTTGTCCTCACTTCCCGTTCAGTAGACTGATAATGAACGTACCAGAGCAATTTTTTGTGACACCACAATCTGGTGATAGAGCTACAAAATCTAAGCACCCACGAGAAGGTTTTATTGCGACATGATTGTACTGCTTCATGGGAAAAACATAGAACAAGAAAAAATGGTAGGTAAAAACTGCATACATCTGTTGTTGTCCTCAGATAAGATTCTCATTTTGTCTGTGTGTCAGTAGAAATGCCACAAGTATTTAATCTTTAGAAACAAAGAAAGCCACACGAAATATCGAAAGAGGAAGCCAGCAGTTGCTCTCTTCCCCAAATGTGACCTGCTTATTGCTGGGAAAAATCAGGCTGTGTGCTGTGTTGCAATGTTTGTAGACTTCCAGAATTCATAGGTTGAAACCCCAAGGTGATGGTTTTAAGAGGCTAGGTTTGGGCCCAGCACAATGGCTCATTGGCTAAATCCTCTTTGCACAGGTTGGGATCCCATATAGGTGCTAATTCGTGTCCCAGCTACTCCACTTCCCTTCCAGCTCCCTGTTGGTGGTCTGGGAAAGCAGTAGAGGATGGCCCAAAGCCTTGGGACCCTGCACCCACATGGGAATCCTAAAAGAAGCTCCTGTCTCTTAGCTTTGGATCAAGCTCAGCTCTGACTATTATGGCCATTTGGCCACCTGGACACTTGGAGAGTGAAGCAGTAGATAGAAAATCTTTATCTCTCCTTCTCTGTAAATCTGCCCTTCCAAAACAAAGAAACAAACATAAACCTTAAAAAAACTGGAGAGGCTAGGATTTTGCGGCATGCTTGACTTTAAGAGCTCTCACCTCATGAACTAGTTGGTCCCCCAATAAAGACAGCATCCTGTGAGAAGCAGTGGGTTCCTGCCACCATCCTGGGAGAGTTGTATTATGTCCTCTAGCTCCCATCTTCAGCCAGATCCAACCAAACTATTACAGACATTTGGAGATAAATGGCTCCTTGGGTTTATCTCCCACTCTCAAAAAGTCAACCTCCATACACCAAATCCACCAGGATCTTGAACTTGGGTTTCCAGCCTTCAGAACTGAGAAAAATAAACTTCCATTTGTACTAACCTTCTGCTTATGGTATTTGGCTTATAGTAGCCTGAGCAATTAGAATGTGACCCTGGCTTTAGGTCAAAGAGGTTGAGTGTATTGGTTGAATTATGATCAACTCAAGGTCATACTTTTCCAGAAGGTTCAAGGTATGTGGACAGCTTCACATAAGCACTTCTTTTCTGGGTTCACATTTCACCAGGAATGAATGAACTCACTGGTATGCTACAAGGTGAAGTCCATGATATTGTGCAGACCAATGACCAGTTCCTGAAGCATCTGAGACCAGCAACCACTACTTATAAACATGATCTAATCTTAGGCTTTGAAGAGATTTGTTAGCATCCATAACTGCACAGATATTTAAACACAAGTGCCTAAAAATACAAAAGATCACAAGCAGAACCTTTTAATCACACTGAAGTCCTTTAGTATGTGAAATGGAGAGGAGTGCATTCTTTTGTCTTTAGAGAAATTAGCACTGAAAAGTAGGGAGTCATCCATCTACAGAATCTTTCTCTAAAAGGAGATCAATTGTGTGTGTGTGTGTGTGTGTGTGTGTGTGTGTGTGCGCGCGCGCGTGCAGGCACTGGGGCTTTCACACATTCAAGTAATGTCTAAAAAATATAAATCACCATGAGTAGGAATGGATGTAGAAAAAAGAGGACAATTGTCCCATTCGGAAGCATTTCATATCATGACAATGCAAAAATTTAAACCTGGAGTATTACTTGACATGCACATAATTTTGGATTTACTTGGAAGCAGTGAAATGTTAATAATGACAAGATAGACTTTAGATTTATCCAGAGCTGGATTTACTTCCTTGACACATATCAGCTGTGTAATTTCATGCAAAATTATTTAAACTGCTGGGATTTCTTTTTTTATACATATAAAAACAGGAAGGTCATGTCTCTTGCAGAATTACTATAAAAATTCAACCAAAGTTCTGGAGGATCTAGCAGAGTATGTGCAGCGGACTGTCAGTAACCATTAATCCCCTTCCTCTCCACTAAAACAGTACCATGGTTTGGGCTAATGAGTTCTCATACTGTAAAGAATTGTTATAACTGTTACCTCATGGGTAGGGGTGGAAACTGAAATAATTTGCTTATTATTTAAAAAAAAAATCTAACATTGAATCCTAGTGAAACCTTTTCAGGCCAATTTTCGCATATTGAAAAATGAGATCTTGATTCTTCATTTTCTAATTTTTTCCTGTGTCTGCCAAAATTCTGAGCATTATCTATTGTAGATAAGTCGCATGAAAGGAGGACCTTTTTCTAATTTCTCCTTAGCTTTTTGGTTGGTTATTTCTGAATCAGAATTGTGTAGCTTAGAATCGGGATTTCAGAATTGTAAGAGATCCTACACAAGGGTAGGTAAGCTTTCAGATGCATTATAATTACTGATAACATGGAGATGCCCATTCTGCAAGTGGAGGCCACAGACCCTACACTCAATTAATTTTCTTGTTTTTAGTATTATTGCTCATTACACTCTATGTTGTGTCTTCCCCTCTTTACAAAGTTTTATATCTCTGGCCCATTGGGTATTGTTGACTCTAGGTACACTAATTTCACACACTTTTTAAAACAAATGACTCAGTTATTTCTGAGTGGGTCAGGCCCCTCTACAGATGGAGTACAGCTTTCTTAGCAGCTGCTTAATTGACTTCCCTCCCAGTGCAGTCATTGAAAGCTTTTGATTCAGTGCAGAATTGCCAGGGAAGGCCTGAACTTTGTAGGCACTGAAGCTTAAACAATTTGGGTTCTACTCCAAGAAAATCAACAGAAAACAACTTTCCTTTGGCCCTGTTGCCAAGTATCTGATGGTGTGAACATACTGCTGAGAGCTTCTCCAAAGACTGCGAAGGGGCCATATAAAGTGGGTCCCTGGGTATCAGCTTCAGCAACTCCACAGTATATCCATTTCTGAGTACCAACCTTAACGACCTGTCCCTGTTGTATGGGATAAAGGAACTGAGCATTGGAGACTGACTACCTTGGCTGTGGCTGCACAGAGGACAGGCAATGAACCTGGGATCTATGTCCAGGTAGCCTGAGTACAAAGCCTTTGCTCTCTTCACTGTGACAGCATAATGCCTTCTACACAAGCTTCTCATTTTCTAAAACTCACAGAAAAAGAATCTTTCTCCTTATTTCCATTACATGAGCCACAGTTAACACTAAGCAGACAAAATAACACAATACGATGATAAGTTTAATTTTGAGACTGTCATCGGTGTTATTATCTTGTTTATTCATATATATTAAGACCTAAATTCAAACTCACAAATGATCACAAAATATATAAATTGAGAGTTATTAATAACAGTAATATGAATGTGAATAAAATATATAATAAAGAAAGAAAAATCTGAGTATTAAAGCAAAACATGTTCTTTCCTGACTCTAATCAGCTTGTAAGTCTAATAACCATAGATGAGTGGAGAGGGTAGAACAGGTGACATCCATGAGTTTGAAACAGCATGGGAAGTTGTGCAAAGCTTTGGGATCCAGACAGAAAAGAAAGCACAATTCTATCTTCTGTGAGAGCACGGTTATTTTGAATGAAGCTGAACAAAGCAAAAAACACAAAAACCTTGTGGCACAGTTTGCTAACTGTCTAGTCTAACACACTTTTGGTGACAGACCCTCAATTGTAGTTGTTTAGACTGCAATGCAGTAAAATGTGTCCACTTTATGTATGCCATTATGTCAGCCTGTGATGTTTTTAAAATTTTTAATGTTTTACTTTTACAATTTCCAACTATGTGAAAGACAGAGAAAATTAGGGAGAGGTTGACAGAAGAGAGAGAAAAGAGGGAGAAGGAAGAGAGAAATAATCTTCTATCATCAACTGGTTCACTCCTCCAGATGCTCGTGATAGTCAGGGTTGGACCAGGCTGAAGCCAGGAACTTCATATGGGTCTCGCATGCGGGTCATAGGGACCACAGGATTTGAGCCACCACCTGCTGTCTCAGTGAACATATGAGCAGCAGCAAGTTGGATGAGAGGAAATATAGTTGGGCCAGGATAGTTGCTCTTATATTTCAGAGGAAAACACATAATAAAAACAAAATATTCATAGCTTCTTCTCAGGAAGACACTCTAAATAATAAGACACTCAATATTTTTTGATACATGGACTGCCTTGATACCATACCAATGGCACATTCTGGTGAGCTATGATCATATGCATACATATGATATCATGCATATATACGGAATGCTTATTTGGAAATATAAAGTACATTCTTTTCTAGAGATGGATGAAGTGGTGTAGAAGGTGGTGGCATATTTTGGACACAGAAACAGAGTTGTACATTATTGAATCAATGCTAATGGTGAAAGATCAGTCACATTAAAATAAAATTACCTTTGGGGATGGATAATAATAAATGAGTTAAATGACTTGAAGGCCTGCTCTTCAGAAAAATGAGTTTTGGTTTTCAGTGAATAAATTAGAGTATTTAAAAGGGAATTAATTGCTTACCAATTGCTTATTGAATGTCTGTTAAGTTATAAATACCACAAAAATGATTTATAGACTAAATATACCTCAGCAGTAATTTCTATATTAATGATTCACATCCAAACAGTTGCCATAAAGCTTTAGTATGCTGCTTTAAATATAATCTAAATTTTCTAAATGTAATTATTCATCTGCAGGACATATACTTTTATCATATGCATATTACTTGATTATTTCTTTATTGGAAAGTATATTTCATATATTATGTCAAAATATATATAAAACACATAACTAGTAGAAGTATTAATTACATATGTAGCATACTCCTATGATAGCATATACTTTGTTTTGTCTGTATCAATACATTTCATCTTACGCATTTGTACATATTCTCTGTACAATGTTTACAATTTGCTGGCTCTTTTCTGATCCCTCTTCAAAGCTCTGATCAGATATCAGCTCCCAGAGGAAACTTTTCCTGATTAGACCATGTCCCTGTCACAACCTGTACTCCCCATAACCGGGATGAATGCAGATCACAGCTTGTATTTAATATCTAGCTGTGCAACTAGAGTGTGAGCTCATCAGGGGGAGAGAATCACTCCTCCAATGTTCCCAGGATCCAGCATAATGTCTCACACAGAGTAGGTGTATCTAGCATATTGTGTGGTCCAAATGAGGCACCCATGAATAAGTATATTTAATAAATAATAGTTGAGCATCTGTTTCATGCTTGGTTTAACTGTGTTTGTTACTTAATTGCCATAGTTGGTTTGGGTGGGGGGATGGAGCCCAAACTGATCATAGGCCTCCTCTGTGATTGCTGATTTGAAATTCTAGGACCCTTAATAATTTTCTTATATTCATGAAAAAAAAAATAATGTTATTGTCTGCTATGTGTGAAGCTAAACTTGCCTTCCAAATCTTCCCTTCATTTGATAGCTTGCTACCTCCTCCCGCAACTAACTGTATGTGCCCATTTATATGTGCACATTCTCTCTACAGCAAAACATCCTTTTCAGGGAGGGACGAGAGCAGAGTGAAAAGTATTGCTGTGCTCCTAAACCTGTATCCTGAAGTGCATGAAACTTGTTCACCTTATATAAATAATTTAAAGAATCTGTTTCCTTCAGTGAGATACCTGAGAATCAGTTCTCTTGATGTTTTAAAACATTTAAACTCTAAAGACCCAAGATTCCTTGCCAGGAAGGTCATTTTCCATATTCCTTAAATTATTTAAAATATGAAATATTTTGTCCTGCAGATGCCGATTTTTGGCCTCGGAACAAAATTCTCAGTTTTCGCAAGATGGCCCTTTCCACCTTGTAAGGAAGTATTTATTGCTTTCTAAGTAGATTTTGTTGTTTTACGAAGTTATTTGTTTGAGATTCAGAGAGAAAGAACAAAGAACTGCTATCTGCTGGTTCACTTTTCTTTCTTCTTTTTAATCCTTTCTCTACATTTGATTTTTATTTTTCATGATATAGTTCCATAGGCTCAAGGAATTCCCCTTCTATCCTCCTCATTCCCCTTATTCCCCACTGTTCTCCACTCCTTGCAAGGTCTGGGATTGGAAGTGGATTGGATCAAAATGTGGAATCAAGAATACTGTTTAGATCTTTCACATGAATGGCAGAAGAGAATTACTTGAGCTACCCTGCTGTCTCCTGGGATTTGCTAGAGCAGGAAGCTGAAAGTCAGAGCTGCAGCCCAGTTTTTCACCTAGAAACTGCAGTGCAGACTGTGGGGATTTCAACTATGCTAAATACCCAGTCCTCAAATACATGTAAATAATCATAGTTCCTTCACCGAAGTTCTTCCCAGGTATTCTGATTTGCTGTTAATTTTTATTTTATTAACACTCGTAAAATGTTGTATTCAATGTGACCAGAGCAATCCCCATATCATCAATGAATGGTGGACATTTTTCCTTAGTTGAGAATCCTAGGATTCAATATAAACTTCCTAGCAGTTTTTCCCAAGACCACTGGCCATAATAAAAGTTTTCATTAGTTAGGTTGTAATCAATACCGCAGAGAAATTGAGTGGTACAATAACTGGCTAAGGTATGCTATATTTTATCAATTCATTTGCTTTCATAAATGTCAATGATAATGAGTTCATTGACCATTGCTCTGGAGTGATCCAAACATCTGCTGTACCTCCTCCACTTTGCAAGGCTGACAGTGCAAAGCAACAAGGTTGTTTACACCACAGGTTTGTAACAAAAGTGATTAACTTTATTAAACAATGTTAGGTGGAAAATTACACTGAAGATTGTAGACAAAGAATTTTCAAAATGACTATATTCTTGGCCAACACACAAGGTAACATCCATGAGCAAACATTAAAAAAAAATCAGTGGAATCGGGAAAGCAGGTTCAAGAAATGTTAATGAGATTTCTTATTGGTATCACCCTGCTGTATCTTATATTCTGTACTCTGATGGAAATTGCATCAAGTCCATTTTGAAAAGAAATCGGCATTAACCAACCCAATAGTGTTTAAATGTCTCCTTTCTTTATTTTCAATTATTTAATCAGCAACATGTATTTTTGTACTGGAAATATAGCTGCTTATCAAATTGCCAATGGTGAAAACATATTATTGGGCTTTGCTGAAAAAGTGACATTTAACATGAAAGATGTATGATGCAGAAGTAGGGACCAGCACTTCAGGTTAAACTGTCACCTGATGTGTTGGCATCCCATACGGATGCCTGTTTGAGTCCCAGGTGCTCAACTTATGATCCAGTGTCCTGTTAACCTGCCGAGGAAAGCATCAGAATGTGGTTCAAGTGCCTGATATCCTGCACTCATGTAGGAGACCCAGAAGAATCTCCTGGATCCTGGCTTCAGCCTGGTCCACTCTAGCCTGTTGCAGCCATTGCAGCAGTGAATCAGTGAATCAAAGATTTCTCTCTCTCTCTCTCTCTCTGTGTCTTTCTATCTCTCCCTGTCTCTGTACTTCTGACTTCCAAATAAATAAATAAATAAATAAAATGTTTTTTCTATAGATTTGGAAATAAAAATGACTAAATACTGACTTTGCATTACTCAGTTCCTCCCCACCAATCCCACCTTTATGTTGGACAATTTTAACATCTTAGATTCTGGATGTACAGTTTTTCCTATGGAGCCTAGAAATTGCTTTAACTATAATAAAAGACATTTGAGATAAATGTCTTGCACTGTCGCTAATATATTCTTTTTTGATAAAATTACTGTCTCAGAGCTCTTAATTAGCGCTTAAAATTTTTTATGAGGCAGCATCTTAAACCTTTACAATTCCTATAGTTTTGTAGAAGATATGGCAACATGTTAATCACTGTGACATCCATGGTGTACATTTAATCCTTCTTTTTCAAAGCATTTTAAGGTGAAAGTACAAAAATGATAAAAGGAAATACATGGGATCTATTTACATGATAGAAGAAAAACAAGCTAATTTCTACTTAAAAGAGAGAGCCAGAGTTCAGTTGAGCTACTCCTTTACAAAATAAGCAAACTGCCAACACTCTCTTACTGCGGTGTGTCCTCTGATGCCAAGGAGAGGGCAACAGGAGTCGAAGAGGTGCCTGGCAGAGCCTGCTGAATCAGGCTGGGCTGCATAGCTGAGAGGTCTTAAAGGTCAGCCATGGCATTGAAAGAGACACTTAAGCTTAAGCACTTTTCATGCTCCAGTGAGTAAATTGTTAATGGACAGATAACACAATCTCAATCTCTGATCCTACTTCATGGAAAAACCATACCAGGAGGCCCATGGAGGAAAAAAATGTGAAAAATAGTAAGTGAGGTTAGAGAGTTTAAAACCATTGACTGCATATCTGCCCCTGAGTTTAACATTAACTTTCAGATAAGAAGGAGTATCTGAATCAAAGCTCTCCCTTTAGAAACAAGAACTGTGGAAGTGAACGGACACATCAAAAGCCACAGATCTCTTTTCCATGTGTGAAATAGCATGAGACGAGATAAAAAGCCAGCCGGTTCAGCTTCTACTGTTACCACAAGGGGGACACCTTCTTCGGACAAAAACTGTGAAAAGGACAGTGAAAGCAAGGAAAGAGCTTTTTCTGTGTAATTCTCCTCTCGCTCCTGCATGCAGCTCATGGAGGAAGCTGGTGAAAGGCTATCTGAGGAATTATGTGACAATCGGGAACATTCTGCTTATTCTTGTGTGCTTTCTTGACTGTGTCTTGTCGTCTAACTTAGATGTATGCAGATTCTCTTGAGACATGATTCTGAAGCTGCTTTGCTCAGGTTTATTCCTATTCTTTTTTTTTTTTAATGAAAGCTTGTTTGGCACGTGGAAAGAATGAACATGTTTCCTTTAAGTGTCAGAAGGGAAGTTTTAGATGACAGTGTGTACCAGCTGTGTGCGGTGTGTGTGTGTATGTGTATTATTTTTTAAGGAAAGTGACCAAAGGGATGAGGGAAGAAAAGAAAAACATGCCTGTTTTCACTAAGCTATTAATCTAGTTCAGATTTTGCTTTCCTCCCACTAGAAATCATCTTTCTTTACTTGCAAAGGTGACTTAAGTTTGCATGAACTTCTTCCATGGTTCATATTATGTACAATTTGATTTCTTTCCTTGTTGGACACTTTTCAGGAGAGTGTCTGCATCTCAGCATTCTCATGATCATGTTGACTATCATGTTGACTCAGAACGTTTCGGTGAGAATGGACAGTGCATGTCAAGCCTTCCGTGACAGAGGCGTGCATCTCAGTGGAGGTGAATGAAATGCTGGAGCTGGTAACAGCTCTGGAACAGGGGAATGCTATGCCAAGGCCGCATGTCTCAAAGGTCTGTGTCAGAATCCCAACAGAATCATAAGAGCAGGAACAGTCATTGTCTGACTGTACATGTCATTTGTTGAGCACAGCATGGAATGCTTGGCGGACATGATCTCAGCTGACTGGTGCATGGATCCTTGGAGGGTGTGAGAGTACCTGTTCTGCAGGTAAAACACACTGAGGCTTAGAGAATGACAGAAACAGTGACTCCTTACTGCAATGTGCAGCAGAAACATACCAATCTGATCTCTCTGCTTATTTTCACTACCTGTCAAATCAGGGCATGATGTGCCCTACCATTTTGCTATGCTAATGTGGAATGACACAATCCGTGTGAATGAAAACACATGCACGTAGAAGTGTTTGCACTAAGGTGAATGTTCCTTACAGGCAAGGTGCAGAATCAGAACCGACCCCTCCCAAAGTGGGAGAAGACAGAGCAAAAGCAAAGGAACATGTCCTGCTGTGGTCCAAGTTCTATGTGTTTTCACAAATCTTCCAAGTCTATTACCTTCCTAATACTTCTTGTTACTCCTTACAGATGTCACAGCAGGTGGTAAGAGAGGAAGTTAGGTAGAGACATTCAATTTCACTTTGAGATGACATTTTGGTGGAGAAGGAGAGAAGGAAGTTTACAGGCGAAACACAGACTGCCTTAGTCCTCTGCTTCTCCACAGGCTCAGTACTCAGCCCGGAGTTTCAGCTCCATCAGATTCCTCTTGTTAACCTTGCATGACGCCAAGGACTGAGTATGGAAAAGCATCAGAAGGTCTGTTGGCAACATTCTTCCATGGAAAAAAAAATCCAACACTTTAGCCAATAAACCGCATTTCTAAGTCACTAAAGAGCCAGTACTGCATTAGTCACTCTTCAAATTGTGAAGTATTGTTTGAAGTGAGAGACCCATCACTCTACCACCATCTACCACCACCTGAAGATAGGGCTCTAATGGTTTTACAAGATGTCATTACGTCTGTTAGGAATAAATACCAAAACCTGTCTTTCCCTCCCAGTCAGAAAACAAGTCATGAGCATTTTGATGACATTTAATATGCACAGAATTTTCTCCACCGAGGAACGAGTGAAACTGCATGGAGATTGTATTTATATTCAAGAAAAAATATGCATCATCTAAACAACATTCATCACTTGGAATATGCAATCACATATTTATGAGGACAGATGCAATGTGCTTGACTTTAAAACATGAGGCTCATTGGAAAGCATGGAGAGATGGGCTTCTTGTTATTGTGTTAACCTTTGATGATTGATGTCGATTCTAAAGGGGAACCTCAGTATTTCAGAGGGCAATAAGAACAAAACAATTTTATTGTGGAGGCTTCAGATCATTTAATTCTAATTTCATATGCTCTAATTGTTTGTTTTTCTAAATCTTTCATTCCTATAGAGAATGCATAAACTGCCTCTTTTTTTTAAAACATAAATCATTAATTTATTCAGTACTGATTAGAACCTACTAGATACTCAGCATTTCAATGAGCTTTGTGGAAACGAAGATGGGTGTCCTTCAGATATTTCAACATTTCTAAAAATAAAATTTTGTGTGTTTTCTGAAAGTGTTAGGCAAGTACAATATGGTAAGTTTCTTTTTTTAATCAAGGGACAGAGAGAGAATGGGAAGGAAAAGGGGAAGAGAGAGAGAGAGAGAGAGAGAGAGAGAGAGAGAGAGAGAGAGAACGAGAGCACTCCTCAATGCCCAGCATAGCCAGGGCTAGACCATGTTTGAAGCTGGGAGTCTGGAACTCAAACCAGGTCTTTCTCTCAAATTTATTTATTTGTTTGTTACTTATTTCAGTGAAAGAAGAGGGGGAGAGATAGAGAGAGAAATCTCCATACAGAGCTCCAATCCACTGGTTCACTGTCCAAAGGCCTACAAAACTCTAGTCTGGACTAGGCTGAAGACAGGCATTAAGACACTTGATTCATGTCCTGTGGATGGATGACAGGGATCCAAATGCTTGAGGCACATCTTCTGCCTCCTACAGTACTCATTAGCATGAAGCAAGACTCAAGGGTTGATCTAGAACTTGAACACAGGCACTTTGATATGAGACATAAGTGTGCCAAGTGGCTTTCTAAACTCTACCACACCTCTGCCCCAACACGCTGAAGTTTCAAGATGATCTGTGTGGAGATGAATTGAGCAGTGGATTTTCCACTGTCTGTTCAGAATGCCAGGAGTGTTCAAGAGTTAGATTTAAACTGAAAGACTTCTAAGAGCAACTTAGCAAAGATATTGAGCCGAAAGTGTAACAACAGTGAGAAGCAACAGTTATAATGTACTACAAACATTTTTCATGAGTGACATTTAGTTTGCACAGTTAGGTCATGAGATTGCATTTGAGATTAAGTAAATTATAAACATTTAAAGCCAAAAAGAATGTAGAAATCATTTGCTCCCACCTTTCCTTTTGCTAATGTTCAGGAAAGTGGTCATCATTCATTCATAGATACAATTTTTATCAGCCATTGACAGGACAAGAATTGGAAGTAAGTACCTCTGTCTGCTGTTGAACTTAATTGAATTTCTATGAAATGAGAAGCAACTCTTTGTCATGTATCATAGTAAATGCTTTCCCTTTAATTATCTCATTTCCCTACATTCTCTTAAGTCCAGAGATGTCTGGGTCTGGGTTATTATCACTTTTTTTTTTCCAAATAAAGACTCTGGAGCCAAAGTAAGTGACAAATAATATTACTGCAAAGTTTGGTTCTAGAATTGTCCACCTTGTACTCTACATGCCTTTCACATCGACAGTAGAGGGAAGATGAAGTTTAAATGGTGTCTCAGTTTTACAATGGCTAATACATGTGCTTTATTCCTGATCATAAAAGCGGTCATGCTTAATGACTGAGTAATAAGACACATTGGGAAGAACATGGATTACAGTTTCAGGGAGATGTATATTTAAACTGCTTTGCCTGCTTTTGGTGCTGTAGCTCAACAAACAGTCACAGTCATAACTGCTGTTATTCCATCTCTAAATGTAATGTGTACTCTGCGGAACAGCATAATCCATGTTAAATATGTAGGAGGAAGAGAAAGATCCAAGTTCAGCATAAACTCTTACAGAATGTTTTTTTTTTTCCTTCTCCAATTATGCCTCCTTATTTTACCATCATATGACAATGACTAGGACAGCTTATATAAAAATGATAAGTGACATTAGGAACAAAGAGTGAGAGTAGGAACAATTACAAATGAATCTGTTATTGAGTTTAAGAATCAACATGCAGAGGTTGTCTTTGTGGTATGGAAGATTAAGCCACTGTTTGCACTGCCAGTAACCCATGTCAGAGTTCTAGTTCAAGTTGTTGTTTCCTGTTCAATAGAGCAATGCTGCTGGGACGAGAGCAGAAGAGGATCCATGCAAATGGTCTCATGTCCTACTGACATGGGGTCCCTGGCTCCTTGCCTCAGCCTGGTCCAGATGTGACTGTTGGTCTCATTTGAGGAAGGAACCAGCAGATGCAAGATTCACTTTGTCTCTCCCAGTATTACTTTCTCACTCTGCTTCTTAAATAAATGAGTAAATAAATACATAGATCTTTTAAAAACAGTTCTTAAAAAAAATGTAATGGTGAGCATTTTTCCCAGCAATTAGGAGGTTAGGATATTGGCATCCTATATCAGATATGTGAGTTTGAGATCTGCCTCTGCTATTGATTTCAGCTTCCTGTTAATACAAACCCTGAGAGACAGCAGGTAATGGCTCAGGTAGCTGTTTCCTTGTCACCTGTACGTAAGGTCTGAACTGAGTTCCTGGGTTCAGGCATTTAGCCTAGTCCAACTCTGACTCTTGAATGGCAAAGCTGAAGATGAAGGGTCTGTCTTGCTCTACTATCTCTCCCCCACCCTCTCTCAAGTAAAAGAAACACTTTAGATTGATATGCACAATAACATACTTGATATAAAGTCTACCACTCCATTGTGCCACACAACTTTTGACCATGGCCTTTACAACCATACAGCTTTATCATTACATGGCATTACAGTGGTAATGAAGGTAATCCTTCTTGTTTCACGCAGGAAGCAGAGTTCTGGAGAAGATTCATACATGCAGTGCTAAGAAGACTTTGCCTTGAGACCGAATAGCAACTTGTAGACAGGACTTGGATGTTTGAGTGTGGAAGTTTACCTTTTGGGTTCCATCCATCGAAACCAATCCCCATTAAGACACATCTCCTCGATTGAGAATGCCATCCTTTGTCACAATAGGCTGTTTATTATTCAGCTGTTATAGGCTAGAAATTCTTTGATATCATTTATTTATTTAAAACAGATAACTCTGCATTTGAAGAGTTCATAAGGCATCTCAAAGTTCTTAGGCACCTTCTCCAAGCCCATTATCCTTGCCTCCACACTGGCCCAAAACTCTTTGCCTTTTTATTTAATTTTAAAGATTTATTTATTCTTCTGAAAAACAGAAAGACATTATTTGGAAGCAGAGGAGCTGGGGGTTCAGTAAGGTAGGTGGACATTCCAAGTGGTGTCCTCTTTGTTGCAAGAAATGAGTGTTCCAGCAAGAAACACTCCAGTTGTCATAACAGGAATAAGCCCAAGTCGAACTTTACATCATGTTTGAACCTACGATTCTGCTTCCTTGGGTTCTCTATAATGTCCAAAGCAAACAGGTTACTTAAGTAGGTTTACTTGGCATATTTATTCACACACAATGGCAAACAGAAACAAGCTTTCAAATCCCAATGGCTGCACTAATCAAGTGGAGTACAATATTGTCTGGAAAAAATTAATTCATAAAAATGCTGCCCCAAATTATTTCAGAATTAGTTGAAGTGAAATCATTCAAGTGTTTCTCAAGAACTTGAGAAAGTTGAGCTGAGGACTGGGCAATGTTGTTAAGAATGCTAGTAGCAGTTTATCACTATCATGGTGTGCAGCGTTTTCCCTTAATACCCAAGTGAACCAGTGCTTGAAATTTTGTTATTCACAGAATAATTATGAATATTTGAAGATATAATTAAAAAGAGGATGTTTACTTAAAGACAGGTGTTTCAATGACACCATCATTTTTGTAAATCCCCTCCTTTTGAGGCTGGTAAAATTAATGATTTTTTTTAAGATTAATAAGTTTAATTAGCTCTTAAAAGAATATTTTGAAGTTAATCATCCTCCAAATCTAGCACTTTCTGCAAGTGCAGATGAGTAACGTTATAAAAATCTGTTTATAATTTAGTCAAGTAGATCTTGAAATGTAAAGAACAAAAATGAAACTTAAAATTAGCTAAATATATGAAGTGGAACTAGAAATGGCTAGACCACCTGCTTGTGGCATCTGAAAGATGAGGGAAAAACATAGCTCCTTAGCATCCATTTTCTTCTAGTTTCTCTTCCAACAATAATTACTTGGGTGTATTAGTTATATTGGTCGATAAACATTTAGGAACTACACTCATTCTGTATCTGACACTGTCTCAATCCCTATGTATAAGAAAATGAGTAGAATAGGCAAATGCCATAAGGCATTTTAATAAACTACTAATGAAAACACATGATGGCAAGAACTAGTAACATAGAATATACACATGATTCAATGAGAACCAAAAGGGAGACTACAAATCAGAATTGGACAAGAGGCATTTATGCACAATAGAGAAAATAATTCCTGTATTGAATATGAACGCACAGCTACATTTGTTAGGGGAAAAATGAGGGGGGTGGGAATTGTTCAAATAAGAAGATATTGAGCATGTAAGATAATAAAGGCCTGAGTTTTCATGACAAGCTTGGTGAACTGTAAGTAGTATGATATACCTGGGACAAAGGATGTCAATTGGGAGATAGTGAGAGACAAGCTGATGGCAACTGAAGATGATTACCAGTTTACAATTTCAAGCCGTTAGTAATAAGTTGCTATTTTTTTTCTTATTTATAATGAGTTATTGAAATATTCTACGTATGACTATATGTGGTCAAAGCGATGTTTCAAAGATAATTTTTGTAACAGTGTAGAATATATTGGGAAAGGGTCATACGGCAGGCAGAACATTCTTCATTTGCATTGTATTAACTCATGCATTACTATGAATGATAGTGGAACTGAACAACACTGTGGAGTGAACTACATTCACCGTTTCTGCTGTTTCAAAGTGGTGCACATAGGTAAGTCAAGAGAATCTAAGTAGACTTAAATTTGATGGTTCATTGAAGTGTTAGGCAAACCAGAAAATTCAGATGAATAAAAGTGATGGGTTTAGCCTTGACCATACTGAAGTTGAGTCGATGAGCTCTTCGGACATGGGTTGAATGGGCAGGTAGTGATATCTACAAGCTGGAGTGTGGACAGTAAATATGTTACTAAGGGGAACTAGCATCTATTTTTTCAGACTTTTCATGAGATATCTACATATTACAGTATCAACTCTTTTTTTAAAGACATTATTAAAACAGATTTTTAATCTTTGAGGAACTTTGAAGATTGGACTAGGAACCATAAGTTTTTAAGTAAGCAAATACAGTTTTAACATTCAAAGTCAAACGGACAGAGGACAGATTACTTCTGATCTTCCTCAGGATATTTGGCATAATTATACAAAAACACTTTGGGACAAATGAAGACAACTCTAAATATAAGATCCAAAATACAAAGCAAAAAAGATATACAGGTAAACAAGTATGCACTTATAATCTCATAAATGAATAGAGTAATGGAGAGTGGCGTCCCAGGAAAGAAGCAGAACTGCATTACGCATCTCGCTACTCCTATATAAAAGAAGGCCCCCAATAAAACTGCTAAATATGCCATAAAACAAGATGCTAGATTCTCTACCATTGCTTATATCTAATGTCATGATACACAGAAAGAGCAGAAAGCAGGAGTTGAGACTACAACTGAAGGACTATATCATTGGAAAATACAGGGAACAATGGGGAAGGAAGAGCAGAAGGAGCAAAAATGGAAAAGGGGGATGGTCTATGCCTACAAAAGTGTATAATAGAAAATAAGAATAAAAAATTTTAAAAATCAATGAATATCAAAGATCTAATGCATTGGCCATGGGTGATGTCTCTTTGCAATGTTTTTATTATTCTCCTGTATTTTATTTACTATTCTAGAACACATCAAGTATTTTCTGATATCAAAGTGTTTACATTTTCTACTTTTCTGCTCTCTCTGGTAATTTCACTCCCTGTTATTTACTTTCCTGCTTCCTTTAGTTTTGTTTTCAGATTTTATTTAATCACTCTAGCCAAGTGTTTCGATAGTTTATCCTTTTGTATCCCCTATACTGCTTTAATTGTTATCTGGTTTGCATATGGAGTGATACTTGTGTCTATCCCCTCAAATACTTGCAAACTGTGGAAGTTCAATAAAGATATGTATGTTTTCTTTGTATGTTCAGTTTCTTGACATAAATGAATGAAAGAACTAAAAATTGCTGCACATAATTACTTTTGAAGATTATTTTAAAATGTTTCCAATTTTCATGCAACCTTCTTGGCACTCTATGCTTTGATCGGCAACTTGTCACTGCTGACAAATACGGATTCAGTCTACCTTCTTCACGTTGGGAAATAGGTCTGCAATTCAATCAGAGACACTTAGAAGCAGATGAGTTTCTGAAATCATCCAGCACAGCCTCCACATCAGATGGAAGTATGTTCTATGGATACTTTTTTTCTTAAATGCTTCAACAGATGATGAAATTCTATTTTGGTTTGTTTCTGACCATCTTTTCTCAAGGATTGCCTCTCTCTGACCTAGTAGGAATAATAATTCCTAGCAGTGTTTGATCTACCACACACATGAAAATAAAGCTTATCAACATGAGTACATTGTTCTCATTTTGGATGCCAAGAATGTTTCAGGTTTCATATGGTGCCATAACCACAGACTCAATCAAAGGAGCTTTTTAAAAAAATATTTCTATCACCCTACTCTTCTTGACTCTTTGCCCTACACCAAGATTTTACTTTAAAGCACCAAAAATTACTGTCATTGTCTCAAGATATTATCCTACTTCTATTTTCAGAATAATTAAAGTATCCTCTTGCCCAGCATCTCCTCCAAAGTCCTTATTAGAGTTTGATTTTTACCATCTAGTTAAACCTAGGCCCATGCATACAGAAAGAAATCAAACAAAGCCGAAACAATCTTAGAAATTAGTAATTTACTGTTGAACATACCGTACTTAAAAATTCCATTCCTACTCAATGTCACATTGTTTAGGCTCTTTATGTATTGTCATCATGTCATTCATCGGAACCATGGAAGAATACCCAACTATTAGTGCGATTTCTGCCTTCCTTCTAATCCTCATGCACTATTGTTATCACTATCTGGAATTGTTCTCTGATTTAACTTTACATCTTAGGTTTAACTGTTGACTCTTTTGAGGGTGAAGTCTGTCATAATCATCATGTTACACACCAAAGTAGAGAATTTAGATGATCACAGATGCTCCGTAAATGATTGCTGAGTGAATAATGTCGCTAATATTTATTGAGTCATTGCTATGTGATAGAAAGAGAATGTAAAACATTCTTTTCTCACTTGTTCTTAGAATGAAAATATAATCGTATTTGAGTATTTTTTCTTGGTATCTCTGGCACAGTTGTGAAGATATGTTAGAGCTAGCTGAATAATTTTATGTGATTTTGAGTAATAAATATATTGCTAGAGCGAGTTGAAATGATTCATTCAATTATCATCAAATAATTATATATTTTGGTTTACAAAATGGTCATGGATATGAAAAATTAAAGGAGATGGCATAAATCCTATCATACTCTGGTTAGATCCCCTACATGGCTCCTCATTTTGCCTCATTTTCCTTTGCCACTAACTTGAGGACCTCAGTTTTTTTATTTGCAAGAGAGTAAAGATACTGCCATCATTGCTTCCCAAGGCTATTTCATAAGTATACCACATAAAAATTCAACTAATAGCAAAACACTGATAGATTTCACTCTACAATTACCCTCAAGAGGTAATGTATCTGGGGAAGTGACAGAGAAGGGCTCTTCTCAAATGCTGAAAATGATTCTGTTTTCTTCCCTAAGTGCAAGTACATTAATTAATTCTACTTATAAAACTTTATCTAATTGCATGTACATTTCCTCCTGTAATTTGCTCTTTTTTCCTATTGCCTTCAGGGTGTACATATGCTACTCCACCCAGAACACATCTCTCGCCTACAGTATTAATCTTGATCATAGTTCTCATCTAACAACTTTTCAATGACCTGATTTGTGCTCCAGTGGACTCTAATTTCCTCAGGACTGTGGCTCTTGGTGCTCAATAGAGTTCCAGGGCTTCAGCACAGGTTTGTAGAGTGGGTTTTTCACACAATGTCGTTGATGTGATCTGTTGGCAGAGTTCACTTTAAAGTGCTCTGGTAACCAATAGAAAAGTACAGGGAATAGCACTAAGGCAGAGGGTTATGCCACCTTCCTGCAGCTCTGACATACCATATTGGCACCAGTTTAAAGCCTGACAGCTACACTTCTGATGCACCTCCCTGCTAAAGTACTTGGGAAAGCAGGGCTAAGACTACACAAGACACTGTACCCCGATCACCAACATGGGAGACCTGGCTCCTGGCTTTGGCCAGGCCTAGCCCCGGTCATTGTGGCCTTTCAGGAAGGTAACTAACAGGTGAAAAGATCTTTCTTTCTCTCTGTCACTCCCTCTGTTAACTCTGCCATTCAAATACACTTTTTAAATACATAATACATTTCCACAAATTCATAAGCATACAATTTAAAGAAGCTTGAATGTAAGTCAACGGAGAAGAATCAATGTCTATTGCTTTCTAACAGCAAAGAAACTATTGAGATGCTTTCTCTATTCTTTGATAGATATCATACATGTAGATGAATACATTCCTGGTGTCTAAGATGTTAGTGATTAAAAAGCATTTTTTAAACTAGGCATCTTTTTACTCTTTGCACATACAAGCTTGACCCATATGTTAAAGCCATAGGTATTGCCAAGTGAATTTTTTTCAGAGAAAGAACTATTTTCTTTTTGCTCTTTTTAAAAGGATGTATTTTATTTATTTATTTTTGGAAAGGTGGTTTTACAGGGATAAGGAAAGGCAGAGACAAAAATCTTCCATTTGGTGTTACACTTCCCAAATGGGGAAAAAGGCCAGAGCTGAACCAATCTGAAGTCCAGAGCTAGGAGTTTCCTCTGAGACTCCCACACAGGTGCAGGGTCCCAAGGCTTTGGACCATCCTCTAGTGCTTTCCCAGACCACAAGCAGGGAGCTGGAAGGGAAATGGAGGAGCTGGAAGGGAAACAGAGGAGTTGGAAGGGAAACGGAGGAGCTGGGACAAGAACTGGTACCCATATGGGCTCCTGGTGCTTGCAAGGCAAAGATTAGCTGATTGAGTCTTCATACCTTGTCTTCCCCTCAGAAGAGAATTATTTTCAAGTTAACTTTTCTTAGAAGATCTTGCTGTAGTTAAGTGTGGCAGCCACATCTCATTACATGCACTAACTGTGGTCAGTTATTTGTGGCTACCTGCAACACTCAACTAACAATGATTCTGACTTGTTTGAGCTCAGTCAGTGAAGGCTGCATGCTTGATCTCTGCCATGGATACTTGAAGGTGAGGGAACACAGTGCATCAGCTACACTCTGTCTGGACTTCACATTCTGATTGGACATAACAAGGGCATGTGCAGGTCACCTTTCTGTATAATTTCTGAGAGTGTATGCTATGTTAGTGAACCTTCTGAATATCTCACCTTTGAGAAATTTTACGCAAATTTCACAGATCTGTTGTAATCGGGGCATTTCCTACATAACCAGACATTGGGGAACAATTCTTTCTCAGATCATATTTTGAAAACCTTGCTGTGGAAGATGATAAAATTAGTGAATTTCTTGGGATCTGGGTTCAACCTGTTTAATGAATGTTTCTTCCCTGTGCCCTTCAACTGACAGTTTTATCCAGCAGTTTGGTCACATTTTAAAACTATATGTAAATTGATTATTGATGGAGGAGAAGCTGCTGATGGCAAATGTAGATTATATCCGTTCTTTAGTCTTTGATTTCTAAAAAGCATAGACCTTCACCCTGACTAAAATTTAGCTCAAATACAGTGAACATACTATATGGAAGTTGTTTCCTAAATTTAGTTTCCTTATAGTGCAACTATGGTTTGTGGTGTTTACAATGGTACTTTTTTGCTTTTATTTTTAGTACTTTGAATTTTCTGAAAATATATAAGTTTATCATTTGCTGTGGTTGTTCATTGTCGGCAATTTCAAAGAGATGAAATCCACTGAGGCCTATAGTGTTATAGGACCTGAGGAATCCCCATGTTTTATGTCTTGATCTTCTTTGGCTTCTCCTTTTGCTGCTTGTATCACAATGAATATTTATCTTTTTAAGGCAGAAGACTATTTAAATTTATGGTAACCAAACCATTCCTAGTAATCTGTATGGCAGGTGATCTTGAATGTGGAGTGGAGTTCTAATAGAGTGTTAAAAGCATATTTGACCTCCACTATTTGGCATATGTGTGATAAAAGGTGAGAAAAAAAAAACTTTATCATTCTCTTATTTTTTTAAGTGACCCATTAGCCTACACTTTGGATTTCCAGAGTTACAAGAAATTTCATTATAATTTTCCAAACTAAACGCACAACTCTCAGTGTTGCTTAAAATCGTATTTTGAATTTCCAAAGGTCCTGTGCTCATAAGCATAATCTCAAGTGTAAGTTGAATGTCAAGTGGGTGTCTTGCTCATTGTATATTCACAAATTGGAATTTCAATGTGATTTAACATGTATGTGAGCGGGAGCTCTGAATGTATCACTAGCTTTCATTTGAATTATTCTTATCTCATTTTCTCATTTTCATCCAAATCCTCTTATGTAAGGATGAGAGAAATCATTTCAACACACATTTAATGAAACCTGAAAATCCATATTGCCAGAGAATATAATGACTAAAGACTGTCAGAAAAAATAATTTAATCTGTCTCTTGAAAATTTCCATTCAGTTATTGGAAATAGTAATTGATAATGAGAAATCAATGCTATTTCTTATATAGTTGGTATTCAAAAGTTATCAATGATTAGTTTATCAAGTAAATAAACTCAGATAGATTACCAACACAGTTTTGCTCCAAATCTCTTTCCATTACTGTGCAGGGCACTATTGATACATTCATTTGATTATCTATCTTCTTTTTTAAAAGGCCAGGAACAATTTTGTCAAACAATGAGGCTAAAGACAGGTGTCAAGTGCTCACATTTCTATTTGCTAGTTATATGATCTTGAGAGTATCATTTAGTCATTCTTAGTCAGGCATCAATTTCTCAATTTTATCAAGTAATAAGCTATCTCCCAGGGCAAATGTCAGAATTATAATATGTGTGACTTATTTATAAGTATGCTTGGAAAACAGCAAAAGTTCAACATGTATCAAGATAGTTTTTAAGTAAATTATCCAGCCTGGCAGTATGTAGTATAATTGGAATTCAAATATTAATTTTGCCTAAAATTCGAAACTAAAAAGACTTTTCGTATTATTATTAAATGTATTTTTATCCCTAAGGATAAACTAAAGGCAAAAGTAGTTACGATTCAAAAGGAGTTTGTTAAACTTATGTTTCTTTATGTTAAATCCAACAATAACTTACAATTGATAATGGTTCATAGATGTCATTTCACATGTGGTTACCTCTTGCTTATTATTGTGACACTTCATATTTCACAGAGAATGATATGGAGACTTACAAAAATGACGTTTCCTGTCCAACGTGTCAGAGTCCTTGGCTCACTGAGTAAGTGGAAGTGACCTCAGCCATTGCTGCCTGAAGTCAGACAGATGGCTGCCTGACTTCACCCATCTGCCCTGCCTGGTTCTTTCCGTGTTGATTCCGACCACTGAGCTGATCTCTACCCTTCCCTCCCCTGACCTGAGATGTAAAGGAGCTGCTGCTTGTATCCCTGACAGCATCTTCTTCAACAGGACTCCAAAAGCCCTCTTGCCATCTCTTACATAGGTGGAAGGGGTATGTCATCGATTCTCTGTATCCCCTCACTATTTTTAAATTACATAAGATTTATTCTCACTTTTTTACATGCAAAATTAGCATGTCCTCTACAGGAAATCATAACTATATGTCCAAAGCTCTTGGCACATAATAAACAAGTGAAAGTCAAGAATGGAAATGATTCCCCATTTATTAAAACATAAGTACCCATTTTTAGAATGTTGCTGCCATAAAAAACTAGTATGCCCTCTCAGCATGGTGGTTTGAAGATTTGTTCAAATAACATAAAATTTTAATTAGCTTTAATTATGAATCATGATGTCATATAATATTACATATATGATCTGTATTTATAAATATATATTATTATATGTGTAGTATATGTAAAATTGTGACCAATTTCTATATAGGATTCAAACTAATCATTTTGGGATATAAAAAATGATTGAGATTAATCCTCTATTATAGACAGCATCTTTTTAAAAAGGAATTTTCTGTCAACAGAGACTATATCAATATGTTGTCTTAAATTATTTCTCTGGGAAAAATACTTAATTTTTTTTTTTTTACTTAAGGTTCTATTGACTTCCCCTACTGAAATAAACTAGTTACTATTGGTTAGACTGGTTACTACTTTATTATTATTATTATTCATAACTGAGCAAGTTCTCAGTCTTGGTTGCACACAGGAACTTCATGGCAGACTGAGGAGTTAACTCCCTTTGTCTGGATCCCTTGGGTCTATTCATTCCATCAGGAGTGCAGGGTGAACACCACTTACTCTAAGTCATCCTGATATGCAATACACCGAGTGGGAAGCTTGGCTCGTGCCAGGGAAAGAAGTGAGTAGGTAAGAAGGACCACTTCTTTCTCAACAGTGCTAAGCGACTAAGTGCTGCCAATGCTTTTCTCATCATTTCCTTATAGTCTTAAAAATACCTTCCAAAAGAATCTGTCATATAATTTTCTTCTTCTAAAACCTCACCAGTATGTTCCCTAGTCTTGTGTCTTTGATATCTGTCTTCTGGGAAAGTAAATCGCTACTCTTGCTTACACACACACATTCACACCACACACTCTTCTGGCTTGCAGAAACACTCAAGTCTGTAAAGCGCTTGTGCAGGACTTTCGTCTCCTGCACTTTGTGGAGTCATAGGCTGGGTGGGCACTTAGGATGGTCTGTCTGGTGGCATCATCCAGATAGATCGTGTCTTCTCTTATATGCAGACATTATATGATACATGCTCTACATTATTTGGACAAATTTGACCTTTCCTGTCATTCTTAGCCACCGTAAATCTCATCTATACCTCAGCATACCATGTGTTGACTGTAACAGCCGTGTTTTTTTTTTTTTCCAGATGAGACTGACACTTTCAGTTCTCCTGCCCAGACATTATCTTCTCAGCATTTCCTACTTGTGCACTCATCTTCGGAAGCTTAGGAAGTCGTGAGTCAAAAGGGCAAGTGGCTTGATTGTTTGCCATTAATTTTTTTTTTCCTGTAAATGTTGACATACTACATATAAAAATAGCAGTAAGCTATTGCCTACGGCTTGCACCATGCTTCTTGAATTTGTTTGCTAAGGAAAGCACTGGAGCGGGCATTTCTCATGCAGAGCGCACACTTGCAAAGTAGTTGGCAGGAAGCACATGAGGAAGCAGCAGATGATGACATGTATGCATTGCATCTGTTCCCACCAATGGCATCATTGATGTGAATATTTTACATATTGAAAATTAGAAAGACTCCTGCTGTGCTGTTCCTTTCGGGAAACAGGCTGGTATGCAGTGTTTAATTAAGTATTTTAAAACCAAGCTTTTGTAGGCCTGTTCCACTTTAGCTAAAGTTATGACAGCTTGTCTCTGTTAGTTTAAATCTCTGTTAGTTTAAAAAAAGAAAGCTGAGTTTATTGCCTCCCCCTCTCTCTTCCTCTCTCTTTTCTTCTCTTTTCCTTTTTCTCTTTTGCAGATACAGAATCTAAGTATTTCTAAGTGAAGTAAAATAGCCCATTTTAGAAATGTAGGAAGGGTGAGTTAAAATTGTTGTGGATTTAGTGTGTTAACAGTATAAACAGGCATATAGCAGACTAATTCAGTGAAAAACTTCAGCTTTTCGTATAACTAGTTTAATGCTGATGCTGTATTACCATTGAAATAAAACCACATTTGCTCTTTCCCTGGTACTATTTTGGTATCATGGAATACTCATAATTTAGAAGAAACCAACTCATTTATGTTTGTCAAAAGAATTTCCTCTCTCAGATAACTGACTTATCCAAACAACAGCTCTTTGGTTAGCATTACATATAAGTTTGTCATTTCCTTGTACCTGTTTATTAATCATATTTCTCATCAGAAAAAGGCACATGTGGTTTTTATTTCTCCCCAAACCCCATTCTCTGTCACAAGTTTGAAAACCCAGTTAAATCAAAAACTCGGTTCAACTGTTACCTTAAATGTTTGATGTAGTATTTTCAAGAAGATGAATTGTATTGATATTTCATGATTTTGTATAAAATTATTTTCTGTTAATCTTGGGAAATCAGGTGCATGTTACAGCTATGGTCCATCATTTTCCCCCTTGACTGGGTTTATCTATATTCTAGGAAATATGGTACGACAATACAGACTGTGATGTTGGCACTCCTGTTGCTACCTTCAAACCTGTACCTTTGGTTTTTAAATCACATGGTTTCTGTTGTTTTGCCATGATATAACTTTTCCTAAAATATTGCTGATGACATAATAAAAATCTCTGATAACATTTCCCTTCCAGTTTCTCAGTCTTAAGCCATTAAACAAAGACAGAAAACAACAACGCTAAAGACGCTGTGAAAAAAATCTACTGCTTACAGCTGGTTTCAGCAACTTCAACTTGCGCAAGATTCTGTGTTTGTGAAAACAGCCCAAGAATCTTTGAACAGGATGTAATCAACCTCCTTGCTGCTGAGAAATCCTTCAAAAATGACTTCAGCTGCCAAAAATAATAATGCCGCTCACAGGCAGCCCTTGCTATGGCTAAGGAAGAACTAGCCACACGTGTGCGTTATTGCAGGCTTCCAAGGAACAAGCAAGGAAAATAACATCCCATCTACCCCACCCTAAAGCACACAGCATCAGAACCCTCTGGGAACCCAGAGTCCATTCCAAAAGGTGCTAACAATATCAAGGAAGACTCCCCTCCGCAGCAATCCAAACGGTAAGTGACCCAGAACAAAAGGATTTTATTTGGCAGCAAATTTGTGCTGCCACTCTTTTCTCCCGCAGCCAAGCTGCCCTGTCTCTTAAAAGGCAGAGCAGTTAAATACTTGTTAGTCACCAACCCCAACCCAGATCTTTCTTTGTTTTTCAAAATATTCTTTGGCACATGCTGTGACAAGACTGGGGGGCTCGGCGGGGAATATTCCTGAAGGATCGTTTAGATAAGTTTCCCGAGAAAAACCCTGCACCTACCTCTGTCAGGCCTTGGCTGCTCAGTCCACATGGGCTGGAGGTGAAAAAAGGAGCCGGTGTGATGGTTTCTCCAAATTACCAGAAAGAAAGAACCTGGGATGCTTGTCCTTTAAGTGCCTCTAAACATGGCTTGCATAGCTGGATCTCAGCTTATCTGTGCCTTTCGGCTTTCGCTTCCATACATGGATCTGTTCCCAACAGTAACTTCAAGCTGTCGAAAAGAAGCTATCTGGCAGCTCGCTGCTTCATCCAGCACACGGATGATAAAAATACACATATAGGGAGCCTTCGAATCAGGCCCCATTTCCCACCCCATGGTCCTGCCACTCAGTATTTCTGCAAATATTCTTTTGAGATTAGCATTCCTACTTGTTGGAAATTTAGGACATCAATTTTCTGTTTCCCATATAGAGTGTTAAAGTATGGTTTTGCTCAGCTTTAGGAAGACAAGGACAGCATGATGCTTCCTCACCAAGATCTTGATCCTAACACCGTATAGGAATAATATGCTGTAAGACGTGACAAGTGTTGAGTTCATGTATGAATTGGATGGCTGAGCATGCAGATATGAATGAATGGGTATATGTTTTATGTATGTATTTCATTGGGAATGCTTGTTAACCCCCTGGAATATTTGTCTTAACAGGAAGAGTAACAGAAGGTCCAGGTGATCAAAATCAGAGAGAAGAGGTCGGGTTCTTATTTACACATTTCCTAAGGACAGTATCACTGTTCCGGTTACACCACTTTCTAGCATATGGCTTCCATTTTACAAAGCATCTCTGTCATCTTAAAAGGTGTGAAACTCCATGGAATACAGATTATTATATTTGCTCACTGTGAACTGTAGTTTGTGACACTGCATGAACATAGTTTTGCTAGTAGAGGCATTCCTATTGGTTCTTTCGAAATCAACATTTAAAAAAAACCCAACTTTTCCTACTTTCAGTTTCATTTTACCATTGCATGATAAGAGGCAAAAAGAGACAGATTTCCAAATAATTCCAAATAATTTTCCATTGATTCAGTTATTGTTACAGTTTCTCTCTCTTTCTTTTTTTAATGGTAAAAATAAATTTGATGTGTGCAGGTATAATTGAAGAGTTGAAAACGAAATTAGTTTGCTTGAAGTAGTCCAGGAGAAAAGTCGATTAAGCAATACTGGCAAAAATGGTAGTTGTTACAGGTAGCTGATGGGCATGCAACTCTACCATATTATTCTCTCATCTCTGCCTGTGATTACAATTCAAATTTAAAAGAAAAAGTGTAAAGTTCAAGGCAACATTCAAAGCAAAGAAAAAGTACAAAACAGATGTATTCATGACAAATACAAGCAATTTTATATTAAACTGCAACATCATGAAGGCCGAACAACAGACAACAAGCCTGTATTCTTTCTTTTTTTTTTAATTCAAAACTTTGACATTCCAATCTCCTCTTCTCTGCCATCAATTCCAGCTGTGCTACTAATAATGATTTATATTTAATAATGATTTATTAATGATTATTTATAATGATTCATTTAATAATGAACACGCTATGCGGAGAGCTAAGCTAATGTGGCTCAGTGCTAGTCATGCTGGTACTAACCTTATCCAGGTCCCTGTCTTCCTTTGCCATTTTGTCCTTTATAAGTTCAGAAGCCAAGTTATTTTTCCTGTTGTGGCTTGGAGCAAATAAGGACCTTGTGCATCATTCTTGGCTCCAGCTATCAACAGGGATCCCCTGAGTGGGACTTCAAAAAAAGTTTTTATTTATGTGTTAATAAAGGGCAGATTTAGCTTCTCTCCTTCTCTTCTGAGGCCACCTCTCCCCAATTTCCCTCCCAGAGACCAGCGCTGAAGCCCTGAGTGGCAGCAGTTTTTACTGGATGATAAGCCCAAAGCCAAGGGCCTGTGTGGTGAGGTGGATGAGGCAGACAGAGTAAAGAGACTTCTGTTCTGGCCAGTGACAATGCTGATTTCCTCTCTGGACTTCTTGTCATATGAGAAACATTAATTAATACGAAAAGTGGATTCTAAGTTATGGATTCAAGATTCCAACTAAAACGCTGCTCTCTCGTCCTTGGTCCTGTAGCTTCCTGGGTTTTATGTGGTTGATCACATCATAGAATTCTATGTTTTCACTATTAATCAAGTAAAGACTTAACTTTCCCTGCGTACAATGTCCTATGAGATGTTTGTGCTGCAATTTCATGCATTGTAAGAGATTAGAGCAATGTAACACATCGCTCATTTGGTACATAAGAGGCTGATAGAGGAGCCGCACAGGGAATCCACAGTTAAATCTAACAGGGCTTGGAAGGCTGCTTTCTGTTCAAAGCAGCATTTGGGGGGACACTCTGACTGGCTCAGCTTCAGGCTTCTCGAGAATTCTTCCCTGAAGTTAGCAACATCCAGGTGTAAGGCTCTTCTATGTTCCAAAGTGTGTTTGCCCATTTCGGGTCAGCCAAACTGAGTTAGTACATTCTTGGTGAGGTTGGCAGTGGAACTGGGTGTTTCTTGCTTCCCATGTGTTAGAAGAATCAGGATAGTTGTTTCTGTTCTTCTCTTTCTTGGCTGTGGAGGCCACTGTGGGGATTGTGCAGAGGAAAAAAATCTAAGAGACTGAAGTTAAATGGTTTCCTCTGAGTCTTGTAAATGTGCAAACCAGGATTCATGTATTGACATATCTTCATCTAACTGGGGGAAAGATACAGTTTGCTTATTCTGAGTGTGTGATTTTATAATATAGGAACATTCAGCAGGCAGACCCTTACTTCTAAAGAACTAGTTATTGGAGTATTTGGAGCTCAGAGAGAGAGACAGCAGACAGGCAGATAGATAGAGATCTTCTATGATCTTTTCCATGGTATTTGAAAGTCATTGATTCATTCTCCAAATGTCTGAAACAGACAAAGGACTGCCAGGCCAAAGCCAGAAGCTGGGAACTCAATCTGGGTCTCAGATGACTGTTTCTGGATCCCAAAATATACTCCCCAAATACCCAGACCGACACGTTGTTCTTTTAAGTGGGGTGTTCTGAACTTTCCCCCTAAAGTATGTATACAGACATACAGACATTTCATTTTGGTGGAAGATAATGTATTCTGTATTTTAAGATTCAGCTAAATGACTCTGAAGTCTTCATTGAGCCCATCAGCAAGAATTCTAAAGCATATAAAAGGGGACTTCAGAAAGTTCAGATAATTTCCCCTTAGCCATTATTTAAAAAAATATTCCAGAGTGTTCATTTTTGTGAGTTTTGCTAGTTGACAAGGGAGTAAGTCAGTGGAAGTGCAAATACTGTGATGTCAGAAGTTGAATTTCCTTATTATATATTGCCTATTATATATAATTTGCCTATATGTACACACACACACACACACACACACATATACATTTCTATACTTTTTTTCTTAGTACTCACACTGTAAGCTCTAAAAGGACGAACACATACCCTCATCATCTTCACATTTCACACTCTGGAGAGTATAGACAGGCTAGATCCTCAATTGAATTTTTCCAATCACATTTTTCAAAGCCTACTCGTGTTTGTTTTGCTACTTGGATACCATTAGTCACCTTCCCACTACTTACTTAGGTCACTAAGTTTCACCTCTGCTTACAGGTGTGATTACAGTTTCACTGCAGTACAGTGACTTGCCTACTACTGCACAGTGAAGTCAGTGGATTCTCCAAACATCTACAGTGGATGTACCTTTCCCTCTGGTTTGGATTTCCCCTCTTTTAATCTGCTTCAGTGCCAAGGCAGAAAGAAGACATACTTTCTATGGCTGTCAGCATGGCTTCAGCTCAGACAGGCATTGGGAAGTTCCAAATACTAACATAAGCTTTTCTTTAAAGAGTTTGCTAAACTTGCAGTATCTTTCCCCTTTTCACTGACATTTCTATAACTTTTGTCTCTACTGCTCCAAAAGAAAGGCTGGAAAAATCTAATGAAAGCGGGAGGACTGGCAATGAAATTAGAGATGCTTATTTCACAATATTGCTGAAATATGTGGGACGTTAATGTCTCTTCTTATTTTCTTTTAATCATCATTTTGTTTTATTGTTCAAGGGACTTCAAAATGTTCATGGAGAAGCAGAATTAAAATATATATTGAGTTTGATGTAAAAAAAATTCTAACACATGCAGTTTATTTTTCATAAATATTGTGAATGAGGCTTACATTTTGGCATAATGGATTAAGCTGCTGCCTGAGGTGCTGGCATCCCATCTAGTTATCAATGCAAGTCCTGGCTATTCGCTTTCCCATCTAGTTCCCTGCTAATGCGCCAGGGAAAAGCAGCAGAAGAGGGCTAAATCCTTGGGTCACTGTGGCCACAATGGATATCTGGATGACGCTCCTGGCTCTTCACTTTGGTCTGGCCCAGTCCTGGGTGTTGGGGACATTTGGAGAGTGAACCAGGAAATGACAGATCTCTTTCTTGGGTATTTTCCCCACCCCACTTTCTTTTCATAGTAAGTATACACATTATAAACAATAGTGTATATATATATATACACACACACTAAATAGTAGGTTTTTAATTTAAAAAAAAGTCACATATCTATTACTGTTCTTTCTTTAAGGACAATATCCAGTGAATATGATAGTTTCTTATTCCTCTAATGTAGAAAATATCTCCACTTTAATAATTAAGCTATTTGTAAGGATTACTATTAAGATGAGGACATTTTATGGAAAGTGTGGGCTTTATTTATTGGTGGTTGGGTCTTGAAAGGGCTGAAAGTAGAAAACAAAGTAGGTAAAAATTCCTAATAGTTAATGTATTGGTAACAGGAAAAAGGAAAAAGACTTATCATCTGAAATAGAAATTTCTTTTTTAGCTGAACAGGTATTTTTAATATCATCTTCTGTTTGGTGCCGACACTGTTGATTTCTTGTTATTTTCTATAAAAACTGGTTTAACTTTCTACAGAAATCATTTGTTTCTGGGAATTTCCTGCTTGGAAATATTAAAATTGTATAAACAAATTCACTGTTGATACAGGGCGCTTCAAATAGTCTTTTTCATATGGAGTGAGCAGTGATCATTTGTAATTCTCATGGCATTGATCCTATTGGTTTGAAGTATTTTTGAGTTGTTCAGTCTCTGCTAATTTCCCTTCTAGTTTTTCTATAAACTATTGTTATTTTCCTATGATGCCATCTTTCATTTTTTTACAGTTTCATAGTTTTATTATGCTAAAACACACATGGCATGTCATTTATCATTTCAAGGATTTTTGTTTTCAAATTTTATTTTTGATGATGTTTACAAAGTTGATCAGTGTGGGAAGGGTCAAGGATCAGGGAAAAGTGGATGATGTCATTGCTTCCAAATGTTCTTTTTCTCCTTCCTGTATCTGGGAAAGGGGGGACAGATCAGGAGAGAAGCTGCATCCAACCTCTCATCTGCCTCAGCTCCCGGGGCTGGGGAACGGCCACCCGATATCATTCGAGGGTCCCCAAAATGGAGCATGCACAGAGAGTTCAGCTTGAGTGGTTTTGATAGTTCTGAAATGTTATCAATCTTGCAATCATAGGATGAGGAAATCCTTCCAAGGCCTATTGGCTGACATAGTCCACCCAAGAGTTTCCATTTGCCCAGCTATTTGCTATAAACACTTGACTGGGGTAGTTGACCAATTTGTTCTGTCTTCTTCCCTTCTCCATCATGGCACCAGATGTCCTATGCAGGACCCAATGGATTGCCATATCATCTAGGTGCATCTGGATATGCCACCCATGGCGCTGGCTTAACTGCTGAGAAGGCCCAGTTCTGATACACAGTTAGACCACAAATCCTATGACTATCCCCATGGGGACCTCATCTGAAGTGATCCCAGACCTGACTCTTTTGTGTGCTTCCCAGTATGGGGGTCTGGCTCTGTCCATCACCCACATCAGCCTATGCACACTGGTAGTTGAATTTCTGGGTCTGTTCTGTTTCTTACATAAACCAATGGCTGCTATAGCCCAGCCTGATCCTGCCCACCACATACTTAGCCCTCACATATACCAGTGGGAACTACAGTCTAGCTAGAGCAGATGCCCAATAACTACCACCATGCTCACTCTAGCCTGGCTTCCTGTGTTTGCCAGTATGTGCAGCCGACTGGTCTAGACTGTCCCACATCCCATTCTGCTCTCTTTATACATCAGTGCACGTTGAAGCCTAGCTCAACCCAACTGACCCCACTATCCAGCCCACACTCATGCTATGGTGCTACTGCCTGTCTAACCAGGCCTTCCCCAGCCACTGGTTCTCATGCTCACTAGTGGGAGTTGCAGCCCATCAGAGAGGAGCCCATACTTTCCCTGCTGGCCCCATTCCCAGTCCTGGATGTTTCATTCTCCAGGTGGTTCTGCAGTCTAGCTTGACAGGACTTGCCCAGCACTTACGAGCTGAGGATGCACAAAGCCCAGCTAGCCTGCACTTACTCTGGCTCATGCATGCACTGTGGATACAGTGGGTTAGCCCAGCCTGGCTTTCCCCCTAACCCAGTTCACATGTAGACCATCAAATGTTGTAGCCTACCTGACTTGGTCTGCCCCCACTTCCAGTTCTCATGCTCACTAATGGGAGCAGTGATAGCCCCTTACCCATCAGGATAGCCCCTTACAGGGCTTGCACAGCCCCCACCCCGTAGTCTCACATATGCTGGTGGGTGACATGACCTGGCCCATCTCAGCCCAGCTTCAGCTTAGCCCAGCCCGGTCTGTCCCCAGTTCCAACTCATGCTGGTGGGTGCTGCAGACCAGCCAGTTCATCCAGTCCCAACTTCTGGTCCTAATGTGAACTGGCTGGTGATGTGGCCTGACCAAGCCTGGGCTGCATCCCATTCTGGTTCGCAGATCTGCCAGTGGGTATAATGATCTGGCTCAGCCTTGTCCCCCACTAAAACCTGACCCACATGTATCCCGGTGGGTGGTATAACCTGGCTTGGTTGGGGCTGCTCCCATCTTTGGTTTTTGTATTCACCTACAGGGATTGTGTCTGGACAAAAGAATTCCCCAAGCTCCTCTATCAGGTCTCCTCCCTGTGGCAGATCTCTCACACACACAAATGACAGATGAGTCCTTGGCACAGACTAACTTAGTCTTCCTCCTATCCTGGAAGGAACAGTGGCCTTGCATGACCAGTCACATCCATTCTGGTTCTTACTGTTGGTTGTCCTACTTCCCTTATTGCACCCACCCTGGCTTTCACAAGTACCACTAGGTGCTGGAGTTTAGCTCAGTTTGGCACACTCCAGACCCAGTCCACATCCATTTTGAGAGACACTGCAGTCATGTCTATCTCCGATTGCCAACCTCATTCCAGCTTTTGTGTTCACCAGTGGAAACCACAACCCAGCCAGGGCTTTCCCTTAGCTCCCCAACCAGACCTGTTCCCAGCCTTAGATCTTGCATGTGTCAGTAGTTGCTCTGACCCAGCTTGGCATAGCCCATTCCCTGTCTTGGCCTTTGCCCTCGGATGCTGCAACCTGGCCTAGGCCACCCTGGCCCCCAGTCCCAATTCTGGTTGGCAGGTGCTGCAGCCTAGGCTTGCCCAATCTGTTCCCTTCTCAGGCAAACCTGTAGTTGTGGTATCCTACTCTGGCACGACCCACAATCCAGCCTGGTGCCTGCACATGCCAGTGAGCTAAAGCTAGCCCAGCCCTGCAGGGTCCACTCCACACACTTGCCAATTGGTGGAGCTGCCTTGCCCAACCTGACCAATGCCCAGGCCTGAATAATATGTTCACCAGGTGGAGCTATTGCCTACCAAGACAGTTTCCCAAGTTTCCCCACTATGTTCACTCCCAGACCCAGATCTCACATGCACTAGTGGATGTTAGGTCCTTATGAGGCATAGTCTGCCTCCTCCTTCCTGACCTTTGTATGAGATGGTGGATGTCATGGCCCTGCTCGCCCCACAACCTCTTTTTTGGTTCACCTGTGGGTGCTATAGCCTGGAACAGCCTGGCTTGTTCCCAAGTCCAGTACCCATGAATGTTGGAGAATTCCATGGTTATGCCTAGCTCAACCCATTACTACCCACAGTTCATGTGAAAACAGGCAGAGACTCTAGTTCCTCAGGGCGGGACACATATTCTCCACAGAATCTGCCCCAGACCTCGTTCTCTCACGTGATGATTAGTGCCATGTCCCAGCTCTTTTATCCCTATTTTCACTGGTGGGTACTGTGATCTAGCCCTGCCAGGTAGGCTCCCAGCCCTAGCTTTTGTGTGTACTGGTGAGTGGTGAACTTCCATGTGGATTGGTGTATAGGTCTGACCCTTAAAGGTCCTATAGTTCTCTCATCCAAATGGCTTGGTCTCAGCTTGCAAGTAAGCAGGCCTTGGCAATAGAAGTCCCTCGGAAGTCACTCCTCACTTGCTACATACTCCCTCAGTGGTCTTTCCTCCCACACATCTGCTTACAACCCTCCCTGATCAATCCACCGGCCCCGTACCTGGAAGTGCATGGGTTCTGCAACTCAGTCTTACAGAGCCTAGTCTTCCCATAGGGTGCTGTGCTGACCTGGAGTTCTGCCCACTCACTAGGGTCCCCAGTTCCTGACACATGTGCTGGCCTGGGACCTTCCCCCCTCTGTACAGGCCCATTTAAAATTCTCCAAAACTGGTGCACCAGCACACCAGGCCAACATGCTAACCTGGGGCTCTCCCTTCCCTTCCCCCAACCCCACCTAGGACCAAACATGCGGGGAAATCCCCAGGCTCACTCTGTAGGCCTGGATGTGAGGCTCCAGATAACTGCCTGGCCCTCTTGGCTCCCTAGAAGCCCAGAAGGCACCAAGTTACCTGTGGGGCATGCTGCCGGAAAGCCCATCTTTCAATTCTTTAACTGTAAATCTTTTCCTGGCCTGTTGTTCAATGCTTATACTTTTAGAATCGCAAAGTTTTCTTGGTTGTTTTTCTATCCTTGTACAATTTAATTCTCTGCCTCTGTATATTTGCTTTGCTTTGAAGTCAGCTCCATCTGAAATTATTACAGATGTACTTCCTTTCTTTTGATTAATGCTTATGTGCTATATAATTTTCCACTCTTTACCTTCTGCCTGTTTATAAGATACATTTTTAGAGTAATAGATTGCTGTCTTTTAATAGCCTGCTATATTTTAATCACCTCTGCCAATCTTTTGTTTTAATTATGGTGTTTATAATATCACCTCATTATGTAAGCATGGATTAGTTATAGGTTAAATCTCTCATTCATTTCTTGGCGTACTCCTTGCTTTATTTGACATTTATTTTGCTTTGTTTTTTCTGTCTCCTTTTGCATATATTGAAACTCTTTAGAATTGCATTCTGATTTATTTTGATGTTTTTCACCGTATCTCTTTGCATTGCTATGTTCCTGGCTGTTTTATGTTTTCTTACAAAAGTCCACTGGTTTCATCATCCTACTAGTTTGAGTGAAATGTGGCAGTTCTTCCTTTATATATATATTTTTTTACTCTCCCACTTACAATATACTTGATCTTATTTCCTCTACCTACACTTGAAATCACATCAGTGTTATAATTTTTCTTGCAACTATCAAACCTCATTTAGAAAGCAGAACAGAATCCTTTGTGTCTCAGTATTATTTTCTCATTATGTGCTTTATGTAATAGTATTTAGAAGTTACTTTTTTCTTATTTCTTCTCTGAATCGAAAATACCATTTAGCTTTTCTTTTAGGAGAGGTTGGCTAACAATAGTGTCCCTTGATTTCTTTTATCCCAGAACATTTGAATTTATGCTCCATTTCTAAAATGTACCTTCACAGGATATAGAATTCTGGCATGCAAATTCATTCCATCTATTGCTTGGGAAATGCACTTCTACTTCCTCTCCCTGGTCTCTAGTGAGAAATAAGCTGGAATTCAAACTGCCTTTTCTTTTATTTGGTGTCATCTTTCTGTTACGACTTTCAATATTTTCTTCCTTTGAGTTATAGACGTTTTGGTATGACATCATAGATAAACAGTGGACAACAGTGAAAGTTTCGCCTGTTTTGACGTTACCTTAAAAAAGAGCAATAGGGGAGTGCAGTATGCCGTGCAGACTTGAGAGGATGGCAGTCTGAGCTCCCCACTTGAGATTTTTCTTTTTTGGCATATTTTGAGGTGATATCAAGCTGGAATAAGAAATGACTTTCCAAGTTCTTTCTTTCTAGCTAGTCCCTTTCTTAACCCATTTGATTTGAAAGAACAGGACTTTTCTTCCCTGAAAGTTCCACGCTGGGACTGTCTAAGGTAAAGGAAGACTCAGGAAATCCATTCATATGCTACTAAAGGCTTTGAAGTCTTTTCCTTGGCCTATGCTTTCTCTGCCTATCAGTCTTATGTGTGTTTCATACATAAGGCTCTGACTTTGCAGTTGAACTTAATGTAAGGAATAAGAAATATTTCTACTCTGTAGAAGCAGATGTCTGAACCAACTATATACATCTAAATTAAATTTAAAATACTATGTAGAAAAATTTTAAATACTACAAGAGAGAAGAGGGAGAGAGAGAGAGAGAGAAAGAGAAATGAGAGAGAATTCCCCCTCTTGCTGGTTTACTCCCCAAATATCTGCAACAGCTTTGGTTGAGCTTTGGCAAAATTGGGAGTGAAATCCAGATCTCCCATTATGTTGGCAGGAGCCAAGCCACTTGAGCCATGAACGCCACCTCCCAGAGTATGCAAAAGAAGGGAGCTGGAGTCAGGAGCTGGTTCCAGGGATCACACCCAGACATCCAATAAAGATGTCTTAGCTGTCGCTTCAACTGTTAGACCAAATGTCCACCTCTGAATCACCTGTACGTTAAGAAGCAGCTCCTAACTCCCTACCCAGCTAAATTAATGGCTCAAGTCAGTTGAATTTTCTTTATGGTTTTCAAGTCATGTGCCTCATCCCATTAGCTGTCAATAGATGTGACAACTACTACCAGCAAGAAAAAAAAAATAGGCAAATACAGACAAATACACAAGCAAAGAAAATAGATTTCAACTGCAGAAGGATAACATGGAACTCTAAACAAAGTGGATTCTATTTAGGAATTTGTTATGATCAATTACGGTTTTCATAACTGTTTTGTTTATTTTAAATTTGTTTCCAGCTAGTATTTACAATTTGAAAAAATACAACTATTTGTTTGGATAGAAGACTGTAACACAGCAACTATGCACTTTATGTGCCATAATATGGCTAAGCAGGTATAACAACATAATATAGATGAGTTATAGATATACAATTAGTTCAGCACACATTTAATGTGAAAACATGTATAGCATCAAAACTGATTTTAAGTGTGTAGAAAGAAAAAAGTTCCTTTATTATTCTTAAACAGAAAAGATTATGAGAATTCCTGGACTGAAATGATGAAGAAGTTAGCTGTCCATGCTATGTTCATGAGAAAACATTGCAGGTGGAGTCCTAACAGGTAGGCCACCATTTTTGATGCCTCTGTCCTATATCAGTATGTGTATTATGGTCCTACTCTGCTTCTGTACTCAACTTCCTGGTAAATGTACACTGAGAATCTGCAGATGCTGGCTTCAGTGACTGGATCCCTTTAATTCGTATGGGAGATCAAGATGGAGTTCTCGGCTTCTGGCTTGAGCCCGGCCCCATAGAAGCTGTTATGAAGATTAAATCATAAGATGGAGGCGCACTCTCTGCCTTTTAAATAAATATACATTTTATGTAAAAGGAAAACTTTGCAGAATCATCAGTATTATCAGTTTTATAAGTCGATAATAACAACTTAAAAATTAAATAGACTTCGAGCTTGATAACCATTTTCCTTGAAATTAATTTTATTAAATAGTTTAATCTGAATAAAATTTTAATGACTCTTTTATCCTTCCATGTTTGAATGCTAACATCCAATTCTGAATTTACAATTCAGCACGGATTGCCTATTTACTTTAAATGACTCTTTAGATATCATTTTTAGGTGTAGTCAAATCTATTCATGTTTTAAAAATATAGTTATTCCATAGAGCACATGTCTAAAAGGGTTCCTTCTCAAAAATAGACTTACCATTTCAATTTTATTGCGTTACTCCAAGGACAGTTAGAGCTCAGCTACAAAACCTTAGATACATATCTAGTCCAATTTCTCTTCTATTTTTCGAGTTAATCAATTTTTTAGTCTCATAACCACAACGCACAAATTACTATTTTTAAAATATCTTGCTTCAGGGTCCATTCCTTCTTCATTCTCTGTTATTCCTGACATTATTTGACCTTTCCTTTTGGAACAGTGCCTAAGAAAAAAAAAAAAAGAAAAGAAAAGAAAGAAAAAAATTATGTCCCTAACTGAACTTGGATCTGGGAGCTCTCCCACTCAAATCACTTTGTAATTGATTTCTTTCTTCATAAGTGATGATACTGCCCTTGTTAGTGTACCAAACTAGAAAGTTTCATGAAATTAATTTCTGAGCCTGCATTGAAATTGCCAGATTCTTTAAGGCCATCTGAAATATCTCTTAAATCTACATAAATCAACATAATTTCCATTGCTTTGTTTTTCCTTGGAATGAATTTCTTCCTTTTTCTTCCTAATACTGATGTCTTTGTGGACATGTCATGCTCCGTTGAGTTGCATTTTAAAAGGATATCATGGTATTTCCCTTAATAACAGTATATTTCCACATTTATTGTTTTGCTAAATATCTTTTCATAAACCATCTCTACATTTCCAAAGAATAGCTCTATACTGATACCTCCATTAACAACAGAAAATTTCCACATGATTTGTTTTGATATACATCTTTTCATAAATCATCTCTGGTTTTCAAAAGTGACCACAAGATAGTATTTAAGTTTCACTAATATTCCATCCAGATTTATCTCCTATCACTCTTTCTATTGTTTATTCTTTGACTTGAAATTTACTAATTTAAATATTTATTTAGTTTTAAGATGGAGTTATGGAGAGAGATGGAGATGGGCTGAGAGAGACAGAGTGAATAAGACTCTTTCATCATTGACTCATTCCCCAAATGGACAGGACAGCTACACTGTGGGTAAGGTTTAATTATTATTTAATTTTAATGAACTCTTGCCCCTGATTTTTTTTCTAGAACCCGTTTCCTTTTCAGTTGTTATTCGTCCTTCAAGATCAAACTATAAACCACTGTGAAGATTTTTTGAATTGTTCCTCAATGTTACAGCTGGCTTATACTGATTCTTCTGCAATTTCTAAAGCTACATATTCTCTTTGGTTATATGCAGTTTCCTTGAATACTGGTATTTTGTCTTGTCCAATATTGCATCTCCAGCAAATGAACGATGTTGGATACCTAACAGATATGGTCCAACAATAAAAAGGGCAACGTATGACACATGAAAGGAATAATAGTGTTACATAACTAATGAGGATCCAGTGAATTTGTAAAGAAACGATAGGCGACAGGTTTAGAAACAGAGAGTTTGCTGCTGTCACTTATAGCAATTTAACACTTGGTTAATATTTTGATTACCTTACTAGTAACCATAATTATCTTTCACCTGATGGAGAAATTGGCCACTAACTTGGTAGGACTTGGGCTTTTATGGATGAATGTGTTTGCTTTAGTGGGAAAGAGCTCTATTGGCAGAACTGCATGAGTTTAATATAGTTCTGTGGCTCGCACTTTCTGACTTGGCTCAGTCTCTTAAAATCAAGCACACCATGGAGAGCAGAAAGGCTCCCTTTGCTCTGATGTTCATGTGAATGTTAAAATCTATGGAAAGAAACTCCCGAACTTCCTATCTGATTCTTCTTCTAATTTTCAATTTTCCCACTAGGCACTCTCTGGCACTGCTGATACTCATCTCTTTCTTCTTTTTTCTTTTTAAATTATTTATTTTTATTGGAAAGGTGGATATACAGAGAGGAGGAGAGACAGAGAGGAAGATCTCCCATCCGATGGTTCACTCCCCAAATGGCCACAATGGAGGGAACTGAGCCAATCTGAAGCCAGGAGCCTCATCCAGGTCTCTCACACAGGTGCAGGGTCCCAAAGCTTTGAGCCTTCCTTGACTGCATTCCCAGGACACAGGCAGGGAGCTGGATGGGAAGTGGGACTCTGGGATTAGAACCTGCACCCATATGGGATCCTGGCACATTTAAGGCGAGGACTTTACTGCTAGGCTATTGCGCCGAGCTCCTGATGCTCATTTCTAAACCGCCTCCTGGACTATCAATCATTTGTTTCTATATCTTTACTGCCTTAACAGATAGATGACTGCATAATCACCTTCTAATTTTGCAAGGCTGCACGAACTTTCTTACCTTTATATTGCTTTCATTGTCGGTGTAAAGCCAAATAATCATTTTAAAATGCAGGGCTGGAGCTCCAAACATGGTTAAATGGTAAATGTCACAGTATGAGCTGTGTACTAACCTGAGTCTAAAAGCTAGTTTGTTATGTTATATGTGGGAACGTGATCTATAATCTTAGTTTATTAGGGTACAAAGGGTCACGGGCTACAGGGTGAAAGTGGGTAATATCATTGTTTCCACACTAATATAATCATTTTGTCCTGTATCTAGGGTTAGGGGAGTAACAAAGGGAAAAGCCCCACCCTACCTCCCACCCATCCCCGATCCCCAACATGAGGCGCGCTCCAAGGGTCCTGCTCATACAGTTTTGATAGTTCATCAGTTCTGGATTGCTGCCAATCTCTCCATCCCAACCGTAATGAAACCTATTCAGAGTCCACTGACTGACAGTCTCTTGATGGTTTGGGTTCCAAGATCAGCAGTTCAGTTCGAGAAATATCCAAAGAAACTTCATCTGAGTTGATCCCAGATCTGATTCTTGAGTGAGTTTGCTAGTACAGACTCCAACACCGTTCATCACACCGATCAGCTTATGCACATGCTGGTCATTGAGATTGCTGGGTCCGTTTGGCTTCCAGCCCTGTCTTCCTTGTGAACCAATGGGTATTGTAGTCCAGCTCGATTCTACCCACTTCATACTCGGTCTTCATGCAAACCAGTTGCAGCTGCAGCCTAGTTGGGGCGACTCCCAAAAACCCCTACCAGTTCTGCCCCCTTCCCTGGTTCCCATGCTTGCCAGTATGCACTGCAGGCTTGTCCAGTCTGTCCCACATCCCAATTGGCTCTCGCACACGTCAATGGACATTGAAGCCTGGTTCAACCCAACCAACCTATTATCCAGCCCATACACCCACTGGCAGGTGCCTTTCTGTCAAGCCACCCCTGCTCCTAGCCTGGGTTTCGTGCTGTCCAGTGAGGGTGGTAACCTTGAGGGAGGTGCCCACTATTTCCCTACTAGGCCGCACCCACTCCCAGAGTATGCAGTCTCCAGGTAGTTTTGGCATTTGACTTGTCAGAATTGGCTCCTAGTCCCAGCCTCTGCCAGCTAACGCTGTGGCTAAGCCCAAACACCCCTCAACCCACTCTAATTTTAACTTGCACCAGTCAGAACAGTCAGCTCACCGTGAGGCCCACAGGTGCTATAGCCCTGCCTAGTCTGAACAGGTTCGGTTGCAACACATACCAGTACACAACAAGTAATGCCAAGGTGAGATGAGCCGTACCAGATGTGGCTGCAGCACACAAACAGCACATGTGACAATCAGGGAGGAGGCAAAGCCAACAGGGGAACGTGGGCACCCCTGCTGGATAACTACTTCCATTGAAAAGTGTGAGTTGGGATGGGGGCAGTTCAGACTAGGCAGGGCCAGCTGCTCTTCTTGCTATCCAGCTTCCTGCTGGTGGCCTGGGAAAGCAGTGGAAGAAGGCCCAAGTTCCTGGGACCCTGCACCCATGTAGAACTGGAGAAAGATCCTGGCTTTTGGGTCGGCTCAGCTCTGGCCATTGCGGCTATTTGGAAGTTGAACCAATGAATGGAAGATCTCTGTCTCTGTATCTGCTTCTCTCTATAAATCTGCCTTTCAATTATAAATAAATAAAAACTGTAAAGGCTATACACAACAATAAAATCTTAAAATGTCAAATTTAATCATATACATTACATTTTTGTACTCTATATTACCACGAATCAGGGCAAACATGATATGTGTCCTTATGGGAATGACTGACATCACTAAGCAAAATAACTTCTCTCCAATTGATTACATTCTTTAGAGTTCTATCAATGAAGCATTTGAGGAATAGCACAGAATGAGCAGGTATATATATTTTTAAATATATATATTTTATTTATTTATTTTCAAAAAGCAGATATGTAGAAAGGAGGAGAAATATCTTACATCCGCTGGTTTACTCCACAAGAGGCTGCAATGGCTGGAACTGAGCAGATTTGAAGCTAGGAGCCAGAAGCTTCTTTTGGGTCTCCCACATGTGGGTGCAGGGTCCCAAGGCTGTGGGCCATCCTGGACTGCTTTCCCAGGCCACAGGCAGGCAGCTGGATGGGAAGTGGAGGAGCTGGGACACGAACCAGCACCCACATGGGATCCCAGTGAGTGCAAGGTGAGGATTTAGCCACTAGACTATCTTTCCAGGTTGGATGAGATCTGTGTTTTTGGAAGATCTCTTATGCTGTTATGTAGTTGATAGATACACAGTCATATTTTTTAAAACTCTAGAAAACATCCGGTTTGATCTTAGTTTAAGACTGTGACACCAGCTTTCAAAAAATATTGACTGCACTTTAGAATTTTTATAGAAAAATTGAATTAAAAGTTAAGTTTATTTTGGTGCAGAACACATTTTTTAAGATAAATGTATAATTTTTTCATAATATGTGCTTTGCCTTATAGGTTTTAGCAAACCCTGTTATGCATGACTTTAAAAATTGTTGGTCTCTTACGTTTCTTTTTCTAAAAATTAAGCCTGGATGTACTTAACCTGGAAGCATCAGGATATCAAATGTCATCACATATGACATGACAGTTTCTATCAAAATAGCCAGGTGCTGGAAAAAGAAAAGACCTGCACAATGTATGGGACAGATTGAGGACTCCAGAATTAACCTGTGATCTAACACCAATTGATTTGAGCACTGAGCTAAAATCACTCCCTGGTGTTTGGAAAATTGGACCTCTGCATGCAGAAGAATGAACCAAGAATCCTACATTACACTCTACGCAAACTCAAGTTACAATGGATCGCAGATGTCAACCTAAGATAGCCATCACTACAGTTGGAAAATGCAGAAACAATAGTGCAGCATATTGGCATAGGCAAGGACTTCAGGGAAAAGACTACAGAAGCACAAGAAATAAAGGCCAGTTTGGGCTATGTCAAACTACGAAGCTTCAGCGCGAAAGTCAAGAAAGTAGAGACAACAGACAGAAAGGGAGAAACTATTTATGCAGAAAATGTCTAATGAGTGATTAAATCTAGACTACTTAAGAAATTCAAGAAACTCAACAAGAATGAAACAAGCAATCCTGCTAAAAATTGGGCCAAATATATGAATGGGCAGTTTTTAAATGGAAGAAGTAGAAATGGCCTCAGATGAATAAAAACATGTTCATGTAAAGGAAACACATGATGAGTGTCTCACCTCACTCCAGTAAGAATGGGTATCATCCAACCAGTGGACAAGAAACAGGAAAAGGTAGTCTAATAAACTGTTGGTGGGAATGTAAGATCATATAGCTATTATAAGACAGTAAACAGTATGTAAATTCTTCAGAATCTAAAAATAGATCTACCATATGGCCCAGCCATCCAACTCCTGGGAATTTATCAAAATAAAATGAAATCAGCATATGAAGTAGTTAATTTACACCCTGAAGTTTGTGGTAGCTCAGCTCGTAGTAGTTTATATGTGGAATCAACCCAGATGTTCATCCAATTCTTCCTTCTAAAACAGAATGAATCCAGTTGAGATCACTGTGCTTACTGATTAGCAAGTTCCCGAAAGACAAATATGTTTTCCCTTTTTTTCTAGTAAAATACAGTGTAATAAGATATAATATGTGTGGGTGATTTTGACATTTCGAGGTTTTGTTCTTGCTTATGATTGCTATCTATAATCATGAGGTACCAGGGTTATAAAACTTTCTACTTGTTGAACCCTTTATTTAATGGAGGATTTAGCTTGTGGTTATAAATAAATGGAAGGATGTTATTATAATAATTAAGGAAAAATGAAGAAGGAAGGAGTAGATAGGGTGGAAGTGAGGAAGGCAGGCAGAGCAGGTTGGGAAGTGTCATTATGCTTTTAAAACTGGAGACATGTGGTCCTGGCATTATAGCCTGGTGGCTAAAGTCCTCCCATTGCACCGGTTCATATCTCAGCTGCTTCACTTCCCTACCAGCTCCCTACTTGTGGCCTGGGAGAACAGTAAGGATGACTCAAAGCCTTAGGAGCCTGCACCTGTGTTGGGAGACCCTGAAGAAACTACTGGTTCCTGGTGTCTGATCAGTTCAGCTCTGGCCATTGAGGCCACTTGGGGAGTGAACCAGCAGGTGGAAGATCTTTCTCTTTGTCTCTCATTCTCTCTGTATCCAACTTCCCAATAAAAAAAAAAAATGAAGATATGGAATACCTGATAGGTATTGCCTTTTCATAAAACATAAATATAAATAAGAATTATTTTAATATTTCACAAATTTGAGCATTTTCCATAATCATTTCAAATATGCTGTATGCATACACATGAGTTTTTTTCTTGTGAATAGAAATATTAATATATAACAGGAGATTCATGACACTGATCATGAAGCGAAGAAAACGTGTATATTATGGACGGTGTGACACCTGCATATAAATTAGCAGTAATGTAAAACTAAAGCACTGATATTTGCCTGGGTCTGGCACATTTCACTAAGCATTTCCAGTTTCCTGATTTACTACAAAAGTCAATATTTTGTTGTTCTTTATTGGATGAGTAATATTTTCTTGTGCTTATAAACGTACCACTTTAAAAAATCCCTTATAAATTGAAGGACATCTAGTTTGGTTTTATGTCTGCTGTTATAAATCAGGCTACAGTAAACATGGGAATGAAGTTATCTCTTTGATACAGAGTTCATTTCCTTGTATTTTTTCTTAGTCAGATAACTGAGTCATAGGGTAGATCTAATTTTAGCATTTGTGAGGAATTTTTCCCTGTTTACCATATTGATTGTACTAAACCACATTTCTACCAGTAGAGAATTGCAGTGTGCTTTTTCTCTATATCCTAAACCAGTATTTGCTCTTTCTGACTTTTTTATAGCCATCCTAACTGGGGTGAGATGAAGTCTGACAGTGATTTTTTTTCACTTGCATTTTCCTAATGGCTAGTGATCCTGACTTCCTTTTAGCTGCCTGTTTGAAAAATACCTAATCACATGCTTTGCACATTTTTAACTGGCTTCCTTTGTTATTGGATTCTTTGGGTTTCTTACATATTCTGCATCTCAATCCTTTCATGTTCTCAAGTAATTTCTCTGACTCAGCTTTCTCCTCTCTTGCGACTTGTTTCTCTTGCCCTGTAGAAGTTTCTTAGTTTGAGATGATCCATTTGTCTACTTTTGTTCCTCCCCCCCCCACTGTGCTTTTGGGGTCTTATCCAAAAAGCCATTGCCTCTTGGGTAGCTCACTTAAATATCTGGATGGACAATGACGCAGTTTGAAATCAAATTCTTATCTTGCTGCTTCCTCCACAGTGTTTTTCAGCATCTCTTCAAACTTTTCCAGATCAAATATCATTCTTTATTTAGTACACAAAATATTTCAAGATCCACTTCCTGTCAATTTCTTAAAGCTCATTCATGGTTATCTACCTACCTGTGTCTTATTTAACCTACTCCAATGACTTATCTTGCCTTTATAAACTACCCACACTGAAATTCTTAGATATCCTCAAACTTCTTAGTCTTTGTCCTATTTTTCTTTCTGCCTGAAATATCTTTTATTTTCTTCTTTAGGTCACTTATCCTTTCACTGAATTTCAAGGTTCAGATTAGTTCTTTCTGCAGGCTCATCTCATACAATTTCGGTGGTTGAGACCCATCATCTGTTATGTTTTCAGTTAGCAGCTTCTGGAAGAAACAGTACCTTCTTTATCACAAAAGCATATTTATTGTGTAAGTTAAATTTTCAGCCAAGTAGAAAAATTTTATGGGAGATGGAGGAAAAAAAGTATAGCAGTGTATAATCCCTCATCAGAATGAAGTGTTGTTGTTCCAACCAGCTTAACAATATCTGCCATTGTACTTTGTAAAAACTTTTATTTCACTTTCTTGAAAGAGTTATAGAAAGAGGGACAGACAGAGAGAAGCCAGGGGTGGGGAGGGGTAGTAGTGAGAGAGAGAGATCTCCATCCTCCAGCGCCCTCCACAAAAGGCCACAATGGCCATGGCTGGGCCAGGCCAAAGCCAGGTCCAGGAGCTTCTTGGTTTCCCATATGGGTGGCAGGCAACCAAGTATTTGTTCCATCCTCTGCTGTTAACCAGGTGCTTTAGCCTGGAGCTGCCCACCATTTTCTTCCAATATTCTCATTAGATTCCAGGGAACATTCTTTTGGTTTTCAATTTAAAGACTGATAAATAAGGAAGCATCCTCGTCAAGCTAGTTTGAAGCAGATGAACCGTGTTAGGTTGGAAATAACTTGCAGGAACTGAGTTGGGGTGGGTATATTTTGGAATTTTTAATGTTTGAAAAAGGTGAGGTGGCAAAAGTGTTTATTTTAGGGGAGATGAATTTGGGGCCACAAAGTGTAGGGGTTTTAATCTGCCTGCACAGAGGGCAGGGGATTTTAAGCTAGTCTTCATTCTGTTTGAGGCGCTAAGTAGAGGTCCTTTTAAACTACCTGTTGTGGCATGTGCTGAGAGCCACATGCAGCCTGAAGAGGTTGGTGGGAACAAAGGTTCTTGGTAAAGTTTAAAAACATTGTCTTAGCAGTCTAGATCATTCCGATGAGGGAACCCAAGCAATAAACATTTCACTAGCCTTTGGATTATCTATCTGTGCCCTGTTTCTTTGGACTTGTGGGTTTAGGCCTCAGTGGCCTTGTAGATTCTAACAAGGGTCGTTGTTAAATGGTGACCGCCAACCACCCACTATTGGAATAATATCAGCAAGTTGTCCAAAGTTGTAACGGAAGTTTTATTATAAATCTGCTCCTGGGTCCCCTTTACGCAGTACGGAGGGAAGAAAGCAGAAGTACAAAGGGCGGCTGACTTATGTATTAGGGAGTTTTATGCTCCTTTGGACACGGGGGCTGGCAAAGAGGTTGTCTATGCCCTAATTTGGTAAGGAATGTCCATTCAGGTGTGTCATTGGTAGGCTGGAATCCTGCCAGGTCAGTGACAAAACTGGCTCCTGTGACTCCCTACTGTTCCTGGCTGAAGCCTGGACGATATGCTGGATCTGGAGTAGACCCAGCCCCTCACTTCCAGTGCCCTGGGTAACCATTAGTGGTTAAGGCTGATAACTCAGAAAAGACCTTCAAACATGCCTGGGCAGTGGTTCCAGTGGAAAAACGAATGAAAAAACATTCAAAGAACGTCATGTTTCTGTACATTCTTTTATGAGCTATGCAAGTCCAGAGACTAATTACAGCTATGTGAACTTGGCAATTATTACATTTATCACCCTTAATATTCATTAACATGAGAAAAAGGCATAGAAAGGACTACAAAAATTACATACACATTATATAGAACCAGTGTTCCTCTTGAGATAGTTTGGGAACAGGGAAGCACGATCAGTAAATCACTGTGTTTTTCAGTTTTTTCATCCCGGATATAAAATTTCAACTGGGCCAAAATATGCAACACCTTGCTTATCCATGAATACAGTCAAGCAGAAGCTACAGCTCCTCAGTGAACAGCTTTAGTCATCGAGGTTTGCTTTTAACTTGTTACAGAATGTAGTAACTCTGGTAAGTGTAAAGAGATGTTTTGAAGCATCCCTAAGTACGGCACCTCTGTCTTCACATTTGTTTCAAGAATGTAGAGGGGCAAAACCTCAAAGCATGGGCTTCAAGTTAAGAAATAGCTGAAAATGGCAGCAACCCGTCATGAAACACTTGACGCAGAAGGCTTATTTTCAAAGAGTGGTATTGTCCAACTATAGGTGTTAGAGTGTTTGCACGTTAAGTTCGTACACACAGCTAATTGTCTGCAGTCAGGTCCTCTTTTCAGCCTAAGTTTGCCGCCATTAAAGCCAAAATACCAAATGAAGCAGTATTAACTAGGAGGTTCTTTATTCCAGTAGGGTAAGAGGATCTTTATTCCAGTAGGAAGAACGGGGCTGGAGGGGGCGAGGACAAGAGGGGAAACGTCTCCTGCCATGGTGGCAGGATGGAGCTGCCACGGAAGGGCAGGGGGGTAAGACGGAGGATGGAGAAGAGCCGAGTGCTGGAAATGGCAGCTCGCACAGGGTGAGAGAGAAGAAGAGGAAGTGGATGGAGGGGTAGCTGTGCGCCATTGGTGGATAGGATTGTTGGAACTGCAAGGGATTGGTACGTGGACGGGGATTAGTGAGAGGGGCTGCGAAGGATGGGTGGGCAACTGGAATGGCACAAAATTTCCAAGCTGTAGGAAACGGGAAGCAGAGTGCTAAAATAATACAGAGTTCAAAATGGTGGGGGCTTTCAGGGCTGATGTTTGAGTCACTCCTCACGATAGGGCCATATGATGGTAGCTTTGAGTAAGTGCGTACTCACACAATAGTGGCTCCAAGGATGCAGTCATTGGGAACTATCTGCAATTGTTTCTGTTCTTGCAGCCACATTCACACCGTGTGCATGGATTGCACTACTGTCTGGAGGCAGGAGAAAGTGTGCATCCTATTCTTAATAACAGTTTCTGCACTGTTAAAATTTGAAATTGCAGTGATGAAATGACCCTTTAAGAGAACATTTGAGAACCTTCTTGTATATTAGGCAGGTAACAATGCTTTCTCATTAAATGGATACATTGCCACGAAACTCAGTCATCAAGTTTAACTGTGTTAGTTGATGTCTCCTTTCTGTAGTTGGAAGATTATGTGCAAAGCAATTTCATTCTTTCTGGATCCTATGAATATAATTATTTTATTGATATAGACTGTAGAAGCTGCTCAATAGGTATTCATTATTGAACAAACTGTAATTGCAGTTTTCTATGTCTGACACTACATACAATTTACAAACTACCTCAGCAGACCTTACTTAATTAAGCTTCACTCTGTGTTCAAAGTGTGTGTTGCTATAGGCCTCTTATCACATGCATACACAGACATCACACGAATATGAAAGAACAGATACGACAATCTGTAAGTAGTATTTTCTGATTTTATACACTGTGCTTAACTTAGGGCTCCTTATCAGTAAAACTTGCTATTAAAGAAATAACCCCATTTAGATTTTTATGAGATGACATGATAACTCAAAAATCCTCCATGTTTTCTCTTTCTGATTTGTTCGTCTGCCCCTAAACGTCATGGATGAGGCTAGTCACCATGTGGAACACAAAGTTTTTGATTCCACATGAAAATCCATTTGCTGTCGTCATCTAATCCTCCCCAATGAGCATTGTCTAAGAAACTAATACACAGACCCTTATTGTAGAGCCTTGAGAGCCAGGCTCCAGCCTGGGCAGCTTTCATGCTTGCTACCACCATTCTGCCTCTGCTTAGATGCACCAAGGTCTTTTTTTTCAGCTTTGTTTTCTTTACGATGTAAAGGGAAGGGGGGGGGGATTATTCAGAGCACGATCAGTGGATCCAGAGTATTCAAACACACCTCTTAACAACAATGTCAAATTATGTTATTTCTGCACGGAATATTTAAAATGAAAGAGAACAGCAGGCCTTCAAGAGAGAACAGAGGAAGAGTTGGCTTTGAGTGCTTTTATTACCACGAGAGAATGTTAACAAGCATAGAAATGTTAATCTTTACCAAAAAAGCAATGAATGACACATCCAGTTGCACTTCACTCAACCCTGGTTTAACAATCACTTGAGTTCTTATAAGGAAATGATTTTGCAGTGGGAGTATTTCAGTTTCTGCTGCTGAGTATTAATGCATTGAAACATTGGAGGGGAAATGATTACAAAGGAACTGGAGTATCTGAACCTCCACCTACACTCTCTCAACTAAAGAAGATAATGTGCTTGTAGGAACATATGTTCTGTGGAACAGTGATTTTGTGAAAATGCATTTAATCCTATAGATTTGCAAAGCATAGGATCTATAGTTTTATCTGAGGGTCTCAAAATCATGTATGAAAACAACTTAATATTCTTTGGATTTCTAGCCAGTGTACCATAACAAATTTAGAGGACTGGACACTGACAACATCTCTCCATAGATGGACTTTTAGAGTTTGGTTAACTCCAATGTCTTGTTGCAAGTCAGCAAAATAGGAGGAGCTCTGAACCTTAGTAGCCCATTCACATGGGTAGTTGTCCATAGAGAGTGGCTTTGAGTGTGTAAGGACAATCATTTGTAGCCAAATCCCAATGTTACTACAATCTATGCTCTGCCAAATAACAAATTAAACTGGACAACTTTAACACAGTCACTTCTTTCAAAGACTCAATGACCCTGACACAGACACAGCATGAGGTTTATTCCAGCATGAAAATCCAGTGAAGAGGCTATCTCAGAATTTCCAGCATTGTCGTAACATTTAATTTAAGAAATTTCCTTTAAAGCATTGCCTTTTGCCACATGATAATTGTTTTAGGGATGAGATAACCATGACAAAGAACAAAGGAGTCCCTATGACATTGGGATTTGTGCAAGTTATGCCACATTGTTGCCATGGGGATCAGCAAATATTCCTGATATTGGGCACTAACTCTTCCTGCCAGATATGGGTAGGAGAAGGTGATTCTCACAGACTGTTTTCTCTAGACTAAATTTACAATATAATTTCCATTGAATTAAAATTTTTCTATTTCAATTAAAAATTCCTGGTGATTTATCCCAAAGGAAGCAACTTGTCACTTAGGACAACTAAGCAGTGAATCCACTATCCAATAGTTAAGACTTATGTAATTTTAATAAGCTCATGCTCTGTCATGTCAAAGGTAGTGTTGAACGTGGGGATCCTTTGTGCAACAATTCACGTCATCTCAAAAGACATTTGCTTAAGGATATCTGTGCATTATAGACATAAGTTACTTGTTTTAAAAGGTTGCAATATAAGCTTAGTACATTAAAGTTAATTCTTTTTTTTTTAAAGTTTTTTTTTTTTTTATTGGAAAGGCGGATATACACAGAGGAGAGACAGAGAGGAAGATCTTCTGTCCGATGACTCACCCCCCAAGTGAGCGCAATAGCCGATGCCATGCCAATCCGAAGCCAGGAGCCTCCTCCGGGTCTCCCACATGGGTGCAGGGTCCCAAAGCCTTGGGCCGTCCTTGACTGCCTTCCCAGGCCACAAGCAGGGAGCTGGACGGGAAGCGGGGCTGCTGGGATTGGAACCGGCGCCCATAAGGGATCCCGGGCTGTGCAAGGCGAGGACCCCAACCACTTGCGCCATCGCACTGGGTGCAAGTTAACTCTTTAAAAAAGTTACTTTAGTTTTTCAAATATTGTTACAAATTATGATGAAACTAAGTTTGATTAATAGTGTTCTATGACTTCTTGTCAAGGAACCAAAGTATTATGTTTCCTGATGTTTACTATTAAGTAATATGTCAACAGAAACACAACTGATTTCTTTCTCTTATAGGGTGCTATGTAGTTTGCAAAGCAATTTTACCACCAATAATTTTGTTTCACGTATTTCATAATCCTGAAAGATAGACAAGGATAATAATTAATTATTACTCTCCTTTGTGAAGAGATTAAGATGCCAAAAGGCTAATGATGCTTGCCCAAAGGTACATGGATAATTATGTGATGGAGTTCTAGGCTTATGAAGAAAATAATCTCCCTACTGTGGTCATAGACAGGCTTCATACTTCCTCTCCTGCAATTTCTCTGAAAAGCTCACCAAGAGCTTCAGATTTGATTATGTGGCAAGTAACACATCATCCAAATTATTGCCTTTAAATTTTGTTGAGCTACATGGTTAAGTAAAATTGTCCAGTGGTTAAAGTTGGGTATCACTGTGGCTCTGTAAAGCATATTTATCTTGGTAAAATTTGACACATATCATAAAGGACTAGACTTTGTTATAAATGCTACCCAAATGACTTGTGGCTTCTCAGCTTTAGTCAGTTGAGCTTTGCACAACTTGACCTATTTTCTGACATTGTTTTGATGGATGTCAAGGAAGCAAAACCAAGTTGCGAAAAAAGTATCAGTACTCTTCCTGGTACTCCCCTTTAAGCTATATTGTTCATGTAGGCTATTTGGTGAACTGTTTTCTTTCTTTTAGATGAGTATAATTCATCAAGGCATCAACACTTAGTAAGGTACAAGCATATTGATTGACTGCTTTAGGGGTTATAAAGTACATGTTTTCCCTGTCATCCCCATCACTCTCTTTCATGCAGGTGCACTTCTCCCTGAACATCATTTATAAATGCTGTCACCAGACTTGCTACATTCTCATTTTTCTCACTGTCCCTTGAGGAAAGGTTTCAGCTTGCCCCGCCACCCGGATCTGCAGAGCTAAAGGTTTCATATCTCTACTCAGCTTCCTGGTTGTCTACTCTTTAGTCTTTTAAGCCAGCCCATGACCTTCTACAGTGTTTATTTTCTGCTTAAATTAGAGCTGGCTCCTCATGCTTGCAACCAAAGCAGTTTGCTTGCTACAGAAGAAAGTGCTGTAAAGGATATTGCTTTCACTTTTGAACATTTTAAAACAGTCAAATATTTTTGTTATTGACGTTGTTTCTTACAGTACCATTATAGTTTCCTCAAATTATCGTCATTCATTTGTTAAAATGTTGTGGAACTTTTGCTTTGACTTCGTGGGATTTGCCTTGGATGTGTTTATTTATTCCCTTTATTTACCCAAAGTAATATATGCCTATAACAACCACTCTCCAGAATCTGCATTTGCAAGTAACTCTCAAGCACCTAAGTTGGACACTTCTTCATTTAGATACTATGTCATTCATTGCCAAACTTATTAGAAGAGAGAGAAAGCGAAATACGGATTACCTTGTTAATTTTTGTGAATCAAAGATAAATGTCATTCAACCTTTTCTTTAGGCTAGAAATGGACTTATTCTGCAAATTGAATGTCCCTAATAAAATCAGTCGTGCTCCTTGTCTTCCACAAAATGGGTAAGAAATATATCCTAAAATGATGGGTGAGCTACATTTTCCTTCTGTGTGCTGTAACTTAAATTAATTAAATCTAACGGATAGCATACTCAAAGGCAAAAAGTAAATTCCACAAAGTAAAAATTGTATTTTATGAGGTTATTTATTTCTGAGAAAGTCGTAAGTCTTTTCGGCACAAGTACTCTCACTGGGTGTGTGGCCTTCCTATCTTTGGAAATCATGAGAGGGGACAAGATTAGCAAGCCAGGGATGAGAACGGGTAACTCTCACTATTGTGTCCCTGAGGACTAAAATGTGTATCATCTCTCCCCCTTCTGCACATATGCAACAGGTACAGTTCCTTGGGGACTTAGGGTTGGTTCAGGGCCAGAAAAAAAATACAAGTATAGCCATGTATAATCTTTATTCATAATGTAGTTCCCTTCTCTTTTTCAATGTATAAAAATAAAGGTTGATGAAAACGTATGAGAAAATCAGACGTTGAACACTTGTCCCTCTCAACCAGTCTGCTTCTCCTCCCATACCCGCAATTCAGTCGTTATCACAATCACTCATGCAATCACCTACATTTGAAACCAAGCAGCTTAACTGGTTTCTGGGCCTCCTGCCTGGAGTCCTTCCTGCCTCCCTTTCACATTGCTTCCAATATAATCTTTCCTGAGAGAGGATATGGTTTAAACACTCTGATGATTTACAAGTTTCAGCAATGTCCCTGAGTTCTGTGATTGCAAATTTCCTAGCTTGGTACACAAACCTCTGCATGCTTTGGCACCTGGCAGCATCTGTCTGCTCATTTATCCCTGTGACACACGTGCCTTCAACTCTGTTCACACTCAAATGTCTGCCTTTGTCATCAGGGCCCACATGGCTATCATTCTCGCTAATTAAAACTTCCTCACAAGTTCATTCCCAACCTTGAACATCAAGTTTTTGAAAAGAAGTTCTCCTAACGTCTTAATGACAGAACTAATTTAACCTTTGTTTCTCCAAAACACTTTGAACAGCTTTTTAGCACCTGTCATATCAGATTTTTTTTGCTGGTTTCAGAACAAATGTTTGGTTTAATAGTTGAGACACTAGAAGAACTGTGGACCCTCTCAGGGTCTATATTAGCAGAAAGCTGCATTAAGGAGCCAGAGATGGAAAATGAACTCAGGCACTCTCACATGGGATGAGGATATCTTTGCTACTAGGCTAAGTGCATCATTTAAAAAATGGAAATATGTGGTTATTATTGCCATTCAAATACAGATTTTGATATAAATGTGAGAGACATTCATGCATGAGCATCTCATTGGTCTGCTTTGCCCATTTACTTCATCCTTTATTTTTCTTAAAGAGGCAGAGACAGAAATGTATTGACAGATGGAGAAACATCTCCCATTTTTTTAGTACAACCAAATGGCCACAACAGCCAGAACCAGGCCAGGCCGAAGTCACAGGTCTGGGACTCAATCAGATCTCTAAATGGGTAGCAGAGACTCCAGTCCTTAGGGCATCACTCACTTCCTCTAAGAGCATGCATTCACAAGAAGGTGATTCTCAAGTAGGAGAGAAGCAGCAGCCAGACACTCCGAAGGAGGTTGTGGCCATCCCAGGCAGTGGCTTCACTGCTGTGGTACAACACTTGACACCACAATTTTCTTCAAGTGTTGAGTACTACTCGTTTCTTTCTACATATTCTGCACTTGGTCCCCTAGCTCTTTTCATCTTGGTAGATCCCATCCACATCCAGCTTTCCCCATGTGGCTCTCATCCTAACAGATGCGAGCCTTCTTATAGCCATGGCTTCTGCTGTAATAATTACAGAAAGAAATGGAGGGAGGGAAGAAGAGAGAGGGGGACAAAGGATGGGGGCGGGAAGAGGTTTTCCTCTCTGGTTTTCATTTGCTGGTTCACTCCCCAAATGGCCAGATGGTCAGAGGTGGCCAGGTCAGTGCCAGGAATTTGGAGCCTCTTTCAGGTCTCCCACATGGGTACAGGCATCCCGAGTGCTTTTTCCAAAGCTCTCAGCCATGGAGTTGGATTGGCAGTGCAGCAGCAGGAAAATGAACCAGCACCCACCTGGGATGCCATCTGCATAGGTGGCATCTTTGCTTGCTGTATCAGAACACTGGCCCTGTAATAGCGTTTTGATAACAAAGTTCCTTTGTGATTAACATAATCAGCTGAGCTCTGAACTGCTCTTTACCTGTAAAGCATCCCTTCTTTCATTCCTTCATGTTTAAACCTTTTCTGTTGAATTCTATCTAATTTGGGTTCAGCATATCCTCTGTATGAAGGGGAAAGATATTTTTTTTCCCCAATTTTCTCAATCAACAAAAGCGGGGTAAGAAAATGCTATTACTTCTGAAGAAATGAAATTAACATCAAAGGAGGTTCAATTACTTGTCCAAAATCAATTGGTTGGTTAATTCATTGACAGCTCATTCAAATACCTATAGCAATATAGACACAGCCAAGCCTGCTATGAATATTTTGTATTCTTACATAGGTGAAAGCTATATCACCTAATATTTAAAATGCAACAGCTGTGAATTCTGTGAAACTCTGGAGTAAGAAAATACAATTGAACCTAGATCTTACAGAAATAAAGAGAAAAGTAGGGAAAAATATATTTGTTTGGCAGAGTGCAAAGTATGTTTTGAAATTGTCATCCCTGACCAGCTTTCTTGCTATCCCTCTTCTGAATAGAGCCCGACTTGTTTTCTTTCAGATTTCATGTAATAGCCGCTGGTAAAATACAGAATCCAATCTTTTCATCTTCACCTTTCTATCTCCAATGTTGTGATGCAAGAGCTCAATAAATAATTTTCGAATAAATATACGATTTTTAAAAGCATAGGCCCTGAGGAGGTTCTATCCATTTGGGGAGAGGAAGAAGCCATTTAGAATGATGAAGACGGAATCTGGAGATGACTGCAAAAGCCAAGTCTTGAAAGGGCTTTGAATGCAAAATCAGAAACTTGGACTTTGATGGCAAGGGATAAGTAATGATTATTGTCATTTTGTTACTTCTTGCTTTTGCACACCTACCGACAGGGTGAACAATGTAATGACGCAGAAGGGAGTTGCACTCAGGCAGACCAAAGGAGAAGGGAATGCAACTATTTAAGACAGTAAAGTGTGTTGCACAACTTGGGTGTGTATCACAGCCACTGGACAAGAGATAAAGACCAAAGAGGCAGGGGTACGTCGGAATGGATTATAACCGAGACTTTTAATAATCTTCATCAAGTTTTCCAAGTAATTATGATATTCATGCAAATCTGAGAACCACTGAAGTAAAGACAGTGAGTACAGTTTTGGTGTAGCTGAATGATTGGAGGCAAGGAATGTGCACAAAAAAGGTCAGTATTAACTTTCAGGTTTTTGTGGTTTTGGCTGGCATGGGAGTAAGAACTAGCCTTAGAGACTTTATTATTAAAGTAAAAGTCAAATATATTCTCCTCACTGAATGATGTGTGGGCTCTACAATGTCAGTCCTAAGCAGGCCATTGAAAAGTTGGGTCCAGAAAAATCTGTGGATATGGTAAGTAACAGATTATACAAACCTCAGATTTTCTAATTCCAAATCTCTCTGTGTCCAGTCTTAAAAATCACAAATAATAAGTTACCATACATTTTAGTATATTTATTTTTCCTCCATGTGTGATATTGTTTTATTGCCAACATGATTTATACATGAAAGAAAAGCTGAAATTCACTACAGTGGCTTTAGTTTAGTAAGATAATATTTGCTCATCTGTTGCCAACTTTTTGTGATTCATTGGACTTCAGTGTTGAACCCAACTCTAGATGATATTAAATCTTGTTAAAGATCATCTGAGAAAATATTTGCTCATTAACTTAGTATAAGAAGCTACCACCCACACATGAACATGGGGCTAATATTGGCTGATCTTTAATGGTAGTACTGAACTTATAAGAATGTTTTGCACATTTAATATTAGTTTGACATTTGCTTAATGCCAGGGAATGGTAGCACTTCTTGAAATGTAGATTTTAATTTCAAATGCATAATTGAACAGATTCTGGGTACAGGAATCAGAAAAGATCCAAATAGTTTAGTTGCTAGATATTAGATTCCCTTTATCTGATGCTGCTTCTTAACAAGATAATTCATTTAAAAATAATTTCATGTAAAATTAAAATATTTCTTCATTTGCTATAGATGAGGCAACCTGGAAAATAGATATGACTTAGATTTGGATTTAGTCATTCTTAAGCAACTCCCAGACCTTGAGCTAATCACTTAATCTTATCTGACTTCAGTTTTCCTCAGCCTGAAAGTGATAGAAAAGTTTGTCAAATAATCTTTCTCCTCTTTTCACATGTCTGTGATTCTGGGTCCCAACAACTCCTTATCATTTTAATAGAGATATGATTTAATGTAATATATATTACTGTCAACATATTTTACTAAGTCATTGACTTTAGGTTTGCCATAGATACAAGCTATTCCTTCAAGGGTTATGTCTGGATTTCACTGTAGGGACATGAATTATCTTGAGTCTTGACTAGTTTCAGTGTGACTCAATAATATACCAAATTTGTTAGTATACTCATCAAATTACTTCTTAATTAAGGTTTAAAAATTTCCAAGGATGTAATGCAGTACTATTTTAGCATTCAAATGACATAAACCTGTATTCAAGTTTTTTCTTTGTCTTTATTACAAATAAAAGGTTCTTCTTAAAAATGTCTTATTTTTTCGGGCCCGGTGCGGTGGCGCAAGTGGTTAAGGTCCTCACCTTGTATGCCCGGGATCCCATATGGGCGCCAGTTCTATCCCGGCAGCCCCGCTTCCCTCCCAGCTCCCTGCCTGTGGCCCGGGAAAGCAGTCGAGGACGGCCCAAAGCTTTGGGAACCTGCACCCGCATGGGAGACCCGGAAGAGGCTCCTGGCTTCAGATCGGCATAGTATCGGCCCGTTGCGCTCACTTGGGGAGTGAATCATCGGATGGAAGATCTTCCTCTCTGTCTCTCCTCTCTGTATATCCGCCTTTCCAATAAAAAAAATAATAAAAAATAAATCTTTTAAAAAATGTGAAAAAAAGTCTTATTTTTCCAAGTAAACATGTTTTAAAGTAATTCTGTGATACATGTATTAACTTATCAATTCATTTCATGCTCATTTGTGTTATTTCTCCTAATGAATGTTTCCTTATGAAGAGCTGAAAAGATTTCCAATCATTTTCTTAAAGCTTTCTTCTTCCTTCTGAAAATATTTTTTTTTTTAAATATTTTCCTACTTACAATGAAGACAGTGGGTTAAGCTACTGCTTGGAGTGCCTGCATCCTACATTAGGGAGTCTGGTTTCAGACCCTCCTGCATTTCCAAGGACAACAGAGCTTCAGGTAGTATGCATCCTGGGAAGTGGTTGGTAAGTGCTAAAACACTTGGGTCCATGCCAGCCCAGGTTGGAGACCTAAGAATAGGTCCTGGATTCTGGCTTAGGCCTAACCCAAAGTTGTAAGCAAGTGGAGTGTAAATCAGCAGAGAGGTAAAAAGCCTCTCAGGGTGTAAAAAACCCTGTCTTTTTCTCTTTTAATGCATTGTTATACCTTTCAAATAAAAAAGAATATGAACCATGAGAATCACATAACTTGCCCATATTTGAACTTACTGGAAATCAAGATGATTTCTCTAACTACCTGCCTATTGAGAAACATTTACAATTCAGTTGATGGCATTCTGTGCCTTCACTATTTGTGAATAACATAGCTCATTAAAAGACAAAGTACATTCATCCACAATAGTTACTATGTAGAGGTGGTTTTGATGGTGAAAGAGAGGATAATAAGCAACCCAACACATAATTCATACTGCTTAGCACACTTCAATATTTTGCTGATGTACATTTTCCTTTCTGCAGATGATCAGTGGGAATGAGAGAGACTGGAATCATGTTGATATAATAGCAGTGTAGCTCTTGATTCATAGTAATTAGCTATCAGGCAAAACATACTATGTTGTGATTTATGTGTGGAATGAAGCTACACACAAGAAGTTTCCCTGGGTTCATGCTATTTTAGGATTGCATATTAGAAACATACTTGTTTTGACTTTAAAATGTTGACTTTATGGAAGTAGAGATTAATGGTCACTAGGGAAGCAGGGTAAAGAGACTGGAAACAGAATGTAGTTAGATAAGAACAAATTCTAATGTATTAAAGCATATATGGTGAATATGGATTTTCATTGCAGCCTTAATAAAGTTGCTCCATTTCTTCTTAGAATCCATCTATTATTCTATCAAAAATTGTCATCAAGCATATACTCCACCAAGAAATATATAATTACAATATTTTAAAAAAGAAAATCTTAGCATGAATACTGAGTACATTCACTAATTTTCTCTGACTTTTTTGTGCTATCATATCATTGTCCCTTCTATTCTCTTTATTCCACCCCACAATTTCTAGACTCAGCCTATCCATGCCAGTTGACCTGCTTGACCACTTGGGGTCTATTCTTTCCCAGAAAGATTTATTGTACTGGTGTTCTAACAGTCCAGGTGTGTTCTGAGAGGACTGGAGACAGTTCAGAGGGAAGAGGAAAGCATATTTGTTTTTTGTTTAACAATATATAGTGTCCTTTTGAGAAGAGCCTTTTATGTGCTCCCGATGTTCCTCTGAGTTCAGGTTTTGGCAGAAACTCCTCTAGGGTTCTTAAAGACATTGGGATTTACAAGAGTTAAATGACCCTCTCAGGGTCATGAGATCATGGTTTGGGAAGCATTCCAAGCCAGTTTTAGTCTATATCTTCCAAATGCAGCTCTGAGATTCTTTCCACTAGTTCTTTCCAACATCTCTATTCTGGGATTATTATCAGTTGTGCCTGAACTTGTCTTTTGGAGTTCTTGTCATTCACTCAAGGACTTCATGAGGTGCTTTGATTATGAGAAAGGGAGACATTTTAAAAGTTATGTATGCTGAAAGCTGGGAATGTTAACAGGCTCTTAAAATAAGATGTAAGGATTTGTGAAGATACACACACACACACACACACATATATACACATGCATCTATACATGTATATAACTTATGAAGTATCTGTGCAGATATATATGTACACTCACTATATTGTATCATCTCACAGAATGATTAATGTTAGAAACTTCCACAGTAGCACATGAGAAGAATAGCAGTTGGCACGAGGGTAGTTCTGTTTCTGAAATATGCAAATTTGCTTCCACATATTCAGGATAAAGTATGAAGTTGTCATGGACTCAGCACTGGCTTATTTCATTCAGCGTAGTGCCACTGGTGAGGACAGGATACTAAAATATCTTGAAAGATATGTGAACTTTGGATTCAGACTTCACCGAACACTCTCAAATGCCGGCCGCAATGTTATTTTGTGTTCTTTTTTTTACATGTTGTTGGTTGAATGTTATGATTAGTGTCAAGTTATGCCTGTGAATATAGATGGTGTTCAAGGTATGATTCTGCAAATACTGTTGAAGTGAGGGAAGGCAGAGGGGCATATGCGGAGTGTGCAGGAGAAGGAGGGCAGTGTGGTTGATTTCAAAAACTGTACATATGGAAGGCATAAAATCTGTTCTCTTTATTAATAAAAATTAAAAACTATAACCAAAAATCCATTAAAACTCCCTCAAGAGCAATGCTGGATACTTCTTAGGTCTTTTAGTCCATGTTGGGACTTCAGATAAGGAGGGGAAATGTTCTGTTACAACAGAATTTTTTCCCAATCCACAGTGGATAAAATGTGACTAAGAGTTCATTTTTTAATCTTTAGTCTAATTTCCTGTTACAACTAAAACACTTAAGGATCCTCAACACAGTCTGGCAAGTCTTACTTCTAATGAACTCACATCTCACTAAATTATTCGCTTTATCTCCTATTAGGTAAAAATTAAGACCACTTCATTGGTTACAGACTCTTTTCTCAAGGGGCCTTCAGAGTATTGACAGACTAAGTGAGGTACAATGAAGCTATAACAAATAAACTCAAAAGAGGAAAGGACACATATAATTTACGGGACTCATAAAATTAAATCACAGGACTTCACGCTAGCAGTTAACATGTAAAGAGGTTGGAAACAATCAAACAAGTCAAAGGAACATTTCAAAGATGCATTGGCATGTTCTGAGAATAATGTGGAATTGATTGGTTTGTAGAGAGGGTGGTTAGAAGGAAGACTATGAAAAGCTTGGAGAAAGCCAAGAATCTGAAGGTTTTGTACTCACAATTAAAAACCTTTATTTGATTCTGTAGATAATATCGTGGGAAATGGGATTTTAAATCAGAGTGATGTAAGGATATTAGCTTTTTTTTTCCCCCAGAAAATGATAGCTGTATATGGATCATTGACAAAAACTAACAGTAGGGAAAACAGTCCCAAAGACAGCTGTCTCCAATCATGGAGAGTTGTTAGGAAGGAGATGCATGTTTCAGAAGATTCCGTGACGTGTAATAGTAATAGTTGCTGCTCATTCAGCCTACATTGTGAGAGAGTTTATTTAACAGAAGTTAACCTTCAGGCTGCTGAAAGACCCTCGAATCCGAGAGATTTTATCAGTCTAACAACTTGGAATCACTTAAAAATAGAGCTTAGAATTATTAGGGTTATGGCATAGATTTTTATAATATCCTTTTTACGTCTATCAAAGATCACTATAATCAGTAATTAATCATAGATCCATAACACTTTAGTTTTTAAAATAGAGAGCAGTGTCATAATGTTATTTTCTAAGTCTAGGTTGTTTGGGGATGGTTGGAATGATCCAGCCATCAGAGGAAGGAAGCTGGAACAGATCAGTGTCAAATCTTGTGGTTTTCTTAAGGCTTTGGGGGAATTTCTGGTTCGCTTTACTCACATAAGGCCTCTCTGAACAACCAGGAAAAGCTCAGATGCGTCAGCAAATGACAAAACCAAAGGGAAAGGACAGAGGCAGCCAGGAAGACTAGACAAATTTGGCTGAACTGTGATTTTGGGAGGGTCTAGATGGAATCAGGTGCCACCTGCTATGCTTCTGAATGAAAGTGGTACTGATGGAACCAGAGAATTATCGATGATTCTTACGGAGAGAGAATGAGTGCTGGAGGTGGTCCCATGCAGACTTCATTAGCTGTGTGACCTTGACACCAATGATCAACCTTCCCCAATTGCATTTTGCTTTTCTATGACAGGAGAGGTGAAAGCATCCCCGCAAAAGGTTTCCGTGAACCCTTGAACTGGAAAATCTCTAGGTCAGAAACTGTTTCCTGAGATTTTCTTTACACTGGGCTTAGTTGAAAGATACTGCTAGTAAAAGGAGAACGTGCCAAGGAATGTCAGCCAGGATGGTGGTAAGTCACAAAGAAAGTGAAAATGACGTGGACTGGACTCAGGGTTTCTGTTACATCACACACAGTCAATTCCATATGTTTGTGGAAAAAGGAAATACCATGGCCAGGCTGTGGCCTCCCAGCCACCTGAGAGTAACTCAGCTTGCTCTGCTTTGGGAAGCATCAGCTGGATACTCTGGCAAAGAGCACAGGCTATTCATTTCCTAAGGCTGCTGCCTGCATTTTCACTTAATTAAGAAGACTAACCTTTAAAAAGACATTTTTTTCCCCTTCCTTTAGCTTAGCTTACTATGATTGTAATGGAAGCTGAATGTCTGATGGGAAAGGGGGCCAATTCTTCACTGATAAGCCTGACATATTGTTCTTGTTCTTACAAAGAAATTTAATGGGCATGATTATAGATGCATAAGCCAAAAGCCCTTTCTGATAAGTCTGACCTCAAGTAGATGACTCGGTGAGAACAGTAGGAAATCAAAGCTAAACCCTAGAGGACTGCACGTCAGAGAGACTATCCCACACGCCAAGGAACTGAGAACCTATCCACACACATCCCTGTGATTAGCTCTCCTCAAAGCAAATTCATTTCTCACTGAATTCCTCAAACCTCTGGAAACAGAGCAGGAGCTTCTTCCAACTTTGTACAGTACAGCATTGTAATGCTGTTTGGAAGGAAGAGCCAGATAGACCGGTGAAAAAGGAAACGGTGACTGCAATGCTGCACGCTCTGCGCTCGCTGGTCCTCGATGGCATTGTTCTCTAAAACATCAGCGAGGACACAAGGACTGCCAACACTGGTGGAGGCTGCAAAACAACTCACCTTGGGCTTGGCTGAGTTTTATCTACAAATTCCCATGAGTTAGTCTCTGCAAAGAATGGACCACAAAGTCTTGCTTGTGCGTGTTCTTTGCTCTTTAGGATAAGGAAACATTTAGTCTGGTCGTAGTGGACCCTGTTTGTCTGAATGGATGGAGATCGTGTTAGCTGGGCTGACTACACCATGCCTATGAGTGCTGACTGAGCACATTATCCTGATTAAGTGTTTAGCATCTCCCTGTGACAACTCAGTAGGATGATAATGAACTTATGACGAATCGCCTGAGCAGAAATGAATTTTGTCTTGATTTTAGCTAATTGGTAAGTAGGTTTTTCTATAATCTCTTGTCAATAGCTTATTGGCATTCCATGCAAAATATTACTAACCCTAGGGTTGAGAGAAATTTTGAAGTCTTTGTTACCATAAAGCCCCTTTACTACTCTACCCTTTGAATAACAAAAAAGCACTGGGGCAGAGTGTGAGATTTCCACTCCTTTCTTCTGGAAACCTGTCAAGCATGCAATACAAATTGAAGCTCACAAATGGAAGGCAAATAAATCCTGGGACAAACTTCCTTCATTAGGTCCTTATGCATTATTAGACTCCCTGATTTCCTTTCTCTGCATTAGCAAAAGTAGTAATTAACATACATTTCCAAGGCATGCTTTCACTAAGTGAATGGGAAGATTTTTTTTTTTCTCATATTGGTAATCGAACAGGCTTGCTCCAGGTGTTGTTACTTTAAATGCAGAAAGCAGAATGAGCTGGGATATCCTAAGCATCGGACACTCAAAACAACTTTATTTTCTCAGCAGTCTCCATGCCACTACAATCTTGTCAATGCATTGAAAAATGAGTTCTTTGGAAATCATTTAATTTGCTATATACTTGAGTAAACTGTAGGAAGATAGTGCTGAAATCAAAATGGTTTTTGTATTCCCACTGGTACACATCGCACACCCCCAGCACACACATGCTTAGCTTCATATATATACTCTCACTTTAACATATCTAATGTGTAAAAATTTTTTAATCTTTAAACTCTCAGCACATTACATGCCTTTAGTGAAATGTGAGGCCAACAGCCATCTTTATAGTGTGCTAGTTTCTCTAATAGAAGTAGTATGACAGAATCCAACTATTTTTACTTCAGCTGGCATGGCAGTTAAATGTATTGTCACACATGATAATAACAGTCATTGAGTCTATCACAGAAGGAATAAAATGCAGCCGCAGAGAGGATGTGGAGAGGCATGCGTCCTTCATAAAGGCCTGTAGGGAGAGTCCTAAGAAGTCTTTAACTTCTATTTTTACCATGAGAGATATCCTCTGATAAGAGGTTTTTTCTGCCTTTCCTTTTTACGTGTCATTTTTTTTCCCAGATATTAGCAACAGCTGCAATGTTTTCTCCAACTGACATGATAATTCATATGGCACATTTAACACAACCTGTCAGCTTTCTGAATTCTCCCAGGGAGATGCAGATCTGTAGTCACTTCCGTACATATTATCCTAGCTGTTCTTTCTATTTCCAGATCACAAACCAGTGAAGTTAAATGAAGCTGGAAGCTATCACAGTTGTTTTGAACTAGTGACATTGGATTCCTCTCCAGGGAAGCTGTGGAATCTATTTAAATACACTTTTAGGTAAGTTTGTGAAAAAAAAAAAAAACTCTTTATTAAACACATGGGCACTTGGTAGAATGCATTACTCTGTTTACAGTAGAACATAGGCTTTTAGTATGCAGAGCAATGTGTTATGCTTATATAGCATTTTCAATGAGGGTCTGGATGATCTAAGGTGGACACACTGTAATTCTACTATAATTCTACCCTTAATCATGCATTTAGTTTCTGGATAGTGAAGAGTGATGGGAGACTGCTAAAGCTGGCTCTCCTTTCTCCTCCAGTGATGACTGCGTGTGAACCTGAGCACATACACAAGGTGGGCTGCTCTTGTGAAATCTGATTCCAGATTACATGGTCTTGGATTCTTTGTAAGCTGGAAATTTGTTACTCATTTACAAACGTAAATATATTCCATTTTCTAGCATGCTTCCCCAGCCCATTTCCTTCTGCTTTAAAAATACTAACTTGATTTCTTAATTTAATATGTGTCTCTTGGTTTCTTTGGAATGAAATCATGGTATAAGGTGACATGATAAAATGGTGATTTTCAAGTTGAGTAGAAAGACAAGAGCAGAAGGGTGTAGTCAAGGGGAGATGTAGCAAAGAAAAATGATGAAATGGAAGAGAGAAAAAAATATGATGCTGATACGGGGGTTGGATATGCTGCTTCTTCTAAAGATTTATGTGTTTATTTGAAAAGGAGAGAGAGCGAGAGCGAGAGAAAGAGAGAGAGAGAGAGAGAGAGAGTCTTCTGTTTGTTAGTTCACTTCCCAAATGGCTTTAGGGACCAAGGTTGGGCCTGGTCAAATCCAGAGACCTGGAACTCCATCTGGTTCTCTGTGAATGGCAGGGACCCAAGTACTTAAGCCACCTGCTGATGCTCTTCCAGCTGCTTAAGCAGGGAGTGGGACTGGATGCAAGCATGAAAAGAAACAGCTTAACCTCCTCAACCATGTTGAAACTAGTTCCAGTTCTGTTTATACATTGTAACAGACAGGATGATAAAACCTTGTCATGGGCCTTTCAAAGGCAAGATACCTTTGAATCTAGTACTCTTGTTGAAACGGTCCTACTTTTGTATTGTTGTATGGCATAGGTGGTTGCCTATCTTGTCATAGGCCAATGGGACAATATGATTATTGGCATAGCTATCTCTGCTCAGAGCCAGAAGAGAGTCTAACACATAGTAATAACTTAACAATTGTTTGTTTGAAATGGGTCAAAACAAACTGTTCTAGAATCGTAGAGGTGAGAAGCAGTAATTTAAAACTAAAGATTGCAGGACCTAAGGCTAATCTGCAAAACTGATCTTGACTTTAAAAGATATTTGCTGCATGTTGGTCAGGTATATTCAGAGAAATTATGCTTATTGTTCACCACCACAAATTGGATACCCAGCAGAAGACAAAGAATTTACGCAAAAAAAGGTGAGAAGGGAAGACTCCCACAGGAGTAAAAGAAAAAAGTCTATTTCTTGGAGGTGTGGTTCAATAAAATGCAGTTTCAAGGAGACAATAACAAGACAGGAGATGCTGCAAGTTTATTCAGAATTCTTACGTGACAGAAAATCTGAAATCAGACATGTAACTATAAATTGCAGAGAGAAGTCGTACAAAAAGCCAAGACAATTACAAAAATATCTATTTCTAGCTTTCATTCCTGAAATTGTGATTTAGTGGATCTCAGAATGACCTAAAATCTTAACAGGCATTATGACAAATGCTAAAATCACTGACCTGCAGTTTTGTAGGCTTTGTCCACTTATTGTTTAAATGATCAGGGTCGTCCTGTATGTCAGGGATTCAAAGGGAAAGGAGCTTATAAGAGCGTGACAGCAAGATGAGCATCATATCCAATGAAACTTAAAAAGGGCAGAGTCAAAGAGAATTATAAAATTAAAGAATCATTATTCTAAAAGAGAGTTTAAGACGGATTTTAAAGAACTCATTTTATTCCATTACAATAATATAAGAATTTAAGCAACTTGTAACTGGTGAGAGATTAAAGTACCACTCAAAATAAGAGATTTACTAAAGAATAAATTGTTAAAAATCAGTTGAACTTTTTAAGAATTTCCAAACATAAGTCAGCAAAAATCTGAAAATTATAGCCATATTTCAATGTTAGATTCTCAATATATATCTTTATTGACCAATCCGTTTTACTATTTTGCTTTATATAAGCAAGTCTATTTCATTCTACACTTGAGGTTGAATTATCTTCTCATAGATCATCCTGTTCGTCGAGTCCAGAATCAAAGATCCATACGTACACAGCTCCATTCAGACACTCAGTTTTACAGAGTGGACCCTACCAGAACAGCGTATGAAGAGATTCTGATGTAGAGTAGGCAGCAAGAAGACAGGAAAGCTCACCAAACCCAGTACACAGTGGTTCTCCCAAGACCAACACTCGTGTTGCTGTCATACTTGCAACATTACATACCCTTTTGTACTTCATCAAGTGGAAATAGTAACAACTGATAGTATCGATAGAAATACATTTGAAAATTCAGTAAATAAAGCTTTCTGAAGCCCAAGTATTTAAGACATCAGCTCTATTAAAAAAAATAGAAGACTTCAATATATATATGTTCTTCTCTATATCACATATTGTTAATTTTAAATAAATTATATAAAAGTGAATAATTTACGTATTTAGTTGTAATATGTCTCTATAAAGCTCATGTGTTTAAAATCAAAGTTATGTCAAAAGCTATGAGTGTGTAATGGCCCTTAAAGTGAAATTAGTAGTCACTGCAAATTGAAAGTTCTTATTCAGATTACCAATGAAAGATGTAATTAAGAATTTGTTTTCTCTTTTCAATATTAATAATGTAAACATTTACTGTAATTTATTACAGAGCATTTTTATGGGTTTGAGCTCATGAATGTGAAGTAAATGATAGAATTACAAAGCCACAATCTAATTTCTAAAAAAGATTTGGAGAGAGGTTCTTAGTGGATGAAACTATTAGATGAAGATTGATCGAGAACTGTTAGAAAGGCAAGATTAAAGTGTCACCAACTGTATAGGCTGATTAATCTTAGCACCATTCAGTGAAAAAAGTCATGCACAGTGTTACTTAATAAGTTTAATAAAATACTTTCTCCCAAAATATTGCAGTTTTCTTCAATAAATTGAATTCACAAAAAAGTTCCATGATCCTACTCTCAATTAAAACAGACCCAGGACTCATTATATAAAATTTATTTGCAATGCCATTTCCAACAAATCAGCTTCAAAAAGACATTTTAAAAGAAACAGGAAGTTTTAATACAGTTTGGGAAAGTAAAGTTGTCAAGAAACTACTGAAAACTTTTGCTGGTTCTGATAATAGTACTATCGTTACATGAGAAAATGTCCCTGTATGAGAGTAGTTCAAAGGGTCGTGGGAAAGTGGAAGTAAAATATGATGGTCATTGTATTTTCTATGAATCATGTGGAAATCCTCCATATTTTAGGGAAACAACCTGAGAAACCTAGGCATGAAATAAAATTCTTCCTGATAGCTGTTTTAAAGTATTCAAGCAAAAGAAGAGAGAAAAGGAAGAATAACAGAATCTCAATAATTGTGACGTCGAGGTGATGAATCTATGGCATTTTAACTTTCGGATATATCTTAATGTTTTTGGACAAAATATTTTAGCACATATTTTATTATCTCACTTGATAACTGCTGTCACATTGTATGCAATCTCCTTAGTTTTGGCTGTAAATTATTTGTTGTATACAAATAGTTTTAAAGTATGACAGAGCTGATTTAATATGCACTGTATTCATAAGTCTTCAGACTCATAATCTACCCTTAAAATCAATTTGTTTAAATTCTTTTTATTCAAAGGAAAACATGGCTTGCATGCAAACACAGAAACCCAATTATAAGTCTCCCAATTTATTAATCTGTTAAGAGAAAACAATACCTGTGTCATTTCCCGTTCCATGAAACTGTTTACCTAGTCCCACTTTCTCCTCTCCTGTCTTCCTTCTCCTCCTTTCATTTTAGATGAAATTCAGAGAAATAGCGGTAGAAAGAGAGGAGGGCTTTTTATCATCTGATTCACTTGAAACGTGCATAACACCTGCTAATAAACCAGGCCGAAGCCAGAAGCCCAGTACTCAGTGTGGGCTGCCCTGTGAGCCACCACCATTTGCCTCCGAGAGCGTACACAAAGAGTAATCAAGGATTGGAGGCGGAATACAGACTCAAACTCTAACTCTGTTACAGGATGTCAATGCTTGAAGCAACATCTTCTTTTACACATAGACTTGTTTAATTTGAAGTGCAGAGTGAGAGATTGAGAGAAAAAGAGATTTTCCAATTGCTGGTTCATTTCACAAAGGGCCTCCAGGCCCAGGTCAAGGCCTGAAATTCCATCTGGTTTTGATGTGGGTGCCAGGGACCCAAGCTCTCAGACCATCTGCTGCTGCTTTGTCAGGTATTTTAACTGGGAACTGAATGGGAAGTGAAGCTGCTAAAACTTCAGAAGGTATCTATGTGGGATGCTGGTATAGCAGGAGACTGCCTAATGCTCTGGATACAAGCCGACCCAAACCCCTGTTACATATTAATCACTGCCCTATGCACCTGATTCTGCAATGTCTTTCACTATATTACAAGGTCTGTTTATTTCATTTATGGTTCCTTTTATTCTTGGGGAAAAAAATGAAAAACCTTTGGCAGAGATAAGACAATGGACTTGTATCTTAGAATGATTGACAAAACAGATATTTGACAATCCATTTAAACTGATCTGAAATCCATTGTTGCAAATTACACAAGAGTTATTGAGAACACTAAAGCAGGTCATGCTTTTTTAACATCACATATGAGAGCTACAGTTGAGAAATAAGGCCTATGGGAAGACACTGGACAAAATTTGCTACTCTGAGTATTTTGCTGTAGCTTGAGGAGGCTACAGTAAGACAATGAATGCTGGGAGTAAATTATTGCAATGAAAATGGCATAGAACTTGTTTGGCTTGAATATGTGTCTGGATCAAGTTTAAAAATGCAAATTAGGTTTTTCACTCCCACTTCCCAACATTTCTCTGAGAAGGGTTTAAGCAAAACTATGTCTATATGCGGCAGTATGACGTAAAAGTAAAGGGGAAAGGGATTATGTTTCTTCCACAACGATATGGATCTCTACAAATAGCAGTTCAATAGTTACATAGAGTCGTTGCCTCTCTACAAAGCACAGTGAGTGCCCACTGAATGGTCCGGGCTCCCATTCCTTCTTGCCCATTTAGGACTTTGAGGAAAAAGTATTGAATCTTAAGATGAAAACAAAGAAAAATTGTATGGATTCTATGTAACTAGATAAAGACTCAGAAACCTAATCATTTTAGTACATCACATCTAAAGAAATCTCAAACATTTTTTCCTATGGTACAAAATGTGTTAATGAACAGATCTTATGGATGCTTATAGAATATAAATCAATGTTTATAGAATCAGAGAACTGGGAGAGACAGACTTAAAAATGGTATAGGCTTTACTCTGCTCCTACAGCTCTATTGTGAAATGCATAAAATTTGTTCCCCTGTATCAATAAAATAATTTTTTAAAGCAGTACAGGAAGATGGAAGATTGAAGTTGGATCCATCAGTTATAAAGGGCAGAGCCATACATTGCCCATATTGGATTTATCTTCCTATTATGGTAGTTCCTGTGCATTTGCCTCTCTATATATTCAATACAATTGTTTGAGGCATATTGCTATATTATCTGCTTGCCAGACTATAAAAAGTACTTGCTCTCATTTCCTGAAACACTGATGTGAGTAAACATGACGCCATAATAAATTTTCGTTTTGGTTTTTCTAATACAAAATATTTAAGTTAGTTGTCTCATTGTTTTTCATCAATTATATCTCCTTTATTATGTAACACTGACTTTTATGATTTTCAGGGAAACAGTTCTAACTCTTTCATTTTATTCCAGTAAATCACATCTCAATCGAGAGTAATCTTAATCATATTACCTCTTTATAATTAATTGACCAACACAAAATTCTAGTTCTTTCCTTATCAGTAGTTCCAAAAATATTAGTGATACTGGTATTTTTAATGCATTTCAGTGAAATCTCCCATGGATTCCCACTGAGTCTGTGACTATCACATTCTGCGAGCAGAAACGAGTATTTAAGTCAGTGTTCAAAAGCTGGTTGCCATCTCTTTGAGCGTTAAATCCCTGGAGAATGTTGATCCAGCGTTCAGAGTCACCATGGCTGATGCCTTGGGAAGCAGTAGACAAAACTAAGTTGGTTCTACATCTATCGTTATTTAGAATAAAATTTCTGTGCCAGCATCTCATGTTTTATTTGAACAGTATGAGGAGAATGAAGTTGATAAGGTTTTCCTCCTAGTTCTACCCTTTAGGGACTCATACCCAATCTAGTTCAAGCATCAGAAACACTGATGCACAATGCTTGTTGCATCTGAATGTCAGCCTGTTAATGAAGATGTCCACATCCCGTATTTCAGCACCAAGATTGGATTCCAAGGTTTGGTTCAAGATTTCAGCTTTCTGCTAATGCATACCCTCGAGGCTGTGCTGATGACTTAAGTAAATGGACTGCTGCTGTACACATGGACACCTGCATTCAATCCCTGGTTCGTGACTGACCTCTTTTGGGAGGCATGCAAGCATTTGGGAATTGGCCAGTGGATGCTAGGTCTCTACCTACATCTTTTTCTTCTCTACCTCCTCCAGTGATTTTAAGGTTGAAGGACAGGTAGACCTTTTCTTTACTTTAAATGTTACATATATTCCTGCATCTTCATGGGTTTCACAGGTGAAGTTCAAGGCTACCGCTTGTCTAATGTCTTCAGTCACAACATAGAACTTGCTTGCCCTTACTGATATTGCCTCATGTGAAAGATGCCAATGTCTTTCAGAATCCTTTAGAAAGGGAAGAAAACAAAGCTAAGCGAAGCAATATTCAATGATACAAAATAATTTTTACAGACCAAAAATAGCAGTATAGTATAGAGAATAGGAAAATCTAAGGCATGGTTTTGAAGTTTTGGTTTGAGATAAAGCTGATAATCACCTTATATGCTTTATCTGCTATTTTCAAAGGCAATACTCCTGTTTCCTTCTTGCACATCTCCCTGTTTACATGCTGATCTGATATTAAATAGAAAAGGTACCTTGAGATTTTTTTCTGTCTTATTTTGGAGAACTGTGTTAGTACTATTTGTGATTCCTGTAAATAATCTGACTATAAAATAGGATACAGCTAGAATTATGTAAAGTAAATTTGTCTAACTGGACATGACAAAATAATTTACTTACATTAGTCATTAAGCCTATTGGAATATAGGAATTATAGTTAACTTCCAAAAGTTTGAAAATTCAAGTCTTCTGAGGCCAGACTATGTGTGTTCAATCTCAGATTTACGTTTTTATATGGGTGCTTTGAAGAGGTCATTTATGGTATGGCGTTTTGGTATCTACAATGCCATGAAGACAACATAAAAAGAAACCTGGATGAGCTAGCATGTAGAACTGGCATTTTGCATGATGTCCTGTACATACTAAGTAAGTAGACAGTAAGCTTTGGCAGTTACTAACTTTCAAAGCAATTGTTTGTTTGCTTTCAGGTAAAGTTGGTGTTTTTTTTTTTGTGTGATTGCAACTATAGTTCAGGAAGGTTATATAAATATTGATAATCATTCAGTTTCTGCTTCTAATTTTTGTTGAATTTTAATTCACACATGAAAATTTTACCTACTTATAATAATTCAATACATTTAAGCAATGTGTAATCAACAAATAAGGTTAATTGTCATTAGTTTAATCTCAAACTTTTGTCATTTCTTTGTGTTGGAGCATTCAAAATCCTTTCTTATAGCCATTTTAATATATATGGTTGACTAGCTATAATCTGCTTTGCTGTAGAACATTAGAACTTACATTATTCTAACTATTTTAAAAACCTATCTATTTCATCTTTTTGGGGAAAAGTAGTTTGGTAATTTTACTAGTAGTGCATTCTCAATATTGGTTTATTTTGATGTATTATGGTAGGCTATATATTGATAATAAGTGACATTAATACCAGAATATAGAAGGCAAAACTTTGATTCCATTAACTTAAAACCTACATTGAAAACTGTATACCAGACTAAGCATATGTACCATTGTCCTTGACCTTGAGTTTATTTGAGCAAATGGACACATGTTTAAATATTAATCATAACAAAGTTCAAAACAATCAAAACAAGTTTAATTATAAATATAAGAATAACACCTATGACTTAAGAAGCTTAAATGGCTTCGCAAATAAATGATTTATGAACTATTTTTTGAAGCTACTTGTTTTTTTTTTTTTTTTGAGTGCCTGAATTGTATTTATTCCATAAGAAATCACTGAGGAAGATAGGACCCAGCCTGATGGCCCAGTGGCTAAATCCTTGCCTTGTAGTCACCAGGATCTCATGCAAGTTCAGGTTCATGTCCTGGCTGCTCCACTTCGCCTCCCACTCCTTTATTGTGGCCTGGGAAAGCAGTAGAGAATGGCCCAAAACTTTGGGACTCTGCACCCACACGCGAGATCCGGAACAACCTCCAGGCTCCTGGCTTCGGATCAACTCAGCTCTGGCCATTGTGGCTACTTGGGGAGTAAACCAGAGAATGGAAGATCTTTTTCTCTATAAATCTGCTTTTCCAATAAAAAGAAAATAGAATCTATTTAAAAAAGAAAGAAAAAACTGAAGAAGAGCTATGGAAAGCATGATTGTTCTGGCAGTTTAATGGTCTCAGAATATTCCATTTGCAAAATGCCAAACTACAGACCCATAGCGAAAGTCAATAAAACAAGGCTTTAAGTTGAAAATTCGTATCTGACCAGCAGTTTACAACTGAAGTAAAATGCTAACTGTGTGGATAAGTCTAAACTATCTAGTGGGTAGAATTTTACAAAGTAAAAAAAAAAAAACCACTTAATTTTTATATTTAACTCCATCTATCCAAAATATTACCATTTTGACACAATATTTCACATGAATAATTTGAATCTATTTTATCTTCCGTTTTCCTTACTGTCATCAAAATCCAGCATGTACATATATTCACAGGTGTCTCAATCTGGCCGCTATGTGCCAAGTACTTAATAGGAGGTGAGAACATTAGCTGCTCTATTGGACAGAAGAGGGCAGACCCAGATCAGGGAGAGCTCACATCCCCTGTGGAATTTTTCTATCCTATTATGTTCTAGTGATCTTTGGTGATATGCAAAAGGGTACTCAAAAGTGTCACAATTATAGTTTCACTGTATTTCTTTATGATGACTAAAAATACTTGGTCAAATTATGGGGGGATGTTAGTTGAGTTAGCACTGCTACCTGGATTGTAAGAAGATTTTTTTAAAAATTCATCTTTAATGATTAGATGGGATTTTCATTCAGTTCCTCCTGGGACAATCCAGGGAGCTAAGCTGGGACCTGTGGAGAATGCCATTACCAAACAGTATGTCCCGAATGGTGACAAGCAAAGCAGCTACAGAGGCAAATTCGGATTACTTTCTCAAGCTCAAGCTTGACCCTCGTTACTCCAAAGTGAGAAGAGGGATTATCGTGGATAAGAACAAGGAAAATTCTCAAAAGAACCATGTCAAAGAGGGTTGGTCTTTCCGTTAAGATTGAATTGTCTTCAGATTATTGTCAGGTTTCTGGTCTTTGGGAGAAGACTAACTTTTTAAACATTTAATTTTTTCGTGTGGCCAGTGCAGTGTCTCAAAGGCTAATCCTCTATCCTGTAGCACCGGCATCCCATGTGGGGACTAAAACCCACCAGTTTTAGTCCAGGCTGCTCCATTTCTGATCCAGTTCCCTGCTTGTGCCCTGAGAAATCAACAGAGGATGTCTCAGGTCCTTGGGCCCATGAACCCACAACGGAAGACATGCCTTCAAAATGACTCAGCTCTGGCTGTTTTGATGATTTGAGCCGGGAGGGAAGAGCTGGGGCAGTGAATGGAAAATCTCTGTCTCTCTGTGTAAATCCGCCTTGCAAAAAAAATTGAATAAGTCTTTTAAAAATTATTTATTTTCATGTGAAAGGAAGAATCACCGAGTGAAAAACACACATACACAAACTCCATCTTTCATAAAAGAGAGAGAGAGAGACAAGGAAGGGGAAAGTGAGGGCAGAGGGAGGGAGGTGGGCAAACCTTCCATCTGCTGGCTCAGTCTCGTAATGGCTGCCTTACTCTACAACTCCCAGATGGTCTTGATATAGACATGGGTGGGCCAAGTCTAATCCAGAAGCCATGAAATACATCTGGGTCTACAGAATGGGTACCAACAATTGACATGGTTTAGTCATTATCTATTAACTCCCTGGCACATTCACAAGAAGCTGGATGGTAAGCTGATGTGGGACTTGAGCTCAGGAATTCTCATGTGGTTGTAGACATCCCCAGTGGCAGCTTAGTTCACTGCTAGGAATGATTATCAGCCTAAGGCAACACCCCTCCCCCACTTATACTGTATACTGAATTCATGCATCCCAGTTGACTAACCCGTGCCCTGCCCCTGCCTTCATCCTTCACTTCAGTACCTGGCACATGGCTGTTAAGTACTGACATAAGGGATATCAAATCATTGTAAATGCAGATGATTGTCTTTGCCCAGAGATATGGAATAATTTGGCCCATTCTAAAAAGTGAGGAGACCAGGATGAAGTTTGTTTAAAATCTACTCTAGGGGCCGATATAAATTTCCAGACATATTTCTGAATGTTCAAAGAGACTATTTCTTGGCTTCAGTGAGTGAGAGAATTAATTATTTAAAAATAAATTGCTTCACAAATGGTGTAGCATCCTGGTGCTGAGTTGGGAAGATTACACATCCTATTTTGCATGTAATAGTTCTCATTTGTGCCTTTCCTCTTCAACATCCTGTTTAATTTTGCATCTTTCACATTTTTAAAAAATGAATAAGTTATTAGCAGTAAGTAGTTAATTAAAATAAGTCGGAATGAATTTCTTCTTCCATATTTTGCTTCTGGTTCCTGTCATAGACTTGTTGTATAAAATTTTTGAAATACATATAAATTGAATAGAAATATCACTGACTGATAATGAAATCTTAAAGGTTGATAATGACCACCCTTTGTAACATGGTCCTTCCAGACTTAATCTAACATCTCTCTTTGAGCATTAGTTAACAAGTGATGCTAATCAAAGGTTGAGTGCTAAGAAAAAAGCTAGGTCAAGCAATCAGTTCTGCTGATTTTGTCAGGCATTTGGTGCCTGAATCAGTTGTGCTGTGGGGTCCATTGTAAGACATATGAAGCAGCCCTGGGAACACATTAGCAGGTCATTACAAGTTTATATTTGTGCAAAATAGCCATTGGAAACAGAGGGTAAGAAGTTAGCAGAGACTTAGAATAGTAGTATATTGTAGTAGTTTTGCAGTATAAATCTGTAATATTCATTTTTGCCTTTTTACTTTTTTATTTTATTATTTTTTAAATTATCTTTTAATTCGATTGTTTCACAAACTGAACTTTCCCTGCTAGCCATTTGTACAACCTTATTTTTTTTTTTTTTAAGATTTATTTTATTTTAATTACAAAGTCAGATATACAGAGAGGAGGAGAGATAGAGAGGAAGTAGAACTGCCGGGATTAGAACCGGCGACCATATGGGATCCCAGTGTACTCAAGGCGAGGCCCTTAGCCACTAGGCCACGCCTATTTTTGCCTTTTTAAAAGATAGTGGTTAAGCAGCAATGATTTTTTCAAAATGAACATCCATGTATTGTGCAAAAGTAAGTGCATTTTAATTCCAAAGGATTTAATGAATGATATCAGTGGACACATGAAACGTGAGACACAAACATGCTGGACAAGCCTTTGCCTGTACTTCAAAAGCCAGTAGCATTTTAAAAAAACTGTGCAAAACAATAAATTATAGAAAGGGACGGTATGAGCATTTCCATATAAACTTTATTATACCAAATAATTAGGCTTATAAATTTCATTAATTTTTAACTTTCTCATGCACTCATAAGCAATATTAGCATATTGGCTTCCAAAAAAGGATTTGGCAAAGTTTAATGATGTAATATGAGTGTCATCTATTTCCAAACAAAATGAATTCATTTCAGTAATGATTCAATTTAATCCAATCCTTGGAATTAAAGTAATTATTCATAAATTCATGTAGTAAAAGATGAACTCATTTGAAATTATTGTTGTGGCTATTGCTAAATTCTGAACATGACATCTGAATTTTAGCTATACTTGCTTTTAAATAAAGTAAAAATATTTACCAAATTATTCAATCAACAGTGACAAAAATTTTCAATTTCTAAAATTATAGCAAAATGCATTCACTGAAAATTAATTAGCTGTTAAAACAATGGAATTATGTTTTATATACAACATTGTGAGTTTCAACTAGCACTGTGTACCTATTAAATGGGAAAATTAAGCAGCTTAAACATTTGCAGATTAGAAAAATATGATATTGACATTCCCCTATAATGTTCTTTTTAAATATTTTCCAGCTTTATTTCCTACAAAAATATGTACACATTGAAACAAAACTGTATTTTCTCAAGTTCTGAAAGTTGAAAAGTCATATTAGGTAATTTTAACATGTATTCTTCTTTAAGTGTTTCCTCTCTGAGTTTAACTTGTCCCAATCTTGCATTCATTGGTAGCTATCTGCTGAAAATTTTGCATACACATCTTCAAAATTCAGAAACACAAATATGATAAATATATCTTATAAAGTTAAAGAAAATGGAACCTGGTGTGATGAGTGGATGGCTAAGTCTTTGCCTGGCAAGTGGCGGGATCCCATATGGATGCCAGTTTCTGTCCCAGTTGCTCTGCTTTCCATTAGGCTCTCTGCTCCTGATCTGGGAAATCAGTCAAGGACGACCCAAAGCCATCTCTGCACCCACATGTGAGACCAGCAAGAGGCTCCTGGCTTCTGGCTTTGGATTGGCATATCTTCAGCCATTGTAGCTATTTGGGGAGTGAGTGAACCAGTTGATAAGAAGATTTTTCTGTCTCTCCTTTTCTGTAGATCAGGCCTTTCCAATAAAAAATGTTACATATAAATATGGATATATATATTTAGTAGGATGGGCCCAGTACTATGGCTCTATTGGTTAATCCTCCACTTTCAAGCACCAGGATCCCATGGGGACACTGGTTTGTTTCCCATGTGTTCCACTTTCCATCCAGCTCCCTGCTTGTGGCCCGAGAAAGTCATATTAGGTAATTTTAACATGTATTCTTCTTTAACATGTATTCATGTAGAAGAGGGCCCAAGTCCTTGGGGCCTGCACCCATGTATGTGACATGGAAGAGGTTCCTGGCTTAGAATTAGCTCAGCTCTGGGCAGTTGCAGCCATTTGAGGGGTGAACCAGTGGGTAGAAGATCTTTCTATCTGTTCTCCCTCTGGGCATCAGCGTTTCCACTAAAAATAAATAAATCTTAAAAAAAAAGTAAAAGAAAGTAGCTGGATACCTGAATTGTTAGCAAATTATCAGAGTTCTTGCAATGAATCATGACAGGTAATTATATGTATGTATATAATTTCTCTGCTTGATGGAAATCGTAGACTATTCCACATTCTTCTGAAATAATTGAGTTAAATCTTTTAAACCAAATTATTTGAATTTTACATTAATAAAATGCATCTTTGAAAGCTTAATGAGGTAAGATGACTATATGTCTATAATAGAACAAAATTAATGCTTAGTAAATACAATATTATTTATCTTACATAACTGACAGTTGCCGTATAAGATGCATTTTAAGAATAGTAAAAAGCTTTGTCTACGTAGTTAACAGTGTCATCTTATAAAAATGTTAGCCCAATTTAAAAATATTTAAAAATAGGATATGAGTTAAATACTTCAGGGAAAAATATTTGGATGAATATCATTTCTTCACAGTAACGAATAAAATAAATTGCTAACATAATGATTTCCAAATTTTAAGAGAAAAATAACAAGAAAGAAAACACAAACGGTATGATACTCGATATTCTATCTTTGTCCATATCTATAATTCTGTGATACATTTAAATTATGTGCTGTTCAACTTGTGACTATTACTAAAGGACTACTATACTACTGTAATAATACGGGGAAAATGGTGAGGGGGAATATAAGAAGGGTGTAAGAGAAGTGAAAATGGGTTATCCCTCTATCTAAAAAACTGTAACTTGGAAAATACTAATTTTTAAAAAGTCACAACTTGGGGGAAGGTAGAGCCCAGCACCAACTAAATTGTATCAAGAAAAAAAATTAGTAAGAAAAAAGTCACAACTCTGTGGAAGAGATTTAACTAGAAAATTGCATACATTTTAATACTACAATGTTCTAACATAGAGAAGGGAAAAATATTTATATATTTAAGTAACAGCAAATATTGACATACTTGGTTGTCAATAATTATCAGCAATTGTTGATTTTGAAAGATTATGTGCTAGGATAATAAACATGTGTTGTAAAAGGTCAGACTGGGATAAGCGGGGTAAATTGTGTGTTACAAAATAAATGTAGTTCAATAGAAATCAGAAAAGCAAAAAATATATATGTAAAATGAGTCAGAAAAATATAGAAAAATAGTATGGAACAGTGTGTATATAGTTTTTGAACAATTCAACTTATAATAGCAAATGAATTTCCCTTGATAACAACTTCTCCTAAATCTAATCCCCGTAACGTCTCAGGGATAAGACCAGCTGGAATGGTCTGCCAACGGACCCAGTGGGAAGATCCTGGTCGAGAAGGAGAGCAATGAAAGGAAATGGATGAGAGTTGGAAAACACAAACCTGGCCTATTAATTGCACTTATAATTCCAGTTCTGCTGGAGTGTGTAAGGATCCCAAGAAGACGTCAACTTACTGAGGGATATAAAAGAAGGTTTGAATTCCCAACCAGCTCTTTCTCCTTAAATGAAATCTCATGAGAACATTTTAAAATTGCTTTCACGGTGAATTTGGTCAAAAGGAGCCAAGCAAATTTGAACAAAAAGACATATGATGATTAATAAATGTCAAAGCATACAATAATTCTCCAGGAATTAAAACTGTGTGGGTTTACTGCTGGAACAAAAGAATTAATGGAAAAGAAGGAAGCACAGGATAATTTATGCAGCTCTGGCATTACCTTATGCGATCGTTTTGGCATTTCATGTTAGTGGGGAAAGAGTCAATTGTGTGACAAATAATGTTTCAAACAACGACAATTAATGTTTCAAACTGCTGTAGCTATGAAAAACAAGGAATTAGAACCATATTTCAAACCACAAATTCTCTTTGGATGAAAAAATAAAGCCATGGATTGATCAAAGATCTAAATTTCCACATCTTGAAAGAAATTATACAAAAGAATGTCTTGTTGTAATTGCTGTACCATGGTATGCACATCTCTGTTCCCCACCCCTCGTATGGTGAAACCCAAACTTCAATGAGACTGCGTTTGGAAGTGTGGGCTTTTGGAGGTAAACAAGGTCTCATGGTAGTATCCTAGGAGAGGAAGAACCAGCACCTCTCCGTATACATGCAGGTCAAGGCCATGTGAGAATCTGCTCATGAGGAACTGCGAGCAGATCCCTCAAAATGCTCCAGCTCTGCTGACACCCCGATTTCTGAAGTCTGCATGCAGAGTAGTAAGAAAGTAAATAACTTTCTTTTTTCAGTCTGTGTTATTTTTTTAAGGTAGTACAAGATGATTGATATACTAATCCTAAAATAAAGGTCCTTCAAAGGATATCATAAGAACTGGAAATATGAAATTAGAAAGTGTTGTAGATTTGATTATAAGGAAGTATAAAACTTTTATTTCATTAGAACTATTGTATATTGGGGAAAAAAGAAGCAACAACTTTTTGGAAAAATGTGTTTGTCTTCTAAATTAACATGTGAACCTCTAAAGTCGATATAAAATATAGCAGAAAATAGTTAATACAAATATTTTCGCCCTTAAATGAGGAGAAGTATAAGTAGATGCTCAATCTCATTAATGATAGAAATATTACAAAAATAATTTCAAGATGATATTTTACTCTTATGGAATTTTGTTATTGAAGATGAATGAATGAATGAATGAAGTGTTGGTTTGAATTGAGCAAGATATCATCCTTGCATTTTAAAGATTGGGATTTATATAAATTAATACAGTACTTTTTAAAGGCATATTGGTGATATCTGTTGGTATTTAAATGGAATATTTCACCTTTATTGAAGTATGACTCTTCGGGTTTTAATGCATGCTGTCAGTGTGACAAACACACTTATTGTAGCATGATTTCCAGGATAAAAACATGAAACAATCTAAACTTCCATCAAATACGTGTATATGTGAACCACTCTGTACTGGCAAAAACAATAAGATTTTAATGTATTTTTATACATAATGGGAAAATTCAATAGATTGTTGCACATGAAAGTTACAAAAGTAGAATATATCCTTTAAGTGTGTTTAAAATTGTGTGTGTTAGTGTTTTAATGATGTTTATACCCCATAGAAAAAAAATAGAATCTTTTCCTCTTTTATTCTCCATTGCCCAGTTTTATTACAATGACTATTAATATAATTTAAACAAGTAGAAATAGTACTTACTCGGCGAAAGTTATAGTGAAAATAAAAAAGTAATATTAGTAGCATTATAAAATCATTCTCTTTTGAAAATAATTCAAATACTAGGAACTGTAAGCTTACTCATTACTTGTTTCCAAATTACGATAACTGCTTTTTAAATTATGTTGTGTTATATAAGTTGTGCTGAACAATGAATGTTAAAGCTGTGATTCCTGGGAACCAGTTGTTCCTAACACGTTACCTAGTGGCAGGTCAGGTCACCACGCTAGGACACAGGATCATTTTGGTAAGTTCCTCTCCATCTCGGGCTTCCGTTTCACAGACTCCTGTCTCACTTCACACCTTCATTTCTTGTGCGGTTTACTTGACTGAATGAAGTCACAGATGAGCTTTCTTCTTAGATCTGGTTTTGGGAGTCTATGTCACCGTTCAAAAAAAGATGAAATATTCAGAGATCATCAGGTCTTCAGAAAATATTTTAAAAGCTTAGCATGGTTAGCATATTGATGTGCCTGAAGGACCTGGTCTCTGCCTGCCTCTCTGTGTTATTGGCTCAAAGATGGAAGCTAAAGATAGGAAAGACATCAGCTCAAATGTAGAAATTCGGAGACACAGCCCGTCAGTGTGGTACTGGAGAGAGACGGGAGATGGAAGACAGACTGCTGTTCCCTGTTTTTCTCAGTCATCATCATGGAGAGTGATAGGAAACTAGAGAACAAAGGTACCATTTGAGGCAATATCTAAGATGCCTTGCCCAAAAAATAACTCTGGGACATAGAACGGAGTGGGAAAGAAGAGCTGGTAGATATAGGGCAGTATAAGAAAAATAACCCTGAGCCACAATAATACCCAAATGGTGTCAATCATCTATGTGTTTTACACACTGTTTTTCTTTTGAAACACACCCCTACATTTTATTAATTTCTTTCAAAATTGAATTTAACCAGTCTTTTAAACTGTTAAGATCAGGACCAGCCTGCCAATCCCAGTTATAGTTCTGGGCCTCAGTGAATTATTGTTACTATTTCATGCCTGCAACAGAACATGCTTCCCTGAACAGATGACATAACTATGAAATAAGAGAATTGTATAGAATATTACAGATGATCTCAAAATTAAAACTGCAACTAAATATGGTTATTTATATGTAGATTAAAATATCAATGGATTTACACATACTCTTCCTTAGGGCATTTTTATTAAATACCTTATGTTTTTTCCCATGTCAAGTATAAGCAGAATCTTCACCATCTTCAACACCATCTTTGTGTTGCATTCTATTGTGCTGATGAGCTTAAACCTGCTGTCATAGTTTTCTACTGATGATCATCTAAATCAGATGTAAATTTCAGTGCTTCCTCTCCATAAATGATCTTACAATCACCAATCTGGCCTATGTGACTTTGCTTTGATGACATCTGATTTTATGAAAAATAATTGGGAGATAGTTATTGATTTATGGTTTTGTTACATGAATAAAGAATAGGTAATGTATCTAATTACAATAGAGGCAGGGAAATGCAATTTATTCTATCTTTAAATTTTCTTGTTTTTGCTTTTGCTTTTTCTTTCTTGCTTTCCTCCTTTTTCTGTCTGGAGTTGCTGCTCTACCATGAGCGTTTCACCACGTTGCGGTGTAATGTCTTTTGGAACTAAGCAGTAAGGGGCAGCATCAAAGATACTGATGATGGTCACTAAGTGATTGCTCCGTGTTTTCCCCCCTTCTAAATACAGACAGCAGGTCCTTTAAAGGATAAGAAATAAGGACATGATTAGAGAAAACTTTCCATGGACTCTCTTCTTATCAGCCACACGTTATCTGTTAGCTATTTATACTTTTACCCATTACAGCACAAGAAGCTCCAGCCTGGGAAAATGAATTCTTTACAATGCATCTGAGGCTCATTTCAACCGGATTTGATATATATATATAGAAATGTGGTCAGAGAATCGGGAAAAGGCAAGTTATTCTCTTTAGACGATGAGGTTTCACCTTCATTGACACAGGAAAAGAACTCATGGTTAATTTGGGCCTAATAAGAAGAAGACTTTAAAAAAAAAAATGTGTTTCACACTTGATCTTAGCCATAGGACTAAGAATCAATCCAGGTAAGTTTTAATACAATAGTTGGCTTTCGTTACCTGAGAAGGTTCTCTATTCTCTTCACCTCTGTTGCCATATTTACGAGGGAAAAGTAAGAAAGAAAAAAGGGTGATGAACAAAATCCCTGAGGAAGATTTGTAAGTGACTGGAATTATTTTGTTATGAAGGGCTTGTCTATATTGTTATTTCTGCTTTCCCTTTTCATTTTCTAAAATCCAAATATAATATTTACAAAGGACTGATAAAAAGTATACAGAATAATTATTTTGTCTTTCCCATGTAAATGCCTTTCAGCAGATCGCACAATCCAATTTAAGATAATGAGAAAAAAATTTTAATAGAAATTTTCTCTTTGATTTAGAAGCTGAAGATATAAAGAATATTGTACCCCCTTCATCCATAAGAAATATTCTTTGCTTCAAATTGCTCAGTGGCTTACTAAATGTCTATTTGCCTATACGCATATAAAATATAATGGTATATTATATTCAAGTAATCATTAAAGCTTTATAAGCAAGAACCAATCCATCATATACATATATAGATCCTTAATATACATATAAAGAGAAATATTGGAGTGCCGCAAAAATTTGTAGAAAGCAGAATTAAATTAGATATATTCTGGTACAAAGTGTTTTTGAAATCCATGATTAGAAGCCAGCTGCTGTGGTATAGCAGGTGGGGGCTGGCACCACATAGAGATGCCAGTTCAAGTCCCAGCTGCTCCCCTTCCAATCCAGCTCCCTGATAACGCAGACAGTAATGTAGCAGAAGATGACTCTACTCCCTGGGCCTCTGTACCCAGGTGAGAGACCTGGAAGAAACTCTGGCTCCTGGCTTTGGATCAGCCTAGCTCTGACTGTTATGGCCCTCTGGGGAGTGAACCAGCAGATGGAAGATTCTGTCTTGCTTCTCTCTATAATTCTGCCATGTATGTAAAAATAAATACATTTTAAAAATGAAATCTATGAGTAATGTTTTTCACGCATTATATAAATATTTTTTTTCCCTTTATTTAAGAGGGAGAGAAGGATGGAGAGAGAGGGGAGAGCTAGTGAGAGGGTGTGTGTAAAGAAAGAAAAAAAAACGAACAAGAGAAAGAAAGAAGCACTCCCATTCTCTGGGTCAGTCCCCAAATGGCCTAAAGTGCCTGGTCTCAGCTAACTTTTGGGCTATGAGACAAGAACGTCTTGTTTTCTTGTGGGCAGCAAGTATCCAATTTCTCGAGCTGTTACTACTACCTCCCTCGGTTTGCATCAGCAGGAATCAGTATAGAACCAAGGCATTGTGATATATCATGTAAGCATGCTAACTTGTGTCTTTTTAAAAATATGTATTTATTTTTATTGGAATTGTACATATACAGAGATGAGGAGAGAAAAAAAGAGAAAGATCTTACATCTGCTGGTTCACTCCCCCAAAGGCTGCAAAGGCCAGAGTTGAGCCAACCCGAAGTTAGGAATCTGGAGCTTCTTTGCAGGTCTCCCTTGTGGGTACAGAGATGGGCCCAAGCACTTGGAGGGTCCTCCGCTGCTTTCCCAGATCATAAGCAGGGAGCTGGATTGGAAGTGGAGGAGCTGAGACATGAACTGACACCTGTATGAATGCCAGTGCCACAGGAGGAAGACGAACGAGAACTCCGCTGTGTGGTCCCTAATTTATGCCTTATCTGTCAAATTAGATGCCAGCCTCAAGAATAGTGTCTTCAAACCATGCATTTCAATGAACTGTGCAAAATATCTCCGTGTATGTCATTTGAAAGTAACTAGTTGTGTGCTTTATTTCTCCTTTGGGCCTTGTGATTTTTCAAGCCGTGCAGGCAGATATAGAGGTAACACTGATGGAAGTGCTCCATTGAACCAATCTTTCATAGCTAGCTACTTGTATCTAAGTTCTGGAAAGTTCTATGAATGATCCATTGTTTTATAAACTACATGAGCATACTTGTTTCTAAGGATAGGGTTGCCTCCTAGCACAGTATGATAAATGAAGTTTAGAGCAAATTAAATGTATCCCTTTGACCCTCAATAGATGTAGTTGTAATAACAAATATGTCAAAATATACACAAAAGTAAGAAGTAATATATTAATTGTGACTTTTGATCTATTTCAAGGTGTCATAAGTTGAATTTTCATATTTTAAATAAAAAAGATGAACGCATTTTGAGGTACATCATTTTGAGAGCTGTATAGCAATTAGGAAAATGTGCATTGGCTCCTGGTTAGAAGTACACGTAGAGAGATTAGCAGTCAGCATTTAAATGGCTGTCATAATGCATGTGGTGATGAAAAACATGCATTGATTTAATCACCACATCCTAGTTCTCATACATTTATCTCTAGGCTCTGTGATTAAGTCAGGAACCACAAACTGATAGCCAATAGCCATTGGTTTTTCTGAATTATTACTTGAGCTATTCTACTTTAATTAGTATTTTCCCAACATGGATGCCACAAACACTGGGATCTTCCTGAGGGTGGAAATACCCATTCTTTACCCGGGGAATAAAAGGCAGTTACAAAGAAGAATGGGAAAAGGAAAAACAGCCAGCCCATGCTTGGAGAGGCACTGAAGTTTGACTCAGTCTCCTTTGAAGAATGACAGGGTTTCCCCTCAGGGGAGAATTCCATTTTCATTTTGAACACCACTTAAAAAAAAAGAAAAGCTTGAAATATTAAGTCTTTGCCCAATATGTAGAGAATAAAAAAAAGAATAGTAGGAGACAAAAAGTTACTTGTTCTGCCAAAACCAGGATAGCTGGCAAATTTTATGTTGGAGGTCAAAAAGTAAAGACTTGGAGCTGGTTTGAATAAGGGATATAAAACCATCATTTTTGATCTGGCTACACTAGGATGTAACAAAGGCTATCAAATTAAAATTTGTTGCTTGGTTTTATTTCCCAAAGAGTCTGTTTTCCTTGTCTGAGTGGAATCTGTAAGATAACATTTTTATAAAGCCTGCAAGAGATTCCATGGTTGACTGGGAGAGTCATTGCAGCAAAGGTGATCAGCTTCCAGGATGTGAGTTATGGAAGACAATAGAAAATGATGACTTCTCTCGAGTAGAAATATGGCTTGGACGATATTCCGTCTTAAGTTATTTGCCCTCCTGTCTGCTTACCAAGTGCTAATATCCCATCCTTATGAATGGTGTCACGTGCAATGATCTTGTTCTGATGAAGTTTTGGGGAATGGAAATCAAGGTCCATTCCTGGTTAGATGAAGAGTGTGATGGCTGGAGATGAAGCAAGAATTGGCAAGGACGAGTCATGAGAAACCAGAGCTAACCGGAGGAAACTATAGCTCTTGTTGTGCAGCTGCTATCTGGTTAGGGTTATGGGTTTCCCTATGTGTGTGAAAAGTGGTTTCAGGACTCCTATTGTTACGTGCACACAAACCTCAATATTTAGAACCATGAGAAAATTGGATTGTGCTGGATATGTGAATTCTCTTGATTGTGTTCATAGTAAGACATTTCGTTATGTATGATTTCATTAAGTATAATTCATATACTTGGTCATTAAATATTGCACTTTTTGTGTCTCAATTGTATATCAATAAAACTGCTACTGAAAAAGAGCCAATATGAATCTAATAAAAATTTTATCTACCTCTTTGCTGAGGTCAGCAATCAGCTAGAATAATCTTGTTTATGCCCAGACTATTGCTCTTTTAACATGTGTGATCTTCAGTACAATAGTTCTCCTGTCTTTTTTTTAACCTCTCACATAGGAATAAATAACCAATTGAAAAAAATAAATTGAGACTCTCTCAATATGGCTCCAAGTAAGTATCAAATGAGAGATTTTGAATACAGACTGTAGGGCCTGGTGCAATCCAGCACCCTAGTGGCTGCATCCTCACTGTGCATATACTAGGATCCCCTATCGGTGGCAGTTCATGCTCTAAATGCTCTGCTTCCAATCCAAATCCCTGCTTGTGGCCTGGGAGGGTAGTGGAGGGTAGCCCAGAGTTGGGACCCTGCACCCATGTGGGAGACCAGGGGGAAGCTCCTGGTTCCTGCCTTCATATTGGCTCAGCTCCTGCTTTTGTGGCCACTTCGGGAATGGACCAATGAATGAGTGATTCTTTTGTCTTTCCTTTACTCTGCCTTTCCAATAAACAAACAACAATAAATCTTAGAAAATGCAGACTATGTAACTGTTGATTTTCTCAAACCAATAGAGCCTGCTGAGTCAGAATCTTCTGGGTGGGGCCACAGTTAATTACTTTTAATAAAATATTCCATAATTTAATGTACATTAGTGTACATTCAGGCTTAGAAATACCTTTTTTTTCATATCACTTTGGTGAAAAAAAAGCAAAAGAATAACAGCAGAAAGAAAGGGGATTGTGGAAACTGAGATGGAGAGGATGTTAGAATAGGGAAAATTGTAGGAGAATAATGAGAAAGAATGAGAGGGATAAACTTTGACAGGAGAACACATTAAGCATTGCATCAAGCAGGTGTCAACTGTGATTTGTAACAGTCTAGAAGAAAGGAACCAGGAGAAGTGCGTTTCCTGGTCCACAGGGGCTTCAATTACTCTTTCACTTGTCATTTGCAAACTGCAAGTAAACTCATTGTAATGAGACTTTGCATAAATGTCTCCTATGTGGAAAAGCAATGCTGTGTGTGGCCCTTCCCTCCATTTTCCAGTGGGAGAGTTGAACACCATGGAGGGACAAGGCTCTATTTGACAGGCATTGGCTTTTAGTTGCGGTTCCATTACATTCCAATTCCAGGGCTTTTAATGAAACTTTTTCTTACATTTGCTCCCCCCAAATAGGCACACCTTTAATAGGAATATAAAAAGTAGAAAAGCAGAAACATTACAAATGCATATGACTAAAAATGCCATCTATTATCACTGGGTTCTGCGGGGATGATAGTAATAGCTGTCACTTCGAGTCTTATTGAACGCAATCTGGTTAACTATTCCATAAAAAAGTAATGGGAAATAGAAAAGATATTTTTAGGTATAAAATATATGATACATGAAACTGCTGAGAGTAAATGTCAGGAAGAGGAAATAAATATAAGCTAAGCTAAAATTAATTTTTTTAAATATTAGGGGCCTCAAATACAAGACATAAAATGAACTCAGTTTAACTCTGACATTGGTTTCTACATTTGCAAGTTTTATTCCTTCTCCTTCTGAAACGCTATCTAGAGGTTTGATGGTGTTATTTCAACATTTTGTTTATTTCTGTAAAGCAAGACCCTCCATCTTCAGGGTCTCATGGCATCTGGGACAATGCAATAGTTTATACTTTCCTCATCCGTGAAAATGGACAACATATCTACCATGGAAGAGCTGAGTGAATTGATAAGCATAAAGTATTTAGAACAATATCTGACTCATTGTAATTACTAAACATGACTTGTTGGGATTGTTATGAAGATTCTTTTCCAGTTTTTAAATTCCATGTGCTATTTTCACTAGTATGCCTCCATTTTTTTTTTACTGTTATATTGATTACATTGTAGCAACACATCTTAAGTGGTATGTGTATAAATGTGTGTGTGTGTGTGTGTGTGTGTGTGTGCGCACGCGCACGTGTGTGTGTGTGCATCTAGCACTTTTGGTCAAGGATAATCCTAGTATCAACAGTTTTTTTGTCCCAAATGTGTCCTGGCTCACCATGACCAAAAAAAAAAAAAAAAATTAACTAGAAATTCCATTAAGTTCTTCAGTATGAAAGAGAGGATATTGAAAAAAATGACTTGATAAGGGCATACATATAATGTATTACTAACAAAAATATTGCTACCTCCGATAAGGTTGATATATCACAGTATGAGAGAGAAAAAGAGCGAATGAGCACAAAAGAGCAAAGCTTTCTATTCACATCAACCAAAGCATCCACACCAGCAAAACTAAGATAACGAGAGATACAAACCAACCAGTGTTGTCTCTCCGGGAGGTAGGATTTCTTTGGACATTCTCCTGTCCTTTCCCATGTTTATGTCTTCCCTGCCCTTTACCGACATCCTTCAAAACCACCACCTTCAACAGCAGTATCTTACTTTCTGTCGTACGTACAGCACACAGAGACTCTTCTTTTTGTGGTCTGTTGGCATCTCATACATACTGTGGCCTTTCTCCTAAATAATTGACTTGCTTTTGGATGAGGGGATGCAATATATTTGTGTTAAATTTGTTTGTAATATACTTGATATTTGTTCCAATTACAAGCATTTTGTCTATGAATAATATGCATTGTTTTCAGATAATGTATGACTTGTCTTTCTCTATTTTGTCTTAAAAAAATCTTTCTATTAAACTTGATAGTCCACCTCCCTATAGTGCTAATTAGAAAAAATAAATTTAAGTAATGCATTCATCTCAGAGGCATAATGAAAGGGAGGGAACATATACTTTTCAAGGAGTGATTGAAAATATACTCAAAATTTACTGTGTTTTCTTTTTTAAAAATGTGCTGTTTACTCCACTAAAAATGGTAGACCTAAGTATGTGGTTTATTTTGGTATCACTACTTTTAATGTCACCATATTAATTATAAGACAAAAACTCAGTATCTTTTGTGAAACAATATGAAACTTCTCTGCAAAGCATCCAGTGAAAGCAGACTTTGGTATTTGAAAAAAAAAAATCAACAAAAGCACATTGTGCACCTTAATTTTGGCATGAATGTCAGGATCCATTTCCAACATGAATTTACTACTATTATTTTTGTTATTATTATTATGCAGTATTTTTTTCAGTTTACTCACTGTGTCCCACTACCTGACAATGAACAAGTTCAGAATCTGTATGCTAGATCTATTTGCTTATTCTTTCCATCTGGGTATCCTATAGTATTTCCTACTGATCAGAAATCCTTTCACCTTTAACTATTAGGATTCAGAACCTTTCTTTGCCTTTAGAGAGCCTAGCAAGAGAGTGCGAGGGTGAGCAAATGAATGGATATTACCCAAAGAAAAGACTCATGACCCAAGAATGTAGAGCTGAAGGTCCATTTCAACTGTGCGATCGTTTGTATTCTTACACTCTCCACATGGAAAGGTGCTTATGCAGAACGTTACCTGTCTGTTGCACACATACTTGATCTTGCAATTCAGACTGCCTTACTTATGAAATTTCATAGGCTCATGTTTTATGATTATGTTTTTCATGTAGTTGGATTTTGAAACTGTTATTAAATACCTTTGCTTCTGTGCTGTCCAAGCTTACTTTATAAATAGTCATATGACTAATGTTTTAAACTACTTATTTGTTTATAAACTCAAGCAACAAATACATGGAAGCCTTGGCGGTATATGTTCATTATATAGTTGATGTCAGCCCATGAGAGAAGAAATTCTGACTTAATCTATCTTGCATTCTGTAACTACAGAAAGTAGTAGAGTAAAAATAAATGATAGCTGTAGGAGCAAGCATCTAACCAACCTGTTAAGGTATTTGCTAAGACTCCTGTGTACCATATTTGCGTGTCTCCTGTGATACTCAGCTCCAGTTCTAGACTCCAATTTCCTGCTAATGCTAAGTAATAGCTCAAGTCAATGGATTTCTGACAGTCACACAGGACACACAGACAGTTGGAGCTCCTAATCCCGGGTGTGACTCCAGCCCAGCTTTAGCCATTCAGCTGGAAATCTTGGTATCTGAATCTCTTTCTGCACCTCAACTACATAAAAAATTAACATCAATAGTAACAGTGAAGACATTTACCTCACTTGATCTCCAGTGAAATTTATTTTGTCAAGTAATAAAAGTTATATGGCTGATCATACTAATGTAATTGATGCTTAGATTTTATATGATTTAGTATTATATATGAGGAGACCTCAGCTCCTACTCAGTATGTGCTATGGCACATCCAAATCCTGTCCATCTATCTTCAACAAAACTTATCTTCTGGTAGCCTTTGGATTCTTTTCTAGAAAGGGGCTCATCATTTATAAACCCTATATGCACTTTTTAAATAAGCTGTTAGGAAAAATAATGCTATTTTCACATAAGGTATTTTCAAAGCCTGTGCATTAGAAGTCCAAATTCTTTTCCTGGTCGTACTAATTAGTGTAGTTTACGGGAACGTACCACTGAGAGATCTTTATAGGATGTTGTATATATAGATGGAGGCTCTAACATGTATTTTATCTCAAAATGTTCTTGTTGACAAGGAGAGTGATTTCAGGCTTAAATACATGAAATGACAGAGGTGTTAAATTGAGCGCTGTATGAAATTGTAGTAGATTTCATTGAATATTCACTTTGTTGCTCTTGTCAAAACCATGCCAAAAATTATCCATCAAGCCAAAATTAGCTAGCACTTGACCCAGCACTTTTAACCACACAGCAGTGTACCCACCCACACAGTTCCCCACAAGAGGACATTCAGAATTATCCTGATATTTACACATTCTTTTTTTTTTTTACTTTCTTGTGTCTTGGCAACATAATTTATTCACAAAACTATGTATCAAGGACAAGGATCCTAGCTGGATTTTGAATATCAGAATGATATATTTGACAAAATAAAATAGGTAAGATATGTGGTTAGGTAAGGGACAGTCTTCCACACTTATTATTTATTCATTATATGAAAAAATTACTTTGCTTGAGATGGTTATAACTTCTCATGACAAAAAAACCCTAAATGTTGGTATAAGAACTAAATTTTATAAGGTGAGGAGTTTCTGTGCGTAGAGTTGGTACTCACCCAGCTTCTATTTCTCATTTGTACATTCATATCACATTTTTTGCTATCCAAGCCAGTAGTTTTGCATTAATATCATCCATACTGCAATATAATATTTAGGATTTCACTACCAGGTAATATGCCAAGATTTCAAAGTGTTCAGAGAATTTTTTTTTAATTGGAAAGGCAGATATAAAGAGAGGAAGGGAGACAGAGAGGAAGATCTTCCATCCAACGGTTCACTCCCCAAGCGGCCACAACAGCTGGAGCTGAGCCAATTCAAAGCCAGAACAGGGAACTTCTTTCTGGGTCTCCCACGCAGGTGCAGGGCCCTTTGGTCTTTGGCTGCTTTCCCAGGCCACAAGCAGGGAGCTGGATGGGAAGCAGGGCCACCGGGATTAGAACCAGTGCACATAGAGGACCTTGGCACGTGGAAGGCGAGGACTTCAACTGGTACACTATCACGCCAGTCCCAAAATTTTAAATCATAATAGATTTTCTATTTTTTCAAAATCTTATTTATTTATTTGTTTGAAAGTTAGACTATCAGAGAAAGAGTTGAAGAAAGTCAGGGATATCTCCTACTAATTAGTTCACTGCCCAAATGCTCAAAACACTAGGGTCAGGCTAGGAATTCCATCAAGGTTTTCCGTGTAGATGGTAGGGATCCATTTATTCGGGCCAATATCTATTGCATTCTCGGGTGCATTATCAGGAAACTTGATAAGAACTGAAGTAGTTAGGACTCAACTGTGATATGAGATGCATGCATTGCAAGCAATAATTTAGCCTACTGTACCTCAGTGTTCACCCTTGCATTATCATTTAATTTCACTTCTCTACAGATGTTTAAGTCCCCTCAAAATGCAGCAGTAGAATTTAAATAGTAGAAAATGTTCTACTCTATAAAAATTTCACGAAACACTCTTTGTGGTATCAAGTGATTCCGAAATTGATGAAAGTACAACATTAATAAGACCCTTATAGGTACACACACTCAAACCCAAATCCATTTTACACACAGACGCATATACACGTTAACAGACAATAATAATTCAGTTGCCTTTTCCAAAAAAAATATTTTTGAAAGGAGCAAAAATAAAGACAGTGATATTTGTCGAGAAAAATATGAAATTTGCATGAAACTTTTCAAGAGGCAAATCCAAGAACTGTTACCACGGAAAACTACTTCACTGCTTAAAGGATTCGATCTAAGCTCAGCCAAGAAAAAAATGAAAGTAAGTGCGAAAACATGGGCTTGAAAGAAAGCCCATGAGATAAAGAATGTTTCCATTTTTAATTTAATATTTAAGCAAAAGCTATATCCTATTCACAATCCTAACATGATGAGACTAAAATAATTTCTCAGGCAGCAGAGAGATTCTGCCAATTGTGGTATTCCATTTATATGTAACTCAGCTGAGAAATGCATTAGCCACAGAGTGATAGAACTTAGTTTGGTACAGTGTCCTGGTTGTCTTCATACAAATCCCACATACCACTGGAGAAGCCTCTCCATTGGGTCATCCGTACTGCTCATACTAGCTCTATACTTGCAAGTCCTTGTTCCACAGTGTAGCAGAAGGAACTTGTATAAAACAAAGAAACTCAGCATACTTAGAATGTTTTACTTTAAATAAAAACACATTTCAACATCTAAATGCCTCGTGTTAAAGCTTCCCCATTCTCACGAATACACCTCTTGCTGATTTCCTCCATCTGTGACTCCCGACATTTGCCATGACACTCTCTTGAATGTGTTCACAACTCCTGTCATGCTTGCATGATTCGTTGATGCGTTTGGAAACCCTGACGTCTGCTTGTGCGTCTGCATTGCTCGTGTTCCAATGTTTATGTCCTAAACAGTCCAAATGTCCTCCTAACCATCCTAGATACCTACAGTTTTTCTCTAAGTATCATAAAAGTTAAAAGGAAAAAAAATGTTTGCTATCTTGCATTGATCTTGACAGATATTTAGTTACAAGAGCACTGGGCTGGGAAACCCAAATATCTGATGTTGCCTGTCACTGCTACAGGAGCTTGCACCATCTGCCTCCCTGGACCTGATCCTCATAAGCGAAGTGATTATGCCCATTCTGTAGGATGCTTACAAGGTCTGAAAATAATGCATATTGAATCCCTGTGAGGATGAGGGGACCTGAATTGGAGCACTTTTGGGATGCCAGCACTGTAGGCCACAGGCTAAGTGACAGTGTTTTTTGGTGAAAACAAGCAAAACAACAACAGCAGCAACTTTAATTTCTATCTTTCTTCTCTTCTTCACATTAGCAGTGCAAAGGATAAAAAGACCCTTTTCTCTGCTATTTTAGTGATTTTCTGGAGGTAATTTTAAACAGTAACAGAAGTGATCTGATTTTCTAATTCCATCACTCAGTGTTGTTCCCAGTGTTCTTGCTGTAGAATGACAAGGAATTTTCTAGGCTTATTTATTTGCTGACATTCTTGGGCCTTTGTCTTTTTCACCTGTCTATATTGAATTGTTTCATGCCTGATTAGTTGAATGAATACTAACTTGGAGATCATCTTCGAGTTAGACAACGCTAGTGGAGTATTTCCCCTGCTTGACTATTTAGGGGCACCCATGGCTGCATTCCTCCATGCTTCTATATTTACTACACTTCCTCTGTGGGCAAACCTTAGAAGATTGTTCCATCTGTGGTCTTTATTGAGTCAGCATCTGTGACCCCATGTGGATATCGAGTCTTCACCATTATACTGGAAAAAGTCAATGCTTAATAAACCCAAACAAATGAATTAAACATAAACCTTTATATTTCAAAAAAAATTAGTGCATTTTGTTTTATGTGTGTTTTATATTTTTCTTATTTTTTCTTTTGTATTATTATTATTTTCTATGATATGGTTTTGTAGGTTTAGGAATTCCTCCCTATACCTCCCCTTTCTCTCTTCCTTTTTCCCCCTCCTCATTCTCTCCCATATGTTTACAGTACTATAGTGCTTCAGCAACAGTCATAAGTCCAATGTTCTGCCTTATTGTAAAAATATTCAGAAAAAACAAGTGTCTCATTAAATAGTGCCTAAATATACATTGTAATTCATGATACAATATTCTTGGGCCATTTGTAAAATCTAAACGTTTTCCTAAAAGATCTTAAGAAAAGAGCAAATTTATAGTTGTATTTTGGGTGGCATTGAATGAGCTTGGGAAGATCTTCTGAAAACTGGCTTTGGTCTAGTCATCTGCTGATCAAGTTTGGATAAGTTATGCTTGGCTTTTAAGTCCTCTTTTGATACGCTAAGATTCTCTTCTTTGGCTTTCAACCTTAAAGTTTGGAACTATTTTATCTTATTCTACTTTGAATATTTCTTCTCATTTCATAGCTCATTCTCATTTCCAGAACAAGAAAGAGCATATTTCAAATGCAAACCCCAACTCGTTGGCTCAGGTATTGCATTGCTTAGGGTGAGATGGTTTAGCCTATCAAGTTTATTTAGCTCACCTGAACACATGCACACACACGTATGTACACACACACACACCCTCTTTATGCTTAGGAAGACAGAGTAAGCCTCATGCACTGCAAATAAAAACCTTTAGATTCCAAACTGCTCTAATTAAATGTTTGTTTCTGTTGACATAGCAAACACTGATCCATGAAGACATTCATTAGCGATTCCTTGACTTTTATGAAACGGTGGTATTCTCATTCTGTTCGAAAATGAAACACTTAAATAATTCCTGTTTTACTCTACCATTAGGTCAAGCTGTATTAATGTTGTCGTTGTATCCTTCCTACCTAATAGTAAGACTAGTGATGTTTGTGCAGAAAAGGTAGCAAGATTTGCAAATTGTCTTAGAATTTATCAAATCATAATTCTAAAGATGACTCTATAATTTGACACTGACTATATGTCCACTGGTAATACATATTTTATGTAACACATTTAAATAATAGTTTCTGGAACTTAAAGTAATTGTGTTAAGTGAAATAAACATGATAAGGGAAGTGAAGTGTCACATGAAGGCACTCCTATGCGGAGTCTAAAAAAAGATGATCTCAGAGAAGTTAAAAATATCATAGTGGCTACCAGAGACTGGGGAAGGAAGTGGCGTGAAAGTAATGGAAAAAGGCAGAAAAACAGTTGCTAAAGTAAGCAGTTCTGAGATTCTCTTATACAATAAGATAACCACACAAAATACTAATATAGTATGCATCTATTTGTTAAAACTAGAAAGAATTAAGATGTTTTCGTCATAAAGAAATGTTGAGTGGGAATATGAATATATTTATTCTGATTGGGTATTATGCAATATGAACAAATATTGAATCACCAAATGGTATCCCTTAAGTATATGCAATTTTATGTAGAATATTTAAAAATAAAAGCAATTTGAAGTGTATTAAGTTCTGTAGTTTCTATTCTGTTCCATTGGTTTACATGTCTATGTGCTCGTACCAGGCTACTTTATTATTTCCCTAGACTGCGTCCTGAAATTTCGTGTTGTGATGCTTCTAGGTTTGTTTTTGTTTTTGTTTGTCTGTTTGTTTCTTACCATTGTGCAAAGTGTTCTGGGTTCCTTGAGTTTCCGTAAGAATTTTGCCATCATGTTTTCTAGTCTGAGAAAAATGTTCGTATTTTGATTGGAATAGTACTTGGTAAAAATCAGTGTTCCTGAAATAAAATTAATATCCATGCGTATTTTGTACTACATTCAAACACTAGTGAAAATAAATCACAGCTCTATGTGCAAAACCTTACATTATAAACTGTAAAGGAGAAAACATGATCTTAGATCAAGAAAGCTTTTTCAGAAGTAAAAGAAAAAATAATATATAGGAACTTATGCCTTCAAAAAATATGTCTATGAAAAGAAAATTTAGCTGCAAAATACAAAAAAGCAATTCATACATGCATTAAGGAATGGATACATGATGATATTCCACAGAATTAGTTTTATTAATGCCAAGTAAATCAAGATGATATAGACATTTCCTTTTAATTACTTTTTATTTGTAACAATGCAATGTCCTTTTTTAAAAATTAAAGACTAATACCACTTTCAGACACTGCTAAACACCAACTTGAATATCCAAGAATAGAGAGACAATAACAAATGTTGTTGATGATATGGGGAAACTTTCATTTCTTATGGAAACTTAAAATGATACAACCACTTTGAAACAAAATAGAGAAGAATTTGCAAAGGTAAGCTTATTTCAACTTTATTTCTCAATCAGTTCACTGCTTGAGGTTTGCCTGAAAAAATATGTATGCACACAAAATCACTCATAGAACTCTAAATTTAGTGGGAAGATCCTCAAAGCAGCAAATATAAAAATGTTGAATAGGAAATTAATGAGTATCCATAGATAAAAGCATATTTTATAGTAAAATTATATACATGCATACATACAAACATGTGGGAATTTTAGAATAATTATATTTATTGAACTAATCCAGGATGAAAAAAATGTATACTCCATAATTCCAATTATGTTAACTTTAGAAAATGTGGGGTTAGGTTATAATGCTTGAATGTCCTGGTTACTTGGCTGCCTCAGAGCGAAGGGTAATGAAGGGAATGAATGGACAGAAGAAGTAAACCTGTAGAATGGACATATTCATTATTTGGATTTGTTATGCGTCAACACATATTTGTATGTGTTGGTCCTGTCACATCTGCCCTTTACATACAAGCAATGTGTTGTTATTGATGGTTGAACTTTTTTGTTACTTTTAATTTTATTTGAAAGTCAGAGAGAGAGAGAGAGAGACAAGCAAGCAGAGAGATCTTCAATCCATTGGATCAGCTCCCAGTTGCCCACAATAGTGAAGTTTGCACCAAGCTGAAGCCTGGAGCCCAGAACTCAATCCAGGTTTGCCATATGACAGGGACTCAAGTAGTTGAACCATCACCTGCTCTCTTTTAGAGTGCACATTTGCAGGAAGATGAATGGAAATAGAGGATCCAGGACTGCAAGGAGGCATGTCAATGAAAGAACTGGGCATCCTAACCAGCATCCTAACTGCTGTGCAAATGTCTGTCTCAAATCTACTTTTCGAAGCATCCTACTATTCTTGGAGAGGAACAGAGTGGGCTTGTTCTATCCCAGACTTTTTATAATTCTACTCAGAAAAGAGAATGTGATATTCTTGTCAGGATAGACAAATAGAGCAGTTGAATAAAATAAAGATACTAGAAAAAGACCCAAAGCATCTGTGGAGTCTTTATGTATAAAAAGGGTGCTACTCCAGAGTCAAGGAAGGAAAATATTTTTCAATAAATTATGTTAGGACATTTTATATCCACAAAATGCATGTATAGAAAAGGTGTTACTACAGAGTCAAGGAAGAAAAAATATTTTTCAATAAATTATGTTAGAACATTTTATATCCACAAAATGCATATTGTCTTCCTACTTTATATAAAACAAACACAAAGAAACCTTTCTTGTGTGTAGATAATCAAAATATGAAAAGCAAAATAAGTATAGAATATACTCATTTCACATGATGGCAAATAAAACAAAATGTTAATGCTAATATGATGAACTTTGCTATTTTAATAGTAACCATTTAACGAGCCCCTTAAGAGAATGAAAAGGCAAAATATACCCTTGGTGAAGAAATTCCAATAAACAAAATATGCATATCTCTAAAAATATGTAAAATCTTCTAGAATTGGTGAAACAGATTATCACTCGGAAAATGGGCCAAGGCTTGAAGACGTATGAGTATATTGAAATGATGATCAAACTGATAGCTAATCAATTAAGGGAAAGCAAGATCACAATGAAATACTTTCCCATATCTTCTAGGATTACTGGGATTTAGCAAAGATACAGAAGGAGGTCTTGCACACTGCTTGAAGGACTGTAAAGTTTGTGAAACTTTGAGACTGAATTCTAAGCACTTGAAGTCAGTCCTAGCAGCAGTTTTAATATCTTTCGTTGAAGAGGGGCCATGTCTCATAACAGTTACAGATTCCGATTTAGACGCCAGCATACAATATTGGCGTATCTGGTTTCAGGGCTGGCTTTGAATCCTGACTTTAGCTTCCTGCTGATGCAGATCATTCTAACTACCAGGGTTTCACTCCCGTCTGGGAGACCTGAATCACATCCCGGGCTCCTGGCTTCAGCATCCCTACTCATTGTGCGCATTTGGGGAAACACACACACACACCCCAGTTGGGTGCTCTTTCCGTATATACCTATTTCTCTGTTAAAAAATAATCTTGTTGAATTTTGAATGTGAGAGCTCTTACCTTTGCTTCTAGAAAACCAGTATATTCCATGTACATAAAAATTAATACAAGGTAAATTTAAAATAACATAATTAGCAATCTGGAATGCTCATCTAAAGCATAGCTGATAAATAAATTGCCGTATTTGCATGAATGGAAATACTTTATGGCAGCAGAAATAATGAACTAAAGTTACATACCGATTGTTACAGCTTCATTAATTAATTAAAATATATAATGACATGCAGGGTTTTAACATATACCAGATCATCTGTCTGTCTTTTCTTCCCTATTCTCCCTTAAATATCACACACACACACACACACACACACACACACACACACAGTTGTAAGTGTGTGCATCCATAGGAAAAAAATAAGATTAAATACCAAAATGGTGTCTTTAATTTTTGTTTGAATTGTTGAGGATAGAGTTCTATAGACTCTGAGACCTTGAACCTCTCCATTTTTTTTTCTGTATTTTGCATGAAGTTTGCCTCATATCAGAGATACGATATTTGTCCATTGGGATTGGCTTATATCACTGAGCATAATGGTCTCTAGTTGAAATATTGTCTTACTGAGATGACATTTTAGGTTATTATTTTAGTTTTTCATTGTACAGTGTTTCTTTAGTAATGATAAAATATTGCTTTGTAGTTGAGGCAAAAACCAATAACATTGTCGCTTAAATACAAAACATAAAATGGTGGTTAGGGAAGTACAGCTGCGATTTTTAAAGCTGCTGAGATCCTATGGATGTTATTGAAATCAGATAGACTATATTTTAAATCTGGTGTAAGTCTTTCAAGAACGTAGTTCTGGGCAAGCTTTTCAACCCGACTGAGGTGTATTTCTCCAATCTGTGAAACTGTGTTGAGGATTTTAGCTACCTCACAGCATATTTGTGAAAATAAAAATGAGATATGCCTGCCTCTAATCAGGATTAACACAGGAGCACAAAATATTTATTCTAGCATGTTAAGGCATGCTTACTTTGCACTATTACAAGAAGTTTATAATTTACCAGTTTTTTTTTCGTCTGACATAACCATGGAACATTATTATATTTAATAAAGTAATAATATTTGACATATAGGTAAAAGCAGTGAAATATTAATAGTAGGGCTCACAGGTTACTGAAGGGACATTTTTCAATAGATTAGTTCACCTGTCACTTCTATGGCCTTAAATGGTGGGATATTATGCTCATTGATATGCACAACCATTGGAAAAGTTGTACATGTTTCTAATCTAACAGCTTCATTGTGCTAAATACTTTTTTCCGTGTTCTACACAGCTTTCTATTTTGAACAAAGCCAGTTTAGTGAGTTTATTATGAAAGTTACTCATCACTATGGAAATTATTTAAGTTCTGTGAGTGTAAGCCTTGACTCATTCAGTGCCACGTCTATGTTTAACTGGGTGTATTTAACTTTGATTTAGTCGAAGAGTGGTTAACTAAAGCTTTTTAAAAATGTATTTTGTCATGGATACATCCCTTTTGCATGTTAAAATAATGCTATTACTTTAAAGCCTTATTTTAATACTATGTGTAGCATGCAATTAACCACATTAAAGAGACAAAGAGGCATTTATGTATTTACCTACCCATGTGTAGCTACCATCAAAAGAAGAACTCTGAAATGCCCATATTGCAATAAGCTTAGAGGGATTAGTGCACGGAGTGCTGATTGCATTATTTATTTTAAAAGATAGTGACAGAATGAGAGGATGAGGACACACACACACGAATCATCCATCTGTTGATCTACTCCCCCAAATGACCACAACAACCAGGGTGTGGCAAGCTGAAGTCAGGATCCAGGATCTAAGTACTCACACCAATGACAAGAGATTTATTTGTTTTTATTTGAAAGGCAGAGTTATAGAAAAAAGAAGACACACACACACAAAGAAAAAGAGACAAAGAGACAGAAGGGTCTTCCGACCATTGGTTCATTTCCCAAATGGCCATTGTGGTTTCCCAAATGGCCAGAGCTGGGTTGATATGAAGCCAATAGCCAGGAGCTTTCTTCTAGGTCTCCCGCGTGGGTGCAGGGGCCCAAGGTTTTTCCAGGCATTTAGCAGGGGGCTGGATTGGAAGTGGAGCAGTGTGGACATGAATTTACAAACATGAAACGCTGGTGCTGCACCTGGAGACTTAATATATTACACCATGGTGCCAGCTACAAACAAGAAACATTTTAGAGGAGATGTATTTATTTACTTAGAAGTTAGTTTCACATTGAGAGATGAAGAGACAATTCCATCTACTTAGGTTGTCACAATGGCCAGGGCTGAATCATTCTTAAGCCAAGAGCTTCTTCAGGTTTTCCCACCTGCGGAAAGGGCCCCAACACTTGAACCATCTTCTGTTGCTTTTTCAGACCATCAGTAGGGAGCAAGATGATAGCAGAACAGCCAGGACACAAATTCGTGCCCACATAGAATGCCAGCATTATGCCAGAGTTCCAGCCACCCCCGGCAAGAGAATTTTAATCTATTTTTTTCTGTAATTTAAAACATTGAATTAAGTGATAAAATTATATATACTCAAGGTCTGGAATGTGATCTTAGGTACAGATATATTTTATGTGATGATTACCAGAATCAAAATAAATACCAAAAGCATTACTATCATGTGCATATGTGTATATATGTGTTTTGTGTACATGTAAAATCTATTGTTTTGGTAAATTTCAAATAAACAGTATGATATTCTTAACTGCAATTGTCATGCTGTACAAAAAGTCTCACAGCTTAGTCCCTTTTTTAACTGAAAATGTAGATTATGCTTTTAGGTTTTAGGGTTTTAAGATTTGGTCCCCTTCCAATTCGTGTGCCAGAAGCTCAATCCCCAAAACAACAGTATTGCAAGGTGGAGTTATCATGACAGGTGTTTCCTTCTGGAGAGCCCTGCCCTGCTGTGTGGATTGATACTGTTGCTGCAAAGGCCAATGTGAGGGGCACTTTGTCCTTCTCTCCCTTGCTCCTCTCTTCTGCAGTTACACTGTTCGAGCTGCTCTCCTGGCAGTGGACTGGTTTCTTGGAATGTCTTCAGGATGTTGATGAGTAGGGTTGGAGCTTGGATAAGGAGCCTCTTTAGATGCGCTAATAGGAAACCCATTCCCAGGTGTGCAGGTGAGTGTGGCTTCTGCGTGTCCCTTGAGAAGACACTCGCTGGTCCTTGTATGTGTTCTTATACAGGCAGTGCTGGTCTCAGACCAATACAGAGAAAATGGAAGCATAGCTTCCTTTGTGGTCCACAGCCAAGGAGTCTGTAGACTGCACACCTTTAGAGGACACAGTTGGGTGTGCTTCTCTCCAGGCTCCAGGATGGACTTGACTGCACAGAGAAGTTTTAGTGTCTGCTGTGGGAACACAGTAGGGCAGCATGTTTCCTTCTGGATCTCTGCTTAGGAAAGACAGTGTCAACTAGCACCTGAGAGTGTTGACATCAAGTTGCAGAAGTTCCACGATTTTCAACGGGACCAAGGTTGGCAAGACAGAAGCATAGATAGAAGTCTCTCTCCAGATTCTTCAGCTCAGACTTGTACACACACCAGATTTTGGGTGGTTAAAGCCATCTCAGTGTCCTCAGTTTAGACTGAAATTGATAGGACTGTCATCCAAAGGGTTACTGGGTATGATTCTTAGTTCCTATGGTAGGTGGTTCTGGAGGCAGAACCTAGGAATTAAAACTGAATCCTCAACATTCATGGGTCAGTAACTGGGGTCATGCTCAGGGAGCTTGCCACCTGGATGCCAGTGCCACCTCTTCTGTCCTGGATTCCACCATACATCCACAACCACCTATTTGAATCCCAAACCTTCCCTAAATGTGCTTTGTTCTGCGGACAAAATTTGTTGCTGTGGGGAAGAACAACTGGAGAACATCCTATTCTTGTCTGCTACTAACATCTAATCAGCTAGTTCTCTTCAAGGGCTATCTGGTTGTTCCTGTCAAATCAATTTTGCATTTCACAGTCTAGACTTTGTGAACATTTTGCTGTAATAAATTACTTCAAAATTATGTAGCTTCATTTCTGTTTCATTAACCATTTTACCTAAATATTTTTTTGAAGAGTTACCAAAATACAATATTGATTATTTATGTTTCTTTTATAGTTTAAATTGATTTAAATGCCAAGGGTTAATGCAATTTCATGGCTATTAGGCTAGTAGATGGCTCTCAACTTTTGAACCACGTTCATTCCTCAGTTCTATATCTTATAAGCAAAGTGATTTTAACCAAATGACTTCATCTCTTTGTGTCTCAGTATACTCCTAAGTTAAAAGAAGCAATACTTGCATCTATTATACTCCTATGATAATTTAATATATCAGTTTTCACAAATGATATATCATATATTACATATGAAAGAAAAAGAGTAGTAAAATAATTTTTCACAGCAAACTTAAAATAGATTATAATTAATTGTGAGTCCATTTATCTCCTTGCTCTATTATCATTGTCACTCCAATTCTATATTTTTTCTTAATTTAAGGTTTATTAATGTAGTTTTAATGGACCATTATTATTCTATTGTTTGTGTGTTTCTTAAATTTATTTACTGAGGATGCTTCATCTCTATGTTTTGCTGTGCATATGCAATGATAGGTCTTTCATATTCATTCATTTTAATTTTGTGATTGTATTTACTCATTCTCATGGTTCTAGTTACTTGCGGTTTTTATAATTTGGGATCAAGCCAGAACATAGTCTATTATACATATGTTCAAGAATTGTGTCAAAATTTCTAATTATAAGTACCAATTCTACAATAAAATGCTAAAATTTATCCCAGGGGCTGTATTAATTTATTAAAGAAGACTCTATATGATAATTCTTTTACTAGGTCACATGTAATGTTAAATTGGTGGATAAAATATCATTTAATTATTTTTGCTGATGGACTCCCCAAATGCCCATAGAAGCTGGGGCTGGGTAAGTCCTCAGCTCTGACCCAGAAATTCTGTCCAGGTCTCTCAAATGAGCTAAGTTACCTAGTAAACTCCAACTGCCTTAGCAGGAAGCCGGATGGGAAGGAGCAAGCAGGATTCAATTTCTGATATTTTGGTATGAGATGTAGGTATCTCAAGTAGCTAATTAATATGATGTGCCACAATGGCTGCTCCAAGTCAATGAAAAGGAATCACAGGGCACAGTAAAATAGTAAATGTAAATGAAGTCAAACGGGTTTTAGAATATCTGTCACTGAGATAGTTCATCAAGTTAAATAAACATTCAAGCAAGAGAAAGCTAATATTTCATAATCAGTAATTTCTTGATGAGATTACTTGTTGAGAGATCCTGCTGGATGCAACATCAGTGAATGGAACATAAAATGATATAGTTTTTCTTTATATTTCCACCATGTCCATTGCGGATGATTTTTTATGTTGATAGTAGGCATGAGCTTGACTTTAAATAACACTTCTATTATTCAATATAGTTAATGTGATGAACTAAGAGTGATGAGAAAATTGATGGCAAAAGATAATTTCACCTAATTGGATAGTGAAAACATTTTTTACTTTTTAAAGAATCATTTACTTATTTATTTCTTTGAAAGGCAGAGTTATAGAGGGAGGGGTAAGGAGCAGGAAAGAGAGAGAGAAATAGAGGAGAGGGAGAGACAGAAACAGAGAGAGAAGGAGAGAGGTTCCATCTGTTGGTTCATTTTCCAAATGGCTTCAATGGACAGATTCGGGCTGATCTGAAGCCAATTTCTTTCAAGTCTCTCACAACAACACAGGAGCCCAAGCTTTCAGGCTATCTTCTGCCGCTTTCCTAGATCATTAGCAGGAAGCTGGATCTGAAGTGGATCAGACCAGATGAAAACTGGTAACTTATCTTGCTTTGCCACAATACCACAACACTGGCTCCATGGTAAAACTGTTGATAGAAATAATTATGTCAGAATACCAAGAATCTTGAGAGTATTCAATTCACATCTTATCAGTTTTTCTACTTTGTGTCGTGAATTAATACACAATGCTATTTGGTTATATTAAAGTCCATCTTCATTTAATGAGAATATTAAACATATCCCACCACTTGCTTCTTCACAGCTTGGTGTGTCCTTGCCTGAGAAGCACACTATTAGTAATATTTCTTACACATAGGTTGTGGCCATAAGTTACCATTTTTTTCTATGTCCATTGAAATATCTCCCTAGTACATTTTATTTTCAATACAATGCCAGTTGTGTTTGGGATTTAGTGAAAAACATTGAGGAATATCATTGAAACTCTTAGGACATTGGATAAACCATGTTCGATTCCTTGTTTTAGTTTATACAACCAAAATATGAAAGCCATACAATCTATCCTGTAGCTTCTTTTATAAAGTTTTGTTGGGGTTCCCACAATATAATTTAAGCAACTAAGGACAGGATAGATGATGTGCATTGCATATTTATATATAAAGCCTAAGATAGATAATTACAATAAAAGCTACACAAATTTCAGGTGGTTTTTAATCGTGCCCTTACTTCCCAGAAAACTTGAAATTGGTGACAAAGAATTTCTTGGCAAATTTTAAAGGAAAAACGAATGCTAATGTTTTTCTGCATGAAGGTAATATTCAATAATAAAAACCAGCCATTAACGAAACTTTTCCACCACTGCCTAACTGCCAGAAAAAGGCTCAACTGAGGTTTTACTCTGCTAGCTCTTTTATAACATGTGAATTTGCTTATAGGTCTGTGGAAACCTTTTAGAATTTAGCCTCTTGCCGGAAGCACAAAATTATTTAGTGCTGACTGTAATTGCATCTTGGAGGAGGTAACTGACAGCATGTTGACTCGTATTGCCAAAAATAAAGCTTTTAGGTTTCCTGAGAGTACATCTAAAAATACAGAGTTTTGCTTGAAGATTATCTTGCCCGCCAAAGAATCTCTTAGTTTTTTTTTTATGGGAAAATATATTTGTAAGTGTGATATGTTGAATTTCCTTAACGCTTTTTTCCAATAATTTGAAAGCTAGAAAAATTACAGGAGTGCCTCATAGTAACTCAAAAACAATTTTAGGATTCTCAGAGGTCACTTTTCGTTTAACATAACTTAGAATGGAGTGACATATTCCAGATTCTAAAAGAAAAAAATTGTCGGCCTAGGATAACATACCCAGCAAAGTTTTCTTTCATCTTTGAAAATGAAATAAAATTCTTCCACAGTAAAGAAAAGCTAAAAGAATTTGCCTCTTCCAAACCTGCTCTACAAATGATACTTCAAGATGTTCTCTTGACAGAGAAGAGGAACAGCACCTACCAAAACCAAAGGCAAACGGGAAGAACATCCCAGTAAAATGACAACAGAAGACTAAATCAATGAACAACCCATTCCTAAAATTACAGGACCAAAGTACCACCTATGTATATTTAACTCTAAATGTAAATTGCTTAAGCTCAATCAAACATCATAGATTAGTAGACTGGATTAAAAAACAAAACCCATCTGTTTATTGTCGGGAGGAGACACACTCCAACAAAGATCAGCGGAAACTAAATCACATGGGTTTTGTTGTTTTCTGTTGGTTTCATCTCTTCAAAACACTTTCTTCTGATTAAAACATTCAATGACTTGTAGATTATACAGTGGCATCATTTTCTTCAAGAAGGTTCTTGATTTTCACTTCTTCAACTTTTTCAGTTAGACATTTAATAGCATGTTGTTTAACTTCTTGGTGTTGGTAATGTTTTTTTTCTCCTGGAAGTTGATTTTGTTTTGCGGCTCTTCATTTAAGGGAAGGTATAATAGTTGTGTAATGGAGACTGTCATATATAGTAACATGTTATTTAACTTCATGGCATTGTAAATTTCTATTTTTCTTTCTATTGTCAATTTTGTAGCATGACTTTTCGTTTAAGGGAATGTACAGTAGTTATGTAATGGAGACTAACAACCAGATGTGAAGATGCAGTGTGGTAAGCATCTCTGTTTCCAGACAAAGATGGACTTACAGTGAGGCTGTTTATATTATATTTTGACAATAGGATTCTGGACTCTCTGCCATTGTCCATGCCCGCAATGATGAACATATGACTGAGTATGAAGAACTATATGTTAGTAATGATATAAAGGAACTGGGGGGGGTAATTGGGGAGGGGATAAGGGAATATGGAACTAAATCGTAAAATGATAGCAATAATAATAAAATGTGAAAAAAAATAAATTAGCATCTATTAGATGTTAAAAAAAACATTACTTATAACAAACTTCTGCAAATAAAACTTTCAAAGTCATCAGGCTGTTTAGATGATGCAAATCTGAAAAACGATGCCTATGACTTATTTTTGGCAAATTACACACAATGTCATTTCATGTAAACAATAGAAATCATAATAAACTTTCTGCCTTATGACTGATAAGTGTTGCTCTTTGGAAAAGTGTTAACTCTTCTGTTGACAATCTCTTGCTCTGAGCTTTTCATTGTACACTCAACCAGGAAGACAAATACAATTCCCTACCCCTAAGCCCTAACATAATCTTTTTGGAGTTTTCAACAATTAATTTATTGAATTTCACATTTATTAACAGTACCAATTATGCCCTAGGAAATAAATCACCTCCCATGATTACTTGCACAGAAATTTCTATCTTTAACCATTTATTCAATCTAGCTACAAAGCACTTCTGATAATTTTTTGGTCACCTAGGAGTCAGAGATAGGCTAGACCTGGAAGCATGTTGTTTCTAAAAAGCCAGAACCAGAGCTGGAAAGTAGCCATTGGAGAGTGTCACATTTCTCTCCCTAGTCTTAGTTTTGCTATATTCACAATCTATATGATCATGGTGCTATACATGGCATTGAGTAAACCTGTTGCCAGAAATAGAATATCTTGACATTATGATTTTCTGAAATTTGAGAATATACTTTTCATACTCATTGCTACAGTTTTCACAAACTAGTCACCAAATAATTTAACACCATTGAATTGTGTTTGTGCGTATCATTGTCACTCTTCTTTTCTTGTTTATAAATTAGATCTACTATCTACATTCATGTGCTTAAGAAATATAGTCATATAAAAAGACAAATAGTAATAGAACCATAAAAGGAAGTACACCATATATGTTACTGGCTGTTATTATTTTTTAGTGAATAAATAAATATGCAAATATATAAGAAAATTACTTTGTAAAAGACATCTGAGCTTTTCATTTTTAGTTGTCATTTTTTGGCATCATATTAACAAGTCTGCATTTTGAACTTTAGAATCCACAGTGACTTGCTGCCTCACTTTATCTCTGCTACATGATTATAAAGCATCAATTCCTAATGAAATCAGAAATGAATAATTACATGCGACAGATTATTAAATAAATGGAAATATTTTTCTTATGCAAAAAGTTTAATGTAAAGCTATTGATATGCTCTTTGTTTAGCTACTTTGCTAGTTTTCCTACTTCTGACTGAGGAAACATAGCCCAGTGGTTCAGATTCAAGATTAGAACCTGCTTGCCCAGCTGAATGATTCAAGTGAAGTCTATGATTAATTCACGCCATTCATGAACTATCTTGCTCTATTATTATCTTTATTTTAGATAGTTCATTAAGATGTTTTTTAAAAAGCATTAAAAAGTAAAGGTATTAATATGAAATAATCCTCTTAAAGGCTCAAAATAAACAGGATTATTACATGTTATGTTAATCTGTTGAATATTTCCTAGAGTAATTGTATGATTTGTACTCAAACGTTTTCTACTAGGTGTAAACCAATAAAAATAATAAACTTAGCTTATTAGACTTACTTTTCCAAAAGCCGTGTCAGACAATATCATATATAATATAATATAATATGTACAATATAATATCATATGTTCTGTGAATTAAAGGTCTTTGCTTTGTATTTTACATATTTAAATAAATATTTATTACTGGTGGGGAGTTGTTCTTTGCTGTTTTCACCTCTATATATCTGAAAGGGTAAATGCTCTACGCTCCTCTGTGAATTTATGCTACATTTGTTTAATTTTTGAAAAATATTTAAATTTGATAACTTAATGAAACTTGCGAATATTATTAAATGAATTAAAGTCTTCTTTGGCCAGGTAGGAAAAAAAAATCAGTATTCTTTTAAAAGTTAAGCATTGTATGATAGATATGTATCTTTTCTTGCTTCTACTTTAAGATATGCATTTTGTTTTCCTTAATAGGAAACACAACCCTCAGCAACTTTTCAATGTATGTGAAGTTGCTATTTCCACATCCCCACCAATCCCTGGTATTATTTAACTTATATATATTAAAACCAAATGTCTCAAAATGCTAAATACAGTTTCAACGTGCATGCCCTACATTCCAATGTGACCGAATAGCTTCTCCCACGTGTTTCTGGCCATATGTTCCTCCTGCTTTGAGATTTGCATTATTGCTTCTCTGTTGTAGCATTGCTGTTTGTACATCACGTTCTGCAGCTTCTTTACCAAGTATCCTGGCAGTGAGACAGGAAGGATGATGGGAAGTATCATCACGCTCTGAAATCTGTGTGCGTTAAATACATGATCAGAAAGAACTCGTAAGATCAGTACCATTCATGATAGCTACAAAAACATAATTTTGGAGTAAATTGAATCAAGATCTGAAACATCACTACAACAAAAGCTACAAAACATTAAAGAAAGGAGTAATGCCAGGCAAAAAATGCAAAAATCTTCCATGTTCCTGGATTGGAAGAATTAATGTTATCAAAATGTCCATACTACCCAAGATGATTTACAAATTCATGTTATCTGAATAAACTAAACACATTCTTCTCAGGTCTAGGAAAAAGATATGCTAAAATTCTTAAAAAAACGAAAGAAACCTTAAATTGTTAAAGCAATCTTAAGCAACTAGAAAGTCAAAGTCATAACAGTACTGGATCTCAAGATATAGAACAGTTATAATCTAATCAGTGCAGTGCTGCCACATAGATAAACCAAAAGAGTGGAATAGCAACACCAGGAGGTAAGTCACACATCTGCAGCTCATTAATGTTAGACAGATAACCTAAAATCAGTCCCTGAAGGAAGGACACACTCTTCAAATGGTACAGTTAAAAAAAGTGAATCGACTCAAGCAAAGTGTTAAACATACCACTTTCTTACACGATTGATCAAGGTTCTAAATCAGTTACCCAACACTACCAAATTGCTAGAGGAAAGTATCAGGGACACCAGGTGAGACATCGCATAGGCAAAAGCTACTTGGAAAGACTGAGCAGCACAGGGAACAAAGACATAGGTAGATAGATGATAGATAGATATAGATATATATATAGAATTACATCAGGCTAAGAAGATCCTGTACTGCAAAGGAAACCGTTAACAACATGGAGAGGCAACCAACAGAATGGGAGAAAATATTTGAAAACCTATGCAACTGATAATAGATAAATATTCCAGAATCCATAAAGAAAGTTGACAACAAAACAAATTCCATTCAAGCAACTCAAGAACAAAAATCAATCCAGTAAAGAAACGAACAAAAATCATAAACAAACATGTTTTAAAATCCAAAGGGGCAAAAGGGACCTAAAAAAAATTCTATCAGGCAAAAGCAAGTAAAATCGCATTCTAACCTCACCACAAGGTTAGAATGACTACCACCCAGAAACAAACCAGAACTAAAAATGCTGCTGAGAATGTGGGAAAAGGTACATTGACACGTTGTTGGTGAGGATATAAACTCGTACACCCGTTACAGACGACAGTATGGAGATTCCCCAGAGATTTGAAAAGGGATATCCCATTACCACCCAACTATCTCAGTCCTGGCAATTCACCCAAAGCAAATGAAAATTTTATATTTAACTCCATGTTTATTACAGTTCAACTCATAATAGAGAATAATCCTAGCTATCGACCAACTAATGACTGGATAACAAAAATGCAGTATATATGTGACAAAATGTGACAAAATGCATGTAAATGTAGACCATTGAGCTTATGGAAATAAGCTAATTCCCAAATGACAAATGTTATGTTTTCTCTGATATGTGATAGTTAACACTGAATTCCAAAAACCATATAGGAATGATCTCTACTTCTTATGATTTCAATGTTGTTTTTAGTCATTCTACTTTTACATGTTGAATAGGATGAATACTGAATCGTATTCTTATTAGAATTGTACCAGTGAAATACATGAAATCTGTTCTCTTATGTATTCATAAAATTAAATACATAAAATTTCCTCCCTTTATATATTTGTACCCTGTATTCATAAGTTTTGGGGAGAGTGGTATTCTATCTTTTAACTGTTATAGCACCTGGAATAAATTGCCTTAAAATTATATTCTCAGATTATTCCATAAATATACTCCAAACATGAGTGTAATTTAGCTTTGACATATTTGTTTATTTCCTTGGATATCGCTTATAATTTGAGAATTTTAACACATCAGTTCATGTAAATATTATAAATAAACAACATGTAGTTCACGTGTATTTATAAAACACATACCCATGAAACCACAGCTAAAAATGAAAATATAGCTTCAATATCTATTAATTTAAATAAAAGTTAAATTTATTCAAAACATGGATTATTATAAAAATGCACATGTATGTGTTTGGGACGTTTTTTGAATCCTGATGCAGAGCAAACTTCTGAAAATGTTTCTCATGTGATTCAGAAAAATGCATTGTTTCTGAGTTATGTGTGTCTGTCAAGTAAACCTTGCTAATTTTATGCTTAGGAGCTCTCTGTCTTTCTGTCTCATTTGTGCATGTTCATTTGTGTTCTGGCCCTTTCTCTGCTACTGTTTTGATCTCACTTCGTGAATGCTTCCATTTGCTGCAATAGTCTTAAAGAGATTTAGGTAATATTATTTGTTAAAGAGATTTTGCCAGGTTCTTGAACAAGCACACGCCAAGGCGGATATTCCCTGGGCATTTTTCACGGATAATACTATGAAGATATTATGAGGAACAATGTTTGCTGCTTGCTTGTGACGGTGGGTTTAGGTTTCGGTTTCATTTTCCCGCGTCCCGACATTTATGGCTAGCTCAGCTGGGAAGACAGGTAGAGGTAGAGCTGAGAATTTGTGCTACTTTTAATTCTGCCAAAACCCATGAAGTTTCTCTAACTTTGCATCATTTCATGATTACATACTTCCTCCTTCTTGTTGTAGTCTGCAAACAGCTCCAGGATCTCAAATGATTGTTTTTTAATGATTCAGTTCCATAGGCTCTGGGTTTTCCCTTCCTCCCTCTCCAAATCCCCGCAGTCGCCCCACACTGGTTTCCACCATTAATAAATAGTTGTAAGTCTGTTATTCTGCTCTTTACGTTTTTCCTGACATTGTAGGTATGGACAATGGTAGAGAGGCCATCATCTTATTGTCAAGATATATTTAACAGTTTCATTGGGAGTCCATCTTTGATTAGGAAGTAGAGATGCATACTGCATTGTATCTTCACATCTGGATATGATAGTCCCTATCATATAGTTACTATACATCCTGTTCAAATTAGTTTTTAAGGATGAATTCTTTGACTGCCTTTTCTTATGAGCTTGCAGGTCTGCTTATTTACTTGCTAGAGCTTCAGTTTTCACTCCGCGTTCTGTATGCAATTTCATCGCCTGGGGGCAACAACGAAGAGAGAAACTGGATATCTTGGCTAGGATTCTGGGAAAGTGTGGTCGCTGGGTTAGGTTCTTGCTTTTCCTTTTGACATTGTTTTTACAACTATCCAATGATGTTCAGTAGACCTGTGCATTGCATTTGCATGGATACTCTCCTCAAATTTGCTGCAGTTCTTTCCAAGGCAGAATGCAACATAGGAAACTTTCTCCAGGCACAGATAATTGTGCCCAGATGTTCAGTTTCCCAAACCTATCTGGCTCTCCTATGCAGTGATTCCCAGTCCTTCCCCAGTGAGGTGAATGAAACCATAGGCAAACCACTGGGTTTGGGCTGATACGTTGTTCTGTAATAGAGAAGAAATTCCTTTGGCTGTGCCAATAGTCCTCCACCTACCTCACAGTGCTTTAGTGGACAAGATCTTACAAGATTTTGTTTTTTTCCTTGTTTTTACAACTCTACTATACTGATGATGATCATTCATTCTGAATGATTAGAGTAAACAGATTTTTTTGTTTTTCCTTCACAGCTCGTTTGCGTTTCTGGAAAAAGTCAAGGGCTTAACTTGATTATGTGGTAGCATAAGTGTGTTAAGTAAGTGAACTTAGAGAAATGTCAATTGTGGAATCAGTGCAAATATCTAAAAATATCTATTCATCAAGATTCTAGAAAGCAGGTGGTAGAACAATTTAGAGAAGGATGCAATATTATTGTCCTTATATGAGTTCTTCCTTTAGCATGAAAGATATTTCTCCCAGGACTACATTACATGGCAAAAAAGAATTAGCAGTTACAATCAAGGGGACTAATTAGTTGATCCTGTATCCTGCAATATGGAAATGATCTGTATGTACTAAGTCCACCTTGGAGAGTCTTTTTAAAAATATTATTTTAAAAGATACAGAGAGAAAGAAAACAGAGGAGAGAGAGGGAGGGAGAAAGAAAATCTCAAACTCTCAGCCTCTGATTCACCCTACAGGACCTGCAGCAGGACAAGGCTAGGACTCTGAAACTCAGTCTGGGTCTCCCACATGCTGGCATAGCCTCAGCTACTCAAGTTACTATCTGCTGCTTCCCAGAATCCACCAGAGCAGGAATGAGAATCCAGAGCTGAGCCAGTTCTTGAAAGTAGGATGTTCGCCATATGATGTATGCAAGACCACTATCTGATGCCCTGACCTCTGGGCCACTTAGTCCTGTAGCTGATTCCAAAATAACTGCATTTCATCATGAGCAGCACGGATGGACCACTCCTTGCAGGCCCACATATGCACAGATATAGGTGGCATCTAAGAGTGTAGCATGGATCCTCAGCCCACAGTCAGAAAGAAAAAGGGACTTCAGATTTCCAATCACAAGGAAATGGATTCTACCAACAATTAGAATGAACCTAGACATGGCATTTTACATAGAGTCTCTATATAAAAAATTAGGTTGGTCACAACTTTTAATTTGGGTTCGTGAAAACTCCAGCAATGTGCCCAGAATTCTGCACTACAGAATTATGAAGAAATAAAGTGATTCCATTTGAAGTTGCTAAGTTTGTGGCAATTTGTTATGCAACAATGGAAATTGAAGACAAGGCATATTCCAAAAAAAAAATATATATATGCAAGGCCCCTTGGAAAGCAGACACCCATCCCTTAGAACTGTGTGAGTGACAGAATGATGCTAAGGACCAGTTTCATGATGGTTCCTTTGGCTGTGGAGATCACATTGACCTCTGTTGTCGTTTAATCTCTTCATTGACTGTGTTAGGAATTCCTCTCCTGGTTAACTATCACCTACTCTTATCTTCCAACCTTAATATTCAATAATCATCTGATCAAATTTGCAGCTCACTAGCAAAGGGCCAACCCCTCAATTCTGGCACCTTATCTGTCATAATTTCACTCTAGTATCGTTTCTGTAACATAGACCTGTTGAATGAAGAAAACTCCTAACCTTATCTTTTCACAGTTCCAGTAAACTTCCTGTTTTTTCAACATGATGGGTCTTCTACAATACACACAGAAATATCATAGAGATTCAAGGCAAATTGCAATGAAATCCAGTAAATATCACCTCTATAATCAAGCAAGTACCTTTCTCCTTAACATACAACATTTCCAGTGATAAGTATGCATAGCCAACTGCATGCAGTGAGAAAACAACTAAATCCTCCGTATTGTCCAGTTGGTTATTCAGACATTATCTGTTAGTTTCACATATGATTTTTAATGGTGCAAGTATTGTACTCTGCAAAAATATTTCTCAGTGGGAAAGAGATATCAATTAAAATAAAACAAAAAATAAATATTAACTCATCATTATCTCTTTCCCCCTCTTATTCTAATAATGATCATTGTTTCAGCAAGGAGTAAAACCACAAACACATAAGAAATAGAATTTTAGGAAGGGAAGTATTTTTGTTTTACTATCAAAAATTTTTTTGATAATTGTAGAGGATTAATTCTTAAGAAAAAGGTAAAATATTTAACACATAAGTATCTGGGGAGAGTAAGTTTTCTAACAATCAAGTCATTTTGAAGTTTTGTATTAATAGCAAATGGTTTTAGATTTATATTTAGCCATTTAAAAATAATTCTAACCCACATATAAGCACAGAAACACGTATTATTTAAAGCACAGTTGCATCATGTAAAAACAATATGTTCTTCTTTATGATAGTAATTCAACTGGAGTATTCAGATTTGATATATGATATGAGTAATATTGGAAATACTTATTGACACACAAACCAATATTCTGACTTTCCTCCAAAATGTCCTGTACTCTCAAATACCAACTGCACTAACAATTCACAAAGACAGTATGTGTTGGCAGGATGGTCTTTGGGAAGAAATTCAAACACATGAAGAACAATTTGTCTGAAACAAAGATATTTGCAAAATAATTTTAGAAGTTATTGAAGAGGAAAGAAATTGGAAAAATTATTTGGATGTTTTCAGTATTACGACTGCTGACCATCAAAATCGGAAATCTTAAAAACTTTAAACTTCCATCTCCTATATGCAGGAAATCTAAGTTACATGCAGCTGATATCCCGTAAGAAAGTTATTCAAATCAAAGTAATGTGTCACATCACACAACAAAGTCATTTCCAGTATCCTTTAAAGGTTCTTTGCAAAATTGGACAACAATCTCTTACAGAGAAGAATTTAGTGTTCCTATGAAACACTGAATAAAAATGAAGCAGAAATCATTTAAGAATTTGTAAAAAAACAAATGCAATTAAGTAGATTTAATGCATCATTTTATTTAGCACTGTATCAGGCACCCAGGAGATTACCTGTGCTTATACCCACTCTAACTTAAATATATATATTATTTTATTTTTTTAGATTAAAAACGTCTGAGAAGGAAGATCAGCTAATTTGTGTTTGTTTGTACACCAAGCGCAAAGATTGTGTGTGTGTCTGCATGCATATGTGTTATTTTATATTACTTTTAGAGATCTTTAATATTTTACTTAGAATTACTCACCACAAATTGACCTTCCCCAAGAGGATGGAGAACACATATTTGTTATGCTCTTAGTGTAAGTTCACAATGAAGTGAAGATCCGGATAGGAAAAACGTGTTTTATTTGTTTTGCTCTCTCATTGTTTGTCAAAGATTTGGAGGAAGAAAGAAATATCAGTGAATGAAAGTTGGTCATTGTTATGTTAATTTCAAATAGACAGTCTCCTATTGTAACTAAATTTATTCAAAGTTTTCACATTTTCCCTAAATAAGCAACAGCATTTCTAACCTTGTCTGTGTGTCTCTCTATGGTCACATCTGATAAGAGAAGAAATAGAAATAATTTCCTTACTTCAGATCTGATTTACTTCTGTTTTTATTAGAAGCACATAAAGAAAATCAGGTGAAATTGTCATCATTACCGAGTTCACAGCCCACTGGAAAAGGCCGATCATTTTATGGGAAGCTGGTGCTGCAAAGTGGAGCCATCACACGGAGTCCTTTTATCTACTGCTCTGATGAAAGCTGCATCCACTGAGTCCACATTCTGACTATTGTAAACACCGGTGCCATAACACAGTATACAGGAATTTCTTTGATTCATATTCATGTCTTTTGAGTATATCTGGTACCAGGATTGTGAATCAAATTACAAATCTATTTCCAGGTTTGTTTGTTTGCTTGTTTGTTTAAGAAATCTCCGTACCATTTTTCACAATGGCTTCACTAATTTATATTTCCAACAGTGTTGTTTCCAGGTTTTCCCTTCTCCATATCCTTACCAGCATGCGTTATTCTGGGACATTTGGATTTTAGCCATTCTGATTGGGTAGCGCTCTGAGTCAGATCTGTATGTGAACTCCTGTGAGGAATTGGGAAGTGGTAGGACATGACATCTGCTGGCTTGTGTCCTTGACCTCTTTGATGCCAGTGCGTACCGATTCCGTTGTAATTCAGTCCATAGTCAACATTCCTTTCTTCCCACCGGAACCAGATTTTGTAGTCCGAGATCATTTGTCTCTGGAAAGAAAAGAAAAATTTCTAAAACGTGTTGGTGGATAGATCCGCTTCCGTTGGGTTCATGATTTTTCCTTGGAATACAATTTTTCACTTTTTAAAATGACTGTTTTGGGGAGAGGAGTACGCATCATCGCAACCACCATCAACATCATGGTAAGTGATGCAAAGTGCATCGACAGTTCTGCAGACATTGGCTCCGTCTATCCAACACTACACAGTTGTTCCACAAACACAGGGCTCTGTAAGAATATCTGTCTATTCACAGGTGATGTAACTAACTACCCAAGACAAGCGTGACACTGTTTTTTGTACTCTGAGGTTTTCTGGAAGTAAGCTATGGTCTGTTAACTAAACATCAGTAAAAGATACCAAGGGGATAGCTGTTGAAATCTTGAGAATAGAGTTGAGGCTCATGTGAAAATTGTGGGAGAAGCAGCTGGGCTCAATGCGGAACATCCTTCTGTGAGATTTGAAGTGGTAGCTGGCTTGCTTTAAGCTTCACAGGGTGGTCATCTGATTTATAGAATAGTTTCTAAAATAGAGTTATGACTACAATAGAAAACCTTCCATGTAAATTTAACTGTAGCATTTAATGTGTTTAGGCTTCCTATTTAATTTAATGTGCAATTAAAATTATGAAGTAACATTGCACAGCTAGCATGTTTATATGTTGAGCTTGTACTCAACACTATAAAGGGGTAAGAGACTCCTTTAATCTCCATAACTCAAATATCGATTTTTTAAAATCCTGATTTTTGAGATATATGTATATATTCTAGCGCATAAGCATTATTTTAAAGTGTGAATATATTTGTGTATGTGTAACATTTTTTAGTAGAAAGAATTTTATCATTTAAAATCTTTCTGTGGATTATTTGAATTTCTTTGAAATTACTTTTGCCAGAATATCTGAGACAAACCAGCAGTAATGGCTATAAACAGGAATTTTTCCTGCATACTTACAAATTTTAAATGAAAATATTTTAAGCCTCATAACTAAAGTATATGTTGATAATACTCTATTAAATAATTAAAATGCACAATTTACTTGATTTTTTTGTCAGAAGTTGCTGCTGGGTTTTAGTAAAATTCTTACGTGTCATCAATTTGTATGTCATATATTTCTTCTATTTTAGATGATACAGTTAATAAAATGTATTGATCAATTTCTTATTTCATTTACGTTCCTGGACTTAATTCTGTTTGTCCACAGCGTGGTAAATGTCAACTATTTTAAGGTGCTTTGAACTTTTACAGAAATAATTTTTGCCTCTAAACTCATGAGAAAAATAGGTTTATAGCACTGACTTGGACATAACAGGTTTGGGTTCTAAATATATGTTGGCTTTATAAGGTAAGTTAAGGGCTCTTCCATTTGGCTTTGGTTAAACAGTTTTAATAAATTAGGAATGATTTTCTGATTAAACCTAAAGAAAGATTAATTAAGAGCATATCTGGAGCCTGGCGCAGTGGCGCAAGTGGTTAAGGTCCTCACCTTGCACTCCCGGGATCCCATATGGGCGCCAGTTCTAATCCCGGCAGCCCCACTTCCCATCCACCTCCCTGCCTGTGGCCCGGGAAAGCAGTCAAGGACGTCCCAAAGCTTTGGGACCCTGCACCCATGGGGGAGACCCGGAAGAGGCTCCTGGCTTCGGATCGGCATAGCATTGGCCGTTGTGCTCACTTGCTATGATTTGTATGTTTTCAGCAAATCATCTAATTCTTTTAGATGTTTCAAATAGATTTGATCATAATCCTCTATTCTAATTCTACTAATTTAATGAGAATCTTTGTTACCATTTAAAAATACTAACTCTGCCCTGTTTATTCTATTTAAACTTTCCTCATTCACTCAAGAGTTTTAGATATCTAACATATTTAATTCAAATAGTCAAAGGATGACTTTTTAATTCACTTGCTTCTTCGTATTTATAGTTTCATATCATAAATTTCCTATTTCCTGATCTGTTTGTTTTCTGTATTGCTTTTCCCGTTTGCTTTTCACTTAATTTTTTTTTTTTCTTACTGATGTGAGAAGGTCTCAGCATGGGTGGCAGGAATTTCAGGCTGCAACTGCTTACCAGGGGGTTACAATAGAGGGTAGAGCCAGAGCTCAAAGACAGGCAACCCAGTAGAATGTGAAGCACATGAACCACCGTGCCAAACATCTCCATCTCTCTATTATCTTCAGTACTAAAGATTGGCCCTTATTTTCTTCGCAAGCTTGCATGTCATGCATCAACTCTTGATCACTCTTATACAGATACTTTAATCTTTCATTTCTTTCTTTTATTGAAGGGGTTATCAAACTAGTTCTTAATCTCTAAGGGGTTAAGTCTTACCAAATAACATTGTTTGTTTTAAAATTTGTTGAATTGTGTAAATCTGCATTCCATGAAGTTTCAAATGTTTATATTATGCCAGGACGCAATACCAATCTACAAGGTTTGGTTTTGGCTGTCTGTCTTGCTTGAGGAAGGTCTTATCCATCACATGAGACTCTTCTAAACAGATCTTATGCTTCTGCTTTTTTTAGAGAATAAGGTCCTAACGTGTGTGTGTGTGTGTGTGTGTGTGTGTGTGTGTGTGTTTGAGAGAGAGAGAATCTATTACCTGCCTCTACAAATCATTCTCCCGGTCCTGCCAAAATTCAGTTAAAAGCTCCAGCAGTCTTTTAAAGTCTACTGTAATCAAATCACTCCCTATTGTTTTGTTTTTATTTCGTTATCTTTTGCCAAGTCACATTGTCTTTCTGGGGTGATCAACTACTGAATTTAATACTGCTCAACAAGTCTCCTCCGCCCTGCCCTCCCCTGCTTCCCCCCTTTGTTCAGGCTAATCCCATAATAAAACCCTTCCAGATTCCCAGTAGCTACGGTGAGAAAACTATCTGGTTGTGATTGCTCAGTTTCTTCTTCTTTGGTTACAAATATTCCTAGCTTGTGATGGCAGTAAATAAGAAGATACAATCAAATGAAAAATTTTAATTTACTCTTAGATTTGTCTTTCTCTGAACTCATTTTTTTTTCCAGGTAAATGTTGATCTTATCATCTCTGTACATCATACATTTTTGATTTTGACAACTAAGAGGAGGGAAACCCATAAGCAAAATGGATTCCTTTAGGACCATATCTCATTTCATCATAAGACAAAACATTACAGTGAATCCAACAAGTGATTTTTAGATCCTAAACATGGCCACAGTGAACTTGAGGATAAACAATTTTGATTGGAATACATTTTTTTTTTTCGGTTCTGTGGATTCAGTAATGGCTTTTTGAAGGCAGAAGGTAATTTCTATTTTGTATATGACAACTTCATTTTAAAAATTCTTCAAAATATCAAAACTTTGGCTCAGCTAATACACATTTCTGGCTCAGAAAATGTTGCCCTGCCACACTAATAAGCTGCAATGATAAAAGAGCATGCTTAACAGTTTAAAAATCACTGCCATATGCTTAACCTGACCTGGTATTATTTGATTTGAGCTTCTGCAAAGTAATACAATACTATGTTTTTCCTTGATTCAGAGAAAATCAAGGATTATGCTTGATTTGGGTCCAGGACATGTGGGAAACATCAAGTGGAGGGAAGCAGGTAGAGGTGCCATATTCTTGGAGACTGTAATAAAATCCTTCCAGTCTTTGGATCCTGGTGTCATAATGTCACATTCCTTTATTTATATGATTTGATTTTTTTTTTCTTCCAAAATTTCTACTTTTGAGTTGAAGTCATAATGTCCATTCTGACAATTTCCCAATTCTTATGAAAATTTTCTTTACAAATATAATTTTCACCAGTAACTACTTTATATAGCCAAGTAAATAAGTGACAAAACATAGAGATGTTATATTTACTAAAATTATGATGTTTCTCGTTATTATAATCTTTTCATTATATATATTTTCAAGAATTAGTATGTATTAATTTTTTTTCTCAGAAAAACATGGTCTTTTGAAGCATGCTTTCCAAAAGTTAGAATTCAGTTTCTTTCCAGGTATTCATACTTTCCAGTTATATACAATTAGACATAAGAAAAGCAAAATGCAATTACCAGGTTAAAAGTTTATTAAAACTATAAATCATTATGTGTTTAGCTTCAACATAGCAGTAATTCAGCACAATATTTCTTTCTTTCCCTTGCAGTTATAATCACTAATATTTTACAGAGCAGTCTATATGTGCTTCAAAAATAAATTATAAACTATAAAAGCAGCAGATGTATTTCAGAATCAATCTTACTTTGCTTCAAAATCCCGTGCCCTCATTGGTTATATTTTATGCCATATGCTAGCCACACTGACGCTGTGTTTCTCTAGTACCTCGTCCCAAACTGTGTCTTAGCACTCTCAGTCCTCTCACATTTGCCAGCCGATTCTAAGAGTAGAGCCAATAAATTAGGTAGCAAGGATGCAAAATATGCTCTTTCTGGTTCCTCTTTAAAATGCCGTGGGAATGTGTACTCCTCCCTCTTGGTTCTTACATTATGACTCGTGTTTCTCTGCACAAATAGAAGCCATCAAAACATTGTCTTATCTTTCCCACTACCCGATTTCCTGGAGTTTGAGCTCGTGTGTTCTACTCTCTACTTTTGTTAATATGCAAGTTCTCCTGCCTCCTACTTTTCATCTCTTCACTTGTTGCCTGTCTCCTGACCTGAGTCAAACCAATACTTTAGTGTTGGAGGTTGGGTGTTTTGGGGAGGGAAACAGTTGGGTTTGGCTCAGGTAGCAGTTTCCATCTCTTATTGGTTGTAAAATTGCTCTGAAGCCTGCTGTGGGGGCAGTTGGAGATGCTTCTAGTTTTTGTTTTGCCTGCTTGATATCATTGGCCCATTGATGTGCCAATCCATGTTAGAACAGTTTTGTCACAAAGTGTTTTCTTAAGTCTGTGATTCCTTGGTTACCAGGTCCAAGGGAGCATTAACAAAAACACGGAGAGGAAAAACAAATCAAGAAAAGGCAAGGGGAGTAAGAGTTGACACAAGCAAAACAAGAAATTGAATCAGGCCTACTTTAATATTTTTAGATACTATGCTGCTTTTGGGGAAAAGTTGTGTTATTATTTTCCATGCCCTTCAACATCTTTAGTGTTTCGAATCTCAGTTTCTTTTTAATTCATCATGGCTTCTTCACCGACAAGCTTGTGAAAAATCCCTTGCCAGTGTTTCAATCAAGTTACCTTATCAAATTTCCACATCATTGCTGAACTCAAGGTGGATAAACAGTATTTCTGCAGTGCGATTAAGCATGCTCTAATTCGAACACTTTTTTTTTTTTGGTGGAGCTCTTTACATGCAAGGTTTTCTTGAGCATTTTTCTTAATTAACTAGCTATCTCTTTTCAGTCTGTCAGCATTTCTGGCTTTTTCAAGATTTTTTTTTTTTATTGGAAAAGAAAATACACAGAGAGAAGGAGAAACAGGGAGACCCTTTGTCTGCTGGCCCACTCGCCAAGTGGAAGTCAATCCAAAGCTAATCCAATCTAATCCGTGCCACCGAGCCTTCTGAAGCCAGGAGCCAGGAGCTTTCTCTGGGTCCCTCACACAGCTGCAGGGTCCCAAGGCCTTGGGCCATCCCTCTCTGCCTTTCCAGGTCACAAGCAGGGAGCTGGAGGGGAAGTGGAGCAGCAGGGATTAGAACCTGCGCCCATATGAGATCTCGGCGGCTGCAAGGCGAGGATTTAGCCACTAGGTCATCACACTGTGCCTTGGATTTTCTTTCTTCCCTGTACGTGTTACAGAAGTCAAGGATCAAACTTGCTCCTTTTTCTTCCTGTTTCTCTCACTTTTTAAGATGATGGTACTCAGGGCTATGACTACAAAAACGTCTGTACACTGACAACATTTTCTCCAAATTTATATCTCAAGGCATTAGATGTGCCTTGAGATCAAGATTTTGCTTTTTTTTTTTTTTATCACAGGATAACTGGGAATTCGAGCTGTCAGTGTCTGGAGCAGTGGTTGGCACTTGCTATAGATCTTGTACAATTTTGTTAAATAAAAAGTAGTGCGGATATTTCATTATTCCTCCAGCATATGATCTAATATAATCCTCAGGATTAGTTGTAGAGCATTCTACATTTTACTCCAGGGCTAATAATTTCCAACTATTTCTTTCTTAGAAGATTTTATATCTTTCTATTAATATGGACTGAATTTAACTTGTCATGATTTTTCTGCCATTCTATATCCCTATGCACATATTCATAATATGAGCATTATATTGAAAAATTTCATTTTAGTCATTGGTAAATATGCATTAGGATATACTGTCAGAATATAAAATATTGGCCCCGGCATGATAGCTTCCTGGTTAAGGTCCTCGCATTGAACACGCCGGGATCCCATCCAGCTCCCTGCTTGTGACCTGGAAAAGTAGTTGAGGATGGCCCAAAGCCTTGGGACCCTGCACCCATGTGGGAGACAGGGAAAGAATCTCCTGGCTCCTGGCTTTGGATTGGCTCAGCTCCAGCTATTGCGGCTGCTTGGGGAGTGAATCATCAAATGGAAGATCTTCCTCTATCTCTCCTTCTCTCTATACATCTGCCTTTCCAATAAAATAAATAAATCTTTAAAAGAAAAGAATGTGAAATATTGTTGTCATTGGGATGATGTTTCTTGTTTCTTTTTGTATCTGTTATCTTCAATGGTGTTTCACATATAGATAGAACGATATTTTTCTTAACCCAACAAATGTCATTTTTTGTGTGCGTTATTAGAACTTAACTCAATTTTTTTTTTCAAACCACAAAACTTCTCTTTTACTTGGTTTGTCAGTGCACCAATATAACTGTGTATCCAGATTTCACTGTCACTTATAAAAAAAATTATTCTGGGGCCTGGCACCATAGCCTAGTGGCTAATGTCCTCACTTTGCATGCCTGGGATCTCATATGGGCACCTGCTCTTGTCTTACCAGCCCCACTTCCCATCCAGTTCCCTGCTTGTGGCCCTAAAAAGCAGTGAAGCATGACCCAAAGCCTTGGCATCCTGCACCTGCATGGGAGATCCAGAAGAGGCTCCTGGGTTCCTGGGTTTCTGGACTCCCGGGTTTGGATAGGCTCAGCTTCAGCTGTTGCGGCCACTTGGAGAGTGACTCAATGGACAGAACATCTTCCTCTGTCTCTCCTCCTCTCTGTGTATTTGATTTTTCCAATAAAAATAAAATAAATCGTAAAAAAATTGTCCTGCAAAATGTCCATCCCCTCGTTCTCTTGACCAAAATAAACTACACTGCAGGCATATGTATATCCTAGTCAGGAAGGAGCGCCTTTCTTGCCTTTGGTTCAGGACTGAGTTGAAGGCTTGTTAGAGAGAAATGGCAATGCCAGTGCACAATAAATGCACTTCTTTTCGTGTTTTTAGTATATTACCCCGGGAAGGAAGAAGGTTTGAAAATTTGGTCAAATGAGACATAATGTTTTATCTAATGCAAGTGTTTTCAAAGTGTATAAAGCCATGCACAAAAGAATGTCAGACTTAGCCCAACAAGATGGTTCAGTAGTTGAATCTTCACCCTTTCAATCACTAGAATCCACTATATCCGCTGGTTCATGTCTTGGCTGCTCTGTTTCCCATCCAGCTCCCTCCTTGTGGTCTGAGAAAGCAGTAGAGAATTGCCCAAAGCTTTGGGATCCTGCACCTATGTGGGAGACCTAGAGGAAGCTCCTGGCTCCTGGCCTTGGATGGGCTCAGCTCGGCCTGTTGTGGCCACTGCAGGGATGAACTAGCAAGCAGAAGATCTTTCTCTCTGTCTCTTCTTCTCTCTGTCAAGTCTGCCTTTCCATTAAAAATAAATGAATTAAAAAAAATAAAACAACACTGATTAAATTAGTTGCTTTGTCTTGTATTTAATTTTATATTTTCATGCAGGAATTCTCTTCTGTTTCTCAACAGAAATCACACTAATATAGAGCAACAGAAAATGCATTGAATAAGGGAATTTGGATTCTTGTCCTCTCTGTTATAAACTGTGTGACACTTAAGGGAATTCACTTTTTGGAATATTAGTTCCATATCTCCGAACAGAGGGGCCATCACAATTGATCTAAACGCCTGGCCGCTCAAAGTCAAGTACAGGACACAAAATCTGATCTCACCAGAATGCTTATCACATATGAAAAGTAGAGTAACGGCTTGCATATTCAGATGCGATTGGCAATAATCCCCGCAGAGTCTCTGAAATTTGGAAAGTAGCAGACTTTACAAACTGCAAGGCAAGTCCCCTGGCAGAGCTCAGCACAGTCTGCGCATCTTCGCTGGGGACCTTCTCATTTCAGTTTCTTCTGTGAACTCTCTTGCTTGTGTATTTGTCTTATATTAATACATGCTCGATTATGATTTCTAGCTATAAGCTACAATTAAAATACGTGTGGGAGGATATTAGATTTTAAATGCTGCAAGTGTCTTGCCAAACAGTTCTAAAAGATATACAGGAAAACAAATCCAGAAATGTTCTCCGCAATGAGTGCCTTGGAGATGTAGAAGTTGCACCTGAGCCAAGCTGTGGGTGAATATATTATGAGAAGATCCAATTGATAAGTGTGTATCTCATAGCCTCAGGCAGGTGGCTAGGAAGCAGCTAGGGAACTTTGAGAATGCCCGAGGAAGCTTTAAAGTGGATGCCAGCTGACACCTTTGGACAATTGCAGTGTGTGGGAGACACTTACAGTAATGAGTGTGTGTACAAAGCAAACTCCGTAAGAAGCCATCTTATCACGCACTAAATCCAGTTCTTTCCACTAAAATAGCTACTTCGATTTGTTCTTCTGAGATTTCCTGCCCGACTAGCTCCTTCTCTGGCGATAGATCTTCTTTGAGAAGTGGGGAGGGTGAGCTCCTTGTGAAAGTCAAGTCACAGCAACAGCCCCGAGATGCAGGGTGCAGAGAGGCTGTAGGGGAGGCTGAAAGGCAGGTTCCTGCCCACCCACTGCCTCCAGAAACCCATCAGCTAAAACCAGGGCTCAGCTTTAATAACAGCTTTAATAATAACAGTATTTATAAAACATATCTCTCTAAAGAACTCAAAGCTCTTCCCACTCACAGTCTTATTGTGCCTGGGGTTACTCAGTTACTCTGCCAGGCTTAGGAGAGCCTCAGCTTAAAGGGCCATTGTACGTGTTCAGAGCTCTGGAGTGGGGAAATGAAACACGCAGGAAATAGGCTGACTTGAGCGTCTTCCTCCTCGTGCTGCACTCGCATCCTCACAGCTTGCTGCTTCTCCCCTACTCCATCCGCAAACTCAAACAAAAACACCAGCACAAGTTTTCCTGCATCGTGTTCAAGTTTTGCATCTTGGAAAGGAGATGTTAGCACTTTCTCAACTTTTGACTCCACTTTGCAGCAGAACTTCTCTGAAGTGCATTTACGCGTTGCACTTGTGAAAACAGAGAGAAAAAGCTGTGTCCTTTAGGGTCAGGATTTATTCAACACCTCATTCCGATTTGTAACATCCATGTTAGCTTTCAGTACTCACATACTCCCACAATGTGTCCCCCGCTTTTCAAGCATGGCAGATGAGTAGAATTAAAGATAATACTAGAGTCGAGTGAGCTCGTCCTCATCATGAGCAATGACAACAATGCAAGTATAAACATGAGCCATTAGCTCTTTTTCAATAATCACATAATAGTAATCAATAAAACATATACGTGATATTCACTTCTGAAGTTCCTTAACTTGCTGCAAGATTTCTTTGAAATTTGATTCAAGTCTGCTTATTTTCTACCGCTGGAACATTCTTTAACTCTCTTGTCTGCTCACCTTGATGAGGCAACTCAGAACAATCAAAGATAGGAACTCAGTTCAATCAGTCACTTCCAAATTCTCCAACTACGCTTCAAGACATGTTAACTAATACAGGATGAGAGCAAGATGATTATTTCAAAATGAAGCATGTGCATACGTTTTAATGGAGGAGCTACTATCAACAGATTTTGGAAAATAAATCATGACCATCATGAAATAATTTCTAATGGTTTCTTTCTTTTTTTCTTTTCTTTTTTCTTTTTTTTTTTTTTTGTCTCAGGGAAATGAGGGCTCTCAATTGTTCACAAAGTAAACTGACATTGGAGAATGCCTAGAGAGGGAGAGATAGAAACATTTTTCAACTGCTGGTTCATTCTCTAAATGGCTGCAACCACGAGAGCTGAGCCCATCAGAAGGTGGGAGCCAGAAGCTTCTATGGGTCTTTGATGTGGGTGCAGGGCCCCAATGGCTTTGGATCCTCCTCATCTGCTTCCCAGGCCTTAAGCAGAGAACAAAGTTGCAAATGCAATAGCCAAGGCACAAGTTGTCACCCATGTGGGATGTCAGCCCAGGAATCAGAGAGTTAACTTGCTATACCCCCATGCTATTTATCTAAATAAAGGAAACATATCATTTTACACGAAAGAAGTTTGCAAGTGATCTAGCTTTATGGACATTTAGGTGTTTTGTACAGAAATTACCCTTATGATAGAAAAATCCAGCCATAATACAAGGCAAACATCCCTACCCCCTCAATGGCCTGTCATTCATGCAACCACAGGAATGTTGGTGTGAAAATATATAGTTACATAACTTGTGATGGACTGTGCCATCTCGGGGAATTTTATAACACACCATTTATTTATTTTCTGAACACTTTCCTGGATGGTCTTCAGGAATCGCAGCTGGGGCCAAAGTCATCCTGGTCGGTAGACAGACCTTGAACAGTATTCAATAAGCAATCAGCTAAATGTGAGCAGGAGTTTTCATTTTAATACCCATTTCCTTGAATCAGTCTGGATGGAAAAGGAAAGTGAGCAAAATTGTTCCAATATGTTATAAACAGTCTCTTTTTCATGTGAAATTCTCATTGAAAAGCCTCACACCCTTATTTTTGATGAGAGAAAAAAACAAATGTGTCAAAATTATTTAATTTTATTTATGATAATGTAATTAGATTATTTTTAAACGAGAGTCTTATATTACCATTCTTGATTTGGGAAGAACACAATATATTTTCAGTTCTTACAGAGAAGAATTTTTTTTCTTCTGAAAAAGATATGCAACATTCAATGTGGTTTTTTTTTTTTTTTTTTTAAGATCTTCTGTCCAATGATTCACTCCCCAAGTGAGCTCAACGGCTGATGCTATGCCGATCCGAAGCTGGGAACCAGGAACTTCTTCCGGGTATCCCACACGGGTTCAGGGTCCCAAGATTCTGGGCCATCCTCGACTGCCGTCCCAGGCCACAAGCAGGGAGCTGGATGGGAAGTGGAGCTGCTGGGATTAGAACTGGCACCCATATAGGATCCCAGCGTGTTCAAGGCGGGGACTTTAGGTGCTAGGCCACGCCGCAGGCCCTCAATGTGTTTTTCAAAAAAAATGATGACTTCGTGGCTTTCATGGCATTGATAGCTTTACTTCAACAGTAAAAGGTGTTTCAGCCAATGGTTTTTTTTTTGGAAGGGATTTTCCAAAATATTTTCTATGGTTTTATGAAAAGATGACTATATTAGCAATTCACTATTGTTGTCTGATTTTCCTGATTTTCTTATACAGAAAAATAAGCTTTTTTATTATTGATATATGCATCTTATCTGAATCTTTGTAATTTGTTTGCCCTTCACTCTTTTCTTCTTTTTATACTGATATTTGTGTGCATTGTAATACTATACGCAGGTATTTCTGTAATTGATAGTTAAATTACATTCCTATTCCATGTATGATTGATTATGTAATCATTGTAAAAATCACATTGATTTGTTCATCTAACATGAAATCATTTTTTTAGTTACCATGGCAGCTTTGAAAGACTTTGACTTATTCCATTGAAATACAAAATTCTGCTCTCCTAATTAGTACTTTTCAGGTTGCGCACGTAAAATCACACAACTCAATTCTACTTCTAATAAAGGAGGTAGCTTTTAATTAAAAGCAAACTGTGTTTTAAAAAACGATGGTGGGCTCCACACGATTGTGTAAAGGAAAAAGCTGCCTGCCACTGGCAAGGTCAACATGACCTGGCTGCTTCACTTCTCATCCTGTTCTCTGCTAACAGCCTGAAAAATAGAGGACCCAGTTGTTGGGGCCACTGCCAAACACATTGAGGCCCCAGATGAAGCTCCTGCCTCTTGGCTTTGAACTGGACCAGCCCTGAAGCCTCGCATAGAAGAGTGCTCTCTCTCTCTCTCTTTCTCTCTCGCTCTCTTCCCCCTTCCATTCCTGGCTCTATTCCTGTCAAACATGCTTTCAAGTAATAAATCAATCTTTACAAAAATCAGTCTGAATCTATATAGTCTGTTGATTTAAACAGGTTTCTTTCTTTTTTTTTTTTAAAGATTTATTTATTTGTATTGGAAAGGCGGATATAGAGAGAAGGAGGAGAGACAGAGAGGAAGATCTTTCATCCGATGGTTCACTCCCCAAGCGGCTGCAACAACCGGTGCTGAGTCAATACGATGCTAGGAGCCAGGAGCTCTTCCGAGTCTCCCACATGGGTGCAGGAGCCCAAGACTTTGGGCCATCCTCAACTGCTTTCCCAGGCCACAAGCAGGGAAAGGGAAGTGGGGCTGCTGGGATTAGAACCAGCGTCCATAAGGGATCCTGGCGCATGCAAGGCGAGGACTTTAATCAGCATGCTATCGCACTGGGCCCTAAATAGGTTTTTATCTTTAGTCTGGAATCTGTTTCAAATAATCTCACTGAACACTGAGAGAAAGCCAGGACAAGCGTAGGACAGGTGACCTAATTATTCATAGGCACGGTGGAATGGAACAAACTATCTATTTGATATTGAAAATATATACTGACTGAGCCTTCAGTTGATCATTAAGTATTTTTGAAACTTAACTCTCCCTACAGTGAAAACAATGTTGACATTAAATATAATTTTTTAAAAAATATTTTTATTAATACATCAAGAACAATGTACTTAATACTGTTATCAGATGCAAAGCTAGCAACATAATTTTGTTTTTAAATTATTTTCCCTGGTCATAACTTTGCTTATAAGAAATATATCGAGGGGAAAAGATAAAGTAAAATTTAATAAATGAGTTTTAAATGGCAACCAGTTCTCTTCCTGTTGTAGTTAGGGTCTGTTTTCAACTTCCTCACTGAAGACAGAATTTTAATAACTGAAGAAATTTTAAGAACAGAAAAGTGTGTAAGAGAATGTCGGGCTGAATTGTGATGTGGATTTAATGATTCACACATAATACAAGGTCTGTTACAATATTCCAAACACGTGTTTAAAATAAATCTGAACTTCACGGATAATGCCATTGTAGTAGACGATCTTCATTGAAAAATTTTAACATTAGGGACTAAAATTGTTGGGCTGAATGTATACACATTTGTTTACTATAGAAATGTCACTCAAAGGCCAGATAGGGGAAGACTTTTTGAAAAATGGATTGTCACAACCAGAAAGAAGGGAAGAATAAACCAAAGCTAATTAGCTTTAGACAACAAAATTCAGGCAGTCACTGCATAGCTGGCAAATTCATTGCATATCTGTCTAGACTCTCACACAAATGTGGATAACATTTGTATCTTTGGAAGTGACAATGAACCTCGGAATAAAAATAGGCTAATTACAAGATTGTGAAAGAATACATTATGATGATATTAAGAAGAAGTTCACCCCTGGATAATGTAAGCGTGGGCATCAGTGTCTGTTCCTGATGGCAAGCGGAGATGAGGGTGGACTGGTTCCGCAGGGCTAAGATCCCTGTCTGTTTTGTTACGTGCGATTGTGTTCCCTACCCCAAGGTCACGTATTGATGCTGTGGCCTTTATAACTCAGAATGACACTTTTGGAGGTGAAGTTTTAAAGTTGTGTTGAAATGCCTCTGTTTTACATGCTCATCCATTGTTATTTTTATTTTACTTTGTCCCATCATCTCTTCAAACTCAGTGTGGATAGATTATTATATAGGGTGTAATGACAACTTATTCAGGATAGATTTCTAATCTACACACCAACAACTCTCCCAACAGAATTAGTAGAGTGTTCATCACAAATTATTCACACAATAGATTACATAAAGTATTTTAAAAGATTGATTTAATTTGAAAGTCAAGAGTTACACTTGGAGAGTGAGAGAGGCAAAGAAATTGTTTGTGCTTCTGTTGTTTTTGCTCTCCAAACAGTCACAATAGCCCATGCTAGGTCAGTCCAGAGGAGTCAGGAGCATAATCCAAGTCTCCCAAGTGATTGCAGGGGCCCAAACTCTTGGGCTATCCTCTCCTGTTTCTCCCGGCCCTTAGAGAGAGCTGGATCAGAAATGGAGCAGCTGGCACACCAACCAGTGCCATTTTTGGAATGTCAATGTTGCAGGTGGTGGCTTTACCCACTACACCAGAATGCCAACTCCTTATGTAAAATTAAGTAAGCTGATGAGACACTTGGAAATTCTTAAATAGCCACATGACTAAAACTACAATTAATGGTAAAGGGTGTTAGTCCTAATAGATAAATCAAGGTAAGAAGATTCAAAATATGTCTGGGGATCACAAAAATGTCAAGTTTCACTGTCTGGCCTCTCTGGCAGGACCATGGAGAGTTCTGTGCTTGTCAGTCCCTTTGATCTGCAAGCATTTGGGTTGGCTTCACCCTTCAGGAGTAACACTATTCCCTAAATAACGTAAGGTACACCAGTGATCGTGGAGTTAAAGAAAAGTAAGACACTGATAAAAGTGAAATATATGTATAGGAATGCAGGCCCTATGCTTCTAAATCGGTATTTGATTTGAAATTGATTTACTTTACATAAAAAGTTAATTTAGAACATTAAAAAAAAAAGCTTCTCTAGGCTCAAAATTATCCCATCCAAAGAATGGGATTATTAGATTTACTGGGAATCATAAAAAGTCCAGATGTTTTAAACATTAGGGCTTACTTCAGAAATCAACTATTGTTGGGAATTTAGCAAATAAAATTAGGGAGACACAGGGAGGCATTCAGGATGCAAGTTAATCTATTTAAAGCCTGCAAACAATGTGTGCACATTCATAAAGTGTTTAAACTGAAGGATACGATCCCATATGGCCTACTAACCAGCAAATTATACATTTAAAGGTAGAACTTGAGTGATATGCAGTGGTTTTACACCCTGCTTTCTATAATAATAAAGTATAAGTATGTCGGCTCTTTTTTAAGTTAGAGGAGTTAAGTTCATTTTTTACTATGACGTTTTTACATACGAATGTATCATACGCCCCATCTTTCTAATGATGGTACATTTGTACCTACCTCTTCTCTAGATTTGGAGAGCAGAGCATTTGCATTAGGGAAAGCTCTTTATAGCATTTTAAAAATGTATTCTCACTTGCACTAAGAATATTCCTTTATCCATCCTGCCTGCTACAGAAATGCTTACCATGCAAGAAAATGTGAGCAACTAAGGAGTATGAATGCCAGCCTCCTTTACCATGGTCTTTATTCCTGGTTGTTTGATTAAAGACTTGGTCATATTTTCAAATCAGAAGATGAATTCTCTTATTTATCAAACTCTTACTGTGTGTTTGGCACTGTGTAAGACAATGCCAATTTATTACACTGTTGTAAGGGTTGGATTTTATTAAGAAATCAATACAGAATGATAAGGGAGAAAATTAGGGCACAAGGTTGTTGGTAGAGTATGTAAGAATAGCAGTACTAGGGTTGAATTTCCTGGATTTTAATTACTGATACTTAGGCAGTCATGTGACCTGGCTCACACACCCATGAAGGAGCTGTGTTGTGCAGCAGAGTGCCCAGGGGCACAGTTATCTCTGGCTCCTGATGACCCCTTTCTGCCAGTGTAGACACCACTAGGCAGGACAATGGCTTAACTATCCGGAATCCTGCTACAGGCTAACCACGATGGAGACTTGGACTGGATTCCCCAGTTCCTGCTTCGGACAGCCTCAGTCCCAATTATTGCAGGTCTCTGGGAAGTAAAACACAAAGCCAGGGAGAACTTCCTTTTTGAATAAATGGATGACTTTTTAAAAAGAGTGCTTAGATTCATAGTCTTTCTTTTGCTTTCATACTCATTTTCATCAAGACAAAGAAGAATAATGTGCTTTTCTTCGTGTTAATTTCTATTAGACATCCTCAAGTATATCCATAGTTTAAAATATGCTAATTTAGGATGAAGTGTTTCACATATAAAACATACAAAATTAGTTATTGAATTATGTTCTGTCACTGGTACACGGGAAATCTGGTATTTTTTTCAGTGATGGTGTTCAAATTGATAACTTTAGCATCATTGTTCTTTCATCTTTTATGATTCTAGATGCAGAAACAACCACCTACAGCAAAGATGTAGAAACTAAACGTTTAGAATTAGAGTTTAATAATAATGTACTGAGTCATGGCACAGGCACAGCGTTTAGCATAGCTATGAAATTACTGGCAAGAAAAGCAAACACGTCTGCTTCATTATCAAAAGGTATTGATTGTCAATTAGCCCATGGATAATTTCCAAAGAGCTATCGATGGCTTCTTAGGTGCAGTAGAATAAGATATAGACGTGATTACATCTTCACTCTTTATCATGGAGTAATGGTAAAAATTTTCTTTTTCTTTAACATTTACTTGTTTTTATTGGAAAGTCATATAGAGAAGGAGGAGAGACAGAGAGGAAGATCTTCCGTCCAATGATTCACTTCCAAGTGGCAGCAATGGCTGGAGCTGAGCCATTCCAAAGCCAGGAGCTTCTTCCAGGTCTCCCTTGTGGGTGCAGGGTCCCAAAGCTTTGGGCCATCCTCAACTGCCTTCCTAGGCAACAAGCAGGGAGCTGGATGGGAAGTGGGACTCCTGGAATTAGAACTAGTGCCCACATGGGATCCTGGCACATACAAGATGAGGACTTTAACCACAACGCTATCACACCAGGCCCATGGAAAATTTTCTTAACCTAATTTTGATCTTCCAGAAAATGAGGGAAGGTATATCTGACCCCTTCACTGACAGTGAATGTCAACAGAGAAATTGTAAATGAAGGAATAGCCCATAATGGGCCTCATTAACACAGGTAGATTCCTCCATGTACTCTCCCATTCTTGCCACGTCTGCATACAGAACCAATCATGCTGCTGCTTAAATTCCCTCTAACACAATTCAGCTTACTAGGTAGCCTAAGATTCTGAATCAGTTTTGGTAAGATGCAGAGTTGGGCCTATAACATGCCATCATGTGAGTCAAACTTGTCACTCCGATTCATGTGCCCTGGTCAGATTTCACCTTCTGACTCCAGTCTCAGGTGCCCACTGTTCATTCCCCCTGAGTTTAGATGAATGTGTTACTGACAGATGGTTAGAACATGACAGAAAGAGACCTTTCCATCAGTCCAGCATTTTGACATTCTCATCAAGAGAAAGTATGAGTCCATTTCAGCAAAGTTTGTTATTTTCAATATATCTGAAAATTCTCACTTTTGGAAAAAGTTTAGAGTTGAGTGTCGAGGTTGGTGACGTCAGGCTTCATTAGCTTAATGGGAAAAAATACATAAAATATAATTACTTGGAAAAATTGGGATAGATTGTGAAGGACCAATTTGATATGTTAACCGATATTAACAACAAAAGTCTGCTTTTGTTTCATTAATCCTTATGTTTTTCACCAGGTCAGAAACCCTTCAAGGATCAAGGTTCGTAAATGCTTCATTCATGGTTTTTATTTTCTAAACAGGGCACATAGGCACGAGGTTGGACCTTTAGGCAATAAGTAAGTGTGTTTAAAAATACTTTCTGCTAAGTTTAAATCTATGTAACTGGTAAAACAAGATGAAAAATATTAATACTGTGGTATAATGTGTGTTTGAATCTTATCTTACCATTTTAACATTTATACTTTATTTGAATATTGTTAAGATGATAAAATACTGAATGAAATCTAAAAATCTATTCCATGTTGAAATGTTTGCGGGAGACGGAGCTCTTTGCAGCATCACTAACCCCGCAGTGTTGACAATCATGTTAAGTCGGGATATACGGAAGAGAAGAATGGCTGTGCCACGGAGAGAACCGCCCTCTAGGGCAGGTGTGACACTCCTGCAACCCCAAGAACCTGCTCTTTCTCCAAGATTTTCAATGATTGACTTGCAACTCTGTTTCTGTTTCCTTACATCAACATATTCAGACCCTCGGTCTTTTGATTTTTACCATGTACCCTCTGCTGATACAATCTGTTTGATGTTTTATAGAGCACTAAAACAAGCACATTTAGATAGCCATTAATCCATTGTAAAAGTTGAGGCCTGTCAAGGAGAACACTTTTATTTCTGTCTCCTTCGGTGTGTTGTTTAAGTCCAGACATTTCTTGAATGTTTCTGCCGTAATGTATTGCTAAAAAAGGAGAGAGAGGCTCATGTAAGCCTTGCCTCACACCACCACGTTACCGGCCTTGTACAACAGTTTGACTCTTTGAGAACAGATTTATGATCTTACTTCAGAAAACAACTTCACCAATAAAGAACAACCAAAGATAAGAAAATTAAATTTATTAGTAGAGTACATTGATACACTTGTAAAGTTGGTTCCTAAACATAAAGTAAAATAATAATGTCTTTTTTTTTTTTGACGGCTCTATAAGCAAACAACAACAGAAAAAAAAAAAACCCACAAACACTTTAAGACTTATTCACTTGAAAGAGTTACAGAGAAATAGAAGTAACACGCAGAAAGAGAAGGAGGAGTAGGAAGAGGAGAAGGAGCTAGAGGAGGAGGAGAGGTTGGGGAGAGAGTTCCCCTAGTTCCCTGGCTCACTCATTCACTCCACAAATGCCTGGAACAGCCAAGGTTGGACCAGGATGCAGCCTTGAGCCAGGACATCCATCTGTGTTTCCCATGTGGCTGGCACAGGCTCAAATACTTGTATCGTCATCTGCTACCTCTCAGAGACATTAGCCGAGGAGCTGAAATTAAAGCATCGCAGCCAAGACTTGTAGCAGGCACGCCAGTATGGGATGCACGTCTCTCAGATGGTGGCATACCTTGCTGTACCACACGTTTTCTTGTGTGCTAACTAATCCAATTCAGCAAATTAATAAAACTTCTGAGAGATCTTTATCTTCAGAGAGTCATTTCTTTTAAATAAAAGCCATTGCAAAAGCCAAGATCAGCTGAAAATGAAATATTCAGTAAAATAATACATTGAAAATAATATTTAATTAAATTGCATCTGATATAGAAGAACAGTAAAAGATGTCAATTGAATGTTAGCAAATAATGATATATTGACATATTTATTTTAGTTGACAATACTGTAGAATTAAGCTGTTTCAAAAATACTTAATTTTTTTGTTTCGTTGGTCATTGTTCATTTAAATAATGTTTAACACTACAGTAAGCGCTTGTTTTAATGACTCCTACATCCTTATACTTGGAAGTTTATCATGTGTTTTATTGTGAATTAAATGAGTACAATTTTCTCTGTATGGGGAGAAAGTTTGTGGTGTTTTTAGTGATTTTCTTACCCTTTTGTTTAAAACGTGGTATAAAAACTGAAAGGAAGCTACCTCACTAACAGAAATTTGGCAGACCTAAGCAGGCTGGTCCAGGGGTATGCAATCATAGAATGAATAAGTGAGATGAATTATGAATTCCTTGGTCTACCCTCAGCCAAGGCAAGAATAATGCATGAAATGAGGTACACAGCACAAATGAAGTTTCCAAGAGAAACAATCAGATACATATTTTCCCTCAAAATCTCAGTAAAATGCCATTCATTTCCCCATATCAAGAAGAAACACAAGGTGGTACTGAGTTATTAGAAAATTTGGTGATAAATGAAGATGGAGATGATAGTCCACAGATGGCTGATTATTTTAGATAGTTCTGGAAGCACAATTCGAAATATTAGATTGTATTTGTTAAATAAAAAAAATGATGACACCATCTCTTGAGAGTCTATCTCACAGATTTTAAGTCTTTTTTTCTTTGTAAGAAATACAATTAATAAAAAAAATTCACATTCTATGGTCAAAAGGTAGCTATATAACAGACTACCGTGAGTTTATTGAGGGGGATTATTTGGTCTGAAAATACTGAATGCAGTTTTCAGCGAAGCAAATCCAAATGAAAGCATGGACAAGAATTACTGATTTCTAGTGCGGGAGTGTGTCAGTGTGACCTAACATGTGTTTGTGCATGTCTGCATTTATGTTCATGAAATTGAGTAGGTGTTTGCATGTCAAAAAAGAATTTCTGAAGACCTTCGGCTAATTGCGGTGATTTCCCTAATGTGGTTGACAGGTCTAAAATTCCAGACCTCTGTAAGGCCATTGTGCTGTTTGGAACATTCTGACACTGTTTCATTCCTAGCGGGTTATGTTGTTCAGATTAGTCATGTTGACCTAAGCAATGTTGAATAAGTAATTTGGAAGATGTCTCACTTTATTTATTTAAGGTTATTTTTAATTCAAGTTCAGGTTGTATGCTATATTCAGAGAACACGATGACTGTAGTTTTTAGTTTCGTAGGCTCCTACTGTACTTTGGACGACATTTTCATTTGTGATCTATAGTAATTAGTGGTGTAGAAATTGAATAAGACAGATTTTTTTGTCATCGAATCCTTATCTTAAGAGACCCAAAAGTAAAATAGAAAAGGTATGAGTTAGCAAAATTTGAGTTACTAAATTTGTACTTTGTGGGAAATACTTAAACTCTTATGCAATTCCCAGGACCCTGATGCAGAATACACGTACAGAAAGAAATTCTATGGAAAGACAATGTAAGCTAGTAGGAAAATGAATGAAAAGTTTCCCACTATTCCCTCTCAGAAAGAAGTACAGATCTCGTTTGCTTTTGCTTATTATTTATTGTTTCCTCAAGAGAGATACATAAAATGCATTTCCTTAGCATTTAAACACATGTCAATCACCCTTTTATAAGAAATGGTTAATACTATTCTACATGATATGCACAGAGAAACTTGAATAAAGACATGAATAAGTAAATTAATAACAGGCACACTGATCATGCACACTCAGAGACTCAGTGGAGTTACACTAGTAATGAACAACAATAACATGTAAAAAGCATTTATGTATATATTATATATTTTGGCACCATTGGCCAATCAAGACTACAATAATAAATATGAAATTGATATGATATTAACTTCCAAGACATTTTATTAATAATGACTCTCAGAAATATATATGGACATAAAATTTTAATACCAAATGAGGTTGTTTTTCACAGAAGAGGATTTAGCAAATACAACTCGTCTTTCTGTTGTTAAAGGCGTGGAGTCACACTTAACACACCCACACCCACCCACAGACATTCATACAGTCTACCATTACGCCTGGCCTAATCCTGCTAATTTTTGCTAGTGATCATGTCGATGTGTGTGCTTTATCTTACAATGCCTGAATATTTTAAATTTCCTCTTATAAGCTCCTATTTTTCATTGGCTATTTGCTGTGGTAACTAGGGAATCTCTCCTTCAGATCAGTGGTGTCTTTGATTTGCCATATGCATTGAAGAGATTATGAATCCCAAAGCAATTCATTGCTGTTAACTTTTCTTGCTAGAGTTTCCAAAACCATGAGGATTTTTATACGGTTGAAGTAGAAATTTGCATGCCAGAAATACGTGTAAAAATTTTGAGAAAGGACTTTAAAAAAAAAAAACACCAAAGCATAATTTGGCAGAGAACATTTGGTGTCAATGAGTTGTTACTTTTTTTCTAGTTTGCCCTTTATTGAAGATATAGACTTTTTATAATTTCCTTATTGCTGGATTATTCAAGTGGCATAATTTCACTCTTTTAAAAATACATTTATTCATTTGAAAGCTACAGAAAGAGTGGAGGGAGTTACAGAAAAGGGTGTGGGGGACAGAAAGAGACCCTCCTTCCACTGGTTCACTACTCAGCCTCAGTGGGCAGACCAAAGCCAGAAGCCAGAAGCTCCTTCCTACATGAGTGGCCAGGGTCCAAGCAGGTGGATCATCTCTGCTGTTTTTTCAACCATGAACAGAGAGCAAGAACTGAAGAGCAGCAGCCAGGACAGTGTCCGGCACCGATGTGGATGGGGATTGCTTAAGATCCTCTGCGACTTTGATTGCCATCAGAACCCTCTGTTTCTTCTACTCACTAAATTATCATTAAACCATCCAGTCTTCCACAGGGAATGCTAGAAACCTGTCTTCCATGAACAGCCGTACAAAACCTAATAGTGCTAATTTGAACAATATTTGAAAAAAATCTTTTCATCTGCTTATGTTTGTGACTATCTCTTTTTCGGGAGGGGGCACTAGTAAACTCAAGAGCAAAACAAACTCACTTATAGCTTCCCAGAAGCATCACCCTGTGCCCTGTGAGCTGGCATAGGTCCTTCCCATAGTGTTTCTGGCTGACGGGTTGGCAAATGTCTTGGGAGTTTTACTGAAGTGCAGCTCTCTTTGAGGTAAGATGAGCTGAACCTCTGTGTTCCACATTTTGTTTAAAAGGCTCCCAGGTGACACAGATATTATGGTGCAAGAATTACATTTTTTTTTGGAGAAACTGACCTGGGGATTATGATGAAATGAAATCATAGGAAAGAAACTGACACTTGCCTGAAACGATTCCTCTAAGTCATTTGTTGAGTTCTTGCTCTCAGTCATACATTATACGAGGTATCAGCCAAAGTTAAATGAGCTAAATTTCACAAGCATTGATCTCATATAAAATTGCTCTATGAGTGATTTTTTTCTACATCACAAGTCATCATAACAATTCCATGGGTAAAACAAATGAAACTTGATTTGGCTCATAACTCAGTGAACAGTAGTTTAGACGACGTTCAATAATATTTTTTGTCCCAGCCTGCACCACATGCATCTTTGCTGGATCTCGGGGGCGGGAATGCAGACATCTGAACCGTGTGTCCCTCGTCAGTTTATGGACCAGCTTGCATGGAATACTGCATTATTTTTATTTTCCATGTCCTCTTCCTCCTCAAATCTATAACTAATCATCTTTTCTTTTACAATTCTTTCTACCACAAATACACATTCCCTAACATCCAAAAACTAAAAACCCCAACCCCCTCACCTACCTAACACCCCAACATCACAAATCAATAACCTCCAAATTCCAAAACTTCAATTATCCTCCCTCAACACACCAAAAATATCCCCAATAACCCATAAAACACCCAAACAATCCCATTCCCCCAAACCACAAAAATCATACCACCCAACAAATAATTTAAATTAATACTCAACTCTTTCCCTTCCTCTCCTTTCACAATCCAAAAAATAACACCCCCTTCCCCTTTTCTACTCCCCCCCCCCTCTTCTTAGCTCTCTCCCACACCCTTAACCCCCCTTATATTTATACCACCCCCAATCATACCTTACTCCCATCATCCGTACTCCTTTGAATTTCATATTTTCCACATTTCACTCTTATTTCCCCCTCTTTCTATCCATATCATCTTTCATGTACATTCAATCTCCTGTAACATCCAACTCTCCCCCCCACTACCCCATTGCCTCCAACAAATTTCGTATATAACTTAATCATATTTACCCTTCCCCTGTCCCCCTGGGTAAAAAAAAAAAAAAACGCGCCTGCCCTTCTACAAAATGAAACACTTACGTTTTCCACCTCCTACTTCCCGGCCAACACAGAAAACTTTAACTCTCCCACTGCGACTTCTGCACTCATCAAATGCCCCCAACTCCACTTCTATTCCTCTCATCACTAATACGCAATAGATTGTGATCTGGCTTACTCATATAAAAAGTGAATTCAACATAAAACACTGATTAGTGATTCCTAAATGAGTCTTCTATCCAGGATTGGCTGTTAATTATTTATACAACCAAGAAAAAATAACACTCTCTGGTTTCAGAAGGCAAAGGGTATATTATGTAAGAAACAACAAAAATACACACTTTTTGAACAAGCAACATTTTAAAAATTTTTCAAGGAATAATTTTTGCTCTTAATAGGTAACTAAATGTAAGGTTGTTTGGAACAATTTTATGTAGAAAAAGATGAAGCTAATGGCAGAGAAGTTGCTTTAATATAGATTCAAATGCACAACATTGTGTATTTAAGATAACTAAAGCATAAATGAACCTAGCGAGACAGATTGCTAATTCTTTGAGAGAATAAAATTCACGTACTAGACAATAAGAAATTATTGAGAAACATGTTCTTTGTCTAACGGGCCCAATTGCAACTTTACAGTTTAATTTCTTTGGGGGACAAATAAAAGAAATTGCTCAACTGAAGTTGAATATATTTTAACCTTGCCCTTTTTGGATCCCGGAGGGACTCTTAGTTGTTTAACTATCTGAAAGATATTTTCCTGAAATTGATAGATGCAAATTTTGATGTGTGTTTGCAAGGGAACTATTTATAGGATCTGCGTTTCACAGCTGTGCACATGGTGTGTATTGGTGCCGACAGATGTTGGCTGAGAGCAGTCACCGCTGTTCTTCTCAACAAACTGTGCATTCACCTAATCTAACATTGCTGCTTGTCTTCATAGAGGCCTTCCAAGGGCATGTGTTTGTAAAATAGTAGTTTTGTTTGGATTATATTTGCTAGTCATTTTCATTTTGTAGCTATTAATAAGTTAACCTTTAAAACATCTAAACTTTGTACTTTATTTGAAAAGCTAAGGTTGAATAGCTACACAGTCTATACTTCTCTTCTGAAATTTTTGGGTTGCTTCAGTGGTAAACTAAAGCTAAACAATGACCTGCATTATACTGCACATTTTCTGAAGACAAGACTTGAAAAATCAAATAATTTTTTTGGATCATAGAAGATGCGACACAAAACAAAACAGTTACATACTGAGATCTAGTAACTTTTTTCCTTTCACAATATTATCAGCTTCAGTTTTCAAAATTTCAACTTTTGATTAAACTAATATTTGAAAAACTTGCAGCATTATTTTCTGTGAAGCCATTTTCATTATTTATCTTCCTTAGGAGAATATTCCGTTGTCATGGGTAAGAGTTCAGCAGAAAGACACAGTTGGCAGAGGCAGATTCAACTGATTCAAAAATAATTTTTAGGGTGACAATCACACCCTTGGATGTCCTTGGATTAACATAAGTAAAATACCAACGTTCCAAACTTTCTCAGGATGTTAAATGGAAAATGAAGTTATCATATAAAAGCCAGAATTGCTTTTTTTGTGTACTTTCGACTTAAATGTTTAAAATGGATGACTCACTTACGGAATGAAAGATTTAAACTCTAAGAAAGTTTCAATCTAGACTACACACCTTTAATTGCATTTCTGCTTCTTACTCATGGCACTGCAAAAGGAAAACAAAAATGAAAGTAGTGTGAAGGTAAATATTACAAGGTTCTCTACACTTGCTGGACAATTCATTTTCTAAAGCTTCAATTTTCTTATTTTCAAAATGGAATATAATCTATCTGATGAAGTTACTCTGAAGTTTGAAAATGATAATGTAGGGCCCGACACAGTGGTCCAATTGCTAAATCTTCACCTTGCACACTCTGGAATCCCATATCTGTCCTGATTCATGTCCCAGTTGCTCTGCTTTCCAACCAGCTCCCTGCTTGTGGTGTGGGAAAGTGGTAGAGGATGCCCAAATCCTTGGGAATCTGCACCCACGTGGGAGACTCGGAAGAAGTTCTGGGCTCCTTTCTCTCTGTCTTTTCTTCTCTCTCAAAATCTGCATTTCCAATAAAAATAAAGAAATATTTAAAAAAGAAACTGATCATTCCAGTGAAAGGATTCTGAACAAAAACTGAGACATACCAATACTTGTTAGATTCTCTGTTTTATGCCTCTGCGTGTGTGTGTGTGTGCATGTGTGCACATGTGTCCCATAGAAATAATGTATTCCATAGGCACCCAGAAATTTCTGGTAAAGATATATTCTTCCAAATTCCAATATTATTCATTTTTAAAATGGGTTTGAAAAGCAGAGTTACAGAGAGAGGAGGAGAGATCTTTCATTCACTGGTTCACTCCTACAGTGGCCACTCTGGCTGGGGATGGTATAGAGGGATACTAGTCTCCCAAACTTCCATCAGGTCTCCCACAGGGAGAACGGGGTCTCAAGAAGTAGACTATCTGCTGATGCTGCCCCCATATGTTAGCCAGAAGCTGCATCCGTAACAGAGTAGGCTTGAACAAGCGCTCCAATGGGATGTTGGCATCACAGCAGTAGTCTAACCCACTGCAGTGCAATACCAGTCCCCAAAACTGCTCCTCTTAACAAGAAGAAATATGTTCTTTGAAAAAAAAAAAGAAGGTTAGTTTTCTCATTGTTTTATCATAAAGTATTTAGGGAAGCCTATCCAGAATTAAAACAATATGTTAGTCACCAAGGAGGTCTCAGGCGGGAATTCTACTCAGAAACTGCTTTAACAAAACACACATAAAATACACACACACACACACACACACACACACACACACACACACACTATATGTGGAAATCTATCGTGTTGTGAATGTGATGATAAGCTAAATAGTCACCTGCCGAGATATATTTGGAGCTGAGCGAGGGACACTTGCTTTTTGGAATGGAGTTCCAATATACAGTTCCATATAAAGTTGGAGACATTTGAGGATGGTCTTGAAGTAAAACTAAAATTTGAGCTTGAGTCCCTAATGAAGGAGAAATGCAGTCATCTGAAAGAGCATGAATAAAACAAAAAATAATATCCCTTGTATTAAGACTAATACGTATTCTTCAATTTTTCCAGGTTGTTTGATGTATGGAAGAGATGAACAGACTGGAAAATTAGAAAACCATACCATCTAGTAAAGAGTATTTCATTTTTCATTTTATTTTTACTTTAAAGATTTATCTATTTATTTGAAGCTCAGAGTCCCAGATAGAGGGATAGTTAGATTATGCATCTACTGGTTCACTCACTCCTCAGATGTTGGCAATACGCAGGGCCAGGCCAGGCCAGGCAGAAAGTAGAAGCCAGTAGCTTCACATGGGTCTCACATGTGGATTGCGTGGTCCCAAACACTTGAGCCATCTTGTACTGCTTTCGCCAGTCCATTAACAAAGGAACTGATTGGAAGTAAAGGAGCCAGGACCCCAAAGGGCCTCTAATTAGGATGTATATCTGTCATATAACACGTGATGGTTTCACCTGCTGCACTGCAATGTGAAGGTCCCTCGGTTTTCTTTTGATCAAGTAAATATAGTGCCTCCTTTTGTTTGTATGGAGTATTCTCTAGCTATGCAACATGACTCACCTACAATTGCTCATCATTTCCCTGAGCTGTCCTGCTTCACAGTAATGCCTTGCTTCCTGTTTCTTTGCAACACCCATTGTTCTGTCCTCTCCGTGACCAGTCTGCACACAGACTGGGTACGGAATGGAGGTTGAAGGTATCCACTAGCCCTCAAGGCCGCTGAGGAGGTCAGGACCAGTTTGCCTCTTTTTATCTGCGCATCTCATAATAACCATTATGTCAGTGAAACTCACTGACCCAATGCTTGGTGGAAGGACAGAAATTCTTAATGATGTACAGGAGCAGGCTGTGCTCAACACAGCAAAATTGACGGTATGTGTTTTTTGGGAAATCAAAATAAAATGCAAGTGGTATACTTCACCTTGGTGCTTTTGTTTAGCTTCCCAGCAGTAACGATGGGATATTTTGTCAGTTTCAAATGACTGCAGGCTTCTGGTTAAAGTGAAAACAGTTTTTTTTTTTTTTAATCAGAAGCAATAATGTCATGTGGAAAACACTTAGCTGTTCCATGTGCGCATAAAAAGCTTAATAAATGTCACTCTTCGCACATAAAAATTCAGAATGTCACAAAGGACAGACTGGGAGCACTGAGACAGAGCAGTTATTCTGTGCTGTGGAGTCTCAATGTGGCTGCTCGAGGAAATCTGCAGCAAGGACTCAGGCCTACTGTGCTAGCCTCGCATACAGATCAAGCTGGTGAACCTGACTATACATACGATGATGTAGGGCAACGACAGCTAAGGGCCAATCGAGTGTTCCAACGTCACTTGTTTTCTGCCGGGAAGTCTCAGTGTTAGAGATGTGTGCTCATCTCAGTGATTCGTAATAATAATGACAACAATGATGAGGGTGTTAGTTCCGTAACTTGTTTCCTCATACGTCATGAAATTTGAATATTTGTCATTTGTTTCTAGCACTGAACTCTCTATTGCGGTGTCAACAGACAGATGTTGACATGTCATGTATTATTTTAGGTAGAAGGAATAGAGCAGGAAAAAAAAATCTACTGACATGCACTGAGCTCACACTTCCTAACGCAAACAAGGAAATGATAGCCACCAATTGGCAAATAAGAAAATGAACAAATCAGCCACCAGGGACCTGAAGTGTGAGTTTGAGGTGGTAAATTTGGCCATCTTTTGTGGTAGGCAGTGTGGGAGATATGTGCTTGTTAGACTTGGAGGACTCTGAGTTTCGAAATAATTCTCCAATGCTAAATAGTTGGACATGGGAGTTGAATCAATGCAATGAAATAAACATGGCAAAAGAATTTTAAGGGGAATGACTAACTTGTATGACTGGTTGAATCTGTAAAAGAAAATGATGCCTTCATACAGTTATAAATCAGCTCAATATTGCTGAAGCAAATAATGGAAAAGTCAGAAAAAATCCTCAAGCATATAATGAAGTTACTTTTTTTCTTTTCACAGAGTTTCTCAAATCATATTATGTGTTATATATTACACCGTGAATTATGAGACAAGATTCCAGGACCATCCCAGTATTTTTGTTCTAGTGATTTTATAATACTGATCACACCACTTTGAGAAGTAACATGCTGAATGACGGCAAAGCAGTGAGTGAATTTAATATAGGGCGAACATAATTGCATTTCCTTGTTGTAAAGATCAAGGCTGGAGGGAGTGGGGGAGGCCTACTAAGAGGAGTGCTGTAATTGTTAGGAACTAGAAGCAGAATTATAAGAAAGGGTAATAGAGAATTTTTACTATTTTTACTATTGCGGTGATGCAGTAGAAATGCACGAACTATCAAAATAGTCAAAAAGATTTAGGGACAGAATTTATGGAAACAAGTTAGCAAGAGTGTGAACTATAAATTTCTCACATGCAACAGGTTTGGGACATTGGGTGGACAGGATGATGAGCTGAAAGTTACATGCATAGTTGATTTTCACCTCAATTACAATGCTATTTTAAATTAAAATATGCTGGGATATAAGTGTTTAGTAAAGCATTGGCTAATTATTTCAAATTCACTTATTTAGCACATTTGGTGATCCATGCTCCTATTCAACGTTTCAGATACAAGAATGAATAACACAGTAATGCCTACATGAAAAAACAACAACAACAACAACAAAAAAGAGCACAGAATAGTGGGTTTTTTTTTCCTATAGAGAAAATCTAAGATGACTCCAAGTCATTGTTTCCAAATGATAGATTAGAAATTTATCCTCAAGTGTCTGAATATTGATCATAGAAGATACAACTATGACACAAATTAGAATAATGTTTGTGAAGATAACTAGCCTTCAGTTATGTTTCAAAGAATTAGTAAGATATGGCTGGACAGAAAATAGAAAAGAAGAAAGACTTAGGTCCAGAGAGCATAACAAAGAAACTCGTGGAAGTGAGGAAGACTCTGATGTGTGAGAGGCACACAGGCCTTCAGTGGAGAGCTGGTGAAATATGAGCGTGCCATAAAATGTAACATGGGCCTTTTTCCTTGCCTTGAATGGAAATGTAGTTCTGTTTATAAAAGACGTCTTCGATGATTACAATGTGGAAATTTTCATGCACTTTTGCCTTGAATAAACTCTTGATGGAAACATCTCATGCCAAGGGCAGTATTCTTTAAAACAAATAAATACTTCTCCGGACCTCTGGAGTACAGCAGGAGGAAACTCCCTTATTTGTCCTATCTCCTTTGGTTTCATGGGATGGTACTGACGGCACCCTGGGGGTACCAGGATACCGGCATCCGTGACATCAAATCTCTGGAGCTCAATTTTGTATTTAACACCAGGACCTGAAAAATTGTTCTTTTTGTTAAACATGACCTGAAAAAATGTTATTTTGATGAAGAAATCACAAGAGAGATCAACATTGATTTGTGATTAAAGATATTTTCAGCATTTATAATAATAACAAATTTAAAACACTGTATAGGCATGATTTGTTGCATTATTAGGTAATTATTTTTGGTCCCTAATACTATGATGCTATTGTGAAAGTAAATATCATGCCTTTAAAATATTTTTTGGATTATATAAGGCTCTACTCAAAAAGCTCAATTTTTATTGAAATGTGGGTACATAAAGTTATACATATCATTAAGGTGACAACATTAAAACATCGATGCTATCAATGCACATGTAATTAAATAAAACAGTATCATCTCATCAGAAATTCCTCTCATATTCTTTTTAATTTCATTTCTAAAAGCACTGGCACTCCATATAAGCACAAAATATGTGTCCCATCCAGTTTCCTGCTTGTGGCCTGGGAAAGCAGTAGAAGACGGCCCAAAGCTTTGGGACCCTGAACCAATGTGGGGACCTAGAAGAAGCTCATGGCTGCTGACATTGAATCAACTCAGCTCTGGCCATTGAAGCCATTCAGTGAGTGAGCCAGCAGATGGAAGAGCTTTCTCTCTGTCTCTCCTCCTTTCTGTAAATCTGCCTTTCCTATAAAAGTGAATACAGCTTTTTAAAAAATAGAAGGATCTTTTATTTATTTTCAATATTTTTCTCTGCCATTATAAAGTTTGTGTTATTCCTTTGCTCTATATTATATGTAACAGACTTAATTCATTGGCTGTTATATGTGATTTTCTTTCTTCTTTGTCATTGCTGCCAGAGTATCCAGTACACGAACATACAGAATTTTGTTTATATATCCCATTCTTGAAGAACATTTGGAATATTTCTCTTCTCCTAGTCAGACATTTATTTACTTATTTGTTTGTTTGTTTCTATTATTTGAGAGAGACCAACAAAGAGAGATAACACTTCCATTTTTGTGTTTACCCTCCAAATACATACACTGGCTTTTGTTCAGAGACCAAAGTGGAAAAGCAGGAATGCATTCTGGGTCTCCCGTATGAGTCACAGGAACCCTGAATGAATCTGAGGGTCTGTATTAGCAGGAAGCAGGAGAGGGGATTCAGAGAGGGACCCTACCGGAGACCTCTCATACGGGACAGATGTGCTAACTGGCCTCTTAATCAGGTTAAACAGCTACCTTGGAATTTTTTTTCTCTGAGCTAATATTAATAGTGCAGTAAGGAACTTCTTTTCATGTATTTCATTGTTTCTGGTGACTGCATGCCTGCGTGCTCTTCCATTGGTTACTGAACATATGAATAAAAGTGAACCTGAAGGGATATTCATAGGTAAGAATAAGTTGGGCTTTTCTAGGCACTGACAATAATGAATATAGCAATGTTACTCCTACTAGCCATGGCTGAGGGTCCTGATTATTCAATATGCTTCATAGACATTTGATCTTATCTATAATTTTTGTAGCTGATGTTGGTCGGTAGTTACAATGGCTAATGAAATTGATTATACAGTCAGCAACTTCGTCTGAATTCTGTAAATGAGAAATGTTGAACTCTTGTTCATATTGTTCATTAAATTATCTGCTTTCTCTTACTGATTTGTATATTCTGAATATAAATTACATTGACTATATAAATTGTGATGTTTATATTTTGTGGTTTGTACTTATATGTAAATATTTTGTCAACAATTGTAAAAAAATGGGTGTTGAGTAGTAACCACAAGATTTTTAGGAACTACGTACTTGTAGTCTTAATAAAGGTCAAGGTTATCTCAGGATAAAGGAGAGAACGTGCAGGAATTGGAGTCTCAAGAAATTTCCAGGTGCAGCTCCACAGGAAACTGTCTTAGCCACACGGGATGTATTTTCTCTTTAGATCATAAATCAACAACATATGTGTAAGGGAATTAGTGAATATTCTGTACTCAGTACTCTAAATTTAGCATTGATAGAAACAAATGCTTTACCTTCATAGAGTTTATTTATATTCTGTTTAGCAAAAGAGAAACAATTATTCTGAGGAACATAAAATTTAACACAGGGTGGTAACTACTGTGCCTGAAACAATGTAGCTGATGGAAGCAGGCCATGTTTTCTGTGGCAGGAGGGAGAAAAAATAGAACATAGATTGAACAGCATGACATTTGAGTTATGACCTGAAGAAAGTGACAGAATAAACAATACTTTTCACAGTAGAATAAACATGAAGTACAAATACTCATGCAAAGGTGTGCATGAAAGTGTCGAAATAATCCGAGTGTGATTGGAATAGAATAGGATGACTTGCAGTGGAGGAGAATCAGAAGAAATGAATTACCGAGATCTACTTCATGTGACACATAGCAGTTATGACAAAAGTAATTGCTATGGAAAAATCATTGTAAAGGATTAAACAGATGATGACAGAGATATGATTTGAAAGGAATACTCTGCCTCCTGTTCTGAGAATAGATTTTATGAGCGGAATGATAAAAGCAGAGTTCATCTAGAATGTTTCAGTAATAACACAGGGCAAAATGACTATTTAGAAGTGGTGGTATTAGCATTCATATATTTTAAAGACAGGAGATTACTGACTTGGTGATGGTTTGAAATGATGAAAGATTGCACTGAATGATGGTCCTAGGAATGTGTCTAGCCGCTGGTTGATTCCCTGGGTTGTGTGCTGGAGTACCTACATCCGAATGCTGGCTCTAACTCTGACCCCAGCTTTCTGCTAATGCAAATCTTGAGAAAAGGTGGTGATGTAGTGATGGCTCAACGAATTGAATTCCTGTTTCCTGAGAGCTGCAGTTTCCTGACTCCCAATTTGGTCCTCTACTGAGTCACATGATGCTTTGGGCATTTGGAAAGAAGCTCTACTTTTTTTTTTTTTTTAACCTGGGTCTCTCTCATTCTCAACCCTGCTCTTGCTCTCCTGAAGAAATTTTAAAAATCTGCAGGTTTTTTAAAAAGATAATTTTTAGGTGGCACTAGAATTTCACTTCAATTATTTTACAGATTACTAAAAGCATGAAGTATAATTTCCTGAGATGGGAAGATTGTGTACTGAAGATTTCTTTGGAAAATGATTTGGTTGATAGAAACTGGCAAATTCATTTTAAACATGTTAAATTTAAGATGTCTAGAAATCATATTTTGGTGTTTGACTATGGAATTGAGTATATGAATATTAACTTTTAAATGTTTGAAATTTTCTTATTTTATAATAAATTTATTTTTGATGATGTTTATATATTTAAGAAGCATGCATACTCATATAGTCCACTGATTAGGGTGGGGAGGGTGAAGGCATGGGGGAAAGTGGATGCAACAACCTTTTCTAATCTCCTGCTTCCTTTTTGTATCTGGGAAAAGTGGAGAGAGAAGGGGAGAGGGACTCTTCCAGCAGCCCAGTCACATCAGTATCCTGGGATGGGGATGACTACCCGATGACATCCCAGGGTCCCCGATGTAGAACATATTCTGAGGGTACTGCTTAAGTGGTTTCAATAGACACTCAACCCTCATGTACACCAAAGGAAACAGCAGCGCAGTCAGAACAACCCTCAACAACCCCCAGTTGGGCTGCCACCAGTCCCGGTTCTTGCACATGCTAGAGTGTGCAGCAGCAGGCTGGTCTAGTATGTCCAACATCCCATCTGACTCTCATATATATCAATGTGTGTTGGAGTCTTGCCCAGCCTGACAAACTCCACTATCTGGATATTAGACAACATACTGTTTATTTTGTGTATTTATTTTAGCATAACAACAGCTTAAATGTAGTTATGTTATGCATTTATTTTAGTATAAGAACAGTTTAAATGTGGTTTGTAGATGCAAATACAGGAATATAACTTTCTCGTATACACTCCCTGCCTTCTTCCCTCTGTCTTTCTGTCCATCTTTATTTCTTGCTTGCTTTTCATTTTCGAGTTATACATTTTTTAGTTTATTTGAGCATCAAAAGTTCGATGCTCCACTAAATGGAGTTGAAGAAAGTATATAGTTCAGCAATCATATAGACAATAATCAAGTGGAAAGATATCGATTCTACTCACGCATTGTAATTTAAAAACTACCGACCATTTAAACATAGTAGTTTAGCATTTATAACCATTTACTTGATGGAAATAGAAAGCAAATTTAACCAAACTGGGTGTGCAGGATCCTGATGTTCTGCTCTACATACACATATGCGTTTCTCTCCATCCTGAATTCTTTTCAAATCCTGCAGTTCCAGGGACATGAGTTTTTGCTGTTTATGTGAAAAATCTTCAACGCCTTAGAAATTCTCGGTGAAAGCCTCTGTATTACGTAAGGAAGAAGGAAAGCCCAAAGAAATAAATAAAATGCTATGACTGGATATAGAAAATGTCGTGTATATATACCAAGGAATATAATGTGTTTGGGATTTAAAAGTAAAAAACGTCCTGAATGTATCTGTTTTGCTGCAAATACAGTTTTACCAAACTCAGTTTAACTAGTGTTCAAACAAATGTACAGGAATTATATGCTGCTAGAGTTTTGTTGATTTTTGTGACAAATCTACTTCATATGAGTGAAGTTGCGCATCTTTTCTTTGACTTATTGTGTAGAACCTATACAAGCTAAGTCTCAGATTAGGCTTTTCAATAAGGTATTAGTATTATTATTATTCTCCACATCATCTGCTAACCAGGCAACTCTTTTCATGCATACACTCAGTGTTTCCACTGAGTTTTCTTAAATCATGACAGGAACACAGCAGTAAGAAATCCTACACATCAAGTGACTCCTTCAGCCAGCATTCCAAGGACAGGAAAGTAGAGCTTACCAGTGTTAAAGGTAAGTCTATAAACTGGTGCTGAGTTCTTTATTTTTATGCTATGTGTAAAAGTACTAACTACATCTACTTACAAAGAAAGTAGCTATAGAATGAACTTTTCAAGGAGAATCCTGACCAAAATGTATAAGCTATATGAGACCAGCAATTTTGCCCAGAAAGTCGTTGTGATTAGTTCTGGTCAATGAAAGTTGTGAGCAGGGTCACCTGTATCTTTTAAAACTAAAGCATTTATTTCCAGTCCCAGACCTTTCATAATCTGCTTCCCTTGACACAGAAAAGAGTGATATTTAAGATAAACTGAGTCTCCCACAAAGAGACTTGCAGCATAAAGGCTTGCAACATCATGGATAGGTAGGAGGAGTGGGATGTGAACCATGTCACTGGAAGGTGTTAAGATTGGCAGTTGTGAGTGACCTCATCTACTCCAACTTATACACAGCTCAGCAATCTACACATTCGGCTACTTTCCCTTTTCGCATCTTAAACTTTCTTCAATTCATACTTCAGTTGGCATTTACTCTTTTTTAATATAATGAGAACAGATTTTTCTGCATGCAATAAGTATTGTTCCAAGGAGACACTTTTTTCATCAAGTGACTAGCTGCAATGATTTCTACATCTGGGAAAAGATTTATTCAAGCAGAAATGATTTTTGCCTCTTAAACATACGGCAAGACAACCACTGAAAAGTGCAGATACCTACTCCACCCCCTCTTTCTTGAGGCAAATCACAGAAAAATCGTTTTGGACAGCATTTATTTTTCATTGACCAGACGAAGCATCACAGGCACCATTTATCTTTATTAAATTTTAGTTATTCTCTTGGCATTACTGTATTCCTTTCAATGTCTGATAATTCATTTTTCTTCCTCTTTTTTCCATTTTTTAAATCTACTAAAGTTTGTTCAGTGCAGAATTCAGTTTCCAATGTTTTTAAGTTTAGCTTGATGTACTTCATAGGAACAGCAAATGACACGAAGTTACTTCAAGTTTACATTTAAAGGTCATTTAGCCATAGAAGAAGAAAACTGCATGTATTTTGAATAATTTTTTATATTTAAGGTGTTTAATTTTAAGGGGGAAGTGTACAATGAGCATTTTTCTCATCTTTCTGCAGCTGAGCTTTTGTACAAACTGATTAAAAATGTAGGTTGTAATGCTGGATAGAGAGACACCCACTAGGTGGCAACACTAACTGTAATTGCATTTTTTAAAATGTCCTCATTTTATAATGTCCTATATTTAAAATCCTTGTATCAGGGTGGGGGAAATTCACAGAACAGAACTTCAGATTCCAAACAGGGTAAGACATATTGTGCAGCATTAAGGAGAAGGTCAGGTCAGTCAAGCATGTCAAAAACAGAAACTTTGAATGACCAAATTATAGAATGTTCAACTCTGAATTAGCAGAAGTCAAATTTCTATCCAAGTTGCCTATTCCTTGTACTTGTCCGTGTGATGATCATCCAGAAACTTGAATTCTCACGTGACAGGAAGATAAAAGGACCTTCTACTTATGAATGAACAACTTCAAGCATTAAAAACTACCTTCTGTTATTAGCACCAAATTCGCATCATACCAGCTTATATTTGCACATATAACTTTGACATTTCAAATTGATGTGGAATAACTATTTTTATCTTTTGTTGCAACATCTGAAATGATTATTATTTTGTTTACATGGCCCCAGCAAGTTTGTTTTTGTCTTTTTTCTAATGGTTTATTTATTTATTTATTTATTGAAAAGGCAGATTGACAGAGAGAAGGAGAGACAGAGAGAAATATTCCATCCACTGGTTTACTCCCAAAATGACTAGGGCCAAGCTGATCTGAAGCCAGGAGATGGGAGTCTCCTCTGGGTCTCCCATGTGGGTGCTGGATCCTCAAGCTTTGGGCCATCTTCTGCTGCGTTCTCAAGCCTAAAGCAGGGAGCTGTAAGGGAAGCAGAACATCTGGGACATGAACTGGCACCCATATGGGATTCCAGCATGTGCAAGGTAAGGACTTAGCCTCTAGGCCACCGGGCTGGGCCCTCCCAACGTGTTATTACTATGAGCTGTAACACTTCCATGGAAAAGTTAGTGAATTCTTTGAACATGAGCATACATACAACTGCCATACAAATCAAAAAATAGAATCTTGACAAAAACTGGAAATTGTTCATGTGTCCATCCCAGTAACGTTCGTTCTGTCACTCCAGAAGCAATTATTAGGATGATTTGTAGGTAAGAATCTGCTTTTCTTTTTTCTTGTTTTAAAAGCTTGACTACTTATGTATACATCCCATAATTAATATGCATTAGTTGTCCCTGTTTTAAAATTTCACCTGATTGTAATAATTTCAGTTTTAGAGTTGCAAGATTTAAATTGGTTGTTTTGTAATATTAATTTGTTCACCTTAGGTGTTTTTAAAGATTTCTTTCTTTAAATATAGCACGATTTATTTTCCCCTAAAGCCAGGAAGTATTTGGTAGTTGTACTATGAAAGTGGACATGTATTGATTTCTGTAGAATTACATATTCAGGTGAAATTTCTCTATTGTGGGATATGTGTGTCTTGGATTTTATTAAATAGTGTCATAATGCTTTCTAAATTAATTGCTTCAATTTAAATTCTTGCTAGCAGTATATACAAGTTTCTTTTTGTTACACAGCCTCCCCAGAATTTGGAATGTCAGACTTAAAATTTTTGCCTTACATGATGAATGTGATCGTTTACATGCCGCTGACGGTGATTGAAAAAGAGCTGTCACCTGCTTACAGACTGTCTTTTCTTTGTGATAGTTGCCATCCTGTCTTCTACTAGGACAGCACTTTAAAATAAAGGCAAACTTCATGGTACTACTTAGTTCCTTTACATTCACCTAACTGCATTGTTTCTTAGGTAATACCTTTTTGTATTTACTCTAGGTTGATTCCTTCCTTATTACAGTCCACTAACAATGAAACTCAATATTCCTTATGTAGAATAAAACATAGATCTGAACTATGTAGAAAAAACCACACTTCATATGCTCTTAATCTGAAGATTATATCTTTATTGTTAAGTTTAGGTTGGCATTACTATTCTAACTGCTTTGTAAGAAACTTATAATTTATTCCATTACAGCGAAAGCCAGTATTCTGTTGAGCTAGCTGTGTGATGTTTTTACAGAGTTATCTGAATAGATAGGTTTATTTTGCCAATTCACCAAGTCAGATAATAGCTATTATAACTTACCTACACATTGAGAACAATTGTTTCTTCTCTTTTGCTGGAAAAAATATTTGAGCAATGGTTTTTCTTCTTGGACAAGAAGAGACACATAGCATAACAATTTTCTGGTAGTTAAAATTTGATCAAGTTTGAAAGAGAAGGAATTGAGGCCTGATATGAAATTCTTTTATAGATAGTGTTCTATGTGCCAGTAAGTCAAGTATTTTACTTAGAAATGATTAAACTCTGTAAGTCTATTCAGTTTTTAATTCTCACAAAATGTATAACAACAAAATTGAGCAAACGTGTCTCGTGGAATATCATTACAAGCAACTTAATTCCCAAACCCCCTTGTTGCTGTGTGACTATTCTGTAGAGGTGATGTCTTCTTGTACCCAATCACCAATAAAAATTCAGATTGGGTATCCGCTGCAATTTATGTAATTCGTGTATACATTAATGTTATAACAAAACTCGAACCTCCTTGAATCCAACATCTTTAAAGTCCTCTCCTCATCCTCCTTCCACTAAGAAAAAAAAAAAAGGGTGCATGTAATAGACCCTCCTTTCCCACAATGATTTAGCACTTCTGCTTTAGAGCAATGACTTCTGGGTCCTATATAATAAATAATTGAGAGAAGATAAATGATAGAAGAACTTATTACTTGGCTGAACTGTCAGCATCCCATATGAGTGCTGGTTTGAGCCCCAGCTTCTCCACTTCTGCTCCAGTTCCCTGATAATACACCTGGAATAGCCACAGAGGAATCAAGTCCTTAGGCCTCTGCCCTCTTGAGGAAAACCTGGAGGAAATGCTTCCTGGCTTCACCCAGGCCCAGCCCCAGCTATTGTGGCCATTTGGGAAGTGAATCGGTAGGAAGAAGATTACTGTTTCATCCCTTCTTTGTCTATAACCTTCCCTTTAAAATAAATAATTAAGAAAACAGATGTCAAACCTGGGGTCCATACAATAGCTCAATTGGCTAATCCTCTACCTGCAAGCACATCTCATACAAGTGCTGCTGTTCCACTTCCCATTCAGCTTCCTCCTGCCTGTGGCCTGGGAAAACAGTGAAGGATGGCTTAAAGCCTTAGGATCTGGAACCTGCGTGGGAGATCTGGAGGAGGTTCCCAGCGTCAGACTGGTTCAGCTCTGGCCACTGTGGCCATTTGGGGAGTGAACTAGCAAATGGATGAATATGTTTCAAAAATACATCACACTGGCAGTAACTTTTGTAACACTTTTTTGGATTCTTAGAAGAGCTGTCTGTATCCAAGCATTCCTTACCTGTAGCCCCTTTGATGCAGATGATACACGCCCCATTGTTTGTTGCTTGGTTGTAAAACTTTCTGTTGCATCCCACCTAGCCTTCCTGGATCAAGCTTCTTTAAGAACTTTCCAGGTGGACATTTTCTCTGTACACACAGTTCAGGTCTGAAATATTCACCTTTAGTTCACCATTAGGCCTAACTATTCCAAACCAGTAGCTCCCTCTGATGTGGAAACATTTCTCAATCATCCAGTTAACATTTAAGTTTGTAAGACATAAATTAGAAGGCTGAATAAATGAACCTCTTGCATTCCCAAACTCTTTGTTTCTAAAAATTCTTTGTGGGGTCAGTGTTATGGCGTAGCAGAGTAAGACACTACTTGCAATGCTAGTATCTCGTGGTGGAGCGCCAGTTCAAATTCTGGCTACACTACTTCCTGTCCATTTCTCTGCTAATGCACCTGGGAGTGCGGCAGATGACGGTTCAAATTCCTGAGCCCCTGCTGTCGACATCGGAGGCCAAGATTAAGTGGGGAGGGCATCTCCTGGCACGGTCCTGACCATTGCGGCTAACTGAAGAGGAACTAGCTGAAAGAAGCTTGCTTTCTCTCTTCTCTCTCTGTGTCTCACTCTTGTTTCGATCTCCTTACATTCCTCTCTCTAGCACTCTTCCTTTCAAATAAATAAAATTCAAAGTAATTTTTTTTTCTCTCAGTCTCTTGACCCTTTCATATAGGTTTCATGTGAATGAAGGCCTTTGCTCTGGAATATAATTAACAACATCTTAGAATTTGAGCTAAACTCGAGGCTAATTAACTAATGAAAGGGTTAAAAAAAAGATTTAGTTTTTTATTTGAAAGAGTTGCAGAGACTAGAAAGACACAGGAAAAAGACCAGTTTCAAATGCAGAAGAGGAACAAGTGAATGTAATTATAAACAAGTGTCTAGATGCACCATGCATTTGGAAACTATATCAGTACATAAGAGAGCATAAGCTTTGTAAAACTGTTGATGCAATTTGAAAGTCTAGTTAGCTGGGCTCAATTAGGGGAGAGGGTTAACCAAGGTCCCAGCATAAAAATATTAGTGTTCAATGTTAGTGAAAAGCATCAGAAGTACATAAATGTATAAGGAATTAAAAGGCAGACTATCCAAGCAACAATTTGAAAATTAGTAGAAAAAAAAAAAAAGGATAAGGCCTGGAAAGACGGAAAACAAATTGGGGATATTGAACCTTAACCTTTAAGAAAATGGAACAAATGAAAGTGTGAAGAAAAGCACCAAGAAGTCCCTGTAATCACTGAGCCTTGGGATTATTCCAATGGAAAAGATATGGAAACCATCTTCTGGATTATTGCTGTTTTGTACGTCAACAAACCGTGTCCGATGGTGCGCTTGTCACTGAACTTGTACCTCTTCCTCTTACAATGTGAAGTTCCTGGGATTCATTGATTCAGATAAGATCACTGGCAGTGTTGGGCTTCAGGTTTCAGCAGATGTAATGTATCTGCTTTAGGCTTCCTCTGCACCAACCAGAGAATTTAGGAAGTCAGCCTGCAGCCCACTACGTAAAGGCCATAGTGGCAAACAGCCGTCACCTGAGATGGTGTGGACACAGTTCCATCTCTACAAGCGAGTATACAGGCATTTTGGAAAGAATAAACCACTAACTCCCACAGGTTGTCCTGGGCCCGATACTCCACCTACTCTATCTTACATGACATGCTTCCCTGATGAACTGCTCCATTTTCAGGCTTCAGCATTCATGTTGGCAGTGTAAGTGGAGTACTCTGAAGTGGGAGTACCGGCATCGCGCTAAATAAAAGAATTGGAATTAGACCCATATATAAGTGTGGTCTTTGTTCTTAACACTTGACAGATCTTTCAAAAGCCTTAGGAAAGGCAAAAGAGAAAGGCCGTATGAGATCTATGGGATGTGGTGTTTTCCTTCTAGATGCTGAGCACTTTCGTTCCACTGGCTAATCTCAAATACAAATTCATCTAATAAACACTAAAATAGCCCTGCAGTTTTAGTGCTTACTCCCATGAATCTTACACGTGACTCTTCTCCAGCCTCTGGGTCTCTGATGTTACATTCATGAGACACATTATTCACAGCTGCTCAACAGTGTTCCTTGGCCACGAGCTACTTCTGCCACAAAAAGTGAAATGTGTTCCCAGCTCTGTCCCTGGGAGGATTGCTGGTCACTACTTCCCCTAAGGATCATTCTTGTTCATTCTTGTTATGCAATAGCAATCCAGAAGCGCGTGTGTTGACCTACGAGGATATTGAGTATAGGAGTTAGACCATATAACGCTTCATTTCTTTGTCACTGTTCGTAGTGAACACCATCCAATTCAACCAACATGATGGCGAGTAAGACAAATGTTGTTACAATAGGTGTAAGTGACAGAGAAGTGTGGGATGTTTACATCATATACTTTAAGATTAAATTAGTTGTTGTTAGAAAGACAGTGTTAAAGCAAGAGAGAGAGAGAGAGAGAGAGAGAGAGAGAGAGAGAGAGCACTTCAATTTGTTGGTTTACTCACAAATGACCACAATGACCAATGGCTGGAGTTGGACTGGCCCTAAGTCAGGAGCCAAAAGCTTCTTTTGTGTTCTCAGTATGGATGCAGGGACCAAAGACTTGGGCCAACCTTTGCTGCTTTCCCAGGACAGGAAGCAGGCTTCGAAATGAAGTAGTCAAGATTAAAACCAGTACCCATGTGAGATGCTGGCACTGTTGGTGGAAGCTCAACTATGCCACTGTACTGGCCCCTGTCATATACTTTTTTCTTCTATATTTTCTGAAGTCTTATATTCAGTAAATACTTTCATTATACACTGAGTTTTTCCTGTAGTCATCAGTTCATTTGCCATGTACCCGTTCCCATTTAATGTGTCTTAATCGAAAGTTAATTTCCTGAGACATTGACATCCCCATACTCTCCTCCTTGGGTTATAGGGAAGACAGAATTTCCACATATCTTGTCAGAATAGAACTGACTGTCTAACATGAGACAGGGCCAGGCAAATTGAAGTTGTCATCAGTACTCTTGAGGCTGATTGAGTGGGTAGTACTAGGTAAGAGACAGAAGTCGCTGCAGTTGAAGTTTGTTGTTCAGTAAGGGGTTGAAATTTGGTGACCATGGAAGTGTATGAAGAGACAGAAAAATTGAATTTGACCCAACTATTAAGACATTATACATACTATATTTCTATTTTTGAAAAAAAAATTGTGTCTAACTACTCACACTTCAGATCATCCATCCATTTATCCATTTGTTTGTTAATCATCTTGGACATAAAAAGAAATCCATAATGATATTATTGGTTTATGCTTCTTTCTTCAAAAATAATAAAAAGATAGACAGAAACAAAGGTTTACACAGAGAAAGAGATCTTCCATTCTCTGGTTCTCTCCTCAAATAGCTGCCCTTGCCAGGCTGGACCAGGCTGAAGCAGGACGCTGGATTTCTGCCTAGATCTCCCATGTGGATGGCAGGGGACTAAATGCTAGGGCCAGCATCTGATACTTTCCCAAGCACACTACCATGGAGCTAAATGAGAAGTGGAAGATACAGGACTCAAGATACAGGTGTTCCAAAATGGGATACTGATATAACACGCACACCAAAATGCTGCTGCTAATATTTGCTTCTTGAATTAACTATGGGATAAGGAAACAGACTTGGCATGATACTGCTAAAATTATTCAAATATCATCAATTTATCAAATTTATTCAGAAGTACTGCTCAAGAGAAATTATGGGAGGAGGGAGATGCAGAATTTTGGTATAGCACATTAAGCCTCTCCTGTGATGCTGGCGTGCCATTTGAGCACCAATTCAAGCTGCTCTGATCGCTTGAAACAGCAGGGGAAGAGAGAACAAATGCTTGGTCCCTTGAACCTCCATGGAAGATCTGGGAGAAGCTCCAGGCTCCTGGCTTCAGCATAGAGCCCAACAGCATCCATTGTGGTCATTTGAGTAATAACTTAAGGATGGGAGATCTCTCTGTCTCTCTCTCTCTCTCTCTCTCTCTCTCTCTCTCTCTCTACTCGGCTCTCTTGACTAGATAAGTTTTTTCTTCTTTTTATCTTTATGGTATCCAGGATCCAAGAAGTAACAAATGTTTTATATAATAATAATGAATATGCTATATAAAGGAAGCACTATGTAGTTTTTCTTTCTATACATTTCCTTTTGATGGCTTGTATTTTAGACTACAGCAGCAGGCTATAATCAATGCAGATTGTATTTGAAACATAACCATTGACATTGCTGTTTTTCCTGTGCTAAAGTTTAAAAAGAGCTGTTGGAAAGATAATGTGCTTTGCATTTTAAGGAATGTTTTAATAATTTGTCTTGAATAAGCTTAAACTCAACTAAGATCCACTTTTATGTTTTTACTTTAAACAGCTAGATGCTGTCACCTCTATTGTGTTTGCACTTCCGTAATGATACATCCCTGGGAGGGCATTTTGTTAAAGCAGCATGGTAACGGGTTTGGGCATTGTGAAGCAGTTGGTTCAGCTCAGAATCCTGGCATCCCATTTTGGCATGCCTCTTCTGATGGACCCCGCCTCCTTTTCACATTCAGCATTTGACCATTGCACCTTGGAGATTGTAGGTGAGAATCCCAGTGTTCCTTCTGCCAATGTGAGAGACCCTGACAGAGCCCCACGGCAGATGTGTTTGTCTTAGCCCGGCTCTCAGTGTTGTGTGCATTCTGGTAGTGAACCAATGGAAAAAAAAAATTCTCTTTCTCTCTTCCTCCCTCCTCTCTCTCCTTCACTTTGCCTTTAAATAAATAACATTTGAAAAAATATTGTAATATTTCATTTGCGACTGCACATAAAGATCACTTGGAAGATTTCGGTAACTAATTTCTACTGTTTTGTTTTCTGTGGGATGCACACACTGCCTTCCTACCCGAGATTTCCCCGTCACTGTTACTGAACATATGATACTCTCCGCCGAATCTATCATTATTATGCTCGTCATTGTCACCAGGACTATTATCATAATTATTTTGTCACCAGAATCACATTTTCTCAGGATTATTCCTGAGATTCTCCAGAGTCAAATCATTAGCTCTAATTTTCATAATATTTCACTTCTCCTTCCCCTATGATTCAAGAAAATTATATTGAAACTTTGTAAAAATGAAATTCATTTTATTTTTCCAAAAATTCATAATGAAAAAAGATGAAGCAACATTAGCAGGAATACAAAAAAAAAAAAGAAAACGATGAGAATAGCATGGAATATATGAGAGTCTCATTAGATATTAAGAAATTTCATAGGGAGTAAATACCAAGATGCAAGCAAAAGAAGCAATGTACAAATAAAAAGCAAACTGAAATTCTCTTCAAGGATTTGTTGATACATATTTCACTTGATCTTAGACAGAAGGCCAAGAAAACTTCGATATATATTCCAAATGTTTCCAATAAATTCTGAGAGGAGTAAGATGCAAGAGGAGATATAAAGAGACTATTTCATGTTTGTTTTTATGGAGAAGTAAATTTGTCACCAAATTGTCATATTGCTATTAAATGATTCATATCAAATATTTATGTTTCTTCAAATCATTTCTATAAATAGTGAGCCTATCTGTGTGTGGATAGCAAGGTGTTAAGTTGAAAATTTTTATTAAGAAATAGATTTGGGTCAGGTACAATAGCCTAGCTGCTAAAGTCGTCACCTTGTAAGCACCAGGATCCCATATGGGTGCTGGTTCTAACCCCAGATGCCCTGCTTCCTTTCCAGCTCCCTGCTTACAGCCCGGGAATGCAGTTGAGGATGGCCTAACGCCTTGGGACCCTGCACCTGTGTGGGAGACCCAGAAGAGGCTCCTGGTTCCAAGCTTCAGATTGGCTCAGCTCTGGCTGTTGTGTCTGCTTGGGGAGTGAATCAACAGATGGAAGATCTCTTCATCTCTCCTCCTCTTTCTGTATCTGACTTTGCAATAAAAATGAAATAAATCTCTAAAAAAATTTTTTTTGATTGGGTATCATTGAAAATTTTGCCAGATATCTGGGTGAGTGAAGGACTGTCAGAAAGTGTTGGGCCATGGACTTTGGAAAATGCATTACTATGAAAAGGACAGGGAAAGCAGGGGTTTTCACCTTAACAGTACAGGTGGAGTTAGAGGGGCAGCAGGCTAGTCATGTTGCACAGATAGCGAATTTGCTCTGAAATCTGCCTATCCTCAGGAACCAAAGGACGCTTCTAAATGTGTCAGTCATGTAAGACCACCTCATTTGGCTTTTATCATCCTTTTTCTCTCTGTTTCCTCCTATCGGCAGAACTTGCACCAAACCCTGGGGTTTGGTGGGTTGGGCATTTAGAATACCAATGAAGAATTTGCCACTATTTTCTTTTTATTATTATTATTATTTTTTTATTGGAAAGGCGGATATACAGAGAGGAGAGACAGAGAGGAAGATCTTCCGTCCGATGATTCACTCCCCAAGTGAGCGCAACGGCCGATGTTATGCCGATCTGAAACCAGGAGCCTCTTCCGGGTCTCCCACACGGGTGCAGGGTCCCAAAGCTTTGGGCTGTCCTCGACTGCTTTCCCGGGCCACAGGCAGGGAGCTGGATGGGAAGTGGGGCTCCCGGGATTAGAACTGGCGGCCATATGGGATCCTGGGCGTGCAAGGCGAGGACCTTAACCACTTGCGCCACGGCGCCAGGCCCGCCACTATTTTCTATTGCTGCAGCTAGCCAGCTCAAGGCAGACCACAGTTACAGAGGGAATTTGAAATAAACAGCAAATTCAGAATAGTGATTATTTCGTGGCACCGAACATTATTTTTAAGTTGCATTTAGTTATTAAAATGAATAGCCAAATCATATCATGAAATTGCCAGTGCTGGGAAAACGTGTACCTCTTCCTCCGCCCACCTCCTTCCCCTAGTCTTTGCTTATTAGCAATGTGAGAGCAACAGTAGAAAACAATGATTAATTTGACTGTCTTGTGAAAGTAGTTCCCCAACATGCTGCTGTCATAAATACACTACTTATTAAGTGAACATTTGTTTAGTGATGATCATTTAGTAAAACAGCTGTCTCTGCTCATGACATAGGCATCCCACAGCAAGGTACCTGATTTCAACCTCATTTCCTCCCTTTTGGATGCACCTTCCTGACGGGTAGGAGGGGAATTTCAAATCATTGATCCCCTCGTACCCACCTGAGACTTGGCTTGCGCTCCTTGACTCCTTGCTTTTGTGTGGTCCATCCCTGGCTCTTCTCTGAATTTTGAGAGGGAAGCAGCAGAGCAATGATCTCTATTTCTCTTTCAGAGTGTCTGCTTTTCAAATACAGCTAACTTAAAGTAATAAAAAAAATTGTATCAGTTTGGGATTCAGGTCCTGTTAACACATCTGTTGATTTCACCAGCAGCATATGGGTTACCTATATTTTATGCCTCTATGGTCCTTCTTATAGAAACTGAAATCAACAGTCAATGAAAGTGTCTATGTTTAAAACTACTTATATTTGGCTTACTGGAGTCCTATTGTGCAAAAATCCATAGGTAATTTTGCATTTTTCTAGAATGACAGATGCAAAAAGAGGATTTACTTTCTATTTATTTACAAGGATCTATGGGTCCAACTAGAGACTGATTTTGAAAGCGTAATTTGCAGGCATTCTACAGCAATGTTTTAAAGGTGTATCTCAATGTCTTATCTCATAACTTGTAAGTAGGTCTGCAAATGTTATCACACTTTCCTGGTGATGCTTACAGACTCTAAGCTGCCCAAAGCCACTGCATTAGAGAAAGATCCCACGCTGCTTTCATCATCTCCAAAGCAAACTAAAAATATTATTTCTAGGATTCTACTGAGCAAGAATGGAACCTTTCATATCTTGTCCATAATCCTTAAGATAAAAGCATATTTGGTATAAATGGTTTAAAGAAGACTCTTTCTCCCTATATTGCTCTTTTTTAAAAAATAAGTTTGCTGTGATTTCATCTTGAATGCAAATTCTCACTAAGAATGAAACAATGTGAGTAGGAATACGATTTCCTGTTTTCTCCAGCAGTCTCTCATTGAGAACAGGTGAAGTGACCTTCCTAGGTTACCATGAGCTACAAAAACACAGAGGAACTGAGCTTCATGTCCAATAGCAGTTCCTGACAGTGAGCTGAACAGCATCATACACCTTGGATGTTGTTTAACATTTCTGGGTCACTGTAGCAGTCCTCAGAGGCTGACTTACTTTTGGCTTCCAAACAAGATTATTTTTCAATAGCACATTTCTTAATCTTCACAGTTCTTTCGAATATATCCTACTCGGAGGTCTCAAAGTGGACAGAGTCAGAAGATTTTTGCTATTGTTGTTGGGTTAACCATACCATTTTCAATTCTGCTGAGCTAAAGCATTTGAAAGCTATTCGTCTGAAGGCATCATAATATCAGATAACTGGGATCTCACGAACTAATGGACGATTTTCCTCACTTTTCTATTAACACCCGTTGCTTTCTTGAATGTTTATTGAATCTCATTATCTTTCCATCCCAGTGAGACAGAAAATTGTTTGATCAAGTGTAACAAATGGCAATAATGCCTGAGATGAAGGTCAGAAGCCATTGTGGTGCTGTCCTAAATTTTCCATTCAACCAGGGTGTCCTGAGGGGTAGCAAAGATGTTGTGAGACCAAAAGAGAAATATTACATTTATTTGTCAATGAGCCAGAAAAAATCTGATCTCTACAGTGTTCAGAAACTAGGGTTTACCCAATACTATGCATTGTCTTGCATAATAAGCAATAGACCACATGAGAAATGCTATTGCATAAAGATTGCAAAAGCCTCATCAGACTTTGTATGAATATATTTTGTATAATATATATGCACATGAGTATATTTTAAACAATATATATGCACGTAGATACACACACACAGGTCTTAAAAAGTTCCTGGAACTGTGTCATGAAAAACAATATACATGTTATGCCAAGTATCTCTGTTGGTGCAACTTGTACTAGAGAGTTATTTGTTCTGTGAATGACACGAATGAACCTAAAGAAAACAGTTACAAATGTCTGTTACTCTTGATTTTTATTAAATTACAAGGGCAAGAAACTATCAAGGGGGGGTGTATATATTTATACTAAATTTTTGTTGTTCTAATTTTTTCAGAAAAGGCAAGTCTCCTTTTTAAACTTGAAACCATGAGTAGGTATTGAAAAATCATTAAAAGATTCCTTTTTAAAATTCCACATTGATAATTGATTTCCTTATTTAATCTGGTAATATTCTGGATAGCTATCACATTTTACAACCTTTAAACATCCTTGACTGTATTAGAAAAGGAGCTTTGAGTATCCCTTTTATCCATACCTGTTTTGCTTGCTAATTAATTCTTTTCAGAGTTTTTAGGGACTGCAATGGTGGCCCAGCCCGAGCCTTCCACACCCACAGATGGGCATGCCATATGGGTGTTGATTTAAGCTCCGGCTGCTGCATTTTAAATCCAGCTCAATACTAATGAACAGCAATGGAGGATGTGGAAAATGACCCAAGTGTTTAGGCCTCTGTCATCCACACAGGAAACTGACATGTTCCTGTCTTTTGGTGTTGGCTGGCCCAGTTCTGCCTTTGCAGCCATTTGGAGAACAAGGGGATACAAGGTCTCTTTTGGCCACTCTTTCTCTGCAATTCTTCCTTTCAAATAAAAAAAAAATAAATTTTGCTTAATAAAGATCCATTTTATAAAGTAGAAGGGAGGCACAATTTTTTTTCTTGAATCTGTGTGTAATCTGGTTTCTATATGCATAAAATTTGACGAAGTGTTTAATTTCTTTGTATTTTCTACAAAGGATTAGGTAAGGTTTATGATACATTCTTTGAAAATCATGTAAATTAGTTTCTATAAAGATCCTAATCATATTATATTTCTTTAATCAGTATAAAATTATGTAATTATAACTTCTCATTTTTAGATAACCTTTCTGTTATATTTCATGTGTCTGTATTGGTATTGTAATAATTTTCCTCATTAAGATTATCTTAGGTTCATTTTGTGGACAGAGAAATTTTTGAAAACACTGATTCTGTGAAAGTTCTACTTGCATAATGCTTGGGTTGAATCGCAGCGATTTTTTTTTTTTTACCGTGACTGAGAGAATGCAAACAATAAAGTGGATTGCTTCTTCCCCTTCTTTCGCACAATCCCTTCTATGCCTTCAGCTATTCTCATCATGCGTATGAGCCCAGCGTACCTCCGCCGGAGACCATGGAGGGACTGTTGGCAGGTTTCTACTCTTCTGGCATTCCATTCTGGACTCAAGTGGATAATGGATTTGTCCATTCAACTCAGGGAAACACAAGATGCACTGCACTTTCCCTTCCCAGTGCAATAACCAGGAAATTAGCGAGTAAGGCAAAGGCAATAAGGGGGTTTACACATTTTGATTCTCCTCTCTCAAAAATTATGATTATATACCATCTAATGTAGAGTGTATGAAAATTATCTTTACATTTTTGCCTTTTTGTGTTGTGGGCACTTTTCCAGTCTATTATTGGATTGGCATGTTGTTGCTTTGTGCTGGTTTTATGCATTTTCTGTGACAAGAGAAAGTCTTAGCTTTGACACAAATGCCTAAACATGAAAGTGGTAGTGTTCCTGCTACTTTGTTTGCTATATTTCTATTTTCATTTGATTCCCTTCACATTTTTCTTAGTTTAAAATTTCCTGTTATGATTTGCTAGATGATACTTTATTTTATCAACACTTCAATACAATGAAATCAGCAAGAATTTTATATGGGTAGGTTAAATACTGCAATCCTATGGTTTGACTACAGTTTCAGTGTGTCCCCTCAAAAGGGGGAGTTTATGTTACATGTTAGAACTTTGGCCCTTAGTGTTGTGGTTTTAAAACAGTGGAACTTTTGAGAAGTCCAAGTTGATCAGATCATCACGAGTGTTGCCCTCACAAAGAATTAGGACAGTCCTTGCGGGGTCCCAGTTGGTTCCCTTGAGAACCATTTATTCTGAAGTAAGACCAACTCACTTATGCTCTTCTGTCTGTGCCCTGTTCCTGCAGCTAATAGGTCCTCACCAAAGACCCAATAAATGAGGACACCTAGTCTTGAACTTCAAACCTCAATGAACCTCCTTTATTTATGATGTGTCAAGCCTCAGATGTTTTGTTATAGTAACACCGGATGGATAAGAGCATCATGAGGATTAGGAAATTCCAAGTAGGATGTCTTGTGTCTTCTCTATCTTTCTACAACTTGTGCTTGTTCTAATGTATCATGTGATTGGCTGCAACTGTTCATGCTTTATGTCATTCATACATGCTGACATCTTTCCCTTATCCCAGATTCTCAAGAACACAGGGTTAATATCTATTAATGTCTTGCTGAGAACTAATGTGTTTGATACCATGTCAGATCTCTTTCATGCTCTTGTCTAATTATATGTAATAGCAATGACAACTAAAACTATTTAACATTCTAGATTTTAATACCAATTATAATTAAGTGGAGTAGTATTACATAAAGGATTTTAATAAATTCATCACTTCTTATCCAGCACATCAACTCTATGGTGTATGATGAGGATTCCTGAAATACTTTTTGCATAATAAAAAATTTAATTTGAGACCTCTTTTCCCTGAAAGATTTTTGCATCAACTCATACACTTTCATATTAAGAAAGAAATTTGTATTTTATTCCAGATGACTTCTCTTAAGATGGACATATTTCTAGGAACTCCACAGCTATATTAGAAATAAAATAGGAAAAGATTAGGAAATCTGCTAGAGACAAATGTTAATCTGGAAAAAAGAATAGAAACTAGTTTTTACAATACTGAAATTCTCTTGTGTGGGTTCCCTCAAGACGGACTATCCAACACAGTGCCAAAAGCACTGTATGGATTTTAAATTAAAATTAAAACATCAGAGCGCAGTTGAGTTAGTCACTTTTCAAGTGGTCTATGGGCTGTGTGATTTGATCTGATACAGGGGACAGGGCAATCATAGAATAGTAATGCCACTGCGAAAAATTCCATGGGACAATGTCTCTCTAGATCCTTACTTTACCTAAGTATAACAGAATCCAATAATGTTCTAGAATTTCAAAAAAGAATATGACCTATCCAATGTTTCACGTTAGAATTTAGGTAAATATGCAGCATACTTGGAAATATTAATCTAGATTGTGCTAATATTTGATTATTAGGTGCTTAACAATTTAAAGTGGCTATCTGGCCTTTTCCTTCCTAGATAATTAGTTAGTATCTATTGTCTTATTTAAAAGACAGTATTAGGAAGTTTCATGATATAGTAGAACATGTGAGCATAAACATTGCGTCTCAATGAAGCTGGCATAAAAAAATAAAGCATGTTATCTGGCCATAGAACCTGTATCTCAATCATTGAGTTAAAGATCAGAAAATTGAGAGTCAATGGATGAAATTATTTAAAATTATTTGTTGTGCCAGATAGGAGCCGTAGAGTTTGGCAAAAGAATGGCAGAACCTGATGATGTACTTCCAATTCTCGTAGCATGACTTCACAATACATTGTCTGGTGGCTTCTAATTCAATGTGAAAAGCAAGGAAGTGTTTTATTCATGAAGAACTCCCCCTCAAGTGGATCATTGAGATTCCACAGGCTTTTGTACAATGGAATTAACATCTACAGCTGAAAATCAGGAAAAATTGTATTAACTAGAATCAATAGCAACTGAACTTCAGAATATGTTTTATATCATGTTGTCTAAGTACTGGTGATTACATTATGTCAAACAAGCAGGACAGAAGAACATTCTGTGTTGACTGAGGACAACGCTTTAAATGAACCACTGTAAGGTAGAGGTAGTTTTGCCAAATAAAATACAAGATTTCCACTCAGACAAATTTGAGTTTTAGATAATAAATGACCTTTTTAAATTTCAAATATTGTATAACACATTCTTAGTCATAAAATGCTCTTCATATAAGATTCTAATTTATATGAAATTTTCAGTTTCTTAAATGTGGCACTGCAAAGAGAAAGGTACTAAAGAATTGTGGTTACCAGTCAATTGTCCATCCTACCTGCTTAGTGTGCCATGAGCATTTCAATAGTCCTAAGGTGGGAAAAAGTAGAGCAATTACTGCTCATGAATAATCTTGGGGCAATCACGATGTGATCTTACAAAATATTGTTATGATTTTAAGAGAGTTTATGTCTGAGAGACTAGATAAAAGCTTGATAATTCATTATACCAGTATATGTTTGTTGCCAGTTCATGAATGTTTATGACTGTTCCAGTAACAAGGTGTTGGAGTCTTTATTCCCAAAATGGTGGCAATGAAATCTATGGGGAGGGGTTAGGGGATATGATAGAAGCACCCGTATTACTGTTGCTGGTGCCCCTCACTTCTTCCAGCATGTGGCAGTGTGAACACAACTCTCCAGAAGATGTGGGCCCTCACCAGACACCTGTTCTGGGCTTAAGAGTTTACACACTGCCTGGTCTGTGCTATCTTGCTATTGCAGTCCAAACAGACTGAAGCAATCATATAGCCAGCACTTAAGACTGCTGTTGTAAAGCGACAGTTTGGCTCAATTTCAGCATCCTCAAGCTGAGCTACATAATGATTAGAGGCACATTGGGCACAACTGTGCCCTTGGGAATGGCCATGCCATGGTAGTGCTGCTCACACAGTGTGCACTTCTTAGTGATGGCCTAATTCCTCTGGTTTCCATTGTTTAAGGTGAATAGCACATGAGCATGCAGCTAAGGCAGACTGAAAACAGATGTGATTTGAAATATCTTGCACTTAAAGACACTATGGCTTATTTTCTTTCTCCTCTATTATTTCATCTTGATAAAAGAGTTTTTCAACAGAAATATATATCAATCAAACTGACAACCTTGTACATTTCAGAAGAAAATAATTTTGAATTCCCCTTTTTTGTTAGCAGAGATTACCGAGGAGAAATACATTCACTGCCTACTTTCCTTTATCTAACTGATGCGTGGATAAAGTATGACTTGTTCTAGACTTGGGAAAGCAAGCTAAGGTAATTTAGCTAAAGTCCACATCCCTTGGTGTTGATGGCTAGTTTTAAAATCTGTTACCAGGCTTTCAAAAGCAATGATCATAGGCATATTTATTGATAGTACATTAGCCATATTTGTAGTCCTCTCTTTGTATTGGTATTTCCAATGTCTCTTCGGTGTCTCTGCCTCTGTGCCTTACCGTGCCGCTGTCTGGAAGAGCAGTGCTCTGTGTAAGGCAGGGCAAGCCACGTGTTCTGATGTATGTAAATCTATGTACGACAGACATGGCTCTGTGAAGGATGGGGCATGTATACTATGAGTCCCCCTTGAGGCACAAAGAAGATAATATCTCCTAAGTTACTAAAAGCTGGTAAATATTCAAGACTTCAATTTGAAAACAGTTCTTAACATCAAGTTAAATTAAAAAGCTATTTTTTAAAGCATCTAGATGCACATACTGCCAACACACAGACAATGGTATTTTTATTGACTCAATATTATGAACATTATGATGTTTCTCTGTTGGTTTTTTCACAAGGGACTGAAACATAAAATGTTAACATTTTGGTAAGAGGTTTAGGGTTCATAATGCTGGAAAAACCAACAAAAAATGAGCTTTCCAATACTGTTTCTATTTCACAATAATTCAACAAAAAACATTCTTTTTGATGCTACAGAGGAGCAATATGTTCAAAAAACAAAGATATTTCTTATGTACAAAAATAAACTACCGGGCCCAGCGCGGTGGCGCAAGTGGTTAAGTCCTCACCTTGCACGCCCGGGATCCCATATGGGCGCCGGTTCTAATCCCGGCAGCCCCGCTTCCCTTCCAGCTCCCTGCCTGTGGCCTGGGAAAGCAGTCGAGGACGGCCCAAAGCTTTGGGACCCTGCACCCGTGTGGGAGACCCGGAAGAGGCTCCTGGCTTCGGATCGGCATAGTATCGGCCCGTTGTGGTCACTTGGGGAGTGAATCATCGGACGGAAGATCTTCCTCTCTGTCTCTCCTCTCTGTATATCCGCCTTTCCAATGAAAAAATAATAAAAATTAAAAAAAAAAAAAAACTAGCTGTAAATATTTCTCCTGAAAGTCTTTGTTTAATTCTAAATTTACATTATTTTAGAGTCTTATTTCCAATTATCAATATTTCCAAAGATATTCATGGAAAATGTATATTACATATATATTACATATATATACACATATATATCACATATATACATACATATATATATATGGTGTTTCAAAATCCCTTTGCACCAAAACACATTTATATTTTAGTTTAAGCCCATGAATGTTTTGAAATACTCTGTTAGAATCAGTACCATTTCTCAATGGGCAAAAGTGAGGGGGAAATAAATTAAGTAACATCCCAATGACGCAGAACTAGTGAATGTGGATTTGAAAGCACTCAATGGTCTGCAATAGCTCCACTTCCGATTCAGAAATAAAATGAATTTTCAATGTCATTACTGCTGTTTAGAATTATGCATTTCAAAGACCCGAAGGGAAGTACAATATTTGATTGCAGTTTTTATATCCAGAAGTAATATGTGCAAGAATGAAGAGTCTCTCCAGCTCTCAGAGATTTATTATTGTTTTCAAGTTCTGTTCTGCTGCTGTCCCACCCTCCATTATCTTTTAGACGTTGTTATATAACATCAGTACACATCACTGCAACCCACAATCAGCCTCCCTCTGTCAACTCAGCATCCCGTGTGTGAATGGATTTTAAATGGAAAGTGAGTGAATTCAGAGAGGCGAGGAGCCACACCAGTGGGGATTGAAGCATCAGAAATTGCTGGAGGAACAGATCTGCCTCATGCCAGATCCCTGCTGGCTCCAGGAGAATTGTGTCTGTTCAGGAGCAGTTTCTCTGCATCCCAAGACAGGAGCAGCTGGCACAGCGGACGGCGTCAGTCTGGTAGCAGTTACCACATGCCAGCTTAGGTGGGGGAGATCTGTTCTCTTGACTTCTTTTTCTAGTTTTTACAAGATTGCAAATGTAATTATTGTGGACTTTCTGCCTTTCCGCCCCTCACATGAAGCAACCCTCGGGGAAGCTGGACCTGACCTGTTCAGAGCCTTTGGATCTAACATGATTCAGGGCTGTTCTTTGCATCACTAACTGAGAGAGTCTGGAGTTTGGCAGCAGCAGGGTCCCACAGCATCATTAAAACCGACTGCAAGCTTAAGATGACTTGCTCCTGGAAGATGTAGTTCTGTGCTCTGACTCATCAGCCCTCAGTTTAAACGCTCTTCTCTTTGATTAGACATTTCCCTTTGTTCCGCTCGTTTAAAAAGCTTAATACAGTTTGGTTGCTGCTAACAGGTCTTTTTAAAAATCGTTTTGGGAGATCACATTTAATTAATGGCAGACCACAGGATGGGTCTTAGAGCTTCTTCTCACCGCTTACCTACACTGTCTTGCTCACATTCCATTTCATTCCATTTGCCAAACTAAGCAATACGGACAATCCTTAAATGAATGTAGTAGGGATATACTAATTTATTATTATACGTGGGGGGGTGGCAGGAAAGTTTCTGAGCCTACGCAAGCTAGCTCCATCTTGAAGTTGTTTTGGCCCGCTAATTTTGTTTTCCGTGGTTTGACGTTATAATTGACTTCTGTGGCATGCTGGGATCTGATTCCAAATATAGTTCTGGAGGAAATTAGTAGCGCAAGTAGAGCAAGGAGATAATTGGTGTCCTATTTCAAGGTGATCTGTGAAGTCATTTCATTTCTTCTCTAAAAGCAGGTCTCCTTATTCAGGAGCTGAGAGGTTATTTGGCTCTCCTGGTGGGCTTTTCGGAGTTAGCCATTTAGCATATTTTCATGTAACAACATATTGAAGCATCAAATTCTACTTTTGAAGGTTCTCTCTTTTTTTGCAGTCAGTTTTTAGATGATAATGTAGTGGGGTTATGAATATAATCTATTTTGTAATTGAACATCTCAAAGGATAATACTTTTTAAAAGATTTATTTAGTTTTATTGGAAAGGCAGATACACAGAGAGGAGATACAGAGAAAGATCTTCCATCTGCTGGTTCACTCCCCAAGTGGCCACAACAGCCGGAGCTGTTTCTTTTATTTATCTTTAGAAGAACAGAAAAAAGAAAAAGGCATATACACACACAGAGGAAGAGAGAGAGAGAGGAAGAAAGAGAGAGAGGAAGAGAGAGAAGGAAAGAGAGGAAGACAAAGATGAAGAAAGAGAGGAAAATCAAGAAAGAGCTGCCCCTGGTACACTTCCCAGATGTCAGCAAGGGCCAGGGCTGAGCCATGCTGAAACCAGGAGCCAGGAGTTTCTTCCTGGTCACCCAGAGCCTGGTCTCTCCATGTGTGACAGGAACTCGGACATTTGGGTCAATCTTGGCTTCCTCCATTGTGTTCAAAGGCCATTAGCAGAGAGCTGAAGTGAAGTGCAGCAGCTTGGACTCAAACTGGCACCCAAACGGATGCTAATTTCTCGGGCAGTAACTTCAGCACAATGTTCCTTTAAATCAGCTGGTAGTTCGTTCAAATCAACCATCTCACCATTTTCTATCCTTAAGATCTGGTTGAATGTAACTCATTTGAGTTTGAAAACTTTTATCAATAAAGAAAATTTTATACACAAAAACCCTTTGGCAATTGCAAGCAAGAAAAGATTTGATATGCTGAAATGAGTATTTGTGAAATTATATGTCCCATACCCAACTGGGCCTCAAAATGACTGCTAGACTCGCAGTTCAGATCTGAGCCACCAAAGGAAAGTTTACCTTTGATGACATCAGGGAATTGCGATTCCTGCATGAGTTTCCAGGATCACAAAACCTGAGCAGAAAGCAAAAACCTGAAAATCATCATGGGAATTATTGACTGAAAATGAGCTTCTAGAAACGGAGGCAGGATAACTTTCATTCCAGCAGGTTTTTAAATTCCACTGGATGTGTCCATTTTAGACTGAAACACGTTTGTAACTAGTCCTGAGAATTTGAGCAATTTTATAAATTGAGTTCCAAGAAGCAGCTTAATAATACTTCTTGGAACCAAGTTAATTCTCACTCTGCGTGGTATTATCCTACACATATTCCTTTTTGTTATTTCTGTTCAGAAGCTTACTCTCAACTTACTTTTCTTTGTACGCATTTAAAATCCATCTTCGTTACATTTTTTTTCCTGCTTGCATACTGACTTCTTTGCCTCAAATTTGCATGAGAATTAACTCTTTTCAGACAACTTATGACTCATTGTGACTCGTGAATGTTAAGGATGCATGCACTTTAATATGTTTCATTGAATTGTCTCTTTTTAATTGTTTTTGCATGTGTTATTTCTCTCCTAGATTACAATGATTTCCTTTCAAACTTGTATTAAATAGATGGATGTCAAGAAAGATGTGTCTTTGTCTCAATCCCTAGAAGCTGATACTGTGTTGTTACTTGGAAAAACAGTTTTCACAGATATAGTTAGATGAAGAATTTCCAGATAAGTTTTTCATCATGTTATCTGCATGGGCACAATTATCCTCACATGTGACACAGTTGAAATGTGAGAAAGGAAGAGTTGAGGGAGCAAGGTAGTGGAGGGATAACGCCACAGAAGACTGGTAATATCCAAAGCTGAAAACATCAACAAGCAACCTTCACAATCTTCTTAGATGCTCTGGTGGGAACACAGGCATACAACCTCAGACTGCTCGCCCCCAGAAAAGTGAACAAGTAGATTTCCACTGTTTTAACAGTTTAGGAGCAATGTGTTACAATGGCCTTGAAAATTAATACAAGCATCATCTTGCTTTTCTTGCTTGTTTGTTCCTACCTGCTCATGGTTGGTTGGGTCCTTCTTGAATGCAAGATCTCCTTTGGTAAAAATTTTGTTTGAATTTAGGCAGGTATTTGGCTTAGCACTTAAGCTGAGGGTTGCAATGCCCACATCCCATACCATAGGACCTGGGTTTATGTGTCCAGGATCCAACAGAAATCAGATCAAGTACTTGGATCCATGCTACCCACAAGGGAAGCATGAAATGTGTTCCCTGTAGGTAGGAAACCAGAAGATGGAGGTTATCTCTCTTATTTCTCTTTGCCTCTTAAATAAAAAATGAATTCAATTTTATAAAAGAATATTATGGGGCTGGCAGTGTGGGATGGCAATCAACGCCATTGCCTGTAGGGTTACTGCTCCCTATATATGTTGGTTCTAGTCCTGGCTACTCAACTTCTTTTTCTGCTGTTGTTGTGGTTGTGTTTTATTTTTATTCTGAATTTTTGGAATTTTATGGTACAATTTTTAGAGTCTGGAATCTCCGCCCCCCATCCTACCCCCTAATTTTCCTCACATTCCTACAACAATATAGTCCTTCAAACAGGCATAATTTCATCTGTCCATTATTTAAATGTCGACTTGCAATATATCTTTTGCTAATTCCCAGTGGAAGTCCTCAAACCCCAATAACAATGTAGGGAACCAGGAAGCTCCTGGTCCAGGCTTTGGCCTAACACAATTCCAGCCATTGCAGCCATTCAGAGTGAGTCAGCAGAGGGAGGACCTTTCCCTGTCTCTATAAATCCACCATTCAAACAAATAATATAAATATTTTTAAAAGATTGTTGTGCCGTGCTCGCTTTGGCAGCACATAAACTAAAACTGGAATGGTACAGAGAAGATTAGCATGGCCCCTGCGCAAGGATGACATGCAAATTCATGAAGCATTCTATATTAAAAAAAAAAAAGATTGTTGTGCCATATGCTTTGAAGATATTTTCCTTTTAAAAGGTTGCACATAATACTGAAGTTGAGTAGTAATAGTAGTTGATTTTTCGATATTTTTTAAAGATTTATTTATTTTATTGGAAAATCAGATTGACAAAGACAAGGAGAGACAGAGAGAAAGATTTCCATTATATCTGTTTGCTGATTCACTTCCCAACCGGCTACAATGGCCTGAGCTGAGCTGATTTGAAGTCAGAAGCCTCTTCTAGGTCTCATGTGAGTGCAGTGTCCAAGGCTTTGGGCCATCCTCTACTGCTTTCCCAGGCCTCAAGCAGAAACCTGGATAGGAGGAGGAGCACCTGGAATATGAACTGGGATATGAACTGGCATTCCATATGGAATCCTGAAACATGAAAGGTGAAGACTTCACCCACTAGGCTACCACACCAGGCCTAATTTTTTCATATAGTGCATTCACTGCAAATGTGTGAATGTAAGGTTGTGTCAGACAGTGCAATTGATTGTACATTTGTTGAGAAGTGTTTCTTTTCTGTCCTAAATGATTTTCCTGCATCAGTTAATTGTGCTTTATTCACTCTTTCACTAAAGTAAAAGTTCTTTCCATTATTTGAGGTTGAGAAGCCACATTTTCAGCTCCTACATGATCATAAAAATTTATTTCTGGGACTGGTGTGATGGCTCAGTGGCTAAATACGTGCCAAGCACTCACTGGGATCCTATATGGGCACCGTTCATGTCCCGGCTGCTCCACTTCCCCTCCAGCTCCCTGCTTCTGGCCTGGGAAAGCAGTGGAAAAATGGCCCAAAGCCTTTGGAGCCTGCACCTGAGTGAGAGACCTGGAAGAAGCTCCTGGCTCCTGGTTTGGATTGGCCTAGCTCTAGGCATTGCAATCGCTTGGGGAGTAAACCAGTGGATGGAGCAACTTCATCTCTGTCTCTCCTTCTATTTAAATTTGGCTTTCTTATGAAAATAAATAAATCTTTTAAAAAATTGATTTTCACACATTGGTGAAACAGACAACTTCCTTCTTCCTTCCCAGGCCTTAGTTCATCTTTAAACTACATTAGTTTTATGCCTCATCTCCCGTTTTGAATCCCTGCTAATTCTTTACTTTTATGCAAGAACAACTCTAACTCTTAAAGTCTTTAGACACATTTAATCCAGTATTTCTAAATCTCCTGCTATATGAAGTATCAAAACTACAATGTAGTTTTAGTTAATGAAGTAATTGCAATTTCCAGGTTGTGATTTTATACTATAGCTATACAAAATGTTACCATTGACAAAAACTGGCTGAACGGCTTATGATATTTCTCTATATTACTTTGTGTTTGTGAATTCATAATTATCTCAACATCAAACATTGAAAAATATAAGCTAAAACTGGCTACACTATATACAAGTTTGTTTTCACTAAAGGCCACATGGAGGTAGCCGAGGGTTTAATGTCCAGCAAGGCCTGGAGCTATTATCGATTTCCTGTTCCATACTATGTATTAAGCCCTTGGATCTCAAGTGTCATTCTGTACATTAGTAAATGTGTTCACTTTCTCCAAATCGGAGGTAAGGAGGAAAAAGGCACATGTCTCCTTTCTAGGATATATCCCAAATTTGCTCCTCTCTCACATTTTATGTCAAGCTTACATTGCCTCACTTACAGAAGTTACCTGCGAGTTGTAACCTTTGTTTGCATAGCTTGTTTTCCATCTTAAACATGAAGTTCTAAGCCCATGCAGAAAGGGAGATGGTTGGAATTATACAAAATTTCTTCCATGGTATTTTCCAAATTATATTGTTTATGAAAGTCTCTAGCATCTGGCTTAGTAGATAAAAGAGGGAATGTTATCAGACCGTAAATATGTGCTTATCTTTAAGAAAATCTAGTGTCTATCATAGAATTCAAGGTTCTGAATAACAGCTTATAATGTATAATCACATACTTGATCTGTTACTCAGACTTCTGAAACTTCCATTTGCACAATTACTAGTTAACAGGAATAAGCATTTAGAGATACATTAATTTGCCAACAGTTAAGAAAGAGGTGAAATTAATAGCTGAAAAAAAAAAACAGGGCTCTCCAAGTTTCTTTCTGTTTGGTGTGCAAGAGTGCAATACAAAATTTAATTGTTTAGTCAGAAAAATCTTCCAAAGTTGGAAAATTCTCTATTTTTTTTTAAACAAAAAGTTACTTATAAATTCTGACCTTTTTGTTTTCAGGCACATTTGCATCTCTGATGTCAAGCTGATAATGTCACTGCTGTCACTCTGCCTTGTCACATCAATCCCCTCCCGCAGCACATAGCAGCCCGCTCGTGTTATTTACATCCTCATGTGCACCTGTCCGCAGCAAGGCACCACATCTCTTTCCATTTCTTACTCTCTCTCTTTCTTCTTCCTGCACGTCCCAGCTGCACACATAAGGTTTCCATCTACTTTTTTAGTACTAAACTATTTAATGCCGCTATTTTGATCAACGTAACTGAATTTGCTATATGTTTGGCGAATGACTGTTTATAAACAATTCTGCTAGCCTTATGATAGCACGTTGAGGAACTTGATAGATTGGAAGAAAATGTTTACACTTTGGGACAAAGTTAACATATCATAAAATTGTCACTGGAGTTGTAAATTAAAATTTGTTTATAATACACAACATTCCAACAATTTTCAGGGTTAACTCCTAGCTATTATGCATCATGCTAAGGAACTCAGAATGTCTTATAGGAAAATTATCATATAAAATCTAGATTCTTTTCATAACAAGTCTATTTCTTTTTTGACTTGGAATGTCTATAATTTAAATTCGAAAATTTTATCCAGCTCTAAAAAACTCAGAAAAATTCTAGTTAAGGAATAATTTTAAAGAGCATAGAATGTATACATAATGTGTGATCCAGAAAGTAAGCTACTTCCTTAATTATAAAAACTTCTTGCTTTAATATTTGTGTATTTTTAGTCACTTATAAATAATTTTGCACCACTTTAATCTGTTCAGTTGGCATTTGGTCCTTGGTACATTATGAGGTCTTTCAGCACAGAGCCTCCAAGAGTATCCTTCCATGGCTGCAGAGATTATTGCAAGTTCAAATGCAACAAATGTTCACCAATTACAATGACAGACATATGTTTCACATTATTTAATGCTCTTTTTAAGATTTTGCTTTTGCAAAAGCAATTCATTTCACTTACCCTTTACGGAAGTGAAAAACTATAATGAGCTACAAATGCGATCACACTGCTAATATAATACTTACACTCCGAGTTAGGAACATTGAAAATCATTTTTGGCTTGGTACTGTCATATTTTACCTCTGCTTTTGATTTTACCATTAAATGTAAAGCTGTTACCAGAAAAGCTCGATGGGTTTTTTTCTCAGCTAAATATAAAAATAAAAAGCCAGGCACCAGACACAAACAGAGAAGCTTATTTACAGGTGAACAGAGAAAGTAGACTGAAGGAGAAAGTACCTCTTGAGAGAAAGCTGGGAGGAGGGTGTCTCTCTGAAGGAGAAGGGGAGAGACATCAAAGGTTTGTGTGGGGGTCTTGGGATTTTAAACCCGACCACTCCTTGTTGGGCAGGAACCTACGGGTAAATGTTCTCCATCGGTGGCGTCTTAATCAGTTAGGAAATGGGCTAGCAATGTTTGTCTACACACTTGAAGACGTGGCCAAGGTTTCCGTTGACTTGGATGGTCTCGAAGGGTAAACTCTCAGAAATTGGCGATTATATGAATGAGTGTCAATATGATCATTAAATTCTATTTAGGGAGACAGAGAAAAATAGGTAAGGAAAATAGTTGCCAACGAGTTAAAAATGTACAGGCAGAGCTTAGAGGAACGGCTCAGTGGCTAAACTCGTGCCTCGCACACACCAGCATCCCATATTGGCACCAATTTGTGACCCACATGTTCCACTTTCCATCAAGCTTCTTGCTTGTGGCCCGGGAAAGCAGTCAAGGATGGCCCAAGCCTTTGGGACCCTGCACTCGCATGGGAGACCCAGAAAAAGCTCCTGGCTCCTGGTTTTCAATCAACTTAACTCTGCATGTTCTGATTACTTGGGACTTAACCCTGTGGATAGAAAATCTTTCTGCTTTTTCTTCTCTCTATAAATCTGTCTTTCCAATAAGAATAAATACATTTAAATTTCAGAGACACTATACTTATTTGTTTTGCGTATGTTTAATGCATTCTTTATAAAACTTGTGCATAATTAGCTTACAAATAAGTAAAAAGATCTGTAACCGAGGAGATACAGAATCTACAAAAAATGACATCCTGGCATATAACAAGCAACAGGATCTGTAACAGAGGCTTACATGGAATGTGTGGAAGGTGAGAGCCTCAAGCTTTTTTCAGCAGAGAAATGATTTCGTTGGCGATGGTGTCTGATACTTTGAGAATGGGGGAAAAAATGTGTTTTTTAGTCTGGAATAAAATTTTTCCTTGTAAAAAAAAATCAAACTCTAAATCAGAATATATAGAAGGAACTATCAGAGAGTTTTGAACAGGGCTTCAGTAAAAGAACATTGCATACCCATTATAGAAGATCGTAATACTCAAAACCCTGAAAGCGCCAAGGCACTGCAGTCGGTACACAGCATCATACTTTGTGAATCTAAGTGGCTTTTTATTTTTTTAAAAATAAACATCTTTCTGCAGATGGTTTTAGCCATCTGCACTGTCATTCACTATGGCAACCATGAGGAAACAATGGTTAGAGCAAAACCAACGTCTTTGGGGCACTGGGAGTGTCATTTAAGCACATTTTCTTTATTTCCCCAAAGGTAATTCAACTATTATTCCCTATGCAATAAATTTGTCCTATGTGTTTCATAAATGTTTATGTAAATATTTTGAAAGTTAGAGCTACCAAGAAAGAGGCAGAAGAGGGAGACGGGGGAGAGAAAAAAAGAGCGAGAGAGAGAGAGAGAGAGAGAGAGACTTCATTCATTGGTTTGCTCCCTACCATACCTCAACAGCCATTGTTTTTCTTTTTTAAAGCTTCTTTTACTAGAAGCTTTTTTTCCTTTGCAAGTTTTTAGAACTTCCTCATGAAAATTAAACTTAAATACATTCTATTTAAAAAGACATCTTTAAGAATAATTTAAAGGACTAATCCTAAACAACAAAAATATATTTATCACAGATTTATCAGGATAAGAATGGTTCTTTCAAATATCAAAAGAAAATCCTTGCTCACTACCACGACTATCTCTCCAAATCATAGATGGGATGAACTTAAAGAGAAAAATAGAATAGATATGGATGCTAAATATACATATGCAATGATTTGTGCCATTATTATCACAAAGTAAAATTAGAAACAAAAATGAGATATTACTATAATTTTAATTATGGTATAACATATTAAAGCCTGACATTATCAGTTAAAGATGAACAATGATAGTGATTTGAAATCTTGCACTTTGAAGAACAGAGGAAATGTAGCAGGGATAGGTAAAGAAAGTAATATAGCAAATATGTAGAAATGTAAAATAGTACAAATAATAGATCGATTTTAAAAGTATAGTTACTCTAGGGCCCAGCACTTAACACATAGACATTGACAAGAGAAAATAAAGCCTGTGCTTTCAGAGAGGCTAGTGTGAAAATATTTGACATTATTTTTTTTTGTAACAGTCTAAAACTACAGTGTGAATGTCCATCACCGTGTGAGTGAACACACACATAAACACCGTGTACACGTCATCAAGGAGAACCCCACTTTTAAATAAAAAGAGCACAATGTACTGGCATGTGTCTTTTCATTTTATTTTATTCTATTTTATTTTATTTATTGTTGCTAAGTGAAACAAACCAGACACCTAATACTTTTTTGTTCAATTTATATTAGTTTCTGGAACATCTGGTGAAAGGAATAAAAACTTTCTCTTACAGGGATTTTAAGTTTGAAGACATAACTGGTCAAATGCAAAGGAGGACTTGTGCTAAGGAATATTTTCTATTATTTTTTAAAGATTGTTGTAGTAATATATATTTATGTATGTACAATGTAATAATTTGACACCTGTTTTTAACGTGTGAGGATCAAATCAGATGAGTTTGCCTACCTCCTTAAATTGAAAAAAAATGCTTATCATTTGAATGTTGCACAAACACATGTGATTCAATGCTATATTTCAATAAATATATGCAAATAAAAATATACCACTATAGCACTTCCTCTCCTTGTAGTTATTTTATTTATGGAAACCTTTTGCCTCTCTTCCATTGACTCAAAATTCATAACAGGTCACCATGACTCGCAGTCGTCCTGTCGTTCCCTGGAACCCTGGAACTTACTCCTGCTGCTGTGTTTTCATACCTGTTGTCCAAAATCTCTCTATTCTTTCCTCTGCGTGATTACTCAGTGTCTAGTCATTTTGTACTTAGATTATTTTCTTAACTTTAACATAGAGGTAGAACATGCATTATCTCTCTACCTGTGAGTTGCTTTTTTCATTTTTCTTTACTTAATGGAACATCCTCAAGTTCCATTCATTTTGCTTTAAGTGACAGAATGTTATCTTTCTTATGAATGAATGATATTCCATCATGTCTTTCTATACTACGTTTTGTAAAAATTTATTTATCTGTTGATAAAGGGCAGTTTGGTTGATGTTATAGCTTGGCTGGTTTGAAAATTATTGATAGGGCCCGGAGCGGTGGCGCAAGTGGTTAAAGGTCCTCTCCTTGCATGCCCAGGATCCCATATGGGCGCCGGTTCTAATCCCGGCAGCCCCGCTTCCCTTCCAGCTCCCTGCCTGTGGCCTGGGAAAGCAGTCGAGGACGGCCCAAAGCTTTGGGACCCTGTACCCGCGTGGGAGACCCAGAAGAGGCTCCTGGCTTCGGATCGGCATAGTATCGGCCGTTGCGCTCACTTGGGGAGTGAATCATCGGACGGAAGATCTTCCTCTCTGTCTCTCCTCTCTGTATATCCGCCTTTCCAATGAAAAAATAATAAAAATAAATCTTAAAAAAAAAAGAAAATTATTGATATAAATTCCAAGTTTTACAATCAATATTGACCAAGTAGTTTCATTTCCTTTCTGTATATGCTCGGTAGTGGGTGCGTAGATCAATGATGGATCCATTTTTAATTTTTAAAAATGCTCTGTTTTTCAGCATGACTAGATTAATTTGCATTTTCATTTGCATCAAATTGTTTGTCTATTCCTTTCTCTCTACACATTTGCCAGATTCAGTCATTATTTTGTCATTTTCAATAATAGCTATGCTTACTAGGGTAAGGAGTGAGCTTGTTTTTGATCTTATTTACATATTCCTGATAATTTTATTATAAATTATGATTATACCTTATACCTTATATAAGGTATTTGTCAAAACTTACTGAATTCTATACCTAAAACTGGTGGATTTGATTGTAACATACATATCAACAAAATTGACTAGTTAAACACTATATATAATGTATACTATATGGCATACAGTTATTTTTCACAGCCTAAATAAAAGTAATGTTTTTATCACATCACTATGAGTTTGGATTTTTGCACACATTAAGCAAGATTGAATCCTTACAAGAATGCCTGTGAAAAATGATAATATGTAGATTAATGCTGGTCATTTATTCTATCAATATTAGAGTTCTGAAAAACATGCAATGCCATCTTTATAACACCTTCTTTCTCAAAGAACGGAGAGAAAAAATCCTTGGCTGAAAATATTTGAAATGCTGTTGTTCTTTTGCATACTTAAAGAAAATTACACAATATTCACATTTTTTGGTATACTCTTGTAATGGTCTTGGCTCATAAAATAGGCCTACATATGTGAGAGCAGGGTTTCTAATATGGATGACACGCAGCCCTATGCCTGGGAATTCCGAGAAATGAGAAAACCTGAAAAAGATCTTTTTTTATTGTGAGTTTTCTCCAATGAATAGTATTTGAACTAATAACTTAACGCTGTAAAATTCCTTAAGCACTCTACAGGATGAATTTTCCAAGATGCTCAAATGCTGCTCCTCAGCAAATTTGTAGTAGTTTCTTGCTGTACCCAGAATACTTCTCCCCACGTGTCTGCATGGTTTGTTGCTTCATTTCTTTCATATCTACTCGGACATCACCTTTGCAAGTTGTGCCTGAATGTCATAAGGGAAGCTGTGTTCCCTCATCAGAAAATTTTCCCCTTTTGACTTTGTTCTTGAAACACCTGTACCTCCTAACATATCTGAAGGTTCAAAAATGTTGTAGGAAAATGGAATTAAGACATATGAGTTGATGTTAGCTACAGATAGATATAGATATAGATACAGATATATAGATATAGCTATAGATATAGATATATGCATACATGCATGTATACAGTCTTCTTATGAGAAACCTGTACATGAATTGGAAAACTGCTTTGCAGCACAAAATAAACTCATCTTTTAAAGAAAAGTGTTTAAGTAGAAGAGAGAGGAGAGAGAACTTCTGTCTACTGAATTACACCCTAAAAGCCTGCAGTGCTCCCTAAATGCAGCTGAGGTTGACACACAGTCAATCTGGATCCCCCTGTGTGGCAGCCTGATCACTTCGATCAACATTGCTGCCTTTCGACATTTGCATTAGCGAGAAGCTGGCGCCCTTATGGAAACAGCAGCTGCAGTGTCAGATATGGGCATGTTAATCCAGGTCTTACCAAACAGGCCTAAAATTCCTTTTAATTCCATTTTTACACAAATCATTGGAGGTTCCCTCTCATCCTTACTATGTGTTTTTGGGGTATGTGGGTTTTGATTTGGCTGAGATCGAATCTCTTGGAAAGCGAAGAAATGTATCAGCTTTCCATTTCCGCATCACAAATTTCTTTCACGTTTTAGTTAGTTGCTAAATATCTAGTTTTTAGTATTTTAAGAGACTGACTTTAATTTTTTCATTTGTATAAGCTAAGGCATATGCATAATGACACTTTCTGTCCTACTCTCGCTCCTACTCAAACTCCCACCATCTAAATATCTACTGAATGAAAGAAGAATGAACAAGAGTCTGTGCCAATGTAAAATCAGTTAGACCAAGAAAGGAGAAAATAAATTTATACTTTTACAAAGTAGGATATTCAGTAAATAGACTTCATAAGGGTCCCAGAAAAAGGTAGCATTTTATGCTCTAACTCTTTTGTTGAGATGTGAGCTCCAAAAATATCGTTGGATATTACTATTATGTTATTATCCCCATTTCTTTCAAAATGTTAGTTGAATTTGCCCAGGATATAGAAAGAAATTCAATGAATATTTTTCAAAGTAGGCTGAATAAGAGTAGCAGAATTATTTTGGAAAGAAAGTTTTGAATTGGCAGTAGTAAAAATGAAATAACTCGCCTCAAGAAAGGCAGTTTAAATATGATCATCAATAGACATTTTCCTTATCATTCCTGTATTTCTGCTTAGATCAATGTATACATTACATTAATCTCCAAGGTGTTGGGCTGATTGGAGAGTCACAAATCAGCAGTTTACATACAAAGTGAAACACCCATCTAAATGCCCCTAGAATACAGATCACTTAATTTCCATACATATAGTACAAGTTGCCCATAGATGAGCTTAAGATCACAAAGCAAAGGGCTATGGTGATTTTTTGCATGTCACCTGATAGGTGTAACATACAGAAGACATGCCTGGGACGTGTTTCCTGGCTTCTGATTCCAGGAATTTTGTGCATGAATAGGAGCGATCTGGAAGAAGTTTGTGCCTTCTGGCTTCTGAAGGCAGCTCAGTTCCAGCTAGTGCGACCATTTGGAAAGCAATACTGAAGTATCTCTGCCTGTGTGCCTCCTCTCTGTAACTCTACCTTTCAAAGTAAAACAAAGTAAAATCTTATAAAACAAGAAGAAAACATATACCTGTGATTTGAACTTCTCGTATTGAGAATGAATTGTTTTCTTGATTTTTTTTTCACGAGTCTGTAGTCCCTTTGAAAATCCTCACAAGTGCCCTTTTGAATTCTTTGCCAAGTGTGTTTCATCAGTCTCTTCTTGGGCAGTCTGCTCTTCTGTTCTTGTGTTATGACATCTTGAAACATCATGTTGCCTTATTTTTTCCTACTTCTGATATCATTGCAATGATTTTTGCAACTCTGGAAGATTATTCTTTCTATGATGTTAAATGAATTGTTTTCACAGAAAAATATTTCCCTGTGAAGATGTGTCTCCAGACTTGAGTTTGCAAAATATCTTGGTTATGGGCTATGAAGTAGGCTCATGTGTCTGACAACAATGATTGAGTAGAACCTCTTTGAGCTTCGGAGGGAAAGAGTCGACAAGGAACAACTAAGGGTTGTGACTAGGTAAGGAGGAAAGTGTACATCATGCTTCCGGTAAGATGCTTATCAAAGGAATCTGATAAACCCCACCCGTGGTGCATCAGCTTCTGCACAGGGATGAGCAGCTGAAGCATCGGCATAAGGCAAACATAACCTCTTGGTCAGTTCTGTCCTTTGTTTCATGCTGTAATCTTAGACGAAGAGGGGTTGGTAAAACAGCTTCAATGAGATTTGAAATTAAAATTATATGGCTTTTAATATAGGGATTGTTTGAAATAGAAGAAAAATTCAAATTGAAGAATTAGATGCCATTATTGGAAATTTTTAAACTTATCACTGTATGCTAGTGAGCTCCTTATCAAAGAAGTAATAAGTGGAAGAGTTAGAATCCGAACTATGTCTGATGTTCTGTCCCATATTCCCTAACACATTCTCTATGCGATAAGATACAATTATATGTCAATAAAATATTGCTGTATATTATAAAATTTTCATACAAAAGTTTTGAATCGAATGTGCTTATCATTGATATGTCTACTCCATACATTAAAATCTGTTGCAGCTTGGGAAATAAATAGTGTGTGTGTGTGTGTGTGTGTGTGTGTGTGTGTGTGTACATGTGTGTTTAGTTTCTGGGTCTAACAATTATTTCATGTATAAAAATATTTCATGCTTTAAAATTTTAAAAAAATTTTATGCTTTAGAAACTGCAACATGTCACATGAAGTGGGGAAAATTAAATCATGGATAAAATAAATAATAAAAAACTCAGTGTCTTTTGGAGCAACCTGATATCTGGCTAAAATTCCATCTCTTTTTTTAATGTGTCCAAACGGTCCCACAGAAATATAGCCCGAGGAAGTCATGTTACGAAATAATAATATATGTTAGGTTTCTCATTTACCAAGACATTCTGGAAAACTACTTAACTTGTCACAGCTGCAAATTCTTTTTGAAAATTTAACACGGGCTTCCTCTAATGGGTGCTTGGAAACAACTGGTAAAACGATCTCAAAACTATCTTGCAAAATCAAGAGAAGCGTAAACAATATTTTTAAATGTGTGAAGATAAAGAGATGTGTATGTGTGTGTATATAGATAATAGATCTATAGATATAGATCTATAGATAAATAAATATATACATATATATTTAAATACCTGTTTTGGATACTGCTGCCTTGCTAAAAGTTGATTTAAATTTTCTTGATTGTTACACATAGAAAATTTTTCTATCACTGCAGACATTTTTTAGGTTCCTAGGAAGAAATCCTAACACATGATGCCCTTAGGCATACATTGGTAATATAACCAAGAGATACACATTGGAAAAGGATCAAATACTGATGGGAACTGATCACTTTATCCATAATATGTATATATAGAAAGGAAACCCAACTCTACCCAAGTTTAAACAAAATCATAAATAATAATTTCTATATGAAAACTGTCAACCCAGTTAGCTACATAGTTTTTTTTTTATTATTATTATTTGTGATACAGAGAAACAGAAAGAGAGACAAACGATACTCCCCAAATGTGTGCAATGATCACTGGCTGGCAAAGAAGCTGGTAGCAGGGAACTTAACACATATATCCTAAGCAAAGGGCAGGCACAATTACTTGGGCCGCCACTGTTGGGCTCAACTCCAACAGGAAGTTAGAGTAGGAAGACTGAACTGGGAATGAAACTCAGGTGCCATCCTCATACATATCTTAACTCTTCAGCTTAATGCCTGCCCACAGCTATAATTTTAATTATTATTTCATATCAGAAGTTAATACAAGCAGGTATATTCTTTCTGAATAACTTTAAAAAGGTATTGATTGTATTTTTATTGGAAATTCGGATTTACAGAGAGAAGGAGAGAAAAAAGAGATGGAGAGAAAAGAGAAAGTTCTATCTGCTGGCTTACTCTCCAAATGGCTGCAGTGGCTAGAGCTGAGCTGATCTGAAGCCAGGAGTCAGGAGCTTCTTCCAAGGCTGTAGGCTTCTCCAAGACTGCAAGCTTCTCCCCTGTGGCTGCAAGAGCCCAGGAATTTGGACCATCCTGTGCTGCCTTCCCAGGTCATGAGCACGGTTCTGGATGGGAAGTGGAGCATCCAGAACACAAACTGGCACCTATACAAGATGCTGGCACTTGCTGGTGAATTAGTGTTTAGAATTGCCATGCCAGCCCTAAGACTTGTTATAATTTATGTTTGTTTTGCTTATGACCAAACAGCAAAGCATCCTCTCACTTGATTGGGTTGATTGGAGCAAGGTAGCAGTTGAAGATCGAAATTGAATCTGAAGGACCTGGAATTCAGTGTTGATATTATCAGAATCCATGAAGTCATTTCTATTTATAGAAGTATGAATCAAATAAAATTCATTTCAGGTATAGAAATCTTAAAGCAAGGGGTTGTTTGGAGGTTTATTCAAATGTTACTTATTAATTATAACATATTGGTTTCACAAATTGATCAACTATGCATGCAACGTCTGATAGGATTGCTAACGTGTAGGCAGAGTGCAGTAGCATGCTTCAAACAGTGGGTTTTTTTTGTATTAGGATAATTTACTTACCTTTTGGGGAATTAAATGATTTAACTGTCCATAACAAAACTTATTCTGAGGAACCATGCTTCTTGAAATTTTCTCAAATTATGAATTCTGCAGTTATTTACACTAGAGTGAATGATTCTACAAAACATATTCCACTCTTGAAAACTCATTAATGCAAGGGCTTTATCGTAAAGAAAGCTGAGCTGGCAGTTTGCCTACAGGAGTCAGACACTGCCTGGCTATCCATGTAACATATCAGACTGGATAAGCATCTCAGCTCTGGCTCCTTTTGCATGTTAATGAAAACCCTGGGTGACGCCTGGTGGTGGTTCATGTGGTGGGGACCCTATCACCCACATGGAATACCTGGATTGAGTCCCTTGCCACTGCTGCCAGCCTGGCCCAAACCTGGATAGAGAGGTCATTGTCATAGTGAATCTGAGAGGAGAGCTTTGTTGCTGCCTCTCATATACATAAAATCAATCATATTTTTAAAAAGAAAGTATTTTCATGTTGCATAATCTGGAGTTTTCAGTGTTTCAATTTGAGTATGAAGATATTTACAATGTTGAGTAATGCTCATAATTGTGCGTATTTAGGGATCAACAATGTAGGTTCAAACATGCATTTCAAAAAAGATAAACCAACAAGGAACTGTACTATTTCATTTTTAAAAAGGTAATCCAAACAAGTCCTTACTTGTAAGTTTTCTGAGTTACAACCCAACTTAGTCATTTGGGAATCTGATGCCGCATGAAGACTAATGCAAAAATGTTCAGACTGGTTTTGGCTTTTCTAATACCAACGACAGATTGTGCTTAATACTTCTAACTCTTCCCCCAACATGCATGCCAACAATTAAAATTCTCTCTCCTCTTCTAAGCTTCAGCACGTCCTGACACATGCCCAGGTCCTGAATTGAAATCATCCATTTGAGTTGGTTTTGGTTTTTGGTTTATGACTCAGTTGAAAATTCACCTATACACTATGGAACAGTGCTGAGATTTAAATTGTAATTGCATATATTATCTGTGAGTAACTCATACAAAACATCAAAAGCTCCAAGCTTCTTTATTTTTTAAATCCCCGTGCTCTCCTCTTTGAAGACCTCAACATTATTCTTGTTAGCTCTTATTTCTGCTATTGACATTTCTTGTTGAATTTCTAAGCCTACCAGGTCACCTTGAGAAATGTTTACCAGCAGAGAATTTTTTCCCCTAAGAAATGTATCCCATGGTGACAGTAAAATGCCATTACACTCAAAGCCAGCTTCTTCAAACAAGACAAAACAAAGCAATCTTCATGATTTTTTCCTCGTACTGTGAACCTGATGGGACTTGGTCTCCAGACAAGCAAACGGATTCCGCTCTTCCTTTGATTCTTTTTTTAGTACATTGCTCATGTCATTAAATTCACTACCAGAAAAGATGGACAAAAGTCCTATTTCGTCAAGTGAATTTTCAATCAGCCATGAAAACTTCAGCCAAAAGTTTCTGAATCATAAATCAAATGTATGCAGGAAGCCAGTATACCCTGGAACGGATACTGCTGGAAAATCATGGGATACAGATGACTGGAAGGAACGGGGCGGTAATGCTTTGTTCATGGTCTTTGACTTGGGAACAAATGATCAGTGCACTTTACTGATAATCTTCTCCACTCTCTGTCTCTTGTAAGATTTACTTATTGTTTTGGAAAGGGAGATTTACAGAGAGGAGGAGAAACAAAGAGAAAGATCTTTCATCTGCTGGTTCATTCCCCCAGATATCCTCAACAGCTGGATGGAGCTGAGCTGATCCAAAGTCAGGAGCCAGGAGCTTCTTTCAGGTCTCCCACACAAATGCAGCATCCTAAGGCTCTGGGCCATCCTCTACTGCTTTCCCAGGCCACAAGTAACGAGCAGGATAGGAAGCGTGGCAGCTGGGAAAGGAAATTGTGTCCATCTGGGAGCCCGGCATTTGCATGGTTAGGATTTAGCCTTGACCTGTCATGCTAGACCCTCCTCTTATTCTTTCTGTTTCCGTTTTCTTCATCTTGCCCACATCACCCATTGGAGCACAGATGGGAGAGACTTTTCTGGAGTGGTAAAAATATGGAGGCTACAAGAGCACCATAGTCTTTTGTTTCCCTGTAATGCATTCTTTATTTTTGTACCTCCTGAGGCGCTAAATTCAGCACAAACATCTGCCGAGCCAAATGCTATTCATAGGAAATGTTTAACAGAGGTAGATTTCAAAATGGGCATTATATGTATACTGAGATTAGGTGAAAGTAATTATTTTATGCAAGAAATGAATATGATTTATAATAAAATTATACAAACTGTAAGTAAAAATATGAGAGAAATTACCTTGATTACAGATATCAGCAATTCTATCAATTAATAATTGTTTCACCTTGGGTAACTCAATGAATATGTAAGACACAAAACAATCAAATACGGGTCATTAGATATTTCTCAGGATTCGATAACAAACCTTGAATATAAAAATGTGCAATAAAATTCAGTTACTATTATCAGTTTCCTTCAGATATTTGTCCTTAAGGCATCACTTTCTTCTTACATTTTAGCTGCTTTAGTGTTTAAGGAATAAAGTAAATAAAATATCTATTGGTTCAGTTATTGAAAAATATAGAAGTGGACATGGGTGCCGGTTCTAATCGTGGCAGCTCCACTTCCCATCCAGCTCCCTGCCTGGGAAAGCAGTCCAGGATGGCCCAAAGCCTTGGGACCCTGCACGCATGTGGGAGACCTGGAGGAATTTCCTGGCTCCTGGCTTCGGATCGGCACAGCACTGGCCATTGCGCTCACTTGGGGAGTGAATCATTGGATCTAGAAGAAGCTGGATCCTAGATCTCAGCTTCTGATAGTTCACATCTGGCTGTTCCAGTCATTTCTTTCTCTGTCTTTGCCTCTCTCTCTCTCTCTCTGTAACTGACTTTCAAGTAAAATAAATAAATCTTTAACACAGTTTCCAGGAAAGTTATTAATCAATAAAGACTCTTACATTATTTATTTCTAATGAATTGTTTTATGCTCTTGAGTGTATCCAAATAAACCATTAGGATGACAGTGATTAGATTTTATACTTAGCATTAGAGCACAAATTTGATTTTCCAATGTTCTCCAATAAATGATACCCTGATGTTGCCAGATGTAGATCTGTATGTGCATCTTGTGTAATGCGTGTGTGTGTGTGTGTGTGTGTGTGTGTGTGTGTAAGAGAGAGAGAAGGGAGGAGAAATAGACAAGGGAGGAGAGAGAAACAGAGTGCATAAATGAATAAGTGCTCCAGAGGAGTAATTATCCCTTCTTTTATGCGAATCCAATATATCACATAAATATCTGTATCGAAATCACTCCGGATATCGTGGTAGCTTACTTATGCCATTATCTGGGTTCAGGCATTCCCTTGGAGAAAAACAAATCCAGAAATAATTTTATATATTTATAGTAGGTAACCTCTCCGTTGCTATGCAAACTATATTATAACGCACTAGTTAATGAAGATAAAAAGTGAAAACAATAGAAGTTCATTTTTTGACAGAAGCTTTAGTTCCAGCTATTACAGTAAAGATATATGAGCTGGTTTCTGTTTTATTTTGAAAAATATATGTTCCTACCTGTAATTAAATTGTATAATGTTATAATCACAGAATAAGTAATTTAAAATTCTTTGCTCTGAGTAAAACCTTAGGATGAAATAAATTACCTTCAAAGGTTGCTATAAATCCTCTTATTTTATTACTGGAAATATTATTTTTCTGTTGCTCTGCATTCTGATACAGTTTGGGGAAATCTTGTCTCTAAAAAAAAAAAAAAAAAAAAAACAGAATTCCTTTATTCAAATGTCCAAATTGATCTCGAAATAAACACTTCAAGTTTTTATGATGCAGTTTCACCTTTGAAATTATGACAGCACTTGTCTGTTTTATTAAAAATTGCTTAAGAAAGGAGAATGACAAATGAAGCCTGCAGTTTCAGCCTCATTTCAATTATACCACATCTGTTACCACCAATTGCTTTCCCTTTGTCACTGTACTGAGATAAAGGCAAAGATCCTGAGTAATAACTCCCTTTTGGCTTTCTGATACTTGCTTCCTAACATTCCCCAACTGAAGTTCCTATCAGTGATCGATCGTACTCACATCAAAGATGTACACGGAATGAGGACAGGCGAGCATGAGGAGTCAGAGCTATTTTATGGGCTCTGGGATAACTTAGAGACAAACTCACACGTGTGCCCCCCAGGTGACTGCGACTGTTAAGTCAGTTGCAGCTATAACCCAGGCAGGCAATTTCATACCTTGATACCCCAGTCTTCTCTGTTGAGAAGTCTCCACCAACAGGCTCCACAAAGAGGAGACGAAGGGCCCCTTGCCCAGCGTGCATGCTGCCCCCAGGGCGTCGTTGGGGTTATTTTTGTGCTCTCCTTGATAAATCGCAAACATGTGTGCTCTGTCTAGTCAGCTAACCGACGGCAGACAGCACTCCTCGCCTAGCCCCCATTTCAATAGTGCTTTGACCAAGGTGACTTGTTAGCTTTCCTTGAAGTTACAGGCATGACCTAAGTCTGAGTGGTGTTTAAACTATTGTTTTGCTAAGTGTATAAAAACTAGAACCCTGGAAATAAGCTTTGTCAGTTGCCCACGAGAGCAGTGTCACCTCATTTCTTTTCAATCTCTCTCCTCCCCAGGACCCACAAGGGAAATGCAATTTTGATCCATTGAAGTCATTTCCTGTGTGGCCCACCCGCATTATAGAAGTCTTTTTTTTTTCCCCCTTCGTCTATTGATTTAAATGTTGATGTCATCCAACATACTCCCTACCCCATAAAATATCAGAAATAGCATTTGATCAAGCATCTGAGCATCTCAAATTCCAGTCAAGTAGACATGTAAAATTAACAGCCACAATTATCCATGCTCAAAATTGGATTTTTCATTCTATAGGGTAGTGTGCTTTCCGAACTTCAGGACTTCGAACTTTCTGAATAGAGCTTCACAGAAAAGTTGGAAAATTAATACTATGAGTACATTTTTTTTTCAAGGAAATAATCATCCAGAACTATTCCAAAAGCTCATCTTTTTCTAGTTCCCATGTATCCATACATCCAGAAGGCTCATGCTTAATTAAATGATAAATAGTTGTCCTTCTACTAACTCTTGTAACAGCACAGAGCTGTCTTGCATGCAGGACTTTTAGTAGACAGTAACTTGGATATTTCTGTCTTAGAAGTTTCATATCTCATGTAAGCCAAGGTTACATGTTCCTCATGAACCATTTCTCTCTTTTTCCTTTATTGATACGTTTATAACACTCAGAAATAGCAGAGAAATTCAGAAGATACTAAAAGAAGCCACTTTAAGTACAGATGCCTGATTGCGGTAGCTATGAGCCACATCTCCTCATTTTCCCAGTCAATGGCACACACTCCCAGCTTGTGTGAGGCAGTCAATGGGAAAGAATTCTAACATTGGAGTCAAGAGACCTGTGGCCTCGTTCAGGCTCTGCCAGTGGAGCCACTTAGAAAATCATGCATAAGACATCACCTCATTACCTCTTTAAAAAGCAGATGCTTACCTGAATCAAACCATCAGAACTCAAGCAAATATTACTAAGAAGACATAAAGGAAAGCACTTTAATTGTTTCACTTGATGACAGTGATAAATCAGATTAATTTCTTTTTTCTGTTCTTTTTTTTTATTCAGCCGATGAGCCCATCAGATTTGCACTTCTCTTGGATAATTAAGCAAAGGCGATGTTTTGCTGCAGTGCGACAGCATTTTCAGAGTTGCCTTTTCCTAACATGCACCAACTTAGGTCCAAAGGCAAGGTTTGATCCTAAATGGATAGTGCCACATTATTCTCTGCTATGGATGGATTATGAGATCTTCTGTGGCCATATTTTCAAGTTATTAAGTAAAACATGTTTTTGTCTAATTAAGGGTTCTGTTTTATACATTTACGGAGAAGAATCACAAGGGTTCGGGGTCTCATTTTCTAAATATTTTACTGATGTGTGTTTTCACAAACGAAAAGCTATCAAAGATAAAGGGTTTGAAATATTATGGTTTATAGAAGACAAAAGCAAGTGTGAATACAAACACAGGTGTCAGATTTGGACTCTTTGAAGCTGCTCATTGTAAATGTACCTTAATAGATGCGCAGTGCTCTTCTGTAAGCATTTCAGTGCATGCATTTGCTCTATATCCTACGACTCAAATGTAATAACCTAATCAACTATTTACCTTGAATAAAAGGTCAGTTTGATTTAAGCTATGTGAGGTGCTAAGCCATTTGCCAGGTCACAGTTATCAGGTAATGGAAATTTACTGTGTTTTCAAACACAAAGTGATAAAGCCAATATAACATAGAGGAAACAGATAGTTGTCACATAATAGATACAAAATAGCCTGAATGAGGACCACATTTTACTTTAAGTGAGACTTGATTGCACAGAGACTACTAATAACCCAGCTGTTGATTGCTTCTGTAGAACCATTAGTATTGCTATGAATTAATACAGCTAAGTGACACTCTGCTTTTAACAGATACAATGTCATAAATCATTTTAGGTCTTTTGGAGTAAACCGTACCCTTAAAAATGTATTGGGCCTTAATCTTTGTGTTTTCATACATTCCAAACAAAGTCAAGATATGGCAAAATCAGACTGGCATCCACTGCAGTGGGAAAAGCCAAAATGGAGGGTATGTGGAGAGGCAAGGGAAAGTCCACATTTTTTTTAAGTTTAATATTACATATCCATGCACGTCATGAAATTCGGAGACATTGCTTTAGGAGGTGTTTTGAAGAGTGTGTTTCCATTCCTGAGCTCCATCCTTATTTCGGTTGTGTATTTTCTCCCATCTTTGCTGGAGTTAACATCAGGTATATAGTTCATGCATTTTTAACCTTAAGTATGCATACAAGATCAGACTCTCCATCGGTTGGATTCTAAATTATACTCAACCAAAGCTTCTAGCTAAGCAGTGTTTTTCTTCCTTCTCTGATCTCATAGTGGTCAACTTTAATGTAAGAACTCATCCAGCTTGACAACAGCATACCATTGAGACTATTGTACTATCTGCTCTGGTAGACCAGAATTCTCCTGCCATGTAGACTAACACATCTCAGCATGTGCTCTGTTGATCAGAGAGTAATTAAACAGCTTGGAGAAAATCTTAACACGCAAGTCATTTTACTTTAACTTGTTAATTGTAAAAATAATGTAAGAAGACAGTCTCAATAGAAAACATTCTAGCTACATTAAGTAATCAAAACTCTGTTATATCTTCATTAGGGAAATTCAGTGTATAGAGGTGTCATCAAAATATTTATTTTGTGGTTATTTTGTATAATAATTTTATGATAAAATATTGCAAAAGTTTAAAACATGAGAATAATTGATTTAGAAACTATATTTTTTATAACAAATGCATATTTAAAATATGTCCTAATTTAAGTAAATGTTTAAATGTCTTATGAAAATCTTATTTAGGGATATATTTTTATTGTGACAAGTATAGATTGCATAAAACTTGAAAATTCGAACCACTTTTATATGGATAGCTTGACAGATTAAGAAAATTACTGTTCATGATAATGACCCTGTATGTTCAGAATTTTTTCATTTTCCCAAAATGAAAATCTGGACTTAACTGAATAATAACTGTTCCTCATAGTCCCACAGATAAGTCATCTCATCATGATATTGCTCCATATTCTTCCCTGGATGATCAGTTAGCTTTTCCATGAGTTCACATGTGTCTTCTAAGTTGCAGATATGTTATTTCAATCAACATAATTCTTGTGATATATTGAAAGTAACAATGTAACTGCAGTCTACTACATTTAGCTGCATTTTCAACTGTGTGATTAGGTATTGGTATACATTATTTCTCATGCTTACGTGTGTTTAGATTTTTTTTCACTACTCCCCAAAGAAAATTCATTTTGTTTGATATATGAAAACTGCTTTCAAAGTGCAGTGCCGATTTACATTCCTGTCAGCAGTGCTCAGCTACTGTCAGATGTGTTGCCCAATTCTGCACTTGATCTTAGCCAAAAAGGCTGAGAAGCAATGCTGCAGTGCACCTCGGATCAGTGCAACTTTATGAATTGACTTGCTGTTCCCCCGACAGCAAAGCTGGGCATCTTTTCTTGGCTTCTTAGGTTTGTTGCTCAGGAACTCAGAACCTCTGCCTTCTTTTCATATTGAGCACTGTACGTTCTTCTTACTAGTTTATGTATGTCACAAACCTGCTACTCCCTCACAGTTTATATGTGTTAAAATAAATGTTAGATGTCATTGATGTTTTTGCATTCTTACTTGCCATATTTTCCCTTGCTGCTATGTGTCTCTTAGAATATCAACCTCAAGTTATTTTTTGTTCACATATTTTAAAAACTTTTGATGAGTTTTTATAAAACCACTACTGTTCATAACTCTAGGAATAAATTGTTTTTCTCTTCCTTCTTGCCCCTCTCAGCTTTCCTGTTTCTTTTCATTTCTTAGAATGACACCCAATATTATAGCTGTAATTTTGTTTCTCATCTTTTAGGCAAATTGCCATGAACAAGATCCATTCCTAAAATGGCCTTAAGGACTTTTACAGGAAAGGAACTTTAACATTTAGCAGCATAAGTATTTCCTGATGTTTGTAGGTAGGAAAGGTAGGCTCACCAGTGTCTAATTAGTAATAGATTCCTGGTGTATACCTGATTGGCAGACAAAGATGTTATGTTTATTGATTCTCCTTTAGCTTGACAGCTGCCCTGTCTCAGTGGTACTTCTATCATTCTGCTGAATATAAAAGTATAAACAAAAAGACTGGAGAATCCTGTAGTCCTTAATATCCTTTAAAACCAATGCTCTGAATCTTCTATTCTTTTATCAGAAAGTGATTATATACTACTCTGAAATTTGTTATTGTAAAAGTTAAAGCGAAGCATGAAAGGAAGAAAGCAGAGGAGATTGAGAGAAAGAGAGAGGGGCCAGTAGAAGAAACACATGAAATCTGTTCTTTTTTAATAGGTGGAACCTAAATCTGTTGAGAATGATTTTATGATACAAAGAATTAGCAACTCAACCTGGAAGATGTACAGGCAAATCAAGAACCAGCAATAAGGAAACTGCGCCATCCAGGAGGACCTGTGCTCTGTGATGTATTTTGAAACTTTCTCAACTCACTGGAGAGTAGTTTTGAAAAATTACTGTACATCTCCACTTTAGTATGCCACTTTTAGGACTTGATTCTTCCTTGCTCTGCTCCTTAATGTGTTAAGTCCATATGCCATGTCAATATCTCATGGAAGAATTGTTCAGGGGCCTCACTAATACATGGAAGTGAATATGCTTTTCTTCAGTGCCTGGATCATAGCAACACAGTTAAAGTCTCTGCTGTAATTAAGAAAGCTTTACATGCTAGGGAGTCCATGTTCTTGGGGATATTGTATTAGATGTATACAATGGTAAAGAAATTCTTTGATTCGGAGCAGTGTACCATACATGCCTTTACATCTTTGTTTGGAGGCGTGCCGAGGCTTTTCCCCTACCCCCCGCCCTGTCAGACCCCAGAAAACAGCCATTTCTAATCTCACCTTAACTGAGTCCAGTTCTGGGAACCTGTGGGTAAGGGATGCGATTTCTTTTTAGTTCAAATTCATCAAATTGTACTTCAATTCATACGTCTGAAATAAGAATCGTACTGACCTTGAACTTCTCAGAGCATAGTGCAGATTAGCTCAAGTGCAGTGAGCTATTCCTTCAAAGGTTTATGATTAGTGAAGTTACTCATGTGCAACCCTAGCTATTCAGCAAGATAGTCCAATCATAGGCAGGTATTTTTTAAGGTTTATTTTTATTAGGAAGGCAGATTTATAGAGAGAAAAATCTTTAATGTGCTGATTCACTCCCCAAGAGGCTACAATGGGCCAGAGCTGAGCCGATCCAAAGCCATCGTCTCCTGCTTTCCCAGGCAACAAGCAGGGAGCTGGATGGAAGTGGTGCAACTGTTACACGAACCACTGTTCCTAAGGGATGCTGGCACTTGGAGGTGAATAATTAGCCAGGCGAGCTATTGCACTAGCCAGTCATTCTGCAACTATGCAGGTAATGTAATGTTTCTCTGTTAAGGCATTTCAAGATTTGTCCTTTAAGGATTTGAACAATGACTTAATGAGAAAAGAGTTGCTAATCTCTTCCTGTTAAATTGCTTTAGTCTTTAATTAAGATTTTGACTTCTATTGGCCAATTACAAATTGTTAATTCAAGAATAACTCAAAATGTCATTCCCAAAGAAAGCATTTAAAACAGTACAAATTTTCTGATTGTATGAATAATAACTTTATCACACCCAAGTTAGCTTCTTCGTTAGACTGAACTGATGTTCTTATCCGGGGTTTCCTGTGTAGCTAGTTCAATCTGCTTGGAAAGCTTTATCTTTTATAGAAGAATATTAATCATTATTTATTTTTTAGTGTCTACCTCAAAACACCTTCTTTTATGAGGCATATAGTCATTTACTAGTTAACAAGGTAAAGTATTCCTAGTTTTAAATAAGGTGTCTTGTGATTTATATAATGCAAACATTAGTTACTACCTATATCCTTTCTCTTATTCATTCTGAATGCTGCCATATTTTATTATTTACAACCTTAAAATATTCTTTATAATGGCATTTCTCTTCCCTCCAGTTTATCCTGTTTTTTTTAATTATTATTCATATCCTCCTGCCCTTTCTCCTGTTTCTTTTTTAACCCTCTCATTCTTTCTTTCGCAGTTTCACTAAGGGGATTTCTTGTTTCTGAAAAGCAAGACAGCATATCAGTTCTGGCTTTGAGGTTGTTCTCCATTCTTAACTCAAAACTGATTTGCGTACTATCCCAGAATTGTGCCACAAGCTCAGAATTTCACAGGTCATTTTTTTCCCCCAGATTTATTTATTTTTATTGGGAACGCAGATTTAGGGAGAGAAAGAGAGCCAGAGAGAAAGATCCTCCTTCTGCTGGTTCGCTCCCCAAGTGGTCCCAAAGGCCAGAGCTGGGCTAATCTAAAGCTAGGAGTCAGCAGGTTTTTCTGGGTCTCTAAAAGGTGCAGGAACCCAAGGTTTTATGCCACCCTCTTTGGCTTTCCCAGGCCACAAGCAGGAGCTGGATGGAAATTGAAGCATCCAGGACATGAACTGGCACCCATATGGAATACTGGCAGTTAAAGGTGAAGAATTAGCCAGTTGAACCATTGTACTGGCCCCAGGCCATTTTATTTCCAAAGTGACAAGACAGGACTTAAAAAAAAAAAAGCCAATAAATTTTACCTGCATTTTGACAATTAGAAGATAAATCAGAACATCTCCTATAGAGAATGAATAGTCAGGCTGTGTCACTCAGCTTCCCTTACTTAATTACCTATATAAACAATCTAATTAAAATTACCTAAAATCAGGGCGGGGGATGGCCACTTCTTGAGATACAGCGGGTGCAGAAGGACATTATTGGGGGGCTGATCACTTGCCCATTACTGAAAGAAATTATGATGATCCTGAGAGGATTGTGCTAGTTATCAAAGATAATATAATTTTAACAGTAAAAGATTTAAATTCAGAACGACTTGCTTCATATCTTCCAGAATCCACGAGTGGCTATTCAGTCACAGAGTTACTGAATCCACCTTGCCTGCGAGAGATGGTGTCGTTATCAATAAGAGATTCTAGACATTCTTCATTATTTTAAACATAGAAATATTCACATGGCTTGGAAAAAATTTGCAATTGAACAAATTTTGCTGAGAAATAAGGTCCAAGACTGGTCAGGGGTGTTTAGGTGTGTACTTGTAATCAGGTTTTTTGTGGTGATCATGGTCATGTCTCTCATAATTTGATTTCCAATTTTTTTCTTTAACTTGATTTTCACATTTGAATACACGTGCTATGAGCAATTGGTAGTCTCTTAATGCATAGTATGTCTGCTTAACTAAAGTTGGGTTTTGTTTTGTATGACCAAGACTGAGCCTGAATCAATCCCCAAGCCATTCTCACACTAGACTGAGTTTGGACGTAGACTACAAAATGATGGTAATATTTTCCTGAAACAAACAAAAACAGATAATGCAGTTTAGTTCCAGAAATACCTTCTCACATTTTATTTATATTTTAAAAAAATGTTTTACAGAAACAATCCTGTACACAACATTTAGAGTACTGAAACAGACACCATTCTAGACAAGTGTTCTCAGGAGGAACCCTCGCAGCAGAGCCATCAGAGGCATGATTGTAAGCTTCAACTGCAGCTGGCTACGGTAAAGGATTAATATTTGCCCACACTGTAGCCATGTCGGCAAGAATATATACATTACATATATATAATTATAAAATTTTAATATGAAATTTTCTATAATTTTATATAAAAGTTATATATATTATAAAATTATATATATATATATTCCTAATAGAGCATAGTTAGAAAACATGCAAAAATTGAGAAAATTTCTGGCATTGTGATGTGTGAAATAGCCACTGTGTGCCAGCTTGTATTCTGGGTGCTCTCCTCTCAGCCAGCTCCCTGATAGTGGCCTGGGAAAAGCACTGATGGAGAGCGCATGGGGTCGGGCCCCTCCGACTCACACTGGAGGCCCAGGTGAAGCTTTTGGATTCAGCCTGGCACGGCGGTGGCCTTTGTGGCCCACTTGAGAGAGGACTGATGCGTAGAAGAGTCTCTGCTTCCCTCTTTCTCTCTGTGACAACTCTGACTTACAAAATAAGATTTTTTAATGAGAAAACAAGTTAGTTGAATTGCAGGAAGCAGTTGGGTCAGATGGCATGGCTGTGTGATGAGCACCACTCCTCAGTTAGCAGGGCTGTGAGGAGTTTCTGGCTGTGTGACAGGGTCCAGCAGAATGTCTCTGGTCACCTCATTGCTGCCTCACCCCATTGCATGGACACTAAATCACCTCTCTGATGTTTCATAGAATTCTCCTGAGGGTGTTGTTGTTGCTTTTCTGCAAATGTGAAATGATTCCTGTAACTGGCACAACACCTCAAACTGATCAATTATATTATGATAAAAACATCTTTAGTGACGTAAGGCAATGACACACAGCTAAAAGCATACAATAGTACAATTGAACCCACAATGTCTCCAAACATCCTGTTATGTGCCCACCTTTGTCCTGAAGCTTGCCCTAATTTAAGTAATGTTTTCCTTAACAAATGGCTTCATAATATCTTAGAACAGATGGCAGTCATGGAGATACAAAGAGTTTATTTACCATGCGCCTCGAACTGTTACAGCAGATGAAATGACGCATTTTGGTTTCTCATCACGAAAAGCAGAAAGTACATGGGGCATCTTCTAAAGGGAGACAAATGTGAACCTCCCCCAAAATGACTTAAAACGTCTACCTTATATAGGTACTTATATTTAGGGAAAGAAAACAGTTTATAAAAAACTTCTATGTTATATTGGCACTCATATTTAGGGAAAGAAAACAGTTTATAAAGAAAAAATAGAAGTTATTGTAAACACCCTAATGTTTGTAGAAAGGCTGAGTTGCCCTGATCCCTTTCCCTGCCCTTTAACGAAAGAACAACAACAAAAGACAATTGAATCAATACTAAGTGAAGGTGATGGTAATTAATGCATGATTGATTTTAAGATTTAATAAAGAATCTATGATATATTCCTTTATAAATTCCTTTCATTTATGAGCTTTCTTTTTAAATTCTGTACTCTTGATATTTTAAGTAAGATTAGTTGGTTTAGGTTTAGTGAAAATTGATTTTGGATATAAGTAAACAACTTGTCCCTATGTAACCACATGTGCTGCCAACCATGGAGTTCCTGGCTTCAGCCAGGTCACTGCAAGCTTGGATGAGTAATAGTTTGCTGAAAATATTTTCTCTGAAGTAAAATAATAATAATGTTTTTAGGATTGATTTTGTAATTATTCTTTTATAATGAAGTAAAAATGAAACAATTGGATGTTGTGCAAAAGCTTGTGATGATCTGCGTATAAAGAAGGCAACTTTGCTGAGTTGTCCATTATGAGCATCCTGCCGTAGTGTCCATGCCTCTGCCTCCTCTTCTCTTTCTTGTCTTCTCACCGATCCACGCATCCTTCACAAGCTCTTGAGTCAGCTGGAGCTAGTCTCGGTATTGAATAAAAAGTAAAATAAGATAATGTGATAAAATAGCAAATTAGTGTGACCCCTGAAAATTACACTTTTTTGATAGACTTTACACAAGGAAAACTGAAATACCCATTGCAAACAATTCTGATAAACCCCTATTTAGATATGCTACATTGTCTGGGATAGTTAGCTGTTACTTAAGCAACCTGGCTATTTTTTTAAATCACAATGATATGTTTATATTTAGGTATAAAAAATGTATGAGTGAGGGAGTTCCCTTAGTAGTGCATGTTTTTGAGATTCAAAATACAATATGATAATTATAATACATGCTTTTGTATTTTTAAAAGTGAAGCACAAAGCAGATACAAAGGTTCTTTGAAAAGCCTTCTCAGTAAAGCACATACCACTGAAGATAGTAGATATGAAACAGATAATAGAGGCAGGTAGACAAACAGATAAATAAACTGATGATAGGTAGATAGATAAACAGATACATGGCTTATGCAAAGTCTTCGTTTAAACGGATATAGTTTTTGAAATTGGATGCATCTGCTTTGCTATGAAGGTTTTGATAAACAGCCTCAACTTTTGCTTTAGGATAAACTCTTGGTGGATAGACCATAACAACTAGGTATAGAAATAAAATTCTGCATTCTTTAAGGTTAGATTCTAATTATTCTGTTAATGAAATGTGTTAATGAGAACAAACGAAAGATTGAAATTGAATTTATTTTTTAAATGTATTTTTAAAACTATTATCTGACAGATCATGTTACAGAGGAGGAGAGGCAGTGACAATGAAAGAGTTTGTCAATCCACTGATTCACTCCCAGTATGTCCAGCAATGGTTGGGGGTGAGGTAGACTGAAGCCAGGAGCCAGGAGTTTTTTTGTTGTTGTTGCTTTTTGTTTTTTTGTTTTTTTCATTTCTCCCATATGGGTGCAAGGATCAAGAATTTGCTTTTCCTTAATGTTAGCAGAGAGCTTGGGTCAGAAGTGGAGCAGCTGGTTCTTGAATTGGTGCATAGAAGGGATGCTGGTGGGGCAGGCAAAGGTTTAACTTGCTGTGCCACAATGGTTGGCCCCCACACAGAATTAAATTTCATTCTGAAACACAAAATATTTAAGTGTATAACAGCTCCTTGTCTTTGATGGAAAATATGCTATGCTGATTAGAGTTCTTTCCGCATTCACATTTTCTCATTCTCACCAAAATCAATCATTTTTAAAAACTCGGCTTGTCAGGTGTTGTAAACAATCCCGTTATTTTTCTCTATAGGAAAAACAGAAAGCAAAACTAAGTAACTCATCAATAGTCACATAACTAATGAGTGAGAGACCACTGATTCTCATAAAATGTATGTGCACGCTATGAAAATAAAAATGAATATGAATATACAATGTTATACTTCCAACCTTTTGCAAAGGCTGTGGCATGGATAAGGTGAACACTTGCTATCTTCCATCTTGGGTACTAAAACAAAATGTGATTAAAATACTCATGGTAAACCTATGTTCTCCAAGCCCAGGAGAGTTTTGCTTATTTTATCAATCAAGAAAAGAATAAGAAGTCAAAGGAAGGAGCTGAAAGTGTGAAAGACTGTAGGTCTATTGGCTATGAAAGATGCAAATCTTTGTGGAGAGTATTTTATACTGTAGTTGAATATTCTATAGTCTATGTGAGGTGGAAAACCACCGTGTAAGCCAACCAACTTAAACCCTTTTTTAAGACTTAGTATTTCATGTTGTTACTTTTTATTTAAAGATGTATTTATTTTATTTGAAAGGCATAGCTATAGAAATAGAAGAGGAGAGAGAGAGAGCGATCTAATTGTTGGTTGTCTCACCAAATGCTCCTTATGATTTGCTGATGTTTCAAGCAGAAGCTTACCTCACTACACCATGACAGCCCATAGGAAAAGTTTTAAACTGTAAAATGAGATTATTTCTTAATAGCTTTTAGGTTAGTTCAATGTGTTAGAATAATACAACTCCTAGAAATTTCCATTGGCCTTTCGGTATACTGCAATCTATTTTTGATCTCCAGTGCCAACGAGTTGTGTTGATATTTCTAGAGCCTATCTTGTTCTGTGTTTTTCTCCAAGTTTGTCCTTGTATTTTTCCTTCTGATTTACCATAGGACTTTTCATTTTTCCCTTATGGATTTAACATTTAGAGGGTGAATTACCAGGCTTTCATACAGATAATCTTTCATTAAATAAAGTATCAACTTCACATAACTTCTGTCTTGCTGGTATAAGTTTCTCCTCCTTGGATGACTTTGATATACTTCAAAGCTTATTTGCTCTTTGTTTGTGTTCCACTATGTTTTTTCCCCTAGTTCTTTTAGGTTGCCTTTCCTAAGTTCCTGTGTATTTGTTTATAATGGGAGCCAACGCAGTGGGTGAGTTTCTAATTATTTCTCTTATAAGTGCCATCTCCTGATGAGACTCTAACGTACAATCAGGCAGCACAAACATGAAACAGAATAAGTTTCTTGACTATTTCAACTCCTGGATAATTCTGGAGTGCAGGTCCCACCAATATCTTTATGAGGATTTACAAAAGAAGATTATTTCAAAAGAACATTGCAGGCTCTTTTGTGAGAGAAGGGATGCTCTATGTGGTAATATTTACAAATTAGCAATGCATCCTAGGATGGTGACTTGAGACCTTTAGTTGTGAGTTAGTAGAAGATGCTAAAATAAGCTTCAGACAAATCAGATTTAAGTACATTAGACATCCCTTAACACATCAAAATTATATTTCCCTACATGTAAATGACAGTCTGTAGGCAATGTAAGCTTAGAGGGAAAGTATTAAGCATAAGAACATGTCACTAAACTATCATAATGCAACATAGAAAATGCATATGATTATTAGGTATTCTACATGACTTTCTCCAATTCATTTTTGTTCAGTGAAGTCTCTTCTTTCCAAAGCCGAGTTTATTTGTTCTCTCTGCTTATCTTAACGTACGTCCTTAAACACAGATACTGCATCACATACGTGTCTTCTACAAACAGCTCATATGGAACTTCTGTGCACGGTCACCTGAGTTTGCTCTCACCGAATAACAAAGTTCACACACTGGGCTGATTTCTTTATTGTTCCAGTGTTGACTGAACACAAACTTAAAAGCTCTGTTATAGTATTATGATTGAAATCCGTGCTTTGTACTCGTAAGTCAATAAAACACCAGCTCCATTGATTTTTGCACATTTGCTTTTTCCTATAAAAGAAAGTTCCAATTACAGCTTTATCTTGAACAGCACTCAATAGTCAACTTTAGTACAAGATAACTAGTAGCTAGTTAAGTGAGTAGCTCTACATCATTTTTCAACGTTTCTTTCTGGAGAGTGAAATCCCCAGCACATCAGGTATTGTACTTTGTGTCTGTGCTGTCATTTCTGAAAATGGTTGTCTACATTGTGGTTATATGATTATTGTAAATTGTAAATGCTATCATGTCCTGAGACTATGGTGCAAATCAAAGAACATCCAGAGGAATACACTTTGTGTGTTGAATTCAGAATCATCTCCCAGAGTACCTCTATGACCAAAGCAATAAGAGGGGTTTCTGTTTCCTTTACTTTTGGTTTCCGTGACAGCAATTGAAGTGTATGATGCTTCAGAAACATCTACCACTGAAGATGTGAAGTCATCTGGCATTTGAATCATACAGTTCATAGAATCAGTTAAGATGACTCAGATATGACAGATATTACCACTGCCTAATTACCTTGCTTTGGTAGAAGAAATTCCATAGTCAGTTCTACAGAATATAGGTCAACTAGAGATCATACATCCCTATGGTAGATGTCATTTAATTAAATTCAATCCCTAAATTGAAAAAAAAATCCCTAAATTGCCTAAGTACTGCACGCATGTTCGTTGTGTCATGCTTTTAAACTGTTACATTCACCTTGTCTTTCCCACTTACATTAGTTTGACTTCTCTCCTCTCCCATCAACAGGTCTCTTCTAAGCTTATATTGCTACTTCCCAGGGATGCTATTGCTTTATCTCTGCTGGCCCATTATGTGTGTGGCACCAGACATTTGGAAAATCTTCAGTCATTACATTGTAATGCTTCTGAATTATTGCTGAGCCTTAATACTTTTTGAATAATTACCAAACATATTTTAGCACTTTAAATGTATATTGAATTTGTTAATCATTTTATGTGTATGCTTAGAGTTCATGACTTGGATACACTGAATTATTTTTTAAAATAAAATTCTATTTAGAGCTAATATGAATAAACAAATTGAGCAATCCATTTTAGCTGATCCAAGCTAAAATTTGATTAGCTGCCATCATCATTAATTAACTCTTGGAAAAACTAACAAATAACTTATTCATATTATATGTCATGATTTAACCAGCAATAATTATGAGCACACACGGAATTTTTTACAAAGATTTATTTTATTTTAATTAGAAAGTGAGATATACAGAGAGGAGGAGAGACAATAGGAAGATATTCTCTCTGATGATTCACCTCCTAAGAGGCCACAACAGCGGAGCTGAGTCAATCTGAATCCAGGAGCCAGGAGTCTCTTCTGGGTCTCCGGTGCAGGTGCAGGGTCCCAAGGCTTTGGCCTGTCCTTGACTACTTTCCCTGGCCACAGGCAGGAAGCTGGATTGGAAGTGGGGCCGCTGGGATTAGAACCAGTACCCATTTAAGATCCCAATGCATGCAAGGCAAGGATTTTAGCTGCTAGGCCACTGCACAGGGCTCACACACATATAATTTTATTACAATGAAAATTCTTACGAGACACTAATACATTCATAGCATAGTATTGATTAGATCCTGGGACAAGGTATTCCCATGAGGAACTGATTGGAAGAAATTGTTTGAAGGCAGTTAGACAGAATATAAACCTACTGAGCATAAACTGTCCATCTCTTTTGGTGTTTATAATTTTCTGAAATTAACATCTCACATAGTTCTAAACTGGAGTTAATATGTAAGGGACCATTTATGTGCATGAGTGTGTGAAGGATTCTTATGCTGAATAGCTATTCAATTAATTGGCAATTTCTTTTTTATGAACTCTGATATTGCTTAAGGTCTATAGCACTTTTAGGACCATATTTATTGTCATGTTTGGCAACAGAGTTGCTTGTTGCCACTGGAGCACTGTACATTAATTACCAAACTACCTAATAGAATACGTGTTTAGTCAGATCAATTGCATCTTCAGGGAAAACACACCATAAATACCCTTAATTGAGAATGAAATTTTGTGAGTCCTGCTTTCCTTATATTTAGATGTTAATAAATCACCAGAAGCCAGAAAATAGCAATGGGAAATTGAACTTCAGGAAAGTAATGTGTATCAAGTCATAAAGTTGCTATGCAAATTTTTTTAACAGCACAAATTGCTTAGAAGTTCAACAGATCATTGTGAAAACAATTTTGCATATGCATCCTTTTATACATTAGGCAGTTAGTACAATGCTTCATACCAATGACAAGGTTCTATTTTGATATAATATAGCTAAAATAATACAAGAAATAACGAGGTGGTAAGGGGAAATTAAACAACTGCCATTGTTACTTCCTAGAAAAATATATTCCAAAAATGTTTAGGTTATTTTTCAGTGTAATCAATTAGACTCTGTTTTAGAGCTACTGACCATATCATATGGTATCAACCACTTTGGTTAGCTAAAATTTAGTTTCAAACACATGAATTTTATTTGCTTCCTGGTACACCTCGCCTCTAGGCATATTTCCCAGGGAAAATTAAGTATTCTTTGTTTTACTGCTAAACAGAACTGGATGTGATTTCTCTTCCAGCGATTGTTTTAAAACCTATAAACAGATGAAAGTCTAAAGTGTGACATGAAAAAATGTTCTTGGAAACTACTGCTCTTTAACTTTTCAAAGTACATTTGGAAAGCAAGGTCTCATCTTTACACAGATGTTTTGATTGTATTTTTAAGACAGAATAGCTTTCAAATACTCATAATTATCCCCAACTTGACAGTCGGAGAAAATGTTGGTATTTAATATAAAGTTAACAAAATAAGTATGTGAGTATCCTTTAAATTGGTGTATTTAATGCCTCTCCTGGATAGTGGGATGAAATGTTGTGTGTCATCGTGACCTTTTATAGTACATGAAAATTACATGAAAAATCAGAGACAAGGAAAAATGGTTAGAAAATTATCACCTGAGGGATTAAATAAATAATTGAAAGCAAAAAAAAAAAATCAGTGAGAAGCTAAAAATGAAAATAAATGCTTTTTTTTTTGCCATTAGATGTGTTTTCTGATGCCAAACGGATATGTATATGTTGAATGTATACAATGAAGTGATAGGTTTCCCCATAAAGCTGTAACTAAGTGAAGAAGTTCAAGTACATAGTTCAGTTCAAATATACCAATGCAGTGCGTTCATCTCCTTGCTGTAACTCCTAGTCTGTATGATCTTCTCTAAGGAAAATGCCAGTACATCTGTCAGTACGATAGCCCAGCCCGTTTGAGGAGTTTATAATTCAGATCACATTCTCATTTAATGAAGTGGAGGAGACAACTGGTACATCTATTTTAAAATCCATTTTGGAAAACATCATGTCTTCTAATCATTTCTTGTAAGCTAATTGCAGAGTTATAGGAGTGTGCTGAGTTGGGAAATGTTCTGTAAGTAAACAATTTTTTAACTGATAAACTTTTGTGCTTATAAATGTACTCAGAACTTTAAAGTCCTTGGGTGAAAAGTCCGACCACTAATTTTCCAACCAAGATAATGCCTTTCAGTTAAATAAATCATTACCAATGTAACCACGTTGTTACCAATGTTAGTAATATCATTACCAACATCACCAATGTTTTGACATCATTTTGACAAACATGCTTACTTTTGTTAACAAATATGACATATATGGTAAATTGATTGAGCTTTTATTTTTTTTTAAATATACAATAGAGGTTTCTACCACAAAGTCAACATATCTCTAAAGAGCCACAGACAAGACTTATGCCCAAAAAGAAGGCTGAATTCACAGCCGTTTTGGAGCAATGGTTCAAGCCAGCTTCCAACATCAGAGTTCCACTTCCAGTTCTGGATGCTTCACTTCTGATCCTGTGTCCTGCTCATATGTCTGAGATGGCAGCAGACTATGGTCCAAGTGCTTGAGCCCTGCCGCCAATGCAGCAGATCCAAATGGAATTCCTGGTTCCTGGCTTCTTCTGAATTGCATCTGTCTTTCAAATAAATAGATCTTTGAAATTAAAGTGAGGAATATTAACTATTTTAGTTCCCTCTCATATTTTTTTAAAAGATTTGAAAGACAGATTTTACATAGAGAATGAGATATGGAGATAGAGACTTCCATCCATTGGTTCACTCCCCAAATGGTTGCCAACAGCCAGAGCTAAGCTAATCTGAAGCTAGGAGCCAGGAGCTTCTTCTGGGCCTCTCACATGGGTACAGGGACCCAAAGACTCATGCCTTCCTCCACTGTTTCGCAAGCCATGAACAGAGAGCTAGATTGGAAATGGAGCAGCTGGGACTTGAATGGGTGCCGGTATGGGATGACGGTGCCACAGGACGAAGGATCAGTATGCTGTGCCACAGTGCCTGCTTATTCTCTCATTTTCTAAATAATATTCATGCATTGTTTTTTGTTTTACTTTTTCTATTTTCAAGCTAGATTATTACAACATTTTGTTTTTTACTATCTAATAAATAATTCACCAGATCACAAATGTGTCAGGCTGTTTTAAAGTGTCCTGGCGATCTTCTTGCATTCTTCACTGATTGTAAGGGACTACTTACAAGACACTGCTTTGAAAGCAATAGGGACAGGAGCACACATCTATCAATTCAGGAGCTGTTGGTATCCTGGGCACGTTTCCTCAAAATGGCTTTGACTCCTTGAGTCACAAGGCACAGTTCACTCGTTTACCTCGGTGGCAGTGTCTGAGAAATAACACCCCAAAATGTGTACAGTGGAGATGAGAGATTCTTCTTAAATCAAGTGTCAGCAGGGAAAGTTGGCTTTCGATTCTGGAGATGCGTTGCACGGGCCTTCCTAAAACAGAAGTCACGGTCCTAATGAATCTTTCTTGTGTAACTGATTTTGCACTGCAATTATAGCGGGATAAGATAGACTTTATTAACCATTTCATTACAAGCCATCCACAGTTTCTGTTCAAATAATTTTTTTAATAATTCCAGCATGAACTTTGGACAGAGATATTACATATTTCCCACCTCGTTTTTCTGTTTCTGGAATCAGCTCATATTTGAAACTGTTCTGCCTGGGGCTGCTCAGTGTCTACCCGGCAGGTAGGCAGGCATGGCTGCTCTGGGCATTCTTTCCATCAGGATGTTGTTCAGTGCTTTTTTTCTGGCTCATGCATCCTGACAGTGTTTTTCACGTGTATTTTTCTCAGCATGATGTTGTTTATGCTAGAGCTTATCCCTGAGACAAATTTTCATTTATCCCTCTTCACGTGGTCACAAGCCTCTGGATCTTCCGTCTTTCTCTTTCTCTCATGTCTGTCTAAATGATACTCATGTTGCCTATAATGCAAGTCAATACATTCATTCTGTGACGTGGTGAGAGCCACAAATTTCATGTCTTGGGGAGAAATAAGTCAATTTCATGAAGCCCACAGTGGGAAAATAGGCCAGAATTTAAACACACACACACTCACACACACACAAAAACAACAACAATAGCAAAAACCAACAGAACTGGCCTAAACAGAAGCTTTGGATTTCACCTGAATCTCTCAGAAAAAAATGGTTAGGAATTAAAAATCTCGAGCCATTATCTGCTGCCTCCCAAGTGCTTTAGTGACAACTGAATCAGAAGCAAAGTGGCTGAACCTCAAACCAGACACAATTACAAAAGATACAGACATCTCAAATGGCAGTGGTGCCCACTGAACCACAATGCCTGATACCCCCCCCAAAAAAACCACCTTAAGACTTCATAATGAAAATGCAAAGAATCCAATTTCCATTTTTCTTTCACATAGGCAAAGAAGGTCTGTAGACCATTCTCCAAAGAAGTTACATATGTTTGCAACAAGCACATAAAAATACATTCAGCGTCATTAGTTGGTGGGGGAAATACAGGTCTAAATTACATTTTGGAATGCATATAATAAAAAAAAATAAAGTGATAGAAAATGTGGTGAGGATGTTGAAATAAGGCCTCATTTACTGTTGATAGAGATATAAAATGACACATCCATGTTAGAAAACAGTCTTCAAAATTCAACCATAGCATTCCCGTTTGATACAAAAATTCCACTCTTAGGAATAAAGCAAAGAGAAATGAAAATCTAAGAACACAAGGATTTAGACAAATAGATTCTCAGTAGTATTACTGATGATATCTGAAAGGAAGAAGCAATTCAAATATCGATCAGCTGAAGAACTGATACATAATATTCTAGCACAAAAGATGCTTCCATTCACCAAAAATGTTGAGAATTGGCAAATCTATTTAGATAAAGTTTTTTGGTTGTCTATAGTTAGGACAGGTGGAGAGAACAAAGATTTATGGCTAACGAGTGCCTTTTAAGGGATTGGGGAGGAGATGAAAATATTCTAATGTGGTCACTACTGATGGATGAGCCATTGGATGTTTTAAAGTGTGAATGATAGAGTGCATGGTGTGTGAACTGCATATCAACAGCTTACAAATGCACTAGACAGGGGCTTTCTGGTTTCCTCTGTCATCCAGGCTGCATTCCAGGAACTTTATGACTGAGGTTCAGGTGCAATTCTGGAACTTGGCGTCACTGTTGATCACTTGCTTCCCTTCTCTCTCTCACTGCACCCCGCTCTTCCTCTGTTTCATTATTTTGTTGGCACACACCTGCCACCATCACTATCTACTTCCCCTATCCCAAAAGAAGATTGCTGAGAAAAGATTCATACCTGCTACATTTTCAAGACATTTGAATATCCTTTAAAAATGACCTCATCATTCTGGTACTTAATAGTTTATATAGGAATAAATTGCATTTTTTATTCAAAATATTAAGTCAATTATGACATTTTGATTTTCAGTGATATGACTGAAAATTCAGTTTTGACTCATGATCTGTGCATGTCTCTGCTTTTGTTTTTTAGAAGGTTTCAGCATCTTTCCTTCATTACTGATATTAAAATCTATTATGACAGGTTGGGATTTGTATGTGAATATCACTCATTATTCTGTGTCATTGTTGATCCTTACTGTATACAGACATATGTCTAATTCTGGGACATGCAATTTAACTTTCCTTTTATAATTTCTCTAAAATAATACATTATTTGTTAGGATGCTATCACTTAGAAGTATTAAAACATAAGAAGGCCCACAAATTGGATCCTAAACAATGACTCAAATTATCTTTGATGAATGTGTAAAGTACATGATTTCGGGCCCGGTGCGGTGGCGCAGTGGTTAAGGTCCTCGCCTTGCACGCCCGGGATCCCATATGGGCGCCGGTTCTAATCCCAGCAGCCCCGCTTCCCTTCCAGCTCCCTGCCTGTGGCCCGGGAAAGCAGTTGAGGACGGCCGCAAGCTTTGGGACCCTGCACCCGCGTGGGAGACCCGGAAGAGGCTCCTGGCTTCGGATTGGCATAGTATCGGCCGTTGCGCTCACTTGGGGAGTGAATCATCGGACGGAAGATCTTCCTCTCTGTCTCTCCTCTCTGTATATCTGCCTTTCCAATAAAAAATAATAAAAATAAATCTAAAAAAAAACAAAGTACATGATTTCTTCCTCAATGTGAAAATCAACATTACTATCAGAAATATTGTTATTACATATTAAAATATTAATCAATGATTTGTAAGAGAGCCAAAAGAACTTCAGCAGATCTGTGGATATTTTTATATCCGTGTTAAGAGGATTTTGCTTTCTTTTCTAGGGATTCCTACAATCTTTAAATAAAAGACAAAGCATTGTTTTGCTCTTGAGTCATAGCAGGAATGAAGTATGAATTTAGATAGTCACTATGCCTCACAAAGAGTATTCGAAGCAGCTGAGGGCAACAGATGTGATGGAAATAACCTTGGAAATGCACACTGGTCTGATTGTTGACATGGCCAGCAGGTGCATGTCGTGGTTACTGAGTCTCAGTAAGCTGTTGGGGAGATGCTGCAGGCTGAGCCTTGTTGCAGCAGAGGATACACCCTCCCCCAGGGAAAGGTTCCTTGGTAAAGCTTACAATGCATTCATCACCTTAGCAGTTAGGAATGCCATAGGCAAGGAGATTTCAGGAACCATAAACATTTTGCTAGCTTTTTGATGATCTAGCTGTACATAGTTCCACTGCGTTTAGGGTGTAACCTTGGTGGCCTAGCAGGTCCCAACAGTCACCTGCCACACTAAGCCTTGTTGCTAACTTGCACTAGTTGAGATAGTTTCCCTCCAGAAAATAAACACTTAGGGACTGTCATACACATTTTCTTTGTTTTTTGTTGCTTCAGGTGACACTAAGCCATCAGGACCAGGAAAGAATGAGGTGAGATACTTGCTTGCTATATTTCTGAAAGGACTGAAAAAGGTTCATATACAAGACCTAGAAAGAGCTCTAGAGACTTAAAACCAACAACACACAAGTTCCAGTTAAGAAATAGACAAATGCATGATCAGACATTTTTAAAGAATGAAACATAAATGGCATAGACACATGAAAAAGGGGTCAAGATCACCAGCCACCAAGAAAAAGTCAAACAGAAACCACAATAATCCATCTCGCACTATGTAAAACGGCTGTCATCCAATAATTCTTAAAAAATGCTGATGAAAATATGGAGAAAAAGGTGCCTATTCCACCATGAGTGAAAAAGTAATCTAGTACGACCATCATGCAGGACAGCATGAGAATTTATCCAAAATCTGGAAAGAGATACACCATGTCACCCAGACATCTTATTCCTGGTAATTTATTCAAAGGTAATGAAATAAACATATTATACTTATTTGTACTTATATTTACATTATAACTCAATTCACAATAGCTTCTGGAATCAACCCAGATGTCCATCAACTGATACCGGACAAAGAAAATGTGATATGCATGCATAATAAAATACTTGTCAATCAAAAAGGATGTAATGTTACATTTTCGACAAAATGAATGCAACTGGAAATCATTAGCCTCAGTGAAACAAGCCAATCCCTGCAAGATAGATATGTTATTACTCTTATGTGGCATTTGAAATGCAAAAGAATACAAGAAAGAAACTGACATCTCATGATTTGATTAACGCAGTTAGTTCTTGTCTGTCTTCCTGTGGAGCAGTGGTCTTTCTCCCTTTTCACCTGTTGAACATTGTGATTATAAAGCACAATGAAATTACATCATTGCAAAAATTATAGCAAGAAAACAAGAACTATGAAATGCATGAATTCTCTCCTCTTTAAATTAGTAAAAGAAAAATTAAAGAAGAAAAGCTCTTTGGGTTTCTTACTTTTCTTGAAGTTTTTTTTTTTTTGTAATTAATGAGTATTGATTAGCCATCACAAATAGAGAAAACATGTGACGCTTGTCCTTTTTTTTACTCCCCAAATCACTGCAATAGCTGAGGTGGTCTCCCATGAAGAGCGGGGGGCTCCAGTAGTCAGCACCTATCTTGTTGTTTTCCCAGGCACACTAACCTAACAGGGCGCAAGATTGCAAGGGAGTAGCCAGCTTTGGCTTGGCCAGCCACGGCTATTGTGATCAATTGGAGACTAACTAGTGGATCATTCACAATGGATGCCAACATTGCAGGTGGCAGCTTCACCCTTCAAGTCGCATCGTTGGACCTATCATTTGCCATTTCTGTTGGACATGTTTGATGTCAAAATTTCAATCAACACTATGTCTCTGATGAAATCTCTGTGGTTGGAGACATCTGAGATCAAAGGATGTGATTTCCTTGGGCCAAGCCACCCAAAGGGACCTCTGCTAATGACCACAGTCCTACCTAGCCTCCATAGTCCCTTGCTCTCAGAAAAAGGCAGTGCTGGTGTAATCCTTGGGAATATCTGAGCATCTGTATTTTGCAATGTATCGTTTTTCCTTCAGTAGTTCTTACAGTTTATGTGAGGCTATGTTCTTTACTAGCAAATTTATAAATGATAAAATCCATGAACATAAATAATTTTAAAGTAAATTGCTTAAAGATATCTTAAAATGAGTGATTCATAATATTTTCCCAAAAGAAAAGTGGATCAATCTAACAAAAACACTACCAATTCCTTCTCCTTATTTGCGCTTTAATGTTATGTGCGTATATGACATACATATGAATTGGGAGACTGTAAAACACTTTTTATAAAGATGGTAAAAACTATACAGGAGAATATCTCTCAATAAAACATCAAATGGAGGAAGGGTGCAGCTAATAGGTAACTTCTCTTTGGTGGTGAAAAGAGAATGATTTCAGCACAAATAAGGGAGATTAGCCCAGAGCAAGGTACAGGATTCCCCACCAGCTGCTTCAATAGAAGAAACGGTACGTGGGGAATTTTTGAAAATCATAAGATTATCTATAACAGCTGGATTTGGGGATGACATATCCATCATTAGAGAAGATAACAGATTTCTGCTAAGGAAAGTATTTATAAAATTAGGAATGTAAACGTAAGTTTATAAAGTAAATGAGTAATATTAACATTCAATTATTGAACATTATTTTCAAATTTATGCTATTATAATATATGCAAACAATCATGAACCCGATTTCCATGTTTGTCACATTGCATTGTCTAAAAGGAAACACAAAAGTAGGGCTGAGATGCCGAAAAAACATATTCCATAGAAACTGCCAGGGGTACAGATTATAGACGTAAGAGAGACATACACTAATTTAATTATAAATCTTCTATTATTTGTAAGAATATAAGGATGCCATGTCTAAAGAATTAGAAGAAAGTGTGACCATAATGTATCACTCAAAAATTAATATCAAAGGAGAGATAAAATTATAAAATGTAGTCAAATGAACATTACTAACTTGGAAAGTGTAACAGCTACAATTAATGGGGATCAGAAATCAGCACATCTGATATTTTGAACATATGAACATCTGCATTCTAAAGCAGTAGCATTGTTGTCATGTAAAATCTTTGACTTTCTTGAATATTAGGATGATTCTTATTTTGTAGAATAGGCATTAACATTCTTCCCCTTTTCCTTTTTGGGAATTATTTTCAGGGAATTAATATTACTTCCAAATGTTTTCTGAAATCTAGAGGTGAAGGCTTCTGAATGTGGAATTTTTTGGGGGTTGTGACTGGATTATTAATGCAATGCTTTCATGTGTTAATACATCTTCCTTCTTTACTTTTGCTTTCCTTGTATCCTCCTAGGAATTAGTATTTCAGAAATAAAAATGGCATACTATGATCAAGGGGAAGCATAAAAAGAGGAGAGGGATAAATGGTTACAAACAATCTATTGCATAATAGATTATACAATCAGATTAGAAACAAAAAGTAAGTGTTTCCAAAAAATTTGTAGGAATATTTTTGAAATCTTCCTAATGTATTATCCGAGATCTCGCAAGAAACAAAATTGAACAGAATGATGCTAGATTATTTACATGCATGTATATATGCATGCGTAAGTGTAAATGTACATACATATATGTGTATACATGCATACATATGTGCATATGATACATGTACTTATGCACGAGGGAATTATTAGGGGAATTAGTTCATATGAGTGTGGAGGGTGAGGGTACCATAGCAGGTCACTAGAGAACCGGAAAGGTGTTTCAAAACTCGGTGCCAGTCTGAATATCCATGAGCTAGGAAAACCCAATTCAAGGTCCAACTCCTGGGAAGCTTGGAGGAAGAACATTGCAAATCCCAAGTCCGAAGTCCAAAAAAAACCTGGAGTTACAGTGTTTAAAGACAGGAAAATTTGCCTGACCCAGGTCCAGAAAAGAGCAAATTCATCTTTCTTGTGTCTTTTTGTTCTATCCAGACTCTCGGAACATTGAAAGATGCTCATTCCCATTGAGTGAACTCTGATTCTCTTACTTCATACTCTGATTCAAACGCATACACTTCTGGAAACACCCTCTTCAACACACTTCTCAAGAAATACTTACCAGCTATCTGCATATCCCTGTAATATAGCCTTGTTGACAAATCTGTCATCATATGCATTTTATGGAACATTAAGCTATTTATTCTATACTACTTTAAAGTATGCAAATATTGAAATCATTCATATTATGAAAATAACAGATAAGTACCAGGGACACTTGTACTTGAATATCTTTCTGATGGTTTCATTTACACATATAAAGACTGTTTATGATTTCTGCTTTGCATATGAGTCACATAAATTTGAAACAGGCCTACTACTTTTACCAATGCTGCATCCATAAATTTTGATTATTACTGTCTGTATGAAACCAATTAAAACTCAGAGAAGACTCAAATAAGAACCAAAAGCAAATGCACTCAGAAGCATGCTCGCCTTTCAAATTTGCATTACAGCTGAGATACCAAACACAAAAAGTATTAAGGAGTTGCATATGAGAAAGCTCTGATGCTAATTGCAGGGCTGCCACTCAAACACTGACAATCTTGAGCAGATTACCAGGTCTCTCAGAATGTCTATTATCTCACTTATTAAATGCAATAATAATAGTTTTAAAATAATAAAAGCATCTTACTGGCAGACATGGTTGGGAGAGTAAATGTAACTTCATGTGCTTCACAAAATCATCCGGAGATAATGAGCACTCAGCATTGTTTGCCTGCATTATTATAAAAACGACAGTGAGATGTATTCTTTGAGGTCTGACCATCAGCTGTCCCTGCTGTCACGAATAATTTGTTGGAAGATGAACTTATATTTGTCCTAATGTAAGAGTGTAAACATGACTGTTTTTCTTGGTTTTCAGAAACTGAAGACTATTACTTAAAAAATTTGTAGTGAAAACAACTTTAAAAATTTGAGAAGAAATGGAATCCACATGAATCAGTTACACAGTCATTTACAAAAAGGAAGCTGGTACTCCTTTCTGAATTAGTCCCTTTGGGTTGTAGTGCAGTTGAACTGTTCTACACATTTATTTATTTATTTCACAACTTTCCTTGTTTGTTTGATAACATCCAGTTTTAAGGAGTTGCAGGAGTGACCACTTTTCTAGTCTAATATTAGCAGCCGAAGATTAAGAAGAAAATATTGATGTTGTTGATTAATTAATATTTTTTCCTCACCAAAATAATTTTCATGAAGTTTAAAGGGTCTGGAGTTTCATAATGTCTGGATTATCATGGAAAATATTATGGAGGACTGGGCGGCGTGGACTAGCGGCTAAAGTCTTCACCTTAAACGTGCCAGGTTCCCATATGGGCGTTGGTCCTAATGCCGGCAGCTCCATTTCCCATCCAGCTCCCTACCTGTGGCCTGGGAAAGCAGTGAAGGATGGCCCAAAGCCTTGTGACCCTGCACCCGTGTGGGAGACCTGCAAGAGGTTCCTGGTTCGCAGCTTCAGAAAGGCGCAGCACCTGCCATTGTGGTCACTTGGGGAGTGAACCATCAGATGGAAGAGCTTCCTCTCTGTCTCTCCTCCTCTCTGTATACCTGACTTTGTAATAAAAATAAATAAATCTTTTTTTAAAAAAGAAAATATTATGGAAACTTTTATCTCACTAGTTTATTGACGAGACTGAAGAAGACATTACACCTACTCCAGATTAACTGTGGCCCAACTTATATTAAGAGGATGAAAAGAAGTTAAATTTAAGCAAAATATTAACACAGATGAATCTTGAAATTCAATAATTTCTTATGTTCTATGTGCTGCAATTTCTAATTCCATACTTAGAAAAGTCAATTCCTACCCTAACTTGCAAGTATCACTCTTACTCAGAGTTAGAACTTTAGGACGTAAATTATTTAATTCTATTTATATATGTGGCGTGTGAGGAAGCTTCTTGTTGATACCTTTTATAAATTTCTTTTAATCTATGATGTTCCTTCATTGTCCTCAAGAAACACTCATCATTTTATTCAGCCATTGCAGTAGTTCTCTAATTTGTATCTTGCACTGGCCTTTCTGTTGTAACCAATTCCTGTCATTAGCAGGTGTAATTTCCAAATTCTTCTGACTTCACTTATCTTTGGCAAATCTACTGATCTGACAGTGCCCTATTGATTGTGTGAGCTCCAGTTCATGAAGCTGGCTCACACCGAGTGGTACCCTTCCCCTGAGCTCTACTACCACCCATTACAGAGACAACCCGTGCCACCTTACAAGAAGTGAACCACTGCTCAGAAACTCACCTTGACAATGTGACTGACACAGCTCTGTTTGACTCTTGGTCTCAATCAAGACCAAGAGTCAGGCAACATTTGAATATCCTTATCTGATTCCAGATACTGTTAAATACTGTTCATTAGGCCTGATGGCCAAAGTTGTAAGGGTTTAACTCTTGTAGATGCAAATGAAATGCTTCATTTCCATTTTACCCATTTATATATTCTATATGAATATTTGAATACATGAACACAAGAGAAAATATTAAAATGGAGCATACTTAAACACAAATAAAGTTAAAGTACAGTTATTGTATGTGAAGCTTCTGTAAAGGAACTGTTTGGTCCCAATTAATACTGATTGAGTTTGGAAATACACATTCTTTCTTTGTGGCTATACGAAATCAGACTTACAAATTGAACTGTGCATGTCAGAGCGATTGCTCTTTCATTATTCAGCCATGGCTACTTTGAATGCTTTCTTCAACTAAGGATTCTTTTAAGAATTTCATTGGAACTTAATGTTTTAAAATAAATAATACTCTTACTATGCTTATTATTGAGTAAACAAGATAATGAACTTATTATTTTCTATAAAGTTCCTGCTATGTCTTAAGCTTACATTCATTTGAGTAAAACCTATTTGTTGAAATTTTCCTCTTTTCGTTTCTTTGTAATTGAAAAGCATCATCATTAACATAACATGATGAATAAAAAATGTTAACAATGACTTACAAGTGTCCATCCAATTTTATCTTCTAAGACAATAGGGGAAGAAATGGATTTGAAAATAAAGTGTTAATTTGGGGGATCTTGTCAAAGGAAATGAAGTCTGCATACGAGAAAGTGACCTGAAATGCTATATTTCCACTAGTGCGATCTGCAAGAGCAAAGACAGGGCAACAACCCAGAGGATTTGGTAAAGGAAACATCTTCTCCATGGAATACTCTTAGCCAATGAATGAAATTCCCCTATTTGCAACTAAATGCTTCCAACTAGAAACATTATGCTCAGTAAACCAACCCCCAAAGAATGAATATGTTCTTTCTGATATAAGGTAACCTTCATGCAAAATCCAAGATCAATACACATATAGGTAAACAAGGATGTATATATAGTTTTCTAAAGGAATTATATAAAAGAAAATAGTGTACCATGAATTGAAGCTACATTATAGTATGCATCTCTAGTCTGAATAAAAGATGGATTCCCAATGAAACTGCTAACTAATTCTTGAGAGAATTCTGGACTTTGTACTATTGTCAGTTTCTACAAAGTCATGATAAACTTAAATATCAGAATGATGAACTTGTGACTCTTGTTGAAGGATTATACTGTAGTAATATTACAGGAGAAATCAGTGGAGGGGCCTGAGGAGGATAGAAGGGGAAATCCCTGAGCCTATGGAACTGTGTCATAAAAAAAAAAAAATTTATTCTGAGTAAAAATAAGTGGTACACTAACAAAATGGAAAAGTAAAAAAAGCAAACACACACACAATAATGAGCTGATAAAGTTCCTTATAGAATTTTACATTACCAGAGTATCACTGAAAGTGGTGTTATTGTTCTGTTTACATACAAGCATTTAAAAGACTGAGTTTCTATTTTGCATAAGAATAAAGAACAAAAAAATAAAGCAATGGTGGTGCTTCAGTAAGTTTGTGGAAATATGGCTTAAAATATATCTTCTTTTATGTGCAAAAGAATTTGAAATCTATGCACAGTTTATTTATAGTAGGTATTTTTTAATGATCTTCTTTAAGTACTCAAATGAACCTAAATGCAGAAATGATCGCAAATATATACCTGTATTCAGGCTGAATTTGGAGATTATTTGGGTTCCAAGGAAATGTTACATAATGTCTTAATCTGATTGGCTATTATCAAATGACACAGCCTCCTGTCCTCTTACCCCTGAAAACCTGGCACTGGCTCCGTCACGCCACTTGAGTCAGCACCTTGCAGAACACTCTAGACTGCTCTGAGGATAAGTCTGAATGAGTGAAGAATTTCTGGGACTTTGTTCTCTTTCCCCAGGATTAAAGAACAGTCACGTGCTCTTTCATTTGTTTCTCTCTCACCTGCAGTTGTTTCTCATGAATCCTTGCTGGGGTGTGTGTGCTCCTTGGCTTGTAACCCTATGGTTATCCCAATTCATAGGGCCTGCCTCTAGATCCTGGTTCTGCTTCAAGTTGAACTTCAGTAGTTGAGTCCTTGCCACACGTAGGAGAGACAGCAATCCTTAGTGGCTGGATTTGACCCAGCTCTGACTGTTGTTGGTGTTTGAGGGTGGAACCAGTGGATGTAAGGTTTCTCCTCTTGTCTCTGCTTTCTTTTTTATTGTCTCTGCCTTGCAAACAAATACTACTTTAAAAATACATGCAATCTTCAATTAGGAACTTACACAGTAGAAAAGAAAGAAGGTTTGGGGAAGCCGAATAAGGAAGGATGAATCCAGAGTTCATTGAGTAGTTACTAAATTATCTGGATAATTTAGGAGGTTTTATCGTATGTTCTCTTTCACTGAATTTTTCACTGATTAAAGTTTTAATATTAAAGTTTCTGTAAATATTGCCAAAATGAAAGTTCAGTTCTAAGAATAAATGTTTTTATTTGATTTTGAAACTTCCAAACATTCTAATGATTTTTGCCATAAGTAGATTTAATTTTTAACTTTATTTTTAATGTCACTAGAGGAAGTGTTAACTTCCAACTTCCAACCCGTTTTCAGTCTGCCATGTACTGGAATATTATGAGATGAAAAACTTTCCAGAAGACCTATTAAAATATTTTAAATTAGTATTTCTGGAAAATAAACAGCAAACTTACTCAATTTTTCAATTTTCCAGAGCCAATACTTTTATTATTTTTCCCCCATATTACTGTTTGGTGTTCCAAGGACTAGATAATCCATATTGGGTTTCAATTCAAAATTTCCCTACTAACATCCAAAAGTAGTTTTCAAAGGAAAATGATTTTCTCAACGTACTACCAAATTCAGACTTAAGTGGTATAATAAGAATATTTCTCTGGCACCGATTTAGTCTTGAAATTCAAGAAGTCAAATTTGTGAGCTAGAATAAGCTGGGCTAAGTGAAGAGAAGGGTGACAAGTCAAGAAAGAGTAGGAATTCAACTAAAACAGATTTTCCTGTCACTCTCTTCACAGTGACTGCTCCCCACAGCACTGCGTGGGGTATACACTGATCATTTAGCCTAAACTGTATCTTCCCACTGTGCCAAACTGCATGCTTAACCTATGCTAGTTGAATTTGTTCTCAACTATTTGTAGATTACTTTGTATCAGTTTAGACATACACATAGCATACACATGAATTTATGTGCACTGATACATAATATGCATATATGCATGCAAAAACATAAGCTTTAATAAAATATTATATAAATTACAGTAATATTAGTACATCCAACAGCCTTGGGCTAGATGTTGTAACGCAGCAAGTTAACCTGCCACTTGAAACGTTTGGATGCTGTATCAGAGTGTTTGTGTCGCGATTCATCCACTTCTGATCTGTATTCCTGCCTAGGTACTTGGGAAAACAAGGGAATATGACAGTTAATTCCCTGTTATTTCTGATGGAGTTTCTGGCTTCTGGCTTCAAATGGTCACAGCTATTGCAGGCATTTGGGGAGTGAACAGCAAGCAGATGAAGCTTTCTCTCTGTCACTCTAACTTTGAAATAAGTGAATAAAAATATTTCTTATAATTCCAAATTCTTTTCTTAAAAAGTTTCCTTGAATTTATGAAGGATGAATATGTTGAAATAAAATTTATGTGATAAACATTTCTATCATATAGATAGAGTAAAACTTAAGGTCAGAGGAATTAAAAACATTTAGAGGAGTTGTGAACTTACACTGCTTAACAGATGCTTGTAAATTTTCATGTAATTTGAAGACACCAAAACTAAGTCATAGGTAATGTGTAACAAGTGTGGTTTATGCAGAAATAAGATTTGGAACACAATTTAAAAGACTTAAATGCCAAATGCATTTAGCTGAGCTGGCAAGTAATTATTTATTAACAAACATTTAGTAAATATTTATTAATAAGCATTTACCAAAAGCAAAGTGCACATTGCAATAGAATACATGCTTATGTATACTATTATTATTTACTTTTATGTATTGATTATGGTCCCCTTTATTGATCATCTTTTGTACTTATGCAGTTCTGGTCATGTAAGGTGTCCACAACAAAAGATCTTTACTTAAGAAAACATTCTATCATCTGACTTTGGAGTTCGTGTGTCAGAGCTGGGCCTGCTCAGTGGCCCAGACGGAGCAGTGAATAGCATATCCAAATGCACATGGAGGATATGGCAGTATATTGGAGCCTCCAGAGGACACCTGGTACCATGGCAGAGGATGGAATAAATTGATCAACTACCCCAGTAAAGCTTTGGCAGTGAGTATCTGGGCAGATGGAGACTCTAAGGTGGACGATAGCAGCCAGTGGATTCTGGAGAGATTTCATCGTGATTGGAGTGGCGGGATCGACAGCAATTCAGGACTGCTGAACTATCAAAACCTCTTGAGAACTTTATGAAGTTGTAAATTTCTATTTTCTGCCTGTTGTTGACTTTGTTTTGTGGCTGTTCATTTAAGGGGGTGTATAGTAATAGTGTAATGGAGACTATCATATCCTGATGTGAGGATACAATGCAGTATGCATCTCTACTTCCAGATCAAAGATGGACTCCCAATGAAACTGTTTACTATATCTTGACAATAGGATGCTGGACTCTCTGCCATTGTCCATGCCTGCAATGATGGACATATGCCTGTTTATTAAGAACTATACTATAGTAATAATATAGGGGAACTCAGTGGGGGTGGGAGAAGGAGACATGGAGAAGGAGTAAGGGAAATCCCAAGGTCTATGGAACTATATCATAAAATGATAATAATAAAAAAAGTTTCTAAAAATACACTCTGTGTTGTATAAAACACTAACCTGCATGGGTATGTGTTAACATGCTTCATTTTAAAATCAATTCTACTATTTACATTTCTTACTGATGAGGAAACTGAAGCATTAAGAAGCTAAGCAACTGACTCAGATGTCATGGTCACCACATAATGGAGCTCTGACTCAAACATGGTCATCTGGCCCCTGTCACTGAACTGAACTTATATGGCTTATGCTTTTCTCCATAAATGTTTTGCTTCATCTTTGTTTTTTGAAAACTGGAGGAATCTGCATGAGACATTGATCTGCAGTGACTACATCATCTGTGTTGCTAACAGCCCTCAGGACAGGCCTTTGTCTAGCGGTTAAGTACCTGTGCCCAGCATGCGTGGATCGAGAGAGTCTCTCTCCAGCGCTTCATTACCGCTTCTTTTGATGCTCAGCCTCATTCTCGAGACTGTGTGGAGGAGGTGTCCCTGCTCCCTGGCTCCGAAATGCGGACTGAGTTCCCAGCTTCCTGTTGGGCGCCATGGCACTTGCAGATACTCAGGAAGTCAAGCAGCAGATAGGAAAGCTTTCTCTTGCTCTAAGCCACAGTAACCTCTTGAGTTGAAGTCAGCTCAGGAGAGCGTGGGTTTGCACGTGCATCTCCACACCTGCATCATTCGCCCTTGTCTTCAGCATGACACTTTGACACACCTATTGGGGCACATGACCTAGATATTTTTTTTCCCAGTAAAAATTCTGTTTTTTTTTTATTGATTAGCTTGCATTATGTGACACTGTTTTATAGGCACTGGGACCCCCCTCCTCTACCCAAACCCCACCCCCTCATATGGATTCTTCCACCTTGTTGCATTACCACAGTTCAAATTCAGTTGAGATTCTTTCCTTGCAAGCATCTACAAAGCATAGAGTCCGGCATCTTATTGTCCAGATAATTTCCACAGTTTCTTGGGGAGACCATCTCTGAACATGACCTATATTGAGAGAGAAACATCAGACTTCAAACTGCTCAACAGAAGCCATCACTGAACAACGGTAATTTCAGGTAGTGAAAAGTTAAATTCATTTCGTTGTTCTCTCTTTAAAATTCAAAATCATTTTTTTCTAAATTCAAAGGAATCGACTGTTTTCATCATTCTATATTTAATTCCATTAAATTCGAAATTCCTACTGGCTCGTTTTCTTATTTTGGTCACAGTGAAACCTAAGGGAAAATTCCCTAAAGAACCTGCAAATACATTCTGATTATGAACAGAGAGGTAATTTCTGGCAGCTCTCATAATGAAAGTGATGCAATAGGTATATTAATGAACACTAAAGTATCACATTAATAATCAAAATGTAGCCATAAGTGTCTATAAACATTAATTAATTTCACTAGCTGTAAGTGTGCTATTAATACATTCAACTAGGCAACCAAGAAAAAAAGAGAGCCATTTCATAGTAAACATTCCTAAACTTTTGCTTCCAGAAACATGGGGGTGGTATATTAGACTGTGTCTGTAAGAAACTCACATGAAAAGCAGAAACTTTTTTTTATTGTATTTTTCTATCTATTAAATTATCCTAATTCTTTTTTAAAAATTCATTTTTTTTAAATTGGAAAGTCAGATATACAGAGAGGAGGAGAGACAGAGAGGAGGATCTTCCATCTGATGATTCACTCCCCAAGTGACTACAACGCCTAGTACTGAGCCAATCCAAAGCCAGGAGCCAGGAGCCTCTTCCAGGTCTCCCACATGGGTGCAGGGTCCCCAGGCATTGGGCCGTCCCCAATTGCCTTCCCAGGCCACAAGCAGGAAGCTGGATGGGAAGCAGGGCTGCTGGGATTAGAACCGGCGCCTATATGGGGATCCAACACATTCAAGAAAAGCACTTTAGCCGCTAGGCTAATGTACTGGGCCCAAATTATCCTAATTCTAAAGTCAAACATCTCTTCAAACATATATCAGAATGAGTAAAATGAGATTAAATTTCCTACAAAGTAACATAACATAAACTTTTTGTTTTAGTATGAGTTATTTTAAGGACAAGAGAGAGAAAGCGAGGTGGTGAGAGAGAAAGCGCTAGAGAGGAGCCGAACATAGTTTCATTGTCTGATTCACCCTCAGTAAGGCAGCCACAGCTGGTACCGAGCCAGACTTAATCCAGCAGTTAGGAACCTAATATGGGGCTTCTGCTAGGTCACCCCCTGATGCCTGCACGAGTGTTCAATGGGAACCTAGAATCAGAAATCAACATGGAATGCAAATGCTGGACCTCCAGAATGGGACAAATGTGTGTCAAAGCAACACCTTAACCACTGACATAAACACCCACCCACCACAATGTGTACAGCTTAATATGAGCTCCCAATTTGTTCAATCAAAGAAATGACTAGTGGAGGAATTTAAGACCATGGCATTTTTATGCTAATTTAATGAATCCATATTTTCAATACTTCGCCACTCACTTCTCTGTTTAGATTATTGTGTACATGTTTAGATACACAAAACACATACATTATCGTAAATGACATGCATATTTATTATTTTTTCCAGGTGTCAAAAGAAATTACACTTGAGGCTGGCACCATGGCACAACAGCTTAAGCCCCATCTGTGGCAGCAGCATCTCCAATGTGCACTGACTCAAGTCTTAACTGCCCCACTTCCAATGGGAAAGGTCTCTTGGCTTCAGACTGGCCCAGCTCCATCCATTGTGGCCATATGTAGAGTGAATCAGAGGGTGGTATATCTCTGTCTCTCTCCTCTCTGTTTCGTAATGCTGCCTTTCAAATAAAATTTAAAAAGGGAGAACAAAGGCTTCATTAATCTGAATATGCATCAGTAGATGGAAATCAACCAAAGTGAAAAAGCGATGGGGGTGAGAGGGATCAAGAATGACTAACACTCTGATAGCCTATCGTCTGGTGGACTCGGGAGATAGAATCTACATTCCCTATTATTCCAGCAGAGTAATTTAAGAATCTGAAAAAACGCATATTATGCCTATAACATAGTTGAAAGATCTCTAATCTTATGGAATTTCTTGGTGGTAAATAATGACTAAGACACCTGACCTTAAACTGCTCTGTCCTCGTGACGTATCATGACATGCTTGCTTTCCCTGAAATGCTAACCAGGGAAGACCTCATCCAAGCACCACGCTGTGATGCTGTGTAAGCATCTCCGTTGTGCAGCCATGTGCCTATCTCCAGATGTCAAGCTCTCAGCTCTGACAGATGCTTTCAGACTCTGAGATTTTCAGTGGTATGAGTACTCCTTTATCTTTATTTTTGAGGACTATTCTGTTTTCAGTGTTACCCATTTTATTCCTGTCACTGAATACAGCATCTTTCTTGTAGGTGTGCCTCCACAATCCCACAGACCAGATTTCTGACGTATCAGCCAAAAGCAACAGTATATCCCATCTTGAGACAGTTTTCTGAAGCAAAGGCTTGAACCTCTCACCTGCTTCTGCTTTGGTAAAAGTTGCCTGTTTGACTGAAGAAGGCCTTTTGAAGAAATATGGTATGGAGGTTTTGCTCCATTGACGATGGTGTGACTTTAGGAACTATTCATGTCATATTTTCACATACTAATATTTAAGAACTAGCGGAAAGGTCCCATATTTCAACACAAATCTTCATAGAATGACAATACAGAAGACGCAGTAAAGTATTTTAGAGGCAGCACACTCCACACCATTTATTTTGCTGATCTCTTTCTATATATAGTTAAAGCTTATTTTTAAATTGCAAGTGAACATTTCTCTTCGATCGCCTTTACCTGGGCCTTACATCCTAGCACGATATCATCTCTGCATTTCCCATCTCAACCAAAAGATTTTAGGATTCTTTTAAACACGTATTTTCACTGGATGGAAACCTTGATTATCACATGAAGATGGATTCTGAATTCTGATGATCAAGAAACAGTGTATGACATAACACTGCTTATCTTACAGGTTTTGTCAAATAAGAACAGTTGGGTTACAAATTGAGACTTTGTACAGGTCCTTCAAAAAGTCACTAGAATTTTTTGGCTGGAAAACTGACATGGGACTTGAAAACTTCATAATATTTTCCAGCTGCTGAACACACACTTCCCTAGTTGCAGTTCCATTTCTGTAAATGAAGCAGGACTGGCCTGAGCACCTGCTGGAAGATGCTGCAGGAGCAAGGCCCTGCAGTCGTTCATCGTGCTCGGCAGGGCACGGAGAAGGTCTCCTTACGTCGGGATGAGAAACGGTGCGAGCACTTGCAGGGACATACTCTTACACAGGAACTGGGTCTGCATTTTAATTTTATACTTTTCCTGTTAGAAAGAAAAAAATATCGCTTGAATTTTTAATATCACAAGATTCCACCTCTATTCCAGCTCCTGATTTCTTTTTTTAAATGTCACCTTTCCATTTTAATTGTTTAGTGCAGTTTCCCCAATTGTGAACTCTTCAGATTACAAGTATCAGAAGCACATAAACCCAGAATCTATTCTACTGATTCAGAAATGTAGACATTTTATGTATACTTGGTGTAATTCTTAAGCCAAAAGTTAGGGAATCCTTAGTCCTTGTTAAGGAAAACAAACAAACAAGCAAACAACAACGAAAACCACACAAAACTGTGTCTGGGGTTTATAAAAGGGTGGCTGTTGTCATCAAAGCTATGTAAGCTTGTATGTTGGCAACGCCTGCATTGCCACGTACCTCAAGCCCCGAGTCGAGTGGAGGGACTAGGGTTATGAGACAGACAAGACACACAAGACACACAACACACTGAGACTCATTCTTGTGAAGTGAGGCCTTTATTCAAAGTTGAACTCTCTTATATAGTCTGCTTGGCCCCTCCCAGGATCTTCCCAATGGTTAAGCAACACCTAAGCTCCCCCAAGGACGTGCAAAAAGGGGAAGCAGGAAGGAGGGAAATTGCAGTCAAGCCACGGGCTAAATGTATCAGGCCATGATTGCCCTTCCTGTTACACCTTTGAGAAACAGCTGAGCTGTGGAGTTAACCCTTGGGAGACAGGGGCCTACACTTGTAGTTAACATCTAAAGAACAAAAATATTCACCAGAAACTAGAGTCACCCCCAGTTTTATAAATATGTCATTTTCAATGATAAGATTTCTTTTACAACCAAATGGAACTTTAGATACCATGCAATCCAACTGTTATCTAGCTGAGGAAACTGACTACCATAGCTACCCTTCCTCCATTTATTGAGCACTTAAATATGCCAGATATTTTAATAAGCAGTTTATTGGCAATCTTGCTTTAAACTATGCTGCTAAAAGACCTGGAGAGGAGTTATGGATATTCAGTATTTAACTGACAAAGATGGGAAGTCCCGATCTTGACACATAGACACATTCTCTGATTTTACCCCACAGCTTTTCATTTTCCTAGCAGGTGAACACCAAGCCGTTCTTGCAAGCCCTTACCGTGGATCGCAAGTACTCACAGCACTTTCACAAACCGTTCGCCATCCTCACACGTTCTCGTGGCCTTTAGAATGGAGGTTAGACTGTCACAAAGTCACCTTAATTACCTAAAACGCAGAGCGTGATGTCATTAAAATCAAAATATTCAAAGCATAAGAATACAAAGTTTTATGTAAAAACTGCCAAAATTTGTTTTTGTTTTTTTTTTAAATCTGTGCTTACTTCTGTAACGAAGAATTATTCCTTGTGGTGTCCGAGAAGTAATTTAATTGTGCACTAATTGTACGTTCAGTGTTGGGTAAGATCCTGAACGTTTCTTCTAGTCATTGATAAGCATCCTTATATTTTCTGTTGCCCAGGAAATCATGCATTTATTCAAATTCCCAAGAATGAAGAAGTTCAAAAGCCACATCCTTTCTGTGACATGTTTCAGACACAGATTCCTGTGTCTTAGCCTTCCATGTCTTACAGGAAACACACACACACACACGTTTTTGTGGCTGAAATTCCATTCTACGCTACAGTGCTGACCAGATTTTTTCAACTGCAATTCAGACTGATTTTTCTGTCTTTGATTCCTACATTTCCCCAGAAATCAGGTTTATATCTAATAGAGATTTCATTGGGTAAAGAAGATGTATATTCCATGTATATAATTGCACAACTTTCTCGTAAAAGGGGAACTTGCAGTTCCACAGAGTTTCATGGTTTCTAAAGACTTCTCTTGTACTTAACTTATTTTTAATTACTACAATAAGTGATATCCATTACATTTGGTAACAGAAAAGATGAAGACCTCACAATTCTAAATGAGTTATTTAGCCATTAAAAAAAAATTTAACCGAACATTTTATGCTCAGTTAAGGGAACTGTGAAAGGATTACTGAGTGAACTGTAAGGAATTATGGATAATTTGTCCCCATGCAGTAGACCCCAAGCTGACAGGTGATTTGTGTTAACTTAAACGCTATTTAGCATATTTTCTCAGCTGAATGGAAGCTTGCAAGCATTATTTTAAAAATGTATGCCCATGTCAAATACTGAGAATTAAAACAATGAGATTAATATTCCTAAATAAAACTACAAAATATGTAAAAATCGTTGGAAAAGGCAAATTTGTAAGCATGTTATTAAATGATAAGTATCTTTTTCATGAAAGCAAATAATATCACTTTATACATGCATACATAATATTTACTCAAATACATATAAGAGATTTATTTGTAATTTCGAAATTTTCCCAGAAATATAGATAAAACTGATTTATGTGTTGGATGGCAGTTAATGAATCACTAGCCATTTCAAAACAATTGTATTTGTTATACTTGGATATTGTCCTTTGGTTATTTCAGCAAGAAAATAAGAAAAGGGGCATATTTCCTTCTATATATTTATCCTACTCATTGTTTAAGACAATGACTAATTATTCAGAGTTTTGCAGTCCAAATCTGCAACTATTTCTCCAGTGTCTTCTTTTGTCCTATAAATATTGTCTGAATTTAAGCAGCCAGACTGCATTCAACAACATCCATAAACCACACCGAAGATTTCTTTCGTTGTAGTCATTGAAGCAGGGTATTAGAGAAGAATCATTTAATACAGTTACTTTGATTTTTTTGTAATTAAATCTATGCAAAGAAACACTGTCAAAACCAAAGTGAATATGAGAACCAGTGTTTCTTGTTGATCTAAACAAGAGAAGGTCGTTGTTCGGGCGCTTGTTTGGTATCTTACCTGCAGTTGAGCTGGGGCTCTCTGCTGCCCATTTTTCTTCTGGGATTCTACTTTGATATATCTAAATTACGGTGTCCCCCAAATCTCTTGAAAGCTGTGGGGCTGCCATACCGAAATACAATAATCCACCATACCCTCCTACTGGGTGTTTCATCTCCTTCACAGTCCTGGTATTGGAATCAAAATAACAGAATGAAAATTGTTCATACATTTTGAGAATGGATTCAGGTTTTTTTTGTTGTTTGTTTTGGTTTTGAATTTTATGTGAGGCGCATTTCGCCCAGATCAATGATCTTGTTTTTTGAGCTGTTTTATGTGTCCAGCACAATTGAACAGAAAGCCAAGAGAGTTTCCATATACTTCCCGCTTACCCCTACCCTCTGCCACACACACCCTGCAGAGTCTGCCACTATAAACATCATGGAACAATAGAGCACATTCATTAAAACTGATGAGCCTAAACTCACCCCCAGTGCTGTGCAGATTCTGTACTGCTCTACACATTCTTTAAACTTTATCTATTTATCTCTCCTTTACACTAACTCAGTTGGAATCACAGATCTTTTACTTTCTCCAGTTTGACTCTTCAAGAACAGCCTATCATTTAAATAACACAGTGGGTGTTTTCATGGCTTAGCAGCTCTTTCTATTTTTAAACCAATTAATAACAACCTGATAATATTCTAGTTTCTGTAGTTTATTTGCCTTTTCATTTACTAAAGGTATCTTGATTGCTTCCAAGTTTTCACAATTGTAAATAAATTCTATAAATGGTCTATATTGGTTTTTGTGTGAAAACATGTTTTTAGGAAACACTGAGGAGGTAGACAACATGGTGAGAGCCTGCTTCGTTTTGAAAGAAATCAAATCATTTTCTAAAGTCCCTATACCATTTTGCATTTCCTACAGCAATAAGTGAAAACTGATAACGCTCAATGTTCTTTGCAGCATTTGGTATCGTTAAGGGCAGGTTTTGGCTGCTTCAACAGATGCACAGTAGTATTACATTGTTTTTTGTTAAGATTTTTAAATTATTATTGGAAAGGCAGAACTACAGAGAGGAGATTGAGAGAGAGAGAGATCCCCCGTGTACTGGATCACCCCCTAAATGGTCTCAACAGCCATAGCTGAGCGAATTCAGAGCCAGGAGCCCAGAGCTTCCTCCGGGGCTCCCATATGGGAACAGGATCCCAAGGCTTTGAGCGTCCTCCACTGGTTTCCAAGACCTCGAGCAGAGAGCTGGATGGGAAGTGGAACACATCCAAGACAGGAACCAACACCCATCTGGAATCCTGGCACTTACAAAGGAAGGATTAACCAGTTGAGCATTGTGCTGGACTACATTGTTGTTTCCGTTTGTATTTCCCTAATGACGTGTGGTATAGGGCATCTGCTTCTATGTATGATTTGTTTTTGTTGTAGTGATGCTTCACATGGCTTAGTTTTGTTTTGTTTTGTTTTGTTTTCCCTTACCTCTTCTCTATAAAATGACTCTAGCTAAGGTTTTTAGCTTCTTCTATCAGAGTTTTTACAGTCGTGTAAATACAATATTGTGGTATCATTTCAATAACTGTTAAAGGAATGAATGATTACTATAGAAATAAAGCATTTAGAGAAAATAAGATTCAACTGTGAGTTCACCATACATATCATTCAGATTTTTGTCTCACTGCATCTAGACAATTGAGTATTATTTCCAGGATATGTCAGGATTCACCAGCTTATTGCTTCTAGTTATACCAAAATTTCAAGTTTTAATATTCATATTCTACAATATCACTAGTTTGATATTATCTTCCCATTTGGTATCACTGATTCATTCAAGATGCTGCTATGTTACAGAGAAGTCTTTCACTCAAAACTTCACCTGCACAAGAAAGTAGTGCTGTTGGTCCCCATCCCTCCACAGACAAACAAAAAGCACAAACAAGTTATTTATTTAAGTATAAATATTTAAACAAATATTTAAATATATATTTAAGGGAGCATCGCTGAATATTAGGAAATAAAGTAGGATGATACGAAGAATGACAGTTTAGTAACTTGAACAGTTTCGAACTACTCCACCCGCCCTTTGCGCCGTCCTTGCCTGGATCCTCAGCTGTGTCCCTTTCATCTTGGCTCTGTTCTGCAAATCAGAACCACTTACCACTTTTCCACAACTCAGAATGTGATCTCAGCCATTCTGAAATGAATTAAGCTTTAATTTATCTTCATGTGGGGAGGAAAGACAGACTGTCTGTTTTTTGTTTGGTTGTTTTTTTTTCCCCTGTAAGAAAGACCAAAATGATGTTAAAGTAACTATTTTTCTTCTGGCGAATCTAAAGGCATCTTTCCAACTGCTTTATTTGAGATATATACTAACAGCTTCTCAGTAAACACCTATAAAAACAATATTGGCACTATATTGAAATAATTTATCTCAAGTTTTCTTCCACAGACAGAATTTAACTACAGCCATCCCTATCACTCTATTATTAATAAGACATCATGGAATTAAAATTAAATCAACCAGGATTCTTATATTCATCAGAATTTTCCTGAAAATTGAGGACTGTTGTAGTGCACTGGGAATTATAGCAACACTTTATAATTATGAAAAAATGATGAACTGAAGGATATATGCAGAAAAAGAGGGGAATCATTTTTTTAGATAATAGTCATTTCTAACAGTTCATTAATAGTATCACTTGAACTATGTAATTTACCGGGTGGACACTGAGGGAAATTCAGTCAGTATGAACCAACAGGATCACTGTATGTTCTGTCTGTTCAGAAGGAAATAAGAGTGCGGGATCTAACACATTAGTCACAAAAGATAATGATATATTCAAGCAATTTTTTAAAAGACAGTTTAGAAAAGATTCCTAAGAGTGTCCTTTGAACTTGAATGAATGCCAGCTCATCTTTGGACTAAAACATCAAGATGAAAAAACAGCAGCCCTTTGATCTAGGTAGCAAATGATTCAACTTCATTGTCTTTTCCTCTGTGTGACGTTTTTAATAAATTGGTATATATATATATACGCAACAAATCCAAACAACTGTTGATTTGACGCACAAAAGCTCCTTGGATTAGAACAGACCACAGAGACAATCTGTTACACTACTGAGGTTATAGTCTTCAGCAAAGGTAGGCCTCTCTCCCCTCCCATCAGATGCACAAAGATGTAATGAAATTGCCCGCAGCACACTATCTATGTGAGGGTTCTTTATCCAATTACTTCGAGGAAGCCTCTGTGTCAGTAGAAGGCTAATCATTTCATGAGCCTGGAGACTCACTAAGCAAAAGTAAATTCAGTCAATTCATGCTGTGTTATGGGAAAGGAAACCAATTTTCTAAAATAATCCAGGGGCAGAGAGAGCAAGGAGAAAAGACAAGAGTGAAGTTTAAGCAAATCAACACTGCCCTTTGTCTTTTCAAATGTTTTCAAATAGGAGAGGGGAGTCATGATGGAGAAAACAGTCATAATGATCACATACTACTTATGTATTAATAATTTAGACTCAGTACATGTCGATTTCGTGTGGGTTAAATATGTGATATGACTTCGTTGGATAAGGTATTTTAAATTTGAAAACCTCCTGGCTCCCGAGTAATATTGAGGCTATCACACTATTCCATTTTATCGAAGGAACTATTTGTTAATCATTCCATCAGAAGTAATTAAAATGAATGAAATACAGTGGTTTTGTAAACTGTTACAGTTCTTGAATGTTTTCATAAGTAAAAGAGCACAAACATATTTAGTTTAGATTTTTAGAAACAGAAGGAATCTATCTGTGCCTCTATCTATCTATCTGGATGTGATTTCCACAGACAAATAAGAGGAATGACTGCCCGTCAAAGAGCCTATGACCTCTGCAAACGCAGGAAGGGAGCTGGCTAAGCTGCTGCTCCAGCTGACGGAAACGACTCTGCTCTACAGCTGCTCATGGTCTCCTGCTCTCCTTCTCATGAGCGCAAGACATTTTGTTTTACCAAGACTCAAAGTGTGCACGAGTTTCCTTCCAAAAAATGGTTTTTAAAAATTTCACATTTAAGAGTCTATCTGATTTTTCATTTTCTAAACTAACACATTAGGAAGCAATCAGGGGTAAATGAACTAAGAATCAGAAAAATATGAATGATCTAATCAATAGCCAGTGCTAGTATCGGATTTATGGTGTGAATAATCTGTTTTGATTTGATTGTAATAGCCATCTGCTTTGCCTTGTTACACAGTACTGATCATATTTTCTGTTGCACATATATGATAATTACAGCTCCTTTTCCTACTATTTGAAGGATCATATTAAAAATGCTCAATTTAAGTTGAATGGATGATTAAAAATAATTTTTGCTTTTAAAAAAATGCATCTAAAATTGTTCAGATCAGAGCTCTCTTCTTCAAAAGACCTGGGAACAATTCATTGTCTATATGTTTCCTTTCTGTTTTGTCTCATAGAAATCTGCTAGTGTTAGTAGCTAGTATTTTTTAACATCTTTCCACATGTATTTCAAATGTAATATACTCTTTATATGATGTTTAAAAACAAGTATATTAATATCAGTAAATGCAAGCTTCAAGTGGGAATATAAGTATACTTTGTCATGAACAAGATATAATTTAGTGAAACTTATTTATGTCCACATATGAAATGACATGGCATCTTTATGATTTTATTCTCTCTCTCTCTCAAGCTCATGTCCAAAACTAAGAAAAAACAAGTGGCATTTGTTTTTCCATATCTGACTTATTTCACTTAACATACAGATATCCTGTTCCAAACATTTTTGGGACTTTGAAGTGAAAATTCATCTGTATGTTCAATTCTCAGTAAGTTTTACATTAAATGATCTAGCAACTTTTAATAGTTTGTCATATTCATTTATATGTGCATCTAATATACCTACTCATACATGCCAATTTTATTGGAGATAATGATATTAATATTTCAAAATGCGAGGTTTATGCCAATGATCATAGAGAAAGAATGGTTTAGTGTTATGTACATGGTGTAATTTAGTCAAGCATTATCTGTAATAATATTACAAATACTGTGACATCCACACAATTTCAGTACTTTGCATAGGTATGTTAACTTTCAGAATATCTGTGACTATTTGTTTTTTTGCTCTGGCTCATTTAAATTAGGATAATCATCTCCAGTTAATTCCATTTTGGTGCAAATGTCAGAATTTCATTGATATTATGAATGGGTAACATGGCATTGTGTACATATAGCACAGCTCCCTTATCTAATTATTGGTTGATGGACATCTGAATAGATTCTAAGTTTTGCTATTATGAATTGGACATCTATATCATAGAAGTTTGAGTGTCTCTTTCATTTATCCTTTTTAAAAAGGAAATAGTTTAGCAAGTTGAATCTATACCTGTTGCATGAAAAATTCAGTAGTGGAAATACTCAAGGACAAACTTTGTTGATCTACACATTATCAGGTTCTCCAGCAGATTTTTTTTTTTTTTGATGATGTTTACAAAGCTGATTAGGGTGGGAAGGGTGCAGAATTAGGGTTGGAAGGGTCAAAGATTAGGAGAAAGTGAGTGAGACCTTTATTCCCACATTTTCTTTTTCTTCCTCCTCTATTTGCGGGAAGGGGAAGAGAAGGGGAGAAGCCACACCCAGCCTCCCAACCACCTCAGTACCTGGGGATAGGGAATGGCCACCTGATATAATCCCAGAGTCTCTGATGTGGAGCGTGCTCCTAGGGTTCTCCTCAAGTGGTTTCAATAGCTCTGAAATGCTGTCAACCTCACAAATCCAAGGTTGGGGAACTCATTCCAGGGTCCCTTGGTTGACACAGTCCACCTCAGAGTCTCCATTCACCCCTGTATTTGCTGTCAAGCTTTGCTGGGGTAGATGACCGGTTTGTTCTGCCCTCTGTCCTCTGCTATGGCACCAAATGTCCTCTGTAGGTTCCAATGATCTGCAAAATCCTCTCTCCAATGGATTCTTAACTTCAAGGAGATTTGGGGGATCAATAGTTTAAACTAATTTAAAATAAGTATCTAAAATAAGTATATTTGTTTATAAGTATCAAATCATTAAACATGTTTTAAGATAACACTGCACACAGTAAGATAATATTTGCATAACAAAAAGCAAGAATGTAACCTCAATTAGAAGAGTGGCTTTTTGTGGCTTATTAAAGATGTAAAATGTCCCTAAGAAAGGAATTAATACAATAAAGGAACAAAATAATCTTTCTATAATGAAATATTAAAATGGAATTGCCATGCTTAAAAGAGATATCAGGGGCCCGGCGCGGTGGTCTAGCGGCTAAAGTCCTCACCTTGAACGCACCAGGATCCCATATGGATGCCAGTTACAATCCTGGCAGCTCCACTTCCCATCCAGCTCCCTGCTTGTGGCTGGGACAGCAGTCGAGGACGGCCCAAAGCCTTGGAACCTTGCACCCGCGTAGGAGACCTGGAGGAAGTTCCTGGGTCCTGGTTCCGGATTGGCACAGCACTAGCCGTTGCACTCTCTTGGGGAGTGAATCATCAGTCGGAAGATCTTCCTCTCTCTCTCTCCTCTGTATATCTGACTTTGTAATAAAAATAAATATCTCTTTTAAAAATTATTTTTAAAAAGACATATCAAGAGTTTCACTGTCATCTTAATATATTTTAAGTATTATCCTGAGTAGGGGAGAGAGAATCTCATTAGTAAGTTATTGATATATTTAGAGAAAATAATGAATAAGTGGATGACTGACTGACAATGGAGTAGAATGAGTAAAATGAGGGTAAAAGAATATCATTAAATGGGAAATAAATATCACCCTATATAAAATTTATATCTCCTATATAAAAATGAAATCTGTGTCCATCTTGTTTTTGTCATGTACTCAGCTGCCTAGAATAATTCTCAGAAGTTCAGGCACCAGTTAATTCATGTCACTCTACTGAAGAACTAAAGGACAGTTTATTTTCAACTGGTATCACTGGTTTTTATTAGTTTTATTGGTTTCCATCAGTAGTATGCTTTTATTAGATATATGTATTTTATAGCTAATTTTAGTACAGAAGCTGCTTTCAAACTAATGTTCTTTTATTGTTCGAAAAATGATAACAATATTTTTTTAATGTATGGGACCATTTCAAAAATACAAATTGTTTTGGGAACAAAAGGTCATATATATTATTAAGTATGTATTTCCAACTGTTTTGGCATTAGTAAGCCAATATAAAACATTTTGCTCATATTTATGCTTGCATATGTTTATTCCCATCTATTAAATGTGATGGACATATTCCTTAACTCTAACACAAGTCTCAAACTGGATGCATGGCAACCAATGAATGTGCTACCCAAGCAGATCACCAGTTGACCCATTACACAAGTTATTATGTGAAACAGAGATTTAAATGTGTCCATCTTGTTTTTGTCATATACTTTTCAGTAATGTCATTGTTGTTCCTGGCCATTTGATTCCTTAAAAACTTCAGAATTCATTTTCAAAATCTCACAATATCTATTGGAATTTTCACTGAAAAATATTCTATCTATATATAATTATGAAAATAACTGATAACTAAGATATTTGTGACTTTTGCCTTTGAACATGATGTAGCTATGTTCTTACACAGGCCTTTATTGCATGATAATGTTCTCCATGAATATCTTACTAGCATTATGGTATGGTTTATTCCTCTCCTTTTAGTTGTTGTAATAAGCTTTATTTTATAAGTGTGTACTATTGACATTGTAAGTTATAACTTTGATAAATTATTGCTGTGTTTTCATTTCTGATTAACATAAAATTAGTAAAATTATACATTATCTTTTTATACTTACATTTAAATAAATATAATATAAAATTATCTGTAAAATTAGTAAAAATACCAAATGTAATATTTATTTTTCTTTTATGAAGTTGTAGCCTCACAAAACATAGTAGGAATTATGGAAAGGTTGTGGAGATTTCTCAAAGAATTAACCACAAGGAAGCTGCCACCACAGCATCATAAGCTAATCCTTTACCTGCAATATTGACATCCCATATGGGCATCAGCTTGTATACTCAGTGCGTCACTTCTAATCCTTCTCCCTGCTAATGGCCTGGGAAAGCAGTGGAGGACATCCCAAGGCCTTGGTTCCCTGGACATGAGACCAGGAGGAAGCTCCTGGATCCTACCTTTGGATCAACTCAATGCCAGCCATTGAAGCTATTTGTGGAGTGAACCAAAGGATGGAAGGTCTCGTTGCACTCTTATTTTCATTACAGAGTTACTCACAATGGCCAAGCGTTGGAAGGAATTCAATCTTATATTGACAGACAAATGGATAAATAAAGCATAATATATACTTACAACATAATGTGCAATAGAACATGATATAGCCACAGGATATCTCAGTCTGACATGGATGACTCATGAAGACATTACGATCATTTAAATAAGTGAGTCACAAAAGGACAAATGATGTGTGATTTCAGTCACTTGGAGTACCTGAAGTAGTTGAAAAGCCAAAAGCTGCAGAAACAGAAAAATAGAAGCATTATTTCCTTTATCCAGGGTGGGAAGAAAGGAAATTAGTACTTACCAGCTACAGAGTTTCAATTTTGCAAGATGAGAAGGCTGAGGGATCTATTGTACAATAATGTGAATATTCTTAGCATTACTGAATTTTTCATTTAAAATGCTTAAAGTGATACATTTCATGTTTTTAAAATAATAGTATAATAAGATTCTATTTGAAGCCACATACTGTTCTTACCAATATGTTAGCAAGTATAAAAGAAAATCCATAATCTCCTTCTTTTCATTTACATATATCTTATTTTATCAAGGCTAAGAATTATAAAATACAAAAATCTCATGCTTGCCTTTGAGTTCAGACTCTAATGGATGAATGTGGCTCTTGACTGTTATCAAAAGGGGGTGGCACAATAGAATAGATTTTGATAATGTCAATGCAGAAAGTACCTTGGTAATGCTGGGAAGATGAGAATAACAATGACATTTGGATACTTTGGCACACAACTAGGTCTGCTGTTCTCCCGTAACATCCTCACAAGTCAAGCTATCTCTCCGCCCATCCTGCATATCACCAACAAAACTTCTATTTTTATAATATTGGGAAGCCAGAAAATGCTGATAAAATCAAAGGAGACCTATAAAGCCACTGGTCAAGAAAGATAGGAAGAAATTGTCTCCTTTCATGAATATCCTGAATGTAGTATTCAAAACAAGAGAAGTTGCCAATGACTCAAAATGCAAGGTGGTTACATTTTCCAATTACAGAAAATAAGACATATTTTATCCATCAAAAAGGGCACCAGTTTCCTCTTGTTAATCTTTTTCCTTTCCCTTACTACTGTTAGATTGTATTAGAGCTTAACTGTATACAGAAATGGGTCAAATACGAAAGAAATCATAAAGAAAAGATATTTGAACGGTAACTGTCTTCTATTGCTGGGCATTGATAAAATACTCCAATCAGAAAACAAACAAATTAAGCGTGTTATTTAATGGGGGGCTGTAGGGTACTATTCTTAAAATTTCTCAAGAAGATGCAGTCAAACATCTCTCAACACTTGACTGAAGTTAAAAGTTAGATTTCAATACTCATTGGTGTGGCAGGAGACTTCAGATTATCTTCTTTCTCTTATATTTTTACCAAGTAGTAAAAAAAAAAAAAAAAAGAAAGAAAAAGACAACAGGCACTTTTAGATTGTGTCTAGCAATCTCTTTAGCTAGGCCATCCAATTAGTTCACTGGTAAAAATTTCTGTAGCTTCATTACAGTTTACGTTTCTTAACAGATTTCCTTTCCTCTTGCTTCGAGCCTCATTAAAGACAATAAGGCTTTGCAATTAGGATCACTTTAAAGGACACGTTTGAATGGATGTGTGAAGGAATTAGGGGAAGGAGTTGGGTGTATTTGGGAGAAGAACATTTCATTTAGGCAACAAAGAATCACGAATGCATCAAAATAGTCAAAATTGTTACATTTGTGAAATATTAGAAATATAAATATATGGTTATAGTGGAATGACTATAGCAAAAATGGCAAGCACAAGAATAGGGTAGATCAGGTAAGTCAGGCTATTTAGTGAGTTACAGACTATTGGGTAAGTTTGGATTTTTTCAGCTGCTTGTGTGAAACTACCACAAGTATTGTACTGCAATTGAACATGATGTAAGCATGTATAACTTATGTAGAGAACTGCTCAATCTGAGAGGGTTAGGATGGTTTTGTGTGAGGGAACTGGTGACAGTGATAATGGCAATTGAACAGAAGTTGACCAACGGCCCAGTTTATAAGTACACGATGGTATATCTGAGAGATGGTGGAGTCTTAAGCTTGGTTAACAACAGCAGAATTCTGGAGAAATTTGTGAAAGTTGGATATATATTAAAGGATAAACATAAGTTTATTTCAGATTATTGGTGCTGTATCCAAATTTTTAAAAATGTAATAAGCCTTTCAAACTTACAGATGGAGTTAGTAATATTACTTTTGGAACAAATGCTAAGCAGTATGACATTACAAAAAGAGAACAGATATTGCAGACATTATAGATGAATTGACCATAAATATTACCAGCTTGAATTATAGACAAGAAGAGACCAATAGCCTTCAGGGTGTAAGATGAGAAGACAGTAAAAGCGACCGACAGGGAAAGTTTCTTAACATGTGAAACTATTTTACATTTTCACACTGTAACCCATGAATACATAACATTTACTTGTCAATTAAAATGCATAACAATGAAACTTCAACTCTGATAAGCCAGTGTGTTCTCAAAGGACCAATTTTGGTTTATATTTTTTATATCTGAACATTAATTTCATGGTTCCAGGGGCCATTCTACCAGGGTTCTAGAAACCATTTCTTCATTTCACTTGCAAGTAACTATGAAAGTTCAAACGCTCATGTTGGTGCTAGAAACACAAAGAGAACAAAAGAAGCACACCTCTGCCCTCTTGAAGCTTTTCTTATTGCGTATCCAAACCACAAACTACTGGTGATTGCACAATGATCCATGTATCTGTAATTCTCAGGATTGGAAACCATTAATATTTGATTATAAAATAAAGATGCGCTTTTGTATTTTATGACATTGTGATCATGACAAACTTCACTGGCCCACTCTGCTGAATATTTTGAGATTAGAGTATGTTAACGAAAGACAACTGTATTTTACAGACAATTCAACTTTAAAAAGTTTTGAAAACTGAAATTGACATTGTTAATTTTATTTGCTCATTTTGTACTAGTGAATTGGTTTACGCTTAGCACAAAATATGTGGATCAAAAGGCACGTTTTATAGCAAAGAAATAAAACAATATGATATCTGCTGAATGAAAGAGCAAATGACAAGTATCTTGTTTTCAAACAAGCATGTTTTAGTGCTCTTACTCAATGAGGGAAACAATGGCTTCAGAAGATGAAATAGTTGTATTGTATCATCACAGACATACTGTTTGGATTCAGGCTGGATCCTCTCAGTCCAGGACCCTCTCTCTCACACAGACTCAGCTATTTTCTGGTAGGAGAATTCAAGCCCTTTAGTCATACGCACCTGTGACCTTATCACCAGAAATGACCTGTTGATTTCATAATGATCTAAAATATTATTCCAAGAACTCTGAGTCTGAGAAAGTTGGGGCTCAGTTACATTTTACAATGAATAATTCAATGATTTCAGTATTCTTACAAAGCTATGCCTCATTTTTAGATGGTGCTTATTGCTTCAGTTTCTGAGGGTCTGAATAAGAGCCAAGATTGGAGTTTGGTTTTCTCCAAATTGAGCTAGATTAGATTATATTTTGTCTGTATTTTCAATGTGATAGTCTGAAATTATAAATAGCACCTAATATAATTGTCCTTGTTCATTCTGATATACATATGTATACTAAAACCAACTTACATTAATTAAATAATTTTTAATTTGATTTTTAACCTTTTAAGCAGGCTAAAATAAGAGAGGAGATCTAATTAGGAAAACAGAGTTTCTCAGAATGCCAAATCAAATTTAATCCACATAACAAGTCAGATATTAACTTGCCATTTCTATGAACAAATTTATACCTTAAAGAGAGATCACAATTGTTAATACTACACCATAGAAACTCTGAACGAGAAAACTTTTGTTGACAGATGAAGCAACCTGGATTTAGGCTTAGTGGATAATTCAACTCCAAAAGCATCATTTATTTTGCATGATGTATCCCTGCCTTTCTTCTTTTTATTTAAATGTTTTTTCTCCATAGTCCATGTGGTAGGAAAATTTCATTACAGCCACTTTTTTATAAATACAAATTAACATAATGTTTTAAATTAAATAAATAAGAAAAACTATTATGTGATCTATTAATGAAAACACAATTAATAGCAACATATAAATATGCCATTAATTATGTTGGGTTTACCAAGTACAATACCCTTATTTTGTCTGCTTTAAACATTAGAATCCACATGTAAATATAATTAATATATTTTAATAAAGAATAAAGTAAGGAAATTAACCTCAACAAGGGCTCCCTGCTGTTTCAGTTTGAAGTGAGGACCTGGGGCTGATACGTTGGCTCAATTTGCTAATCCTCCATATAGACACTGGTTTGTGTCCCGTTTGCTCCTCCTCCCATCCACCTCCATGACTGTGGCCTGGGAAAGCAGCTGAGGATGCCACAAGTCCTTGGGACCCTGTGGGAGACCCAGAAGGAGCTCCTGATTCCCGGCTTTGGATTGGCTCATTTGCTGTAGCCATTTGGGGAAGGAACCAGTGGATGGAAGATCTTTTACTCTGATTCTTCTTCTCTCTTTAACTAAATCTGCCTTTCCAATAGAAACAAATATATCTCAACAACAACAACAAAAAGTGCAGACTTAAACTCAAATTATCTGATTCTAGAAACATAAGAAAACCTTGAGTGTTTAATTTTTTTGAACTCAATATTGACAGATTGAATAATACTTTCCTATTTCAATAAGAAAAGAATTGTTTAAACATTTCCTTGAACCAAATTAGCAGAAAAACACTGATCTTCCTTTCTTACATGCTTGCTATACTGGAGTGATTCCTGTTTTCTACACATTCCTTTTGAGGACCAGAAACCTAGAAGTGAAGATGGCAGGTAATGGCACAGGTATAACCAAGCAGCTTAGAATTCAGTACTTATTAGAAGAGCCAGGTTCATTCTAAGGAAAAACAGAACAGCATTATGAGAGTTTTAGGAGGAGACATTAAAACTATAATCTTGGTGATGGTGTGAAAACTCTGCCTGGAGACCTTAAATAGAAGAGAGTTAGCGTTTATTACTTATCACCCTCATACTGGTGACCTCATCTAATCACTCAACAAGAATGAATATAGGTTCCACTATGTACCCATTTTTCCTCTTAGCACTGATGTAACTTAATATTGAGAGAGATACATATAAATCAATACTAAAACCAGTATAACCATTATAGAAAAGAATATGGAAATTCCTTAGAACCTGAAAATAGAACTATACACCACTACGTTTAGCTAAGAAAGTTAATTACCCAATGGCAAACATAATACATTTTCTCTGAATTTTGGTAGCTAAGAGTACAATAATGTACTATTGATTTTCGTGTGCTAGTTCTATAGTCTGCATATTTGTCAAGCTCTTTTATGAGTTCCAAAAGTCTATTTGAGACTTTATATACCCCATATAGAAGATCATGTCATCAGAAAACAATCATAATTTGACTTCTTCCTTGCCAATTTGTATCCCTTTCATGTCTTTTGCTTGCCTAATGACTCCGGCTAAAACTTCCACAACTATATTTAATAACAAAGATGACAGTTAACATTCTTATCTGGTTTTGTATTTTAGTATAAGTACTTTCTTTTTTAAAAAGATTTTTTTTATTGCAAAGTCAGATAAATAGAGAGAGGAGGAGTGACAGAAAGGAAGATCTTCCATCCGATGATTCATTCTCTAAGTGGCAGCATCAGCCAGAGCTGAGCCGATCCAAAGCCAGGAGCCAAGAGTCTCTTCCAGGTCTCCCACATGGGTGCAGGGTCCCAAGGCTTTGGGTTGTCCTCAACTGTTTTCCCAGGCTACAAGCAGGGAGCTGGATGGGAAGCGGGGCTGCCAGGATTAGAACAAGCACTCATATGGGCTCCCACCGTATTAAACATATTAGCTACTGGGCCATTGTGCCAGGCCCTAGTGTAAATACTTCCAACATGTGCCCATTCAGTACTATACTGGTTATGGCTGTCATAGCTTGCCTTGACTGTGTTGAGACAAGTCCTTGCATAGACAAGTCCTTTGCTGAAGCTTTTTATCATGGTTTTTTGTTTTGTTTTGTTTTATAAAATGCCTTCTGTAAATCTATTAAGATAATCCTGTAGTTTATACTTGCTGGTTTGTTAATATGATGTGTAACATTTATTGATTGTGTATGCTGAACTATTCCTATATTCCTGGATAAATCCCACTTGATGTGAGTGGATGATATTTTTGATATGCTGTTGAGTTTGGTCAGCTATTATTTTGTTGAAGTTGTTTGCATCAAATTTCATCAGAAATATTGGTTTACAGTTTTCTTTATTTCTGTTCTCTTTTTCTGGATTTGAAATAAAGTTGATATTGGCTTCATAGAAGAGGTTTGGGAGGACTTCCTCCCTTTCAACCAGATCTGACTCTACATTGGCTGGTGACATAACAGTTAGGTCTGAGGTCACCTCAGATGAGGTTTCTTGGGTCTCTTTCTACCCAGCTGTATGGCTAGACTCAAACGACAGCCACAGGGAAAATCATAGGATGTGTGGTCCAACCTTCAAGTGCATATATCGGGACTCATTAGAAGATCAAAAACAGAACAGTTCAGACAATTCTCTTGGCCAAGCTTTGGGTTTGATCCTGGGTCAGTAGATATACTTTGATAAACTTTGACAATCAATAGACCCTGGAAAATCTTTTTGAACCTTGAAGCAATGAAACCAACAACTTCTCAGAACTATCTAAACCACTCAAGTGCTATCCTCAGAACCTTCTTCCCTTCTTAAAGGGATCTAATGCATTATCCGATGACCATCCCTATCCCTGAGTGCTAATATAGTTTGACAGTAAAGAGTGACCCTCTCCCCCTCCTCCCTTGTGGATGCAGGAAAAAAAATCTTAAACATTTGTCCCTCCCACCTTCCTCCATTCCTGAACCTCCCCATCCTAATCAGAGGCCCACTGTGTGTGCATCCCTCTCAACTATGTAAACGGTATTTTTAAAAATAAGGTAAAAATAATTAAAAAAAAAAAGAAGACACAAAGAATTGGAAAATCTTCCATTGTTGTGGAATCAAAGCATTAAAATAATCAAAATGCCCATACAACTCAAAGCAATTTATAGATTTAATGCAATTGCCACCAGATTACCAGATTGTTACTGATTCTAAGGAAAAAAATGCAAAAATTATGAAAACTCAAAAGTCTCCATATAATTAAAGCGATCTCAAATAACAAAATCAAATCTGAAGCTATAATCTTGATAGACAATAACAGTTTTAATACAGAGATGTTATTAACAAAACAGCCTGGTACTGGAATAAAAATAGACAAGTGGAACAGTGCAGAAAATCCAGAAATTAACCTTGCAAAGATAAACAAGTAATTACTGGCAAATGAAAAGAAAATAGTCCATGGAGAAAGGATAGTTTCTTTAAATACTAATGATCTGAAATCTGACTCTTCACATGCGGATACGTGAAAAGAAATCATTATCTTATGCTTTATACAAAATTCAACTCACAACGATCACCTGATATTGTGAAACTATAAAAGAAACACAGCAGGAAAACTAGTGAGACATTAACATAAATAAGGATTAAAAAAAAAGATCCTAAAATCACAGGCAATAAAAATAAAAATAAACAAGTGGGATTACAACAAGCTAAGACACTTCTGAACTGCCATGGAAACAATTCACAGAATGAAGAGGATCCCAAGAGAATGGCAGAAAATGTTTACAAAATATGCAACTGACAAGTGATTAACGCCCACGTTCTATAAAGATCTCAAGAATCTCAGAAACAATAAAACAAACAACCCAGTTAAGAAATGTGCAAAGAGCAGACAATTTTCAAAGGATGCAAATGGCCAACAAACACAAGAAAAATACTTGCTCAGGATCATTAATAATGAGAGAAATGATAATAAAAACCACAATGAAGTTTCACTCTTCCCAGTTGGAATGGCTATCACTCAGGAAAAAGAAAAAAAAAATAACAAATGCTGGTAGGGATGTGGAGAGAAAGGTACCCTAATAAATTGTTGGAAGGAACGTAAGCTAGTGTAACCATTATGAAAAAGTTTGGAGAGTCCTCAGAAACAAGACTTACCATATAGCCTGGCCATCCTATTGCCAGTAATTTATCCAAGCAAAAAGAAATTAACATATAAAATAGTTATTTATATCCCCCATCCATAGTAAGTGGATTCATAATGGTCAAATTATGGATTAAACACAGGTACCTGACTGCATAACAAAATTATGATGTGATGAAATTATTCTCAGCCACAAAAAGTAATGAAATCTCATCTTTTATAGCAAAATAAAGTGATTAGAAAACATTATTCCTACTGGAATAAATCAGTTCCAAAAAGGCGATTGTCATATATTTTCTCTGATATGTGAAAGTTAGCACAGAGCAAAAAGAATTGTGTAAAAATAAAATGGACATCTTATTATTTGATGATTACTTTTACTTCTGCTTTGTACTCCACAGAAGAGTAATCTTTCTACTCTTTACTTGTTAAATATTACATTGGTTGGTGCATTGTTCCTGTCATTATAAAGTAAATTAAAATTATATGTTTATAAAAATTAAAGAAAAACACAAAGAGGAGATTAAGGGGGTGAGGGAGCAAGGGAGAGAGTAACATAAGGAAACATGGATATTTTCTTAGAATTGTATTTATCAAATATATAAAATCTGGGTTTTTTCCTGTTAATTTTGAAAAGAAACATTTAGAAAGAAAATAAAACCATATGACCATAAAAAATTAAAAGAATAATAAGAAAAGGAAGAGGAGGATGAATCAGAATGAGAGGGTAGTGGTGCAGGTTGGGAAGTATTATGTTCTTAAAACTCTGTGAATGAGACACATAAAATCTGTTGCCTTAAAATAATAAAGTACATTTTAAGCAATAAAGATGATAAACCACAAACTAGAGGAGGGAAGAGAGCAGTTCTGGATGAGAAATGGTGTGTCAATAGGAAGAAGTTAGGGGAAATTAATGAAAATAAAAATATTTGAGTAAACCCAAATATTGATATTGATATGAAAATGCTCGTTTCCTCAGAGAAAAAAAAAAAAAAAGAACAAAATCCCAGGCTGTAAGGCAGAATGATGGCTCCTGTGCTTGAATCCCTCCGAGAAACACGGGAGGTCTGGATTCACTTCCAGTTCCTGCCTTCAACCTCGAGCAGCCCTGTCTGCGGCAGGCCTGGGCCGTGAACCAGCAATGGGCAACATCGGCTATCAGCCTCTTGCTTTCACTCTTCTCTTTATATTCTTCCAAATAAACACTATAAAAATAGATTTTTCCATTTTTAAGAACAGATAAAAGACTACTTCTAAAATTAATGAGCAAAGGAATATCTATGAGAATATGCAGGATGATCATGAATAAGGAAAAAATGAAATTATTTGTTAAAACATGGCAACACTTTTTGCAACAGGGAAAGCCAGTGCTGGTTCACTTACAGACCAAACACAGAGCCTAACTCCAGATACACATATTCCTGAAGACCTGGATAGGGATGGTTCTGTATGTGAAATATATTAATGGGCTATTTGATCAATAATGTTGGGATAAAATTTTGCATAATTAAAAGTATTTAATTTCAGTTTTTAAAAGTTTCTTTTTAAAGATTTACTTATTTTTAATTGGAAAGACAAATTTACAGAGAGAAGAAGATACAGAAAGAAAAATCTTTCGTCTGCTGATTCAATCCCCAAGTGGCTGCAATGGCCAGAGCTGACCCAAAACCAGGAACCTGAAGCTTCTTCTGGGTCTCCCACACCGAAGGCTTTGCGCTGTACTCGGTTGCTTTCCCAGTCCATAAGCAAGAAGCTGGATGGGAAGTGCAGCAGCTGGGCCACAAACTGGCACCCATATGGGATCCCGGAGGTTGCAAGGTGAGAATTCAGCCATGAGGCCGCCTTGCAAGGCCCTTAATTCCCTTTTTAATACTATGTAAATAAATCAATTCCAAAGAAATTGAGGGAAGTTATATGAAATTCAGGAGTAAAAAAGCATTAAAAGGCAATATGAAAAATGATGTTTATCATTTCGAAGAAGCATACACTTCCGGAGACATTATATAATAAAAATATTTCAATAAATACTAACCTAGGAAACAAACAAAAAAAATTCAAGCAGGAAAATAAAAACCATTCAGAAAAAGGACCTTCACAAAGAGCATAAAATCTATTATGTTCATGAACATGTGAATCATTACTAATTGAGTACATAAAAATTATAAACATAACAAGAAAAATTATGTCTACTAGCTTGGTGAAAATTAAATATTTGACCCTCTCAAGTGTTGATTAGAATGCTGAAAGCTTTTGGAGTACTTAAACACTATTCATGAGGTCACAACCTTAACACTCTACTTGACAAATCACATTAGAAAGTAATTTAGAATTGTCTGATAAAACTGGAGTTTAAAAGCCCTAATTTAATCTTAGAATATTACTCTTACGTTTGTATCCAGGAGGAACTCTGTACAAAATGCATAGGATGTTAATTAGTGTGGTTCTGAACAGAGAAAATTCAGTCTACTCACATGTTCTTTAATAAGATGTATAAATGCGTTGTGTGATATTCATGTATAATAATAGTGTATAGCAGTTAATTTGAGTGAAACTCATCATCCTGGGTAAAAGTATATGGTAAAATAAAGGAATACACACAGATTTTGTCATCACCCAGAAGTAAAAATTACATTTCCTTGAGAAATTCATAAATCTGAAAAAAAGCAAAGATGTGATATACATCCTGAAAATTATGAATAATACTTCTTTTTAATTGTTTGTTATTATTTTTTTGAATAATGCTTCTTTTTGTAATCTGGATGTTGGTTTAAAGCAATGATTTTGGTTTATTTTCTTTACTGCATAATTATAATATAGATACATAATATGTACTAACACATGTATTATCTAACATTTTAAATGTTTATGTTGATAAATTTGTTTTAAAATGAAAGGTAAAAAATTATTAATTTCATTGTTCTTTGCTAGAAAACTATCAAATAGCAATACTATTTACCATATACTCAATCTAGTATAAAGAAACAAATGTCCTTTTTCCATTGCTTTGTCACTTTTCCTAAGTGTGACCCAGTGTGACCCAATGTGACCTAGATAAACTATGTCACTTTTTTTTATGAGCAATTTTACTTTACAAAACGCAGTGCTGGGCCCAGCGCAGTGGCACAGTGGTTAAGGTCTGGTCCTCACCTTTCACACCCCAGGATCCCATGTGGGCGCCGGTTCTAATCCCGGCAGCCCCGCTTCCCTTCCAGCTCCCTGCCTGTGGCCCGGGAAAGCAGTCGAGGACGGCCCAAAGCTTTGGGACCCTGCACCTGTGTGGGAGACCCAGAAGAGGCTCCTGGCTTCGGATCGGCATAGCATCGGCCATTGTGCTCACTTGGGGAGTGAATCATCGGACGGAAGATCTTCCTCTCTGTCTCTCCTCTCTGTATATCCGCCTTTCCAATGAAAAAAATAAATAAATAAATCTTAAAAAAATGCAGTGCTATGTTAGAGGAATAAAGCATGCTTAATGATTACATATAGGATGCTCTGTGCGATGGTATAGTCTTGATTTTCTCGTAGTCCTTCGTTAGGTTTTGTCAAGAAAAAAAAATAATAAACTCTTGTGAAAGGGTGGAGTATTTCCTATCATTTTACAAGGAAAAACTAGGGTCTCAAAACTAGTTCAAGTATAGTTAATCATACAATTATACTGTAATTCACTTCCTAAATGATCTGACAATAGGTTTAAAGTTGTCTGTTTTAGTTTATATTTTTGAAGCAAGTGCTTCCTACTTATTTACACTGTCATTTACATAGTTGTTTCTAAACTCTTCTAATGACAGAAATAGTATCCCCCATGCTGTGTAATGACATGGAAGGTATAAAAGTATCCTGACATTCACTTCAGTCACATAAAAATAGTGCCCATAAAATGCACCACTTCTTTGTTTTTGTATTTTAAAAGTTAGCTTTCTGTAATTAAATTGTTGAGCACGTTAACGAGAAATTGCGCAAAATCTATCAAATTCTCTTAATTCAAAGTGAAAGTAGATCAACCTTGCTACATGTTTCTGACAGTCCAGTCCTGAAAAAAACTATCTCACAAGCTTTTTTTTTTCCTAGACTTGTGCATTGTTTTAACTTCCATCCACTTCCCAGTCTCATTAATCAACGAGAGACCATCTTGTCATCACCGGCAAAAGTCGTCTCATTGTTTCAAATCTGCCTGCCATCTGCTTGTCGGTGTCTTCCTTAGAAGATCTTTTTATATTTTGACATGCTTTTTTGATGTTCTTCAGAGAAAGTAACCAGCAGATTGTACGTCTGGTGCCTGTGTGAAACTGCATGCAAGTCTGTCATTTCAGAAACTATTCAATATACAGCTCAATGTTCTGCAGAGGTTTGGCAAGCCACAGTTGAAGGGATGGGCCAGCAAGAGAGTTGCAAACTGCTCGCCACATTGCTTCTTGCTCAGAAGAAGTCAATCTTTGTTCAATAAAGATTTAAAAGAGATTGGTAAGTCCACTCCCATTAAAGAAAATCATATGCTTTAGATAATGGCCTCTATTAAATCGGCACAGAAACATTCCGAATAATAATTGGTCAAGTATCTGAGCACCATGATTTATCCAAGTGGACATATAAAAGTAATTATCACAATTTTGAATGCCCCAGACTCTCAATTTTCCCCTGAAGGTTCTCCATACTTCCAGAATAATTTGTTCTTAATGTATAATTTATAATCATAAGTGAACTTCATAAAATGCAAATCGGATGATGTCCTCTTTTGTCAAAATCACACCAACATAATTGTAAAATGCCTGGAGATGATAAAGAGGCCAGGTACTGCTTTTTTCACACTCTAAGCTTATGAAAAATGGTAATATCGTCTAAATCATGTTATAAGGTGGAAATATCTGTGAAGCCTTCAGTTTAGGAAAGGGCTGTGAAAGGTTATGTACTAGGAGTATGACAGACTGCAAGAAACCTTTTTCAGGGACTGCCCTGTAGTTGTTGTCAACCAAAACAGTCACATTTGATTTTGTCACGCTGGAGGTGTCACGTCCAACATGCCTTCCAAAATCAATTAAATACTCAGTGCAAGATTCACTATGTTATGACTCAGTTTAATTTTTAAATATTACCCATTCAATTGTAAGTACACTATCATAAATAATAAAACAAAAGGGGGCAGCAACATTGGAAAAGCAAGTACTAAAAATTATAAATTAGAAAACAGAACCAACAAGGATCTGAGATTGCTTGACTTAGAGTACAATATTGTTATATTTACTCTATTCCAGAAGATAAGATGCAAGCAAAATAAATTTGTCAAATAATCAAGCAACGTAAAAACTTCAGTACTAATTCTAGAACCTACAAATGCTATACTAAATTTAGCAATTAGTTGATGACTTGACTTTATTTTTTATTTTAATATTTTTAAAGAAAATCTCAAAATTTAACACAATGGGGAAAAAATAACAAATAAAAGAGAAGTTAATAAACATGGGTAATACAACGATAAATATGAAGTTTAGATTTAATCAGTTGACCAGAGAATGGATATGATAGGCAATTAATTTGATCAACAATTGTAACTTTGTATTGGTAAACATGTATTTGAATATATTCAGTATTTATGAGTATATATGCATATATTTACATATATGTAGATTTATCTAATCCTAGTAGCCTAAGCAGAATAAATCTAAATAATGCTACATTTCAATCCATCTTGATGAAAGTGCATAAAAGCCAATGTCAAGGAAGTCCCTAAAAACGATCAAAGTTGACATGTTATAAAAATACAAACACATGTCCACCATGAGCATCTGGGCATGAACAAGCAGTTCACTGAGGCCTGCAGAGGATTTCTAGGACCATGAAAGACAGAACAAATTTAATAGTTGCCCCCGTCAGGCTTTGACAGTGAGTATCTGGGAAAATTGAGACTTTACAGTGGACCATTTCAACCAATGGACCTCGGAAGGACTTCCTCAACCTTGCAGCAACAAAATCATCACAGATCAGTGTAACTTCATAGCATCTTCACTAATTTTCACATATACCCTCAGGATTTCTTCAACAATAAAAAGACTATCTTTAAGAATTTAATTATGTCATTGAATATAGTTAGCTAGCTTTTTAGGAGTTATTTCACAATTTTCACGAATAAAATCTTCACCATGTTGAATAATAGTGGTGGTTGTGAACATGCCTACTTTCTTCTTGACACTTGGTTTAAAAAATTCAATATTTCACCATTCAGAATGAAGGTAATGAGATGGGGCTTGAAACTCCTCATTCACACACTTTATCTAGATGGGAAAGCTTCCTGTTCCTAATTTTTTGAACATTTGATAAAGACAGACTTGGATTTTGCCAAATGCTTGTTCTTAATATGTGAAAGTTGTCATAATTTTTCTCCATTATACATAGAGTATATTACATTAGTTGTGCTTTGGATGCAGTACCCGTTTTTGCAGCCCTGGCATTAATCATAGTTTATCATCTTAATCTTTTGGCAATGCCAACTGAAACATCAGTCTTTAGTGTCTTTTTCTTCTGATAATTTCTATTTTGCTTTAGTGTCAGGCTCACTCAGACCTCACAGAAATAGTGGGAGATCACTTTCTGTCTTGCTGACTCAAAATAATAGTTAATAAATAAGTGCTTATTTACCTTACAGAAACTATTCTGTGACCTGTGTCCTCCAGAATCTCCATGATAAAATTGAGCCACAAATGTGCTGTTACAGACACAGTCAGGAATTTCACATGATTTTCACATAGTCAGAATTCATCTCCTTCCACCAAAGCAGAAACTGTACCTTTGATACAAGATCAGAATGGTTCCTTTGGCCATAGTTCATTGGCTTCTATTTCTATCATCCCACAGACTTATAAAAAATAATAAAGTTGTTTTGCCCTTAATGTTTGGAATCGTTTGTTACTCAGCAACAGATAATCCAAACAGTATTTTTCAGATTCTCTCTCAGGAAACAAATGAGATCATCAGAACTTCAGGTACTAGAATCAATTAAATGTAGAGAAATAAGTTATATAGTAATCACATTCTGTTGAACTGTATATTTGGTTGTGATTAACCCAGTTAGCCTGCAAAATTGATCAACCTTATATTTAAAGACTGTCAAGTGTGAGTGGGTATTCCACTGGTTTAGACCCAACTGGAATACCCGCATGCCATAAATGAGTGTATGAGCTCAGATTCTGACTGCCTGGCATACAGCTTGCTGTTAATTTGCACTCTGGGAAGAGGCAGCTTGTGGCAGAAGTGCTTAAGTTTTTCTTCTCATGTGGGGAATTTGGATTGAATTGTTAGCCCATGGCTTTCCTGTGTACCAGCTCTAGCTGAACATATTTGCAGATATTTACAGAAGGAATCTCTCTCTTTCTCTCTCTCTTCCCTCTCATTCTGATTTTTCTAAATAAATAAATACTTTAAATAAAACAAAATAGAAATTATTTTTAATGAATAGCCAATCAGTAAATCATCATGTACATGAGTCACAGATCTATAAAGAAACTCAGATCAGAAAATGGTTAAATAAGGACTGATGTGATTAAAATAAATAAAAATTAATTCCAAAGAATCAAGAGAAAATCAGTTTATTTGTAATGTTTAACTTAAAAGACAATACTAAAAGGAGATGATTTAATGATTGTCCTTGAATATATAAAGGCTGAGAATTATTGTTTTCTACCAAGTAGATAAAAAAAACAAAAAATTTAAACTTGAAATTAACATTCCAATAGAGTACCGAAAACAGCCACATTCAAAACTCAACAGTTGGCTGTCTTATAGAGTTGCAAAATTGGTTTGGTACATTAAAGCATTTTAATAAGGTTTTATTTAATGACTAAGACTGTAATAAGATGATTTTTTCCTATTTTAGTCCTAAGAAGTGTGATTAGAAATCACAGCTTTTAATATGCAATTTGCAATTTCAAACAGCCACAGTTGGAAACCGATAGCTTCTGTTGTCTCTGAGTTGTTGCAGAGCAGTGCACTGGAAGACTTCAATTATAGCATGGTCAAACTCAACATTTCCCCCCTCCTAGGGTCTAAGTACTTATTCTTACCCTGAGAAGCCAAAACCAAACAAAATAAGTGAATAAGAAACTGGATTAATAAATGTATAATCATTCTAATAATGAATCATCTACTCTTATCTCTCAGATGTATCTCTCAGATGTATTATGAAAAAAAGGCTTTTAAATTAGACCATTGACATGAATGCAGCCTAACGCATATTACGTTTCCAATGCCTTCCTTAAAGCACATGCATTTTCACTGAGAGAAATTTTTGAAAATCTGCAAGCAAAGATCAGTGGTCCAAAAATACAGACTGGTGTGACTTTTAAAGTTTGGTATGTACTAAGAACCCTAGACACCATGCAAATTTTGGGTACCCAAAAATCTTTGGTCTCTCAAAATATCAACCTTCTTATTTCTTCTCCCTACTGTGTTTGCTCCACCAGCTTTAATACCTATTGATTTTGCCTCACTCTCCCTATATTATACTCTTTGTAGAAACCTGTGGAATTAATAAAATGCTATATTTCCAATTTGTTTCCAATCCTGTTCTTTTCAGGATTTTTTAGAAAAAAAAACTGCTTCTATTTTCACCATTTAATTTTGTACAGTTATGAAAGTATCTTGCAAGCAGAAGATAATGTTCATCCAATCATCTATTAGGTATCCTATCCCAGTCCTTTTTGTATGACTTATAATGTGACCAGCTCAGCAGACTCTGTTAGGATTCCCTGTAATCAAAAGTGGATTTACTCACCTTCCAATCAATTTCAGTTCCAACAAGCAATCTGTATGCATCTTCATGGTCCTCATGTTCTTAAAACTGAGCAAAATATGTTTAATTTTTGTCTGCATGTCAGTGAATATTAATAAATTAGACTGCTTAATATTTATTCATTTCATGAGTGCAATTCCATGCCATTTTTCTATAAAAATTTTATAAACTACATAAAACACACAAAATTCTGTCTCTAATAGCTATGCAGAGAAAACATTTTAATTATTGCTGAATACTAAAAAGGGAAGTCTCAATTTTAGGTAACTTTGTCATTGAAAAATAATTCTATTATTTTATTTAGAAAATAAAAAAATGCTTTTGGATATAAACAACTTTCTTTTAAGGCTCTGATTCTTTTCTCTTTTTTCTCTGTTTCTTTTTAAGCTGGATGAATTCCTTTTCTTGTCACCCTATACAAAGCGTTGCATCCCATTCACTCTCCTGAAAGCAGAGGACCAACTCAGAACAATCTTTGAAACAGATTGCATTGTGTTCATTTGACTCATTTCATTGAGGAAGTGACATGAAAGATAGTGAATATTTAAATATTTTGCTTAAATTAATTATATGTCATCCTCCAGATGTTTGATGAGAATCTGAGTGGTTAAAGTCATATGCAAGGAGCTTTTGAAAATAGAAACCTGAGCATAATTCAATTTCCACTTTATTCACCAGCATGATCAATATGAGTCAATTTAGAATAAAGAGTGGAGAAAGGTCATTCAAGGATCATGTTGGTGAGATATTATTACCACACTCATCCACATCTGTAATGAAGTAGCTAGTGATTTTTCAGCAAGGGAACATGAATCTGATGGAATATGATATAGGGAGAATCAAATATACAGATCGCTTCTGATGCATCAAATATTTATTTACTAAGAAAAGTTGAAGAAGATACAGAAGATCCAAGGACTTTTTTTGTTCCTATTTATTCTTCATTTTGTCCTTAGATTAAAATAAACAAAAGATGCTTTGTGCAAATTCCAGATGCTTTTTCCTCTAAGATACTTTAATTTGTCTTATAAGATTGTTTTAAACAGTGTTTGGTTAAAAATTCTTCCTTCATGTATTCCACAGATTATTAAACTCAAGTCATATTTATATGCAGTGTACACACATCATAAACTGACTTCAACAACAGTATAATGCAAATTCTATAGTGTATGTGTGCCTATATGATGGAAAGGCTGAGACAGAGTTGAACAAAACCAAACTAGAGCATCACAACATAGATATTTATAAGTGCACATGGACTAAGTGCAGAGAACATGGGAGCAAGGATATTCTGGTGACAAACATTTACAGCAACTCTTACTGAAGTTTCCTTAAGAAGAAACAAACTCACAAATGTTGTTTAGGGATCAGGAGCAGCAGCCACATTCCTTAATCACCTATCCACTTTCTTTCTCAGAACAGTCTGCCTGATGTAGGACTCATGAAAACAGAAATACGTAAAAGTGAAGTTGCGGTCATTAGTTCTTCATTAAAAGATTCTAAAAGTCAAATAATAAAAAAGAGGGTTTGACATTTTGTAAATGATTATATGGGAGATACTCAAAACTATCCACACAGCTTTGGTTAACAGAGGTGACCACACACTATAGTTGTTTTCTGAATAGTATCTGCTTGAAATTGTTCTTCTCTTGCTGTCTCCCTGGCTTCTCATTCCTTCTTTTCAGCTCTCTTTTCTGCTGTTATGTCCCACTCAGATGGGTTCTGTGACATTTACTTTAATACAAATATACTCTTTTGAGCTACAAAATATAAATACTTAAATATAAATTCTAGGCTCTGAATCAAAGTGTGGATATAGTTTCCTACTCCATAATGAAACATAGATTTTTAAAAGGTCCTTGCAGGAAAGTAGGGGGACCCCTAAAGCTGTATCATGGAAAATAATAATTTTAAAAAATTAAGCGAACAAAGAAGATAGCAAAAAAGTGCCCACCAAGACCACCATGGTTATGAAGACCAACTAGCTGACATAAAGTGTGCTAGCTTTCATAATATCTGAGTATATCTTTTAACCAAGTACCCAGTATGGAACTCATGGCACTGGATGTTTTAATTGGCTACATTTCTCCTCTGCAAAACAGAATGAAATGTTAATCTTATTTTCCAGACATTGGTAGCACTGTTTGGCATTTTGCTAATAAAGCCACAAAGCCCATAGCCTTTGATCCTAGCTTTCCAATAGGTTCTCCAAACCATTCTACCCTAATTACTGTAGCTTGGAAACATCGCTTCCCACTCCATACAAGTTTTCCTGAGCAGTCAGTGATTTGTTGGGAAGAATAATGCCAGTGTTGCACTCCTTGAACTTTCATGTGGTGAGATCGCACTTAAATCAGCTCAGCCTGATGTCAAGCCTTTAAAGGATGGTCTGCTATTTCCAATTCTAGAGAGCATTTTAAGTAGAAATGACTCATGTGCAGAAATAATTATCCTGTCTGCTCACCTGTTGATCACATCTGGATGGAGCTCTGAGTGAGAGGGAATGAAACAGAATGAGATGCCAGCACCCCAAAGTCAGCCTGTTAAATATGACCATATCCTTATTGTTAAAATCCTTATTAATGCATAAATGCTCATCAGAATGGCAAAAAAAACCCCATTGAATTATCTGATCACTGACAGAATGCCTTCACATTAACTGTCATTTCCCCCCAGCACAAGAGTAGCATTAGGCTCTTTTTCTTGACCTTCCTCCTTGAATACTAAGTGACCATTTAGGTTCAATGAATCAGAATGAAAAATTTTCATTTATTTTTCTTTTTTCCTTTTTTGAGGAGAGCCTCATTACTGGTATCATTTTGAATAAACAGGAGTAGAAATGGTGAATACATCGAATTTTTAGTCTGAGAGGTATAGAGATGCATTAGAAGGGAAAAGGAAATGCATGCTCAAAGGAAAGAGAAGAAGAGACATTCTCACAAGGAAGGGAGACACAGGGGGACATTTGGCAAAACAATGGCAAAAAAAGTCAGTAATTAACAGTGGGGAAACACCATCATATGCAATCAATAGTTCCTTGAGAACATGTGTTTAAGAGAAGGAATTATAATTAGGCGATCGTTTAGTGTCTTGGAAAAGTTTCACATACAGCATCTTATTTTTTTTTCCAGAAAAACGCTGACAATTATATTATGCATAAGTTCATACTGGATTTTAAAGGGAATAAGATGTGCAATCCAAATCATAAAGCAAGGGAGGGAGGAACAGATTTGCTCTGTCTACTACTGCACACTAGCTCAGAGTAAGAAGCTGGTCTAGAGACCAAATGACACCTGAATATTGCTGTGTAAGATAGTTAATGAGATAATTAGTAGTCTAATCATTCATTTAACACATATTTAACAGGAGTACTTTGAACCAGCAGATATGAAGTTTAAAAAAAGTTCAGGTAACAGCAATGAATATTATAAGAAAACATTCCTGGGAGTTACAAAAGTGAACAATGGCTGTTAAATTTAACTTCTAGGCTTCAGTCGTACAGCAGCAGGAAGAGAAGATGAATAGCTATAAGGATGTGAATAGCTGAAGAGACAGTGATATGTTCTATTAGTAAAGGATCTGCATTAAAAAATGAAACAAAACCCAATTTGAAGTACTCCGACATGTTGTAGACATGAATAGGCGAGGGCCAAACCACAGCATAAGGATTTATCAGTGAGTCATGTTTCTTCTGTGTTGGTTTCATTCTGACCCCAGGAAACCGGGGACTTATTCTGCAATCTCACACATTGAAAAGATTGGGCCTGGAGCGATAGCGTAATGTCTAAAATCCTCACCTTGCACGTGCCAAGATCCCATATGAGTGATGGTTCCTGTTGTGGCTGCTCCACTTTCCATCCAGCTTCCTGCCTGTGGCTGGGGAAGGAGTAGAAGAGGTCCCCAAAGCCTTGGGACCCTGTACCCATGTGGGAGACATGGAAGAAGCTCCTGGCTTCAGATTGGCTCAAGCATATAAAAGATCTTTCTGTCTCTCCTTCTCTCTGTAAATCTTACTTTCAATAAAAATAAATAAGTAAATAAATCTTAAAAAAAGGAAGTGATCAAGGCCGTTCTCAAAATTTATATTGCTAGAACAGAAGCTTATCAATTCAGACCTGAAAAAAAGCCCAAAAGCTGATTCTCCCTTGACCTTATATATTGTTCTGGGTCATTAGATCATATGGTAAGGACCACAGAGTTTGAAGACAAAAATTACTGATTTGGTCATTCAATTGATTAAAATTTAATATTTTATTGGTTAGGAGACCAAGCGTCATTTATCCATCATACGTGGGCTAACAAATACTGAATGGTGAAAACAAACTAAGCTATCCAAATCAGAATTAACAAATATTTAGGTCAATATTTCAAGCTAATTTTAATTAAATAATACTTACATAAAGACATACAAATAAAGCATTATGTTCAGTCATGCAAAGGAGTTAAAGATATGTATCCTAACAGTGACAATCTTTAATTCTAATAAAGCAGGTGAAATAATAAGTACACAGATAAGAATCTACGTAAAGCAAAATAATTCAGTTATTAACAGGATCATGTAAACTAGCATTTGTTTAAATTTTCCTTCTGCAAATTTTCTCAAAGCAAAAATAGAATAGCAAATATAAAAAGAAAATTGTAATTCTCAGCTGTCTTTTGAGGCACACATAACCTTTTGAATCCAAAAATTTTTTTAATGATTGTCAAGGGTAATGATCAATTAGCAGCTATACAGAAGAAAATAGACAATGAATGGTGTACAGGGTGAATAGTGAAATTTCAAATACTTTCTGAGTAAATACATTTTAGTCTTCATTAAAGGTCTATTTAGCTTTTATTGGAAAGGCAGATCTTACAGAGAAGATAGACAGAGAGAGGCCTTCCTTTGCTGGTTCACTCACCAAGGGCCATATATGAGCTGATCTGAAGCCACGGGTACCAGGAACTTCCTCTAGGCCTCCCACATAGATGTAGGGTCCTAAGAACTTGGGCCACCTTCTTCTGTTGTACCAGGCCATAATCTGGGAGCCACATCAGTAGTGGAATAGCGGGAATACAAATGGGCTCCATACGGGTTGCTGGCCCCAAAAGGCAGGGCCTGTCCCTTGTTAGATTCCTGTGCATCACATTGCCACAAGCTTAGTAGGTTCAAGCAAAACACACACTGCCATTATCTCAGAGACTTTAGGCTCCTGTGCTAAGGCTTCCACTCCGGGCACCAAAAACTTCTAATCATATTTTCAGCAAGGTTTATTTTCATTTGCAAGTTTTGGGACAAGGATCTGCTTTTGAGCTCATTCATGTTGCTGTTAAGATTCCATCTCTTCCAGGTTGTGACTGAAGGCTGAGGGGTTTTGTTTTCTTCGTTGTTAGAAGGAGGTGCCCTTAGATCCTAGGGTACCTCTATGTTCATAGGGTACCTTTACAGTTCATAGAGGCCACCCGAAGTTCATGTCACAAACACTTCCTCAATAAAAGTCCTGTTGCATCAATTCAACAAGAGGACGTCTTCATTCCAATATGCTGAGAACAAGTCCTTTATACCACAAGCTCCATAGTAAAGCATTTTATCAGCTGTTTTCAAAAGACAATTAAATTATCTCTAAGCAAGTCTCAGGTCTCAACCACACACAAATGAATGAGGCTATATTAAAATAGAAAAAACAGCAATAAGCAAATAATGGGGTGTAATAGAAAAACAGCAATAAGCAAATAATTGACTGTCACTCTAGAGGCTCCAAGTCCCATCCCTAAAGTCATAGTTTATCCCTGGTTTGCAAGTATAACAGAGAGCTGTTATAAGTAGAACTAAACTCTAGAAAAAAAATCAAATATAAATTTAATAAAACCTACCAGGCTGGAGTTTAAGAATCCATTTGGTTAATTTTTGAGTTTAAGAACCCATTTGGTTATTATAGTATCATAAAGAGAAGCTTATGAGTTAAAAAATATTTTAAAATATGCAAGATTACCTTAACAACCTTTCCAAATCTCAAAGAAGGAACCTTGTGCAAACAATTCTTTCAGTGAAATTTAGAGGAAAGTGAGTGTTGAAAGCATCAGTAATTGAATATTCACAGGTTCTGTTCCCTACTCTTTCTTTAGTTAAGTTGTGACCATGTGACTTATTCGGCTCAGCAATCTGTGAGTGGAACTTGTTTACTCACATGCCATTCCAGACTAAACAGTTTGAAGTCAACGCGCTTTTTTGAAGATCTTCAAAATAATGTTGAAAAGGAAAGCTTTATTTTCAGTCACTGCAGATACAAGCAAGGAAACAGGAAAGGTAATGGAAAGAATAACTATTTCAATTGTGAATTCATGGACTGTGGACAGCAGTTAATTAAGATGTTTCCCATTAAGACTAGAAAAAGCCTACAAATGAAAAAATGCAGCAAAAAAAGATTCTCTGCAGTAAAACAATGGATTCTGAACAAGAAAATGGATTTAATCTAATCAAAATTAAGGGTTTTTTTTTCATAGTTTTTGGATAAAAAGGACAAGACCATTTATCTGGTTCAGTTGTTAAGATGCCACTGAGATCCTTTCAGAGAGTTTTGGTACTCTTTAATGTATTTTGAGATAATTGCATTAAAAGCTTTATTTACTTTCATTAGAAAGACAGATTTATAGAAAGAGAAGACAGAAAGATCTTCCATCCACTGGTTTACTCCCCAAATGGCCGCAATGGTAACAGCTGAGCCAATCCTAAGCCGGGAGCCAGGAACTTCTGTGTCTCCCACGTGGGTGCAGGGTCCCAAAGCTTTGGGCTGTCCTCTATTGCCTCCCCAGGCTGCAAGCAGGGAGCTGGATGGGAAGTGGAGCAGCTGGGACATGAAACAGTGTTGACACAGGATGTTGGTAAATGGGGGTGGAGAATTAGCCAGTTGAGCTATCCTGCTGGCCCCATAACTCACCATTTGTTAAATAATTATGAAGCTGCAGGTATTATGACAATATGTCTCATGTACAAACAGGAAGACCAAACAAATATAATGTAAATACTAGCATTAGATCCAAAGTAATTTAAGGACCAAGGATATAAACAGTGTATATAATAAATGAAGAAAAGATAAATAATTATTTAAATGACATTGTGAAAGTTGAATAATTATCAGGATGTAGTCATGTTTAGATATTCCATTTTTCATCAAGATTATTTTCTGATGGGCTAAGGAATCAAATAAATATTGTCAAAAAAAAGACAATAAAGCAGTAAATTTCTAGTGTTGAATCAAAACCCATATCTAAAACTAAACATTCAGGAGCCAATGAATTGGATATACTTCACTAATCTAAAAAATACATGCTTTAAAATAAAGAGAGTAAAATCAAAACAAAACAAAAATAACATCATTAAAAAACACAAGTATATTTTCAATCTGTATTTCCCAAAATAGAAAATGATAGTCATAATTAAAATAAGAATGTGAGTTAGAGAGCTCAGAAAAAAAAAAGAATGTAAAAACTTATCTTAAAAAATTATTCAAGTAATGGCAATTCCAGTTGCTAAGGCCATAAAATCTGACATTGCAATTGACCTCTGCTTTCCTGCTATACCGTATGTTCAATCCTTCAGGAAGTCCTGACTGTGTATCTTACTAGTACCATACTGACCAGAGCTGCCATCATCTGTTCCGAAAGGGACTGCTAGGTTTGACCTACTCTTAATAGCAACTAGAGAAACATATTAAAAAATGTCTCACATATCCCTCCTTATTTAGTCCAAGTATCCAGTGGTTTCCTCTTTCATCCAGAATGGAAGTTGAAGTTGCTCAAAAGTTTTCTGCAAAGCTCTCACATTCTGAGTTCGCATGAACTCTCAGACACACATTACTCTTCCCCTTTCAACATCTGCTGCAACCATATTAAATTCAAAATATCATGCTTTCTCATCTCAAGAATGCTATTACCCCCTGGAGTTCAGCTTCTCCAGATATCTATGCAACCAATTTCATTATATTTGTTTTCATCATTGTGTCACCTTAACAAGTTATTATTTCCTTACACCTTCCTCTATTTTGTTTCTTCATCACAATTATCATCAGCTAAGTATAATTTACAATGTGTATGTAAATCATATGATTTTATCTGTCCTCTTCAGCTTCATATTCCCACCAACAAGAATAATGGATTTGCCAAAAATATTTTTACAAGTAAACTTAGTTCTACTGCTAATTTCATAGATCCCAATGAGATATTGCTTTCCACAAAACAATTTGGCAAAAAGCAAAAGCTTGGTAACACATTCTGGCAAAACATTTTCCTAGCATATGGAAGATCTCTGTTTATCTCAGTCTATTATCTTTCAAATAAATACAACTTTTAGAAGATGATGTCTTTGAATCATTGTATAAACAACAGCAAATTTTACAAAGTTGTGTATTAAATTATTCTCAAGAAAGGTGAAGCTGAGAGGGACTGACTCCTCAACCTCATTTTGAATACTAGAACAAGCAAATGGATGTTCTCAGGAATTCCAACTTTGTTAACCTTTGAGAATAATTTGTATAAAATCAATATGCAAGTGGGTGAAGTTAACCATATGGGGAAACACCCACCTAAGTAATTATTTCCTAGGAACGGGTGGTCTTCATCAAAAGAGAGGGTGTCATTTCTGTCAAACTGTTACTACATTAGCATGTTGAAATTATAAGACAAGGCTATTTGTAAACTAAAGGAAAAGATGGCTGCTGAAGGTGGATGATTTATCAGAGACATAAAAAAGCTAGAGTCAGATAGAGAAGCCAGCACAGCTCCCACGGTGGGTGGTCAATGAGTAATGATCATTAACATGATGGCCTGTTCTGCATATATACCCACTGTGGAGATGAATGGGACAGACTGTGTCAGCTTGATGTCCACTGAAATTATCTAACATCATCTTCCTATTTTTATTACAAATAATCTTGTAATTATAATCAGTTGCAGCTTTCATAATAAATCACAAGACTAGACCTGTTTAACCATTCCATTCTATGTAATGATTATATTTTTCACAAAATTTGTGCATGTGCATTTTGTTCTGTTAGGATTATATTTAATGTGAGTATATATGACTTTAGTGATGTTAGGAATCCTGGAAAATGGTAGGATCTCATAAAAATGAACACTAAATTCAGAAGCAATTTCCTATTATCAATATATTGTCTGGATGACCAATCAGTAACATTCCTTATGTCACATTATTATACTGTTCATAATGAAAAGCAAAAAAATTGACTAGAGGAAATAGGTGGGAAGAAAGAGGTGACTGAATTATCTCCAAGGGTATCCTAGCTTTTTAAATGTTACTATGATAAAAATGCAAAAAATTTTTTTTTCTTTATTTCCTGGGATAATTAGTCAATGAGATATGTTAATTAAAAAAAGAATAATTGCATATTTCTTAAATGCAATATTACCACAGAACATGTTGGTAATGAACTGCCAAGAAGCAAACTACCAAAGGAAAATAGTTCTCTTCTTTATGAAGAAACAGTTGAAATCCCTCCTTCTCGATTGCGTGCACATGAAAATAGTGTGCACTTTCACACTTGCCCCCATGTCTCCTGCTGTTACTGACCGCTATCTCATTGGGATAAAACAAATCCCTCACAGTATCACATGTTTCAAAGTAGGGCTGTGATGACTAATAGGCTTCTTTTAAGTATGCGAGTATGGGGTTGGAAAACTCAAAAGAGCATAGTTCTGCAAATTCCAAATTCCAATTATCTAGATGATTTTTCTTTAGTGGTTTTCTTTATAGTTCTGTTAAAATATTTTAAACTATTGCTCATGAGGAGTGTTTTTCTTTTTGCCTCATATGAAAAACTTACAAGGGATTTAAGTGTTTGTTCACTGCTATAGCAATGATAGAAAAGCAGGAGTTTCTACTATGTCCCCTAAAGCATATCCTTATGCGCCAATTGCTTCTCCCTCATTCCGAAGTATGACTACTGAGTATTTTATCTCCTTTACTTCTGTAACTCTGATGCTACATACCCATTCTTGCACAATCATGTGCTTTCCTAGGCCACAAGCAGGGAGCTGGATGGAAAGCGAAGCAGCCAGGGCACAAACCAATGACCGCAAACGGCCCCAGCACATGCAAGACAAGGATTTAGCCCTTGAACCATCGCACTGGGCCCAGAAATGCTTTATTCAAATATAAATGTAAATAAAAGCATGTTGATAAGATCAAATCTGAGTCTCCAAATCTCAATGCATTTAAAGACATTCAAATCCTTTGTTGCTGAAAAAGCACCAAAAATCCTTAGATCATTAGAAAACCAACTTCTCACGTTCAGTCTGAAGTGCTGCCAAGCCTTCTCCTATAAACTCATGTTTGAGTGATCTGCGGGCTTCTATAGGTGTTAGGAACATTTTTCAATGACTGGTTTCTAGCAACAGGTGACCAGATACTCTGTCTGGTATTGATCACGAGTCCCTCAACCTTCTCTCACATTTTCAGAATTTTTTTTATTGGCAATGAGAAGTTAGCATGTAACTTAAAATGTGGAGGAAGGCCTAAAGGACTTTGGAATGTGCAGAATAGATGGACTGCCTTTGCACACTCCGCACCACATTCTTGTCATTGAATCTGTTGGTAAAAGTTAACTGTTCCCAACACCACTGTGTCACATTTAAATATCTGATCTATCTATCTACTGTTGTAGAATAGCAAAGTCATTGTGAATCTGCATTTCTTCATTTTCTTCCTAAAATTGTAAGCCAACTGGTTCATTAGCTTTAAAGTATAAATCAATTTTCCCACTTAGAACCCAATTTTACTAAGCACTAAAGAATTCTGTGTATTTAGGTGTATTATAAGTTATTCATTTATTTTATCAGCTGTTAAAATTCATTCTAAAAGCTGAATTGTCTTCACATAAATTTGTAGTATAATGTAATTTTACAAGCTCTTCATTATTCTTCTTTCTAGATTTTTCCCAAACGTACTAACATATTTATTTTGCCACTTGAAATTAAAATTATTTTTGCAAGTAATCAAATATTTAACATTTCCTGACATTACAGTTAATTGACATATCATTGGATTTATAGATTTATGACTTTTACAGCCCATTCTCTTTGGTTTTTTTTCCCCTGTGCATAACCTTTTTGCTTATTTTGTTGTTGTTTGTGTCTCCCACATGGGCAGGTACATTGGTTTGCCCCCAAAAGGTCCTCCTCTAACTCTCTTGGTCTTACCCTCCTCTTGCAGCCACAAAATTGGTGGAAGACCCCCAGAAGTCACTCCTCACCTTCTCCCTGACAGTCCTCCCTCCGACACATCTCCAGATCCACTGTCGTGACCAATCCACAGGCCCCCAATGCCCACAAGTACGTAGGCCCCCCAATGCCCTCAAGGTATGCCAGCCAGCCTGGGGCCCTCCCCACCTACCCAGGGCCCACTCACACTCATGCATGGGTCTCTAGACCCATGCCGGTGTCTACCCTCCACATATTCTCAGAAAAAGGAACAGAAAATGGATAGGAACCCATGCTGGCACACTGGTATAGTTAACCAGGCCCAGGATGCCCACCAGCTATTAGCTGCTTTTCTCCCAGCAATGCAATGCTTGTCTAGGTACAGTGCAACTAAGGCAGTTATGTGTATACAGCTGGGGGGTTGGTGACTTTTCTAAGAAGTCTTTACCAATGCAGAATACTTGTGATGCTTTTCTTCCTTAGTTTGACGCATTCTGGGTGAGGCCTTTGATCCATTTAAAGCTGATGTTTGTATAAGGTGGCAGGTCGGGATGGAGGAGGGGGGACGGCATTTTTTTTTTTTTACTCCTTCAGTCTTCTATCCAATTGTCCTAACAGTGTTTGTTGAAGAGACCAACTTTTCAACTTACTTTATAATTACAGGCTAAATGCTCATCTAAAGAAAGAGCATTACAAGTGAAAAATAAACAGCCCACCTTCCATAGGAGTACAGCTATGAGTTACAGACAAAAGCCATTTCACAAATGTTAGTTTAACTTGAACTACATTTTTTGTACTTTCTGTATTAGTTACAACCAAACATAAGATATGGGATTGGAGGGCCCGGCGTGGTGGCGCAAGTGGTTAAGGTCCTCGCCTTGAACGCCCGGGATCCCATATGGGCCCCGGTTCTAATCCCAGCAGCCCCGCTTCCCTTCCAGCTCCCTGCCTGTGGCCCGGGAAAGCAGTCGAGGACAGCCCAGGGCTTTGGGACCCTGCACCCACGTGGGAGACCCGGAAGAGGCTCCTGGCTTCGGATCGGCATAGCATCGGCCGTTGCGCTCACTTGGGGAGTGAATCATCGGATGGAAGATCTTCCTCTCTGTCTCTCCTCTGTGTATATCCGCCTTTCCAATAAAAAAAAAATAATAAAAATAAATTAAAAAAAAAAAGATATGGGGTTGGGGATGTCTGTCTTATTTCACTAAGCATAATAGCTCCAGTTGCATCAATTTTGTTGCAAAAGATGACATTTCATTCTTTTTATGGCTAAGTAGTACACTATGCTCTATCTGGTTCTCAGTTGACAGATATATGGCTTAACATTTATTTCTTTCAAGTGTGTTTAAGTGATAATTTTAAGAAATTACTGGATGAAGAAATGCTATGGGAAGACCATCTTAAATCATACCTATTTTCTTTTGGAGTTTAGTATATATTAGCACTGCTATTTTGAAATTATATTCTCAAAATCTTCAATCGGTTTTTAAAAATTTTTATATGTATATATTTTTAAATTAGAAAATCAGATATAGAGAGGAGGCGAGAAAGAGAGGAAGATCATCGGTCCGATGATTACTCCCCAAGGAGCCACTTTGGCCGCAGCTGAGCTGATCCGAAGCCAGGAGCCAGGCGCTTGCAGGTCTCCCACGTGGGTAGAGGGTCCCAAGGCTTTGGGCCGTCCTCGACTGCTTTCCCAGGCCACAGGCAGGGAGCTGGATGGGAAGCTGAGAAGTGTGGCAGCCGGGATTAGAACCGGAACCCACGTGGGATCCTGGAGTGTGTTAGTGGAGGATTTTAGCTGCTAGCCTATCACGCAGGGTCCCTCAACAGTGTTGAAAGACATTTCAAAACTACATTGAAGGGAGACAGGGAAGAAGTGAAATAGGAAACCTCAGTGCTTTCTGTGACCATTCAGACTAGGAAATCAGGATGTGTTTGGAGCTGCTTTTGAATAAATGTCATTTCCATCTTAAGAAGAAAAGCAATGCTTTTTCTACATTAAAAAACATGTGATTTTTTAATTCTGTGGTTTTTTGGCTAATGAATGACAACCATTGAGCTACTAAGACATTAAAAAAAAACATTTAATTTAATTACTGTAATTCTCTGGAAAGCTGGTGAAAATAGGATCTGAAATGTTTCCTTGCTTAATTTTCTTTCCAAAAAATATTATTAAATTCATCTTCCCAGACCTTCTGCCACTGCTAACACATACCAACATTCAGTTCAGAGACTGGGCAAACAAAATGAAAAACACTGGTCAAACTAAAAAGAAGTTTCTGAGGCCCAGCCCGTCTGTGCAACAGCTAAATCCTTGCCTTGCAAGCACTGGGATGGAGAGCCGGATCAGGTCCCAGCTGCTCCATTTCCCATCCAGCTCCCTGTTTATGGCCTGGGATGGCAGAGAGGATAGCACAAATCCATGGGATCTTGCACCCATGTGGGAGACCTGCAAGAAGCTCTGCGCTCCTAGCTTCAGAGTGGCTCAGCTCCATCCATTGTGGCCACATGGAAGTGAAGCAGGGGATGGGGAATCTTTCTGTTTCCCTGTCTGTCTTCTCTGTCAATCTAATCTCCCCTTCCCACAAAAATAAATAAATCTTTAAAAAGGTAAAGAGAAGTTTCTATGGCTCTAACTCTAATTAAATAATCTTGCCTTTGGTATTTCATTTATGCAAAAAGATCTGTTTTCATCTAAGTGCTTATTCTAGTGGCATTGTTTCTTTTAATCTTTTATTTATTATTATTATTATTATTTTACGATACAGTTCCATAGGCACCTGTTTTTTAAACATAAATATCAAGTGACATTAGGTGGAGACTCTTGATAGCATTAAGTGGCAAGAAATTAAAAAAAATTTTTTTTAATTGGTTAGTTCAGAGGCTAGAACCTTGAGAGTAAAACATGAATACAAGAAGATTTTCAATAAGAAGATGGAGTCTTACAAGCATTTAGCAAACGAGGAAGTTGGCAGCATGGTAAATGATGGCTCCAATAAATGAGTTCTGCTATGTGTGGGTGGGGGGAAGCAATATCTGAGAGTTCATATTAAAGTACGGCAGTTCCAATACAATTTGGCTTATGTGCTTGGCAAGATACCCAAGACTCTAAAAACGCGAAGAGAACACTGAAAGCCATCCAAAACTTCAATTCATTAAAAAAATAAAAAAAAAAAACTACTTGATCTGCAAAGAATAAATGGTATATTCAGAAGTTAATTTTTGTTATATTTGGCATCTGTTCTTCTCTCAAGAAATAAGTCTACATAATTTCGTGATAAATGTAATATGCCAGTGCAAAGAGGAAATAGCACATTCCAATGAATTTTAAAAACCAGAGAAAAAATTCACCTTAGATATAAACAGAAAGATCGACCCTGCGTTCACATCTACATTTCTCCATTTGTTTTTTCCATTGCAAAGGCTTCAGCACAGTGTTGGTTTCCCTGTGCAGCTCTGCACTGATTGTCACTTGGGGTAGATAGTTGCATCTTGCCATCATCCTTTCAGCCACTAACTGAAAGCTTTCTGTCCTGCCGGTGACATGTAAATGACAACTAACTCTGTTAAGACAGTTCACCCCAGTTCATTCAACTCCGAAGAGGCTTTTTGATTATAAATCTTCGTATATGTCATTCTTTTTTTTTTTTTTTTGGCCTATCTTCCCGATCCTATCAAAAATTCTTAAATTTCCTGGTTTTTTTTCTGAAAACAAATTCCTAGAACAACACACATTTGTCTGGAATTTCCATAGTTTAAATCATAGTGCGTGGAACATGCGTGGTACATCACTGAGGTTTTGGACTGACAGCTCGTCTGCTAAGCAGTACTCATGGGGCAGGACTCTGATGATTCAATACTGTGACACCATCCATTCTTTTTTCCCTGAGGAAGTCTTTCATGTCATACATGATACAGCTTTCTCCTGAATTACAAAAATTGTATCTCTGAAGGTGATCTTTTAAATTTTGCTTTTCTTGTTATTGAGAAGAAGCATAAATGAGGATGGAAGAATGTATTTTCTATTCATATTATGAAAATCCATCATTTATCCTTAGATATAGCCTTTAGGCAAACTATTTTTCCCCAAATGAACATTCAACCTATAATGTTTTTCTTTTAATTCATCAGAGGATCTTTTTAGCTAATGAACAGAAAAGTTTCAGCAAAAATGCATAAGTTATTTCTGATTCTTCAGATACTGCAAAACTCACTTTGTAGTGGGAGAAAACAGAATTGAGGTCTTAAATGCTGTGGTAAAACTGGATTTTTAATTATAGAAATATTAATCTTTAATGACAGTCTTTTGGTGCTGATCTTTTAAAGTATGAAACATTTTCAAACACCTAGGAAAAATTTGAATATTTTGTCAGCAAATCCCTTGGCTTTTCAAGGGAATAATTTTTCTGTGACTAACTGGAAGCATAAAATGTCATTATTAGTATGAATCAATGCTTAATGATGATTATTTTGAAAAATTTTCTAGGCTAAGTCATTACAATAAAAGTAGAGAGCGTGAAGAAGCGAGGATGAAAAGTAGTCAGGAGGAAAGAAAGGAGATAAGGAGAAAACTTTCTGTAGGACAAATCTTTTCATAAACTTTTTATATCCCAAAAACACGTGGGACATATTTATGTTCTTCATATACACTGAACTTTTCTAGAAAAAAGAAATGAATTGTTTTGCCTAAGTTGATTTTAGACATGCTCACATTACCTGTTTTTTTTCTTTATTTTTCCAGATTGTTATTCTAACTCACCCCTAAAAGCCCACGATGGTCAGGATTGGACTAAGCCAAGGCCAAGGACCAGGACCAAGGACCAGGAACGCAGTTTGGTTCTCCCGTGTGAGAATGGTATTTCACCATTTCAGATATTTCAGCCTTTACCTACTATTTCCCGGAGTGCACAGCAGCTGGGAACTGAAATCATAGCAGAGCCAGAACTTGAACTTAGAGACTGTGGTTGGAATACATGCATCCCACGTGGTGTTGGCTATGGCATCAGTGTCCCAACCAAACACTCTTCATGGTTTCACAGGTTGTTAGCTAGTTCGTTATCCACCTCCATGTGTCTCATACTGAGAAATACAGCAATTTCTATACTTAGATTAGTTCTACAGATAGTCCTTTCAAATAAGTTTTACTATGGTAACCAAATCAGACATCTCACCCAACTTTTAAAAGACTTCACTTAGTTCAGGAAAAGTAGAGGACTAAACGGAATTGCAGAGTCCTGTAAATATGGTGAACTGTTCAAGATTATTAAACTCACAATTAACTGCAATAAAAGGGCCGAATCAAAAGATTTTTTCATTTTAAATCACACATTGAGATTTGAAGATTTAAAGGGAGAGATTATACTTGGATGTCTATAAATATTTTCTGTTGTATATTTTAAAGTTTTTTTTTTCAGTATGATGCTTCTAACTAGCTTCCTTCTAGTTATTTGAGTAAAAGAAAAAAATCTTGGAATGATCCACATCTCCTTTCCATTTGTTGCCATTTACCTCCAAACCATAAACTAATTTCTTGGGCATCAGTTTAAAAACAAACCTAGAGGGCCCGGCGTGGTGGCACAGTGGTTAAAGGTCCTCGCCTTGCACGCCCCAGGATCCCATATGGGCGCCGGTTCTAATCCCTGCAGCCCCGCTTCCCATCCAGCTCCCTGCCTGTGGCCTGGGAAAGCAGTCGAGGACTGCCCAAAGCTTTGGGACCCTGCACCCGTGTGGGAGACCCGGAAGAGGCTCCTGGCTTCGGATTGGCATAGTATCGGCCGTTGCGCTCACTTGGGGAGTGAATCATCGGATGGAAGATCTTCCTCTCTGTCTCTCCTCTCTGTATATCCGCCTTTCCAATAAAATAATAATAATAATAAACCCTAGAATCTTTTTTTAAAGATTTATTTTTATTTTATAAAAATAATAATAAAATAATAATAAAAATAAATCTTAAAAAAAGAAAGGTGAAGTTAGGGAGGGAGAGATAGAGTCATCATGTACTAACTGGCTCTGCCAGAAGAAGTCAGGAGTCAGGAACGTCATCTGTGTCTCCATAAGGGTACAGCGATCCAAACACGTGAGCCATCTTCTTCTTCCCCAGGTGCGTTGCAAGGAGCTGGAAAGGATGTGGAGCAGCTGGAACTCGAGCCACTTTGCATATACATGTGTCGGAAAGCCGCTAAGTGGATCTTATTTCATCTATCAATTAATCATTTGGTATCCAGTCATGTATAAATTTGACCACTATAACTTCTCTTTCATCTTCCAAGTTGTTGGTGAAAACTGACAGTTTTATACTTGTTCTTGAGACATTTCCCTTGAAGTTGCTATAAGCTTCTTAATCCACACCCTGAGTAGTTTGTTATCAGTGATATGCACTGCTGTGTCAAAATAAAGTTTTAGAGTATCATGAAACATTTCATGAAATAGATGAAAATAGGGCTTAATTCTATAATTATCATTGTACAATTTCTAAATCTGTCACCTCTGAAAATACATTTAGTTTGAATAAAACGCACACTTCATACATCATAATCAGATAACACCATTTCTTTCCTTTTCTAAATTCTGATCAACAATTTTAGGACAGAGTGAAACCATCATGAAAAGGAACTCATCATTGCAAAGAAATAAATTAATCCACAATAAGCAACTTTTAAAATAAACATTTTTTAAAAGCCTGAATTTTGTTAATGTTTTTATATTTTAAAATAAATTGTTGGGGTGGATATTTGTTTCAGTCATTAACACCCAACTAGGGATACCAAGGGACTGAATCAGATTGCTTGGTTTGGAGTCTGCAGTCTGCTCCGAGCGAAGCTCCTGCTTGTGCACCTCCTGGCAGACGGCAGTTATGGCTCAAGTTCATTGTGCTGGAGACCGGGATGAGGCTTCAGACTCCTGAAGAAGAATTAAAAAATGTGCCCACTTGCGTTCAATAAGCACTTCTGATTCTTTTATTGTGAGAGAAACAGTTTGCTGTAAACTCTACAGCTTTCCTAAAATTATAGGCACATTGGATTTTTTGCTTTTTAGGATTTTATTTATTTATCTGAAAATTAGTTACAGTTAGAAAAAGTAATACAGAAAAAGAGATATTCACATCTCTCTCTTCATCTTATTCTGTCAATATTTGTCAGATTTGAGTGACATGTATTATGTAGAGGCCTGCCATTGCACTTAGGATGGATGGAAGCGCTTCTCTTCGGCTTTTGAATTTTGTGCTCAGCAGTTTATTTTTCATGATTACTGGAGTGTAAAGTACAAAGAGACAATCTATCAGACTACTGCATAAACAATGGGAATCTTCCACTCTTGGTCTCACCTCTCTAGATACACTCTAGATACGCAGTGGGAGCAGAAGAGGTTAACTCATAAGATGTTGAATCATGAAGTCCAAACACCCACAGCAATCTTGAATAAAGAGAACAAAGCAGGAAACATCATACTCTCTGACTTCCACATGTGTCAAGAGCTATAACAATAAAAATGTGATGTGTTCAGGTAACAGAGCACACATAACAATGAAACATAATAAAGAGACTGGAAACAAACCCGTGTATCTTCATGAACTGATCTCTGGGAACAAGTACCAGAAAAGGACAGCTTCTCAACAAGGTGAACTGGGGACACTGGGTACCCACAGGCAGAAGACTGAAACTAGACCTAATCTCACCCTCTGAATGGAACATTAACTGTAAGACCTGGAAAGATGAAAGATTTCAAGAGAATGTCAGAGTAATGCTTCAGAAAATTGGAGTTGACAAAAAATATTTTGAATAAAATTTAATAAGTACAGGAACAAAAATAAAAATCAACTTATTAAATTTTGATCATATTAAATTAAGTGGCTTCTGCAGAGGAAACAATTAATAAAGAGAAGGGACATCCTAAAAAAAGGCATAAAATCTTTTCAGCCAATTCATCCAACAAAATATCAATATCTAGAATATATGAAAAGCTCAAATAGCAGCAACAACAAATCATTATCTGACTTTGTTTGAAGATTTATTTATTTTATTGGAAAGGCAGATACATAGAAGAAGATGGCAGAGAGAGAGAAAGAGAGAGAGAAGAGAGAGAGAGATATTTTCCATCAACTGGTTAACACCCCAAGTGACTATAACTGCCGGAGCTGAGATGATGTGAAGCCAGGAGCAAGTAGCCTCTTCCGGGTCTCCCACACGGGTGCAGGGTCCCAAGGCTTTGGGCCATCCTCCACTGCTTTCCCAGGCCTCAAGCATAGATGTGAAGTGGAACAGCCGGGACACGAATTGTCACCCATACAAGATTTCAGCACATTCAAGGAAAGGATTTAGCCTCTAGGCTATCATGCTGGGCCCCAAAATGACAGCAATGACAGATATTTTGCAGAGTAGTTAAAATACTGTTTGGGAGTCCTGAATTTCGTTTTGGAACGGCTGTGTTAAAGTATCATCTGTGCTTCCAATTGCAGCTTGCTACCAACTTGTTCCTTGTAAAATTTATTTCCTGTCACCCCTGCAGGGTACCTAGATTGATTTGCTGGCTCCCAGTTTCAGCCTGGCCAAACCGCAAGCTCTGCAGGCTCTTGGGGAATGAACAAGTAGATATGAGTTGCTTTCGATCTCTCTGTCTGTCTCTCTCACTGTCTCTGTCTTTTTCTCCTTCTCAAATACACGAAATAAACAAGAATTAAAGAAATAACAAAAACGCAAAGTAGACCTAAATTGGTCCATTGCTCAAAGGAGCATTTATATATGGCCAACTAGTAATTAAAAAAAAAAAAGCTTAACATGGTCCATTAGTGAAACGTAAATCAACATTGCACTCTAACATAAAGGGCTATTTTCAAAAGGAAGACAAATGTTGGCAAGAATATAAAGAAGAAACATTATGCACTGATAGGGAAAATGAAACTTATTACAGCCACTATGGAAAACAGCGCCACCTTATGAGCCAAAAATCACTCTGGCATGCTTCCAAAGGAAATAAAATGAGTATGTCAAACAGATATCACGGTCCCCAGTTACTACAGTACCATTTACAACAGCCAAGACACAGAATGGAGACAACCCAAGTGTACACCAGCTGATGAAGTGATAAAGAAAAGTTAGACATCCATTGTTTTTCTGAAGATGGGCAAAGCCATAACCAAAAAATTGAGAAACAATCTATAGAATATGCCTTTTATAGTAACAGTATAAAAAATATAGACATTTGACATGATGAATTCTAAGAATATTAGTATTTAAGATTTTACCTTACAGTAACTAATTTTTTTGACTAGGTGCTTGATTCTTCATACACGGGATATGAAAATGTTGAGCCAAGAAAGCAGGATGGTTTACAATTGTGCTGAAGAATCACACATTCTGGAGGATTTTACTCACTCTGATTCAATTATTTTAGAACATGCAGGGAGAAAGATCCAACAATATGCTGATAGTTTTCGTATCATATTGGTAAGAAAAGTGATTTGGGGATTCTTAGTTTTACTTCACCAAAACTGCAAAAACATTTTTCTTTCATTTGAAAATGTATTCTTTTTTCACTTTTTTATTTATGTGAGGGAATAAATTTCATGTATTTTGTATATACAGTTTTTTTTAAAGATTTATTTTTATTATTTTTTTTATGGAAAGGCGGATATACAGAGAGGAGAGACAGAGAGGAAGATCTTCCGTCCGATGATTCACTCCCCAAGTGAGCCGCAACGGGCCGATGCTATGCCGATCCGAAGCCAGGAGCCTCTTTCAGGCCTCCCACACGGGTGCAGGTTCCCAAAGCTTTGGGCCGTCCTCGACTGCTTTCCCGGGCCACAGGCAGGGAGCTGGAAGGGAAGCGGGGCTGCCGGGATTAGAACCGGCGCCCATATGGGATCCTGGGATGTGCAAGGCGAGGACCTTTAACCACTTGTGCCACCACGCCGGGCCCTGTATATACAGTTTTAACAACAGTTCTCACTGTACCCTCGGTCACGCACTCACTCCTGTTCGCCCTTCTTTCTTATTAATATTGAAGTTGTCACTTGGCATTTTTTTTTTAAGATTTACTTTAGCTTTTATTTGAAATGAAGAGTTACAGAGAGAAGAAAAAGATGGCATGTCCATCTACTGATGCACTCTCCAAATGGCTGCAATAGCCTGAATTATTCCTGTCCAAACTGAGGAGCCAGGAGACCCCAGTGAGTCCCCACGTGGGCCCAGGGACCCCAGGATTAGGGGGCTCCTCTGCTGCCTTCTCAGTCCATTAGCAGGGAGCTGTACTCTAAGCGAAGTCCCCAGAACTCAAACAGGCACCCCATTGAGGATGTGGGTGTTACAAGTGAACAAGTTTAGACAGTGCCATGGCCTAGCACTTCCCTCTTCCTTCTCTTCTTATTTTCCTTTTGATTTTTATAATTACATACTTTCAATATTCCTTATAATCATGATATTATAAAGAAACCCTCCTCCAAATAAAGACTTCAACAAGCAGTAAGTAGAAAACCACTCTTTCTCAGGAGGCTATAAGCAATAATTAAATTTCAAACTGTCAGTGTCATTCTTCTACATTACATTTTTGAGGGTTCAGCATATTAGTCACCACTAACCTAGGAAGCACGCACTCTATATTTTGGGGACTTGCTTCTTTACTAAGCCTAATGGTCTCCAATTACATCCATTTCATTGCAGAACACAGGGTTTTACTCTTTTCGTGACTGAGTAATATTCCATCTTGCATTCAGGCCACAATTTCTTTATCCAGTTATCAGATGATGAATATCTGAATTGCTTTCATATTTTAGCTATTTTGTGATGAGCTGTTGTAAATATGTGGACAAAGATGTCTCTGAGAAGAATGAATGCTTCTTGAAAAGAAAAAAAGCAAACTACAATTGACACGGACTGCATGATGCTATTGGTGAATAAATATCTTCCTCAAACAATAAAGAAAAACTCCAGGAGAATTTTCATTAATGTTCACATCCAATAGAATCTCTGCCTAAAAGCTCTGGTCTTTCAAACTCGATTGCCTCACAATCAGATCTCTTTCTATGTTTAAAATGTGATATAGCCTCAGTCTCTAACATTTTTTTAAAATTTTTTTATTTTAAAGATTTATTTTTATTATTATTATTTTTTTTATTGGAAAGGCGGATATACAGAGAGGAGAGACAGAGAGGAAGATCTTCCATCCGATGATTCACTCCTCAAGTGAGTGCAACGGGCCGATACTATGCCGATCCGAAGCCAGGAGCCTCTTCTGGGTCTCCCACGCGGGTGCAGGTTCCCAAAGCTTTGGGCCGTCCTCGACTGCTTTCCCAGGCCACAGGCAGGGAGCTGGAAGGGAAGTGGGGCTGTTGGTATTAGAACCTTAGAATCTTTCAATTAAAAATTATATATTGAAACAAAGAAATGGATAATTCAGTGGTAAAACCTAAAGACATTTCAGATTCAAACTTTTTTGATTCAGCTTCAGATTCATACGTTGAGGAAGGGTGTCAAGATTGAACTGGACTGGTAGAGTCTCAGCACAGTGGACTTTAGCTTTTATTTTATATTTGAAATTCTAGTCACTCTATCAACATTAGTAAAGAACTGTCTCTAATAGTCTCCATTTGGATAACGTCTGAAACCAATGATACCAGATATAAAATCCTTTATGGATACTGAATAATGGGTAAAAGAACCATGTTGAATAATAATATCTTCCTTCCTTTTTTTCCTGAGACTATATATTTCCACCATTGAAAATTTCGTTTTTACTTGGAATTTATCTCAGTTTGTATTTCTTTTTTCCTTTCAGCCAGGCTATGCCATAAGTTTACACTTATTTTAATGGAAAAGTCCATCTACTTCCTAAAAGTCAATTTATGAGCAAGCAAATTTTTTCAGAATCTGGTTCTAGGTGGGGAACTGTTTATATTTAAATGTCGTGGTTTGGTGACGTGCTGTTTTCTTTTTAGCAGTGATTACATATTCTAGCACTGATTTCCATTGCTTATGAAAGGCACCACACAGATAATCCACTTTGATAGTTCTATGGATTTAATTTTTAAAAAGTGTCCATTTTTGTCTTAAAAACAGAAACAATAGTAACAATACTAAAGTATCCATACTACATACTAAATAGTGCCATGTCCATGGGATTAGATATTGCATAGACACCTGCCTGGTCCAATCCAGACGCACCTCTGAGGGGCATCCATGAAAGTTTGATTTGGAAATATCAAAACTTGTGTATTTATTTCATTTAAGGATGAATCAAAATGGAAATCAACAAAAGGAAAAATAATACACAAGTCAACATAAAAGTCAGTCAGTATGAAGACATGAATCTGGTCTCGTAAGTTCTTGCACACTGCATCCTGCTTGGTTTCAGCTTATGTGCATTGAAACTTTATGTCATACACTGAAACTCACATGGTACTTAGTTTTCTAACATGTAAGCCTCTTTTCCATTTCCTTCCTGAAACAAAAATCAGTTAAAAATTAATATATTGGGGCCCAATGCAGTAGCTTGGCTGCTATAGTCCTTGCCTTGCACATGCCAGGATCCTATATGGGTGCTGGTTCTAATCCCGGCAGTCCCACTTCCCACCCAGTTCCCTGCTTGTGGCCTGAGGAAACAGCTGAAGATGGCCCAAAGCCGGGCCCGGCGCAGTGGCGCAAGTGGTTAAAGGTCCTCGCCTTGCATGCCCGGGATCCCATATGGGCGCCGGTTCTAATCCCGGCAGCCCCACTTCCCTTCCAGCTCCCTGCCTGTGGCCTGGGAAAGCAGTCGAGGACAGCCCAAAGCTTTGGGAACCTGCACCCTGTGGGAGACCCGGAAGAGGCTCCTGGCTTCGGATCGGCATAGTATCGGCCCGTTGCGCTCACTTGGGGAGTGAATCATCGGACGGAAGATCTTCCTCTCTGTCTCTCCTCTCTGTATATCCGCCTTTCCAATGAAAAAATAATAAAAATAAATCTTAAAAAAAAAAAAAGATGGCCCAAAGCCTTGGGACCCTGCACCCATGTGGGAGAGCCGGAAGAGGCTCCTGGCTCCTGACTTCAGGTCGATGCAGCTCTGGCCATTGTGGCCCTTCGGGTGTGAATCAACAAAAGGAAGATCTTCCTCTCTGTCTCTTCTTCTATATATCTGACTTTGCAATAAAAATAAACAAATCTTTAAAAAAATATCTTTTGATCTCAGTGGGCAAAATAGTCGGTCATTTGAAGGGTGTTATTAAGCACCCTTAGTTCATGTGTGAAATGGCTTTGATTAGTTCTCACATTTAGAGAGACATTTACATAGGCTCATCTTAATAAGCAGTAACTTCAGAAGGCTCCGCATTATAAAACAGGAAGGCCATTATGTTGCGTGTAGAGGACAAGTACTCTAAGTTCATTTTCTGGTTGATCTTTCTGGTTTGGAGGAAAGAACAGCAAGACCAGTCAAACCTGGTTGCTATGCATCTTTTTTGCCATTAAAAATAAGCTTTCTCTCATAGAAGTTAATTTTTCTTGTTTTTTTTTTCAAGTTTGGGACAAACTCCAGCTTGCTTTCTTCTCCCTCCAAAGGTTGAGTTATGCCTTTCAGGCTTATTGAACTAGAAAAATTTAATTTTTAAAAATTCATTAAGGCATCCCTTTATATTGCTTTGCCATTCACAAAATGGTTCAAATCCAAAATTTGCTCCATCTTTAATTTTATCAGTGTGTATTCCAGCTTCTAAGGATAAAATAATTTTAGATAACCAAAAGGGAAATTATCATAAATATGTATTTATTATCCCCAAGAAAAACATTGATGTTGGCACTCTTTGAAAGCCATGTCACACATAACAGTAATAGTCAATTGCAAATTACACATGTTTTAATGCCAACAGAAATTTGCTTTCTTAGTGTTCTCAGTTTTTTATCAAGGCAAAATCAGCTTTTACTATCTTGTAATATCACTAAATTATACATATATATGTATATATGCGTGCATGTATATACACATATACATATATATATACACAGATATATAAAAACAGATATACATGCACACACAGAGATAAACACCAGGAATATCATGGCTTCAAGAGCTTAAATCATAGGGACCTGTGTTCAGCCCACCAATTAGGATACCTGCCTCCAATGTCAGTACAACCGTGTTGGGGTCCGTGTCTCCTGACTCCTGCTTCTATCGGGATAACCGTGTTGGTGTCTGTCTCCTGACTCCAGCTTCTATCAGGGTAACCGTGTTGGTGTCTGTCTCCTGACTCCAGCTTCTATCAGGGTAACGGTGTTGGTGTCTGTCTCCTGACTCCAGCTTCTATCAGGGTAACGGTGTTGGTGTCTGTCTCCTGACTCCAGCTTCTATCAGGGTAACCGTGTTGGTGTCTGTCTCCTGACTCCAGCTTCTATCAGGGTAACGGTGTTGGTGTCTGTCTCCTGACTCCAGCTTCTATCAGGGTAACGGTGTTGGTGTCTGTCTCCTGACTCCAGCTTCTATCAGGGTAACCGTGTTGGTGTCTGTCTCCTGACTCCAGCTTCTATCGGGATAACCGTGTTGGTGTCTGTCTCCTGACTCCAGCTTCCCAGTAATGTAGACCTTGGAAGGCAGCAGTGCTTTTCACGCGACACTCTCCTGCCATCCTCTTGGGAGTCTTGAATCCTTGCATCCTGCTGTGGGCCCAGACACTCCTTTTTACTAAGGATACTCAGGGAGTGCTTTCTGAATATTATGCCTCTTGCCCTCTCAACTAAGTAAATAAAAAAAAAAAATAAAGATGTTTTGGATACACACGAAAGAAAAATACTCTAGGGCCTGGCGCATGGCCTAGTGGCTAAAGTCCTCGCCTTGAATGCACCGGGATCCCATATGGGCCCCGGTTCTAATCCTGGCAGCCCCACTTCCCATCCAGCTCTCTGCTTGTGGCCTGGGAAAGCAGTCGAGGACGGCCCAGAGCTTTGGGACCCTGCACCCGTGTGGGAGACCTGGAGGAGGTTCCTGGATCCTGGCTTCGGATCGGCATAGCATCATCCGTTGAGGTCACTTGGGGAGTGAATCATTGGACGGAAGATCTTCCTCTCTGTCTCTCCTCCTCTCTGTATATACCTAACTTTGTAATTAAAGTAAATAAATCTTAAAAAAAAGAATAATACTCTAAATTACATTTCAATGCAATTGAATGTAATTTTAATACAATTAGATGCAAAAACAGAGTTATAAGAAAACCATTTATAATTCCATATGATTTCACTAGGAATTTCTCCAACTTAAGCAACTTGAACTTTTAGTTTAAGGGAATATGCATTTTAAACTATTTGCACTGTAACAACATTTAATGTACCCATGTAAACAATGTATACTTGACGTACAATTTTCACACATATTCAAGGAAAACTATAAAATGAAACAGCATACTTGACATGTAATTTTCACACATATTCAAGGGAAGCTACAAAACCAAACAGCAAAATTATATTTAGACTTTAGAAAATGATTTAGAATATCCAAACACTGTGTTATTATCAGCGTGCTCACTTTGTGAAGATAAAATCACTTTCCCTTTTCAGGGCTTTTCAAGCATTGATTGCTTGTCATTGATTAATTATCGTTTAATGGGAGTGCACAGCTCTTCATTTTTTATGATGCCATAATAATTCAAGCAGCATGGACATGACTGTGGGGTATCAAAGGGAATAAAATAAGCCACATGCCCCAACAGGAAATGGACAGTACAGAGTGAAGGAGTTTCAACCTGTGAAAAAATACATTAGACTTTCTAGTTTCCTCTGTGATTGTGAACACAGGATATAAAATTACTGTAGAAAATTATAAAATGGAAATAATATATCTTGATTTGTGTGATTTCTCAGTCTTGTCTGACCTTGCCAAAATCTTAAATCTATATACTTATTAAAACCTTCCTTCATGCACCCATTGAACAGACTGTATCCACCTAGAAAGTGTGTGATGAATTTTGAGAAACAGATAAAGCTGAGAAACCACCATTAAAATGAAGATATGCGATGCTTTTATCAACTCTAAAAGCTTCCTTTTGTCCTTTGCATCCTTTTTCACCCTCCACCCATGTCATAGATCGCTGATGGTCTGTTCTCTATCACTATTTTATAAATTTTATATGATTAATTATTCAATGTTGCCTCTTTGGTGTCAATTCATTAAGCATAGTGACTTTGAGATTCATCAATGTTGTGTGTTTATCACTAGATTGTTAATTTCTCTGATGCATACTTTGACATTTTATGTTTTCATTTCTGTTGTATAATAAAACAAAAGCTTGAAAGTGTCTACTTTTGACATTCTTTCACATTTCTAGTTTTAATAAATGATTCATTCACAATGACCAGGACACACAGGATTCTAGGGCTGTTAAAAATAACCATTAATTTTTGTGTTTAAACAGAGTTATACAGAAATGTCTGATTCAGATGTCCGGATTCACCACATATCACAGCAGAAGCTTTACTACAGTAATTCACTTTTAAAGTCTGCTGATTCACTTATTGGAAAGACAGAGGAAGAGACACATGGAAAGCTCAAACATGCATTAGACTCTGCAAATGCCTGGAACAGCCAGACGTGGGCCAGGCTGAAGCCAGGAGCCAGGGATACCATTCAGGTCTCCCACAGTGGTGGCAGAGTTCCAGGTGCTTGCCTCATCTCCTGCTGCCTTCCTAGTGGCAGTAGCAGGAAGCTGGATTGGAAGCAGGGTAGCTGCAGTTCCCACCAACACTCCAGTCTGGGATGCCTCTCAAACTAACAACCAAGCATATTATAAAATACGGAAGGAAGCACTTCTCTAAAATAAATGCGATTCAGAATTTTGCACGTAGCACTGCTCTCTCTGCACACCATTTTGGTGTTCTCTCTATGGGAACAGTCACAGAAAATATTTCATATCTTGGGTTTCATAGCAGTGAAGAGATGCATTGTGAGTCCTAATTTTCATCTCTGTATCATCTTTTTTTCTCATTTGCAACAAGAAGGTAAATATAAAAGGCTTTATGTTATATGAAGGCATGGAAATATAACATGAAATGGTCTAATATGCACTTTCAACACATGCATGTTTGTAAAATTTCTACACAAAACAATTCCAAAATTCTTTTTGCTACTAATAATAGAAGTCATACCTTGATTTAATTATTGATTTGGTAAGAGTAGCAAACAAGCTAATAAATATCCCAAACCTTCATCTTGAGTAGTAAAGTCCTATAAATACCCCTCAAATAAAACTCTTCTTCAGTATGAAGTTTAAGAAGCATCATTTTTTTAATTCTTTTTTTTTTTTTTTGCATAACACCTAACTCTGGCATGATGAATGAATAAAATGCAAACTCTCAGGGCACTTCAGAATTAGTGTTTATATGATATTCTCAACTTTTCATTCAAAATCTGAATTTCTTTGAGAGAATCTGTTTCCACATGCTTGTTTCACTTTATTGTGAGACTCCACCTACAGTGCTGAGAGTAGGAGCCTGAGAATATACCACGAACCGGGGCCAGTCTCATTGTAACATTCAACAACTTTACAACTCCCACTTCTGACCCTCTACCCACGCATAGTTCAGTGGTGAAGAATGTTAAATGAAAATTGTCAGTGTTGTTTACAGGCAGTACACATTAAGACCCATCTTTTAAAATTGGTTCTATGTTCAAAGTCCATAAAAATACACAATTATTTGACTTTCCAGTCTTCACAAAACCTCACTTACCAACATTTGAATTTCAGCACACAAACATTTTATACCTGAGATTGAAGCTGTATATTCTATATATTCTTGCAAGACATCCTAGCAATACCTTTGCATCATATGTTTCTTTCAATGGCAACAGATACAGTTTGGCTGTATTTTATTAACAACTGCATTTAACCTTTAAAGCAGTGTGTTGCTTTCAAACTGATATTAGTCATTCTTCATGTTTCCTCCACAAATTCAAAAATTTCCTCTACTTGTTTTGAAGTTAGAGTCCAGGTTTCTATGGTAGCGTAATTTGATAATCTCCTGGGAAAAGGGAAACTTTAAACCAGGTAAAAACAAATTCAGTCTTGAGGTAGAAGTGGTATTAGAATCAGAAAGAGTATAAAATTTGTAGCCAAAATAGATGGTTTTAAAGTTCAGCTCCACTTGGTATTGAGGGGTCAGGGATAGTTACTGACTTTGTACTTTGTTGCTTTCATTGGGTAAAATCCATTTGATAGAAGAATCTACAGCATGCAATTAAAAAAAAACCAGAAATGATACTTATACATCATGCTTAATACATGGTTGTAATTTTTCTGATGAAATACTAATTTTTAAGTCTTTTAGAGAATTCATGCTTTGAGATTTTCTTGTTCTTGACAAGTGGTACAATTAGCACAGAGTACTGAGAATTAGTCAATGAGCTTATTATTGTCTGAGCTTTTTTCCCCCAAAATAGAGATGTTACTGTCACCCAGGTAAAGTCAAACATTTTATTTTCCTGTTGCTTATGCAATATTTCATAATGAGAAAATTATGTGGGTTATGATTCATATATTAAATGTTAAATGCGTTTTAGATAGCATTTGACATATGATTTAAAAATACTAAGCTTCAAGAAATGAAAGAAAATAAAATATGCCATTCATTGCTAAATGCATAGTCTCCTGGGTAAGTAGCTTTAGTGGAAAACTATGAAAGTTTAAAATGCACTATCCAGGTTAATTTTGAGGTTGTGATATTGTTCTCTCATTATCTCACATGTGATAATTCGTTCTGGAAGAAGCATTCGACTGCAGCCATCTTGGAATAGCCTGTTCCCTCACTTTGTCCAGACACACCAAGTGGATGCCAGTGCATCATCGTGTATTGCATTTGTCAATCTCCATATTGCATATAATATTATTATGATACCAGAATAATAAGAATGCTATTGAATACTTTCTTTACTAGTGAGTTTTATTCTTTTGTGTTTTTACATTATCAGTTACTTCCTTAGCTTGCAGAACTCCCTTTAGCATGTCTTCTAAGACTCGCGCAAACATGATCAATTTTATCTGTTTCAGCTTGTCCAAGAAAGTTTACAATTCTCTTTTATTTCTGATTGAGCTTTCCAAATCAAGAATTTTTGATGCACAGCTCTTTTTTAACTGCAGAACTTTGAATATGTCATTCCATATGCTGCCATCCTTCAAGATATTTGCTGAGGGGCTCGGTGCCATACCCTAGTGGCTAAAATCCTTGCCTTGAATATGCTGAGATCCTATATAGATGCTGGTTCTAGTCCTGGTGGCTCCACTTCCCATCCAGCTCCCTGCTTGTGGCCTGGGAAAGTAGTCGAGGACGGCCCAAAGCCTTGGGACTCTGCATTTGTGTGAGAGATCTGGAAGAGGCTCTGAGCTCCTGGCTTCAGATCGACTCAGCTCCAGCCATTGCAGCCACTTGGGGAGTGAACTAGCAGACAGAAGACCTTCCTCTCTGTCTCTCCTCTCTGTATATCTGACTTTGTAATAAAAATAAATTAATTAATTTTTAAAAAAGACATTTGCTGAGAATGCCATTATTAGCCTGAGGTAGTTGCAAACGAACTGGCCCCTCCCTGATCTTCTCAACGGGAACTTTCAGATATTCTCACATTTTAGGCCCAGTGAAAAACATTTTTTTTATGCTGAATAAAGTTTTAAAATACTATGTTGTATAAAGCAAACGAATGTCAGAAGTGTTTCAAAGTGATGTCAACCATAAAATTACATTTTCAAATTTATTTTCCCTATAGTAGTTCATGTTTACATGACATTGGGATGACCCATTTAGACTATAATAAGAAAGGGCTTCATTAAAATAAGATTTACATCTGCCAATCATTTTATGAAGTAATACACATCAACTGTTTGCAATGTGTTTTCTAAGCGCTGAGTGGCGAGTTGAGATATCTGAAAACCATGTATTAATCTACAAGTCATCATGCCTGGTTTTCAGACAATTTGCGGATTTCAAGTTTATTTTTTAAGGCCGAGAGAAACAGCATCATTTCCAATAGAAATAATCAAAGAGAACGGCCACACACTCTACCAAACCACATCTCTCTTGTTAGGGAGTCATATCCAAATTGTGAATTGCTTTTCATTCTCTCGTCAGCTCAAGCTTTCTCTCCCTGTGTACCTCCCCAGTCCAAAATCTCTAGTTCTCTTACCCATCTTATTGCATTTACTGGACTTTCTATTTCCTTATTTGTTTGCTTATTTCCTCTCAATCACAGAAATAAAATTCCCATGAGAACTAAAACTGTCTTCACTGCTGTATTGAACATCAGAACAAGTCAGCATCTTGTATTTGACAGATATTCCATAAATATCTATTCATTGAATGAAAAAAAAAATAATCCTACTACAGCAAAAATTAGTCCACCACATCTTTCTTATTAAAGTTGCTTTACTTAATTTCTTATTAAAGTTGCTTTACTTAAGTTCTTAAAAAGTTTTTTTTTTAATGTGTAGAAGACAGAGAGACACAGACACATAGAATAGACAGCTCTTTCTTCTGCTGGTTCACCCAGCATCTGCCCACAAACGGTGGCTTTAAGTTAGAGAACTCAACCTGATGTAGGATGCAACTATTGGAACCAACACCTATAGGCCCCCATTGCACATGAACAGACAGCTGAAAAACTGAATGCAACCAGTAGACAAAGCTAACGGCTTTGATATAGGATGGGACAAGCAAAGTGTACTTTAGCCACTAAGCTAAATAATTACTCCTAAGCTTATCTCTACACTTGATCTTAACCAAAAAGCCAAGAAGTGATCTAAATGTTTCTAATATAAAATAATCACAGTGTGTTTCAGCTATGATTTTTTTGGAAAGAATAGTATGTACTGATAATAAATAATAATAGTATACTCTCTGTGGAAAAATGTAGAAAATGCACAAATGTGTACAACAATTTTAATTGCTCGTTATTCTTAAGAAGTACCAAGGAATTCACCTCACCAAAAACATAGGAGATCTCTTTGAGGAAAACTACAGTAAGCTTAAGAAAGAAATTGAGGAAGACATCAAAAGATGGAGAAACATCCTATGCTCCTGGATAGGCAAAATCAATATCGTCAAGATGTCCATACTACCAAAAGCAATATACACATTCAACGCAATCCCAAGCAAAGTACCCAAAACATTCTTCATAGAACTCGAAAAAAATGATACAAAGATTCATCTGGAAACACAAAAATCCACGAATAGCCAGAAACATCCTGAAGAATAGACAGTTAACAGGGGGAATCACAGTTCCAGACCAATGTGCATGCTACAGAGCAGTGGTCATCAAAACAGCTTGGTATTGGCACAGAGATAGAGAGGAGGACCAATGCAGCAGAATAGAAACAACAGATGGAAACCCACACAGATACAACCAAATAATCTTTGACAAAAAAACAGACAACAACCCATACAAATGGGGATGTCTCTTCAATAAATGCTGTTGGGACAACTGGCTGATAGCCTGCAAAAACCAGAAGATAGGCCGGCATCTCTCACCATACACTAAGATCAAATCTAAATGGATAAAAGACCTAAACCTACACCCAGAAACCTTTAAACTTTTGGAAGAAAATGTAGGAAACACTCTGCAAGAGCTAGGTGTAGGCCCTGACTTTTTAAATAGAACACCAAAAGCAATAGCTTTGCATTTATATGAAGCATAAAATCCAATCGTTTAAAAAAATCCAGAATTGCATTATAAGCTGGCATTTAGATCCTATTTCACAACTACTTCATTACCCAAACTCCTACCACATGTTCATTACCCAAACACATTATTATGGAATTTCACATCTCATCTGACTCTGCTCTTATAATGATGTGATTACAGTAAGAAGAAAACAGATTTTGACATATATACACATTTGTATAAATGGCAAGATTCTCTGCATTTACAAGTAGATTTCATAAAATTATGTCAACCAATATACTGTGGACAGCTGGACTGGGTACATAAGCTGGATACCATTGGTATGGAAAATCATTTATTCATTCTTTGTTGATGTGCAAATAGATTACACTTAGTCTATTATTTCCTCATTGAATGAATTTTTATGTATGTCTGAAATAAGCCAATGTTCCCAATCATCTTACTTGTTGCCTTGGTCTATACAAAGGTTTTATTTATACATTGTTACTATATATCTGTTTTGACCATTGTGGGTTTGAAATTACTTTTTCCTCATTATCACAAGGTCATTATAACCAAGTCATACATTCTACAACTGCTCCTAAATTTTAAACATCTAATGCTAAGTTTCAAAATGTATATTGATAAGGCAATGTGGCTGTAAGATATTCACTTTAAATATATGTACCCATATGAAACCTGTAACATATGATTTTGGTGTTTTTAAAAAAAATTTCAAATAATATTACTGAAATTGATTTGAACTATAATGATAGGAGGCTAATTACTAATGTGATTATACTTCAAGTGTTTTGCATAAAATAATTTTCTTAAAATGGCTTGCTTTTAAGTAACAGCATAAGAACCGTGTCTTTTTAAGTATTTGAGTAAATATTACTCAATATTAACCACTTTTTCATCAACTGGGCTTGATAAATAGCTCAAAATTCAAGACAGATGGGACGTTTCTGTTGAAACTGCAATCCTATTTTTCTGAAGAAGTGAAAACTAGTAACTTGAAGGTGAGTTTTGATCAAATAAGAGGGGTTATTATTTTCCATCAATAAGGTTATTTTTCCCCCATTGTACAAAATTAAAGATTTTCTTTTGCCTAATGCCTGTGCTCTTAGTCTTAACTGTTGATTTATTTTGTTCATTAAGTCCTTTCCTACAAGGTTCTAAATAGTTGCTACTTTTAGATGCAATATAATACATAATTTCTATTCAAATGTACTGGTTGATTCTAAGTACTAGGCATTTTTTGACTCAATAGAATTTGTAATCACAACTATTCATTCAGGAATGAAACTATTCTTCAGATTGAAATATTGATTAAAGTTCATTTTGACATTTAAGCCTGAAGTAAAAATTAAACTTTGTGAATAGTGCTGAACTAGAAATATATTCTTTGAGGGAACAGACAGGTAATGTTAATAGGCTGCAAACTGCTGAGGACTGAACAGCGGTACTGTTTTTTATTCTATCTTTATTTACTACCCTAGTAAATATATAGTTTTGCAATTTATCTGAATGTTATACCATCCAGAAAATCTTCAACTGTTCCCCAATCCTAAAAAAATATATATTGTTCCAAATGCATTGAATGGAATTTATTATCAATTCTATTTTTCATTACAACTGTTCTGTTAGAATTCTCTTCTATAGTATAGGTTTTCTTGAGAATGCTCCATGCAATTGACATATTACCAAATATATATTGCTATAACAAAAACTCCCTTGAGAAATTTCAACAAAATGCAACAATGGTTAACAAAAGCAGTGTAATTAACATGAGTCCTGATTCTACAGGTATATCTTAAGATGTAAAATTCTTAAATGTACATAACAGTCACCCATAATTAAATCTATGTATATCCTTATATCCTGGAATGACCACAGATGTCCTATCACAATTATCTTAGTAGGGAAAAAGCAGTATTTTTAATACATTAACGGAAGAGGATATAGAACAACTTTTTAAGATATTAGGTCATATACAGACACGTTCCTTTTTGAAGCACTTTCCTAAGACAAGAACTATCTTACAGTGAGAAGCTTGCTTGTAAGTTTACTCAGTTTTCAAAAAAGCATGTTTTTAAATAATACCCCTCTGCGGAATTCCTAGGAATTCACTTGGCTATCTCTTGAAAATCACTGTGAAAGTCTCTTCTGAGAGACACAACGGACGGAGCACATGTGAAACGCTCCCTTCCAAATGATCTACCTCTAAACTTGCATTTCCCATCCCTTCATCATCAGCAATCGCTCTGCAGAATACTTTCCCCATTTCATAATTATAGCTAAACTCCTGGAAAACTGTGACATTAAGGCTTTGCAACCCACAGGAACATCTAGCAGATCCACTCCAAAGCTCCTCGCACTTCTTGTCAGGGAGCTCTGCTTTCTGATTTAAAACAACCAGAGTCCATGTGCTGCAAGTTTCCAGCCAGAACCAAATTCACTAGCAATAGTAAGCAAAAGCATTCCACCATGTTTCTACATAATCACAATATATATAAAGTGTTCAAATTGCTCCTTCACCAGACACTACATATCCCAAGTCTAAGGATGCTATTCCATAAAACTTGTGATGTACATAGAAGATTCCAAGCCAGGACTCAGAACCTGTTCAATGTTTGATTTTTAACACGGTCTAATTTCCCATTTCTTTATCTATTGGGAGTTTTGTGAAGCCTTAGATGAACATTTTAATTAAAAGGCATCTTTTAATGAAGGAATGATAACATGATTTAAATTAATTGACTTTATTATTGATTTTTTCTCTAATTAAAGGAAAAAACATACACATGTCTACACTGACATATCAATTTAGAAGAAATATATACTCAGACTATTATTCCTTCAGGGAAATTCATGTTTCTAAATAAACATATAATTTTGTGAAATAAGAAGAGCTAGCATAGAATCCCAGTTTCCTACATATGTAAAAATGCAACTTTTTCTAATATAATTTTTTTTTTCCTTTTGCTACTGGAGAAGCTCCATTGTGTGTGTGTGTGTGTGTGTGTGTGTGTGTGTGTGTGTGTGTGTAGGAGAATCTCATAAAACAATTTATTTTTTACACATTAACAAAAGGAAAAAGTAAAAATGTTATTTAGATCTCTATTTAAAACTGTTAGCAATTCAGATTTTCCTATCTAGGGTTTCAGGTTTTTTCTTGTTTTCTCTGCAGTATTTACTAGCCTAAAGAGAAAGGGCATCTTCTATAACATAGATGTAGTTCACAGGCACAGTTCTTGATCTTAGCCTAAAGGCCGAGAAGCAATACAGTTCCTTAAAGATAATTCTATTTCCTTCCCTGCCTGCTTCCCTCAAGCTCCTCTCCTCTCCCTTTCTCCCTCCCTTCTATCTTCCTTCCTTCCTTTCCTTCCTCCCTTCCTTCATCTTTATTTTCTTTCATTTTTGCAATAATATAATTTCAATTAGTAATTACAGACTTAAAGCAACTCTAATCATGATGTTCAGCGAATATAAATGAAAAAGAAAGACCACTATTCCACAGGCAGACTGTAAACAGAAATCACAAAATGGCGATTTCATTATTATATGTTGTCTTTTGTTTTGTATTTAGCATCAATTGCTGTATATCAGAGAAAACATGAGAGGTGTCTTTCTGGGACCATGTTATTTCAGTAAGCATAATGGTCTAATTCTAATCAGTGTGTTTCTCTGTAATCCAGACAGTCAGTACTGAGGAAAACATAAGAATGCACATTTATTCTGGAAAAAAACAAGATAAGTGAACCTAATGATAGGATGATAAAAAAACCCAAAAGTTAATAACTTGAAGTATTATTAGAACATGAGTTTTGTTTAGCCCAATACTCTGTCTCAACTTCTATTTTTAATTCTCTCATATGATGGGTTTTTTGATAGAAACCTCATCCAAAGTTCTGTAGAGTAAATACATGCCTAAAGACACTTCTCATTGAAATTCCATTTGTAGAAAATAATCTGTACAATGACTAGCACATTGTAATTTAAAAGGAGAATGCAAACCTTTCCTACAGATGTTATTTTTTTCTGTTTGGAGTCCACACTTTGTCTAAATTAAGATCCTGGTTACCCCTCCAATGCTCCTGAACTTCAAACATCCTCCTATGTCTGCAGCATCCACCAATCACAGCAACAATGGATCTGTTGGATAAGTATCCAACAGTGGAAGTTGCTAAGCCTAACTTATTTACAATTTATAGCTTTAAGCTAGACAATAACAACATAGCTCAGTATCAGTGAATTATTGATGTTCTCTGTAGAAACACTGAGCAGAGTTGCTGGAAAGCCTTGAGCCATAACACAGAACAGAATGGTTCAGAAATGGGAAGTAGGCAGTGACAACCACAAACCCTCATATTTCAGCTTTGAATGGCATAAGAAGTGACTTCATGCCAACACTTCCAAAAAATACCATTTTGCAATTAGGTTTTTGTAGAGTGATGTATGCGTGAAGCACCTATTATGTGCCTAACTTGTTTTTATTTACATTTTTACTTACTTTTCTTAATTATTTAACAGGCATTCTACTCACGCAAATGTATGACACGGTTGCTTATTTTTGAGCTGTTGTATTAGAAATAAACACTCAAAGTGACCTATCCTCAAAACCTTTCAATCTTTACCACTTACCATATCTAATTCCTCATACACATGACACAAATATCGATTATGTTAGTTGAGGAATAGAAAGTGATTACAACCATTTCTGGGCAATTGAAGATTGCACCGTTACTGATACACCTAAGCCTGAGCAAATTCATGCTGAACTAGGCTGTCCCATTAGAAGTGAAGCTACGTTAATATTGTTGCTTTCATTTAAACATTTGTTCCTTCGTAGGAAGCTGTATCAATGAATGTGACCTCCTTCTCGATGGTCAAATAGCTGTAGGCCATGAATGGTTATTTCCTTCCTTGTTCTGAATTTATCATACACCACTAAACATATGACTGCAATTATCTTATCCTGAAAAGTCAACCTCATGACTCATGCGTGATAAATGAAGAACAGATAATTGCAATAGATACATAGGGTTATTCATAGAGATATGACGTATCACTTATGAAATGAATGTTTCAAAAGTTTTTTTCTAAGTATTTTATGTAGCTTCTGTTATTCATAAAAGTCATTTTATGGTTTCAATTTAATTTCTATTCCATTTGATCAATTTTAAAATGATAGAAAAATAGAGCTTAAAGAGCCATAATAGACTGGCATTCCTGTCATTTCCACAAGTGCTTCTCATTAATGATCTGTTAGAATTCTACTTGGCCTTTATAAAACCTAAGCATTAAAAAGAAAAACAAAATCGGCATGGTAAACCACAGGTGAGCAGAATGCAATTTAACAGTGTGTGTTCAGCTTTTATGTTCTTTGTAAGCTAGAATTGATTTCAGTAATTACCTCAATTTTCCAAAATCCCTGGCCTGTGGGCTATTTCTGCCTCCACAACATTTTTTTCTTTGTTTCTTTCTGTATTTTTGTGTATATGTGTATGTGTGTGTTCTTCAAACCTTGACTATAAAATGTCAGTAATCTGTACTCTACTGCAAATTGATGTTGCCTAGATACAGAAGTTTCTGCCCATAAGCATCATGTTTTTCTAGAATGTTCTCTTAAGAACAAAAGAAAGAAATGTGTCCCATTCTGCCCCTGAAAAGATCTCAGAAATATGCTTGCTTTTGAATGTGAGCACCACTCAGGCTCATTTATATACCATTACTTGATCAAATGTGTGAAAAATCCCTTTGAATCCAGAAGTGTGTAATGTCTCACTTCTGTAATATAACTGTAGGCAGGTCACCAGCTTTCAGATCACTGTTTCATTCCTCACCTCTTCCCCAAAGATCTTCATCTTTTGCTCATTTGACAAGAACTCTCCACTCCTCTAAGTCTCACTACCTTGAATCTCACAGAACCTTTTTGTGGCAATCCTTCTTGCCACCACTTTAGACTTTGGCTTTGTTTACATTTTGCAGTAGTGACATATTGTACTTCATGGATTCTTGTACAAGACACAGGGACTCACCATTTGCTGATTTCCCAAGCAAGTGAGCAGGAAGCTGGATCAGGATTAGCATCTGATTACTCCAATATGGGTTGCCAGTATTGCACGTAGTGGCTTAACCCACTGCTCCACAACACCAGCTCCATGTCTCAGTTTTCACATGTAGCTCTACATTCTATTTGCAAAAAAAAAAAAAAATTGTATTATAGTACTGTGTAGATTTTTTAAAAATAATTTTCTCTTAACTATTCACAATTAACCAAAATTGTGTTTAAGGAACTTTTTATCCCCACTCCAGTCCAGCGACATTTTCATGAATCAACAGATCATGTATCTAATGTTCTTGACTTTGTATCCAACCCTTTTGATCAATTAGTTTATCTTCTTTTTCCATAGTTTTCATGAAAAGGCAGAGTATGTCGATCTAGGATTGAATGTATCAGATGCAATAAGGGGTCTTTCTAATTATCTGGTACCCAAACTAATTGTTCTGAAATAGTGACCCAGCCTGTGACAGTCTGATAACTATAATGGTGGTGGTGGGAATGGACTATGGATCGAGTGGTTTGCCTATAAAATGCACACTTCCAGGGCTTTGGGGACTTGTTTACCACCTATAGGAATTAGTAACCCTGTTGGGTAGGAGTGTCAGTAACGCTCAAGCTGTCAAAATCTGAGAAAATGAAGTGTGAGGTTAATATAACAGTTTCTACATTTTAATTCTTTGTCATACCAAGATTGTCAGAGTTTAATCAATCTGGTAGACAAGCCAGACTCTTGATTATTTCATGTTAGCTTTCCCCCCAAAATTGAGTGACTTTTGGCATTATCTTGGAGTAATAATACTGATGTCTCAAATGCTTTTTGCCTACCAATTGGGGGAATGGGGAAATTAAAACATGTAGTTAGATTTTGAATAACATTACACTTTGCTCTGCGACCTAAAAAAATGCAAACAACCACCCTTCCCTCTATGATTTAGTAAAGAAATGGGCTAGTCTATCATTCACTTATGTCAAAGCCATAGACAGAGTCTTCAATGACTTTCCTCTCCTTAAAGATGAGGTGAATTGGTCAACGCTAATCAAACCAAATAAAAGTTTTTCCAAAGTGGCTTAAAACTTCAAGATTTTTTCCTTCATTCAGGCCCCTGAACTTTGTTGCCCAGTTTCAACCTAGTCAAAATCAATCAATGTGAGATTCAAGCCCCCTTTAAACATTACCCCCCAATCACTGTTGATAAAGTTTTTCTGATCAACCATCTGGAATAAATTATTTCTAGTTTTGTTCACTTCTCTAAGTAAAAACAAAACAAAACAAAAACAAAAAACAAAACTGCTTTCCCTGCTAACTTTTAAGATCTTACGTATCATGTGACCAGGGTCCATTTCCAAATGCAATGCTCTCTTTTCTGATGCATATTATCTATTGGCTAAATCCAATGGCAGGTCACTTCTTCCAGGTGTCCCACTTGGGTTGAAGGGCTCAAGCATTCAGGTCCTCCTCTAGTGCATCCCTGGGAGCATTAGCAGGGTGCTGAATCGGAATTGAAGCACGCATATGGAATGCAGCAACTTACATGCAATGCAGCACCACTGGCCCCAACTTTCTTTATTTTATGGGGCAATAGTGCTATACATCAAATTATTGAAGCACAAATACTAAGGTTCACATATAGAATTTCCAAATGCAAACAACCAGGTGGCAGGCTACGAGCACCAGATGTCCTCGTTCTGCATTGGAATTTTTATCGTAGCTTAGATGAAAATTTGAAATTTTCCACAGTGCAGTATGCTCAGAAAACTAATATCTTACACATGCAAAAACTAACTTAAAAGCAGAAAAATCTTCAAATAATGGGGTGCATTGGTTAGCAATTAAAATTGAATTTGTATTGACTTAAGTGAATGTTTTAAGTAGAGATATTCTATAAATTAAATCTATCTTAAATATTAACATAAGGAAATAAAGCTAACTGTAAGTTGAAAAAAATATTACTAGGAATTTCTTGTTATGTAGCTGGCTGCTTATTTGAAATTGGGTGTATGATACATACCAATTATGATACATAAAAGAGAATATTACCTTTATGGACTACACGAAAATTCTATCTGTTTAATCAAGATAAAAGCTTTCCTGTATTTAAAATATATTTCTATGAAAAGAGCTGGTCATAAGATTAACTTATAGAATCTCCTACAAAATAAGGTTTATAAAACAATATCTTTGATATAAATCACAACATAGTATTAAGGAATATCTGATAAGTTTGAAAATATCTGAAGATAACTAAAGTTTATCTACATTAATGTTTCTACAGGTGGCCTCAGAATACTTGTTTCTGGGAGGGACTGTCTATTGCAGAAAATTATATTGCTTTTAAAAATCTTCTTAAAAATGCAGAGGTAGTAAAGGCAGAACACGTGCCAAAAGTGAGAAAAGGAGACGGAAAGCACGTTTTGTGGGGAAGTAGGAGGGCGGGATCAGTGTTTTAAAAAGCAACCTCAGGTGGCATTAAATCCAAAGCAGGGAGGTTGCTAAAATATGATTGGTTTTAGTTTTTTTTTTTTTAAGAGTTGATGGTCCCTTTCTTGGAAAACAGTTTTGATAATCATAAATACTAAACTATGATTAGTTCCTATAAAATAATGAGATATTAAGATATAACATGTATAAAATACTTGCCAAATCATACTATATCATGCTATTTTAAAACACATAAAACAAAATGTCCACAGTGCCACAAATGTTTTTTTTTTTCTTTAAATCAGTATATATACCATTTTTTTCTTTCCAACTTACAATGTAATAATAATAAGCCCGGGGAATTGTATTTTCACTCTTCCTTACCTGTTTTAATTCACCTTCATTTCTTTTTCACAATTTGGTGTCATGTTATTTTTCTGCAAAACATTAGGTAACAAAGTAAAACATGTAATACGGTGGATGGATTTTTCTCTAAGACAACTTTTGGAGCAATTCAACTTTTTAAATTATCTACTTCTTTGTATGAGTAAAAGCTATACTAATTAATTTTAAGTGACAAAATAGAAACATAACGTACTTACACAACACATCCTTTTTGTTCATTAATTTTCTTTAGCAGTTTTTAAGTCTTTCTAGTCTTTAATCCATGACATTTATTAAAATTAAAACTCATTATTCCACACAGGAAAAGAAGCCTACTTGCACAACTCTGCTTGCTCCCTCTTACACCACATTCCTCTACAATAAGAATGTATGTTCTTATTCAAGTCTTGACTAAATTTGATCAACATTCTTTTCAGGACTTTTTGTATTTTGATTTTATGATTTCTGTTAGGATTACGCGGGGCTCTCAAAAAGTTCATGGAAAGTGTTGTGTCATTGACTGAACCAGCAGATAGAAATGTCCTCTCTCTCAGGTAAATAAATATTTGTCTTAGGGGGCTAATCTCCAGGATATACAAAGATCTACAGAACAACCAAAACACCAAAACAAACAAACCACTCAAGAAATGGGCACAGGAAATGGGCAGACGTTTCACAAAAGAACAAACCCAAATGGCAAACAAATATATGGAAAAATGCTCAAGTTCCCTGGCAATAAGGGAAATCCAAATGAAGACAACAATGAGGTACCACCTAATGCCAGCAAGGATGGCACACATACAAAAAACCACCAACAACACTTGCTGGCGAGGATGTGGAGAAAGGGGAGCCCTACTCCACTGCTGGTGGGATTGCAAACTTGTACAGCCTCTATGGAAATCAGTATGGAGGATACTCAAAAAACTGAAAATCAGCATACCATATGACCCAGCAATAGCACTCTTAGGAATATATCCAAAACACCTGTTTCATGAGAAGCCAACATGCACCCCTATATTTATAGCAGCACAATCAATAATTGCAAAGACTTGGAAGCAACCGAAATGCCCATCAACAGAAGACTGGATAAGAAAGCTATGGGTTCATCTACTCCATGGAATATTACTCAGCCATTAAAAAAAAAACCAAATGCAGATTTTTGTCGCCAAATGGGCCCGACTGGAATCCATTATGCTAAGAAAAATGAGTCAATCCCAAAAGGTTAAATACCACATGTTTGCCTTAATTTGAGATGAAAAGATGTCAATCTGGAAAATAGTACCTGTAAATTGTAATATTATTGCAATCTCTGACAGCCTGTCAGCAAAACCATGCTTCAACACGATAAACAGTTAAATACTAAAATGAAAATAGATACGAGACAGCTGAATAGTAATCTATAGCCATTATGAAGTGTGTAGAATCCGGTTTAATATAAACCAAAATTGAAATGTCTATGAAGAACCTGTATTTTCCTATTAACATATTAGTTAATCAATACCATGTCAATTAATGCCATAATGTTGTAAATTGTTGTTGATGTTATGTTGGGGCTTTTAATTGATTGAGACGATACTTTGCCGGCTTTACCTTCAGACCAGGGATGATCTCCCCAAGAAACCGTTGAACTTATCTGGACAATAAGATGCTGGACTTTATGCTTGGTAGATACTTGCAATGAAAGAATCTCAACTGAGTTTGAACTGTGGTAAGGCAGCAAGGTGGAGGAATTCACCATGGGGAGAGGGCTCGGGGAGGGGTGGGGGGAATCCCAGTGCCTTTAACATTGTGTCACATAATGCAATAAAATTAATTTTTTAAAAAAGTGTGTCTTCAAAATATATTATGGAAATGCTAAGCATGGATTTCATTGCTGCAAAAATAAATTTATGTTTTAATTCTTTCATTTTCACAAATAGTATCCTTGTACATCATAGAAAGAATTTACTATTTTGTCCTTTTATCTTCCTAGTAGTGTCAATCGGCAGTTTACTTCACTTTTTATTGCTTTAAGATTTATTTGTTTGTTTGTTTGTAATAAAAAGTGAACAAGACAATGAGAGAGAGAGAGAGAGAGAGCACAGCAAGTTTCCATCTTCACTCCTCACATACACAATATGCACAACAGCCAGGGATCAGCCACACAAATTTCAGGAAGCAGAAACTGCATCTGGTTTCCCACATGAGTGTCAGGGGATTGCCTTTAGCTGCTTTCATAGGCACATGAACAGAAGCTGGATCGGGAGCAGATCTCTCTTATATGTGGTGCCAGTAGTACACACACTGCTTAACACACTGCTCCACAACACCAGCCCCATGTTCCAGTTTTTAGATTAAGCTTTATAGTCTATCTGCAAACAATTTTGTATATTGTACGATGCAGAATTTTTAAAAAAGTTTTAAGTATGCATTGACCAATACTGTGTATAAAGAATAACTTTCTTTCCATTCCAGTGACATTTTCATGATTCAAATGATTACGTATCAAATGTTCTGAACTTTGCATCTAACCCTTTTGGCTAAATTTATCTAAATTCTTTTCAGTAGCACACTGCTGTTAGTTATTGTATTTTTCATATATATCTTGATGTATCACAGTAAAACTCCCACACATTGTTCCTGTTCACCAGCATCATGATGCCTAGCTTTGAGTTTTCATATTATTATGTATAAGTTTAGCAATCAGCTTGTTAAATTTCTTCTTAAATAATGCTGAGATGGCATTAAACTGAAACTGGAGATGAATTTGGTGGGAACTGACATCTGTTTATATTTAATTTCCCAAACAAGTATTCTTTTAGTTACCTAGATTGTTTATTATTTGTCTTATATGTTTTAGTTAACTGAGTTAGTTGAACACACAGTCTCATACATTGGTAAAGGAGCCCAAGCACTTGGGCAATCCTCCCACAACCACTAGCAGAGAGCGGAATTGGAAATGGAGTAGCCAAGACTAAAACCTGCACCTGTATGGGGTACCTGTACCTGTATGGGGTACCTGTACTTTAGAATGGTTTTACCCACTATGCCATGGCACCAGCCATAAAGACAAGAATATTTCATTTCCCCACTGTCTCTTTCTTTCAAACCTGCTCTTTCCTTTCTTTATTCTTACTTTTTGCAAAAACATAATTTCAGTCTACTCAAGAATCACAGTCTTAATCACCACTAACCATAATATTCTACATGTAAAATGTACAAAGGTCACAGTTTCATAGGAGTCAAAGAAAGTGCTAAAAATGGTGAATGAAATAATTTTTTTTTGCATCCCTATACTTTTTTTTGTTAACCATCACATATCAGAAAATACATGATCGTTGTCTTATTGGAATTGGCTTATTTCATTTAATCATAATACTCTCCAGGTGCATCCTTTTTGTTGCAAAAGCAAGAATTTCATTGTTTTTTAGAGCTGAATTGCAATCCTTTGTGTACAAATACCACATTCAATAAACATTGTGTTTGTAGAAATATCAGTTGATTTGTTAATTCCATAGCCAATATAAGTTGAACTAAACTAGAGTAAGTATGGGGGTACAAAAGCATTCTCTTATGCTGCCTTCAATCCCTCTGGGCAAATTACAAGTGGTGGGAAGACTGATGTGGCAGAACTATTGTCAGATTTTTGAAGAATTGTCACACTGTTTTCTATAATGGTTGTACTAGTTTATATTCCTGCCAACAGTGCATGGCAGTCATTCTAATGAGGGTGAAGTGAAACTTCCTTACAGGTTTAATTACGTTTCCCTGAAAGTTGTGATCATGAGCATGCTTTCATAATCTACTTTCTATTTCTAATTTATCCTTCGAAATTGTCTGTTCATATCTTTTGTTCATCTCAAAATAGGATTACCTGATTTGTTGTTGAGTTAGGCCTGGGTCTTAATCCTTTGTCAGTTGCATAATTTAACCATATTTTCTTCCATTCTTTTGGTTACCTCTTCACTTTACTGGGTGCTACCTTTGTGTGCAGAAGTGTCTCAGCTTGATATAATCTCTTGTTGATTTTTGCTTTTATTGCCTATACTTCTGAGGTGTAGTCCAGGAAATCTTTGCCTATACAAATATTGACTTTCTAGGATGTTTTTCCAGTAATTTGATGGTGTCAAGTCATACATTTTTTTTTAAAGATTTATTTTTATTATTTTTTCATTGGAAAGGCGGATATACAGAGAGGAGAGACAGAGAGGAAGATCTTCCATCCGATGATTCACTCCCCAAGTTAGCGCAATGTGCCGATACTATGCCAATCCCAAGCCAGGAGCCTCTTCCGGGTCTCCCACGTGGGTGCAGATTCCCAAAGCTTTGGGCTGTCCTCGACCACTTTCCCAGGCCACAGGCAGGGAGCTGGAAGGGAAGCGGGGCTGCCGGGATTAGAACCGGCGGCCATATGGGATCCTGGGGCGTGCAAGGCGAGGACCTTTAACCACTGTGCCACCGTGCCGGGCCCAAGTCATACATTTAATGCTTTATCCATTGTGTGTTGATTTAGTGTAAGATATAAGGTGGGGGTTTGTTTCATATTTCTGCATGTTTAGATCCAATTATCCCAACGCTATTTGTTGAAGAGACTGTCCTTTCTCTAGGGATTCATTTTGGCTCCTCTGTGTAAGATTAGTTGGTTAACAGTGCCTGGATTAATTTCTGTGGTTTTTATTCTGTTGCAAAGGCTGAAGTGTTTGTTTTGTGCCAGTACCAAGCTGTTTTAAACATAACTGCCTTGTATTAAGTCTTAAGGTTGGCTATTATTACTACTCTGGCTAAGATTGCTTAGCTATTCAAGATCGCTTTAACTATTCAAAATCTCTTTTGCTTCCATATGAATTTGATTGATATTGCATTGAATTGGTAGATTGTGTTGGGTAGTGTGGGCAATTTTATGCTATTAATTTTTCCAATCCATGAACATGGAAGATTTTTTTTTAATTTTCCATTTTGAATGTCCTTTAAAATACTAGTTTGAATTCCAGCTGTTGTTGAAAACCTGCATGCTCCAAAACCTTGCATTATCTAAAATGAATCATTCATTGATGAAATTTAACAAACAGTATTCAGCACTGCACTGATCCTATTCTGCCACATGTTTGCCTTATTCTTAAGCAATGTTTACTTAGATTTCATACAAAAGGAGGACAGAGTTACTTAAATAAGTATAATTAAATGATGCATGCATTTTACATGCAAAGAGAATGATACTACTGTTACATAATTTGTGCAAAGATGAAATTGAAGTTATCTTGTCTGTTTATAAACCCCATGGTATTTACATTTGCTTGACAAGATGAGATCCATAAATAAAATCAGAAGAAACAGAGTAGAACAAACAAGTTATCAGGAGACATTTGGCCTCCTAATAGAATGTCTTAGTCACTTTTCTTCCAAATTCTGAAGACACATTAGAGATAATGACTTTTCATTCTGCCTGAAACAGTGTACTTTTTCATCTTTTGCAATATGTTTTGTCCTTTTGCCAAGGGTACTAAGAAATATGGAGTATGGCAAGGAATACAACCCAATTTTATTTCTTCCTTGTGTGCTTTTCAACAAAATGAAAGTGGAACCTCTCACTATAATCCAGTGGAACACACACACACATTTAAACCACACTGAATAAAAATGCTTTGTAATTAAAGTTTCATAAACAGCAAGAAACAAAACAGGTAACAGTAAAAACAAAGCATTTTCTACACTGAAAAACCACACATTGAACTTATTTCCAGTTCTAGAATTGTAATCTCTTTGGCAGCATGTATTTTTCACCCACTTTTGACACGGACTTTAGTAGCAGTGACAGTGCTATAATTTTTTTCCTTTTATAACAAAAATAATCATATAAAATATTGTATGCTAATATTATCTCCTTTATACAAATATGAAACTGCTACATGGTAACATCTATACATTGCATACATAGACTTTATGTATATGTATACATATATAGTATGTATAGATACTTTCTCTGCTTTCTCTTTCTGCTTTTACTCTTAAGTGGAAATATAAGCATGACATTGATTCTACATAAAGGTATAATAAAATATAAATAAGCATGGTAGGGCAATATTTAGAAATACTACCGTATTTCCAATTTTTATAAATTCATGCAAATTCAAATGTTAAGAATTAGAATATTCTATTCAACTTAAATTGAAGCAAGCATCCTGATTCATCTAAGAAAATATGTATGGCATTGATTTTCAATATTTGTGAATCATGTGCTTGGTACAGAATCAATGCTGTTTTTCCATATATTAGATATGACATAGTTGTACTCAGTCACATAATTATTTCAGGAAAGTATGCATTTATTTGTTTGGCTTGCATCATAATGGCTATTCATCAAGAAATATTATCATCTAGCTTATCCTCACAGCAACTTCATCCACACTCATTTTTTAACCATAAAGATAAATTACATCAAGAGCAAATTGCAATCAGAATGACGTTTACTAAGCATGAAATCAGAGAAGAAAAATTAAATAGGCAATGAAACATTTAATGGCTTTGAAGTTATCTAATGAGTTCATGTGATTTTATCCTGTACTCACCCTAACTGAATCAGTTAAGCTCATTTACATTTTCTATCTGTAATGATAGAATTTCTTTCTGCTTCAAAATGTACATCATACAATGCACATACACAACAGCATTTCAAATTTGGGGGTAAAACTAGAATTAAAACATAAATATAAATTGGCACAAAAGTATAAATCCATAGATATTTTTGCATAATACACATTTTCCATAAACTTAGTAGATTCTACTTGTGTGTTTCTGTGTTTGTGTGATGATGCAACTCACCTTTCAACTCATATATTGATAGTGATAAAGCATAAATATAAAGCTATAATTTCACAAGATGTATGTAAAAGGAAATAAAAAATCATTAAAGTACATTTAATTGGACATTTAAGATCTGTACTTGAAAGAATCACCTATTACTTATGATGAACTGGGATTTCCTTCACTTTTGTCATGGAATTACAACATACAGTAACATAGTGGTGATTATTTTTTTATTGGTGAGTATTTCCATTACTTTGTAAATCTACAGAGCTTCATAAACTTTATGGGTAGGGTATGGCACAGTAGCCTAATGACTATAAAGTCTTTGCCTTGTACATGCTGGGATCCCATATGGGTGCCGGTTCATATCCTGACTATTCCTCTTCCCTTCCAGCTCCCTGCTTGTGGTCTGAGAAAGCAGTAGAGGATGCCCCAAAGCCTTGAGACCCTGCACCCACATGGGAGATCCAGAGGAAGCTCCTGACTCCTGGCTTCGGATTGGCTTAGCTCTGACCACTGTAGACTCTTGTGGAGTAAACTGGTGGATGGAAGATCTTTGCCTCTCCTTCTCTTTGCAAATCTGATTTTCCAATAAAAATAAATCTTCTTAAAAAACTTACTTGCAGTAAAAGGTAAATTGCATGAGATAGCAATTTAAGGTGACATAATAACTCTGTAATCGATGGCTTAGAACCTTGCCTGGCACAGAATCATTTCACGCCCTGTATTCTTGCTTTATTTAACTGACAACAGATGTTTTTGTTTCTTTATTAATGGTATGTGCATTGTTTATAGAAGATATACTTAAGAAGACAAAAAATTTTGCTTTGGTTAACTAAAATATGTCTTGAAATTTCTGTTGCCTCGATGAATATTTACTTAATGAATGTGTCAAGCATTCAATGAATAAATTAATAATTATAACTGACCTGTATGTACTCATTAAAATCTGTCCATCCAGGATACATGTTTAGCCTTGAGATCATAATGCTGCCTTAGATGCCTGCATTGCATATCCTTGCCTGGATATGACACTTGGCCCTTGTTCCCAACTCTAGGAGCTGGTAGTGGTGATTAAGTACTTGTGCCTTTGTTGTCCACACAGCAGGTTTGGATTGAGTTTCCAGCTCCCAGCCTGGTAGCAGCCTGACAGTTGTGGAACTGGACAGTGAAATAGCATAGGAAAGTTCCTCTTAATTTCTCTCTTCTTCTCCTTTTCTATATTTCCTCTAGAGTCACCAAAGAGCAGGAGTATCATAAACATTTCTTTCTGTTAGGATGCTTTAGTGAGGTGGAATTTGAACAGAAGCTACACTGACACATGATACATAAAGATGTCTTTGTGAAGAGCTCTGTACTTGGAGTGAAAGCATAAGGGCATAAGATCATGGAATGGAAATGCAAGGAGCCAATTATATTAAGACAAGATAAAAAAAAACTGGGTGTGAACACAGCATTCAAGATGTTAGGTTTTCAAAAGATCGTCTGACTTTTTGAGAATATGTGGTGAGGAGAAAGGGAGTCCACGGAGGATTTCTGAGACCGTGAACACTGCTTAAGAAAGGGAGCTTAACAGTGAGAAGGGAAGAAGTGGTTGCTTTTATTCATGAATGACAGTAAGCTCTCAGGGACTTAATTTTGATGTCTAATGGTAGAAAAAGAAGAGCCAGAGAGCAAGACATGTTCATAAAAGATAAAAATAACAGGTTACTGTAGTTAATGCACAGTGAGGGATCGGAGGCTTAATATCCCACAAACAGCACTTTGGGAATCAATAACTTAAAACACACATCACACAGCATTTTATAATATGACACATATGATTAATGGATGAATATTAGATATATTGTTATTATTGTGCCAGCAGATGTGTCCTAATATTAAGGTAATTTCCCTTCCTCAAGTTTCTTGCTTTGACAGCCATCCAAGGGGCACACTAAGTGTCCATGAATTATGATTCTGTAACACTCTAACACTGACAAAGCAAATATTCTCCCAACTTCATCCACAACCCAAATCTCCAAAGGACTCTACATGACGAAAACCTTAATCTTTATCAACGACAAGTCTGACCTTGGATAGTAGGTCATTAGGAATTAGACTCTAAATTCTTAGAATATAGTGCTTGGAGAATTATCTTTGTTTGACTGGAGAGCTTGGGCCAAGTAAGATATTTGACATGAGGTACAATAGTCCCTTATGTCACACAGCATCAGAAGTGTCAGGCCAGTTTCCAGAAGGGCAGGGGAATGAGACCAGCCGGGTGTGCTGTCAACCTGGCTGATGTGATGGAGCCACAGAAAGGCTTTGACAGTCAGGGTCATGTACACACTGCTGCACATTGCTCAAGGAGAACAATCCCACACTGACTGCATCCGGAACCACTCCTGGCCTCAGTGATATGTGTCTCCTCCTGTAACTGATTGTAATTTAACCTGTTAAAGTTAACCTATGAATACAACAGATTTCAGTGGGTCCTTGGAATCCAAACACATTACTGAAACTGAGGGTGTTTGGAGAAAACCTCTGCACCTGTTAATGCGTATAAAAATGAGGGACATTTTGTGTAGTGTTTCCTCTATCGTTGTCAGTATATGATTCTCTCACAGATCATCTCCTTGGCTACATCATGAACTTGGCTCTAAGCATCTATCCGTTCTATCCATTTGTGGAAAGTTTTTTTTTTCCTCTCTCTCCTAAGTATAAGGATAATTAGTATACTGCTAGTTTGTGTGATGTTTTAGACTGTGCTTCATTTTATGTTTTAATCATATTCCCTTTCAAATGCAATATTTTAAATAAAAATATAATGGTTTGTAAGACAGAAATCCATTTACAATAGGCTACTTGACAGCAGGTACAGGCCATGGAGGGGGCACAACACTGTACTTCAACGTGAAGCTTGCTCATCTAACTCTTCATGTGGAGGAGTCCTCTCTCCTGATTGAAAACCCCACACTTTAAAAAGAGCTTAAGGAAGATATGAAATAATCTGTGATGCTTTATTTTAGGTGTCAACTTGACTGAATTAAAAAATGACCTAGAGGGCCTGATGTGATAGCCTAGTGGCTAAAGTCTTCTCCTTGAATGCAATGGGATCCTACATGAGCACCAGTTCTAATCCCTGTGGCTCTGCTTCCCACCCAGCTCCCTGCTTGTGGCCTGGGAAAGCAGCAGTGGACGGCCCAAAGCCTTGGGACCCTGCATGCGCATGGGAAACCCAGAAGAAGCTCCTGACTCCTGCCTTCTGATCAATGCAGCTCTGGCCATTGCAGCCACTTGGGTAGTGAATCATTGGATGGAAGATTTTCCTCTCTGTATATCTGACTTTCCAAAAAAAATAAATAAACATTTTTTTTTAAAGAATGAACTAGAATATGGGTAAAGTGATACATCTAGGGGGATTCTGTGAGGCTGTGTGCAGATGAGGTTGGCATGTCAGCGTCCTGAGAGGAGACAATCCATACTCAGGGCAGGTGGGCACTAATTAATTACCTGGGGGTCTCAATAGAACAAAGGAACCATTCTTTCCCCCCTGAAGCTGAAATGCACTCTTCTCTAGTCCTTGGAACTTCTTGCTCTCTGATCTTTGGACCCCAGGACTTGAACTCATGCTTATCAGGTCTTCACCACAACATTGAGAGTGTCACCATGGACTCCTCTGGCTCTGAAATCTTTGAGCTTAGACTGAAGCACACTGTCAGCATTCTAGGACCCTCCATTTGTCCATTGTGTGACAGCTCAGCTTCTACTGGTTCACTCCTCATGTGGTTGTAATGGGCAGAGCTGAGCTGATCTGAAGCTGGTAGCCGGGAGCTGTGTCCTGGTCTCCCACAGGGGTGCAGGGTCCCAAGGACTTGGGCTATCCTTCACTGCTTTCCCAGGCCATTAGCAAAGAGCTAGTTTGGAAGTGTATAGCCTGGACATGAACTGGCGCCCACTTGAGAGGTCAGCGCCGCAGTGCAGAAAATCGCACCACAGTGGAACCACAATGAAAATGTGAATTCCGTATTTCTGAGTTCTAGTTAGGTCTGGAAATCTCTTAGGCAGGAATACAAAGGTCCTTCCCCAAAGCTCTTTGATAAAATAAAAATGTCAATTCCCATTTCTGAGATTTGATCATGTGAAAAGCAAATCAAGGAAATGTTGTCTGAGTTTCCAGTTCATCGTGGAATTGGGAGGAGCAGTCTGTCAGTAACATACTTCTCATGGACTTTTTGTTCTGAGCAAGATAGAACTAGAAATCTGCCCTGTGATTGTTAGTTGCTGTTCTTATATTTCTCTCTCAAAATTGTGCTTAAAAGACACCACTTATACCATCCCCAGTCCCTCTCCTGCTGCTGTACAGGAGGTTTCCATCTGTAATATCTTCAATAAGCCTTGCTTTACACACTGAAATAGTCTATGTGAGACAAGAACCAAGGTTGCTTTTGTTGGGGCTTGACGCCATAGCCTAGCAGCTAAAGTCTCTGCCTTAAATTCACCTGGATCCCATATGGGCCTTGGTTCTAATCCCGGCTGCTCCACTTCCCATCCAGCTGCTTGCTCGTGGCCTGGGAAAGCAGTTGAGGATGGCCCAAAGCCTCTTGACTTCAGATCAGCTCAGCATCAGTCGTTGCGGTCACTAGGGGAGTGAATCATTGGAAGGAAGACCTTCCTCTCTGTCTCTCATCTTCTCTGTGTATCTGACTTTGCAATAAAAATAAATAAATCTTAAAAAAAAAAGAATCAAGGTTGCTTTTGGTTTTCACACAAAATTCCTTTGTGTGAGACAAGAATCAAGGCTGTTTGTTTTTCACACCAAATTCCAGCATTGGGCGGTAATGAACGGTAAATATGTTATGATTCTATGAGGTATAAGGTACTGTGGTCAGTTACATGCATATTTTTAAATAAGGGAATATCTTTTTCTTACGGGGTATGAGAGAGATAATGGCAGACAAGTCTAGAATGTTTTAGGAAATCATTATTAATCAAAGCTTGGAGATGGCAGGGCCCATTAGAAATTAGCAAATGACAAATCACCATGGCAATCTAATCTGAATCAAAACCCTGAAAGGAACACATGATCATTACCATGAAAGCTGTCCATTAAACTGAAGACCTATATCCCAGCTTCTCCAGAATATAAATCATCCTAAGAGTCGTGCAGCAAACAACCTGGACACACTTACAAGGCTGCATCCACCTTTTCCTGGCTTTTGTGTTCACATTCCATTTCTGCTAGGCCTCACCTCTCCCAGAACTCCTGAAAGTACACAAATGAGAAATACAAAACATCCTAGCATTAACATCTCCACTGACTCCCCCAGGCAGTGAACAGAGGGTGAGAAATACAGACACACAGATGCCTTGGTTTGTTCCCTGTCATTGAAGTCTGTCCATGGGAAGCCAGAGAGCAAGCAGGGACTGGGGAGGCCAAGAGTCAGAGTAGGAGAGTGATGAAAGCATGTGACCAAGAGAATGAGACCCTCCCAGTCATGGGCCTTTGTGGGGGTTTTAGAAAAGAGTGGTTACACAGCAATGCAATACTGCCCCTGTTCGAGTCCCAGGTGGTGACAAATGAGTGTCATCTGACTCACAGGGGAGTAGAAAGGAATGTACAGGTGGGAGAAGCATGGCTTCCAGCTCATGCCCCTGAACTAAATGCCTAACATCACAACGTTTTTGTTCACCTTGTCACCACACTTGGTTTCCTTTTAAAGATTTTATTTATTGTTCTACTTGCTTTTGGATTATGGATGTTGTCTTACTATTAGGCTCAGAGGTGCTTGAGAGAAAGAGGGGCCTTTAGCGAGGAGCAGGATTTTATTAAGGGAGAATGTCTGAAGGAGTGCTCCTTGGAGTGAGAGGGCCCAGGAGCACTTTCACATGCCACGGCAATCTCATGAGGGAAATGGCTGCCCTGGGTATACAGCACTGGACTTCTATACATCTTAGGTGTGGGGGATGGGAGAAGGCAGCAGCTCCTTGTTTTGGGCATGCGTGTGACCTGTAGCTCAGGTACATGAGCAGGTGTCGGTTTCTGGCGCACTGAAGTCAAGTCAGGATGAGTCCAAGCATGCCTGGTTGGGAATGTCTTCTTGCCTTCTTCAGAGTGCTGGAGCCACTACCGCTCTGCTCAACCTAATATTACCATTTTTATATTCTAATTTGCAGGATTTGGGATTGGATTTTCAGATGGTGGATCCACATGAAGTAATTGTGAGTGTCAGTGATTTCCAATTGCCACTGTTCCTGGAGAACCCATGCCGTTCATGCTTGCATAAGATTCATCTCCATTGGCCATGAAGTCTTGCCAGAACTTGGCTTAGCAGTGATTTTTCCAGGCCTTAAATATTTTATTTAAGATGCATTATAATAGCATTGAAACATTTGCTGAACTGCAGAGTTCTAAAGGGTATCTCAATGACAGGAAAAAAAAATGTCTCACAATCCTAGCTAAGGAAACATGAGACAGATGGTAACTTTCAAAGTTTTGCTCCCTAGTTATACAGCACAGGTCCAAAATCCATGTCCAAAATTCTAGGGAAAACTGAGCTGAGTATTTTCAATCACAAAGAAAAAAAGTTTATCCATAGAATGATCAGGCATAAGAGAAAATAAGTTTACTAATCACTTGCTTACGTAGAATTTTCAAATTGGCACATGGACTCTGAGCAAGCAGTAAATAAAGTATCGCTAAAGAGGAACGTCCCACGGATAGATGCATTATTACTAATTTGTCCCGTGTTTCAATTTATGGGCCTCATTTCTTAGAATACATAATGTTTTGTTGAGCAAGATGGGATGAATGTGTTCAATCAACCCCCTTCATTCTCTTCAAAAGACAGAAATGTTTTCCTGAAAGTGACTCACTACTTCAAAATCAATGTTTCCGCATGCAGTCTCAGAATCTTTCTATACACGAATAAACCTTTTTCTAACATGCTTCTGGTTTCCTCTGCAGTGGCTAACAACTTGCTCATCTTTAAAGGACAAGAAATCTTTCTCCAGAGTGTTTCTTGAGCTTTCACTTCATTACATTAAAAATCTTACAAACTACCTCCATTGTATATATTGTTTTAATAAAATTAAGACTTTGCCCTGAAGTTGCCAATGTGGGCTGAGAGGAATGGCTATGGGGAGAGCAGTAAGTAACATTGTTGGTCAGCAGTGGACAACTAGAACAGGAATTAGTGTGCTGGTTTTTAAAAAAATACAGTTAAAAATTTCCCCTCCGGAAAGTACTTGAAATTCTTCCAACAAACTCATTCCCAATTACTTATACAGGTTGAATATTTCCATTGGCTAACCCTTCTCTCACAGCCCTTCAAAGGTTACTACTTTTGTTCCTGTTTCAACAATTTCCATTATACACATATGTTTATATGCTGAGAGCCTACAGAATTGAGTAACTATTTCTATCTTCAAGTTTGAATTCTAAAAGTACCAATGTGATGCTGTGCAGGTATTTTTTCTGCTGTTTAGTATTTTGTATTGCACAATGTGATATTGGAGTCCTATTGGAGGCCTCTAAATTTGAAGTCATGTTTGAATTTTTATATTTTTGTGATAAGATGCTTTTAGATATGCATTCACCAGTGTAATTTATGTTTTAACATCTCTCTGATGTTTCCACAAAAAATTTGATTTTGGCATATTAGTAGACTCTTCTAGATTTAAAATTGCAAATATTTCCTTGAATGATTTCTGAAATGGATTTCTTGTCAATTTGATTTTTCAAAATTGTAATTTGTCTTACATATGGAGAAGTCTCAAGATAATTAGAATAGCTTCAGATAAATTGATAAGCAGGGAAAGAATTTTAGGCAAGACAGAATTATTTGGTATGTGTATACAAACATCATGGTAGGTTCATGTTTATGTAGGTGTACATGTGTAAACAGTGAATAACAGTCTATGTGTGTATAACTGTATCTGTATGCATAATAGCACATGTGTAAATTCTGATTCCCTTGTGTTGACTGCAGTGATTGTTAGATTGAGCTGAGCAGAAGTGACTCCAGCACCTTGCCAAGGTCAAACAGACACTCTAATCCAGGAATGCCTGTCGAATCACCATTACCTTGTCTGTGCACGGACATCATCTGCCATGATGAGTACCCAGTGTTATATGTCACAAGCATGTGCAAACAGAGGAGCTGCTGCTTTCTCCCATCCCCCATGCCTAAGATGTATAAAAGCCCAGCGCTGTATAAGTTGGGGGGCCATTTCCCTCACATGGTCCTTCTGCCATATGGAAGTGATCCTGGGCTGTCTCCCACCAGGAAGCAGTTCATCAGACTCTCTCCTCTCATTAATAAGATCCTTTACCTAAACTAAAAAAACTCTCAATCACTTCCATATTGCTTTCATCCTCTACTAGCAGGTCTCTGCTCTCTCCCTGGGAGACCCTGGTTACCGACAATAAGTCTCTAGTGTGTTTCCCAGTGTGATGTGGTTTTTTTGGCCCAAATTGCGAACAGTCATCTATTTAAGAAACTGTGATGGATTTAATTTCCTAATAAGTTTCATTACTTAGTAGATGGAAAGTTATATAATAACAATATAAATAGAACAAAATTACACTCCTGTTTTCCATGAAAGATGGAAAGAACCACTTTCGCTTCTACTACTTCAGAAAGTTGGTAGTCCCAATTTCTTATCTACTTGGATTTTTTCCCAGAAATAGTGAGATACAGTTTCTGTGACAGATGGCGACTCCCTAAGGCAATTTTCCAGTCACCTGTGAACTTGAATCTGGACACCTCCTACCTGAATTCAAAGTCCTGACTCTGGCACCTCTGTCTGGTTAGTTCTTTGTTGTCCATATATTTGGTGGAGGTTCTTCTGTACATTACAGAATGTTTAGCGAATCTCTATTATCAACTCGATTTCAATAGCTCCATGCCTTCAATGTCTGACAATTAAATGTGTTTAGGGACTACCAAGATGTCACTAACACAGCAGAATATCCTGATTCCATTAACTGATACAAATAATCAGATATGAGTTTTGGCCAAGTCTATAATTCCAACTCTAAAATGACTGAGTATATCATTAAAACTCCTCATTTTTAAAAAGGAACTATTGTATTGTCCATGTCATGGTAGAAATGCATGTAACTATAAGAATCATTATCCAGGGCTGATGCAATGATTCAACTAACTAAATTGCTGCCTCAGAGTCTCAGGACCCAATTTTGGTGCCAGTTCTTGTAGGTTTTGTCCTGACTGCTTCATTTCCCATCTAGCTCCCTGCTTGTGGCTTGAGATTTGTGGAGGATGGCTTAAGTCTTTGGGACCCTGCACCTGTGTGGGAGACCTAGAGAAGAAGATCCTGGCTCCTGGCCTCTGGCTTCAAATTGGCTCAGCTCTGGCTGTTGTGTCCACTTTGGGAGTAAACCAGTGGATGGAAAATCTTTCTCTCTGTCAATCTGCCTTTCCAATGAAAATGAATGATTTTTTAAAAAAAATTCCCATTTCTCCTGTATTAAAGCAAATATTTAAAGCACATTTAAAACACTTACTTAAAGCTACAGGAGTAATTTTGCCTGAGATATAAGATGTGTGTCATCAGAGAGATTTATACTTTTATTTCTTAGGCCAGCAGTGATAGGATACAAGAGTATTGCTAGCATCCTGCCCTAAGGAGTGGACTTCCACAGCTTATCATTGGCTACTGTCATGGCCCTCAGTTCACAGTAGGAAAAGTAAGCATGCCTTGTGCTCTGAATTTCTCAGGCAGCACGTGTGTACTTATAGGTTACTCAGGGTTCTGAGATTCTGTCCACTCCTCCTCCTAGCCTACTTAACACTCACTGAATTAAGTGAACAAATCAATTTCAAGCTACAGATGCTCTTAGCAAACAGAACAAACCACTGCCAGTTGACTGGTTCTTTGACACACTGTAACATGACAGGCATGGAAATTTCACCGTCGGTGAGATAGAAGAGAGTTCATCCAGTTAAAACACTGCTGAGAGCTAACCTCAACTGTGGAAAATCTCTATGCAATATATTATTATAGCTCTGCTGACCATCATCCCCTAAGCTAAAAAGCAAGGAAACAAACAAAAAATAAATCTTTGCACAAAATCTTTCAAGTTTCCACTAAATATTTTTTAATGAAAAAAGTTAGGATTCTGAAATCCTTCTTCACTAGAAAATGCACTCTATTTTCACTTTTTTCTTCCAAAAAGAAGTGTTCATTTATTTGAGAGAGAAAGATATCTTCTATCTGCTGGTTCTCCCCTTTAATGAGCACAGTGAGGGCTGGACAAGACTTAGGCTAGGACCCAAGAACTCCCTTTGGGTTCCCAAGTACTTGGAACATCACCTACTCCTTCCTGGACACATTAATGGGAAGCTAGGTTAGAAACAAAATAGTTGGAACTAGGAACTCTAACCAACATCTGATCTGAGATGTAGATACAGCAAATAGAAACTTAATCTTCAGTACTGCAATGCTGGCCCTTACTCTGAGATCCTTAGCAATGTCAGCATTACCATCATTGTTATTCACATAAGAAATTCTGTCCTTCTCGAACAATCTCATTCCCTTATTCTACCCTTGCATTACCAAGTCCAACAGTCAATAAAGACTTCTTGTTACAGTATCTACATATGTATTTAGCTCATTCTCTTGCTTTCAGGAATTGGGGATATATGATAGTTCACAATCACCCATGCAGTTGGCAGGAACTCCAAAGCCCTCCAGGTATTTCTCTCGCCTTCACACTTCTAGTAATTTGGGTAATTTCCAGTAATTTGATCGCATCTCCCCCCTGCCTACCTCTGTCCATGTCCCTCTTGTGGTGATCTTGTGATAGTTTTGTAATGAACAACTCTAGGATGCAGGTGGGCTGCATAAGTTGTGATGGGCTACACAGTGCCACCTGGCAAAGTACATGACAGTTGTCCTGATTGGCTAGGTTTATAATATGAAATAGATACTTATATCCAATAGAACAACTGTTACTACTCTGGGGCTTATTTCCCGTGGCCTCGCCTTATATCTGCTTGTGCATGGTTGCTAATAAACAGACCAGTTCACCTAAGTGAATCTTTGTTATGGAGTGCTAGAGAGATCATGCCAGACATGTCTAAGTTTATTAAGGAGTCTTTATTAACCAAGCTTCATGATAACAGGGCCCACTAGATATAGCAAATCACAAGTCCACATGGCAATGCAATCAATCATAACCTCAAGAAGAACAAATGGTCTTCACCCTGAAGTCTATCTATTAAGCTGAAGACCTATGTCCCAGCTTCCCCAGCAATATAAATTATCCTAAGGGACATGCCATGAGCAACCTGGACATACTTACAGATATTCGCCTTTCCCTGGCCCCCTTCCCATACTCCACCACTGCTAGGCCTCACCTCTTCTGGAACTCTCTACAGCACACAAAGCAGAAATACAAAGCATCTCCACATTGCTATCTTCATTGTCCCATCCAAGCAGTAAACAGAGGATGAGGAATACAGACACACAGGGGCCATTCTCAGGGATTACCTGTCCTCAGAGGCAATGGGGAGACTGAGAGTAGGAGTGCCAGAGCAACAGGAGCCCCTTCCTATCAAGAGCCCTATAAAGGGGCTTGTGAGGGGAGTGGCTACACAACAGTGCAATACTGCCCCCTCTCAGGTGATGGGTGAGAGTCACAGGCGGGTAGGAGGGAACACCCAGGTGGGGGGGGAGTGACTTCCAAGCTTGCCACCCTGAACTAGCTGTCTACCTCACCACATCTGGCACTTCTTTAGAGAATGCTGTCGCTGCACCACATTACCTAGGTGGATGGTCTATGGTCAGGACCCCCTACAAATATGTACAACTTTTTTGAGTCTTTTTTTTTTTAAAGACCACAGAGTCTCTCTCAAAAATTTCCAAATGAGTACTAACTGGATTTAAATGCTTCTTCTGCTGATTTGATTCATCTTCCAAGTGAGATAAAAAGAAAAAAAAAATCTGAACAGAAATGACATAGAACATTGAAATCTATATATGGATTTGTGACAGATTCCTAAAGTTTTTTTCTGTGTCCGAAATTACAAAAAGCCTTGCTTGGTTCAATCAGAATTCCAGCTCCATATTTCTGAAAGGAAGTCTAATGCAGGGATAGGGCTGAGAAACTGAATTTTAAAATATCTGAGTTCTGTGACCCAGAATAAGTTCAAATAATTTATCATCCACTCTTAATTTCCATTTCTATAAAATGAAATTGGCATATAGCTACTGGCATTTCTGAGAATTGAATATCACACAAAAGTACCACTCAAGTATGAGGCATTGCAAAATTACATACAAACTGACTTTATACAAGTTTAAGTTCTTAATTTCCTAAAATCTATTCAGAAATCTTGGCAACATTGATGGTCATTACTTGATTGGGGGTCCCAGTCTCAAAGCCCAGGGTAGCAACATGTTCTTCCTAACAGACATCACATTTTTTCATTCAACATACGACTTGGCTATATCAGTTTGTTAATCTCCTGATCTTTAAAAGGGAAAGATGCTGAAAAAAGCATTTAGAGAAAAATATTTCTCTTCCTGCAAAAACATGAAACACATTACGATTGAAAAATGTTTTGTAAGAAGTGGAGAAAAGAGTGATTGATTTTTCTTTTTATCCTGACGCAGTTACCTCAAATCACCACTGCATTGCAGCAAGCCTGGGTGAAGATGAGTGAATGTATTTGAACAGGGATGGTTTGCATTAAATGCAGGACTACAGCATTTGCACTAGGGCTGCTAAATCACACCAGTACCAACGTTTAAGAAAGAGAAAAATCTTTCAAATCACTTTACTAACTCACAGTGCAGCTTTGACTCATTGTTTTGACATGTGATTTCCTGTATTCTGTGTAGCAAGCTGTGTAGAGGTTGTAAGTTTAACTATAACCTCTCTTTATAGAAGTAATTAACATGTAAATTGATTAGCACTCCTATGTATGCGCCAATCTTAGGCATTATGGTTCTAAACTGACTAAGATCAGAGATTCTACTATAGTTCTGCTAAGAAAAGCTGTAAAACACCCCCTTGGTGACATTGTTTTAAACTATTCTCCATATACCGGACATCAATGTCAGTTTATTTGGGGATATCTGTGTTGTTTGCTCCTGTATACACCGTGTTAATTCTGTGATGGAATGTGGAAAAGTTATGGAAATTTGGAATGCAAGGTAAGTTTATTTTGCATGAAATATCTCAAAATACATGCATAGTGTTTTCACAGTGTATATTTTCCATGCATGTGTTGAAAATACTTCTCATGCAATAATTCAAAATTTTTAAACAAAAGTCATCCTTAGTTCTATTTCCCATGAAGTTTTTGAAGTGACTTCATATGTGCACATGTTGTTTAAGCAGAGATAACTAATAAAGATCTGAAAGCTGGTTGATACTCTGAACATGGAGGGGAAAAAAGCTGTGCTTTTAATTATTTATATATTTGTTCTTTTATTTTCTCCCCCAAATCAGAAACTGCATTAATAATTAACTGAAAACATTCCTTAATGTATAGTAGGATACAACAGACAGAAGGAAGACATTTAGAGTCGCCTTAACCTACAAACATCATATGCATCCAAAGTACTGCTTTGAAAATTACTTCATTGTACAAGCAGAACAGTCAGAAGCACAGAAAGTTTCTCGAGTGAGCATTCAGAGCAGTCTACCATAGTGAATGAACACTTTTCTTGGGGTGAGGTACAGATACCCGGGAATGATGTAGCTGCTCCGACAACATGATGACAGGGCAGTCTTACCCTACATGGGTCATAGCTTGATGCTGCACTACATAGTTTGTCTAACCTAACATATCCTTGTATTTTTTAAACAAATTAATCATGTGACCTGAAAACTTTTGGCTTTGGTGATATATAACTAGAGAGAGCCTGGCAACAATAAAAGGCAAGTGAAGAGCTGTCCTAAAATTTCTTTTACAGAGTGAAAAACTCTCCAAGATCAGGAATATGGTAAAATATTGCCTCTCTCAGTCTGATCTCATTGTACATCACTTTCGTGAAGATGCGTCAAGGGTTTTGACTATGTCGCATCACTGCTGTCCGGGAAACCAGCATTAATTGGGAGGTTACACACAAAAGCTTGTTATCATTGCAGGTGAACGCTGTGACCCAAGTCTGAGTTTTTTCACAGGCATTCAGACTTACTTCCGTATTTCACCATTAAATAGCAGTAGAAAAGAAGAGTTCTTATCATCATTCCCTCTTGGATTATATATATACTATACAATATTTAAATTTGATTTCTGATTGATAACTTTAGATGTACATTTCTTTTAACAATAATTAACTATGAATCATCATAAATGAGAATACAATTTTATATGATCTAGTTTTCATGAGCTTTTTGAAGTATCCTAACTTATGTAAACATATACACGTTTGTAATGTGTGTGTATATATGTACATAATATGTTTTGAGAATTTTTGCTGGAGGAAAATGTGTACCATTATTAAACTATGCATGGATTCTAAAAACTTTTTGCACCAAAGCAAACTGATCTTTTAATTTCATTTACCCCTTATGTCAGCATCAGATATAACTGAGCTGCTTTCGATTAGTCAGAAATTTAGAAAGTTATACTATTTTGTCTTTGTTGATATTGCTATTTGTTTATTAAAATCAGAGATACATACATGAACATACAGAAATGGAGAGAGGAGAGAAAGAGACAGTTACATGAAAGGTCATAAAAGCCCTGGTGCAGTTCATTGAGTTTTGATTATCTTGAGCTCTGATTATGGGATAAGGCTCTGAACAACGAGCAAAAACAACTTACATCCAGCCCTCAGTGCTCTAGCCAAGACAGTGATTTAAGCACATGCATTTTGTTCTGATTTGTATCACCACATATTTGTTTTGTCTAGCATTTTGCGATTTGTAAAACCCCTCTGTTTCTATCTCTTTTGCTCAACAAAATGTTTTTGAGATTCATAGTATGGCTGTCAGTGATTGTACATTCCTTTAAACTGATTTCCAATTCGTGAAGCAGTTTTCCAATGTATGAAGATGTCATAAGTTTTATCTTTGTTTCCCTATTGTACTGGTTTGTTTTTAATTTGAATGTATCATGCAAGCACTTGCTATAGCCAACAGCGCAGGTCTTTGTGTGAACATGAGCTTTCAGTTCTGGGAGGAGGGTCTCTTTTAGTAGTGTGGCTTCATAAGTGATGTTATTGGAAGTGGAATTGCTGAATCATTTTGCACTTGAATCTTGGTGCTGATTTTAGTGTAAAATATCCCATCAACATTGGAATAAAGATTCTGGCAGCATTTCTGAAAAAAAAATCTGTCTAAACTATCTAGACTCTACCCTATTAATACTAGACTTTAGAGAAAGTTTCAAAATTATTTCCTACACTATTTGAAGAGTTTTACACTCTCACCAATATTGCATGACTGTTCTAGATCCTCCATTTTCTGAGCAACTATTCGTACATCTGCAATCATTCATCTTAATTAGGCACTGATGGTACTTTCTTTTTCTTACATTTTAAACTCTTCTTCTCATTTGTTACATTTATTAATATTTCATTTCCTAAAAATTACTACATGGTATTTCACTATACTAATAAGTAAATTTGATTATCCACTTATTTTGCTGATGAACATTTTTCTGGCTTCCAAAATTTATCTGTGATATTAAAACAGTTATAAGTAGCATCATGAATCCTTGTAACAGACTACTGTTTTAATGTGCCCCATAAGAGGCGAATTTATGCTAATAGTGTAGATCACAGATTAGCCAATGATTATCTTTGTGGCCAAGCTAGTCTACCACCTAAATTTGTAAGTCAAGTTTTGCTAAAGTAGTAACTCATTTATTTTTGTTTTGTCTGTGACTAGTTTTCTGCCACAGTGTCAAATAAGAATAGATAGCACAGTTGTCTTTATAACAATCTGATATAGTCCATTCAAGCATTCATATTCACACTAATTTCATTTGCTCCCTATGTCATTCCTTTTAAAATTGCATGCCTTTGAATCCATTGAAACGACCTCACACTGTGTGTTTTGATTTGCATTGCCCTGATGATCTGCAACAGTGATTTCCTTGTCACAGTTTATTGGTCATATATGTATTCTGGTGACATGTCTGTTCAGACAATTTGGAAATTGTTAAAGCACATTGTCCTTTTTATTGTTCATGTGTAGTCTTTTTATAAAAAGACTATATCAAAGATATACAATTTTATCTCAATCAATGTTGCTCCTTGTCATTTTCTCAACAGTATAAAATTTAAAATAAAGCTTTTATCTCATTTTTATTTCAAAAGCTATTCAAAGCTAAGCTCTTCAGTGTGATGATTTACTCTCCAAAAGTCAAAAGCAGCCAGGGGTGAAACACTAAAGCAAGTTTTTGTACATGTGTCTCCATTATGAGTGTAGAGAACCAAGCACCCGAGCCATCGCCTGCTGCTGGATAGAACCGGAATCTGCAGGAAGCTGGAATCAGGGGCAGAGCTCGTTTTCAAAGCCAGGCACTCAGAGAGATGTCGCTGGAATCCAAAGCAGCATCCTAACCACTGTACCCAATGCCATCCAAGCATCTTTTGATGAAAATACATGTAGATATTTTTAATGAAATCCAATGTCACTTCTCATTCATGTTTAATGTGTCTTAGGTTTTGTCTAAAAATCTAATGTTTATTCCACTAAAACATGGTTTAGGGAATGAAGTGTCTGTGGGTCATTTGAATTTCACCTTTGAAAAAGGCCTTTTTCTGGTCTGTACCCACCTCTGACACAGGTGATTTGGTTTGTTTTTGAGCTTCCTGAGTTCCTGATATAATTATATGCTAATATTTGCTAGCATTCTGTCAGTGGCCTGTTCATATTGTGATTCCCTTGCAGTTCTTAATTTGGTCTAATCTCATTGGTCTATTTTTTTGCTTTTATTACCGTGTCGCAGTGGTCTTTACAAAAGAGGCTTCACCTATGCCAGTAACTTGCAGTTTCCCGTTTTCCTCTATGATTTGATGGTATTAGACCATACTCTAGATCCTTGAGTTTTAGAAGATGTAAGGTAAGTGCTTTGGTTCATATCGGTGTAATTCCTGGTCTGGTAGAATTTATCAGTGAAGCCATCTTAACCAGGGTTTTTCTTTGTTGGAAGGATTTTGGTTCAATATGTGTTGGTTATTGTTCTATTTAGGTTTACTATATCTTCATGTCGCAATTCTTTTAGTTGTATTTGTCCAGAAATCTATCTATTTTGTCTAGATTTTCCAACTTGTTGGCATCTGGTTGTTCGTAGTAATCCTACTGACTCCTTTCCTATCTGTGGCATCCACAGTAACCTCTCCTACTTGATCTCTGATTTTATTGCATTGGATCCTCTCCACATTTTTTTATTTTTTCATTAGTTGGTCCAATAATGTATTGCTTTTCAAAACAACAAGCACTTTATTTGCTGATTCTTCGTGTCACTTTTTATCTCAATTTTATTTATTTTTATAACACTTTGTTTATTTCCTCCTACTAATTTAAGGTTTGTTTTGTTTTCATTTTTCTATGACATCAAGATGCAAAGTTAGAGTATTTAGTTGATGCCCTTCCAATTTATTGTACACACTAATTACTATTAACATCCCTCTTCACATTGCTATTGCTGCGACTCATCAATTTTTATATGTTGTATTTCCATCTCTATTAACTTTCAGCAAATTTTTGATTCCTTTCTGATTTCTTCTATGATACACAATTCACTCAGGAACATATTTTTCAGTCTGCATATTTTCTAAAGTTTGTTAAGTTGCTAATTTCCAGCTTCTTTTTTGTTTGCAAATAAAAGAATTTTTTTTTCAATTTCTTGAGAATTTTTTGAGAATTGACTATGTGCTGGGACCTCATTTGGGCGCTGGTTTAAATTCCAGCAGCTCCACTTCCCATCCAAGTCCCTGCCTGTGACCTGGGAAAGTAGTCCAGGATGACCCAAAGCTTTGGGACCCTGCATCTGCATGGGAGACCTGGAAGAAGCTCCTGGCTCCTGGTTTTGGATTGGCTCAGCAACAGCTGTTGTGGTCACTTGGGGAGTGAAGCATTGCACAGAAGATATTCCTCTCTGTCTCTTATCTTCTCCATATATCTGACTTTCCAATAAAAATAAATAAATCTTAAAAAAGAAAAGAGTTCTCTGTATCTCCTGTTCTTGGATTTCCCTTTCTCCAAAATAGTGAAGTTTCCTGCTATTATTTCACTGAATAGACCTTCTAGTGCATGCTGCTGTTGTGCTCTTTTTTCAGACCTGTAGGAATCCCAAAGACACCTGTATCAGGTTTATTGATAGTGTACCATGAAGTCTTGTACACTATTTTCAATTTTTTCTCATTCTTAAATTTTTTCTGAGATATTTCTAAATACTTGTCCTCTATCTTGCTTATTATTTCTTCCTCACCAAGTCTGTTTTAAGGTCTTTGCACTGCTTTTGTGCTTTGACATTTGAAACTCTAATATTTCAGTTTGATTTTTCATCAATATCTCTATCTTACAGGAATATTTTTCCTACATCTCATCTATGGATTTCCTTAACTCAGAAATTAGCTTCTCACTGCTGTTGAATAATTTTTTTAAATTATTCTTTTGAATATTTTATCAGGGATTGTATCAATCTCTGCATCTTTGCATTCTACCATTGAGGTCTTGCTGTATTTTTTTTTGGAGGAATCATATTATCTTCCTTGTTTATATATTTCATGTTTCCTTGTTTTTAAAGATTTTAAAATTTTTATTGCAAAGGCAGATATACAGAAAGGAGGAGAGATGGAGAAGAAAGATCTTCCCTCTGATGATTTATTCCCCAAGTGACCTAATGAGCCATAGCTGATCCAAAGCCAGGAGCCTGAAGACTTTTCTGGGTCTCCCATGTGGGTGCAAGGTCCCAAGGCTTTGAGCCATCCTTCACTGCTTTCCCAGGCCACTGCTTTCCCAGGAGCTAGATGGGAAGTGGGGCTGCCAGGATTAGAATCTGTACCCATATGGTATCCTGCTGTGTCAAGGCGAGGACTTCAACCACTAGGTTACTACGCTGGGTCCTCATGTTTCCACACTTTTAGCTATTTGTGGAAACACCTGTTGGCTTTTTTCTCTAATGCTTTTTATCTTTGAAATACACTTCAGGGGATTAGTGCAATTTCTTCTCCTTCAGAGGCATGAGCAAAGTTGGCCCAGGGAGTCCCAATCTTTCCTTAGATGCAGTGACACTCACATTAGTCATGACAGATAGCTTCTGTTTCAGCAGCAGAGAGGGTAAGATCATACTGGCTACTGTGACCACTGCCTCACCTTCTCTCTGTTGAAGTAATCAATATCCAGGAGAGCAAGCAGTGGCTGCATATCCCACCCACATCTATGCCAGGAGCCCTTTTGGGAGCAATGGGGGGTGTTTTGAATGATTGCAATACCCAATACACTCCCAAAACCTTGTGATACACAGAAATTGTGTGTGAGCACAGAGAAATCTCATCTCCTTTGAATGTGTGAGGAAGCTGTGTAGTGTAACCTACGGGAACTGGACAGGCAACTTATAGACGATAGATTCAGAACAGCATTGGACAATGGTAAAAACTACAAAGACATACAGGGGGAATCAATAGCGACCCTAATAATCTATTATCAGGGGGTCATATGCACAGAATAGGGGAGAGCCCCAGAGCGGAGCAGCCGGACAGGAGGAGGCTTGTATCCCAATCATAAGGACTCCCAGATTCCCACCAAGGTCAATCAGAATGGGCACCAAGGACTTCATCACAACTGCCAAAGAGAATACTGGGAACTGGAATGCCTTCGGAGGCCGGGAGCAATGGGAAGCAGACAATGTGTTTTTGCTCGGTTTAGGTGAAAGGGAAAATAAGCTAGAATGCTTCTGTGTTTCAAGCCAGGCAATTGCTCACACTCCAATCAGCTCCCAGCTGACATAAAAGTCGGTGGATAACTGGAATTCTCTCTCAGCTGAAACTGTAAGCAACAGGCACACAGCAATTTCTTGCATGCTGGTTGTGGTATGATGGCAGTCAGAAACTGGCTGCACTGCATACATGGCTGCAGTGGTGTCTTCTTGCCTCTTGTCTCACAGAATTTTCATTGTTTTTTTCACTTTGTCATTGAAAATTTCCATCAGTCTGGCCCATGACAACATGGTCTTTCTTTTGTTCTTGTCACATCCCAGAGCAGCTAAGCTTAGTGAGGCTACACCTATTCAGCCACGTTGGATCTAACGTTATAAATAAAGCTACAAACAGTAGACTATTTATGGTCTCCAATGTCACATTCCTGTACATAGCCCTCTAGGCATTGCCCAGATCCTGCTAGTCTTCCTGAGTGAAATCCATAACCAACTCCCTAAACAGGACATACGTTCTCAACTTGTGAATTTTGGATTACAAAACATGTTAGGGAATTCATTCCATTCTGTGTGTTTTCAAGTGATTTTAAGTGAACTGAAGCTTAATTTTTATTGCAGACAAATAATCCAGCAATAGATGCTTGCCACTTGGACAGCCAATTTGCCATAGATGAGTGTTGGTAAGAGAAAAGAGTTTATTTCAGGAAATTGATGATTTGGGGGAACGAACTGGATCCAAATGTGGTCTATTCATCCAAAATTAATGTTTAAGAGAAAACAAAATTCTCTAAGAGGCAATTGTTATTGCTAAAAGATAAAAGAATTTCAACACTTCAGTAAACACAATTGCTTAACCTGCTTTAAGTGTGTGTGTGTGTGTGTGTGTTTGTGTGTGTGTGTGTGTGTGTGTGAAAAAGGAACTGAGAGTCTGGGCTGGTACTGTAATAAGGGAAGCCTAGCTAGGTAAGCCTGTGGCCTTGTTCATAAATCACAGTTTAACTTTGAAGCTATTATTCCAAAAGGTCTGGAGTGCTCAATTTCTGATTCAGTTCAATTCTGGAGAACATCTGGAGTCAACAACTTGAAGCTTTTTTTTTCTTTCTTTCCTTCCAGAGTTATTTTTGTAATTATTGCTGTCTACTGTGGGCTGTGGAATGTCTTCCCACTCAGAATTATAGAAAAATGTGTACCATGTCACCCTGACCCTAATTTAGGCAATAGTTACTAAGCTCATTTTCTTCTTTTGTCCATACTTCTGAAGAAAACATGTTGAAATGAAGTAACATGACTGGTTTTGGCCAGAATCAGTCCATTTCTCAGGCATATTTTAAGCTCAGATTTCAGATACTGAGAATTGTTTCAAATTGCATACTCAGGCAAGAGTCCTAAAAGGTAATATAGAATATTTACTTGATTAGACCAAATTCCCCATGCTAGTGCTCCATGAAAGCCTCAGAAGCAATTAAGGTACTTCAACAACAATAAAATCCCTTTTGTAATAACACTTTGCATTCTAATTTGAGAAGAAATGATTAATGTGAAAAAACACTTGACTATCATGTTGCCACCATTAATTTCTCATTGAAGAGAACTAAGTAGTTTGAAATTGTTCCACTCAGATTTTGTATTTACCCTTCAGAGGAAGAACAATCCTCTGAGGCCTCAGTGTTGCTCCCCTGCATGACTGAAATACCCAGAACACAGGAAAGTGGAGACAATTATTTCCATTCCAATACTATGGGGCATTTGAAACACTTGTGGGAAAAGCATATACACAAATTTCAAATCTTGTACACCCAAATAAGCTTATCTTTTAATTCTGTTTGTCCACAAACCTTTTGACATACATTTATAAATATGCATTTCTGAAAAGTGTATAGCAAAGCATAATCACAGAATTTTAAAAGCCATCACATTGTGTGGAACTTTCTAACCAGAGCAGTGCCCACCACAATAATAATCTTGTAGAAATTCTTTCACAGTGAAATACTGACTGTTTTGTATCTCAATTGGGGATTTTCTTTAAGTAAATACAAAGTGGTAAAGTGCGTGAAGTTCCCTTTGAGAAACCAATAAAATATATTTTCCTCCCACCATCATTCCCATTCCAGTCCTGAGAGGCAGGAATGATCCTGGCAGTAGAGAGATTTGTGTCAGGAGCTTTTAAAACTGGCATTTCAAAAATGAGCAGAGTTTTGAGGGCAACCGCAGCTAAAGGCATTAATCTCGACTGCAGTAGAAATGGTTTGTGTTTCTGCTTCATTTTTCCTTCCTTCCTTTTTTTTCTTTTTCTATTCTCTTTTTTTGAATAAAGATGCGATAATTTCAAAAAACACTTCAGATGAATTATTTGAAGGAGGAAAGGTAGAAACTAAATCAGCATTTGAGACAACTGCTTATAAATATGAGCATCCTGTCTTTGCACAGACATGGCAGTAGCAAAACCGCCTATCAGCAATTTCCTTCATCTCTTTTGGAGATTTATATAAATAGGATAGTGAAAGGGAGAAGGATGAGAATAAGACCCGGAAGTGCACTCTGCAGCATAATCAAAGCAGTTTATGAAAAACCAATGCCAGCATCATTCTGAATGGGGAAATATTGGAAGCTTTCCCACTGCTTCTGGAACCAGACAAGGATGTCCACTATCACCACTGTTATTTCACACAGTACTGGAAGCCCTCCCTAGAGCTATTAGACAACAAAAAGAAATTAAAGGAATACAAATTGAAAAAGAAGAAGTCAAACTATCTCAGTTTGCAGATGACGTGATTCTACACATAGGAGAACCAAAAGACTCAATAAAGAGACTTCTGGAACTTATAAAAGAGTTTAGTAAGGTGGCAGGGTACAAAATAAATGAATGTGAATCAATGTCCCTAGTGTATGCAAACAACTCCAGGGCTGAAAAAGGAACAGTCAGTGCAGTCCCTTTTAAAATAGCAGAGAAGACACTTGAATATCTTGGAAAAAACTTAACTAAAGATGTGGAAGAGCTCTATGAGGAAAATTACAAAACACTGAGAAAAGAAATCAAAGAAGATCATAAAATATGGAGAAATATAACATGTTCCTGACTGGGTAGATTCAACATCATCGGAATGACCATATTACCAAAATATACAGACTCAACACAATGCCAAATGAAATCCCAAGAACATTCTTCACAAACCTGGAAAAAAAAAATGATACAAAATCTCATCTGGAACTGCAAGACCACAAATAGCCAAAACTATATTGAAAAATAAGAATCTAGCTGTAGAGATCACATTTCCAGACCTTAGAACATATTACAGGGCAGTAATATGGTACTGCTCCAGACATGGAGAGCAAGCTCAATACAGCACAACAGAAGCACCAGAAGAGAACACACACATGTACAGCTACCTAATCTACAAGAGAACAAAACCAACCCAGGGAAAAAAGTTGATCTCTTCAACAACAATTAGATAACAGTCTGCAGAAGTAAGAACAAGACCCTCACCCTCACCCTTCATCATACACGAAGACTAAATGTAATTGGATAAAGGCTCTAAACTTACACCCAGAAACCATCAAACTATTGGAAGGAAATGTAGGAAATACTGTATAAGACATAGATGTAAGCAAAAGTTCCTAGAAAAAATCATCAAAAGAACAGGCATTCAAAGCCAAAATAAACAAATAGGACTATATCAAACAGAAGCTTCTAGGCAAAAAGCAAGCAATCTACAAAGCAAAGATGTAACCAATAGAGTGGGAGAAAATTTTTGCACACTAAACAACAGATATAGGACTAATATTAAAGATATACAAAGAACTCCAGAATAACCATAACAACAAAACAAACGAATTAAGAAATTGACTCCAAATGGCTGACATGAAAAATGACCAAGCTCCCTAGCAATAAGGGAAATGCAAATAAAAACCACACTGAGGTTCCATTTAACCCCAATGAGAATGGCACACATTCAGAAAACCACCAAGAACATCTCCTGCCAAGGATGTGGGGAAAAAGTTACTCTACCCCAGTGCTGGTGGGAATGTAGACTGGTGCAGCCACTTTTGGAAGTCTGCATGGAGAATACTCAGACACTGAAAGTTCACCAACCATAAGACCCAGCAATCTCACTCCTGGGAATGAATCTAAACAGTGCGATACTTTAATCTCTCCATTTCCATCCACCTTCCTTTCTTTTTACCCAGGAATTTTGTGGTGGTAATAATGTGCATTTAATAGTTCTAATTATCTATTTTATACAAAGGAACTAATTTATATATATAAATTACACATATATAATTTATATATAAATTATTATAAATAAGATATATATATATTTTAAGAATGTAATTATGCCACTCTCCTGATCTCCTTCACAGCCACTCTCATTCCTCTTTCTTTTCTTATTTTTCTTTCACTTTTTGCCATGACATATGTTAAATTGGCAATTATAATTCTACACTGAATAAAGAATTTAATAAGTAGTTAAGTACAGGGCCCGGCAGGGGAGCCTAGTGACCAAAGTCCTTGTCAGGCACATGCCAGGATCCCATTTGGCCACCGGTTCTAATCCCGTCATCCCTGCTTCCCATCCAGTTTCCGGCTTGTGGCCTGAGAAAACAGCTGAGGACAGCCCAGAGCCTTGGGACCCTGCCATGTTGGAGACCCAGAGGAAGCTCTGAGTTCCTCGCTTCAGATTGGTTCAGATCTGGCCGTTGCAGCCACTTGGGGAATGAATTCAACAGACAGAAAATCTTCCTCTCTGTTTCTCCTCTTTGAATATTTCGCTTTACAATAGAAATAAAATCAAATCTTTAGAGAAAAAACAAGCAATTAGGTACAAATATTTATGTTTTCAGGAGTACAGAGTCAGACTATAAACTATAATCAAACTTCAGTATGTCTATTTCATTTATATTACCTTTTTGGTGCTCTATAGATTACTTGTTATAACTTTGAGAAAACATATAGCATTTAAAAAAATATTTAGTTTATTTCAATAAACATAATGGTTTCTAATTGTGTTCTTTTTGCTACAATAAACAGTATTTCATTCTTTCATTTTTAAATGTCTGTTATTCCATTGCCTATATGCCCAAAATTTGTCATCTCTGTCATCATTTAATGAACATCTGGGTTGCATCTTTGCTTTATTGAATGCTACTTTGCTGTACTCTTAGCTTGATATAATCTGATTTGTCTATTTTTACCTTTGTTGTTCATGCTTCTGGGGTCTGTTCCAAGAAGTCCTCGCTAATACAAAAGTCTTGCAGTGTTTCTCTTTTGTCTTCCTTTAGGAATTTGATGATGCCAGGTCATCAGTTTCGCTGATGGACCCATTACAACTGATTTTTGCTTAGGATGTATGGAAGGGGTTCTACACTATGCGAGCACACATCCAATTTCTCCAATATCATTTGTTGCCAAGACTGTCTTTCTCCAGGCAATGATTTCAACTCATTAGTCAAGAATTAGCTGATTATGGACATGCGGATCAATTTCTGTTGTTTCCATTCCTTTCTATGGGCATATCTGTTTGTTTTTGCCCCAATATTCAGCTATTTTGATTAGAGCTGCACTGTGTTGTGTCAAAAAATCTGGCGATCGAATGCCTCTGGCATTGTTTTTATTGTTTAAGAATGCTTTAGCTATTTGAGGTACATCATGCTTCCAATAATTTTTAAGATCATTTTTCATGGTTTGAGAAAACTCTTCTTGGTATTTTGAATAGGATTATACTAGAATCTAAATTGTTTTGTGTGGTGTCGCAATTTTGATGCTACTAATTCTTCCAATCTATGGACATGGTAAATTTTTCTGTTTTTCAGTGTACTTCTATTTCTTTCCTTAATGTCCTATAATTTTTCTCATAGAGACCTTTTACATCCTGGGTTAAATTCATGCATTCCGATGCATTTTAATTTTTGATAGTTTTTTGAAGGGTACCCATCTTACCAGCTCTCTCATCTATCACGTATTTTTGCATAGCAAAGCCATTAATTTCTCTCTATAAAGATTACATCCTAAAGTTTTGTTAAATTGTCATTGAGTTCCAGTAAACCGTTACTTCATTCTTTTAGTTCCCCCAGTATATAGGAAAATGTCATTTGCCAAAAGGGAAAATTTCATTTTGCTTCCTCCTTCCCCATTGGTACTCCTGTGATTTTTTTTTCCTGGTGCTGACATGAAGGTGATGCTGGCTTCATAAATGGAGTTTGGGAGGATTTTCTTCTTTTCAGTGCTTTTAATACTTTAAGAAGAATTAGGATTAGTTCTCTGCAAGTTTGTGGATAGCACTGAGGTCGTCTGATTCTGGGATATTCTTTGCTTGGGAGGGTATTTTTGTTGTTGCTTTTGTTTTTGTGATTTAATCTCTTCTTGTTTATTGGTCTATTCAATTTTATTTTCATATTTAATGCCTCAATTTTGTTCCATTTTTATTTGCCCCCCAAAATCGACCCAGAGTTCTACATTTCCCAGTTTATTGGCCTATCGCTCTTTGTAATAATTTCCAATGATTATTTTCATTTTTGTAACCTCAATTGTAACAAAATCTTTTTCATCTACAATTTTACTAACTTTGGTATTCTCCTTCTGTGGGTAAGAGGGAGTGTTGAAGCCAATGGTTTATCAATTTCATCTATTTTATCAAGAAACTAGATCTTCAATTCACTGGTCTTTCACAAGACTTTAATTTCTTTATTTCAGTTTCCTCACTAATTTTTATATTTTTTTCTCCTACAAGTTTAGATTTGATTTGTTCTTAATTTTCTAGGCCCTTAAGATACATTGCTAGCTCATTTATGCATTTTTATTTAACACATCAAATAAAAAAAACAAATGGAATATTTTAAAATCTTGAAATAACATCAAATGGTAATAATATGAAATATCAAGAGACATCATCAGTGTCTTATTCACTAGCAAAACATTCATACTTACGTACTCAGTATGATTTACGTCATTAAGTATATTTTTAAAAAAATCACACAACTGTCTAATAAAGGTTTTGTAAATCCTGAAGTCTGTAAAATAAATTCCTATTAGGAAGAACATTTTTTTAAAAAAAAAAAAGTAAAAACAATAGAAGGAAGAATCTAAAAACTCTGCCAGCAGCCTAGTGGGTAAAGTCCTTACCTAGAATGCACCGCGATCCCATATGGGCAAAGCTCCCGTCCTGGCTGCTTGGCTTCCCATCCAGCTCCCTGCTCGTGGCCTGGGAAAGAAGTCAAGGACGGCCCAAAGCTCGGGGATCCTGCACTTGCACGGGAGACCCAGAAAATGCTCCTAGCTCCTGGCTTCGGGTTGGCTCAGCTCTGCTGTTGTGGCCACTTGGAGAGTGAATCAGTGGAAGAAAGATCTTCCTCTCTTTCTCTCTTGCTCTCTGCATATTCATCTTTTTTATAAATATAAATAAATCTTTAAAAAATAAAACTTTAGTCATCTTAAATAGAAAGTATTAAACAAATAAATATTGACATGAGAAAACATTTTGTTTTATAAAATATAATTTATTACCTGCCAATGAGTGATCAATTTGAGATGACCAGGAAATACTACCAAAATAACAAAACAACAAAATACAGGGATATGAGAGAAATTTAAGGTAATATTATTTTTGTTTATATTTCAAGTGAATGCTATTAAATAAAATCGACGAAAAGCCCTTTAACTTCATCACTGAATCACCACCTCTATTAATTTACATTGAATTCTCCTATTTATTTTCCAAGGGCTTATTCTAGTTATAATTAAGTTGTATACATAATTGAAAATATTTTTCCTAAGCACTATGTGAATATTAAAAATAAAATTCTATTAAGAGTGCCAAATAATGACTAATTCTGTTAATCATTGACTTTTCAGTGTTTAATGAAAAAGAGCCCAAAAAATAAGAAGTAATAGATATGCTCCATGATGAAAAAAAAAAAAAACAACACAATACCAACAGGGGCAGTAATGCATTGCTGATTCTAATACAAAATCTCAGAATGCCTTATGGGAGGCCAAGCATGAGAGTATAGAATAATTCTGCTGAGTTCTCTGTTATAATGATGTTTTCATTGAAAAAAAAAATGAAAAAGGAAAATAATTCCTGGACACAACCTGGCTACAGAACAAACACTGATTGAACTACATCATTGTTCCTCTGTGATAAGCCAGGACCTGCAGAAGTACATTCACTCAACTGGAGCACAGACATATGGGAGACCAATCAACTGTGAGTCCTTTGACCTATTGTCATTGTCACAGGGAAAAATATCAATGCTGTCTGCACCTTTATGCCACGCACATAGGCCATGTATTAAAGCAATGAAGTTGGCAGGCTCAGCCGCAGAAACCCAGAGTTATTTTGTGCTTGAGCAACATATCTGAGCACTTGCTTTCTCTCTCTCCTTTTCTTTCATTCTACTTTCTTTTTATTAGAAAGATGGATTTACAGAGAGAAGGAAAGACAGAGAGAAAGATCCTCTGTCAGCTGGCTCAGTCTGCATGTGGCCAAGTATGACCACTGAAACTGAACCAATCCAAAGCCAGGAGCCTGGAGCTTCTTCCGAATCTCCCACGCAGGTGCAGGGTCCCAAGGCTTTGTGCCATCCTCAGCTGGTTTCCTAGGGCACTAGCCGGGAGCTGGATGGGAAGTCGAGCTGGTGGGGAATGAACCATCATGCATATGAGATCCTAGTGGTTACAAAGCGAGGATTTGGCCACCAGACCATTGCACTAGGACCCCTCGTTTTCTTTCTTAGAGGGAGTTCCAGGAATGATAAACAGGTAATAGAAATAGAATCAATAAGATTCTGGAGAACTGAAAGGAAATCAGTGGCTTTTCCCCACCTACGCCCTTTCCGTGAGACATGGCATGTTATCACTATAGAATGCCCTTAGGAATTTACTTGACGAGATAAACAAAATGTACATCATTATCTGAACCTCAACTCTTCAATCTAAACTCTAGATTCTGTTCCTTCTCAATCTACCACGCCAATTGTTTTTCTTCCTTTTCTTGTGCTTTGTCTTCTTTGTTCAAGTGAACCCCTTATATTTCAATGTTTCAATTCTCTAGAGTCAATGGCAACAAATATTTCTGTAATTTTTCCTTGCAACAGCATTAGTTAGTTATAATTGCTTCTATGAGAATAAACTGCTGTTCAAATAGTTAACAGTATAAAATTGTGGCTGGCAAATGGCAAAGTCAAGGTTCAACCTGATATTTGCCTCTGTTTAATACCATATCTCAATATTTATATAGCATGAACAAGTCCTTATCTTTCATTGTTACGGCTTCTGCCAACTCTCATTCCTTCAATGCTTTCAGTTTTGAAATCAGTTTTTTAATCTCTTTATACAATTCCTAACATCCTTGGGCTGCCTGCAGTTTGCCATGTGTGACCCATGATAATGAACAATTGCTGCTGGGTCTCTGCCTGCTAGCTGGTGTGTGTGGCTTAGAGTTTACTTGCCCATTACCCAAAGCAGATTTCAGGCCTACATGTGAAACATGACCTGTGACATGACTAGAAGGTAAGTGGAATAAATGCTCCTTATAGCCAATTACAGCATCTTTGGTGTGTGGGGAGACTGCTGGAAGATGCCCTCATGCTCTCCCCTTCCTGGACCTCTAAAACTTGCATCTTATGCATAATAAAGCAGACATCGCTTGCCAACATGTCTCTGGTGGTTCTTGAGGCTGAAGAACACCATCGCCTCACCCACCCTCAATGACTCATCATATGATCATGCTCACCTTCCTCTCTTCTAGGTGTATCTTTGTAACAAATACAACACTGAACATCAGTTCCGCTGTCCTTAAAATGAAATTGCTATTTCTTTTTGTTGTTGTTGTTAATTGGAAAAGAAGATCTACAGAGTGGAGGAAAAACAGAAATATCTTTTGTCTGCTGGTTTACTCCCCACGTGGCAGAAGCCAGAGATGAGCTGATCCGAAGCAGGAGCCATGAGCCTCCTCCATGTCTCCCACATGGGTGCAGAGTCCTGAGACTTTGGGGCCAATCTCTACTCCTTTTCAAGGCCTTAACCAGGGGCTGAATGGGCAGTGGAGCAGCTGGGATATGAACCAGCACCCATATGTAATCCTGGCATGTGCAAGGTGAGAATTTTAGCCACTAAGCTATGTCAGGTTCATATTTTGCTTTTTTGTTTGATTGCTTTAACTCCTCTCCATAACTTGTAATTTTTAAATTCTCTTTCATTAGTTTGTATTAATTAATCACCTCAAATACATCCCATTATTAACAACTCCCCTACATATTGCCTGAGTAACCTTGTCCAGAATGCCTGATACTACCGAAATTCTGTTGAACCAGCTACAAAAGGGCTAACTGAAAAGCCACTCACGAAGCACGTGGCACACGATGAACTCCTAAGTTTGCAAACATAAAGATAGCACCTGGGAGTATTCAGGTGTCTGTGCGATGTATACAATGTATACAGTGCACATCAGGACATTCCCTAAAAGGGAGGCATAAGAGTTTCTTTCTGGATACTTTCTGAACAGATATGGGAATCACAACAGTGTTAAACAGAAGGAACTTTTGGATGCAATTGAAAATTGCTTAACTTAGTGAAATAAGCCAGTTCCAGGACTGGAGCAGTGGTTTAACAAGCTAATCCTCCACCCACAGGGCCAACATCCCATATGAGTGCTGGTTCATGTCTTGGCATCCTCGCTTATGATCCAGCTCCCTGTTTACAGCTCGGGAAAGCAACAGAAGTAGGCTCAAGTGCTGGGGTTCCAGGGTTGCGGCACCTATGTGGGAAACCCCAATGAAGCTTCTGGCTCCTGGCTTTGGATCAACTCAGCGCTAACAGCTGCTGCCATTTGGGGAGCAAACTAGTGGATGAAAGATCTCTCTGTCTCTTTCTATCTCTCTCTGTCTACCCTTCTTTCTGTAATTCTGCCTTTCAAATAAAAAAATATAAATCTTTCAAAAAATAATCCAGTACCCAAAAGATGAATGGTAAGCTTTTTCTGATTTAGGATAAATAATATGAACTAGTATGAATGTGTACTCTATGTGTGTAAATTTGATGTGTTGATATTTTGATTATTGTTTAGAACCCTTACCTAAATTCCTGAGGAACAGGTTTATTTTTTCTACTTGCTTTTTGACGAACTATTTTCCTAGTGGAGGATTAAGGCTATGAGTATTAATCCAACTAAAAGTGTTTCATTGTATAAACTGAAAAAAAAAAAATAAAGGAAGGGGAAGGGAGGCTGGTGGGAGGGTGCGACATACTACTGTGTTCCTAAGTCTGAGTGTGTAAAATACATGATCTGCTCACCTTACAGAAACAAAACTTGAAGAGAAAAAGAAGGAATTTCAATTAGAGAATGTAAACAGCTACTCTGTTTATTTTATCTTCGAAACTGTTAAAAGTCAATAAATTATGGCTCTGAAGATCTGTATGCTTGAAACAGAAAATGCTGTGTGATGTAGAATACCAATCCAAATCTTCAGTAGGTGTGAAGATAATGAATTGCGTATTAGAGAGAATTAAGATAGGAGGCTTAGCTTCAAGGAAACCGTATTAGCAACGTTTCTTTAACTTTTATACTAGATAAACATCTTCCTCCAGCACCTCCACCTTCAACATGGGTAGACCCTACCCCTGGAACCTCCGAGTATGGAACATTATCTACCAGGCGGCAACTATGTTCATGATGGGATTAACATTGCTAGCCAGCTGTTTTTTGATGAAGATTATTTTGGGTTATATCACTGAGAATTTACCTGACCTCCTGGATCTTAATCAGCAAAATAGGAAGTTGGAAGAGTGCCCGTCTGACTACAAGACTGCAGAGGAGGCAGGCTTGGAAGTCGGAGAATGTCATGGGATGTATGCTCTTCTTGGTGTTGGAAGTCAAAGACATCCCTGCTTTGAGATTCTAGAACGAAATTCAGACTTGAGCACAGTCTTGCTTAACTTCTGTTGGGTACCCTGACCTCTGTAATTGTAAGTAAGTATGTTTGCATTGCTTAAGTCACATAGATTGTAGTAAACCTTTATTGCTATAATAGAAAGCTAATAAAACTATTACTTAATATTATCCTCGTGGTAAATCAGAATAAAATAAATAGACAAAAAAGAGCAATGGCTAACCCATCTTCAAGGAACAATTACTTCCTTGAAAGCGTCATCCCTTCAAAAAAACAAAAAGAGCTATTTTTTTTTAAAAAAAGAATTAAAATGGACACTTTAAGTAGTTTTTCTAAGAAACCAAAAATCAATTTTGAGTGAATGTATTTTTGTAAATATAGTTTTTTTTTTTTTACAAAAAAAAAAATTTCACTTACTCCCAAGCACGAACGTACTCATACACACAGTTACAGACAGGTCCCGAGTGCTTCAGACAATCACACCTCTTGGGAGTTGAAAACAGCAGGAAACCCATGTTGCTTTAACTTCATTCCTTACTGTCAATCTGCATTCCAGTGAATAGAAAACCCTAGCATGAAATCTATTTCAAAAAGAAATGTATCATTTAAATTTATCTGGTAACTGCTAGCAATGTCTAGATTCTATCATGCCAAACCCTGGAAATTCAAAAAACAAAAATAATAAATTGACTTCTACACACTAATACCAGAATGCTTATAAATCACAGTTGCTTTATTACTTGCATCATTCATACCATTAAACCTTTGCTGAAATCACTTAGAGAACATCTGAGAATTCCCCAAAGTAGAATATGGCTGAGTGTCCACCTGGAGAATGTGGCACAAATGACATAATTTAAGTATCTCAGATGTAATAATCAGAAAAACATTATATAACACTAAACTAGACCGCCCTGTCACTCAAGTCTGTTTGAATGGTGCTTCCCTAGCCAGAAAGCAGGTTGCAATGGTTTAAGAATTAGTTTCACTTTGTGACATCCCTTTTAATCCTGAGAGAAAAAGTTCAGGTGAGACACAGATGAACTTGACCTTCAAGCATTCATCTTCGGGAAAAGTCTTTGAAAATGGTTATTTTCTAGTTACACATGCTACAAACCATTAAGCTGGAAGCCACATGAAAACATTCCAAAAGGAAATGTGTGCAGCAAGAGAACATCTGCAGGTCATTTTCCCTCCTGGCAGGGAGACAGCTCTGTGCTAAAACCTCAAACAATATTTTACTATCCCTCTTCATCCAGCTTCAATTAAATAAGACGTGGTTTTATACTTCTGGTGGTTTTGAGGGTTTGGCACTGCTTGCACATGTGGGATTGGCTCTCTTCCTAATGTTACAGCTGCTTTCAATACAGACAGTGAAAACTAGAAGAAATGTACTAACTTCACCATTTTATTGAGTGTTGTTGACTTATGACTTTTATTTTAAGCACTTGCTTTAGGTGACTTGCCCCAGATTAATTCAAAATCATTCTTTTAAGTCATTGAGCCTTCCGTCAAAACAGATACAAGATGCCTGTGTTCCAGTGGTTCCTCACCTCATGTAAAAATATCTTTGACCGTTCAGACATAGGTGAGTGACATCTGCCGGGATGACCCGTGAGCCAACAGAATGACAGATTGGGTAAGCCACTCAAAAATGACGATAGCTACACAGGTGATGCAGTCACTACCCCACGGACAGTTTGTTGTTTCAGATCTCTCAAAAAATGTTTGTCTGGTATGACTCTTGTATACATATGTAAAAATCACTAAATCATGTAGTTCCATATACCCATACGTTGTAAACTTCAATAATTTTAGGTTCTTTTTCTAACCAGCAACTACAATAATTCAAAAATAATTTTTTAATTATTTAGGACCTGTTACAGTAGTCTAACGCCTGAAGTCCTCACCTTGTGTATGCTGGGATCCTATATGGGCACCAATTCTGTTAGTAGAAGTAGAAGCTTTACTTCCCATCCAGCCCCCTGATTATGGCCTTGGAAAGCAGGAGAGGACGGCCCAAAACCTTCAGACCCTGAGCCCACATGGATGACACAGAAGAAGCTCCTGGCTCGTAGCTTCAGATCAGCTCATCTTTGGCCATTGCAGCCTCTTGCAGAGTAAACTAGCCGATGGAAGATATTTCTCTCTGGCTCTCCTGCTCTCTGCAAATCTGACTTTGCAATAAAATCAATAAACATTAAAAAATTTACCTAAGCCACAATACCCCAAATTATGATTTAAAGATTAAATTCCAGGGGCCCAGCAGCGTGGCCTAGCGGCTAAAGTCTTCACTTTGAACGCGCCCGGGATCCCATATGAGTGCCGGTTCTAATCCCAGCAGCTCCATTTCCCATCCAGCTCCCTGCTTGTGGCCTGGGAAAGCAGTCGAGGAAGGTCCAAGGCTTTGGGACCCTGCACCTGTGTGGGAGACCCAGAAGAGGTTCCTGGATCCTGGCTTCGGAACGGCGCAGCACCGGCCATTGCGCTCACTTGGGGAGTGAATCATCGGATGGAAGACCTTCCTCTCTGTCTCTCCTCCTCTCTGTATATCTGACTTTGTAAATAAATAAATAAATAAATAAATAAATCTTTAAAAAAAATTAAATTCCAGGGAACGGCAACAGCAATGGTGGCAATAAAACATTGAAGCAGATGAGTAAATTTTTTATAAACATTGCAGAGTATTTTTGTGCACTAGGCATGTTTTGTAATCTAGGAAGCAGGCTGTGCAGGATTATTAAACACTTTGGAAAAGAAGTAAAATGAAGTGCAAGGAAATTAAATATCTTATGTGAAATGCCACTTTCATGAAGTGGAAAATCCAGGTTTCTTGAACTTAGCTCGGTAGTCTTTATTGTCGGTAGTTTTCTCTACTAGTTTGTCTTGTGACTAGAAAAATTATCTGGCCACTTTTAGACCAAACATTTCTGGAAAATACATTAATAAGCTTGTAAGAAATTTCTGAGCACTGCCTTATTCAGAGACACAATTAAAATACGATATTCTACAACTCTTGTCATTTGAAACATTAAACTATTCTTGCCCAAAGGACCTAATATAATGCACCAATAATTGCATAATATAATGCACTAACATTTGCACCAATAACTATAGAAACTTGTCTTGAGTTCAGTTCTGCTAGCCTATTAGTGCATAATCAGAAATAAAAATCCAAATTATTGTAGGTATAGAATAGAAACAATTGCTTAGAGGCAAGAAATGCAATGGGATTTTAGTGTTCCAAATTCATCACTGCTTTCACTTATTCAAGACATTCTGACTCAGTTGTTCACTAAGAATTCACTCAGTAAACAGTAGTGATAATTTGCAATAACAAAAAATGTCACATATGATAAGTTCAATAAAATCAAATGTGATGTGGTAAGGAGACAAGTCTGGCTCTCTCGACAGAATTCCCGAATGCAATCCCCCAACAAGCTTTGCGCTTCATTTCCAAGTTGATAAGATGCTAACCTTGCTGCACTTCCTTCCACCTTCCCATGAGACAAAACCTACTAAGTTTGAAAGTGCCCACCCAGGTAAAGCCATTGTAGCTCCCATTCACTTGCCCATTTGTCCAATCCCTTAACCCCTCAGAACCATCCAAGAACCTTAAAATGTAACAGGCCCAGCCTGTTGAGAAAGTTAGCTTTTTGCCACAAGTTTCTCCTGTCTGCACGTTGGTCACTGGTCACATCTTTGCTTTTCTCTGACAACAAATCCAGTTTAGCTGTGTGTTCACTCCCCATCTCTTCTTGGTTCTGCAACTCTTCCCCAACAAAATACCTTATTCTTTGTCTGTCAAAGCATTGTTGTAATTTGAGAGGGTAATAAATGACGCAGTACCCAAAATATTTTTATTTGCTTAATATCTAAACAAAACTGATACTAATCCAACACTTTTGCTCAATACGATCTCCCAAACGAAACTCGCCCTGACTATGTGGTCTCCTTACTTACAGAATGATGCTTCAGTTTACATTATATTAATGTAATGTGATGGAGAATGGGTGTTGTGGTTAGAGTGATGTGACTATGTGTATACCTGCTGTGTGCATATCACACTGCCCAAAAAAGTGTGGATCCATGACTCTAGATGTGTTTGTCAACCCTTTTAGGAGATAAGAAGTCTCCAGCTGGGATATATTGTCATGATGTCTATTAAAATTACTTCAAAGAAACATTACAGGAGATCCTGTCACTTTCTCGAGCTAGGGAAAAGAAACCTTAATTGGAAACTCAAGTCATTTCTGGTTCCAATGAATTCTACGTCGTCTAATATGCACCAAAGAAATCGAAAGTAGGCCGAGAAAATGCCGACTTGCTCTCACAGCAGAGAAGAGCAACAACTTTTCATTCCTATAATTGGCTAGCGTTCACAGAGTTTTCAGAGTTGAAGGGGGTAATGGAATCGTGAGGATTTTCTTTGGCATATAGTCATGAAAACAAACAAAAAAGCCCAGCATTAGGTGTCTTCAAATGTTTCAACTTGTCAGTAAAAAGAATTAGGAATAAAGTTAGTTTAAAAGAGAAAAATTAGAATGGAGATAAAGCCATTAAAGGATGGAGAATTTCAATTTACTGATCAAAATGAGTTTTTGAGAAAAGTGTTACATAGTCCAAGTTCCAAGGGCAGTAGGTGTCCCCGATGGCAGCAATCATTGCACATTTCCTGCCTGTGTTTGCTCTCTGCCTGGCCACTGTCACAATCATGCAGGGTCATGATGGTTAGGAAGATGAGTAAGGGGGGATATGCGAATGCAGTGGAGCTGAAATAAGAAACAGTGTGTCTTTTCTCCAAATTTTCAAGCTCTCATTTACAATAAACAAATCAGAAACGTAGGTTTAATTTGAAAGCAAGACTGAAATTGTCACTATTGCTAAGACACAAGCAGTTGGTCATAGAGTTGAGTTTATCTTGTGTGAAGTTACTGCAGAACAGCACGTGCTACTGAAATACAACAACAACAAATGACCTCAAACGAAAATCATATGGAGCCTTTTCATTTTATATCCGGGGCAAAGCAATTTTAGATCCATAGAGGAATAAAACTAAAAAGACTATCTTACATTGTCCTCTACAACACTTCGTTGAGGTGTGCATATTCAATGTCACAGTGCTTTGTTGCAAAAAAGTCATAAAACACTCAAAGTCTAATAATTTTTACAATGACCTACAATGTAATTACTTTTGCTAAGTTTCCAACTCTATACTTCCAATTTATGATTTCTGGCTGAGGACATCCTTTGACATCCGTACCCCCACTGTGGTTTTCCGGTTTCCATTCATTTCCAAACTCGTCTTGTTAGAACCTAGGTGCTTCTAGTTTGTCCAGCAGGCTGAGGACACGTTGAACCATGTTGTAGAACAATAGTAACTTAAATAACTGTTGATATTCATCATTAGCTATCTGCATTTCTCCCCATTTTTCATGAAAGCAAGTACTGATAAAAAAAAACTTATGAGAAATTACTACTAAAATGATATCCTGATTTAACCTGTTTCTCTGTGACTGCTGTCAAGTTAATGATGCCAGAGCGGCAGTATTATGTACTAATGGCTTTCTCTCCTTGATTTTTCAAAACTGAATTCATTAAACCACAGCTTTCCTATAATTCTTTAATTACCAACTATACAGTTAGTGGTAATATAAAAGCATTTCAAAGATACTCTGCTATTTATAATTACAGTCAATTCTTGAATAAAAGAGGAAAGACTTAATTTTCTTAATGTTTTCATGCTGGAAAAAACAATCAAGTTTTCCTTTTTACTTTTAATTGCATTGACTTGTCCTAACTGTTTTTTTTTTTTTTTCCAAATTACAAGCAAGTCAGATCACTGAAGTGCTAAGGCCTTTAAGTAACTAGTTATTATTTTATATTTTATCATCTTAAAGGCATGATAAGCATCTTTCCACATCACATTTCTCTTTTGCTATCAGTCCCTAGAGGGTCAGGCTGACTCTACTCATTTACCTTAAATCTTGATTAATTTGGACTGGAAACTAACACAACTGAAAACTGGAAATTGGAGCCACCTTTATTGATAGAATCTGGGCTTCACAGGCAAAGGGGGAGAAATAACAAGTGACTTTTTCTTAGAGAAGGTGCTAAACTAATGAGTCTGAGCTTCTCAAGTTCACGATGGAATACAGAGTTTAAGCATAATCATAGAGTGCCTGAGAATGCACAAAGTTTGGAGGAGGTTAGGCATTCAAAGTTTCATTTCTTTTTGATTTAGTTAGCAAAAGGCTTCTTCCTCCTTCAGTTTGCTTTTGGTGTTCCAGCAATAGTATGCTCATATGTACGTTTTGTAAACAACACGTACTTGTGTATTTTTAACACTAGAAATTTAGTCTGGAAACATTTGTATTTTGGTTGGAACACTTAGAACAGTTACACTAAAAATACAAAATATTTAGGTTTATATCTGCCACCTTATTGTGTGCCACATAGCCCCCCTTTGCATCATTTATTATCCTTTCCTGATAGGTTCGGATTATTTTAATATTTTCTCTAATATTTTATATTGGAGGAGACTAAGATATGTGAAAGATCATTCAGTATTTGAAAACCTACCAAGAGACCATATTTATATTTGCTATGCCGCTGGTGTTGAGAAACCAAACTGAAATCATGGCAAATCATGCTGTATCTAACACAATTTTTAGTATTTAAGCCAAATTTATTCATTCTAATTTTATCCCTCATAGTTTTTACACCATATTCAAAGACTTTAGTCTCTATTCCATGTTTCCAATTCTGCTTTGGTAGTGAGGCAAGTAAACATTACATAAAGCGTAATCAACTCAGTATATTCAGTATATTTAACTGAGGGTTCCAGATGGTCTTGGTAGTTTCATGTTTCAATATACCTGTGTATTGTCACAATGGTGAACAATTTCTTCTAACTAGGCCTATCTCTCCAGAACCCTAAAGCAATTGTACCCCCACTGTGCCTGCACTTTCATATTTGGTTCCAATAAAGCTAAGCAGATGAAGTCAAAATTGGATTTGTATGTACATACATTCCTGAATTAAGACATTTTTGAAAGATGCTTCCAAGAATTTATCTCAATCTCAGTTTTATTAAAAATTTTCAGTTGAGTTTCTTAGAACAGATATATAAGATTTACTTATTTTTATTGTAAAATCAGATATTTAGAGGAAGAAAAAGAGGAAGAACTTCCTTCTGCTGATTCACTAACCAGTGACTGTAACAGCCAGAGTTGAGCCAAGCCAAAGCCAGGAGCCAGGAGTTTCTTCTGGGTCTTTCATGTGGTGCGAGGTCCCAAGGCTTTGTGCCATCCTCGACTGCTTTCCCAGGCCACCATCAGAGAACGGGATGGGACTCGCAGCAGCCGGGACATGAATCATTGCCCATATAGGATCCTGGTGTGTGCAAAGCAAGGACTTAAGGTTCTAGGCTACTGCTCTGAGCCAAGATATATTTATTCATATTTGTGAATGAGGGATTGAAAATTAACAAAGCAATATTAAAGAATAATCATATAGAATCCTATTTGAAGGACATATATTAACAATAAAAAAATGTGCCACATATTAAGTACTCATTTCGTAGTTTTCACACATTTAAAAGATAACCTTCTTATACTATGATTTTAGGATAATAAGGCTGAATAGTCTAATACTCATAGTTCATATGTGTTCATATTCATAGTTCATATTTCACTGGACTTGTCTCTTTGCTACTTCCCTGACTTTAAAGTTATTATTAATGAAAAGTAATAAAATTTGCTTTAGAGAGTTTAGGTTCTCAAACAGAATTTTAAAAGGATCATCCTCTGGAACCAGAGTGGTACGTGCACGTAAAATCAGTACGTGGGTGAATGCTGTATTGCTGATTCTACCATGGACAAGCCACAGCAGAAGACCCATCTGATGATGCTTTTGACTTGTTATTTACTTCTTTGTGCATTTTTTAATTAGCAAATGTGATAAATTTAACGTGAACCAAATGAAACTGTTGAAAGGAGAACCTTCCGAGTCATTTTTATTCAAATCTTTCCACTTGTATAAAATGTTCGCAATGTGACAGGAGTCTTTAGCATCTTTGGATTCCTTCCTGGGTGTTAAATAAATTATAAATTCAGATTGATTTATCCTGAAATCAATTATATCAGAAGGCATGCTTCTGGTTTTATGGTTCTTATTGCAAAATCTGCAGGTAATTCCAATATTAAGACTATACTGAGAAAGAAGAGGTGTTACGATCTTATGCAGCCAGTTTAGGGTGACAAGCTCGGAAGCCACAAATCCCCCACCTACATAACCCTTTCTAAACCCATGTGAATCAAATGACATTCACCTGTCATCACCTGGAACCTGAGACGGGGTGGTGTTACATCGCTGCAAATAACCAATCTTCTCTCAAACCCCAATAAAGGGCCATGGAATGGAGGGGCTCTCACTCTTGGTTACATGCTTTTGTCACTCTCCCCTTCTGACTCTTGGCCTCCCCAGTACTTGCTTGCTCTCTGGCTTCCCAAAGACAGACTCTGAGGACAGGTAACCGCTAAACATGGCTCCTGTGTGTCTCTCACCTTCTGTTCACTGTTTGGGGGAGTCAGTGGAGATGCTAATGCTAGGATGTTTTGTATTTCTAAATGGTGTACTTTCAAGAGTTCTGGGAGAGGTGAGACCTAGCAGAAATGGAATGGACACAGAAGCCAGGAAAATGTGAATGCTTGCAGCCTTGTAAGAGTGTCCAGGTTGTTGCATGACTCTTAGGATGATTTATATCACTGGGAAAGCTGGGACATAGGTCTTCAGTTTAATGGACAGTTTTCATTTGTTCCTTTCAGGGTTTTGATTTAGACTAGATTGCAATGGCGATTTGTCATTTCCTTATTTCTAGTAGGCCATGCTGTCTTCTAGCTTGGTTAGTAAAGACTTCTGAATATATCCTAGACTTGTCTGGCATGATCTCTCTTGCACCCTGCAATAGGATGGCTAAAGGACATACCATGGCCTGTAAATGCATGATCCAAAGTGATTCTGACATCAAACCTTATATGTCAAAGTAAGGAATAATTTATTATTAAGTTGTTTCTGATTTTCAAAACAGTTTTATCAGTGTTACTCTTTAGAGTTACTAAATAGTCACATTAGCTTTGTCACTATGCTCATATAACAATTTTACCCAATATATGATGCCTATTAATCAGATCTAGCTCTTACTATCATCTTAAAGAAATGATCTACAAGAGGACATAGAAACTTTTGAAACACAGTTTGTCTTTCTGTTATTTGAATCAACAGTGGCTTCTACAAGACTGCTTATAACCTAGCAGACAACCTACACTCCAGAAACATTAGTTTTCCACACTGAATGTACCAGAGATTCCAAGAAAAACTTTCAAAAATGTGTTCCAACTGGCACTACTTGATGACGGTGTTAAGAGTAGCATCCAAAATTCTCTATGGCTAGCGCAGATCGCTTAAGCTGTGTTATACAAAGCTCCCCTGCAACGCCAGAGTACGCCAAATGCTTTCCTTTCACAATCTGCTTTCCCACTGCAGTTCCATTACCTCGGTACTTGTCCATTTCACAAGTACAGGCTGTAACTTCCTTGGCTGTATAGCCGATTTCCCATTTATATTGTGTTCCTACTACCTTTTATGGTTATTGCAATAGAGTAGAAACTTGATATTACATGAGTGAATAGCATGTTTTAAAGACAAATGGAAAATTGAGATCTGTGTAGGGTTGTGATGCATTAAGGCAAATCTTTGCACCTATAACATCTGTAATCCTGTTCAATAATACTGCTTGCTTCCAACAGAAAAAAAAATTAATTCCTGTAAGATTCTAAGCCAGAATCAGGACAACTGTAGAAAAATAATGTACTTAAAATAACAAAGCAGTAGTAGATATATTTACAAATATCTCATGCATATGCAGACTGTGTATTAGTGGAAACAAGCTTTCTAACTTGTAGAATCTTTATATAATCATATTAATGTATAAAGTGGTCATGATGATGCTGACCACAATTAACTAGGTTATAAAATGTATTGACATATATATAATTGTCTTGATATATATTATTGTTACATGTATTATATAATAACATATATTACTGACACATATATAATTTCTTTACAATTTATAATTGTCAGGAAGACAATTGATAGGAAAGCACAATGAGGAACTTGTGTAAAACCATAACCAGCTGTAATCCTAGGAGAAGGATCCTTATCAACTTCCTGAAGCACTGATATGGAAATGCAGGAGTAGGAGAAGCAGAAGTGCCTGCTGGAAGAACACACTCTTTTCAATTTGAAATCCCCCTACTGTTGCTAACACATAAACCGCACCCCATCACAAACTCTCCTTTCTTTTGCATTCATGACCTTCAGTCTTTAAAAGTGTTTTGTTGTTAATAAACTTTGGCTGTTGGGCAGAGGGTGATAAGCCAGTGGCTAAATCCTCACCTTGCACAAGCCTGGATCCCATATGGGTGCCAGTTCATGTGCCAAAGTTCCACTTTCCCTCCAGCTCCCTCTTTAGGACCTAGGAAAGCACTAGCAGGTGGTCCAAAGCCTTGAGACCCTGCACCCACATGGGAGACCGGGAGGAAATGTATGGCTCCTGGCTTTGGATTGGCTCAGCTCTGACCATCCCAGCCATTTGGGCAGAGAATCAGGAGATGGAAGATCTTTCTGTCGCTCTTACTCTCTGTAAAACTGCTTTTCCAAGAAAAATAAATAAATCTCTAAATAAACTTCAGCTATTGAATATCAAACAGTAGTCTGTGTGTATGATTATTCGCACCATGCACCAAGTTCCCTAATTATTGGACAGTGAATACACACAAACACACACACACACACACACAGAGAAAGTACTTAGAAGTACTTAGAAATACATCAACTGTTTTGGAATTGTGACATAAAGAGAAATATGGCTTTCTCCAAAAGTGTTTATATCTGGAAACTATAAACAAAATAAATTTAGAAACTTAAAAACAATCCAAGGCATTTAAAGTATTAGGGGATACATGAAGAAGCAAGTGTGCTTCCATCAATAACAATCATACATGAGATTCAGATATTGTAAAATAAGTTAGTTGAATTTCTTATTGAGGAAAGGGGTTTGATTCATACACTAATCTGAGAAAAGGAATGGTACATACCAATTGTAAATTTGTAAGTATTTAACACTGTCTATGATAATGAATAGTTGGCTAAGCAAGGGAATATAAATAGGAAATTCTGTGAAGTTTGGCCAGGGTTTAGAGTCACAGAGTTCTGTTACGATTTGGATGATCCATGTGACCTCAGGATTCTAGAATATCTTACAATGATTTTGCAATGGTGAAGCAGTGAAGAGGATATTTGTGAAGAGAATGACAGCGTGTCAGAGAAGTGACATTCCAAAAGGGCACAATGGCTGGAGACAAGCTGATCCATGTCAAGCGATCAGGAGCTTCTTTGGGTCTCCCACCTGGAGAGAAGGGCCCAAAGACCTGAGCCAGCCTTATCACTTTTCTCGGGCCAAGAACAGAGAGCTGAACCGGAACTGGATCAGACAAGACATGAACTGTTGCCTATGTGAGATGCTGGCACTTGCAAGCAGAGGATTAGCGTGTGTGACCCTATGCCAGTCCCTTCCCTATTCCCTCAACAAACTGTCAAGACATTCATTTTTCAGCTGAGTAATATGATTTCTTCAACTGTGTGTGAATTCTGGAGCCAGAGTGAAATGGTCTTAAAGCTTCTTCAAAATGCAGCAACAGCTGGGCGGGTGAGTACACTGATTAGCCACCGAATCAACTGAGAGAATCATGAGAAATAGCTAAATGTTTTAAACTCTGAAGTTGTGATGAGTTTCCCTTCACCATCCAGAGATAACTTGTACAAAGGTCATACTAGAAAAAAAAATGATAACATTTTTGTTGTTGACATTCAAGAACTCTGCCAATTTTGGTGCTAAAAAAAAGAGAAATTTGGTTCTCATTTCCATTTAACTATTTATTCTTTATAATGTTTAAAGAATAACCAGAAATTTAAATGGACATTTCATTGTAGACTATCTGCATATAATTTTCTATATGTTAAAATATAAATCCTGACAAGAATAAAATGAAAATTTAAGGCCACCAAAAAGGGTACTTCTGTTAGGGTGTAGTCTTAAAACAATCTGGACCCAATTGTGTAGGTAATTAAGAAAGAAACCCCATTTTGGGAATTACACGGAGACGCAAAACAGAGAACATGTCACCTTGAAATCTAGTTCAGCATTTTTTCTTTTTACCTAAGATTCTGTTACAGGGTAGACAGTTGGGTACAGCTGAAGAGGTAATATTTATTGCTAAATGAAAATATGTCTTGTACATGTCATGTCATTTTTTGCTTGTGGTTAAAGGAAGGATTATTCTTTTATGGGGACATTATCTGTAACAGGCCCATGAGTCTCATTAGTACTTAACACAGGAATTGTTATTACATGAACTATAGGAATTTATAGTCCCCCAAATGGTCACAAATATGATTCCTCTACTAACAGTTAATAATATAAAGCAATGACAAATGCACTGAACTAAAGAACATATTGTACAGACTACTAAGTTTTGCTGGAATCCAGAAATGTTATGAATTACTGTAGTAATGGAAGCCAATATGCCATATGGCATATGACATATTTTTAAATGTTACACATTTTAATTTTGAGCTAGAGTTCATTTAAGTGCCTGTCTCTTCATTTCTTCCTCACTTCCTCTTTAAAGAGATCCTTTCTCAGTAACTAAAGAATGTCAATTAAGAGTAGTTAATGCAACATTTGATTGATTTATATATTCTATAAAATACCTCGATTTAAATAAGGAACAGCACATATTAAAGAGTTAGAACATTTACAGATTGCAGGATGTTTATTATATACACACATATGCATAAATAAATACATACACATGCTTCTGCACAGATGTGTATAACACACTCACACGAATATGGATATGACAGTATATTCTAAATGACAGAGGGTAGCTAGTACTTCAGTTACTTTGAATGCATAACAATGACAAAACCTTATAGTGGAAATTAAGAAATGTTATTGCTTATGATTCTATAGGTCAGCTAGATCATTCTTCTGGCCTGTGTTAACTTATTTATGGTTTAGGAGGAATTTCAGTTTTGTCTACATGGCTTAGGATGATCTCTCACACTTGTCGCTTGTTGGCATGCTGGTTAAGCGAGGAAGATTAGTTATTGTGACTTATTTTTGCCCCAATTGCTCATCCTGTACTTCTCCATATGAGTCTCTCCGCATCCCAAAGAACAGTAAAAACATCAGTACACTAAATTTAAGCAGAGTCAAACCTCCACTTGTATCACATTTATCAACGTGTCATTGTTTGAACAAATGGCAAGTCCAAGGCTTGGTTCAAAGCAGAGAGAAACAAACTTTCTCACTTGCTGGAGAAGCTACCATATACGATGACAACTTTTGCAATTAACCACATACGTGGACACAGCCTATCCATTTTTTATAAATTCACTAGTATAATACTTTTCCACTTGCATGTAAATGCATACCTATAATGAAAAGAAATTGTTTTGGGATTGTTTACAATCATTTTAGTTAGGGACTAGGTCTTATTTTTCTTTGCTTTTTTTTTTTTTGCTACAAAGTTTGGTGCAAAATTTAGTGGTTGAGAATGATCACCTTATAGACATTCATTGAACAAATATACAAAAATAGAGATACAGACAGAAATTGATTTCTTTACCTATCCATAATTAAATGAGAGAGGATAGACATATACCATGTATTTCAGCTATCTGATGTTAGATACACAATAGTTGGTTTACTTTCAAAATGTCAAATAAAGAATAAACATTGTGGCACAGTATTTCAGTTGCCTACATCCCATATCTGAGGGTATGGTCCTGATTAAGCCGGGTTTCAGGTCCAGCTTTCTGCCAATGCTCCTAGGAGGTACTAGATGATGGTCCAGTACTGGGTACCTATTGTGGCAGTGAGCCTAACAGGTAGTTATGTTATATACCTGAGGGAGCAAGAAAAGGGGGAACCAAATGCTTGCTTCTCTGAGAAACCGTCTTTAGAAAAGCAAAATACTAATCCCATTTTTGGGGTTTTCATTTTATTAGAATAGCAAGGAGGCAGTGAATTCACCCTTCATGAGAATAGAAAGAAGTTGCCAATCACACTTTTTGATTTGAGTAATCTAAAGGTATCTGATATTCTGATTTTCATAGGAACAAGAAAGATAAGCAAGTGAAAAAAATCCAGTAAGTACAAAATGGTCATATTATGTTTATTCTGTTTCTAATATTATATGCATATTTGTAAACAAAAAATGTAGATACTTGTTTAATGTTTATTAGGACCAGCCATAATGCTAATTGTCATATGGATATTGTATCACAATGAGGAACAAAAAATTCCAGGAAGAAGAATGTCATTGCTGCTTTATAGATAGGAAATAGAAGTTTAGAAGATGGAAATGATTCACCCAAGCTGACACAGCTGTTGAAGATGAGAAAATAAGCCTGGACATTCATGACTACAAGTTCACTCGTGGATATAGACTTAAAATCTTTGATTTAAAAGAGTATTGCTTTATTTCATCATTCACTTCCTCCTTAAATACAGCAAGATTAGTTCTATAGTAGGAGGCTTGTGTTTTCTACTTAATTTTCAGTTGTTCTCTCTATCCTTTGTTCTCCATCTATTTGATGAGTTCAGTGTCTGAATACCCCTGTTGCTGTTTTCACGAATCACAGCACTAATCAACCAGAGGGTTCAACAGATAGCTCCAGATACACAACATGTGTTGGTATTTTTTCATGACTTGAAAATAGCAGATGTTCTTAGATTAATAATAACTTTTAACTTAAAGACAATATATAGATTTATCTATGTCCATATGATCTGGTATCTAAACATTACTGTCATATTTACTACCTGATTGTTTTCTGTTTTCCCAACCATGTTCCTTTCTAAATCCAGGACATTTTAAATTGTTATTTGATGATTGTTGCTGTCCATGTTGCTTCTGTCTTTGTTATTAGCAGTTTCTACCTTCTCAGCAGGTTGTTCAGGGTACACACTGAGAATGCGTCACATTCGAAGAATACCCTGTCATACTTGGCATCCTAAATGATTTGAGCCTTTTGCACCACTTCCTAGGGTTTGCAAAAACATGATGTTGTTCATTATGTTCTGATAACAAACATTTCCATATTTCCTGTTGCTAACAGCTGTTCTGTCAGTGGAGCAAAGTATGTAGGAGGAAATGCCAATTCTTGTAAAAATCAAGCCTTTTCCTAATCCAAGAACAAACACAGGGTTGGAGAGGTCTTCTGAGAACCAAAGGAAGCAGTTGAGTGCCACTTTTTTTTTTTTCTGAATTGTAATGCTTGAATTCAAATTTAAATATATGACAGACTCTGGAAATCTGTGTATGACATGTCATAAACTTACACAACACTGTCAAAATGGGAAGTACATTTTAGTCTTACTAACTTACGTAAGTCAGTATATGAATATAGAATATGCTAAATAAGGTCAACAGCTGAATGTGAATTCTATCACAGACACTTAGCTAAAAATGAAATAAGGGGATGGGATTGATGGGGTTTAGCTTTACGTCAATGGAAGGAAGTTAGCAGAGTGGTGATACAGTGGATAGAGTGTGTGCTCCATATACTCTTTCTAAATAGGTGTAACAATAAAAAATATGACAGTGATGCTAAAGGTGCTCTTATCTAAGTGTCAGATGACATAAAACATATTAGATGTGGAGCTCTAAATAGCTTGAAGGATTTCATTGGGATATATAACTAAGCATGCCTGTCTGACAGTCAGATGCCATATCACTTACTGCTTATCTGCCAGTTTAGCAAATAAAATATTAGCACTGATCAGTTAATCCTGTGTTGTAATGATACGCCTCAATGGCTTACGTTAGTAAACAATAGACTACCTGACTTAAAGCTGTTTGATCACAACATCTGGAATTACAGCATTAGTACACTTACTAATGATTGGTTTAGTACACTTACATCACATTAGCAAGCATAATCTTTGGCTACTATCAATAATGCTTATAATGAGAGATTAAAAATTAGAATTGACATACTTTCACATATTCTAGAATGATTACAATTACAAAACAAAAAGTGCCTTGTTTTTTGAAAACACATTAAGTGTTTTGCTTTACTGATATATTTTTAATATAAGAAAACAAATAATCTGAGATATTTTGACAATACTTAGAGCCATACTGATTTATCTGCTTTGAAGTATTCCTAAGGGTCTATGGAATTGAATTTCACCAACCTTTTAGCACATGGCATTTTCTTTTCTTTTGTAAGTTAGCTGAACCACAAAGAAATTATTCTTTCTCAAAAGCTTTCAATTCTAGCTACAAATTGAGTTATGTTTCAGAGGGTTCTTCAAAAGTGACATCAACAATATTCATGAAAATAAGGCAACTGACATTTCAGAGGGTTACTATGCACCAAACATTATTTTAAATTATTTCTAATCCTTGTGCTCCTAAATTCAGCATTAAGATCTTCATTTTTACCTTACTATGGAAAGACAAATGGAGAATCACACTAACAAGGCTCTCTTTTATAACTGCTATATTCAAATCCAGTCTTTCTGAGTTCATAATCCACTTTTCCTCACTAAAAAGAGTCTTTAAGCACTTGCTGTGTATATGCAACACAATTTTAGAAACTATAGGAAACAGATATACCCCCAAATACGTATATGGTAGGAGAAACGCCAGGAAAATAATGAAAACGTATTCTACAAGATAAATAATGTTATTCAAACGGTAATTAAGAGACTCAAGAAAAGCAAAACAAACAAAAAGTGTAGTCGCTTCAAAAGAGCTCTGAGAAAAGCCAGACTCTCCACTTGCTCTCCTTACTTCATGAACATAGCCAAGATGAAGCACGGAGTCTGAAGTGTACTGACACTGCACTACCTTCAACACTGTGTTCACCAGATACTTAGGATTTCCCACTGGCCATTTCTTATTATTAGTGAAATAAGGTTGTGAATAGTTTAGAACTATTTTTTTTTATTTAAATAATACACTGAGAGCAAATGAACATCACAAATTAAGTAAAAGAGGTAAGTCACTGCTGGCAGAATACATACAATTCATATATTTAACAAATAATTTTGTATCTAGACTATATAAGCAATTTAACCATAAAAAGGCAATCTTATTTTTAAAATATATTTAGGGCCCGGCGTAGTGGCCTAGCGGCTAATGTCCTCAGCTTGGAATGCGCTAGGATCCTATATGGGCACCAGTCCTAATCCCAGCAGCCCTGCTTCCCTTCCAGCTCCCTGCTTGTGGCCTGGGAAAGCAGTCCAGGACATCCCAAAGCCTTGGGACCCTGCACCCGTGTGGGAGACCTGGAGGAAGTTCCTGGATCCTGGCTTCAGATCGGCATAGCATCAGCCATTGCGCTCACTTGGGGAGTGAATCATGGGACGGAAGATCTTTCTCTCTGTCTCTCCTCCTCTCTGTATATCTGACTTTGTAATAAAAAAAAAAGTCTTTAAAAAATAATAATAATAAATACAATATATTTAAAAAGCACTTCCTCAAAAGACGAATACCTCACAGGCCAACTAATGTGAAAAGATGGTAGAAATCATTCATCACTAGGGTAACTAAAAATAAAACTGAACTCAGAAATTACTACATATACTGAAACAGCCAAATGTCAACTCTTGGCAAAAATATGAAACTGCTTGAGCAGTTTAAGAGCTTCAAGAGTCACCTAAAGATTTCAAGCGAGTACTGACCTGGTACCCAAGTGAGCGCCAATTAAGCAAGTATCTGAGGAAACAAACTGTGATGAAAATGTAAAATAACAGTCTAGTTTGGGAAAATGTTTCACAAAGTTCTAATAAATCTAACAAATTTCTAATAAAAATGTTTTACTACCCTGAGTCATTAATTTTTACTTTTAGACATTTACCATAATTAAATAAAACCGTGCTATAAGAAGACATTCAAAATAATATCAACTCTGTCCTATGTATAATAAAAATAAATCCAGGAACCAGCACAATGGCCCAGCGACTAAACCTTCGACATGAAAGCATCAGGATCCCTTATGCACACCAAATTATGTTCCAGCTGCTCCACTTCCCATCCAGCTCTCTGATTGTGGCCTGGGAAAGCAGTGGAGGACAGCCCAAAGCCTTGGGATCCTGCACTCCAGAAGCTCCTAGCTCCTCACTTCAGATTGGCTCAGCTCTGGCCACTGCAGCCATGTGGGGAGTGACCTAGTGGATGCAAGATCTTTTGCTCTGTGTCTCTCTTTAAGTCTGCCTTTCCAACAAAAATAAATAAATCTTCAAAAAATGAATAAACCCATTAAATTTGTTAAATCAAATGTTTGTTAACAAGGGAATGTTATGTACAGCAATATAAATAATTTTCAAAAATAGTGCATTGAGTGCAAAAGCCAAGAATAGAAATCCTATAGCAGGCTCAAAACTTAATACAATTGTTAAATGAAGATACAAGCATTTTAAAGCAGTATAGCTGGATATGCTGGGGAATGAGGAATAACTGAAAAGCATCTAAATGGGACCAGCATGAGTGCCTGGCTTCCACCAGCTTGGTTGGGCTTGTGGGAACCTGGGGGTGCTGGCTTGCAGGGGACCTGGGGGATGATGCTGTCAGATGCATGCAGAGACCTGGGGGCTTGTACCCAGGCAGGCAGAGTCAGCTTGGGGATTTCTGTACCTGCTTGATCCCAGACAGGGTTGGGGGAGGAGGAATCCTTGGGGTAGAACGCTGGTGTGGCGTGCTGGTGGAGCAGGCTTGTGGAACTGTGAACGTACTTGGGTCTTGCTCGGGTGGAAGGGTAGGCTTCCAAGCAAGTATGCATCCCAGATGTGCTTGGTGGGCAGGCAGAGACAAAGGTCAGCACTCAATACCACTGAAAGGCTGGGCTTTGGAAGACCAAGCTGAGGAACCCATGTGTTCCTAGGTGCACGGAGTGTGGATTGCTCAGGGAAAAGGGAATGGAAATGTACAGGAGGAAGGAACACTGCAGAAGTATGTTGCAGGTGAGAAATGACTTCTGGGAAGCTTCCACTGACAATGCCACTGTACTTGGAGGTAAGAGAGGAGAGGGGGCTTAGACCAAGAAAGATTGAAGGAAGTTGGGGGGCTCTCCTGGGTCAGACCAATGCACATTTGAGACCTGAGCTGGGCTAGTTAGCATTGACCATACTCACTGGTGCACACTAAAGCAAAGGCTTGGGGCATCCCTAACATGGCTAGATTACAGTACCTACAACTGAATGTTAGAACAAGGGACAGGTAATGTTAGGGTGGGCATGACACTAATCAGCACACAAGAGAACTAGGTTTGGGGCAGATTCCATGGATGAAATGTGGGCTCATCCCTGTGGAACTGCAATAGCTACTGGTTTGCTCAAGAGTTGGGTATAGTGATGGGTTGAGCTAGGCATGAACATGGAAACCCCCAACACTCACAGGTACTTGGGTTGAGAACAGGCTAGGTTGGTGCAGGCTACAGCACCTGGAGGCACACCCAAGAACAGGGTATGGGGAAGGTCAGGCTGCAACACCTACCAGCACACACAAAGGCCAGCAAAGAGGGGGCAGACTATGTCAGGTAAGGGTCTAGCACCTACTGATAAACATTAGATCTGGATGTGGGGAAGGGCCTATTGGGAGAACTTGGGGAACTTCTGTGGAGGGTCACCACTCCTGCTGGTGAGCAAGTGATTCAGACCTGGGTGCTGGTCAGGCTAGGCAAGACAGCTCTACTTGTCAGCAAGTGTGTGGTTTGGTTCTCAGGGAGACAGATGGGGCAGGGTCAGGCCAAACCTTGGCACACTGGCATATCTGGCATATGCAGGAGCCAAGATGGAGTGCATATCATGCCAGGCTAGGCCAACACATCTAATGGTATGCATGAAAGCCAGGGATGGGGTCAGACTGGCAGGGATAGGCTGCAGCACCCACCACCGAGAGTTGAGATTAGGAGTGGGCCAGGCCAGGCCAGGCCAGGCCAGGTTGTAGCATCTGATGGTAAAGGTTAAGACAGGGAATGGACTATGCTGGGTAGGGTCAGAGCAACCACTGGCATGCACAAAATCTGTGGCTGGGAGCAGGACTGGTTGGAGAGTTAAGGGGATAAATACACTGGCAGTGTTGTGGTTCCTCAGGTGAGCACAAGAGGCAGAATGGGGATGATGAATCTGACTGGACATGACTTCAGTATCCCTTAGCATGGATGTGGACTGGCTCTGGGATGTGCTAGACTAGGTGAGGCTCCAGGACCCACTTGTGCTCGCAAGAGCCAGGTTGGGTATAGGACAGGCTGGGCTAGGTCTTGAAACCCGCTGAACTACACAAGAGCTACATCTGGGTGTGGACCAGGTATGGCCTGGCTGTAGTACCCAATAGTAAGAGTTGGAATGGATGTGGGCTAGTCAGGCAGGATCACTGTACCTGCCAAGACAAGAGGCACATAATCAGTGGTCCACATGGCATGCACTCTTCTCAACTATGCAATCATCATCAAAAACATTTTTTTAACAGGGTCATAACAGAATTTCCTGTGGCTATAAAAATGATTTTTAAAGCTTCAGCATAAAATAATGTAGTTAAAGGGAAAAATCACAATAAGCCTCAGTGATGATATTAAATGAATAACTACAAAAATTAGAATTGGGGCCCAGGATGGTGGCCTGGTAACTAAATCCTCTCCTTGCAACTGCTAGGATCCCATGTGGACACCAGTTCTTGTCCTGGCTGCTCCACTTCCCATCCAGCTCCCTGCTTGTAGCCTGGAAAGCCAGTGAAGGATGTCCCAAAGCCTTGGGACCCTGCACTCATGTGGGAGACCTGGAGGACGCTCCTGGCTCCTCACTTTGGATCAGCTCAGCTCTGGCCATTGCAGCCACCTGAGGAGTGAGCCAGTAGATGGGCATCTTTCTCTCTGTTTTTCCTCTCTGTAAATCTACCTTTCCAATAGAAGGTAAATAAGTCTTTTAAAAAAGCTTAGAAGTGGTTCTGGCAGTTACATTTTTTTTACACAGGAAATTACCAATCATAGTAGATTAAAAATACAAATAACTGAATTATGAAACAGCCATGAATTAGAAAACTCACAGTATTATTAATATCCATTTTCCAAAATTGGTTTATATATTCAATTAAATCTGAATCAAGCACTACAAATTTTTCTTTTGTGAAAATTAGCAAATTCTAAAAATATATCAATAAAACCATTCAAGGACAAATGTAATAAAACTGAAAGCTACACATAAATGGCCTCCAGCTTAATAATAAAGGTATTCTTACACTTAAGTGAACTATGGAGTCCTTGCCTTAAAGATGCTACACAATTGGGTATTCATATGGAGAGAAAGAATTTTGGTCCTTATTACATATCTCCCATAAGGGCTGGACAGTCAAAGAAAGCCTTTTTTTATCCTATTTTGCAACAAATTTCTTATTTCTGTTTGTTTCTAAATCTTGATTCTGTATTTCAGCTATTATCTGATTCTTGTGATAACACTTGTCATTCTGCTTCTTTTCCTGGTTGTTGGATCCATCTTCAGAATGTTAGCTCAGATTCCTATTATTAATGTTTCTCACTGAGGATTTACACAAAATATTGTATTTTCACAGGTTTTTTTTAAAAAATAAAGTTAAAATAATTAAACAAGTTGTTTCACATGGCTAAATGTAGCTTACTAAGACATACTAGAATTCAAAATCCAAATCAAATTAATTATTATGTGCAGTTTGTATTAAAAACAATATCATGCTAAGATAAATTTGCTTAAGTTCAAGAATAATTTTAAAAAGTATTAAATGTATATAGACATTTAACAATATGAAGGAAGATATTGGTTTCTTTGCCATGGTATTTTAAGACATAATAAAATTAGTGGTGCACAGCAAAATGTGATAAAAAGTATAATTTTTATTTTATATCAGAAAATTTCCAATTTTAATAATGTCTAAACCTACATGGAAGGGTTTTTATAAAAGCAACACTTTAAATAATTTTCCATAATTTAGTTAATTTTGGAGATGAGAAACTGAGAAAACAGTGTAGTAAATCCTCTTAGAATTTTATTTTTGATGCTTTACTGTCTTATTTATGTATGTCAACTATTCTGGCATTTTTCAAGACCTCCTTTTCTTCACATTACCTTACTTGTTTTTGGTTTATTTGAAAAGCAGAGAAAGGAGAAAGATCTTTCATCCATTGGTTCATTTTTCTCAACTGTCTGCAACAGCTGGGGTTGGCAATGTTACATCTGAAGCCAAGACTTTCATTCCGATCTCCCACTTAGGTGGCAGACATGATCACAGATCCCCTCTCAGGAACACACATTAACAGGAAGCTGATCAGAAAAGGAAGTGACTCTTGCCTAGATATTCTGAAAGGAGTTTTAGGAGTCCCAAGTGGTGATTCAACACGCCGCACCAAACCACTTATTCAAGTCTGTTTATTTTTGTTAACTATATCTCTTATTCATGAAATAAATGTAAGTGCTAAATATCTTCAAAGAAGATTTACAAAAAGAAATAAAAGAGATATTAGTATTTTTAAAATTTTGTTAAAATTAAGAGCATTGGTTAGCAAAACCAAGCAAAAAAGAATAAGAAATGAACAGGCAAACCACAAAATGTGCTTTCAATTTTTATGTCTGGCAATGATTGTCTCCAGAATACATAAGGAACTCCTATAACAAAGTTTTAAAAAACCAACCAATTGTAAAAGAAGCAAGTAATAACAGTAAATACACAAAAAAATAACAGTACAATTGAACAAAAATCTTGAACGCTTATTTTGTAAAGTGCTTTAGTAAGTTTTCATCATTGACTAAATGACTACATAATGAAAGAAGAGCTAAACTGGCTCAGTGTCTTAGCAGTTCACTGTCCAAGACCAACTGACTCTCTTGGTCTGGCATCTGATGAGTGTGCTGGAGGCAGAGCACTGGCAGGATCACATGGTGAGCAGGAAGCAGAGGCAAGGGAGGATGCCATTCCTGCATTGATGAAGTCTCTGCTTATGAAACCACTACCAAGCCATCGTGGGGACTCCACTGTTAAGCTAACATCATCCAACCACTCTGCAAGGCCTCAACTTTGGACAGCATAACTGGATCACATTTCTACCATCTTTAGTAACATGAACTTTAAACTGAGGTTTAGGTATCTGCTGAGCTGGGGGAGTCAAATCTTGTTCACACGAGCTTAGTTCAAACAAAATCACCTATGCAGTGCTTGAAAACACTTGATGAGATCTCTAAAAAGTGTTACCAAAAAAAAAAATGACAAGCCTAAACATATTAATGAAATCAAATTTTGACAAAAAAATTGTGACAACCTTCAGGAATTATCACCCTGAAAACCTATATTATCACCCTGGAAACTGTATCGACAGTTTCATCTAAAAGTTAAACGCACATCTACACTATGACACAGCAATTTTACTCCTGCACAATTATTCCAGAGAAAATAACAAATAAATCTAAGAAAGGCATGCATGAAGTATTTGTAGAAGCTTTATTTTCCAGAAACAATAAATGGTAACTATCCAAATGAGCAACAGCAGGTGAACAGAGAGTAAAGTTTTGTTATACTCATCTAATGGTATACAATTAAGAAATAAAATGGAACAATTAATACATTCACTCTCATGGATAAATACTATTCATTTGGTAAGACAAGTAAACTGAAAAGAGTATATAATCCATTACTCTAATTATATGAGTTCTGTAACAAATGAAATGAGTACTCATTAAAAAAACAGATAACTGTTTTTAGAGTGGAAAGTATTGACTCTGAAATGACATAAGGAATTGCTATAAACTAGTAGAAATACGTCATGTTTTCATAAAACTTTAGATGCCAAGCACGTATATACCTTTACTGAAATTATAGAATTATAATTCATATCTCTGACTTTATATGTATATACATATAAAGTCTAAAAATGTAGTTTCAAATATGGGTTATATCACTATCATGGATTTTTTTCCTATGGCGTGATAGATAAGCAATTCTTAACCCACCAGATCTGATCAGATCATAAAACACTGAATTTATGAGTAGTTTTCTTATTTTTGTCAAAGAGAATTGCAAATGTACAAAAGTGTTAGAATGTGCCATATGCTAAGATTAAAAATGGAATTTGATGAATTTATATTGGCAACATACATGCATACATAGATGCAAGAGAGAGAGAGAGAACAAGAGAACCGAAGATTAATAGCAAATCACTGTCAATAAATCCACCTAAGCCACAATTCCTCAGAATAGTAGCTGGTTCAACAAGGAGGAGAAAGAAAACGCAACATAGTCGTGCAAAGTCTTGTTGCAAAAATAAACAGACTTCAGAAAACACGGAGACAGAACAAAAGGACATTGAGAATAACGTGAAGCTCTCCCTCCTTCTTCCCTAAACTCAACACATTAGCTACATCATTATAGAAAATAGAAGCTATTATTTAACTGGCGTAAAAATGAGGTTGAATCTAACTTTTATAGTACTCAAAAGTAACTTCTAAAACTTCAAACATTTTTCATATATAAAACAATAATTTTGTAATAAAATGATACTCCTTAATATTTGTTCCATGGGAGAACTTATTAAATAACAGACAAATCAGTGACTATTCTAAGACAGTTAGCTTTAAAATTAAGAATTCCTGTTCAAAAAATATCACCTTGAGGAAAGTAAAAAGATAAGCTTGAAACTGACAAAAGTGATACTCAGGAACTCTAAAGAATTCTAAAAATAAGCATAATGATAAAATTAATAACTTAGAAAAATGTTCAAAGCATAAACAGGATTTCCTCATAGCTAATAATGTATGTGAAGATTAATTTTGCAATTATATAGTAAATTGAAAGTATGGCATTGCAAAAATTAAAAGAAAAATAAGAAAATGAAATGAAGAAGGGAATGAGGAAGGAATGGTAGGATGGGAATCCAAAATTAGACGTGCAGTCTTACACTGCAGTAAAAGATTCAGATCAGAAATAAGAAAAAGGTATTGCCTCGATTCAACTGGTTTGTTTTCATATCTATTCCAACAAAACCTGGAGAATGTATGGACAAATAACATATTTGGTTAGAATATATGTTTTTATAACTACTTTGAAAACAATTCAATGATGCAATTTCACTTTAGCATAAACGCAGGAAATGCATGTGAGCTGAAGTCATAGATGTTCATAGAAATTCTTTTGAAAAGATAAAAGCAAGAAACAAATAAAATGCTGATTCACACAAAAATCAATAACAAAATATATTCACAAAACAAAATAGGTTGTACAAAGGGAACTGAATATCATGGCTTTAATGTAAGTGAATGAAGCAAGTTTCAGGAGACAATCTCTATATATTACATATAATAAATATTATAAATCTATCTATATTATATATATACTGTATTTTTTTATCTAGTTATTAATTGATGGACATCAATTATGATTCCATGTCTTAGCTATTGTGAATTGAACTTTAATAAACATTTGGTTGAGCAAATTCCCAGAGGTGGGATGGCTGGGTCACATTGGAGATCTATTTTCAGACTTCTGAAGGATCTTTATTTCATATTACATAATGGCTTTCCTAGCTTACATTCCCACTGATAGGCTACTAAGATATATCTCCCCCACATTCTGCCAGTATTTGTTATTGTTAATTTCTGGATAATAGCCATTCTAATGGGTGAGGTGATACCCATTGAGATTTTGATTTACATTTCCCTGATTCCTAGTGATTCTGAGCATTTTTTCCTGTGACTATTTGTTTCATCCTTTGCAAACAGCCTGTTCATGTCATTTCACCATCACTCAACTGGATTATCTGTTGAGTTTCATGAGCTCTTTAAAGATTATGGCTATTAATCCTTTGTTAGTTGCACAGTTTATGAGTGTTTTCTCTCAATGCATCGATTAGCTGTTTATTTGGTTGAGCTTTTTCTTTTCAGTGAAGAAAATATTTGCTTGGTGCATTCCCATTTATTTTCCCCCTCTATTCCTGTGTGTCTAGGCATTATTCCAGGATGCCTTTGTCCAAGTCAATTCATTGTAAAGTTCTCCCTCTATTTTTCTCTAGCAATTTGATAGTATCAGAATCATAGATAGTATCATAGATTTTCTAAAATGTATTTATTTTTATCTGAAAGGCAGATTTTACAGAGAGAAAGGATAGATAGAGGGAGGTCCTCTATCCACTGACTCACTCACCAAATGAATCTCTTAGGATATCCACATCCCAAATCAAAGAATACGGTAAAATTCCACCTTCCACTTCCCATCTAACTTCCTTTCAATGCACTGCGGAAGGCAGTAGCTGATGTCTCAAGCACTTGGGTCCTTGCCATCTACTGGGAGGCCTGGAGTAGAAGACTCATTCTCCCTTTGATTTTCTACATTCCCTCCAATTTTTCTATTTATAGAAAGTGAAAAAAAACTTCATATAGTTCATATATTCAGAATTAGGAACATACTTACACTTCTTACTCTACCCTCCCTCATTCTTTCTCTCTTATATGATCTTTACATTTTACAAGGACATACTTTCAGTTTATTTTATAATCATGGGTTTATCCCTTCATTAATTCAGCCAATAGTAAGTAAAAAAATTATATTCCTCAAGAGTATAGATAAGGGCAAGGGGTAGAAACATTAATCAAATGTGAAACTGTTAATTTCTCTCACATATATTATATTCTTTTGTATTCTGTAATATTAGTTACCACAAATGATGGAAAAAATATGGATTAAGTGGTTACACATACTAGAAACCAATGTCCAAGAAAGAGAAAAGAAACACAATTAAGTTTAAGTAATACTGTAAGGGTATTTTTTCTAAAATGACAAAAGATTTAAGTTTATTGACTTACTTTGCTCTGTGCACAATAAGTAGAATAAATACCAAGAAACCACATCAGACATTCACAGTAGGAAATGTTCCAGAAACCAAAACTAAACAGAAAATTTTAAAAGCAGCCAAAGAAAAAAATGCTTTATCTTCAAAGGAAAATAATCATAAAATTGACATTGAATTTCTTAACCGAAGCTCTGTTACCCAGAAGACCTTGTAATGGCATCTTTAATGTTCCTCAAAGTAATTTAAAAACAAAGTTTTTAATGCTACAATTCTATACCCCACAAAACTCTCAGGAAAATGGAATATAAATATATTTTATGCTGGCAATGCTGAAAGAAGCCATCACTAAAATGGAATACACTAACAAAAGTTATAATTGCACATGGGAGAACTGAGTTCCATAAAGAAAAAAGAGTATAAGAAATAATATATGAGAATATGAATATTATGTTGTTCTTTTAAAAAATACAACTATGTTGTATAAACTCCATAATATAATTAAAAGAAAAATATTTTATAGCACTAAGCCAAAGTAAGAGTCAAACAAATGCAAATTAGAATATGTGTCAAATTGAATGGTAATAAAAATATCATAAACTATGAGAGGCAGTTTTGAATATTTAAATGCCATTTCTAAGATTTTAGATGTTAGTAATCATTTTTAATCAGCTAATTCAAATAAAGAAAGAACAGATAGAGGCACACACACACACACACACATACATCTAGAGAAAGAGAAAGGGAGAGAAAGGTTGAGAGAGAGATTGAGAAAGAGAGCTGCCCCTATCCACTGGCTCACTTTTCAAATATCCATTATGTTTGAGAATGAGCAGAGGTCAAAGCCAGGAGCTTGGAATTCAACCCATGTCTTCCCTATGGATGACCATCACTGCTGCCAACAACCAAGAGCTATACGAGCAGAAAGTCAGAGTCAGAAGCCAGATGGGGCTCCAATTGATGCACTCCAATATGGGCTACAAACATTCCAACTGGTATCATAACTTCTACCCAAATGCTTGACCCTAAATGTATGATAACAAAACTTAGAAAGCAAACAAGCAAACAAACAAAACCTAACCCTAACTATCACAGTTTTGTTTCAATTTCCTGGGTTTTGATGAACTAAACAGTTTTGAGGAGAACTTGTTAGGCATTTCATAGGATGCATATGGAGTTGCCTGGCATTGTTCTAACAGGCACATTGGAATTACAGGATTGGGGAAGCAAGACCCTAAAGGCAACGGATGGGGCTCATCACCACCTATCAAGAGGACTGCATCAATGTGACTTGTAGCCATCGTTATTATCCCGGATTACTGGTTACTAAAACATTTACCTGATTTATGATCTTTAATACCAAAGAAATCTATTCTTAGTGCACAAAAACATTACATAGCCAATCCATTTCTACAAATGATTTCACATTGCAAATTGTACTGCTCTTGTCTACATTGGAATGATCTACGACTGGTAGCTAAATCAACTGAATCCATTTTTAACGTACTTTCTTTATCATACCTCATTCTCAGGAAATATGCGGGCAAAGGGCCTAGGCATTGAATTGTAATTCAGAAGAAACAGGAAAGCTTAATACTGTTTCCATAAAAATGTTCTCATTAAGGAACATATTGTTTTAAGCTATATTTTCTAGATAGAACAGGATATTGGCAACCCTCATTTTAGATAGGTTTTCGAGTCTTGTGTCTCAAACTCACAAATGTTCTACTCAAAAGTGTAAGTCTCACTTGGGAAAAGGAATTAGTATTTGGATTGAATAAGAGGCACCCTTAAAGGAGAACAAAGGTAAAATTGCTTGTATTACCTTAATAAGGATCTTAGAAAAACAGCAGCCTATGTTTTACTATATGAAGAAAATAAATAAGAAATATTGTTTACATTGTTTATTTTTCCAATTTATTTTTTATTTTGATGATGTTTATATAATTGATAGGGAGGATGGAGATTTGGGGAAAGTGGATGAGACCATTATTTCCAAATTTTCTTTTACTTCTCCCTGTATCTGAGAGGCAGGGGAAGGAGAGTTGGGAGGGATAAGGGGAGAAACTGACCCCATTATTCCAACTGCATCAGTACCTGGGAATGGGCAATGGTCATCTAATGTTATCCCAGGGTCCCCAGAGTGGAGCATGCACCAAGGGTTCTGCTTAAGTGGTTTCAATAGTTCTGAAATGCTATTATTTTTTTTTTGCCTGTCCAAGGATGAGAAAGTACTCCCAAGGTCCACTGACTGAAGTAGTCCACCTTAGAATCTCCATTCACCCAGTTCACCCAGACATTTGCTGTCAGTGCTTGGCGGGTTAATTGACCAAGTTGTTCTGCCCTCCCTTCTCTACTATGGTACTGGATATCCTCTACAGGCCCCAGTGAACTGCCATATACTCCACATGTATCTGGGCATGCTGTCCAATTAACTGTCTTAGCCACTAAGGAGGCCCAGTTCTGACACATGCACTCTCAGTCCACAGATCCTGCAATTATCCCCATGGCTGAAGTTCTGAGTCCAGCGGTTCAGTTGAAGCGATCTGCAAAGAAGCCTTATCTGAGGTGATCCAAGACCTGACTTTTATGTGTTTGCCAGTACAGGGTCAGACTCACTCCATCACCCACATCAGCCTATGCACTCATTGGTAGTTGCAATTGCTGGATCTGTTCTGTCTCCAGCCCCATCTCTTACACAAACCGATGGATGCTGTGGCCCAGCTTAACTCAGTCCACTACACACTTGGCCCTCACGTACACCAGTGGGAGATACAACCTAGTCACAATAAACCCTAGCAGGCCTGCCCCCAGCCATAGTTCCTATGATTGTCAGTATGTGCAGCAAACTGGTAACATCTGTCCCACATCCCATTCGGCTTTGATGTATATCAATGGGTGCTGCAGCCTAGCTCAACCTAACTGATCCCACTCTTCAGCCCACACTTATGTTGATGTGTGCTATCACCTGTCTAGCCAGGTCCTCCCCTAGCCCTGGATCTCATGCTCATTAGTGGGAGTTGCAGTCCATCAGAGAGGTGCCCACAGCTTCCCTACTGGGCCAATTCCAAGTCCCAGATCTTGTATTCTACAGATGATTTGGCCATCTAGCTTGACAGAATTCGTCCTCAGTCCCAGCACTTGCCAGTTGATGCTGCAGCAAAGCCCAAACAGTCTGCACTTACTCTGGCTCATGCATGCTCTAGGGGATATGGTTGCTTAGTTCCTTCTGGTTCTCCCCCTAACCTAGTTCACATGCAGCTCACTGGGTGCTGTAGTTCTGCCTAGCCTGGTCTGCCCTCAGTCTCAGGTCTCATGCTCACTAGCAGAAAGAGTATCCCAACAGAGGAGCCCATGATGCTCCCCTACAGGTCTTGCACCCCTCCCCCAGCTCTCATGTGTTTTGATGGGTGCTGCAGGCTGCTTCGGCCCAATCTGTTTCAGCTCATGCTAGTGGGGGTTGCACTCTAGTCCAGTCAAGCTATCTCTAGTCCCAATCCTGATGTAAACTGGTTGGCATTGTAGTCTAATCCAGCTTGCCCTGCACCCCATCCTGGTTATCATATCTGCCAGAGGGCTCTCCAGCTCACCAGTGGGAACCAGAGCTCAGCTGGGGCATCCCCTTAAGCTCCCCAATCACACCTGTTCCCAGCCACAGATCTTGCACATACTAGTGTTTGTTCTGACCCAGCTAAGCATAATCCATCCCCCGTCTTAGCTTTTGCCATAAGATGCTTCAGCCTGACCTGTCCCAGCCTATCTCCAGTTCCAACTCTCAATAGTGGGTGCTACAGCCTAGCCCTGCCCAGTCTGCTTTCATTCCTGGCTCATGCAAACAAGTAGGTGTGATAGTCTTATGTGGTATGAACCACATTCCATCATGGCTCCTGCACATGCCAGTGTGCTGAAATTTGGTTAGACCGTGATACCCTCCCCCAGAACCAACCCACACACTTCTTGACAGGTGAAGTTACCCTGCCCAGCCTGAACAACACTCAGACCTGCTCATCAGAGGGAACTATGGCCATTAGGGGAGTTTTCCAAGTTCCTTCACCAGGCCCACTCCCAGACCCAGATCTCACACATGCCAGTGGCTGCTAGGCCCTTACCTGACATGATCTTCCCCCTCCAACCTGGCCTTTGTATGAGCTGGTGGATGTTATGGTCCAGCCCACCCCAAACCCTATTTTTGGATGTGCCTGTTGTGGGTGCTGCCACCTGGACCAACCTGGTCTTTTCCCAACACTAGTACCAATGAGTGTTGGAGGATTCCATGGTCATGCCTAGCTCAGCACATCACTATCCAAGTTCTTATGCAAACCAGTGGAGATTGCAGTTCTGTAGGGGTTGGCCCACCTACCCTCCACATAATGTGACCCTGACTCTCTCATGTGCTGTGTAGTCATGGCCCAACCTAATATCACCTATCCCTTATTTGACATTCACTGGCAGGTATTGTGATCTAACCCTGCCAGGTAAGCCCACAGCTGTAGCTTTAGCATGAGTGGTGGTCAGCGGTGGTCGATGCTAACTAGCCAAGCTCAGATCTCCCATGTGGGCTGGTGCATCGCTCCAACTCTTAAAGGTCCTTCAGGCCTCCTATGCAACCCACTCCATCTCAGCCCCCTTGCTTACCTGCAAGTACAGTGGTCTTGGTGATGAAAGTCCTTCAGAAGTCATTTCTCACCTGCAATATATTCCCTCAGCAGCCCTCCCCCCACATATCTTCTTAGCCCCTTCCCTGGGTAATCCACAGTCGCTGCACCTCAGTCTAGTCTTCCGAAGCTCACTCTTGCAGTGAGCTGGTGTGCTGACCTGCCTCTGCCAGCCCAATAAGGTCCCAAGCTCCTGGCATATGTGCTGACCTTCAATCTTACCCCTCTGTCCATTTAAGTTCCTAGCCCATTCAAAGTTCCTCCAATTCTGTTCCACCAGCAACTGTGTCAGTATGTTAGCCTAGGGCTCTCCCCTTCAGTTCTACCCTTACCATCACTCCCTGGACCAAACACATGGGGAAATGCCCAGGATTTTATCTGCCTGGACATAACCTCCAAGTCTTTGCACACCCCTACCAGCACCATACTTTAAGCCACCTACAAGCCTGCATCCCCATGCCTCCACATCCCCTCACACCTGCAGCAGGCTTAATGGTGGTGCCTTGCACCCATGGAGGGTAGCGGGCACAATGGCGGTCTATATCACTTTATTTAATCTGGGATTGAAGAAGCTTAAAAACCATTGTTCTCCTTATTAATTTATGCTAATAAAGAAATTTGGGCTTTTGTACATGCTTAGAATGGCAGTGATAAGCATTCTAGCAGGATAATAGCAAAAAAAAAAAAATCCATCAATTATACCCTACCATTATTCATTATGATCTCAGCGTTTACAATAGTCTGAAGTTTTTACATTGTTTTCATGGTAGATTTTTTAAAAGTGGAAAATGCGCAAAAAAAGTATGATCAGAATTGAGCAACACAGATTAACATTCAAGAAAGATTTCAGTAGCAGTATCACCTTAACGCTGGAATCAAACCCTGTTCTACAGGTGCTATTTCCATTTAATGGGCTATCAACAGGCAACAGCTTGGCATAGGAAATCAGAAAGGTCAGTGAAGTGCCAATAATTAATCAGAAGCAACCTTTCAATATTCTGTTCTGGAGCATGACTTTGTAAAACAAACTTTCTGCTTAAACTTCTCAAGAATTGGGCTGAAGTAAGTTAGGGATCATTTTGCCAGAATTTCCTCCCACACACCATGCTTCTACTCAGCAGGGAATACTATTTTCTTCATATTTATGGTTCCTCTTTGGCATCAGCCTTCTTGTCCTGAACATGGGGAAGCTACTTGAAATGAAAGTAAGTACTGTGTAGTCAATTCGGTCCTATTGGCAAGGGATTAAACTCGCTTCCAATTTATTCCCCTCCCTGCAAAATCCCTCATCTTGGTAACTATATCCCATTTTATCAATTGCTAAATTCAAAAGGACTGTCACACAGAAGATATTCTATGACAACAGATTTCATATCTTTAAAGTTAGCTGTAATTTTCTTACTTATTTCAGTGGTGTTATAAAATATAACTAACTTAAAATTTAAGACCCTTTTAAGTGAGTACCTTATGCCAGGCACTGTGAAATTAGGATGTAAAAATAAACCAAAAAAAATGAAAAAGTGGATGAATGTATAGAGAGGGGAGAGACAGACACACACTTGCAAACACACTCTGGGGAGAGAGAGAGAGAGAGAGACACAGAGAGAGAGAGAGAGAGAGAGAGAGAGAAGCTATCCAAGAGACTATCCTTAATAATTAACTGTCTAGTTATGTAAAGCTTCCCAGTGGAGTTCTGAAATTGCATTAAGTGTCATCGAAATCCAATCATTTAGTAAATATTTATTGAGTACTTCAGAATGTTCTGTTTGATGAATGATACAGCTCTGGATAAAAGAGCCAAACAGCCTCTCAAATTGTGTAGGACAAGGCAGGCAGTAAAGCTAATCAATTTTAATGCAGAGAAAAATATAAAATAGGAAGAGGATATAGAACTTAAGGTGGAAAGCATTATTGAAATTTTATGAGGAGTGATTAAAAAAAAAGACCTTTGTTAAATAGGTAGCACAAGTGAACATCCTAGGGAAAGACAAAGCTGTTGGGGCTGGAACAGGCAAGGTGGTGGCAGATGAAGTCAGGAAGAAAATAGTAGCTTCATAACATTAGGATAAGATCTTCAGATTGCCATTTGAAGCCCTTTCTTAGCTGGCAATATTATACCCTAGTTGGTTATTCACCCTTTCCCTTGACATAAATAAGTAGACTAGGATATTATATCTGGGCTTACGATAAGAAAAAGAATGATGTTCATGTGGATACACTTCTGGTTAGGGTCAGACACCATCATCAGTTTGATAAGTGACCCTGTTGATTTAAAGGTAATATTCTTTACAAATTACTGTATTTCCCACAATCAAAGAAATTTATAAACCCTTATTGGAGAATTGACTAATTCTTTAGCTTTCTTTGAATACTGTAAAGGAAAATAGTCAATAAAATTCCATAGTAATATGCTGGTTGATTTTACGTGTCAACCTGGCTTGAGGAAGGAGGAAACTCACACAGCTCATAAAGCATGATTTCTGTGTGTGCCTGTGATGGTATTTCTAGAAGAGACTGGCATCTGTATCAATGCACGGAATCAGGAAGATTCACTCTCCTGCCGGGTGGCAGCCCAGGTAGATTATGAAAGCTGAGAAATGTGATTTATCCCTTTCTTCTCCAGGGTTAATCATCTGCTCTTGCATTGGGAGAACTATCCTGGATTTTCCTTTAAGAAAGATAATCACATAGCTCAGTGAACCTGTGAAACTCGGCAGCGGCACTGAGAAAGACTGGTAATGGGAAAGGCCATCAAAAGGGATGTTTCCAGTTGATGGGGCAGGGAGACACCACCCAGGGGATATGTGTGCATGGAGAAGCAGGGGAAGGGCAGAGGCAGGCATTTTTCATGAAATCTGCAGAGGAACCTGCCTGTGACATTAGTCCAGTGAATTCTGTAAGAGAGTAAATGGATGCAAAATGGACCATGATTTGTTTCTTTCCAAAATTACTCACTACATAGCTCATGAGTGTTAACATCCATGAGAATATAGTTATTTACGTTTTTCATTGGCTAGAGGAGAGCTCAAACAAAAAAGAACTTGATAGCAAAAATTAAATCCCTTTGGAGCAAACAACACATGAAAACAAAGCCTGTTAATTTTGAAAAAAGACAGGAATGTGGAAGAATTAATCTTAAGACCTCAGTCTCAATTAAGTCATCAAAATTGATATGTGCTTGTTTCCCTGGCTCATAGCATTCTGTAGTATTTATATTTATTTTTTACCACTTTCAGAGAATGTATTTTCTTAAGCAGAATTGGAATCATTGCTTGCCTTTAACTACATGCAATTTGTCAAAATGAGACTCACATTTCTGATTTTATTTTTTCTGTTCTCAGAGAAGACTTATCTCAATCACCATTTTCACATGTCATAAACCACCTCATATTGTGCTTTACTATGCATAAAATATTTTATTTGTTTCTAAGCTCATTGTTATTTTATTTACTCTAGCTTACATTTGGTCATTGTTTCTGTCTGATCTTTAGGCTTTTGTTTATTGTATTCACATACATAATCAGTATTTTTTCTATTGTTGATAAATAATAAATTCATATACATGATTGAGTTAACCACTCTTTTCATAAAAGACAGCAAATACAATTCTCCAATATCTTCTATAAATTAAGTGATCATGTTAATGCTAAAAATTTCTGCTTGGATTTTCTATAACTGCCTATAACACATATCACATTAACTTCCAAACCACATTTTCCTCCTGATCCCTAATTTTTGTTACAAGCAGGAGCATTTTCTCAGAAATTTCTCAGAGATATGGTAAAATCTTTGGCTGACTTCGCTGCTATGTATTCATTGTTTACTTAATAATGCATTTTCAATATTTCCTTTATGCTGAAGTTTCTTTTTTCCAATACAGTTCACTGCTACTATTTGAATTCAATGCAAACTCCCAACACCTCGTATCATAAATATTTCAAGTGCTTTTAAAAAACCTATTTATTATTACAAAGAGAACAGATCAAAGTGCATTTAATTCTCCCTTACTTTTGTTTTGGCTGATACCATTTAGTGGGCAGTTTGCTCAGAGCTGTGCTCTGAACGCTTTGGGTGTCCTGTTCAAACCCTCTACATGAGTAGTGCATGCATATGCCATTTGCAACTGTGGATGCTGGCTAAGGTGCCTTCCCTTTTCAGGAGAAATTTCTCAAGTTCCAAAGGGAACTGCAACTCTCTTGAACAAACCTCAGCCAGTATCGAACAGCCAAGGACATGCTGCATGGCCTTGAGTTACCTTTCCACAGAATCAAATAAAGCCTAGTGTACAGCTGTGACCATATTCTTTGCTGACTTATCTGTCATCCTCACCCCATTATATCGTAACTCTCTCGGTATACTTTAAAGAGCATCACTCAAGCAAACCTTTTGAACAAGAATGCTCTCAACAAGGTTTGCCTCTATGCTATCAGATACAAGAGACCCATTATTTCCCCAATATTTTCTGAAACACTGGTTGTCTGACTGCTAAGCTCAATTTCCAAGACTCATCCAGATTAATTCTGAGATTAATGTGGGAAATTTACAGGAATTGTAAGAGTGGGAAGAAAGGAGATATCAGTGTGTCTTGCCTCCTCTCTTTATCCATGTTGTTTGTTGTAGCAGTTGTACCACCTCCTCTCTAGTTCCTGTAGACAAAATCCCTTTCTCCACGTTGTCTGTTACTACCTCACATGTTTCTCTCTTGGGTCATAGGTAGCAGATGCCATACTTGCCACTGGATGTACAGATTTTTTTGTTTTTCTGAAATAATAATTTTGAACTTCAGCAGCAAGGAATAGATTTGACTGAAATATTCTATCCTTTGCTGGAATATGACATCTTGTAAACTCAGAGAACACTTCTCATTCCTTTCATGGCCAGCTTTGGGCTAGTAGTAACTGTGTGCCATTATTGATTTTCATGGTTCTTTTCTAGCCCATGTTTGGCTTCTTAATTCTTTGGTTATTAATAAAACACAACACCATCATTAAAGTTCCTGTTTAAAATACCTGGGATTTTATGTCACTAAGTCAGAGAATAAATGTATTGTCTGGAACAAAATAGTGAAGCAATGTTCCCCATGGATTTCCGTATTGATTATTTTTTACAATTCACATCATTCTTATAAAAGTGAAATGTTTTCAATTTTTCTCATTATGAGATGAATGAATTTCCAAACAACACGTAGAATAAAAATAGATATTTTGGTTTAAAAATCAAAGACTGATGGGAGATAATAAGACAGAAAGTGGTGACTAGACACCTAAATGACACAGCTGGTTTTGACACACAGAAATAACAGATTGGAGCATCATAGTAAAGAAAGAGGACTATGAGTGAAAAAGAGGAGGTGTTTGGTGACAGAAGGAGGACTGCAAAAGAAGTATTCCTGTGTCACATTTATTTTCAGAGTACCTATCTTTGGGCTACTGAAAAGAATGTCCTCCACTCCTGGTTGGGTCACTTCTATCTAATCTTCACCTTTACTGAGCACAAGAAGTTCCATCACAGAGTAGATATCAAAGCCTGTGATAGGCCTACACCAAGTTCCTGAGCCTTTATAACCACCACAAAGGTTGTGGGTTTAAAGCATCCACATCCCTAAAGATCTCACGTTGTCAAAAAAAAAAAATGCCTTAGAAAACATGGGAAAGAAGTAAGACCTTCAAACATCATTTCAAGAAATAGCCTTAATTTCTTTCAGAAATATGAAGTTATATTACAATCAGGAAAAATCATCAAGACAAAATATCTTTCAAGTACTAGAAACATGGATGCCTTCCAGGCACTATGGTATGCAAAATTCATTAAATTGGTTAAATTGATACAACTGAACGCACAGATTGTCATAGTATATTAAACAAAGGGATAGTCTACCTTCAAGTAATGGAATTATTTTTGTTTTACCTTTGTTCATGGGTCAAAGAAAAACAGGCTCAAAGTAGGTGTTGTTGCAAAGGTTAAGACTTCACCTCAGCTGTCCACAGCCCCTATCTGGTTCCCAGGTTTGGGTCCAGCATTTCAGCTTCCTGCTAATGCTAACCTTAAGCAAAATGTGTTTCAGTCTCTGCCACCCACATGGGACACCCAGAGTGGGCTGCAGGGTCCTGGCTCGAGTCCTGTCATACAAGAGTGGTGGCAGACATTGGAGAATAAACCAGTGGATAGAAGATCTCCCCACTTCACACCCTCAGTCCCTCTTCTCTTTTTTCCTGTTTTCAAATAAACAAAAAATAAATAATGTTCAAGTACTTTCCTAGACAAAACAAAAACTTCTCTGTGGCGACCAGGCTTAATGCATCTCCTAAACTGTGTTCCCTATTATCAGAGCCTGATGTGAGGAATTTTATGCTGGTGTTTCATTGAGGGAGTGACTCAGGTATGATATACATGGTAGTTGGGAATTGTAATCAAGAAACTTAAGCAAATATTGGGGCTCTGATAAGGCTCACACTCACTCTGACCTCAGGTGAATGGTGCAACAGGGATAATCGCAACAGGCCCACTGGGATGATGAGCTAACTTTGCTTTCTCAGATGTGACTAATCTTTCATTGCAAACTATCCTTTCTAGAGTCACTTTCCAACCACTTGTAAGGCAGGTGCAAGTGTCCAGGGGACAGAAGACTCTAAGTTCTTATAACCAGAACTCACAGCCAGTTGGCACATGAGTGTACCAATTAGGAAAGGGAGCAGACAGAGCATCTACAGTTCTTAAATGTTTCAAGGCTATGCTTCATATTCACAGAAAACCATTTAAGCTTTCTGGTTTCATAAAGTGTTTCAGTTTTAACTTTTTTTAATCAATAGGTAATACTTGAACATTTTGGGGGATATGGAGTAATAATTTGTCAACCCGTTTACACAACATTAACTGATCAAATTAGACAGCTTGACTGTTCATTTCCTGAGCCATATGTGTCTGTGTGGTGGGGGTGGGAGGACTACCAGCTTCCCTCTTATATTTTTATATGGTATATTATATATTAATGTGAATATTAGTTGCCCTGCCATGTGATAAAGCACCAGAACTTGCTATTTCTTCTTTTTTTTAATGATCAATTTCCATTTTATTTGAAAGAGAGAGAGAGAGAGAGAGAGATCGTCTACTGGTGCACCTGCAAATACCTGCAAAAGTTGGAGTTAGACAAAGTTGACTCCAGGAGCCCAGAACTTCATCTGGGTCTCTCACACACATGGCAGGGACACAAGTGATTGTGTCAACATTATTGCCTCCCAAGGCCTAAACTGAAATTAGAAGTGGAGCCAAGACTCAAACCCAGGCAATCAGTTATGCAGAATCAGGTGTCTCAAGGAGTGTCTCTGCTGCTGCTGCACCTAGCATCCTCGCTCAGAATGGGGCCCATCTGTTTGGATCTTGGCACCTATTACAGAACCTCCTTCTGTCCCCACCAGGCCTTATACTTTGTAGGCTCTACTAATCATGGTTCTCAATTCAGATGGACTTTTTGAAAAAAAAAAAAAAGAAGAAGAAAGGTAGACTTACAGAGAGAGAGAGAGAGAGAGATCTTCCATCAATTGGTTCACTCCCCAAATGTCTGCAATGGCCAAAATTGATCCCATCTGAATCCAGGTGCCACTTTCTAGTCTCCCACATCGGTGCAGTGAAGTCACAGAACTCTCTGCCACTTTTTCAGACTATAAGCAGGGAGCTGGATCGGAAATGGAGTAGCCGGGCCTCAAACCGATTTGGGATCCTGGCACTCTAGACAGAAGCTTAGCCTACTACACAATAACAACAACCCAAGCTAGACTATCTTTTTAACTTTCATGTATGAGAAAGAGCATGTAGTAAAGCAATGTAACAATAGTATATTCCTTTGACAAAGTCTCTTACAATAGAACGTCTGAAAACTAACTAACTAATTTAGTGTTGAAAATTATCTTTCAGCCACCTTTGAATTTTCCTTAAAATTAAGTACTAAGGAAGTAATTTCTACAGATTTTGTTTTGAAACACTCCGAGTAGCACACGAGTGAAAGGTTTCAAACTACAGGAAATGAAATTGATTTTTAGATATTTGGAAGACAAATGCATGTTATTAAATCCTAGGAAACATTCCAATAAGAACTATGAATTTGTTATTGGAAAGAAAGATTTATAGAGAGAAGGAGACACAGAGAAATTAGAAGTGGCCACAAAGGCCAGAGCTGAGCCTATCCAAAGCCAGGAGTCAGGGACTTCTTCCAGGTCTCCATTCAGGTGCATGGTTCCAAGGTATTGCACCATCCTCGTATGCCTTCCTAGGCCATAAGCAGGGATCTGGATGGGACGGGCAGCAGCCGGGACACACACCAGCGCCAATATGGAATCCCAGCACGTGTAAAATGAGAATTTTAGCCACTAGGCTACCTCACCAGGGCCTGGAATTATTATTTAGAGATTTAACATAGGAAATACTTGGGTTTCAAATTACAAGCTTAACTACCTTTTAGTTTCATTCTCAAACTAAGAAGATGGTGAAGAATTAATCTTGATCCTCAAGGAAGACCTTATGTGTTTCCTCTCTTTGAATGTGCTTAATAAGCGTTCATTAAACCATAGTGCCCAGCTAAATTAAGTGCTCATATTTCACAGAAACTTCAAATATAAATATTTTATGTAAAATATGTTTTAATTTAACATGATGAAGATGAACAATAAAATCTTTTAGGTTCTTTCAACAGTTTCTCAAGTTATTGATTTGAGAATGTAAAATATTTACAAAATACATATGTTGAGGTTGGGCACTATGACATTTGTGCACTCTGACCTCATATTTCAATGCTGGTTTGAGGTCTGGATACTCTCCAGTTTCCTGCTAAAGACTCCGGACAGGAAGCAGATGGTGGTCCTGGCAGTTGGGTGCCTGCCACCACTTAGGAGACCCAGACGGAGCTCTTGGCTCAGGAATCTGACCTTACCAGGTACCACATATTGAGGGCATTTTGAGAGTGAATTAGCAGTCCTTTCTCTATCCCTCCTTCTGTTTTTACCAAAAAAAAAAAAAGAAAAAAAGAAATATATTTTATTAAATGCATGACTTGGAATTGATTGCTCCCAATACACAAGGTTTATTTTTTCTGTATAATCAATTTGTTATCCCATTGATATTTACTAAACAACTCATCTTTTCTTACTTGCTTGAAATGTAAATATCATGGCATACTACTATAATTAGTTCTGATTTTATTATTCATCAGTTGATCTTTTTATTTGCTGAAACTTCTCCTCAAACACCTCCTGTGCCAGATAGCATCCTAGGTGCCAATTGGACAATGATCAGCGCAGTGCCATTTATTCTTTCAGTTATTTCGAAATTTGGAAGAATAAATGCTCCTTAATTATGTTTCATTTTCAATGCAAGCATTTTTCTGTCTGGTATCGTCTGTTTATTTAAAATTAACAGCTATTTTGTTATTTTTCAAAGTCCCATTGGGCATTTATTTGTACAGCAAGCATAATGTTAATTTCCCAACATGCTCAAAGCAATTCCAAGTTTTCATCTTTTCAAGGAATGACCTATTAAGACACTTCAGAGTACAATTTGACTTAAAGGTTACAGTTGGAAAATATATTTATATCTAAAAGTCATCTGCCCAATATTTTCAAAATTACAAAGTATCTGTTACATAACATGATATGAACTTATAACCTTTACTGAGTTTCAGATCAAAACGAGTTGCTATGTCATAGGCTCATGTGTATGTGTGTGTTTTTCTATTGTAACTGAGTTGGAATGAGTAAACACACAATTGCTTGACTTTTTTTTTTTTTTTGGTAATCTAGTTGTGTAGTTGCCTTATACTGACCTTGGAGATGTATAAAAAAAGCTACTGATGTTTGTAAAAAAAATTCATTTCCTTTGCTTCCTGTGAAGAACAGCTTCCCAGCCTTCCCTAAGGGCAAATGATGGAGCTCAGGCCAATGAAATGCAAAATAAAGTGAAACATGCAATTTTTAGATTGAGTCTTTTAAGCAGCAGGAATTATCCTCACCCTGCTCTCTATTTCTGTTGGCTACAGGATGCAGCCCATGACAATGCCCTGGTGATGAGGAAGAGGCACTGTGACCTAAGTCACCGCCCACTATTTCAGGGTAGAAAAATAACTCCTGTAATGTATAAGTTATTATGTAGCAAGCTATTTTTTCTTTTTCATCAGACAACAAGCTCCCTTGATACTATCACTTTCTAATTCTCTTGCTTTGTATGATACAAGGAATTATGTTCTCTATTACAATGTATTAAAATTGTACAGATGTAGTACATTTCAAACTTTCATAAACTCCATTCTTTCCACACTGAGAATTAAAGTATGATACAATGTCTTAGATTGGGTTCACTGGAATGATAATCTGAGATTGGGAGTGGCGTGCAGAAGGCTTATTGAAGAGTGCTTTTGAACATAAAATTGCCAAAGGCATGATTGATCAAAAAACAAAGGTTACCCACACTGTATCAGCTGAGATCCTGTATGGATCTCTGGAGATGGAATGAACCTTTGATATGGTGTCAAATTGAGGCAGGGAAATGAGGACTTTGGCATTCTGCATGAGCCAACTGACCATGAACAGACCTTTAGAAAGGCTTGTGACCTTGGAGTAAGCATTTATATGAGGTCTGTAGCCTGTCTCATAGATGGAGCTAGTGAAGAGTCATTGGTATCCGATATTCTCAGGTCAAGGATTGATATGTTTGGCATTGAAGACAGGATCCTTTATACAGGTGAACAGGCAGATAATAATGACATTTTGATGAATCCAAATTTGTTCATTTAATAAAAGGTAATGATTAGTTCCCAAGGGTATTAATCAACTAACTTGTAAATAGGAAAATGTTGCACAGCTTACAGTTTTGGAGGTTTAATGCCCAAGATCAGATAGCCTCATTGGTCTGGCTTCTGCAGAGGGTGGCAGGTGGAAGGACATTTTGGCACGGCTGGCATCCCCAAAAAGAAAATCACAGATAAAGACTAGAATCTTACCATAATCATTCAAAAAACATACTTCAATGACCAAAGCCTACCTCCCAAAGGCTTTATCACCTCCAAATGGCACTTCTTTGGGCACCATATACTTAATAATTGACTATAGGCAACCTAAGTCAAAATACAACAGTAACACAGAAAGAATACAAATTTCATGTTAACGGAGCCATTTCATTAATATTTTTGAAGTATGGTGCATGTATACTTTCTAGCTATTGGTCATTGAGAAAAGAATATGAGTGAATGTGAGTATATATATAATGCTTTTATATATTATTGCACAGACCATTCATAAAACCATTAAAAATTTAACATAAAATAGGAAAGGAGAAGCAGATATTCTGTTGTAGCAGGTTAATATAAATGTAAATATGTAAATATATATACATACATATAGAATGTCATTTTAAGCATTTAACTTAAAATAATTTTCCATGCTTATGAAACATATATTTAGGTTGAATCTAAGATGAAATTACTATATTTATCATCTTATGTCACACTATGAGAGGAAAAATGTTAATGAAGAAAAATCCTATAACACATTTTTTAGTAGTCACAAAAGATGCGTACGTTGCCCACAACAAATTCTTTTTGTTTTGTAATTTCTCCCATCTATTCTAGATATTCAAATTTTGGGCTTTTATTAATTGCATTACTCAGTGTTTAATGATATTTTAAAACAGTAACAACTTGGAACCTCCTCAGTGATGCAGCAGACTAACCTTCCACCTGCATCACCTGCATCCCTTTTAGCCATCGGTTCGAATCCTGGCTGCTCCATTTCTGATCCAGCTCCCTGCTAAAGGTCTGGGGAAACAGCTGAGGATAGCCTAAAGCCTTGGGCCGCTGCACCCATGTGGTAATCAATACAGGAATAGCAGCTTCTAAAAGCAAGTGTTTGCTGCACTTGTATTGGTGGTTTTGGTTTTGCCATTCTGATTTCATACCTGATTGGTTATGCATCTTTTCCTTTTGATGCTTACTCATAAATTAAGCATTTTGAGAACTACCAGTTGATACACTGAAAAGGTACAGAATCATCAATGTCCATTATGTGAAGACAAACCATCAGTGGCTTTGTGAATATCATCACAAAATGTATCTTAACACTGGAAATATTAAAATATCCAATATTTGCATTTTATAATTGCTGATATATTAAGATAATTTGTCAATTAAAGTAATGTATGAATATGCACACTACAAATTATCTAGAGGACCTTGTGTACCTGTCAAACTATTGTATAAAAGAGTTGATATTTCATTAAATATCATGCCTCTGGTTTAAGGGATTGCTTAAAAGAACCCAAGTAAGAGATAAAATAAGGCAGATTAAACTAACAGGAAGCTCAGAACTTCTTCAGTGTAATTTGTCAAACTGTTCTACATATATTCCTAAGTTTGACAATTCTGACAGATCATTCTTGATTCTTGGTCTCCTAAGACACTCTATCCATTCTCTACCAAACTTTCAGCTTGAAATATTTATTACCTACTTGCCCACTTGTTTTGTTCCTTATTTGTTCTGTCCCAGATGGATTCCTGATATCAGATCTTTTATGAATAACAAGCTATCCTTCCAATTTAAAGTCTCATTATATATACATGTAATATGTATTATAAATTATGTTTGTGTCAAGAAAGGGAAATAGGAATCAATATTTATAAACTCATTAAATAAATTAATGACTGAAGCCAGTGTAGTGGCCCTGCAGGTTAATCCACTGGGTAATAACTAAGCACAGCTCAAGTCTTTCCACTCCAGCTTCTTGGGAAAGCAGTGAACAATTGCCCAAGCACTGAAGATGCTGCCACCTACACAGGGGACCCAAGTGGAGTTCCAGAGTCCTCCTGGCTTCAGACTGGCCCATTGCAGTCGTCTGGGAAAGGAACAAGCAGATAGCGAATTTTCTGCTCTCTCTCTCTTTCCTCACCCTCGCTCTCTCTTTTTTTTTTTCAAATAAATATAAACTTCATAAAGAAAAAAAAAAGCCAGCATGTAAAACAATTCCCTTACCTTGTTTATCTGTTTATTATGCCAAATAAAGTATAAAGAATTCAGTGACAGAAAAACTCAAAACTTACTTAAAATATTTTATTTACAAACTATTAAGCAGGAAAAAAACTTCCCCCCTCAGAATGTTTAATTCTGTTGCAGAACAAGTTAGGCATTCTTTCTATTATAATCTCACACTGGAAACGAAATAAACAACACTACTGTTCAGCTTGACTGGCACTTTCAAGCCAGGCTCAGAAATTGTAATTAAAAGCAAAATATTCATTTTACAGTTTACTCATGGGAAGAAGCACAGCTTGTTCTAATTCAATTTCTAAAAAGATCCTCCCACACTATCACTGAGAAATTTTCAAAGGTCATGGTTGAAGTAAGCACTTACCTAGTTTTGCACTTACTCAAGGTACTAAGTCATCCACATACTTTGGAGTTACATCAGAAACATTGTACCTGTTTCCCACGGCCAGACTCTGGTCACCCTTTGAACTGTAGAGCAGATTTTAGGGTCTAACACTTTGAAAAGTTCTCCCAATATAAATCAGTACTTGCAATCTGCGCCTACAGTTTGACAGGCCAGTCTTCCAGCTGCACAGCTGGTAGTCCCATCCAAATACATGTCACTGAGGCTTTGATGCTGTGATATAATACAATGATTGGAGACACAGCCTGGACCAAAAGCATAATCAGTGTTAGATGGTAAACCTCTAAAGTAATTAACTAATGAGAGCTAGAACAATTCTTTCTTCTGTACAAAAAGAAAAGATCTTGCCGAAATTAGCAGAATTAGAGCATGCACAAAATGTCCATGTCTTAAAATTTTCTTTATCAGTCTCTCCATAAAAGTAGCATGTGTTTTTTGGTCTTAGTGAAGGATTAGATCTATCAGCAGTCCAGTCAAAACCTTCCTGATAATTGAGGTGTACGCGCATATTAACCAACCAAAGTCACTGGAGTGATAGGAACTAGAATTCCTTCATGGTCATTTCCAAAAGATTGAATAATAGGTATTCATAAATATGGTATGTCACAGCAGACTTTGGGTGTGTATATTGGTTGGTAAATATAACGTGACATATACGGATCAATCCAGTATAACCAACTAATCTGATGTAAAAGGCATATTAGCGGGCCCAGTTTTATAAATAGTCATAATATTAAGTTAAATAATTCAGACTCAAGAAAACAAATTTCACATATTTCCCTTGTTTTTGGAAGCTAATAAAGACTACACAAATTGTATGGTTGTCATATCATTTGGTGTATAAATATTGCCTCCTTGAGCCTTACACATAAATGACAATATGCTTTTTTATTTTCCCATGCTAAGATCATCTTCAGAAATCCGTTATCATATGATACCAATATCTGATTTCAAGAGGAATAATACATTTGTATATTATATAATGCCTAGACTATAAGTGTGCAAAAAGTTAGTAACACTCTGAAAGTCTTTCTTCACAAATGGAATGTTAGCAACAGAAAAAAATTTATATATAACCCCTCATAGTAACTTCTGTACAGGATTCAAAAAAATTTCACTGAAATAATACAATATAACTCTTGTCATCTATGCTGCATTAGTCTTATAACGGATGCTATTGCTTATTTAAATTTTTAACTCAGGTTCCTGGAAAAGCCAACCAAGGTTGTTTGTGTTTGTTTTGTTTTGATTTGATTTTAAAGATTTATTTCTTTTTATTGGAAAGTCAGGTTTACCAAGAGAAGGAAAAACAGAACAATCTGTCTGCTGATACATTTCCCAAGTGGCCACAAAAACTGGAGCTGAGCTGAACCAAAGCCAGAAGCCAGGAGCCTTTTTTTTTTTAAAAAAGGTTTTATTTATTTTATTGGAAAGTCAGATATACAGAGAGGAGGAGAGAAAGAGAGGAAGATCTTCTGTCCAGTGATTCACTCCCCAAGTGAGCGCAATGGCCAATGCTATGCCGATCCGAAGCCAGGATCCAGGAACCTCTTCCAGGTATCCCACACAGGAGCAGGGTTCCAAAGCTTTGGGCCATCCTCGACTGCTTTCCCAGACCACAAGCAGGGAGCTGGATGGGAAGTAGAGCTGCTGGGATTAGAACCAGCGCCCATATGGGATCCTGGCACATTCAAGGCGAGGACTTTAGCCACTAGGCCACGTCGCCGGGGGTCAGGAGCCTTTTATGAGTCTTCCTCATGGGTGCAGGGTCCCAAGCTTTACACTGTCCTTGACTGCTTTCCCAGGCTACAAGCAGCTGGATAGGAAGTGGGGCTGCTGGGATACAGAGCAGCACCCATATGGGATGCTAGAACAGGCAAGGCAAGGATTTAACCATCGAGCCAGGCCCTGCCACTTTCTTCTCTAACATTATAAAATTATTTTATTAAGTGCCTTACATAATTAGTCAAACTATGATACCACATATATTCTATCACGATTTCTAGTTTGTGGAAAAAGAAACCGTCTCTGGTAGACAAAAGAACTTGTCTGGTGTCATAAAGCTATTAAGTGGTAAGTAATTTCAAATTCTGATCTGGATGGTTCCAAAATACATGTTCTTAACCATTATAATGGTCTTTTTTATTTGGAGTCATCTTAATTTGAGCATTGCAAGCTATGTCTACAAAAATAAAGCCAGAGTTGAAATTTTGAATTTCTTCTCTAAGATTCTCTAAAATTTGTTTTTAAATCTTTCAGCAGTCAGACTCTGTATCACTGTGAATATCAAATTACTTTGACCCTTATGAGAATAAAGGAGAAATTTGGGGTAATTCAATAAAACTTTATTCTCCACTGATCCTAAGGGCTTTCCAAGTTCTTTAGAATGCCAAAATTCAATTCCCACCTTCAGCCCATCCTTACAGCAGCTTCTTTCAGTGCAAGCTCTGAAGGTAGCAGGGATTTTTCCAATAATTGGGTTTATAAGATCCACATGGGAGAGCAGGGCTCTAGCAGAAGGCCAACGCATTTGGGGGAGTAAAGCAGTGAATGCAAGCTCTTTCTCTCTTCTCTCCTCCCTAATTCTTTCTGTGGGTCTGTTTTTTTAAAGTGAAAAGATAAAATCATACACTTGTATCACGTCTCCATGGCAATGTAAATGTGTTTTTGATTAGTTACTACTTCAAATTCACTTCTGCATTTACAGCAAAAATATTTCGGTTGCTGTAGCCCTGAGGCTTTTTCGCAGGGTTTTTCTACAATCCTAAAAGTTAGATGCAAGCAGGAGGGGCAGTAATCAATGTGATGAATTTTTATTCAATCCAGTTCACCTGTATCAAAGAATTCCAGAGCAGGTCAGTGGCTCTCCTATACAGAAGATATATTCAGGCATGTCAATACAATGTCATAGTTGCTGCAAGTGAGAAATGAAACTAATTTGACTATTTAGCTCCATTTTTGAAATGTGTCTGATTCCTGGAGTGCCTTCTAAGGTTGAAGTGCATGAGAAGGCTTTGAAGTCTTGGGAGTGTCTTCCTGTATTTTTACTCAATTCTTAAGCGCATCAAAGAACATAGTGAAACCATCTTCAAACACCTCTTCTCATCTAGAATTCAAGAAGCCCTATAGTTGAATTATTAAATGCAATCATGAAACACCCAAATGTAGGTTTTAAGGTAACCATTTTTATAAACAGAAAATGGTATATGAGATTTGCTAAATGTGTGACCTTTTTTCAGAACAGGTTTCTCTGTACTAATGAAGTATATAGCAAGGCATACTTGGTAAAAAAAGAAAACAGCTAGCTGAAAATGAAACTCAATGGGATACATAATAGCCTCCAGATAAAAGAATTGTAATATACTTAATACCTTTTTCTCTCTTAAATAACCACCTTTGTATGGGCAAGTCACTTCCTCTTAGTTTCTTCTCTACTTAGAGAAGAGCAGTGCTTGAAGAAAGCCAGGAGAGTTCTGAGTCACAGAAGCAATCGCAAAACCTTTGACCACCTATACATTTCTCTATTCTTAAGATATGATTTTCAAGTGGAAGTTAGAGGCTAGAGGAGGAAAAACAGGAAGATGCCCCATCTCCTTATTCACTCCCAAGACGGGCACAAAAGCCATGGGTGGGCCAGACTAAAGACAGGAGCCAGGACCTTGTTCCAGGTCTCCTACACGTGCAGCAGAGACGCAAGTCTATGACCCATCTTCCACTGCTTTCCCACGCTATTCTAGATAGTGGGGAGCTAAACTGAAAATGGGGCTTCTGGGAAACAAACCCGTGGCCCTATCCAATGCCAGCATCGTAGTCAGTAGCTTGACCAAATACACTATGCCTTCCCTACATCTATGCATTTCTGATGAGAAAATAAACTTGCATCTTTCGAATAACATTTCAGATTAAAACCAATGAACATATTCAAATCGATAGAAAGAGACTGTCTTTGCTGAAAACCTGTCTACACTGGTGGCCAGAGAGATGTGAAGAGAAAATAAACGCATGCATGAAATTCCAACTGCAACAAATAACCTGCATTTCCTTCTTATTTATTGTCTGCACTGTTATCACCTCCTTACTCTTTCAGATTGTGGGTTTGATTTGGTCTCAGCAAAGCATCCCTGAACAGTCAAGTCTGCCTTGAATGCAGAGTGCTCCCAGGCCCTATCTCTTATACATCCTTCTATGGTGGGCTATTCATTTGTTTCTCTTTCTCCTTCACCAGAGTGAAAGTTCTTTACTGTCCAAATATTTGTTTTGACCATCTTCATTAAAAAAAAAAGATGTGAAAGGAAGCGGAATGAGGCTGCATGAAAACTGTCAAGATTTGTCTAGGTTGGTGTTCTGGTTTCTACGACATTTTACGAGACGGGATGCATGACGGTCTAAGAAGCAAAGCTGCACTTTAGGAGGAAACAGAGAAACTGAGCAAATCGAGGGATTAGCACAGAGTCCAAGCCACTGAGCCTCTCAGTCCAGGAAACCGGACTTTTTTCTTTTTAATTTGTGTATTTGTTTATTTTTTGATACAGTTTGTTGATACAGGGATTGATTTCCTTTCTCCTCTCCTTTGATCCCCTCCCTCCCACACTGATTTATTTATTTTTATTGGAAAGGCAGATTTACAGAGAGAAGGAGAAAGAAAGATCTTGCATCCACTGGTTCATTCCCCAAAAGGCCCCGATGGCCAGAGCTGAGCTGAACTGAAGCCAGGAGCCAGGTGCTTCTTCTGGATCTTCCATATGGGTACAGGGTCCTAAGGCTTTGGGCCATTCTCTGCTGCTTTCCCAGGCTGAATGTGAAGTAGAGCCACCAGCACATAAACCAGCGATCCTATGTGATCCCAGCACACTCACGGCAAGGATTTAGCTGCCGAACCATCACACAGGGCCCTGGATTTACTACTATTGTGCATTGAACAGATGTGGTATTATGTTGCCTGTCTTCACGTAGCATAATTTTATTTCAGCAAATTTCTAAAAGTAAAATTAATTATTTATATACCATATCAGACCACATCACTTGCAAGGTGAGGATTTAACCACTGAACCACCAAACCAGGCCCATTTTTACCCACAATGAACTAAAGCCAAAATATTAAATAGAAAAATTCTAGTAATAAACAACGACGATTTTTAAATGGTTAGATTTTGTGTGCCATTGGATGAACTCTTTCTTGCACTATCCTATTTTAACCTGCTGTTTAATGTATCCATAGTTTGGTCTTTTAGTGGTTATCCAAGTGATCAGATAAGCTGCTAAATTATCACAGTGATCATGCTCAGTCAGCCCTTACATTACTTGATAATGACCCAAGAATGTCAAGAAGTAGCTTTCACAGTTTAAAGAACTTCATAAAATTTGCAAAAATTCTCAAATGGTGTTTCCCCCTAAATTTTAGAAGCAGAGAGATAAGAACAAATAGGTAAGCAGAAAGGGGGGAAGGAGAGGGAGAGGGGGAGAGAGAGAGAAAGAGAGAGAGAGAAAGAGAGAAAAAGAGAAAGAGAGAGAGAGACTTGCTGTACTCCCCAAATATCCACAATGGATAATGCTAGTCATGAGCTTAAAACACAATCCATGTATTCCTTCTGGGTATCAGGAATTTAGTTAATTAAATCATCACAAAACCTAAAATCACCAAGCTAAAATCAGGAGCTAAGCAGGAAATCAAACTGAAGCATTCTGCACTGGGAAGCAGGCATCTTGACGATTCATTAAAACCCACTCTCCAATTTATCTTCAATTCATGGTATCTCAAAATTCCATCATAATTAATACATTCTATCACTAGATCACAATACAGATATCTTCCTGAATGAGACCTTAACATCTTCCAATTCTACTTGAATTCAAAGGATGCTTGATGCATATTAGTGACGATAACATTTTGTTCCTATATTCTATCTCTTTACTTTGAATTAAATAAATTGTCTAATTGGAAAGCTGGGTTACATATGACACTTAACACTCAAAGCTGTATAGTTACTGTTCATGGGTGGCTCTCTTCCTAATCTCTGATATTTGAAACTAATAACTCTGTCATTTGCACTATTTCTCAACACCAGCAGATAATCTTTCTTATTTATTTTCATAATTAGCCTTATCAAAAGTACAAGCTTTTTGAAAGAATGTATCATATCCCAGAGTAAAATTGGTTGACAAAAATCACTCTTTTAGTTATGACAAATATAATCTACTGCCTAACCATAAGATTTAAATCTAAGGTATAATCCCTTTGAAATAATCAATGCTGGGCATGATAAGAAGGTATTTAAGGTATCTTACAACCAGAAAAACAGTGTCAAGATCAAAATCCTAACGGATATTGTGAATATTAGCTGAACACACAGATTTTTGTCCATACGAGAATTGGTGGCAAGACTGCTTTTAGAGAAAATAGTTCTTACCATTTCAATTTGATGAGTCATTACAAAAGATAATTCCATGCAAACATTACACAATTAGGTATAGACAGAACACAGTTTTGCAATCCTGATAAAATATTCTTTTGCTAACTGAGCAAGGGAACATTTCGAAAAACAGTAATCTGATCATAAGAAAAGCTTGACCTTCAAGCAAGGAATATCTTGCCTCAAAGTAAATAAGCAGCTCATGTGTAATCTCTACTGACAATAACATTACAGCACAGTCTGGATATTTGTCAGCAATGTCATGACTTCGTTAAATGTGAAGGTCATAATTCAAAATGCAAGCTGACAAACCAATTGAAACCCTTTTTGATAAACATGTTGATCAAAAAAAATGGTTTGATAAGCATTTCCCAGAGCATTTTACCAAACTATATCCACTGAAGTATTGTTATGTTCAAAGCAGAATCAATAACTAAAATTTTAATAGTTTTCCTACATTAATATCTTTAATAAGTATGACTATACTTTAATTTCTGTAAATTAAACATGACTTTTTTCTTTTGAACATTTTAGCTTTTCAATATAGATGAAACTCGAATCATAGTTAAAAACCAAAACAAAATATCTAATGATAATCAGAGGGACAGGAACATAACTTCCAAGTTCTCTCTGGGTAATTTAGGTGTGTGTATATGCGCATGCGTGCTGTCACTCACTGTTAAGTAGTCAAGAGTAATTTGGACTCTATCCTAAATATCCATCTGAACTGCCAGGGTAAATGCATGTATACATTGTCTACACACAGACCATGGAATTTAACTCAATTTCTGTAAAAAGACTTATGCACGAAAAGAACAGATGTGGCAGTTTGATTAATTACATGATTCCTTCAGTTATTAATATGAACAATGGAGTGTTTATTTCATGTGTCTGTATTTGCATGTGTGTATTTATTCTAAGAAAATTTTAATAACAAATGAACAAGCTAAAGTTACTATTCCTTTGGGAGATTCAAAAATTCATAAAGAAAACTCAAAGGGCTTTAAATCTAGTACGTTACTTGGGAACATTTATGAACTTAAGTACTTTTAATTAGCATTAATGAATGACTTCAGTGAACATCCACAGAGGAGAGTCCCTCTGTTTGGGATTGTTAGATGAAATAAACACTTCATTAGTCTCAATATCAATTCACTCTTATTCTGCATGTGCTTCTGCTGGTTAATAACTCAAGAAATGCAAGACTGCCACCAAAATGCCTCCACATATGAGTCTGTCAACACTAATTCCTACCTCGATTCTGAAAAAGTTTGAATGGAAAATTACAGGTGTTTGTTTTTTCAATTTACTTTCTCTACCTTTATTTCAGACAGAGCTCTAATTAGATGAGAAATACCTTAGCAGGCCCTGAGCAAGCCAAAGTCAAGTAATCAATTATTATGGATTCTGCTATTCTGTATCGGCAGCGAACTGGATCAGAAGCGGAGCAGCTAGGACACAAACCAGCACCCAAATGGTTTGTCAACATTGCATGTTACTGTACCACAACAGTGGCCCTGAGATTGAATACATAATAAAATTACGAAAAAAAAATCAGAGGATTTTCCTCATTTGTTTTTAAGGAACTAAAGCAAAGCTATTTACACAGACTCCTATTGTCTTTATTCAAATAGTAAAATCATTTAAAATCATCTGGTCCAACTTTCAAAATCTTTCTGTTGGTCTTATGCAATTGAGATATTAGAAAATTTTATGACTTTTTATGATGTTTTAGTAGAGGTCCAAACTTCAGGAATCAAGCACTTGTGGTTAAAAACAAAAACAAAACAAAAAACTGTTTTGGACCTGAGCATGGAGAAGGATCAAGGTGCCAATACGGGACTTTAAAAAGTTAAGTCTAGAATTTAATTGGTTCATGTGGTCATTTCAGTCAGCAATTACTCAGTCTGACATAGCCCAGACAGCTTGGTCTGAAATAGCGCTTACGCAACACATATTTGCACGAAAGTATCAACTTTACAGTTAAGGTAAGTAAATAGATGCACACATGGTACATTCATTGTAAATCTATCAACGAGCAGCCAGTGAAGACTTGAGAATCCACAGAGAAGAGAATGTCAGTAGGCTGTGGAAGCTCACATTTTGGTGTCTGTCATTTAAAAAGCAGAAAAGATATAAAGAGGACAAAAAACATTCTTTAGTTCAGTGTGAGAGCTACTAAATAGAAGCATTAGTTATTTTAAATTCTTTATGATATAATAATATAGGATTCCCCCTTCCACTCTCCCCATTCCCTCTTAAACATTAGTTTTGCTTATTGTAGCATCCTTTGTCTAAACTACTGAAGAACAGTCTATTTTTTTCTTATTACTATTTGTTGAATCAGTTATCTAATTGAGTGTTAAGTCTATTATAATCAAGTGAACCAGAAGTATGTTGTTATAAATTAAATAATAATAATAAGGAAGGAAGAGAGAGGGTGTTGGATGTGGGCATTAGGGAGGGTAAGGTGAGAATTATTACTATGCTATTAAATCTGTATTGTGAAACACATAAAATTGGTTCACCTTAGATAAGTAAAACATTTTTAATAAGAGATTGCTTCTTATTTATGCTTAGCATGTAACAAAGTAATTCAGAAAGAACATATTAAATACAAATCAAAATGACGTTGTTGTGGATCTATTTAATTATAAGAAACATGTCTATAATCACTTTTTTTGGTGTTTTATGTCCTAAATAGCACACGATGACCTACCAAAAATTGCTTCAATCCAAGGATTCACTCTAGCAACAGGTGCATCCCATGTAAGATAACATACATCAGAGAAGTTACATAAATAAGGAAAATAGTACAGAGGAAGTATTCTAGAAGGAAAGATATAGGAACTTTAATATTTAAATGATTCAGGTATGAAAAATATGGATTTGGGAAGATTGGAAATGGAGAGTCAGAGTGCTACAAACTCCATTTATGTATACGAATACTCTATGCATGATTAAAGGAAATTTTATTACATGTGATGCTGAAGTGAACACAATTTAATGAAAATGTTAAATGAAGAATATTTTTTCTTCATCATTGAATATCCCCTTATTCTCTCTTTCTAGCAGTAGGACACAAAGCTTATAGGGAGAATAATGAAATCCTGTGTTTTACAACAAAATGGATGCAGCTGGAAGCCCTTAGGCTCAGCATGTCCCTCATTTCGTGGAATCATAGACAGAGTACAAAAAATGCCATGTTTAGGAACAAGTTGATATCTTGAGATTGGCTTGCCATTCATGGTAATTGTCTGTTCTCCAGAGGAACAAATGATTTTTCTACTTACTTGTCGAATGTTTTGTTTTAGTTGAGAGTGGCCTTATGATTGAATAGTCACTGCAACAATTAAATATTATTACTTAAAAGATGTACTCATTTTTTACTTGATATGAAAACTTACAGAGATAAGGAGAGACAGAGATATGTTCCCTCAGCTGGTTCACTCCCCAAATGGCCACAGTGGTGGAGATGAGCTGATCTGAAGCCAGGAGCCAGGAATCTCCTCCTGATCTCCCATGTGGATGTAGGGTCCCAAGCTTGGACCACCCTCCACCACCTTCCCACTCCATAAGCAGGATGATGGATTGAAAGTGGATTAGCCAGGACATGAACCAGTGCCCATATGGGATGCCAGCACCACAGGTGGAGGATTAGATTGTTAAGCCACTACACTGGTTCCAGTAACAATTAAAATAAAAAAGAGGAAATCTCGGGGGTTTTTCCTGACAGCAGGCCCTGAGACCACCAAGGGCACAAGGTGAAGGTGTTGCTTGGCCACAAGAAGCACTGGGACAGTCTGAAGGAGCATATCTATTGTGAAGTGAGCACAGCTTATATGGACTGGGAACTGGGAAGGCAGAAGGGTGGTCCCTGACATTCCTCCCATTCATCGATGATATTGTAATTGGTTAGAAGGCACATCTATCTCTTAGACCCTTCAATCATGTCACGGGTCACATTTTGCACCCGCGGCTGGAGGCTTTGTCTCAGAGCATGGACAGGTAGGCTGTGAGTCATGCCTACCAGGTAGAAGGCAGAGACCCAGGGGTGATCTCCCACAAAGAAAGAAAGGAGGAGGGTAGGTAGAATGAGGGTATTACTGTGTTCCCAAAATTGTATAGATAAATACATTTCATTTATGTAAACAAACCTTTTTAAAAATAAGAATATCATGGGGATGATTCTGACTGAGTTATGGTGAATGAAGGGATGATTAAACGCAATAATGACATAACACAAGAAAATGCCTTTGCTTTGGTTTGGATGTTTGTCTCCTCAGATACTCATGTTGAAACGCCATGCTCTAAGTCATGTTTTGATGGTGTTTAGAGGTGGCCTTTGGGAAATAATTAAGATAAGGTCCACGATGAAGTTAGAGTTGCCAGGATGGTGTTAGCAGGATGGTGTTTTAAAAGATGAGAGATCTGAGGTAGCAAGCATGCTAAGTCACCTTGAAGTCCTATACTGTCTCAAGACTGTAAAAATCCCCACCATCTGGGGCTCTTATCCTGTATCAAGTCCTCAACTTTAGACCGCATAGTCTCTAAAACTATGAACTGGATAAACCTTCATTGCTTCACTTTACCCACCCTTTGGTACTTTAGTGATAACAACATCAAACTGACTGAAACTCCCTTTAATGCACTGACATTAGGAATACATTTCTTTGGTCTACAATTGTTTTATTTTTGAAAGTCCCATCAACTCCTGCACAACTCCTTAGAGTTTACATCTCACCAAATCACAGTTCTGGACTAATAGAAAGAGTGCAGGGCAAAAGAGACCCTGGGCACCAGAGGCAGTAGAGGACAATCCAAAGACAAATATGCCTTTCTGTTTGGGCAAGGATCTGAAACTTCCCTCAAGGGAGAGCTGACCTCCCAGCGGCAGAGGGATGGCTTCAGCAGCTGCTCCCAGTACTTTTACAGATCACAATCTCAAACAAACACTGCGGTGAACCACCCCCAAGCTACCGCTTTTGATGAAAATGAGTACCCTTTAAAGCAACATGACAACACACAATACCATCATTTTTATCACTGATGTAGAAGGGCTGGCTCTGAAATTGAGCCTGATCTGAATCCAGCATTTTTTGGAAGATACACAAAATAATACGTGACTGAACATATAGCGCTGAGTTTCACTTTCAGCAATATAATCTACCCGGTGGGACTCATAAAAGCAAAATCAGAACAACATGAAGCTTTCGTTAGCCTGAGAGGTCTGACTATGTCTCTGTTTGATTGATTAATTTTCTGTTTCAAAACATGAACGAGGGCCGTATAACCAACTTGCTGCTTCAGTTGACATATGCTGTTATCACTAGGAAATGCACTTTCTGTTTCAAAACAGAGCTTTCTGGACAGCAGTACAATTACATTCCAAAGCAACATACACATTTGACACATTACAAGTTGAAAGTGGTATATATTTTTATCCCTTTGAGGTTAAAATAGATTCAAAGGAAAATATGGCCAAAGGCTTATTCAGGGCTACAAAGAGATACATGGTAAAAATTCATGTCCTTTCCACAAAATTCACCTTAGGAAAAAGAACTCAGAAATTATTTTCTTTCACAACAGAATTGTGTTGTATTTATGGAATTAATTGTACATTAAAGCACTCTGGGGAACAAACTACATTACTACAATATAATTCTATGTACGTATTTATTTTTTTAAGATTCACTTACTTTTATTGTAAAAGCAGAGTTACAGAGACAGAAGGAGAGACAGAGATTTTCCATACATTTATTTACTCCTGAAATCGCGGCAACAGTGGAGCTGAACCAGTCTGAAATTAGGAGATAGAACCTTCTCCCTGGTCTCCCACATGAGTGCAGGGGCTCAAGGACTTGGGCCATTACTGCTGCTTTTCTAGGTAATTAGCAGAAAGCTGAATTGGAAATGGGTCATCCAGGACTAGGACTGGCCCCTATCCTTGTTGGTTATGACAGTTACCCAGCTTTCCAACTGACACAAGCTAAATATAATAAGGCATCCTGGATGAATTCCAGGAACAGAAGGACACGCAATAAGAACCAGGAATATCTGAATAAAGCATGGACTTTAGTTTAATGATACTGCATCAGTATTGATCATTTTAGGAAATGAAAAATGAGAAGGCCCCAATAATTGAAGTATATTAAAGTATAAAATGAAAAATCAGAAAATGAGTACTCTGTACACTCAAAGAGAAAAGATCCTGAAGAGTAAGATTGGCATGTTAGATGCTATATTGGAGTCTATCTAGTGAGCAGTAAAATTAGCCATTAAATTTATTAATGATTTCTCTGTTCATTGGTGATTAACTCAAGGTCAATTGAGAGTCAATGGGAAAAAATGCAATATTACAGTGAGTTGAAAACTTAAGGAGCTAAAGGAATGGAAACTAATTAAAGCTTAGCTTAAGTAATTGGTCAGTGCACGAAGGGAATAACAGATGTAATAGCTGAGTGTAAGCTAAGGTTGAGATAAGCGTTACAAATAATGCCAGAGTTCATCCACTTAGAGACACAAGGCATGGTACTGAAGAAAGCAACATGTAAAAGCAGAAAACTAAAGCAGTACTATGAACTAGGACTTTGGGAGATTAAGAGGAATGAGATTGATTATCTATATGCACTTATCATTTTGAAGAGAAAATACCTGGATTCGCCTAAAATAAAAAGTTAACTCATTGGCATAGATTTAGAGGAAGGAAGGGAAAGGCAAGTTGCACTATTTCATGCAGATTACTTCATTTCTTTATTTTATAAAGCAGCAAATTAAACAATATTTTAGAATGCAAATATATGGAAAAAAAGATGCATATAGAAATATACCAAAGTTTTCCAGTAATCCCTGTGGAAAAAGCTGAAAAACCAGGCTAAAACAGTTCTTAAACTTCTCAACTCATTGTACACAGGATGATATATTCAGAACTATTCTTTCAGAGGGCTATCTCTTGGCACCATGTACTGTGAATGGAATAAACTGAAAGGTAGTTAAAAAGAAAACTACTTAGATAGTTCATAAAACTGCTGTGGTGTTTTATTTAAAACTATTAATTATAAAAATAATACTAAGAAGTGGCAGAAGTAAGACATTCAGCATTTTACAAGTCTTATGTAAATTTTATGAATAAATTCATTTATTTGCATTGTCAATATAAGAATAGAATAAAGTTTGCTTAGCCCCATTACACAAGTTCTAAGAGGAGAGATGCTGAATGTTTTCCTGGAAAATACAAAACTGATTGCAAATTGAGCGGAGACAATGTTGCCCTTACTTTTTGCCCATAACTGTTATTATTAAGCCATCTTAAACCAATATCTGTTATGGAAATCAGTTCCCCATGTACAGATTTAATTCTATTTCAACACTCATTTTGTAACTACTAGAGGCAAAAATCCCCAAATTAACTTTAATCCATCCCTCAATTTTAGCTATTGCATCATGTGTCTTGAGTTTTTAAATATACATTTGATCTTTCACCAATTTAGAAGACTAAACATTTTTTTTCTTTAAGTACAAGCAAAAGATAAAAAATGTTATTATTTGTAACTGGGAAATATCAAAATCACCTAATGCCAGGAGAAAAGCTCTGATCAGTTATAATATCCAAAAAAATAAAGTCTTTAAAAAAAAAAAAGCTGAAATTCTACCTTTTCCATTAGCCGATCAAATAAAAACCAAACAAACCTACCTCAGCATCCTTCTGTGTGTTTTGAGAAACACAGACTCAGGCCCGACAGCGTGGCCTAGCAGCTAAAGTCCTTGCCTTGAACACCCTGGGATCCCATATGGGCACCGGTTCTAATCCCGGCAGCTCCACTTCCCATCCAGCTCCCTGCTTGTGGCCTGGGAAAGCAGTCGAGGACCCTACACCTGTGTGGGATACCTGTTGCGCTCACTTGGGGAGTGAATCATCAGATGGAAGATCTTCCTCTCTGTCTCTCCTCCCCTCTGTATATCTGACTTACGAACAAATACATTAAAAAGAAAAAAGAGAGAGAAACACAGACTCCAAATGAACTAGTATTGAAAAGAGTTGACAAAATTAATATTCCTTAGAAATCTTCAATGGGTCATGCAATTACTTACTTCCCGTGTGTGTGTGTGCACACGTGTGCACGCGCATTGTATTGAGATCAATGAACTTTAAAATGGGACTAACAACTTGTATTGCTTATTTATATGTCATTAATTGCAAAATTCAATAATGGCAGTGGGCCTTGCTTTTTGCTTGTCTGATACTCCTGGAAATTTTCTGTGAGCAATTGACGCATTATATATTAGTTGGGCAATAACCTAAGATGATCTAATAATATTTATTCTCTATTAAGCTTGTAAAAATAATTTCTGTCACATCTGAAAACATAAACTCAACCTTTTTACCCCTGGTTAATGAAAGCAAACTCAGGAAAAACGAAACAAAACAAAAAAACGAATGAGACAAATGGCAGAGACAAAGAAATTTTGTTGACATTCAGGCCTGGTTCCAGTTACCTCAAAATTTAAATTTAAACTCCTCTGGCAGGACACAGACCCGGCAGGTAAGCACAAGAAACATGACAGCAAACAGCCCAGGTCAGGCCATGGAAAGCTATCCACTGGCATACATTTGGCATGGGTAGGGGGCAGACCAGGCTGAATCAGTTGACGTCATCCACTGGCAAATCCGAGCACCAGAACAGTATGGGTCGAGCCAGGTTCGGTCGTGACAAAAACCAGTGCACAATACGGAACACCAAGGTGAGGTTGCCTGTACTGGATATGACCTTAGCACCCAACCAGCATGTGTGAGAACCAGGAATGGAGGGAGTGGAGCCATCAGGGGAGGAGGGGTTCCCTTGCTGGATAGCTACTCCCACCGGAGAACATGAGCTGGGATGGGGGCAGACCAGACTAAGCAGGGCTCCAACACCTGTGCACCTCATGAGGCCTAGATCAGGGAAAAGCCAGGCTGGGCTGATTATTCCTACTGGTGCAAACAAAATTAGAGTGGGTGAGGGTTGTTGGGGCTTAGCCACAGCATCAGCTCGCAGAAGCTGGCACTGGGGTCTAATTCTGTCAAGTCAAACCACAGAACTGCCTGGAGAGTGCATAATCCAGGAGGGAGAGAGGCCTGGGAGGGAAATAGTGGGTTCCTCCCTCTTGGGTTACCACTCCCACAGGAGGGCATTAAAACTAGGACAGGGGCTGGGGTGGCCAGAAAGAGAGACACCCAACAGCATCTGTGTGGGTTGCATAGTGCAGCTGGTTAGATGGAACTAAGCTTTACTACCCATTGACATGTACACGAGCTGAATGGGGTATGGGACAGACTGGACTACTGCTACACATACTGGCTAACCAGGGTGGGGGCAAGCCTGGTGGGGGTTATTGTGGATCGCTCCAACTAGGCTGCAGCTCCCACTGGCTTATGAGAGGGCTTAATATGTGCTGGGCAGAACCAGGCTGGACTGCAAAACCCACTGATTCCAGTGGAAGTCAGGGCTGAAAACAGAACCTACCCAGCGATTGCAACCACCAGCTGATCGGGGCAGTGCTGGGCCCTGTACTTGCTAGTACGTACAAGAATCTGGTCTGAGAACACCTCAGACAAAGTTTCTTTGGAGATCTCCCCAAGTCAAAGGCTGGACTCAGAACCCTAACCATGAAAAGACAGAGGACAGAACAAGTCAATCAACCATCTCAGCTATTTGTTGGCAGCAAAATACTGGGCAAACGGAGACTCTATGATGGACTATGCAAATTAGTGGATTCTTCAACGATCTCATTGTGCTTAGAGTGCAAGATTGGCAGCGATTCATAACTGTTGAACTATCAAAACCACTCAAGCAAGAACCTCGGAGCATGCCCCTCATCTGGGACTTGGGGTGGGTGGGAAACTGGGTGGGCCTTCTCCCTTAATATCCCCCTTTAAACATGAAGGAAATAATATGGAAATAATAGACTTACCCACTTTCCTATAGCCCTTGAACCTTTTCACCCTAATTAACTACGTAAAGATTGTAAAAAATACAATAAAAAAAGAAAAGAAAAAAATTTAAATTTAACCATTCCTTTTCTCAGAATTCACAAATTACAAAATTTTGCACAGTCTTTGGAGCCTGATCTCCATTGGCAGGCAGTTGACTTGAATCTGAACTTCTCTTTCAAAGTGCCTGTGTTTTAGAAAACTTAACATCTTTAGACCCAATGTCTTCTTGTGTAAGAGAGAAATCATAACAGTATCCATCTTGTGTGCATATTAAATACAATGCAATTCTAGAACTGTTATTACAGTAGTTGGTGCATTATAGGCGTTTAGTAAAGTGAGCCTCTTATACTCCAGTGATCTTTATGTCACTAGTCTTATTGTCAACATAAGAAAAATCACATATTCAAAAACTTGTTGTTTCACAGAAATAGGAATGGTGGATCACTGTGCAAAAGATGGCCATAGATTACGCTTTCCACCACCACATTTTACAAGAAGGACACAATGTAAATATTACTGAACATTTTCACCGAGTCTACTCATTTAAGATATTTGGGCTCTAAGTATAAATTATAAAAGAAAATGTCATTCACCAACACTTCCACATTATCCTTTTTAAAAGTAATGTCTACTTGTAGGAATTATTCCCATTTAAAAATATTTAATTATATCCAATTGCTTTCTATGTTTTTACATGTATTTTCAAGTTCTTTTTCAAAACAGTGTATAATACATATCATTTACCATAGTATGATTTATATCTTTGCTATTCTAATTTGCTCTTTTGAAGAAGTTTTTGATTTTAGTGACAACAACTTCTCAATTTTTCTTGGAACAGTTGAGTTTTGAGTTCCATTTTTTTCCCCTATAGTGGTAGCTAGTTGGCTATTACCATTTATTGAACATATTTAATTTCCCAATGTATTGTAATGTAACTTAAATTGCAAATTGGAAACCAGTATGACATTTATGTAAAACTTTCTGATGCCCATATTGTTCTCTACTATTCTGTTTCTTCTTTATTTGTGCAAACCAAATTCCATGTTTATGTCACTCAGTTATTCTTTTCAAGATTTTCTTGTCAAACCTTAGGCTCTTGAAATTTTAGAAAGTGCTTAGATATTTAGCCTATTAGTAATTCAGTTTTGGAATAGATGGTATAAAAATGTTAGTTTAACTTATTCCTATAAAGTTTAATTTATTAATGATAATATAGAGTGCTTCAAAAACTTATTTTCCTAACTTGTTTTTTTTGCTAGCATATTTAGGTCCATTTGATGTTTTACATTGTATCTAGATAAATCATAAGTGCACTGACTAATATTAATACTTTGGCTATATGTTCCTTGTGAAAAAGACCACTTATTAATCTATTATATTAAACTTAAGTGATGACATAAGGCTTTGAAATAAGTTTTTTCTAACCCCATTTTTTTCTGTCTTCTGGTGTCTTCCAGGAAATAAGCACATCTCCAGCGAAGAAAGCCGTCAGGCTTCAGTACCTCTTATTTCTCAAATTTGTGTATCCAACCAAATTGGATACACAAAATCTGTAGGTTTGTTGCCTTTAGATGACTCAGGCCAGTCTTCTGCTTCCTTCCCCTACATTATTGCTTTATTTGGTTTAGAATATCACTTCTTTTTAAAAATTATTTATTTAATCTGCTTTTCCATGTCATCTTTCCTTGAAAATCTTGTCTCTGTACCACAAACATTAGACTTTGTTTTTTGTTTCAACTTGATTGCATTAATCTATATTCCCAGGTGATAACCTGTTTCCTGCTTTTAATAGTTTCATATATATATGAAATAATTTAAAGGACTTTACAGAGAGAAGAGACAGAAAAAGAGAGATCTTTCATCTGCTGGCTCACAGAGGTGGAGATTCTTTCCAGGCCTCCTACGTGGGCATAGGGGTCCAAGGACTTCAGCCACCTTCTGCTGCTTTCCCAAGCCGTATCAGAGAGCTGGATCGGAAATGGAGAGCAGAACTTGAACCGGTGCCCATTGGGATGTTGGCATCATAGGATGAGGATTTGCTTCTTAACATCTAATACTGCTTTTCCATAAGAATATGTTCAGCTACTACCTACTATATGAACAGTATTTTTTGTTTATTTTTGTCTTTTTCAGCACAGTGTAAGATTCAGACAGTGACACAAGCCAAAGATTCATTTCTCCTGATTGATTTGAAATTTTGGTTATAAATGTGTTTGAACGACATAAAAAAAATCAGTTCAGGTCAGATTTCCTTCTAAAATCATATAATTTTTCTTGTTTGTTTCTGTGGATTTGTGATAGAATGGGCCTTTGTGACCTCGGCACTGAGTGTGCAAAAACAACATAGACACAGTGATCGATTTAAGTTTCAAATGACAAATACATTTCAAAAGGACAGTTTCAAATATGTTTCAAAATGATGTTCTCATTTTTCTGTATCATTAAGAATAAATTCCTGAGCCCATCAATTGAATAATGGAAAGACTTAATAAGCACATCACTTCACCTGTTTGAAAGTTCTGCACTTAAGTTGTGACTATCCTGGAGTGGTAGCGACAGGACATATAGTAATTCTGAGAAGTGTAAGTTATCTCAGAATATTAACCCAGAGGTTAGAATTCAATGTGTTCTCAGAATAAACAATAACATCATCAATAACTTGCTGTTTATATGGAAAAGGAAGATTGAGTAAAGATTATTTTTAATGGAGTGTTTCTCTTCAGTGAACACATTCCTACCTTGTAGATGGGGAAATTCCACCTAAGGCAATCTGATTTGATGTAGTTCCAAGATATATTCATTAACTACGTAGGTTAATAGGCAAAAGAAAAATACTTTGCAATCCTTACCACAAGACATGAATGTAAAGCAAAGTACTCTTGATAGCCTTGGCTGTGTCTGTGGAAATTTTTATGACATTTCCCTTCATGACCTTTGCTGATACAATTGGATAACAAAATTGACAAAGATTAAAATCTTTTTTTTTCCAATTACTAGATCTTCTGAGTTGATTCGGTAGAAGCAAAGTCATATCAATTTCCATTACTTTACTGCCCTTTCATTGATAAAATTCTTGAAATGATACAAAGAGCTTTCTGTATTTCAGCTGAAGGTATGTCTGTTAAATTAGTCTTAATTTTATTTTATTCAAAGAAAAATAAATGCATGAAATCATAGCTAAAGGTGCTTACAAAAACCAGTTTTGCAAATAAAAAAAATCATATTCACCATTTCTTTCATCATAGTCTTTAAATTGAAAGCAGAAACCTCCTGGTCCTGTCAAGTGACTTGGAACTGTTTTGAAAACCCAAATTGCAGTTTGTATACCTACAAATCAAAGGCTATGTCAACTGTCTGAAAGTCTTACAGAGTGTGACCAATAGTAGTATAATTTTGCACAGAAGTCAGTCAAGGAACCACTGCCCAATATGCTGCAATGGCTATGATACGAGAATTAAATCTTTGATTACACTATCAGACTTTGCTTGCACTGCTGTTTTGCTTCATCCAAACTAGTATTTCAGATTACTCTTAAGAATCATTGATTTTTGTCTATTCAGAAAGAAAATTAATATGAGCTCAAATCTTACATTTTCTTCTTACTCTGAATTTGGAGAAATTCATTTATAGGTATACTGTTGTTATACATAGTTACCAAATAGAATCACAGGACATTTCCTAGAGAAACTCACTTTAGGAATAATAATAGCAATAAATATTTAGCAAGAAATATGTTCAAAGTCTTATGGTTCTGATTACTCACACTCCATGAGTCTCCTTGGTTGGACAGTGCAGTTCTCTGCATCTACATAACAAACCACACACAGTTGTGCAGGTGTGATTTCGCCAAAAAGTAACAGAAAGAAATGTTTCCCTTTGGTCTAGTACTTTCAATATAGCCTATGGTTTAAGTTTTTGTTAATTTTAGTATTAGCATAATTTTCACTCACTTATAGCAGTACCTTCTATTAGAAAACATTTTAAATTCAATTCATCCCTTATTGTACATAAGAAAATTACTCTTTGCATTTAAAGGATATTCATATGTCCTAAATGATATGCATATGCCCTATTTACAAATTCTGCAATAATCAGCTAAAAAATAATATAGTATGAGTTTCTGAATAACAAAGCACTGTGATAGAACTGTCCACCATTGAGTACGTGATTCCATTATTATGTGCCTCATCTTGTAATTGTGAATGATGGTATTGGTTAGATAGTTCTGGTAGTTGAATGAGGCATAGTATGTAAAGTTCCTTAATCACATTAATACCTACTCCACAGTGTGCTAATTACTGTTCTGAGCTTCATTACATAGTCCGACCACAAAATTTGTCACTTTTTTTCTAAAATCTCATCTATATTTAGCTCACTAACAGAAGCTAAAATAATCATTAGACAGAGAGCTTGTGTCAATTAAGCATTCATTCTAGGTTGGAAAATATTGCCAATTGTTCGGTCAATGGAGTAGTAAATGTGATTACTTAGCTTATTTAGCTTTTTACTCCCTGTAGAATATCAAAAAGACTGGCTGATCATCCTGCTTAAACACACTCTAATGTGTATGCATCGATATACCTACAACAAACAGTAGCAGTCCCGTACCAACTCTAAGGTAAATATCAAGTCATTCTATTTAGTCTTGCTGTCATGAACCTTGTGTAACTCCTGATTACTCACAGTATTATCTGTAAGTGATCACAAGAGACTCGTGTTGCAAATATTTGAAATGCATTTCTTCATGCTTGTCATCTATTATTTTTAACTTTTTGAAAATTAACATACTATTTTCTTGACTGATTTCTTTCATGATGTCTCGTGTTTGCTGTTGATCACCTCCAATGTCTACTCTCCAGCAGAATGTCCCATAAAGACCTAGACATTTAAATGATTTTCATAGACCTTGTTAATCTCCTTTATTCCCTTTCCAAACATGTGTTAGCCCCACAGTTTCTGTTATATATGACCAACCTCCATTATGCTTATTTCTTTACAAGTCTTTAAATGATATACATAGTAATTTTATGGTGCAAAAATTTCTTATTATTCTGAATCCAGCATTATTTGTCTGTACCACACATACAGTATATATAATATTAAACATAAAATTTTCCTCATAAGTCTTATATTTAATTCTTTTTGTGCTATTATTTCAATATGTCATTACAGAAAAACTGCCAGGACCCTGTGTAGCAAAAAGAATGCTGTGTCATTCATCAGATAATTAAGCTCGGGTCCTTCAGTAATTATGGAGAAGTCACATATTATTTTTGAGCCTAGATTTGCTGATTTTTTTTAAATGGTGAGGTTGGACTGTATATATTTTGAATATGTCTTCGCACTATAAATGCTGTGAATAGTGTAATAGTGCCTGTAAGCTCCATACAGTAAGAAGCATATGTGATAGTCTTCACTTAGCAGAGCAACAGATATATTTATTCATTCACACAATGAAGAATTATTGTGTATAAGCCACTGCGAATAGCCATGCTTACACTAACAATGCTTTCATGAATACTATAGTTAAAAGAGACAGGTAAGCTGTACAGCAAATTGGAAATGTATATGGAACTCTCTGAGAAGGTTACATTTGAGCAGATATAAGAAAGTTTTGATTGGTAAGCCACAACAACATGCAAAGAGTGTTCCTGGAAGAAGCAAGCACCGAGGTAATTCCTTTTGTTGTCAATTGTCCCATTGAATGGGTGACCACCAGAGTGGCCGGAAGTGAAAATGAAGTGGGAAGGTACCAGAGAACTAGTGTGAAGGCCATGAAGCAGAGGTTCTCTGCTTCTAAGAAGATGAAAGCTGTGGAGGGTAGGCCTGGACACTTCTAAACTAAGTGGTGGCATGACCTGATTTGTATTTAGAAGAACAGCATGGGCTGCTACTCTGAGATTAGACTGGGGGTGGTGGTAGGGGGAGGGGAGAGGGAGTGTGGTGACTAATAATAGGTGCAGGGTTATACTTTAAACACAATTATGACACTGACCAGGAATGGAAATGATGGGAAATAACACGATTGTTATTTTTATGATTGAAGATTTTTGAAAAGGCAACAGATTTTGCAGGAAGAGAAAAAAACTAATTGCAAGGTCTGTCTGGCGCTATAGCTTAGAAGCTAAATCCTTACCTTGCATATGCCAGGATACCATATGGGCACTGATTCATGTCCCAGAAGCTCCACTTGCCTTCCAGATTCCTCTGTGTGGTCTGGGAAAACAGTCAAAGACAGCCCACAGCCATGGGACCCTGAACCAGCACAGGAGAGCCAGAAGAAGCTCCTGGCTCCTGGCTTCGGATCAGCTCAGCTATGGCATTTGCAGCCACTTGGGGAGTGAATCAACAGATGGAAGATCTTTCTGTCTCCTTCTCTCTGTAAATCTGCCTTTCCATTAAAAATAAATATCTTTAAAAATAAAAATATAATAAAATGAACTGTTTAATTCTTCAGATGACATCTGAATAAATAAATAACTCCAAGGCCTTTGTCCTGGTCAGCTGGAAGAATATTTACTATTTATTTCTAGAGATAAAATAAAGTACGTTTTTATGGAAATATCAGGCATTTAATTAGGCTGTTTAGTTTGAAATGCCTTCTAGGCATCAATTATGCTTCATAAATGCATGTTGACTGATTATATTTAACATATATTGCATATTTGCACATATATCATTTATTATTTATTTATTTAATTATCAAGAACTGGTACTTATTCCAGAAAATATTTTTTCTTCTAGTGTATAAATACTACCTTTATTACTGACTTTCCCAGATATTGAGAGGTGTAGAATTTAATATGTAGTGATAAGCCTCTATCACCATCAAAATGGAAAAGACACATCTCCATTGTATTATTAATAGTATGAGATGCCAACCATGTAAGACAAATAAATATCCAACAGAAACACACAATCTGCATGTATTCTGTTTAGAAGTACAATAACTGAGCTGCTGTTACTGAAAGATTTGATAATTTTGATAAACATTCTAATATTAAATTAAATATTAATACTTAATATTTAATATTAAATTTGATAAACATTCTAATATTAAATAATTTCAAAAAATTAAGAAGCCATTACTGATAGTAAAAAAATCTATTGTTCTTTTCAATTATATGATTAAATGTAATAATTTTTAGAGTCAGAGCATTGGTCATTGAATAGTCACATTTTTACTTGTATTTTTTTTAATAAAGATTTATTTATTTTTAGTGGAAAGTCAAATCTATAGAAAGAAGGAGACAGAAAGATCTTCCATCTGCTGGTTCACCCTTCAAATGGCTGAAATGGCTGGAGCTGAGCCAAGATGAAACCAGCAGCCAGCAGCTTCCTCTGAGTCTCCCATGTGGGTGCAGGGGTCCAAGGTCTTAGGCCATTCTCAACTGCTTTCCCAGGCCGCAAGCAGGGAGCTGAATGGGAAGTGGGGCAGCCAGTGCACAAACCATTGCCCATATGGGATCCCAGCACATGCATGACAAGGACTTTTCAGCCACTGGGCTATGGTTCTGGGCCCTATTTGTAAGTTTTGTTAATGTTGTCTTCTGTATGTATGAGTTTGCACAGATGTACACAACATAAAATCATACACATGTAGATAAAATCAATGCCTCAACAACGCTACGCTTTTCACTAGGTATGAGGTGCTCATTATATTACTGAGAGGAATCATAATAAATAAAAAAGGAACAATTCAGGCAGCTAAGTTATAGAAAGTTGTTACAAACACACACATACATATATAGATATATATAGACAGATATATACATGCACACACATACATAATCTCCAAGGAATTTCCAGCAAACTCAATTATCACAAAATTTTGGTGAGAAAAAAGCAAGCTTTCCTTGTTTTGTCATTCAGCCTCAACAAGTTTTGAAAGTTATTACTTCTGATTATACTTTGTCCTTTTTGATATTTTCCAGGAACAATTTAATATAGTTATTTTTTGAGACTGAATATCTGCTTGAAACATTGTCACAATATCTGAGAATACTAAGGATTCCTCTATTCTTGAAATATTTACAAATTATTTCGCTTAAGATATTTTCTCAGCCTACTTACACTTTGGGACAAGTTTACAATCTTTCTGCATGTTACATTTCTCAGGAAGAAACGCTGTGTGACTCTGCACCTCGTGTTGTTGCATTACCAATACTGGTGTGTAATGGATATCATATGAATATTTATCCATGACAGTAGGATTCAGTTTTAACTAATAACCTTAACAGATGGAAACCTCCAAGAGAATACATTTTTTGAGACAGAACGAAACTCATTTCAAAAACAAGACACAGACAAAGCAATCAAGTGAGCGAAAAGAAAGCAATTGAAACGGGTTTCATTTATGTAATGATATTATATGTTGGCTAAGATACAAACTCAAGCATGAGAAAGGAAAAGAGGATTTGGTCACTTACGGATTTCTTGGTTTAATGCCATTTATTATTATCAAGCCTTCGCCTTCTAAACAGCTGAGATGTACAAATAATATATTCTAAGCCACTGTATTCTAAACAACTTATAAAATTCACTTCATTTAGTATTTTCACAAATTTGTTTCCTCTTTCTGCACACGTCTGCAGGAATGATACCCCAAAATATCTATTGATATAGACAGCCAAGTGGAATGATCCCAACACTATAAATATTGGACACACTAATATAAACACTATAAATGTACCTGTATTTCCATTCTGTAAAGTGCAAGGGGTTTCTGTTTCTTTGAGCCAATTGTTTTACTTATTTATCTATATCTATATCTATGTATCTGTGTGTGTTTATAACAACTTTTTGTAACTTAGCTGCCTGAATTGTTCTTTCTATGACATAATTGGTTCGGTTTTTTCCTGTTATCCGTTTTATATTAAAACTCTAAAATTGTTTCCAGCAATATCATCCAAAGTTAGAAGTCAGTGCTTAAAATCTTTGAAAATAGGAAGTAAAGTATCACTGACATTAAGACATGTCAAAGAGAAAACAATTCGATATATACGTATTTTATTATTCTGAGCTTTGAAGACATGCAGTGTTAACAAGAGTCACTTGAATTGACTGAGCAGCCAACTATTAAATGAGAAAAATGTCTTACTTCTAATTTTGAAGATTAATGATTTTTGAAAACTAGTTATCCTGTCTCTGTTTCAATTAAATTTTCACACAAGCCATTAAGCTTTGAAAGAACATTATATCAATAAAAACACGTAAACTTGCTTTTATCTGAAAACCAAGGGCTCTTTTATAATGTGATCTTAGTTAACTTTGCTAATTTTGATAGTCTGGGTTTTTTTTTTTTGAAAAATTTCCTCCATTACAAAAGGGAGGAAAAGGATGAGTGTGCTGTGTTGCCCCAGATGAGGCCCTCACTTGGAAAATCCACATCCCATGTCAGAGTGTCCATCAGGGTCCTGGTTACTCCTCTTTCTTATTCAGCTCCCACTAACACATTTGGAAGAAGCAGAGAAACTGCTCAACACTTAGGTCCCTGATTCTCACATGGAAGACCCACACTGGTCTCCTGGCCCTTGACTTCAGCCATGCCAGTCCCAATGCTGCAGCTAGCTGGGGAGAGAACAGTTAGATGAACTCTTCTTGCTCTTTCTCTCTCTGTGTCGCCTATTCTTGTTCTCTGTCACTCTACCTTTCAAATGCATAATGACACACACACACACACATTATATGCTTTTTTTTTAGGGACTTAAGCATATTTATTTTTCAGAAATCTGAGGCAAAAATCCAAGTGATTCCTTTGAACACGCAAAGTTTCTCATAGTGAACATCAGCAATGTGTCTGGATTTAGGAAAATAAACTGTTGCCAGGTGAGATGTAACTTTCCCCACTACAAACAAAAAGACTTTAAAGACACATTGGAGAGGCTAAAAACAAGATGCTGAACATTACTTTCCCTTTCAGTGATCCTTCAAAAATAAATGCAATCTCTTCAAATCTCTGAGCCCACAGATGAGAGATAAAAACATTTGAGCAAGGAAGACAACGATTTATATTTGAGGAGTTCTCCAACTACTGCTCAAAACAATTAAGGTTAAAACTTTGGAGTAACCGTTTGTAAATTTACAAAGTGTTGACAGAATATGATTTTTTTTAATTTAATGTGTATATGCATTTATCTCTGTTGACAAATTGTACTGATTATCTTGAAGAGGGGAAGAAATCTAGAATTGCAATAATATGTTCCATTACAGAGGAAATGTCCCCATTTATTAAGCAGAAAACAGAGTCAATGAGACAGGGAACAGATACAGGCAAACTGTAGAGAAGAGAGACATATGAAAACATTTTTCCCTTTAAGCTTTTATTCAAAAGAAGGAAATTTTGTGTGTCTGATAATCATGAAAGCATTTTATTACTATTCTTCCAGTTTGTGGAAGAAAGATTTCTACATTTTTCCCACTGGCTAAAATGTATTTGAGGGGTTGGTAGTTTGGGTAGAAGTGATTCCAGCACTCTGCTAAAGTCATGCTGACACTGCTGTCCAGGGATGCTGGATTACCCTGACCTTGCCTCAGTGCGCAAAAGATCAACACCATGATGATAAAGTTCCCATACTGCTGATAAAACTGCTTGAACTAAAGCCCTCTGCCCAGCTCCCTCTATCACCTCAGAACCTAACACTTTCGTGCCGAATGTTGAAGGAACTGAGACACCTTCCCCTAAACACCTCTTGTTCCTCTAAGATCTTTTTGCTTCTTTGACAAACAATCACAAAGAGACTGTAGAACACCAGCCCCTGTGGACTCCTCTCCCCACCTTGGAAACTCTACCCAGCTTGGAGAGCCAAGCTGTCTCATGTGGCAGGACCCTGTCCATCATCTTGCCTTTCGTTTCACCTGCCTTTTATTCTCCTATGTCCAAAGGTGATAGGCTATCTTGTGTTTGCTCTTCCAACTCAGGGATCTGAGCTGCCACAATCATTTGTTCCAACCCCAACTCAGACTAGTTTGTAAGGAAACCACTCATAGCCTCTCAGCCATTGCTGAATCGACTTCCTACACCAATCAGAGGAACAGTGGTCTACTGCTCACTCACTGCAGGTGATGGGAGAATGTCACATCTGTCTCTACAGGTCCCTCTCCACATGTTTGCCCTCTGTGAAAATCCGTGGTACCAGGTGGAGGAACTCCAAATAGCCTTTCTGCTGGCTATGCCCTGCAACATGTAGGCGGTGGGGATGCCCCGCTTGTTCAGTCCAACGCCACCTCATGAAGAGCTCAGGAGGACTGTGGAGAACTCCCTCTGCTCCCCGACCTGACTCATACAAATCTCTCCACTTTGGGCTCTGGACATTCCACCGGGGATGGAGAATCCAAGCTCCCTACCAAATCAACACTTGGCTGTCCACCAAGGAAACTCAAAAACCCTGGACCTTGCAGACATCCAGCCACACTGACTAGCTTTCTTTTGTAACACAGCTTGCACTCAATTTTCTTCCACATCCTGGCTTGGACTCAAAAGAAACTAGACAATGGTTCAATTCAACCTCTAAATTCTCCATATTGACAACTTCTATCACTATAATGACACACATTGCAAAATATACCATGTGCAGGCTGTATTTTTCTCCCTCTATTCTCACCATCTTTTCATCCTGCTCTCCCTCTCCAGTTCTTCTAGCATACTCTGAGCCCTCAAATTCTTTAGCTCACTTTTTTTTCGAATCAATCTGACTTCCTAGCATTCCAACCAGGAGGAGCCACCTGTCTTCCAAACTCTAAACCCCAATCACATGCTGCCCTCTTCCAGCCCAGCCACTCAGGAACCAATCTCTCCCTGGCTCCTCCCCTTGCTTCAGCAGCAGCTACAATTATTTTTCCTGTCCTCCTCTCTCACACATTTTTGAATTGCTCCATGTTAAACCAGCTATTTCTTCTGGCTGCTACAGTTTTCTAGAAGACCGATTTAAACATTTTTCTCTCTCTCTCTTTGTTAACTCCACCCTCTACCCCTTAGCCATGTAGGGTGTGGCAGGCTACAAGTACAGCAGATAGACCAATTAACATTGACTTAAAACATGCTTTGTTATTTCCAAAATTTGTTCTGTAACTTGATTTAACAGAGCCCACCAAAAATAATGGATATTCACTCCTGTTATAGACCCCCCAGACAGTATTTTTTTTTCCATTTAAAATTGTTGCTTTAAATGAGACAAATGTATTCTAAATGTAAACTTAAAGACACTTGGCTTCTTATATTCTATGAATAACATTTGTGCATGACTAAATATAACTTAAAGCATTGTCTAGCATCCTCTAAAAATGTAGCATTAGTATCAAAGTTAAACTGATATAAAATTGAAATTTGATTCGCCTGTAAATGGATCCAATTTATGAGATTTAACCCCTCTTTTGTGTCATCATCCTTCATAATCGTTATCTTAATTCAAAAAGCCCAGAGTCCTAAAAGCTGTATTTTTCTATAAAAGCCAGCATGTAGAAAGACATGAATTTATAGGAGGATTGGAAACCTCACTGATGTAAAACTGCAACCAACTGTAATCTTGTGAGAAAGCTCTGAGAATTCAGGGCAAGGACTTAAAGTATTGGAGAGTTAAAGAATTCCTGGGTCAGAGCCCTTGTAGGTCACAAGCTAAACAGCCCTTCACTGCCCGGCTTCCAAAGCACATCAGGATGGTGGGGATGGCCTAGGGTCAGCAAGCTGTATATTTCTATCTAGATACACTCATGTTCTCTATTAATCTTCTATTCAGACCAGTTCTCCACTCAGTCCAGCCAGGTAATGAAAGTTACAGGATGTCTCCCCTAAAGAGTTTCATATCTCAGGCCCAGCATGATAGCTTGGCGGCTAAAGTCCTCCCCTTGAACATGCCGGAATCCCATATGGTCACCAGTTGTAATCCCAGCTGCTGTGCTTCCCATCAAGCTACCTGATTGTGGCCTGGGAAAGCAGTAGAGGAAGGTTCAAAGCTTTGGGATCCTGCACCTATGTAGGAGACCTGAAGACAGCTCCTGGCTTCAGATTAGCACAGCACCAGCCATTGCAGTCACTTGGTGAGTAAATCATCAGACGAAAAATCTTCCTCTCTGCCTTTCCTCCTCTCTGTATATCTGACTTTGCAATAAAAATAAAATAAATCTTTTTTCTTTTGGAGAGTTTAACATCTCCCTTATGAACACGTACACCTTTTTAAAGGTTATATGTTTCCATTGTACTCATTATCAACAGTAATATCCAAAACTGCATTGCTACTGCTAGTCTGTCATAGGTGTCATCATTCCATAGCTTGGGTTGGTAGGATCAAATGTAAAAGAGCTCTTGAAGTTTGCCAAGTCCAGTGCGAATTGTGTTTGTTATAGATGCTGCTGTAGTTTTGTTTGGTAGCTTGTAGATTCTCTTCCTTGTATCCAAGGACCTGTGCCAACTATGAAAATGCTTCGATGAATCAATGCCCCACATATTTGCCTGTCTCCTTTTGATTCCCAAGTAACACACGTGTCATGCATGTTTACAAATTTGTTCAGTACACTAAGGGAATATCTCTTCTCCAGCCGCAAGTTTATCTTATTGAGATAAGCATCAACTGGGAATGGATTGAAAATTCACCCCTCAGGTTGTACCTTAGATCTCTTAAATCAAATCTGCACTTTAACAAGATCTCCAAAGTGATGCATTTAAGTTTCTGAATCCTTAATTTAAAAATGAAGTGTTGGTTTTGAAATCACATTTTACGAGTATGTTCTCTATTTTATCTAAGTTTTGTGCTTTTGACATTTAGTTACTTATTCTCCATAACACCCTGTGAATACAAGAAGGTTCTGTAGTGAAACTTCAATGACTTCACTCTGGACATTGGCATTGTGCTTTTCCTTGCCACCTTGTGTGGCTCTCTATTTTCCCTCCTCTTCCTTCTCTCAACTCATACTTCTTTTCATTCTCCATCCCATGTGTCTCATCCTATCCCTCTCCTCTCTAATTCTGCCCAGTCTCTTCAGAGACTCTCAGGAACAAACTTTTCACTTTTGAAAGTTTTCTCCATCATTTTTCACATTCTCCATTTATTAGTTTCTCATCTTGTACATATAATTTTACTTTATTACATTAAAAACTATTTTTTAACCTTTATATTTTGGATAATTTTTTTTTGCTCATTCCTTTAGTAACATATGCACTTAAAAAATTAAAACACCATTCTAGCAAAATCCTAAAAAAAACTAACTTCAAATTTCCTGTAAGATTTCTCTCTTGGCCATGCCTTACTGTAAGTTACTTTAAGTATGTCATTTGTACTGATTTATAAAATTAATATTATTGTCAGAGACTATTTCCTGCATTATTTGGTCATTTGATATTTTTGTTGCATTATGTTTTTTGACCCAATACTTTATCTGTCTTAGTGATGATACATGTGTGTAAAAAATAATATATATTATCCAACTTTCAATTGTATGTTCTAATGACAATTAAACTTGTTCATATATTCTATCATTATTGGCCTTCATTAATCCTATCAGTTATTGGAAGGGTAGTATTAGAATTTCCTAGATTGCTTGTGGATTTGTCTGGTTTTTTTCACTGAAAGGAAGAGTTACAGAAAGGAGAGACAGAGAGAGTTCATCCATCCTTAGGTTCACTCCCCAAATGGCTTCAATGACCAGAGATGAGCCAAATGAAGAGAGGAGGCAGGAGCTCCTTCCAGGTCTCCCACACAAAGAAGGGGGCTAAGGATTTGAACCACCGCTTTCCCTGTCCACAAGCAGGGAACTGGTTCACAAGTGGGGCATCCAAGACATTAACCAGCATCCATATGGGATAATGGTGACTCAGGTGGAGGTCCAGCCATGTTGCTGGCCCTTTATATTTGTCTATTTTTTCTTTAAATTTGTCATTTTAGTTTGAAACTCTGTGACTGCAGCTATGTAGACTTATCTTTGATAATCATTTTTTTTTTTATTGGAAAGGCAGATATACAGAGAGGAGAGACAGGAAGGAAGATCTTCCTTCCAATGGTTCATTCCCCAAGCGGCCGCAATGGCTGAAGCTGAGCCATTCCGAAGCCAGGAGCCTCCTCCACGTCTCCCACACAGGTACAGGGTCCCAAAGTCTTGGGCCATCCTCAACTGCCTTCCCAGGCCACAAGCAGGGAGCTGGATGGGAAGCAAGGCTGCCGGGGTTAGAACTAGCACCCATATGGGATCCCAGGCATTCAAGGCGAGGACCTGGCTAGGCTATCGCACCAGGCCTGATAATCATTTTTCATCATGAAATGCAATATATTTTGACATTATTGTATCTAGTTCTTCTTTCTTAAAGCTTCATGTTCTTAAAGTATATCATTCTCCCATCGTATATTTAACAGAGGCTATACACTATTATTTAACATACATATTTATATGTATACATTTAACTTGGTATGTATTTATAAATGTTGTCATCACTTAATTATGCCCATTGCCTAAAAATATATTTTCTTTTCTCAATTTTTCCACCTTTGGCATGAACTCCATATGTGTACCCAACATCAAATGTCACCCCATGACTCTGTACAATTTCATGAGTCCTTTAAGCTGTTCAAAAAACTCAAAACACTTAAAATCCTTGTGATTGAATAAAGAATGATTGTTGATTCAAAGTTAAGAAGATATATTTGGGCTAGCGTTTGGAATGGAAACTTCTCATGAAGGAAGTTTACTACTAGGGCATCTTGCTGACAGCAGTTGTGCCTGTTTTTAACAGAAAATTTTACCCAGTTATCTATTTCCTTTAGACTCAGTCTGAATCCTCTTTAAAATAAAATACTGTCTTATAAAATACTGTAAAACAAAATATAATAAAATAAATAAAATATTGTTTAAAATGCTGTAAAATAAAATACTGGAGATCTTTAAAGGGTGTACTATTTTGGTCAAAAAGTGAAATTAAATAGAACATATCAATTTTTCCACCTACCAGTTAAATTTTGTTGTTTGGATTATGAAACTCAAGATAAATAGACACCTTCACTTATTGATTAAATTTTAAATAAATGTATTTCTATTGGTAGAAACTGATACAGATATTATCTCACTGTGTGGGGGTGGGAATACTAATGATATCCGCTACAAGAGATCTGACATATCTCACAATCATGATTGTGGCATGTTCAATTATAAGTGATTATTTGTTAATAAAACAAAACCTTAGGACAGAACAGAGCCCTGTTCCTGAACCTTACTTAGGCAGAGACTAGATGATCAGCCACGAAGGACTGCTGGAAAGACTCCTGGAGGAGTAGAAATTGATGGAGATGATCTTCCATGTCCTTTGGACCTCTCAAATGATCTCCCGCTGTATCTTCAATATGTTGTCATTTACACTTCGCAATGCCTTGCTGATCTTCACCCACCATGGAGCATCAACCTTGTTTTAACAGATCATTCTGACCCAACGCTTCTCTCATCTTTAAAGAATACTCATTGTATATTTGTGTAAAGAAACTGGTTTTGGAAATTCAGTTGGCGACACTTGACAGAAAGTGACTCCCAAGTGTCAACAAGGAAGGAAGTGACTAAACTACAGCGCTGCCTGAAACAATCCTGAAATGATAGGATGCTATTTGCTGAAATGATGCATCTCATTCTTATTTGCCTTCATCCAGCCCTTCTTCCCTAGCGTTGCAATTTTGTGTGAGTTGGACTCACTTCCTGATTATTTCACGACTAACCACATTAGCCTCCGTCACCCCAGTAAACCAGAGTCTAGGCTAAAAGTGTCTGTGCTCTAATGTTTAACATGCTGCCGGCTTGATTTTTTACTTTTTTTCTTACTGAATTTTCCATACATTATCATAAAAATGAAACAAGAATTGTAATCTGCCAAATTGTTATTAAATTTTACAAAATTTTGTTTCGACAGAATTGCTTTAAATAGTATCATTTGTTTTTAAATTCCCTATGTGAAAATCATGTTCCATTTGTTCAAAACTATAGGAAAATGTGTGGATTTGAATCCTTTTTATCTTTTACATCTATCACCCTTCTTTTAATCTGTGCATTCCACTTCCCTCAAATTACCCTCAGCCCATCAAGCTATAAGGGTACATTTTGTGTTTGTGGCAAACATGATACTATTTTACCTTTAAGTGACAGAAACAGACTTTATTTTTCTATTACCAGATTTGATTTAAAGATTTTATATATTTAGTATTAATTGCAATGGACATAAAATATACAAAATTATTTTTACATATATAATACCCTCTAGTTACATATAATTTTGAGTAATATGATAAATATTCTAATGTATAGTGAATAGTTGCACTAAGTAAAGACAATAGACAAATTATATTAATTTCTTCTCTATAAGGAAAGAAAACATTCGCTATACATCTCTCTATGTTGTGTGTAACATTAAAATCAGAATTCAAAGACAGTATTTGGAAGTTTGGTTATCAATCAGTGAGGGTTTTATAAGAATGCTAATTCTAGCCATATAATTTCCACCTTAAGAAGAATATACTGACATACAGAGGAGTCCTGTTAAAATCCTGTAAACAGCTTGAGGTTTTTAAGTACTAGAAAAGCATAACTTAGTTTCTAATATCCAGATCATAGTACACGCTTCTCCAGTGCCAACTTTTCAGCAAGTTGTCGCCAAGCTCAAACCATGGCACTTCCACTGCCAGCTCATGCCATGGGCTTCTCTAACCATCATGCCATTTCAACAGATATGTATGCGTCCCCAAATCAATTCTGCCCTGTGTCCTCCATGTCAGTCACATATCTTTCTCCTGAACCATATCCCCATGCGTACCTCTCTGACTGACAGAGATCTGATGTGAAATTTGCTTGATGGGGGCTATGTAAATAAACAGGTAGAGTGGGAAGAATCCAAATATATTACATTCTTTTAAGAAGCTAAACAGCCACAAGTATATAAATAACCAATGGAGCTGTCAAAATAGATTGTAAAGATTATGCTTTAAAAACATGTTCTACAAACTTATTACCTGCCAATCACATAGGAGGCAATTAATGGCAAAAGAGGATTTCTAGCCAAGGTGAAAAGAAAAGCCTGGGCCTCAGCTGTAGGCAACTGCCTGGGTTGCCTTATATCTAGGCAAATGTTATAAAATTGGGAAAATTTGCCAATAGTTAGCGAGCATTCCAGGCCTGATTAGCAAGAGTTATTTTAAGATTTATTTTTATTGGAAAGTGATATTGACACAGAGAAGGAGAGACACAGAGAAAGATCTTCCATCTGCTGATTCACTCCCCAGGTGGCCACAACAGCAGAAGCCGAGCAAATCTAAAGCCAGGATTCAGGAGTCCCCCACATGGGTGCAGGGTCTGACTTTGGCCCATCCTCTGCTGCTTTCCCAGGCCACAAGCAGGGAGCTGGATGGGAAGTAGAGTAGCCAGGATATGAACTGATGTCCATATGGGATCCTGGCATGTGCAAGGCAAGGACTTTAGCCACTAGGCTACTGTGCCGAGCCCAATGCTCAATTTGTGTTAACTGTACCAGTGTGCTAGCATAGTTGCTTATTCTTAAAGAAAAAATAAGATATGTGAAGAAGGTAGGGAATGCTGTCCTGGCTACACAACTCCAGCCACTACCAGAGCTGAATGGTCAGGGAGCAACGGAATCTGGGATGTATTGGAGTGGGTGCAGTTGAGAGCATATTTGCAAAGAGCAAGGAGTAAGGAGCGATCCCTTATCCTTCCCCCACCTCACCCTGCTGGGAAGAGGGACACAGGAGAAAAATCTATAACATTTGTCCCATCTAACTTCCTCCATACCTCAACCCTCCCCATACTAATCAGAGGCCCACATGGGTATGGGTCATTTTCAACTATGTAAACATTCTTAAAAACAAAAGTAAATAAAAGTTATGCTCAAAGAATAAATATAAAGAAATAATACCGTTTGGGGTTGGCACATTGGTGTATAAGCGAATCCTCTGGATGCCAGTGCCAAACTTTGCATATGGATGTCAGTTCATGTCCTAGCTGCTCTACTCCCCATTCCAGTTCACTGCTTATGACCTGGGAAAACAGCGGGGAAGAGCTCAAGCCTCGGGACCCTGCAAGGTCACATGGGAGACCCACCTAGCTCCAGTCGCTAAGGCAGAATCTTCTCTCTCTCTCCACCTTTGCTATTCAGACCTTCAACATTTTTTGAAAAAACATTAGTAAATAAATAATTTTTAAAACTTAAAAAGAAAAGAATACCATCTTAGAAGGAATGATTCTTCAGGGAAGGGAGCAGTTTCCCACAGAGAGCAATTTTTCTTAGAGTGATTTTTTTAAACAGATAAATCAAGCATACTATTTGACATAGGTTCTTCACTGCTTCGTAGCCAGTTACATGCAACTATGAGTGTGAGTTTGATGTCAGGAAATGGAATTCTGTGGGAAGAAACTCATCCACCTGCTAGACATTTGCTTTCTGGTGTAGGTGTTCTGGAAACTGAGATGTGTTTGAAAACAAGCATTTTTTGAAACATATCTAGATGTTCACAGTACTCTAATTCCTGTCAATAGCTTCACCTAAATGAACCTGGCTTGAGGGATTCTTCAATTACTGCTTCCATTGCTACCTGACACAGAAGGTGCTCAGTCCCCCAGCAGGAAGCAGAAAGCTTTGTGAATGTCATGCTGGTTTGGAGATAGGCTGAGATGACTTACACAGCATCAACAAAAGCTGCAGCATGGGGCCACTGACTCAGGTTTGCTTAAGGAAGTGGATTCACCTGACCTAAAAGTGTCCTACAGACCCATCACCTCTGCCTATCCCAGGATGTGTTGGGATGCCATGCTGATGCCACTATGCCAAAGTAGCTCTTTTACTGTTCTAGTTCCTAAACACTGCATGAAGCAGAATGTAAGAAAAAAAAATATATCAGTACATTAGAATCTTGGTCAGTAGGTTAAGTTGCTGCCTGTGACACCAATGCCAATGCGAGCCCAGTCTATGCTGCTCTACTTCCAATCCTGCTCCCTGTTAATGCATCTGAGAAAGTAGCAGGTGATGGAAGTGCTCGGGCTTCCTAAGCAGATCACGATACTGTTTCATGTTCTAAGTCAGCCCAGCTCTGGACACTGTGGGCATTTGGGGAGTGAATACTAGATGGACGATCACCTGCTCAATCTCGCCCCTCTTCTGCAACTCTGCCTTTCAGGTAAATAAAACGTCTTAAAAAAATATCTTATTTATTTTTATTGGAAAGTCAGATATACAAAGAGGAGGAAAGACAGAGAGGAAGCTCTTCCATCCAATGATTCACTCCTCAAGTGGCCACAATGGCTGGAGCTGAGCCAATCTGAAGCCAGGGACCAGGAGCTTTTTCCAGGTCTCCCACATGAGTGCAGGGTCCCAAGGCTTTGGGCCACCCCTTACTGCTTTCCCAGGCCACAAGCATGCAGGTGGATGGGAATCAGGGCTGCCAGGATTTAAACTGGTGCTCACATGGGATCCTGGTGTGCGCAACGTAAAGGATTTTAGCCACTAGGTCACTGCGCTGGGCCCATCAATTAAATAAAACATTACAAATACTTATTGGCAGCCTCAGGCAGAAAGAAGTTTCTAATTTAAACAATCATCAAAAGTAGCCCAAACTGGGGCTGGTACCATGGCATAGTGGGCTAAGTTTCAGCCTGTGGTGTTGGCATTCCATATTAGAAAGCAATTCAACTCTGTCCTGGCTGTTCTTCTTAGGACCCAGCTCTGTACTTGTGGCCTGGGAAAGCAGTGGAGGATGCCCCGAGTCCTTGGGACTCTGCACCTAAGAGGGAGGCACAGAGAAAACTCCTGGCTACTGACTTCAGATTGTCCCAGCCATGGCCATGGCCATGACAGTCATTTGGGGAGTGAACAAGAGGATGAAAAATTCATATTCTCTCTCTCTCTCTCATTCCTCCCTTTCCTCTCTTCCTCTCTATAACTCTGTCATTTCAAATAAAAAATTTTAAATTCTTACCAAAAAAAAAAGAAAAGAAAAAGAAAACTAACAACCACAATGTGAATTGGCAACTAGATGATTTTGTAACCTTTTCTCTTTTATTACATTCCCTACACTCTATTATTCTCTTTGATGATGACTGAAAGTTGTCACAGAAAATTCTAGGAAAGCTTTCCGAAGCGGGGAGCCGGCATTTGGCAGAGCAGTTGAGTTGCTACTCTGAACACCCACATTCCACATTGGGGTGGAATGCATCAGAGTTCAGCCCGCTGCTGACACACACCCTGCCTAGCAGCAGACAGTGGCTCAAACCCCAGGGTCTCTGCCACGCATGGAGGAGATTCTATTAGAATTCTGTGCTCCTGGTCTTGCTTGCGTTCCAGGCAGGCTCTTGTATATCTCTGGGGAGTGAATCAGTAGATGAAAGGTCTCTCTGCTTCCCTTTCAAACCAAACAAAAACAAATAACTGCCATAGGGGGAAAAAAAGTACAAAAGGGGCCTTATTTGAACTGTCATTTTCTTAAATTGGGATTGTAGTATTCTTATATATAAAAGTCAGCAGAGCAGGGTTAGGATCAACACAGATTTAATCTTGGGAAATCCTTTTTCTCTAAGTTGCTTTGCCAGGAGACAGGTTGGAAACCTGGCTCTGGTGCATTTTTTTTCTATTTTTAGAATACGTACTACTTTTCTGAGTTTCATTATCCTTTGTTACCTGATGGAATCGAACAAACAAAAAGCAAACAGCAGCAGCTTCCTACTTCACAAGGCTAAGGTCAGGATTGAGCAAGGAAATACATCTGGATTCCAAGAAGCAACAAAAAATGGTATTATGTATTCAAAGTGGAAAACTCAAATTGCAAACTGCATTTTTCCTGTACACAGAAAGTGCATTTATAATTGTTATTTCCCGTCTATTATTTTCTATTTGACAGTCAATTTTTTTTAAATTCAGCATCTATTAAATGTTAACTAATACATCTTTCACCATAATATGCATATAGTAAATTTTCAATGAAAATCAACTTTACTCATATTCACAGTCCTTTATGAAGGAATTATTTTCAATATATATGACCAAAGTGTTCTCAAAAGAACCCATACCTTTTATAGTTGAGAAATTTAATTTTGTCTTGGATTTTTAAAAAAAATGATACATGATAAACAGCGACACAATGTGCTTTACTAGCCTTTTGCACAATATAATCAAGATTTGTATAAGGTTTTATTCATTGGCGCTCAATTTGTAGCATAATGCATTTGGCCATTACCCAGAATACGAGTCTCCCTGGTTCAAGTTCATATCGCTCCACTTAGGATTTAGCTTTGCTGCCTCTAGGTAGGCAGCAGGAGCTGTCCAAAGTCCTTGGGCCCCTACACCCATGTGAAAGAGTTGGAAGAAGCTTATGACTTCTGCCTTTGATTTGTCCCAGACCCAGATATTGTGGCCATTTGAGAATTGGACCAGCAGATGGAGGATCTCTATCTATCTATCTATCTATCTATCTATCTATCTATCTATCTATCTATCTTTCTGTGGAACTTTGACTTTCAAATAAATAAAATGTATCTTAAAAATTGTTCATCATGGGCCCGGCATGATAGTGTAATGATTAAGGTCCTCGCCTTGAACGCGCCCGGATCCCATATGGGTGCTGGTTCTAATCCGAGCAGCTCCACTTCCCATCCAGCTCCCTGCTTGTGGTCTGGGAAAGCAGTCCAGGACGGCCCAGAGCCTTGGGACCCTGCACCCGCATGGGAGACCCACGCTGGCTTTGGATCAGTGCAGGACCAGCCGTTGCGCTCACTTGGGGAGTGAATCATCGGATGGAAGATCTTCCTCTCTGTCTCTCCTCCTCTCTGTACATCTGTCATTCCAATAAAATAAGTAAATCTTGAAAAAAAATTGTTCATCATATGTCTGAGCAGTCTTGACTTTATGGGGAAGAAAGACATAATGATTTCTGAGTGGTTTTAGTTTGACTTATGGAACCTGTGAAACTCCGTGTAATAAGGAGTGATTTCTAGTTGAAACATTGAATTAATAATTAGAGATATTGTTTGCCAAATAAAAACCTAAGTGACTAAAATGAATGGGTTATTTCTGACAAATTTTTGTCCAATGCCAGATGAGATGTGAAATTGCAGACTTATATTCCTGATGAGATGAAATTGCTACGGGACCCACATCAAGATGGAGATAGAATGCATGCCACTGATTCAGTAAATACATTTTTTTCAGCCTAAAATACCTATGTTACTTCGATTAATTATTTCGTTTTTCATTTGCTCCACTATTTTTGACACTTCTTTCCATTTTCATTTCAGATTTTACATTAAAATTAAATAGCTGCTGATTTATTTAGGAAGACTGGCAAGATCATTTAGCTGTAGAAAAAAATAATGTCTAAGTTGCTTGGTGTGAAACATACAAATAGACTCTGAATATGAAATATTGACTAAATATTCAAAGACATATAAAACAATGAGTTAGGAATTCTCTGCAAAACCAGAGCTTGGCTTTTGAAAATATTTAAGCTAAACATGGTTAAAGCTCAAGAAAACCCGTGGTATAGATTAGCCAAAAGGTGAGCAAATCTCCCTGTAAGGGGCCAGTTATTCAGTATGTTATACTTGCAGGTCCTGTGATCTTTGTCAGGATTACTAAACTCTGCCATTTTTCAAGGAAAACAGCCATAGACTACATATAAACAAACAAATATGGCTACGTGCCAAAAATCTGAATTTACAGTGCAGAGTAAACCAGGTTCATAGGGAGTAATTTTACCCTAATCCCTACAGTTCAGTCTCTCAGTTAAAGTCACAGCAAGGTTTCATGTACCCTAATCACTACTTTTATTTCTGCTACAGTATTGCCATACAAACTATCAAATATGGCTTCTGTGCACTGCTGACTATATTGTTTATGTCTTCATCATTGACTGACATCCATTAGCTTATAAGTCCACTGGCACCAAATTTAAATTTATATACATAAATTCGCTTACAAAGTAGTTTAAGGGTGAGCATGTGGCCCAGCATTTGAACAAAGGTTAAGATGATCTCATTCCAGATCAGAGTACGTGAGTTCAATTCCCTCCTTCATGTCCTGACTCCAGCGGCTCCTGGGCAACAATGGTGAAGGCTCATGGAATTGAGTTCCTATCACCTATGCTGGAGACTTTGGTTGCTTTTGGTACTGGTTCTGTATTAGCTATGGGCATGGCCAGCATTTAGGGATTCAGCCAGAAGCAGGGAGTTCTGTACTATTATCTATCCCAAGTAAATAAGTAAAAACGTTTAAAGGTAAAACTAAGAAGCAGCCTAAAGAAGCAACTACTTCATCCCACAAATCCTGTCTTCTTTGTGTGCTTCCTTGAAACCTCATTCCACAGTGTGCTACCTGTTGTTAATACCAAACTTACAGTCACAAGACACCAAGTTGCTTATGCCCTATGCATTTCTGACAAAATTCTAGCCAGGATGCTGAGCATCATTATTTGGAAAATAATGCTCTTTTCCCACAAAAGTAGTCTGAGCTCTAATGATCCCCCACTTGTATTTCTGAATGAATCAGCCCCTGTAACAGATTGTAGCTAAGAGTGATATCCCTACATGCACATCCATCAAGACACTGCCCCAAAAGCAGATGTGCTATGGCTTGCCATGTCATATATTTTACGTTGGACAATTCCTGGACACTCCTAGACTCTAGGGCTGTGATTCATGCACAAACTAGAAATCAAACACGAATAAACCACTTATACGATCTTTAGGCAATTTCTTTTTACTTCTCTTACAATTTAAAACTTCTAAATCTAGGTAAAGTAAACAAATTTTACATATTTCACTGTACTTCCTGTCCTACCCTACCTCCTGCCCACATGCCCCACACACATTCCTCCTTCCTTCTGTCTTTATTTTCCTTTACATTGGCACATTTTCATTTTATATTACAATCATATTCTTAAAAGAAATAGATTTTCATTTATCAGAAAAAATATTTTTAGGATATGTTTGTTTATTCAAAAGGTAAACTTAAGAGAAAGACACTGAGAGAAAGGGATCTTCTTTCTGCTGATTTACTCCCCAGTTGCCACAACAGCTAGAACTTGGCTGGTTAGAAGCCAGGAGCCTGGAACTCTCTCCGGGTCTCTCCTGTGAGCACAAGTACATAGATTATCTTCCATAGATTTATACAGATCTCCCATGTGCACTAGCAGGAAGCTGAATCAGAAAATTAGCAGGTAACACTTGAACTAGTACTCATCCCAGGTGGTGGCTTATCCTTGTGTGTCACAATACTAGCTCCTTGGGAGAGGATTATTTTGTACAGTATAATTCTCAGACCCATTTTGCTACAACATGGTTAAACTATTAGGATTGGGTACATGTGTGTGAACCTTAGCTCTATTACTGGCACATCTTTCTTCATGGAAAATCAATGTAGCACATTTTTCTACATAAAAATCAATGTAATTAGAACTATTTAACTCCTTGCATAAACACTTAACATTTAAGATTTAGTTTACTTATTTGAAAGGCAGAGTTACTGAGAGAGAGAGAAAGCGGGTGAGAGAGGTTTTCTATCAACTAGTTCACTCCTGAAATGGCCAGAACAGCTGGGGTAGGAACAAGTGCGGAGGCCAATGCCCTCGGGTCCCCCTCCACTGCCTTCCAAGTGCATTACAAATGAGCTGGATTGGAATGAAGCAGTAGGAACTTGAACCATTGCCCAGATGGATGCTGTCAAAAAAGTGGAGAGCCTACGGAATTTTATCAGAAAATTAAAAATTAAAATTAAAAAAAAAATGTGCAGGTTTACTTGCTACACCACAATGCTAGCCCGCATCTGTTCTCTGAAGTTTGTGTCTATTGTGTGTACAAGTAAATGGCTACACATTTTCTTAATAAGATGATCAAAATAGAAGGACACATCAACAATATCCTATGAATGTGAATAGTCTTTCAAAAAGAAATATATATTCCCTATGTAAATATCAATATTTATGTGGCATCAGTGATGTGGCAAAATATGTTGCACATACACACGTGTTGTGTGTGTAAGCAAAATAAGCCAACTAAGGAATTTCATGTTTAAGTTATGAAATCAGATCATAACAATTTGAAAAAATATTGAATATATGAGTTTTGAGCATGCTGTCAGTTATGCTGTAAAAGAAAGTGATGAGTTCAGAAAAATATTGGATGATTTATAAGATAGTTTAGTCCAGAAATATTAAATGTTTTGCTAGATACAAATTTGAACTCAAACTACCTGATATTATATATTGAGACAATTATATCTGAGAAAGAAATTTGACTTTTTTAAAACAAGAAATTGATCAATGGTTAAAAAACAGGTAAAGTGCTGCCAGTGAGGTATAGAGGTTCAAAACATTCACCAACAAACATCTGGTCCCTAACATGTGAAGCGAGTGAATCTTATAAGTCACCTTGGAAAGGCTTTTTTTGTTTTTGTTTTTGTACTAACTTGCTAGGTTTGGCCCACCAGATTTGGCCCCTGTTGGATGATACAAAAGAAATATATCTCAAAAATGAGGTCAAGAACAGATTGAGCAAGGCGCTTGGGTATCAATCTGAAGCAGCGAATTTGGGCTGATGAAGTCTATCCACGAAATAAAGGGGAGTTGGTGGCACGGGATTTCAGATCCATGTGATCCTCTCACTGTTATCCATCGCACATACCCATCCTCCTAAAATTAAATATGATGGCGTCCATCTCAACATTTCTCTGAGAACTACACAATTTGCTTCACACTTAGGCTTTTACTTCCCTTATACATCAGTGGACACTGGATGATGATGCAGTCACTACAGCATCACAGTATTTTATTCTATATTCATCTTACTTGTTAGGTCAAAGATTAAAGATGGATAACTGGATTTAGTTAAATATGTATAGTAACATACGTACACTGAAGTGAGAACAAAACGACTGTAAACTTTCTAAGACACAGACCCAGCTACAGAAGCTAGTAGTATATGTATCATCTTAAATATATTTAAAAACACAAATAAGATGAAAATAATCAGCCTACAAAATCTATCCTTAGGAAAGAAGATTGATTTTACTTAGCATGTATCAAATCAGTACAGATGTTATTCTATGTTACTGTATTAAATTCCACTGAATAATTACTTACAATATTTTTATCAAGTCTCAGGAATAATTTGAGTGGTGTCTAGTTATTAGTTATTATAAAAATAAAGTTGTCATGAAAATCTAAGCATAATTATTTTTGCAGACATATTCTTGCTTTCTGATCTAACAATTCTACGAATCACATTACTGTATCAAATAGTAGGAGCTTCAACTTTGTAAGAAACTTTCAACTCTTGACAGAAGTGCCATTTAAATATTCCCCGAAGGTTCAAGTATTCACACAGAAAAAAAAAATCAAAATCAGGTGATGCAATACCCATTAAGAAATCACAGAATTCCTTACCATCAATAAAAGTTTGGTTTAAAATTTAACATCTTAGAGGGAAATTTTTCTACACACTAGATTTTATTAATTATGAAATAAACACTACTTTAAAATACACCAGTTATTTTAGCATATGACTAGAAAGGCCTTCAATAAGAAATATGTGACATGACAATGAAATGAGATTCTAGGGGACATAAAAATATAGACTGGACAAAAAAATGTATAATATTACTATTAGTGCCAATCTCAGTTTCCCTCATTTAATAGCAACATAATAAAAAAACACAATAAAAAATGCAGCAGAAGGCCTGGTGGTATGGAACAGCAGTTATACCACACTGAAGTGCCTCAAATCAAATTCCGCCTTTTCTTTGATCCAGCTTCCTGCTAACGTGCCTGGGAGGCAGTTTGTTGGGACAAATGCCTGAGTTTCTCCCCCCCACGGGAGTACCTGAATGGTGCTCCTGACTCCTTGGTTCCAGCTGTTGCAGACATTCATGGAGAAAACCAGTGAATGAAAGATCTCTGTTTCTCTGTATTTCTCGCTCTGTGTCTCTCTCATCTTGTTACACTGCCTTTTAAGCTTATTTAATTAACAAATAAAGGTTTATTTATCAAGTGCAGTAGATACATACTAGATAATTACAATGTGTATAGAAGCTCATAGATTGACTTTTTTTTTTTTTTTAAGGAATTGTTTATTTGAAAATCAGAGTTACAAAGAGATTGAGAGACTCAGAGAAAGAGAGAAAAATTTCCTATCTGCTGGTTCATGCCGTACACGGTCACAAAGGTCTTTGCTGGGCCAGGCTGAGGCCAAGAGCCCAAAGCTTCTTCCATGTCTATCATGTCAGTGTCAGGAGCCCACGTACTTGGGCCATTTTCCACTGTTTTTCTCAAGCAGGGAACTGGATCAGAAGGGTAGAGGTCAAGACACAAATCAGTGCCCTATGAAGGCCACTGTGGCAGGCAGTGGCATAACCTTCTACACCACAGGCTAGCCCCCAATTCGCTTCGGTTTTATCTGATAATACAAAAACAACTAAGGTATTTTTGGGGAAAAAGTCCACATATCAATGTATAATTTATTTAAATGATTCAATAAAGAAATATTCAAACAAGGGGTATGTGAGAGAATATTAATGGAAGAACTCACAAACACATGAGAATGTGTTTACTTTAAAATCTCATTATTGATTTATGAGGCAAAAAAACCAAAATTTACCTGAAATCATTATGAGTCACACACATTTTCGGAAAATTTATTGTATGGGTTTGCACACCGATCGTCTTTATGATCATCACAACAGATGGGGATATGATTTCATGCTACATGCACATGGATAGTAAAATAAGCATGCATAATTCACACACAAACATTACCACAAGATAATAAACTATCTGTACTCCCCACGAGCTAGGCTCACGTCTTTCTACTTCTTTCTGTACTACTCTAGATTAGATTCAAACAAAACTTTAATGTCAATAAAACAGCATTGTTATATGATTAAATATCCTAAATGCATTGTTTCTAAGGGAACTGCTGTTTCACCTCCACAAGCAAACCACAAAGTCATGCAATAATACCCTTAATCAATACAAAAATCCAGAAGCCGATGAAATATGCTTCAACATCTGTGTATCTTTAATAACAATTATTATGATCACAAAATTAATGTGTTTGAAATGATTACAAATATGGCACCAGCATTACTGCCAGGAAAATTGTAACAAATCTGCCAATACATAATGGTTAGTTTGCTTACTTATTGAGTCATTTTATGCAACTTTAGTTTGTAATAAATTCCATTTTTTATGAATCAAATTTTGCCTCCTACTTGTATTTTCATTTGAGAAAAAGGTAGATCTCTAAAGAACCCCAATCAGTATTACATTCACTGTGAAAATGCACTCTGATTGTCAGGAGTCCTGGAATGTAACAAGCTGTCCTTAAACGCATCAACAGAAAACCTGGGACTGAATTCAGAACTTGATAGTAATATGCTTTGGGAAAGTTACCCTTGTCTCAGAGCACACTCTCCCTCCTATGAAAACACTTGTGCCGGTAAGAGACTGTACATAAAGCTGCTATGCAAATCACAAGACGCTTCACAGATTTTTAGCTATGGCTATTGTCACAATTCCTGGAAAAAGTTAGAAGACATATAGGAAACACATTTTTGTAAAATATTTGCTTTTCTTATTTGAAAGGCATAGCTACAGAGAGAAAGAGAAGCATGGATCCTGCACCCTAGAGGGTTCATTCTGCAAATGGCCACAAAGGCCCCTGCTGGGCCTCCAAAGTCAAGAGCCCAGAGCCTCTTCCAGGTCTCCCCTGTGGATGCAAGAGTCCTAGAATTCATGTCATTGATGGCTGCTTTCCCAGGCCATTAGCAGGGAGCTGGGTTGGATGCGGTACAGCCAGGGCATAAACTGACACCCATACCTCAGGTGACAGCTTAGACAATTATGTCATTGCACCAGCCATGGGAATCTTTTTTTTTTTCTAATATTTATTTTTACTTGAAAATTGGAGATACAGAGAAATAAGGAGAAACAGAGAGATCCTCCATTGCTGGTTCATTCCTTAAATAGTTGCAATGGCCGGAGCTGGGCTGGTCTGAATTTGGGAAGCGAGAGCTTCTTTCAGGTCTCCCTCCTGGTTCCATCTTGGCTAGCTTTCGGAGGGTATGACTAGGGAGCAGGATTGGAAGTGAAGCAGCTGAGATTCCAACTGATGGCTATGTGGGATGCCACTGCCTCAGGCAGAGGGTTAACCTGATATGCCACTGCATTAGCCCCAGAAAATATTGTAAATGAAACCTTATGGTTTACCCTCCACTTCTGCCCCAGAAAAGGACTTGGCTAGCTATCCCATACCTAACAATAATACTTTGGAATATATCATTGAGTAGCCAGTATGGTAGCATAAATTAGTAATGTCAAGAAGCAATTCTGTTAGAAAACTACAGTGTTATGACTGCACAGTCAGACACTGTCCATGAAAGTACATGACAAGTAAACAAAGTCTGAAAAAACACATTTAGCTCTTAAAGAAATGTTAAAGTTCATGTCATGTATGCTTTCTGTGTGGTTGAGTATGTGTAGTGGAATTTTTTTTTTATAAGGTGATGTTTTTGTTACATCCGACTCAGTAACAATTGAGACTGGCTAACAGGCAGAGACGAGCACTGAATTGTGAATTAGAAGAATTACATATTTTCTCTCTCTCTCTTTGTATGTCTCTCCCTCCCTGTCTCTACTTCTATCTCTCTCTTTCTCTCCCTGTAAATCTGCATTTCAAATAAATAAAAATATCTCTAAAAAGAGTCACTCTGTAAAATTACTTGAGGATTTTTGGTAAATTTTAAATGTAGTTCCCCATAATTTTCAAATTTAATTGATACAAATATCACATGATAAGCTATAAAAATACATATTTCTGTAACTCACCACACACAATTTCACTTTACTAAATTTCCATTTTTCTTCACTGAATAGAGACTTTATTAAGACATCCACTTGTATTCTCAAAGTTTAGAATCAGCAATTTTTTCATAATAATCAATAATGAATTCTAAATTTTATGAGGAGACAACACGTAAGACACGCAGAGAAGAAAGCAGGTTTATATATGTCAAATGAATCTCCAACGTAGTTTGTTTTCAGGTGATACAGGGATGGACAGAGAGACTAATGAACTTTTACCTTAACCTAAATTTGGTGCTTTTTAGGTCTCTATGCCACAAAATCCAAGGACTTACACGAAGTTTCCCACTGGAGCATGCTGATTGCATGAGACACTGATGCTGGAAGTTAATCTAATCTTGAATGTGTTTAGTTATAAAACATTGTCTCTAATGCACTGTGTGATCAAGATTACAGTAAGTGCAATATTTGGAGGGAGTAGTAATGCTGACATAGGCTAGGGGAAAGCCAGCGCATCCTCCAGAGCTCGGCAAACTGCAGCAACCAGGTTTAGCGTCAGGACACACTAACAGTCCATGATGTTACCAAGTCTACTTGTCCGTCGTAATACCAGAATCAACTAGCGCTAATGAGCCAGAGAAAAGCTTCAATCTCGTCACTTATATCATCAAGCATCTGAGATCACAGTAAATGGGTCTCCCTACTCCTACCCCTGCCCCAACTTGATTCTTCTGTGGTTTCATAATTGAAATGGTAACTCACTGACGAATGCATATAAGAGACTATCTTATTTCACCAAACACTGTCTTGGTGGTGAAGCCTTTTACAGACATAGAGCAGAACACATGTTCGTAAAGACTTCTATGATTTTTACGTAGCAGGTGCTTGCTTCATTGAAAGCATGCAGACTAAATAGCACACAGTAGTTACTTGCGAAACTGCACATGAAACACGCGTTCCTGATCCTATATGAAAGACCAAACACGAACCAAAACATCCAGCATTATTCTCTAGTTTATGTGCAGGCATTTTTCAGAGCCAATCCACAGTAAAATGTAATCAAAAGCAGGTTATCAGCAAACACTCTTCCTGTATCAGCTAAGAATGTGTTTGGTCCAAAGTAAGAGAAAATCTGTACTAGGTTTCATAAGCATTTATGTAACTTAATCATAAATATGTTTCAATGTAGTATTGCAGGAAGTGGGGCTGCAGCAGCAGCAGCTACACAATGCCGTTCCTTCTCCTCACCCCGCTTAACGTTGGCTTGCTGTTCTTTCATGCATTGAGAGCTCTTTCCAAGCAGAAAAATAAGAAAGAAGGGGTGACACTTGCATGGCAGGCTTCATATTTCATATGCCTGTGGGAATTCTAGCACATATGATAGAAAACTGGTATTTTAGATTCATAGACATTGAACCAGTTAAAAGTGGAGGTTAAGTCATCCAATTTACCACATTTACTACTTATTGTAAATATCTGTAATTCATTGGGCTACTGTAGCTTCTTAAATGTATTTGAATATATCTTTATATTAACTATATATTGGGCCCAGTGCAGTAGCCTAGTGGCCAAAGACCTCGCCTTTCATGTGCCGGGATCCCATACAGGTGCCAGTTCTAATCCCGACTGCTCCACTTCCCATCCAGCTCCCTGACTGTGGCCAGGGAAAGCATTCGAGGATGGCTTAAAACCTTGGGACCCTGCATCCAAATCATTTTAGGATGAGTTTTAAAGCTAAAAACATCACATGTTGAAATTCTCTATCACTTGCTAGCTATTTTCTATTGAGAAATTTATTTAAGCACAATGCATCTGAGAATTTTGCTTTTACTGAAAAACTCAGATAATCATAGTGATGTAAAAAGGATGAGACAAGGTTCAAGGGATTTACCACAAAGCCTGGCATACTACACGTATATTGATAAGTGTTTTACAGATATGAAATGGTTATCATTAGGCAGGCATTGTGCTGTCAGTATGCATACAAGAAGACAGCCTCTGGTTTCAATATACTCAGGTACAGACAGGTGTACATCAAAAAATAAATGAGGAGGGCCCAGCGCCGTGGCCTAGTGGCTAAAGACCTCGCCTTGAATCCGCCGGGATCCCATATGGGTGCCAGTTCTAATCCCGGCAGCTCCACTTCCCATCCAGCTCCCTGCTTGTGGCCTGGGAAAGCAGTCAAGGACAGCCCAAAGCTTTGGGACCCTGCACCCGTGTGGGAGACCCGGTAGAGGTTTCTGGATCCTGGCTTCGGATTGGCATAGCATTGGCCGTTGCGCTCACTTGGGGAGTGAATCATCGGATGGAAGATCTTCCTCTCTGTCTCTCCTCCTCTCTGTATATCTGACTTTGTAATAAAAAATAAATAAATCTTTAATAAATAAATAAATAAATAAATGAGGAAATTCATACAATTGTTAAACAGGCATATGTCTTTATTTTGATATAATAAATGAAAGCCCTACATGTAAAGGGTCTTCCAAAGGTTCCTGGATTCTTAAACACACGGATCTCCAAAATGAAAACATGTAAGATAAACACAAATGCAAAACATACGCCTCTGTTTTCAGTCTCCTGTTCACTCTTCTATAGAACCAAAAGGTTGTGATTATTTTGTCATATTCTTGGGTGAAAGCCTTGAGGGAGACATCTTATTCCATTTTATCCCTCATATTCCTGAAAGTGCGGACTTTTGCATGAAACAATATCATTTCAACATTCATATGTTTATTATTCGTTTATATAAAAGTTAACAAAAATACAGAGCCTGATATAATTTAATATTAACGGATTTTACTTAACTATATTTGAAAGGAACTGGGAAACAAAACAATATAATTATTCTAAAATAAAATGCAGATAATTATATTTGTGAAATTTAATTAAAATGGCAGCTAGAGTTTTATTTTATAGTTAAGAATTTAATTAACTCAGAATATTTAAACTCTGAACATTTCAATGAATGGGATACTTTTTCAATGCATAATAAACATCTCTGGATTGAATTTTAAAGAAAATAATGTAGCAATTCAAGTTTTGTCTGGAATTTCTTCAGCAATGCAAATATTTCAGGTAAGGACAACACAAAATTAAAATTTCTATTTGAAAAATCAATTATTTTATTAATGGAATCAGATTGACTCTTAAAACCACAGGTCATTTCTTTATGCTATTTGTCAATAAAATTGAGCTCTGTATAAAGATTAACACAAGTTTTGCTTAGAGCAGGATTTGTGTGACCTAGACCCAGTGACTTTTACGAATCTTGGGAAGAGTTTCAAAGTGGTCAGATTCTAGTTAGAATATCTGAATTCTATGAGAATGTATTCTTAATATGTTATTGTACAGTGAATGTACATTGCCAGAAAAATATAGACGTTGGATAAGTGGGGCAAATTTCTCACAGGATGGAAATTCTTAGAAAATGAACGGTTACAAACATTGGTAGACAGGGAGGTTATTGTCTCTGGAAGAAGACTAACGCCACAAAAGTTATGTATTAGTTTATGAAGATCATTTCTGGGAATAGATAAGAAATGAATAGATAAAGACAAATGTACTGTTCAAGGTTGAGGAATCTTCCAGAAGTGAGTGATTGATAGGTTTTTCCAGAACCTGGCTTCAGGTTCTTCGTTTGAAATAGACAACTGTCAACTCTAACCAATGACTTTGAAGTTGGAATAATTAAGACATAAATGAATAAATCATCTTACCACAGTCCTTAATATTAACTAGATCAATAAAATTTTAGCTGTATTTTAAATATTCTTACATAAAACTGAGCATACATCAATATACGGTAATATATTATAGGTTGGAGACATTAAAATTTCATACTTTTGCAATAGATAAGACACATTTTTAAGATATCTTATGTGACTAATTTATTCCAACATTAATAAATGAAAGCCAAACTTTGCATTAAGAAATTATAATTCCTTATATTTGTTCACTGTTATAAAAATCAAAAATTTATAATCTAGTTTATGAGCGCCTTTAAAATGCTTTCTTCCTCAAGGTTTAATGATGTTTGGTCAACCTGAGGAGAATCAAATAGGTGTATTTGATTTAGACACTTCTGATGTCACTAATTGCCTTCTATATTTTGCTACAATTATCTGTTGTTTCATAATCTGTTCTGCATTGTAAGCTTCTGTAAAATTAACCCTGACGCTATGGTACTGATCTATAACAGGCAACAAGTCTAACAGTAGAATCAATTAGAGGTCAAAGATCAGGGTACATAAACAGGTAATTTCAAGTCAATGCAGACACAAGCCCTGATTAGGCCATTTATGAATCAGAATAATGCAGAAAATCTTTGCTCTCAACCCCACCTCTGTGAGGAGAAAAATAAAAGAAAAAAAAAGCTGTGTCTTTGAGTACCTTTCAAGTGTCATAACAAAATGCAGACATTGTACTTCATTTTTCCTGCTTTGCATCCTCCTATACAGCCAAGTAGCTAGAGCATTAGATTAAAACATGTTTGTTTCTGTTTCCTGTGCCTTACTGACAATGTGAAACTTAAACCATTGCTTTCCTCTTCTGGGAAACATTCTGTAGCTTATTTTGCATAAGATTAAGACCAAGAACTTTTATCAAATTATCTTGAATCACAAAAACGTAGCTCTGGAACTTGTAATCATTGAAATATGACCCCAAAGTTAGGGAGCCAAAAACTTGAAGATGTATGATACTCCTTGAGTAGTTAGAAGGACTTCTCTGTAAGATCCATGGAAAGAAAATGAGTGGCTATAGAGGTTGTGATGCATTTCAGTGAACTTGTACAATTTTTACAAATGTGCATGATTATTTCTGAGAAGAGATCAAATTCTAAAGAGATCCTACAAGGATGACTCAAGTTAAAAAAAAAAAAAGAATAGCCCCCATTAAAAGGTTAAGAGTTATTACTTTACTTTAGAGTCTGTCTGAACATTCTTTTGACAAGAAATCCGGAAATTTATGAGGAAAATTACTTCTTTGATGCCTCCAGGTTACTACTCAACAAATTACTTTTAGACTCAAGCAAGTGACTTTCATTTGCAAAAATTAGGCTATTTTCCTCTGAAATGTCTTGCTCAACTTAGAAATTGAGTCCAAGGTAAGAGTCAATCTATTATACTGCTTCTCATGAAAAGCACCATAGCTTCCCTTTTCCTGTCCCTAACACAGAGGATATTATTAGATTGGAGGGAGGTAAATGCTCAAATTGGACAAGGTTAATGTGGAAACAAAAGGCTCATTTTTAATATGATTGGTATTAGAGGTAAAAACTGTTGAATTCTGTGGAAGCATCAGACTTCTTCTTATCTAAAGATCTGGTTCATACAACAAAGCAAGTATTCAGGAAATATCAATGCCATGGCAGTGGAGAACAGGTGAAAATAACTTCAAAATATTCACTGCTAGAAACGTACCATATTTGAGGACCAGATATATAATCGGTAAACACAGTCATGGTAATGAAGATTTCTCCCCAGTCTGCTTTTGAGTGGCTTAAAAACATTTTGTATATGGAAGATGAAAATTCTGTTTATTGAAATCCTTTTCTTTAAAATGAAAACTACTTGCTAAGTAACAGCTGGAAATTTAGGGAGAGTTTTAGAGAGAAGACAATACTGCCAGTAGGTTAAAACTTATTGATTCTGCATAAAGTTATTGTTGTTGACTCTAAGGATGCTTTTCAAGTTTGTTTTACCTTTCTTTTATGCCAAGTATTTAGGCATCAACCACAATTTCAGATATGCACTATGGTTTTTATTTTCTACAAAACAAAAGCTTCAGAGCTTCTTCCAGTTTCAAAAGCCAAGGTTTTGAAGTCAGTATGTGCATATCAAGGAATAAAACTACAGATAATGTGCAAAAATGTTACATGCTAATTGCATTTTTCCACACCCACATAGTATATTATGTGCATTCTATTGCTGCTGTCATTATAAGAACTTCACAGTGTCAACATGCATTAACTATGTTTTTCAAATTTAGTATGTATTTTAAACAGTGGTAACTAAAATATTAATCATGTATCATGTTTCAATTTGTGAAGGTAGTTTTAATTCTACAATGCAATCAGATTACTTGTATAATGCAAAATCAAAGCTGAAGAAATTCAGTTTAACAAATACCAATAGATTTTCTATACTAAAAATATTCACTACTTTACTAGTTGCTGTATCTCTTTACAGACACAGAGATTTTGACATAGAAATTTTCTAGAATGACTAAGTTTCAGGAGGAAGCTTGTATTCCAACCCTGGAGACTCCCGGATCTTCACTAGGACTATCAGTACAGGCGCCAAGGGCTATATCCCAACTGCCAAGGAGACCATGAGGAACTGGAGTACCCTTGTAGGCCAAGAGCTCTGAGGTCATCCGTTTCCTAGGATCTCCTACATGGGATGAAAGAAGCCCAGATCCTTCCTCACAGGATCTAATATCATTGGAATAACAGCCAGGAGCCCTGAGCAGTCCTCAGAAACAGAAGAACAGTAGACCTCTTTTGGGTCCCAGGAGGGGAGTTTTCTCTGGTCCTTACTTAGTTCCAACTTTGGAACCACACCCTCTCTTGCAATGACCATTAGGATCGCTCCAGAACCCCTCCTCCCCAACCCCCCATCCCCCGCCAAAAAAAAATTAGATAGACAGAAACCAATGAGGAAAGCTTAGAACAGACAAGAAATGGTCAGCCTGGACTCACATACACTTTACCAGGCAGCACACAAAGATTAGTTACTCCTCATTAAGGTATTGAGGATTTCTCTGCACACCCCTCCTAAAACTGTTCTGCACCTCAATTGTTAACATATGCCCTGTTAGAGTAATAAGCCTGTCTGGATTAACCTAAAAGTTGCCAAGTTCAGTTAAATCAAGCTTCAATACTATAAGCTGCTAAATATAAACATGAAAATAGACACGAGACAGCTGAATAGTACCCTATAACCATTTTAAAAGTGTATAGCAACCAGTTATGTATAAACTAAAATTGAAATGTCAATGAAGTAGTCACAGATGTGGTTAAGAACTTGCATTTTCTAACATTGATTAAAGAGTGGTAATTAAAATCACTCAATACCATGTCAATTAACTCCATAATGTTGTAAATTGTTGTTGAGGTTATGTGAGGCTTTTCATTGGAGGGGATGATATTCTGCCAGCTCTACTTTCAGACCAGGGATGTTCTCCCAAGGAAGCTGTTGGAATTATCTGGACAAAAAAAGGCTGGACTGTATGCATGATTCATGCTCGCAATGAGGGAATCATGACTGGATATGAGCTGCACTACTGCAACAAAGTGGAGGAATCCAACATGGGGAGGGTATGGGGAGGGGTTTGGAGTTCCCCAGAGCCTATGAAACCGTGTCATAAAACGAAATTTTAAAAAAATGACTAACTTTCAAAGTGAACAAAGACTTTGGTGTAAACTAAGCAATAAGCAAGTGATAGCACCCTGAATTAGAGTTGAATTCACTTTTTCCCACTGCATAAACATTATTAATTTATAATCAATACCAATAATTATATATTGACATGATTACAGCTTACAATCCTTCCTTTCAGAAGTCCAATATAGTAGAAACAATTCATTGCACTCCATCTATTTACAACTTCATTTAAGACAGGAGAAAATAATCCAGAACAATGATATTTTTTCTTTGATCCCTGCAACTTTACACTAGGCTAGAATGAATTTCTGCAAACTCCTACATTCATACTCAAAAGCACAATTTCCAAAAATGATTCCCATGTTCATTTAAATATTAACTGATAGCTGATATTTTTGCTGACACCAACAGGACATTACCTAACATATCTACAAGAAATGTTAATAGGGAATAAGCAGAACTTTGGGGGTAGACATGTGGCATCCCACCTGCAGCACAGGAATACCCTATGGGCACTGCCTGGAGACATAGAAGCCTGACATCCAATCCCACACCCTGTTATTGTGCCTGGGAATGCAGCACACGAAGCCCAGGTGCTAGAGTCCTCATAACGTTCTGAGAGATCTGGAAGGAGCTCATGGTTCCTGGGGTTGGCCTGACACTGCCCAGTCATGGCCACTTGGACAATGAACCAGTGGATAGAAGATTCCTCTGCCGCTCCCTCCCTCTATCAGTAACTCTGCTTTTCAAATGAATATATACACAAATATTGGTGGGGGTGGGGAGAAATGGCTTTATCAGACTTTGAAAAGTATTATTTTAAAATTATATTTATATTTTTATATTTATATTTATATTATTTTTATTGGAAAAGCAGATCATATTTACAGAGAGAAGAAGAGACAAAGAGAAAGATCTTCTGTCCACTGGTTCATTCCTAATGTGGCAACGATGCCTGGAGCTCAGCCAATCTGAAGCTAAGAGCCAGGAGATTCTTCCGGGTCTCCCATGCATGTGCAGAGTCCCAAGGTTTTGAGCCATCCTCTATTGCTTTCCCAGGCCATGAACAGAGAGCTGGATGTGAAGTGGAGGAGCCAGGACTCACAAACCAACATCAGTGTGTGGGCCCACTGCTTGCAAGGCGAGAGTTTTAATCACTCTGCCATCACATTGGGCCCTATTATATCGTTTCTGTTTTTTCTTGTGTTCATAAGAAAAACAGCTTTTTTTTAAGGATAAAATACATGAGTTTTTTCTAATTTTTTCATTGTGAATTCACAATTTTTTACTTAATATCATTTTTTTACTTAACATCGTTCATCATTCAGTTTCAACTATTTTCTCCAATGCTCAAAAATCACAGTGACAGATATTAACTTAGCTTCTCATTTGCTTTACACTAAGAAACAAAACAATATTCCCAAAGAATATCAGTGTTGCCACCAATACTCTTTGTAGGAAACGTTTGTATTTCTAGCTTTCCCACTAGTGATATTCAGTCACATAACTGCAGTAAATCAGTTGATGTAGTTTTCATTTTACTGTGGTTTTATTAACAAGTGAATACAATAGAGGATTATTCATTTTATTTAATGTATAATTTAAGACTTCTTTTTAAAAGTGGATTATATTTTATAATTGCAAGAAATGTTCATATGACCCTAAAGTCAAATTAAAAAGCAAGATACAATAAAAAGTATCAGGCTCCATTGTTATAGCACTATGCTGGTCCAACTTTATATTAATTACATTGAAAAAATTGCAATTCACACTTTCTATTGTATTTTCTTTTAAAAGGAGAGGCAGAGGAAGAGAAAGAGAGGTGAGAGGGAGGGACGAGTAAAGGGTGGAGAGAGAGAAAAAAAAAACAGAAAAAGAGAGAGAGAGAGAACCAATCAATTGGCCTCCCCATCCAAATGCTCACCAAGTTAGGGCTGAGTAGGAATCAGAGCCAGGATTTGTGATCCCAATCCAATTCTCCTGCATCTGTCATGAAACTCAATTATTCAAGTAGTGTCACTGCCTCCCAGGGTCCACAGTAATAGGAAACTGGAGACAGGAACCAGATTTGGGTGCCTAACCCAGGTCTCCTACTGGCTTCAAAAAACACTAAGCTAAACACCCATCCCATGGTGTTTTCAATGCAAATAAATGTGCATGTATAAGTTTGCATTTCCCTATCTTAGATAATTTCTAGCACACAACGAATGCTATTATCTAGGGTTCTGTTCACTTAGCACTCCTTCACACAATGCATATTAAAGATCTAACTACTTGGTTCCACAGTCTTCCCTCCTACATATGTCTTGCTCTATTTTTTTTCATATCAGCAAACTTTTCCTTAAATATGATATGTTATTTTCTGTCTCCTCTGGTTAAAATTTAAGATCAATAAAATTGTAATTTTTAAGTGGTTTTAACTTGTTAATGTATTTTAAATAGCTCTAATATACTCAACACATAGTAGGATTTAATATATGTTGTTAAACTGAATCAATGAATAATAAAATCCTGTTTAACATAATAGTACAGATTCTTCTCATCCTGTTATTCTTTATATCATTATTTTCATCTAGTGACTTTTTTCTTGCATTGTTCATCTGATTCCATTTTTCAAATGACAAAATGAAAGTAATGTATGGTTACCTAAAACATATGCAGACAATTTATTTTTAAATCTATGAACATTTTCTGTCTTTCATTTATAGTTTCATCATAAATTGCATTCTTTTTCATCCCAGATAAGATAGAGAATACAGATAGTGGCATATTTGAAACTTCTCTAGAATGTTTACATAAAAAGGTAAGCTTTATGTAAAACACATCATTGATGAACAAATCAATAAAACAGACACATAAAACATACTATGCTGGCCTTTAACATAATTTTGTCTGAAACTGAACTGTGGTATTTGGGATTCTGTCTCCAAAATGTTCACTCTAAATGCTATTTTTGTGTGCTATTCACTAGAACTCAGCAGAATTTCTACATGTAAACTTGCATGGCTACAGAAATGATACATACGAATCCTAAAAGGACAGAAAGAATAAATCTTCTCTAACGTATTAACCCCTTATTACATAGGAACTTGGAATAAGCAAAAATACAGTCTGACCTACACCTACCCTTAAGAACAGAACAGCCAAAATGAGATTCTAGATTCCCTCGCTTTTGCCTACCTTTGATTGACTCATAGAACATGTTTCATGGGTGGATGGAAATAGAAATTAACTTTTATGTTACAGTGGAAATAATATTTTTATGGCTGCTCACAATCTTCATTGCAAAACTGCTGCTTTTACAAATGCTGTTGACCATAGAAATGTCAGTTGTATCTCCTTATAATAGTCCTACGTGTAGCACAATAAAAACAAATATTCATGTCCTGTTTTTTTCAGAGGCCATTATTTCTTTATTCACACTGGCACAATGGCTTTTGCTAATATTTTCATGGATTATATCTGTATTCATCCTCTTGTCTACATCCTTTGTTGCCTCCTGTGAAGTTGTAAGAACATTTACCTTCATAATCATGCAAGTATCAATAACATTGTCAGTATGACCACAAAGGGAATCAGCCTGAAACAACTGCTGCCTTAACTCTTACACTTATCTCCTTGCAAATTCTTCCTGCCTCCACATATATGCTGTAAAGAGCAGTTCCTTCAAAGTAAAAACTAAGTGGGCTCATGCACCACTGATTAGTAAATACTTTCTTGCTTGGAAAAAGTCTAAATTTTGAAAGATGTTCACAATATTGCTCTTAGTGAGTATATTCTTCATGGTGATTTTTTTCACAAGTCATTCCACTGCATTTGAAACTATGCATAAGGTTATTAATCACCTCAGAAATTTATTAAATGATGCATAAGATGAACAATATAAATTAATTCTGGAATGAAATTTGCTGGGTTTGAGCCATGACACTAACACTCATTAGCCTTGTGACATCACCCAATTTATTTAAGCGCAGGACTTCTTTGTCCTTATAAACAAATTTATAGGAATGAATGTTATTAGGCATGCTTTATTCATAAAGATTTTAATAATGGTTCCTAGTGTCCTGTAAGTGCAACAAGCTATTAGCAATGAAAATTCGTCAACTACTCCAAGGACCTGAGGAAAAGGAAATGGTGACACGCAGTGCCCTTCTCTCCCCAGTGCCTTACTCTTCTAAAACTCCACCTGTCTCAGAGGACCAAATTTATTCATGGAATTGTCATAAAAGTTAAGATTCACAGTTTAGAAATGCTGATAAGGTAACCCCATCTACATGGACAGATGTATGACATAAGATGCCTACATTATACCTTAAAACAAATCAACTCAGCGTGGAGCAAGGAACTGCACCTATGGCTTGATACCAGAGGAGAACACTGGAGAAATTTTTTACAAGACATTAGCATAGGCAAAGATCTCTTTGAGAAGACTCTAGAAACACAGGCCATTAAAGCAAAAATAGATGAATGGGATTATATCAGGCTAAGAAGCTGTGACACTATAAAGAAAACACAACGAAGTACTCAGGATTTTTCCCACAAGGCATCAAGTAAAAGATTTAACTAAACAGATATATTTTAAAATTTGTGTTTATTTAAAAGAGTTAGAGAGAGAGAGAGAGGAATCCAATCCACTGGCTTACGCCCCAAATGGTCACCATAACCTGGGATGATTCAGGCTAAACTAACAGCAAAGTGCTTGGACCATCTTAATTGTTTTCCTCATTAGCAGGGAGCTGGGATGCAAGCGGAATAGCCAAGGAACAGTCTGCACCTCTGTGGGATGCCAGCATCACCAGTGGCAGCTTTCACAACTATGCCACAATGTCAGCTTCTAAATAGATATTTTTTAAATTCAGAAAGATAGATAAGTTTTATTCTCAAAATGACCTAACTCAATTAACTATATAACAAACATCATTTGTAAAGTTATGAACATTTGGACTATATTCATATCCTTTAACAAAACTAAAATTATGTATGAAAAAACTTAGAAAATAATTTTGTTATAGAAACAATATATGCTTAAATAACATGTGCTTAAATACTAAAAATAAAAAAAACTATACAAGTTAAGAGATGAAAATTGTAAATGAACCAATATCAAATCACATTGAAGAAGTAAGGATAAGCATTTGGTAGAAATGATCTGAAATATAACTTAAATGCCTAAATTCAATGATTTTAAAAAAAGGTACAGGAGAAGGGCTAGTAAAGCAACTTTAGAGGGATTTCTACTGTATTCTTACCCACACATAACAATGTCCCACTTTTTTTTTCGATGAAAGGGCAGCTGGGAGCATATGTTTTTGGGTAACTGGAGTGTTTACTATACAGGCCTTACATTTAATGCAATATAAAAAAAAAATGGTGTGAGATAAACAACTATCATTTTGTATGTGACTGGCTCTTTCACTTGATTATACATATTTTATTTAATCCTAGAGACTCAGTGACAACAGTCTTTGAAAGAAATTGTATTGAACAATTTTCAACATCTCTCTTAGCATTATATCACTTCCCTTGACTTTACTACTTTTTGTTTTTTAAATTTTGCTTGTAGCATTTTCTTCTCTTAACTTCCAACACGTTTTCTGCTCCTTCCTAGGCCATTATTGAGTCCTCTGCTAGAGACATAATGAAGTGTTCAAAGCACATGTTTTGAACATGTAGATCTGATCATGAGTTGTCACCAAACTTAGTTATTGTTTCTGGAAGTGATAGCTTGATTTTTGCTAACATAGCAGTATTTGATGCTTCTAGGTGAAAGGATGTTATGAGGACCAAATAATGAATATGAAACCCTAGAAGCTATGTGTTTACTTCAAAAAGACAGTATCACTGGATAACTGCCAAATACACATAACATAAAATAAGCGTAAGTTAAAAAAAAATCACTTGCCAAGCACAGTGGCTATTAAAGTCTATTTCCCAGCATACCCTCTGTGCCAACATAATTTTTGTGATTTTTAAAATTTCCCTGTGGCAACCACTTTAGGTTCTTTGCCAACTTACCATAAACAACAACCTCATCATTTATTGTCATTCACCAATCCCAAGATTTAGCCTTCCAGATTTTTAAGGATATTTATATCCCTTTTCATAGAGGGCATTGCACTTCTAGTCATCTATAGTGTTAAAGCTCAGTAATAATCCAAGCATTCAAAGGCATTTGGCCTTGCAGTTAAGGCGCCTGGGATATTCCCATCCTGACCCAGAATGTCTAGGTTCACGCCCTAGCTACATGTCTGATTTCAGTTCTCTGCTCATGCCGACTCCAGGAGGCAGCAGGTAATGGTTTAAGTAATTGCTCTCCTGCCACCCACTTGAGAAACCAAGGCTGAATTCCAGCCTGTTGGCTTCAGCCTTGCCCTGCACTACCTTTTGCAGGTATTTGGGGAATGATCCAGCAAATGGAATCTATCTCTGTCTCTCTGCTTTTCAAAACAAATAAGTATTGCTTTTGAACAAACAGAACAAAAGATTAAAGACGTTCAAAGGCAACATTCAAAGTGGTAATTTTGTTAGAGAAACAAGCCTATCTTCTTTATTTTTCACTTCTATTGTTTACCCTTTTTCTCAAACAGAACCATTTTTAATGTCATTTTTTAAAAACAGGAACTTGGGAAAGTTGCATATCAAATGTATATAAAATAAGAAACCACACATTATGAAGAACTCAGTCCTCTAATCAGTTTATGCGTATGGTTACCAACCATTTAGGCTGCATTTTGCACAGACACAATTTCCACCAAGGATCTAACGGATATATAGTAATAATAAGCAAGTGCCAGAGAGCCTTAACTGACATCATCCTCTACACATTTCAAAAAGAGGCATTTTTTTTTTCTTGGAGGAATTTGAAAGTTTCATTTGAGACTTGACAGATGGGGAAAAACAGACAGAAGCAGAAACTAAGGGAAACTTAAAGAAAGGCATGTGAGCAGGTTGTTGGAATGGAGGCGTCCTTCCTTCACAGGAAATGTCCTACTGAATGATGGCTTTGACCCTTCAAGACTTTTACGGTACAGTAATTGCATACACATGAATAGTTATACAAGTCTTGCTGATAACAAGTAGTAAGAAATGGAATTGAAGTTAGTGCAACACTTTTCCAGGTCACTGATTTAGAGAAGATCAAGATCAGCCATGGACTAAACATATAAAACAGGTAAGTTTATGTGTGGTGCTTTCCAGTCACCCACTTGACCATAATCACCCCCACACACAAACACACACTTATAATTTTGGCTAAAGTCATTTTCTAAAAGGTTAATGTGCTATCTCACTCCCAAGACTCTCAAAGGTCTAAAATTAAAAAAAAAAAAGCTTACTCTTTCATAGATTTCCTCTCAATGATTTTGTTACACTTCAAATCTAATTTTAATCTCCATATACTTAGAATCATTTAATTATGAGGCATTGCTTTTACCAAAATAATAATCAGACAATCCTGGTTGAGAATAAGCCTTAAACAAGATTCCAGGCTGCATTCCACCATTCTTAGAGCTCTACCATTCTCCATTTCTTATCACCACTCAGGTTTAACTTCTTAACTATAGTGCCAATGGTTGTGGCAGTTCCACTCCTATTAAATGAATACAAGGCCTCCCTGAAATGGAGGGCTTCTCTTCAAACTGCCAGGTAAATATCCTTGGCTTCAAATTCATCACAATAGCAATTACAGCAATCCTGGTAGTAAGATGGATGGGACTGGACCAATATTGCCCACCTGAGAGATACATAACATGGGTAGATAGAGAAGAAACAGCTAAATGGGATGAGCCCCCCTTGCCTTATGCACCTGAAATTAATTTTCAGTGTTCTTGGAAACCTCTTATCTAGGGAGATCTTTTAATCTGAGGCCTACCAAGATATTTGATTACTATATAACCACCACCATAGACATGAAAGTCTATTTTTCCCCAAACTTCCTTCATTCAGAAAATGATTTAGATGAATAAATATATCCTTTCCTCTTATTTTACAATATGAATCTTTTTTCCCAAAAGAAGCATTGGGGTGTTCAAAATTTTTTTTCCTCAATTTCTTGCCTCTTTTTTAAATAACCTACTCATATTCCTCAAACTTTCCAACATTTGACAGAATTTTTGCCTGTAGTAATGCACCTAAGCCTTATTTAGAGCCAGAGCTTTTCATCAGTCATTCCACAAAGATCAGACCCTAGAGAGGGTGATACATGCATTTCACAGCTTTGGAAATGTTTCCTCGATAACTCCCCAAATCCTCACTGGTTACAAACTAAAAGTACCTATCTCCTGAGAGAGATGTGTTATTGACTGCACTATAAAAGGCCCTTAGTGACAGGTTCTTTTGAATAATGTCTTTTTTTCATAGAAAACTGCAACAAATAATATTCTGGTTAGTCTGGGTTTCTATATTTTTAACATTAAAAATATACTAGGAGCTCCCATGATAAATTTATGAAACCAGCAAACTTTATATTAACTTCATCTAAGATTTTCTATTTAGGTTTAACCATACCTAAATCCATGAAAGTGAGACTCTGAGGATATACACAGCTGGTGTCTAAACATCAGTGAAAACATTAAGTTGCTCGGTAATCATCATGTAAAACACAGAGGAAAACTTTATATCTTTTATATGGCTGAATTTCAAGGACTGTCTATTGAATCTCCAGGAATGCCTGCTATAAATGCAGATTTTTTTTGGCCCTGATCTAGGGGTTTTTTTTTCAGTTCACAAATTTGGAGTGTTTGGAACCATGCTACCTGCTTCAAACAATGCTGTGGAGACTAACAGGAGATCCAAATAGCCTATAATGCTAATGATTGCCTACTTATGTGGTTTCAATGGAAATGCCACAGAAAACCTCAGCAACACATTAAAAAAAAAATGAAAAGCAATTTGGAGAGCTTTTGGAATACAATTACCAAGCTATTATAAGTGAATGCTCAAGTGACAAGAGGTATGGCAGATCCTTTTGTGTTACATTCTTTTTCTGATTGGTCAACCTTATCTCCTCAAAGCCCAAAGTCATTGCAAGTAAATCCCATAATAGCACAGGGTTTATGTTCCCTCTGGTTTATATCGACGAAAATATTTTCTGGAAAAAAAATAAATTCGTTCAGCAGCTTTGTTGTCTCCCCACAGGATATGCCTGTGACCTTTTCAGTCCATAAGGTTATGCATTTTGACAGGCGGCACAGAGCCAACCCCTCCAACCACAGGGCACAGACGACCACACACTGTTCTCCCGAGGCGTGCAGTTACTCATGTTGCTTAATCACATTCAGCAGGTCTGGAGCTGAACAAATGCAGAATACAAGGAAGGTGGCAAAAATGTGCTGCTGAATCAATGGAAATCCTCAACAAAGACTAGCAAACATGGGCGGCTGGCTGTTTAATACATATGAAATCACTCCCAGAAACAGCATTGTCTTCTGTGTCTATTACCTCCCGCCATATCCAACCCCAACCTCAAATGATAAATTTGATTTGTCAGAAACTACAGATTTCATTAAAGAAAAATCAAATACCTTATCTGCTCCACATCATATACAAAAAGGTGAGTCACAGGCCCATTTTTTTCCCCTCTCAAACCTCTGGCTTTCATACAGACACACAGAATACCTATTTGCAATTGCATCACAAATTTTGCTAGTTGAGATATATAAAATACTGAAGTCTCAGTGAGTGACAAGAAAGGGTCATGACACACAATGCATGAATTCCTGCTGCCTGTGATTGCCTCTTTTATTTCTCTGTCTCCTCCTTTCTTATTTTTTTTGGGGGGGGGATAATTGAATTCTTAATAAACTGATGAAATCCATTCAACTAGAATTACATCTTAAAATTGTAATCTCTATTCTAATATAAGTTACTTAAACTATTTCTTTGGGAAAGTTACAATTCTTTTCTGTGGGGAAAAATCTAGTAAATAAAAGTTTATACATATTCTATATCTGAAACAATATTGAAAAACACATGAGAATGCAATACAAAACTGTGTGTTGCAAAGCATAGGTTGCGTAGGTGTTAAGAGCTAGTCAAGATCGGGGTTGGATGGGGAGTTTATGGTCATAATGATTTGCCCTTCATTGTGACCTCAGAGCATTTTCTTTCAAAAACCAGAGCTCTTGTTAAAACTGCTGGTCAGTTTTACTGTTTTTCTTTTACTGTCCAGCCAGGGACCCTGTGGGCCAGGTGGGCCTCAGGAAGGTTCTGGAAACCTGCAGGTCTGAAATTAGTCACAAACCAGGAAAGTAAGAGGCATAATGTTTTATTTAGGAAAATGGCCACAAGGCAGGCTCCACATTCTACATTTATCAGGTCTGGGGAAGATAAACTGACACCTTGGTGAAATAGTCATCCTATTTCTGAGAAAGGCAGTGACATCTTTCTGGAACTAACACTCTGCCTCTTTTCTTAAAGGCTGACTTTCACTGATTTTTAATGTTATTGCAAATTGTCAGTGTGGAAGACAGGGGCGGGGATTGTTGGTTACAGGTAATTTATACCATTGTAATCCATTATAATAAGATTTCCCATCTCCCTGCACTGAGATTACATGGTGTCTTAAATTTAGCTGGTTCGAGCCATTTAGTTTGTCTGTTTCTGTTTTTTTCATTTTTGCTGCATTGTAGATGGGCTGGGGATTTCTACATACTGTCTACTTTCCATTATATGTTCATTGACAACAGATTCCATGGGTGCATCACATTTTATACCCAACCAGTATCAACTATGTTGCTCTTAGTTCTAGGGCCAGCTATGACCTTCCCTATGCAGAGTGTTATAAATTATGTGGATTTCTCAAATTACAGTAGAGTTGCTCTCTATTTACTATTTCTCTATTCTGTTTCTCTTCCTATATGCAACTCATTCATTTTCACTCTACCAAATAGAATGCTATGCATGTTTTGGCACTATTCCAACAAGTGAGGATATTTTTTTTTAATTTCACTTAGATACAGCTATAATGAACTTAAAATATAGACTCTCCTGGTGTGATTTAAAAAAGCATCAGAAGCAGAGACTAAAGCTTAAAATACAGGAAATTCAACTACAGCAAATGCAATAAACACCTTGAGGTTAAAAAATAGTAGATTAAAAATATAAGTAAATTGGTCTTCAGACTGAAGTTCAAACATACAAATAGTATAGTAAGAGGATTTATTTTTGGCCAGGAAGAGTTTTAAGCCCTCAATATTTACACTGCAATAAATTCTGACAGTTGCCATTCTTTGTTGTGATTTCCCTATAAAGATGAAGCTAAATTGCTATCTAAAATGTGACTCATATACCAACCCATACATATGTGCACATAGATACTACAGGTAGGTAGGAAAATTTCTTATTTGTATATTAATTTTTTTGGTGGAGAGCAGGGAATGCTTCCTCAGATGATCTGAATGAAAATGGTTTGGAAAAGTGGACAAAGATCTTGCCTTTGGATTTATATGGTGCCTAGAAGTCAGAACTAAGGTAAAGGTTAGTACAAGTGAATACGGGTTTACATAGTTTGAACTTCACACTGGTACCAAAAAAAGGGAGAGTCCAAATCTCATATTCGTTTACATTGCCTGATGTGGAGAGATACTACAAGGAAGCAAAGGTTGTTGCTTGAAAGCTGTTAGAAGCCAAACATAAAAATGCATGAGACTTTTATACATCCAGAGATGGGTCTGTTGAATTTTCCTCAAGGTGGATCCTACAATCACAACAGGAGGTTTTTTGCTTGTTTCGTTTTAAAGAGAAAGACATATACACACATTGTCATACTATAATAGTGCACTGCCTGTAGGTGCCATCATGATAGTAAATTCTCCCAAATAATTTCATTTTAAATGCTTGCAATCACATTCCCATTGTCAGCGATTAGAAAATGGAGTGTGATGGCAACTTATACAATGAAGATTGAGGAAAACTCTACAAGCTTTGTGTAGACATCTCGAATATCTTTCTTATGTAGAAATACTTGAGACAAAAACTACAAGAGTGGGAACCAATTATTACACATGATTGTGATTTTTTTTAGTACTTATTTATTTGAAAAGTGTAGTTACAGGGTAAGTGACAGAAGAAAAATCTATTTGTTGATTCCCTCACCAAATGGCTACAACAGGCTGGAGCTTGGGAGTGATGAAGTCAGGAGCCAGAAATTTCTTATGGTCTCTAATGTAGATGAAGGGAATAATTGGGCTACACTCTACTGCATTCCCACACATTTTAGCAGGGACCTGTATGGAAATGTAGCAATGGGGACTCAATTTGGCACCCGTGTGTGGTTCCATTCACTGCTCACTCCCCAAATGGCCCCAGTGGCTACAACTGAGCCAACAGGAGCCAGGAGCTTCTTCCAAGTGTCAGGCGGGTGCAGAGTCCCAAGGCTTTGGGGCCATCTTCTACTGCTTTCCCAAACCATGTTCTACCTACCTAAAGCACTGGCATTCCCTGTGGTCACCAGATATAGTCTCAGCTGCTATACATATGACCCAGTTCCCTGCTAATGGCCTGGGAAAGCAATAAAGAATAGCCAAGTCCTTGATCCTTACACCCATGTGAGATATCTGGCAGAAGCTCCTGGCTTCCTGTCCATTGTGGCCATTTGGGGAGTGAACCAATAGATGGAAGATATCTCTCTCTCTGTGTATCTCTCCTTTTCTCTGTAACTCTGCCTTTAAAGTAAGAACAAATACATCTTTTTTTAAAAAAATCTACACATTGTAGAAACCTGAATACATATAATTATGTTTTATATGTATTTTATCCATCTTACGTACAACATATTTATTAGTACCCATTAAATGGAAAGCACTATTCATGTGACAGTAGTTTTAAAACAAAAAATATGAAATGTCCATTGAGATATATTCTATTTACATGTATAATATATATAACCTAATCAGAAGCTAAGTACTAAGTGAATGGAAGATTGAGCAAACACAGATACTTAATTATTCCAACAATCCAAGTTGTGGGCTTAAAATGCCAACTAACTCTGTCTTTACAAACACCACTTTGAAAGGAGACTAGAAAAACATTGTTTGTTACTGGGGAATAAGGATAACTCTACATTCTTAGTAAAATCATAGTTCATCCCAGAAACTGAAAACATCCCTACCACAAACAAAACCAGCCAGAAAAAAATAGAAATGGCTAATAGAAGCCCATTAGTACTATCTGTCATGATATCTGTATCTATTCCATTTATTATTTAAAAACAACATAAGAATACCAGAATTTATAAAAGACATTAATTTTACAATTGAGTTGTCATATTGTTCCTAGTCTGTGACTTTCATTTTTATATATCTGTGCTTTTAATATTGTATATTTAGATATTTTCTCTAAGTTAGGTTAACCTGCAGTCTAATTTCAACCACTCTGAATTTAACTCCTATTTATCTCCAAATCAATCACTTCAGACAGTAGGATCTATCCATGGTGCTAGTTGGATCACTTACAACCCAAATTCCTACACTATATGCCACAAATTATCTCAGAAAATATGTGTGTAGGTATGCTTGTGTGTATGTTTAAATCTGTCACAACTCAGCACAAAAATCATTTTTCATCTATGAGACCCCTTACCATTTTTGTAGAACATTTTACATATAATTTTACCCCTTTGAAACATCTCTGTAAGTTCAAAAGATAAATTCATCTGTGATTTTATGGTGAAATATTTCAAACAGTGGCATATGAATACCTTTTATAAAAATATGCTAGTTTCAGAAGACTACATTAATTACCTATATGGATGTCATAATTTGATTGTTCAGCCTAGGAGTTGGCATCTGGAATTTGAAGTAATATTCTCCAGAATTGAAGTGAGCATCCCTATAATGCAATATGATCCATCTGCTGAAGAGAAAACTTACGGAAATATAAAATTGCCAGTGGAGAGCCAATGAACAATGCAAGAGTGAAGCTAGTGTTTGTCACAGCTATTAAGGTGATGCGCGATGTTCAGATGCACATTCCACATCTGAACGCTTGGGCTGGACCCTCAGATCTGCTTCTGATTCCAACTTTGTGTTAATGTTCACCCTGAGGGGAGCAGGCAATGTCTCAAGTACTTGATTCCCTGTCATAGATACAGGAAACTTGTTGAATTCCAGGCCTACTTGTTACTGTTGTGGACATTTGGAGGGTGAATCAGTGAGTAGAAGATCTGTCAGCCTGGCCACTTATGTACGTGCTTAAAATAAATTTAAAAATAATTTAAAAGAAACAGAAAACAAGATAAGAAAACTAGAATTATATATGCTATAGTAATTTGATTCTGTGAATATATAAACAAAAATTGATGAATGAAGATTCATTCATCAAAATTTTAACAAATTTTAACAAAATTTTAACAAATTTTAACATCTCTGAGTGAAGTCAAGGAGAGTCTTAATTTTATTTTGCTTTTCTGTGTGCATTTCCCAATTTTCCATACAGAAAATGTGCTAATTTATATAAATGACCTTTATAAAGTAAAATGGACATTGTCATGTGGTAAATATTACATAAGCCTCATCACAACCATATATGCCAACTATATATCATACTTCATGTCATTGTTTGTTACATATGCAGAGTGGAACTCTTGCCCTTCCAAAAACTTCCAGAGCAGCAAATACATATCTTATCTCTTTTTATACTTTACTGTTCTAAAATATACTTGTTATTTCATAGACACAAAAAGAGTAGAGGCTGGTGAGAAAGAAAGATCTCATTCATTAATTTACTCTCCACACGCTCACAGTGGGCTAACTCAATCTTGGTTTTACACAGTGGTAGGTAGCATGTATCTAGAATCAGATCAAGAGTTAGGACTCAAAATTAGCTTCAACCTGGGAAGTGGGTGTCCTACGTGGTGATGTAACTGCTGCACTGAACAGCTACAGCTGTTTACACACATTGGGCACAGGCTTCCTTTTACCTCTGTCTCTCAGCACTCTCCACAATTACCAAGCATTTGACAGCAATAATCAAAATATGTCCATTGATTCCCTGTGTCTCTACATCCGAATCATTGAAACTGATGCATGTGCAAAACACTTTCCAAAATATAGTGAGTCTTACGACTTAAAATTACTGATATTGAAAGCAATATATGGGGCCCAATGCAGTAGCCTAGAGGCTAAAGTCCTTGCCTGGCATTCACCGGGATCCCATATGGGTGCTGGTTATGGCCCCAGCAGTCCTGCTTCCCATCCAGCTCCCTGTTTGTGTCCTGGGAAATGAGCAGAGGATGCCCGAAGTCTTGGAAACCTGCACCCGCATGGGAGACCCAGAAGCATCTCCTGGCTCCTTGCTTCAAATCAGTTCAGCTCCAGCCACAGGGACCACTTGCGGAACGAATCATTAGATGGAAGATCTTCTCTGTCTCTCCTCCACTCTATATATCTAACTTTCTAATGAAAATAAATAAATATTTTTTTAGAAAAGAAAACAAAATAAAAAGAAAATAATGAAAATATAAAAATAAAATAAATATATTCATTTTAAAAAGAAAAAAAGCCTCCTATTTAGGAAGTATGGTAGTGTGATTCTTTAATGATGTCATAGCTATTGGCAAGGAAATGTGTCATTATACTGTCTTAGAATATTCTTTATTTGAGGTTCTGTATTTAGTCATATCCACACCAAGTTTCTATTTTAACTCAGTCTTGCTATTTTAAGATTGTTAGGGAACACATATAGCTTCTCTAGCAAGGGTAACAGGAAACAGAAATTTGGGCATTTACTACATGCACAAACACGGTAGGAAGCTATTACAGAGAAAGACACAAGCAATAACCTTCACTCCCACAATAGCGCTGGCTGAGCTAGCACTTTTCTGCACTGTACAAGGAAGGCCTCCTCATGCATGCTCCTTCCGATTCACTCCAATTTGGAATGAGTAGGTGACAGCTGTTCTCTTCATTTTACATGTAGGAAAACCTTACAGAGAAGCATCAAGAGGCTGTCTATCATTTTTAGTGTCAAATAAAAGACAATAGCAAAGCCTGGAGCTGTGTAAGACTCTCAGCTCCATATAGCTAACTCTATTCCGTTTACCATTATATATACCTATATAAGCAGGGACTTTACACATATGTTTTATATACAAATGAAAATAATACAATTTAGTGATACCAGTATCTTAATAGAAATAACCAAAAGCTTAAATACACATCGAAAGTGGGAATTTCAGTATATTTCATTCTAGAACATTCCACGATGGTATTATATTATAGAACATTCCACAATAGTAATTTAAAGACAGTGAATCAACAAATAAATTTCTACAATCAGCAGAAAAGTGCCTCTTTTCTCTTGTAGCTCACAGGATCATGGGATGTGTACGCTTTTGGCTTATTTTGTAGAATTTAGGAATAAATTTAATTTTTAAGATATATTTTTAAATTTTATTTTTGATGATTTTTATATAGTAGATTAGGGTGCAAAGGGTTAAGGGCAAGAGGAAAGTGAGTGAGACCACTGTTTCCACATCCTCTTTTTCCTTCCTTTATCTGAGGAAGGTGGGAGATAAAGGGAGATGCCACTCCCAGCCTGCTAGTCATCCCAGGGTCTGTGATGGGGGCATGCTCCAAGGATCCTGCTCAAATAGTTCTGATACTTCAACAATTCTGAATTGCTGCTGATCTTGCTACTCCAAGCACGATGAAATCTCTCCAGGATCCACTGGTTAACATAGTTAGCCTTAGAGTCTCTGTTCAGATTTTCACAGCCAACACTTGGCTGGGGTATTTGATCAATTTGTTCTGTCCTTCATCCTCTGATATGGTACCAGGTATCCTCTGTATGCTCCAGTGTACTGCCATATCCTCCATGTACAACTGGATGTGCTGCCATCTAAGCTACTGAGGAGGTCCAGCTCTGACACATGTACTACATGGTCTGACCATGGAACTTGTAATTCTCTCCACGGTTGGAGTTCTGAGTCCAGTGGTTCATTTGGGGGAGAACCCAAAGAAACCTCATCTGAGGTGATTCCAGACTTGATTCTGTGTGTGCTTGCCAATACAGGGTCCGGCACAGTCCATCGCCCACTCAGCCTACACAAGCACAGGTGGTTGCAATCGCTGCATCAGTTCTGTTTCCGGTCCTGTCTTCTATGCAAACCAATGGGTGTTGCAGCCCAACTCAGTTCTGCCCACCACACACTCAGCCCTCACATAAACCAGTCTGAGCTGCAGCCTAGTTGGAGTGACTCCCAATAACCCCCACCAGGCCAGCCCCCTGCCCTGGTTCCCATGCTTGTCAGTATGTACAACAGATTGGTTCAGTCTGTCCCACATACCATTCAGCTCTCATACATGTCAATGGGCATTAAAGCCTACTTCAACCCATCCAGCCCCACTTTCCAGTACACACTGGTGCCAGCAGGTGCCACTATCTAGCCATGCCTATCCTAGTCTGGGTTCTCGTGTTCACCAGTTGGAGTGTTAACCCAAGAGGAAAATGCCCATTGTTTCCCTGATAGGCACACGCCCAGATCTTGCACTCTCCAGTTGGTTCTGCAGTTTTGCTTAATAGAATTAGCCCCCAGTGCCAACATGTGCCTTCTGATGCTGCGGCAAAGCCGAAGCAACCCACACCCACTCTGGCTTATGCATGCACCAGTAGGTACAGTCAACCCAGCTTGGCTTTGCCCAGACCCAGCTCATGTTCAGGCCAAGAGGTGTTGTAGCCCAATCTGGTCTGCCTTGGATCCCAGCTTTCATGCTCAGCAGTGGGAGTAGTGGTCCAGAAGGGGAGCCTCATACAGTCCTTCCCTGTTCACTCCCTATCCCTGGGATCTCCCATCTGCTGGCTGAGCTCTGTGGCCCAGTCTGGCATGGCCTGCCACACGTTGGCATTTTGTCAGTGGATGCTGTAGCCTGGGCTGGCCCCATTCACTCCAACTTAAATTTCTAACACTCACAAGGAAAGCAAAGCCTTATGTAAGAAGTTGTATATCTGAATGATTCCAGACATTTGAATTAGCTTAGTTCCACGTGAATTATTGAAACAAAGAAAATAAATATATCTTAGAAAAAGAATTGTACCCTATCTAATTAAACTACAAAAACAGAAAAAGTTATGAGTGTTAAGATAATTATAGAAATAATATTTTTTCAGATATTTTTTAACAATCGATTAAAAATTGAAGCTTCCCAGTAAGCTGTAAGAAACAGCTTCTCCAACACTTATAGCTCTCTTTGCTAAAGCATTGGTACTTCTACCCTGGTGCTTTTCCCTCTCATCAACTAACTGTAGAATTCTTATTGACTGATAGCAATTCCATTTGCCTCCAGTGATTTTAAAGTTTTGTATTGGGCCGGCGCAGTAGCCTAGTGGCTAAAGTCCTCGCCTTGCACGTGCTGGGATCCCATATGGGTGCCAGTTCTAATCCCAACTGCCCTGCTTCCCATCCAGCTCCCTGCTTGTGGTCTGGAAAAGCAGTTGAGGATAGCCCAAAGCCTTGAGACCCTGCAGCACAATGGGAGACCTGGAAGAGGCTCCTGGCTTTGGATCAGCTCAGCTCCAGCTGTTGCAACTGCTTGGGGAGTTAATCAACCGATGGAAGATCTTCCTCTCTGTCTCTCCTCCTCTCTGTATATCTGACTTTCTAATAAAAATAAGAAAATCTTTTTTAAAAAGTTTTGTGTTATTTGCTTGTTTTCTGGCTTATTCTGCTCCTGTTGTCACACAGGGTATATAACGTTTCATCCAAATGAAAACTGCCACCACAGATTCAGTAAAGTCAAATACCTCTTACATATTTTGACTCGTTTTTGTTTCATGGAATAATATAGTGTGATCATTGCTTATAATGCTGATTATATGATTGTAATATAGACTCTAAATCTTGCATTTCCTGTGATATAATACTGGTTAAAAGTTATGCATTCTTAAAAATCCATTTAATGCTAACGTACAAGACAGTTCAAAAACTTTCAATTTTGTACTGAAATGCAGCTTACAAATAACAATAGATTCTAATTCCATATCCCCAGCACCATAATTACTGCCAAAATGAATAGGAATAGATTTCTTAAAATTTCTTTGTTCTTTGACATTCAATAAATTACGGATGAGTTCCAGCATATAGCCTAGTGGCTAAATGCTTGACTTGCAAGCACTGCGAACCCATATCGGTTCCGGTTCACATTCTGGTGGCTGCACTTCCCATCCACCTCCCCGTTTGTGGCCTGGGAAAGAGTAGAAGATGGCCCAAGTTCTTGGACTCTTGAACCCACAGTAGCAGCTTCTGGCTCCTGGCTTCAGACTGGCCCAGCTCTGGTCTTTGTGGCTACTTGGGAAGTGAACCAACAGATAGATCTTTTCTCTGTATCTCCTTCTCTCTGTATATCTGTCTTTGCAATAAAAATAAATAAATCCTAAATATTTAACATAAGAAAGTTGCAAGGTATGTTAATTCATTCCCGCTGTGCCAAAACATTGCATGTAATTTAGACATGAAAACTAGCTTTCTAGAAAGATGAAATAATGTTCTGTAATATTTTTATTAAATATTCTTCAATATTCTATTATTAAAATTAAATTTTCTGTAAAATATTTATTTAAATTAAGGACATTTATGTGGCTAAATTATTTGCTTAGCTGTGAGGAATTTTACTTATTATCAAAGATCTAAATGTATTCTGGTTTTGGCCTTTTGGGAACTGTAATAAAAACACCAAACTAAATAATTGTAAAGTAATTTTCCACCTTTTTGCAAGGCTACTCAAAGGAATCTGATTAGATTTAAGACCACAAAGTAAGGAAGATAAAAGATTAATCACTGAGGTGCTTCATATAATGAATGTGCAAGTAATTCTATGCTGCTTCATGAAAATGTCAGTCCTGGGAGGTTTATTGCTTTTTTCACTGAATATTGTATGGACAAACCAAATCAAAAAATCTTAGAAGGTATTGTTACTGTTGTTCACTGATGATTATCAGATACAGGTCATAAAATATGCAAGATGTAATTGAAGATACATTTCTATCTCCTCAACAATCTCAAGCCTCAATCATACTGTCAGACCTTGAACCTGTTTACAAAGTTAGGGGTTGCCAACCATGGTTCATTACTGACCTGGAAGCTAGTCATGTGAGACAAACAGAAAACAATTAAGCAAGGTTTCATGGAAGGACAAATGAAAGGAAATAAAATGAGCTATGAAATGTGTCCTGTTAAATGTCTGAAGAAGAAGAAACCTGTGAAATATCTGAAGAATTGCCTCTTTCAAACTGTAGGCCTCGTGATAAATTCTGTGACCAGCATTTTTATTTTGACTTGAGCTACATTTTTAGATCCAGTACAGCCAGTTGATTACTCAGCTGTGCTCAGTTACATTGCATACAAAACAACGTTAAAAATCAAACATTAATTTTGTCTGTCCTCCTCCAGTAAAGTGGCATCTCACCAACTATATGATTTAAGTATCTGTAGTAAACAAATACAGCTTCATAGAAGGAAGAAAATACTCCTTAACCATCATTTCCTACTCCCCTATTTGCACATCATGTATTAAGAATTAAAAAACACTCACATGGGCACATGCACACACACACACACTGCTGATTTGAATCACAAACAGATTGCTACAAGCAATATGTCATATCAGTGGCTTCAGGAAGAACTTTGAATTTCTGAAGCAAAATATAGCATCTCTTTCGAAGACCCACTACCTGCATGTTAATTTCTAGCACTTGAGGAGACTGCCAACTCCATAATACTCATCCATACAGTTGGACAATTCTCAGTGCCAGATTGCCATCTATTGTGCAGAGGGGCTAGCTGACTTTAAGAACACGGGTCATATTTTCTTTTTTTTAACTTTATTTTTAATTTTCTTTTTGTTTTCGTTATTTTTCTTTAAATTCAGTTACAAAGTTAGAGGCACCTGGGGAAATGGAGGCAGCACACTGGGCAGTTGCAGGCATTATCCAGCAGCCGGTGCTTGTCACAATACCCTCACCAGAGCCCTTCCGCCCTACCCCAATGTTTGGCTTGCAGTGACCTCGCCATCCCAAAGTAAAGACACTTTTCAAAGTCTTCAGTGTTTCTATCTGTGAGAGAAACACAGCTTTGTGAACTCATTGTTCTTTGTGATTAGGGAAGACCAATTTTGTCCCTTTCCCTCATCCTCCTTTCTGCAGTATCTGACCCACTCCAAAGCCCTGATCTGTCACTGTCTCCATGGTGTTAGTCACTGTCTCAGTCACTCTGGATCAGTTTGTAGTGATCCACAATTTCTGCGATTTGGCAAACTGAACTCTGAAAAGAGAAACACTAGAAGAGACTAAGAAAAAGAGAAAAGAAAAAAGAGACTAAGAAATAGACCAAAGGTAAAAAAAGTTGTTTATTACCACAAAAAAGGTTTACTGTCACAGAACACTAGCTGAAATTTATCTGTTCCCCTTCCTAGAATCAATGTTTTTTTTTATTTGCATTCAAAAATTCTTTTTTGCAATTGATTTAAACATCAGTAATATTCCTTCTCACTGAAGTGCTCAGCTCTCTGCAGCGCACTGCTGATAAATCTCCAAGACTAAGGTGCTTAGTAAAGATGAAACAGAAGCTCCATCTTTTGCTGAGAGCATAAAAACAGCACACTGACATTACAGTAGATAATACATTATTAATCCAGAGAAGAGCAAAATACTATTTAGTACAAAAATCAAGAACAAGTAGATAATATTATATAACTACATTTTATATGGCAAACCTGGGAAAGTTATCTCAATAAACAAGGACTATCAGATTTAAAAGTTTGTTAAACACAGCAGTTTTAAAAGGCTGGGTTGATATTTGGGTTTAGGCTGTATGGTTTCCAAATCCCAGGCCCCATCTGATTTGTCTCATTAATTCACAAAACAAGTCAAACGTGATCCTTGCTCATTGAATAGCCAACCAATTACCAAAAGCAATTCACTCTATAGGATTTGAGAAATTAGTATAAATAACAAATACTATCATCCAAGATTCCACACTTTAGTAGAACTGAATACAACAACATGAATAATAATCAGTATCTATCCATACAAAGAGAACTTTATTTTCAGTCATTAAATTCAAGAGACATTTAAAAATTATTTATATATGTGAGATATAGTATATTATGTTTCATTATCTGTATACATTTTGTTATATCTAATCAAAATATCCTTTGCAGCATTTACTATGTCTTTAAGAGTAAAAATATCCTAAATATTATCTGTTAGGTTTTTTTTTAATTGGGATAATATACAATACACCAGTTTGTTTCACCAATATAATGACCACCAGTTTTATCCATGTTGTTGCAAATAATATTTCATCCTCTTTGATTAAGTGAGTGCATATATATATATATGTACATATATATATACACATGCATGCCACATGTTCTTTATCCATTCATTGTTGCAAGAACACTTAAGCAATTTTCATTTCATATCTATCCTGACTAGTGATGGAATAAGCATTGGAGTACAGCTGTCCCTTCAAGGGATTCATTTTCTTTGGATAAATTCCCACAAGTAGGATTGTCGAATCCTTGTGGATATACTAATTTACATCCCCACCCACAAAGGGATTCTTTGCATCCACATTTCTGCCAATGTTTGTTCTCTTTTGCCTTTTTGACAACCAATCTTACTAAAGCAGTTTGATAACTAATGGCTATGATTTGTATTTACCTGACCATTGCTGATATTAGCATTTTATCTTGTTCTTACTGGCAACATATGCATCTTCCTTTGAAAATTTGATTTTCTAGCATTCTGTTGAGGATTTTTGCACCTATATTTATCAGCATGGTTGATCTGTCCTTTTGTCTTTAATGCATATTTGTGTGGTTTTGATTTCAAGACTATCTGGGTTCTCAGAACGAATTTGCAATAGTTATATCCCTTTTTTGAAATAATTTAAAAAGCATTGGTCCTAAACCATTTTTTAAAATTTGGTAAAATTCAGCAGTGAAGCAATATGGTGTGGGGATTATTTCTGACGGGAGTTTCAAACTTATTATTATTATTTTATAATCATTGCCTCATTCTCACTACTCATTATTAGCTCACTTAGTTACAATATTTCCTTTTGAATCATCTTGGTTAGACATTTATTGTTGAAGAACCTGTCTGTTTCATGCACATGGTCATATTTGTTTCCATGTAATTGGGCATATTAATCTCTTAAAAAATTCTTTGTAGTTCTGTGATGTCAGTTATAATGTCTCCATTTTCATTTCTGCTCTGTGGTTAGAACTGGTGAGTGTGTGTGTGTGTGTGTGTGTGTGTGTGTGTGTGTGTGTGTGTGTGTTTCTTTGCTAGTCTAGTTAACAGTTTATCATTTTTGTTTAACTTTTCAAAAACCCAGCTTTTTGTTTCATTGATTATATTGGTACTGGCTTTTAGTGTCAGGGTCATTTATTTGTGCTCTGAGTTTTATTATATCTTTCCTTCTAACAATGTACTTGATTCATTCTTTCAAATGGTTTTCTGTCTTTTCACAAAACTCAGTGTAGAAATGAATTGGCATTATATTAATCAACCCAATTAAATAATATTTATTGTATTTATAAGTCATTAGTCCTAAATCACAAATGTCCATCAATTACTGAAAAATCTATCACATCTATTAATGAAAGATCCAACTTTAATGCATTAAGAGCAATATCCCAAGTTATAAAAGCAGTAATTCCTTATAGAAATAATTGATAAATTAAAATAAGACAGGGAAATGACTTTTCTGGAAAATATCCAATAACCAATGATTTCAGAAGACAAGGATCCAAGAAAGTTATTAATATTACATTAATATTCAGTTAGTAAGTCACTATTCAGTTAAATATTTACTGTGGATAAGTCAGAAAACAAAATATCATCTCATTAACCAGAGAGGGATTTATGTCAATAAACTTGAAATACATTCAAGAGGATGGGACATGGCAATACAGTCTCCTCTCATAAGAATAGAAAATGGTTCTTTGTCCAAGAGACAATCTAATCACAATGCACATCTTAAAGGATCTGAAAAGACAAGAGTAGACAAGTGTTCTGGGGAAGAAATTTCAGTGTTTTGAACGTTAATTATAGAGAAAAAGAGAGAAGCAAACAGGAGTGTTTTTGACATTGTGAGTTGCAGGAGTGCAATGACATGCCTGGCATAGTCTGCATAGGAAGAACTTATGAGAACACTTTATACTGGTTTCCTGAAGACTAAATAACATCTCTAAAACTATGTCCCATCCAGGAGAATACCCTACCTCCACCACTCAGCACAACTGAGTTTAATGCAAGCAGTCAACCCAACATGCGCCTGCCTATATGCATATCAGATATGCGTACACAAATGTGGCGGGGGGGGGTGGTTTGCTGGGATACAATTCCACTGCAATAGGGAATAAACTGATCAAATGTAAGTTCTATAACCTATCTTTTTAAGAATTATTCAGAAGGTAACTTTTTCAAGTTTGCATATGGAAATGAGAATTTCCAAGTACGGCTTGCAAATCCTCCCTGGCAATAAAGAATATTTTAGTACTCTAAACCATAGTTTACTACAGAGACTCCATTTTGATTATTGACCATAAACACACATATCTTTATCACACATTACTTATATAACTAGAAAATGAGCTAACTCAGAAAATTTGGCTAAATACCCTTTGTGAAATGCTCTATATATGGTGACTTGATGTATTTTTGTTACAACTGATTGACAAAGGTGTTAAAGAGTAGAATTTCCTAGCGTTGGACACCTCATTCCCAGTGATATATTAAGTTAAACATAAATATAATCAATGTGTAGATGGATTAATTAATCAAATTATACTTCAAAAAGGCAATATCATCACCTTTAAAAAGCTAATACTGATTAATAATCTAAGTGTATAAATCTATTTGTAATTTGTCTTTTGACAAGTTCGAAGGCATTTTAATTACAAGCCACAATTACACCAATCCATTTTGGAGAACTAAAGGATTAAAAGGAGAAAATAATGTCGCTTTCCCATCATAAAGATAATAAATTAGCAGTGCTAGGACATGGACCCCCCTCAAATCTATCCTGATTAATTATTTTCCTTCTAGTGCTATAGATACTGAATATTTTTATTTGTAACTATATTCTGGGATCTTATCTAGTCAGACAGTAAATATAAAAAGGTGAAGCGTTTCTGGCTCTCTAGCAAATATGATACAGATCCACCTGAAAGTTTTCACTGTGTACTTTCTCAGCTGAAAGAACTTATTCTAGGCATTGTTCTCAGCATGAAAAAAATGACAATAGGCCTTCAAAATATCCCTCAAGAGAGAAACCTCCAGAAGGTCTCAAGGGAACAATATCTTCCTACATATGTATAAAAGACCTCTTTTGATGCTGAATAGAAAAGAAAAAGAAACAGGAGCTATTTGGGGGGGAAAAGAGAAAGGAAAGTATGAACAGAAAAATGGTTATGAGGAATTTGGAATATTGTAGAAATAGATGTTGAGGTATTAAGCTATGATAGTGGCTTCAAAGATGTTAAAAGGCATTCATAAGCTCATGTATTTGAGGCTAGAGCTTGTGAGATGTGTCTTGCTCTAGCCTCCCTCTCTCCTGGTTCAATCTTCATTTCAGCAATGGGGATTGCTTCTGAGATCACTGAGAAAAGTCAGAGAAGAATGTCTACATTGTGCCTACAGCCACATTTACTAGGCTATCTAATCCCACCCTTGATTCTGCCTTCTTTCCTGTAAGCTTGATTAAATCTTAATATTACTAAGATATTTGGATGAATGAAAGAATAAAGTATAAAAATCGCGAGAGAGCACTGAATAGGTAAGTTTGAATTAAGGAGAAGGAAATATCACAAGAATTTTGTCTTGTGTGTATTAAGTCTGAAGTGGCCTACAGTCAACCAAATCGGAATAGCAAAGGAACAGTCAGACACATAACTTAGAAGTTCAGGAAAATAATTATGAGCTGGTGTACAAGGTTACAAATGACAAAGTGCATATTGTTTTTAAGGACACAGATTTTTAAGTAGTTAAACTATAGGTAAGCACAAAGAAGAAAACACCTGAGCTGATGATAAATCATTATTACCAAGTACAAGATTTTGAACACCATACAGTGCATTAACCCACACTGGGATGGTTATAACGTCATTAGGCAGTATAATTGGACAGGACTATCATTATACATTTTGTTCATCGCTGATTAAACTGCTCATCTTTATGTGACTCATGATTTTATATTTTAAATAAGGAAAGAGAGAGAGGGGAGGGAGGGAAGGAAGGAGAGATGAAGGAGGAAGGAAGGAAGGAAGGAAGAAAGGAAGGAAAGAAGGAAGGAAGGCAAGAAGACTTGAGGAGAGTGCTTAGATATACATTCTAAAGGGACATGTTCAAAGGATAAATAAAAAATGCATCATTATGGATGCGCAATGTGGAACAAATAAAAGGTGCAAAATAGTTGCCTAGGAGAGTGACACAAAGAAAGGAGTAGGTGACTGTCATGGTTGGCACCAAGGGTCATTTTGAGATTAGTGATATTGAATTCAAACTTATGTGAGTAGGGGCATTTGAGTTTGAATCTCCAACTTCTAAAATGATATAGATTGCCATGATTTGAATTCAGACAGTGGTTAAGTATATCTTGAGTGCCCAACTTCATTCTGTACACAAAGGTGCCAGTTCTTTTTTAACTCTGATTAATATAAATGCATTCCTTTTCATACCATACCCATAATTTCTCTTCTGAATTTCTTTTAAGTTTTGATACTTAAAAAATTACTGTAAGGAAAAGTTTCATTCATTCATAAGTACAATTCTAAGAAGATAACCATATTTCCACTCTCCTCTTCCTTCCTCTCTATTTCTTCTTTTAAAAAAATTTTTTAAAGTATAACTTCAGTAAACTCTGCAATCCTAGGTTTAATGTACCAGTAACCATGTATTAAAAAAGAGATATAGAGAAAGGCCATAGTTCCACAGATGTAAAAACAAGCGTTAAATACAATAATCAAATCACCAATTATTTCACTCCCTCCCACATTTTTGTGTTCATATATTAGTTACCACATACTGGATAAAGCATTTTTATGGGGCAGAACACTATTCAGCCTTAGAAATGAAGACTTCCGTCTTTTTCAAAAAAGGATGCAAACAGAAAGCATTGTGCTTATTGAAATAATCCAGTATGCAAAAGACAAACATGTTTTCTACTTAGAATTTCAGACAAAAACATTTCATAACCTCCTGGCCTTTCCCAATAGATTTCTTCCATCTGCTCATTCACCAGCACCATCACTACCCCCAAATCAACACAACCTCTGGAGCTGGTCTGATCTGAAGCCAGTCAGGAGTTTATCCCAATGATCCCAAGGGTGCAGGGGCCCAACCACTTAGGCCATCTTCCACTGGCTTTCCCTAGCATATTAGCAGGGAGCTCAAACAGAAACAGCAGCAGGGACTCAAACCAGTGCCCGTATGAGTTGTGGTGGCCACTGGTGGATGCTTTACATATTCTGCTATGGCTCAAGTCCTGTATGTGTTACACATCCATGTTCACTCTTCAATGGACACATACTTAGGTTGGGTTGGTACTACTTAGTTATTACGAATACAGCTTCAGTAAACACAGAAATGTGAATGCCTGTTGGACATGCTGATTTTATTTCTTTGGGTATGTAAACACTAATGTAATTGATATTGCATGGTTTTATTACATTTTGGGTTTTTTTGATGAATCTCCATAATGTTTTCCACAAAGCATATCCTTTACCAATAATGAGCAAGAGTTAACATCTTTCTACATCCTCAGCACTTTTCTGATATTTAACCTTTTTTAAAAATGCTTATCTTCACTTTATTTGAAAGAGACAGAAATGTTAAAGCAAAGTTACACATTTCATCTGATGATTTTATTCACAAAATGTCCACAACAGCTGAACCGTGCCCAAGCAGATGGCAGGAGACCCGGAATCAACCTAGGTCTCCCACATGGGTGGCAAGATCCTTAGTGCCTGGGCCATGATCTGCTGTGCGTTAGCAGGAAACTAAATCCCAAGTGGAGGTGCCAGGATTCAAACCAGGCACTGCCACATGGACTCCGGATGGTGTACCATTGGACAGCTTATTTGCTGTGCCAGACATTCGTGCTGTGCCAGACATTCATGCTCTGACTTCGTCAGAAGTCTCTCTCTGTTAGGTTCTCCAGACTTCATCTTCAAATGGTTGTTCCTTGATCTACTGTTCCCAGATTGGCAGGATCAATATTATCAAAATGACCATATTACCCAAAGTAATATACAGATTTAACACAATCCCAATCAAAATCCCAATAATATTCTTCTCAGAAATAGAGAAGATGATACAAAAGTTCATCTGGAAACACAAGAGACCACAAATAGCCAAAGCAATCCTGAAAAATAAAAATCAAGCTGGAGGAATCACAATTCCAGAAGTCAGACATACTACAGAGCAGTGGTCATCAGAACAGTCTGGTACTGGTACAGAAACGGAGAAGAAGATCAATGGAACAGAATAGAAACACCAGAAGGGAGCCCACACATGTACAGTCAACTAATCTTTGACAAGAAACCTGAAAATAATCCAGGGAAAAAGCCTGGTCTATTAAACAAATGCTGTTGGGACAACTGGATAGCAGCTTGCAGAATAAAAAAGCAAGACCCACACCTGTCACAGTATACAAAAATCAGCTTTAAATGGTTCAAGGACCTAAATCTACACCCAGAAGCCACCAAACTATTAAAGAAAAACATAGGAAGCACTCTCCAAGAAATAGGAACAGGGAAAGACTTCTTCGAAAAGATGCCAAAAGCACAGGTAGTCCAAGTTTAAATGAACAAATGGGACTACATCAAACTAAAAATATTCTGTATAGCAAAGAAAACAATTAACAAAGTGAAGAAACAAGCAGTGAAGTGAAGAAAATGTTCACACGCTACACTAGTGGTAGTGGACTAATATTCAGGATTTACAAAGAGCTTCAGAAGCCCAGGGACAGTGAAAAAAATTTTTTTTGAAGAAATGAATATGCAACAAAAACAGTATTAAAACGAATTTATAATATCTCCCCTCCTTTGTTCCTTGTGTCTAGCAGTAAAACAGTCTATTAAGTTTAGTTTTGGCTCCAACTTTCTGCTCTATGTAGGTCATGACACTGTTGACATAGGCAATGGTAGAAAATTCAATATTCTGTTGTCTAGGAACATTTACAAGTTTCATTTAGGAGTCTACTTTTATTTAGTTGTAGAGATGTATTCTGTCCGTTTTCTTCTGTCCTGGTACTTTGTGTCCTTGCTCTGTAACAGGGACTTAAAATACAAGCCACTGTATTGCAGGCCCTCACGGAGCAAATGACAGGCCAGCTCGGACAGCTGTGACCTAAGTTATGGTTGTTGGGGCTTACTTTTCGCAAATTTTGAGTCTGTATTACTTACTTGATTTTTACATTGCAAATAGAACAATCGTCCTTTCATCTTCACTGGCACTGCATACCATACTTTTACGTTCTTTATTAACTAACTGTATTTGCCCTCAACTGGTAATGTTAAGTGTGAATATGGATCTCAAATGAATTTTAACCCTTCAGCAAACCTTACCAACACAGTTTACTGTCTGCTTCCATTTGTCAAGGACCCAGATAAAAAAATATTCAGGACTTTCAAAAGCTGGCTTTACTATACTACAGAATTTTTTCAAACTTGACTAACCTTTTATTAGTCCTTCTTCCATCCTGTGTGATGGTTGTTATTCATTCTGAAGCAGAACTTGGAGGTTTCTAACATGGATAAGTTGCAAAATAATAAATACTTCTTGTTTTAATGTGGTAAGTTTTGGAGTAATTTGTTGTGTTATATAGATAACTATTGGAGTATAGCTAGCATGTAAAATGTTATCAGGTATGTTCATAATTCATTCTTAATGCACTTTATAATTACACCTAAATTAGTATCTGTATATTTTTTTAATTGCTGTTTTAGTTGATAGAAAACTCCATGAAAGAAGAAACTCTAGACAATTTTCTTGTAATTGAGTCCTTTTTCCTTCTTATGAAGATGAGCCTATGAAGCATGGATGCTAAATAAATATTTCTTAACTATATTAATATGTCAGAGTTAAAGTATATCCTAACACTACAGAAAGAGCGCATGAAACATTCTGGTTACTTAATGAATACAATTTAAATGATTGATCTATTCATTATGCAAAAATAGAAAAAATAGATGCTGTTATGGCAGAATGATTAAAGCTACTCTTCTAATAGAGCCTTCTGGCATGAGATAAAGCACTACATCCCCATTAATGTCTGAAAAATAATACTCTCAGTAACAAATAGTATCCCCAGAATTAATCCAGAGATTTGGAAAAGTTTTACATTTAGGATAACAAAAACATTTAGAGTAAGTGATTGTCATAAAGAATTGTAGTGTATCCTAAACACCCGATTTGTACTTTAAAAAAAAAAAAACTCCATTAAACACATCAGTTAATTAAAAAGATCATATAACACTTTTTCAGGACTTATTAATTTCATACCAGCCATGAACCTTCCACATACCATGTGGAACCTTCTATTTAAAGTGATATTTCAGAGAAGTTGGTCTTTCAACATTGTGCCAAATGCATTCACTTTTTTTATGTAGTGCAATGCTTTCCACTGCATTTGAATATTGAAAATGGAAATTCAGTTTTACCAGACATTCATGTTGTACATGTCAAAAGTCTCTCTGTTAGGTTCTCCAGACTTAGTCTTGAAATGGTTGTTTACTTATCAACTTTTCTTTCTTACTTCCGATTATCTAAGAGTGTAACAAAATAAAACTTCCTTCCAATGTTTTTTTTTTCTCTTTTGTCTTGATACCATTCTCCTGATTATCTTGTAACATTACATTCTGCTGAAGGCTTAGAAATTCTGTCCTTGGGGTCACATTGAGGCATAAGGTGCTGGCATTCCATGTGTGTGCCTTTCCAGGTGGGTGCTGTTTCATATCCTGGCTGCTCCACTTCTGATTCAGCTCCCTGCTTATGGCCAGGGAAGGTGGTGGAGGATGGTCCAACAATTTGGGACACTGCCTGGCTCCTCGTCTATGGCTCCTGACTGTCTTAGCTCTAATGTTTTTGGACATTTTGAGTGTGAATCAGCAGACAAAAGATTTTTCCTTGTCTCTCCTTTCTGTAACTGCCTTTCAAATAAAAATATAACAAAAGTTTAAGACAAATTTGTCCTCATTTTGAAGTTTCATCCTATTACATTTAATTGCCTATCCTTCATTTTCCCCAAAGATGTTCCATAAGGAGCACAGAACATCGAAGACTGAAACATTGTTCTATGTCCTAAATCTGCCTGTGTGCCAGTGCTTTCTACATAATAATTGTTATCAATCCACACCATGAGGGTGATCCTAATCATCTTTCTCACATCTTTTATGTTCAATCATTTCAGTAATAACTGACTCTACTTCCATTTAACATGCCAACCCTTGCCTAACTTTCTTACTTTTGATTTCTAATCTTGATCATTTTTTTCCGAAATTTTTTTCTGAATTTTTCCCATATCACACCTCTTTTCCATAATCTCCCCAAAGACTGTCACCTCCTCTCCAACAAATATCTAGCTCATCCATTCACATAAAGAAAGTTCAAAGTCTACTATAAATAGTTAAAATGTTTACATTATCAGATAAAATTATTCAGGTAGGTAGGACACACACACACACACTATTCACATTAAAAAGATACAATTAAGAACTTAAGTAGATATTGTTGAATTCCAGTTGTTATACAGAGATTTATGATGAAATATCAATTGATACCAAAGAATGTAGAATAAGTAAGACACCTGGAACAAGGGAGAGAAGTGTAAAGTGAGATAAAATAAGTAAAATAGACATGATTAAAGAATACACATCTTCAAACCAAGGAAAATTACAGTGGTTAGACTTGTCTTCTTGCCTAGATTCATAAAAAGTCCTGGGAGATACATGAAAAAGCAACGTCAAGACTTTGGACAATAGATAAATCACAGACACAGATAATAGAGGTATGATGATCCATGTGAGATGATGAGAACCAGGCAAGAGGAGTCAATAAGGACACATTGAGTCAATAAGGAGTCAATAAGGTCTGCATTGAGACCATGTCTGGGTTGCAGTGCAGGCCAAAGGTACTTCTCAGAGACTATGAGCTGCACAGACAGAATTGAGAAGGAAAGGAAATTCAGCCAGAATTTGTAAGACAAGATGTTGATAGGAGACAGAATGCCCTCAAGTATTCCACTGATATTGGTCATCACAAGGCCATAAAGAAATCACCAAAACCGGAGTAAAACAACCATCAAAAGCATCAGACAATTCGGTGGCTGAAACTGCAAAAGCTGAAAGCCACAGCAGCTCTCACCAGCCAGAAGGAAGACCCTGTAAGTTATGGGTCTTAGGTAGGACATTCAGAAAAGTACCTCAGGTTTTATGTCAACGGTTCTCAGAAGTGACTTTGACCTTCACAGGACATTTAGAAACGTCTAGGCATTTTTATTTTCAAACCAGAGGTGGAGGAGCCTGCTTGTATCAGGCAGAGGCCAGGTACCCTGATGACCATCCTGCATGTGCAGGACAGTGCCTGACAAGTAAAAACTTTCCAGCCACAAGGTCAGAAATGCTGGAGTTTAATAACCCTGTTCTAGAACAAGAACTCAGGTTCCACTCAACATCTTAAATGAGATACAAAAAGATAAAATCCTTGAAATAACTAAGTCTCAGAACAAAGTTCAAAATACTATACTAGTCCAAAAATACTCAGAACTCACAAGTTAATATTTACAACCTCTGTTTCTCAGGTAAAAATTGCAACACATGCAAAAATAGGAAGAAACATTGACTGAAATAAAAAGAAAAATAAACACCAAAAATCTTGCAAAGATGTCATATTTAGAATTAGAACTTGCAAATTAGTACAAAATCTCTTGTTCAGAAAGTTAGAGATGGAATATTTTAAAACACACAAACCATACTTACAGAAATTAAGACCATATTAGTTGAGTTAAAAACCATTGTTGGCATTAACAGAAGATGAGGAATGACAACAAAAAAGTTAGTAAATTCCAATGTATATCAATAGAACTTTATCAAAAGAAGAAACAGAGGTATGGTGCGGTGGCATAACTCATTAATCCTGTACCCACCATACCAAACATAGTATATGTGTTCTGAATCATGTCTCAGTTACTTTACTTCTGATCAGGCTCTGTGTTTTTGACCTAGGAAAACACCAGAAAGTGGCCCAAGTCCTTGGGCCCCACCACCCATGCAGGAAACTCGGAAGAAAGTCCTTGCTCCCAGCTTTGGATCAGCTCAGCTCTAGTCACTGTGGTCATTTGGGGAGTGAAGAAGCAAATGAAAGACCTTGCTCCTTCTCTTTCGTTTTCTCTCTGTAAAATTTGCCTTTCAAATAAAAAAAAAGACAGAAAAAAATTGTAAAGAAATAGTATTCATGATTCTATATATAAAAAATTAGAGTCAAGAATAGTTGACATATTAACACTGAAATATCTAGTGAATATATATATTTTTAAGCCCTAAAAGAGAGAAAATGGGGGCAGAGGCAGAAAAATATTTGTTAGTGTCAAAATTTAGTATTTATTATTTAATGGAGAAGAGACAAGTACTTATTTAGCAACTGTCTAGATATATTAAAATATCTAAAGTCAGACCAAGAATTTCATGTCCAATAAACATTTTTAAAGCTATATTTGTGGCTCAGCACGATAACCTGGTAGCTAAAGCCTCACTTACGCCTGTCTGGATCCCATATGGGAGCTGGCCTATGACCTGGCTGCACCATTTCTCTTCCAACTCCCAACTCGTAGCCTGGGAAAGCAGTAGAGGATGGCCTAAACCCTTGGGACTCAGCAAAAGAGACCTGGAAGAATCTCCTGGCTCCTGGCTTCAGATTGGTTCAACTGCAGCCATTGCAGCCACTAGTGGAGTCAACCAGTGGATGGTAGATCATCCTCTCTGTATCTCTTCTCTGTATATCTGTCTTTCCAATAAAATTAATAAGTAAATCTTAAAAAAACTATATTTGCTCTAAGTGGAGTAGCATGCTAATCTTTTCCCTGTGGAACCAGCAATCCGTGAGGGTGCTGGTTCATGCCCTAGCTGCTCCACTTCTGATCCAGTTCCATGCTTCTGGCCTGGGGAAGCAGCAGAGGACAGCTCATGGCCATGGGCAGCAGCACACACTGGAAGATGTGCAAGAATCTCCTGATTCCAAGCTTCATACTGGCTCAGCTCTGGCTGTAGCAGCCATTTGGGAGAATGAACTAGCAGATGGAAAACTTTTCATCCCTCTCTGTGTAATTCTTTCTCTCTCTGGGTCTTCCTCTTGTTCTGTTCCTCTCTCTATATATATTTCTCTCCCCGCCCTGTAATTCTTCCAAGTAAAATGAGTAAAATCATTTAAAAAATCACAATGAAATACATCCTATTTAGAGCTATTGTCTAAAATCTAAGATAGAGAAGAAGTCTCAAAAGCATCCGGATGGCTGGGGATTGTGTGTGTGAAAGGTATGCCCTGTCCATGGAGTAAAGATAGGAATTTCTCATCTGAAAATATGCCAATACAATGCATATGTATATATGTGTATACATATGTCTATATTTTATATATATGCATATATAACATAATTTATAATATATATGCTAAGAGAAAATATGCCAATATAATAAAATTTGTGATCTCTTGAATACATAAAATCTACTCATTTAGAAATCTTTAGCCAGAAAATCTATCTTTTATAATTATGAAGTAAAGATGGCTTAAGACAAACAACAGTTTGAAAAAATTGTGAGCAGCAGACCCATAGAGAATAGAAATTAGAAACAGAGGCAAAGGGAAAATGAGACAAGTCAAAATAAGATCTGTAGTTACAAGGAACAATAGAAGTGATTAATTACATGGCTAAGAATATTTTACATTATTTAGATACCATTAAATACATCTGACACAATGAAAAATAATAACAATGCATAGCTTGAATTATAACACAAAAAAATATGAGTTATTACCAAAAAACACAACTGCTAAGAGAAAAATGAAAAGCTTTTTTTTAAGTTTCTTAAAATGTATTCCATTGTCATTTGAGGGCGGGTTGCAAGAAGTTAAACAGGTGCAGTATAAATGTTCCAACCAACGTAGCAGACGAAGCATGCTGTTCTTTCAAATGCATATAAAATATTTACCAAGACAGACTGTATTTTAGACTACAATAGAAATCTCAATTAATGCACAAGGAACAGTTATGTAATGTATATTTCTAATCATATTGGAATACATTTTTAAAATAAATAATGAAAATATCTATATAAAGAGACTTTCACACCCTGCTTTCCACAGTGGACAGTGATTCTGGGCAAAAACCTAACCAAGTAAAAATCAGAATTTAGGCTATATCCTAAACCAAATGAATGTAACAGACATTTACAGGGTGTTTTAAAGGTCTTAAAAGATTCATACTTTGTTTTAGAACATGGAACAACCCCTAAGATAGATCCTGAGTAAGACCACAATACACATTTCAACATATTTTTTAAAAAATACTTAGATTTATTGTGTAATCAAAGGAATAAAATTAAAAATCAACAACTAAAGAGACTTCAGGAATTATCCATTTTATGGAAATGGCACAACATGGAACTCACAAAGCGATCAATGAGTCATTCAAGTACATTACTTTCATATTTTTGTATTAACCCGTTGGCTAGATGAATAACTTGCAAATTATTTCTCATACTGGTAGTTTGTCTCTTGATGGTTTTATTTTCTTTACTATGAAGAATGTCTTGGTTTTGCATAATTTCATTTGTTTTGTTTCCTGTGCTTTTGGGGTCTGATCAAAAAAACATTGCTTACTCCGATGACTTACGGTGTCATCTTGATGCTGCTGTCTAGCATTCTCAGATCTTACATTTAGATATTCTTATTTATTTTGATTTGCTTTTTGCATAGGGTGAGAACAGAGAATCTAAGCTAAATTTTTTTTTGTATATGAATGTCCATTTTTTCCAGCACCATTTATTGAAAATGGTCCTTTCTCCAGCATGTGCTTCTGCCAACTTTGTAGAAAAGCAGTTAGTTGTAGATTTTTGGGTTGAAAATGGGATTTCTATATTCATCAGCCAAGTGTCTTTTTTTATGCCTGGCTCATGATATTATGAGTCATTATAGCTCAGTAGTACATCTTGAAATCCTGATAGCTGGTTTTAGTCTGGCCCAGTTCTGGCTACAGTGATCATTTGGAGAATGTATGGAAGATCTCTTTTGCTCCATTTCTCCCTTTCCTCTCTCTGTGTCAATCTAACCTTCAATTAAAGAAATAAATATTTAAGAGAGAGCAGGGAATAGAACTAACTTGATCAGTATAGTATATGCATATTTCAAAATATTGTACTGTTTCTGCTTAAAAATTTAAAGTGTCACATGTTAATTAAAAATTTACAATTTGTAAGCACTGGTTAGCAACAGCTAGGGACCTGATCATCCCACATCCAAGTACCTAGGATTGAGTCCTGCCTCCAGTTGCATTCTAGTTCCCTAATAATGAACATCCCAGAAGGGAGAGGACAAACCAAGTGCTTGAGTCCTTGCTACCAATGTGGGAGACTCATATGGGGTTCCCAGTTCCTGGCCTCAACCTGACCTTGCCCTGGCTGTTGGTGCCATTTGTGGAGTGAGTCAGCAGGTAGATCTCTCCCACTCTTTGCCTTGCACATAAATCAATCAATCAAAAAAACTGGAAAAATTTAGAATCAAAATCAACATCAGCAGAAGTAAGGAATACAGAGAAATTAATGCAGAAATCAATGAAACAAAGAACAGAAATGATTTATCATAATGGAACAAATGTAAATCTTTGAGAATGTCACTTTATTCATTATCAGAGAGAACATTTTAGGAAGAGCTAAACAAGGAAAACAGGAAGCATAAAGAATTTTCTGTGAAAATGAACCCTTCTTTCCCATTTTTCTCCCCTCTTTCCACTTTAATGTCTGAGGATGGTAAATGCACAGTCTCCGAGTGTGGAAGAATCAGAAAGGAGGGGTCTATTTTTGCTTTGCTTTGCTCTGTGTTCATTTTTCCTGTTGCATAAGTGTCTTATCAACATTAATTTTAGCCTGCAAAGATGTTTTGCATAACACAGAATTATAATCTAGTGTTTAAAATAGTTACAAACCACAGTTTCAAATACATTAGGAAGATGAATCATTTCCTTAACATGAACCACCATGTTATTTGAAATGATTGCTTATGAGGCAGAAGTGATACATAATTAAAGCATCATGTGACATACAAGAAAAGAAATCAGGGAAATTGAAACAATAAATGCTTGTTTTGCTCATGGAAAACAGGAAAACACTGCAGCTCCCCTCCATCGTGAAATAAAAGGGTCTTCACTCATGTAATAATGTATTCCAATAACAAGTAGAAATATTTCACCATCAGAAAGGCAAAAATGAATGAAGTCAATTGACATCACTTTGAATTACAAATCCTCTAAAATCTTAAAACTATGTGTACATCATTAATGTGTTTTTAATTTGAGCTTTACTCTCTCTCTCTCTCTCTCGTGTGTGTGTGTGTGTCACATGCACTATACCAAACACAGCTACACCATACTGCTATGACCATTAATTTAACATAATGGACAGCATCATGGTCCCTCTAGGCTAAGGACATAATCATCACGAAGTACTAGCCCTTCCAGCTTACTAAAGCTTTCTTAAAGAAAAACCATTTCCATTAAAATTCAGATGAACTATGCAAAGAAGGAATATAGTGCTTCTTATTCAGAGTTATCTCAAAAACTAAACTGTGCAATTTTAAATGGCTATAGGGTTCCTCCATGGTTGTGCTTCTCCAATCATTATAGCACTTAATCAAAGTCCTGGGCCCACAATGTCTACTGAACAATGACTGGAAGAAATGCTATTGTAGATAAAGACTTGGATGATAAAAATAGAAAGTAAAAAGTCATAAGCAACCTATTACAAAGTTCAGATCAGTAAGTATTTTTTTCCCATAATCCTTGTGCTTGCTGCCAGCCTGGAGTTCAAATAATTTTCTTCCAGCCTCATCTTTCTGTCATCTTTCACAAGGTGTCTCCATTCCAGATATTCTTCACTTCTAATGAAAATCTTCACAACTAGCTTTAGAGCTTATAATCTAGGGAACAAACTAATGCAGGATGGTGTTATCAGAGAGTGAAGCCTTGGGGCACACGTAAATAACACTGATGCAATCATGATTCCTTTGAAGAGCTATAGTATCGTAGCAACATGGGGAAAATCAGATGGGGGTTGGAATTGGGGGGATGGGGAAATCACAGTCTCTATGAAATTGTGCCATAAAATTCAAAACTTCAAAATAAAAACTCAAAACAAAGAAAAGAGAGAGAGTGAAGGTATTGCTTAAATTTCAGAGCCACTCTCAAGGAAGCGGCATCCCTGAATCTGACAGGAGCCTGTAACACTTTGCAAGTAGCTACTAATGATTATTGAACAGCACAAGAGTACAACCCTCAAATTGTGGCAAATTCCATTTTGTCATAACAAAAACAGGATTTGAAAATTGTTCTGGCACATAAGAGTTATTTTTTTAAGAGTAAAAGCTTATGCTAGGTGAATACATTTTCAGTTTTCGGGGCATAGTGATACTTCCTAACCTACCCATCCTTTCACATTCCTCAACCACATTCCTCCTCCTCTATTTTTTTTTGAAAAAAGAATTTTATCATAATGTACTTTCAGTTCACTCCGCAAAGTGTTAACACTTTATTAGGTAAAGAGTTCAACAAATAACAAGCAGAAATAAAAACAATGTTCCACAAGAGTGTAGACAATGCTTGTAATCAATAGCCAAATTTCAGTATGAGAATTTTGCTCACAGATGACATTTTTATCCTTTTTGTATTAGCTAACAAAGATCAGGGGAAACGTGACGTTTGTCTTTTGAGCACTGGCTTATTTCAATAAGCCTAATGATTCCCAGTTGCATTCACTTTGTTGCAGAACATAGGATTTCATTGTTTCTGGCTAAATACTAGACCACAGGGTCTGTATTCTAGTTTGATTATCCAATCATCAGTTGGTGGACTTATGGGTGGATTCCCTATCTTAGCTACTATGAATTGAGCTTCTATAAGCATGAGAACACAGATACCTCCAACAAATATTGAGTTTTTAAATATTCAGTGACTCAAAAGAGTCATAAAAAGCTACAAGTCTCTTGTCTCCTAGAGTAACACACTGTCAATCTATTGTTGACAGAAAATTTAATGGGAACCATTTATTTATTCATTCATTTATATCAGCGTAAAAAGAACAGATTTCATGTATGTCATAAGTAGAATTCTCAGAAGATTATCATATGTCCCTCTGTCTCTCCAAGAGATTATCTGTTCACATATCTTGGGAGATAGTTATTGCATATTTCCAATGTTTGTTTGTGGATTGCCATTATAATGTGCACTTAAATAATAACATCACCAAATAAAACTCAGGCAGAGAGGCAAGGGTGAAAAATGTCTTGGGCTGTTTCATCAGAATTCAAGTTACCTTCCAGTTATACAAAATATAAATCTCCCTCTCTGGAACAGACTACTTAACCAACTGTTTGAGTAACTGCCTTTGTTCCTGCTGGTTCCATGAGTAAATAGCACCAGCCCACACCTGTGTGCACTTGATCTTTTCTAAAATATTTATGTTCCATTATGTGGACGTATTATCATTAGATGATGTCTGGTACCATGACTCACACTTTCATGGGGAACTTGTAGCAAAAAGGTTCCTAAGCAATTATTAAAAATGAAAAACATTGCATTTCATTTAAATATCATTCTGACATGCGAGTTATTTTTTCTGTGTCCAGAGTTATTGATGTAATACCCAAGTGAAGTAAAACTAAGGGCACTTACAAAATGTTTATAAGCATTTTCATAATATTAAAAACTTCTCTATGAAGAAATCAAATTTCCAGGGCATGCATTTAGTGCAGCAGTTAAGACTTCACTTGGGATACCTATATACCATATTTGAGTGTCCTAATTTAAGAGCTGAGTTTGTTCTCATTCTAGTTTCCTGCTGATGCAAGTCTTGGGAGACAACAGGTGATGGATGAAACACTTAAGTTCCTGTCACCCCAGACTGGAGACCCAGATAGAGTTTCTGGTCTCCAGCTTCAACCTGGCTTAGCGAAAATTGTTTCCTCTGTGTGTGTGTATGTCTCTCACTCACTCACTCTTGTGTTCTTTGTCTTTCCCTCTGTTCCTTCCTCCTTCCATTCCTCCCTTCCTTCCTCACACACACACAACACACAAACACAGTGTGTTTTTCTCTGTGGGTATGTGTTCCTTTGTCTTTTTTCTGTTTGTTTAGCTATCTTCCAGATAAACCAAATACCACATTGCATGAGGCTTAAACATGTTCCTTCTCTATTCATCTCAGAGAAATGATGACATGTTACTGACAAGATTCAAAAGATGGACATTCCAAGATTCCCTGTGGGAATATCTAGGTTCAAGAATATGCTGAGCTATGATGCCAAAAATATGTTACTTTCGACAGCCAAGGAGACTTAGCTGATGTAACTAAGATTACTAATCAGATGTTCTTCAAATGGGGAGCTTATCTGAGTGTCCTTCATGTAACTGCATGAATCCTTTAAAGTGAAAGGATTATTTCTGGCTGTAAGCATAAAAGGAAATTGGAGAGAGACCCAATGGAAAAAATACATTGGCGCTGCAATTGCTGCTGCTCTCTATGGTACTTTCCCATGCTGGGATAGAAGTTCACACACTACAATTGAATCACTTCAATTTTACTGTAGACATTTTTTCAGAAAAAATAGCAATGTGCAAATATGTCCCACAAATAAAAAGTTACCTAAAAATTAATTTTAAACAATGAATGCACTTAAATTTTACGTTGAAACACAGAGGCAGAGAAGCAGTAATAGAGGAGTAAAGACAGAGAAATTATCTTTCCATTGAGTCACTCCTCAAATGTCTGTCAGCCAGGCCTGGGCTATGCCAAAGCTGAGGCCAAGAAACTAAACTCTGGTCTCCCACGCAGATAATGAAGACCAAGTACTTGAAATACTACCTAACTGCCAGGAGTGTGCATTTCCAGAAATTAAATCAGAAGTGGAGGAGCCAGGCAAAGTAGCCTAGAGGCTAAAGTCCTTGCCTTGCTTGAGCTGGGATCCCATGTGGGTGCCAGTTCCTTTCTCTGCTGCTCTATTTCCCCTCCACCCACCTGCCAGAGACCTGGGATAGCAATGCAGGGCAGCCCAAGCCCTTGGAACCCTACATCCACGTGGGAGACCTGGATGAGCCTCCTGGCTTCATTTGGCTCAGCTCCAGCTGTTGTGGCCACTTGGCCAGTCAAAGAGTGGACAGAGGATTTTTCTCTCTGTGTCTTCTTCACTCTGTGTATCTGCTTCTCCAGTAGAAATAAATAAATCATAAAAACAAACAAAAGAAGTGGAGGAGCCACAACTCAATCCAGGCACTGCAGTATGGGATGTCAGTGTGTGAAGCAACATGGTTGTACCAAATAGCCACCTCTCAGATAATTTTAACCACCACTGTTTCTACAAAGGTCATGATAGTACAAGCCTTTTCCATGAAGGAGCAATTAACTAATTCATTAATTTTAATATAACATTTTTCTGAAGTACAATGAAAACTGGCAATTTATTGATGATTTCACGTGAATATAAAATTTGTTTATGTTTTCTGAATCCTGGGTTCATTTTTCAGAAATCTGAAAATAGATCTACTATATGATCTAACCTTCCATTCCTAGGAATTTGCCCAAATGAAGTAAAATCAGCATACAAAAGAATAAGCTGTACCTCCACATTTATAGCAGCTCAATTCTTAATAGCTAATATATGGAATTACAGCTCATATATTCATCAACTGATGACTGCATAAAGAAACTAATATTAATACATGATTGAAAATGACTCAACCATAAAAAGTAATGAAGCCATTATTCTTAGAGAAATAAGTCAGCCAAAAAGACAAATACCATGTTTTCCCTCATTTGTGCTAATATATAGACTATTAAAAACATAATGTATGTGAACAAAACTGACATTTTGAGGTTTGATTATGATTTATAGCCCTTCCGTATATTCTTGGGAAACAGTGGTTTTTCTACTATTTGTGGGATATTTCATTTAGTGGAGGGTAACTTGTGATTTTAAAGTAAATTGAAAGTATTTCATTGTAAAAATTGAAAGCAAAATAGAAAAGAAGGATGGAAGGTGGGAGCAGGTCGGAAAGGATCATCATGTTCCTAAAAGTGTAAATACGAAATTCAGGAAATGTGTTCCCTTTATATAATGTCAAATACACAAATAAAACGGTAATCAATTTGAATACTAGCTGACTTCCAAATAATTTCAGAGTTTGTTAGAAATTGTTAACGTACCAATAAAGTTCTCCAAAAGCAGTGTAATATGGAGAAGAGGCAATACCAACCTCACTGCTAACTGTACAAGTAGACAACTTAGGCAAACTTGGAAAAGGCCTCTAATCCCTCTGACATCATCTTTTTAAATCTGCATATGTTTACTCTAAATTCAATATTAGGTACTGGGAGCCTTGGCAGATTCAGAATGTGTTTTTGAGTAGCTTTGAAAATAAAATACTATGGATTAACAATTATTTAAATTAGACCATGACATATCAGAGCTCAGCAAAAACAACAGAAATTATGATTGAATAACTGAAATCCTTCACACATTTTCAGTCTCAAATAAAATATTTATGATAAGCAATACAAAATGTAGGGACAAGTGATAGAATACAAAAAAAGAAAAAAAAAACTCAAGAGGAATATGTGAAAGTTCTGAGACTGCCTAAAATATTCTCAAATGAGAGGAAAAAGAATTTAACCAGGCAGTCAGAAGAAAAATCTCAAGGAAAGGATACAAAAAATGTAGGATGAAGCACTAAGCTGTCATCTTACGCGTCTTATTTATAGTTCATGTCACTATTTCTGTATAACAGTAGTGAGTTACTTTTTACTTATTGAATATTGTGGTTAGTGGTACATTAAATCTGTGATTATAATACGAATTGAAGATATTACAAAAATTAATGAGAAAAATCCAAGAGCGAGAATGTAGGGAGGAAAGTGTGGCTATCTCTGGAGAAATGCTTCTTTGAAATTTGTTCTCTACCTATTAATACATTTTTTAAATAACAGCAAAAGGTAGGAAAGATGGGCATATGTATTCGCAGAAGAGACATCTAGGAAATAGGCAAATCCCTCTGGACTGCAGCTGATAGCTTAGATTTGCCAGACAATGAGAACGTCATCTATCATAACTCTATCTAGCACAGGACATTCTTCAGGGGGTGTTTCTTACCGACACATCTCCCTGGATGAACAGCAACCACCATGCATCCATCTACCTGGTGCCAGCATTCAGACATCAACAATCAGCACAAAAATGAAGTTCTTTTGGGGAAGATTTGTGGAAAACATGGATTTCTCAGAAAAATAACGTCAACTGCTTAACATCAGAATCTTCTGTCTGTATTGCAGTACACTCTGATACACATCAAGGATTCAGACATTAATCTACACTTTCTTGGTTCAAGAAAAAAAATGGTATTGTCCTGTCATTCCTGAAAGCCCTTCCTCTAGGATAGAAGTCTTAAGGAAAGAGGCTGCCCCTTCTCGTTAACATAAGGCCCTCAAAGAAGGAAGACAGCTGGCAGAAAATAGCCCCTAATCCTGGTTAAGAATAGGGCAGTTCGTTTTTGGTGGATCCAGCTTGCTGGCTGCCTCTTTTCCCATATCCTGAAGAGCCTCATGGGTTACCTTGATCAAAGCAATAGCCCCAAGTGTGATTCATTGCATGCAGATTTGTCTCTGTCAACACAGTAGCTTGTAGAAACTTGATAAAGAACATCCGTGGTTAGCATTTCCTCATTACCAAAAAATGATGATGATCATGATGATGATAATAATTGCAAATCTAGAACTTTTCAATAACAACAGGAAATTCATTGATTCTCATTTTTTTCCCCTCTAGATGACCACATTTTTAGAGCTGATTTTCATTGCAGGATGAAGTCAAGGATTTTTTTTCCCCCACAGACCCAAACATTATCTAAAATAGTGTATTTAACTTTTTCTATTGTATAATGCAACCTTAATCAACTTGACAAGAATTGATTCACATAATCACCATTTAATTCAGATAAATGTCCATTTAAGAGATATCACTATCTGGTTTGGCCACATACTGATTCAATTAAAATTAAAATCTCGACTCTAAATTAGTTAGAATTACTTTTCATAATTTCTTCAGAGACATACCAATAAATTGTAGTTGAGTGGCAATAAATTAGCAGGGAGCTGGATCAGAGTTGGAGCAACAAGGTCTCTACCCAGCACTCTTACAGGCTACTAGTGTTGCCAGCGGCAGCTTTAATCATTGTGTCACAACAGCCCTGTATAGACGGATTGTTATGAAACATTTTCTAGAAGAGACAGAAGATTTGACACTATACATAGCATAATACCAAATACCATAATTGTATATCCAATTAGCTCCTTTTTAAATCTCCCCAGATATGCCACCACAAAATACATTCGGTATTATTCTTGGAAAAACAAACAAAAAGCTAACTACACTGGCTTCCTGTTGACCCAACTCTCACATTAGTTTCCTAAAAATTTAAATTTCTAACAGATGCTATTTTGCAGAACAATGGGACTTGATTTTCAGGTCCTGAAATTTTCCAGCTATTCATGGTCACAAAGTCAACTAGAAACCTTCCAGATACTGTGAGGTACACAGTAACAGGTGTAATCAAAGCTTAAAGTCTGTATATCTGATTCAGATCCCAGAGTTCAAAAGTCTCCTGCTCTTACAAACTGGACCATGAAGTTGTGTTTGGTATTTGAAACTTATTTCATTGGTCATTTACAGAAATGAGTGATTATTTTAGTTAAATTTGTCTTCTGCACTTACACAAATTTATAAATGCATATGTTAATTGCTCTTTTTTCCATCTTTCCCTTTTGTTTCATATAAAGATCACCAGGAGGTGTTGATGTTACAGTTTATCCTTTAATTTCTTCTATTTTCAGGAAGAGTTGTGATTAAGAAACAAGAATAACTTTATTGTCTAATCATTGAAACAGAAATTGCTAAAATTTTGTGTCTACCCTCTGTGAGATGAGGATTAACATATCATCATATAGAGGTTGACTCTTGGTAGAGAAAAGCATAAATTTATTAGAATAAATGCATAACAACATTAAATAACTAGTGTGGAGGAACTGCACCTATTCTTAAGCTCTTGCTTCAGTCCAAATAAATTCCTCTCCTCACACTGTGAAGATGGGCTGGAATCCAGGGGTGGACTTCAGCCAACTCATACCAGCAAAGGATGCCAATTATTAAATTTTCAGCAATTTTGACATCTGGCAGTTATGTAGTAATTATTCAAACATAAATTATGCATTGAATATGAAATTAATTACATTGAATGCAAAGGAATGAGACAGTAAAAGTGTCACTGCTTGATTAGTTTTCTATATTTTGCTCTTACCTATGTTGAGGTTATTTACATTAATTATATCTGAATAACATGTTTTTGCTGTGTCATCATGATGATACCTTTAAGTCAACTAATTTATAAATATTTACAACTTAAAAATCGCAAGTTCTAGAAATCAAGGCCTATATTTCCCCCAAATCAGGTTGCTAAACGTGTGTAGGCATATTACTAATTAGGATTCAGTAAATTTCATCTTTTTGTCATCGTTTGACTATTTCAAGAGTTGTACCCACAGATGCCATCAGCATATGGAGACAGAAAGGCTGGAAGTGGAGATAAGGAATTTTCTCCCTCTTTCCAATTGTTCCTTTAGTATAACACCCATTGAAGAAAGTGGCCCCGTCTTCATCTTCCTTCAGCCCTCCCCGTACCACACAGCATTCCAAAGAGTAACAGTCTGAACTCTTATAAATGGGATGAGAAAGCACAGACATCCTCCATTGGATTTTTCATCCTTGTTCTAAATAGCAAGAAGTTCAGCTTCCTTTTTGACAATTTGTATTTACACTGGATTCTGTGTTATTGAGACATATATTTATTTATCATTGTTACATTACTTGTTAAAGTTATATTGCCAAATATCCTCATGCTATAAATTACCTAATTTTTCTCCCCTGAAACTACCTTAAAAATGCATGAACAGGGCCCAGCGCGGTGGCGCAAGTGGTTAAAGGTCCTCGCCTTGCATTCCCGGGATCCCATATGGGCGCCGGTTCTAATCCCTGCAGCCCCGCTTCCCTTCCAGCTCCCTGCCTGTGGCCTGGGAAAGCAGTCCAGGACGGCCCAAAGCTTTGGGACCCTGCACCCGCGTGGGAGACCCGGAAGAGGCTCCTGGCTTCGGATCAGCATAGTATCGGCCGTTGCGCTCACTTGGGGAGTGAATCATCGGATGGAAGATCTTCCTCTCTGTCTCTCCTCTCTGTATATCCGCCTTTCCAATATAAAAATAATAAAAATAAATCTTTAAAAAAAAATGCATGAACATAGCTTACATGCATTTAGTCACAAAAGATGTCATTGGTTGCACTGTTGTAATTATCCATATCAAAGATAGTGCACATGAACACCTTTCTTTAATTATTTGAAACATTACTTGAAAACACAATTATGGAAGAAGATGGCCGACGTAGGAGGAAGGCTGTGAGGGAGCGTCCAATGAGAGAAGGATAGAACGCTACAGAAGCAGCAAAGAGGAACAGCAGGGAACCGCAGGGAGAGGTCCGTGAAGTTCCCTGGGACAGTGTGGAGCCAAAAAGATCCACACAACTCGGAAGAACAACGAGAACGGAGCAGGGCAAAGGCAGAGAAACCGACATCCCACTCCAGACCTGCTGAGTCACTTTTGAAAACGGCCTGACGGGAGACGCGGCCAGCTCGGAGGCGGGGAGATCAGGGGGATCGTCGCCAGCGGGAGGCCTTCGGCAGCGGTGGAGGCAGACTGCAGCGGCCGGACGTTTGGTGAGCTGGGGGTTGACGTGGCAGCCTCCGCATTTCTCGCCCCCTGCTGAGGTTCCAGCCTCTGAGAACGCGGAGCAGGCGGCCGAAACTGTTGGGTCTGTGTGGAACTACGCACAGTGGTGTTGGTGGCTGAGGGGGCCAGTGCGGCTCGGTGCGCAGAGGCAGCTGGCGAGGGTCTGGAGTCCCCCACATCCTGCCTGGTGAGTGCGCGAAACCACCAGGAGGACTCTGAATGCCGCACTGAGCTGGCTTGGCGGCCCCGCCTGCAGCAGCAGCACCTCCACAGCGCAGGTGTCAGGTGTCAGGAGAGCTCTGAGATTTGGGAAGTGTAGCGCTGTGTGTCCCTGACACGCAGGTACCACTCCCATAGAGTGAACTGCTCACTTCTCGCCTCCCACCCTGCAGTTCTGAGCGTGGGCGACCCACCAGGAGAGCTCTGAAAACTCCTGCACCAAACTGACACGGTGCGAACCTGCAGTGAAGTCATTATAACAGGGCACCTGGGCCACTCCTCCGCTAAGGGCCTGTGTGGGGGAGCCACACGGGAGCAGGGGCTCTGAACACCCACACACCACGAGTGGTGGATTCACTGCACAAGAGCCACGCCTGGACAGTGCCTCACCCACAGTCCCGTGTGTGGGAGACGCACCAGGTGGGCTCTGAAAAACCCTGCAGTCCCTGACACGGAGAACGCAGGGAGAAAGCACATAAAACCTTCTACGCCCTGTGGATTCCCGTGAAGGGGGCACACCCAGAGAGCGCCTCCATCCCTCCACGCCCTGGGGTGTCACACCTGTAGAAGAGGTGCCCAGAGTGTGCCTGGAATCCACTGGGCCCCCAAGGTGGTGCTCTACAGCCCCGGGCCCTGAGAACGCACCAACGGTGCCTTGAAAATTACCACGCCCGGCAACACCACGCCTGCAGGCTCCAATCTCTACAGGAAAGCACCTGACATCCCCTCAACACACGGGTCCATTTGCCTCACCAGAATACACCAACGCAATGGGGAAAACCACCAGAAAGAGTTGTGCTCCAGATGAAAGAGCCAGCACCCCACCAAACAAGGGCCAAAAGCCATTATCAATATCGGCGATACGAGATGAAGACATGGAAGTGTTACCAGCAAAGGAATTGATGAAAATAATGCTAAAATTTCTCAGAGACGTAGACACAAAGCTGGAAGACCTCCAGAACCGCATAATCACCGAAATACAACAAATCAAAACCAAACTGGATGCCCAAGATAATAAGATTGAAAGCCTCATCAATAGAATAAATGCGGCAGAGGAAAGGATCTCTGAAACAGAAGGCCGCACAAACAAGACAATTACATAGGCAACAACACACACACAACACAATCACATGGCAGGGCAAAATTGCAACCTCTCAATTTTAACTCTCAACACAAATGGTCTAAATTCACCAATCAAACGACAGAGATTAATAGAATGGATCATCAAACAAGACCCAACCATCTGTTGCCTACAAGAAACGCATCTAACCAGAAAGGATGCAAAGAAACTGAAAGTGAAGGGATGGAAAAAGATATTTCACGCCAATAGACGAGAAAAAAAAGCTGGGGTAGCTATCCTAATTTCAGACGAGATAGATTTCATTCTAACTAACATCAAAAGAGACAGGGAAGGCCATTTTATACTGGTGAAAGGAATGATCCATCAAGAAGCAATCACCATCATTAATGTTTATGCACCGAATCTTAATGCACCTACTTACGTAAAGCAATTACTTACAGACTTAAGGGAAGACATAGACACCCGCACAATTCTTGTAGGCGATCTCAACACACCTCTAACAACAATGGACCGGTCTACGAAACAAAAACTCAACAAAGAAACAACAGAGCTCACACAAACAATAGAACAACTGGACTTAGTAGACATATATAGAACTTTTTATCCTAAGGCCACAGACTATACATTCTTCTCAGCGGTGCATGGCACCTTCTCCAGAATCGACCACATGATAGGACATAAAGCGAATCTAAACAACTTCCAAAACATTAGTATCATACCATGTACCCTCTCAGACCACCATGGGATGAAACTGGAAATCAACAACTCAAAACTCCCCAGGAAGTATAGGCACTCTTGGAAATTGAACAATATGCTATTAAACGAACAATGGGTCAGAGAAGAAATTAAAGATGAGATCAAAAAATTTATGGAAACCAATGAAAACTCTGATACAACATTCCAAAACTTGTGGGACACCGCCAAAGCAGTGCTACGAGGTAGATTCATCGCAATCGGAGCACATGTCAAGGCCCAAGAAAGACGCCAAATACAGGAACTAACCTCACATCTCCAGGATCTGGAAAAACAGCAGCAGAAGAGTCCCACGCACAATAGGAAACAAGAAATCATCAAAACAAGGGAGGAGATAAACCAAATAGAAATCAAAAAAACTATACATAAAATCAACAAATCAAAAAGTTGGTTTTTTGAGAAAATAAACAAAATAGACACTCCACTGGCCCGATTGACCAAAAAAAAACAAGAGAAAGTGAGAATCAATAGTATTAAAGATGAAAAAGGCAACATAACAACAGACACTGCAATCATTAAGAAAATAATTAGAAATTACTACAAAGAACTGTACTCCCACAAATTTGAGGACCACCAAGAAATAGAAAAGTTCTTGGACTCCCACCACTTACCAAAACTCAGTCCGGAGGCAACTGCAGAATTAAATAAACCCATAACCGAGGTAGAGATTGAAACAGTCATCAAAGATCTCCCAACGAAAAAAAGCCCAGGCCCAGACGGCTTCACTACAGAATTCTACAAAACATTCCGAACAGAACTAACCCCAATCCTCTACAAGCTCTTCAAAACAATAGAGGAGGAAGCAACCCTCCCAAACTCATTCTATGAAGCTAACATCACCTTAATCCCAAAACCGGACAGAGAACCATCAGAGAAGGAAAACTACAGACCTATTTCTCTGATGAACATTGATGCTAAAATTCTCAACAAAATCCTAGCCAATAGAATTCAAAAAATCATCAGACAGATCATTCATCCGGATCAAGTAGGATTCATCCCTGGAATGCAGGGATGGTTCAACATTCGGAAATCCATAAATGTTATAAACCATATCCAAAAACTGCAAAACAAGAACCACATAATAGTTTCAATAGATGCAGAAAAAGCTTTCGACAAAATCCAACACCTCTTCATGCTAAAAACTCTAGCCAAAGTAGGCATAGATGGGAAAATCCACAACATAATCAAAGCAATTTATGAAAAACCCAATGCCAGTATCATACTGAATGGAGAAAAGCTAGAACCCTTCCCACTGCGATCTGGAACAAGACAAGGGTGCCCGCTATCACCACTGCTATTCAACATAGTCCTAGAGGTACTTGCAGAGGCCATAAGACAAGAAAAAGAAATCAAAGGCATACGTATAGGAAACGAAGAAGTCAAGCTTTCACTATATGCAGATGACATAATCCTACACATAGAAAAACCAGGAGACTCAATACAGAAACTGCTAGAACTTATACGAGAGTTTGGCAGAGTGGCGGGGTACAAAATTAGCAAACGAAAATCAACAGCCATAGTGTACGCAAATAACACCAAGATGGAAGAAGATCTAACCAACAGGATACCATTCAAAATAGCAGAGAGAAGTATGAAGTATTTGGGAATAAATTTAACCAAAAGCGTAGGAGACCTATTCGAAGAAAACTACAAACTATTTAAAAAGGAAATTGAACAAAACCTCAAAAGATGGAATAACATCCCGTGCTCCTGGATAGGCAAAATCAATATCATTAAAATGTCTATACTACCACAAGCAATATACATTTTCAATGCAATTCCAATCAAATTGCCCAAAACATTCTTCACGGAACTGGATACAATGATTCAAGAGTTCATCTGGAAACACAAAAAACCACGAATAGCTAGAATCATCCTGAAAAATAAGAAGTTAGCAGGGGGAATCACAATCCCGGACCTCTGGACATACTATAGAGCAGTGGTTATCAAAACAGCCTGGTACTGGCACAAAGACAGAAAGGAAGATCAATGGAATAGAATAGAAGCACCAAAAGGGAACCCACACAAATACAGCCAATTAATCTTTGACAAAAAGACCAATGACAACTCAAGCAAGTGGGAAGGACTCTTTAGTAAATGTTGTTGGGACAACTGGCTGATAGCCTGTAGAAACAAAAAGATAGACCCACATCTATCACCATACACCAAGATCCAATCTACATGGATAAAAGACCTAAACCTACATCCAGAAACCCTCAAACTCTTGCAGGAAAATGTAGGAAATACCCTGCAAGACCTAGGAGTAGGTTCCGACTTTCTAAGAAGGACACCAAAAGCAATAGCAGTTGAGAACAGAATAAACAAATGGGACCTCATCAAACTAAGAAGCTTCTGTACAGCAAGGGAAACAATCAACAAAGTAAAAAAGCAACCCACAGAGTGGGAGAAGATCTTTGCACACGATATAGGCGATAGGGGGCTAATTTCCAGGATATACAAAGAACTTCAAAACAACCAAAAAACCAAAACAAACAAGCCACTCAAGAAATGGGCACGGGAAATGGGCAAACATTTCACAAAGGAACAAGTCCAAATGGCAAACAAACATATGAAAAAATGTTCCAGCTCCCTAGCAATAAGGGAAATCCAAATTAAAACATCGATGAGGTACCACCTAACACCAGCAAGATTGGCCCACATAAACAAGAACACCAACGACGCTTGCTGGCGAGGATGCGGGGAAAAGGGAACCCTACTCCACTGCTGGTGGAGCTGCAAATTGGTACAGCCTCTATGGAAATCAGTCTGGAGAACACTCAAACAACTCAAAATCTGCATACCATATGACCCAGCAATAGCACTCCTAGGAATATATCCAAAACACCTGTTTTACGACAAACCAACATGCATCCCTATGTTCATTGCAGCACAATCAGTAATTGCAAAAACATGGAAGCAACCGAAATGCCCATCAGCAGAAGATTGGATAAGAAAGCTTTGGTTCATCTACTCCATGGAATACTACTCAGCTATTAAAAAAAACGAAATGCAGTTCTTTGTGGCTAAATGGGCACAACTGGAAACTATAATGCTAAGGGAAATGAGTGAATCCCAAAAGATTAGATACCACATGTTTGCCTTGATTTAACCTGTAATTTTTGTATGGTTGTTTGTTATTTTTTGAACCTGTCATTGATACTGTCTCAACCCAAATGTTTCGAAGAATGGAACTTGCATTATTTTTAACATATTGTTTACCCAATACTATGTCAATTAATTCCATAATGTTGTATATTGATACTGAGGCCTTGTTGGGGCTTTTAACTGACCGGATCTTTACTCTGTTAGACCTATCTTCAGACCATAGAAGGTCTCCCCAAGAGGCCACTGAACTTATCTGGACAATAAGACGCTGAACTTTATGCTAGGCATGTGTTTGCAAGCAATGAATCTCAACTGAACTTGAACTATGGTTATGCAACAAGGTGGAGGAATCCACCATGGGGGAAGGGGTATGGGAGGGGTGGGGGGAATCCCCAGCGCCTATAAAACTGTACTACATAATACAATGTAAGCAACAATAAAAAAAAAAACACAATTATAACAGTTTAAGAACATCAAAGAATGTATGTGAATGTTTAATAACTGTTATCACAACAGTAATATTTAAAATTACTGATGATTGAATAACACACCCACCACGGTGACACAATCACATCATTTCTTATCATGCAATAATATATTCAAAGATGGATCAGATGGTGCTGTCTTTGTTCTTTTGTTCACCCCACCTTTTTAAAGAATTTTTTTCAGGAACAGAAAGACTTTATGAGATTTTAGATGATGACTTCATTTACCATTTATCAACAATACAAAGTTAACAAAGAGACTTTGCCACATAAAGAACTATAATATCTTTCAGCAGATCGAATGTACATTAAGATTTTTTTGCATTTTTACATCTAGTCATAGATATTCAGTTGTAGGCACTACAAATAGTCATTAAATTCTTATATTTTACAAATGACTACTAGTAAATATAAGTGTATTCTTTTTAAACATACTGCATTCCGCAACATCTTGGACTGGTAAACATACATTGTAATTCGCCCTGTTTTCCTTATACCCAATTTTCTGTCATTGTTTTCCATATTCTGAGAAGTAGATCTGTATTAAGAGGACAGAGGATTCAGTATTATTACAATTTAGCAGCCATTTTTCGGTCTTCAGAAATATCCCCAACAAAATCATTTCATGTACATAAAACTCTAATATAGCCTAACCCTGGTATTTTAAAGTAGCTTATTCTATACAATTATGTAGATCAGGACAGAGCTAGTTACATGTCAACAACTGATTTAACAAGAGACTATGACAAGGAATTTTTATGGTTTATCCATGTATTAGGCTAATGATGACGTGCAGTGCCAAAAATAGAATTAAAGCAAGCTAATAAAATAATAAAGTGATTCAGTTGACCTGCATTTACTCAAAGTATCCACAGAAAAACAAAAACATATCAAATTACTTAAAATATCATGAAAATAATTTATTAATCAACAAAAATTATGTTTTTAAAAGATTATTTATTTTGAAAGTCAAATTTACAGAGATAAAAGGAGAGAGAAGGAGAAAGAGATAGACAGATCTTCCATCCTCTGTTTCAGTCCCTAACTAGCCATAGAGACAGGGCTGGGCAGGCCGGACACCAGGAGCCAGGAGCTTCCTCTGGATTCCCCCTTGGGTGGCAGGGCCCCAAACACTTGGCCAGCCTCCACTTTTGTCTAGGCATTTAGCACGGAGATGGATGAAAACTAAAGCAGTCAAGACTGGAACCAGCACCGAGAAAGGATGCTAGTGTTACAGGTGGTAGCTTTACAATGCTGGCACAGAAATAATTTGTTCTTTGAAAAAAATAGTTAAGCTTATAATAATAATAATAATTAAAATGTTACGTAATTATGCAATTATCTGCTTTAACTTACATGTATTTAATATGAAAGCTATTCTAGAACTCATTGAGTGGTTTGATTTATCTTCTGTATACTTAAACACTGTTTTTGCTAGTGTGTGGATTTATTAGGGAAATTATATTTGAAGGTAAATTATATGTCATGTAATTTGCAAATGAATCTTTATTGAATTGGTGGGCTTTGGTGTACAATTCTGCAAGCTTTTAAAAACAGGTATGATTGGAACATAACACATTCTAATTTTATATTTTATGCCCTCTGACCTCATGTAGGCAGCCTTCCCCACCTCCAGCTGCTAATGACATTTAATCAGCAATCTTTCCATATGTTTTATTTTTACTTTCAGCAAACGGCAAAATGAACATTACATATGTTTCAATTCAATACAGGCACCATGATCTCTGCTCTCTGATGAGTCAGAGAAATGCTGGGATTGGTAACACACTAGCCTGATCCAATATTCTCATTGCTCTCCATAGTGACTATACTCAGAGTTCACTATATACCTGTCTTGGTATCATTGTAAATTCTTGTCCCTTCCAAAAAACAGCAGACACATTTCTCCGGCCTCACCACAGGGCACATTCTTACCACTCAAGTGGAAGCCTTAGGTGCTTCATGGAGTCCCTGAAGCACATTTCCAGCAACAAAGTCTAAGAGAAATGCAAGGGTGGTTCGACATCCACAAATAAAGAGATAGCATGTCAACACAATGAAGGATCAAGGCCATAATAAAAGCAGAGAAAGCATCTGATGAAGCACAACACTCTTTCATGATGAAAAACATTTTTTAAAAATTTAGTATAGAGTGGACCTGCCTCAGTGTATTCAAGGCAATATATGACAAATATACAGCCTGAATCCTACTGAATAGGGAAGAGCAGGGGTCATTTTCACTAAGATTGGGAACCAGATAAGGATAACCATGTTCACATTCAGTACAGTTCTAGAAGTCTTAGCCAGGGCCATTAGGTAAGAAAAATAAATCAAAGATACAAATGGGAAAGGCAGAGATTAAATTATACCTGTTTTGCAGATGATATGTTGCTCTACATTGGAAAACTGAGAGGGTCCATTAAGTTCTTACTAGAACTCGTAAGAGAATTTGGCAAAGTTTCAGGATATAAAATCAACACATAAAAATCAATACTATTTTTAAACACCAAGAACGTTCTGGCAGAAAAAAATAATTTAGAAGATCAGCCCCATTCATATGGCCACAAATATTTAATTCCTTGGGTATTCAATCAAGGATATTAATGATTTCTGCAATGAAAATCATAACATGTAAATGAAAGAATTAGAGTAAAACACAAAGAATGAAAAAAATTCATATTCCTAAATTGAAAGAGTTATGTCATCAAAATTTCCATATTATCTAAAACAATTTACAGATTCAAAGTGATTACAACCAATATACCAAAGACATCCTACACAGAACTAGAAAAAATAACCATAAAATTCATTAAGAAACACAAAAGACCCCAAGTAGAAAAAGCAATCTTAAACACTAAAAAATAAAGCTGTAGTCATCATAACACAAGATTTGCAGATATACCACAGAGCCACAGAAAGCTTGCCCCACTTTCAAATCAGCCCACTGCTTGTGGCCTGGAAGGCAGTTGAAGATGGCCCAAAGCCTTGCGATCCTGAATCCACAGGGGAGACCCAGAAGAAGCTCCTGACTCCTGACTTAGGATCAGCTCAGCTTCAGCCATTGCAGTCACTTGGGAAGTGAATCAGCAAACAGAAGATCTTTCTGTCTCTCCTCTGTGTAAATCTGACTTCCCAATAAAAATGAATAAATCTTTAAAAAATTAAATAAAATATATAAGAATTGTTTTCACACATTATTATTATTATATTATACTGTTTGCACTTTATAAACTTTTGTTGCAATTGTTGGATAAAATTCTGCCAATTTGTAAAACACTTCTTTGGTAGATATAGTTTTTCCATAATGAGCTTCTTATTGTGTAAGAAACTAGGTCAATCATTCTTTTTGTCTTATCTTGAGGCAAGGTGGGCTTTCTGTATAATAAAAAAGTTATATGTTTGTGAGGAAAACCATTTAAGAAAAATAATAAAACATGGTGTCAATAATATAAACCTATTTCTACTTTGTTCTTAGAATGTCAAATTACATGTATGTGGCAAGTTGGGCAATTTATTGCATCTTGAATGGTAAATAGACTGGAACAGAAATCATTACATCCTGTTTATATGTGAATTGATAGCATAACCAACAAGTTACCAAATGTTGGCATACACACACATTTACCTAATGATGACATATTCAAACATGCATCAGTTGATGGCATACTACAAAATTTTTTACTAGCTGGTAGCTTATTATATAAACACAACAACTTAATTATTCTGACTTTATCATATCTATTAGAAATGATGAAGAAACATATCTCTGCCAGGATACTCTGATTATGTGGATAATATGTGGGTGAGTCACTAAACTAAGAGAGCTCCGAGTGAATTAATTTTTGTTAATAAATTTTATTCCTACAGGAAATTCAAAGAAATGGCTGTTTTATTTTCCCTCTAACAATAGAGAAAATGTTTTGTTCCTGATTTTTAATTCTCCTAATCACCCTCTCAAAAAACGAAGCTCAGTATTTGGCTTTAAAAGTTGATGGAGAAAGAATTGACCAGATTCACGGTTTCCTTGGGGTACAGCAACTGTTCTAGTGGGGATAACAAAATGCAGAGGGAAAAGGCAGTCATCCAGGACCCTGGTGCTAATGAGAAACAAGGGAGGAGCTGAGGAACAACTGCTTACAGGCTTGTAGTCCAAGTTCTGCTTTGTTTTCTATTCTGCCTGCACACTAACTTAGATTAGCCATTCCAAGTGACACTCTCAAAGTCAAGGAAGACAGAATGAAATACCCATGAAAACGATTCAATGCAATTTCAGGGCTGTGCCAGCAGTTTGTCGCCATGCAGAGCAGAGGAAAAAGAAGAAATTAGGGGAAGCAGCCTGAAATACTAAAGAAATCCCTGGACATGAAACCAAACATTCTCCCAGGATTATGAATTTTACTTTTTAGTAAGCAAATCTATTATTTAGAAGTAGGCACCATAGCAATATTTTATTCATCTTTGTTTAGGAGTTTGAATCACTAAAACAACAGGAATTCAAAATTCTGTATGAAAATTTTAAAAATCATGATTAGTTTATACACATTGCATAGACCACCACAGAGAGCAACAGTTATTTCTGGTGCTCTGGATTTTAGGTTTGACAAGTTTTCTACAAATACATCAGTACCCCTTTACCTGGAATATCTCTTGTTATCTGTACACAAAGTGTACACAGATGTGTGCAAGCTTTTGTATTTATATACAATTCAGTTTCTCAATGTTAGTCATTCAGAGGTCCTAGACTTTAGGGACACACACACACACATACACACATGTATAAATCTCATGCAAAACTACCTAAATCATCCAAAAGCATATCCTGGCTGTGTGCCCCATATCACCTGTGACTCAGAAAAGAGAAATCCCAACTGATGATTCTCATTTTGCACAGAATTATGCTAATTATTCATTTAGCTGTATTCATTGATTTTAAGCAATTGTAGTATCCAAATTCCACACTATGCATATTTTGGGGGAATACCAGTGCTAATTTGATTCTATTTACTCTCAGATCTACATGTAAGACTCACAGCTCAACGATGTTTCTCTCAAAATTACATATAATTTTCACAGCAAAATTGTGGGATTTTTCTCATTTTGTAGCAGTTATGGACGGTCTGGGTTTTTGATTCTTTCTCACATGTTCTCTGAATTTCACCTAAACATTCATGATGAATGATAACAATAAAAAATGCCTGTTTTATGCCCTTTTCACACCCCTCCCAATGCAGAATTCCATTACCAAATAATAAATTATTTTTTTTCGCACAGGTGTTAATACAAGCAATGAGAAAGAGATCTCATTTTTTTTTAACTTAAAACTAAAATTGGTAAAGGGCCTTCAACATTAAAAACAAATTTCTCCTCCTTCATTCAAATTTTTGCCTTTATAGATTTCACTGTAAAAAGAAATCATCAGAACGTACCAAAGTCTCTTTGAGGAATCTCATTTTTATCCTTTTTATTGGCCTTTGGGTGCATTTTAGAACTTGTGACAGATTATTTCCTTGTTTTAATTATTTTTTATTAGAGCATTGTGACATGATGTGCTTTGGGCTGTTTATACGCTACAAGATGTTCATTTGCAACATAATTGAACTCATATTTTTCTCTCTCCCCATGTGCATGTTTGTTTTGAAATTCTGAGTATTATACTCCCACTGATTGCTTCTCAAACGAATATACACAATCGTGTGGAGTTTGAAATAGGGAGAAACAGTTATATAAATATTTCACAGAATATTTCTTGTAGTAAAATCTGCAATTTCTTCCAGACATATTTATGTTGCATGTCTATGGTAGTGAATCTTTCATCACTACTGATAGAGAAAAAAAAGGTATTAATTGAAGAGATAGAACCTTAAAGTTGAAAACAAGCTCAGTTGCACAATTTATTCACTCATGTTCTGAGGCAAATTCCTGGTGTTCCTAAGCCTAAATTAGCCCAATGAATATAATTTAAAAGTAACATATCTGATCTTTTCAAAGAATCACAAGGGTTCATGTATAGACACTTTTAAACTAGAGTAAATGGACATGCTTAAAGACCATCCAATTTTGAATGAGAAGCAAAGCAGAAACAGCCTTCTTCTTTTGGCAGCTTTCACTTGATGTTCTTCAGATCCATCAAGGAAAAGGAACTTCTAAATATTTTCACAATATCTCATATACCAACACTTTAAAAAAATTGACATGCATATGAATTAGCTTCAGATTTTGATTCAGTGTGTTAGGAACAGGCGTGACATCAACGTGTGAGCCAGAATCACTCTCTGTTCTTGACCAGGAGTCCCTGCCTTCTCACGGCAGTGAAATGTAAAGCTTATACCAGTGTGTGAATCAACATGCTGAATGCTACATAAATAAAGTGCTGCTTGATAACATGTCAGCTGCAAAAAACAAGGTTATTGATGACGCAGTTAATTTCCATCAGTAGTCTGACATTTCCTATTCCAATGTAAACCAGGAGAGAGTTCTGTTGGGCACTTTCAGTAGCACTATTTCAAACTCAAGTATTGGTGGGTATATATATTTACAGATATGTATCTGAGTCAGAAATCCTTACCTGCTACTCATTAGCAACATGATCTTTAGGCAAATTCTTTGGACCACTTGAAGCTGATATGATTAAATTGTCCTCCAAGTCACTTCCTTACATCTCTCATCACATTTAAGGGTGGTGGTGCTCCAGACACCACCTTGTCACCCCTTGGCACCAGGCACCAAGTCACCTTCTCCTTTCTCTCTAGGAAGGACAGTGAGATATTCTGAATCTCCTAAGAAGATCTCCCCAGAACATTAACCCAATCATGCTAAAATTCACTACCCAAAATGACTTTCAATAAACACAAAAGTGTCCAATCTCTCTGAGTTCAGACACTCAGGTTTAACCAACTTATTTAGAAATCTTAAAAATTCTGACACTTGAATTGCTTGAAAATATACAACTTATATATTGATCATTTCAAAATCATACTCACGCATTTTTTTTTCAAAAATAATTTTACTTATTTAAGATACAGAGAAAGAGAGATGAGAGAGTAGAGAAAGAGAGAGAGAATCTTCCATCCACTGTTTCACTCCCCAACTGCCTGCTGTGGGCTAAGGAGTTAATTAGTGCTAGTTAAGCTGGGCAGGAACAGGAACCTGGCTAGTGGCTAAAAACACCTAGACTAACTGGACTCATCTGTATCCAGTTTTCTGACTAAATTAGGGTTTAGGGGGAAGAGTGTATAGGAGAGGTAAAGGAGCAATAAAGAGAGCCTTCTATCATCACTGGTCTCCAGTCAGTGCTTCATCCTTAGACACTCTCCCTGTCCACGTTAATGGGTCTGCTGGTCTGAGCAACTGCCAACAGCTGGAGCTGAACTAGGCTGGAACCAGGAATCAGGAATTCCACCCAAGTGTCCCACATGAGAGGCAGGAACCCAAGTAACTGGATCATCTCCTGCTGTGTCCAAACATACATATTAGCAGGAGGCTGAACTGGAATAGTTGGAATTCAATCCCAAGTATTCTGACATGTGATGTGTCTCAAGCATCCTCCTAAACACTGCATTAAATTCCCATTCCACAAAACCATAAAACATGCAAAGTAGTTAAATGCTATGCAAGTTTGTCAAAGAAACAGTATTATAGAAAGTCTTTTGCGGCATACAAATGTTGTCTTCACAAAGTTTTCATTGACATGTAAAATTTGTACATATTTGTAAGGTAGAGTGCAATAATTCAACACATATACTCAGCATAAACTTACCCCAAAAAAGCAAGAAGCCCTGCAATTTACTTATATTTTCCTGAGTTTGGTGTCTACCAGCTTCCTCATCTAATCCTTTGCACCAGTAATAACACATTATTGTGAACTATAGTTGCTCCAGTATGCTATGAAACTTGTATTTTCAACGTGTTTTGCTACTCATTATTAATATATACATAATGGAATATCATTCAATTGTTTTTTTAAAAAGAATGGAATACTAACATCTGTAGCAAAATGTATGGATCTGGAGATCATTGTGCTACACAAAATAAGCCAGATACAAAAAGATAAATACTGCACGTTCTCTCTCATTTGAGGAATTTAGAAAAACAGTAACACTCTTCCATCTGCATTTAGAATAGTGATTTCTAGAGACAAGAAAGGATAAAGGGGGAGGGAGGGTAGAGTGAAGTTGGAACAACTAGTTCTGAAACACTTGCTTGGTTTTTATAAAATGCTACATTTAAATGCAATAAGACCCTGGAAATATCAAAGAATACCTATTGACAAGTAAAAAATGTCATATAGTTCATAAGTTGCTTATGAGAGATTAAAGTCTAGACCTTTTAAGAAATTCAGGGTTATCATATACATAGTCTTAGTTAAGAGTAGTAAAAGCAATGACGATTGAAATTACTCTACATAACTGGAACGTCAAGGGAAAGATAAAGAAACTATGGTGTCCTGCATAAACATTTTTACTTCTAAAATTAGATGCATTTGTAATGGAGTAAGAAAAGCACAGTGGTTGCTATTCTTCCAAGCATTGATTGTATTTGTCTTCAATCCACTGCAGGCAAATTATAGCTCTTAGAAATCTGATTGTCCTCTGTTAAACACTATAATTTCTAATATAACTGGCCAATAAATAACAACATAAATTGTTGTATTTAAATACTAATGAGACTCCTTTTCTGTTGAGCTTCACTATACGTCATGTAGGCATTATTGTGCCATAAATCAATAGAATAAAATAACCATAGCAGCCTGTGGATATTTTTAGCTTATAAAAAGAATATCCTTTCAGTAATATTTAAATAAGCTTACATTTTATGGAAATAAGCAAGTGTTCAAGTATATTTTTTACTTAGGAAGTTTTTTTTAATCATGTTGCTCATTAGGATGTGAATAATGCTATGTTTATTTTCATGTGCAGTTAGAAAAATAACATTTTCATGGAAAAAGAACAGAAGCAACAGTAAAGATAGGAAAAGCTAATAATTGAAAACCAACAAGGAAACCATTAGTACAGAATTTATTTCATTATTTATATCTCTATCAATGATGGAGATCAAAAAACATATAATCATATTTAAAAATAAAAAATTTAATACTCATGTTAATACTCAATTTTAATCATTATACTAAATATGGGAGATAAAATATAGAATTATATATTTGGTTTTTATATTTAATTCTCATAGTTTTACAGATGTTTGAAAATCACTATACAAATTAGAGCTTATCAAATATAACCTGATTTATAGTAACTCCATTTGAGTAAAAATTTGCAACTTTCAGCCTACACAATTTTAACTCTTCTTTTCCAGAAGTAACTTAGGAACAGCAAGTGGGATAGCGTGAAATGGAGTGGATTGATTTCCACGAAGTTCTTTGGTCTAACATTGAATGCCCTTGCTTTCCATATAGTATTCAGCTACAACTCCAAATCATTTTATCAGTGGTAGCATTTATACTTACTTCACTTAGAAAACATATATTATCCATTTTATTTACTAAAGTACAATGTTAGTATAAGAAGAAGCCAGAAATGTATTCTTTGAAGATTTAATGCTAGGTTAGCAGCTGCTGAGGCAAGAAAAAAAATCATTCATAAAATTAGCCTACTGTTAATTGCTTCATTGGATTACTAAAATATATTTATGACAAATGCCTTGAAACACAGAAGCCTTAGACTTCTGACAAATGTCTTTTATGAAATCCAAATATAAACAATTTCCTACACATAACTGATGAATTGAGAGTCAATGTTTGCTTGAACTCTCCCAGAAGAAAACTTACAGAACACTGAAGAAAAAAGATCCACCCACTAATACAAATTTTTTTGAGGAAAAGAAATAAAACAACCAAGACAAATACAACTTTTGGTTAATAAATCTTGAAGATTTATAAGAATTGTGCTTGAAGAATCAATTTAACAATAGTAATCAGCTTTTTCCAAAAACACTTACTAGATAACAGTGAAAAAGAATACGGCTTGATTCCATCCTTCACATATTCAATCTCTTTAAATCCTAGCCATGTACGTGTAATAATGTATGAGCACCCACAAACACATATTTTGCACAATCTCATAGACACTTTGATATGAGACAGAAACCAAGAAATTATGAAGTTCATGTTTTATCCTTAACACTGAAGAAAGCTACTGTCATTAGCATTCTAAAATCTACCCTAAAACCCAAATTTTGTTCCTAAACACTGCCTCATCTTGTACCATGTTCCTATTTAAGCAACAACGGTCTCCTTGTAATGCTTCAGAGTGCCAATGGCATTTCCACTTGAGGAGTTTAGACAAGTTGCTTACTTACCTAGAATATTCTGCCCCTACTGTTCACATAGTTGAGTCCTGCTTACATTTCAAATCTCAGCATAAAATAGGTTCTTTCCAAACACATATGTAAAAGTTGGTCACTTACATAATAAGAATCCTAGTTGTTTTCTTCATAATCCTTACTTTCTTTCTATCCTTCAAAACTTACTTTCTTTCTACCATGTACCAGGTCATGTTTAAGTATCTATTGGTACATAGCCATGAATATGATATGCAGACTTAAGATTCTATCATTCTCTGTGTAGTTACTTTAGAAGAAAGAAGAAAGAGATAAACAATGTGAAATTTGTTAAGAAAATTGAACAAAAGTTCACATAGATACTAAAATTAAAGAATGAAAATTTAAAGCAGAAACGTTATGTTTGTGTAATTTCAAGACACCTCTTTCAAAATTTTTACCCATGATCAAAGGGAAATTCTAACATGTACGGATATAACATGAAATATGTGACCTATGCTGACATAACCAGAACATAATAATAAACATGTAATCCTGATGTGATACACTGAGATGTGCACATCACTTTTGCAGTACCCTTCCCAGTAGCAATCCCTTAATCATGTCACAAGAACATTGAGTCATCCTAAACTGAAAGCATTCTGCAAAAACAATGACCAAGTCTCATCAGAGTTTCAAAGCTTATAAAACACAAGAAAACTGAGGAACAGTTAGGTTGGAGGACAACATGGAGACAGAAAACTGAAAGCAATGTAATACACAATCCAAGACATGCCACAGCCAGGGGACATTAGAAGAAAAAGCCTGGATGCTTGTGTAGATTCTGGGATTTATTTAATAGCATGGATAAGTTTTGCCAATTGTCCAAAGCTTCTATAAGAAGTTGTTAACATTAAGGAAAACTTGGTGAAAGGAACATAAGAAATCCCTGGACTAATTTTACAAATTTTCTTTAATTCTAAAACTTGCCCTAGAATAGGAGAGCTAGTGGTTTAAAACCCAATTCTATAATCATATTCTGTGAGTTTAAGATAATTACTTTCTTGGTCTCAATTTTCCCATCATAAAAATAGGCAAAAACGATATCCTGCAGGGGCACAGAACTCCCAACAAGATTGATCAAAGCTATCTTCACCACGACACATGATAATCAAGCTGTCATCATTTGAACTTAAGGAAAAGATCCTAAAATGTACACATGAAAAAATCAATTGGCATATAAAGGAATGCCAATTAAATTCACATCCAATCTCTCACAGGAAACTCTACAGGACAGAAGAGAACAGAGCGACATACTCCAGATTCTAAAAGCAAAAAATTATTGGCCCAGAATAGCATACCAAGCAAAGCTTTCCTTTGTCTTTGAAAATGAAATAAAATTCTTCCATGGTAAAGAGAAGTTATGCCTCTTCCAAACCTGCCCTACAAATGAAACTTAAAAGATGTTCTCTTGACAGAGAAAAGGAATAGCACTCACCCAAACCAATGGCAAATGTGAAAAACATCCCAGCAAAATAACAACAGAAGACTAAATCAATGAACAAACCATTGCTAAATGACAGGAACAAACTACCACAATATTTATATTAACCCTGAATGTAAATGGCTTAAGCTCATCACTCAAATGTCATAGATTAGTAGGCTGGATTAAAAACACAAAACTCATCTATTTGTTGCCTACAGGAGATACACCTCACCAACAAAGATGAGCAGAAACTATATCTCATAGATTTTGATGGTTTTGTTTTCAGTTTCACTTCTTCAAAATGAGTTTTTTTTCTCATTATATTCTTCAATGACTAATTGATCGTATGATCATTTTCTTCTAGAACGTTCTTGATTTTCTTTTTTATTTCTTCAGTGACACATTAGTCATTCAGTAGCATGTTATTTAACTTTATGGCACTGTACATCCTATTTTTTCTTCCTGTTGTTGATTTTGTCTTGTGCCTGTTCATTTAAGGAGACGTATAGTAACTGTGTAATGGAGACTATCATAACCAGTGGCATGTTGTTTAACTTGATGACTTGATGGCATTGTAAACTACTGTTTTTCTTCCTGTTGCTGATGTGTGTGTGTGTGTGTGTGTGTGTGTGTGTGTGTGTGTGTGTGTGTGTGTGTGTGTTTTCACTTTGGGGGAATTTACAGTGACTGTGTTGTAGAGACTGACATGTCCAGAAATGAGACTACTGTGCAGTATGCATCTCTAGTTCTGGATCGAGGATAGACTCCCAGTGAAACTGTTGGATGTTTCATGACAATGGGATGCTGGACTCTCTGCCACTGTCCATGCCTGCAATGATGGACTTACGACTGTTTATGAGGAACTATGCTGTTGTAATGATACAGGAGAACTCAGTGTTGGCGGGGGGAGGATTAGGAGATGGGATAGGGTAAACCCAAGGGTCTATGGAACTGTATCATAAAATGATAATTACATGATAATAATAATAATACGGGGGAAAGGAAAAAATAGCCATAATAGTGTCTTCTTCGTATGACTTTTTGGACTTAATAATGCAATGTGTATTATATACTCATGTCCTCTGGCTTCAGAGTCCCTCTGCCCCAGATGTTAACTGAATAATAATATTGGCCAAATCATTAACTATCAAATACTAAAAGGTATTATCCTGATGGTTTTGTTGATGAAAATTTAGTTAGATGTATTCTTCAATATTTTGTGATTAACAATTTAAAATGAGAAATTTCGACAGTTGGGAGTTAGTTGCTTTACTATGATTTTTGTTTATTGGAAGTGGTGAACAACTAGCTTTGAGATCAAGAGATCAATGAAATAAAAGGATTTGTGATATGATTGCATTTTCCAAGGAAGAATCAGCCCCAAGATACGTTCCTCCAAACAATGAACAGCAAAGCTAGGTAGCTGCTGAGGAAAGACCCATCGGATAAAAGAAATAACTGTATTTCTCAATGTAAATTTGGAGAAAAGAAAGCTTAAGCTGCTTACATTGAAACTTCATTGGCTATAATAAAAGGGAAATGACAACACAGGTAAGAAAAACTTTGAATAGTACAGTCAATAAAGACAAGTACTTTTGCTACTTGATTGTTTGGGATTGCAAGAAAAATGTGGTAAAATTTTGTTCATCATCAATCCTTTGGGATTTTGAGTCAAATTTCAACATAACAGCTATAGAGAGAGACTTTGGTTGTGATTCTTAGTTTGGACCAAGAGCTTTGGATCAACCTTTATTAACCCATAACGTCCATCCTTTGTTGTTGCAGTTAGATCTCAGAAGTTTTCTCCTATCTGGAACATGGACACTAATTTCTTAGCAATTTTAGTTTCTTCGTTATTTTTTCAGTCATTATATTGCACATTTACTACATCAAATGCACACTCATTTCAAATCACAACCTATACAGCAAGAAGGGGTTTTTTTTGTTTGTTTTTTTGGGTTTTTTTTTTTTTTTTTTGGTTTGGGTTTTGATTTTGTTCTTGGTCTCAATTACTTGGATAAATGGAGAAGAGGGTGGCATCAAAGTAATTAACATTTTATTTTTCTCACAAAAAAGGACTAATACTTATTCAATTCTTATTTGGAAATTTTGTTGGTTTTGGTAGTATGATAATATTTTCATATTATAAGTAGTTTGAAAATGCTTTCTAAATATTTTCAGAAATGAAATTTGAAATGCTAGCTTCCTTATGGCTTTCTATTTCAGACATTTATTGAAACAGTACATATTTCACAAAATCACTTGAGGTAAAACAGAAATTCTTCACTTTGACCCTATAATGTGACAACAGAGAAAAGCAATAAATTTTCAAAATAACCTAATCAACTCTCAATTTCTGTTTGCTTTTCTACTTTCATTATTCTCCCTGAAATTTCAAATTCTTCCCTACAGTGGAATACCGAGAGAATCTTCCAGCAGTTATAATGTAAGAACATTTGCTCTGTGAAACCACTTGAAATTGGCTACTTCTTCAACAGACTTCTGGAAACATTGTGCTTATGATGCCATCAAAGCATATTTATTGTAAGTTTTGTCCCATTGCTATCATTATCTGACAAAGTTCAATTTCTACTTACTTGACTGAGGCTGTCAAAAAGATACGTTCCAGTTCATGTCCCAAGGCCCATATCGAGTCAAGCAGAAATGAGGAGCCCCAAATCTTATCTCAGTCTGCCAAATAGGACTCAACCATTTGAAGCATTACTGCTATATCTCAGAGCACAGAAAGCTGGAAATGGGAGCAGATCCAGGCCTTGAAACCAGGCGCTCAGCATGGGATACTGGATCCCTAAGTGGCATCCAGGGACAGCAATTACACTGTATCAAATCCCCACTCCTCTGCAAAGTTTATTTTGTTCAGGGAGATATTCACCTTGGGGTAATAAATATCTAAACTAAGCACATGAAATATTGGCTCAGAATACATCATACAGCTTTTTCATAACTGAAAAAATATGACAAAAGGGGCCTACAATCTGTCTGCTTGTGGCTTATTATTCCATTATGGTGCTATCATTACTTTGTAAACACAACTGTAGGATAGGAATAAAACATAGGCGTACGTTCTATGAATAATTCAAAAGACTTCCAATAATTGTTGAATATCAATAAAATTACATTACATTCTTCTTGTTTTCCTCTCTATCAGTATTTATGTTAAGTTTTCCACATTGCTAAGCTGTTTGACACCAAGAAATCTCTCAGCAAGGAAATAAAGCAGAAACAAGATTGAATTCATCGTTACCTTCAGAGCTGTCAGATTTAAAGATGATTTCTTGTTGTTTTGACATTTTATATTTGCAATGGACAAAAATAGATATACGAAAATTACTATTATCAGTGATTTTCAGGTATACAGCAGAACATAATTTAGGAACAAATTTTAGTGATAACTTTTTAGATGTGAAACTAAATATTTAGAATTCATTTATACCCTAGACAGATTGTGCAGTCCTTTATGTTGATTAAAAATGGTCAATAGCTAAAGAAACACTTCAACCTATCTTCTAATTTTTAACTAATACATACAATTTTTCTCACCTGTGGTGTTCTTCCCTTTTTATTTATATTTCTCATACTAAAATGTTTATCACCAAAATTGGAGAATACGTCTAATTCATTTTTCATCAGAAAAACTAGCCGAATACTAGTTTTTAGTATTTGATTGCTAATGATTTAGCCAATGTTATTAAGTACTTCATTTTTTTCCAACAATTTGTTTGTGCCACCTTAAAACACTGTTGTTTTTCTATTAATGATAACATGATTTTTCTGCTTAATGTTATAAGGCTTTTTCTCCTTATAAAGTTTTGAAGTAGAATTTCTGCTTCTAGCTCATCTTGAATAATAGAAAAAAGTTAAAAGAGTGTTTTTTATTAAAAAACTTACCATATGATTTAAAACAGTGAAAGTTAAATATAGTTCATACAGATATTTTAAGGATACTATTCATCATAAAACACCAAATAATTTCATTAAAATGTACTTAAACCATTATAAATATTTAATTTTCAACTTTAAATTTGTATTATTACTATTACTTGCATTCAAAAACCTACAAATGGTTTTAAATATCATCTAGTTAATTATCAGTCACAATCAATAGCCACGTAGAAGCTGTTCATTATTGTTTTTATGCACAATATTAAATGCTCTCATAAATAATTAATCATTTAATTTTTGCAATAACAAGTATGATTTTACATTTCAGCTGACTGACTGAATTTCATCAGAGAAAAAACGTGAAGAAAATGTCACCCAAATTGCATGCAAAATGGTTGCTTATACTAGAAATTTCTAGGATGGTTAACATATCCTACTTTAGTTCTGTCAGCTGTCAATTACACTGATGTACTGGAACTAGATAAGAAGGTGCCTAATTATTGTACCCATGCTATTTAGTTACATCATATACCCAGCAGGAGTCAGCTAACTGTTAACCTAAGGCAAAATCCGGCCCATATTATGTTTTCAAATTTCCCATCAGCAAAAAGTGGCTTTAATTTTATTAAACATCTGTCCTTAATTGGCTATACAATGTCTAAGCAGTATCCTCAATTGTATCTCTTGGTCAAAAAAATCTGAATTAATTATTATCTGGCCTTTACCAAAAAATTTGCTAACCTGAGCTTTTCAAAATCATAAATACCAGTGTAATTGACCTTTTTGTTATTAAGCCTTATATTTGCTCTAATACTCACAAAGAGATACCAAAGCAACTTCAGATACATAATGAACTTGGTAACTCTGGTACTGTTTGCACATTGCACCATTTTGTTCCTAAGGGAAAGGAAAAGTAATCTTCATCACTTCCAAAAATAGATATCTCTCTCACGCACAAAATCAGGGCCATATGTTTTAGTCTTTATGTTGGCAGGTAGAATAGGGCATTCTCAAAGCAATATTTTCACGTTTAATGAATAATTCAAAATTAAAAGTAGGTGAAAACTAGAGATAAAACAAACTACGCTAGCATTAATTTTGCGTCTTTAGAATCTGTTGTTCTAAATTGTGAAGGTATCAATTGAAAAAAATGTAAGTAACCCATCAGTAAGATGGGGAAACAAGAAAGTCAGGTGTTTAAGTGCCCTGCCTTTTGAAAGGTAACTTCTCGCTCATTTCCCTTGTGGGCATTCTCACTTCACTCTGTGACTGTTGGTCAGGGAAGATCATTGCTTTGGGCCTAAGTTCTAAAATGAGAGGATAGAATGACATCACAGAAAGGAACAGTGCTTGTTTGGGTTTGGTTTAGTTTTCCTTTGCTTTCACATATTGTCTTGAGACAGGTAATCTAACCTCCACTGTACCAATAAGACAGCTATAAAGTTTCGTCACTTCCCTGAGGTCACAGAGCTAATCCATATTGGAACCCAGATTCATATCTAATATCAATCTGTAACTGATGAGAAGCAGTGCTCATCTTTCGTCTAGGTTTGATTTTTTTTCTGAAAAACAGTTACAGAGAGAGTTGGGGGAGAGACAAAATCTATGCCCTGTGTCACTCCCCCAATGGCCACAACAGCCAGGACTGGACCAAGCACCATATAGGAGTTTGAGAGGAGGACAAAGGCTTCACCAAAACCCTATTTCTCTTTGGGTATCTAATAATCCAACATCAGAGTGCCTCTGCCCCTAGCCTGAACTAGAACAGAAGAAAATGAACATGGTGTTCTATTTCTATTTCAAATCCTTGCCTTTGACCTCAAGAAGCGTTCTAAAGATACCATGTGTACAATGCACAATGCGATGATAACATAAGAAAACACACACTCACCAGCTGCTTCACTCTCCAAATGTCTATAGCAGCAGGCATTTTGAATTATTTTGGCACTTTTGTCAAATATAATATATGGGATGCTATTGTAGGACTACTTTTGTTTCATTGGACTGCCTCTACTTATATGCTCCAAAATCACAGTTCTTTTATTTTTCTTGTTATACAAGGAGTACTAAAAATGTAGTCTGTATAAGTGAAATTGTGATTTTGAGAACTTAATGAATGATTCGTTACAATCTTTGCTTATACTCTTACACTTAATGAATAGTTTTGTTTTCTAGTTGCTGTATGTTGAAATGTTTACCTAGTGGAGTACACCTTTGATTGCTAAATAAAATGAAATTTCACCATTTCATAAAGTTAAAAAAAAAACAAGGATGGGGATAGTTGAGTGGAGAACATGGGCAAGAAGGAAGGTGGGGTTGGAAGTATCACTATACTTCAACATCTGTATCGAGAAATGCCTGTAATGTATTACCTTATATAAATAAAATAAGTTATAAAAATAATTTTAATAAAAAGATCACATATTTCATTGATATAATTCTAAGAGAATCCTCATGTCTCTGTACTCCCTGCATCCTTCCATCCCCTATTCCTTCCCATGTTTATTTTCCTTTAACTTTCTTTCAATTTTCTCTAACATCACAGGATTAATACACCAGTAAACATAATGTTCAATAAGAAAAAAATGGAAAGACCACTGTTCCATTGAAATCTAGAAAAGGGATATAAATAACAATCAAAGCACAAGATGTTTTTTCATCCTTATGCATTTTTATATTTATGTTAACATTCCAGGAAAAAAAACCCAATATATGTCATTTGGGAATTGGCTTATTTCATTCAGCATAATGATTTCCAGTTGCACTGATTTCATTGCAAAATAACAGAGTTCTTTTTTTGTCTGTCTGAGTACTATTTCAGCATTTATATACACATCACATTTTCTTTATCCAATTATCGGTTGATGTACATCTGGGTTAATTTCATGTCTTAGCTAGTATGAATTGAGCAGCTACAAATAACTGTATCAAATGTTGATTTCATTTTATTTCTTAACATTTCAAGAGTCGGATGCCTGGGTCATATGGCAGATCTATGTGAAAGCTACTGAGGAATCTCCAGCTGTCTTCCATGATGGTTATACTACTTTACATTCCCATGAATATTCTTACAATTGGAGCCTTGTTTTAAGCCTTGAACACAAGCAGCATAATTCTTCCAATTTTGTTTTTTTCTCAATTATGTAAAAATATCTTAAATCCTTTAATTTCCACAAACATTTTACAACTGGTATATTATATACCATAAATAATTGCTAGAATCTTAATTGGAATAATGTTGACATCATAAGATAACTAGATAATAATTGACACCATAAAAAATTTAACCTTCTGGGGCTGGTGTTGTAGCACAGTGTGTTATCATCCAAATTCTTAGTCCCGCACCCATGTGGGAGAACTACAAGAAGCTCCAAGCTCTCGGCTTTGGCATGGCCCAAGCATGAACATGGAGGGCATTTGAGGAGTGAACCAAACAGATGGAAGATCACTCTCTGCTCTGCAAATACACATTTCAAATAAATAAATAAAATCTTTAATAAGGCATAGCATATCTCTTCAAAGGCTCTGTAATTTATATCAAAACTCTTTTATTTCACAGTAGAAATACAATTTTTATATAATGAACCATATAAAACATAGAAACAGCCATACTCTCTAGAATTTTATTAACCTATTTCAAACCAAGAACTTTTTAAAAATAACATAAAACTGTGCATAATTGTTTCCTTATACAGGAAATAGAAAAAGTGGAAAAATTAAGGAGCTGAAATGTTTAAAATCACCTTGTATTTTCACATGAATTTCACATTTTCAATAAGATAAATTGGATTACTGAATCTCAGAGCAATTCCTGAGAAGTTTCAGTACTTGATATCTGAGACTCCTTACCACTAACACTGGCAACCCCAAGAGATCACAAACCACATGAATGCCTTTCCAAACACAGAGTTCTATGCACTTCATGAAAGGATTCAGGTACACAATGCATGAAGTCTCTCCAAAGTCATGCCTACAGCTTTCATTTATTCTGCAACATTCACAAATGAAATGGAAAAACAAAAGAAAGGAAAATGAGAAAAAAGAAGGGAAGAGAAGGAGGGAATGAGGGAAGAAGGAAGGGCAATAAATGAACAGGACAAAAGGAAAGGCAGAGAATGAGATGAGAGAAATTGAATTTTCATAGATATTTCCAGAACTAGTGCAAATGAACAACAGACTAATCTACCAGCAGTGCCAGCATATGGGTACTGGTTTGTGTTCCAACTGCTCCACTTCCAATCCAGTGCTCTGCTTTTGGCCTGGGAAAGCAGCAAAAGATGGCTCAAAGTCCCTGCCACCTACATGCAGGACTCAGAACAAGTTCCAAACTCCTGGTTTCTGAATGGCCCAGCCCTGACTTTGCAGCCATTTGAGGAACTAGCCAATAGATCAAGAGTATCTGTTTCTGTCTCTCTCATTTTTTGTATCTCCCTCTCTCAAACTTTAAAATAAACGTCTTTTAAAAATAAAAAAATGAATAAAACAATAATAAGAGCAAAAGAGTGTATGACATTTCAGCAAACTACACTCTGTATAAAAAAAAGACACAGGATATCATGGTACAAAAAATACATATTTTGCTCAAGGGAACACACATATTTTGCTCAGTGAATAAGTGAAATCGAGAGCCTCCTCTTCCCATTAGCTTTAATAGTTTCTGTCAGTCTTTGGCAACTGAAGAGTGTGTTTGCAGCAGTTTTGTTGAAGTTATACACCACTCTTAACTGATGAGCAGACAATCGCCACAGAGCCCCTTAAGCAAGGTGACCACACTATGATTGAATTAATTCACCCCTCTGGACCTCCTAGGCTTACCCCTCATCATCCCTAGTACTTTAAGGCAAAATTGCTTCCATTTAAAACAACTGGGGAAATCAGTTTTGATATTAATAATAATCAAATGTTAACATTCAGTGCCCTGAGTTTTTCTTTAGAAATAGCTCTCCGGAGAGCTAAGACACCAATTGGTTCTGCTTCTTTCATGCTGGGAAGCCTGGAACTGGGCATTTTTAGTTTTTTCTAAACCTTGTAAGTAAGATCGCCTTCTTCATTGGATAAATGACTTTTAAACCAGTCCAACTCATAGGGAAGCCTAGACTTCACTTACTTGGAGCAATATCTAAGGTGAACTTAAAAATAATTCTTTAAATTTTCCACAGCAGGAAAATAAATATAATTCTCAGAGTAGCATTTTTCCTGTTTTTAGTTGAAAAGAAAACAGCTGTGTGGTTAGTGGTTCTCTGTATTGTCAACAGAATCATAATTACTTTATGAGTCCACAATTATAAAAGAAAATTTAAAAATCCATTTTGTTTGGAGAACCTCCAAAAGGAGAGAAAATATAGCCAGTTGGAAAATAGCCAGTGGAATATAGTTATATTTGAGAAAACACTTTAGAAAGATTTATTTTTCAGAAAGTCTTACATGTAGAAATTGGAATATATAGCATAGTTAATGTTTAATGCTAACAGAAAAATGCAAGGCAGAATGCAGCCAAGGCCCAATGACCACCTCCCTAAAGAGAAATAGTACCATATAATCCATCAGCATGAGGTATTTATTGTGCAATCTATTGTATGTCTGTCATTATTCTGGTGTGTCATGATGAATATAAAAAATGAGAAATGAAAATATGGGAGTCTCTGAGCTTCAAGCTTTGGTCAGGCACAGCCCTAGGCATTGTGAACCAAGGGATCGAATTTCTCTCTCTCCCCCTCTCTCTCTTTCTCTCTCTCTCTCTTTCTCCTTCTAATTCTGCATTCTAAGTAAGTATACATTATTTTTTAAATTGTCAAGGTTTTCAAGAAGAGAATAATCAAGCTGAATAATCTGCAAGCGTTAGTAGATCCCATGACTACTAAATGTAACATGACATCCTGCCTGAGAGACCAGAACAGTAAAAGTAAAATCTAAGAAAATCTGCCTATGAAAGTAGGAAATCCACTCAGTAGAAGTCTTTCAACATCAGTTCATTAATTCTCATAATCTTTATATAAAACGTAATGTGAAGTGAAATTGGGATAGTGGACATGGGAACTCTACATTATCTTTACAACTATTCTGAAATTTAAGTATATCATGAAGTAAGAAACTTAGATAGCAATTTTGAAGAACACAATATAGGAAATATAATGTAGGAAAAGGGAAGGACAGAAAGGGGGAGAACTGTAAGTCTTCAAATCCAATGTATATTAAAGTTTCAATATAATTTCTTGAGTATGAATAAGTTTTATTATTTAAAATTTTTACTTATACATTTTATTCTTGCTCAACAAAGTGAACAAATCTCGACTACCTCTCAGTGCTATCTCTTAGGCAAACCATAGAAGGTAGGAATTTGAAGCCACACAGAGCAAATATTTTAAAAATATTTTGTAGAAAAATAGGATGGAATTTCTTAAGTTAAATATTGTGATGTGGTAATTCTAAATTGATTTGCATTGTATTATTTTGTCACATGAATTATATATTTACTAAAGTAATAGTTACATTACAAATGACATAAGAAATTATTTTCCTTTGATCCTGATAAAATTGGATGGGGAAAACAGTTTTCAAATCTAATATTTGAATACATAACAAGTTTCATATTTTTTCACCTTTCTGTTGGATTCAAGGGAATATTTTTATCTAATTTATTATTCAAAATAATTGTGACTTTTAGTTAATAAAAATAGTTTGATTAAGGACAACTCAAGAATTAGTCCAAATTAAATAGTCCATTTAAAAATTACTGTAATTTTGTATTGCTATTTTGCTTTCATTTCAAGTTAGAAATTATAAGACACACTAGTGATAATTAATTTTTTACTTGAATTTTCCAGTCTGATTTTTGGAAACCGACATCTCAACATTTGGCTCAGAAAACGGAAATAACTCTAAGGCTTGGAGGAACATATTTTTAGCCTGTTGAAGTTTGTAGCTAGGACTCAGTGCCTACAAATTAGGTGTCAATGGCTCCAATTCTAAGCCACCATAAGTAAGGGGTTTCATTGAGTTTGAAATGAAAATTAAGCCATATGCAGTTTTCCTTCCAAACAGAATGGAACTAGCTATGACTACTGAGTAACAAGGCCAAGAGTAGGAAGCCATGGTAAGTAAGGCATTATTAAAAGTAAAACTCTGGTACTTAGCTCATCAGTAACACTTTGCTTCCCAACAGATTGGGGGAATTTCTTAAACTCTTATATTAAATTCATAAGATTTCTGAAATCTTAATGATTACTCTATCTTCTTAAGTTCATAGATGACAAGTAGAAGGGTCAAATATTCTGCTTCAGTGGTTAATAGAGCTAAGATAAGATATGTTTCCTTCTATTTGCATCCAATGTCCACTATTGTGTTAATTTTTATTTGGAAGCTGGCTATCCCATGTCAGACTTTTCATCACTATGTAGAGACTCAGAATGAATGATAACTGACTAAAGACCTACAAAAGTGCTCTAGGTAAAAAAGGGATTTGCTTATCTGGATTTTTCATGATCATTTGACACCACAGATTTCAGAGAACTGCTTCTCACTTTTTTTAAAACATCCTTCATTGCTGAAAAATCATGAAAAATAGCCCAACTAATGAAAATCATTGCCACATGACAGACATGATATTGCACCTAACCGTTCCCTTTATCAAATGTCTCCAACTCTTTTGGCTTTCAACAGCTGCAATGCATCATGTTTAAGAAGACAGAATTCATAAAAATTATTGAATATAATCCATGAATAAAGAAGGGATCTAAGTCCATGGGAAACTAATTAGTAATCCATGGTGTTCAACATGTTTCTTCACATTGTTTTTTACTTCCCTCAAATGAAGATCATTGTGACTGTAATTTAATAGGATAAGCAAATGTTCTTGAGTAAAAATTATGTTCCATTTTATACACTCCTGGAATCTAACACACTTAGAGCTCATAATAGATAGAGAAATATCAGCAAGTATTATAAAAAAAAAACAAGTACAGCTGTAAAATACGAAAATAGCAGAATATAACATTGCATAGCACTTACCTGAATCTGTGCATTAAAAATGCCTGTAAAAACACTGGTTTAGAACACACATCAGATAGGTCAATTAAATATTTAAAATTCTTTGCACAACTGAAATTACCATAAAAAGAAAACATAAGCATTGTTGTTTCCAGGAAAGTAACCTAACAGTATATTATAGTAAGAGAATTTACATGGTAATTATTACATTCAGTATACAATACACAAAATACCACAAAACATTGAAAGTATAAGAAATACATGTAATGCACACTGATTTAGACTCTATTTTGTTGAGATTTTGTTAACTACCCCATATTTCTGTGGATTCAATGTAATTTAAAAAGCAAAATCATCAAAGCTTTTTGTGGTAATTAACAATTGGATTCTAAGGCAACACTGAATTTCAATGACAAAAAATAAACTGGTGAAAACTAAGAACCAAATTGGTTTATCCAAATCACTTCAAAACAGGAAGTGCTTCAGATCTTAGAGATTTAATTTTGAAATAATTGTACAAATTTTGTCAGCTGGATATTCTTAATTTGGAAATATAAAATTCAAAATGCTCTGAGAATTTTTCAAATGAATATCCGTTTTGGAAAAAATAAACCTTAACCCCTGCTTCACAACACACAAAAATTTAATTTGAAGGGGGTCATAGTTCTAAACATAACAGATAAAGTATAAGCTATATTCCAAAGAATACATAGAAGAATTCTACTTTCAGATAGATTAATGTATCTTAATCAAGTTATAGAAAATACATCTTTTTTTTAAAAAAGAGTCATTAGACTTAATCAAAATGTAAATATCTCAAAATCATCCCTAAGAAGAGAGAAAATAAGAGAGACTACAAGAGGAAATACCTGAGCCTTTAAAACTGTATCATGAAAAATAAAAGTAAAAAAATAGTCCCAATGTGAATATGACAAACCCAACAGTGCAGCCCACTCACTTCATAGGAAAGACTTAGGGCTGCCCTCATCTCTGCAAAGCATATTCTGAAGTCTTAACTTCTGGTCAGTTCTCCCAACTTCCATTTGTCAGCTAAGATGTGCTCTGCGGAGAGCATTTGTACCAGAAATGAAATTCCTGGTGTCCTGCTCACACTCAGCCCTCTATATCCTTTCCTTCATTCACTCCTTCAGTCTCTGCTTCCCTCTCAAGCTAAAGTAGGATCTCATGGGGATGCCCTGTCCATCGCTGTTGTGTGACTTCCTAGAACAGTACTTGTGCATCCCAGATATTAATGGATGTGTATTGAATGAACTGTTATATTAAATATTTCAAAAAATATTTGATAGGCAGAAAAGTGTGTGTAATTCACAGCTAGATTTTCACATTTGTCTCCAAATGTTTCTGGACTATTTAAGAACACCCAAATTAGTACATGTTTCTGCATTTTGAGCCTCCAATAAGAACTTTTTCCTAAGAAAGGAATTAATATCATTGTAATACAAAGGAAATCAGTGGTGGGGAGAGGAAATGGGCAGGGTGGAAGGAGAAATTTCTGAACCTGTGAGACTGTATCATGGAAAATAAATAAATTATAAAGATGTGATAGAAAAAACTTTTTAAATGTTAAGTACTCACAACTGGGTAACTCAACTTTTAAGATGTTCAACACTTGTGATTGTTTTCAACTCCTTCCTTAATCTTTCAAGTTTTTTTTGACTTTGCTTTCTATTACATCATGACACTCCACAACTTCAGATCACAAATTCAGCGTGATGTTAGTACAACTCTTTTTGGAAAAAAAAATCAAATGCAATAAGCAAATAAAACAGGAAGTGACAATGGGGTAGTTTTCAATACCAATAAACTAAAGGAAAACAACACATGTAATGGAAAAAGAAATTGTATTATTTTGGCCATGTTCACAGCATGGGATTGAAAAAGACAACTGCAGGATGTCTATCTTGGGAAGCTTAAAAAAGAAATGTCTTGCAAGGAGGGGAGGCGGTTATTACAAAACCAAATAAATTCTTTGCTGCAATAATCACATAAAAAGATTGATGTTGGAATCAGGCATATGGCTCACAGGGGAGGAGTAATAAGATAAAGGCACATGCTGCTGGAGCAGGTGATGCACTAATTAGATTGCAGTGATGTGGCTCATACCATGTCTAGATGGAAATTATCTTAAACTATACAAAAGAAACAAAACAGAAGAGCACAGGAAATTATTTAGAGCCATGACCATAATGAAATCAGGATGATGGAGCTGGAATAAGATTTTAACAAGACTTTTGTTGGCAAATAAAAGCAATTTGTCACATAATATCAAAATCTGATTATATTAAATGAGTAAATTCCTCAAAGAACTAAAATTATTCTGACAAGATAGCTGTATCATCATGCATTTCTTAGGATTATTTTATAGTTATAAATATAATTAGATGGGGGACCCACCAGACTGGGTATTCATATGGGTAATCCTTTTGTTGTTGTTCATAAAAATTATCTGCGATCACTTTAACCTAGAAAGTAGATTTCAAGATATATGACTTGCTCAAGAGCATACACCCTAGCAGAAGAATCCAGGACCAAACTAGGGAGATTCAGTGCAAAGATAATATCCCTAAGTCTGTGCAATGTGTTTGCGCTTGTTGCACAGCACCAAGAAAGTCAATGCAACCCATAGCACTCCTTATAAGGAAATAAAGGCCAATGTATACAAGTTCGTCATGACATTCTGCCTCACAGTAGAGCTACAGTTTTTGGTTATAACCATGCCATTAAGTGCTGCTCTAACTGCATTTGATAAGACCTTGAATTACACTACAAACTTAAAAAAATGGACTTATGGAGGATATCTTTGATTTTCATTGTCTTAAAATATAATACACCTTGCAGTTGTTACCAAAACTGAGAGTGAATTGAAATGGTTGATATCTGAGGAAGTGAAAAACCAGTAAAAATAATCCTGAATAACTCTTCAAATTTTATATGTCAAGCCATTTAGAAAGCATACTGATATGCAGAATTTCTTGGAAATTGTCTTAGAATATAATTTGGATGGCTGAGAGATATTTACACCTGATTAAACTAATTCAGTCTTAGCTTCTGCTTCAATATTACAAAATACTACAGTCAAATATTTTGAATTGAATAGACTCTACCAGGTATTCTGGTTAATTCATGAATTTGAAATTTTACTTCTATTTAAGAATAACCATTGATTATGTAAAGTAAAATTAATGAGACAGTAACAGTTTTACAGATATTCCCTTGACTGCAGAAAGAAAATTAGTTCATTTGCAGTATACTTGTATGAGGCTCATAGGTAAAGGTCTTTAGATCGAGATTAACCAATGTTAATACACTTCTCATAAGGATTTATGAATTTACTTGAAAAGATTTCCCAGAGAGAGAGGAAAAAATATATCTTTCATCTTCAAGTTTACTACTCTGATGGCCAGAACGTCCAGGGTTGGGCCAGGCTGAAGCCAGGAATTTCATCCAAGACCCCTAGGTGAGTGGCAGAGATCCAACTACTTTGACCATTTTCTTCTGCTTTTTCAGGCCATTTGCCAAGAGTCAGTTTGGAAGTGGAGCATCAAGGACATGAACCAGCACTCACGTGAAACCAATTTTAACGAACTACACCACAACAGCAATCTCGGAATTCATGAATTTTAAATTTGGTAGTTGTATGTCTACACTAAAAACATGACAGAGCAGAGACTGATTCCCCCTTTAAAGATTGCTTACTCTTAACAGGAACAAACATTTTTAACAATAATAAAATTATTATTACATCTGTATATATTGATGTTATGTATCCAGAACCAAATACGCACCAAGATAATAAACTTTTCATACATTATTCCATTTAAATAATTATAAATGGTTGGGTCAAGAAGGAGTTAAGTTTGAAAAGATCTCAGAAGGCAGAAGGATGTGCAGCAGAGTTCAATCTTTAAGCCATCTGTCCTAGCAGCCATAGAACGCCTGGGGATAGAGAAAATAAAGAACTCCTTTGGGGGATTCTCAAGCCTCCTACAAGCAAGGATAACCATGAGTCAAGTAGTTCTTGTCACAAGGTGAATTGGAACCCAGAGAACAACGAATATAATAAAATCCAGGTTGTCTAGGAAAAAAGAAGTTTTCCTACTCAAATGTGTATTAAAACTATCTTATTGTTAGATGTAAAAGATATTTTGTAAATGACTTTTAAAAAATTGTTAAATCCATTCTACATCAATGTATAAGTATAGCTAATGAATGGCAACATTCCAGGAAGCTACCTTAATATGCAACTGGGTAAATCTTTATTCCCCTAAGGATGAGGATATTCTTTTATATTTCTTTCTAAGTTCAAAAGTAATGTACTATATCCGCAAATATGTTGCTTTCCACAACCATTATTGTTTTCTCTTTGATTAAATCAAGATAGACAGTGCTATCCTTGGAGCTGATCTTCCATCTTCTTTCAATTGCATATACAAGTGATATTTATCTGATTTATAATATTCATCCAATAAACATTTCTTAAAGAACTGCGATGTGCCAGATATTCTACAGGATGCTGAGAAAACAGGTTTATTCATCAGATCAGCATCAAAACAAGCCGCTTTAGCTCTTTTCTTATTTTCTGTGACCTTAGATGCACAAGTACATCAGAAAATCTGTCGTAAATGTAAAAGATAGATAGGACAGATTTCATGGTAGTAAGTTTTTGCAAAAGCTCAAAACATGCAGGCATTTTGATAAGGGAAGTGTTTTTCTGCATGAAACGGCTTCAAAGCAAGATAAAGTCAACCCAGTTGTCCCTGAGGTTAGAAAGCAGTTGCCCAAACCAGCTGTGTCTATGAGAGAGTATATATTCTAACGTGTTTGTTTATTTCCAGGCAACTATATACATAGGATATTCTATGTTCAAGGCACCAAAGAAAATGCTAACAATTCATGGGTAAAGAATGGATCCACTTTCAAGGGGATATAGACCACACTCATAAATATTATGATGAAAAAAACAAAATGGCAAATGTGTTAAGAAATTGAAATGTGCAGGACTTATTTGAGTATATATTAAAGATTTCAATTTGTTTTTACATAAATAATTATTTCTGGTTTACAGGTGACTATTTCACTTGCATATTCCCTTTACATCACTGCTCTTAAGTAATGGATAGTTAATTGAGACAGAAATCAATATAGAGATAATAGAATATATTCAGTAGATCTGGAAGGAATGTGATGGTGAGTTTCATTCAGTATAATCTAACATGCAAGCAGCTGCTGATGCAAGATAGCAAAAGGGACAGCCGGTACAATTAATACAGTGTCCCTTTAAAAAAATGTGGATCTAGCTAGCCTGTAAGCATATCATTGTAAGCACACACTGTAAGCATATCAGCCACTTATAACCTTTCAGTCCTAATATTCTTATCTATAAATCAGAGGAACCCTGCTTTGATTACAGATATCCAGGTAACTCTTTAGGACCAATGTTTCAAACCCCATTAGCCAATTTTTCTACATGAATTAGGTGCACCACGAGGCTTCCTCTAAAATATATTCCTGGACCCAGCACGGTAACCTAGCAGCTAAAGTCAACACCTTGAACCCGCAATAAAAATAAAAGAGAATAAAAAATAAAAATACATATTAGTGTGTATTTAGTTTATTAACAAAGAGAGTGAACTATTTAAATAAATAAATTTCCAAAGTGTTTGTTTTATTTTCTTGTCTGAAATACTGCTAGTGAACTTAAAGTACCACAGCTGTCACAGTGAACTAGGAAAAGAGGAAAGAGTGATCTCAGGTTTGGCTGACTGAATACTTGTCAGAAGCGGTGCCTTCAAAGCAAAACGAAGACAGCCGTAGGTAAGCCAGTGTGTGCCACAAGGGGAAAAGAAGGAACACTGTGAACCTGCTTAGACTGCCACCCATCAACAATTCTGTTCTCTACTCCTTCAGTGTTTTATGAGTATTTACTCTGGGTTAAAGCCGCTAGGCAAAGGGCATATATATATATATATATATATTAAGATTTATTTATTTTTAATACAAAGTCATAAATGCAGAGGGGAAGAGAGACAGAAAGGAAGATCTTACATCTACTGATTCATTCCCCAAGCAGCCACAAAGGCTGGTGCTGAACCAATCCAAAGCCAGGAGCCCAGAGTCTCCCCCAGGTCTCCCACGCAGGTGCAGGATCTCAAGGCTTCGGGCCTTGGGATCCCGGCATGTACAAGGCAAGGACTTTAGCCACTAGGCTACTGTGCCGGGCCCACACACTGATTTTTTTTTAATGTGTTTTTCTAGCCATATGGTAAATGTACAAATGACCTGCAAATAATAGTCCTTCTACTTTGCCAAAAGCTATCATCTGCCTCAGTAAATCACGATGTGATTAAAACCACAAAGCATTAGGCTCTGGGTAGTTCTGGGAATGTCTAGCTTGAATACACAACCACACAGGTGTGATACGAGAGTCCACCCTGAGTTTGACCTCGGAAGATCTGGTCACTGCCAGAGTAAAGATCCCAGGAGAGTAGTGATAACCAACACAGAAATGAAAGTGTAAATTCACAAGAGAAACTCTGACGCATATAAATCTAAGGAGTAGAATTTTCTTTTTAATGTTGTGTTGTATTATTTAGTGCTGTTTACTTGAAAATACATGGAGGTACAAGTTAAGAAGGAAAAATATTTATTTTGGCTCACAATGTTTTGATTCATAGTTCATTATGGGGTCACCCCACCGGTTCAGTCACATGGCAATGGCAGCAGAAACAGTCATAAGAAGCATACTCTTCCTCTATGCTCTATCCAGTCTCTGCTTCTCACATCATCATGACTGGATCATGGAACGCCACCTTAGCAACCTAATCAAATGCAATCAGTTCCAAAACCCCGTATTCAGATGCCATAATCTAATCGCTTCCACCCCTACACATCAACTATTAGTATTAATCCACTAATCATTAACCAAAGATTTGGGGCTTAAATGTCTGCATGAGTTTGGGGCGCCAAATTCTATTTGTAAGAATATGTCTACTGACCTATAGCTGAATTGGGATTTATTAGGGCAGTGCCATCACCTAGGGACTTCACAATAAATTCCAGGCCACTGCCATGCTTCCAGCTCTGAAAAATATCAGATGGCATTGCTCTCAACTCCAAGACCTCACTCAGAGCTACAGGCCATACCAGGGGAACACAAAATGGTTCTCTGGAAGGAAAGCTGGATTTTAAAATAGTTCAGATTTCATGCTTGGCTAACAAGCTAGGAAGAATCGTCATACTGTTTCATGATGCTAGGGGCAAATTAATTTTACCACCTTGTTATGATGTCTGGCTAGATTAGGATCCTAACAGTACTAGTGGAGCATTGCATTTTTTTTTTCACATATACAGAAATTATCAGTGACTTCAGTGTTTTGGAATGAGCTTTTCATGGTATAACATGGTACAAGGTAAGCAGCTCCAGTCTGAAATCCAAAATGCTCCAAAATTAATAACTTTTTGAGTACTAACATGACTCTACAAATGGAAGACTCTACGTTTCAATGTGACAGGCACATGACAATAATAGACAAAATTATCTTCAGGCTATATTATCATTATATAAAATGCAAATGAATTTTAGGCCTAGATACATTCCTTTATAACTCATTATATCAAAACATAGTCTAAAATCCAAATCATCTGGTTGCTTGCATTTAGGATAATATTCAATCTATAGCTATACCTTCAGTAAGCAAAATCTATGCCTTGTGCTAAAGCAAAGAAACATATGTTTTAGTGCTGAGGAAAAATTATTGGTTGGATTTAACTAAGAACACTATGCCTTCCTTTATCTGCTCTTTATGTAAATAATTTCTATCCTAACCTCCCATGAGATGCAGCCACAAAGTGCTCCCACTTTTCTGCCCCACTGAGAGGTTCATTCATCTATAAATTCCAAAATACTAACTAGGTGGCATGGGAGATATAGCAGGAAGTAAAACAGAAACCTATTTTCATGTAACTTACATACTAGAGAAACAGAAAATAAACAAGTAAGTAAAATAAATGATCATCAGAAAGTAGAGAGAACAGAAAAGCAATTGGGAGGTTTTTAGAGCTACTTTTGAGCCAAAATTAGGATAAGGCCTTTCTTCTTTCAAAAACCCCATCATTCTTCATATTCCACCTGTGTGCTGACCACCTGCTGAGCGAGTTTAAATGAACTTAATACACAGAGCAAGAGCTTATTGGAAGTCAAAAAGAACCAAGGTTAATTATCAAACTGGCAAATATTCCTGAACCCAAGCAAGGGATTTCATCACCCACACAGTACAGCAGTTCCATAATGACTAGAAAAAACATAAAAGATGATCAAATATCTGATCTTAAATTTTGACTCAACCATTAAAGATTTATGTCTTCTTAAAAACATTGTATGGCTAGTTGGGTAATATGGCAGCAATATGGCAGCACATAGTGGAGCTCCATAAGCTGAAGCTTGCTGAGCTAAAACACAAATGTCTTACTTGTGGTTTGGAGACGAAAGGAATAAAACAAGACCTTATTATCTTGAAGTGCATGGGAAGAGGAGGCAAATGAAGATGTACTGCGAAATGAAACAGAGGAAGAAGAAGCAAAGCCCATAGAATTGTCTGTGAAAGAGGGAGAACCCCCTGAAAAACAGCATTGACGTGACAGCAGAAAAGAAAGTGATAAAAACTACATCTGAGCTACCACAGACTGAGAGAATGCAGAATATACCTGTAAACTTTGGAGACTAAGAAAGCTGCTCCTGCATCTGGGTTTGGGATTTCTTTAATTTCTAAGAAAAGATCTGACATCTGACACCAAGCTTTTGGTTCTGGATGAGCTAAAGGATAGTGCTCAAAGATTTGATTTGAATGTCTCCTCAATCTCCAGAATTTCTGAAGATGTCAATAAGCTAAAAAAAAAGAGGAAGGAGCAATTTGGGATTGTCACAAATTCAGCTAGAACTGGGAAAAAACAAAGGTTGCAGAGGCAAAAATGAGGAAAAGAGCAGAGCACTTTGACATTGCCTTATAAGAATTCTTGATATGTTTTGTTATCCAGTGGTTTCATTCCTCTGATTCTTCATGATCTCTCTCTCTCTCTCAAATGCAAAGTCACATGCTTATATCCTACCTCACTACGAGGAAGCACATGTGAACTTCAACAGCAGTTTGATGTATTGTTGTTCCAACTTTGATTGTTGTGTTCCTGTTTTTCTAAAGTATTTTGTTTATCAAAAATCATAACTGAGAAAAAACTTGTATGAAAAAGAAAATCTCAATTTGCTCCACATGCCTCCACATACAAAGCATTTGTTCCACATGCCTTCCCCATGCCTTGAATCTCCCACCCTAAGCAGATGAGTATGCATTCTTGTTAATTATGTAAACAATGTCAAAAATTTAAAAAGACACATTGCATGAACATTTTCTTCCCGTGGGATTTTTTAATAAGAAAGATTTATTGGTTTATTTGAAAAAAAGAGTCACAGAAAGGGGAAATAGGGAGGAGAGAGGAAAAGAGGTGAAAGGTGAGCGTTATCTTCCAATTCCTCATTAATGCCGAAATGATTACAACAGTCAGGGCTGGACCAAGCTAAAGTTAGGAGACTTCATCCAAATCTCCCATATGGGTTACAGGAGTCCAAAGCTGGTGCTTTCTCAGGCCATCAGAAGGGAGCTGGATCACAAGAGGAGCACCTGGAACTCTAACAGCCACTTGTGTGAGATGCTGGTATCCTAGGTAGCAGATTAATACACTGGCACCACAAAATGAGTGATTTTTTTTAATTTGTGCTTTGGATACAATAATTTATTCAAAGCTTATGAAAGCTTCAATACAATAAGAAATGTAAAGCTACCAGAATCCGGTGGATGCCTGATGATTTGTGATGTGTTCACTTTGCTTCTAGCCTCTGAAGGGAGACTGGCCAAGGCCAAAGTTAGACTATAAAAAATAGATCAAAACTATAGAGGTCAACAGTAAACTCAATTAATTATAGCTAGTTACCTTAAGCTACCATTTTGGTTCCTTGCACCCCATTTCCAAATGCCTCCTTTGAGTTCAGTCTACTCTATACTTCTGATTCACCCTCTTATTAATGCAACATGTCTAACAACTTTAGTTCCTGCCTCCCATTGGTTCCTGGCTTCAACCTGGATCAGACTCAGCTGTTGCATCATCTGAGGAATAATCAGCAGATGCAAGATCTCTTTCACTTGCTTTCTTTCTTTGTGTCTCATTCTCTCTGTGTCACTCTGCTTTTAATTATGAAAATAAATCTTTGTTTAAAATCAGCTTCATTAAATGCAAAGGCATTAGAAATATGAATTTGCCCATATATTTCTGAATAATGGAAAATAAGGCATGTAATTTGGAATTATATTATCTCTGCTTCCTTGGGATACAAACAAAACTATAAGAGGATTATGCTGTCAAAAACTAACTAAATTATTTGTCACCTGTTTGCAGGCTCTGTGTTGTGCTTGGAAGCTCCAAGCTAAGTGAATCAGCACTATACCCCAGACTTGCTGTTCTCAGAGATGCATGGAAACTTCTGGACATCTCACTCTCATAGTGATAGAGGAACATTAGTAGGAGAAAGCTGTCAAAGAACAGCAATAGTTTAACTTATCAACAACTGCTAGTTTCCATACAAACTGTTGTCCAGATGATAAATCTAGAATTCATCACCCTGTATATAAGGCAATACCACCCACTGGCAGCAAGTCCATCTTTGTATTAGAGCTAATAAGGGTAACTATTCCCTGAGATATTCTTCTGCTCTTACTAAACGCTGCTTTATGACTGAGAGCGTACATGTGAAAGCTATCTGACCTATGTTGGAGGAACCAAGTCAGTTGGACTACACATAGGTTGAATTATGTGATCTCATCCACATAAGAACCAAGTTTTTAGGAAATGAGCTAACCATGCACAGATTAAGTGGCAAGAAAAAAAGGGTATTCTTTGGTCTGGAGGAGAAACTTGACCGTCAGCTAAACAATTCTTTTCTTTTAGGTGTCTACTGATGACATTAAGGGTTTCTGGGAACATAATACAGTAATGCTTTTTGTTTTTTTGTTTTTTGGAAAAGAGCTAACTTTTTAGTAGGTTACCCAAAACAACTCATTGCTCTAGTATATTGGAAGTGGCTGCTCTTGGAGAGTGTCATTAACATAGTTGATCTTATTTTCTACTAAACAATCTGCTTCTATAAGAAAGGTTTTATACTTTGCTCATTTAGAATTATGCCCCGGGAGTGATTTATAGGTAAGGAAGTTTCTATGTCTGTGTTGTTATATAAGCATGTGTTTCTATCCCTACTGGGCACATACTGTGTTAGCCAGAATTTTGTTAGAGAAGAAGAAAACCTGACTGATTTAAAATAAGTAATTTATTATGAGGATTAGGCTTTTGTGTAACTGTGGAAACTAGTGAAGAAATCTTAAGAAAAAGATGGCCTTCCTACTAGGTACTAAGTTTCGAGCAGTCTCTCTGGCAGATGTGAAACAAATCTATATGTGAAAGTATATGCAGCTGGGACTCATATCATCCACAAATTAGCTTAACAATGCAGGTGAACCAGAGGTGAGGCTCACATCCTTCAACTCAGAGCTACACACAAATCACACAGAATCTGAAGCAGGAATCTCATTATCTCCAAAGAGCAGAATGGCACTTCTTTGGGAGTTGCAAGGATCCCCTAAGAGTCCTTACTGGAGTCTAGACTGCTAACATAGCAGTATGATTGTATGGTCTGGATCAAAAAAAAAAATTATTGTAAAACCTAAGAGTCACTAGATTTTTTAAAGTTACTGATCACTGAGTTTACACAAATAAGTAGTTGAAAGCAATACATAAATCCATATCTAGGCAAGTAAGATACAGCAGAGCTACCCTTTAGAATGCTTTCTGAAAGAAATCAATAGACACTCTGCAATCTGAATAACTCTTATAAAAGCTGATAGTGAAAAATATAACATGTTATACTCAAACCAATGTTGTAGGAAAAATACTTCTCTGAGCTCTAGCAAATTCTTTCTTTTTACACAAAAGAATTTGTAAAGTTTTCTAGTTTCGTGATTATTGGGCATTCATGTAACAGATACTCCAATCGGATTCCAAAACAAGCATGTTGGAAAATAAAATACATAATTTTCATCACTATAAAGAAAAGAGAAATTAGATAAGGTAACACACAGGTAGAGAATATCAGTGTTATATAGTAAGAATATAATTTTAACTTACTGCAGCTTAAAATTCAAAAATCTTGACACAAAACCAAGAAAAAATAACATCTAGAAAAAAGGAAATAGAGCAGAAAGGAAGAGTAAGAGTCATGGGGAAAATTCTTTCCATCATTCCCTTAAGACAGAAGATGCTCTTTTATTAAATAGATCTGTAGGATAACATTTCCCTTATGAGATATCTACATTCTATGACTGAGTACAATCACAAAGGATGTTCTACTCTGGCACTGTTAACTGTTCTAAAACTCTTCGTTGTTTTTGAATATTTGATAATGGCAAAGGTGAATAATTGGGTGACACTTTATATTTATGATATTTATCATTTGAATGTTATTGTATTATCCGTCATTAATTAGATCTTACTCATCTAGTCAATCATCAAATGTTTGTTGAATGACTACCACATATAAACTATTCTATGAGATCCAATGTTATATATTTTTAAATGATTTGGCATTGTAATATGATGGGTAAAGCCATCTCCTTCAATTCTGGCATCCCACAAGAGTGCCCAGTTTGTGTTCTGGCTGCTCCACTTCAGATCCATCTCCCTAACAACGGCCTTGGAAAGACAGTGGGAGATTTCTATGTGTTTGGAGACCTGCCACACCCCTGTGGAAGAGCTGGATAAAGCTCCAGGTGCCTGGCTTTGACCTAGCCCAGCCCGGACCATTACAGCCATCCAGGGTTGAATCTCACATTTGAAGATCTCTCTCATTCTCTCCCTCTCTTTCTCTCTCATCTGTTACTCTGATTTTCAAAAATGAAACTGTTACCTACATCAGGACACACTTAAATAGCAGAACGATGGACTTAGGACTGTTTATGAAGGATTATACTATTGTAATAATATAGGGCAAATCAATGGCGGGGAGAGGTCTTGCAGAAGGGAGAAGAGAGATCCCAGAAACTATGCAACTGTATCATAAAATAATAAAATAAAGTAATGGCTTAGTACTAGTGGGGTATGGGCTAATATTTTCCTAGAAATATGCCTACCAGCAGCTCTCACCAGCGATCATGAGAACCAGATCTGGGGCAGGCATAGCTGGACAAGGTAGCAGCACCCACTAGAATATGTGTGGACAGGATAGAGGGGTTGGTCAGGTTAACTGAAGCTTCAGCACCCATGGTATGAGAACTAGATGGCATACAGGATGGACCGGACTAGAGAATTGGACAGGACCTGGGCGTGGGGGTGGGGATTCTAAAGAGAAATTATGAGGATTCATTCCAACTAAGCTGTAGTGCCAACTGCTATATATTAAGGCCAAATATGTGGTGGCAGGGAAAGGCTGGACTGTGGCATCTGCTGGTTATCACATGAGATAAGGATGAGAACATAACTGACTAGGTGATTACATTTACCAGTGTGTGTATAGACCAAGCCTGGTGACGGACTGAGTTGGGCTCCGCACTGGCTGGCATACACAGCAGTCAGGTTTGAGGTTACTTTAGGCAAGGTTTCTCAAGGGACACCCCCACCCCCACCCCAGCTGGATCACTGGACTCAAAATTCTTGCCACAGGGAAAATCACAGGATTTATGGTTTGACCTTGGAATATGTAGCAAGACTGGGCCCCCTTAGTTACTGATGCATGTGCAGTAAATAGTGTGCCCAAATGTATGTGAGGGACATTATAGCCAACTCATTAAGGCCTGCAGAGGATAAGTATCATATCAGAGGATGGATAACTCTCCTGGATAAGCTTTCACAGTAAATATCTGGGTGAATGTATTCACTAAGGTGGACTATGTCACCCAATGGACCTTGGAAAAACTTCCTCAGTCTAGAAACAATGAAACCAACAGCATTTCCAAACTATTAAAACCATTTAAGCAGTACTCTTAGACAACATTGCGAATCCTAGGATGACATCAAGTGGCCGTCCCTTATCCCCAAATACGAGTGTAGCTTGGCTTTCTATCCCCTTTTTCCTCCCTCCCCAGATACAAATAAAGGAAGAAAAATACAAATCGTAAGCATAGGTCTCATCCATTTTCCCCCATGCCTCCACCCTCCCGACTCTAATCAGTGCTCCACATGAGCACAAATCCTTCTCAGCTATGCAAACATCAAAAATAAAATAATTTTAAAAAGAAAGATGCCCAGCTGGTAGTCCTTGGCATCTTTGAACATGTTGCCTTACATGGCAAAGAAATTCTGTAGATCTCATTAAGGAATTTCAAAGGAGAGATTTCTCTGGATTTCCCAGGTGGGTCCAGTATTAGCACAAGGGTCCTTATCTGCTCATCAGGGAAGCAGAAGGCAGGTCAGTTAAAGTCAGAGAGAGATGATAACTCATTGTTGACTTCTCACTTCTGGAGCAAAATAGTAAATAATTTTTGTTTTTTTAAGCAACTAAATTTGTGGTAAATTTTCACAGCCGTAGTAGAAATTTAGTATAATCCCTGATTATGAGAAACTTCTGAAATAGTGAAGGGGCTTCACAAGCAGGCATTGAAATACACAATATTAATTGATTGAGTTATCTGCCAGATATCATCAAATTAACTCTCAATGGGCATTCTAAGAAAGCCTCTTAGAGGACACATAGGCCAGAAGGGACTACTAGTAGCAATAGCAGTAGTAGTAGTAGTAAAAATAATAATAAAAGATGGGAAGCAGAAATGGAGTTTGGTATGAAGGACATGGGAGACAGGAGTAGAGTATTCAAGTCAGCTGAATAAAAATATGGCATGTATAAAACATCAAAAATTTGAAAAATGGCAGGCCCTTAATGAGCCTAACTTTCATCATATCCTCCATCCCATCCCTCTTAGGTCCACGGAAAGCAGTTGTATTTTCCCTGGATGTTGGCAGTGCTGATAACTGTTTCCATTTCCTCTATTTTTTTCACAGAGGATGACAAGCACGAATTATTAAAGCAGAAATTATCTTTTCACTGACACTGACACCAATTTTTTCGCACAAGCTACTTTACAATCTCCAATAATCACACACATTAAACATGCAGCAGGTGTTGGAGATTTCTGCGTTTTAATTGTTTGGCAAACACTCTGTTATTTTTTTCTATGGTTAATCTGAAAGCCATGCATTTAATCTCCTGGTAACACATAGATGACAGAGTGACTTCCTCATGAATTTGCAGATTAGTGTCATTTCTGTAGTATTTGTGTGTGTTTCACAAACTTCTAACTTGCTTCTTAGCCCTCTGTTTCTAATATTCTCAAGGTCAAGGGCCAACATCCATGTTAAAATGGGAAATGCATAACCATTGTCTATGATAATCAAGGGGCACCTTTCTTTCTAAACAGGACTCTGCATTTGTTTTCATTTGTTTGTTTTTGTCTCTTTTTTTTTTTTATTTCCAAGGATAGAATATTGACTCCCAGGAGGTCTATAACAGTCTGAAAGTTGGGTGAAGAAAAAATGGATTTTCTTTCCTTATGACTCTACAGGAGTATCAGCAAGAATGAAGAACTTATGAGTCCAAAAGCCACAGGAAATTTTGAAAGTATAAATAGGAATTTAATTAAGGCAAAAATAATGAACCATAAGTTCTTTCATGAAGTAAAATGATAAGCTTTGTAGAAAAACCTATTTTTATTTTCAGAGTTTGCCACACTTATACCTGATGTATGATCATGACACCAGAGTGAATATGTTACTGGTAAACAAAAAGAAATTGACTGATTGGATAGACACACGATTTCCTCTTTAATTATAATTAACTGCTATTTGCACAGAGGTTAGAGTTTGCATTTTTTTTCAGAATTCCTATATTTAAACCACATTAACTATAAACTTTAAAACCATAGTTTTTGTATAAAAAAAGGAAGAAGAAAAAAATCTACTGCAATGGTTTTAATAATTTAGATACAATCATTTTTACTAGAAAAAATATATATATAGTACCTTTTGGTGGATTCTTTTTATATATGGGAAAAAAAAGATTTTACTTATTTACCTCAAGTCAGAGCTAAAGAGAGAAATTTAGAGATCTTCCATCTTGGGGTTCACTCTCCAGATGGCCACAACAGTCAGTGTTGAGACCAGGCTGAAGCCAGGAGCCAAGAAATTCTCCCAGGTCTCCCATGTTGGCAGGGATGTGGGTGATGAAGGGACACTTGGGGCATCTTCTGCAAGAACCCAAACACTTGGGGTCATCTGCCACTGCTTACCCAGGCACATTAGCAGTGAGCTGGATAGTAACATGGGGAAAATAGGGGCAGGAGAAAATGTGGAGGAAGAAAAGGGAAGGCTAGGATGGAATTCCTAGACACAAAAAAATGTTTCGTGGAAAAGAATAAAAAAATTTAAACTTAAAATAGAATGTTTTTACTTTGTCCAACTAAAAAAAAGAAAAAGCAGTGGAAGAACTAGGATGCAAACCAGGGCACATGTGGGATCTGGCAATCTGGCATTGCAGGCAGCAGCTTTATCCTTGTATACCACAAAGCCAGCCTCAGTTAATTATATATTGATAGAAAAAGATCAATCTTTGAGAATTGCACTCAGCAATCACAAAGATAAAATGCTTGCTTCTGAATTCAGTGTCCTCCACTGCTAATTTACCTATATCACAATATTTTTTTACTCTTGATGATTACTAAGAAAGAAAAGCTAATGAAATCAGTTTGTATCTATTATTTCTGAAAAGTATTAAAACACAAACCCTATAGAAACATAATTCACATGGCTACAGATTAAAATTCTAAGTATTTCTCTTTAAGCTCTTACATTCTTTAAAAGATTGCTCTGGGTCTTCAATTAAGAGTCTTGTCTAGTATTCAGAATTGAAATCATTAGTCAGTGAAATATATTGATAAATCAGTGAAATAACCACCAATTGTTTATATCAATAATCCTGTAAGCACTACAAACTATTGAGAAATTCATTTTTAAAATCTCTACAAATCACATTAAATTGGGACATGCATGATGAACAGATAAAATTTGGGAATATTTTCCTTATAGATCTAATAATTTTGAGATTTTTCAATCTTGAAAGTGTTCACAAATTGTGCAATCACTTTCCCTCTGCAAAAAAAAATGGAATTTGATTCAAAGGATGCTTGACTTTCAGGGTCATGGCTGGTAACACTAAACTTTTTGCTTTTGTTTCTGGTTTGCTTTGTTTCATTTTTTGTTTCTCTGTAGCACGTTTCCCTATCCCTGAACTCCAGTGTGGCCACACATTCTTTCACAACAGATGAAGTAAACAGATCCAACATCACCACTGTTTAAATCTTTGCTTTCTTTCTGGCGTTAACAAACCTTCCTCTCATCTCAGTCATGGCAATCTGTCCACTAGCTGCACCTGAGCTCTCTCCTCTTCGGAGTTAAGGATGGAGATTATCATAAAAAAAATTCTCTGCAGGTTGGGCCGATGTAGGTGCAGGACTGGGTGATGGCTGTGGGCCTCTCTACCCTCTGGTGTTCTCACTGGATCTTGGAGATCACATGGATTGTAAGACCTACCACCCAGTTGCTTTATCAAAATTCATTGTCCTACCAGGCAATGAGCTTGCGATATTGGGCACTGACAGCCATGGCAGGCCAACATCCCAAGCAGAAAAGTGGTTGCCCCAATTACAGTTTCAGGAGGACCTGCTCCTCAGTGGGGCCAGGATGCCCTAGAGGAAACTCATATTTCTCCGAAACAGTCAGATCCATGACTGACACTTTGGAGTTTGACACCCAGAAGACCATGCCCATGAACCTCCCATTCCACCCATGCATGACTTTATCCATGACCTGTGCTGCACCATGACATGAAGACATGATGTTCTTGGCAGCCTCGTGCCCCATTAGGCCACAGCTTCTTAGAAGGACCATCTACAGTCTGAACTACCTTTAACATTTTCCCATCGAGGATTTCCAATAATCAGTAAATTTAAAATAGTTGGGAGTCTTTATGATAAAATTGAACATTATTTTTTGAACAAAAATCTCTCTAGGGTTTAGCATTTTGTGCCATGACATTGACTTTAAGCATAATAAGAAAAATTGAAGATGATTTTTAAAAATTATTTTCTGTTCAGTTTTTCTTAGTTCACAACTATAAAAGCAATATTCTGAATGGATAGGTTTATGATAATTTTGAAATAATTATGGGATTTTGAGTGAAACATCATTTTTCTATCTTAGTAAAGGATGCTTCTACTATTTGCAACAAGATGTTTCCAACTAGAGATCCTATGCTTAGTGAAATAAGCCATTCCAAAAGGGCCAATATCATATATCCTCTTTGATATAATGCAACCCACATGCAAAATACAAGATCAATATATATGTAAACACATATATACCTACATTCATGTAGAGGTACGATATAATGGAGACTAACACACTAAGAAGTTACAGTGTGCATTTTGGCTTCTGAATAAAAGATGAAATCCCAATGAAAATGGGAGGGAGACAGGATGAATAGGGAGGGTAGAAGGGAAAATCCTTGAACATATGCAAATGTATCATGAAATACAAAAATTAAAGACAAAAATACTAGCATTAGTACTATCATTGCTATATTTCAGGGAGAAAACACGAGCCCAGAAATACTACCTCCCTGAAATATGCTTTAATGTGAAAATAAAGATGGATCATTTGTGCAAATGATGATTTAACCACTTTGATTAGAAAAACTAAAGGCACTTTCAGAGGATTGGCGATTTTACTCAGTTTCTGCTGAAACAGTAAATAAGGACAAGTTTTACCACAGGTGTGTGAATTTGCACAAACTGTAGGGTGATATGCAAAACTAGCTTTAATAAAGTAAAAATTAGGCCATCCAAGAGGTTGAGCATATAATTATCATGCTTACCATTTTTTATGATTGAAGCAAACAACTATGTTTAGAAATGCATCTGTTTCAAATAACAAAGAATAGGGTTATAGCTAAAAATACTTTCAAGAATATGCATTATTCCGAAAAACATAAGTGTTTGTTAGATTTTCCAATGCAGCCAACTATCTTAGGTATTATGATATGCCATATTGGCTCTATAAAAGAAAATAAAACATTTGTATCTAATTTTGGTTTTTTTTAGTATTGATTTATTCCACCTGGAGGCAAAGTGGAGATTGTTTTTTGTTTTCCTGAGCATGAACACTAATAATATGAACTTTTTGTCCTTGTTGTTTCTTTTTTTAAATTACTCTGTTTTTAAAGGATTTATTTATTTATTTATTTTTTTTTTTTTTTTGGAAAGGCAGATATACAGAAAGGAGAAGAGAGGCAGAGAGGAGGATCTTCAGTGCGATGGTTCACTCCCCAAGCGGCCTCAACGGCTGGAACTGAGCCAATCTGAAGAAGCCCGGAGCCTCTTTTGCGTCTCCCACATGGGTGCAGGGTCCCAAGGCTTTGGGCTGTCCTCAACTGCTTCCCCAGGCCACAAGCAGGGAGCTGAATGGAAGGTGGAGCAGCCGGGATTAGAACCAGTGCCCATTTGAGATCCCAGCACACTCAAGGTGGTGACTTTAGCTGTCTCGTTATCACACCAAGCCCTTAATTACTCTTTGTATAAAGAAAGTTCATTACATGTTTTCATTAGAAAATTTGATAACCTTATACAATGATGTTCTATATATATCAGTTGAAAACTCAGCTACTGAGAACTTGAGAGGAATAAAAACATGTATTCCAAATTCTATATTGCCACATCAGAATTAGTATCATTTGAGGGTTAACTGCCATCCTAGTTGGCTTTGAAATCTTTTCACTAACTATTCACATGTAAAATTGGCATTTTTTAAAATTCTCAAACATCTGCTTGATATTTTTCAAGGTAACTGAAGACTGTCATGTTTTCTCCAGAAAATGTCTTATTAGCAAATTCTAATCTCTGATTATAAGAAATAACTGACTAAATTAACATGAAATATATACTGAACATACATTTTTTTAAGAATCCTCCAAATTCTGGAGGGTTGTATCCCAACCCTGAAGACCCCCAGACCCCCACCAAGGACTATCAATACGAGCAACAAGGACTACATCCCAACTGCCAAGGAGACCACGTGGAACAGGAATGCCTCCGGAAGCCGAGAACTCTGAGGTCACCCACCCCCATCTGGAGCCTCCACTGGGGATGGAAGAATCCAGACTCTGCTGAACAGGAACCAGCATCATCAGAACAACAACCAGGATCCCTGAGCAGTCTGCAGAAACAGAAGAACAATAAACTTCCTTTGGGACTAGGGAGGGAAGCTTTCTCTGGTCCTTGCCTGGTTCTGGCTCTGGGTCCCCACTCTCTCTCGCAATAACCCTCAAGATCGCTTCAGACACCCCTCAAAACAAATAAACATACAAACAAACAAAAAACCTAAAATAGATAGACAACTACAAAGAAAGCTTAGAATCAGACAGGAAATGGCCAGCGTGGATTCACTCATACCTCACTAGGTGGGACACAAAGATCAGTTACTCCTCACTGGGGTATTGGGGATTTCTCTGCACACCCCTCCTAAAAATGTTCTGCACCTAACTGTTGACACATGTCTTGTTAGTGTTGTAAGCCAGTTCAGACCATCTGAAAAACAACCAGGTTCAGCAAAATCATGCTTCAACACTATAAGTAGCTAAATACTAAAATGAAAATAGACATGAGACAGCTGAATAGTAATCTACAGCCATTTTAAGGTGTATAGAACCCAGTTGTATATAAACCAAAATTGAAATATCTGTGAGGAAGTCACAGGATGTGGTTCAGAACCTGCATTTTATTATTAACATATAGGTTAATCAATACCATGTCAATTAATACCATAACGTTGTAAATTGTTGTTGATGTTATGTTGGGGCTTTTAATTGATTGGGAGGATACTCTGCCGGCTCTATCTTCATTCCAGAGATGGTCTCACCAAGAAACCATTGAACTTACCAGGACAATAACATGCTGGACTTTATGCTTGGTAAATACTTCCAATGAAAGAATCTCAACTGAATTTGAACTGTGGTAATGCAACAAGGTGGAGGAATCCACCATGGGGGGAGGGTCTGGGGAGGGGTGGGGGGAAACCCAGTGCCTATAACACTTTGTTATATAATGCTATGTAACTAATAAAACAAAGGAAATTTTTAAAAAAAATAAAAAAGAATCCTCCAAATTCTATCTAGATGCTGAGATCAAACCTTTGTGAAGTAAAGGCAGGGCCCAGCTGCTTGTCTCTCATAGCTCAAGGTGTTATTGTCATGTCTTTGTCAGAATTCACTAAGCTAAGGAAGTGATGCAAGCTGTCCGACAAATCTAATCACCAAATCGTAGTAGTCATTTGCTTCTCCATTAAATAAGAACTCTGATGGCAATTTTTTTCCCTTAGGTGGTTTGTGTAAGTGAATTTCAGGTCCAGGCAGAATGTCATTGCATATAATTCCCAGGCCAAGTGCGGTCCCATTCTCCAGAAGACATTGCATGACCAACCAATCAAACGAAGGTCACAAGCACCACTCACAATGCAAGGACTTTGACATGAGCTGACCATGCACCTCTAAGTCCATTACAATCTAAAATAAGCCTTTACTAACTGCTCAGGGAGCCTGGGAATGAAGTGATAGCTGCCTTGTAAGCTGCTCTATGCTTTGCAGTAAATACCTGCTGTTCTATGCCTATATGAAGTATTGACAGAGATAAAAAGTAGCTTAAGCTCTTAAATTCTCATTATCAGCAGGTATGAATGTAAATTTGCACAATCAATTTTGAAAACATCCAAGCAACTAAACATATACCTACCACCCTTTTGCCAGAGTAAAAATATTATCCAAAAAATATCCCTAAGATTATTATCCTTAGACAAAATATCAGAAAATTTAGTATTTGGTGGAGAGCTAATGTTTGAAATACTATTTTTCTCAGTACTTAAATATATTGTAGGAATAATACAGTGGAGGTGGTACATTCCCATTACTCATCTTATTTTATGTGCACAAAATTTATCTGTTACTTGTATAAATCCTTAGTAAATTAAAGCATCACACACCTTAACCCTTTGCCTTATTTTTAATAATACCACTATTGCCTAAAGACCTGAGGGAAGAGTTTTATAAAGTACTAATGCAATTATGCTGTGAAAGATGCAAATCACAAGCTAGTTATCCCTCTTTGTCAGTTTTTTGGGCACTGTTCCAACACATTATGATGTTTCACTACTGGAAGGACTCTAAGTGTGTTGATTTATATTACAATAGGTCAGTGTACAGCAGGTTTCCCAGAATTACTTGAGTAATCTGAGCATGTGATAATGCTAATAAATTCAAAGAAGAGCCATGCATTCAATTTTTCTTTTCATAGACTATTACTGAAACTTGTTTTATCTTAGTTGAAATTTGGCCAGAGTGGGATAGTTGAGCTGACTTAGTAACTAATACTAAGCTCAATCTATAAGGCACTTAAAAAATAAGAAATATCGAGGTTCTGTGAAGGCACACTCTTTAAAAGCATTTCAATAGCACTCCTCTCTCATCAGATCTCCAAGTAGCCTTTCTATAATGCATTGATATTTGCTAGTCCCTCATCATACACACACGAGAGCTACTTTAGTCCTCCCTCATCCTACTTGGCAAACTTCCTGTAGTGCAAAGCCTATATTTGGGTGCACAGTAATTCAGTGATTGCTAACATCCATACACTCCATAAAGGAGCATAACAGCCAAGGCTCAGTCAGCTTGAAGTCATGAACCTAGGACTTTATCCAGGTCTCCAACATGGGTGGCAGGAGTCTGACACTTAAGCCTTGTTCTTTTTTTAAGATTTAATTATTTAGCTTGAAAGTCGGAGATGGAAAGAGATCGTCCATCTGCTGGTTCATTCCCCCAAAACTCCATAACATTAAGAGGTGGGCTGATCTGACGCTAGTACCCAGCCAGCTCCACTGAGTTTCCTACATGAGTACAAGTATTCAAGGCTTTGGGCCGTCCTCCACTGCCTTCCCAGGCCATCAGCTGGGAGCTCAGAAGGGAAGCAGTTAGGACTCAAACTAGGTGACCATATGGACTGGCAGCACACAGGCAGAGGATTAGCTCAGAATTTTACCATGCTGGTCCCTTGAGCCTCCTTCTATTGCTGTCAAGGTGCAGCACCATGGAGCTGGATCGTAAGTAGAATAAATGGGATTCTAACCAGCAACTTCTTTTATTGTTATTATTATTTTTTAATAATCTTATTTAGTTGATTAGGATACAAAGGGTCAAGGGCTACAGGGTGAAAGTGGGTAATACCATTGTTTCCACACTAATATTATCATTTTTCCCTGTATCTGGGGTCAGGGGAGAAACAAAGGGAGAAGTCCCTCCAGCCTCCCACCCATCCAAGATCCCCATTGTGAGGCGTGACTTCGTATGAAAGACAAGTTGTGTCAATTTACTGTGTCCTATATCTGGTCTTGAAAATCTTTTAATGTTTCCTTTACAACCAGGATAAATTTACTAATACTATTCCTGAAATGCATAATTATTAGCACTGTAAAAATAGTAATGCTCTCACAGACAGTGGCAGTTCTTCATGGTAAAGCTCACCTTAGTTGAATACCTGAAATGTAACAGAATTATTCTACCTATTTTATTTATATACTTCATTTAAACTTCATCAAAAATTTTAAGATAATTATCTTGTTTTACCCAGGAAACAGATATGTGCTTACTAAGCTAATTTATAATTTAAATAAGACCTGCTTAACAAAGTCTTCTATCCCACATTCATTGCACTTCAAGAATTATGTGTGTCTCTCAGGACATTCACATTTTAATAACCATAGTAAAATTAATGACAATAAAGACAAAAAGTTCAGAGCCATTAAATACTGGGTGTACATCAGATACTGTACTACATTCTTAGATGTATTCATATTTAATTCACTAACATGATTTTAAAGTACTTGTCAAACATCTTTATATGGGTGGTAAAAGAATATAAGAACATGGATAATTGGAACTAAAAAGCAAGAAAACGGATTTATTAGCAAGTGTCAGATAGCGGAAGTGAATTCCAAACACACATTGTCAGTCTCACAACTTTTGTTATGACTTGTTCTGAGTATAATAATGACTAAAACTCAATGGCCAAGTGAACTAATACTAATACATTTACTATTGAGTAGGCCTCCTAATAAATATAATTTTCTCAACAGGAGAATGCAAGATCAGAGAACAAGAAGATAACCTCACTGACCAGGCGGTGAGTGCCTTGGATTACCTTTTTCTTTTTTAAGAGTTAAGATGGTCAATTGGCTATTTTCAAAGTCCAGAATGAGCTACATAACATAAGAGATCCAGTGTAAATCAAAATGTGGGGAGCTTTTTAACAGCATGTCAAGACTTTCAGCATGGTGACAGTCATATGCTAAACCAATGTAGGACACTCTGCAAGTGCACTCATTACATGCCATGAACCTAAATCTGCCTGTTCTTGGCAAGTTACACATTTCACATCTGTCATGTGTCTCAGCAGCAGGAAAAGAAATAGATTTTACAGGATTTGGGTGCAGAGATCACGTGCAGACTTGGATGTGAACATCAACCTCAACCTTAGTGCTTCCAGAGAGCTGTAGCATGAGAAAGGCATCACATTGACATCAATCCGTGTTAATCAGTGTTACTCACTTAAGGGTATGACTTCTCTTCCAGTGTTTAATGTCTTATGTACTTGGAAAAGTTCATAAGCTTAGTAGCTTAGTAGCCTATTTCTCATGACAGGTAGGAACACACAAAGCCAGCAAACTGTATAGAGAAAAGTGTATGGATTGCTGCTGTTTTGAAACCTTTCGCTCCTTAATTTTTCTCATCATCAGGTCCCATTTTCAGAGGCATTGAAACTAGTGTTATTATTTGGATGTTGTATTACTTCTTTCTTACCTCTCATTGCTACTTTCCAAGTGACTTATGAAGTAACAACAAGTTCCTACTGACTGCAGTGCTAATTTAAAAGAGAAATGCACTTGGGTTTTCAATCAGAACAGAGACTGGGTAGAGACAAACAAGAGAGAAACATTCAATATCAAAAATCCCCTTGTAAAGATGCATGTTGTATGCAATTTATTTAAAACTATTACCCTCTTGAATCTTGTTTCTCATCGATTTTGTTTAAATATAGCAGGGTACAAAATTACCAAATTATTTAGTGCCTAATTACAATTCAATAGCCTGAATTATATAACATCTCTAATCATTTAACTGGTATTCTTCTCACTTCTCAACAAGATTATATACTTTTCAAACTCAATGCTTTGTAAGAACTTATTTTCCTTAAATAAAAGGATGTTAGATTTAAATTACGTTAGAGGTCATTTATTTCCATTCTATTCAGGAAACAGCTGAAGAATTCAGTATCCAAAAAAGTGCTGCAATAAACACTTGGATATCAAGATGAGTAGACCTTAGGTTCCACCCACCTCTGAGAAGCTAAAAATTCAGTGAGGGAAATGAACTTTTGTGCTGGAACTTTTCAGAGAAAAATGAAATGGATCTAATTTGATCTAAAATAACAATTATAAGAACATATGAGGGAAGCTGGAACTTTGGCTCAACAGAGTAATCCTCTACCTTCAAGCTCTGGCATCCTTTATGGGCACTGGTTTGTGTACACCTGCTCCATTTCCCATGCAGTTCCCTGCTGATAGCCTAGGAAAGCAGTAGAGGATGACTGAAGGCCTTAGGACTCTGCAGGCATGTAGGAAACCATGAAGAGACACCTAGCTCCTAGCTTCACAATGGCTTCCAGCCATTGTGGCTATAGGGGAGTTAACCAGAGGATGAAAGATCTTTCTTCTCTCTGTTTCATTCTCTCAGTAACTCTGCCTTGCAAAATAAAAATAAATATTTTTTTTAAAAAACACATGGGCCCAGCGTGTGGCGTAGAGTCTTAAGTCCTCACCTTGAACGTGCCAGGATCCCATATGGGTCCCCGTTCTAATCCCAGCTGCTCCACCTTCCATCCAGCTCCCTGCTTGTGGCCTGGGGAAGCAGTTGAGGATGGCCCAAAGCCTTGAGACCCTGCACTCGTGTGGGAGACCTGGAGGAAGTTCCTTAGCGTGCATGCTAAGATCATTTGAAAAAATTATGCTGTTATCCAAGGGGTGTCTAGTTAAGGTGGTGTAGTAGTTAAAAGTCCTGAATTATGATCTGTCTTCAATATCAGAAGACTTTCTCGGACACCTACACTTTCTTGCCAATTACATAAACACTTTGTCTTTCAGGATGCCAGAAACTAAACTTTTCTCCAAGAAAGTCATTCTGCGATCTTGCCCAATTTTAACATACAGATTCCTTCCGTGCTGGTATCTCAGCATCATGCAAGTCACAGTAACGAAGGGCCCCGGGGAAACCACATTTTCAGAAAGTTTACAAAAATCAGTGTTATCACTGACTGTACTTTACTCTGTTTCTTGAAGTTCCAAGGATAAGAGAAAATTTGTCCTATTTTATCACAGATTCTTTCTTATGTTTTTGGATGAAGTTAGGTAGGAAGATCTCATGTTACAAGTACTTGAAGGCCCTTATCTTCTTAAAGATTAGATCTATTATGTGTATTCCCAATTCTAGTGGTCTTTGTCAATTTTGCCTTTGGTATCTAATGAGACTGTCTTGACAACAGTTGCATTAAATAAAGACTTTCCATCTCTGATTCTGTGCAAAAAAAAAAAAAAATGGAGTTTGTTGGTAAAGTAAACTTTTTTGGCCATTTATTTGTCCCTCCTCAACTTTCTTGTGATCATAAAACTTACATTACAAACATTACAAATAAAGGAAAAATGCTTAAGGGGAAATGAATCTTTTCATGATTCAGCTCTATTGACCTGATGTTTAAGCATAAGGCTAAATTATCATTATCTATACTGTTCTTTCTCTTTAATTTTTTAATTAATCAAGCAGGTGAACTATAGCAGCCTCTGGCCAAAAATAATGCATTAAAACCAGTACTCTTTTATCATAAAACATGTAAAACATTACAATTCAGCATGGCAGTATACACACATATATTTTACTTTGTCACTTTTTTCTTTTTTAATTTTACAGACTAAAGAAAGAAAAACAAATAAAATAAAATGAACAAACTTCATGTATTTCATATGCAGTTTTAACAGCGTGATACATCCCATGTTCTCTCCCTCCCAACTATTTAATTAAATAGGAAAAGCCTAAACTTACAAAATCAGAGATGAAAAAGGAGAAGTGTAACTAATACCAAAGAATTACTAAGAATCGTTAAGAATCATTAAAGATACTATATACCAACAGATGTCAATATTCTGGATTCCAAGATCATCAGAAGTCATTATGGCGGGACATCAGCAGCCATAGAAGGACAGAGATAAATGAGGGGCAGGTGTCTGGGTATAAAGCTGAGGAATGATTCTGCACTAAGAAGGTCCACAGTTGGCAAGACAGAGGCCTAGGCAACACACCTTCCTAAGAAAATGTGTGAAGAAAGTTACACATTTGGCATGTGCTCTCCTTTCCTCTTCCCTCTGGGCATTTTAAACTCCACTTAAGACCTCCTGGCTGAGACAGTGATCAGTTAGTAAGCAATAGAGGGAATGGCCTCCAGTGGGTCAAGTATATGAAACATGATTCCCAAAATGAATAAAAGCTACCAGGACAGGCATTGAGTTTTTTGTTTTTGTTTTTTGCTTTCCCACAGAGTCATTTCTCTCTTTCACTGGGAAAAGTTCCTAAAAAAATATGAGCTGGTGTAGTAGAAGCTAGTTTCCACCTGCTCGTGCTAGCGTCCAATATGGGCACCACTTCTTATCCCAGCTGCCCCACTTCCACTCCAACTCTCTGCTAATGGCCTGGGAAAGTAACAGATGGCCCAAATACTTGGGCCTTGCACTCATATGGGAGACCTGGAAGAAGCTCCTGCTCTGAGCTTTAAATCATCTCAACTCTGGCTATTGAGATCTTTTAGGGAATGAACTAGTAGATGGAACACTAACTATGGAATTCTACTCAGAGATATAAAAATGAATGAAATCTTATCTATGCAACTTAGTGGACAAAACTGGAAACTATTCTGCCTATTGAAATAAGTCATTCCCTAAAAGAGAAATGGAGCTTTTCCCTGATTTGTGGTAAACATTACACACAGAATACAAAAACAAAATGTGATATATACACATATATGTATATATAAACAAGATTGACATTCTGAGATTTGAGTATTGTTTACAGACTTTGTCTGTATTTCTATTTGACATGTGTTGCTATCTTTATCTAATGGAGTGTTAAGCCTGCAAAGTAAAATCTAACTATTTCACAGTGAAAACTAGGGGAAAAGAAGCAAGAGGAGGGTGGGTGAGGATGTGACTAAAGGGAGAGTAAGGTAAAATATCACTATGCTCCTAAATCTATATTGTTAACATATAAAATTTGTTCAACTTCCAAAATCAAATTTTGAACATTAAGGAAAATATACTCTGTCTTTTCTTTCTCTTTGTAAATCACCTACATCTTCAGCCTATTATAAGCTACACTAGATGTAATAAAGACAAGTATGATTCAGCAAAATTTAGAGAAAAGACATAAAAAAAAAATCCTGAATAAACCAAAGCCAAAACTTCGTAGTAATAAGTAGCCTCCAAGAAAAGACTCATTTACAACCAAATGGCTTCACTGCTAAATTTTGCCAAACTTTTTTTTTTTAATGTAAGGAATATCAACTTATTTACAAGTCAGAATGACAGAAAGACAGAAGGACACAGAGAGATATTCTATCCTCTGGTTTACTGCAAAAGCTTGGAATTCAATATGGGGCACCCACGCGGCTGACAGAGATCAATTCCCTTATGCCATCGTCTGCTGTAGTCACAGGAACATTAGTATCTCTGTATTCATTAGCATCTGCTGTATTCACAGGAACATTTTATCTCTGATTTTACTTAATTTACTTTTTCTCTTGCTTTTCTTTGCTAGTCTGGCTAAAAGTTTGTTTTGCTTAAAAAGTGGCTTTCTGCTGTTGTAACTTGTAGTTTTTTAGTTCCTATTCCATTTATTTTTTTCTGGATTTTTATCATTTCTTGCTTCCTGTTCATTTTTTTTCCTTTTTTAATAAGTCCTTAAGATGTATTATCAGATTATTTATTTGAGATATTTGCATGTTTTGTAAGCACTTGATGCTATAAATGTCTCTTTCAATACTGTTTTTGCTACATCTCATGGGTTTTGATACTTTTGTTTTATTTTCATTCCTTCAAAAAAGTTTTTTTTTCTTATTAATTTCCTCAGTGACACATAGGTCATACAGTAGCATCATTTCCTTCAAGAAGGCTTTTGATTTTCTTTTTCATTTCTACAGTGACACATTGGTCAATCAGTAGCTTCTTATTTAACCTTGTGCTGTGAATTTTCTATTTTCCTTCCTGTTGCTGATTTTGCTTTACAGCTTTTCATTTAAGGGATGTGTAGTAACTGTATAACAGAGTCCAGCATTTTGAGATATGAAGCTATAATGCAGTATACATTTCTACTTCCAAATCAAACATGAATTCCCGATAAAATTGTTAAATATATTTTGACAATTGGATGCTGAACACTCTACCACCGTCCATAACAACAGACTTATGATGTCTTTGAAGGAATATACTATTGTAATAAAATAGGGGAAATTGGTGTGAGTGTAGGGTACTTGGGGATGGGGGAGGAGAAATCCCAGAACCTATGAAATTATATCATAAATCACAAAACAAAATTTTAAAAATTCACTTTCCAAAAGATAAATATTGTATGATTTTCACTTACATGTGGCATCTAGACCAGCAAACTTCACAGAAATAGAAGAAAATTATGATTGTGACTGTGAAGAGAAACAAATGTGAATTAGATTTTAAATTTTGCAAAATAAGATTGTCTTGCAGATTGAGCACAGTATAATGGGAGTGACATTACTGAACCTTAGCCTTAAAAATAGTAACCTGGGAGGTTGAAAATATGGAGCCTGAGTAAGATATTATTGTGAGCATATGCCAACAAAGATATCAATCAGAACAGCTAGTCACATAACAATCCACCTTCACTAGAGTCATGGATGCCACTACAGTGCTCATTTTGTGTACAATAATAAGAAAAGTCATATTGAATAAAGCAAAATGGATGTGGTTTCCTCCTCTATCTCCACTTCAAGCAGTATGGCATTTAGAAAGACATCTCTCACTTTAAGAGGAGAAAGGGAATTCAGTTCAATCCTTGGGCTTGAATCCTAGTACCGGAACCACCACAATAAAATTTAAGACTCTTCATCCCTAGGCCCATACCTACAGACTGACTATTTGGAACCTTCATAGACAGGCAGTCAGAGAATTACATCTGCCCCTCCTTCTCCAACCTCAGACTCAAAGACAAGCAACACATCTACAGCTGGGTAGCCTGGCAGGAGAGAGAGCTCAGAATCAGGACTTGATGCCCACAGTTGCTTCTACTACCATAGATTTCTCCCTGGTCTGTGGTTGGAGTCCCTTTGGACTAGCTCTACCATAAGGTGGAGAATGTGCTTTGGGGAGGCAGATTTGTTTTGGAATTGCCACTAGTTTCACCTGAGTATGGAATGCATGCCAAATTAAGGCACCAGGCCCATTGACTTTGAGATCCAGTGCAATCCAGCTTAGAGTCTGTTTGGATGGTCAAGAGGCTATCTGTATTATCCTTCCAACAACCATAAGCAGATTTAGCACAAGACTTAGTGTTGGAACTTGGAGTCAAGCTGGTAAATCCAAATACTGAGCAATTCCTATTAGTCACCACACCAAATCCAGAGCCTGTGGATGTATCCTCTCAGCTTTTTCTCATATCAGGAAGAGACTTGCACCCTGCAGGGATGGATTTGTTGGGGCATGTGTCACTAATAAAGTAAGGCAGACCTAGCACCCAGGATCTTGTAACTCAGAGCCCAGCTGTGATTCACTTAAGACTGTTTTGGGCAACAAAGGGGTTGTCTCTAGTTGTCTTGCTACAACCTTGGACATGTACAAAAGAAGCATAGTGTTTTTCTGAGATTTGGAGTCAGACAGGCAATATGCAACACTAAACACACTCAATGGTCTGTGTCCCTGTTAACATGACTTGGAGCATCTGAATCTGCCCTAGTGCCTAGTAGTGTGATGGGCTTAAATAATTAGATGTATGTCCCAGCCAGCATCCCCAGTGGTTAGAAAGAGCCCCATCAGGCTCTGAGTCCAAATCAGTAACTGACAGATCATTTCCAGGTTTGCCTTGGTTCTACCACCAGGATACGCTGAGTTCAGTGGACTATGAACTCTGGAAATGACACGTCACTGCATTGGACTTCTGAGCCTAGTGTAGTCCCCAAAAGAGCTTAAAGGGATGTTCCTTCCTCGTTTTATTCTGAACAAAATGCCAACCATTAATTTAGGACCTAGCAAAACTTGCCTCATATTTTAGGATTGAAACCGTGGAAACACATCAACGGTGGCCTTTCACTGAACCTGAACTATTGCTTCCAACTACTGCAAAAATAGCAAAATACCTAGACTCAGAAAACAAATAAACATCTTACAATTTCTGAAAAGATGGTCACAAATGGAACATTATTGCAACTAATGATTAAAACCACAGGTGACATTATGTACCAACCAAGAACTCACACGACTCTAGCCTCATCTAAGACACCCAAGAAATGACAGAATCTAAGCACCTAGGAACTGAAATTTTCAAATGACTGAATGGAAAATTCTAAACAGCTATTTTATGAAAGCTCAATAAACTTTAACAGGGAGAAATTATGTATTCTGTAACAGATTTGACAGAGAAGTGAAGTAACTGCAAAATAAAGTCAAACAGAATTCCTCCAACTGAAAATCACACTAAGCAAAATTAAATGTGATATAAGCTAATCAATAGAAAAAAGAACGAGTGAGCTTAAATGTAGGCTAACAGGAAATACACTGTTGAATGAAAAAAAAATATCCAGATGAATGAAGAAAACTTATGCAAAGGCTGGAAATTATGGGAAAAAGCAAGTTATTGGCATTTAAGAGGAATATGAGGATGACAGAAATATAGAGCATGGTCAAGGAGCATTAAAATAAAAATATTTTGGTTTAAGCAGACAACAGGTCACCAGTCAGATTCAAACCATTCAAAACTGCAAAAAAATGGTTTGGTTCCAATTCCCAAAGCACAAGAAACAAAAGAAATAAGTAGAGAAATAGGATCTCATTCAACTAAAGTGCTCTGCCCAGCAAGAGAAGCAGTAAAGAGGTAAACTCCACAATGGGAGAAAATATTTACAAATTATATATTTGACATAATATTAATCATCTGAATTAAGTAACTCAAGTGACTCAACAACAGTGAACCAAATAATTCAGTTAAAAATGGGCAGCAGATCTAAACTGGAATGCTCCAAAAAGAAGATATAGAAGTGTCCAAGTAATACACACAAAAAAATGTCCATCAACATTAATCACCAGGAAAATGAAAATGAAAACCACAATGAAATGTTATCTCATTCCAGTTACATTATAATTATTTTTAAAAGTAGGATAAAACATTGGCAGGGATGTGGAGTTAAAGGAACACTTGCAGGCTTTGGTGAGAGTGTAAACTAATATAGCCATTGTGAAAAACAGTGCAAAGATTCCTAAAGCAAATAAAACCAAAGCTATTATATATCTATCCATCCCACTACATATCTAGGTATATGTAAGGCAGAGAAAATCATGTTTGTGAAGAAACATCTGTACTTCTATGCTTACTTCAGTACTGTTTGTACAGATAAGGCAAGGAGAAAATCTAAGAGTATGTAAATTGATAGGTGGATAAAGAAAATATGACTCACCTACCCAATAAAATACCACTCAGCCATAAAAGACAGTAAAATTTTGACCTTTCCAAAAACACAAATGGAGCTAAGGTCATCATCTCAAGAGAAATAAGCCAAACACAGAAAGACACGTATCACATGATCTCATTCAGTTGTGTAATCTAAAAAAATTAAAAGAAAAAAAATTATTTCAAGGCCGTTACAACTAAAAGGAATCTCAATGAAATAATCACAAGTGAAAGAATTAGGTAAATCTAGATTTGTAAACGGTGAAAGAATCATGACATAGGTTTGCAGTGGGAGAAGAATGGCAAATGTAGGCCAGGATGAAGCCAGGCGCTAGAATTCCATCAAGGTCTTTCATGAGTGTGGCAAGGAAGCAAGTCATAGAGACATCACCTGCCAACTCCTATGATGTACTTTAGCAGAAAGCTGAATTCAAGTTGGAGGAGCCAGTCTTGCGTGTCCATCTAGTGGAGAACAGGACTCCAGCTGTGACAACTGCGCCAAGAATGTGGACACCTGGGATGCATAGGTGAGTTGAACCAATGCACACTTTATTGAATTTTACTGGTCAACTTATATCATAATTTTTGCAAGGCAAGAAAGTAGATAAAAGTTACCAGTTAACTAAACAATAGCATACAAACTGCTGTAATGATGGATCACAAGGGATTAGGGGAATAATCACCAGGCTCCAAGCAGCCACATGAGCAAACATGAATTATAGGAATCAATACCGGTAAACAAACAGATCTAACTAGAAAAGGAATCTAACAGAACTTTGTACTCAGATACGTGCAGGCCACAATCACAAAAGGCACACTTTGTCAACAAGGTCACGCACCATCTCAGCAGAACGTGCTTTCTGCTACATTCTCAGTCTGCTGAGAAGGTCTGCAATTCATGGTCCTCAGGCATTTAGTGGTCTGGTTTTGCGGAGGCGAAACCTTCAATAAAGCAGGACTTAAACTAATCACTCTGATATGTCTTGTGAATGTCCTAAGCAATGCTTTAACTTCAGTTCCAGGTACTTTTCCTTTCTAACTTTTTTAATATTGACTATCCTAACTGGAGTGAGACAGTATACTGTCATTTTTTAAAGATTCATTTTATTGCTCTAAAGAGGGTTAGAGAGAAATAGAGAGCACTTCCATCTGCTGGTTCACCTCCCCGCCCCGCCCCACCAATGGTTGCAACAGCTGGGGCTGAGCCAGGCCAAACCCATAGCCCAGAAATTCTTTCAGATCTCCCACATGGATTCTGGGGTCTGAGTATCTGGACCCTCTCCCATAGCTTTCCCAGGCACATTAGTAGGAAACTGGATCATAAGCAGAGCAGCTGAGATTCATACTGATGCCCTTATGGGAAGCTGCCATCAGCTTAACTCATTACTCCATAACACTATCCCTACCTCCTTATGTTGATCAAAATGTTTCCTAATATTTTCCATACATAAAGATTTGTCTGTTTGGTTTTTTTGTTTGTTTGTTTGTTTTGCTTTGCTTTTTTCTGCTTGATTTCCTCTCCTAATGCAAAACTCCAGCAACTTTCTCAAGACAACAGATGTGAGAATTTAAGGTTCACATAGTTTTTCTTTTCAGGAATCATAATCTGGGGCACTTAGTTTTATCTAACTCCTTGGATATATTGATTTTAATATTTCCCCAGAATTCTCATTCAACTAAGATATGAGGACACACCCAATGACTAAATGTTTGAAGTTCCTAAATAAGTTTCTTGTACTTAAAATCCAAAAAAAAATATTGTCCCAATTGAAATAAACAGATAAGAATATAAGAAACTGTGAGGGAAAATGTTATGGGAATCATGAGGACTTATTCATTATTGGAGTTCAGAGAATAACTACAAGATTAGAAAAATTCAAAGAATGTCTCATTGAGACCCGGGGCTAAGGAATTCAATAAAGATGGAAACATGATTTTCAACAAAAAGCTCAAAACAAGGTAAAATGGAAGTACAGAATACCTGTGTATGAAAAATTTGAGTAGTGCAGGGAATTCAAAAGAAAATTTAGCTATTGAGGGTCATACTGTGTTAAATTTAGAAACACTTTGATAATTCTGTTGCTGAGAGGAGATACTTGTCTCTATCTTACGTTAGTTCTATTCCTCTAGTATAGGAATAAAGACAGATTTGAAACGAAGGAAACAAACTAAGAAATACAGCAATTCAGGCTGAGAGAGAGAGTGAGAGAGCAAGAGGATTTGGTGACTGATTAGAGACAACATATCAAAGTGAGGGAAGTGGAAGTGGAGGTATTAAACAGTTCACTTTAACTTTGTGGTTATAGTGAAATAGTCATGTTAGAATTGAATGAGAAAAATAGACTCATGACCATATCTAATTACAAAAGCATAATATGCACAGTTTGGCTTGATGCTTTTATTTTTGTTCTTTGAATAGGTATCTCTGGTAATGAAGAAGGAATTAAAGAGAAAATGAGTAATTCCATATAGATTGTAAATTCTGTAAGAAGAAATCATAAAGGAATGGTTAATAAAACCTTCCAAAAAAGAATCCCTGAAAATAGAGAGAAGCTTCAAACTTTACTGAAAGTTTCCTGCAAATCCTCAAAGTCCTGCTAAGGAATAACACAGAATCAAAAGAACTACTGGCAACTTAAATTTGTGTTTCATCTCTGAGGCTAGTACCGCAGGGTTGCATACAGAATGAAGTTCTTCTCAATGAATGTAGCAGTCAAGGGGATAAAGACACATATTTGGTGAACACACCACATGCAGGGAGAAAAGGCTAAAAAGAAAAAGGTGGGCGGAGATGGCTTTAGCAATTAGGCCTGTTTATGTGCCAAAGATGTAACTCTTCTTGGAGCAGCGAAGTTCAATTTCTGTGTTTTAGCAGTAAAACTAAGGCAGGCTTTATATTCCTTTTAGGTATAATGATACCTCTGCCAGTTTCACTTCAGATCTGAATTTTCTTCTCCTTGACTTCTTATTAATTCATCCTTCTGGGGATTTTTTCAAAGGAGAAAACCTGTCCTGAGGGGAAAAAAAATCAAGCCAAGTCTAATTGACAAAACTTTTCTATGGCTCAGTGCGAGAAGCAAACCCTTCAAGTTTTTGCCAGCTGACAGAAATTTTAAGGACAGCCTTCCAAGATCAAAGCAAGTCTTTAACTTCTTTTAACAGTAAATTCACTGGGGACTATTGACATGTAACGCACTCTCCATAGCCAATTCAGAAACCTTACTGCCCTCGAACATAGTGGAGGACAATCAAGTATTTTCATCCTTCACCTGTAAACAAAGCACCAGGTCCAAAGACAAAGGAGAACCCACGCTACTCTTCGGCTATGAAATCATAGGGAATGAGCACTTCCAAGTCTCACAACACAATACTGCGCGGAACTGTTTTCAGAAACTCACTGAAACACCAATAATAAACAACAGAAAGGGAGCTACTGTGGAGCAAAACAAACATATTAAAACGTGTTTGCATCTAAAGGTCATGGTTTCTTTTTGATTCCAAAATGTATAACTGTGAATGACATTAAAGGATATGGCAATAGGAGGCAAAACATTCATTTTCTATCCCTTTTTTGGCTTATCAATTCAATTACGATGATTTTGGTCAAATTATGTATCCCTTTTGGATCTTCGGTACTTTATCTGTGAGGAAAGGCGGCAGATGAATTTATAATGGAAAAGCTTGACTTTTTTGTTGTTATTGTTTGTTTTTTAGGATCTAAAGCTCCTATGGTAACAAATCAAATAAAAACTTACATTACTACCTAACAGGGTCTACCTCAATCTACTGAGTGTATAACATTGCAAAAGGCACACTTTGGGCTGCCATCCCAGAGGTACTGATTAGGGAAGTTAGAAAGAAGGTTTGTTAGTCAATGTGTTAAATATCTAAAGAAGCCCTTGGTACCTTCCAGGCATCTTAGCAACAAGGGCTTTAGCACAAATCCTTCTCCCCTCCATTTAAAATAGCAGAAATTTACCTTGTTTTCCCCTTCAGGAGGCAGTCACATTCCCAACACTGAAATAACAATAGGTGCCACATTCAAAAGAGTGAAGCTTGATGTATCTGTCACACTTTCAGAAAACAGGGGAACCCTATACCATGAATTACTCTCTCACCCACTGCCAGTCCTATATAAGCCAAAGAAAAGACACTCAAAGTTTTTGACATCATCAGACCACCAGCAGTGATATAAAGAGTAATGAGAGGTTCATTCAGGACTGCTTAGACAGTGTGAGCTTTCGGCCAACGTTCCCAGCATGGCCTTCCTCCTCCATCTGTAGAGTAACTGCAGTTTGTGACTTTCTACCACCACAGTACTGACTCTTGATTATTCTACCTCCTTCTCCCACATCTACGAACCTTGTACTTACACTGAGCTCACCCAGATATATCGAGGACAATCATTCTTTTCCATTCTTAGCAGCCTGAGTTGCATCTGCTATCATGATTTCCTTTGCCATATAAATGTAACATATTCATACACTACTGGGCCTACGACACAGATATTTTGGAGAAGGGCACTATTACTCTTACTTCTCAATCAAAGAGAATACCAAAATAATTCATTTTTACAAATTGGGAATCTGTGAGAGGTAGTCTCCACCCTTGACTTACAGACATACTTGCTCATTGTGTCTTATCTGCAAACATTGGGCAGTGAAAAAGTGAGTAATGTGGGGTATCACAAATGAGCTCATGCTTAAGGGCCTAGAGGAGTGAGCTACCACAAGTTGCTGTCTTGGCTGATTCTCGGATAAGTCAATACAGAGCCAACATTAGAGCTAGCAGTGCAGAAATACCATGCCATTTATCACAGATATTTATTTTACAAGGAGAATACTTGTCACATTTTAGAAAATGAAGCCTTCAACTTTGATTAATTTTTCAGGAATTCATAATCTTAAATCTTTGTGACAGGTTTGCTAATTACACTGCAGTTCACTGAAGTAAAAACTGAGACCTCTCTCTGTTACTGTTTTCTAGCAGGGTCTGATTCTTCCTTTCCCACACTGAAAATATAAGAAGTTGACAGAAATTTTTTCAGAAGCTGAAACCAAGACAAAAATATAAACAGCATGTCCCTTCAACATTGTTCAGAGGAAAAAGTTTGCATTGGGATTATCTAAATGCATTTCACCACTTATGATTCGTTAAAGTGTCTTGACACAGAATTACTTATCAATGGCAGATTTCTCTATGGGAGCAATATGAATAGTTCATCTCTGATTAAGTAAGAAATATATGCCTTAGTATAGTTACCAGTTTTGTATCTATTCAAAAATCTGTTCTCTGGCAAACATCCTAGGCTTTCAAATTTTCTTAGAAGTGTTACAATATCTTCTTAAATAAAACACTGCATTAAAGCTTTCACATTCAAAATTTTCATACTGTTATGATTTCACTATTCTTGAAACTTACCTCTTAGTAGCACTTTGGGTGGTATTTATATTCTGTGGACACTATCAGGTAGAAAAGTTTCAATCCCTTCTAGATCAAAACTGTATTATCTCATCTTTAATTTTTCATTCGCTCCTATTTATTAACTCCCTGACTGATGACCAACATTGGCTATTATTTATTACTCTATATTTAACATTAGCATATGTTTATAATATTTTGAGTGATTAAAACTGATTTTGGAATATGTTGGATTTTAAATATTATTGGGAAGTAACAAATGTTTTGAAGGTGTATAAACTTGTGAAAGTTGAACAATATAACATTAATTGAAAAGTAGCAATTAAAAACTTTTTAAAGAACTTTGGGGAAGAACTGACAATAAAACTGGCAATTCACATTTGAATAACTTTGGATTTGAAAACTTTTCAAGGTGATGAAATGCTAAAGAAAAATAATTTCAAAGAAGATGACAAATAATTGTCACAAGTATAACCATACACAATCTAAGGCTGTCTCTTTAAACATTAACTTCCTAGAAGTAGTTCATAGTAAAACACTTCAGCCTTAAGAATATTTAGTCAAAACCTGTCAATAGAATTCATTTAATATCCCATGAAAGGTAGGTAAAAAAACAAAATCCATCAACAATTGCAAAATATTAACTTTAACATTAAATATTTTAGAGAACAAAATAACACAGCATGTTCACTGATGACTCAAATTCTCTGAGATTGCTCCATGTCTTCTTTTACAATGTTAAATATTTGAACATGTTATTAAATGTCAGCATTTGCTTTTCTTTAGGATTCAATCAAGGAAAATATAGGCTAGTATATTTCCACTGTGGAAATCAGTATGTAAAAAATGCATGCAGAATTGCAAATAAATCTGCCATATGACCCAGCTATCCTGCTCCTAGGAATATGCCCAATAGAAATAAAATCTGCATATGAGAAGGGGAGCTGTAATCCTATATTTGCAGCAGCACAATCTACAATAACAAAGACATAGAAACAATCCAGATGTGTGTCCCAAGAAGAGTGGTTAAAGAAACTGTGATACATGTACTCCATCGAATATTATTCAGCTATTAAGAAGAATGAAATTATACTATTTACAACTAGGTAGTCCCAAATAGAGACCATTATGTTCAGTGAAATGAGTCAATCACAAAAGAACAAACACCGTAGGTTCTCTCTTATATACGGAAAGCAGCATGGAAAGTGTAACTTCAATAATCCAAACAACTCATTTTAAAACATCTTTCAAAATGATTACTGCTTATAGCCCTTACCTAGTCTTCAACTGCACTATGCGCTTCTTTATTTTTGAGTATTCGAATTATTTTTTAGTAGAATAAAAAGCCTGGTTTGCAATGTAAATTAAAAATTATAAAGGAAATCTATTAAAAATTCAGACACACTTGTATAAGTTATCATATATAGTATTGAAAATTACACATTTTTCTATAACAACATTTCTGATAGTTCAAAGTTGTAACAGTCAACTATAGTACAGTAATTATTATACAATGCGGCTAGATTATGCACAGAGCACAATTTCTGAGAAGAAAAACTTTTTTCTCCTGAACTGATATTAAGAAACCAACAATCTGAAAATATCTGGATTCTATGGATTTTACTCAAGACATCAAATATTCTATCTGTGAAGCTTCAAGGAAATTGGCACAAAGGGAGACTGCCTGCATTCTTGTCTTACATGAAGGAAACATTTCTATGTGGACAACATAGTGAGCAAGTCAGAAACTTCCTGCCCCAGAAGTTAGGAAGGGGCCTCCAAGAGAGGAAGACCCGGATAGGGTAGCAGTGGTGTCACCATTCTGGTCAGCAGAGTAACAGCTAAAAATCAACAGGAACATAGGAACAAAACCATCAAAAGGCCAGAATTAGTAATCCTATCTTGCTTGCTCAGGATAAAGCAAAAAACCATCAAAAGAGTGTGAAATATCAGTAATTTGTTTCTATTCAGGGTAAAATTAGAAATTCCAAAGGGTGGGATGATATTTTAGCCTTGCTGGAAGCACATTTTGGGGAGAAGCAAGCACGTACTGTAGACTTTAAAGTGACACCCCACACACATCTTTTCTCTTTCCAACAGGGAGGTGACCTTATCTGCCTTTTAGTCCATCTAGCTCATTACAGAATTTCCCATGTTGCTTTAAATGAGGTGAGGACTCAGATTAATAGCCAGATGCAAGGAGAAGCTTGAGACTGAAGAACTGAAATATTTGTAATGTGTTACACTTTCCTTTTGTCCTCACTGATAATGCTTAGTGTACCTGGCTCATTTAGCTAATAACATTTCGGGATTCTCACACCAAAGGAGGAAATTTCTAAGCCATTTATTATGACATTTACATTATATACAATCAAGAGAAGAGAAAATGCAACTACTCAGAAATTTGTGGAGAAAATCTGGAATGCTTTGAGACATATCACCTGTATCATTTAATAGTAGAATATCTTTTAAGGAACTAAAAACAGGATTCTTTGCTTTTTATTTTTCTTGGTGGCTGAAGAGATCTTAAAAACAATTTCAACAATGAAGTGCTGAACCTTTGCAAATAAGCAGAAAGAAAATAAATAGAATAATCAGAAGAGAATGTTCTTTACTGCTCTAGTCTGTCTCTAAATTTATATCCATGGAGAATATTCTGTCTCCCTATTCACACAGACAGTTTTACTCTCTTGGCTGCTTTCTGCAGTACTAGCCTTGTAGGCACTTGGACACAGATAAATCATAAGGGCTTAGACATTTAAACAAGCATTTATATTATTTCTGCCACAAGTTAAACGCCATTATGTAACCACTTTATAAGAGATAACAAATGATTGTTGTTTCTTTTGCTCACCAGCCAATAATTTCCTTTGGATTGGAATTGAATATTCTTTATTTTGAGAAGTGGTTCTAGCCAAGTTCAGCAAGTAGGTTGCTGGTTAGGCCTCTCTGCATCTCTTTCTTATGTGAGGTGACATGTGGGGACTTAGGAACTCCTGTTGTGCCTCTGTGATCCCTCCATGCCCATCCCTGATCATGATTTCTCTGCTATCTGTGCACTGACACAAATGCAAACACAACTGCCTTATGTTAAAAGTCATTAAAAAGAGGATTCAGGGCCCGGCGCGGTGGCGCAGTGGTTAAGGTCCTTGCCTTGCACGCCCGGGATCCCATATGGGCGCCGGTTCTATCCCGGCAGCCCCGCTTCCCTTTCAGCTCCCTGCCTGTGGCCCTGGAAAGCAGTCGAGGATGACCCAAAGCTTTGGGACCCTGCACCCATGTGGGAGACCCAGAAGAGGCTCCTGGCTTTGGATCGGCATAGCATCAGGCCGTTGCGCTCACTTGGGGAGTGAATCATCGGACGGAAGATCTTCCTCTCTGTCTCTCCTCTCTGTATATCTGCCTTTCCAATGAAAAAAATAATAATAAAAATAGATCTTAAAAAAAAAAAAAAAGAGGATTCAGTCTAAATACTCCTTCCCCAAAACAGTGCATTCAGACTACAAATTCTTATTTTATGAACACATTTAGTGGCCGTTTCACAAGGGGAGTAATTCTAGTTTGATTTTATTCCATTCTTATTTTAAAAACTAACAGTCAGTATTTTATATTTGAAGACTTATTAATTTATTTGGAAATTAGTGTTATAGCAAGAGTGGAAGAGCAGAGAGAAATACCTTATGCCCTCTGCTTTACTCCCAAGATAGCCAAAATGGCTGGGATTGGGCCATGACAGAGCCAGGGGGTGCGTGCATTTTATCGCATAAAATACTCATTTGATGTCACAGAAAAATTAGATACATTTAAAAGATTTTTTTCTTCCATAACAACATAGCACAGGCCCTATAATGATATAAAGAAGATTTTTTTATAAAATTGCAGCATAGTTTATTGGAAAAAATGAAGAGAAAGAAATCCCTGCCGCTGACATATCAGGCATGCATCTTAGTGAAGATGGACTTGGACTTACATTTGGACTTTTATGGACATCAGTATGGCTCTCCGTCTCTTCTTTCCTCCTCCCGTGTTCTGGTTAAGCCTGAGAGGGGGAGTTTCCGCTGTGGAATCTCACTAAATAAACCCCTCCAGACAATACTGACCACCAAGGTTCTTACCTACTGGAGAAGAAAATGACTCCTTCATCCCAGTGGTTATCACCTTGTTGGACCACTACATTGCTCCCTTAATTCAGTGAATTCCTTTAGATCAAGGACAGGCAAGAACACCTTGTGCTAGGGGAAAACAGACAAAAAGCTCTAAAATCTGGCTTTCAAATAAAATAAATAAATATTAAAATGAAAGCAGAAATTGAAACAAGAGGAACTTATGAATTCAGGACTCAACTGGATTAGCAACATAAATTTTTCTTCATAGATATTTTGATTTTAATAAATTTATTTTTGACGGTGAGTGTCTGTGTGGTGGAAGGACCTGTCGGCATGATGAATATTTTAGTGAGAAAATAGCCTTATCTTTGTTTTTAGTGATGAGTGTAATTTGCAAATGCTGAAAGTATTCTGAGGGAACTCATAAAGGATTATTATCCACAAATCTGGTGTTGGAAATACCAGTCAGGATCTCATCTTGAAGCACAGCACAATTTAAAAGGACACGGAGAAGAATGCAATGAAATAACTATTTGCAAAGATAATGGAAAAGGAAGAAACTATCCCCCGAACTTGGTAGCAGCTCTGACCATGGGATAATAACCAATGATATTGTCCAGATTATTTGGAGTGAGAACACCGGCTGACAAAAGGGAGCAGTGGTAAATGATTACCAAACCTCCATTGTGTTTGTGCTTTAAATGAGCTGACTCCAGTTAGAAACCAATGTGTGCAACCTGCTGAGGTCTGCCTCCTGTGATGGAGAAGGACAGGCAGTGGCTAAATCCTTGCCTTGCACATGCTGGGATCCTATATGGGTACCACTTCATGTCCTGACTTGCATTCTAGCTACCTGCTTTTGGCCTGGGAAAACAGTCCAGGATGGTCTACAGCCTTAGGAACCTGCATTCACATGAGAGACCCAGAAGAAGTTCCTGGCTTTAGATTGATTCAGCTCTGGCCTTTGCAGCCACTTGGGGAGTGAATCAGCAAATGGAAGATCTTTCTGTATCTCCTTCTCTCTGTAAATCTTTCTTTCCAATAGAGATAAATAATCTTTACCAAAAAATTAAGGAAAAATAAAAAGTGAAATAAATTCCTAGAATGCAGAGGTGTTTATAAAGAAACTCATAAAAATATCTTATTGGCATATTTAGTTTTTGTTAGAACAATCTAAACCCAGAGTGATCTAAATTACTGTGTTAGAATGATGTTCAGAGAGTTCTACATTCCCAGAAATCACAGGCAAGGGAGATAGCATAGGAAACTCAATCCTGTTAAAAGTTCAGGGACTAACTACTTAAGCTATTCTTGTTATGCCATCATGAATATGCTGAGCAGTCCATAATGAGGAAACTTGGAGATCTGCATCTTGGGCAGATGAAGAATCACTTTCCAATTCTTTTACCTGTGAGACTTGGGCCATATTTTATTATCACCATGTTTATTTCTGAATTTTGGATCATCATTTTTCCCCCTTAGCGATGAGAAAGGTATTAAAGGAAAAATACTATTGATAAAATTGGTCATTTTTGTCAAGTGCTTACTAGAGTTCGAAATTAATATTATACACAGAGGGAACACTTCTCACATAGGTAGGAACACTGGTTCTAAGACAACTGAATTTGAATTATTGTTCTTGCATTTTTCCTGTGTAGTATGGGAAAATTCCTTCAAATTTTCTAAGCATTTATTTTTCATTCCTTTCATGAAGGTGAGAGAGCTTGCTGGCTGTATTCCCTAAACTAACTTAAAAATCAAGAATTCAGTGTATGCTTGCATCCCATAATTTTCTCATGCTGCCATTAATAAACAGATGCAACAGTATTGGCAAAACTGAATAATGCAGTGGACATTATGAAAGGTTTACATAAAAATTAAACCATAAACTAGGACAATTCTGCATTTGGTAAGAAATATAATGACAGCAATTACTTTATAACAGTAAAGTCCAAATATTTTGATAGGAAAAACACATGAGTGAACACAGAAAGCCATACGTTGTTTTTTATTTTATATAATTTAAATACTATAGATGATCTTTGAATGTCTGAAATATCATGGAGTATAATACACAAGGAATATACATCCTTATTACATGTTGTGCAAAACAAAAAGGGACTATCAGGAATAGCACAGAACGGAAGTCTTGATGTACACGGTTAGTATGCCTTGGTGTATTCATACAAAAGCATTTTCTACTTTTCTTTTTTTCAGTAAGAATAAGTTTATCCAGGAGTTTCTTATCTGGGAAATATTTGAGGGAATATTATACTAACTATAGAACATAACTGTCAACATTAAATAGCTTATTTTGGAACTTATAAAATAGTGCAACACCTGGTGATGACAAACCAAGACTTCATCTGTGATATTGCTCCTAGAGGTAATTAAGGCCACCCTGTTCCAGTAGTCTTATAAATTAGCAAAAATCACTATAGATGGAATGTGCCTTGCATTTGGAAGCAATTCCAAGTAACAAACAAAAATGATTTGAGAAAAAGAACCATCTGGGTATAATAAATAAAAAACAGTTGGAGGAATATTCGTGATTGAGAATATGGTTCCTGCTCACTAAAAGTTTTTAATGCTTATTTTGATGCAAATAATGTTTTTAAAGACATTTTTCTGGAAATACAGTGTTTTATATATAGAGGTATTCCATCTGCTGATTCTTCACTCCCAAAATGGCCACAATGGCTGGAGCTAAACCTATCTGAAACCAGGAGCCTAGAACTTTGGCCAAAATTACCATGTGGGTGCAGGACATACGCCACTCGCCACTACTTTTCCAGACCATATGCAGAGAGTTGGAAGTGGAGCTGCTGGGACACGAATTCATGCCCATAATGGATGCCGGTTCTATAGGCAGAAGTTTAACTTGTTTTGCCACCACATTAGCCCTACTAATTTTTTTTTTAACTAAAATGCATAACAAACATACTATTTTGTTTCATCATTTATTTTTGTCATTTTTGTAATATATACTAAGGAGACCAAAGCCAAACTTATTATTTTCTACTCAATTTGACCTCACTTGTTTATTTACAAAAATACATTAAATTTTTAGGCAGAAGTTTCTTTGTGGAAAAAAACCCTCACACAATAATACAAAGGAACCATGAACAAGAAGGTCATATTATTCCCCAAAAGGAACACAATAATCCATTATATTACACTGTTAAGAAGCGGTGATTAGGGCCCAGCAGCATAGCTTAGCAGCTAAAGTCTTCACCTTGAATACACTGGGATCCCATGTGGATGCCAGTTCTAATCTCAGCAGCCCCGATTCCCATCCAGCTCCCTATTTGTGGCCTAGGAAAGAAGTAGAGGATGGCCCAATGCCTTGGGACCCTGCACCCGCGTGGGAGACCTGGAAGAGGCTCCTGGTTCCCAGCTTCGGATCGGCGCAGAACTGGCCTTTGTGGCTCACTTGGGGAGTGAATCATCGGACAGAAGATCTTCCTCTGTGTCTCTCCTCCTCTCTGTATATCTGACTTTGTAATAAAAAAAAATGAATAAATCTATAAAAAGAAAGTTGAGATGGATGAGAAATTCTGCAGAGATAGAAATAGTATGTCAAATAACAAAGTATAATGGGAAGTCTTCACAGACTTTATGATACAGAAGAAAATATATCTGATCTAGTATATTGTAAAATAAAAGCAGGAAATTCCTCCAAGTTAGAAAAAGGCATGAACATCTTAACACAGGGAGTTTATATAATCCCAAACAGGCACAATCAGAAAAGGTCCTAAGCACAATACAGTATAGTCAAACTTCTGCAACTGGCAAGAGAGAAATACCAGGAACTTTTAAAGGAACCTCCATCATATTGGCAGCAGATTTCTCAACAAAAGCCACACAGACAAGGACAGAATGGAGGTACTCCAAAAAGAAAAGAAACCTGCTAATCTAGAATACTTACACAGTGAGGCTTTCATTCATAAACAAAGATGAATACTTCCCAAGATAAGCACCAGAAATTGAATCTGTCACCACTCAGCCAGACTTACAAATGATATTTGAAGATGTGTTACACACACAGAGAGAAAATCAACAACACAAAAGAATGTGAAGTTGGAAAAATTCCTAGTAGAAGAACAAATGAGATTCAGAGCAACTTGAAGCAATATTTATGAAAAATGTCAACATGAAAGCATTATTTATCAATAAAAATCTTGAATGTAAGTGGACAAATTTTAAAACTACAAAATCGGAATGGCTGAAGAAACTCATATATATGTTGCTTACAAGAAACATAATTCACCAATAAGGATACAAATAGTGTGAAAGAATGGAAAAATATATCCCAAGCAAATGGAACTCAAAATTGAAAAGATGTAGTAATGCTCACATAAAAAATGTTTTCAGACAAAAAAAACTGTTAAAAGGAGGAATGAAGTAATTATTAATAATTAAGGATTCAGGGCCCAGTGGCGTGGCCTAGCGGCTAAAGTCCTCACCTTGAACGCACTGGGATCCCATATGGGCCCCGGTTCTAATCCCAGCAGCTCCTCTTCCCATCCAGCTCCCTGCTTGTGGCCTAGGAAAGCAGTCGAGGACAGCCCAAAGTCTTGGGACCCTACACCCATGTGGGAGACCTGGAAGAAGTTCCTGGCACCTGGCTTTGGATCAGCATAGCATCAGCCGTTGCGCTCACTTGGGGAGTGAATCATTGGACGGAACATCTTCCTCTCTGTCTCTCTTCCTCTCTGTATATCTGACTTTCCAATAAATAAATAAATTTTTTAAAAAAAGTAAGGATTCAATTCAACAAGATGTAACAAAACAAAAGAAATTTAAAAAGACAGTAAAAGATGGAGAATCTTAACATGTTGCTGAGTTGGCAGAATCAACAACATCAAATGTCCATATTACCCAAAGTATTATAAAGATTCAATGCAATCCCAATCGAATCCCAACAACAATCTTCTCAGAAATAGAAAAGATTATCAAAAGTTCATCTGGAAACACAAGAGACAACGAATAGCCAGTCATCCTAGAAAATAAAAATCAAGCTGAAGGAATTCTTGACATCAGAACATCTACAGGGAAGCGGTTACCAAGAGAGTCTGGCACCAGTACAGAAACAAAGAAGATCAATGTAACAGAGCAGAAACCCCAGAACAGAGCCCATGCATGTGCATCCAACTAATCTTAGACAAGAAAATGGAAAAAAAAAAATCCAGGGAAAAACTCTGGTCTCTTCAAAAAATGCTGTTGGAACAACTGAATGGCAGCTTGCAGACGGTAAGAACTAGCACCCCTGAATGTCACCTTACACAAAAAGTCAGCTCTAAATGTATCTAGGACCCAAATCTGTACCCCCAAACTATCAAACTATTAGAGGAAAACACAGGAAATACTCTCCAAGATATTGGAATGAGAGAAGACTTCTCACCAAAAACACAGGCAGAGGAAACCAGAATAAACAAATTGGACTATATCAAGTTAATAAGCTTACGTACAGCAAGGGAAATGGTCAACAAAGTTTAGAAGAAACAAACAAAATGGGAAAAAAATCTTAGCATACTGCACAACAGATAGGGGACTAATATCCAGGATTTTAAAAGAGCTTCAGAAACTCAATAACAGAAAACCAAACAACCCTGTGAAGAAATGGGCAAAGGAAATGAACAGACATTTTTGAAATGAACAAATTCAACTGGCTAATAGACATATGAAAAAAAAAATGCTCAGGCTCCCTAACTGTCAGAAAAACACAAATGAAAACCACATTGAAGTTCCACCTAACTCCACTGAGACTGGCTTACACTCAGCGCTCTACTAACAGCACTTGCTGGCACAGATGTGGGGAGAAAGGTACCCCCTTTCACTGTTGGTGGCAGTGTAAGCTAGTGCAACTATGGAAGTTGGTACGGGCAGTGATGAGAGAACTGAAAATTCATTTGTCATATGACCAGCTTCTGGGAATATAGTCAAGGGAAAGGAAATTTGTATATGAGAAAGGGATCTGTAATCCAATATTCACACAATACAATCTACAATAGCAATCACATGGAAATAACCCAGATGCGAATCAAAAGAGGAGTGGTTAAAAAAAAGAAACTGTGGTACATCTACACCATGGAATACTGCTCAGCCATTTAAAAGAATGAAATCTACCTTTTGCAACAAAAGTCCGACTAGTGACAAGTATGCTTAGTGAAATAAGCTAATCCCAAAAGGACAAATATCAAATTCTCTCTGATATAAGGCAACCTTTATGCAAAATACAAGATTAATATCCCTTTCAATACTGTTTTGATATATCCCACGGGTTTAGACATTTTTGTTTTTATTTTCATTTCTTTAAAAAGTTTTTTCTTGCTAATTTCTTCATTGGCTCATAGGTCACACAATAGCATCATTTTCTTCAAAAATATTTTTTATTTTCTTTTTCATTTCTTCAGTAGCACATCAGGCATTCAGTAGCATGTAACTTAATCTCACATTATTGTAAATTTACTAATTTCTTCTTGTTGCTGATTTTGTTTTATGACTTTTCATTTAAGGGGATGTATAGTATCTGTGTAATAGAGACCAGCATATTGAGATGTGAAAATACACTGTAGTCCAAGTCAAAGATGGACTCTCAATTAAACTGTTAAATATATCTTGACAATAAGATTCTGGACTCTGTCACTGTCCAGACCTACAAAGTCAGGACACACTTAAATAGCGGAATGACAGACTTATGTCTGTTTATGAAGGACTATACTGTTACAATAATATAGGGAAAATAAATGGGGAGAGGAGCATATCTGGGGAGAGGAAAGGGAAATACTGGAGCCTATGTAACTTTATCATAAATTAACATAATAAATAAAATTCTAAAAAGATGCAATTATATTGTATATATTCAACTTATACTAAAGAATTGAGCTTTTACAAATATTTATAGTTATAAAGGGAGAAAAAATCTGCAAGACATTAATAATGGAGTACTTCAGCTGAATTTTCATGAATCAACAGATCAACTAGACATAAAATCAACCAACAGTTGAGCTAATCCACCAGCATGGACTAAATAAACCCAAAAGAAATCTTCACAACATTTTAAACCAGAATACATGTCCTTTCTATTGTTGGAAATCCTGTAGGAAATACCATATGTAATATCTTAAACAAGTTTCCATGAACCAACACTAATAATATTGTACCAAATATCTATTTGACTACATGGAATGAACAGCAAAAGAAACTCTCCAAAATGTAAAAACACAATGAAGACTTAGTAGCTTACTCTTGAATGAATCATGAGTCATATTATTCAAAAAGGAAATAACAAATCCAATATTTTTCCAGTTTCATATAAATGTTACAATGTCTTTGTCAAATTTCCTCTAGAATTTTTATTGAACTGACATTTAAAACTACTGCTGAATTTAGGAAAAATAAATGTCTTAACAGTATTAAGTTTTCAACCCAGAAACAAATCATACCTTTGCATTTATTTTGTGTTTAAGTCATCTCATATTCTTTTGATCTATTCCTGTCCAGACAACAAAATATTTAACATGGAATAGTTTTCAAACAACATAAGTTCATTTTTCACATTTCTGGATTATAGAAGGTCTAAAATCACCACCTGTAGGCTTGCTGTTTGGAGACTGCTGCTAGCTTCTTACACAGTTTAAAGATGAGCTTTGTCTCATCGGGAAATTGATCAAAACTGAACCTACTTAAAATATTAGTGGAGATTAAAATAACACATTCAAAGCAGGGGACATGAAATATAAGCTTGACTTTTCACAAAAGATAGAGTTATCACTTTTCTATACAATTACACATAAAAACATGACAAATCCCATTTTTGAAGATTACAAGTTGCTAACGCTTTGGCCAGCATGGAAATGGCTTTTACTGAACTGCATTTACATCTGCTTTCATCTCAGTATGAATGACTGTCAGTTTGAACTAGCTGCATGTACTTTTCCTTTCAATTGTTCTCGGATCCATTAAAATATAGTTCATCTCACTGTGCTCTGTGTCTTTAAAATCAATATAAACATATTAAACTGTCTTAAGTTAGAAATGTGCTAAAAATGAGACTTTAAATTTGACCCAAAGCCCAGCTGTTCTCAAATTGTATTATATTATGCTTTATGTAGATCCCATAAAAAAGGCATTGTTGATATAGCACCAAAAAGGGAACAGCAGGATAGGACAGCTCAAGGGATATGTGCGTTTCTCTTTTTTGCAGCAAAAGTATAAGTCTATAGCAGAGAATCTTCAGAAAAGAGCTGTTCTTCCAGCTATATATGCAAATACCCTAATCCTTAGAATCACCACTGCCAGGATCAGCACAATGGTACACCCACCTAATCCTCCACTTCCAAGTGTCAGCATCCCACATGGGTGCTGTTTTGTTTCCCAGCTGCTCCACTTCCTACCCTGTTCCTTGACTGTGGCCTGGGAAAGCAGTAGATGGCTCAAGTCCTTAGATTCCTGTTGCCCCCAGGCCCGGCAGTGTGGCACAGTGGTTAAGGTCCTCGCCTTGCACGCCCAGGATCCCATATGGGTGCCGGTTCCATCCCTGCAGCCCCGCTTCCCAACCCGCTACATCTGCTGTGGCCCAGGAGAAGCAGTCAAGGACGGCACCAACAGCTTTGGGACCTGCAAACCCGCAAGGCAGACCAACGCGCAAGAGCCCAACTGGCTCTCCGCCATAGCATACCAGCACATTGCGAAACTCACTTAGGGAGTGAATCATTGCATGCAACCAGGACCTTCCTCTCCCACCCACCCCTCCCCTTACGCCCCCCCTTACTGTATATCATGACTTTCTTCCATGCCCCACATCATTAACATCAACTCAATTACTACATTCATACCGATTCCAATGTTCCAGTGGGAGACCTACCCAACTTTCTAACGCCCAATGGCTCCCTGACACTTCTGATTGGTCGCCACCCTCCCCCTCCCCTCCTGTGCCCATCTACCGCGTCATAACTCCCATACCTAGGGAGTACCCCCTCCCTCATAGTTACCTTAGGTGCCTGGGCAATACTCCCTTTCCTTCCCTTTTCTTTTTTTTTCTTTCTTTTTTTTTTTGTGTTTTTTTTTTTCAGCATGACACAGAACTTCGCAGCTCAGCGCAAGAGTAAGGCATGACGGAAACAGCCCAGAGCGGTCATGGAACAGTGTCTCACGAGCATACATTTGGCATGGGTCGGGGGCAGACCAGGTCTGAATCAGTTTCACGTCTATCCACTGGTAACTCCACAACACCAGAACAGAGTGTGGGTCTCGTGCCAAGTTCGGTCACAACAAAAGCAGCACACAACACGGAATGCCAAGGTGAGGTTGCCTGTGCCAGATGTGACCGCAGCACCCACCCAGCACATGTGAGAATCAGGAAGGTGTGAGAATCAGGAAGGGAGGGGGCAGAGCCAGCAGGGGAATAAAGGGTGGTTCCCTTGCTAGACAGTTACTCCCACTGGAGTATGTGAGCTGGGATGGGCAGACCAGACTAGGCAAGGCTGTAACACCTGTGTGCCTCATGTGGACCAGATCAGGGAAAAGCCAAGCTGGGCTGATTATTCCTACTGGTGCAATCAATCTACAATTAGAGTGGATAAGGGTTGTTGGGGCTTAGCCGCAGTATCAGCTGCAGAAGTTGGCACTGGGGTCTAATTCTGTCAAGTCAAACCACAGAAGTACCTGGAGAGTGCATAATCCAGGAATGGGAGTGGCCTAGGAGGGAAATAGTGGGCTCCTCCCTCTTGGGTTACCACCCCCCACGGAAGGGCACGAAAACTAGGACGGGGCTGGGTTGGCTAGACAGGCACCCAATAACATCCGTGAAGGCTGGATAGTTGAGCTGCTTAGATGGAACAAGGTCTTAATACCCATTGACAGGTATGAGAGCAGAAGGGGATGTGGGACAGACTGGACTAGTCTGCCACACATCCTGGCAAACCAGGGTAGGGGAGGGCCTTGTGGGGGTTATTGTGTGTCACTCTGACTACACTGCAGCCCACATTGGTTTGTGTGAGGGCTTTGTATGTGCTGGGCAGAACCAGGCTGGACTTCAGCACCCATTGCAGTGAAAGACAGGAATGGAAACAGAACCAACACAAAATTGCAACCACCAGCTGATTGGGGAGATGGACTGTGCTGGGCCCTGTGTTTGCTAGTACATACAAAAATCTTGTCTGGGAACACCTCAGACAAAGTTTCTTTGAGGATCCCCCCAATCGAGCTACCGAACTCAGAACCCTAACCTTGAAAAGACAGAGGACAGAAGAAGTCAATCAACCACCTCAGCTATATGTTGGCAGTGAAAAACTAGGCAAATGGAGACTCTATGATGGACTATGTCAATCAGTGGATTCTTCAGTGACCTCATCGTGCTTGGTGTGGTGAGACTGGCAGAAATTCAGAACTGTTGAACTATCAAAACCACTTGAGCAAGACCCTCGGAGCATGCCCCACATCAGGGACCTGGGGTGGGTAGGAGACTGGGTGGGGCTTCTCCCTTAAAATCCACTTTTACATCAGATATATTAAGGAAACAATACGGAATTAATTGTCTTGCCCATCTTCCTATAGTGCTTGAACCTTTTTACTCTAATTATGTCAAGATTGTCAAAAAATAAATAATAATTAAATAAAGAAAATAAACAACTCTTAAAAATCAACACTTTCACCTTCAACATGATTATTTAATAGCTCTGTGTATCATTTTTACAATTTAACTTTCCAATTTGAAAAAAATATCTTCATGCATAGATTCATATAAAGAAAACAATGCTATTATTCTGATTTGGTACCATGTTAAAACTCTCTCTTTTACTTCACAAGAAACCTAATGGAATACTCCACAGTCAAAGAGAATGGAAAGCTTTCACAGCTGTCACACTAATTAAGGTCAAATTTATATAGAATATAACTTCTAGCAATGGTTACAAAGTGAAGAAAATACGTAAAATAAAGAAAAAAGTTATTGGTACTCTCCATTAAATTAATTGCTAGACAATAAAGACTTTTATATCTCCCTTTTTTAGAAAAAGATACTAACATTAAAAATAGACTCTTTGAATTTGGCATGTTTTATTGCTCAGTGGATCTGTTCAAATGTCTAAGACATGTTAACAGAAGAAAACAGAATTGAGCTGAGAATGAACATACATTCTCTCTAGATCTTAAAAGCAGTAAAATCATATGCCTTCATAATGGAAATCTGCAGTCATGGAAAAGTATTAACGTACTGCAACCTGGCATAAGATCACATCATTTATCGACAGTGAAACAAATATTTTAAGCAAGACTGAGAGACAAACATCAAAAAACAAAAGCCTATAAAAATCTTCTTGACTATCTCGATGTATTATTGATGTTAAACTTTGCAAAATATAGATCCTCTATTTTATAATATCAGCACCCAAAATGATGTTAATAAATGTTTATTATACCATTTAAGAACATGAGCTTTTGGAATTGCTGCTAGGTTGCCATTTGGAATGCCAACATCCTATATCAGAATGGTTGATTTGAGCACTGGCAACTCTGCTTCCATTCCAGCTTCCTGCCAGTGAGCACCCCGGGGGGCAGACAATGATGGTTAAGTACTTGTGTCCCTGCCACCCATGATAGGAAATCCAGATTGAGTTTTGGGTTTTTACTTGTCCTATCTTTAGTTGTTGCAGCTTTTAATGAGTAAACTATTAGGAAAAGAAAGAAAAGTTCTCTTCTGTATCACTGTCCTTCTGTGTTCAAATATAATACAAAAAATAAAAGTTTTAAATATGATTCTATGAAAAGTCAGATTTATATTCAAGCACATCCTCATATATTCCAAACCGATCAGGTATTACAATGTGAACAGCACCTGCCTATTCCTGGTTAATCACTAGAGATACCACACAACATAACGAAAGCCTGTCACTTTACATCTTAATTACACAGACTTCCCTGATTCATACTTTATGTGCCAGTTTTGAACTTACTGCTTCTCAGCTTCAAATTAACATTTCATTTCATGTTCTGTGATTAAAAGGGAATATTTGTAAGCCTTTTTGTTTGAGTGAGCACACATTTTGTTTTTATTGGAAAGTCAGATATACAGAGAGGAGGAGAGACAGAGAGAAAGATCTTCCATCCGATAATTCACTCCCCAAGTGAACATAATGGCCAATGCTATGCTGATCCGAAGCCAGGATCCAGGAACTTCTTCCAGGTCTCCCACACGGGTGCAGAGTCCCAAGACTTTGGGCCGTCCTGGACTGCTTTCCCAGGCTACAAGTAGGGAGCTGGATGGGAAGTGGAACTGCTGGGATTAGAACCGGCGTCCATATGGGATCCCACGGCGTTCAAGGGAAGGACCTTAGCTGCTAGGCCATGCCGGGCCCTGAGCACACATTTTTGACAATAGTTTTATAAAGTAGTGTACCCAAAGATGCTTTCATTTTTATTATATGGTTACCAATAAGATAATTAATTATTCTAATAATGCCAGTGATTTCCCCTCTAACTTTTTATTGTCTATTTTTAGGTTTGCAACATATTTTGGCATGCATGTCCATCATAAAAGGAATATCATAGTCAAACAGATTAATACATCTTTTTACAAAGTTATCTTATGTCTCTATGTTACAAGTGTCTAAAATCTACTCTTTGCAGGTTCCCAACGCACAATACACCATTATTTCTCATAGTCTTCATGTTATATATAAGATCTCTAGCTATTTGTCTCTCATATGGCTTTTGTTTTGTCTTCTGAACTTTTTCCAATGCCTACTTTCAAAGTTACTGTAACTTTAGTGTCAGCACGTTTGAAAGATCTCACAAAGAAATCCCTGCTATGCCTCTAAAAATAACTGAAGGCACAGTTCTAAGTTGCCTTAAATAGTGATGTAAGATATTCCTTAGAAAACTCCAACAACACACATCTAACTTAGCAAAGAATACACATCTGCAATCCAACCCCATTTATCATTTGGTACTCAGAAGCACAGGGCAGTTATTTCTAAAGATAACTCAAAATCTTTTGTGAGGAAAAACTACTGTGTTAAGGACAGAATTATCATATTTTGCAGAAAGATATATTTAGGTTGAGAGGTGACCTCTGTAAGCATATTCAAGTAACTCTTCATGATGAGCTGCTCATTAATTGATTGTAAACAATGTTTCTAACATAAAGTGTAGCTAAAATGTTTTGTTGTAGCCCAGCAGATAGGCTCTGAGTCTCCCCCTAATATATTTCACCAGATCCAAGAACTGCAATATAAATGAAATTTCCTGAGACAGTTGCCTTAAGATTGCATTCATCCTCATCGTTTGTAAGAGGTCAGGTGTTACATGCTTGCTCAAGTAATTTGGTCCATGACTGGCATAGTGGTTCAACAGATTAAGCCATGACTTACAATGCCAGATCCCACATATGAATACTGGTTTGAGTCCTAGCTGTTCCACTTCTGATCCAGCCCTTGTGAATGTGCCTAGGAATATGATGAAAGATGAACCAAGTGAACTGGCCCTTGCCACTCAAATGGAAAACAGAGGGAGTTCCTGACTTCCGGCTCTTAGCTTTAGTCTGACCTAGCCCCGACAATCATGTCCATGAGGGAAGTGAAACATTGGATGAAATATCTCTGTCTCCCCTCTCTCTGTATGTAACATAATCTGTCCCAAATAATGGGCATATAATTTAGTAAAGACTTCAGTGTTTCTAATGCTAAGCAGTTGTATATCACATTTTCATTATCTATTGCTTTACATTTACTATTCAAAATAATTTTTAATTCATGTTTTTGACATATTATGCAGTAGTTCTCCACTTCTCTGATGCTTTCCTTTCCACATTTGTTACCCACATTCAACTTTAAGCTGAGAACACTAACTGGAAAATTCAAAGAATTAAACATTTGCAAGTTTTAAATAACATCACTGCAGTATAATTATACAATATACTATAATTAATTTATTACATTTATTCTTAGTGTCTTGCTTCAAATTATACTTTATCATATATATATGAATAATCTACATAAAATTCAATATTATTGTGGCTTCAGGTATTCACTGGGAGTCTTAAAACATTTCTCAACTATAAGGAAGTATTGTTATACATATTGAAAGCATTAAATTTTATTATTTGAGATGTATATACACTGCAAAATAAGCATTGCAAAATAATGAATACCCATAGCCACAGATAATTAGTATTTTCCTTGTATGTGAAAGAGACAGAAAGAGAAGGAGAGGGACAGAAAACTTTAGATGTGTTCAACTGATAACTTTCAGCTAGGTAATAGAAACTACTGATCATGGTCACAGGGTTGTACATTAGATCTACCATTAGATTGGATCTATCTACATTGGATCTATCATTAGATCTATCACAGAACTCTGTCACTGGCTTGGCCTTTCACTTGGCATAATATCCTTCAAAGTTCTCTATGTTGTTAAAATTGCAGGACTTTCTTGTTTTGATAGCCTAATAATTTTCACATCATCCTTATCCACACATCAATGAATATTTTGGTTTTTGACATATATTGTTTGTGTTGGGAAGATGGAGTCCAAATAGGTCCAATAGGTCTGAAAAATATGTCAACATAGTGATTCAATTTTTGTTGAACATGGTTGAAGAATGAGATTGCTGGATAAGACAATCTGCTCTTTTTGTTTGAGGAGCTTTTACAATGGTTTACAAAGAAACTATATCACTGCACATTCCGACCACCAGCTTCCATTTGCTCCTCATTCTCAGCAACACTTGTTATCTTTAGCCTTTCAGGTTTCAATTACTTTCACAGGTGTGAGAGAAATAGCTCACTGTGGCTTTGCTTTAGCTACTTACATGTCTTCTTCGAAAAATGTTCACTCAGGACACAGCTGATTTTTAAAGTTACTCATTCTGTTTAATGGTTAAAAATATTAATTCCTTATATACTTTAGATATTAACTCTTTATCAATTATATACTCTACAGATGTTTTGGTTGTTAATTATTAATTATGTCCTTTTCTTTATATAATATCTGCTTCTTAATAAAATCACATTTATCAACTTTTGCTTTCCTATCTTCATGCAAAATATAAAATCATTTTTCAAAATAGTTTCTGAAATTTTTCTCTTAAGTTTCCCTGAAGTGTTTTTCTTTAGTTTCATTTTATTAGTTTTGTGCTTTTCCATAAATTTGAAGGCTTTTTTCTTCTTCTCACTTATGTAAAGCATGCCATTCAGATTTAGATACATCTCTGAATATGCAAATCACTTTGTATAAGGAATTTTTAGCTCTATTAATTGCTGCAAAATATAAGCTTGAAGTGTCTATATTTAACTATGTCTTCTATAATTTCCTAATATTTAGTACAGAAGCCTTCTACTATGTTAGTTAAAATTACTCCCATAAATTTTATTATTTTTGTTCCTCTTGCGAATGATATTGTATTCTTATTTTCTTCTTTAAATTTTTGGTGTTTGGAAATAGAATCATGATATGTTTCTCTATGTTGGCTTTGTTAAAATATAAATACAACTAACAAACTCATAACTAGGCAACAACAACAAAAAAAGATCTGAGCCCAGCATGACTTAAATCCTTGCCTGGCATGAGCCAGGATCCCCTATGGGCTCCAGTATGTGTCTTGGATGCTCCATATCCCAAAAGGCTCCCTGCTTGTGGCCTGGGAAAAGAATTGAAATGCCTCAGGGACTCAAAGGAAGCTCTAGGCTCCCAGTTTTGGATCAGTTTAGCGGTGTCCATTGCAGCCACTTACAGAGTGAAGCAGCAGATGGATGATCTTTCTGTATTTCCTTCTTTCTGTATATCTGCATTTCCAAAAAAACAAACAAATCTTTTAAAAAGACTAACATTTTAAAAATTGAAAATGAAAGAGGAAATATTTCAATGCATTCTTCAGAAGTAAAAAGAATAATAAAAACCTATCATGAAGTTATGTAACCACAAACTGGATAAACTAGAGGGAATATACTAATTTCTAGAAGCATACAAGCTACCAAAACTGAGTCAAGAACAGAAAGCATGCACAGACCAACAATACATAAAGGGATGGAATCTGCAATCAAAATTCCCCCAAGAAACGGCCAACTGCATCAGTGAATTCTAACAATTATTTTAAGAATTGATGGCAACTTTTCTTAACTCTTCCAGAAAAAAAAAAATGAATACTCCTAAACCCACTTTATGAAGGCAGGTCTTCCCAGATAGCAGAAAGAGGTAAACACATAATAAAGAAAACCACATGCTAGAGTTCCTGAATAGCTTCCTATACACCAAAATTATGTCAGTGACATAAATATATTACTTTACAAATAATGCAGAGTTTATGCTGAATATGTTCTTACACAAGTAACAGCAAGGTTTGCTTTACAAGAACTTGACAAGATTTTCAAATCAAATTTACAGCAAAATTATAAGTACGAATAAACAGACTTTCAAAAAATGTCTCTAGCAATTTTGGTTTGTGCAAAATCTGTGTGGCTAGGCAGAAGCAACAATTTTGTAATACGAAGTCTGCAAGCAAAACCACTGAGTTTATTTATTGGATCACATAAAATTTTATACATGTATCCTGACATATTTATCTTCTTAAAAGATTTGTATAATGGAAGAATTATAGAGAGAGGGTGGAAGGTTTGGAAAGGAAAGGAGAGAAAGAAGAATTTTCAGTCTGCTGATTCACTCCCCAGATAACCATAATAACCAGGGCTGGACCACTCAGGGCTGAAGCCAACTCAGAACTCCATCTGGGTCCCTGGAAGAGGACTTGCACTTGGACCATCCTCTACTGCTTCCACATGCACACTCGCAGGGTGTTCATTCAGAAGAGGAATAGCCATGGCTCAAACCTGTGCTCAGATGAGATAATAGATCAGGCAGTAGCTTAATTTGAAGTGCCACAACATCAACTCCTCATGTGTTTCTTTTAACGTTCCATCTGGATATTGTTATATTTATTGCTATTGGTTGATAGAATGTGTCTCTACCACATTTTCTACGTCATTATAATTGTTAAGGTTTTCTTAGTTCATGTATTAAGAACTACACAGTAATAATTTGATTTTTACAATTATTATCACTGTTTGTATTATTAGCCTGACTTTACAGACAAGGAAGTCAAGAGTGTGAATAATTTCTAAAGATCATAAAACTAAGTCTGGACCCGGCATCCTGGCCTAGAGGCTAACGTCTTCACCGTGAACATGCCAGGATCCCATATGGGTGCGGGTTCTAATCCCAGCAGCTCCTCTTCCCATCCAGCTCCCTACTTGGGGCCTGGGAAAGCAGTCCAGGACAACCTAAAGCCTTGGGACCCTGCACTCCTGTGGGAGACCTGCAAGAGCTCTTGTTTCCCAGCTTTGGATCAGCTCAGTACCGGCCGTTGTGTTCACTTGGGGAGTGAATCATCGGATGGAAGATCTTCCTCTCTGTCTCTCCTCCTCTCTGTATTTCTGACTTTGTAATGAAAATAAATAAATCTTAAAAAACTAACTCTGGATAGATTCGGTCTCTATCTCTCTGCACTTTTAACTTAGCCTTTTCACAGAAGACAATATATTGTCTAGATAATGCTAGAGTTCCCACATAATAACTAGAATTTTACAGTAGGAACATTCTATGTGCCCAAACTCTTTGTTCTGGTTGTTTAGTCACATGGACAAGCCATGCAGACAAGGTAAATACCTGATAATGTACACATACCATGGTCTCAAGCCTAAAGAAGTTGAAATATTTTAAAGCATTTTATTTATATAATCAAAGGATGGATTTGACTCCTGAGAATACAAACATATCAACAAAAACTGTGGTGGTTCTTCAAATTGTGAAAATCCGTTGAAATCTAAGTATTCATGCTCATCATCTCAATATCTAACTTTGGTTCTCAAATTGTGCATTCTGCAAGCCAGCAATGTTTTACATTTTTGTTGTGGTTCTGTTTAATCAGAGCATTTTGCATTTCAGAGGATTATGAAACTAACTTCCCGCAAACCGCAGAACTAGTGATTCTAGTCTTCTAGAACCATATCACCCCAAACCCGAGATCAAAGTATCCTGGTACCTAGCTGTAATATATGAAATTAGCCTCCACACTCAAGCTGAGTTCTTTCTAAGTAACCCATAAAATGATCATAACCATCTTCTTTTAAAAAGGAAGAGGAAGGAAATTAGACTGGCTTTCTTGACTACATTTTTCAAAATTTTGATTGCAAATTTCACAATCTTTACAGATAAATAATGCAGTAGATGCAGAGCCAAGTTACTCTTTATATTCTGGTGGGTATAAACTTTTTATATTTATCATTCTTTATTTGTTCATTTTGTTTTGCATCAGTATCAAACTATCCATTTGAACTAAACAACAGGTTTTTAAGCACCAGGAGTTCCCCCAAAATAAATGGTTATGATTGCTTCATTGGATCTATATGATTAATATTGCGCATTATTGTTCTCTTTCAATAGTGCATCACACTCACAAAACAGGCTGTGGAATAGTCATTAGGTAAATAACCCTCCCATGCCTTGGGCAGCAATACATTCAGCAATCCTGAAAGTCGTACATCTTTCTTTTCCCTCTATTATATATAAGAGAAAGCAGCTCATTTTCATTGCTTAAAAGAAAAATGTTCTTCTTGCTTGGAAGCTTTGTTCCGATTAACGGAATAAGCCAGGCTTTTTCCGGGTAAAATGACTATCTTAAATAGCACTTCAGAAAGTTCTTCTCTAGGCAGGGAATTAAAAACAGAAAAATGCCAGTCTTCGCAGCCAACTTTGAGAAAATGAAATTGCTTGGGATATAGCTTCTCTTGATGTGTTTCGCACCAACAAAAAGCATTAAGAAAAATGACACTTTATGCAATTCCCATTGTTTAGTAATGAAACTGGTAATAGTTCAGAGTCAGAATATGTGATAGGCCGGAAAACATAATTCTGTGGCAATGGTTATTTTAAAATTAGAATATTACAGAAAACTATTGTAGATCAACAGTTATAGAAAGGAAGAGCAAATGAGTCAAATGATGGAGAGAGGATTAAAGATGATAAGTATTACAAGAGCTCAAGTCTACAGTAGATTCAGAAGAAATTCAAAAGAGTGATTTTTCAACAAAAATAAAAATAGATTTCTTTTATTATTTCAGGCTTTAGTAGCCTAAAAACTTAATTTGCCTACTCTTACGATATGTAACTTAGTTGAGACTTGGGCATACAAGCAACCCAGGATTGATGGAGAAGCAAAGAAAGGAGAATCCATGTAGAATATTTCTGCGCCAAAATAATCATTTTTAAAGCAAAAATGCATGACATAAGATTTTTTTAATTGTTTAATTTGTATTAATGTCAAGGAACAGAGGATGAATTTAAAATTGAGAATGGGAGGAACAAGTGGAGCTCTTTCCTGCTCCTGTATTGTAAATAGAACTTTAAAAGGGCTTATGATGTCAATTTGCTTCAAAAATCTCAAAACGTGAGTCAGTTTTTCAAAGTCCAAAAATAGGGCTTTTGAATGATTCATGGAATAGTTCATCTCAGGACTGTAGAAAATAGGTTACTTCAGTCACCAAGGTGCTTAACTATGTCATAGTTTGTCTGGTTTAAAAGAAATGATCTCTAATACTATATTCTTTTAAATGGATACTCTATAAGACCTTCACTAAGACTTTCTTAATGTTAATTTAGGAACAGTATGAATGAAGAGGTAAGCAAGAAATGAGGCCAATAATTTGTATTTAGTGTATGAAGGAATAGGCAAGTACACAATGGGGCATGAATCTGAAACAAAAGGTTAATAATTTAAACAGCTGTTCATGGTGTTTCTCCTTTAGCAAAGAAAGCTGAAATATAAGTGAACAAAATAAGAATTATATTGAGTGTGCAAAAACAAGCTTCAGGTCATTTACAGATTTTTTCAGATAGAAGACATCAACGACTCTATCCACAGATGATATTAAAGGTATCCAGCTCTGACCTTGGTTGCTGATTCCAGAATCTCCCTAGGCTTTCTCAGTGTATTGGGTCATTCTGAAGTATGGAAGGCAATTTAAAAATAATAATAATAAAATAAAATGAAGAGTCAATGTTTTGTATCTCCTAGTGTGGGTTTCATTTGCATAATAGTTCTAAGGACCATCCCACACTTCTTCTGGAATCAAGGCATGAATAAACGTTGAGATGTTATACAAATGCGTGGAGACAGAAGCTGATGTTAGGGAACAGTGGTAGAGTCAGCTGCTGCAATAGAAGCATCTCCCAGCTGCTCCACGTTCACTAGGGAAGCAGCAGATGGCGACAAGTGCTTGGATCACTGCTACCCATGTGGGAGACCTGAATGGAATGGAGCTCCGGGCTTCTGACTTCAGATTGGTACAGCTCTGGATACTGTGGCCACTTGGGAGTGAATCCGCAGATTTAAATTCTTTCATTCTCTCTCTCTCTCTCTCTCTCTCTCTCTCTCTTTCTCTCTGTGTGTGTATGTGTGTGTCTCTCTCTCTCTGTAACTCTTTCAAATCAAATGAGTAAATCTTAAAACAAAAACACGGACGTAAATAAGTCCATCTCTGAACATTCAAAGCAACTGAAAACCACTCAGATTGAAATTTAGTTTTTCTTTGGTAAGCCACAGTTCTTTTAAATATTTGATACTATTTAAAATATTTTAGTCATCTCGTTTAGCTGCTTCTTTTTAACAACACTTTGGCCTCTTTCCTGCCTGCTCTAACTCCTGGAGTTCTAGGTGTTTAATGTCAGAATTTTTTAAATGTTGGGAGAGTGCAGCAGAAGGATGAGAACAACAGAGGCTCAGAGGTGACTTTTTGTGCCTGAGTATAGGCAGGACTTATTTTCAATTACATCACATTTAGTTCACCTTTGCTTATTTATCCTCTAAATTCTAACATTTTTCTGCTCTTTCTAGTCTGTTGAGTACACAAGATCTATGATGACACCACACCACAGGAAATACTGCTGGTCTTCTTGTGCGGATGCTTAATTTAATATAATTATAGTTTTAATGTAATAATTGATGCATGTATTCTTCCAGGGTTCGGATGTTAAATATGTGGAATTTATAAAGCATCTTCAGTGTCTCTGAGGAAACACAGTTTCTAATGATCTTAAAAACTGTTAAGGAAATTCAGCTCTGTACCTATCAAAATTAGAAATACAATATAATTTTGTTCTAGAAATTTCACTGTCAGGCAATTACTTTTGAAATTTATAAAGATTTACTCATGTATTGAACTGGCTTAAGCTAATTTTAAATAGTCTATATTTATTTTAAAATAATTAATCCACTTTGTGCTTTATTAAGCTTACCCCAAAGAGATTATGCAGTAGGAAAAAACAAAACAAATTTTCAATAGTTTGAGCCCATGGAATATTTCCTATTTCCTGAAGTTTTTTTTTTTTTTTTTTACTGGTGAATTAAGACTTTGACTTATGTAAATTAAAATGTGTTACTTTAATACAGAGTAAAAAAAAAAAGCAGATGTAGAAGGTAATTTGCTAATCAAACATACCTGGACTCAAACATTTGCCAAATTTATTGTCAAACTAAATAGCGTCTTTTTTCTTCATGTTTCTCTTCTATTAAAAGAAAATTAAGTGTGTGTATGTGGAGGAGTGTGGATATTGAAAGTCAAAATCTTCTCTCATGAAGGAATGAATGCCAAGTATCTGTTACAACATCTGGATACACAGTAGTACTCAATTATTATCTTTTACATTTTAACTTTTTCTCTATAGTCAGAATCCCTTACCTTGGTTGCCCAAGTTACTTCAGTTGTATGAGTACATATGGTAGTGAAAAGTTTATCAACTTAAGAAAAATCTACAGAGGGGCTATATTAAACATATAATTCACAAATAAGGCTTACAAGGCTACTCCAGGAGACAGCAGACAAGAAATAGGTCTTGTTATCTACTGAGTTTTAATAGAATAATTGCAAATAAAGCTGTTTACCAATTCATTAAATCAGACTGAGTCTTAAAATCCTTTCTTTTAAATTTATATTACTAGCTTTTTGTAATTCAGTAGTATAGTTTGTCACACTTGAATTAATTATCTGGAAAAGTTCCTTCCTGCTTCTTCTGAGGCTTCATAATTAAATTAGGGACTCAACAACATGGGGAAAATCTGTCACGGGGTTGGAGGTTGAGGGGAATCCCAACTAAAATAAAATTAACAAATTTTTAAAAAGGAAATTTAATGCATGTAAGCAAAAAAAAGGCACAAATGCAATATCAAATGTATAGGCTTTCATTCCTACTTTTTCTAAAATAAAAGTTTTATAAAAGAGGCTGTATATGTGTTTCACCCATGAGACTTAAAAAGAAATATAGTGTTGATAATCAAAAGTAGCTATATATGAAGATATGAGAAGTCATGTATGCCCTCTGACATGCTATCAGTCAGCACAACTGGAATGAAAAGATACAAAGTATACAGTTTCATGAAATGGTCACTTGAGTTCATGCAGGTCTACAGTGACAGCCTAAGTACAATAAAGAATTTAGATGATAATAAAAAAAAAGAAAAAAGAAAATTGGAGACTCAGGGACAGAGCAGAAAAGCTTATCTCTCATCACTGTTAAAAACTTGCATTTTTTCTTTTTTTTTTAATTCGAAAAATAAAGAGACATAGATCTTTCACAGGTTCAATCCCCAAATGCATTAAAGAATTGGTATTGGGACAGACCAAATCCAGGTGCCTAGGACTGAAAATGAGTCTCTTGCATGGCAGTAGTAATCCAAGTGGGCCATTATTAAGTGCCTACAAGGGTTGCCATTAGCAGATAGCAGGAATAGGAAGCAGAGCCAAGACTCAAATCCAAATATTCCCATATGGGATGCCAGCCTCTCCAGCAGCACCTTAACTACTACAATAAACCCCTTCCTACAATGATGGTGAGCTAAATATCATAGTATATTTGAGATGTATCTAACTGCCTAACCAATAGTATTTAACCTCTATTAAATCTAAAACTTGAGCTAGAAGGCTAAAAGCTTATAACTTCACTGAGAATCCTGTCCCAAAGGAGATTATAATTCACCATTGAAAAGATATTACTAACATAAATGAATACAGTGTAGAAAGTGACAAATAAAATGATAGGAAATAAGTAGACAACTGTGAGCTTTGATAGCAGCATTATTCACAATAGACTGCTTCTTAAAGATGTCTGTGTTTTAATGTATGCAATAGGTGTATCATCAGATATAAGGACAAAGATATAGTCAACACATATGTCCAGCAAAGCCAGGGAAAATACATTCAATCATTTCTTGACCAAAAGATGTTTTCAAATTTATTTTTCAGAGAGTCAACTTAAGGGAGAAAGGAGACAGCTGAAATATCAGTACACAATGAATGAATTAAATGTGGTGGTACAATGTTATGTTATTGTTGACACTGACTACTTTGTATAAATTAGTAATTATAGTATTATTCAGTAATATGTGGGATATTATCCAGCCTTAAAAAGATTTTTTTAAAGATGTATTTATTTTTATTAGGAAGGCAGACATACAGAGAGAAGGAGAGACAGAGAGGAAGATCTTCCATGCAATGATTCAGGCCCCAAGTGGCTGCAATGGCTGAAGTTGAGCCAATCTGAAGCCAGGAGCCAGGAGCTCTTCCAGGTCTCCCACGCTGGTGCAGGCTCCCAAGGCTTTGGGTCGTCCTCCACTGCTCTCCCAGGTCACCAGCAGGGAGCTGGATGGGAAGCGGGGCCCCCGGGACTAGAACTAGCGCCCATATAGGATCCCGGCACATGCAAGGCAAAGACTTTAACCACTACACTATTGTGTAGGGCCTCTTAAAAAGATTTTAATTCTGATATATACTATGCTATAGATGAATCATAAGGACATTATGCTATATGAAATAAGCCAATTACACAGATAAATGGCATAGAATACCACATAATTAGGTAATTACAATAATCAAAGTCCTGATAGAAACAAGTATAAAAGTGGTTGCCATGGACTATAAATAGGAAGAAATGGAGAGATACTGTTTAATGAGAACAGAGTCTCAATGTCAGATGGTTAAAATGTTCTAGATAAAAAATTAAAAATGCATAGGAATGAAGTGATCGTCTTGCAATATGATTGTTTATTCAGCACTTGTTAATATCCCTAACTTCTTAATTGTTTGAAGTTACAATTTGTGATAAATTAAGCTTGCAACTATACAGAGGATTAAAATTATGTTTTAGGAGAAACTAATGAGAGACGGAGAGTGAAAGTGAGAGAAATAAGAGTAAGGAAAGAGGAATTATTTTCATGCAACTGTACCAATAGAATACACAAAATCTATTTTCTTTACATTAATGATCTTTTTAAAAGTTATGGAGCTGCATGCTGGTAGTAGCTGCTTAATAATGTAAATGTACCGGGCCCGGTGGCGTGGCCTAGTGGCTAAAGCCCTCACCTTGAATGCAATGGGTTCCCATATGGTCACTGGTTCTAATCCCGACAGCTCTACTTCCCATCCAGCTCTCTGCTTGTGGCCTGGGAAAGCAGTCAAGGATGGCCAAAGCCTTGGGATCCTGTACCCACGTGGGAGACCCGGAAGAGCTCCTGGCTCCAGGCTTCAGATTGGCTCAGCTCCAGCTGTTGCAGCCACTTGGGGCATGAATCATTGCATGAAAAATCTTCCTCTCTGTCCCTCCTCCTCTCTGTATATGTGCCTTTGCAATAAAAATATATAAATCTTTAAAAAAATAATGTGAATATACCAATGTCACTGAACAGCTGTTACAGATGGCCGAAAAAATACATTTTATGTTCTTCAATCATTAAAAAGACTACAAGACTACTGAAAAAAGAGAAAACAGAAATGGCTCTTGAAAAAAAGTTTAAATTTTGCCATTTTAAATACTTCCTTGGAAAACAGGCATAATCCTGGTCTTATCTCAGTGTTTTGCCACTCACATCCTGCAAAATTCATAGAACATACTTATTCTATCTTATTTATCTTAGAGCAGAACTCTACATATCAAACATTGAAAGAATTAAAATGACATACAAATAAAACTATATGCAATCTTTTCATATACATAAAGGAGAGTATAAAACAATGGGCTGTTGAAACAATAAAAATGTTAAGACTTTTTATAGGATGAAATAGTTCTCACTGAGGCAATATTGCCCTGAGTCTATCATGTACATTGCTTTTCTTGGCTTACTGACACCCTAACAGCAATGAGACTTTACCATAAATCTTTTTGTCTTTACATTTGAACCCTATGTTTTGTGAAATGAAACATCGCATCTAGTCATTTCCTTCAGCTGCATGCGTGAACTTAATCATCAGTGCTTTTTAAATAAAAATAGCTCAAATAGGACATTTGCTCTGCGTTTGACTTGCTCGTGGAAGGGAGCATGGTCTTTACTGAGTTAATCATAGGGTATTTTTAGCAGCATGAAAGCTGTGCTCTCTCCACCTAACTGCATGAAGTTTGATAAATGGACAACTGGTTTATTACTGTGGATGCCCTTGCTATTTGCACATCAGGCACTGAATCATTGGTTTAAAAAGTTGAGAATATTTCTGTATAGGAAGAGCATGAGAGATTCGGCTCATACATTGACAATCTTGTGTTGTTGATAACAAAGACCACTATTATCCTGCTAGCACATTAGAATCCTTTTTGTAGAAAAAGAGCCTTTGGAAATACTAACTGATCTCAGCAGCAGATCAGAAACTGTCAGCATTTCTCATCCAAGTATAACTGTCAACAGTGTAAATGTATTAATGAAAATTGAATCCAGAATAGCAACAAAATGGTTAAATTTATCAGTGCAACATCATTTGGCAGCACTGTTGCGACATTATATGGAGCCATGTTAGACACTGTTAAAAGTCGGTAGATAATTTCACATTGTTTATTGACTTAGAAGCCAAAAAAAAAAAAAAGAAGATTTGTATTAAATAACCACTGGATAAATGCAAATAAAAACACACTTTCCATCACTTCTGTTTTAATTTCTCTTGTTTCTCAAATCCCATTCTCTTCTCAAATCCTCGTTTTTAACAAACTATAATTTGCTTTGGGAATGTGCTTACTACTCTCAAATGCATATTTGTATTTAGCTTTCCTATCTGAAAAGAGAAAGAATAACGGTATATTTGTATAGTCCTAAGGACACAATAATGTTAGCAGTCATCAACACTTCTTTTCCCAGTTTATTACACTTCTCCCTCATTTCTCTCATGGGTAATGAGTGAGGCTGACATACATCAATAATAAAATATGCTCAACAAGAAGGATGACATTGAGATACACATTCTATTACATGAGATGATCTGTGAATCTCCACATACTATGCAGAGAAATACTTAAACCATTGAGGATAGTAAAAAGATATTAAAATCTTATATTTGAGTGTGTCAAAATCCACTCTTAAATTATCCTAAATGGCATTCACCAAGAGAGGAATAATCATAACTTGGGAGAATAATTTTTACAGGTAGCTATAAGCTTCTGCATATTACATCTATATATTACCTTAGTGACACATTCTGTTGTATTATTGAAATGATTTGAAAATGCTGTTACAGGGGAGGGAATTTGGGGGAGGGAGGGAAGAACCCACTGCCAACTGAAGTGTATCAAAAAAACATTTAAAAAAAGAGGTTATTACATGGAAAGAGCTACATAGCTATGCTTTTTTTCTAACCATCTATATGCCTTTAGCTATTTTTACCCTCAGATCTAAATATGATATGTGTTATTCTTATTTGATCATCAAGCATGTTCGGGTGATACTCCAGAAAACAAAAATCTTAAAAATTATTAAATTGCAATTAGATATCTATATAAAAATAAATGCCAATTAGGTGAATAAAATGATATCACTTCATCCTGGAGTAAACAGTACTATTATTTGCAACATATCTGATGATCTTAGGCAATAATAGGACTGGAAGAAGTATATAGTGCAGGTTGATTTTATCTATTTAAGGTTATCATAGAATACCTCCTCAATGAAGGAAGATAAACATGTCTAAATTATGTCTTCAAAACAAACTCTACTAAAAAGCAGTAAGCAATATGCCAATATTTATGATAGATCATATTTCAGGAAGCGACGAGGAACAAGACTGAATATTCCAAGTATTCCAAAATAAAACCACGATATGGCAGCGAGGACCAGAGCGACATTGGACATTTGGCTTGGTGGTTCAGATCAAGTCCTATCTTCACTTCCAATCCTACTTTCCTGCTATTACACATCCTTGGAAGTTGCAGGTGTTAGCTTAAGTGTCTGGGTATCCTTCAGTAAAATCTTTTATCTGATTGAGTTTGGGCTCCTGGGTTTCGTCTGACCGAACACTGGCTGATGTGGGTATTTGGAAAATTAAACAATGGGTAACATATCTATATGTCTGTCACTTAAACAGTCAACTAAATATAATAAATATATAAATGATTTAAGAAAAAAAAACTAAAGCACATAAAGGAACATATTGCTTCCCTGAATGCAAGAGAAAAATACAAAAACATTTTTTCTAAGTAAATAAAGCAATCTATATTTTAAACTCAATAACTAATTCTACTAGTTCTATCCTTTTGTTTTCCTCATGCTTTCCTGATTAAGGAACCTAAGTAGTTCAGATATTTTTTTTTCATTTTCATATGTATTATTTTAGAAATTGGAATGTGGCTTAAGAAATTGGTTGTTATGTGGAAAAGTAACAGGGTTCTCAGACATGGAATGGAAAATCTCTCCCCTGTGAATATTCCAGAATACTGCCTAATAAGTATTACCTTACATGTACAACAAAGATAGTTGATTGAGGGAGAAAGTGGTGGGGGGGGGGGGGAGGGTAGAGAGAGATAAGTACGCAAAAGACTGGAATCTTTTCTATTAACTATAATTAACAATTTTTAAAATTTGACATGATATTACATATAGTAATTCTTTTTTTTAAAGGTTTATTTATTTTTATTGCAAAGGCAGATATACAGAGAGAAGGAGAGACAGAGAGGAAGATCTTCCATTCAATGGTTCACTCCCCAAGTGACCACAAAGGCCTAAGCTGAACCAATCCAAAGCCAGGAGCTAGGAGCTTCTTCCGGATCTCCCATGTGGGTGCAGGATCCCAAGGCTTTGGGCAGTCCTTGACTGCTTTTCCAGGCCACAAGCAGGGAGCTGGATGGGAAGCGGGGTTGCTGGGACTAGAACCGGCACCCAAATGGGATCCCATTGCATTCAAGGTGAGGGCTTTAGCCACTAGGCCACATACTGGGCCCCCAAAAATAGTTCTCACCATCAGCTCTTCTGTTACAATGACTTCTAATCTTTTCATTTAATAGTCTCACATAAAAATATCTCTAAATATATATGAGATCTCACCTATAAATAGCAACACAATCTCTGAATTTATATCTATTTGAGTTTCTGTGTCAAGCATAGTTTGGCGGTATCTCATATTATTTAAAATGTTTTAATCAGTGAATTAGTACTTTCACTTTATTCTTTCATTTTTCTCTTCATAAACCTGAGAAGTTTTTTTAAGTTCTCTCCCAATATTTAGTCGTCAAACACTAAACTTTTTTCTTCACCTCTTTAGTTAAAGAGACATTTTATTTTATCTGCATTTTAATGGTAATTCTCAATGCTGCAAAAAACAAAATGAAAACCTTAGAAAATTAAATCTAATGAGTTTTTGCAGCAGGTAAGTGTTGAAGACCTCCTACAAGAAGGTGTCAGTCATAATTTCTCCAACAAAGAAGGAGGATAGGAAGGCAAACAGGGAGGAGAACGGGCACCTGGAGCGAGTACATCTGCAGATATACTTGATAGGATTCTAATCTTAAATGTATTAAAACAAAATCAATACGCAAAGATTGAAATAAGTCTCTATTTCTTCAAATACATAGAAACTAAGGGATAGCCACATTGATCAAGAATAGAGAAAGATGACTTATCAAAGGAACAAAATAAAGCATTAATTATGGGCCTCAAAGAAATAACAGGTTATGAATTTCTTGCAAGGAATTCAGAATAACAGCATTGAATAAGTTCCTCAAACTTAAATGAAACACAAGGAAGTTTCAAAGAACTCTTGAAAATTGAATTACCACTATGAATATGTGTTTCAAAATATTATGCTGCACATGCAAATATATATGCTTTGTGTCAGATAAAATACATTAAAGCTTAAAAAGAAAATGGAATTTTTAAAATGAACATGTTCTATGAATCTCTTATAGTTCATCACATAGAGAAAATTTCAAGTCAAGATCAATATGAGAATCTTGACAGTCATTAAAACTACATTAAAGAATCAAACAGCAATCCAGGACCAGAAAAAGGCAATGAATGAAAAAAAATAAATTCAAGAGAGAATAAACAGCACATTGGTCCTATAAGAATATTCTGAATATGAAGAAAGATTATTTTAATATATACAGAGAAGAAAAATATTGAAAAGGATTGAGGAAAGCTTGTATGGTTTTTATATGATAATGACAATGAGGCAGAAAGTTTGCTTAGATAAATAATGGAAAAAAAACTTTTCAATTATGAGGGTAATATAAACAAATACAAGAGGGTGAAAGGGTCTCCATTATTATTTAATCCAAGCAAAGCTACACAATTCATATTATAAGCACATTATCAAAAAGCAGAGATGGGATCTTGAAATCAACAATGAACAGGTTTGTTTCAAGGATCCTAACAGCATATTCCTAGGCAAAAATGTTACAGAACAGAACAGAATGGGATGATACAGACAATGCAATAAAGGGAATAATTTCCAAAGAGGAATACTCTTCCTGAACAGAATTATCTTTCATAAATGTAAGAAGAAATGAAGACTTTTCCACAAATCTAAAGATTGAGGGCATCTGTCATCACCAGAACTTTCATAAAAGAAAGGTCTTCAAGTTGCAAGAAAATGAAAACTAAAGTCCTGAACAGAACAGGCAATGTCTTTGTGGCAATGACTCACAGAGGCTTTGTAAATCTGTGGGAGAATTCGTCAGGAAATGCATTTACGTTTCATGGTAAGAGATAGTTGTCAGGCCATTTCTCTAAGTTTTCACCTAGACCTCAACGAGGGTTACGAAATCATGAAAGAAGGAGATTTGTGCAATACAATTTTTTTTTAAAAAAAGATATGTTCATTTATTTGAGTTACAGAGAGAAAAGCAACAGTAGCTGGGGCTGGGCCAGGCAAAAGGCAGAACACAGAAGCTTCTTCCAGGTCTCCCACATGGTTAGCAGAGGCCCAAACATCACACTTGGGCCATCCTCTGCTGCTTATTCCAGGCCACTGACAGAGAGCTAGATTAAAGGCAGAGCAGACAAGACATAAACCAGCAATAGCATGGGATGCTGGTGTCGAAAAGCACTGGCTTTACTTGCTACACAATGCTGCCCCTTATAATGGAACTTTTAATTTCAAGAAAATTTAGGTTCACCTGTAGCTTAAGAATTGATAGAGTCTATATTCTCTTTTTCCAATTTACCCAAGGGAGCATTTGAGTGCAGTATCACAGCAAGGTCACTGATGTGGTTGTAGTCCACACAGATCTGCTGAATTTCCCCCAGTTCTACGTGTGTGTGTGGAAACTTAGTTCTATAGAATCTGGGCTTGTATGTGGGTCCCTGTACTCATTTCCACAATCAGCCTAAAGAACAGCTCCAGCAGCACATAGACCTCTCCTATTTCCCTTTAAAAATATTTGAGGATGGATATAGTGGCACAGTGGGCCAAGTCAATGACATTACAGTGCCAACTGCACCCCAGCTGCCCCACTATTGATCCAGCTCTGCTGACACACTTGGGAAGCAACTGAGAATGCCCCCACAGGCTTGGGTTCCTGCACTCAAGTGGAAGACTGGTAGGGAGCTCCTGGTTCCTGGCTGCAGTCTGGGCCATCCTCCCTGCTGTGGTTACTTTGGGACTGAATAGTTCACTGGAAGCTCTCCTTTTATCATTGTCTCTCTATTTTTTACTCAAATAAACCTTTAAGACATGAAGTAAAATGAATTGTTTTAAAGGGAACAATATAGTGGCATGCAATACCTTCCCAAGGTTGTGTTACCTTCACCTCCATCTAGTTGTAAAGTGCCAAGTTAATTTGTTATCTATCAAACAGTTTCTCCCCAGGGCACTCTGCTCAGACCCTGCCATCACAACTCAGAACTGTCCCTGGATTTATGTCTTCCAGATTTGAACATAAATGGATTCTTATCAAATATGAGGCCTTTTTTTCCTGACTGCTTTCACTTACCAATGTTTACAGATTCTAAACATTGTCATGTCAATACTACATTAACAGCTACTATAAGTGCATCTTTCATTTTATCACTAGGTACATTCTATTATGTATGTATATACCATTCATCCATAGATGGACTCTGACTGTTTCCAGCATTTGTCTAGGAATAGCCATTCTATGAACATATCATCAGCACTAAAATATTTTTTTAAAAAGATCAAAAGCCATATGACTATCTCAATAGAGTAAGGAAAAATATCTACAGTCTTTCATGATACAAAAAAATCTAAAAAAAATACATATAGAAATACATATAGAAACAATGCACCTCATTATAACAAAGGCTATATTTGAATATATTCAAAAGTTAAAAACATTTTCTGTATCACCAAAAATAATCCTTTTTTTGCTTATTTGTTTAGAAGTCAGCATTACAAGGCAGAGATCTTCCTTACACTGATTCATTCTCCAGCTGGCTGCAACCAAGCAGCTATAGGCAAATAGCAGGGAATTGGATCCGAATTAGAGCAAGAGGAGACATGAACTGGTTCAATGAGGATGCAAGCATCATAGTATACATGCTATACCCTTTCATATTTTCCATTTTTTATTGTATTCAGTGCTTCTTCTTAAAAAAGAGAGAGATTTATTTATTTGTATTGGAAACTAAGATTTACAGAGAGAAGGAGAGACAAAGAGAAAGACATTCTGTCCACTGGTTCACTCCCCAGATTCACTCCCCAAGTGGCCACAACTGCCAGGAGCTCCTTATGCATTTCCCTGGTAGGTGCAGGGTTCCAAGGCTTTGGGCCGTGCTCTACTGCTTCCTAGGCCACAAGCTGGATGGGAAGTGGGACAGCCAGGACATGTACCGGTGCACATATGGGATCCCAGCATATGCAAGACGAGGACTTAAGCCACTAGGTTACTGCCCTGAGCCCCAATTTTACCACTTCTTTTCAACACAATGCTTGAACTCTCATGTAGAGAAATCAGGCAGAGAGGAGTGGGGAAAGGCATTCATGTTAGAAACAAAATAGGCAAATTGCAGTTTTGGAGATGAAAATCTTGAGGAATGCATCAAAAAGTTTATCACTAGGCCCGGTGCGATAACATAGCAGTTAAAGTCCTCCCCTCAAACGCACCAGGATCCCATATGGGAGCCGGTTATAATCCCAGCAGTCCTGTTTCCCATCCAGCTCCCTGCTTGTGGCCTGGAAAAGCAGTCAAAGACTGCCCAAAGCCTTGGGACCCTGCACCTGCATGGGAAACCCAGAAGAAGTTCCTGGCTCCTGGCTTTGGATCAGCTCAGTGGTCACTTGGGGAATGAACCATCAAATGAAAGATCTTCCTCTCTGTCTTTCCTTCTCTCTGTATATCTGCCTTTGCAATAAAAATAAAAAAGGTTTATCACTAAGTAATTAATTTCAGTGATGGTGAAAAACACGAGTTCCTGAGTGATGGTTCAACAGCTAAATCCTCACCCATATGAGTACCAGTTTTGTCCTGGCTGCTCTGCTTCCCATCCAGCTCTGTTTATGATTTGGGAAAGCAGTAGAGGAAGGCCCAAACCCTTGAGATTCTATATCCATGTGGGAGATCCAGAAGAAGCTCTTGGCTCCTGGGCCCTAGTTCCTGGTTCCTGGTTTCAGACAGGCTCAACTCTAACTGTTGTGGCCATTTGGGGAGTGAACCAGTGGATGTAAGAGCTTTTTCTCTCTCTCTCCTTCTCTCTGTAAATCTGATTTGCCTTCCAAGTTAAAAAAAAAAAGTAAATCCTAAAATAAAAAGAAAAACTATGAAAATATTAGCAATTATATTAATGGCAAACTATGGAAAATGAAAGATAGTTAAAAACTTAATCCCACGTATAATAGCCAATAAAAGTGAATAATAATTTTAACCATGAAGTAAAAGGCTTATAAGCAAAAAACTATACAGTATTTCAACATTAAATTAATTGAAAACATAAGTAAATGAGAAAATATTTTAGGTTTATGGATTGGAATATCCTTATCACAGTGATGAACCAAATTGATATAATCCCTATCAAAACTCAATTGGTGATTTTTATATAACTGGTAAAAAACAGGTAAAAAAAACTCATATGGACCCATAAAAGATGCTGAATACCCTCATCTTGAGCAAAATAACAAAGCTGAGGGAGGGTATTATATGATTTTCAAAATGGACTACAAAGCCATCATAAACAGTATAGCATAATATTGATGTGAGAAAGATACGCAGGTATAGAATAGAATAGAAAGCACAGAATCAAATATGTAACTATAACCAACTTCTGTTTCAGGAAAGGTACCAACAACACACAATACGGAAATGCCAGACTCTTCTATAAGTGGTGTTGGGAAAACTAGATTATCACACACAGAAAAATGAGAACAAACCCTATCTCACAGTATCACAAAATCAACTCAAATGAATTAAATATTTTAATGTGATACCTGAGCCTTTACAACTACTTGAAGCAAACTAATGGGAAAAACTCCATTACACTGATCTGGGCAATAATTTTTGGGTGTGACCCCCAAAAGCAAAAATTTAAAAAAATACAAAAATTGACAAATGAGATTATATATAACTAAGAGTTCCTGCACAGCAGAAGAAACAGTCATCAGAACAAAAAGGCAATCTGTAGAATAGAAGGAAATATCTAAACGTGTACATCAGGTAAGAGGTTAATATCCAATATATATAATACATAAAATAGCACATAATCAAATGAACAAAAGGGGCCAAGTGCTTGGGGGCAATAATTAACATGCCTTTGTGACATCTGAATCCCACACCAGAATCCCTGGGATTGAGTAAGGATGTGCAATCCGGGAAGCAGCAATGATGATTCTAGTTCCTGGGTCCCTGCTCCCCACTGACACAGGAGTTGAAGACAGACTCCAGCCTAGCCCAGCCTTGTCTGTTGCACCTGAGGATTGAACCAGTGAGTGGTAAATCACTCTGTCTCTCCCTCCATATCTCTGATTTTCTAACATTTCTTTTTTACAAAATTATGTATTTATTTTATTAGAGAGTCAGACTTACAGAGAAAGAGAGACAGAGAAAAAGATCTTCTATTCACTGGTTCATTCCTCAAATAGCCCCAGCAGCCAGAGATAAGCTGATTTGAATGCATGAGTCAGGAGCTTCTTCCAAGTATTCCATTTAGGTGTGGGGTTCCAAGGCTTTGCATTCCAAGTTGCCACAATAACCAGGAGCTTCTTATGGGTCTCCCAGACAGGTGCCAGGTCCCAAGGCTTTGGGCTGACTTCTACTGCTTTCCAAGGCCACAAGCAGGAACCTGGATGGGGAGTGTGGCGGGCAGGACATGAACCAGTGTCTATATGGGATCCCAGGGCATGCAAGGCAAGGAGTTTAGCCTCTAGGCTATTGCACTGGGCCCTTCTAATAACTTTTTATAAAATATTCTTAGATGCACACAATGAGCTGAATAGACATTTTTTGAAAAGAAAACATGCACGCAATCAACATAAAATGTTCAACATAACTAATCAACAGAAAAATGCAAATTAAAAACACTGTGAGATACCATCCCTCTCCAGTTAGAGAGGCTAGTCAGGACAAAAGATAGCAAGTGTTGATGGGAATATAAATTAGTATAGCTATTACGAAACACAGAATGGATGCTCCTGAAATAAAAACAAAACATCTTTATGATCCAGCAACCTTACTCTTGATAACACATTCACAGGAAATGAAAGCATTATGTCAAAGTAATGCCTAAACTACCAAGCTCACAGTGAAATGATTTAAGATAACAAAGATATGAGAATAACCATAGTGTTTATCAACAGTGTATAGATAAAGGAGATGATATAGGGAGACCGTGGATTTCTACTAAGTTTTTTAAAAGAAGGAAATCTTGCCTATAGCAAAGATGGATGTGGAAGACAACATGTTAAGTGAGTAAGTCAGGTACAGAAACAAAACTGCTCATCTCACATAGAAATTAAGCAGAGAATACAATGCTGAGAAAGTGGAGAAAAACTGAAAAGATATTGGTCAAAAAGCAAGGGAGTATAAATTCAAAATACACATTGCATAACATGGAAACTATAGCTAATAACAATGAATTCTGTTCTTGCAAATCAGAATTAATTTTAAGTCTTTGTATCATTACCCAAAGTAATAAATATTCTAGGTAAAACATGTATTAATTAGATCAATTTAGTCTTTATAAAATATGGATATTATATGGTGCATAATAAATATGTACAATTATTGTTTTTAAGATGCAGTTCATTATTTCTTAAGATGTCTAACATCCCACACTAAGTTTTCATAACTTGGTGCACACTGACAAATTATTACTGCCACAGAACTATAAGCTAAATTCCCAGACAGTATTTTAAGCCACAATAGCAAAGCATCTCTATCTCTTAAAACTAAATACTAAGTTAAAGAGCATGTTCTGCAGAGTCTGCACAAGAGAAAGGCAACATTTTACTAAAAATATTTACTAGCTCCTCCCATTCTTTTTTCTTTTAGATCCTCTCTGTTAAGCTGCACCTGAGTGCAAAGATTACATTAACTGTTAGACTACTTTCTGTCTGGTGACTTTAAAACATGTAATTCTGTACAGTGTATATTTTCAAAATGGAGATTTTCTATTAACAACAAAAAAATAAGACTTAAAAAACACATTCAATAATCATAAGACTTGGCCACAAAAACTGATGGCTAAACAAACCTGATGTATTATTTTATGAATGTGGGAGATATGAACATAAACTGAGCAAACAACCATATATTCTCCATTCTCAATGTCTGAAATGACTAAAGCAATACATCACATAAGGTCAGGAGTTCATATTCCTGGGATTTTAATCCTGTATGACTCTAAAATATACAATTTTATACAAGTAGGTAAATATAACATATACAAGTATTGTGCTGTATATTTTGGCACCAAATATTTCTAAATTTCTTATGATTTCTTATGTCTTCTGATTCTGGTGAGGGAATAAATTTTAGATACAACTCAATACTGCATAATTCCAGGAAAGGTCACTTGGTACAAATGATAAACACATTTGAAAAGCTAAACAGCAAGGATCTTTTGCTAAATGTCCAAATAGGTTAGCTATAACCCAAAGATAGAGAATGCAATTGTGTCAAAATTGTAGCTTGCTAAAGTGACATCATTACTCATGGAAAGTTTCATTAAACTTACTCATCAAGCCAACACATCGACTAGTATGTATGACAAATTAGATCATGTCTAAACTTCTGCTTCCAAAGAAATAACATTAGGCACCTCAATTTTATTGAATGTAGCAGTTGTTTCTGTAACCACTAGAGTCTTTGAACATAGCCACATCTTAGGACAATATTTTTCCAAACACAAAAGTTGTTTGCTGCTAAAAGTTCTACGTGGCTTTTATCTATGAACTGTACTGCTTCTTCCTATTTGATTCCACCTTCAATTAATGCTAGAGCCACAAGCACTGGAGCACAATGCAATGAACAGCAAAAAGAACACTCAGGTTCTTCACAAAACTCACTTTTTCTAAGACTTAGCCAATCAACAACAATCTGGTTGGAAAGTGGTGCACCATCATGAAAGGGCCAATCCAAAACATGGATGCCTGCTTTCCCTGCAACAGTACTGTCATAAGCTGCTTCACATGCTGTTACCATTGTGGTAACTCCATACTTATTATGTCCCTCGATCAACTTTTTCAATGCTGCATTATGTGTAACAAGAAATCTCATGTTCTTGTATGTGACCCCCGCAGGAGCTGGGCAGTTTATTCAAGCCATTGTAATTTATACCTAATACACTTAAGCAAGAATTTTAAAAACTGAATACAGAAATTATATAAGAAACTGTATTTCACTTGCATTTCTCAGTGCCTTGATTATGAAGTTGGGAGTAATGGGAAATGAAATGAACCACTGGAGAAAAAAAAAAAAAAAGAAATTCTTCCATCCTGTAATACTAATGCAACACAAAATAAGTATACTGTGGTTCATGTCATCCCGGTTAGAACTCGTGGAAAATGCTCTGTGGAGTTCAATTCAGCATTTCTGTGCCTAGGCTAATCACTTTTATGGGGACTTACTGGCAAAGTAGTACTGAATTTTTAGAGTTCCCATGTCTACATGGACGTGGTGTTTTGCCTAGCACTAATCTCCACTGTGCTTCAGAAACTCCATCACTGTGTGACCAAGGATACCGCAGAACTGAGGAATTTGTCTACCTCTTGAACATTGTGGCCTAACCATAAGCTGGTCCCTAGGGAGCAGAGACACAGGTGGTAACTACAGATACAGGGCAGGGGGTGATGGTGGTCATCCTGAGAGCAGCAGCAGCTGAGGAAACAACTAATGTTTGCTTCAATAGAAGAAAAATGCCCACTCCTCCTTGTCTGGCACTGATGGCACAGCATGATAATCCTCCACGTGCAGTTCTGTCATCCTATAAGATTGCCAGTTCAAGTTGTGGCTGCTCCACTTCCGAAGCCAACTACCTACATGGTTTGGGAGAGAACAAAGGATGACTCATGTGCTTGGCCCCTGAACTCACATGGGAGACCTAGAATAAGCTCCTGGCTCCTGGCTTTAGATCAGCTCAACTCCAGTCATTTGGAGAATGAACCGGCAGGTGGAAGAACTCTCTGTAATGCCCCTCTCTCTTTCTTCTCTCTGTAACTGTGATTTTCAAATTAAATAAATAATTTGTAAAAAGAAGAAATACTGTTCTACTTCTTCAAAAGACATATCTCTAGCATTCGGAATCTTGAAAAGCCCAACTATCTATAAAACAGATATTTCTTCCCTCCTTGGCCTCACAGTGCTAATGGAAAGAGTTCTTGTCACAGTGAGAATCCATATGAAACCAATACAAAACTGTAATCTGTAGTAATGGTAAACCTCCCACTGTTGCATAATTTTAATATACTGTCTGAAATGTCTGTTTAAAGGAAATTAAAAACTTCCCATTCATTAACTAAATATTCTATATAAAGAATGACATAATTCACTTTTTAAATTTATGATTTTACTTCACTTTGTGTAGATGTATTTCTGAGGATATTATTATGAATCAAATTTTATTTTAAATACATTAATGCAACTAGCTATTAAAAGTAACTTTGTATACTTTTATGATGTGTAGTTCTAAAATACAAACAAAAATCCCTATTTGGGATTGGCATGTGACGTTTCCTGAACATGTATTGCAACTGCACTGCTGTCAGCAACATCAAGTAGTTTCCCCATGGACCTCCTTATATGGTTCTGGGTCACACCCATAACATTATCACAAGCAGTCTCACTGGAGAATGACACACTAGTACCTACCCCCTGGAAGGTAAGAAAGATGGGGTCAAGAAAGATGAGTGCCACCTCTCAGACTGCAGTAGTGGTTGGATTCCTAAGTTGACCACCATAAAATCTTAAGTCACATAGAGAACACCCCATCAAAAATGCTCTTGATAAGATAAATTCCATTTCCTAGAGACCCAAGAATGATACACTATATAGTTACGACCAACCTCTCTCACATAGCTCAAACATCAAGACTTTCTTATAAGATTCTCTACATTTCAGATGCTTGCAATGAAAGAATCTCAACTGAATTTGAACTGTGGTAATGCAACAAGGTGGATGAATCCACCATGAGGGGGTTGCAGAGGGGGGAATTCCAGTGCCTATAAAACTGTGCCACATAATGCAATGTAATCAATAAAAAAATAAAATAAAATAAAATAAAAACAAACAAAAAAAGATTCTCTACATGTCTTGGCTTCAACTAGATTGATCAGATTTCAGGTATAAAATGTCAGATTCCTTACAACTTGGTTTCTCTGAAATTGAGGAAAATGTGAATTACTGGACAAAGAGTCTCATTTCAAAAGAAAATTTCTGCAGTTCAAGATCAAGATTAAAATCACTTCTCATTTGAATCAAATCTGTTCAAAATTCAGTTTGGTCAAGGCATAATCCTCATTTTAATAGGTTGTGTACCTGTTAGCTACTGGAGCAGTTGGAATAGAAAACTAGAGTTGTCTACAGGGCACAACCTGCAATTTCTACAAGGATGACTTTTTTAACTGTCAAGTTTGAACTTCCCAAACGAAATCTTCTGAGAAGTGCGGCATTTTGGCTGAGAACTTACAAGTCTACATATCAGGTTTGGTGAGGTTTTTTTTGTTATAAATTTGAATGCTTTTTATGATTAATATTGCAGAACTATTCTCAAAGCACAGGTAGGAAAGAAAACCAAAAATATGCGAAGCTACAAATTGAAAAATTGAGGACTCTAAACACTGAGCAAAAGCAATGTCATGATAAATAACATGATGATTGAGAGCATGTTCTAGGGACATGTCTGACATTCACTCTCTTTGTGACATAAAACAAATTAATTACCATATAAATTTGTTTCATCTGCTTAAGATGGGAAAAATAATAGTGCTTACCTAACAATGATAGGATTGTTATAAAGACAAATAACCCTATAAAGTTAAAAAAGGCAGTGCATATGCATTATGTAATTTTTTAAAAAAACAAAAATAAGGTGAAATAGAATAAAAGTCTGATTCTGTAAGGAACTTAAAGATGACAGAGCAAGATGCAGAGAGGTCACCAAGAACCAGACTGCACAATTCATCAATCATACCCACATAACAACTGTGACAACCTGTCTCCATTTAGTTACTAACTTACTGGATGACTTCTGAGATACACTGAAATGGCCACTGCCAAACTGAAATGATAATACTGGGCTTCTTTAAATTAGTGGGATGAGACATAATGAGCAGTAAAACAGCAATGATGACTGTTTTGCAAGTGAAAAAACACAGAGTTTCAGAGCACATTCTCCTTTCCACAAAGCGCATCTGACTTGATGATCACACTTCGTGAGACTGCTTTCTATAGAGAGATAAGGACTATAGATTGAAAGCTTGTCAAAATGGAAGCTTTTTGTTTTGTTTTGTTTTTTAAGTAACAGGGAAAGTGAAATATTCTGAAATTGGATTTGGCTTTAGAAATACGTGTAGACTAGCTTATTGAATAGTACTCTAAACTGGAAGTGAAATTTGTATTGAAATCCTGTTTGACCTTGAGGAATGTATAAAATCTCTAAAACACTTCACAGATGAGAGAGAGATGTTGGTACTTCTTTATTATGACCCTGTCACTAATAATTGACCCAAGGATAAAGCCATTCCCCAAATATTTCTTCAATTTGTGGATGAAAGGCAGGCCACTATGAACACATTACACTTGCATCATCCCACATACATGAGTCAGGATGGAAATATTTGCTATGGAATTTACAATTAATAGGCAGGTGATTAAGGAATCAGATAATCCCTAGCTTAGTAAACAACCAGAATGAAAGTTTATCTGCTTATCTGAGATACCAAACTAAGGGCAGTCTCAGATCCTTTTCTGAGTTTCTGTGAGAGTCTTTCAGCCTAAGAGATTTTCTTTTTACCAATAAGAAAACCATGGCTCAGAGAAAAGATTACAAAGCAGATTAAAAATAAAGTGTACTATAAACCTGAGATGGAACCCACATTTCTGACACTATTTTAGACCATTAACTACTGGCTTAGTTTTCTGTGATTTTAACAGATCCAGGCCGTGAAAAATAAAAAGGGAGCAATAGTTACTGTGACTGGATTCAATAAACTGAAAATGTAAGATGGAATTGAACCCAAATCCCCATAATGTCAAAGCAGGATCCAGCCTCTGGCTGGCCTCCTTTACCACAAGATGCCTTTGATTGCCCCTTTTCCTAAAGAAGTGATTGGGCTGACCTTACAAGGTTCTTTGCTTCTCCTGTAGATGGGAACAATGGAGTGAATTGGGTAAGGGAATTCTAGGTATGAGAAGAATGTAACTGCTGCACTCACATAACCCCCAGACGAACTAGAGCTATCTGACCAGCATAAATTACCAATCAAAGGAAATCACTAAACAATCAAAGGAAGGTCACACACACCAACGATCAGCCAGAAACTTGTAAACAAATTGATCTCTCGGCATCAGTATCAATTTACAAAAACTTGTATTCCTATTTCCCTGGGGAGATTGGGAATTAAACAGCTTCCCAGCTCTATGCTCTGTGCTTTGCAATAAATAAGTAGTAATTTCTTCTACCATCTAATGTCAGTGATCGGCTCTCTGCATGTCAGGCAAGTGGACCCCATTTGGGGGTTCTGCAATAATGACTCCAACCAGTTTGGGGTGTTGTTTGGCACTCAAGGTGCCCCGCTGACTGAGGAAATAATTTTTTCTCAATGTGAATTAACCATTATTTTGTAAATTACATATATTCTGTGTTTTATCTTTTCTAGTAGACCAAATTCATTAAGAAACGGTCAAAACCATAGCTCCTACTAGTGAAAACAATGAACGGCAAAGTCAAGTTAAATGGATTCTGAGACTAGAAAATAATTTTTTAAAAAATGCTGCTTACTCCATTAAATTCCATGCTACCCTTCAAAGTGAAGGACATCGTAAGGAATGGAGAAGGGATATAGATACAAATACAAGTCACAATGTATAATTTTATTTAGGATGAACAACATAAAATAATTTTTTAGCAAGAGAACAGAGTTCGTGTTGGGTAGAAAGGTCAATTTCCCTGGGAAGGCTATGCACCTTTCTATAGCTATTCAAAGGAAAAGATCAGTTTGGAAAGCACTCCGCCTTTTGCTCCGTTTCTGAAAGAACTATAATCCTCCTGAGAGAGGAGTTAGTGGGTAGTAGGCAGTTAGGGTATTCTGGGTCCCCCAGTAAAAGAGAATTTCCCCACCATGTCTTGAACTCACCAGGGCACGTCTCTTCCAAGGGACAAGGATGCTATTAGCATATCAATTCCCCACCTGAAGTATCGGCCATTACCTTGGCTATTGTGGAAGGGCCTCAGGCTGATCTCTTTATCATTGAAAGGAGTAATACACCTCTGCCTAAGGCCTGGAATGTCCTATGTCTGGTATCTCTGTGACCTTTTGTTCCAAGGCCAGGTACCTTGGAAACCAGGAATTTTCTTTGTTTATGGAGAGACATCTTTGAGGGAATCCTTTAAAAGGTGCATTCCCCACCATTGATACGGGTTTTGCTTCTTATTTTCCTGCCACTATGGCAGAGCACTGAGGTCCTTTTCCTCCTGCCACTATGGCAGGAGGTAAGGGTTCTTTCTATCTCAAAGCCCCCTCCCGTCACTAGGACGGGAGTCTTCTCTTCTCAACTTTCCTAATAAATCTTGCGTTAAAACTAAACTGTGTCCGCATGAAAATTCTTCTTTCCTGCGAGACAAGAATTTGAGGTTGCTGCCATACTCGGAATCAAAATTCCTGCAACACTCCTTTCTCAGCTTGATTTACTATTTAGAGGAAACTGGATGTACAACATGAGAAACGGAAGGAGAACAGCATGCTATCCTAGTGGAGAAATGTCAACCCTTGTCAGAGGACGTAGATTCATGTTTCTAACTTAGTTCTAGCAGACCCAGGAGGCCCATTCTAATAGTAGGATAGGGACTCACAAAATCAGATTGTTATTGACAGAACAAATGCTATTTATCCTGAATCATCTTCATGGGTTATAGCTGACATCTAGCAGGAAGAGAGAATGATACACAAAATTCCCAGTTTAGTGTGAGAATCTGCTCAGTTGAGATTTCACCTCTCCTTGGGCCAATAAGGAGCCCAGATGTTTTATTTAGAAGACGTTCCTAAGCAAACCCAAGCAAAGTATGAAGAGATTTTTGTAAAAAAGGGATCTCAGCAGAGAAATCTTGGAATCAGTGGTAAGAAAGCTGAGAGGAAGTAGTCCAGATGGAAATGTTGCAGGAATTTTGACTCCGAGTATGGCAGCAACCTCAAATTCTTGTCTCGCAGGAAAGAAGAATTTTCATGCGGACACAGTTTAGTTTTAACGCAAGATTTATTAGGAAAGTTGAGAAGAGAAGACTCCCGTCCTAGTGACGGGAGGGGGCTTTGAGATAGAAAGAACCCTTACCTCCTGCCATAGTGGCAGGAGGAAAAGGACCTCAGTGCTCTGCCATAGTGGCAGGAAAATAAGAAGCAAAACCCGTATCAATGGTGGGGAATGCACCTTTTAAAGGATTCCCTCAAAGATGTCTCTCCATAAACAAAGAAAATTCCTGGTTTCCAAGGTACCTGGCCTTGGAACAAAAGGTCACAGAGATACCAGACATAGGACATTCCAGGCCTTAGGCAGAGGTGTATTACTCCTTTCAATGATAAAGAGATCAGCCTGAGGCCCTTCCACAATAGCCAAGGTAATGGCCGATACTTCAGGTGGGGAATTGATATGCTAATAGCACCACTGTCCCTTGGAAGAGACGTGCCCTGGTGAGTTCAAGACATGGTGGAGAAATTCTCTTTTACTCAGGGACCCAGAATACCCTAACTGCCTACTACCCACTCTAACTCCTCTCTCATTCCGCCCCCCAGAAGAAGTGACCCTAACTGCTGTTAGGGGGAAATGGGACGGTGACCGCTCTGACTGCTTCCTGCTGACATGGGACGAAGTTCAAAGGCAGCAGTTGGGCATTCCTCTGGGGGTCGGTCTAAGGGTCCCCAGTGGAACGTAGAAGTCATCAAAGACGCCTGGCAGAAGTCATCAGAGGTGCCTGGCAGGTTGTTTGAACTCTGGGTGTTCCTTCTTGTTGAAGTCTAGATGACAAAACAAAGACAATTATAATCTCTCCCAACCTAGTATGTAATGGGATTGGTGGAAGCATCAGTTTAAATACTTGAGTTTTAGAACTTAGATATGAGAAACATTTTGTTGAACATTGGACTTGAGCAGTGTTTAAGGCTATGAACTAGATTTATCAGTTTGAAATAGTTCTTTTTAAGCTCAAGTTTTGAGACAATTAGACTCAATGAACATTATAGAACACATGAAACTTTCTGAGCTACATGAAATTGCTATCTAGGTCCATTAGAAGGCACAGAACTAATGAAAGTTAACATGTAGCTTTAGGACTTGAACCCGTATAGGGCATGTAAACATTAAGTTTCCATGGAGTTACAATTTCGTCTAGCATTGATGATTCTGAATTAAGATTTAAACTTACTTGACTTTTGAAAATACTACAGTTGCTTTGTATACAAATGGTGGATTTTTAAAATAACAATTGTACTTTACCAGTTGCTGGAAACCCTAAGAGTGTCAGAAGACATTGAGCCTAGAACATAAAGCACAGCGCTGAAAACATTTCATTGCAAGACTTATCTGGATCATAGCATAGATGGCAAAAGACTAAACTAGTTGTGAGTTACAATAACCCAGCAGCTTATGGCATTCTAGTAAGAATTCACAAAACTCCACACATTAGGGCAAAGGCAATGACTAGTCCTGTAGTTGTAACAAGCCATACATTGACAGTTGGAGAACAGAAGAGTCTTAAATATATGAACAGAGAGATCCCAATAATTTAGTCAATGAGGAAGACATGAACCCTGCTTCAGAATGGTGAGGGTGTTCTACCTAGTGATGTCTAGTACAAACTGAAGAGCGATGGCAAACATGCCCTGTCAGGAGCCTGGTCAGCGATACAGGCTGACAGTTACAAGCTAACTTTTCCCTAGGAAAGCTTCTTTTCTGAGCTTCTAGATTAATCTGTCTGTCACCTAAGCTAATTTGGGCTCCTGAGAGACCCTGATGGTCACCCTAAGAGAGGGAAGAAGCCAAAGCTAGCTAGGACAGAGAAGGCAGTGTCCAGATGCAAACTTAAAGTTTTCCTTTCCACTGTGAGAACCACCCGGGGCTCCTCGATGCTGTTCCGAGGTGTCACCGAAGTCCGTGGATGGCCTTGAGCCTGTGCAGGTTCCAGGCTGCTTCCGTCCCATGTGGGAGATCCAATGGGAGATGACTGACCTGAAGTACTTGGCCTTCGAGGACAGTCAGATCTCCAATGACCTCCTTGGCAGTTGGGACATGGCCCTGGGTGTCTGCAATGAAGAGCACTTGGGAGGCCTCCGGGGGTCTCACTGGAACCAGGAGCACACACCTCTCATCCTGCTTTGCCATGGGATCCCCTCCTGGTCTCTGAGGTAAAAGACCATGGTGACCCCTTTAAGAGGATATCAGGGCACATTCAGGTCCCATTTGTCTAAAGTCCTATCCTAATGTCCTGGGCAGTTAAGAATCTGTTATCTATATCACCTATTCTTCTCTACATAGAATCTAGTGGAATATACTTAAAGTCATTCCTCAAGCGTTTTAAGAAGCTGGGGGATTTCTCTGTGGCTCTTAATCTCAGATTTGTTTAAATCAAAATAAGATTCAGCTTAGCAATTCTCATTTATGAACATTTGCCCAGTCAATTGAAATAGACTACATAGCTTGCCACGTATATCCAGATAACATACATTATAAAGCAAAACTTTTGTAACAGCTTTTGAAAAATCTCTTTAAGTGTTTTAAAGTTACCACATCTTGCTCTTAGTAACACTAGTTGAAGGTGCTTTTAGTTGGAACCTGTAGCTTACTGCTTAGCTTTAGTTCTATCTGCAATGGATACAATAGTATCTGTTGGAACTAGAAGATGAAGCATTCATTGTCAGAATTATAATAACAAATATAAACATCTATTTACACAGCACACTGTGGAACCACCTGTAGGACTTATACACACATTTGTACTGTTTAGGCCTTGTTCATTAGGATAACAGCTATAAACAATAAAGCAATAAGATTATTAGACTTTAGTGATGTTTTCACATTTGTACCAATAGCAGTCTGTTATGTTAATATTTCATTATACTGGAACTAGCTAGCAGATTTAGTCACCAATACGATGAAAATAACTTGAAGAGAACTTAAAAAAAGTTGCTTTGACAAAGAATCAGATTTCAATTCCATTGCCCAAAGATAAACATTAAGATGTTGTACACAATATTCAATCATACCATACATCCTTTAAGAACTTGCTGTCTTCCTGTAAGACAAAATCTCACAAACGATGCTTTTTGCAAATTAGAACATAAATAATTGACAATGCAAGAATACAAATAATTCCACAACATGATACAGCTGCACAATTAAGACAACTTGACCAATAAACATAACCACCAGTATATGCATTAGCAGCTTTTGAAACTTTACCAAGAATCTTTGTAATTATGCAAATATTCTTTCACTTTAATAGAACATACAAGCTCACACGCAGAATCTGCTCCTCCTTATAGCAAGCACTACTCTGGGTGTAAACACTGTAGGCCAGATCTGATCAGAGCTAGGATGGCACTATAAATCAGTAGATGGTTAAACTTCAAGACCAAACAGCAACAAAAGCAGCAGAAAACATTGCAAAAACACTGAGAACTCATCGCTGAAGCCAGTTGCAATGACACAGAAAAACTTTGATTGAAACATGAACACAGCATGAACAGTGAGATACACTATGAAGCAAAAGGCACATAGAATGAAATACTAGTAGTCGGGGGCAGAGGAGACTGCAAAGGGAAAGAATCTCTCAGGCTACAAAGAGTTAATGAGTTTTAAGTTCTCTCCGGGGGTGCAGGAGTCTGGGGTCTGGCCCATTGTTAACTAGCAGTATTCCCGTTGGTTCCCAAGATCAGTGACCAAGGAGAGACAAAATGAACTTCTACCTCCTGTTAGATATCTCTAACAATTAAGCCTAAAATGAAACAATCAAAGCTAAAAGACAGAACAGGGAAGGCCAAGGTAAAAGACCAGTTGTGTGCTCCACGTGGCGGTGGAGCCAGCACAGCACAGCAGCATAGCCATGCAAAGAGGCCCATCCAGACTAACTCTCTCCACTCTAAAGCTCAAAGCTGGCAGCCAGGCTGTGGCATCCCTGTAATTGCGGAGGCACCCCAAGGGGTATCTCCGTTCAGCCCCCCATTCCTGTGACATGCTAGCTCTGGGACTCCTGCCAGTACAAGTAAATCCTGGTTTTGCACCTGGACATACTCGTCAGAATAGCATGTGCTGGGAGCACTGAAATGAGGATAGAAACTAGAAGCGTCCCTCAGTTTCTATCTCTCCTGAGTCTAAGACGTCTCTTAGGACTCCTATAGCTCGCCCGTGGTGTCCAGGTGTGCGCTGCTGAAGACCACAGAAGAAGGGAGGAAGGTGGGAGTGAAGTCAGCACACTTGACTCACGTCGCTCGACCTTCCACGCCTTGTGGGATGTCTCGGTTAGAACAGCATGTGCCAGGAGTGAACAATCCGCTCCTGTTTCCTGCGCCATGCTAGACCTAGGCCTCTGCCTGGTGCAATACTCTGATGTCCTGAAGAACATACAAGTCAGAAGCAGCATGTGCCAAAAATATCCCCTGCACCCTGCTGCATCTGGGACTTCTGCCGGACAAAATATGCTCTCCTTTGAAATTTGTTCTAACCTCGAGTTGACAAGCCTGACCTCAAACTTCGGCCTGATTCTATAAGCCTGTGTAACAATGTCCTTAACTAGAGCTGGAGGAATACCTGTGTTGACTCTGGTTTTCTGCTCACATTAGCGACCACACTCCTTAAAGCTAACCTGGAGGAACTGTCTCTGCTGACTGCCTTGTGAAGGAATTAAAGCACTCTCCAGTTAAGTTTATCTTAGATCTCGTCTTTAGAGGGGCCTAGAAAGAAACTCTGCCTGACTTTTCATTTTCCCCATCACAAACCAGCTGGTATTTAGCACATACTGACCCAAAAACTGAATCCATAGAGAATGAGGAGACTTAGTGAGAAAAAGCCTTTGGAGAAGATATCAGAAAGGTAACGGAGGACTCGTCAGTGCCGAGGCCATTTGGGAATTGAGGCACACAGCCCAGGGCTCGTGGCCTCGCAGTGGTGACGACTGAGTCCCCGCAGAAGGAAGGAAAGAGTGCAGATTTCAGCCCGACACCCTGACGGGCTGTCGGAGTCTGGGGTACAGTCCAGAGGCCTTTCGAAAAGCATCAGGGAGTGGCCCTGACCAGAATTTCTGAGGCGCCCTAAGACTTCTCCCAGTCTCACGCGACGGGCTTAGTCCGCGAAAGGAAACTGAGTCTGGACAAAACCGACATTCCTGGAGCCAAGGACCCCAGCTCCAGGGGATCAATTTAGCCAAACTCAGCAAGCCTCGCCCCTGAGTCTTAAGACCGGCAGCCGCGCTAACCGCATTTAACTGGCTGACAGGGACCCGGTGTTTCTTTTTCCGAGAGTTACTAATTGTGGAGAGCTAGTGTCTCCGAAAAACAGGATAGAGTCCGCTTTGCTCACCGTCCGACGAGATGGATGTCTGGAGGCTGGCTGGAGATGAACTCAAGTCTCGCTGGTAGAATCCGAGTCACACGGCACCAAAACTGTTGCAGGAATTTTGACTCCGAGTATGGCAGCAACCTCAAATTCTTGTCTCGCAGGAAAGAAGAATTTTCATGCGGACACAGTTTAGTTTTAACGCAAGATTTATTAGGAAAGTTGAGAAGAGAAGACTCCCGTCCTAGTGACGGGAGGGGGCTTTGAGATAGAAAGAACCCTTACCTCCTGCCATAGTGGCAGGAGGAAAAGGACCTCAGTGCTCTGCCATAGTGGCAGGAGAAGAATAAGCAAAACCCGTATCAATGGTGGGGAATGCACCTTTTAAAGGATTCCCTCAAAGATGTCTCTCCATAAACAAAGAAAATTCCTGGTTTCCAAGGTACCTGGCCTTGGAACAAAAGGTCACAGAGATACCAGACATAGGACATTCTAGGCCTTAGGCAGAGGTGTATTACTCCTTTCAATGATAAAGAGATCAGCCTGAGGCCCTTCCACAATAGCCAAGGTAATGGCCGATACTTCAGGTGGGGAATTGATATGCTAATAGCACCACTGTCCCTTGGAAGAGACGTGCCCTGGTGAGTTCAAGACATGGTGGAGAAATTCTCTTTTACTCAGGGACCCAGAATACCCTAACTGCCTACTACCCACTCTAACTCCTCTCTCAGAAAGACATTACTGAAAGTGTGGTCTGTGGATGGCTGCATCATCATTATCAAAGGTCTTACTCTGGATCCATTCATCAGAATCCACATTACTAAAAGAATTCTGTTTTGTCTGCATCAGTCTTGAGAGGCATCAGGGTAGGGCAGCCTAGTGGACACAAGGAAGATTCAAGGAGGGATCAGAATCACTGGTAATGTCTGCTGTGAATCTGACTAATCCGCTGGATGAAATTCAGCAGATGTCATAGCTGGTTCATGTTGGCAATGCCTTTATGGCCACAAGAAACTTATGAATTCAGGAAAATAGAAGATTAGAGAAATGCCTTCTTAGTGTTTATTACTGTAAAAATTTGAACAAAGTTGTTTTTTAAAGTTTTTTACCACAGTGGAATTAAAACAATTTTTTAATTCTCATTTTATATTAAAAAGGCTTAATACCTCACTAAATAAAGTGTTCAACAACAACAACAAAACAATAAGATCATAGTTCAGCAGAAACATAGGCAAGGACTGTAGAATTGAAAATAAAATGAAGTAAACATTGTTCATTGATACTAAAAAACTGTGTGAGTTTGCAGGTCAAACAGTCTACATGACCTTTAGCACCAATAGGCCCCAATTCTCATGAGTCAAGTCTAGTTATCTTACATTTGGCTCCAAGTAATTAAGTGGGTGGGTACCTTAATTGCTGGACCAGAGAAGAGCCAGGCATGAGCAGTTCAGCTGAGATAGGCTGGGAATGTGTAGTATTTCCCCCTCACCTTACAGGCTATTGTCGATTGGCCCTTTTCAAGCTCTTGTGGTCTGCCCCTAAAAAAAACCCTGTGAATGTGCTCTTCCGGGCTGCACTCTGGTAAAGGGTGTTGGTTCCAGCCAAGCAGCCAGCCAGTCGATAAGTTGCCTTACCTCTCATCTATAATAAAATTTTGGTGTGACTATCACTGATGAATTAAACATTTTGTTTTAGCGATCAAGCTGTGGGAGTCCATTTAATTGGCCAAGTGGATGCAACAGGACATGAAGATCAAATAAAACAGTGTCAAATCACCAGTATAAAGTCACAGATAGTCACAGGTCATCATGATAGTCTGAGATAATCAAAACCATATGATTATTTCTAGCAACTTGTCTGCCATTTAAAAAATACTGAATAATATTCCATTATATATATGTACATATGTATATAATATTTTATTTAATCCACTTATCTGATGGTGGACAACTTGGTTGATTTCATATTTATGCTAATTTAAGTACTGTTGCCATAAACATGACTGTTCAGGTATTGTTTTGATATAATATACTCAACAGTGGAACTGCTGAATCATCAGACAGTCCTGCTGGTGGTTTCAGAAATCTTTTAATTGCAGGGAAGCAAATTGGAAAGTAGGAAGTCAACCTATCCCTATTTGCAGATTACATGCAAATAAGAACCAAAAGACTCTACTAAAAGAGTACTGGAACCCTCAAGAGAGGTTTATAAGGTTTTAGGATATAAAATCAATGCATAAAAAACCAATAGCTTTGAATATACAAAATAATTCCATGGCTAAGAAAGAACTTTAAGATCAGACATAATATAGGGCAGTTATAATCAAAACAGATAGCACTGGCCCAAAAACATGAAGATCAACGAAACAGAATAGAAACCCCAGAAATGAACACAGATACCCATCGCTAAGTAATATTTGACAAGCAAACTGAAATCAATCCAGGGGAAAAGGACAGTGTTGAGTCAATGGTTTCAAGAAAATGTGTAAGAAGTAAGAAAGAAGAACCCCTATACCTTATACAAATATCAACTCCAAATAGAACAGGGATCTAAACGCAAGATCTGACACAATCAAATCAGCAGAGAAAAACATTGGGGAAGCTCTGGAAGGCATGACTGTAGGCAAACACATCTCATAAATTACTCCAGAAGCACAGGAAATTAAAAGCAAAAATAAACAAAAGGTGTTACATCAAGCCAGGAAGTTTCTTCACTGCAAAGGAAACCATCAGCAAAGTGAAAAAGCGACCAACAGAATGGGTGAAAATACTTATAAATCATACAGGTGACAGAGGATTATTTCCCTGGATACTTAAAGAACTTAAGCAACTCAACAATAACAAAACAGATAAGTTACATATGAGATGGCTAATGGTGAGAAGAGACAATTTTCAAAGGATAAAAATACAAATGACTAAGACATATGAAAAGATGCTAAGGGTCATTAACCAGCAGGGAAATGCAAAAAAGGACATTAAGAGTACACCTCACCCCAGTTAAACTGGCTATCATTTGAAAATAAGACACAACCGATGACAGTGAGGATACTGGGGAAAAGGCAGCCTAATTCACTGTTGGTAGAAATGTAAATTAGTGCAACCAACATGGAGGACAATTTGGAGATTCCTCAAAGGATGTGAAAACAGACTTAAAATATAATCCAGCCATTCCACTCCTGGGAATTTACCCAAACAAAATGAAATCAGCATACAAGAATTATTTGTACACCCATGTTTATTAGAGTTCCACTCACAATAGCTAAGATGAAATCAAATCGGATGTTCAGCAATTAATGACTGGATATAGAAAAATGCAATGTATATACACTACAGAACACTACTCAGTCATAAATAAAAGAACGAAATCCTGCCTTTTGTAACAAAGTAGATATAACTGAAAACCACTATGCCTAGGAAAATAAGCAAGTCCAAAAAGACAAATATATTTTTCTTAAATTGTGGTAACTAATACACCGAGTAGAAAAAAAGCATAATGTATATGAGCAACACTGTCATTTTAAGATTATTGTCTACAACCTTTGTTTGCACTCTTAAGAAAGAGCAGCTTTTTCTCTACTTGTTATTTGCTGAATTTTTTACTTACTGAGTATAAGCCTGTATTTGTGAAATGCACTGAAAAGAATGTCACTGTAAAAATATAAAACTAAAAAGAAAATAAGGAAGTAGAAGGGTGGGTGAGAAATGGAGGCAGGAGGGAGGGCAAGGTAAGAAGTATCACCATGCAACTAAATCTGTACCATGAAATTTTCTCACTTTATATAAATAAGTTAATTTTTACAAAGAAGTTTGTACTGTTCACCACAACAGCTGCATTAACTTACATTCCCAAGCACAATGTATAAGAGTGCCCCTTTATATCCTCAGCAGTATTTCTTACTGTCTTTTGGCTCAATGCCATTCTGACAAGGATGAGATGATATTTCATTACAGTTTTTGCATTTCTCTGGTGATTAGAGATGTTGAGCATTTTTCATAAATTTGCTTGACATTTGTATTTCTTTTTATGAGAACTGTCTATTGAGGTTCTATGATCATTTGTCAACTGGATTGGCTGTGTTTTTTTATATTTTTGCTAATTCTGTTGATGCTGTTACTTTTTCTGAGTTGCTGATGTATTTTTGATATTAATCCTTTTTTGGACAGATAGCTTGCAAATATATGTTCCCAAATACTGAATGCCTCATCCATAAAGTGCAATTTAAAAAAGGTTCTTATAACCTCAACGAAAAAAGCATCTTCTAGATGAACCAAGACAGAAATTCTATATATGTAGTAAACACTGTAAAGTTAAGAAGCAGCATGATTGAAGATAACATGGGAAACAAGAACCTATCTTTAACACATGATCTCTCATTCAGTAGCAGATAGATCTACCGGATCTCTCAGTTCCAGGGGACTAGGATTCATGAATACATTTCCTTGCCTGGTTAATCAGCTTCACAAACCAGACTGAGCAATTTCTAAAATTGAGGTAGAAACACAGGTGGCTGTTATGACTTGTGTAAATTTGATGAAAACTAAGCAAAGTTGATCCATTTAAGAGAAACATTTTTAATTTAAGACATTTTAATGAAAATACTATGTGTTTTCATTTATACATTGAATTAAAATAGGTATGACTCTGATCTTCTAAAATTTCATTATGAAGCACTCTGTTTATAATTGGGCTTTAAAAAAAAATGCTTTAAACAGACTTAAAAGTTTGCATTACCAAAATATCCCAAGTTCCTACCAGACTATATACTGCAATGAAAACATATTTGTATGAAAACTTAAATCCCACTACCTGAATGCACCCATACATGATATGACTCTCTGAGAATAACTCTATATATTTCTGCAAGTGCCTAGGAGACTTCTCACACAGCCCTCTCAAAGCCAGTGTTCACCAGGCACTATCATTCACTCACAAGCCCTTAGCTTGGAAACAAATGTGTATCTTGGGCATCTGCTATGCCCAGGTTCTCTGTTATCTACTGCCCCTTCAGGGGATGAATCACCTTCTTGAGGATGATGTTTCCTGGGGCGCATAAATTTTAAAATCCACAGGAAGATATTCCTTTACTCTTCATTGGGCCCAAAATAGAATATATCTCAAAACCTAGTTAGAAAAAACACGATTTAGTGTTGTTTTCTTTTTCTGTGGGAGCATTTAGTCCCAGCAGATTCCCACAGAAAGGATGCTATTCTGTATCTTTCTCTCTTAACTTTGGCATGCATAGAATTTCTCTCCTCAAGATTATTTTCCAAGTTAAACCAACTGGCATTTGTGTGTGTTTACATGGATTGGACTAGCATACTTTGATCCTGTAACATAAATCTGCAATTGGATTCAGCAAGGACAATCCTGCTATTATTGTATAAAAGGCTAAAAAACTGGCATTTACCTTTTAGAAAGAAAACAGTAGTTCCCTCTACTAATCAGAGTAGTGAATGTATATATTGCTCCAGAGCAGACTAAACCTGTGCTATATCTCAGATCATAATACAGTTCTTTGGCTTTTAATTAATAATAATGTTGAAAAGATACTATAAGGCATTTTCTTATCATGTGTCATGTTAAAAGGAGAGCTTACCTTTTGAAAATTTTACTTGAATTGGAAACAAAAATAGCTTATCTATCAAGTGTCCAAGATAAATATTGCAGTATTCTCCTTTCATACAGCCATTGCTAGACTGCCAGAAAACTAAGAAATTCTTATACTGTTTGATTTAGTGACAACACACAGCAGCAGCCTTCTCTGGTGTATATACTTATCTATTAAGCCAGTTGATCTTTGAACTTTTGTTGGTACAAGATCTGTGTTTTTCACGATGGAAAATAACAAATATCTACAAATAGAATGGAAAAACAATCAATGAAGAGGTTTAGGAATTCCCTAGCAACTCAAGACTTTGTCCAACAGAGAAATCATTGTTGGCTGACCAGAATGAATTACTGAGAGTTGTATATGACTATCTTTTTAATATGATATGAGCTAAGAAATGCTTGCATGACTTTACAATTAAGAGTGGTGTGGGTGATCCTTAAGACCATTGGTGTTTTCCTTGGTTTAAAAAAAGTCTGAAGTTCTTCCACAGAGAACACAGATCTGACATATCACATGTATCAGAGAACACTTGAAAGTATTGAAAACCTTCAAGGGAGTAGTGAAGGTATGATAGGGAGAGGGCAGTTAAATCAAGAGGGAAAGGTTGAAAATGAATTTTCTAGGCATTTGAAAGAAAACAAGTCAGCCCTAAACCTACAAAAGTTACAAGAATTTAAAGACTGTACCCTCTGGAGTGCTCAAACAGTATCGTCAGCATATGAAGACTCTGACAGCCAAGTGAATTTTGACTTGACACATAGTTGAGTGGATGTACTCATATAACACATCTGCTTTACTCAGCTATATAATGCATGAGCTCCTAGTGATTCCATTTATTTAAAACACTGAAATATTAGACATTCCAGAAAAAGAAAATATTGCTCTTCCTTCGCACTCATCAGAGAAAGAAGTTCTACAACCGTGATAGTGACTCCATCATTATAAATAAAAAGGGTTATTGCCAATCTGTTCACAGAATCAGCAAATAAAAATTTGCAAGCTTGGTGTTTATCCTTGTTTCAAACATGTTCTTCTAAAAAATCAGACATTTAATAATCAGATGCTTCCTTCACTTCCAACAGAGTATTAAATTCTGTTGATGCAGAGGATAGATCATCCAGAAAAATCTTTGATTTTTATATAGCTATTCAATTACAGAAACAAAGACTCCTCTAGGCTATTTGGCCTGGCCCTGTAAAACAAGTTTGCAATGTAATTTACTAAGAAAATTAGATAAAATATAAGACAACAGCATCCAAGCCCTTCCCAGTATTTCCAGTTCTCTAATTGTCCTCTCTTGATAACCAACAAAGTCCTTTTGGTTCTGACTGATTAATTCATTCCACGTGCTTTCTTTGGCAGCATAATTGTCTATTCCCATACTTGCACAAATTTCCTTCCCAGAACTGAGATTTCCCATTTCTTTCCATTGGTTAGATCTCCTTATTCAAGATAATAAACAGTGCACAGATCTTTGTGAAGCTCTCCCTGGTCATTCTAAAAATGAGGTATTTTTACAGCTATAAACACATTCGTGGTTTGATTTTTTTTTTAATCTCTTGGCTTATCTCTGCTCAAGGTATCTCTTTATCTTGATGATAAATGATAGGCAGGTTGACAGATTGAACTATCATGTGAAGCCTCTTTTAAGCCTCTCTGTGACTTTAGTCCAGCATTCTATCCACAGCAACGGTTCAACAATGATGTGGGTCATAACAAAAGAGCAGAATGTCACAGAGGAAAGCAAAGAGCCATGGGACTCAGGTCTGGCTGCTATGTGGGTCTAATTCTTCCTTGATCCTCAGTTGGAGGCTTGTCGTGACTTCTTCAACAAGCCTTAGGAAATGAAAATTTCTGAGAATCTTTTGATCAGACAGCACCACACATAAGGGAAATGACCTTGTCCTTACATGACTCCAGATTTATTTAACATTAAAGTATATGACTTCCATAGCTTGCTTCTGTTTTACAATATAACTTGTAATGCAAAAAAAAAAAAGGGGGGGGGGTTATGTCTGGTTCTCCACATAACCACCACTTGACTCTTCATCCCTTCACTACCTAGGCCATACTCTGGATACTCTGGAATTGAGGAGAAAGGGTAGAAAATGATTTGTTCTCCTGTTACTATTATGTTGCAGGCTTTGTCAGCTACTTAATAACTATGTTTACTAGGCTAGTCACCTAATTTCTCTGGGGCCTTTATTTCCCTCACAGTGTAAAAACTGAATTCAAAAACAAGGCAGCATTGTGGTACAGTGGGATCATTAGCCGTTGGTAACAGAAGTATCATATATCAGAGGGCAGGCTCAATTTCCTACTTCTTCACTTTCAATCCAACTCCCCACCAACGTCCTTGAGAAGGCACAAATGACAGTTGGAATACTTGGACCACTACCGCCCATGTAGGAGACGTGGATGGAGTTACAGGATCCTGAGTTCAGTCTGACCCTGTCCAATCTATTGTGGCCATTTGAAGAGCATATCAGTGAAACGAAGATATTCTCATTCTCTCTCTCTCTCTCCCCTTCCTCCTTCCCTCCCTCCATTCCACTTGCCCTCTCTCCCTCATTTTAAGATAAATAATGAATTAGCACAGTAAAGCATGTTGTAGTTTCTAAGACATATGTAGAACCTCAGCATTTCTCAGTCATAATTTCTATTCAACTACAGCTTCTCCCATATCATGCCTTTATATTATTTCTGCAATCCTCATGAGACACATTGGAGTAGTTTCTTTGATACAGTTAATAGATTTAGACCCAATCCAATTTATGTATATAACACTTTATTTCCAAATTCTGCATCAATTTCTCCTGGATGAAAACCTCTCTCAAATACACTTGTCTATTTCTCATACTCACCTATTTCTAATCCTTATTTGGCCCTCTTTAATTATTTACCTTTGCCTTGTCTCCTATTGACACAAAATGTATTATGTATTTTTCTCTCCATGATATCTATTCTGTTTTCCATGACCAATAGATAGCAAAATGGAAATAGTTTCACCTTAATTGTTCAGCCCTGCGGTGTAAAACATCCAGCTGTGCCTATGATCTCTTTTTGGCAGATTTTAAGTGAGGGAAAGCACATCATAAACCCCAACACCATTTTCAAAGACATTCTCTCTTTCCTGACTTCCTCAGTTTCATCCTTTGTATACCTACAAGATCCCTGTCCCACCAGAGATCGTAGGAATTGACTAAGGGACTAAGGTGGTCTTAGCTATTCATCCTTGGCTATAGAATACTTATTTTTCAGTTTAAAGTTTTCAGAATCTTCACATCGTTCCTGCAAGAGCAGTATTTGAGAACCTTTTCTGTGGCTATTCCCTTCTTCCCATTTTCAGATTTGCATCTTCCAAATTCCAGATCATGAAAAATCTGTGGCAACAGGGAAACTTCAGATGCTTCAGATGTAAAGTTCAGCCTTGCTGAAGATATCCAGTGCTAAGTCCTGGCACAATCCATTCCTGTTTGTCTCTAGTGTGAGTTTCTGTATCTTACTAATCCCACTTTAAATCTATGCCAGAGTATTTTCAGCACTTAAACATAATGCCTAAAACCTGACAGTTCCCATTGAATGTCTCCAATTACTGGAGAAACCCATAACTTCCTCAGAACTGTCATTGTCTATTTCTGTTTCATTAACTTACTGTAAGTTTACAAGGAAATAAAGGAGCTTTTATTTACCATATGACCCATTTTTCTTCTAGACAATCAAGATGTCAACACTTTTCAATCCACTGCTTTTGCTTGAAATAAGAATTTAGGGTAGAAGAAACTTCCAAGTTCAGCATCACGAATGTTTCACATGATACTTCCTTTCTACCTTTGCCTCCAACTATATGGTTGAAAACAGAAGACTCACATGAGATGAGAGGTCCACATTCATTTTTGGATGAGCACTCCCTAGTTGGTGTATCACCCAACAAAATGAAACTGTGCAAAATAAAACTTTACTGTGTTAATCCACTGATATTTTAAGATTATCTCTTATAACAGCTAACAGTATTAGATTATGACAACTAATACTTCATTCAGGACCTCAGATCCCAATAAAAAAAAACTTTCAGGACAGAAAATATATATTTGGTAATATAAACCAAAACTAGTAAAACCATCTGCTATGTTCTTGACAACGAACTGGGACGTTAGTAATCTCCTGACCTCTCCACCAACCAATAGAAACTGTGCATCTGTACTATATTCAGTCACTACTGTGTAGGGAAGAGAGGCATGCAGCATTTCAATGCTAATTAACTATTAATAAATAATTAAATTATTTTTCCATAGAAATAATCAAACAAAATATTAGAAATTAAGTCATATGTGTATATTCTATTTTCCTCTCAGTATATAAAATATTATAACTATTAGACAAATAAACAAATAACTATACAATTGATAAGTCTTGAATTACAGAATAAGTAAAATTTCATTTGATTCTCCTCTATTTCCTTCCTATGATACACACACAGAAATTTGTATTCAAATTTTATATTTATATTTGTTAAATATGACCAGAGGGCTACAAAATGTTCCTCTGACTTAACTATGAGGGGAAATAAAAATGAAGTAGGATTATCATCATTTTCACATCCAGGGGGAAAATAAGTCTAAAATGACTGTAAGGTTAGATGAGTGCTTCTCCACTAAGAACAATTTTGATCATCACTGGGCGGGGATCAGGGGAGAAATCAGAGTACTGCTGAAATTTAGAGAGCAGAAGCCACAAATGCTACAAAAGTTCTTAAATAGACAATAAAATTCTATAAAATTAATTACCCAGACTAAAATGTGCATAGTACTAAGGTTGAAAAATTCTAGGTTAGACTTAGAGAAACTATTTTCATGGAAGCTGCCCCAAAGCTTAATGTGCATGTGCCTGTAATGCCTACCTTTATAAATTGACTGCAATTTTTGTCTTGTAGTAATAGCCACTTCAATGTTTTTAAATGACAAGTACATTAATTTCATATGGAAGTCATGAAAAATAGAACTTTAAATACTCTCTTAGGATCAACACACTTAGCAAGTCTGAATTTGAGAAGTGGCTTAAGATTACATTAATGAGGCTACCGTAAGTTAACTCTTTACTTCATGTATGTATGAAATGAATATTAATCATGAATATGTTGCAGAGTTACTAGGTATACAAAGCTTATATGGATATGGATAAAATATCCACCTACCCTTCATAGGCAAAGTAAGGGAGATAAAATCTCTTCTTGCACCCACAGTGCCATCATCGTACCTGACATAGTCATTCCCCCACAAATTCTGGCTATCTGCATAACTTCTTCAACTCCCAGTCCTCTCTGCCACTTTTTTTTCATTAGTTCACCTCGTTTATATTAAGCACCTTTTTCTCTTTCAGTTCTCTTATAGATGCTGGAGATAGTTTGATAAGGCAGACACGCTTTTTGTACTCACATTTATTTCAGTTGGTCGTTTTCAAGCACATTGATTATGACAACTCATAAAAGATTCATTTTTGCCCACTATCAAAAGTTTTCCAAAAAGAGGATTTATTATTTGTCACTTAAAATACACCCAGATGCTTTCTATTCTACTTTCTCTCATTGTTAAATGATACATTAAATGAATGTCATAAATCATAACTAGAGCATAATTTCAGTTTCAGCATCTGTTTGTAGGAGGGGATGAATACATAAACAAATGTTTACATGGCACGAGGAAGACAATACATAGGGTATTGTTGCAGAGTCTGACAGCAGGAGAATGTTTCTTAGATATGATGGTCATCAAGGGTCTCTGAGGCAGGACTAAGACCTGCATGATAAAAACAGCCAAAAGATCTGTGATGAATTTGATACACCATTCTGATTGCCTGAGAAGCAAGCATGCTTGTAATCTCTTGACAGCTCTATAAAGAGAAGTGTTGTTACGCTCATTTCACACTTGTAGAAACCAAGACACAGGCAATGTCACTACCTGAGTCTGTTTACACTTCTGTAACAAAACGCCATACGGTAAGTTTGTAAGAAACAGACATTGATTTCTCAAATTCTGGAGGCTGGGGAAACTAAAGGACCCACTGTTTTGATGTCTAGTGAAAGCTCACTTTTTATGATTCACAGATGGTTCTTTGTTGGTGATGCTTGGTCATGTTGTAGAAGGGACTAACTGGGGTAGCTGTGATGGTGTAGCAAATTAATAATCCACTTGAACTGCCTGCATCCCACATGGGTGCTAGTTTGAGTCCGGCTCTTCCTCTTCCTCATCCAGCTCCCTGCTGCCAGCTTGAAAAAGCAGACGAAAATGGTTTGAGTTCTTGATCTATTGACTGGTTGATTTGAAAGGTGGAGTCTCAAGGAAAAAAAAAAAAAAAGATCTACCATCTTCCAAGTTACTCCCCAAATGCAGACAACATCCAGAACCAAGTCAGTGTGAATTGAATAAAGAGCTATGGTTGGATCTCTCATAAGAGTGGCAGGAATCCTAGTACTTGGACCATCACCTGTTGTGTCCCAAACACATTAAGCTGGAAGCGGATATGAAATGCAGAGAAGTCGGCACTTGCGCAAGCAGCAATATATGGGATGCAGGTATCCCAAACTGCAGTGTAACCCACTATATCAGAACACTAAGCCTATATAACATTTTTGTTAAAGCTACGTAAAACTCCATTTTTTTGCAGAGAAAGTAGCATATGTAAATTTACATAATATTGTGAGCAAATCTGAAAGCATTTTCCTTCTAACTGGTAAATTTAGCCAAAATGCATTTACCCTTCTTCCGGTGCTTTCCTGCTCTTCACTATTTACATTCTTCTTGCCTATGCCTTCCTTTTTTCCTTATTTTATGACACAGTTTAATAGGTGTTGGGGTCTACCCTCCTCCTCCCCGTGCTTTCGCCTTCCTTCCCCATCGATCTCCCCTCCAGTCTTAGCTATCTTTTTTACACCCTCAGAAGTCCATCATACTGCCATTGAGGTGTCTCCCAACAGTGTAGGAGATTATGTGCCATTTTGCTGTGAGTCCATCCTTGTACTGCATGCAAAGGGATATATTTCTCCCTGTTTCTACCTATGAACATACTTATTTCTGCCACTTAAATGCTACCATGTGACCAGTGTGGCTCTAATGAGAGTACAATAAGGCCTAGGCCATAGTTGCCCATGGATAGTCTTAATAACAATAATAAAGTGGGCATTAAAATAATATGATGTCGGGACTAGGGCAATAGCACAGTGGTTGAAGTCCTCGCCTTGCACGTGCCGGGATCGATATGGGAGCCGGTTCTAATTGCAGCAGCCCCACTTCCCATCCAGCTCCCTGCTTGTGGCCTGAGAAAGCAGTCGAGGACTGCCCAAAGCCTTGGGACCCTGCATCCATGTGCGAGACCCAGAGGAGCTTCTGGCTCCTGGCCTCGGATTGGTTCAGCTCCAGCCATTGGAGCCGCTTGGGAGTGAACCATCGCATGGAAGATCTTGCTCTCTGTCTCTCCTCCTCTCTGTATATCTACCTTTCCAATAAAAATAATAATAAAAATAATTATGTCAAATCTGAAAATTATGCCTGTAAATCTTATTGCACTTCCTAGTTGATTGTACCACCCCAATAACAAACCTTGTGATGTAACCTAGAAATAAATTCATGTGAAATGCCCTATGTTTTTTAGTCCATTTATCTAATCCCCCAAGATTAACTTGTAATTTAATTTTCACTTCTAAAATATTTTTTTCAAAATTTTCACCTGCTTCCAGAGTTTGCTGAGTCATTTACTTTCCATCCCTTACTCTGTTTTATTATTATTGCATTGTTTCTAAATTTCTGATTTGGAGTGCTTTATATGAAGCACTAATTGTTATCTAATTCATGAATATGAGGTGTATTTCAGTCATCCTGTGCTTCCTGGTTATTTTCTTCATTGAGGGAGTAAGAAATATTTTCATCATGTAAAAAATTTGATTTTTCTCTTGTAATTTGCTTCTCAAATTAGCTTTGTGTGGGTGCTGTCCAAATTTTCTGTTCATTGTTAGATATTTTGAATTTTCTTAAAATATAAATTGCAGCCTTTTCTCCATGGGAAAAAGTTGACATAAGGTTTTGGGTGGATTCATTTTGTTTTTCTTAGTCTATAATGATCCTCTTTGCTGGTGTTGTCAATTTGAATTTGGGGGGGTAGCTGTATTTTTACTATTCAGTAATATACTTTTGCGTAAGGCACTTATTTTTTATATATTTCTTTCTTAGTTTCCTTCACCAATGCGACATCAAAGAAAATCTCTAGTCCCTTATAATTTTAAGTCTTTTCATCTTGATTTTCCAGTAGCATCCTGTCCCTGTCGCCCTCTTTTGTTTTCTACCAGGCTGATCCTTCCTTAGATTAAGAATCAGAGGTGAAACTTCTGGATTCAGATGTTTTTCTCAGTTGCAAGTTAATCTCTTAGTAATGTTTTCTGACTCCTGTTTATTCTGTAGATGTGAATTAAGCATGAATTTGTTTTCTCTTAGGTCATCAACATTTTCAGAAGAACTTTGCAAAATTAAGACTTGAACAGTCATGATAATTTTATAGAATTCTGCAATAACTATGTATTATCTTACTATCCAAGAGACAGAACTTATACCCATTCCTGAGTTTGAAAGTCATTGTAGTTTTGCAAATAAACTGCTGTCTCAGAACTTTGCCAAAGTCTTATTCAGATCATTTAGATACAGATTTGGGTGGATATTTCACATTTAAAAAAATGTCACACCTGCTGTGAATAATGAGAATATTATATCTTCCTTTCCAATATTCATTTTCTTAACTTTTCTTCTTGCTGGACAGCATCTTCCACAAAAATGCCGAAGATATGTTTTGATTCTTACCATCTTTTTCTTATTCCCAGTAACAAACAGAAAAATTTTAGCTAATCATGAAAGCTCCCAGCAAAGGAGGAAAGGTTCCAAGAATCCCCAGCTGTGAGGCTATCCACCTCATGTAGAGCATATGGAGAATATCTGTAACTCCAGAAATCAAACAACCTCAAGCTGTGGGTAATAAAATATAGCAGTTTTATCTCTGCTCTAATTGTAACCACCCATGCCCCATCAGATTCTCCTTTGCCCCTTGCAGTGATTTATTCATCTGATTTTCAGTTTTAATGCACACTGCTTGGAGAAATTCCATTCTAAAGACTTCATTCTATTGACTTAAAAGGACTGATTTCACAATTAGAGAAATGTCCTTAAAGACATGTTCATTTGGAATGCACAACGTCTAGCACTATCCCCATCTCTGGCCTCCAATTCTTCCATTTGGATTATTTTTTGAGACAATATAAAAAAGATAAAGAAGGAAAACAAATAACTTGCTGTGTTTCTGAGAACTTAACAGATTACTCCTAATTTTACTAGAATTACATGATTTCAGCAATATTGACAAATGACTAGTTGCTCTTGAAGTACTGGTTCTAGGCAAACTTATAATCCAAGTCTCATGTACTTGCCATAGGTTTCAAAACACAGATGAATTAATTCACAATACCTTTGCAGAATGGAAATGTAAGGGTTAGCATCTCCATGCCAGCCCACCCTGGATTCCCTGCTAATTCAGTATCATCAATGCAGATTGCAACTTAACTTTTCTGCTTAATATCTTGCAGAAAACTTGAAGCCATTCTTCCTTCTAGCAAATATAACTAAATTTATGAATGAATATCTTAGTGGATTGCTGACCTTGAGAAACACAACCAGCTGAGTGTCCCCTTTGTTTCATATAAGAAAGAACAGAGGACGTAGCATCTCTCCATGAAGAATGTACTCTGCAAAATCTATAAGCAGCTCATGTCCAACCGTTTTCTGCTACCTTTAGGGAGAAAGTATCTCTCAGTTATTCCTTGGGGGTTAGCCCAATAGTGGTGGCATCTCTAAGCTTATATGTGCAGTGGGTAAACCTTTTGTTCTCATCTACAGGCTTTTAGTTCTCAATTTCTGGGGAAAAAGAAGCTCTTCACTCCTCATCACATTCTGTTTCACTACCAAAGGCATTTTTCATTTAGGAATTTTGTCTGCCTTAAGATTTCTCAAACTATCAACACATATATGTTACTGAACTGTCTCTTTCATTTCCTGTTCATCACCTGACTAAACATGGCAGTACAGAAGAATCATGCTTTAAATACCTGACAACAATGAAAACACCACCACCACCACCAAAAAACCAGACTTGCAACCATAACATCACATGTATGATTAATAGTATCACGCCTAGTTCTCCACACATAAGATGAAGCAATCAACCATTTCAGGGATAAAACATGAAATCTGGATAAGAATTAAGAGTTGTGTGAACCATACATTAAAAGTAAGTAACATTCATTGCACTGTAAGTATACTGTAACTCATTAATAACTTTATTAGTAAAAGTTTATGAGAGGATATTAACCAGAAATTAAGGCTCTTCTTTTTTATCTTTTCTTTCTGCCTTATGTCTTTGCCCTTTTTTTTTCATAACTTTAAACTTTCCTCCTCCTTCTCTCTTTTTCCTTCTTTCTCTTTCAAATAGCTCCAGAATACGACACGGGCCTGGTCCCATGCATGTGCACAATAGATGCTTGCCACAGTCATCAAAAATCAACTACACTGTTCTAATTATTAGAAGTGAATATGGAAATAAGACTCCCTGTGAACCATCTTAACACTGCTAACTACCCGAACATTTGCACTAAAATCTACATGGGCAACTTCTAAAATTATTTTGTCATTATCATACTTGCTAATATGGCCAGTTTATTTCTTACTGGTTCTACCACATTTTTTTTTTTCTGTTTGCATCTTGTTCAGAAAACAATCTGCCCCCAAAATGCTATGTTTCTCATTTTCCTCTTTTGTAACCTTTCATTTCTTTCTGTCAAAGAATTAGGAAACCAAGATGTTCTTAGAACCAGAAGTAGTCCAATTCTGCTAATTTTCCCAGATATAGCTTTGTCTTATCATATATCATTTACATTTCTAACCATGTTACTTATCACTAGTACTGCTTATAGCATTCAATGTAAATGGTTCAGTGATTTTGTAGTTTTAAGAGAATCTGAATTTTGACGAGAGTAGCATTAAGCATACAACTAGGTCAAGACAAAAATCAGCATATAAAACATCGTATGTACTTTATGATGTACAATGATTTGAAAATTTGAAAAATGAAATTTTTAAATATAATCGACATGTGTAACATCTCCAGTTCTCATTTTTGTTGGGAAGACATTTTAAAACCATGTTCCTAACACTTTTTAAGAATGCAAAATGCTATTAACTGTAGCTATCATGCTGTACACCGGATCTCCTGAACTTACCCCTCCTAAGTGAAGCTTCTATTCTTGGACCAACAACCTCCTACTCCTCCCCAGACACCTCAGCTCCTGATAATCATTATTCGATGTTCCACTTCAATGAAATCAACATTTTTAGATTTGCAACACCAGTGAGATCATAAAGTATTTCTCTTTCTGTGCCTGGCTTTTTTACTTAGCATATATTCCAGTTTCATCTGTATTATTGCGAATAGGATTTTATTCATGTGTTTAACAGAATTCCATTGAGTATTTATGGCATATTTTCTTTATCCAATCATTTTCTAGTAGATATCTAGATTGATTCCATATCTCAGCTATTGTAAATGATACTGCAATAATAAGAAAAAGTAGGAGTGAAAAATCTTTTTCAATATACTGATTTTACTCCCTTTGGAAATACGCCCAGTGATAGAATTGTTGAATCTTATAGTTCTTTTATTACCTTTTTTTAAGGAACTTCCAGATGCTTTTCCATAATGGCTATAACAATTTGTATTTCCACCAATGATGCACAATTGTTTCCTTTTCTGTACCTTCCAATTCTTGCTATCTCTGTTATCTTTTTGTATATTACTCATTCAAACAAGAATGAGCTGAAATCTCATTGTGTTTACATACACCTGTTTTATATACCTGCTGACCACTGAGTGTCTTCTCAGGTTTGTTGCCCATTTTTAAATGGGTTACTGGCTATTCTACTATGCATTGTGTGACTTTCTTTCATATTTTTGAATATTAATCGCTTATCATGTGTATAATTCAGAAAAGTGTCTCCCATTCTATAGGCTCCCTTTTATTTCTGCTGATTATAGTTTTTTATTTTATTTAATGCTCCAGCCAGCAGAGCCAGTAACGTGGACAGGGAGAGGTTCTGGGGATGAAGCACCGACAGGAGACCAGTGATGGCAGAAGTCTCTCGGAAGTCTCCCTTTATTGCCCCTTCCCCTCCCCTTATATACTCTTCCCCCACATCCTCATTTAGCAGGATATTGGATACAGATGAGTCCAATTAGTCTAGGTGTTTTTAGTCACAAGTCCAGTTCTTGTTCCTTCCCAGCTCAATGAGTGCTAATCAACTCCTTAGCCCACAACAACTTAAAAGAGTCCTGATGTCACACTAGCTTGATAAATCATTAGAAACTGAGACCCAATTCTGTAAGCCTCTGGAATGAAATTATAGCAAAAATCAAACCTAGTGCCATGAGGAAGATACAGGAATAAAAGGATCTGAGACCAAAGTACTAAGAAATGCTATGAAGAAAATAAAAAGTACCAATAAAGAAAAGAGTCTTGCAAACCAGAGTGTGCAGTAAGATTGAATAAGCAAATATGAAATATAGGAGAGAGTATAGAAGTTAAGCTCAGGAATTGAAATACAGCATTTCAGCATTCAACACATTCACGTTCTGGTGAGCTCCATCTGCTGACAGTAAGGAACAGCAGCTCAGCTGCTCTAGGAGTGCTAGGTAGGATCACAGTATCCATTTCCTTCTTTTATGTGAAGAACCTTGGGTTGTCATTTTGTCAAGGTCTGATTTCAGGTATAGTCTCAGAAAAGAGTTTTGTCCTGATGTCACACTAGCTTAAAGCTGTTACTTGTGGTCATGAAACAAATTGATGCCCTAAGCATTTACCAAAAACAAAATATATACACATACATATATATTTACCGAATATATATACATATACATATTTTCTTGGTGGAGCCTGCCCTATTCCTAGCAAATCATTAAGAAGGCCAAAAGCTTTCTATACATTAAGGCACAATCTTAAAAATTATGATTGGAAAAGAATTAAAAAATGTTCCTTTGTATTGATATCTTGTGGGCTAAATCTTATTATTTTTCATGGAAATGAAGGATATAACCACAAAGAACTCTCACTTGTCATTATCACAAATTGCTCTCATCCACTGTTAGGTGCCATTATATATCCTTAGTTTTGCGAAAGAAACAGAAAGTAAAAAGAAATGAACTAAGACTCCACATAAGTAGCAGTTAGTTTTCAAAGTAATAAAACCAACCAATCAAGATACTTGTAGTAAAATGAGTTCCATCACATAAAAAGGATAAACTCAAATTCTACCAAATAAGTGCACAGGGTGTGGCTATGTTTCAAATAAAAAATAAATTTTTTTCATACCTAAGTGGCCAACCTATTCATAACTCTATTATTTTTTATTATTTCATCATCTTGACTGATGGAATACATTGTTAGCTTATTAACTCATTTTATATATACATTATGACAGAAAAATTACGATAAAGGTGTTTATTTCTAAAATTTGACTAAATTGACTTGGGAATCTCAATGGCTTTTTATTATTTTTTACTAATAAAGTGAACAGATTTCATGGATTTCATAGATACAATTCTAAGATAATCATGTTTCCCTCTCTTCTAGCTTTCCCATAAAAATCAATCTCCCCTTTCATTTTTAATTTTTGAAATAGAATAATTTTGATCACTGACTTGATGCACCACTAACTATAATGTTCACTAAGTAAAGATTAAAAAATTTGTGTTCCACAGGAATATTGACAAGGACAAAAACAGTAATTAAATCACAAGATGTCAGTTTCATGCTTATATGATTTTTCATATTCTCTACTAATTGTCACATATAGCAGGAGAAATACGATATTTGTCATTTCACTTCTGTTTATCTTAATCAGATATTATGAACAAATCATTTTTGAGCAGTTGTTTATGAATTAGAAGTAAAACATATGATTTTTATTTTCAAAGGAATTTCATTTTGAAAGGCATAGCAGGCAACAAAAAATAAATGGCAAATTATATGGTGGGGAATGAGCTAATTATAAATTTTCACAACATAGGCAATTGAAGTTTACAATAATGATAGAAGCATGCAACTGGATACAGAAAATAAATTTTGCCTCAAGAGCTGTCTAAGCTTGCTTGGGTTATGTATTGTTAGGTGATCTGATTATATCCTGTAAAGTCTCAGAACAGAAAATTAGATTAGCTAGATAAAAGAAAGCAGCAATATGAAGACCATTTGTGCCATGATTGTGTACAATATAGAAGTCATGGAAACTGGCTTGAGTTATGTTAGACTGCTTTCTGCTCACTATGTAACCTGTTGACCCGGCAAATCCATCTGTACAACCTCACTCACCAAACTAGACAGGTGACTAAAGGAAAGGTTATCTAAACCCCTGACAGAAAGCGGTTTTACACTATGTTCTTATGCAAGGTGGCTATGCCAGACTGAAGAGCGTTGCACAGTCATTCCAAAAAGTCTACCTGATTTTGTCCAACTCGCAAACAAAAAGGTCCTAAAACTAGGTAAGTGGAAAATCAAAGGGAGTGTGAGGATAATTCAGCTGTGACTAAGAGATGTAAGTCATCTCGACCCGCTGGGGCAGAGCTAGGAACAAAGCAGACAGGATGCTCTTCCTCTCCAAAGGAATAATCAAGTTGTTAGAACATAATAAATGTCTTTTTGTGTGCATCAAGGCCTTGTTAGCTCTTAATTTCATGCAGAGGTTATTTTTATCCTGTACTTAATCCAATTAAAAGTGCCTGTGCCAGAGCCCCCAATCTAATTTTATCCTCATAAACACAATAGGAAGAGGGGGGGAAAAAAAACTTAGTTACTATCCATTGTAAAGGTGGCCTAATGAAGAAAACGGTCCTTAGGCACTTAAAAAAAATATTCTCAACACTTTTAAGAATATCAAATTAAAGCAATTTGTAGGAAGTGAGACAAATTTGAATTACTCATAAGAGTGGAAAGGGAAGAAGAGCAGATACAAATATGGAGAGTTGATTGAAGATTCTAAGAAAAAGAAAAACACCCTTGCCTGATTTAAAATATTCTCTAACCCTTTGGACAACAATGCAATCACCTTCCTTTCTATCCTGATGGAGGTGAGCACGACGCTCCTGCCTAACCACTGGCCTCAGTCCTACTAACCCATACAAGCTATAATCTCATTGGTGTTTTCTCTCTCTTTTCCCTTCGCCCTTTCCAATGAACAAAAAAAAAAAAAAAAACAGGAACAAGGAAATCTAAAGTTTCAGTTGTTTACTAAGAGATGATATACACAGACAATAACAAAGCTTTCACACAAAATGTATTTTCAGAATGAATGAACCTGTGTGGATATCCTATACATCCGTAATTCAACATCATCACTACCTTACAAAGTTCCATTCTGCCCTCAGTAGGGATTCCTATCAAAGTGACTGCTACCCTGTCCCCTAACACCACTGATTAGTTTCGTCTATTTAAATTTTTCTAAATCTAGTTCATCAGTATTAATTCTCCCATGTACAATATTTATACACTATATCTGTTACATGTAGTCTTATCCAATTATTGTCATCATTACACAAATAAATCATAATGTATTCAATAGTTGAGAATGTTTTAGCTCATTTTTAATATAACCCCAATATTAAGTGTTATTAAATAGGACTATCACAAACATTCTTAGATGCACATATGTACACCTGGGTATGGAATATCTGGGTTACAGATATTATACCTATTCAGCTTTAGCAGATGCTACCACAGTTTTTTTCTAAGTAAAGTTATTTACACTCACAGAAGCAATGTTTGAGGCATAACTGTTTAGCCAATGCTACATTCTATACTAAATGCTGGAAATAAGTGGATATTCACCGTAACAACGGTTGGCCCATACTCGGCATTCCATAAAAAATTTGAGCATTCCCATACTCAGCACTCCTTGAAAAATTTTACTCACCTCCAATAGATACAGAAACTGTTGTTTTAAAAAAAGGAAGAGAAAATTGCCTTGTGGGTACTAGAGAGTGAAAATCTGTGTTGCCATAAACTGATATATGGGACCCCTAATCCAATTAAAGATGTTATTTGGAGATGAGGTCTTTGCAAGTCAGACCCTGAAGAAATAGCTATACATGAAGATGCACGGAAGTGCTTACTTCATCTCTCTCCCTTTCCCTACCCCATCCTCTTCCAGATGATGAAGCAGGAAGAAGATAGCTATCTGCAGGCCCTCACCAGAACATGATCATGCTGGAAGTCTCACCTCAGATTTCCCAACCTCCATATTGTGAGAAATAGATGCTTGTTGTTTATACACCCAGTTGGTGGTAGTACATTTTAGGGCCTGACTGTTTAACACAGATAGAAATAAAAAGTTAGACATACAAAAAGAGCTTGGCAAAATATGGGTTAATAAATCATTAAACCTAGCGCCATAGCATTTTTTAAAAATCTCTTCTTGATCCGTTTATCCCAATCTTTTCTAACATATGGTGTCCATTTCCAGAGAAACAGATGTTTATTTCAAGCATAAAATGCCTTCTCGGAGAGAAAGTTAATGATAAGGACAATGTCATCTCTGCTTCCAATTAAATGCTTCATTTAGTGCCCTATGCCCAAGAAGTACCATTGTTTAGTAATTACTGATCACAATCCTCAACAAGCACATAACTGTAAAGCTTACAATGAAAATGCCCTAATTCACTATATCAGAATAAAGTAAATGGCAGAATGAAGTTCAACCAAGTTATCTCAGAGTTTCAGGAAATTTCAGGGGAGGTAGTTTGTGGCATACCTCATTGGTCTCACTGCTTTTATAAATCAAAGTCAGTCCATAACAAACACTGATTTTTTTCTCTTTCCCTTTACTTCCTGTTTTTGCTCCTTTTAGGTAGTATTTTCTCCATAATATTTTGTTACTTTATGCAATTATATTATTTATCAATCCAATATTTGTATTATGAATCAGGCATCATTTTTCTTACAGATGCAACAGAGAACAAAATCAACTCCAGCCGCACTCTTAACAGTGTTTATACTATAAGGAGGAAACAAAACATTGGACAAATAACCACAAAAATGGGATTCTAAAAATAGCAGTTATTTTTTAAATGTAGATTTCTATAGCAAACATCTGAGTTAAAATGAGATATGACAAAACTTTCACTGGATGCTGGATCTGGGGTCTGAAAACAAAGTGCAGACAGCTGATTAAAGGTAAGTGGGACTGAGAGGAAACAAAAAAATCATGTGTAAAGATTTCAAAATGAAAAGGAATATAACTAAAAAACGTATTCTTTTTCTTCCTTCTAAGTGTATTTTTATTTTCAAAAACTGTTTGATAACAAACTCTCTGAAGTGGGACTCCAAAAACATGAATGAGTCTTGTTCTTCTCAATTTGTGTGTGATTCTGGTACAGCACAACTTCCACCAGATTCTCTTTTAACATTAATAAAATATACTCCTTTGTCCTGCATCATCCAAGTGTATGATCCACTAAACTCTTGAGGGTACCTTCACTGCTCTATTTAGATAATAACATTTGTGTAAACAGATAATGTGTTGTTCAGGGTTTCACCTAAAGTTGCCACAAAGTGGGCATTTTAAAATTATGTGCAATCCAAAAGTTAGTGGAAGGGAGATGGCTTGTGACAAGGCTGATAATGTTATCACCTGCATGCCCTCATTCCATATGGGAGCCCTTTCAAGTTCTGGCTGCTCCACTTCTGCTCCAACTCCCTGCTAATGTGCCTGGGAAGATGGCCCAACCTGAGCTCCAAGGCCCATGTGAGAGATCGAGGTGAAGCTCCTGGCTCCCGGCTTCAGCCTGGTCAGCCACAGCCCACAGTCACTGCAACCAAACAGGTAGTAAATCAATAAACTGAATATTCTCACTCTCATTCATTTTTTCACTCTTATTCATCCATTTTCTCACTCTCTCCTTTTCTCCTTTTTTTCCCTCTCACTGCCTTTGTCTTCATCTGTCCTGCTCTCTCAGTAACTCTGTTTTTCAAATAAATAAAACAAATCTTTAAAAAAAATTAGTGGGATCATGAGTCTTGAACATTAAGCCTCAGCAATACTTTGTCCTTGTTGATTATACATTAAATGGAAAATTAAAGTTTCACTAAAATGCTAACTTTATTATCTTACTCATATGAGCAAATAAAGATTTATAAATCAATCTTAATATGTAAAATGTTTTCTAAAAGCCAATGTTTGAATAATTATTGAATGTAGTGATTTACTAATCATATGACATGGCTAATCAACACTAAAACATAAGCATGGATAAAAAATCAGAAGAAAATTAACTTGTTTATTTCTTAGTGATCAATACTGTAATTTGCTATAAAAATTTAAGTGAAGCTTTCAGAGGTGGGAGAGTACTTTGATTTCAAAATAGAGTAAAAGAAAGAAGGTTTTAGTAGAAACAACACACTGTATGATGAGGCAATCTAAATGGATTCTCTAATGGAAAATTACAACTACAGTTGTAGAGCTACTTAATAAAGCTCCAGTGAAGTTAGTAATTGGGAGTTATCAGTACATAGGAAAGCTTAAAAAGTTTAGGGTGAAGATATCTATCATCCGCTCACCAAATGAAGTATTTAGTAAAATCAACTTCAGTCTACTCTGTTTCAAATTTCCAAGTGAAAAAATAAAACGAATTTAACATTTTTCAAAACTGAATACATAAATAAAGCTACAAGAGAGGCAAAGGAACAAATTCAGAAATGAATAAAAGAATCTTGAAAGCACTGGGAAAAGGTTAGTTTGGATAACATTTCATTTTGTGTGAGTAAAGGTTGAGTTGGTGGAGGCAGGCATTCCACAGAACACAGGATGGAGGTGCGATAAGTGCAGTGTAAGACGAACAACTCACGGGTCTGTATAATGGCTCAATTGGTTAATTCCCCACCTGCAAATGCCAGAATTCCATATGGACTCCAGTTAGTATCCCAGCTGTTACATTCCCAATCCAGCTTCTTGCTTACGGCCTGGAAAAGCAGTGGAGGATGACCCAAAACCTTGAGAACTTGCACGCCTGTAGGTAGTTTATCCCTAAAATGCTCCTGGCTCCTGAGTTAGGATTGGCACAACTCCAGCCACTGTGGCCATTTAGGGAGTGAATCAATGGATGGAAGATCTTTCTCTGTCTCTGGTTCTCTCTGTTTTCCAATAAAAACAAGTAAGTTAAAAAAAAAAAGATAAACAACTCAAGCTTCAAAGGCTTATAACCCACAACATTCCTGGGTAAAGAAAGAAAAAAAAAATGGCCTTAATTACATCTATGGGCCACATGTACTTAAAAGCTGTAGTTTAAATTACATCCAATAGTCTTGTTTATGCTGGGCACTTTGAATATACAACATAGGACTTAGTAATATTGAATCTTATTCTAAGTGGCCTCTCCTGAATGCATTATCTATTTGTTTAACTATGGACATATTTACTGGATAGTCTAAAGACAGGCAAGACTGAGTTGACTATGTTAATTTCAGTGATATTTCTTGAAATCATCTTACTTGCAGTATAGCCTGTATCTAAACAGGTAAGATTCCTGCCTCCAGGGAGCTTATACTTCACTGCATTCATTTTCCTAGAGAGTTAAGTGAGTTTTGATATTGTATTTAACAATAGTATTTATGAAAAACTTCATGAAAATTACTTAAAAGCAAATTTAAAAATTTTAGTAAATAGTAGTAATGACTAAGTAAAATAAGCAAGAAATATTAAGGGAAAAAAAAACTTCATTTTTAAGGACTTTTGAGAAAAGGGGAATTATCTGTTAACTTTGAGAGGGCAGGAAACCTTTAAATCCTGTAGGGATGAATAAGATTTAGCAAAATAACCTTTTCAATACTGACATCTCTTCCTATTCCAAGAAAGGATGCTCTAACACATTTTCTCAGTTATAGCTCTCCAACAGAATCTTTAAAAATCTGTTGTGTATAGCAACGTGAGATATCCTTAGATGTTTATTCAAACTGACCAAAAGAACTCTGGAAAAATTTGCATTTGGAAACAAAAAAAATGATCTTCTATGGAAATAGGACACAATTATGATGGTTATTCTTTTGTTTTCACTTTGCCACATTTTCTCCTTGAAAAGCATTAAATCAAAATTCATACACCAGGCCTGGCATGGTGGCCTAATGGCTAAATCCTCACCTTGCAACCACTAGGACCTGTATGGGCAACAGTTCAAGTCCCAGCGGCTCCACTTTTTACCCAGATCCCTGCTTGTAGCCTTGGAAGGCAGTGGGCTCCTAAAATTACATGGGAGACCTGGAGGAAGACCCTGGCTCCTGGCTTCAAATCAACTCGATTCCATCTGTTGTGACTACTTGGGCAATGAACCACCCAATCGAAAACCTTCCTCTCTGCATCTCCTTCTCATTGTAAATCTGCCTTTCCAATAAGCATAAATGAATAATTTCTAGAAACAAAAAACTTCACATATCACCAGTGCTATCTTACTGGATTGTATAACTTAAGCCATGGTTGTATTTCGGTTGTCTAACTGCCTTGCCACAGAGTGAGAAGGTATTATCCAGTCCCAGATTTTTCAAATATGACCCTTTGGACTGGATGGTCCTTTTATGCGGGGAACTTTCCCGTCCACTGTAAAATATCTAGTCACACTGCTATTCTCAGTCCACTGGAAGTCAGTATCAGCTCCAAGCCACAAGTGTCTCCAGATGTTGTCAAATGATCTCTGAGAAAGGATCATGACTGTCTCTGAAGAGAACCATTGCCCTGGATGAGCAATCTCATTTCTTACCAGTGGTACAGTTTACAAAACTCTCCAATAACTGAAGCTTTTGATTTGGGGGACATACAGAAAGTTTATATTTTAAAATAATTCTAGTGTTGAAGGTTAACACAATCTTATCTAATTTTATGCTGTGTATCAATAATAAATTATAACATTACAGAAGAGGAGTTTAAAAATTAGCTTATTATAATTTGTAAGAATCAACGTTACATGGGATATTAGGCTGTGGAAATCATAAACCAACACCATGTTAAATCCAGACCTTTTTTTAGAACTAATATTCAGAATGCAGGTCCAAATATGAACAGCGTGATCAGAGAATTAACATTAGGTGCAGCCATTTGATAACTGGCTGATTAAATTTTAATGTGTTTTATTGTGAGTGGAAAGTAATATTGTGTGGATGTTAATAAAAATCATTTCTGTTGTTTCTTGCTTAAAAGTTTTGCTCCTGTTAAGTGTAGAGAACATAATATGTAACTATAGGAACCTACCATTTCCATTATTGGAATTTTCTCATAAAGGGCAACAATGATTACTTTTATTTTCCGGAAAGTTTCTTGAACCTTAGTAAGGAACCAATTCTTGCCTCATAAAATTTGTTTTGCCAAGAAAGAAAAGAAGTTAAGCAGGGAGAAAAGGATGAGGCAGGTCCATTAGCTTGAAAATACTACAGTCTTTGTAAATATTTATGTAGATTTTGTTTAAGGAGACACAGTCCTTCGTGTACTGTCCGAATGGTGAGATTTATCTCACATTCTGGGTACTGACTGTTAACACATAACAGCAGGGACAGTACAGCACTAACCAAGGAAATTTAGCCAAAACCTGAGACTGTTTGAATTGGGAACACAATTCAAGCAGGATATGGAAAACGTGTGTGATACGCAAAGCTCCTGTCACCATCCTTGTCAACAACTTCTGCAAAATCCCTAGATTCATTTCTAATTAATAATTAGTTTGCTTTATTTGCATATCTAATTCCTGTAAGGATTCATTAATCCAGGATAAATAACAACGACAAGATAACCAGAACTATAAAGTCATGTATCAAACTAGATGATAAGCTACATATGTATATCCACCAAATAAAACCAGATACTCTAAACAAATTCTGAAACTCTGCAAACTGGCTGAATTCAACAATGCTCTAAAGCAGCAGATAAACATGTTGGTGAAGTGGAACCCTGCAACTCCAGTCCTGGGGAATTACGAGAGCTCTGAGTATGAAAGGATTATTTAAAGGCACTCCAGGGCCAACTATGACTGCATTTTAATGACACCAAAACTATGATGCATTTGAGCAAACAGCACTACGGCGTAGGGGGGGAAGGAATGAAAACGGAAAATATCAGTTTGCTTGTTGTTCTTTGACACACTGCAGAAAATTAGAATTAAAACCACCTGACCTACAATGTTCTCTATCCATCCTTTCCTAAAGCCAACTCTCACCCTTTATTTTAATGAATTAGAGCTTTTTGCCAGTATATTTCCACCTTATACTTCCCTTGTGTGCATTAAAAATATGAATATTATTTTATAATAATTGCATGATTCATACCCCTTTGTTTCTCAAAAATAGTTATTTTGGTAACTTCTCCTCTATGCTATATGAACACAGAAACTTTAAAGTATTGTTAAAATTTGAACACACATAGTTTTGTATGCTTTGAAATATGCATACATAAAAGAGTGCTTTGAAATATGGGTACATTGTGGATTGGCTAAACCAAGCCAATTAACATTTTAAAGTACTTTAAATGTAGGAAAAATTATGTACCTTGCAGCTTTTACCATTAAAATGTATGTAACATTTTTCTTGAAGCAAACACACTGTTTCTACTGTATGCCCTTGATAGTTGTTTTCTTGTTTTGCTTCTACTTTTCTAGGCACTTGGGACAATTCAAAAGATGTGGTGATGCAAATCAGCTGAGGATGCACTATACAGCAGAAAGTGGTTTCCTTGGAAATCCAATATTTGCTTAGAGACATAAGTACTAAATGGTAAAACAACTTCCTTGGGATCACAAGTCTTTCCCTTGTCCAGTTAATGTGATATGCAATTTTTACACTGAAAATCAAAATAAAAATATTTCAATAGACCCAGAAAAATATATTTTTGGCATCATCTGGGAAATAAGAAAGATTTTGTCCCTAATTAAAGTATCAGTGGCTCTTTAACCCGTTCCTAGCAATTCTGCTAGGACTACTGTCAGAATAAAATGAATGGTTATCTGTATAAACTAGTGCTCTGTAATTTTCTTTATAATATTTCAGGTGAATGAATAATTATGTACAAGCTTTTTGTACATGAAGGTAACACCAAAGAACTTATGTAGTATTTCTTTTCTTTTCTCTAGTATTTTCAAAGGCATATAATTTCTAAATTGTTTCACCTTTATTTTTAAATATAATGTGGAAGTCTTTTCTCAATATTCAGAAAATGGTGGCTTCTTTCAAGAAAAAGAAGTTAAAATGCCCAGGAATATATGAGATACTATCAATGTAGCATTTTCACAGAGCACTCACCTGGGTCGAGCAAAATAGACCCTAGTGTAAGGTGGGATACAGAAGTTAGTTTTCAATAATATATTTAGGGTATGGCTTCCAGAAAGCAGTTCTCCATGTCTCCTCCCTGACGAGTTCCTTTCCCGAGAAGGCCAAGGAGGCTGCCCACAGAGACCGTCATAAATGAGCCTTTTTGTTTGCCCTACACTTCAGTTCAGCACAGTTCAGCACAACACTAATTAAAGAAAGAATGATTTAAGTTTCTAAAGCAAACCCAGTGAGAGGAATTTTAAAATCTTGAAGATACACAAACATCTTGAATTTAATCATACTGGGGATTCATTCTGCCAGCAGATAAAATTAGTCCACATCACTTTCTTTAGAGGAAATTAAAACTTCGGCATCATCTGTCAAACCAATATATCTCTGGTCGTGTATCACTGATTTACTTGAAGTCTGGAATATTTATATTAGGAGTATTAACAAGAAATGAAAAAGTGGTTACATAGACACGCAAACAAACAGCAATCATTTCCCCCATAGTATATAGAGGGAAATAACTTACAGCGCCAGTGGGAACATTAAAATAAGCATTTCTCTCCTGGCTAATAAATCTGAAAAAAAAAATACCTCCCTACTGCCAGGGCAATATTCCTAGAAAAGCTTTCTTTAGCCCAAGTGAGTTTAACACTCTTTCAAATTTCATGGTCTAATCGTGTGTAAAGACTCCGTTATACATCTATAATTCTCTAGTGAGAGACAGGAAAAAATACTTGCTTTGATATGTAAAGAATGGATGTTCAATGCAAATTAGGATCCAGTCATAGAAGGTTATCTTCCAACTCTTCCACTTCACTATTTCACTATTTATGCACATCAATAGAAAGTTTGTAATACCACCTCTGTCCTTGGGAACAGTTAAATAACTTTTCAAAACCCATAAATATCATTTGGGGAAATTTGTATTCAGAAGAGTGGAAAAAAACTCAAATGAATTTGAGAGGCATAACAACATCTGCTAGGTTTGGAAAATATGATTTTCCTCAAATCATTTTATGTAACTCACATCCAAGTTTAGAAAATGTTCCAATTTATTAGGTTGTATTGTGGTTCCAGTTATATTTTATTTTTAAACTGTATTCACTTTTACATATATTTTTACTAATCTGCACAGAACTTTCTGTTTTAATAAATATTAAATCATTTGATTTTGGCACTTTTATGGAAAACAGTAACATTTCTCATCGTAGAAGAGCAAATGGTGATTAAATAGCATAGTTAAAATACAACTGAGGATCCTGACTTGAGAAATTAGCATTCATTAGGGTTTATGCTTCTCTCCTCAAAAAGAATACCTTCAGACACAACTAAAAATATACACCATTCATATGATAGTACTTCAAAGACAGTAGAAAGTAAAATGAGATCATAAGTGAAATTGACATCTAGACTATTTGATTATTGTTTATAGCTATTCTCCATACTCCCAAGGTACTTTGATCTTTCTCTTTACTAGCTGAATTTTATATTTAGTTGAGGAATAGGCTTGTGATTATAAACTGAAAGTATGTTATCATAAGAATTAAGAGAAAAATAAGAAAAAAAAATTAGGAGGAGAAAGGTAGGATGGAAGGCTGAGGGTGCTAGGTGTCATGGTTGTTTCTAAGGTTTACTTTCGTTTATTTGAAAGGCAGAGTTAAAGGCAGACTATGAGCGCTCATCTATCTATCTACCTACCTTCAAGCAGCTGCCACACGTAGGGCTGTGCCAGCCCAAAGATCTCCCACATGCCTCCAGGACCCAAGCCTTACCCAATGCTATTACAGGCGCATTAAAAGGGAGTTGGGTAGGAAGTGGAGTAGCCGGTTTTAAACCTGTGCCCATACAGAATGCCAGCATCAACACAGGTAGTGGTTTAACTTGCTACATCAAAGCAATTTCCTCTCATTATGTTTTAAAAACTGTATTATGGAAACCATGACATTTCTACCATTTAAATAAACAATTAAAGATGATTGCCTAGCACAAAAAATTTAGAAATACACGCATACAAGAGGTCTACAAAAACTGTAATGGAAAAGACAAAAATACACAGGTTTTAAAACAATCTTTTTCATTATTTTCCTTTACTTTTTACTTATATAAAGGGAACAAATTTCACACTTACAGTTTTAAGAGCATAATGATATTTCCCACCCTACCTTCACCCACTCACACTCTCCATCCTACCATTTAAATTTTCTGGTAATTTTAATGATGGCATATTTTCTTCATAAACACAAGCTTAATTCACCACTAAATAAATAATCCAAGTAGTAAGTTCAACTACAGTTCCCAAAGAGTACAGAAAAATGTTATAAACAATAATTCACTCTCAAAATGTTAATTTAGCTAATTTACATTTTTGTAGTGTATGTATTAGTTACATCAAATCAGGAAAATACATGACATTTGTCTTTTGAAGGCTAACTTATTCTATCTCTAGTTGCATTGATTTTTGCTGTAAAAGAATTCTATATTTTCTGTTTCACTGCTATGTAGTATACTATCATAAATATATACGTGTGTGTGCATTTTTATGCACGTTTGTATATATATTACAATTACTTTATCCATCCATCCGTTGACATGATTCTACATCTTAGCTATTGTGAATCAAGCTGTGATAAACACGGGTGTACAAATAACTCATTCATATGATGATTTCATTTCCTTAGTACAAATTCCCAGGAGTGGAAAGACTGGGTCCTATGATATAACTTTTTCATATTTCTGAGGCATCTCCATGTTTTCTTCCACAACGGCTGTACTAGTTTACATTTCCATCACTAGTATATTAGGACACCTTTTTTTCTACATCCTAGCCAGTATTTTTTTCACTGATGTTTGGAAAAAGCCATTCTTTTTTTTTTTTTTTTTAAGAGCTGAGCCAATCAGAAGACAAGAGCCTGGAGCTTCTTTCAGATCTCCCACATGGGTGCAGGTCCAAGGCTTTGGGTCCTCTCTGACTGTTTTCCCAGGCCACAAGCAGGGAGTTTGATGGGAAGTGGGGCTGCTGGGGTTAGAACTCGTGCCCATATGGGATCCTGGCACAAGCAAGGTGAGGACTTCAGCCACTAGATTACCATGCCTTGCCCGATAATAGCCATTTTAACTGGAGTGAGGTAAAACATCAATGTGATTTTTATTTGTATTTATACTGGGTAGTGATCCTAGGCATCTTTCTGTAGGCCACTGGTGTTTCATCCTTTGAAAAATAACAGTTCGTATGTTTTTCCCATTTCTTAGTTGGATTCCTTATTTTGTAGCTGTTGAGTTTGTAAAACACTTTAAATATCCTGCATATCAATCCTTTATCAGATGTATAATTTGCAAATATTCCTTAACAAAATATTAGCTAATTGAATCCAATGTATCAGAAAGATCCTTCACCCAAATCAAATGCTATTTATCCTTGTATGCAGATACACTTCAATATATGCAAATTTTAAATGTGATAAATTGCACTCACAATAAATTATAATAATAAATAAATAATAATAAAAATCACATGATTCTCTCAATAGAAATGCATAAAAGGCATTTGATAAAGTACAACATCCTCCCATGTAGGAAAAAAAAAAAACTTCAGCAAATTGAGTATAAAAGGAACATATCTCAAAACACTCAAGACTAAGACAAACCTAGAGCATTATATTGAACAGGAAAAAACCGGAAACATTCCACTAAGATCCAGAACCAAGCATGCCTTTACCTCACAATTAGTATTTAATAGAGTACTGAAAGTATTTAGTCAGAGCCATCAGAGAAGAAAAACAAATTAGAAGGATACAAATAGGAAAGGAGGAAGTTAAATATTTCTTGTTTGTAGATGACATGTATATATATATATATATATAATGAAACCAAAAGACTTCACTGAGAGGTTATTGGAACTCATAACAAAGTTTGGCAAAGTTGCCAGATCATATCCTTATAGAAACAATGTAGGAAAATCAATATGCTTTGCATATTGCATATACAACAATGTCAAGACAGAAAAAAAAACTTACAAGATAAATCCAATTTACAACAACAACAAAAAATTCAATATTTTAGGATGTTTGGCAAGGCTGTAAGAGATTTATAGATCAAAAATTACTAAACAACAAAGATAGGAAGAAATAAAGACAGAAAATTTAAAAATCTTCCATGATCATGGCTTAGAACAACTAATATCATCACAATGTTCATGTTTTGCAACATAATTTATATGTTCAATGTAATCTTAATCAAAATATCAAAGATATTCTCAGATCTAAAAAATATGACTCTATAATATAAATGGAATCATGGAAAACCCCAAACTAAAGCAATCCTCAGCAAATAAAACTAGAGGCATCACTATACCTGATCTCAAGACGCATTCCAGAGCAGAATAATCAAAATAGCCTAATTACCAGATGAAAACATAGGAGAAACGCAATGCATTGACACAGGCAAAGACAGTAAGCACAGTAAACAACACAAGCAAAAGAGACTACATCAAATTCAGAAGCTTTTTGACAGCAAACACTCAACAAACAGGAAACGCACAGAATGGGAGAAAATAATCTCATCTTTTGATTATGCTTTTCATGAACATTTTGAATTATCCTCATCTGTATTTGTTGAAAAAGGTTAATTAATGGTATACACACAGGGCTTTCTTCTTTCAAATTACGACCTTGCGGATTACTTGTAAATGTAATTTATTTTACAAGCTGCTCTGGGATGACAAAAAGAGAACATAGTGTGCAGACTATATTTCTAAGCTTCCGATCCGGTTTAAACACCTGCCTCTCCAAACCCTTTAGTTTCCTGGAACACATGAATATAGTCCTTGACAAAGCTGTGAGAATCAACTATACAAGCTATAACCAAGATAAAATCGACCCAACACAGTAAGATTAATTATTCACTATGAAAACATGTATTTAGGGAAGTTAGTATCTTCACGGATTTCAAAATATTAGCATAAAAAAGAACATTTTACAATATGAGGAATCATACATGGTAGGTGATGACTATCCTCCTTTATTCTCTGCCTTCAGAAGTTTTTGCCTCATCTGTTATCTATACTGTTATCAATGTTAGTGTTTTCAAATAATATAACTTTTACAATAAACTCTCAAAATTCAAAAGTAAGAAATCAGTCCATTTTAAAAATGGACAAATGAAACAAATAAGTCAATGGTTTAAACAGACACATAACAAAAGTCTATGCAAATGAATGGCAAACAGCAGATGAAGAGATATTCAACATCATTATCCATGAGAGACAAATTAAAAATCATGATAATACATCTCTACACACAGAGAAGAATGGTTGAAATGAATCCCATCTTATGCAATATCAATATATTTACTCCTGCTTAAATAAAAGTATTATCCATGAATATGGCTAAATATTTTAATTTTTAAATCAAAAATATATAATACATAAATTCTGAATGATCAGAACATAATAAATAAAATAAATAATAATGAAAAAAGAAACACTAAAGTCCTGGGAAAAATATAGAACAAACAGAGCTAACCTTCACACATTGCTGATGAGATAACCAAATAGAATACCTGCTCTGGAAAGCAGCCTGGCAGTTTCTCAGAGTGGTTTTCTAAAGTCCTTAGCATCAATCTGACCCCTAAGAGTTACTTTAGAGATATGAAAACTCATATTCATGCAAAACAAGGGGTAGTTGTATATCTTGTCCTTATGATGTCAGTTGGGATGTCCAGACCCAAGCTTGGGTTTGAGGCCCAGTTCCATTCTTAATTCCAACCCACTGAAGGCAATGCCTCAAGTACTTTGGTCCCTGACACCAAAATGGGAGACCTAAATTGAGTTCCTGGCTTTCAGCTTTGGCCTATTTCATCCCTAACTATTGCAGGTATTTGAGGAGCAAACCAACTGTTAGGAAATATTTTCTCTCTCTCTCTCCTCCTCTCCCTCTCTTTCCCTCATTGCATTCCCTGCTCCCATCCATCCGTCTCCCCACACCTACTTGTCTCTCTACCTCTCAAACACACAAAAATTTCAAAAGTCTGTAAGTGGATTTTTATAGAACTATTCTATATCACAAATACGCTCAAGTGGATCAATGCATAGCTGTAACATTCCCAAGTGGCGATACACTGCACAACAATAACAATATTGATACTCATAGTAAAGAAATTATGCTGAGAAGTAATTTCATAGTAGTTACAGAGCATGTAAACTAAAAAAAAAAAAAAGTAAAATGATAGAAAATCAGTAAGTATAAAGGATGGAAGCAGCACAAGAAAATGTGGGGTACCTGAGGGAGCTGTTCTCTATTTTGATGGTGCTGGTGGATACACAACTCTACACACATGCAAAGAGGAATAGAACTGAACACAACACCAGAAAATGCAATTTTACCACATGAAATTATTTAAAACAACATTTTTAGAGAACACTTGCATGTTGCCCCATTATTCAAGAATTTTTAAGATCTTTGTTTTATACAGAATAAAATTCAGATCCCAAGGGAATATTTTCTCTTCATCTGGTACCACTTCTCTATTCTTGGTACATAATCATCAACAGATAACCAGTAAACATTTATACATCTTAGGCTCCTATTTCACATTTACATAATAATGAAATAGATCTAACATGAAATTTAAAACATAGCTCTCTTATATACAGGTCTAAACATTCAGACATTTACAAACATTCAAATGGACAATTCCTGTCCCTGCATCAAAACATTTGGTACTTCACCAACTTTGAAGTCTTGCTTTGCCAGTTTCAAGAGAAAAAACAGTTTCTAGTATCAAGTGAATTATCAAATTTATGCCTCTTGGTGTTCACAAAATTGGTCAATATTTTTAGTTCAGTTTTTTCTCAGGTCATTCATTATGAAACATCACTTATCAGGAAAGCCACACTAGTACTAACATATTGAAAACATTATCTCTCTGCTCTCTCCATTTCTTGCTGCTCTTCTTCACTTTGCTCACATGTACTTACTCTCTCTTTCCCCCTTCTTCTAGTTCAGCTCTCTCTCCTTACCCTTATTTCTAGACTAAACTTTTGGAAATCTGCTCTGAGCGACCATCTGGGGGTAAACTTACCTTCTGCCCCTGTGGTGGTAAATTGGCATCATAGCCCATAAGTTTAGCCATCATTATATCCTGTGACTGATTTTTCAAATTTTTGTTAATGATTTATAAATAAGAAATCTATTTATTAGATCCTTGAGTGATTACCCAAGAAATTTCTAAAAAATAAACTTGATAGCTGAACAAATATTCAATACTCTTTAAATTTAATATAACTTGATAAGAATAATATATAAGAACCTGAACTACATTTTAGAGCAATGCAAATTGGTTTGGAAATGAAGGAGCAGGTAAGGATCTTGGGGGTTTCCTTACTAGCAGGTCCCCTGACCACTGATGATGTGATGCCACGGCGGTGTTTCTCAGCAGCAAGCACCACTGGGGACAGTCTGGTTGAGTGTGTTCCTTTATTGTAAAGCAAGTGTAAACTTGTATAGACTATGAAAGGGGAATGCACCCAGATACAGGAAGGAAAAAATAGAATGTGGAAATAAACCAACTTCCTCTAGCCCTTGACCCTTCGCACCCTAATCAACTACGTAAAAACAATCAAAAAATAAAATTAACTTAAAACAAAAGAAACAGGAAGGAAGAAGAGTGTCTCCCAACAGTCCTCCCACCCAACAATGATGCTGTAATTGTATGGAAGCCATGTCTATCTCTCTGGACTCTCCAATCATGTATTAGATGACATATAACATGTATGGCTGGCTGCCGGAGACTAGCTCCAGCTGACTGAGAGCTTGCAAAGGATGCGTGGATTGGCGAGTTGATAGGAAGAGATAAGACACGGACCACTATGACATGATGCTCATAAGGGACAACTCAGAAAAGTTGCCTTCTTTATTTATACACAAATCATCACAAGCTTTTGCACCATATCCAATGGTTTCATTTTTACTTCATGGTTAAGAGAATACAAAAAACAATCCTAAGGAAAATATTTTCAACAAATCATTACTCATTGAAAATTGCAGTCACCTGGCTGAAGCCAGGAACTCCATGGTTGGCAGCGCATGTGGTTGCATAGTGACAAGTGGCTTACTTATACTCAAAATTCAATTTTTACTAAACACGAACTAACTAATATTGCTTGAAATATTAAGAATACAGAATTAAAAGATCATAAATGAAAGGGTATTATAAAAGCATGTAACAGATTCTTTGCTAAATCTTATAATCAAATCATGCATTAATTACTGTCACTTTCACCTAGCGCTGATTCAATTGTTTTTTATTCTTTTGTTAAAGGGCAGTGAAAGAGATCAAGGCAATTCAGCCAATCTACAAACAGAGGGTGTTTATAAGAAACTTTCTTTTATCTTTATAAACTGTTGTCTTTCCCTAAATATAAATGCCAATGTAAGATTGAGATTTTAAGCCATTTTGAGGGGGTTCACATCTATTTCCTTATAAAAGATGCCCCATATACTTCTGCTTTCTGTGGTAAGAAACTAAAATGTGTCATATCATGTGTTGTAACAGTTCGAGGTGTATGGTACACAAACTCTTTGTACCTCCATAATTGCCGTCTGTTGCAAGATATTATCAAGCCATTTCTTAAGGAAAACATTACTTATACTAGGGCAAATTTCAGGACAAAAGTGGGCACATAACAGGATGTTTGGAAACATAGTGGGCTCAATTGTACTATTGTATACTTTTAGCTGTGTATCATAGCCTTACATTACTAAAGGTGTTTTTATCGTAACATGATTGATCAATTTGATGTGTCATACCAGTTACAGGAATCACTTCACATTAGCAGAAAAACAACAACACCCTCAAAAGAATTCTGTGAAACATCAGAGAGGTGATTGAGTTCCATACAATGGGTGAGGCAGCAATGAGGTGACCAGAGACATTCTGCCGGGCCTTGCCTCGCAGCCAGAAACTCCTCGCAGCCTTGCTAACTGAGAAGCGGTGCTCATCACACACCCATGCCATCCGACCCAACTGCACAGCTCCCCACAGCTGGCAGGTATGCTCCAGGTCACAGGCAGGTAGGCTGTGGGTCAAGCACAACACATAGGATGGCAGGTAGTGTGGACCACAACTGACTTCTCAGAGAGGCTTATCGAGGAAGTCCCAGCACAGTTCCTCTAAGGAGAGAGGAGAGACAGGGGTGCATCCCACCTCTCTCATCTGTATGACCAGTGAACAGGCTGAGGTCTCAGTTAGCTGAAACCATTGTCAGGGGATTCCTCCAGGGACAGGCAGGGATCGAAGGGCAATCTCCCACATAAGTTTTAAGACTATCAGGCTCCAGTAGGCATGCACAGGATGTGAGCAGTTATGAGAACCACATTCGCACACTTTCAACTTTATCCTCGTGGAGTCACAGGAACTGGACAGAGTACCTAACCACAACACAGATATTCTACTGACTTTCCAAAACCTAAACTATTACTCCTAAAACTTAGTCATTGTCAGTGCAGAGACAATGCTTAAGTAAGAAAAACATGGTTCTTGACAGCAATAAACCTGACAAGTTAGGAAATGAAAATGTGTATTGAAGAAGTCTACAAAAAACAAGTAAGATTTTGCAGGAAAAGATAATCAGAGAGGTATTCAAAAGTTTTTTAAATATAGAAATGGTGAATAATACTGAGTCCTGAGTATTTAACATACAGCAAAGGAAGCAAAGTTCATTCTGCCTCAGAAAGATTGAATATAGGATGCTAGAAGACAAGAGATCAACATATTGAAGCACAACTTCAAACCCATAATAAGAACCAGGGCATTCATGTTGCAAACAAATGGTTACATTGTTTATTTCCTTAACTTGCAATAGTGAATATGATAAATAGAATACTAAATTTAAAATGTACTACCAACAACGATTAAACATATGCTGCAAACACGTTTTAAAGTCAAGAATAAATGCTTATTTAAAAATATGGCCTGAGTATTGGCCAGTAGAGTTGAGGATATAGTTTTCCAGCCCCAGGATAGAGGGCTGGTTGTGCTTTCACATGAATATTTTCAAATGTTTACAATGACAGCCATGCCTGAATTAGAACACAAATAAAATCTTTGTTTTCAAAGGAAAAGAAAAATCCATTGCCTGCCCACTAACCTACAGTAATTTTAAATATAGAATCATGATATCTAGAGCAAGGGAATTATTTATAGGAAAATTGAAACTGGAAGAATTCCCAAGAGACTGAATCTGACACCTTTTTTTCCCCAGAAGTTATTTTAAGACCCTCAATGAGAAATGTTGAATGAGTATATCATATTAGAGAGGGTAAAGCTATTTCTCTTCCTCCTTTTCTTGGATAGCATCAAAGAAAATAATTTTTTAAAATTTCATTTATATTTTTTTCAGGCATGGCACAGTGGCCTAGTGGCTAAGGTCCTTGCCTAGCATGTGCCAGGATCCCATATGGGCACAAGTTCTAACCCCAGCATCCCAGCTTCCCATCCAGCTCCCTGCTTGTGGCCTAGGAAAAGCAGTCGAGGATGGTACAAAGCCTTGGGACCCTGCACCTACGTGGGAGACCTGGAAGAAGCTCCAGGTTCTTGTCTTGTGATTGGCTCAGCTCCAGCCGTTTCGGCCACTTGGGGGGATGAATTATCAGACAGAAGATTTTCCTGTCTGTCTCTCCTCCTCTCTATATATGACTTTCAAATAAAAATAAATAAATCTTTTTAAAATTTTAATTTATATTTTTTAAAGTAAAAATGTGTACCAACATGATATACTCAGAGCAGATGTTTGATCAATGCTTAGCTTTCCTAGTGAAGTTATGAACCTTCAAAGAAAACTAAAATTTATACTAGTCTAAATCTTGACATTTAGTAACTTAAGATTTGACATCACAGAAATTAAAAGTAGAGGCACAGGCTGTCTTTTCTCTTCCAAAAAGATATTGACTAAGATACTTTCTAGTTTAAAAAGGTCGGGGGTGGGAAGAGCAAATAAGTTTACAGTTCCTGAAAGAAATGAAAATGCCTGCGATACAGTCTTCACTTGACTATGTTACAGAACTACTGAATATTAGGTAAGTATATCTAAACATATTTGTGTTTATCATCTGAAATATCTATACTCGTTTCAAATTTCATTACAAAAGTTAAGTGACTTTTCTCTAGGGTGTTGTGAAAATAGTATTCAGTCAACTACAATAAAATAGTTACCTATTTATATATAACAGATTATCTATTGCTACACGACAAAGAAACCTCAAAATGTAGTCAGTACAATATGCACTCATTCAAGTTTCTGTGCATCGGATATGCAGATAGAGCTGTACTATGCTAAATTCTGCCTTGGATGCCACAGTCTTTCAGAGGCAAACACTAAGGTGTGGCTTCAATGAGTTACCATCACCTCGAGGCTTGGTTAAGGAAAATCCTTCCACAAGTTCACTTACCAGGAGGTTGGGGAAAATACCTTGCTAGCAGCTACTGGCTAGAGGCCATTCTGAGGCACTTGCCACGCAAGCCTTTCCATAGGGTACCTCACAAATGGTGACATTTTACCAGAGCAAACAACTGAGAAGATCCGGGGAGAGTGACCACAAGGTAAATGTTCTTGTCTTTTCTAAACTAATCCCTGAAGTGACATCTCAGCCCTTCTGCCATTTTCTGCCCTTTAGAAATGGTTCCAGTCCACACAGAGAGGGCACCACCACACAATGCCTTCTCTGAACTCGAGAGACTGAGATCACAGAGAATCAGCTTGAATGCTGTCCACAGCTAAGGTGTTGGTTAATAACCATGAATCACTTGAAGAAATCTGCATACCTAGAGAAATCAAGGTGACACATCAGTTCTTAGAAACTCATTTATTATATCTGTGCCAAATCACTACGTGTCTGCCTATGAGAAATAAAAGTCACAAATGCAAATTAATGAGCTTTTTTATCATCACTAATGCTTGTCTTTAGTACTACTATTTAAAAGTACCTAGTAGTGGAATAAGAGAAAAAAAGTAAATAGTAATAAGTAGATAAAAAGAAATGTCAAGTCACCCCAGCAACTTATTCAAATAATGCTTCTTTGTTCAAAATTTTTATCTCACTTTGGAAATGTATCAGTCATTACAAAGGTTACAGAGTACTAGATCAGTGTTAACTTTGTTATAAAGAAATTTTGTGATGATAAGCATCACAAGTATAAAAATAAAGTTATGTATGCTTATTTGGACCAAGTGTTTTGTTTGTTTCCTTCGTTCACTCCTCTCCCTTGCCAGGTCTCAGCATAATAGCGTAGATTATTCTTTCCATTTTCAATTACCTTGGGCTTGCCTTAGTGATTTTCTTTCAACAACAAAATCAAAGTATGACTCAAAGCGGCAGCTTTAAGGAGTTATACATATTTCCAGTTCCCTCTGAAAACTGGCCTTCCAGTTTGAAAACAGCATAGTGCATGCTGCTTGAGACTTGGTCCCAGAATGAAAATGTGCTTAGACTAGACTGGAAGTTGTTACAAAACTCAAACTACGTATTGCTGAGGTCAGGCAAGATTTGCCCAGCCACAGTAATAAGCTGATAAACAAGACTTAAATGTTTCTTCTTGTTAGACAATGAGGTTCCGGGTTGTTAGCTTTGCAGTAGAAGATTGTTATACTCCTGTTCTCCCTGCAATAAGTGCCATGTGACACTGGAAGTTATTTTTCAGTTTCCTTGAACCATAGTTTTCATTCAAGGGTTCCATGATCTTACAACATCTAAGTAGAATATACTAGATAATAACTGATATTTCACACTCTGATAAAATATAGAACAATGCATTGAAAATTAATTTTAGAAGCCTGAAAGTAGTTCATCAGAAAAATCACACTATGAATAATTCAATAACTAGTTTAAATCAACTATAAATTCCAGTACTAATAAAAAACCAATATGTAGTTAAGTGTGAGCCTGACTAAAATGTCCAGGTGAAAAGAGTTTCAATTTCAGTAACAATTTTTTCTATACATTTTAATGCTGTTTTCAGCTAGTAAATCACATTTTAATACAGAATCAGAACACTAAAATTTGAGCTAATCTCTTTTGAGTGTTAAAGAAATTTGCCTTTCTCTAATTTTTAATAACTAGACATAAGAAAAGTTTCCAAAAACAACATATTAAATAGTCAAGAGGGTTTGTTAAAATATATGTGAAACAGATGACCTTATTTTGGTGGTTTAAAAAGGCCTAATGCTCCATGAAATAGAGATCATTAAGTAAAAACTAGAAAATAGAATCATTGCAAGTATAAAGTAAATTAAAAACATGTAATTACAAAAATTAAAAAAGAAAGGATGAGCAGATGGAGGGAAGTACCTTATACAATTATATCTGAATTACATGAAATATATTCTCTTTTTATTAATAATAAACGTAAGAAAAATAGCTTTTAGAAAACAAACAGAAATCTTTTAAGAAAATATACATATTATTTTCATCACAGTTAAACATAAAAATATCAATTGAACTTTAAAAAAATTCAGCCTTGTGTGGTAACCTAGTGGCTAAAGACCTCACCTTGCACAGGCCAGGATACCATACAGAAACCAGTTCCTGTCCTGGCTGTTCCACTTCACTTTCAGTTCCCAATTTGTGGCCTGGGAAAGCAGTAGAGGATGTCCCAAGGCCTTGGGAAACTCAGAAATTCCTGACTCCTAGCTTTGGATCAGCTCAGCACGAGCCATTGTGGCAGTCTGGAGCATGAACCAGCAAATGAAAGATCTTTTTCTATCTTTCCTTTTCTCTGTAAATCTGACTTTCCAATAAAAATTAAAAATTTTTTTAAAGTTTGAAGTTAGTTTTACTTGATTTAACCATGTACATTTTATGTTTGTCACAGTGTCTAACACTCACATCATTTTTAAAAAATGTCTAAAATCCCATTTCATATAAGCTAACCAATAGCTAGAATACTTATATCAGTGGAGAAAATAAAGAACAATAAACCCAGAATGGATGTAATACATGTACTCTGATAGGCTCCTTAGGGTAAAGCTTAAAGCTCTCTCTCTCTCTTACTCACTCATACAAACACACACACACATACACTCACATCTATTAAACTGGTTTCTTTGTGTAACCAACTCCCCTACATTTTCATCTGATTACCCACTGTCCAAGTAGGCAAAAGCAGAAGCGAATGGAAGGCTGGTGGTAGCAGATCCCAACTTCCTTTTCAGTTACTTCTAGTCTCCTTTACCTGTCATTCACCTCTGGAAGCCTCGTGTGCTTTTAGTAAACTGTTGAATCTCAAGTAATGAAGGACTGAGGACTTGATCTGACTCCCTAAAGAATGCCTACTATGCAGTAGCTAAACATAAAATCATTAACAATACTTATTTCCTACTTTTTAAATTTAAAACATCAGTAAGATAATGATCAAATAAGTTATTAATAATCTTACCAAAAAAAAATATGCTACATACAATCCTAGGGAAAGATGTCCTCAAGCAGACAAAAATGTAATGACAACAAATCAGTTCAAAAAGCACTTAGAGAAATGGTAGTAATTAAATTTTCTTGAAAAGACTTTTACTAATACCATCCATACAATGTAAGAGTATATTATAGTGATTCACATAAAGACTTATTTATGTACACAGTTTCTAGAAATTTGAATGACCAAAGAGCTAGATTATACTCTGAATTCATTTGTTAACCACAGTAAGGAGATGGTCTACAGCCATACCACACTGAACACGCCCAATCTCTTCTGATCTCGGAAGCTAAACAGGGTTAGTACTTGGATGGGAAACCACAGTAAGAAGATGAAGATACTCATCATGCTTTCACATGTGTTACTCAGAAAAAGCTGATGCTCTTAATATTGTATTTACTTCATTTTTCACTGAATACTTGTACTACAACTAATAATCAGAAGCACAATAAATACAATTCTGAAGGCTTTATTCTTTGCTTTTGTTTGAGTCCTCTTATATTGTTCTTCCATATGTTTTTCTTTACAATCTATAAAGAGACATACCAGGGATTTCTGTGACAAGAACCCAAAAGGATATGAGCTCTTGATCCCTTTCAGATAATGAAATTATGAACCAAGCATAGAGAACAGTCCATTTATTCTCTTAAGCTGCAGTCTATTTTTCCTCCTTTAATTTTCCTCCACTTAAAATGAATTCATTTTGTTATTTCTAAAACATTCAATTCTGTAGAAAACACAATTATTTTTTATATCTACCATTTTCTAGGCACAATGGGTATACAAAACATAATAGCAAACTCACAAAATCATTAAAGCAAAACAAAGGGGCCGGTGCAGTGCACAGTAGGCTATTACTTCACCAGTCCATGCCCCAGGTAGTCCAGTTCTAATCCAGCTCCCTGCATATGGCCAGCAAAAGTAGCAGCAGATGGCCTAAGTCCTTGGGACCCTGCCCCAACATGGGAGCCCCATAAGAACCTCCTGGCTCCCAGCTTCAAAATACAATAAATTCTAGTCTCTTGCAACATATAGATTTGATTGGAGACTATTAGGTTAAATGAAATGGGGCAGATCCCAAAAGACAGTTGTCATATGTTTTCTTGATTTGCTGAAGACAATATTAAAAAATACCTAAAACTGGTATAAACGTGTAAAAAATATTTTGTAATTTCGTTATTGGATATATCCCATCTAAATTCCTAAAGAACAATGGTTATTTCTACTTTTTACTTGTTGATCACTGTCTATAGTAGAGTTTTAGAATGAAATGATAAGTTAGAAGTAGGTTATTGTAAGAATTAAAAAAAGAAGAAGAAGAAGGAAGGAGGAGGGAGGCGGGAAAGGGCAAGAAGTGTCACTCTCTTCTTACAACTGCAAGTATGAAATACATGAAATTTATATTTTTTTAATAAGAAGGGACAATAAAAGACTGAAACTCCAAAGCTGTCTTTAATTGTGACAAAAGCTGGGGATTTATATCATTCTGATGGCTGTTGTTACGTGTGACAAAGTTCTCATTTATAAAAGATGGTGAAATAAAGATCTTCCCCAAACAAGAAATAATTTGTCATTTTCCTGTTTAAAAATTACAAACGATACCTTATAATGTAGTACACAGAGAAACAGAATACACCATGCAGAATAATCTTTTCTAGGGCTACTCTCCAATGCAATAGGACAGATAACAAGAGAATATTCATAAAAAGCTTTGCACTCTGATTTTAGCTGGAAGAAGAAACAGAAAATGTATTCTGTCCTCACAGGATTATGGGTAACTTCTCTTGACAGAGTTTGGAGGGGAAGGATGGGAGAGTGTTAGGTAGGAGGTTTGAAATCAGCCTATGTGGCCCCATCCTCTCTCGTAATGATCATCAGGATCGCTCCAGAAACCCCTCAAAAACAAACAAACAAACAAAAATCCAGAACAGATAGAGAACAACAAGGAAGGCTTGGAATCAGACAGGAAACAGTCAGCAGGCATGCACGTATAACTCACTAGGTGGGACACAAAGATTAGTTACTCCTCACTGGGGTATTGAAGATCTCTCTGCACACCCCTCCTAAAAATGTTCTGCACCTAACTGTTGACACATGCCTTGTTAGAGTTATGGAGTGAGACTACCCGAAAACAGCCAGGTTCAGCAAAATCATGCTTCAACGCTATAAACAGCTAAATACTAAAATTAAAATAGACATGAGACAGCTTAATAGTAATCTATAGCCATTTTAAAGTATATAGAAGCCGGTTGTAGATAAACTAATAAGTGAAATGTCAATGTAGAAGTCACAGGATGTGGTTCAGAACTTGCATTCTTTTTTTTTTTTAACATATTGGTTACTCAATACTATGTCACGTTGTAAATTGTTACTTATGTAATGTCGGGGCTTTTAATTGATCAGGACAATAAGATGCTGGACTTTATGCTTCTCAACTGAATTTGAACTGTGGTAATGCAACAAGGTGGAGGAATCCACCGAGGGTGGGGTGGTTTGAGGAGGGTGCCTATAAAACTGTGTCACATAATGCAATGTAATCAATAAAAAAATAAAACAAAACAAAACAAACAAACAAAAAGAAATCAGCCTATGTGGTTGAAGCAGCTAAGGGGGGAAGGGGAGAACAGCGGCAGAAGTTCATAAGCACATCTTTTTTAAAATGTTTGATGATGTTTATATAGTTTATCAGGGTGGGAAGGATCCAGGGTTAGGGGAAAGTGGGTAGACCAGGTGGGTTAGCCAGTCTCAAAGTACTGTCTGCTGAAACCTTGAGAGAAATTCTACCTACTTCACACTCTGCAGACCCTTTGTCCTGGAGAAGCAGGAAGAAAGAAAGGAGAAGCAGTGGGAAGAACTGGACCTCGTTTGCTTACAAGCTCCAATCCGTGTACAAACTGCATAATCATCAATCCGTTCCTTCCTGAGCCACCCACCAGGCCTGTCAGGTGTATTCTCTGCACTAAGCCATGTCTCCTTACTTTCCTATTAGGAAAGTATTCTCTCTCAGATTCTATCTGTATGGGTGTCCCTCTGTTCTGATGAATTCTTTACCCCCTTAAACCTTGCTGCTTCACTTAACACTAAAACCATAACAACAACAAAAAAAACCCATACCAGTGAACTACAAGAAAATTTTCTCTACATATATTCATAAAATTGAAAAAAAGAAAGAAAAAAAAAACCCCACAAAATCTAGTGCTCAAAAAAGGATGGCGGGTCATAACAAAGCAATAGATAACAGTACTGATGGAGGCCAAAGCCTCAGTTCTGTAATGAAATCCGGACTCATAGATCCTTGAAGTGATTTACAAGCTGGAATTCAGAACCCCAATCCAGTTTTCTTTCACAGACCTCAGACTATAGGGCAGATGTGCACTGAAGCTCTGAAAGTAAAAATGGACTGCAATACAGGTCTGACTAGTGACAACAAAATATTATCCCCAAGTGTGTCTGCTTTATTTTGGGCATCTTTTTATCCTTACTGTTAAATTAAGATATTTTGTCAAAATTATAGACTTGAAAATCACTTCACTGGAGTACAAGTACTTTGGCTATCATGCACTATTATATTATGTGATGTTTTCTTCCTCTTTTCAATTAACCTGTGTTAATGTAAAAAAAAATTAAAACATACAGTTGCAAAAACATACTTTCCAACAAAATCAACACCTTTTGGAATCCAATAATTCCCATATAACAAATGATATTTCCACTCATCTAATTTCCTAAGTCTAATAGTGCTATTGAGCCTTCCAGTATAATCAACTGCCAAACCTTATTGATTCTAGCTCCACGGTGCCTTTCCAAGCATACGCTCACCTCTAGCCACCTCTTTCATTATGTTCACCTCTCATATGGACTACTTTGGAAGGCATTACCATATCATCGTGACTTAAAGAATGGATTCTAGATCCAAATAGCCTGTTTTCAAATTCCATTTCAGTGTGTTCCCCACTTTGTAAATAATCAATACTTTTATTTTATCTAAAAAAAAAAATAGGATGATAAAATACCAAATGACCTACGAGAACTAATTGAAATTAAAATATGTAAAGACCTGTAGTGAGTGCTTGAACACCATGAGCACTCGTGAGGGGAAAGTTTATAAGAAAATGCTGACTACCTGCTTTCTCATTCTCTAGCCTCACCCCTTTCCAAGCTGTTCCCCAGAAGACAGCCAAAGTGAGTTTGCTAAATAAAGCTCATATTGTGCTGTTTCTTGATTTTAAATTTTTTTATGTCTTACTCATCCAAATATTATTTCAAAACTTGCTGAGATTATTTCATTGTAAGAGCCATAGCATCACCCATAAACACATCGTGTAGCACTTACAAGATGGAATTCTCTTTCCCCATTCTTTCATTTCTCTATCCTGTGAGACCACATGAAGCGGAGATTTTTGTTGTTGTTCTTACTGCGGAATCCACTTAATTTATACTGGCCAGCACACAACAGGTGTTCAGTAAATACTTGATGAATGAGTAAAAAGTTTGTTGCCTACTAACGATTCTAAGAAAAACATAAGAAAAATGTTTTCTTTCCTCTATAGTCAGCAAAATTAAACCCACAAATATGGATAATAAAGCTTTCTTCATTGAAATCACCATTTTATTGTATCATCGTTTTCTTTGGGCTTAGAGGATTGCTGTAGGGAATATTTACAAAAATTCCACTATAGCCACTATCCCATTATAGATAGTATGTTAAAGCATGAGTAGTACTTTAACTCACCTATGCTTTTATAGTTTATAAATGTTTGATCTTATCATTAAACCCAGGTTCATTTGGTAAAATCACATGCTACACATTGTCTTATAAAGACATTTTGAGAAGGTTGTTGCTGTTTGTTTGAGAGACATTATTTATCAGAGAGATAGTGATGTGAAAACAGACTGAGTTTCCATCTGCCAATTTATTCCATTATCCTCAGTGACTGGGTACGGACCAGGTCACAGGCAAAGGCTGGAAACTCAATTCAGGTATTTTATGTAGGCGACAGAAACCCGACTACACGAGCTATCACTGCTGCCTCTAATGTTCTGGATGGGTAGGAACCTGCAAGTGAGGAACTTGAGCTGGGAATTTAACCCAGGCATTCCAAAATGGGATCTTAACCACCAGGCAAAACGCCCACACCAATTTTGATTTTTGAATAACTACCTTTTACTGTTTTAGTGATGAATAGAATAACAAGGACACCATAATGGGAAAGGTGGGAAACAATAGTAGCACAAAAAAGAATCAGAAGTGCTTTGATAGCAAAGATCGGAGAACGAGGGGAGGCAGACCAAAGTCAATCATTCAGTCCAGCAATAAGGAAAGACTCCTCGCAGAAGTGAAGATACAATGAGTCCCTGCCCCCAAAAAGGTAAACAGAACATTTTATGAAATATAAGAGAATAATGAATTTGATATATGTGCAAAAGACTAATGGGAATCTTTTAAAACTACAGCAGATAAAGCAATGTAAAATTATTTATGAGAATACAAATTAGTCACAGTAAAGATTTTGAGCATGACAAAGGGTTAATAACCAGACTATAAAAATTAACTCAAAACAACACAATAGCAAAAGAAAAAAGAAAACATTAAAAGCACTGAATAACTGAATTTAAAACTGGGCAATAGATCTAGACATGTATTTCTCAAAGGAAAACACACAGATGGTCATGAAAAAATGTTCAGTCTCATTCATCATCAGGGAAATGCAAATCAAGGCCACAATGAAATATCACTTCATTCCAGTAACTTCGGCTTCTAGCAGAGAGACAAAAGATAATAAATGTTAGCATGATATAAAAAAAAAAGATTTTTTTTCACAATGTTGGTGGTAATGTAAGTTAGTAGATTCATGTGAGCTATAGCATGGAGATTCCTAATATGATCCAAGATCCTTTTTTCTAATCCAAGTGAAATGAAGCCCATCTGTTAGACAGGTATTTCTATTCTTTCATATCAATGAAAGCACGATTCAGAATAGCCACAAAACAGAAATAATTAAAATGGCATTCACTGATGGGTAGATAAACAAAATGCAGGGCACACAATGAAATATAACTCTACCATAAAAAGAGTGAAATCTTGTCATTTGCAACAACACGGATGGAACTGGAAGTCATTATGTTCAACCCCTCAGGCATGGCTGAATACTCTCACTTGTATGTAGAGTTTAGAAGATGGGTGATATCACAGAAGTTTAAAACACTATGGTGGGGCCCGGCGCGGTGGCACAGTGGTTAAGGTCCTCGCCTTGCACGCCTGGGATCCCATATGGGCACCGGTTCTATCCCTGCAGCCCCGCTTCCCTTCCAGCTCCCTGCCTGTGGCCCGGGAAGGCAGTGGAGGACGTCCCAAAAGCTTTGGGACCCTGCACCCGTGTGGGAAACCCGGAAGAGGCTCCTGGCTTCGTATGGGCATAGTATCGGCCCGTTGCGGCTCACTTGGGGAGTAAATCATCGGACAGAAGATCTTCCTCTCTGTCTCTCCTCTCTGCATATCTGCCTTTCCAATAAAAAATAATAAAAAATAAATCTTAAAAAAAAACACTATGGTGGTTACCAGGGGCAGAGAAGGAAGTGAGGGATGGGGAAAGTCTGTTTGGTAAACACTAATCTAAAGAGAGAAGAGTGAGAAATTCTGGGGTGAGTATAGATAACATTAATATAACATTTATTATAACATTTCATTATAAAGAAATATCAAACACTTCAAAGTGTAATACCCTGATTGGATATTATACAAGGTATGTATGCAATGAAATATCACATAGTACTCTATAAATGTTAATATTTGTATGTCTTGTCAAAATTCTTTTTCAAACTCCAAAAGAGAAGCTTGAATGTGATGGTTAAGGTAATAAAATGCCATCAGCAAGTACTCCACAAAGAAAATCTGCCAACAATTGCAACAGGACAAGTGGATTAGAAAGACTCAGAAAGGGCCCGGCACGATGGTGTAGCAGCTAAAGTCCTCTCCTTGAACACACCAGGATCCTTTATGGGTGCCAGTTCTAATCCCGGTGGCTCCACTTCCCATCTAGCTCCTTGCTTGTGGCCTGGGAAAGCAGCTGAGAATGGCCCATGGGAGACCCGGAAGAGGCTGTGGCTCCTGGCTTCAGATCAACTCAGCTTCAGCCATTGCAGCCATTTGGGGAATGAAACAGGAAATGAAAGATCTTTCTCTATGTATTTCCTTCTCTCAGCAAATCTGTCTTTCCAATACAAATAAATAAATCTCTTCTTAAAAAGAACTTAAAAGACATTTATGGGACAGGACCCAAAGGATTTAATCAAAGCACTGGAAGTGGAGGAGACAGATGTCAAAGGTCAAATCCTGAACAGATCCCAAAGATGGCAATGTACCACGTGCCAATAGCAGCTGATAGATAGCTGCAAATGAATATGTAAAATCTGCACATGTATAGCAGCTGCTACCATCAATCAGCACAGCATAGAAAAGAACAGACTGATACATCCATTAGGAAAATGTCAATATTTGAGATGCAGGATATCAAAAGAAAAGGTGAACAAATGTTCTAATTATGAGTAAATATACAGAGAAAGTCTTCAAATAACATTTCTTTATATTCAGAGAACACAGCATAGAAAACCAACACAGAGATTCAGTAATTTAAATATAGAATGTAAATAAAAGCCAATACAAACATGACTCACAGAAGCATGCCTTTTAGCTTAATAATGTTTTAAAACCAGGAAGTGGGGAGTGGTATATAAGCAAGGATCAGCAAGTAACCAGAAAAAAATTGAAAGTATCCAATTGAAGCAAATAATCAGAATTTTTCAGTGGTGTCATTAAAAATGAGTGCCTAAAGAAGCTATATTTCAAAGGAAATACATTCAGATAGTAAGGAAGACAATTCTATTCTTTTAACTTATTATTATTTTTATGAATTGAATTTTCTGATATTTTAGAGACTCTAAATGTCTTACTTACTTACTTGTATTCTGTTACTTAAAAAATTATTTAAAAAACATGATTTGGGTTAATGGTAAATAATAACAGTACATCCATGGTCAATATAAGAAAATCTCTTGTAGCTAGTACAAAAATGGGAAAGGAATGGTCTGCTATTTTATGCATGGGAAAAAACATGGTCTTATCTATCTTTCAAATAGATGCTGTTAGAATTTTTGGATTCTCATATGAAGTATTCTTTACTATGTATAAATAGGAGGTAGCTGCATTAAATTGCATTCATTAAATATTTACATCCTCTTCTATTTACTTTATTAAGCAAAAGGCTATTACTGTCAATGAGAGTGTCTAATGGGCATAAATAAATACATTGAGTTATAACTCCATACAAAAGGAGATTGCATGGCATGTTAGTTTATGCAACTGTGTAAATGTTAAGCTTCTATTAGACTTCCTACAATGATAAAAGAAACATATTAATTTTGTTACTAACTTCAGGGAGTCCATTTAGGACATGCTGGTGTATGGTGGCTGCAAACACTAAACTAGTACACAGAATGGACATAAGTGGTAATGAACCTCATTAGGATACAATACTGAAAGAAATCTCTACATTTTGCTTACTTGAAATGACATTCCACAAGGATAAGCTAGAGAAGTATCTTCACCACATGCTAAGGTATCATTAAAAACTATACGAGCTAGGGCCCAGCACGGTAACCTAGTGGCTAAAGTCCTCGCCTTGCACGTGCCAAGATCCCATATGGGCACCAGTTCTAATCACAGCACCCCTGCTTCCCATCCAGCTCCCTGCTTGTGGCCTGAGGAAGCACTTGAGGACAGCCCAAAGCTTTTGGGACCCTGCACCCACATGGGAGACCCAAAAGAAGTTCTTGACTCCTTGCTTTGGATCGGCACAACTCCAGCCATTGTGGCCACTTGGTGAGTGAACAATCAGATTGAAAATCTTCCTTTCTGTCTCTCCTCCTCTCTGCATATCCCATTTTCCAATAAAAAGTAAATTTTAAAAATGTTTTCAAAACATATGAGCTAATAAAAAATATGTGAGTCTGGGTAGTCATCATAGCTGCCTTACTTTTCTTATTTAGTAAGCTAAACAATCTTTCACTTTGGATGCCTTCATGACATGATGGTGGTATTCTGGAAAAGGAATTAATGCTTGTTTATAGTTTAAGTCCTAATGTTAAATAGTTGGGTTACTATGAGTGAAAAAAAGTTTGAACTGTAATGGTCTTAGTTTTCTCATCCATTACATGTAAGATTAACTAGTTTCTATATTCCCCTTAGTTATAAGACACTAGTATTATTAGATAAACAACATTCAATTTTAGAAATGTAATCATATTTTAAAGTTTGATTGCATCATTAGCATCAGCTCAGAAAGTGAGGTGTTATGTTTTCCCATTGTTCACAGATTTCTGACCAAGTCAGGATCTCCCCTTGAAGGATCAAATTTTGTGATACCATGTTCACTGGCTGCATTGCTAAGAAAAACAACGATGTCCAGTGAGCCATTTTTAAAATCCATTTCTACTTAGAATGCACACTTTACAACTTCATAATCCATGAATCACATCTTGTATCCCATTTATGCTTAATCTCTCAGACAAACCTTTTGAAATTCAATTTTTAAAATTTACCATTAATGAATCGGAGTTCTTGATCATTTGAAAGAAAGGTGACAGGATTTGTTTAGTCAATGTCCAATCTACTGTAATTCTTAGCTTGTAAACATAATTTTTCTCTCTCTCTTTCCTCTCCCACTCACCCACCCTCAACCCTATCTAAATTCTGTCTTTTAGTGAAGAACAATAACCTCAGTTGGCAGAGGATGACCTCATGTTGTTTTTAAAGCCAATGTCCCAAGGTTAAATTTCTATTGCAAATTTCCCCATATCAAATAACTTTTTCTAGAAGTTTTACTGAATTCACTTCTTCTAGTAAGGATGCCTTACAAGCGATTTGGGAAGTAAAGACAACTTAATTTATGCATAACCCCTGCACATCACAGTTCTTTGGCACATAATCCACATTCTTTGTATTATCTGTTTGCAAGCTTCCCAATCCCCTTCATATAGCTCAGAAAATTTAAGTCAAAGTACCTGAGAGAAAATTCCCCAAGTCATAAAATGAATTACTGATATTTACAAAATGAATTCAATATAACATAGTGTGTCATTCATACTAAATCACTTCATTTTGACACAATGTATGATTTGGAAATGCAATTTACATAGATTTCAAAAGACTACAGTGTCTTTTCAGTGATACAGCTCTATCAAGTAGTGTGCTAAATTTTTACAAATAAAATCAAACAATACTGTCAAAATGGAATTTAAAGATTTTTTAAAATAGAAAATTATTTCAGAAATGTAAGCTTAAATGTAATTGATCATGTAACTCATAGTGATTAAACTCACAAAAATCTTTGACATTGTCTAGTTTGAGTAATCAATCTGCAAAGAAACAATGGCATTCTTTAGTGAATTCAATAAACATAAAATAGTATTTTATGTTATAAAGATAAACTAAAAAATAAAGTTTCAATTTCACTGTAAATTTCCAAAAGATTTACAACATCCAATCAGAGTTAAATAGCTTTGTTAGTGCTTTGTTAGTGCTTTCTCTCTTACTTGTTATTACTTCTTGCTAGTAGGAAAGAAACAGAAAAGAGATATTCTACCCTTATAGTTAACTCATTCTTTAACACGAATAATTGATCCTTCCACTATCACAGAGAGATTGCTCCACAGGGAGCCTGACTTGCTGCTTCTCTGTTCTGCTTAATGAGAAGCTTTGGGAAATGCAAATTATGTAGAATAAGAAATTCCCAGAGGGTAGCCACTACTGGGTGTTTACATGAATAAGTATAATCACTGCGGCTTCTTCCAATCACTGAGTTTCAGCTCTGAACCGGATACAGACAGGAGGTTGGTTATGTGGTGTCTAAAGTTCAATCCACATTTAAATTTAAGCATGTTTGCTTTTACTTGTTATTACTTCTTAAATGTATACAGACTTTCAAACCTGTGCGAATAGAAAACTGGCCAAGTATTCCAAAGTTGTTTCAATCCTGTGTCTCTCTATTGTAACAATGATGTTTTCGCTTTAGGGACCAATAGATTTTTTGCTGTACAAATATTCTGGATCACACTCCACCTACCCTTCATCCTTTTCTCTCATATATTCTGTATGTTCAAGGAAAAACCAGTTATATTTAGTTTGTAGTGAGATTACAGTGTTTGTTTTCATGTCTACTTCAGGAGATTCTAGATATCCAGTATTATATTTATGACTTCAAAATAAATCTTTAATAATACCGAAGTTATTTTGTGCACAGATCAAGGTAAAATGTAACACATAAATAATCTATATTACTCTTACCTGGAAAACTGAAGCAGGTATAAAACTATTTCTAAACCACATTCAACAGAAATAAATTCTGGTCATGCAAACTCAGGATCCTCTAAAGCTGAAACATCCCATCAAAACAAATTCTTTCTACACCTATGCTGAAAATGTACAACTGGTACATCGAGTTTGTCACCAACTACAGAGAATACCCTATTTGCCCAAAAGAACAGAGTAACAACCTCATCAACCTGTTCACGAGCCTCATTGGGACACAGGAAGGTAGAAGTGAGAAGGAGAAGGCAATAATTTTCTCATGGAACATAACTGATAGAAAGCATGTGATTCTTTCCGCACAGAGATTTCCACCTGTTAAAATACCCAGTTCTCTCTTTCTGCTTGCGACTATTCAAAAAGAGAAATCCAGTGCTAATAAGGCAGTGAAAATGGAATCAAATTGGCACCTAGTAGAAAGTTTTGAAAGTAAAATGCTAAGGTTATCAGAAATCAGTTTAAAAAAATCATATTAAAATGTTGGCAATGACTGGTTATAAATTAAATCATGCTGAGAATACTTTTGTGTGAAGTTTAAAACCAAAAAAAAGAAAAAGAAAAATGCACTCTTATAAGTCATTTACATGCATGCCAAGGCATTCAGAGACATATTGAACAATTTGTAAGAGATTCAGTAAGATGTAAAAGATGTGGATTCGTGCTTTTCTCAAGGACTTTCAATATTTCAAGTAAATTTATAATGCTGGATGTATTCCATTGTGCCTCTTCAGAAAATAATGGTGTTGCAAGCAATCTATATCACTAATACCATAAAATAAGACAGGTGATTGCTTAACTTTAAAACACACTCCTCGAGTAAAATCACACAACCGATGAGAAGGCAACCATGAGCAACTATCAGCACTTCTGCAATCCCCAAGTCTTGCCATTTTGAATAATTCTGGGTTCCAATCCATTTGGCCTATTAAAAATATTTTTTTTCCTTTTTCTTACCTTTAATACTTTGGCAAGTCTAGATTTCTTTCCTTTCATGGCTAGGGGATGCCCACAATTTTATAGTCAGTGCACAGCTGCTTCATTCTTTCATTTACTAATGCAGAAAGATCTGTTGAACAGATGTCTTTCCCTGGCTGCCAAAGGTATATGCTGGTCTTCAGAATAAACCTAATAAAATTAAGTTTCAGCAACTAAGCAGCACCTCACAATGGCAACACACAGAGGAAAACACAAGAATATAAATATTTTCAGTGTTTACCACACAGTGAATTCAGAGTAGGTTGGGATGAAGAAAAAAAAAAGTGACAGTTGTGATCAGAACCAAAAATGGTAAAAAGCCAAAATGGCCAAGTATAGAAATAACTGCATATGTTGAAAGTATATCACATTGCTTGTTTTGAAAATAGACTTTCTTTCAGTAAAATATATGCGTACTTGATTCATACTGTGTGCTAAACCTCTATGCCTTATTGAGGTTTCATCATTTGATTATATGTCTTAAAGTGTTGAAAGGCACTTAACAAATGATGATAGTTTAAAATGGAGGTAAAAGTAGAAATTGGTCTCATAAATAAGTGAATTCTTTTTAACCTTTGGACTTTGTACAGTTGAAGTCTTTAAAATTATACACACACACACACACACACACACACACACACACACACAGAGCAATACAGAAATGTCTTTAAAAACCAGAAGCAGAAATTCCGTATGATTCAGTAATCCTATTATTGGGTATATAACCAAAAGACATGAACACATTATATCAGAGAGGAATCTGTTCCACTATGGCTATAGAAGCACTATTTACAACAGGTAAAATACATAAACATCATTATCAGATAAATGGGCAGAGAAAGTTTGGTGTGTATACACAATGGGATATTATTCAGCACTAGAGAATCAGATTCAAGTGCAGCAAAATGAATGAATCTGAAAAACATGACACTGAGTAAAGTAGACAGACACACAAAGACAAATAATAAAGGTTCTACCTTATATGTGGGAGCTGAAAATTCAAGAAAGCCTATCTGAACATAGGCTTTTAGTTACTGAATTACTAAAGAGTAGAAGCGGTGAGAAGAATAAAAAAGAGTTCAGCGGAAAAAAAAAAAATATGGGAAGCTGGTTGGGATTACTTACTGTCTAGCAACTACTGCAGACATGAAAAACATGGAAATAATAGAACAGTCAAGTTTTATTTTTCAGTCTAAGGCTTGAAAGAGCATTATGTGATTAAAGGGAGTGGAGCAAGGCCAGTTCCACAATCTGTGGACTCAGTACAAAGCAGACACAGTGCTACTTACTAAAAATGGCAAGAGTGTAACATCAAAGCAAGTGTAGGACTTTGCTAAACTTAAGGTGCTATGCCACTCACGACAAGTACATGAACCCTAGGAAAAGGTGTCTCTGATACAGATATGGTCAGTTTAATGAATCATATTCCAAAAGAAGTGAATGTCAGAAAAAAATCTCAATGTCAGGAAAGAATCAACCTCACAGAGGGTAACAATGAGTTGGTTCCATTAGTTTGGAACCTGATGAGGGTGGAGGCATTGTAGATATTTCTAGACACAGCTAGAGCACAGAAAAAGAATGCATGGTTATCTTATACCCTCTATTCTCTCTTCTTTCACAGCAGCATAATTTAATCATGGGAGCTCTATCACAACAACTTAATAGACTCTAGTCATTTTTCAAGACTGTACTTTCAGACATTATTATATTGAGTTCTAGCCTTAGCATATTAAGACCATAAATATTAAGTCTTTCTCACATAGGAATTTGGAGGACACTCAAACAACAAACCAAAATGGCATTGCAGAAATAGGCAAAGGTAGAAGATCTAGTATCATATTGTCAAGGTATGTTTAACTGTTTCATGGGGAACCCTACTTTTTTATTCAGCAATGCATACTCAACATACCTTCATTTTCCAATATGTTAGTATCATTATATAGTCACCTATGAGAATACACATATATACTGCTCTTATGTTTTGCATGATGGTCGTCTTTTATCAGAGAAAACTTTTAGTATCTGTCCTTTAGGGGACTAGCTTGCTTTACTAAGCAAATGGTGTCCAGCTAGGACCATTTTGTTTCAGATGTTACAATTTCACATTCCATTTACAAGCTGAGTAGTATTCTGTGGAGTAGGTATACACAGTTTATCCATTCTTCTTTCAACAGACATCTGAATTTTCTCCATGTCTTCACTGTTGTGGATTGTGCTGCTATACATATTGGGTTGAAGGTCACTTTCTCGTATGCAAATTCACTTCATTTTGTTATATAACCAAAAGTGGAATAGCTGGGTAATATGGTAGATGAATTTTCAGATCTCTCAGCACTCTCCATTGTGACTTCCATAGTGACTGCACTAGTCTACACTCCCACCAACAGTGAAGTAGGGTACCTTTTCATTACATCCACATCGGTAGGTATTGTTAGTTGATTTCTGAATGCTGGATATTACTCTAGATTTAGGTGGAAAGTTTGTATTTCCCTAATAGCTAATTAGCCTGAGCATTTTTCATGTCTATTAACCATTTGAATTTGTCCTTTGGAAAAACTGCCTGCTCATTTTTTTTCATCCATTTCTTCACAGGATTGTTGGTTTTGCTGTCATGAGTTTATGAAGCTCTTTACAAAATCTGGATGTGAGTCCCCTATCTATGTGTAGTATGCAAAAATTGTCTCCCATTCTGTTAATTGCTTCTTTGCACTGTGATAATTTCATTTGCTATACTGATGTGTCTTAGTTTAAGTAGATACATTTGCCTGTTTTTTTGTTTGACTGCTTGTGTTTCTGATGACTTCTCTAAGTCTTTATCAACAGCTACATTTTCCTCTAGTAATTTGATGGTTTATGGGAACATATTTATGACTTTTTTCCAATTAGAGCTGAATTTTGAATAAGGTGAAAGGTAGTACAGGGTCTTCTTTCTTGCTTTGGCAGGCTGATATGTAATTGTCTCAACAGCATTTGTTGAAGAGACCTCCTAGATTATTTTCAGTTCTCTTGTCAAAGATTTGCTGGCTGTTCATGTGTATCTTCATCTCTAGCATTTTTATTATTCCATTGATTTTCCCTGTTTTGTACAAGTATCCAAGTCTTTTGAGTTGCACTGCCCTGTCATATGTCTTGAAATTTGGAATTGTGATTCCTCCAGTTTTATTCTTCAAGACAGATTTGGCTATTCATGATCTCTTGTATTTCCAGATGAATTTTTGTATCATCTTTTCTACTTCTGAGAATGTTGTTGGTATTTTTCTTGGGATTACATTGAATTTATATATTACTTTTTGTAATACATTGTGATGATGCTGATTCTGCTGATCCACAAACATGGTATATTCTTCCAACTTTTAATCTCTTCTTCCATTTCTTTTCTTAATGTTTTGGAATTTTTACAACAGAAGTCTTTCATATTTTTGCTCAGAATTACCCCAAAATATTTAAGGTTCTTCCCTGCTATGTTGAAATGGACTGTTCTTATAAGTTCTCTCTCAGCCATGGAGTTGTTTGTGTATTCTAAGGCCATCGATCTATGTTCATTGATTTTGTACCCTGCTACCTTGCCAAACTCTCTTATGAGTTCCAATAGTCTCTTTATTGAGTCTTTTGGTTTTCCTATATATAAAATTATGTTGTCTGCCAACAGGAAAAATTGACTTCCTTGTTTCTAGTTTGAATTCCTGAGAAAGACAGTTTGTACCTCATAGAACAGTAGGGGGAATTTCCAAATAGAAGAACAAGTTTACCTCCTTTCTGCCCTGCCTTCCTATGGTCCCCAATATGATGCAAAAAGAGGGGGCTCAGATCTACCTCTTCTTGGGAGACCATCAATTCTGGAATTAGTATCTTATCCTTACTGCCTTATCTAATCTTAATTACCACCTACACACTTTATGTCCAAATACCTGAGGTTAGGATATGAACACCTGAATTTTGAGGAAAAACTAATTCAGGCTACAGTACTCCCTCAGTGCATCCACCAAATCAATCAAAAGCCATACCTTGACTTAGGACTTCTACCCTTCGAACAGTGAGAGACTGAATTTCACTTAGTTCATGCCAAATTATTGTCACAGAAGTCAAAATTATGAATTATTACTTGAAAGGCAGATTTACAGAGAAGCACAGATAGGGAGAGAAAGATACCTTTCATCCCTTGGTTCACTTCCCAAATGCCTATATTGGCTGGAGCTGGGCTGACCCAAAGTTAAGTCAATACAGATCTTGGAAATTCTACCAGAATCTCTTACATGTGTGTATGGACCCAAAGACTTGAAGCATCCACCACTTCTTTTCCAGGCCATTAGCAGGGAGTTACATTGGAAACGAAGCAGCTGAGAAAAAAGTGGTACTCATATGCATGCTAGCACCACATACAGAGGACTAGCATGATATGCCACCATGCCAGCCCCTGTATTTTTGTTAATAAAGTGTGGGATCCTGCTGTAACAAATATCTAAAATGCAGATATGGGTTTAGAATTGGGTGATGAGTAGAGGTTGAAGGAGTTTCAAGATATTTGATGGAAAACGAAACGCTATATTGCCTAGAACAAATTGTTGCTAGAAACATAAATACTAAGGATGCTTCTTGTAAAGTCTTAAATGGAAATGAAAGAGAAGGTATTCAACATTGGAGAAAAGGCAGTTCTTGTTACAAAAGGGTGCAGACTTTGGTTGAATGACTATGTTGGGATGGGAAGCAGAAATAATCAATGAATTTGGAGATTTCTTGAGAAAATTTGATGTACAGAAAGTATGAGAGGACATGTCTGTACTGCTTACACTAATATACAAGAAGAAAATACTATTGTTTAGATATCAACTTAAATATCCCCCAAATATTCATTTATTAAAGGATTCAACCCAATTGTAGTTCTTTTGGGAAATGGAACCACTAGGAAGTGAGATTAAGGGAGTGGTCATTGGAGGTGTGCCCTCAAAAAGAGGTTCTCATATGACCTTTGGAGCTCTCACAATGGAGTTTTAGCAAATGCCTCAGCCACAGCCTACCTACTCTCTCCCTGCTTCCTGACGCATCCTGGGATCCTCCCTCTGCACATTCTATGCCAGTGCCATCTGTTGCCCTTACAATATGCAAAAGCCACAGAAGCTACTCAAACCTGGATTTTAACCTTCAAAAAGATACCTTGCCTTGTATAAAATCAATTGCCTCAAATATTTTCTGGCCAATTCAAAAAGAAGGAATTGTTTGCAAAAAAGCAAGCTCTGGAAAGAACACTAAGAATGTTACCAGTAAAATTTGGTTCCTGCTTCTAAGATGTCTTTTTGCTGTATCTTCTGGAGCAGGAAACTGCTCTCACATGGTGGAATATGAAAGGGCAATAAGCAAGGGACACACTCCCCCCTTTAAGCCGTTTTATCAAATCTCTGAATCCCATTCATGAGGGCAAAACTCTTACATGTCTCAATCCGCTCCCGAAGGCCACACCTTTCAATATTGTTACATTAAGGCCATGACTCAACATTAACTTTGGAGGGGGCAAAATTTTCCAGGTCATAACTCTGACTAGAAGCTTCAATTCAACTAAGATTTTGAGGTACAATCACAATGACTTAAGATGAATTGTGTGTCCCTCACTGATATCCTAACAAGAGGAAAATAGTGACACAGACTCTGACAGAGTAACAACAGAAGTAGACACTGGAATTGATCTATTTAAAGTCCAAAGACCAATCCTTGCCAGCTGCTGCCTTCGGTGTGATAATGGATGTGAACAGATCGTTTATCAGTGCCTTTCAGAAGTAATTAATCCTGCCAACACCTTAATTTTGTACACCTAACATCCATAACTATATTATAATAAATTTATATTGCTTTAAATAACCCAGTTTCTGGCATTTTGTTATGGCAGCCTTGGAAAATTAACTGCCTTTAATATACTGAAAAACAGAGAGTAAGCATGCTCCTAGAATGCTGAGAAGGAAAATTTGATTTCAAGTTTTTTAATTATAACATTTTTTACAAATCTAACCTGGATGTTTACTAGAGTTCAGTTTGAACGTTGATCTCAACCACATAGGATAAAGCTGAGAGGCTTATACATTGGGCCTATGAACAGAAACAACTTCTCTTTATCAGGATTTTAAAGCAGAATATAAAATATAGGAAACAAGTGGAAATAGTCTATGATCTTGGTGTTCCCATTAACTTAAAAGTTGGAGCAATGTTTACCATGAGAGAGCTATGAAAATGGAGGAATAGTGGGTATCTCCAGTCCGTCCTGGTCCCAGATCTGACTATTCTACATGTTTACCTGCACTTCCTGCTTTAGTTTCTGTCAAATATCTATTTATTTTAAAATGGCCTTGTGCTATTTTTTATTATAATTGTTCTTTGTTATAATCAAATATCTCATTCTCTTGAAAGATATACTTCCATCATGCAGTAAATGAGTGTTTAAAATAAATTTGTACTTAAAAATGATTCCTTGAAAGGAATCACTATGCTATGCTCTAAAGGTGGGTAATATTGCTAATTGGCCGAGAGATCAGAGTTTGGGGCTATCAGGAAAGACACTGTTAAAGGATTTTGTATTTTTAAGCAAATAAGTATTTGTTTTGCAAGCAGTATTTAAAAAACAGGTATTTTATAAGCAATGCCATCATAAATGCAGGGAAAATAAATGTAATTTAAAGTCACAATAGCATCTCCACCAAAATCGTAAATTGGAGTTTATGAATAGATTACACATACATGTTTTTATTTTAGCTTATCTAAGTATACTTATAAAACAATACAACAGACTAAATCAAATATTCTATGAAATGAAGAAAACAAGTGAAAGATACAATTATAATGTTAAAATTCATAGAAATTTGCAATGCTTATATTTGGCATCAAATACTCTTCCATTCTTCTTACCCATTTGTACTTTCTAACCTACAGGTATAATACAGCAGTACAGAAATATATTGAGTATTGTCAAAATGTACACAAGATCATATATTTATTTTTAAAACCATTTTAAGAATTTGTATTATCAGTGAATATGATGGAATTTGAGAATTAAAATATGATAGATTAATTTGAGACACTGTTAAATCAAACAAGCTCTTTGACTTCAGTGCTAAACTCTGTGAGAAACATACCCTCTAAACAAGCTACAAACAAACCAGATGTATCACAGCTAGATGTCACTTGGTAAATGATATTGTTTCCAACCTGTACAGTTCAGGACCAGGAACTCCTAGGCACAGCATTCTTCATGTTTTATCAATTTAAAAGAATCTCCAGACCAACACATTGGCTCAACTGGTTAATCCTCCCCCTCCAAGTGCCAGCATCCCATATGAGTACCAGCTCATGTCCTGGCTCCTCCATTCCTCCAGTTCCCTGCTTATGTTGGGAAAGCAATAGAGGAAGGTTGAAGTCCTTGGGATTCTCCATCCACATGGGAAACCTGGTAGAACCTCCTGGCTCTGGCTTTGGATCAGTTGAGGTGAACCTGTGAAAGGAAGATCTTTCTGTCTGGCTCTTCTCTCTGTAAATCTACCTTTCAAATGAAAGTAAATAAATATTTTTAAACATTTTAAGAATTTCATGATTGCAATGGTGATTCTAAAGGCTAATTCTCTGCCTTTCAGTACCAGAATCCCATATAGATGCCACTTCATATCCCAGCTACATCACTTCCAATCCAGTTCCGTTCTTATGGACTGGAAAGCAATGGAAGATGGCTCAAGTTCTAGGGGCCCTGTATCCAAGCAGGAGACCAAAAGTGCCAGGATCCTAGCTTCAGACGGGCTCTAGCCATTTGGGGATAAATAAGTGAATGGAAGATCCTCTCTGTTTTTCCTTTTCTCTGTATGTCTGTCTTTCAAATAAAAAATTAATAAGCTTGAAAAACAAATTTCAGAAATTGTTGTTCTTTAGAGAAGATAATAACATTGCCAGCTAGTGAAACAGATGCAGTTTACAGTGAATTTCCTTTTATATATTGGAAAAAGGATAGTAATTATGCTCCTAGGATGTTGAGAAGGAAAATTTGATTTTAAGCTTTTTAATGATGACATTTTTGCAAATCTGACCTGGGTTTTATTAGAATTCAAATTGAATATTAACCTTGACCATACTAAATGAAGGTAACTTGTTTGGACCTCTGGCCTATGAATTGAAACAAATTCTCACAACTTCTCTTTTTTAAGATTTTAAATTAGGATATAAATCCTATAAATCCACTCACTTCTTCGCTTCTGGTCCTGTAATACTGACAGAACACACAGTTCTTGAAAATTGAGCCTGCCCTGGGCTAGATTCAGTTCAAAGGGGCATAGTAACTATGCTGTCACTCTTTCAGCAAGAAACATTGTTTACCTTATGCATTCCTTTTCCTAAAAAAATAAACCTAAGAGTTCTTGTTACTTTCTCATGTAGGAGATCTGCTGAGCACAACACAAATTTTGTTGTTTAAGGACTATTTCATCCAGAAATTTTGGAAATGCATATGCATGAATGTTTTTCCACAATACCAGCTGTGGACCAAAACTAAAAATCAGATTGTACTATGAATCTTTCCTGATCTGAGATTCTGCAGGCTAAAAGCTCAAAACAAAATAATCTTTATATCAAAAAATATACTCATCAGCTTTATGCAACTAGCAGATTTATTTGAAAGTTTTCTGGTTCCATCTTATCAAAAGGTCAAACATGTTCAAATGCTTCTTTATCAGAATAGGGGAAGAAAAATAGCTAAAAACAAACAAACAAACAAACAAAAAAAAACTGACCTCACAGCCTTTGATTTTCCAAATCAAAACCATCATGCAAAAAATGACATCACAGATAACAAAGATAAAGCATCTGGGATTTTACTTTTTTCCCTAATGTATCAAATGGATAAATCATCCAAGTTAAATTAGGTCTGTGAGTTCAACTGCTTAACTATTGATTTGAAGATGCAAATCCTGTTGAAATAAAGTAAGAGTAGGTTGGGAAAAATCTCAATTTTTAAATGATGAAAAAGAAAATATCAATAGAATATAAATTAAGGGCCCGGCGCGGTGGCGCAAGTGGTTAAAGGTCCTCGCCTTGCACGCCCGGGATCCCATATGGGTGCCGGTTCTAATCCCGGCAGCCCCGCTTCCCTTCCAGCTCCCTGCTTGTGGCCTGGGAAAGCAGTCGAGGACGGCCCAAAGCTTTGGGAACCTGCATCCACGTGGGAGACCCGGAAGAGGCTCCTGGCTTCGGATAGGCATAGTATCGACCCATTGCGCTCACTTGGGGAGTGAATCATCGGATGGAAGATCTTCCTCTCTGCCTCTCCTCTCTGTATATCCGCCTTTCCAATAACAAAATAATAAAAATAAATCTTTAAAAAAAAAAAGAATATAAATTAAACTGAAAAATCCATAACTCTTAGTTCAGGATGACATCTGAGATTTACCTAATTCTCAAATAACTTTTAGAATCATCAAGCCTATGACAGAATCTGATCTTGCATTACAACGAATTAGTGCAATTCTGAAATTTCAAGGAAAAAAAAACACTGATGTTTAACACTTTCAAGTGTAGATTAAATTCATAATATTCATATTTCGTTCTGGAATTGCAATGAACCTGAAGAATTAATTGGTCTTTGTGTTTTAGATTGGATTTCAGTGATATTGACATGCATATATATCAGTCGCAAGCAAGCAAGCAAATGTTATGCTCCATCAAATGCATCATTTCAAATTCTTAATCTGTTTTAAGAAGTCAATTCTGAAAAACGCAGCCTCATTTTTGCGCAATTAAAATCTCTGAAAAGAAACGGCAAGTGTCTATACAGATGCCATCTCTGTTATGCTCTACGAAGCTTGCAGAATAAAGCTAATTCCATTTCCACAGTGAATAAACATTAATTGAGATTTTTCTGTTCTCTTCCAATAAAGAATTTTAATCTTGCCTATAGGCAGTTATCATGAAGGAATGTAAGTGCAATTGTTTGGTCAGTTTTTGCAGTATGCCAAGTAGACTACGGATAGGAAGGATGAAAAATAAGAAATCAGGAGGCCTGCTGCATTAGTGCTGTTACCGCAGACACTGCAGTCAACAGCCTGCACCCTTCACTGCCTCTCCAGGGGTTTGGAGACACAGTAGTCTCCATTTGCTTTATCTCTTTGGAAAGTACCTCATTTTCTATCAATTTATGCCCAGAATACTGGTCTTTCTGAAGTACCCTGTACCTTACTATGGTTACACTCATTGCTTAGAGATGCAAAAAGTATCTTTAGAGATCATCTTTGGAAATATCCCTTGCAGGCACATGCACAAATATTTAGAAAATTACTATAGCCATCCGGTCCCCAATACTTTAAGAGAACAGTAAGAAAAGCTTTATTTAGAGTCTTTAATTCAAGTTAACTTTTCTGGTATTTTCTGCAAATCAACTCTAGGCTGACATGATGCACATGCCAATGGAAGGATCTAAACTACTTAGAACTTGAGAATAGATACACATGTACACAATCTTATATGTAACATTAATCAGCACTCCTATCCAGAGTGAGCGAAAATAATTCTAAATCTTTTGCTTATACAATTTGAGCATTACTCAGGTTCACAAAACTGTTCACAATTGAGGAGAATATGGATTACATAACTGTGACTATGATTGGAACTAGTGACTGTTTTCTATTTTCTTTATCTTTTATTTTCTCAACTTACTCATTCAAATGTACTGAGCACCTGCTTGGACAAGGTGTCTTGGAGACAATACATCTACAATAGCAAACAAGATAGAAAAGTCCTCTTCTATCATGAAGGCTACATACCTGATGTGGTCATTTGCAATAAACAAGTTCAACACATATACACCATCATTTCAGAAAATGATCAGTACAGAGAAGCAAGTAAAACATAAGGATGTGGAGAGTGAAGCAATCAGAGCCAGGGGACAAAGTGAGTCAGAAACATCTCTCAAAGCAGAAGATGTTGAACAGAGGTTAAAGTAGACACGTATGGATTAAGAGTGTTCTAGAGTGAGAACATTAAGGACTCTCTCAAGGAAGAACAAATTTGACACACTTGAAAAAAAGAAGCTCAGAGGGACTACATATGGTAGCGGAGGAGAATGATAAGAGATGACATCAGATATGTAAGTAAGGACAGATTAGGCAAAGTTATGTGAGTCAATGGAAGCATTTGATTCTAAGTAAAATAGGAAGCCACTAAAGCAATTTAATCAAGGGAATTATCTGATTTACATTTTAAAATGTCCTTTATCTTCTGAGAACAGAGTCATGGTTCACAGTAGGATGGCTACTCTAGGTCAAGGAAACCAGACCTCCTTTGGACTGAGGGCCCTGCAACAGCCATCTGACTGAACTCGGTGGCAATGCCTCACCCCAAGCCCATCCATCACAAGGTAAGACTAACAGCAACACACTTTCAGGCACAAGGAGATGTTCTGGGTCATTCCTGCCCCTTCAATCCACGTCATTTTATGAAATAAAGCACAAACAATGCAAGAAAATGCAGTTATACATACTATCTAGCTGGACTACAACAGAAGTTACACTCTAATAGACATCAATAAAATCCTGAAGAAAGGTACAGTGGAGAGAGCAGGACTGTAATAATTCCTAGTTTGTAGCATTTGGCAATCAAACTGAAAAGTAGTAAGTCTATTTGTACTGACTATAAATGAGAAATATAATGGATTGTTGCCCAGCATGGAAAAAATGCTTTGTCACATACAATATTTCTGATTGTCCTTGTTTACAACATAAAGTGATTCATATTTCCTAACATGTATTTAAAAGACACATTTTTATGGGCATTAGTCTTGCAAATGATCTTTTGATTGGTCATGAATTCTCAACAAGCTGAGGCAGCAGAGCAAAAACAAACACCCAAGGGGTAATAAATCTGTGAAGGCCAGTTCTGATGAGAGGAAAAGGAGCATAGTGATAACTATGTATAAGACATTTCTCAAAGCTATGTAACTTGATTTTTTACAAAAACTAACAGTGAAGTTCTACACATTATTAAATATGGAGACTCCGAGATATTACAATCTTATCCACTGTTACAAAATATCATAGAACTATTGCTGTAATCTTTACCTGCATATAGACCCCGAGTTCTCTCCATAGTACCAGGCAAGGTCAAAGTCAGCAATAAAGTAATTGGATGTTACATTCAGTGTCAGTGAAGCAGAGGAGTCTCTGGAGAAACTGGCATTAAATGAGCCTATGTGTCCTTCCTAGTGACCTCTCATTTCCATAACTGCTGGCCCTAACCAGGTGTCAAGATAAGACTCCTGTGAATGAGGCAATTTGTACATGGTGTCTCATTGTCTTTATTAGATCTTTTTTCAAATCATGATGCCTTCATGTTTCCTTTGTTTTCATGGTATTTTTATTTTTGCTCATAAAATTACCATTTTCTATTCTCAAATGCTTTATTGTCATTGAAGTGGAAATGATTCATGGTGAAAGACAAATTTGAAAGTTATATTCTTTTATGAGGATTAGAGATCTACATCATTAAAATTCATCTCATTCTCTCTCTCTCTCTTTTTTTTTTTTTATAAAATCAGTTAGTAGATAAGGTTAAACTGTAGAGAAGCAGGTGGGTCTCAGGGGCTGTAATGAATTTTCACAGAACGTTCTAGGGTGCTGAAAGTACAATGTGGTACACAAATCACACCGTCAGAACTCTCCTGCCCTATGTCCTACTTCTTTCCTAGCCTTTCAAACAGACTTTGTCCCTTTGCCATTTTAAAATGTCTTTTGTCATCCAGCCTACTGGAAATTCATTCTTTTTACTTATTGGAAACCTACTCATCTTCACACCAACTCTTTACATGGACACTGTTTTTAGAACTAAAAGCATACTAGCATTGAGTATGTTTTGTATTAAAACTTTCAAAACACAAAAACAAATGAAACAATTTTGATAGCAATGTGATCCTATCATCAAAATTACCATTTCCAATATGCCTTGCTTTGTCCTGGAGTGTTGTTACTCATTCCAACTCTTTCTCTCAAGATTCCTATTCTACTGTTCTTTAAATTTCTCCAGTATACTATGATAATATTGCAATCATACTTATTCAGTTACTCCTTTAGGAAGCCTTTGTTTGGCGTATACACTCTGTCAGATACCATACTTCATTCCTGAGTGGAAAATGACATGTCTAGATACAATCTAATTCCTATGCTTTCTAATAAAAAAAATCTAAGTCACTAACTTAATAACATGCACTTGTTAAGTCAATTCTGTCTCAAAATAAACTAACCCCCTTAGGATAAAAAAAAAATCATTATGATCAAGCATATAACCAGTATAAAGCCCAAGGTATATCAAAAACTTGTCTTATAAATTTCATATTAAAATTAACTTCAATTATATAGGCTAGAACCCTATCAATAAATATGTCATTTAGTTATTAATATTCATTTTATATTATTTCATTATATTCTGGTCAATTTTAATTAAATATATAGAACAAAACCAAATTTTAATTGGTATTATAGTTTATAATCTGACCATGCAGAAATTAAGTCTGATTTATGTTAATGAAGTTTCTGAACAGGACAAAATAAAGAATTCTCTGATTAGACAAAATCAAAAGATAGACAGTAACAGTGAAACAGGTAACATTTTAACTGAGAGTGAGTAACCTATGACAACCATTCTTTTAACAGTAGCTAACAGATAAAATTGGTGAAAAACATTGCTCCAGGAGTGAAACGATGTCTAAAGTTCTTGGATAAGAAAAGTAGGAGTCGGGTGATAAGACACTTGAATTCTTCTTTGCAAGATAAGTTCTTATAATTTCTTACACTTTTATTCAGATCAAACAAAAAGAAATAAGTAACTCTCAATACTAAGAAATTCATTTAAATACCATATTCAAATCAATCATTGACATATAGAAGCATAATACACCAAGTTACAACACACAAAGTTAAGTATCTCTTAGATGAAACTTGGATTAATTTCATATCTTCTTTGTACAAAGTTATGTATATAATATTGTCTGCAAAACAAATTCTGTTTAGCAAAAAGAATATTATTTATTTGTGTTTTCCAAAAGGGCCTATTTTTCCTTTTGGGATTTCTTCGTTTTTCTTTTAATTTTTTCTGGTTCTTTATATGAATTTTCTAATATACTAGGTTCTCTTTACATAGCCTAAGTATATATCTATATTTTCCATCTTTTTTCATATCTCTATATTCTCTCACATTAGACTGCTTGCTAAAGATAGGAATCATTTCATCCTCATCTTTCTTGCCCCAACTCAAACATACAGAACATATGCCCAATAAATTCTTCTTGATAACAGTATAAAAGTATCAAAAATAGTTAATAAAAATGGTTCTTGTAACCAATGTTAAACATTAAGTACTATAAAAAAAAAAAAAGCAAAAGTAAGCATGCTTTTGCCATTTGACATTATTAGATGAGCTACTGATCACATATCAGTGATAAGAGAACATGCCTATAGGAAAGCTTTTACTTCATGACTTCTGACAACCTACAGTGAAGGAGTTTCTAAATGTTTTGTAGAAAAAGTTTCAACAATACAGATCCCTTTTCCTCTATAGACTTTTCAATGTTCTCAAAGTTGTAAGCTGTCACCAATGTGCATAGATCACCTAGATGTTAATCTGAGGTGGCATGTTAATTCCCTTAAACACTTCATGTAAATTGGTAAAAGCAGTCCAAAACAATACATGGAAACACGAGTATGAATCTTTTATCTAGAAGAGCTGCATGTCCTGCCATTTTCCGTACTCGTGTCTATGCACTCCAGGCTTCGGTTCCCATCCATTCATTCGTGTTCTATCCCTCCTAGGGTGCTAAGCTCTGTACTCATATCAACAACACCTCTATCACACTCCTGGACTCCCTTTGTCTCTCTCACAAAACAAGTTCTCTATATTAAACCCATCTCTATTCTTACTGACTCTGCTTCTTCTATTCACCCTCAGAATAGAATTGCTCATTCTTCCACACTTTCTCAAAAATCAGAGTGGCAAAAGGAATTTTTAGAATTTTCTTTTTCTCTATAGCCACTTTCAGGTCACTGGGTCTTTAAACTTAGAAAAGTCACCGATACAATAATCCCTGTGAATTCAGTGTCTTAGTTGTCTACCTCTTACATTCAATGGCTATTCTGACAACTCTACCATAATGACCTACACCACAGTGACAGCCTTAATCTCAACTGTTTCAATTGTTTCAGAATCCCTGTGAATCCATATCCATCTTGATCTCCTTGGCTTCATTGTGTTTCATTCCCAGTTCATTTCCATCACGTCTCCCAGATCCAGCCCCTGAATTTGTCATTATCCCAGGATGATTCTGAAATCTTCAACTCCAGTGCCCATTTTTTATTCCAATTTCTTCTTTTTCAAGTCTATCACTTGTTAGTCCAAAGTATCTATTCAAACACCTTCAAAATCATCTTCCTGAACTCTTATATTTCTTCCCATGTCACTTCCTTTGTATCCCATTTCCACTCCCTTCTTTTTATTTCCTGGTTCTCATTTCTATCAATCTAGCTGTTCTCTGTGTCTACCCCATTGCTAACAGATGAGCAAAATCCATTTTCCAAAGGGGAGAAAAACCACAGAGGCCATCAACTCAAAGTTCAAGCTAACAGCTGCATCTTTCTTTATTCTTCTTCCCTCTTACAATCATAAATAAGATGAACCTGGTCATTCCTAAAGCTGCTCACTCACCAGTGTTACCAATTTTAGCACCCTGACCTCATCAACCAAGTTGCTTCATCATTTATCCATAAACTGCATTTTGAGTCATTGTCTTATTATAGTTCTTTTCAGAGAAAAACATAGCAGCTTACTCAGTTCTCTGTTTTAAAAAATAATAAAAAGCTTTTAATGTTGTTGCTTACGTTAGGATATCATCCTGTCTCTCTTTACTACTATAATCTGGCTTTGGGAATGAGTAATCCATCCTTGCTGTTGCCTCTTCCTAGACTCTTACTCATCAGACCACAACTTTTGAGACTAGTCCATTGACACTGCCCTGACAAAAGCAAGCAGTAACTCTTGTTTCTAAGTCCACTGACACATCTTGTCTTATCTCTCAGCCTCTCTTGATGAATTTGTGTATCATCCTCACACAGGGCCTATACTAATCTTCTCTGTATTGTTCGAATTTTAGTATATATGCTGCTGAAGCGAGCATTCTCTCAGCCTCTCTAATACTATTCTAGCATACAGCATGCATTGACATCTACATCCTTCCTTACCCTTACTCCTCTTATCACGATTATTGTTTCCCCCAAAATTCTATCGTAGTGCTCTTTACATTCGATAGACTCTCATAGAAGGGATAGACTTCATTTTTCTCATAATCATCTTTCCAAAATATGCATAGAATTATTCTTGGTCCAAAGCCCTTGACTTATGTTCCAACTAACCGTTGTACATTTCTAACTAGTTATCAAACCTGACATGTCCAGATATAAATATGTCTCTCAAGCAAATTCCGTTCCCTAAATCCCCACCTCTCAACAAACAAAAGCACCACTGTCCCATAAGCAGCACAAAGGGTAAACATGGGGGTCATCACTCATCACCCTACATCAACCTATTCTCCTTATAATCGTTAGAATCTGATTTTCTCATTTTCCGACCACTACCACCATATCTTCCTGTCAGCTTAATTTCATTGCTACCTATAATTATTTATAAAAAGATATCTAGACATATCATAGCTTGCTAAAAATCCTGAACAAGCTAATTAGTCTTTTAAAACAAGTAAACTAACAGACTAATATGACATATACAAATCTATGTAGCCTGGCTTTCACTTTTTCTTTCACCATATAACAACCATCTCAAGCATTAATCACATTTAAGATTTTCCATGTCCCTTTATTCTAGATTGATTCCCACTTCTGCTCTTAAAATATGCTGTACTTATTAGATCAGAACATGAATTGCCATGTAATGTGTAATTAATTGCATCTTGACCTTCCTGTCATCTAAAAAGTGAGCTCTGTGAGGGCATTGGCTATATCTACAATTTATATTTCCATTATTTAACACAATTAGAAGCAGAGGGAAGGCAATTAAGAAATGTTTGGCAAATACATGATGTGAATTGATGTTTGGTGAGCAACTAAATGAGATGGCATTTTTCTTACATAAACTCTCCAATGTTAAAAAGAAAATTTAACAAAAAATGGGGGAAAAATCCTAAAGGAAAAGAGTAAGCATACTAATGGATAAGGAAAGAACAGATTCTTCTCCACTTCCAGTGGTTCAAATTGCCACGGTGGCAATTATCATGATATTGTTGTACTCATTATATATGTCAGCCTTTGCCCCTGAACCCTAAAGACTTACATCACAGAATTCTGTTTAAATTCTGAGCATAATCAAAGAATGAACTGCGAGAAGTATGAAATATTTCTTCATCTCACTCAACATTAAGAATAGTCTGTAATATGTTGAAAGGATAAAGCCATTTTGCAACTCAATTCCTCATGAAAATTCACCCTAGAGACTTTCTGGATCAGTAAAAACAGAATATCCCCTTTTCACTGGATTTCTCCACAGGAAAAAATAAAGCTGGTTTAAAGAGAAAGATTTCTAATGTTTACAGAAATCTTCGTTTGAAAAGTAAAGTAGCAGAAAAAATAAATTAAATTAAATACAATCTAATAGTCTAACATTAAAAAGTTGTATGGCAAGGACAACTTTTATATCAATGTATGTGTGTCCAAGTACTACATCTATGAACATGGAGCCAAGAGGTCTATGATTTCAAGCCCTTGCCTTGGGAAAATCCCATAAATTTTCAAAATTCCAATCTACATGTGCAAAAATATGGACCTCCCACCAGCCTTACATACAGAACAACTAAATTCTAAAACTAAAGCATTTATTTTAATGCATACTTTTAATGTATTATTGATTTATATATGTCTATGATACAGTTTTACACAAAAGAGCCAAAATCCATCCTACTAGATCTTACATTCTTGTGAGAAAGACAAAATGAAATAAAAAACTAGATGGACTGGAACCTTCAAGAGTTAAGAAGAAAATGCCAGAATAAAGGGATACAGAAAAACAATACAGCCTAATAACTGTTGAGAAAGGTAGACAAAAGATGAAAAAAGCGCAAAAAAAGCCCAAAACCAGATTTCAGAGAGAAGAACTGAGATAAGACGATACGTTGTGTTAACATCTGTAGAAAAAATATTCCAGGAAGAGGAGCTATAACAGGCAGGCTATGAGGTAGTCATGTGCACACACACACTTAAAGTTTATTTTTAGCCTCTCTATTCTGGGTTTGAACAGTCTTATATTTCTTATTTCTTTTGATAGCAACAAGAAAGCCAGTAACAAACAAAATCTCAAGAGACCCACATAAATCATAGCTTTTACAAACTTTTAAAACAGTCAAACTTTCATTTAAATGCAAGCTTTGCGTTTCAACACAGAAGAAGCACATTATCAACTCAGAGAACAACAATAACAAAGCCACAAATATCATCATAGGATTGGAATATGAAACTACAAATGAAAAATAAATTAGCTCATATACTCACAGAAATTATACAGAAAACTAGAAGGATAAAGAAAACACACATTTTTTTATTTGTTAAACAACAGCCCAGGTAGGATTACTGGAGGAGTTGAATGAACAAATTCATTAAGAATGTTTGATTCCTTGAGATCTCAAAAAGATTTGGCAGAAATGAAGCTAGACAAATACTATTTCTGCAGAAGGAGAATGAGAGCTGCAGTGTTAGAATTTCTCATCGATGATCCTCTCCATTGTTCTTCCATCTTCCCTCCAAGAACTTCACCGACCATCTCTGCCTGCTTTTCCTCAGTTCCTTCGCTCTCCATTGTGCAAACATTACTCCCAAAGTCTGTTTTCTTCATCTCACATGTTTAATTCCTACATGTTTCTAATACATGTCTCCTCTATGTTTTTCTATGCTGATCTCTCAAACTCAGTATACTATCAACAAATTAATCTTGCCTCTAAATCTGCTTTACTTTAGACTCCACAATTTTGGTTTGGGACATTAAAAGTTTTAATTATTCATGCTGAAATTATCAGAGCCATGCTTGTGACCTCTCTTCTCACCTCTTCAACATCAGCCAATAAACAAACAACTCTTCCTGAATGTTACTTTGCTCCCGTCCCTGCCTCCTCCCTACCCTTCCACCCTTCCCTAGGTAACCTTTGTGTCCTCGCAACATGAGTTTCCCTCCAAATCATCCCCCTTTTATCTACTAAAGAGAGTGCTACCAGGGGATCTTCCAATGACCACGAACCAGGTTATTGCCCTCCTCAAAATTCTTCAAAAGCTTTTTATGGCTCAAGAGATGAAAGCTGGACTCCTGCACCTATTCAAGGCTCTCCATGTTGGAAAGCAAGTCCATTTCCACAATCGTTTTATCTTCCACTACTTCTTTTTACCACGCACTGTTCCAGCCTGAGAAATGGCTCAGTGTTTCCTGAAGAGCTCCCAGTACTTCTCTGCTGCTATCCTTCATGTCAGACATTCAGAGTTCCTCCTCCATATACACCTTTTAATGTCTCACTTCTATTTTAAAAACCAATTCAGAATGATTCTGAAAACAGATGTGATCTCTCTGGTTTCTCATTTTCAGTTAGGAAACTAACCATTTATGTAACTGTTCACTCAACCAGAGAGTATCTAGCAAATACATTCTATATGTAGTATTTTACCTCACTTTTTGGTTAGTTGTAGCTACTCTTTCATCCCAAATTTCCATGTTTTCCACTCATAATAAATTGCAAACTCAAATATCTTTGTCACTTTCTATTTTTTTGAGAACCTCCCACAATGGCCACCTTCTAGAGTATCAAGTACACATGTCTGCTGAACAAAGAAGTGATTGGTTCTATATTCTAAACAGGAAATATCATCTCAACTCTTTAAAAAAAACAGAGGAAGGGCAGCTATCCCATTATTCTCAATCATTCATTCAATTTTTCTTTGTCAAAATAATACATCCAGACAAAGCGTATAGTCTCCATGCAATTTGTTCTCCTTTCCCTCCATCAAGGTCTATTAGACTGTGGCTGGACAGAGGGCATGAGTCTACGGTTAGTATTAATATTGGCTAATTTGCAGGTCATATCTGGAAATGAAGGCAAACAATGGTGATACAAAGCCACGTTGTAAGTTTAGATGCCACATGATAGGCAGAAGTAAAAGGCCTTTGAACTCATCAGTTCCAGATGTTTACCTATCACAGGTGCATGAATTTCTGAAGAAGCCACCTCTGATTACCAAGTCTTAGAGCTATTTAATTGCTAACCTATAACACAAGAATCGCAATGCAAAATAGAGATAAAAGTTACATAAATGTAAAAAAAAATAGCGTGCCCATTTTGAGGATTGAAAAAGTGGAATAACTAAAGTGAAGATACCTTGCAGTAGGCATTTCTACTCCCAAATAGAGACTCTCAGTGAAACTGCTAAATATACCTCAATAAAATGTCAGATTTTTTGCCTTTGTCTATATCAACCATGCCATGTTGCACATGTGCAGCAAAATATTGAGCTTGCAACAGTTGCTGGGGGACTATACCGCTATAATACATTTGAAGGGGAAGATGGGAAGTGAGGTGGGAAGGGAAACTGAGAATCTCTGTGCCAAAAAAACTGTATCATAGAAAATAATAAAAGTATTTTTTAATTAAATTTCAAGCTTGTTCTAATTGAGCCCAAAACTACCTCAGGCATGTGCCCAAGGTTGCTAGAGCTACAAAGATGTCTCAGGGAGAGTCTAAAGAAATGACATTAACTGCATTGTAACCTATAATAAAACAATTAATGTGAGTCAGAATGCTTATGATCCACATCAAAGAACTGTAAAACCTAAAACACTCTTAATACCTTATGTTACTCCGTAATGGGGAGGGAATGCAGAGAAATCTTCCATCTCCCTAAAAAGTGAGAGGAAGACGTAAAATATAGCCTATCAGGATCAAATCTGATAACACACAGACAACAGACTCGAGTCGGGACTAGACAATAGTAAAGCTACACAGGCATAAGGGGGGAATCGGGAGCGATCCTGAAAGCCTCTTAACAGGAGGTCATGTGTATGGAGCAGGGGGGAGACCCCAGAGTGGAGCGGGAGGTCAGGAGGAGGCTCGCATCCCAACCCCGAAGACTCCCAGATCCTCACCAAGGAACATCAACACGGACACAAAGGACTACATCCCAACCACTAAGGAGACCACAGGGAATAAGAGTGCCTTTGGAGGCTGAGAACTCTGAGGTCACCACCCCCATCTGGAGCCACGACAGGGGATGGAAGAAGTCCAAACTCTGCAGTGCAGAAAGCAGCAACATGGGAACGACGGCCAGGAGCCCTGAGCAATCTGCAGAAACAGAAGAATAATAAACTTCCTTTGGGAATAGGGATGCGGGCTCTCTCTGGTCCTAGCCTGGCTCTGGCTCTGGGTCCCCACCCTCCCTTGCGGTGACCATTAGGATCGCTCCGGTAACCCCTTAAAACAAACAAATATACAAACAAAAAAAAAATCTTGAATGGACAGACAATAGCATGGAAAGCTAAGAATCAGACAGGAAACGGCCAGCGTGGACCCAAACATACCTCACTAGGTGGGACACAAAGATTAGTTACGCCTTACTGGGGTATTGGAGATTTCTCTGTACACCCATCCTAAAAAAATGTACTGTACCTAAACTGATAACTGTATAGAATCAGGTTGAATACAAACCAAAATTGAAATGTCTATGAAGAAGTCACAGGATGTTGTTAAGAAACCGCATTTTCCTATCAATATACTATTAATCAATACCATGTCAATTAATGCCATAAGGTTGTAAATGGCTGTTGATGTTATGTCAGGGCCCTTAATTGATTGGAATGATGCTTTGCTGGCTTTACCTTCAGACCAGAGATGGTCTCACCAAGAAATCATTGAACCCACTAGGATGATAAGACACTGGACTTTATGCTTGGTAACTACTTCCAATGAAAGAACCTCAACTGAATTGGAACTGTGGTAACACAGCAAGGTGGAGAAATCCACCATGGGGAAAGGGTTCGGGGAGGGGTGGGGGGAATTCCAGTGCCCATAACACTGTGTCACATAATGCAATGCAATTAATAAAATAAATTTAAAAAAAAAGAAATGACATTAACACCAGTTCTTGTTCATAGAATGGTCATATATTACTCTAATGCCTTAGCTGAATTCAGCAAAAACTCCTCAGATTAATCTGTTGTCTCAAGGACATTTACCATGAAGAAGATACAAAGATTCTTCTACATTTCAATATATTCAAAGGCTATTGCATTGATAATTACTGGTGTCTTGGAGGGTTATTTGTGAATTTGTTATTGTTTCTAGGTTTTGATGTGGATTAAGAGCTAAACAGACTGGAATAGTCACTTAGAATTTCATGCTCGTTCAACTGATGTCAGTAGATTGGCATTAATCATAATTAAAAAAAGGAATATTTGATGTATCAAAAAGAACAATCAGTCATGTGGAACAACACACAGCCTCAAGTTTTGGAGATGAGGTCTGAATCTTAATTCAGAGAGACTGATGCTCCTATAATGCACTGAATCAACTTTATGACCTTCAGATAAAGCCTCACCAATGTTCTATGCTTATTCCACAAAGCCACTAGAAAAAGTGCATATTTGCTTCCAGAAGACCCACATCATTCTCCCAGGCTTTATGGAAGAATTTGTTTCAGTTTCTGAAAGGCAGAGTCAGAACAGTGTGACCAAAAACTAGAAGCCATACTTTCCTTGTATGACAGAGTATCTATATAGATCTCATTTTGTGTATTCACAAGGATAGGTAAAGTTTTTACATTGCATATAATATCTACCAATAATCACCCCCAAAATAGAGTTTAACACATAACCCAGATGTAACTAACATACAAACATAGGAGCACACATACACACATGGATACAAGTAAACATTGAACCCTTTTTTTGGCCACTTTACCAGTGAATCTTGATAATAGGCTTAAAAAAACTACAAAGGCAAGTGAGTACAGGATGAATGTTCAACTGTGCAGAGAGCAGCAAAGGCGAACCAGAGAGAATACTCTAGAGCAAAAGAAACATCAAGAGAAGAAAGATCAGTCAAAACAAAAAATAGAAAACTATTCTAAAGAAAGCATCCTTGCTGGGATTATGAGAGTGATTAAAATCTGAAAGAGCAACTAGAAAGTTCAGGCTTGGGTTCACTTGACACCATTAAAGACTGTTTTCTGCAAGAGTATGGATTCTGCCTATTATTGTGGAAGGCCCAGGAAGGTTTTCACACAAAGGATTTCCACTGCTATCACCAAAAGCTTCACTCTGCAAGAGTGGTTAACAAATGTCACATATACAATACATTGGCATACAGCTATTGCAGAGAACACCAATGAAAATCTTCCGCTTACTTGAGGGGACTCTCAAGTTCTAATAACAAACAGAAAAAAATCAAGATGGAAAACCAAACAATAGACTATAACTGCTAAACAATAAAGCAAAATTATCTTAAACAGATTACTACAAAATTACAGTTAAGATTTTTATGAAATGTAGTATTATTTTCTTTTGTTTTAGGGTGGTGTTTCTGTTTGCATTTTTTCTTCATTTCACTAGTTTTTTTATTGTTCCTGAATTATCTTAGTAATGAAAGAACTTGTTTATTTTCTAAGTAATTATGTTCAGTATTGTGCCTCACATTTCAAGCTGAACACTGGAAATCACAAGAGCTGAGAAGTACAGATCTATTGCTACACTACTATTTGAATCATCTGAGCAAGCCACTTGACCTCTTCAATAATCATACTTCATTACTGAACAGTTGAACATATACTACATTAGACACAACCCTAAGTGCTTTGTCCTTGTTATGTTATCTAATATTCCTATCAATTGAGTGAAGAGATTTTATTCCATCCTTGTAGGAGTGTAAAAGCGGACATGCCCTGAGCTGAATAACTTCCCCAAATCATACAGTCAACAAATAGATTAAACTTATGTCTTTGCAAAAACTGACGAAGATGGGAAGAGAGGGATATTGGGGGAAGCATTGGAGTAAGACAGTGCCTTTTTGGAACTGCATCTGTGGAATGCAGAAAATTTTATGAAAAAAAAATAAGAAAAACTGTAGAGCTATGTAAAAAAAAAATTGCATCAAAATCAATTTATTTTTTACCCCATTTCTTTCATGAACATTTTTTAATTAACTTAAGATTTATCTAGTAGGTTCTGACATAATACATACCTTACATAGAAAAATGAATTGTATGTACTCGGCTGAGGAACATGTATCTGAATGGTCTCTATTGTTCTCTATCAGCACATGCTATACTTTCAAATGAAGTGCAAGCCATTAGCTGTAACTGAATTGCTAAGACGTACAGTGGAATTGTTTTTATTCTGAGAAATGAGTTTTTCATCTTTACTCTGATTTTGCATCCAGGTTTTTGGCAGCTGAAATAAACTGACTTATTTTAAACTTATATTGAACTAAATTCTCTCCATTCTTTTTTATGTAAACTATTGTAAAACAGATACTTAGCATCACCTGCTGGTGTATTTTTATTTTTTTAAGTTGTATGCAGGATCTTATATTTCCTCCCTGATAAAACCAGTCATTAGTTTCTGTGGATCATTCTATGTTATTCAATGTGTTGTGAAACCCAGTTATACCATCTAATTCAGTATTCATTTCTATCTGAATGAAAATTTACCAATATGATTTCCATGTTATCATCTCCAGCATGGTTTTCAATGACTTATTATTTATATAGAGAGAACATTTTCATGTATTTTACATATACCATTTTAAGAACATATTTTAAAGGGAACAGCTTAGAGCATAAGGCACACCACAACATGCCTAAACTGGAGTCCTAGATGGTCCTAACGGAGAAAGCAGTCTTGCTTGAATAGAAGGACACATCACTATCCCTCTATGCATCTTGGATTTTCTAATTAAAAAAAAAAAAGATTATTGCCAATGAACTACACATCCTGAATTACAAGGACAAGTAGTAGTTAAACAACATTCTAGGGAGAGTTGAGCAATTACCTGTGAATCTGCCCATCTGCACATTCATTTATTTTGTAAGTTATGAGGAAAAAATGTTCATTTAATGAGCTTCTAAAATTAGGATTTAAGATAAAACACTTTAATAATCTGGAAATAATTAACATATATATGTCAAATTTGGTATTACTTAGTAATCTTTTATTGTTTCACTATTTTTTTTCTAATAACTCATAAAGAATAGGAATTCTTTTTGAGGAATATCCATTACATTACAATAAAAGTCTTAGGAGTTACATTTTTCATACCTCTGAAAATTAGAAGCACTTTGATCCATCTATAGTAGATTCTGTCAGCCATTTTTGAAGGCCACATAGGCCAGCTGCATACATGCTTATCTCATATCTGCCAGAAAGCATTTCAACCAAGGTTGGCTCCCAGGCACTTGAAGAATCCAAGATTCTTCACAGCATATCTTAATGAAGGATTAAGTTTGAGGAATAAAGAGAACACGTCATATGTCAAACTTATTAGGCATATTTTGTGATCTCTTAAAAGCACTTCAGAAGCAAGGAGCTCACTTTCCAATAGCAGTAATTCTTTAATTTGTGTACCCTCACTACGCCCCTGTCCTCCAGGCCCATTTATCCACTCCAAGTCTCCCTTTCCTGGGATCCTCTCCCAAAAATCTATGTGCTTTCAGATCCTTATCTCTGAACCTGCTTTGGGGAAATTCAAAACCAAGACACTGCCTATAATCTCCTGATGCTGCTTTATTTGTGTGGTTCCACTGAAACTAAAGAAAATAATCACCCAATCTCACCAAATGCTTCTGCACTACCCATAAAAAATCACTTAGAAATTATCACTTAGAAATTATCACTTAGAAATCACTTAAGATAGAAATTATTGGTATGATACATATTTCAAAACAGCTAGTAGAGGAAATCTTGAGTGTTCTAACCATAAAGAAATAATGAATGCTCAACTATTTTATATGATAAGTACTCTGATTTTATCAAAACACAATATACTTTAGTACTGAAACGCAATACTGGATTACAATAATACATGCAATTATCCAATGTTGATAAAAAGATTATTAAAAAGTTGATCAGTCAAAAAGGAACAAGTAAGGTATAAGTGGGTGCTTGCTTAGCAGAGCTCTCTTATTGCTCAAGGACTTTTATTATTCAGACTTTACTGTTTATACTTTGAGTTACTCTTCTCACTGGAGAAGAGCAAAACAAAATAGAAGCTAAGCAGCACTGCATTTTTTTTCCCTCAAGAACCTCAATCTCTTTTTTTTTTTGCCCTTTATTATTTTTTTAACGTTTTCCATTTTTTAATTATATTTTTGACAATCTTTACATAGTTAATTAGGGTAAAAAGGTTCAAGAGCTACAGGAAAGTGGGTAAGACTATTATTTCCATATTGAAGAACCTCAATCTCACAATGACAGGTGTTAAAAGAAGGACATAATGTTAAAAAGATAACGTGGTGCTCAAACTACACTGTATCCACTTAATCAGTTGAAACGAATTAATCATTTGCAACCTAGTTATCATCTATCAGATACTAAACAATTACGTGTTTTGGAAATGTGAGTTTCATGGCTTTTTTACAAAAAAAAAAAAACTTGTATATTTTCTTTGGAAAGGCAAAGTTTCAGAGAGAAGGAGAGACAGAAAAACATATTCTGTCCATTGTTTTACTCCCCAAGTGATGCAACGGCCCAGAGCTAAGCCAATCCGAAGACAGGAGCCAGAAGCTTCTTCTAGGTCTCCCGTGTTGGTGCAGGGTCTCAAGGTTTTGGGCCATTCTCCAGTAGTTTTCCAGATCACAAACAGGGAGCTGGCTGGAAGAGGAGCAGCTGGGACACAAACTGGCATCCCATATGGGATTTCAGTACATGCAAGGGGAGAATTTGGCCACTAGGCCTTCATGCTGGGGCCCAGGTGTTTTTTGGTTGGTTGGTTGGTTGTTCCCATCTACTCCATGAAATACTACTTAGCCATTAAAATGAATAAAATTCTATGATTTTCAACCAAGTGCTCCCAACTAGAGACACTACAGTCAGTGAAATAAGTCAAGCCCAAAACAAACATCATATGTTCTCTCTGATATAAGGCAATCTTCATGCAAAATATAAGATCAATAATAGCCCTTTAATACTGTTTTTGTTGCAACTCATGGGTTTTCATATTTCTGTTTTTATTTTCATTTCTTCAAAACAGTTTTTTTCTCATATTAAATACTTCAGTGTCTCATGGGTTATACAATGCCAACATTTTCTCCAAGAAGGTTTTTGTTTTCTTTTCAATTTCTTCACCAACATAATTTCATGACATTATAAATTTCTTAAGCTATTCCTGTCATTGATTTTGTTTTATGGTTTTTAATTTAAGGTATGTACAATAACTGTGTAATACTGACTATCATATCAAGATGTGAAGATACAATGCAGTATAAAAGTCTACTTCCAAATTAAACAGACTCCCAATGAAATTGTTAAATACATCTTAACAATAGGATTCTGGACTATCTACCATAGTCCATACCCACAATCTCAGGATACAATTAAATAGCAGAATATGGACTTATGACTGCTTAGGAAGGACCATACTATTGTTAATATAGGAGAAATCAGTGGTGGGGGGTGGGACATTAGGATACTAAATTATTCCATAAGAGCTATAATCCACAGGAAGTTATTCTCATACTGAACAATACTTTGCTCATACTTTAAAGTTTCTGAGTTCATTAATGGCTGACATTTCTCCTCCTATGTTTTTTAACCCAGAAGTTCAGAGTAGCAAAACAATCCCCACAGCTCCCAATATTCTTTGTGATGCCCCATTCCCTAATACTTGTCCTCCATTTAGTTCTCTTTCATTTAGTTTAAAGTTAAATGGCATCTTCTTAATGATCCACAAGAAGGTAATACTTTAGCAAAAGGATTGAGGGGCATCTGCTCAGTCTGCATGAAGTGACTGACCCTAAGAAGATACTTCCAGACTTAAAAAATGATCACCCACTGGGACACAACCCTTAGGAAACAGAACACCAATGGCACCTTTTCTGGGACACAACCCTTAGGAAACAGAACACCAATGGCACCTTTTCTGAAGTAGATAATTAGTAAAACTGAGTGACCAACAGAGTTCCCACAATAGGGTTTGTGTAATCACACTAAAAGTAAGTTCAGGGGAAAGTCATTCCAGAATTGCTTCTCTTAGCAAAATGTCTTTTCAGCTAGAACATGAAAAAGTTTACTACAAATGTTCTGCATGTGATTTTTGTCACCCAGTTACAATGACCTTTCCCAGAAAATGCAGATTGTATGACTCATTCTTTTTAAACAAAAATGTAGCAATCACTTTTAGAAAACCCAGCTATTAAAACACCCAAGTTTAAAAGAAGAAAACCCACTTCCTAGTGTGTTTCATTTCATTAAAGTGAGTCAGATGTGTCACTGCTGTTTAAGTAGACTTGCTTCACAGATTTGTTCTGGAAGAAAGACACGTCAGGAAACAGTTTCCTGAGGATGTCAAGCCCTAGCTATTGGAAAAAGAACTCTTGCAAATGTGCCATTTCCCCTCCTCCAGCTGAGTAAGCCATGGTATTTATGGGATGATAAACTACAGAGACAGAGAGAGGCACTTTGGTTTTGTGCTGTTTTGCTAGCTTTGTGACCTTCAGAAAATCAATTCTTCTTGAGGCCCAATTTTCCCTTTTTCAAAATGGATTTCTTAAGGATCAAAGAGATAATGCATTTATAGAGCTGAGTGGATCGCTGAAACTCAGTGGAGTAACAGATACTACGTGGGGTATCATTGCAATGACAGCAGCTGTACCCAGACACAGTAGTTGTATTTATTCCTGCTTTTGGAAGTTCGTATTTGGGGATCTTTCCTATTGACTTTTACTCCTAACACATTCTTGAACAGTTGAAGTGTTCAGAAAGCACACACCATGGCAAGGCTCAAGAACAATCCCAGATTAGCTCAGTTGGTGAAATGTTTGGGAAATGTCTATACTAATGATCTCAGCAAACCCACATGTAATTAATTATCCATGTAGACGTCTCACTTCCAGGATAGAAGCTAAAGAAAGCTTTGTCCATGCTAGAAGAGTGTCCTTGAGGTGTGAACTTGTCCCTCAAACATTGTGAGCAACGACCTCAACCCCAGCTTATTAGATTCTGTTGTTTATTCAGAGAATTGTTGGAGTAGGAGTTGTTTAAAGTGTACTTTCTTTGAAATGAATATCTTCTTTATTGTTTTAGTTTGATAATCTTTACATTGTTGATTAGGGCACAAAGGGTCAAGGGTTACAGGAAAGTGGGTAAGATTGTTTACACATTCTCTCTTTTTTTTTTTCCATATCTGAAGTAAAGTGCAGGGAGGATAAAGGGAGAAGCCCCACCCAGCATTTTCTTACAATACTAAATGCTGAAGAATAATAACCTGTCCTATTTGATATTAAACAGAAATGTTTGTTATGCAAGTTCACGTCAAGATCCGTGACCCTTCTAATCTAAAATAAATAGATAAATCATTTAGCAGATTGTTTTCCTTTTCAACAAAATACAACACATCGTCCAAAATATTTCTTTAAAAGGGCATTTATTTGTTGGTTCGCCTGCTTTTGCTGTAAGACTAATTAGCCATGACAATTAGCAATAGATGTAGGTTCTGAGAGAAACAGAATTAACTAAATGGAATCATGCCCATGACATTGCCATAAAAATTAAACACAAGGCACAGTAGAGGGAAATCATTGTACTTCAGGCTCTTGGGCACCAAATACATTCTTTTTAACACTTGTCAGGATAACATAATTTGTAAACTGGTAGATATTTTTAACACCTTATTTCAGTATGTTTTTAAAGAAATTTTGCGTAAATGACATTTAACACAGAAGAAAATCAAAATGAATAAATCTTACACATTTCAAGGAAACAGCTCAGTAGTTTAAATTTAAAAAAAAAATAGTATAGAACCTTATCTTTGCACTTTGCATGCCTTGCTACACTAACTTTAAAGCAGACCCACTGACCCATACACTCTCAAATTTTTAAAGGTATATGGAAATAAATTAATTAAATTCATCAGTTTCCCTCTGAGCAAAATTGATACTTAAGAAATTACAGTTAGCATCAATGCATGTAAATTTAATTTTTTTCTAAAGAGGAAAAAATAGCACATGATGTTCTCATAACTACAAAGTCACTCTAACTTTAAAAGGTCATTTCAAAAAGGTTTTTGCAATTCAGAATGAATGTAGAACTAGTGATACACAGTATAAACTGCTTCTTGGTCACGTTACTGAAATGATAGATAATTCTTAGTGAATTTACCAAGAAAATTCTATTCAAGGAGATCCCATTGAACAACACCCAAACTGCTCAACATACAAATTCAGTGCTTCCATATCAGCATTAACTCTTCTGTGAGTGCTCTCATTATCTTAATATTCAGCTTTTGAAAATCATGTCTTAGAAATCATCACATCTTATCTGTTTCAAAAACATAATATGATTTTTGAGAAAATGGAATACAGAGAATTGGCATAAATATAACACCATAAGAATATCACATTCACTATATACATACATGGTTTAATAGTCTTAATCAGACCCTAAAGGCTTCATAGGATATTGGGATTTGCTGCTGGTTGGCTGAGATAACCAGAATCTGAAATGAAGGAAAGTACCAGTCACCAGCCTGGCAACTGATGGACAGGGACTATGTCATTTACTGCACATATGACCTGCTCTGACAGTCACTCAGAGCTTCAGAGTCATCATCATAAAACGGTACAGCTGGACTAAATGATTCCTAATGACATTCTTCACTATCTTTTGAATAGTTCTAAAATTTTTTTGTGACCTAAAATTTTTAAGTGATAGCAGCTAAAATTTTAATAAAAGCTATTTAGGTATTGGGTAAATGAAATACCAATATAAGGACTGTGAACCGTATTTCTTTGCACAACAATGGCCAGGGTCAGTAGGAGCACACAGTGCATTTCCCAGGACAGCAAGCTGAGATTCAGGAATTGAAACACAGGCACTTAATTTGTGATAATATTTTTTTAAAGGTTCAAAATCAGAAACATGAAATTCAAGTTCTATGAAAATTTGGCAAGTCATTTTACTTTTAATATTTTCATTCATATAAAGAGAGCAGATTTATGATTATATGATTAAAATGAACATGATGCATTTTAAACAGAACATGTCACTCTGAGGGTCATTAAGCTGTCCAAGGTCCAAAGTTGTCCTAACACCACATTCATCAATTCAACCCCACTGCAACATCTTTTTCACCTATAACCATGGATGGAGAGAAGATAGAAATTGTGGGAGACTAGGGTTACCGGTGATACAGAGATGTAGGCGGATGCAGACACCCTGCCCTCAAAGTCAGGAAGGAAGACCCCACGTCCAGGAAATCATTTGAATAAAATGAAACAACTTGAGAGGAAAACCACATTCTCATTGATGAAAGAGTGTCGTTTGTGCAGTGAACTTGATGGTCTTCTCTCATAAGACAATATAAACAAGGGAAGAAAACTTCTGGGAGAGAACTGAAAACAGAGAAGAAATGTTAAGGGGCTTAAACGTCCCCCATTTGGAGTAGAAAGAGTGCATGTTCCTTCAGAATCATATGGACACAGCAAAGAGAGATGAGCTTGAACTGCCTGTCAGTACAAGACCCAGGAAAGCTCATGGTCAGGAAGACTCCTTAAGACAAGATGAGTCATGGGTAACAGCAGATTTCTTCTAATGGAAACTGTGTCATCTAGTTAACTGTGGTCTCACATACGCCTTGTATAAGGTTTTATCATCCTGAATACATGCGCATTTTCATATAATCATAGTGTGGACACCTGTCACATGGAGGCCATCAACGTTTAGATAATGTTCAATCCAACTGTAACAGTAAAGAAGCCAGAACAACAGCCAGTTAAGGAGAAGACTATACTACCTATCACTTCCTCCACTTACTAATGCCTATTACATGCAAGAGATACTATAACAGAGGCAGACTAGGATGTAGAGTCTGAGGTGTCACAACTTTTGCTGTGCTACATCATCAGAGCTACAAGAATGCATGGTAAGCATTACAGAAGATGTGACTTAAATTAGTTAGGAGATGGTGGGTTTGAGGCACAATGCGTGCAATGCTGGCATCACATATGGGTGCCAGTTTGGACCCCAGCTACTCCACTTCTGCTAAAGCTCGTTGCAAGAGTACCTGGGAAAACAGCAGAATATGAGGCAAGTATTTGGGCCCCTGCACCCAAGTGGGAAACCTGAAAGAAGATCCTGGCTCCTAGCTCCTGGCTTCAGTTAAGCCCAGCTCCAGCCATTATGACCACTTGAGAATCCTATGAACAAATGCATGGAAGATTCTTCTCTCTCTCTCTCTCTCTCCTCTCTCCTTCTCTGTGCTCTCTCTCCCATTTTTCTCTATAAATAACTACTTTTCAGATAAATAAAATAAAATCTTCCTTCACAAATGGGAGATCAGAATGTTAAGCTGTTTCATATACCTTTAAAGTAAGTGTCTAGGAGATTTAAGATCCTGCTCAGTATGTTACTTAGGACACTACTGAGCAAAAGAACATCAACATAACAACATCAAAGACAACCATTAAAGTAAAATCTTTTAAAAATTTCCCCTTACCAAATTGAAGGTAGTACCAAAACTCAAAATCAAATGTCATTTTTGAACTTTGAACTTTGGACAGTCAAGTAGGATTCAGCAACAAAAGACAAGACTTCCTAGGCCTAGAGAGGCACCCTAGCTAAGTACCATGCATCCATGCCCTACATACTAAATGGCTGCTCAGGAACTTACCGACTCATATCATTTCACTAATTTAACAGTGTCTCTTCTATCAATTAGAGCTTGGCTGTTCTCATTGAAAAACAAGTGAAGCTTTACCTGTTGGTTTTCCTAACCAGTTCTTGAGGCCATGACTTCTTTCCTCCAAGTCCCTCATCCTTGAAAAGATTTTCAACAAAGAGAGAATGGTTCAATGAAGGGATACCTCTGCTGCACAAGCTGACTCAGAGTTGAAGACCTTTTCTGCCTTTATCATCCACATTTTCCTGCCTGTCTCCCTGGGAACACAATATTTGAGAAGAGTAACCTCATAAAAAGGTTAAAACCCCTCTCAGAAGAGGTGATCTAAAAGCCATATTTTCAATTTCCTTTAGCATTATGGAATAAAACATGGGTTTCTGGAAAATGATTGTGAGGGAAAAAAGAACCTCTCGTACTCCTCCTTTATTAGCAGCAACTATTTATTAGCATGAACAAGTCTCCAAGCCAGGCTCTCCGAGGTGTGGCCTTCCCAGGTGCAGAGATCATAAAGGCAGCTGAGTTCAGCCAAACACTATTGACTATTAAAGGCTCATTTCTCATGTGGGTACCATGAACATTTTCTCTTTTTCTAAGTTTTATTTATTTGAACAGATGTTACAAAGGGAGAGGGAGACAAAGAGTGAAAGAAATCTTCCATCTATTGGTTAACTCTCCAAATGTCACAATAGCTGGGGTAGGGCATGCTGAAACCAGAAGTCAGAAGCTTCATTCAACTAACTTATGAAACGGTGAGGGGTCCAATCGCTAGGCCATCTTCAGCTGCTCTCTCAGGCACATAAGCAAGACTGGATTGCAAGTAGAGTCACCCTGAACTTGAACCAGCACACATACGTGATGTCATATATGACATACTATCACACGTGGTAGTTATACTCACTGCTCCACAATGCCAGCCTTAGGAAATTCCTCTTGTCTTCGCTGTTCCTTTAACTCTGTAAACCTCATGGTAAAGTATTTTCAAGACAGATGACAAGTTAGCAGTTGGTCAGCTATTAAAGATGTCTTTTTTCTTTTTTTACAGATATTACAGATGTCTCAGCTGTTGACTTTATCAGGAACATGGATAGCCCTAATTTGTTCTGCTCCAGGGAATGCAGTACTGTTTATGTTTTTCTGCCCTTTGGCTCACTTACATTCAATTTAGTGATTCATTTGTGCCAGTGTTTTGGCCACAGCCACCCATAATTCCCATTATGGAAGAAAGGTCAATGACAATAACTCTCCTGAAACACAGAACTCCACATTTAAAAGAAAAATAATATTTTCTCTATGTTATCTTTTCAATACCATAACATTACCCAGGGAGCCACCAATTATACTCACATGTAGTCCTGAGTCCTCAAGCTTCAGGACAATATTTTAAGCTTAATTATGTCTTAACACACACAAAACTGACGGTCAGTATGACTGTCAGTATCCTGCATCAAGTGCAAAGTTTTATAGCAAATATCAAATTGTATTAGCCACAAGAAAGCTGGAAAGTAGATGAGAAAGAATAAACAAGGAGAGACAAACAAGTCCTAAAGTATTTGAATAGGATTTCCACCCACAACCTTAAGCAACACACTTAATTTCAATATTAGCACTTTTATTTGTCAGTCTAAAACTCTGTGGAGTTTTTTTTTTTAATGTGTATGTGTTTTTGTGAAAAGCAGAGTAGCAAAGAGAGATAAAAAGAGGCCTTTCATACCCTGATTTATTCCCCAAGTGCCCAAGAGTAAAAGTTAGGTCAGACCAAAGTCAAAAGCCAGGGACTCCAAGCTGGTCTGCCATATAGGTGGCAGGAGCCTAAGCGCATTGGCCATCATATGCGGCTCAGTTTCTTTATCAAGTATCTCTATGTGGAGTACAGTCTAGAATTGAATCAGAAACACTTACAGAAAATTCTGGCATTCCAAGCATCAGGTTAACCTGAGGTGCCAAAATGCCTACTTTGAACCTAAAGCAGCTCTTAGAGCCAGGAGGGAAAGCTAAAGGTATAGTGGTACACAACCCAGGTCTTAAATATTTATGCTAGGAATAGCCTTCTTGTTTTCATGTTTTTCTGTCTTTCTATCATGTCACCAAATGAAATGCAGATATTCCCAAGATTCTTCAGGAAAGACACTAATATTCTTTAGAAAATTTTTGGTATATGTTTGATGTGTGAAAAGTTACAATTTCTCAAAAATAGGCTGTTTTAATGTCATGGGAAAAGCATGGTATTTTTTAAAAGGTGTAGCTCTCGAATCCAACAGTGAAACTTTAGTTTATAATTTCTGTAAGCCTTGTAACTTCATTTGTAAGATATGGGAATTGGGTCTGACTTTCATAGAACGTTGCATTAACTATAAGTAATATAAGAATGCGCAGATGATAATCATTTCATACATGCTTTGGACATTAGTTTGTAGCTTTGTTAGTAGACATGAAACCAAGAAGCATTTTTGAACAATATTTTAACTAGGCCCTACTGAATCTTGTTCAGTTCCATTATATAAGCGCTTTCATTGGGTCTTAAGAGGTGGTTAAGTGCAACATTATCAAATTTCCCCTGTTCTTGTTAATTTCCAATTACTCATCCTTTCAGTTTTTGGCTAGAAACTGATTTCAATTTTGCCTCTAAAATCATCTCAGGAAGAAAAATTGGTTTGCACATACTTCAAAGCATAATCAAGATTCTGAGAATCTACTAAGCTGGCAGGCACAAGAGAGAACAAGATTAGGGGAGTGGAGAGGGCATCTGATGAATAGGACATTGTTTCTCTGTCCCATTACATTCTTGAGGAAGCAGCAACATTTGACATTGCTTTTCAGCTTAAAATTTGTAATGGTTTATATATGTCATCGAAGTGGGAAGCTATTTCCACACTTCTTTATTTCTTTGCTGAAACTGCTTACATTTTTAACCAACTATGTGATAGTCACATAAAGGCAAACAGCAGTCAAGAAGGCAAAATAATAGGAAGAGGAGCAAGGTCATTGATGTAGTGAGAAGAGGAATAGAATGCAATTTTCAAGCATTATGAGGGCACTCGCCTACATTCTTTTCCAGATATAACAGTATAAGCCAGTCATTCATGTGTCAGACTGATATAAGCCTGGTTAAAAGGAAAGTCTCGGGCCCGGCGCGGGGCGCAAGTGGTTAAGTCCTCGCCTTGCACGCCCGGGATCCCATATGGGCTCCGGTTCTAATCCCAGCAGCCCCGCTTCCCTTCCAGCTCCCTGCCTGTGGCCTGGGAAAGCAGTCGAGGACAGCCCAGGGCTTTGGGACCCTGCACCCACGTGGGAGACCCGGAAGAGGCTCCTGGCTTCGGATCGGCCCGTTGCGCTCACTTGGGGAGTGAATCATCGGATGGAAGATCTTCCTCTCTGTCTCTCCTCTCTGTATATCCGCCTTTCCAATGAAAAAATAATAATAAAAATAAATCTTTAAAAAAAAAAAGGAAAGTCTCCCAGGGTTGAACATTATCTCCCTTTTTAAAATTAAGATGTATTTATTTTTTATTTCAAAGGCAGATTTACAGGGAGAAGGGGAGACAGAAATATCTTCCATCTGCTCGTTCACTCCCCAAATAACCTCAATGGCCAGGGCTTTACCAATTGAAAGCCAGGTGCCTGAAGCTTCCTCTAGGTCTCCAACGTGGGTACAGGATCCCAAGGACTTGAGTCATCTTTCTCTGCTTTCCCAGGTCATAAGCTGGAAGCTGGATGGGAACTGAAGCAGCCAAGACATGAACTGGTGCTCATATGGCATACTGCACTTGCGGATAGAAGATTAATTAAGCCATTGCACCAGCCACATCATCTGGTTTTAAGTCAGTTGGACTTCAGTGGAACCCTCAAGTCCAACCACAAATTCCATGCAGAAATTTCTTCTATTGCACACCCAAACCATCCCCAAAAGGGATTTGTGTTAAATTCCTTCCAAGCAACCCATTGTATCCTGGTACAGCAGTGAGCTCAGGTCAAGCTCTGCAAAAATAATCACTCAAAATCATTTCAATTTCACTATACAGGTCTAAACAAGAGGCTGCCTGAAGGTATACGTAGAAACCCAACTTCTGGAGCTGCAGTATATCCAGTTTCAGGTGCTTGTTGGTAAGGCTTGAATGTGGATCTAATTGTACCACAAGCAGATGCCGAGTCCTCCAGAGATGCATATTCTCTAAGATAAACATGCTTAGAAAAGGACAGCAAGGATTTCTACTGGATCGATCTAAATAAGCATCCAGGTGGTGATTCAGCCTGTGTTTATACCAAGGTTTCAAAAGGAAAAAAAAAATTCCCCCACTACTTTGCTTATGCATTGCAGCTAGTTAAGGAGTGGACCCACAAGTGTAAGCCTAATCCCCCTACTCCCATTGTTGCTTTGCCTTTCAAATGAATGAATATATTTTATTAAGAAAAAACTATTATTCAGTACCAGACAATATGTCTATACTCACTTTTATTCAACATGGTTCTAGACGCTTTAGCCAGAATCATTAGACAAGAAAAAATTAAGGTGGTGCAAATTAGAAAGGAGGAAGTCAATCAGTGCTGCAAAAAACACAATGCTGCAGGAATGTCTTTAAAACAGTGTGTTCATGCTTTATGGCTGTGTGCCCTGTGGTGGATTGCTGGATTGTATGGCAGTTCCATTTCTAGTTTTTAAGATAATCTCAATATCATTTTCAACAGCGAATGACTAATTTAAATTCTCACCAACAACGTTTGAGTTCTCCTTTATTCATGTGCTTGATAGCATATATTACTTTCTGATTTTTGATAATAGCCACTACGAGAGGTATCAGGTGACATTTCATTGTGGTTTTGATTTGCACTTGCTGATATTTAGTGATACTGGGCATCATTTGTACATTTGTCCTTTTGAGAACTATTTGGGCTCTTTCCCATTTCTTGTTTGTTGTTGTGTTGCTTGTATAGTCTGTATATTAATGCTTTGTGGGAAGTAACTTACAAATATTTTCTCCCATCCGGCAGACATGGCTGCATTCTATTGATTGTTTCCTTTGAAACAAGCAGAAGTTTTTGAGTTTGATTTACTCCTATTTGCCTAGTGTTGCATTCATTGACTGTGCATTTGGAATCTTATTCAAAACGTTATCACCCACACCAAGGTAATAAAGTAACTCTACATTTTCTTTTAGTAATTTCACAATTTTTCATCAATATTTAGGCCTTTATCTTGTTAATTTTTTTCATTTAGTAAGATAGAGATTTAATCACTTTTGCTGCTCATTTACATCTGATTTTTCTGCAATTACTTATTGAAAACAAATTTTAAGTTATTCCCAAGTAATTCTAATGAGTCCTCAGGACTGAGAATCATTGAGTTAAACCAATAATGTCTCCTAGAATGCCATATGATGACCCTGCTTTCTTCTTTGTAATAAAAGATCAGTGATTCTCCTAAATAAAAGGAAGTAGAAATCTCCACTTTGAGATTTTCTGGAAGCTCTACAACCACTGATGCCTGGGCTCCAGAGTGGAGCACCACCAAGGTAAGAAATCTAAGAAGGAAAGAATGATATCATTATAAGTTTAATCCTTTATGTAGTCTGGTTTATTTTTCAAATTAATCATCTCTAAACTATTAAGTTGAACCCTATGAAAGTAGTTAATACCAGTAAAATTATAATACAGCAATCTAATAATTAAAAACTAACCATTTATTGAAGTACTAACTTATTGCAAGCATTCTACTCTAAACTTTTTCATTTCTAAAGTGAAGGAATAGTTTAGGTGTCAACCAGACATATCATGAATCCCTCAAGGATTTCCCTTATGTTTGGTGGGTACTAATGTATCTGACCTGGTAACTCAAAGGTCAATGAAATTTAGTTCTTGTGTTCAGTGGGTCCCAGAATCATGAAATGACAGCAAATAACAGGATGGGATAAATTCTAGAATAATTATGAACAAAAATCTGATACATTATAATGGAATAATTCTTCTGGAAATGCTGGTAGAAAATCTCAGGGTAGGTTTTGCAGAATAGGAGCATTTGAGTGAAGATGGTCCAAGCCTCCATGTAGCAGGTGCTTATTAAATACTTGAACAAATGAAATAAACCAACTATAGGAATGTAAGGACTTTAACCTGACTTTAACTCAAAGACAATACAACTAATTATTTCAATTAGGAATGCTAATTTTGTGCTATCTGAATCTTTCTGTATTGCCTTTATTTTTAAAAGACTGAATGAATCATCTTTGGTCATGCGAAACAATTATGTTCACATCTTGAGTTTTCGCAACAAACAAAAACTGACTCAGACCAAACTATAATGGAAATTTTTCCTGATTACTTTATCTGGAATTCAGTGTTTTATTGGAAGATTCAACCATGGCAAGTAGAATCATGTCAGAACAGAGAAATCCCACTGAAAGTGTATGGTCTACAAAAGGGAAGGGCTTTTTACATTATATACTCTGACAACTTCATAATATTTCAGAAAAGGGCTTACTCAAACTGTGGGCTATAAGAAGAAAAGGATGTACTGTCTGTCAAGTGGATATCCTTTATAATTATTTAAGATTATAAGATTTGGAGGACAAAACCATTCAATGTGCAAACTGTAAAATGAATTCAAGTTACTATAGAAAAATTTAAAAAGTCATGAGAACAGATAAAGGTAAGAAAAAACAACCCTAATGAGTATTTGGTGTTTTATCCTTAAGAAAAATGTGCGTGCCAGAGGGATGGCATGACAAGCTAGGACTCTGGTGTGGTACCAGCATCCTATATGGGCACCAGTTGCAGGTCCTGGCTGCTCAACTTACTTTCTTCCTTCCGGCTTCCTTCTTGTGACCTAGAAAGACAACACAGGTTGGCCAAAGTACTTAGGCCCCTGAACCCATGAGGGAGACCTAAGAAGGTCCTGGCACCAGGATTCTGATTGCCTCAGCTTTGGCCATTGTGCCCATTTGGGGAACTAACCAGAAAATAGAGGATCTCTTTCTTTGTATTTCTCCTTATCTATAGCTCTGTCTTTCTGGTAAAAATAAAATCAGTCCTTAAGAAAGAAAGTAATAATACTAAAAAAGAATAAGAAAAGGTGATATTGTTTAACAATTTATATTCATATGGAATAGTTACCACATGTAAGTAATTAAAACTATATCAAAATTACATCAGTAAGATCTGTAAAAAACAGTTTTTTTCCCAAAGCTTTGCATTCTTTTGTGTGAAACAAAATCTCATGAGACTACCTATGTGATATCTTTAATGTAGAAACCCAAAATCTCATGACACTACTCATAAGACATCATCAATGCAAAAAAAAAAAAAAAAAGACTACTCATATGGTATCACCAGAGTGAAAACAAAGAATTATGTAGAACTTCCTGAAAACAATGTTCACTCAATATAAATAGGGCACGTGTCAGACATTCCATTTCTGGAGGTCAGCGCAATGGCAGGTTTGCAAAGAGAAGGAGAGACAGAAAGATCCTCCAGCTGCTGAATCATTCCCCAAATGACAACAAGGGCCACAGCTTAGCCAATCCGAAGCCAGGAGCCAGAAGTTTCTTCTGGATGCAGGGTCCCAAGGATGGACCATCCTCTACTGCCTTCTCTGGCAACAAGCAGGGAGTTGGGTTGGAAGCACAGCAGCCCAGGACAAGAACTTTCACACAAATGGGATTCTTTCCCTATGTAACTGCTTTTCTCTCTCTAAGTTTTCCTAGTCCTCAGTTCACTCCGAGTCCGCCACAAAAACATGCACTCATATTCCACCTCATTTTCCACCCCACTCTTACTTTCCACCCAACCCTATTCATTTAGTGGACTCAGGGAACAAAACTTTGCTTTGAAGCCTTGACTACTGCCACAGTAAAAGAGAATTCCCCTAAGCTCCAAAGAGGTACCTGGGATGAGTCATTCCATCACTCGTTCAAGGTAAGGGAGCTGATGGTTGTCTAAGCTTCTATAAGTGCACACTCACAAATATTAGGGTGACAAAAGAAAGGACCAATGCCAGGCAAAAAAGGGAAAAAAAGATATTACGTAATACTGATGAGTCTTTAATTTCAAATAATATTGATATTAAAAATTTAAACAAGTTAGAATCCCATAGATATCCTAACTTTTCTTAACATTTTCTGAAGTTGTATTGCTTTTGAAAAGAGCTATCTTATTATTGCATCTCATTTTTTGTTCTTTGATTTCCCAGACTCTTTCCATGTAAAATAGTGCACAGAACTCTAAAAATCCCACTCCTTTGTTCAATATTATGTGTTATGTGATATTATTTATGCTGATTGTTAAATAAGTACAAACCTAATTATACTATATGTAGAACATATCATTAATGCTCAAATTGTCAAGTGAACCTGTTTTAATAGATGAAACATACATATTTTTATTTTCCTGTGTGGTCCCGGATGCCCAGGCACTCTGTGATCCTCATAGCCTTGCTCGCAAGAAGCTTGTTTGTTGATGTCCTACTTCTTGCGGTTTTAGCACATGTGATTTATCAAAAACTGTAACAAATCATTTTAAGCCAGCCAAATGTTCACTATCAGTGTTTTACCAAAAGACTTTTACAGTTATGATCATTGCTGATGCAATTTCCTTGGTTCATATGTTCAAGAGTTTCTCTTGGGATTGTGCCTAGAAGTGCTGGGGCATGAGGTTAGCAAAACTCTTCAGATTTACAAAGTGATAACAAATGACTTCCCAAAAGAGCTTTGCTAATATATTCTAAAAATTACTTAAGAGAAATATGTTAAAATATTCCACTATGGTAATGGATTGGGCAATTTCTCTTCATGGCTTTATCTTCTTTGTGCATGTGGCTTTGTTTTACAGTTTATAGAAGTATTGAGCCATTACAACTTTTCAGTGCCTTGAAACTATTGTTAAGCACAAATCTTCTTTTTCTATAGTACTGTACTATGTAAACTTATGTTTGAAAATTTAATTGGTCTGATTTTAATATAGCTTCTGTATCATTCTTGTACTTTCCATAAGCTTTATATCTGTAGAATCCAATCTTATAAAACATAGTCTTTTTAGTTCTTTCTTCCCATTAATAATGGAGGAAATATGTTGGAATATCCCACTAGAATATTGGTAAGCTTGTTAATTCACAGATATTTTGAGGTAATTTTATTAGTTGAATGCATATTTAGAACTGTTACATTTTTATGATGCAACCAAACATTTCTTACTGTACAAGAAGAACCTGTATATGCATTCAGCTTTTGCTTTCAAATCCTTTCCTCCTAGCATTAATGCAGCCATTCATGACAAATCTTCCTCCCCCTTCCATTATTAACCTTTCCATGTCCATAAGCTTTAAAATAAGCTCCCATAAATAATATACACCTGTATCATTTTCAGTCTGTAGATGCTACTATTCATGTGTTGAATTAGTCCACTTATTTTAATTGTGCCATGTGAACTTTCTGCTGCTTTCATTTTCCATGTTTCATTATTGAGGTTTTTCTGTCTCTTTGTTTTTTTCCCTTCAAAGACTATGAAAGCTCCTGTCCACTGATTCATTTCCCAAATTTTCACAATAGCCAGGGCTAGAGCTAACTGGGACTCAGGAACTTAATCTACATTTGACCTGATACTTGAGCCATCATCTGGTGCTTCCCAGGATCTGAATTAGAAGGAAGCTGGAATAACATGACCCAACAGGAAATGGAACTCAGGCCGTTCAGTAAGGGACACAAAATCTTAACTACTAATCCACACATACTCCATTCTTTCCACATTTAATGCACTTTTTCCAATGTGTTGATTCTGAATTCATATACTCTATTTTCATTCTTCTAAAATTAACCTTAACATTTTACCAAGCCTGCTAAAGTTAACAATCTTTAACATCAAACTATCTTTACTCAATAAAAGATCTTTAAAACTAACAGCATGTACTTTCTCAACTTACATATTTTTGTTATACAAATTTTCAAATGTGTCCTTATAACTTGAAAATGTAATACTACTCTCAGTACATTATTTAGACAATTTTTTTATTGTTAAAGAATTTTTCCTATAGTTAGTTAGTTTTTCCCATGAAAACATCCTTTATATTTTGGAAATTACATAAGAGCAGGTGTCTTGGTAGTAGGCTCCTTATGTCATTTTTAATTTGTCATTGTACCTTTTTAGACTATGTATTACATCATTCACATCATTTTTAGACATAAAATATTTGTATCACTGTTAATCATTTTAGCAATATATTCATCTGTAGTTTCTCATATTCAATGCTTGCTAAAAGAGAAATGGAAGTCATAAAAGTCTTTAAATATTTACAAAATAGAACCTAAGAAGGGAAAGGGAAATGGGGAACAAAACTTTTCACAGTAATAAATGCCATACATAAAGAAGATCATCCATCATTAGTAGGGTTTGTTTTTTCAATTAAAAATATCTATGCTGTTCTGCAATCAGGTATCTTGCTTCTCAGCTGACTACTAGCACATAATCCTGAGTTACATGGGAAAATCATGCCCATTGCCTTGAAACAAAATCTGGGTAGCCATTGTCCTGGGAATACTGAAACATGGCTGTCACTTCTTCTGCAACCTGTGCCTATCAAATGAGCTGACCAGTACAGTTGGCCATGGCTGACAGGTTGCTCCCCAAGTAAGGAAAGGCTGATTCATACCTTAACTTTGGCTACAGCAAAGAAGCAATCACAGAAGATGAAAAAAATAAAATCAGAGCACCATTTCTCACACCAATGTAATAAAAGCCAGACAAGCTTCATCATCACTTGCCAAAACATTCACTCAATCTCACAGAATCCTAGGATTGCGTATTACCTGCCAAAAAAAACCACACTTTACAATGGAGTGATTTTAAATTCAAAGCCTTCAGTAAGTGTGAGAACTTGGTATTACAATACTAGGACTTGATGACATCAGTTGTCTAAGTGTGATAAAACAACAACAAAAAAAAATCAGTGATACCTACATAATATTTCTCCAAAAATGCACAGCCTGATTCTTATGGTAAACACTAAAACTTCAGAATATAGAATATCTTACAAGATGATTTGCTTCTGCAAGATATTCTTAAGATATATTTAGCAGTTTCAAAGGGAGGCTATCATTTATTCGGGTATAGAGGTGCATACTGTACTGTATCTTAACTTCTCAGTATGCTAATCTCCTTTATACAAATGGATATGTATATATAGTTGTTTATATATCTATCGATCTTGAGTTTCTTCCTTCTCTGGTGATCTGCTTTCCAAATACGTTGATACAACTTTAAAAAAAGAAAATGAAACTGTAGATAAGAGGGTCTACTGCATAAATGTCCAACTTTTAGCATTAAAAATGTGGAAGAAATAATGCGCAATGTATATAAGAGGTTTGGATTGGGTATATTTCAAAGTGAAGCTGATTAACTGAAAATTTTGTACCTCATTGTAGAGAGATTGGACTTGGACTAAGTATATGATTGTCTCGGGTAATCTAACCATCACTCAGCGGCTAACATCTCCATGTCCTCTCCTGTTTAGAAACCACAGATCATTAATTTTCTTCAAGGACACGTACTATGTCATAATTGTGTGCAAATTCAAAAGAGTAATGCAGCAAAGTGACGTATAATTGATGGTCTGTGCATTCAGGCTTCAAAATAATGATCAGCATTCTGAAAGAGTAGGCCCCCAGTAGTTGCATCATGTTAGTATTTAACGTTGCTGGAAGTACTTGAAAACAAAGGTTGATTGTAATAACAATGGATTAGGGAAATAGAATCTTTCCAAAGCCCAAAATCAAGTTCTTGCCATTCTAGACTGCTGAAACATTTTTATGCAAAAGACCCTCTTAGTTAAGAATACTTTTTTACATGTATCTATTTTTTTTCCTCTTAGTAGAGCTTGAGTAATTCACCAAGATGATGAACGGAAAATGGAGGAGCACCTGTTACTTCTCCAGTTCTTTTAGGAATCATGGACTGTTCCTTTGGCCACATACATGCACATTTATAAGAAAGGTAACATTGTAGACATCAAAGGAATGGATGCAGTTCAAAAAGGAATGCCCCATAAATGTTACCATGCCAAATCTGGAAGAGTCTACAAGGTTACAAGCATGTTGTTGGCATTGCTGTAAACAAATAAGCACAAGATTCTTGCCAATAAATGTGTCTATTGAGCACATTAAATACTCTCAAAGAGCTCACACAGCTTATTGAAATGAGTGAAGGAAAATTATCAGAAAAAGAAAGAAGCCAAAGAAAATGGTACCTGGGTTCAGCTGAAGCACCAGCCCACTCCAACAAGAAAAGCCCATTAGGTCAGAACCAACGGGAAGATACCTGAACTGCTGGAGCCCATTCCCTATAAATTCATGGCATAACAAGTGAAAGAAAAATGAAAGACCTCTGGACTCTAAAGAAAAAAATAAAGACCTTGCGAATTTTAAGGTTGATTGCAAGATAAAATTTTAGCCTGAATTTTAGCAAGATGTTTCACAGTATAAAAGTTAGCAGGGCAAAGGCATATTTTAAAGGCATAATATTATGAAAAAGTGAAGTGGCTACCAGGGAAATTATGAAGCAATTTAAATGAATGCCGATTTCTAGTTTTGAAAATTCTTTCTTTCTCATCTGGATTAAATATGAACATAAAATGGGCCATTCCCATAACTACACAAAATAGCTGTTGTAATTAAAACAGCTAATGCTTTAAACAAGCTACGTACTGGAATCATCATTAGGTTACACAGCTTGAAAATATGTAAACTTAAATACCTTGCTAGATATCAACTAAATCATATAATAAAGAAAATATAATCCTTTGATTGAATGATGTGTGCTGCATCTTAAATAACCTATGAAGATGTTTACTTATGGCACACAAGATCTTTGCATTTAGCAAATGCCTAATTTACCCAAGGAACTTTCAATTTTGTTTTTAAATTTTTCCAGTGTTGAAAATTTGTCTCTCTGTCCTTTAACAAGCAATTTGAAAAGCTTTCCTTAACAAGTAACATTTAGAGTAAAAAATTAAGTTTCATATTTGAGGTGCATGTATTTGACTATTGTCTTTAATTCTGAATCTTCTAAAACAATTTTCTTCTGTGCAGTATTAATGCTAAAGTTTCTAGGAGTAAAAAGCCAAATTTATGAACTATAAACTTAGGCATATGGATATACACAGAAAATTTATTGCTCTCAATTACAGTGCTGACCAAACAGTAATTACAATAAAATTTATTTGAAATTTATGTCCCAGATGTTTCAATTTGCATATTTAATACGCATTGTGAAAAAAATGAATAGAGTATGAAGAATAAGCAACTACAAAAAATGCTTATATGAAAGTTTTCAAATATTATTTTATTTGGAAATAGAATATGTTTTGTTTCTTCAGTATTAAATATTGCAGTCTAAGAGCTTAAAAATCAAAAATTATTGATGCCTTTCTCTTAGGTTTGTTTCTATCTGTGTCATCTCCCTCCCTTCCCACAACTTCAAATAAGGTAACTACCATTATCATGACTGAGTGCCATTCCAAAAATTTATATACATTTAAAAAGATAAATACAAAATTGTTCTTATCTTATTCCCTTCAGCTTTATACAAACTTAAATTTTTGTATGAAGATCTTTTATTTGTATTTCAAAGGCAAAAGACGACACCAGAGAGAGAGAGGATTTTTCATCTGCTGATTCATTTCCCAAATGGACACAACAGAGTTGAGCTGCTCCAAAGCAAGGAGCCAAGAACCAAGCACCTCTTCCTGGTCTCTAATAAGGGAATAGGGGCCCAAGAACTGCATTCCTTTCCCAGGCCATAATCAGAGATCTGAATCAAAACGGGAGCAGCTGGGAAACAAACTATTGCCTATTTGGGATGCCAGTGCCACATGTAGAGGATCAGCCTGCTATACCATCACACCAGCTCCAAAACTTTTTTTTAACTATTTAATGTGCTTTGGAATATACATTGAGTATCATACACTTGTCACCCTTAAAGAAACTGTTAAGAAAGTCACACAAACATTCTACATCTAAATTTTAGCATCATTTTCTAGAAGCTGTCACTAACTCACCATTAAATAGCCCATATTTCTCCAAATCAACAATACCGTAAAGAAATGAATCCTGACCAAGCACCAACATCAAATAAATTATAATTTATTTCCAATATATACTACTAAGATAGAAAAATATCTTTTAAATTAATGCCAGTCAATATAGTTTGTGATTGTAAATTTTCAAGTTATAATTTTCAGTGTATACAAGGTGCTTTACCCTTTTTCAATAAATTTTATCTTCCTAATATATGTTCAAACACAGTTTATAGTATATTTCTTTTCTTTTGGAATTTTTAAAAATGTTCTTGCTTGGCAATATTTCAAACTCTTGTCAAAATCTCATATTTTTGTTCTCTTGGTAAATGCTCCTATTTTAAATGCGGCACAAAATATGTTTTAGGATGGTGTGGATGTCCACCACAAGAATCTTAACAGAATCTCACTGTTAAACATGCTCCTATTTTCCATGCAGCTGCTCCTTCCCAGTAGCTCTCAGATCGTCAGATCCCATTTCCTGAAATGTTCACCCCTTCACACTGCTGTTGGCCATCTGCAGCTCTTTCCCCAGGACCACTCCCTTTCCTGAAAGATAAGAATGTCCAAACAGGCCAGCCCCTTCCAGCACACCCAATCTTCAATCCCCTTCACCCAGGAAAGCTCATGATTTGGAAACAGTGAGTAATGACTGGAAAACCCACAGCACATAGATGAGCCCAAAAGAAGGATGTCAGTTTGTATTCCTTCCAGGAATATATGTGGCCACCAATTATAGCATACACCAGTCATTTCATTGTTAAAGTAAAGTGCAGCTGGCTATGATGGTGGCAGCACACTTAAATTACTAGTACTTCATTGTCACTAGGAGGCTGGTAGGAGGTAGTCTCTCTCCACAGTGCCTGTTCGACAGATTAGTATTGGGCATTATTTTTGGAAGCTGTTTTGATTCTGATTCCCTGTGTTCTCATTCTCCCTATATCATTCTGTAAAACTAGTGTTTTTGTAAGCTACCCAAAGGGGGTTTCTTGGTGTACAAATGCAACTTCCAATAAATCTTAACTCACTGGATTGCAGCAAAGCTCAATTGATATGCTTTTTACTAACATAGGTTAGTATAATAATATCAACTATCAATTAACATAGGGTAGTATCATAATAAACTCTTAACCTTGCATTCATGAGAGGAAAATATTTCATTGTATCAACCACAGTGAACTCCGTAACCATCTCTTACAATTAAATGACCTTGCTGAACATCACTTTATAAAATGTGTGTCCATTTGGAAATAGCATACAGAAGCTAAATGTATCTTACATGATCGATTCTACCATGAAGACACTTAAAGATAATTAAAGGTCTTCACTAAAGAAAATTTCCAAAGTTCATTATGGATTTATTAGTACTCAACAATTGTTATATAATATATGTCTCTGAGTGTCTAAAATCACAAGATTGTGAGAATTTTCAACACAGGCATTGTGTGTTACTCATTATTATATTATATTAGCACTAAATGATTCAAATAAACTAAATTATAATTAGAAGGGCAGCAACCTGGCCATTGTTTCACATCCACATACTTTTGGCGAACTATTTTATTACCCTTATGCTAATATCTAAGCTTTACATGTTTTGAAATTTGGAAATCACAATATATTTTACAATTTACATGTACTTTCAGTAAGTGATGCTTTTTTCCTTCAATAACCAGGTGATTTAACAACCAATATCTACAAGGAAAATAAAACCTGGCAACAAACTCTCTTCCCATTGCTTGGACCTGAAGAAAAGCCTCCCCTTTGCATTTCATTGGTGAGCTCAGGTAGATTCCAGGGGCTTGGGAAGCTACAAGCAGTTTGAGTTTGAACATCTGTAAAAGTGACACCATCATGGGGTCAATACCATGGCATAATAGGCTAGGCCCCTGTGCCAGAAGCACTGCATCCCACATGGGTGTTAGTTCCATGTCCTGGCTACTCTACTTCCCATCCAGCTCGCTGCTTTTGCCCTGAGAAAACAGCAGAAGATGACTCAAGCTCTAGAGCCCATGCACCCATGTGGAAGACCCAGAGGAAGCTCCTGGCTCCTGGATTCATATTGACACATTGCAGCCATTTAGTGAGTGAAACAGTGGATGGAAGATGTCTTTCCCTTTGGTGTTTCTTCTCTCTAACTTTCAAATAAATAAATAAATGATCTTTAAAAAGAGACACTACCTCATTAACTTGGAGATTTTTACCACTACAGAATTGTCAAACTATTCCAAATTAATACTTCTTTCGTAAGTAGGCCAGGAATAGCCACTGAACTCATTGTTCCAGTTGTCAACAAAACTGTTTGTAGATCAAGAATTATAATCTACCCCAAAGGCAGAAAAAAAAATTTCCTTGAACTCACTATAATCATAAATGATTTCATCATTACAGTTCAGTATTTATAAAGACTTAGACACAGGAAGTCTAAGGAGTTGGGTCAAGGAAGTCAGACACTTCAGGTGGCTTGTGGCAGATCTGATCATTGTGGACAGAGAACTTTACATGTTCTACCGAAAACAACAACTTCAGACGGGAAGGAATCCATGTTTGTATCATTCCAGTAAACATTGGCCAAGATTTTTCCTTAGCAGAGAAGAAAACAATAAATTCTCTCTCAGCTGTCACTTCTCTTTGTCCTAGTTTGCAGATCTGCTCTTGCAAAACCAGTTCTAAAACTGACAATACTGACAACCCAACATTCTGATGGATGATATGCCAGGACAAGGGTTTCCATACTGGTGAGGACTTTGCTGATGCCCTGACACAGGCAGCACAGCAGCCTTTTGTGTAGGAGCATTAAATTATGTACTCTGACATGCAGCAGCCCTGAAAACAATGAGACTCAGTCACTACTGTTTAAATAAATAACTCTCAAAAATATACCAGGAGAATTTAGGTTTCTTCTGCTCATCTTCACATCACTAACTTTGTTCTCCAAATAAATAGGAAAATAGAACATAAGAATATAAAAACTATTTTTTAATCTTACAAAAGGTAATGGAAGAGGCAAGGGATACTTTGGAGAATGCAGTAATTAAGAGTGCACAGTGACTTGAAAGCAATTTACCACTACTCAGCCATAATAGAATAAAGTCCTGTCTTTTGTGTAAAAAAAAAAAAGATACACTTGGAGACCATTATGCTTATTGAAATAAAATACACTCAAAAGGACAAATAGCGTATGTTTTCTCTGACTTGTGATATCTGATATAGAGAACGCAAAAACTGCAATGTCAATGACTGAGAGTGATGGCTTGAGATTTGACTGTTGTTCACAACCATTTCTACATTACAGTGGATCAGTGGAGTTTCTACCTTCTACTTGTTGAATTCCTTATTTGTAAGATAATGAAAGTTGTGATTATAATGTGAACTGTAAGCATGTTGTCACAAAAGCAAAAGGAAAAATAAAGAGGAGAAGGAAGATAGAGAACAGTATGTGCTGAAAATTGTGGAAAACATGAAATATGTTGTTCTTACAAAAATAAATAAATCATAAAAGAATTTCATGCTAAGGCTCTTTATGCAGACATGTTAGTATCTAACTTGAAAGTTCCTCTTAACACCATAGTAAAGGATACTGGCCCAAATAATGTTAAATGTCTGATTTGGTTATTTTTCCACTAATTATGGCTTACTGTTGTACAACCAATTGTATTGAAACAAAACTGGAGATTCAAATTTATTATTGAAGTGATCACCTCTGAAAAGTTATTCCTTGCTGTAATATCAGATACAAATAAAAGAAAAAGGGAGTAGTAATGTATTTAAAATTTTTAAAAACAAATACATCCATTTATCTGTAATAAGGGAAGAGAGGTGACTTAACAATTTTCAATTTCCCTGTGAAAATTCAAAACTAATAAAACAGACTGTTTCTTGTAAATGAAAAATATAACCCAACATTGCATCAATGCACTGAAATTGTCCCTTTTATACAAACTCCATGAACACAAATTTCAGATGAAAATACAATGTCAAAATTGCCAGCAAGAAGTGGTATTCCTGGACATCACTTCATGCTTTCTCTTCTAAAATATGTTTCCTTTGTACTCCCCACATTGTACACACCTTACTGAGAAAACTAATAACTGAGTTATTAAAAATGTCAAGAAGTTTAAAAGTGAAGTAGAATCTATAAGAAGGGGAAAATGTTATCTCATTATTCTAACAATAGGAAACTTCATCTAACTTTTGGGCTTTCGAATTCTTACTGGACTCAAACAATGTCCATTTAAAAAAAAACTCTCTGAATAAAAAATTATCTGCAATTTATGCAGCTTTTTCCAAACTCCTGAGATTTGGAATATCGCAAATTAATCTTTGACTTTTATCACTTTTTATTTATTCATTGGAAAAGGAGTAAATTCTTGGGATGGAGCAAGAACTTAAATGATCACTGACTTATAAACATTGAGTAACTCTGAGTCCAAAGCTTAGAAGCAAAAAATTCCCAACAATATTGGCTTTCTCTTTGTACCTACAGAATTTCTAATTTCATTAGAGTGCCATTATTCTACTTCAGGAACACTAAAATACTGGGCTAATCTCTGGCAAACCAGTCTGAGCTCTGTGCCATTCAAACACTTAATGAGAAGCAAATATCTTATTTACGACAGCTCAAAAATAATCTATCTTTGTTTATTCTAGGAAAATATTGCTAGTATATAACAAAGACTTTATAACAAATGAGTAACAATACCACTAGATGATATTAGGGTCATGAATATGAAATGTAAAAGATGAAAAAAGATTTTTCTTAAAAAAATTTTTTTCCTAGAAAAATAAAGTTTCAGCACTCTTTTTAAAGCACTTCTTTTACATTTATTATATCCCATAACCTGTTTAAAACATTAGCCTAACCCCCAAATAAACTTAAGACAAAGTTTTATCTTATTAGAATTTTCATAATTTGACAAAATATTCATGAAGTTATCTGAAGATTAGTTTTAACAGACAGTAACACTCTTAGGCTGACATGTCTATCCTAAAGGGTAGTTTCCTCAATGGGATATGAGAAATGAATAATTGTTTTTACTTCTCTTTGTTATAGAAATTGAACATTTTTTCAAGAAAAAGCTAGTGCTTTTTTAAAAAAATGATAAACAATAAAAGTCAAATGGTTAACTGGGGTCTTTGTTTATCAAACTCATTTTGTATAGCATGTACAATACTTTAGGAGCTTAAAAGCATTGATAACTTCTGGTTCTAAATTTTAAGTCAACTAAAATGTACTTCAAAGGCTCTCAAGGCAGAGTAACAAAAAGAGAAGTTACCAGGGTATTTGTCATTCTGTGCTGGATTACCAATAGAGTATGTGGGCTTTTCCTCCTGCAGCCTCTCGGAGTGGAGTTTGCACTGCTTAAAGCAGCAAGCATTTCTGGAGCTGCTTCCCAGCCCTTCCGTGTGGCATGGCAGGGAATAACCAGGTTCACCCCTGTCTTCCGAACAAATGTTTCCTCTCTCCAGACTCCCAATTGTTTCGCATTTTTTATTATTATCATCATCTTATGATACAGTTCAATAGACTTTGGGATTTCCCTCACTCCCAACTCAAATCTCCTCCCTCTATTGATTTCCCCTAAACTGTTACAATAGTAAAAGTTCTTCACTAAAAGTCCTAAGTATGTCATTGTGGGAATGGACAATGGCAAACAGTTCAGCATCCTATAAAGATAATCAACAGTTTCACTGAGAGTTCATCTTTGACCTGGAAGCAGAGATACATAATGCATTCTATCCTCACAACTGGATCTGATAGTCTCCATTACACAGTTACTATACAGTCCCCTAAATGAAAAGCCACAAAACAAAATCAACAACAGGAAGAAAAACAGGAATTTACAATTTCATGAAGAAAATTATGCACTATATGACCTATGAGTAAGTGAAGAACTTTAATATGAGACAAAAAAAACCTCTTGTTTTTTTTAAGGTTTTTTTTTTTAATTGGAAAGTAAGATATAAGATAGGAGGAGAGACAGAAAGGAAGATCTTCCCTCTGATGATTCACTCCAAGTGGCCGCAACAGCCTGAGCTGAGCCTATCTGAAGCCAGGAGCCAGGATCCTGGAACCTCTCAGGTCTTTCACATGAGTGAAGGATCCTAAGGCTTTGGGCAGTCCTCCATTGCTTTCCCAGGACACAGGCAAGGACCTGGATGGGAAGTGGGACTGCCAAGATTAGAACCAGTGCCAAAATAGGATCCCAGTGCATGCAAGGCAAGGACTTTAACCACTAGGCTACAACACCAGGCCAAAAGAAAACTTTTTTTAAGAAACAAAAATAAAAACAAAAACATCAAAATCCATGAGATTCAGTTTCTGCTGATCTTTGTTGGTGAGATGTATCTCCTGTAGGCAACAAAAAGATGAGTATGTTTTTTTATCCAGTCTACTAATCTGTGGCATTTGATTGATGGGATTAAAGCCATTTACATTCAGGTTAATATGAATAGGTGGTAATTTGCTCTTGCCATTTTAGCTATGGGTTGTTCATTGTTTGATTTAGTCTTCTTCTGTTATTTTACTGGGATTTTCTTAACATTTCTCTTTGGTTTTGGTGGGTGTTATTACTTTTCTGTCAAGAGAACATCTTTAAACTATTTGTAGGGCAGGTTTGAAAGATGTATACTCTTAAACTTTCTGAGGAAGAGGTTTATTTCATTTTCAAAGGCAAAGGAAAGTTTTGCTGGGTATGATCATTTTTTTTCCTTTTAAAATCTCAAAGACGTCACACCATTCTCTTTTGTAGTTTTTCCTGTGAGAGGTTGTCTGTATGTCTGATTGCCATTCCTCTATAGGTCATTGATTTTTCCCATGTGCATATTTAAGGATCTTTTCCTTATGTTCAATTGAAGAGAGCTTGATTATCATGTGTCGTGATGAAGATTGCTTTTGGTCAACCCTGCTGGAAATTCTGTGCCCCTCCTGCATTCAGTTTCCCAATTTTTTCTTTGGGTTAGAGAAAATTTTTTATTATTATTATTTCATTGAATATACCTTTAAACCCAGCTTCTCTTTCTGTGCCTTCTGGAACTTCCATAACTCTTATATTTGGTCTTATAATACTGCCTTTATTTTTTTTTAATACTTTTCTTAGTTTGATCAATTCCTCTTACAGCTTTTTGATTATTTCACCATTGTGACAAGAAATACTTTCCAATCCTGAGATTCTTTCTTCTGCCTCATTCAATCTATTTATGGAGACTTTTCACTGAATTTTTATGTTGCTCCATTGTGTTCTTAATTTCTAATAATTCTGCTTGATTTTGTTTCAGTATTGCTGTTTCCTGTCTGATATACTCCTTAAATTCCTGCATGTGCTTCTCATTATTGATAAGAAGCTTTATAACAAGATTTTTGAGTTCTTTATCCCCTACTTCCTCAATGTATTTATTCCCCAGTTAACTCTGAGGTTGGCAAAGGCTTTTGCACCTTTGCAGGGACTCTTCAGTAATTTGCACTGTGCCTCTGTCTCTTCTTTTGTTCTGGGTTTTTGCACTTCTGACTGACAGATTCTTCTTAGGGCAAGTTTCACCAAGGTGTACAGCTCGATTTTACGTATTGTGTTTGGTACACGGTTCTTTGTTTCACAGTCACTTGAGCCACTCCCTCCAGTGAGTTTCAGCTCTGGATTCTTATGGTAGACTTCCACCATGGTCTCCACAGCCCCGGCTCCTGGCTCACTACTCTCCACCTCCTGTGATCCTGTGCTGTGGCTGCACCGTTGTGTGTACAACCATTCTCCCACTTTCAGTTTGAGCACTTCCCAGGAATAGGGAGACATGAGATGCCCTAAATAACCAGTTTGTTGATGGTGCTGATCTTGCCAGAACCTGCTGGCTATTCTATCTGAGGGCCACTCAGTATTATTTTCCCTGTGAGACCAGTGCAATGCACTGAGCTCAGTTAGTTTGCTCCCAGCTCAGCACATGTGCAGCTCACTATTGTCCCTCTAGTCTCAAAGCCTTTGCCACACTGTACAAAATGGCACCTGATGTGCCACTGGTGGAGTTCTGGATCTGCTGGTCATTAAGTCTTTGGGATACCTGAACTTATTTTGGGTGGAACCTGTAGGATGCCATGCACTGAGCAAGAAATAAGTTCGCTCCCAACTTAGTACAGGGGTAGTCCCACATCACAGCTTTTGCCTCAGTATATAAACTGGATCCCAGTAAGGCTCTCAGAGGGTCTAAGCTGTGCAATGTACCCTGTTCCTGAAATGCCTGTTTGGTGTCTGCTGGTCTTTCTGCTCCTGGTCAAATCAAACAAATCAGCAGGACAGGCAGTTCTTTGCCTGGGATCACCTACAGAGCTGCCAGTGAGCTTCCTTTCTAACATGGCCACTGGTTGAACTCAGATCGCTGCTTGCTCACTGCCACTGTGGTCTCAAGCTTATTTGGTCACTGCAACACCACACTGTTGTCTCCGTTTCCAGCTGTCGCTCTGCAATTGGCCTGTCCTCTATTTCCTTTCTGCTTCACATTAACAATTCTCCATCTTTTAAATGTGTTCTTATCTTATTCCACCATCTTGATTAGCCTCACTACCAGGCTCCCAAAATTCTTAACCAGCCTTAAAATTACAGTTATATCAGACATAATAACAAAAACAAATACCCAGTAGAATAATTGGTGTTGCCTGATAAATGACAATATTCTATTTTCTTTAGAATTTTCACTTCATTTTGCCGTTTCTAAGAGGAAATGACCCCTCAATAATATTGTGAATCATGAACTCTGAGTTCTATTACTCAGACTTCTATGACATAATAATTATTTCCATCATCCCAAAGAATACTTCCACAAAATAATCTTCATGGTGGATACATACAACTTGTTTATTTCTCTAGGTCATGTGAGTTACAGTCATGCCTTGTATTAAATGCAAGCATTTATCTGCAACTTTTCTTTATAAGGAAGAGCCTAATTTCAAGTTTCTGCAAGTTTACATGATTTATTTATAATGGCACTAAGAAAATTTGCATCCTCAATAAAGAGCTGTATAATAATGATCACCTATGGCAAGAGGTTCATTTATTCATTGCTAGCCTTTAATGCTTTGTATTAATTTACTCCTCCCTCATGAAGCTAGAGAGTGATAGAATTCATAAGCTTATTCTATCCTCTGGGCAACTTTCATGCTGATTTATAAGGTGTGGAACTTTTAGTCAGTTCTGTTCTTACGATGTCGTTAATCAAAGTCTAGAAGGAGATGGTTGTGCGTGATGTTGGAACTCCAACACCCCAGTAGTAGTTCTGAATGTCACTGGACTAGAATGAGTTTACATTTCTGAACCTCAATTTTCACAAATGCAAAAAGAGAGAGAAAGAGAGAGAGAGAGGAAACTTAAGCAGGATTTCCATGAACTATCTCAATCTCTGTTCTAAAGTTGCAAGGTGGTTAAGAGATACTTAGTTTTAGGTATTTTAGTTCATAAAATTAAATAATTTGGAAAATCCTGACTCATCAAATGCATGTAAATATGAAATTTAAGTTGTTCAGGCTAAACCTAGTTCTAACTTTTGAAAAATGCCATATATCTGCTTCCTTTTCTTATTTATTTATTACTTTTTCTCACCAAGAAAGTAGCAATGAGCAATTTAGTAACTAAAGGGCCATTTTTTATTTAGAAAATAGAGATCATGAGGTTTTAATAAAAAAAGTAACACTGATTTAGAGGGAACAAGGTAATAATTTCTCCATTTGGTACAAATCAGTGGACTTCATTTTTGTGCTGTGTGGTGCAATGTATTGATCTATTTGGTAAACTTTGTCCCCAGAGACTTATGAACTTGATTTCTTTAAGATTTACATGTTTAAAATTTTCTCTTCCAGGAAAGGAATTCCCTTTTCCAAGAAAATACACTGAGAATAAAGCCATTATAACGCTGTCATGAATATCCTTCACCAAAAGCAGGACAAAGTCAAGGCGGAAATGTCAATTCTATCATGCAGGAAGAGATTTTATCCCTAGGCTCCATCTTAGGGTGCATAAGTGGACTGTCTTTCAGGACCATTTTATATAAAATAGCTACCCTGCTATACTTTTCCAGTTTCTTTAAAACTTTCTCTCCAAACTGTCACTTGTGCCAGTATATTGGCCAAAACAATACTTCCGGTGTTTTTACCGTGTTATTAATTACTCCTTCCTCCTCTAAGCCCTCTGTGTGTTTACTAGCAAGACTTTTATTGACCTTCGTATATTTCTCTGCTCATTCTCATCTATCTGAATATTCAGTCTTAAACATTTTAGTCTCTAAAGTTCTGTCCTAAGTCATTTTTCATTGGGGAACATTATCCAAGATTTCCAGATGGAAACAACCAGACCAGGATCTTCAGGACAGAATGGTGAAGCTCTAAGTACTGTGTGCCTCAATGCCAACCAGAAAATTATTTTCAAGTAAAACAGAATGGTCTGCCAAATTCTCCAAAGCCAAACAAGAGTATCCTACAAACTTCTATACTTTAATACTATGACCATCTATCAGCTGTTTTAAGCCAAGGGTGGCTGAGACTCCAGAGACTCAAATATAGGTATAAGAACATTAGACATCTATCCTAATGAATACATACAAGTATACTAATATAAAAATAACATTCTAGGAATGAAGAACATCAAAAATTCACTGAAATCATATTGCTTTATGTATTCCTCAATGAATACTTCATGAAAAGACAAGGGTTTGCAAGGATGAAACATTGAATCATGAAACAGCATGATATATTTAGAAAATAGACCGAGATGCCTTCCACAGGGTAAAATAGACATTAATAGTAGAAAATAAGAAGCTGGGGTATGTTTTTGAAGAATTTTATGTGCATGCTAATGCTTTGCATTTGCAAGCAATAGAAAATATTCCATGGCTCTCAAGAAACAGAGTTTTTAGCAGTGCCTTGTGATTTGCATTGCTCATTTAGCTTCCAAATATTCATTGTAACTGTCATAAGTTATTCTTCAGAAACTTTTAACTCAGAAATGCAGTATTTATTGCACAAAACTCAAAGGGGTCATAACCATTCTTAAAAGAAATAACATGTTGGGGTCTCAAGCAGTGGTCTAGCATTATGGTCCTCACCTTGCACATGCTGAGATATCATAATGGGCACTGGTTCTAATCCTGGCAGCCCCACTTCCCATCTAACTCCTTGCTTGTGGGCTTGGAAAGCAGTTAGGATGGCCCAAAGCCTTGGGACCCTGTACCCGCGTGGGAGCCCTGGAGGAGGCTCCTGGTTCCTGGCTTCAGATCGGTTAAGCTCCAGCCTTTGTGGCCACTTGGGCAATGAATCATCTGATGGAAGATCTTCCTCTCTGTATGTCTGACTTTGCAATAAAAAATAAATGAATCTTTAAAAAATAACATGGTGATGAATATTTACATTGTAGATAGTTATTATCACTTCTTGGCCTTTTGGCTAAAATCAAGTGATCATAATTGCTCATTTATCCATCTTTTGGAATAAGATGCCAAATATTCCTTTAATGATAACTCCTCCCTGAGGTTTGTGTGCTTCAAGTGGACTTGAGTAAACCCAACTATGGTACATTTTGCTCCACCAAACAAACCATCTCCTCCCCAACCACTGTAACTCTGCAGGGATAGAAATAACTTAATTAGGAAACATGATGATCAGTTCCAGATATTTTATCTGAACCACTTAAGGAGATGTTTTCTTCTCTATTGAATTTAGCGTTCAAGGATATTAAGATGGAAGCAACTAACAGCAAGTTAATTCCTCCTGAGCATCTGGGAATAAAGTCAGCATGGAGTAAAACAGAAGCAACAGATATTCATAACTCTGTGATGAGTATTAAAAATGCAAGGCATCCTACCTTTAGTTAGTTTAAAATATGTATGAGGATACACAATTATAGCTATAAGAATAACTAAAATAAGGGAATTGGAGCCCTCCCTTGTTTTACCCAGACTATAAGGAATCAAGAAAATACAGCAGGAGTCTTTAGTTCTTTTGTATTGAGACAAGTAGAAAAGCCTATTGTGGTGCCTGGACTTGAATCAGGCAGTCTGGAGGAATATAAATTAGTCATTTGAGCATTTATTTGTCTTTTTTCCACCAGTTCATATTCTTAAATATCAATGTATTGAAGTATTCTTACTCCCTGTCTTGTCCTGGTTTTGCTCTGAATTCTTATAAACACGTTCTTCTATAAACAGAGAGAGGAAAGAGAGGGATGGAGGGGGAGGAAGAGAGAGAGAGGTGTTGGCAAGTTAATTTTAGAACAATTCGACAGCCAAATTAAAGTTAGACAGCAAACTGCTCACATGATCAGAGTAAAATCAAGGCAGAATGATGGGAGAAAATGCTTAAGAAACCTGAAAATCAAGAGGCAGACTGAAATTGAAGAACTGAGAAAGGATTCAAGGGAATTTGGTACACATAGTGAAAAATATCAGCATACAAAACTTTATAAGCATAAAAAATGCAACTAATTAGAATGAATATGAACCTGACACCTAAGTGCCAAGCTGGAGACCAAAGGACTATAACCATCACATCCTGTAAAAGCCCAGCACTGCTTCTGGCTGGCTGATGCTGGAGCTAGTAACGAGGCCATCTGCTTGTAAGGCTCATTCATGTGTGGCTTGTGTCCAGAAATCCCCACGACTCCAAACAAAGTAACTTATACACTGTACCTGACAGACACAGCATGTTTTTGTGCTAAAAATACTGCAGGAAAGGGAGGTGGGAGAATTAAAAAAAAAAAGTCACTTGACCTTGAGGGAAGATCAAGTTCCAAGGAGATGTTATTATAAAGGTAGGGGCAGGTGAGTGCCAAGGAACCTACTGGACAAAATTCACTACACCCAATAGCACTCCATACAGGAAAGAATATGAGTTTTCAGATGACTCAGGAAAGGAGACACCGTAGAATGATCTCTGCTTGGCTTTCTTTTCTTTCTTTCTTTTTTAATATCTGTTTTTAAAATACAATTATTTTCTTCAATAATACTTGAAAGTTTTAAGGCCAACAATGAATCTGAATCTCTTAGTGGATACTTCATCACTAAAAGCTCAAAGTAATTATCCTAATCCTTTACAACCTAATCTTTTTCCAACTGCATCACACACCATTTATAACCAAACCTACCAAATTTCCAAAATAGCCATCCCTTTTAAATGCTTCCACACCATGGAAAAGCTTCTCCAAATGGATTAAAAGCAGGTAAAGAAACATACCTATCAACAGACAGAAACATGAAATGTTGGGGCCAGCACAATGGTATAGCAAGTTAATCCTCCACCTGTGCAGTCAGTATCCAATATAGTCCCAGTTCATGTCCCTGCTGCTCCAATTTTGTTCTAGTTCCCTGATAATTGCCTGGGAAAACAGCAGAGGACAGCCCAAGTCCTAGGGCAAAAGCACTCTTCTGGTAGATTCAGAAAAAGCTCATGGCTCCTGGTTTCAGATCAGTCCAGCTCTGGCTATACAGCCATTTAGAGTGAACCATGAACCCTCCTCTCTTTCCAATTCTGATTTAAAAGTAAAATAAAAATTTTAAAAGAATATGAAATACGAATTAGACACAAGGGATAAAAAATGAATCAAAGAAATGGCTCAATGGCAAAATCCTTGCCTTGTATGCGTCAGAATCCCATATGGTGCTGGTTCATGTCCCAGCTACTCCACTTTCCTTCCAGCTCTTTTCTTGTGCCCTGGGAAAGTAGTAGAGAATGGCCCAAAGCCTTGGGAACCTGCACTCATGTGGGAGAACCAGAAGAAGCTCCTAAGTCCTGGCTTCGGATGGGCTCATCTTTAGGCATTACATCCATTTGGAGAGTGAACTAGTGAGGTGGGAGAACTTTCTCTCTGTCCCTCCTTCTCTCTGTAAACCTGCCATTTCCAATAGAAATAAATAAATCTGAGAGAGAGAGAAAGAAATAAAGAATCATAACACTTGAATAGATATCTTTATACAAGAGATCACATGTGTGATTCCACACAGTACTCCCTGCCTTTAGAAAGCCAAAATATGCAAATGGAATGTTTTTAAGAATTTTCCAAATAGAATATATCCCTTACTGTGTTTACTATGCAGATCATACAAAGGACATTATGTGTTGCATTATTCAAAGTTTTTTAATAGGATCACAGAAAGAAATTTCTGACAGTATAATCCTTGGAATTAGTAATCATTGTTCACTCATTGAAAAAATTGGCCTGTATTAACAACTAGAAAAGTTAGAAGCTAGTTTGAGGCTTACCCTTTAAAAGTATATTGGACTCTATGGCCAAAGTATGCCATACTAACTCTGTAACAATTGCTTAACTCTGCTAATTTATTATGAAGTAGCTGTAGATAGTGAACAAACTAACTTGGAACTAGCACTGTGGTGGAGCAGGTGAAGCTGTTGCTTATGATTCTAGTATCCTATATTAGAGACGTTTTGAGTTCTTGTTGCTCCATTTCCAATCCTGCTCCCTTCTGATTTGTGAGGGAAAGCATGGAAAATGGCCCTCATATTTGGGCATTTGTTACCCACATGAAAGACAAAATGGAGTTCCAGACTCATACTTTGGCCAGGTATAGTCCTAGTCATTGCAAACCTCTGGGAAGGAAGCTAGTGTGATTATCTCTCTCTGTCTCTATGTGTAATTTCTGTCTTTCAAAGAAATAAAGGTCTTAAAAAAAAACTGATGTGAATGTGTTTCAATAAAACTGCAAACACAGGTAGAAAGCTGCATGTAACCTACAGGTTAGAGTTTGTTGGCCTTTCTCTATGACACACTTTTCTAAGTGCTTAATTGTGGCTCTGATCACTCCTTTCAGTTAATTTTCTTCTTGTTCTTTCTGATTGCCCTTAATTTTTGCTATGTGGATATGTTTTATGCAACTATATTTGATATTTTCTGAATCCAAGTTAATAGTTAATACTTAAACTTTTAAAACTAATTTCTCTGACTTGCTTTGTGATTATATTCAAGTAAGAAAAATAAGAAAGGATACTGGTTAAAGTTTCATAGATCAACAAAAGAGTTTAGATAGGATTAATCATAGTAAGAGTAATAGTAATTTTCTTTCTCAATACAAACCTAAAGAAAATGTATAGAAAGATAAAATAAAGGTAAAAAAAAAGAGGGGCGATGACTCAGAAAATGGACAAGCAGGCACTGGAAGCTGACAATAAATCATTTTTTCTTCTGATACTTTATTTGTAATGTTGTGATATTTATACTTGGCTGACTTATTTACATAATTTTATATTTCCTGAAACTTATTTCTGTGCTCCACATGTTCAATCCAATGTCTACCCGTCTCTATTCTAAAACCCATTGTAAGTCAATTCATTCAATAAATACAATTGAACATTGAAAACCAAAAATATTTTAAGCCCAGTGCCAAATGCTGTCCCTAGCATCACATATCGATTAACAAGAAAAGGGACAATGTACTTACCCTTATGGCATTTGTTTCCCAGTGAAGGGAGAAAGTAAATAAACAAATATATACAGTTTGTGGGGTAAGGAACACAGAGGGAGAAACAGAGGAAAATGGCTATGTGGTGATAGAGCTTTATTTAACATTGGGGTGGGGGCCTAAATGGACTACTGAAGCAAGCCATGCTGGTGACTGAAGCAAGAGAACCTTAAGGGAAGGAGAAGAAAGTACACCGTTACCAAGCTCTGAAAATTATGTCCTGCACTTTGAGAAACAGCAAGGAAACCAGTACAGCTGGAGTTGAGTGGGTGATTGGGGCATATGCATCAATCAAGTCAGAGAAGGAAGAGAGAATGGGCTTCTCCCTGGGGGCTCCAGGGCTCATTGGCTTTTGTGTTTGATTTTGTAGCAGAGAGAAATCTAGTAAAAATTTTGACCAGAGGAAGGACCTGACTTTCAGAAAGAGCTACATGACTGCTACACAGAGAGTATAAAACAGGGACGACGGTGAAAGCAGACAGACTAGTTAAGACAGATAATTTAGGCATAAAGGATGGTGACTTGTGCCACAATGAAAGGCAAACATGAGGTAAAAAGCAATCTGTTACATTTATCTGAGAGGTATTCTGCTAATTTACTGCACTGTTGAGTGTGGGGACACTAAAAAAAAAAAAAGGAATTCAAAAGGACTTCAAAATATTTTAACATGGAAAATGGAAGAACAGGTTTCCCATTTATCAAAAAAGGACTACCAGGAAGTAACACAATTGGGAAATAAATTCATCTGGTTTTGTCATATTGTGTAAGTTTGAATGGTTCAGATGGCTTCCAAGCAGACATGTCACATACACAGTATCTGAGTCCAGAGATTCAGAGAAGAGATTTGTATTACAAATAAGTGTGGCCAAGATGTAATGAGATTTAAAGCTCATCATAGCATCGTCATGGAGATCATCATAGCAGTGAGTGCTGTCAGGAAAAATCGAGTAATCTGATGACTAAATACTTCAAAAGGTGTGAATGAAGATGAGAAATACAACAAGGGATAATCAGATTAATGGTACCCAAGGAAGCAGGAAGATAGTGAAGAGAGGGTAGATTCCTGGAAATTGAATGTGTAAAGTTTCAAAAATCAAACAGCAAGTCATGTGAGTCAAGTGCTGCTCACAGGTCAAGGAGGACCAGAACTGAGAGGTGATCTTTGTTTCATCAACATAAAGGTCACTGGTGAATTTCATTAGGAAGGTGAAGATAAAAGCTAGTCTTGAAGAACACTCGATGACAGGAAAACCTATGTTGCACACAATCATCACAGAGGCATTTTCAGAGGTTTGGCTCTGAAAGGGAGGCAGTGAAAAGGACAATAGTCAAAGGGAGTCAAGAATCACAGCACTCAGTATAAAGGTAGGTCGCTGCCCTGCAGCGATGGACTTGGTGCATGGAGCTGATAACACACGTGGACTCTGATGATCAAAAGCCAAAGTTTATTAGTGGCATCAGACTTTAGAGACTGATGGTCATATGGGATAAGGCAGGAGGTACTGAGCTTATCAACAGAATCCATCAATTGTTTCTATACTCTTGTTTGGAATTCTTTTTGGTTTGTATATTCCACCAAGTGTTCTCATCCAAATGCTCTCCACTCAGCTGTACTCATACAAATGATATCCACTTAACTATACGAATGGTATCCATTCAGTTGTTTTCATACAAAGGATATCCAGTTACACAAATGGCGTCCATCCAGTTGCTCTGACACAAATGTTATCCAATCAATTGTAATCCTGCACTCCCTGACCTTCTTGGGTCACAATGTTCTTCTACAAAGGTAGAAATGGACATTGTGCAAATATGAAAATAGACCATGTGGTAAAATTGCCATTGTATATATCCAATTCTTCTTGTGTTTTTTTTTTTCATTCTGTCAAGCCATGGAAAGAGCCCCATCTGCTTCCACACCTCCTTGGACACCTAAAATCCTAAATGGCCTTCCCATGTACCTGTAAATCAAAATCTTCTTACGTTATTGTAGGAATTTTGTCTTGAAATGCATATCAGTCATTGGAATCATAACAGCAATAAAGGTGATCTCATTTTTAATTCTGTGTGTTTGTTTACTAAATATTTCTGGCATCTATCATGTATAGCCGCTGTGCTAAACATTGCGAACATAAACCAAAATGAATGGTTGGCACGGAAGTGCATCATGTTAAACTGCCACTTGCAATACAAATAACACATGGAAGGTTTCTTTGAGTTCCAGTTACTTCATCTCTGATTCAGCTTCCTACTAAAGTGTGTGTGAAGGTAAGATGCAAGGCCCAAGTGCCTGTATCTCTGTTACATAGGTGGGAGAATTGGATGGATTTCCTGGATCCTGACTTCAGTCTGGCCCAGCCCAAGCTGCTGCAGCAATTTGAGGAGTCAACTGGCAAACGAAAGCTCTCTCTGTGTATCTGTCTATGTGTGTGTGCGTCCATTCACTGTTGTTCTGACTTTAAAAGCAAAGATTCTTAAAAGCAAAGATTAAAGAAGAAACAGGAGTGATTATACTCAAAAATGATCACTGTTTTCTCATTTAACACTGATCATTTTAAGTGCTTTTTCCTCTTATTACACGTTGAATTCTTTATTTAGTGGATAGTAAGCTTCTGATTACAAAGCAAATTGAAGGCATATCATTGTTAAATTAAAAGAAACATAATAAGAAGAGAAGATCAGAGTGAGGGATGGAGAGAAGAGAGGGAGAAAGAGGAGGTGGGAAGCATCCCCACACTATTAAAACTATATATGAAACGCATGAAATGTGTTACCTGCTTATAAACAAAATTTTCCAATGTTTCTTTCTTTTTATTCCAAAGTCAGAAGTATATAGAGACAGGAGAAGGGACAGAGCAGATCTTCCATCTGTTGATTCACTCCCCAAGCGGCCACAATGGCCAGAGCTGAGCCAATCCGAAGCCAGGAGCCTGAAGCCCCCTCCAGGTCTCCCACACGGGTGCAGGGTCCCAAGGTTTTGGGCTGTCCTCGCGACTGCTTCCCCAGGCCAGCAACTAATGATGCTGAATCTTGAAAACAATATTTTCACTTCTTCCATTAGATGCCAATACTCTTCTTTTTCCCATTGTCTTAACTTAAAGACTAGAAATTACTGCCATTTCTGAAAACTATAACATATATTCATTATATTATAACGAGGAATTGAAGTCTATATTATTGATATTGAAATTAATAGTGGAAGAGCTCTCACAACTATTGACTATTTCTCTGTAATCTATTTTAAATAATGTTCTGTGTTCAAAGAAACAAGGTAATTATGTGGTAGGTAACTATTTGAAAAGAATAATAACCAATGTAACTCTAACTATTGAGCAAGTCATAATAAAAAAGTACTTCATTTCTTTTTACATTTACCTTCTAAGATGCAGTTTATGACTTCTTAGAGGTTGCAGAGAGAATTAATTCATTTCAAGAACTGTTTTGCTGTGCAGGCTAAGCCTAGAACCATATGCAGAAATCAAATTTGTGCAATGAAAAAAAAATCTGTCATTCATTGTTTAAAAAAAAAAAAAAGCTTTATAATGGGGCCAGTGCAATGGTTCCACTGGTGAGTCCTCCACCTCCAAGAGCCAGCATCTGATATGGATAGCTGTTCATGTCCTGGCTGCCCCATTTTCCATCCAGTTCTCTGCTTATAGCATGGAAAAGAATGGATGATGGCCTAAGTCCTCAGGATCTTGCACCCACATGAGAGACCCAGAAGAAACTCCTAGCTTTGGATCAGCTTAGCTCCGGCCATTGTAGCTGTTTAGGAAGTGAACTAGCAGATGGAAGATCTTTCTGTCTCTCTCTCTGTCAATCTGCCTTTCCAATGAAAAGAAATAAATTTTTTAAAAAAGAATGTCCATTATAAATACAAAAAAAAAACATTTCTCAAATATCTGTAAGCAATATACTAATCACTCTATAACCAAGGTAAGAGACAAGATGAAACTCTTTTTTCAAGATTTATTTTTTTTTTTTAATTTGAAAGGCAGATGGTTCAGGTGCTTAGTTCCCTGCCACCTACATAGAAAAATCCTGGATGGAGTTCCAGGCTCCTGGTTTCAGCATGGCCCAGTGTGGATAACTGTGGCCATATGGGAATGAGCTAACAGATGAAAGATGATGCTCTGTCTTTTCTCCCTTTCAACCTATAGCTGTGCCTTTCAAATAAATAAATATTTTAAAATAGTGATAATTAATAAGTATAGTGTGCTTATCATGTGTCAGAGAGTTTGACTCTTGGGTTCAAGCTTTTAAAACAGTACAATAAATTCAATGCATACAGGGTTCTCAACTAAATGCTCCAGAAATTTACAAGTGTGAATAGTATTGTCTTAGTTACTTAGAAAGACGTTACTGAGGCTCACAGAAGAATTTCACAAACTATTGGGACATAAGACAAATCTATGCACAGAACAGATGCAAGACAAGTGTTACTAGATAAAATTCTTGGGAAGAAACTGCTCTCAAATGAACCTTAAGGAGCATACAATGGGGCTAATGCTGTGGCATTGCAAGTAGAGCCACACTACCTGTAGTGTCAGAATCCCAGATGGGCACCTGTTCCAGTCTTGGATGCTCCAGTTCCATGCTAACATGTCTGGTAAAATGGCAGATAATGGTCCAAGTACTTGGGCCCCTATACTCATTTGGGAGACTGGATGAAGCTCCTGGGTACTGGCTGAGGATCCGCCAAGTTGTTATAGCCATTTAGGGAGATTATTAGCAAATGGAATATTGCTCTCTCTGTCCCTCCCACTCTTTGTAAATTTATTTTTCAAATAGGTAAAGCTTTAAATAAATAAAGTAATGTAAATAAATAATTATAAGTACCCATGAATCTTTGTAAACTGCTCCTAGTATTATGATCTGAAAGGTATAAAGCAAGCCTGGCACCGATGTCTTAGTGGCTAAATTTGCACCTTACATGTGCTGGGATCCCACATGGGCATGGATTCGTGTCTCAGCTGCTCTACTTCCTATTCAGCTCCCTGCTTGTGGCCTAGGAAAGCTGCAAAAAAAAAAAAAATGGTTCAAATTCTTGGGCCCCTGCACCTACATGAGAGACACAGAGGAAGCTGATCCTTAGCTTCAGACCAGACAGCTCCAGCCACTACAATCATTTGGAGACTGAACCAGCAGGTGGAAGCTCTCTCCCTCTTTCCTCTCTGTGTAACTGTTTCAAATAAAAATAAATAAATATTACAAAAATACAGTTGCAGAATGTGGTTAAGTAATGATGAATTATAAACTATTTTTTCAATAGTATTAGGGCAATGCTGCTTGGTCAGAAGCAATTGAATGACAGTAACCTGTTACATATAAAAAAATAAGATTGGAGACATGCCCCATGAATGTGCCATTATTTTGAGTAGAGAAGTCTTTACTGTTGACTCAAGTAGGAGGCAACAGATGGCATTATGAGGGGAGCTGTGAAGACCAGGAGGATAAAGAGAGGCTAGTATAGAAACATCAGTGAAAAACTGAGATTTTAAAAATGAAAAATCAACTTCTTCCAAGACAAGTCAAATGGAAGACAGAAAACTCTCAGTGGGAACTGTGGTTAGAGAAATATATTACATAAAAGGAAATGTGAGTTCTCATAGCACAGTATATTTCCAAAGCCTGTCTTCCCTACTTCATTACTTAAACCATACAATTTTCATGGCACATTAGACAATAATACTACTTACTTAATTAAGTTCTCAATATTACCTTTAATTGCAGTTTCTTTGTTCAACCATTAGGTCATAAGTGACTTTCAAATCTTTTTTAAAAGCACTAACGAAATAATTGATTCAGGGGGAAAAGGAAGGGGAATTTACCCCTGTGTAATAGCTACTATTTGATGATAGAAATATTCCTTGGAAGTCAGAGAAGTACCTTAACACAAAGGGCAATGCTTTTAGCTTGTCTTATTATGCTACTTTGGACCTTACATCCATATTGGCGTATCTAAGCTGTACTCCTGGCTCCCCTTCCAATTCAAGCTTCCTGCTGAAGTCCATCCTAAGAGACAACAGATCAGAGTTCAACTGGTTGGACCTCTGCCAACCAAGCAGTATACCCAAAATGGGCTCCTAGCCCCTGGCGTCCACCAGGCCAAACCCCAGACCAGATATTGTGGGCATTCAGTGGATGATACAGGTAAGAGAAGATCTTTCTCTTTCCTTTCTCCTCTCCCCACCCCTCCTCTTTTTCTGTGCATGTCTTTCAAAAGAGAAATAGAAAAATTTGTAAAGACTCCACTCTTTGGATACATATAGGAATATGATATTTCTATACTAACACATTTCTTCTTTCAACACACAGCACCTCTAATATTTGCCCTTGACCCCTTGCACAGGCAACCAGGGCACTGACACTCATTTGATCATCACTGGGGTGGCTTAAGCATTAATCTCATTTCAACCTCTAAATTCAGTTCTCAGTTTTATTGTGAAAGCTAAGCCAGATAAGGAATTTTTTACTTTAAAGATCATTTTCTCAAACATGTACACACATCACTAAAGCTCATTCTTTACTTCTCTCCAGTATTTCCCTTCAGGAAATCTTATACTCTAGATATCACAAGAGACCAAGACTTTAAGTTGCTCAAGAAAATTATCAAAGGCAAAAACAAAATTGATTTTCTGCAGTAAAACCAGAAACCACAAACACTAAAACGCAAAATGTGTCCATCTCATGAAATTCCCTAATACTAACACTCTATCTTAAAAGTTAGCAAGGTAATTAGAGTTCAACTAAAAAGATGCTCACACCTTCCACATCCTTACAATTTTATTAATTTTCTTTAATATATGCAAAATTTTGTATACAAGCATTGCTTCTGATTAAAGATATTTTATGTATTTCAGGCCGTAAGATTCTGATAATAAGTTTTAAAATTTACATTCAATAGTTAAATAAAATGTATAAACAAAATGTATAGTCAGCTAAATACAAAGTCAAAAATGCATCATATGTGTTGAGTGCTGATATTAATACTTTACAAATGGAAATTGGGCCCAGTACAATAGCATAGTGGTTGAAGTCCTTGCCTTGCATGTGCCAGGATCCCATATGGGCACCGGTTATAATCCCAGAGGTCCCGCTTCCCATCCAGCTCCCTGCCTGTGGCCTGGGAAAGCAGTTGAGGATGGCCTAAGGCCTTGGGACCCTGCATCCACATGAGAGACCCGGAAGAGCTCCTGGCTGCTGGCTTCAGATTGGCTTAGCTCCAGCTGTTGCGGCTGCTTGGGGAATGAACCATTGGATGGAAGATCTTCCTGTCCCTCCTCTCTGTATATCTGCCTTTCCAATAAAAATAAATAAATCTTTTTTTTAAAAAAAGTAACACTTTACAAATGGAAATTATAATTCAATGACTTTTTTTAAAATCTTGCCAAGAGTATGTAGAAGGAGCACTCAGATTTGGCTGGTTTTGATATATCTCCTTTCCCCCATGATCTGGCTCTGCCTAAAATTCCAATGTACCTCTGTTTTTGTGTCTTACTCCCTGCCTCATTTTGACTCTTAAAACATGATCACCAGGCCATGAAAAATGGTTTAACAACTCCGAGTCCTTTCCCTCAAATTCTCAAAATCTTTCTACCACTTATGCTGCCTACAAATATACATTTTCAAATATCATAGACCAAAAGTCACAATATCTAAGGTGAGCTTCCTTGAATTTCCTTATATTCACACAAAGTTGCATTTTAATCTTTGTCTTCTCCACTTTTTGTCCCTCTCTCATGCTCCACGCTTATATCCTACTTCCCACATTATGAGCTCTACAATATAAGAACAATATTATTCCTCCCTGAAACTACAACTGTTTACACCTTATTGGCCGACCCTGACCTCTGTTAAATTAACTCTGAATATGGACAAGAATCATCAATTGCCATACTAGAGTCAACATTGAAAACCAGCTAGTGATCATGGCCTCTCAAGAGCAAGGACTAAAGAGGACAGATGGAGACCCATAGACATGCAGAAGCAGCAGAGACAGCAGAGCAGTGCTGCAGGGAACAGACACCCCAGCAGCGGTCAGAGCTCCACTGGCAGTCAGTGAGAAGAAATCACTGTGGATGCTGAAGATGAATCCAGCAATAGGGCTGAAGATCTTACAAGTAGAAGCAGCGTGGAGCAGCCCATCAATACCAATGTAGGAATGGGATGAATTTCACAGCCTAGCACCTCAACAGTGCCACACTGGGTGCCATTTCTGCTTCTGTGGCAAAAGCCTTGGGCAGAAAACAGCGAGGGATACAACTAGGAAAATAATGTTGACTTCACATCCAACAGTTTACAAATAAAATAGGTCTGGGTTGTTCCCAGACCTAACTGCAAACAGGAGCCAACAACAAGAGGAAAGAAAAAAAAATCCATGTGAAGGGCAACATTGATAGCCCTTTGATTTAGTTTAAAGTCAGAGCTGGTGTCTCCCTAATCTAGGTTACTGCTGGAATTGGGAGTGGGAGAAAGGCTGAACAGATAACTGTGCCACCACAAATAGGATCACGGGGGCAGAAAGTGGCAAGCCAGGCACTCTGCCTGCAGAGGCCGTGGGAGAAAAACTCAGTAGCCCAGCGGTGCAAATTGCTGCAGGCAATGGTGCAAGTGACACAAATTCAGAACCGGGCACTGAAGAGGTCAATGACTTTGATATGTAGAGCTTTGGATGACACAACGTAAAAATAAACCTAAGGAGAAGAATCTGCTACTCAGAGTAGCAATGACAAAGGACAAAATAAAAAGCATAGGCATTAGGAATGAGGTTACTGACATCTTCAAGGCAAAAGAACAGAAGACTATTTCAACATCAGAATTAACTGATGAAGACATCAAGAAACTACCAAATAAAGAATTTTTAAAAATTATTAAGAACTCAAATTAAGACATCAATGAGGTACCACCTAACGCCAGTAAGAATGGTTCATATACAAAAAACCACCAACAACACTTGCTGGCAAGGATGTGGGGAAAAGGGAACCCTTCTCCATTGCTGGTGGGACTGCAGGTTAGTGCAGCCTCTATGGAAATCAGTATGGAGAACACTCAAACCACTGAAAATCTGCATACCATATGATCCAGCAATAGCACTCCTAGGAATATATCCAAAACACCTGTTACACGAGAAACCTACATGCACCCCCATGTTCACAGCAGCGCAATCAATAATTGCAAAAACTTGGAAACAACCAAAATGCCCATCAACAGAAGACTGGATAAGAAAGCTATGGTTTATTTACTCCATGGAATACTACTCAGGTATTAAAAAAAAAAAAACCTGAAATGCAGTTCTTTGTGGCCAAATGGGCCCAACTGGAAACCATCATGCTAAGGGAAATGAACCAATCCCAAAAGGTCAGATACCACATGTTTGCCTTATTTTAAGTTGAAATGCTATTAATTTGTAAAAGGATACCTGTAGATCGTAGTATTATTTCAACCTCTAACAACCTGTATTTCATGCAACAACATATTGTGATGTAAGTAATGAACCAGCAAAAAAAAAAAAAAAAAAAGGCTACCAAAAAAATCATTAAGAACCTTAGAAATAACAAGCAGCACATACAGAAGTTCAAGGAATATATTACAGAGGAAGTGTTAACATCCAAACAAAATCAAAGCGAATTACTAAAAATGAAGAATACAAATAGAAAATTAAAAATTCAGTGGAAAGCCACAATAATGGAATGAGTGAGGCAGGGAAAGAGTCTCAGAACTGGAAGACACCTCCTGCAAAAATGCTAAGAAAGCTGGAAGAGGAACTGAGTAAAGCTAAGAAAAGCAGATAAGACTTGGCACCATCAAAAGGACAAACATAAGAGAACCTATGTTAAAACATATATACAATGATAAATCTTTATCAATTCCATTTTCCTTGGTTAAAATGAGTGATTCAGACAAGATGATCACTATAGTATAATACCTAGGATTCTACCATAAGTTTTGGTATAACAACAAAATACTTTCTTTATTAAATGTATCAAGGTTCTAATACACTATTATAAAATTTTTTTAGTCAACATATTGCTCACATAAGTGAAGAAATGTCAATTTTAACACTATTTATTTGTAAAAGAAAAAAAAAGTAATGGCATTTCACTCCATACGATTTTAGGATAGCATTTTATGACATTACCCTATAATTATAAAAACAATAGTTACAGGCCTGGCACAGTAGCCTAATCATTGAATCCTCATCTTGCATTTGCCGGGATCCCATACAGGTGCCAGTTCTAATCCAGACTGCTCCACTTCCCATCCAGCTCCCTGTTTGTGGCCTGGGAAAGCAATCGAGGATGGCACAAAGCCTTGGGACCCTGCTCCTGCATGTGAGACCTGGGGGAGGCACCTGCCTCCTGGCTTTAGATTGGCTCAGCTTCAACCATTGCGGCTATTGGAGGAGTAAGCCAGCAACTGAAGATCTTTCTCTCTGTATCTCCTTAGCTTTGTATCTCTCTTCCAACCGAAAAAATTTTTTTTAATCTTTAAAATAAAAACAGATGACTTTCTTTTGAATTTGTAACTCCTAACTAAATTTTAAGCAATTTTGTTTTCCATTACTTTGATTTTTTCTTTAATTTTATTCTTCCATTAGGGAGAGAGAATAAGTTACACAGAATGGTGGGGTGATTATAGTTCACAACAACCTCATAAATTTTCTGCACAGAAAGAAGAAAGGAGCCCCAAAGATTCAATTGTAAAGTAATGTAAAAGACAGGAAAACATACCTTGAGAATAAAAAATTAACCTAAATCACAAGAAGTTACCTTTTCTCATGACTCTGCACATTATTTTGTACTACTGTCATAACTATTCTTGAGCATAAAATTATAAAGTTCATCTACTGATTTCATTCAACAATGATGCTAATTGAAGCAACACACAGCAATTCCTAAACATGGTGGTACAGAATTACTCAGAAACCACTACTGTCGCACAGAATTTATACTTTTCTTTATCTATTATCTATAATAGATTTGGATATATTTTATAGTGCTTGCTTCCTAGATATATTGCCACCCCAAATATTTTTGTGATATTTCCATTTATACATTACTTCATTTGTCCAAATATTACCTCTAGCCCCATTCCCTAAGAACAAATATTTAATTCTAACACAAAAAATAGAAATCTTATATGTGTAGATATATAAATAACACTTAGACAAATTAGGGGGTTTCAAGTAGTTTGTGGAAACACAGACAGCTAAACTTTGGCAAGAGAACCAAAAATAAGCTAGGGGCGGGGAGAAAGTTGGTCTTTTAAAAAAAAAATGCTGTTGGAACAGTCTGGTATCCATCTGCAGAAGTAAGAAGCAAGATCCTCACTTCTCACCTACAAAAATCAGCTCTAAATGGATCAATAAACTAAATCTGCACTCAGAAACCACCAAAGTATTCAAGGAAAACCGATAGCATTATGTAAGTTATAGATGTGGGCAAAGATTTATTAGAAAAGTCACCAAAAGCACAAGCAGTCAAACAAATGGACTACTTCAAACTATTTCTGTACGGCAAAGAAAACAATCAACAAACTGAAGAGACAACCAACAAAATGGGATAAAATATTTGCAAACTACACAACCGACAGGGACCAATATCCAGGATTTACAAAGAGCTTCAGAAACTCAACAACAGCAAAATATACCTTTGACAGTATGGTACTAAATTTTCTACCTTTGCCTATAGTTATGATATCATGATACCTAAATAGCAGAATGTTAAACTTGTAACTGTTACTCAAAGACTATAGCACTATGATAATTTGGGGAGAAATGTGCACAGGGGAAAATGGAGAGAGATAACGAAGGGGATAAAGGAAATGCTATACCTATAAAACTTTATCATGGAAAAGAGTAGTAAACAATTAAAACATATCTAAAAAGAAAATAATGCACATATTCCATGAACTTTTGAAGCTCCTCGTGGAGATAGCTGTTAGTGCAAAGAGAAAGACTGAATTGGTAGGAACAAGAAATATAAGAAAAAAAAATCTGAAGGTGCCAACATTGTAGGGTAGTGGATGGAAGCAACCACCTAAAATGCTGACATCCTATAATAGTACTGATTTATGTCCTTGCTCCTTCAGCCTTCATTTCTGATCCTACTAACATGCCTGGAACAGCAGTCAGAAATCTGGAAGAAGCTCCTGGCTTCTGGCTTCAGCCAAGCACCTTTTCAACCAATGCATAGTGAGTGAGTATACCTCTGTGTGTGTGTGTGTGTGTGTGTGTGTGTGTGTGTGTGTGTGTGTGTGTGTGTGTGTGTGTGTACCAATGGATAGTGCACATATCTCATTCTGTCTCCCTTCATCTTCCTCTTTCCTCTCTCCTGCAACCTTGCCTTTCAACTAAATAAATATTAAGGGGAAACAAAATCTGAAAAATTGAAGAGGAAGTAGAAAATAATCAGATTTTTGCAAGGTGCTTGAAAAAGAAAAAAAATGTTGATTTCTCCAGACTGAGTCAAACAGCCATGTTTGTGATAAAGACTTGCCTATCTTTTTCTCCCACCTTCTTACCACTTATTATCTACTTTCTCCCTGTTCCAAATTATTGATTCCATATTACTTCAGGCCCAACACATGACCTTTCCTGTTAGGTTATTTAGTCATTCCCTATACCATAGTTCGGGAGACACCAGCACAACTCAGCCTCATCCCTGCTTGTGGCTGACACTCAATAGTTAAATGCACCCTCAAGCCTACCTGCCATGCTTGTTGCTGAGACAAGTTTCCTTTTCATGTGTGTATGCTCTGGGCTAGACAACAATTCATTTTGATGGCAAAAAGAGAACCACTCTTTTCTGAACCAGCAACAAATGCTAGCCCAGTGGGATATTTTGTGAATCCATTCAACTAGGAGATATAGCCAGTGATCTCCCAGTCTGCATCACAATGAATTCAACAATAAAAAGTTGGTAAACTCGACTCTGATGCTGCCATAAGTGACCTTGAGAAAGTACACAGAGTTGCTAGGGGCTCTTTATAGAGGACTAGCTACATAAGAAAAATTCTACACATACTATCAATTCTTCTGGTTTAGCCTCTTAGAGTTAGAACCCCAGGTACTGCCACATAACAAACAGGCCCCTTGCTTCAATTATCTCCAAGCTCTTATCAGCTCAGTTCCAGGGAATCGAAAATGTAGGTTCTTTTTAAAACTGTCAACTTCCACATTGAATAAATTTTACTAGGTGTCAAAATTTGCTTGATCATGTACCATAGCTGGAAACAACATTTCACATAAGTCTTAATTGCTGGCAAATACTTATATTGAAAAGAACATATAGAACAGGAAAAATAAAGATCAATAATAGGTTTTGAATAAGAACAGCGTCTTGGAAAATTTGAGGTATTTTATTGAAATAACCTTTAATCAATGCAGTTTAATCTCCTAGCACAATGGCAATTAAAAGCTGTTACAAATAGGAAAGATGGATTAACATGGTGCTGCAAATATTTCCTGTTGCCCCTTTAAAAGATTTGTGAAACACAAATTTGAACATAGTAATTTGGGCCTTTTAAACTGTCACCTAAATATCATGTTCCTTTAAAAATTATAACTTCTCTTATTCCTAATGAGTCACATATCCATTTCTGTGAAGCCCATGGCTCTCACTCTGGGTTAAAGAGCACCATATAGATGGTTTATGTTTTCTTACACTCCATTAAATACTGCTTTGGCAGTGTTCTTTTAGATTTTTTTAAGTGCTTCTGACATTTCATATATAGCAGTTTTACAGTTATAAACGAGAGCCTTTTTAAACAAAAATATAAAATTTTATTTCAGAATATACAGAATTCATCTTATTCATCCTTGTTATGTTAGTACCTAGTAGAGCGCTTGACACACAGGTGGTAACTGATACAATATTGGGGCTTTTTCTTAAAGTTAAGAAAAAAAATATTTTGACAAACTAATTTCTTTTAATATCTAAGCAAAGTTATTTGTGATTATGACACATTTCTAGTCTTGTCCTCATATAGATCTGAAACTACTATAAGGACTCTTGAAAGTTTGCTTGTTAAGCATTTGGAGAGTGAATAAACAGGTTTAAAATCCCTCTCCCTCTCTTTGTGTTGCTCTTTCAAGTCATTAAAAATCATTGACATTTATAATATTACTTATTTTTATCTGTTAGTTTGTGTTCTTCAACTATATTTATCAGTTTTTTCTCTTGGTCAATTGTTCTGGCATAAACGTCCAGGATTATACTGGATGTCAGCTGTGAGAATAATATACCATTATCTGGTTCTAGTCCTGAGAGGAAATTCTCTCAGCTTCTCTGCAGTCAACATGAATGTTGGCTGTGGGTTTTTTTCATAACATAACCTTTATTATGTTGAGGTGTATTCCTTCTGTGACTAACCTACTGAAGTTCTGTTCATCAGCAATGGCTGTTGAATCTTTCCTGTGTCTACCGAGACAATCATATTATTTTATCTTTGGATGTCTTGTGTGCCAGACTGACACTAATCCGAATCACTGCTCAACTTTATACTCACTAAGCCTATCATTGAAAGCCACACCTGGACTTCCAGATGTTAGCAAAAATAAGGTTGACTCAAGACTGTCTCCATGATGCTAGGGCAGACCTCAAGGACACACATGCGAGCTCTAGCCAAGGGACAGAGGTCTTTGGATTTTATCTGGTGCTCGGTTTCAGGGTGGCAGTCCCATATCTCAGCTTCAAGGCAAAGCCTTAAGTTTACATCCCATTGTACTCTGCAGTGGTTGTAGTCTTGCTCCATGAACAGAGTTTGGAGGAGATAATGGGATATAGTTCTTCATCCAGCTAGTTAAGTAAAATGCACAGGTTCAGTCCTCAGGTACTGACAAGGTGGTAGAAGTCACAGGGCCAAGTTCAAATTAGGTTTCACCATGGCACGTCTGGTACTGAGTTTCAAATCTAAATCGTGGATTTTATTCTCTCCCCACTCCTACGTGGGAGATTTCTCTATTCGTGCTGTACTGCATGTAGCTGGTAAGGGAATCACCGAATAAGTCTTTCCTTCCTCCCTCCTTCAATATGCATTTCCTTCCTAGTTCAGAAAAGTAAAGTACTGTATTCTCCATCCTGGCATTTGTGACTCTGGAGATGATTGCTTGAGGTGGGGGAAAGGGTATGCTGTTCAAATTAGTGTCTGGGCAAGAGCTTCAGATCACCTTGCTCAGAAATCATCTTCCTCTGTCTGATAAAAATTTTCTGCTTTGGATTGTCTGCTATATTTAAAAAAAATTGAATCCTAACTGAAACAACATTATATTTTTCTTTTGACTTGAAATTAGATTAGGTCCCTAAGTGCTAAATTATTGACGTAACTATTGTCCAGAAAAGTTCACCATGGAAACACAAAATTCTTCAGTGAAGAATTGAGCTGTTTCTCTGTAAAATGAAAACAGACTACAGTATTGATTTTAGACTTATGACTGGTTGTTCTTTATAGACATTTCTAAAACACCTCATAGAAAACAAACATTTGTAACTCTAGCTCTTCACATAACATTTTTTAAAGAGAGCCAAAATAGAAGTAGGTTCTGACAAAATGAGGTGTCAATTCACGTGTTAATACGTTGTAAGCATCTTTCTCATTCTTTCATACTTACACTTTCTTTTCATTTTAACAGTTAATTTTTCCACTTTGAACTCTACCGTTTCCCTCTATTGAAAGAAGCTATAAGGAGCTGGGACCTAAGGAGAAGCAGGAGACTGGAAGAAGAGGTAGATTGATAAGAATGACACTGACAATTAGGATTATTAGCAGTTTTGCTTATCTTCTAAATAAGGATTTCAGGATAGGTACAATGAAATCCATCAGCCTCTAGCTCTGACCTCTCCAATGCATAATTATTTCACATTTCCTCCATAATATCCAAAACTGGAAGAATGAGATTGGGTTCATCTGAGGAACCACAGTTGTTAAAGTCCAAAAATAGTAAAAATCTGTAATTTAATGGTTGGAACATATTCTTAACACCCTATCAAATTTTATTTTCCTTCAATTTAGATAGTTACTGTGCACCACTTCCTCTAAGGTATAAACCTTTCATTGGTTTCATAAAAGCATCTGGGTTAAGACTTGGCAATCAGGACATCACTTCTCCTACCATGGTGCTCAGCTCTAGCATTTTTGAGACTACTACAGCACAAAGTACCTCCCATTGCCTCTCTGCACTGCCCTGTTTCAGTCAGGATTTTATCTACAATATAAACACTAAGAGATCCACATTGAAGTATTTTCTGCAAGGAATTGACTTACATGATTATCATTGCTGTTTAGAAAATCTACTGGGCAAACTTTCAGTAAAGGCCATCTGGAACTCTGAAACAAAAAACTGAACCTACTGTCCACAGTCCAAACTGACTTCCATTCACAGAAGTCTCTGATATGTTTATAAGGCCTTTTGACTAGCTGAAAGATTCCTATGCAAATCATCTAGAATAATACCCCCACTAAAATCAACTGATTGAGGGTTTGACTCATATCAAAATATCTTCATAACATCTATGTTGCTTTAAAAAAAAAAAAACTGGGAACCTTGGCCTACCCAAGGCAAAACATAATGACCACTATACTCCTTTTTCTACTAACTCCATGTACAGGATCACATTCAGTCCTGACTTTCTATTCCTACTAGCCAATATTAACTTAATAGAGAGGCCACAAATTTGGTTCTCATCTTCCCACATTTTATATTGCAGATTTTCAAAATAATTGCATAAGTCACTTTTTTATCCTTTCACACCCCAGTAACCAATAATTAAACTGGAAACTAAATTGCCTCAATGAAGGAATGAAAACTCGATGTCCTGTGCAATTGTTTCCTCAACAATTAAGATAAAAAGGAAAAAGAAAAGAAAAAGAAGGGTTATGTCCTGGTTTCAGTGCAGTTGACTGGTCTGATTCCCAACCGAAGTCCACTCAGGATCAAGCTGACACAGTACAGGTTGTCTTTCTCCCCTTCCCTCCTCTCATCCTTTTTTTTTTAGCTTTCCACAACAAAAATATATTTATTCTATCTTGTACCAGCTTTCCCTGTGGCTCTTATACTATTTTCTTCATAGAATCCCAGAATTTTTACCAATTTTTTTTCATTTGGGGGCAAGAAACAAAGCACAAAAGAAAAATGATATTACCATAAGTGAAAAAAATCCCAAAGCAATAGTTTATCTGTTGAGCTAGCTTTCCATGATTGAGAAGATAAGAGGGGACAGATTAAGACACTAACAATGATGGTGGAAGTAATGATGATACCTGGTTCCTTTGATATGTGATCACTGTGGCAGCCTTGTTGAAACTACAACCAACACTCTGTAGCTTGTTCCCTGGCCATCAATATCTCCTAGAACTTGCACATGAGTCCAAAGCAGCCATACTATCTATACTAAGAGTATAGTCAGTTACAATAGTTCTCAGTGTTCCCTGTTCAAAATCTGCTACTCAGGAAAACGTCTTCCATGTCACAAAATAAGACATTCTCAAACTTTTTCTTCAGTCTTATTTGCTTAGTGCATTCTAAATAGATGATCTACTAAAAAGATGTTTTTATGTTTTTGCCTGAAGTAAATGCATTCTCTTCTCACTCCACAAATTTCTTTCAGTGGTTTCCATCCTTAGGCCACCGTTTCCCTGCCATTCCACCAGTAAGAATCCTATCCATACTCTGCTTAAAAAAAAAATTACTTTTATTTATTTGAAAGGCAGAATGACAGATGAACAAGGAGAGACAAAGGAAAAGATCTTCCATCCGCTCATTTACTCACTCTTGATATGGCCTCAGTGGTTAGAGCTGAGCCACAGCAAAGCTAGGAGCCAGTACTCCATCCAGTTCTCCCTTGTAGGTGGCAGTTACCCAACTACTTGGACCATTCTTCACTGTTTTCAGAGGCTTGTTAGCAGGATGTTGGCCTTTCCATAATCTACCATTCCATCATCTCTATGAAACATTCTTTCGCTAGCCCAGCTTAAGAAAATCATTCTATGAGCTATGATAGTATTTTTCCTTAAACACTGATTCACCATCTTTAAATAATAGCACATCAATTTTATCTCCTTAACTAGACAGTAAGCTTCTTAAGGACAGGGCCTAAAACCATATGCTTCAGAATATTTAAAAAGTTTCAAGCACAATGTGGGGGATTCAATAAATACTAGCATGCATTTGCAAAAACAGGAAAGACAAATTCAAGCCTTGTTGCCCTTGCATTCTCTCACTTGTTTTTATTTCTAAGACAGGAATAGGATCCCATGAAAATCCGGGGATATTACAAAGAATGCAATGGGGGTATCTCTGATTCATCCACTGATAGGTTCCTACTTTCCTATTAAGTTTTTTACTTACAATACTTAAGCTACTTCCCCTAGTAGGGAAGACCTACCTAAAAAAAAAAAAAGAGGAAAAAATAAAGAAATTATTTCCATCCTTCTTAGGGGAAAAAAAAAGCAAAGCCCTCTGATGAAGGGAATAGGATCAAAGAGGAAACGGAATGAATATCTAATAAAAGGCTGAAGACAAAACATGGTCATCAGCGGAAATGGCAGAGCTGACCAAGAGAAGAGCTATCATTCCATCTTTTTATACCATACATACTAAAAGTCACACCAATCATCTACCATCAGTCTCAGAAAGCAAACAGCAATAAGAACAAATTGTAGCACCCAGAGACTATTCAAACAAATCCTGTCATTCTTCTTGCACATCCAGTGGAAATGGGCTCTTCTCACAAAGCTGAGAAACTTTACAGGCAGACCAAGAAAAGAACAAAAGATGAACAATTTGCCAATCCCCCCCTTTTAAAAAGTAGTTTAAACTGAAGAGAAAACTGAACTACTTTCAGTTGAAAAACTCAGTTATTACTACCTCCTATGACCATAGGGTTTGAAGACAAATGAGAGGTAAGAAAAGGCAGATGTTTATGTTTACAAATCTATGCGACAATGTTGACGTATAACTCCACTCACAATATTTTCCACAGAATATTTTCTACAGAACTATAGGAAGCAACTTAGGCTACAAAACTAAGAACACTGCAACACTAGATGTGTTTTAATCATTTGTTTTCCCAACTGCCTGAAAGTAGGTTAAGAAAAAAACTTTGCCCAACTCAGAAAAGGAGAGAAATCTTGATGACATAACACTTCAGTGAAATTCTGCCCTATCAGATTTTACAAAGACGAGGAAAGTGTCAGACAGCCAGAGTTCAGGAAGAGATATTTACAAATTAGGATGATGAAAGTTACCAAGGAATTACTGTGAATGTAAATGAACTGTGTAATTTTAACATAAAATTGCTATTTTCTTCCAAGAAACAGTTAAGGTCACTGAGTCTTTTGTATCAATCAATATGTTCTGAACAATAAAGCCAATGGCTCAGTAATGTATGTAAAGGGTAGCCAGGCTTTATCCAGAAGCTGAAGAGCAGTTTTTGTTTCTAGTTGAGCAGTGTCTTTATCAAATTACTTCCTTGACACAGTGACTGTTTTAAAGGTCTTCTTTCCTAAGGGAAAGCTTTACTTTTTCATCTTTGTTCTTTAATAATGTAATTTTCAAAGTATAGGATTTACTATTGTAGAGTGTTTCCTTGTATCAAAAATAATCACATATATCAAACTGTTGTACAAAACATTATTGCAGAAACAAATATGGGTCTTGCTGCCTACATTAATATTATGCAATTATATATCCTTCCACAATGTTTTTTAAGTTTTAGTATAGTCAATAAACATTTTGTCTAATAATGAGTAATTTTCTTCTTATTATACTCTAAGTCATGTAGTTTTTCCAAAAAGAAATCAGGAAAAGCAAATACAGCAAAGGATAGTGAAAGAAAAATGTTTCCACCAGGGATGGAAGTGTAGCAGGCCTGAAGTTGGATCTTGCTAACACATGCTCATCCCTCAGCAGTAACAGAGTTACAAGATGCTTTTTAATAACTGTAGCACATTGGTTATGTTTATCTGATATCTATTTGAAGTTAAAATGGCTTAAAATATTATGTAGAAAGTTTTAACTCTAATGATCTAATACCATCAGAAACCCATTTCATGTCTAATTATAGTACAGTGTCGCTTAATTCTTTTAAAGTTAGAGGAAAAAAATTGCTGATAATGTATGCTGAAGCCATAATAATTTAGAGTCCTATAAAATTTAAAGATTAGCATTATGTAAATAAGGAAACTGAATTAAATGATTTCTATAATATCCAAGATTCGCCAATTATCTATTCTGCCTTACCTAATTTTTCAAGCTGCAATTCAGTCATAAGTTTATTTATCTGGAAAACTTCGTAATCTATACAACCATTGGCCAGAGCGCATCACGATCTTAGAATTGGTCTTTCCTTCTGACATCCCATTTCTCTCCCTCCTAAACACAGAGAAGTTGGAAAATACCTTTAGTTTCTGCACTGAGGAAATCAGTCTGAGAAAGGCCCGGTGTAATACTCACCTTTGGGTGTCGCCTTAGAGCAGTCTCTCAGGGAGAGTGAGTCAAGGCGACTATCAGTCTAAATCCAGACTCCGTAACAGTCTGATTCATCTCTGAATCTGGGCATTCATGGATATTGAATAGGGGCTCACCAGATCCAGGGAACATGACAGATAATATTTTTTAAAGATCGATTAATCGATCTATCTATCTATCTATCTAATGTCACAGTTACAGAGAAAAGCAGAAAGATCGTCCATCTACTGATTCCCTGCCCAAATGGTGGCAACTTACAGGGCTGGAGAAGGCCAAAGCCAGGAGGCTGGAGATTCAGCCGGATCTCCCACATGAGTGAAAGGGGCTTTTCCCTAGATTAGTTAGGGGCTGGATCAGAAACAGAGCAACGCAGCCCAGAAGCAGGATGTAGTTGTCACAGGCAGTACTTTTGTCCAATATACCACAAACAAATATTTTAATAAATTAACTGATGTGTGTGTGTGTGTGTATGAACTAAGCAAGTTTTCCACTCTGGACATGCAGCTTTTTACCTATAAATGGAAATGAATACATCAAAGAGGCCTAAAACACTAGCCTGTCCCAAAATGTTCTGCTTCCTCCACCACATCCCTCTCTCCCTATCTTCTTCCTCTCTTCAAAATATTCTTGAGCGAGGGCCCGGCACAGTGGCCTAGTGGCTACAGTCCTTGCCTTGAATGCACCAGGATCCCATATGGGAACCTGTTCTAATCCCAGCAGCCCTGCTTCCCATCCAGCTCCCTGCTTGTAGCCTGGGAAAGCAGTCGAGAATGGTCAAAAGCCTTGGGACCCTGCAGCACCATGGGAGACCTGGAAGAGGCTCCTGGTTCCCAGCTTCGGATCGGCACAGCACCGGCCATTGTGGTCACTTGGGGAGTGAGTCATCAGATGGAAGATGTACCTCTCTCTGTATATCTGACTTTGCAATAAAACTAAATCTTAAAAAAAAGTTTAAAATATTCTTGAGCAAAAGTGAAAATTTTTAATAAACAGAAAAAAACACTTTTTTGGATGAGAGGTTAAAAATCTAAATGACATAAAGATTTGAAGTCTATACTAGTTTAAAACCTAAAAGATTTAATATTTTTAATTTTTAAAAAGAAAATCAATGTGACCCCAAGGCAATAAGGAGAAGTACTTTATTTTCTGCTAATAGATGTAATTCAACTGAAAATGCTTCCTCTTTGTCAATATTTATGCACACTTCCCTGCATCTGAATAATTAAATTCAGAAAAATAATGAAGGGCAAGTAAATCACCATGAAAGCAGTGAAACACCTTGAGGTTAAAAAGCAAGAACACTTCTACAATGTGTGTGATGCCCAGTGGAAGAATGGGAGCATTACAAAAACTCTCACTGGCCATCTTGCTATTATTTGAGTATGCAAAAAAGAAAAAAAATAGCTTCAGTAAATAAGTACAAACTAAGCAATTCTTTTTCTATTACATTTTTAAAGAGAATAGAATGAATATAAAGTAAAAACAAAAGTTCTAGTAGAATATTACCATATACATTTGCAAATTTTCAAATGCCTGACAATGCCTAATGTTGTATGCATATGAAGCAAGGTAAAACCTCACATGCACATGGTAAAAGAATAAATCAATAAATACACTTTGGAAAATTCAGGTCTTATGTGCCAAGACTGAAAATACCTCCTACTCAATGACCCAATAATTCCACTAACATACAAATAAGTACCCAAGAGAAATTCATGCTCATGCTTGCTTGTACATAGCAACACTGTTAATACCAAGAATGGATGCTATTTAAATATCCACCTAGAGCTGACAAGAGAAATGAATTAACTACAACTACATGAATCCCACAACATAAACAATACAAGTGCAGAAAAATGTCTAGTGCATATATAAAATGCAAAATGGCCAAAATTAAATGATAACATTTAGGGATTATATATGTAGAAAACTATAAACAATAGTAAAGGAAGAGTTATCATAAAAACCTTGAGATACTTGAAGATGAAAGGCTGTGATGGGCAGAGGTAGATGCCTTGGAGTGCTGATGAATTCCTGAACCAGGTAGTATTTATTAAGCTTCTTGTGATGTTTTACATTTCAAGTACATTTATATGGCAAGTATAAATTTTTAAATAGTGTAGAAATTAAAATTTAAAACTCCATGTTGCTACCATCTATCACTACTGTTGCACCCTTCTATTACCTGATAACTACTTCTATTACTGTCACTTTCATTCTCTCCAATGGCTCTCTGAGCAGCAGTTAGGAACATTTTAATAATTCTCACACTTGAAAATAAATGAAAATTGACTATTGTCTACTTCTGTCACTATGTACTACTTCATCTCTTTGCTCACCTCTATTATAAATCTTGAAACAATTATCTATTCTCATATCTGAAATTTCTTTATGCTTATTTATTACATTCACAACAATTATTTTCACCCCTGCGATTCCATTGAAATTTGTGTCATTAAACAGTATTTCCCTTGTTAAATTAAACTGGTTGTTAGTCTCCATCTTATACCACTATTCGATAATTATTCTGCATCTGCATATTGGATCGTTAGAACTCTGTCTCATTTGGCTTCCAGGACACCAAAATCTACTCCTTCGCTCATTCCTTCAAGTCTATAAGACCCTCCTCTTCTTGTTGGAGTGACCAAGGCCCAGATCTTTTTCTTTTCTCTTACTCTGTGAGCTGATATTTTGTCCAGCCTGTAGCCTTTAACTACATCTACATGCTAATATCTTGAAATTGCTTGTACAAAACATTCTCCCAAAAGCTTATTTTACACAAAGTCTTGTTTGGCTCTGTGGCTAAAGGCAAATTTTGAACATATTCTTGACCCCTATTCTCTCACATATCATATTTAATCATGACAAAATTCTTGGGGCCCATGCTCAAAATATATGAAGTTGCCAACTCCACACTCTGCAGTGTACCAAGCCCAGCTGAGCTACTTCCTCAGCCATCTGAATGATGACAATAGTCTCCGAACAAATTCTCCCTCCTAACCTTTGCCTCTGTAGGCCATTCTCAGAGTAAGCCCACTGTTCCTTTTAAAACCTGCAGCACTGTTGATGTTATGTTGGGGCTTTTAATTGATTAAGATGACACTTTGCTGGCTTTACTTTCAGACCAGAGATGGTCTCACCAAGAAATCGTTGAACTCACTAGGATAATAAGATGCTGGACTTTATGCTTGGTAAATACTTCCAATGAAAGAACAACTAAATTTGAACTGTGGTAATGCAACAAGGTGGAGAAATCCACCAAGGGGAGAGGGTTCGGGGAGGGGTGGGGGGAATCCCAGTGCCTATAATACTGTGTCACATAATGCAATGCAATTAATAAAATAAATATATAAATAAAATAAAACCTGCAGCAGAGGGGAGAGTTGAGCACAGCAGTCCAGACACTCCTTAGGATGCTTTTCTTTCATGTCAGAATGTCCTGAATGTTTGAGTTCTGGCTCTACTCTCAATTCTAGCTTCCGACTAGTGCATACCTTGGGAATAAGTAGATGACTACTCAAGTACTTGGGGGCCCTGCTACTCATAGAGGAGATGCAGATTATATTCAAAGCTCCCCACTTCAACCTGACCCAGGCTGTACCACTGGGAATGTTTGTGGAGTGAACCAGTGAGTGGGAGTTCGTGCTCTCTTTTTCTCTCTTCCCTGCTCCTTCACTTAAATAAAATCAATAATAATTTAAAAAAAAATTGGCCCAGCACAATTTTTTTTAGTGGCCTAGTGGTTATTAAAGCCCTCACCTTGAACACACCCGGGATCCCATATTGGTGCCGGTTCTAATACCAGCAGCCCTGCTTCCCATCCAGTTCCCTGCTTGTGGCCTGGGAAAGCAGTAGAGGACAGCCCAAAGCCTTGTGACCTTGCACCCGCTTGGGAAACCCAGAAGAGGCTCCAGCCTCCTGGCTTCAGATCACCACAATTCTGGCCATTGCGGTCACTTGGAGAATGAATCATTGGACAGAAGATCTTCCTCTGTGTCTCTATATATCTGACTTTGCAATAAAAAATTAAATAAATCTTTAAAATTCTTTAAGTTATAAAAAATCATGAAACATTCCTGAGATTTCCCATCTCACTCCATATAATATCCAAGATTCAGATTGTGCCCCAAAAGGTCCAGCATAAAGTAGCACCACTATCTCTAATCTTATTTTCTGTTATTTTCCATGTTGCTAACTCAGCTATGTTTGCTGTCCTTTAAATTCACCAAAAACATTCCCTTCAAGTGGTGCCTTCAACTGTAATTCTCTTCCTGAGAATATCCTACCACTACATTTATCATGTTTTTAGTCTTAGTTCAAATATTTTTTGATACACATCGTATAAACAACTCTATAACATTGTAAGCCCTCATCTAGCAATCGAATTCTCTTCATTCTATTTTCTTTTTCTAGCACTTATAATCTTGTAAAATAATTTCATTGTTATTTTTATTACTTAATATCCATTCCCTACTAGAATGTAACAATCATGGGCATCATAATTTATTTCAAGTCACACCGAAAAAGATGTGGATACAAGCCATTCATTTGAAATATGATACCGAGAAGCACAATGAATGTTGAAGTGAAATATAAAAGGGAGGACAGCCAATAAATTGTGCCTTACTAAGTAGATTACCAGTAAAGAAACTGAGGTGGCACCCCACTGGGAAACCTTCAGAAGCACTCCATACCCCACTAGTTGATAATGACTCCTAGGATACTAATGACAAGCAAATCTGGAATGGCTCAGCCCTCTTCTAAGGCTACAGAACACCCTAAGCAGAGAGATGACGACAGATGTTTGGATATATGGGACTCTCTGCCAGAGACTACAAAGATCATCCAAAAGAATACAAGCAGGTACCAACAGCTTTACTGCCACAAACACCTTTTCCATCTATTCATTTCTTTTCATTGATAGATCAAAAGTCTGAAGAAGACACCAGCACATAGTAGGCACACACATCAAAAAACGTGTTTAAAGTTTTGAATAAATAAAAGGTGAAGAAAATCCTAATGAGAGAGCTATAGAATATTTATAAATAAACAAAAGAGAAAATTCCCAAATATCACAAGTTTTAGTATACAAATTGCACGCTGTGTTAAACGGCCAAAATGCTTATAAATTTGAATGGTAAAAAATAACAACTCATACTATAAACTAAGCATTCAATTTAAAACATGGGGGAAATAATATAAATAAAAACCAAGAAAGTAAATAATATGCAGACAAGGACAAAATTAAATAAATGAGAGATATCAGAGAAATATAAAAGACAAAGGTCAGTTTTCTAAGAAAAAATCACAATCTTTGCAATTTTAATTTAAAAGAAAGTGGGTCCAGCACGATGGCTCAATGGCTAAATCCTCACCTTGCTAATGCCAGGATCCCAAATGTGCATCGGTTCTTATCCTAGCTGTTCTACTTCCCATCCAGCTCCCTGCTTATAGCCTGGGAAAGCAATAGAGGATGGCCCAAAGCCTTGTAACCCATGTGGGAGACCTGGAAGAAACTCCTGGCTCCTGGTTTCCAATTGCCTCAGCTATGGTCATTGCGGCCATTTGGGGAGTGAATCGGATGGAAGATCTTTTTCTTTGTCTCTCCTCTCTGTAAATCTGGTCTGCATTTCCAAGAAAATAAACATTTAAAAAAAAAACAAAAAAAAATCACCAATAAAAGTATGATTAAAATAGGAATGCAATTTCAAATTGCAACAGAAAATGAAAAGACAAAAGGGAAAGTAGAGTGAGAAGTATCATTACAGTCTTAAATTGGTTTCTATGGAAAATGTGAAATTTGTTCTTTTATAATTAAAAAACATTCAATAATAAACTATCAAACTGAGGATCCCTTTAAAAATTAATCATCAATTAACATCTTCAAACAAGGAAAATAACATACTTACAAGAAATTTTCTACAAGCAATGTTCAAAGGACAAAAGATGCCAATTTTGTGAAAGTTTCCCAAATACCACAGGAATTTCTAACAAGGCTATTTAGTTAGTACATTATTCCAGCTAGTTAGTACTGGAATAATGCTCAGTATTTACAACCATAGTTGACTTCACGCATTGGCACAGCAAGAGAAAAAACACAGAGCAGTGTCCACTAACAGAGCTGCACATAACAGACATCATATGTGACAACAGAGGCAGAGGAACAGAAAGATCTATGCGGTTCTCTTGTGAAACAAAGTGAAATTGAATTGAAGGATATAAATCAAATGACCAAAACTGTAAAATATTTTAGAAGAAAATGCAAGCATATTTTGTACAAAATCCAGCTCAGGAGGAAAAAATTTAATAAGACAAAAATGTACAGACCCTAAAGGCAAACAATGGTAAATTCAACTGCTCAAAATCGAGAACTAAGAGAACCACTTGTAAAAGGAATACTTCATAAAGGGGTTGAAAAAGAAAACTTGCAAATAAGAAAAATCTTCCAAAAATGGGCAAAATTGCAGACTTCACACAGGTGCAAATACAAATGATAAATTAAAAAGGCATTCTCATTAGTAATCAGAAAAATGCAACTCACACATGAGATAACATTTTAAGACTGCACAATTGACAAAAATTAAATAACCATGCAATAGCTAGTGCTAACACAAGAATTCGCATATACCATTAATGAGAATACAAATCTATTCGGAATACAATTTGGCACTCTAGCAAAGCAGAAACCCACGTACTCTATCAAACTCTACTCCAAAAGAATCATTAGAAAAAATTTTGTATACATATACCCAGAAACATACATCTGTATAGAGAGTAGAACTTTTTTAATAACAGATCGAATCCTGAGTACACACATTTTTACCAAAAGCAGAAGTCAGCAAATGACCAAATATTCAAACAATAAATGAGTCATAGCTGCATAAACATAATACAAATATGAATAAATGTATTAATGTGAATATATAATATAAATGTGAATAAATATAATATAAAAAGGCAAGTCTCTGAACATATAAGACAATTTCTTTCAAATGAATGTTAAAAATACTCACATCTAAGCAACATATTTTTTGAAAATAGAAAGAAAGGAAACAGTATATACAAAAACTAAAACTGTAGTTACCCCAGAAGTGGAGAAAGGAAAGGGAAACAGCTAGATAGAAATACCCTGGTTTCTTCCTAAGTTCTGGAATGTCTACATATTGAAATTATTACTTACTTGTAGGTAGAGTTTTAAAATACTGATAAGTAATTTCATCTTATGAGTCCATAAAATATCAGTTCTAATCTTAAAACCTGTCATGTACAATTTCTTACTTGCAATGCAGAAAAGTTGAGGGAAAAAAGAAACCCTGACCTTACATATGAGGTCCTTGCATAAGAGCTCAGCTTTCTCAACTCCATAAAGCTCTAGCAGCGACATATGTGAGGTCAGGCTGGACCCTTCCCACTACAATCAAGAGAAAAGAGTCCCAGTACAGCATTCCACACAATTGTTACCCCTATTTTGCTTTATAGATGTGCAACATATTGACATTTTAAAATTTTACTTATAGCACTTTATCCTTTTTATTTTTAATTTTTAATACTGTTGACAGGAATGCATGTCCATATAGGCTTCTTATTAAAGGTGGGAAGGTCGAGCTATGTTGGAGGGTAGGTGAGATAAATGTTTTAATTTTGTTTTGTTTTTTTTTCTTCCTCCTGAGTGTACAAGGGAAGGAGGAATGGCAAGGAGGGGAGCCTGGTCCTTGCTGTCAAACTATCAGCACCCAGGGATGAAGACAATCATTTGATGCAACTTTAGAGACCCCAAAGTGGGAAGCGATGTTCCAACAGTGCTACCTGAGTGTTTTTAATAGTTCTGAGACATTGTCAGCATCATTGCAGCAGGGCTGAGAAAATCTTTCTGGGGTCTATCGTCCAACTACGTCTACTTTAGTGTATCCACAGACCTAGACATCTGCTGTAAAGCCTGGCCAGGAGAATAGTTCAACCCGTTCCGCTCTCCACCTTTAAACTAGACATACTCTGTTGACTCAGATGTGCTAGCTGACCTGTCTTCTGTGTGTATCTGGGTATGCTCTGAGGATTTCAAGTCCCAATACATTCACTCCAAGGTTGGACTACCTATCTTGTGATTTTCCTCGAGTCCAGGGTTTGATTCTAGTGGTCTAGTTGAGGAATGCCCCAAGAAACCTTGCCTGTGGTGTCCTCAGACTTGACTCTTGGGTGCGCCAGCTAGTGCAGTGTCAGGCTCAGTCTGTCACCTGCACCAACCAATGCACACACCAGCGAGTATAGCTGCCTAGTCAGTTCCACCACCAGCCCAATCTTCCACACAAACCAGGAGCTGCTGTGGCCCAGTCTGGCCCAATCCAGCTCAGCTTCCCAAAGGCCAGACCCTCATGTACATCAGAGGGTGCCATGGCCTAGTCAGGGCAATCTGCAGTAACATCTAATAGTCCTACAAACGATCCCAGTTTTTGCGTCAACTGGCAGGTGCTGCAGTCCAGCAGAGACCCACATCCCATCCACCTCTCATGCATAGCCACAAGGGCTGCAGCTTAGCTCAGCCTGAGCCACCTGCAGACCCGGCCCACACACATGCTAACAGATTCTGTAGCCTTATCAACCTGGTCTGCTCTAAGCCCAGGCTCTCATGTTGCCAGTAAAAGCTGTGGCCTTTCAGGGAGTCCCCCAAGTTCCCCTACTAGGCCCATTCCTAGTCTCAGAGGATTAGTGCTTGCCAGAGGATGTGTTCCAGCCTGACATGAGCCACTCTCAGTCCAGAAAGTGTTGCAGGGTAGTTCAGCTGGCACCAATTCTGGCTGTCATGCATTCCCAGTCCCAGCTCCCAGGAGTGTCAGTGAATTCCACAGCTGTGCCTGGCTCACTTTGTCACCAACCACAGTTCTTACACAAATCAATAGGTTTTGCAGTCCCATAAGTATAAGAACACAATTCCCTACAGAATTTGTCCCCAGCTACAGCTCTCTCATGTTCTTGTGAATGCTGCCACCCAGCATGTCATGACCCACCCCTGCCTCAACACTTGCTGGTATGTACTTCAGCCTAGCCCTACCAGGCATGGCTCCCCCACAATCTGCAGTGCCCTCAACATGTGTGTGGTGCCACCCAGTTTGTTTAGGGACCAAATAGTGTGTTCAGCATTTTACCTTTTATTTGAATTAAAATTTAAGTCTATTATGGAAAACCACATCAGTTAAATTTAACCTACTTTTAAATTAAAGAGCTAAAATTCAAATCAGAATGTATTCATTGAAGAAGAGAAAATTGCTACATGAAAGTCTGGCTATACGACACAGCTGAAATGTCTTTATATTATTACAGTAATTAAAAGCCATCAAGTCCTGATAGAGTTAAATATTTGTTTACCTATGACACCGCAAGTGCATATCTGCATATTTAGATGAGCAAAATGACAAAACACATCCACAAGGCTTATACAAGCAGCTCTTGACCTGACAGCCAAAAACTGAAAGATATCAAGGTCTATCTAAATGAACCTAAAAGAGCAATTTTTGGTACTTCTATAAAATCAAGTATGAGTTAGAATTTTTTAAATTATAAATGTAAAAATTTTTAAGTTACTGATACATACAAATAACGTGAATAAATCACAAAGCTTATTTTAGCAAAGGAAACAGTAAATGCATCTTTTAGTTTATGTACGTGATGTTCAAGATATCCAAAATCAATTTATCATGACTGAAATAAGAACAGTTTTTCACGGGTTTTAGGCTTAGTAGAAAATTAATTGCATCTCACTGCAGTTGTGGTCACATACGATATATATTTATCAAATTATACAGTGAAGATCTTTATTTTTCCAATACAGATTTTACCATGAAATGAAAATTTTAAATGTGATCTATTTGGAGAAATGCTGTATCTGGAATGGAAACATGTGTTCCCCTCAGTATTTTTCAGGCAATTTTTAAAATGAGGAAAACCTACAGAAAGTTTCATAATGCACTATTGTATCTTCAAAAAGGTACACAGTAATGTTGTAGACACATGAAAAGTTAAAGTAAAAAATACATCCTAAATTGGTCCTATTGACATAAACTACTGAAAATGATATCACGAAAATTTCGGACTAGTTGTGAAACTGAAATGTGCATACTACACTGTAGGGTAGGATAGCATTTTACTTAAGAGGGAGAACTAGGAGGATCATAGACTAAAATATGCATAGCAAAGAGAATAAAAAGGCCAAAAACCATCCATTTTATAGTATGATTTTAAAAATTGATTTTTAATGAAAATAATTACTAATAGTATAATAAAAATTGTATTGTATAGTAGGTAGAATTTATTACAAGTATGCTTCTTAAAAGTAAAACACCTGGCTACATAACTAAGTGCAAACTCTAAAGGCAAAATATATGATGCTGTATTCCTCAACATATGGCCTTGTGCAAGGTCAGATGCTGTAAAATAAGAACCCAGCTTGTTCCAACTCCTTCTCCTACTTCCAGCTGAATGAATACACACACACACACACACACACACACACACACACACACACACACACACACACACACACACACAGTTTATTAAGCTTCCCAGATCCAGACAGGAAATTGAGTTGAGTGCCTGTTGAGAAACGGAAGAAGCTCTTATTTTTGAGCAAGAAAAAACAAAGCTAAACTCCACAGTGCACTTTGAAGCTAATACCATGCTGCAGTCAAAAAGCTCTTTGAAGATTATTTGTTACTGGAGGCTTGTATGCGTTGCTAAGCACTGATAGATTTTTTTTTTTAGTTTTTTTTTTTTAGATTAATCATGGTCTTTCTGAATATGACAACCGATATGGAAAAAAAGAACAGACCTTGCAGGCAACAACTCAGGTCAATGCATCAAGTGTAAGAAGCTCCAATATCAGCACAAAAGGAGAAAGACAACGCTCAGCTTCCAAGAGAGAACAGGCTGCTCTAGATCATCCAGAAGTCAAGACAAATCTGATGACAAGCTGCAGGACTTAACAAGGCAAGAACTACAGCAGGTAACAACACATTCATGGGCCCCTTAAACACCAAATTCACCATGACTGAGAGAAGCCGTAAAAATGGAACTCATTTGTCTGGCCTTGGTGTCCTCATCTTTGCAGGATTCTGCTGAGGATAAAATGAGATAAATGAGATGGTACGTGAGGGTTCACAGGATGGCAAGTACTGCCAACTGACCGTAACTTGAGCACAGAGTGTCTTCTTTACTTGGAGGAGGGACCAGCAGGGGAAAAGATGGGGATACATATTTGCTAAAATCCAATCTTAATAGTCCATTTACCTTACAAATAAAGTACATATTTTGCACACTCATTAAAAGATGAAATTTCAGTTTAATAACACTGTAAACATCAAAAAACATAGATGTGATTATTTTATTCAGAAAGAAGATTATTTAAATCATTGTCATAATTTCATTCTAAGTACGGATCTCTCCTCTTGCCCTCAATTTATTGAAAACCCAAATGACTTTAAACATGGCCTTCACAAAGTGTTAAGAAAGGAACTCAAGAATAAGGAGAGATGCTTATTGTTATTTTGACTCAAGCTATCAATGCACAAATCGCCTTTTGTGGAGCATTAAATGACAAGCAATACCATATCCAGAAAGCAGCGACTCGGAAGCGCAAATTGCCTGGAGTAATGTCAGTCACAGGTAAAAAAAAAAAATTGCTAATAGATTCCAAATGTTCAATATTTTCCTGCAAACTTATTTGTTCACTGACAGAGACCAGAGTCCTGCGGCAGGCATGCAATCAGAAGGCTGAGTGATTAAAGTAAAGGAAAAGAAGCCAGAGCAAGCAACAAAGCTTCAGAAGTGCTGACCTGCGCAATGGGAGACTTCCACAGCTCACACATGAACTTTACAAAGTTCAGCACTACCTCTCCTGGGGCTCCTGTTTTAAGCTTTAGATTCTTCACTAGCCATTTGACAAGATTCTGTCAACTGCTTAGAAATACATTTCAAATAATACAGGCTAGCATTTTTAAACTTTATGTTCTGCTTCCTGATAAGATCTACTTTGAGAAGCAAACACTTTTTGTATTTCTGTCTTACAGCAAAATTAGTGTTATCTTTTTTGCGGAATTGTGGTGATGTCTAGTTCTACAAGAGAGAGTTGGGGGCCCGGCGCGGTGGCGCAAGTGGTTAAAGGTCCTCGCCTTGCACGCCCGGGATCCCATATGGGCACCGGTTCTAATCCCGGCAGCCCCGCTTCCCTTCCAGCTCCCTGCCTGTGGCCTGGGAAAGCAGTCAAGGACGGCCCAAAGCTTTGGGAACCTGCACCCGCGTGGGAGACCCGGAGGAGGCTCCTGGCTTCGGATCGGCATAGTATCGGCCCGTTGCGCTCACTTGGGGAGTGAATCATCGGACGGAAGATCTTCCTCTCTGTCTCTCCTCTCTGTATATCCGCCTTTCCAATGAAAAAATAATAAAAATAAATCTTTAAAAAAAAAGAGAGAGTTGGTAAGACTGGATGGCTTTTCTGTCCTCTTGCAATTTTCTTCTGTAACAACAGAAATTTTATGGAGAAACTTTGTAGGTAAACATTCAAATCTTTTGCAAATAAGCAAATAGAGCCTAGGCAGTCCCTAAGCCTGCAAGTTCACATCTGGATATCCTTTCTACTCCTTCTCCTTTAAGAGAGATTGTATTTCAGATGAGATCCTTCACTTACCTGCTTGTCCTCGAAAATGGCTCGTTCTCATTATGCAATCAGAAGCTTTCATTTTGATTATACACACACACACACACACACACACACACACACACACACACACAACATAGTACTTGGGAAATGCAATTTGTGATTTGAAATTGATGGTTTAAGAAACAGATCAGAGACGGTATACCCCTTAGCTTCCCAACTGAGAAAAGAAAGGAAAGGATAAGAAAATAAAGACCAGATAAGACACACCATTTCTAGAATGAATCTGAGAGTTGTACCACTTTGGTCATTTTAGGAAAGTTACAGGGACCAAACCTAACGGAAATAAAGCAGACCTTCTTGGAGCCAACAATTTGTCTCTCCATCAGTATCCCACATTATTTTCTGCTAGAGTTAGCAGTGCTTCTTAGTTTCTTGTTCTGAGTGGTTTGTTTTAGAAGCAAGATATTCTTGCTGAAGTGGCTAGTCTTTCCCAATTCCCTCTCCTTTGCTTAATTCCATTATTGCCTTCCCAAAAGATCCCCCGAACTTCTGCCCCTTGCACCAACTCCCTATCCTTGAAGTCCCCTAGCAGTCTCAAATTCTACTGTCACTCTATAACCCTGCTTTCAATTCCACTGCAAGTTAACGAAAACTCCACATCACAAGTATCAGTTGACTCAGCTCTCTCATGGTTCCAGGAAGCAGAAATAGTTGGATAACTGCTAAGAAGAGACAGGAGTGGCCCTGCATTTACTTTATCCTACAACTAACATAAGGTTCGGTGGCTTGGGTACATCAGAAGTCTCCCTGAGCTTCAAAACAAAAGTATCCATTTTATCATCTCTTTTTTTGTAGGTGGGTGGGGAGAATGTTAGAAGCTTTAGTATGTGTCACAGACTTGTTCATTTTCTCCCCTTGGGCTATGGCTGGATTAATCTCCAAGCATCCTATGTACCAGCCAACCTGTGGCATTTTCACTTAACTATTTTTTTTTAATTGGAATGTCAGAGAGAGGAAGACAGACAGAGAGGAAGATCTTCCACCCATTGATTCATTCCCCAAGTGACCACAACAACCAGAACAGATCAGATCCTAAGCCAGCAGTCCAGAGCCTCTTCCAGGTCTCCCACGTGGATGCAGAGTCCCAAGGCTTTGGTCCATCCTCTACTGCTCTCCCAGGCCACAAGCAAGGCACTGGATGGGAAGCAGGGCTGCCAGGATTAGAATGAGCGCCGATATGGGATCCCAGTGCATTCAAAGTGAGAACTTTGGCTGCTAGGTCACCACACTGGGCCCTACTTAAATTAATAAAACTTTTTTAAAAAATTAAGAATTCACAAGATCAAATGACAGAAATATATTAGCCTGTGGATCCTGTTCCATAATAGATGTGTATTTCCTGCATTATAAACCACTAGGTAAAATCAGAAACTTGTAATCTGCTTATTCTCTTAGACAATAGAACCTCAGCTGTATTAAATAAGCAGAAATAGATTCAAAAGTGAATTCTTCTTATGTGAAGTGATGACACAAAGACTCCAAATGACTGTGATGCATTTGCAACAAGACAGCATTCTACATAGTTCACGGATATCTCCTATGAAGATGAAATCTACCAATTATATTGGGAAAGAAATTGCCTATTTGAAAAGTTTAATATATTTAATTTGAGGACATTTATAGAAAATGTAACCATGTTATTAATAGAATGCTTCCATTTAAGCAGCGCAATGCACTTGGGAGTTTAATTTCCAAATCCCTTCAACATTCAGGCCCGCAAACTTCAGATATGCACTGTTAACAGCCATGCTGCATTGTAAATGCACTACAGTGGGGCAGCTTACATACAGCCAAGATGTTTTGTAACTGTCTAACTTTGGAGACCTCCATAGCCTAAGGAACACATTCTGAGGCTTCTCACAGATAGACAAGGTCTGCATCTGACACCAAATTAAAATTCTGTGAACTAAACCACTTTCTGCCAACAAGTTGTAGTCCAGTGTTTTGGTATTTCTGATAATGGCGGAGACAAAAATCTTACTTTCTTTTGTTAAGGAAACTCTAATCTACTAGCCGTAAGGACAGGAGAACCTAAGGTGATAATTTGCAGTAGACTTAGCAGAACTTTATGCGAGAACAAAGAAAATCCTGTGCATGAAGATTTAGAATTTTGTACTGGGATTGGTGGATGGATGAAAAGGTTAGCACAAAATTAGGCATGTCTGGTAAACTCATTTATTAACAACGATTATTTTGTGTATCTCAGCGCTCCTAAAGACTTATTAAACAAGTGTAATGTAGACAAACAAACCAAGATTGCTTTCCTGATGTAGTTCATATTCTCATTGGGGAAAAGACGATAATGACTAATAAACATAATACATAAATGAGCCATATGGAATGAAATAAGGTGCTCAGTGTGTAAGCTGTGAAAAACAGTAAAGTTAAGGAAATTTTCACTGTCATATGTATATGGGGTAACACTGGTGATTAGCATACAATCCACTGAGAAGGTGACTGTTTTTAAGCAAAGATTTGATCAACGCTTTTGTCTTCAAAGGTATACCTAGATAGAAAAAAAAGAGGCGAAAACTGCAGGACAAGGATTATATATACATATGTACATATATATGTGTGTGTATCTTTGCATATTCATTTGCCCTCTAAAGAAAAAAGCTGTTAACATAAATTTTTATCTAAATGCACTTTTACGAAGTACATTCTCATTTGGATGTTTTCAATATGACCTTTATTACTAGACACCTGATATATCATAGACTAGAGGAAAACATGCAATTTTAATACCAATTATTAGCATTTAGTTTTTAAAAAGTAAGCTACATGGAAGGAGGTGATACATACATTCAAGCTATTCACTGAACTCTCATTATCCACCAGTATTGTACTAGATATTCTGGATATAGTAATTTTAAGTCTAGCACAACTAATCGTTGATCATGTTTCAGGCACTTATTCAGGTGCTTTACAAATATCAACTCTTCTAGATGTCAATACATATGGGTTGGCATTGTCATTACCTCCTTGGCATACAGGAGGAAATCAGGACCCAGAGCGCTTCAGTGACTTGCTCAAGGCAACAAAAAAGTCAGCTAGGATCAAGGCTTCAAGTCAGACACTGTGCTCCTACAAATTTCTCTGTCACTCCTCTAAAAGAGTACTAATCAGTACACAGATTTACTCAAAATGATGCTTTAAAACCTCTGTGATGAAGCTTCCATTTGCCTAGACTTCACACTGGTTTTCACGAAATCCTGCACATTTGGCATTCCATTTAGTACTGGTTCTAAAGAGACCACAGTGGGAAGAACTTCAAGCAACCTAAGGAAGTAGGTACAATTCTGATTCAGATGACATCAAAACCTTGTGTCTGATCCACATAAGCTCTCACCAGACACAGTCTAAAATCACATTTAAGTAAAGAAAGTATGATTTGGGGCCCGGCGCAGTGGCACAAGTGGTTAAGGTCCTCACCTTGCACGCCCCGGGATCACATATGGGCGCCAGTTCTATCCATGCAGCCCGCTTCCCTTCCAGCTCCCTGCTTGTGGCCTGAGGACGGCCCAAAGATTTAGGACCCTGCACCCGCGTGGGGGACCCGGAGGAGTCTCCTGGCTTCGGATTGGCATAGCATCGGCCGTTGCGCTCACTTGGGGAGTGAATCATTGGACGGAAGATCTTCCTCTCTGTCTCTCCTCTCTGTATATCTGCCTTTCCCATAAAAAAATAATAATAATAATAATAAAAGAAAGTATGATTTGGTGAGTAGCAACACTTTTACTTTCTTTGCATATTGGCATGGCTTTTATTTTCTTTTTAAAAATGCTTTCATTTAAAATCCTCTTGGGCATTCTGAGTACTTTATGTATTCAACAGAATAGTTTATAATAATATTAGGAAATTTTTCCTAATAAAATTGTTTCAACATTTTAATGATAATTTCTTATTTGGCTATAAAGTTACAGCATATTTAAAGAACAAAGCAAGCCATTAGAATTTTTACGTTATTATTAATATAAACATTATTGGTCTACTAACTTAATAGTACACTTTTTGTAACATGCATATCAGGGAATGTTTAATGATAAGAGTTTATAGAGATAATAAATTTGAACACTTTGATGATATGACATTCTCCTGTTCTTTGCTGTAACATGCTATTTAAATTCTGTTATTTGGCTATTGCTCCACAGAAGAAAAGATCATGTAAGGTCCCATTCCAAATTTATATGACACTTGTCATATAAATTTATGAGTTTTTCAACATTTTGCCATCAGACAAATATAAGACTAAATACAATATTTTAAATGAGCTTCACGGATTTTTTAAAGAATGCATTGTTTATATTTTCATAGCAATGTCCTTTGTATATAGAAATCAGACTTTTGGCAACCTGGGGCATCCAGGAAATATCACATTCAATAAGACAGGCTGTCACAAAACCAGTGCACATTGGTGCATAAGTGAAATGTGTCCTTCTAGCAACCTTCTTGATGGAGAAACAAGAAAATGTGAGAAGTCAATGCTCTAATGAATTAAAACAGAAAAGAACAAATGTTCAAATGAATTTTAAAAGAACAACTTCATCAGGCCCTTCACAATGGCCTACTGGCTAAATCCTTGCCTTATAACCACTAAGATACCATACGGACACCAATTCGTGTCCCAGCTGCTCCACTTCCCATTCAGCTCCCTGCTTGTGGCATGAGATAGCAGTAGAGGGTACCCTAAGCCCTGGGGACCCGGCACCCACGTGAGACCTGAAAGAGGTTTCTGGCTCCTGGCTTCAGACAAGCTTATCTTCACTGTTGCAGACACCTGGGGAGTGAACCAGCAGACTGAACATCTTTCTGTATCTTATCTCTGTATATCTTGCTTTCCAATAAAAATAAATGAATAATCTTAAAAAAAAAGACTGCATTGAATTGCATTGAAAGGTATCAGCAACTTAACAAGACAATAGTTAATAATTATAATAAAAAGCACCCTGAACTGCTTACATTGCACTCAGAATTCATAGGTTACCGAAGGCAAGTGAGGCAATGTGTGATAGGAGAGAGTTAAAGAGAGGTACAAACTGACAGACTGTTGTCTGCACAGTTTCAACTTTAAAAGTAGTAAGTTTCATAGACAGGCGCTTGGGCTAGCAGCCTAGCTGTACATGTACTACACTTGTTCAAGACACAGCTCTGACTCTAGAATCCAATTTCCTGCTAATGCACACTCTAGGGAACAGCAATGATGGCGCCAGTAATTGGGATTTTGGGACCCACACGGAAAACCACACTTCATTCTCAGCTTCCAGGTGCACATGTAGAGAGTGAAGCATCAGATGAGAATGAAGTCAGCCTTGCTCTGTATTTATCTCAGCCTTTATTTCTTTTCCCTCACATCTACCGAAAATATCTCAAGCCTCTCATGTACAAGATTTAAGTCTTGTCTATTCCGCCACTTGGAGTACAGGATTATTTTTTTCTATAATGAAATTACATTGGTTCTACAAACAGCCCTTGCTATTTTTTCTCACAAGACCTTGCAGCTTCTATCATACCCAAATCATGATCTTATTAGATTTTTACAGAGCGTAAAGATGCTTACAGCATAGTCTTTGCTTTCTGTTTAATTTCAGACTTTTCAACATGTAATATATGTTTGTTTCCTTTTGGCTATTTTTAAACGGCATGGTTTCGTACCATTTTACTTTCCTCTGCCTAAACCTCCAATAACTCTGCATAAAAATCTCTTTGCACTTATTTTAAAACTGAACTCCTATGATTTAAAAACATAGTCCAGGACCATGTTCTTTCCCCTTGAGCCGGTGTCTTTGTCCTCCAACAGGAGGAATTAATTAATTTGAGGGAAGGGCAAACTGATCCTACAAGGTTCTAAACACAGCCACCTGATCCTTTGTGAATAAGAAACTTAATGGCTAATATTATCTGGAGGACTTCAACTAGAGGAATTTCTGGAGAAAATATAACTACATTCATGTAATCCCCAGATGATCTGGAGCCCACCTGACCATCATAAATTCCCTAAAGATCACAGCATTGCTGACCAATGAAGAACCTTGCTCAAACACACTTCTCAGCCTCAATTTCTGCTTTTAAGACCCTCCACCCCTAAATCCCTCAAAAGCCAGGAAATTAAGCAATAGTTGCCCAGCTCCTTAATTTGTGCTTCGCCATAAATGCCAACTTTCTTTCACCACCCCATTGTTAGAGACTGGCTTTTTGACATTGGGCAAGTGGACCTGGTTTGGGGATCATACAGAACAACTCTAATTAGTTTGGAGAATTGTTCTCATATCTAAAACCTAAGTTTATTTATCCTCTCAAAAATGCTATTTGAGGACAAGGTTTTGGCAATATTGACGCTTTTTCTGGATGTACAAAGAGTGAGGGATAAAAGAATGATCTTGAGTTCAATGAAGTCCCTAATAGGAACAAAATCTCAACTTTTGAAAGTTTCTGTTTAGGAGTGACTAAAAAGAACCAAGATGGTAAAATTGGGTAAAGATATATTTAAACAGATGGAGATTCATTAGCCAAAGTGAGGCAGGGAGGCAGTGATCCCAGAAAATAGGACAGACCAACAGTAGAGAGACACCTGGAGATCCATGGATGGTGATGCAATGACCAGATTCCACAGCAGAAGTCAGCAATTGGTGATCAGAGCTCTTCTAGTAGCTAGGTGGGAAAGGCTGTTGAGCAGGAATTCAGGAGGTGATCTCAGGCACAGAACAGCCTGTCCTGGTGATTTGCTTGATTCGGCCAGAGAAAAATCAGAGCATCAAAGCCCAAGCAGGCAGGTGCAGGAACAGAGTGGATTTCATGCCTTAGACCCCTAGCAGTGCCACATCAGGTGCCATTTTGTATACTGAGGAAAAGATTGGGGAGGGGGAACTGGAAGAACAATAGGAAGCTCATTTCCAGCTTGACACATTCACATTGCACTGGTGCCACAGGGGAAACAGTACCAATTTGGCATCCTACAGGTTCCACCCAAAATAGGTCCAAATGGTTTCCAGACCTATTGACCAGCAGATCCACAAGCCCACCAGTGAAAATCCAGCATTATTCTGTGTACTGAGGAAAAGGCTGTGGGGCTGGAGGAACAACGGCAAGCTGCACAGGTAGAGATCCAGGAGAGAACTCACTCTGGACTAACTTCAGTGCACTGGTTTCACAGGCAAAATAAAACCAACTTGGTATTCTATGGTATTCTATAGGACAGCTGATGTCCCCCTAATCCCAGGAACTGCTGAAACTGGAAGTGGGAGAAAGGCTATACAGGCAATGGTGCTGCCACAGAACAGGATCATGGGGGGTTGGAGAGTGGTGAACCAGGAGCTGGAACTACAGAGACCATGGTAGAAGCCTAGCATGAGAGCCAGGCCTAAGACTCGCTGGAGGGAGTGGCATAAGTGCAAATACTTGGGTACCAAAACACAACCAGTAAAATCAACCTGTAGACCAGTGGGCAACATAGCTTAGAAGCTGGCCCTAAGGAGAGAAATGTGCTAACCAGCATAGCAATGAACAAAAGCAAAAGAACAGACAGAGGCACAATGAGTATTATCAATGCCTTCCCCTGCAAAGGGGAAAAAATGACTTCAAGGAAATGGGGATACAGAATTCAGAAAACTTGTTATAAAGCTTAACAATGAGAAGCACATACAGGAGTTCAAAAATTTAAGGAATATGTTACATAGGCAATAGCAACACTGAAAATCAAGCTGAATTATTAGAAATGAAGGACACAATAGAGCAACATAAACTTTCAGTGGAAAGCCTCAATAATAAAATGAGTGAGGTGGAAGAAAGAATCTCAAGACATTTCCTTCAGCAATAAGGAAACAATCAAAAAGTGCAAATAAGTTGAGCTAAGAAAAGTATTTAAGAATTAAGGATCACTAGTAAAAGATCAAATGTAAGAGTTATGGGAGTTCCAGAAGACATAGAAAGAGAAGTTGGGTTTAAAAATGTAGCCAATGAAATAATAAAGGAAAACTTCACAAATCTGGAGAAAGAATTGGAAAATAAGATATAGGAGGGGCACAGAACTTTGGGTTAACCAAAAATGATCTTCACCATGACACATGATAATCAAGCTCCCTTTTGTTGAACAAAAGGAAAAGATCCTTCAATATGCACATGAAAAAAATTTATAGAAGAACCCAAATGAGAGTCACTACTTGGTACCTCTCAGAGGAAATACAATAGGCCAAAAGATAATGGAGTGATACATTCCAGGTTCTAAGAGGAAAAATTGTCAATCCAGAATAACTTACCCAACAGAGCTTTTCTTTACCTTGGAAAATGAAATAAAAATTTTCCACAGTAGAGAGAAGGTCAAAGAATTTACCCCTTCCAGACCTGTCCTACAAAAGATACTTAAAGATGTTTCATTGACAAAGAAAAGAAATAGCACCTACCAAAACCAAAGGCAATCATGGAGAACATCCCAATAAAACAGTGGAGTAGCCAGGATAGGAACTGGCACCCATATGGAATCCCAAGTGTGCAAGGCAAAGTTTTAGCTACTAGGCTACAACGCCAGACATTTAAAAAAACATAAATATCTCTTTTAAAAACAAAGAGATCAACAAACACATTTAGCCTATAGCAATTCCTATTTAAGTCGTCATTGAAATACTAAAGGAGGACACTACTGTATAGATTATAACAGGTACTTTTCATGTTTATGGGCTTTCAAAACAAGGAAACACCAAAACTAAATAAAATTAATTAGAAGTAGAGTAACAAAGAGAAAGGAATACCAGATGAAGGGTATAGATCCACTCACTCACTCAATAAATATTTTTTATTAGATACCTACTCTGTGTTTGGTCCTATTCTATACATTAGGGTATACAGCATTGAGCAAGAAAGACAAATCTTTTCAGTCCATTGATGGAGACAGACAATAAATAAATGTAGCATTCATATTATGTTAGATACTAAAAATGCAGTAAAACACAAGGCGAAGTACAACAATGGAAAAATGAGAACGAAGGACATTTGTAGATAAGCAGTTGGGAATAATCTCTGAGGAAGAAATTTGGGCAGAAAGCAAAATGAAGAATGAGAAACTAAATTTTGGATGTAAGATATAAAATATGTGGGGAGGAGGGAAGATTCAGTTTTAGAAAATATCAGTCAGTTCATATATGCTAAGAAACTGCTGAAATACCTTAAGCAATGAAACGGCATGATGTTACTTGTGCTTTAAATAGATACATTCTAAGAGAACAGGATAGATTTGGAACAATGATAGATGTTGGGAAAAAAATAAAATCTCTTGGGAGGCCAGAGATGAAATGAAGAAATCTAATGTTATTAGAGTTAAAATGAGTACAAGAAAGAGGCGAACATGATCTCAGTGTCAGGATCTTAACATTTAGAGCTGGGATCTGCACATCCCCAAACAAGAAAATTGGACAGGTCGATCACAGTTCATTCTAGATCTGGCTCAAATGAGAAAAGCAACACCAGATCCAAGCAGCAATAAATGGGTCCTAAAATGTCAAGTCAAGGAAAATTTAATTTCAAATCCTAGCAGATGACAAATCACAATTATTAGTACGAAGTCTACCTTTAGTTGTACCCAAGACTGGTTAAGTTTGACTTTGTCTCTAAAGATTACTATTTGATTTTTTAAATACTATTTTGATTTTTTAATAGGAAACAAAATCACTATTGAGTTACCTATACCCCATGTTAACAGCAGCTCAATTCACCACAGGTAAGATACGGAATCAACCTAGGGGTCTATCAACTGATGGCTGAATAAAGAAAGTGTGATAGATATGCACAATATTAATGATTACTGAGCTGTAAAAATGCATGAAATCTTGACATTTGCACAGAATAGATGGAACTAGTGAACATTATACTATAAATGAAGTAAGCAAGACCCAAAAAGACAGATGTTACATATTTTCTATTATTTCTAGTATTTAATAATGTAGAGTATAAAAATTGCACTTATACCATATCATTTGGTATTAAGTTACAAATATTGCCCCATTAAATCATACTATAAATATATATATATTCTCCTTTACCACATCAAAAGAAGAAAAAGAAACAGTAGGATGAATAGTATGACTTTTGAGATATTAAATGTTTTGTTCTTAATTTCAGGTTTGCTTATTCTGAGTCTCATCAGAACTTAAAAAACTCAGTCATCTGTATACTTACATGCATTTCTTTGTATGTGCATTGTATTTCAATAAAACATTTTTAAACGGAAAGAAACAAAACTGATGTGGACATTGAGCCTTTGTGGGTTTGTTTTCAATATCATCTTGTTCCCCTCTGAAACAAGTTAGCTAGCTATTTGTAAACAGTTGTCTTTGGGGCCATCAACTACATTAGCTTGTGTGGAGCTGCATTCTTCCACTCAAGTTTCACCATAATTTTGATGTTTGTTCTTTCTTTCACTTTATCAGAATTCATGTTGCTGGTAGGAACTCCAGTCAAAATGGTGTCTTATTTCTCTTGTGCCTTAAACTTAATCCTGTTCAGACACGTTATACCAAGCAAATGCAGGTTTATTTTTTTGTAAAAGAAAATTTAGAAACTTATGCATAGGGGTTTTTTTACAATATGCATTTTATAAACTTTTCAAAGGCATCTCAAGTGCTTTTGTGTGTATATATGTATCTTCCCATATCTGAAAATGCACATGTAAATAAATAAAGTAATATAGGAATAGCATGCATCCACCAAGCAGTAGTTAGAGTTTATACCTGCAATGCTTAACACGTCATTAAAATTCAAAATCACAAAAAAATCCTTCATATTTTCAGATTTGTACTATGACCTTCTGAATCGGCAGCAGTAGCGTTCTTTGTGCCCATGCAGCATTTCAACATTTTCCAAAGAACTTCAGAGTGAAGAGAATGGCTCAGACTAAAAGAGAACCAGAACTAATTATCGGTTCCTCCTAGCATTTTTTTCAATTTCTCCATTCAGATATCTGAGGATCTGTCTCCTGCCTCCACAAAATTTTCAAAAGTAGTTTCACTTAATTATTATAATCTCTTCAAGCTGATGGAAAAATAATGGACATGAATGGCTAAGTCATTTAACAAAGGTCAGTCAAGATGAGACTGACACCCATATCGCTCCATCCACTGCTCCTCTTCATTCTATCCCTCTGACTCAGGAAGGAAAGCACTGCACAAATACACGCATCATCCAAGAGAGAATACTCATAAAATGGTTAAGTTCTGGAGAATTAAGGTGCAGCAAGGTGACCACAGCTAACAATGTTTTCTATAGTTGAAATTCACTAAGAGAGTAGATCACAAGTATCATAAAAAGCTAAACATGTGAGAATGATATGCAAATTTTCTTTATTATAGAAGCAACTTCACAAGGAATAAGTATGGAAAGTATCACATTCTATACCTGGAATACAACTTGTCAAGTATACCTCAATAAAACCAAATATAAGTGGATGTGGCTCCCCAAATATGAATTTAAATCCTGAGTTTATCAAAGTAAGCCTATGAGCAATTACAAAGCCTAGTTGGGAGAACTTAGAAAGCATGCTGAGTATTTTTTGAAGGAATAATTTTAAAGCTCCTGTAATGCCTTTAACATACTAATAAGTTTTAGGGGGAGTTAACAAAAGAGTGTGTGTGTGTGTGTGTGTGTGTGTGTGTGTGTGTGTGTGTGTGTGTGTACATTGAGTGTGTTTGCATGCTTCAAGGGACCAAGAAAACTTACTCTTAAGTAACTAACATTCTAATAACTATATCCTAGAATTTTCCACAGAAAACTTGACTTCTGAGAAAAGTGCCCAAGCTTATTAGTGAAAGCAGAATGAAACTCAAGCTTAAAAATATCTTCAGTGATTTATTAAAAAGAGAATGAATATTTGAGGCTTATACAAAAGTAATTTCAAGTAAGAAATATAGTGATATTTAAACTGCTAAGTAGGAGGAATGCTATCTTTCAAAGGAACTGCCATGAAAGGATCAGCTTTGTTGTGATGATAGCTCCAGGATCAGTTCACAAGATCTACAGGAATATACCCCCATTACTTCTCAGCCTCACTGCCTAGGGTTTGAGCAAAACCACACAGATTAGCCAATTTGGATACCTATGTCAGTCAGTTTCAAGTAACTTTTGTATCTTTTAAATAAAAAGGAACAAGAGCAACACATGCATGGTACTGGTTTTCTATCACAAAAGCTATTTAAAGCAAAGTATACCAGGTCTGAAACAGTTCTGAAAGAAAAGCTCTACAAAATGTCCCAAGCCAAGACAGCATTGGCAAAAATAAGGGAATATATGTTCCATGCTGACTGTTTTGAAGGAGATTTTAAAAATAACTTGGATGTTGAATTCTGGCATGTTACTCAAAACAGAAGTTTTATTACCTTGTAAGTTAATCCAAGATATAAGATTTCTATATTATTTATAATAGCTGTCATGTTTTCAACCTGCCAAATCTACAGTGAGAATTTCGTTACCACCCAAGAATATATATATGAGATCAATACTTTTTAGAAAATTGTAAGAGTTGACTAATTGAATGACAAGTTTTCTGTGGCAACAAAATATTTGCTGTTTAAGTAGAGAATTTTTTATTTCTTTTTAAACATTAGAAGTTTGCAAACGAGGTAAATCTAGAGAGCCAAATTCAGTACATTTTCATCCTCCCACTCACCAGTAATAAATCTATAATGCCCCAAGCAACAGGAGAGAGATGGAGTGGGAGACACCGAGCAGAGCAGAGGTCAAGGAAGTCCTCACTGTGGCTTTCCCTAACCCTCCCGCAGCATGCATCTGACTGTGTCTGCCCTTCTCTACTTTGGCTAGGGAGAAGCACAAATCAAGGGCTACTGGTAGAAGTTTGATGGAAGCAAGGGCAAATTATTCATGATATTCTTATTGCAAGCACATTTGGGTGGGCAGTGGAGGGATAAGTAAGTGCAGGCAATGCCTGTGAGCCCTGCTGACGAACCTAAGGAAACGTTAGAGGACCTGTGCCACTTGCTCTACGGATCCATGGTGGCAGGAAGTAATGCCTGCTCGAAGAACATTAAAAGGACATCTGATTTTTTAAAATAAGAGGATAATAACATAATTATAACATTTGATCTTACAATAGCATCTGTTTCTTTGCTTAGACAAGAACCCATTAAAATAGCTGAGTAGCTTAACACGAAGCACTGATTAAAGCAGGGACAAGATGATACTGAAAACGAAGCTCACAAAGGCATACTGTCCGCATCAGTTTTGTTTCTTTCTATTTTAAAATGTTTTATTGAAATATAGTACACATACAGAGAAATTCATGTGTAAGTATACAGATGACTAATTTTTTATATTCTGATGACACTCATAATAAGCAAACCATAATGTGAATTCTGAAGCTTAGGTGATAGTAATTTATCAGTATATGCTCTCCAGCTGTAAGAAAAATGCACCATATTTTTGGAGTTTGTTAAGAAAGAAGTTGTGCACGTGGTATATGGAAAATCTCTACCTCCCTCTCAATTTTACTGTGAATCAAAATCTTATCTAATTAAAATAAAACTATAAAAGCACATTGAATTTTGATTAAGTTGCTTCCAGCAACACTGGCTTACCATAGGATGCTGGTTCAAGTCTCTGCTCTGTGCTGTCCTTGACTGCTGTCCCAGACTACAGGCAGAGAGCTGGATGGTAAGCAGGTCCACTGGGAAATGAATTGGCACCCATATGGGATCCTTGCATGTGCAAGGTGAGGACTTTAGCCACTAGGTTACGACATTGGGCCCAATAAATAAAAAATTTTTAAAGTATAGTTCAGTAAGGGTATAACACTGATACTTAACAGTATTAGAAGAATTCTAACATTATAGCAGCAATAAAGGTAAAATATGATGAAATGTATACTGCTACTTATAATAGGAACTAAATTTCTGAAGCACCTAAGATTAATTTACGAAAGTATACACAAAACTTTTATAAAGAAAACATTCAAGCTAAAGGACAGGAAAGAAGCTAAATGAAAAGAGGAGAATTCAATGTTACATGATTAATCTGTCAATTTTCTTAAAATTATGTTACATACCCAATGCAATCCTAACAAGAATTCCAGTTAAAGTTTTTGTTTGCAACAAAGAGATATTAGAAAAGCTCCTTAATGTACCAAAAATTAAGAGTCTCTCAACTTTAGATGACTTAAAGAACAGAGTAAACTGTGTAACTATAATACTGACAAATGAAATGTTGGAAAATATCTTTGTGTTCTAGCATAGAAAGACAGAAGTGATATAAATAAGATAAACAGTAATAGATTAATCCACCAAGGACTTATAGACAATGTCAACAATAAGATACAAAGCTGGAAAAATGTTTAAAATTGCCAAGAGTTTGGTATCTATAATGACTGAGAAACTGGAAAATCCAACAAAAAAGAGCAAAACATATAGAAAAGCAATTTACAGAAAACTTACCTAATGAATATATGAATAATTCACTAATAAACAAATGATAATAAATGAGTATACTATTGGGATACCTATAGGTCAACAAGGAATTTGGAGAAACAGAAAATCTTGCGTAGTGGTGGTGAAACTTAAAACTTGTAGGCCACTTTGGAAAATAACTCACAATCAGCTCTTAGTAAGATTAAAAACACAAATATTCTGGAGCTGGGGCTGTTGTGCAGTAGGTTAAGCTGCCACCTAAAATTCCAGCGTTGGACATGACTGACAGTTTGCGTCCCAGAAGCTCCACTTCCAATCCAGCTCAGTGGTACGGTGTCTGATAAGTGGTAGCAGACGGTCCAAGTACCTGAAATGTACAGCCAGGTGGAATAGTAAAGTCTGCACTTCACTAACCTTGCTTTGGCCGTAGCAGCCATATGAGGAGTGAACCAGACATGGAAAGTCTCTCTCTCTCTCTATCTCTATAACTCTGCCTTTCAAATAATTAAAGTAAATGTTTTTAAAAAACAAAAACATTCTGTTATTATATAATACTACCCTTCAGAGATGCTATGTCTGGAAATACTCTTCCAATTTCTCTAATTTTACTTTTATTTCTTGTGTTTTTTGGGTCTTATGTAAGAGGTCTTTGCAATATTTCTCCTGTTTCCTTTTAGCAATTTTCTGATTTCAGTTTAGATCCTAGATGCACTGTGAGTTGGTTTTTAGATAAGTATTAACGTAGGGATCTTGTTTCAAACCTCCGTGTTTGAAACTCAATTTTTCAAACACAATTGGTTGAAGAGACTGCCTTTTCTCCAGGGAATGACTGTCAAAGATTAATTAGCTCTAGATGTACGGGTTAATTTCCATAGCTTTTATTTTGTTCCCTTGATCTAAATACCTACTTTTCTGCCAGTACCAAACTGCTTTGATTTTTTTAAAGATTTATTTTATATTTTTATTACAAAGTCAGATATACAGAGGAGGAGAGATATAGAGTAAGCGGAGCTGCCGGGATTAGAACCGGCGACCATATGGGATCCCGGTGCATTCAAGGAGAGGCCCTTAGTCACTAGGCCATGCCACCAGGCCCCAGACTGCTTTGATTTTAATAGCCCTGTAGAAGTCAGCTATCACAATATTGCTGACTTATTTTTAGTGTTTAAAATTGCTTTGGCTATCCATGGTCTTTTTTGTTTCCATTTGAATTTAGGGATTGTTTTTTTCCTAAACCTTTGAAGAATGTCTTTGGTATTTTGAATGGTATCAAATAAAAAAAGGTAAACTACTTTAAATAACAAGACATTGTGATGATATTAATGGAACCATGAAAATGGAATATTTTTAAAATTATTTGTCTTCTATTTCTTTTTTTAATGCTTTATAATTTTAATTGTAGTTATTGTCCATATCCTAAATTTACCCTAATATATTCAAATTTTTGTAGTTATTAGGATAATTTTACTTCTTCCTTTCTGATTTATAGCATCTTGGTCTCCTTTTCTCACATAATGGCTCTGGCTAGAACTACCATAACTACTATTAAATAATAGCAATGAGACTAAGCATCCATGTATGGTCCCAGGTATTTATGGAAATGCTTCCAGATTTTCTCAATTCAGTATGATGCTGGTAGTGGATTTATTATACATTGCCTTAACTTTAGGCTCCTTCTATACCAAATCTTTAAGACTTTTTTTTATCATGAAAGATGTTGTATGTTATCAAATGCTTTCTCGGCATCTATTGAAATAATCAGTTTTTCCTCATTTTGTTGACATAATGTACCATGTTCATGCCATCTATATTTACCAAAACACTAATCTATAATGTTCATTTTGTTGTATTTCTCTCTGGTTTTACAATGAAAGTAATTCTTTTTTTTTTTGTCACAGATTTAATTTGCAAGAATTCCCTCCATTTCACTTGTTTTAAATACTTTTAAAAAGAATTTCTATTAGTTCATTTCTTTAAATTTTGGTATGATTTAACAGTGAATTTATCTGGTCTAGAGATTAGCTTTTTGGGAAGGCTTTTTATTGCTGTCCTAGCTATTAATTTAGTTTATTTAGATTTTATGCCTCTATTTTGGTAAATTGAGTCTCCAAAAATATACTGATTTCTTCTATATTTTCCAATTTATTTTCATATAAATGTTTGTAATAATTCTTAATCATTCTCTGAATTTCTGGGATTTCAGTTTTAACATGTTTTTTCATTTCTAATTTTATTACTTTGGATCTTCTCCCTTTTGGTTAGTTAAATCAATGGTTCATTTTTTAAAGAAAAATTTTCATTATACAGATATTTTATACATGTTATTTCTTTTGTTGATTTATTCTACAATTTTTATTATTCCTTTCTATTTTGGGATTTGATTTTGTTTTTTAGATCCTTGAGATGAATTACTAGATCATTTGTTTGATAGTTTTTCAATTTATGATGTAAGCATTTATTCTGATAAGCTTTCCTCTGAACACTGTTTGTTCCAGCTCCTATGTTTTGATTTATTGTGCTTTTGGTTTCATTCAAATAATTGTTTTATTTTCATTTTGATTTTTTTCTATGCCTTGCCAAAAATACTTTGTTCATTCTCTGTGTGTTTGTAAAAGTTCTAGATTTATTTTGTTAATTTCCAGTTCCATTGGGTACAGAAAAAGCTACAACATAATATTTCAATGTTAGACATGCAAGATGGTGGAATAGGCTGGGGACAGAATAAAACAGATGGAGAAGGATTAGCCTAGGAGAAGCGGAAAGGGCATGACCGAGCAAATGCGAGAGCACAGGCTGATGGCAGAGGAAGATCTAGAGACCCACAGACATGAGCAAGCAGCAGAGACAGCAGAGTGGTCCTGCAGTGAAGAGATACTCTAGCAGGAACTAGAGCTCCACCAATGGTCAGTTCGGAAAAGGAGATCACAGGCACTCAGCAGGTAAACTCAGCCATACAACTGTGCTTTGTTTTGTCCTGCTGACTTTTAAATCCAACAAAAAGCAGAAGGAGAGTGGCAGAGCCATAACAGACAGGTGTGGGAACAGGGTGAATTTCACAGTCCAGACTCCCATCTGTGCCACATAGGGTGGTGTTTGAATTCAGTGATGAAGGATCTGGTGAAGGACAACAGCAAGCTGCACAAGGGCTGGACCAGGGGACAACTCATTTCCAGCTCAACGCACTGCACTGGTCCTACCAGGAAAATAATACCTACTTGACATCCTGTGGGTTCCAACCAAAATAGATCCAGGTTACCCCCAGAACCTAATTGCCAACAGGTTGCCTCAACAAGAGGAAAGAAAAAAAAAAACTTTGCTACTATGCCACAGACAGCTCTGTCATCTGTCTAGGTTAGAGTCACAGCTGCTATCTCCCTAATCCCAAGTACTGCTAGAACTGGGAGAGTAGAAAGTTTCAGCATACAACAGTGTGCCAAATCATGGGCTCACAGGTCACAAAGAATGACAATCCAAGAACTGAGGCTGATGAGACTGACAGAAGCATATCATGAGAGCCAGAGACTGCAACTCACTGGAGGATATTGTACAAACGATAACAAGCAGAAGACCAGGCATGGGACAGTTCAGTAAGGTCAATGTGTAGATCTGTGGAGGACACAGCTTAAAAATTGGCCCCAAAGAATGCACTAACTAGAGTTGCAATGGCCAAGCCATTACAAGTGAAAGAAGAGATACAGGCATCATGCCTGAGGCTAATGATGCCTCCAACGCAAAGAAGCAAAAGACTGTCAACCTCAGAACTGGGAACCACTGAGGATTTCTTTACAAGAATTTTTTAAACATTATAAAACTCCTTTAAAACAACTAGAAGCACATTCTCGAGATCAAGGAGTTTAAGGAATATGTTGCAAAGGAAATAGCAACATTAAAGCAAAATCTATCTGAATTATTAAAATGAAGAATACAATACAGAAAATGAAAAATTCAGAGGAAAGCACCAATAATAGAATGAGTAAGGCAGAAGAAAGAATCACAGAATTGGAGGACACCTCCTGCGATAATGCTGAAGCAGTCAAAAGCTGGAAGTAGAACTGAGTAAAGCTAAGAAAAGCATACAAGACTTAGAGATCATCATCAAAAGGCCAAAAGTAAGAGTTATGGGAATTCCTGAATGCTTGGAGAAGAAGCTGGGTTAAAAGATGTATTCAATGAAATATTGATTGACAACTTCCCTAACATGGAGAAAGAGCTGGGAAACCAAAAAAGGAAGGGCACAGAACTTCAAAGAGAGTTGAACAAAAATGATCAACATCATAATCAAGCTCTATTCAGTTGAACATAAAGAAAAATACTTAAATATGCACAGGAGAAAAGTCCATTAACTTACAGAGGAACCCCAATCATACTCACACCTGACCTCTCAGAGAAAACCCCATAGGCCAGAAGAAATGAAGTGAAGTTATTACAGATCCTAAAAGAAAAAATTGTCAGCCTAGAACAACATACCCAGAAAAGTTTTCCTTTGTATTTTAAAATGAAATAAGATACTTTCACAACAAATGATAACAAATGACTTTGCCTCTAACAGATCTGCCCTACAAATGTTGTTTAAGGATGTACTACACAAAGAGAAAAATAGGAGCACCTATCATATCCAAAGGCATAGAGAACATCAATAAAGTAACAAAAGAAACCTAAATCAACATATGAGAAACTCATTGCTAAAACCCACTACTTGTCAATATTAATTTGTGAATGTAAGGCTTAAACTCATCAACCAAACAACATAGATTAGTAAACTGGGTCAAAAAACAGGACCCATCTATCTGTTGTCCACATGAAACAGATCTTACTAACAAAGATATGCAGAAACTGAAAGGGAAATTGTGGAAAAGGATATTCTAGACTAATGGAAAGGAAAAAGGAGTGGTGTAACCATTCTAATACCAGATAATATAGACTTTGATGTGAAAAAACATTAAAAGAAATAATGGATACCACTTAATGATCAAGGAACCATTTCAGCAAGAACAAATTACAATAATAAATGCATATGCATCAAATGCCAGGGAACCGAGCTATGTGAAACAAATATTAATGGATTTAAAGGGAGAAAGACTCCAATATAATAATAGGGAGGAAAGATACAAACCAATAGAATCAGAGATGAAAAAGAAACAATGGATATCCCAGGCATAAATAGAATAATCAGAAACTATTACAAGAAACTATACACCAACAAATTGGAAGAGCTAGAAGAAAGGATAGATTTCTAGACACATAAAATTTGCCAAAATTGAATCACAAGTTAATTATAAATCTAAATAGACCTATAACAAGGAAGGAAATTGAATCAGTAATTATATCCCTCCCAACAAAAGAAAATGCTAGGACTGGATGATTTCACTGCTAAATTCTACCAAACATTTCAAGAAGAATTTAATCCAAGATAATAAAAACAGAAAGGAAGGCAATTTTTCCAAACTCTGTGAAGCCAACATTACCTCACTACCAAAGCCAGATTGAGACACAACAGAGAAAGAACTACAGACTGATATCTCTGCTAAACATAGATGTAAAGATCCTCAACAAATACTACCCAAAAGAATCCAACAATACATCAGATAGATCATTCACTCAGACCTGGTTTAACACATGCAAATCAATAAATGTGATACATCTCATAAAAAATGAAGAATAAAAATGTAAGATCATAGATGCATAGAAGGCATTTGATCAATCCACTACCACTTCATGCTGAAAACCCTAAGCAAGGCAAAGAAGGAACATTCTACTGCACAAATACAAAAATTCCAAATATATCTTGGCAATAAAATATTAGACTTTCTATCATTATCTATACCTACAGTGCCACAAAAACACTTAGATAGCAGAATGTTAGATGTGTGACTATTGCTGAAAACTATATTATTGTAATAACATGCAGGAAAATGGTGTGGAGGTATAGGAAGGGTGGATGTGGGTACCCCCTTGCCTATGAAACCATATCATGAAAAATACTTTTAAAAAATGTAAAAGTTAAAAATCAAAGAAAACACTGGAAAACCTTAAAAAATTCAATTTTTTGAATATGTTGAAACTTGTTTTGTTACAATAGTAAATGGTCTATTTTAGAAGTTTTTTAGGAAATGATTAAATGAGAGTATATTCTATACTAAGAGACTACCTCTGCTGTTCCTTTATTTTATTATTTTATTATTTTTTGGTTTGGCTGATCTGTGCATCCCTGAGAGATAGGTAAGCCCCTATTATTGTATGGGAGCTTTTGTCTTCCCTTAGAGCCACTAACATTGATTTTATAAAACATTGAGTCCTACCTAGCATCGGGTGCATATAAATACAATTCTTCTTACTGATTTGATCTCTCAATTACATAATGGCCTTTGTGTTTTTTAACTGTTTTTTAAAGCGTATTTTGTATGAAGAGTGAATAGATACTCCTGCTCACTTCTGATTTCCCTTTTTCACAGAGCACTTTCCTTTTTTACAGAGCACCCTTTTTCATCCTTTCACTTTCAGTATGTATGTACCTTTATTGAGGAAGTGTGTTTCTTGCAGAAAGCACAAAGATCTGTTTGGCTTTTTCATCCGTCTATCCAGTCTGTCCCTTTTATTTGGAGAATACAGAACATTTACATTCAAGATTATTATGCATAAGAAATTACTTGGGCCTGCCATTATTCCATAAATATTACTACTGTTTTCCATTAATTCCCTTTTATCTTTACTTGGAGGCTTTTTGGCTTCAAATTGTTTCATGGTACTGGTTGCCTTTCTTTGTTTCTGCATATAGTACACACTCAAGTGTCATTTGTAAGGTTTGCTTGTCTTGGAAAGCCATTGTTTCATCTTCATTTATAAATGACAGCTTTGCTGGATAGAGTATTTTTAGTTGGCTGTTTTTAAGTCCATTCCTTCCTAGCCTGTAGAGTTTGAGAAATCTGGTGTCAAGCTGATGATAGTTCCTTCATAGGTGATCTGGCGCTTCTTTCTTACATATTTTAGGATATTATTTTCATCTTCTGCTTTTGAAATTCAGACTGTAACTAATCATGATGATTTTTTTCTGTGCATTCCCATTTTTGCTTACCATATTTAGGTGACATATCCTTCTGTGAATTGAAGACATTTTCCGCTGCACTTTCACTGAATAGATTTCCTAATTCATTCTGTGTTTCCCTATTCTCAAGAATTCTTAAGCCTCACACATTTGACCTTTTGTTGGTACCCTCTGGCTCCTGAACATTATCTCAAGTTTTTCTTATTTTTTGTTACCAAGTTTGAAGACTTAAGAACTATCACTGCATTTTTATTTGAAACATTGAATACTTTTTTTCTAGTACTTCTATTTGTTTTCTTACAATATTTCTATCCAGTGCTGAATTTCCCTTCCGTGCCAAGTACTGGTTTCCTTATTTTATCTAATTGTATTTTTGAGTCATATTACAATTATTGCTGTCAAATTATATTTAGGCATTCTGTGAGTCTTCCATTCTTCAGAGTTTAACATTAAAGTATTACTGTTTTTCCTTTTGGGAGTCAAATTGTCCTCCTTTTTGTGTTTCTATATTGATTTTTCTGTGTCTTGCTGATATCTTATTACCATCTCCTCCAGAGGATTTTTCTTCTTAAAGGCTTTATTCCACTACTCAGCCATTAAAAAGAATGAAATTATTCAATTTGCAACCAAACAGTCTACACTAGAGACCATTATGCTCAGTGAAATAAATCAATCCCGAAAGGATAAATGCCATATGTTCTCTCTGATATAAGGCAACCTTAGTGCAAATTATAAGGTCAATAACCGTTTCAGTACTCTTTTTGCTATAACTCATGGGTTTTAATAATGTTTTATTTTCATTTCTTCAAAATGGTTTCTTTTATTAAATTCTTCACTGACTCCTAGATCACTCAGTTGCATCATTTTCTCCAGGAAGGTTTTTTTTTTCTTTTTCATTTCTTTATCAACACATTGGTTACTCAGTAAATAATTGTGGTGAGGCAAAAGTCAGAATCATACCCAGGATTGACCTGGTAGAGTTTTCTGGTTACAGTCAGTGGTGAAAGAAATGTGCCACTGTATATTCATAACCCTTCCTTTGCTAGAGTAAACCAGCTGACTCACAGTCTAGGTGAGCTCATGGTACCAGTGTATCTCACCCATCCAGGTGTCTGCATCATTCAGAGCACTGACCTACTTCATAGTGTGTGCCATGAATCCTCCATGGTATTAGTCCCCAGTATGTGGGGAGTTCCCCAATCAGACTGTGTAGGCTCAAAACCTGCAAGCATGTCAAATGCACAGACTAGGCCCAGAATGCCCAATTAGAGTGCACAGGGGGTCTGCTCTCCACCCTGAAAGCTGCCCTGAGCTGGCCCTGGACCCAGTAGTGTTCAGCAGTCACATAACCGTTAGGACAGAGGTTAGCTGCAACTACACCACAACAAATTGAGCCTGACATTTTTAGTTGGAGGATCAGACAGTGGAGCAGGAGAGGGAAGCATACAGCCTTCTCTCATAAAGCAACATAGTCACTACACACCTCCACAGTTCCCCAAGCTAATTTCAAGGCCAGGGGAGCCATGGATTTCTGAAACACTGGTGCTGGGAAACTGTGCAGCTTCCCAACCAAGATCTGGCCATGTAGAAGCAGGAAAAATAGCACTTCCCAACCAAGATCTGGCCATGTAGAAGCAGGAGTGGCTGGTAACATAGCTGGTAGCTATGTATGTATGTGTGTCCTTTCTCCTATTGCCCCCATGAAGTCTCTTCTTTGTTAGGTTCATTCTCCAATGAAAATTTCTCTCAATCAGTCCTGAGAGAGTGTGGTCTATTTTTCTGGCACCTTTCTGCAGCTGAGGCCAGTGCAATTTCTCACCCTTCATCCACCTTGGATCCCCTCACCACCACCACACACACACATGAATTTTTAAGGAAAACGTCCTAACTGAAGAGGACCAATGATTAACAATAGAAACAACAGTCAAAAAAAATTAAGTCACAAAAACTTTGCCTGATGGATGCCAATACTGTTGTCCCAGATCAGCTTCAGACACAAGTAATGCTTTCAACTGAAATCTTCAACAAGCAGAATCAAGATCCTGGGGCATATCTTACACAGATAACCGGCCACAAACACGGCTTTGCGGCTATTTCCTAAAACACAACCAAAGTTATGGTAACCAAGAGGCAACAGTGATTCATTCAAAGCAAAAGTAGAACAACCATGAGCAAAGGTGAGGACAACTGCTTTTTTGGGGTGCTTAAGCTAGTTTGCTGTTTGATTTGGGGAGGGCTAAATAATATAATCTGCTTATTGGGAGTCTTTTTCAGAATGTTTCATGGAGCTTCAGTTGAATAATTCATGGAAAAATGTCACCAAATTGTCTCTCTACCAGAGCAATCCTGCTCATTCCTCCCATCAAGTCAGCTCAATTTGATAAAAACAATGGGAAATCATCACACATGCCCTTTACAGTTCTAATTTAGTACCTGTTGACTGCCTTTTGTTCCGTAATCTTAAAAAATTAAAGTGCAATCATTTTTCTGACGCTAATAATGTCAGAAAGATTACAATGACATAAGTAAATTCCTAGGATCATAAGTTCTTCAGGATAGCAACACCAATAAAACTGTCTTACACGTGAGCTAGCTCAGGTAAATAATGTATTTTTATTTTCCCTCTCAAATTTTAACTTCCCACAAATCTTTGAAGATGTTTCTCTCTGTATATGTATGTGTATGTGTGTGTGTGAATATATATTAGCTTGAGAAGCACAAGTAATCTTTGAGATGAGTATTTTCCATAATTGATATTTCCTAACTTCTAATTTGAAAATATCAGACCCCGATTAACATTTTTTAAAAGATACATTTATTTATTTGAAAGCCAGTTACACAGAGAAGAGAGAGGGGGAAAGAAAGAGAAAGAGCACACGAGCTTCCAGCTGGCAGAATTAAGCCAGGCCAAAGCCAGGAGTCAAGAGTTTCTTTCAGGTCCCCAGTGTAGGTGGCAAGGGCCAAACACTTGGGCCACTTTTCGCCAATTTTCCCAGTCCATTAGCAGTGAGCTAGATCAGGACCCTGAATAATTCAAATTTTCATCAAAAAAAAATTCAATGAAAGTACAGAAGTTACAATATAGAAGGTATATCTATTGCTACTGCCCTCTTGCTCGTTAATACTCCACACAAAGCTGTGTGCCACATGTGGTCTTGAGTACCACAGGATGCTTAGCAAACTTGTCAAATCAGTACATTGTCTATGTAATACTAGATTACATTATATAGTTTCAAGGTCATTTTCCCTGTGCAAATGGAAAAGTAATGCAAATAAAATACGCAGCCTACATTGCTCTCATCATTCTTATCTTTCAGGGCTGATTAAGAATAGATTTTTTTTCCTGTTGTTTGCTACTCAGAAAAATTAAAGTTCTTTGTTCTCTTTGTATTACCAGGAAGCAGCATACATGTAAGATCACCAGCCTTAAAACGAAATCTTAGAAACTGGATTTAGTTTATCCTTCTTCTATAGAATGTTTTTTTTTTAATGCAAAAAACACATTCTTTGAAGAGTACAGAGAATGCAAGACCACATCCATTTCCAATAACTTACAGAAGAGTGGGAATTTCAATGAGCTTATTTCAAAGGGCACAGTGGGGAAAAAAAGTATATTTGAGCAAGTTGCTGTGAAAAAAAAAATTGCAGTATGTGAGAACTTCTGTTTGACAGTTTTTGACTGGAAAATTATAAGGTATCCATGTTATTTCTTAAGGTATTCATTTTCTTCAAATTAGACTTTGGTTCAAATACTCTTTTAAAATGGCATGGCTTGGAGATATGCTTTTTCTGGGAGAAAAAAATAAAACACTAAAGTGTGGTCTGGCATTATCACTGGCCTGCTGGCATCCATTAGCTTTATACTCTAGAATTTAATGAAAAGGATTTTAGAAAACTTTCAAAGCACCAGGGAGAGAGAGGAGGTTGAAGGGTAGGTGGAGGATAGAGGAAAATAAATGGAGCATGCTGCTCCTAGATATTATTTTAGCATATTTCCCAAAAGAAATTATTTAAGCTCACTTTTAGCTTTCAAGTCATCATTTCAAAAATATGTTACAATCTTTGAATGGAAGAGAAAATTTCAGACTAACACTAAGGGTCTTCAATGAGCTCATGGAAAATACATATTATGAACAAACTATACATGGATTTTTGAAAAAAATTGCACAAAAATAAACTTATCTTTTAGTTCCTTTTTCCTGGACATAACTCCTTAGAGAAAAATTTTAAATCCCTGCTTTGTTTGAATACCATCTTTCTTTAAATACCATAAAATAATGGTGCTTTTCTGGTTACAAAATCCAATTAATCTTGTTTATGGTAAATGTGATAGGTAGCATATTGGACCCTTGATCTTTGCTCCCTGGTGTTGCTCAACTGAATATGTTATCTGCATTTTTACATAATTACATGGAAGATATACCTGTGGCCATTAATGAACTCATCTTAAAATAGGGAAATTACTGCACATTATCTGTTCCACCTAACATTAACACAGGAGCCCTTCAAAGTAGAGGTCTTTCTCCAGCTAGCAGCAAAAGAGGAAGTCAGAAAGTTACATATTGGAAAGGATTGGACATGCCATTTTTACTTTGAAAATGAAAGAAGCTACTTGACAAGTGAAAAAAAAGTGCTACAATGTTAAGGAACTTAATCCAGTTAACAACTGAATGGGTTCAGAAGTGGATTCTTTGGCAGAGGTTCGGGATAAGCACAGCCTAATCAAAAACTTGGCTTCTACCTGGTGAGACTCAGGACAGGAAACATGTAGCTCACAGAACTATGAAATAAATGGTTGCAAATTTATACAATGTGTTGATAGAAAACAAATACAATCATAGAGTGAATAAGAGGTCAGAGCAGTAACACCGCTCAAACTGGGGCTGTCGAACGGTTAAGCCCACAATTCAAATTCTATGGGATGCTGTGAACTGCTCTCCCCACCAAGTGGGTCTGGAGACACCACCATCTCTGTCACTGTGTCAAGCACTCCTCTGCCAGTGCCACGGTCTCCTCTCGCATGGCTAAAGGCATGAGTACAGTTTACTCTTCAGGAAGTCTCACAGTCCCATGCTTGGGCACAACCACCTTCTCATGGGCTCCAAGTCACCACTTTTAAGCACCAAGACAGTCCCCGTGTCTGGATATTTAATTTAAAAGCAGTAATGTCTGCGTTGAGCAAGTACTGCTGCAGCAGATGTAGAATTCTGCACCCGCCACCAAGCCCCAACACTGAACACTGTAGCTGCTCCAGGAGGACAATAATTCATTCTGTGTAATGCAGCATAGGGAAAACAGACTCTTACAGCCTGCGCCTGGAACCAAATCTGGACTTGAGCCTTTACCAGCTGTGTGGCTTGGACAAATTACTTCCCATTCCCAGGGCTGTATTCCCATCTGATACAAAGCTGTCAAAATGGTTTTGCCTCAATGATCTGTGAGCAGAAGTAACTAAAATTCAAATGCAGTGCTTAGTACATTTACTGACACCGAATAAAAACACAAGTGTGTCGCATTTTACTACTTCCTTTCTACCACTTGTCATTATAAATGGTATAATCCCAAATCCTTTCCTACCATTCAATAGTTTACCCAGTGAAAACACATCCCCTCTTGTTACCCCAGATTCACTTGCTTTTAAAGAGTATCTAAGCTTCTTGTTAAAAACACAAAATCGGGCCCAAGTGGCGCAAGTGGTTAAGGTCCTCACCTTGCATGCCTGGGATCCCATATGGGCGCAGGTTCTAATCCCAGCGGCCCTGCTTCCCTTCCAGCTCCCTGTTTGTGGCCCGGGAAAGCAGTCGAGGATGGCCCAAAGCTTTGGGACCCTGCACCCGCGTGGGAGACCTGGAAGAGGCTCCTAGAGACTCTTCCTGGCTTGGGATCGGCATAGCATCGGCCGTTGCGCTCACTTGGGGAGTGAATCATAGGACGGAAGATCTTCCTCTCTGTCTCTCCTCTCTGTATATCTGCCTTTCCAATAAAAATAAAATAAATCTTTTAAAAAAACACACACAGAGAAAATCGCAAGCCCAGTCTGGATCTTCTGTTTCAAGTGGTAGATTCCAGAACTCTGCCTCGTTATGAAGGTTCACCGATTTCTTGGAAGTTCTCCTAAGTAAGGGGTAGGATCTTCGTGATCCTGGGCATTGACTGTACAGATGCTAGTTGTTGGGCGGAACGTCTGAGAAATCCACAGAACTCTGGTACTGTCTGAAACAGGATGTCAAAATCTCATAAGGAAAATACAACTATCTCCAGCTAAGCGCAGAGCTGCCAGCAGTAAATTGACTTCTCTCCGTTACAAAACATTCCCTATAAGCCACTCTGTGCCAAACTCGTTGTGGGAGGCGAACATTATGTTGAGAAGGGCATAATGCAGTGAGGCACAAGCATCATTAACAGTGTCTGACACAAAGCAAACCCTCAATAAGTGGATGCTAGTTTACACAGATCTGGACCAAAAGATGCAGAACTGATTAGCTAGTTAGAAACACTGCTTCACCTGTCTGCCGTATGATCTGTTCACTGTGTGAGCCTAACGAAATTCTTCATATGGCCACACATCTTGTAAGTATATATTCCCCAGGGTCATAAAGATAGATTTATGTGAAACTAATTAAACTTTAGCCCTGACCAGAGTTTCATACAGACTTTTTTGTATTAACTTTAGAAAAAAATAAGCTACTGTTAAGCTTTCTTCTCAAACTTCTGTAAGCTTCAGGCTCCACAGAATTTACCACCGTTGCTCTCGCAATGAGAAGCGAGAACTGGGAAGAGCACAGGGAAGTAGGATGCTTCCAACATGGAGGGGTCTCTCAACACCAACAGGCTAAACTCCGAGTGTGACTGCACTGTGATCCCCTGCCTCAGGCACACCTACACCTTCTCAGCCTGTATCTCCATTCTTTCACCACAGCCCAGAAGCTGGAAGAAGTCAAAGAAGATCCTCCACTGACTGAAAATCACACAAATCCCTTTTCATCATCTCCGGGCTCAAATTTTTCATTCACAACCTTCCCACGATCTGCCACCCCCATTTCAACCCCAAGCATGCCACTAACCATAGGCAGCAAGATGCCATTAAAAATGAGAATGCTTTTTACACAACCCCTGCTCTACAAACTGATTTCCTGTGAAATACTTGATTTATGCAATTTGTAGATTTTAGCTAGTGAACTAAGATCATTTGTACAAGTAAACTGCCATTTACTGCTGTTTCTCCATCTTTTATTACTGTATAATTAAAACCTACTGTTAGCAGGCACTGTAGAAAAATGTTGTTATGCAGTATGCATTTTAATTGGCTCATAAGCAGCATCTCTTCCTCCAGCAAGCCTGTTTCTCTGTAGTGATGTATGTGCACAATTGTCAGATTCCATTAGGTGGCTGCAATCCATAACCTTTCAATGAACCTACACTATGCTTCTCCAACTGGCAGGCCTACAGATGCTTCAGAGTGAAGGACCATGAACTAAGGGTACACGGTATGGACAGGTCGGGCATGAATATGAATAGAAAGCTTAAACGAAGCACAGAGGGGAGCTTGAGTCTCTCTGCTTACTGAAATGCTTGCAGCCACATGGCCTGATGGATCCATCACTACAGACAGAAAGACAGCTCTCTTCCAGTTCTTTTTCTTACAGGAAAAAACAAAAGACTCAAATAGACAATGGAATGGAAGAGCTTCAGATTCTTTAATTTGGGATTCCCTCTGAAACTCCCAACCCCAAAAGGTTTTCCCCACATTGCTACAATGGTATAGTCCTTCTTAAGGAGTCATAATTCCATCAGTCTCTTATTTAAGTGTGCCCCGACATTGCTGGTACAGACAGTGTCAGACAGTCTGGCATCCCTCTGTCTACACGTTTCCAAAAGTTTCATTGGGAGTCCATCTTTTGTTTGGAAGCAGGAATGCATGTTGCATTGTACTCCCACATCTGAATGTGGTAGACCCCAGTACTCCATCTCTGTACATTTCCATAAAGGAGAGCGCTTCAGATTCTTAACAGAAGAACTGCCTTATCTTTCTATAGGTTCTTTTAGTCAACAAACTAACCTACAGTATTTGGCACTGAGGGGCAAGGAGAGGGGGGAGTTGTGGCAATTGTCCTCAATATGCTCACAATTACAACAGTTCTCTAAGCCTCCAATGGTAGCTTCATAATTCCACTGACCTGGGTTTTCCTAGAGAGAAATGGGAGCGATAGTGTGTGAACAGACTGGCAACTAGTTAGGACTAAGTGAGCTGTAAGTTTTCCAAGCCCTACAATCACTTGTCAATCAAAAACACCCACCTTCCAAGGATGTCCCCTGTGTTTCACCCAGGAAAAAGAACTGAGAAACATCACGGGAATCATGTAGAAGTTAAACGCTAAATGGAGGTGCCTTCAAGTTCCCAGATGGCTTCACACATGCTAACTCATAAAAGAAGCTGCAAATTGAGGATGGCCTCTGTTAACCCCTGACCATGCTTGGGAATGCCATTCAGCTTTTTTACTTCTGTCTCATGGGCAACGCTGATTCATTCACGCCAGGTACTTCCCTGAGTGAGGCGGCTCGCACTCAAGCAGGAATACATGTTTTTCTAACTATTGAAAAACCTTGCTACTACCTGCACACACTACATGCCTTCCCTTCTTATCTCTGTAAGGGCTAAGAGCCTGAAGAAAAAAGGAAGATACTCAGGCCCACATCAGGGGGAACAAGTGACATAATGGAAAAACATGGGTTTTAGAATCAGAGAGATGACCATTCAAATCCCTCTTAGCAATATACTCGAGTCTATCACCTTTAGAAAAATCAAGTTCATGAAACTGATTTATCTACATACCTTCCCGCCTACCTACACACACACACACACACACACACACACACACACACACACACACACACACACACAGAGTCCCTGCAACCTGCAAGGAGCTAAGAGGCTCATTGGCTGCAAGGAGAAGCAGCATGTTGCCCTCCTCCCTCTCCTGTTCCCTGCACAACAGTTCCCTCATAATTCTTCCTGTGCTCCTTTCCAAGAGAGTTCTACTGCCACACTTAGCTTCCTCTCACTTTCTGATTGTGAACACTCTGTTCCCTTGCCCTGTTCTTTCCTGTGTCTGTTGGTCCACATTCCTCTGAAGAACCACATTCCAACTATACACATCGCCCACTCAGCTACTATCCTATTCCACTTTCCTATCTGTTCCTCTCTAAATCCAATCCCAAACTGCACTGGGTTGATTTTGCACACGAATTCCATTGCTGCTCCCCCTTTCTTAAAATATTCAGTGGTTCCCTATCCATCACAACTGAGTGAAATCCAGCCCTCCAACCATACCTGGCAAGGCCCTGCCTTACTTACACTCCACTCTCTTCCCCTTGCTCACTGTACAAGTCACACTGGCCAAACTGCAGCTCTGTAAGCACTTGCTCTTTCCCACCTCACATGCACACCTGCCCTTGCTGCAGCGCACGCTCCCCACCCACCTGCTTAGTCTACATTCAGCTCAGAGACCACTGCCTCCGGAAGTCCTCTCCTAATTGGCCGAGCAAGATCATGGCCCTGTTATTCTCTCTTGGGATGCCTGTTCTATTCCTTCAAAATGACAAGTGTAATCTGGAATTGTTTCTTTATATAGTCACGTAATTGTTTATGTCTTCCTGAATGACCTGCTTTCTCTGATAGAGGCAGAAAGATATGCTTCCTTTCCACCACATCACAATGGTCACGGCTTATTCTTTTGTAACAAGCAGCTTAACAGAAAAGCATAATAAATTTGTTTAATCATAATTTTACGTAACATGGGAGAATTCAGAAGTGAAGATAAAAAGGCCCAAGGGAAAACTGTCTGTATATTTAAGCTTGAATTCAATGAAGAATGTACAACCACATAGAAATGCCATTAGACAAAGGGGCATGATCTAATGGTAAAAGACGTAGGAGGGGAAACCCATCACGACATACCTTTTCAGATTCTTCCTTTCCTCTGTGTCTACCATCATTTTCTCCTGATTTGAGGGATAGAATCCCCTCTGAAATTGTGTCTTAGGATCTTCTGACAAGATAGATGGGAGAATTTTATATGACTTGTTCTTACACCGAAAGGCAAGGGAAGGTTAAAGAGAATTTCTTAGTTTTATGATCGGGTTTGAAGGAAAGGCGCCCTGGTTTCTATGGCGTCTAGGGGAAGAGGATTCATAGTCGCTGTGACTTGCTTTGGAGAGAAAGGGGAAAATTCATGGTCTTTTTGGAGACTCTTCCAATGAGCTTCAATTCACAGCACTCAGCATTCACAAGCAACAAACCTTGGACTATAATTTTTGAGTCCCAAATGCTGTGAACTATAAATTTCTATGAAAGCAGCCGCAGTTTCACCCTGAGCCAGAAGCCCAGATCCCTGCACAAGTGTTTGTCAGAGGCCTCCACGCAGCTGTGGTGTGCCGCCTCTTGTGCCTCCACCCGCACAGCACCCACACAGCTGGCCTCCTGCACACAGCAGTGTGACACTCTCCTGTGGCACTTTGCATGTTGATCCCTCCCCGGAAGGACGTGCGCTTGACACCTGTGTTATTCATCTCCCCTGAGTTCCCAGCATAGCAGAGCATACTTCCACTCCTATATACAATACACAGTTTAACTCCTAATTGTAAAGTGCTATTGCAGTCAAGCACAACCAAAGCTTTATTCTAACCTTAAAGGGGGAAAGTTCACAGCAAAGTAACAAAGTGCAAGTGAGTACACCCAATGGCAGGTTGCTGTAGAAATCCAGATGAAATGAGAATGGAACAGATTTAAAGATTGTTGGGCACAAATGATGGAACACGAGACAGACATGAAAGATGTGTCACAGATCAGCCTGATGAGATATGGGAAGCAGCCAAGAAGCATGGAGAAGGCAGGTGATTGAGCACAAAATGGCGAGGCATCAGGCTTAGGAAAGTGGATGGCAGCGGCGTCTCCCCTCCAGAGGAGTGCCACAGTGCATGCAGCAGAATGTGACATGGGATGAAGCCGGAGGCAAGGTGCTGAGCAACATGGTAACATGGTGTGCGCATGCTCCAAGAGCAGGGAATAGGGTGTCCTTCCTGGGAGCAGTGATCGGACCTGTGCGTCTCGCAGTCTGAACAGCTCTGAAGCTGAAAGGGAGCACAGACGATCGTTCAAAAGTCATACGAGAACAATGGATGCTTCACCTGCTCTTTGTAGCCAAGACACTACTCCATCGGGGACTGCAAGAGCAGCCCAGGACCAACAGGGGAGAGAAATAAGGCCCTACCCAAACAGTTCCCTGAAGTATTTCTCAAAAGGCATTAAGACACAAATCGGTTCCCTTTGATGTAAAAGGAATCCAGGTAAATTGTCATAGAAACAGCCCATTGATTTTAACATCATTGTTCTTTCCAGCTACATTTGACTGAGCTTTCCCAGTATGCCAGGCACATCACGTCTTTCACCTCTACACAGAACATATGACAACGCAGATTCAGAGAGAATCACTTACAGAAACACAGAATTAGTTCAGTGCACAGTCGCAGAGTGGCATGGACCCAAGTCTACATGAAATTGAGGCCAGACTTCTTTTCTTCAACCCCACTGAGTTTATTCCACTGTGCAACACTTCAGCATTGACCTGCATATGCAAATCTGACATTTCCAGGTGGTGAAACACATTTAGGGTGAGGCCCTTGACTGCAAGGCGAGAAAAAGATGAACTGGCCTCTGCAGAGATCAAAACCATGATCTTGTCTTTACTTGTTCATTCTGCCACCGAAGTGCTTAGGGTGGGCAAACACTGCCCATCCAAAAGTTAGAAAGCATTTTGTGTCCTTTCCTATTATGTAGGTGATTCGTTCACTGAAAGAGGTCAGCCTTTCAAAATAAGTCACTGGACAGAAGGCAGGTATAAATTATCATTCAGAAAGGCTTTTAAAGAACTTCCCCAGATTGTGAAATGTGAGCCATAGAGCGTTGGAAATCTACCTTCAAGATGTGGTCTGCCTTCAGAACCAGCTCCCAGATCCTGATCCTCAGAGGCAGCGGCGCCCCTGCAGACGTTCTCCACGAGGGTTCTGGTGGCCTCGCCACGTGCTCACACTGCCACCTGCTGGACACGCTGCACTTCTACCTTCCCCAATACCTCTCCACCGATTACTCACTCCATCACTTCCTTTGGCGTTGCAAATTGTCTTCCACAGGAATTCTGATCTCTAATCAATTACTCTCCTCAGACGGACGGCAAGGAAAAGCAGGTAGGAGAGCCAGTGTGCGCTGATGGTGGCTGCAGACGAACGGTGCGTGCGGAACAAAGCAGGCAGGGCTGCGGGAAGGGGTCTGCGTGAGCTGATGCTGAGAGCCGGCAGCGCCCGAGAATCTAGCTGTGCAAATGTTCAGAACACTCATACACTTGGCCACAACTCCAAGCATAAAATCTCCCCAAACCTGTTCTTAATAGGGATAAGTGTGTAACTCCCTGTGCATTTTCTTTTCTTACAAGCACAGCCTGCGTTTCTGAGGACGAGCAGATTTCCAGCCCCAAAACGTGGAACCATTACCTGAGGAGACCACAGGCAGCAGTCTTTTTTTTTTTTTTACAAAGAATTTCAGCCTCCACTTTCCATTCACTCACAGCATGAAAACAAATCACCATGCTTGCAGATTTTCAAATGAAAGCTTTAGATGGTACGCGTTGATCAAACACTGGTCTTCAGATACCTATTTCCATAGGCTTTGAGATGTTTTGCCTTTCTTTTTTCATTTTCCTTATGTTGACCTCCACCTGGCCTGTGAATAGAGCCAGCTGACCCACGATAATCCCCTTCTAAGCCAAACAGGCTGCTCAACTCCATTGCCTTGGGCTAAGCTTGGAATAGAAAGATGGGTTGGAGATCCTTGAAGGTGAAAGTCCATCCCATGATGTCATTCTCATACATGTAAATTTCAAACAACACCACAAAAATGAACTAGGATCACCCCCAAATCTACTTTCCAAAGGAAGGCATTCATTAAAGATTCTCATTTATCCAAGTATTCAGAACCTGCTAATAAGAAAAAAAATCAAATTTCTTGACCTCTGACCAGTTTTTCAGATTTTCTCTGAATCCTGCACTGCCTACTAATGTCACATGTAAATCTAAAACATGCATGGCCAGTTTCTTCCAAGTAGTCTTCCTTACTTCATGGCTTCAAGCAGACTTGAATGTGGTGGGCTTCAGGCCTGTGTCAGGTTTGAACACTCACTGGAGATCAAGACTCAGCTCTAGCTGCTCACTCATTTCACCTTGAACGTGCTATAACCAACTTGAGCTCATTTTGGTTAATCTCAAGTCTTTGCCATTCTGGCTAAATCCCTCAAACTGCTCCTTCCCTCATATAAAGATTCCAGTTCATAGCAAAAATGCCCCCAAGATTACAAATCCAAACCCCAAATACCACCTGTAGACGCCACACTTTTCATACAGTCATGAGGTGTTATTAGATCAAGCACTGGATAGTAGCATACTCTTGTTCCCCACCACACTGATACTTCTGTCTTTTCACTGGGACTATTGGCCTAACCTTGAACCTGTCTACCTTTCGCCACACTTAATGTTCTCCCTCTTATCCTCCATATTCAAACAGTATAAAACCAGTAATTTGATATCAAAATCATTGTACATAAATATAAAATTAAATACGTTGACTTTATCACAACCAATTTTAACTCTGCAAAAGACTTCAGTAAGAGAATAAAAAGCTCAAGCATAGATGGTACGGTAGCATTCACAAGCCACATCTGGCAGATGACTTATACCTAGAATAAGAAAAACAACTACTCAAACTTTTAACCTTGGGAAAACAATCCAACTTCTAAATGATCAACAGGCATGCACACATATTGCCTAGAATAAGATCTTCGCTAGCAACTAAGCACAAAAGGATGTTCAACATGGTGAGCCATAAGGCAAATGCAAATTAAAACCACACTGAGCTATAAATGCACCTAGCAGAATGGCTAAAATTGTGGTAACACCAGCATCAGGGATGGAGGTAGAGAAACTGAATCACTGGTGAGAATCAAAAGTGGTAAGACACTCTGGAAGCTATTTAGGCACTTCCTTTAAAAAATAAAAATAATCTTTCCATGCAACCCAGTAATTGCACCTTTGGGCATATAACTCAGAATTGAAGACTAATTTTTTTGAAGATATATTTATTTCTTTGAAAGGCAGAGTCACAGAGAAGAAGAGACAAAGAGAGGTCTTCCATCTGCTGGATCACTCCCCAAATGACTGCAGTAATAGAGGCTGTGCCAGGCCAAGAGCTTCATCTAGTCCTTCTAATCTCACTCCACCCAACCCCCAAGTGCAGAAGCCCAAGTAACTGGCCCATCTTCTTCTTCTTTCCCAAAGTGACTTACCAGGGAGCTGGATTGGAATCAAACCAGGACGCCTAGAGAATGCTAACTGCACAGGAGGTCACTTCAATCCTCTATACCACAATATGTGCCTTGGAAACTTACTTCCATTCAGAAATGTGTACTTTACTTTTAATCGACAAAAGCTATCCAAATGCTCTTTAATAAGTGAATGGTTAAACTATGGAACATATATCCTATGAAACACTATTTAACAATAAAAAGAATGGACTATTGATATAGTTAGCTTGAATGAACATCAAGGAAATTACTCAGTTGATGAAAAGCCAATGTCAAAAGGATGCATACATACTGCATGATTCCCCTTATGTAGCATTTATAAATTTACAATCATAACAATGCAGATCAGATTAGTAGTTGACAGGAGTCAGGAATAGGGGAAGAAAATTACCGAAGCTCTACAAAGGAAACAGGAGGGAGGCTTGCTTTAATGGTACAGTTAAGTGGTTTAATTCTGTGCACAAAGTACACAAAAATACACATTCCCCTACACACACGAATCCCATAATTACTTATGTTAACTAGTGAAATCTGTGCAATACATGTGGTTTACAGCAACAGCAGTCTAGTTTTGCTATTCTGTTATGATTTTGTAAGACATTCTCCACATTGACAGAAGTTGGATAAAGGACCTTGCTATACATCTTTCTGTAAGCCTATAACTATTTTAATATAAAGGTTTTTTTAAAAAATCTCATCTCATTGTTTTTGCACGTTTTCTAATATATAGCTCTCATTATTTATAAAACACATTCATTTATGCATAACACTTAGGGTCCTCCATTTCAACTGTCATTTCCTGTTGAATGTACTCATTAACTTCACTGTCTTCCCACATCATTGTTGTGTTTGGTCAATGTCTGATATTTTAGTAAAACATTTACCTCTACTTCTAGGATTACAAAGATATGTGCATGTAATCTGAAAGTTCTTCATTGGCTAGCGCTGGGCATTCTAACCATATTCCACAGTTGTATAATAAGTATCTGCATACCCAACCCAGATTAATCTATCAAGAATTTATCCAACCTGGATATGAATAGGAGTGGTGTCATAACAGAAGAAAAATGGGTGCAACTTATGAGAGCATATAGGCAGTAGCAATGGTGAAAGGCATCCAGAGTAGAGAATCCTCCTTCACTCGAGTTGGTAAATTTCAGAAGCCCAGTGTGGTAGTTTGGGGATGGGGAGGCTGCCCTAACAGAGCTACAAACTGAGCACCTTACCAGAGGCTGGGAAGCCAGCAATTAGATCAGTTGTCTGACAATCGGGTTCTCTCTGAGGGCCGAGAGAAAATCTTTTCCTTACCTCTCCCCTCCATTTTAGTTATCGGCTGGTAGCCTTTGGTGCTCCCTGGGTTGTTAAAGCCTCACCCCGACTCTGATCTCTGCCTCCTTCATATGATGTTCTCACCATGAGCAAGTCTGTCCAAACTTCAGGTTCTCCCATTTTATAACACCAGGCACAGAGACTAGGGGCCCACCCTTCCATGACATCTTAATTATTAACAGCTGCAATAACATTATCTCAAAGTCACATTCTGAGGTACTGAAAGGTTAGGATGTCAACATATGGATTTGGGTTGCATTTAACATAACTCAGTTCCTAACATGCAGTATGCACAAGAAACCAAGGACAATTTTTGTTCCTTCTGTTTGAATGAATAGCTGGTCTACACATCAAGAATTCCCCTGGTACTAACAAGTGCACACAAGTTTGATGTGGAAATTGGCAGAAGCTTCTTGTAGACTCTTATGTTTATCCCAGAAGACAGCCAACAACCATATGAGAGTGCCTGACACTCTATTAGCAGATATTTGATGACTTGCCAGATCTGCAGTTGAATCATTCCGCAATCAAGCCACTAATAACATAGTAATCATATTCCAGTGTATATAGTTGACTCACCTCAGAGATGGCTCAGTCATAAATTATCTGTAAAATTCTCCTTGTGAAAAAAAATACTACTAAAAACAAACCTGATTGCTGAATAACTCATTTTCAGTTTAGGAGATTAGCTGATTTAGCCAAACATGGAAACCAGTTGTGAACAGGCATTGTGAGAAGTGTGGGAATATTACTATTTCTTTTATTTTTTATTTGAAAAGCAGATTTACAGAGAGAATGAGAGACAGACAGATCTTCCATCCACTGGCTCACTCCACAAATGGCCCAGGTGGCCAGACCTGAGCTGATCTGAAGCCAGAAATCAAGAGTTCAGAGCTTCTCCAGGTCTCCTACGTGGGTACAGGAGCCCAAACACTTGAGTCTTTCTCCACTGCCTTTCCAGGCCATAAGCAGGGAGTAGGATCAGAACTGGGTCATCTAGGACATGAACCAATGGCCATATGGAAGTCCTGTGCTTACAGGTGGAGGATTAGCCTACTGAGCCACTACACCAGTCCTGGGAACACTGTTATTCTAAATACTGCCTATAAACTGAGTAATGGAGTGCTGGTGTTTAGAGGGAGAATATCAGCTCTTCCAATGGAACCTAATGTTTAATTCTCCTTTGTGTTCAATTCATCCCTTTCATGTATGTGTGTGTTCAGTGTAGATGAGTCTAACTGGAGTATGAATGCCCACTTTGAAATTTTTGTCTAATAACTTCTGGTATTCCCCAGAATTCAGCATCTCAACTAGGACTTCCATTTTCACATCTTGACCATCTGTCTGTATGCACACAGACCACATTTTCTAGGCTTCATGTAACATGAGATTATGTAAGCACACATGCAGAAATATTTAATTTTTAATCTAATCATCCGTAAGGAAATGTAAAATCTATTTGCAAAAAATTAGCACTCAACTTTATGTCAGTATTTGATGGAAAAGTGATTAGTCTCCTTTCCATCTCAGCCTTTTCACTAAAATTTTTACTTTTTCTTCTTTCTCCAGTTTATGTTTCTCAAATATACATATATATCATATATTAAATATATATGATATGATATAGGAGATCTATATACATACACATACATATGCATGTATGTATACATCAGCAGGTGATTGACCTAGCAGTTAAAATGCCCACATCCCACATCAGTGTTCTTGCGTTCAATTCCAAGCTTCAGCCTCTGCCTCCAGCTTCCTGCCAATGCCACCCGCGGGTGTCAGTAGCGACAGTTGAAGTCATTGGGTTCCTGCTCCCACTTACATGGCCTTTACATTCCCAGCTCCTGTTCTAGCCCCCACCTGGCTTCTGCTTGGCCCCAGTCATCGCAGACATTTGAAGAGTCTACTCACGGTCTTTCTCTTTCACCCTCATGTATAGAGATACAGTTCTATACACATATACGTAATAATACATCTCATTAGATTTTAGGCCTATTTTTTTAAATGAGATTTAGTTCAGAATAATTGAAACAGTGGAGAATTTAGGTGAATTTGAGGAGAACTAGAAAGAATCTCTTGAGGTCTCAACAAAATATTTGAAATTCAGATGTATTTTGATAAATCCTCAGAGAGCAGTCCACCTGGTCACATACATTGCTGTGATAACAGAACTGTGGTCAGGAGGTACAAGGCATTCAGAATAAGCTCTCAATACATTGTAAACAAGAATGAACACAAGGTATAGACTTCCTCGTTTTTTTGTTTTGTTTTTTTGTTTTGTTTTTTTCTACCTTCCTCCTTATCTGAGCCAGTTACTAATGCAGTTTACTGCATTTGTGGTCATAATAAATACTTACAATGTCCAACTCTTTCTTTCTGCCCCTCATTTTTCTTGATAGGAAGTAAATTCTGAAGTAATGACTTCACTGGGACATTTGTAAAACCAAATTAGTGTCATTCTAATATAAAATATTTTTCCAGACCTGAAGCATAGCACAGAAAAGATGTACGTTCATCTTTAGGCATTCAACAAAAACCAAGTTCCAATCTGTAGCAGGCCTGTTGTTTGGTGCCAGGATTATAAAAAGGAAACACGACATGATCCCATGAGGGGAGGAATGTCTATCATGGCCATAAATTAAGAGGTGTCCCTTGGAAACGGTTTTGTAAGCATTTGGTTTTGTAGTGAAAGTTCATGAGATGTATCTATTTAGTATTTCTTTCCATGAAAATTTCACTGTAGGAATTGAAGATTCCAAACCAAGTCATGGATCTTATGTTTTACTATTTGTCAATCTCAGAAATGCCACTCCTCTACTCCAGGAATTTAAATTTGTATCAAGATATTACAAAAGCATTCATTCAGCAAGGACAGACTGTAAGTGAGAAATCAGAATTATGGGGGGGAACCTTGTGAGAATGTGTAATGAGATAGATATTGGCTGTTACAGACTTCTAGAGATGACAGGAAGTCATATTCTGAGCAAAGAGTCATATAAGTGAAATTATTAAGCCATACATGTGATAGCCCAGTCAGAAAGCCTGGTAATCACGAAGAACTCTTTGAGGAAAGAAGGAAGCAAATAGGCCTAAGTCACAAAGAGATTTTTAAAAAAATCAGAAAAGCAGGATGTCCATGAAGCTGCTTGAGGCAAAATCCTAAATCTGCAGAGTAGAAAACTCCAGGCTGATGCCAATGGTCAAGAGTCGAACAGAAGGGAAGTGAACTGGAATCGTGGCACTAAAGAGTTGCCCAAGTCAAAGGAGGATGTTTTAACTAACCAATAGGGAAAAAAGATACTGAGTGGGAAAATGTGTCTTAGTGAGACTCACACAACTTCTAAATTAAGAAAAACAAGAGGTTTCCTCTACTGAATGTGGTTGGACTAGTCAACGAAGTAGTGGTCCCATATTGGCCAAGTTCTCTGAACTGTGACAAAGAAAAACCTTGGAAAGGGATATGACGACATCAACATATAGAATGACATGTAAAAACAGTCATTATCATTAACATCATCACTATTACTATCATCATTAACACTCTATTAATCATTTTTATGGGTAAGAGACTGAGGCACTCTACAATGAAGTAATTTGCTCAATATAATAACCTAAAAAAATAGGACCTGGATTCAAACCTGGACAACCTTGATCCACAGTCTATGTGTGAAACCAATCCCACCTGCCATGTTCCTGCAATAGAAGAGAAGCCCCATTTGGTTTACTTCACTGCCACATGCATATTCCTTCTTAGCTTTCTGCCTGTATTCCCCAGTTCCCAGTCTCCTCTGGCTCTTAAGCTCACAAACAGCACTTAAATCATAGATAACTTGTACAGAGACTTTTAAAAATTCATGGAAAGTGGAATTAAAATATAAGCTTGTTTTGGCACAAAAATATTTAAATCCATGCAGTTTTTTCATAATATGCATTTTCCATGAATGCTTTGAAGTACTCTTGTATTGTGGAGCCAGAAGATTTAAGAGTCTCAGGGCTGAGTCACAAATAGACTGAGCCAGAATGAGTCCACCAGCTGTGTGATTAGCACAAGCCCATTTCACCTTCCCCTTTGCTATAAATACAATAAAATCATATGATTAGTAATAAAAATGCCTGCGGATAAATGTACTGCTTCTTTATCTTGATCACTAAGCATGGCACACTTTCTCAAAGATTGTCAAATAACAGCCCTCTTAACTGGGGGTAGGAGACTATTAGAACTACCATAACAAAACACCACACACTGGGTGGTTTGTATAATAGAAGTATAGTGTTACAGCTCTGAGGCTGGAAGTCCAGGGCCAAAGGGTCAGCAGTTTGGCTTCTTCTGATGACTCTCTTGATTTGCAGATGGCAGCCTCACATATGGCCTTTTCTCCATATACATTCCCCCCTCCTGACTTCTCTTGCTTTTCTGAGGATACCAGTCCTAACATAATAGGACTCTTCCCCGAGTGAACTCCTTAAATCTTAATTACTGTCTTAACAGCATCATCTACAGATATAGTCACATGGGCAACTCAGGCTGCAATGTAAAAATTGGAGGGAACACCCAAGTTCAGCCCATAACTGGAACTAAGCCATGTGACTACACCAGTTAAGTTCAAAGCTGAGCAGCTCATGCTGTGGAACAGGCAGTAAAGCTCCCATATGCAGGGCTGGCATTCTGTAAGGTGCTGGATGTTCTGCTTCTTATCCAGCTCCCTGCCGATGACCTGTGAAAAGCAGCATATAATGACCCAAGTGCTTGGGCTCCTGCATCCATGTGGTAGACCCTGATGAAAATCCTGGTACCTGGCTTCAGCCTGGCCCAGCTCTGGCTGTTTCAGACATTTGGGAAGTGAACCAGCAGGTGGAAGACTATTCTTTCTCTCTCCTCACTCCATATGTGTGTGTGTGTGTGTGTGTGTGTCTGTATGAGAGAGAGACAGAGACTGACTCTGCCTTTCAAATTAAAAGAGGGAGGAAGAATATTAGAGAAACTCAAGCTGGGTTTCAGGGAGTTTATTTCTACCATAAATCCAAAAAAGAACTCCCCTATCCTTTGCCATATATCCTCATCTGAATTTTCTTAAACTTCATTATAATTTTACTACATATGATTGGGTAATAATATTGTTACATAATATGAGGATATTATGGGGAAAAACACCAAGTTTTATCCATTGCCTTTTACTTAGTACATATTAAGGAGTGTTCATGTATTCTATAATATGGTGAAACTATGGAAGGGAAATCTGGTCCCTAATCTTGCAAGGTTTGCAGTAGTTAACTGGGGAGTGTAATTATAGTCACCTTCCCCAGCACATCTCCTATACAGGGGACGAAAAATATACAGCATGTGGTTCTGAATAAGAAACAATACCAGAATAAATGTACAGTTTGCAAAAGACAAAGTTTAAAAAAAAGAACTATGCAATAAATGCAGTTCTTTTTCTTTGAGCTTCCACTTTTACCAGCCCAGAAAGAGATCATGATTTTCAGTTCATTTCACCAGTTAAAATGGTATACTCTACGGTCTTCACAGCTTTTTTGTTTCTGCTTCATCCCATGCCTTAAACCGTGGCTGGCTACACACGTGAACAGAGGCAACAGCACACACAAGGTGCTTAGTGAAACCAGGCTTACTATGCAAACAAGCTTCTCTTCTTCGGAATATGTACTTTGTAAACCTGCCCTTGTATCAATCACTAAGTCCACTCATTAGATACAGTGTCAGCACTTTGTATTTTCCTTTGAGTAGGAAACAAACAAGCAAATTGTCTTTGATGTTAACCTTAGATCTAAAGCACAAAAAGTCCTTTGGGGCTAACCACAAATAAGTTAACCATGGGGAAATTCTTGGTAATAAGTTATATATGTAGTTAAATGGAAATGTGAAAGGGTAATGCGAATTTAAGGTTGAGAAAGTGAACTTAGAATTGCCTTGGAAGTCCCAACTTTATATTACATATTAATTTAGCCATTTGACTAACTTGTAGGAGCTATTTAACAAAATGGCTTATCTTATAAAAGCACCCTAATTTAATTTCACCGAGTTGGATTCCTTTGTACTCATTTTTCTAGAAGTTTGCCTGTTGCCTCCCAAATCAAACATACTGCTGCCAGAATACTCTTCCAAACAAATTGCACTGCTTCAGAGACACCTCTGACACATAAAGTACCTTTGAGCAAATGAAAAATACAGCAATTTCTTAGAAGAGACACATCTGTGTGTGTGTGTTTATATTGTGCATTCATACACTAACCTAAACAGTTTTGCCACAACCACCTCCTTTCCAGAAGATTGGAAACATAATTGGCAGTGAGCACAGCAGAAGTTCATGTGCAGCTCAAACACTGCAACTCCAATGTAAGCTGCTATGACATTCACTGTTAGAAACCTGATTTTTATCACTTCTCCAAGAGCAAATCTCAGAACAATCTCAGAGCCAAACATCCTCAGGACTACACAGTGCGCCCACTCACCATTTGAGGGCTCCAATTAGGAGCATCCCTCCTGGAAAACTAGCTTTCGAGCCCTGTATCTCTACTCCAGCCCACCTGCTCTTGAATACTCCCAAGGCATCTTCAAGGAACTAAGAGGCCAAAATTGTTTTCACAGTAATATTAGACATGTTTTTCTCTTGCAGTTTTCCAAGACAGACACTGGAGACCTCTAGAGGTTACCTGCTGTGCAATGACCTCATGACCTGGAGGGTTGATGGACTATGTGCTTCTGCATTACAATTTGCAGTGGTCGTTTTTAGTGGAGTGAATATCAACCAACATAACCAACATAAACAAAAGCTATTTGGAATCCTCTTTGCACTTTTAAAGAGTTTTGACATCAAAAACAGTGTGGGCCTTTGAGTTAGAGAAGGACTAAAAGAACCGGTGAGATGTGGTAGCCACATGCAGAGGTGGGGATCACCACCCCCTGCTCATAACCTGCAATACTTCAGGAGCAGGGAGGCAGTATGGACTGCACCTTAGCTTTAGAGACAGATCAGTGTACAAACACTCTGTAAAAGCCTACTAGTTATGTGACTGAGGCAAGTTACTAATTCTTCTGAGTAAGAGAATATGAAAGGTGATACAGAAGAATATTAAATCCCCCCATTCTAACCTGTTTTTCCAGGATTTTTAACAAAAAGAAACTTAACTACAAAAAAAATGGTCAAATGAGAAACAAGTACCACTTTTATGAATAGTTGCACAAGTCTCCCAAACTCCAACTCTATGAAAAGATGAATTCGAGAACAAGGTAGAGAACTCAGGCAAGGATTGCTCCTCCCTGTTCTCTATCCCCCACAACAGTAAGTTTTCCGAGCCTACTCCTTATCTATCTAGGAAAGACACATGCTCAGTTGGCCAAACCCATGAAAAGTCAGTGGAGACATGTGGGGATGCATATCACTCAAAAAAGCAGAAAAGTCAACAGGAAGAATTTCAGTGTCCTACAGTTTTGTCCCCTGTAAAATAATGAGCCAAGGAATATTCTGACACTGACCAATGAGATTAGTTATTTTCCAGTAGCAAGAAGTGTCTGCTTAGACAGATGTACACAAATACACACATGAAGACACAGAGAGACAAATACCAGCATAACAATTGTAACATCTCCAACTGTATTATAAACACCTGTCACAATCAGTCATCCAAGAAATGTTCACTCATAGTAACATGCACTACTAAAGTTTAGGTTATACTGGAGTTAGAGTCCTAGGTGATCTGCTTCTGATCCAGCTCCCTGTTAATGCACCTAGGAAAGCAACAGAAAATGGACCAAGTACTTGGGTTACTGCCAATCACATGGGAGACCCACATGGATTAATATGTGTTGGAATTGGTAGAAAATGAATTTTGCAAAATGACCCAGAATTTTTATTTTGCTGCCTCTATGTTTCACTGCTATTTGTGGAGCACAGGAAATATTAGAAGCTGTGAAGCCCACCTTCCTCCAAAGCAGATGTCCCCGTGTAGCATTCCTCTAACCCCTTGTTTGTGCATGTAAGGTCATGAATTATGTGTAAATGTTGCAGAAAAGAAAAGAGAAAAAAAAAGAGAAGAGAAAAGAAAAAAGGTAACATTCTAAAGAGTCAAGAGTCAAAATTGAGATATTATTGAAGTTGAAAATAGTCAATCAGAAATAGAATGTCAGGGTCATGCCAGCGCTGTGGCACAACACACTAAACCAGAGCTTGCTGCACCAGCACCACATATGAGCACCAGTTTGAGTCCAAGCTTCTTTCCTTCTAATCCTGCAGCATTAGATGACGAAACCACTTGGTCTCTTACCACCCACACAGGAGACCTGGATGGAGTTTCTGGCTTCTGGGTTCAGCCTGAACCAGACCCAATTGTCTCTGTCTCTCTCTCGGTGTCTCTCCCTCCCTCCTTCCCTTCCTCCCTCTCTCACTCTGGGTGTGGTGTCACCACAGCTTAAATCATCACTTATGATTCCCACAGACCATGTTAGAGTACCTCTGTTTATGATTCAATTTCCTGCCTATATATCCCAGAGAGCAATGGATTACGGTCCAAATTTCAGGTCAATGTCTCCCACGAGAGATACCCAGATGGAATTGCAGATGCCTGGCTTCAGCCTAGCTCAGCCCTGGCTGCTACTGATATATGACAACTGAACTAATAGATGGAAATATCTCTCTCCTTTATCTCTGCCTTTCAAGGACAGAAAAATAAACATTTTAATTAAAAACAAAACATTAAGGAAATAAAAGACATAAAATGGAAAAAGCTTCTGTGCTCATGAATTAGAAAAATTAGTATCATCAAAATATCCATGCTATCCAAAGCAAATTACAGAAAGATCTTGGGGGGAAAAGCTAAAATTCATATGGAATCATAAAAACCCCAAATAGCTAAACATTTACTACACAACAAATCTAGAGGCATCACAAATTACATTTCAAAGCAACTATTGGGCAACTATTAATCAAAATAGACTGGTACTGGCATAAGAATAGGCAGGTGGAACAGTAGAACAGATTAGAGACCACAGAACCTATTCTACATATCTACAACCAATAAATCTTTCACAAACAAGCTAAAAAGCACTCTCTGAAAAAGAACAGTCTCTTCAATGAATGCTGTGGGAAATTTTAATCTCTGCATGCAGAAGTATGAAACAAGACACCTATACCATAACCTATGGAAAAGTCAATTCACAATGAATCAGAAGTATAAATCTTAGACCTAAAACCATCAAATTACAATGGGAAAACAGTAAATATTTCAAGACCCTGGCATAGGGAAGGACTTCTTGGACAAGATCTCAGAGGCACAGACAACAGAAGTGAAAATATACAAATGGGATTACATCAAGCTAAGAAGCTTCTGCACTACAAAGAAAACACTGAACAAAGAGGCAACTGAAACAAAAAGAAAAAATACTTGCAAGCTATGCAATCGATAAAGGATTAATATCCATAATTTATGAGAAGTTAAGAAACTCAATAACAATAAAACAATCAAATGGAAAAGAACACATGCAGGCATTTTTCAGAGCAAGAAATACAAATGCCCAATGGATACATGGAAAAACGCTCAGGATCACAGCCATCAAGGAAAATCAAAAAACCACAATGAGGTTTCCTTCACCTTGCCTCAGAGCAGCTAAAATACAAAAATCAACACACACCAAACACTCAAGGGAATGTGAAGAAAAAGGTACCCAAAACACTGCTTTGGGGGACGTAAACTAATACAACTATTATGAAAGTCAGTATGGAAATCCCTCAGAAATCTAAAAATAGTTCTGCATTATAACCTAGCCAGTCCACTCCTGAGAAATTACCCAAAGTCAATGAAATTGGCATTTGAAAGTCATATGCACCCCATGTTTATAGCAGCCCAACGCACAACAGTAACACCCGAAATCAAGTCAAATGCCCATCAACTAATGACTGCATAAACAGTGGTATATATTCACAGCGGAGTACCACTCATTTGGCAGAATGAATGAAATCCTGTCTTTTGCAACAAAGTGGATGTAACTGGAGATCATAATGCTTGGTGAAATAAGCCAGTCTGAAGATGACGAATTTTTCCCGTTGTGAAAACTAACAAAGAAGTGTCCCAGCAAAACTGACATTTTGAAATTTTGAAAACTGCTTATAGTACTTGTCTATACTCTTAAGAAACAGTGTCTTTTCTACTCATTACTTTTCAAATTATTTAGTAGAGGATTAAATAAGAAAGGAATGAAGTATGGAGAGTATTTAGTACTACAAATTCTGGAATAGAAAAGATGTTCCACATAAGAATGAACTCCTACTATTCAAATTAAGCAAAAAGCCAAGTGGGGCTGGAGGAGGAGAGTGCAGGAGGCCACCGGCCTCCCATCTCACACGATCGTGAGGGGCCTGGCAAGCATGTGAGTGCTAAAGAGATAGTCACAAGGCTTAGAGCAAGAATATTAGTGACTGATTTTCCAGTGAAATTAAAAAATGCTAAGAAAATTCTTTTCTTTCTTCACTTTTAAAATTAGCTAAATAAGAACAGAATCAGAATTTCACTCAAAATAATTTGGTGATCACCCATGGTTCTAGACCATTTTCAGGAGAGCTGATATTTCACATCTAATGTCTTCAGAATTAATATTCTGTTACTGACCCCTTTCTGCAGACCAACACTATGTTATGCACTGTCATATGATCTCATTTCATCCATTAAAAAAAAAGTCCTCATGATAGTGGTAGAAGTATCCTATTCCAGACAGGCCCAAGGATTAAATGACTTGCCTAATTTTTTTTTTAAGATTTGTGGAACCTAAGTTTGCACCCAAATTTTCTGTTGCAAAACTCCCAACCACACTTTTTTCACAGCCCCCTTAGCAATCATAAGTGTTTCTAGCATTTCAAAAGCAGACATCAAAGTGAATAATCCACTTAGAGTTAAATAATGGTAATTGCTGTTGGCTGTTGACTGCAAAATATTAAAAGAATCAAAGTAGTATAATTTGCTTGCAATTATTCAATCTGGTAATAGCCAAGCTGAGAAAATTAATAGTTTTTCCCAAATGCTCCCATTGTTTTTCGAATCCCATCTTTGAAAATTCAAAAGCGCAAAAGCATAAATAAAACCTAAGGATAGATATGAGATTCAAAGTAATAAAGATTAATTAAGCTGTGGATATATTTGCCAAAAAGTGCAGCAGCAAACAAAAATTAAAATATTCAAAAACAATTTGGAAAGCAATATTATAAAATAAAAGCAGCAGCTGGGTGGGTTGATACGGACATGGATGAGTGGGAAGCCTCATACTATCCCAGACTAGAGTATCAATTTTGTTTAGTAATTAAGATTCCTACAGATGAATCATTGTAAACTGTTTATTGGGACAAACTGTTCTAATTAAATCTGCTTATGTTCCAAATGTAATTTATCATATCTGTTTCATATTGATCAGGGTACATCAATCTTGAAAAAGCTGGTAAATATATGATGTTTATAGTACAATTTATAAAAATGTGGTTGTTCCTACAACTGCACTGAAGCAATATCACTGAAGTAAATGGAGGGGAAAATTCTATCACAGTAGCCCATGCTTTACTGCACTAATATTTTCCTTTTGATTTTGAGCAGCATTGGAAAACAAACAACTATTCAGGAATCATTTGTGTCAGCACTTGAAAAAAACACATTGATTTATTGGTTTTAACACTTGGGTAGATAGTCAAGTTTTAGAAACTTTCAGATCTATACAAGATTTGAAAGGTTATTTCTCAGGGTTTCATTTGTCCAACCTGAGAATATTAAATGTTGGAAGTTTTTCTCCCTATTCCTCTTTCTCCTTTACAAAGTGATTTTCTTCAGAATTGTATCATTATTTTAAAATGCCAACTTATACTTTAACTGAGCTAGAAAATGAAAAATAAGAAGTACAAAGAAGAAATATGAATGGTACTTTCAATTGCTTAATTAAAATCAAGTGTGTTGATGTCAAAAATAATTATGAAAAATTAAGAACTTTGAATTACTTAAAGGATTAAATCATCTTGCATGTTTTAACACTGTCAACCCCAATGTGGCCTACCCTAGAAAGGGCAAGACTGCCCATTGCAGTCACTTGGGGAGTGAATCAATGAATGGAAGATCTTCCTCTGTCTCTCCTTCTCTACGTATGTCTGACTTTCCAATAAAAATAAATGAATTTTTAAAAATATGACCAAATAAAAAAAATAAAGCTTTGTCAACTTCAAAGTTGACAAAGATGAAGGTCTGAACAGATCTGACTTCTCTAAAACCGAATCAAGTCTAGACACTCCCAATCTGACCCATGAATTCCATATTATGGTAACATTTAGAGAATAGCATCCCGGATGTTCATCTAGGCTGCTGAAACCAAATTCAAAATGAATTGGAACACCCTGGGGGCGGGGGGGAGGGGGGAATAAAATGGCAATGCTTTACTCAAATCTATGGCAGTTCTAACTTCACTTGCAGAAACCAAGACAATCAGCAGGCAGAGGCAATGCAACCACCTGATATCACCAGCAGGGATGTGAATATACCCCAAAAATTTCTATAACTCTCCTAGAGCCCACTTTCAGATAATTTCAGAACCTATGTTCACACTAGCAATAGTGCTTTGTAGGGAAGAGATTAAGAAGCTAACAACTGTCATAAGAAAACATACAATGGTGTAATGGATGTGTTACTTCTTGAAGCAATAGCCCCCCATTGCTGGAAGAGGTCAGATAGTGAGACCTGTTAGAGTTCTGTAAGAAAAACTTCACATCTGAGGATGAAGCCATAGTAAACCCATAGATAAACCCATAGTAGCAGCCAATGTTTAGGTTTCAAGATTCCATGCATGTATAACTTTGTCCTGCTTTTTAAAATGGTGATTTTTTTCACCAAGCCACAGCTCCAACTCTGTGCTGTCAATGTCTTTAGTTTGATCATTCTGTAAGAAAGGCAAACGACACACACCCATTCACGCAGATTAAAACTTGCATTTAAACTACAAGCTAAATGAGCATTTTGTTTCCCTCCAATATTGTTTTACTGGCCACCATTTTTTAATATATTTTATAAACAGATCCACAATATTCCATTTTAGTTTTTCCAACTCAAAATAGCATTGTTTTGCCACTTAAAGGGATATCAAAAGCTATTTGTAAAGAAAAATGAAAATAAAGCATGAACATACCAGTATGGTGAAGCAGAGTTCTGGAGGCAAGTTTTTCAAAAATTACACTTAAAGATCTACAATTACTGATTTTTCAAAAGCTGGGTATAGGGAGGAACTATCGTCTAGCAGTTAAGATACAGCCCATATCAGAGGACCTGGGTTTAATCCTTAGCTCTAGCTCTTTACTCAAATTATGACTAACGTACACCAAAGCAGCAAACAGGAGACAGGTTCCTTGCCACAGATGTACGAGACTGAAATTGAGTTCCTAGCTTCTGCCTTCAACATGGCCCAGCTTCAGACATCTCAAGCATCTGATGAGCAAGTCAGAAATTCTCTCTCTCTCTCTCTCTCTGTCTCTCTCTCTCTCATAAACATCTCAAGTAAATATTTACTCTGGGTATGATTACACCAATGATTATACCCAAGATACGAAAGGAAAGAAATGGAGAAGGAAGGCAGGAAGGGAGCAACCTCAGAAGATTAGGGATGAGGTCTTATTAGATAACAATTCCAGGTGGGAAAAACAGAGCCATGAGTATAAATTAAACTTGGTATTTATTGCTGACTACACTCTGAATGTTGCAATGTCAAAATCTTGTTTCTAATCAAGCAAAACAACTGCTTTTTGAAGCTAAAAGCAGAACCCTGAGGGAAGTAGTGATCTTTCCCAAGGCAAATTGATTAATAGTACACTTCCAAATTTTAGTTAAAGGACATTCTGATGAAATCAGCAGTACTGAGTAATTGTTTCCACAAATAATCTTGATGTATAGTCCCTTCCTCACTGGTATTTTAGACCATGTGCCTCAGATTTTTTTTTTTTCCTCCACAACTCCTATAGTTTTCTCTGGAGTGTGGTGTCTTCTGAACAACCACACACCTGGAGACTGCTGAAAAACCTCTTGCTTTTGGGTCCCTAAGAATTCATGAAGAAAAACTACCTAAATACGGAGAAACAATAAACAAATGCAGATTATAAGCTAAGGACTGAAACATATACGCCAAGGAGTTAACATGCTCGCATTAAAGTAGAAATGCAAAAGCAAACCTACTTCCTCAGAAGTGATCAACTGAAAACTAGACAGGATAAAAACATTGTTGAATGAACAATCTCTTTGCAAGGTGAACAGAAGATACTTCAAGGACAAAGCAATGTTGTTTGCTTTCTAAGTATTAAAACAGTACCTGAATATTTATTGCAGAAATAAATTTAAATTACCCTATGGTCCTTATTAGTGAAACTGACCATGAAGTCATAGCACATTTTCTTAGTATTGTCTTACCTTTGATCTTAGATGCTCAGATGATCAAGAGAGTGAATTTTCTCTAATTTTTCTTCCCTAAGGCATCTATGTTCTGGATGGTTTAGTTCTGCAGGGTGACTGGAGTATATAGAGTAGACACCATTTTTGCTCCTCATTTTCTTGCTAGCAAACCTTGATTTAGACTAGTTCTTAAATTCCATGAAAGATCTTCAACCTACTTCATTCAAACCAAGCTTTGACAGGTAGAGAAGGAACAAGTTCTAGCATTCCACAACACAGTATGTTGACCATAGTTCACCATCAACTCTTCCTAAACAGAGAAACCGAAATCTCCAAGCATAGAAAGGTGACAGGAACAGGAAACCTTAATTTCCCAGGTTTGAACAGTATACATCAGATACATTTATTGAGATATCACACTGTAGACCACTCAGTCACTAAGTGTTAATGAAAAAAAGTCTAAATCTTGAATATGGAAATGCTAACTAATCCAATTTGATAATTACATGTAGACCACATGTTTTGAACTAATAAATTGTACCCCATCATTGCATATAATTAAACTAATGTTTTTATAAAAACAAAGCAAGGTTTTAAATATAGGTAAAGCTGATAATGAATAGAAAACAAAAGCACATCCTTAGGAAACCTCAAAGGAAACGAGAGCAGAAAACAGGAAAGCAGAAAGGAAAAGAAATGAGATAGAAGGAAGAAAAGGAAAAACAAGACAGAAAGTCTGCTAATCAGAAATTAAATGTCCTGACTTCATGCCCTGACTCCTCCTGGCCATGTGGTTGTCAGCAGTCCTCACCACCATCAGCATCATTGCAACAGCTAGAACTTACACAACGCGTACCATTAACTCAGCACTTCACAGTTTATCTCCTTTAATCCTCACAGCAAGATCCTATTACCTCTTGATGAGTAAATAAACTCAAAAAACGGAAATAATCAGCCAAGATTCACACTATCAGCACCAAGATTTCCCCAGTATTGGAAAGCATCCATCCCGTCCACAACGGAAGGATATCTCTGCTCAGACTCCGTCTGTTCATCTAGAAAGGGATTATTATAATTTTTCCTACAGCCATTTAATGATATGTTACTTCTCTTTTTTGCAACAACTTAATGGCATAAGACATCTTTCACTTCATATCCATTCAGGTCCAGAAGAACAGTAAGTCTGATCTTGGCTGGACCAGATGGGGCAGTTCTAACACTGAGTGTACGTCTGGTAGTCATCTGTGTGTTGGCCGATCCAATCTTACCAGAATGAGCGACTCTGCTCCACGTGTATTCTCATCTCCAGGTGGCTGGCGTAGGCTTGTTCTCACCATAGAGGCAGAGTTCCTAAGACACAGAAGCAGGAAAATCTTAGCTGTTACAGAAAGAACTAACAAACCACTTACAGAACCTTCTGTTTGTAGGTGTTTGGTCTAGATGTTTAGATGCTAGTTGGCATGCTTTTACCCCATATCACAGTACCTGGGTTCAAGCCTCAGAGCTGCTCTGATTCCAGTATTGTGCTAATACACTCCCTGGGAGGCAGCAGGTGATGCCTCAAGTAGTTGGCTTTTACCACCATGAGACCTGGATTGCATTTCCAGTTCTCAGCTTCAACCTGCCTCTGGTCCAACCACACCCACTGCAAGCATTTAGGATGGTAACCACAGGAAGGGAATATTCAGATTCATTCGTTTTCTCTCCCTATTCTCCTTCTCTCTCTCTCTCTCTCTCCCCACCAACCCCCACCACTCTCATAAATAATAAAAAATGTCACAAGGCTAGCGCAAATTCAGTGCTAGGGAAATCAACTATAAAATCACATTACAAATGGAAGGTCTACAGCAATATATAAAGAATTGGGACCAATTGTAATTACTCTCTTACATTACGTGTGTATAAGTTTTACAAATTGCGAAGTGTCACACCACCGAGTAATTAACTAAAACACATCTTATTGAAAATCACCAGCATTATCACCAATCCAAAGACAGCTTGTTTCCATTGCTGTCATTCCTTCCAGCTGAGCTTGCAGAAAGGAACTAGACACGGCCATGAAGCGATCAGTGTTCCAGGCTTTACTTACACACTCTGAATTCAGATGAGATTTCCCCTGTGCACTTATGCTGAGATTCCATCCATACTTATATTTTACTTAATTAGGAAGTCTCCCAGAATTAAAAATCAAGTCAAAAAATTTCCAGGCTTAGTGTAACTTATTCAGCCTTTCTGATATTACACATTCCATCATTTTGTAATGAAAGCAAAATCCCAAATTCACAGTTTCAAATGTTTCAAAATCACACATCATTGCTCCTTTAGGTACAGAGACTGAAAGGGCATCATACCAGTAGGAGCATTTATGTTAAGCTATGAAATTTAATGTGATTTGGACAAAAAGCTGCTGTAACCAGAAACTCCAGAGATTCTCTGTCTCAGAACTATTTACACTTATTTTTTAATGAACATTCCTTGAAGAGCCTGCAAGCCTGCAAGAAGCTATGGACTTCTGTCACATTGTCATATGGTCTCTGCTATTCTCAACCCTGACTGGCTGCATTCCAGAATCATCTGGGAAGTTTTTTTGAAAATCTCCATGCCCATATTGTACCAAAAGATAATCCAAATAGAATCACTCAGGATGATCTATATTATTAGCATTTCTTCTTGACCCCACAAATGACTCCAGTGTGGCCCCAAGATGGGAACCACTGTACGGAGGAGCTTTTACCTTCCATCCCTATGAATGGAAAGCTTTCCACTAGATTCTAGGTTTTTATCGGGGAGCAGGGGAAGGAGGAGATGCAATTTTATTTTTCTCCGAATTTCTAGCAAAATAACTGGCTATTTTTTTATCCAACTTTTCTGAAGTAGAGTAGCTAAAAAGAACTTTTGGCACCAGAGCAGAAATTTAATCCTTGGTCAGTTACTTATTAGCTTTAAGACTTGAGGAAAATTACTTAAGCTGCTTAACTTCTCTGAGCCTTGATTTCCTCCTAAGTGAAATGATATAACAATTTCTACCACATAGGTTATTATAGAGAGTCGCTGAGATAAAGCACATAAAAGACCTCATAGTGGAAAATCAATAGGCACACATTTCTTTCCCTGTAAGGATTCTTGTTCAGCTGACATCCTCAGATGGCTGCTCTAGACTACTGAAGTAGAGAGTAGGCATGTTCAATATATACAGCACGAGTTTGGACATGGTGACACAGATCAGTTACCTGCTTTCATGGGCATCAGAAAATCCTGATGCTAACTGTGTTGGGGCAGACTATAGTAAAATATATGCTTGCTGGGCCATCCCCAGAGGCATTCTCAATGTTACTTTCTCTTTGTCTAGGCAGGTAATAAATGAGATCTTACATTTTTCCACCAACCCAAGAGGTCTAATGTGGACTGGGTCTGGGAAGAAGTCCCCATGTGGATCCAGCCAGCCTCCAGACCAATTCACCAAAGAGCCAAACATGACTATGAAATAAAGCAAGATCATCATCATAGCTACACAGCCACAAAGTGATCTCTGGAAGACAGAATTGTTTTCTTCTGTAATCCTGTCTCCAAGAGAAGTCTGAAAACAAACTCATGTGCAAAGGAATACAGTTAAATTGTAAACTTAAAAATTTTTAAACAGCCTGATACCATAAAGCAAGAGCTTTAATATTGTGTTTTCTTTGTTCTCTACAATGAGATATATTTGGGAAAATATAAATTTATTTTTAAATGATTAAGACTGTTTTCTTTGTTCTGACTCACTAATTACAGAAATTTTTATAAATGGAGGCTGATTTAATAAGAGCAAAGCAGAAATCACAAAAACACTGTTGATTAATTTTTAAGTAGCCAGATGCCATGCATTTAAATAGTAATTTCAAAATTAGAAATCTCTGTAGAAATCTGACATCCCTCACCCCACAAGAGAGGTCAGGTTGTGGCCACCTCTATCCTCAGTGATTCAGACAGCTGTCATGAATTCTAACAGCAAAGGTAGTACCTCATTGTGTTGATCCATTACATATTAGTCCTTATAGCTTTCCTAATCTTAATTTAACTTCTTATTAAACTCAAGGACATCGTTAAACTATCATATTTAGGTCTCAGAGCATAGAGAATGCCTAACCCATATTTAAGCCTATGTAAGATGGTATTGTATAGATCAAAAGTACTTAGTGAATGGTGTGTCTTACTGGTATGTCTCCATGAAATTGGAAATTATCAACTTAAATCTGATATATCTATTTGCTTATATATTTACTCAATGTTTCTACCTTCTTATTTAGAGGGCTATAAACTACGACCCATGGGCCAAGTCAGACCCAACAAGCGACTCTGTAAATAACAAGTATATGTTGAAGTTTTAAATTTTCATTTTTATCTATTTGAAAAGCAGAGATGGAGGAAGACACTGACAGCGAGATTTATAATCCAACAGTTTATTCCTTAAAAGCCCACGATGCCAGATAGGTGGCAGGCCAATGCCAGTTGAAGCAGAGAACTAAACCCAAGTCTCCCACATGGGTGGCAGTGACCAAAGCACTTAAGTCATCCATAACCTATTGTCTCCCAAATTATGCATTAGCAGGAAATGAAACCAAGACTTGATCCAAGGCATTTTATTATGACAAATTGTGGGCCTGTCACAATAGCCTAGTGGCTAAAATTCTTGCCTTGCCTGCACACCCAGGATCCCAAATGGGCACTAGTTCATGTCCCAGCTGCTCCACTTCCCATTCAGTTCCCTGCCTGTGACCTGGGAAAAAAGTAGGAGATGGCCCAAAGTGTTGGGACCCTGCACCCACATAGGAGACCTGGAGGCTCCTGGTTCCTGGCTTCAGATCGGCTTAGCTTCAGCCGTTGTGGCCACTTGGGGAATGAACCAGCAGACAGAAGATCGCTCTGTATCTCTTTCTCTGTGTATCTGCCTTTCCAATAAAAATAAATAAATCTTTAAAATATATATGAGACAAGTTGTGAGTGTACCAACATCGACTCCTGTAGATTTTTGTAGAGTTGGCTTATGTAATCACATTCACGTACTTATATATTGTCTATGGATGCTTACTGAATGCAATGACAGTGTTTGGCTGTTGTGGCACTCATCTGCAAAACCATAAATATTTAGAATCTGGCCCTGTAGAGAAAAAGATTTGCCAACCCCTGTTCTAGACTATGGACTTCTTAAGAGCAGAGACATTGCTATAAACTCAGGGGCTGTCCCATGGTAAAGGTTCAACAAGCATTCCTCACAGAAATATGCTAAATGAGTTCCTCATCTCACAAAGCTCTTTCTTCAGAAAATTGAAAAGCAGACATCTGTGCTGCATTTGCCAACATGTAAAGGTGAAAAGATCCCAAACAGACCCCTAATTTTTCAGCTGAGCAAACCACAGCCCAGAAAGCTGAACTGATTTTCCCAAGGTTAGCCTGAGGAGAAAAGAGAATTATTTTCACAGCAGATTTATTTTTCCTTCAATTAAGAAGGCACTCTGTGAAGTCAGCCTGTTCCCAGGAGGGCCAAGGGTTTGAACACAACATGCATGCAATAATAACGACAGTTGTTTAGAACTCTGAATTCAAAGTTATTCCCTCAAGTTTTAGAAATGTTCACTATCTCAAAACATTTTCATAAATTTGGTAGTAAATTATATGCATGCTTTAAGGAACACAAAGTACCGTTTTAAAGCAAACTTTGTTCATTAAACAGACACCCAGAGAAAGTTCTAGTGTGCATGGGATGAGGACTCCATCTACCACCTCTGTCTTATCAAAAATGTCTCCATGTCTCATATTCCAAACAAGCAAATGGTTGCATTTTGGCATCCTCCTACTCCCCAAATCCCAAGAAGAAAACGAATTCTGCCAAGTCACACCAAAATATAGCTAAGGATCATACAGCACAGAACTCAGTTCTTCTCTGTCAGTATTGGCTGAAAAGAAAATTCTGGGTGGTTTGGCATCTCTAATACACTAAAGAAATTTCTTAGAGTATTATTTCTTTTTCCTCAAAATGTTTTTTGTAATCCAGTCCCACACAAGGAAAGACAGAGACAGAAATCAATCAGGGGACAGATGTCCTTAGGGACAGCAAGGCCTACACCCCACAGTTGCTACTCTTGTTATTTATTTGTTCTGTGCCAGGCAACATGATGGGCACCAGAAGGAGAAAGGATGCATTAGCCCTGATCCCTGGGCCCTGCAGTCATGATTCATGTTGGAGACAAGGGAATTAGGTAAAGTGCCATGAAATGACTCCTGTGAGCCTGGGAGGTCAAGCCCAGTAGGAGGTGTTGGAGGAACACCCAAGCAGATTGTCCTGGGGATCAAGAAAAAGACATGTGACAAAGAAGAGGACAAAACACTTTCATGACCATGGAATTTCATGTTCAAACGCAAGGACATGACAGAGAACAGGATGTATTTTTAAAGAAGTGAAAGCAGTTCAGCATGTCTGGATCTTGAGTGGGAGGTGAGCCTGGAACAGAAGGCTGGGACCTTCATGCATGGCAATGCACTCCCCACAACAAGCATTTCCTTTAAGCCCAGTCTGTCCTCGATGCTGGGCTAGTCATCTAGAAATGTCAACTTTTTTTAAAGGCGCCCTAAAGTTGAATCTTCTGTTGACAAGAGACCTTAGTGGCCTTCTGGTTCTAATTTCCTTCCTAATAACATTAATATGATATTAATGCCCTAAGCAAAAAGAAAGCCATCTGGTCTTAGTCTGAACACTTCCAATGTCAGAGAGAACTTGTCACCTCAGAGTGTTACTTATTAGAAAGTTCTTTGTGTTGAATTGGACACTGCCTCCCCATCCTGACTTCAATAAGACACAGGCCAGTGGCTGGCACTGTGGAGTATCACATTGGAGCACTGCCTGCAACATCAGCACCCCATATGGATGCTGGTTTAATTCTGTCTATTTCACAACCAGTTAGGCTTCCTGCTAATGTGTCTAGGAAAGCAGCAGAAGATAGCCCTAGTGTTTAGGTGCTCACACCCACATGGAAGACCAGGAAGAAGCTCATGTCTCCTGGCTTCGGCTCTGCTCAGCCCTGGCCATTGCAGCCATTAGAGAGTGAACCAGCAATAGGAAGAGTCACATTTTCATACTGTCTCTCGCTCTCTTTCAAATTCTGTGTTTCAGATAGATTTTAAAAGATGTTGACAAATATCTCAATCATAGCTAGCAGAAGCCAAAATCAGACTTAGAATCATATATGATCTAGATTTGATTAATACATTGTTCCAACAAAGGCACTCCAAGGTGCATTTTATTTCTCTTTCTCCCCAGAGATCTAGGCCATGACAAAGTCAAAGGTACTCTAAATCAGGACACATCTGGAAGGCTCAGCATCTGAGGCCTGAACTTCTGGACACAAAGAACTGGGGAGCAAGAAAAATAAAAGATCATAAAGAAGTAAAACAGAAGCCAGAGCTCATACCTTCATGCATAGAACCTAAACAGCGACAGTACTAGAAGAAATAGGCATGACACAGTGGTTCAGCTGCATGATTCAGTGAGGAGACATCAGGGAAGCCTTGAGCAACATAACAATGACATCCATAAGGGCACATTAAGTTATGAACAAGAACGAAATGGATGCTACCCTTGAGTCAGAAAATATGCTACTCAGTCACAGAGAGAAGGTAGAATTAGATCCTATTTTGCCTTCCATTTTCTCACTGAAAAATGACGCTGGCTCAGACAGTAAAACATGCATTGTCAACAAAGAACAGAAATGAGGGATGGATGAGAAAATAGTAAGCTCCTATAACTTCTACTTTACATGAGTTCAGGCCCTAACCTTTTTCCAAGACAGACAGAACCTGAAGACCTTATCACAGCACCAGAGCTACAAATTTGTGTTAGCATCACAGACAAGATTCGGTGACTATAACTAGGTTAATGCCATCTTAGCATCCCAAATGAGTAGTCCTATTCTGTAAAAATGGGAAATTATAGGCTGAGAGATCATAGAACTGAAAAACAGAAACTTAGAACTAATATTGGAGAAAAAAGGCAGGAAGCCATGACTCACACATATCAGAATCTTCCAATTTCTTTGACCATGATCCACTGTAAGCAATATGTTTTGCATCATGACCTGGTCTCTATTCATACACCATTACAACCAGCTTATTCTTCCCCTGTACCATTCAGTTAAGAATCTCTGAACAAAAAGCACTTTTGGGGTGTGTATTTGGCACAGGGGGAAAGATACTGTTTAGAACAACCACATCTCATATCCATTTCTGAGTCCAACTTCCTACTAATGTACATTCTACCAGATCCCTGTTACCCTATGGGAGACCTGGGTTTAGCTTCAACCTGGCGCCATGCTATCTAGTTCAGGCCTTTGAGAACTGAACCAGTGGACAGATGCTATCTCTCCCACTTTCGCACTTTCTCTCTCTCTCTCCCTGCCCCCCCCCCCTTTTCCTGCTTTCCTTCCTTCCTTCCAAATGAACAGTCAATAAAAACTTTTAAGGAAAAAGATCTCTTGGAGCTGGTACAGTGACTTGGGAAATAAAGCCATTGCCTATAGTACTGACATCATCTGTGGGTAACTAATTTGAGTTCCAGTTGCTTGGCTTCTGATCCAACTCCCTGTTAATGCACATGAAGGCAGCAGAAGATGGTACAAGTGCTTGGGCCCCTGCAGATTGGCTTTGGATGAAAATATTCTCTCACTCGCGCTCTCTGACTCTGCCCTTCAAATAAATGAATAAGTCTTCTAAAAAGAAAGCCCTTGTTGGCTGACTGGTTGATCTGGTGATAAGTTATTCTGTTGAACTCTTAGCACCTTAGAAAAAAGTATAAGAAATTCAAGTAAAATACACATCTTATCTTGCACAGAAAATTTCAACAATTGTTTCTACAACTTATCATTTTCTCAAAATAAGCTCTTGATTGAAGGCCCATGTATAAGGTGCAGGCTAACATATTCATATTATCAATGATAAGATGTGATTTCTTTATTTTCTATACTGGATATGGTCTTTTCAAGTTCTCAAACCACCGAACTTTCTACCATCATCTATATCTACAATGACAGGATAACTTAAATTGCAGAATGTTGGACTTGTGACTGCTGTTGAAAAAGTACACTATTGTAATAATATAAAGGAAATAAGTGGTGGAAGGAGAATGAGGGGAGAGGAGGCAAAATTCCTGAGCCTATGGAACTGTATCATAATTTTAAAAATAAGACATCAAAAAAGGAAAATTTCAAAGTAATGTAAAATCTGCTATAATTATGTGTACAGAGTAGTCTCTGCAAATGAAATGTGTGAGTTTCCATAGCTAAGTGAACTTCATCATACAATGTGCTTTTCTGACACAATTCCATGATCATAGCAACCTGGTAAGAAGACACTGGTGAGGGATGTGAGCTTTTCATGGCCTTCTGGAAGCAAAAATGTTTTATTAAGCAGCTGTTTATTTGGGGGCAGGGCCTTTACCTGTACTGGACCACAATTTCATTTCTTATAAAGCATGTAGTGCAATATTTCCTCCCGCCTCCTCTGAAGAATGTTATGAATACAAACCATCAAAATGTGTAAGTGATTCCATTTCTAGAAAAAAGCATTCTATAAATTGTTGACTTTCTAATTGTGAAACAGAAAAATGAAGCTTCCAGGCCCAGAACATTGGTCCAGTGGCTAAGTCTTTGCTTTGTAATCTCCAGGATCCCTTCTGGGCGCTGGCTGGTGTCATAGCTGCTTTACTTCTCATCCAGCTCTCTGCCTGTGGCCTGAGAAAGCAGTAGAGAATGGCCCAAGTCCTTGGGACTTTGCACCCACGTGGGAGACCAGAAGGAAGTTCCTGGCTCCTGTTTTTGGATCAATTCAGCTCTGGCCAGTGGAAATCAGTGGATAGAAGACCTTCCTTTCTTTCTCTCCTTCCCTATGTAAATCAGCCTTTCCAATACAAACAGCTCTTTAAAAACGAGAAAAATGAAGCTTCGCTACATGTAATATAGTGAAATTGAAGCATCTTTTACCACTTAACACCAAAAAAAATATATTATATCATTAACTGTGGGGCTATATTGATATCCACTTTCACCAGAAACTCCATGTTGGAGACATTTTTTGTGCTGTTATGTAAAAAATTATCTTCTTCATATTCCTAATTACAAGGAGTTAGTGAAAGCATTGAAGTTAAAGAACTCTTTTATAATGTACACTGATACTGGCTTGCCAGCTAATAAATTTTTCTACCTTAAAATAAGTTGGGTTTTAGGAATTGATTTTAGGAAAACTCAAATGCTAGCTCAAGTATTTAACTCATTTCTTTATTGCTTCCGAGGTCCTTCAGTACGACCTCAGTTTCCCTTAGAACAGGGACAAAACTGCATGAGTCATAGGACTCAGAAGTAGACTCTCTATTCACACCACAGCAATGGAGTCAACCTTTTCCTCCATTGCCTTCCCAGTTATTCCTTTTCCAGGCTCTACAATAGCAGTTATCATATTGCATTACTAATATAACTTCTATCTTATACCCTTTACAAAACAGTGTTCTCACAGAAAATGAGTCTATGCCTTCTTGTAAAAGAATCCTGAGTGCAGAGTCCAGATCCTGATGAGCACTTACAGATACTTGCAGACACAATAGGAATCAACACTCCCATTTCCAAATCCAATTCCACCAGTGTCTTTCCACCCCCCAGCTCTGTGTGCTTGATTAATCTTGGCCTGAAATCATTTATTGCAATTTGTAATCAAGACTTGATTTCAAAATTATAACCAAGGCTTCAGCTTTACCGGTGGGAAATGACTGCATGACCAAATAAACACAGAAAATACTAGACAATTTCCTCCCTGGTCCTGAAATGTAAAATACTTGCTTTGGTACAGATCTCCACACTCTCACGTCTAGTAAAGGTGACCAATACTCTGGTTTTCAAGATTGAAGGAACCCCCTCAGGACAGGAATTTTCAGTTTTCAGAGCAAAACAAATCCCGGACACAATCTGTTTGCCCAAAACAAACATTTTCTAGGATATAAGACTTTCAGTACTAAAACAGGGAAAATTCCAACCTGGACCAGTTGGTCACCCCAAAACCAGACTTCTCTTTTATATAAATTTGTCCCCTATCATTTTGATAAGACGTTATGGTTCTACCTCAAATATTTTTATTTTGTTCCTTTATAAAAAAATATTTTCATTGGAAAGGCAGATTTGCAGAGAGACACAGAGACAGAAAGATCCTCCATCTGCTGGTTCATTTCCCAAGTAGCCAGAGCTGAGCCAATCTGAAGCCAGAAGACCAAAGTTTCCTCCTGGTCTCCCACCTGGGTGTAGAGTCCCAAGGCCCTGGGCCATCCTCTGCTGCTGTTCCAGTTCACAGGCAGGGAGTTGGATGAGAAATAGAGCAGCCAATCAGCACCCAGAAGGGATCCTGGAGCTTGCAAGGCAAGGATTTGGCCACTGGACCAACATCCTGAGCCTCTTTAAATTTTTTTTCAATTAATTTCCAAGTTACTGTATTGTAGACATAGTTCACCCTTTCCTATCCCCTTCTTTCCTCTCCATTGTCTCCTCCCATCATTATCCCACGACAGTATAGTACCTCTAAGTTAAAATCTTAATTTTATGATATTTACGTGTATCACCACATAAGTATAGAAAAAGGTAGAAAAGCTAATATTGTAATATAAAGGTATAACATTCATTAGGAGTCCTATTTTTATGTGGGAGTAGAGATAAATAATGCAAATACCTTTACTTCCCAAAAGCTAATCTCCTTTGTATAGTTCTAATACATATATGTGTGTATACATATTCAATATATATGTACATATGTATGCACTACATAGATAAACAGAGTACTTTGCATATTAGCTCTGTTATATCAGAGTTATATTTGTCCTTTTGGGACTGATTTACTTAACTAAGCATAATAGTTTCCAGCTGGGTTCATCTTGTTGCAAACTATAAAATTTCATTTTTTTTATCTGCCTCAAATATTTAATCCCACCAGGATCTGGATCATAAGAAACAGTTTGACAGTGGTTGCACTGACAGTGGTTGTTCCCTCTAAGAGTATAAAATTCTGCCCATTAAAAGTCTCACAGCCAAATCTGGAGTTTCAAGAACCAATATAAAATTTTTGAAAGAATTTTCCTTTCTTAAAATAATTAAACCAAAAAGGAATTCAAGAGGAAGAAATTGAATATCATAAAAATGAGCATTAGGAAGCCAGTTCTGTTGAGTACCATACTATTATTATATGTCTAAACTAATAAAGTCATAGCTGCTAACAAAAGAAGGCCATGAAAACTCACAAAATTATGCAGATTATGCTGATTAATTATCCTGAGAGTCAATTCAGAATGCAGCCATTATTCACAAAGCGCTCCTGTGACACTACAATTATCCAACAATTGTTATGATTCCAGGGAAGATTTCAGAGTCTATGTTTAAAACTTACACTTCCTGCCAACAGGAGCTGGAATTAGTATCTCAAATTTTTGAGGGAACTTGAGAGAACCGGATACATGATACCTCCATTTGTGCTGAAGGTCATTTTCCTACTTCCAATGACAACCTGCACACTTCATGATGCCTACAGAATGGTGTTGCTTCATAGGACCAATTCTATACACAAGAAGTAATTGATAAACTAACCAGACACTTCATTTGGCACTCCATACAATAGACACTCCTAGTCTCACAACCATTCTTCAGGTGACTGCCATTATCCCAGTCTTGTGAGAAACCTCTCTATGCTTTCACTGGCTCATAGACAGTGAGCAGCAAAACCACTTTGAGTGTGGGTCTTTCCAGGCCATTTCCCTGAGCTGGTCCCCTCCCTGATGTCATTACCCTCTGAGAAGCTGCTCAACTTCCCATGTTCTGGGAAGGCTGAGTTTGTACAGAACATGCATCATGCTGTACACATGGAGATAAATCTCATGGGCCAAAGGAAACATCAAACCTCCCTACTAAAATGAGGGAAATACTTTATGTTGGTTAAAAAGTAAATAAGCCTACTGAGGCATTTTCAAATGAAGCTACAGTTAAGCAATTATAAAACACAGTAAGTTTGATACACCATATAGAAATATCTTCTTAGACCACAGGTGACTAATGTCGCTAAACAACTCCCTAAAATACAAAGAGATCATGGAAAATCCCTAAAGTCTATGGGATAAGATCCCTTGTGCCAAACAAAGTGATTCACTGGACATTTATGGGAAATAGACAAGTAACAAGAACCTAAACTTAGGATGTATGCTTTTCCTGAAAACAGTTTCTTATCTTGGACTTTCCTCTTTTATACACCCTTAGAAACTAAACAAAGTTTAACAAAAAAGAAACTTCCAGCAATTTCTGCAGGAAAATTAACATTCCAGATTGCTCTCCTTCCCAAGGAAGATGGTAATCTGATTTACCGCCTCCTTGCCCAGTCTAAATCAGTAAAGAACATCAAGTACCAGTTCCAGATATTTTAAAAGACAAATTTACTATTGAAAAGGGCAATGCTGCAAGCAGCCAAAGGTTTCAGTGCCTGGGCTATTAATAAATCCCCTTGAGTCTTTGAAACTTTTACAGCAAGAGCATCCAAACAGCAAGTCTGCAGTCCCTTGAGAATGAACGCTGCGAGTTTCTAACCCAGGGTCCTTGTCCTGTTAAATTTTCTTTTTTGTGCATTTGGCAGGTGCTTCCACCTCCTGTGGTCCTGCAGAACTCTGGGGAGGGCCCTCTCTGTATCACTCTGCACCTCTCTCTGCAGTAGGTCCCCTGGTGAAGAAAGGCCCTTTGAGAAAGCCAGGAAGAACGGCCGGAGTTCCTGCAAATTCTATCATTTTGTAGAGAAATTACATGACTGTTTAACATAAGAATTTGTAATTTGAAAATTAAAAATTTGGGAGTGTCAGAATTTCTTACCAGACTAAGCTGAATCCAAAGTGATTGAGAGAGATCTTGTACCTTCTAAAATTGGAAATGCAAAACTTTTACAAAAAAAAAAAAATTTAAGTGACTTCTGACACTAAAAGATTCTTTAAATTTTTTCCAGTGTATTACAAACACAATTCATATTACAATACAGTTAAAACAGGACACTACATTAATTTTGTGTCCTACAATGAAATATTGTGCTTGCATAAACCTCAAAAGATTTACAACAAGCTGAAAAGTCTCTGCAGAATGGGAACTCATCTGACCCACATAACCAGGGAGAGAAGTCTGTACCTCTGGGGAAGGGAGGGAGGTGTGTGGGCAGCTTCCATCCCTCTGCCTATCACCAGCTGCTCCTCTAACTCAAGCCCACAGGCCCTGGGCAACCAGCTCCTCTCTCGTGCTTTAAACTCATCTCCTAGTTTATTTGCAGCACCCCTCAAGGTGGGCAGAGGCAATGGAACAGATAGAATCAAAGCAATCATGGCTGCTGCTTTTGAACAACTCTGATGAAACACTACTTGAAAGTGGCTATGGTTACCACTATCTACAGCCAAGATTCAGGATTATACGTGAATTTCAATTATTCACCCTAAATCTATCTCTTTCTAACACGGCTGCTGTCAGATCTCCAAGAAAGATCATCAGCCCTCTTCAGAGACCGTAAGCACTCTCAGCCCTTCTGCTGATGAAAAAACTGCTGAATTACTGATTTGTTTTCCAAGGCAAACACACAATCCAGTTGCAAATTTCTAGAAGCCTAGGAACTTGTCCCTGTTATCCAGAGATAAGTTGTAATTCTTTACCCATGGAGGTAGCTTTTTGTATTTTAAGTACCTTGTTAGCTTCCCATCATTCTTTGTCACTAAAGGAGCCACTCTCTACCTCTGGTACTAGTTCTTCAAAAGATGGTTGGAACCAAGAAAAAGATGTGGCTGCCTGGAGCTGGAGTAACCCAGTTTCTTTCTGTAAAGAGGCTAGACCTAGTGACTATCAATCATTCTTCTTCTGCTAGACAGTGTGACTATTAATCATTCATATGATCAGCCCTCTATTCAGAGCCAGAAGTTTAAAATAATCTATTCAAAGAGCTAGTCATCCACAGCTGGCAATGTGAAAAGCGTGATCTAGAGACAGTCCTGAGAAATGTAGGGAGTTAGAGACTGACACGCATAGTGAGGCAAAAGTTTGAACAAGCCGGTTTGACCCTATGCCCCACAATCTTACAAACACTTATCCAGCTTCCTATGTGAACAACATGTGAATTCTGGTTTATGTTTATAAACTGTATGCTGAGTGCTTGGATGAGCATATCCATGCTCAGTTTTTATTGCAAAGGAAACTGACTTAAAAGTTATAATATTTGAAGGACTATACTATTGTAATAATGAAGGGAAGTCAGTGGGGGAGAGGAAAGTAGAGGAGGGTAAATCCCTGAGCCTATGGAACAGTATCATAAAATTAATTAACTTTTAAAAAGTGATAATATCACTATCTGAGAAGAATTGTGTTAACTCTTAAAACCAGTGTGTATCATCAAAACATCCAACGAACAGACAGTTTGGAATGGGAAGTGCAGAACAAGGCCTTAAGCAGGATCCAGAGCCATGGGCTGAGCCTGAGATATCTATACCCTCAAGGAACTGCAACAGAAAGGTCCTGCAGAAGATCTAATTTGAAATTGCTGCTGCTCTCAATATCAAGAGATCATGACTAGACAGAACCCCAAAGCCAAGAGAAAGATCAAAGTAGAAGCCATATCTGCTGTTCCTCTGAAACATAGAACAAGTGTGATATATAGAAGATAGGCCAAGAACTAGAAAGCATTTAGACCTAGTAGCAACAACACAGCCTGGAAATACCATGCTATTCAAAATCTTCCTTCATCAAAACATAAAAGAATGAGTCCAGTTAACTGCAATTGCTAGAAGAGAAGAAAAATGTCAAGACCCAAGAAGTCTTAGTAGAATAATAAAGAGCCCCGAGTAGAATAAGGGAGCCCCAGACAAAAGAATAACTCCAAAACCTCACAGCCAGCATAAAAGAAAAAGCCTCTCTGCCCCCAGGACAACGTGCAGACAGTCTCCAAGCCGGCAAAAATGCCAGGGAATTGTGTCTAACTTAGAATGGTTCATCAGGATGTTCCAAAAAGGGCATGGCTTTATCTGCCACTAATGCCCATAAAGGTCATTATCTTAGCTATAATTTGGAGGATTTAAATGTCAGAGTACGCATTAAAGGCTACCTGGGCTACAAATGAGAGTAATGTGAAAGGTTAATCTTCAGTCCTTTGCCAAACAATCATATTTTAATGCTGGTTTGTATAAAGTACCAATAAGTATAACCTGAAAGCCCAGGAGTTCCTCACAGTCTGGGATTAAGCCACAGAGAAAATCCATGCTGTCATTTCCCTATTTCATCCCCTTTCAGGCTGAAAAATCAACACAGTCTTGATTCCATTTCCTACTCTTTCTAACCTCCAACATTCAATCTCTCTTCCCACCTCTGATCAAAACTGGGGTCTGAATGCACAGGTGTGCAGAGAAAGAAAAGGAGCCTTAGGATGGAAAGCCAAACATAAAAAGAAAGAGAAGACAGTATAGCCAAAGAGTTGTGTTGGTAAAAAGCTATCAACTCCAAAAGTAAGAAAACAAGGACCTTGCCCAGTCTGCCTGATGGTACCACTTCTTCAGCAGCTGCCATGGATTTTTTTCATCATAAATCAGGACTTCTCCTGCCTTTTGGCTGTTTGGGAGATTGAGTGGACAGAGGGGAAAAGATGTTGTCATTGGCAAAGAAACTGCAGTCTTCAAGCTTTGATCGACATTTACAAGCCTCAAAACTTGCCTCAGAACTGAGATTCAATGTTGGGGAAGAGAGAAAATAGAACTGCTAGAGAATTTGCTCTGGCCCTGAACCTGTGTCCCTGCACAAATAATACAAAAAATGTTGAAGGAAGCTTAGAGAAAAAGCTTTAGCCTAAAACTCACAGTGCTGTTGATATTCTGATTGCCCCCGTCCCAGTCACTTTCCCTCAGCGTCACTAGAGACCAAGCGTCAAATCATCACAAAATCCAAGATACCATCAGTTGCAAAATACATTCAGACTTCAGAGGCACAATGTGAAAAACAAAAGTCATAAAATGACAGTGATCATAAAAGGCATCTCAGTTCCGGAGATGAGAAAACATGGAGTCATGATTGTGGTATAGTGGATGAAGCAGCTGCATCTGACACCAATATCCCATATTGAAGCAAGTCCTTAGCTACTCTGATTGCAATCCAGCTTCCTATAAATATGCCATTCGGCCCCTTCTACCCATGTCAAATGGATGCAGTTCCTAGCTCCTGGCTTCATCCTGGGACATATCTGATTGTTGTGGACATTTGCCGAGTACATAAATGGATAGAATATTTCTGTTTTCTTCTCTATTGCTATGTCTTTCAAGCAAATGCATAAATCTTTTCTGATGGAAAAAAATGATTTCAAAATTAATGAAATTCAACCATACCACCTATGGCATTATTAGAGTTCAAGGTGTTCTTCCAGGATCATACTTCCATAGCATCTAAACCCAGATAAAATCATGTGACTGGTTTTGACCCAAAAAGGGCAAACAGAAGTAAATGTCAAACTTAAGCCAATGTAGTAATTATCAGTGTTTAACTCTCCAAAGCTCCCTCTGCAGTAATCATATATGCACATGGTGGTTGCATATAGGAGAGGCCATCCTTACAGGAAGACAGAACCTTCCTCATCTGGAATCTGAGAAACGTCCATGACAAGAGTCTCCCTAACAACATCACATTCATTTTGGACACACAATATGAGCAAAAACATAATTTGTTGTTGCAGGTAACAAATGCTGCAGCTATTTGTTAAGGCATAACCTAAACTCTTCTGACTGCAATCCCATCTTGTGTTTGAATAACTATTTCATTTGGTGTTCATTATTATGCTAGAGCAGGTATGCATTATTTCCATTTTGAAGGTGAGCCAATTGAGAATGGAAAGATTAACTGAATTGTTAGCATAAGGTGACTTCGGAACTAGAATTCATGCACTTTAGCTAGATGAATGTTTCCCCACATATACACATATACTATCCCTGACACCCTGTTCTGTCTCCAGAGCGTCTTTGTACATTGACATGTGGATACCCATGCATATATATATCCACTTTAATTTGGAAAACAAATTTTGAATCCCAATCACTTTTCTGTAAGCATCAGCAAGACTTTTTTTTTTTAATCTGGCCATCAACAGAATTAAGAGAATTAACACAAGGGTGACAGTTCAGACCTGGTTGTAGTTACAAGTATATTTGTGACCGACTCTTAAATTGAAAGTTTCTAGAAAGGCAGAGAGATGAACGCTGACATGAGGAACAATTTTACAATTGGTGTAAAAAGCAAGAAATAAAAGGGGTGAAGAATACAGAAGATAGATCCCTTAAGTTTTGCATCTCACCTCAGTTTGTTAAATATACTTTGCATCCAAGTGGAAAATTCAACCTAGTTGCTATTCACTATAAAGTTGTCCGCAATGACGTGATAGTAGCTAGGAAATAATGTCTAATTAAGACCTGGAAGACAAGAAAATCTGTCAACATAAACAGGCAGTTTTCTGTAATTCCTGGTCCCATCACTGTTTCTCAGTTACATTCTGTGCTTAGAGCTCTAAATTGCACAGAGTATAATTTTCCTGAACCCACTTTGTTTCATTTCTCAGTCAGGAAAGGAGAATCCCTGGAGTTAATTCTCAAGATCAAATCCTAAACCAACCAACTGATGTCAGCAGCTGCTTCCAGCAGTTTACCGTTGTTGCTCCAAATAGCCTAACATCTAAGTTCTGTCAAAAAGGATGCATGTTATCACGTAGGGAAATTCAGAGTTAGCCCTCTTATCCACCCTACCTGCTCTCTTCACAGACCTCCAAGCCCTGAGCACAGTGCTCTCACAAGCAGAGGGGTTTTCACTCATGACCCACTCTTAGTTAGGCATATGCTTCTGAAAATGTCAGTGTGAAACTCTCCCTAGGAAAGACACGTTTAGGGCCAGAGATGTAAGCATGACCTTGTCAACTTCAAAATTCTAAGCAGACTTAAGCAAAGTGGACACTTAGTAGTTTTATACTTAACTAATGTCCCAGAAATTATGGCTGCCTTCAGTAACTCACGAAACCGCTCCTCCCTTGTACACAGTAGTATATAACAACGTTACCGTGTTTCACACACTTGCCCTGGAGTAAGAGCTCCAGATTTTTTTCAATACTCAACAGTTTTTTCTTAGGCTTTATTATGTCTTAGATAGAAAATATTATTACCATGTAGTCAAAAGGATTCCCTGGGATGACAAGTATTCACACTGTTTTGCATAGTAAACTAAATATCCACAAGGCAGGGAGCCTGCCCAAGAAGATGATATGCCCCTTTTCTCCTACACAAAGCACCATTTTTCATAGCAGGTAACTGAACATCCACTATTTGGGAAGAGCCTAAGGCAAACTGAACCTATAGAACCCTTGAAAAATGATTCTTCACCATTTGAGAGTGGGATTCCAGCTCTTTCAAAATTGGCTGAAAGCCTAAACACTCTACAGTAAAATATGTCTCCAAAATGGCTGAGTTCAGGCTATTCACACCCTACTAAAGCCCATTCCTTTCTTCTCTACTTTCATCCTAGTCTTGTCTCTCCTTATGCACAAAAGGGGATGTTCACACAGGAATCCGTTCACCCCATCTGATGACTTTGTTCCCTTCCTTCCCAAATTGCTTATCTAAATCCCAAATGCAAGCACTCTTCTGTAGTCCCTTAAATCTCTGCTAACTTAAAAAAAATGGAAACTATCATGTCTCCACCCACTTCATGGGATATTGTGGAAATCAAATAAGAGAGATATAAATACATTGTGAATTGTGGATTAAGCATTGCACATTTGTGTAACACCGGTGAACACTGCCTGTGTTAGCTATAACGGGATCTGTCCGTTCTGTCTCCAGGCTCTTCTGAGTGCACCAGATTCCTGATTTGATTTTCACTGAGGGCTTCTGGGATTCGGTGCTTACACTTGACTTTACAAGTGACGATGGGTGTGAGGAGAACTGAAGAGTGCTGATTCTTTAATAACAGTGTATTGGCACCTGGGGAACAGCCAAATGTTGCTGCAATCCCAATAATTCAGAGCCTTCATAAATCACCCTATGAGACATTGTTTCTGCAAGCCAGAAGAGAGGATGAATGGCTTAAAGCTGTCCTTTAAGGGTGGCTTGATTTTCTAATAACTCATTCTTCAATACCACCATCCCACCTTGTCGTATGTAACCAGAGACCTCAGAGTTGAGACACATGGAAAAATAAAGGTGCTAATGAGATTATCATCTTGCACTGGTCATAGTCAGTTTTGGTATGTTACCTGCTTTAATAGTTTAACAGTATTTACGTATACAGGCTTGTCTGTTAATGTAGGCTAACTGCTGTAGCAGATACACCCAAAGATGTCTAACAAACCCAAATGCAATAGGAGGCTCTCTCTTAGACAAGCAGTCTGGGACTATTGGTGCCACAAAATTGCACAAGATTCCCAACTGGTGGAGACTATCCATTTGCACCACATGGTGTTCAGTGTCATCTTGGTAACACTCACAGACGGGATAGAGACAGATAGGATTCAGTTTTTGGAGACTTAGTGAGGCAGACCTGGGAGTGAATCACAGCTCTTCTTCCCACATCCCTTTAGCTATACTGAACTACAAGAGAAAATAAATGCCAGGCCCGGCAGCATGGCCTAGCGGCTAAAGTCCTCACCTTGCACGTGCCAGGATCCCATATGGGTGCCGGTTCTAATCCTGGCTGCTCCACTTCCCATCCAGCTCCCTGCTTGTAGCCTGGGAAAGCAGTCAAGGCTAGCCTAAAGCCTTGGGACCCTGCATCCATGTGGGGACCCAGAATATGCTGTGGGCTCCTGACTACAGATTGACGCAGCTCCTGCTGTTGTGGCTGCTTGGGGAGTGAATCAGATGGAAGATCTTCCTCTCTGTCTCTTCTGCTCTATGTATATCTGACGTTCCACTTTAAAAAATTTTAATCTTTAAAAAATGCCATTGATCTGTGTATGTGAGCAAAACAAAAATTTCTATGAGTCTGTAGGTCTCCTCAGAAATCATTGCAAACATTATCTGGAAACATTACCCATCTAATATTTAACAAGAACAAATTTAGCTGGATAAGTTACTCATTCTCACTTGCTTATCATACTTTTAGTAAGCATAAATTCTCTGCTAACTAATCTTGAGGATAGAAAATAGAACAGGTTTAAAAACAGCAAAGTTTTCATCAGCATAGAGCTTATATTTTAATTTATTCAATAGACCTGAAACAAAAACCGTAAGTAGAATACACAGCCTATCAGATAGTGGTAAGTATTCAGAAAAATGGCACAGCAGGAAAGGAGACAGAATGTGGACGTTCTTGTAGTTTAGACAGCGTGTTGGGAAGGTGCTAGTCATCAACCACCTGCTATGGACTTAAACTTTACAATGAAGCCCTAACCCTAACAAGACTATTTGAACACAGGAAAATTAGCAAATACATAAAAGTAAATGAGTCATAAAAGTAACGCTCTAACCCCATAGATCTAGAGTCTTTAAAAAAGAGATAACCGAAGAATCTGATCTTGGATTTCCAGTCTCCACAACTTTGAAAAAATAAATTGGTAATAAAGAAGTCACTCAATTCACATTATTTTATTACAGTAAGTCCAAGCTGACTAAGCCACTATCAGAGTTAGGTCAAGCAAAATAAAGTGGTTTTGCTCCTTCTTTAAAAATATATTATAAAGTATTCAAACATTAGAAGATATGCAATATGGTTTTGCTTTAAATATAAGCTCCCTGAAAACTCTCAGAAATATTGTCTCTGCTTTGCTTAACAGTTACATCAGTACCTTAATATTGGAATAACCTCTGGAAATCACAATTATAAAACATAAAATAGCCAAAACATATTCCACAGGAAGCAATTAGGTTGACAAAAATCAAACTACCATGATATTCAATTTGCCACTTATGCAACCAATGAAAATGCATTCTGGGCACCTGTTGTGTGTCCAGTTCTCATCTCTACACAACAATGAAGCACAGATCATAAATAAGTCAACACGTAATAAGATACTAACAAACGCTATAAAACACCAAAGAAAGGGTTCAAGGTAATGAGAGGAGGACTGCAGGAGGAGATTCTCATGCCCAATAAGGAAAAGGCTCTCTGAAAAGGGTGTTTGTGTTGGAGCCTGCAGGATGGGAAGATGCAAGTCATTGAGAAACCTAGGGGGAAATGGTCTCAGGACAGCAAGTGCAAGACTGAAGGAGGATTGAGTCTGCAGGTTCAAGTAAAAGAATAAACAATGATACAACAAAGCAACAGAGATAAGAATTAGTAGGGTTTGAGTCAAAGAAACAGGGAGACCGAGTAGGGACTTAGAGGCAAGGATAAAGGGCTTGGATTTTCTGTTCTCAGAATAACTGAATAACTGAAGAATTAGACCAGGCAACAAAATGATGAGGATGCAATAGTTTGCTGTGTGTCTGTAACAGATTGCTATAAATGTGCAGGATTAAGCCAATGTAAATTTCTTCTGACCTTTCCCAGGGCCTGAAGCCTCAAATCAGCTTCATTGGGTTAACATATAGTGGTTCCTTCTGTTAGCCCTCAAGAAATACCATCTCTGTTACACTTAACAAAATCACATAAGGTCCTTAACACTGGGAAGCAAGAGCAGCAGGGAAGAAATCCTGTTTCCTGGCAGTTCATGCTAGTGACTACATCCTTTTGTCACTCTAACCTCTTTCTTCTGATGTGACATACTTTCATCTGTCATCAAATCTCTCTTTGCCTCCTTCTAAAAAGGCAAACAAAAACTTGTGGCTACTGTGAGGGCCATCAAAACACTCTGGTAATAATGTCCTACCTCAAATCTGTAAATTAATCACACCCACAAAGTCTCTTTTGCCATACAAAGCAGCATTCAAAGACTGAGGGATTAGGACCTGGATAGCTGCGGAGCAATTATTCAGCATGACACAAAGCACCAGAAGAAACTGTGGTTGAGATCAGCATCTCTCAAAGCATGTACTGCAACTCTTGAGGTTATTAGTTGTTACCATTTGTGAGAAAGTTTTCCTGAACAAATTAGCTGTGAGAAATTTAGACAAATTAAGTAATCCCAAATATTTTCCAAGTTCAAACACAGTTGCAAGTCATGTGAGTACTAAGTAATTTGTTTCCACAAAACCAGTATTCCGTGAGACAAGTTCTAGGAGGTAGTGACCTAGAAAAATCTCAGGTTAGAGATAGTGAAAGAACTTTCATAAAGGGGAAAAAAATGAAGTGTACTCATATAAATCACTGCAAGTGAAAACGGGAACAAATAAGAAAGTGACAAAAGATCAAGTTCAAGCTGAATAATCAACCTTCTAAGAAACTGCTGGAACTAGACGGCCTTCTTCACAGTGTAGGCACTTGTGCCTCACCAGCTGCTCAAGATGGCCTGCACTGGTATAGTTCAGCTTCTCCTATGCATGTGCGTCACTTTACAGTCTTGAAAAAAATGCAAATTCTGACTGTAGACCTGGAGTGAGGGCGACATTCAGCATTTCTGCTACAAAAAATGCTACTGTGGAAGGAAAGATGTGGCATTGGGCAATTGTTCAGATGCCAGACTTTTAAAATACAAATCCCTTCGTCCACAGTTCCAGGTCTATAAACTATTGGGATTAACTGTAGGTAGCCACCTAATTTTTTAGAAATTTAATAAGCATGTAATAAAACAGTAAAACTTGTATGATTCTTCGTAGTGTAACAAAGTAAGTTTTGTACAAATTTTTTTTTTCAAGCTTCCACTAAGTATGAAAAGTTATCCTCTTGCTTAATGGCTGAAAAATGGATGACACAGAGACATATAGACATACAAGGGAATATCAAATAATTTGTGTGAAGATAGAATTAGAAAGATTTTTAATAAATTCTGGTGAATAACTTACTAGCTCTACATAGATATTTTCATAATATTAATTTCTATGAACTTTTTGAAAATCCTTCACTTACACGAATTTCAGTTTACCAGAAAAATTCATTGTTGTAGGACAGGCAGCTAGTTCAGGGTCACAAGTTTGGAAGCTAGGCCTTCGCCACACACATAATCCTTTCCACCCACCTTTGATGCTCACCTATTATCACCTGGAACCTGAGAGGGGGCGGTATTGCATTGCTGTGTAAACCACTCCCCTCACAAGCCTCCACAAGGGCCTAGGATAGGGAGGGGCTCTCTTGATTGTATGCTTCTTTCACTCTGACACTCCAACTCTTGGCCTCCCCAGTACCTGCTTGCTCCTCAGGCTTCCTGAGGACAGACTCTGAGGATAGGTAGCTTCTGAACATGGCACCTGTCTGTATTTCACATCCTCTGGTCACTGCTTAGGCAAGTCAGAGAAGATGTTAATGCTAATATGCTTTGTATTTCTAGTTTTTGTATTTTCAAGAGTTCCTAGGGAAGTGAGGCCTAAGAGTAATGGAACGGGGACAGTGAAGCCAGGAAAAGGTGAATTTTTACAAATTTGTAAGTGCACTGAGGTTGCTTATTATATGTCTCATGATAACTTACATTGCTGGGGAAGCTGGAACACAGGTCTTTAGTCTAACAAACAGACTTCGTGATAATGACCATTTGGTCCTCTCAGGGTTTTAATTCAGATTGGATTGCCATATGCACTTGTCATTTGCTAATTCCTACTGGGCCTATTATCAACAAACTTGGTTAATAAAGACTCTTTAATACACTCTAGACTTCCCTGCTGCGATCTTTCTCGCTCCCCACAATAATTCCATTTTCAGGAACTTGAAGGTACCTTCACAAACATACAGACATAAATGTAAATAACGTTATATAGGCATGACCCAGATATATATAAATGAACATGCAGATATAGATGTAGACATACATATTTAGATATTTGTAAGTATTTCTTACCTTTGAACAGTTATGAACTTTGAAGCTACATAAGTAAGCATGTTAGAATAGTGTATGAAATAAAAAAACAAAATCTAACTTGCAGTGCAAAATCGGCTTGGTCATTAACTCTATCCACTGACAGGCTAAACATAGCTCAATAAGTCATTTTTGTCAGAATGATGCACTGAGCAAAGGAAGACCAACACTGCGTGGAACAGCCATGATCTCAGCGTCCATAGAGCTTGAGAGACCCTGAAAACACAGCCATGCAGCTGAACCACCACCATGAAGTGTGCCATGAATTACATTCAACAGAGACTCAACAGCTATATGGAAAACCACGAATTTTTAAAAAGCTGAATCCTGTTACACAACTGGTAGACTTGTAACTACTTTGGAAAATCTCAGCCCTATCTGCCCTCCAAAATTTATTCAGAAGGAATGACAAAAAAAAAAAAAAAGACTATTCTCCTAAGTCAAACCTTTCCAACCTGTTGATTCTTTTCACAGACAATGGACGGCAGAAATCTACTTTTTCCCTTTCATAAGTTTCCAAACACCGAAAAAGACATAAAAACATGTATAATAATTATAATGCTAAACTATTTCTGTCTATCTACTTCCTGTCTGAAGGATCAACATTGAGGGATAAACCGGAAGTAGAAAGCTTTATTCTAGTTTATTCTAGTTTATTCTTGATTTCCAAAGAACCGTTTTTGTGGTGCCAGTGTTTGTAGGTGTAATAGAGATTTTGAAACCTGTGATTATTCTTCCTGTGTTTATGTTGAGCTATGAAAAAGGTGACTAATTTTTGTTAGTACATTGCATTATGCATCATGATTTTGAAATCAATTCCATTAATGGATATTTGGATTGTTTCAGGTTTTATTCTTGAAAAATGAGACTTTCAAAAAATTCATGAACATCTAATATCCATTTATAAGCATTTCAATTTGGTAGGGAGAGGAATTACTAGATCACAGAATATGCATATGCCAGAGTTCAGTTTCAATACACACTAATTTTTCAAAATGCTGGTACAAATTAATACTCCTAGCAGCAAAATATGGATATTCTGGCTACCTTGTGCTTTTGCTAGGATTTGGTACAGTAAGACCTATTTATTTTAATCCCCATGGTAGTTGTGTAGAAATGTAATATTACAATTGTGCTTGCATTCCTCTGTTGACTAATAACCTTAAGCAAATTCTTAACTGGATATTGGATAAATTTTTGGGAAGGAGTTATTTTTTTCTTCCTACTTTCTCTTGAATTGCTTACCTTTTATTTTTCATAAATTTCTGAAAGTATTTTGGTTTTTGTCAATATGAGCTCTGTCAGTGATGTATATTGCAAATACATTTCTTCTACTCAAAGGCTTGCCTTTTCAGTTTAATGGCTTTTTTTAATATAACAAAAATCCTAATTTTTATATGACTAATGATCTTTCTCAAAATTACTCTTCTGTATTTTCCAGACATATTTTTCATTATGATTTAAATTACCATACAGGAGCAGAGGTAAAAAAAAAATATTGGGGAGCCCAGCACAATAGCCTAGTGGCTAAAATCCTCACCTTGCATGCGCTGGGATACCAGTTCTAACCCCAGCTGCCCCAATTCCCATCCAGTTCCCTGCTTGTGACCTGGGAAAACAGCTGAAGATGGCCCAAAGCCTCAGCATCTTGCGCCCATGTGGGAGACCCAGAAGAGACTCTGGGCTCCTGGCTTCAGGTCAGTTCAGCTCTGGCCATTGCAGCTGCTTGGGAAGTGAATCAACAGACAAAAAATCTTCCTTTGTCTCTCCTCCTCTATGTATATCTGACTTTGCAATAAAACTAAATCTTTTTTTTTTTAAATGACTATTGGGATGACTATACCTCTTATGAGAATACCTGCATTCAATTCCAGCTTCCTTCTAAGATGTACCCTAGGAGGCACTAGACGGTGGCTCAAGTAATTGGGTCCCTGTCACCAACTTAGCAGACTCAAGTTGGGTTCCAGGCTGCTGCCTTCAGCCTGGTCCAGGCCTGGTTGCTGCAGGCATCCAGACAGTGAACTAAGTGATGGGATCAGTAACTCACTCCGATTCTCCCCTCTCTCACTCGCTCTCTGACTCTCGATTTCACACTTCCTCACTCCTTCCATCTCCTTTTCCCTCTTTTTCAAGTAAGATGAAAAGAATTATAAATAAACATAAATAAATAAGCAGAAGCCAACATTGTGCCAGCTAAAGTGCCTGGCTTGTCGTTTTCCCATGCGGCTCCCTACCAGTGCACCTGGGAAATCAGCAGAAAGACAGCTCAGACGCTGTGCCCCTGTCATTTGTATGGGAGACCTGGAAGAAGTTCCCAGTTTCTGGCATTGGCCTGGCCCAGCCCCAGCTGTTGCAGCCATTTTAGGAATGAACCAGAGGGTGAAAGATCTCTATCTTCCCTTTCTATGTCTATTTGTAACTCTGCCTTTCAAATAAAGTAAATGTTTTTAAATAAATAAAGTAGTTGCACTAAAAAATAATGACATAACCCTGGTACTGATTCTCATTTATATGATGCTGGGAAAACTTTAAATTTATATAAAATTTTAAAAATATAAAAAATCCCACCCAAACTGTCAATTGACAACCAATATTGTCCCATTTATACCCACATTTTTTCTTTCGTACCTTGAATTATTTTTTGAAGTTTATTGTTATTTACTTTGAAAGGTAGATTGACAGAAAAAAGCAATCATCCTATGAAGTATAACCTATCAAGACTGTAATAAATAACTTACATACAGCTGACTCGATTCTGCATTAGACATTAGCAAAATCAACAAACAGTCGGATTCAAGAGCAATCCCGACAGCCTCTTAACAGGAGGTCATATGTACAGAGCAGGGGGGACCCCAGAGTGGGGCAGGAGGACAGAAGGAGACTCATATCCCAACCCTGGAGACTCCAAGATCCTCACCAAGGACTATCAGTATGGGCACCAAGGACTATATCCCAACTGTCAAGGAGATCACAGGGAATTGGAGTGCCTTCATAGGCCAAGAACTCTGAGGTCAACCATTCCCTATCGGATCTCCCACATGGGATGGAAGAAGCCCAGATCCTTCTTCCCAGGATCTAATGATATCGGAACAACAGCCAGGAACCCTGAACAGTCTGCAGAAACAGAACAGGAAACTTGCTTCGGACTCGGGAGAGGAGCTTTCTCTGGTCCTAACTTAGTTCCAACTTAGGCTCCCCATCCTCTCTTGTAATGACCACCAGGGTCATTCCAGAGCCACAAAAAAAAAAAAAGATCAGATAGAGAATAAGGAAAGCTTAGAACAGATAAGAAACAGTCACAGCATGAATTCACATATACCTTTCTAGGTAGGACACAAGGTTACTCCTCACTAAGGAATTAAAGATTTCACCCCTCCTAAAACTGTTCTGACCCTCAGTCGTTAACATATGATTTGTTAGAGTTATAAGCCTGTTTGGACTATCCTAAAATTCACATAGTTCTGTAGAAGTCACGCTTGAATACTATAAGCTCCTAAACATAAAAATGAAAATAGACACGAGACAGCTGAATAGTACCTTATAACCATTTTAAGGTGTATAGCAGCCAGTTGTGAATAAACTAAAATCGAGATGTCAATGAAGTCGTTACAAGATGTGGTTAAGAACTTGCATATTCTAACATATTGGTCACTCAATACCATGTCAATTAACTTCATGATGTTGTAAATTGCTGCTGAAGTTGTGTAGTGGCTTTTCATTGGAGTGAATGATACTCTGCCAGCTCTGCTTTCAAACCAGGGATGGTTGAAATGTCTAGAAAATGAGATGCTGGTCTCTGCACGGTTCATGCCACAACGAAAGAATCATGACTGGTTATGATCTGTACTACTGTAACAATATGGAGGAATTCAGTATGGGGGGAAGACTTGGGGAGGGGTCTGGGGAATCCCAGAACCTATAAAACTGTCAAAAAAATTGAAAAAAAAAAAAAAGAAAAGAAAAGCAATCTTCCACCAATAGTTCACTCTAAATGCAATAGCCAACCCCAGCAAGGAACCAGGAATTCCATGGAAATCTCCCACATGGGTGACAGGAACTCAACTACATGGGTCATTACTCACTGCCACCAAGGTACGTTGGCTGGGAGCTTGGCCAAAAGTATGAACGACTATGATTAACACATTAGGTTTTCACATGTAAAAAAAATAAACAACATGTAAGAATGGATGGTTAGTGCAATCACAAATATAGAAACTTTTTTTTAAAAGACTCAGTGTTTTTGCTTGATAGATTTATCTCTAACAAACACAAAATTCCTTGGATAGGTTCCTAAGTCAACTAGACACATCAAGAATAAATGATCTTAAAATAAGTCAATAGAAATTTCAATCTAAAGGAATCAAAGTAAATAGAACACTCAAGATCTATGGGACAATGCCATAAAATGTAAAGTGTATATGATTGCGGGAGAGGGAGGAGAGGAAAGGTAAGAGGGAGGAAGAAGAACACACAAAGACAAAGAGGAGGAGGAATTAGAGCAGGAGATGAAAGAAAAGAAAACGAGATGAATAAAGATTTGAGATAATAAAGAAATTTCCAAAGTTAATGAAAGATAACCAATTTCAGACACAGGAAGTTTAGAAAACACCACACAGGATAAATATTTTAACACACACATAGCAATATCACAACCAAATTGGAAAAAAAAAAAAACACTGATGAAATCTTGAAAGCAGGGGAGAAAATACCTTATCTGCTAAGGAACAGGAGAAGAATTACAAGATAAGTCTTACCAAAAACAAACAGAAGATAACGGAAATTCATAAAGAAAGAAAACTGAGAATCATATGCACTGTGAAAATATCCTTTGAAGATATATATATTTTTCAATGCCACAGAAGTCTGAAAGAATTAAATGCCAGCATACCTATCATGCAAAAGATGCTAACAGAAATAGTCAAGGTAAAGGAAAAATCATACAGCTCAGAAACTGGGACTGACATTGGAAAAGGAAGTTTACCAAAGAAGAGATAGGTAAAGTGTATATTCTTGTTTTATCTAAAACATAACATTTGCTTATGATAATAGCAGTGACAATTTATTGGGTGATGTTATTTAAAAAAAAGAAAGCATTTTCATTAAAGCAATAGTAGTGACAACTTATTGGGTGATGTAGCATACAGGCAAGCGAAGGATGCAGGAATATTTTAAACCACAAGGAGGAAAAAGCTGCTGAACTGTATTCAGTTCTGTTGGGAACTGAGTAAAATCAGCAGGACTAAATGCAGAAGGAATATACCTAGGCATTGCTGAAGTACTGTGCTCTAATTACTAATGTCCTTTAGCGAGGGTAATACGAGTTAACAATTCTGATACTGCTATGTAGTTCAGCAGCTTTTTCCTCTCCCACTTCTGTGACATTGTTTCATAATATGATTAAACTTTTAAAACATAGTCTATATGCCATTTGGCAATGCCTTTGTTTCGTAACTGGGGTTTTAAAGAAATTTCCTTATAGTAAGTTTGTATGGGTTTTGGTAAATGCATACTCTCATGAATCCACTGTCAGTTGCATTCTCCCCTTGGATACAGGAATTTACTTCCTTCCAGGTTAGGGAAAGTATCGGTCTTTGGTCAGGCTAATGAAGAAGACAATAAAGGTTTAACAGAACCAGACCTCGACTCCTACCACGGACAGACACGAGGACTGGAAACTCACTTTCCAGAGTCCTTGAATGGTGTGAGTGCCACATCACACTCTCCTCTATCCACAGTTAGAGACACAGGGGCCTGTATTCAGACCTGCGGCGATGTCCTGCTTCACCCATTTTTCCCCCATTCCTTCCCACCAATGACCTTGAAGAGATATTAGCCTTTAACACCTGTAGATCCCAGCCCACCCATCTGCCCAGTCCCTAGGTTTCCAGGCAGCATTAGGTCCTGTCCAGCCCTCAGTGTCACCTCAGCCATACTTGGTCAGTTATCAAAGTCTGTATGACCAGCTCTCTTGCTTACACCCTCCCTTGTTTAAACTCTCATCATTTCTCCCCTAGGATATTGCATTACTCCTCCTCCTATAAGTCTTAGATACCCTAAGATGAGAATTACTTTGCTATAGTATAGACTTGATCAATGTCAGCTGCTTCTTAAGAAAAAAAGGCCCTAAATGTTTACACAGCAAAACCCAAACTACACATTCAGCATTCTACCTCAATCTAACTAAGTCTTCCATACATCCTGTTCCTGGAAAGCCAACCTAACATGTTTCCCCCATCCTCACTATTATACGCCCCCTAGCAGGCATTTTTCAAAAGAACAAATCAAATGGCTAATTGAGCATTTATTCATATGTCTGACTCCTTAGCTATTAGCAAAATACAAATAAAAACCACATTGAGGTTCACCTAACTCACATGAGAATGGCCTAGATTCCGGAATCTACTAGCTACAGCTTGCTGATGTAGATCTGTGGGAAAAGATACTTTACTCAACTGTTGCTGGGAGTGTAGGTTAGTGTAGAACTCTGTATGTAGAATGCTAAAAACAACGACCCAGCTATCCCACCCCTGGGAATATATACAATTGAAGTGAATTCTGCACACTAAAAAGCAACCTGCAACCCAACATTTGTAACAATGCAATCCACAATAGAAAACACATGCAAAAACCCAGATGACTGTGAAAAGAGGAATAAATAAAGAAATTGTGGTAAGCTGTTCTATATACTACACTGCTATTAAAAAGAATGAAATTCTACCATGTGAAACAAAATAGTCCCACCTGAAGCTCATTATGCCCAATGAAACAAGCCAATCCCCAAAAGAAAAATATCACATTCTCTGATATAAGGCAATCTTCATAGAAAATAAAAATAAATAGATATGTATGTGAACAAGTATATATTCTCACAGATAAACTGCATAATGGAGACTAGAATACCTGGAAGTGAAGATGCATTACAATAAGCATCTCTACTCCCAATAAAAGTACTTCCAGAGAAACAATTAAATCTACCTTGATAATATGATACTAGATTTACTACTTTTGCCTATACCTACCATGCCATGATGCACTTAAACAGCAAAATGTTAGGCTTGACTGTTCCTGCTATGACAGGAGGTGGACTGAGTAGGGCTGGCTCATGGACCCACTGGTAAGCGTGTAACCTGGCATTGGGAGAGGTTCTGATGGAGGAGCCTGGGCAACTCCTCTGGCAGGACACAGACCCGGCAGGTCAGCGCAAGAAACATGATAGGAAACAGCCCAGAAAAGGCCATGGAAAGCTACCCACTGGCATACACTTGGCAGACGTGGGGGCAAGACCAGGCTGAATCTGTCCACGTCATCCACTGGCAAATCCAGGCACCAGTGTGGGTCGACCCAGGTTCGGTCGCAACAAAGACTAGTGCACAATATGGAATGCCGAGGTGAGGTTGCCTGTACCGGAGGGGACCGCAGCGTCCAACCAGCCTGAGAACAAGAAAGGAAGTAGGCAGAGCCAGCAGGGGAATAAGGGAGGGTTCCTTTGCAGGATAGCTACTTCTGCAGGAGAGCATGGGCTGGGATGGGGGCAGACCAGACTAGGCAGAGCTACCACACCTGTGCGCCTCCTGTGGACTAGATCAGGGAAAAGCCGGGCTCGGCGGATTATTCCTACTGGTGCAAACAGAATTAAAGTGGGCGAGGTTTGTTTGGGCAGCATCAACTGGAATCTGGGAGTGGGTGAGGCCTGGGAGGGTAATAGTGGGCTCATCCCTCTTGGGTTACCACTTCCACGGAAGGACATAAAACTAAACAGCGGCTGGGGTGGAATGGGGTGTGGGACAGACTGGATTACTGCTACACTTACTGGCAAACCAGGGTAGGGGCGGTCCTGGTGGGGGTTATTGTGGGTCGCTCCAACTAGGCTGCAGCTCCCACTGATTTAGGTGAGGGCCAAGTATGTGCGGGGCAGAACCAGGCTGGACCGCAACACCCATTGGTTCCAGTGGAAGTCGGGAGTGAAAACAGAACCAACCCAGCAATTACAACCACCAGCTGATTGGAGCGATGGACGGTGCCAGGCCCTGTACTTGTTAGCACATACAAGAAGTTTCTTTGGAGATCTTCCTAATCTAAATGCTGGACTCAGAACCCTAACGAAGAAAAGAGAGAAGACAGAACGGGTCAACCAACCATCTCAGCTATGATGGATTATGTCAATCAGTGGATTTTTCAAAGACCTCATAGTGCTTGGAGTGGCAAGATTGACAGCGATTCATAACTGTTGCAATATCAAAACCACTTGAGCAAGAACCTCAGAGCATGCCCTACACCCGGGACTTGGGGAGGGTGGGAAATTGGGTGGGCCTTATCCCTTAATATCCCCCTTTTAAACATGAAGGTAACAATATGGAAAACATACTAGTATTATCCACTTCCCTGTAGCACTTGAACCTTCTTACTCTAACTAAGTATGTAAAGAATGTCAAAATAAATTTTATTAATAAAAAAAATGAAGTAAAGAAAAAAAAATGTTAGGCTTGTAACTGTTACTGAAGAACTACTGCAGTAGTACGTCAAGGGGAGGGGAGAAGAGAGAATCTCTATACCTACCATGCTCCAGCCAGCAGAGCCAGTAACGTGGACAGGAAGAGGGCCTGGGGATGAAGCACCGACAGGAGACCAGCGATGGTAGAAGCTCTCACATCTCCCTCACGTTCTCTCCGGTCCTCTCACGTCTCCTTATTACGCCTTCCCCTGCCCTTATATACCTTTCCCACAAAGACCTTTGGCCAAACAATTACATACAGCTGAGCCTAGTTCTGCTAAGTCCATACAGCTGAGTACAACTCTTCTCAGGCTGGAAAATTAGTCCAGGTGCTTTGCAGGGTTAAAAGCTCAGCCTGTGCTTCTGCCATAAAGGCAAGCCCAGATATTACTAATGTTCAGTTTAACAAGAGCCATTAACTTCTTAGCCAGCAACACCTACACAGATTGTTTAAAGTATTACTATCACTAATATGCACTTCATTCATTTCTGATGCACCAAAAAGTTCGTCATCTAGCCCAAGGACATGCAGCTGATGAAATGAAGCCAGCCCATGAAGCCCACACTTCATCCACCATACCATACCACCAAGCAGAACCATTACACATGACCTGTGCCCCCCAAAATAGGTACTAAGTTAAATTTGCCTAAATAGCATATGCGTGGTAACAATTGCTTGACTGCTTACTGTCATACAGACCAATTCCACTCTAAGGCATTTAATGGTAACTAAGTTCTCTTCATTGCAACAAATTCTGTTCATTTTAATTCTCATTTTCTGCTCAAATTAAAGTAGAGAAGTAATGAGACATGAATCTAGGTTCTCCCCACAGAGAATTGGCTTCACCTCACTTGTTTTGGGGAACTACCCCCTCAACTCCCAAATAAGTTATCCAGCTCCAAGAATACAACCAACTTTATATGGACAAAGATAGAAAGGCAGGTTTCAAAAGACCAGAAGTATCCTGACAAGAACCTTGAAAGATACCCAGATGAGCTCAAGGCCCATCATCAAAGATGTAGGACAGAAATTTTCATATCTCCAGATCAATGCATCTCCTTACGTGAATCAAATTGTTTACAAGATAACTGAATGATGAAACACTTTTCTGTTACAACTCACATTGAAATTACTGTGCTCTAGATACACAGGTGAGTGGATATTCTGGGAATCTAACAAACTGACCTTGCTTCTTTCATAAGGGAAACATTGCAATTATGCAAGAGAAATAGTCCCATCCACTTCAGGCAACAAGAAGAATACATAACTAATGTTTTTCTTTTCTACTGGAACATTAACCAGAGTTGGCAAGGATAAGTGGTCTCACATGGGAGGAACGCAGTTCTTGCCGTTTTATAAACTATTGAATCAAGTGCCCATTCCTACAACCTGCCTGCAGCACTTGGTAGTTTTTTAACAGGCTAAATTCCATTTAAAATTGTTGTGACAAATGTATGTTTTGCTTAGGTCCTTGGAAGAAATATTTGAAAGAAAAGCACCTCATGGCCGTTACTGTAGAGACAAGTCCTGTGAGTCCTTGGGACCAATGACAGTGTCTGTTTCTGTAGCCCCTTTCACAGTACTTTGATTTGCATTAGCTTATATAGCCCCACAACAATGCTGTAAACAAGGTCATGGATTATCTCCATTTTACTAATTAAAATTTGTGAGCAAAAAAGCTGAGAAATAGAGGTAACAATCACGAGAAACACAGTGTGAGGAGCCAGAGTTGTAGCATAGCAGGGAAAACCACTGCCTGTATGCCAGGATCCCAAGACAGGCATCGGTTTGTGTCCAGGACACATCCCTTCCAAGATCTCTGCTAATGTCCTGAGGAAATTAGCAAAGGATGGCCTTGGCCCCTGCCATCCACACGGCAGAACATGATGAAACTCCTGGCTTTAGCGCTGGCTGCTGTAGCCATTTGACGTGTGAACCAACAAATGGAATATCTGTTGCAAGTCAAGAACGCAGAGTCTTCAGCCTTTCAAAGAAAATGAGTATATTACGTAGCAGAGCAGCAACTGTCTCACAGGAGAGCCTACCAAGGGGAAGGCAAAACAGAGCTTTTAGAGCTAAAGTGAATATACAAAAAGTGATGCTACACGCACAACCGCAGGGTGTTCCCTGGTAGCAATCTATTGATTCTAAGGGTAATAATATCTCAAAAAGACAAAGCCAAAGTTACTGAGATCAGCATGCCCTCAAACAGATAATAACATTAAACGAGCCAGAGGCTCTCAGCCTTCCAGGGCTTCACCCAAACTGACACCTTTACAGAGTTCACGGTTTGCCCTGTCATCATCGTCTGTTTTAGCTGATCCATATCAAGAGCTCTCTCTATCTCTCTTCTGTGTGTGTGTGTACATGTGCATGTGTGCATGTGTGTGTGTTTCCATCTCTATATATAATTCAGAATTTCAAATAAATAAATCAATCTTTAAAGAGAGAGAGACGGGCCCAGTGTGATAGCCTAGCGGCTAAAGTTCTCACCTTGCACGCACCGGGAACCCATATAGGTGCTGATTCCTGTCCCAGCCAACCCACTTCCCATCCAACTCCCTGCTTGTGACCTGGGAAAGCAGTCAAGGACAGCCCAAAGCCTTGGAACCCTGCACCCATATGGGAGATCCAGAGAAAGATCCTGGTTCCTGACTTCAGATCGGCTCAGCTCTGGCTGTTGTGGTTACCTGAGGAGTTTACCAGTGTATAGAACTTTGCCTCTTTCTCTCAGTAACTCTAACTTTCAATAAAAATGAATAAATCTCTTAAAAAATAAAATAACTGCATAATGAAAGACTAGAAAAAAAGTGTATCTGACCTTTGTTCCTAAGTTAAGGATATTAAACATAACATATGGTTTTATAATTACTAATGATTCTGATAATTATTTATAACTTTGTACTATTAGATGCCTTATCTCAGTTAATCTTGAAAGAAGCCTGTGAAGTAAAAATTATGCTATTCATTAGTCTCAAAAACGCTGTGGCTCAGAGGAACTGAATAGCACATTCAAGCTCACCAAAGTGATAGCAATCAGCTCATGAAGGCCACTTTAAGGGGGAAAAAAAAGCAAAACAGTGAGCTTTTGGAATGCTGTGGAAATAAATGTGGGATGATCTTCCAAGGAAGTCAGTATGACAAAAGCCAGCATTGCAGCACAGCACATTAACCCACTGGTTGTGATGTCAGTGTCCCATACTACAGCACCAGTTTAGCCCCAGCTTTTCCATTCCTGACTCAGCTCGCTGCTAATGCACCTGGAAATCAGCAGAAGATGGCCCAAGTGCTTGGGCCCCCTACCATCCACGTGGGAGACCCAGATGGAGTCCTGGTTTTGTTCAGCTCCTGCCCATCCAGCTAGTAGCAGAGCGAACAGATAGAAGATTATTCTCTCTGTCTCTCCCCAAATGTATATGTGTGCATGAGTGTGTGTGTATAATTCTGCCTTTCAAATAAATAAAATAAAACTTTTAAAATAATGATAAAAGTGTCAGCATGATTATTGTGTGGTAACAGTGTATAAAGATACAAAGGCAGGGCCCAGCACGATAGCATAGTGGTTAAAGTCCTCACCTTGCATGCACCGGGATTCCATATGGGCACCGGTTCTAATCCTGGCAGCCCTGCTTCCCATCCAGCGCCCTACTTGTGGCCTGGAGAAGCAGTCGAGGATGGCCCAAAGCCTTAGGACCCTGCACCCATGGGAGAACCCGGAAGAAGTTCCTGGCTTCTGGCTTCAGATTAGCTCAGCTCCAGCCATTGCGCTCACTTGGGGAGTGAATCATCGGACAGAAGATCTTCCTCTCTGTCTCTCTTCCTCTCTGTGTATCTGGCCTTCCAATAAAAATAAACAAATCTTAAAAAAAAAAAACATACAAAGGCAGAAGCCAAAGGACACAGGAGGTTATTGTCAGAACCCGTGCATGCAAGGGATAACGGTGACTGCATCTAGATAATAACTAAAGAAGTGGTAACAGTGGTCAGATTCTGGATAGATCTCAAATAGGAAGCCAGCAATTTTTCCTATTTAGACCTAGGATAAGAGGCAAAGGAGTCAAGAATAACTCCAAGATTTTTAGCTTAAAAAATGTAACAACAGATTCCAATCAAAGATGGGATATGGCTGCCACTGTTGCAGGTCTGGCAGGAATGCTGGACGGTTTCAGTGTGAGACAACTGAATTAGTCACCCAGAGATGCCAAGGTAAGCAGCTGGATATAAGACTGTGGGTGGTAAGAGAAAACTCTGTACTGGTCATAGAAATTTTGAAGTTGTTGGCCTTTAGATGGTGGTTATAGGAATGAAACTGGATGAAATCACCAAAAAAGTGAGTGTAGAAGGAAGAGAGGAAAAGATTCACAACTGAACACTGAAGCATCCCAACACTGAAAAACAGAAAAAGAACAACATCATTGCGGGAATGAGCAGAGAGTGTGGCACACTGGAAGCCAAGCATATAAGGTGCATCAAGAAGCATTACCAACAGCTCAAGATGAAGATAGATATCCATGAGCTATACAATGTGTAAGTCATAGATTTTCTTGAAAAAAGTAAGATCCACGGAGGAAACGAGAACAGGTCAGCTTAAGAGAAGACAGAAGAAAATAAATTGGAGATTGTGGGCATAGATATGGTTTATTAGATTTTTGTTCCAAGAAGTACAAAGAAGTGCAGTAGCTGGTAGGAAAAAATGGAGAGAAGATTATTTTAAAAGTCAGCAAAGTAAGAAAGACAGTTGCTAGACTCATGATCCGAAAAAGCAAGAGGAGGATGAGATCCAGGGCAGAGAAGTAAGGGCAACCCCTAAACAGGAAAGACAAAGCTTGCAGGTGCAGACACTGGAAGATGATCTGGCTGTGACTCTTACACATGCTTTGATGGTCTCAATGGTGTTGGCAGTCTCAAGAGAGAGAGTCTGGATTAACTGTCATTTAGGGCCATGAAAGAAGAGGAATCACTGATCTTTCAACTCCAATATTAAACAATCACTTTTATTCCAAGTATGGAAGCAAATGCCTCTAAATGTTGTGAAAATGGGCAACTACACCACTATAAATATGGTTTCAAGGCCATGATTGTGGTACAACAGATTAAACTACGGTCTTCTAATGCCAGAATCCAATATGAATATTGGTTCTAGTTTCAGCAACCCAATTTCCTTTTTGACATCTCTGCTAAAGTGTGTTGAAATCCAGTAGAGGGTGGCGCAAATATTTGGACCCTCACAGGAGACTTGGATGGCATTCCAAACTGCTGACTTCAGCCTGGCCCTATCCAGTAGTTGCATACATTTGGCAACTGAATCAGTGAGTGGAATGCCTCTCTCTTTTTCTCTCTCTCTCTCTCTCTCTGTCTCTCTCTTTCTCTCTTCCTTCCAAATAAACAAATAAATCATCTTAAAAACCATTATTTCTTGTAACACCTTATTAAAAAGGTGTCTATATCCAAAAGCAAAAAAAAAAAAAAAATTCCACATGAAGATATTCCTCTTAACTGTATTTAGCTGGTAAAATAAAAAGAATAGGAAGTTAACTTGTGGAAGAAAATTATCCAAATCTTTCCCACTTACATAATTTTAATGCCCAATTCTGCATATTCCCTCATATTCCACTAGATAGTGTTGACCATAGTGAACACAGAGTTGTAATTAAGAATGGCAAATAAAATAATCACTAGAGAAAGCAAGAATATGAAGGAGGTAGCTTAAATATGAAGGAGGTATCAGAAAACACTTCATCAGAATCTAGGGTGAGTAGAAGACAGTGAGGTTAACACAATAGAAATTGGTATAGTCAGGAACAACGGAAGGCACTGTCTAGAAGTTGGTGAAAGCTGCCCACCTCCTGCAGCAGAGTCCACAGGAGGCAGACTTCTACAAAAAGGAGCCTAGCTCTTTTGTTTCCTGGTGTACACCTTGAGTTTTCCACCATTAACCTGACCATTTTCTCAGGGAATGCTAAGTGTTTCTAAACCACAAACCGGGAGATTTTCACAACCTTTTACAAGTGAGAGTCCAAGCTAACAGGAACCATCTGTAGACACACACTGACCTCTCTGGTTCTCAATCCAGAGAACATCAGTGTTCTATACAAGGGAACACTGGGTGCATAAGACATGAAAACTGCAATGCCATATGGTCCAGAGTGAATCTAAAGCATTCCTTTTTATCTTTCCAACAAGAATCTATCTTATTCCAAAGGAGTACAGAGTAGTACTATGGAATTACTGGAGTACATCAAGTTATCTATTGCTGTGCTTCACACTGAGCCAAAATGTAGCATATTAATGCACATTTACTATCACATGGTTTCTTTGAATCCACAGTGTGAGTGCTAGTTGGATGAGTCCTCTTGGAGATACAAAGTTGCAGTCAGGATCAACTGGGGAGAGTGAGTGTTTAGTCTAGCGATTAATACAACCACATCTCAACTAGAGATAATTATGCTAAGTGAAATAAGCCAGACCCCAAAAGAAAAAGATCACGTTGCACCTTATTTGTGGTAACTAGTACAGAGAGGATAAAAACTGTGTGGCTATGTAAGTGACAATAGACTATTCACAACTTAAAGAAACAGGGCTCTTGGGGTATTAGTAGTGTTTTGTTTTAAAATTGGATATTGGTTATGAGTATGATGACAAGAACTCATATCTGCACACATGTACATTTCTTGGTACTCATTCAGTATTTTACCAAAATGCTTTTAAAAACAGTTTAACAAACCAGGATTTGTTTGCCTAAATCAACATGGTTCTTTTCTTTTAAATAAAGGTTTCATTGTATATAACCCATAAAAGTAACTTAAGAATACTAGCAACACCTCTCTGAAGAATGTAGTTTGACATTTATTTAGCATAAAACGCTTGTACATAGGACAGCAAAGAGAACTTTTACAAGTGTTTTGCAGGGGGGGGAAAAAGCCATATCTTATACTAGAATTTCTGTGTTTAATTACCAGCTCCAGCTCCTGAATCCTGATTCCTGCAGATACAGACCCAAGAAGGCAACAGTGATGGCAGAATTGTGTGCCTGTTAGCCATGTGGGAGACCCAAACTGAGTTCTAGGCTACAGTTCTACCCCTCATTTCTACAAGCACTTAGAGATGAATCAGAAGAGGGGAGCACCCGCTCTATTTCACTCTTTCCCCCAACCCTGAGTGCCTATGTTTGTCCTAAATAATTTTAAAATAAAAACATCACACTGTTCAATTGGGGAAACTTCACTTTCAAGCTCACATCGTTGTTAGCAACACTGCTCTCCGAGGACTGTCCTCAGTGCTATAAATCTGGTCAACTCCTCAGTTTCTCACTGTTGACTGAGTGAATATCTTCCCTAGTTGTATAGGACAATTCACAACCTGGCAGCTGATCGCAACAGACAGAGCCAGTGAAAGCCCACAGAGGAGCAAGCAAGGCAGTCAATCTTTTTTGTAAACTGACCTTGGAGATGACACCTGTCATTCTATTACACTCTATGTGTGAGTCATCATTAAGTCTCACCACATTCAAGCCCAGGATAGGCTGAGGAAGAATTGCATACTGATGTGAATGCTAGCCAGGGAGGACACCTGAGAGCCAATCAGAGGCTACCACATATAATGAACTTCAAAAACCTGAGAGAAGCCTGAAGTCTTCTGATTGTTTGCCTGCATCCCCAGGTCTGAGTAATAGAAGCTCAAAAATGGAGAGCAACTACCTGTCCCTCTTTAAATGTAGCCTTCGCAGAATACAGTTTTTCCCCAGCTGGGCTGAGTTTTGCTTTTTAAGGTACACAAGCCTCAAGTTGTAGTCTCTGAATGTGGTTTTGACCTGGCGCTCTGCTTTCCTCACTGCTTGAACTCATCATTATTTTCAGGGCCCCTCGTCCCTCAACATCCGTCCCCTTTTTTTGTTTTTCAGTGCTTTAGTTCATTTGTTTTCAGCCACCACCACATTTCCATCTCTGGAGACCTTTCTCACTGCCAGGGACATGACGTATTATGCCTCCAGTCACATTTCCCCCAAGAAAGTAAGCAAATTCCAACACACCCTACTTCCGCCAAGATGGAAATGGATGATTGAATTAGTAGGTGAGAGACACTCAGAATGTTTTCAAGCTTCAATCTGAACACCAATCCCCAGGCTTATGTGATGAGAACTGAAAAATCACCTGAAGAAGAATCCTCCCGTGTAACAGTTGGTGAGAAATCACACTGCACCAGAATACAGCCTCCTCTTGAGGTAGTTATCACACTGTACGGGGCAGCTAAATGCCTCTGAGAGCTTCCAGCTCAGAGACAAACCAGTTAGGGCCCTTCCCACAGCTGCAAGAAAAGCAGTATGGACACAATAAAGTGCAAGGCATGTTAAAACTGGGTTGAATCCCTACTTGCTTTCTTATGCCTTACATAACCTTGGGCACACATCTGAGCCTTGTATGCTTATGTTAGAGCCTTTGAGGTAAAAAAGGAAGGAAAGAAGGAAGGAAGGAAGGGAGGGAGGGAGGAAGGAAAGGAAACGGGAAGGAAGGAAAAAGGAAAAGCTAAATAATGCAATTCTGGATAGAGATTAGCAGTTAAAAAAAAACTCACTTTGGAAAAATACCCACCCAGGAAAATCTCCTCTGAGAAATTCTCAAGTGATAGAAAACTACAGAGTTCCTTTGTACCCTGCTTTCATAACTTCAAGGCCTCAGTTACCCATCAAAAGGGGCTCTGTGGTTAAACAGAAACACTTCCAAGTCCCCCTCCCGGATCTAATCCTAGCCTATAATCACTTTAATCTCGCCAACTGACAGCTCAAACCAAACTCAAACATCCATTTTATCCACTCATGTTCCCAAGCTGTTGAAAATTCTAAAAGCCTGCTGACCAGTTCCCGTTATGAATCTATGTTATTCTGCATCACTATTCAGTAATAAAGAAGTCATCCTTATTAACTATCTGTCCTGATCCATATGGAAGCAGTTTGTGTTTGCTCCTCTCTAATCCCCATGGACCCCATCCCCTTCTTTCTGAGTTTCCTACTTCCCTGAAAAGCAGAGCTCTCTCCTTCACCTCTGCTTCCCTACAGCTCAGAGTGACATTATTTCATCTGTTCTCTGGACTCTCCAGTTTATTCTCCAGATGCCTGCAGCAACCAGGGCTGTGTCAGGACAAAAAGAGAAGCCAAGACCTCAAACCAGCTCTCTCATGTGGGTGGCAGGGACCCAACCTCTTGAGTCATTACTTGTTGTCTCCAAAGATGTTTATTAGCAGGAAGCTGGGATGTAAAGCAGAGCCAGGACTGGAACATCAACTACGTAATAGTGGATGCCAGTTTCCCAAACAGTGTTTTAAACACTGCACCAAACACTCACCCTTGCAGGAGCAAGGCTCCATTGCCCAGGCATCTTCCTCCTCACCGACTATAAATGCAGATGTTCTCTATGGATCTCTACCCTTTTCTGTGCATGCCTCTTGCTGTGAAATCACACCTCCTCCCTTGAGTCTAACCATCTCCACATGAACACCAAAGTCTCTTCAACCTATCTCACTGGAGCTGGGCTCACTTCCGGATCTGTTTCCAACTTCATACCAAACACAATCCTAAAATCCTCTTAAGTGCCAACTCACCTGTCCTAGAACTATGGAGGGTCAGAATTTATCAACTCCACCAAACCTCAATCTCCATCACCTACATTTACTCTTCCTAATATCTCTATATTTCCTCTTGTTGCCCTGTTTCAATAGTTAGGATCATCCTTAGTTTACCTGCACAGAACTCCAGTTGCCACAGACTATCATTTAGCCACCAACTACATTGATCCTTTTTCCATTTCCATTGTTACCCTCTTTATCATGTATTGTCAAGATATTGGCAGCAATTAATCTGAAATCTCTCGCCTCCCTAATGCTGGCACTATGCCATTGCAGGTAAAACTGTTACCTGCAAAACCAGCATCTCATATGGGCACCAGTTCAAGTCCCAGCTGTTCCACTTCTGATCCAGCTCCCTGCCAATGTGCCTAGAAAAGCAGGAGATCACCCAGAAGAAGCTCCTAACTTAACCCTAGCCATTGCAGCTATCTGGGGAATATGTCTCTCTCTCTCTCTCTCTCTCTCTCTCTCTCTCTCTCTCTCTCTCTCTCCCTCTCTCTCTTTCTCTTTCTCTATAGATAGATATTTTAATGTATTTTTATAAGACATACATATTTTTTAAAAAGCTCTCACCTCCACATCTAATCTGTATTATACAGCAGTGACAGAGTCAAAACAACTGCCACATGGAGTGACATCAATCACTAGAGAAGCACAGTAAGTTCAGAGAACTCCTGAGTGCAGACTGGACCAGGTGTGCTTCCAATTACTGGGGATCTGGACAGCAAAAGCTATACTATAAAAATACTAAATAGTGCCCTATCCAAAGGAAGAAGGGTCACCTGCTTTTAGACAGAACCACCACAAAAGGGATTGTCTCTTCACAGTGTCGTAAGAGCTCTCACACATGAGTACAATTTTAGTTGCCCAGGGCCATGACTGGAGAAGTAGACACAGCATGCCAAGAGACCATTCTCAATAGAAAAATCAGAGCTGCCCTCGCTATTGCTCAACTTGTCAAGAAAGAGCATCTCTTAGTCTGATCCCAGTACGACCAACTAGCCCCAGAACTCCACTGCAGAACAGAGAGCAGAAGAGATACCCTCTCCAGTCAGCAGATTCAAAGGCCCTGTGATTTATCCAAACATCCAGCGAGACAGAAACCTTGTTCTGAGCTAGGCATGTTTCTCCACTGGCAGCAAGCTTATGAAGCAGATGGGAAAGGGCAGAGACAATCAGATGGCCAACAACCAAACAAGGCCGGCTTTACTAACCAAACAATTCAGACACATTTGTCATTCCTCACCTTCTGCATGCAAATATTGCTTCTTAAAGGCTCAGACTTCCTGCTTCAGTAGAACTATGTAGAAATAAAACATGCAGCCTATCCCACTTTCATCCATCTCGTATATTTCATTTCTCTTCCAGGTTTCATAGTGATTTATTGGGATTGCAGGCAAAAAAGAATCAGAAATGATTAACAGGAGGAGGCTGCTCTAAGTCACAGATCAGTTCACTTTCCTCTTCAGCAATCTGAACAAGGCATCTCATTTCTTTGTGGATATTTTAGTATCTTTGAATTTCCAGCAACAAATGAGACTTCCAGATCTCATCTCTTTGTGCATTAAAATCTTGAGAATGGTAGAGGTGCAAGGGACAGAAAAGAAATGGTGTACAAGCATCTCCTATGGAGCCATGCAACCCAGATGTCCTCACCCTGCATGTCGACTCATCTCAGATAGATAAACAAAGCCTCCATAGCAGTGTCTCAGATAGCAAGCAAAGGTACAGGTAAAGGCAAAGGTACAAGATGACTTGTTGAATGTTCAATTCTGAAGTCAGCATTCATCAAATTGCCTTTTCCAGTAAGAAAGAGGAAAATCTGGATTTTTTTTTTTTTAGTAGTAAGTGTATAGGTCTCCTGAAAATTTTTTCAGTCTGTTCCAGGAGTCTAGGGATAAAATGTCAGCCAAAATCAAACTGCTAATTAAATGATCAAAACAAACAAAACAAGTGAAACAGACATAGTAAGCCCATCCTCATCTTTCTTGTAGAGTGGCCCACAGGGTCACACCCAAAATCACTGGAAGAGAAGGATGCTAGAAACTGCTTTTAAAAAATAATAACCAGAAGCAGCACAGATAATAAAGAATGATGGTTCATATCTCCTTTTCCCAGCCCTTCAGTTTCCTTGTACCTTTGTGCTCAATACAATTAACAACTTTATTTTTAAAAGTTAGGTTGTTCACTAAATATCCTGGTATTAAGTATAAAATGAAAATGGACTTCCTTTTTTGTGCTATTTCCAACAGATAGATATGGCAACCACCCTAGCCCTTCACACTGCATGCATAACAACATTGTTAGATAAACCAAAAAGATCAACCAAAAGGAAGACAAGTAAAATTATCATCCAGTTTTCTGGTTTTGAAGGATCTTATGCAAGTTACTTAATATCACAGTTTCTTCATTTCTGAAATGGTTATGATAAAGGCACCTAAATCTGATAAAGCGGAGTATCTCAACCTCAATATTATCAAGATCTGAACCCAGACAATCCTGGGCTGTGAAGAACTTTTCTGGGCTTTATAGGATGTATGACAGCTCCTTCAACCTCAAAATTTCAATAATATCTCTAACTCCCTCAAACACCATAGCCAGAATATTTCCATGTATTGCCAGACATCCCCTAGGGGCGAAATTACTGGTTTTTGAAAATCACTACAGCACAGGGATAAATGAGCCAACGTATATAAAATGCTTACACCTGCTCTGAGCTCCTAAGAAATTCTCCACAACTTGATCCAGAAAATAAAAATCTGGAGAATAGAGACAGTTTGTTCCGTCACAGAGAATGGTTCACTCTTCTTGTTGAGGTGCATTTGTAATCACTCTCCATCCTTCAGACACCTTGGTGAAAGGAGCCAGGTGGCACTGACCACCTGACAACCTTAGAAACACATTACCACCTCTCTCCCTCTTCTGTTTTGGATAATATAAGCAATTTGTTGAAAATTTTGTCTGTTATCTCCTTCAATATTTGAATGCCTGCCCAGCCAAAGACATTGCACACTATAGAGAATACTTTTATTGGATTTAATAAACAATAAAAATAACCCATCTGGCATCGCTCTTTTTATCTTTATTTAAAGGCTTTTTGCTATAGGATTTAAAATGCGGTTTCTCTGCTCTTGCTGCATCTCGCTAACCATCTGAAACCTGATGCTTGGGGGAAAAAAAGTCATTCCATAAATGAACAACTCTTCTTTAAAAACGTTATCCTCATTCAATGTTGATGCTCTCTTGTCATTTCTCAGTACATGGTTTAGCTAAATACTAATGATGCAGCAGCTGGGTGCAAGTGTCATGATCCTTGAGTCGCATACAAGTTCTATTCCTTATCCTGGTAGAAATGCATGTAAATGAAGACAATGGGGGTGGCATTTGTCACAGTGGCTAAAACGTCACTTATAATGGACACATCTTTTATTACAGTGCCAGTATTGGAGTTCTGGCTCTACAGTCGATTTCAAATTCCTACCAATATGCACCCTAGGAGGCAACAATGATAGTTCAAGCTACTACCACACACATGGGCAACATGAATTTAGTTCCAGGCTCCTGGCTTAATACTGGCCCAGCCCCAGCTCTTGGGAGAAATTTGGGGGAATTTAACCAGTACATAGAAGATTTTTGTCCATCTCTCTCAGCAAGTTTACTCTGATTCTCCTAGCTTGAAGACAACATTTAGAAGTGAAAATGCATGTTGTCTATATAGCCCTACCGCATTCTATCTTGCTGTCTTGTGTAAAGGTCAAAATATCCACTTTGGATACTGGTTCCACAAACCTTGGCAGCAGTTATTCCTGCCTCTCCTAACTTTGCCAAGCAGTTCTGGGCCAGTTTTGACTGAATTATTATCTTCATCAAAGGCAGTGTAAGCAAACTATCGCCCATAACCCAAATCCAGACACCACTTGCTTTTGTAAATAAATATTACTTAAGTACAACCCTGTTCATTTGTTTATCTACTGTCAGTGGCTGTTTCAACACTATAGTAGCAGAGTTGAATAGCTGTAACAGAAGCCATATGATTTACAAACCAAGATGTTTAATGCCCAGCCCTTTATTGGAAATTCTTATTGATATGAATCTAAAACCTTGGAATGCATACACAAGAATAAAACCAAGGTCAGGATGTCGTGGGCTTTTAATTTGCTGAAAGAGATGCTGAGGGGGTCATGTTTTGAGTAATTTTCATTGCATGTAAAAACAATTAGTCATTTCTAGATGAGAAGGATTCAAGATATATTCTCAATATGAAATTCCACCAAAGTAAGAATGGAAATTCTCCTATAACATTAGTGAGAGGGAAAAAAAAGGAAACTGAATAAGTCTTGGAGGAAAGAGAGCAGGCAAGGAGAAAAATAGAGTCAAAGAAGTAGCCAGAGGCCCAGAATCAAAAGGGACTACTGTAGAGATGCATAGATTTCTTCTGATCAAGGTGAGTGTTGTCCTGGCTTCTGTTTGCTGGGATTTGACATCACTCCCAAGGCAGGTGATTTGGAAAATTACAAATATTGCTACTGAGTTGCTGCCAAGCTCCAACACTGCTGCCCCCACGGACAGATGATTGTTTACTGGATCCAGGAGTATATTAGAATCCAATGTCCTTGTATAATAACAAATCCACACAATCTTCAATCCAGACCATATCGAGCCATTTGTTTTCTTTTAAGTTCCCTTTTCTCATTTCCAACAATTCAAGCTGCAGATTTCTAGAATCTGAAAATGGCAGTATTCAGATGTAAAACAGGATTGACTGCTCAAGGGAAAAATAATATTTGAACTTAAGACACATGCACACCAAGCAAGGCCCTATTACCAAATGATGTTAGACCCAATGCAATGTGCCTGAGTAAGATCTAAGGGCAGGCCATTTACCAGAAAGAGAATGCTGCCAAGGAGCTCAGGCTTTCATACCTGGCAGACCTGCTTTGGATGACCCAAATCTCAGTTTCCTTGCCTGGAAAACAGAAGTAATACCAATGCTTCTTCACAGGCTAGCTGAAAAAAGAAAGTAGAGAGACCAATGCCCTGACATAGTGTGCTGAGCCTTGCCTGTGTGTCAGCATCCTGTATGTGCACCGGTTCATGTTCTGGCTGATTCACTTCCCATCCAGTTCCCTTCTTATACTTTGGGAAAGCAATGGAGAATGGATCAAGTCCTTCGGCTTCTGCACCCATGTGGAAGTGCAGACGCTCTTAGCTCCTGGGTTTGAATTGGCTTGGCTCCTGCCCTTGTGGTCATCTGAAGAGTAAGCCAGTGGATTGAGGACCCCTCCCTCTGTCTCTCCTCTCTGTAAGTCAGGCTTCCAAACAAGAATAAAAATAAATCTTAAAAAACAGATAATTAATGTATATGGAATATATAGTATCTGTAGCCTAGTAACCATTCAACAAATGTTTGCATTTCTCTTGACCTCTCAGAAAACATCCAAAGTATCTTTCATTGAGTAACAACACTGAAATCACATGCCCCACTGAACAAATAAGAACACAACGACGTTCAAGATTTTTAGATTTTCCCAAGGCAAGAAAACAAGTGCTGATGCAGATGTGGAAAGAATGTTTTCAATTCACTGCCTACCCGTGACACTCTCATAAAAGAAGTCATTATATGATTAAACAAGCAATTATCTTTGTTTTATTATTTTTCCAAATAAAAATCACCCATGTTGAACCTACAAGCCAGCTGTGCAGGAGTCCTCACATTCCCAGCCTTACTGTGTAACCCTTATCTCTAATATTTTTATATTGAGTAAGACCCAAATGTAGCTGCCAAAATAGAGACACTAAAAGCACTGCAGCTCCAAATGGACACTTGGCCTGGTGGTTAAGACTGGATAAGACAGCCGCAACCAGCACCAAAGGGTCTGGGTTTAATGTTCAGCTCCAGTTCCTAACTCCAGCTTCCGGCTAAAGTGGGCTCTGGAAGCAGCAGTGATGGGTCAAGTAACTGGGTTCCTCTCACCTTGTAGTTGGCCAAATTGAGGTCCTGGCTTCTGGATTCTGTATTAACTGTGGCTTCAGCCCAGCCCCAGCCACTGCAAGCATTTTAGAGTACACCAAAAACTGATTGAGTTCTCCCCGCCCCCCATGACGTTTTAAAAAGGTTTTTAAAACTATCGCATTGCAGTCCAAAAGAGATTTTTATTCTATCCTTTGGTAATAATCCAAAGGTAACAAGGGAGTTCGGGTGGCTCATCTCCACGAGAGGATCCAAAGACTCAGGCGCCCTCTAAGTTATGGCACTTTTCTGGACCAGCAACATCAGCATCCACTGCAAACTTGTTAACGCAAGCTTCCAGACCCCACTACTTACTACGGAGTCAGAAACTGTGTTGGAGTACAGAAACCTGTGCTTCCACAAGCCTTCTAGATACACTCTTATCCAATCTGTGTTCACAAGAGGACTTAGCATGACTTCAACGTTCTATATCATGGTAAGGAAAACAGAGAAACGGCGATGGAAACAGCACACACTGTGCTTTCTTCTCACCTTCCACGAGCATAAGCCATCGTCAAGACAACACCTCCAGCTGGGAGGCAAATTTGGTCTCCAGCTGTGCAGCCATGCGCCCATGCACCTGTGTAACTGGGGGTGCTCTGATAACAAAAGCAAAAATAGATAGAAATGAGGCAACTGGAAGCCACTACAGCTATATTTCAATGGGAACAGCTGTAGCCTAACTACTCCTCACACAATGGGAAACTCAACATCCCAGTACCTCTCAGAGAGGATATGGTCTTTTTTTTAACATCTCTAAATTTGACTTCCCCATTTCATAAACAATTACCTTACTCAAGTCAATCTTCCTAAAGCTATCCTTTTCTTTTTAACGCTGCCTTAGCCTCTTGACTTTGGTTCTAAAGTATTACTCCAGACACTCTATTATGAAGATCCTTGACCATACCTGAAAGTTGACCCTTTCAGTGGTCAACTCTCCCACCTTTCTCTGTGCCCCTTTCTTCCATCCCCTCATTTCTGGACTACTCTGAAAATCTGAGATTGTTCACAGCTTCTTACAAAGAACTCAGTTCTCTCTTATCTCTGCTACAGCAACAGTGCCAGGAAGACAGAGTGAGCATGAGCCTTCTCTAACATCTAAAGTAGCTAACAGCAAATGTTACAAAGCAAAAACAAGTCCCACCACAACAAGAACTCTGATACTAAATATAAAACAATACATTTGAGCCCGGTCCAGTAGCCTAGTGGCTAAAGCCCTTGCCTGGCATGCACCAGGATCCCATACAGTGCTGGTTCTAATCCCGGCGGCCCTGCTTCCCATCCAGCTCCCTACTGGATGGAAAAGCATCAGAGGTCAATCCAAAACCTTGGAATCCGGCACCTCTGTAGGAGACCCTGTGGAAGTTCCTGGCTCCTGGCTTTGGATCAGCTCAGCTCCGGCCATTGCAGCCACTTGAGGAGTGAATCAACGGACAGAAGATCTTCCTTTCTGTCTCTCCTTGTCTCTGTATATCTTTCAAATAAAAATAAATAAATCTTTCAAGTAATAAAAAATAAAACAATACATTTGTTCTAGCAACAGAAGAAGAAAAAAAAAAAAAGGTCCCAGTGCTCCCTTGCATTTAAGTCAACCAAAGCCTAGGATCTTGGGAGATAGGACAACGGAAGATGTGGAATTTGTTCCATGTGTTTATTTTCTGCTTTTAAAAAATGGGTTCTTTAATACTACATCTTAACTCTAAATGGCACTGATTTAATAAAGCATTATTTCTGCAAAGAATGGTCTCCCATGTGCTCAACTGATATTCCCCTTCACAGCTAGAAGGTAAAAATGCTTACTTAATCACAAGGCTTAAATAAAAGAGGTATATGGTTCAGAAGTTAAAGCAGTACAAGGAAGTACCAAAATGCAAAGGAAATTCTCTCCCTGCTCCATTTCTTTGAAAGGTTGACTTTGTTAACAATGTCGTGTGTGTCTTTCCAAGAGAAAAAAATTACATATTTTAGTGATAAATTTATTTAAGAATTTATTGAATACTTACTCTGCAAGAAACACAATACCTATGATGTTTCCAACAACCTTTGAAATATGAATCTTTTACTTGATTTTACAAGTAAGGAAACTGTGGCAAGGAAACTTCGGCAACTTGCTCAGTGTCATGTACTGAGCATTTGTGGAGACGATCAAGCCAGACAGGTGAACTACAGGACCCAGATTTTCAGGATCTTCTCCACACAATGAACCACAAGGTGGGAAGTTGTTAAGCTAGTGCTAAAGTCCCTGAGGAGGTTAGAGAAGGAGGATGGGTGATGTGGCTACCGTCTGTGCTTGCTAATTAATGTTTCTCAGAGTTAGGCTCCTACCTCCCCTACTGAGACTGGAGATAGGACATACCTTACATGAAAATTCTATTTTAAACAGATATGCCCCTCCCCCAGTCCTTAAGAAAAATATTCTTGATTTTTCAAACTGATGACAGGCTGGGAGTAGCTTCACATTCCAAAGGGACAGAAGAATACAGCTTGCAATGGAAAGCTGTTTAAGTAAATGCTCTATGATTATGGGTCTCAGGAGCCTAGCATCAGGACCGGCTGTCTAAGCTTTACTCTGGTCAAGTGGCATTTTCAGGCCATTTTGGTCAGTAGGCTCCTCCCAGGTGACAAGGTCTTTCTTTACTTTGCAGTCTGGCCCTGGCGTTCAGATACACAGTCACACACTCTCTTTGTGTCTATACAGCAATTCAAAGCGGATTCTTTCTCTCACTGTAAAATTAGCCCCTCTTTTTCAGCTTTCTTCCCTCTAGTGTGCCATCTAAACTGTTAGGATTTTGAAAATCATTTCATTTAAAGAGACAAAACTGAATAGTGAAAGCCTTTATAATATGTTTTCAGCACTGCATAATTTTAGCTGACTTTACATTTTTCAAAAGCTGCCAGCTTCCTGCAGAAGAAACACAGCAACCATTCAATCAGGACCATTGCAGGCAGGTCCTTATGCCTATGCTTAACTCTGGGCATGGTTTACCTCAATATCCTAGGTTAAGTACAGTCATACTCAGAGACAAGACTCTCCAAAGAGAGACGTCTGGCAAGGAAGATGCTGAAATACTGTCAACTCCAATTCCCACAGAAAGGAAAAGACATTGTATTTACACAGAATTCCTAGGAGCACAATTCACAGCCCTGACTACAGAGACTATTAAATTCCTTCTGCTGGGTCAGGAAAGGGTCCTTCTGCTGTTCTACTTTGCAATCAAATTGTCCATGCCCTTCCCTTTACAAAGTTCAGGGCTGGCATCATGGTCAGGAAGTGCATATAAAACTCAGAGCCCCGGGGCCAGTGTTGTGGGATAGTAGGTAAAGTCACTGCTTGCAATACTGGCGTCCAACTAGAAGGCTGGTTCAAGTCCCAGCTGCCCCACTTCCTATCCATTTGTTTGTTTATGACCTGGGAAAAACAGTGGATGTCCCAGATTCCTGGGCCACTGCCACCCACATAGGAATCTGAGAAGCTCTTGGCTGCTGGCTTCAGCCTGGCCCAGCTCTGGTTGTTGTAGCCATTTAGGGAGTGAACCAACAAGTAGAAAATCGATTGCTCACTTGCTGGTTTGCTCTTTTTCAAATAAATAAACTACTTTCATTAGCTAATTAATTAATTAATTAATTAAACCAATCCCAGAGCCTATAGCTACTCTCCAGCCTCTCCTGTCTTGTTCAAAAACCCAGGGTAGCTAGTTCCAGAATTCACAAGGCTGAGAGGAGAGCTGGAGAGGACTGAGAGGTCTTACTGAGATGGCAGCCTCTTCGGCCTTTCAGTTTGAGTGGAAAACAAACCCCATCTGTACCTCAAGAAGCATCATACAGACGTCCTAAACACCATGGACCCATGCAGTTCGTGAGCTGGTTCCCTCCAGAGAGTTCTCAAGCACTGCCCTCAGAAACCCTCACAGGTCCTGCAGTCAACAGAGACAGGCTATGGACTGTACACAAAGACAATTTTTATTTTGTGGACAACAGGTGAGTGAAGTGCCAGTGACACCACAGGCTGTTGTTGCTTTTCTTCCTGAGGAGCATGGTGCGGAGGCCCTATGTGAAACTCACATCTGCAGGAAAAAGAGCCCTGACTCATCTGGTAGTGCTCAGTGCAAGAGGGATAGTACCACGTCTGATCTCATCTAAACCAGACCAATGTGGTCTATGGCAGTAGAAGTAAAACCACCAGACAGGGCTCTGTGCTCACCTCTTGGTCCCATGCTGCCTGCCATCCAGTCTCTTTTGGAGTCGGCTCAGGATTTCAGAAAGAACTTTTCTTATGGAAACAGATCAGCTGTTACTCTGAGTTTTGTTTTGATGTTTTTAAAATGGCCTTAAGGTTGTATTATTTTATAAAATGCCTTTCAAATAAGGTTCATAGGCACCCATTATTTTGTAAAACAATCTTCAGAGCCTATTGTGCAGTTCAAATAGGCATCTTATTTTTAAATAAACAATATTTCCTTAAAATGATCAAAGAAATATCAGGGATTTTTTTTTTTTACAAAACTGAAACAAGATCATTTTAGAAGATGGTATAAATAACTTTCCACTCTTATTGTCCCAAAGAGAAATGCATAAGCAAAATAAAAATGAAAACTCTATGTGTCTCAGTAACAAGAAATTTTCCCACAGAATTCTGCACTTCATTTCTTCACTTACTAAATGAAGAGATTGCATGGATATTTATTCCAAAAGAATACATATAGTGACTGCCATTGCAGTACAGTTGGTTAAGCTACTAGTTTGTGAAGCCTACATCCAATATCAGAGTGCCTGAAGCCCTGACTGCTCCACTTAAAATCCAGTTTCCTGCTAATGTGCATCCTCGGTGTCAGTAGAAGGTGGCCCAAGCACATGGGTCCTCCACCACTTACGTGTGAGATTTGGGTGAAGTCCCAGACTCTAAGCTTCACCTCGGCCCAGCCCTAGCTGTTGCAGGCACTTGGGAAGTGAATCAATGGATGAGAGATCTCTCTCACACTCTTGCTATGTGTGTGTGTCAGGGGGACAGGGGGAGGAATGTAACTATTTTTTACATTAATTAAATAAACATGTTTACATATGCATGCTTGCTAATATATATATATCTGTCTTCCTGCATAGAAATGACCATAGGAAATACTGCAAATCATTAAGGTCAATTTTCTCTGGGTTAAGAAACAAGCTTCACACAGGGAGAAATAAGGAGGAGAAAAAGTCACACATAAAATTTGAATCCCTTACAATTAAAATGCATTTATGTTTCACTTCTGTATTTAAAATAGAAGGAATCAAATTAGACAATTCCAGAAACGCCTTCCAGCTAGCGATACCATTGTGTATTTCTCCTTACAAAGTCGCAGAGTCAGCAGACTTCTGCAGATCTACTTTACCTGAAAATGCAGGTTGGTTCTCACCAACACAGTGGGGCAACTGTCCCATCTAGTGGTCACTATAAAAAATTACAAATCATTTTCTTTAATGGAGATTTGGTGGATCACGCATTTAACAATCAGCTTTGGGGGGGGGGGCGGGGGAAACAACTCATTATTCAAAAGTGTTGACCTACAGGTGAGGATAGGAAGGTGGGAGCTATAGAAGATCTATATTCATGGACACGATGAAGTGCAAGGGCAAGGTGAGCAGTGTCAGGCAGGCTAACAAAAAAAAAAAATAATAATAATAATCCAGAGCAGATGCTTATAATCCTGGCCATCCCCTGTCACTACCTGGCCTGTACACATGATACTCAACTTCCTCACCTCCTCACTGGTAACTGGAAGAATGACTGAGTCGTTTTCTTGAATTTACCAGCAAGGAAGAGGCTATAAGTAAGTCTCACAAGTTGCCTTTCAGTTCCACAGAAACTGTATGTCAGTCACAAAGAATTGAAGTCACCAATCTGTAAAAATCACATGCTATCTCACCAGCAAAGGATTAGTGTCTGGTTCCCCTTTTCACTCTTTCAGAAAAAAAACTAAAGAACAGAGGCTTATTGTACTGTCTCAATGAGCTTATCTAAAATGAACTGTAAAATCTCATTATTTGATACCTGGAAATATCTAGGGACATCCTTTAACCCATTCCCTTCATTTTACAAATAGGAAAACCAAGACCATTGAATCTAAATGTCTTGCCTATAGTCTCCCATCTGTTTAGAAATAGAGTGCAGATATTCTGCCTCTGAGCCCAGGGCTTTCTCCCTGAACGCCCTGCCATCACAGCTGTCATGCTTAAAGCCAAGCAAAACTGAACCATGAGACCCCCAGGGTAGCAAGACAACATGAACACCTGCCACTTACGCCCTACCTTTCATCTTAAAATGTAACTTCCCAACTATGTTGCATGGCAATTACTTGTTCTTGTCTCAGAAGACTTGGTTTTTAGAGCTGAGAGAGGAAATAAATCCCAACAAGCTTATTGGCTCCCCTGACACGTGCCTGATCCAGAAAGCAGGTGCTGAGTGGGCTAAGACAACAGCAAACTGCCGCAGCAAGGCATGCATGAGAGGGAAGCAGGCTTCATTAGCTTTCTGATTAAAAAAAAACTAGTCATTCCCTAAACCACTATTTCTGGCATTATTCAGCCTGAAGCCCCGGGTGCTGGCATTCCAGAGGCTATCCTAGCAGCTGCAGGTTTTCTGCTTTACCACCACCCTCTACTCTCCACGTTCACCCCTGCATGGCCCTGTTAAGACTATCTCAACAGGATGAAGACCTGCATAAGGGCCTTCATGAATTAGGAATCTCTGTCCTCTATTAGATTGGTGATGGGAGACACAAAGGTGGCAAATTCCACAATTCAGGGGCTGAAGAATTCCACAATTCTTCACCTGGAGTTAGAAATAGTCAACTCCTTGAAAATAAGATGAACCCTCATAAGTTGGGGATACTTACTGAAGGTAACAGGAATAAGAGATCAGAAATGTTTCAAGGTTCCTTCTAGCTCAGAGTTGAGTCTCAGAGAAGACCAGCAGAAACCAATTCCCTACAGCCACAACATGGAATTCTCTACACCAGTAATGTCAGTGCACAGAAATTTGGGATTATAAATCCATTTGTTACTTATTCATTATCTGTTTAACTCATCTGATCAAAGTCTATAAGGTTAACAACTGCCAAGCGCTATGGGTAACACCTACACTTTTTAGGCACTCAAATAAATAACTGTTGGAATTGTTCATTAACAGATCACAAAACATCCTAATGCCTATAGAGAGGCAAATTGCTTGAAGAAGCAAACTCATGCATCTGAAAAAGGATCAATTATAGAACATTCCAGTATTTCCAATTGCCTGTCACATTGGGACCTTATCTACCCTGTAAGATAATGACAATTACATGCATATAGAATTCTATGGGTCTTTTTAAAATTTTGTTAATAAAAAGAAAACAGATTCTATACATTTCATAGGCCCAGTTCCAAAAAACACAGTCACGCTTCCCTCACTGCCCTGCTCTCCACCAATCCCCTTCCCTTCCTCTTCTTTATCAGTTTTTGCAAATACACAGATTCTAACCCACTCTATGTTCAAAAACCTAATTCATCACCGATCATAATATCCAACAAATAAAAAGTAACAAGATCATAGTTCCATAGGAGTATTAACAGGGTCTAAAATAGTAATCATATCCCACAAGGACCATTTCTTTCCTATAGATATTTTATATTTTATATTAATTTCCACATAACAGCGAAAACCTTTGGTAGTTGTGTTTTTGAGAGTGGCTTATTTCGCTAAGCATTATGGTTTCCAACTTTGTTGAAAAAGCCAGGATTTCATTCTTTTTTACGGCTAAAAAGCATTGTGTAAGATATATACAACACATTTTATTTAACCACTGATCTATTGATGAACATCTGGACTAATTTCATATCCTAGCTATTATGAATTGAACTGCAATAAATTTAAGTGCAAATAACTCTAGCATATGCTGATTTCATTTCATTTGGGTAAATTCCCAAGAGTGGCAGGATTGGGTCACATAGTAGATCTATTTTCAGGTTTCTGAGGAATCACCATACTGTATTCCTTAACAGTTGTACTAGTTTAAAGTTCCACTAACAATGGATCAGGAAACATTTTTCCCGACATCCTCAACAGAATTTTTGGGTAACACCTCGTTGTGGTTCTTATTTGCATTTCCCTGGTGGCTAAGGATCCTGAGCCTTTTTTCATGTGTCTATTGTCCATTTGTAATTCATCCTTCGAATATTGTTTGTTCATGTCCATTGCCTATGCCAATGTCTTGTAGAGTTTTCCTGATGGTTTTCTCTAGTAATTTAATGGTATCAGGGCATAGATAAAGATCCTTGATCCATTTTGAGCTGGTTTTTATAAGAGGTGTAAAGTAGGATACCTTGGATCATACTGTTATACTGTTACATGCATAGATACATTTTCCTCACATTATTTGTTGAAGAGTCTGTTCTTTCTCCAGGGACTGATTTCAGTTCCTTTGACAGGTACCAAGCTGCTTTGATTACAATTGTGCTGCAGTATGTCTTGAAGATTGACATTGTGAGGCACCAGCTTTGTTTTATCATTTAAGATTGCTTTAGCTATTCATGGTCTCTTGTAGTTCCATATGAATTTTATATTGTTTTCTCTAAATCTGAGAATAATGTAGTCGGTATTTTGATTAAGATTGTACTGAATCTGAATATTGCTTTTGAAAGTATAGACATTTCAATTATATTAATTCTTCCAATCAATGAACATGGAAGATGTTTCCATTTTTGTGTTTCCTTTTTTTAATGTTTTATAACTCTTATAGAAATATTTCACACCCTTCATTAAATTCATTCCAAGTCATTTTAGTTTTTATAGGTGTTGTGAATGGGACTGATCCTACAAGTTCTTTCTTGGCCATATCATTGGCTGAGTAATTCAAAGCTATTAAATTTTGTATGGATTTTATATCATGCAATTTTAACAAACTCTCTTATGAGTTTCAATAGTTTAGTGATAATGTCTTTGGTTCCTCTATATATAGAATCATGTCACCTGCAAACAGAAATAATTCAACATCCTCTTTGCAATTTTTATTCCTCTTTGTCTACATAATGTCTCTGGCTACCACTTCCAGAACTACACTGAATAGCAATTGTTAAAGTGGATACATTTGGTTTTTTATTTTAGTGGAAAAACTTTCAACTTTTTTTCATTCAAAATTATGTTGACTGTGGTTTTGTCATATAGTGCCTTGATTGTGTTGAGTAATACTACTTCTACATCAAATTTGCTTAAGGTTTTTATTATGAAAGGATTTTGTATTTTGTAAAATTCTTTCTTTGTATATATTGAGATGATCTTATGGTGTTCTTCAACTTGTTAATGTGATGTATCTCAATTATTGATTGATGCACATTGAACCATCCCTGAACATCAAGGATAAATCCCAGTTGGTCCAGGTGAATATTCTTTCTGGTTTGTTGCTGGATTCAATTAGCTAGTATTTTGTTCAGGACTTTTACATGCATGATTATCAAGGGCATTGGTCTATATTTCTCTTGGTTTTGGAATTAAGGTGATACTGACCTCATACAAGGAATTTGGGAGGATTCCCTCCATTTCAATTGTGTTGAATAATTTAAGAAAAGGAACTGTTCTTGAAAAGTGTAGTTGAATTCAATAGTGAAACCATCGGTCCTGGGCTTTTCTTTATCAGGAGACTCTTTTTACTGATTCAATGTCTGACTTAGGTACCAGTCCTCTTAGAAACATTTTCTATGCCATCTTGACACAGTTTTGATAAATTTTATATGGCCAGAAACATAACCATTTCTTCTAGATTTTCCAATTTGTTGACATATAGGTACTTGTAGTAAGTCCCGATGATTCTACTTATTTCTGTGGTATCCATTGTTACATTACCTTTTCATCTCTGATTTTGCTGTTCATATCTTCTCCTTTTAGGGGGGAAATTAGTTGAGCCAATGATATGTTAATTTTATTTTTCAAAAAAGGCACAGCTTTTCATTTCACTAATCTTTTACAATTTTTGGTCTTAATTGTATTCATTATTTCTCTAATTTTAACTATTTCTTTCCTTCTACTAATGTAGCATCACATTTGTTATTTTTCTAGGACCCTGTGATGCATTGGTAGGTCATTTATTTGATGCTTTTCCAATTTCTTAACGTAGGCACTAATTGTTATAAACTTCCCTCTTAACACTATTGTTGCTGTACCCCATAAGTTCTGATTTCTTTATGTTGTCCTCTTCATCAACCTCCAGAAATTTTGACTTAGTCTATAACTCACTGTTCATTGAAGAGTATATTTTTCAGTCTCCATGTGTTCAGATATTTCCTAGCATTTGTTGAGTTATTACTTTCCAGCTTCATTTCACTGTGGCCAGAAAAGATATATGGTATAATTTAATTTGGTTAATATGCTTGGTGTCCTATCATATGCTCTAGCATAGAGAAAGTTCCATACACTGATGGGAAAGAATGTGTGTTCTGCAACTGTAGGATACAATGTTCTATAGAGAACAGTTAAGCCCATTTGGTCTTAGTGCACACTGGCTTTGTTGTTTCTTCGTTGATTTTGTTAGTTGATTTTCCCATTGATGAAACTGGGGTGGAGAAGACCCATCCTTCATTACTGTATTGAAATTATTTACTTTCCTTTTGACCCATTAATATTTATTTCAAACAGTATTTAATGCATATACATTTACTATATCGCATCACCCTTTTTGAACTGATTCCTTAGTCATTATGTAATGCCCTTCTTCATCTCTTCTAACAACTTTCGCAGTGAAGTCTATTTTATCTGATATTAGGATAGGTATACCTGCTCATTTTTTTTTCCTCTATCATGGAATATCCTTTTCCATCCTTTCACTTTCAGTCCATGTGTATATTTTCTGGCAAGATGCACTTCTTGTAGGCAGTAAATAGATAGGCATTATTTTTTTTTCAAGATTTATTTCTTTGTACTGGGACAGGCAGATTTCAGAGAGAAGCAGAGATAGAAAGAAAAATTTTAATCCACTGGTTCACTCCCCAAGTGGTCACCACTTCTGTCTTCTGTCCACTGGTTTCCTTCTCAAATGGCCACAACAGCCAGAGTTGAGTCAATCCAAAACCAGGAGCGAGGAGCTTCTTCCAGTTCTCTCATGTGGGTGTAAGGTTCCAAGGCTTTGAACCATCCTCTATTGCTTTCCCAATCATAAACAGGGAGCTGGATGGGAAATGGAGTATCCCAGATACAAACCGGTGCCCAAGTGGAATCCCAGTGCTTATAAGGTGAGTATTTAGCCATTGAACCATCACAGCACTAGGTATTGTCTTTTAATACATTCAGCCATTCTATATCATTTAAAGGGAGAATTCAGGCCAGTTAAAGCAAGGTTATTACTGGTAAATAATGATTTGATCCTAGTATTTTTCCAAAAATATTCTTATTGTCTGCTCTAGATTTCCTTTACGATCTTAGCAGGAGATTTTTCTATTTTTACATATCATGTAATGACTGTCATTCTCTATTTCTATGTGTAGGATTTTCTCAAGAATGTAAGACTGGAAAAGTGGTGTCAAATTATTTCAATTTTTGTTTATTTTTGGAAGATCTTTATTTTGTCTGCATTTATAAATGAGAACTTTGTTGAACGCATCCTGGGAAGACAGTTTTCATTTAGGATTTAAACTGTGTGTCTCCATTCTCATCTAGCCGGTAGGAAGCTGATGAATCAGCTGCTACGTGTCTATACCATCCACAAGGCTCCACGATCCCTTCCCTTCCTACAGAATTTCCACAGCCAACTTCTTTCCAACTCTCCCCTAGAAATGCACTTCCTCCATTTTTCTTCCATTATCTTCCCCTAGTCAAAATTACCATGCCTTTTCCCTATTCAGTCATCTTGGAGTCCTCTATTATGATCTTGAAGCACATTCACATCTGCTCTGACTCTTACAGATATACTCTTAGGTTTTTCTTTATGTATTTTTTTAAATGGAGAAACTTTCAAAGGATAATATCTAACCCAAAATGACTGTTAACAAGTAGAAAACACAACTTCCAAACCAAGTCTATCCCTATTATGATCCTGGTTCTGAGGCACATGATCTTACTCCAGAAGCAGGAACAAGTATTCTGTTTTGGCAGACCATCAGCAGTGGCTTTCAGAAAATGTTTCTTGACTTGGTGGCCCACAGCAAGAGCCAAAGATCTTCATTAGATCAAAATACTTGAAAAGAAAATGGGAAACAGAAGAGTAAAGGGCCCATAATCTTCTCTCTGGGGAAGAAGGAAGAAAGAAAGAAAAGAGATAAAAGAAACACAAAGGAGCATATGTCTATCCCCATGGCAAAGTAGTGACATTAATTACAAATGGCATTTGACCTTCCATTTTGCCCCCAGATAAAGAAGAAAGTGTGCCTTGATCACCATGAAAGAGCATCTATTCTACTGAGAGCTCGTATTTGCTATCATCACACTGCCTGATATTCACAAAACCCCTTTCTTTTGAAGAGCAAAATGTTTAACAGATATTAAACTACGCTGCCATTAATAATGCCAACCTTTTAGATTTCACAGCTCCATTCCTCCAAAGACTTCAAAGTCTTTCACACTTATTGTCTGATAACCCATCCGAATTTTATTAAAAAAAAAAAACCCTCCCAAGATGCTATGTAAACATAATTAGAAGTTCTTTAAAACATTCAAATAATTTTAGCTTTATCCTTATCCACTTCCCTTGTCTCAGCTTAGCACAATTCCATTTTGAAATGGAAAGTTGCTGGAATGACCATTTTCAAAGCAGAACCCTAAAATAGCCATTGTAAGCCCCAATCTCTAGTTAAACTTTTTTACTTTCTGCTAGAAGTGTCAGATTCTCTCTCTGGGCTTCTTATTAGATTTATTTAGTTTTATTAGAAAGGCAGATATACAGAGAGAAGGAGAGACAGAGAGGAAGATCAGATCACTCCCCAAGTGGCCACAACAGCCAGAACTGAGCCAATCTGAAGCCAGGAGCCAGGAGCTTCTTCTGGGTCTCCTATTAGGGTGCAACAGGGAGCTGGATAGGAAGCAGGCCACCAGGATACGAACCAGCACCCATATCAGATCTTAGCATGTGCAAGGTGGGGACTTTAGCCACTAGGTTACCACACCAGGCTCTCTCTGGCTTCTTATATGGCACCGAATTAGCCTTCCCAGCCTGTCTTTGACATTCCTAGAACTGAGTACCGATTCTTTCTCTGACGCTATGCTTACTGCTTTTCATAAAGTGCCTTATTTAATTCTTATGGTAGAGCCATCTACAACACCATAACTGAACCCTCTAGACAGAGTTGAAAAAAAACAAGAGAAAAATCTTTTTTTAATTTTCTTTTATTCAGCCAGGATTTACAAATTAAATAAAAGTGTATGGAGGCAGAGAATTCACTACTTAATAAGGTCAATTTTCTTAACCATCTTTGTGCCTTTACTTTTTATAATACACAGTGGGCCCTAAATATTTGGTAAATGCAAGAAGAAATGGAATGAAGTGGGATCAGGATTAAAAAGAAGCTGACCAGATATCCCATTACTGGATAAGAAAGCTCCAGATTCAATACTGATATTTACATTTACATTGGTGGCCCTAAATAGCTGAAGGACTAGGACAAGAAAATATCATATTTTTCTTCCTAAATCACATATCATATTTTATGTGCATTATTATACATTACCATTATTTGATATTACACAAAAAAATAATCAATAGAGGACATAAAAATAAATAATTATATTGCAAAGAACTTGCCACCCAGAAATATTCAAAGAACAGAAACTATATACTCTGACCCCAAATCTGTGCATGTTGCAGGATGAGATACAGTAAGAGACTAGACACTATATAACAATAACCTTCAAAGAGAAGTAGCAAACCACCCAACAGTTCTTAGTGAATAAATGTGTTATGTCATCAGTTTTCACATTCTTGAAGGGGCTAATAGGCTATTGATACCCTGGGTGGTTCAAAGAAACCCAGAAGTGTTATTGGAAAAGGAGAAGAAATGAGAATCAGTGTCTGTAAGAGTTAGCCAAGAAGGGTGAAGTTGGGAGTGCAATGGGCCATTATGCTCCAAAACTGGCAAGGTGGGGGAAAAGAGGAGAACATTAACATTTTTTAGTCCACACTATGTGTCAACTCTAAGTAGATATTCAATACATAAAATCTTAAATATGTACAACTGTGCTGTCATCAATAGCATTAAAACTACTTAACAGATTAGCAGACACAAGTTCCAGGAGGTTATCTCACTCAGCTGAAGACAATTAGAAGACAGTGAAGTCACATCTTCAAAAATTAATTATATCACCAAGGTGGTTCTAAAAATACTAACAGAAGAGCGGGATCATCGAAGTAGTAAAAAGTGACACAGAAAGGAATTGTTTTTGTAGCCGATTCTGTCTGTTGGCTACCCAGTATCTACTCTTCCCCAAAGGAATCCCAATACTGCTCAATTACCCTCCTTTCTTCACATAGCCCATTTGAATCAGGAAGCTTACTCCATTACTAATACTGAGTATAGATTCAAATTAGTCCAGATAAATCAATGGAATATATTTACTGTTGACTGATTCCCACTGAGTGGGCATATAACCTAAACTATACTAAATAAAATTTACCCTGCATATTAGAGAAATCCATATTTTTCTCATTTTCTCCTTTCCCACCTTCTAATACTCTACATCATCTCCCTCTCTCTTTATCCTAAAACATGAAATCAAGTACATAAATTTTTCCAATTTCTGTTGGCATGATAGCTCGTGCATAGAAGAACTGGTCTGAACATAAAGTGATTTGCAGATGATATATCACAAATCTGAAGACAACCTTGATTCTTGTTGATATTCATAAGGCACAAGAGCTTGTATCACTATAGATTTACTGTCAACCAAGATAATAAATGTCCCACTTGTTAAAACCAATTTAAATTAGAATTAATGTTACCTGCTGCCAAAATCCTTCTAACAGAAACTTTGTTTTGCATCATCTGTCTTTCAGAATGACAAGAAAATAAACAACTCAAGTTACGGTAGAAGTTGTTAATGAGGAATTGTGAGTTTGGTTCATTCGCATTTGTCCTGTAATTCAGTACCTCAAACTCATCCATGCTCATCAATATTAAGCACTAGAGCAGGTCCACAGACAGCACCCCCGACCTCTTGCATCGTATCCTGGTTGCTTCCCAATAACTTTTTTTTCTGTGAGTTGTTTTGTTGTTGTTTGGGGTTTTTGCTTTGGTTTGGTTTGGTTTGGTTTGGTTTGGTTTGGTTTGGTTTGGTTTTTGTTTTTAGTTTGGAAAGAACAGAGAGGAGAGACAGAAAATTCTTCCATCCACTGGTTTACTCCCCAAGTGGCCACAATGGGCACAGCTGAGTCAATCCAAAGCCAGGAGCTTCTTCCAGGTCTCCCCCATGGATGCAGACTAGTTTCCCAGGCCACAAACAGGGAGCTGGATGGGAAGCAGAGCAGCCAGGACAGGAACCAGTGCCCATTTGCAATCCCAGTGCTTGCAAGGTGAAGATTTAGCCACTAAGCTATAACTTTGTATTTGATGGGTGAAAGCCAAGACACATTTATAAAGATGGGAATCAGATACAGTTTAAAATAACTTCAACAAAACAGAGTCTGACAGGAAAACTGAGTTTGGAAAACAGTTGTGTGAGGGAGTGACTTTGATGAGCACCAAAGAATAGGACTATGCACCCGGTTGTGTGGGTTCCTGTGTGTTGGGGGTGGGGGTTGACTATGCTGTAGTGCAGGAATGTGTAAGAATCCATAGCAGGGGAGAAAAGGGCAAAAGAAGAAAAAGAACCTTACAGTGAGGGATGGAGAGGAAGTCAGAAGCCAAGGGACTCTGTGCCTCTCTGGGTACAGTTGGTAGCCTAGAAGCTTTGGGATCCCCAGAAATATATCTCTATCCTGAGAAAAGCAGCAGAAACATCAAGTCAGGGAAGGTCCATGTTTTACAGACACTTCCTTCAACAATGGCAATATAAAGAGACTTCTTTAGGTAGTTTGTAGGCTGCGAGGAGGGAAAAGGAAAGAAAAATAAAATGAAACAGAAAAGTCCTTATTTCTAGGAACATATGAAGCACTCTCCAGAGACTCCTCAAAACAATAAATAAATAAATAAACCCTAGCTAAGCTTCTGTGGTTATAATCTGAGGACTCAGCGCTATCAGTTTTTAGGTATTGATGAAAATGTGGCCATGTCTGGGTTCACAGGCTGCTGAATCGAGAGACTAAATTATAGTGGGATTCTTAGGGTGATCCAGTTTTCCCAGGACTGCCCTAAATTTAGCAATGAAAGTCTCATGTCTTTGGAAGTCCCTCAGTCCCTGGCAGCTAAAACAGCATATAAACTCCTAAACATTCCCTACCCACATGCTGTTGCTTGAGTGTCCCATCTAAAGCTTACATGGAAACTTAATTCCAACACAGGAATCTCAAGAAGTGAAATATTTAACAAATGATTTAGAGCCCCTGACATTATAAATGAGTTGATATTATCATGGTGGAGGTGGGTTAATTATCAGGGGAATAGACTTCTGGCTAAAAGATGAATTCACCCTTTTTCTCTCTGTCTCATGTATTTAACTGTCCTCCTGCCTTCTACCACAGGATGGTTACATATATATATATATAAAACCATCATTATATATATATATATATATATATATCATTACATGTGTGTGTGTGTGTGTGTGTATGATAGAGTTACAGAGAACAAGGCAGAGGGAGGGATAGAGAGAGAAAGAATCTTCCATTTGTTATTTCACTACCCAAATGGCTACAACAGCCAGGGCTGGGTCAGGTCAGGCTGAAACCAGGAGCCCAGAGTTTCCTCCATGTCTCCTATGAGGACACAGGGCCCCAAGGACTTGGGCTATATTCCTCCAGTTTCCTAGGCACATTAACAGGGGAGCTAAATTAAAAGTGGAATAGCTAGGACACAAACTAGAACTTATATGGGATGCTGGAATGACAGGTAGCAGGCTTTACCTATTGCACCACAATGCTGGTCCCAAATCAAATATATTTTTTAAACATCCAGTCTCACGTACTTTGTTTTAGCAGCAAAAGTAGACTATGATGCTCTCCAACTCTTAGAACACTCCTCGCAATGGCCTTTTTTTTCAATCTGTATCAAAATGGTTCAATATGACACATGGAAAAGAAGACAATGACTCTTCCTCCTGAACCTCACTTGAGCCCCTGAAGTTTCAGTTACTAGTTCACTTAGAAAGTAAGGAGCACCCTAAAAGTAAGACTGTTAGACCTAGAGAAATGAAGAGCACAATGAATGATAAGCAGAGATGACAAAGTCCAGCATGCTAAGTTCACGTGCCAGATGCTTACTTTGGGAAGGTGCCAACCACCTAATGAGCAAAAGAAAAGCTAGTTCAGACGCTTCTTAAAAAGAAATTAGCCAAGAAACAATTAAAGGCCATGAATGAGCAATTAGTCCAACTGGCAAGGTCTTATAAATCCGCTCTCTATCAAAAGAGTTCATTGAAATTATCAGCCTTTAGAAGCAAATTACTCTTTTTGAAATTAGTGAATGTATCATTTGGGTGAAGAAAAGGTCAGTAAAGCACTTATTCAGCAACAAGGGGTCTAAACTCTTTATTCAAAGCAACAGTAATTAAATCAACATTGTGTTTAGCCAACACAGGTATCTTTGAGCTATTACATTGATCAAATAACAAGGGATATTTGGCCTACATTACCTTGAAAAAATAAGTCATCCATCACACTCAGTCAAGAAAAAGAAAAGTCTGTATAAACCAAATGACCCACTGTGGTCACCCAAATTCAGTCCTTGAAATAAGCACAAAAATAGAGGTGGCAAAATGCCATCAAATTTGATCTATTTATTTGCTGAGTCTCATTTATAGGCATCCTTTCCTCTGTGTTCATCGTAGAATATACATGTTCAAAGAGATTCTGACATTTTAACTTTATTCCTTTGGCAGTCCAATAGTTTAAGCCAGTTGTTCTCAAACAGAAGGAAATTGCTTTCCAGGGACCACTTATCAGCTTGCATTTTTATTTGTCACATCTGGAAAGAGGGGTGCTACTGGCATCCTGAGGTAGAGATGAAGAACATTGTTAACTATCCTGCAACGCAAAAGACATCATGCAAACAATAGGACAGCCCAAGATGTCAGTGGTGCACTGTTAGAAAACTTTGATTCAGGAGTTTATTAACTTGCTGTTTGAATTTGTTCTAACCATAAAAAAAGAGATCTTCAGACTGGTGTTGTGGACCTAGTGGGTAAAGCTGCCACCTGCAATGCTGGCATCCCATATGAACACCAATTTGTGTCCCATCTGTTCCACTTCCAATCCATCTCCTCTTCTAATAGCCTGGGGGAAGCATTGGAAGATGGTCCAAGTACTTGAGTCCCTGTCATCCATGTGCAAGACTCAGACGAAGCTGGCTCCTTGCTCCTGGCTCCAGCCTGGCCCAGTTCTAGCTATTGCATCCATGTGGGAAGTGAACTAGCAGAGGGAGACCTTTCTTTTGTCTCTCTCTTGCTCTTCTCTTTCTCTCTTCTCACTCTCCTCCCATCTTGCTCTGTAACTATGACTTTCAAAATAAATAAATAAATCTCAAAAAAGAAAGTTTTCCTTACAAATTAATGGCTAGTATGATATATAAAAATATTATTTTTTAACAATCAAACAACAGTAATTGAGAAAAATTTCTTATATGTTAACACTGAATTTAATAATAGTATTTTTGTCATTTTCTTAGGTCCATTCACCAGGATTTTTAATAGGCAATGTTTTATTAGTTTCTTATTAATTAGCTCTTCAAGGTATTAACATTATATATGTCTTTCTGAATATTTCACACTGCAAATTTTTTTTTGTTTATTGGCTGTGTTCACATGTTCCACTGAATCAAGTATTCAAAATTAGTCATTTTCTTCTTTTTATTGTAATATATTTATTTTCAACCATATGGAGAATGACAGAGAATTACAAAACAGTTATCCTAAAATGAATTCATATTTTTACCTTTAAATAAATTTCTCTTTAAAAGGACACAGCTAAAATTATATTATTGAATCTATGCATATTTCTATGCATTTTAACTAACAAACCAGCATTCACAAAATCAAAAACCACCACTTTGTCTCTTTGCCCAGAGCTTTGCTTCGGGAGCTAAATTTCCAGCAGAGGTTTATGCAGATATTTTATTCTCCAGTATTCAACAGTTATTACCTGGGAGACTCCTTTGTCAACAGAACATATATTAAACCAATTACTGAAATTGTGTTAAGATTATAATATGTTAATTTACATTTGACAAACTTACCTCCCCATTGCCTGCTGAGACACCTGCTCAGTGCCTGGCCTGACTTACATTACCAAAACTCATGTAAATGGAAAAGCCACATCCCTCACACAGGGCACAGAAACATGAATTACATGATTCAATGAGAGTTCCTCAAAGAAATAGCAGCTTTCAAAAGAAAAAGGACTTACTGCATTGGGAAATTCACAACTTTTGATGAGTCACATATTGTTCATCTTGTTGACATTTTGCAGAGGAATAAGGGAGTGCCCTTAGAAATAGCAGGAATCATTTATGGAGTTAAAAGCCTCTACCATCACTGTTGCATTTTAATTTGGATTTTGCCATGACTATTTGGTTCATATTGTAAAATTTTCTTTTAGTCCCTGAAATCAAGGAAATAACTCCAAAAAAGCATGCTTACATATGTGCACCACTCTCTCACAGTGCCAGTACTCTGATCATTCAGTGATCTCACTGACTCAGGAAATGTTCTGCCAGCAGGCCCCAAGGCCACCAAGGGATGAGGCAACAGCGTTTGATGGCCACAAGAACCACCTGGGACAGGTTGGTAGGGCATGTCTATTTATTGTAAAGCCAGTACAAACTTACATAGACTAGGAAAGAGGGCAGAAGGGTGTCTCCTGACAGTGCCCCCCACCCGACAATGACACTGTAATTTGCTACAAGGCACGTCTATCCTTTTAGACCCTCCAGTCATGTCACGGGTCTTGATAGAAGTTGTGCCTCAGGTGATGGGAAGGTAAGCCACCAGGTAGCAGGCAGATCTCCCACATCACGAAAGCACCTGTCCAGGATTTATCAGACTGGATCCAAAAATGGAAGTTTAGTCCAGACTAAATATACACAGATTCTCTGTGTATATCCTTTTGACTATTATTATAGAGTATTCCTACAAAAGTCTTAGGTTTCAAAACAAATTGACCAAAAAGTACAGAAATCACGCATATATGCTCCTCTCTTATAGTTTCCCAAATATTAGCATCCTGCAATAGTGTGTTATATATCTGTCAAGATTGATTAATCAATATTAGTACTTATTACTAATCCAAATTCATAGCTTACCATTAGGATTCACCTATTGTACTAGACAATCTTTGTGGTTTTTGTCAAATACATTTTATGTATCCTGTATTGCCTTACCACATATACATATATTTTCATCTCCCAGAAAATCTCCTATATTTCACCAATTCATCCCTTCCTCAACTCCTGGAACAACTTCCTCAACTCCTATAGCTTTTATTTCTTTTCCAAACTAGTATCACATTATATGTAGCTTCTTTCACTAAAGTTTCTTTCATGACTTTCAATGATGTAATAGTGATTTTTTAATTCATTCAGTAATATTCTATTGTGAGAACAGTATGTAATTTGTTTACTTACTCAACTATTAAAGCTCATCTTAGTGGCTTTCAAAATTTGGAAATTCTGTAATGACTACATCCAAGTGTTATCTCTTCATTTGCTTTCTTGTCAAATGTGTATCTTCTTCAGAGAAGCTTCTATTGGGCTGTTTTCTTCTTATTGAGATTTTTTTTTAAATTTATTTTCATTCTTTATTAGAAAAGCAGAGAGAGAAAAATCTTTCATCTTCTGGTTCACTCTGTAAATACCTTCAGCAGCCAGAGCTAGCCCAGGACAAAACAAAAAGCCCAGAACTCATCCAGGTTTCCCAATTAGGTGACTGGGACCTGAGTATTTCATTCAATTGTTCTTTTCCAGAATATACACTAACAGGTAGCAGAAATTGGTACTGGTATCAGAACATGAATTGGGGCAATCTGACACAGAATACTACAGAATACCAATGTCCTTAGTGGCATCTTAACCATTCCCCCACTCATTGCACCTGAACAATTCTTTGCACATTTTGGATACAAGCCTTCATTAGATGTCTTTTTCAAATACAGAATTTGCTCTATGTCCATGACATTTTTCTTTCTCTTAACAGATTCAGTCCTCTGACTTGGCTCTTTCTCTTCAATATTTTTTTGGTTATTTTTGGTCTTTTTCTTTCCATATAAACTTAAGAATCAGTTTGTTGAGATCCATAATCCCATTTGCAAGGATTTTGATTGAAATTTTGTTGCACCTACCATCAGTTTGGGAAGAATTATATAAACTTAAGAATCAGTTTGTTGAGATCCATAATCCCATTTGCAAGGATTTTGATTGAAATTTTGTTGCACCTACCATCAGTTTGGGAAGAATTAATATCTTAATAATATTAAGTCTTCCTATCGATTACTTAATTAGAGTCTTGCAGTTTTCCTCATATAGATTTTATGCACATTGTTAGATTTATACCTATCTTTTCTATTGTTACCAATGTAATTAATTTTGTTTTTAAAAGTTATGTTATTAATATGCAAGAAAGCGATTGTTTTAATACATTAGTTTTGCTGGGGGACATGGCAGATCAATGAGGCCTGCAGAAGATGTCAAGTACCATCGATGGCAGAACAACTTGGACAACTCTCCCTGCCAAGTTTTGCCAACAAGAATCTAGGCAAGCGGAGACTCTGGAGTGGTCTGCGTCAGCCAGCTGATCTTGGAAGGATTTCTTCTACCTTGGAGCAATGGAATCAACAACATCTCAGAACTATTGAAAGCACTTAAGCAGTACCCTCAGAACATGCTCCACATCAGGGATCCCAGGATGGCATCAAGTAGCCATCCCCCATCCCATCCCCAGGTACTGATTTGGTTAGACTGCTGTGAGTAGCCTTCTCTCTTTCTCGACACCTTAGCCCCAAATGCAGGGGGAAAAATTGGAAACAATGGTTTCATCCACTTTCCTTCAGGGTCCACATGAGTACATATCCTTCTCAACTATATAAACCACATCAAAAATAAAATAAATTTATATGAAAAATATTAGTTTTGCACTAGAAAACTTACTATAATCAGTTGTTAGTTCCAAGAAGCTTTTTGGGGTTGTTTTTGAAATTTTATACACAATCATGTCTTCTGCATATAGTTTTATTTCTTCTTTCATAAATCATGTGCTTATTATTTCCATTTCTTGTCTTTTTAATTAGTTGTGATGGCTGCTACAATGTTGAATAGCCATGGTGATAGTACACGCTTGCCTTTTCCAAGTCTTAGACAGAAAACACTCAGTTTCTCCCTATTAAATAGGATGCTAACTGCATGTTTGCTTTAGGTGCTGTTTACCAACTTGAGGGATTTCCCTGTATTCCTATTTTACTGAGAGTATTATAAACAAGTTCTGGATTTTGATAAAAGCTCTTTGTGCAAAAATTGATGTGATTTTATGATTTTTGCTCTTTGTCTGTTGATTTCATAGATTCCATTAACTTATTCCCAATGCTAAACCCGTCTTAGACACATGGAATAAATATCATTTGTCTCTGTGTTTAATTCTTTTCATGCGTTGTTGAATTTAGTTTGTTAAAGTTTTTGAGGGTTTTCTGACATCTATATTTGTGAGAAACATTGATCTGTACTTCTATATTCTTTTAATATTATGTGATATTAAGGTAATTATGAGCTCATAGAATGAGGTGTCTTCTTTTGCTTCTATTTTCTCAAATTTCAAAGCACCAGAATTAATTCTTCTCCAAATGTTTGGTAGAATTCACCAGTAAAGCAAACTAAAAATTATGCCTTCTCTCTTGGAAGACTTTTAGTATTAATTTAATTTACTTAATATATGCAAGCCTATCAGATTCTGTACTATCAATGATAAATAAGGGAACCGTACCTCAAGAAAGTAATCATAATATATTTAAGAGTCCTTAAAGAGAATCTATAGACAGAGTAGCTGTGGCTAAAAAAAAAAAAAATCTATGTCTATGTCTAAATCTATGTCTAAAAAAAATAAAAGTCTATGCCTCTCCTCTGCATTATTCTCACCTAATCCTCCCACCCCACCCTGGGAAAAATAATCAAGCTTCTTCACCTACAATCATGCATCCAAGGAATGGTAAACAATGAGGCCGGATAATCCTTAGCCTGATTGTTTTAAACAAGCTAAGGAATGAAAGTTGTCCAAGTACCCTTCGGTAAGATGAGACGGCAACAAAGTGATCCTCTTTAGGCCTACAGTTCTCACATTATAGACAATGAACAACAACCCAGAACATTTAAGTAAACTGTCAGCATAAAGCATTGTTCACACACACACACACACACACACACACACACACACACACTCATACACATTCCATCACCTCTCAGTCCATTTGAAACTTTTTACAAGCATGACTGTCCGCCTGTGTGGTGTCCTTTCTGCCTTCCTTTGAAATTACTAACAGAAGCAAAAAATGCTATTATTATTTCTGTTCTCCTTTTTAATTATTTATTATTGTTTTATGATCCAGCTCCATAGGCTGGGAATTTCCCGTGCCCCTCTCCCAACCCCCTCCGCCTCTATTGATTTCCCCTCTAGTGTTACAATAGGTAGGCCCTCATGAATAGTCACCGGAATGAGAGACTTATTTCTGTTCTATTTGCTAATCAAGAAAGACAACAGTTTCTCCCACACTGGAAAAGAGGCTGAGGGACATCTGGTGGCTGATCTGCAGAAATGCACCATATAGATATGCTTCATACATAACGCTTCACCATATACATATGCATATATATGCTTCTTTTCTAAGATTTATTTATTTTTATTGAAAGGCAGATATACGGAAAGAAGAAAATACAGAGAGTAACACCTTCCATCCACTGGTTCACTCCCCAAGCGGCCGCAAAGGCCAGCAGCCAGGAGATTTCTTCCAGATCTCCCACGTGAGTGCAGGATTCCAAGGCTTTGAGCTGTCCTCTACTGCTTTCCCATGTCCATGCATGTAATTCCAATGGTTCAATAAAAGCGCTAAATGTAACAGAGATAAAATAAAATGATTTCTGACAAAATAATAAATACTTTGCATGTAAATTCTTGGACATAACCACAACAGAAAATAGGATGAAATAGTCAGATGTTTGCATTTACATGTGGAACTCTGAATGCAGCACTTAGAAATACAGAAAAGTACAAGTATTTGGAGTCAGCAGGTATACCATTGCTATCAGTATCACTTCCAGAAATGCTGACGAGTTTTTGGTAAAGCTGAGAACAAAACAAAATGCAGGGAGGGGGCCCAATGCAGTGGCCTAGCGGTCAAGTCCTGGCCTTAAACAAGCTGGGATCCTATATATGGGTGCCGGTTCTAATTCTGGCAGCTCCACTTCCCATCCAGCTCCCTGCTTGTGGCTTGGGAAGGTAGCTGAGGACAGCCCAAAGCCTTGGGATCCTGCACCCACATGGGAGACCTGGAGGAAATTCTTGGCTCCTGGCTTCAGACTGGAACAGATCCAGCCGTTGTGGTCACTCGGGGAGTGAATCAACAGACAAAAGGACTTCCTCCCTGTCTCTTCTCCTCTAGGTATAGCTGACTTCACAATAAAAATAAAATAAATTTTTAAATAATAATAATAAATGCAAGGAGTAGCTAGTAGTTAGCCTACAAATTAAGACAACCCTATTTCATACCAGAATGTCTAGACTGGAGGTTCATCTTCAGCTCCTGGTTTCCGCTTTCTAATGCAGACTCTGGAGAGCAGCAAAGATGGTTCACTGGGCTCCCGTCTACCACAAAGCAGATCTGGATTAAGCTCCTGGTCCAGCACTTAGAGAGTGAGCAACATTTGGAATTCTCATTCTTCCACTGTCTCTCCATTTTTTTCTTCCTTCCTTTCTTCCCTCCTTCCTTCATTCCCTTCCCTTTTTCCCTCTTTCCTTTCCTCACCATCCATATAAATAAATAAGTAAATAAATTGAATGCAATCTTTCTTTCACTGTACCCAGTAGATATAGCCCAGAAAGTTACTAAAAGTAACTTGTGACAGAGGTAAAGCAGAATTGGAATTTTAGCTCTGATTATTATATATTATTCTTCCCACTCCAAGAATGGATTTCTGATAAGACCTTTAAAAATTGTGTATAGAATTTCGACTTCTGGGAAGATAAACAAGTTGTGATTCTCCCTATCTTTCTGCTAAGTACAAACAGAAGCTCTAAAACTTTCTGCAAAGGAAGCACAAGGGCAAGCATTTGACTTGGCAACTTAGAAAAGAGGAGAGACAAAAAGACTGACCTTCTAACAGCCGATTCACTCCCCAAATGGCCGCAACAACCAAAGCTGAGCCAATCTGAAGCCAGGAGCTTCTTTTGAGTCACACATGGGTGCAGGATCCCAAAGACTTGGGCCATCCCAAGCAGGAAGCCAGATGGGAAGTGGAATAGCTGGGACACAAAACCACACCCTGCGCTGGAGGCGGAGGACTAGAAATTGCACTAGCCTCAACAAATAGATATTTTAGAAAAAAAAAAAAAAGAAAAAGGATATAGTTGTTGAGTCCTCCGTGGTTGGTTTTTGTTGTTGTTGCTGCTGCTGTTGTTGTTTTTTCTGTTTTATATATGGTTTCAAATATGTAAAGAGGAACAAGGAAACAAAACTTTTAAAATAATTATACTTGTAAAACAATTGTACCTGGAGACTGTGATGTGTGTGAGTGTGTGTGTGTGTGTGCACGCTGAGGGAGAGACAGCTATAACACCCAAAGAATCATTAAAAACATGATCCAGACAAATATACTCAAAAACACTACAGGGAAATCAAAACATAATTCCACACAGTGCTTTAGTAGCCCACAGGAAGACAGGAAAATAAAAAACAGGAATGAAAAACAAATATAAACAAAGAGAAGATAAAATATGTGATGGCAAGTTCAAAGCTTAGCATATCAATAGTAAATAATGTAAATAATATAAGTGATTATATAAATAATATAAGTGATTATAAATGGTGGAAAACAAAAGAAAGCAAAGGGGCATCATGCAAATAATAAAAAGCAGAAGTATATTAATATTAGATAAAGTATATTTTTGAAGTAAAGAGAATCACAAGAGTCAAAGAGGAACAACACACATATGCCATTGTAAAAATTTTTATAAAGGAAACAGTCTGATGGCGTCTGAGATTTTGGCTTATGCTATACTTATCATAAAAAGATGACTTGGCTGCGGGAATTAGCTGCACATAAAAACTTTCAGTGCATTTAAAACCTAACAATGTACCCAATAGTACTTTTCGTATAGGTCAGGGAATGTTCCTCTAAGTACCAGTGAGAGAGATGCTACCCACTTAACCAGGCTATTAAATACTTTCAAGACTCTTCACATACAAATGCTGATCTGCTCCTAAGTCATACTTCTACATTTCTTCTCTCATTCAACAACATGAAAATTGCTACCAAAAAATCCCAATTTTCTTTGACCTCTGGTGCACATATCAGCATATGTCTACCTAGCAAGCTTAACACTAATTTCAACTAAAAGCCAAAACCGGACAGACAGTATAAAAAAATTAAACTACACACCAATATTCCTCATGAATGTAGGAACAATATTCCTTAACACAATAGTAGCAAATGAAATTCAGCACTGTTTTTGTTAGCTAAGTAGCAGACATTGGCTATGTGTTTAAGAGCCAGAGAAAACTGGTATCTTTAAGGAAATGAAAATAAAACAGAGATATTTAAAGAAAATAATTTTTGTGCAATGCAATGAGGAATCAAGCCCTGGAACCAGACCAGCAAGTACACCTAAAGTAATTGCTCTTATTCTACAGTTAGGGAAAATGAGCTTATTCATTTTTAATCCAGGTTTCTGTTTCCTGTAGAAATATAAATACTAAGTAGTGACTGTTACTTGTGCAAATAGGAACAATTTATTTTGTGGGGGGGGAGTGGAATATTGTTTCACATGCAAGTGTGGTCACCAGAGAAACATGCAACATGAGTGGGCTAGAGTTGTCCAAAAACTAGCAAGAAAAGGAAAAACTGAAAACAAGCTGTAATTTGGAAGGTCTGTCTGAGAATAGGAGGGCAGAAGAATAGTAAAGTGCAGTCTGAGAACATAAAAAGAGGGGGGCAGTACCTCCAAGTAGGTCCAACGTAGAGAGAGGAAGCTCTCTCCCATCATCTACCTCTTTTTATCTTAGTATGCACTCTGGTTCAGGATGTAACAGATGTATCCTGGGATGGTGGTCATTTTGATTAACAAGCAGAGGGTACATGGGAGTGAAGACCTTATGACTTCCAAGTTACAGACCTAACTGGCTGCCTGCCTATTCTGTATCATTCTCCCCTCAGGGGTTTTTTAAGTGGGTACTGAAGGATGAAGTTCTATTTTCTGTACCTAATTCCTGCTGATCCATGTCTAGCCCACATTTGGAAAACTATCTCATCTAATGAGCCCACCTCACAAGTCAGAGGAATTTCATCAGCCACTGCCAATGGCGTAAGTCAGCATTACTCCTAGAAGCTGTCAAATTCTGAAACTTTAAATTTATCAAGCAAGATACACACAATTAAAACATAAATTGCAAGTAGAATCCTCTTTAAGAAATAAAATATATTATATTGTTACTCAACTAGTGGTTACTGATAGATTAGCTCAGCACAGATTAGAAAATCATTTAGCCTGAATGTAAAAATGTGCAGTTTCTTTTTCAGTGAACGTGCTGCTGTTAAAGTATATATGACAGATTCTATTCATCACTGCACATGAGCCTCCTTGTCCTTAAAATATGTATTCTAAAGCTAGTTAACTGTCCATGACTACCTTAGATAGAACATCTGCAGACTTAATTACTTACTTTAAAAACTGGATGAAGTGTAGGTTAGGTTTCCTAAGCAATAGACATTTTTAAAATGGTTTTATGATGTATAGCAGATCTTCTACTGTGATGATAGAACTCACTAAGAAATTTTCCTAACAGCAGCTTCCTGTGAGAATCAGAGGAGGTAGGTAAAATATACCTGCCCTAAAATGCAACAACCTTGACCTGACAAAAGCAAAGACTTTCCTTTTAAAGAGGTATTTGAGATCTTCACTTTGTTCACAAGGGTACCTAATTCCTGCTGATTATGGTCATGATTATGGTCAGATTTATCCTCTGCACACAACTGTGCAGACTCAAGAGGTAAATGTTTAATTCTGACAAATGTACTCAGCATGAAATGTCCTGTAATTTAACTTCAGTAGGAGAGCTAAGTGGTGCCTGGTGGTAACCCCTCCATTTAGGCTACAATTGTTCAGAGTTAGAGCCTCCTCTTCAAGTTTTTAATAAAGCTAGTTCTCCTGGGGAGACAGGCTATTGGTTACTTTTGAAATCTGGCATTTGGAGAATTTTGTCATCTTACTCCATCATAACTTTTTGTAACTGACCTAGAATAATAATACACTTTGTAGGGACCAGTGCAGTGCAATAGCAGGCTAATCCTTTGCATGCAGCACCAGCATTCCATAAGGGTGCCAGTTGGAGTCCTGGCTGATCCACTTCCAATCCAGCTCCCGACAAATGACCTGGGAGATAGCAGAGGATGGACCAGGATTTTGGGCCCCTGCACCCACGGGATACGCTGAAAGAAGCTCCTGGCTCCCAACTTCAACTCCAAATACCCAAGAAACAATTTTCAGGAGGGTTCCCCTTCCCAGATGGGTAGAGTCATGCGTTTCCTCAATAATTTTCCTTTTAGAGGTCATTTGGTAGCATGACTCTATGATCTAAAACCCACCACCTATTTGCATTTTTAGTATAACCTTGTTATTGAACCTATTCTATCTTAAGCTCAGTGTAGAACAGATTTTTAGTTACTTTTTCAACTAAGACACCATTTTAGAACCTCCTTGCAGCAGTTGTTTTTGCTTTCTTATCTGCTAATGCATTTCCAAGCTAACATGATCGTCTTCCTTCTGCTGTTCCCTGCAGTGAATGACAGCCACCTCCAGAGATTCCAATACTGCCTGAAGGAAAGACAGTGTCTCTTTTCCAACTTTTACAGGAAAACTCTTCTCAGTAGGCTACTTTCTTTCCAAATTGCTGCATGTGTATGTAACACAATGAAAATATAGCTGAAGTCTCCACAAATATTAACTCTTTGGCTTTTTCTTAATTGCAAGGCCCTCATCAAAGCAGTACGTTCAGTCTCTTGAACTGAAGTGTTAGATAGCAATGCCTAAGCTTCCATCTCCTGTGTAAGATCCATTATGGCATGTATGCCTTTCTAATCCTTTCTTCTACAAAATTACAATCAGTAAGCCATTCAAAATGTGTCCAAAATGTAGATTTTCTAGGGAATCATCTCATGGGTCAGACAATACTCTCTGATGAGTTAAGTAGCCAGACTGAGAACCTGCCATACCTCAAGGATTACTTCAGGTGAATCTAACAAATAAGCCTGATATTCTGTAAGGAATCCTCCCATTAGCCACTAGTGCCCTTCTTGCATCTAGTTTGAGCTTCAAGAAATTGGCCCAAAGTCAGCTTGGTGGTCACTTCCACTAAAAGTACTATAGCAGCAACTGCCTTTAATATGAAGGCCATCCTACATTCACTGAATTTAACTGTTCAGAAAAGTAGGTCACTGGTCACCAAAGTGGGCCAAATTTCTGAGCTAACCCCTATTTCTCTGCTACAAACACCAGTGTCATACTGAGGGATTTCTCATGCTGGAGCTTCTGTTAATAGCTTTTTAATCTTTTGGGAGGCTTCCTCCTGCTCCCCTGACCAGTAAAGTGAGTCTGTGTCAGGACCCTTAAAATCCTCATATAGAGATTTGGCTATCAACCCAAATCCTGGAATCCAAATTCTACAAAAGCATGATTTTCCCGGATCAGAATATATCTTGAATAGCTGTTTGGAGATCTGAGTTTGGGCTCAGGAAACTTTCTATCGCTGTTTTCCTGAAAATTTTAGGATCTGTATGGTATTTTCCTATGAATCTTCCATGGAGGAGCTTCAAATGAAAATATCATCTGAGTATTGCAGAATTGCCCCACTCCTTAATTAGAGCTCTATACTAAATGAATGAGGGCCATCTATGAAACCCTGAGGGAGGATGATACACATACACTGCTGAGTTATATTAGAGGAAGGATAAGTACATTCAAAGGCAAATAAAAACTGGGATTACATGTCTAACAGGATGGAGAAGAAAGCATCCTTTAAATCCATGGCTTTATGCCATGAATTGTTGTCATGTATTTGTGTCCATATAGTGTAAGAATTTGGAATAGTAGGATAAAATAGAAAGACTGCCTCATTAATAGCTCTAAGGTTCTGAAGCATTCTATATTCCCCACCTGATGTAGTTTTAAAACAGTCAAAATAAGAATATTATAAGACTTACATGTAACCAGGAGTCCATGTTTAAGAAACATTCATCAAAGGTTGAAATTATCCTTCATTTTCTGTTTTATTAGATACTGACACTGATGATGAAATTCAATTTTGTCCCTCATAAAGAACTAAAGCACGGCATGTGTAGCCTGTCCAGACATTCCCTGACCCCAGACTTGAGGACCCACCTGATCTTCTATTTCACTAGGAAGAACATTTTAACTGGTGTCTGCCTCAGTGTTAACTGACATAGTGACACGTGACTTAGACTAAGGAGCTATTAGCCTGAGGTAAAAGGATGATAGAAAACCCCTACCATGCAAAGGAGATGGGCACTCAGGTACCACCAGAAACTGGTGAGAGATTAAGAATACCCTCTATCTGGCATTCTAAGCATGAAGTAAATCTTTGAGAGGTTTACCATCAACTCCCATAATCATACAAGTCTTTGAGGATAAAGATTCAGCATGAGAAGCTAGCACAAAGTAAGCAGCTCCATCGTTAACTAAGAAATGAACATGCTCACCTGCAATGTCAATAATCACCAGGAGCTGCTGGCGTGAAATGTTCACTTCCTCGGGAGCTGCCTGAGTCCCCACTCCATCAAGCCTCAGATAAAGCCATGATAAGAGTGCAGATCCCTTCATCCCTTCAGAGAAGGGGATAGTCCTTTTTGTAATGACTGCCAGCTTTGGGGGCATAGACTGGAGGTTCTTACAGATACACTCCTTGTACCAAAGTCCTGGATTTCCACATCTGAAGCAGCTTCCGGTCATGGCAGACTGCCCCTGGGCTAACCCCAAGTCACCAAGTATTAGTTACACCCATTGCCATCCCATGAACCTCTTCTCTGGACTCTATCCAACACACTGGAGTATCCTTTCCCCTTCAGCCCTATATTATTATTTTTTCCTTAAAGTGTTATTTTTGCCATAAAGCTAACACAGAATTTGCAATCCCATGTCTAGTTTCTAAAGTTTTACCCTAAGGAGTCAGACTATAGGAGTAAATGCGGAACTATACAGAGCTGAAAGACTCTGAATAATGTGGAAAAACAAGCCCACATGGCTCTCCAGGAGCCCAGTTATGCCACTTGAATCCCTGTGTTAGAGAACTGGCATCTCAGAATCTCCACTTTGCACCCCAAGGTGAAGTCCTCTGTTTGAGCCCACTTGGAGGTTCTCTAAAGGCTAATTTATATCTGTGGCATTATCGTCACACAATGTTCCTTGAATTTTACTAACAGCCATGCCTAAAACAACTGGACTCTAGGGCACGCTGCCATTATTAAGGTTCTAGTACACCTGGAGGCAGTTTTGTGCACAACTGGGGCCTAGCTTCTAAGCTCCAGGAGGACACAATCTATCATAAAGCTAAGTTAAGCTATTAGAGTTTTGCTTAAAGTCTGAATCTTTAGCACTCCAAAGGCGGCTTACACTGCCAGACCCTAGTGGGTCTTAAATTCCAAGCCTATGCTCCAGGGTGGTGCCAACATTCAAGTATCTTCAGACACCAAAGCTGAGAAGTCACAGTATTCATTTCTTAAAACTAACCTTTACAGTGAGGGAGGAATTAACTATGTGTGTAATATTAGGTATCATCTGGAAGTGACATTCATATATCAGGAACCAAAAACCAGCTGCCTTTTTTTTTTTTTAAAGATTTATTTTTATTATTTTTTATTGGAAAGGCGGATATACAGAGAGGAGAGACAGAGAGGAAGATCTTCCATCCGATGATTCACTCCCCAAGTGAGCGCAACGGGCCGATGCTATGCCGATCCAAAGCCAGGAGCCTCTTCCAGGTCTCCCACGCGGGTGCAGGTTCCCAAAGCTTTTTGGGCCATCCTCGACTGCTTTCCCAGGCCACAGGCAGGGAGCTGGAAGGGAAGCGGGGCTGCCGGGATTAGAACCGGCGCCCATATGGGATCCCGGGCGTGCTAGGCGAGGACTTAACCACTTGCGCCACCGCGCCGGGCCCAAACCAGCTGCCTTTTAAACCAGTGTGCCTGGTTTAAAGATTTCCTAAAATAACTAGTGAGTAGCTGTCAGAAATATTGCAATTGCTATCAAGACAAAATGAAACCACAAGTAGGCTGGCTGCCACACAAGCACGGCAGGCCCTGGCCCACTGCTCCTGGAAAGACAAGGACCCTACTTCTCATCAAGAAGAAAGTCCCGCCCTTGGTGGCCAGAAGTGGTTATTACATAGCACGAAATTGCTCTTTGCCCCTCTTCTTTCTGATAAGCAAAAACAAGTGGAGAGGAGACACATAGTGAGCAGAAGACAATATGGAGGATAAAGAAGCTTCAGCCATGTGTTATCCAGCAGTTGTGGCCCAGTGCTTAGAACCCACTTGTCCCAAAACAGACACTAGTTCTACAAATACACATTTCCTCCAAAAGGTGTGTACTCAAGTACAGTGTTTCCAGCCCACCAGTGGTAACAACAATTACCAGAATTCCTATGGTTTCTCTTTAACAGCCTGAACCAGAGGCAGGCCTCCAACAATTACCAAGCAAACAAGAAAAGCATAAACACTTGCACTTCAAACGCTTTCATGAGACTCCAAGTACAAAGAGTACTAAAAGAAGGGAAAAAAACAAAAACTTTAAACTGACCAAATGGCTTCTAGCAAGAGGTTTTTCCAAAACACAAAAACACTACCAACTGAGGTATTTTCACCCACGGACATCTTGGGGTTACACATGTCAATGTGACACGGGCAATGAATTTATTAATTTTTAGTACAGGTTCTTGTCTTGTGCAGAGATAGAAAGACTAACCATAAACTGCTATTATTGTGCAAAGAGGAACAGTTTATTTGGCAGTAGGTGAATAAACATTCACATTTGAGTGTGGGCCACAAAACACAGACAAATATACAATCTGAGTGGGCCAAACAGCTTTCCATAAAATAGGGGTAAAAAAAAAAAACCCTAAGAGCAGTAATTTTAACTTGATAGGTATGTCTGAGAGAAAAGGACAGAAGAGATTGGAAAATTCCCATTTGAGCAGAGAAAGATAGGAAGAGTACCTCTAAATGATAACCAATCACAAAGAAAGAGAGCTCTCTCCCACCTTCCACCACTTTTTTTTAAGATTTATTTTATTTTTATTTGGAAAGTCAGATACACAATGAGAAGAGACTGAGCGGAAAATCCTCCGTCTGTTGATTCACTCCCCAAGCAGCTGCAATGACTGCAGCAGGATCCCAAGTCCTTGGGTCATCCTCAACTGCTTTCCCAGGCCACAAGCAAGGAGCTGGATGGGAAGTGAAGCCACCAGGATTAGAACTGGCACCCACACAGGATCCCCGCATGCAAGGTGAGGACTTTTAGCCAGCAGGCTACTGCACCAGGCCTCTTCCACCTCTTTTTTATATCAGTAAATGCCCCTGGTTCCATGTACAACAGGTGCATCCTGGGAAGATGAGAGTTTCGATAGACAAATATTAAGGTAAATGAGATTGGGCAGTTTCATGTAACTTCCAGCTCTGCAGACTCAACTAGCTAGCTGCCTGCCTATCGCATATCACTATAACCCTGTTGGATGGATTTCAGCCCTCTCCCTAGGGACAGCTAGGGGAAACTTCCCTCATCCTGAACCAATAAGTCCAATAACATGCTGATAGGATAATGAGAAAATTTTCAGGAGATCCACATCCAGAAAACCCCAACCACAACTTCCTGAAGAGGGAGGAACAAAGAAGAAAGAGATAAGCCATACTCCTGTCCATAAAAACTCAAGTCCAAAATGAACTGGGTGCTCAGTTCTTTCCTGAGATGCCCACCTGGTCTATCACACATATTGTTCCACATTAAACTTTGCTACTTCGCTTACCACTGCTCTCTTTCTCATGTCTAAATTCTTTCTTGAGCAAAAACAAGAGAACCTCTAAGCAGCCATCTCCACTAACAACTGTTTAAAAAATATAAACCATGAGCAAATGGAGTTAACCCCAGAGATTTAAGATTTTTGGCTCCATATTCAAAAATATGCTTATGTAATTTCCCACATTAATAAATTAAATGAAAAAAATCACAATCATATTAATCAAAACAAAAAACTGGATAAAATCCAATTCTTACTCATGACTTTTTAAAACTCTCAGAAAAAAAAAATGGAGAGTTCTTCAATTCAACAAGAAACACCTACAGTAATATCGTACTTAGTGGTATAATACTGCAAGTTTTTTCTCAATGATGAGAACAAATTAAAATTTTCCTCTGTCACTTTTACTGAAAATGGTGTTTGATGTAGGAGCCAATACCATATGGCAAGAAAAGGAAAGACATAGAGATCAGAAAGAAAGGACTGATACTGTCCCCTTTTGTACATGATATCAATGTCTACATATAAATACCAGGATGTCTCATAAAATTAATACATGAACTCAGAAAGACAACAGAATATAAAATAAACATGTAAAAATCACATATATTTCATATACTAGCAATGAACAAAGAAATATTAAATTTAAAAACCTAGCATCATTCAGAATCACTAAAAATATTGAAGTACCCAGATGTAAATCTTACCTACCTGTATGCTGGAAAATATTTAACATTAATGAAACAAACAAAATATCCACATAAATGGAGAAAACTACCAACTTCATGGAAGATTCAACATAGTTAAAAATGCTAATGCCCTTCAAGCTGGCATATAAAATAATGTAAATAATGTTAAAGTAGATAGGTAGACAGACATCAGCCTATGTAAAAGGAGTTAAAGAAAATGGGAACTTTTTAAACTAAATGGGAATTACTTTTGTGCACTGAAATGAATAAGAAATGTAGAAACAAGTCTTAAAAGTAGACCAGCACCTACACAAGAAAAATCATGTCCTTATTTGACAATCTTACTGGCTGGTCTCAACCCTCTCCCAGAGACAGCTTAGGAGAATCTCACACCAAACAGGCTAGTAGGTCCATTATGAAGTCTGGAAGCAATTTCAGGAATTTCAAGCCCAGGAAAACCCTCTACCCAGTAATATCCCAGAAAGGGTAGAGTGGAAGAGAAACAGAGGGCCAGTACCATATAGATAAAAACTCCCATTTGAATACAGACTGGGATCTCAGGTCCTTATTGAAATGCCCACCTGTTCTGTCCAGTATATTCTTTTCATTAAACTTGGCTAGCTTGTTTATTGCTATTTTGTCTCACATCTGAATTCTTTCATGTAACCAGGGACCTCGGAGCAGCTTTCTCCAGTAATAGTATCTACCAAAATTTCAACAACACTATTTTGTATATAACAACACGATTGTCCTAAAATATATAAGAAAATACAAAAAAAGAACAAAATAGCCAAAACATTTGGAGAAACGAAAAGTGGCAGGAATAGCTATACTGATCTTCAAAACTTCAGATATAACTTCCATAATGAAGACTATATGAAATTAATAAAGAAGGAGCAACACATAGATCAATAGAACAGAAGAGACTACTGAAATAGACCTACACAAGTGTACCTAACTGATTTTTTATAAAGAAACGTAAGTAATTCAATGAAGAAAAGAACTGGTGACAGCCTAGTGGCTAAATCTTCACCTTATATGCGTCAGGATCTCATACAGGTGCTGGTTCATATCCTGGCTGGCTGCTGCACTTCCCATCCAGCTCCCTGCTTGTAGTCTGGGAGAGCAGTAGAGGATGGAAGAAGCTCCTGGCTCCTGGCTTCAGATCAGCTCAGCTCCTGCAATTGCACCCACTTGGGGAATGAACTAGTGGGTGGAAAATCTGTCTCTCTGTCTCTCCTTCTTTCTATAAATCTGACTTTTCAATTTAAAAAATAAAACAAATCTTAAAAAAAAAATAAAAGAACTGGCTGGAATTATGATCATTGTGATGATAATTAAAAATGTCCTGGTGATACTATCCTAGGGAGACAAGGTTATTGGATTTCATCTCCCCATAGACACATGAATTTAAACAGCCATTCATATATCAAATCACTTCACAAAAGCTACAGAAATCAGGTGAGGGACAATAATGCTTTGTTTAGTACAGTAAAAAAAAAAAGTCACATCAAAATAAAAAGTGAAAAAATAATTGTCTCCATCACCCATCCCCCAGCACCAGGTAGCACATCACGGAAAGATGTCCCCTACTTGATAAAAGGACAGGGAACTGAATCCCAGGACCAGCCTTGTTGCAATACAATCAAGCATCAGTCAAGGATCCATGGCCCCTGCCCTAGGCCTGTACCAGCAGACTGAGTAGTTGGACCCTCCAAAGCCAGGAGACCTCCTTTAAACTCCTGCTGAAAGTAAATTAAGACCCAAGCCACTGTACAGGGTTAGGAAAAAGAGTTTCAGGTTCTGCCTTGAATCAGAGCTCAGCCTGCCAATATGAAAACCAGAATTTAAGAAAGTCCATCAGCATCTACTGACAGAAGGAGCCTCCAGACTTGCCTGACATATGGTTGAGGACTGTGCTCCACTGGGATACACTTGTTCTGCATGTGTTTTTGTTGGCTTCAGCAAAATAAAAAGTTCAGACCCTGGAACTTCATAGGGCCTGGTGACCATAGGACCCAGGTATGGCCCAGTCTAACGCCAGTCTGGAGAGCCATAAAGTTCCATTCGTGACATGTTTTCAGTCTTGGGCAGGCAGCAAGGAGCCATGGAATGATGTTTTGGGACTCAGTGCCAGGCTGGCAAAACCTAATGCTGGGCAGATCCAACGATCCTTGTCCTTAAGCAAATGTCTGTGAACAGAGACTGCACAGAGCCTAATGGCTATGAGACCCAGATGTGACTCACCGAGTGCCTGCCAAGGCAGATGAAGCATAGCTTCCATCACTCCTCACTCAATCTTGGGCAGACAGTAAGGAACCACATGTCTGTTTAAAGACTCAGTATCAGGCTGGTAAGACCCAACACTGAACAGATTCTAACAGTCCCAGGACCAGATCAATGCCTGCAAACAGAGCATCTCAACCCATAGCAATGCCAAGGCAAGCTCTATGGCCCCCGCTGATTAGTCTTACACCCTAGACAACATCACCATTGACTAGTTGGAATGGCATTGGCAGTTAGTCCAACTCTGACAGACTACAGCAAAGTAGGCTTTGATCCTACCCCCAAGGCTATGCTAGACTTGGAGAACTGTGGGCTCCAGGTATGCTCCAGCATCACAAGACAAAGAGCCTGCTTTAAAAAATGAAGAAAAAACAAACATTGCTTCAAAGAGCAGATACAAATGACAAGCACATAAAGACATTCTCACATTACTAGCCTTAAAGAAATGCAAGTTAACACTACAATAAGATATCTTTACACATTTTAAAAAAAAAAATTACTAACAACCCCAAATTCTGAGAAGGCTATAGAGAAACTGAACCATACATTGCTGGTAAGAAGATAAGATGGAATAGCCACACATGAACATTTTCTTTAAAATCTAAATGTGCAACTACCATATGGCTAAACAAGTGCACAGTTAGTCATATATCCAAGAGAGATAGTTTTATGCACATAAGAATCTGTACAAGAAAGCCTATTTATCCATAGTAGCCCTAAATTTGAAATAATCCAAATTTCCTTCAATGAGTGAATAAACTATGGTCAACTCTTCAACAACAATATTGATAAATGCAGGAACCTTAAGGCATCTCCATAATTATTCTACTGTATTTAGAAACTTACTCCACGATGTTACACATTAAGTGATTATCAAATTGACAAAACATAGAAACGGAGAACAGATTAGTGACTACCAAGGATTAAGGAGACGAAGGTAGTCTGGCTATAAAAGGCAACATGAAAGATTCTTATAGCAATGGAAACGTTCTCACTTTTTAACTGTGTTAATGTTGATACTATAGTATATTGTTACACATATCATATGCACACATAAGACATTCTATCCTAGTTTTGCAAGATGTTAGTACTAGGGAGAATGAGTAAAAATCACAAGAATTTCTTGGTATCATTCCTTACTTATAGTTGTGTGTAAATACGTAGTTACCTTGAAATAAAAAGTCCAACTTTTTAAAGATATTACATCATCAGGAGAAAGTCTTGTGCTATTCAATGTGGAGTTGTCAAGTACATTGTGAGACATGCAGGACTTGAATCTCCCCCTACATAATGCTACCCTTTGCCCATTATTACAAGCACTAAAAATCATCGCTCTCATCCAAAAGTCATTTCTATCAGCAATACACCCCCCATGAAGAGCCACCACAGTGGAGGGTAATTATAACTCTATTAGGCTAGCAAGAATGGCCACCACAGAGAAGGGTAATTATAACTCTCTTATACTGCTGTATAAGTGAAAAGTTGAGGGATCTTTGTGACTGTAAAGTCACATGAAGTGATTGTGTCTCAGTAAAAGCACAAGACTGAAATCATAAGGCAAGGAAATTGAACAGCCACTGTTTATCTACTACTTTATGTCACCTCACAATCCCATCATTCCACTGTATTTCTAATCATCTACCATTTTCAAAAATGTTATCTTGACTAATGTTTAAGATATCCTCCTGGCTAAGACAAAATGATAGGACAGTGGAAAAGCTGGCAGAGAACATGTTGATTTCCCAATGGATGCTAGCTTGAAGCTAGTAGCTGAAGGGAGGTCAGCCAACCTGGACAGTCTAACTGCTAATGGTGAAATTGGTCAGAACTCTTTCCTGTTCACTTGAAGGTAAGAAATTACTGCTTAAGCTCCCTCTACTCTCCCCTGATATTCTTTCCCATTATTTCAGTTAGCATCTTTCTTACCAGCCCACATCAATCTCTCAAGCTCCAGATGCATGTAATATCCATCTCCTATTCAACATCCTCAATTATTATCTCATAGGGACACAAGGTGAACAAGCCCAAAACTGAACCGATAATACTTTCCCTCTCAGATCTGTTCCTGACCAGTTTAATGTATGATATTTTCATACACCAGCCTCCTCTCCCCAATTCCTCTTCTTCACATTTACATTAAACTTTTCATCAAGCCCGCTACACCCTCTCAAGGCCCTTCAATCCATCTTGATTTTCAATGACACTGCATTAGTCTGATCTCCAACATTCATTAGTCAAAATCTGCCTTGATTTCCTAACTAACCTCACTGTTCTAATCACAGCCCCTTCCAATCTATTCTCCCAATAACAATGTGAATGGTTTTTCTAAAATGAGACTCTGACCACATCATGCTCTGTATTTGAATTCTTCAGTACCTTTCAGTCAAAGTCCAAACTTGCTCTGACTTTCAATGCAGCCCTATTTATCTCTCTAGCCTAATCTCCTATCTCCCCTTTCTTATTTCACACTCCACAACCACCTCATCTCACAGTGCACTCCCTCAACTTTGAATGAACCATATTATCTCCAAGCAAGAACTCACTGTCTGGAACTCTCATCCCTAAATTCCAACCTCACTGGCTGCTCCCCACTCATCCTTCAGTATTCAGAAAAGGTTACACCATATCCCCACTTGATGAGACTGAATGCCTTCTGCTTTGTTCCCCCAAGACCCTGTTCTTTTCCCCATCCTGAGACCTATCATACATTTTCATGTTGTAAATCTATCTGTTTCCCCCACTAAACTGTAAGTCACTTGAGAATACTGATCTCTCTTGCTTACTTTTCTGTCCATAATGCCAGCTCAGTGGTTATAACACTCAACAGATACAGTTTTTAACAGATTATTTAAGAACAGGTGAAATATCAAGAAATACAAGCCCATATGGAAGTTCTTCTGGGATGCAACAGTCCCCTCTGCTTTCATTCTCTGGCTTATGAAACTTTACGGTGACCCCTGTGTGCCACAATCACTTTTATCCCAACCTCTGTACATGTTAACAATGTTGAACATGGTTTAACAGAATCATGGCAAAATTTTCATTACATAAGCTCTGGACAAACAAAAAATAAAATATCACAGCAAAATAAAAGGAGAATAAAATCTCATTTTGCAATGAATGACAGAACATTAACATTTTTAACCATAAATGAATGCTTACAAATCACAACAAAGAGACTGAAGCTATATCAAGATGATCTCAACATTTGCATGACAGAAGATTGCTATAATGCATTATCAATGGTTAAAATACTGACATCTAGTATTTACATATTGTAAGAAATTAAAAACAAAGACATGGTGTCATCAAAAAAATAAATACATCTTTAGAAAAAAATGAGAAACTATTATTTGTACTCTAGAACTTTCTCCAATTAGTGCACAATCACTCAAAATGTCAATGATGTATGTACTTAGCCCAGAAATTCCAACACATAAAAAATTAAGAATGCTCACTACTCTGTTGAACTCTGTAACTACAGTTCAAGCAAAAATGAATTATATCAAGTTGTTTATAAAGAGTCTGGAGACACAAAGAAACAATTTTTGAGTAAAACTTTGAGAATATTCTATACTAAACTAACAGTGAGACCTTGTTACATAGATAAAAGACCTGAAGACTATGTACCAGTTAGCTTGAAGCCACTAAGTTACCACAGCCTTTAATAAGTTGGAGGAGTAGAATGCTGGTTTTAATCAGATTTATACTTTTCTTGTGTTTTGTCATCATAAAATTCAGTAGTTTGTATATAGAGGTCTCTTGTTGAGTTTTATTGTAACTATAATGGTTAATTTTTACACGGCCTTGAACCTTGAAGTTATAGAACTCACTTTCCACTGGAGAAAATTGCACTTACCAGTCCCTGTTTATCTGCTCTCCCAAATCATGTTTTGTAATATTTAACCCGAAACAAATTCCCTGAGCTTGTCATAATTAGGTTAACCAGTACAAAAGTCATTTAGAAACTCTTGGGCTAACAAAAATCATTCAACTTTTCCCTGGAACTAATGACTAAAGGAGAAATATTTTAAAACAATGCCCCCCAAAAAACAACTTTTCTTAATCACCCCTAAAACAGAAGCTATTGAAGAAAGACCTTTACTGGGATTACAACTGGAGAAAAGAAACAGCTTGAAACCATTGGAGCTAGTGACCTTAGGAGAAGGAGGAGAAAGAGATAAAGCAGAGTGGGGAAGAGATTTAGACAGCGAGGAGAAAATCAGAGAACCTTTCTGAAGAGGTTGTGTATCTTAATGACTTCACATCCCTCCCTGGGTTCCCATCTACCTGGGTCCAAATCCTGGCTCTTCCTGCACTCAAGCACTTTATCAGAAAATAACTTCATTCCCCAGAGTTTCCATTTCCTGAATAGTAACATAAGGATTCTGAAAAGATGTATGTAAAGTGTTCAACTCAGTTCTTATCCTGTAACCATGACTGGTGACTTGGCTAGTGAATCCTTCACCTGCCCAACCCTGACACAGCCACGGAGTTCCAAAAATGAAAGCCTCTTCAATGTCTTGTATTGGCTCATTGTAATTCTCGTGTCAGGGCTCTGACATGGCAGCTTCCTGGTGACAGCTACACCTTCTTTGAACATCCTATCAGGTATGGTTAATGAAGCTAATTCTCAGAGCAGCCATTTAGTTAGCAGTTGAGACTCCTGCTTCCTATATCAGAGTGCCTGAGTTCAGTACCCAACTCTAACTCCTGACTCCAGCTTCCAGCAGTGGGAAATGCACAAATAATTGGGTCCCTGCCACACTTATGAGAGATTTGGGTTCAGTCCCTGGCTTCAGCTTCAACCCCTGGCCATTTGGGGAGGATTAATCAGCAAATGGGATCTCTCTCTCCCACCTGTATATATCAAATTACATTTTTTAAAAGAAAAGTTAGCCTCAAATCTCCCTTGCCATTATGTTGAGGTATAATAGACTACACATAAGTTCTATAATCAGATATATTTAGTGACAAGACTGTGATGTTGGCAAATTTGCCTTTTTTCTAGATTCCTTATCTTAAACTGAGTTTGTGCCACCTATCTTAGAGATCCATGATGAATTTTTTTAGAACAGCAAATGATAAGTCACTTATATTATGCTTATGAGAATTTCTGTTAAATTCTCCCTCAAATTCAGAGAAATCTGATTATCAGAGATAGAATCAAGTTTAAACATTATGCTTTTTCCATATCCTCTTGGATAGAAGTTGAATGTTTCAAAAATGCCTAAATCTCCAAACTTTTATCTTCCTGTTTACAGGAAGTCTCTTTTACATGTTATCCAATTTTTCCCTGTAATTTCCAGAATACATGTATGCATTCATGACATAGGTCTGTGACTGCAGTCAGAACCATGAACCCCATAGCACAATGGAGTGGAGCCGTGGATATAAGTCAGCTCCTCACTATGAGACCAACTTCTTTCTTCCAAAATTAGACAATCCAGTTACAGGCAGTACCCTCAGCAAGTTTATTGATAAAGCATTTTAAATTCACTTTAGAAAAAAAAATAACCCTCTTCCCAAGATACCTGGGTCTACACAAGTTCAATATTTTGTTCTCACATTGTACCCTGAAACTCATGTCCCATTTGTAAAAATCAATTTCTTTCCCAAATCCTTCTTCCCTTATATTTAGTTCTCTCTCAGTGAACCAAATTACCATTCCAAGACTAGAACTTAACACACACACACACACACACACACACACACACACACACACACAAGTACCAGTCCATCAAACATGTTTATAAATGTTTGGTTCCTGCTGTACAACCATGTAAATATCCCCAGCTATAGTAAACTACCTAGATTACCTTGCACCTAGGCAAGTGTTAAATTACTGGGAGGCATTGTGGGCCTGGTTAATGCCAAATCTGCATTAACTATACCAGTATGCCAGCACAGTTGCTTTTTTTTTCTTTAAAAAAAAAAAGTGGGGAAGTTGGGGAACTCCAGGCTAGTACACGCCCCCTGCCCCCAGGTTGGTGGAGCTGCAGGTTGCCCAGGAAGGGGGTCTGGGGACATACTGGAGAGAGGCTGAGGGTATGTTTGACAGGGAAGGAATGACTTCTGGGGGACTTCTACAGACCAAATACTACACTAGCAGGTAAATGAGGGAGCTGAGATGGAGTGGTTTAGAGAGGGTAAACCAGAAAGCATGTCTGGCTCACGCCAAAGCTAAATAGCATCATCCACTATACATGTGTACTCTCAATAGCAGAGGGTGGGGAGCATAGATGGCCGGGCTTGGTCACAGTACCTGCCCATGAGTGTTGGAGCAGGGGGTAGGCCACATCAGGCTGGGCTGCAACACCCATCAGAACAAGTAAGTCACTTCTGGTGGCAGATTCTGTAGGGGAATTGTGGGCTTGCCTTTGTGGGACTGCAGCACCCGCCAGTTTATGTAGAGACCTGAGGGCGGCAATGGGCCAGGCAGGACCACAGAATCTCACCTGACAGGAACTCACCTGATACTCACAGGAGTTGGGGCTTGGAGAAGGCTGAGCGAGGCCAGGTAAATGTAAGAACTGGGACTAGGGGTAGACCATGTCAAACAGGACTGCTGCCCCCACCAGCATGCGTGAGATCTGGGGCTGGGATCAGGCCTAGTAGGGGAACTTGGGAAATTCCCCTACTAGCTCACAGTTCCCACTGGGGAGCACAAGAACCAGGGCTGGTAATGGGCCAAGCCAGGCAAGTCTGCAGCACTCATTAGCATTTCCATTTGCTGCCTGTGGGGACAAGCCAAGCTAGGCCAGGCTAGGCCAAGCCACAGCATTCACTGGCACACAGGACAGAAAAGGGTGTGGATCACACCCAGCTGTGCTAGGTTGCAACACCTGGCAGTGAAAGCTGAGACTGCGGGTGAGCCATGCTAGGCTGGATCAAAACACCCACCAGCATGCTCAAAGGGAGCTCTGGAGACACCTCTACTGAGCTGCAACTCCCACTGATGAATGCAAGAACCAGGGCTGTGAGCAAACTAGACTAGGCAAGGATGCAGCACCCATTGGCATGCATGTAGGTTGGGTATATGAGCTGCCCAGACTAGGCTAGGCTCCAATACCTGTTGGCAATGAAAACCAGAATGGGTGTGGGACATGCCAGGCTAGGCTCAAGCACCTACTGGTCATATGAGAGCCAGGTCTGAGAGTGGGTGAGGCTGACCCAGGCTGTAGCACCTATTAGAGAGAACTAGAATGGATGTGGGCCAGTCAGGCTAGACCTCAGTACCCATCAGTGAGTGCCAGGACTGGGAATCAGCCATTCTGTCTAGGTAGCAGCACACACTGGCACACATGAGATTCATTGTAGGTGGTAGGCCTGGTCAGGGAACTTGGGGAACTCCCTACTATACAGAGCTTCCCCTGGTAAGTGTGAGTGTTTGGGCTGGAAACAGGCTATACCAGGCTGGACTGTAGCACCCATTGGCACACATGTGAGCCAGGTCTAGAGGCAGGCCAGACAGGGTCAGTCCGCAGCACACATTGGCATTGGTGAAAGCCAGGGCAAGGTGTATGCCAGACCAGATTGGAATGCAACACTCACCAGTGACATGAGGGCTGGAAGTGGGCCAAGCTGGGTTATGCTGCTGCACCTACCACTGAGAGCTGGGACTAGAGGCTGGCAGGGATGAGCCAGGCTGTAACACCTGCTGGCAAAGGCTGAGGCTGGGGGCAGGTCATCTCAGAATAGGCCTCAGCACCAGCTGGCACACTAAGACCCAAATTGGGACTAGGGACAGACTGATCTGGGCTAGGTTACTGCACCCACTGGTTTGCATGAGAATCAGAATTGATGTGGGCCAGCACTAGCTAGCAAGAGTTAGGGCTGGGAACAAGTCAGATCAGGCTAGACTCACAGTACACCATGGCAGGTGCAAGATCCAGGGCTGGGAACAAGCTTGGCAGGACAACTGTGGGTATACTTATGACTGATGACCACAAGAACCAGGGCTGGGGGTGTGGCCAGCTGGACAAGGTGGTGGCACCTGTCAGCATTCATAAAGGCCGGGTCTGGGGGCAGTGCAGGCTGAACTAAGCACCCATGGATGTGCATGAGAGCCAGATGGGATGCAAGCTGAGCTGGGCTAGGCTGCAACAGAGGCTGGCACACACAAAAATTGGGGCTAGGGACAGACCTGGTAGGTGTTACTGGGGGTCACCCGACTAGGCCGTGACACCTGCTGGTATGTGTGAAGACTGGGTCTGTGGTGGGCTGGCTGGACTAGGCTGCAGAAGCTATCAGTTCACATGAGATATAAAGCTGAGGCAGAACTGACCAGGCAGCTGCATCTACCAGTATGTGTATTGGCTAATGCAGGTGGTATGTTGTACCTGATCTTGCACTGGCTGGCGCATACAAGAATTAAGTCTGAGGTCATCCCAGGCAAAATTTCTTGGGGGACTTGCCAACTATATCACTAGACTCAGACCTTGGCCACAGAGAAAAATCACAAGATATGTGGTCTGACCCTTGGAGTGCAAGTATCAGGACTGGGCCTCCTCATTTGCTGATGCTCATGCAGCACACAGCATGCCCAGATGCACATGGGAGACATGACAGCCAGCTCAGCTAGGCTAGTAAGGGACATCAACTACCTTGTCAGAGGATGGAAAGCAGAACAGGTTGGACAATTTTTCTGGCAAGCTTTGCATATCTTCCTGGGTCTGTGGATGCACTACAATGGACTTTATCAACCAATAGAACTTGTAAAGATTTTTCTCAAGCCTGGAGCAAAGAAATCAACAATGCATCAAAACTATCAAAACCACTCAAGGAACACCCTCTGAACACTCTTCCATCAAGAGCATCAAAAGACTATCCCCCATGTCTGGGCGTTAATGTGTTCTGATAACACAAGCAGGCCCTCCCCCTCAGAGCCTGTGGACACAGGAGAGGGAAAAAAAACTGAAATATATGCCCCACCCACCTTCCTGTGTACCTAAACCTCTCCACCCTAAGCAAGGATCCACATGGGCATGCATCCCTCTCAACTATGTAAACAATAAAAGAACATTAAATTTTAAAATTGTGTAAATGTTTGAACATGACCACAACTGGATCCTAGACCCTTTGCAAACAGATGACTGCAAATAGGTACACGAAGTTAGCACTGCTTCCTAATTGTATTCCCCAAGATTTCCCAGTCAGCCCTGCCAAGACACGCTCTGTTACAACTGAGAAAAAAAAAAAAAAAATGAAGGCTAAGTGGCTAGGCCAAGACACATAAGCCTAGTCCAGCTCTTACTCTCCTGCACCACACTGCCTGCTTTTATTGCACAAGTCCCTTCCCCTATGCTGATGCCTTTGATTTAGCCAGATGGTTAACACGGTTTTCTGTTTTTTTGCCAAAACAATGCTTGCTTTCCAAAAAAATCTCAAATTAAGCAGCTCATGACTTCTTCTTAAGATAAAGAGAAGTGAATCCTAACAAGGCATTGTGGAAAGCAACTTGACAGGACCACATCGCTTCTGTTTACTATCTCTGCATGCCAGATGCCTGCTTTCTTCTATCTGTCTACAAGAGATATGTGATTGGATTTGAATTCTCTAACACTGTTTCCTGGAAAGGCTCCAGAACCACTGGTGTGTGTCTATAAGCAAGGAGAATCCCTTTGCCAACCTTGTACTGACATGTTCTCAGGCACGACAAAGTCCCAAACTCAGCTTTGAGTAGTAAAATGTATCTCAGCATTTGCTGAGTTTCAGAAGCAAAGGGAGAATAAAAAATCAGACATGCAGTCCAAGACTCCAGACTGACCATGCTAACCACAAAGATCCTCTGAAAGGAAAAGTTAAAGTGCCATTGTCCAGTAATGTCTGGGGAATCCGTGTTTTGATATAGTTTAGGCAAGACAATTACAAATAATATTTAATCAAAATCTTTATTTTCCACATATTGAAATGTTTTTTAGAAATATTTCAATTCCTTCAATGTTACTGAAGACAAGCTGTTCATAACACATAACTGGACATGAGCACACCTTGATCCAACCATCTTCTAAAGGAGTTAATTTAGAGGCCACAATGTGACGTAGCAGGTAAAGTCACCATTTGTGATGCTGCATCCCATATGGGCACCAGTTTGTGTCCCGGCTGCTCCATTTTTAATCCAGTTCCTCCATGCCAACAGCCTGAGAAACACAGCAGAAGGTGGTCCAAGTCTTTGGGTCCCTATCACACACGCTGGAGACTAGAGTGAAACTCTTGGCTACTGGTTTCAGCCTGGCCCAACCCTGGCTTTTGCAGCTATCTAGGGAGTAAACCAGTGAATGATACTCTCTCTTCTTTCTCTCCCTCTTCCCCATTTCACCCTTCTTTTTGCAACTCTTTAAAACAAATAAATAAATCTTTTATCTAAAAACAAAACCAGTTCATTTAAAGCTGACAATACAGCCTCACTGTTTCAGAGGACAGCTAACAGATTACACCACTGGCTGCTTAAGGAATTAATAGTGTCACTCATTGCACTACGGATCCTGCTTAGATATAACCCTCTCATTAGCTGTCTTTCTGCCATAGACCTTAGACACATTGCTATCATTTTCTCCCATTCCAGCGCAGAAAACACTTAGACATTCCACTCTTTCATATGCTATGATGGACTGGTCTCTGAGAGATCTTGCCAACTTTGAGTTAAAGGTACCATTTTCAGTAATATTTCTTCTCCTTTCTCTCTTTTACAGGCAATCTTTTGGCTTACTCATGTTGGGTATTTCTCAGCGTGGGGTGGCCCACAGTCACACGTGAATGCACATTTATTCCTTCACTATCAAATAAACTGTCTGTTTGCACATGGGGAATAAAAGAATAGTGTCCATTTATGCTAAGTTGTTACACTCCTTTACTATTCCACAATTCTTTGACAACCAAGTTTCCAATCTTTCATTCCTAAAAGTTTTGATCTCTACATTAAATGAGAGAGCCTAAAGACTCATTTTCAAAGGCTGCCATAACAAAACACCAAATAGCAGGTGACTTAAACAACAGAAATTTCTTTCTTAGTAATTCTAGATGCTGAAAATCCAAGATCCGAGTTTCAGTAGGATTCACCTCCCTGTAGTCTCTCTCCGTGGCTCGCAGATGTTCCCTCTCGTGCTGCCTCAGCATATAATCTTTGCTCTTGTGTCCCCTATGTTTTTCCCTCAGTCCCAATGAATTAACACCCACCCTATGGGCCTCATTTTAATCTAAGCACGTTCTAAAAACCTTATCCCCAAATGCAGTCTCATCCTGAGATACTAGAAGCTGAGGCCTCAACATATGAACCTTTTTGAGGACAGATGGGTAATCCAGCCTTACTATTACAGAAAGTGTCCAAATTATATCAAACAATATAGAAATCTCTTCCTAGCTTAGGAGCTCTGTGGTAGTTCAGGGATATGCAGAAAGTCACAGCCAGATCCAACATGTGGTTTAATTTTAGGGACTGCATGCTTCTTGCTCCCTAAAAATATTTCAGATGCTTTCAAATTCTCCTATTCAAGATTCATATTTTTTTTCTTAAACAGAGGCTTTATTCTGTTATAACACAGACAGCCTTATATTGAGCCTCATCTGTCATTTAGAGTTCAGCGCAGCCATTGCTTCCTTCCTAAGGACAGTTTTTGATGCAAGGCAGATGACTGAGCACCAATAAAGCTGTGGAAGAACTGAGGGAGAACCACGGATGGAGTCAATGGAGACAAACGGGATCCCAAATACGAGGCCAGAGGCCTGAGAAGCAGCCTGGTTCGCTTCCCCATCTGGCCTGGACAGGCACAGAGTTTGCCGGGTCACACTCCTGTCTAGAGTGTTCAAGTCCTACTAGAAAGCAGCTGCTCAGTCAGGGACAACCTTCCCTCACTGGTTCCATTATGCCTATCGTGGGGACAGGTGACAGGTGCTGAAAATGCATCATGAGCCGTGATGTTCTCCAGCAGCGGGCATGGACCATAAAACCTTCCCACACATTTTCTGCCCCTTTTGTTTTCCAGGCACCAATGGAAGCCAAGGACTTGGAAGCCATAAGAAATGGTATAATTACAAAATTTTTAAATCAACACATGGCAGACCTCCCAGTGAATATTGGCACCTAAATGTAACTGTTTAAGTGATAATTCCTGTGGGCTTAAAATCTCAGAGACTTCAGGCTCTGTCCCTTCCAGCAACCAAGTAGTAAGCTAATAATCACAAGTCAATGCCGTCTAGGTATGTCTGGGTTTTGCAGGAAATTAATAACCACATCAGAGGTGATGGTTTGTGCTAAGGTTATGGAAGAATGAAATACTGATAAGAAGAGTATTATTTGATGTTTAACATAAAACAAGTTCTGCTTAGATGTTACTATTCAATTCAGGTCAATCTATAATATTAATAATTACAAGCAGATCACTGATGCTGCAACTCTCATTTCCCTGTGAAACACCAGGCATAATGAAAAATACACAATGAAATAATAAAGTACTGATATGTGAAAACAGCACTTGCCTTGGAGCCAAGTGTCTTCAATTCTGGTTCCACTCCAATACTAACTAGTTACGACAACAAGCTCCACACCTCTCCGGTTACTGAGTGCCTTCTGTGAGTTACAAACCTCAGGAGAGCACGGCCACCACATACTTTGTATGTAAGATGCTTATTACATATTTATTCCATTAACGAATGTCTTAGAGAGGGTTCTACCTAATTAAGTCATTCAAACTAAGAAGAAGGTGAACACTGATTTAAACTCCCACTGCTAAGGAGAAAGAAGTGTCTGTGTATTTAGATATAGAGAAAGTGGATTCATTTTTGAACAGTAAAAACAAGTCAGAAATACGGATAAATCTGGGGGTGACATATAGCAAAAGTACAGCCATCTGTCTAAGTCATGAATTTAAAACATTAAATACATGGGGAGGGAGAGAAACCACAAGTGTGGTAATATGGAAGCAAAGCCCAAATCTATAACGGAATTGAAAGTAATCTGTAAAAGACTTCAATTTAGTGACACATAAGTGTCCACACCAGTGCCTGGAACATGGTAGACACTTAAGTGTTTCTTGAATAAAAACATAAGTAGTTGAATGCCTATGAGGGACAAAGCACGCTGGGAGGTACAGTGAGAGATGCTGGGATGAACAGAAAGTCCTCCCTGCTTTCTAGAGGCTCACAAGGTATTCAGGGAACCACTTTGATGCAAAGCTCAACGAAATGCATGCTAAATAAAAGTAAAGGAACATGTGATGGAAGGTAGGAAGAGTTAATTGTGAGGAGAAGTGAAAGAAGACATAAGGGATCACAGAGGAGGTAGAATTTAGGTTACGCTTTACAAAAGACTGCCCAGCTTGAAGAAATGGCAGCAACAAGGTTAAAAAAAAAATGGGGTTGCTGGCTGATTTAGGAAGCCCAAGTACACACACAGTACTTTGGGAAACGGTCTTGGAAAGGAGGGGCAGGATCATGTAGAAGGATCTTACAGCCACTTTTGAATCAGGCCTTTGTGAAAGAAGTGGGTTCCTTGACTGTGGCATGTCAGGTGAAGCCACCATCTGCAATTCTATATCCCCAATTGGGTATTAGTTCAAATCACAACTGCTCTACTTCTTACCCATTCCCTACAATGGCTTGGAAAAACAGTGCAGGATAGCCCAAATGTCTGCCACCCATGTGGAAGACCCAGATGAAGCCCTGACTCTTGGATCCTGGCTTCATCCTGGCCCAGAAATGCCCATGGCAGCCACTGGTGGAATGAACCAGCAAAGGGAAAATCTCTCCCTTTGTGTATATAACTCTGACCTTCCAAATTAATAAATAAATCTTAAAAAAAAAAGTAGATTCCTTTTTCTTTCTCCCTCCAGGCTTCTGAAGCATTTGCTTCTCTGAAACTATCAAAAACTATGATTTTATTAAATGATTTTAATCTGTGTAAGATGATTGTCATACTGAAACTACTTTAAGGCTTCACAAGTCAAAAGAATGTGAAGAAAATATGGGATAGATTAACACACAGGTATAGTTCAGTTCTTCCTTCTTGAAGTATTTAAACTCTGGATAACAAAATCTCATTTTGTTTCAGTTCTTATCTTTGGAAGAGGCCCCTTAATGTCTGTATTAGCAACCCAGGAGCATCCCTGACAGTTCTGCTTACAAAAAGAAGTTTAACAGAGTCTAGACAGTATTCATTTGACGGAGTGTAGAGTAAGGATATGTTAACCTCCAAACATCGACACAGCCCTGCTGGCAACGCACAGTCTTCGGATCATGTCGAGAGAACAGAAACAGAGACAGAGCTTCCTGAGAGTTAAGCAGATCAAGGCTACCAGAGGGAGACTCTCAGGACAGAAGCTCTAACCACCACTCCAAATGCTGGTTCATTACCCAAGTGGTCACAATGGCCAGAGCTGAGCCAATCCACAGCCAGGAGCCAGGAACTTCTTCCAGGTCTCCCATGTGGGTGCAGAGTCCTAAGGCTTTAGGCTGTCCTTGACTGCTTTCCCAAGCCACAAGCAGGAAGCTGGATGGGAAGTGGAACAGCCACGACCTGAACCAGCATCCATATGGGCACCAGCGCATACAAGGTGAGAATTTCGCCACAAGGTGAGAATCATGCCAGGCCCCATTCAACATCCTTTATATAGGATACAACTAAACTCAACTTGCACCATGAGTTGGCTGCAAAATAGAAACTCCTTAGGGAACAACACAGAAGAACCCTGCATCCCTGACACAGCAGAGTATCAAACCAGCCTTATACTAACTACTGCAAAACATTTACCAGAAAGAAACAACTATTTCTGGGTCTCTATTATTTAGGATTTTTTTAATCCTCAGAGTGAGTCAAGCTAATACAAAGCCAAATACAAAATGGGCTGTTCAATACGTATAAATCTGAAATACATGGCACTGGCTTAATAGAGTAATTAGATTTTCACAGGGCTGATAAAGTAGTAACCATCTTTATAGCTCAGCGAAACATTTAATAAAACATTGTGGTACACGTTTCCTGATATCCCATTTTAGAGGGCCAGTTTGAATCCTGGCTGTTCTGTTTCTGATCCAGATTCCTGCTATTATAGCTGAAGAAAGCAAAGAAAGATGGCCAAATTGAGAGACCAGTATGGAGCTCCTGGTTCCTGACTCCTGGCTCCTGGCATAGGACTGGCCCAGCCCTGTATCATCCATATGAGGAGTGAAATCAGAGAATGGTTGATTTCTCTATTTATCTGTGTGTGTATCATAAATAAATAAATCTTTTTAAGAGCTGTCACTTATAAAAGATTAGAAAAGAAGAAACAGGAAGGAGATAGGCAGGCAGACATCCTGGTTTAACTGAGGTTCAGAAAAATTCTTTCATCTAGTCTTTGGCAAGCAATAATTAATTTATTACCAGTTGCTTAGTCAGATATTTACTTTGTGAAAGTATTGTTCCAGGCACCTGGGATGTATAAGTAAACAAAATTGTAATGGTGTTTGCTCTCGTGGTCACTATCTTTTGGGATGATGGCAGCTCCCAAAGACCGTGTGGAGGAAAACATTTTGAGACCTTCCCTGAAGGTTCTCATTTCTACAGCCAGCCAACCCAATGTTAATCTCCACACTTCCTTGTGCCCTTGAATAATAAGGCATAATTTCTTATTGGCACTATTCTCAGGTCTTGAGTTTCAACGATTTTTTCATTTGTAGAAAAGGCAAGATACTTGAAAAGGGAATGCTTTTGCTTTGTTTTTTGTTGTTTTGGTTAATTTTAAAAGCTTGGCTTAGAATATCAAGAATATAAAGCCTGAAAGAAAGGAGCAGAGTTTATACATAAACACAGTTTGGAAATAGAATACATGAACTGTCAGTTTTCTCATCATGCAGAGAGAAGATCAAAGACCTTTCTGAATTGAAGAGCTTCAAAATGGAGAGATAAAAGTAAGAGAGAAAATTACTCATAATGGTTCCTGAAATAAAGGCGCCTCTTTGAAAAGAAACTTTGGCCCGGTTTCCTGGTATCCCAGAGAGATATAGGAATTTAAGATTAGAGAATGTCTCACAAATTCACATAATGTTGCTTACAAGAGGCAGTGTTCCCACCACAGCAGAACTGGGGCTTACTACTGCAGGCATAAAGAGCCAAATAGAGCTGCCTCTGTCCCCTTTACCCCAATCTCCTTCAGTTTTGACTACTATGCAACACACCACAAGATTGTCCTAACGCCAATGAAGGTACACAGCTGGGAAAACACCAAGGGACCACGAGAGACAACCACCCTTAAATTTAAAAGATCCTGGCGTAGACCTTCTGAGCAGAATGCAGAGCAGGGTGAGGGTCTTTTTAGACAGCTGGTAGCAGGGACAGAGTCCTCAAGTTGTCTGAGGAAATGACAGAGGATGAAAATTAGCAATGGATGAGACAGTCCCTCCTCCTCCTTCCATAATCTCTCACTCCACTACATTATTATTGACCAATAAGATTAAACTACTGTCTAATAGTAGTTAGCTTCTCCTAATTATTATTTAAAACAAGGCTCTTTACATTTATTTTTCTTGCTGTATATGTGACATTAAATTTCTATTCATGGGACTGGTATTGTGGCATAGCACTTAAAGCTGCTACATGTGACACCAGTTCAAGTCCTGGCTGCTCCACTTTCAATCCAATTGCCTGATAATGGCCTAGAAAAACAGAGGAAGATGGTTCGGGTATTTGGGTCCCTGTCACCCATGTGGAAGATCTAGATGGCGCTCCTAGCTCCTGCTTTCAATATATTTCTCTGTCGCGCTCTCCTCCCTCCTTCCCACCTCTTTCAAGAACATACATAAATCTTTTTTTTTATCGTACTCAGTGATAAATATTAACAACATGCAGCAGAGTAATCTGAGACCGGGTGATGGGAAAGGAAACACATGGATGATTTTCATGTCATGAATAGGTTTCCCCATGAAAATAATATTTGAATTGACATCTGAAATTTTAGAAAAGGCCAGCTATGGGAAGGTGTGTATACAAATTTTTTCAGCAGAATAAAAAACAAATGCAAAGTTTTCTAAAGTGGAGATGAACTTGCTGTGTTTGGTTGACTGAAGGAAAATCAGTGTGGCTGGAGCAGAGTAAGCAAGAAGCGTAAAATGAGTCGGAGAAATGGACATGACTATCGTGCAGGATCTTAAAGGCAATGGAAAGAAAGATGTCTGAACTGAATTTTAAACTAAATTTAGGAAGAAGTCATTGGTGAGTGTTAAGAAGATAGATGATATATGATTTATTATTTATTTTGTTTGTTAATAGAGAAGAGATTAGAGTGAAACTGAAATGAAATTGGAGAGAATAGCTATGAGGCCATTAAAGTGACCCAGGGGAACATGTTGGTCGCTTAAGTTGAAGGTAATTGTTGGAGAAATAGAACAAAGTGAACATATTGAGGACATATTTTGGAGATAAAACTGATGAACTGCAAATGACATGTGAAGAAAACAATGGGATGACTCTAGGTTAATCAAGAAAACTGGAAAAGTTGGTGCCATTTTCCAGAGAAGACATTTAGAAAAGAACAGTTAGGAAAATGAAAAGGCAGAAATTAAAGAGTTCTATTTGAGGATTTTTACATTAAGACACCTATTAGACATCAAGTCAAATAAGCAGTTTGACATTAAGTAGACAGTTTAATTTATGAGATTGCAGCTCAAAGGAAGGGAAAATGTAGAGGTTTACATTTAGGAATCATCTGAATATTGATGGTATTAATACTACAGAACTAAATGAAATCCTCCAGGAAGATAGAGTAGCTAGGACCCTAGGAGCCTAGGCAGGTGGAGGAGACAAGAGAGAGTCAGTTAAAAGACAGAAAAGGGACAAAGGTTAAGACCTCACCTGACCCATATGTGAGGGCCGGGGTTCAAGTCACATCTCTAATTGTGATCCAGCTGCTTGATAATTCACACCAGAGGCAAATAATAATGGCCCCAGGACTTGGATACCTGTCATCCATGTGGAAAATTCACATGGAGCTCCCGGTTCCCACTTCAACAAGGCCCAGCTCCAGTATTATGAGCACTTGAAGGAGTGAACTAGTGTATGAAAGAGCTCTTATCCATCTTCCTCGGTGCCTTTCAAATAAGACACTTACCTTTCTGTGCCTTATCAAAAAATGTAAGTTCAAAGACATTTTTAACTGCTAAGTGTTTAAATGAAGTATCCAGAAGTATAAAGTTCGGCAGCCAAAGATGAGGAGCTGGTCTCACGGAAACCAAATAAACAAATTGTCTTTCTCTGAAATTAGCACAGACAGTCCATGAAGATTTCTGAGTTGCTTAGAGCCATAAGCCAATCATTTCTATCTCATTATTTCTCTTAGGTAGAAAAGTGACATGTCACAGACTTAATTTGAGGCATTTAAAAATATATTAAAGCTCTATTTTTTCCTATCATTGAAGTGGCTTATGTCTGTTTGCCTGACCCAAGACAGTCTTCTGCATACTCAAAGAATAGTACTTTTCATGACAGATAATTCAAATCAGCTATGCCCTTCAGAGAATTACTTTCTCTTTACATTTACATTACATATATCAGAATATTAAGCTACAGATTACCCCCAGCCCACATCTGATTAAAATGTGATCAGTAGCTATTATATTTATTGCTTTGAGGAATTATTTTAAGTAAAATATTATTAAAGACCATCACTCATCTATCTAAAGTTTGATCTGCTGTGAATGTTTCCTAAATCAATACTCTATGAGCATTGATTTGTCTATTGGCAAAGTTTTCAAGAATAGGAACAACTGGAGACCAAATGATATGTATAAGAAACTCTTCAGTCACTCAAATGATTTCATTTCTCATATTAGCTGTAGCTGTAAGAAGTTTTTTTAGGTGATGTTGGATCTTCAAATTATCCAAGATGAGATATACTTAATTCCTTACTAACTTTAATGAACCTCAATCAAGAGTAATTTAAAATTCTCAAATTATAGCTTAAGACATCAGAGTTAAGCACAATATAAATTTTTTCCTTACCTCTTCCAGTTGATGTTGTCATAGTTGACGTATAACTATATTTATCAGTTGCTTGAGTAAAAGATGAGTTTTTTACTGAAATTCTGTATCCACCACGCAAACCTTAAGATAGTTATCAAAGCACATGAATTCTACATAAAAGTACATAAATTAATTGATAACAATATTTCCATCCTTAGAGAAACTGTTAATTTTCAATTCTCTAAACTATATGTACAATATTTCACCTTACAATTTTACACGCATTTTCATGAAGTTTTCACATCTTCTAAGGACCATCAGTGCCTCCACTGCCTCTGAATTCTCAAGTTAAGGACTCTGCATTTGCAATATTTTCTTCTACATTTGCCTTCTCATTACCTGCCATGTTGAACCAGAAATTTTACTTCGCAAAAGTAGTCTCAGAGATGCTAGAGACTGTTTTTTCTTTCTTTCTCTCTTTCTTCCTCTCTTTCTTTCTCTTTAATTTTCTAGGGAAATTAATAAGTCTCAATGAAAATTAGAGTAAATTTCACACGTGTATGGGATTGGAGATTTGGGGAGCTGTCCTGAGTTCTGAAGACCCCATGGAGTGTCACCAGGAGCTGTCCATGGTCCCCAACTCTTATATCAATTCTTAAATCAAAGATCACCTATATTAGAGTGAGCTGAATGTACAAAATGCAAACGCAGATTGCTAGCCCATCCCAGAATTATTCCCTAAGAAACTTTATAGGTAGATTCTACAATCTTCACTTTAAGCAGTTTCTCAGGAAATTCTCTCATATGTCTGGCACTAAGATAATGTCTCCCAAATGTTAGTACCACTTTGTTAAGGACTGGAAACCATTTAATCCCATCTGAATTCACCAATAACTGTACATTCTTATATTTAATATTATCAGTATTAACAATGATCATGAGTTATTATATTCCTTGAAAGACATTAACCAAACTTCTTCCAGACGGTTTCTGTCACAATTTGGCATCAAACAAATATCAAATAAATAAATTTAACCCTATCAAGAGATCTCAGGAAAGAAAATTTTTTTAAAAATTAACTTCCTTGATACTTCAGCAAGTCTTCCTGTCCATCCATATTTAGTAATGAAAATAATAATTACAAGCAGCATTTTCAGCTGGTTTCCTATTCTGTGGCATCCATGAAAAGTACTGCAATGTATCTATATAATATATTATATCAATTATTAATTTTATATATTAATATAATGTATAGCTATATATTTTATATTTTTATATAAAATAATGTAAGGAAATTTGCAATGATATGAATATGTATTCATGTATATATATTGATATGTGTTGATATATGTCACATATATATATAAATTTGCAATGATCAAATTTTCTAATATTATTGTATCATATCATCCTGTACTAATGGAAATGTGACTCTAAATGAGCTGGGGAACTTGCATCTTATAATATTATTTCAGGTGTTAATACCAACATAAAGGCCTTTTCATATGAGATACTAACACTAAACCTGATTTTTTTTTTTAATGTATCGGGAGAGAATGGAAGTGCCTTTTATCAACCACCTGTTGTATTTCTGGCATTTTAACACATTTTCTTCATTAACACATCACAATTATTTACCAGGTTTTATCCTCCCACTATTAGCAAGTTTATTAAAGTATATTACATCATAAGCTTCCATACTCAACATGTATAATTTAGCAACCTTTGGTATATGTATATACCTATGAAGCCATGACCATAATCTGGGCGATGAATGCTCACATCAATGAATGTTCACATCACTTGAAACATCCCTAGCATCGGCTCATTATCCTTTCTCCCACCCTTCTAGTTACTAGTCCCCAGACAACCATTAATCTAATTCTTACTCAATAGGTTAGCTTGTATTTTCTAGAATTTTATGTCAACAGAATCATAACTCATACTCTGTATATACTTTGTGTCTGATATCTTACAGTCAACAAGATTATTTTGAGATTCACTCATGTTATTACATTATCAATAGTATGCTTTTTACTACTGAGAAATGTTCCAATTATCCAGTTTATAAACCAAAAAATGCAAAAACCAGCAATTAATCTAAGAGCACATGGTAAAGGACTAGATTCAAACGTAAGTCATCCAGTACAAAAAAAACAGATATTCACACTAAAAATTTTGCCTCTTTTCCTTTTTAATTGAGAAATAATTCTACATTTAACTTCATAACAGGAGAAATATGGCAAATAGAGTGACCACTGACCATACCAAAAATCACTGCTGAATTGGCTTAAGAGTGCCATTTGTTATACAACCTTCATTATTGCTGCACTCAGCAATACTACCCTCAAACTTTCAGCTTTCAATTACTAGACCAGTACCAAGAAAAACTCCAACTCCTGCCAAGAGGCTGCTAAAACTAAATAACTGTGCAGGGCTTTTGATAGAAACCCCCTATTGCAAGCCAAAGGGGATGAAAGGTAATCACATTTAAGGTAGAAAAGGGAGGTACCCAAAGAACTTCAAAAGGTCATTAAAGTTGGCCATGATAAGTGTGACTTATCATGAAGGGCAAAATTTTAATCAAGAACAAAAGAGAAAATAGCAGGGAAGAGCATTATGACACAATAGGTTAATCTACCACTTGCAATGCTCACATTTCATATTGGAGTGGCTGGTTCAAGTCCCAGCTGTCCATGTTGGCCCCAGGTCCCTGATAACGCATCCTGGGCAGCAGCAGATGATGGCTCAAGTGTTTGCACTTCTACCACCTACTTGGCAGATCCAGATGGAATTCTTGGCTCCTCCTTCAGTCTGTGCCAGCCTGGTGTGTTGCAGGCATTTGGGGAATGAATCAATGGAGGAAGAGCTTTGTGGGTCTTTTCCTCTCCTTCTGTCATTCTGTCCTTCAAGTAAATTAAAAAAAAAAAAGGAGTAGACAACAACTAGAAAATGCAAAAGAAGAGGAAGGTGTGTTACCTTGCCTAAATTCTCAACTGTTCACTCGCTCATCTCAGGCCCCCACAGCTCTTGGAATATAGAAAACAATTAACAGATGGCATTTTCCCATGATCCTCATAACACATATTTGAGGAGGAATTAATAATAACTAGTTCTTACAGACAAAGCATTATGGGCCATGCATAATACAAAAGATTTTTATATCACTTCAATTTTTGCCAACAAGGATATCAATTCTCAGAAAACGTGACATGTCCATAGTGACACAACCAGAGGGTGACTAAGGTCCAGTGAGAATTCCAGTTTCTGAGTCTTGCCATGACTAACAGAGCTCTCAATCTCCAGTCAACCAGTTGCTCCCACACACCTCATTGTCACTGTCCCATTACCGGCTTACTCCAGCGTACATATTGACCTAGAACCTTTCCTTCAGACTCCTGATACTCTTATCTTACTCCATCAGAGCAGATCATTCTGTCCACACTGCCCTCAGAAGACTGTTCAACACAGAAGCTGCTCTGACAAACCAATTATGCAACAAAAAAGTTAATGGTTGCAGTGTTTTACTCTTGTCAAGTATCAGTCAGGGCTTTAAAAAAAAACTGTTTACAATCATGTAAATTGTGAAGAAGATGGTGATGCAGAAATTTTTCAAACCCTGTGTGTGAATGTCACAGACTTATAGACTCTAATGCCAAGCTAAGCAAACAATATTCCCTCTACAGGAGGCTTACCAACTTGGGCTGAAGTGGTCTCTTGCCTGGGAGAGGAAGAAGGAAAACAGAATGAAGATGATGAAGATGATGATGATGATGACGATGATGATAGGAGTCATGCTTGCTATGCACTGGGTATTTTAGCAGTACCACCTCAATGAACTCAGAGTTCCATGAAATAGGTGTTACTGTCAGGTCATTTGCAGATGACAAAACTAGGCAGAGACTGAGTTATGCTAGCATCATGCAGAGGTGAGAACTAACACCTGTTCTAACTCCAAAATGCTCCTTTTCCTCATTTTTTTTTTTCTTATCAGAAAGGTAGAGAGACACAGAGAGAGACCTTCCATCTACTGTGTCACTCCTGAAATGCCTGGAAGAGGTAGGGTGGGGCCAGACCACGCCAGAGCCAGGTGGGTAGCAGGGACCCTACCCACTGGACCCAGCACCGGTACACTAGAGCAAGAACGACACTGGACTGCAGGTGGAGGAGCCAGGATCCCAGCGAAGTTCCGTGACACGGGATGTGGAAACCCCAACAGCACTTCAGTCACTGTGCCCCAATGCCGCCAGGAGGATTCCACCCGTTACCGTTATTATGCACCGCTCCCTGATGCGGCACTGTGTGAGCCGCAAGCCTGTTAATTCCGAGAAACCTCCCTCTGGCATACGTACTATTATTACAAGTACATTTTATTATAACATTTTACAAGTTGAGACGCAGGAACCGATCAAGTGTGGAGCTGGAACTGACCACAAGCTGTCTTACCCCACATAAGCCTCCATCCCGAGGCAGCAGAACGGTGTCCTGCTTGAAGCTAAGTCTTTGCCTTTCTGTTTGGGTTAAAAGGCCTTCCTTTCTGCGAACAAGTCACTCGCCCACTCCGCGGGAAAAAACAAGAAATGCGTGACGCGCACAGACCACAGAGGAGCGCTGCGCCTCGCGGGCTGGAGACACCAGGAAAGCCAGGCTTTCTCCTCAGGCGAATTCTGCTCCGGATCCGCCCCCATCCAGCAACAGCCAATCAGCGACGGCGTTGGCTGGTGCCGTAGCTGGTGACTGGCTTCCAAACGTGCTTATCCGAGTAATTCCACAACTGTACTACATTCTCCGGCGGGAAGGCGCCAGCCAATCCCCTCGCTCCCCTGAGGCGTTTTCCCCTTCCACCAATCATCGCCCTACGCTACTCTCCGAGGCGGGCCCTCAGCAGTCCAGCCTATCAGGAGCGGAGTGGCCGCTTGCCCTGGGCGTGGCCCGCGGGGCTGGGGTCGCTGGGCCCCTGGCCTGGTGCTGGGTTTACGGATGGGGGGATGTTCACAAAGCCCCTTGTCTGCCTGGCGCTGCGGTTGGAGTGGGCACAGTTCTGACGAGATTTGGGTGCTCTCATTCATGCCCAGGACTTGGGGCTGCCATTCTGGCCCTCCTGGAAGTTGTCCCCTCCACGGTACAGGAGCCCATCCGAAAAGTCACTGCTTGCCCTGCGGGGTCTGGGCCTCCGTGGCCGCCATTGCAGTAAATATCTGCAACATGGCGTTTATGACGTTGTTTTCTTTTTCCCCGCATTGGACTGACTGAGGGCAGATCTTAAACATCTTTGCACTGGGCGAGTTGTTTAAATGCTCTGTCAGTCTCTTTTGCGCTCCTCCATAAAGCTGTGTGTGTGAAGTTCATATTCGCAGAGCACGTAGAAGCGTATCTTGCGGGCCCGTCGCAGTAGCCTAGTGGCTAAAGTCCTCACCTTGAACGAGCCGGGATCCCATATAGGCACCGGTTCTAATCCCAGCAGCCCCGCTTTTGATCCAGCTTGTGGCCTGGGAAAGTAGTCAGCCAAGAACGGCCCCAAACCTTGGGGACCCTGCACCTGCATGGGAGACCCAGAAGAAGCTCCTGGCTCCTGGCTTCGGATTGGCTCAGTTCCAGCCCTTGCAACCACTTGGGAAGTGAACCATGGGACAGAAGATGTTCCTCTCTGTCTCTCCTCTTCTCTGTATATCTGACTTTCCAATAGAAACAAATAAATCTGTAAAAAAAAAAAAAAATTAAAAATAAATCTTAAGAAAAGAAGAACATCTTGTGCACGGAACATGTTAGCCCCTTAGCCCCTGGCGTTACTCTTGCACCTCCGTTGGCCTGTGATTCTCGGTACAGTTTACAATCAAGTTCACATGTTCTTGGTGAGGCTTAATTCTCAGCTTCCTCATAATGCTTGCATCAATAAAGCAGCAAATACATAATAAACACTAAATGTGTGTCCAGTTACTTCAGCCCGTTGGGAAGCCAGCACAGCACACTGGAGCAGGTCTCAGTTCAAGTTGTAACCGCAGCTTGCTACCACAAAGCTGATGGCAAGTTACCTAACAGTCCCTTAGGAAGCAACTGTGAAATGGAGCTAGTTTATCTTGTCCAGAGGGTTGGGATTCAGGTAATGTGTGAAAAAGTGCTTAAAACAAACTTTTCCCTAAAGAAAGTTCTCACTGTTTTTCCTTCCTTATCCCAGTTTCCCTTTGGGGACAAGGCAAGAATACAGTGGCACTAACTTGTCCCCTAGTTTAACTTTTGTGAAGCACATTCATATATTATTGTCTCCTTTTTATTTTCTTTTAAAGATTTCCTGATTTATTTGAAAGGCAAGGTGACACAGAGAAGGGCAGATAGAATGATCTTCCATTCCACTCACGGCTTAAATGCCCGCAACCGGAACTAGGCCGGGCTGAATGGAAACCAGCCCCTGGACAAAATGAATTAGTACAGCTGAATTGCAAGCCCAGGCTCTTCCCCAAATCCCAGAGACAACTACTGGTGATGAACAATTTAAGCCCATTGAGTTAAGTTCTAGCAGTCAACGAATCCTACTATTTCAGGTCTCCAAAATCCACCTCTACCTCATCTACATGGGCCTGCTAAGAAAGCCACACCACCTTTGGAGCACAGAAGGCCTTGCTGTGTGCCTGACTGAACCCCGGGGGAATTCTACTGGCATTCCAATGAAAACCCTCCAAGTGCAACTCCGATGTCAACTTCAGTTACACCTGTTTCAGCTCCCTTCAGCCCGACCTCATGGTTCCAAACCCTTTTCACCACTCTTTAACCCTAGGAGACTGCAAATGAGAAAGCTCTGGTACATACACAAACAAAAAGAAAACTGCAGAAATCTCAATAGTCATCTGCAACCCCTTGCCCTGGTATACCCGTCCTTATCTGACTTGTGCCCCAAGACAGAAGGCTGCACGGTCCTCAGTTCTCCCACTTGGGTGGATGCTGCTCCTGCGGCACAACCCTGATGTGTGAGGCTGCAGGGAAGCAGCAGAGAAACAGGACTCAGAGCATCATCTGGATGCTCGTGCTGCCACCAGATCTCAGCTCAATCCTCAGAAAGTGCATGTTCTCTCTCTCTCTCTTTCTCTGTCTCCTCATGCCCCCAAACAACAAGAGACAATCTCAGGAGGTGGCACAGGTTTATACCCACTGGTTGATCACCCACTGCCAGCAACAACCTCCTTCATAGTAACAAAATCCTGGCTTGAGTTTTAGCAGGATCATTTGCAATAAGACTATGTTTCCCAGATCCTTTGGTGCTGATTTTCTGACCAATGAGAAGAAATACAAAGCAATCTGTGCTGTTGCCTGGGAGACACAAACATGACAGCTCCAGCTCCAAGTCCTCTGCCTTTCCCCCAGCTGGCTTCAGTCCTAATTTCTGGAAGTGAGGTGATCTTCCCTGAGGATGGCAGACTCAAGCTAGCATGGTGGGGCAGGAACATAAAAAGAGCTCTAATCTTGATGATCACAGACCTTGGACCGGTTACCTCCAGATGCCTTTGATGTGAGAAAATAAAACCCTTATGTGCATGAGCCACTGTTATTTTAGTTTTCCAGTTAAACTGGCCTAATTCCTAACTGACCAGTCTTTCTTCCTCAAGGTTAAAGGTGGCAGGGGGAGTGCTCCTTCAGTCCCACAGATCTTTTTACCATTCAGGAACCCAGAAGAGGAATTAGTCTATTAGTGGCCCAACAGCCTTCAGTTACTTAGGAAGACACATTTGTAAGTCAGATTGTTCTGATGATGTGAGCCTGTTGACCAACACAAAATTTAATCTTGGACTCTTGAAACATTTGGGGCAAAAAATATACAACACACTCTATGTAAGCCACACGTTGGCATAGTCTTGATGATCCTGTTTTCATGAAGAAAGAATATGCCTGGAGATGAAAATCTACACTTAAGAAAGCAACTGTGATGTTTTGTTGGTGATTGTGTTCAATCCCCGCTCCCAGTCAATCCTGAAGGATCAGTTTCTTATGAACTGAATCCATTAAAGCCTCTGGCAGAAATGCATATGGGCCTACACCCTGCCATTCTATGAAGTCCTCTGCCGTTTTATGTTTTGGCACACTCAGAGTCCTCCCCTTCCCCAACTCTTCTCCACACCCGCGCTTTCAATTCTGAGCTGCAAGAGGTAACCCAGGACCCAAGAGTTGGCATTTCCAGCCAACACCCAGGTGACATGGATGCTGCTGTTCAGGGACCACACTTGGAGAACCATTTATACCCATGGGGTTAGAAGGTAGACCTAGCATGGTCGCTTACGAATGATGCTATTAACTAAGCTGCGGCCCACAAAATCAAGAGAAATCTTTTCCAGGAGAATTTTCTGCAACATGGCAATGACATCCACCAGGGGGCAGCAAGCACCCTTTAAAAGAAAGTTTTGCTGGGAAAGGAGTTTGACTCTTAGGGCCCTACCCTGAGGATTCTAACACACCAGGGAAGGCAAAGGTAGTGGAGGTAAAAGAGATCACAGCACAGAAACTCTTGGTATTTGGTTAGTACTTTCTAGAAGCCAGGTTGAGCAATGTATAGCCTCATCCAAGTAGGCCTGAGGCCACGGGGCATGAACATCTGTATGTCATAAGCACATGGCCCAGAAAGGTTAAGTTTAGGTGACTCAGCCAAGGTCAGACAGCTGGCAGGAATTTCGTGTTCCTCACTTGTTGCTTTCACACATGCCTTCTACAGTCATCACAGCTGTGGTTTCCTAACTGCATTTTTAGCTTCTGATTGTCACAAACGCTAAGACACATTGTCTAACCCTCTCCACTTCACAAGCAAGAATTGTGAGGTGGGAGAAAATTAAGTAACCTGTACTCTTAATAAGTAATGAGATGAGGATTTGAACTCAAGTCTAACTATCTCAAGATGCACCAGCACTATGGTCCTTGGGGCCAGGGACTATGTCCATATTCCATACTGAACTGCCCATCCTGACTATTCTATTACCAATCCAGCTCCCTGCCAATATGCCTGGGAAAACAGCAGAAGATGGTTCAAGCACTGGTGCCCCTGCCATTCAGGTAGGAGACCAAGATGGAGTTCTGGGCTCCTGGTGTCAGGCAGGCCCAGCTTTGACTGTTAGAGGCATTTGGGGAGTGAGCCAGCAAATGAAATCAGTGAATGCCATCTCTCCCTCTCTCTGCCAATCTGCCTTTAAAATAAATAAACAACTCTTTGAAAAGGCCAGGAGGGAGGGGGAGTGACATAGAATGTGAGAAAGAGTATTGGATTTGGAAGTCTGAACTGGAAGAACTGGGTAGAAGACCGGAATCCAAAAAGTTCATGGTTGGGGAGGAGAAGAGGAATAAAATTTAAAACTAAGCTTGTTTTTCTGGGGAAAAAAAAAGTTTTTAAAAAATCAATGCTTTTTTAAATACACACTTTTCGTGAACTTTTTGAAGATATTTTATAAGCCTGAATTTCAAAAATCTTGTACCAAAATGAATTTAACTTGTAATTCACCTCCCACAAATATTTTAAGATTTAGTTATTTTTATTAGAAAGGCAGATTTACAGAGAGAAGGAGAAACAGAAAGAAAGATCTTCCATCTGCCGCTTTACTCCCCAAGTGACCGCAATAGCAGAGCTGAGCAGATCTGAAGCCAGGAGCCAGGTGCTTCCTCTGGGTCTTCCACATGTGTATAGGGTCCCAAGGCTTTAGGCCATTTTCTACTCTTCTCCCAGGCCTCACTGGGCCCACCAACAAGCATTTTGAATCTCTGTTGTAAAATCCACAAGCAGGGAACTGAGAGATGAGTCTCTTGAATTTCCCTGGGCTAGTTTTTTTTTTTGGTCTTTTCCATAGAAAGATAGCCTCCAGGTTATCAAATGAAAATTCAGGATTGTAGTACGGATAAACAAAGTTATACATCACTTTTTATCTTCTTAAATTCTAGATAATATGCATATATATTGAAAGCAAAAATCCTCCAGAGGTAGAATTTGCAGGAAGGCAGGTGTGATGAATACACAGTTAGAGGGAGGTTTTCTACAAGGAGCTGTGTGATGGCTTCTCATATTTTACCTAGTTTGTAAGCATGGCAGTAGAGTTATGGAAAAGTAAAATGTTAACTCTGAGTAGGATTAAGAGTCTCTGCTAGGAAGTGTATCTAAGATACAAAACCAGAAGGCAGGTTTTGGTTCTTTAATTAGTTAGTAAAGGAATCTTCAGAAATTATATTTCCAGTAATCCCTTTATTTGGTGTCTTTAGATAGCAGATGGAAATTTCTCCTTCTTTCTCTCTCGCTCGCTCTCTCTCCACCTTTGACATGAATAACAATAGAGAAAGAGAGAAAAATCTTCCATCCCCTGGTTCAGTCCCCTAATGCCCTCAGCAGGCGGGGTCAGGCCAGGCTAAAACCAGGGACCAGGAATTCTATCCAGGTCTCCCACAAGGCAATGACTTTTTTTTTTTTTTCCAAAATATTGATGCTCGGGTCTCAACCTTAATCACTAAATCAAATGCTACATACTGCAAGGTCTAGGAAGCAGCATTTAAAACTTTCCCCCAGCTAATTCTAACATGCAACCAAGGAGGAAAGCTACAATCTTAGCATAAAGGAGCTCCAGTTTACACCATCTGCAGCTGTAAAAGAATTCTCCATCCAACCTCAAATCTATCTGCTAATATTCCCTCCAGGTGTGGGATCCCCAAACCTGTTCCTTCAGGCTTCATGGACTCCGACCTGGAAGTAAGCCCAGCATTTAAGCCCACCCAAGACACCAAATGTCTAAATATTTATAAGTTATAAATTAAGTTAAAAACTGTTAAATACTATGTCTCTTTTCCCTTCCTCAACAAATACAACTTTTGTAACTTCAAACTGAGAAATATGTATGATTCAAACTTGGCAAAATATCAGGAAACTGATTGCATGTGTCTGGTTGTATGTCTTGAACTAATGATGGTTTGGAGGGTAATGCCATGAAAGTATAGTATCAATAGTTAGTTGTAAGTTTATTCCATAAAAATTCCTACTTCTTGTCATTTATTTTAGCAAAAACTAATTATGTTACTATAATCAAAATGTTTCAGTCATGGTCAATTTGACAATTCCAACTTTCTCGGTAGAATTCTGGAGGTGATATTTAGATTGGAAATGAGCCATAATTTACATACCAATCTCAAACACTAATGGAGTCAATATGGTAAGTCAGTGTTATCACTGGAAATTTAACAAAATGTTTTTATTTCATTGGGGAAATTTTATCACTTATTTTTATTAAGACTTATTTTTTATGGAGCCATCGCAATGGTATGTGATGCTGGCTAAGCCTTCTGCCTATGGCGCCAGCATTTCACATGAGCATCAGTTCAAGTCCCGGCTGTTCCACTAACCACCCAGCTCCCTGCTTACAGAATGAAAAAGCAGCCAAGGATGGCTCAAGTCCTTGGACCCCTGCACTCACGTGGGAAATCTAAAGGAAGCTCCTGGCTTTCAATCAGCTCAGCTCTGGTTCACTTTAGGGAATGAACAAGCAGACAGAAGATCTTTCTGTCTCTCCTTCTCTCTGTAACTCTGATGAGGGCAAAGACGTGGAGTGACAGAAAATTCAAGATCTTCCATCCCTTGACTCATTTCCCAGCCCACAAGAGCTGGGATTGGACCAGACCAAAGCTAGAACTCCATTCAGGTCTCCCACGAAGAGCAGGGAACCGAGTACTAGGACGATTTTCTGCTGTCCTCACCAGGTGAATGACCCAGTTCTCAAACCAGCAAGCACTCCAGTAAGGGACTTGGGTGCTTCAAACGGTAGCCTGACCTGATGAGGCACAAAACTTGCCCCCTACCACTTAGATTTTTAGCTTCTGTGAAAACAATATCTAGATTTACACACTGTCTCATAAACTCTTTAATATTTTTCAAGACTGGATAATAGCTTAAAAAATTTAAAGTAACAATATGTTCACTTTTTTTTTAAAAGATTTATTTTTATTATTTTTTATTGGAAAGGCAGATATACAGAGAGGAGAGACAGAGAGGAAGATCTTCCGTCCGATGATTCACTCCCCAAGTAAGCGCAACGGCCGATACTATGCCGATCCAAAGCCAGGAGCCTCTTCGGGTCTCCCACACGGGTGCAGGGTCCCAAAGCTTTGGGCCGTCCTCGACTGCTTTCCCAGGCCACAGGCAGGGAGCTGGAAGGGAAGCGGGGCTGCCGGGATTAGAACCGGCGCCCATGTGGGATCCCGGGCGTGCAAGGCGAGGACCTTAGCCACTGCACCACTGTGCCACCGCGCCGGGCCCAATATGTTCACTTTTTAATTCAGGTTTCTTTATTCTAAGATGTAGAACCCAGTTTGTACACACAGGTATACATGTATACACAAACATGTATGCATGTGCCTATGTGTAAGTGCATATCTCTCAACTTTCTTCAAAGTGATGGGAATGTTTTTGTTTCATTGATCAAATTACGAGAATTTTACTTTTCTTACATATTTATCATGCAACTTTTTTCTATTTAGGATAACAGTTTTCTCTGAATATTTTCATATATTTCTAAAATCAAAATAAGTAAATAGAACCATTCACCGTTTTGGTGTTGAGTTCTGCAAACCTTTGTTAAAATTAATTACAGCAATAGTTGCAGTACTATAAACATGAGTCACGCAGCAATACTTTGACTCTGCTCCAGTCTAATTGCATTAACACTTGCCTTTTAGCATATTAGATTTTTGTTATTTTATTACCCGGTAATTTTGTAATTCTCCATGTTCAAGGAGATTGTTTGCTTTTTCTTTACTCTTCTTTTGAATCATACAAAACCCAGAAGACTCCCCAGTGTGTTCAGTATGTTCTTAGTACCATGAAAATCATCACTTTGTTGGCTAAATAATATTTTTCTTTTAAGAGTATAGTGGGTTCCGTGGCAGTGTGTACTTGTTTTTTATCCATATTTTATTTGCTGCATATTTTCCATTTTTCCTCCTTCTTCAAACTATTGCTTATGTGAATTTTTGGTGCAGTTTCATGACTTTCTATGTCAGTACTTTCTCTACCCAAAGTGAATCTTCAAGATTAGTGATCATTTTTAAAATATGTTGTTTTTGAGCTTAGTAGAGAAAATAATTTCTATTTCTTTCTGCATTTGGAAGGGTTTCAGGTGGAGTGTGGAGTGCTCTATACGCTTCCATGTTCACCCAACAATCGCAGTCATTCAGACAAGGCTGTGGCTGTGTGCAGCCTGGAGAAGAACAAGAAGGGCTCTTTGGCAAGCTCTGCCTCCCACCAAGCGCAGGGCAGCGCAGCCTGCGGCTGCGGTTTCATCTTTCTCCTCCCAATGGACTGATTTCATGAATGTCAGGTTTTTTTCCCTCCCCGAATCTCCCAGGCAGTTACAGGTTGCATTTGTGGCTTCTGAATTGTGGCTTTGATATGAATAATTCCCTTTGACATTCTCATCATCTTGATCATTAATGGCATTTTCATGAAGTAAGTAATACATACAACTCTGTGTCGAATCTTCACGTGGGATGATCCCGAATGTTATTTCTGCATCCATGGGAGATGTCGCCAGGTCTCCTCACTGACCATCTGTATCTTTTCAACTTTCTTTTCTTGTTTCCTATTTCAATAGTAATCTTGATTTCTATCCACTCTCAATGATTAAAAAAAAATTAAAATGTGATTCTCTGACATTTATGTCTTCTAGAAATAGCCATCAACATGCAGAAAAAGAAAAACAAATCCTATGTATTTTAAACTTTGTTTGATGCTCTTTTATGTAAATTGTTTGATTATTTTTATTGGGATGGCAGGTCAGATTTACTGAAAGACTGAAAAACAGAGAAAAAAGATCTTCCATTCTCTGGTTCACTCCCCAAATGGTTGCAATGGCTGCAAGTAAGTCAATCCAGGAGCCAAGAGCTTCTCCAAAGCCAGGAGACAAGAGCTTCTTCTGGGTCTCCCACAGGGGTGCAGGGTCCCAAAGCTTTGGCCCATCCTCTACTACTTCCCCAGACCACAATGCAGGGAGCTGGATGGGAAATGGAACAGCCAGCACACAAACAAGCACACATATGGAAGCTCAGTACTTGCAAGGTGAGGATTTAGCAATTGAACCATCACACGGGGCCCTCAATGCTACATTTAGTACTTTAAAAATTAGCCACCAGGAATGGCATTTTGGCAAAGAAGGTAAAGCCATCACTCAAGATGTCAGCATCCCATATGATCACTGATTTGTGCTCCAGAGACTCCATTTCTGATGCAGTTTCCCTGCTCCTGGCCTACGAAAAGGAGCAAAAGATACCCATGTGTTTGGACCCGACACCCACTTGGGATACCCAACTGAATCTCCTAGCTCCTGGTTTCAACCAGCCCAGCAAGTCGGTGCACAAAAGGTCTCTCTCTCTCTCTCTCTCTGTCTCTTTCATTTCTCTTCCTATGTCTCTCCCTGTCTATAACTCTTTCAAAATAAATACATAAATCTCTAAGTAATCCATTAACAATTAAAGACAAACACAAATTGTAGAGAATATAAAATTTTTAAAATAGTACTGACATTTTAAGTATCTGAAAACTAATTTTATTGAACATTTTTATAAATCGAGGCATCTTTTCTTTTAAAATTGTACTAAAGAAATACAGTTCTAGCATCCAAGTTCTCTCTCTAGTTGCCAAGAATGAATGGATGGATCATACCTGCTACACCCAGACATCCATAATCCCAATGTAAGTGTGATATTAATTATTTACTATCGCCAGCGCTCCTCAGCCACTGAACATGATTGTTAGGAAATTGTGTTGATTCCTAAACAGCTCCAGCACCAGAAATTAAAAACTGGAGAGAAAAAATAGATAGTGGAGAATATTTGAGAAGATTCTGTAGTCTATATGGTAATGCATAGGTTTTCACAAGTTTTGTTCCCTGCTGAGGTGCCTCTGCCACACAACTACCCCCTGCACTGCCAGTCAGGGTCCCCTGCCCACAGACACAGCAGTGCAACCCACAAACCCCACCCAGGGGAGATCACAGCCACTTTTCTTTTTTGTTTGTTTGTTTGTTTGCCAGAGTTGCACCCATTCAAAGCCAGGTGCTCGGAGCTTCCACCGGGTCTCCCACATGGGCGCAGGGTCCCAAGGCTTTGGGCCATTCTCCACTGCTTTCCCAGGCCATAAGCAGGGAGCTGGATGGGAAACAGAACAGCCGGGATTAGAACTGGTGCCCATATGGGATCCTGACGCATGCAAGGTGAGGACTTTGGCTGCTAGGCTATTGTGCCAGGCCCTACAACCACTTTGCCCTGCAAGAATGTACCTTTGGGACAAACACAGAAGTCTTTCTAGAAATCTGGCTGATGGTGGAGAGCATGTGGAACTGTAGGTGTTATGGTACCAGTACTAAGTGCCACTCTGAGTGATACACTTGGGCCCCTGGAGAGCCCTCCTGCCCTGACCTGGAGCACTGGGGGGCCTACTCGACCTCCTTCTTGACATCTCCCTGGCCCTACCGGTCCTCAGCCTCATGGCTTGGCCTTGCAGACTTTGCCTGAAGATGCTTCACACTTCACTGTCACGCCAGACATCGTCACCACACCAAGCTTCTGCTCTGGCACCTCTGCTTGGTGGAACCAGACCAGGCCAAGGATTTAAAAGTTCTCCAAACCAATGTATTTGGTCGTTTTAATTTTTCAAAGCCTGTAACAGATGGATGGAATTCTGGAGCTGCATCGGCATGCCAGTTCCAACATTTACAAGCTATTACCTGAAATCAAGTTATTAATCCTTAACTTTCTCATCTGTAAAGTGGAACTAATAGTCCCTCACTGCATTGCTGCAGGTCATATAAGCCGTGAGATATGCAAAGGGCCTGACACTTAGCAAACACTCCATGGTTGCTCATTTTGTTGTGGAACACTTGCTTACCCGTTTAGGAGCAATCTTATTTCACATTAGTAGAAATGTCACATAATTCTCCATTGAAGCTTAGGGCATGATACACAGCAAAGCTAATTTTCCTAACCAAATGATGTATTGAGGGAGGGGTGCAAGCACATTAAAAAAGATTTAAATTAGCATAATAAAGTAAATCATCTGTAACTAGCAACTGCATTGGGCCAGCTTGTGTCAGTATTATAGCAACTATAAAAGTTGGCCTCTGGTATCTGTCAACAACTAGACTTGAGATTAGCTGGATGGCCTGAAAATGTCTGTGCAAATCACTTTTCACATTTGCATGAGTTGTTGCCTAAGTCAGCTGGCAATACATTTCCAATGTGGTCCAAGTCTGGATGTCCCTTTAGATGGGCACTCCGGTACAGGCCCAAACAGGCAGCCCCTCCCCCTGCCTGCTGCCTGGCTTTTCTCGCCACCCCTACCTTCCTAGCCACCCGTGGTGACCCTAGGGTTGGCAGGGATCACATCAGCACCTTGTCACTGCCCACAGCCCATGTGCCTTCTGGGACCCATTACACACTGGGCTCATTTTCCAGTGCCCCCAGTCAACGTGTGGCTTGGTTGCTTGTTGTTTTTTCCAGACCTACTCTGAAGACTTACAGATCTGCAAGATCCAAATACCTCGACCATATAGTCACGCTCCAACTTGCCTCCCAGAAAAGGCAGCCTTGTTCCCTCGGCAAGCCAAACCCAGCACTGGGAGCTGTCTCCACAGGACACCATGGAGGTCAGTCTCATCCATTTAGTGAAACAAAAACCAGTCAGACCAGTTGTTTGGCATCACATGGATCAAGGACAAACAAATCAGAAAACAGATGGTGACCAAAGGAGAGGGAGAGTTCCTGCTTGCATAAGCTTTGGGTCCTATTTCAGGCCCATCCTCTTTAAGAGGCATGGAGCACATTAAAAGCTGGACTTGGTTGACCAGCTTCCCACATCAAGGTTATGATGTTCTCAGCTGAAGAAGTCTTTTAAAGGCCATGTGTGGTGGATGCTTCCAATGTAGAAAGCTTCTCTCTGAGGTTATCCACCAGGAAGCTGGTCAGAGCACCAGCACTGAGCCACAGTAGATAAAGCTGCAGCTTGCAATACTGACATTCCATATAGGTAGCAGTTCAAGTCCCAGATGCTCCACTTCTGATCCAACTCCCTGCTAAAGGCCTAGAAAAAAAGCAGCAGAGGATGAATTAAGTTTCTAGGTCCCCACCACTTATATGGGAGACCTCAAAGAAGTTCCTGCCTCTTGGTCCAGCCCTGGCCATTGAGGCTATCTGGGGAGTGAAACAGCAGATTGAAGATCTCTCTATGTCTTATCCTCTCTGTAGTTCTGACTTTCAAATAAATAAATCTTTAAAAGGGAAAAAAATTTGCAACAGTAAGTTTCCCTATTTTTGTTCCAGACTTAGAACCTCAAGCGGTATCTTTTATACTGAAAGAACCCTAGATAATCGCATATCCTGGGGAGAGGGAGGCTGTCCGGAGTTATGATGTAGTGGCTTAAGCCACTGCTTGGGCCACATGCATCTCCTTTCAGAGTGCTTGAATCAAGCTTCCTCTGTGCCTCTGCTCCTGATCCAGCTCCCTGCTAGTGTGCAGGGAGGCAGAGTGATGGCTCAAGTACCTGAATCCCTGCCACCCGTGTGGGAGGCCTCTATGGAATTCCTGCCTCCTGGGAACAGCTGCTATTGCAAGCAACTGGGGGAGTAAACAAGTAGATAGTTCTCTCTTTCTCTCTTTCTCTCTTTCTCTCTTTCTCTCTCTCTGCATTTATAAAAATAAATAAAGCTTTTTATCTAAAAGACATTTTCTCTGATATTCTCAATGCAACCAGGATTTTATCTCTGACGGACTTCTCCCTAGGTTCACCCAGGTACTGAGTAGAGCTCTAGTTCACAAGCCCTCATCACTCGTCGGTGGCCTATGGCCTTTGATTTCCCTCCAGACATAGCTCCTCCCAGTGATATTGTTGATAAATGTCCATGCTCTTCTTTGAAAAAGAATTAACTGTTTGTTTCTCCTTAATATCATGTAAAAAAAAAAAGGCTTTAGAGCACAACTCATGTTTGTAATAGTTACCATGGAACAAGAGGAAACACCATCCACTTGTTTCTTCTGTAGTTTTAAATAAGTCACATAACTTTCCACCTGTTGATTTTCCTTTCTAAATTTATATATGCATATATCTTGAGTTTTGTCTTCTAAATCCACATGTTCATTTTCATTTGTTTATTTCCATTTTATTGAAAAACAGAGAGAAAGACAACTAAAACAGAAATAGATTTTTCCATCTGCCTCTTCATTTCCCAAAGGCATGCATCAGCAAAGGTTGGGCCAGGCCACAGTCAGGAGCAGCCTCCCGTGTGAGTGGCACAGAACCACGTACTTGAGTACCCAAGCTGCACATAAGTAGGAAGATGGAGTGGAAAGAAAGCTAGGACTTGGACCTGGGCCTTCTGATAGGGTATGTAGGCATCTCAGCCTATATCTTAACCACTGTGCCAAATTCCCCTTGAATCTCCACATTTGAAACTCATATCCACCTGCTCAAATGCACAGTATGCATGCTCCCTTGACTGTTTTCAAGAGTGTCTTTCACTTAAAAAAAAAAAACCTTACTAAAAATACAAAACACTACTAACACAAAGCCTGTATCTACTGATGTGGAGGAGGCAAGAGATTCCTACAGGCTGTGGAGTGGGCGTCACCTTCTCCTGTGTAATGTGATCACGGTCACTTGAGCCGAAAGCCAGCCAGTAAGGTCCTCCCTGACAGAGCCTCATTGCTCCTCAATCGTCTCCCTGTGCAGACGCAGCAGGAAACCTTGAAGAGACATGGAGATGCAACGAAGGGAAGCTGTATTGGTCCCACAAGCCCTGTGCGGTCCAGGGCAGTGCACGCAGGAGAGGAACTGCTCCACTGTTGGTTCCCCACAGCACAAACAGCAGCTCTAGTGTACACTGCACAGGCACAGCCCACATGCACAGCCCCACATGCACAGCCCACAGCCCACACGTATGCATGTGTGCATACACACACACACACACACAGATCCACCCACACACAAAGGGTGGCCTGTGACTCCTCCCTAATTCAGCCTGGATTTGGGAACTGCTGCAAGTGGGGGTTGGGGTGGGCAGAGTCAGAAAACAGAACTTAGCTTTGTCTGTAGGGTCCCTTGCCATCTCACAAAATGTCTTTTTAGCCCTGGAAGAGTTTTCTGTTGTGTGTGGGGTGGAGGAATGAGGGCTGGATCTGGAGAAGGGAGACCTGTAAGAGGAAGTGTGTGCCCGTTCCACCAAGGAGCAGCAGGACTGGAGGGATAGTAGAGAGAGGATGGGGCTCATGGGGATGCCAGAGATCCCCATGGGAAGGAGCTGCAAGTGCCACCCCAGGCTGGGATGCCTTTCACCTAAACTCAGGCAGACACCCAGTACCCTAATGGAAACTGCTGCCTCTACTGGCCAGAGCTGACCATGGGGCTGCAGGGTGGGGAGATGCAGTGAGGGCCACGTTCTATGCCATGTATACAAACTAGAAGACTTGAGCTCATCCCAACCTGGCTAACACCCTCCTCTGTGCAAACACCCCACAAATGACCAGTTCCTTGAGAGTTTTTTTGAAACTCAGATTCTTAAAACTGAAGAGTTTCTCGAGCTTTCCATGTGTAAATGTGAATGGCATTTGGACATCTTACAGAAGGTCATAAAGTGTTGCCACCTACATCAGAGACAGAAGGCCTTCCCCTCCCGCCCCTCTTCCTTTTGAAATCATATCCAAACCCTAGTGGTTTCATCGCCCGGGAGAACACATGCCACATGCAACATCTGTAAGCAGTTAATTTTCCAAATGGGAGACGGTCACCACAGATGCAGAACTTTTAAAAATAAACAGTAAAAAAATATTGCTCCAGTGAGCACAAAAGCCTAGACTGTGCGGGAGTGGATGGGAGGTGGCTGGTGCTAGATAGCTAGACTCTGTGTGTGCGGATGAAAGCTGCTTGCTGGCTAGCCCTACCATCTACACAAACTAGAGAAATGGAACTGCACAACCTCCATGCAACAAAGGACTATCTGGGAAGAACGAGGCCCCAGGACAGGAAGCAAGAGCTTATCTGGGCCTTGACTGAAGCCCAGGCCAAGAATCTCCTACCCTAGTAATACAAAGCCTTCTTGTCATTTGGCTACCTTAGCTTTTTTCCCTTTGAGGAAAACAAAAAGAGGACCTCTGGCTTTTAACGACTACCTCAAATCTCTATTTAGGATGTATTTGGGGTGAAAGGGAACACCCACTCTGGCTCCTGATAGTGGGTGCTGCTGCCCACCCACACCCATCACTCTATCCCATGGCTAAGTGGCAGACCTTGAGAAGTCAGGACATTGCCAAAGTCAAGGTGAGAGTGAAACAGATGAGGGCCTAAGATACAGAGCTCCACTTGATGTCTGCATCATGGGATGAGATAGTGTGGCCCTTATGCCTACAAATTGAGGAAAGAAAGTGCAGTCTTTGTGACCAGCGCAGGAGATCCAACAGTGCCCACATCAGTCACCAGCCTGGGAGCAAAACAAAGGCCGGGGTGTGTCCCAACACACAGGCACAGAACAGGTGCCAGCACCCTGCAGAGTTCGGGCTCAGAAGGAAACGGAGGAAATCTGAGAGATCAACCACACATGTGAAGGCATGAATGGCTCCAGGCTCACTTGTGACACTCTATACACTTAGGAACATCTTGCTGCTAATTTATCCATCAGTGTCTTTTCACTGTGGGTGATTTTCCACAATGGAGCACCCAAAGATTTAAAAAAAAAAAAAAACTGAGCCCTGCTAGCAGAAAATAGAAAGGGGCTAGATAGAAAAAAGAGGCCTAGAGGACTGTGGGTAGCCTCCTGGGGTGCCATGTATAGTCAGGGATAAAAGCCCAGGAACAGTGACCACCAGGGGACGCTGCTGCCCCATCAAAGACCCTGGAACTGGTGGGGACCAGGTTTTCACCAGCTTCAGATGCTTTCACTTCTCCCCTCCACACCCACCTCTCCCACAACCTGACCAAACTTCCTTATGGCTTTAAAATCCCCCTTTGGGGGTGTTGTTCCTCCCCTGTGAGCCTCTTCCTGAGGGTGAGACTGTAACTTCCCACCCCAGCAGCGACACACACCTCTGGATTTGCCTTACCAGGGTCTGCTGCAGAGAAGGCAACCATGCACAGGCAGAGGACTGGCCGGCAGTGGGGTCCTACCTCACAGACACCAAAGCCAGATCCCCAGTATGCTCAGGGAAGGGACGGCACTCCCTGGCTCCCCTTACCAGAAGCCAAGGAGCATCCTTCAGCTGGCCATGGCTCCGACTCATCCTGAAGAGCCTTGACCCGGCCCAGGTTCAACAAGGCGTGCTCCTCCACCCGTCCCACACCTGTCGTCTAGCATCAGTGCCTCTGGCCTGCGGGTGACACTCTGGATCCTCCGTGGCTTCTCCACTTTCACTTCTGCTCCTCAGATGACAAAAGCTCCTATTAAGGCAGCCTTCCTCGTGTTACCATCTGTGAGATTGCGGCTTAGCGCCTGTTTAGCTTCAGGTCGGGTCAGCCAGCATGAGCCCAGGCCTGGGTCTCCCAAGTCCTCATCATGTCCCAGGACACACACACACACACTCACTCACAAAGGTGTTTCTAAAAGAAACTGCTCTGGCTTTTCCAGGAGTGTGAAAGAGGCAGACTCATGGAGTCCGTCCAATTTGTGGAAACTCAGACACTGCTGTGAGAGGGTCCTGGGCAAGTTCAGGTCTGATCTCACAGGTGGCAGTGGATGGTCCAGCCCCAAGATAAGACGAGTCAGTAGTAGAGTCCAGGCCCCTGAACTGATGGTGTCCCCTTTGGGCACACTAGGCAGGCCAGAGGGAGGCCCCCAGCCTCAAGTGGAGCCTCAAGAAAGAGGGGTGGGGTCCAGAACACTCGACAAGATCAAGATCAGATGTGGGTCAGAGCTGCTACAGACTCCATACAGAACAGAATGAATGGGAAGTGCTGGAAGTCAGGGGCTGCCTCTGCCGTGGCCCATGTGCCTTTAAACTCGAGCAGAGGAGACCCGAGACCCAGGAGCCTGCCAGTGGCGCCTGAGCCTCTACATCCCACATCTAAGGAGTGTGAGGATGGAATGCCAGCTCCCAGCCTTCTAGTTGTACTACCATCATCGCCTTGGAGGGTTCAGCTAGACCCAGTTGCTACTGATTGAAAACATGAGACCTAATTCCAGCCTCCTGTTCCCCCGCCCCACAGTGGCAGGCTGAGGTTCCACACATTTCCTGTCTTGGTCAGAACTGGCTCCAGAATGGGACAGGTCTGCCCTGGCTCCATCCGTGGGGAGGCCAAGATGGATAAAAGCAGAGTTAGAGAGGGAGCCAAGGGGAATGAAGCACGAACCAGAAGCGCTGACGCCACCTCCTGTCCCACCCAAGTCCTCCCAGGCCCCAGGTGCAGGCCAGGCGCTGGTGCTGAGGCCCTAGACCTCATGATTCAAGGTTGAAAAATGGCAGATCCCCCACTGCCTGCCCCAGGGACAGCCCTGCTATGCACCACTTCCCCCCAACCCTGGAGATGGTCAGCCTTGGCACTCATTCAGAGAAAATGAAAGACAAATGCACAGGGTATTATTAGCAGGATCTTTTCACATCTTCAATCAAACAAAAACCCCCACATTTTATACTCAGAGTTCAGAGTAGCGTCAGAGAGTCAGTTCTACTTCTCATTCCTGAGTGTTCCTTCCCTGATGCCAGACTTTCCCAGAAGGTCTCAGACACAGGTGAAGACAGAAAAACTGCGGGAGGCGAGGGGGAACAGTATGCTATAAAACACAGGGTAGTAAAAATCATACACATAGGAGTCCCCAAAACATAGAAACCTGGCATCATTGGAGTACATGGATAAATGCTATCCACGGTGCTTTCATGCAGGCCTAAAGATATCATAGTGTGCCTGACTCGTTCAAAACAGAGAGTCCTGTCACAGTGTTAGGAGTGCAAAGTGAGCCACCAAGCCTCACACAGTTTACAGGATGATCAATCCTAAAGGGCATTTCCAGGATCAAGACTGAATAGTGTGTGCTCAGGAACCAGGGTGTGTGTGTGTGTGTGTGATTTTTTTTTTTTAATTTTTGATGATGTTTGTGCAATTGATCAGGATGGGAAGGATCAAGGGTTAGGGAAAAGTAGGTGTGATTATTGCTTTCAAAATTTTAATTCTTCTTCCTGATTCTGGGGGAAGGGTGGAGCTAAGGGGAGAAACCATTCCCAAACTCCCAACTGTCCCAGTACCTGGGGATGGGGAACAGCTGCCTGATATCAAACCAGGGTCCTAATATAATGCACACTCCGAGAGTTCTGCCCAGGTGGTTTTGATAGTTTTGAAATGCTGTCGATCTCACCAATCCAAGGATGACGAAACCCTTCCAATGTCCACTGCTTGACACAGTCAACCTTACAGCCTCCATTCAACCAGATTTTTACTGTCATCGTTTAGCTGAGGTAGCTGTCCAATTTGTTCTGTTCTTCCTCTACTGTCCCAAATGGGCTATCATGTCCTCCATGTGCATCATGACCTGCTGTCTACTGCTTCATCTTTTCCACTGAGGAGGACCAGTTTTTGCAGGTGGACCTAAGGACCTGGGCTAGGCAACCCGGGCCCCACCAGATCCCGACTCCCAAGGCTCATGGACCTGGCACCCACTGCACTGGTGGCCCAAGGACCTTGACCAGGTAACTAAAGCCCTGCCAGACCACTCATCTGCAGAGCTCATGGACCTGGCATCAACCGTGCATGTGGGCCCAAGGAACCCAGGCATATGTGTGTGTTCTTCCTCTACACACAGAGACACATAGCAGTCCCACCCCATCAGCAGAGAAAAGCAACTCAGTCAACTAGCAATGAGGATCCTTCAGTGATGGTGTAAGAAACAGCATTCTCAGGACACTGGAGCACTTCCTAAAAATGCCAGTTCCACAAGCAGGGTAGTGGCTTCTATGTGTCTACAAATCACCAACATCCTCCACAGGATCTTTGTTCCCATTCATACAGGGAAGGCTCTAGGATCCCCTCTGTGCCACTATTGAATGGTTGCATGAATGGACAGATGGGCAGTAAATAAACAAACCTGGTGATATAGCAGGATGTCTTTGAAAATAACAAATTACCTTTCCCTAAATACAAGCCAGTGCAGACATTCACTGGTTTACACAACCCCCTCCGCACATCTGCATCAGCGGGGCTGAACTGTCCGTATTTCTATGTCTTAGATCATTTTTGCTGCTTACATTTTAGGATGACATCCAGCTTTCAGATGAAAAGTCAAGTATCCATCATGTTGAAGTCTCTGAGTATCCAGATGGTTGGCATCAGCAGATAGAAGCATTGCGTATCCATTTGTTGAACAAATATTTATTAAGTGTCTGCTTCATGCCCAGCTCTCGGCAAGGCCCCGAAGACCCCAAATGGAAGAAGATTGATGATTCAGGCAACTTAGCAAAACCACATCTTCTTGAAGTGGAAAGAAGAAAACAGCCACACCAGGGACCTGTTCCGTGCTCAGCTTCGCCTTAGGCACCTTCAGAGGATTCCTTCTGTTTTGTGACATCCGTCCAAAGTACGCCTTACACAAATGAAGAAGCTGAAGCTTGGAGAGGCCAGGAACAGTCAAGCTGCACAGCTGGCAAGGGTCACGACGGGAACGGCTGCTCTCTCCTCCACACAGCCCAATGTGGTAGGAAGCAGAGAGCAAACGGCGCAGGCTTTGCAGTCCTCCCGCTGTGTCCCTCCCCCAAACTGACCGGCTTTCTGAGCCTCCGTTCTTCATGCCATCACCACTCTCTGAAGCCAATTTTAGGGGTAGGAGTTGTGACCAGGTGGGTTAAGCCACCATCTGGGTTCAAGCCACCACTTGAATGCATCAGTTCAAGTTCTGCTAATTTGGGGCTTTGGATCCAATGCACCTGAGACACAGAAGATGATGACTTGGGTGTGGGGACCCTTGCCACTCAGGTGGGAGACCTGGATGGAGTTTCTGTCTTCCATTTCAGCTGGATTCGCCCTAAGCTGTTGAGGACGCTTGGCAAGTAAAACAGCAGACAAAAAGTTATTCTCTCTCTCTCTCTCTCTATCTCTCTCCCCCTCCCCCCCCGCCCCCCATCCATCACTCTGCCTTTCAAATAAAATACGTTTCTAAAAAAAGAACAAGAAGCAGCCAGTTGTTGGAAATCAAAGGAAATAATGATGAGGGTCTCCTGGTGTGGGAGGCCATGAGTATTCAGTGCTCAGTAGATGTGTACTACATGGATGAGTAAAATCTTCCAACTTTCTTCCACTTTAACTCCCACTTCAACACCTCCCAAAATGGGCAGCACTGGTAGAGTTGGAACCCAGCAAGTACAGTCAGCACCTAATGTGGGAAAGACAGGAAGCAGAGGCCAAGGCCACGTAGGATATGAAGTGTCGCACCGGAGACAAAGTCTGATCTTTCTAGAAATATGTCTTAAAGTTAAGGGAAACAGAGAATATTCCAAAAGGCGTGGTCTCCAAGAACAGCAAAAGCAGGAGGTAGAGGTATGGAAAGCTCTTTAGCACCTTCCCAAGAAGCAGCTGAGCTGACCACCAGGCCAAGCAAGTGTAGCCAGGCCGCTCTCAGGAAACCAGTACCCCTCTTTTTTTCTCTAACAAGGGAGGAAACTCCTGCACAGTCCCAGGTTACTCCTAAGCCAGCCATGTCTCCTTGGGTCTTAGAGAGGCCACTCTTGCTCTGATGTCATGAAACTAAATTACCAAATATAATCATTGAAAAGAAGATTTTGTATATCTCAATTCAGGTCAAAAGAAGCAAAGCATCCTCTCCTACCACCATCACCACCAACTTCCACTGCTCTAAGCAGATGTCCATGAAGCGTTCAATGTTGGGAGTTCTAGCTCTTGTACCTGGACTTACATGTTGTCTTCCAGCTCTACCGCTTCACCTGGTAAACCTGGCCAAGTTATTGAGGCTCACGAAGCCTTTGTTTTCTTCCCTACAAACTAGCTCTTCTATTAAAGGGTCATAGGAAAGAGCAGGGGCCAGCCTCTGCGGCCCATGGGACAGACCTGACTCGGGGCCTATTTTTGTGAAGTCCTTGGAGCCAACACCAGTTTTTATCTTTTAAATGGTTAAAAATATATATTGTGTGGCACAAGAAAAAGGATGTGACATTTCAATTTCTGGATGCATAAAGTTTAATTAGAACAAAGCCACACACACACTGTTCTTCACGTTATCTAGAAGGGCTTTCCTGCTACAGCAGCAGAGTTGAATAGCTATAACAGAGACATTAAAAGCCAGAAAGCCTAGGATATTGACTACGTAACTTTCCACAGAACATGTTGGCTAACTCCTGGTAAAAAGAAAATGAAGGGATGGCTGGAAGTGTCTACAACAGAGAAACACCCCAAAACCCACATCATTTTCGCTTCTTAATGGCTAGGCCCTGCCAAACCACGGTATTTATGTCACTTTGTGTTTGCATCTGAACACACATTCCCAGCTACTTACTAAGAGTGTCTTGATTTTTCAAAGTCATGTGTAATACATGAGTCATTCCCCTGCCCCACTACCATCACAGGTCATCCAGTTTTTGTAATGCGTTGTTAATGTAGACACATTGTCCTGACCTCAAAGAAAGAAGACAGAAGACACGGTCCATTCAGCAAGCTTGTCCTCTACACTTAGCATTAGCAAAACACACAGTAGAAGGACAGGGAAAGGAAGGAAAGAATAACAAAGTCTCCAGGCGTCACTCATCACAGAACATGGGAGGGAGACATTGCTTTAGAAGGCATCTAATCCAGTGACTCCTGTTCTGCCCATGCAGACTCCAGGGCTGGACTGAGTTAAGGGACTCACCCGGGAGGCTCTGACTCTCCTGAGCCACCCCCTCCCCATCTTGGTGCCTCTCCAGCTTGTGCCATTCGCCTTGATTGTAAAGGTTCTTCGCCTTGATTTTAAATCCTTGGCACAAAGAACACATCCTGGTGACCTTGAAAAGTAACTCTGTGTGTGTGTGTGTGTGTGTGTATGTGCATTTACTCAATGATAATAATCTTGAAACCAAATCAAATCCATTTTTAAAGCAAAGAACTATACTCCGGCCCAACCTTGACATTCAATGCTGAGCAATTGTTGGTTTTTAATTTCCCCAATCAGGATCTGGTCGTGTTTAGCTAACCTCCTCCCAGGGTCCTAGGCCTCCTGCCTGTGGCGACTCCAGAACAGGTGGGAAAATCAAAAGGTCCCTGCACAGAGCAGAGGGAGGCGGCCCTCACAGCCGGCTCCTCAGACGGAGGACAGAAAAGGCATTCATGTTCCTCCTCCATGTCATGATATCAACTGAAATTACCTTTAAATGAGGAAGAAAGTCATTATTTAATCAATAGGATTGCGTCAATTGAGGAAAATTTGTCTCCAGTGTAAACAAGCGGAACGTCTTTGCGCTCTATGAAAACAGGGTTAAATTACTTGCAGATCCGGGCGACAGGGAGAGATGTAGGAAGTGAACCTGAAGCCTGACACATTCAAGGTCTGGGAACCGAAAATAATGGGAATTGTTCTGAGTTTTCCAGCGGAATAGCGCGCACAGAAGTGGGCACGCCCCTTTGCAAGGCCAAGGATTCCCATGCTTTCCTCCTTATTTCATGAGCAGAAGAAGGAAAGGAAGAGCTTCAAAGAGATAAAGCAACAGGGACCCGTGGGGTGCTAGTGGGGGAGGGCATAGGGAGCAGCAGTAAAAGGAGGATCGACCAGCCTTCGGAGGCCCAGCCTTTACCAAGTTCCTTTCTCTAGTCCATCAGTTCGACAAGTCACCTTGAGGGTGAAGTGTTATATGAGACAGAAGAATGATGGCAGCCCACGTGTGTCCAGTGCCCGCTCCTTGTCAGGTGTGCCAAGCAAGGAAATGCCCTGTGTTGTCTAGTACTCTTCCTCAGCCTTAGAGGGCAGAGGCAGGACCAGCCCTTCCTGGTTCTGGGGTCCTGGTCCCAGCTACTCAGCCTCAGGCACTGTGACGTGCATTAGGACATCCTGGGGGCAGATTCAAGCCAGCGCTGCCCCATGCCTTGCTCCCTGGCCATGGGAGATGGAGACAGAACATCGGTATGGGGCTTGGTTTGTGCAGGATCCCTGAGCCAGCAGCCCCTGAGTTGCCTATTCCCTCCCAGTCTCCAGCCTGGCAATTTTGGCTGTTGTGACAGAGCTTGCAAGTGGGGAAATTGATCAGAATGGCAGCTTCATCCTCTGCTTCCTGACACAATTTCTCTGTGAGAATTTGTCCTCTGGGCTCTCCTCACCTCCTCAGGAGACTGTTAGCGCTGAGTGAAGCATGCTAACGCCCTCCTTTCACGGAAAACAGGACAGAGACAGAGAAAGTTTAGCTCTGGACTCTTCTAAAAGCCAGATCCGGTCAGCCTGAGCATGAGTCTGGCCTGATTTAAAAAAAAAAAAAAAAAAAAGACAAACTCTAAATTAAAAAGGAAGAAATAAGAGAAAGGAAGCATACTTCCCCTCAGAGGAAATAAAAGCCTTAGACTTTTCCAAGTGAGGAAGAGAAATCTAGAAACACTGAAATCCTGGGAGCGTCAGCAGAGGGGTCCGGGTAGACCACGCTGGGACTCATCAGGGGAGCAGAGCCAGTTTCTCCAGGTCGGGTTTGAAACCAGTCCGAACACTCCACAAAGCTCCACACAGGCTCCCCTTTGTAGCCGTATTTATCTAACTCGTCAATTTGACGGCCACCTCGCCTTCCAGGGTGCAGGAGAGCAGATACTGGCCCTGGGAGGCCTGGCTGTGGTTTGCACGGCATAATGACAGATGCAAAAAGCAATGGTGAGGGGAGAGGGGCCCTCGGAGACCACAAAAGAGCCTTTATAATTACGCCCCTGCCCGCCTCCGGAGCTGCGGAGGAGTCACGGGGTGCTGTCTCCCCTCTACGCGCACATACGCAGAGCAGCCGCCGAGCACGCGTCTGTTAATCACCCTGCGTGGACTTGAAGGGAGCTATGCCGTGGCCGCCCCACTTCTCCAGGCTAAATAGCTGCCTCCCTTTAACCTTTCTTCATGGGCCTGATTTTCCATCCCTTTAATCATCCCTGTCACTTTCGACTGCAGTCGCCACTCTCACCACATCCCTCCCCCAGGGCGGGGACTTGGAGCCAAGAAGAATGATGGCTCAGCGGCTCAGCGGCTTGCCCTCCAAGAGCTGCCCGGCTCTGACTGCACACTGGTCTGTGGGCGAGTCTCACGTCCTGGGCCACCCATGGGCCTGGCGCACACGTACCTCCCTCCCAGGCTGAATGACCGTTGGTCACGACCCAGTTGGCACTTTTCCTGCTTCTCCTGATGTTCCCCACACCCAGAAAGTCAGTCAAATCTATGAATCTCTTCCCAGCTGATTTTCACCATTCTCTTCCCTCTCGTTCTCACTCGGATCTGCCCACACTCCAAGTCAATCATCTGTGCCATGAAAATGCTCCCCCTATGCAGCCAGCTTCCCCCCAACTCGTACAACTCTGTGCAGTTTACTGTGGGTTTTCATACTCATTGTTTGGTCTAGAATCATAATTCTTCAGTGACTTAGGCTGTTAGTTGGCACAGATGATGTAATCTCCCATTTCACAGATGAGAAATTAAGACTTTGAAAGGTAGATCGTAACAAAAAAAAATACAAGCCCAAAGTTCTGTATGTAAGGAATGAGCACATTTTTTTTCTGTAAAGGACTCGAGGCTGGTCATTTCAGGGTGGATATGCCACATGGTCTTTGTTGCAATTCATCGACTTTTCTGTAGCACAAAAGCAGCCCTAGAGAATATCTGAATAGATGGGCGGATGGGCAGGTGGATGGTAGATGCAAACTGCGCAAAGGGACTTCAGAAGTTTGTGAACAAAACGGGATTAAAAAGTAAGTGTGTTTTGGTGCACAAAAAATTTTAGAATACACCCATACTTGTTTCATAGTAAGAATTTTTACACATTTTTGAAGACCCCTTGCCTATTTGAATTTCAAAACACCAAAATACTATTATATTTTAATTTCATTTTTCATGAATTTCTGGAGGCATCTTAGTATTTGTATAAACAAACCAATGGGTTGTATTTGGCCCATGAGCTGCTCTATGCCAACTCGTCTATGCTCTACATGACATAATATACACTTTTCAGTCTTGCTAACTCCAATTGGGATGTCTTAATTTTTCATTTAATCAGTAATAGATCACCCTACTACTTTTTTCTCTTCTTTTCACCTCTTACACATCAGTATTGTTGGGACAGTAACTGACTTGGCTTCCCACTACAGACTCTGTCATTCCTGTATTTCAGGAGTTCTGTCTCTTTTGTGTGAACCTGCTGCCTGAGTCTATAGTCTTCCCCCCAAAGCCTCCTTTGCCTGCACGTGATATCAATTCAGGCCTTGTTAGGAACATCTTTTCTATGACAGGACACCTCCTGAGGCCCCAGATTAATCATCCTGCCAGCTCCCTTTCAACCTGAGTATCATGTACCTTCTCCTTTAGATCTTCTTCATGGCAAATGTGTCACAAGGAACTTCATACTCCAGACAGTTCTACTAACAGATTTTCCTATGGCCCATTAGAGCTGTGATACATGGGAGATAAGGACTGAGTTTGGTTCCTTCAGGCTACAGGGTGGATACACAGACTCAAACATCCTCACCAAGGAGGGAAGGTACTCCCTGAGCACAAACCTGGTTTGCTGTATACCCATCACTGTTGAAAGAGCCTGGGACAAGGAAGAATTAAGACTGTGTATAAACGCTGGACAAGGAAGCCAACGCTTAGATGACTGGGGCAGCAAATCCTCAGGGCTGGTGTTTGGCTTCTTGGAACCTGAATTCATGTTGCAGGAGCCAGAGGAACACAACGTGTGCCTCATGAGAGGAAAACCCAGTTCTTTAACTGAGTCTCATAGAGACATAAGGGTGTGTACATCCAAGCATAAAGGCAAAAGAAACTACAGTCTCTTGACCCAATGGATCAAGCTGCTAAAATCCTTCATTGACAAATACGGAAACTGATGTCGAGGTACCTATCCCTGGATGAGCACGATGCCAAGTGGTTAGGACTCATATTGTCTTCACAGCTATTCACAAAGAAAAATGATGACTATCTTGACCATCACACATATTTGTAACTATAGAATATTCTTGGATATCAGTAGATTTTAAGTAAGGAACAAAGATTGTTCCCATACCAAAAAGCTATACACAAGATCAAAATATTCAATACTTGGTCTTCTCCAAATTTCCATAGGTCCCAAGGATGGAGCTGTCCAGAAATCCCAAGAGCCACTTCTAGATTTCCTAATATAATCTCTTAAAAGGCCAAGTGTGACAGCATAGTCTAGAAGACACATTGTAATACTGGGGCTTTGAATGCTCTGGGTTCCACCCTTTAGAAGATGTGTGACACTGAGTAAATAATTTAGTTTTTCTAAACCCCAATTTTATCATTCATAAAATTAGTTTAATGATAGTTCTTACTATTAGAGGTAGTGAAATAGTGCAATTAAATGATAGTGTGTATACAAAGTACGTAATAGTAACAGCCAATAAATACTCGCTGTTATTGTGGTGGTGATTGTGGAGACCTCAGGCATTGTTCCTTAAGTCTAACTCTGGTTTTAAGTTTCTGGCTCCATTTCTGACTGAAAAACATGGGTAATCATTGAATAGGAGAGACAGTTAACAAGATCAGGACCTGGGACGAGAGCTTTGGCTCTTCCCTTAGAGCTGCGGTCTGCCCCAGATGAACTCCAAGCTCAGAAACAGGTGGCTTCCCAAACCAGGGTTTTTTTCTTCTAAGGGCGAGACTGCTAGGCTACCTAAACCAGGTTATGAATAGTAGCAGAGCAGAAGCACAGGGACTTAGGAGAATACAGCAGGAAATGTGAAAAGGCTAATGTTCTTTGTGGTCAGTCTTTCTGACATCATGATTTTGTGGTCCTATAACGTGAAGGTGAAGAAAATTAGTTTTCACAACGAAGAGCACACAGGGTAGATCCTGGGTATGTGTCACCCTTCAAGGACACCTGACTAGGCCAGATGGTAGTGTTGGCAATATTTCAAGATCACTTAATAGCAACTACAGCAACAACAAAGACAAAAAGCAGACCACCTAGAAGTTCATTTTCCTAGTGATGGAGAAATGTTCTCGACATAGTGACTCTTTCTCCTTTTCCCTGGGTTGCTTGGCAGCCACAGAGAACATTTGACAGAAGATTCCAGAAGGACCTGATATTGAGTTTGAAAAGTACAAATTCCCACAATAATCAGTGACTAATGTAGCAATATTTTAGCCCTTCACAAGAATCTGGTTATTATTATCATTAATGCCATGTATTCTATTTCTATTCTTTTTGATGTAAGATCATTTTCTCTGTAAAAGGTCTGCTCTGTTAAGTACTATACAGTGACGCTGGTTTCAGGAGAGAGGACAAGGCAAGCTGGGAAAGTATCATGTTGTCCTGAAACATTAGAGGGCCTGAGTGTGAAGAAACCTTTTGTGTTTGGCTCTGAACCTGATGGGCTTCTCAGGACTTGGCTTTCTCGTTCAGTGCACTGATGTTGGACTCTCCACCTCGATGGTGATAACCTCTTGCTTTCTTGAGTGTGTCCATTGCCACGGAAAGGCCTCAGGAGGCTGTACCTGCCTGGTCAAGACTAGCTGTGACCTGGCCACAGGAAATCAAGTCAGTGGTTAGATCTGGGGCTTGATCCCATGACCTGGGCACATGTTTTGGCAGTGACAAAGAATAGATACCAAGAACATGAGAAATCTTGCTCTGTGGGACACTGCTGAGGGGACATCTGGCCATGCCCGGAGACATTTTTTGTTACTAAAACTCAGGGCAGGGGTACTGTTACATCCACAAAGTAGAAGGCCAGAGGTTCTGTTAAACATCTCATACTGTGGAGGACAGCTCCACAATAGACGTATTAATCCCCAAGAGACAACAGCACTAAGGTTGAAACCCAGAGACGGAGATTCACATATGAGCAGACCCCTGCCCATCGACCAGACTTACTTTGCCCCTCTCCCCCTTCACTCTCTGACCCTCAAGTGGATATTCTCTCTCTCTCTCTCTCTCTCTCTAATTTGATTTGAAAGGCAAAGGACAGAGGCAGAGGGACAGAAAAAGATTCCATCCACTGTTCATTCCCCTAGGGACCCCTAGGGACCCCCAGCAATCAGAGCCAGGAACCTAACTAGAACTCCATCCAGGTCTCCCATGTGAGTACCAGAGACCCAAGTAGTTAAGCCATCGCCTGCTGCCACCTGGGTTATACATTAGCAGGGAACTGGAACCAGAAGTGGACACTGGGTTCAATCCAGGAACTTTAACATGGCACCTTAGCCATGACACCAAACTTCCACTCCTCACTTGTTGCGTTTCCTCAAGCGTAATTGGATCCTTCTTCCCAACAGGCTCTTCTGTCCCATTTAGCCAAATAAGACTTCCTCATCCCCACCCCCATCTCAGCTCCATACATTGAGAGGCCATTTATGCAAACTAAGTCAAATACCCTATCACACGCTCTCTCCCCATTTATTCTTTCCTTTGGTCAAGGGTCTGGAAAGTACTTACATGGCTTTTATGACTCCCCGCTCCCCCCAACAAGCTGTCTGGCTCGTAGCTTTTAAATCTAGAGGCTAACAGTACTAACTCTGGAGTCAGCTGGCTTGCATTTGACTCTGATCCCTGGCATATTCTAATTGTGCGACCTTGGACAAGTTACTTGACTTCTCTGTGTCTTTGTTTTCTTACATCCAACATAAAGATAATAACTAGCTCACAGGGATACTGGGACGATTAAAAGAGACAGGTTTATGACGTGCTTCGGACAGTGTCAGGCCCATCATGAAGACTGTATAAAAGTTAGCTGTTACTGCAACTACAGGCATCAAACTGCTATTTTGAGACATGTTGATGCAAGATAAGAAAAATATGTAACAAATCCCCTTCTCAACAGCATGACCCTACATGACAGTCTTCTCAGCCAGAAAATCAGAGCTCAGATCATTTGAGAAAAAGAGTTGCAGTCCAATTCATACTATTTGCAGATAGAGAAATTAAGAGTTAGAGGGGTTAAGGGATTTGGAAAAGGTCACATGGCATGTTTCTTTTTCCTACTTAATCTGTCTCCCCAACATCCCTTCGCCTTCCCTTCCCCCTTCCCTTTGGAAGTGATAACAGGCATGACTCCTGATCAACAGTGTGTGAATTATCCCTTAGCAACTATCTCCATCAGACAACAGGTCCCTGCTCCGCAGCCTTTCTACAAAAGGCCTGAGAGTTATAAAATCCAAGCTTATCAGAACAAAATATATCAAACAGAACACAGCAAGATTTCTCATTAGAGATTAAAGGTGCTTGAACAATACCGTGAAGAAAAAGCAAGTTGACCAAATGCAAATAATAGCCTAAATAAATTAGGAAAACATCGGGGCAGTCACCTGCCACTTTCTGACCCTGAGACAGGGCTGCAGAATGTCAGCACACAGCTGCAGAGACAGGATTACATCTCATTTAGCTGAAACCCTCCTCTCCCCACCACTGCCCCAAGTTCTATTTGCTCTTTGACCCTCCCAATCTCTCTTGACATTCTTGCTCTTGGTTCCTCCCCCTGCAGCTTTTCCTAAGCTCACTCTTGTCCTATCCAGGAATTCCTGAGTCCTCAGGATGAAAGCAGCCTCTGACCACTTAGTCCAGCCCCAGCTGAGGAACCCAGCACCAGCTGAAGTTTTCAAGAAGGGCATGAACAGGGAGTGGGCATTTAGCCTGGCAGCTAACAGGATCACTTCCAATATCCGAGTGCCAGGTTTGACTCCTGGCCTTGATTCCTGGCCTCCAACTTTCTGCCAATTCAGAGGTCTGATGGAGAAGCTGAATGGCTTAAGTACTTGAATTCCTGCCACCCACATGGGAGACCTGGAATGACTTACCAGTTCCTGGCTGTTGCAGCTATGTGGGGGAGTGGACAAGTGTTTGGGAACTCAGTCTCTAGCTCATGTTCCTGATGTCTGAAGTGAGGGGAGTCTTTTGGATGAAGCCTTTACACCTGTGGAGTCTTGACACTAACTCCAGCTAGTCTGTGTCAAAACAGAATTGAGTTCTAGATTGCCCAAGTGGTGCCCAACTGGAAATGGTTGTGAATGTGGGGAAAACCACCCATTTGATATCAGAAGTGTTGCACGGCATAAAAAAGTTCAAAATTAGTAAAACACACAGCATGTTCAAAAAGGCAATATTACAGGAGAAAACTCAAACTACAAGTAACTTTAAAACATTAAGGAAAAAACAAGAGTAAATGAAAAACTCAGTAAACATCAGTAGAAGTCAGGAAAAAAGCAAAGAAACCGAGATTCAAACAAAAACATTAAGATTTGAATACACACCAATCATAACTGTATTCCAGTAACATCAATGTTCCCTGCTAAAAGAAGTACTAGGATCAAATGAGAAGCTAAACTGTTTTGTTTTGTTTTGTTTTGTTTTGGTAGCAGACACACTTAAAACACAAAAACATTGGATGTGATAAGATTGGAAAAAATAAACCCAGCAATTATGTGAAAGAACAAGCAAAGAAGTTTTACTAAACACAGAAAGAAAGAGGAAATGGTGACAAATGTGAAGAAGAATTCTCCAGAGACATACAGCAATGCAAAAGTTGGATATACCTAAAAAGTTAGTCTAAAATTAAAAGAAAGGAAAGGAAAGGAGAGAGAGAGAGAAAAAAAAAAGAAAGGAAGGAAGGAAGGAAGAAAGAAAGAAAGAAAGAAGGAAGGAAGGAAGGAAGGAAGGAAGGAAGGAAGGAAGGAAGGAAGAAGGAAGGAAGGAAATGAAACCGGACAAATTCACGTAGTAACATTTTGAGGAAACGGATTTGTCCTGGACAGATGGAAGAGCTGAGTCAAAGAGTGTTAAGTTACAAAGGGAAGGTCTTCAACATGACCTACAGAATTAATGTTTGACTTTCAAAGCTGCCAAGATTTGAACTGAGTCACCTTGAGAGGAAGAGAGAGAGCTTCAGAAACATGATGGTCCTGAGGCAAACTCTATTTGATCACTCAATGGACCTATTGTCCAAGAATTCAAGTGTAGACTACACAAGATTAGAAACCATGTCTGTTTGTTCACCACGATACATTCAACGACTAGAAGAGAGCAGACAGAACAGCCTCGCTTAGCTATCCATTGCAAGAATTGCTCAGGAGAGGAAACCGATAAAATCACCAGTGCAATGGCTCAGATTCAGACGTTCAGTGGTCTACCTTTGGCCATGACTCTCTCCTAGGTCTCCAGGTGGCCACAATCCGCTGGAGTCCTGCGATGAAGACAGGACACCCTGGCATAGCAGGGTGAGTAATGGACAGAAAGGGAAAAAGAATCCCAGAGAACAGAGGCCAGCTCCACAAGAGCTTTCAAGTGCCCTCCAGCCACAGACATTCCACCGGGCCAACAACAGCCCTGGCCCTGCGCCTAGGGAGGTGGCCACAGGGCAGTGCATGGAAGGACTTTGGGTCAGCACATTTTGTCTGTGCTGCTTGCCAACAGGGAGAGATGAGACTGTGAATGGGTCATTGGGTTAGTCAGACCAGAGACCAAGCTCCTCCCACATTCTGGATTCTGAAAAACAGATGAGATTCCCAGCTCCTTAAACTCAGGAGGCACAGAGGTGCTGAACTCGGGGATCTGCCAGTGTGGTAGGGAAACAGGGCACAACTGTCTCGGAGTTATGCTGCTACTACAGTCTCTCACTTCTATAAGAAAATCCAATCTGATGGAGGACACGTGGCCGCTGCAGTATCATTCATATCCTCCCATCTACAAGACCCAGGCGGGGAGAAGGCAGAGTGGTGAGGGGAATGGCTGCCTTGGGGCAGATCCACTTGTGTGAGGAATGAGGACTGTGAACACTGCCACCAACAGGCCTTGGGGCACATTCCCATAGTCCCATGTCAGGACCCCTTCCCTCCCTTTGTCCCCACCAGGCAGCCTGGCCACTGGCAAGAACCCTGATCCTGAATCTGTTTCCCATACAGGAATGGCAGCCCCTTTGTTACAGGATGCTTTCCCTCCAGCTCTGTTTTTGTTCCTTTGGCCCCTCACTCCCCTCCCCCACCTGCCATTTCCTCAACTCGCCCCAGTGAGACCAGACTCCACAGCCCACTGGTGATCTTGTTTTACATGAGACACTTCCAAAAAAGACCAAAAAATCCTTTCCAGGAAAATGCCATTTTTAAAATTCAGCTCCAGACACTGTGGCAACATTAGGAAAACAAAGGACTTGGCAGGGAGGTTTTGTGAATAGGGACTTTTTCTCTGAAATACCTTTCCCAAATTGCCTCCAGTGGGAACCACTCCAGGGGTCAGCTGGGGAGCACCCTGGCAATTTCAGACACAGAATTGCTTTCTGCTTTCTACACCATCCCAGTCTTTTCCTTACCTGGGATGGCCCCAGGGTCTTCTCCCAAGCTTATTTAACCAAGGGACACCCCAAATGTAGCAGCTGGAGGGCCAGGAAATAATACTTCCTCCTTCCTTCAGAAGGGACCTCTTGCACCAGTATGGGTACAGTGGGTCAAGCTGCTAACTGGAACATTAGCAACCCATATGAACTCCAGTTCAAGTCCTGGCTGCTCTATTTCTAAATCAGCTCCCTGATAATATGACTGGAAAAGCAATAGAAGATGATCCAAGAACTTGTGCCCCTGCCACTCATATGGGAGACCCAGATGGAGTTCGAGGTCCTGACTTTGGCTTGACCCAACCCTTCCACTGTGGTCATTTGGGGAGTAAACCAGTAGATGGCAGATGAAAGATCCCTGTCTCTGCCTTGCTCTCTGTGTCATTCTGCCTTTCAAATAAATAAAAAACATCTTAAGAGGAAAGCAAAAAGGGACACCTTCACCACTCTCTTACCACCATACCAAAGTGGAGGGACTAGGCTAGAGCAAAGGGACTTGCTGTGCCTATTGCAGGGCTTGTCTCCTCTTATTATCCATGCCCGAAAAAGGTACCTTCTCCCTTGGAGTGCATACACATCATAATAATAATCATAGCCCATACTTTTTTTTAACACCATATATCCAGCACACACCTAAACTTTACAGTTATTTTTCCCTCACTTAATTCTGATAACAACTGTGAAAAGCTGTGATGGAGCACCTCCTACAAAGGCGTATGTTCGAGCCCTAGGGCCACAGAATGTCACTGTGTAGGGATAGCACATTCAAAGACATAATTAAGGGAAGACTCTAATCAATATGACTTACGTCTTCATAAGAACACAGAGAGGCACACACACAAAGACCGTGATAAGACACAGCAAGGAGGCGGCCATTAGGGGACCCAGGAGAGAGAGGCCTCAAGGGTTTCAAACCCACTGACACGTTGAGCTTGGGATCCCAGGCTCCAGAACCACCACTTTCACATTCTCTTCATTAAAAACAAGCCACCACACTTCAGAGGGAAAGGAATTCATGCTACCTTTTGATCTGTGGATGGCCAGGCATCTACAAATGTGCTGGCCACCTTTAGTCAAGGGTTTAGTTTCCACCAATGCTGCATTCCTTGAAAGAGTATCTGACCAGAAGTTCAGCAGATCTGGCAACTGGGCAAGATTCCAAAACACACCTGTGGAAAGAGCAGTGCCTTCTTATCATCCAGATTTAGCCAACCTGCTGCATGTAAGATCAAGTCACTCAAACCCCATTCTGGTCTCAGAAATCAATACTGATCCCAGCATAGGATGCTGCTCATTAGACACTGTCTTTGGCTCTGAGTGATGATAGGTTCCACCTAACCTCTATGCCCAAATGGCCATCTCAGCAACGCAGTAAGGTGGGTTCTAGCACTCTCTTGGTGCAGGGCATTGACTTTCAGTGCTTTATGTTTGTAACCCCATTTATTTATCATTTCCACTGTGTGAAGGAAGTAGCACTATCATTCCTGTCTTACAAATACAATGGAAGTTCATGGAAGGTTAGTAGAAGGTAAAGCCAAAACTCCAAGTTCCAACTCCTGCAGGAACTGGATCCCTGTCTAATGAGCAGAGTCTTCTCGCTTTGAGAGGCTTCTTGCATGGGCCCACTGCCCACTAGTACATCTGATGGCTCCTGGGTTGTCCAGCTCTGCATCACTCACCTGTAGATATTTCACCTTGCTTCCTGTTAGACCTTAATTCTGCTCCCACCATGAACTCCTCACCAGTCCTGTGCTTAGAAATGGTTGCCACCGTGTATTCTTCTTCCAGATCTAAGTCCATGCCCCAGCGTTCTGCACCTGCCCAAAGCCTATCGAAAGTCATTGGACAGTGTCCTGGCTTTGCTAGAAAGGAAGACCAAGCAAAAGAGAATTATAAATGAAAACAGCACAGGCCCTGGAGTCAGACCAATCTGTATCCAAATCCTTACTCCACCATTTATTACTTGTTTGTAAAATAATGAGGCCCATGTTGGCTCATTGTGAGGATTCTCAGCAAGTTAATGCATGCACAGAACTTGGCACAGTGCCTGGTACATAATAAATGCTTAATAAATATTAGTTATCTTTGCTGTTATTATTATCAATAATATTTGCAAAAGATCCACTGGAGAGCCTAGCATATGGTAGGCATTCAAAAAATGAGAGCTGTTAATCTCGTTGTTTAAGTCCTGGAAAAGCTACAGGAATTTAGAGAAGGGCCAGATAACAAGGTAGCGAAGACAGAAAACAGGCTGCCCAAGCAACTGCACAGACTGCAGATCTCTGTCTAATCTTAGAGCTTGGGTATGACTGGCCCTGATTAAGTGGAAACGCCTCCCTACAGAACTCTCATCTCCAACTGCCTCAATTAGGAGATGACAAGAGCTTCCTGAGCTTGCAAGCTCCTGGGGAAAGGAAAGAAATTTCAAGAAAGAAAACCCAAAACACCCCCAGTCCTGCTCAACATCCTGCACTGTGGCAGCACCAGCCACTGCTAGGTCATATCTTGTTCTACATGTCCTATGGATCTAGAGTTCCATCAGCTTTATCTGAGGCTGTAAGTACTCAGAAAGCCAATGAACAGGACCAAAAGAGGTGTCAGTCTCACAGCCTCAGAGCCACTCCAGGTTGAGCTGTTGACAAGAACAGCAAGATGTGAACAGAAAGCCAGCATCAGTTGTACAAAGAATGAGCCATCACCTAGCAGTACACATGTGCACACGTGTGTACACATGTGAGCACACCTGGAAGAACTTGGGCCTGAAGTATTGCTGTGGTTCTCTTCCAATTTGTTTTTCCTGCTGCTATTTTCCCAGGATCTTCAACAGTCAGATCCACCGATGCTCACAGGTCTTGAGTCCAAACTGACAGAGCTGGGGAGTCTATAAAGTTTAAGTAGACACAAGGGTTTAGAATAATGTCACCAGTTCAGTTACAGCTGTTTGACCCCTGTGTTCCTCCTGGCTTTTCCTTCAAGCCAGATGATCAATGAGGTGACAGGTATTTCCCCCAGACCACTCTCATTTCCCTCTTGCAACCATACATGGATCTGTTTTTCACTGGAGTGACCTGTAAGAATCCATATCACTGTTCATGTTGCCTCTCAGTCTGAGTGCTCCCTTCCCCTATCCAGACTGGGCCCATTCTGGTATCATCAGGCTCCTCTGTCTTGGCTCCTAGTTCCTCATCTTGCCAAAGAATCACTTCTCTGTATTCATCAACTACTACTATGATAATACTCAATAACAAATAATCACAAAATCTTAGTGGCTTGTATAAAACTTTAATTGTTCCCACTCACTCTGGTTGTAAGGGTTCTGCGAGGGGTTGGGTACAGGCTAGGTCTATGTCTGTCTCTCCTCCTAGAACCAGCAGCTACCTGGGGACAATGTCCTCTCATTGTGAGTGGAAGAAGCATGAGAAAGAACTAATGGAAACTTGCCATGATTTTTAAGGCCTATAATCAGCACTGGCCTATAAGTCAAGACAATCATATTCTATTAGTCAACATGAGTCAGCTGATCAAGCCCACAACTGGAGGGATGAAAGTCACACCCCTACCTATTCCATTACGGTGTATGCAAATGGACATGTAACTCTGCTATAGAGAGATAGTGAACAATTGGGAATAATCATCCAATCTCCAAAATTCCTTAAGCCAGATCCCTGCTATGAGCTCACCTGAAGGAATTAACATTTTCTGCGTGCTTGCTAGATCTACTTCTTGTTCCAGCTCTCTAGCCACCTGATTGCCAGCCATTGGCTGTCATCAGCATCATTGGCTGTGATTCACCCACTTGAGGGTTCATCCTGAATTCTCAGAAAAGGCTCCCGTTAGTTCATCAGTTCCTAGTCTATACTGCCGTTACAGACTTCCAGAAAGGGCTAGAAACAAGAATCTGAAAGTTGGCAAGCTGCTAGGGAGCCAAGGCTGCATTTCTGCTCACTTTCTCTCACAATATGCTGTCTTGGCACACCTGCTCCACTTTCCTCCCTGGGTTCCAACTTTCTGTGCTCTTCCATTAGTGGAACGCAGACTGCTCTATCCTGGGGTTGCAATAGCTTCACTTTCAGCACCATCCCAACTGTACAATAACCCAGCATCCCTCCAATTCCAAACCTCCAAAAACACCCCAGACAACCACAGTTGGAATCATGGACCACAGATAGGTTGCCCAGATTTCTAGCTGGAGGAGAAGAGTGGTAAGACTTGCCAGATCCCATAAAAAGATGAAAACCAACTGGAGTTCTCCAAGCTGACTTGCCAGAAGTTAGGTTTTGTTTGGCCCATAGAATTTTTTTTAAATGTTTTGAATTCCTTGACAAAATTCAGAAATTGAAGTTCACATAGAACCCAAATTTTTCCCCTTAAAACAGTGAAAGAGTTCCACTGGAAGGAAGTCAGGAAGCTCCGTGATCCTGATACAATTTCTTTTCTTGATCTTGCTGCAGCTTATACTACCGTATTCTATTTATTTTTAAAAATCATCAAATCATATACTTAAAATGTATATACTTCTGTATATGTACATTACACCTTATTTAGATTTTTAAAATCAAAAAGGTCTGGAATGAAATCACTCTCCAGACAGTAATGGAGCCTCCTGAACTGAGTGGTTTTCTATATTACCGTACACCTCCCTGCCGCTCCCCATCCTCTTCCTGTCCCTGAGTCTGAGAATCAGTTGACATTGACCATCATTTTAACTATGTTTTTATTAAGTTTTATCATAATAGAATTAAGGAGAAAGTTTTTCTCTGTCTCTCTCTCTCACACACACACACACAACATAATCAAAGGAAGGAAACCAAGGACCATCAAAGAGGATTATGTGTTTGCACATTTGCAAGAAAATGGGAAAGAGCCTTTTTTGTTGCAGAAATTGAAAACATTCTTCTAAGTGTGACATATAAATAAAATGTGTCAGTATCAAAAGACTAACCAAAGAAGCCATGACCAGTAAATGAAAACCTAAAGATCTAAGAAAAAAGCAGTGACGTTTCAACACATTTTCTTTTTCCACGCAAATAAAACAAGTGACACAACTGTGAAATAAAGTTTAAAGAGGAGGTGAAAATACTGCTTAGGCCTTGCAACCTTTTATGAATGGTGAGTTTGTGTTGAAAAAAAATCTACTAAAGACACAGAAATTCATGCCTTGAACAAAAACAAGCGTTTGCAAATGGAAGACTAAATAGAAAGGCTGTTGCTGGGCAAGATGACGACACGACTGAGAACTTACCGGACAAGTTGCTGAAAAAGCTAAATCATTCATGGCATTTCCTAGTGAGGCTTACGAGAGCCCAGTTAAAATAATACCACCCAGTCCGTTATATTTATTTATGGTTCCAAAGAGACTTCAGTGTGATTGGAGAACTTCTGGTATGGTGTCCATCACAGGCACAATTTCAGGAAATGACTTAGCTTCGTGTGTTGGGAAGTCTTAAAAATTTGTAACAAACAGGCTACAAATTAGTAGCCTGGCTATGAAGATGGTCAGCAGCAACAGTGACCTTACAATGAAATTTTAATCCATGCTGTAACATTTTGCACAATCACAGCAACTAAATAATTCATCAGGAATTGCCTTGTGTTAAGATGAAATATATCATATGCCAAGTAAGTTGGATTCACTCCCACGGCTAAAAGCATGGGCAGTTCAATCCTTTGCTTGATAAATTGGATTTGCAATAGTCATAACATTTATCTATTCTAATAAGTATAGGTTAGCTAGCGTGTACGTTGGGATCTCTAATTTGTGGAATGGCAAAACCATTGAAAAATTCTTACTATGCTTAGATCATCCAATGGAAATACTCATTCCAATCCATCAGCAAGAATTGACTCAAATATTGGCTTTTTGAATAGATATCACAAACCATCTAATCCTTTTGGGTTACTTCTCTGTAAGAATTTTCACAAGTATGCAAATGAACTATTCAATTTGTTCCTTCATAATGAAACTGTACCTCAAGGAAACTCATTTAGCCAAGAATAATCTGACCTGCTTTTCCTATGCTGAAATCAATTTCCAGAAATGAAAAAGATCACAAAAACTGCTCTGCTACAATTGGAGAGTTGAAAGAAAGGATTCTAAAAATGATTCTAATTTCACGAAAATTATGTCTCAATTAATATTATGCCAGAAATGGAATTTTTTTGAACCCCAATTCAGTCTCTAAAACTAAATCTTACAACATCAGAATGCCAGAATCTTACAAATATCTCACGAGTGGTTACCCTAAATATAAAAACTATTGTACAAAGATTCTATCCATGCTCAGCCATGAACAGCTGTTTTCCATTATGAAACTAAATAAAACTATTGCTCTCAGTGAAAAGATTCAAGGTTGAATTCTATATTGCACATCGCAACATGAAATGCAAGACTCAACACTGACATGTTAGGGCAAAAGAAAGTGTCACATTTCTGGTTCTATAGCAAAAAAGTAACAAGATATGAAAGAAAAAATTAATAATTACATATTTCTATTTTTTCAAATGTTACATTTTTCAATTTTGAACTTAGCATATAATCTCCAATAGCATATACGTTTGCCTTATGTTATGTGCATATGCCAGGGCTAAGGAAAAATGAAAGAATGTTTGATTACATTTCTGGCAGTTCATTTTCCCTACATCCAATGTACTTATGCTTGCTGCCTGTCTGAATTCTGTAAGAATCCAAGCTTATAACCACTAGTGTACACTGTACACATGGGTTATTATCCAGAAAAAGATAATTTTCGTATTGAAAAATAACATGTGCTTACTTGCTCAATGATGAAAAAGTAATAGACTGCTTGTTGTACAATTTAACAGTATTCACCCGCAAAGAAGGCATCTATAGGATATATAACCAATTTTTAACTAATCATACTATGAAGAATCTTTTATAAATTTCTCAGTGTAAGTGTCATGTAAGAAGAAATATTCACAAATACATATTATTCTATATTATATTAGTAATGGGACTTACTTGCCATTGTTGTATAGTTAAGTTTTCCCCCATATTTAACTTACCATGTTGTGATCTCTGACCCCATCCTTTTTTCATGATCATTTGTAATCAGTACCTGAATTTCCAAGTACAGACTTCAGTAAAGCTGAAATTGGTTCAAACTAAAATTCGATAATCCTCCAAGGGAACAACAGATGGCTCAATGTGTGGGCCCTTCTTGATCCCAGCTACTTGGTTCCATTTTTCTGGTTCCTTCAGTGTTATCATTGCTCAGAGGGCCACAGGTTTGTGCTGTGTGATGAGAGATCATTGGTGGCTTCATTTACCTGAACAGTCACCCTTGAGGGTTAAGGCAGAGCACGCCCACAACGAAAAGCCCACACCCTCCAAGTCAAGAATGTCTTAATCTGATCAGACAGCATCTCTGTGAGATTAAAACCAACAACCAGCCGCAGCCCACCCAGCATGGACACCACTGTTTTCCCCTCAGGGGTGTGTAACGTGGCTTCCTCATTTCCACATTCACCATTGTTTATACTTAATCACTGAGGTCTAAATATTCCCCTGGTCCCAGAAGAGAGAGAAGAGCAGGTAGAATACTTCTAATGCGATGAGGGAGGCAATCCCATTTGTTTAATTAGGATGTCACCATTCACATCCTTGGGGATCCCCCAGTTTGATAGGAAGGTGGACCCCACCATCAGGGAGCCTCTGACTTGATGAAAGAAGCCCAGTTGGCTGCTATGATCAAAGGCTCTCTGAGAACTTGATGATGGCATCAAGTGGCCAGGTCAGCATGTAAAAATAAGCAACACTGGCAATGTGGGGAAGACCCTCAGACCGGCTGGTTTGGGCTGGAACTCTGCGACTGCAGAACGACATCAAGAGAAGAAAAGTGTGTCTTGTTGCAATAGCACAAGAAACATGATCTTATTAGAACAAAGGTTAATAGAACAGCAACTTTGCAAAATAATGATAATGGCCTAAATTAAAATACTCACTGGTAAGATTTCTGTAGTTTTTAAAAACATTTTTTAAAAGATTTATTTATTCTTATTGGAGAGTCAGATATACAGAGAAAAGAAGAGACAGAGAGGAAGATTTTCTGTCCACTGATTCATTCCCCAAGTAGCTGTAACAGCCAGAGCTGAGCAGATCCAAAGCAAGGAGCCAGGAGCTTCTTTCTGATCTCCCACACAGATGCAGGATCCCAAGGCTTTGAGCCATCCTTGACTCCTTTCCCAGGCCACAAGCAGGGAGCTGGATGGGAAGCAGAGCTGTCAGGATGAGAACTGGTACCCATATGGGATCCCAGCACACACAAAGTGAGGACTTTAGCCACCAGGCTATTGCAATGGGCCCTTTCGTGTGTTTTTGTTTTTTTTTTTTTTTTTAGAGATTGATCAATTGATTGTTCTGAGTGTGAGCTCAAGCATGTTACTGATTAATTGATTGATTGGTTGGTTGGAGAGAGATTTTTAGCTGCTGGCTCACTCCCCAGAGCCTGCAACACCTGCATCTGGACCAGGCAAAAGTCAGGAGCTAAGAACTCCATTCAGATCTCTCACGTGCAGCAGCATAGCCCAACACATATCAACGTCTGCCTCAAGATTAAGTCTTTTTCTCCTCTTTTTTTCTTTCTTTCCCTTTCTTTCTTTCTTCCTTCCTTTCTTTCTTTCTTTCTTTCAAGATTGGCTTATTTTATTTGGAAATCAGAGTTACAGAGAGGGAGAGAGACAGAGACACATCTTCTACCCTCTGCTTCACTTCCCAGGTAACCACAACAACCAGGACTGGACCAGGACAAAACCAGAATCCAGGAGTTTCATCTAGCTGTTCCATGCAGTTGGTAGGAGCCCAAACACTTAGTCCATCTTCAGCTGCTTATAGGATCATTAGCAGGGAGCAGAACCAGAAGTGGAGCAGCTAGGACTTGAACCAGAACACATGTAGCATGCCAGCCTCAGAGGTGGCAGCTTTACTTGCTATGCCACAGCGCCAGGACCAGTCTTAAGCTTCAGAAAGTCAAGACTGTTAAATGGTACATGATACGTGCATTCACCTCCTCCTCCTTATGAGATCCCATCAGTATTAAATTTTAAAAGCCAGAAACTCTTAATGAGAAAGACAACAGGAGGGAATCTTTTCTTTGGTAGAGGAAGAATTCCAGCTCATTTTTGGAAAATTAAAGCTAATAGAAGAGAAATAGCTGAAGAAACAAAGTTGGTGGCTCAGCAGGGTTCCCAACCTTTTAGACTTCTCCTAGAAGAGGCTGCACTGCCCCAACTGTGCATGTTCTGGAAACAGTCTGAACTGAAGACAGTAGACAAGATGACTGATGAAAACAAGAGGTGAGAGGTTAATTCAAAATCCACATAGAGCAGGGAGACTAGCTCTCAGACCCCCTCCCTGACCTCAGCTGACAGACAGCCTGCAACCAGGCTCTGCATCCTGAGGGCAGAGACAGGAAAGGAAGAGAAGGGGAAGGAGGGGAGGAGAGGAGTCTTCGCTAGTAAGACTTCATGTCTTGGAGAACAGAGAGTGACAGCTGAGCACTAGCACCCCAGAGTAAGAAAGCCCCAGGATCCTGCCCGCAGCGAGATGGACAGCACTGTGCTTCAGGCGCCCCCATCTCACTAAGCAAAGCTTTCCAATAGCCACCTGTAAGCACAGCGCTCCCAGGCATTCTCCCTGATTGCTCACTCTCACCTACAGACAGGCAACCAAGGCGCCCAAACACTGACGAAGCCTGCAACATGAAAGAGAGCTGCCGAGAGCTAGATCCCCATCCATCACAGCCAGAAGTCAGAAGACAATGTCTGAAGTTGACAAATCAAAGACGAATGGTAGAAGTGCATTATTTAGATATGCCTTAGAACTAAAAACAGAAACAGATAAAAGCAGACGTCTCTTAACAGCAGAACAGGAAGTAGGGATGTGGAGTAAGCAGGCAACTGTTGCTTTTCATTACATGTCCTTTGGTGTTATTTAATTTGATTTTTTTTTTAACTTTTAAAATATTTTTAAGGAAAGGTCACACTGGAAAGTTATTGCCAGACAAAGGAATCATCAAAGTAATTCATGCTGTGTAATCTTAACTTTGTGTTCCTGAAACTGTGTTTCTTTTTCAAACAACCAATGTGAATGGAAATTTCAGTAGTTGCCTGTGTATTTCCATATCAGGTAGTGAGTGTCTTACTTTTCAGAGAATTGTTCTGGAGAAGAAATCCAATTAAACTACTCTCAAGTACTTAAACAGAAAGGTCCCTTTTTTTTTACTTCAAATCAAATCAAGGAAAACAAGAAATCAAGGCCTAAAAGATCAGATAAGAGCTTCTAGGCACCTTCATAACTTCTTGAGCACATATTTTGTGCTGTGTAATAGTTAGGTACAGGAAGGACAGCAGTACAAATGAGGTACTGTTTTGCAATTAACATTGTAGTGGGAGGCAGGAGGGCAGACTACAGACAAAAATAGACAGAGACCACAGTAGTGCCAAGAGTTACCCAGACGACAAAAATGATGCAATGATAGACAAGCCACCTTGGTGTAGAATAAATGATCAAGGGACTCTTTGGAAGATGACAATGACAATGAAACTGAAATCTGAATAAAAACAATGAGATAAGTTGGAGCAAATTCCAAGCAGAAAAGTTCTAAGGGAGAAGAGAAAAAGGCTTTAATACGACCCATGAAACTATTTCAGAGTTCATGAAAATGCAATTAAAAGAGCAGTTCACTTTAGTGTAAAAAGTGTTTGTTATGTACATCTTTTTAATAATAGGTATTTTCATGAATTATTTTTGAAGGACACTCATACATGTATCCTGTAGGAATAAAGAAAAAGTCATTCTACTTGACCTTAGGAGATAAGAGGAGATGAGGGGATCGGAAATGGAGAGATTAATCACATTGAGCTTGAAAGCTGCAATGAAAGTTTGCGTTTTATTACATGCTTCACAGAAAGCCTTTGAAGACGAACTTGACCAGCTCTATGTTTTCAACCTGCTTCCTACTGTGGATTGTTTGAGTCTAGGTCATTTTTGTGCCTTTAGTTGTTATATGAACTAGAAGGGTTAAGGGAAACTCAAGTTAGCCTGATTTGTTGGAACTGTTCATCATAAAGGTGGCATGAAAACTGGCATGGAAGAGGAACTTTAAATCTGATAGAAAAAGCTATCAGATCATCCAGTTTTGATTAGAGTCCCTTCTCCACTTCAGGAAGCATTGTATTAAGTTTGCAAAGATGCTTCCTGTCATGCATGCCCTCTGACATGTCCTTCTCTGACTGTGGGTTGGCCTTGTGACTAGCTTTGGCCAACGGGACAACAGCACATACCACCTAAGTACAACTTGAAAAGTACTTGTGTCTTGGGACTTGATCTCCTTTGATAATTCTAAGAACCACAACCACTGCCCTAAGAATAAGCCCACGCTGAGCCTGCTGGACAACAGGAAACATGTGGCCAAATGTCTTTTCCATTGTTGCAGCTGACATAGAGCAAACCACCAGATATGAACGTGAGACATTTTCTGCCGTCCATCCCCAGTCAAGCCAGCACAGACTAGAAGTTCTGCTCCATCTACCCACAGAACAACATGAAATACTACTTTGTGCTTTAAGTTGGTACTTTTGGGGAAGGGTCTGAAATGCAGTAAAAGTTAACTAATATAAGAACACAGAAAAGTCAGCTTACATCTGACAGTGAAAAGTTCCTCCAATCACACAGTAAGTACAAAGACTGCCTCATTTTTGTCTGAGTTCTGACAGGAGTTCTTTTTATTTTCTGCCTGACATTTCATACATTTATTGATCCTTCCTTAGAGCAGTCACTTAAAGGTGGAAAAATCAATGACCTGGACAAGATAAGATCTGGCCTTATCAGAGGTGTATACAAAGCGATTTGAACAGGTAACAATGGAACCCAACTGGAACATGTAGTGATGAAGTTACAATGGTTCTTGCAAATCCTGAGCTGGGATCGACCAGAGTGTCAACAAAGGAAACATTAGGGAAGAAGACTTCCTCAACAGCTTTGCCTTAAACTCTGTGTTGTCCAAGAACTCTTCACCCAGGCCAGGGACGTGTAGCTCCATGAAGAGTCCATGAGTCCATGAGTTAGAAAGAGTTTACTGCTTCCTTCCTCAAAAGGCTCCAAGATAAACAGAGTAAACACCAGTTGTTCTCAGCTGGTTGCTCGTTGGCCTGCCTGGAAGAGGGAGATGTCAGAGATAGCTTCCTGAGGTTGCTTCCAGCCCTGCGCTTCTAGGAAATAGACAATTATGAACAACATGGATTTTATTATCATGACATCTCTAAGGTCTCTGCATAAAGCCTGTATTTAAAAATATAAACATGTAAGTGAAAAAAATGTCAGGGGAATAAATATTTGTCTTAAAAGAGACCATCTGTTTCAAATTTTTATTTAAAAAAAAAAACCAACATGTGTTTTATTTTAAATTTGTATGTGTGTTGTTATCCTTGGGTTAAGTATTAGGTAAATAGACAGAAGCATTGAGAATCCATTTTCCAGCAAATTTTGGTTAGAAATACTCGCACACGTGACACAGGAGATAATTTGGGGGCTAATTGGAGCTTTGTGGGCAGCCAAGTCCTTGCGGAACTCTCCCCCATGCAGTTCCCGTTGGACAAGAGTGAAGGTTTCTCTGGCACTTGTGTTTGCTTTGGACGAGATGGCATTTTACACTTCTGAAGACCCAGCCCACATGACACATTGCAGACTGCTCCAATGCCAGCCCGGGTGCACATTAGAGATGGGTGTGGCTGGCGTGGCAGAATCACAGAACCCACTTTTCTCTGACCTTCATCGGTGCCCTCAAAGTCAAGTCAATTTGGATGGAATTTCTGTTTGGTGGCTGCAGCAAGGTTGGCTGGGGCAGGGCGGGGTGTCAAGAAAAACTCAGTAAAGGAGGTAAATGTGAGCTGCTCTTGATGGACCTGGAGGGGAGAGGCGTGGAGGATGTGACTCTAAAACAACAGTGCAGATTGCAGTCATGTACTGACCCAGAATATGTGTGAAATGGATGGAGTTCAAGTCACCACAGAACCAGGCTACTGTTGGAGACAGCTGAGGGTGAACCCAGAGGGGTATCTGGCAATAGTGGACAACATCCATCTCTTTGTCCTTTCTTCATTCCTTTCTATTAGGAACTGCTCTCCTTTATGTTCATTCTAGGGGGTTCTTATGGGGCTGGCAAGCTCTGTTCAAAATGCCTGCCCACATATGCCATGACAGAATTATTGGCCCAAGAATGGTCACAACAATTAGTGATAATTTGTGCCTTCTGGGGAACACTAATGAGCATCCCTGAGGAAAAAACAAACAAAAAAAAAAGCTTTCCCTTTCCTTCTGATGAGACTAGAGAAAATCAGAGCCCCCCTAGCTGATTCAATTCCCAAATGCCAGTAACATCCAGGTGAGTAACAGAAACTCAAGTATTTGAGTCATCACCACTGCCTCCCTGGGTCTATACCAGCAGGAAGCAGCAGTCAAGAGCTTGAGTCAAGAAGTAACGTGGGACACTGGTAAATACCTACTTTTCTTTTCTTTCTATGTGGACCTAAAAGATCTAAGTATCTTTGTCCCCCCAAATTTTTTAGAGTGTTGTATTCAAGCTCCTAGAACCAAAAACATCTAATCAAGATGTTTCTGTGTTTGCTAATACTGATGAGAGCTGATTTTCTAAAAAATTATTTTATAACATAGTTGGAATCAGAAGCTGCAATTAAATTTCCAATAAGCAGACAACTCTGCCTGATGCAGGCAATAGTCTAGGGCTAGAGATAACACATTATTCACCAAAATACACGTTCCCACTTCCAGTATAAAGGGACATAAAAGAAAAACAGACACCCAGCCTAAGCTGACATTCCCCATCCTCCACTCTCCTCTGCATCCAGGTGTGGATACAAATAAACCTCCCCAGTGCATCTGAACAGAAGCAAGATGAGTCATCTCAAGACCAAGACCTTCAAGGTGGGCCTGTCTTTTCCTCACTCTCTTTGCTTTTTTGTTGCACAGGGGACAAGTAGAACTACAATGTAGAAGGAACTTAAATCCTGGAAACATCCACTGTGATGACAGCCACATCAAAAAGAAGCATCCACTCTGAACTGTTAAGTTTGACAAGAAATAAACATCTTGCAAGGTTGAGTCATTTATACAAGGTGTGGGACCTTGTCATAATAGCTTGGTTTCTAACAGCCACAGCGCCTTCAACATTTGGATGTTGTTGCCCATTGTCTCAGAAGGCTGCTATCTATTGCTTTACTCTGCACTTCCAACCTCACTTAGATTAGTGACTCCTGATTGTAAACTCCCTCCAACAAAACCTGCTCGTTTCTTGTGTTTATTGAGTAAATGCCAGGTCCTGACATCCAGGGTTGCAGTTAGATAAGTTACAATAGGTGAGTTAGATTTATCATATTCTGCTGACTCTAAGTCACCATCAATTGAGAGACACAACACAATTTTACGTACCACTAAAATGAAAGTGTTACATGGAAAAAAGACATTGTCAATTAAGTTTTCCTGTGCCATCAGCAGCTATACTAATTTTACAAATGTGAAAGTGTAGGGGACTGCATATCCAAGAATTTATGAAAGAGAGTATTGCTTTCCCTAGGAGGTACAGATGTTGTGTGAGAGGAAAATAAACAAAGAAACATGCAATATAATGCAAATATTTTAATGGGTGTTAGACGCTTTGTCTGAAGTAGAGAGAAGGAAGCACTCAATTTGGCCTTGGAAACAGGGAAGGCTTCACAGTGGGGACATTTGCCTTGGAGAGGTTGTGTCATCAGTCAACAAGGTCAGCATCTCCAGAAACCTCCTCCGTGCCTTCAGAGAGGCGTGCACACATGCCCCAGGGACCACTATGGTTTAGCAGAACCTCAAAAGACCATGAAGTACATTCCAACCAGACGGCTTCATTTTCTGGATAAATGGCGGCTAATCCCTTAGGTGCCAAGGCATAATTTTAACTGGATTTTTAAAATGAAACCCCTTCCAAAATACACTATAGTAAATCCTTGGCATCTGCAAGGGATACATCAGGGGGTCTTGGTGAATCTCCAAATTCACAAATCCAGCTAAGCCTGGACAGACTCCTGGTTTGCTCAGAATCACATTTACAGGAAAAGCCACAGTCCTCCACTGTGCAGCCCGGCACCCCACTCCCTCCCTTCCCACTGACTCTACACTTTTGCCTGATGAGCAATTATATGTAACCGGTATATTGACCATGCATGACTTATGATGTAATCAAAACACAATTTTATTTTGGTCTCCTCTTATCCCTTTAAACTTGATTTAACATGGGTAGTCTTTCTATACCACAGAAGTAAAATTCTGCTGGGTCCACGTCTTTTTGGTCTAGCCTTGTGCAGTTGACACACTGAGTCACTTGGAGTGACACACAGCAGTCTCAGTGTGATAACTTTAACGACCATTGCTCTGCAATAATTAAACTTCCCAATCTGATTTAGCAGCATGCCTTTCTCACTTCCTCTGACTCCACTTTGCTTCACTAGGCTGGAAAGGGAAAGGAAGAAGGGTCTGGCCTCTCTCTCTGCCTCATATGTCTTTACTTCCCCCCTACACACACACACACACACACACACACACACACACACGCACACCATGGGGAAGAAGGTAGAACTTTTCTGATCTGGTCTTCCTCTTTCCTGCCTCAGCCCTTTTGTATTCTCAAGACAAATAAGGTTACGTTAAGAGTTTTCTTTTCCCTTGTACATTGTACAAGTCATTTCCAACTTCATACTTTCACATCTTCATTTCCTGGTGTCTCAGTCTAATTTTCTTATCTAGCATCCACTACATACACGATGACCATGAGCTGAATGCTTGTGTTTCCCCCCAAAGTACATGCTGAAGCCCTGCTCCTCAGTATGTGGAGGCAATCACAGGAATACAAGCACATCACCCTCCATGATGGAGTTAGTGCCCTTGTAAGAGAGCACTCCACTGGGTGAAGACAGTGGAAAGTCGGCTATCAGCAAGTCAGGCACCTGGCCCCCACCAGAACCAGATGGGGCAGGTACCCTGATTTCACTCTTGTACCCACCAGATCTGTGAGAACCTAAGTTTCTGATGGTTAAGCCACCCAGTGTCTTGACACAGCAGTCTCAGGTGACTGATACAGTCACTGCCCAGTACCCTTGCTGAAACAGTGTTACAAAAATCTTCTCTCCAGTTCCATATCAAGTACATAGCAGGCACTTTAAAAATTCTGGGGACAGGAGCCGAGTGCCATACCCCAGCGCATCCACCGGGAACCCATATAGGCGTTGGCTCATGTCTTAGCTGCTTCACTTCCCATCCAGCTCCCTGCTTGTGGCCTGGGAAAGCAGTTGAGGATGGGCTAAAATCTTGGGTCTCTGCACCCATGTGGGAGACCTGGAAGAAGCTCCTTGCTTCAAACTGGCTCAGCTCCAGTCATTGTGGCTACTTGGGGTGTGAACCAGAGAATGGAAGATCTTTCTGTATCTCCTTCTCTCTGTGTATTTATCTTTCCAATTAAAAAAAAAAAAAGAAAAAGAAATCTTAAAAAAAAAAATCTTAGGTGTAGGCATTGGGCCTATCCATCAAGCTGCTGCTAAGGATGCCCATGTTCCACGTCAGAATGCCTAGGGTTGAGTCACAGCCCTGCTCCCAGTTGCAGCTTCCTGCCAGTGCACACTCTGAGAAGCAGAAAGGAAGGCTCAGGGAATCAGGTTCTGAGCACCCGCAGGAGAGAGCATACCGAGTTCCCAGCTCCAGGCTTCCCTCTGACACAGCTCTAACAGATGGGAGCGCACACTCTCGCTCCCTCTCCTCTCTCTCTCTCCTTCAAATAAATTTAGTAAATGAATACGTGAAGATAACAGAAAGACAAAGTCTCACAAACAGCCAAGTCATGGCAGAATGCCACATTCCACTCTCCCTGTGTGTTTGCTTGTTTAAATATGTAATACATGAACATGAATACATTCTTGGATGTGTGTATATGTACGTGTGCATGCTTTAATTGCAGCAACACAGGAAGAGCAAAGTGTTGACATCCCCCTTGCCTGCTCCAGCCCATTGTACTTCCACTCACCGAGGAGAGGACACAGACATAACACTGATGCGATGTTTCTCACACACTTTCCCTCCTTTAGCTCCAGGCCTGTGGGGTTTGTGTGCTGTGCACTGCGCAGGGCAACTGGCACCATCTGTTACAGCTCACAGATGTCTCTGTGCCCATAGAGCTTCCATGCTCATGAGGGCATGGCTGCACCCAACAACCCCACTCCCCAGGGACATTACACCTTCCTAAATTTTTATCAGTCTGACACTGAAAAAATATTGTATCATTAGCGCTGTGCTCCCTGATTACCAGTTAAGCTATTTCTACTATGAATTCCCAGCTCCTGTTTGGTATCTATTCTCGTATAGGCTTGTTTTCTATTAGATTCCAGAAACTCTGTTTTGAGGATGTGAGCCATGTATCTGTAATGCGTGTTTCAACTTCCTCTCTCCCAGGCTCTCATTTGTCAATTTTGTTTATAGTAACTGTCTTTTTTTTTTTTCTCTCTCTCTTTTTTATGGAAGTTTTTATTTTGGTGCAAATTCAACAAATGTGTCCTTTGTGATCTTGTGTGCTACTTCTAAGATTAATAAAATACTCATTTGTGTTTTCTTCAGATATTTAGAAGGTATTTCTCTTTTTTTAAGTTTGCTCTGCCTGGAATGGATTTTGGTACTATGGCAAAAAGGAGGCCCAACTATTTTTTATAACTTTCACTGGTTCCCATACCATCTGTTGAATGAATAATGTATTATTTTCTTATTGGCAATGCCATATTTGTGATATGCAAAAGTACCATATTTATGTGTGCATACAAATGTGATATTCTACTGTAATTTACTTAAAACGTTACTTTTCTCGAAACTCTGCTTTCTCTGGCAGCGGGAATTGGCTTAGGGAGAATCTATTCATCACACACACACATACATAGAAGCTTCCTCTTTATTTTCACAATGAAAGGCAGAATGCAAATGCTTAAGGCCATTGGTGAGGAGCTACTTCCCCGCTCCGGGTTTGCACTGCCAGCAAGTCACATCTGTGTTTCAGCGGAACATCAAACTCCTACAGCTCAGGGAGCACACACGCTGGAAACGCAGCTGCTCCACCCCAGACCACTGGTACCCTCCGCTCCATGAGCACATCGCTGGGGTCACAAAGTTGCCGAAAACATTGTTAACTATACCACAGAGCAGTTCTGTGCCCAGGCACCCTCAGCAGTCATTCTATTTGACTTGAGTACTGAGAACAGTGGTGCTTTGTCTGGCTGATCGGTTTGTTCCTTTGGTGATACAATTTTCCAGAAGGCGCTCTGAAGAACTCTAGGGCCAAGAGTAGCTAAGTGGTGCTCTGTGCAAGTTTTGCTAGCCTGCAGTAGCACCTGGCCATGCTCACTAGTCAGATCCTAAGCTGCTGATGCTTGTCCAGAGGCAGCTCTGCTTAATTGGAAATGAACATTCATGTCAGTGGGATTCGGCTCTTTTTTACCTCAAGATTTATTTTATTTTTTATTGGAAAGTCAGATATACATGGAGGAGGAGGAGACAGAGAGGAAGATATTCCATCCCATGATTCACTCCCTAAGTGACCGCAATGACCAGTGCTGTGCCAATCTGAAGCCAGGAGCCAGGAACCTTTTCAGGGTCTCCCACACAGGGGCAGGGTCCCAAAGCTTTGGGCCGTCCTCGACTGCTTTCCCAGGCCACACGCAGGGAGTTGGATGGGAAGCGGAACAGCTGGGATTAGATCCAGCGCCCATATGGGATCCTGGTGTGTTCAAAGCAAGGACTTCTAGCCGCTATGCTATCACGCTGGTCCCGGGATTCAGCGCTTGAGAGCAGCAGGGTATCCAGGAAGACAGTAGAAGGCTATGCTTTTAGGATCCTTTCTTTTTAGCTTGTTTTCTAATGACCTTCTGGACATCCTGGAGACCAGTTCCAACCTCCCCTGCCACCATGCAAACCACAAGACAGACATTCCTGTCTACAAAGATGAGGTTCAATGATCTCAAATTAGAGGGGACTTGAAAACAAATCTAACATGCTAGCCAATTTTTTTTTTTCAGAAAGAAAACCTGAAGATCAACTGTCCTAACTAAATGCATCTCAGATAGGCATTGCACATTTTAACTGCTTTATAAATAATGACCCAGTACAAGTTACTTCATTCAATTTCCTTGGCACTCAATAGCTTGTTTTGGACAGGCTCCTGACAGTAGCATTGCCCAAAGCCAAGCATTCTCAGGTGCTTTTCCAAGATTGTATTTGGCCAAGGGAAGGGTCTGGTTATACCAACCTTCATGCTCCACCATGGGCATTGCCTCGGCCGTATTGAATGAGGAAGACTTCGAGAACCTGGTCTGGCCCTTCATCCACGTGTATGCTGCAACTTCCAAAGAGAGTTCTGGTCCAGCTGATGGACAGGGACAGAGGGCTCACCCTCGCTTAAGACATGTGACTAGGTGCTCAGAGGGCAACAAAGAACTCTGCCCTTCAGATCCATCTAACAAGCATAGTTTGAAGACACTACTGCTAAATATTTACGTAAGCGCCCCTCTGAGGAATCACATTATTTAGAGAAGATTGCCTGAAGAATAAGCAGTTCATCCACTCTTCCAGATTTTCTAATACCAATCCCTGGGTCCCGCCAGAACAGCTAAATACACAGATACCTGGAGTGCATCACATTGGCCCCAGTGGAATTGCTCTTGCTGAGCAGTTTTTGGTGTGATGCCATCAGCATTTTTGAAAAAAATAATGCAAGGAACAGTCCCAGGAAAACTATCAGTGTGTCTGGGGTAACAAGGCTGTGGAAGAGATTGTTCATTACATCACACAGAGTTTCCTTCACTGAATGTCCTCAGCAGCAACTCCGTCTGATTTTAGTACTAAGAATAATAGTGCCTTGGGCAATTGGTTTGCCTCTCTGAAGTTCAGTTTTCCTGAGAGTACTGAGAAAAGCACCTCAGAGGACAAAAAGGACTTCCTTTGTGTTCTATGAAAGGGCAATCAACTGGGCTGGCTCTATGGGTAGTGTTTTAAGGTCCTACCTACAATGCCAGCATCTCATATGGGTACTAGTTTGAGTCTCAGCTGCTCCACTTCCAATCCAGCTCCCTTCCATTGCACCCAGGAAAGCAGGAGAAGATGGCCCAAGTGCATAGGCCCCTGCATCCATGCAGAAGATCCAGATAAAACTGCTGGCTTCTGACATCAGCCTGGCCTAATCCCACTTTTTTTCCAGGCCATTTGGAGAATAAACCAGCAAATGGAAGATCTCTCCTTTACTTCTCCTTCTCTGTTTGTGTGCAATTCTATCCTTCAAATAAAGTAATAAATCCTTCAAAAATTAAAAGGCTATTCAACAGTCAAAAGTAATTAACAGCAGCAAAAATCCCTAGGGCAAAACAAGTTGGTTCTTTAGCACAGGACCTCTCTAAATTGATAAAAGAAATTAGATAACACTTCCAAGTCTAACATTCCTAAGAGACCAGGGAAAGCCTACCAAGCCAGAGTTTGCATTTGGCCCGAACCATGGAAACTGACCCATAGGCCAATGTTGCCTTTAGTTCTCCACGCGCGGGCGTCTGTCCTGACCGGTTCTGCCTTAGCCTGGCAAGAAGGCCTGAGAGCAGAGCTAAGACATCCAAGTGACTGTCAGGCCTCTCTGGCTCCTCTCTCTCCCTCCCTCTTTTGCCCCAATCTCACAGAATGTCTGTATCCCAGCATCTTCCCACTGCCCTTTCTCCCTGAAACTAGACAGAAATGATTTTGCCAAGAATGAACTCACCTGTCCTCCATCCCAGGGTGCAGAGGCATTTGGGAGGCTGAGGATGGCCTCTCTGCTTGTCTTCTTCCCTCCCCCATACACGGGAAGGAAAAAAAAAAGAGATTGTGGAAATGTTGATCTCGCCCTGTATTCTTTGACCCTTATCACCCTAATCAGCTATCATCAAAAATAAATATAGTTAATGATAATAAAAGAAATTTTAAAATAAATTTGAAATTGCAAAAATTAAAAAAAAAAAAGAATGAACTAATCAGAAAAATTCCCCAAACTCAAGGTTATAGCAATGAGACTGGAGGCCCCTCTTAGAGTGTGGAGGTGACAGGGGCATAAGAGGTCATGAAAACAATTGGAGATGGGCCTGGCACTGTGGCCTAGCAGCTAGAAGTCCTTGCCTTGAATGCACCAGGATCCCATATAGGCGCCGGATCTAATCCCGGCAGCTCCACTTCCCATCCAGCTCCCTGCTTGTGACCTGGGAAAGCAGTCAAGGACGGCCCAAAGCATTGAGACCCTGTACCCACGTGGGAGACCTAGAGGAAATTCCTGGCTCCTAGCTTAAGATCGGTGCAGCACTGACCATTGCAGTCACTTGGGGAGTGAATCATCAGACGGAAGAGCTTCCTCTCTGTCTCTCCTTCTCTCTGTATATCTGACTTTGTAATAAAAATAAATAAATCTTTTTAAAAATTTTTTAAAATAACTAATAATTTAAAAAATAAAATTTAAGAAAAGTGTTCCGTATCTGTCAACAGGTACCAGTGAGGGACAGGGATGTGAGCAAGAGACAACATTGGAAGATTCTCCAGATCTGGGACAAGCATCTGAGGCTTGGACTGAAAGAACACACAGACTGAGTAAAAACGGCAACACTCTCAGATACGCGGTTGTAGAAGTGCTGCCCCTCAAGGAAGAAGTAAGTTTCAAGGGTCCTAGAAATTGATTATCTTCAAAGAAATAACTATTAGGTGGATATCCGCCTTCCCATGGGAGGCAGGAAGGAATGAAATCTTTCAAGTGCCAGGGGGTGGTTAGGTCTCCGTGCAGGTCTGTGTTTAGCTGGTCTCTAAGAGTGTGCACAAAAAAATGACACACTCAGAAAAAGAGGAACGATGAACTCAACATAGATCTTCATGGCAGTAACTACCAAGGACTGCTCCAAGCCACGAAGACAGATGGGAACGGACCAAGTCATTACGTTCCCCTAAACTGACAAACACTCTCAAGCTCTGAGTAGGTTTGACTCTGAAAACTCATGCTAATGATGAATGATGGATAAAATCCCGATAGAACTAAAATGCCTGACCAGGGCAGCCTGAACTACAGGAGCAGAATTAAAGCATTCTAAATGCTGTGACTTATTTAGGAAGAAAATTAAAGCATCAAGTAATTTCAAAATTTGTTTTAAAAATATCAAATAAGACTTAATGCTAAAAATATCAAGGAAGCTATAAAAAGGGCAGAAGCATGATGTTTGTACTTCTGACATCTGGGTGGAGGTAGGGGAAGGACAGGAATGTGGTCATAGAACCGAGGTTAGAAAGGACCACGGATCCACACCCAAATTGGGAGGGAGGCAGTTTCTCCATGAGACTAGGAAGCAGTTCAATGAGAATTATGAATGCTTTTCTTTCTTTTAAACTTGTCTTTAGTTTTTTGGGTTTTCTTTTTTTTCCTAATTTTGACTTGAGAGACAAAGGCAACAGAGAAAAAGAGAGCTCTCCCATTTGTTTGTCCATTCCTTCTTATGCTGACAAAAGCTAGGGCTGGGCAATGCAGAAGCCAGGAGCCTACAAACCCATCTGTGTCTCCCAAGCCAAAAAGATATTTTGGTGTGTTTGCCAAACACCGCAGCCTCTGTTCCCCCCACCACTTATGCTGTGCTGGAAGAGTGACGGTCTGTGGAAATGTCCAGATGTTGCAGGGAGGGTAGGGAGGGATTTGAAAAAGCAAACTGCTGGTGCAGGGCCCCCAGCCGCATCCCACAACGCCTTGATCTGTGTGCATCAGGCTACTTTCTACGTATGCGCACAACATAGCAGCACATGCTCACCCCACAGGAAGCCATCCACCTTAAAGGCCTTTACTTGGTGATTAGGTGCTTAGATTCATGCAGGCACAGTCAACTCTTTATAAGGCCAGGATTCGTTTGGTGTAAATAGGGGAGTGGGACTGAAGAAAGAGGCCTACATTATTTATTCACACACACTTTACGTAACATTCGTAATTTAGTTGGAGCCTTGAAAACAGCTCTTGAAGGTGAATAGTACTGTCTTCCAAGGGCTTTCTATGTTAGTATCATGATTTTCTGGAGGCCTCTCATTAGACAAATGGCACAGTTGTATATGCACCCAAAAAAGGCAGTATTTCCTGAGGAGAGAGGCGATGTCTCACTGTCCCACCTGCTGGCACTAAGACCTCGCCCACTTTTCTTCCTACCTTCTAACCTCAATCCCAAGTACCTCCTGCCACTCATACCCATCTGGCACACAAGCTTTATTCTTTGTGGTTGGGAACATAACTGCCTAGTCTAGACAGCTAGCCGGCGCCCCAAATGCTGCATCCAACATAACTCTCCTGGCCAGACACTGACCCTTCAGGTGCTGCCACCGAGCTACCAAAGTGAACAGAAACAATAACATAACAGTAAATATTTCCTGGGGAATTAACAGGTGCCATGCACTTATATACATTGCATCATATTAATACCTGTAATAAATATAGAAGATAAATATAATAAGGACTCCATTTCACAGCCAAAGACCTTATGGAGGTTGTGAGACTTGCCCAAATTGGATTCCATAAAATAACAGAGGTGGAATTTCAACCCAGGAAATCTTAATCTAAAACCCAAATGAGATGGGCCCGGCAGCGTGGCCTAGCGGCTAAAGTCCTCACCTTGAATGCGCCGGGATCCCATATGGATGCCAGTTCTAATCCTGGATGCTCCACTTCCCATTCAGCTCCCTGCCTGTGGCCTAGGAAAGCAGTCGAGGACAGCCCAAAGCCTTAGGACCCTGCACCCGTGTGGGATACCCAGAGGAAGTTCCTGGATCCTGGCTTAGGATCAGCATAGCATCAACTGTTGCGCTCACTTGGGAAGTAAATCATCGGACAGAAGATCTTCCTCTCTGTCTCTCCTCCTCTCTGTTTATCTGACTTTCCAATAAATAAATAAATCTCTAAAAAAAATGAATAAAAATAAAACCCAAATGGACAACCACTGTGTTGACCCAGAACAAATATGCACTTAGAATCCTTTTGTCACTCCGTTACTTACTGCCTATGTGGCTTTGGCAAGCCATTACCTCTAAATCATGTGTTTGGTGTCTGGCATCAGGAGATACCAAATCAACAAGGGTTGTTTTAGGGATGCAATTTCCTGAGCCTCAGGGACATAAGAGGTGGAGTGCCCATCCTGGGGGTCCTCAAGGACATGCTCTGAGATTCTTGCCAGCTGCCAGTATGGATGACCCTACACAAGAAGATCCAGCATCCCCCAGCACAGCTGAGAACCATTCTCCAAGGAATGATTCAAGACCAAGATAGAGGCCACATGTTTGTGGGGAAAGCGTGAAAGGAAAGATTTAAAAATAGCAGTCAAGGATAGAACGGATATCACCAAAGATAAGGCATAGCCGGGGGGCGGGGGGAGTCCTGCTGTAGATGTTTTCACCAAAGAATGATTTCTGATGCCCGTCTCCACTGCCAGGACAGCGTCCTGCCTGGCACTGTCAGGAACTTCCCCAACCACTCTGAGTCCCCGCCCAGCAACAGTGATGGCTCGGTGGACACCCCCAGCAAGGAGAACAACTACCACCCAAAGTGCAATGCATCAGTCCAGACTGCTCCCCATCTGAGACTGTTTCCAGAAAGGAAATCTGCCAAGAGACAAGAGCTACTGAGGGAAGGGAGGAGAGATGGCATATTGGGGCCATGTGGAGAAAGTTGACTTCTGGCACCACCCACACCCAAAGGCAACTGAGGAATCCAATGCATGAGGCAGGGCATCTCCCCTCACAGCTGCCACCCCTGACAACCTTCTTAGGGAAGACCATGGCTGAGTCCTTTGAGCCCTGAAGATGCTGCGCTGGTCCCTGCTGGTCTCCCTGGGAAGACCCTGAGAAGACACAGAGCCAAGCCTCTCCCGACCCCAGGCTCGCTCCCCTGAAAGCCCCTCTGCCCCGACATTGCATTAGCCTGGGCATCCAAACCAAAGCAGGGCCTTCCCTCTCCTCCCTCACCCTCCGCTCAGGCTCGCCCTTGGCTCAGTCAAGCTCAAGACAGGCTTATTTCCTCCAAGGTTGTCACAGACCAATTTTCTAAACTGCATGAAAACAGAAAACAAACAGAAAAAATCCACCAAAGCCTGCATCTCAAGCACAGCTTGGCAGACCCAAGCAACGTGCTAACAATTTCATGCTGTTTTAAGAGTTTCTAACTAAGCAACATGTACCAACAACCAGATGTGCCCTGATACCCGGAAAGAGACTGGCGGCTTCTGGGGACGAGAGTCCGTAAAACAAGAAAACACTCTGCAAGAAACACAGCTCCTGTGCCTGCGGGGCCCAGGGACCAAAGTGGGGTGGCTGGGAAGGGAGAGCTGTCTCAGTGCACCTGGGCATGGCACACTCATTCAATCGGATATTTGGGACCATGATTTCTTGCTGCCTAGCACTGTTCTTGGTACCTAGGATACCAAGTAGACATTCAGAGTGTGTGCAGCGTGAACAACCAGGGAACAAATATGATTATAAGACAGTACATACTTCCTGGATAGAAGAGAGAGGTTTGGGAGAAATAGCCTGACATGAGGTGCTTCTAAGAGAAGAATCCATTGTTTTTATTTCAAGATTTCTATAAGGGTTCTTCAACCAGTCTATGGGGAAAAAATGAATTTAAAAAATACTGGGTTTTTTTGCAACAACATTTTGAAATTCATGCATAGCTTTTTTTCATCACTTGTGTTTTCCATGAACTTCTTAGAGACCCCTCCTTTGTAAGCTGAGGGCACATAGGGATCTGAAGAAGAAAGCCACGGTCAGCACAGAAGAGAACGCAAGCACTCGGACTGCACCTGGGGCAGGTGCCCCCACCCCCGCCAGCAACACCTAGCACCCGTGACATGCAGGGTGACACCGCATCGGCACAGACACACACCATCCAAGAACCACGTAGCATTTGGAAGCAGTCAGATCCCCCGCCGCCTGCTCTTGTTTATGGGTCTGTTTTCCAGCAGAAGGAGATTATCTCCAGGCCACCGGTCCAGGACCTAGCACCGCTCTGAGAGAATGGCAGTGGGAGTTCTGGGTTCCAAACTGTCCATGGAATCATTTATACAATATGGGTTGACAGTCCCCTTAGGACAGAAAGATAACCATTCTGCTACTTTAACCTTAGGACAGAAGAACAGCCATCCTGCTACTTGGAGGTTTGTATTCCATTAGCTGACCATACCATGTGCCTCAAGTGCACAATTACAAACACCAAACTTACCGTGAAGTAACACAGTCACAATTGTACTTGGGCTTTAAACTTGTTAATTTGATAAATGTAAACAGCATGGTTTCAGTAATGTTCCATATTATATAATATATAATATATTATATATATATATATATACAAATTTCCAGATATATATTTGGAAACTTTAAACAAAAAGGAACTGACCTGGGCCTCGTTAGACCAGAGAGGTCACTCCAGGTCAGCAGTCCTCTTGAGGCTCTGGGAATCCTTGCTCCCTGGCAAGAAGTCCATTAGCTCAGGCTTAATGGTGGCCCTCTTTATTAGGACTGTGTTTGTCACCTGTTAACTTGTTTATTGGACCAGCAGTGGGACAGGGAGGGGAGGATGGGCGTGAAGGTCACACGTAGGTGGGAATTGCACACCTCAGGCCTTAGTCATTATTTTTCCAGGATGTCCTCTGGTGGGGGTAGGTGGGAGCTGGGGGTGCAAAGCCCTCCCTGAGCTCACACAAAAGAACTGCAAACAGGCCCCTAATTAACAGGTTTGCTTAGAGCTGTTTCCCTGTTTAGGGACTTCATCCTGCTAATTGCAGGCTCCATAATCATTAATCAGTCACCACCACTTTTCTGGGTGCTGACCACGAGCCCAGCCCTGTTCTAGCAACTGAGAAGAGAGAAGAGTGGAGAGCAGGAACTCAGATCTATTGAGTGCCAGTCCCAGATTTGAAAGAACTCAGGACTCCGCACAAAGACCCCAAAAGGAAGGTGTGGTGATTCCCCCTTGTACTATGAAAAAACTGAGTCTCAGACAAAACAACTAACTCAGGGTTATCACTTTGTAAGCAAGAGTCAGAATTTGAACCTGGATCTGGCTAATGCATAAGCCTGAGTTGTTGCTCTCTGGGAAACAACAGGTTAATCATTCAAAAATGATGCAAGGAGCCATCATTGGAGGTATAGTAAGCTAGGCTGCCATCTACAATGCTGGCATTCTATATTGGTACAATTTTCAATCCCAGCAGCTCCATTCTGAATCCAATGTCATGCTAATACATCTGGGAAAACATCAGAAGATGGCCCTGCACCTGCCTGGGACACCCGAAGGAAATTTCTGGCTCCTGACCTCAACCTGGCCCAGCCCAGGCTATTGCAGCCATTTAGGGAATGAACCAGTGGGTAGAAGGTCTCTCTCTTTCTCTCTCTCTCTTTTCTCCCTCCTCTCTATAACTCTGCCTTTCAAATAAACAGAACAAATCCTCAGAGCTGGGCTGGGCAAGGAGCCTAGTGAGCATAGGGGACACAAGACTGTGTTCCCAATGGAAGATTTCCCAAAAGGGTGGGAATTGACTCTGCTCTGCAGGATGGGGAGGATTGTACACATTTAATAAATTGTACTCAGGCACTTGCTCCAGTCACTAAGCCTCGGGCTGGACAGGAGTGTGGAACTTGTGCCTCACTTGGGACCCATAAACATTTAGTGAAATGTTCAAGGAGCAAGCATAACGATGCTCATGCATGTACACACACACACAGACAGACCTGCTTCATTGATCCCAAATAGCACCTGGAGTGGACACGCTAACCAAGGACCTCTGCAGGCATCAAGGTGTTGGCATCAGGCAGCAGAGAGGATTAGGGCGACGGCCAAGCCAAGAGCAGCCAGTGAGTCCTATGACCACCCTGGACTGGAAGGTTGGCAGCTACCAGGGAATGAATCATCCAAGTACCCAATTTAGAACTTGTCCCAGAACATGAGAAGTGCCAGGGGGAAGAGAAAGGGCCAGGAAATGAAGAAGTGCAGGAACTGACCAAGAACTGGGAACTTTGTCCTTTGCCATTCCTCCAGGCCATCAGCCATGTGCTGCCTCTACATTTGCCCTTTCTGAACCCTCCCAGCCCCACTGGAAGACATTCATGTCCTCATGCCATACAAATTCTCCCAGGAATTCCTATGGCTCTGTCCCCACCAGTGTCTGTACCTTTGTACCAGGTTGACACTACAACGCAGACAAGCGATGGTCTATGAGGATCTAGCCAGCAGAATTCAAACAGCCCATCGCCGTACTGGAGCTGTCCCAGGCCAAGGGGAATCCCATAGGACACCGTTTTTCTTGGCCGCAGAGGGCCCCATAGCCTGTTTCCCATTATCCCCAGGACTGGATACACCGTGTATATGGTAGCCAACAACACAACATCTCCAACATGTATGTTTCGGGATTAGATTCCAGAGTGAGCTGCAGGCCTGGAGCCCTGGACCAACCCCTCCTGCAGCAGCCAGGCCTCTCACTCTCTCTGGGAAGAGCCCAGGAGTCCTGGAGCACACACTTGGAGCTGGTAGCCAGGCCCTGGCCAAGATGTGATAAGCAAAATCTCACCTACCTAGCCAGCAGGACCCAGACCCAGTTCCTTCTACCGGTCAGACTCACTCACCTGGAAACCCACTCCTTGCTCAGCTGTGGAACCCTGATTACAATCTAAATGAAGACTGACCCCCCACTAGACCAAGGGTCCCTAAAAGTGAGAGCTTGGGAGACCTGCTCCACTCATGCAGCCACTCTCTCCCTTCACCTGGCTTCTCTCCCAGGTCTCCCCTGAGCCTGATTGTTCCTGCCCTTGACTAAGTGGCCCAGGAGGCAAAAAGTCCATTGACCAATTTCACTGGCCAGCAGATACTTATGTTTCTCTTGAGGGCCCTCTCCATGTCCAGGGTGCCCTGGGAGATGTGCCTGAAAGATCTGCACACTGCAGCCCATCAGCAAGGAGACCAGAGGCATGGGGAGGAGACAGGGAAGGGTGTCCCCAGTCTTCAGTCCGCGCCCCTACCCCGCCCCACTCCCTAAGAAAAAGCACAAAACCAAGTCCATGATTTTCATCTAAGCTACAGGGAAGAGGCCAATGGGGAGGAACTCCATCAGCAGACAACCCCAGTGAGAGCCCTCCCAGCAGCCACAGAAGCCTCATGGGGACTTGTAGGACTTGGCGACACTCACCTTCTAGAGCATCCAGATGAAAGGATCATGACCTGGGGACCTAACCTAGCACTTGCTGCAGGAAAGAGGCTCAACCAGCTGGAGAGAACAGCCTTTGCTGACCCATTCTGGGTCACATCTCCAGTTGAGTAATCAGCTCTCTTCTCTCAAAATCACCCTCCCTCTCATTCTACAGGGCCAGCCATACCTGTTTTTCTTTTGCTGGCAGCTGGCTCTTTCGCACTCTCCGCCTCCCTTCCCCACCCCCACCCCCGCCCCCCTTCCCAGCCTTCTCTCAACCCTCAGCAGCAGGGGGATGAGCTGTTTCAGGCTGAATGAAATGGAAACTGCACATTTGGCTATGACCATGTTTTAGCGGTGGAGCCTCTGCTGAGAGCCAGACGCCACAGGCTCAGACGTCGAACAGCCGCTTCCGCAGCTACTGGGGACCCTGCTTTCCTAAAACGACCCCCTATTCCCCAAAACATGTGAGTCTTGAGTCATCAACATTGAAATTTTTCTTTTTTCCAAAAGGAACTCTTGTGATAAAACTAAAGAGCCATGCACTTATTTCAATTTTATGGTTTTAAGGTGTAATGGTGGTCATCTGAGAGGAGCCATGGCTCAGAGTCGTAAGAGCAGGTTAGTTTAGCCATGGTCCTGCCACTTACCGTCAACTCTTCTTGCATCCGCTACCAGCAGGAAAGTCCTCAAGCTGCGGAGACAGGCTCAGCATTCCAGGAGAGACTCTGTTCTCACTGGCTGTGCATTAGGATCACCTAGGAGTCGTTTTATCACCTATCCCAGACCAATTAAATCTGAATTTCTGAGAGAAGGGCTCAGGTATCAGGATCTTTAAAAGGCCCCAGGTGATGCTAATAATACACAGCCAGAGCTGAGACACTGTGTGTCTTGGAGTCACCTGCAAGCCTATTAAAAAACTATCAACGCCTGTGCCCCACCTTCAGCAATTCTATTTAATTGCTATGAAGTGTGACTACTTGGGCGTTGGGATTTTTTTCAAAGCTCTCCCAGTGATTTTAGTGCACAGGAATTTCAAGCCACTCAGCTCCTAGGCATTCATAGACTTCTCATCTCGCACTCTTGCTCAAACACAGATGCTGATTCCACGTTTCAGGTCTGGGGCAGGGCCTGAGCTGGTGCAGTGTCTAACACATGCTAGAGGATGCTGATGCTGGCGCTCTGCTTGATCAGTGAGGCCCCAGTTGGGCAGCCATCAAGCCTGGATGCTCATCGGAATTCCTTGGCCAATCTGGAAAACCAGCTCAGCCAGGTCCCACCCGGGAGACTCGGATGTGATTGGTTGGAAGTAGGAGCTTACACTGGATTGTAAAAGCTCCCCAGGTCGAGAACCTTGGCTGTGGGCCAACCTCTTGGCGTCATTTTGTAGGCAGTCCTGTGACCCACGGTGGGGGCCGCAGCTCTCCAAGGCTGTTCTGACACTTCTCCCTCCTCTGCCCCAGGTGGCAGGAGACACCTTTTTCCTCTGCCACAGAAGGCCATGCCCTGTAGCCGACATTCCCTCACTCTCACTTGGAGTTGCATCAAGTCTCTAATTCCCAGGACAGTTGTGGAAGAGAGATGATTGCCCCAACACCCTGAAAACAGCACTGTGCCCTTCCCCACACCCACCCCCACATACACACACTGCCTGACTCTCATTACCAGTTGTTCCCTTAGTCCAGTAAAGCCTTCTCCGAGGTCACCTCTGGCCACCAGAAAGGGCATGTCACCAACAGTCACAGGCACAGAGGAGACACTGTGTGCTTCAACAAGAGGCTGTCAACACAAGATGCTGGGCTGCTGGCATTACTTAGCAGTTCATTCCCAAGCCCCAGCTAGCATGCAACCCCTGCCTCGCCGACCTCATCCCCTTTGAAATAGACTTGTGCTAATGCAGAGAACCAAAGAGAGAACGTGGAATTAAGGAAACGATTATTCTATTCTTAGTGTAATTTCCATGAAATGATACAGGAACCACATTTTTCTTCTTAAGCAGCGACCAAAAGTGCCATCTGCAATGCATCTCCGTTAGTAGCCCTTATCTTCTGACAGGGCCTGTAGCTTTCATGACAAGTTGGATGTTGCGGGTAAAAACGGGAATCCGTGTCTTAGGTATACAGAGTCGGTGTAAAATCGGAACTATAATGTGTAGAATTTGCAGGTCGCTGAAGTGTCACAGTCTACTGAAAAATGGGTCTGGAATCAATAAGGTACGCATCAAACTCAATTGTCTTTAATTTTCATTGCTACCTAGAGGAAAGGTTTGCAGGGCCTACACGCATGAAATTAAACATGAAAGCCCATCTAAAGTGTCGAACCGATACTCAAAATGACCTGAAAATTGGGTAAAACATGGCAGCCCAGCCCCTCGCAATGTGATTGTTCATTTCTCTTTCTGTAGTGCGGGTGACAGCCCCCATGAGAAATCGGAAGTGACATGAGCACACGGCCGGAGTCCACGGAGAATCAAGTGCTTTCATTCTCTCCCAAGTGGAGGCCTGCCCGAACTTGACCATCCCCCCATCCCCCACCCTCTCCCACAGTCCCAGCTAAGTTCCTTGGCCGGCGAGATAATGGAAGGTTCAGCTCTTGCAGCTGACGTGGGAGGCGGGGGAGGGAGGGACACACAGACACCCATTCCGGGCACTTCCAGCCGACATTGACCTTTCAGTCATGGAAACTTCCCCAGACCGACACTAATCGGGGGCACATCTGGCGTTTGGACTGTGTCCAGATGGGGGTTTGTGTTAGGCGAGTCAGCACGATAACCCGCTGCGGAGGTGGGGGAGGGGCAGGCCCCGCTGCTGAGAGCAAGCCCCATCTTCAGCTGAAAGTCCTAGAACAGAGACCTCAGGCTCCCTCTCCCCTTGTATTTCCCTGCCCGTCCGAGAGGCGGTGAACCTGCATGGACCCTGCCAGCCAAAGCTACTTCTCCTCAGTTCCGCAGCTATCAGTGGCAATCTAGAATCCCAGTGCATGCTCCCATGTTTCCACCCTCTCACAAAGTGCCGCGTGTTATCTCAAGATGCCATGTGAGCCTGGGCGATGAAAAGACTCCAGCCATTTTTTTCTCTCCCCACTTCCTGTGATTTACAAAGGTGTGAGATGGTTTTCCAAGGCAGTGACAAACCTAGACTTCACCATCCTGTCACATCCAGCCAGCCGGCTTCCTTAGGTTCTTTTTTATTTTTTCGATTTCAAAGGCAGATTTAGAGAAAGAGAAGGAGAGACAGAGACAGAGCGATCTTCCATGCATTGGTTCACTCCCCCCAAATGGCTACAACAGCTGGAGCTGAACCAATCCAAAGCCAGGCCCTTTCTGCAGGTCTTCCATGTGGGTGCACCGGCCCGAGGTTCTCTCCTGCTTTTCCAAGCCAGAAGCAGGGAGCTGGATCAGAAGTGAAGTAGCCAGGACATGAACTGACACATCCAAAAGGGGTGTCGGCGCCACAGGCAAAGGATTAGCTTGTTGCACCCCTGCACTGGTCCCTCACCCACCCTAATTCTTCCATGGTGATATCCTTTTAGGATTTAGAAGAGGTTGCCTTTCCTGAGTGGTTCCCAGCCTTTCATCAGAAATGAACTCAACCCTGACCTCCATCTTCAGTAGCAAGGAACTGCAAATGGGAACAAGACCTGGTGGCACTGAAGGTGCATTCAAACTGGTCAGGAATGCCAAAGGCACTTGGCTGCCTTTGCAATGTCTGACACCTGTTGCAGCTGTGAACAGCACTGCTAAAGAGGCAATCAAGTAAACCAAAGCCAGGATAAAAGAGATTATGTCCCTCTCCACCCAAACAGAAGGCTGTCTCCAGCTGTCAAAGAAAGCTCTTTCTGTGGCCCTGGGGCACCCGCCCCGCTTGTGGGCACCGTGTGTCCAGCCTTTCTCCTTCATTCTCTCCTATGGAAATCCACAAGTGTCGAGCTGCAAAGATCTGGTCATCCTTTTTTCCTGATTACAAACTCTGTATTTATTCTAGGATTTATTTTATTTTTATTGGAAAGTCAGATACACAGAGAGAAGGAGAGACAGAGAAAAAGATCTTCCATCTGCTGACTCACTCCCCAAGTGGCACCAACAGCCAGATCCAAAGCCAGAAGCCTGGAGCCTCTTCCGGGTCTCCCACGAGGGTGCAGGGTGCCAAGGCTTTGGGCTGTCCTCGACTGCTTTCCCAGGCCACAAGCAGGGAGCTGGATGGGAAGTGGGGCTGCCGGGATTAGAACCGGCACCTGCATGGAATCCCAGCACCTTCAAAGCGAGGACTTTAGCCACTAGGCTACCACACTGAGCCCCCTTATTATAAACAAAGAAGCAGGAGTCACCCCAGGTAAAAGCAAGATAGTGGTCAATGATCAACTTGCTGAGTTAAATGTCAGCTCTCTCATGAGCCAATCACCCTGAGGAACTTGGCAACGCCTTCTACACCCAGGTGCGTTTCAAACAGCAACTATCACTTTTTCATCAATTGAGTCTTCCTCTGCAGTAACTGTCAAGAAAGAGTAGATTATCTTCGTTCCATCTCGTCTGTTACCTAAAGATCAACCCCTCCCAGGTCCCACACTCCTGTCCTTGTGATGGACACTGCGGTAGTAACTACAGCAAAAGAACAACCCTATCCCCCGCCTTAGGGGACAATGCAGTAGATCCACTCTCCCCGCCAAGACTTGACAGCACTGCACAAACTCCCCTGACTCTGGGAAGAAGCTCACAGACCCTATCTCTCTACCCAAGCCAGCCAGGGTCTCTGCTGATGCCAGCCTTTTCCCCCCCAACAATTTGGTACAAAGCCATTTAAGATTCCATGCCAAACCAGTAATTTGCAACACTCGCAAAATCTACTCCACGAACTGAGTCAGCATTCTTGTGCTCCTCACCCAGCCACCCTCCCTTACACCCTAACATCCCAGCCTTTAGCTTCACCACGGACACCACAGGAGTGACACCAGTGCAGGAAGTGAAGTCCCCTTGAGCTGAAGGACACAGATGATTCATCGTCTTGCAGAAGGCCACCCGTCCCCGGTCCTTGAAGTCCATGCCAGAAAGTTTCTGAAATGGATTCAGAGGACCGAGGGGGATGTCTGGCTGCTAAGGAGACTGCTCTGCCAGTTTCCAAAGAAGAAAGATGGCAAGCTGTCCTCAAAGTGCTGCTTTGCCACAGTACCCTGCAGAAGCTGAGGTGGCTTCCAGCCCGGAGTAGCCATGGACGTGACATGGGACCACCAACACTGACTCTGTCCTGTCCTCTGTGCTGAACCCTTGTCCCAGCACAGCCCCAGAGCCCAATCTATAGAGCACTATGTGTGTAGAGACAAAAAGAGTTTTGGCTAAAGTTTGTGTTTCAGAGAGCAAGGAGTTCAATTCTGCTAACATCCCAGGGGTCAGTGAGAGGGTGACAAGTAACATGTCTGATGTCTCCCATTTCTCTCCCACTGCCTGAGGAAGGGTCACCAAGGGGCCATCCATGATAAGGACTGAGACCTCCCAAACAGACTGTCCTCCAGTACCAAGAGGACCCTCTACAAGGACAAGTTGACAGAACCAGGAAAAGAGCTTGGAGTGTGGGGGAGAGGAACAGTTGGGAGAAGAGCAAAGTCCCAGGGACAGACAGGCTAGGAGACAGGTTGCACTGATGGTCCTTGGATGTCCTGACAGGTCAACAGGTAATGGGGACAGAGAACTAAAGTAATCATAGGCTTTGAGGTCACTAGAAACCAGGCACTCTCTATGTGTCTTTGTGTAATTATCATACCAGGCTTATGGGAATCAAGCTATCACATGCCCATTTCATAGATAGGAAAACTGAAACTTTGAGAGGATAGCCAAGGTCACAGAGGTTAGTAAAGAAACAGCAATCAGAGCCAAGTTCTTTCTACCTTGAGTGGCGTACTTTAGACCAACAACCCAGAACCACAGTTCCTAGAAATGCTGCCCTATCCATAAGCCAATTAGAAGCTAGTAGGTAGACGTGGTGGGAGGAGTTTCAGGAAATCAGTCACCCACTCTTTGAAGCATCATTCTCAAGCAAGGCATTGCACAGCCTGCATCACCAGAGTTTGCAATCTACTGCCAGATAGGCTAATGCGTAACCACAGACTTGCGCGACACGTCTTCAGCATGGCATGGTAGGCTGCACTTTAGACTTGTTCCTAGAAGCCTTGCTGTCCCATCTGTGACATGTGACACCAACTCACGACTTCTCCGCTGTGTAGGCATCTAGAGGAGCCAGTGGGCCCTTAAGACACGAGGCAAAACCAGAACAGGATGAAACAGCTCCCATACACCTCCTTCTTGCCTAGGAAATCCTTGAGTCAGTTATCCTCTTTCAGTTGAGAACTTTCTGATGACATCAGCCTTGATCTGGTTGGGCTGACTCCATCACTGTCAGCAGGCAGTGGGAGGGGAGAGGCACAGATGACTTAGAAGCAGATACAGGATGCATCAAAGAGAAGCGTGAGAAGCTGAACCAAAACTGGAGATACGGTTGCACAAAGCTGGGGGATCTAAAGAGTCCCCAAGGTCCCAGAAGGACCAACGTAGTAAGAATTTTAAGAGGTGATAAAGGCAACTTGCTGTCAAAGGAGGCAGCTATTGCAAAGAGAACAAGTGAAATTAATTCCTTTCTCAAGCCGCCCTGAAGGTGAATGGCTACCAGATGGTCAGACAGAAATACCTGTCCACAGGCTGCCGGAGAGAAAAATGAATGCAAGCAGAAATCAGATCCTCCACTGAGCAGGTGAGCAGGAAATTAAAATATCTGCGCACTGACCACAAGTTCAAGACCACACACGTCCACGAAGAGGCTGTTGTCGGAAAGACAGTACAAGCATGAGTTAGCTTCTGTCCTCTGCCAGCCCACACAAAGCCACAGAACATCATCGCAAAGCTCACAGTGCCAGAGGGGGAAATCCAGCCATGCCAAAGGGATGAGGATGGCACAGGAAATGGACTGGGGCCACTGTAGGAAAACCCAGCAAACACCCCAGCACAGTCTGCAGAGCTCGAGCACGTGGCCGCATCTCCCACTGTTGGAATCTCTAAGTGTCCTGGGTAGCTTCTGAAAAGGCTCACCTTGATTCTCGCCTCCCAGGGAATCCTGAAGTGTGAGCTGGACCCAGTAACTGTCTCCAATGACTAGCATGTGGCAAAAGGGACAGGAGGCCTCTCGCTCCCACCCAAAAGTCTCCTCAAATTTATGTTTACCAGTCCCCAATCTCTCTGCTCCAGACTCACCTTTTTCACATTCTGGCCGTCCGTGAATTCATCATCATCTTCTCTTTCCATCATCCTTTCTGTGAGCTTTCTATTACATTCTTTCTAAAAGACACTCTGTGCAACCTCCCCCCTCCACCCCACACACACACTCCACCACTCCAGGAGTGGGAAGGAGCTCAACCCTGCCCTTGCCATTGTTCAACACCTTCACAATCCATCTCCTGTCAACCACAAATTAGCATTACACAGGCATTTACAGTGCTGCCCCCGGGGATGGATAGAAGCTGCTAATCCTTAAGAAGCCACCCTGGTACAAAAGCAGAGACCCACAGCCTGGCCCCCACCCACGGGGTGCTCCTTTGTGAGTCCTCCAAATCGAGCACAGATGGTGGCACGGCTGGGCCTTAAGCCTAGAGGGACTGGTGGGTGCCCAAGGAGCACCCAGCTTTGCAAGTGGCTGCATGATACAGGTGCCCGGGGACCTACTCATCGCCAGCTGAGAGCTCTGCAAATTGGATTCCTTCTCAGAGCTCCTGCTCTTTGAGGGTCTTTGTGGGTCCACTGTTGCCTCTCACACTTTCCCAAGCTCTGACAGGGACCAACCCAGAGCCTGAGATCCCAGAAGCTAGGCTGCAGTTCTTCCCTGCGCCACCCTCCTGGCAACTTGAGTTAACAAAACTCCAGGAGAGTTTTGTTTTGTTTTGTTTTTCTTAAGGGATTGATTTGGCCTTAAGAATTCGGATTGAAGTTTCTGATCCCAAAGGAAGGCAGCCCTGGCTGGGTTCCCAGGGTCATTTCTATCCCCAAACACTGCTTTTCGGGTCCCAGGGGGCCCTGGGATTGCAACCCTTCCTGATGGCTGCCAGGCTGGCTCTTGCAGCAGCCTCCTCTGAAGCTCGCTGCTCAGCTCATGGGCCCGATCCTGCAGCTGGGTTTGGAAGCAGGGAGTCTGCAAGCGGAGAAGGCTCTTATCAGAAACATTTCCTGCTTATTCCCTCTTGGTCCTGCATACCACAGCCCTTCCCTGACTAGTGGGGCCACCAACAGAGCCTCTTCTCCACAAGGTGGTATCCCCAACACTATCTCAGTTCCAGATTGTTCCCCCTCTGCACTCTGCCTTTTCCAGGGAGTTCATGGGATTGTGCAGGCCACCCAAACCATTCACATGGCAGAAGTCTGAAAAAAAGAATACAAAAAAGCAGGCAAGGATTGCCTGTGCAAACAGAAGCCGTGGCTCACTGCTGGAGACTGGCCTACCTCCGCCTGGACCTCGCTGTGCTGTCTCTGACAATGAGATAAACAGAGCAGAGCCAGGCCTGCACACCTGTGTCTCAGCGGCGCATGTGGTGTCCTCCCTCCATGTCACTGTGCATGCGTGTGCCGCCTGCCGAAGCTGAGTGGACTGGCGCCACTTTCGTAGCTGTAGGGCTGGCAGCCAGGACTAGCCCATTCCTGCTGCTGCGCTCAGCAGGTCACTGAGTTCCACTGCCCTTTTCCATTCCCGCACCTGGGACACCCTTGGCCTGGCCCTCCCTGGGGCCTACATCAGGCTTCTCTCTGCCTCCTGCCCCCGAGCTTGCTGTGTGGTCCGAGCCCTTGGCCACAAGAGCCAGGGAGGGCGAGACAGGCCTGCGTGTTTACAGTCAAGCATAACTGAACCTTTATTTTAAATAAATACAACTTTTAGCCAGTTTTTATTTCCTCTTTCTTTCAAAAAGCTGTTTTCTCCCTCCTGCTCCTTCTCTTCCTCCTCCTCTCTCCCATTTTTCCTCCTAGCCTTTATCTCTGCGGCCACCCAGGAACAGGCTGGGAGTGGAGTGAAGAACAGAGGCCAGACTGACACTGGTGCTTGATGTCTTGTCACGCTTTGAGGACTCCTCTCTCTCACTCTATTTCTCTCTTTCTCCTCCCATTGCCCCAGGGTCCTGATGAATTCATGGGTGCCCAAGCCTGAGCCCTAGAGACTGAACAGGAAGCCCAGTGTCTTCACTGGGATACTGTCCATGTGTTTGCCTTAATCCCAGGTCACCTGTCCCCAGTCTCCCTTCTCACTGTGGAATTGTCATCCATCTGTTTTCCTCTGTGGCTGTCATCTTGGTGTCATCCCCTGTTGGACCCTCCTCCGTATGACCCTCCAGTGGCACTGCTAGGTGTCTCCTCTGGGTCGTCATAAAGCTGCCGTCCCATGAGGTGTTCCATCTGCCCATCACCCCATTGGCCCGTCATTCAATTCGATCCCCGTGACCAAGCTTTTCTTTCCATCTGTCTCCCCACACCGGACATACTTTTACCCATCTGTCTCACTGAATGGGGCCAGTAATAGTGGTCTCTGCAGCACAGGAACAGTTGAAATCCTGTTCTGGTTTTGATCCCAGTGACAATAATAGCTGCAGCCATCAATCAAGTGTCTACTCCATGTCACAGACGAGACTGCCCCTTTAATCCCCCCACCATCCCGGGCATATGTGTGTGTTTCTCCTTTTCTCCAAGAAGCTAAGACTCAAAAGGGATGAGTATTTTGCTCAAGCTCACGCAGCTCCTAGTAGCAGACATTTGGGTGCACAGCTGGCTTTGCCCAAATTGGGGGTGCGGATGTAGCCTCCTGACTGCTCACCCCTCCTGCCCTGTGCGTTTAATTTACACTTTGCTGGATGTTTTCAGCCTGATGAAGTTTCCTCCCCGCCTTGGCTCCACACAGGAAAGCAAGAGGAGAAAAGCAGCCAGATGTGAGAGCACTCCGAAGGCCTTTTCCTGGGGATGGGGAGTGATGTTAAGTAAACATCCAATGGTATTCTTTCTGCAAAGCGATCCATTTTCATGGCACCCAGGAGTTCGTCCAAGGGTCTCTGGGCCACCAGGGACAAGTACTCCGTGTGTTTTGGCTCCAAGTTCTTCCATTGGCCACAAAGAGCTAATTCTTGCAATTAATGGTATCAGCACCGCCAACGGAGATGGACTGACCAGTTATTTTCAAAACGAACATATTCACACCCTTGGTGGGGTGGATAGACCTGAAGGATTTGGAAGCTACAGAGTGACGGCAATAGACACTGAGTTCATTCATGGTGGCCGGAACTTTGGCCATTGCCTCAAGGGATGCCTCTCTGCAGCCCGGAGCCATGGGGGCCTGGACTGGCGTGAGTGTGTTGAGGGGCTGCCTATCAATAGGCTTCTGTATGGCTTCTGTGGTGGGTCCCCCACCCCTACTCCCGCCCCTCGGCCCCAGCCAAGTCCCCTTCTGGGCCTGGGCTGAAGGGGTCTATTCAGCATTTTGGATTCCTGGATTCCCCAATGAGAAGTAAAAGAGAGACAGACAGAGGCTTCCGAAGAGCTGAGGAAAAGCTGGAGGCCTGGAGAGAGAAGGCGGAGCCCAAAGCAGCAAGGGAAGGGGCCCAGGAGAAGCCTAGAGGTCCTGAAGGGATAGACCAGTGGGAAGGGAGAAAGAGAGAGAGGCTGGGAGAACCCAACAGGGCAAGGAGGAAGCCGGAAGGGGGGCTCCAGGCAGAGAGAGCTCCCAGTTGGGAGACAGACCAGTGCCAGAAAGCAGTGTAGTTTTTTTTAAAGCCACAGATTTAATTTCCTGGTGACGACGTTGCTTTAGAGGTGATATTAGCAGCATTTTTCATTCCCTGAGTAGTTCTGCCAGTCGTGGCAGAGTAACCCAGGGCATGCTGGGTGACAGGGCCCAGCTGGAACCGTTCAAGTGTCCAAGGATGGCCCCAGGTCCAGCTAATGTATTTGTCTCCTGTGCTAACTGCTAGGGAAAAGGAACAAATGTTACCTCTGGCTATCCCGGACAGAGGGGCAAAAACTGAATCAGTGATCCCTGCAAGTGAGGATTTAAAAAAATAACCACAGCTAATTGTCTGGGCAGTGTCTGTTTCACTACTTGGACCCAAATTGAATCTGAGCTTTAAGAATTGCAGATCAGAAGCTAAAGAAACCAAAACCTGAACCATCTCTATAATGTCTTAATACTACCACCAAGTCATCATCTAGAGCCTTATTCCTGTGCTTAAAATCTGTGTGCAAGCTGGTTTAGGTATCGGCCATATTAAGTGCACACCCAAAGCCAGGCATCACTGCTCTGTGGAGCCCCACTGCTCAAGGTGTGGTCCAGGCCAGCAAGCAGCCCTGACTGCAGCAAGGGCCAGCACCTCGAGCCTCCTAATGCAGAATCTGCATTGAGTAAGACCCTCTGGCAACAGAGTACACCTGTCAATCTTGGTAGATTTCAACCCACTCCTCCTGATCTCTTGCCACTGCCATAGACCTGGGCTATTTCCCCAGCAAAGTGGAACTGTGAAGTTTCCCTAAAGATCATGTTCCCTTTCCCTGTTCTGTGTGTGCACTGCCTCATGACATCTCTGCATCTCAAAGACACTTTTCCTGTACCCGCTTGTGGGTCCTCCAAGTATGTGAGGAGTCAGAGGGGATAGTTAGGCAGAGTTTTTCTGGTCTCCAAGTTATTTGTTTTTAAATATAAAATTGTATTTCTGCCCCATGTCTTAATTTCCCCAGAGCATGTTTTTCAAGGACTCTGTGTCTCTGAGGAAAGACAGACGGGCATGGTTAACATAGGAACTCACCATCTCAGAGTTTTAACAAAAGCAAGGAGTGACCCAACTAATCTCATCTCTGGACCACTGTCAAAGAGATGGTACCTGAGTGATCAGCTTATCGTTAGAATCAGATGAGGAAGTTAACCAACCCTACCCTCCTGAGTCTATTCTAGAGCCAGGTGCCACTGAGAACAAATTCTTTTCTTAGTCCTTTAGATAACCTCCCTGACATGGTACATAAAAGACACCATCTCCACCAGTAACTCAGGATGGTTTTTTTTTTTCCTTCCTCCTGCCACTATGGCAGGAGATCTGGGTGTTTTCCTTAGGACACATGGAACCACTTCTTGTCACCATGGCAGGATCCCTTTTTTTCCCTTTTTTTTTTCTAAGGAAACTCTGCTTTGCAAACTAAAGTTTATCCCCATGGAAAGTCTTTCATGTGAGACAAAGATCGAGGTTGTGTGGTGAGGTAGGCAGCTAGTTCAGGATCATAAGCTTGGAAGCCACTCCCCTACCACCATCTAGGTGTTCCTTCCTGCCCACCTGTGATTCTCACCTATCATCCATCACCTGGAACCTGAGAGGGGGCAGTATTGCATTGTTGTGTAACCATTCCCCTCACAAGCTCCTATAAAGGCACATGATAGGTAGGGGCTCTCTCTCTTGGTCATGTTATTCTGTTGCTAGAGCACTCTGACTCTTGGCCTCCCCAGTAACTGCTTGCTCTCTGGCTTCCCATGGACAGACTCCAAGGACAGGTATCCCCTGAGCATGGCTCCTGTATGTCTGTATTCCTCACCCTCTGTTCACTTCTTGGGTGGGACAGTAAAGATGTTAATGCTAAGATGCTTTGTATTTCTAATTTGTGTACTATCAGGAGTTCCAGGAGAGGTGAGGCCTAGCAGTAGTGGAATGCGGGCAGAGAAGCCAGGGAAAGGTGAATGTCTGCAGCTTTGTAAGTGTGCCCAAGTTATTCATTACATGTCTCTTAGGATAACTTATATTCTTAGGGGAAGCTGGGACATAGGTCTTCAGCTTAATGGATGGACTTCGGATTAATGGCCATTTGTTCTTCTTGGGGTTTTGATTGACTGGATTACCATATGGACTTGTGATTTGCTATTTCTAGTGGGCCCTGTTATCACCAAGCTTGGTTAATAGAGACTCCTTAATACACCTTAGACATGCCTGGTGTGATCTCGCTCACACCCCGCAACAGTTGCTGTTGTGTTTTGCGTCCAACATCTTACAACACAGGCAGCCTGTCATTTCTATCATTCTCTTCCCTTACCAGAGCTTAAAGCCACTATGGAAATGTGTTTATGTTATCCTTGGAGTGCTTTTCATTTTCTGTCTTGCATTTTGGTTACTCACATATTTAGCAAGGCAGTAGCATGATGCAATAGCTTACAGAAGGTCCTAGTTCAAATCCTTGAGTCACTGCTTCCTAACTGACATCCAGCAAGTGCTTAACCTCTCTTCACCTGTGAAATGGGAGAAAAAGCTATGCCTACTCACACTGTTGCAAGGAGTTTCAAAATAGATTTATCAAATCTCTGTGTGCCAAGCAATGGAGCTATCAAAAGTTACCAAAACCATGTATCTCAGCTGTCAAAATGAGCTACAGAGCTTGTCAAGTATCTGCACACCTTGAGTCCTTTTCACTTCCCCCACAGCCTGAGCATGTGAGTAAGAAAAGAATGGTGTTTGCCTCCCAATACCTAACATAGAGCTTGGCAGAGAGCGAGCGTTCAACACACGTGACCCCAAAAAGCAGGGCTCCTCATTGCACAGAAAAAGGATGCTACCCCAAACACTCACAGCTTACCCAACATGACACCATCTTCCCAGGGCCCATCGTTCATTTTGTGACTCTATTCCTAGCACTGTAATGTGTTTGGTTAATCAATGGTTATTGCTGTTATGCTTCTAATAATCATTGGTTAAAAGCCCCGTGTCCTCCATTTCAGTTCTCTAGTTCTCCTCTGAAACATCACTGTTCTCTCTTGGCATTTTCTAAAGCCTTGCAGCTGGATCCCAGTATTTATTTTATTATTAACTTCTTTGTATACCTTACATCCACAGTCTCATTAACATTCTTTTGACTCCTCCCCCCAAAATGTTTTATAAAACTTGGTCTTTGTTTTCATCTCCAAGGGAACACTTTGGCAGAGTTTTCTATCAGGAATGACACAATTCTTTCCACAGTGACACAGAGAGGGGATCTGGAACCCAAGGGAGTCACATTTGCCAGCTGCATCACCCCAGCTCCACACCCAAAGAGTGCCTCACACACTCCAGTCACCATCTCGCCCACTGGTGGTTTTTCTCAAAGCTTTCTCTATTTCAGATGTTCTCTTTATGATTAGATCCTGATTGAATGTGAAATAAATACAGTAAAGGAAGCTCATTCAAAATGAAGGTTGTTCCAGAGTCTAGTAACCTCATATTACAATAGCCCCTGGTCTATAGTATCATTTCCTTCAGATTCAAATTACACCATTTTTTTTTTACTTTGATCAAGAAACATTTTTAATTTCCTTTCAGAGACTCATGTGATGGGTGACCTGGTTTTGTTTAGATGCAATTAAAATATGATCATTCTCCCATGGTTCTGTCCCATCCATTATTTGTTGTCTGTTTTTCTTTTTATTACCCAGAAACAAAATATTGTTCAGTGCAACCAAGCTCCTTCTACCCCAATGGAAAAAGATTTTCTTAAGGCAGATATTTGGTACAGAAGTTAATACGCATCCATATCAGAGTGGCTGGGTTCAAGTCCTGGCCTTGCTCTCAGTCTGGCTTCCTGCCAATGCACAAGAAGCAATGAGTAATGGCTCAAGATTTGGGATTCCAAAGACTGAGTTGCTGGTTCTTGGCTTCAGCCTGGGCCAGCCCCAGCTGTTGTGTTGTCTGGGGAGTCAATCAGCACGTAGAAGATCTCTGTCTCTATCTCTCATTTTTTTAAATTTAATTTCATTTTTGATGATGTTTACATAGTTGATTAGGGTGGGAAGGGTCCAGGATCAGGGGAAAGTGGGTGAGCCCATTGTTTCCTCTGACTTTCAAATAACTTAAATAAATTAAAAGATTTTTCCCCTTTTCTTTCTCTACTCACCCTAGTTTTTGGAAGGGAAGCAACAGTGAAGACCCCTTATTTGAAATTTTCAAGGAATCAGCAGAAAACGGGGCTTAGGACAAGTGGGAAATGTGATCTACATGGGAAATCTCTATAGTGACACCTGCTCCTGCGTTGGTCACAGTCTGCAAGGCCCCTGTAGGTGCAGCCTCATGTGACTGACTTCTTGTTGGAGAATGGGACACATAAGCACAGTGAAGACAGAGGGCGGTCTGTGGGAACAAGACAATTGATGAACTTTCAAGCCCCGTGGTAGGAGGAGGCTTCTAGTTTGAGCTATATGTCTGGCAACTCAATATAGCCTGGAGTATCAGTTACGTCAGACTCAGATCCCCTTGCCCCAAGGGCAGCAGTTACTGGGCCGGCCTCTGACATGAAACCCTCCATGCACCTTTTAATTAACTCTGAGAAATGTGCTCCGAGCCTCCTAAAAAAGGAGATTGTTCTACCTGGCAGAAGGACAGAGGAGTCATCAAGATAGGAATCCGAGTATAAGCAAAATATCCATAGGCTCCCAGTTCTTTCTTGGCCCAAGGAATTAAACAGCATTAGGGTCACTCTTTGGATCATAGGGTCAGGACCATTGCTCCCTACCAAATTACTGCTCATATCTTCTTTTCCCAAGACACTCGTAAGAATTTCCCCTGTCCTGCCTACTGCTTTGCTATCAAAAAGTGCTTGGTACTTAAAGCATCAAAATATAAGCATTCTTTAGGTCTTGATTCTATATAGGCTGGAATTCTACATGCAAGTCTATTACAGAATCCCAGTTGGCATGTGGGTGTGAATCCTTTCCCCATTCCCTATGAGAATTTGTAGAAGTAGCTATGTGTGACTTATGAGCCCAGGACATAAATGAGAACACAGCTTCCACCTTGCTCTTTCTTGGATCACTCACTCTAGGGCAGTGAACCAAGAGACCCCCCTTAAGGCCCACAAATTATCTGGTCTGCCCTTGCCAAGGCAACCACAGGCAAGACCTAAAATTTAATAAATCTACAGCAGGATATACACAAAATGGAAAGCTACAAAGAGAAAGAGAGACAGAACAAGAGTTCTTTCATCTGCTGGCTTACTTCTTAAATGAACTCAATGCCCAGGGCTGGTCCAGGTAGCAATCAGGAGCCTAGAACCTGATGCAGGTCTCCCATGTGGGTAGCAGAGCCCCAAGTACTTGGGCTACCATTCTCTACTTACCCAGGGACAGTAACAAGGAGCTGGATCAGATGTGGAACAGTGGGGTGAGTAGGGGAGCTCCAAACAGCGTTCGGATGAGCTACTGGCACGGCAGAGGGCAGCTTAACGACCCCACTCTGCCACAATGCCAATCCCCAAAGGCTAATTTTTAAGCTAATAATTTTGTATGGCCAGAATGATGCTAAAACCATCCCAGTGGTCCTTGGCAGGATGAAGGCTCCCCATCCCTGCAGGAGGGTAACCTGACTCCATGTGGTCTAGACACTGAAGACACTTTCTACTTCCTATAGGAAGCTCAACATGGAGAACTAAGGCCAATAGCTAGTGAGCAACTCAGGCCACGTGACTGGCAGTGTTGGAAGCAGAGCCTCCAGCCTCAGACAAGCCCTCAGCTGAATGCAGGCCCAGCTAACACCTTAACTGCTCCCTCACGAGAAATCTCAACCCCGAGCCCCTCAGCCGCAGCTAAGCTGCTTCCGTTCTCCTGACTCACAGAAACCATGTGAAGTCAGTGTTTACAGTTGTTTGAAGCCACTCAATTTGGGGATCATTTCTCATACAGCAACAGAAACCAGTGCTCTGTTTGCTTTCTCTGAGTCCTGGTGCCAGCTCTATTGAGTATTTATTACTCTCCTGACGGTATAGATGAGGAAAGTGGGCTTTCAAGCAAGTCAGGGTTAAATTCTCAGTCCACCAAACTTCAAAACCTGTGCCCTTAACCTCTGTAGAAAAAAAAAAAACTGGCTTCACTGCCGGTGCAGATGTCTAAACAGGGGATCAGAATTTGCAGTGGAAGAAGGGAGCACCACCTGGCAAGTCTGGAAATGAAGGTAGGAGACTGCGAAGACTTGCGAGAGAGTGGAAGACTTGCAACATAACTGCGGCAGAGCGCACATAGGCCACAGGTGGACGGCAGGGAGAGATTCCAGAGGGAAAACAGCATTAGCAAAGGCAGGAAGGTATCACGCAGGCTGCGGTGTTAGAACATGACCTCCTCTCCCTGAAAGGACCAGACTCATTCGCCACAGGAAAATCTTGTTTCTACCTAATGTCTACCCCCACCATAACAGGTGTACCGCTTTTACAAACTGTGCCCCAGTTCCTGCTCCTGGTTTAAATTCCTCTTTGGATTTCTTCTCTCATCAAGACGGGTACTCTGACATTCCCACCTCCTTGCACTGTCTGCCACACACCCACTTGCCCTTCCTGGCAGGCAACTTTTGCTCTTTTCAAAATGATGATTATGATGTTTACACTTACATTCATAACTTATCTCTTGTTTCCTGCAAAATATCATGCTATCAACTGAACCTCATTTCCTTCCTTAGTGAGGAATCGGGCCAATCTAGTAAAAAGAAGCAACTAGAATGGCAAATCAGGGAGATTCAGGTAAGCAATAGTGCAGGATCACAGACAGTACTTGCCTTATTTCATGGTAGCTTCTGGATACATTGGTGATACATTATAAATGAAAGAAGCACAACAGGAGGGATTAGTAACTTCTTAATCATTACACCAAAAGGACAGCCACCATGGATCAGTGTAATCTACAATAACCAATGGCTCTGCCCTGGGTCTTCTCCAAGGCAAAATCCTTTAAACCAGTAATTTGCATGGTGCTATAGAAAGAACATTTACTAAATTTCCTAATGGCTGCAGTTGGGTAGATCAGCAGTCACAGAAGATGGCAACATTGAAAACTGCAGTGCTCTCAAGGCTAGTCCAGGTCCCCACTGCCACAACGAATTGCACCCCAAATGTAAGGGTCCTTACTCGGGTTCCAAAAGTAAATGCCCGTACACACAATGAAGAGTTCTGGTTCAGTGCTGACTGTAAAAGAGCAAAGCATGGCAGGATTTTCCCAGATGGCAGTCTAAGCGGAGTGGAGACACACCAGCTTTCGGCTGAGTTGGGGAAAGGAGGCAGGCGCTGAGATTCCGCAGCCTCACCACCACCCTGGGACCGTATTTAGTAACTTGCACTCTACTCCATTAAATGTGTTTGGGTTCCCAGCCCCTCCTTCTCCCCTCCCCCCCTAGACTGAGCTAGGGGAGCCCTTAGAAGGTAACGAAGAGGCTTGAGGGCTGGGAGTCTGGGGAGAGCTTGGAAACGAAAGCTCTCAGGGTCTCTCACAGCCCGCTGCCCTAGCCCTGCTGATAAGGCTGAGAACACAGCTAGCTGACAAGTGATTGGAAACAGGAGTTTCCAAACCCTTTAACCCTTCCTTGCCCTGCTGGTGTGCACTGGAGTCTTTAAGTGCTGAGGTCCATCTCCCAGTGCGTACTTACTAGAGTTATCTGCTGCCCCCTCCAATCCTCCAACCCACTCACTGCCCTTCTCCCTCTCGGTTGGTCCTTCAGCGTGAAAAAGAACCCCTCTATCCTCAGGCTACCCTGACAAGTCAACCAGGGAATCTTTTCCCAGGCCAGATCCTCCCAAGCTCACAGAATGACCACACCCATCCTGGCTGAGGATTCCAGTTCCCAGGAGCAGAGACCCCAACCGCCCTCAGCAACTGTGCCCACAGCTGCTTCCTGCTGCTGCAGCTGGCAACAAAGTCCCATTGGGAACTTCAAGGGTTATTCTCTGAGCTGGACCAAACTTTGCTGCGTCATCCTAAAGGCCCTCCACCCACCGAGGTTTGGTGAAGTGCTTGGCCAGGACTTTTGCAGTGACACCTGCCTGGGATCTGTCCCCAACAGTGGCCGCGTGGCTGAAGCTGCCTCCTGCTCTGGGGAGGGGCAGTAAGAAGCTGGATTTACTAGTTGCAGTAATTATGTGTAAACGAAGCTTTCTTCAGTAGAAAGGAATTCAGATAAACTGCCATTATCATGCAAAGCAGCTTTGCGCCTAAAAGCTTTTACCCAAACAGGCATTTTAATTAAATTCCTAATCTCCTTTTGGCCTGTTCTGACCCCTTCCCTTCCCTCTCAACCCCGCTACCCCGCCCTTCCTCCCACCCCGCCCTCCAACTTCAGTATTTCATTTCAAAGGTTTAACCTGCAAGCCTGCAAAAAACACTTCAGAGTGTTGGCTCCATGGACATCCTAGGATCCGATCCGTTGCTGTGCCTTAGGGTAAGCTCCCCGAGGCTGGCAATCATAACTGGGGCACAGGGTACCAACGGCAAGGGTGAGCATAGCAGTAGTGATACTGGCCACGAACCGAGAGGAGTGGACATGGCCTTGAATAGGAGGGTGTGAGTACCACACAGCTCCACTGGCTCACCTCTCACCAGGAGGCTGATGACACCTATGCCATGAAAAGTTGGCATTCCCACTCTCCATACAAAGTGTGTGGCAGAAAAGGAAACCAGGCAAAGATGGGCAAGTTGCCGGCCACACTCTGGAGGCTGAGGTGGATGAAGGAGGTGGGTAATGAGTCAGTCATGCCGGGTCTGAAGCAGTACCCTACGGTTTAGACTACCTGCTCTAGGTAGAGAGATGCCAACCAGGACAGCTGCTATGCAGTGGGGACGGGTGAGGGTGAGGCCCAGTAACCCAACAGCATCTCCAGCTCCCCCTCCCCCACCCCTCCACCTCCCCGTACTTTTGCAATACGGGAGGAACCTGACACTGTCTCCTCCATGTGAAGCTCCCAGTGCAAATCTTATCCCCTTTTCTCTCCCACAGGGGGAACTGGCACAAGTGAAGGTGAAATGATTTGCCCTGCCCCAGTGACGCCCGGTTATGAATCGGCAGAAACAGGAAGTAGGCATCTGCTGGCCTTACGAAACCTTGGGACCCTTTATGCTAAGCCACTCCTCCGAGGAGAGGATGTGCATTTTGGAGGAGGGCTGAACCATCCAAGAATTCTCATTAGGGAGATCAGACCAGATGGGATCTTCACCAGGCAGTCAGAGCCCATTCACTCTGGCGAGGGCCCCAGCCGCAAGGAGACAGCACAGGGAAACTGGGTTTGTGTGTGGCTTCTTGGACTCACACCCAGGAAGATGAAGAGTCCCAGGGGAATCTTTTCTTTATAGGAAAAAGGCAGCTGGGGTTGCATGGGGGAGGGGCATCTCTAAGTCACATAACAAACACCAGGCCTCTCCGATTTATACCTCATTCCTTTGGTGGGGGCAAGCAGAGAAGTCATCTCCGTTTGGGAAACAGCGACAACTCCAAGCACGTCTTCAATGAATGGCGTGGACTCTTGTCGTGCCTGGAGAGTACAAGCCTTCCTCGGAGGAAGTGATATTTCTGGAAATATGACTCTCTGGATTCAAGAAAACCCCCTGTTTCTGAGGGGATTCCCCTACTTCCTTGTGTTATATAGGTTTTGTGTGCGGAGAGCAGGAGCCTTTTAGGGAGGCTCCAATAAATCTTACAAAGAAGTGAGTGAAGCTAGGGGCGTTGCAAGCTGCACAGCCCTCAGCCCCTGCGGGAGGCCCCAGGCCTTTCACTGCTCTTGACTGCCTCTGCCCAGGCCCTGGGCAATCACCCTGCACCAAACACAGGTATTTCCAGAGGTCAGCCCCCTCTCTCAGAACAGGTGCTACTGTTTTGACTTCACAAAGACAGCCCAAGGGACCAACAGCCTCCTTTGGCTCCAGGGCCGATGTGATTGGATTGAGAATGTGGGGTTTGGGATAAGATGGTTTAAGTGTTTTTTGTTTCTCTTACAGCAAAAACAACAGAGAAGAATTTTAAAACATTGGGGGGAGGGGGGTGGAGCTCCAGAACCCCTCTGGAAGCAGATGGCATGTCAGCAGGTTCCAGGGCAGGCAGGCCCTAGAGGCCCCAGACCTGGGAGCCTTATTGGAATGTAATTACTGTAAGTGCTGGCTGTTAGGATGAAACGGCAGGAATGCAATTATGGAAAGAGTGCGTGGTGAGCTTTCATTGATTAACCTGTCCTGTCTGATTCCATTCCCCACTGGGATGATTTTTGGGGGCCCCTGAGAGTTGCCCTGTGCCCTTTGGTTATGAGCAAGGAAAACAGTCAAAGTTTAGAGCAGAGAGCAGGTGAGCCTATGGGCCCCTGAAATGGCCCGGAAAACCATTGGGCTAAAATGTACATTTTCTAGAAAGATGCTCTCATCTCTCATCAAAGGGATCTTCAACCCCCAAGTGCTAAGAAGCGAGAGAGACCCATGAGGAGTGAGGAGACCCATGAGGTCAGCAGGAGAGGGCAGAAAAGGCCTCCAGGAAAAGTCCCTTCCACTTCCCACTCCACATGGCCCGGGTCCTCCACCTCCACCACTTAACAGCAAGTTCCTTGGCCTCTCTGTTTCTCCACTTCATCTGCAAAAGGAAGATAACAATCCTTATGTCCTGGGGTAGAGAACTGAATGTCATAAGGAATGCAAAGCTCTCTGCCCAAATCTACCCCTTAACAAACTCTCAGTACAAAGGAGCCATTCTGATCATGACCATCTATTCAAGTTCAGAAAATAAAGTGGATTGTAGACTCTTTTGAGCAATTCTGGGCCCCAAACCCATAGTATAGATTTCATGGGAATCCCCAGGCAAGACCTCCTCCCAAGCCACAAGGACCCAGTCTTTAGATCCACTTCCTCAAAACCTCCCCAACAGGTGCTTTCTGCTGGAAATGCATAGGATCTGGCCACACAGGAGACAAGCTAGGAATGGGGCCACATCAAGAGCTGGGTCTGGCGTCGTGGCCTAGTGGCTAAAGTCCTCTCCTTGAACACACTGGGATCCCATATAGATGCCAGTTCTAATCCTGGATGCTCCACTTCCCATCCAGCTCCCTGCCTGTGGCCTGGGAAAGCAGTCAAGCATGGCTCAAAGCCTTGGGACCCTGTACTCGCGTGGGCGACCTAGAACAAGCTCCTGACTCCTGGCTTCGGATTGGTGCATCTCTGGCTGTTGCAGTCACTTGGGGAATTAGTCATCGAACAGAAGATCTTCCTTTCTGTCTCTCCTCTTTCTATATATCTGATTTTGCAATAAAAATAAATAAATCTTTGGGGAAAAAAAAACAGAGCTGGGGCAGTGCCAGGACAGTAGAGTCATTGTTGGTGCCTGAACTGAAACCCAATGGGGGAAGTTTCTGGTCTTTACCATCACCAAAATCTTCCTGCCTGTTGGGGTCATATAACCAAATGCCAGTTAAGATGCACTTCTGCATCCAAATAGGCCTGAGGGAGAGATTGCTAAAGCAACACAGGGCCCACCAGCTACAGAATGCCCAGTGTGGGACAAAAAGCAATACTGTGAGTTTGGTACAGCATTTAAGATGCAACTCGGGATGCCTTCATTCCATAACTGAGTGTCTGGATTGAAATCTTGGCTCTAATGCCAGCTTCCTGTGAATACACCAGCAGAGAATATTTCAAGTAATTGGATCTCTGCCACCCATATGGCAGATCCGGGTGGAGTTCCAGGCTCCTGTTTAGCCTGGCCTAGCCATGGCTGATGTTGGGTATTTGAGGCATGAACCAGTAAATGGAAGGCCTGTCTGTCTTTATTGCTACCTCTGCCTTTCAAATAAACTTTTAAAAGCAAAGCAGAAACCATATCTGTCCCCTTGGAATCTCCCTCCCACATCCATCTCTCCTCCCTCAGCACCTAGAGCTGCCCCATGTACCTTCCATCCCAACACCAATGCTCCAGCCTCATTCTGCCAGTTCAATCCCTGCAGACCAAGGTCCTTGACTATCAGCCAAGACCCCTTAACCTCTAGGGTCACCAGTGAGTGAGACCTCAACTCCAGCAGGGAATTCCAGAGGTGAAGGACATGGGAGAATCTTTATTCTTCAGTTCTCAGGAGAGAATATATGCAAAGAGCAGAGAGGAGGAGCTGGCTCCAGGCTATCTATTCATTGATTCATCAATCATTTATTTAATCATTAATCATTCATTCCCCCTCATCCATCAATCATTCATCTGCTTATTTATTCATCTGGTTTGTTTGTAACCTCTTCCTTGCATGGGTTGCCACAGATGTCAGTCTTTCTCCACTTTGATCTTGCCCATTTCTGGGGCAGGTGCACAGCAGAGGCCTCCTGGCTGAGACAGCATCTCTATCTCAGAGGTGCCTGAGAAAATGAAAGGACCAGAGCAGAGCTGTCACCCTCCTGGAAAGATTCAGTCTTTTGGTTCAAGGGTCAGTGGGAGAGGACAGGAGGAGCTGCAGAGGGAGTCCAAGGCCAGGCCAGGAACAGTGATTGGACGACCTCACAGTCTGTGAACTTTGTATTAAAAACCGTTATCCTTTTCCCTTGGGGGAGCCCAGGGACTAAGAGTCTGAGCCCCCAGACTGGCTCCCAGGCCTGAGCTTGGTGTTTTGGAGGTCCAGAGATCATGAGTGGGGAAGCTGGGGCTAGAGTTTCCAAAGCCTAAGCTGATAGTCTCCTACGAGTCTCCCAGCTTCTCCTATCCTTATAGCTTACTGGGGAAGGTCTGCACTCGGCCACGAGTCTGAGCACCTGTCACATATGTCCGATCATGTTCTGTGTCTGCTCCAAGCCCTGCCCTGACTTCTCCCTTGCAGCTTAACTGGTCTTATCTTTTTCCAGCTTGCTAGCCACATGCCTGGCTTAGGGCTTCATCTGGAACATTCTTAAGCTCAGGATCACTCTTAGATGTGGCTCACTTTCCCACCTGCTCCAAGTCTTTGCTCAGTTGACACTTCCCGGCGAGCCTACCCTGACCTAGAATATTTAAAACTGTAAACTTTCAGGGCCAACATTTTGGTGCATCAGATTAAGCCTCTGCCTGCAACGCCAGCATTCTATATGTGTGCCAATTCCAGGCCTGGATGCTCCACTTGTGACCTTGCTAGTGCACCTGAGAAAGCAGTGGAAAATGGCCCAAATCTGTACCCACGTGGAAGACCTGGAAGAAGACCCAAGCTTCTGTCTTTGGCTTTGTGTCCATTTAGGGAGTGAACCAGTGAGGAGAAGGCTCTCTATCTCTTTCTCTCCTCCAATCCCTGTAATCCTGCTTTTCAAATAAATAAAAAATAAATAATTTTTTAAATTGCAAACCCTCCTGCAACACACAACACCCTTCTCAACCCACCCTTTTTATTGCGTTACATTCATCGCCTTCCCATGCATGCTGTGTAATTCACTTATTACTCCCACTCCTCATTGTCTGTCTGCCTGCTGGGACAGAAGCTGCAGTAGGGCAAGGGGTCTTTATTTCTTCACTGATAGACCCAGGGTATGCCTATGGAGCCACCTAATCACAGGAGCTAGGAGCCTTCCTGGCGGCAACAGAGTGAATGAAAGAGTAGACTCCAGGAAGCTCTGAGAACAGAGCTTGTGAAACCACAGGTTGTGGCGTTCGGGGCTTTTTCAGGTAGGACTTAGGAGGCCTGCACTGGCCCCTCTCTGCTGTGCCGAGGAGAAAGGCATTAGGAGAACTGCCGACTGCCAGCCTCCTCTGGGAAGGCAGGTAGGCAGCAGCATTGGCGAGGATCGCGCTAACGCGAGATGCCAGCTCTGGGCCGCTCTGGGGCTGGCCGGCGCTCTGGATGTCATTAGCTGATTTGTTCTGCTCTGCAGAATGTACTTTTCATATTTAGGCAGAAAAAGCAGCTTTCGATCCTTGTGCCCTTTCTTCTGTGAGCTGTAGCACATGGCCCGCTTATTATGAATTAATCCTCTAAAGAGCATGTTCATTATTCTAATTTAATTGTGCTTCGTTTCAGAAAATAACTAAACCCAGTGCGGAATAAACTCCAACACTGATCGGTTTTCAAGAAGTTAACCTAAGACAAAATACTGCTAGAGGGCAGCAGCAATTTGGAATCATTAAAAGGAACCCATGTAAATAATAAAAACAAAACTAAAATGCAGAATTAAATTAAGCAATAGGAAATTAAATTTGTGAATCTAATCTGAAATTGAGGCCTCATATGGCACAAGCTTCCCCTGGCCTGGCTCCTCATTGAGGAGTTCTCAGGCGGAGAGGTGCCACAGAGGGTCCGGGGACCAGGAGAGGGGCAGGATCCTCCTGGGTGACAGTATGCTGCCTTGGGCACGGGGATGTGGGCTGCAGTGGGACTGGTTCCCTCCAACGAAGGGGAAAGCTCCATGGTCGCAACTATGTCCCAGTGATTCCTGTGGAGTGAGAATCATCCCCAGCCAGGAGTTCATGCCACAGCCCATGCAGGAGGAAACACGGGACATAAGGCAAATGGGCAGAGGGGATGGCTCTGCAGTAGAGCCTCCCCGCAGCTCAGCATCACCCCTGGACCCCAGGCTTCCTTCCAGAGGTGACTCGGCTCAGGATTGGGACCAAGGGACTCTGCCCAAGCTGTGGTCTCTCAGCAGGGTGCCAGCCTCCTGCCAGTATGGAACACTGTTACTTTGGGAGGAGACCCAGGTTCAGGAGGTCGGCACAGTCGTGGTGACAAATAGGCCAGATGAGAAGAGAGAAGGAGAGGAACAAGTAAGGACAGCAAGGGAGCAGACGTAAGACTTCAGGGTGAGTTAGAGGCACTAAGTCTGCACTGTAGCACAAGTGCCAGCAGATAATGTTCCAGAATTTGCTACACTTGACCCTGGGCTTTTTTCCCCCCATTTTTCCGTATCCCACCATCAGCAGCTTCTTTGTGTTTAGCAAAAGTGAAAGGAGCTTGGCCTTCCAAGTTAGGCAGGCTGGTGTAGAGTCACAGCCCTTCCTTTTGCTTGGTGCCAGAGCCCAGATATCTAGCTTGCCTTCCTTAACCTCAGTTTCCTTACACATGATCATAAAACAATATGCACTTGACCTGCGTGTGTTAGAAGTGGATGAAATAAAGCCTGTGGCCCAGGGCAGGAACTCAGACACTTCTGACATTTCGTGTGCTGGGTCACCAGTGCTTGCTCACACACCCTATACACACATGTGCATACCTCCCACGTGTGTGTACACATAGGGGCACGCACAGGCTCATCCTCTGGCAAAGACCCTAGGCCATGTTTCTAGAGCATCCCAACTTAGCTGAGACAAGAAAGACCACTCCATTGTTTGTTCTGAGTCACAATAGCAGACATTCAAATACATGGTCATCGCCTAGTAAAGTTTTCCATTTCTTTTTTTTTTTTTTGGCATAGATTAATTAGGCACTCGACTCTCAAGAATAAATATTTTTTTTGAAAGAGAAGAAACAAGGGAATGTGAACAAGAAAAAAAAAAGCAAATGGCAGAGGACAGACCAAGTCAGTTTTTTCTTGTTTAATTTGTATCCTGAAATTCTGATAAGAGAAAGAATACATATAATTTAGACCACAGCGTGTTCACTGGCCAGAAAATTATGTAGTAATTGCATCTTGAGCTATCAAATAAGGAGGCAGAAAAGGTAAAAAGACTGAAAATTACCTTGAATTCCCTGGCTACTTCCCCCAATCTCACTTTGTTAATTGTTCCCAGAAAGTGCCCTGGGTCTCTCGTCCGTCACACTGATTGAACCTGTAAGTTGAGACACTGTGACATACAGCCGATCCATGAACAAACCAAGAAAACCCAGCACAATGCCTACAGCACGACTCTGCAATCCATGGAAGATCCACCTTGAGGGTTAATGGCAGTGGCCTAGTGCCTAACGTCCTCACCTTGAACACACCAAGATCCCACATAGGTTCCAGTTCTAATCCTGGCAGCCCTGCTTCCCATCCAGCTCCCTGCCTGTGGCCTGGGAAAGCAGTCGAGCATGGCCCAAAACCTTGGGACCCTGCACCCCTGTAGGGGAGACCCAGAGGAGGCTCCTGGCTCCTGCCTTCAGATTGGCTCAGCTCTGGCTGTTGCGTTCCCTTGGGGAGTAAATCATTGAATGGAAGATCTTCCACTCTGTCTCTTCTCCTCTCTGTATATCTGACTTTGGAATAAAAATAAAATCAATCTTAAAAAAAAAAAAAAAAGAGTTAATGGCAAGGAAGCAGAGAGCCAAGGACTGACCTGCAGCACCAAAGGAGAAGGAAGGGTTAACCTGAAGGAAAGGCCTAAGGCCAGAGGCCACAAGGTCAACCTGCACTGAATCCAAGTGCAAATGCCCCCTCAGCCCTTAAAAATTAGCTTTAAAGCAAAGGCACTGAGATCTCTGCTACAGGGAAGTCTGAAAGTTTATGTAAAATGAAATTGAAAGATAAGTTGACTGTGGTATAAGCCGTTTGAAATACAGGATGGATGTTAAAGTACATCAGGTTAAGCCATCGGGTGCCCCTTTTCTCCACTGGAGTACCAATTCTGGTCACTGTTACTCCGCTCTAATCCAGTTTCCTAGCAATGCACACACTGGGAGGCAGCAGGTGACGACGGTTCAAGTGCTTGGACCCACGTCACCCACATGAGAGACCCAGAGGAGTTCCTGGTTCCTGACATCAGCTTAGTCCAACTCTGCCTGTTGTAGGCATCGGGGGAGTAAACCATTAGATGAAAGGTCTCTCTCATTCTCTCGCTCCCTTGCTGCTCTGCCTGCCTGCCTTTCAAGTAGTTGAAAATAAATAGCCATTAAAAATGTTTCTTTAATTTTTGCCATTTTTTTCCTGGTATATATTTCCCAGGAACTTTTTGAAGACACTTCTTATATCTGATTTCATAGGTTTTTTTTTTTTTTGGCATCAAAATAAATGTATAATTTTCAAAGATTTATTTATTTGAAAGGTAAAGTGACAAAAAGAAGGAGGGACAGAGAGTCCTTTCATTCACTGGTTCACTTCTCAAATAGCTACAATAGCCAGAGCTGAACCAGGCCAACGCTGAAAGCCAGGGATGCCATCTGGGCCTCCCATGTGCATGGCAGGGGTCCAAGCACTTGGATCATCCATCACCTGTCACCTTCCTACGCATATTAGCAGAAACCTGGGGCTAAGGCAGAACAGGGGAGTCTTGAATTGGTGCTGTAATTATGGTAAGCCAGTATCCCATATTACAACTTAACCTGTTGTACCACAATGCCAGCCTCCTAAACTTATATGTTAATTCCATTTTTTTTATGAACTTTTAGAAGTGCTCTCATTTAATACAGCCCATGCGGACCCACCCGAGCAAAGAGAATATGATCAGTGAAGTCATGTTGTGAATAGCTGTGTCTCTTCAAAATTCATATGTTGAAGCCTCAATCCTAATAGGATGAGACTATTGGGAGGGATTTGGTTTTACATGAGGTTGGGAGGATGGAGACCCCAAGACAGGATCAGTGTCCTTAAAATAAGAGACTCAAGTCATGGAAGCCACTGAGAAGACAGCAAGCTGCCAAGCAAGTAGGGGACCTTACCACACACCAGATCTACCAGCATCTTGACCTTGGACTTTTCAGTTCCATTAGGAGATAAATGTAGTTTGTTATGGCAGCACATACTGACAAAAGCAAATGCTTTCTGTATTTTTGATCCTTGGTGAAAGCCAGTACTTTCAGAGCATGGACTTGCCTGCACAGGAGGACACCTGAGTGAAGGTGACTTCACCTGTTGCCTGTGAAGTTCAAGTTATACCTACCCGACAGGAGAGCTTCCCAGGTGGCTATTTTTTAAGAGCTATAAACATTTCTTTGTTTATAACCAAATTTTTTTTCCATATGAAGTCTCTATGGCTTATGTGATGTATCCATCACATACTTCATTCACTCATGGATCCTTTCCTTCTTGGAGGACAATTGTGTTTATTGAGGACATTAGCAATCGTAAGCATTCATTGAGAGCACTCTTTGATATTTGTTCAGAGCAGGGGCAGACACAATGGCTCAACTGGTTAGTCTTCCACCTCCAAGCATGACATCCCATATGGGAGCCAGTTGATCTCCTGGCTGCTCTGCTTCTCATCCAGCTCCCTGCTTGTGACCTGGGAAAGCAGCGGAGGATGGGCCAAAGTCTTGGAACTCTGCATCCACATGGAAGACTTGGAAAAAGTTCCTGGCTCCTGGTTTTGGATCAGCTCCGTTTTGGTCATTGTAGCCATTTGGGGAATGAACCAGCTCTTTCTTTCTATAAATCTGCTTTTCCAAAATAAATAAGTAAATCTTCAAAGTGCTATGTAAGAATGTACTCACTTAATCTTCACAACAGCCATGTGAGAAAGTATTACCTCCACTCTATAAATGAGGAAACTGACACCCAGAGAAATCGAGCAACATGCCCACTGAAACAACAAAATATAGCAGCCCAGGGGTTGGGACCGGACATTGAACCAGACACTGGAGCCTTCTAAGCAATATACCGCACTTCCTGCCTTTCACCAACTCGCCTGTCTGCCCATCTAGCCATCGTGACACCTGGGACAGGCCACAGGGGAAAGAGAGTTCGTGGGATCTTTGGAGAAACACATCTGGAAAGCAGGCTCATGTTCTCAGAATGTTTTCACGCCCCTGCTCCTTCTTAGTTCTGCTGAGATAGGGTGGCTGGCTCTGCATTGTTCTCCTTGCCTTACAGCAAATGCTGTGGCCTGGGCTCCATGCACTGTAAGACCGCTTCATGGAGCAGCTGCTCTCAGCCTGGGAGGGCAACACAGGCTTGGCATCCAGGAGAACATTCCTGGAGGAAACAGCCTTGTCAGTGTGGGCAGGTACTTGTTGAAATTCCAGACCTTGTTTTTTAAAGACACACATCTGCAGTGGGCATATGTACTGTGATAGATGCAAACAGAAATGGTTTTCCGTTGTATCTGTATTATTAGATTTGACCTACCATTGAAATAGCAAAGAAAGTGGAAAATTTAAGGTGATTTGATATTAGCCTCCTATTCATATTAGAAAAAGTAACTGCTCTTGCGGTTTTCCTCACAGAGGTGTCTTTATTCATTTGACATGCCTTTAATAACTAATTCTAGTTGTCTGGTTGCCAAGAAAGATTTCCTACGGGCAGACTTGAAAGTGACTCGGAACTCTTTGCATGCCCGGCTTCAAATGATCCCAGAACAGCAAACATTCAGCTTCCCTCCAGACTTCTGAAGTGTGGGAAGAACATGAAAGAATGAACAGGAATGATTCTGCAGCCTGCACATGCTAGGAGCACAGAACTGTCTGCTAGAGGCTGTGCCTGTGTCTACACGGACCCGGCAGAGTGAGATTTGGGAATATTCTCATGAATTTGATCCGCACACTCAGCCAAACCAAATGATTTATCTCAAAAAAAAAAAAATAAATCTACCTTGATTTATTTATGGCCAACATGATCCAGATCAGTCAAAAACAGACTGAATATTCTCCTGTCTGTGTAGACACGGGTTGAACAGAGGAGGACAAGGAAAACCACCACAATTGCTCTCATGGGTTCCCAGGGGGTAAACACACATGACGAATGTGTATAAATAGTCGCTACAGTGGCCATTCGTCGACATGTGCCAGGCTAGGTGAATGTCACGTGTAATCTCCTCTCTGACAACCGAACTACCTAGGAGGTCATTGTATCATTATCCCCTCTTCCAGATGTAAAAACTGAGGCTCCGGGGTGTTAAATAAATTGTCCAGGACACTAAATTTAGAAGCAGAGATCATCTAGTTGTTCACCAAGGGAATCAATAATGATTTTGAGCAGAGCCATCCATTTTCAGCCTGCACTGGTGAGTGACATGTTGTAGAAATATTCTTCTACTGTGCTAAGTCAATGAAATTTGGCAATTGTTGATTCCAGCTGAAACTCAGCATCAGCTAATACAATTCATAAGCTGTTTCCAAACTCAGAGACGCCAGAGTCTGTTTTCTTTTTTGTTATTGTTTTTTTTGTTTTTTAGACAATCCCAAGAACCAGGAACCAGGAACCAGGAGGCAGGAGTTTTTCCAGGTCTCCCACACAGGTGCAGGGTCCCCAGGATTTGGGCCATCCTCCACTGCTTTCCCAGGTCACAAGCAGGGAGCTGGATGGGAAGTGGAGCAGCTGAGACATGAACTGGTGCCCATATGGGATCCCAGCACATGCAAGGATTTAGACACGAGGCTATCGCACTAGGCCCCAGAGCCTATGTTCCTTGTTTCCTCTTTGCCTGTAGATACACTGGGCCTGACCCATCTATCCCTCTGGCGACATTAGGAGGACCCTCTACAATTTTTTTTTTAAAGTCTCATTCTCCTTCCTGCTCTACAGGGTCTGAAATGGTGGTTATTAACTTTCTATGATCCTACATATATTTATTTCTATTTTTTAAAAGGCCCTAATAAAAGCTACTTCTCCTATTAGGATTAATCCATCCCCTGCACAGGACAGTGGAGCTCTGAATTGTTTTTGATTTCTCTTCTTGATGTTGACACACCTAATAACACACCTAATGTCAATTATTAAAGTCACTTGCACCCTTGCACTCCATTCTGTTCCTTAGCTGGTGCTGCATTTCCAACCTTGCATCTTGTCTTGTCTGTTTTGTTAACATCTTATCAACCGATTTTTTCCCCTCCTGTTCATGAGCCCATTGCCTCCAAAAAGATTCTTGTGGCAGAATCTGTCATCCTAAAACGGGTCTGATTTAGCAACTGTTACGTTAAATTTTTCCCTGTGAAATTTATCAGTGTCAAATACTGATGAATATGCAAATACTTTGACCTAGTAATTACATATCTATAAGTTTACAGATGTTCTTAAACACTCAAGGATTTTCACAAAATCTTTGTTTAAAATATCAAAGAACTGGAAACACCTAATGTCCATTCATGAAGTCTTAATATATGATAAAACAATGAATCTCACCTAAAAATTCTTAGGATAGTAGATCAGGTATGATGAACAAGATCTAAGGAAACGTGCGATAAACAAATGTTTGTTGAAAAAATAGTGGAATGATATATTCACATACTTGCGAAGACATTGACCATCTTTGAAAAAATACCCAAGAAATGCCAAGCAGTTGCTTATAGAAAGGTAACTGGGTGATGGGATGAGGGATGTGTGGTTTGAAGACCTGAATCATATTTTACTTTTAAAATTAAATGGCTGGCATATTGTGGCACAGCAAGCTTGGCTGCTACCAGTGATATCCTCATCCTATATCAGCTAGCCAGATCAACTCCTGGCTGCACTGCATCCCAACCAGCTCCCCGAGAGGCTAACAAGTAACTATAAAAGTTAGGGGACACTCAAGTCAGAGAAAAAAAAAATGAAGTAAATGAGAAAATAAAGCCTGATTTCCTAGTGTTTATTTGATAAAATTGAAATCCCTTAGAATGAAAGCTCTGGCTCCCTCATGATTTTCCTACTTGCTCTCCCACTGGACCACACCATTCTCTGAACATGCCTGCTTCCCCGCTCACCTTTGTGCCTTTGTTCAGGTCTCTCCCATGTCTGCTCAGTACAAACTAACTTTCTTGTTAACTCTGATTTTTGCTTTATACCTTTACTTTTGGATTGTTCTCCCAGTTTGCTCTGCCTGAGTGGTGGATGTGTCTTCTTTCTTTTTTTACAAGATGATAAGACATCTCACACAAAGAGAGTACTCAAAATATACCTGTGCCTCCAACCACAATTATAATTCTACAGTTGTCTCAGCAGCATCTCCTGGGAAGGGCTGGGAAAGGAGTGAGGGATGGGCTTACCTTTTTTTTTAAAGATTTATTTTTATTATTTTGTTTATTGGAAAGGCAGATATACAGAGAGGAGAGACAGAGAGGAAAGATCTTTCGTCCAATGATTCACTCCACAAGTGAGCGCAACGGCTGATGCCAGGAGGTCTCCCACGCGGGTGCAGAGTCCCAAAGCTTTGGGCCGTCCTCGACTGCTTTCCCGGGCCACAGGCAGGGAGCTGGAAGGGAAGTGGGGCTGCCGGGGATAGAACCGGCGCCCATATGGGATCCCGGGCGTGCAAGGCGAGGACCTTAACCACTTGCACCACCACGCTGGGCCCAGGATTGGCTTACCTTTACCTACAGAGAAGGGCTGCTGCCCCAGGCTGGTGATGGTTGGTAAAACCTTTCAGCCCGTGGCATTCTTCTAGAACAGACCTGCCTCTGGTTTGCTCCTCATGGTTATACCGCCACTCCAACTCTTCTCCCAAAGACCCAACAAGTCAATGAGTTGCTATGCTCAAGAATGAGCACTGGCTCTGGGGAACTAGGCTGACTACATGGTGCTTTCGGGGGAGAGAGACGTCCATTGCCCTGGACCACAGTCTGGGGTTTAAACTCAGTTGTCACAATTATTTGAAACCTATTAAGTTTATTTATGTTCCAAAGCAGGTCCACTAGAGAAGGACCATCATAGTCGTAAATATCAGGGCTGCTGTTCTCCAGACTCAGCTGGGCCTCCAGGCCCCTCCCCTGCTCAGCTCTGCAGGCCACGCTTAGAAGTATGTGCGCTGGGCTCTGATTCATTGCAAGCCATGAACCCCCTGAGTGCCCACTGCTGCCAGCCTGGCCAAATTGTGTGGTGGGAGTATGTCTGAGGAAAACTCAGATATCTATGGGAGTGCTGGCGTCTTCTCGTCCTATCCAAGTCAGACGCCGAATGTTAAGGAGCTCAGGAGTTTAAGCAGAACCAAGGCAGCCTAAGGATGGACCTTGTGCCCTGGACAGATCGGGGACCCTTCTGACCTGGCCTTACAGTCTTTAAGAGCACAAAGGACTAACCACACGTCTGCTGAAGAAGTCCTTAGAGCTCTCATCTTGGCCCCATTTTATTACACCCAGTGGTTTGAGCCAGAGGAGATGATTTAGCCATGACACCTGTTTCCCAAGCACTTCCTACTGTACCTTGTTTTTCCTAAGAGTCTCCATGAATAAATAAAAGGAGTTCTGTGGTCAAAAGTGCTTCTGAAAAAGTACTAAATTCTAGATTCTCTCCTGAGCAAATTTAAAATGCAAATTTGCAGGCTGAAGTTTCCAAGAAGTTCTGCAGTGAGAATGTGTGTTGTTCAGGGTGTTTTAATATGCTTGACAGGAGTCAGTTTCTGGTGACATCAAGGCATATCCCTTGGTCAAGGGGGGGGGGGGTTTACTTTTGGGGAAACAAACACTTCTAAATGAGTGTTCTTCATGACACTTAACACAATGTTGGGGATGACCGCTTCTTTGATGTCTGGGTCCTCTTCACTGTCTTCTAGTGCTCAAGTCTGGAGTTGGCCAACACATCCATCAAGATGCTGGTATTCTCCCCCTCTCTACCCGGGCCTGCATTTCTCTTTCCCAGCTCAGGATGCTGGAGGAAGGAGGAGGGGATTTAATTTCAACCAGCAGAACCACTCTTTCTACCTATAGTTTTGCCTTAGTTGACATCCATGGTTGATTTTTTTTTAATTCCCTGGGGCAAAAAGGTAGAGATGCACCACACACAGTGCAACCATCCCAGGATCCAGGAACTCCATCCAGGTACCCCAGATGGGTGGTGACGACCCAACTACTAGAGTCACTCCTTAACTGCTGCCTTCCAAGTTGCACATGAACAAGAAGCTAGAATTCAGAACAGTGCTGGGACTTAATTCCAACTGGAATTTTATTTTCATTGGGAAAACAGATTTTACAGAGAGAAGGAAAGATGGAATGATTTTACATTCACTGTTTCATTCCACAGATGGCCACTCCACAGATGGCCTCAGCCACGAAGTGCTTCCGCCTGGTCCCCCATGTGAGTGCAAGGTCCCACAGACGTAGGCCACCCTCCACTACTTTTCCATGTCACAAGCAAGGAGTTGAATGGGAAGTGAAGCAGCTGGGACACAAACTGGTGCCCTTAAGAGATTCCAGCCTCTGCAGAATATTAGCCAATTCAGCCCATCATGTCAGTACCCCATTCTGTATTTTAAAGAGTGAGATTGAAAAATTGCCATTCCTTCTTCTTCCTAAACTTTTCTCCAAGTTCATATCCTCCAGGAAGCCTCACTCAGTCAACAAGAGCATGTGCTATTGGTTTAGGACAGTGTTTGTCCAAGTGTCCTTCCTGCAGCCACAACACATCATCAACCGGGAACCTGGTAGAGCCACAGATTTTCAACCCTCGCAGAATCTGACACTCTGAAGTAGAGTCCAGCCGTTTTTGTTTGCATAGCCCTTCAGGTGGTTCTGATGCCAGCCATTAGCCTAGGACTGGGGAAATTTCTCTTATGAGCTGTCATCCTACCTCATTGGCTTTCGGTGCCTCTTCTTATCAATACCATGCTCAATTAGTCCCTCTCCCCTCTACTCCATTTTTCTCCTTTGCCTGACTTTCCACATATGATTTGTGTTCTTTGAGTTGATTTTCTCTCTCCTCCCTCCATGGGGCTTTCATCTCTTCTGAAGCCCGCCTCTTTTCTCGCACTACAAGAGTCTGCATCAATACTTATTCAGGACGGAGGCCCCAAAAGGGAAATAAAAGATAAGTGTTTTGGAGTGGGAAAACATGTTCGTGGAAATGTGTATTATGAAAAAAGACTGGGCCCAGCGCGGTGGCGCAAGTGGTTAAAGGTCCTCGCCTAGCACGCCCGGGATCCCATATGGGCGCCGGTTCTAATCCCGGCAGCCCCGCTTCCCTTCCAGCTCCCTGCCTGTGGCCTGGGAAAGCAGTGGAGGACGGCCCAAAGCTTTGGGAACCTGCACCCGCGTGGGAGACCCGGAAGAGGCTCCTGGCTTCGGATCAGCATAGTATCGGCCTGTTGCGCTCACTTGGGGAATGAATCATCGGACGGAAGATCTTCCTCTCTGTCTCTCCTCTCTGTATATCCACCTTTCCAATGAAAAAATAATAAAAATAAATCTTTAAAAAAAGAAAAAGAAAAAGAAAAAGACTGTGCTTGGATTTCAAAATATTTTTCAGACAACAAAATAAACCTTCTATTTTAGTTTTCCATGAACTTTTGGAAATACCCTCAAACTTGTTCAATACAATGACCCTTATCATACCGAAGCAGGCAAGATCTGTTGCTATGGCTAAACACAGGGCTTCATTCTCAGCTTCCTGGCAGGGGGATACAAAGGTCTCTTTATCTAAAAACAGGAAATCAAACATTCTTCCAGGGAAGGCCAGACTCACCTGAGACCCCCTTTTAGTCCTCCAGGTTCCTGGGGTGGGTAACAGCAATCCTTCCAATGACACCCAGAGAGAGAGGTACTGTGTCACAGCACCCCTGGAACCTTGAAGCTACTGTCATCCCCATAGGCTGTAGTCTCAGGGACCTTACTCTTTCCTTCCAATGAGAAAGTTGGGCAGCCTCCTACCCCTACAAATGTCTGTGCTGAACTCAGCTCCCGGCGGGAGAAGCTAGGCGATACACACATCCTAGGAAAATGGCTGCTCCTTTGTAGGCGGACAAGGAGCTGTGTGGGTTCCAGAGTCGTGGATCCAAGCAACTGCAGATCGAAACTCTTTTTAAAAAAACAAAACAATTATGTTTGAACTGAGCATGTACAGACTTTTCTTGTCGTGCCGTTACTCCCTGAGCAGTGCAGTGTAACAACTATTTACACAGCACTGACATTGTATTGGGTATTACAAGTAATCTAGAGATGATTTTAAAATACACGGCGGGAGGTCGGTGTAAGTTATATGCAAATATGCCACCATTTTATACCAGGGACTTGGGCAGCTGCACATTTTGATGTCTGAGGGATGCCTGGAACCATCCCCCACCCCATCCCTGGAACAGCCTCTTAGGCTAAAGCGGGTGGGACGTGAGGGGAGGAGCTGGGAAAGCATTTGACCACATTGAGTGTTTTTTTAACCGACTGGAAGAGTAGCCCCCCTCCTTGGGAGAATGTTATCCAGCACAGATAAATTTATAAAGTATTTGACCTTTAATCAATCCTAATATTTTCAATCCACAGAGCCTTCTTAAGCGCCTGCAGTCCTGCCCCTGGACCCCCATTCATCACCATTACGGCTCCAGCTGTCGGAGGCAGGGCATGAAGCGGCGCACGCTGACATCCAATATTTTATCACTAATAAAGAGAAACATCCCAAGTATTTGCACAGTTCTGATACTTTCCAGCCCCGAGCCCAGGAAAGGAGGGAGCACGGTGATTTACACTCACTGCCCAGCATTGTTAATTGGCCTTCTGGGCTGGGGGCCTGAGTTGGTGGGGGTGTTGGGAGAGCTGCCGATTTCTTTTGGCTCTCAGTCTTGGCCCATGGTGTACAAAGTGCAGCCAAGTTTGAGATGCGACAGAAAGTCACAAAGCACACAGCAGATGCCTCCTTAACCTCTAGGAAGTGAGGTAAAGCACCATAGAGCACTATATTTTTTTTCAGAAACCAATGTGTGGGGCAAGAGCTTGCCCATGCTGGTAGCTTTGCAGGTACCTAGCAGTTATGAGGATCCAGTTCAGCTGTTGCCACGGCTGCAATCTCTTCCCTCGCCCCTCAACCACCACCCCACTGCCATGTCTTTGGTTTGTTTTTTTTTTTGCCCGCACCCCCATCCCCAGTCAGGGTCTGCCACTGGATTCTGCTTCCTTCTTGGCCTGTGGTCCTCCTTCTCTGTCTCCCAGCTCCAGCACACAAATGACTCATGGATAGCATGTGCGTGGCACCCCCAACATCTGGATGAAAAGTTAACTAAACAAGCGGATGTTCTTGCTGCACTGCAGCAGGTGCCTTGGCAGACCCCTCTGCCTTGGTCTAGAAGGGAAGGGCTTCCTCCGGGGTCCAAGCCCCCACTGGTGGAGGAGATTTGGAGGGCTTCACATCCATGTGCCAGTCAAGGGGTCAGTAAGTAGGGCATCACAATGAGGAAGAAGCAAGATACTCCTTGGGAGAAAGGTGCTGCTGAAACCGGCAACGGAGGTGGTTGTCTGTGTGAGCAGGAGGAAGGAGGGATGTCAGCGTAAATCAGTGACGAAGGATGTCCTGTGCCGGAAGGTGGACTGCCCCCAAAGGAGCATGAAATGGCTTACACACAGTTCGTTCTTAGCCTCCGAAGTCCAAGTGTGCAGGAACAGAGGAAATCCTGCAGCTTAGACGGCCTGGGGCCCGAAAAGGAACACAACGCCGCTTTCTCACCCCACCATCTCTCTTCGCAGGAGACACTCATGGGGGGTGAGGACTTAGTCGGAGGATAATTGGGAAGCCAGGGAACCATGACAAGTAGGAAGGACAGAGCCACGAAGAGTCACAGGCAAAAAGAGATCAGTTGGTAACACTTGCCTTTTCTTCACTCCTTCCAGCCTCTCTACCCTGACTCTGTCCCTCTAATACACCCCCCTACTTGTCCCGTAGTGTCCTAACCTTGTGTGACACTCAATGCAACACTCCAGCTCTGTGTGTAACACTACTCACATTCTCTCTGTCTTTTCTCCCGCTCCTCTAGCCAGGAATAACATAAAACACACTCCCTTCTCCTCCTCTCTGTATTACCCCCTAAAGAAGTACTCTTCGGTTCCCCCATATGCAGCCCTGTACACAACACTAAACACACTATGCTAGTCTTCCGCTACTCCCCTAGTCTTGTGCGACACCCAACACACTCCCCCACTCTCTGTGTGTAACCCTAAACATGTTCCCTCTCTCCCACTTCCTCTCTCCCGCTCCCCCAGCCCAGAGTAACACTAAACGCACTCCTCCAATCCTGTCCCCACTCTCTCATCCCATGGCTAAAGCACCGCACCTATACACCCCATGGCTGCCACGCTGCCCTTTCTTCTCACACCTGACAGTCTCAGGATCCGACAAAGACTTTTTGCCCCCAACCCAGCACATGAAAGCAGAAGGAATTAGGGAACACAGCAACTGGAAGAGCTGCTCCCAGCTGCCTGACCAGTCCACTCATTACTGGATTTTGTGCCAGAGGCAAATGTTTTCCTTTGACCTCAGTGTTCCCCATCTGTGAAACTGAGCTGGTCTAGTCTCCGGAGCCGTGGGAATCAGTGGAGGAGTCAAGAACTGCGTGGATGCTCAGGACCAGGTGAGGCCCCGCTGGAGCAAAGTCTGCTTCGTTAGGGACCTGACTTTCTGGTTTTATGCATCAGAACTTGCCAAGCCATGTCCCCAGAGCTTTGGATTATCCACGTGAAGAATTTCACCGCTGATAACCACCAAAAATCCCCAGGGAAGGGAAGTAGGGGGAGGTCTCAGGGGGAGGGGGGAAGGTAGTGGCAACAAGTAAGAGTGATCCAAGCCCCCTCCCCCAAGTAGCCTTGCTTTTTAGCTCCAGGGGTTAGAAGTTTATAGGAATTCTAGATCCATGGTTTCCTACGGTCACTTTTACAGATCTTGCAAATTTATTACCCACGGTTACACTTTTAATGGAAATCATGAAGAAATGGCAAAGGAAACATGAGCTAATTTTTTTCCAGTGACACATTTCACTGCTATTTAAATAGCTGTTTTGCCAAACCAAACACAGTGCTTACAGCCAGCGGTGACACATGAAGGGGATCGCTGCGGCCAATCCTGCTGGCCGAGCCATCCAGAACAGGAGAGACTTTCTCTCGGCTTCCCCAAGGGCCCACGGCCAAGCGGGGTGGGGGGCAGGGTAAGCAGAGTCTGGGACACAGCTGGGGTGACTGTAGCTCCCACCCTGCCCCCAGGCAGGGCTGCTTCTAGGCTGTCTGGTGTGTCCCCTCCTTACCTCAATGGGGGCAGTGGGGGTAACTGTTTTCCGCATCAGCCCAGGAGTACCCCCACCCCAGGACGGGCCACAGCCGGGCCACCAGCTCAAGCTGCCTGGCTTTTACTGCTGGATGATTTGCTCACGCCTGGAACTGGGAACATTATCGGGTTGGATAAAACCAGAGAGAGACTTTGGGGAAACTCAGCCAGCCAGCTTCGTTCCAGTTTGGTGGTGGCAGTGACAGCACTGACAGCATCCCCGTGACCACACTTGCAACAGGGTATCTTTGTTGGGAAAATCCGGAGCCTCTGACTTGTACTTCCAAACACCAGCCAGCCTCTGAGGCGTGCTTGCTCCCTGGTGCAGGCCTGTGATGTCACTTCTCAAGAACCCAATGGAGAGCTGTGGCTTTGGGCAAGAGAGACTCCAGAGCCCAGGGAGTTAGAGAGGGTGAACAGACCCCAGACGTCCCTGGCCGGGATTGGTGGCAGAGGAGGCAAAGGGAAGTATACTCTGAGCCAAGCAGCCCAATCACAACCTCTGTTGCTTCAAAAACGCAGTGGGATTCCCGTGGCCAGGTACCAGGGCGTGACTTCAGGGCCTTGGAGACCTTGAAACATTCATGCAACTGCAGGACCCTACAAGAGCCCAGTGGCTCCACGTTATTTCTGTGACCTCCCCCCTGGTGAGCACCTGGACAGGAGATGATACCCTAAGGTGGGAACAGGGTCCTACCGCTGGAAAGAGGTTCTCGCCAGCAGCAACTAATGTCTTGGCCATGGCTGGACCTCCTCCTCCTGGATCTTGAACAAGTCCAGCTCCTTCTCAGATTCCCTTTCTGTGGGATGCTCTGAGCCCCTTGCCAGCCTCAAGGTGGACAGAGTAGAGGGCCTTGGACAGATCTGGGAGCAGCAGGGCTGCTGGTATGTTGGGAGAAACCAATCTCCTGCCCTGCTTTCCAGGGAGAAAACTCACTTTAGTGAGGCTCAGGAGAGAAGCTAACTGTCATCTTCGCTTTGCCAAAAAGTATATTAAATTCGCTGACCACATTTTTCCAAACCCAAGTGCAGAGGACATGAGATCAACACACATTGGCTGGGCTCTGGAGCACTGGGCACCCCACACGTTTCATTTTGCGTTATTAATATTTAAACCAAAGCAGCTGTTCCCTGCATACACAGAGCCCGCCGCCTGCCCAAGGCGCCCATGGAGACTTCCTCCTGGGGCTCGAGGCACCAGTCAGAGAACCCACTGTAGATCCTCAGGGGTCAGTGTCCCCCAGTAGCCTCTGGATACCATTTCCAGAACACTTGTGGGTCAGGCGGCCTGGTGAATTGTTAATGGATGAGATGGCAAAGCTGGCATCCCTGTAAGAGATGGCAGCCAGATTCTTGAGACAGAAACCTGCACTCTGAGCACTTAACCTCAGACTGAAGCCTTCAAGCCGGAACAAGGCTCAGGGCTCCGCGCGCCTGAGGTCCTCCCGCTGAGCAAACAGAAGCCTCGTCCCTGAACCCAACTGCAGACTCAAGGCTGAGTCCCTGCACCGCATTTTCACATCCCAGGCTGCTTCCCAGCCTGCAGGCCCCGGCTCCCAGCCCCTATGCTGAGCCCTACCCAACACTGTCCCCCCTATAGCCCATCTGCTGTTTCTCCTTGACTTTGAGGTGCCCTGACCAATGTCACCCCCTCTCTGCTACTCCCGCCCACACTCTCCAAGAAGAACAAAAGATTTGCTCATCGCTCCTACAACACTTTGTGTCCGCCTATATTTCCTCATCGATTTCCTTATAGTGCAAATCTTTGTTTATATATATATATATGTATGTATAGCAGTTAATGCTGATTAAGCACTTTCTTTTCTTTTTTAAGATTATTTGAGGGTCCGATGTGATGGCCTAGTGGCTGAAGTCCTCGCCTTGAACACACCAGATCCCATATGGGCGCCGGTTCAAATCCCAGATGCTCTACTTCCCATGCAGCTCCCTGCTTGTGGCCTGGGAAAGCAGCTGAGGACAGCCCAAAGCCTTGGGACCCTGTGCCTGCATGGGAGACCCTGAAGTAGCGCCTGGCTCTTGACTTCTGATAGGCACAGCACCGGCCGTTGCGGTCACTTGGGGAGTGAATCATCAGATGGAAGATCTTCTCTCTGTCTCTCATCCTCTCTGTATATCTGAGTTTGTAATAAAAATAAATAAATCTTTTTAAAAAATAAAATAAATCTTTTTTAAAAAGATTATTTGAAAGGAAAAGAGAAAGAATCTTCCATCTGCTGGTTCTTTCTTCAAATGACCAAACACCCAGGCCCAGGCCAGGTCAAAGCCAGAAGCCTGGAGCTGCATCCAGGTCTCCTGCATGGGTACAGGGATAAAGCACTTGGGCCGTCTTCTGCTAGGTAAAAAAAAATTTTTAAGGTTTATTTATTTTCATTATTTTCATTGGAAAGGCGGATATACAGAGGGGAGGAGAGACAGAGAGGATGATCTTCCATCCGATGGTCCATTCCCCAAGCGGCCGCAATGGCTGGAGCTGAGCCAATCCGAAGCCAGGAGCCAGGAGCTCCTCCAGGTCTCCCACACAGCTGCAGGGTCCTCGACCGCTTTTCCAGGCCACAAGCAGCGAGTTGGATGAGAAGCAGGGCCACGGGGATTAGAACCGGCGCCCATATGGGATCCCGGCGAGTATGCAAGGCGAGGACCCTAACCACTACACTATTGTGCTGGGCCCTCTGCTAGTTTTTCATTTGCTTTGGCAGAAAGCTGAATTGGATGAGGAGCAGCCAAATCTAAACTAGCACTAATAGGAGATGCCAGGGTCACAGGCAGCAGCATAACCCGTTATGCCACAACCATGGGGCATTCTCTGTGCATGGAATATTGGAATATTTTGAATGCATACCATATAATTCTCACAGCCATCTGAGATGAGAACTACAAGCAATCTCCAAACAGTTCAGTTACGAAGAAAATGTATGTTAGCAAAGGCGCCACAAAAATGTATGTTTTAAATTTCTTTTCTTTTTAAATGTATTTGAAAAGCGGTGTGGGAGAAAGAGACAAATAGAAATCACCCATCCACTGATTCACCCCCTAATGCCTGCAACAGTGTGGCCTGAGTCGGGCTGAGGCCAGGAGCTGGGCTGATCTGGATCTCCCACGTCAGTGGCAGGGATCCAAACTCTTGCTCGAGGCACCATTTGCTGCCTCCCAGCTGGATTTGCAAACAAAACCAGGACTCAGACTCAGACACCGGATACAGGCATCCCAAGCGAAATCTTCATCACTTCACCAAAGACCACTCCCAGATTCATCGCTGAATTTTTCCTCCTAATGACTACAAATCCCCCACAAGGACCATGTCTTGTGCACCCAGGGTTCACCCAACACACTCTCTCATTGCAGGTGCCCAATTACGTGCTCATGAAAGCCAGTTAAGCACAAGAATTTCTTCCCGATCAGGACCTATTGAGGTAGCCTAGTGTCACCTTTTCTTTAGGACACCGCCCCAGCCTGGCTCCTGGAGAAGGAGGAGAATAAAGTTGACCATAGGCCAGACCAGGATCCAGACTCCACTTGCCCCTGAGTGTAGATTAGCTGTGTCGCTGCTTCCTTGCTCACCAGCTGCTGAAATACAATGGCTTCAATCATTACAGCAACCGGCTCGATCTTGTTTGAGCTGGATTAGGGAGGCAAGGACTCAGGGAAGGAACATGTGGGGAGCACCTTGCCCCTTTTTGCCACACCCACAGATGCACGCACTAATGTCTCGGGACACTGAGGTGCTCTGGCTGCCAAGGGGTCATGATGGCACACAGTAAGGGTCCCGTGAGATCTTGCCACATGAGTGTCCTCGTTGTGTCCTCACAGCTGTCATCAGCCTAGTATTACTCTCAGGATTCTTCCAGACACCCAGAGCTGGGTAACAAACTGGACGAAAACAGAGCAGCTCGTGACCATGACACCCGTGCCCGTAATCCTGCCATGGGCCGGGCTAAATGAGGCAGTCCCTTCTCCCAGCTCAACTGCAGACGGGCCAAGCTGAGTGCCAGAGACCAGGCTCCAGTGATGGCACGTTGCTGCCAGCTGTTACCTAATCGCAGTGGGGATGGGCAGGCAGAGCCTCCACAAGCCCTTCTGCACAGCCTGGGCATTTTCTTAGCACAGGGAGCAGGGAGGAAAGCGAGCGAGTGAATACATATGCTTTTTACGACCTCGCCTCGGACATCCGGCAATGTCACTTTGACACATTTACAAAGACCAGCCCAGATTCAAGGGAGGGGCGTATAGCCCTCAACTCTTAAGGATCCAGACGAGCACACAGGAATGGGAAGATGAGGATACTTTCAAAACCTCATGAAAAATGGAATTGCAAGGTACCGTTTTGTTGCAAAAAAAAAAAAAAATCTTGCAGATTTAAAAAAATAATCTGTATTTCCGTGAACTTTTTGCAGATCCCTCATACTGCCGTAAATGTTCCTAGAAAATAGGCAGAGAATGCTAAGGCTGAGGAGGCTGCGTGAGTGGCACAGGGCACGTACAAGCTCTGGGAGTGACAGGCCCAAGGCTGGAACCCACGTCTGAGGGACAAGCCTCATGCTTTTCTCTCTGTACAGTGTGCCTTCCAACACCATGGATCAGGGCTCTAGGAAGGTCCAGTCCTCCCCCACAGCAGGGCCTTTCAGAACCTATCAGATCTGGGGAAGGATGAGCTCCTGAGTAAGTGAGTGGGGTTCCCATCTGGCTGCCGCATTGCCCAGCTGAGCTGACCTGTGGACAGACAGAAGCCAGCAAGGAACTAGAACTCGGGAGCCCTAGTGGGCATGGGGGAGGTCAGGAGGCAATGGCAAGGAGGGCGGAGTCTGGGTTGTGTAATTCCTGACCAAGGCAGGGACTGAAGAAGACAGAGGGTAATTTGGGAAACCTTTGGAAAATATGTGATGCTGTGTTAACCTTGGTGGAGAGGGTAAGATGGGCCAGTCTTGGGGAAGAGCGGAGGAAGGTAAGGAGAGCGACGTTGTAATGGGAGGAACCGTTTACTAGTCAACAAAAGTTTAATTCGAAGTTCACAAGTCTACAGCCTTCCCAGGGCCCTCTGCCCAGCACAGGCAAATCAAAATTTAAAATAAACCTCTACTTGAGACAGCTGCATCAAACATCAGTGTGCCTGGGTTTGAGCCCCAGCCTATAGATTAAGCATCTACTACACTAGGATCCAATAAAGGATCATTCTATGTTGCCTTTTATTCTTTTTCTTTATGCAAATCCAGAAGTATAATGCCTGCTCACCTTGGTCCCATGAGGCCTTGGAAAGCTGCAGAGAGACAAGATTGAAGAAGCTGTGGAGCCAGGAGCAGACTGTACACGGCAATTGTACACCCGTGCCTTAGGGCTGTGTGGTACACAAACCAGCTGAGCACTGGAAGAGGGCTCTTGGGACTGAGGCACCAGTACCAGCCAGCTGGACCGGGGTAACAGAGAGCTGGTATACAGCCTGTTCTTGGGGTCTAGTCCATCCCAAAGTCTGTTCTTTAATCCTCCATTCCCTTGAGCCGCAGAGGCCAGGAGAGAGGCTCTGTCCCCATGCTGCAGACACAGCCCTGGCATTTTATGCTTCTGTTTTCCCAACCAGAAAATAGAAGGCTTGACAGACGGTGTCCCAACTTGCCCACCTCCTCCTTCTCCTGAAACCCCTTTCCCACCAGACTTCACTCAAGGAAGCCCTGCTTGTCTCCAGGAAGGGTAGCTGCCTGTGAACATGTCCCTGAAATCTTTCCTGTGTGTCTGACTTCTGTGGCTTTCCAGTTCCTCTCCTCGGAACCAGGCCCGGGGTCTGGGGAGAGAGAATTGGAGCTCGATTTTCCCAGAGACCTGTGATGCTCAGTTCTCCTCTGCTTGCTCGTTGGCTTCTGCCCTTTTGGGGGCTCTCAGAAGGTCTTAGGCCATCTCCCTAAATTCCTCTGTTAAAATACCTCCCCAGAGCCTTCGGGATGAGGGTGAAGTGAAAAAGCCTAAATCTTTCCTGTGACTTTATTTTGAGACTCCTGACAGTCCGGAACAGCAGTGCCCGCCCCTTCTGCTCTCCTGGCAGCTCCTGCATCCTCCGATTCATTCCTGCCTGGGCCGGATTTGGGCAGGGAGGCGGTTACGGTCCATAGCAGAGTCATACCCTGAACTTTATGGGGTTTGCAAGGCCAGGTGCAGAACTGATTCCCGCCCTTTCCTAACAGCCCAGGAGATGAAGTACAGGCTCCAGAAGGTGAAGAGGCAGCAGTGAGCGCAGGGAGAACAAAGGGAGGGCAGAGGGCACCCTTCACCAACCAGGGATCAGAGGAGGTTACAAGAGGCTGACCAAATCATTACCAATAGGTAATGAGCAACAGGAAGTGTCCGGGTGTATACAGAAAGTTACTGACCATGGAAGGGAGCTTTAAGCAGGTGTCAGGTACTGGGTTACATTGGAAAGAGCCAGTGGCCACCTTCCAGGGGCCAGAAAACTCATGGCTTGGATCTTCCCTGGGCAAACCTGCCTCTGTCTTCCTCTGTCCACGCCTCCTGCTCCAGGGCAGAGTCGCCAGGCAGCTGCAGCCAAGCCTTCTCTGTGCTCTTCCAGCCCCAACATTTATCTTAGGGTTATTTTCACTCCCAAGAACAAAGAAGCCTTCTATTCGGAAAGTGGCGAGAACCCACACCTCTGGCAAGCCGTAGATCACTCCCAGGGAGGGCAGGAGCGGCTGGGCCAACACATGGGGCTGCTTCTCCCTCCCACTTAGATACTCAGAGGGATGTCTGGCTTGTGGCTTGCCACAAGGTCCTGGGCAGAAAGCAGACAATTATGCACAACAAACAAGTTCTAAGAGCCAGAGGCCAAGACGCGTGGAGAACGAGAAGGGTGACTGGAGTCTCCCCAAGGGTCAGGGTATCAGGGACACGCAAGGAGCCTCGAGCAACCTTGCCTGGTCTCTCTGGCTCAGTCTCCTTATGTCCAATCTTTTTTTTTAAAAGATTTATTTCTTTTTATTTGAAAGGCAGGTTTACACGGAGAAGGAGAAACAGAAAGAATGATCTTCCATTCAGTGGTTCATTTTCCAAGAGGTCACAATGGCCAAGGCTGAGCCTATCCGAAGCCAGGAGCCAGGAGCTTCTTCTGGGCCTTCCACGCAGGTGCTGGTTCCCAAGAATTTGGGCCATCCTCTTCTGCTGTTTCCCAGGCCACAAGCTGGGAGCTGATGGGAAGCAGAGCAGACAGGACATGAACTGGAACTCATATGGGATCTTGGCACATGCAAGGCAATGATTTTAGCCACTGAGCCATTACCCTGGATCCCCCTAAATTTTAAAAATATATATATATATTTTCCATAAACTTTTATTTTGGATTTTTCACAAAAATTTATTCATCTATTTATTTATTTGAAAGAGTTGTCGGGGAGGAGGAGACAGGGAGGGACACAGACAGAATCATTTATCTGCTGATTCATTCTGCAGTTGGCTTCATCGGCCAGAAGTGGGCCAGGCAAAAGCCAGGAGCCAGGAACTTCTTCCAGGTCTCCCATGTGGATGGCAGAAGCTTCAGAACTTGGGCCATCCTCTGCTGCTTTCCCAGGCCATTGGTAGGGAGATGGATCAAAAGTGGAGCAGTTAGGACACGGACCGGCATCCATATGAGGTGTATCAGCCCTGTCCTGTGAACTTTTATGGGATCCTTCCTCTGTCTAATTTTGCACATCTGACAAAAAATGAAACACATTGTTCTGCTACATCCTTTGTATGGCTGACTGTATGACTTAAAAGTCACTCTGTTTTTGTAGTAATGGAATTGTTTCCTTTTTACTAACTTCTTACTATTTCATTCTGTGGCTATGGGTAGGGATGTGAGTAATTTCCCATATTTCTCTATTATAAATAGTGCTATAGAAAATACCCACATAACACACTCCTTTGTGCACATTTATGAATACCAGTAGGGAATATTCCTACAAGGAGGACGCCTGGAGGATCAAAGGGCACGCCATGTTCTTGTCTTGCTGTTGTGACGAACGTTGCTAAATTCCTCTTTCTAGAGGTTGTGTGTGTGTGTTTTAACACAGATGTCAACAATATATGAAAGTGCTGGTTGTCCCACATCTTAAGCCAACACCATGTGTTGTACAACTTTTTGATCCATATTAGTTTGATAGATGAGAAAAACAGTATTTCATTGTGGTTAAAACTTGCATTTTACACATTACAATAGGGTTGGAAAATATTTAATGTGTCTTACAAGGCGCTTATACTTAAGGGAGCTTTTGAAATACAGGAATCCCTAAGTTCCACACTCAAAACTCCAATTAATCCAATTCAGGAAACCCCAAACACTACTTTTTAAAAACACTCAAGTGATCAGGGTTAAGACTTATGAAACAGCATGAAAAGCAAGCTCCTTAAAAGAAGCAACTGATAAATTGTACTTGGATTAAATTTTAAATGTTTGCTCATTGATAGTGAAAAAATAAGCAATTAACCTGAAGCTGTGCATTTCACACAACAAACTCATAGCCAGAAAATCTGTGTGTTAGATGTATATGCATACTACCAATCAGAAAGAAAATGAAAAACATCAGTGACTAGTTTTTAAAATAAACCAAAGATAAAAATAGACACTTAACAAAACCAAATTAATGACCAATACGTATGTAAAAATATGCTTATTTCATAAACATCAGAGAGAAGCAATCCAGAACCACATGGAGATGCCCCTACCAGTGTACACTGGGAAATGACCAAATCTGGGGGTTTAGGACAGGCAGGCAGGGAAGCTCTGCCTTTTCCAACAGCTGTCTTCATATCAACATTGTGACATCCCTGAATGTAGAACTGGGAAGAATGGATACAATTGGCTTTTTCTTTTTAAAGGTTTATTTATTATTACTTATTGCAAAGTCAGATATACATAGAAGAGAAGAGACAGAGAGGAAGATCTTCCATCTGATGATTCACTCCTCAAGTGACCACAATGGCCAGAGCTGAGCTGATCCAAAGCCAGGAGCCTCTTCCAGGTCTCCCATGATGCTGCAGGGTCCCAAGGCTTTGGGTCGTCCTCAACTGCTTTCCCAGGTCACAAAGCAGGAATGGGAAGCAAAGCCGACAGGATTAGAACCGGTGCCGATATGGGATCCTGGTGCATTCAAGGTGAGAACTTTACCTCTAGGCCACCGTGCCGGGCCCCTACAATTGGCTTTTATGTGTCAGGCCCAACACATCACTGAGACTCCTACATGTGCATCGGGAAGACTAAAATGAAAAAGGCCACACCAAGAATACGGAGCAAGTAAAACTCTTAACACTTTACTAGTAGGAGTGCAAACTACTACAATCAAACTGGAAAAGTGGCCACTAGCGTGGTAGGAACCTTTAGGGACTTCCCCTTCTCTGTAGGCAGAAAACAAACAGGCGAAAGGCAAAAGCGTTAAAGGCTTTTCAGGCAGGCTTTCCAGGAACAAAAGATTGAGGGAGGTTTCTGAGAAATACCACCAATGCAATTAGCTTGACAGAAGCCACAGTATTATGTCAACGGCAGTTTGGATGCATACAGGTGTAACGTGGTATAACAAGCTGTGTGGGCAATGCTGTCACACTGAAGCATCCATTCAAGAGTTGTGTAACTGAATTTGTATTAGGAAACTCAAAGTTGCTTGTACTAGGGTATATAAGACAATACCTGCTCCGCTCAGGGCCTGGAATTTGAAGAAACAACTCTCATTTGGGTCTGCCAACATAAATGAATCAAGCTGTTTTGCATGTTAAGAGCCATGGTGTGTCCCACCCATCTGTCTAATTAACCTGCTAATTAATGCTAACCACATATGGATTCTAAGTCTCTGAATCCTTCCCAGAAATGAGTACCTATGGGATGGTTAATTGTATGTGTCAACCGGGCCACAAGGTACCCAGACATTTGGTCAAACACTGCTCTGGGTGATTCCATGAAGGTGTTTCTGAATAAAGTTAGCATTTGAATCTGTAGACTGAGTGAAATAAATTGCCCTTGCTACTCTGGGTGGGACTTAATTACTTGGCCTCAAGGGAACAAAAAGATTAAGGAACAGGGACATCCGTTCTTCCTTGCTTTGGACTCAAGTGGAACCGCCAGCTCTTTCTGGGTCCTGAGCCTGTGGGCATTTAGACTGGAACTACAGCAGCAGCCTGGAGTCTCCAGCTGACCACTCGCTGACCACGGGTCTCATGGTCTCTACTGTCACATCCATCCTTATATCTATATATAATATCTACATATAATATGCATTATATATCCTGATAATACAAGCAATATAATACACATATGCATTCTATGTGTACATGCATGTGTATGCATACATGTATATATGAAATCCTCATAAAGTTTTTGGGAAATGGGAATCAAAATAAAGTTACATTTTAATTCCATTTTCCACAAACATTTTGCAAACTTGTGTATGTGTAAAACACACACAAACACACACACAACGTTGATTCTGTCTGGAGAATCCCAATTAATGCACATGTATTCATCCCCAAAAAATGCACATGAATTTTCACAGCAATTACTAATTCAAATGACTATGAGCAGTAGCATGGATAAATACGCCATGCTAGATCTATACTTGGAACACTACACAGAAATGAAAAAGAAGGAACTTCTGATACACACCGCCACATGGATGAATCTTACAAATGTTGAAAGAATGCAGTCATCTAAAAAGTTTGGATATGGTGCATGTGCTTTTAGGATGGGCAAAAATAGTTTCTTTCTTGTTAGTTAAGTCAGACTAGCAATTATCTTTGGGGAATATTAACCAGAAGTACATGAGGAAAAATATTTGAGTACATATACTCAAATGTTCTGTATTTTGATATAAATGTAGTTGTGAAGTTATAAAAACACACTTACTTGAAGATGTAAGGCGTGTACCCTTTACTACTGATACAATACATCATCAACATAATTTTTAAAAAATAACTTCTGGAAGCTGCCAGCCTTATGCAGAATATGCTGAACTTGAAACCCGGATGCTTTATTAGAGCTAATATTCTGTGAATACGAGAAGAAATAAATGCAAAAGGACAGGAAGGAAACAAATGGGAAGGGTAAGTGTTGAAAAAAACAGAGAGAAAGGGGAACTTGCAGATGGCACGACAGCACCTGCTCAGGCAGAGCACCCTGCTGGCCAGCACCCTGCTGAGGCAGAGCACACAGCACAGTTCTGGCCAGCCACACAGTTCTAGCAAGCAAAGCTGTATCCTCTGCCCGGCAGGAACTTACCTTCTCCTGGGAGACATGAATCTGTATTGTAAGGCAAAATGCAGCAAGTTTTTAAACTCAGAAACTCCAACAGAAAGTTCTCAAGTGGGGTATGACATCTATTGGGGACCTGGGAGCCTCCAAAAGGAGCAAAGTGGAGCAGGTGCTTGAATATCTCTCAAAGCATAGGTAGAATTCAGAGGAAGCCCACTTATTTAGGGCCCATTACAAGCACAATTTAAATTGGCCACTGCACAAGGCCAAGGCAACCCTTTCAGATAGCCAGACTCACCATGAGACAGATGAAGAAATGATTTACCCAGGAAGTGGCTAATAGATGCAGAATGAGTTCCAGTCTCATCGAGGTACTAGAGGTTTTCCAAAAAGCTGTAGAAGGCATAAGTATATTCAACACTTCTCAGTACAGAGGTCAAAATACAATAATCTGTAAAAAAACAAACAAACAAAAACCTTTAAAGAGTAGGAAAGCAGGAACTGCATGGAACCGGAGGCAGTGAGACAAGTTGAGGATCTAAGACAATTGTTCTAGTGGGGTTCCACACCAAGACCTCACCTAAGCAAGCAGTGTCAAGGCAAGGGAGGGGACCCAGCAGGATTGGTACCAACAGACTGGGACTCGGGATGTCTGGTGTGTCGGTGAATTTCTGGTGCCTAGAATAGTGCATACCCACAGCAAATACACACTAACATTCACCAGATAAACTCAAAAGAATGAGGGACAAGAGAGAAAGATGACACCAGGATTACAAACTGAGAGGAGAATCTGGAAGAGCTTAGTTTGGAGAGAAGAGTGGGCAGTCTGCTGATGCTGAAATCCAGCGGAGCACACAGCCAGAGAGACCCCATGGGTGATGGGGTGTTGGACCAGAAATACCCACTAGAAAGGTTTATAAGTGATGCAGTTCTCCGAGAAGGAGACTAAATGACATGGGCAAGAAGAGAACAGAGGGACAGAATTTAGGGTAAGAAAGAAGCTACAGAATGCTTCAAGAATTGAGAGAAGAGTGCAAGCAAGCTAACGGAAAAACTTCAAGAGGAAGTGGCTCTCAGTTTAGATTTAGAAATCATTGTTGTATGGGGATGGCACAGTGGCATAGTATGCTAATCCTCTGTCTGTGGTGCCATGGTCCTATACGGACACTGGTTCATGTCTTGGCTGCGCCACTTCCAATCCAGTTCTCTGCTGTGACCCAGGAAAGCAGCAAAGGAAGGCTCAAGTCCTTGGGCCCCTGTACCCACATAGCAGACCCAAAGAAGGCTCATGGCTCCTGACTTTAGTTCAGCCTAGATCTGGCTATTGCAACCATTTAGTGAATGAACCAATGTTGGGAGATCTCTGTCTCTCTTTCTGTAACTCTGCCATTCAAATAAAAACAAATCTCTTTTTTTAAAAAGTAATTGCTGTGGCTTTTCTCTTTGAGCAATCCAAAGACAGAAAAGCTTAGTACCAAAAGTATGGATCTGAAAGAGAAACATCACTTTGATGTTTCTATTACCACTGACAAGTGATAAACAAATTACTTGGATTTGTATTTCCCCAGTGGATGGGTCTTTGTTTTCTAGTTGGTTAAAAAGAGAGGTCAAGTTTAACCTCTATCCCATGCTGCTGTTAGGATTAAGAGAAGATATACAGGGAAAAATTACCCACTGCAGGACTGGAACACAGAGCCAGCTGGTCCTTATCCATCCTCCCTCCCTCCCCTACCGCGTGGTCGGTCTGTGCAAGGATGCTGAACAAATACTACTTGTAGCACAATGGACTGATTGCAAGAGGTCTGAGGGTTCACGGACCGTGTATGAAGATTGCACCCTGTCCACGGACATTAAGCCTGATACAGTGGTTGTAAAAGTCTATCCTTTATCAGTAAAAGGAAAGAATAGCTGCAAAGGCAAAATTATCCTGGGTCTGGTAGAGCATATATGTGTGCAAAGGAACAAGGTGAAAAATCCAAAGGAAAAGGCTGGTGTATGGAGCACCACGCAGAGAGGCAATGCAACAGAGTACAGAAAACCAAGGGGAGGTTCAAACCCAGATGCAATCCAGGTGTCCTGACTTGGGCTTGACGTTGGTGTGAATGGAGAAGGGGCTCTTTAAGAAAAACAAGGCAGGGGCCCAGCGCGGTGGTGCAGTGGTTAAGGTCCTTGCCTTGCATGCCCGGGATCCCATATGGGCGCCGGTTCTAATCCCTGTGGCCCCTCTTCCCATCCAGCTCCCCGCTTGTGGCCTGGGAAAGCAGTCCCAAAGCTTTGGGACCCGGAAGAGGCTCCTGGCTTCGGATCGGCATAGCATGGACCATTGCGCTCACTTGGGGAGTGAATCATCAGACGGAAGCTCTTCCTCTCTGTCTCTCCTCTCTGTATATCCGCCTTTCCAATAAAAATAAAATAAATCTTTAAAAAAGAAAAACAAGGCAAAAGTATGAACACAAAATCCAACAAAGCACACAATCCTCCCTCAGTTACCATGGGAACTGGTTCCAGAACCCCCTCAGATATCTAAATCCACTGAAATTCAAGTCTCACATAGAAAATGATATAGTATGTGTGTTAACTTACACACATCTTCCCATATACTTAAATCATCTCCAGCGTGCTTTTCATACTTAACATAATGTAAATGCTATGTAAATAGTGTTAGAGAATAATAAGAAGAAAAGGCTGTACCTGTTTACTACAGATTCATTTTTCCCAAAGATTTTTGATCTGCTGCTGTAAGAATGCAGAACCTTAGGCATGGAGGACCAGCTGTCTTCATTTAGATTAAGAAAACCAGTAAAAACCAAAAGAAGTTTTGAAAATGAAGCTGATAAATACCACAAGTATCCTAAAATCTGGGAAAGCATTATTTGTTTATTAGTTAACGACCTAAAACACCTATAGAATACCTGGAAGGGAAGACGTGTATCTTTTGCCATGAACTCTTTGATTAATTCCTCAGCTATCAAAAGCTGTATGGTATCATTTTTTACAGGGAGGAGGAAAATAGCTCACACTTCGCTCTAGCAGAGCTGACCAAAATTTGCTTTTATTATTGATGGCTAAGAAAATGTTTTTCTTTTCAGCTTTATTATGTGATATTGGTAATGTCATAAAGATTTTTGTAGGATTATTATCAGATTTGGGAAAATCATTGTCAACTGCTTTCATGAATGAGCTGTAGTATTTCAGATTGTGTCAGTTGTTCTTTCACAGTAATTTATCTTTTGCATTCTTTGAATTGATAGTAACATTTTGCCAGGTTGCTGATGTTCTCATTGTAATAGTTTACTACAAGTTTTGTGCTATTAACATCAGTTTTCATGTCAGCTAAGCATCATTGTTCCTACAATTCAGTGATAGCTTGAGAAACCTCAACACTTCACAAGGCAGTCTAGCTAACTACACAACCACCATACATTTGTACGCTATAAGCACAGGAATTTCAATCCAATCTCCTTTTCTAACAAAAAAGAAAAACATATGAGGCATCTATCGTGGAGAATAATTCTTACAAGAGACAATTTCTATTTTGACTTGGCGTTAGTCAAAAAGAAAACAAATTCCTGCTTACAGTGGACCTTTCTGATGAAGGAACAAAAAAAAGTCCTAGTCCAGCTTAGAGGCTTGTTAACTGATGACACCTTACTTCCCTCCAATATATATTCATATCTTTTCCTCTGACTCTGTGAATTTGATCTTCTTTGGAAAAAGCATCTCTGTAGGTATAATTAACAGAGCTTGACCTCTGAAGCAATGACACATGTCATTTGAAACAGAGAAGACATGAATGTAAAGGACGTGACCGTGTAAAGACAAAGGCAGAGAACTGGCGTGACACAACCACAAGCCACAGAACACCCAGAGCCCGTGGGAGCTGAAAGAGGCCAGGAGGGATGTGTCCCAAGAGCCTTGGGGGAGTCTGCAGCCCTGTCAGCACCTTGAGTTCCAATTTCTGGACTTCTGGGTTGTCAAAGAAAGTATTTCTGTTGTTTGAAGCCACCCAGTTTGTGGTAATTTGTTGCAGTATCCCTAGGGAAAAAAAAATAGTACTAGTTCCATTGCTTCCAGATCTTGTTTATCTTCCAAACCCAAGTATTGAGTAAATGGGGTGGCAAGAAGACACACACACACTAATTCTGAACGTACTTCCCTGTGCTAGAGCATGCGGACAAGGTCCAGCAGCAGCACTGCCCAACACAGTCGGCCAGTGAAAACTCAACTACACTTGGAAGTGACTGTAAGTCCCACAGAAATGCATCCTAATCTCAGCCTCCCTTTGTTGACCAATCCTCTTACCCCATCTAAGACCACAAGACACACGGGACTGGTGTGATGGCTCAACTGGTTATTCCTCTGACTGTAAGTGCCAGCATTCCATATGGGCTCCTGTTCTTGTCCCTGCTGCTCCACTTGCCATTCAGTTCCTGGCTCCTGACTATGGATCAGCTCAGCTCTGGCCATTGAGGCTATTTGGGGAGTGAACTAGCAAATGGAAGATCTTTCTCCCTCTGTTTATCCTTCTCCTTCTCTCTGTGAATCTGACTTTCAAATAAAATAAATAAATTCTTTTAAAAACAAATACCACACAACAGAAAGAGACAATCACTTTAGCAACCACAGCCAGAAGATCTGACTTCTGACTGAGCTATACTCCCCTGGGATGATCCTCTCCGGTAATTCTCCCACAAGAAGAATCACATCTTTTCCTGAAACCTGAAACCTACATCCCATCAGTTGGCTCAGTCATTAGGAGGAAAGTGATGCTTATTTCAATTTGGAGTTCCAGGAAGTCAAGAACACAAGAAGTACTACAAGAGAAAGGAAATCCTAAGAAAGGAAGAAGAAAGCCGTGAACCCATCTCTAAAACTGTGTTTGGGGCAAACAAGTGATGTCAGGGGTCACAGGTGGACCGGTCCTGCTATCAGATTCCGCTTTCAGATGCCAGATGAGGCTTTCACAAAGAACAAGTCTTTGTTTGCAAGTCAGTTCAGTAAAGAGATTCCTCAAGTCTAAAACTTCTCTTAACAGGAACCTCTTGGCTTCTGTTTCACAATGAAGGACGCATGTGGACTTGTGGATGGAACGGGCCAGAACTGCACCACACCACGAAGGCTGTAAGACAGGCTGGGATTCTGTAACTGAGCAGACAGGGCAGCCACAGTCACTACAGACTTACAACCTCAGGCAAGTACCTGAAACAGATTTGGGGTATGAGTGGATAGTTTTCATTTCTTTTATGACTTTAAAAAAAGTTTTATTTATTTTTATTGGAAAAATAAAAGCTGAACCAATTCAAAGCCAGGAGGCAGGAGTTTCTTCCAGGTCTTCCATGCAGATGCAGGGTCCCAAGGCTTTGGGCCATCCTCTGCTTTCACAGGCCACAAGCAGGCAGCTGGATGGAAAGTAGAGTAGCCAGGACACAAAGTAGCCCCCATATGCAGCTACATGCAAAGCAAGGATTTACCCATCGAGCCACCATGCCAGGTCCAGAGTGGATAGATTTTGAGGGCCAGGGCCATCAGGTTCCCACAGAAGTTCTTGACCCCAGGCCCAGCGCCGTGGCCTAGCAGCTAAAGAAGTTCTTGACCCCTAAAATGCCTTAACATTTTTGACAGAAGATTTTTTTGGGGGGAAATATCCTTTTTAGTTCTTGGACCCTTTTATTTCTCCTCTTCCATAGTTGATAAATTGTGGGTAGTAGGGGACAAGAGCTTGCTCAAGGCCACACAACAAGGTGGTGGGACAGTCAGGGCCAAGCTAGAGATCTTCAGTTCCTGGTCCAGGATTTATTCTCTTATCAACTTATCATTGCTCTCCATCACATGTAAATCATAGCATTTCCTGAAATCCTTCTCTCTGTCCTTCAAAAGTATGCAAGAGATCAAGTTCAGCTATGGGGGCCAAGGCTGAACCCCATGAGCTCTCTCTGCACAACTGTCCCACTCCAGAGTAGCGGCTATTGGGTTGTAAGCCAGACATACAAACCAAAAGAACCCCTTGGATATGGAAATTCCCCAACATTCTTTGGACAATAGAGAAAGGAGTCTGGAAAAACCATGGTGAAATGTTTCAAAAATCATTGAGATTCTTAGCAAGGAGGGCCAGGAGCTCAGGAAGTAGATCATGCTTGCTGTGTTTCTTCTGTCCAGCCAAATTCACTTTGCTTTGTTTCATGTATCTTCTATTTTGCTGGGGAGGGGGAGGGAGTTGACATGGGTGATCTGAAGTCCATAGGCTCTGGTGAAGCTATTTCTAATAGTCCAGAAAGAATGAGCTGGGTGGTTTGAAGATGTAAAGATACCTCAGGGTTCAGCCTGGCTCTGCTCTGCTCAAACTTCTTTTTAATGATAAGGAAGAGAATCCTGATGCTATGTTGCTAAATCTACGTACAACATTAATCTAGAGTCATTGGCCTTTCAAGCGATAAGCCTTTATCAACAGTTTCCAAAGGGGGAAAAATACAAAAATTCAGTAGCAAAAAGATTAATAGACACAGTTCTTAAGAGGATGGTGACATCTGAGTAATCTTGGGAACAAAGACAGCAACCGACCAATCAGGCCTGGGGAGGAGACAACCTACCAGAGGGAAGAGGTCAGGTGAGGTCGAGGTACAGACACTACCAGTCTTGTTCCAGACAGCTGGAGCACTGGGAGGGGACAGGAGATGCCCGAGGAGGCCACAGAAATGGACTGGTGGCAGATCATAGAAAACTGGCTAATGTTACTTGAAAAGGTGGTCTTTTTTTTGGAACGTGCTATCACTTAAAACATTGAAACTTGACTTCCAGAAACTCCCTTGTGTCAGGAACACACAGTTAGGATGCCCCTTTTAAAAGCAGAGTGCTGTGTGGAGCCCTGGGGTCAGCTACAGAGCTCCATGGGGTCCAGCCTGAATCCTGGCCACCTCTCCCATTCTGCCTCAGCCATCTGGTCCTCAAAGCACCTAGAGACTTTCAGCTTTTAGGATCCTCACGCTGCCTCTTCCGCCTAGCCCCAAATTCTCTCACACCCCCTGCCCCATCCCTACACTGAAGTTAATCCTTCTCAGCCTCAAGTGTTACTTCCTTAGAGAATCCTGCCTTGACTCCCCATCCATGTTCTTCACGGCACTTGACTTTGACAACAGTTGATAACGTTTGTATTATTGTTTAATATCACCTCTTCTACCACATAGTGAGTCCTTGTTGGTAAGACTCAATCTGTTTTGCTTGTAACTGCATTGCACCTCCTATGATGGCATAAAAACCCTGTGTCGTGTTTGTTTGTTTTTTAAAAAGGGAAAGGAATGAAGAGAGAGAGAAATGAAGGCGTTCAATGACCTACCACTGTGTAACAAACCATCCCAACATTTCGCTTCTTAAAACAGCATCCATGTCTTCTTCCCCTGCCCCTCAGTGTAGCGGGCCAGTAACTCTGGAAGGGATCGGCTGGTGGTTCATCCCTCCAGCACAGTGTCCACAGAGATCCTTCACTGATGGTCAGTGGTAGAGGGTTTGGGTGGAGTCTCAGCTGTCTGTTTACATACTTGAAGGCTGGGAAGCTGAGACCAACCCTCTCACCTGAGCGACTGTCCCTGCCTTTCAAATACATAAATTAAAAAAAAAAAAAAACAACACTTTCTTCTTAAAAAGAATAATTTCAATAATGTCACCTGAAGAGGAAAAGAAATACAAACTTGAGAGTTATTTCGGGAAGCAACAGAGAGTAAGATCATGGACTCTGGAGTCAAACAATCTTTTTTTTTTTTAAGATTTATTTATTATTATTGAAAACGCAGATATACAGAGAGGAAGAAAGACAGAGAGGAAGATCTTTCGTCTGCTGATTCACTCCCCGAGTAGCCGCAATGACCAGAGCTGTGCTGATCCGAAGCCAGGAGCCAGGAGCCTCTCTAGGGTCTCCCACACAGGTGCAGTGTCCTAAGGCTTTGGGATGTCCTTGACTGCTTTCCCAGGCCGCAAGCAGGGAGGTGGAAGGAAAATGGGGCTGCCAGGATGCGAGCCAGCATCCCAAATGGGATGCTGGACATGCAAGGCGAAGGCTTTAGCCACTAGCCTACCACGCCGAGCCCAACAATCTGGTTTTGAATCTTTGTTCAACCACACACCAGCTGTGAGAACTCTGGAAGAATTAGTTGTCATCTCTGGACCCTTCTTTCCTTACCTGTGAAATAAGGGTAATAATTGTGCTTACTTTGTTTACTTTTTTTTTCCTAAAAGAAAGCCTAGAACAGTTCCTAAGCATACAAAGGATACAATAAATAAGCAATAAATAAAGCGATAAATAAAGTTTTACAGAGGGACTGGAGTGGTGGCACAGTAGACTAATCCTCTCCCTTGCAGAGCTGATATCTCCTATGGGTGCCAGTTCATGTCCAAGCTGCTCCACTCCCAGCTCTCTTCTTATCACCTGGGAAAGCAGCAGAGGATGGCTCAAGTCTTGGGCTCCTGAAGGCACATGAGAGACCCAGAAGAGGCTCCTGACTCCAAGCTTTGTATCAGCTCAGCTCTGGCCATTCTGGCCATCTGGGGAGTGAACCAGCGATTGAAAGATCTTCTCTGTCTCCTTTCTTTCTGTAAAATCTGCCTTTCAAATGTAAAAGAAATAAATCTTTTTAGAAAAAAAAAAAAGCTTCGGAGAAGTTGGATTTTTTCTGACTTCCTGCCTGCTTGCATGTTTTGTTTGTGCATCACATTGACAGGCATTTCAAGCTTCCAGCTCTGCAGCTGCAGGAATAAGACACTATCCCCACAGTCAATTTGTCAACAAGTAGGTGTAATTCAGGCCTGATGTTGTTGTTGTGTGGCAGGTTCAAGCTACCACCTGCTACTTCAGCATCCCATGTCGGCACCTGTTTGCATCCTGACTGCTCCTCTTCTGGGCTCCCTGCTGATGTGCCTGGGAAAAACAGCAGGAAATGGTCCAAGTGCCCAGGCCCTTACTATTCACAAAGGAGACTGGATAAAGTTCCAAGCTGGTCCCAGCCCCTGTTCCATCATTTGGGAAGTGAGACAGCAGATGGAAATTCTCTTTGTCCTCCACCCCCACCCCTGCCCTTCACCCCTGACGCCTTGTTCTGTCTCTTCAATTCTTTCTTTATAAAGTGTAATGCAATACTACTTGAATCGGTTCCTGCCTCCAGCTTTCTGCTAATCTAGAAGTAGGAGACAGTCAGGAGACTCAAGTAATTGGGTTCCTCCCACCAACATGGGAGACCTGGATTGAGTTCCTGGCTACTGGCTCCTGGCTTTATCCCACCCCACTCCCATCTCTGCTGCAGGCATTTGGAGACTAAATCAATGATGGGATCTCTCTCTACCTTGCAAATTAAAGAGAGGTTAAGTCTTTGAGATGAGAAGCTCAAAATAATACATTTTAAACAAAGGAGAAGAAAAGCTATGGAAGCAGGCTAGACTGGTTCTTAGGTTCTTAGGATGGTGTCAGAACTACCAGGATGGGGCATAGTCAACCAGACAAAAGAAATGGCTAACAAGCACAATTCAGACCTGGACAATTCTACGGAGGTTGGGTAGTGAATTTAGGGGCCATGTGGGCTTCTTATCCAGTATGATTGGTGCCTGTCCACAGAAACAAACCAAAAAGCCACTGAAATGCTACCTGCTTGACTCCTTGTGGGACCAAAGACTGGGATGCGTTTATTGCCATGCTTCAGAATGCCTAAAATTGGAGGATGCTAGTTAAATGGCCACCACGTGGGGCTTGGCTCTGGCCATGGGTGCCTCCTAGGACCCAGCTGACCCACTTTGTTCTTCAGGTCCTAAGTGAGATTGGACACAAAAGTGTGGCATCCTCACCAAAAAGCTCCCAAAGTCCAACAGAGCACCTGACCTTGTCCCAATACCAACCCCCTTGCAGCAACTGCACACTCACTTCAACCTTGCCTGGCGGCATGCTACCTCTAAGTCCAGCTTCATTCTAGGTCAAAAGAAATATGGACAGAAATGACCTCTGGGGAGGGAGTCATGGTTACCCCAAAAGCTCTTGGCCTTGACCGACAGCTGTCTACAATTTGTGGTTTGAAATGTGCCTAAAATAATTGTCCTTTGGGTTTAAATTCTGATAGCGGACCATTGCCACTATTAAGGGATATAATACACAGAAATAAATCCATAATGAACTAGACCTTGAAAGTTCATAGCGAGGAAACAGAGACATTCTTATTGTTTCTCTCACAAATAGCAGATGGAGATGGACGTTCTCAGCAAACTCTTCTCCCCCAACTCCAGTCTGCAAGAGTCATCAGGAAATGGGATTATCTTCAATTTATAAAGAATGAATCCTTGCCAGGTTTTAAGGAGAGAGAGAGGGGGGACACTGCCACTGATAGGAGAATCCAAAGGGAGAAGTCAAACTCTTAAAGGAATACAAAGCATGTTTCCCTCTTTCTGTTCAGCCTTGCCCTGAGCCTGGATGCCCAGCTGCAATGCACAGACACAAGGCTGCCCGTCAGCAGGAGCAGTAAGAGGGACTCCTCAGCCTCCCTCAGAGCAGGGGGCCTCCAGGGAAACCCCGGAGTCGTGCCCTGTTGGAGAAGGCGGAGGTCAGTCTGGAAATGTGACTCCAAAATGGGCCGTCAATCAAAGGGAGCAAGATAAATAACAGAGTCTGAGACACAAAAACCCAAGGGGGTGGGGAACAGGCAGACACAGTGAAGGCGGGAATGAGAAACAGCGGCTTGGGTAGGAGAGGGGGGCTAGCAGCCTAAATGCAGCCCTGAATCGGGATGCCAGCACCCCAGTTTTGCACTCACACTGCACAAATGCACATGAAGAAAATGGATTCCTTTTTAAAGAACTCTTTTATCAGATTCAAAAAGAACTAGGAAAAATGTAGAAAGTACAAAAAGTTTGCAGAAGCCAATGAAAATGAACTACGACTCTTGACTTGCGTCACGGCCATTTGAAGGGGCAGGACATGACTAGTACTTAATTATTTCAAGAATTTAGCCCTCTACCCTCTAAGTTCCCTCACTAACACCTTTAAAAAAAAAAAGGCATGCAAAAACTGTCCCTCCCTTTCATTGTCCAAGAAAGCCTCCTGAAAAGAAATTAAGAGCACTGCTGATGGCAACAGAGCAAAGGTTGGCTCCCCATCCCGGGGCCAGCTCTGCGACAGGTCACAGCACGGCAGACACCTTCCCTGGGCCTGCTCCTTCCTTCCTTCCCACTCCCTCAGTCTTCCCCACTGCCTGGGCACAGCGTTCCTGCCAATGCACCTCTGGCACATGTAATTTCAAAAGAAGGAAAGGGGGTGGGGAGGAACGAGACAGCAAGACCCTGAAACATGGGTCACAGCTGGACACGACCATGGGCCAGGGTGACCCCCAGCTTCAAGGAAGCAGAAATCGTGTTTCTCATCCTTCTTAAAAAGCGAGCAGGTACCTGCCCAAAACTCGGATGTTCTGGCTAAAGCTCCACACAGTCACCAAGGGGGAACCTTCTCCAGCTAGGTCAGAGCCAGGCCAAACTGCAATAACTTCATTGTCACAGTACCGGTAGCATGGGATCATCAGCTGTCTTTGATGCTGAGCTGAGGTTGTGGGTCCCCACTTAGGCCTCTCCATAACCTGGACAGCAGGCTCCAGCAGACAACACCTGGGGTCCTTGAGGTGGGAGAGCATCCATGGCTCTGCTCAGCTTCTAGATCGGGATCTGCTGACCAACCCTCGCCCTGCCCATGGCACACCCATACCACATACCAGCTTTTCTTCTGCAAGGCAGTGGCAGCAGAAAGCCAAGGGCAGGACCTTCCAGGGTTGGCGACTGTTTCTACCAACAGCAGGCTCTGAGCCTGCTAGCTCCACCCAGGGACACATTAGCATCTTTAAGGTTCTTGTTCGCATCCACAGCCTGCGCTGGGATTGTCCTCTTCCTCAAGGCATTAGCACCTTTCACAAGCCTTTTATCACCCCAGCCCCTCTTGTCCGGGGTCAGCCTCCAATCCACAAGTGTCTGCCGCAAAGGCTGGAAGCCTGGTCACACTTTCCAGGCACACATTTCACAGCCCGTGTCCCTTCCTGTCGGAGGCACATCCTGCAGTACAACCTCCCCCCACCAGCCCGGTGTGTCACCCTCCCCCCCAACGAGAGGTGTTCCCGTAATCAGTAGGCATCCGTCCGGCTCTAATCAACCCCCTGTTTTGACTATTTTAGCAGCAATAAAAGGTCCATAAAGAGCAAGCCAGCGGGCCCTCTAGGACCATGGAGCTCCTTCGCTGTGATATAATGAAAAACAAGTGCTTCCTCAGAGCCCTAAGTGACAGCCCTGGCAGTGGAGCTATTGGAGGAAGCCTAATTATGCTATAAATTAAAGGGCTTTTTTTTTAAACGCAACATTATGACCTTTAATAAGATTGTTTTTACAACCAGCTGTCAATAAATCATCCCAGAGAACCAGTGAGAAGCATTCTCTGAGAACTTCTGCGAATTTCATTAGCTGCAGTTTATTTGGTTTTGGTGAGCTATGATGTTTTTTAAATCTCAAATTAAAGGCTCTGAACCGTAAAAGCTAATTCAGAAAAGTTCCCATTGCTGCCTCTCAGAGCAAGCCCCTCTAATTGCAGAAATAAGCCGAGATGTGGCCAGGCCAGAAGGGCATTAGCTGAGAAGCAATGACAAGTGGCTGAGGCTTCCCTGCTCTGTTGATCCTGAAGGTGACTGACTGCCACAGGCTGGACAGTGGCCCTGCAGGGGCCAGCCCTGAGAGGTTGTCCCCCTGGGATGTGCTGACCTGAAGGGAGAAGGACTGGTTCACAGATGGGCTGGGAGTGGCTGGTTCTGCCATCTGGGCCAAGGTGGGAACTCCCACCCAACTGTTTCATCCACAGCTCAGAACCCCTTCCCACCTGTTGTGGCTTTCTTAAACTTTTTGCTTCCTCCTCAGTACCCTGACACTGTTCAGGTGTTAGAATCTTCCTGAAAAACATATGAGGGTCTTTCAAAAAAAATGAGTGGAAAGATTAAAACATGTTCATTTTGGTGTGAAAAATTCTGAAGCCCATGCCTATGACAAGTATTCAAAGTGTGCATGGCAAATGTATATTATGAGGGGATTTTTTAAAATGCATCCGAATAAGCTTGATTCATTCTTCCATTAATTTTTTTGAAAGTCTTCTTGCACAAGAAGACAGATAAAAAATAATATGTAACAGTGGCTTTCTTCAGAGATTTGCTATGAGACAAAGCACACAAGTCAGCAGACATAAGGTCAGCAGAAGCAGAGGTGATGGGAAGCTGATCATTTGTAGAAAGCAGGTGCACCTGGTATGTAATGATGCAACAGTAGTGTGCTCATAACGGAGCTATCAGAAGGCCTGGGTTTAAATCCCAAGCCCATGGGGCCAGTATTGTGGCACAGTGGGTAAAATTGCTGCCTGTGATGCCACTTTCCCATAAGGGCACCCAGTTGAGCCCCAGATGTTTCACTTTCTATCCAGCTCCCTGTTGCAGCATGTGGGAGAACAGCAGCAGGTCGCCCAAGTGCTAGGACCTCTGCACGCAGGTGGGAGACCCAGAAGAAACTCTTGGCTCGTGGCTTCAGACTGGGCCAGCTCCAGCCCTTGTAACCATCTGGGGAGTGACCCAGCAGATCTTTCTGTCTCTCCCTCTCTCCTTGTAACTCTGCTGTTCAAATACAATAAATAATTTTTTTTAATGAACTCCAGCCCTACCATCGATTACAAAATCTTGGGAAAATAGATAGTCCTATGAAGATTATGATGACGAGTGAGTATTTACTGTATTTGTCAAGGCATCAGAAGCCCATATCCCACACCTGCATGTCTTGGCATCACACATCGCCCCAGTTCCTTACTGCAGCTCCCTGCTAATGTGAACGCTGGGAAGCAGCAGTGCTATAGCAAGGGTTCTTACTACCTATGAAGTGATTATACACTAGAAGATTCTCAGGAAACAATACTGCTAACCCATCTTCCCATGGCCTTACCCTCTGACCCCCATGCTTTGGTTTTCTCCCACCGAAGGAAGAAGGGGAAAGGAGACATTAAAGGTGGAACTAAATCAGGCAAGGGAGGTCAGCAAAGACCGCTTCTGAGAACCAAAGGGAACCAAGGCTGGAACCCAATGGCACCGAATTTTTCATGACCTCAGCTGCTTCCCTTGGCACCTTGTCTCACCTGTCCAACTTTCATGGCTCGGGAGTTTCTTCCCACAGTGCAGAAATCATGAGTGGCCCTAGACTTCCCGATGAAAACCAGCCGTGACGTTGTGCATGGGAAATGAAACGCCAGCACCTGGGCGGCGGTGACCGTGAAGTGCGGAGACCGTGAAGTGCGCCTGGCAGTTAGGCCCACCTGGGCCTCCCTGGGCTGGCCTCATTAATCAGCTCCCAGGTCATCCGTGTGTCCCGCCTTGGGCTCACAGGTCTGGTTTTTGTATAATACACATTTCCCCCCAAGGTTTTATTTCGTCTGTTTTTTTCAAGCAGCCTTTCCATTATTTCTGAACACTTTGGTTGGTTTTTTTTTTTTAAATGTAAATTACAGACGCCTGTAGATTGACGTAATGTGAAAAGAAGGTGGCTGTTTGCCCCTCCCTCTAAATACGGAATATGGTCTTTAAAACTAATAAACCCCTTAAACCTCAAGGAGCCCACTGCAGCCCTATACATGGATATTTTCAGCCTGGAAAATGTTTAGAGCTATGTCATTGTGAGAGGGAGAGGGGTGCTCTCAGCCCTTGCAAATGGATAGGGCCTGGCCCTTCTTTCAAGTTCAAGCTTACAACAGACTCTGTGACGGCCGCAGTCAGCCTGAAGGGGAGAGGCTCGTGGCTTGTGGATGAGCCTCTTAGCGCCTGGTATGGAGGAAAGGTGGAGAAGATGCAGGAGAGGGGATGTCATCGAGCATGGGAGATCTGGAGGAGATGAGAGGAAAGGGGAGAAAGAGCACAGTGGAAGGAACTGGTTTTGCTGCCAGGCCAGGAGAGTCACAGGGAGGAAACACGCAGGAGCAAAGAGGAAGGCACCAGGATCCATAGCCAAAACTTGTTTCTCTAAAAGAAGGCATTGACCATGCAGAGACAGGAGGTGGTGACAGCCGGGACAGTGGGAAGTCTGCAACAGCAACACTCTAAGGAGACAGCCAAAGATGGGAGCAAGGACTGAGGACTCTGGCTGTTGCTGTTCTGCCCACAGACCTGAACCAAGCACCAGGCAGGGGGATAAGCCTGTAGACATTACCCAGAAATATTTACTGAATCAATAAGCAGGGTGACATGTGAGTATATAGGGGTGGGTGTTTAGCTTAAAGGCTAAGGTGCCGATAGGAGACTTGTTCCATACAAGAATACTGTGATACAGTGCCCAGATCTGGCTTCTGATGACTGATGCAGACATGGGACAAATGACAGTGGTTAAAGCTTCCTGTCACCCGTGTGGGAGACCTGGGTTGGGTCTCTAGTTCCCAGCTCCCAGCCTAAGCCCATTCCAGGGCTGATCCTTCTAAGCATTTGGGGAGTGCATCAGCAGAACAGATCTCTCTCTCAATATCTCTTTCACTCTGCCTCTCAGATAAATTGATTTAAACATAAATATGAATGGTTACATGAATGAATGGAATAAACATTTGAACAATTATGGATCTTCTGGGAGCAAGTTATGCATTTTTTCTCTAAGAAGATCAAGATTATACCCTCCCATAAAGGTTGCCATGTACAATTGCACAAATACTGGAGATCTAAATAAATAGTTTTTTTTTCAATGCCCCTTATCAGTCTTTAGAATTTTATAATATCATTTGAAACGTCCCTTTCTTGGTCTTCCTCTCTCCTCAGTCACTCAGCTAGTGTCTGGGAATGCAGAAGGCACGGCCACACCCCGGTGGAAGCCCCAGGGAGACGCTAGGGAGCCACCTGAGCTCTCACACAGTGAGGAGCCATCTGCCCTCAGAAGGCTGCACACACACCCTGGAGTTTCTGGATCTGCCTCCCAGAGAAATGGCCAACAAACCCCTGAGCTACATTCCCTCCATTCGATATGACTTAAAGACAGTGTCTTTTTCTTTTTAAGATTTATTTTTATTGGAAAAGCAGATTTACAGAGAGAAGGAGAAACAGAGAGAAAGATCGCTGTTTCACTCCCCAGATGGTCACAACAGCCAGAGCTGAGCCAGATCTGAAACCAGGAGCCAGGAACTTCTTCAGGGTCTCCTACACAGGGGCAGGGTCCCAAAGCTTTGGGCCATCCTCGACTGCTTTCCCAGGCCACAAGTAGGGAGCTGGATGGGAAGTAGAGCAGCCAGGACACAAACCAGTACCCATAGGCGATCCAGAACTCAGAGGTGGAAGATTAGCCAACTGAATCATCATGCCAGACCCTAAAATGATGTTTTCATGCTTCTGTTTCCCAATCCATTGAGGAAGCTTTTAAACTTGGCAAACTTACCACTGGCTGCCACACACACATCAAACCACACAGCTAGGTACTTCTAGGTCCCTTGTGTACTTAACGTCCTTGGGAATCATACTGCTTTCAGCTAGTTAAAGCAGAATATAAAGGGAATAGATAAAGACAGGACCCCTGTGGACAGAAAGAATTCTCCAGTGAGCCCTTCCACAGCTGATGCCATGGACATATGGATCCATTGCCATCCCCCGGCAAATGTAAAAGAGGGCATTTGGTGCATCAATTAAGGCATCCCTTGGGACACACGCATCCCATGTTTAAGTGCCTGGGTTTGAGTGCTGGCTCTGTTCCCAATTCTAGCTTCCGTCTGTTGTGCACTGTGGAAGGCACACACAGACAGGGCCTCATCACTCATTTGTGAGACTAACTTCTGGGCTCTTGGCCTCAGCCCGGCCCAGCTCTGGTTGTGGGCATTTGGGCAATGACCCAGAGCAGCTTTCTTTCTCTGTGTGTCTGTGTGTACATCTCCTTCTCTGTCTCTCTTTGCCTTTGAAATAAATCAAACGAATGATTTCTAAAATCCACTTTAGACAAAAGAAATAGATACAGGCAATTTGATCTGACTGTGTGTGTGTTTCCCCACGGTTGCTGCACCGGCCCCTTCGGGAGCCAAGGATAAGACCTCATAGAGGGAAACATCTTGGAGCTGAAAGTGAAGTCACTTTTTAGAAACACAACTGCTCATCAAGTTTATTCACCTCCTATTCAGATGTGAAAAATGCTCCTGAGGGAGGCCTCCAGTGCAAAGGCCAGGGCTGACTGTGCCGTTCTCAGCAATTAGACCCACAGTGTGTTCTGTGGGAAATGAAATCCCCGAGGTCCACTCCCCCCAACCCCCCAGTGGGCCTGTGGGCCAAAAGGAGCCTAAGCCAGGTTGCCAACTCCGCTTCAACTTTTTACTGCTGGAGTGGGTCAGAGAGCTGTCGGGGGGCTAGAAAAGCCGCACATCTGGAAGGCAACTCTCCCTGCGCTCGCTGGTGTAATGCAAGGTGTACGGCAGATTCCTTTTTGTTGTTTAATGGCTGAGACTTCCCTGGCTGCGATTCATTCCTTAACCCCAGGGTGAGTATGCTAGTGGAGTTCTCTATTTTACATTCGTGTCCATCAGAACTATATCTCACGACTGAGCAGATGGCAGGCTTGCTTTCAAAGTGAAAATGGCAAAAAAATAAAAAAATAAAAAATAAGGACTACCAATCCAGATCCTCATGACCCAACTCACTCTGGAGACAAGTAAAGACAAAGAGCTTGTAATTTGCTTCACCAAAACTGCAAGCCCCATGCGCCTTTATAAAATCTGGTTCTGGAAATGTCGGCGCCAGATGCACAGCCCTGGAAGCAGACTCTGGATTAGTTGAGGAGCGTTGTGACTGTGGCAACAAGAGCCTGTTACGGGCCTTTTGTGCAGCCAGCAAGTTGGTTTATAATACTAAGATAGCTATTTCAGCTCCTAAAGAGATCTGAGCAGAACAGGAGTGGAGCCTCATGCAGACAGTACTCTGGTACTTCCCACCCCAGGGCTGACATCAGCTTTGACCATAAGAAACTGGCTTTTTCTCCTGAAGCCCCTGCTTGGCATTTGCTAGGAAGTTAAAGCAAGAGAAATGTCATAAATGTTTGGTAACCACCCCTCACGTACTTAGATTTATTGGCTGGTTAAATCTTTAATGGTTAAAGTTAAAAACCTTTTATTTCAATAGCTTGGGGATTTTATGCAGCTGGAATGTTGCATTTTTAATATATTCAAATTGGAATGGAAAAGTCAAAGTGACCAGAATCTTAGCTCTTTTGTTCGGATGTTCCCAAGCTGATATTAAACTTATATCAAGGGTGGCCTTGTCCCTGAAAACCTCCACCGTACACTAAACTAAGCTCCAAGAGGGGAGAAGAAGGGGAAGTGAAGTAGCTACAGGGGTGTTTGGGAGACCCCTTTCCTACTTTCACTCACCTGCTCCTGTTCTGCACCCAAGTCACTAAGGAATCAAGGAGCTGCTCCCTCTGGTTCTAGCCACCATCTGGGCAGGGCCACATCCTTTGGGGAAGTCCCTAGTCAGGTGGTCTAGATTGGAAAGGTGCTACCCAACAGCACTGGCCAGGGGGCTGGAGAAACTGACATGATGGGGTTGGTACTGTGATGAGGAAGGGAGATTTAAAGACTATCAAAAACAGTGGACAGACAGGAGGTTTTTTTTTTTTTAATTGTGTTCTATATTTCTATTTTAAAATGTAGAAAGACAGACTAACCAAGATCTCCCATCTGCTACTTCACTCTCCAAACACTGGGACACAGCAGGGCTAAAACCAGGAGCCTAGCATTCAAGCTCTGTCTCCCCCAGGGTGGCGGAGCCTCAAGTACCTGAGTCCTTCACCTGCTGCCTTCCATGGGGCACATTAGCAGAATGTTGGAATTGGAGCTGGGATCTGAACTCGGGCACTCCTATTTGCCATGCAAGCATCCCAGGCAACATCTTCACCACTGTGCCAAATGCACTCCCAGAGTTCAGAATATAAGGTGAGTGCTGGCAGTGACAATGGTGACAAGGGGTCATGCTGGTGACACTAACCATCATCAACCCTGTGCCAGGTCATTTCTTGTCACTTTATGTGCTTTATTTCATGGTTTCTCCAGTTTGGTAAAATTTTACTCTTTGAGGCAAGAGATTGTGGGATATAGAGGTTAAGAAACTTGCCAAAGCTAGAAAGAGTTAGGAAAAAGGCAGTCCAGTTACAGAGTCAATGATCCAATGGGAGCTTCAGAGGGAGAGGACAGGAAGGACATGAGCATCAGAGTCAGTGACAAAGCAGAGCTGGTGTGGACAGCTCTATCACCTGCAACAAACCTGAGAATGAGGAAATTTTCCTTTTTCTTGCATATCACTACCTCACCCAGGGGTTGCTCAGGCAACACAGCGTGCAGAAACACGTTCTGACACAGATATCTTACACATTCCCCTCCTTGCTTCATGGGCACATGCTTTAGAAGCTCATAGCAGTGCTTTCACACAGAGGTACTGACATTCAGATCCACATCTTCCTCTTAAGATTCATTCATTCATTCATTCATTTGAAAGGAAGAATGAGACACAGAAAGCAAGCCAGAGAGAAAAAGAGAGCTTTTCCATCCACTGGTTCACTTCCCGAATGGCAGCAACGGCTGGAGCAGAATCAGGCTAAAGTCAGGAGCCTGGGACTTCATCCCAGTCTCCCATGTGAGTGGCAGGATTCTAAGTACTTGGGCCACTAACTGCTGTCTTTCCAGGTGCATCAACAGGGAGCTGGATCAGAGGCAGAGCATCTGGGACTCTGAAATGAGATGCTGGCATCACAGGAGGTAGTTAACCCAATGCATCCCAATGTCGCCCCCTGCACATCTTCTAACACCACACACACACATACACACACATATATGTGCATGCTAAGAGGTGTACTAGATGCAATTCTCTCTTGGTGATCCCGTGAGGGTCGGACATGTCCTTGTTGCTCAGACGTTGAGTGACTGCCATCTGTCCTCCTGCCCCTGCTGCTACTGCCTCCGCAGGGTGAAACAGAAAGGTTGAGGGGTGCAGCATGAGGATTGTACAGCCAGGAATCCAGGAACAGAAGGTGACCAGGAGGTTCCTTGGACAACACAGAGAGAGCCAGGACCTTCCACCCACCACCACTTCCAGCTTCCCAGGCTTTTATCTTGAGAAGAGTCAGCCCAGCCTCTGCTGCTACAGCCCCTGCCAGTTCAGAGTCAAGACTGGATCTACAGTGGCCAGCAGTCTCCGGTTAAAGCTACAGAGAGCAGGAACCTGATGACTAGGTTTAGGGAGAGAAGACTCTTCATGGAACATGTCAGGTTCCCAGTGAGTTCTCCAGCTCTGAAAGGCTCACCTATCTCATAGGGAGGCTCATGGATGCTCACAGAGTTTCAATTTCAAGGCCATTTTGGTTTCTTCTCTGTATAAAGACAGGTTTAATAGTTGATGGCGGGCAAGCCTGCCTGCTATGGCACATGTCAATCTATCCCATAAGACAGTAAGGCCAGTCAGCTCCTATGACCAGCAATGCCACCCTCGGCCCATCCCTGGCTCAGAGACCTTGCCCGTTGCAGGAAGTTGGAGAATAAAAGAAGCTTTTCAAATAAAAAGATGTCAATTTAACAGCCAGGAACCTGGAAACAGATGTTCCTGTCCTAGACTAAGAGCTCCTCCATCCCACTGTGCTCTCCCCACCCCACCCACCCCAAGCTCAGGCATCCTCTGGGGTTTCAAAGTCACTTCTTGTCAGGTGCCCTGGTTAAGAGGGAGAATTAATGAGCTGCACTCCATTTTACAACTGTCATGTGATGTGGGAGCCATGTAGGAGTGCTCCATGGACAGGCCAGCCCAGCCCCGGCCCTTCCTCCAGCAGCTCGGCCCGGATCAAAGCCGAGAGCAGCTCAGCTTTTATAGCAAAATGATTAAAACCACGTGGGGCTTGTTTCCTCACACGTGACCCCCCCCCCAACAAAGTGTAAGGGAGTGAGGGGGGTGGGAGGAAAGGTGAGCCCTAGGGTCTCTAGGGCCAAGCATGAGTGTGTGCCAAAACACAGAGACTTTAGAGAATCAGCACAAACATGCACACACACACAGACACACACACACACACACACACACACACACACACACACACACACACACAGACTGGCTTTCCCCTGCACGTCAGAACTTAGTCCCACCATATGCGACCAGTGAGCCTACTCAGCCAGGTTGGCTAGGCCCACACAGATTAAATAATATATAAAGAAATAGAAGTTTTAGTTGTTCCATTATTCCTGTCCTTGAGGGAAGTACCGTTCATTGTATTTATAAAGTAAGTACCACGTGTCTCCACTGTGTCTATACAAAATAGTTTCTCATCATTTGCAGTCTTTGTTGATTTTGCCACACCGGAAACTAGTTCCTAGGTGGATTGATTCAATTGGTCCATCAAAGGCTTGGTGGATCATCCTCACCCCCCTACCACCAATATTCACGTGTAATCCCCTCCACCTCCCAGTGAGGACTGGATTTGGTGATTGATTCCCAGCCAACAGAACAAGGCAGTGATGCTGAGATGACACTTCTGAGGTCACATTCCCCAAGGACAGTGGGACCCTTTTTGAGTTCACTCAGCTGCCATGTGGTGAGCTGAACTAGGAAGGGCCCCAGTCGCAAAGAGCTGAGACATTCAGCCAGCAACCTAAAGGAGTCACTTCCTGCCTCTCGAGGGAGGGAGCCCAGACAGGGACCTCCTGCGCTCAACCTTGGATGTCTCCAGCCTTCAGTAACTTGGTGGCTGCAGCCTTAAGAGAGGCCACACTCCTCGGTCACAAAAACATGGAGAGAATACATGTTTGCTGCTTTAAAATGCTAGCTTCGGGGGGCACCCTGTCAGGCAGCCATTGACTTCTGATATACCAACCTTGACTGCCCTCCACACCAAATAATCACAGCTCCCTTGGCTTGTTCTCCTCCTGGCCATCCTCTCTGTGAAGTCAGGTGGAACTCACAGACCAACTCCACCACTCACCCTGCTGCCCTTGCCTCCCAGCTTACCTGGGTCGTCCTGGCCTCCCAGCCTAGAATACATTGCCCTGTACCACCTGTGCCCACATAGGCAGGCCTTGACCCTTCCCCAGGGCTTGCTCTCCACCTCCTTGCCAGTCTTTGTCAAGCACCACCTTGATCGCACCACTTGGAACAGAGTGCCCTCCGCACTTCCCCCGTGCTCCAGTCCCCTTTCTCACACAATTCTCCCATCACCTAGCATTTTTTATGTTACCACTTTTGCTTCATGTTTGATTCCCTCCTCTGCAGAACTGTGTCCACTCCATTCCGGTGTCCAGAACCCCATCGGGTACTGTGAAAGCATGTGTCTCCGTCTGTATGCACTGCTATGGACTGGACAGCTCATAAAATGGGAGAAATGCTGTCTTACAGTCCTAGAGACTGAGACGTCCAACAGCAGGGTGCCAGTAGCTTCTGCATTTGGTGATGACCTACTTTCTGGCTCATACCTGGCACCTAAATACATATACCAGAGTTTTCATGGTAGCACTGTTCATAATGTACAAAAACTGAAAACTTTCAACATCCATCAAAAACAATACAGGTAAATAATTTTGGTGTATTTGTATAATGAAATATACTCTCCAAAATTTAAAGAAGTATTTTTTCCAAAAAAAAAAAAAGATTTATCTGTCTTACTTAAAAGTCAGAGTTACAGAGGGAGAGACAGAGAGAGCGTTCATCTGTTGGTTCACTTGCCAAATGATTACAATGACCAGAGCTGGCTGGTCTGAAGCCAGGAGCCAGGAGCCTCCTCCAGGTCTTCAATGTGGGTACAGGAGTGCAAGGACCTGGGCCATCCTCTGCTACTTTCCCAGGCCACTAGCAGGAAGCTGGATCGGAGGTGGGCAGCTGGGACTCAAGCCAGTGCCTAAATTGGGTGGAGGATTAGCCTGCTTAGCCACTGCGCCAGCTCCAAAAGAATTACATCTCACATAAGAATAAAGGTGATGCTGATTGAAGAGTATAGATTAATGTAAGAGGCCTTGTAAAAGCTCAAGATGAATATATAATTATGAAAAAAAAACTATGCATGGATTTCAAAGTTTGTTTGCACCTCTTAATTTCACTTATCCAACCACTGTTAGAAATTATGTTAGGTACTTATTTATTTATATATTTATCTTGAAAGTAAGAGAGAGAAGAGGACTCTCCTATCAATTAGTTCACTCCCCTAGACCAATAGCTAGGTTTGGTCTAGGCCAAGGCAGGAGCTTAAGAACTCCAGGCAGGTCTCCTCTCTGTAAATCTGCCTTTCCGATAAAAATAAACAAATCTTAAAAGAAAAAAAAAGGACATATTAATATTTGTGTACTTTTCTGCATAATCAATCAGAATACCAGAGGGGAACCTACTGTTCAGCCCAAGCCCACAGGGACACGCCCAGGGTAGAGCCCCTGGGGGTTGGGGGAGTGGCTGGCCACATTACAGAGTGGTCACCCACGCACTGGAGCTTCTGTTCACCTGCCCTGCTTGGCAGGTAGAGCACAGAGGAGCCTACATATGGATAGGGTTTCATTAGGAGCCAGTCGCTCAGGGTGAGCCTCCAGCCCAGCGGAGCCTGCTTCACTGGGGTGCTCCCAGCCCATAGCAGGGTACCTGGGATTGAGTCCTGTGGATTCCAGCTTCCTGCTGAGGCACACCCTGGGAAGCTGCAAGTTGGCTCAAGTAGTTGGGTCTTTCCCACACAAACACAAGGTTACGTTCCTGGCTTCAGCCTGGCCCAGCCCTGGCTTTTAAAGACATTTGAGGAGTGAATCAGCAGTGGGAAGGCATCCATTTGTTCCTCACTCTTGTCCTGCTGTTCAAATAATAAGCTTGAAATAAATATACAAGGGCCAGCATTGTGGCATAGTGGGTAAAGCTGCTGCCTGTGACACTGTCGTCTCATATGGGAGCCACTTTGAGTCCCAGCTGCCCACTTCCTATCCAGCTCCCTGCTTATGGCATGAGAAAGCAGCAGAGGATGGCTCAAGTCTTTGGGCCCCTATACCCATGTGAGTGACCCAGAGGAAGCTCCTGGTTCCTGGCTTCTGCCTGGTCCAGTGCCAGCTGGTGTGGCCGTTTAGGGAGTGAAACAGTGAGAGACGGAAGACCTCTCTCTCAATCTCTCTCTCAACCTCTTTCAAAATAAGTAAACAAATCCTTAAAAAAAAAAAAAAAAGCTAAATTGAAAGACTTAATTAGTTTTCTGTATTGGTGCCTTTGCAGCTTGGTCAGCTGATAGCCCCGAAGGCAGCGCCACTTCCTTAAATCCACATTGCTGCTAACTCCCAGAGCCACATCTCATTCCCAGGCCTCCTGGGTCGGGAATCTTTCTCTCATGCCACATTGCCGACTCTGTCTCGGCAGAGCAATCTAGGGAGACTCTCTGGTGGAGGCAAAAAAATCACTTGTTGAAGGATAAAGACCCCACTGGAGCGTGGGCAAAGGGGGAAGCAGCCCACACATAGAGGCAAAGACATGCACGTGACTGGTTACTAAGGATCCCCGCTTCCCAACAAGGAGGAGCCACTGGAGGTGTTCCTGGAAGACCGGCTGAAAGAAAGGCTGGCGAGCCCAGGAAGTGCTCCTGGCCCGTCCTCTCTCGCCCCTTCTGGAAAGCCCTAGGACTCTCTCCTCCCAACAGCTCCCTGTGCCCCCAGATTTATTTTGCTTTCTTTCGCTAAATCAAACTTTATCAGACAGTTTTACTGTCAGCCGTTAAACCAGAATGTGTTTGTGCAACAGTAAACACCTTGTTACTGCAGGGAAGGATCCCATAAACAACGGCAGGATGCAGCCTGACTCACCGCACCCAGGAGCCCGTGCCCACCGGGGAGAGCCGGGGAAGGCAGCAGAAAGGGCGCTCCAGGGGCCCCACAGCCGCTGCTAGTGGCCAGACAGCAGGAGGATCTCAGAGGGGGACAGGGGACCGGTCCCATCCTGGGGGAGGGGCGGGTGGGGGAAGGAGGATGGGTGCGTTTGGAACAGGATCCAGTGAGATGACAGTGCGCAGGGGGCTACCTGGGCATGGGGAAAGATAAAGGCCAGGGAGGGTACAAGGAGGCAAGTGGCTGGTGATGAGTGTCACCATGAGACTCACTACTTGGGCCTGCATTCTTGGCCAAGGAATGAGAAATTGGGACTCTTGCTGCTCAGTGGGAACGTGGCAGCTTACACTGACTTGAGTGACAAGCCAAGACAAGGGCCGGAACTGGTGGGCAGAGGAAGCGTGCTGGGCCGCCCTTCTCCAGGAGTCTGTCCCAGCCCTGCCCTCCCTCTCTCGGCCACGGCTCTCTTTCCTTCCACTCTAATACATTCCAGACCCCCTTATTTAGGGCCCAGTCCTGACCCTGAGCTGGTCAGCTAGAAAAACTGGGAAGAACTGGCTCTAAGGAGATCCGAGGGCTGTGTCCAAGAAGTTCAATGTTTGCCCCTCTGGAGCACGGACCCTGTGTTATTCTGGGCCCCACACCCACATGCTGCAATAGAAATGATTATCGCCACAGGCCCTGCTGCCTGTGCACTTAATCCTCTCATTCCCGTAGGCCAGGACTGCTGGTAACCACTTTGATGTGTTAGCCAGTGACTGCACTCAGCAACCACATTTTCTCTAGCCCTCTCCTCCCACTTTGGGAGGCAGGCACTGTGCTTTCTTTTATAAGTGGCAATTGAGACTCAGAGAGAGGAGGTCACTTGGCTGAAGTCACACAGCTAGCAAACAATGGAGCCAGAACTAGAGCTCTCAATGACAGGAAGGAGGTCTACAGGAAAAAGTAGGGAGGAAGGTGAAGGGAGCGAAACAGGTGCCCCAAACCCCATCCCTGCCCCACGTAAGAGTTTGCCCTAGATGTAGAAAAAGTAAAGACCCCTGTTGAAGAGAGAACAGTCACCAGTCATTCACAGTCTGAAGGAGAGGGGTGCTCCCAGGCTGCTACAGCCCCAATCCCCCATCTCCATCCCAGGATGTACCCTCTGGAGTCTTTGGGGTATACTGGGGGCTGCTGGCTGTTCTAGGCCTAGAGTTTCTACTGTCCTAGCTGCAGTTACCTGAGGCCCTAACACCGAAGGCCTCAGTCCCTGCTCTAGGCATCTGCTCTCCCCATCACCATCCTCACACCACTCTCCAAACCCGCTACCACAAACTGACCCCTTTGGGCAGCCTCAGCCCTAGGACCTGCAAACACAGCACAGAAGCTTAGAGCCAGAGCTCAGCCTGATCTCCAACTTTAGCCCTTGGGGCTGAAGGAACCTTGCTGGGACCAAAGCACGCACTTAACTTCACTGACAATCTAGTCCTTTCTGAGACCAGGTATCCAGGGCTCTGGACCGGGGTGCAGGGTCCCTAACCTCAGGATCTCACTTAACAGAGTCACTAGTTGGAGTCATACTTCCAAAATCCCAGGCACTGCTGTGTACTCTGTGTCATGATCTTGAAATTGGTATTGTTGTTGTTGTTGTTTTTAAACATGGAGCACATGTTTTTATTTTGCATTGGGCCCTGAAAATTGTGTTGCAGGTTCTGCCCAACCACATTGCTGGACTTGCTTCTGCGGTGGCCTGGGACCAATTCCAGATTGTGGAGACCTGAGGTAGTCAGAAACCTTCCTTTCTCCCCTCCCCATGCACCTCTCCTGGTCACTGCCAGCCCAAAGGACAGGTGAGGGCTGACTGCCCTAGAGAACCGAGAGTCAGGCCATCCCCTGAGAACCGAGAGCAGGGAAGAAAGAGGCTGCAGTTTGGGGAAGAAGGTGGAAGAAAGGGAGATGTGCTCCCAGTAGCTGCAGCCAGAGGAGCCAGGAAAATGAGACGCACTCAGCTCAGCCCTGCGGAGTCGCTGGTTCAGAAGGGTTGGGCCCTGGCACACAGGGCTGACGATCAGGGTTCAGGGCCTGCTCTGTCACCCAGAAGGTGTGATTTTGCTCACTAAAACACAACCTCCTCATTTATAAAATAAATGTTTGCCTAACAACGTGCAGGATGAAAATTAGAGACACAGAAGTACAGAACAACTCCTCCAGTGCTTACCATGGACATGAACCCCTGGGGAGGCCCCTTGGATTCTCAGGGTTACCTTGCGGGGTGTGAGCCATGGAGGTGGCCATGGAGGCTCAAGCCTGCCTCAGGTTACAGAACAGGTGAGGAGCAGCAGCGAGGATGGAACCCAGCTCTGGGGATTCCAAGCCATGGTCCTGCCCTGTTAGGGGGAGGCACTGAGCTGAGTGTACGTGTAAGCCTGCATATGCCCGCACGTGTGGGTATGTGCACGTGTGTGTGCACACGAAGCAAGTTGTATATGTCTATGCAGTGTGCACCTGTAAGCATTCCTGTGCATATGTGCACAATGCATATGTGTTTGCCTGCATGCACGTACAAGTATGTTGTACATGTGTGTATACATGTATGCACAAGTAAGCATGTATGTGTGCGTATTTACACGGGCTGCAAGGATTTGCCGGTGAGAAGAAGATCCCAAGGGCAGATGGCATCAAGGAGGTTCTTTCTCACAAACTGTCACTTAAAGTCCCATTTCTGTCAAGATAATCTTTTTTCCAGAAGGAAGTGTCTAGTTAGAAACCATCCTTGCTGTCTCTGGGAAGCCTTTTCCTCTTCCCCATCCTTGGCTCCCCAGGTGGAGACTGCAGTAAAGCATGTTGGAAGACTTGCCAGGAACCCAGGCTCTCCCAAAATCCCATTGCACATACCGGCCTGTGTCTCATGCTTTGTGGGGGTGTAACTTGCATACATAAGTGCACAAATTGTGGAGTTTAGTATATTTTTGAAATCAAATATATGCACGTGATCATCATAAAAACACAGAATAGGAACCAGTGTTGAGGCACAGTGTGGTAAGCCGCTACTTGTGACACATCAGAGTGCTGGCTTGAGTCTTGGCTGCTCCACTTCTGCAGCAGCTCCCTGCTAATCCACCTGGGAAAGCAGCAGCAGATAGCCCAAGTGCTTGGGCCCCTGCCACCCACACGGGGGAGACCAGGATGGAACTCGTGGCTCTTGGCTTTCACTCCAACAGAAGTCCTAGAGAGAAACATTACTGAAACAAGTCGCTTCAAACAAACATGTGGGTGAAATCTGAAGGCACCTTGGTTCAATCTGCTTAGAACAGATATTTTATATAACAAAACATGAAAGATAAATATGCTTCTTTTAAGCCATAGGAATTTAATCTGCACATGTGCAGAGTCTACAAAGTCCAAAATCAAGACACTGGCAGATAGGGTGTCTAGAGAGGGCCACTTTCTGGCCCTTTCTGTAGTGGAAAAGGAATAGCAACTCTCCCAAGCCTCTTTTACAGAGGACTCATGCCAGACCTGAGAGCGGCGCCTCAATGACCTCATCACCCCCCAATGGCCCCACTTGCTAATTACCGTTGCCATAGCTGTTAGCACTCCAACACATGAATGCGGCGGGGACACAAGCATTCAGACCACAGCCGCAGCCCACTGAGCTTCTCCTGGAGCCAATGACAGTTCCCAGAAAACACCAGCGCTTTCATCTCAGAGAATTAAGAGAGAGCAAGACAAAGAGCATCACAGGAAAAAAAAAAGATTTGCATAAAATGTCCCTTGTGCAAGAAGACTCTTCCAGCCGGCAAATATTGGAAGCCAGTGTGATTTCAGTGGCTAAAGCAATTTCCCTCTGTTAAACTGCAATCATGATAAGAAGAGGGGAGGGTAAACAACACACAAAACCACAGTAAATTAGTTGTTCCCTGTGTCATGGACTCTTGCCGGCCATCCTGAGAGCACCAACACTACGAAAAACGCTGAGAACGTAGGTGACTCCAAATGGCACTGAGGCATTCGGGCAGCCGCAGGTTTGAGCAGCTTCGATTTTATTAACTTCTCACCATGTGTCATTTCTGAAGGAAACACAGATAATCCTGAAAACAACGGTCACAGACTCCACCGGAGCCACCTGGGTGAAAAGCACTGCTACGGAGTTCCTGAGGAAGAAGATCCTGTCTGCAAAAGTATCCACCAGGCGCCAGCTGTTTTATCAGGAGTCCAGTCGCTTCTCTGAGCTCAGTGTTCTCATCAGTACAATGGCACAATATAGACCACTCCCAGAGGAAATGGATAAATCAAGCTGAAATACTGCAACAACTATTAACAGTACCAACAGAAGAGGAGAATCTCATCCATAAAGTCACATTTTAAGTAAAAGTTAAATAATAAGTAAAAATTAAAACAACACCACGATGTCTTGGCATTTACCATGTGCTATATTGATGATATCCCAGGAAAGGGACTCAAACCCAGGAAATCCTTCCAGGAAAAAAATAAATAAATATTTTTAAACTAAGTGATATAGAAAGCTAATTGTTGGGACCAGCATTGTGGCTCAGTGGGCTAAGCCACTGACTGCGATGCTAGCATCCCACAGGAGTGCCAGTTCAAGTCCTATCTGCTCCACTTCCGATCCAGCTCCTCCTGAGGAAGCAGTGGAAGATGGCACAAATACTTGTGCCCCTGCCAACCACGTAGGAGACTTAGCTGGAGCTCTGGTCACTGGCTTTACCTAAAGAGATCGCTTTCTCTCTCCCCCTCTTCCCTTCCCCCTACCCCTATAGCTCTGTCATTTAGATAAATCAACTAAAAAAAAAAATTATTGCTACTTTGCTTTGCCACTTAATTTCCTAACATAACTGTTAAACATCCCAACTGATCATATCTCTCATTTTAGTTGCATTGAAAGACAATACACAGCAAACATGCAATGACTACGATTACAAGGATTGCAAATTGTGATGGATTCCATAAAGAAAACAATCAGGTGAACAGGAGGCAGTAATGGAAGGAAGTTAAAGATAAAATTGTTGGACAGCCTTGGCATGTAAGATGAGATGAGCAGGTTAAGCAGAGCCAGCCAAGCAGAGAATGCAGGGAAGGTGTTTCTGGCAGATGGAGCTGGATTTGGGAAGGAACTAAAGAAGGCCAGTGTGGCCAGAGGTTGAAGCTGGAGGAGGAGGAAGAAAAAAACGGAGATTGGTCCCTTTTCCACGGCTCTAATTACCGGGGACTTCACAAGCCCTCACGAGGAGTTTGGATGTTCCCTTACCTGTGACTGTGGACCAATTGTTGTATTAAAAATAATAACTACCAATTTCCAAATACATCTCAAAGTTTTTCAAATCAAATTACAGGCCAAAAGCACAAGACCTCCTCATTGGTCAAAGGAAGGTGATCTTGCTAGTGTCATTCAAAGCCATTTCCGGCAGGATTGCCACAAAGTTTTAATTGTCTCTAATTGAAAAAAAAAAAAATCATTCAAAATGATACCACTGAAGGAAACTGGGAGAAAGGTGAATGGGCTCTTTTTCATTACTCCCGGGATTCTATCATTTGGGAATTTTAAAGTTTGCAACTAGCATTTAAGCAGGAGATCACCCAGTCCACGTGGAGCGAGATGCCTTACATCTGTCTTTCAGCACCATCCAAGAAATCAAGCCACACTTTTACATCGAGCTGGAAAATCGCTCCTCTCCATGAGGGCTGTCATTCCAGAGGGCAGGAGAGAAATATAGCCTCCCCAGAACACAGTTCCAAATTACAGACATTTGCAACCATTCAAGACTTAGAATTTGCAAAAACATCTACTTTTCTTCCATTTGAAACCTTCTGGGGGGCTGGGAGAGCAGGCTTTTGGAAATTTCTCCCTGCCAAAGCATTACATTAAAAAGCCTAACCTTGTTCAATATATTTTGAGCATATTTTTTTTTTTGCTCTCATAGCTGTTTAAAACCTAAGTACTCAATTAATAAATGTGTATTTAGATAGTCTGAGTTTGCATTCAGCAGGGGGGAAAAACTCTGAATATTGAAAAGTTACCAAGAGTAGTATCACCTTTTGGTCTTGGGGACCACGAGCAGCATGCTTCTCAGAGGGTCTTTGGAGATGCACCTGTAGGTAAAGCCTCCAGTTCATTTAGTCCCACAATCATGTGATCCACATGCAAGGCAACGGACTAGCTGCCAGCTAGCTGAACAACTACGTTGCGGTTGCTGGTCCATGACTCCCAGGGTAGAAATCAGTTCTCTCAGCAACAGATGCTGAGTATCAAGATTCCCAGCTATGAAAACTAGAGTTGCATATATCTGATTAATAAGGGGCTGGCCTTTCTCTGTCTCTCCCAGGACCAGGACAATTAAATCCCCAGTCAAAACTACCAATAGGATACACAGGTGCAAAGAGACTGATTACCTGGTTTTAATTCCCAGCTCCGTCACTTATTATCTATGTGATTTTAGGCAAAGTAATGAACTTTGCTATGCCTAAATTCTGTCATTTATAAAATCTGGTGGATAATAATCACCTACATCATTGACTATTGTGAATATTAAATGAGGTGATATATTTAAGGGCCTAAATGTTCTCTCCTATTCTTTCAAAGTGTTCACCTTGGCTCGAGTCCAGGCTCGAATGCTGCAAGCATTTGGGGAGTGAATGTATGGATAGCAAATCTCTTCTTTTTCTCTCTTTGAAATAAAGTATTCAAAACGTTTTGGTGACCTGGTGCCTAGTGGCTAAATCTGCACCTTGCATGTGCCGGAATCCCATATGGGGGCTGGTTCTAATCCTGGCAGCCCTGTTTCCCATCCAGCTCCCTGCTTGTGGCCTGAGAAGGTAGAGGGTGGCCCAAAGCCTTGGGACCCGGCACTGCATGAAGACCCAGAAGAAGCTCCTGGCTCCTGACTTCGGATTGGCTCAGCTTTAGCTGTTGAGGCCACTTGGGGAGTGAACCAGCAGACAGATCTTTCTGTCTGTTCGTTCTCTCTGTAAATGTGCCTTTTCAATAAAAATAAATAAATCTTTTAAAAATTGGGGGCTGGCATTGTAGAGAATCAGGCAAAGCTACTTCCTGTGTTATTGGCATCCTTATGGGTGCTGATTTGAGACCCTGCTGCTTCAATTCCCATCCAGCTCCATAACAATGTGCCTGGGAAAGCAGCAGGACATGGCTCAAGTGCTTGGGTCCCTGCACCCATGTGGCAAATCAGGAAGAAGCTCCAGACTCCTAGCTTCAGGCTAACACAGACCTGGTCATTGCAGCTGTTTGGGGAGTGAACCAGCAGATGAAAATTCTCTCTCTCTTTGTAAATCTGACTTTCAAGTGAGTAATAAATGCAAAAAGAAAGCATTCTCCCTTATTAATGAGTTGAATTCACCAGAAGGCATAAGGAACCCAGAATTAGAACAAAGAGCCCTTGAAGCAACAGTTTTCCTTTGGTGCAGGAGACATCTGGGAGATATCCCGGCTCCTACACTGCCATGAATACCCTCTGGTCGCCAGGCGGCCCTTGCCCTGCATGTCTTACATTGTCCTTCCCTGGGCCAGGCTGCAGAACCCTGACACATCTGGCTTCTCTGAACGCTTTCTTCCATGCAAACCAGCCCTGGCCTGCTGGCCCACTGCTGCCTTGTGCTCAACAGGCGGTGTCTTCCCACAGTCCCGAGAGACATTCTCTTCCCCCTCCAGTCTCCGAGCTCTGTCTGGGGTACTCGAGGTCAGATTCATGTGCAGAAATCACACTACCTTTCTCTATGAATCATGATCATATGAATAACTGGTGGTCAGTAAGATTGGCTCTCTGTTACAGCCACACAAGCTTTTTATAACTGGAGACAATCCCTATTTTTTTTAATATACATTTAGAGGCCATATAATTTTATCTTAGCGTTCACTACTTTATTTGCCTCGAATTAATATATGTTCATAGTTTGGGACATAATAGGAAAACCTGCTGAGGTGGCTAAGCTAATCCCCTACAGCTCAGTTCTCCCACTTTGCCGAAAGTCAGCTATCTCCCTTCCAGCCATCACATTCATGGTTTTGGAATCTCCTATTGTAAGTATGTTATTGTGGACATACATTAACCCTCTGATTTCCCAAAATATCTTCCTCTATTCAGTATATCAAACACCAAATTCATAATCTTACCCCTCTAGGCAAGGTATTCTTCTAGGGTAGCCTCATCTGAACACTGGTACTTCCGTTCTTCCCCAAAACAAGCCAGGAGCTAGAGGTCATCATGTACTCATCCTCTCCCTTGCCTGCCACCTGCCATCAACCTCCAAGACTTGAGTCCCAGGACATGGCCTGAGGCCCTCCCATTTCTCCTTCATCAGTGCCTCGACTCAAGTCCAAAGCACCATGTTTTTGAAGCTACTATCACGGCCTCCTGACCCCTCTGCTTGCATTCCTTCCTGGAATGCTCATCTCCATTCTCATATTGACTGTTATTGATGAAAGAAGCCTGTTGTTTTCCATATTGGCTACTGTGGCTTCCAACGTTGCCATACACTGAGTCACCAGGCATTCTTGCTACAGTGTAGTCATTGTCTGGGAAATTCATTAAGTTTTGAGGGAGATTCCAGAGTTTGCCTGTTTAATAAGGACCCTAAAACAATCCTAACCCAGCTAATATGCAAGTTAACACAGCTCTCCGGGACTACACCAGGCAGGCACATTTTAGAAATGACCAGAATGTCTCCCACCAAATCAAGTAATGAAGACCAAACTGACAAATATCTAGTGAGCCCCCGTCAGGCTGTTCAGGCACTAGGAATGCAGGAATGAATAAAAAGATACAATTCTGAGGCCAGTGTTGTGGCACAGCTGGTAAGCCTCCACCTGCAACACTGACATCCCATATGGGGGCCAGTTTGAGACGGGGCTGCTCCACTTCAGATCCAGCAACCTGCTACTGTGTCTGGAAAGCAGTGGGAGAATGTCTAAGTCAATGAGCCCACGCACCCATGTGGGAACCTGGGAAGAAGTTCCTGAATCCTGGCCCAGCCCCAGTTGTGGCAGCCATTTGGGGAACATATCAGTGGACGGAAAACCTTTCTGTGCTGTGCTTCTTTCTCTAGAACTCTGCCTTTCAAATAATTCGTTTTTCATTTAAAAATCTAAAAAATATTTAAAAAAATAAAATGTCTTTGTGAAGTTTAAATTCTAGGAAACGAGAGAAAATTCATGACATGTTGAAATGCAATTATTTCTATGGAGAAAAAGAAAGCAAGTTAGCGGATGAGGGGGCAGAAAAAGGAGGAACATTGCAGTATAAGATTCCATGGTTGTGGCTGGCGAAAGGGTTTGGCACATCCCATCCCAGAGTGCCTGGGTTCTTGTTCCAGGGCCACTTCTGATTCCAGTGTCTTGCTAACTTGCAACCTGGAAGGAGGCAGGTAATGCCCCAGTACTGGGGTCTCCACCTGCTTAGAATATCTAAACTGAGTTCTGGGCTCCTGGCCTAGGCCTCATCCAGCCCTGGCTATTGCGGGCATTTGGGGAGTGAGCTAACAAATAGAAAGTCTCTGTCTCCCTCTCCTCCCTCCTTGCCTTTCAAATACAATGAAAATAGAGAAGTAAAATAGGAATAATAAGTAGAATGGTTGGGTATGCAGCAATTCCTGGAGAGGTGGAGAAAAGACATACAGATAAGCAGCATCATTCTCCTACATGAACCAGGCAGGGCAGGAGCAAGCAGACAGGGCTACTCCAGCATTCTTCAAGAGAAAAACACATTCAGCAGATGCCAGGCAAATACTCCTAACCCTCCACTTCACACCAGAGAAGAGATTCCCAATAAAATGTGGTATTTCTCACCTTGTCACTGCACAAGTATAAGCTCAGCCTGGAAACCTACTCTGAACCACCGGGCATTGAAGATTGACTGATTCAGCCCTTGTATGTCTCGCTGTGTCCTGACGCCGTTCTGCTGTGGCACCTGGGATACAACATTGAATTTCCTGGGTGACTTGCTGTCTCCCTATCCCTAAGTGAAACCTCAGGTTGAATGACTGCCATCTACTGTCTTAATTTTAGCACAGAGCAAAGTCCTGCTTCAGAGCAGAATTTGAGCAATAAAGGACAGAGTTGGAGTGAGGAAATAAAGAAAAAAGGAAGTTGGGAAAGAGGAAAGTGAAGGAAAGAGAGGAGACCTAATCTCATGTTAAATACAAGGGTAAGTTATACCAGCAATCAGTATGCAAACTCAGAACCCCTGTCAGTCAATCCTGGGCAAAGGAACTCCTTCCTTGCTCCTTCAGGAGTCTGTCCAACTGCCCGAGGAAGGTGCAGGTAGGTGATGGCGAGACAGGAGAGTAACAACAGCCCCTGTGTTACACCTTCTGGCTCCACCAGACATTGCCGCCTCCACTCTTTCTGCTTGTTTTTCTCAGCAAGAGCAGGGAGAAGTCCAGGCCTTCACACACTCCACAACCCCCTCGGGAGCTCATGCTCTCTTGAATAAAGCTCTATCTGTTTGAGAATCCTCCTAGGGAGTTGGGAGGTGGAACGGGGCCTAGACTCAGAACTGGATTGAACAGAAATCTGAAATCCAGAGGCAGCTAAGGTGGAGGTTTGGGGGTGGTGTGCTTCCTGGGTCAGCCACAGATGGATTTGTGGCCAGGTGGCTCTGCAATTCTCCTGGCCAGGACCACTGTGCTGCACAGCTCTGGGGATGTTGCCTCTGCTGGGCTGGCTCAGCAAACTGCCCAAGGAAGTTGATGGGGTCTCTGGGTCTCCAGGACTCCTCTTTATCCACCACACAGAGACTCCTTCTCATCACAAGCCATCGTCCTCCCACACCACACCCTCAACCCACAGGCCCCTGGCCCCCCAGCAAACCTTTCTTCCACTGAAATTTTCCACCATCTGAGGAGCAAAATTTCACTACAGGCAAGGGAGATTGAGGCACAGCGCCTTGGTCTGAGGAAGAAAAGGCATGGAGAGAAAGGTAAGGGGGTCCAGTTTGAGCCCAGGCAGGGCCTCTGATTCTGAAAGTTTAGAGAAACTTGACACCAAGACCAGGTCCGGAGCCAGGGCGGGGGAGGGAATAAGCCATCTTCCCCAAGCAGGAAGTGAGAGAGAGGGGAAGCGCTCTGTTTTCTTTGGCCTCCTCCAGCCCTGGAGGGAACTCAGAGAGCCAGAGAGGCCGGAGGGAGGAGCACAGGGCTCGGGGAGAGATCCAGCTTTTGTGTCCCACCCTTGTCCTGGGGATGGAGGCTGGGGGTGAGGTGGGGGGTTGTGGAGGAGGCATCCAAGTCAGGCCAAGTTTCCTGAAAGACTGGCAAGAGAGCTGGGGACACAGCCGTAGAGTTGGAGGCAAAAGCGTGGTGCAGAGTGAGCGGTCTGGAGATGGAAGCCATGCACAGATAGAACTAGCCTGAAGGCAGAAGTCCCAACCCTCAGGAAGGCCACAGTAAGTTTCCTACAGTCCCTTTGGCCTTGATCTTCCAGAACTGTCCCCTTCTGCCCGCCCCGCCAAAGGGGCTCCCCATTCAAGGAAAGCTTTGGCTCTGTGCACTGCTCTTGTCTCTCTGAAAGAGTCTGGGAGGTCATCAGAGTTATCCTGGGCACAGCTCTCAGGCTTAGGGCACCGCTCAGGAGGCTGAACCCTCAGACTCCCCTCCCCCCACCGCCCCATGTTATCTCCTGAGGATCCCTAAAATCCTTCTACTGCACACTTCCTGAGGGCTGACCCCATCCCCGAGCCTGGTTTCCCCCATGACTCCTGTCCCAAATGTCATCTTTACCCCAAACTCAATGGCAACATCATAACACCCCTCTAGGAACCTCAACCCCTTCAAAGCCCCGACTCGCACCTGATCCACATTGGGGAGTTTGTTACAGTCAAGGAAAGTGTTTGCGCCTCCTGAGCATTTCTAAGGCATAATCCACCGTGCTTGGCTTGTTCCGTGAAGTATCATATGAACTGAATACCAAGCTTACGAGCTCAACCTTTCTATTACCACCATTTTACAGAAGAGAAAAACTGAAGTTCCAAAGATTTGGACTAATTTACCCCAGCAAGGTGCCTCCAGCCTGTGGTGTGGCCGGTGGAATCCACTCCCATGGGCATAGTAGGTGCCAGGCCTTAGCTGAGGTGTCTTTCATCCTCAAGGGAAACACTGTGGCCACCCCCAAAGCCAAACCAAGCCCCATCTGATAAGACACACATGGGGGGGTCTCCGCTTAATAATGAATTGAGAATTGGCCCCAATCTGATAAGACACAGATGGGGGTCTCCGCTTAATAATGAATTGAGAATTGGCCCCAAAGCCTCAGATCCTGACACATGCTGCAGGATGACACAAGAATCAAAGGGATGGAATGGACCCCAGAAAACCACTTCAAATCTAGAGAACCAAGAGCTGATGCCATGGCTCAACAGGTCAATCCTCCACCTTCAAGTGTAGGCATCCATATGGACTCTGGTTCATGTCCCAGCTGCTCCGCTTCCCATCCAGCTCCTTGTTTGTAGCCTGAGAAAGTAGTAGAGGTCTCCCAAAGCCTGGGGCTCTGCACCCACCTGGGAGACTCAGAGGAAGCTCCTGGCTCCCAGCTTCAGCCTGGCCCAGTGCCAGCTGGTGTGACTATTTAAGGAGTGAACCAATAGATGGACGATATTCCTCTCTCTGACTATCCCCACCCCCACCCCACCCCGCTCTCATAAATCTGCCTTTCTGGGCCCAGCACGGTGGCCTAGTGGATAAAGTCCTTGCCTTGAACATGCCGGGATCCCGTATGGGCACCAGTTCTAATCCCTGCAGCTCTACTTCTCATCCAGCTCTCTGCCTGTGGCCTGGGAAAGCAGTCAAGGACAGCCCAAAGCCTTGGGACCCTGCACCTGCGTGGTAGACCTGGAGGAAGATCCTGGCTCCTGGCTTCAGATTGGCGCTGCACTGGCCGTTGTGGTCACTTGAGGAGTGAGTCATTGGACGGAAGATCTTCCTCTCTGTCTCTCCTCCTCTCTGTATATCTGACTTTGCAATAAAAATAAAATAAATCTTTTTTAAAAATCTGCCTTTCCAATAAAAATAAATCTTCAGCTCCAGAGAACTATCAGCCCTGCGGCACCGCTGAGGCCCCCACCATGGCAGGCTGTACCCCACTACTGTGGGGATGCCTTCGCTAATCAGCCAACTCTCCCTGGACTCAAGGAGTGTGAGACACGATGGTGTCTGGAATTGTAAGGTCACAGAGCCTCAGGGAAAGCAGAGAAGGAGTTTCCCATCAGGACAAAAGTGACACCCCCTTCCAAATGGGGTGTTTCCCCTCCCCCCACACACACACATACACTCACATCATGTCCTGGAAGAATTCCTCTGGCTTCTTTCTCCTGCCCCAAGCTTGATGGTTCCTCCAGTGAAGCAAGGGATGTGGAGAGCTAATCCTGCTTACCTCTTCCCGGAGGAGCTTGCTCACTTAGGAGGATGCTGGCCTCCTGGCCCGTTCCACGGACAGCAGCAGGACTGGCCAGGCTTGCAGGAAAGGTACTGCACTCAGCCATCCTCTGTGAGGAGTGTCATGGTCAGGGCGGCTGTCCTGTGCAGATCACATCCAGAAATGCTCACCACTCACTATCGGTCTTGAAATGGCTAATCAGCCAGGGAACCCTGATCAGAGAGAAGCCTGCTGCTTAGAGGCTGGCCTGGGGGAGTCATCCTGAAAAGCCACAAGCAGTCCCCACACAGAGGCACCCAGCCATGAACACTGAGCATCTTGGCCCTTGGGTAGCATGGCCACAGGATCCAAAGCCTTTCCCAAATTATCCTGAGGAAGCCAGAACAGTCCGGGTGAGTTCCTGAAGCCCCCAGAGTCCAGCCCTGTCTGTTCTTTCTCTGCTCTTGACCTTTCTTGTATCTATCCTGAGTGATCTATAGTCACTAACCCCAGTTGTCAAGTGGGAGCAGGCACCTGGACTCAGTAACAGTAGGAAGAGGTGTAGTTAACACTGGGAGAAAAAAGCACAGGTGACCTAGGCAGAGTGGGACAGAAGGAGAGAGAGGGCCTGGGGAGGGAGGTATGAGGACGCTGGGGCAATCATTCCCCCGTGTTTCTGTCAGGGGAAGGTGAGAACCAGAAGTCCACGGCTGCAGAGGCAGGGGGTTGGGGAGACTGGTGACACTGAGTTCAAGAGACCAGGAATTCCCCATCCACACGTCCCCCTCCAGATTTTGCAGATGCAGATAAAAGTCAGAAGAGAAATAACTGGCTCTGGGAAGGGCAGATCCAGATGTGACCGCCAGAGCCCCAGATGGGGCTCAGCCGTAGCTCCAACTGTGAGCAGGAATGTAGACCCAGATGGGGATCCAAAAGGGGGAGCGAGGAGGGGACACAGTTGCTTCTGGGTTCCAGGAGGGGTGCTGCTCTGAAGAAGAGAGATGTCCAAGGTCTGATTTCACAGAAGTTCTTCAATCTGCTCCCAAAGAGATCCCTGAGAATCGATACAGCACCCTTGTTATGCCCAAGCCTCGCTACCTCATTCAGCACTCTGCTCCAGCTCCTGCTATCCAGGCTGACCTCAGCATCAAGGAGACTGTGTTCTGCAGGTGGTCCTGGGCACCTCTTGCCACACAGCACAGGGCAGTCCCAGCTGCTCCTGTCTCTGAGAAGTCAGCTCAGCAGGTCAACCTCTGGCCTAAGCCTTACTAATACCCCATATTCCAGGTGTCATAAAGATGAAGGGGCCCACGATCCTGCTCCAGGGCCCCTGCACATAAACACCCCCAGTGATAACGCCCCCTGCACCGTCACTCCTGAGTCTCATTGACTCCCACTTTGTTCTGAATTTTCATCTTGGGAAAAGTGTGCAAATCACTAACAGCCGAAACTTCCAAGAAGTTGCAGAATAGAATCCATGTATTCTCAACCCTGCAACTTTCAAACAGAGCTATCCCTCAAGGGACACCTACCAGAGACCAGAGAGGGCAAGAGGCTGAAAGTGGCCAACAGAGCATAGGGTAAGAAAAAATCACGTAGGACCACCCCAGATAAGCTTGGTCTGTACCCGATCCAGCTCTTATCCCACTCCTGTTTTTGAGAATAATTAGGCCAGCCCACACAGAGCTATTCCAGGATAACTGAGCCATCTCAACACAGAACACAGGAAATTCCTCTGTAAATATAGCCTGAACCTGTCCCATTGCTGCCAAGTCAGCCATTTCCTCTGACCAGGCTTCAGGAGTGGGGACACGGGAGAAGATGACTGTCACCACCCTCCATTAGGGAGCCAGAACTGGAGCATAGGATGGCCTGTCCACAGCCTGCACTTCCCTGGGGTTTGCTATGCACAGCGCCGTTTGCAGAGCTCTGCTGTGAGGTCCGCCAGCCACTGGATGCAAGTCCCAGGCTTGCCCTTTGCAGCTTCACCTACCTTTAAATGAGGGATCCCAGTGCATGCAGGGCGAGGACTTTTAGCCACTAGGCTATCGTGCCAGATCCCATTTATAAGGATTAACCATGTCAGCTGGGTTTCAATCATGGGAGATTTCCAAGAAGAGCAGAGACCATGGCCACTTTTATAAAGAAGTAAAATTCTTTGTGGCAGAGAGAAGAAACACCCCAGGAGCCGAGAAGGGACCAGATCTAGGCTGAAGAAGTGGACCCCATGGAGGGGGAAGAGGTTGGCAGGTGGGGAGCAGCCAGGACTGTAGGAGTGGATGCGGTTTTGCAGGGTTCAGCTGGCCAGCTGCAGCCTTCCCATCCCAGAGCACAGGATCTGGATCCCAGAGGGGCTGCAGCAGCCCTCCTTGTGCGGTGGACTCCACATTCCTCGCATTCTTTACGCTCAATTAAGGAGAAATAATCAGGAGAGCAAGCAAGGCCACAGCAGGGCTGCCATGCCCCTGCACTACCCAGATCACGTGCACAGAAAGAGCCAGAGGGGATCTGGGAGCACAGAGGCCCTGGAGGCCAGGGGTGTCCTAGGAAGTGAGGGGCAAGGACAAGGGTGCCCTCTCCTTAGGGTACAGAAACAAAAGCGAAGAAAGGGGTGGGGACATCAGGAAAGAAAAGGAGGTACAAGGGCAAGATCAGAGCATGGAGAAGGGGAACAGTCAGAAATCCCCACCCTGCATCTTTGAACGGTGCCAATGCATCACCATAATTGCATATGTCACCTTCATCAAATGCCCTTTAAGGCTTTCCTAGGTGCTTACAACGTTCCACAGCATGCCAGTGAAGGCATGCACTGTGTATGTCACAGGAATCATGTCCTCTAAGGTCTTCAGAATATTCTGTCCTTCCTCTGCAGCGAGGACCACTCTTGGCCTCCATGGACCCTGTGTACTACCTCCTCCTCTTGGGCCCATAGGACCTCATCAGCCAAGGAAACTCTTGTTCCCTCAAGTTTGTATCCCAAGGCTGCACCCGTACTGAAAGCCTTGCTTGCATTCCCCGCAGACCATGGTCTCTTTATCTGGCACCCAGCACTAGCACATAACCTGTCTGCTTTGTGATTTAGATGAATATGTCTATATTCAGCCAGATCAATGACCATTCATATTTACTGAGCATGTTCTACATGCCAGGCATGACGTGAGCATCTGATGGGTGACCTCACTGAACCCCTCTAATGTCATAGAGGTCATGATTATTATCCTCAATAATCCTGGGAGAAGTTGGAGACTTAGTAGAGGTAAATGACCTGTCCATGGTGATCAAGCTAGTGAACTTGAACATAGCATTATAACACACCAAAACCCACACTATAAATCTAACACTAAGATGTTGGAGGATGGAGTGTGGTTTATATTTGATCTTGCTTATCACTATATGGCAAAGGACAGCTGCTCAATAGAGGATAGATGAATGGATGGGTAGATGGATGGATGGATGGATGGATGGATGGATGGATGGATGGATGAAGAATGCGTGGATAGGCAAATGGATGGATAGAAGGAAGATGTGGATTCTAATGCAACTGGGACAAAAAAAAAATATTAACTCCTTCCCCATCTCCATTAAAATCCATGAGTCAAATTTGTGATATGACTTGTTAGAACAAAGTCCTTTGCATGCCACTTTGGAGTTTTGTTGTATGACTACTCAGTTTGTGGCCACTTTGGGATTTCCACATGTGGACAAAAGCAAGAGCAATGTATAACTGAGGTGGGAATCAGTCTGGGCCAAAGCCAGAGGATCAGTCTGTGGTCAGTGCAGGTCGCAGGAAGAGAATACATCCCTGCTTATTTGAAAGGACTTGGGACAGCCAGGGGACGGGTCATTGGGCATCTGGCAGTGCAGAAAAGCTTCTGTGAGTGCAGCTGGGTGTGCGACCACACGGACAGAATGTCCCATGCGCTCTTCATGAGCCCCACATACATGCATGACAGCACGTGATGGGGCACATGTGTGGGTTGTGTGGATTGGGGCCACAGGGGCCGGGCAGGGTGTGGGAAAGACAAGCACACACCTGTAATAACAATGGCTTCAGATGCAAGGAGAGAAGAAATTCCCCCAACTGTTTTATCAGAGCCAAAGGTACCGAATTATGTTGTTTTAAATTTGAGCTTCTCTGCCTGCAAATCTCAGGTTCACGAGCTTAATGCTTGGCTGGGCCTGGAGCTCCACTTCCCAACACCACCAGGGCTCCAGAGCTCCCAGGCGCAAGGAACAAAAGTCTTCTCTCTCAGGGCTTTGAAGTGGAAACACTAACTGCTCCCTTTAATTAGAAAGAAACCCCCTATTGTTCCTGCTTTATTACTGATGAAGATGTACAGGAGGGGAGGGAGGGTGGAAGTTCTGCAGATTGGTAAGGGGGATGGGGAAGGGTAGGGGGGTGGTAGATATCTCTAGAAGAGGGGATCCCCTCACTGGGGCTCCAGACACCACGCCAGACCTCTTTATGCACCTAATTAACAAAGATTGTCACTGGGTTAACCTTTGATTCCATGTCACAGCACGGAGAGAAGACAGAGATTCCAGCTCTCGATTTGTCATCCAGGCTAAGATGAGCAGACAAATGAAAATAACTGACACTAAATCTGTGCTGTCAATGCAAAAATTCAAGCTACACAAAGTGTGGAGGTAGATCCATAAGACAACTCCTAAGATTGGGAAGCGAGAGGTGGCAAGGGCCTATGCTGGCTGCTGTGACCTGAAGAGAGCTTGCAGGGAGAAGAGGGGTTCCCACACCAAGCAGGGCTAACAGCTGAGCAAAGACAGAGGCAGACATAGGCAGGGATACTTCCAGGAACCTCAGGAAGAGGATCAGGGTGCAGAGGAAGGGGCATGGAGGGCAACTAGAGGAAATCAAATGAGAAGGAGCAGGTGGCATGCAGGAGAAGAGGACCCAGAAAGCATGGCAGGAAGAACGGCTCTAGGAGATTCTTAAGTAGCCATTGGTATGGCCAGAGAGCAACCTGGTAAAAAGTGGCCCTTGGAAAGATCCATCTGGGAGTCCTGTGCCCCACGAATGGAGGGACAGACATGCTGGGATTCCTACAGAAGCTCAGATTAGTGATGGCTTAGGCAGAGGTGCCAGGAAAGGGAAGGGGACTCTGGGCTAAATCTCAAAGGGAAAGAGATGCACTGATAACAGAGATAGGGCAGGGGAAGGGGCAACCAGGAGTGGAAGATGGATGATGCCTCCAGGGTAGTGGAGTTGGGGCACCAGGATTAAGGACCGGGGGCACATAAGAATGAAAGTCCCCAAAAGCTTCATTCTCCTTTCCAGAGCCCATAAATGTCCGCAGGCCAGGACTCAGAAACTGCAGCTCCAGGGTAGCCAAGTCCTGCAACTAGGAGCATCACTAATAAAAGTAACCTTTGTACACATTCATTTAATCCTCAAAAACAACCACGGCAGATGTCAATGCCCCATTTTGCAGATGTAAAAACTGAGTCCTGGAAAGGCCAACTCACTTGCTCAAAGTCACACAAACTAGCTCAGAGGAGAGTTGGGTGTCTTCTGACTTCCAGTACAGAAGCCCTCTCAGTGCCTGCTGTCAGCCCAAAAGAGGGGAGGAGCCTAGAGCTATGGGTACCCTGAGTCCCCGGGGGTTAGAATTGGGGGTAAGAATCCTGGAGCTCAGGGAAGGGGTCCACCCCTGACTTCAACCACACCCTCAGCCTGCTCTTCACACTCACATAGGGCGTAAGTCGGGAGCCTGGGGTTGGAAACGCCAAGTTTAATCAGACCTCACAAGCCCACAGATGGTTTGAATCAATGTGCTACCTTGATAGGAATAATGAGGAGTCCTGAAGACAGTCTTATGCCAACTCCATCCATCTGGACAGAGAACCACATCTTCTGCGAGCGTTTCCCTGCCGAGGGTCCCACCAATCCTCTACGCCAGGCAGTTCCTGCAGGAACAAATCTCTCCGTTCCACAGCACACCTGCTCCCACCCTCCCACTAGCAGAACCACCCACAGGGTTCCCAAATATCTCTGATTTAACCAACTCTGACTTCTCAGACCTTTCTGGAGGCCAAAACTGGTTCCTAGGGAAAAATGAATAACCAGGAGCTATAGGCTGGGAGGCAGGGAGTGGGGGCATGCAGTGAAAGACTGCATCCCAACAAAGACTGATCAGACAAATGTGCCGGCCTCTTCCTAGCGGAATGAGTGTCCCCAGCACTCATTGTTTCATTCACTCAGCATGACAAATGTCTTTGTGACATTTCTTTTGATTAAATACCTAATCTAATCGAGAGCTTCAAATCCCAGAAAGACTGCAACTAATAAATACTGGAACTCACAGACACCCAGGAGCAGAACCAGACCTGTGATTAGAAAAGCCTTGCCTATTGCTGGGGAAGCCCCCGGGATGGGGACCCGGACCCCAGTGCAGCAGCAGTGGCCCTTCCGCAGGGAATGCCCGGGCTTGACTTCCCAGCCACCCCACCCCCAGCACAGTCCTTCGGGTTGGGACTTGCTCTCATGAAAATCTGATCCTGCCCCTTTGCCTCTCAAAGCTTGTTTTGAAGCTTAAAAAACAATGAAGTTAATTTTTAAAAACCTTTCATTGAGTTCCATGAGACCCCTATTAATTTTATTGTTTCAATAAAGCATTTATTTAATTGTCTCCAGAAGGGCCCTGTTAAATGCACAGATGTTACCTGAGTCAGAAGGGAGGGAGATGGAAGCCCCCTTTTTTTTTTTCACCCCTTCCAGTTAGCACATTAGCAGGGTTCTGTTATTGGATTAACTGATTGTCACCTTCAAAGTCACCAGGGTGAACCCTAAGGGAATGAGTTTACCCAGGGCAGGTAAATTCCGGGGGGCAAAAGCAGGTTGCAGGAAGCAGGAAGCCAGGCTAACAAGAAAGAGGCTAGGTTTGATTAAGACCAAAAAAGAGGCTCATTTGTTATTCAGCGTCTGACACAGGACACAGATGTTGCTGAAGAAAGCTGGAGGATGTGTTCATCACGGGATGGATGCACACGAGCCGTGGGGCTCAACTTGAGGTGCCAGAATGCGCTCATTCCTCCCACAAGTATTACTGCATGCCTACTATGTGCTGTCATTGCATACAGTAGGCACACACTTTTTCTCTATGTGTGTGTATAAAGTATACAACAGTGAACAAAGAAAAGACCCTGCTTCTAAAGCACTTATTGTTGTTTTAGATTTGCTTAATTTACTTGCAAAGCAGAGTTACAGAGAGAAAGGGAGAGGCAGAGAGAGAGATGTTGCATCAACTGGTTCACTCCCAAACGCACAAAGCAGCAGGAGGCTGGGCCAGGCCAAAGGCAGGAGCAAGAACTGTGAGTGTCTCACGTGGTGGCAGGGACCCACGTGCTTGAGCCATTATCCACTCCCTCTCAGGTGTATCAGCAGGAAGCTGGGTCTGAAGCACAGTAGGACTCAAACCAGCACCCCAATGTGGGATGCAGGTGTCCCAAGACAGTTTAACCCCCTGCACCACAACACTCACCCCTCATGGTGCTTACATTCTAATGAGGAGGCAGTGATAACACAAAAAGAAGAACAGAGCAGGTGGAGCAAACTTTTTTCAGGAAGCAGGTACGTGAGCTGTCAGGATATCAGACAGGGAAGACCTGTCTGCTAAGACAACATTTCAGCCTCAGCACAGAGAGCTAGCCAGCCATGAGAAAATCTGAGGCCTCTGTAGAGACCACAAGTGGAGGGACCAGCAAGCACCAAGATGGCAGGGCCCGGCTCTGAGCAGAGCACTGCCAGGCCACTAAGGAACCAGAGGAGTCTGGCAGAGAAGCCCGGGAAACTTCTTCCATCAAGAACACATCTAGGCTGCCAAGTTGCCACCTGCAGCGCCAGCATGCAGTATGAGCACTGATTTGAATTCCCATTGCTCCATTTATATATATTTAAGATTTATTATATATATATTTTTATATATATATTTAAGATTTATTTGTTTTTATTGGAAAGGAAGATTTACAGAGATAAGGAGAGACAGAAAGATCTTCTGCCCATTGGTTCACTCCCCAAGTGGCCACCACAGCTGAAGCTGCATTGATCCGAAGCCAGGAGCCTCTTCCAGGTCTCCCATATGGGTGCAGGATCCCAAGGTTTAGGGCCATCTTTCACTGCTCTCCTAGAAAAGCATGGAGCTGGATGGGAAGTGAAGCAGCTAGGACATGAACCAGTGCTCATATGGGATCCTGGTACCTGCTAGACAAGGAGTCAGCCACTAGGCCATCATGCTGGGTCTGGCTACTCTGCTTCTGATCCAGCTCCCTGCTAATGTGCCTAGGAAAGCAGAGTAGGATTGCCCAACTTCTGGGGCCCCTGTGCCCATGTGGGAAACCTAGGAATTCTTGGCTCCTAGTTTGGGCCTGGGTCAGCACTGACCATTGTGGTCATCTAGGGAGTGAGCTGCTGGGTAGAAGTTTTTCTCTCTCTTTCTGCCTTTCAAATAAACAAATAAATCTTTAAAAAAAAAATACTGTTTCAAGAAATGCTTCAGAACAGGTACCCCATCACTCATCCTGTGTTCCTGATTCTTGACTTGGTGTCTGCAGAGTGGCCGATCCAAAAATACAGGCTTGGACAAAAGGAAAAGGAAAGAGAGGGAAAGAAACTGCCAACACTTTGGGGGGAACTTCTTTGGGTCAGATTGCTTTTTAGTTGAGTGAGCAATTAAACCAGCAAGAGAAAACAAAAAAAATACCAGAAGTTCAGTCTAAATACTAGATCATATGTTATCAAGCTAGGGAAATGGAGAGGTGAGGTGGGGGAGGGCAAGCTTTGGACGCTCCCTCCCCCCCAAGGAAAGGGAGTCGTCAGACAGGAGACACGGAGCTCAGTCTAAGATGGTAAGAGCAGGCAGCCAGACTGCCAGGCAGCGTTAGGAGGCACTTGTGGGTACAAGAATAGAAGCGGTAGGCTGCAGCAGACTGTAAATGCCAGGCGAAATTATCCCCCAAATGACGGGGAATCATCAAAGATTTCAGAACAGGAAAATGCTGTGTTGGGAGTGCCGTTCTTGGCAGGTAAGTGTGCTGTGCACACGGCCTCCAATATGGGAGGAGAACATCCAGGAGACCCAATCAGCCCGGCAGATGTGGAAAGCAGGGCCTGAACTTAGGGGGGGTGGCTGCTGGGAGAAAGAAGAACACAGCCAAGGGACACGTGGCAAGGGACTTGGATGTGAGTTTGCACACATCGAGAAGGCACGGGTGACTAACAGGCATGGCAGACAGCAAGGGAAGGCAGGCCAGGAGCTGAGGATAAGCCAGTCAGTGCCTTAGGGAACCTTTCCACACCTTGTGGTTCCCTACACAGGTGGGTTGGAGGGGCAGGCAAGGTGGCTCTCACATCCTTTCCATAGATAATCTCTTCTAATGGAGGGATTGGATGTAATTTTACTTCCTTTTGGAGCTTTCTAGAATTTTTGAGATAATTATTTTAATTCCACGGAGACTCCCTTCCAGAATCTTGTTAACTCTTTGTAGACGTTCACTCCTGATTTGCTCTTCCACCACACTCCCAGGGAATGGACCCGTGGACTCTCTGAGAAAGATTCCCTAGAAGTGTGGGTTTGGTTCTTGAGCCTGTGGTTTTCCTGCTAGGAGAGGAAGGTCCGCTTGCTGTGCCTCTGGGCGTCTCCCTCCTTTATTTCTCACTACACACTGTCCCGACAGACGCTTGTAACCAGGACTGCAGAGCTGGGCCCGGAAGGGCTGGCCTCCTGACTACTGCAGGATCACTTCTCAAGTGATCCTGTCCCAGCCTAGCCCAGCTCTCCAGTGCAGCACTGGACAGGGAATGACACAAGCTCCACACTCAGCCATCCGTGTCCAAGTTCAGGCTATACCTCTTCAGAGCTGTCTTTGAACCTCTGCCCTAACCTCTCTCATGTCAATTTCCTCATCTTGAAAATTGGAGATAATAATAGTACTTATCTCCTCAGGGCGTTAAGTGGATTAAATGATAATGAAAGACATTTAATACCTGTGCTCTATCATTAGAATTAATAACAACAATAAAATAATAAATCTTTACTACCAAACTTTGTTGCTCAGAGGCAAAAAAAAAAAAAGAAAGAAAAACCCTCAAGGAACGTCCAACTTCTCCCTTTGGCTGGAATCTTCTTTTTTCCCCCAAAGAACTCAGAAAATTTCTGACTCTGAACCATGTTGTGACATTGTTTTTTTTTGTTTCATGGTGGTCTGCTCTGCCACATAGGATTGGCATCACATTCAACAGATTCCTTAAACTCTTGAGCCTCAGTTGCCTCATCTACAGAATGGGCACAATCATGCTGATCTCAGAGTTTGTGTCATGTAGTTCAACAGCTCCTGGTACACAGCTGACTTTCTAGAACAGGAGAGTCCTCCAGCAGGGACCCAGGTGGGCACCAGTTCTTTCCTGCCTGTCCGGGTCCACATTCTCCTATATTTCAATCCCTGAGGGTTTGCAATGAGCCTTCTCTTGTTACCCCAGGCTGCTTGCCCTAAGGGCAGAGGCAGGGCCAGCCTCCCTTCACCATGGTAAAGAACAGTGTACCTCCAAGGCCTTCTGGGGATGCCAAGGAAGGGAAAGAGAATTCTCAGTCCTCTAGACATGCAGAACCAGACTTGTAAACCCAGCAGCCCCTCGTTCCTCTTTGGGAACTAAGTCTTTCTACTTGACCATGGCCTAGAGAGACAGTTGCTCAATCAACTCGGGGGCCATCTGGTTTGGTCAGAGAAGGTGTGACAGGTTAGCTCCTGACCACCTGGCTGCTATGCTCCCATCCTCACCCTACCCTCTCCCACGCAAGGCTGGGAAGCAAAGGAAAGGGAGCCAGGCCCCTGAAAGGGGGAAGAGGCAGGTCCCTCTGGATCACAAATCCGAAGCTGCAATAGACAGAGAAGGTCAGCACCAGCAGAGAGAGTGCTGAGCCCGCAGGGCCTTCTGGTGTCTGGGTGACAAAGTCCTGGGGCCCAAGCACCTCAGGTTCCCACCCTGAGACTGCCGAGGGCAGTTAAGCTCTTTTCCAGAAACGACTGGAAATAGGTCTCCTGAGCCACACTGCTCTCTGCCCGACTACCTTTCTCCAGATTCAGTGGGGGCCCCGGGGCGGGGAGGGGGGAGACGGGTATTTCCCCTCACGTTTCTGCATCTTTGTCCATCGCTGCGCTATCCCTACCCCCTCTCCATTGTCTGTCTCAGATCATTTCTTGGGGACTCTGCCTTAGGGCTCCCGCTCTCCAGTGTGTAGGAAACCTGACCTTCATCATCTGTTTTTTATATTTTAGAAAAACGTCAGCTTTACTTCCTACCTGGGGGAGGTGGGGGGTGGAGGAGCAGGCTGCCTGGCTCCGCCCCTTCCTTCCCTACCTCTGTCTTTGGAATCAGTCTCTCCCCCGACGCAAACTCTCCCAGGGGAGGAGAGAGCTGAGGCCACCTTACTGTTGGTCTGTGCTCAGAACTGTGCTCAGGCTGAGCACAGTTCGTGGCCTTTCATCTGAGGATCACCATGGTGTGGGGAGGCAGCCAGGTCTCTGCTGATGGACTGCCAGCTTGCTGGTGTGGGAAAAAGTGAACATTCCAGGCTCAAAGAGAGCCCAGGAGGCTGAGAAATTTCACCGGCGGGAACTACGATGGAAAGTGATTACAGTTATTTCTGCCTGTAGGCAGAATCACAGCCCACCAAGTTGTCCAACATGTTGTCCCAGATGTTCATTTGTTTAATATTATTAACACTACTAACAGAGTACATTCACTGAGGGCTTACCCTGAAACAGGCACTTTACATTTTCCTATTTCACCTATTTTATGTGGAAGGTATTATTATTATTCCCTATTTTCTTAATAAGGAAAACAACATACATGACAGAGGTTAATCAACACTCCCAACCTATCCCAGCTAATGAGACTGGATCTCTGATTGTTCCAAACTCTTAACAGAGTTTTTGCAGATAAATGTATTTTGTGTGCTTCCTTTAAAGGAAACAAATCCAGGGGCTGGCACTGAAGCATAGGGGGTAAAACCGTCACTTGCTGTGCTGGCATCCCAGAGCAGCTACTCTACTCTTAATCCAACTCCCTGCTAATACACTTGGGAAAGTAATGGTGGATAGCCCAAGTCTTTGGGCCCCTATACTCACGTGGGAGATCCAGAGAGAGCTCCTGGATCCTAGCTTCAGCCTAGCACAGCCATGGCCATTGTGGGCCATTTGGAAGATAAACCAGCAGATAAAAGATGTCTCTCTGCCTTTTGTTACCTCTCTGTAACTCTGCCTTTCAAATAAATAATTTAAAAAAAAAATAAAGGAAAGAAAACAAATCCATAGAGCTCCAAAACTAAAACCTTCACAATCCTTGAGACCTGTGTCCCTCAGTTGCATCCAAGCAGAACTTGAAGAGATAGATGTGGAAAATGGGGTAGAGAGGCTGCAAGACACCGCTTCAGGAAGGAGGAGCTGGGAGAGAAGGCCAGCCAGGAGGGGGCAGGTGCTAGCTGCAAGCCAGGGACCAGCTCAGGCTCCAGGCAGGCGGGCGTGACTGATTTTCTGTAGGGAAACAGCACCAAGAATCCAGGCCTGGGTGGAGGGCTAGGGTCAGCTCGTGGAGGCCGGTTCTGTTTATTCTCCAGGTTTTCTGAAAGTTAACTCTCTAAAAGATGTGTCTGAGACATGAATAGGGGTAAGGGGAGACTATAAAGAAGGCTGCTGGGGTACAGCAGTTAAAAGCCACTTGGGACACCCATAGCCCATATCAGGGTGCCTGGGTGCAAGTTCCCACTCGGCTTCCCATCCTCCTGCCAGTTAATGGGCACCCTTAGGAGACAGCAGATGACAGCTGAAGTGCTTGGGCTTAGATGGAGCTCCAAGCTCCTGGTTTTAGCCTAGCCCAGTCCTGGGCGGGAGGACATCTGGTAAGAGAATCTGTGGATGGAAGACCTCTATCCCTCTCACTTCCAAATAAGCCCCCCACCTTTGTTTTAATAACTTTTTTTTTTTTAAGGAGGCTTCTGGAAGGCTGGCATTATGAGGCAGCCAGCCTGTGACAACCTGAAAAAATCGCTGGAAGGAGATGCTTGCAAGGAAAGTGTGTGCTCTGGAACCGCCAACCTCCCTCTCAACGACTGGCCTCCAAGTTGTTGCTGTGTGGGGAGTGAGGGTGTGCTGGGCAGCCAGGGAGCCAAAACACATTGAGGCCACAGCCCTGAGCCTTCTCACCCACCACACTCTGTTTTGAGGCCTGCGGGGAGCCTGGCGGAGAGAGGGCATGTAAGGAGTGTGGAGACAGCACCAAGGGCTCCAACCCACGAGGCCCAGGACCCAGCCCTACCTTTTCTCCAAGCAGAAGTGGCTCAGGGCCTGCGGCAGACTTTCATGTCTTCCAATTATTGAGAATAATTTTTCTGCCTGGGTGGCAGACACACATATATGTGAACACACACACCCTCACACACACGGCAAAGGAGCACGATTCAGTTAAGAATTCAAGAGCTATCAATTAAAAAACACTCAGTTGTTCAAAAAAGTGCAGGCCTTGTCTTTCAAAAGCCCAAGACCCCACTCCGATCTCCAGTTGTCCACGCCTGTGTGTCGGAGGGCTGATGAGGGGCACGGTGGAAAGGTCAGGTGCCCAAGCGAGCTAGCATTTGGTGGGCTCACGTGTGTGTGTCGTGTGTGAACATTCGTGGCTTTTTCTCAGGCACTTGTGCGCACTGAACTTTCAAACCATAACAGAACCACTGGAGCTTGGCAAAGATATCAGAGGAATAATTATCTAATTTCAGAACATGTTATTATAATACCTACATGATGTGTAATGAACTTAACAATGTTCGTGTTCTATTCACGCATTCCAAGACGCAGGCCAGCAATGCCAACCTGCACCCTCAGAGGCTTCTCCAAGACACCTGAGCACAGCAGTGCCCCCCCCAAGACAACTCTGCAAAGAACATTCCCCCCACTCAGCTTCCTTGTAGATGGTTTGACTGGGGAGAGATCTACAGGAAAAGCTCTGGAAAGCAGCCAGAGTCGACCCTGGAATGGCCACTGTTCTTCCCAGTCTCCCAGGTCTTTCCCAGTGGAGGAGAGCAGCAACTGGTCAGGAAATGGCAGCCGCCCTGGGGTCACGGAGGCAGACAGACTTGTCCCGGCTCCACAGCAGGCCTGCTGTGGGGGGCTCCTGATCCACCCAGCTCCACCTCTTTCCCAGGGGGCAGAATTGGACTGAGGCTGAGTGTGAGGGGAATGTTTGCTGTTTGCTGCTGTTCCCTGTTGACTTTAGCCAGTAGCTCTGTTTACAAACCCAGGTTGGTTTTCCCAGCACAGCTAATTAGACCCAAGACATCTGGTGTGAGGGCTGGGGAGGGCATCTGCTCTGAGCCTTCCCTCCCCCTCCACCACCCTACACACACACACACACACACACACACACACACCCCTCACATGGGCCAGCACAAGGCAAAGGAGCTGAGTAGGCTCATCCAGACCTCAAGTTTTCAGGAGGAAGTCTGGCTCCTTTTACCCTGCCTCTCCTGGGCTTGCTCCAAGAGACCAGGGCCCCCAGCTCTCCTGCTGTTAGGAGACTATGCATGGAATCGGGGCTGGAACCCTGGGGTGAGATCCCAGGAACGCACAGGAATTCCTTTCCACTTTCTCACCACCGGTATCCCGCATCCCGTGAGAACACCAGATCTCTCAGGGGCCAGCGTGCCTGCCTGGACACACCACCACGTCAGGCAGGACACACTGGAGCCTTCTCCTCCCGTGTGACTGGCTGACACCTGGGAAGGAGAAGATCCGGGCCCGAGGAAGACAGGAAGGTGCTCAGGGAGGTGAGAAGAGGACCTCGGTGGCCAGTGTGACAGGGCAGCGGGGAAGCCTGAAGAGGGAACGGCATCGGCTTATCTCTCCCAGGAGGGGGGAGTTCACTGCAAACAGCTAATGCACCGGCGTGTGAAAGACCCTCAATTAGCACTAATGATGCAATCAGCAAGGGAGGGGTAGGGGGCGGCAGTTCTGGCCGAGTCAACAGCACCAGCTCCCGGGGCACCAACCGCGAGCACCTACACCACCCGCCGGGGAACCCTGGACTAGGCTTAAGGGTGGAGGCAGAGCTTGTAGGTCTAGGAGAACTAAAATCCAGGAACATTTGACAAAAATCGGGCATCTCTGGGAAAAAAAAAAAAAAAAAAACTTCTGAGCCTAGAATTCCCGCCCCACGCGATGCACGCCAGGCTGCGCCCGCCTCCCCACGCCGGCCTCCCGCTCACCGCAACCTCGAACCCCGCGCTTGGCGGCCACCACCAGCCCCATGCGCGAGAGGCGGGCCCCACGCGCCTGCCTCCTCTGCACGCGCGCGCGCACACACACACACACACACACACACACACACACACACACACACACCTCCTCCCAGCGCCCTGCCCGCTCCCGGGCCCCGGCTTCCACGGAGGGAGCCCTCCCGCCCCGGCTGCTCGTCCTCTCCTAAGCCCGTTACCCGCCGGCCTCGCCCCTTTCCCCTTCCCACCCCCGCTTCCCCCGCCCGGCCAGCTCCGCTATCCGCCTCCCGGTCCCGTTATCCGGCCGCCCGGGCGGGCCCCGTTATCCGCCTCGCTTTGGGCCCGGCGCCCCAGCGCGCCCCAGCGCGCCGCCGCCGCCCCCTCCCCCGCGCCCCTGCCCGAGCTCTGGGGGCCGCGCGCTGGGCAGGGCCGGAGCCGCCTCCGCGCCGCTTCCCAGGCCCGGACGGCCGCGGGAGGAGGTCCCGCTGTCAGTCAGCGGGGAAGGCCGGGCCGGGCGGCCGGAGGGGGCGGCGCCGAGGACGGGCTCGGGCCGGGAGCTGGGAGGCGGAGGCGGAGGGGGCGGGCGCGGGGGCGGCCCCGGGCCTTATAAGCGGCGGGGGCAGGGCGCGAGGGAGGCAAGTGTCAGGCCGATGTGCCGCCCGCGAGGGGCCGGGGCCGCCGAGGCCATGCGCGGGGGCTGGGCAGGGGGCCGGCGGGGCGCGCAGCATAGCCGCCTCCGAGCCTGAGGCGCCCGGGGCCGGGGCCGGGGAGCCGCGCGGGCGGCCGGCCGGGGGGAGGGGAGCGATGCGGCGCCGGCGGGCGGCCGTGGCCGCGGGTTTCTGCGCCTCCTTCCTGCTGGGCTCGGTCCTCAACGTGCTCTTCGCACCGGGCTCGGAGCCACCGCGTCCGGACCGGTCCCCAGGGCCCTCGCCAGCTCCGGGCCCAGGGCGTCGCGGGGGCCGTGGGGAGCTGGCCCGGCAGATCCGGGCGCGCTACGAGGAGGTGCAGCGCTATTCCCGCGGGGGGCCCGGGCCCGGGGCAGGCCGGCCGGAGCGCAGGCGCCTGATGGACCTGGCTCCGGGCGGGCCGGGCCTGCAACGTCCCCCGCCCCCGCGGGCCCGGCCTCTGCCCGACGGCGCTCCGGGCTGGCCCCCAGCTCCCGGCCCAGACTCCCCCGGCCCGGGCCCGCGTCTGGGCTGCGCCGCGCTCCGCAACGTGTCTGGCGCTCAGTACGTGGGCTCTGGCTACACCAAGGCCGTGTACCGGGTCCGCCTGCCCGGCGGCGCCGCGGTGGCGCTCAAGGCGGTGGACTTCAGTGGCCACGATCTGGGCAGCTGTGTGCGCGAGTTCGGGGCGCGGAGGGGCTGCTATCGGCTGGCGGCCCACAAGTTGCTCAAGGAGATGGTGCTGCTGGAGCGGCTGCGGCACCCCAACGTGCTGCAGGTACGAGGCGGGTGCGGGTGGTGCTGGCCGCCCTGGCTGGGAGAGGACCCCCACCCCTCCACCCCAACTCCTCAACCTCAGACTTAAGAGATACGGAGCTCGGCGACTGCCCCTGCGCTAAGGCAGACACGGAACCGAACCTAGGTGTTTTCCATGCACCGCCCTGTCACTCACTGGCTCCTGGGTGGGCCTCCCTTTCCCCCACGACCTCCTGCGGTTCTCAGTTTCCACATATCCCGTTCAAACAGAGACCAGGACTCAGGGTCCTAATATTCAGGAGCTACAGCAGTTTGTTAGGCTCTTAAGACCCTGCTGGTGTTTGGAGTTAGGGTACTGCACACCAGGGAACATGCCCCAAATGACCCCAAGGCAAGCCAGGGGACAGCAGAGGTCTCTTTCCCGGGTCGGAATTCTGCCAGAGTGATAGAGTTCCTGTTCTTGATAACATATGGATTCCACTTCCAACCCCTTGTCTGGCTTTGGAGATGGGGTGGGACAGCGGTGGGATTGGGAAGGGGCAGAAAGAGATCATGTGCGCTGTTTGATTTTTAAGGGCCCCCCTACCACCACTACCCCCTGCCCCACTCAGAAGCCCCTGGGGAGAGGTAGGGGAACGGGCCAGAAAATGTGCAGCGTTTCCCAGAAGTGACTCTGGGGTTCATCCAAACTTAAAGTGGATCTGCAGGAAGCCGGGCTGTGAGGGTTCTGTGCAGAGTGTTACACTGTGTGGAGGGTGGAGCAGACCACATACCAGGGTCCCCACTAAGTGCACCTCTGCCTCTCCTGTTGGCTAGGGGACAGGCAGGAGAAAGCCCCTCTCACCTCCCAAGTTAGATCCAGGGCCAGAGACTTCTCCCAAAGACCACTGCCTCAACACACCCTGCTTCTTCTCCCAGGTCCTTGTCCTTGGCACACGCTGTTCACTTGGCTGGTGGTTGAACTGACTGAGAGCCGAATTTGCCTGCTCTCAGCCTGGTGGAGTGGAAGGAGTGTGCAAGATTCCCCAGAAGTGGGTCTTGCCCGCATTGCCCAGCTCCCGGTCCACAACCACGGGGCTGTAACCAGCTGCTCATACTGTGAACCCAGGCATCCCTCCCTGCTTATCCTAGGGAGTGAGTTGGGACCCAGGCCAGGAGAATAGTGGACAGAACAGAGAAGAGGTATGCTGGAGAGCTGATACCCCTGCTGGCTCCCTGTCCCCACCACTATGCTCAGGAACTTGGGACAGGGTCCCGGGCCCTGCACTGGTGGCAGGAGGTTGTGGGCAGGGCCCACGGTTGTGTGTGGTTCTGCCTGGCTGTGCAGTGGTTGCTGTGTCCAGACCTTAAGGCGCTGAGCGCCTGGTTACGTGGCCATCCTGACTGGGAAGATCCTGTTCTTTTCACTTCCCAGGGGCTCCTGGGAACTTTAAGGAAACTTTCGGGTGTCAGCCAGATTAGAGGGGGCGGAGAGACTCTGAGGGACTTAGCAGAATGCAAGCACCCCTCTCTAAGGACAGGTTTGATGTGTCGCCTACTTTCCTGTCCCACCCCAGACCTCTGATAGACACCCTGCCAGTGCCCCCCACCCACACACACCACAGGAGGGGTTGTCTTCTGAATGACCAACCCTCAGCCCAATTCTGAAGGCGCGCAGGAAAAGCCAGGCAACTAGACACTTCAACCCCTTCCCCTGTCACACAAGTGCAGAGGGTCAGGGGCTGGAGCCAGCCACCCTAGGGCACAAGGGTTCCTAAAGTAAAGTGAGGCATTTTCCAATAAGGAGTAGAGAGGGAAGTTAAAGTGGAGGTCCCAGAGTATGGGTTTAGGGCTGCTCTGGGGGATCTTCCCGCTTTGTGCCTTTTGCCTCAGGTTAAGGTGCCCGTGGCTCCTCTAACAGTTAGCCCATGCTGCCAGGGAAGCCGGGCACAGGACCCTGCCTCTCAGGGGACCTCAGTGTCAACGCACAGAGAACCAGTAATGGTGTTGTTGGAATCGCTTTTCATAATTTAAATTTGCAAAACTGTTTGACTGCTTGCTGAGCTGGGAGGGAACCAGAGGCTGTTGCTAGTGGGCCCCAGGCCCCAGGCCCACGCCCAAGAGCCCCTCTGTCCCTTGGAGCAGCCCAAAATCAGCATGGTGGGTGCTTGGAGAAAATGCTAGGGCAGCAGATCCCATAGCACGGCTCCCAGCACGTGCTCTGCTCGCCAAGGCAGCCTGGTGGCCTGGTGCGCCCTGTCCATGTGCTGCCATGCCTCCCCACCCTCCACTATTTCTCTCCCCCCCCCCCACACACACACTCTGTCTCTCTCCCCTCTCGCACACACACACACACACACACACACTCACACACTCTCTCTCTCTCTCTCCCCCTTTCCCTCCCTCACTCCCTCACGTGATAGATGCCTCAGGATCCTGGGGTCAGAGGGCACACGGGTCTTCCCTTCCCCCACCCCTGCCATCCTGGGGGCCCGCCGGCCTCCGCCAGCCCAAGTTCTGACCCTGCTGGAGTATATTTCTTCTCTCGCCTAAACAAAAGATGCGCTCAGACCTCTTATTCCTGTGCTTCCTGGGGAAAGGCGGGGCGGGGGGGGGGGTGCAATGGTGTCTTTTTATTTTTTCCTGAGGGGTGTTGATTAATACCTCGTTAACAGCACATTTAACGACCTCCGAGTGTTTAATAACCTTCAGAAGTTTCCCACAAAGGCTCACAGACTCTGGGCAAGAAAATGAGAACCAGGCTCCAGGGCTGCTCCCCTTTGCCTTACCCTCCCACCCCAGGAGGATTGGGGCTTCTCTGATCCCATGGGGGGGAGAAGTATGGGGAGAGAGGGGAAGAAGGTCTTGAAACTTACGCCTTCACCCCACCCTCCCGAGTCACAGCCCAAGTGATCTGACAACCAGCCAGCAGGGCTTGGACCGCTGGCCCCAGGGGGAGCTGCCAGGGTTGTCCTGAGGAGAGAGGCAGGCACCAAAGGGGACCTGGGATGGACCGCAGGGGACAACAGACAGGTCCATGGAGCCACAGACTTGGCCTGCCCCATCCTCCCCGTCTCCTGGGAATCTGTCATCTTGCCTTGGTCCAGCCCTGAGTGACCAACCCCCAGCCCATTTCTGAAGGCACCGCGCAGGAAAAGCTGGGCAGCTAGACACTTCAACCCCTTCCCGTGTCACGCAAATGCAGAGGGTCAGGGGCCGGAGTCGGCCACCCTTGGGTACAAGGGTTCCTAAAGTAAAGCTGAGCCTTGGTATTGCCAGCCTGTGGGTGCTGGCTGTTGTAAGCCTCAGCCAAGCCCCCAGCGGCCGTGCAGCGTGTGGAGAGGGACTGATCAAGCTGAGCTAGTGCTTGCCAGAGGTCCCTGCCTAGCCAGTTGGTGATGAGTTGGCAGCTACCTGTGGCCAGGCTGCCCTGGAACCTCTCTCCCTGCTGCCTCCTTCTATACACATTCCGCCCCTGCCTGGTGCCCCGAACGCTCATGCACAGCACCTCCAGGAGTATGCCCCTCGAGTTGCTTTTGTTCTTATCAACACTAGTTCCTCCCATGGAGCAGAGGAAGGGGAAAATGGAGCTGTCAGAAAGTGGAAAGGATAAGGGTTAGACAGGGCTTGGAGGAGGGGCAATGCTTATGTAGGAGCTCAGATATTAGCAGACAGTATTCTTGGAAAGAACCAGGGTGTAGAATCAGAGTGGCATACACATGGATGCCAGCTCCCACGTTTCTTTGCTGTGGGATTTTACATAAGCAACTTCACCTCTCTGATTGCCTCACCTGTAATTGGAGCAAATCACAGTACCCACAGTTCCTGTGGGGATTATCATAGGAACCGAGTTTTCCATGTGGGGCATTTAGCGTGGTGTCCGGCCTGTGCTTCACATGTGGTGGCCACACCTGTCCATTTACCCAGGTAGCCAGAGGTGAGGGTTCACACAATCAGGTGATGGCCACAAGGAGGTGAGGGCAGGCTTCCCAGGCAGCACTCCTGTTCTCTTCCAGCCTGAGCTGAAGCAAAGGCCTCGGGGTAGCTGAGGAGGGGCAGCATCTGACAGTGCAGCCCATCTCTGCCCCTACCCCCACGCTGTGACCTAATGACCTGCCCTGGGCTTCCCCCAGCTCTATGGCTACTGCTACCAGGACAGCGAGGACATCCCGGACACCCTGACCACCATCACGGAGCTGGGCGCCCCTGTGGAGATGATCCAGCTGCTGCAGACCTCCTGGGAGGACCGGTTCCGAGTGAGCAGGGGAGGCGGGCTGGAGTCCCAGGTTCTCCCTTAGAAGGCCAGCCCTGCAGAATAGCTCTCGCTGCCCCTCAGCCAGCTGGTGCACCCTCCCAGCTCAGGGGAGAAAGGGGGAGGGGGAGGGAGGGAGCACTGGCTGCCTCTGCCATCAGCCATGGGGTTAAAAGAGAGAAGACATAGGGCACCCTGAGCCCTTGCCCTCCTCGACGCCCCCGCCCAGCCCCCACACCCCTGCACAGAAAACTCACACGCAATATGCACTCCCTCAGCCTGCTGCAAGAAGGCCTGTATCCTGGAGCCAGTCCTTGTGAACCTTCCTCCATGTCCGTACCCTGAATTAAACCAGCACTCCAGATGGACTTTCAAGAAAACCATTTTTGCTATGCCAGACACCAGCATCCACTCCCCACTATCTCCCATTCACTCCACGATTGCAGGGTCAGACCAGCCAGGGGTTGTTAGAAAATTCACCAACCTCTTCCGTTAAGTCCCCTGGCTTCAACCCTTACTGAGCATCAGGACCCACAAAAGAGAATCCCCCAGCTTTAGCCTGAGGCCCAGAGGAAAGAGCCTCGGCTCAGGACCGAACTCGCGTCTGCTCCTCAGATCTGCCTCAGCCTGGGCCGTCTCCTCCACCACCTGGCCCACTCTCCGCTGGGCTCGGTGACTCTGCTGGACTTCCGCCCTCGGCAGTTTGTGCTGGTGGACGGGGAGCTGAAGGTGACAGACCTGGATGATGCACGCGTGGAGGAAACACCATGTGCAAGCAGCACCGACTGCATTCTTGAGTTTCCAGCCAGGAACTTCACCCTGCCCTGCTCAGCTCAGGGCTGGTGCGAGGGCATGAATGAGAAACGCAACCTCTACAATGCTTACAGGTGACCTCCACCCCCTACGCCCCACTAGATCATCAAGAGAGGGAGGGAGGGCCTAGGAGGTCAGCACAGGAAGAGAGCCAGGATTGGGTCTGGGAGGCCAGCTGGGAAAGGGAGATGCAGCCTTGACCAATGGGGCTGCTAGTAGAGGAAGGCTGCCACCCCGTCAAAAAAGTTTATGAGGGTGAAGCTAAAAATAGACCGCTCCAAGGAGAATTTGGGGCTGCAGGGTGGCAGCTGGAGGCTTCTTAAAATAGTGTTGCACTTAGAGCCCAGGGCTGCTGGGACTGGCACTTTCCTTCCCACCCTGGCTCTTGACCTCTGCAAAGCTGCCCGACTGAGCCACTGTGATACCAGGGTCATTTGGGAAAACTGGAGACTGGTCCATGTAGAAGTCCTGGGGAAGCAGGGACCAAATAGACTTTGGCTTCTACTTTCTTCACAAATGCCCAATCTCATCTCTGAATCTAAGCAGGTACCACAGCATGCCTTGGGGTGTGCCTGGTGGCCAAGAACCAGTCTCCCTGGCCTGGCTAGGCTGGGTCTCTTTCTGGAGTTGGGGATGTGTCCTCCAGAGCCAGGAGGATCCTGAGCCCTGGTTTCTCCCGGCCACAGGTTTTTCTTCACCTACCTCCTGCCCCACAGTGCCCCACCCTCACTGCGGCCCCTGCTGGACAGCATCGTCAATGCCACAGGTGAGTGCCCAGGGGACCCTCTGCTTCCCATTGCCTGACCCTTCCCAGCAGGATAGAAACAGTGACCAAGGCTGCAAAGGAGACACCGCCCTTTCCCCCCATGGCAGCATCTGTGATGGGCCCTCCCCTGCCCACCAGTCAGACACCTGCACTCAGGCCACTTGAGGGGGCGCAAGGAAGGTGGAACAGCTGGCTATGTACCTTAGGGCAGACTGGGACATGAGGCCCCCTGCCCATGCCTCATTGCACTCCACAGGAGAGCTCACCTGGGGGGTGGACGAGACCCTGAGCCAGCTGGAGAAGGTGCTGCACCTGTACCGGAGCGGGCAATACCTGCAGAACTCCTCAGCGAGCAACAGTGCTGGTGAGTGGTGCCAACAGGGACCCCCATACTAGGAAGGGAGAGACAGGTTTGCGGGAATTGAAGGGACCACCACCCCTCCAAGAACTCTTGTCTCCCAGAGCCACTCTTAGGAGTCCAGCTGGAGTGATGCCAAGTGTTCAGCCTTCATTTGGAGCTCTCCACTCTGGCTGAGCTGGGAGAGCTGAGGGGGAAGCTGTGGCATCCTTCCTCCAGATGGCTCCCACGCTACCATATGCAGGCTGCATGACTGAGCAAGTCACTGCCTCGAACCTGACTCTCCTCATCTGTGAGTTGGGTTCCATAGTACCCACCTCACAAAATACTAGTGGGGAGTAAGTACCAGGTGGGGTGGGTGAAAGCAGGAGTGCACTTCCTATTGCACCATGGAAACAGCCTGCCTTGGCTTCTCTTGTCCTCCTCTGCTCCCCTGGGTGGGGAAGGGGCTGTCCAAGGCACTACCACGACGCCCCTGGGGGTGGGGAGAGTTCCAGCCCCAGTTGCAGGTTGTAGTCTGCCCATTGAAGCCTTGGGGTTTGACCATGGTTGACAGGGCAAGGGGTCCACAGCCTGCCTGCTCAAGAAGCCCTGGCCAGTCTCAGGGGTGGGGGAACCCTCGTTAGCCCTGTAAATAAAGTTTAACGAGGTGAACAATGGCTGGCTCTGTCCCTGAGGAGGCCGTTTATGGGGCCATAAATCACAGCCAGCCCTGGACTTTGGTCTAGGCTCTGGTAGGAGAAGGAGGCAGGAGGGCGGGGAGGCCGAGGTCCAGAGCTGGGGCTCCATGGCAAAATGAACACGAGCTCTGTAGATGACTGGGAGTTGTTTTCAGGGCCTCTGCAGAGCTCTCTGTGTAATGGGAAGATCACAGCTTCTTCCTCTAGCCCCCTCCTCAACACTCTAACCATGGGTGTTTTGCATACCTCTCTTAACTTGCCAAGTCCCTGACTGTTCCCCCAATCCCCGGCCTGTCTGTGCAGCTTGCTCACCACAGTGCCCCAAGGCTGGGAGCACCCATGGGAGAGGGACACTCTGAGAATGACCCACAGACCAGTAGCCCTGGTTGAAATGCAGATTCTCAGGTGTCCACACCAAATCTGCACTCTGACAAGTTCCCGAGCAATTCATGGGCACCACTCCAGTCAGAGAAGCCCAGCTCCCAATGCCTCCACCGCCCTGACCTCAGTGATTAGCCTGGCAGCTGGCGGTAGCTCAGTGGGTACAATTTGGAACACACACAAGCGTTCATGCACACGCATATGCACACACACACACTCACAGACACTCAGCATCCTGTACTGCCCATGCCAGCTGTGGGCCCTGAGATCTGAGAATTGCTTCTTCCCAAGACCAAATCAGTGCCCGCCTTGTTTGAGCAGCCTGCCCAGTTTCAGCCGTGGTGACTGGCGTTATCTCCACGCTAGGGGCCGAGCTTCAACTTCTTCCTGCAAGATGAGTCCTGCAGCTCTTTGAAGCAAGTGGCCCCTGTCCCTGCCACTGGGCACACAGCGTTGGCATTTTGCTCTGTCCTCCGCCCACAGAATACCAGCGCCTCCCAGACAGCACCATCCCCCAGGAGGACTACCGCTGCTGGCCATCCTACCACCACGGAGGCTGTCTCCTTTCAGTCTTCAACCTGGCTGAGGCCGTGGACGTCTGTGAGAGCCATGCCCAGTGCCATGCCTTTGTGGTCACTAACCAGACCACCTGGACAGGTGTGCCACTGGGAGAGGGCATCCCCAGGGGAGGTTGACAGGAAGTGAGTCCTCCTGGGAAGCCAGCGCAGAGGCTGGGATGGTGGGTGGGTGTGCCCATGTCTTCAAGGCATTAGAGAGAGAAGTCTCCAGCCTCCTTACCTCTCACCTCTGCCACCAGGTCGCAAGCTGGTCTTTTTCAAAAGTGGATGGAGCCAAGTGGTCCCAGATCCCAACAAGACCACCTATGTGAGAACCTCTGGCTGACTGGGCTGAAGGCTCCACTGACCAGCTGACCAACCCTGCCGGCTGGACTGACCCACAGCAGGAGGGACTTGCACAAGCAGTATGGCATGTCACCTGGGGCCCCCTGTAGACATGGCTGCCATCCCAGACAGATTGATGTGACCAGGACAAATGTGCAATAATGCAAAATGTTAAAATGTGAGTTTACCAACCTAGGTATGGGACTGCTGGCTTCTGGGCCGGGACTCATGGGAGGTTGGCCCAGGGCCTCTCCAAATCCTCTGGGCTGTGAGCATAGCTCAGGCCAGCCTCCGCACCGGGGCGGGGGTTGTGCCCCACCCTGGGACAGAGCCGTGGGCAGCCCCATCGCTGAGGTCGCAGTGTGAGAATGTAGCCAAAGCCCTGTTGCTGCTGCTGCCGCCGCCACCATCACTGCTGCTGCCACCGTGCCTGCCACGGCACGCAGGGCTGCTGCATGGGACAGTCAGTCACAGGAGTGCGCTTTTGAAGTGCCCCTAGCTGTGAGTGATCCTCTGCCTGCAGGGGCCTCTCTGACCCCCTGACTGGGGCACTCCTGGGCCCGCCCAAGGGTCAGGAGCAGAGGCACGCGCGTCCATATTGAGCCAAGATTGGGGGTGGAGAAGCAGGTTGCCTTTTGAGCCAGGACCTGGGGTGGGGGTGGGGCCGGGGTCTTTCTGCCTCATTTGCTTTCAGTGAAAGCCGCAAAGGAGCCAAAAATCAGGCTCCAACCCCCTCCTGGAGTTTGTATATGCAGAAGCTTTTGTACTTCTTGTTCATGAAATGGTTTATTTTTGTAAAAATAAAATAAGGCAAAAACCTTGATTAGTTAATAAAATGACGCCTCATGGCAGAAGCCCTTCCCAAGCCAGGGTTTCTTAGGCTGTGACCTTATGGCTCTCGGTCATGTTCCTGGTGTGTGTTTAAGGCTGTGTGTGTGTGCCATTGAGTATGAAGCCACCAAAATGTGTGTTCAGGGCCTGCCTCTGTGGTGCCCTCCTGCCCTAACTAGGGCTGCTGACATAACTGTCCCAACAAAACCCATGAGGAGCCAGGCTCCTGGCTGGAACATCTCTGCATGTCTCTCTCCTTCTCTATCTCTGCTTTTCTAATAGATAAGAAATGTCTTTTTATGATCTCATTTATTTGAAAGGCACAGAGAGAAAGGAAGAGACACAGAATATCTGTCCGTTGGTTCATTTCCCAGATGACAGCAACAGCCAGGATTGGGCCAGCGGGAAGCCAGGAGCTTCCTCCAGGTCTCCCATATGGTGCTGGGGCTCAGGCACTTGGGTCATCTTTCACTGTTTTCCAGGAACGTTAGTAGGGAGCTGGATCAGAAACGGAGCAGCCATATGGAATGCCAGTGCCAAAGGTGGTAGACTGACCCAATGTACTACAACACTAGCCCCTAAAAAATAAATCTTAAAAAATAAATGTCCTTTTTCCCCAAGGAGTCTCTCATTTTAATATATGCATGATTCTTAGTATGAAGTTTCCTAATCTGGTGTGTCAGTCACCTTAATGTACTGGTGGAGAAATAGTTCAGTAAAGAGTCATCAGGGATTCAGGCAACCTCCTGAGGGTCAGTTTTGCCCCACACAGGGTTGATCCTAACCCCATAAGGTCAAGGGCGTCTTTCTTCTTCAGAGCCTAAGTGAAGAGTGTACAGAAAAGAGCATGTCAAGAAAGGCCAGCCACACTTGGCAGATCCTGGGACGGAAGGGATGGCAGGGGTGTGTGGCAGCCCAGAGTAGAAGCAGAGATGTGATGGGGCACAGTCACAGCGGGGCTGGAGCAACATCATGGGACGTGCAAGAGTGCTGGTGGGGAAGTCCACACCTTCCCTCCAGCATAGCACTGTGTATCGCCCAGTACACTACCAGCATGCTCTCAGGTACACACATGGGTGAGGGCCTTAAGAAGAATTGGGCAGGAATTTGGCAGTGTCTAAGATGCTGGGTGAGACATCCACTTCTAGTGCTGGCACTGTGGTGTAGCAGGTTAGGCTACCACGTGGGATGCCAGCATCCAATGTGAGTTCTGATCTAAGTCCCAGCTGTTCCACTTCCAATCAGCCCCAAGCTAATGAGCCTAGGAAAGAAGTGGAAGGTGGCAGCTTAGAGCTGAACCTCTGCATCTCTCAGCTGTAAGGTTCAAGTTGATCATATCTGTTTAGCAGAGACATTATGGGAACTCTACGCTGTGACAGGCACAACGGCCAACATCAGGAAGAGTTTGTGCCTAGGGGATATCCTGGACACTGCCATTGCTACTGTTACAGTGAGCTGGACCCTCCGAGGGTCATCTGAACCTTGGCTTGGAAGAGCATCTAGGTTGGCTGAGGAAGACCAAGGCACGGGTGGGCCAGGTGGCCCCTACCCAACACTTAACCAGGAGCACTGCCGAGGAGTGGGGCCAAGCAACCTGGGTCAGCGCCCTGGGGGTTGAGTCTGTGGCAGACAGAGGAGGAAAAGGATTAACATGAAAGCAGAAAATGGGATTAGGAGGCCTCAGGGCAATGTGTCCACCCACCCCCATCCATGACAACAACTTGTTGCTTTTACTCTGTGACTTCTGGAGCCAAGACCACGTGGGATTTGGTCGCTCCCTGCTCCTGGGGATAGAGCCAGGGAAGGACATTCATACAACCCCAAATATGAGACGCCTCCTGCACTAGCCAAGGGGACTGGAGCTGTTACTGACTGTAGGCCAGACCTGGCTGCCTTCAGACACACTTTCTTTATAATCCTCATGTCAAAGACTAGCTGGGTGGTGGCCCAGAGTAGAGCCAGGAGGCAAGCCAGGGTCGCTGCTCCCAGAAGGCTAGCTTCTCCTGAACACACAGGATCAAGGATCCACTCACACTTGCCACTTCCCTTCCTCCTTCCCCAGTCCCATGGAGGACTTGCCACTGGCCAAGCTTAGCTTGAAGGCAGGGGTCTAAGGAACTTGATGCCAGGTACACAACTGTTATCCCTCCAAGCAAGGTGAAAAGTCGGGAGAGTAGACCAGGAACACACCACCCACTCCTTGGGGGGAACATTTGCTTGCATTGTGGGGAGGCAAGCCAGACTTTTCTTTTTTGCTCCCAGTTCTATTTATTTATTATTTATTTGAAAAGCAGAGAGACAGAGAGGCAGACAGAAAGACTGATTCACTTCCTAAATGCCCACTTTGGGTAGCACTGTCATTTCAGCATGTGTTCAGAACCTGGGGCCAGAAACTCCTCCAGACAGGGAACCAGCAACTTGCAGCATCACCACTGCCTCCCTCCCAAGATTCACATTAGCACGAAACTGGAATCACTAACTGGAGTTAGAGTCAAAAATCTCCAATGCAGGATGCAGGTGGCCCATCTAGCATTGCAACATCAGGCCAAACGCTACCCCCTGTCTCCCGCCAAGCTCTTCTCTTAGATAGCCCTCTATAAGTAGACAACAAGTGTTGTTTGGTTGAACTAACAGTCGGAGCCCAAACCTGCAGGGAGTCCTCCTCTGTATGCATCCTCAACAGGTCCTCTGTCGCCCCCAAAAGAGACAAAACCTGTCTTTTGGGAGATGAAATAGCTTAGATTTCACTGTGTCTGTGGCTCTCCAAAGGGCCTCAGGCTGTTCATAGATACACACCATATGTAGGATTTTTGAGTCTTGGGTCAACTTACGGCACAGCAAGTAAGGCCACCACTTGTGAGCACCCGTTCCCACCCAGCACCCTGGGAGAGCAGCTCAGGCTCCTGCCATGCACATAGGAACCCAGATAAAGTTATAGGCTCCTGATTTGCATAATGGAAGATCCCTCTGTTTCCCTGTCTTTCTGTAATCATGCCTTTCAAATAAATAAAACACATCTTTGAAAAAAAAAAAACTTTTTTGTTCATGGGAGGTGGTGGCAATTAGGAAAAAAAGTGTATAACAAAGTCCTTGGTTATGTGGGAGGGTGATGATGAAAGATGGGCTGGGAAACACTGAATTACCCAGACCCAGACCCTTTCTTGGGCTGTCATTAAGAGCTCTGACTCTGGCACCCTCTAAAGTGCAGGTGCTATTCATCTCTAAACTAGTACATCCGTTTATGTGCACTCTGTTTATGCAATCCATAATTTAAAAAAAAAAAAGTGAAATCTGGGGCCGGCATGATGGCTCAACTGGCTAATCCTCCACCTGCATATGTCAGCATCCCACATGGGCATCAGTTTATATCCCAGCTGCTCTACTTCCCATCCAGCTCTATGCATGTGGCCTGGGAGAGTGGTGAGGGGGATGGCCCAGAACATTAGGACCCTGTACCTGAGTGGGAAACCTTGAGGAGTCTCCTGATCAGCTCAGCTCCAGCTTTTGCGGCTCTTTGGGGAGTGACCCAGCAGATGTTAAGATCTCTCTTGTCTTTCCTTCTCTCTTTAAATCTACCTTTCCATTAAAAATAATCTTTAAAATTTTTTTTTCAAAAAAAATGTTTTAAGAACTAAGTGAAGTCTGAATTCTTTTTAACTTAGCGCCTGCCTCCTCCTGACCTCGCCCATATTGAGCACCGCTGGCCTGCATCTTCCCTCCACATGTATCCCTTGGTTAGTGTCTCTCTCCTTGTATGGAAGAGCCCAAGGTCCATGGCAAGCCTACTGTCCCCTCTCTCTGCTTTCACCTGTCCCCTGGGATGCTGGGCACAGTCATGGAGGCCTAGGCATTAGAGCCATGCTTTCCAAGAGCTTTTTTTTTTTTTTTTTTTTTGCCTCTGGAGATGCCACAGGATCTGGGTCCTGACTATCTGGCCTTTAAGTTAATTAGCACACCTGGCCAGCAAGAGCTTGAGGGCTCCATGGCCACATCTCAGCCTGTGGCCCCTGCGGGAGTCCCAGGGTTAACATTTCTTCTTCCAAGGGAAGGCCTGTTTATCCTCACTCTTTATTTCTTATCTCCAAGCCAGTCTCCTATTTGTCACCACACATTCTCCCCATTCCCATGGCGATTCAGCTCCTGTAATGGCTTTGGTAGGGAAGCTTTGCAGAGAATTTTTGAAAGTGTAAGTAGATCAGGTCGCTTGTTCCCCCACTTATCCGTACACTTGTTGGACCCTTCAGAGAGCTCTAGTAGATTAGGGAGGCACAATGTCTCCTTTCCCCTGGAAGTGGAGCTTCTCAAGTACCCCCTAATCCTGCCCCTGGAGGTTCTGTCGACTTTGCCCAGCGTCCAAACGAAGCGCGTGGGCGACTTCCCAGAGCTCACACTGGGCCTCTGGCTCTGCCGCATGAGGTCCCAAGGGAAGGCTTGCGCTCTGTCCTTGCCCTTCCTTCACAGCAATCATGTTTATGGACAGCGGGTGGGATGTGTGCCAAGAGGAGAAGGGGGAGGCAAAATGAAAACAGAATTTACGGCATCGTGGCCCTCCATTGCCCAGCAGTGAGAAGCCAGAGTGATTCATCTGACCTCATGCAGAATGGTGAGCTTCTCTGGGTGACATTCTATTTTAGGACTCTTCATCTCGTTTACACAACTTCTTAGGCGACAGCAAGGGTAGAGATCACCTTTAAATATTCTGGTTTTATTTAATGCTATTTTTCCTGCCATCATTCAAGAAATGTTAAAGGCGTTTTTCGTCCTAAGACTGCACTCTTGCAGCTTGGGCTCAGTGGTGCTAGCGCTGAGATGGTTGGTCATGGATCGGCCTCCCCGATCAGTCCGCACCAGGCTTTGATGCTCCATGGAGCCTTCTGACTCCATCACTGAGCTATGCAGCGCGCTACTGTTATTAAGAGCAAGTGAGTTTCTTCTTTAAACATAGACCTCTGCCTAGCACATTTCGTACTATTTGACTTGGGTCTCAAGATAGTGCTATTCCCGTAATGAGCTTCACACGCCGAGGGTTTTTTTTTTTAATTACCTACAATCCTGTCACATATGCTGAAATGGCTTTTTTTTTTTTTTTTTTTTTTTTTTCCTATAGGCTCTCCAACAATTTGCTGAGATGAAGAGAATTCTACAGAGTTCCTCCGGCTTAGAAACTTTCAAGTTAACTCTTTCCTGCTCAGACCTCTGGGCAGCCCACTCACGCTGCTTCTGAAAACACACTCTGCAGAAAGCATTCAAAGGAAGGAACGAGGTAAGCACACACAGATGTTCCTGGAGATATTATTTAAAACAAAAAAAATGCAGATCATACAGCAAAATGAGAAAATGTAAACACTACAGTGTGAAACGGAAAAAAGAGGATATAAGCTCGTGTGTGTAGCTGTTGAAAACGCAGAAAAGGGCTGGCGCTGTGGTGTAGTGTGCTGAACCTCTGCCTGCAGCACCAGCGTTTGATACAAGTGCTGGTTCATATCCCTGCTGCTCCACTTGCGATCTGTGGCAGTCATTTGGGAAATAAAAGAGTGGGTGAAAGACCTTCCTCTCTCGCGCACGCTCTCTGTAATTCTACCTTTCAAATAAAAATAAGCAGAAAAAAAAAAACTTAAAAGATGATGTTTCACAAAATGCAGAGAAAGGATTAGGAGGAAATTCACAAAGCCATCAGTGTTTTTCTTCATTTTCAGGAATGTTCATATATGCAAGTGCAGTGATCTTTGGTTTTAAAAAGTGAGTTTGGGACCAGTGTTGTGGCATAATAAGTAAAGCCACTGCCTGAGACCCCAGCACTCAATATGGACCCCCATTGGAGTACCAGTTGTTGCACTTCCAATTCAGCTTTCTGCTAATGGCCTGGAAGATGGTCCAAGTATTTGGGCTTCTGAAACTCCTGCCTCCTGTCCTAGGCCTGGGCAAGCCCTGACCATTGTGGCCATCTGGGAAGTGTACCAGAGCACAAAGAGTCTCTCCCTCTCTCTCTCTGTCTCTCTAGCTCTTTCAAATAGATAAGTCTTTGTAAAGTAAGTTTATTGAGATCATTGTTCAGTATATCAAAGAAATGATTCAATATTTTTATGTAAACTATGATAAAAATCTCCCTTCTTGCCACATAACCATCATTTAAGTTGGACTTCAGAGCCCCAGCATTGTGGCACAACAGGTAAAGCTACCACCTGCAATGCTGCCATGACAAATGAGTGTCAATTCCAGTCCCAGCTATTCCATTTCTGATCCAGCTCCCTGTTAAAGCCAACTGGGAAAGCAAAGGAAGATGACCTGAGTGCCATGGGAGAGCTGGGTGGAGCTCCTGGCTCCTGATCTCAACCTGGTACAGCCCCAGCTGTTGCATCCTTTTGGAAATAAATCAGAAGATGGAAGATTATTTCTCTTTCTTTCTGCTTTCCAAACAGATGAATCTTAAAAAAAAAAAAAAACCCAGCTAGATAAATTTGGCTTTGGATAGTCAGCCTCACTAATTCTCTGGCACATGAAAAGCATTTGATGTCTTAATACAGGAGGTGAAATCACAGATGACTGTCAGAGCCAGCAGAGAAGGAAGCGGCCTGGGGTCACCTGAAGGACTTGGCTTCAGCTGCTGAGCTATCCCAATGGGGCCAGCAGTTTCCTGACTCGCCCGATTTGTGAATTTCAGCCACTACATCAGATTCCAAATTAAAGGCATTTGTGGGCCGGACTGAACAGGCCTACAAGCTGGGTTCAGCCAGCTGGCAACCAGGCTGCGACCTGGGGCGTAAAGCCCCACTTCTGAAGTCTGACCAGCTGTCACACCAGAGTTTCTGGGCACATGGGCAATCATCCTTTGCATGTTCTTCCCTTCGCTCTTGCTGCGCGAGCCTTGCGCCACTTCCAAGTGTGTGATGAGCGTGATGAAGGCTATTAGTCCCCCAAATTGTGAAGGCTGCTGAATCTGTCCTGGGTTGGAGGCATTTGTCCGCCAGAATGTGGAAGCTGGCGACGTCTTGCCTGTTCATTTGTTGCTCCGTCTGTCACTTGCGTTTAACTGTGAGGAATGGATTTGACGTGGCTCAGACGCACCCAGTTTCATCCTGAAGCCCAGCACAGTCATCATCTGGTACCAAGCAGTCCCAGGCTGTGCTTCCAGCTGGTTGTCAATCTCCTACAGTCCGTGTGCTTATCACTGCTTACTCCAGTGCCACTGCCCTGTCAGGTCCCACTTGCCAGTTTCAGAAGACAGACGTCAAGTCCCAGCTGCCCCTTCTGCTCCATCCCCACTCTGCCTTCCTCTCCCTCTCACACTGGAGGCACCTTGACGGGATGCTACCTGCTTACACACTGCCGTCTGCTTCCGATCTCTCACCAAGCAGGCGGGGGAGCCTCTGCCTCTGAAAATGACCCCTTTCTCTACAATGACCAGGTCTCCTGCTGCTCTCAAAACTCTGGACCTTTTAACCTGGCCTTCCAAAGAGGTTAGCTGACCCTCCTAGACTGAACATCGTTCTCAAGACCAGGTACAAAGATCTAAGAGGCCCCACAAAGTAAGGTTGATGCCTCTGCTGTCCTGATACCATGGGGCCTTCAAGGAGTTAATACATTGACCGAATAATGAATTGTCAATCAACAAGCAAATGAATTGAGACTCCCCAGGTAGTCATTTTGATCTCCACATAGTGAGTCACCCCTTCCTTCCCCAGCCAGGACCCATTACTGTTACAAACGCCTCCTATTAGTTCTTAGATGTTGCCAGATGTTTACTTCTAATGTCAGCAGAATTACACTGTTCTTGCAGTGGGGGGTTGGAGAGGCAGAGGAGTTCAGGGGCTAGTGAGTCCCACTGGGTACTCCACCCCCACCTCTCCAGATGCCGCCCAGCCCCCACCCCATTTTGCCAAGTCAGCAGACCCAGACCATTTTAAGCACGGAAGGCCTTGCAGCCTCCAGAGCCTGGGCGGCAGGACACATGGCCCACCATGTGGGGCACACGTGTGCAATTCAGAGGTCACCGCCTTCAGATGGGGTTCTCTCGCACAGCAGCATCCTTTTCTGACCTGGGCCTTTGAAACAGCTTCCTCTTCGCTAAGATCAAAAGGCAGTCTCCCCTTGTGGGTGATGAAGCTATCAGAAGAGGACACATTGGCCAGAGATGGCCACTGGTAGAATCCCAGGGCTGAGTCTGGAATTCTGAAGAGGCTGACCCATTTGCGATTATCCCTATTTCCAGATCTCATCACGGTTAGCACAGCCCAGGCTGCTAAGGGGAACTGAGCCGTATACAGCTTCTTCCCATCACGGCCCAAAGCTTTCGAGTGATGAGGCGGACAGGGACCTCCAACCCTTGTCTTTGGAAGGGAATCTCTAGACCCTGTGTCACCGGTGGCTCTGTTACATCCACTGCCTGACAGGATGGGAGAATCCATTCATTTGCCCATCATCAACTTGTTTGGTCCATTCTCATCCTCTCTATCTTCCTTTCTCCTGCCTGACACCCTTCTGGGCTCTAGTGACCCAGAGGTAAAAGATGCCTTCTCCCCCTTTCCCTTCATGGTGCCCAGGAAGCAAGTCTGAAAGGCAGAAGTTCATAATCAGACCACGCTTTCAAACAAAAATGCACATGGGAGGAACTGGGTTGGAGGAGCCCTGCCAAGGACAGAGACCTAGCTGTAGACCATTAGTTAGTGATGAAGCTGGCTCCAGCCCCATGCTACACTAAGAACTCCTAGAAAATCACTCCTACTCCCAGTCCTGAGCCGTTGATCCCAAACTTGGCAATGCTTGAGAGCTGGTAAGAGAAGGGAGGATTCTCTTTGGTATCTTTCTCCAGGATTTGGGTTCCTAAGAATTAGCTGAGATGCAGAAATTGCGTTGGAAGAGTGAACTGATCTAGTTGCAGCCATGCCAATATCAACCACCCTGCCACACTTTCTCATCCTTTTCCACAACCCACCTGGTGTAGTTACTCATTGGAAACTGATGCATCCCCAAGCCAGAACGCCCTCTTCCCTTTCTGCTCCACACAGCCGCCCAGGGGACAGGGTTCTAAAGCCTAGGTCATCTGCACCACCACCTCCTCCTTCACAAACGCATCTTCTCACCCCCCAGCACCCTTTCCTTTCCTTTCCTCTTCCCCATTCCTATAATCTCTGACCTTTTTAAGAAGGCAGACCCACCAAGTGCATGGACACAAGCATCCCATCTACTGCTTAGTTAACAATGCTACCACCTGGTGACTCCCTTTGGACATATTTCTAAGGTGACCAAAGGAGGGAACTCCAGGGGAAAAAGGACCTGAAGCAGAAGTGTGTGACTCCACCTCCCCCCCAAAGGTAACCAAGAGTAAAGGCTATGCCAACTTTCTCTAAAGGGAACTGGAAATATCCAAAGCCTGGACTGAGACAACCTGATCCTGTGGGCCAGACCATGACGACAGAGAGCATAGCGGGGGCCACTGAGGGGGGCACTTGGTCCAGGGGTGGGGTATAAGCCTGAGCTCTGAGCTCAGTTCTTTTGCCCTATGGGATCTTACTTGATTTCATGTGTGTATGTTTTAGCCTTGGAGTCCTCATTTGTGGAGAGGGTATATAGTACCCTAACAGGGTACTATACTGCCCTTACAGGGTAGTAGTGAGGTGTGAAGAGTGATGTGATAAATCACTTAACCCTTCACCTGCTAAGCCCTCAGTAACATTGGCTGCTACTCTTATTATTGTATTTGTATTGGGCTCCAGACCTGGTTCTGCCCTAGGGGTCCCCCAGAAGGATGACTTTCTCTCTCTCTCTCCCCATCTCTGTCTCTGTCTGCCAGAAGCCCACACAGACTTCCCCAGTACTGTACTCAGCCAGATGTGGCTCAGTCAGTGCAGCAGATGACGTGGGCTGGGAGGGCCAGGAACCGGACAGGACCACCCAAGGGGCTGGGGAAGGTGCTGGCAGGCGGACGTCAGCTGCAGCTGCTGGGCAGCCATCCAGGGTGACAGGCAGAACACAGCATACAAGGGTGTGGAAACAGACGACAGGTGGCAGCTCAGCAACCAGCAGCAGCAGCTGGAGAGGGGAGCAGCAGGGCGGATAGTCTAGCATTTGGGAACTGGGCGTCGCTAATAGCAGGTGGATCACAGCAATTCCAGAGGGGTCTTCTGGAATCCAAACAGGCAGGCAGCCAGGGGGACAACTCCCAGCAGATCGATCCCAGAACCCAGTAAAAGGCTATGGGAGGGAGCCTGAGAGAACCACGCGGGGCCTGGAGCCTGGGAGAACCAAAGAGGTCGCCGGGACAAGACCACAGGCACAGGACACAGGGAGTGGTGACCTGGCCAGAAAATAGATATCCAGGCAGCAGGAGAGATGGACAGAAAGACTGGGAATGCTCCAGGACCTGAGGTGGCCCAGCCTTATCACCAGTGTCGGGTCCAGGCCAGGCCAATCTCCAAGGCAACCAGGGCAGGTCCCAGCTTGTGCTTTCCCCACAATGAGGGGGGCAGGAGAGGGAAGCTGGAGGTCATCATGGCAGTGGCTTTTCTCTCTCTCTCTCTCTCTTTCCCCCTTCCCTCCCTTCCTCTCATCCATCTCACACACAGGTCTCTTCTGATTCTTACCCTTTGCCACACTATCTTTTCTCTAGATCCTATTTATGATAAGTATGAACCAAAACAGGTAGGATCAATTTTTTAAAAGATTTATTTTTATTATAAAATCAGATATACAGAGAGAAAGAGAGACAGAGAGGAAGATCTTCTGTCCAATGTTTCACTCCCCAATGACTGCTGCGCCAATCTGAAGCCAGGAACCAGGAGCTTCATTCGGGTCTCCCATGTGGGTGCAGGGTCCCAGAGCTTTGGACCGTTCTCAACTGCTTTCCCAGGCCACAAGCAGGGAGCTGGATGGGAAGCGGGGCTGCTGAGATTAGAACCGGTGCCCATATGGAATCCCAATGCATGTAAGGCGAGGACTTTAGCCATGAGGCTATTGCGACTGGCCCAGGATCAATTTTTTTATTTATGTTTTTAAAGATTTATTTATTTATTTGAAAGTCAGAGTTACAGAGAGAAAGGGAGACACAGAGAGACCAAGAGAGCTTCCATCCGTTGATTCACTCTCCAAGTGGCTACAAGACCAGGGCTGAGCTATGCTAAAGCCAGGAGATGATGCTGGTTTCCCACATGTGCAGCAGGAACCTAAGAAGTTGGGTCATCTTATGCTGCTTTTCCCAGACCATTGGTAGGGAGCTAGATCCAAAGTACTGCCTGACAGTCATCTGGTAAGTGATACAAGCAATCCCCTGACAGTTATCCCACCGCTTCTGCTCCATGCTACAGTAGAAGGGAGTGCTATAGCAGCAAACACCACTGGAGGGAGCTAGACCTTCTCCCAACCCTTTCTTACTTCCCCTCATCTTGCACACCACAGGTCCTGACCCCAGTATGGGAAGAAGGGTGGGGTCTCCAAAACCCCCAGGCCATTGGTTCGTCTTCCATTTGTCCCTTGCTGGGGCTTAGCTAACAATTCCTTCATTCTGACAGACTGCTTTCTGGCTGGTGATGGCCTGGGGCCACTTCTGCATAGTGGGGTGACCTTGTGAGGGAAATGGCTGCCCAAGGAATACAGCACTGAGCTTCTCTACATCTTAGGCACAGGGATGGCAAGCAGCAGCTCCTCAATTTGGACTTGCAGCATAGGATATTCATCACAGTGGGTGTTGACTTTCTGTACAGAGACAAGGTCAGGGTGATTCAGTGTTCCAAACATTCCTGAATGGGAATGTAGGGTTGACTTTGGCAGGATGGTAGAGTCACTTCTGCCTTGCCCAACCTAAGACACACATGATGGTTCTTTAAAAATTTATTTGTTTGAGTGGCAGAGTGATACAGAGATAGATGTCTTCCATCCACCAGCTCATCCCAAAATGTCCACAAAAGACAAGATAGGGTGGACCAGATAGAAGTCAGGAGCCAGGAACTCCATCCTGGTCTTCCACCTGGATGGCAGGGGCGCAGATATTTGGGTCATCTTCTGTTGTGTTCCCAGGCACATTAGCAGGTAGCTGGATTGAAAGCAGAACAGCCAGGACTCAAATTTGGTTTAGGATACCAGAATCCTAAGTAGCAGCTTAACTTATACCATAAAGCTGCCCATTCCACCCTGAAACATACACATACACTCTCTTAGTCTCTGGCCTTCTGTGACCAATGAGTGTGAACCTCACACCAGGGTACCGCATGGGGACAGATGCACAGCCATTGGAGCACCCCTCACCCCAACTTTGGATAGAGGAGCCACACTGAGCCTCTAGCTCTGCCTGGCCCGCTCTTGCTCTGTGTAAGACCAAAGGGTTAGTGATCTTGACTTTGTGGAGCGGGCCAGGCTGTCTTCTCAGTTTTCTGTTACACAATGACTGATGTGCGTAACATAGGATGCACCTGGAGTCCTTGGAATCCCTCTGGAGCCAGGATAGGGCAGCTGGTGATGGACAGCCCAGGTCACAGGGCCTTTGCTGACCATGTCTTCCAGCAGAATGACCAACAATGTCATTCTCAATCTTTCCAACAGAGGATTTAGTAGAAAGAAGAGATGACATGGTAATTAAAGGGATAAATAAGAAGCCACGTGAAGGAGGATGAGCCAATCCAGAGAGAGGGGCAACAGCAAAGAGCCACAGCTGCCCTTGGGCTGGAAAGAAAAGGGAAAGAAAGGCAGTGGGGGTCAAAGCCTGTCCAGTGGAAATTACAGCCAGAGGGAGAGAGAAAAGGTCACTTGTGATGTGAGTTGGGACTGGGAGAAAACCTACGTTCTGACAAAGACCTCAGAAAGGCAGAGTAAATGGTACATCTGACTTTCCCCTCCTGGCACCTTCCAATCTCCTGCCAGGACTCTCACTCATTAAACTCTAACTGCAAACCAAAGGGCCTGGGAAATGCAATCACCACAGAGCAACCCTGGAGGAGCAAGGATCCAAGACAAGAGCAAAGAGGTGCTTGGTCAGCACCAAGACGTATGGGCCCTTGGACTAGTTGCAAGTGTCTCCTGCAGTCCCCTCAGTCCGACCATGGTGCCAAGGGTTTGCTGCCTTTGGCGTCAAGTGTGTCTAGGTCATGGACACAACTTACAAATTCCTTGGCATGTCCATCCCAAAAGGATGATCCCCCGATGGAAACTGGGTGCTGTCTGTAAACAAGAGGTGCCCACCTCCCAGGAACTGTCCGTCTTTGTACAATTGTTAGAGGCTGGGCTGAATCCAGGCACTAGCAGGCTCTGGGAACCATGTCCTACCCTGTGGCCTGAGGGCACAGAGGTGTTCAGGGCACAGAGCCCACAGTTTGCCCCTAAGGGAAAATTGGAGAACCTCCTTTGCCTAGACTATTCCCCTTCCCCTGTCCCACACATCATTGGACCCAGCTTCCTTTAGACCTCTACAAAGGGCTCACTTGAGATCATCAGGCTGAGCTGGCACTGGGGCAGGTTCTACTCACATCCTTGCCGTTCTCCCCACCCTAGGAGCTGGTACTAACACTGGAAGCTCCTCCCTGCTGCCGGAGTCCAGCTCCAGCTGAGTTCGGAACTCGAGAAGGGTGCGTGGATGAGGCGTAAAGAGGAAAGAAAGAGACGGACCACTAGGACTTCAGGATCATAATGGATGATGCACAAAAGCTGTCCGCTTTATTTATACAAAATCAGTCAAACTCTGGCTCAGACTTTTTACCTCATGGTCAAGTGGGTGTTTCTAAAGATAACTCTGCCATAGTATTACCTAGAAGTTCCTGCTGCCAGTACCTAGAAGTTCCTGCTACAATTCTTATCCTACAATTCAATCTTGTATCACAAAGAAAAGGACAACTTAAAGATCAAGGAAAGAATGAAAGCCTAAATACAGGTCCCTTGATTAGCATAGGTTCAATGGGGACAACCAAGACAGTAGGAACGATAAAGGGCCCTTTTTGCAAGATATTGACCTCCAAGCTCAGGCTGAGCAAAAGGTTAACCTCGCAGTAGCAAATGCCAGAATGGATTAGAATTCTTCCACAGGGTGGTCTGGTGTCCATGCAAAAGAAGGTGGAGCTGCATTCAGGTGGTTGTAGAGACATCCGCTGGGTGGGCCCTGCCAAACAGCGGGAAATTCCTTGCGGCCCTGCCTGCAATGGAACACTCTTCACCCCCTCATGTCCCCCACATCTACTGCACAGACCCCAACACCCTGCCAGGCCCTCAGCACAAGGGTCCTGGGAATGAGATCAAGGAGGGTGAAGAGAGGGAAAAGACATTGCTAAGATTCCTGGAAGCTTTTCTGGCGTCAAAGAAGGAAGATCTTGCCCAGCATGGGTTCAGAGTTTGAATAGGAGCCCAAGTCCCAAGAATTGTGCAAAACAAGGTTTCTCCCTCTCCCAACTTGGTCCTCCTTTGGCAATCACAGCCCAGATCCTGCTCAGACACTGTCATTTATTAGCTAATAACCAATGTTCCATCTGAGTACTGTGTCCTCAGCTGACCTGTACAATCTCCATAGGCAGGAGTCAAATCCACCTGACACACAGTTCATCCTTCATCTACCTGACACACCCGATCCCTCATCACCCTGTGCCAGTCCAGGGAGTGCCTTCACAACAACTCCTGGTCATGGCTGGCTGCCTAATTTGTGAAGCTCAGTGCATATGGAACTGAAGGGCTCCTTGTTAAGAGGTGTTTAAAAAGTTCAAGATGGTGGCAAGAGTATTGAACAAGAGCAGAACCTCTCTAAGCTCCAGGTCCTGTGTGATTGCACAGTCCTTGCCTGTGAAGCCAGCCCTGACCCTAGGCGATGTGTGTCGGCAGCCTGCAAAGATGCCTCCAGCAATCCCTTCCATCCCTGTGTCCACTTGCCTCCCCCAGCAAGGGACAGCGTCTAACCATGCGTTCCTGAATCTGGACTCAACCAGTGGAAGGCAATAGAAGTGACATCTCTGCATCTACAAGCCCTGCTAGTTCCAGCTGAACCTGACAGAACGCTTGTTCTTGGGAAGTTGCCTCTCTGTGTGCCATGCTGAGAGAAACCCAAGCCATATGGAGGAACCATGGGTTCCATCAGCAGCAACACTCAGTCAGGAAAGGAAATCACATTGGCCACCTGGCCCCATGGAGCCCTCAGATGATTGCAGCCCACCTGACCTCAGACTGAAACCTCCTGAAAGACTACAAGTGAGAACCTTCCAGCTGTGCCTGGCTGAGTCACAACACCACAAGAAAAAAGTATAGGCCCCGGTCTCCCAAGGGTTAACACCACAGCTTAACTTCTTTCTCAAGGTGTAACAGAATGGGCAATCTTGGCCTGATGCACTCAGCCTCCCCCCCCCCCCCCCCCCCCCCCCCCCCCCCCCCCCCCCGCTTGTCTGGCAAGTTCCCTCCTCCCTGCTTCTCCCCTTTTTACATACCCTTGGGGAGCTTAGGTGTTGCTTAAGCTTTGGGAAATGCCTGGAGGGGCCAAGCAGACTATAAAAGATGCAGCTTGACTTCAAATAAATCGGCATTCTCCTCACAAGAATGACCCACTGTCCACTGTGTGTTGTCTGTCTCGTCTGTCTCATAACCCTAGTCCCTCCGCTCGGCTCGGGGCGCGTGGTGACACGGGCGTTGCCCACAAAAAAGGATTGGGCATTGTGACTCAGCAGGTTAAGCCACCCCTTGGGACACTACTATTCTATCCAACTACTCTACTTCTGGTCCAGCTTCCTGCTAATGCAAACTGGGAGGCAGTAGATGATGGCTCAAGTGCTTAGGAGCCTGCTAACCTCCTGGGAGAGCCAGAGGGCACCCTGGGCACTTAACTTCAGCCTGGCCCAGTCCTGGATGTTGGTGTTTGAAGCAAGAATTAGCAGACTGACGACCTCTCTCTCTCTCTCTCTCTCTCTCTCTCTCTGCCTTTTAAGTAGATAGAAAACAAGTAGACATTTAAATATATATATATATATATAACCAGTATGGTGCTATAGAATTGCAGGTTTCATGCTTGGAATTTTGGATGACTAACACTCAATCCCTAAACTCCATGCAAACCTTTAAAATCCCAAAAACTTCAAAATCTGAAGCATGTCTGGTCCCAGGCATTTCAAGTATGGAATACTCAATTTGTAATAGTAAATCGTGCTTTAAATCACAACATTTTGTGATGCTTTGCTATAAAACTGGGACATGTCCCCCAAGGAGTGGCTTTCACCTAGCACTGCGGGTGAAGTTCCCAGGCTGTGTGACATAAGCGGCTGATCACACAGTAGGAGCCCGAGACAGGCTGACAACTGGCCTGACAGTGTTGGCACCAAACACGTGGGCCCCCTGACCCAGGACATGCCCTCTCTCTGACGGATGTTCTTTGTGATGAAATATTTGCCATCTGGTTTCAACCTGACATCTCCCTGGCTAATGAGGATGCGGCTCCTGCTGTCTCCAGAGATTCATGACCACTTCCTCCCACCCTGTTCCTACCCTTCCTTTCTCCGGAAATGAAAAGCAACTTTTCCCCAGGCCCTATTTACCCATAGCAACCTAACACGATTCCAAACCAACCTCACAGCCAGTTCCAATATCTGTCTTCACTGTAATCATAATACAGATGCTGCACCTGCCCACAAGTTCCGTCCTCTGCTCTCGGATTTGCTCATTTGTTTTTTCCCAGAATCTTTAAACATCTGATTAAATTTCATGCTTCAGAGGGAAAGTTCTGAGGATGGAAGATTATCGGGCTTGATGGCTTGCATCAGCAGTCCTCTCTGGCCTCTTTCCACAAACCCTGTTTTATTCTCTCTCTCTCCCTTCACTCTTTGCCTCCCAGCACTCCTCTTGTATTCAGTGAGTTCCTCTCCCAGTTGCTGGTCACTCTGTCTTCTTCCACCTACAGCCGACCCCTGCAGTTCACCGTGTGAGTGGCCCCCCTAGAGAATGAGCCCAAGCCAGGGTGCCGAGGATCAGCTCAGCCAGACAGAGGGGTCTGAAACCCCAGGCTGTTGTGACACCCCTTCCTCCAATGCTCCTGACACTAGCCCTGCCTCTTCTAGCACACACTCCACCAACCTCCCAGCAAAATTCACCTCTCCCTGAAATGAGCAGACTGTGCAGGCAAAGCCAAGCAACCCAGAGATCCAAGTTACAAGGCTGGGGTGTGTTTCATAGGTTTCCTGAACCCCTAACACCGACCACCTGCTCCCCCCGCCACCGCCTCTGCTGTGTTCCTATGGGAAACAAAAGGATGTGGTGGGACCCAGGCCATGGCTCATCTGCATAACCTGATCCTTATCTTCATGTTGCAAGCAAGAAAGCTCCCTCCTGGTTGCCGGACAGGTCCCAGGCACTTCATTTAGCTACTTGCCAGCAGCCTGTTCAGTGGCCGTGTGGGTAGTGATCTCTAGGCCAACAACTCTTAAGGCAGCAGGAGCATTTCCAAGTCAACACTCAAGTGCCCCTCAGTGTCCTCCCAGACCCCACTGCACCTCAACTCTCAGTCAAGCCATCAGTTTTATGCACATTGCTTCCAGGGAAGATAAGTTAGGGAGAAAGGGGGAACACAAACTTTGAATATGGGCAAGACTGAGATTGTTCAGGGCCCAGCACAGGAGCCTAGTGGCTAAATCCTTGCTTGAATGTACCAGGATGCCATATGAGTGTGGGTTTGTATCCCAGCTACTCCACTTCCCATCCTGCTCCTTGCTTATGGCCTGGGAAAGCAGTAAAAGATGGCCCTAATTCTTGGGACTCTGCACTCACATGGGAGAGCTGGAAGAAGCCCCTGGCTCCTGGCTTTGGATCGACTCAGCTTTGGCTGTTGTAGACACTTGGGGAGTAAACTAGTGGATGGAAGATCTTTCTCTTTGTGTTTGCTTCTCTTTGTAAATCTGACTTTTATGTATGTACATATGTGTATATATATATATATATATTTTTTTTTTTTCAAGAAAGCATCAGATAAATTCAGAAAGAAAGCCACCATGCTGTCTCTTACTGTGATGTTTATGGCCTTGCCTTGATCTGTCTGTCCTTATAGGGCTTCAGCCACTCTGGTCATCTCAGCTTCTCCCTCTTCCTCTAAGATCCCTAAAGTGCCCACACCCCATCATCAAGTCTCCTCTTCTGGTCTCTCATCCCATTCCTGTTGCAAATATCCTGCTTATGAGCAGCACCCAGAGTAGGGCCTTAGGAGGGCCACTCGGGGCCAAGGAGTGCCAAGGGGCAGCCTGTGTCAGTGCTGCCTGCACTGGCCCAGTGCTTCTCTGGCTGCCACCCTCACTGTACCATGCCACCCAAGCAGAGGCAAACTGCCCCCCAGCTCTTAGTGAGTTTGAAATAGATAAGAACTTCCCAAAGCAAGATGAACTCTAACATAGGAAATATTTCTGTAAAACTAGGAATACATGAGGCTGTGTGCTTCCATCTTAAAGTAATGACCACCTGGCATGATAATTCCTCTCTGATATATGTCACAGAGCCCACAGGCCTGGCTCCCTGCCCTTGTCCCATGGGCAGCCCCACCGCACAGCTCACAGCTGTTTCCTCCTGCAATCAGAGCTGAGCACTAGCCCTGGGTAAGTAACAGTAGGCCCATATTTCTTTGTCATGGTTGATCCAGACATGACTATCAATTATTTTCCTGTACATTTTCATTTAAAAAAAAAAAGTGATCTTGGTGAGTATTGCTTGCAATACTGACATCCCTTGCAGGTGCCAGTTCATGTACCGGCTACTTTTTTTTTTTTAATTTGTTTATTTGAAAGACATAGTCACACACAGAGAAAGGGAGAAGTGGAGAGATTCTCCATCTGCTGGCTCGTTCTTACAAGAGCTGCGACAGCCAGAGTTGAGCCAATCCAAATCTCGCAGTCAGGAGCTTTTCTAGATCTGCCACATGGATGCTGGGGCCCAAGGACCATAGGCTACTATGCTCCAGTGTTTTCTCAGGCCATGAGCAAGAAGCTGGTTGAGAAGTAAAACAGGACTTGAACAGCAGATGGCAGTTCTACCTCCTACACCACAGCACCGACCCATGCACTCCCCTTTGGATCCAAGCCCATGCTAATGGCCTGAGAAAGCAACAGAAGATGCCCCAAGTAGTTGGGCCCCTGCAACCACCTGGGAGACCTGGAAGAAACTTCTGGACAAGCCCTGGCCATGGTGGCCCTCTGGGGAATGAATCGGTGAATGAAAACTTTCTCTGTCTAGTCCTTGCTCTCTTCCTCTCTCTGCTTTTTAAACAAATACATACACTTTTTTCTAAAAAAAAAAAAAATGATGCTGAAACTATTTCGAAATGTTTTTCAACATTATTCATGTGCATCCAGTGAAAAGCCTTTCTCCTTCTCAGTCTAATCCAGATGTCCAGCCATGTTCTTTCGCCAGGTGGGTGCTGTGCCCTGGCCAACCTAAATGGAGAAGCACATGTGTGGGCACTCCACACCCTGCTCCCCTCCTGTCTGCTTTAGGGAGTATTCCTTAGCATGCATCTAGATTGTTCTCATGTCCCTCAGCAGCTCCGTGGAAGTACCTTAATCCCCTCCACATGGATATTTAGCTTGGTTCCAACCTTCAGCTATCATAAATACACTGCAATAAATGAGAACTGTAGTCTCTATACCCATGTTAGAAGAATAATAGGAACAGAATTTCTAAGTCAAAGCAAATACATATTTGGTGTTTGTCATACATTGCCAAATTGCCCTCCAAAATGATTGTCCCCACTCATACCGTCACTAACAGCGTGGATGAGCATTTGGGGACTGATGGGATGGCTCAGCTCAGTCAGCTAATTCTCCACCTTCAAATGCCAGCATCTCATATGGGTGCCAGTTTGTGTCCTGGATGCTCCACTTCCCATCCAGCTCCCTGCCTGTGGCCTAGGAAATCAATAGAGGATGGTCCAAAGCCTTGGAAACCTGCACCCACATGGGAAACCCCGAAGAAGCCCCTGGCTCCTGGCTTCAGATCAGCTCAGTTCTGGCCACTGCAACCTTGGAGAATGAACCAACAGATGCAAGATATTTCTCTGTCACTCCTCTCTGTGAATCTGCTTTTCCAACAAAAATTAATAAATCTTTATTATATATATGTATATACAGAGAGTTCATTTCCCCCATGGTTCTACCAGGTATCCACCAAATGTTCTGATCTATGACAGCTTTGATTCGTGTCAGTATAAATTATAAAGGATGATGGTTAGGATGGAATTCAAACTTGAATTTCTTGCAGAATAGATGAGGTTGAACTTAAAGTGTTTGAGAGAACAAAATGGTCCCTCATTTGCCTGGGTTGATCCCCCAGGCATGTGTTCTTGGGGTAATTGACTTAACTTCTCACCATTTTTGGTTCCACGTGGGTAAAATGATATCATAATGATAACAACATCCCTCTAGCAGTTATTGTGAAAATCAAATGTCTAAGCAAAGATAAAGCTCTATGTGTCCATTAACATCATTATCTTCATATATATGTATATATTTTTTAATAGCAACACCTCTAGTCTATGGAAATCCAAGAACTTCAGCTGCCATTTTTTAAAGATTTATTTGTGTTGAAAAGATTTCTTCATTTACTTTTATTGCAAAGTCAGATATACAGAGAGGAGGAGAGACAGAGAGGAAGATCTTCTGTCCGATGATTCACTCCCCAAGTGGCCGCAAGAGCCAGAGCTGCACTAATCCGAAGCCAGAAGCCAGGAGCCTCTTCTGGGTCTCCCACACAGGTGCAGGGTCCCAAGACTTTGAGCCGTCCTCGAGTGCTTTCCCAGGCCACAAGCAGGGAGCTGGATGGGAAGCAGGGCCATGGCACCAGGCTCTGGTTTGCTCATTTTTCACTAGGTGCTATTTTTTTCTTCTGCAAGATGAAAGTTCTCTACATATTTAGAAAATTAGCACCCTGTTATTTATACAGCAAATATTTCTCTCACATTGTTGACTATATTTAAGGCGGTTCTGCCATGTAGGGATTTTAAATTTTGATGCAATTAAATATATCCATCTTTTATTTACTTGAGACTTTGCATAGGAAACCTCACTGGTCCTCCCTGAGGTGAGCTTTTCTTCCAAGGTTTGCATCCTTGGAGCACCATGGTACTTCTTTTCTGAGACGTGGTCTGAATCCACCTGAGATGGTGGTCAGCGCTTTGTCCCTGCTGCCGACGCCAGCACTATGTGGAAAACACAAGCTGTGTTTCCATCCCCTGTGGCTGTCTGCCACAGCCCCTCAGCCTTATGTGGAGGTCACCTTCAGGCACAGGGGGAGGAGAGAGTGGCAGGAACGTTAGGAGAAGGTCACTGTTCTCTTACTAAACCACCCCACCCAGACAACTGAGCTGGAGGTTGGCTGCAGGAGCTTCCCAGTCCACCGGATCTCTCCTGCGGGGTCAGCTGGAAGGTATGGGTGTTGGTTCCCTTTCCTTCTATTGCAAACAAAAGAGTACTCAATCCGTAAATAAAAAAAGAAGATGTGTCTGGATACAGGAACTGGGTCCATCTCTTCAGGCCTCAGCCTCAATGCCAGGCATCTCTCCTTCGGAGGTGAAATGGCGGACGCAGCTCTGGAGGTCAATTGCATTCCCGTTCCATCTTGAATCCGTGTTCAGAGAAGAGAGCACCTGCCTCTCTCCTGGGAGCTCAGCAGACTCTCCTGCCTTGCTCTGCCTCTTATTGGGTCAGATGCATCACTGTGGCAGCAGGAATGTATTGCTCTGATGGTCAGGCCAGAGCCCACCTCACATACACGGATTCCACCAACACACGGGTACAGCCTACAACCCGGAGTGGTTCTCCAAAACACCAAATATCTACCCCATGGAATACAGGCATTCCCACCCTCCTAGAAGAGGGGGATGGGCCCAGAGCCCCAACCCTGAGCTATTTCTCTTCTTCCTGCCTTGGAGGCGAGAGTTCTAGCTTCCAAGCACAACACGGTCCCCCAAGGTTTGTGGCTTAGCCACAGGACCAGTGTGAACAGATCCTAACCAAACCCCAGACCAGGCAATGGCTGGTGTGGTCCAGCCAGTTTCAAATTATTAGAACCAGGAGTCCCAGTCCCAAGAGTTGCAGGATTGTTTATCTTTGTTGGGGAAAAACTGTAGCCAGAGCCATAAATCACTGCCCAGCTGGATGGCTTCGCTGAAATGTTTGTTTAAACAATGAAATCTCCTGACGGACTGAAAATATAGGATGGATCACCCTGTCTTTCTTGGGGCCCAGTCCCCTAGCCTAAAGCCCAGGGGCCTGAGAGAGGGGATTCAAGATCAGCTCACCCTCCCCTCCCCCACCCTGCTCCCTGTTCCTCCCACCCCCCGACCCCCAATATCAGCCCTAAAAGAATGAAGCCCCAGCATAGCTAATCCAAAACAGCAGATAATGGAAAAGCCATGTCTATCAATCTTTGAAATGCAATCTCTGGAGTGGTTTGCATTGGATGTGCCTTCCTAATGGAAGTAGCATTTCTTGGCTAATGTGAACAAAGAGGCTGCATGAGGGGTGGCCTCCGCAGGAACATTGCAGGGAGTGTGCTGGGAAGACCTAGCTCTGCCTGAACCTGCCGTGGGCTGCGGGCAAATGACTTCCACTCCCTGTACTTGGTTCCTCACTTGGTAAAGCGGTTAGAGCTGGCCTTTTCATGCAGCTTTAAAAATAATGTTATTTTAAAATTCATTTGCAAGGTGGGGCAGCAGAGCGAGGGAGAGACAAAGAAAGAGAAGCATGTTCCATGCGCTAGCTTACTCCCCCAATGGCCACAGCAGCCAAAGCTGAGCCAGGCCAAAAACCAGGAGACAGGAGCGTTAGCATGGTGTCCCACATCGGTGCAAGAGCCAGAGCACGTGAGTCATCTTCTGCTGCCTGCTCAGGCACATCAGCAGGGAGCTGGGTTGGAAGCAGAATGGCCAGAATTCAAACTGGCACTCCAAAATGAGATGTTGGTGTTGCAACTTACAACATTGCAACACCATACCAGCCATCCTCCAGCTTTTGCCTGCTGGTTTTGCATTCCCCCAGAGACTAGATAAAAGGGAAGGGGCAGGGAAAGGAGGAAGAAAGGGGAATTAGGGTCCAGGGTTCCAGGCCCGAGTGCACTGTCCTCTCCCAGGAGAAGAGAAGGAGAGCTGCTGACCTAGGACCATCACTGGCATTCCAGGAAGGAAGTGAAAATGCCACCGCCATCCCTGAGATGCTGGGAGCCTTCAGGGCTGGTGGGACTCTCGCATCCAGACGTGAGCCGCCTCTTCCTCGGCTCTTTCCTAACAGAAGGAAGTCCGTGGAGACATGAGCCTTCCCAACGCCACAGCTGTAACCCTGACTGTACAATAGGCGCCAAGGCAGTGACAGGTGCCCGGTGTGGAGTTACCAAGTGACTTCAAGTGTGTGTTACCTGTCAGGGATGCTGGGCGGTACTTCAAGTGTCAGGCATGCCGTGAGCCCAGAATGCTCAATCCATGTAGAAGGAAGCAATGCAAGGAGACAGCACCTACAACTAACTCCATGATAGGGTGTGCAAGCCTCTCCCCAACTCCAGGGCGAAGCCAGCCGCAGTGACTTGGGCTCTGTTCGAAGGAAAGTGTTGCCATCCGGTGGCCAAATGAGAGAAGTACACCGAGCAGGGGTTCCCTTCCTGCTCCACCTGCTAAGCCACTTGGCTGCCCACTACCCCTCAGCCTAAAAGTTCAGTCCCCAGCCACAAACGAGATCCAACAGCCCCAGCTTTCCCCGTAGTTCTGAGGCGAAGCCAGAGGAAACTGCAAGAGAGAGGCCATGCAGGCTGCCCCTTCCTCCATCCTTCTGTCCCCAGAGTCTCAGGATTCCTCACAGATACTCAGCTCTACCTGACAGAGCCCAGAATCAACCCCTTTTCTCTTTGGCTTTGAACACTTCATCCAAGCAGGCAACTAACCCCATGGGCTGAGCAGGCCCAGTAAATGAAGCTTCTTACCAGCAGCCTCCAAATGAGAAATCCTCTGAGGTTTCACTGCCTCAGAGGATACCAAAGCACCAAAGAAGAATGGGAAGAACTGTATCAGGAGCCCTGGGCCACAGGTGCAGCCGGGATGCTGTTGTGTTTTTGTGAAGCTGGGTTGAGCCCCTTGGGACAGCAGGTGCCGTGGGGACGTCTGGGAGGCAAGACTTGTTTCTGTAATACATCTTTTCACATCACATGAGGACCTTCCTCAGCAGCTGCCACCTGCCTCCTCCTCTCCTCAGTCCTCCCTTGAAACCAAACATCTTGTATCTCACATTACAGCTGGGACAAGACCTTTTCTCCTGTGTCTACAGATCTGCTCCTGCTCCCACAATACACGCTGCTGGTGCGCAGTGCAGCATGGCCCAGACCAGCCCAGGCCCCACCCCGCAGTCACATCAGTCACACTGCCCAGGTCCCACCCTGTAGTCACGCCAGCCCAGGGTACACCCCGCAGTCACACAGTCACACTGGCCCAGGTCCCACTCCGCAGTCACACTGGCCCAGGGCCCACCCTGCAGTCATGCCGGCCCAGGGTACACCCCACAGTCACGCCGACCTAGGTCCCACTCCGCAGTCATGCCAGCCCAGGTCCCACCCTGCAGGCACGCCGACCCAGGTCCCACCCTGCAGTCATGCCAGCCCAGGTCCCACCCCGCAGTCACACTGGCCCAGGTCCCACCCCGCAGTCATGCCAGCCCAGGTCCCACCCCGCAGTCACACTGGCCCAGGTCCCACTCCGCAGTCATGCCGGTCCAGGGCCCACCCCGCAGTCACACCAGCCCAGGGCTCACCCCACAGTCAGTGCTTTCTGGGCCAGGAAAGCCTCCCACCCCCACCCCAGCTGCTTATGGTCCTCTTCATCCTTTCTTCAAAGGCTAGCCCAGTTTTTCACTCTTATCAGAGCCCCTTATATTCAGTAACTTCAGAAACATTGATATAGAGAAAAGCTGAAGGATGTAAGATGTCGCCCACTGAGGCCACACTATGAGCATCCCTCTGGGGGTAGGCATTGCCGCACAGGCGTTAAGTTGACACCAGCATCGGAGCACTAGCTCAGATCCCAGGTACTCTGCTTCTGATCCAGCTTCCTGCTGATGCACCTAGGAAAGCAGCAAGTGCTGGCTCAAGCACTTGGGACCCTGTTCCCACATAGGAAACCCAGATGGAGTTCTAAGCTCCTAGCTCCAGGCTGGCCCAACCTTGGCTATTGCAGCTATTTGGAAAGTGAACCACTGGGTGGAAGATTCTCTCTCTCTGTCTCTCTTAAATAAATAAATACATAATAAATAAATTTATTAAAAAAAAAAATCTCAGGCCCAGCATGGTAGCCTAGTGACTAAAGTCCTTCCTTGCATTTGCCATACAGGCATCGATTCATATCCCAGCTACTCCACTTCCATCCAGCTCCCTGCTTGTGGCCTGGGAAAGCAGTCAAAGACAGCCCAAGGCCTTGGGACCCTGCACCCACATGGGAGACCCGGAAGAGGCTCCGGGCTCCTGGCCTTGGATTGGCTCAGCTCCAGCAGTTGTGGCCAGTAGGGCAGTGAACCAACAGATGGAAAATCTTTGTCTCTGTTTCTCTCTTTAAATCTGACTTTCCAATAAAAATAAAATAAATCTTTTTTTAAAAAATAATAAAATCCTGTTTACAGTAAACTAACAGAATGGTGGACATGTGACTGATTGTTTATCCTGCTGCAATAATATGGGGGAAACGAGTAAAGAGAAGGAGTGTGGGGAGGGGTAAGGGGAAATCCCAGAGCCTATGGAACCACATTGTAAGATACTAACAGTAACAGCAATAATAATAATAGCCGCCTCCAGAGCACCCCTGAGCTAGGACCCTAGTACCTTGACTCGCCCCTGCCCAGGGAAGTGCTCACCATGCAAGGCCTTGCCCTGTGTCCTCATGAAGTATGGTCCTTACCTCCGCTGCCACAGTTCTCACTGTTCCACCCAGAGCTGATGCTATTCCATTTCCATATGCCCCGTTCTTATCACAGGCGGAGAGACTCAGCCCCCACCGAGGCACTTACCATAGACAGCTGGCTGGATGGCAGAATGGACTTAATAAGAAAGAGGAAGAAAATCAGCTGCATGGCACACATAGCAGAAGGAAATGGGCCAGTGGGCACAGTAACGCCACCATGCGGACACACACATTCAAAACCCCCTCAAATAGAAACAAGGAGAGGACTGGTCCTTTTGGCCAGCAGTGAGGGCACTGCCCGTGTCGCAGTGCCCATTGTGAACCCCTTCTCCACTCGGATTCCAGCTTCCTGCTCATGCAGCAGATGACAGCCTAGTACTTGGGTCTCCATTACCCATGTGGGGGACCTGAACTTCTGGCTCCTGGCTTCAGCCTGGTCTAACTCCAGCTGTTGCAAACATGTGGGGAGTGAGTCAGCAAATGGGAGCGCTGGGTTACCTACACAATCCGGAGCTCAGAGGTGGTGCACCTGAAGAGCTGAGGCTTCAAGGGTAGGAAGCTTCAGCGAGGCACGGAGGCAGACTTGTCTTTGGCAGACAAGAGGGGAAGCTTCAACTAAAACAGGCAGTGAACGGCCAAGGCCCAGGGCCACAGAGGGTGCAAGCAGTGAGCTTTCTGGGCGCTGCGCTGCAGGCCTCCTGCTCGCTTCCCCAGCGGCAACAGTAGAGTGACACCCAGCCAATCACTTCCTCCCCGATCCCCCGAAGAACGGGCCTGAGCCAGCAGGGAAAGGCAACCGACATGATTATTTCCAGGGCAGAAGACCACAACAGCCTCATTGCTGCACACCTTAGATATAGGTCTTAAATCTTTTTTTCAATGCAATTTCCTGTGTTAATTTGATATTGGTGCAAAACCATTTAAAATTCATGCACCTTTTCCTAATTTGTGTTTTCTAGGAACCTTTTTAAAGGCAACCTCAAGTCAACTTTGTGATGTGAAACGTCCAGCTCCAAGGCCAGACTCCATAATAAGCCAGTTCCTTTGAAAACGAGGCATTCCAAGCTATACCTTGAGGTTTACAATGCAGAATATTTGTGAGAATGGCTGGGGTTTCATCTTGCAGGACCTACTTTTTAAACTTTCCATCCCCTATAATTACTAATGCTGCATGTGCTAGTCTTCTAGAAATAAGTAGGTTAGACTAAAACAACGTGATACGAAGAATGCACCCCGGAGCTTGCTCTCCAAAGAAAAGTACTGTTTAGAGGAACTAAATTATAAGCTTCTCTCAGCATGTTGTTAAAGCCGCTTGAGAACTAAGTCAGAACAAGTCTTGTGAATGGAGATGCAATGCCCAAGTCACATTCCACTTTGAAAGGTCGCAACAAACATAGAGGCTTTTCCAAGGGGAAAAGAACTCTTAAGAAGTGACAGTCCCTGTCATATGGGGGTTCCTATAACAAACACTACAGCATAGGTGCTAGTAACAGAGAGATTTCTCACAAACTGGGATGTTCACCATCCAGATGCCAGCACAAGGGCCAGTGCGGTGGTATGGCAGCATAATCTGCCACCTGCCGCACCAGCGTCCCATATGGGCTCTAGCTCCTATCCCAGCTACTACACTTCCAATCCATCTCCCTGGTCATGGCCTGGAAAAGCATCAGAGGATACCCCAAAGGCTTGCAACTTTGCACCCACTTGGGAGACCTGGAAGATGCTCCAGGCTCTTGGCTTCTGGATCAGCTCAGCTCCAACTAGTGTGGCCACTTGGAGAGTGAACCAGGCAGATAGATCTTTCTCTGTGTCTCTTCTTCCCTCTACAAATCTATTTCCAATAAAAACAAATAAATCTTTAAAAAATGGAAAAGAAAAAGAGAGAGCAAAAAGAAGGAAAGAAGGAATGAAGGAAGGAAAGAAGAAAGGAAGGAAAGGATTCTGTTGTATTTAAAAACAAACCATGACATAATATCCTTTAATGTACGGCCTGGCATGATAGACTAGTGGCTAAATCCTCACCTTGCATACACCAGGATCCCATATGGGCGCCGGTTCCTATCCCACCTGCTCCACTTCCCATCCAGCTCCCTGCTTGTGGCCTGGGAAAGCAGCCGAGGACGGCCCAAAGCCTTGGGACCCTGTATCCATGTAAGGGACCCGGAGGAAGTTCCTGGCTTTTGGTTTCAGATCACCTGAGCTCTAGTCATTGCAGGCCTGTGGAGAGTGAAACAGCAGACAGAAGATCTTTCTCTCTGTGTCTCCTCCTCCCTGTAATCTACCTTTCCAATAAAAAAAAAATGTAAATAGCTTTAATGTAAAGACACTTTATATTTTTCAGGAAACATCCAACTGCAAATACTAGAAATAAACAAGATATGCCAAGGGCTTCTCAACCCTAAATCTGTAGCACCCAATACAAAGGCTTCCAGAAAGGCAACAACTGGTAGGACTTACAGGGGAAGAGACATCCACGTCCATGGTCGCTTGGAGATAGTTCTCAAATTATGAAACAAGTGGGGAGAGAAATCGATTAGGCCACAAAGACCTTAACTTTACTCACAGTGAACCTGGTCCAGTGAATTTTAAGAACAGTCCATTCAAAAATGGCAAAATTCTTACTCTCTTCAAGTGTGTACGAAACATTCATGAAGACATATCAACTCTGGGGATCTAAGACACACCTCAGAAATCTTAAGAGGGTTGAAAGGATGGGACCAGCATTGTGGCATAGCAAGCAAAGCTGCTGCTTGCAACCTTAGCATCTCACCAGTTCAAGTCCTGGCTGCTCTGCTAATGTGCCTGGAAAAGCAGCAGAGGATGGTCTGAGTACACTGTACTTCTCACACATTCCCCTGCGGGGCACGAGAGAAAGTGACAGAGAAGCTTGTACTCTGGCCAGTGCTACTACTGAGCACTCAAGTTCTTTATCTCTGGCGTTCAGGTCTTTTATCTTCTGCCAGCACCCACATAACAGTTGATGTACTCATAGAATAAATTCTTCCAGGAAGGACCAGCATCTACAAAGAGTCCTGAGGCAGCCAAGAGCTTGGCACTTTGGGCGAGCTGAAGGAAAACCAACATGGTTAAAGCATAATGAGCCACAGGCACGTGGATGCTACATGAGGACAGACTGATAGGCAAGTCTGAACACTGGAACTTGTTAAACTCATCAATGCCCATTCCAGATCCATGAAATCAGAATGGCTAAGGGCAGAGCTGAACCACTGATAATGTTTTAAAGCTGTTCCTCGATCGTTCTAAACATGTAACCATGACAGAGGCCCAGTGACACCCTTTTACCCTGCAGGCTGTGTAGGAATGTGAGTTTCGTGTAGGAGTTTGAACTTGACATGAGGGTCAATCAGCTAGACCCAGGCTTGACATCACCTCTGGGTGCTGGTTCCCACCTCCTGCTAATGCAGGCCCTGGGAGGCAGCAGTTCTGGCTGCCACCCTGGGAGGGAGACCGGGGTTGAGTTCCTGAATCCTGACTTATGCACCACCAAAGAGCCCTGTGGGCACCTGAGAGTGAATGAGCAAATGGGAGGTTTCTCTTTCTCTCTATCTAGCTCTCAAATAAGTGGAAAAGAAAAAGAGAAGCACTTGACTCTTGTGATTTTTTTTTTCAAAGATCTCAGCAGCCGCTGTCCGAGGGGATTAGAGAAGGCCAGCGGGTCAAAGGAGCCAGAACAGGACGTAGCTGGGATCATGAGTGAGAAGCAGTGGGGCCTCCGACCTTGGGCTGGCCATGACAGTACCAAGAGGCACTGCAGGAAGGGCAGAGCAGGGCCAGACCATGGGCACCCACATTTAAAGAACATTTTAGGCTAAGTTTCTTTTTGTTTGTTTGTGTTTTGTTTTGTTTTATTTGAAAGGCAAAGTTTCAAAAAGAGGGAAAGAAATAGAGATATAAAGGTCTTCTAGCCAACTGGTTCATTCCCTAAAAACCCCCCAACAGCCAGGGTTAGGCTGAAGCCTGGAGCCTAACTCCATCTGGGTCTCCCATTTGGTGGGCCTGAGTGCTGGGACCAGCAGTCCTACTGGATCAGAACAGAGACATTGGGGTCAGTGTAGTGGCGCAACTGATTAAGCTGCCGCCCGAGATGCTGTCATCAATATCAGAGTGCTGATTTGAGTCCCTGTCCCTCCACATCTGATCCAGCTGCCTGCGAATGCCCCTGGGAAAGCAGTAGAAATTGGCCCAAGTACTCGGATCCCTGCCACCCATGGGGGAGACTCCCTGTATAGAGTTTCAGGCTCCTGGCTTTCGCCTGTCCCAGCCCAGGCCATTGTGGCCACCTGGGGAGTGAACCAATGTTCACTCACTTGCCTTCTCTCTTCCTTTCAAATAAAATAAATCTTAAAAGAAGAAGGAGAAGGAGGAAGTGGCTTGGACTCTCGGGATACAGACAAGGAAGAGCTGAGCTTCACCAGCTGCACCCTGCAGCCCTGTCCATGCCACCTTCTGTGCACTGCCCTCTGTGCACTGCCCCAACCACCCATCCCCTTCTGCAAAGCCAAAAACTGCTCTTCCTGCTGCTTTGGTTTCACCATTTAGAGCCAGCCCTGGCCAAAAACAACACTCAATATGGCTGTAAGCAGTATCCCCACAGGGATCTTCAGGTGATTATAATATCTTCAGACTAAAGTGAGCACAGCCCACACATACTGCCAGAGTGCATCTTCCATCAAAGCAGGGGATTTCCAAACAAGGGTACAGGGAAATGGGTGGTACTCGAGCCACACCCAAACTCCACCCAGGCTCTGCCTCCTGTGCCTCCGGTGACACAGAGAGAAGGGAAACCGGGAACCTTGGCAGTCCTCTCTTGAGCTTCCCACCTATGTAAATCAGCTTCTCTTCTGAACATTATCCACATCTTGGCCTTTAAGTCCTCCTCATGGCAAAGAACTTGGACCCAGCCACTCCACAGCAGAACCAGCACTCCCTACAGGTATGAAGGCATCCCCGTTGCCTGCCCCAGGTGGACTCCTGAACGCCAGGCTATGCGATAAGACTATCCTGTGGGTACTGCAGGAAGAGAGCTATCTATGGCCATAAATGAGGACTGTGCAGAGACGCACATACTGGAAAACCCAACTAGCAGTGGCTTAAATACAGATGTGCTTTCCTCATATCAACAAGGAACTAGAAGTAGCCTCATTTGTTCAGCTTCTCAACCTCCTGGTTGCAAAATGACTGCTGCTTTGCAACACCTTTGTAACACCTACAGTCAGGAAAGAGGACACCAGGCAGTTGCCTCTTCTGACAGGCAACACTCAAGTATCTTAGAAATGACACCTAGTTCTCAATGAGTATAAACATTACTCCCTTCTCTAAAGGGAAAATGGGGGGGGGGCGGGGGGATTGACTTCCTTTTTCTAGACTTCATCCTGGGAAGCCACAAGAATTGCTGGTGTTCCTGAGCCGGCAAGGAAAACATCCTGAAAAGGGTGTTTTAGGAAAGGATAGCCTTGGAGGGGAAGGAACTGGATACAGAGCCAACACAGATGTAACATGACTATTGCAGTCAATGGGACAGAGATCTGAACTGGAATGAAGACAGCAGAGGCGATTAAGGGTTTCATTTAGGGGACAGTCTACTGACAGCTCTAGGCACCAGGCTGAGCTTCTGTGCTTCCAGAAAAATGTCTCATGTTTCACACCCCTACAATGTGCAAGACAACATATGAGGCATCATGGCTCCCTGCAAACACCAGTCAAACCCAAGGCTGCCCTCAAGGAACTTGTGAGGTAAGAGAGGAGAACATCCACCTTCCCAGACAGCTACGATGCAAATTAGCAAAGTGAAAAGCATCATGGGTGCACATGTGCTTGGGGAAGACAGCATTGCCTCAGCTGGAGAGAGAATGGTCACAGCTTAGAAAAGTAGCATTTGGCATGCAGGAGCGGGATACAGGCAAGGCATGGAGAATAGCAGAGTATTCTTAGCTAACTGGCTAGAAAAGATGATTTCAAAAAATATAAAATTACAGAACATTGATTATGTCTGTGCTTCACAGATGTGTCTGTGTGTGTCCCACTGTGAGTGCACAGCTATATTTGCATGCAAAGCTCCTATGTGTATTCATCCATATGACCAGAAGGTGGCGTCACAGACTCACAACTGAGAAAAAAAATTTTCACTTCTTCCAGCCAAGTAGCAAGCATCTCGGCTCCCATCAAGCCTTGGAGAGCTCACCAGGCCCTTGCAGGCGCTGGGAATCAGTATTTCCATCACAAACATTATTCACCACTGTGTTCTCATGCCTAGCTCAGTACTTGGCAAAGCAAAGATAATAAATATGCATAGAACGAAATGGTGAAACGCTAACATGCCCCATGAGAGAAATGAAAATTAGAAGGAGCCCTGGGAACAAGAAAAGCACAGAGAAGTTCTCCCACCAGCCAAGGACCCAGAGCAGATGGATTTCACAGTGCTGCTCCGAGATGTGAGAGAGGCAGGTGTTTGGAAGCTGCTCAGCTTCGGGTCCAGCTTCCCAGTTAATGTACCTGAGGAAGGCAGTACCTGAAGGCCCAAGCACTAGGGTCCCTGCCACCCATGTGGGAACCTGCACAGAGTTCCTGATTCCAGGCCCAGCCCTGTTTGTGGTGAGCATTCTGGGAGTGACCCAGCAAACAAAAGATCTCCCGCCTCTCATTCTTGGTCACTCTGCTTTCAATTAAATAAACCAACAGACTGAAGTAGAAGGAGCAGCAGCAGCTGCACTGTGGGATAGGAGCGGCTCACGTCAGAGTGCTTGAAGCCCAAGGCCCAGCTCTGCTCTAGGTCCACATGGGGGACCACATCGTCCCTGCTCCTGCCTTTAGCCTGGCCCAGCTCCATCCTCAAGGGTATTTTGGAAGCGAGATACTGGATTGAAGATCTCTCTCTCTTTCTCCAACAAATATATTTAAATTTTTAGAAAAGAACTGCCAGAGGGGTCGGAGGGGGGGGAGGGGTGTGATAAAAATGATGAAGTCAGCCTTTGCTCTCACCCCATCCTTCCTCCCCTTTAGCTAACTTTCACCGGTGCCTGGTAAGTACTAAGACCCTTGGGAAAGACCATCTCTGCCCTCAAGTGCTTCCAGTCTTGGCAGGTGAAAGAAAACTTGTTGATAAACATGCCAACCAATGCAGCCCTCTCTGCCCATGCCTCGGGCCCTTCTCACAGCCTCCATCTGCATCCCTGCTGCCAAGGACAGAGCCACAAGGGGATCCAGCTGGGACCATTTAGAGACCTTCTGACCCTGAGGTCCAGTGCCCCTCTGGTATCTGACATTCTGTCCCCAACGACTTCCAACCATAACTGCCTTAGGAGATTGCTTCTCTCTCCCATCACCCCATTTGTGCTGGGCGACCCCAAGGACCAGGTCTCTGGTGACTACTCCAGCCATTTTGAGCCAACTCGAACCCAGGTCAGGGGTATCAGCTCCAGACAGACAGGCTGTGGCCTGAGAGGGGCTGGGAATGCAGCACACACCATCAGGCTGGGCTGTTTGACTCACCATGGATGTGTCCATGCCTAGCTCCCCTTCTCCCAGCTGCCAGCAGCACACAGGGCTGGATTTGTCACAGCACTGCAGGTCAAGGCCATTTCACCGCCTCTGAAGGGTTCCATGTACCTCCGTCTGCCACTCAGCGACCTTCCAAAGTGGACCTCACCTCCTGCACCAGCTGTCACCTCTCCCTTCCATCCCACACTCGCAGCTCCCCAGAGGGACTCCTGCCTTCCCTGCACCCATGCCTCTTTCCTGCCTGGTCAAGGACCACCCCATTCAGGGTCCATTTGAAATGTCATCTCTCTAAGGCCCTTTAGGGCCACCCTACTCCAGTGTGGCCTCGCCCCCCCTTCTTAGCAGCTTCATCACCTTAATGTTTCCTGACCTGAACAATAGTTCCTTCTAAGGACTAAGTTCCACAAGAGGGTGGGAGGTGGGTAACGTGTGCTTATCTTTCCAGCATCCAGCAACCTTGTGGCACACAGCAGGTGCTCAAAACCTGGAAGGGCGCACAGCTGTCCTTCAGGGCTAGAACATATGTCCAAGGATGTGGGCTGGGGGTGGGGGAAGCTGAACTTTCCATGACAGAACAGAACTGGCGCAACAAGTGCCAGTTAGTTGCTGGTGCTTCGTGGCCCCAATCTACCCTCATCACTTAGGAGAGACTCCCCTGCCCTCTGGTCTGCCTTTCTCCCTTCCCCTCCCCTCTCCTCCTCTACTATTCCATAAAACCCTAGGCTGCTGCCCACAGATCCCTGCAGAGAGCACAGAGGCTGTCTGGGGGAGCCTACCCACTTCCGAGCCCCGCGACAAGGAAGTGCTACTCAGAGGTCACTGTCTTGGGTAGTTCCTGTTTCAAGAGCAAAGATGCCAGAATCTGTTCCTTTTTCTTATGAAGAATGTAGGGGTCTTGACATTTAAAATTCCCAGAACCAACCCTATGTCTGTGAGCCAGCTGGCTGTCTCCCATCTGCCTGTGTGTGGGTAAAGGGCCTACCTCCTTTGGGGTAAAGAGTCAAGGGCAGACTAGGAAATGATTTCACATCCCCATCCCCATCCCCACCTGCCTAACCTGGCTGCATTAGGCCAGACCGAGCTCAGACCTCCTAGTTGCCCTTGTAGAAAACTTAACTGTGAGTAGAGGCCCTACCCGGACAGGCCTGGCTACTCAGAAGCCCTAGGGTGAAAATTCAAGCTGGTCACTTGGATAGAAGGGACATGGGTCAGTCTGGGAAATTCACCCCAAGATTAGAAGCAGGAAGCCATCCTCCTTCCCGGGGCACAGGCATGCACAACCCCTACCTGCCTGCCCCCCGGCCTTGGGCCGGCTCTGTCCTGAACCCCAGTCCCATTTGGAATGGTTGGACAGTGCCACCCCATGGGGAATCAGATCCCTCTTGTGTCCTGGGCAGGGTAGGGAGCCAGGCTGGTCGGGAGCGTGCTAGGAGTGGAGAGGAGAGGAGGTGGGTAGGAAACCGTGGGCTAAGGCCAGCTCAGAGCCTGCAGCCAGGACAAGAAAGTGAGTGGGAACAAGGGCTGGGATCAAAGTGTCAAGTTCAGCGTGTCTTGGGGTGCCTAGTCACACTCCTCTAGACCCTGTTGGCAGCACAGGCAGCAGGTTATCAGAGTAGCAGGAAGCAAATATCAGAACTTGTTTTCTAGCTGGATCCAGGTCCTGGCCCACTTTCCCTCGGGGCTCTGCTCCTGTCTGACCTTGGCTTGTCTAACTCTTTCCTCTCATTCATCCATCCACAAGCATTTACGCGGAGTCTCTGCTGTAAGACACACACCATACCAGGCAGTAGGTCCATAGGGACATGCAACACTCAGCCAGTTCCTGCCCCAGTACTGGGGAGAAACACACAAGTCCACGATCACGGTCATGGTCCAGTGTGAAACGTGAGGTACGGGGCACCATGAAGACAGGAAGAGGAGAAGGCAGGAGAGTGGAGTTCAGGCTTCTGCGGCGGGGACAGTTGAGGGGTGCCAGCACAAACCAGAGCCTGTCCAAATATCGTTTTAAGAAAGTATTCATTTCAAAAGCGGAGAGAGAGAGAAATCTTCCATCTACTGGCTCATTCATCAAGTGCGTGCACCAACCAGGGCTGGACCAGGTCAAAGCCAGGAGCTCCTTTCAGGTCTTGCACATGGGTGGCAGTGGCCCAGGAACTGGAGCCATCATCCAGGGCCTCCAGGGTGTGCACAGCAGAAGGCTGGATGTGAGTCAAAGACAAGACCCCAAGAGCGTGCTCCAGCATGGGATCTGCCATCCCAAATGCAGGCTTAATCACCAATCTACAATGCCTGACCCCAAAATGCTTTTATTTATCTATGTTTTTATTTGAAGAACAGAGAAAGAAACAGAATTCTCTCTCTCTCATTCCCCAAATTTCCACGAAGGCCAGAGCTGAGCTGGGCAGAGGCCAGTGCCAGGAACTCAATCCAGGCCTCCCACATGGGTGGTAAGGACCCAATACTTGCTTCCCAGGATCCACAGGAAGCTGGAGACAGGAGTAGAACCCAGGCATTACCACGGGGAAGCCAGAAGTTTTAACCTGCATCTTGAAGCTTAGGCCAACATGGCTATTCCCCTACCCACCCAAATGCCATTCTTGTTGGCTTGGAATCCCTGTGAGGGGCAGGAGGAGAATATGTGGCCCAGTTAGCCCCTGTTCCAGGCAGGGAGGGCCAGGCTTCTAGCAGAAGGTACAGAGCCCCCCCCCCCCCCGCCCCCACTCCCCTCGGCCTTGCACCTACCTTCCCCGTCCCAAGCTCCATTGAAACCATGTTCTCTGGTTCCATCCAGGGGACACCTGGTGTTCTTTCAGGCTAAGCTGCCCTGAGAAGGGCTTCTATGTCTTTCTTACGCATCCACACCTTGGTAGAGTCTAAGGTGGCCACTTAGGCCAGAGGTCACTTTTTTTTTTTTTCTGAACATCCTTGACCACATGGTGCAGACCCTGAAGGTGGACATAAAACATGTAGGGCGGGGGCCTCACTGCTAGGGGCAAAGACCCGGGTCCAAAGTGTGTTGAGCACCAGTGCAAGAGCCCGTCTGAAGCAGAGGCTGCAGGATCGCCATTCATGGGGCCGCCGGGCGCCAGGCCAAATCTCACGAGGCTCCCCCCAGCCGGTGACAGGGACGCGGGCGGGAGGCTGGGTCCAACTCGCACCCCTTCACGTGCTCGCCCGCTGGAGGCCTGGATGCTGGCAGCGGTGGGCGGCGGGGCCCGGCGTCCCGAGGCCAGAGCTGGCCGCCCGAGCCGCGCTCGCCGGCGTCCGGCCAGCAAGGGCGCGCCGGGGCCCGGGCGCCCCTCCCAGCGGCTGAGCGCGCCCCGCCTGCGCAGCCGGAGCCGAGCGCGGCGCCGAGAGAGGAATCGCAGCCATTTCCTCCGCGCCGCGGTATGTGGCCTGCTCGCTGCCCGGCCGCAGCGCGCCCCTCCCGTGCCGCGCCTGGCAGCTGCCCCGGCCTCGATGCACCTCTCCGGGTTGCCGCCTGGGCGTCCGTTCGTCCCGGGCCACCAAGCCAGCCTTTCCAGCGTCCTCCCCGACGCTCTTCCCCGGCCGGTGCGGGGGACCCCACTCCCTCCTCCGGGCGCCCACTCCTCTCCTTTCCCGGACGCCTTGGAGCGACCCCCCGGCAGGGCACAGCCTCTGAAGAGGGCGCTGACTGGACAGCGTCTCCTAAGGGCGAGTCCCTGGGGCCTCGTGTAAGCCTCGGTCTTTCCATCTCTGGAAATGGCGACCCTCACAATGATGCGCCCCTCACTTGTGCTACCCTGAGGTGAAATGAGAAAACGGAACGGCCCCGACAAAGACCAGCGATATTTGTATTTCTCCGGGTAACTCTACTGCCCTTGGCTTGCAGCACAAGATCTTAACGCCCACCTGCCCCTCGCCTCTCCCAAGCCCAACTTTCGGGTGGAGCAGGCAGGGCGGGCCTTTCAAGTCTGCACAGTGGATGGCGCCTGGCCAGGATGGCGCCCACACGGGAGCTCCAAAGTGCCCGAAGGTCCGGTGGAGCGTTCCCTGTCTTTGTCCTCTCCTCAATCACCAGCCTTTGGAAAGACCCAAGGGACAGTTGTTGACATTTTTTTAAAATGAGGTCATCGCCGCGCCGGAGCAGCCAGATACCTACTGATTAGGGGCCACGTAAAGGTGAGGAAAGCCAGCTTGGGTAGGAGAATGAACGGGCATCCTAGTGTTTGCCAGAAGCAAGTGTTTTGCCTCAAGCAAGGAGTGGTCACCTCTAGCTCCTTTGTCCGAGTATGGATCCCCTAGGAGGAGGGACCTTTTTTTTTTCAGCCTTGAAGTCTTGGAAGGAGCTGTGGGGGCAGGCCGTGAGAGCCAGAGCCCCTGCGACTTGGAGGGTGCCTACACCTGTCTCACCCCTGCCCACAGCTGCCACCGGGGCCACGCCGAGTGGAGCTGGAAAGCCCCGAGTTGCACCAGGCCTGACCACCGAGGGCCTCGCAGACGTGGCAGCACAGCGCGGCACTGCCTCCGGGTTCCCCTGCATGGCCCCTTGTTTTTATTTTGTAACTTCCATTCCAGCTGATCTCAAGGCCAAGAACCTGCCCCTCGCGAGAGACTGGCCTCCTCCTCCCTCCCCCATTCCCCTACAGCTCCAAGCTGCATAAATCCAGGTGGAGGCAGGGCCGGAGACACAGGTGCTATAAATATCCCAGTCCATCGTGGGACTGAGCGAGCTCCCGGCAGCCGCTCCGGGCCCGGCCGCCCACCCCCACCAGCCCGCACTTCCGGCCAGCGCGGCGTGGCTGCCGTGTCTCCCCAGGACTTGATATGTATCTGAGGCCTGGAGTCCCCTTCCTCTGTGGCAGAGTCCCAGCCTCTGAGGGTTTGCCTGCTGTGCTATGTCCACCTCCCTCGCTTCCTTCCTCCTTCTCCACCAAGACTTCTAGGAGATTTCTGCCGGGGGACCCCCAACTGTGGCTTGTCTTTCAGAAAAGCACTCTGTTGCACACGCATGCCAGACAATTGCTATTGCTTTTGGCTGGATGGCAACAGACGAAATCAGATTTTACCGTTTAAAACTTGATTCTTCTTGCTTGAAAGGGGTGGGGGTGGGGAGGGTGAGGGAGAGAAACTGGCTGGAGGCAAAGCAAACCTGAAAAAGAAGGAAGAAGCATATGCAAAGAGGGGGTGGAACCTCAGAACAAAGCCAGTTGCAGGCTGGTGCTGGACTTGGGCCCATGACTTGGTGGGTGCATCTCACTGGAGTGGAATCTCTTGGGTACTGCAAATTCCAACAGGGGAAGAGAGTTGGTGAAGTCCCCCTTGCAGGGGGTTGGGGACTCAAACACAGAAGGTCTTCAGAGAGCAGATGGCTTGAGGAAAATGTGTAAGGAACAAGGCAGGTTTGAAGGTGATGAACAAAACTGCCCCCAAGCCACCGGTGTTCCAATGTAGCTGTGAAACTCAGCTCTGACTGCAGAACCCCCAATTTAAAGCTTGAGGGAGAGAGGCCACACTTCTTTCCAACACAGAGCCTCCTCTGTAGATACCACTAAGGACTCATAGTGGGTAAGTTCTGTCTGCAATTTTGTTTGGAAGGTGCCATCACCTGTCACCTTTGCATTCTGCAGGCAGCCTACTCTGCTACCCCCAGGATACAGATGTGAAAGTGCCCACGGGGTACACTTGGATGGGATGTGAGCCAGCAAGTCCGGAGCCAGCCCCCAGCCAGCCCTCTGGACTCGATTTCAGACCTGTAAGGGAGCCCCAACGGCACTAACTAGAGGCTCATCCCTAAGGGTCCCATTGTGCTTCCTGCAGAACCAGGTATGTGCTTATGTTGGTATGGGTCAATAATATCTCACCTTGGCCCGTAGACCAAAGTGATGGCCTTGCAAGAGGCACCTGTCGCCTCCAGGACCAGGCTGCATGCTCACACCCCATCCTGTTTGTATACCCAACGGGGGTACTGCCCAGTTGGAGAAAGAGAAAGAGCTTTCTTCTTCAGCTCAGTCTCCAACAACCCCTTCTGCTGACCCACTCTTGGATGGACCTTCCCAGTTACAGGTACCATTTTTGTTTTGGATTTTTTTTCTCTTTTTCTCATCTATAGGCAACTCCTTGGTCCATGTACATTGAGTATTTCTCTGTGTTGGGGTGGTTAAAACTTGCAGATGAATGTTTATTTATTTCCTCACTACTAAGGAAATTCTGTTCCTATTTACAAACCTGTCTCCACTTAGTACTTCTATCTGGATCAAAAATTAGGGGATCAGGGATCATGCTGTGGCTCAATAGGCTAATCCTTCACCATCAAGCACTGGTATGCCATATTAGTGCCAGTTTGAGTCCCAGCCATTCCACTACCTGATCCAACTCCCTGCTTATGGCCTGGGAAAGCAGTGGAGGTTGGCTCAAGCCCTTGGGATCCTGCACCCACTTGGAAGAACTGGAGTAGGTTCTTGGCTCCTGGCTTCAACTTGGCTCAGCTCTGGTCATTGCAGCCATTTGGAAAATGAACCAGCAATTGAAAGATCTTTCTCTGTTTCTCCTTCTCTCTGTGACTCTGCCTTTCAAGTAGAAACAAAATAAATCTTTAAAGAAAAAAAAAAGAAGGTATCCCCTACCTGCAACACCCTGCCATCTTTTATAGCCCAGGAATCTCCCTACCTCTCCTCTGTCTTACTTCTACCGTGCTGCAGTCCCACCCCGACTTGCTCTGATGAAGGAAGCATTTAACCAGTCCCGTGGCAAGGTGGAAATCCTCCCCTGAGAACTGTGTGAGGGCAACTAGTGGAGGTAAGTCAGGGAGAGAAAGTATAGCTCCCCAGCCGCCTGTGACAAGGTGATCAGCCATGGGAGAGCACAAGAGAGGTTTCTAGGACTCTAGGAAACCACAAGATGAAAAATTAGTCTTCAGACAGCTGTCATGAAACTACTGTGTGTGACACACGTCAGCCGTCTTCCCCCAAGCTCATCCTCCCCCGCTCGACTCAGCAAACATCACATTCTTCTTAGCGTCCTGGGCCCCTTCTCTACACCCCTTGTGGAGGTGCCTTGTATGATAGACAGAGGCAGGGCCTGGAGGTGATTAGCCGGCTGCCGACTGGGGCTGTGAGTGAGCCTGAAGGAATGGGTCTGGCCCGGGCCCAGGAGCACACAGAGCCCGGAAGAGGAGCTGAATGAAGACGAGGCCCGAGTGATTCACTGGGGTCTGGGCGGTCAGGAACTGCAGAGCGATTTCATTCACCAAGCTGGTGAGCAGCTGTGTTCTCTAAAACAGGGACCACCACAAGAACGAAAATCATCTCCCCTGAATCTGGGGGGCTCTTCCTGCCAGGGCAGGGTGGCCAGAGGGAGGCAACGTTCGGTGTGGTGATGCGAGAGATGAATGTGAAGGTTGCCCGGGTCGGCTTCAGGGTTTCAGCTTGGGGAGTATTGAATTCAGGGTTTTTTTTGTTTGTTTGTTTTTTGTGGCTTTTTTGTTTTGCACTAGCCCCTGTGACAAGTGTGTCAACAGAGCCCCCGGATGTGTACTCTGGGGTGGGGAGAAGCGTGGATGGGAGGAAGTATTTGTAGGGTTTTTTAGACAAACAGGAAGTTCATAATTAGAAGAAAAAGTTCTCTGATGGCTCTTAAAGCCGGTGGATGACATGGCAGAGTCGCAGTTGTTACACATGCTGGTGCAGCCTGTGAAAAGGATGACAACTAGCAGGCAAGAGAGGAAGGGAGGGGTCCCTGCAGGAAGTCACCAAGCTAGTCCAGGGCTGCAGCCTGCTCGCAGAGCCTCGCCTAACCGTCCCCCAGCAGCAAGTGGGGGGGTGGGGAGGAGCCTGTAAAATCCCTCCTGAAGCCCAGCAGTCTCAGTGTTTTTATCCCACTGGGTCAGTCCTAAATGACCCTGGCTTGCAGCTCACCTCATCTCCAGCTCTCTGGTGTCCTGGTGGCTGTGTCTTTTCTGTCTTTGCTGGTTTCCCATGCTTCTCAGTTCCTGTGCCCCTGCCTGCCTACCTGCATACACTCTGCGGTTCACAGCATATGATGAACAAAGACCCCTCTATCCTGCACCTGTCCCCCCCCACCTCCCAGTATCCTCTTCACTTCTCCCCAGCCCGGCTGTCCCTGGACTACACTGTTTGCTTTACAGCCTTCTCCAGTAGGAGGCTCAGCCCTGTTACCAGACCTGGAGGTGAGATGGATATCCTTCTTACTCCTCATTGTCACTTTGAGAAGTTTGTCCTTGAATTTCATGTCATCAGGCCATGTAAATAAATCACTACCCATCCACTGGTCACCGGAAGTCACTTTTCAATTCTGAGCTCCTGCCCCCCTCCGACCTGACCTACTTGATAATGTCTTATCTTGGTGACTTTAGTATGGTGAGGATGGCTCTTCTAACCCCTCAACCTCTTGGGCCCTTGAATTGCTCTTTTTTAAGGATCTTTCCTCTACTCAGCCTGTAGTTATTATGGGCTCCTTCAGCGGTGACTTCCCTGTTTCATGCATCCCACTCCGCAACCTGCTGCCTTTCCACCTCACCTCCCTACCCATTTCCAGCCATCCATGGACCCCGTCAGAATCTCTAAGCTGTTGAACCCTTCTCTGTTGCCCACCTCTCTGATGCTCCTCTCCTGACCAGGTGTGCCAATCTTTATATGATCATTGCCCTTTTGCACCTGCCTAGCTCCTTCCCACTCTCTTTCTTGGTCATATTCACCTGCCACAATGATGACCATTGTGAAATGCAACTCTGTCCACACATGCGCAGTTGAGCCTGACTAAAGTAAAACAGTCATGGTGTTTGATTTCACCTTAAGTTCATGAAAAATTAGCCATAAGGCTGATCAATAGGCATAAAAAGAGTTCCATGGTCCATTCTGTCACTTCTGCTCTTAGAAGACAATTTCGTGCCTTCTTGTCCCTTAACTTTTCCTTCCCATCCTCACTCTCCACTAATAATCAGATTCTGTTTTCACTGGCAAAGCAGTAGCCTAAAGACAACACTGTGGTTCCTCCACCACCACGTTTGTCCCCTGATCAGCAGTTGCGTCTTCATTCCTTGCACCTTTCCGACCAGTCCCCACCCACCAAAACAACTTTCTGCACCCCATCCAATCCCCACCAGCTATTCAAGGACATTAGTTCAGTGATTCTCTTTTTTATCTCCTAGGCTAAATGATCCATCTCTGCAGAATCATTGGAACCAGACACAAGCATTCAATCATGTATCATATCTTCAAAAAACAAGACCTTTTAATGTATGTCCTTCCCTTTGTGGCCTCCATCCAATTTTTGAGAACCAACTCCCCAAAAACTCATTCATACTTGCTCTGTCCAGTTCCTTTCCTCCAATTTTCTATAACCTAACTTCTGATCAGGCTTGCATGCCCATGGCACCAGGAAATTGCCATGACTTCTGTGCTGCATTTAACAAAGGTCACGTCTCAGCTCTCATCGATTGATTAATGCCATCTGGTGTAACAGGCCACTTCTGCCTCCCTGATAAAGATTCTTTTCTGAGATTCATCTCAAATCATCTTGCCATCTTGGTTTTCTTCTGACCTCTGAATCTTCTTGGTCTTTCTCTTCTAGCTCTCCCCTTTTCCCTGACCCGTAAATGTTGAAGCATACAGAGTTCTTCCTCTGTTCTTCTCAGCCTCTTTAGATGATATCCTCTAGAGAGATGATTTTATATACCTGGGAAGGCAAAAGATGGCCCAAGTACTCAACCCCTACCATCCATGTGGAAGACCTGGTTAGGGCTGGACTCCTGGCTTCAGCTTGGACTACCCTGGCTCTTATGGACATTTGAATGAACCAGCAGAGGGAGAGAGAGTGTGTGTGTGTGTGTGTGTGTAAGCATGTCTCCCTCCTTCTCTTTCTCTCTCCTACTCTCCCCATTCTCTTCCTCCCTTCCTCTTTTCTCTCTCTCCTTTTTTTCTCTTCCCCCTATCTCTGTCCCTCTCTTCCTCTCTAACATCTCACTTTGTCACTCTGCATTTCAAATAAGTAAATCTTTAAAAATAAGATATATGATTTTCAATGCCACCCATATGCCCATGGCTTCCATAATTCATCTCTACATGCCAACCCCTTCCCTGAATACTAGATCCAAACGTCCAAGTATATGCTGCATCTCTCCAAACTTAAAATTCCAAAACGGAAGTCTTGCTAGGCTCCACCAGACTTCACTAATCACAGTTTCTATCACAACTAATGACAATTCTGTTTTCCCAGTTGCTCAGGCAAAACACACACACACACACACACACACACACACACACACACACACAAACCACAAAACAAAATTTGGGGTTATCTTTGATTCCTTTCTCACACACACACATCAATCTGGCAGAAATGACTACCTACCTTCAAAAACATTCCCAGAATCCAATCACTTCCTATCTGCTTTGTTGTGCCTGACATCTCTCACTTGGGTTCCCCTGGATGGTAATGGAGCCTCCTGTGACATTTTCTAGCTTCCAGTCTTATCTTCAATACAACAACAAGGATACTTTTCAAATGTAGCTTAGCTCACTTTCCAGCCAAAACCCTCAGTATCCTGGCCCCTAATGTCTGTTAATGTGACTCAGAAGTTAACTCCTCATTTTTCTGAGTATAGAAGCCACGAATGTTTACAGTGACTAACAATATCCCTTGATGTGTCTACCCCACTCACCTCTCCTTCTTCCCCTTCCGAGTCTCCCTTCCCTGTCCATTTCTGAGCCTTCCAGCTGTTCTAGAAGCCCATCAGACAACCTTCCATACTGAGGCCTTTGCTCTGTCCTGACCCCTCTACCTGAGTACTCTAGCTCCTGATAGCTGCATGTTGAACTTTCTTATGCCTCTAGTATTCAAATCTCACCTCAGTAAGGTCCTTCCTGACCACCTGATCATCCTTAACCTTCATGGACTTTCTCTTTGCTGTCCCCATAGCCGCCGTGACAACTAACAGATGATGTAATGTATGTATTGGTTAGGTTTGCTTCTGATTGTCTGTCTTCTCCTGCCAGAATCAGTGTTTGGCACATGAGAAAGAGACAAGTCAACATGTGTTTTTTGTTTTGTTGTTTTTGAATGAGTAAGAAGAATCCACAGAGAGATACTGCTGCTTGTTCAATTACCAGAAATGACTAGGCCAAGAGCAAAGAGGAGAATGGACATAGAAATAGCAAGTTAACCATAAACACGTATGTGATTTATGGGTATAGTGAGGTCAGGTTGAAATGAAGACCTAAACAATATGCCTATAATTACATAATAGATACCTTCCACGTGGCAGGTAATACTTTGGATTTGTCTTTATATAGGGTAAACAAAGGCCTAGGCCAATGAAACTGGCTCACCCAGTTCCATCAGGAGCAGTGGCCTTTCAGCTGCTTTCCCACTCTTACAATGAGCTATTTATGCAGTTCCACAGAGAGGTTTGAGTGCAAAGGGGGAAAAAGGTAGGACTGTAAATTTGAAAAATTGAACCACCTCTGAAAAAGAAACACCTCTCTTCTATTCCTTCATGTACCCTCTCGGCAGAGGATGCAGCATCCTCAGGCCTGTTTCCTTAGAGTTCCACCATTACCAGGCCAGATGTGCAAATAGTCATGCTTGCCTGGCCTTACCATGGCAACTGGAACTGAATTGTGGGGTCATGTTTTCTCTTCCTTCAAGAGTGATTACCAGCATGTCTTTTCTCCAGAGAGGTCAGTGCTATGTCAGGAGCCTCTGCACAAACCAATTCACAGGAGGCTTCCAGAGCGCTCTGGGCATCAGGGTTAGAGACCCACAGTGTCTGCCTCATTGCTGACCCAGCGGCTTGAAGCTACAGCAGAGTGCAGCCTGGAGGCCTGACCATCCTGAGCCAGAATGCCAGAAGCCTTTCCAGTCTTGAGGTTTCACATCACAACACACCTTACCAACCCTGGCCATTTCTTAGATTCTGGCAGATGTTCCAGAAGATCCCCCTTACCTGACATGATGACAAGACCCCAGTGGAAAGCCCTGATTCTCAACCCAAAAGGCAATGATGTTTTCCTACAGTAGAGGTGCCTTTCACCATAAGGTATGGACTGGGGACTTCAAATATTCCATGAAGTGGATTAAAAAGTAAGTTTATTTTGGGTGGAAAATTTTTTGAAATTCATGTATGGATTTTTAAATATACATTTTTCATGGATCTTTGTAGGCCCTGTCATATGGACAGACTGAAATATAATAAGGAGGCCCAGTAGGGTTCAAAGGAAGCAAAAGACAATAAAAGAAAGCACTCTTGTAGAAAAGGATAAAGTAGTTAAAATATTTGTAACTTGTAATGAAATGCCGGAAGAAAGTAAGAATGAATGAGTGTGTATGATTTTTAATCTAAGAGACATAAAACAAAGAGCTCCTATTCCATGGCTAACTGTCCAAACCCCTGCTTAAGCCAGGAGCCAGGAACTCAATCCTGGTCTACCATGTGGGTGGCAAGAACCCAATTATTTGAGCCATCACTGTTGTCTCTCAAGGGCTGCATTAGCAGGAAGCTGGAGTCAGAAGGTGGAGCCTGGGTTTGACGCATGGTACTATTGTATTGGTATACAGGCATCTAAATCACTAAATACCTGTCCTAGGAAGTATATTGTATATATATTTTTCCCTTTAAGATTTTGTTTGCTTGAAAGTCAGAATAACAGAGAGGGAAAGACAAAAAAGAGAGGCCTTCCTCTCTGCTGGTTCATTCCCCAAATGGTTGCAAAGGCCAGAGCTGGACTGATCTGAACCCAGGAGGCAGGGGCTTCTTCCAGCTCTCCAACTTGAGTGCAGGGGCCCAACAATTCAGGCCATCTTCCGCTGTTTTCAGGGAGTAGGCACATATTCAGGGAGTAGGACTGAAAATGGAGCAGGTTGGAGGCCAAGTGCAATGGCTCAATTCACTAATCCTCTCCCTTCAAATGTCAGGATCCCGTATGAACACTGAATTATATCCCAGCTGCTCCACTCCCCATCTAGCTCTCTGCTTGTGACCTAGGAAAGAAGTAAAGGATGGCCTATAGCTTTTGGGACCCTGCAACCTGTGTGAGAGACCCAAAAGAGGCTCCTGACTTCAGATTGGCTCAACTCCAGCTGTGGTGATCACTTGGGGAGTGAACCAGTATTGGAAAATTTCTCTGTCTCTCCTTCTATCTGTAAATCTGCTTTTCCAATAAGAATAAATAAATCCCTTTTTTTAGAAAAAGAAAACATGGCAATTGGGACTTGGCCTGGAGCCCATGTGGGATGCTAGTACCATGGTAAGCAGCTTTACTTGCTATGCAACAGTGCTAGTTCCTGGGAAGTGTATTCTTCATACACAATATAGCATCTCTTTCTTCCAGAGTAGAACTTTTGTATCTTCGTATGCTCACAGAACTCAGCCATGCTCTCCCTTGCCCCCATGCCTACCTGCTTTGTCTAACACACTCATCCACTCACTCACTCATTGCTCTCTCCTCTCCCTGCTTTCCTGGACCTTCTCTTTCCTCCATTTCCATTGTAAAGATTTATGACATATCTCTGACTCCTTGTGAGTCTCGTCTCATTTTAGTCACTTCTCTCATCAGGTCAGCAAACCAGTGGACCTATAATCTTTCTTGGTAAACAGGTGACCTGGAGATATACATGTGGAGCTATGACTTAATTGTATGCTTGGTTAGGATCCTAGGCTATGGAGCTAAACTACCTGTATTTTAGATTCTGGTCTTGGAGACTTGAGCGACTTACAGAATCTGTGGAAGCCTTAGGTTACTCACCTGTAACATAAGTATCATGAGAATTAAACAATATAGCATGGGTAATGTGCTTGGCATGCTGGACTCAATAATCTTAGCAATGTAATTTTCTAATGAAAATAACTGCTGGGGCTGAAATGTACATCAGCAGATTTCAATATCCTTGATAAACTGAGCAAAAGAAAGATGAATTCTCATTTGGGCAAGTGGTCAGCTTGGTTCTCTAGATATCCCTGCAAATGTGGCCATGAGGATCTATGGCGCCAAAGGGGACTTTAGGGATCACGGCCAGTCACACTCTCCTTTGTTCCTGGAGATTTAGCATCGACTTGCCTATCATGCATTGGAGGAAGGAAGACAAGAAGAGGAATTGCTTTCAGCTGGCCCTTGTCTTTAAATAACCAGGGTACAAAATTGCTTAGACATAAAGGAGACCATGTGTAAAACATTAGTTAAGTTCAGATATAAATCTAGTCTTTGACCAGTCCAGAGCTAATCAATATACTTCTCTACTCTCTTTGAACTTTGAGTTTTCTGGCAAAACAGAAATCCCAAACCCCGTCCAAAACCATAGTCCAGACAGCCCAGCTTCTGCACTCCCTCCCTCGTGTCACATTGTTGACGGAACTGCTCTTGTTACCACACTCATTCCAGTGGTGATTCAAATTCTTCTGCAAAAATGGGCTGGAAAGAGAAAAATGCTCTTGTAATCACTTAGTAAGGAATCTTGGACAAGGAATACAGAGCTGGGAGTATGGATTTACTCTTCCCCTTTGTGGGTGCTTTTTTTCTCTTATTTTCATTAAAATAACATGATGAACTCATGTTGAGATGAAAATTTATCCACAATATGAATTTTGATTAAAATGGAGACTGGCCTGTTTGAAGCTCATCAAGAATTGTTTTGTTTAAGTTATAAACTCACAAATACTTGAAATATGTTTGAGTGTATCAGTTTTAGACAAAGATATTCTTTTCCAAAAATCAAGACTATGATTTGGTGGTGAGGAGGAACCAGCAGTTTCACTTGCAAGGCAGACAGGGAAGTAAGTGGTGGATGAGAAAGATCCACTCAACAGCTACAGCAGGCTCCCCTCGAAGATTCATGACCATGTTTCAATACTGTCCTGCAATTCATTCCAACAGATTTTACTATAACTGTAAATCAGCAACAGCAACTGCTGCTGTTACCGGTGCTAGCTTTGCCTCAAAAAGAGGAATTTCAGGACATGCAATGTAATCCTCTTACTATCTAGGAGAAAAATCAGCCCATTTGTCATGAGAACTGAAAACATCGGCTAAGTCGTATATCAAGTGTTGGAATTCTGTGCCTCAGTATCATAGATCTTTTGAAAGCAAATAAGGACACATGAGCAGTGGTCAGATACAACAGTCAAAATAATTTAAGTTGGGGCAACTAAATATAACCAACAACAACAAAAAAATGTTCTATCAGGCCAGCACTGTGCTGTAGTAACCTAAGCCTCTACCTGTGGATGACAGTTCATGTCCTAGATGCTCCACTTCAGATCCAACTCCCTGCTTATGATTCAGGAAGCTGCACAGGGTGGCTGGGGTTCTTGGAACCCTGCACCCACATGGGAAACCCAAAAGAAGCACCTGGCTCTTGGCTTCAGATTGACTCAGCTCCAGCCTTTGTGGCCATTTAAAGATGAACCAGTGGATGGAAGATCTCTCTCTCTCTCTCTGTAATTTCATTTTTTAAATAAAAATAAAACAAAAAATTTTAACTCAATTTATCTACTGCAAATCCGTTCCAGGAAAAAGGTAAGAAAAAGCCAACCAACACCATTTTTTTAAAATGTTCTGAGCTCATCGCAGCAAGTGAATCCTTACCCTTAGCAGATGTATAAATATTTATATAAGGCAGGGGGTTCATAACGGGAGAGCGTAATCAAAGCAGTACAAACAGAGTTCCTCCCTCTGACTTGACTGGCCTTCTTCCCATTAGAGTCATTGTTGCTTCACAGCATCCCCAGAATGAAAGGACTTCGAAAGGTCATTTGCCTTGCAAGCCAACCAGCAGCCCTGGGTATCACTGAGGGGAGGTGGTTGGCAATACAGAAACTTGGTTCCCACCCGGACTCTCCCACCCTTCCTGACTCAAGAGCTACCCTCTGACAGGCTCCGCAGTGATTCATACGCACAAGGAAAGCTAAGATGTGCCATGCCAGGTCATTCTCCTGCCTCTGAGCAAAACAGGACACAAAAGAGAAGCCAGTCTCATTCAGGCGATTTCAGGTCCTTTACGGAGCATGCTGTTTGAGTCACTGAGGGGAAAAAGAGAAACAAACCTATTTTAAGAAATCTTGCATAACATAACCAGGCTGGCAGCTTCTTCTATACATTCAAGTACCTGTTCTTGGAAGCACTGCCAATTAGGCCAAAGGAAAGCAAACCAGATAGGGCAATGTGTTCAAATAAAAAATTTGTTCCCTTAACATTTTTCTCTCCCTTATGTTAAAGATATATTTATTTGAAAGTCAGAGTTACACACAGAGAGAGAGAGAGAGAATCTTCCAAATTCTGGTTCACTCCGCAGATGGCCACAACAACCAGTTTCCCACATAAGTGACAGAGGCTCCAGTACTTGGCCATCTTCTGCTGCTTTTCCCAGGCCAGTAGGAGCTGGATCATAGTGGAACAACTGGGACACTAGCCAGTGTCCCTGCGGGAAGTCTTGATGACAGAGCGCAGTTTTATCTGCTGTACCACAGTTCTAGCCCCAACATTTTTTTCAGAGTAGAAGTCCTTAATAAGGCGAAATCCAATTTATTAATTTTCTCTTACAAATTGTGCTTTCGGTAGTGTACCCAAGGAATCTTTACCATATTCCAGGTCACAAAAAGTTTTCACCTTTTCCCTTCAAGAAGTTTTTTTTTAAATGAAATAGTTCCAGTAGCATTTATAGAAAATTCTGATCTTTCGCTACTAAATTGCCTTTGCACCTGTATTGAAAGTTAGTGTTGGGTGGGGCGAATCCCAGTGCCTATAAAACTGTGTCACATAATGCAACATGTAATTAATTAAATTTAAATAAATAAATAAAATAAAATAAATAAAAAGGAACTTAAAAAAAAGAAAGTTAGTGTTGGGGTCGGGGGTGGCATTGTGGCATAGCAGATAAACTGGCCATGTCAACATCGTATGTGGGTGCCAGTTCCTCTCTTAGCTGCTCAGCTTCCTTTCCATTTCCTTGTTTAATGACCTAGGGAAAGCAGTGGAAATGACCCAAGTGCTTGGGCCCCTGCCACACATTTTGAAGACCTACACGATGCCCCTGGTTTCAGCCTGCTATGGGCTGTGTGAAGCAGCCACATCTACTCTAACCCTTGTGATGTTGACTAGACCTACCGCAGTGCCTGCACCCCAGACAGAATTCTAAGCCTTTCTTTTTCCTCTTGTAAGATCTAAGTATCTGGGTTCAACCAACCACACATTAGTCCCCAATCTGCGTTTTTCATGGTCCATCCACAATGTGAGGTTTAAAACCGCTGTGATTAACCCTGAAGCATAGGCTGTTCTACAGAAACCATCTCAGTCTGCACATGGCAGCCTGCTGGTTTGCATCAAGGCACAGCCTTGGCAGCCAGGGGGGCCAGGTTTTGCCCTGAGCTCCCCCTGCAAGCCTAGAGTGAGAACATGGGGGAAGAAACGTTCTCAGGTGGATGCAACTCCTATACGTAAAGGCTGCTTTGTTTGAGTGCTTCCAAATGCTGCTATATTAGCAGGACTAATTAACTTAAGAATTAATTTTTTACGGGCCCAGTGCGGTAGCCTAGTGGCTAAAGTCTTTTCCTTTCATGCACTGGGATCTCATATGGCACAGGTTCATATCCCAGCTACTCCACTTCCCATCCAGCTCCATGCTTGTGCCCTGGGAAAACAGTCAAGGACTGTTGCACCCAGGGACCCTGCACCCATGTGGAAGACCCAGAAAATGTTCTGGACTTCTGGCTTCAGATCAGTGTGGCTCCACCATTGTGGCTGTTTGGGGCATGAATCAACAAGTGGAAGATCTTCCTCTCTGTGTATTTGACTTTCCAATGAAAATAAAATAAAATAACTCTTTAAAATAAAAGAATTAATTTTTCTAGGGTCTGCAATGGTTGCCTAATGGCTAAAGTCTTTGCTTTCCATACACTGGGATCCAAAAACGGATGCCAGTTTGTATCCCAGCTTTTCCACTCCCAATCCAGCTCCCTGCCTGTGGTCTGGGCAAGCAGTCAAGGACAGCCCAAAGCTTGGGTGACTTGAAATAAGCTCATGGCTCCTGGCTTTGGATCAAATCAGCTCAGTTTCAGCCGTTGCAGCCACTTGGGAAGTAAGTGAACCAATGGATGAAAGATCTTTCTGTCTCTCATTCTTTTTGTATATCTAACTTTCCATAAATAAATAAATAGACAAATCTTTAACAAAGAAAGTTAACTTTTAAAAATCAGGAGTGATTTGAGCATTTCTCCAAGGAAAGAATAGACCCAAAGAAATGGATCAAGAATGTGTTAAAGACGATGGACACTGACAAGACAGAGGCTAACAAGGCGCCCCTGGGGCACACACTCTCTCTCTCTGACCCCCCAGTACCTTCAGCCTCAATACAGACCAAAGAATCTACGGAGTGCATGTCTTCCCTAAATGTTTAACAATGAAAATTCTCTCACAAAAACTGCCGCCTTTGACCTGCGTTCTATAATATTTTCAGATACCTTCACCTGACTCCTCTCATTATCAGTAAATCACCTTGTGACCTCAAGACTTCACAGTCACTGATGTGTGACTTCCTGTATATTTTTTCAATATTTTCTCGGTTACTGACAGAAGTGAAAGACAGCCACAAGTTAGAGCTCTTGGGTTGTGTGTGTATGTGAATTTTTTTTTCTTTTGAAAGCAGTTCTTAGTTACTGAAAGTATTTGAGAAGAAAACATCACTCATATCTTCGCCACTTACAACACAACTTTTGAAAAAAAAAAAAAAGCAACAACAACAACAACAAAACCCAGGGCCCAGTGCAGTAGCCTAGTGGCTAAATCCTCACCTTGCATGCACTGGGATCCCATATGGGCACCAGTTCTAATCCCAGTGGCTCCACTTCCTATCCAGCTCCCTGCTTGTGGCCTGGGAAAGCTGTCGAGGATGGTTCAAGGCCTTGGAACCCTGTACCATGTGGGAGACCCAGAAGAAGCTCCAGGCTCCTGGCTTTGGATGAGCTTAGCTCCAGCCATTGAGGTCACTTGGGGAGTTAATCATCAGACGTAAGACCTTCTTTTCGGTCTCTCCTTCTCTCTACATATCTGACTTTCCAGTAAAAATAAATAAATCTTAAAAAAACCAAAAATTTATTTCTTTATTTGAAAGTCACAGTTATATATAGTGAAATATTTTTCATCCAATGGTTCATTCCCCAAATGACCACAACAGAGCTGGGCCAGGCAGAAACCAGGAGCTTCTTCCAAACCTCCAATCTGGATGCAAGTTTCCAAATACAAAGATCATCCTCCACTGTTTTCCTGATCCATTAATAAAAAAGTCAGACTGGAAATGAAGCAGGTGGGACTTGAGCTGTCACCCATGTGGGATGCCTGCTCCAAAGAAGGTGGCTTTATCCACTACACCGTAGTGCTGACTCCAATCACTTTTTTTTTCTCCAAATTTACTTCAGGTCTTTAGTCAGTTGTAAAAATACTTTTTCTAACTGTAATGTCCATATAATTTTTGTTTTCTGCCTTTTCATTCAATATCACTTCATCAGCACTTTCCCTATCCCTGTATAATCCTCCTGTCTGTCTTTCTTGTGGCTGCCTGGTTTTCCATGGATATGTCATCATTTGTTCAACCATTGCACCAACTGCTGTGTCTTAAGTTTCTTCTTTTCGCTACTGTAAGTGTTCTGCCATAAAAATTTCGTGCATATAATGATTTTCTCCCTTTTTGGGGAAATATTTCCATGGTAGAAATTTCCAGGACTGTGATGATCATGTTTGAACAGTTTGAATGAGTTCAGGGGATGATGAACCCCTAAAGAGGCAGTAAAGTTATCAGCCCATGTCATGGATCGATTGGTAAAATTAGTTACGGTGCAGAGAGGTCAGGATACTTCCTAAAGCCACTTGCTGTCTGTTTTCTCATATCCAGAATGGTCCAAGCTGTATAAGGTCAGTGCATCTGGGGTCAGTGTTGTAGCATGGTAAGGGATAGCCACTGTCTACAACACTGGAATCCCATAGGGGCAACAGTTTGCATCCTGGATGCTCCACTTCTGATCCAGCTCCCTGCTAATGGCCTGAAAAAGGCAACTGAACGTGGAACAAGTGCTTCGGACCCTGGCACCCGTGTGGGAGACTTGGATGAAGCTTCTGGCTCCTGGCTTCAGCCTGGCCCAACCCTGGCTGTCGCAATCATCTGGAAAGTGAACCAGCAGATGGAAGAGCTTTGTGTCTGCCTCTCTCTCTCTCTCTCTCTCTCTCTCTCTTTCTCTGACTTGCAAAATAAATAAATAGATCTTTAAAAAGAAAAAAAATCATACATTTTCATCGTGTTAGCCCACTGAAACCCACTTGTAAAAAAAATTGTCAATTCCTCAATTCTTCTCACATTAAAGAGATTACCCTCTGGAATAATTCTGAAAACTCCAAACAAAGTCATGGAGTGAACCAAAGATCCATTTCCTGAGATTAGCTTGTCCTGAAAATGCGATGAAGGCATCCAATATGTATGGCAGGAGGGGCCTTGGGGAAGGGGCTCAGGTCAGGTATGATTGGAACGCCAGGGTCACAGTTGTCTCCAGCAAATTGGGCCCTGGGAGCTGAGTCCAGGCAGCCAAGTTGAAAGGCAAACACAGACTGCAGCTGTTGAGGATGTAGTCTCTGGACAGAATGGATAGAGAGCTGGGTGTGGCCACCCAGAGGCCAATTTCCACCCCACCCTGCAGGCCCAGTGACTGGGGCCCTGAGAAAACTTTCCGTGTTGCATTCCAGCCCTTCTTGCTTGACTTAGTGAGGAGCTGGGCGGCTGGCTGCAGGACTGTCTGACCGGGCTGCACACACCTCCCTTAGTGGCAATCCCTGCAAGACGCTGTTCTCTGGGGAGACCAGGTCTAGAAAGCGAGGACTGGGCCTGATCTGCCACAGCTGCACAGTCTGGTCTGTAGCCCTGAGTGTCAGGTACAAGGAAATACCACAACTGCCCTCCAGGGACTGAGTGACAGTGCAGCGAGTGTGCAGGTCTTTCCTATGTTGCATAAGTAAGTGCTGAGCTGCATCCGAGACACTGTCCCCTTCCATAGTTTCCCAGAACATTTGTCAAGAGACCCATGGGCTGCATCACTAAGCAGGAAATCTTCATTATTCATTTCAACATCACTTTTCTTGGAAACCCAGACTGCTCCACTCTCCAGAAATAATCCATCAAAGTTTTCTCTTTGTGGAAGTCACACTGCAAAAACTACCATCATCAAATTCCCCATGTTAGGAGCCCTGCTTTATTATGTAATAACAGTCAAGAGGGAAAAATGGTTCAGACACTGATATAAACTCTTTATCCTAACTTACAAAAATTGGCTTCTATTTCTTTTGAAAATCAGAGAGAGACAGAGATCTTCCATCTTTTGGTTCACTTCCTGAATACCCACATTAGCTGAGACTGGATGAGGCCAAGGCTGAGCGGGAACTCAGTTCAGATCTCCCACATGGGTGGTAAGGATCCAAATACTTGAGCCATCACCTGCTCCCAGGGTGCACATTAGCAAGAAGCTGGAAGGCAAGGGGAGCCAGGACTTGAACCTAGGCATTCCAGTGGGGCATAGGCATTCCAAGTGGGGTCTTAACCACTATACCAAATATCTGTCCCTATTTTAATTTGTTTTTATTTTGTTTTTATTTAAAGGTAGAGTTAAAACAAAAGGAGAGACAGAGAGAGAAAGGAGAGAGAGAGAGAGAGATCTCTTCCATCTGCTGGTTCACTCCCCAAATGGCCTCATTGGCTAGAACTAAGTTAATCCAAAGGCAGGAGACTGGATCTTCTTCTAGGTCTTCTACATGGCTGCAGAGGCCTAAGACCTTGGGCCATCCTTTGCTGCCTTTCCAAGAACTTAACAGGGAGCTTAGTTGGAATGGAACAGCTGGGCCTTGAACCATCACCCATATTGGATGCTGGCATCAAACATAGACATTTGGCCTACTACACCAAAGTGCCAGTCCCCTTTTAAAAATTTTTAACATGAAAAATTTCAAACATGAAATGAGAGAATGGAATGATGAACCCCCCGGGACCTACAGTCAAGCTTTGACAAGCTTCCCAGGTGTCACTCTCGTTTCGTCTGTGGCCATCCACTCCTACACTTGTGCTCACTGTTCTTTCGTTACTGATATTTTTAGAAGCAAGTACCAGACACAACATCATTTCACTTATTAATACTTCAGTGTGCACCTCTAACTAACACTTTCTTTTTTAGATATAAACTTTAGAGACTAGTATTTAGTTAGCATGTGCTGGTTCCTAGGGAACATACATATTTAGTGCAAGGCATGACCCTAGGACTCTTTACACCATTGATGTCCTGATAGCTCAGCAGAGAAACACTTTGGAAATTCACAAACTCCCCAAGGGAAACAAAGAAATGTCCTGGCCCTGGGTACATTGCTATTTGCAGGGTATGCGCAAGGCTGTGGCCTAGGAGCTTTCAGAGCCGGAAGCAGAGTGGTGTCAACTTTGTTCAGTTCCCCTGAATAATTCAAGCCTCATTCCCTCCTCTAAAAACCACCTGACTTTTTTTGTTTGCTTTTTTGTTTGCTTTTTTTTTTTAGCCTTCCTCCACCTATCACTTACCACCTATTACAAGCATCATCAAAAGAGAAACACCCAAGTTTGTTGAAAAGATAGTCCCTTAAGAAAGAAGAAAGAGAGAAAAAGAGAGAGAGAGAGAAAGGAAGGAAGGAAGGAAGGAAGGAAGGAAGGAAGGAAGGAAGAAAGAAAGAAAAGAAAGAAAGAAAGAAAGAAAGAAAGAAAGAAAGAAAGAAAGAAAGAAAGAAAGAAAGAAAGAAAGAAAGAAAGAAAGAAAAAGAGAGAGAGAGAGAGAGAGGGGGAGGGAGGGAGGGAGGGAGGGAGGGAGGGAGGAAGGAAGGAAGGAAGGAAGGAAGGAAGGAAGGAAGGAAGGAAGGAAGGAAGAAAGAAAGAAAGAAGAAAAAGATGATTCCGCAGTGGGCCCTGTATGCATATGGAGCAGAAGGGCACTGCTGCTTGTACCTGGAGCCGACTCTGCTTCTGCTTGCTGTGCGTTCTGGCTTTGCCATCTGCATCTTATCCACGTGAGTCTCGTGCTACAGGGAGTTATGCAGAGGAACTAAGTGGAGGTAACTTAACCTGCAGTGAAGATGGGCCTGTGTGGACACAGCTACCTTTAGGGCAGAGTGATAAGCCTAAACTAAGCCAGGGAGATCCTATTAGGGCTCTGGGCTGCTGCCTGTGCAGCCCCAGGGTCCCAACCCAAAGGCCTGCGTCAGCCCTAGGCTACGGCCATGTGTCTGTTGTTTCCTTCAGAAAACCCTGGTCCCTCTTGTTGTTGTCTTCCTCCAGGGTCTCATGGCTTGGTGCGGGAGCATGCTGGAGATGGATGTGTTTTTTCAAAGGAACCCAGCTGTGGGTGAGGGCTCTGGGTGAGGAGATGGACAGATGTCAGTGATTCAGCCAGCATTGACCCACACATCATTTCCCATACATCCTTCACTTGGAGGTCCTGGCAGATATCTGCATCTCCTGCCCCTTAGCCCAAACCGCTGCTTCAGATCTCTGCACAAAGACCTCAGTCCTGGGGAGCCTTCCCTTACCACCTTGCATGTGGTGGCACAGCCACTTGCTACTGCAGCCCTTTATTCCTCTTATTTATCTCTCTACCCCCTTGTCCCACTTTGAGGCATGGGTATTAGCTGTTGTCTGGCCACTGCTGTATGCCCCACACCTGGAACAGTACTAGGCATTCATCAGGGCTTTGTGGCATTTATGCAGAATGAATTATTCCCTTGGGAGCAACATCTTGCCCTTTTCTTCAGCCACCCACAGCCAATCCAAGTGGACACGGATTACAAAGCAGAGAAGGGATCCACAGGAAGTCCTTGGAGGAAGCATAGATGTGCTTTCCAGAACTGACACTGACCCCAGGAACTCAACAGTTGGGATAGGAATGTCTGCGTCTTAGCTCGTCTGCGTCTCCTGTGGCTGTTGGGAAGCCCAGGACTACCAGCTCATAGCACATCCTTTGTTTCTGGAATGTGTCCCTGCCTTGAGCATTTGTGACATTTCCCAATGGCCGGACACTGACAAACATCTAAGAACACACATGTTAACAACCCCATATCCTTCTCAGAGCGCCACCACTGAAAGGTGTTCCTTCAACAACAGAAAAGATTTATTACCTTCTTTTCCCACAGAAAAACCACAGAAATATTTCCTTCTTGACTGCAGCAGTTGAGTTCCAAGTTTCATTAAAGAACCGGCCAGATGCTTCCTCCTCACTTGTGTGGGAAGAAGTTCAGATAAAGAGCACTTGAAACTCTACCTCTGTACACCTGCCTCACACCTTATTCCCTTCTGACAAGTCTTCCTGCTTCCCCAGGGGTGTGAGCCACCTCCCTAGGCAGCTGGGGCCCTGGGATTACCCCTGACCTCATTCCCTCTGGCATTAATAAAACATGAGGCTGATTGTACTGCGCACCTGCAATATGCCAGTCACTGCGCTTTATATATTGTCTCTAATTCTCAACCTTCAAGCTGGGAGGGTGCCATAGTGTGGACAGCCCTTAGACTGCTGTGGTAGCAAACTCTGTCCTCCTGCCCTCCTGCCAGAAATCACCTTCCTTTTGTCTGTTTGCACAAAGGGAGTTGGCTCCTCCTCACCAGTGCCGGTCCACACTGCAGCCTATTCTTCGGCTTTCACCTGCTTCTGCCTCTGCACCCAGCCTCCCTCTGCTCACTGCGGTTCCTGGCCTGTGACTCAGAGCTGCCATTGTCCCTCAGTGTGGAACTGATGATGCCTCAGGGGCCTACCAGGTAGTACAGTGATCCCCAGGAGTGCTCCCACCTTGGGACCGCATGGACATGTTGCGTTCTCTGGACTGGTCAGATGTGAGGAAGCATCTTGAACTGGTGAGATTAGCCTGGATGATTCTAGTGAGCATGAAATCACCATGAGAATTATTATAGAGAAAAGAGGGAGGCAGGAGAGAGACAAGTGAAGACAGAGCAGAGGTCAAGGGGGCAGGGCCCCTTTGGAAGCTGAATGGGGCAAGGGACTGGCCTCTCCCAGGACCCCCCAGAGAAATCACAGCCCATCTGGCATCTGGATTTGGTTTCTTCTGACCTCCAGACCAGAACAATAATCAACATGTGGTATTGAAAGCCAATAAGCTTGTAATCACTTGTTACACCAGCAACAAGAAGCTAACACAAAGCGAAATGTAGGGAAGCCATATCATTCCAGGTGCTAGGAACAGAGCCATGCTCACCAAAGAGAAGACTCTGAGTAGCCTTTTGCCTGAGATGGCTGCATCCCATGTTACAGTGCTTGGGCTCCAGTCCTGACTCCACTCTGCTTCCAGCTTCCTGCTAATGCACACCCTGGAGGACAGCAAATGATGTTCAAGTAGCTAAAGAGCTGGTGTCCATCTTGGAGGCCCAGACTCAGTTCCTAGCTGACATTTAAGGAAGTGAACCAGAAGATGTGACTTGTCTCTACCTTTCCTTCTCTCTTTCTGTCTTTCAAATAAATAAAAATTTTAAGAACATCTAACTACCCACAGTGCTTATATTGTTAAAGAATTATTTTTTGAAAGAGAGAGGAAAGACAAAGAGATCTTCTATCCACTGTTTCACTCCCCAGATGGCTGCAACAGCTGGGGCCAAGCCAGTCTAAGGCTAGAAACCAGGAGCCTTTCCTGAGCTTCCAATGTGTGTGCATGGGTCCAAGCACTTAGGCCATACCATACTGCTTTTTCCACACACTGGCAGAGCAGCCAGCACTCAAACCAGCACCTATATACAGTATCAGCCTCTCAGGTATAGGCATAGAAGCCATAACACCAGGGCCCTATGGAATGCTCATGTTTTAGAGGGAAGCACCTTGAAAGTATCTGTATTCAACAGAGTTCACCAAACCCTTTCCCCCTTTCCCCAAGTAAAACAGTCTGTAATATTCAGAATGCCCACAGCAGCACATTCCTCACAACCTGATTTATTGCAGTAGGGACTCACACCACATAGTTAGATTATTCCAAGTAATCCATTGGTGGGGGAGGTGGGCTCATTTTCCAGTCTCCATTCTTTTCAGGGCCCTTCTGCCAGAATGAGCTCAAGTACTTTCCCCCCACTCTTCCTTTGGTCCTCTGGTCTCCTGTGAGTAACTCATAGATTTCTCTGTGTGTCACAGACACACACTCACTCAGAGACAGGCAGTCTAATTTGCTCTTAGCAAGAGCTGTCAGCTGCCTTTACTTCCTACAGCGCAATTCCAGACCCCTTTTCTCAGCTCCCCACTCCCCACTGTACATGATGCCTGGAGCCCACCTGTGCACTCGCAATACCGCACATCTCTGTATATATACTTATCTAAATGTCACAACCTCTGTTAGTAATCCACACCTCCTGCTTCTCAGAGAAGTGGCAGAATCTGGGTGCCGGGGGCTCGTCAGGGCACTGAGTTACCTCATGTGCCTACCCGGGGCTTCCTCTCTACCAAGTCTCCTCTAGGCAGCGAGGTTTAACTGCCTGCCCCCAAATACAGCACACCTTCAAGGATTTGGGGAGTTCTCTTCTAGTTACAGACCACTTTGTGGTCACTTGTAACCAATTGCCTATTCCTACGCCTCTCTTGTGGTCTTCTAGCAAAGAATGAAGACAATTCCAGGCAAGCAAAACACCCCAAGCAAAAACTTTGGTTGAAAGCAAATTATTAGCTCTGGGTACTGAGGAATTTCAAAAACAAAGATGGTTAGGTGTAGATTCTGACAAACTTTACCAATGTTGGCTAGATAACACTGATTGCAGAGTAATTACACATCAACTGTAATGCATTTTGGATTTTCTTGCGTGCGTCACTTGGGTCAGCTTATTTAACCCTCAGTGGTGAGGTTGGAGCTCTTATCACCCCATTTTACAGATGAGGAGATTGTGCTTGTGGTGCAGCTCCTATCAGAGCCCCTGGGTGTCTGGCTCCAGCACCTGTATCCAACTGATCATGGGAGGCAGCTGTGATGGCGCAAGTGAGTCGGTTTCTGTCACAAACGAGAGAGACCTGGATTGAGTTCCATGCTCCTGGCTTCAGCCCCTACTAGTCTTGGTCATTTGGAAAGTAAGCTAGCGGATGGGCGTTCTCTCTTTCCCTCCCTTGAATAAATAGTTTCTCTAAAATCATTCAGCTAGCAGGTGGTAGCACCTTGGCTCAGACACGGGTTGTCCTGAGTCAAATCCTAACCACCGTGCCGTGCTGCTGCTCTCACTTTAATCACTGGAAGGCTCCTGAGGGCAGGATCTTTTGACTCTATTTACAGTTTAAAGTGAAAATTGTAAGAAGTTCCAGACCAGATTTTCCCACTGAGAGAATTACGGGTAGTTGAGAAGAGATGTGAAAAGCCAGCAACCCCAAACATCTATTTTGAAAGTGACAACTAATTGATTGATTGATGGTACAGTTAGAAATGTGTGGTTTATGGTTAAAAGCAATGCAGGGACTGGTGGTCATATTTATTTTAAAAGTATCTGCCACCTTCATTTAAATGCCCTTGACAAATGAGTCCGAATGCTCTAAAGAGAATCTGAGTAAGGACGACAAGCCAAGAATCCTTGGCTTCCAAAAATAACGGGGGCTGCTCTCCCAAAGTTACCATGCACAGAAGCAAAACTTGGCAGAATTCAAAGCTAAAGCTTTTGATCCTGCTCTTACCATCACTTCCAGAGAGGGAAGCAAGACAACCCCTCGGGTTCTCTCTATCACTGCTCCTGAGCACCAAGATCCTGCTTGAGCAAGATCCTTACCTGCGCTCTGCCCAGGGACATATGCCCTCCTGGAGACAGTCCATAGGCAGCTATGTGCAGGGCCAGATTCTCTGCAGAGTTCTGCTGCTAGGGGAAAGTTTCCACATTCAATCAACCTGCTGCTCTGACACCATTCTCATTGAGTAATTCATGGTGATGTCACACCAGCCAGGCACTAAGGGAAGCCCTACTTTTATGGGTTGGCTCTTAATTTAGGAATTTTTATTTTCTGACTTCCCTCCCTTTTTTGTTGGACTTTGCTGCTTTGGAAGCAGGATGCCTGAGTAGTGAAGTGTTGCCTTTTGAGAAGAGGAATTCCTTCCTGTTGAGAGGCAAATGGTTGAGGGAAAGCAAGATGTGAGCCTATAATAGTACATCTTAATTGGAGAGCTGGCAAGAGAGAAAGGACATGTGGGCCTGCTGTGGGCTCCATGGATCCTGGTGGGACTCATCGGGCTGAGCTGAGAAGACGGGTAGACTGGGGGCATCAGGAGGCACAGCCACTCCCTGGAACCTGAGGAGTCCACCACCTCCCCCTGGCACCTGGGCAACCACATCTAACCCACGTTCTCTACCTTCCTGCCTTGCCTCCCGGCAGCTCTGTGCAGCAAGTCTGGCAAAGCTTGCCTGTAAAAGCCTAATGCAAACAGCATGTCCGCTGAGCTCAGCGGGGTGACTCATGTGCAGTGATGTGTGAGGCCAGCTCACAGAGATTAGGATCTGGCCTGCCCGCCAGCCTGCCCGGTACTTCCTTTGATCAACTTTGATGGTTTTTAATTCTGCAGAAGCAGCTTCCTGCCAGCAGCAAGCAGCTCTCGGCAGAGGCTGAAGCCGTGTCCATGCTGACCTACTAGTTAGAGGCGAGGCAGGCGTGTGGTGATGGCACTGGGACTGACATGCTGGGCTCACAGCCCGCACGGAGCTGAGAGGGAGTCTCTCTCACTTGAGGTGCCCATGATGACATCAGAAGTTGGCTCCGTGGCCAACACCAGCAAGGCTGTGCGTGTGAGCAGCTTGGGCGCTGAACCTGTTGCTGGCATTGGTTAGAGTCATTGGGCAATAAAGCAAACTGGGGCTCTCTCCAGGGCCCTGATTCTGACAAGTGGGGGCATCTCAAGGGACAGTGCCTGGTATAAAATGTACATTCAGAGCATGTTGCTTTCTTGATCTGTTCTTTTCCTGTTTGGTTGGAACCTCTGGGTTCTTCCAAATCCCCTCAATGACTTCAGCCAAGCAGAGCACCTCAAGTCAGGTCTCCTACTTTCTCGTTCGCTTCTTCCACTATTTTACTCTCTTCTTTCTCAGCTCAGGACATACAGCAGTGGTCCTAAGCTTGTTAGAAGCAATTTGGGAGGGGTCCAGCACTATAGCCTAGCAAGTAAAGTCCTTGTCTTGTACATGCTGGCATGCATTATGGGCGCCAGTTCGTATCCTGGCTCCCTTGCTTCCCATCCAGCTCCCTGCTTGTGAGCTGGGAAAGCAATCGAGGACTGCCCAAAGCTTTGGAACCTTGCACCCATTTGGGAGACCCAGAAGAGGCTCCAGGCTCCTGGATTTGGATCAGCTCAGTTCCGGCCATTGTGGCCACTTGGAGAGTGAATCAACGGGTGGAAGATCTTCCTCTCAGTCTCTCCTCCTCTCTGTATATCTGACTTTGTAATAAAAATAAATAAATCTTTAAAAAAAAACACGTTGGGAGAGGAGTGTGGCCAAGCTCTACCCGGGGGCACTTTAATCAGTCTTGAGGGTACTAACAGTCCTGAGTTGTATAGACAGACCCCAGCATGCAAAGTCAGAACTCTCAGAGTCTCAGCGATCTCTGACTGAGATTTAAGGGGCTGTGACATCAACTCCCAGCCCCCAGAATGGTTAGCTCCTCATGTGTCTTCCCACCACCGTTCAGTTTGAGGGTCTCTTGGGACTGACTGACACTTTAACCAAGTTAAGGTAAGGTATCACTTGGATGGGGTATTGAGCCTAAAACAAAGAAGAATTTCTTTATCTGATTAAAAGTAATTACTGTACCTCTGAGACTTAGTGCAGAAAATAAAAGCAAAGGACCAAAATGGATTTTTAAGGGATTTCTTTATTTGAAAGGCAGAATGACCAAAAAAAAAAAAGAGAGAGAGAGAGAGAGAGAAAGATCTTGCATCCACTGGTTCATTCCCCAAAAACCTGCAGAGTTGGGGCCAGAGTTGGGCAGAGTTGACCAGACCAAAGCCAGAAGCCGGAAATTCCAATCAGGTTTTTCCTATGGGTGGCAAGGACCCAAGTACCTGACCCAAGTACCTTTTACCTCCCACATGCATAAGCAAGAAACTGGATGGGATGTGGAGGGAGGACGTGATCCCAGATACTCTGGTATGAGATGTGGGTGTCCCAGCAATTGCTTAACCTGTTGCACCACAATTCATGCCCCAGTAGATGAGCCTTGGCCAAGAAGTAGGGAATGGTTCAGTACACAGAACAGTGATCAACTTAATGAGAATTTCTGGCAGGCAGATTTGTGTGTGGTTTTGAAAGGCTGTGAGTAAGGCTTTTAGACAAAATAAGAACTTTTCATTAGTTTTTAATGTCAGATAAATAATAGTTGATGCCATATTTGGGGCACACTTATGATTTTAAAAAATATGTTCATTGTTTATCTGAAACTCAACTGTAACTGCATTTCTCACTTTGTTTGTAAATCTGTGTCTTAGTGGGCTTTGTGCTGCTGTAGATTACACCAGAGTAAGTAATTTATAAAGAGAAGGCCTTTTCTTGACTCACATTCTTGAGGCTGGGTAGTGTGAAGTCAAGAGGCTACATGTGATGACGATCTGCCTCCTGTGTCATAATGCAGAAGGATTCATTTGGAGGGGAAAGGAAAGCTCCAAATGCCCTGTTTTTTGTTTTGTTTTGTTTTGTTTTGTTTTAATCAGGAACAATAATTCCAACCCCAAACTAATAGCACTGAAATCCATTCATAAGGGCAGAATCCTCATGACCTAGTATTCCCTGATAACTCCTACCTCTCGACACTTGGATTGGGGGATTAAACTTGCTTGGATGCGGGGAGAAGGGTCATTGTTGTGACACGGTGAGGCAAGCCACATCCTGCAATGCTGACATCTCACGCGAGTGCTGGTTCTGGTTCTGGGCATGAGAGACCCAGCTGAAGTTCTAAGCTCTTAGCTTTGTTCTGGCCCAGTGCTGGCCATTGCTGCCATTTGGGAAGCAAACCAGTGGATGGAAGATCTCTCATTCTCTGACTCTGTCTTTAAAATAAGTAAACAAATCTTAAAAAAAAGAAAATGAATGGGGGCTCACTCACGTGAACTTTGGGTAACACATTCAAACCATAGCAGTCTGGAAGTCCTAGTGCTATACGGCAGACTAGAGAGGTGGATCTGGCTAGTGAGGGAGTGGTAGATCCTGTCCGCATGGTTCTGTCCCCAGGGTCTGTGGGAAGGCAGATAGGCATTTAGGGTTGTCCCAGTGACTGGGGATTGCTATTGGAATTTGATGGACGCAGACAAAGATGTTAAACAGGAATGATAGTTCCAAAGAAGAATTGTCCCATCAAAAATGTCAGGCACAGGGCCCGGCGCGGTGGCGCAAGTGGTTAAGTCCTCACCTTGCACGCCCGGGATCCCATATGGGCGCCGGTTCTAATCCCGGCAGCCCCGCTTCCCTTCCAGCTCCCTGCCTGTGGCCTGGGAAGGCAGTCGAGGACGGCCCAAAGCTTTGGGACCCTGCACCCGCGTGGGAGACCCGGAAGAGGCTCCTGGCTTCGGATCGGCATAGTATCGGCCGTTGCGGCTCACTTGGGGAGTGAATCATCGGACGGAAGATCTTCCTCTCTGTATCTCCTCTCTGTATATCCGCCTTTCCAATGAGAAAATAATAAAAATAAATCTTTAAAAAAAAAAAATGTCAGGCACAGCCAGGCCAGTTCTATCTACTTCATCATTTTACTGAAGAATACCCTGTCATTCTCATATCACTGCTCCCCCAAGATAATGCAACAGCTACTCAGGTTGTAGACTCTGCCCCAGAGGAAAAAGCCAACCAGAAAAATCCTGGGTTCTTTCTCCAAAAGCTTCCTATAGTTCAGCTAAACTACATAGACATTTGGTAGACTAACCCCCCAAAATTACTGCCAAACCTTCAAAGCTTACTATTAGTAGCACCTTTCAGGAAGCCTTCCTTGACTTTGCCAGTCATCATTGATCTGTATCTTCAACTCTAAAATCCTTTTATCTCTTAGTATATATACTATTTTAAAATTTTTTTAAAAACTGTATTTATTTTTATTGGAACACCAGATCCACAGAGAGAAGTAGATACAGAGAGAGAGATCCTCCATTCACTTGTTCAGTCCCCAAGTAGCTGCCATACCTGGAACAAAGCTAACCCAAGCTAGGAGCCAGGAGCTTCTTCCAGGTCTCCCATGCGGGCACAGGGTCCCAAGGCTTTGGGCCGTCCTCAGCTGCTTTCCCAGGCCACAAGCAGGGAGCTGGATGGGAAGCAGAACAGCTGAGACACGAACTGGCACCCGTATGGCATTCTGACATGTGCAAGGCAAGGACTTTAGCCACTGAACCACTGCACCAGGCCCTCTACTGTATACTGTACTGATAGTTCCACATGTGCTAGCCTGTGAGTTAGTCTGTCCAAATAGCCTGGGTCCTTTGGAAAGCGATCAAGTTCTGGGTAATCTTGGTCAAGTTACTGATTTGCTGGTTGGTTTTACTGCTTGTTATACTCTGTCTGCTGCTTCTGGTGTGGCTTAAATGTGCAAATAGGCAAGGCGGCAAAAGATGAAAAGATAGATAAGAAATGACAGAGAGGACCAGAAACCAAAAATAAGATAATTTTGTAAATAGACACTAAATTGAAGTTTGAGCTTCCTGACAGTTAAATCAAAAAAGGAAATGTAATAGGTTATATCACTTTCACTGCCCAAACATTTAAAAAAAAAAAAAAAAGGATGGGGGGCGGGGAATATCAGCCCATGAGAAAAACAATCTTTACCCTCATACTAAATTCCAAGTACAACTCACCGCACAGGTCCTTAAAGGACACTGAGAAGCATAAGGGACAATGTCTTCAAGGGTTTCTTTCCCCTGATTCTTACATTTACGTTTTAAGAAAGTTAGAACTATCTTATTGAATCTTGGCTTCATAAATCTCCTTTTCTAAGGAGCTCATCTCATATATGCTAGATGTGTTGATTTTTAGTGATCTTACTAACAAAGGAGCACACTCAGAAGTTTGCAACTCCCAGAACGTTTTAGGAATGCTATACTTGTGGCTTGCCCAGGAGCCTGCAGTGAATGGCCTCAAGGAAGAGGCGGGCTGTGGTAGAGGCTGGGTGCACAATAAGGGGCAGGGGAAAGAAAGAGAATACACATATTTCCCTTGCTGTCCCACTCTTCTCTCCCCAAGTTAAAATCAAATAGTCAGAATTTCCGAGGCTGCCCAGAAACTGCTTCCCAGCCACATCCCCAGGAAAGGGATAAAGGAAAACAGTGTTGTCACCAACGGCCCACCCCAGGGCAGGACCTTGAGAGTGACTGGAGGGACCGCCTGACCCTAGGGAGCATTCGTGAATGAGTGCTACACTTTGGAGTTAGTTGGCCTCTCTTCCAAAGGCAGGGAACAAATAATTAGATGACTCAAAAATGAGTTTCCCTTCTTGGTTTTTATTTTGGGCTTAAAAAAAAATAAACAAAAATCTAACACATTTAACAAATGGGAAACTAAAATACACAAACAAAAGATGAAACACAGACGTTAGTGAAAAGAAACTGGCCTGGGACTTTGAGGCCCATGTGGGTTGTTTATTAACACACATGTCCCTTCTCCCTACCCCACCCAATGCCATTTCAGGTACTAGTCCTGGTACTTGGAGGCTCCCTGGAGCAAAATAATGAGGGACCACCATGGTCAGGCTCCACAATCTGAAGTCTAAGAGGCAGGTGAAGGCCAAAGAGACCAACCTTTGGCATAGGTTTTAGTCTTTTTCATGTGCAGTAGCTTCGGTTTGTATTCTGCTGGTGGGAGAAAGAGGCCAGGCACAACTGATCCAGGGGCAGGTGGGGAGGCTGTCCCTCACTCCTGTTCCTTCTGGGACTCCAAAGAGATCTTATGGGATACGCGGAAAAGTCTGAAGAGAAGTCAGGCTGGCTGTGCCGCTCTTGCTTGTGTAGGGAAATTGTTTCTCAGTTCAGTGGGCCCAGGCTTAGTGCTGGAATGTGGCAACTGCACTAATTTCCAGTTCATTTCCAGTTCTCAGGAAGGCGAACAATGCTTACCATACCACCCCTGCCATGGGATTCAACAAATCAGGTTTGGACAAAGTTGATCAGGGTTGCTTAACCTCTGAACTCCTTTCCCATATTTAGGACATTGAGTTCCTTATGAGGCTTGGTACCCCAAGAACCCCAAAGGCGAAACGGTCCCTTTCAAGTTCCTTTTGCATGTAGGACACAGACATATAACTAAAAAGCAGCTGAGCAGGTGCACCTGCTCTGATGAGATAAAAAAGTACTGTCATCAAATGAGACCACGCGGGACATCTTGTGGAGGAATCTGCAAGGCAAAAGAACACTGTTGGCTCCCAAGGTTCATGGTGGCATCCAGTGTCCAGGGCTGAAGATGGTGGCTGAGCAACTCATAGTCCAGCTTCAGGCAGTGGCAGCAGGAGTATCCTCATGTTACCCACTCCGGGCTTTCATTGTGTCTGAGGTCTTGGCTGCAGTCACAAATTTCTGCCTCTTGTGTTTTAGGAATCTGGTTATCTGACCTTCCAAGTGATTCTACGAGGGTCACAACAAAATTTTAGCAAATTGTTGTCCTGCTTGAATCAAAGTTGCTTTCTGTTGCTTGCAACTGAGAACCCTGACTCTGGTCAACTGGCTCAGGTCAGTCGTTTGGCAGATGCTTTTTTGCTTTCACTGCTTGCATTCTTCATGCCTTTGCCCTCCTGGCAATTCCACAAGTGATCCAGAAAAGGAGGAATGAGCATGCAGGGAATGTGACCACAGCTGGGACGTGAGCCAAAAGAACACTGGAGAACGTGAATATCACATCCTTTACTTGGTTACGTGGAGAGAATATAGGATTAATGGCACAGAATGCTGTGGGATAGCTATCCTGTTTTTGTGTTTTTATCTCTACTCTGGTTATATAGTAATCACCCAGGGCACATAAAGATCCATGAAAGCATGGACCAAGCCCGCTTTGTTTATTCCAGTGCTTACAGCATACTGAGTAAATAGTAGTAAAGGGGCAATTACGTAAGTTTGAGAAAGAGAACTCAGGGAAGAGAAGCTTAATATAACTTTAATGTAGCTTAAAAAAAAGAATTGTCTCAAGTATGTGGGAGCTAAAGATTAGGGTGTGTGAGGCAAGCCAATGTTGCAGATACTGAGTAGTGCTGATTGAAGAGCAAAAGTCTGGAGCTTTAGCCATCAGCCAGCCAAAGACAGCAAGAGCCTGACTTGGGTCTGGTCCAGACAGAGTGCTGATCCCTTTATTCTTGGAAGCAAGCCCCAAGAATGCTTGCAAGTTGAATTGGGATGATTTCCCACAAGGCACATGGAATTGGTTTCAAAGGTAGGGACAGTCTAGGGGGACTCAGTTTGAGTCTAAAGAAAAAGAGTAGAGTTTCAGTGCCCTTAACTTAAAAAAGACCTTCAGGGTCTCCAGCGAAGTGATTCTGGTTGTAAGCAAATACTATTACCTGGGTTTGGGACCTTAAGGATGCATTTGCTATAAAGTAAGTTGGGTACTCAACTTTGCTTGTGAGATTAACCAACAAAATCTTACCTTAGGCAAGAATCTTAGCTAACTTTTTAAAACTCTAATTCCCAACTTTAAAAATCATTGATTTTGGGTCCAGCATGGTAGCCTAGTGGCTAAAGTCCTCGCCTTACATGTGCCAGGATCCCATTTGGGTGTCAGGTCATATTCCTGCTACGCCACTTCCCATCCAGCTCCCTGCTTGTGGCCTGGGAAAGCAGTCAAGGATGGCCCAAAGCTTTGGGACCCTGCACCCATGAGGGAAACCCAGAAGAAGCTCCTGGCTTCAGATCGGCTCAGCTCCAGCCATTGTAGCCACTTGGGGTGCAAGCAAGCAGATAAAAGATCTTTCTCTCTGTATCTCCTTCTCTCTGTAAATATGACTTTCCAATAAAAATAAACAAAATCCTTAAAAATAAAAATAAATTTTAAAAATCACTGATTTTGTCTTCTGGGAAGTGAACCAAAAACCAGAAGATCTCTTTATTTCTCTCCCTCTCTCTCTCTGTAACTCTACCTTTCAAATAAAACTTAAAAAGCAAAAACCTTTAAAATCACTGATTTTAGAAGATAGGAGTTGGGGACCTATACTGTGACGTAGAAGGCTACGCCTCCACCTGCAGTACTAGCATCCCACATGGGTGCCAGTTCATGCCCCCCCACTGCTCTACTTCCTATCCAGTTCCCAGCTTGTGATCTAGGAAAACAACAGAGGATGATTCACATCCTTGGGCCCCTGCAAACACACGGGCGGCCAGAGTAAAGCTCCTGGCCCCTGGCTTCAGATCGCTCAGCTTCAGCAGCTGCAGCCACTTAGGGAGTGAAGCAGCAGATGGAAGATCTTTCTGTTTCTCTCCTTTCTTTGTATAACCCTGCCTTTCAAATAAAATTAGAAAAAGACAGGCGTTGGATGATCTCACTTATCCATTTCTGAGCTAAAACATGACATTTCTTTCCCTTAAGGCTAAGAATCCTATGTAATTCAAAGTGTCCTTCAACCCCATACACACCTGGATACAGCAGGCACAGACAGCCCCTGATGTGGTTACGTTCCAGGAAAGCCTGAGCTAAATTCCACAGAAAACTTTCTCAAATCAGGACTGGCGGGGAGCCGGGACAAAAGACGGGCAATGCAGGCATCCCCTGACCTGTAACCAGTTACAGAAGCTTTGAGCTGCCTGTAGTGTTTAGGCTTGCTGTAGGTACTAGATTTCCCTGGCACTTGTTTCTAGTCCAAGCTTATCTTCAAATTCCCATTGAGTGGCAAATGGCAGTTGAGAGTAAGTAACATTCCAACTGCTGGGGATAACAGAGGTGAGAACTGAGAGCTGTCACCCTGGCCATTTTAAACCTGTGCTGTCCAACTTGGTTTTTCGGTGTGCAATTTGCAGCAGCTATCCATGCTCAGTGAGGATGCTGCCGCTCTCTCAGGTCTGGGCTTTGAGCGATAAGCAGATTTGAAGGTCGTGGTGACAGCAGACAGGATGGTCGTTTTATTTCCTCTGCTTCCTCCCATTGGGAGAGGCCTGAGGACTCCAGAGAGCTGGGAATGAAAACAAGCAAATCCCAGTAGGGGGAGCAGGGAGGAGACTGAATGGCAAAAGAAGAAGCCGCCAGCAAAAATCTGAAGCCCTGCATGGCTCCTAGGAGAGGAGCCAAGTCTTCCCAAATCCAGGTGCCCCAACATGATTGCAAACGCCACACCCATTGGCCCACAGACCGCCAGCGCTGCTGCAGAACCAGTGTGCCTCCCTGGGAGATTGCCGAGTTTCTGGAGAAGTCGCGGTACACGTGCCTCCTCGCTGCTGCTGGGTGTTATAACACCAGCCTCGGGGATGCTCCACATACAACTGAAAAGCGCTCACTCACATTCTGTGGTTCGCTTTTGCTCTTTCTCTCGCGACAAGTTTCGTTTCAAAAACTTTGTTCTCAGTGCTGTCGCAAGGCTGATGACCCATTCCTTCTCCTCCTGGGGGCCTGCAGGGCTAACTGAGCAAGCACGTAGGCACACTGCTGGAGGTAGGTAAGGCAGGCCCCGGTGGGAAACCGCCAAGTCAGCAGAGCTATCTCTGATGCCCCTCCCTTCCCCTCTCTCCACCCATTTCCCCCCCTCTGGTTTCCCAGAGAGGCCCCTGGAATACAGGAAAAGCCGCCATGGTCGTCGTGGTAAGATATGCTTGGCTCCAGCTATCAATGCGGGCTCCTCTTCCTAAAGCTAACACAAACAAAAGCGTGCATTCCATACGTTTCCTCAGCACTGAGCCCAGTTCAACGCCCCCTGAGTCTGGGGCCGCGGGTTGGCTGCTTGCCTCCTGGAGTTCCAGAAAGATCCCAAAGTGCTTCAGACCCATGCAACCACTTGGTTTATGGCTCAAAATTTAAACCACAAATTATAAAATGATAAATCGCTGCTCAAGTCTCTTCCAGGAAAGACTATGTTGTCAAGATTAAGTTACAACCTCATGGACGTATGACTGAGTGTAGCTGCTGACTAACTCTCACGCTCATTTTCCCCCTGGAGATTTTTTTTTCTCTCTCTCTCTCCCTCTCTCTTCTTCATGAATTTTCACTGTTTCTGAAAACTTTACACAAAGAAAATGACCAAAGGCAAGAAATACCTCGGGGACTTCTTAACCCATGCAGCTACGTGCTTGAATTATGTAACTGCTGCTTTCCTTTTGTGTGTGTGTGAGAACCAAAGGAAGTTTAAGAAAGAGCTTTGTTCTTGAGCCTTTAACTGCCAGAAAACAGTGAGCAATGGCTCCGGGGAGGCAGCTACTATCGCTGGCTTCAAACGCTAGCTGGAATGCGAGGTGAGTAGTCAAACAAAACTCTTCAAAGGAATTTGAGTCTTAAAGTAACTGCTCAATCCCGTTGCAACATGAGCTCCTCATTTTGTTTCCACAAAAATCAGACTCTGGCATTTTCTCCTAAGGCCTGGTCTGGGGATCAAAGGAGTGTGACAAGGGCAGTGCACTTGGCTGTAATGTCCCTGCTCGGTTGGTGGAAGGAGAGAGAAAACCCTTGTCTGAGGTGGTGAGCTGACCCGTGCGCAGCCCCTGTCACACTGACCTTACTGTGAGCACCTAGTGCTGGCACCATTGTCCCTTGAAAGTTTTTGGTCCAGTGGCTCAGTGAGGCAATTGTGACGCGGTTTCTGCAACTCCACTAGTAGCTTGAGGATTAACAGGTCATGAGCCATAGTAATCACTTTAGGGGGGCCTCCTGGATTCACCGCCTGTCACTTTGACATCTCAGACCCTTCCTGGGAATACTTGGGTCCTGGGTGCCAGTTCTTCTTTGCTGATGTCGTGTCACGTTACCTACCCACTGTAGGCCCTGCCACGGTGGCTCCCGCCTCTGCTTTTCCTGAAGTCAGCCCTGCTGACATTCCTGCTGCCTTTTCTGGGATCCTCCAAGTTGTGGAGAGAGTACTTTTCCTGTGATTATAGCTCTTTCTTCCAATGTTGCCTAGTCTGGCGTCTCTGTGATTATAGCACATTAGGACTCCCCAAGTTAAAGAGGGCCACTTTCTTGGGATTCTGCCTTGTTTTTATTTTTGCAAGCAACATTTATTACAACTTATTTTTTGCAGGGAACTATAAAGAAGAAAGCAATCATGGTTAGAAATCTCATCGTCCAGACAGCCCTAATAGCATTTTTTTTAATGTGAAGAGAGTAAAAGTTTTTTTTTTTCTTTAAAGGGGGAGGTTTAAAAGGGGGAAAAAATGGAAGTTTCTTCTGCCTTTGAATCCCTCACAAGTTGTAACTACTAAGGCTAGTTTGGGGCTAGCCTTGTTACTACATATTTGTGTACGTCCTCTTACAATGTTCCCCATGAAAGAGATGTTACTGTTATATGTCACTCAATGTCTCTTCATTACTTAAAACACCATTTCAGAGATCCTGTGCGCTGCCAACACACTCCCTGCATGTCATGTCTGTAGAGACTGTGGTAAAAGAACGTGCCTTCCAAGTGAAAGGCCCCTGATCCCTTTCTGTCCCTTAGCTTCCCCTATCCTCTGAGTGAGGGAGTGATAACAAGCTAGACATCTTGGGTTCAATCTTGCCCTTCTGGTTAGATTTCAGGAGCCTAGAAGAAGTGGCCTTCTCCTCCTCCAGACTGGCCAGTATCTGCCTCACTCTGGGGCTCGCCAGTAGGATGCCTGTGTTTCGCTTAGCATGGGATAACAGACATCATAGCCTTTGTCAGAAACATGTAGCCTCCATCTGCTACTCCTGTTTTATTGCTTGGCTTTTTTTCCAAATCAAAGCCAGAAAGAAGGCTGTTATTTATTGCACCTTTACCAGTCCCAACATGACATTCCTTATTTGGATGTATCAAAAGGTATTTAATTAGTTTCCTACTGATGGATGTTCAGGTGGTGCCAGCTCATTGCTTGATCAAACAGCACCTCAACAAGCATCTTTACACATAGACTTTAGTGTTTTTTTAATTAAAACTTTTTTCTTTTGGGCCCGGCACAATGGTGCAGTGGTTAAGATCCTCGCCTTGCATGCCTGGGATCCCATATGGATCTCTGTATATCCGCCTTTCCAATAAAAAAACCTTTCTTTTAAAAATTTTTATTAATTTTTGGAATTAAAATGTATTTCTTTCTTTAAATGTATTTAAATGGCAAGGGAGATAGAGCAGACAGAGATCTGCTCCTATCTGCTGCTTCATTTCCCAGAGACCCAAAACAGCCGGTGGTGGGCCAGGTCAAAGCCAGGAGCCAGGGACACTAGCCAGGTCTCCCATGTGCATAACAAGGATTCGTGTATTGAACCATCATCTGCCACCTTCCGGGGTGCTCCCTAGCAGGAAGCTGGATTAGGAGAGCCAAGACCTGAACCCAGGGACTCTGCTAGGGGGTGACAGAATCCCAAGTGACATCTTAGCCACTGTACCAAATGTTCAACCCAAAGTGTACATTTCAATCTTCACAGCAACTTTAGGAGATAGTGACTCTTTTTTATTTTTTTTAAGATTTATTTATTTTTATTGCAAGGTCAGATATACAGAGAGGAGGAGAGACAGAGAGGAAGATCTTCAGTCCAATGATTCACTTCCCAAGTGGCTACAATGTCAAGAGCTGAAGCAATCCAAAGCCAGGAACCTGGAGCGTCTTCTGGGTCTCCCACATGGGTGCAGGGTCCCAAGAGCCGGTCTTGGAACATCCTTGACTGCTTTCCCAGGTCACAAGCAGGGAGCTGGTTGGGAAGTGGAGCTGCCAGGATTAGAACTGGTGCACATATGGGATCCTGGCACATGCAAGGCAAGGACTTTAGCCATTGGACCCAGGAGATAGTCACTCCTTAACCTCCACTTTTTCTAGTTAAGGAGAACTTGGATCAAAGCTAGTAAATAGCAGGCTGGGGTTACACAGCTGTTAGCTAATAGGAGGTAGAATTCCAGTCCGTTATACTGAAGGGTGAGGCCCATGGCAGAGGTTAGATAATAGTAGCCTGATGCTGCACTAGAGAATGAATGAAGACCATTGGTTCAGGGCTTGGCTCACCTGCAAAGGGAGAGTTTGTGAGAATACTCATTATGAAAAATCTGCGTGGATTTCAAAATTGTTTGTACCCAAATGGGAACTTAGCTTTTAAGTTCCTTTTTCTACAAACTTTGTAGGACCCTTGTATGGATACATGAATATTGTGGTGCTTAAGAGCACAGGATCTATAGTCTGATTCTGTGGATACAAAATACAACTTTGACTAATTAAAAAAATAAGATTTATTTTTCATTTGAAAGGCAAAGTTACAGAAAGAGGTAGAGAGAGATCTTCCACCTGCTACTTTATCCCCGTGTAACAGGCAGGTCAAAGCCAGAATGAAGCTGGGAGCCACACACTCCATCCAGGTCTCCTAGTACTTAGGTTTTCTCAGGTGCAATAGCAGGGAGCTGGATCAAAAGTGAAGCAATCAGAACTCTAACTAGTGCTCATGTGGGGTGCTGGTGCTGCAGGTGGTGGCTTAACCTGTGGCATGTTGATTCTAGATCCCCAGCTTAGCTTCTAATCAGTGCTGTGATGAATATCTCAGCTTCCTCATTGGAGAGATGTTGCTTTTCGTCTTTAAGAGGACCAATTTATTTAGTTTCTGTAAATCACTAATGAACACTGCCTGCTATCAAATAAGTCCTTTATAACTTTCATTTATTTTGAAATTTTTAAAAATTTTGAAAATGGTATATGGTTTCATGTTTCTATAATGCCAGTAAGTTCAAATAATATACAAGTATATGTGATAAAAACTAAAAGTCCGCATTTGTTTTAAGCATCTACCTCCATGTGACCACACTGAATGTACTCCAAAATTTCATATCTATGCCTTCACACCTATTTTTAAAATGTTTTTGTGTTATTACATGTATAGTTTTATTTCTGCAAAACTGTGATTTTTATCATTGGGAGAACAACCTAGCATAATGATTAATAAATGAATATAGGAACAAGACTGAATTCAAGTCCAACTCCCCTTCCTACCAGCTGTGTGACTTCAGACAGGTTACTTAACCTCTCTGAGACTACATATTCTCATTAATTGCCATAATGCAGGAGGTTGTAAAACTCTGCCTTATTATGGAAATCCTGTCAGTTACAATATGTGAATCTCTTAAAACAGTTCCTGACACATAAAACGTACTCCATAGAGATTATGATTCTTTCTATGCATGGTATTTTGGGACTTGCTGTTTCCTTTAACAATATGTCTTAGGAATTATTCCACAGCATTTATATAGACAAGTCTTCTGTCAAAAGTGATTAGAGTGGGGGCTGGTGTGACGGGTCAAGAGGCTAATCCTCTGCGTCAGGTACCAGTATCCCATCCATATGGGATATGCCAGTTCACGTCCTGGCTGTTCCACCTTTGATCCAGCTCCTTGATTGTGGCCTGGGAAGGCAATGGAAGATGGATGGTCCAGGATCTTGGGACCCTGTGCCCATGTAGGAGACGGAGAGGAGGCTCCTGGTTCCTCAGCTCAGCTCTGTCCATTGTAGCCATTTGAGGAATGAGCCAGCAGATGGAAGATCTCTGTCTCTCTTTTCTCTGTGAACCTGTCTTTCCAATAAAAATAAATAAATCTTAGAAAACAAAAAACACCTAATTACAGGGCCCAGCATTGTGTTGCAGATGGTTAAGTCACTGCTTGCTACCCTGATACCCCAACACCATGGTGTCAGTTGGCGTCTTGGCTGAATCACCTTCCTGTTGATGTGTCCCAATTGTATTGCTTTTTTTTTATATATTCTCTTTCTCTTCTGGCAGTACAGGATTCTAGAATTAGTCACCAATCATCATTATATTTCACTTTATTTATTTAACACATATATCACTTGTTGTGTGTCAGATAAGGTTCTAGTGACCTTACCAATATAACTCATTGAGTCCTTATAGTGGTATTATAACTAAAGTAGAGGCTATTTAGTCACTGCCATACAGATAGGAAAAATGAGACACAGAACAATTCAGTAACAAGCCCAACACTGCATTTCAGTCTGGCCCCTAGTCCACATGTCTGGCCACAATATCTGCGATTCTCTGTGCTAGAATCTGTGTTTCTCTTTACTAAAAACCTCAAGCCTGCCTCGCCACATTTTACACCTATGTCACTGATGAACATTCATTCAGCCTCATTGGAAATCACAAGTAATCTCAGGGGCAACGTAGTAGTTAAATCAACCTGGCTCCTTAAACTGCTGAGAGCGCCCTGTAGAAGGGCCGTGAAGACTGCTCCTAACCAGCAGCAGCCTACATGGGGAAAGCTCTTCTTTGCTGATCCCAGCGCCTGCCTTCAGAGGCCCCATCTGTGTCTCGGTGCCACGCTGGCCTGCCGAGCCAGCTCACAATGCTGGGCAGCAGACAGCTTAAAATAAACATTTTTGTGTTGTGCCTACTTAAGGCACAGTATATATCCGACTAAGCCTACAAAGCACAGCCGAATAATCTTTTCTTTTCCTAATTCTTGCTGTGTATGAATCCTCTCGTAATTGACCTGACCGAGGAGAATTCCTAAAATGCTAAGGCTTAGGAAAACTCTGGTCAAAAGTTTGCTAGTCAAATATGAAACTCTTTCTTCTCCATCCTGTTTCCCCACCCCCATCCCAACCCTCAAGCCACTTCAGCTTTTAGACATGTGCACTAAATGCCTTTTTCCTTAAAGATATGGGTAGGATATTTCTTTTGGAGTCTGTCCAGACAATTTGGCAAATGCATACTTGACATTAACTGCAGGGAACATGTAAAATAAAATATCAGAGGAACACGAAATAAAGTTAGGGCAGACCAAGGGCCTATCGTCTTCAGAAATCAGCACATTTTTCCAAATGGAAGAATTTATGAAATTCAGTGGGCTTTCAAATTGTTTTTCCTTTGTTAATGGAGAAAGATACGAGCCTTTTTTATGTCATTTAACATCCTGGAAAGTTCTTATATTATTGATAAGAGTTCAGATTTTCATTTCAAAAGCCATTGCTTTTTCTCACGTACAAAAACTTGTGTTTTTTTTATATATAAATAGACCTTTATCTCTGGAGTATATGCTTACCTAAAGAAAATACTGAAGACCAGCCTATCCCAAAGCTTGAATTTTGGTTCAAGGAGCTTCCTGGTCTGTTCCAGCTATGAAACACTGAAAGTAGGTTTAGAAATTGTGGACAATTTGCTGTGCCCTATGAGCCTTTGCTGTAAGTCTAACCCTTGTATCTTGGGACATGGGTGGGTGATGGGGAGGGCAGCTCTGACATGCAGAGAAACACTCCTTTCCTGTTTATAATCCCACCCGGACAAGTGCACTTGGAATATATGTCTCACCCAATTCCTCTAGTTGGGAGGTAGCTAAGCAATGAGGGGACTGAGAACTGAGCTTGTCTTGTCTTGGATCATGGTATATAGAGATGGAGATGAAATAGGAAGCTAGAGCCTAGGAGAATTGCCAAGACCAAAGACAGAAGTTGACTGTAAAAGAGGAAATCTACTTTCATCGAAATATCAATCACCCGCTCTCCACCAAAATAAATCACCATGCCCTTCTGCCCCAACAGAGTTTAACAGAAAAGTCCTGAAACCTTCTGAAGAAGTGGACACAGGGGCCCCGTTTTGTATCCTATGAGCCAGTCTGCTGATTTCAGAGCTGATCAGAACAGAGATACCCAACTTAAGAACACAGATCCGGTGGAAAAAGACATACTGGACCAGTCACAGTCACATTGTCAGAGGCAAACAGAAATAAAAAAGGCACCCAATTAATAGCAGAGCCAAAGACAATGACTGATATTTACAATGGGGAAAGACAGTGAAGACCTAAGAGTTTCAGACTGACGAGCTCTGTTTGGTCACCTCACATTGAGAAGCAGTTTCTCGCTCTAGTTTCTCTGAAGTCAGCACATTGTGGTTGTTCCTCTGGTTTTTTTGCTTTCTGTTTTTCCTTTTTTGATTTGGTTCATTTGAGAGCCAGAAAAAGAGATAAAGAGAGACAGAGAGCTACCGAATGGTGGCTTGCTCTCCAAACGCCTGTGGTGTCCAGGGCTAGGTTAAGTCAACATGCACTGACACTGGATGTGGCTGCCCCAAGTGGTATGTTAAAAACTAAACCAATTACTGTTAGGTGTTCTTGAATGTTCTAAGCATAGAAGATCTGTTTGTTTGCTTATTCTTTTTAAAATGTGTTTATTCATTTGTTTGAAAGGCAGAATAAAGGAGAGACAGAGAAACCTTCCATCTACCTCTTCATCCTCTAAAATGGCTGCAATGGATGGGCTGGGTCAAAGGAAGCCAGGATTTCAGAACTCTGTCTTGGTCTGCCACATATGTGGCAGGGGCCCAAGTACTTGGGCCATTTTCCACTGCCTTCCCAGGCATATTAGCAAGGAGCTGGGTCATAAGCAGAGCAGCAGTCAAGATTCAAAACAGCACCGGTACAGGATGCCGGCCTTGCAGACGGTGGCTTACACTACTGCACCACAACACCAGCCCCTGATTTTGTCTGTAAGTATAGCATTTTATGTCCTATGAGGAGTGAAAGGAAGCAGCAAGCAGTTATTCTAGGGAAAGCTCTGACCCAAAAGAGCAATCCAAGTGCGTTGCTTTCTTTTGAGATGCTGAGGTTTCTGTTTAACAACAGTCATTTTTTATTAGAAGCCAGGGCACCTTTGTCCAGGAGATTGCATTGCCTCCATTGGTGGTTGGAATTGGAAGTGGGGGTTTCAGGGCTTGGAGTGAGGGTACCAAAAAGAGAGTGGCTTTTGGGGCAGGGAGTCATGCCCCGACAGCGTACTGACAGACCGAGTGGAGCGGATCTGTTGGCAGAGTGCTTTAGCAGCACCATCTCCTATTTAGTTTCTTCTTTTTCTTTCTTTTTTGCATCATAATTCTGTCATCCTCAATCCTCCATAAAGTTTGTGAACACTGTAGCTGTATGTTTGTAGCGTCTTTGGCTACTAAACATTTTTACACTTATGGTAAAATAGATGAAGCAGTGACAGCCACCTAGAGAAGTCATTCCAAGAACTGGATGTGATTGGGGAGGAACTCAGTAGCAGAGATGCAGGATGCAAGGGGAACAGGGGGGGGACAGGGGAGGGGGGGACAGAGGAATGGGGGAATGGGGGGACAGGGGAACTGGGATGGGTCAGAATTGAAGGAGGTCACACTTGCTGGAGAGTCTTGGAAGTATTTGAAAAGAGGATTCTGTTGTCTGAGTTCAGACAAGATGGAAAGTAGAATTACAACATGTGAAGGGTAATCCAACAAGATTGGATAACCTGGAATAGTAATTGCTCTCTTATTCTCTCTATAGTTCTCTCTCTCTTTCTCTCTCTCTCATATGTGGCAGTCCACTGCTTATCCATAATATCACTTTCCAAGGTTTCAGTTATTCATAGTCAACTGTGGATATGTATTAAATGGAATATATTAAATGGAAAATTCCAGAAATAAACCATTTGCAAGTTTTAGGTGACTTTCATGACTCTATGCTATTATGATTGTTCTATTTTATTATTGCTTCTGTTAAGCTCTTCCTGTGACTAATATATATATTAAACTTTCTCTTACAGAAGAAGAATATAGCATACAGAGTTGTTTGCTGTCTGTGATTTCAGGAATCCACAGAAGGTCTTGGAGCATATGACCCACCCACAAGGGGATAACTACTGTAAATACAGTATACATACGTATGCCTGAGTAGAGTATGTGCCAACACTAGGCCTATACAAACAGTTTTGATCTTAGTTTTTATTCCACTTTACATCATAAACCTTTCTTGATATCTTTATGTATAATATATGTTTAAGTATAATCTATAAATACTAAATAGTAGCCTCTTAATAGTGTGTTGTATGATTATGCTATCAATTACTTAACAAATTCCTACTATGGGGCTTTTTGCTCCTAGTTTTTCACCTGGTAAATAATACTGCAGTGAACATTCTTACATATTCTTCTATTGAAGAGATTCTCAAGCTCTCAGAAGTGTGTTTTCTGTAATAGACAGTAGGAACAGTTGTTAAGACTTTTGACAGAGCTTAACAAACTAACCACTAAAAAGATTAAACCCCAAAGCATTCCATAGCCATTCCCATCTTGGGGTCACTTGTACATCTGGGGGATAGCAGCACCCATTTAAAGAGAGTGAGTGTGATGTCCACAGGAGGGTGTTTGTTTAGTTACCAAGAAGTTTCACTGAGAAAGTATGTCCCAAGTTCCATATCTAAAAAAGGGCTTTGATTTTCTTGTACAATAGTCTTTCCTTTGTGATGGCTGTGAGCAACCACCATATTCTTTACAATGAATTCCCTAGCTGCCTTTACAGGGAGGGTAGGTTTAATTTTTCCCCGTGTGCAGTGGATACAAAATGAAATAATCCAACCTTAGTGGCAGGGCTGGGTGCAAACCTTAGCGCCTGCTCTTAAATGTACCCCTCACTACTAGTCAGTCCCCCGAATCTGGAAAAAAATACCTCCTAGTGCTTTTACAGCAATTACAGTGACTGGGACCTTATGCTATATGACAATGAAGTAGAAACCCAAAATCAGTATCCCACTAGTTGTTTCTTCACTATAAATATCAAGGGGAATTCCCAAGAAAAAATGTGATGGGGGCAGGGACATCATTCTTTGGGTCAGACTGATGTACCTACTGATTCCCATCCAGCAGAATCTGAAGGGCTTTAGGGTTGACTGGATGTCACAGCCGTGAGATGAGTACTGTAAGTGATATGTCCTGATTCTCCCAGAGTGTGTCCCTCTGTTCAGAGACACCAATGGCAGTTCAGAGGCCCCAGAACCCCAGGTGGACACTGTCCACTCTGAAATATCTACCCTGTTGTTGACCTTGCTCCCAAATGGGAGAAATGTGGGTCAGCAAAAGCCTCCTCTACACAAGCTGTTCAGTTAGTATGTTAGGGAAGTGCTTTCTCTGCTCATTCATTCATAGGAAGTTACTCATTAGAAGAATGTTAAAGATTTGCAGGTTCAACACTTGACTTTACAAATCCTGCAGTGGGTTTGTGGGTGGAAAACTCAGTAACCCTGGCATGGTAGCCTAGTGGTTAAAGTTCTAGTGTTGCGCACACCGGGATGCCATATGGATGGCAGTTCGTATCCCGGTTCCTCTACTTCCCATCCAGCTCCCTGCTTGTTGTCTGGGAAAGCGGTGGAGGACGGCCCAAAGTCTTGCTTGGGACCCTGCACCTGCGTGGGAGACCCAGAAGAAGGTCCTGGCTTCGAATTGGCTCAGCTCAGGCCATTGCAGCCACTTAGGGAGTGAATCATCAGATGGAAGATCTTTCTCTCTGTCTCTCCTCCCCTCTGTAGATCTGACTTTCTAGTAATAAGAAATACATCTTCACAAGAAAAAGCTCAGCATCTCCTGGATCATAATTATGCCACGAAAGAAACTGAACCTGGATATTTCTTGTTCTAACTCTGTTTTCAGATAAATTAAAAAGAAGAAGTGTCCACTAACTTGATCTCCATCAGTATTCCTACTGCTTTGTTTTCATTTTAGGTTCCTGGTAAATGTGAGAGGAAGGCACAGAGATGTCTCAGCTATTCCCACCCTGACATGTGCACAGCTTCTGGCATTATCAGCATCCTGTGCTAGAGGGGCATACACATTATTTTTAAGATTTGTTTTTATTTGGGAAGCAGAGTGACACAGATAGAGAGATCTTCATGAGCTACTTCACATCCCAAATGGCTAGAAGTCAGGGTGAGGCCAGGCTGAATCTGGGGATCTGAAACACCCTCCTAATCTCCCTGATGGGTGGCAGGGGCTCACATGCCATCTTCTGCTGCCTTCATAGGCATGTCGCCGGGGAGCTAGGTGGGAGGCAGAGCAGCCAGGACTTGAACTACACTTTGATATGAGTTGCCATTGGCTTATCTTGCTGTGTCACAATGCTGGCCCCAGTACTGACTCATCAATATCACCCCAAGTCCATAGTTTATTTTGGTGTTCACTCTTGGTGGGGTATGTGCTACAGATCTGAATAAATGTATACTGGTGTGCGTGATCTACAATTCCACATCATCCAGAGCAGTTTCTCTCACCAAAAACTCCTCCATGCTCTGCCTGTTCATCCACGAACTTCTAGCAAGCTTTAGTCTTTTCCACTGTCTCTATGGTTTTGCATTTTCCAGACTGTCACAGCATTGAACTCATATAAGTTGTATTCTATTAATATGTTTTATTTTTTTCACTTAGTAAAATACGCATTTTAAATTCCTCTTCAGCTTTTCATGGCTTGAGCACTCATCGCTTCTTGGGACTGATATTGCAGTGCCTGCATGTACCATAGTTTTATCCACTCACCTACTGAAGGATATTTTAGTTGCTTCCAAGTTTTAGCAAATACAAACAAAGTTGCTATAAATAGCCATGTTGGGGTCTTTGTATGGATGTACTATTTTCAAATTCTTTTCGTCTTACACACAATTATTTGGATTTGCATTTTCTCTTTTGTGAAATGCCTGCCTATATGTTTTTGCTGTACCTACATTTCTTTTTAAGGTTCACTTTCCTTTTGTTTGAAAATCAGAGATATGGAAAGAGGGACAGAGATCTTCCATTTGCTGGTTTACTCCTCAAATTCTTTTAATAGGCAAGATTGGATCAGGCTGAAGCCAGGAGCCAGGAACTCCACTTGGGTTCCCCAGGAGGGTGGCAGGAACCTAAGCCTTTAAGGCACCACTCACTGCCTCGCAGGGTACACGTTAGCAGGAAAGTGGATCGGAAGTGGAATAGTTGAGATTTGAACCCCAGCACTCCCGTATGATGTTCAGACATTACAGGGGACAACCATCATACTTTTGTACCTTTATTTCTCCTTAAAAAATATTTTCTTATTTGAAAGGCAGTTACAGAGAAAGAGAGAACAGACAGACAGATATGAGAGATGTCTTCCATTCACTCATTCACTCCTCAAAAGGCTACAGTAGGTAGGGCTGGACCAGGCCAAATCTAGGAGTAAGGAGTTTCTTGTGGGTTTCTCCCAAGGATATAGGAGTCCAGATACTTGGACCATCTTCCCCAAGTACTTTGTGCTTTCCCAGGTGCATTAGCAGGACCTGGATTGGAAGTAGAATAGCTGCAACTGAAACCAGCACTTATGTGTGATGCCAAGTGTTACAGGAAGCAGCTTAATCTGATACACTGTATTTCCTACACCTGGGTGAGAACCCACAATACACTATGGACTGTCAGCACCTGATTCTGTCTCACTTCATAGGTCGTTGCAAATGAAGATTTCAGTTCTGGGGTGATACATGTATTTCATTTATAGAATTACTGATTTGGGAGCTGGCGTGGTAGCCTAGTGGCTAAATCCTTGCCTTACATCTGCCAGGATGGTATATGGGCACCAGTTCATATTCCAGCTGCTCCATTTCCCATCCAGCTCCCTGCCTGTGGAAAGCAGTCAAGGATGGCCCAAGGCCTTGGGACCCTAAAACCTGCATGGGAGACCTGAAGCAGGCTCCTGGCTTCAGATTGGCTCAGCTCTGGTCATTGCAGTCACTTGGGGAATGAACCATCTGATGGAAGATCTTTCTCTCTGTCTCCCCTTCTCTTTGTATATCTGCCTTTCCAATGAAAAGATAAAATAAGTCTTTAAAACAGAAAAAGAATTCTTGATTTGATTCATAGTCTCCCAAAACTTCAATCATCATGGTTTACTTTGAAGGGAGACCTCTGAAACTGGTGATTTATATGCAGTCCCCCAAACACCCAAGAACAAAACATTTCTTTCCTGATAGGGAGACCTTGCTGATAAGCATTCTCACTTATGCAATTGGACACTCCCTGCTGTTAGCGACCAGTCTTGATCAGGCACTCAGTGAGAAGCAAGAAAACTTTAGGAGTAGGAATAAGATGATACAAAAAGCTTACATGAGTTTTCTGTTTGCAATCACATCCATGCGTAATTGCCTTAGGGCTGGGCGTTCGGCCTAGTAGTGAACACATCAGTTCAGAGGTCCACATCCTGTATTGAAGTGCCTGGGTTCAGTTCCTGGCTTTGGCTTTTAACTCCAGCTTCATGTTAATGAGGCAGTAATTGATGATGCAAGTAGCTGAGTCCCTGCTTCCCAAGTGGGAGCTCCAGTTGAGTTCTTGGCTCTTGGCTGCAAACTCAGCCGATCCTCAGCACTGCCAACATTAGCTCTCTGTCTCCTCTCTGCCTCTCAAATTTAAGGTTAAATTTATTTTTGATAAATATTTTTTAAAAGAAGCTAAGCAGGATGATCAAGACATCAAAAGGATTTTTGTGTATTCTTCTTTTCCAAAAAGTGTGACCGCTTAGAGGCAAATTAATGCAGTTAACACTCATAAGAGCCCTAAACTTACAGCTGATTGTGCTGGTGAACCTAGGACAGGCAGAAAGAAAACAGCTGCTTCTTAAATCTATTGGAAAGGCTTTATGTGCCTTAATTACATCCACAAAGGGCCATAAACGAGGGGTGAGGAACCTCCGGGTTTTTAATTTTCTCATTAGAGTTTAAATGTTTCATTGTACTTGAAAACCACTTATGAACTCTTATATTTCTACTTAAGGTTTATTTTTAAATGTCTGTTCTTTACTCATAGACTTCTGACACTTGGACAATGATTTTTTAAAAAGCAAAATAAATCTAACAGTGCATTTATTATTATTTAAATACAGTTCTGTCTATATACTTGTTTTAAAAAAGAGGGATTTCTTTAATTTTTAATAGTTTTTTTGGGAGAAGATTTATTTATTTTCCTTGGAAAGCCACTTTTACAGAGAGAAGGGGACACAGAAAGATCTTCCATCTGCTGGTTCACTCCACAAGTGGCCGCAATGGCTGGAGCTGACCCTATCTGCAGGCAGGAGCCAGGAGAACTTCCAGATCTCCCATTCAGGGTCACAAAAGCTTTGGGCCATCTTCAACTGCTTTCCCACCCCACAAGCAGGGAGTTGAATGGGAAGTGGAGCAACAGGGACATGAACCAGCACCCGCATGGGATCCTGATGGATGCAAGGTAAGGATTCTGCCACTAGGCTACAGTGTCAGGCCCCTATACATTTCCTTTATGATGTTTTTTGATACTGTATTTGGCCACTTGTTTATTGAATTAAATCTTCAATATTGTTAAGCCCATAGACTGGTAAACTTCTATCTTAAAAAAAAAAAGATTTATTTACTTAAAAGGCAGAGTTACAGAGCATGCGCACGAGAGATAGACAAAAAGAGAATCTTCTGTCTGCTGCTTCACTCCCCAAATATGTACAACAACAGGAACTGGGGTAGTCTAAAGTCCAGAGCCAGGAGCCTCTTCTGGGTCTCTCATTTGGCTGATGGGAACCCAACCATCTGGACCATCTTCAGCTGCTTTCCTAGATGCATTAGCAGGGAGCTAATTGGAACTGGAGCAACCAAGATATGTACAGGTACCCATACAAGATGACAGGACTATAGACAGCAGCTTTACTCGCTTTGACAGAACACTGGTCTCAGAATGGTGAAATTTCTAACAAAAAAAGATGGCAACTGAGCTATTATCTAGTGGTGCACCTAAGATTAAGTTTCTACTTACACAGATGTTGTCTTATCAAAAATTATACTCAAATCCTTGAGGTTGTACTTAGTATGGGATATGGATGAGTATATGAAGGAGGAATATTTGGCCTATCCTTTTTTTTTTTAAAGATTCATTTCATTTTTATTGGAAATGCAAATTTACAGAAAAGGACAGAAAGATCTTCCACCTGCTGGTTCACACCCCCAAGTGGCTGCAATGGCCAAAGCTGACGCAGTCTGGAACTAGAAGCCAGGAGCTTCTTCCAGGTCTCCCATACAGGGTCAGGGTCCCAAGGCTTTGGGTTATCCTTTACTGCTTTCCCAGGCCACAAATAGGGACCTGAATGGGAAGTGGAGGAGCCGGGACACAGAGGAGCACCTATATGGGAACCTGGCGTTTGTGAGGAAAGGTTTGGCCACTAGGCTATCATGCTGGACTCTGGCCTATTCTTGAGTGGGACACAAACTAGTGGAGCAAAAAGAACTTCCAGAAAATAAGATATGGGTATGAATGAGAAATCATGTAGAAAAAAATGGTAATTATACTTGATTACAGTGCCAACAAGATGAAGAACGGAGCAATGAGGGTGAAATATGGCTGGGGAAAAGGCTTCTGGAGAGAACAACCAGGAACCTAGGAAAGCAGGATTGTCAACCTGTCAAGTAGGAGTGAAAACCTTGCCATTGTTGTTTGCAGGCGCACTCTGTTTCCTCCATTTTAAAACTGCGTCCCTTCATCATACTGAAACTTAAGTTAATGTCCTGCTTCTGCTTGTCTTAATTTATGATTTAGCACATATTTATTGAGAGCCTACTACTTGCCAGGTACTTTCTAGGAGCTGGGAATATGACAGTGAAGAAAGACACAATCCTGCCAATTTTTAAAAGCTGTAGCCTTTATTTTCTTTTTCCACTTTCATAATGTCTCAGTCTTGAGCCACCTGCAAGCTGACTTTTTCCTCCACCACTGTGATGGAACAGTTCTATAAGGCCAATGATAATGAGCAAATCTAGCACCAATTTCTCGGTTCTCATCTTCTTTTGACCCCACAGAATTTAAAAAAAATTTTTTTTTAATTTTATTTATTTCTTTGGAAATCAGAGTAACACAGAGAGAGGGGGAGGGGGGTGAGATCTTCCATCCACTGGTTTTCTCTTCGGATCATCACAACAGTTGGAGCTGGGTCGTCCTGAAGTCAGGTTTCCCACATGAGGAGCAAGGACACAAGGACTTGCACCATTTTCTGTTGCTTTTCCAGGGAGCTGGGTCAGAAGTGGAGCAATCCAGACACATGCTGGTGCCCACATGGGATGCCAATATCTCAAGTGGCACTTTCACCTACTTCACAATGTTAGCCTCCAAATTTTTTTTTTTTTTTTAGTTATTTGTTTGAAGGGTAGACTTATAGAGGGAGGAAAGGAAAGAGAGAGAGAGAATCTTCCATCTGGCTTACTCTGCAAATGTAATGAATAGGGCTGGGCCCCAGGCTTAAGTCAAGAGCCTTGAACTTCACCTGGGTCTCCCACGTGGGTGGCATGAGCCTAAGCACCTTCCACTGCTTTTCCAGCCTCATTAGCAGGGAGCTGGATGGGGAATGGAACAGCTGAGATGCCAACCAGTGCTCATGTGGGATGTCAGCCTCTCAGCAGCTTCCTCATTGCGACATAATGCTGATCCTTCTCCAGGCTTATGAAGCATCCAATTTTCTAGTAATTTTTAAATTTTTGGCTGTGTTTTGTTCTATAGTATGGCACTAGCATAATTTACCTATTACTGTAATTGCCTCTTTTTGATTTCATTCTTTTGCCTCCTAAATATTGATCGTCCCAAGTACTACATTCTGCTAGTTTCCATTTTTTCCGCTTTCAGGTCTCTTTCTTCAATGATTTTCCATGACTTCAATCATTAGCCCTAACTAGACATCTTCTAAATACATACTCCCAAACCCAGCCTCACATTTCCCATTGTGCATGGAAGCTTCCATCTGGCCATCTGGCCATGACGCCAACCACAATCTGTTTAACATTGGAGGCAGCATTTGTACCACTCAGGATTCACAGCTGCAAACAACAAAAACCCACTCTGGCTAACACAAGCACACTGGGTGATGCACTATGTTGGCAGCAAGGCCAGAGGACCAGGTACAGAAAACGAGGCAAAACCCTGCAGAGCATAGGGCCCAGAGAGCATGCCAGATTCATCCCCAAGGAGGCTCCTGATGAAGCTATCCTGGGGATGGCTGCCCTCAACCCAGTCCCTACTATGATCACCGCTGCTCTTCAGTTTCTCAATCACTTTCAAGTGTGGTCCTTAACGGCTGGTATTGTGTTACTCCTCCAGAGCCAGTTGGAGCACCCAACTGATCTAAATCACATGCTGGAGCCCCAGCTGCTAGAGTTGACTTCTTGGCTTTCCGCGGAAGGCAGTCAATCACTACATTTGCTTTTCTCCATTTGTCTCTCTTAACTTACATTTTCTTTCTTCTTTCTCCCTTTTTACATGTTTCTCCTGTTTATTTTAACCAATTGAAAGGGAGGGAGGGGGAAAAGAGAAAAAAAGAGAATATCTTACATCTGTTGGTTCACTCCCTAAATGATCACAATAGCCAAGGCTGAGTCAGGGTGGAATGAAGAACTGACAACTCTATCCAGGTCTCCCATGTGGGCAGCACAGCTGCCTCTTGGGATATATCAGCAGGAAGCTGGATCTGAGGCAGAGTAGCAGAGGCTTGAATCAGGCATCTGGGTATGGGATGCTTAATCCATCGTCCCAAATGTCCACGCTCCCATTTTCATTTATTGCCACCATCAAACCCCTATCTCAAAGGGCTGAACTTGGATCAATCAGGTCTGTGGGAGTTCTGTTTGGTGTTCATTCGTTTGTCCTTTTCCTTCACAGTATTATCTCATTAGGCCTTTCTGTGGTTACCACTCTAACCGTTTCCTAATGGGTTGCCCACTTCTAGGGCTTTCTCCAACTTCATCAACCTCCAGGTTATTCTCCAGAGATCACTCAGTGGCTCAAACGGCATTGTTCTGCATTCAAAGAGCTCTTGAATGAAATCTAAGTGAGACTAAAAGTTTGTCATCAGGGGGTTAACCTTCAGATGCAGACAGATATGGCTTCAAGTTCTGATTTTTCCACTTTCTAGTTGTACACTCCTTAAGGTTCATCTTCCTAGTCTGACAAATGGAGCTAATGAAACCTGTCTCTTGGGATATTCATAAGTCAGTGCTTTGAAAATTTGAAAGCTGTGGTAAGTTGAAATGAGGCTGCAATGCAAGCTCACATTTGCCTATAAAGGACAACATTCAATTTCAGAGCCACCATCAGTCTGGTTTTAATACAGGCAGGTTAAGATCAGCACACTACATGTTTTGGGGGCTAATTGGCAATCTATCCACCATTGCTAACATTGTTTCTAATTTCAAACAGCTGACTAACAAGTGACCTTTTGGAAATATTTTATTTACACATAGAGAATTTCCTGTGTTATTAATTTTGAGAATCAAATTTCCCCGATTGGCAGCTTTCCATTCTAACATTGCTATTTAAAAGCATTTCCTGCAGAATTTCAGTTTTGTAGGAGGCTGCTATGAATTCCTCATGGGGAAAAAGTGTTAGGGGGCACTTCAACAAGTTTGTAGAAAATGAAAAGATACATTTATTTTGGTGCAAAAAATTTGGACATCTATGTTGTTTTTTCAAAATATGCACTTATATAGACTTTTTGAAGTTCCCCATGTATACATGGATTTCAAAATTTTTGGAACCAAAATTAATATATCTTTTCACTACATTTTCTGTGAACTTATTGAAACCCCCTCATACATTTATGATGAACACATGAAAATTATTAGTTATCTCTGAGGCCTGCCCAAGATCCAGCAAATGTGGTCAAGCTCTAGCACGCTAAAGGAAGCTTTGAGGTTGGCTCTGCTTTATTGTACAGATTCTGGGTCAGCACTGGGCAAATCAAACCATGCAGCCTTGGCTGCTGCTTTTTTTTCTCTGCTGGTCATGGGTGGCACCATCTAGAGCTTCCCACATTAACCTCAGTTGGCATTTATTCACTCATTCAAGCGTCCATGCAGCAAGTCCCCCTAAAGATGAGGCATTGTGGTCCCACAGTAGAGGTTTCAGGCCCATAAACTCTCGCCAAGAATTTACAGCACAGCTAATTGCTGCTTTTCTGAAGTCAGTAAGTCTGGGAAGTCTTAGGTGAATGATAACAATCATGCCAAGATTGGTTAAACACTTATTTAATAGGTATGATATTTTAAACCAGTCTCTACAGATAGTGTTTGTGGGTGAATTTGAGAATCATACTGCAACTTTTCAAGTTGTTTTTGCTTTTGGGTTTCTTTCAAAATTAGTATGTTGATGCAACTAAAATAATGTAAAGCTGAAATCCCCTGTATCTCTTCTCTACCTTTTCCTTCCCCTGTTTAATTTCACTTCTCAGACAGTTGCTATTCTTGGACACTTTCAGGGTGTCTCCTCCCACAATTTTTTTTTTCTCTAGCAATAATTTTGAAGTTTCCCTTATGCATTCTTTATGATCTGACCTGAGAAGCTAGTAACAATATTGCCATTTAACTTGTTACAGATTTTGGATCTCTTTCACACATTGTTATGTTAAATGTATTATAAACAGTATCCTTTTATCCCTACTAAGATATTTTGGGGGGAGGAGGAGGATGGAGGAGGGAGAGAGAGCAACAGTGACAGAGCTCTCAACTGCTGATTCACCTCCCAGATGCCTGCAATAGCCTGGTCTTGTGTGAGCTGAGTTCAGGTCTCCCATGAGGATAACAGGAACCCAACTCCTGGAGTCATCGCTACTGCCTTGGGATCTTCATTAGCTCAAATGTGAGAATCAAGAGAGTTGGGTATTCAACCCAGGCACTCTATGGGGGACATCAGCCCCCTTACCTGCTAGGCAGAAGACAAGCCCCTTCCTCACCCACCAGATACTACTAATTTATGATTGTGAAGCAATTTTTCCTCTTTTTTATTTATGTTTATGTGGACTAAATAGGTTTATATAATCTGTGTAATTCTATAACCACAAAGTTTTGTTATAAAGATAACATTTTAACAATGGAATGAAAAGAGTAGAAAGACAGTGTATTTTTTTCTTTTTTGAGATTTATTTATTTCTTATTGGAAAGGCGGGTTTATAAAGGAGAGACAAATATCTTCCATCCACTGGTTCACTTCCCAAGTGGTCGCAACAGCCAGAGCTAATGTACCTATTTTTGAGATTTTTGCTAAATTTTCTATCTTGTTATGATAGTATTAGACATTGTAATATCTAAAGCCAGAGAAATTAATAACTGGGTACTTTTAAAAATGATTTATTTTTTGGAAAGGCAGATATATAGAGAGGAGGAGAGACAGAGAGGAAGATCTTTAGTCCGATGACAACGACTAGAATTGTCGATCCAAAGCCAGGAGCTTCTTCTGGGTCATGCGTGCAGGGTCCCAAGACTTTAGGCTGTCCTTGACTCTTTCCCAGGCCACAAGCAGGGAGCTGGATGGGAAGTAGGGCTGCCGGGATTGGAACCAACACGCTTATGGGATCCTGGAGCACAGAAAGCAAGGACTTTAGCCACTAGGCTATTGTGCTGGGGCCAACTGGGTAATTTTAAATAAATGGATATTGATGTTAAAATAATGTATTCAGATGGACTGTTTTGAGTTATTTCATGTTTGGTAATTGATAAATATGGAAGAGTTATTTTATAACGTACACTGAGTATATGATGAGGAAAAAACCCATGCACAGTGTGAGAGTGTTTATTATAATGTAGAAGCTTATTCTTAGTACTGGATTTAAGTCTAAGTGATTCCATGTATTATCTCATTGCATCCTTTCAACAACTCCAGGGAGTAGAAATGTTGCCTTGTCCATTTCACAAACAAAACAAACAAACAAAACAACAAAACAAAACCTGAGCCACTGAGAGATATTTGCACAATGTTATAGTCAGTAAGTAGGGATACTGGGATTTGATTTGGGCCGTGAGAGCCCAGAGTCTGTACTCTTAGCCACTGCATTGTAATTTTAAAAGCTCACATTCTAAAAACCTTTCCCTGTACTATAGTTTCTTAGGTGAGACACTGACTATTCATTCAAGTAGAATGAAATGATTCGTTCAAAAACAATTGTGTTTCTGTGAGTCCTATGAAGGTACCACTGGCAGTCACCAAAATGGTTCTTTTTTCCTTAATCTGTGGCTAACATAGATTACATTCCCAGCCTGCCTTACAGTTCAGTCGGGTGATGTGACTAAGTTTTGGCCTGTGGAATATAAAAAGAATGTGAAAACAGAAGGACCTGGTAAAGCAGCAAAGCCAGCATCCATGGAGTAAGGTAGACAAGGAAATTCCTTGGGAAGAGAGCGCTGCCTACCCTCTGTAATACCATTTCAGCAGGATTCCAAAATTACTATGGAAACATGACTGCCTTTTTTTCTCTAATGGCCCTTGTCCATTGTTATCTTCTGAATGAATATTTATTACATTTTTACTGTCCCTGTTTTTTTTTTTTCTTTCTTAAATAAGCTGGTTTCACAGGTTGACCACAGATTACTTTTAGAGAGCCAAAAGCAAAGAAAACAGAGGCGGATTAACCAAAACATTAACTCAGCATACGCCCCAGCTCTCCTCACGTGCATCTCTTCCCTGTTTCTTGGATAGTGTGTTTTCCACCACAACATCCCTGGTCACATTTCCTTACCAGGTAGGTGGTACTGCAGACTCTGTAGGTTTTGTATATCTGCCTAGGGGAGAGTAGAGTTTGCGATACATTTAATTTCAGGCTTTGTTAGATGTATTTACATGGACTCTGGTCATTTCCACTTAATTATTCAGGGTCCAGAGTGCTCACCATTACACAATGGAACCCCTCCACTTAATTATTGCTGGCTGTCTCTGCTAACACACACAGATTCCAGGACCACTCCTTGGTCGACTGTGCTAACTACCTTGGCATCCTGTCTTGGTGGTGCAGGCCTAGAGGTTATAATGTGATAGAAACATAGGACTGATGCTGGAAGTATACGAGTAGTATGAGAGAAAGAATAATTGAAACATAGAGCCAGATTCTAAACTTCCAGTCATCGCATGTGTACAAATTATAAGTGGAAACTGATTTTCACTGATACCAAGCCAAAGCAAATGTTCTTTCCTGTCAAGAATAATGCAGTATGTATAATATTAAACATACTATACATTTTACTTCTTTTTTAAAAAATGGGAATCATGTGACTGAGAATCAGAATTCTTACAGTGTGAGGATGACCAGCCTGTCCTGTATGTAGGAAGTTGTGTCTTATGCACATCAACTATTAATAATAAAACCAAATTTGTACAACCATGGTAGAGGAAAAAATTGAATTATCTTTCTGTCTTCAATTAAAAAATTATTTAAAAGAGCAATGCTATTCCTGGGGTGGACCAGGCTGGGCCAATTCATAATACCCACTGGCAGATTTGAGAACCAAGATGGGGCAGGACAGGACAGATTGGGCTGTAATACCAGCCAAATCACGTTAGGGCTGGGACTGGGGGCAAACTGGACTGGACTAAGCTGTAGCATCCACCAGCATGAGCTGGAATCGGGCGCAAACCAGGTCTGGCCAGGTTATAACACTCACCAGGTTGAGGTGAGACAGGCCATATATCTGAGACCTGGGGAGAGGTGGTCGATCCTGGTAGTAGGGTAGCAGTGGCCCAGTATTGATGAGCATGAGAACTGGGACTGGGGTCAGACCAGGTCAGGTAGGGCTGTAACTCCTGTAGGCCTGTATGCAAACTGGGTTAGGGGAAAGTCAGGCTGGTCTAACTAACTGTATCCACTGGGGCAGGCACAAGCCAAAGTAAGTGTAGGCTGATTGGGTTTTGTCACATTAGCTGGCACGTGTTGAGACTGGGGGCAAATTCTGTCAAGCTAGATTGCAGAACCACCTCAACAGTACCAGATCTGGGAATGGCAGTTGACACAGTAGGGAAACTGTGGGCACCTCTCTGATGATTTGCATCTGTCACTGGTGAGCATGAGAACCAGGGCTGGGCAAGGGTCTGGCTAAACAGGCGGCGGCACCCACTGGCATGAGTGTGGACTGGATAGTGGGATTGGTTGGGTTGAACTAGCCTCCAATTCCCACTGATGTGCATGAGAACTGAATGGGATGTGGGACAGACTGGACCAGTCTGCTGCACCTACTGACAAGCACAGGAAACAGGGCTGGGGCAGTCCTAGTGGTGGTTATTGGGGGTTGCTCTGAAGTTCAGAACAACAGGCTGAAGTTCCTGTTGACGTATGTGAGGACCAAGTGTGTAGTGGGCTGGGTTGGTCTGGACCGTAGCTCCCATTGGTCCAGACCATCCATGGGTAAGAGATGGGGCTGGGCACAGAACTGATCCAACAAGTGTAATTACCAGTGTGTGTGCAGGATGATGTGGGTGATGAACTGAGCCAGACCCTGTACTGACAAGCACACACAAGAGTTACACACAACAGTTGTCTGGGATCACCTCAGACAAGGTCTTGTTGGGGATCCCTTCACCTGAACTACTGGACTCAGAACTCCAACCATGGCGAGGATTCAGGATCAGTGTAGAGTGCATGTATCAGAATTGGGCCTCCTCAGTGGAAGAGATGGTGCAGTAGATGGCATGCCCAGATACACTTGGAGGATATGGCAGTTCACTGAGGCCTGCAGAGGACATCTAGCACCATAGCAGAGGAAGGAGAGCAGAACTATTTGGACAACTATCCCAGCCAAGTGTTGACAGCAAATATCTGGGCAAATGGAGACTTTAAGGTGGACCATTTCAGCCAGTATGATGGACTTTGGAAGGATTTCCTCATCCTTGGATCAATGATATTGACAGCATTTCAGAACTATTGAAACCACTTAAGCAGAACCCTCAAAGCATTTTCTACATTGGGAACCCTGGAATGACATCGGGTGGCTGTTTCCCATCCTCAGATACTGAGGCGGTTGGAAGGCTGGGTATTTAGCTTCTCCCCTTATCTCTTTCCTTCCCACAGAAACAAGAGGAAGAAACAGAACATTGGAAAACAGTTTTACCCACCTTCCCCTAACTCTCAACTCTTCCCACCCTGATCAAGTATATAAACATCATCAAAAATAAATAAAATTCAATCTTAAAAAGACCAATGCTATTCCTAATGCTAAGCTCACAGGCTTGCTGTGATGTTGAAATGGATAAGGCACATGAATCACCTGCCCATGAAACCCGTCACAGAGCAGGATCCCAGCGAATGAGATGCATTACAGAGCAAAAAAAATTGTCCTAGAAGAGACAGAGCTTATACAGCCAAAAAACAGGGAAAATAGAATTGGATGTGTTTTGGGTAGTTAACTAAAGGTTATATTTTTCAATTTTGGAATGTTTGCAGGAATACTTATGTTTCTTAGTCCAAGTAAATATTTCATTTAACCTAATTTTATATTTGTAACTTTCTAATTAATGTTTACTTAAAAGAGCTCAGTAAATTATAAAAACTTAGGCCCCCCAAATTGTGGATGTGTCTCTGAATGTAAAATATTGAACCCATGTACATCAATATACCAAAGCACATTCTTATTGAATCAGCCTATGGCATAGACTGTTTGTTGCATTTGGACACAAAAGAGCAGTATCATAACTGAGACTGTCTCCAGTGGTTAAGTGATTATGCCTAACCTTTACAGATATGCAGACGCCTACAGCAGAGGACATTTTAGGAAAACATTTAACGTTAAAGAAATAAGAAGCTTTACACTTGGCCTTGTGACCAGTTAGCACACAGTAGGGCAATCAGATGAATTACAGAGCTAATCCCCACCCACCAGAAAAATAAAGTAATTTAGATTTTTAGAAAGGAAATCTACTGCAAGAACGTTGACCAATCTTTTCAACCACTTAATTTCTGTAATCTTCATCTCACCTTTCCCTCTTTTCTGCCAACTTCTCCAGTGAGTCCCTTCTCTTAACCCAGCCCTTCACTACTGTATAGTGCAACTTAACCCCTGGGCATTTCACTGTTCCCTTTAATAGTTAATCGGCACAAGCAAGTCTCAGGAGGGACTTGGTGTAGGGAAGTCTCCGTAGGCGGGAGATCAGCAGCTGGGAGAGGGTAGGAAGTTGAAGGCTGTGAATACTTAACATGCTTTGGTCACAAGTGCAGCCCTTCTATTTGTAAATAATAAAGGGAAGTCTAATGAGATAGCTTGAGTCCTGTCGAGTTGGGACTGGCATTCAGGCTCACTTCACTTGAAACCAGGCTGATTACCGGTGCCTGCTGAGCAACCCTACATGGTTGCTATTCACTCTTGGTGGAAGCACTGGGGGAATATGGAAGGAAGCTTAAGTTCAGTTCTGTTTCTAGTAGGTTCCATGACCTTGGCCGCAGCAAGGGCTTTCTAAAGCTCATTGTCCTTGCTGGGCAAGTTAACTCTTGAGGCCTATTCAATACCAAGTCTTTCCTTCTCAGCCATCCCGGGATCAGCTGCTCAACAAGCCTCTCCTCTAACTGTCCCCTCACCTGACCATGGGAAAGGATGGAGTCAGGGAAGAAGAGCCCTTCTCTCTTGTTTGCCTTCACGCGTCCTTGTAGGACAGAAAGGATGGCCATCTCCTTTGAAGGACTCCAGACTGGGCTGTGCAGCCTCCCCAAGGGCTGCGAGGGGAGAAACCTGCCCCATCCCCAAACACCTGAGTATTTTAAGACATAGGTTCTTCCTTACCCCCACAACTCATTCGGGAACCCGCCTCAAGACCCAGGTCCTGGGCCCGCAGCAGGCCCAGCGCGCAAGCGCAGTCGCCAGCCCGGCGCGAAGCCGGCGGACATGGAGGCCGCGCCAAGGTGAGAGGGAAGGGTCGACCAGACTCCGCCCCGCCCCGTCACGTGGGAGGCGGAGTCGGAAGCGTGACGGCGTGCGCGGGGGGCGGGGCGCGGCGCTCGCGGCTGCTGCCTGGGAGGGAGGCCGGGCAGGCGGCGGAGCGGCGCGGCTCTCAACCTGACGGGGAAGTGGCCCGGCGGCGGCCGCGGAGAGCCCCGAGGCGGACGGGCGGACGGACGGGCGACGGAGGCGGGGTCCGGGAGGCGAGGCGGGCGGCCTAGAGAGCGAGCGGGTCAGGCTCCGCGTCGGCCGCTCCGTCGGTTCGCTGAATGAAGTGCCCTCCCCGCTGAGCCCCGAGCCCGGCGCTTTTTCCCCCCCGCAAGATGGACGGTTTCGCCGGCAGCCTGGGTGAGTACGGCGGGAGAGTGCTGCGGTCTCCCGCGCGGGGAGGCAGCCCCGTGCCCTCCACACGCCGCGCGGGGGCCCTGCTCTCCACCCCGCCCCTCGGGGTGGCCGCCGTCCCCGGCACATGTTCCCTTGGAGGCTGCCGCCCGCCCTCCGCCGGCTCCGGGGCACGGAGGGCCCCAGCCCCAGCCCTCCTCGCGGCCGGACCCTTCTTCCTTTCTTCGCAGAGCCCCCTCTAGTGTGTGTGTTGGTGTGGGGGGCTCTGCTTCCTCCCAAGGGAGCCGCTTCCTCCTCTCTTGGAGAGGCCCCGAAGAGCCGGTGCACCCTTCCCCGTACACTTGGGGCCCCTTTGCCCTCCCGTCCCCCAGAACCCCCTATTTTTTTTTTCAGGGTTGGGAAAAGATTTCTTTTAACTCAGAACCCTTCTCCAGAGTCAGTACTCCACCGCCGTCTGCACGAACCCGAGCTCTCTTTCCGAGTGGGGACAGTCCTGTGACTCCCGTGTCGGGCAGGGAGCCCCCCTCCCCCATTCCCTCGTTAGGAAGGGCCTCCCTCCCCCTCGGTCTTCACGTTACATTTGGAGTGACTGACCACTTCCCTTCACCGCCCGCTTCCCCCCTCCGCTTCCCTGAGCGTTTGGCAGCGGTGGGAAGACCCAGAGGTACTGAAGCATCATTTGCTGAACCTAGGGAAGGAAGAGGTGCATCCGTGTGCGGGGACCCTCTGAAGAGTGAAAGCAAAGTGTTTTCTGGCTCCCGCACGCCTGCCAGGGAGCAAGTCATCCGGCCCAACGAATCCATAAGAAAGGGGGCCTTTATCAGGGAAAGAAAGGATTCTCCATTTTTGGAATTATGTTGTCTTTGTGGACCGAAGAAAGGCAAGGGGTTATTAATTGAGCAGAAGCATCTTTTTCGGTGTTTCCGAAAAGTACCCGAATAAAGGTGGTGAATTTTGTGCTGGCTGTAGGTTATCAGAATTCCAGGCCGGTACTCAGTGGCTATAATAACCTGTGTCTGGAATTACTATTCTTTGAGGCCGCTGGAATCTGGTTACTGCAAGTATTTAGCTCAACTGTTAAGACTGGTGAGAGAAACAGTTTCTGCGTTGACTGATATCGCGGTTATGTGGTACAGCTGCTCCTGAGTTTATAATCTGAGTCTTTTCTGTGGAGATAGCAAGGCTTCTGTTGCGTTTCTACGTGGATCAGTGGATGATCCGGCCATAGCACGTATTTTAATCTACTCTGATAATATTGGAGTTAGGTGGGTCTTTTTTTTCAAATCTGAAATTAAAAAGTGGGCAGAAGAGGAAGGAACCCATTATAGATATTCAGTAATAGAATAGGTGGTTTTGGCCCCAACTTGGGAATCCAAAAATGCGGTTCTAGTGCTCTCATGTTGGGAATCCTAAAATGGGAGGCTGGTGAGTGCTAGTGTTTCTTTCCCAAAGGCACCTGTTGCCCATTGTCTAACCTCTGATGTTTTGTAATTCCTTCCATAGTGAGGTGGTTTCATTCTTGGGCTGATTTGGAGAGGATCAGCTGTTCATTGGTACTTTTTTTAACTTAATACCTGGGTTACTTGTTCTGTGTCCACTCAAGTGATTCTCTGTGAGGTCAGGAACTGAGTGTTTGGGGGCTCTCTTTGAAGCTATCATAACTACTGCGTTGGCTGCACTACCTGAAAAATGGATGGGATTACTGCTTCCTTTTACTTCTAGAAGATTCCCTGAGGCTTGAACTTCTGTGTTTTGAGTATCTTTCTCACCAGTTGGAGTGCTTTATTGCAAAGCCGTGGATAGAGGTTTTAAGTAACTTTATTCCTTCTTCAATTCACCAATTCGTGAAGCAGTTGATGAAAGAGACTGAAAAATGATGGCGAATTGCAGTTGGGGCTTCCTTCCCCTCCTCCCCATTAAGAACCATATGGCTGACCCTAATGTTAGATTTTAAAAATGATAGCAATTTAAGTGAACCTTTTTCTTTCTTTAGATAATGAGATTGGTCAGGGCCAGGGCTCCGCCTCCCGGTGAGCCCCGGAGGAAATGGTTGCAGATGGTGCATCTGGAACTGCCCAGGAGGAGGATGCTCCTCAGCACCTCTGGGCTTTCTCTTTTTGTCCCACTTGTGGGAATAAAAGGCCCCAGCTGAAACCTTCACGGGTTGGGATGAAGGATGGCTGGTGCTGGTATGTTTTACTGGTAGCCTTTAAGCAGAACAGCTCAGCTCTCGCCAAACGGCTTTTTTTCTATTTCCTGCACTTCATCACTCCAGAACTTAATGTTACATTGATCTTTATTTTATCATAGAGAAAGCCATGAGTATAAAGGCAAGCACTTGACTGCAGTAAATGTTTAAAAGCTTTTTTTTTTTTTTTAGCCAAACAAGAATTTAAAGCATGCAAAGTTTTTTCTGGGGTTACAAGTATTGAAAGCATTTATTCTCAAGAAATTGTATGTGTGGATGTCCTTTTACATACTAGATGTGTTCTTGAAAAACTGTAAGAAATTTTTCTAAGCAGAAAAGTAGAGTGCTTCCTAAACAATGATTCTAGAAAAGCTGATTATTTAAGTTAATCCTATCATAAATTCATTTTGTAAAATGAGAAGCTTAAAATTTAAACTGTGACCTTGCTTGTTGAGTGATACAGAAACCAGCATCTTATATATATTTTATAAAATGTCTGATGGCAATTAGGACTAATTTTTTTTAGTCACAATGAGGAATCTTAGGTGATTGGCCATTTTATAAATGCCGCATTGAAGTTACATAGATGAGTTATTTTTTTTTTTCTGTAACAACAATTGAAGGATGCCTTTAATCTCTGCAGCTGATAAATTTCTAGCAACTTGGCTGGCAGGTGCTTGTGCTCTGGAATTTCCCTTAGGTGTATCGTTTAGTTCATAAACTATGGTAATTTCAAAGGATAATACTTTGGAAATAATTTCTTTAAACTTACTTGGGGGAAAGTAACTCAAATTATTTTGATGTCTGTGTTCAAATCGTTATATACATAAACACAAAATGTACTCTCTGTGTGTGTTTGAGAGGCAGAGAGATTGGGAAAGAGAAAGGCATGCATGTCCTGATTTGCTCCTAAAAAAGCCAACCATGCCCTTAGTTTGTGATCTAGAAACAGTTCAGATCTCATAGGTGAGTGATGGGGCCAGCTATCCAAGCACTCACCTTCCGTCTCCCAGGCTCTGCATTACCAGGAACCTGGTACCCGAAGCCCCTGCATGGAACACAGAAGGCTAACCATCATCATAACTGGGAGACCAAATGCCTGTCTTAGACAATTTATTTTCAAAATCAGATCTATGTGCAAAAGTGGGAGGCTACTGATATACCTTTTCTTAGTGATTTTCCCAAGTTAAAGGTTGGGTGCATTCATAATTTGTCCTACTTAACCTTTATTTTTCATGATAAAAGTATTTTAAGATTTTTAAGCTTGAATTGGCCTAGAGGTTACATATTAAAGAAACTATACAGCAATAAAATCTTAACTTTTTCTGCCTCAAAAATTAAAATACAGCCCCCCCCCCAAATTATAGTAAGTGAAATTGTACGGTTAGTCTATAAGAAATGTAACATTTTAAGTATAAACATGAATAAATAATAACAGTGTGCTTCAGCATATGACATGTAAGAAATCAGCATTTTTAATATTACCATATTAGAGCTATAATTTTTTAAAAGATTTATTTATTTGAAAGAGGGACAGAAACAGAGGTTTTACCTCCACTGGTTCACTTCCTAGTCAGCTGCAGGGCAGGGCTGGGCCTGGCTGGGAGTGGAGCAGCCAGCTTGAACCAGTACTCCACTGTTGGGATGCTGGTGTTGCTGCTAAATCATTGTGCCACAACCTGGCTCCAGAGTTATTTGTTTTTGTTTATTTGAAAAGCAGAGAGAACTATGGTTTCTTTTCACACGTGTAATTTTGCTCACTTGAAGAAACAATGTACTATATGTGAATCGTTAGTATTAATCTAGTCTGAGCATTCTTTAAATATTTACATAAAATTGCTTTTCATACAATAAAATTTTGGGGGAGATTTTTTCTTTTAATTTCTTAAGTGATTGCCTTTTGAAAGGCTCAAAGTAGGCATAAGTAACAAGATGACATGGTTACTAAGTTACATCTTAAATAGTATATAGCCAGAGCAGAGTAGTTAACATGTTTCAGCTTAAAACTTGTGTGGTCCAGCATTGTGCCTGCTGTCCTTTAGGGAAGGACAAATAAAGCCATGCCTCCTGCCTCATAGGAGCTTACTGTCTACTTTAAATAGGCATCTACTGATGTTTGTTACTGAGTCTAAATAAAATACCAAAAATAGAGAAGCACCGTTTCTAAATGCTATGCTATTTATCAAATAATTTTTGAGAGATCATTTGAGGGCTGCCAGCTTTATCTGTTTAGAGCCTGGCTTTTTAAAATGGAACTATATAGCAATTCAAATTCTAGATAATAATGTTGCTGGGTCTTTTTCTTTCTTATGTGTAAGTTTCAGTAATGTGTAGAAAAGTACTGATTTTATGTGTGGCAGTCCTTTATATAACATGTAAAAACTTTAGTATTTGCTCATGAAAAATTTGAAAACATTTTCATTTTAAAGTAAGTGGTCTCTGTTTCCCTCCCTTTCACTCCATCTTTCAAATAAGAAATAATTTTTTTAAATTAAGTGGATAGATTTTTAAAAGTTTAAATAGTCCGTTTCATTAGTTACTACCTGAGTGTCCAAGATTTCTGAGTCTATTGCGTTTCTCTGAATGTGCGCCTTCATCCTATAATTCTATCTTTGTTAGACTGTTATGATTCCTTAATTTTACCTGTTGCCTTATAGTTTAAAAGGAGCTTTCACCTCAGTGTATATACTAACCTTGGGAAATAAATTACTGCGTCAGGCATTGTATGATTTTAATTCTTAAAGGCTTTTTTAATTCAAGGTTTATTTTTTTGAATGGGAACTAATTTGTGGTGCTCATGATTCATAATCTTTTTTTTTTTAAGATTTATTTTTATTATTTTTTCATTGGAAAGGCGGATATACAGAGAGGAGAGACAGAGAGGAAGATCTTCCGTCCGATGATTCACTCCCCAAGTGAGCGCAACGGGCCAATACCATGCCGATCTGAAGCCAGGAGCCTCTTCCAGGTCTCCCACGCGGGTGCAGGTTCCCAAAGCTTTTGGGCCGTCCTCGACTGCCGACTGCCTTCCCAGGCCACAGGCAGGGAGCTGGAAGGGAAGCGGGGCTGCCGGGATTAGAACCGGCGCCCATATGGGATCCCGGGTGTGCAAGGCGAGGACCTTTAACCACTTGCGCCACCGCGCCGGGCCCCATAATCTTTTTTTAAAAAAATTTTTTATTGAAAAGGCCCATTTACAGAGAGAAGGAGAGACAAAGATCTCTGTCAAGTGGCTCACTCCCAAAGTGGCTGCAACAACTGGAGCTGGCCTAACCTGAAGTCAGGAGCCATGAGCTGCTTCCCGGTCTCCTTTGCGAGTGCAGGGTTCTAAGGTTTTTGGATCATCTTCTGCTTTCCTAGGCTACAAGAGGGAGCTGGAAGAGAAGTGAAACAGCCAGGACATGAACCAGCACCCGTATAGAATCCTGAAGGATGAGAGACGAGGATTTAAACATTGAGCTGTTGCACTGGGCCCATCCATAATAGTTTTAAATAATAAAAGCATAAGGCAAAAAAAAAATTTAGAAAATAAATGTCCTTTTCTCCATAATGAGTTACCAGATGCTAATTTAGTGTAGGTTTTTTTCCTTTGCCTAGCTTTTTAATAATCAAAATCATACTGTAGACATAATTTGCGTTGTTTCGTCCTTTTTATTGGATACCAGCCTTTTTCTTTTAAATTTGTGTGTGTGTGTGTATATGTATTTTGATGAAATCCAGTATTGTCCTCCATTATTCCGTTATTGAACCTTCTAAACTTACTGGTACATCAAATCTAGCAGACCTGAACTTGAGTCTGCACGTCTCTTCTAAGCTTAATTCCTTCTTTCTCACTGACTGTGTCAGTCAGCCTTGAAATCCCAGAACCATTTGAGTCCTTGCTATTTTTACTTACCACATTAAAATCTCTTCTAAGACTTGTCAATTCTTGTCACCTTTTCTCATCTTTACTTTACTCTTCCACCACTGTGGTTCAAATACTTAATATTCCATGCCTGGATTATTGCATAGCCTCAAGAATCTCCACCTGTTTAGTTTATTTTGTACAGAGCCTTCAGATTATTCTTCTGAAGCTGTGCTTTGATTGTGCCTGTTCATGTCATGACTAGATGAATTCAAACACCTTAGCTTTATGCTGAAGTCTGTTATCTCTTTCTGTATGCCCTAGTTAAAAGGACCCATATTTTGTTCAAAATTGAGTTGACAACTTTTCATGCTTCATCCTTTTCATTAACCTTCAAATTCAAATATTGTTTCCCTTCTGAAAATTCTTCCATATTCATCTCTCTTGTTCGTGAGAGTAGTAACCCTTGAACCTTTGAGAGCCCTTACGGGAGAAGGTCCCTTCCTATAGCTCAAAGGTAGAAGTAATTGTTACAAATGTTAAAAGTATTAGAACTATTTATCTAAGCTAATATAAACTTGTTGAAAGCTGAAATTCTTATCTGTTTTTGAAATGTCACAGTGGAGATTTCATGATCCATTAAAATTTAGAGGAAAAAAATTTGGACTAGTAGGTAGTTGGCTTCACTTTAATGTGCCATTTTATGGTTTTGAACAGTAAAGAGCAAACATAATACATAATCAGAATAAATATTTTAAAAGTTATTTTAAAATGCAAACAACTCATGTTTATGTATTTTTTCAACTTGGAATGAGTAAAAATGTTTCTGACTTTATTGAGAATTTGGTAAATATTTTGTGCCAGGGCTCTGTGCAAAAGTCCTTGCTTTGCATGGGACAGGATCCCATGTGGGTGCCCGTTCATATCCTGTTGTTCCACTTCCCTTCCAGCTCTCTGCTGGTCGTCTGGGAAAGCAGCAGAGGATGAGCCAAAGCCTTGGGACCCTGCACCTGCATGGAAGAACTGAGGAAGTTCCTGACTTTTGGCTTTGGATTGTCTCAGCTTTGGCCATCTTGGCTTTTATATTATATTATATTATATTATAGTAGCTTTTTAATGGAGACTGTCATATCTAGTAACATGTTATTTAACTTCATGGCATTGTAAATTTCTATTTTTCTTTCTATTGTTGATTTTGTATTATGACTTTTCATTTAAGGGGATGTACAGTAGCTGTGAAATGGAGACTAACATATCCAGATGTGAGAATACAATGTAATATGCATTTCTACTTCCAGACAAAGATGGACTTAAAATGAAACTATTCACTATATCTTGACAATAGGATGCTGGACTCTCTGCCATTGTCCATGCCCGCAATGATGGACATATGACTGTGTATGAAGAACTATATTTTAGTAATGATATAGAGGAACTGGGGGGGGGGGGAATTGGGGAAGGGATAAGGGAAATGCCAGGAGCCTATGGAACTATATCATAAAATGATAATAATAATAAAATGTAAAAAAAATAGTATTCTGTGAAGCTTTTAATTTTTCCAACGATTTATTTATTTTTACTGAAAAGTCAGATTTACAGAGAAATGGAGACTGAGAGAAAGATCCTCCATCCATTGGTTCACTCTGCAAGTGGCCTCAGTGGCCAGAGCTGAGCTAATCTGAAGGCAGGAGCCAGGACCACCTTCTGGGTCTTCCAGATGGATGCATTTGCACAAGGCTTTTGGGCCATCTTCTGCTGCTTTTCCAGGCCATAAGTGGGAAGTTGAGCAGCAGGGACAGGAACCAGCGCCCGCATGTGATGTTGGTGCTTGAAGGGGAGGATTAGCCAATTGAGCTATATCGATATGCTGTGAACTTTTACTTTGTTAAAACTGTGTTTTCTTAGGTTGTTGTATAGCTTCTTTTTGTGGATCACACAATCAGATGACAGTTTTAGTAGCTAAATCTATTTTTTGAAGACTAAATGTGAAGATAGATTAGTAATCAGAAGAAATTACAGTGAATTATGTGTCATGCCTGAAAACATTTTAGATTCTGAATTATTAAATGGTTAATATCAGTGTTAACAAAAATATATCTACAGCTCTAGAATCAGTGTAATTCAAGCAAGTTCATTATATATAATATGTTATAAAATTATTAGCATAGGATATGATAGTTACTTTGCAACAGGATTCTTTGTTCTTTTAGCTTTCCTGATTTGTGTGTTTCTTGATCAGCTCTCTACTTCTTTATTGGCTACTTAAAACTAAAATCTACTTGGGCTTTAAGGCATGGCTCAGGTAACCCCTCCCCCCAAGCTGCTTCTGATTGTTCTACTCATATATGCTCAAACCATTCCGTTTTAATGTTCCTGAAATGGAAGAGAGTGTTCTTGCCTAAGAGATCTGGGAGGCTTGCCAAAAGTTGAGGTCTATTTAATGTTAAAATTCATGATTACTCATATAAATAATTCATATATTTTGCAATCATACTGAAGCTTGGTTCAGACAGGAATAATTAGTATAAGATGATATGTGATGAAAGCAGGAAATTTATTGGGAGTTAGAGATAGACAGTACTCCCATATGCTGATTGATTCCCTAGATGCTTCCCTGGTCCTGCACTAAGTAGGGGTTGGGTCTTGTTGCAGATGGAGCCATCACTGCTGTCTCCCAGGTACTGCACTAGCAGGAACTGGAATCAGGAGTTAAAGCCAAGTATGGAACACAGCTACTGTGATCTGGGACATGGATGTCTTTTGTTACTATATTAAAAACATTTTTAACAGCTACATAAAAACCACCTTTTTATGGTATACCTAGAGAGGTATTTTGATGTATGTGTATGTTGTTTAACTGGCATCTTAGGTGCTAAGCCAAATACCCGGCCCTCACATTATCTTTTCATTACATTAAGAAAAAAATTTGTGTATTTATATATGTATTTGAAAGGAAGAAAGGAAGAGATCTTCCATCTATTGGTTCACTCCTTAGATGACTACAACAGCCAGGTCTGAACCACACTGATTCTAGGAGCTAGCAACTCCATCTGGGTCTTCCATATGGGTGTCAGGGTTCCAAGCATTAGGGCCATTGTCTTCTGTCTTCCTAGGCACATTAGCAGGGAGCTGAATTGAAAGTCAAGTAGTCAGGACACAAACCGGCACTCTGGTATCTTGAACTGAATTTACAATATAGGATCCAATATAGAATTGCTCCACAGTTCAAGCCCCTTCCAGGTAGTTTTTTTGAAGGCTCCACATATTTGTTATTAGTTGCAAGGAGAAAAAAAAACTTTGGGAATAATGATAAAATCAGACAATACCTTGAGTGTACAATGAAAGTAAACAACACTAGGAGCTCTGTGTGTTTCTAGATACAGTGTCCTGAGAAGGCCACATTATTTTCTAGCTATGAATGTTTTGCCTGAATCTACTCATGAGGAAACATGGATCTCCAAATGGGAAACATTCCTGTTTAAAAGACAGGGATGCTGCATTTTTTTTTTGTGGGGTGGGGGAGGTCTCCATCCTCTGTTCGTTCTTCCAAATTCCTACAGTAACTGGAAATGATCCAGACCAAAACTAGGAGCCAGACATCCTGAAACTCCCACGTGGATGACAGGGAGCCAAGTGCTTGGCCATCATCATTCTCCCAGAATGTGCATTGCCAGGGTGATGGAATGGATAGTGGAGCCTGCACTGGAACCTGGACCCTAAGATGTGAGATGCAGGCATCCCGAGTGCTGTTTGAACCGAATTGCTAGTCCCTGTGTGTGTGATTGAACTTAACACTAATATTATGAAGATAGTAGGGTTGTGGGTGTGTTTTAGATTAAAGGAGACTGGAGAGATATGACAGTTCCAAAATCTGACTCTAGGCTGGATCTTTTAATGTATATATTTCGTTATGTGAAAGGTGGAATAACAGAAATGAAGAGCCTCCGTCCACTGATTCACTTCCCAAATGCCTGTAATAGCTGAGCTGGCCTAGGCAAAAGTTAGAAGCCTTCTGGGCCTTATACTTGGGTTTCAGGGATCCAGTATTGGAGTCATTATCTACTACCTGCTAAGGTGCATTAGCAGAAAGCTGCACTGGGACCAGAGGCACAGCACTCACCCCTGGACTGGATCTTATGTTAGAGGAAAGAAAGAAAGATATTGATTCACTTTGGAAAACTGGAATATAGATGGAAGATTAATGTTTGCATTAATGTTTAACTTACTGAAGTGGAAGATTATCCTAAATCTATCTATGAAAAGTTAGTATTTTTGGTTTTAGGAAATTCACACTGTAACTAGAGATAAAAAAGACCTGATGTGTGAAACTTATAAGAAAGATGCATTTATTTATTTGAAAGAGTTATATGTAGAGAGAGAAATAGGTCTGCTGTTTCATTTTCCAAATGTCCTCAATAGCTGGGGCTGGGTCTGTGCCAGGTCAATTCCAGGAGCTTATTCCAGTCTCATGTAGGTGACAGAGGCCCAAACACCTGAGCCATCTTTTTTGTTTTCAGGCCACTAGCTGGAAGCTGGATCAGAAGTGGAGCAGCTGAAACATGAACCATTCCATTAACCTTGTGGAATGCTGGCATTTTAGGCTGTGGTGCCACTTACTTTGCCACAGCACTAGTCCCTGTAACTTACTCTTAAATGGTACCTAAAAAGTATGTAATATTTATGTGTTTTATTCTTCTTGTTTTTATTTAACATTAGAAAGACATGGGGGTTTCCCATTGCTGGGTCATTCTCCTAATGCTTGCAATAGTTGGGGGCTGGGTGAGGCCAAAACTAGGAGCAGAGAACACATTCCAGGTCTTCCATGTGGGTGGCAGTGACCCAAGTGCTTAAGTCATCATCTGCTACCTCCCACAGTGCACTTTAGCAGAAAGCTGAGATCAGAGCAGAGCTGGGAGTCTAACCCAGGCACTCCCAATGTGGAAAGTGGATGCCAAGTGCCATGTTATCCACTATGCCAAATGCCTGTGTCCACATATGTTTTATATATGTGAATATAGTTAAACACACATGTAGTATATTTATGTGCAGAGGGAAGAAAAAAAGTAGAAATTGCATGCATGTGTACAAATATGGATGAAAGGTTAACAACAGATGGATTTGGTAAAGCTGTGTAACTGTTTTTTTTTTTTAAAGGATTGATTTATTATTTAAAAGGCAGAGTAACAGAGAGAGGGAGAAGAGATCTTTGATCTACTGGTTTACTGCTCAAATGCCAGCAACAGTTGGGACTGGGCCAGGCTGAAGCCAGAAGCTAGGAACTGCATCTGGCTTGCATGTGGATGGCAGGAATCCAAGTATTTGAGCCATCTGCTGCTGCTTCAAGTGCATTAGCAGGAAGCTAGAGTGGAAAAGAAGATGGAAACTATCTCAGGCATTCTGATACAGGATGTTGGCAACTGAGCTGGTGGCTTCGTCTGTAACATCACAATGCCCATCCTTGTACTTTCTTTGTTCTTGAAGCTATTCTGTAAGCTTGAGATTCTCTTTAAATATTTCCTTAAAAATTTTGAACTTTGTTATATACACCATAATAGAGCATATAAAATTATGAAATTGTCTTATCTCCCAGAAAATTCCACTATAAACTATTGAGATGAATCTGTGTATAAACCATTTCTTGTCCTTTTCTCCTTAGTCCTGTTTGACAAACCTGCCTCTGGGGCAGAGGTGTTTGGTTCAAACTTAGCTGATGGAATTGTCTCTTGAGTGTTTTAAAAATTAGAAATTTCACAGAAAAATCTGAATCGTTGATTTCTCTTGTAAAATTGAAAGGCTTTGACAACTCTGTGTCCGTGTTGATATGGACAACCAAGTGATATGTACAGTGAATATCCTAGATTGTTTCAGTTTTACCAATTTTTTTTTTTTTAAAGACAGGATGCTGCATTTTTTGTTGTTGTTGTTGTTGTTGTTTGGAAAAGATCTCCATCCTCTGGTTCACTCTTCCAAATTACATGTTTGTAACCTTTACCTAATATGGGAAGTGGCGAGGATGTCTAGCTTCTTTGTGCAGATGAACAACTTCAGAGCTAAGGTTTTGAACTTAATTTCTCACTTCTTGTTTATTTCTGTTGAATGAGGACTTTCTATATAACCATATTACAACTGGAAAAAAGGTAAATTATTAAAAAAGATTTATTTGAAAGTTGAAGTTAGAGGGACAGGCAGACTGATTCATTTCCTCAGGTCACAAAGGTTGGGACTGAGGTAGACTGAATCCAGAAGCCTACAGCTTCATCTGGGTTTCCCACATGAGTGCAGGGACCTAAAATATTTGTTTATTCTTATTGTAAAGTAAGATATACAGAGAAGAGAGACAGAGAGGAAGATCTTCTGTCCACTGATTTATACCCCAAGTGTCTGCATTGGCCAGAACTCAGCCAAAAACCAGGAGCCAGGAGTTTTCTCTGGGTCTCCCACGCAGGAGCAGGGTCCAGGCTTTGGTCTGTCCTCAACTGCTTTCCCAGGCCACAAGCAGGGAGCTGGATAGAAAGTGGGGCTGCTGGGATTAGAACTGGCACCCATATGGGATCCCAGTGTGTACAAGGTGAAGACTTTCGCCACTAGGCTGTTGTGCCAGGCCCAGGAAGTAAAATTTTTTAAAAATGTTTGTTTATATAGCATTTTCATTTATTTGAATGTCAGTGACAGAAGATACCTGTAATCCGCTGGTTTACTCTCCAAATGTCCACGATAGCCAGGGCTGGACCAGGCTGAAGCCAGGAGCTAGGAACGCCCTGTGAGTCTCCCATGTGGGTAGAAAGGGCCCAAGCACTTGAGCCATGTTCCGATGCCTCGCATATGAGCTTCTAAGAAATTCGATGGAAAGTGGAGTAACTTTAATGGCTTGACCTGCCCTAGGAAGGGGTGAGAACACTTGCTCCAGTAAGTAAATATTCCTCAGACCATTGTAGTTTCATTGTCTTAAGGGATCCAGTAAAAATTACATGTTTTATTTAGTTGTGCTTCTTTAGCTTCCTGTAATTTGGTGCAGTCCTTTTGTTTTTTTCTTGGGTTTTATGACCTTTACTCTTGGAAGATTACAGGCTAGTTGTTTTGTAGTATGTCTCTAAACTTCATCTTTTCTCCTGCTTAAATTTACCTTAGATATCTTTGGCAGAAGTACCACAGAATTGAAGCTGTGTTTGTGCCCTTGCATCCTGTCAGGTGGCATGTAATTTTGGTTTTTCTTACTACTTGTTCTATCCATTTTGGTCACTTTTAAGGTAATTATTAGGCTTTTTTTTAAAATTAGGTAATTATTATAAGGTTTTTATTAGGCTTCTCTGCTATAAGATAACGTTTTTTAGTTCATGCTAATAAGTATTTTATGGGAGGCATTTTGAAACTATAGATATTTGTTTCTGATACCTTAAATCCACTGGATTATTTTTATCTGTATGGACTCCGGTGTCTTACTGTGGTTTTCACAGTAATAACTGGATTATAAATGGACTATAATCCATTTCTGTTTATTTGGTGCTATTTTGGCTGGTGGATACCCATTCAAGCTGACTTTTGTGTACATTTACTATGTTTCCATCATTCTTTGAAAACTTGGCTTTCAGACATAAGATAGTTCAGTTTCAATTATTTTTTTTTTATTTGACAGTCATTTACTGAGAAATCTTCCATACATTGGTTTACTCCCTAGATGGCTGCAATGACTACAGTTAAACTGGTCTGAAGCCAGGAACCGGGAGCTTCTTCTGGGTCTCCCATGCAAGTGCAGAGTCGCAAGTCTTTGGATTGTCCTGTCCTCTGCTGCTTCTCCAAGCCCCAGACAGGGAGCTGGATGGGAAGTGGAGCAGCTTGAACTCGAACTGGTACCCATCTATGGTGCAGTTGCGTCATGTGGAGGCTTAGCCTACTATATTGTGGTATTGGGCCTTAAGTTCATTTTATGTTCTTCCCTACTTAGCCCTGGAATTAGCCATTTTTCCAAGAACTTGCTCTTTTTGTGTGGAATGGTGTTTACAAGCCAGGTTGCATGCAGTAGTTCTTCTCATTGTTGTAGAATCTTCTCATTATTGGTTAATACAAGGGAATGTAGGTATGTGGAGATGGGTAGATATATTCATATATTTCTCTTTATAGTAATACAGGGTTTGCTTTGGTCTTCTCTTGAATGTTAAGTACATTATTCAACTGAGAGGAAGCTGGCTTCCATGTGTTCAGCACATTTATTTGATGTATCATTAATCTCCTGCTTTCTTACCTGCTCAGGCTATAACTCTTGACTGTGCTGGGCTGCCCTCTTGGGCAGACTCCTTATTCTACACTTCCTGTGTCACCTGTGGGTGCATTGACACCCTGCACTGAGCTTTCATGCCTATGCTGGGGCTTTTTTCTTGCTCTATCCTGTTTAACAGCTTTAGAGTGCTGAGGAGGGAAGAGGCCTAGTCTTCTTTTTTTTTTTCTCATTTAAAAATATCAACAGTAAACAACAGCTTTGAAAACAGTAACTTTTCTGCCAGATAACACTATTTCTGCATTTATGTCTCCCAAATTTAGTTTCATGGTGTGTTAGTCTGTTAGAGCTACCATAATAAATTGCCACGGACTGGGTGTCTTAAATAGTAGGATTTTTTCCCCCAATTTTGGAAGCTATGAGTCCTAAGATCAAGGTGTCAACAAAGTGTATGTTCAAAGCCCCTCTACCTGGGTTGCAGATAGCCAATCTGACAGTCTTTACTATGAACACCCCTGATATGTCTGTTTATGTCTACATTTCGTGCTACGAGGACACCCGTTATGTTGGATTAGGACCCACCAGTTAGGACCTTACCTTTATTAACCACCTCTTTAAAGATCCTCTCTCCATATATAGTCACATTCTGAGGATTTCAACATAGGAGTTTTAGAGGGAGCAAAATTGACTCATAAACATATGTGTGTTGTATAATTTTAAATACAAATTCGTTTTTATGGTTTTCTATAGCCTATAATAATATATTAATTTTTAGGGCTGACATTGTGATATAGCAGGCTAATATTCTGCCTGTGGCACCTGCATTTTATGTGGGTACCAGTTTATGTCCTGACTGCTCCACTTCCCACTAGGGCCCTGCTAATGTCCTGCGAAAGCAATGGAGGATGACCAAAGACCTTGGGACCCTGCACCAGTGTGGGAGATCAGAAACAAGCTTCTGGCTCCCAGCTTTGGACTAGAACAATTGTGGCCATTGTGGCCATGTGGGGAGAACCAACAAGTGCAAAATTTGTCTGTCTCTGTTTCTCTCTAACAATGACATAAAAAGTGTACACATATATATAATATATATGTATATATATATAATTTTATGTTCAAATGAGGGCTTCTATCATGTTGAGTTAGAGAACAGTTTTCATGAGTCTCTTAATAATGTTGAAACGATGAAATATTTTATCATATGGTAAATGATCTGTAGGAGTGATTGTATAACTCAGTGGTAGGACACCATATTGGAGAAGCTGCGTTTTATACCTGGCTACAGCCTTTGACTTTAGCTTCTTGAAAATGCAGACTCTGGGGGGCAGTAATGATGGCTCAAGTAAATGGGATTGTGTCACCCATGTGGCAGATATGCTTGGGTGAGTTCACTGCTCCCAGCTTTGTCATGGCTCAGCCCCCAGTCATTGTGGGCATGTGGGGAGTGGACCAGAGGTTCAGAACTTTCTCTCTCTGCCTCTCAAATGACTAAACAAAAAATGTTAAACAAGTGGATTAGATCATTAGTGTAAAGTGGCTTGAGGGGTATTTGCTGTCAATAAGAATCATTTATTTATTTATTTTGTTATATTATTTTTTATTGATTACATTGCATTATGTGATACTGTCTCATAGGCTCTGGGATTCTCCCAACCCCTCCCCATACCTTTCCCCCCAGAATCATTTAGGTTCATCTTACTATCCTGTGTCTGTATTTAAGTAGTCAATGATTGCCTCTATCCAAGGAACTTTTAGATGGTGTGTGACTGAGGAGTGGTAATGGAAGCATAAGGTGAAGAAAATAGATTTAGCAGCAAAATCAACCATGTCTTTTTCTGCTTAAGATCTCAGGATAATATTTCCTTTTCAGCAAGTAAAGTATAGACTTTAATGCATTGTATTCCATTATTTGGCTTGCTGGTCATCTTAAGCTGTGTATGTATGACCTACTCCCAGGGTGGTGATTACCAGCATTAGACATGGTGCTTGCTGTAATACAGTGGTGCATTTAAGAACTGTTTTTGTGGTTCTATTTGGTTCATGCACCAAATGACTTAAGATAAAAAGCTAATGACTTAAGGTATAAGGAGGCTGTTGTAATGGTCTTCCCTGGCCTCTATTTTAATTGTTTTCTTTAAGTTACATCTGGGGCTTGGCATTGTGGTGTAGCATGTTAAGTTGCAGTCCGCGATACTGACTTTGGCACCAGTTCAAGTCCTGGCTTCTGTACATGCCATTCAGCTCTCTGCTAATGGCCTGAGGAAGCAGCAGAGGATGGCTCAGATGCTGGTTGCCTTGCTCTTACGTTTGGAGATTTGGATGAAGCTCCTGGCCCCGCCTGGTACTGCCCTGGCTGTTGTCACTATTAGGAGAGTGAAGCAGTGAATAGATTTCTTTCTGTCTCTTCCTCTGTGTCTCCTTTTGTTTTTCCTCTGTCTAACTCCTCTTCAGGTAAATAACATAAATCTTAGAGAGACCTGAAGTTTGACAGTAACTTCATAAATATTTGGTTGGATATACTTAGTTGTTTCATGTTTGATTTTACAGTTTGTGGTTTAAAATGATATTTAAACAAGATCAGTTGTGGGTAAGTTACTGCTTGCCATGAAGTATTCTGTTTGAGTGCCAGTTTGAGTCCTGGTTGCTCCACTTTCTGTCCAGTTCCCTGCTGGTGCCCCTCAGCATCTAGCAGAATTTGGCTCAAGTACTTGGGTCCTTACTAGCCATGTAGGAAACTCAAGTGGAATTCCTGGCTCCTGGCTTCAACCTGGCTCAGCATTGAAACCAAAATTTTGAAATCATTTGGAGAGTGATAACAGAGGATCCAAGCTTGTTCTGTCTTCCTCTGTTACTCTGCCTTTCAAATAAGTAGATACGTAAATCTTTAAAAATAAAGAAGATGGCTGCTCCAAATCCTATCCAGCTCCCTTCTTGTGGCCTGGGAAAGCATCGGAGGATGGCCCAAAGCCTTGCAATCTTGCATCTGTGTGGGAGACCTTGAAGAAGCTCCTGGCTTCAGATCGGCTCAGCACCCTACCTGTAATGCTAAAATTACATATGAGCTTTGGCTTGTGTCCTAGCTGCCCCACTTCCTATCTAGCTCCCTGCTAATGTTCTTGGGGAAGCTGAAGGTGATAACCCAGTGTTTAAGCTCCTGGCTTCATCTTGACCTACCCCTTGCCATTGTGGCCATATGGTGAATGAACCATGGATAGAAGATCTCTTTGTCTCCCTTCTCTTTGTAACCCAGATTTTTCAAAAATATTTTCCAAAAATTACTTTTTAATTTGGAAGGTATTAGAGGGATGATAATCTTCATCTACTATTTTGCTTCCCCAATACAGCAAAATCTGGGGTTGGACCAGGTAAGTGTGACAGGGACCTGAGTACTTAAATCATTAGTTGCTTCCTCCCAGGATACTGATTACCAAGAAGCTGAAATCAGAAGAGAAGTTGGTAGGTACTCTGGTACCTGGGCACTGCAAAATATGGGTGTCTTGGTGGGCTGCTTTCCTTTCCAGTGCCTTCCCTGAGTTTATCTTTTTAAAGGAATCTACATTTAAGTGAGAACATGTGATTATTTTGTGTATTTCATTTAACAATGCTCCAACATAAAGACTTTGGTTCTATCCATGTTGTTGGAAATGACATCCTTTTAATGGCTGAGTAATATTCCATTGGGAATATGTACCACATTCTGTGTTCATTCATCAGTGGATGATACTCAGGTTGTTCCCACTTTTTAGCTGTTGTGAATAGTGTAAACATGGCAATGGATTAGTCTATTTGACAGGTTGATTTCACCCTTCTTACATAGTCCCAAAGGGAGGATTGTTGGATCATGTGATTGTTCTGCTATAGTTTCTTGAGGAACTTCCATAGTGTTTTTCACAGGGCTGTGCTACATTCCCAACAGCAGCATACAAAGGTTGCTTTTCTCTGTGCTAGCCAGCATTTGTTTTGTCTTTTGCTGACAGCTATTCTAATTGGAATAAGGCAGTATCTCACTGTGGTTTTGATTTTCATAATACTGAGCATTTTTCATGTGCCTGTTGGCCATTTATATGTATTTCTCTGAAGAATGTCTGCTTAGATCTGTTGCCTATTTTTACACTAGATTATTTGGGCTTTTCTATGTATTTTGTTTTTCTGTTGACTCTGTATTATTTATATCTTCTGTTTATTAACCCCGTTTCAGAAATATGACTAGCAAATATTTTCTCCTATTCTGTGGGTTGTCTCTGTACTCTGATAGTTTCCTTGTAGAAGCTTTTTAATAACTTCCTGTTCTAAAAGTGGGCTGTTACATTTTGGTATCAGATAGTTTTCTTTAAGTCATGTTAGGCTTGATTCTTGCTTGTTGACTTAGAGATGACCGTGTTATGTTGATCTTCAAGTGACACTCAGAGCAAATGACATTTTTTCCACCCATTTTCCTTAGCCATTTGTTCTAGAGAAGTATCATAATTGACTTCTGTGGATGAGTGAGAAATGTTTTTCTCTTTTGTTGAGCCAATTTGGATGGAAAGTGGAGCAGCCAGTACACGAACTGGCACCTATATGGATCGCAGAGTGTGCAAGGCGAGGGTTTAGTCAAGTCCCCATTGTTCAGTTTACTCCTCAAACGCCACATTGCAAAGGCCTGAGTAGACAAAGCTGGAATTCTGGAGCTCAGCCTGAGTCTCACGGGGTTTTAAGAATCCAGTTACTTGAGCCATCACCCTGCTTCCCAGGGTTCACGTTAGCCAAAAATTAGATCAGGAGTGGGAGGCAGGTATCAAATCCAAGATTTCTAATATGGAGTGCAGGTGTCAGCTAGACTAAACATCTCACCCCTTTTTAAGTTTTTGCTCGTGAAAGTTTGTGAAGAGAATATAATGATTATTTGCGCATGTTGAAGCTTCTTACTCTGGTTTTTTAGTTCATGCTGTAATGGGGGTGAGGTTACGGATTTGAATTTTTAACATATACCCTTTTTAGAAATAATAAAATTGAGAGGCAGAAGCAGAGAGACAGAAAGAGCTTCTGTCTGCTAGTTGACATCTCAGAGTGGCCAGGGTGAAAGCTAGAGGTATATCTCCCATGTGGGTAGCAGGAATCCACTTTGTTGGAGTCAGAAGTCAGAGCCAGAATCTAACCCATGTACTCTAATGTGGCTGTCCTAACTAGTCTGTTGGTTTGTTTGTTTTGTTTTCTGTTGTTGGTTTTAAGGGATTTATTTATTTAAAAGAGTTACTGAGGGGGAAGGAGCAGAAAAATATCTTTCATCCACTAGTTCACTCCTCAGATGGCAGCAATAGAGACCTCTTCTGTGCATCCCAGATGCTTGCCAGGAGCCCAAGCACTTGGAGGTTTTCTGCTGCTTTACCAGGCCATTAATAGGGATCTGGATTGGATGAGGAGGCACAGACAAGCATATATATGGATGTCAGCAACTGCAGCTTCACTGGCCCCGCTGCAACACTGGTCCCATTTATTGGTTCATCCTTGTGAGAGGCATTCAGCCAAGCTTCTCACAGGAACTCAGTCACTTGAGCCATTGCCCCTTGTTGCTCAGAGTTTCCGTTAGTCAGAAGCTGGAGTGGGCATGAAACTCAGCCACTTGATGCAGGATAAGTGTATTTAAGTGTAGCTGGTGAGGTAGTTTGGCACACAAATCCTTCCCCTATGGCACCAGCATCTCATAGGGGTGCTGGCTCAAGTCCTGGATGCTATCCAGCTCTCTGCTATTGGCTTGGAAAGTCAGATATATATGGAGAGAGGTAGAGGAGGAGAGACAGAGAGGAAGAGCTTCCATCCGATGATTCACTCCCCAAGTGACCGCAATGGCCGGAGCTGAGCCAATCCGAAGCCCGGAGCTCTTCTAGGTCTCTCATGCAGGGCAAGGTCCCAAGGCTTTGGGCTGTCCTCGACTGCTTTCCCAGGCCATAGGCAGGGAGCTGGATGGGAAGGAGGGCTGCCGGGATTAGATCTAGTTCCCATATGGGATCCTGACGCGTTCAAGGCAAGGTCTTTAGCCACTAGGCCACCGCACCGGGCCTGAAAAATTGATTTTGATTGGCTTCTGTGGATTTCATTCTGTGCAAAGTGCAGTAGGAAAATTGGTGAATGAGAATCAAAACCCAGCTCTCATGAGGCTTATAATTCTATGGGGATTTGAGCAGTATTTATTTAGGAAATATTTGTTGAATGCTTGGTATGTGCTCAGTACTCTTCCAGCTATAAACAAATCCTTTATGGAGTTTATAATGTAGGGTTTTAAAATACAGAGTAATAAGAATTGTGCTGGTGAATTATAGAAAGCTTTGGGATTATGGAAGGTTACTTTAGTCATCTTGTTGATCTTTTTCTTGCAAATGCAATGGTTTTGTTTAGGATTTCAGCAGAAAAATCGAGGTCCAGGTGAACTGTCTCTCCTAGCTGTTGGAATCCCTCCTTCCCTAATGTTAAACACCTGAGAAAACGACCCACTATCAGTAGAGTTCACTTGGGTTGCAGATTTTTACCTGTGGAGGGGGTAATTGTCAGCTCTGTGTTTTTTTTTTTTTTTAAGTTTTATTTATTTCTATTACAAAGTTAGATATACAGAGAGGAGGAGAGACAGAGGGGAAGATCTTCTGTCCGATGATTCACTTCCCAAGTGACTGCAACGACTGGTGCTGTGCCAATCCGAAGCCGGAAACCAGGAACTTCTTCCTCCAGGTCTCCCACGTGGGTGCAGGGTTCCAAAGCCTTGGGCCGTCCTCAACTGCTTTCCCAGGCCACAAGCAGGGAGCTGAATGGGAAGTGGAGCTGCCAGGATTAGAACCAGCACCCATATGGGATCCCGGCGTGTTCAAGGCGAGGACTTTAGCCTCTAGACCACGCCACCGGGCCCAGCTCTGTTCTTTTAATGTCACCTAATTAAGGTTGTGAGTTCACTAACTCTATTACCTGTACAGGTAGTACTTTCCCATATTTTTCTTTTTGTCTCTTTAAGGTTGAGTCTGATTATCCATCAGTAGTGTAGTTGCCTTAAGAAATAGGGGCCCCAATAGGGGCAAGGCGCAGTAGCCTAGCAGCTAAAGTTCTCGCCTTGAATGCGCAGGGATCCTGTATGAGCACCAGTTCTGATCCCAGCAGCCCTGCTTCCCATCCAGCTTCCTCTTTTTTTTTTTTTTTTTTTCTTTTAAAGGCTGCTTTATTGGAAAGTCGGATTTACAGGGAAAAAAAAAAACCAGAAAAATCCTCTATGTGCTGGTCCACTCTCTAAGTGGCAGCCATGGTCAGAGCTGAGCTGATCTGAAGGCATGAGCCAGGAGTTTCTTCTGGGTCTCTCACACGAGTACAGGGTCCCAAGGCTCTGGGCTGTCCTCTACTGCTTTCCCAGACCACAAACAGGGAGTTGGATGGGAGGGAAGTAGAGCAGCTGGGCCAAGATCCGGCACCCATATGATGGGATCCTGGCATGTGCAAGGTGAGGACTTAGCCACTAGATTATTGTGCTGGGCCCCATCTTCCTCTTAACAGGATCTGTGAAGCAATTTCATTCTGTTGAACTTATTCCTCCCTGCCCCCAAAGGGTAGATTTTTATAGAAGAAAAGAGCTGGTTCATTCCCCAAAAGGCCACAATGGTCAGAACTGAGCTGATCCAAAGACAGAACCCAGGAACTTCTTCCAGGTGTTCCACTTGGACGCAGGGTCCCCAGGACTTGAGCCATCCTCTGCTACTTTCCAAGGCCACAAGCAAGGAATTGGATCAGACGTGGTGCAGCTGGGACATGAACAGGTGCCCAAATAGCATGCTGACACTGCAGATGGAAGATCAGTCTCCTTTGCCACTGCACTGGCCCCAGAATTTGTTGTTTTTACATTAGATAATTTTCTCTCTCTTATGCAATAATATATCAGTATTATAGTATGAAAATTATTGGTTTGTAGTATTAATGTCTTAATAACTACTTTTTTTCATTTTATACATGAAAAAACTGAGTAAGATAAAATGACTTGGACCTGGCTTAGTAGCCTATTGGCTAAAGTCCTCACCTTGCACGCACTGGGATCCCACATGCGTGCCGGTTCTAACTTCGAAGACCCTTCTTCCCATCCAGCTCCCTGCTTGTGGCCTGGGAGAGCATCCTAGGACGGCCCAAAGCCTTGGGACCCTGCACCAGCATGGGAGACTTTGAAGAAGCTCCAGGCTCCTGACTTCAGATCGCAGCTTCAGCCATTGTGGCCACTGGAGAGTGAATCAGCAGATGAAAGATCTTCCTTTTTGTTTCTCCTCCTCTCTGTATATCTGATGTTGCCATAAAAATAAATAAATTTTTTTTTAAGGATAAAATGACTTGTTCATGATCAGCATTGGGCAGGCATTTGACACAGTGGTTAAGATGCTGCTTGAGATGCCACAACCATGTTCTGTCTCCTTTTTATTGTTCAGGGAATACAGCTTTTTTTTTTTTTTTAAAAAAAAGATTTATTTATTTTTATACAAAGTCAGATATACAGAGGAGGAGAGACAGAGAGGAAGATCTTCCGTCCGATGATTCACTCCCCAAGTGAGCGCAACGACTGATGCTATGCCGATCCGAAGCCAGGATCCAGGAACTTCTTCTGGGTATCCCACACGGGTGCAGGGTCCCAAGGCTTAGGGCTGTCCTCGACTGCTTTCCCAGGCCACAAGCAGGGAGCTGGATGGGAAGTGGAGCTGCCGGGATTAGAACCGTGTGGGATCCCAGGGCGTTCAAGGCGAGGACTTTAGCTGCTGGGCCACGCTGCCGGATCCCAGGGAGTACAGCTTTGAAATGATCAGTGCATCTTTGTTCTTTATGCTTTTTTTCAGTCTTTCTGTATCTGTAAAACTAAACTTTTCTTCCCAGTCTATCAGAGTTCATACTTGATTCTGTCTTAGGGAATGAAGTGCTGTCTGGTTCTAGAATTTAAGTACGCCAGTTGAGATCACTGCAGTGATCATTGCAGTTTTGTCATAATATGATATTGTTTGCTGTAAATCATTTTCTGCAGTACCAATAAGCTGATCTTTAAAAATCTAAATCTGGTAACAGTCATTTGATAAAGCAGTTAAGATGCCCCTGCCACCCCGTATCAGAATCCCTGGGATCAAGTCTCCTCTTTGCTTGTGATCCACCAGATGACAAAGCAGCGGAAGGCAGCTCAGGTACCTCGCTGGCTGCCCTGTGGGAGACTCAGATGTAGTTCTGGCCTCTTGACTGTTGCAGATGTTTGCAGAGTGAAACCAGTGGATGTCTCTGCCTTTCAAATAAAACAATCTATAAAAGTGTAATAATTTTAAAAAATATTTATTTTTGTTGGAAAGGCAGATTTACAGAGAGGAGGAAAGATAGATCTTCCCTCCACTGGTTCACTCCTTAAGTGGCCTCAACAGATGGAGTTGAGCTGATCTGAAGCCAGGAGCTTCTTCCGGGTCTCCCAAGGCTTTGGGCCGTCCTCGACTGCTTTCCCCTGCCTTAAGCAGAGAGATGGATAGGAAGTGGATCAGCTGGGATTTGAACCTGCACCCATATGGGATCCCAGTGGATATAAGGCAAGGACTTTAGCCACTAGTAAGTATAAAAAGTTGAATATACAGTTGAGTGTTGGAATAAAGTTTTGTCTGTGGATACGAGCTTGAACTTGATGTAACTTTCATGTAAAACATTCTTATATTGATCCCCCCATTAAAATATAACAAGATTTGACTGCGCCTAACTCATTTGTCTGAGATTACAGTTGTCTTACATGTTTTATTACCTACCTTTTCTGCTTACTATATATATGTATAAATGTTACATAGGTTTTAACTTGAAAACTAAAATGATTACATTTGCTGAGAAATAACCCCTGGGAAGCCTGTTGTTTACAGATTGCCTTAATATTAGTTGTTTCTTTGAGGTCTTAAAATATGGTAGAATGCATGTATCATGCTTAATCTAAAATACTCAGCATGTACATAATTGAGTGTAACAGACCCATTATCGTTGGATTCTTGTCTCTTACTGTCATTGCACTCTATATACTGACTTTATTTGAAATACGCTTTTCCAGCTATAGCAATCATGGCTACCAGTAGCTCTGGAACTGTATTCCCAAAGTTTCCTTCCTACAATGCTGGTTTAGAAGTCCTAGGGCAGGACTTTGTTCCTGCTTACATCACAGTTTCATCCCACTGTTAGTCATTTTGTTGAAAGTGTTGAAAGTGCAGGGTCATGTAGGAAGATAACAGTTCTCATTTAGAACCCATGTTTAGTAGGAGGAAAGAGTGAGCAGGTTCTCCAATGAAGGGTAAGTAGCCCAGGGATGACTGCCATCCCAAATAGTGTGCATTTGCACACATTGTTTCATTCAGTTCAGTTGAATGTTTTTTTCATTTGCCTGTTTGCATCATATTCATTTCTCTTTCCCTTGTTCTGCTCCTTGCCCCATAATTGTTTAGTCACTGTCTCAAATTGAATTTTTTAAATCTCTAGTTGAGAAAAAAAATTCTTAAGTGTCATTTTCCTGCGAGTCTGGATCTTTCACCTGGATATGTTGCTCTGGTAAAAGTCTGAGCTCTGTTCCAAACCTTCAAATACTAGAGTGCTTTTATGGCAGAGATCCTGGTCATCTGTTACTTTTATAGCAACATGCAGGTCAAGATGAAAAATAGGTAAGGATCCTTTGGAAACCTGAGACATTAGTATCTGAATGCATTTTACTAGAAAAACTGGCTTTTCACTAGATTTCAAAACCCCAGAAAGGCTGTTTGAAATGAAATGAAGGAGTTGTTGCTGTCCCAAGAGTCTTTTTAGTAATGTATTCCATTCTCATTATTTCAATTTCCTCCGATTCTTATCTAGAAATGCTGAAATTCTTGGTACATCTATAAAAAGCATTTAGGGTTTTGCTAATGTAGAGAAACGATAGATGCAAATCAAAGTTTTAGACTTGCTTTTAGGCTGTGAAGTGATGGAGAATGTCTCCTGGGCTTTGGGAAGTTACATGTGAGTTTGGTTGGCTGAATTTAGCCAAAGGCTTTAGTTACATATAGCACAATACTCCTATGCTTAATGGTAAAAACTAAGTAAGATGTACATAGTTTATTCTACTGGAGAAAAAGTTAATATAAAGTGGAATGAAAAAATATAAAGAAGAAGGGCATCTAGAATTATGTCTTGTGTGTAATTGTTTAGACAGAGTGGAAAAAAGAAAGTGCTCTTGTGATTTTCTTAGGATAAGATCCAGTCAAATAAGAACTAAATGATTTAAGTTCTTTTAAATTTTAGCTTTTTGTTTTTTCATTTCTGAGATTTCTTAGCTGTTGCTTAAATTTTTTAAAGTTTTACATGGCAGTCGTTCTGGCCTATCACATTATATTGCAACAGTTCCCTGCTGATGCACCTGAGAAAGTGCTAGAAGACTGCTCAAGTACTTGGGCCGCTACTGCCCAGGTGGGAGATCAGGATGGAATCCCAGGGTCTTAGTTTTGGCCTGACATGGAAGGAAACCAAGTAAATCCATTTTATTTTAAATTGCAAGTAAGTTGAGGACCTAGCTTGATGGCCTAGGAGCTAAAGTCCTCTCCTTGAACATGCAGTGATCCCATATGGGTGCCGGTTCTAATCCCGGCTGCTCCACTTCCCATCCAGCTCCCTGCTTGTGGCCTGGGAAAGCAGTTGAGGACGGCTCTAAACCTTGGGACCCTGCTCCTGCATGGGAGACCTGGAGGGGGTTCTTGGTTCCTAGCTTCAGATCTGCACAGCATCGGCCGTTGTGGTCAGTTGCAGAGTGAATCATCGGACAGAAGATCTTCCCCTCTGTCTCTCCTCCTCTCTGTATATCTGATTTTGCAATAAAAGTAAATAAATCTTTAAAAAAAAAAGTAAGTTGAGGCAAAGTATATTTGTATGTCTTATTTTTCATTTATTTTTCCCACTGAGATATTTGTTTTTATTGTTGACTTTTCATACTTAGCTTTGATGATACAAAGATATATTCACCTATATATGTGTGTGTGAATATTTTCCTGTGTATAGGGGCTTGCCTAGAAATTTTAAGGGTATTTTGATCAAGAAGGGATTTTAATATTGATAGAGTCTAATTTATTTGGGCTTGGACTTGTAATATTTTACTTTTAGATTTGTGATTTTCTTGAGGTAATTTCTGTATGTGGCATAGGATGAGGGTTAAGGTTCATATTTTCTCTATAGATACCCTTAAAAATAGCAGTTTATCCAAAATATTGTTTTATTAGCCAGTAAAGCTTTTAGTATTACATTATACAATTATTAGCTCTTTCTAGGTACTTTCATGTTTAGCTAGTTCAGTTGCTAAAGAAACTATGCTTTGAAACATTAGAGCATATGTCCTACATGGTTGGAGCTGAGCCAGTCTGAAGCCAGGAGCTTCTTCCGGGTCTTTTGCGTAGATGCAGGGTCCCAAAGCTTTGGGCCTTTCTCTGCTGCTTTCCTAGGCAACAAGCCAGGAAAATGGATGGGAAATGGAGCAGATTGGACCTGAACTGGTACCCATAAGTGATCCTGTGCTTGCAGGTGAAGGTTTAGCCTGTTGAACTTACTGTGTTAGCCCCTAAACATGTTATTTTTTAAGAGGCTAAAGCTGAATCATATTGGTCTGTTAAGAATTGTGCCAGCCTTTAGTTAATCATTATCTTGTTGATTATGTTTGGTTAAAGTGACTCATTTTTCAAGGAGTTTTATTGCAACATACATATTTATTGCAGGAAGCCTGGACGGAAATGAAGTATCAAGTTATTGGAGTTTTTTTTCTTTAATCTTTATTATACCCAGAGTTATTAAAGTTAATCATTTTTCAATAACCAAGTTCTCTGTGGAACTTTGTACTTTATTATCCAAAAGCAATAGAATCAGTGATTTTTTTATTGTGGCAGAAAAATGTGTTTAAGTATCAGTTGTGATTCTATATCGTAACATAGCTATGCTTAGATGGAATTTTTTTTTTTTTTAACAAAACGAGTGTTAAAATTTGAGGATTAGAGACTTGAGTGAACCTTGTTAGATTTATCAGCTTTGGGAACTTGAACAAGATATTTAAGTTACTTAAACTTTAATATCATTGAGCCCTTAATGACTGAATTCATAAATTTATTAATGAATTTGTGAAAAATTTCTTTTGGAACATCAAAAAGTGTACATGAAGGAATATCTAGTACTTTGGAGGTTTTGCGCATGTTATGAAGAAGGTTTGATTTTAAAACGTTTTGGCACCAAATTCCTCCCTCCCCCCATTTTTAAAGGCAGAGTGACAGAAAGGGCAAATGGCATCCGCTGCTTCATTCCTGGATGGCCACTCGGCCAAGCCTGGGCCTTGCCATACCAAGAACTTTATCTGGGTCTCCTAGGTATGTTTAGGGACCCCAAGTGTTTGGGTCATCTTCCATAGGTTTCCCATAAGCAGGAAGCTGTATTGGAAGTGGAGCAGCTGAGACACAAACATTGAGCCCTTTTAAAATGTCATTGTTTCACGTGACACCTTTATTTGCTATGTCACAATACTACTCGCACCTAACTATCTTTTGATTCCCTATCTTTTTTTTTTTTTAAGATTTATTTTATTTTTATGGCAAAGTCAGATACACAGAGAGGAGGAGGGACAGAGGAAGATCTTCCGTCCGATGATTCACTCCCAAGTGGCTGGAACGTCTGGAGCTGCACTGATCTGAAGCCAGGAGCCTGGAGCATCTTCTGGGTCTTGTGTACCTGCAGGGGCTGCTGGGATCAGAACCAGTGCCCATATGGGATCCTGGCATTTGCAAGGCGAGGTCTTTAGCTACTAGGCTTAAACGCTGGGCCCTTGCTTTTTTTTAACCCATAAACCTTTTCAAGTTCTTAGTTCAGAATACTGTTGTTATGTGATCATCATTGACAGATACTTGCTTACATTTAATTGGAAATTAGAAATGACAACCATTTACTTTTCCAGATTCTGATGGAAAATAACAGGTATGAGTTAATGTCTTGATCTTTTTCTGAAATTCAGTGTCTGATATTAGTGGAATTTTTTGAGAACAAAGCGTGGATCTAAGGGACAAGTTGAGAATCACCAAACAAATCTGTAATGTGAAATTTGCCTAAGGATACAGTTTAGTATGCTACGTGTACTCTGAGCATATTGTGATCTAGCAGCTAATTGTAATATTACAGGCCTGCCTAATATGCCTAGATATCAATTTCACAGAGCCAACCAGGGAGAAATAGCCATTTTTCATGCATTTATTTCATTCCTTTGTAAAATAGGAAGGAAAATATAGTAAAAGTAGAAGTAAAAGCAAAAATAGGATTTTGTTTTTTGTAAAAATAAAATTCAAAGAAAAGTTTGGACTTGAACTTCCTTCCAGCACACATCCATACACATAGCAAACATAGCACATGTGTGCATGAGTTGCAGAATAGATATACTGGAGGAATTTTTAAAAATATCTAATAGAAAACCATTCCTGCCAAAATCTTGCCCCTTCCACTACAGGAAAAAAGACCAGAGTGCCTTATTACGAAAAGTAATTTTCACTAAAATAATATTAATATTTTTATAGGCTGTGTAAATACAAAAACAGCAATGCTAACAAAATACAAATAAATGTCTTAAGGAAATACATTGCGTCTTTTAAATCTTTCAATAGGAAAATTAATGATAAAGAGATAAACTTCCATACTCCCTCAAAATTAATACAGACAGTACAGAATAAGTTATCTGTTGGCAGCAGGTGGTTCCGATTTCAGTTTGTAAAGATGGATTTATAGGGTATGGTGCAGTGGCCTAGTGGCTAAAGTCCTTGCCTTGAACGCGTAGTGATCCCACATGGGCGCTGGTTCTAATCCTGGCAGCTCCACTTCCCATCCAGCTCCCTGCTTGTGGCCTGGGAAAGTAGTTGAGGATGGCCCAAAGCCTTGGGACCCTGCACCGGTGTGGGAGACCTGGAATAGATCCCCATCTCCTCACAATTGGCTCAAGTTCGGATGTTGCGGCAGTTTGGGGAGTGAACCAGCAGATGGAAGATGTTTCACCTTTGTCTCTCATTCTGTATAAATCTGCCTTTCCAATAGAAGTAAGTAAATCTTAAAAAAGGGTAATTACTGATCACCTTTACTGTGTATAATCTGTAGACAATAGTGGTGAAGTTCATATAAGTGCATGAATAAATGTTAATTTGTTATTGTCATTTATTAGTTAGATGCATATTTAATTCATTTAAGTTAATTTAATTCAGGAATATTTAATTCACTTAAGTAGTTCTTGAATTATTCTAGTTTTCAGGATCACAAAATATGTTTTTTGCTTGAAATCTGCAGCTGAAAAAATAGTGTTAGAAATTCTGGTGCTGATTCAGACACGTAAGCTTTCTTTGTAGAGACAGTAATCTTCAAGTTCAGTAGTTTCGCTCTCAACATAATAATTCTAAATGCCTATATGAAAAAGTGCTTTATATCTTTTTTGGCATTTCTTAGCACTTCTACAGACACTTGCATGATAGCATTGGCATTTCTTTTATTGAATGTTTGATGGATGAAAACATGTAAAGGACTGGTTTTCAGTGCTTTGGAGAGAATAGAAGAACCAGACAGGAAACAACATAACATTCTAGATCTTTGCCACCTTTGCTGTTCTCCAGGAGTTACCTGCCATATTCGCATAGGGATGACTCTGGTGAGAATCTCCTAATTGTTGCCTGCTGCAGCAGAATGATGATGTTCTCAGGGACTTTGAATTCTTTAAGTGATGTAAACCCTTATGGTAGTTTCTATCAGTAATAAATTTCTGGAGGTGCTGTAAACTGTGCTGATTATCAGAATGACTGTTGAATTTGGAAGTTACAACTGTGAAAACATTACCATCAAAAGATATCCATTTAATTAAATACCAAGGTACTTTAAATAGTTCATGGAAAAAATGGAATCAGAAGATAAGATTACTTTATTGCTGTAACAGTTTTTAGCAATTTATTTTTGTTTGAAAGGCAGAAACAGATTTCCATCTGATGATGTACTTCCTAAAAGTTCACAACAGCTGGAGCCTTGACCTGGTTAAAGCCAGAAGGAACTATGTCTGGGTCTCCTATGTGCTAGGGGGGACCCAAGTACTTGCCTGAGTCAGCATTTGCAGTGCAGGGTAAGCACTTGCAGGAAGCTGGAATCTGAGGTGGATCTAGGATTCTAACTCAGTCACTCAAATTCTCCAAATGCCTTTCCCTAAAATCCATTCTTTGAGCCGTTTTTGAAATATACAATATTTTATTATTAACTACAGGTAGTCACCATGCTTGTGCAATAGATTATTAGAACGTATTCTTCCTAACTGAGACTATATACTGTTTGGCCAGTTTTTCCCTTTATTTGTCTATTGCTCCTCCACTGCCCTCTACACATTGCCATTCTGATTTCTACTTTTATAAATTGAACTTTTAAAGATTTCTACATATATATAAGTGAAATCATGTAGTATTCATCTGTCTGTACCTGACTTTGTGTTTAATGTACTCCAGGTTTATCCATGTTTTAAATGACAGGATTCCTTAATTTTTTAGGGCAGAATAGTGTTACATGTGTACCACATTTTGAAAAATTACAAAGTAGAAGTAAATGTATGTAAGTAATTCAGATATTCATGAAATGCTGAGATTACGAAGTTCTCCAGTATTAACAGTTCTTCCTAATACAACCTTGCTTTTAGAAATCAATGCTGTAATAAATTACCATTTGGTTCTAAAGTCCTCAAAAAAACTTTCTGAATGTTTTATGTTGGAATAGTAGGTGTTGAGGCAATTTAATTCTTGCTGTTAGGGGAAAGTGATGCTGAAAATAAAACAAAGCCATTCTCAACAAAGATGATTCATGCATAATTTATAAAATTGGCTTCTTAGATTACAGTTTGACATTTATAAACTTGACCTTGTAGAGTGAATTTAGTATAATTCTGGCTTATGTGCAACAAAAAACACTTCCAGATGTGATCACCGATATAGGACTCCAAACTAAAATGCTTAATGAAACTTGTAGTGTTGATAAGTCAACACTAATAAAATAAAAATTTGTTTTTATTTGTAGTAAATTTTTATTAACAAGAGTTTGCATTTTCATTTTGGTAAGGAAGGGAGATATATTACAGGTGAACTGAATTTGACCAATAACAGTTTGGATGTAGATGGTATTGATTTAATGGTCCTTTAAGGATATAATGTGTGTTTGGTGTTGATTTAGCTTCCTGGGGTTGCCCAATCCAAGATGAATACTGAATGAATTTCTTACTTTGATAGGTGATAGGCTTCAGTTAGTAGGCACACTTAACATAGAGGAATCTAATGATCTGTTAGCATAAAAGGAAAGATTTTTTTTTTTTAAGAAATGGTAAAGTTGAATAAATTTGTCAGATTCTCAAAGAAATGGAGAACTTATGTTGTTATACTAATATTATGTCAGAATCATTTAGTGGTTGGCTCTTGTCTATCAAATTAAATCCAATTTTCTCTGGGTTAAGATTCAAAGTGCTTTTTAATTTGGCCCCCAGCCTTCTTTTCCAGTCTTCAGTTTCATTTGTATTCAATCTCTGTTACTAATGTATCTATAGATACTGTATCATTTTGGAATTTTGTTTTTCTTCCTGGCTAGTTTCTAGTTAGGCTTTGAGGACTAAATTGAATTTCCTTTCTTTAGTAGGATGGTCTAAGGAGGACAGACCACACATGTCTAACATGGTCCTCTTTTCCTGTCCTAACTTACTGTTACTTTCTGTCACTCAGTTGACCATTATCTTTATACTGCTGTGTGACTTTGAAGGATTTGCTCAGCAGTATTAAATAGTTCTTACTGGTCCATTTGGATTAATAAAATGTAAACCATACATTGTAGTATTTCAGTTATTGTGGTAAGATTTGAACAGGGGTTAGTTCGGCAATAATTCTTATCCTCTAAGACCACTCAGTGATATTCAAGAGAACCATGCAGTTTTGGTACATTGGCCTAGGATTCCTGGGAGGCTAAGGGTTAACTGTCACATTAGCATGTAAATGTGGCATCTGACTTAGTAGCTCAAAGTGATTGGACTAAAAGGCCTCTCAGTGACCCTGGAGAAAGTATCTCATGAAACCAATCAGCGAGGCATACTTACACCTAGTCCTGGAAGTTACGCAGTTTTAGTGGTCTAAAAGCAAGTCCCAGGCCATCCCAGATTAAGCACTACGTAAGGACATCAATACTAGAAGGTCTGGTTTCTTTGTGCATGGTTCATCTAACTCAGGATCTGTCCATCTGTAACTATATAGTAGATAAAAAGCTTATAAAACCCCTCAGAATAGCTGTTTATGGAGAATTATTAAAATAAATCGAATGCTGTGATCTTAGGGATTACAGAACATTACAGAAAATCATTTGAGTCTTCTACATTGAGACAGGATTGCACTAAACCAAATAATGCAGTTGAGTATCTTAAGATTTTTTTGCAGGGCATGCAGTGTGGTTTATTGGGCTAATCCTTCACCTATGGTTCCAGCATCTCTCAGGGGCACTGGCTCATGTTCTGGCTGCTTCACTTCTGTTTGGCTCCTGGCTAGTGGACTGGGAAGGCAGCGGAGAATGGCCCAAAGCTTCGGGCCCTTGTGTCTGCATGGGAGACACTGAAGAAGCTCCTGGCTCTAGCCATTTTGGCCATTTGGGGAGGGAAGCAGCAGGTGGAAGATCCCTCTTTCCATCTCTGCAACTACTTTTTAAGTAAAATCTTTTTTAAAAATGTTTTTTCGGGGAAAACAATTTGAAGAGGTTTTTAAAACTAAAGTTTGTTTCTTACCTTTCTAAATTTTGTTTGAATGGTAGAGAGAAAGAGACGAATATCTTTTATTTGCTGGTTTACTCCCTAATTTCCTACAACAGCCAGGGCTGGATCAGGCTAGACTCAGGTGTCTAGAACTCCATCCACATCTACTACAAGAGTGTCAGGGATCCATATAATTGGACATGATCTGTTGCCAAATGGGGTACAAATTAGCATAAAGCTGAAAACCCAAGCTCAAATCCAGGCACTCTGATACAGGAAATGAACACCCCAAGCAGCAGCTTGAATATTGTGACAAACACCTGCCCAAGAAAACTGTTTCTGATTGTTAAGATTCGTTCTTCCTTTGACTTTAAACAGTAAGTGTTTTTAATGATACAAGCTCAGTATATTTTCTGGTATGGTCCTCTGTGGAAAACAGATGGTTACTGTTTTTCATTTGGTAACTTTATAGATACTTACTTGAATCAGTCAACATTCTTTTGCTGTGCTTGAATTGTTATTTCCATAATACGTACCTAACCAGAGTTTTCTAGGTCCATGAAAAAGATGTTCTGTGTGGATTTGTAAAATACATTCTGGACCATGTTTGATCATGTTTGTGTGTGCTCATTGTTTTAATGAGTAGTTAGATAATTTGAACTGTTGCTTGATTGCTGGGATTGTCTTTAGGACATAGAAGTGTTTCCAAGTTTTAGATCCATTAGCATATTAGCTAGCTAGCCTTACTATAAACAAAATGTTCTGAATCTGATCTAACTTTTGAATATGTAGATTTACATTGGAAAAGATACGGGGCACCAGAACTGGGCTCTGATCATCTAACTTCTGTAATGTCCTTAGACTAATCTGTTGACCTAGAGATACAGTATAGATAGGTCTGTCCATATCAAATCTGGGGTCTTTCATCAGTTGAGTCCTAGAATATCCTGGGTATTCTACACTTGAAAATTAATTCTTGGAATGTTGAGCCTGTCTCAAGCTGGTAGAGGAGTGAAGAAAAGTTAGATTTTCCCTAGTGTATTTGAGCCTTTTGCACTTAATTCCTGTCTAGACAGCACAGAAAAATTCCACACCAAGGAGCAGATGTTTACCCCAGCAGTTAGAGGCCACTTAGGAACTTCCAGATTCTATAGCAGAATGCTTGTGTTTGAGTCTCAGCTCTGCTCTTGATTCTAGCTTCCTACTAATTGTGATGGATGGCTCAAGTAGTTGGGTCTCCACTTCCCTTATGGGGGATCAAAATTGCGTGTTTAGCTTCAATATTGTGCCTAGCTCAGTGAGTCTGTTTCAGGAACTTGGGGCATGAACTTGTAGATTACAGATCTGTCTGTGTCTCTCTGCCTTTTGAGTTAAGGAATAGCAAGGAGAACCTTTAAGTACTGATTTTGTTTTGTAAGAATATTTGAGTTTTGTTTCCATTTTTAAAAGTTAGTGAAAACTGTTAAAGTAGGTATGACACAATTTAAAAATGTTTCTTTTCCTTCAAAATTTGGTGAAACATGTTTACCTCTTTCATCATTAATGTTGTTTATGTTCTAATAATTCTTGGCCTTGAGGACCAAAAAATGAACATGAAAACATTGGAATTCCAAAACTGAGTGATTTTAGAGTCGATGTTTAATTAGCAGATAAAGCATCAAATAAAGAACATTTTTCACAAGAAGTAGCTGTATCTTAAGGGCACACTTCTGACCCAGTGGTTACCATACTGCTTAGGATGCCCATATCCCTTATTGGACTCTGGCTTCTTTGAGCACCTTCTAGCTGCTTCACACCCTGGGAGGCAGCAGGTACTGCCCACCTGCATGGGAGACCTGACTGAGCTTTAGGCTGCTGTCTTTTTTTTTTTTTTTTTTTCTTCTCTTTAAGATTTATTTATTTTTGGGCTCGTCGGCGTGGCCTAGTGGCTAAAGTCCTCGCCTTGAACACGCTGGGATCCCATATAGGTGCCGGTTCTAATCCCAGTAGCTCCACTTCCCATTCAGCTCCCTGCTTGTGGTCTGGGAAAGCAGTTGAGGACGGCCGAAGGCCCTGGGACCCTGCACCCACATGGGAGACCCAGAAGAGGTTCCTGGTTCCCGGCTTCGGGTTGGCACAGTGCCAGCTGTTGCGCTCACTTAGGGAGTGAATCGTTGGATGGAAGATCTTCTCCTCTGTCTCTCCTCCTCAAAGTCAGATATACAGAGAGGAGAAGAGACAGAGGGGAAGATCTTCCGTCCAACGATTCACTCCCCAAGTGACCGCAACGGGTGGTGCACCGATCCAAAGCCAGGAACATCCTCCATGTCTTTCATATGGGTGCAGGGTCCCAAGGCTTTGGGTTGTCCTCAACTGCTTTCCCAGGCCACAAGCGGGAAGCTGAATGGTAAGTAGAGCTGCTGGGATTAGAACTGGCGCCCATATGGGATCACTTTATGTTCAAGGCAAGGACTTTAGCTACCAGGTCCAGGCTGCTGTCTTGAGATCTGGTCCTGAACCTTGACTGTTGCAGGCATTTGGGGAGTGAACAAAGGGATAGAAGATCTCTCCATCTGTTTCTTTGAATTCTTGTCTTTTGAAAAAGGGAAAACCAATAGATAATTTTTTAATATATTTTATTTTTAGAGGTATTTATATAGTTAAGAAAGATGTGTGCCCATGTGGATCACTGATCAGTGTGGGAAGGGTTGCGGAATGCAGAAAAGTGGATGAGACCACTGTTTGCAATTTTCTTTTTCTTCTTCCTGTATTTGGGGAAAGGGAAGCCCCATCCGGTATCCCAACTGCCTTAATACCCAGGGATGGGGAATGGCCACCTGATGTTATTCCAGCATCCCCAATGTGGACATGCTCCGAGGGTACTTCTCAAGTGATTTTAATAGTAATGAAATGTTGTCAATCTTGCAGATCCAAGGATGAGGAAATCCTTCCAATGTCCATGCTGACATAGTCCACCTTAGTCTCCACTCACCTAGATACTGTCAATATTTGGCTGGGAGAGTTGTCCAATTTGTTCTGCCCTCCACCTTCTGCTGTGATACTAGATGACTTCTGCAGGCTACAATGAGTTGCCATATCCTGCATGTATATCTGGGCGTGCTGCCCACTGCACTGTCTTCAGCAATGAGGACGTCCAGTTCTGATACATGCATTCCATGGTCAGACCACAGGTCCTGCAGTTCTCTCCATGGTTGGAGTTCTGAGTCCAGTGGTTCAGTTGAGATGGTCCCCAAAGAGACCTTATCTGGGGTGACTTGTGTGCTTGCCAGTACTGGGTTCAATTCAGTCCATTTCTTACTTCAGCCTACACACACATTGGTAGTTGCAGTTGTTGGATTAGTTCTGTGTCCAGCTCCATTTTTTAAAAATCAAGCCAGTAGATATTGCAGCCCAACAAACCCTGCCCATCACACACTTGGGCCTCAAGTACACCAGCGGCAACTGAAGCTAAGTTGGAGCAACCCCACCAGGCCCGTCCCCAGCTCTGATTCCTTTGCATGATGGTGTGTGCAGCAGACCGGTCCAGACAGTCTCTGTTCTGCATCCCTTTTGGCTTTTGTATTTCATCAATGGATGCTGTGGCCTAGCTGAGTGCAACCAACGCCACTATCCAGCTCACACTTATGCTGGTGGGTGCTACTGCCTGTCCAGCCAGTGCACCAGTGGATATTGCTTAGCCCAGCTTGACTCTTCCCCTCTACCCAGCTCACATGCAGGCCAATGAGTGTTGTAGTCCTGCCTAGCCTGGTTTGCCCTGGGTTGCAATTGTTACCCTCTTAAGTAGGAGCAGTGACCTAGCATGGGAGTCCTCACTGCTCCCCTCTACCAGGCTTGAACTCCTGCATCTTAACGTGTGCTGGAGACTGGACTGCCTCCAGTTCTGCACTAATGTGAATTGATTGATGTTGTGGCCCAGCCTGGCCTGTCTTGTACCCCATCCTGGTTCTTAAATCTGCCAGTAGATGTTATGAACTGGCCCTGCCTGGCCCCATCCCAGACCCACATCTCACGTGTGCCAGTAGGTCCTAGGGCCTTACCCAACGTTGTCTGCCCCTCTATCCAGCTCTGTGTGTGCTGGTGAATGTTGTCACCTCACCCTCCCATACTCTTATTTTTGGATATGCCTATAGATGTTGTAGCCTGGAATGGACCAGTCTGGCATGTTCCCAACCTCAGTGCCCAAGAGGGTTGGGGGATTACATGGTCATGCCTAGCTCAGTCCGTCTCCCCTCAGCTTTTGAGCAAATCAGTGGATATTGTATTTCCACAGGGTTGAGCCCATATATCCTCTACAGAATTGGCCTTAGACCTGGTTCTTTTGCATGCTGGCTAGTGTCATGTTCCAGCCTAATGTGACCCATCCCATGTTCTGACACTCAGTGGTGGGTACAGTGATCCAGCCCTGCCAGTTAGGCCACAAACTCTAACTTTAGTTTGTGCCAGTATGTGGTGATCAGTGGTGGTTGCTTTTTAATATATGTTTTAAAACCACTCTATAGGGCCCGGCGCAGTGGCACAGTGGTTAAGGTCCTCGCCTTGCATGCCCGGGATCCCATATGGGCACCAGTTCTAATCCCGGCGGCCCCGCTTCCCATCCAGCTCCCTGCCTGTGGCCCGGGAAAGCAGTCGAGGATGGCCCAAAGCTTTGGGACCCTGCACCCACGTGGGAGACCCGGAAGAGGCTCCTGGCTTTGGATCGGCATAGCATTGGCCGTTGTGCTCACTTGGGGAGTGAATCATCGGATGGAATATCTTCTTCTCTGTCTCTCCTCTCTGTATATCCGCCTTTCCAATTAAAAAAAAAAATAACCACTCTATAGAGTTTCATGCATGTGTGTGTATACTTGCATGCACATAACCACAAGCTATAGGAAAATTTTTTATGTGTTGCATTAAATCTTCAAGTCCATTTTGGGGGAAAATGATGTCTTTCATTGAATTTTCAGTTTGTGAATACAATACATTCCATTAATTAAAAAATATATATGCCATTAATTAATTTTTCTCAGTAATGTTTCATGTGTACATTTCTTGATTGCGTTTATTGTTTTTATTATTTGGTATTTATTGTTAGTATTTAGCATTATTGGAAATACTGTATGTTTAAAAATTTTTTTGTGGCCAGTATGTGGAAATAATTTTTTTTAAAAGACTTGATTATTTTTATTGGAAAGTCTGATTTACAGAGTGAAGGAGAGACATTGAGAAAGATCCTCCACGCACTGGTTTATCCCCCCAAGTAGCCACAATGATCAGAGCTGAGCTAATTTGAAGCCAGAAGCCAGGAGCTTCTTTAGGGTCTCCCATACAGGTGCAGGATTCCAAGGTTTTGGGCCATCTTCGATTGCTTTGCCAGCCAGTCAGAGAGCTGAATGGGAAGTAGAGCAGCCGGGATTAGAACTGAAACCCACATGGGATCCCGCGCATGCAAGGCAAGGACTTTAGCCAGTAAGCTACTGCGCCAGGCCCAGAAATACATTTTTCTAAATTTGCTTTTACCCATCAACCTTCTTATCCTTACCTGTAAATTCTAATAATCTGTCTTATTTCTGAGATTTTTATATACTTGTGCATAAAAAGCATTTTCTTTCCCAATTTCTATATCTTTAGTTTACTTCCTTGGTGTTAATTGAGCTAAGTAGGAGTACTAGTACAGAACAGAAATGCTCAGAGTAGGCGTTCGTGTTTTGTTCCCTGTGTCATAAACCTTTCAACATTAAATATGATGTCTGCTATAGTTTTGTCATGTAAGTACTGCATGCTAACCAATTGCGCAACTGGAGCCCCCTGTTGTAGTTTTGTTGTTACTTTTAGAATATACCTGTTCCAATTGTTATGGCTGCAAAATAAATCACTCTAAATTTTTGATAGAAAGTAGCATTTAATTATGATCAAGGATTCTGTGGATTAGGGATTAAGTTAGGGCACAATGTGGATGCCTGATGTCTGGTTTTGCCATTCTCTGATTGGTACAGTTATAACCTACCCAAAAAGAAAAGCACAGAAAACAGATCCTACCTCTGGCAAAAGGAATTTCTGTTAATTGCATTGCAAAATCATGGCATGGCATGCATACAAAAATGCTTCTGTTTGTCTAAAGAGAGAAAAAATACAGAACATGGGATCTGCAACAATGTCTGTTTTTAAAATCAGAGTAAAGATATTCCTATTTTCATATTTTAAAAGTTACTACTATAAGGTGGTGTTAAATTTTGTCACTTTATCTGTTTCTTGAAATGTATGATTGTATTTCCTACACAAGATTTAATGGACTGACTGCAGTAAGACGAACTTGTGATTAGTTCTCTTTATAAATATATTGTTACATGTAAGTTGTCAGTATTTGGGTTGTTTTATTTGAAAGCTCCTTTAGTGTGATAATCATTTCTTATATTATTTTTATGTTCCACCTTAGACTTAATACAGCAGTAATTTCCCCCCCATCTCTCAGTTTTTTATAGTCTTTAAATTCTATCGTGTTAATGCCATTATTAACTAGGTTTTATTTTGTGATTCTTACTATTGTTTTCTGAAAAAATGTAAACATATTTGCTTTTGTCCATCTCTGAATTGTTACGTGTTTGTTTTTTCCCTTCAGCAGTAATATGTTTCTATTTATATATACATGCGTGATTTCTATCTGAGGAACTCTACTATCAAAGCCAAAATTTGCGCTCTGAAACAAAAAGTACCAAGAAATACCAGATTTTATTTTTGTGAACTAAAGAAAAATCTGAAATTCTCTTCTTCTGTGTTTTTTCATTTCCATAGCTATGGGAAATAGAGACATGTAATTAGTACACCACTACTTCCAAGAAGGTAGTTTCTCAGCCTTATTAATAAAAGTTACCTTATTGATCAATAGACTTTAGAATCATTTTTCAAATTGGGTAGTTTGAAAAAATGTGAAAGATGGAATTGAAAGATTTTATTTTGCTGCAGAAATTTTGAAGCCCTTGCGTATGAGGGATTTCTGAAAGTTGTTTGAAAATATATATGAGAAGGCATTCTTGGATTTCAAGCATGTTTTAACCCAAATCAGCTTTTTTTTAAAGTTATTTTTATTACAAAGTCAGATATACAGAGAGGAGGACCAACAGAGAGGAAGATCATTGTTGTATACACCGTGTCTTAGTCGTTGCTTTCAGTTTTACTACAAATACTAAAAGTGAAATTCCCACATTATCTGATAATTGTTTTAATTTTTTTAGGAACTTCAGATACCCAATTTTACAATCCTGCCAAAAGAGCGCACTGCTAATTTCTCCATGTTTTGTTATACATTGATTAGCAATTTGTACATCTTTTTTGAAGAAATGTGTATTAATGATATTTTGAGAGTGTAAGGCTTCTGGATTGTAGAGTAAGTGTACTTCCAAATTTACCAAGTCTTAGTAGATTATTGTTCGTGTGATTTATCAGTGTGTTGCCCTTCAAAATATGTAAAAGTTGTGATGTTTTAAATCTGAACCTGAAGTATTTGGTACATTTTCTCCATTTCATGTATGCGAAATAGTATCTGTTTATTTGTTTACTTTTGTTGGAAAGTCAGATTCTCTGAGAGAAGGGGAGAGAGAGGGAGAACGATATTCCGTGTACTTGATCACTCCCCAAGTGGCTGCAACAGCGAGAACTGAGCCAATCCAAAGCTGGAAGCCAGGAGCTTCTTCCAGGTCTTCGACAGAGGTGCAGGGTCCCAAGACTTTGGGCCACCTCCACTGCTTTCCCAGGCTACAAGCAGAAAGCTGGATGGGAAGTGGAGTAGCTGGGATTAGAACCAGCGCCCAAATGTGATTCTAGAGTTTGCAAGGGGAGGACTAGCCAATTGGGCCATTGCACTAGGCCCTAAGAGATTGATCTATCTGCTGGTTTACTCCTCAAATGGCCACAATGCCCAGAGCTGGGCCAGTTTGAAGCTGAGAGAGCCAGAACTTTTTCCAGGTCTCTCACATGGATGGGTGCAGGGGCCCAAGGTCTTGAGCCATCCTCTGATACTTTCCCAAACCGTTAGAAGAGAGCTAGATATTAAGTGAAACAGCTAGGACTCCAACTTGCACCCATATGGAATGCTGGCATCACAGGTGGAAATTAGCCTACCATGCCTTCTATACTGGCCCCAGAATCTTGTTTTTATTTATACATTCCTAAATACTGTAAGATTGATCTGTCTTCCCTCCTGCAAGTATGTTTGCATATTCATATCTTTTCACATTTTCAGTTGGATTTAATTTTTGTTTTTAATTGGGTTTAGTTTTCTTACGAATTTATTGATAATATGAATGTGTTTTTTGGTTTTTATCCATTTTCTTAGTTCATAAAAAATTAAATTTTAATGAGAAAGGCATTTAAATTTGTGTCCTCAGGATTTAACTTGGCGCTTACCAATCATTCACTCAATTATTATGGAATTTATTTATTCATTTCCAAATTATTTGTTTGAGAGACAGACAGATAAGTTCTTATCTACTGGTTTACTCCCGAAGTGCCAAGGCCAGGGTGGAAACCACTGAAAAGTGAGTTTATTTTCTTCCAGTCTTCCCATGTGTATTTCAGTAGCATTTACTGGGGCAAATAGGGAGGCCAGGAAGAATCTGGACAGGCAGGCCTTGCTGAAATTTTTCCCTGCAGTCTGTCACATTAGCTCATGTTCTTTTTGTCCAATTACAATTCTACATGACTCTGCAGTCTTCATAAAATCTAAGCATAAAGTGGGCATTTTCCTTTGAGTCTCTGATCTGAAGTCCCATGCCACCTAAAATTTGATTTAAAAGATTTTGTTACATTTCTTTTTTGGAAACCTGTTTTCTGTTACAGCAGTGTTGGCAGTGACCTCTGTGATGGAGACAAATATGATTCACACGCCTTACACTCTTAACTCTGTTCTTTCTAGTGTGTGAATTTCTGACAGTAAAACATCTTAAAAATTTTATCTAGCATCTTGAAAATATTTTATATGTGTGGTAGTACTCAAATGCTTGAATGAATGTGTGAATATGCTTTGGAAAAAAATATTTGATTGCAGCAGTAGAGAGTATAATTTTTGAGCTTGAAAACCAGAGGTGAGACTAGGAACTATATAAACATTCTTCCCTGAAACCAGATTTTGGTTTGAGAAAAAACAAAATGTCCAAAGAATAATTAATATAGCCCATGTATTAGTAATACTCTGTACAATGGGTGGTAGTAAAGTGAACAGTTCGCCAAGTTGTGGTGTATAGGAATAGTCTTTGTGTTATATCCTAGTTAGAAAGTACTTTGTTTCAAAACATAACAGCCCTTCTACCTTGAGGAGACTCTGAGCAGTCATCTGGTTGGGCTATATTTATTGTAAAGATTAGTTGACAAGTAATTGTAACACTACAGCCTCATATTTGGCATTTGAAGAGAACTGTAGCAACATACACTCTGCTTCCAAGCCTCTCACCAATCAATAACATGTTTGAATTCCTTCCTACTCTGTAATGTTTCAAAAATATTGCACACTTCCCAGCCCACTTAATATCCGGTTAATCTTTCAGATAACTTCCATACTTTGATACATTTGTACCAGATATTAATCAAAAGAGAAGCACTTTTCTGAGTCTCATTTTGGGGGGGGAACATTGCTTTGATGGCTCTCACTTTTCTACAAAGGCTTTTCGTAAATATTTTTAAGTCATTTTACTTCGTTCCTGTGTCTTCTGCATTAGTTAATCACAGTCTGTTCATGTTCAGTTTGGTTTAGATTTCATCCATTTCACAGTATTTTTTTTGGCATATGTATATGTGTTTTTAACAGTCATATTTGTCTTTTACTTTAGATTGATTTAAATTTACTTAAATATAAATACAAAGCTGAAAATAGAAACAAATTGAAAAGATAAATCACTGATAGCTTTCCATTGATGCTTATTTCCATGAATTTGTTCTTTAACCTTAGAAGTGGTTTCAAAAGAATAAATCTTATTTTGTATGACAAACTTAATTTGAATTTTTTCACATGCAGATTCCTAGTAAGCATGGGAAGTTTAGCAGTGAAGATCTGACCCATGTAAAATTATTCATTATCATGGGTTACTCATTACTGCAGTTAATGATATTTTTAAATAACTTGGAAACCTTGTGCCGTAAGAAAAGTGACCTTCATTGTTAATTATATGCATTATCACAAGGAGATGGCTATAAATAGGCTTTAAAAAATGAGAAAAAAGATAACACAGTAGCTGCAAAGGAAAGAGGAAATTTGACTTTATATTTTGCACACATATTGCTTATTTCCTATTAGAGAAAATATTCACATTGAGAATTTTCAACTTTTTTCATAGCTACTGTGTTGTGTTTGTTTCAGAAGAATCTAATTTTTGTATTTGAAGTGATAGCATTTGAATGTTTGCCAGCGAAAAGATCAGAAAAGTAGTATCTGAGGACTATCAAATAATTTTAGTGAGCATTCACATTGTGTGCTGGTTCATGAGTTTCTGCTCCATGTGGTTTAGCTGCTATTCAAAGCAGCCTGCTTTTCCTGTGTTTCTTTTTTGTTTAAATCTATCTTTCTTTGCCTGCTTGTCCGTTTGATATCTTCTTCAGTTGTTTTGTCTCACTATGAATAAATAGAAAACTTTCCTTTATGTTTAGAGAGCAAAGGGACAGGGGATGAGTGTCTCAAGTTTTTTTTTGTTTGTGCCAGCATAAAAGTGCTTTGTGGTAGGCCATGTGGACGGAGAGGATTTCCTCAGAATGTAAAGTATGCTGACTTACAGAGCTGGCTGGCTTGGGACTGTCTGGGAAGGCAGCTGGAAATGGACACAGCTGGTTTACGTTGCTTGTAGCACAGGGGGCAAGAATGGAAGGACAGCTCGTCTGCTCTTACTTCAGTGTGCGTTTCTTCCACACTTGGAAGCTTCACGGCTGATAAAGTATTTCTTCTTTCCTGGGAAAGGAAATTTTACCACTCGTGAGCAAAAAAATTGCAAGACATGAAAATGAGTCTAGATTCCTTGTTTTCTTCACTACCGATGTTAGTAATGACATGAATGTTTGTCTATATACTTTTTTATTCAGTGTTCAAAACTGTGCTTACTTCATGAACAAATGCATTCCAATTGAGAAGGCAGAATGAGCTTTGTTCACCGTTCCTCTAAAAGATGAATGTGTGTGTGGTAGATATTATTCTCCAGGAAAGAAACTCAGCAGTTTTTAATGGAAAATAATTCAAAAATGCTTCTCATAAATAATAATGAGGCAGAAATTAAGCTTGGTATGTGCTTCTGAAATCTCTAACCAAAGCTTTATCAGAAATAGTCAGTTGAACATTTTTAATTCTGTATTAAATTGAGACTTAGATAGTTTTGTGAGTACATCCTGGTAAAAGAAGAAAATGAACTTTCTTGCAACTAGCCGTCATGCTCAGAGGAGCAAAAACTTTTCATTTTCATTTATGTAACAGTTTCTTTTAAACTTTGCTAGTAGGTGCATTTTAGTAAAGATGTTTTTATACTTTCATTTACTAACTAAAATGCCCAGAATGTATCAGTAAGTTGCTTTATTTAATTATAACTTATTGAGAAAAATAAATGTAAAAAAGAATAGCAGGACAAACAGGAAATAATAACTCTTTCATACATATAAATAAGTCTTTGTATATGCTGGTATACTTTCATGGATGTATTTCTGTAATTTATTTCCAAAATTAAAATGTTCACTGTTAGAGAATACAGAGTCTTCTGAGTTCTGAATACAGCAGTTAATATTGCTGTCTTTGTGAAGCAGTATTTGAAGACAGGCAATTTCACTTTGTAACAAAGCTTAAAAATAATTTGAGGTCACTTGCAACCTGTCAATTGTAGGTTTTGTTCTAGTTTTTAAGAAATAATAAAGAATAAATCTATTGGATACATTATGTTGATTTTTGAGTCTTTCAGCCTAAGACTATTCTGAGACTGTGTATTCAGATATTTCAGAAATATTTTTACTTGTTTATAAAATACTGTAAGTTAACAAAAAACACTGAAATTTTAAGTGCATTATTAAGTTGTTTGATACCACAGCATATATTTGCTTTAATTTTTACTTGAAAAATAATGTAAATTTTAAGTACAGTTTTTTTTCTTGGTTGTTTGGTAATAAGTTCATTTAAAATAGGGTATAAGGAAAGAAAAATCCTCTGGAGATCCATTTCCCAGAGACAAACCTCCTATTAGTATATTTGTGTTTGTGTGGTTACCCATGAATATATGGTTCTCCATAGAACTACAACATAAATATTGTTCAGCAGTCTTTTTCTCTATAATAGTATCATATTCCTACTAAGCTTGTGACATCATCCTTTATAAGAGCCATATATACCATAGTATAATCACTTACTTCAATCAGTACTGTATTTATAGCCCTTAAGGTTAGTGCTGTTTATATTTTACACACACATATGCAATTTATGAAGGAAGTAACTTGTCATGAATTTTGTGTATGTAATTTTCTTGATTTTCAATATTTTATTTTGTTTCAAACTTGCATTTTTAAGCTATATTTCAAGTTCACCTGGTTTGCTTTTTACACTTAGGCTGTTCCTAAGTTTCACACATGATATCGTATGTAGCCATAGTGTATTTTTACCACTCTATGGTATTCTGTAGGTAGTTTAAATCACAGTTTACCTGTTTACCTTTGACTGGACATTAAGATTGTTTATCTGATACGCTGTTCTGTGAATATTATGCACCATGAAATTTACTTTTTTTTTTAATTTATTTTGCTTGTTTAAAAGAGTTACAGAGGGGATGGAGGGATAGGAAAGAGAGAAAATAGAGTGTGATACCTTCCATGTGCTGGGTCATTCCTCAAATGACCAAAGTGGTCAGGACTGGACAAGGCAAAAGCCAGCAGCCAGGAGCTTCATGGATATTGAGGTTCACACCCTTGGTCCATCTGCTGCCTTCCCAAGTGCACAGGCAGGAAACTGGTTGGAAGTGGAGAGCCAGGACTGAAGCCAGCACCCACATGGAGTGCTAGCATTGCAGGTGGTATCAATATGCTATGCTACAGTGCCAACTCTTGGCCATGATTATTCTTAAACATGTATCATGGTGCAAGAGTTCTTTTAATATTAGAGATTAGGGGGCCTGGTGCTATGGCTCAGTGGCTAAATCCTCACCTTGTATGCATCAGGATCCTATATGAGTGCAGTTTGTGTCCCAGCTGCTCCACTTCCCATCCAGCACCCTGCTTGTGGCATGGGAGATCAGTAGAGGATGATCCAAAGCCTTCGTACTCTGCACCTGTGTGGGAAACCTAGAAGAAGCTCCTGGCTAAGGATTGGCTCAGCCCCAGCTATTGCAACCACTTGGGAAGTGAACCAGTGAATGGAAGGTCTTTAAGGAAAAAAAAAAAAAAAAGGTTAGAGATTAGGAAAGCTGTGACTAGCAGGCAGAGCACCTGTCTTATAAGTAAAATTTGATTGGAATATAGCCACATCCATTCAGTCACATATTTATTAATAGGTGTTGCTATTTACAAAGATCTGTGTAGTTGTTACAGAGACTGTATAGTTTTTTTCCCCCAAGTAAGTGTTTTCCATGAACTTTTTGAAAAGGTCTCATATTCACAGATTCCAAATCTTTGGCCTTATTTCTTGGTAAGTTTGTGTGAACTTTTGAGAGGATCCTCATGTTACTAAGAGTGTAATTGCTGAATCTCGAAATATGCTTAACTTCAGTTTTATTAGGTATAATGTTAAGGATTTTTCTTCCAAGGTGAGTGAAACAAATAACCTACCAGTAATGTGTGAGAACTCATATTGCATTGTATATCCGTGGGAGCACTTGAAATTGTTACACTTTAAATTTTTGCCCATTTCATATATATAAGAGTATTTTATGGTGTTAATTTTCTTCTATAAGATTATTAATGAGGTGCTTGATATTCTCAGTGGCCATTCATGCTTCCTTTAACATGAAGTTGAGACGTGCCAGCTTTTCTGTAGAATGTTTTTATTGATTGATTGATAGGAATGTTGACTTGGAATTTTAATCCTTTATCATTTGTGTATGTTATTTTTTTCATGTTAAGAGATTGCTTCTTTGCAATGTCACTTTGTTTCCTGGGTAGTTGCTAATTCTGCTTATGGGGTATGAAGGAACTCTCTTCTAAAGATTGTGTAATTTTTCATTCATTTTTGGTTTGATTTTATTTTTATGTGTGAAGAGGAGAGATAGAAACAGCAGTCTGTACTTAATTGAAATGAATTAATAAATTTTAGTGTGACAAGTTTGGGAATGAGGTAGTTAGGACTAGTTTAAGATGCCCACATCCCACATCAGAATGCCTTGCTGTGATACTTGGCTCTGGTTCCTAATGTCATCTTGGTTGTGCAGACCCACACAGTGTCAGTTTTGCTCGATGGGACTGGATTCCTGCTTCCAAGTGGGAGACCTGGATTGAGAGACAAAGCTCTCTTCTACTGTAAATACCCTCAACGTCTATAGGCTGGGTCTGAGCCTGTAAGATGGGAACACATTCACCTTCTGGAATTAGGATCAGGGCCATGTATTGAATGCAGCGTGGATGTCCTAACTGCTAGATCAAACTCCTACCTAGGTTTAAAAAAATTTTTTTTTTCAACAAAATCAACTTTTAGTCTGTTTCTTGTACTTTCTATAGTATTACCCTTGCATATAAATAACATACATTTTAAGAATATTTTTAAACAGAAATAAGCTTTGTTTCAGAGATTAGTTTTTCTTTATATATAAAGAGTTGGAGAAGCATGGTTACCTAATATTCCATTATGTAGGAAATTTGATTGGAAGGATATGTTGGTCTTTGCAGAGATTTTCCCAACAGAGGTAGAGCAGATAAGATTAGAGGGGAAGGAAGGCATTGTGGCTTCCAGTTATTGCATCTGGGAGGCAACAGATGATGGTACAAGTACTTGGGTCTTGAGCACATGCTACCAATATGGGAATCTGCCAGGTAGAATTCTGGACCCCAGATTCAGCCAAGCCCAACACCTGCTGTAGTGATCATTTGGAAAGTGAATCAGTAGATAGAAAATCATTTTCTCTTTCCTTCCTTTGTTGTACTCCTTTTCAAATAAATAAAAATGAGTAGAGGCTGGTGCTGTTATGAAGTGGATTTAGCTGTCACTTGTACCGACATCCTATAAAGGTGTGGATTCTAGTCCCTGCTGCTTCACTTCTGATTCAGCTCCCTGCTAATGTGCCTGAGAAGGCAACCAGAGATAGTCCAAGTGCTTGAGTCCCTTCACCCTCACGGGTGAGCTCCTGCCTTCAGCCTGGCCCAGCCTCAGCCGTTGAAACCATTTAGGGAGTGAATCAGGGAATAGAAGACCCCTTCTGTCTCTACCCTGCCTTTCAAATAAATTAAACTTCAAAATAAGAGAGAGTATTTTTAAAAGATTGGAAAACTGCGAATGTAGCACTATGAGTTACTTATTTAGGAATTTTTTAATGGTGATTTTATCAGTACTTTTAAGCACATTGATCAAGAAATGATTTTTATAATTTATGCCTCTGTTAGGCAAATAAGAAAGTAAATAATAAGATGCAAATATTGCATTCAAAAGATACTCAAGTTTGTTAGAGTGCCTCATTTTGATGAGTCTCAACTTTTATTCAGAGAGTACAATATATTCTGCAAAGATGACTTATACTTGATATTTCAGAGCAAATTAACATTGGCTCAGTCTAATAGCATAATAAATATCTTTAAAAAGATTAATTTATGTATTGCTATTTTCTTTAAAGATTTATTTATTTTTATTAGAAAGTTAGGTAGCGAGGAGGAGAGACAGAGAGGAAGATCTATCCAGTGATTCACTCCCCAAGCAACCACAATGACCAGAGCTGCGCTAATCTGAAAGCAGAAGCCAGGAACTTCCTCCAGGTCTCCCAAGTGAGTGCAGGGTCCCAAGGCTTTGGGCCGTCGTCGACTGTTTTCCCAGACCACAAAGAGGGAGCTGGATGGAAGATGGGGCTGCTGGGACACAAACCATTGCTCCTGGCATGTGCAAGGCAAGGACTTTAACTGCTAGGCTACTGTACCGGGCCCAATATTTGTTTATTTTTATTGGAAAGACAGATCTGATTCACAGAAAGAAGACAGAAAGAACTTCCATCTGCTGGTCCATGTCCCACATGGCCACAACAGCTAGAGCTGAGCTGATCTGAAACCAGAAGTTTCTTCTGGGTCTCCCACGTCTGTGTAGGGTCTCAAGGCTATAGGCCATTCTCTGCTGCTTTCCCATGTCATAAGCTGGGTGCTGAAAAGGAGGTGGAGCACCTGGGACACAAATCGGCACCAGTATGGGTTCCTGGCACTTGCAAGTTGGGTATTTAGCTATTGAGGCAACCAGTGTGCTGGGTCTGCTGTTATTTCTTAAGCTGTAATATTGGATAGTAAAGTTGATTGGTTACATATAAATTTGCTTGCATAGCTGGTAAGACAATGCCTTTAAATACTGATTAACAACAGTCCCTTTTGTTGTCTCTCTTTTCTGCTTAACTTTTTAGAGTTTGTAGCTCACATTTAAGCTGTCAAGGTTAGAAACTATTTTGAGAAGGAGCTAAAAACCTTAAATACCATGGTATAAGAAGAAAGAAGTAACGTAGATTGGTTTTTTTGAGAGAGAGTGAACCCTACAAAACAGATATATTCTATTTAATGAACAGTGTTGTATTAAAAAAAATTATTGGGAATCAAAGTATACTATAAATTGAGGGGGAAAAATTAGAGTTAAGTTTTTGAGGTATAGCAAGATCAGTAGAATATGTAAAGCCATCAGAGGAAGAAGCTGGGACTCAAGTTTGCTGTGAGACTAACCTAATCGCTGAGTCTTAGTTTACTTGTCTATTAAATAGTAAGAGGGGCTGCTGGACTTTAACATTTTTGGTTTTTATATGCTCGAAAGAGACAGATGAGAGGCAGCTTCCATCCACTGGTTCATTTCCCTAATTGCTATGTTAGCTGAAGTTGGGCCAGGACAAATCCAGGAAGCAGGAACTCAGTCTGGGTCCTCCCCCATGAGTGGAAGGGACTCTAATGCTTGTACCATCATGCTGCCTCCCAGGGGGCATTTTCATGAAAAGTTGAGCTCTGAAGCAGAGGTGTGCCTCAGATCCAGGTGATCTGATGGGGGGAAGGAGAGTGTATGTGTCCCAAGCAGCAGCTCAATTACTGCAGTATCAATTAACTGTCCCTGGACTGCTTTATTGCAATCTCAAAGTCGTGTTAATTTTATTATGTTGCAGTAGATTCTTTTAAAATATATTGTCTGGAGGAACTTAAGCTTCAGAAGCAATGGGTTTTAGCTTAAAGCCCATGAGTAACATATGATACTCATACAGTACAGAAATATTTGTATTACAAAGCAGAAATTTCTCTTCTCACTCTTCTAATATTAGCCTCCTGGTTAGAAGTAACTAGTTACAATTACCAGTTGTTTGTGTTTCTGTTCTCTATTTGTATATCATACATGAGTTTATTGTATTTGATTTTAAAAAATGTTTTGTACATGTGTGAGTGTGTGCTTTAAAGATTTATTTATTTTATAGAGTTGCAGAGAAAGATGTAGAGACAGAAATAGAGTTTTCTGTCCAGTGATAGAAGTGGATAGAAATGGACCTCCCTTAATGGATGACAGCTTCATCTGGTTCCCCCAGACAGGTCCAAGGACTCAAGCACTTAGGCTATCCTCTACTGCTTTTCCCAGGCTTTTCAGGAAGCAGCCAGGACATGAACTTGCCCATATGGAATGCCTGGGTTGCAGGTGTCATTATAAATGATTTAGTACATAGCCTTGCAGTTTTATTAATCCACTTAAGTTGTCTTTAGAGATCTTTAGACTTTTTAGCTTATATTTGCCTGTACCATAGTATTAAGATTTATTTAGTTTTATTTGAAAGATAGATTTTACAGAGAGAGGAGAGAGAGGGAAGGTTTTCCGTTTGCTGGGTTCACCTCCCAAATGGCCACAATGGCCACTGCTGAGCTGATCCAAAGCTGGGAACTGGAAGCTTCTTCCAGAGCTTCTGCATGGGTGCAGAGTTGTAAGGATTTAGACCATCCTCCTTTGCCTTAAGTAGAGAAATCAATTGGAAGTGGAGCAGCTGGGATGTGAATTGGTGCCCATATGGCACCATAGGAGAGGATTAGCTTGATGTGCCATCATTCTGACCCTGCATCTTATTATTCCTAGCAGTTGCATGTTATTCCATAGTCTTTACATCAGTTCCAATTTTGTGACAATTAATAGAGCATTAAAGGAATATTTCTTTAGTAAATGAACCCCCTATTTTTGATAATGTTCATTATTTCATCTTGTTATCAGAAACTTGAATAATATCCCAGGTAGCATGAGGAAATGCTACACAAAAACTCATCACTGAATTGGTGAAAAGCAGATTTACTCAGTCTGGATTTATACTAGAGCTCATGTGCTATTTTTCTTCTTTTTTTTTTCCCCCCTAGACACTTAAATAAAATGATCCCCTAAAAACAATAAGAACCAAGATTCTAGACAGGAAACAGAATTTTAGAGAGCTGCAAGGAATTGTGCAGATCAACTACTGTTCTCATTTGCAGTTGTATTGCTTCCACCTCATCCTTGAGGGACTGTCATTGGTCATCTGAGCAGAGAAATTTAGATTAGAAAGGGACATTACGATACTTAAGGCTAAGATAGCAGTTTTCCAAGACAGATTGAGGCACATGAATAACTTACTCCAGGCTTGGGCAATTATCACTGATCGTATCTGTGTTACTACAGCATCCGCTCCTTTCTGACCTGCTTGCTTTTACTCTGTTCAGTTCTGTCTTCATATAGGAATGAAAAAAAAGATCTTTCTAAAAACAGAAAACTGATTCTGTCCTTGTATTTTGTAAACTCCTTCAGTGATTATTATCAGAAAGTATTATTAAATAGAATAAACAACATTTAAATTTGAATCAGTGGTTTTGTGTTGAACCTAATGTGTCAACACTAGTTTGGTGACCTTGGCAAGCTGTGTAATATCTTGAGCGGGTTCATCAAATATAAAACACAGATAATGTAAAGAATGGGTGAGATAATCAACATAAAAGGAACAGTACAAACACAGGATGTTAATAGTTAACTTAAAGATAACTTTGTGCTTGCTATTACCCTTTGAAAAATTGATCTGTGTCCTATTGTAGTATCTGTCAGGTTGTGGTAGATAAAAACTGAAACACCTTTCATTTTATTATCCAAAATAAAAGCCTAAGTCATTAAGAAAAAAATCAGTATCCATAAAAGATAAATGACGTTCATAAGGCAATAGTTAGTTGCCAAGTTAGTACTGAAATCCAGTAATGTAACCTTGGTATTATACTTTGATAATCTTTCTACTATTCTCTGTTGCCTTTCCAATAACATTAAGCAGGTTCCATGTTTATGAAGCCACATAAATACTGAGATGATAATTTAAAGATACAGCTTGTGCTTCATAAATTGCGTTTATGAACAATTCAGTATACTTACTAAATCAGGACCTTTGGCTTAGGAGTGGTGGCTTGTAAAAGGTAAATTTATTAGTTATGTAATTATCTGTGAGGATTAGTGGCTTTGAACATGGAAGGTCTAATGTTTCAAAGACTAGAACTGAAACTGAATGTGATCAAGATGCTTTTTATTACTGACAGCACTGCAACTGCATCTTTGTATCTGACAAACCGAGAAAGAGCATGTACTATGCTCTTTGGAAAATTTGGAAGGACTCCATTTGCCCTATCTTGTATGTCATAACCACTCCTGTAATAGTGTTGAATTGAACCTTATGAAATTCCAAATAGTCATGATGTTTGTACCAACTGAAAAGAGTATTTGTATGATTTTATGGGGTGGTAGGAAAATGAAGCATCATAATTTTTTTAAAGATTTATTTATTTTTATTGGAAAGTCAGATATGCAGATAGGAAGAGAGACAGAGAGGAAGATCTTCCATCCAATGATTCACTCCCCAAGTGACCAAAACAGCTGGTGCTGTGCCGATCCGAAGCCGGGAACCAGGAACCTCTTCCAGGTCTCCCACATGGGTGCAGGGTCCCAAAGCCTTGGGCCATCCTCGACTGCTTTCCCAGGCCACAGGCAGGGAGCTGGATGGGAAGTGGAGCTGCCTGGATTAGAACCGGCGCCCATATGGGATCCTGGTGCGTTTAGCTACTAGGCCATCATGCCAGGCCCGAATCATCATAATTTGATAGCCTTATTAGGGCCTCAGAAAATGGCAGACATAAGATTGGCTTGTCACGCAATAGAGCTGCCAGTTGAAATTGCTTTGCCTCTCAGCCACCCCACACCCCACTTCCCTTCAAGTTCCCTCTTAACTGATGCTCCTTGGAGGGTGATAGAAAATGGCTCAAGTATTTGATTCCCTATATCCCAGTGGAAAAGAAGATGGATTTTCCAGAGCCTAGCTATTGCCGCCATTTGGAAATGAATCAGTAGATGGAAAATCTTGATAACTAGTCTTTGCTAACTTTCCCTCTCTGTCACTATACCTTTCAAATGAATGACTATTTTTTAAAGGGTGGAGTTTCCTAGAAGAAGAGAGCTGCATTTTTTCCCCCTCAAGATTCATTTATTTTTATTGAAAAGGCAGATTTACAGAGAGGAGGAGAGTGACCAAGTGACCACAACGGCCGGAGTTAAATTGATCCAAAGCCAGGAACCAGGAACCTCTTCTGGGTTTCCCACTCTGGGTACAGAGTTCCAAGGCTTTGGGCCATCCTCCACTATCTTGCCAGCCACAAGCAGGGTGCTGGACGGGAAGTGGAGATTCCAGGACATGAACCAGCACCCATATGGGAACCTGGCACTTCCAAGTTGAGGATTTACCCACTGAGCCTTAAGGGCCCTGAGCTGCTGTTCTTATTGAAAGAGAATTGTGTCCCGTCTCAATATCCTATGGGCTCTCTGGCAGTTGTGGCCACTTGGGGAGTGAACCACTGTGCAGAAGATCTTTTCTCTCTGTGTCTCTTTCTCTGTAAATCTGACTTTCCAGTAAGAAAGAGACTAGGAAAATTTTCTAGACAAAACTGACAGCAGAGCCTGACACACTTATAAAGATTGTGGATCATTTGCAGTTCAGCTATAATACCTTGGAAATGAAAAAGACATTATATAAAAATTTTTAAAGATTGATGTTTTTATTTATTTCAAAAGCATAATTATAAAGGAAGAAAGATAGATCTTTAAACCACTGGTTCACTCCCCAAAAGATTATGGCAGCAAGGCCGAATTTTGGTGAGAAAGCTGGTTTAAGTTGATGTAGGTACATGGGCCAATTTCTGCTTTTCCAGGTGCATTAGCAGGGAGCTGGAATGGAAGTGGAGCAGCGGGCCAGGAACCAGGACTCATATGGGATACATGTATCTCAGGCTGTGGGTTAGCCTCAGTGTGCTGGATGCCATCCCCTAATATAAAAATTTCTGAGTTCTGAACATTTCTTTCTTTATGAGCAAATGTGCCTAAAGTGTTTTTTTTTTTTGCAATTGTCATTTCCTCTTGAATTATAGTGAATTAACCAATATTAGTTATCTCTCTATATATCTTATGCATAGGCTTCTGATTCACCCAGCAAAAAGTGTTCTCTTTTATAACTTTGGACATAATTTGTTATAACTAGACCTTTAATAGATTTTTGGTTATGTTGTACACTTAAGACCAGTGTTAGGTCTTTATAGAAACTATTTTTATATTTAAAAAGTTTAAAACCTTCTAAGAAGCATAAAGAGAGGGAGTTCTTATCCAGTGATTCACTTCCCAAATGCCTGCAACAATGGGAATTGGACTAGGTTGAAGTTGGAGCTAGGAAATCCGATTCTTACTCAGGTGGCAGCAATCTGATCACTTGGACCATCACCTGTACTCTTCAGGGTCTGCCAGGCACTCTGATGTTAAATGCCACCACTTTAATCAACATCCTAACTTGTGGCTTATGTGTTTGTGCAGCAACCATAACTTACTTTTAGATAGGTTGGATAGTTAGGGGGAAGGAGAAGGAATAAGAAGTCTTCTGCTAGTTACAAAGTAGCAGTAGCAGTATTGCTTTTTGTAGATTCGGGGAATATGATAGTAAGGGAAAGTAAAAAGGGCCTTCTGATCATTGCCAGTGACAGTGGTGATTCTTTTCATTTTCATGGAGTATATGATGATGTGATAATTAAAAGATAAGTTTTTCTTGTTTGAGTTTCCAGATAAAGCCATACATTTATGGAACATTTTGGTAGGAAAAAAACAATTAAGATGATGGCATAAAAATAGGGGAAATTTACCATGGGGAACATCTTTTCTTTTCTTTTTTTTTTTCATTCGTAAAAGCACACACTTTTTTTGGGGGGGGGGGGTCAAGGAGATGATCTTAATTAAACCAACACTGTGAAACAGTTGCATGTGAAATGTTTGTGATAAAAATAATTGAACATAGTGAAAAAAAATTAAGTTTGGCAATTTGTTCATTAAACTTAGCTTATCTATTCTCATAGCTAACTCCTGTTCAAAGGGATGATGGCATTCTTGTTCTACTTTTCCAGAGACCTGATAAGAAGTGGCCTTTGTTCATGATATAGACCACATTTTTTTTTAAAGATTTATTTTATTTTTATTGGAAAGATCAGATTCACAGAGAGGAGAGACAAAGAGAAGGTTCTTCCATCTGCTGGTTCACTCCCCAAATAGCCAGAGCTGAGCCAATCCAAAACCAGGAGCCACAAACTTCTTCCGGGTACCACACAAGGGTACAGGGTTCCAAAGCTATAGGCTATTCTCTACTGCTTTCGCAGGCCGGAAGCAGGGAGCTAAATGGGAAGTGAAGCAACTGGGACTCGAACCAGCATCCATATGGTATATTATAGCTTGCAGGGGAGGATTAGCTAATTGAGCCATCACGCCAGGACCTGAGTTTTCCTATGATTATGCTTTTCTTTCGTCTCTCTCCTGATGTTGTCAGGGTGCGCTCTGTAAAGATGAAAGCTGGAAGGTGTTTTTGCTTTGGCTTTTGTTTTGTCATCAGTTGGGATTTCTTCAGATTTCTTTTCTGGGATACAAGTAAGCTTGTATTTGAAGTTTTACTCCCAAAGATACAATCTGACTTTGCTATTCCAAACATTTTCCCCCGAAATTGTCCCACTCCTAGTTACTAAATGTATTCATCAGATTTCTTGGCTGGGGGGACAGTACTGTGACGTGGTGGCTTTTAAGCTTGTGCTTGCAGTATTAGCATGAGCACCAGTTGAATTCCTGACTGTTCTACTTCCAATACCGCTCCTTGCTATCATTGCTGGGAAACCAGTGAAAATTGGTCCAGTTTCTTGGACTCTTGCCCGATAGGAAGGCCCTGAGAGAAGTCCAGGCTTCTGGCTTCAGCTTTACTCATCCCTGGCCGAGGTGGCTGTTTGGAGACTGAATAAACATTTTTTTTTTTTTTTTTAAATCTTAGCTGCCTTTCAAGCAACATCTTATTGTAGTGGGTACAAACAGACATGCACAAAGACCAGAACAGGGCCTACAGCTGTAAGCATGCAATACTTTGAAAATAGTCATTTTAATTATATTTTAAAAAGGTTTATTTGAAATGCAGAATGACATAGAGCAAACTCTCAAGAGCTTCCATTCACTGATTGAATCCTGAATGGACGCAATAGTCAGGTTTGGGCAGAGTGAGTCTAGAACGTCATCTGGGTCTGCCATTTTGGTTGCATTAGCCCAAGTACTTGGGCCATCATCTGCTGCCTCAGAAGAGGTTATACTAGGAATCAGTATCACAAGTAACCAGGATTGGAACTGGCACTACAATATGGAAATCACACATCACAGTGTAAACAACCTGCTACACTATAAGACCAGACTCTGGCATAGTTGGTTTTGTTTGTTTTTAGCAAATTATTTTTTAAGCAGTTGACTTTAAAAGGCTTCATTTTCTTCATGTTTTTTCAGATGATAGTATTTCTGCTGCAAGTACTTCTGATGTTCAAGATCGCCTCTCAGCCCTGGAGTTACGAGTCCAACAACAAGAAGATGAAATCACTCTGCTGAAGGCAGCTTTGGCTGATGTTCTAAGACGTCTTGCAATCTCTGAAGATCATGTGGCCTCAGTGAAAAAATCAGTCCCAAGTAAAGGTAATTGTAAATGTGATGAAAAATAAGGAGGGTTGCTTTGCAGCGTTTTGCGTAAACGTTAAAATTGGCAATACAGAATGGATTTCTTGGATTGTTTTGTTCTCCTATTTCCTTTCTCTTTCCAAGACATCCTGATAGTTTTAAACTAGGACTTTTTGTTTAATGTTACTGATGGCACTTTCACTCTTCTAAATCAGACTATTTGGGTGAACTTTGAATTCAACTAGATCATAACTTTTCTGAGGATAGAAATTAGATCCATATTTGTATCTCATTCTATAGGCATTATATATCTATATATTTTATATCAAACCTCTTATCATTAGGGAGACATTATTTATGTATTAGGGAGACATATATTATTTATGTAGTTTTATTCTGCATTCTCCGTGGTCCTTAACAGAATTCTGAAGAGATTAATTAAACTCTGAAGATTTGTCCAACACTAATACAATGAATTTTAATTCCAGATATTGGGAGTTTTCAAAGTTAGTAAAAAAATGGTCAGGAGGACAGGTTGCTCTGACTGGAGCACATTAGTGTCCTTTCCCTTCCTTCAGTTGCTGAGAATTTTTTTAAAGATTTTTTTCCCCTTGGGATGATTTCATAGAGAGAAGGAAAGACAGAGAGGAAGATCTTCTGTCTGCTGCCGATTTACTCCCCAAGTGGCCACACAGCCAGAGCTAAGCCAGTCTGAAGCCAGGGAGTTCTTCTGGGTCAACCATGTGGGTTCAGGGTCCCAAGGCTTTGGGCTGTCCTTAACTATTTTCCAAGTCACAAGCAGGGAGATGGAAGGGAGGCAGGGCTGCCGGGATTAGAACTGGCACCCATATGGTTTCCTGACACGTCCAAGGCGAAGACTAGGCTACCACGCCAGGTCTTTCTTACTTTTTTTTTCTCCCTCCATCCTCCTTCCTCTGTATTCCAAATAAAAAAAAATAAACAAGCAAATATATACATACATACACACATACATACATACATACATACTTACAATTTAGGTATATTGGAGAAGTGCTGAGTTCCTGTAAGGGTCTGGAGGTGGAAAGGACTAAGGGCATCATTCTTTCCTATACTATAAATCCTGTTCTTCGGCCTCCTATCCAGAAGCACCTGGGAACATGTGTTAAGCATGAAGCTTTAAATAAGCTTGGTGCAGTAGCCTAGCATCTAGTGGGAGACCTGGAGGAAGTTCCTGGCTCCTGGTTTCAGATCATCTCAGTTCAAGTTGTTGTAGCGATTTGGAGAGTGAGTTATCAGATGGAAGATCTTCCTCTCTTTCTCTCCTCCTCTCTATATCTGACTTTGTGATAAAAATAAAATAAATCTTTAAAAAAAAAACTTTAAGTGGCTTATGTATTAGTCATTAAACATTATTCATTATGCTAAAAAAAGTGATTTGTAGTTTTGTGTTAGTGGAGAAAAATTTAATGGATTTTTCCTTTTGTTTTTAATTTACAAAAATACTTGAGTAAAGAGTTTTCTGAAACACTTAAGGGAAACTTAAGGGCTACTATTTAAAAAATTTTGCTAACATCGTGTTTTGTGTAACCACACATCAGTCACTTAGCACCTACATCACTTTTTATAAGTTTTGAAAACTTAATTCTGTTTTAGTTGTCCTTATTCATGATTTCCATGTCTCATAGATGAGTTCAGTTTTTGTTTAGATTAGTTCATTTGTTTTATTGGAAGGTGGTAGAGTGGCAGAGAGGGAAGAGACACAGTGTTTCATATATGAAGGCATTGCCTAAGTAACCTCGGCGGCTGGGCTGTTCCACCGTGTTGGTGACAAGGACCCAGACACTTGGGCCATTATTTACTGTTTTCCCAAGTAATTTACTGAGATAACGGAGCTGGCTCAGAAGTGGAACAGGCAGCACTTGAACTGCCTCTCTAATACGGCAGGTGGAGGCTTAAGCTGTATACTAACCACAGTGCTAGTCTTCAGGGTCATTTTTTTTTTAAAGATTTATTTTTTATTGCAAAGTCAGATATACAGAGAGGAGGAGAGACAAAAAAGGGTCAGTTGTATTAGTGGATTTTAGTGGAGAATCCCATAGTCCTGGAGATAAATTGTCATCTATACCTGCCACATTGGAACTTCTTCTTTCCACATTATTCTAACTCTGTAGTATTCTGTAGACTGTAATTAGAAGAAATATTAAGTGACTCTTTAGTGTTGGCATTTGTGTTTAAATAGATAAACCATCAATTTTGTTTTCAGCTAGGATTAACATATTAGTGACATAAAATGTATATATTTCTAAGAAGACATTTTAAGATACTGTAGTTTCCCATAATTTAATTTTTAAAAATATTGTTATTTGAGGGCCCGGTGCGGTGGCCTAGCAGCTGAAGTCCTCTCCTTGAACGTGGCATGGTCTCACCTGGGTGCTAGATCTAATCCCAACAGCTCTCTTCCCATCCAGCTCCCTGCTTGTAGCCTGGGAAAGCAGTCAAGGATGGCTCACAGTCTTGGTACCCTGCACCTGCATGGGAGACCTGGAAGAGCTCCTGGCTTCAGATTAGCGCAGTTCTGGCTGTTGTGGTCACTGGGGAGTGAATCATTGAATGGAAGCTCTTCCTCTCTGTGTCTCCTCCTCTTTCTATATCTGACTTTATAATAAAAATAAATAAATCTTTTGGGGAAAAAAAATGTTATTTGAGAGGCAGAGATACAGAATGTGCTCTCACCTGCTCATTGACTCCCTAGGTGACTGTAGTGGCCATGGCCAGGCCGCAGCCCGTATTCAGGAACTCGGTCCCGATTTCCCATGTGGTAACAGGAACCCAGTCACTTGAGCTGTCATGTACTGCTTCCCAGGAAGCTGCGGTCAGGAGCTGGGTCCACAGCTTTCTGACGTGATGGATGTGCATCAGAATTGTCATTTAAACACTAGGCTGAATTCCTGTCCCCCATAAAACACTTCAGTATTTTGCTTTTTTTTAACTTCCCCAGTTAAAAAACATCAGCTTTTAAATACTATGGCAATTTTGTCCTGTAGGTATATATATAATTTATAAGTATTCATTTTCAGTTAAATTATTAAGAGGGCAGTATCACATTATCATCCTTGTAAGATATTTGAATTTTCTGGAGAATTTTTCTCTAGAGGTGATACTAAGCCCATTATGGGTAAATAGAGTAGAATCCTTTTGTGAAGCAGTGGTCGGACAGATCTTTTTTCTCATTCCTTAAGGCAAGTATTGCTTAATTCTGCTAAATGATGATTATTTAGAAGGTATGACTTGGCTTCATGTACGGGTAACACCAGTATTAATGATTTGTGTGCTGATACATTACTGAAATTCTGTCACTTCATAATAATGTTGCCATCCAGTTAATGCCACAATCAGAAATGCCCCTAAGTTTTTCAGTAGTTATTTTTATTCTTTTAGCTATGTTAAGTATGCCAGTACTATTAAAACCTAAGCCTTATTCTTTCCTTAATTATTTAATGCTGTACTCTTAAGTAAGGTGGCAGGTTTCACAATGGTTTTTAAGATAGGCAGTCCTGGGCCTGGCACGGTAGCCTAATGGCCAAAGTTCTTGCCTTGCAAGCTTCCGGATCCCATGTGGGCACCGGTTCACATCCTGGCTGCTCCGCTTTGCTTCCAGCTCTCTTGCTTGTGGCCTGGGAAAGCAGTTGAGGACAGCCCAAAGCTTTGGGACAGTACACAGACGTGCGAGACCCAGAAGAAACTCCTGGCATCAGGTTGCCTCAGCTTTGGCTGTTGTGGCCACCTGGGGATTGAACCAGCAGATGGAAGATCTTTCTGTCTTTCCTTTCTGTATATCTGCCTTTCCAATAAAAAGCAAACAAATCTTAAAGAAAAAAAAAAGAAGACAGGCAGTCATTTAAATTTCTCATATACTTTGTCAGAAAGTTCTTTCCTTTTGATGGCATATGTTTATTATGTATGAACCAGTGGCTACTTAATTGTTGCTGAACGAAAAAATTCCTGTGTTCTGGAGCTAAAAGGAAGGCCTAGGGAATAATTTGGCAGCTTAATTACCAGGAAGACAAATAATGTTACAGGTGGTGCCTGGGAAATCCATTAAGACCTCTGGGGTGACAAAATGAATGTAATTTGAGAATACAGCACTGTGGCATTAAGTGAAGGCAAGCTGTTAGTACACAGAGATACCGAAGTAAAAATGTCAGCTTTATCTAAAGTTGTAATCATTTAAACAAAGAAACTGTTGGCAAATCAGATAAGCTTTATGATTGACACATGAGAACTGAAATAGCTTAGTGATAAAATTCAAAATGAGAGGTTCTTTTTCTAAAACGAAATTTCTGATATGTGGAATTTGGAGTATTAAAGACAGATATCTGGCCTGGCAGCATGGCCTAGTGGCTACAGTCCTCGCCTTGAACGCCCTGAGATCCCATATGGGCACCAGTTCTAATCCCAGTAGCTCCACTTCCCATCCAGCTCCCTGCTTGTGGTCTGGGAAAGCAGTCAAGGATGGCCCAAAGGTTTGGGACCCTGCACCCGTGTAGGATACCCAGAAGAAGTTCCTGGACCCTGGCTTCAGATCTGCATAGCATCAGTCGTTGCGCTCACTTGGGGAGTGAATCATTAGATGGAAAGATCTTCCTCTCTGTCTCTCCTCCTCTCTGTATATCTGACTTTCCTATAAATAAATAAATCTTTAAAAAAAAATAAAGACAGATATCTGTATCTTTTGGCTCTTACCCCATTATTATTAGAAAAATAAAAAGGACTGTCATAGATTCACTAATTAACACATATATTGTTAATACATATATTTGTCAGGTTGGGAAGCTAACACAAAAATCATTTTCACTTTGAGTATCAGTCACACAAAGATTGACACTCTGTGCAGTTTTTCACTTCAAGTGCCTACAGCTTTTAGGCCTTAAGCCTGGAGTCTGGAGCTAGTCAAGCTGTCCCCACATATGTATGTCTGGGACCAAAGTATTTGAGCCATCATCTGCTGCCTCCTAGGGTACGGATTAGCAGGAAGCTGATCAGAAGCATAGTAGTAGCCAGAACTCAAGTCCAGGCACCACCATAAGTGGAATGTGATCGTCTTAACTAGTATCTTAAGTGTTGTGCCAGAATTCTGCTTCAGGTGTGGCTTAAAATGACTGAATACCTCAGAACTTTTGAAGATGCTCTTATGCATGGGAATACATTGGTGTGTATGTTATGTCAAATTGCTCAGCAGTTTACATTTACAGAATACTGCTTCTGTATGAGAATCAGGTGTTGGTTGTTTACCCTTAAAAATATTTTGAAAAAATCAGTGTGTAACAATGAAAAAGTCTAAGGGTTCACTCTTCTGTAAGACAATAGCAAAAAAAAAAAAAAAATTGTACAGATACAATTCCAATTAGAGAAAATAAAATTAGATGAAGACCATGTAGTAGTCAGTTTCCCTCCACCCACCCCAAAACAAATAAACAAACAAAAGCCCAAAACAATTAATAGATTGAGAAAGATAACAGATCTTGCAAATGAAGCCAGAAAAAAAGGCATAGAGACAGAGCTATGGAACATGTGAAGGGAATTTGAAATAAACTAAAGATGGAGTTTCAACCAGGACTCTTTCTCCATGTGTCCTCTTTGTCCTATGATGAAAATTTTGTGCGTCTTTAAAGGTCTTTATTTTTTTTTTTAAGATTTATTTATTTATTGGAAAGTCAGATATACAGAGAGGAGGAGAGACAGAGAGGAAGATCTTTCCATCTAATGATTCACTCCCCAAGTGAGTACAACGGCCGATGCTATGCAGATCTGAAGCCAGGGTCCAGGAACTTCTTCCAGGTCTGCCACACAGGTGCAGGGTCCCAAAGCTTTGGGCTGTCCTCAACTGCTTTCCCAGGCCACAAGCAGGGAGCTGGATGGGAAGTGGAGCTGCCGGGATTAGAACTGGTGCCCATATGGGATCCCGGCGTGTTCAAGGCGAGGACTTTAGCCACTAGGCCATGCTGCCAGGCCCCCATTTCTTTTGTTATTTTTTTTTTAAATTCAGTAATTCGTTTGTTCAGAAGACAGAAAGAATGAGAATGATTGTGTTTTGGTCACTTCCCGGATAGCCACGGCAGCCAGGTCTAGGCCAGGCTGAATCCTGGGTCCAGAAGATCCATCTTCATCTGCCATGTACTTGAGCCATCTTCTCTCCCCTCAGGGCATTAGTTGGAAGCTGCCTGGGAAGCAGAAGAGCCAAGACTTGACCCAGCACTCTGATAGAGAGTTTCAGGGGTCGCAGTTATAGCTTAATTCCACAGAACACTCATATTGTCAGTTGCTTTAAATTTTGGTGTGTTTTTTCTAGTCTCCCGTTTCCCTCCCCGTCTCCCCTTCCCCTCCTCCTCCTCATATATTTGAAAGCAGGCAGAGTTCATTACTAATACATGTATAGCTAACCTTTTAGGGTGGCTTTGTAAATGCAGGAAGAAGGGAACTTACAGAAATCAGAAGTTGTGATACAAGAAAATTTTGCTTTGGCGAGAGGGATTAAAATAAATGTAAGCATTAGAGGAAATTCAGCCTCGTGCGTCAGTCTTGAGGCTAAATCCTAGCGTTGCATGCGCCAGAATCCAATGTGGGCACCAGTAAATGTCCCAGATGCTCTGTTTCCCATCCATCTCCCTGCTTTTGACCTGGGAAATCAGTGGAGGATGGCCTAAGACTTTGGGACTCTGCACCCACGTGGGAGACCCAGAAGAAAGAAACTCTTAGCTTCAGATCAGCTCTGTTCTAGCTGGTGACCACTTGGGGGAGTGAACCAACAGATGAAGATCTTTCTGTCTCTCCTCTCTGTATATCTGCCTTTCCAATAAAAAAGGTAAATATTAGTTTTTAAAATAGAATTAGAGTATACTGTATTTTGAAATAATAAGGATTTTGAATTTTTAACTGAAATGTGTAGTAGGCCTTGGTTATAACTGTAGGTCTAGGGTATAGGAAAATTCATTACTACTTAGGAGCTGTCAGTCTAAGGTAGCAGAGAGTAATATGCTTGAGTCTGTCATCAAGAAATATAAATCATATGGACTAGTATTCTCCTGTCATAAAATAAAAACATTTTTGTTGGTCTCCAACCCTGGAATTTATTATATTTTCCAATATAATTAAAACTAAATTAGTGCCTTCCTGGTTTATAGACTTTTAGCCTGAATTTTTCTTATTTCATGTTAGTTGCTGCTCAGAAATAGAACTGCTTTTGTACTTTGATCTCTGAAGTCATTTTTGCTTCCAGATCTTACAGGCAAGACTTTGAGAAGTTTTTGGCTTTCTAGTGCCCAACCCCAGGAAGATCGAGACAAGTGTGTTTGTGTGTACACACACACACACACACTCACACTCATTCACTCTCTCTGAGCCAATGATGGATTCCACTTATGAACTTGTATAAATATAAGAATCACTTTTGTGAATCTTTAAGTTTGTAAAGTTCTTAATTTCAAAGACTGTATAGTTGACTTCTCGGGAAAAATATTCACCCTCAGTTGCTTTTTAGTTTCTGCCTCTATTTTACTTAGATCAGTTGTTCTGGTTTGGGTTATCATGCATGATTTTATCCAAATATTAAGGATTCCCAGTGCTATAAACTGCTTTGAACTGTAGGATTAATAGTGACCTTGAAGGAATGGGCTCTTGGAGTGTAGGGTAGGATGCTGTCGGGGCATCCATATCCAAGTGTCTAAACTCAAGTACTTAAGGAACATCCAGATGCAAGTAGGAAGTCAGAGTAAACTAAAGCATAGATTGTGAGCTTCAGGAATGTCAAGAATTGAGCCTGGTCTGGTAGGTAAGGAACATTGACAGCAATGGAGAATCTGTGTGGGAGACCTGGATTGAATTCTTGTGTCCTGGCTTTGACCTGGCCTCAGCGCCAGCTGTTGCAGGCAGTTGGAGGAGTGAACCAGAAAGAAAAGCTGAATAAAATGACTGCTGGAATGTATCCATTGAATCAGTGATAAACCATTGATGATCTTGAACAGAAAAATTTCAGCAAAATGATTAGGTGATTTGCCAATTGCAGAAACTATTGAGATAAAATTGGCAAATTATAGATTGGTACAGATATTGGACTTGGTATGAAGGTGGGTAGATAAATAGATGTGTGAGTAGGGCTTTGTTTATTCACAGTAACACCTCAATATTTGGCATTTTAGGATTCAAAACTTACAGTTTCAACAAAATTTTATGAAGATCTGTGATGTGGAGATTTATGCCTTACTTCAACTTTGAGTCATGTATTTGAATGCTACCATGTATAGAGAACAACCCTTGTCGCCCTCAGTTAACCTGGCTGGCTGCTTTTTAACAGTGTTGGATTTTCTACTGCTTTGTTTTTTTTGATTAACTCTTGAACTGTTAACATCCAGTGCTACTTCCCTGGAAAGGGGTGATCAGTGTAATTGATCTATGAGAAACATTTAAAGGTTTGTTATAAAAAAATTTTTTTTTAACTATCTTTAGGTCAGTCAGGCCTTCGAGAAGCTATTTCCATGTCCTGCATAAGCAATGGCAGTGGTGCAAACAGAAAGCCAAGTCACTCAAGCTCTGTTTCAATTGCAAGGAAAGAAACACTTTCATCTGCTGCTAAAAGGTATCCATTTCTAAAGAAGATAAAGATGGCAGATTTGTCTGAATGTGGTTAATCAGTCTACTTTTGAAAAGAATGTGAAATGTGGAATTGAAGTAAGCATGTTCTTTGAATTCTTTAACTGTGAGACGTCCAGCCTGTGCTCATTTAGTTCACATTCGTTAATATTTGGTCCTTTCCAAAGAACGTGACTTTAATTTTGGGTTTTTCTTATTTCTTTTAGCAAGCATTTATTGATAAATATTGATAGGTTTAATGAAATTATAGCAATGATATTTGCATATTAAGTAATATAGTTGACATCAGTGTTAAAGGAAAATTACGATCTTTCACATTAGTGAGACATTAAATGCTGTAATAACTTATTCTTTGTAACACAAAGGCTAAATTCAAAATGAGGTGCTCTGTGTGTATACATGTGCATGTATGTGTGTATATTAGGGGATGGTGGATAAGAGGGTTGTAAATGCACTGTAATGTATAAGTTTGTAGTAATTTAATCTATTGTTTTCATAAAATTGCTTATAGAATTTTCCCTTTTGAAATTTCTAGCAAATTGTTCCATAAAGAGTTTGGAGAAACCATAAGAGATCAACTCTCTAATTTTACAACTGTTTTCTTCAAGGAATGAGTCAGGAGAAACCTTAAGTAATAGGATAATGTGTAACCATGTGCTAATAGTAACTACTTACCTCAATAAAATAATGCCAGTGACTGAATTATTCATAATGGAGATTTACAGACATATAAGCAAACAAGTTGAATACAAGTTTTTAATAAATTTCCTTTGTTTTATCCTTAATAGCTGTGATTCAACACATTTCTTTATGTAACTACTGTCTTGCTATTGTGTAGTGATTATTATTATACAGAGTAGTTACTTGTCCATCTAATACCAGCAGTGTTTCTTACTTGATGATTAAGGGACTCAGTTGTTTCAAAATAACCCAGAAGGAAAATCCCCTTTAGGTTGTACTGGTTCCACATAAATTTAACTGTGTGTGCATTCATGATGTTTTAAGACAAACAAACAACGTTTTAACTCAAGTATTTTTGTATCTTTTTAATTTCAAAGTCAGTTTAGCTGATACGATTTTTGACAAATTCTATTTCATAGCACATATTTTAAGAAACAGTGAACAGAGCAAGTAAACAAAAACTTGAAGTCAGAAAGTATCAGAGCTGAATTAGATGAAGAAATGCCACTGTCTTCTCTCTAAGCTTCTTCAAATAAGTAAATATTAAAATATGAAGAAATACAATTAAAAGATTTGTCCTAGTGATTGACATACCAGTTATGACAACTGTTTCCCAAAGGGGCACCTGGGTTTGATGCCCACCTTTGACTCCGATTCTAGCTTCCTGTAACACAGACCTTGGGAGCCCGTGGTGGTGGCTCAAGTAGTTGAGTTTCTGCTGCTTATGGGGAGACTTGGATTAAATTCCAGGCTTTCAGCTTCAGCTTGCCTCGGCCTTCAGATGTTGTGGCCATCTGTGGAGTGCACCAGCAAATGGGAGCTCTCTTTCTGCCTCTCAAATAATTTTTAATATAAAAAAAGTCACTCAAGATATCTAATGTTTTGAACTGTTATAATGAGATAATTAAATTGTATATAATATGTATATTTTTTAAAAATATTCTTGGAACATTACTTTTATATAGGCCATACACTTTTTTTTTCTTTTAAGATTTCTTTATTTTAAAGATAGATACAAAGAGAGAGGAAGACATGGAGAAAGAGCCATCTGGTAAAGGGAGAGAGATCTTCATCTGCTGGTTTCCCTAACCGATATCTGCAATGGCCAAGGCTTAGTCAGGTCAGAGCCAGAAGCAGGAGCTTCAGCCAGGTCTCCCATCCACTGGCAGAGATCCAAACACTTGGTGCATCCTCCACTGCTTTTCCCAGGCCATTAGCAGGGAGTTGATCAGAAGTAGAGCAGCTCTGATATGAGCTTGTGTCCGTAGAGGATGCCAACATCACAGGTGCGTTACCAGCTGATTTCCAGTGCTGGCCCCTATTACCTACCAATTACAAAATATCTTTTGATTAAAAACAAGAGATCATTTGTACTTTTCTACCTTTAATATTGGAATTTAAGGTTTTCAACATTGGAATTCACTTTTTTATACTGTTGTCAAGAATGTATAATGTGTTCTTAGCCAGTGTGGGAATAGCAGGTGGTTGATTAATTGAGACTCAGGAGTCAGGAAATTTTACACGTTAAGCATTATTAACTTAAAAGTATATTCATATATATGTGTATGTGTATATATATCCATTTGTTAATTTTTTTAAAATAAGGTCAAGCTTCTTTCCTTTCCCAAGAATGTCTCTGATCAAATTCCTGTTTTGTGTCTTACATAAAATATGCCTATAAGTAACTTGAATGATTTTTAAATCTCACTACTTTTGAATACTCTGGTAAAGTATATTGGGACCGATTTCTGTGTTTTTGAAAATTTGTGTCATCATCCTAAATTTAACAGCACTTACCTTTATAGTCTTTATAGAAGTTTCGACTTAGGTTTCATAGAACTTCAATTCTGTTTTCTATTTGCATTTTACCAGTTTTCTTTTTGGTTTAAATAACATACTAAATTCAGATTTGTACCATTGTTAAGTTAAAAACTCAGTTGGTGGAAGCCAGAAGCATACAGAGGAAGTAGAAATAACCTAATTTAGCATGTGTTGGGCATTAATGTTTCACATAGATAATACAAAGTGTCACAGATTCCTTGATTTGAGATCCTTAAGAGATCTTGTTGTTCTCTGCCTCCCCTTCTCCCCCTCACCCAATCTGCCAAAAGTAGCAGAAATTCATAAGAGGGAGATTATTTCCATCCAATTGGGGCACTCTTTGTATGATACATTGCCTTGGAAACTTCATCAATCTCTAACCAGAGATTTTAGTAGCATGTAGAATTTTCAAAGAAGTACTTCTTCTTACTGAATGGGAAGCAATGTAAATTGTTTTAGCTGTACGGTTTAAATTTTTGAATTATATAATAACTACTTATGATTTATTTGTTAAATATATGTTGTTCCATGTTATACTTTATTTTACAGTGGTACAGAAAAAAAGAAAGAAAAACCACAAGGACAGAGAGAAAAAAAAGAGGAATCTCATTCTAATGATCAAAGTCCACAAATTCGAGCATCACCTTCTCCCCAGCCCTCTTCACAGCCTCTCCAAATACACAGACAAACTCCAGAAAGCAAGAATTCTACTCCCACCAAAAGGTTTTAACTGTCCCTGAGTTCAGACCTAGGGAATGGTTGTAATGATACCTAAATTCAGTAACTTGGGAAAGTTGGCTATCCTTGGATTTCAAGAGAAAAGGCCTAGTGGCTTCTTTCTCTTCTTTGTCGTAATTGGGGAACAAAGTTTTAAGGTCAAAATTTCTTATTTAAAATGAGACAATCTGATAAAAGAACTGCAGAAATTATCTTTTTAAAACCAAAACAATATTTTAATGTAAAATTAGCAATTTATATACTTATACATAACTTTAAAGCCATGGGTAGCAAATGCTTATGTAATTATCCTCACCATATTTTGGCGTCATTACAACCTTCAACTTGCAAAGGCCTTCTCAACAAATGGCTCCTCGTTGTGGCTGCATCTCAGTTTTAGTTTCGGGTCTTGGGAGGATAAGTTCTTGCTTATGTAAAGAAATGAATCCATTTCATCTGGTCTTTTCTATGCTAAAGGCTTGCTTGAGGGCTTCTCTCTGTGTCCATATTTTTAATTTGTGAGAAGGGGAGAAGGGATAAATATCCTAACAATGTGTGTGAGCCTAAATTGGGAATCTAAACCTGCATGCTGGGAGTTCACTGCTACAGCTGCCTTGTAATCAAATATTGAAACCAACTTAATTAAATTTTCCTGTTTTGGAGATGTTGATTCAAGCTTTATGATTAGGTATAGATGCATTATATCATCCTACTTGTGCTTGGTAACCTTAGGTGATAAATTATCCCCAGAATTTTCAAAGATTTTAGTAAAATGAATGAAAACTGTTTCTAAAAGAATTGCAATATATTTTTTATTTGATCATTTTAATATATTGTCTCAAGTCTCTAGTGGAGATTCGGAGAAATTAAACTACCCTTCACTTGATTGGTGCATGTTTACCATTTACAAAATGCTTTGTGTGTGTCGTGCAGAATCTTACACTGCATAAATGGTTTGTAAATCTTTTGCCTGATCCCCTGTGGAGTTTCTCTAGAATGTAGCCTTTAAAGTGTTCAACTTTGGATTGTGTGTGGTTAAAGGTGGCTTTTAATAATCAACCTCTTTATGGTTCTCTAAGGTTCAATTTTGACTTGGTGTCTTCTTTGTCCCGGTCTTTTTTTCAGCTTCTGAGGGCTCCTGGAAATGTGCTTGCCCTTCTTGGTCACTCTTTGGATTTACTATGCAAAAAATACTGAAGACTGGATGAGTTTCAGGATAATTACAATGCAGCTCCCAAAATTATTTATTGATAATACCATATTTTTTTCTTATCAAATATTGTTTATCTGATCACTGGTAAACTTGTCTCTAAAGCTATAATAAGAATTTTATATCTAAAGTCCCCAATTTGGAAATTATAATTTGTATGATGTAATGTAACTAAATGAGTATAGAATGACATAAAAAGTTTCAGCCATATAAATTTTACAGCTTTTGGAGCTATAGATTATGAGAAATATTGTTACTCAAAGATGTGGACTAGTGGCTTTTTTTTCTGTTAACAAAGGTAAAAATTTTAAATCGGATATTCTTGTGAATTTTATGAATAATAGTGACATTATGAAACAGATTCAGCAACTGCCTTGTTTAATTCCTTCACTCATCCAGGCACAGCCTTTCAACTAATCTTTCCTTCTCTTTTCTGGATTAGCTTTTAAGCAAATATTAATTACTGTTTTTTGTTTGAAGTGTCCATTACTTGTCATTGATGGTCAGAATTTTTCTCTAAGAAATGTATATATTTCTTCTAGTATAAAACGACCACCAACAACTGAAAAGTCACATAATTCATGGGAAAATTCAGATGATAGTCGTAATAAATTACTGAGAACGCCTTCAACATCAAAATTAATACCAAAAGTTACTAAAAATACAGATAAGTGAGTATTATAGTTCTTACTATTTTATATCTGTTATGTTGGCAGATTAAGTCGTTTATCCCTAATTTGAATGTCTTAAAGTAATGCTTTAAAATGTCTGTACTTTCTGCTCTGTAATTTTTAGGTCTTAAAAAAAAGTTGTATCTTTTTGTTATCGACCCCTAACTCAAGTAGTAAATCTCAATAATCTTGTATTTTGAGCACATTTCTTAAATTTTGTTATGCTTTTCACTGTTGAGGTATTATTCTAGGATATTCATTGTTTTATGAAACAGTGATGTTAGTAATGGAGGCCAGTGAGAAACCAGAGATACTGATGCCAAAATTTCACTTCTAGAGATTTATTTAAGATGGAGGGATACAAAAAAAATTTCATAAGGTCTTTAGGTAATTTTAATGATCAGCCATATGAAATCATGTAAAATAAATTTATTTCTTGAATTCTCTTTTTAGGCACAAAGATGTCATCATCAACCAAGGTAAATTAAAAAGCCTTTACTAAAACATTTTTTTTGCTTCCCTGCCTCAGTTTAAATTTGCTAGTAGATAAAATATTGACTTATTTTTCATTTGGTGTACTTTACTAGCTTGTAGAAATGAGAGAAATTCATTACTATAGTTATTTAAGAAAGTGCCCAATTTTTGTTGTAAGATATGTCATTTTTGTCTCAACCAGCAAAAATGTCAACCCGTGAAAAAAACAGCCAAGGTAAGAATAAGCTACGCAGTTGGTTGCCTTCTAAGTTAATTTCTTCTTGGATCTCTTATTTGGCTTTTCATTATTTGTATTATCTGGCTTGGCTCTAAACAGAATAAATATGGTAATATGAGTGAATCCAGCTATTTTTAAAAAAATCTTATCTGTGAAATCTGATGATTATAGGTGAACAATGAAAGTAAACACAGCATCAAAACAAGACCTGAAGTATTCTCTACTTTGCTAAAAAAAAAAAAAAAGAAAAAGAAAAAAAAAAGAAAAGCAGAAAAGCCATTTAAAAGATTGATAAATTTTAACTCAGTTTCTTGTCTTGCCAACTTCATTGCAAATAATCACTCATTTCTTGACGCTAAGACTGAAAATACTATAATGAGTGTAGCAAGTTCATTTCCTCTTAAATTTTTCGTTTATATTAATTGTGATTTCTGGCTACTTGCTGTTGTTGGCTTGTTCTGACCAAAAAGGGAGAGCAGACTTTCTGTAAATGTGTGTTTAATTTAATGGCAATATAGGTAGGTTTTATCTATCAGTTTTACATCCTCTTTAAGATTGCCTGTCCATTTAATTGACGCATGCTGTTCTAAATGAAAGCATGTCTTTCCTGTGCATGCTTTTGCAGCTCATTTCTGTATATCATAGTTATCTTTATTTTCTGGATTATTAATCAGCTACAGTGTGTTTAAAGTTCCTGTTAGAGATCTAACCTAATTTCTGTGGGTTTTTACTTTCGTTTTTTTTTGGTTTCAATTAAAAAAAATTAGTAGTTGTCTATAATCATCTTTGACTCACTTGTTTGTGTATTAAGAACATTTAATCAACTTGAATTTTGATGGCATTGTTCTCATTTTATTAGATCTTACTTTCTACCTCCATTGTAGCCAGGTGCAGATTAAATACTTTAAGGTTTATAAAGATAATACTTACTATATACCAAAAACATTTTTAAAAGTGAAGCAGTAATGTAGAGAGGAAAGAACAAAGATTAGGGAATCATGTGTTTAGCACGTAGTACTTGTTTTCTGCTTAATAACCTTGTACAGCCAAATGTCAGTACCATGTGACTACTGAAAGGTGAAATAATCTATATGAAAGTACCTTGATGCTACAAAACAGTAATTATAATATGGTAATATTAAATATTTTTGCAAAAGAGCTCACATTTTATAAAATCCTTATTAGGTAAATGAGAAAGGGCTGCCTGCCCTTTTCTCATGTTGGGGGTATGTTCTTTGGAAGGAAAAGAAACTTAAAATTGGTATGTAAGAGTGGTTCCTGTTAGTGACAAAATGTTCAAAGTCATCCAGGTAAACAAGTAAGTAAATATATTTTAAAAGGGGGGAGATTTCCTCTAGAAAGCACTGAACAGGATTGCATTAATTGTCTTGAAAGAAGGACTAAATGAAAAGCTGGAGAAAAGACAGGGATATAGGTTCAATTCTATTAAAAGAATTTTAACCTTAAAAAAGATGGGTCCGGATGCAAAATGCTGCTTGTGTTGAACTTTATATATTTTCAGGAATTTGAGTCTGTTCCTCAGCCACTTTACTCATCTGCGGCCTGACTGGTGAACAGATTTTAGTCATTCGAATGTTTCTGTAGGGAGAACTTTTTATTTCACTCTGCTGTATAGTTCAGACCTTACTGAGATTGAGCAAAAGCCTTTAGAAAGAAGTGCATTGTAGATGATTTAGGAAATAGATAGAAAATAGGCAGTAAATAACAGTGGGAATCTGTGAACACCAGCCTGAGCAACGCGTTTTAGTGGCATGAGCTGAAACAAGGAGTGGTGGATGTTTGGAAAAGATTTGGAGTTTGGATATGGGAAGGTAATTGCCCCAGAGTTGTTTAATGAAGCAATTCTTGGGCAAGCAACACAATGTAGCTGCTAAACATAATTGGTTTTGGAATATGGAGACTGACATCACTACTGATTACCTGTGGTGCCATTACATAAGTTACTTTACCACTCCCTAAGTCTTTGTTTACAAATCTGTAGTTGAAATAACAATAATAATCTTGTACAGCCAAATGTCAATACCATGTGACTACAGTAATTCCTCAGCAGGTTATTATAAAAATTAGATAATAAGGATTTTAACAGAGCCTGGTACGTGGAACCAAATAAGTTTTAACTTTTTAAAAAGATTTATTTTTATTATAAAGTCAGATTTACAGAGAGAAGGAGATAACAGAGAAATCTTCATCTGCTGGCTCACTCCCCAGGTGGCAGCTGATGCCCATATGGGCACCAATTTGTGTCCTGGCTGCTCCTCTTCCCACCCAGCTCCTTTCCTGTGGCCTGAAAAAACAATTAAGAGGATGTCCCAAAATCTTGGGACTTTGCATCCACATGTTAGACCGAGGAAAGCTGCTAGTTTTGGATTGACTCAGTACGAGCCATTGCAGCCATTTGGGGAATGAACCAGCATTGTCTCTCTGTAAATCTGATCCGCCTTTCAGATTATAAAAATAAAGTTACAAAAATATAGAAGGTTGCATTAAGTAAACTCTTTTATATATTTATATATAGTTCTCTGTCTAGAGAAAGGAGCCAACAGTTGCATTAACACCATCTTAGAGAATTTCGTTCCTTCCTTCTTTCCTCCCCTTCCCCCTCCTTCCTTCTTTTTAGAAAGTAAACTGCAGTCTTTTATTTTTTTTAAAGGGTTATAGAGAAGGAAGGACTCTTCAGCAGCAGGTTCACTCATCAGGTGGCTAACACAGCCAGGGCTGGGCCGGCTGGGCCAGCTGGGCCGGGCGGGCCAGGCTGATACCAGGAGCCAGAAGCTTCTTGTAGTTCTGTCACATAGGTGGCAAGGACCCAAGGATTTGGGCCATCTTCCACTGCTTTTTCAGCTCATTAGCAGGGAGCTAAATCAGAAGTGGAACGGTCAGTACTCAAACCGGAGTTGGCATCACAGGAGGCAGCTTCACTTGCTGTGCTACAGCACTGGTCTCCAGAATTTCTTTCATGATCAAAGTTTTTTGTCTGATCAGATTCAGTTAAGAATGCTTATTTTCCTTGACCTTAAGCTGTAAGTACTAAAACTGAAATTCAAACCAAGAACTGTGTTCTCTCCCAGGAATTTTCACTGTCAAGATAGAAGATAAAATGTTGAGATGAGCGATCCCTTTGCCTTAACTTTGCTGGTTGTTTATGGTAAGGGCAGCTAGAAAGTAGTGTTGTGGAGTAATATAATCCAAAGTGTAGGTTCTTTGACTTTAAGATCAGCAAGCCTGAGAATCTCCAGAAAAAGTCTGTAATGACAGGTTGACTGGAGAGCAGACTTTAACCTGCACCTTTTACATATTCACATGCTCGCCAGAGGTTGTATTGTCCTTGTGTGCAGGTCAAAGAGATGTGCTTCACACACAATTTTCTTCTTTATAGCAAATAAATTAACATTTAAAAATTAAGAGATTGAACAGTTAATGAGTTTCTTTTGAGAAATGAGAAGATATTGGGCTGAGTACGCATCTTTCATGGAACTGACAAGCTGCTGTTCCCTGATATGGTCTGGAGGGACACCAGTGTCCTCAGCCTCAGTCGTCTAGATAGTTCGTTAGTTTCTCCTATCTTTGATGATTGAAAAGTGAATTGGCATGCTGTTCTGAGCTGTGTTTCTATATGTTTGTTTTGTTGCTACATATTATATCTAATCATTTCCCTTTGCTCTGTCTGTGTGTGACACAGACAGATATAGATAGGAACGGATAGGAACGGAAGCATTTATAATTTATTTTTTTAAATTGGGAAGACATTGGAGCCTCTGGTCAAAGAATTTGCAACAAATTCAAAAGGGCTGGGTATGTGCTTTTAAAAAATGATATGTAAAAAATGCTAGAGGCAAAATTGTGTAATACCAGCTATAAGAGTAAACTTTGCAGAGGGACTAGAAGATGTGGCTAAAGAGGATGGCAGGAGGGGTGTCACAGTAGTAGTCACTTAGTTATGCAAGTGCAGGTGTGCTAAAATCATCAGGAAGCAGAGCCCACTCTTAGATTCAGAAGTAATAAAGAAATACATCATGTGATATTACAGTTATGGTGTGGGAGGTTTTAGTCTGCTCTTAAGTCAGACTGTGAGGCTGAGCACAACTGTGAGTAATAATAATAAAAATAACTTGAACTTCTCACCCGTAACAAGCACAAATTTTTAATCTGACACCAAAGAAATACTTGTTGATGTTCAGCAAATAATTTCTTTCCCTGCTTTTCATGGTTTGTATTATTTAGTTACTATGTGCCTGTCTCTGTGGGTAACCAGAGTAGTAATTAGAGGTGTTAAGATGATAACAGCTTCTGGTTCATGGTTACGTTTTTAGTCTGGTTCTAATGTTGTTGACGGGTTAGGAAGTGCTAGATATTTCTCATGCTTTTGTGTTCAGTTCCTTTCTTTCACTCTTTTAAGGTTTTTGGTAACCATTTTACAGTTAATGTCAGTGTTTATTAAACCTGTCTATATGTAGGTCATGTGAATGTTAGGGGCAAGATTGAATGGTTCTGTTTTTATTTTAAGCTTTTATTTATTTATTTTTAAAGGCACAGTGAACAAATGAGAGAAAAATCTCCCATCTGCCAGTTCATTCCCCAGAGGCTGACCAAGATGGGAATCAGAAGCCAGAAACTCCATTTGATCTCCACATGAGTGGCAGGGGCCTAAGCACTTGGGCCTTGATCCATTGCTCTCCCAGGCACATTAGAAGGGAGATGGCTCAGAAACCAAGCCACTGGGACTTGCACTGGTACTCGTAATATGCTGGCCTTATGGGTAGTGGCTTAACTTGCTGTGCTACAGTGCTGGCATCTGTTACCTACTTTTGAAATAATAGTAAGCCATCATATTCTGTTTAGTGACAGGAAGTTCTGTTTCCTTTTGTAAAGAATTAAGTACTGATTTGAGTCTAGATTTGTCTTTTGTTTTGGTAACAGCATTACTTTGAGATCTGCCCTCTTAAAATTTTAATGGATCCAATGCATTATTGTAGACTGAAGCTACAGTGTAGCACAGCTGACTTAACACTTTTTTCTTGCATGAGACTTTGTTATACAGTTTGTTGAAAACTCCGCTTTGCTCTCTCCTCTTAACCCCTGTTGACCACCATTAAGCTATGATTCTGTGGATTTGACCATTGTAAGATACCTCACACAAGTGGAAGGGATACGTAATATTTTATATGATTGGCAAAGTTTATCTGAGTGACTGTATATTGCAAACAAAGTTTTTTAGAGACAGTTGCATTTTAGTGTGTGTATTTATCTTTATTCATTTGTGATGGCTCTTTAGATTGTATCCATATTGTAACTGGTAGTGTAATGCTGTGGTGAATATTAGAGTGCTGATGTCTCTGTAAGACCAGGATTTCAGTCTTTTTGGAAAACACCTAGTAGTGGAATTGTTGATTCAAGTGGTAGCTTTAATTTCAGTTTTTTGAGAAATCACTATCCTGAGTATTTGCACCATTTTGTGTTTGTGCCATCAGTGTTCAAGGGCTCAGGTGTTACACAATTTCTAGTTGAGGTTTTGATTTGCATTTCCCTGATAACTAATGATACTGAATTTTAAAGCAATTTGTTTGCCATTTGTGTATTTTTGGAGATACCCAATTACCTAGTTTTTTTATAAATTACTAGGTTTTCTTTGCTATTCAGTTTAAAGATCTCCTTACCTATTTTATGTTAACTCCATATTTAATATGATTTGCAGACACTTTATCCTACTTTGTAGGTTGCCTTTTCCCTCACTTGCTTCCTTTGTTGTTGTTTCCTTTCAGTTTTAGGATCCTGTTTTGTCTGTGTTGATAAAGCACCAGTTGGTTAATAAAGTGTGCTGGACATGGTTATTGTCTGCCCAAATAATTTTCTTGTCAAGAATTAAAAAACAACAAGTACAACAAAAACTCCACCACCAAATTGTATTCTTACCCATTTTCTACCTTAGCCTTCCTGGTCTACTTGTAGAAATATGTCAAATTAGATCAATTATATTTTAATTATGAAAATAGCTTTTCTTATTTAAGGAAGTGGCTAGTTTTCCCCCCAGAGTCTTCATTAACTTTGTTTTCAATATTCTGTATAATGTATTGTGAGCATAAAAGTGACGTAGCTGTTTTTTTCTTTTATCACATTAGTAAACCATCTTTTGTGATTATATAAGAAATACATGTGACGATTTTTTCTTGTGTTTCAACAGAAGGAGAGTATATTAAAATGTTTATGCGAGGTCGGCCAATTACAATGTTCATTCCTTCTGATATTGATAACTATGATGACATCAGAACAGAACTGCCTCCTGAGAAGCTCAAACTGGAGTGGGCGTATCCTTCTGTACTGTGACAGAAGATTGGTGTACTTTGTCTCTGATTGACAAAAAAAAAATCGTTTACCTAGTCTGTCAGAATTGTTTGTCACATACAAAATAAGACACCATCTGGTCCTTTGACATGGTTATATGTATTTTGCTATTGGCAACCTAATGCCCTCAAAATTGATAAATTCTGAAAGCACAAGCAGTATCCCATGAAGGTCCCTGCTGGTACATGTGTGGTGGGAAGGGCACTGCAGAGAAGTCGAAGACTAGGATTTGAGTTTTGGTTCTGCTAGTTCTCTGCATTAACTATAACTTTCTTTTTCTTAATTTACTTATTTTCATGTGAAAGGCAGATTTACAGAGAGGAGACAGAGAGGGAAAGATCTTCCATTTGCTGGTTCACTCTGCAAATGGCCACAATGGCCGGAAGTGAGCCTGATTGAAGTTGGGAAGCCAGGAGTTTCCTCTGGGTCTCCCACGAGGATGCAGGTTCCCAAGGACTTGGGCTGTTCTCCACTGCTTTCCCAGGCCATGAACAGAAAGCTGGAACAAAAGTTCAGCAGCTGGGACCCGAACCAGTGCCCATATACAAAGTGGGCACTTGAAGTTAGAGGATTACAATGTAGAGCCACCCTCCCTCTCACCTATTAAAAAGGTTTAAGGGCCCCAACCTCACAGGACTGTTTCAAGAATTTAATAACACTCCATCCATCAAGCATTTTGTGACCTGTCAGTGTGTAAAATATGAATTATTTTTATTAAGAGCTCAAATGAACAAAACAATCTAATTCCATAGTTACTTACCCAATTTTTTTTCTTAAATGACTGTTTAAAATGGAACTTTGCTGATTTCACCTAGAAATTCTAATTTCTTCTGGAACTTTTAAGACACCCCACAAAATGCAAAATAGGTGGGAATGTGAGTTTTGCCTGGCTCTATTCTGCTGTAATCCCTCTCCCTCCAGCTTGGGACAGTTCTTATTCTCTCTGTTATACGGCAGTGCTGTAATTCATTGCAACATTTTTTTCCTAACATATCAAATTTCATGGCTGTTTTTTCGTATCATTTAGATCTGACATAAATATCATGGTCTCAGAGAGGCCGTCTTTTGCTCCCTTTATTCTCTCTAGTCGTCTGAATTAGTCTTTCATTTATACTTTTTGCTCATGTAATTTTTCTCACCACAATTGAACGATAGATGGATTTGGTGATTACTTTTTTGCAATCCATACGCTCTGGGGACAGAGGCCTCATATTTGCCTTGGGCAGAGCTGCGTGTCAGCATTGTGCCTGATGCTTATTTGGAGCTCAGTGTATTTCTCTAAGGAGGAAGACAACAAAAACTAAATACCTTCAAAGTCTGGGGATTGCTGAAGAAATAATGATAGGGTGTGGGTTGTCTAGTTCTAAACCTAGTCCTGATCCCCATAGGTGTCAGTGATAAAGTGTTACTCTGAGAATTGCATTTATTGAAACCTTAACTCTGTGTGCTTTAAGATACGGTTATCGAGGAAAGGACTGTCGAGCTAATGTTTACCTTCTTCCTACTGGGGAAATAGTTTATTTCATTGCATCAGTAGTAGTACTATTTAATTATGAAGAAAGAACTCAACGACACTACCTGGGTCATACAGACTGTGTAAAATGGTTGGTATCTTTTAATATTTGATCACTTTCTTTCAAAATTTTAAAGTGTGGGTAATATTAAAAGTAATTTCTTATTTACAGCTCAGAATGTAAGGATATTACAGATATTTTGCAGAAGGTACTTTAAAAAGAAAAAGATTTGGAATCTTCTAAAATATTTTCTGAAGTATCTATGGCAAGAAACACAATTCCCTTAAATGTTCATTGGAATCTCTTCAGCTTCCACAGGTCCCTGATAATCCTTGTCATCTTCGTCTTTTTTGAATTTATTTTACCTATTTGAAGGGCACAGTAGAGGACAAGACAGAGAGAGAAGGATCTTTCATCCAATGGTTTGCTCCTCAAATGCCTGTAGTAACCAGGTTTGGGCTAGGCCAAGCCAGAAACCTGGATTCTCCATATAGGTGACAGGAGCCCAGGTGGTTGGGCCATTTCCCATGCTTTCCCAGGCACATTAGCAGGTAGCTACCTCATAAGTGAAACAGCCAGGACTCGGTGTCACAGTATCATGATTCAAGTGATTACGTTTCTGCCACTCATACGGGAGACATTCAGTTTTAGCTCCTGGCTTTGACTCTGCTCCAACTGTTGGCTTCCTTGAAATAAACCAGTAGATGGGGTCTCTTGCTCCCTCTCTTGTCAAATAAGTAAATCCTTCCTCTCAAATAAGTAAATTAAAATTTAAAGAAGAAAATAAGTTCTGCTGTTTAATAGTTTACTATTTAAGCCCATCACTTAGGGACATTTAAAAAACTTATGTTTACATTTCTGGCAACTATGCTTTATGGGTATTGGAGGAGTAAACTCCTAGATGGGATCTGTCTCTTTAATTATATATAAAGAGAAGTCTTCATTAAATATAGCAAAATGTTAATGTGTTAGATTTTTTTTAGTTGTTTTAGATGTAGCTGATTTCAATAAAGAAAAACTATTTAGGAAATGGAATTAAAGGAACATTAATAAATGCTAACCTCTTAAGGAAGTTAAAGCAAGGTGCCATTTATACCAGTCAAATTCTCTTAAGTATTTTTATACTTTTTAACAGATTCTGTTTTTGTTTGAAAGGTAGAATTACAGAGAGAAGGAAAGACAGAGAGAGACCTTCCATCTGCTGGTTCACTTCCCAAATGGCTGCAATGGCTGGAGCTGAGCTGATCTGAAGGAAGGAACATGGAACTTCTTCCAGGTCTCCCCCCATGGGTGCAGGAGCTGAAGGACTTGAGCCATCCTCTGTTGCTTTCCCAAGCCTTAAGCAGGGAGCTGGATGGGAGGTGAAGCAGCAGGGACTCAAACAGCTCCCATATAGGGATACCAGCCTCACAGGTGGAGGTCTTAGCCTACTTTGCTACTAGGGTGCCTGCCTCTAAAGATACACTTGATATAAGGAAGTTGTGAAACTTCAAGAATATGTGTACTGCTCTACCAGAAAGTAATGAACAACAGTACATACTCAGAGGTTCACTGCTGGGTTGTTTGTACAAGAGTAGGAATGGCCTAAAAGAAGAATTTTTAAGTAGTACACATATAAGAATTATATTAGCATAATGAAACCTGCCTAAATTTTAACATTAAAAATGATACAATGTAACATCCCATGTCTCCCTTTTTTTTTAAGTGTAAGTATTCTTGTGCACGTGGTTGGGAAGAAAACTTGAACAAGTGAAGACAGTTCAGTTAATTGCCAAGCCACAGTTGTGGATAATTGCTTTCTACGAATGTGGTGTACTATTAGTTTGTTCAGTGTTAAATGGAAAAAGAAAAAGATAGCTTAGGAAAAAGTTTCAAAAATCTTCATGCAATTTGTGTTACTTGCTTGCCAACAAAGTTGTGATATTTTTCTGGCTGAAAACTCTTTTTAAAAGTTGATAAAAGTGCTTATTTCTGCTGCTTCACATTTCCTGTATTTAAAGTTATTATTTATAATGCTTTTTAGCCTTGCCATACATCCTGACAAAATTAGGATTGCAACTGGACAGATAGCTGGCGTGGATAAAGATGGAAGGGTGAGTGGCTGGCACAGTTATATGTGTTCTGTACTTGGTGATACTACTGTCAGAATTAAATTGTCATTTTATCTATATCTTATGTATTTTGTTTCAAAATTTACCAAAAAATGACTTAAGTAAGCAGGTAATAAACAATACAACAACATTTTATTTTTTTAAATATATTTTTATTTTGAATTCTGAATTATGTGGTACAATTTCGTATAGTCTGGGATTCCCCCCCAAACTCCCACCCCCAACGGATTTCCCCCATTTTACTACAATAATGTAGTCCTTCATAAGGAATCATAATTCTATTAGTTTCTAATTTAAGTGTATCCAAACATTGTTGGTACAGTGTCAGACAATCCAGCATCCCATTGTCTACACATGTCCAATTGGAAATTCATCTATAATATGAAAGCAGGGATGCATGTTCCAATATTCCCCCACATCTGCATATGATAGACTCCAGTATTCCATCAGTGTACATTTCCATAATTGAGAAGCCATGAAACCAGGTCAACAACTGGTATGAGTTAGAACAGCCACAACAACATCAACAACAAATTACAGCACCATGAAAAAACACACCACTGAGTAACCAACACGTGAGTGACAAAAACGAAACACGAAAGAAAAAATCATGTTGTTTAAGTTTTTTTTTTTTGTAAAATGTAGGTGTTTTCCTTAGAGAAACTATTTTTACTTGTAGTGATGTGAGGTCTGATAAGGATACTACAGTTTCTCTGAGTTGACAATTTTTGTTTTAAAAATGATTAGAGCAGGTATCACTTAAAAGTATTTCGCCTGCTCCTGAGTAACCTCACAAAGTTCAAGGAAAGTAGATTCAAAAGATAAAATTTACATTGGCGCAAGAAAGTCTGGGATTTTATTGTAGGAAGTTTTTCATAGTACACATTTTTCATGAACTTTTGAAGACCTTTGTGTAGTATTGCCTATTCCTAAGAATCAACACTGAAGATGAAATAATGACTGGTAGATATGGATGAACATGCTCATTACATTCTCACATCAATTTTGAAAGTAAAAACAAGGAGAGATTATATTGTATATCTTAATAAAAGTTTAACTTTGAGAGAATTATTTAGATCTCTGTATCTAGTTTTCTGTTAAATCAGTAATTTTAATAGTAACTAAAGTTAATTGGATTTTTAGGTTTCAGTGGCATACTTAAAATGATTTGTGGAGGACCTGTTGCAGTAGCCTAGTGGCTAAAGTCCTTTTCTTTTATGTGCCGGGATCCTATATGGGCACAGGTTCTATTTTTGGCCGCCTCACTTCCCATCCAGCTCTCTGCTTGTGTCCTGGGAAAGCAGTCAAGGACAGCCCAAAGCCTTGGGACCCTTCTCCCATATGGGAGACCTGGAAGAGGCTCCAGGCTCCTGGCTTCAGATCAGTGCAGCGCCAGCCATTGTGGCTGCTTGGAGAGTGAATCATCGGACAAAAGATCTTCCTCTCTCTCCCTCCTCTGTATATCTGACTTTCCAAATAAATAAAGATGTGTGGAGCATAGGAAATATACAAGTTGTTTGCTGCTACTATTTTCACTGTTATTTTCTTATTTGGGGGATTATGAACAGAATAATAGGTGCTGAAGAACTTCAGAGACATGTGTAAATCTGGCAGTGATATCCTAATAGGTTTGGGTTCCTCCGTCTTTGTAAAGGTGGTATGTAGTTCTGAGTGGTAGTGGTATTTTTTGTTTGTATCCAACTGAAGACTAGTGAGTTCTGCTGTCTTGTGTCTTTGCAGCCTCTGCAACCCCATGTCAGAGTGTGGGATTCAGTTAGTTTAGCTACGCTGCAGATTATTGGACTTGGGACTTTTGAGCGTGGAGTAGGATGCCTGGATTTTTCAAAAGCTGTAAGTAACTTTTTTGTTTGTAAAGAAACAAGGCTGATGAAAGAAGTTAAGTTCAGTTATGTGTGTTTGAATAAAAAGTGACTCGTAACTGGAAAATAAAGTATTAGCTCTAGTTAATATTATTCCTAAAATATTAGCATATTAGCCCAACTACTGAGCTTTGATTTGGTTTGGATCCAAGATATTATACTTAGTGGCATCTTGGAACCGAAAAACTCAGTCTTTTTATTCCCTAAAATCATGAATTTTTTTAATAATGCCAGGATTTGAAATTTTGTGTCTGATTTCTTCTCCTCCCCCATTTCATGTGCAAAGAGAATTTCATTCCTTTTATGCTTGCAGAGACCAAGACTGGGCCAGGCTGAAGCCAGTAAGTAACCAGAACTCAGTCAAGGCTTAGGAACTCAGTCAGGGTTTGCACAGAACCATCCCTGTCTGCCTTCATGGTACACTCAGCAAAAGCTGGAATTGATGGTGGAGCCAGGACTCTCAAATTCATGGAACCCAGAGTGGGGTGTGCGCATCACACAAGATGCCTTAACCGCTACACCAAAAGCCCTCTGCCTATTTGGTTATTTAAAATCACAGTTGGTAGGCAGCAATATTGAGAGACATGAGAAAACACTTCGAGAAATCTCCCATCTGTTGCTACACTCCCTAGATGCTCACAGCAGCTGAAGCTAGGCCTGGGCCACAGCAGAGCCAAGAGACAAACTCATTCCAGGTCGTCTTCGTGGATTGGCAAGGACCCAGTTACTTTAAATACCACCTGCTACCTACCAGGTTGCAAATTAGAACCAGGACTTCAGTGGAAAGCAGATGTCCCAAGCAGCAGCTTAACCACTGTGCCATGTGCTTTTCCCTATGTTTGGCAGTCTGAGGTTTATTCTGAGTGAGGAATAAGACCTGATGTTATTTATGCAAGTGTCCTGTGTTTATGGCCTGGACACAATTGAGCCATCACAGCTCTCTGCCCAGATCTGCATTCACAGGAATTTATTGGTAAGGTCCAGTGCAGGGAGCTGAACCCAGACACTCCTGTGTAGGATGTGGGCCTTCTGACTGCCATCTTAAATACGAATCCAAATGCCTATTCCAGGATTAGAAATTTTAGATTCAAATATGAAAACTCCCATATGTATTTTTATTGGACCTTTTTATTTTCTTTAGAATATAGTTATCCACTCATCTTTTTAGTTCTTACCCACCAGCAGCTATATTCTGAATAATGGGAGTAAATACTTGGTTTTTTTTTTTTTTTTTTTTTTTGCCAAAAATCTCTGTAGTGAGAACTGATTTGTTGTTGATACCGTTGTTACCGTGTCTTGAATTGATTGGTATTCTACCTCTTTGCAGTTGAGACAGGTATTCCAAATACAGATTAAAAGAAATGTAAAGTTTTACCCTCCTCAGTACACTCCTCACTACAATGTTTCCATAGACATAAGGCACATACACAGATACTATGAGAATAATTGTTCCATATCATCCATACCTATTTGTCACATAAATTAGGTTAATAAAAGTGATTTCAGAAAAACAGAAGCTTAGTTACATGTTTATCTTGTGTATTCATGTGAGCATAAGTTAGGTGTGCCACAGAAAACATTTATCAGCAATCTTTAAAATAGCCATTAGTTTTGCTTATTCCATCAAACTATCAAACCTTGGTCAGGAACAAAGTAAATTGTGTGTGTCCTTTCCTGCCTACCTCAAAATAACCTTATTGTGCAGCAGGAAGGAAATGTGCCAAAGGGACTGAAAATATCATCCAGTTAAATTATTTGCTGTCCTTAAATAATGAAGTAGCTAGATGGGATGTTTCATTGCAGGGAAAAAATTAAACATAGAAAGTGAATTTTTTAAAACAGTTGAGCTTAGCATTTTGGCATAGTGGATTAAGCAGTTGCCTGCAACACTGGCATCTCGTGTGAATGCTGGTTGAAGTCTAGGCTGCTGCATTTCCAATCCATCTGTCTGCTAAATAGGATTGGGAAGACAGCAACAACTACTTGGGCCTTTGCTCTGGAAGACTTGGTTGTGGCTCCTGGCACCTGTCTTCAGACCTATCCAGTCCCAGCCATTGGGACCATCTGGGGAGTGAATTAGTAGATGGAAGATCTCTGTCTCCCCCTGTCTCACTATACCTCTGCTTTTCAAACCTTTAAAAATAAGAATCTATGTATTTCTGATAAAACTATAGTTTTAGTAGTGCATTGATTATTTTCTAGAGAGCAGAGTTTAAAGTCTTTTCAGTGACTTTATTGTTGTAACAGTATTATTTCATAGAAGATGAACGTATTCAGGAATTCTTAAATACCTTTAACTGGTTTTATTTTAGGATTCAGGTGTACATTTATGTGTTATTGATGACTCCAATGAGCATATGCTTACTGTTTGGGACTGGCAGAAGAAATCAAAAGGAGCAGAAATAAAGGTAAATTTTAAAATACTTGAATTATGTATAACATTTAGAATATAATATTTGGTATGTATTTGGAATATTTTCTTAAATTGTATACAGTAAGCCCACTGACCAAATGCTTTATATGTATTGATTTGTTGTGATTCTTCTGGCGTTACATTGCAGTTACAGAAGATCAGGTAGCCTGGCCACATGAAGTAACTGTAGTGTTTCATGCATTATTATGCCACTGGAATGCCAAAGCAGATCGATGTCCAATCTCAAAATTGAGTGAAACTTGGCTGCGTTTGTTTCGTAAAGTACATCATTTCATTCCATTGTTAATGCTTTAGAAATTCAAAGGACAGATTTAATCTTAGCTGTGTGGCTGATATAACTGAAACAACATTTACAGTTTCTCTGGTTTTAATCATATTTATAGAATTAGTGCAGGAAATACTATACCATTTGTAATTGCTGGAGATTGGCATTGCTGCTTTGGTATGGATTGGGATGTAACTTGCAAGAGAAGAGTAAGTTTAGCTTTGCAGATGCCCCTAGGAGAGTTAGAAAATGGCCTTTTCTCTCTGGTGGCTTTCAAGGAGATTGGAAAAACAGAATGGCTTTGAGAAGATCTTCCGTCACTCCCCAAGTGAACGCAATGGTCAATGCTATGCTGATCTGAAGCCAGGAGCCTCTTCCGGGTCTCCCACACGGGTGCAGGGTCCCAAAGTTTTGGGCCGTGCTCGACTGTCTTCCCGGGTCACAGGCAGGGAGCTGGATGAGAAGTGGGGCTGCTGGGATTAGAACCGGCGCCCATATGGGATCCTGGGCGTGCAAGGCGAGGACCTTAGCCATTGCGCCGGGCCCTGGAAGAAAGATCTTTATCTCTCTTTCTTTTAGTAAATCTTCCTGTTCAGTAAAAATAAATGAATCTTTTAAAAAAAATTCAGATTAGATTTTATGGAGCACATATCTATTGTTTATGCAAAGACCCTTGAGCCCAAATGTCACTAATCGAAATGTAAGACTTTTAGCCTCAAGAGAAAAGAAAACATTCAAACTAACCCTTTCAAGTCTCATTTTATTTGTATCAGAACATGAAATATTCGATCTTTCTTTTTGTAAGATTGCCTTATTTACAACGTTGGTTTGCAAAACAAAAATGCTTCAACAGACAAAAGGTTCTTTGTTCAAGTTTCAAAAGTACATGAGGGGGTACAATGCGGTAGCCTAGTGGCTAAAGTCCTTGCCTTGCACGGGCTGGGATTCTGTATGGGTGCTGGCTCGTGTCTTGGTGGCCCTGCTTCTCATCAAGTTCCTTGCTTGTGGTCTGGGAATGTAGTCGAGGATGGCCCAAAGTCTTGGGACCCTGCATCTGTGTGGGAGACCTGGATGATGCTCCAGGTTCCGGGCTTCCGATCTGCTCAGCTCTGGCCACAGCTATTTAACATTTTTTTCTCTTTTTACAGACAACAAATGAAGTTGTTTTGGCTGTGGAATTTCACCCAACAGATGCAAATACCATAATAACATGTGGTAAATCTCATATATTTTTCTGGACCTGGAGTGGCAATTCATTAACAAGGAAACAGGGAATATTTGGGGTAAGGATGAAAATATTAGCACTTCATTAGGTATATAAAATAAATTTTAAAATTTTTGAGTATAAAATCATGTCAAAGGAAAAACTAAAATTGTCATTTTTTTCATTATAGAAATATGAAAAACCAAAGTTTGTACAGTGTTTAGCATTCTTGGGCAACGGAGATGTTCTTACTGGAGACTCAGGTGGAATCATGCTTATATGGAGCAAAGCTGCTGTGGAGCCGACACCTGGGAAAGGACCGAAAGGTGCAGTGTCTTCCTAGTCGTAAATGCCTTGCTGATAGTTCTCACTCAGGGCTGCTGCTGTCCCGGTAGATGTACAGTGTGAGACTGGCCAGCATACCTTTTGTTTTAAGGTTGATTTGATCTTTTAAAAAAATCATTTATGTAGTTACTCATTAAGTTTGTATAACATACACTTGTTCTGATTGTTCCCTACAGAATGGAGAGAGATGCTACTAATATTTGTAAATGTTAATTTAAAAAGTATATGTACTCACTTTCCCCTTGGCTAATGGTAGGGTTTCTGGTAAGGCAAAATCTCAAGTTTATATGATAAAATGTTATAGGAAAGGAAAAAAGAATGTGCTATTTGGTCTTCTCTCACTTTAGCTCTTCTTCCCAGCCCCAGTGCTATGCTCGGCATTCATTCAGTGTCACCTCAAACCAGTCTTGCTCTCTTCTATGGTAGATTGAAGAAAAAAGAAATAGGAAGGGAGCCTGCACGTTGGCACAATGAAGTAAACTTTTAATTGTGATACCTCATACTGGAGCTCCATTTTGAGTCCTGCCTACTCCATTTCCAGTTCAGCTTCCTGCTAATGCACTTGGGACGGAAGGATGGAGAGAGACAGGAAGGGAATATCATTATGTTCTTAGAGTTATATCTACAAATTATATTAAATCTATTAAAAAATATTGTTCCCATATTCTCCAACACTGAGGCAAATTTGGGTATAAATGTTGCTTTCCTTAACTTTAGTGTTGTATGTTCCTGTGAGGTACAAGGAGAGATTCTGAGATGTTTATTTTAGTTTTTGTCTGAAAAACCTTAGCTGAAGCTGAGCTGATCTGAAGGCAGGAACTTCTTCACCTTAGCACATGCCAAGATCCTATATAGCTCTAGTTTGTGTTCCACTTCCCATCCAATTCCCTGCTTGTGGCCTGGGAAAGCAGTTGTGGATGGCCCAGAGCATTGGGACCCTGCACCTGCGTGGGAGCCCCTGAAGAAGTTCCTGGCTTCGGGTCAGCTCAGCTTCAGCCATTGCAGGCATTTAAGGAGTAAACCAGTGATAGAAGACCTCTTTGTGTCCTTACCTCTTTAAATCTGCCTTTCAGATCAAACCAAATCTTTATTTTAAGAAATTGTTTTTCAAGTACTATAATTTCTTACCCTCAGCCTTCAGAAAGAGAATTTTTAGAGGAGGTGAAATATAAAGTGTCACTCCATATGAGTTTAAGCAAAAAAAAAAAAAAAAGGTATATATTCCCACATTATCCCCAGTGCTGGATGCTATAGGCATGTCAGAGAACTGTGTTGCCCCTTAACTATCACATTGGTGTAGTTGGAGTAGTTAGTAAAATACTGAAAGTTTCCTCTGCTCAGCACTGCCAGGCCCACCTTTGCCCCAGTGCCTTCCCCAGACTCTCAATCTGCAAGTAAAACAGGGCATCCATGGCACTGATGACCTCCAGGTGAACAATGGTTAGTAAATAGTAAATAGTAAATAGTATAGCTGTTACCCTAACATTAAAGTTAAAGGATTCTTGAGTTCTGACTCCAGCATTGTGATCCTGGAGTATTGACCTCAATTCTAAACTCATGTAATGGCTTCCACAGCTTCTGTGCAAGATGATCACAAGAGATGGCAAAGTTCTGAAGCTAAAACACACTACACCCTCTTTATCTTTGGAGTTGCTATCACTACTCTTTTTGCTTTTTTGTTGGCAAATATTTTGAAATATTTTTCAAGTAAATACTGATAAATAAAAATTGTAGTAAGTATTTATTTATTTATTTATTTATTTAGAAGGGGCAACATACAGAGAAGGAGAGACAGAGAAAGATCTTATGTCTGCTGGTTCACTCCCCAAGTGACTGCAACTGCCAGAACTGAGCCAGTCTAAAACTGGAAGCCAGAAGCTTCTTCCACATCTCCCGCACAAGTGCAGGATCCCAAGGCTTTGGGCTGTCCTCTACTGCTTTCCCAGGTCACAAGCAAGGAGCTGGATGGGAAGTAGAATGGCTGGGATACAAACTGGTGCCCATATGGGATCCCAGCAGATTCAAGGCAAGAATTTAGCCACTAAGCTATTATGCCAGACCCAGTAGTATTCAGTCAAACTTTTCTGCTGGCGTTGCCAAAAGTACAGTTTCAATTATTGAGTTATGTACAGTTTCTGATTATTTTCTCTGTGATTCTGCTAAAACTTTCTTCCAAAAGGACTCTGAAGTCTGGCAAAAAGTTATCAGTAGGGGTCAGTGCTGTGGCATTGGTATTTAAGCCACCAACTGCCGTTGGCATTCCATATGGGCACTTGTTCATCTCCTAGCTGATCCAGCTTCCTACTACTGTGTCTCTGGAAGCAGTGAATGATGGCACCCATGTAGGAGGCCTGGATGAATCTTCTGGCTCCTGGTTTTGGTCTAGCCCATCCTTAGGCATTGTGGCCATTTGGGAGTGAGCCAGCAGATGTCTCTCTTTGTCTCCCTGTCTGTGTAACTCTGCCTTTCAAATAATTTTAAATTTTCATTAATGCTTTCCTTTTTCCTTCAACATCTTAGGTGTATATCAGATCAGCAAACAAATCAAAGCTCATGATGGCAGTGTATTCACGCTTTGCCAGATGAGAAATGGGATGATATTAACTGGAGGAGGGAAGGACAGAAAGGTAATTCTGTGGGATCATGATTTGAATCCTGAAAGAGAAATAGAGGTAAGGATGAAAATAGAACAAAATGTTTAAAATATTACACCTTCTAAATGTATCTATTTTGGCTTATGTAGATAACTATTTTTTTTTTAATTAGTATACATTCTTATCATTTCAGTCCCTTCCAGTGGAAGAGTTTTTTATTGCCTTTAGGATAACCTCATTTAAGAAAAAAGACCATTAACTAAAAATCATCTGAACAAATAAAAAGAATAAATAGAATGATTAACTTGCTTATAGTTTATTTCTAAAGTATTTTTAGTAATCTAAAACCAAACATAAAACTTAAAATCCAACAGATGTTCATTGAGTACTTTTTTAAAAGTCTAAGCATACACATACTTTTTTTTAAACAATTGAATTTTAAACTGAGCCTATGATGATTATTAAAAATCTCTGTATCTGTGTGTGTCCCTGTTTCATGGCATAGACCAAGTATAACCTTAAAACCTGACCTGTATCCGTGTGCACAAAGTTTGCTGGTTGAACTGATGCCTCTGAAAACACTTCTGGTTTTTTGGTGACAAATTTTGAATAGGTGCTCAATGCTTTTCTACACATGTACTTTCTAAACACAGTCTATGAATAAGATCCCAGAGGAAACTATTCTTGGGTTTCTAAGCAGACAGATAATGAAGAAATTGTTTTATTATAACCTTTTAAATTCATAGTGGAAATGCCACTTCCTTTACCATTTATTTTCATCACAGATACCTGATAGACTTTGTAATCAAAAGCTACACAATGTTGTTTTCTGCTTTCCTTGCCATTTCTAAAATAGATTTGGACTCCGTGCTTAGTGTTTTTAGGAGCAAGTTTGGATACCATCAAAGAAAAAAAAATTCCAATGTTTCAGATTCATTCTTTGAGATTAATATGACATTGACTAAGAATATATCATATGTAATGCATTACAGCTGATATTCCATGGAGTGCTCTTAATAATTTTTTTATTTTAAGTTAATAAGACTTCACATTAGGGTCTTGAAGAACACGTGAGGACTAGAAAGAATGTGTGTTGAGCCTACCTAGAGAGAGGGCAGGGAGTTTGGACCCAGGCTTCATTCCTTCTAATGATGTTTATAATATATATGATACAGTCTGAAATTGATACCCCAAGGAGTCCTAATGACAGAATAATGTATGATAGCCTTCTTTTGGTGTCCTTAGAGGATTAGTTCCAGAGCCACAGGAAGCCAGAGTCCTTAGACTTTCAACTCACTTATCTACAAGTGTACTAAACCTCACGTCCCTTCTCTCTTATACAGTAAGCCATCTCTGTATTCCTTACCAATACAGAGTAAATAATGTGTAAACAGTTGTTTCACTGTACTATAATAGTTTATAATGAAAAGGGAAAAATCTGTGTTCAGTACAGACACAGGTTTTTATTTTTTTTAATACTTTACAGCCGTGATTGGTTGTATCCAAGATTACAGAATCTATCTATTGCTTTTCAGTTTACAAAGAAATTTCATGTGCTTCAGTTTTATGTTTTGATCCTTAGTTGAGTAGATGGGACATACATACTGTTATGTCATATTGCAGATAATTACAGATAAAGACATTTTTCCTATACTGATTGACTTATTACACAGAATACTGTAATATGTTACAAAGACTACCTGCTTCATGTGATCTGTTCTTTTTTTTTTTTTTTTGCTAATCCTAACTTAATTCTTGAATCATGTAAATTTAAAGATAACTGAATTCAAGAATATAAGTGTTACAACATCTGTATAGTAAAATAAACATGTCATTATTGGCGTGGATTGACCAAGATGTGTTCAGATTTGGAATTCTGTCCTTTTCCACTACACAGTTGCTTCCAACTATAGATGTAACCTTGAGGTAATAATTAATGCATTTTGATGTGTAAATGGTGACTTTATTCCTTATTTTTCCTAGGTCCCTGATCAGTATGGCACAATCAGAGCTGTAGCAGAAGGAAAGGCAGATCAGTTTTTAGTAGGTACCTCACGAAACTTTATCTTGCGGGGAACATTTAATGATGGCTTCCAAATAGAAGTACAGGTAAGCCAACATCAGCTATTAACTGGATGCTTTTGATGAGACGCTTTCATTCTTCTAACAGCCAGTGCCTTTCCCTTCCAGGGTCATACAGATGAACTCTGGGGACTTGCCACACATCCCTTCAAAGACTTGCTCTTGACATGTGCTCAGGACAGGCAAGTGTGCATGTGGAACTCAGTGGAACACAAGCTGGAGTGGACCAGGCTCGTAGATGTGAGTGAAGCAAATTATGATTAAAATTCTACCCATGGAAACTCTACTAACTGGCAGTTTAGAGTAGCAAAGGAAAAAGCACTAAGCATTTGTTTCAGACCAGCATCTTACATGTGTTAGTAAGGGGGACGGGAATAATAACCAAGTGTTCATCTCAAAGTGCAATGTGAACCTACTTCTAGGAAGCAAGGTAACAAGCTAAAATAAATTAGTTGTTTTCTCAGTTTCAATAGTATAAATCATAGATTTCACATGTTCGTGAAACAAATTATTATGGAAATATTTGAGTTTCTGGTGGGTTGCAGTTGATTTCAGTAAATGCTGTTCACTAGTAGACTCTATTTTTGAATGGTCTGTCACTGTATTTTCTCCTTACTCTACGTATATATCCACCTTTTCTAGCACAAAAAGGTGCATGTAAGTTCTTTGCAGATACTGAAGAACTATATCAATATTGCTATTATTATTATTATTGTGTTCCTGCGTGGCCAGAAGCTGGTGGTTTTTCCCTCACCATTGTGCCAGCATATCTCCTCCAGCTTCTGAAATCCTTTCCCTCTAATATCTATTTATTTCTTATTAGCTCCAATAAAGTTGTTAGAATTCCATGTTTATATGAAACACATTTTTTTCAAATGTTTTTGCCACTGTCACCGTAGTTCTAGGGAGACTTTCTTATGTACTCCCCAACAGCTGTCTGTCTTTCTTCTAGGAACCAGGACACTGTGCAGATTTTCATCCAAGTGGCACAGTGGTGGCCATAGGAACGCACTCAGGCAGGTAGGGTCTTGAAGTGAGCTGAGTAATCTGAAATGGTGGGGTGTTTATACCGTTATTCAGAAGTATTCCTATCTGAACTAGAGAATGATTCTCTTTCCATGGCATGCTAATATGCTTATTGCTCTTATCTGTTATGTATACTTAATCACTTAATAATTATTAATTGAGTGCCTATCACTTGCTACATACTATTGTGGACATTCAGAATCTATTAGAGAGCAAGAGAAAAATCCCTAGCCTTTTGAAGCTCACATTGTAGTATGTGTCAGGAGTGGAGCAGTGGGTTCTAGGAAGGCGGTACAGTTGTAAAATGATCAGTACAATAGTCAGGAGAGGGTTTACTGATAGCAGACTTGTTTCCTCTTTGTGAAATTAGAAGGAAAATGTCTTGCTGTATTACCTTTTAGGCAGGGAAGAGGAATTTATTGCTGATACACCAAGTTAGGCTTTTATAAATTGTACTGTGGCTTTTGCCATCCTGTGTGTTTTGAATACTATAGAGATGCTCATTAAAGATATACTTCATAAGGTCAAGTAATATATGTTTATATATTTTAAGATGCAGAGAAAAGATATGAAGTGAATTTTCACTAAAGCTGAACTCCAAAAGTATTGAATGCTAATTTCCAATTGGAGGGTAACCATAGTGGACACAATTTTATAAATAACTTTTGTGTATATAAGCTTAGAAATCTCAGCTTTCCATCTTATTTAAGCCTAATTATGTTTTAGTAATTTAGAGGTTGTTTTTGTTAGTAGGTTTTTGCCTTTGACTGTTGAGTACAAAATAGCACTACTGGAAAGTGAAAATTATTCCAATTCGATACTGCAAAGTCTTTATGGAAATATTTGAATTGTGAATGTCTAACAAAAATGCTGTTTGTTTAATTCTGCAAATCACTGAATTTGAGTCAGGTTGCTTGGGAGAATAATTGGTGATAATTTGCAAATTTACAATGGTTTTACTCTTTCAGGTTTTCCACAAAATGCATGTCAATAATAGTCATGATTTTAAAGCACTTATTAGACTTGAACAAACAGGCATATGATGGGTCACTTAGTAAGATTTAGAGGAAATTATTTTACTTAACAACACCACCAGAAAAGATCTTACACATGAGTTATATCATTGATCTAGGTTTCAGAAAACCACAAATGAGTTCACTTCAGATGAGTGTATTTGGCAGCTAAACATGTATCATAAGTGCTGAAGTCACTGCAATAATACGAGTAAGAGAGACCATGTAGTCCATACTTCTGCTGCTTTCCCTGGCCATCAGCAGGGAGCTGAATCAAAAATGGGTTAGTAGAGGTATGAACCAGGGCCTGTTTGGGATGCGGCCACTGCAGATATACCAGCTTTAAAGAGGAAAAAATTAAATCCATAGCCCTATGTAGACATGGTATTTCCTTAACATGCAATGGTTCTGGTTTAGTTCATGGCATTGTATAACCATTTTCACCGTTTAATTTCAGAAATTTTGATTATACCACCCACTTTCTGGGAAACAGATATACTTTCTGTATAGATTTGCCTATTCCATACATTCACATGAATGTAACTGTGTAACACAAGAATATTTCAAAAGGGTCATGGGAATTTTTTCAAAGATTTATTTATTTGAAAGGCAGAATTATAGGCAGGTATCATCCATCTACTGATTGATTCCCCACGTGGCCATAACAGCTAGGTCTGGGCCAGACCAAAAGCAGGAGCCAGGAACTTTGTCCCAGTTTCCCACATAAGAGGCAGGGGTCCAGGTGTTTGGGCCATTTTCTTCTGCTTTCCCAGCACATTAATAGGAAGCTGGACTGCAAGTGCAGTATCAAGACTCAAACCAATACTCTGTCATGGATGCCAGTCTCACAAATGGTGGCTTAACTCATCATAACCCCACTACTGAAAATAGAATTTAAGATGTTTATTTGGGTGGAAAATTTTTGTATATCTAAGGATTGCTTTTCACAAAATTCATTTTTCGTGAGCCTTTTGAAGAATTCTGGTATATAGATGGAGAAGAAAAGACAGATCTTGCATGTGCTGTTTACTTCCTCAATGCCTTCAGCAGCTGGGGCTGAGCCTGTTTCCCACATGGGTGGCAGGGGTCCACATACATGGGCCATGATATGCTGCTTTCCCAGGCACTTCTGCAGGAAGCTGGATTGAAAACAAAACAGCCGCTCTTGAACTGGTGCTCTGATGTGGAATGTCAGCATTGTAAGCAGTGGCTTATTAACTCCCTGTGTCATACTGCTGGCCTCCGCTTTGTTGAACGTAGTTTTTCATAGAAATTTAATCTTTATACCCTCTCTAGACCTCAGCAAAACTATAGATGTTTTTACTATCTCATCAGAATGTCAGATATTTAATAACTTGCAGAATACTCCAGACGGTTTTACAACTGTTTACTCTGGTCCTGGCTGGATCAGTTTTATTTCCATACCAACATGTAAAATATATTAAAGAAATTTTTTTGCCATACATGTTTTATAGGCAGGGAAATAAATCAGAGAAATCCCAGAATTCGAGCAATCAGTAGGGTAGAAGGCTGAATTCCTTTCCTAGCCATAGTTAGATTTTTTTTTTATGTGTCAAATCCACAGACTTTGAGTTAGTATATAAAATATAATCTGTTTAACAAAATAGGAATGGAAAGGGGAGTGCGCAGAAGAGAGGGAACAAAGAAGAATTCAGTTTTCTGAGCTGTCCTGGAAGTGATCTCTAACCACACAGCATGCTGGGAAAGTGACTGTGGTGAGTAGGGAGGTAGAGAGTTTTAACTTTTGAGATGAAATACAGGACCTTCAGCCTAGAGACACTTAAGTGATGCAGCTCAACTCATCATCAATTATGGTAGCTGCAGTCTTGGGCAAGCCCGCAACGGGTCTAAAGTCATTACCAAATTCTCACCACAAAAATTTGACTCTAAAGGCTCTCAGTCTAAGAAATGTTCCTTCTGTTCCAAAGACTCTTTAAATCATGGAGACTTCCTTCTATGACAGAACTAACAGAGAAAGCTAATTGGAATAATTTGTCCTATGGTGTTTGTTGCAACCTGTAGGTACTCCAGAGCTCATTTTCCAGGTTGCCGAGCGTCTCTCATCTCTGTAAGCATGCATCTCCCTGTCTTGTGGGAACTCCACTTCTCAGTCACACTTCAAAGTTTATTCAGTTCCTTTAACTTGGAAAATAGTATGCTAGAGTGTGTTTTATAAAGAAATAGAAGACATGGTCCTTACTCCAAGTAGATGATAACCCACTTATATCCTTCATAAAAAGATAAATAATATATAGTTCAGTGTTACTTGAATAAAGGCATGCACACTAGTGTTTGGAACTCAGAAATTAATGGGAACTTGAGTGGTCAGAGACTTCAGAGGAATATGAATGGACCTGGCCTTGAAGGAGGATTTGGTTGCTGAAGAGGCAGAGCAGAGTGAGGACCTTGTATCAAGCAAGAGGAGTAAATTAGGAAAATTCCACTTCTGACCTATTCCTATCTGCCTTTTGATGTCCTGCTTATCCATGGGAAGATCCTAGCTCACACAGATCTCCAGGGATTTCCCCCTGCTCTCAAACTGCATTAACCTTGCCACCCAGGCTGTTTTAGAGATATTTGTTTGCTATTTGGTATTAATATGTCTGTCTCTCCAGTTAGATCATATACTCCTGTCTCCTTTGCTGTTTCCTTTCTTTTCTGGGTCCCTGAATGTCATTGTGTCTTCAAAGACAAAGGGTTGAAGGCTGGGAGGTGTTTTCCATGAGATTCCACCTTTCCTGGTACGATGCAGAGAAAAAATGCAAAGGCCAGGAGCTCTCCTGATTCTGTCACTAATTGCTTGTTATCTGGTTAGATGTTTGGATATCATAGGACTTCAGGGCTTTCAAGAGATTTGAATTGATTTTCTTGTTTTTGGCTTCATGTCTTTGTAAATTTTAAAACTGACATTCCTGCTTTTATCAGTAGAAAACCACAAAGGAATGGGGAAAGAGAGTATAGAGCTTACAAGCCTGCTACCAGAGGACACACTTCACATTGTAATATATTCTTTTTATAATTGATATGAAAAGATACATTTAGGATTTTAAGAAATTTCCCAGCTATAAAATATTTGCCGCTAAGGAGATCAGTGCAGTGTCTTTTTAAATAATGTATCAAAGGGCTGGCATTGTGTCCCAGCAAGTTAAGACATAGCTTGAAATGCTCACATCCCATATGTGCACTGATTCGCTGCGCTAATGGCCTGGGAAAAGCAGCAGATGCTGAGGCCTTTGGACCCATGTGGGACCCAGAAGAAGCTCCTGGTTCCAACCCAGCCCCAGCTGTTGTGGCTGTTTCAAGGGGGAACTGACAAAACATCTTTCTCCCTAACTTTACCTTTCAAATACATAGGTTGAGAAAAATCTTAAAAAAAAAAAAAAAAAAAAAGTCATCAAAACAAACGATGGTACTGTGTTTTGGGACTTAGCTCACAAGTCAAGTTGGTTTTAAATGTTCGGCCAAAAATTTCCCATCTCTGATATTGAGCAGTACCATTTAGAAAGATTGAGTGTGTCTTACAGGCCACACAGTCCCATAATGACTTCAGATTATTGTACAGCAGAAGCTTTTGTTCTAATGTGTGTGCTCTAGACTAAAACAAGAATATGATTAAATACAGTAATGTTTGGTTTTTATTTTTAATGAAATCCCCTTTGCCTAGAGAATCTGTGGCTAGGAGCAGAGGTCCTGCACATGGAGTAGATACAGCTCATGTAGTGTGAAGGATGGGAACTCTGAAATTACTCCTGGAGATTTGTGTGAAGTTGTACATGTTAGTAGCACCTGTTGCATTGCTAAAAACTATTTGCTTGAAGTGACTTATTTTTAAATAAAATCTTTTAAAAATATTTATTTGAAATGCACGAGAAAGATTTCCTTGTTCACTGCCTAAATGGCCATAACAGCTAGCTAGCGTTGGGCCAGGCCAAGGTCAAAAGCCTGGAACTCCATCCAGGTTTCCCATGTAGGTGGTTGAGGTTCAAGTGCTTGGGATATCTTCTGCCTTCCCAGGGACATTTTTTGGGAGCTGGATCAGAACCAGAGCAGCTGACACTTGAACTAGCATTCCAATATAAGATTGGCTGAACTGGCATTACAATTTGGGTTCTAGTGTCACAGGCAGAGGCTTAAGCCTCTGTGCCACAGCCCTCTCCCCAAAAAGTAGTTTCTGATAGTGTAATTACAAAAATGGAAAAGCAGGCAAGGTTTTCTCTCTAATTATTTCCTATAAACCAGTAAATGATGGAGGGTTTTGGGCTCCTACATGTTGTACCAGTGGGTAATTTTTGTTGCTTTCTAAGGGCTTTCTAGAAAGATGAGAGTGTGCTGTTTCCCTAAGAAGATTAAACCTACTTAGACCTTGTCTAGAATAAAAATGATTTTTAAATGTGTTAGAGGGAAGTAATAAAATTTCCAAAAACTCATTAAAAATGTGGAACCTGATGTGGAGTAGCTCTGTTTATTGCTCTTAGGAGTGTTCAGGCTGCTCTGGATTGCCACCTTGTTCCTGGCTCTGAAAGGGAGTTCACTTGGCATCAGTTTTGGAGCTTGGCACAGGGGAGTTTCATGGTGTAGCCATAGAACTTGATAGTAAATGGCAACCTCAGAGGAGCAGTGCTCAGCTGTGAGCTCTGCGACTCCCCTTGCATGCTGTCTGTAATGCCCTCCTCGGCGCTCCATTGGGTAGCTTTATCTTGTCCTGCTCTGCTCTTCTGAAGCACCTGTCCCTTTAAGTGCTCCTAGAAGATCTGGCAGCAGTCATCCATAAAGTAGAGACTTAGGTCATTGGGTTGTTTTTACTGCCCTATAAATGTGAATGAGAAACCCCCATTTACAGCCCTGGATGGGACACCTGCATCCTTGGTTGAATGGCTTAATTTGAATCCCAGTTTGACTTCCGATTCCAGCTTCCTACTAATGTACACCCTGAGATATACAGTGTGATGACTCGGGAAGTTGGAAGGTGGAGATCGGGTTCCATCCTGGGACCTGTCTTGGCTCTGGTCTGGCCCGGCCCAACCCCAGCTTTTGAAGCACTTGAAAGTAAACCATTGGGTGGGAAGTCACTGTCTCTGCTTTTCAAAGAATAGATTTAGAAAGTTAAACTTGTGGGTCCAGCACAGTAGCCTAGTGGCTAAAGTCCTTACCTTGCATGCAATGGGATCCCATGTAGGCGCCGGTTCTTGTCCTGGCTGTTACACTTCCCATCCAGCTCCTTGCTTGTGGCCTGCGAAAGCAGTTGAGGATGGCCCAAAGCCTTGGGACCCTGCACCTGCTTGGGAGACCTGGAAGAGGTTCCTGGCTCTGGATCAGCTTAGCTCCGGCCGTTGCTGCCGCTTGGGGATGAATGAGCAGATGGAGCATCTCTCTGTGTCTCACCTTCTCTCTGTGAATCTGACTTTCCAATAAAAAATAAATAAATGGTTAAATCTTAAAAAATTATTATAAAAAAGAAAAAAACCTCAGATTTTAGAGCTTCCATATATGAATGTTGGAAATATTGGGAGAGCAGAGTGCCCCCTACTGGTCCCTTGGAAATCACACCTAATGAGTGTCACTGCTTTTTCCTCCTTCCTTGATTCTCTCCAGGATCCTTCCCCTACTTTGTCCTAACTGCATCGTGCCTAGGCTGCCTGTGCCAGCCTTCAAGCTGTAGCCTGTATCTTCCCTGAAGGTTGCCTTTGTTAGCTATCCCTCATTCTTCCTTCCATGAGTTCCTGTGATCACTGTTACGAAGATTCTTCGTTTCAGCTGCATCATTTCCTTTCCCCAGCTGTAATGTAGTAATCTGCAGGAGCACAAATCCTGACATATTTTCTATGTTAACAGTGCCTTGCAGGGATAGCTGGCAATTAGTGAATATCGAACTATGAGTGAGAACAACTCTAGGCCCAAAAAAGCAAAATAAGGCCCAGCGGCGTGGCCTAGTGGCTAAAGTCCTCACCTTGAATGTGCCAGGATCCCATATGGGCGCCGGTTCTAATCCCGGCAGCCCCGCTTCCCTTCCAGCTCCCTGCTTGTGGCCTGGGAAAGCAGTCGAGGACTGCCCAAAGCTTTGGGACCCTGCACCTGCATGGGAGACCTGGAGGAGGCTCCTGGCTCCCGGCTTTGGTTCAGTGCAGCATCGGCTGTTGCGGTCACTTGGGGAGTGAATCATTGCATGGAAGATGATCTTCTCTGTGTCTCTCCTCCTCTCTGTATATCTGACTTTGCAATAAAAATAAATCTTTTTTTAAAAGCACAAAATGACTTTATCCTTCATGTTATGAGGGGAACATGTCATAAAGGGCTATTGAAATTTCATGAAAGAAAAAAGTGGAGATCAACTTTTATATATATAAAAATGCTGCTATGTGAAGAGAATTTTCATTTTTAATTTTTACTTCTTAATAGGTGGTTTGTTCTGGATGCAGAAACCAGAGATCTAGTCTCTATTCACACGGATGGAAATGAACAGCTCTCTGTGATGCGATATTCAGTAGGTAGGCACATGTGCCCACTCTGCTACCCTCGGGTCCAGCGCGCTTCATAAACATTGCTTGCTTTTGCCTCTTCAGTAAAGCTCATTATTTTTTCTCTAGTGGTGCTAAGAATTGAGTATGTTTTCCCCAACATTAGATTAATTCTGCCACTGGAAACTCCAGGAGTTCTGCTTATGTTAAACATAATTCTAACTCATGAAGCAAACATAAGCTGAGAATTGTTGTAACTTCATTTGCAGTTGAATGTCATATTTTGCTACATAGACTTAGAATTTTGAATAAGGCTTTGGTTGAATGTTACCTCTAGTTAGCAACCTATATGTGTATATATGAATATAAAAGAAATTCTAGTAATATTCAAATTTGCAAATATTACAGGCCTTTCAAGTTCTTTAGAATCTAGTTATAGTATTATTGATTATGTAGTAATCACTTTTTTTAATTAGGTAAAATACTTAGCAATTCATCGTGTTTGGCACATTCATTTAGCCATGATTAATTCTTTGTACTTGATTCAAAATGTCAATTAAATTTCCATAATCATATTCCAATTACCCTTTCCTGTTATTAATGGGAATTTGGTTCACACTGTTCCTCCTTGGAGTTAGTTTAATATTTGAAAAATACATTCCAAAAGTTCTATCACCATGGAGTCCAAAGAACTTTTTTTAATTGCTTCTCAGTCATTTCAGAAAAGGCACAGAATTCTGTTCTCTGAATTTAGCAAGGAAGGCAAAGGTATATACTTGAAACTATAATACTAGACTCACCTCAAGGCAGACATATTTCTGTAACAGCCAGTGGTCCACAGCAAATGAAAAGATTAAAATCCAAAGATGAAATGGACTTTATTGTCCATTGATTTCACGCTTAGCACAGTGATATGTATGATGGAGATCGTAAGAGATGATGATTCCTTCCCAAGAGAACCTGTCTTGTAACTAGGGAGATCATGGGTTCTAGCCAAACCAAGCAGGCTCCTCAGCTAGCTCTGAGAGCTCATTCTGTCTTTGGGCTGGGTAGATGAGTACAGAGTCCAGGGTCTGTGCATGTCTCCAAGAAGGGATGTAACAGGGAAATGCTTAAGTGACAATGCCAAGTAACACTTGTTAATGAGATTTAGTACTATTTGTGAAATGCTTTTTAGTACAGATCCAATAAAATAACTGTAAATATATGTATACATATACACACACATCAATGCATTTCTCTAGGTAACACTTTCCCTGTTTCATTCTAGATGGTACCTTTCTTGCTGTGGGCTCTCATGACAACTTTATTTACCTCTATGTAGTCTCAGAAAATGGAAGAAAATATAGCAGATATGGAAAGTGCACTGTAAGTAGTAAAATAAACTTAAATTATGAAACTATTAGCAAATTTTACTTGTATCAAAAATAACTAAATATTGATGTTGTGGTATTTTGTATTTGCTCCTTCAAGCTTTAATCTGTTTTTGAAGACAGATCACTTGACAGCAAACCGTATTGTTTGCCATATGCTCTAGGTAAAAGTCTCCTTTTAAAAATATTTTCATTTTGTTTGAGAGAAAGGATAGTGATCTTTGATCTACTGGTTCATTTCCCAAATGCCCACAACTAAGATTGGACCTGTAAAAGCCAGGAGCCCAAATCAGGCCTCTCAGGGTGCAGATTGCTAGGAGGCTGGGCTTGGAACAGGGCTAGGACTTGAACCTAGGTACTCAGAAATGTGATGCAGGCATTCCAGTTGTCTTCTGAACCACTGTACAACATCCGCCTTCAGTGGGATTTAATATTTGTCTCACTTGATTTGAGTTCCAACCCCTCTGATGAAATCAATCTGGATTAACCCAGTTGCTTTGTAGTATAACCACATGAATAAACTAGTCTCCTAAAGTGAAAAAGTTTTGCTATTGATGAAACCTACAGATCTCTTAACATGTGCTAGAAGAACCTGACCTAGGGCATTTTGGACCAAACATTCATATTCTGTTACTTTTCCCTCCCGTTTCTAACCCTTGCATTCCATTTTAATGTTGAGGATCTTTGCCACTTAAGAAAAAAAAATACAAATATGGCTGTATGGTACAAAGTACAGTCTGACAGTTAATGGGGTTTGTTTGTTTGTTTGTTTGAAGTGGTACAGAGGGGGCCGGTAAGATTCTTTATTTTCAGGTAGCCCAGGCTACAAATAGTCTTTTATAATCGGGATATCACCCTATTTGGTGTGCCTGTCTTTTAGACTAGCTATTCACTGTTGTCACTGGAATATAGCATTAGATGTTGCTTATAAAACAACAGTATGACAATCACATCTCACTGAAAAGCATGTCATTTACAATAGTAGAAGAGCACTACCCACTATAGCTTTGTGTAGATTAGTGCACAAATGCATACCTGCCTCCATTAGCTGTTAAGAGCAGATGATTATGCAAGGGATGCAATGATGCAGGGTTCCTGACCCATTACTTTGAAAGAACCCCACACTTCTCCCAGGAAATCATTGGCTCTTCATGAGCTTGCCCACTCCTGGTGGCTGGGAGATGTGGAGCGGGACTAGTCCATCCTGTCACTCCTGCACTCTCCTGGGAGCCCTGGGAGCAGAGGCTGCTGCTGCTGCTGGGCTCTGGGTTCCTCGCAGCACGCACACCCTGCTTGACCTGAGCTGAGGCAGTTGGCGAGTCTCACTTCTTTCGTCTAGTTTAGAATTCATTGTTGACGTTTTGTTCTCTGGGCTGCATCTCATGATCTCCAGTGGAAACGTGGTCTCTCCCATCTTTATGGTATTTACTAAAGGACTAGAAAAAGTGGTTTGATCATAACCTATAGAGTACAGATTCATGGCTGTATCACATACTTTCTGTGGAAGCAGTATGGCTTTGTAGTTAACGCCATGGAAAAGTACAGAAAGCAGCTTTAGGTTCAGAGAGTTTAACTTGTTCACACAACATCCTTTAAATTCTGGGAACAGGGTTGAGCTGTGCTGTTATGAATCTGATTTTATTTTATGTAATTAAGCTTCCCAAGTAAATTTCCTGTGACAGAGGGTTTTACATGAGTATTTCATTTTACATTATTTTACACAAGTACCTTGAACATGCATGAAGGTCCTTATTTATCTGTAACTTTCTCTTGAAATGTTACTTTATTTTGTTCTCATCTTTATTGTTCCATACATGAATGAAAGGTAAGTTTGAATGCTAACTTTAATTTTCTCCAGAATCATTTGACTTGAGTTTATGTCCTGGCTCCACCTTTTGGCTTGTTTGTTAAGATTTATTTAAAAGGCAGAGTTCATTGGGGGAAGAGTAGGAGAGCAAGCCAGCTGCCATCTGCTGGTTCATCCCTTAGACTGCCACAGGGCCCAAGCGACTGGGCCATCTTCCACTGCCTTTCCAGACACGAGCAGGGAGCTGGATCAGAAGTGGAGCAGAGCAGTCAGATCCCGAAGTGGCACCCAGATGGGCGATTCCTGCCCTCCCCACCCCTTTTGGAAAGCCAGGAAGAGTAAGATTCCATTAAATCCTTGTAATTTTCAGAAAAGTTGTACCACCTCTCTGAGCCTTAGTGAATATCGTCATTGAGGTTTCCCTGAGATTTAGATGTGATGATGTACAAAGTTATTTCCAAAAGTTCATAGAAATTGAAATTGATTTTAATTCAGTGAAAAAATTTGAAATCTTGCACCCAAGATACATTGGAGGAAAATTCTCGGAAAAGTATTTTTGGGGGGAAAACAACTGTTTCAAAAAATTTTTTGCACCAAAACAGTTTATATTTTCCCTGAACTGTTTGGATGGAAAGTGAATTTGTGTATTTTGGTGAATTGTCAGATATCTGTGTAATTTATCTGATGTGGGTCATTGGAAATCATCAAACACATGTGAAGCCAACAGAATTTAGCATTTAATACAACCTAAACAGAAAGCCATATGTGGCAAATTGGTACTCAGAAAACAATATTGACTAACCTACTCGTCATTCAAAACTCTTAACTGCTTTCTGAGAGTTGTTCTTTTCATTCCCTAGGGACATTCCAGCTATATCACACACCTTGACTGGTCACCAGACAACAAGTACATAATGTCTAACTCTGGGGACTACGAGATACTGTACTGTAAGTATCAGTGAGAACAGATGTGTGTTGGCTGCTAATGGGCTGTGTGGAGTTGGAATACTGGCCTCTCAGCTAGGCAGTGAGAATTTCAAACACAGTTCACTGCTTCGAGAGGCACATGTAGTAGTAAGTTACTTGGTAAGATTGCTGAGTGATTTTTAATTTACAGCTCCAGACTGAAAATTTGAAATTTTATAAAACCCTGTTAAATGTGAAAATGTGTTTGTATATGTCTTAAGAATTTTCAATTTATATTTCATAAATGAAAGGTAAACGTCGCTAGTTTAAGTTAAGATGCATTTTCAAATACATTCGCTCACAAATATTATAATCCTTCCTGTTTTCAACTTTAAAGGGGACATTCCAGGTGGCTGTAAGCTAATCAGAAACCGATCTGATTGTAAGGATATTGATTGGACGACATACACCTGTGTGTTAGGCTTTCAAGTCTTTGGTAAGTATATTACCTGATACGAGAAGGTGATGTATGGGATTCTGATATATAATCCAAAGGCCAGCACTGCACCATGCTGAAGTCTAGAACTCCGTTTGGATCTCCCATGTTGTTGGCAGAGGTCCAGATACTTGAGCCAGCTTCATGGAACCGGATGGGTAGTAGAGCAGCCAACACTTGAACCAACATTCAGATCCCACATCTCTGCACTACAGAGGCTCAGCTTGCCCTGCCACAACACCAGTTCCTATAGGTTTTCATTAATGTTATCAGTATGAATGTTAGGCTCAGAGAAGTATGCTAGAGTTGAACTAATTTGTGCAGAAACCAGTTCTGGTCCCTTAGTAAATAGGAAAGAGAAAGGGAAAGATTGCTTTCCCATTGTTTTGTCCTCCAAGTTAAAATTGAAACTTCAATTTGTGAAGGAATTTTTTTATGTTAAAAATTTTGATTAATACCCGCTAGTTCACTCTGCACAAACTTGCCATAGCTAGGATTGGGCCACACTAAAGACAGGAGCCAGCATTCAGTGCAAGTCTCCCAGGAACGCAGATGTTAAAGCTGCCACCCATCCTGCCTCTTAAGATGCATATTAGTAGGAAGCTGGAATAGAAAGTAGAGTCAGGAGTCAAAATCATGTCCTGCAGCCAGAGTGAACATCTTAATCTAAAATCCACCATCCCTAAAAGGTAGTCCTTCTACCCTAAATAATTCGTATAACACTGTGGCCCACTGAATTGGCTTCTTTCCTTTAACATTTTCAGATTACATCTGGGTTGTGGCAGGTAGCCATATTTTGGTTTTTGTGGCTGATGACACCTAAGTTGTTTGTACTTTTTAGTTGATACAAGTAATATAAAACATCACATGCAAGTTATTTTATAGGTATGCTTTAAAATTTCTCATGTACAGAATTGCTGGGTCAATGGTAATTTTTATGTTTGACCTGAAGGCCTGCTAGACTACTTTATAAGCAACTCCACCATGGATCTTCCCACTAGCAATGTCTTAAGGGTCTATTTTTATTTGAAAGGCAAGGTTACAGAGAGGAGAGACATAACCTCAATCCACTGGTTCACTCCCCAAGTGGCTGCGACAGAGTTGGGCTAGGCCGATCTGAAGTCAGGAGCTTCTTCTGAGTCTCCCATGTGGGTGCAGGGATCCAAGGACCAGGGCCATCTTTCTCTGCATTCCTAGGTGCATTAGCTGCGACTTGAACAGGTAGCCATTTGGGATGTCAGTGCTGCAGGCAGGGACTCGACCTACTACCCCAATGCATATGCTCCAGATCCAGTTTTTCCACTAAGTCTTACTCTTTTGCCTGTGGCTGTCCCACTTGTCCCAGCATCATTTCTAGGAATCTCTCCTCTGTGTTAGATTTAACTTTCTCAGCCTTTTATGGTCTTCAGTGTTCTCCTGAAGGGGGTTAGAAGATCAGTGGAAAAGTTGAAGTAATAAAGCCTCATTGTAAAGAAATACACTGGGCAATAAGGTACTGGAAGTGCATGGGACAATTCTTCATGCAGATACATTACCTGTTCCCTGCAGCAGTGTATCTTTACCTTCTGAAAATTGGGCTCTCCCCTCCTGATCCTAAATGTGAACATTCCTTTATGCTTTGTATGTGACAGCTAATCCATTGTAGGGGACTGTCCTGGACATAAGTGCTGCCAACATGGAAAAGCCTGATAGGCAAGGAAAAAATGAGAAAAAATAATCCTGATTTGTCAGTAAACAATTTGATTAGTCCAGGTAAAATTTCAAACTAGCCACTAGCTGTAACTTCTTTTGTTACTTTAATGAGAGAATCTCCACTTACCTGAAAAATAAGACATTTTTATGTCTTATCTTTGGATATTAGCAATATTCTCAAGGATGTTTCATGAAATAACATGCTAGACTAGTAGTTGTCCAGTGTGTTTGTCAGAATCAATCTACAGTTTTTTGGGGGAAGTGTCTGTTGAAAAGGTACTTAAAGTGCACTTGCTAAACCTAACATTGCTGAGGAGAGTCAAAGTGAAGTACTGGCAATAACTTAGCCTCAGTAGCAACCAGTAGTTGGGTTTGACTCCAATATCTGATTTTTTATAAAATGCCATTGTTTTGCTTGAACAATGTTGAGAAGAAAACGTAAAGGAAATAGTGGCAACTAAGAATTTGAACATAGCCACAACAGAGTCAATATATACAGTTAGACATCCTCATGATCAACTCTGGCTAACTTTCTCTACACCCCGTCCCTCCATGTCAAAGGTGTCTGGCCAGAAGGCTCCGATGGGACAGACATCAACGCGCTGGTGCGATCCCATAACAGGAAGGTGATAGCTGTTGCCGATGACTTTTGTAAAGTTCATCTGTTCCAGTATCCGTGCTCCAAAGCAAAGGTAAATTCAACTTAATAGAAACTGGTTTCTCATTCCTTTATTTGACAGTCACTTCACGTTATTTGTAAGGTTAATTTCTCTGACAGTACAGTTCAGAGAGGACGGGGGCTGTGAGTGAAAGAAATTACTTCAGAATCCTTAGATGCTGATGCTTTTTGCTTTTAATCCTAATTACTCAATAATCTCCCTTACCTAGTCATGGGTGTTTGTTGGAAGCATGTATATTAACAATAGATTGGATTTTCCTGTCTTTCATATAGGCTCCTAGTCACAAGTACAGTGCCCACAGCAGCCATGTCACCAATGTCAGTTTTACTCATAATGACAGTCACCTGATTTCAACTGGTGGAAAGGACATGAGCATCATTCAGTGGAAACTTGTGGAAAAGTTACCTTTGCCTCAGAACGAGACTGCAGTGGATACCACTCTACCCAAAGCACCCCCGTCTTCCATGGAAAATGCCATCCAGCCTCCTACTCCTCCCCCGCCTGCCCCCCAGCCCTTACCTGCAGCCGCTGAAGAGGAAAGCAGAGTAAGCAATTCTCCACTTCTGGAGAACAGCCTGGAGCAGACCGGGGAGCCCAGTGAGGAGCGGAGTGAAGAGGGCAGTGAGGAGCTCGGGGAGCCCCTTGAGGAAGAGCCTGTCATTGAGCTGAGTGAGGGGCAGGAGGAGCAGTGAGCCTCCCCGGCCCTGTCCTAACGCTGCCTTCAGCGGCATGTCACTCTGGGGAAGTTGAGGCCAGTGATGCAGTGTCACTGTCGACAGATCTTGGGTTCCATGCACTCAGTTTTCTTCAGTCTCTCGAATTCAGTCCAAGGGTTTGGTTTGATGTGCTTTAAAAATTAACCAAGCTTGATAATAGAAGACTGAAACATTATTTCTTGGAAATTGCTGTGCAGTTAGTATGTGTTGTAAATACTGGAACCAGAAGCAGCAGTTGGATGGATGGAGAACCAACCGCCTTGTTACCAGAACAGGTCTTGAGGACAACACTGCCACTCATCTGCTGGCTCAGACTGCCGCTTTGTTCCTGATGCAGAAACCAGAAAGAAGAAAATGTGCTCTTAGTGATACTCTCCCACTCCAAAAAAGAAAAACCTTATTGCCTAGTGCAGTGGTGTTGCCTTCTTGAATAATGCCATTTCCTTAACACTACCAGTAGCTGTCCAGATGTGCTTCTTAGTCTGCTGCATAGGTGCTGCCTTTCCCGAATCATTACGAGGAACAATCCCTTACGTTCCTGGGTGGGAATCTCTTGTATCCTAGAACCAAGCGACTGTCAGTTTGATGAAGAGCTTTTCATGTATAGTAACCACTGACAGGATGGATTCTGCCAAAGAGTCAGTCCTTCACTGGCCTCAACCATTCTTGGATGTTTAGAAGAGAGAAAAAAACAAAAAACCACATGCCTTTAAACTAAACTATAAGGATTACCTGGCTAATTTTAACTTAGCCTTCACCATAATTTGTTCCCCCAATAGGAGAAACAAACTTTAGGAAGTTTAAATGATTGAATTGGTGCTTGAAATTCGTTTTTTTTAGTTGTAACTTTTATACAAATTATACTGAGGGGTAAGATTCAAATTACAAATTCTTTTTTACAGAAGTGTGAATAACAGTCACAGTAATTTTTTATAAATTGCATTCTTAACTGTCTATAATGCTATATAGTCATTTCCTTCTGGTAGAGTTGCTTATAAGCCTTGTAAGTGCCGTAGGCCTACTTTCTGCTATTTGAGCAATGCATGTGTTGTGTGTTGCAAGGTGTTTTTTTTTCCTTAACATTTTGTCATACAACTATTGTTTCCTTCTTTAAAAATGATTACTGACAGATACGCATTTACCTATTTGTTTATACTGGTTACAAAAAGTTTTGTTTTATTTTTGAACTTGCTGCATTGTTTTGATAACTGTTTGGTTGGATCATGTCTAGAAACTTTGGATGAATTCAGAAGTCTTAAGTATGCAAGTGTTTACGTGATTGTGCCATTCCAAAGTGCATCAGAACTGTCATTCCCTTCTAGTATCTTCTCAGGAGTAACACGTATCAGGTATTTCGTCATCATTTGGTAATATGAAAACTCCAGTGAACTCCCAAGGACACTTAGAACATTTACATTCACACGCTGCATGGAAGGGTGTAGGTGTGTGTGAAGGGGAAGTGGAGAAACACTTCTTCTATGTGTATCTCTTGATAAGAAGATACACACCACATTCAGAATACTCAGTGTCAATCTCTGTGTGTATAGGTATGTCTGTGTATATCTCTTCTTTTGTTTACAACTGTTCAAAAAAGAAACCTCAAACTAGTTCTCTTCAAAAGAGATAGCTTCCAAGCAACCCAGTTTTTACCCATATGTTCTGTACATAGTTTAACATGAGCACCAATAGATATCAGGCATATACCCACCTGTTAGCAGTGAGGACAGTCAGCAGGTCCGCATGTGCTGTTCCCTGCGAGCAAAATACAAGGAATGAACAAGCAATTCCAGGAGGAGAGCGAGCATTTACTGAAGCAGCTGGAGGATCAGCTCTCCATCCTGAGCAGGGAGTTTGGTTTCAGACAGCAGTCACCTCTGGGGTTGCCAAATACAATCAGATACATAATCATGATACTCTTGGGTGGTAGTTTCAAAAGACACTACTAATCTGCAGAAAGCATTCCAGCTATCTGACGCTGGTAACTACTGTTTAATGGTCAGTTAAATCTGTGATAAGGTTGAAAGTGGGTAGGATTATGAAATTTTAGTGGTTTTTAGAAAAACTTGTGAATGAAAATGAATCCAAGTGTTTCATGTGAAGATGTTGAGCCATTTCTATCATGCATTCCTGTGTCATGGCAGAAAATTTTGAAGATTAAAAAATAATCAAAATGTTTCCTTTGTCTCTTTAGTATTGTGACTTTTATATCCCTAGGATCTATCAATATTCAAGTACTGGAAGATGACAGTTGAGAAGGAAACTTAGTGAGCCAGTAAAAGCTCTACCACATGAGAGGAGAGGATTTTTTATTTGTTCTTGCATGTAATAGAAGAAGAGCCTCCTTGTAACTTAATTCCTGTCTCCCCTTTCTCTCACTCTGCTTAATCCTTGGGATCCTGCCACAAGGCCTGTTTATCACCTGAACACACTAGAAAATTTTTTCTGAAAGAAAGGTTGAGACTATCCTAAACACTCCCAGCTTTTAGTAAGATGGGCTTTCCATTATTGGCTCCTCATCTTTGCTGTTACCTGTCCATTCATCTGTCACAGAACAGCTGATAGGCCCCACAACAAACCTGGTAAACAATGCAAATTGCCTTCTTAATAAAACATCTAGAAACCCAGAAAACAAACATTTCCATGGACATAATGATGAATTAGACTTTGAATCAAGATAATATTGTGTTAGTGTAGAAACTTGCAGAAGTAATTAGCTTTCCAACTTAGAACTGCAAAGAAGAGAGTAAGGACAAAAACACATTTTGAAAACGGCTGAAGAGCAAACATGTAGGAGTCGACCTGGGAAGCTGCCTTGGTGGGAGTGATGAGAGAAGCTAAGCAAGACATTCCAAGAATTGTCTGTGCTGATGAATTTGAACCAGAACACCTTCACAAGAGCTAAGGAAAACAAATGCAAAGCCACATTAACTGGTTCTAGTATAACAGACATATTGACAGAGGCAGGAAGAGTTGCTCCAAGTAGCACAGCATAGGAGACATCCCTTCAGCTTGGGAAAGAAAAAGGCAGATACTAGAAATCCTACCCAGGAGCCTGGTGCAGTAGCCTAGCATGTGCCAGGATCCATATGCATGCTGGTTCTAATCCCTGCAGCCCCGCTTCCCAGCCAGCTCTGTGGCCTGGGAAAGCAGTTGAGGACAGGCCAAGACCTTGGGACCCTGCACCCAAATGGGAGACCTGGAGGAGGCTCCTGGCTTCAGATCAGCTCAGCTCCAGCCTGATCTTCCTCTGATTCTCCTCTGTATATTTGACTTTCCAATGAAAATAAATCTTAAAAGAAACCCCCTACCCAGGCCTGTGAAACATGCACACTGAGGGCTCGCCTTCTCCATGCAGGACCTCCTACATAACAACCTTGTCTCCAGCACACTGCAAGAATTCAAGTACTGGGCCCAGCGTGATAGCCTAGTGGCTAAATCCTTTCTTTCCATCCATTGGGATATGGGCATCAGCTCGTATCCCAGCTGCTGTCCTGGGAGACCTGGAAGAGGCTCCTGGCTCCAAGTCAGCTCAGCTTTGGCCACTGCAGCCAATCAGGGAGTGAACCAGTGGATGAAAGATCCTTCTGTCTCTCCTTTGTTTTTGTTTTAATCAGAAATTCAGACCTTTATAAAAAATCCAACTGCTGGGGGAGCAAGAGTTCACATATCTGCTAAAAACCCCCCCACCCTGGACCAGTGTCCCCAGCACGATCCTCTGTTCTGTCCCGGAGTCAGATGTGGAGACGTGTCCTGGTTTAAACACTCGTGGTTTGTCCAGCCATCAACCCCAGGCTCACACATGCCGTACATGCCTCCACAGACAGACAGAATCCGGCCGAGAGCCAGCCAGGGCACCCTTCACAACCGCCACAGAGCAAGGGGGCAGAACTGCAGCCACGGGGGAGGAGACAACCAAAGTAAGCACAGGATCCCATCCTGGAACTCAGTGCTGGCTTCAAGGAGCGACTGGACTTGCCCCCAGTGCCATGGAGACCCATGGACCCAATTTCCTGGACTAAGCATCAGGCAGCCCAGAGCAACCTGCGAAGTAGCCCTATCCCACGATAGCTGCTCCTGCAGTGTGAGCCAGCATGAGACATCGCAGGTCACAGGACTACTGCACTGCACTGCCCCCCACCCCCCATCTGAGATGGCCTCACACAGAGAACTGTCTGCTGTAGAAGTGAAAAGGTAGGTGGGTGCCAAGACATTAGGTAAACGATGAAGACTGATGTGGGAACCTACCTGTTCCTGCCAGTGCCAGGGCCCAAGCACGTCCCTCCTAGGCCTGCATTCCCGCAGCCCCCAGCTTAAAGCTGTTAAAGTAAGGTCAACACCAACACAGCCTGACAGGAGCTCCATCCACTCACACAGTGCTGTCAATTACAGTGCAAGAAGTTAGGAGACCACACTGTAGCCTCCCAAACTGACACCTAAAAACGCATCTTCAGGAAAAGCCTTTTGCGACAGAAACCACTTGTTGAAAGTGATGGAGACAGTCGGGTTTCCACAGTAGGGCCACTGGAAGTGTGAAAAGGCAAATCATGAAATGCCTGGTGAATTCAGAAAAATAATCACAAGGATAAGCACAATGATAACGTGAGTATACATGTTAATGGGATTATCAATGCCAATGAGATGCTGCAAGGAGAAAGCTCCTGAACCAAATAAATCTCGGAAATGAGAGAGGCAAGGACTCCAATGCACCCATCATGTGCTGCCCCCAGGCTCACTAGCAGAGAACCGGGACCAGCGGCAGAGTAGCCAGGGCTCAAAGCAGTACTCCTACACAGCACACAGATGACAAAGGCAGCAGCTTAACCCACTGTGCCAGTCCCATTAACAACATTCTTTATAAAACTTGAAAAAAAAATCCTAAAAATCACATGGAGACCAGAAGTCCCCAACAGTCAAAGCAATCATAAACAAAGGGAACAAAGCTGGAGATATCAAAAAAGCAAATTTCAAGAGATGCTATAGAGTTCTTGGGACCAAAATAGCATGGTAATAGTATAAACAGTCATACAGAGCAAGGGAACAAAATAAAGACCCTAGGAATTAATCCATGCACCTCCAGCCTGCTGATCTTTCAGCAACGATACTAGAAACCTATCTGAGAAAGGACACTTTCTGCAATCCTGGTGCTGGGAAATCGGGCTTCTTATGCAGAAGACTGAAACCTGACCCCTTGTTCCCCTACTCCATAGAAAAAACTAAAATTGGATCCAAGACCTGAAGCTATGAAACTACTAGAAGAAAACATAAGGAAAACAATTCAGGACATTGGTATGGGCGACAAGGGATAAATGATCCCGGAAATGCAGGTGACACAAAGCAGAACTGCACAAACAAGATTGTATCAAAGCAGCTGCTGCAAAAGAAGCAATCAACAACCTGAGAAGACGATGGACTGACGGAGGAAAATACATGCAGACTAGCCGTAATGGCACTGCAGCATTTTACAACAACATCACCCAAAAGGAGCTTCGTGGGAAGGAAGACATTCGTTTTGGCTGACGGTTTAGTGGGTCACAGTTCAGGATCTGGGGAAGGCAAGCCGAAGTGGAGCATGTATGGAGGTGCGGTGACAATAACGGCCAGGGTGCAGAGGGGAAGTGAGGACTGATCCTGGCTTAGATAACAAGCCTTTTGCGGGAGCTCCCCTCTGAAGGAAAGCCCCTGGGACCTCAGGACCTCCCGAAGGGCCCAACTCTGCTGCACCGGCTCATGTCTGTATCCCATCGGCCATTTAACTATTAACATCAGACCGGGCAGCGAAGTCCCATTAAACCATAACACTACGCATCTGGCAAAGGCCAAATATCAGAACTCAAACATTCTAACAACCAAGCGATTTTGTTACAATATGGGCAAAGGATCTGAAGACACTACTCAACGAAAGAAAAACAGCCAACAAATACCTGAAAAGATGCCCAGATCACCAGCTAGCAGGGAATGCAAATCAGGAATCAGAATAAGGGAGCTCACTCAAGATAGGCTATTTTATAAAAATAAAATCACAGATGCTGGCCAAACTGCAGAGAAAGAGGGAACTGATATACTGCTGGCAGGAATGAAAATTAATACACTCATTATGGAGAACTCTATGGAAGTTCCTAAAAAAAAAAAAAACTAAAAATAGGGCTGCTATGACCCAGTATACTAAACTGCTCACAATAACTAAGATAATGGAATCAACTTTGTTGACCTGATAAATGATTGAATAAAGGAAATATAACATTAACACAATAGAATATTATACAATCATGAAAAAAGAATGACATCCTGAGATTTTAAGATAAACAGACAGTACTGAGGATTGCTGCATTAAATACAATAAGACAGACAATTATTACACACTCCTTCATAATTGAAGTCTTCCTGGAAGCCAGCATTGGGACATACCAGGTAAATCCCTATAGCCTGTGACATTGTCATGCCATATGGGTACCAGTTCAGGCCTCAGCTGCTCCACTTCCAGTCTAACTTCCTGCTGAAGACCCAGGGAGAGCAGCAGAGGATGGCCCAAATCTTAGGGCCCCTACTCACACGGGAGACTCAGAAGAAGTGCCTGGCCCCTGGCTTCCATCTGGCCCAGCCTCAACCAGTGCAGTCCTCTGGGGAGTAAACCACTCTTCTTTCCCTCTCTTTCTAATAAGTCTTCCAGAACAAGTCAATTCGAGTTGGAATAGTGACTACTGAAGGCTAGCAAGGGTGGGGGAAGGGGACGGAAGGGACGGAAGGAAGCTTGGGCAACAGACGTCAACCCCAGTGAGACAGACGCAACGGGATCTGTCTTGTACGACACCGTGGGGCAGCTGTTGCGTTCCTTATGCTTCTCTCAGGGCAGGTGGAGCCTCCAGACACACAGAAGGAAACAGAAAAGCTAGTCACTGTGTCAGCTATTGTACGAAGTGTACAAGTATTACATTGCATCCCAAGTTTTCAAATAAGAATTACCAAAACAAACAAACAAACAAAAAAAACCATGCACTCCACCCAGTGGAACACTGCTACTTAGTAATAAAAAGGAATAATCACTGACACACACAAACATGGTGACAAAAGCTAATCTCAACAATTTGGATTTTGCATTTTCATATTTGTTTGACAAAACTCAGAGACAAAAAACCAGATGGTGGTTGCAAGGGTTTTTTTTTTTTTTTGTTACTTACCATTTCTACCCCATGCAACTGAAGTGCTCCACCTGCAGGCCGAGTGGAACGTGTGCACGGGGTGGTGTCTGCAGCTGTTCAGCTCTTCCTCTGCTAGCTGTGTGCTGTGGTCAATGTGAGGCATTTGTAGAGCTCAGCATCAGTGACAGCAGGGACAAGGGGACAACCTGAGAGCTCCAGACCTAAGCTCTAAAAGATCCTTTTTTTTAAATCACTAAGTTTTTTTAAATGCACTACTGAGACCATTCCATGTTTTTTTTCCGTTGTTTTAAAAACTTTGGATGTGGACCCAGAGCAGTAGCCTAGTGGCTAAAGTCCTTGCCTTGTACGCACTGGGATCCCATATAAGCGCCAGTTCTAATGACCCCGCTTCCCATCCAGCTCCCAGCCTGTGGCCTGGGAAAGCAGTCAAGGATGGCCTAAGGCCTTGGGACCCTGCACCCACATGGGAGACCTGGAAGAGACTCAGGTTCCTGTCTTCTGATCAGCGCAGCTCTGGCCACTGTGGCCACTTGGGGAGTGAATCAACAGAAGATTTTCCTGTCTCTCCTCCTCTCTATATATCTGACTTTCCAATAAAGATGAAATAAGCAAATCTTTTTAAAGATTTATTTTTATTATTATTTTTTTATCGGAAAGGCGGATATACAGAGAGGAGAGACAGAGAGGAAGATCTTCCGTCCGATGATTCACTCCCCAAGTGAGCGCAACGGCCGATACTATGCCGATCCGAAGCCAGGAGCCTCTTCGGGTCTCCCACACGGGTGCAGGTTCCCAAAGCTTTGGGCCGTCCTCGACTGCTTTCCCAGGCCACAGGCAGGGAGCTGGAAGGGAAGTGGGGCTGCTGGGATAGAACCGGCGCCCATATGGGATCCTGGGTGTGCAAGGCGAGGACCTTAACCACTGCGCCATCGCGCCGGGCCCAAAATAAGCAAATCTTAAAAAAGTTTGGATGCAAATGTAATACTTGTACACGTTCACACTACACCTGACGCACACACATGCCACATTAATTGAATCACGTGACCAGCCTTTGTTCCCGGAGTCCGGTCCACTCCTCCACAATCAATGACAGGTGCCTGGTCCAAGCGGAGCTATCCCTTATCTGAAGTGTTTCAGGTTTGGGACTGTTTTTCAGAATCTAGAATATTTGCACTTAAACAGACATCTAAACAGGAAACTCATTTAATGATTCATATGCTCTCCATAAACAACCCAAAGGGAATTTAATATTTAATATTTGTACCTGAATGTTGGCTGTGGAACTTTTTTGCACCATGTTGGCACTGAAAGTTTGGAACTTCCGGGCCTTCGGGATTAGGGATGCTCATCTCTCCCGGTACAGATGGAAGGAGGGTTCCCGTGCGTTCCCGGTTTGAAGCACTTTTCCTGCGTCCGACTCTCCTTCCTTTTCTCCCCCTCCTTTGCCAGGTGTCACTGCACTCCCTCTGTCCCCCCCAAGCCGCTCAGCCGGATCGCCTCCCTTCACTGAGAATCAACGAAAGGAAAACAAGAGCTTCACCCTGCCTGGGCGCCCTGCTGGGCTGCTGCATCAGGCTCCCCCCGCCGCCCCCCACAAGGGACAGGCCACTGGCTTTAGCAGCAGAATCCACTGCCTGGGGCGCTCAGTATACTCCTTAGCAGTGTCTACCTCATCGTTTGAACTACTAGCAGAAACATCTGTCAGAATATGAATTCACTCCGAGTAAGCCGAGAGACCCCTCGGTTAGGACTTGCACCTTCCAAGGTCTTGGGAGCCTTGGTGTGAACCCCCCTACCCCTGACTCAGTGGGCCAGCCCTGTCCTGGGGGCATGAGTCACCCGAGGCACAAACCCAACAACCATCACCCCCCCCCCAACCCCTCTGGTCAACAAGGGGCTGGAGCGGAGCCCTTGGGGCCCCACAGGCGCCTCAGCTCCCGCAGGCACACTAACGCCTGCACAAACAACAAAACACAGAGGCCCTCATGGCCAGCTTTACTCGATTCTGTGGAAATATTTCCTCCTGTGAGTGTAGTGAGATTAGTGTTATCTGTGCTGCCCCAAAGCACAACTTCATGGTTTCAGTCTCTAGCCAGGCCCCAGGTCCAGGGCGCCTGACAGTAACAGACGCTCCTGTCATGGCCCCTCCTGCAGATCCCTGTCCCCACGAGGGTGTTTACATTCAAGGCAGGAGCCATGAGCAGACTGCCAGCAGAGCCTGCACGCTGCTCCAGTGATAAGGCTGCCATTCAAAGCTGAAGTGGTTTCTATGGGAAACCCTCATGTTAAAATAAAAGGAAACTTTTTAATTAAGTTATATTAATTAATTCCATTTCCTATTAAACATTATCAAACTTAAACACAAGGATTTGCCTGAGAGGGCAAGGAAGCTCCTCCAGGATTTGGGAACAAAGCACAAGTGATTTCCCAGGAACACACTCGCCTCAGGGTCCTGGCAGCATCCTTCACTCCTCCACATTCCCATTCAATGCTAGGGTCTCTTCTTTGCCACTCCTTCCACAGCCAAAGGGGCACAGATAGACCAGCAGTGCTGGCAGAGTGAGCTCCGAGGTCACCATCAGGATTACGTATCTACATAACATGGTTATGATCAGGCAGGCAGCTGGTGAGGCCTAAGTGAGCTGGAATCCTGGCAAATCCTGCCATCAAAACCATTTGCCTAATTTCCTGGGAAAGCCCTGTTTCTCAACCCAAAACAAGCAGGGAAGAGATGCCACTCCATGTGGAAATGCCACCAAACTGCCAGACGGTTTCCTGCATGCCAGGGCCCTCTCCACTCCTGACTCTAGCTCCCTCCTAGTGGGGCACCCTTAAAAGTGGCAATGATGGCGGAAAGCACACCTCAGGGAGGGGTCCTCCCGCCCCCTGTGGCATAACCCTCTGGCCTCCCAGGACACACGCTTCTGCATGTGGGGCAGCCCACACTTCCATGGGACTGAGTACGCTCTCTCACTGGTAAATAAACTCGGCTCCTCCTTGCACATATTACACCTCTTAGAATTCTTACCCAGGGGGCAAGAACCCGGAAGGACAATGACTGCACTGGGGCCCGCATCCCCAGCCACCCCAACTGCCCTGATCTCAGGCTGTGTCACACTGGGCATCGTGCCTTCCCGGAAAGCCTAACCCCTCTGGCACCACTCCAGATTCCTTTTTGCTTCTTTACCATCCTTCTTTTGTCCCTTCCTCTCTCCTTCCTGTAAGTTTTCTTGCTTCCTGGCCAGTCGGAGCCCTTTCACCTGGCCCCAAAGGCTTCGTTCACCGCTCAGGTTTCAGAGAACTGCAGCTGCCTACCTTGTAGAATCCTGTATTGGCTTAAGGTTAGATTCTGTCTAGTTAGGAATCCTGCCTTCCTTCTCTTTGTTCCCTGCCACCACTCACCTACCTAGCCAGCGGGCAGCCTCAGTGGTGGCACTCTGAGATCTTCCTTGCCGTCGTGCCCCCTCCCCTCGCTGGGGCCCAGGCACGCCTCTAGAGCGTTCTTTCTCTGGGTTCCTATTGCCCAGTGTGGAATCTGACACAGTGACTGCAGGATGAATGCTGACAGAACCAGGTGTATGTCCGAGTCCAACAGGGAGAAAGGGTCCTGCACTCAGGTCACTTGAGGTCCTCTCATGGCCAAGCCCCGGGGAATGGACAAATGGCACATGTGCTAGCCAAAAGGAAGCCGTAAGAGGAGCATTGACAACCAGAAGCTGGGAAACGAGGACAGCTAAGGATGCAGCCAGACTTCAGGAAGTGACTCTGAAGCAGCTGGGCGGGCTGGTAACACGGGGAAGCCAGGTCAGGCTGCTGCTCCCAGATGCAAGGCTGAAGCACATCTGTCTGCTCAGGCAGAGTCAGCTCTCCTCTTAACAACCCCAAAACTCAGAGGCATCCTACGAGGCTTCCCAGTTCCTTCCGGAAATCCCCCTAATGTATTCTGCAACAACAGATTGAGCCACATTCTGATCACATCTTTTAAAAGCTGCTATTTTCCAAGGAAAGTTACTCAAGGACTTAAACACAAGCTGTCCAACTCATCGTTGCAGGACCCCAGGTGAGCCAGGAGCTAAGCCTTCGGGTTCAGCAGAAGCAAAGAATCCAGCACCGAGAGGAAGATACTTCCAAGTGAGGGGTGGGTGCCCAGTCTCCTCAGATACACTCAAACGGAAGAGGAACTTCAAAGCCAACCAGCACGGGCACTCCTTCCCTCTTTCATGCAAACATGCTCTAACAACTCCTTGCCAAGACTAGTTGGGGAAACAAACTTGGTTCCTATCTGCCTCCCTGCTGGTAAGCAATGCAAATCAAACCTCTCTCCTCCCTAAAGACCAGAGTCACAGATTGCTCCTGGTGTGCCGTGGCGACAAGCACACCTCATTCAGTAACACACCTGTTTTCAACACCGTCTACCCAAATGTCAGACGACACCAAGGGGCCTCCAAGCTTGTAGCTTTGCAAAGACCAGCCGATACCAGAGTTCCAAAGATATACAAGCGAAGGGGAAGGTTAGTGCTGCTGGCTTTGTCCACAGCTAGTCAACAGACGAGCCTACCTTCACCTCTCAGGTTCCAGGGGTCTGCAGCTGCCCCCTTGTGGAATCCTGCATTAGCTTACAGTCTGCCTGGGTTGTAACACGTCTCATCCATGTTCAGCCTGGAAAACAAACAGGAAAATATGCTAGATGACAAGGTACAGGTAAACCCCTAGAGGGGGAACTCATAGCCTTATTGCACAGTCCTACCCACCTTTGGAGGTGACTACTAACCAGGAGCCTCGGAGTGCTGGCTTGCAGGAGACGGACACTGCAGACACTCAGGATGAGGCTCAGCTCCACCCCTCCGCACGGCCACCTGCACCTGAGGTGTGAAGGCTCAACGTGAGCAAGATGACAGCGTCACCAAGTATAGCACAGGAGCAGCCTGACCCGTGCACCCTCAAACCTCTGCAGGTGCCTGCCGGAGCCTGGCAGGGCAGGCTGGGTGACCTCAGTTCTTGCCTTTCACAGCTCTGAGACACATTTACAAGTGCCATACAAACCTCAGAATCCAGCTGGCGACAGCCGACACGGAGGCCAGCCCTGCGATCACATTCGAGGCCACTTCCTCCAGCTCCAGCCTCTCCATGTTTGTGACGAAGGGAGCTCACACACGTCAAAACAGCAATTTTCCAAACGGCCACTTCTTCAGGAGGACCTGCTCCAGAGGGGAAAAAGGAACAGCCGCCCAGAATAAACAAAGGCTTCTCTGTGTGACTCTAATTAGAATGACAACTAATTGAAGGCAATTTATGTGGTTCTGGAAAGGTTAATAGAATTCATGTTTTTAGAGATGCTGAATTCAACTCAGCCTTAGCCAGAAACAAAAACCTAACCTTTATTCTCTTTAATTATTCGGTCAGAATAATTTCCTGGGAGCAAGTTCAACCTCTGGATGGCTCTAATTAAACACCAATGAACTTTGAAGCTGACATCAACTCATTCAGCTGCAACTCAATTTCCAAACTCACCTGCCATACAGGCTGGAGGTGCCAAAGTGGGGGAACATAACGGGGATGGGCATGGAGCCTATGAGCTATGAACTGATTCCACAACATCTTCTGCCCTGCTCTGTGGGCTATTTCCTAACTGGGCCCTCCTTAGCAGCAGATTCTGGGCTGGGCTGTCTCTTTCCATGGATTTCCCCAGAGTTCTTGCTGCAGGCAAGTTAAAAGCCTGCACAGGGCCCTGCATCCTCACTGTTATTCTGTGCAGTCCCACCAAGGCCCCAGAACAAGCCAGCTGCTGCAGGTGCTTCTTAAAACTGTTCCCCTGCAGATGGGAGTGCCGTTTCTTACAGCCACGGAGGGACAGCTCCAGGCTCATTTCCACTGCAAAGATCTCAATCTGAATAGTGGGCTGTGGACAGTGTGGCTAAGACACATCTCGGCCACAAGCAAGGTCAGACAAGGCAAGACGTGACGTCCCCGGGTGGTGTCAGAGCCCAAGGAAAAGACATTATCTGAAGAACCTGAGTCCCAGGGTTCTGCTCGGCGCCTTCTTCTGTTAGGACTGTGCAGCAGCTCCTGCGAAAACCGACTCGGCCCTGCACAGGCTCTGCAGCAGCCAGCACCCCTGCCTCCCTGCCACTCAGGAGCACTTATACAAGTGACAGGTGCTAATGGCTCAGCAGCCCAGCAACAGTCCTCCCTCCCTACATCTCTCTCACCTCAGCAGGTGGCTCCTCTAAGTTTCCCAGAACTGAAGCACCACTCAGGCCTCTCCAACCCACGTACACCCAGGGGCAGCCTTGACTGCAGAAAGCAAAGCCCTCCAGTCACAGGGAACTCCCAGACTGAGACAGCTGAGGGATTCCACCGAAGAGTTCCTCAGTAAGTCGTACGATCCACCGTATGGTCTGCCCACCAGAATGGAAGATACTATGAAAACGGTCCTAAAAATGATCCTTAAAAGGGTTTCCTTAAATATAAACACCAGCTTGGCAAAGGCAAGGGTGTTTGGCACACCTCTGAGGTTCCAGCAACTAATAGTATGTGCACAGCAATTACTTATGGAATCAGATAAGAGAGCTGCTAAAAATGACAACCAGCAAACCTGACAAGAGGACCACCAGGAACAGAATCCCACTTCTCAACCAACCCCTCACACATACAGAGTGGTGCTAACAAAGACTCCAACCAAGGAGGTGTGGCATCTACAGGTCAACCGGGTATATTATGTCACTGGGAAAGGTGGTATCAAAACTCCTTAGCAACCAATAGTTACTATCTCGGGTTTGACCACCAGCTACTGCAGAGAAATGGACCAGAAAGGGACAGATTTACAAAGCTCCTGAACACGACAGAGAACTTGAAGATTCCAAGTCTCAACATCAGACAAGCTGGGAGTCAACCTGGAGCCTCACATATAAAGGGCACATAAAAGGAGGGAATGAAAGCAAGTTGGCCAAGGTTCTAAAACCCACACCCCCTTCACCAAGTCACAGTTTCATAACACTCACATAGGATGAGGGGCAAGGGAAAAAAAGGCCACACAGCCCTGACAAGGAATTAAACTGTCAAAAAAGATAAAGGGAATGTACAGGTGGGAAAAGATAAAGAAAAGATAAAGGGAATTACCTCTGAAAGGTGTAGGAGCCAGGCTTGTGGCATAGGGGTTAATCCACTACTTGTGATATTAACATGGCACATACCAGTTTGAGTTCCAGTGGCTCTGTTTCCTGTCTAGCTCCCTGCTGCTATGCTAATATGTTAATATGCATGGGGAAAGGCGGAAGATGCCCCTATCATTCATGGAGATGAGCGTTTTGGGCTCCTGGCCCAGACTGGACTATTGGCAGCCATTTGGGAAGTCAGTAATGGATGGAAAATACTTCCTCCAAAAACCATAAACATCATTTTCAACTTTTCTTGCCCTTGCGTATCCTTAAAAAAATGTTGAAAATCTAAGTGGAGGTAATTCAGATCACCTGAGGCCAGGTTTCACACTGAAACTGAATCCCCATACCAGTCAGACTGCACCTCACAATGGGGGTCCAGTTTTGGTGTGAATCCTGGCACCACCGAGTGTCTCCATTCCTCCTTGGGGATGCATGTAAAATGCCCACATGCCATATGGGAGAACCTGGCGCAAGCATCTGCTTCCAGCTCTGCACAGCAGATACCCGCAAAGCCTGAGAGCAGCAGAGGCTGGCTTCAGTGGCTGGGTGCCTCCACCCTGTAGGAGACCTGGACTTGAGCTTCCTGTTCCCATCGCCACCCACCCCCAGCCATGACGGGAATTCAGAGAATGAACCAGCAGATGGGAGCACTGTTTCTGCTTCCCCAAATTATTTTTAATAAAACAGAAATATCTTCTTGGACTTCTATTTCCATTCCACCAGCATAATTAGAATTTTACCTCTCAAATGTTACCCTAATGCAATATAACTTTAGCTTTGCACATTAGTTGGGTTTATTATTACTTTAAGAAAACACCTGATGTCTAAAGATAAAAGGTGTAGTCAGGGCCCGGCGCGATGGCCTAGCGGCTAAAGTCCTCGCCTTGAACACCCCGGGATCCCATATGGGCGCCGGTTCTAATCCGAGCAGTTCCACTTCCCATCCAGCTCCCTGCTTGTGGCCTGGGAAAGCAGTCGAGGACGGCCCAAAGCTTTGGGACCCTGCACACGTGTGGGAGACCTGGAAGAAGTTCCTGGATCCTGGCTTCAGTTTAGCATAGCATCGGCTGTTGCAGTCACTTGGGGAGTGAATCATCGGATGGAAGATCTTCCTCTCTGTCTCTCCTCCTCTCTGTATATCTGACTTTCCAATAAATAAATAAATCTTTAAAAAAAAAAAAAGGTGTAGTTAGTTCACAGGTTTGGAGGTTGGTCCACAAAGGGCCCAACACAGCTTCTGTGGGGGAAAGAGATGCTGTGGAACAGTGAGCTAAGCTTCTGCCTGCAATACTGGCATCCACAGCACAGCATCAATTCAAGTCCCGGCTGTCTCACTTCAGATTCTGTTTCCTGCAGAAGATGATCCAAGTACTTGGGTTTCTGGCATCCACGTGGGAGACCAGGATGCAGTTTCAAGACTCCTGGCTTCAGCCTGGCCCTGCCTGGCCATTGCATTTGGTAAGTGAACCCCAAGGATGGCAGATCTCGGTCTCTAATTCTGCCTTTAATTTTATTTTATTAAATAACAACATTAAAAACACTGATGCAGTAGGGCCCCACGCAACAGCCTAGTGGCTAAAATCCTCGCCTTGCATGCCAGGATCCCATATGAATGCCATTTCTAATCCGAGCAGCCCCATTTCCCATCCAGCTCCCTGCTTGTGGCCTGGGAAAGCAGTCGAGGACGGCCCAAAGCCTTGGGATGGTGCACCCGCATGGGAGACCTGGAGGAAGTTTCTGGCTCCTGGCTTTGCAGTTGCTTGGGGAATGAATCAACGGATGGAAGATCTTCTTCTCCGTCTCTCCTCCTCTCTGTATTTGACATTGCAATAAAAATAATTTTTTTAAAAGATGCATTTTATTTTTATCACAAAGTCAGATATACAGAGAGAAGGAGACTCAGAGAGGAAGATCTTCCATCTGATGATTCACTCCCAAAGTGACCACAACAGCCAGTGTTGCGCCAATCCAAAGCCAGGAGCCAGGAGCTTCCTCCAGGTCTCTCACACGGGTGCAAGGTCCCCTGGCCTTGGGCTGTCCTCAACTGCCTTCCCAGGCACAAGCAGGGAACTGGATGGGAAGCAGAGCCACTGGGACCAGAACCGGTGCCCATATGGGATGCTGGCACATTCAAGGCGAGGACTTTAGCCGCTAGGCCATGTCACCAGGCCCAATAAAAATAAACCTTAAAAAATGAGGCACTAAAGGAGTTGTTTTAAAGTATTTAAAATTAAATACTCACCAAAATAAATACTAAACAAACCATGATGCATTTATAAGACGAAACATAATGCAGAAAAATGAGGCAGAAAATTTCTAACCTACAACTTAGACAAAAAATTGCCATTTAGGCAAAAATAAAAGACAAGGAAAACACATTTATATATGCTCATATTCACAGACTATACCTGAAAGTAAACAGGAAACTCGGGTGAAGAAAACACAAGGTCAATGTGGGAGCCACCTGTGTCACAGAGTAAGGCACGTCAGCAGGACACTGAGCCACCACGGATGCCTGTCAGCAGGGAGCGACGACAGGCACAGTTATTACACCCGGAACATGGAAATTACAGAACACCTTCAGTTTCACAGATGCTTGCGATGTAGAAGCGATGACAGAATAGACAATCACTTGTCACTACGCCCTCAGTAATCAGTAAGAACCACTGAGGAACATTGACAGTGGTGCAAAAACAAATGAGGGCGAGATATTCCCAGATTCAAATGTTACCCCAGACCAGTTGCTAACTGCAAAGACAAGAGCTGGCAGTTATCTCAACTACCTAAATTCAAAGAGTATCAATTGGTATCAAGTACCACCTGACATAAAGGTCACTACCCCATCTATGAAGAGTTTCTGACACTGACGTCTAACCTGAAACCATCGGTGAGGAGACAGGGACAAGCTGAGGGATGTCCTGCACACCAACTTGTCCCGACTCTGCAAACAGGTCAGTTCAGGAAGGATGCTGCGACTCCTGCGGACAAAAGGAGACTGAAAGACATAAAACCTAAACGTAACATATGATCCTTGACTGGGCCCTGGATCCAAAAGCAAACAGGCAGGTGTCAGCCCAGCCGTTAAGATGCTCCATCCCACACCAAAGAGCCTGGGTGCAATGCCCAGCTCTGCCTCCTGTCTCAACTTCCGGCTAAGGCAGCCCCTGGGAGGCAGCAGTGACAGTTCAAATGTGTCTCTTTCAGAAACAGAGCAGGTGTCCATCTGCTTAGTTCACCCCCTAAACACCCACAACGTTGGCCAGAGCCAAGCACCAGGCGCGCAGCAGTGAGGAGTCAGAGCCAGGGACTGAACAAGGCACCCCAACAGGAACAGGGCTATTCACCTACTAGGCTAATGCTCCACCCCAAGAAATTATTTTTAATTAAAAAAAAAAACCCTGCTGGCAGGGATGTAAAATAGCACAGCTGGGTTACAAAGCCTGAAGTTCTCAAAAAGTTAACCACACAAACGTGCAATTCCACTCCCAAGTACATACCTGAGAACAGGATATTACGCTCACATGGAGGCCTTCACCACTGTTCACAGAAACATTACCCGTAACAGTTCAAACATGAAAATAACACAAATGCCCATCAACAGGTGAGTGGCTATGCAAAAGGTGGTATATCCAGACAAGTAGCCATAGAAAGTGCCAAAATAGGACGGCATTTTAGTGTAGCAGGTAAAGTCGCCACCTGCACACTAGCATCTCACATGGATACTGCTTCCTGTCCTGGCTGTTTCACTTCTGAGCCAGCTCTCTAATGGACCCAGGAAAGCAGCAGATGATCCAAGTCCTTGGGCCCCTGGTTGCAGACCAGCCCCGCTCTGGCCATTGCAGCCACCTGGGGAATGAAACTGTGAATGAATGATGGATCTCTCATCCCTCCCCCCACCCTCTCTAAACTCTTTCAAATTAATCTTAAGGGGGGGGGGGGGGGCACCAATAATGTCATAGCCATTCACAGTGCAATTACATGGAATACCCAGAGAGAAGAATCGTGCAGACTGGAAGATGAGTGGTGGCCTAGGAACCAGGAGGTGGAGTTAGAGGTGGGGGTGGGGAAAGAAAGTGACTGTTACTGGGGACAAGGTTCTTTCGCAGCATAATAAAAGATACTGAAAAGAAAAAGGACTGATTAACTGAAAAGACAGTAGGGAGGGAGAGGGCAAGAAAAACAGAGAAAAATCTTCAATCCACTGTTTAACCTCCAAATGACTACAAAGGCTCGAGCTAGACCAGCCCAAAACCAGGAGCTGCTTCCAGGTCTCTCCCTCGGGTGTAGGGGCCCAAGCACTTGGGCCATCCTCTGCTGCATTCCCAAGCACATGAACAGAGAGCTGGACCAGTAGTAGAGCAAGCAACACAGACCCAGCACCCAAAATTGGGATGCTGGCAGCACAAGCCTGCTAAGCCATAGCACCAGCCCAATTAAAGAAAAAAAAAAAAATTAGGGCCCAGCATGGTGGTTCAGTGGCTAAATCCTTGCCTAATACATGCCAGGATCCCACATGGATGCCAACTCGTGTCCCGGCTGCTCCACTTTCCATCAAGCTCTCTGCTTGTGACCTGGGAAAGCAACAGAGAATGGCCCAACCTTGGGACCCAGTACCCACGTGGGAGACCCAGAAGAAGCTCCTGCCTCTGGAGCAGCTCAGCTCCAGCCACTGCAGTCACTTGGGGAGTGAACCAACAGATGAAGATATTTCTGTCTCTTCCCACTGTGAATCTGCCTTTTTTAAAAATAAATAAGTCTCTAAGAAATACATATATATTAAAATTGGTTTGATAGTGGCTTCATAAACTTTAAATATTGTAAAAGAACTGAACTGTATATTTCAGGTAAATTATGCTATGTGTGAATTATATCTCAAAAAAGCTGCTTTTAAACACAAGTATAAAGGACACACTATTGATGTATTGAGATAATTTGAAAACATACTGTATTAGACTGTTTTACCTGTAACCAATATCAACCGAGTGTGACAACCTTGTTGCAGACAGGGGAGGAACAGGCCCTTACTCTCAGGGGAGATACCTACCTGTTGAAGACTTACAGATGATTTGTGATAATTCTTTACCTTAAATGATTTAGAGAAAAAAACAAACCTGAGGCTCATGTTTAAGATTCATGCCCTGTGTTTAAGTCTGTGTGTGAGGACAAGAAAAAATCAAGGAGGCAAAATACGGGTAACTGGTTATATCTCAGTGAATAATGTATATTGTATGATTCTTAGCAACTGAAATTTAGATCTATTGAAACATAAAAGAAGTTTTTGGCCCATAAAAACGCTATTGAATATTTCCAAATACCATATTTTGTCCTCAGTAAGAAGTCAATGTTATATGCAAAGGCAAGATACAGATCACTCATACTTATATAATATAATCATATACAATAAAATCCCACCTTTATCCAGGGTAAGTGAAGTCTGATAATTATGACAACACAGGGAATTAGTGTCTACATGAACTGTGCATTGCAGGCACATTTCGCTAAGGAATCAGTGGGTTTCTTACAAGAACCATATGGAATCATTAACATGCCATTAAAATCCTATTACTATTACCTCACCTTAAGGAACCATTCTGTAAAGATTATCTGGTGCCCAATTACAAAGAAAAACATGTGAGATCCCTCTGGTTTGCTGAAATTATTCTGAAAGGTTATTTAATTTAAAACAACTACAAACTTGAAATTTTCCATTCATGTATTTATTCCACAATCAAAATAAATCATAATTTAAAGCCATAACATTTTTAAAAGACAAAAGAAAATTTGTGGCGCGGCTGCGTTAACAAGACACCAGTCCAAAGGGCAATACTAAACAGGTGTTCTGTTCCCAGGCTGGAATAAATAAACAGTGACACATGAAAATCCACTAAGAAGCCAAGGTGAGGCAAATAATCCTTTGAAACAAACTGAGTGGTGAACAGAGGCAGGCTGCAAACAGGATCTACTAACATCTTGCTGAAGAGTGAAGAGGAAACCCCCAAAGCGCCTTGGACCCTTCACCCGAGTGCCAGGCCCTGGGTTCTGCCGTCCTTCCTCGAGTCACACCCCAAATCCAGAAAGGCTCCTGCACCCCGGTTCAGAACCGCAACCCCAAGTCCCTGGGGCCTCAGCAGGGGCTGCCCTCCATGAGCACGTGCACAACTTTCCTCCAGAACCACCAGGCAAATCAGAAACCCAAATACAGGACACAGCGCTGTTTCTTGAAACAATAGATTTGACTGTCAAATGAGTGCTGACATCTGGCAAGCCATATGTATTTCATAAACAAACCAAAACAGTCTCTTGACTTTTTTTCCTTGGGAAAAAAAAAAAAATACCAAGTTTAACAACAAAAAATTAACAAACAATGAAAAGTGAAAATTCAAAGGATTTAATGCCAGAAAGCAAACCAGTCCCGGGCAGCCTAATTCATTTGTTTTTGGGCTGTGAAGCCATGTAGAGGGCGATGAGGCAGTAGATGGTCCCTCCCAAGGTCAGCACCATGGTGGTCCGGTACAGCATTTGGTCAGGCAGGCCTCGCTTCAGGTGGACAGGCACACCATCTGATTTCTTAAAGAATGAACAAGGGCATGGTTGGTAAGAAAAAGGTTTTACAATTATAAGCTAATAAAGAACAAGTGTGTTTACTTTTTAACTCACAGATGCAGCTTAGTGAACAAAGCCCTAATCCATCAGAACGTTAACAGAAATGCTGGTGTTAACTTTAGGAACATGCAGCTAAAGCTTGCAAGTCTGAAGTCATTCCAAGATGCAGTCCAAAGGAAAGACATGTAACAAATTCCGAGTTCCTACGGTATTTATCAAATATGGCATAACTAGGAAAGAGGCATGGTGGATTGGTTTAAGGCACAGGCAACCAGAAGGGAAACAACCGAGTGCAGTGGACATGCTCCCGGGGTCACTGCATTCAGTGTGGCTCATGGTCATGAACACAGAGGACACCAGGTCAACTAAAAGGTTCAAATCCATTTTCTCCTCCACTATCTTCTTTCTGCCAAACTTTTAAGTGCCCATTTAACAGATTAGTAAAATTTAGTTATTTTTCATTGAAACTCAACCCAACGCATCTCAAAAGACTTAAAACACCCTTTCTCAAATCTTATCATATAGAGATTAAAAATGATGAAAACAGAATAAGGACATTTTTTGCTGAAAAGGAAGTGATTTCCTACAACAGGCACCACCACCGTAGCTGAGATTCAGTGAGGGGGCCAATTTATCCAATTCGGAAGGCAGGTCAACTTCACAGTATTTTGAGTTCTAATTTTGACTTCTCTCTGTTAATCAGCAAGCTCAAGAAGGCCTTCTTGTACTTCCAGTGACAAATCAATGAATTTTAATATCAAGCAAAGAATGATTAGAGGAAAAAAAAACCCCACTAGCAAAAATCACTGCATACAAAGCCAAAATACATGGAGGTACTCACTGTCATCATGCATGTGACTGCTTACATGCAATCTGAAAATTACCCTTCCCTCCTTCATATAAACTTCTATGTGTATGAATCAAATTAAAATTGAGGGAATCCTAATCACAGAAAAAGGAAGTCTGACAGTAATCTGGACTAAGATTCATCTTAAGAAGGGATTTTTATTTACAGTATTTTTTACAGACTTCTGTTTTAGCATCGTCTCACCTGGAAAAACTTCTGCATCTCAGGAACTTTGTTCTTCCCAGCATAATCATATGCGGGAGAACTGGAGGTCAATTTAGTTGGAGTAGCAAATATGATAGGCGGTGCTTCTGTGGAAATCACGGGCTTTAATCCCTGTAGGAAAACAAGGAAAACAGCAAGTTAAAAATGTGTGGATAGTTGGACAAACCTCTCAAAGAGCAGTCTGGCTAGTGAGGGCAGCCATTCAATCACAGGAGAAGCTGGAAAGGGGAGGCTCCAGCTGGTCTTCCAACTTCTGACAACAGCCTAACCTCCTTTTTCAAACACTAGCACTTAGGGAGAAGGCGGGAAAGGCACACCAATCTACGCTTCTAAAATGCCTACTGCGCCCCTGCTCCCATGGGACCAGCAGAACACCCATGATCTGTGTGACCTGTGACCACATCTCCCTCGTTCCTCCTCTGGGTCAGCCAACGTACCAACCTGAAACTCATAACCCCAACGTGTACTTCAGAAACTTAGCAATAACTCAGTCTGAAATGGCCTGTAACAGTTTAAAGACAAAGACACACACGTGTGCTGTCAGGAACAGAAAACAAGCCACAAAGTATAAAGTAACTGACACTGTATGATTATTAGATGCACAACCAAAGTAAAATGAGGGTGCGAAGTACTGACACACAACAGCAACCCTGAAAGCATCATGCTGATGAAAGAAGGCGGCAGCCCACGTGGGTTCCAGCTGGAGTCCCAAATGTGCCCCTTCCATTCGGGCTCCCTGCTACTGTGTCTGGGGAAGCAGCAGATGACCCCAATGCTTTAGTAAATGAGCCACTGACTTGAAGAGCTCTCCCTCTTGAACTCTACTTCTCAAATCATCTTTAAAAAGAAAAATAACACATTTTGACTCTCCATATGACAAGGTGTTGCATAACACACTGACACAGACTCCAAAGGAGTCAGAGAGGGAAGGAGAGGCCCGATTCCTGAACTCACGAGACCACAAGGGCTCAGCGTGGACTGCACAACGCCGGCCTCCTGGAAATGACCCTGCACTCACACTGCTTCCTCCTACCGATCCTTTCCCCTCGACTACAAAAACTAAAAGTCACTTTCTACAAGCATCTCTAGAAACACTCGGAAAATAAATTCACATTTTGACAAGCCTACTGTGAGAGCATTTTCAGAAAAGATTGTTCCTAATTACTTTCTCTGGTTATCCAGCCAATGATTCAAAACCGGTTTTTGAACAAGTATATCAACTATTTTAAACAATTCCATATTTCCTTTAACATATTACAAACGTTTAGAACACAGAATCTTAGCTACCTACTTGTTGCTTTACCCATCCATTACAAATTATATAGTCTTCTTTTCTAAAGATTAGTATTTTTATTTTGAAAGACAGAGGGAGAGCTTCAAACCGCTGGCTCACTCTCCCCATGGCCATCAAGGCCAGGCTGGGCTAGGCAGAAGGCAGCAGCCGAGAGCGTCACTGCAGTCTCCCACAGGTGTGGCAACAACCCAAGTGCTTGGGCCATCCCCTACAGCGTTTCTCAGGCCATTAGCAAGGGGCCAGAACCCAAGTGGAGCAGCTGGAGCCTGAACCAGCACGTGTACGGAATGCTGGCACTGCTGGTGGCAGCTCAACCTGTTGTACCATAATGCCAGCATCCCTATCTTTCTTTTTTCAGTAAACATTTGTTGTTAAGGATTTGCTCACTTTTACTGGAAAGCCAGATCAGATTTATGGAAACCAGGGGAGACAAAGATCTTCCATGTGCTGGTTCTTCTGGGTCTCCCACATGGGTGTGGAGTCCCAACAAATCCTCTACCGCTTTCCCAGGCCTCAAGCAGGGAGCTGGATGGGAAGCAGAGCAGCCGGAACACAAACTGGTACCCAGATGAGATCCCAGTGCTTTCAGGTGAGGATTTAACCATTTATTGCACCAGTCCCCCTATCGTTTTTGATATGCTTATTTTAACATTTACAGTCCGTGCAAAGATCTATATTGTTTTTTCTCATTTGCAATTAAGTTTTTTTCTGACTCATTCACAGATTCATAATTGTCAATGAATTCACTGTTGACAGCCTGTAAATGAAGTTCTAGAAGTCCCTGGAACAGATGATTAAAACAAAGCTCAGACTCCATAAGCAAGAGAGGATTCAAACTGAGGTTCTCTGAGCTATTCTTGTTTTTTTAAAGATTTACTGTTTTGTTTGTTTTAAAGGCAGAGTTAGAGAAGAGAAGAGAGAAATGGCCAAAACAGGACTATGCCAGGCAAGTTAAGAAGCCAGGAGCTTCTTTCAGGTCTTCTATGTAAGTGTAGGAGCTGGACTGGAATCAGCATAGGGCAGTGTGAGATGTCAACTCTGCAGGTGGTGGTTTAACTCCGTTTGCCACAAACCAGTCCCCCAGGTGCTTTGATTATACCACACTATCCAAAATTCAGCTTGGCCCCAAGGCTAACGGAATGATTATAAAATGCCGCAATATTTCACCTACCCATCACCAGCCCTGCCAACAATTATCAGAGCAGCCAAGGGTTCTAATGTCTCAAGACAGCTGGCTTTATAGCACTGCATTTCTCAAGAATAGGCCTTACTAAAAGCTGTGTCCAAAGGGATTGAGAAAAGCACTTCACCTGTGCTTACTCCAGGGCTGCAGGTGCTGCAACTTAGCATGGTAAGCCTCAAATCCGTCCCTGCTTCTCTAATGACAAAGTTATCACGTCAAGTTAAAATCTCTACCTATAATACTGTTATGGAACAAGTAAAACTATTTAATGATGCACATCAGGTTATTCGTTTTACACAGTACTGAAAGCTGCAAATATCTTCATTCTATAGCATGTTAATGATCCCAAGAAAGGAAATATTAAAGGACTCCTAATTATCTAAATTGGAGTGCCTGGTTAGAGGGTGGGTTTAACCGCCACATTCTGAAATGTACTCGCCAGATAAAACCTACAAAGTATCACTTCCACCATCACAGCTGAAATCTAAGCAACCGTGAACTTCCAATTTTCAGGAGGAATACAATTCCAGAGGTGATAAAATCCAAACACCCGATCTTTACCAAATGCACCACAAGGGAATTTCTGCCCAATGTCAGTTTTATTCCAACTGTTTACTTTAAAAAAAAAAAAACGCTTAGCAAAACCCAGTTTATGAAGAACATCAGTCATGCGTGTCAGGGCACCTCTCAGAGCAGCCACACCCCATACCTGGCTACTTGGCTTCCAGTCCAGCACCCTGCCAACGCATCCTGGGAGGCAGCAGACAATGACACAGCACCTGGGCCCCTATCATACTCACAGGAGACCCAGCTGGGGTTCTGGACTCCTGGCTCCACCACCGGCCTAGCACTGGGCCTATCTGGGGAATGAACCAGTGATGGAAGACCTCTCTTGCTCTGCATTTCAAGATGAAAATAAACAACAAAAAGTTTTAAAATCTACAACTATCCAAGTAGATGATATATTCATACAATGGAGCCCTACAGAGCAGTAAAAACAAAACAAAACAAAACAAAACAAAAAAACTGATTCCTGCAACACAGATGAACCTCCAAAATATTACATTAGGAAAAAATAAACGTTAACAGCACAGTGGACAGTGTGCGATCCCATGTATGCTGTGATGAAGTCATACTAGGAAAGCGGTCAGCAACTCACGGGGAAACTTCTGGGGATGGCGTAACCCTGGTGTCCTACTGAGCAAGGTGGGGCACAAGCCTATACGCTTGTCAAAACTCTTCAAACTCTTAACAAGATCCACAGGCTGAAAAACAAGTCGTAACCTAAACGTAGAAGCAACACTTTCCCATATCTGTAAAGGAAATTGCTGCAACACCGTTGTTAATTCCTCCCTCACAAGTCATAATCAAATGGGTTTTAGTGACTGCAGTGATTTCTCTTTTAATTCTGGACTTTTTAACCCATAATTTTTCTTCCCTGTCCACCTTCACGTACCTATAATCTAATCATCGTCTATCTGCCTTCCCTCCCCCCATGACTGCAGCCCATGTATCTCCATCAAATTCTAAATTCACAAATCCAACTGCTCCTAGACAAGTCATGTCACAGTCCAAGAGTTACAAACCTTAAATTCCTTCTCACCATCCTTCCCTAAAAATCTGTCTGTAACCTTGCCAACAGCATCTCTAATACGAGGAAAGCTTTCTTCCCCACTTAGGGAAGCTGCAATGCCCGGCAGGAAAAAAATAGCCGGGAGCGGGGGGAGCTGCAATACCTTCTCCACACAGCACCTGGGCTCCCAGCTGTCTCATCAACCTTTCCCACCGGAGAAGAACCAGGAAGAACACCACGTTCCAGCAGGCTCGGCCGGAGAACAGCTATCACCAAACAGAAACACACAAGCCACAGTGCTTGTCACGTGACACACAGCTGTAATCTGTGGGTGAAATTACGCTCACTGTCTGCAGGTCTAACAGTCTGGCCAAGGTCACGCGAGCTAAGGGCATAAAAGATGGGCTGTGAAACCGAACCTGCCTGACACACTAAAATCCGAGCTCTTCATAACACTCAAGACGGAGACTTAAACTCCAAACGGTAGACAGCGAATGCTAAACCCGAATACTTCTGAGGCTACTACAGGCACTCCCACCACTTTTCAAGTGTGATGCACTCCTCTCCCTCCGTGCTAACTCCCAGGCTCCCTCGGACGCCTGAGAACCCCTTCCAGCTCGAACCGACCCAGGCTGCCCAGGCTCCAGCCTCGCCCGAAGGGGACACTGCATCCCGGGCAGTGACAGGGGGACGGGGCAGAAGGACGCAGGTCCAGAGCTGGACCTCCTGCAAGAGCGAGAGGGCAGGAGCGTGGACTCAGCTGGGTCAGCCACCCTCTCCCGACCCCACGAGTCACGCACCAAAGACGAGCAGCGACCCTGGGGGTCACCTTGAACCCTGCATGGAGTCAGAAGACGACCCTGCCAAACAAACAGCCACACAACACGGAGCGCAGACACACGGGACGAGCCGCTCGGGAGAGGAACCACAAGGTTCCGGGCGAATCCAACACAACTGCGGGCACAAGCCTCGCCGGCTCGAACGCCGTGACTGCCCGCGCGGAGGTCTGGCCGCCACGCACCCCTTCGGAACACGGGCGGCGCGACTCGTACCTGCGGGGAATAGGCATCCGAAGCCCAAGCGCCCGCCAACTTCTGCGTGAAGCCACTGAATTTGTAATACATGACGCCCGGAGTCCGGCTTCCTGCAGCCGCTGCCTGCGCGACCGCCCTGGAGAAGGACCCTGCCTCCCGGGCGGTCGTCCCAAGGCTCAGCGTCAGGACCCTACGCCAGGTTACGGGCTGCCCGGAGCCCGCCTAATTTAAAACTCACATTTTATATATCACGAGATAACCAGAAGGAGACCACAAAAGACAGAACCAGCTCTGAGAGAGCACAGAAAAAAGCTGGGCAAACATCTGTGGGAAACACGAGGTGCTTCCCACCTCCACGAACCCATTTAGATTCCGGAGCTGCTAAGACGTCTTAGGAAATGCGCAAGCGTGCTACTGGCGAAGCGCGGCCGGGGTCAGCTGGGACGGGCCATGGGGGCGGGACTTTGAGGCAGGAGGGCGGGGACGGGGCGGGGCCAGAGCGCTCTGGGGAGAGCAGGTGCAGTCGGGCTGGAGCCTTAATGGTTAGGTTAAAGGTGTCTCTTTTATCCAATTGCACTTGTTTGTGGTCTCATTTGTGAGCTCCTGGCCTGTAACACCTGGGTTAGCATCTCTCACTCAGTGTCAGGAGATACGCCCGAGCTTCCCCTGGCAACCTGGGAGTGGGAGCAAACAAGGAAATTGGGAAACACCTGCTGAGGGCCTGATTTGTACCTAGGAGTGTTAGGGGCATGGCCGCCTGGCTTTGTCAAAGGAAACGCAGGCACTAGCCAAATGCTGAGGCTTCACGGAAATGATTGAACCTGCAGTCTGGATTTATGGCACTGGGGGAATATTCCTTTCCCTGGCCTCTGCTCCTGGAGATAAAGGAAACACCTCGACCATGAGCCTGAAGGGTCTGAAACTTTCTGTTCTCGTAGCATTCGGTTCGTTTAAACGTGCTTTTAAAGCCTCCACGGTGTGCAAGAAAACCCTTGTCTTTCACGTAAAATAAATCCTTAAAAAAGAAGTAGAGGGCCCAGTACCATAGCCTAGTGGCTAAAGTCCTCACCTTGCATGTGCCAGGATCCCATATGGGCGCCAGTTTGTATCCTGGCAGCGCTGCTTCCCATCCAGCTCCCTGCTTGTGGTTTGGGAAAGCAGTCGAGGATGGCCCAAAGCCTTGGGACCCTACACCCGTGTAGGAGACCTGGAAAAGGTTTCTGGCTCCTGGCTTCAGATCAGCACAGAACCAGCCGTTGCGGTCACTTGGGGAGCAAATCATCGGACAGAAGATCTTCCTCTCTGTCTCTTCTCTCTGAATATCTGACTTTCCAATTTAAAAATCAAATTAAAAAGTAGAAGAAAGCAATCATGTAGCACACTGATGAATGGAGCCTTTGGGTACATTTCCCATAAACTCACGTAACTTTCCTATAAGGTTGCTGTTAGCACTTCCCCTTTCAGCAGAAGCAAATGAGGCCCAAAGAAACTAAGCAACTTACCCAGGTCTGCGATTAGCAGCAGAGCCACTGGCTCCAGGGTCTGTCCTCCTCAGCATGGTTCCGGTCATTAATAAGGTCCTTGAAAACATTTGGGGGAAATGCAATTAAAAGATACTTTGCCTAAATCCACACATAGTTTTCTTATAATATGCATTTTTGTGAACTTTTTGAAGGCCTTCACATACATAACTTAATTTTGCACCAAAATAAACATTATAATTCCATTTCCCATGACCTTTTTTTTTTTTTTTTTTTGGAAAGGCGGATATACAGAGAGGAGATACAGAGAGGAAGATCTTCCGTCCGATGATTCACTCCCCAAGTGAGCCGCAACGGGCCGATACTATGCCGATCCGAAGCCAGGAGCCTCTTCCGGGTCTCCCACGCGGGTGCAGGGTCCCAAAGCCTTGGGCCGTCCTCAGCTGCTTTCCCAGGCCACAGGCAGGGAGCTGGAAGGGAAGTGGGGCTGCCGGGATTAGAACCGGCGCCCATATGGGATCCCGGGCGTGCAAGGCGAGGACCTAACCACTTGCGCCACCGCGCCGGGCCCTCCCATGACCTTTTAAAAGATATTTATGTGAAAGGCAAAGTGACGAAGAGAGTCTTTCATCTGCTGAATCCTTCCTCCAATGTCCACAATAGCCAGGGCTGGACCAGGAAAGAAGCCAGGCACCTGGAACACCTGGAGGTCTCCCACGTGGGAGCAGCAACCCAAGTGCTTCAGCCAACATCCACCGCCTTCCCACATGCGTGAGCAGAGGAGTCCAGACTCAAACCAGGCACTCCAGAATGGGAGCCGGGTATCCCAAGGGGCAGCTTAGTCCACAGCACCACAGCATTCATCCCTGTCTCCAAGAACTGTTTAAAATACTGTTAAACAAAAATCCATTCTGAGAAGGATCAAGGACAGATAGCGCAGAGCCAGGGTGAATGCCAGCAGCCTGGTGGTCATGGGTTGAAGCCCACATGCCCCAGGTATTCACCACTGCCACTAGCCTGTTCAGTAAAAGTTTCTACGTATTCATCTGCAAAGCTACACCAGAGCAGTTGAGTCTCATGGTAGGAATGGAATCCGAGAGACAGAACGAGAGGAGACTGATTTAGGCTTAAGTTCCAATTTCTCCAAACTGTATACTTCGCGGCTAGTTTTATTTCCAATGCTGGAGGCCCACTTACCTCTTCCATAAAGGAGGAATCATTGTCCTTCTCATCTTCTCTCAGTGGTGATTTGAAAATCAACAGGTGATAAGCTATAAAGCTTACCCTAAGTTGCTCACCTTATCTCTGGATCAACTTACTTTTCTCTAGTGAACTGGGGCTGGTGGTTTGATGAAGCCCACTGCTTGTGAAGCCAGCATTCCTTATCAGAGCACTGGTTCGAGTCCTGGCTGCTCCCCTTGTGGTTCCAGCTCCTAAGAAAGTAGCAGATGGGGGCTGCAGCTGTGGCTCACAGGCTAATCCTTCACCTGCAAGCACTAGCATCCCATATGGGTGCTGGCTCGTGTCCCAGCTGCTCCACCTTCAAATCCAGCTCTCTGCTTATGGTCTGGAAAAGCATCAGAGAATGGCCCAAGTCCTTGGACCCCTGCACCGACATGGGAAACCAGGAAGAGGCTCCTGGCTCCTGGCTCCTGGCTCCTGGCTTCAAATCAACTCAGCTCCAACTGTTGTGGCCATTTGCAGAGTAAACCAGCAGATGGAAGATCTTTCTTTCTGTATCTCCTCTCTGTAAATCCCCCTTTCCAGTAAGAGTGAATAAATCTTAAGGAAGGAAGGGAGGAAGGGACAGAGAAAGAAAGAAAAAGAAAGCAGCAGTGGATGGTCCAAAAAGTTGGAGCCTGGCCACCCGCATGGCTGACCTGGAGGGAGTTTGGTTTCCTGACTTCTGCTTGGCCCAACCTTGGTGGCTGTGGCCTTCTGAGAATGGAACCAGCAGATGGAAGATCTCTCACATGCACCCTCACTCTTTCTCTGTGCTCTGCCTTTCAATTAAATAAATCTTTCAAACTCATCAGTTACCATAAACTTTCATTGGTTACAGTGATTTAAGCTAATTAAATGCTGATCCCCCCCATTACAAAACACAGCATATCCTGGCATATCCTGTGTGGAAGGAAGGGCTTTCCGTGGAGTTTACGTGGAAAGCAGCAGTGACGTGACTTAGGATGGCTTCCTGTCTCTAACCACTGGACGTGTTTAGGAAGAAGATAGAGAGGGTTCCCCAGTTTTTAGCAGTGCTAGGTGTCGCAGCTTCTCAAAGCAGAAAGTGCCTGTCAACACTGGTTATTTTCTTAAAGTTCCTGCCATCTGATTTTAGATCCTACGAGACATAAATTAAGAATCCTGAAAATGTTACAACAGCCGGGCTGTTCAGTGGGAGATGAAATGTCAGTAGCAGAGTGTGGGTTGGGATGTCACATGGAGTGGCTGATCATGGGAAGATTTTGTCTCGTTTCCCAAATAAAACACAGCACACTCTGGCAGCACTGAGGCACCCAGTTCTCACTCGGATTTGCATGACCCTCCCCATCCCCCCCTCTTAAAAGACATGATCTTTCTTTTTATTATGATCCTCCAGGTTGGTCCCCCGGATCCAGTTTTGAGGAACAACGATCCCTAGTCAGTGTCCTGAGAGGCCAGCTGTTGCCAAGTGACTTGGACACATGCAAATGTCAGTCCAGCTCCCAGGAATCCGAAAGCCCCTGCCACTCTCTGGGCGGGACCTGTGCAGGACCTCTGGCAGCTGCGCTCTCACAGCCCCCAAAGCAACAGCACTTGCAGGCAGGTTATACCGAATATAAATAGAAACAGTCTCGTGAAAGAATTCTCTCTCATCCACTTATTTTCACTTTATTTGAAAGTGAAGAGAGAGACAGACACATCTTGCATCGGCTGGTTCTCTCTGCAAATGTCCACATCAAACAGGGCTGGGCCAGCCTGAAGCCTGCAGACCAGAACACCATCCTGGTCTCCCCAGTGGGGGACATGAACTCAAGTACCTGAGTCGCCCTCTGCTGCCTCCCAGGATCCGGGGCAGAAGCAGAGTCACCAGGACACCAGCCAGGAACCCAGATGTTGGGTGTAGCTGTCGCAGGAGGTGACTCCACGACTGTGCCAAATGCCTACCAAACCCTGAATTTATCTGTAATGCTGCATTCATTCTTTAATTTTCCCAGAATTGACTTTTGAAAACTTGACACTTGCTAACTGTGGCAGAGCTAAGATCTGGGGACCTTGTAGTAAGAGATAAGACTATGGCACGTCTTTCTGATTTTCAACCTTTCCCTGTCTTCAGCAGGGCTCATGTACAACCTGGCTTTGGTGTCACCCCTTGGAAGTGAAAATGTGAGTAATGGACATTGGAAGTCTTGCTTTTCCTCACGTTATTGTTTCTTTATTGGCAGGTCCAAATTACAGAGGCTCTACAACCTTGGAAAAGACATGTGTCACATGCAATTTTTCATTCTTGTTTTAAAAAGACTTATTTTTTTATTGGAAAGTCAGATATAAAGAGAGGAAGAGAGACAGAGAGGAAGATCTTCCCATCCGAGGATTCGCTCCCCAAATGTCTGCAATGACCAGAGCCACGCCAATCCAAAGCCAGGAGCCTGGAGACTCTTCTGGGTGTCTCACATGGGTGCAGGGTCCCAAGGCTTTGAGCTGTCCTCAACTGCCCTCCAGGCCACAAGCAGGGAGCTGGATGGGAAGCAGAGCCACCAGAAATAGAACTAGCACACATATGGGATCCCAGTACATGTAAGGCTAGGACTTTAGCCACTAGGCTACCATGCTGGGCTTGCAATTTGCCATTCTTAGGTAGCTTCCCAGGTGGAAAGTGGAATGTACCTAGTGTAGAGTTAGAGGTTTTTTGTTTTTTTTTTTTTAAGATTTATTTACTTTTATATGAAAGAGTTGCAGAAAGGACACACACACACACACACACACACACACCTTCCATCTAATGGTTCACTCCACAAATGGCTGCTGCACCCAATTTTGAGCCAATCTGAAGCCAGGACCCCATAGCCTCTTTTAGGTCTGCCACATGAGCACAAGAACTATCCTTCCCTGTCGCTGTCCTGCAGCAGTAGTGGGCTTGGTGCATGGAGCCTATAATAACATGTGTGGACTCTGATGGTAAAAAGCCAAGGTTTATTAGTGCCACCAGACTTTATGAGGGCCATATAGGGTAAGGGAAGAGGTATTGAGCTTATCAACTAAACCCATCAACTGTTTCTATACTTTTGTATGGAACTCCTTTTGTCTCCACCAAGTTTTCTCATTCACACGCTGTCCACTCAACTGTTCTCATACAAATGATATCCATTTAGTTATATGAAAGGTACACGCTCAGTGGCCTAGTGGCTAAAGTCCTCGCCATGAATGCACCGGGATCCTATATAGGCGCTGGTTCTAATCCCGGCAGCTTCACTTCCCATCCAGCTCCCTGCTTTTGGCCTGGGAAGGCAGTTGAGGATGGCCCAAAGCCTTGGGACCCTGCACCCGCATGGGAGACTTAGAAGAGCTCCTGGCTCCTGGCTTCAGATTGGTGAAGCACTGGCTGTTGCAGTTATTTGGGGAGTGAATCATAGGATGGAAGATATTTTGGTCTCTCCTCCTCTCTCTGTGTATCTGACTTTGCAATAACAGCAAATAAATCTTTTTTAAAAATGATGTCCAATCAGTTATACAAAAGGTATCCATTCAGTTGTTCTCTTATAAATGATATCCAGTCACACAAATGGCATCCATCCAATTGTTTTCACACAAATATTATCCTATCAATTGTAATCCTGTGCTTGCTGACCTTCTAGGGTCACATTGTCCTTCTACACTCCCCTGCCTTCGTAGGCCATACGCAGGGAGCTGAATCAGAAGTGGAGTCGCCAGAACTCTAACCAGCACGCATATGGAATGACGATGCCGAAGGCGGAGGCCTAGCCTGCTGTGCCACAGAGCCAATACAAAACTGTTTCCTCTTTAAGCTGGTGACTTGTGTCTTAGAGAAAGGGAGAGACATGTTTTCCCAACATTGAAAACCCTCCCACCACCTGCTCCAGAAAGTATCACCAGTAAAATACTGGAGAACAAAATGGGGAGCTAAACTCATTTTAGGATATTTCACACAATGGCACCTGTCATGCACTCATTCTGTAATTTTCATGTGGCAGAAATCCCAGCTGTCAGCTCTCGCTGCTTTTTGTCACATACAGCCTTGTCTGGTTTGGGAATTTCAAGTTTGCCCTTAAAGTAGCATATACTGATAGAGAAAGGCAATGAGACCGTCTCTAATGCATGATATTTCAGAGGTCTGATGGTGTCGTCTGGATGGTGTCTTCCTCGTCAGAGCAGGGGAAGCAGCAGCTGAGACTGCAGTTGCGGGGACAGCTTTATTGCGGTTGGGGATGAACATATTGACACCAACTCCTGACTTTGACCTTCCTGCTGTTGAATGTCAACACAGTGTGTGTTGCCGCCTTGCTTTTGCCTGCCTGCTTTTCCTTATGTGCAAGTCAAAAGCACATCCACCGAAATTATGGATTTAACTCAAGTTTGACACATCACATTTCATCGCACTGGTTAAGAAAGGCTGAGCTATGACTCAGAATTTATTTTAAATCATCTTAAATACACTTAATTATGCATAGGCAAAGTTGAGATCCTCCACCAGATTCATTCTACTTTACATTAACATCATCTAGACAAATACAGAACACATAATGTCCTGTGGATGCAGTGAAAGCAAAGCAGTGACCTCCTCCCATGTTGAGGACAAAGGCAGTTCAAGGAAGAGACTCACTCAGCATCACCTAGGGCTGTAGAATTTAAATATCTTACAATAGGGCCCAGCGCAGTGGCCTAGCAGCTAAAGTCCTCTCTTTGAATGCACTGGGATCCCATATGGGCGCCGGTTCTAATTCTGACGGCCCCACTTCCCATCTAGCTCTCTGCTTGTGGCTTGGGAAAGCAGTCAAGGATGGACCAATGCCTTGGGACCCTGCACCCACATGGGAGACCTGGACGAGGTTCCTGGCTCCTGACTTTGGATCAGCGTAGCACTGGCTGTTGCAGCCACTTGGGGAGTGAATCTTCGGATGGAAGATCTTCCTCTCTGTCTCTCCTCCTCTGTGTATATCTGCCTTTCCAATAAAAATAAATAAATCTTTAAAAAAATAAATATCTTACAATAAGTGGCTGGCACCATGAGGTATCAGATTAATCTACCTGTGGTGCTGGCATCCCTTATGAGGCTGGTTCAAGTCCCAGCTGTTCTACTTCTGATCTAACTCTGCTTATGGCCTGGAAGGCAGTGAAGAATGGCTGAAGTCCTTGGGCTGCTGCACCTACCTGGAAGACCCACAAGCAACTCCTGCCTTCTGGCTTTGAATTGGCTCAGCTCTGGCTGCTGTGGGCATTTGGGGAACGAATCAGCAGATGGAAGATCTCTCTTCTTTATGCCTCCCTGTTTATACATCTACCTTTTGAATGTATAAATGAATCTCAAGGAGGAAAGATGGAAGGAAGGGATGGAGGGAATGAGGGCGGGAGGGGAAGCTGGAGGACATATTACAGTCCCAAACCTACAGCTGAGAGAGCTGGAAGGCCCAAGCCAGGAGCAAGTGGTGCTGAGCATGGAAACTCCTCGCTATAGCACAGCCAGGCCCTTCGCATGGCTGGTTCCTCCACCGTTCACCCATCAGCACCCACCCTGGAGATGCATTTGCTAAAGCGTCATTACAAATAGCCCAGTTTCCAGCTAAGGATTTATGCCAAAAGCTCAGCTTTTTCACCAGAGAGAGAGCTGAAGGAGGACTCGCCAGTTGGCCTGTGTTTCGTGCTGTGATCCCAACTCTCACTTCATTCAATCCCCAAGGCCAATGTAACCCAGCGTGCTGCCTGTGTTCCAGCAACCCTCACAGCCTTAGCTGTAGAGTCTCTGGATCTGCTGTAGCTGCAATCATGGCAAATGTCAAAATTCTCATCGAGCTTCTGGTGTGTTCTGGCCCGAGCACTCTGCGAGCACACATCGCTGTGCTGGAGCCTAGGACGCCAGGAGCACAGAGCCTGTAGCTCTGCCCAGGCAGTGCTGTTCTGGAATCCTAGAGAACAAACTGAGTGGGTGGAATGAGAACATGAAATTGCTGTGTGCACTCATGTTTTGTTTATGGAGCAGTCATTTCTAGATGTGTTCTCTTTTTTTATGAGGAATCTTTTCTATGTTTGCCTTTTAACACCCACCCCCTCCTCCTTCCTGTCCCCAGTTCTCCCACACTCCCTAACAAGAGATGCTGGGAACGTGACAACAATCTCCTCCAAGTTAAAAGAAGACGCTCCATTAAGTGTGACTCTAAACCAGTTCCATTCATGCAGTCAAAATAAAGGAGTTAGTAATATGAGTAACACAGGTTGAATGTGAACACCGTGGATGGCTTAGAAAGCCCCCAACAATTGCTCCGACTTGCACAAGTCACGGCTTTTTCCACGGTTGTGCAGTGGGGACCTCCATGGAGTGCTTGTGAAGCTGACCATCAGCAGTGTTTAACTAGTGGATTTTGTACCTGCTTACACGATTCTTCACTTCCTTGAGTCTATTTCTTTATCATCAAATGAGATTAATGTCCACTTTGTGGGGGCCGGTGCTGTGGTGCAGCGACTTTTACCTGTGTCGTTGGCATCCCATACCAGTGCTGCTTTGAATCTTGGCTGCTCCAGTGCCCTGCGAAAATCCCTGTAAAAACAACAGATTATGGCCCAAGCGCTCTTAGGCCTAGATTGCATATGTGAGAGATCTGGATGGATTTCCTAGGTCCTGGCTTCAGCCTGGCCCAGTCCTGGCTTTTGCAAACACTGGGGTCATGACAACAGCAGAGAAAAGATATGCATGAGTGTGTGTCTCTCCTTTTCAGACAAATAAATAAACCTTTAAAAAAAATCTACTTTGTGAAAGTGGAATTTACTCTGGGATCGCACGGACACAGTAAATACTCATGAAATGCTAGCAGTTGCAGCAGCTAGGGAGATGGGGCTGGCCAGTAGCTCCTTATTGCCAGCAGTCCACACACAGCAGGCACCTGACCAGCAGTGGCCCTTCAACTCAGCATGGCGGTGACAATCCCAGTTGGTGACCCAGGCTTCCAGGATTCAGCAGTGTCTCTGTCCCTCTCCTGGCCTGTGTACTCCAGCTCCTCCTCCCACGTGTGTGTGTGTGTGTGTGTGTGTGTGTGTGTGTGTGTGTGTGTGTGTTGAGCTACCGCACTCTTTGCCAACAGGATGGGTCTCACTTAAAGACTTTCCCACTGTTTCTGGTGTCTCCACGCATGGTCCTGCTTGGCCCAGACTGCACATTTGTTCTCCGTGACCTATCCGTACCACGGCCCCTGCCTCTGGCACTGGGCTGGCTGTGGGAGGAGAGCATGTAGCCACCTGTGCTTTAAAAGGGAGCGGGACTGGGTGAAATTTTCTCTTGGGAAAAGGAATTTGATTTTTTTTCTTTTTATTTATTTATTTATTTTTTAAAACAGGGTACCAGATTAAGAGAGAATGACAGAGTCTTCACCTGCTTGTTCACCCTCCCAGATGGCTGAAACAGCTAGCATTGGGCCAGATCAAAGCCAGGAGCCAGAAACTTCTTCTAGGTCTCCCATGTGGGTGGCAGGGGCTCAAACATCTTCTGCTGCTTTCCGGAGAACACTAGAAATGGAGCAACCAGAACATGAATCTTTATCTACATGGGATGCCAATGTCACAGGCAATCACTTAACTTGCTACACCGCAACACCGGCATCCAGTAGCTTGGCTTTTAAGACATGCTCATGGAATGGATCTAAGGACTTAGTTCTGGGAGCACTCTTTTTCCACTTGCACCACCAGAAGAAACTTCTTTCCAGAAACCCTTCAGCACCGTAGTAGTGCCTTCCAATAGGTGAACAAGACTGCATCTACACAGGGCCCTGTCAACAAATTTACCCACAACACAAACAAGTCTCAACAAGATGCCACAAGAGGTACCTTGACTGCCTTCTGATCTTCAGGTCCAAGTCAAAGTCATCACAGCAGCCATGCAAACAAGGCCATTAGACCCACCTCCTGCAGGCTCTGGGTGTGCTGCCCTGGGATGGCTGACCTCAGCAATGTGTGCTCTAGGAACGGTTCAAATGGGAAAACTGAGGGAGGGAGAGCTATAAGGCCCCCCCAGTCAGTTAGCACTTAATTTCCGGTGGGTTGTAAAAAGTGCCATTTATCCTGCAAGCTTCAAGGTGAGCAGCCTAGCAGGATTCTGAGTTAAATGACAGAAGAACAATGTTTGCTGAGGCTTTGGTGCCTCAGAATTCAAAATAAAGAAAAAAAAAACCTATCTCAATGTTGTGTTGATTGCAAATATTGTAGAAAAGGCAATCTCTTTCCGTGAAATTCCACAGATGAAGCAGCCTGTAATCTGAGCTGACAAACCACAGTGGCCTGTGACTCTGTGGCAGCACCTCGTGGGCATCAGCTTTGTTGCCTGTGCCTATCAGGGCCTGGGCCTCTGCACCTGCTAGGGCCATTAGAGTGCCTTGACAGGACTTGGCCGCTGGAAGATTGTCCCAAGGGGAAAATGGATGACTAAGAAGGATCTGGCAGGCTAAGAAGGATCTGGGATTCGAAGATGGATGGCAGGGTAGTGAGAAGCGGGGGTGGAGGAGGCGGAAGCAGCAGAGGGCCTGGAATAGCCAGACAGTTCGCTGAGGAAGGGCCAGATGCTACTCTGATGCCTTCGGCCACTGATACTCTTTTTCTGGGTTTGCAAGCCTGTGACAGCCCATCAGGGAAGGGTGCCTGGGCTCGGCTGCTCCCTGAGAACCACACAATTCTGGATTCCAGTTGTGCATGCAGGGGGCCATCTGTGAAGTCAACATTACTTCCATAGCACCTTGCTTTCTTCTCTCATGCTCCAAAGCATATGCTGTGGGTTAAGCCACTTCCTGCAATGCTGGCAGCCCATATTGGATCTCTGATTCATGTCCTGGCTGCTCTACTTCTGATCCAGCTCCCTCCTAATAACCTGGGAAAATCAGCAGTAGACAGACCAATGGCTTGGGGTTCTTGAACTTACCTGGGAGATCTGGATGAAGTCCTTGGCTCCAGGCTTCAGCTTGCCCCAACTCTAGCTGTTGTGGCCATCTAGGGAGTAAACCAGTGGATGGAAGATCTATTTGTGTGTGTCTCTCTAACATTTTCAAGTAGAAAAATAAATTCTTTAAAAAAACAAAAAAGGGGTAAAAAGCAACTTTTCTGTTGTTCCAAGTCCTGACAGAAGGAAATCGAACTCATCTGCTTATGAATTCAAGCCATCATAATAAAATTTTCAGCTGGTGTTGAAAAGCACATTAGTTCCTGTCTACAAATTGAACCATAATAGCTTCTTATTTCCATGATTTCAATGAAGAAAATACCATTTTATGCTTCTGGAAAACAGAAGTATCATGCTCAGCATGTGCCCACCATTAACATCTCATCTCCCAGCCACATGGGCTCCGTCATCCCTGCAGGCTTCTCCCATCACGTTGTCACTGCGACAGCCACGGGTACAAACACAGTCTCCTGTGGCTCCGACAGGTCTGGGGCCCACCCTGATTTCGACAGTGACCCTGTCAGTCCACTACACTTGCATGCCTGTGTTTGAGAAGCAGCAAGAAGTGCTACAGGTGCTACACCTAACAGTTGCTCAGCAAGCTGCTCACAGCAGCAGGTCTGAGAGCCACCCCTGCACCTAGGCCAACGCATTTGAGCATGCAGTGGCCTCTGCCCACAGAGAATGGGCACCAGAGAAGGGGCCATCGGCTCGCCTCCTGCCCACCCTCAGTCCAAGCACTCAGCACGTCCTGAAGCCCTGGACTCAGCCCTTTACAAGGGGAAAAAGTTGAGGCAAGGAGACACAGGGGGCAGGGAACAAAGAAGTCTCACCTAGAACACAGGCTGGCTGCCTTGACCAAATGCTGGGAGGAAGGGGAGGACAAGACTCTACTGGCTAAATCAAACAATTGAAATATCAGTAAGCTGGGAACCATGTGTCTGAACTTAACAATAATCTTTTAAAAAAAATCTATAAAGTGCAAGCATCGTACAATAGTCCTCTCTGATGTCAGGCTGCTGCCCTGGGCTTGTGAAAAGCAACGAGGCCTTGCCCTGTAGCAGTTTCTCCCATGCAGATGGGATGGCAGAGATGTCCCAGGCAGCTGCAGGCTGCCAAGAATAGACAGACCAGAGCAGGCTGTGGAGGCCTGGACAGCTGCTCAGCCAGGCCTGTCTAATTGATACAGGCTCCTAATGAGCAGGATAAACACCATTTGGGGCCATTTGCTGCAAAATGGACCAGGTTATACGAGAAATCAACCTCAGATGGGCAGAAACACATACATCAGCACAAAAGAATGTACTAGAAAAGTTTAACTTAAAGACACTCTGTTCCCAGTGTGCAGAGGCGTTAACGCTTATGTAATTAATCATTTTGTATTTGAAAATCGATTTTTTTCCTTCTTAATTAATTAACCGGTAGACTTGCTATAGTACATTTTTCATGTCAAAAAGGCAGTGGGTTCTAAGAGAAGGAAAAGGGGTGGCAGGGATAAGTGACAAAGTGGTACAGTGTGCCATGGGAAGTACCCCACCACTGTGCTTGGCCAAAAAAAAAAAAATCCCAGGGGTCAGAGGGGGAATCCAGAACTGGGTGAAACACACGGCTTATGCATGTTCTGAACACAAGATTCAACTGGTGCTGCTTTTAGAATCTGTATCCAGCCCCTCCCCCAGAAATTGGTGCTGCTGGGCAAATGTGTTTGTCTTTCACAGAATGAGAATTTGGCGAGAGGTTTTCAAGATGGGCCTCTGGAGGCAGGCGTTGTGGTGTAATGGGTTAGGCTGACACCTGCGATGCTGGCATCTATGTCAACCTGCTGGTCTGAGTCCTTGCTGCTCAGCTTCTGATCCAGCCCCCTACTAATGCACCTGGGAGAGGAGTGCAAGATAGCCCAAGTGCTTGGGCCCCTGCCACCCACAAGGGAGACCCAGAAGAAGTTCCTGGCTCCTAGCTTCAGATCAGCTTTAACTCTAAACATTGCAGCCATTTGGGGAGTGAAGATCTTTCTGTTTTTCCTTCTCCCTGTCAATCTGCCTTTCAAATACAAATAAATTAATCTTTCAAAACAAAATAAAATTGGGAAAATTCCAGGCAATAAGAAGCCACTCAGAGAAAAGAGTTGCTTTTTAGGTAAGCTATTACAATTATAAGCAGCCCCCAAAAGCCATGGGTCAATCCAAAAGATCTTCGAGTTTGTGTGTCTGCAACTCTGAGAACCGGCCCACACTAGGTAAGGAGCTTCCTCACCTGCCCCTAGGGAGGGGCAGAGCCCTGAGCATATTCCCACCCACATTCTCTTCACCAGCAGCTCCAGGCCTTAAAGGAGCTGGGGCTCCTCTGGGAGTCAGGGCAGGATGCCTCCTGCTGAGAACTCCAGCCAGCCAGTAGCACAGGGCCACGCCCCATTGCTTTTGTTGCTCTAACACTATCTGAAATTAACTGGTTGCTTCCTTTGAAGTGTCCATCTGCCCCACTCCTCTTCCCTCCCTATGGACTGGCAGTTCATAACAGGTAGAATTTCACATCTGGCACTCAGAAGAGCTCAGCTAATATTTGTTGATCGGCACCTCCATGAGAAAGCTTCACTCTTCCCTCAGCACATCTTCTCCCTGACATTAGGCTGCCCGTCACTCCTTCTTCTCCCCCTGTCCCTCCATCCGTCTCTCACCCAGGTTTCTTCAGCAGCCCACTCCTTCTGACCTTACCCTTCTACCAGCCCCCCAGGCCTCAGCTACTCCATCACTGGATGGGGCCAAGACTGCAGTCTCTTCCTTTTCCCCCTAAAAAGAATTTCCTTCACACCCTCTTTGACAGTCTCTTTCCCCGATCAATCATCTGTTCTCCAAAGACTTTACTGTTTTTTTCCTGCTTGATTTTCGCACTCCTCTAAAGCCTGTAGGCTGTGGCTTTATGTCGATTTTAACACCCAGAGTCACTGTGGGTTCCAAGAGAGGGTACAGTTACTCACACAATTCTAGTGCCTTGGTCCTTCTGGATGTTAAATCCCTAAAAATTGTGTAACTAGGGCTAGGTCAGGCCAATGCCAGCACCTGGAAACTCAGTCCAGGTCTTGCATGTAGGTGGCAGGGAGCCAGGGGTAGGCATTTGGCACGGTAGTTGAGACACTGCTTGGGATGGCCAGATCCCACACCGGACTGGTCTGGGTCTAGTCCCAGCTGTCCATTCCAGCTTCCTGCTAACATACATCCTAGCAGGCAGCAGGGATGACTCACACACCTGGCTGCCTGCCACCCACATGAGACACCTGGATTGCGTTTCCAGGTGCTGGCATTGGCCTGGCCCAGCCCTAGCTACTGCAGCCATGAGGGGAGTGAACTAGAGGATGGGAAATTGTCTCTGGATCTATCTGCCTTCCAAATCAATAACTATCTTAATTTAAATTTTTTTTATTAGTTTTGCATTATACTGAATACCAGAAGCAGAGCTTACATGGCCAGCCACAATCAGAAGTCAGAGGGAGAGACAGGGTCCCATCAGCCCTTTAAGGGCTCCCCACCTCCAGTGGCAGAAGCAGCTCCCACCAGGTCCCATCTCCCAAGAACACCACCCTAGGGGCCACGCCCTTGATTATGGACATTTGGGGGACACACACATCAAAATCCAAACCATAGCAGAACCAATCAGAATTACAGTTGAAGATGCACCTCTAAGGATACATATGCAGTGAAAGCACATTTTATAAAGCCCTCTCTGATCAAAACCAGGCCATGGGAGAAAAAAACAAGTAGACACATTCACAAAGCAAAGTACTCTGCCTCTAACCAAGTCAGTCTAAAGAATCAAATCGCACTTAATTGCTACAAAAACCATAGTTAGGAACAATAATGGTTTAAACAAGATGGTAGTGCCTGGAGGCCAGGGCTAATTAGGGTTCCCGCCTTCCTGTTGCCTCTTGGGCTGTGGTGGCTGCTGCAGCTCCTATCATCACAGCTGAGGGGATGGGAGAGGTGGGGGTGCAGAGCATGCCTTCACCCTTTAAAGGCAGGAGCAAGACCTGGGTATGTCCCTTTTGTTCATATCCCTCCACCACAAATTACTCATGCAGCCACACCTTGCTGCAAGGGAAATTGGGAACTGGGTCCTGTGCCCAGTGCAGTCTTGCAGTTTATGACTGAAGGGCTCAAACAGAGTGGATCTGGGGACACGGAGCAGCCTTGGCCAAAGCAGACGGCAGAGCACCACGTCTGGGGAGAAGTATACCAAAGAGTTTGGCAAAGATTAGCTGTAAGTGGTGGCTTGCATATCCTGTTGGTGCTTTTCTGCACAGATTCTCTAAAAACTATGCATTACTGTAGAAGTCAAGGCAAGAAGTGTCTTATTTGAATCTGAATTTGTCTCATCTTGTCCTCCCCACACCTCTTTCAATTCTTCTCCTTGAAGGTGAGTTCATAGTCCCCTCCTCCCAGCCCCACCACATTCCTCCCCGAGAGCCCCTGGCAATTCTGCTCTGTGCTGGCTCTCCCGGAGCATGTCACATCTGCATCCAGCTGTGGCTCTTCAGCTAGACCTTCTGCAGCTTGCCCACTGCATATCAACTAGACCGGAAGCAGCTGACAGCTTACACTCCTGGAGTCTTCCCTCTGGCCCCCTGGGGTTGGGGGCAGGCAGTTTCTGATCAGAAGCACAAACATAGCCAAGAGTCATTTTTGTCAGACCTTTTTCCTAAAGATCTCGTAGAAAAGCAGAGGTGTTCAGTTCAAGTAACTGTGGGTTGCATCTCTATAAACTTATAAAGTTAGGCAAAATTATAAATGCTATCAAGGTTTAAAAATATGCTCCATTCTACAGAAATATAATAGTCTCTCCATACTCACAGGAGACATGTTCCAAGAGACTTCCCCCCAGTGGGTGTCTAAAACTCAAAGATAGTACCACACCCTATGCATATCTATGATGAAGTTAAATATATAAATCAGGCCCTGCAGGGCCAATGGGGATGCAGCGATGAAGACATCTCTTAGAATATCCGCATCCCACATCAAGTGCTTGGGCTTAGGCCTTGGTTGCACTGATTCCAGATTCCTGCTACTCAGCAGCCTGGGAGGCAGCAGTCTCATAGCCCTGGTGGGTGGGATCCTGTCATCCGGATGGGAGACCCTCACTGAGTTCCTGGCCAACGGCCTTGGCCTGGCTCAGCCTTGGCTGTTGCAACCATTTGGGGAAGAAACCAGCCCTGGTTTCTTTCTTTGTCTTTCTGCCTTTCACATCAAATATTTTTTAATTCATTACAGTAATAAGAGGTCAACAATAACTAACAGTAAAATGGAATCATTATTACAACACACAGGAAGAAAATGGTGCTCCATTTTCAACACAGACTGGAAAGTCACTGTGAGCTGACTTGCAGGTATATCCAAACTCAAAAACAGGAAGTGCTCGAGTAGTCAACTCACAAGAGGAAATTCAAATAAAGACAAGGCAGGAGGAAGGCTAGTTACTTTGTAATTTAGGGAAGATTATGCACCCCTTAGTGCTGAGCCCATAAGGAACCTGGGGAAGGACTGCAGAAGGACTGGCCTGCTGGCATACAAACTGCTTGCTGTAACTGTCCTGGCTGTGTCTGATACCTTGCAAGACTGAAACAAGTCTCACTTTCCTGACTCTAAGTCCATCTCTTGAGTGGACAACTGAGGATGTTCCCCATATTTACTAAAACATTTCGCGATTTAGATGTTTCAAAGTATGTCTCTATACTAAGCTGTATTTTTAATCCAATTAAAACCATGGATAAGGAGGAACTACTGTGTTTAAAAAAATAAAAGGGCCAGTATTGTGGTGTGGTGGGTAAGGCACCCTGTGACATCAGCATCCCATATGGATACTGATTCATGAGACATAGCCACTCCACTTCTGATCCAGCTCCCTGCAAAGCAGCAGAAGAGGGCCCAAGTGCTTGGGTTACTGCCACCCATGTAAGAAGCCCAGAGGGAGCTCCTGGCTCTTGACTTCAATCTAACTCAGTCCTGGCAACTGCATCCACCAGTGGATGGAAGGCCTCTCATTCTATCTTCTCCTCTAGCTCTCCAACTTTGACTTTCAAGTAAATAAATCTTTTAAGAAAAGAAATACACATACGGCCAGCGCCATGGTATAGCAGGCTAAAACCTGTCCCTCTGGTGCCAGCATCCTATATGGGCACCAGTTAGTGTCCCGGCTGCTCAACTCACTGCTTATGGTCTGGGAAAGCAGCCGAGGATGGTCCAAAACCTTGGCCTCTTGCATCCATGTGGTAGACCCAGAAGAAGCTTCTGGTACTTTGCTTCAAATTGGCTCAGCTCCACCACTGTCAACATTTGGGGAGTGAACCAGCAGATGGAAGATCTTTTTTGCTCTCTCTCCTTCTCTCTATAACTCTGCCTTTCTAATAAAAATAAATAAATCTGTGTGTGAGCTGGATAGTGGTACTGGTTGGTTTGAACTAGGCTTCAATGCCCAATGACATGTATAAGAGCTGAACGGGATGTGAGACAGACTGGACCAGTCTGCTGTACATACTGGCAAGCACAGGACCAGGGTAGGGGGCGGGCCTGGTGGGGATTACTGTGGGTCACTCCAATTAGGCTGCAGCTTCCAATGGTTTGCGTGAGGGTCGAGTGTGTGGTGGGCAGGATCGTGCTGGACTCTAACACCCAATGGTTTGTATAGAAGACAGGGCTGGAAACAGAACTGACCCAGCAGTTGCATCGACCAGCATGTGCCTAAGATGATTGGGGGAACAGATGTTGCAGACCTTATATTGCATACACACACAAGAATCAGGTCTGGGATCACCTCAGATGAGGTTTCTTTATGAATTCCTCCAACTGAACCACTGAACTCAGAATCCAACCATGTAGAGAATTGCAGGTTCCATGGTCTGACCGTGGAGTGCATGTGTCAGAGCTGGGCCTCCTCAGTGTCTCAGATGGAACAGAGGACAGCATATCCAGGTGCACATGAAAGATATGGCAGCACACTGGAACCTGTAGAGGACACCTGGTACCATAACAGAGAAAGGAAGACAGAACAAATGGATCAACTACCGCAGCCAAGTGTTGACAGTGAATATCTGGACAAAAAGAGACTCTAAACTGGACTATGTCAGCCAGTGGATTCTGGAGAGATTTTATCCTGATTTAAATGGCAAGGTCAGCTGTAATCTAATACTGTTGAACTATCAAAACTGCTTGAGCAGGACCCTTGTAGCATGCCCCACATCAGGGACACTGTGGGAATATCAGGAGACTGTCCTCCCTCTATCCCAGGGTACAGAGGCATTTGGGAGGCTGGGTGTGGCTTCTGCCCTTATCTCTCTTCTTCTCCCAGACACAGAAAGGAAAAAAAATGTGGAAATGGTGCTCTCATCCACTTTCCTATAGCCTTTGATCCTTATCACCCTAATTAACTACGTAAAAAATCATCAAAATAAATAAATAAATCTAAAAAATTGCTTTAAATAGCAAAAATCCCACAAAACTAAAAACACCTGCATCTCCAACCCCACTCTCCCTTTTCATGAAACATAGAGATTTAAAAAGAATGGGAAAGATCAGCCTACTTTCCCACAGCAACAGCTGATGAATTAAGCACTTGGCACAAACAGCATCTATAGAAATACTTGTCACCAAGGAAGGTGATGTCATAACACACTGTTCCTCAACTTTCTGTTTTCTCAGGCTCTCTTCACACACACACATTCTCACTGACATGTGCACACACACCATTTTCTTCCATTTGTATTGAACCTCATTTATTTAAACTGAGCCCTTACAAAGGAACAAATATTTTCCACTTATCCTCATAAATAATTCTACCAAAATTACTTTCGCAAAGAGGATGGTATTGTGGTATATAGCACATTAAGCCTCTGTCTGCAATTCCTGTATCTCCTATGGGCACCTGTTCCAGACTCACCTGATCCACTTCCTGGGCACTTCTGATTCAGCTCCCTAGTAACGATCATGCAAAACAGTAGAAGGTGGCTCAAATGGTTGTGCCCCTGCACTCATGTGAGAAACCCTGAAGAAGATCCTAGATCCTGGCTTCGGAATGGCCACTATAGTTATTTGGGAAGTGAACCAACAGATGGAGATCTCTCTCTCCTCCTAACTCTGCCTTTCACATAAACAATCATTTAAAAAACTCATTACAGGAAAATGAAATGAGTTTAAAATGTTTTTGCATGTCTTTACACTCATGCTAGAACTGAGATGGCTGGCTTGATGAGGATATGCAATTACAATCCTTGGGCTCTGTCAAGTCATGCTCCAGCCAGGCACCAGTTGTCCCACAGCCCCAGCCCCAGCCGTGTGGAAAGGAGTACAGGCTGCCTGTCACTGTGTCCCCTGCATTGTCTCACTAAGCCTCAGTTCCTGCTCAGCAGTGAGGATGACAGGACCTAGCCTCAAGATTACTTTCCATCTCAAGTCAGGACCAGGGCACCTGGGACAAAGTTAGCACTCCACAAAGGCAACTGTCATTATCAGCTATTAAATTTTAGCTGATACAGTAAGCAAAAAAACTCTGATTCCATTGCCATTGTTGCTTGCATTTCTTCAGTTGTTAAGATGCTGCTGGCAACTTCTCTCAAGTCTACTGCTGGTTTCTCTACGACATCCTGTTCTTTGGGTCAAGAAACCAATCTCACCCAGTGCTCTGAAGAGCCTCCTCAGGCCGACCTGTGCTCCAGGCTGGCCAGGGAAAGAGCCTGCACGTGTTCCTATGCTGGCCAGAGGACCCTGTTCCTCTGTGGACCATCTTCCATGGCCCCATACTCCCCAGAGCCTCTCTGGGATTCAGGGGCCGGGACACTGGAGCTTGCCGCAGAGGATTAACCAAGTTGAGACTCTGAGGGACAGTCTTGGCAGGCCACCCTCAATAGAGCCACTGCCCAACTCAGCTACTGGAAGAGCTGCCTCTCTTGGAAAATGATAATATAAGACATATATTAAACTTGAAGTTCAGCCTGCCAAACCACCATGATTCTCCTAGTCAAGGAGTTATAGAGAAAGCACAGCAACTCTGCATGGGTTCATTGCAGCTCTCTCCCTGGCTTGGCATGGTCTCTGTTCCCAGTCACAGCTCATCAGTGATCATTAAAGGTCTCGCTGTAATAGAAAACAAATCTTAATCATTATAAATGCATCAAGTTCATTCTGTTAGCAGAAGCTCCCTTTTTTTCACTTTGTCTTCTCCTGGTTCTGATTAATTTTGCTGTCGCTGTTTGTAGACAGTGTGGCTCCCATGCCAGGACATGCCCACGTGAGCATCTGCATTCATGTCTTGGTGTTTGCATTGGGGCTGGAAGAGAGAAGCCCTCAAACTGGCTATGCTGACTGACAGGCCTTGCTGAGGTAGAAGCATTCAAGTGGACAGTTGGGGGATCCAGCAGCTGAACGTTGGTCCCTGACGGCTGAGATGGACCCCACACCCTCCACATCCACCACAGTTTGGGTAGTCAGCACCACCAAGATTCCCACCCAAAGGCTCTGGAATCACTATTCCTGTACAATTTCTTCTTCTTTGCCTCCTTTTTCTTAATATTTATTTATTTATTTACTTAGTTCTATTGGAAAGGCAGATTTACAAGGAGAAAGAAAGTCAGAGACAGAGATCTCCCATCTGCTGGTTCACTTCCCAAATGGCTGCAATGGCTCGAGCTGAGCCGATACAAAGCCAGGAGCCAAGAACTTCTTCTAGGTCTCCTACATTTGTACATGGTCCAATGACTTGGGCCGTCCTCTATTGCTTTCCCAGGCCATGAGCAGGGAGCTGGATGGGAAGAAGAACAGCCAGGATTCAAACTGGCATCCATATGGCATGCTAGTGCCTGAAGGCAGAGGATTAGCCTGTTTATCCACAGCACCAGACCTCCTATAATTTCTTTCTTCCTTTTAAAATCTTTTTAAAATTTATTTATTTGAAAGCCAGAATCGTTAGATATCTTCAATACACTGGTTCACCCCCTCAAATTGCTGACAGTTGGGATTGGAACAGGCTGGAATCTGTGGCTATCGGCTTCATCCAGGTTGCCCTTGTGGATGGCAGGGGCCCAAGCACTTGAGCCATCTTTGGCTGCTTTCCTAAGTCATTAGCAGGGAGCAGGATAGGTAGTGGAGCAGCCTGGATTTGAACCAGTAACTATATGGGATGTTGGCTTCACAGGTGGTGGCTGAAACTGCTACACCTCAAAGCCAGCCCCTGCACAGTTTCATAAAGAGAAGGGGAAAGAATATGGGGTTTTTGTTGGCTTGATTATCCCACAAATTTTGTGAGTCTATTGGAGGGCAGGCACAGTGCTAAGCGCCCCATGAGAGAGTAAATGTCAGTTACTTTTTGCAGGAGGGATATGATGTGGGATGCCTGGGATCCTGTTGGGCCAGCTTTGAGATGGGTCAGCTAAAGGGAGAGAAGGAAAAGGAAACAAGACAGACACCTCGGGACCCCGGCACAATCCTGACTGGCTGACCAGCAGTGGAACTCAGCTCAGAAAACACAGGTACCCGTTCGGTCCAAAGCCTGCAGGAACACAGCATTTCAAGACAGATCCATTCCCCCCATACACACTCCAGAATGCTACCCTGGGGGTGGAGGCTTGTATCACTGTCTGCTTTGCTCAGTGTAAATCCAGAATGTTACCACAAGGCCTGCTTCGCTGGTGCTGGGGCCATTATGCCACATGCCCTGGCAGCCAGGTGGCAGGTAGACCCACAAGGACAGAGCCAGAGCTGGGGCCCGGGGCCTCCTTGGCAGTTGTCCCCCATCCTGAGTGCTTTGGCTGCACCACCTGCCTCCCAGAGGTGACCTACATTGTTTTCAGGGGAAGGACATGCACCAAATGCGAAATATTTATCAACCGGAAGTTAAGCTTTGGTATAGAGCTGCCTGGCACCTCAGTGGACTACGTTTAAGGTGCTGCCTCCTTGTCTTTACAGCTGCTCTCCAGGTGAGGAAGAGCTAGATGGGACTGTGATGGGATGCACATGGCAGAATACAGCAAGCTCCTCCTCTCCCTAGCACACAGAGTTGGTCGGCTCTTCTTCACAGTCTCCACCCATGATCTCGCTCTTGCCTGCCCTCTCTGCAGCCGCGCTCTGAGGACGCTATGGTAAATCACACTGCTCTGGCAGCTGTCTCTACCACTGACATTATCTCCTAACTACCTTCTCAGCAGTGACAGCCTGGCCCCAGTCTCCAACTTGGGCAAGGTAAGGTTATAAGACTCAATCTGACTGGGAGGAAGGAAATCCTACAGCTCCTTGAGATTCTTCATGGCTGTTACCATTTTTACCCAAAATGCCTAAATAAAACAACAACCAGAAGGGGTGCGGAAACACACGCACACATTCACATAATTGGCCATTATTCAGAAGTCAGTAACAGGAGCTAGTGCTGTGGCATAACAGGCTAGCCTAGGCCTGTGGTGACAGCAGCCCTTATGGGTACCAATTCGAATCCCAGCTACTTTACTTCTGATCCATTCCCCTTCTTATGGCCTAGCAAAGCAGTGGAAGATGGCCTAAGTCCTTGGACCCCTGCAGCCACATGGGAGACCCTAAAGAAACTCCTGGCTCCTGCCTTTGGATCAGCATGGCTCCAGTCATTGTGGGAGTAAAACATTAGATGGAAGTGCTCTTGTGTCTGTGTGTGCGTTCTCTCCTTGTAAACCTGCATTTCAAGTAAAATAAATCTTAAAAATAAGTTAAAAAGGAAGTAGCGCATGACTGTGTAGTGGGGTAAATCTTGTCTTTAGCTAAGCTTCCAAAAGCCACTAAGTTAATTGCCTAGCTCAGGACCTAGAGAATGTCAGAGCCATGTCTGTGCCACAGTCCACACACTAGGCCAGGGAATACACTGCAATCTTTAAAAAGAGTGATATGATTTTCAAGAGGTTCCTTTTCCAATGGTATCGAGACACATGACAGTTTGTAGTGCATAGCATGCTTCACTATGGAGAAAACCCCAGTTTGGCCTGGAAATCAATGATGCTGTCTGAAAGACAAGTTCAGGAATCCCATTACTATATTCTGTCCTCAGAAATGGAAGATCAGAAGTGATTCCAAGTCCCCTCCAAAGCCTCAAGCACTTTGTCTTATTAGCTCTTGTTGACCAAAACTTTCTCTGCCACCAGGGCTGAGCCAACTGGCCAGAAAAACAGAGCCAGCAGCCACTAAGCCGTGGTTAGCTTTCCACAGTTTTGTAAACTCAGAATCCTGGCTGGTCATGCTGGTGGTTTAAGGGAGAGACCAGTAAAGGGCTGGGGATGGGCCAAGGGTTCCACACATAAAGCTCCCCAAAGGGTCTGCAGGCCTGAACTCTGGATGGAAGGACCACACAGGAGCTCCACTATGACAGCCTTGGCCAAGGCAAAGAGCCTGAGGACTGGCACAGTGCAGGCACAGGACTTTCTTTCTTTACTTTTTAAAAAGGTTTATTTATTTAAAATAGAGTTACAGAGTAAGAGAGAGCAATCTTCCATCTGCTGGTTTACTCCCCGAATGACAACAGAGTTAGGTCTATCTGAAGACAAGAGGCAGGACCTTCTTCCAGGTCTCCCACATGGGTGCAGGGGTCCAAGCTGGACTATCCCATGGCTTTCCTATGCAGATCGGCAGGGAGCTGGGTCATTAGTGGAGCAGCCAGGATTTGAACTGGTGCCTATAGGGGCTGCTTGCATTGCAGAAGGGAACTTTACCTGCTACATCACAGCACCAGCCCCTGTGCCTTTATCCCTCCAGCCTAGAGCAGCTGCGTTGGTGTTGGCAGTCAGGGTTGGATTTCCAATCCTGATTTGACTCGGAACCTACTGCATGAGCAGTTACTAAAATCATGCCACTTTCTTTGGGGGCAGTTTTCTTCCATTTGCAAAAGTTCAGTTATTAAAGTAGCCTCCCCAGGCACCAGCTCGGCAGTCATTTAACCTCATTAATTGTTCTGGTGAAAGGTGTTGTCTACATCTCAAAACATCATTCAGAAGATTGCCAGTTTTAGGAGAGGAAATGCTGGCAATACTCAGCCTGAAATGCCTGCTTCTTTTCCAAAAATACAGCAGCAGCCAGGGCCTCTCCAAGTCTTTCTTTTCTCTCTCCTGCCCACCTGCCTCTCCCTAGCCCTGCAGGGTGCCAGCCTTGCCTGTTTCTGGAGTGTGATCGTTGGCAAGGCCACTGTTGCTGCTCTTGGGAAGTCGGGACACATGGGCCATCAGCTGGGATGCCAGTTGTCATTTATAACTTCAGGCCTCCGTTATTTCTTGTAAATAATTGGGGAACTAACGCCTCTCTAATGCTGGTCTTACCACCTTCCTTAAATCAATTCAACAAAGATTCATTGGCAAGTTACTAAGCATCCAATAGTGCCAGAGAGGAAAAAAAATCGTCATCCCAGTGAAGTAGTATTAATCAGCACTGAGCATGTGCGAGGTGAGGTTGGCCCTGAGGATGCTATCTTTGAGATGATGATGGAAGACCAGTTCCAGAGACTGACAGGAAGAGGCCATGGTCAGGTCCAGCAGCATGGCCAAGTCCAGCAGCAAGAAGCAGCGGAGAGAGCCCATAGAGAGGCAATGGAGGTGAAGCTGAGAGTCTGAGCAGGACTAAGAGCAGTGCCTCGGAATTGGACAGGGGACAGAGCGATGTGGGAACCTGATCCCAAAAGCCACAGTGGCAGCCCCAAGCAAGAAGGTTTGGGAGAGTCAGGGAAGGATGACTCCATGATTCTTGGCTAGAATGGACCCTGGTCACAAAAGGTAGACTAACAAGGAAAAAACAACAGCATTTTATCAACAGGTGTATTTCACAGGAGCCACACAGGGAATGAGTGGTTCTCAAAGAGCAGACTTCAAATTCCAGCTTATATACATCTTCAATAAAGAAAGATGCAAAAGAAGTGATGAGAACAAGCAAAAGGCCATGAAGGCAATCCCAGGCAGCCTGGGAGAAAGCAAGCAAGTGATAAAGAAAGGCTAGTTAGTAGAGCTTGCTTTGCAAATTGATGCCCTGCTTTTAGGAAACCAGAGGTGATCCTGGTCTTCCATAAAGCATGACCAGCAGGAAACGGAGAGAGGACTGAAGAAAGATGGGCCTCAGTGTAGGGTCTTGGAGACCCCAAAGAGTCTGAGGCTGCCTCTGCCACACTGGACAGAAGGGAAGGGCCTCTGTCACGCACTGTTCTAGTCTCTTGTGCCTGAGGCTTCAGTTTCCTTCCTGCTGAGGCTCCCCTCGTCTTCCAGGCTTGAGAGGTGATATAGGGAGGAGGTGGAGCAAGCTCAGCCTTTGGCTGTTTCCTCTCTTGAGGGAGAATTCCGGAAAGCAGGGCCGAGGGTTGGCATCTCTGAGTCCATCCAGATTCTGGTCACACTGCCCAGCTGTGTGCCACCACGTTAGTCCCTCTCTGAACAAATGTCATAGAGGACCCCCAGTGATCCTGATAATTCAAATACCCCTCTAACCAATGCCCTGAAAAGATAACTGGAGCAGTATCTCCCAGTGGTGATAACGGCAGGTGCTATCTTTGTATTCAGCCTTGTATCTCCTTAATGTTAGCACGATGCTTTGCACATCCCAAGCCCTGATATACATGTGCGCGGAGCACAATTCTCTTGTTACTTTCCTGCTTTATAAATAAACTGATTATTTTTCAACTTCCGTAGTCAAAGAGCAGTAGCAATCCCCAGGCCTACACGAATGCTTCCTGATTCCCGTTTAGTAACCTTAACTCCACAAACATTAAGAACTCTAGCAAATAGTGCTGATGCTTGCAACTGCTCTCACTCACTAAGGCCAAAACTGCAAAATCCCTAGGAGGATTTGGAGATGTTTATCCAAGCTCAGACCTGTCAGGGCAGAACAAACATGGGAACAGGAGGTTTGAAGCAGACACTGAGAGAGCCTGCGTTTTGTGGCTGGCTCCAGCAGATCCGCTCTCAAAAGCATCACATTTTTTCTGGGAGCCAAAGGTGAACCACCTGGTTTATTTTGCAACTGGGAGGATGAGCAAGACCAAGTCAAGGCTGCCTGTGTGAGGCAAAAGTTGGCACAGCCTTGGAGAATTGCCCAAAAAACCTCTTCATTGGCACAAGGTGGGAGAAGGTAACATCTTTCCATTTCCAATATGAAATATATGAGGACAGGAAATTGTCTGGGATGGGACTTCAAAGTCTGAGTCAGCCCTTGGAATCTCCTGGCTGAGATGGCTGAAAACAAGAGGCAAAAAGAGCCAGGCAGGCAGGAAGTGCTACCCAAGTCGAATACAGGGTTCCAGATCCTGGCTCCACCACCAGTAGGCAGGTGACACTGGTCAAATCCCTCAACCTCCAGCAGCTTTGTATGTGACGGGTGCTTTCATCTGCCTCGCTTACAGCTTACAACAGTCAAGTAAATTAAATACAAAGGTATGCATTTCAAATTGCAAATCTCAGTACAAACCGAACTGTCAGTTACAGTGATGCTAGGGATAAAGGGTCCGAACTATTCCCCTCCCAAGCTCTTGGGACATAAAGAGCTGACAGTAGGTCAAGGTGGAAATTATCTTTGGGTGGTGTTGCCACTATCTCTCTAAAACTATTCCCCAAGGAGACCCAGAGAGTTGTGTTTCCCTTGATAGCAAAGTCAAGCCCTAAGAATGAAAGTTTCACATGCATTGCTCTTTAAATAATGAATTAATTCATATTTACTACAGAAAGAGCAAAATGAAAAGAAATTCAGAGTACCCATTGTTTATAGCCTAGTCTACCTAAACACAACCCCACAGACAGGGCTCACACAACAGAGGCTTACCTCCCGGTGGCTGTGGAGGCCGTGAGCCTGAGATCAAGGCAGCAGCAGGGCTGGCTCCAGGGGAGGGCTCCGCTTGCAGCTTACAGTGGCCTTCTCACCAGGGTGCTCACGTGGCTCTGTTTGGTGCCCTCACATTGTGGGAAGAAGTGGAGGCCAGAACATGAGAAAGAGGGATACCCTCTTTTCCTGGTAAAACCTCCAGTCCTTTTGAATTTGGGGTACTGTGATCTCATTTACCCTTCTTTGCCTCCAAGAGCCCTATCTCCAAATACACTTGTATTGGGCGTTAGGGCTTCAACACATGAACAGGAGGGGAGCAGGATTCAGTCCCCAGTACATGACACTCTCACCCACCAATGTGTACCTCCATATGTCTTCTCCTACTCTTTTTTTTTTTTATGAGATAACACTACGCATTTTTAAGCCTTTTTTTTTTTTCAAAAGTATACAGTGACAGTGTTGGGGTGGGCAAGTTAAGCTGTCACCTGTGATGTAAGCATACTCCATGTGAGTTCCAGTTCAACTCCTGGCTGCTCTACTTCCAAACCAGCTCCCTATCAATGTATCCGGGAATGCAGCAAAAAATGGCACAAATACTGTGTGGGAGACCTGGGTGTTGTTCCAGACTCCCAGCTTTGGCCTGGACATGCCTCAGCAGCGGTGGCCATTTGGAGAGACCAAAAGACCAGAAAATGGAAGATCTCTTCTGTCTTTCCCTCTGTTGCATTCTGCCCACCAAATAAAAAGAATAAATTTGAAAATAAAGCACACAAAAAACACATAACACAAAACATTGTATACAAAAATTCCGTGGTCAGTTATGTCGACATTAAGACAAATTGAGTGATGGCTGTTTAGATGCTTATATTATCATTGGAACACTTCTATAGATATAAATTCATCCAAAATAAAAGGTTTTTTTTTTTTTTTAAGATTTCTTTACTTTAATTAGAAAGGCAGGTTTCCAAAAGAGAAGAGACAGCGAGCTCTTCCATTCACTGGTTCACTCCCCAAATGGCCACAATGGCTGAAGCTGAACCTACCTGAAGCCAGGATCTGGAGCTTCTTCCAAGGCTCCCACATGGGTGCAGGAGATAAAAGACTTGGGCCATCTTCCATTGCTTTCCCAGGAACATTAGCAGAGAGCTCGATCAGAAGTAGAGCAGCTGGGGCTGGAGCAATGGTATACCAGGCTAATCCTCCATCTATAAGAGCTAGCATCCTATATTGGAGCCACTTCATGTCCTGACTGCTCCACTTCTAATCCAGTTCCCAGGTGGATGACTCAAATCCTTGGGCCCCTATACCCACATGGGCAATCTGGAGAAAGCTCCTGGCTCCTGGCTTTGGATCAGTTCTACTCCAGCCATTGCAGCCATTTGGGAAGTTAACCAGTGGATGAAAGATCTCTCTGTGTGTCTCTCCTAATCTCTCTAAAAAACTCTTTCTTTCAAATAGAAAGAAAATAAACCTTAAAAAGGAAAAGTTTAACAGTTGGAACTCAACCTGGCACACATATGCGATGCTGGCACCACTGGCAGAGGCTTAACCTATTATACCATAGTGCCAATCCTACAAAAAAATTGTTTTTTAAAAAGATGAGACGCCTCCCCTTTCTGCTTATCACCTGAAGTACCCCAAGTGGATGTAAACATCTTACCCTATTCCTGTAACCCTTTGTGTACTAATCCCCACCGTCATCCCCAGGGATTTGTCTTAAGATAACAGTCAAGGGTGTGTACCTCAGCGCTTTAACAGGAAAATTGGTAACAAATTCCAAAGCTAAAATTAAGGACAAAGGCTACAATATGCCAGAAATGTACAGTTATTAAAACTGATGTTAGAAAGGTGAAGTTGGATACCTGGTTGTAATTCCAGCACCTGGCTTCAAACCAGCCCAGCCCTGGTTGCTAGTGGGTGAAAGATCTCTTAGTCTCTCCTTATGTGTGTGTGTAACTCTGCCTTTCAACAAATAAATAAACTCATGCACTTGGGCTATTGTATCTCTTAACCCTCTGGGACACAACACTGGTCCTAGTATAATGGTCTCAACAGAAAAACTGGGGCAGTGGTTATGGCACAGCATCTAAGCTGCCACTTCACTTCCAACCTCACTTCCTGCTAATGTGTACCCTAGGAAGTAGCAGCTGATGGTCCAAATACTCTAGTCCCTAGCATCGCCATGGGAGATGCAGATGGAAGTTCTGGGCTCCTGGCTACAGCCTGGTCTAGCTCTGACTGTTACAGAACTTTAGGGCATGAATCAGCTGGTGAGAGACCATTCTTTCTCACTCTGCCATTCAAATAAAAAAATAAATAAAACACAAATAAAAATTAATTAAATTAGGCCATTATGATAAGCTAAAATGCAGCAGTCTTTTTTTTTTTCAAGATTTATTTATTTTTATTTGAAAGGCAGATTATAGAGAGAAGTAGAGACAGAAAGCTCCTCTACTTGCTGGTTCATTCCCTAAAAGGCCACAATGGCCAGAGCTGAGCTCCAATCTGAAGCCAGGAGCCAAGAGCTTTTTCTGGATCTCCCATGAGGGTACAGGATCCCAAAGCTTTGGACCATCCTCCAGTGCCCTCATAGGCCACAAGCAGGGAGCTGGATGGGAAGTAGAGCAGCCAGGACATGAACTGGCATTCATATGGGATGCTGGCACTTTCAGGGATAGAATTAGCCAATAGAGCCATTGTGTAAGCTTTAAACTGCAATTTTAATTCGCATTCCATCACCTCTTCCTATTGAGGTTTTTGTTCGTTTGTTTGTTTGGTCGGTTGGTTATTTTTGCATACTGAGAAGTTTTATATGCAAAGTGACCAGGTGAATGTGGAAAGAAGAATGAAGGAAAAAGCACCTCCAGGAGAGAGTGGGGAGGTGGCGTGCCTCTGGGAAGGAGAGAGGGACACCTTTAGTTCTTTGGTCTTTTTCCATTTCAAGATCCCATCAAGGACATGGCATATGTTGTGTGGAATTTTTTTTTTAAATATCTTGAGACCAGATTTCATGTAGTTCATGGGTACATTTTTTAAAAATGATTTATTTATTTGAAAAAGAGAGATCTTTCATCAATTGGTTTATTCCCCAGATGGCTACAACAGTCAGAGCTGGACCAGCCCAAGCTAGGAGCTTCCTCCAGGTCTCCCATGTAGGTGCAGAAGCCCAGAGAGTTGGCCATCTTTTGCTGCTTTCCCAGGTGCATTAGTAGGGAGCTGGATCAGAAGGGGAACAGCCAGCGCTCAAATTGGTGCTCATATGAGAGGTTGGCTTTACTGTCCATACCACAATGCCAACTCCCATAGATTCAATTCTAGGAATATAACGATACTTCCCTCTTTACCCCTCTTCCCTCCTTCCTTCCTTTAAATTTGCTTTATAATCACAGACTTCATGGCAACACTTTTTAAATCGTTGATGCTGATTGAGAGATTACCATTTCTGATCATAAATAGTGGTTGTTGCTCACTGTTGGGCTCTGTGTGCGATTTATTCCAGTGTATGCTAACTCCCCTAGCAATGTCCACTACTGTTTTTGGGGCAGGGAAGGCGACTTTGAGAAACTAGTCAATGTGCTTTCCCCTTACCAAGTTTTGAAAGGAGCCAAGGAGGAGGCTCCTTATGTGGGTCAAGACACATGTGTATTCAGCTGGGTCTCCCATGCGAGTGTCATGCAGGAAACATTTATAAACAACAGTGTCTCAATTGGATTTTGCTCTATATTTGGAAAATTTGACCCTTCATTACAAAGCAGCTGACGCTGTCTTATTTGGTTCATTCTTTTGCTCATCTCCTGTAGTCATTAAATTACAGAGCCATATTTCCAAAGCTCCAGGGGGAGAAAATGGACAAGGAATAATAGCTTTTCAGCTCCTTGAGAAAAGCTCTGGGTCCATTCAGGAATGATCAGGTCTGAGTCGTCTCGAGTGAACGAGTTGCTTCATTTTCCCAGGGTGTGGGGTGGGGTGTGGGGAATGTCTCTAGAGTGTTCTTGTTAGTATGGAGCAAGCAAGGCACCTTGACTATTCTGTGCCCAGGTGCTTCCCCAAATGTGCCACAAGCTGATGCCCAGTGGCCAAAAGCAAGGAAGGAGTGGGGATGTCATAGGACAGGAGTGGTCAATAGGACATGAAAGCCAACAGTGCGGGAAGCTCCTTGCCCTGTTCAGCACTGTCAGACCGGAAGCCTTGGTTCTTATTCACAGGAATGCCCGGGTCTTTCGGGTGATTCAAACGCCACGAACATGTGCCGAGTAGCGGTGACAACTCTCAGCCCCACGGGCATGGGCAGAACTCCTCCCCTATGGGAAAACACCACTGACTCACTCCAATTTCTCCACCAGAATGCCCTAAACTCTGCAGTTAGGCTCCTAGGGGAGGCCTGCTGGTTTCTTGGGGCAGTCCAGCTTCAACTAAGAATCTACACAGGCTGTCACCCGCCCTCCTGGGGTACCTCTTCTGTGATGCTCCCTTCTGGTAAGAGATGCTGTACCTGTTCCAGGCTGCCCTGTCAGGATGTGGCTCTACACTGCGGATCTGCAGGGCCCATCAGCCTCCACACAGGTTGTGGCCCACATGGGTCTTGTCCCATCACTGCTTCAGGTCCAGCTCCCTGGTCATGTGCCTGGGGAGGAGTGGGTGATGGGCCTAGGTGCTTGGGGCCCCTGTCACTAGAGTGGGAGACCCAGCAGGAGTTTCAGGCTCCTGCTGGCTTCACCGTGGTTCAGCCCTGGCTATGGCGGCCAGGTGGGAGAGTGAATCAGAGAGGGGAAGTGTTCTCTCTGTCTTGCCTACTCTCCGACTCCATTTTACCTTCCAGATGGATAGACTGATTAATTGATGTAGGGTGTGGGAGGAGAAAATGGGGAGAAAACCTGAGCCAAGAGCATCTCCAAGACGGAGCTACCAAAAATCCCCAGGAAAGTCATTCAGCCCCTCCACTCTTCTCACTTCCGGAACAGGACCAAGTGCCTAAGGAGGCAAGGCAAACTGAATCACCTGGAAAAGCCCCCATAACTCACAGCTAATTACCGTGAAATCAAACTCTGCTTCCAGCACCTTCTAGCTTACAGCAGCATCTTGGAATTGGCTTATTTACAATCTGCTTGGGGACTCAGGGTTGAAACTCATAAGGTAGGCAGAGGAACAGCCCACATTTCTCTTTGTAGCTTCCCTAGAAAGCTATTCTTCACAGCTTCTTCATTAAATAAGAGACAGGATGCCCAGCACACCCTGGGCTCTCTGGTAAACACCGGGTATCTCTTGCCTTCCATGCAACAGAACAAGATGGCTTTATGAGGCCCAGCACTCAATGTTTGTATCTTACAGTCACAGCAGAATCGGTGGGGATCCCTCTATTGCTAATGATGACAGCAGCTGACTGTCAACATGGGTTAGGGTTGGGTTTGCCTGTTCTGATCAAGTCCGGGCTAGTTAACCTTAAGCCAGGTGGCTCATCTATTTGCGTCTCATTTCTTATCTGTAAAAAACAAACAAACAAAATAACAGTACTTACCTCAAATAGATTCTAGTATGAGGATAAACCCAACATGGAAAACAGTACTTGAAGTTCCTTTTATTTAAAAGAGTCAAGAGGTAAGCATTCCAGGACTGGCGGTCAGCTTCACAGACCAGTTTCCTGGTTCCTCCTTACTTCTTAAGACAAGACAGCTGTCAGAGCTCCAGTCATTGCATCCACATTGCAGTCTGAAAGATGGAGGAAAGGCAGGAAGAAAAAAGGGTTGGATCTCAACTGATTCCCTTTAACTAGCCTTCCTGGGATTCTGAAGTAACCCTTCTGCTTACATCTCATTGACTACACTTGCTAGACTTGCTAAATGGGAAGCTAGGAAATATATGTGCTTTTTAAAAGAAATTATGGGTCTGGCACGATGATCTAGGGGTTAAGGTCTGTGCCTGGCATGTGCCAGGATCCCAAAAGGGTGTGTATCCCAGCTGACTGCTCCACTTCCCTTTCAGCTCCCTGTTGTGGCCTGGGAAAGCAGTAAAGGACAGCCCAAAGCCTTGGGACTCTGCACCCAGAAGGGAGACCCAGAAAAAACTTCTGGCTCCTGGTTTTGGATCAGCTCAGCTCCGGCCATTGCAGCCACTTGGAGAGTGAACCAGGCAGATGGAAAATCTTTGTCCCTTTTTCTGTCTGTGAATCTGCCTTTCCAATAAAAATAAATAAATTTTAAAAGAAAGAAAGAAACTATTACTTAAGGGGCTGGCATGGGCATATCAGGGTAATCCTTCACCTGCTAGTGCCAGCATACTATATGGACACTAGTTCATGTCCTGGCTGCTCCACCTCTGATCCAGCTCTCTGCTTACTGTCTGGGAATGCAGTGGAAAATGGACAGGCCTTTGGGCTCCTGAGCCTATGTGCGAGACCAGGAAGAAGCTCTTGAATCCCTGCTTTGGATCAGTTCAGCTCTGGCCATTGTGGCCACCGGGGGAGCGAACAAGCAGATGGAATCCCTCCCTATTTCTCCTCTCTCTGTAAAACCTACCTTTCAAATTTAAAAAATCACTACTTAAAAAATTCATGTATTTATTTAGTCAATTTGAGAGAGATTTCTATCCACAGATTTACTCCCCAAATGCTGGCAACTAGAGGGGCTGACCCAAGATGAAACAAAGAACCTGACTACCATCCAGGTCTCCCACACGGGAGGGACCCAAATAGTTGAGCCATCATGGGCAGCCTGCCAGGTGCACTTTTGATTAAGAAGCTGGAATCAGGAACAGAGCTGGGGTTTGATCCTGCGAACCCCAATATGGGGTGCAAGTGTCAGCAGCGGCACCTCCATCGTGTGATCACTATTCCTGCAAAAGTGCTCATGTCCATGCAAAAAGTGACAATGTCCTACTCAAAACTGCTGAAGACAGAGGAACAAGCTGACCCCGGAGACTTTAGGCCTCTCTCCCCAAGCGACTCACAGTGAAACGGCCTTGTCCCTCCTGGTGTTCTGTGTCCTCACTTCCGCTCCAGGTTTCCCTAGACCCTCCCTTACCACCCCTGCCTGAGCCTTCCTCCCATCTTCCCCTCTCTACCCTCTCTCAGCTCACTCACTTCTCTCCAGAAAGGCAGACTTCACTGTAGAGTGACCCAAGTCGGCCGCCTCTTGCTCGGGCACTGCCCTCAGTGGCATGCAGATGCCTTGAGGTCCTGCTTGGGGCTGGGGCTCCTCTTTCTCAGCCAAAATGCTTATCAGCCTACAGAAAGCATCAAAGAACGGGGAAAGTGAAAGGATTAAACACTAGGATTGCCCTCCTCCACCCGCTCCCTGCCTGTGCACGCTCTGGCAAAGCAACAGTGACCATCAAAACAATGTTCAGAGACTGCCAAGCAGATGGAGAAGTGCTAAGTGATTAGGCAGTTCCAAGAAAGCCAAATGGTAAGCCAGCAGGTAGGAAAAACAAACAGCACTTCATGTAACAGCACACCCCCCACCCCGCCCAGGAATTACCTGCAATATGTGCCCGGATGATGGAGATGAAGATGCAGCCAGGAGCAGGAGGGCAGGTTCAGCTGCCAGACCCCTTCTCCCAAGGTCCATCTGTTCTATCTTAGCAGAAGGCTAGAGGTTTCTGAAAGGAAAGTGGCAGCTGTCAGGATCAACACGGGGTCAGAGGGGCGTTCAGCAGCAGTGAAGTCACTGCCTGGGCCATGCTTATCCCACATGGAATCTCCCACTGAAGGGCCTGGATAGGGTCCCTGGTCCTCCACTTTCCATCCAGCTTCCTGTTGATATTTCCATTGGGAGGCCGCAAATGATGGCTCAAGTGAAACTGACACTCACATGGGAGACCTGGATGGAGTTCCAGGCTCCTGGCTTTGGACTGATCCAGCCCTGGCTGTGGTAAGCATTTGGAGAGTGAACCAGCAGGTGGAAGATTTTCTCTCTCTGCCTTTCAAATACATAACTAAAACTTAAATTAAAAATTACGGTGGACTTCAGTGGTCAAGCCATTGGTTAGGACACTCAGATTCCACCTCAGTACATCCTATATCAGAGTACCTGGGTTTAGTTAAGTTGTGGTTCCTTAATTCAGCAACTGCCTGATCAACCTTGGATGAATGTCACCATGGTCATCATTCCTGGGATCATTGGAGAGTCAACACCCCTCTCTCTCTGCATTCCTTTGATCATGGAGGGAAATCTGGCTTTCTTTTTTAAGATTTGTCATATTCATTTTAAAGTCACAGTTACAGAGAGTGAGAGGAAAAACAGGTCTCTCATTGGCTGGTTGATTCCCTAAATGGCTACAATGTCTGGGGCTGGGCCAATCTAAAGTCAGGAACCAAGCCCTTCTTCCAGGTCTTCTATAAGTACAGGAAACCCAAGTGCTTGGGACATCCTTCCTGCTTCTCCCAGGCCATTACCAGGGAGTCAGATTAGAAGTGGAGCAGCCAGCACTCAAACTAGTGTCCTTGTGGGATGCTGGTGTCACAGGCAGGAGCTTCATTTACTGTGATCCAGTGCCAGCCCCAGGAAATGTTTTTTAAGATTTATTTTATTTTATTTATTGGTAAGTCAGTTTATAGAGGAAGGGAGACAGAAAGGAAGATATTTTATCCACTGATTCACTCCCCAAGTGGCTGTAACAGCTGGAGCTGAGCTGATCTGAAGCCAGGGAGCCAGGAGCTTCTTCTGGGTTTCCTGCGTGGGTACAGGGCCCCAAGGCTTTGGGCTGTCCTCAACTACTTCCCCAGGCCACAAGCAGGGAGCAGGATGGTAAATGGGATCACCAGGACATAAACTGATGCCTAATTGGGATCCTGGAACATGCAAGGTGAGGATTTAGCCACTAGGCTCTAGGCTCTCTCTCTGGGCTGGGACAACTTGTTTTTTTTTTTTTTTTTTTAAGATTTATTTATTTTATTGGAAAGTCAGATATACAGAGAGAAGGAGAGACAGAGAGAAAGATCATCCGTCCGATGATTCACTCCCCAAGTGAGCGCAATGGCTGATGCTATGCTGATCTGAAGGCAGGATCCAGGAACTTCTTCTGGGTATCCCACACAGGTGCAGGGTCCTAAAGCCTTGGGCCATCCTCGACTGCTTTCCCAGACCACAAGCAGGGAGCTGGATGGGAAGTGGAGCTGCCGGGATTAGAACCGGCGCCCATATGGGATCCCGGCACGTTCAAGGTGAGGACCTTAGCTGCTGGGCCACTTGCACCGGGCCCAACAACTTGTTTTTATTTTTATTTACTTTTTTAAGATTTATTTTTATTATTTTTTTATTGGAAAGGCAGATATACAGAGAGGAGAGACAGAGAGGAAGATCTTCCGTCCGATGATTCACTCCCCAAGTGAGCGCAACAGCCGATGGATGCTATGCCAATCTGAAGCCAGGAGCCTCTTCCGGGTCTCCCACACAGGTGCAGGATCCCAAGGCTTTGGGCAGTCCTCTGCTGCTTTCCTGGGCTACAGGCAGGGAGCTGGAAGGGAAGCAGGGCTGCCGGGATAAAACCGGCGCCCATATGGGATCCTGGGCGTGCAAGGTGAGGACCTTAACTACTTGTGCCACCGCGCCGGGCCCCAACAACTTGTTTTTTTTAAGAGTATCTGGCCAACTGTGCTCTGTATTAGGAAACCTTGCACTGTACAGCCCTTTGAGAGTCTACTGCTCACTCACTCAACAGCATCACCAGGCAGGCACTGCTTTCAGGTACATTTGGCAGTCAGACTCTGATATAAATTCCTTCCTCTGTGAGTACTTCCAGCATTTTGGTGGCCTGCCTTTTCTCAGCTTGGGAGCACCTGACTTTCTCCCCTAACCTGATGTAAGAGAGACAGTGCCTCTGGAAAAGCCCTGGGAGTCTCAGGACAGATCTAAGCTCTACTAAGAGATTTTCAGACACACATTACAGGATGTTCAGAATGGCTTTCAGGCTTATTACAAGCTTCCAAACTAAACAAGCCACCTTCCAAGAAGAGCCAATCCTTGAGAGACAGAAAGCACAGAGTCTAAGAAATGTAGCAGCTGCTTCCAAAGGAAAATCCATTTCAATTTGAAGCACTGAGTATTTTGGACACACAAATTTGGTTATTAATTCTGAAATGGACTTGGAGCAAATGCAATTTGCAGCAGTGGAAGTTAGCCAGAGGCTCACTCTGTACATGTATTCTGGGGACTCAGGAGCACCACTAGAATTCTGCTTACACTAGACTCCTGGAGCTCCCAGAGAACCAGAAAAGGATGTTTTGATGTGCCAGCACTGTAAACAATGCTACTCAAAGGGGAGACACAGAGGGTGATCCAATTGACCTCCGTGAGCCCTGTCTGGGTCCAGCTTTCTTTGCAAGTCTATTGGTTTATGAGGTTTATCGTGTGTGAATTACTTGTTAATAAGCTTTGCTCTTTTTATTTGTGGCAGCATACTCCCTCTGTGTAACAGGATACTAAAAATGGTGCATCCCGGGAGCTGGTACTGTGGCTCAGTTAAGCCACTGCCTACAATGTGCATATTCCATAACAGTACCAGTTCAAGTTCCCACTACTCTGAATTTTAGAAAACGTATATATTTATTTGAAAGGCTGAGCTATATTGAAAGAAAACACAGTGCAATCTTCCACCTGCTGTCTCACTACCTAAAATGACTGCAACAACTTCAGTAAGTACCACAAGCTTCTTCTGGACTCTTATATTGCTCTTCTATGACTCTTACACGGCTCCACTTGTGCCATCCTCTGTTGCTTTCCTAGGCACTTTAGCAGGGGGTTGGATAAGAAGTGGAGCAGCTAGGATTCAAACCAGCATCGATATGGGATGCTAGTTCTACAGGCTGTGGCTTAATCTGATGAATCATAGCAGCACCAACCCTGCTTGACTTCTGACTCAGCTCCCTGCTAATAAAGCTGGGAAAGTAAGAGAAGATGGCCCAAGTACATGGACACCTATGCCCTGGATGGGAGACAGGCTGCAGTTCCAGACCCCACCCTGATAATCAGAGCAATTCGGGCAGTGAACCAGCTGATGGAATATAATCACTCTACATCTCAACCTCTTTCTCTCCAACTCTGTCTTTCAAATAAATCAATGTTAAATTTTTTTTTTCTTAAATGGGGCTCCTTCTGCTTCAGTGCTAATCCACCAGTCAAAGGACCAATGTGTTATAGACCAAATACTAAAGTCAGGGTGAAGCTGGCTTTCCATTGGCAAAATTCCCCAAGGAAATTTCACAGAATTAGTTCAATATTTCCTGGAGTCCTCTGCCAGGTAAAGGATAATTAAAGGATCAGGCGCAAGAGAGACTGGTGGAGATTTTGCTGGAGACCGACTTGTTGCTGTGCTCTGAGTAATCTCTGTCTGCTCACAGCCTGTGGGGAAGGGGTTGCTTTCCCCTCTCCTCAATGCTAGAGGAGCTGCTCTGGCACGGTGCAGGGAGCCTGGGATTCGTGTCCCTCCAAGTGGTAGGCACCAGGGACTGTGCTCCAACCCCTCTCTGGAAACCCAGAGAGGGCAGGCTTAGAGGCACAGCTAGAAGACAGCTGGCTATCTGCATCCATCAGCACAAAGGACACACCAGGGTTCCTGTGGACAAGGGTGGTGATGTTGGTTGGCCAGCATGGCCATCGTCCTGTCTAACAGAGTAACTGAAGGAGGAAAGGGAACCCGGTAGCATGGAGCTACAGAGGAAGCCCACCTCCTCAGGGCTGGCAGGATTACACAAGCAGCCACCCTCAGAAGACATGTGCCAGGCCAAAGGACATGTAGGAAACTGGTCCCGACTAGGAGACCCTCCAAAGAGACCAACAAAGTGCCGACAAGCAAAAACACCCTTTAAACTCTGCCATACACGAATTCAAGGTTATGATGGATCCTTCCTATCTACTTATTATATCTCCTTTCCTGTGTAGGTATTAACATGAGAAACTGGCCAGCCACTCAAGTCTAGAAGAGTTACTGAAACTCAAGTAAAGGAAACAGAACCGCCAACCACCCCTCCTTTCTCCTTGTAGACAACTCCCCTAGAGCAGATTTAAGTCAGAGGAGGGAAGAAATTTAGACAATCAATCAAGCTTGAAGACTGTATCAGGATCTTCAGTGGATAATGCAATTGACTGAGACTGAGCACATGCCTTAAAGCAACTCTAGGACTTTATATAACACAGGGAAAAGTCTTAAACATGTCACAGTTTTTATCTAGAAGCAGGGAAACACTACCACATTGTAACATTTTTTTTTTTAATTTAAAACACAAATATAAAGATAAGCAGAGCTCTCATCTGGTAATTCACTCTTGGCAGAGTCAATTACTTGAGCCATTGCTTGCTGCCTCCCAGGCTCCTCATTGACAGGGAGGTCAAATCAGGAGCCAGGCAGAACCAAGGGTTGAACCCAGCTTCTCTCACATGGGATGTGGGTACCTTGACTGGCACGCAACTACTATGCGAATTGCCTACCTCCCAAACTGAAATGTTTAAAGGAAGCTGGGAATAGGAAAAGAAAAGAAAAAAAAAAGGTTGTGTTTTACTAGTAATGCTTATCCGATATACTAAAATACACCTATTATAAATATTTCACTTTTTTTACTTAAGGATAAGTTTTGCTGTACATTTTACATTTCTGAACAGATTTATTGGAGCCAGCATGGTGGCATAATTTGGGTTCCCTGTTCGCTAATTCTGATCCAGCTCCCTTTTAATTTACTTAGGAAAGAAGCAGAGGATAGCTTGGGTACCTGTCACCCAAACAGGAGAGCTGGGTGGAATGCAAGGCTCCTGGCTGGCCACTGCAACTATTTGGGGAATGAACCATCAGATGGAAAATCTCTCTCCTTTGCTATCTGTAACTCCTATAAAATAAACAAAATATTTTTAAAACAGATTTATTTATTTGAGGCCAACACCATAGTACAGCAGGTTAAGTCATCACCTGTAATGCCAAAATTCCATATAGGCACTAACCTGAATCCTGATTATTCTACTTCTGATTGAATCCCTGCTAATGCATCTGGGAAAAGAAGAGAAAACGGCTTAAGTGCTTGGGCTCTTGCCATGCACATGGGAGATTCAAATAGAGTTCCAAGTTCCTAGCTTTGGCCAGGCCAAGTCTTAGCTGTTGTGGTCATTTGAGGAGTGAACCAGTAGATCGAAGATCTATGTTTTTCAATTCTATAACTCTGTATTTCAAATAAATAAATGAATACATCCTCTTTATAGGTATTTGTTTGAAAGTGTGACAGAGAGGGTGAGACACAATAGCCTGGGGACTGGGCCAAGTCAAAGTCAGGAACCTGGAACTCCACGTGGGTCTCCCACATGGGTGGCAGGGATCCAAGTAATTAAGTCATCCTTTACTGCCTTCCCAGGCACAACAGTAGGAACCTGGATTAGAAATAGAACAGATGAAACTCAAACTGACACTTTGATATGGAATGTGGATGTCCTAAGTCATGGCTTAACCTTGCTATGCCACAATGCTGGTCACTAAGTTTTACATTTTGATGCCACATTGTTTTCTACTATTTTGTTATATGTATGTTTGTATGTGTGTGTGTTTTCTAATGAAGAGGTTATTTTTAAAAATTTGTATTCTATTTAACAGAGAGAGATACCATCCATGTATTCATTCCCCAAATTGCTACAATAGCCGCCAGTTGGGGCCAAACCAAAGGAAGTGGGAATTCAATTCAGATTTTACCAATGGGTGCAGGATGTGGCATGTTGGGCTGGGTTTGACTGCAATACCTGTTGGTTTGGATGGATGTGGGGCTAGAGATGGAAGTGACCAGGCAATTATAATCACCAGTGTGTGTGTAGGATGATACAGGTCATGGACTGAACTGGACCCTGTACTAGCTGGTACATGTTAAGAGTCAGGTCTGGGGGTTACCCCAGGTGACGTTTCTTGGGTGACTCCCCAACTGGACCACTGGACTCAAAACTTCAGCCACAGGAAAAAATCATAGAATTTGTTGTCCAACATTGGAATGTGTGTATTGGGACTGGGCCTCCTTGATTGCTGATGCCTATGCAGTGGATGGCATGCCCAGGTGCACAAGGAGGGCATGACAGCTCATTAGAGAACTGTAGAGGATGGCAAGTACCATATTAAAACGGGTTGGACAACACTCCTGGCCAAGCTTTGGCAACAAGTGTCTGAGTGAATGGATGCACCGGGTGGACTCTGTCAACCAATGGACCTTGGAACAATTTTCTCAACCTTGGAGCAGTGAAAATGAACAGTGACTTGGAACCATCAAAACCACTCAGGCAATACCCTTGGGACATTCTTGTCCACATTAGGAGTTCTATGATTAAATCAAGTGGATATCTCCCATCCCCGAGTATGATGTAATTTGGCAGCTGGGAGAAGCCCTCTCTTCCCCGCCCTGTCCCCATACAGGAGAAAAAGGAAGAAAATAAAATTTGGAAGCCCACCCACCTTCACTATACTTTGACCTTCCCTACCCTATTCAGTGGTCCTAATGGACCTGAATTATTGTCAACTATGTAAACAATATCAAAAATAAAATTAAATTTTAAAATGGGTGCAAGAACCCAATTACTTGAGCTGTCACTGCGGCCTTCCATAGTCTGCATTGTAGGAAGCTGGAGACAGGAGCCAGAGCCAGGACTTGAACTCCAAAAACGGGGCAGGCATTGGCCTAGCAGTGAAGACACTGGTGTTCTGAGTGATATAGCAATCTAATCCTCCACATGCAATGCCAGCATCCCATATGGGCACGGATCTAGAATAGATAAATCTTTTTTTAAAAAAAATTATTTATTTTTATTACAAAGTCAGATATACAGAGAGGAGGAGAGACAGAGAGGAAGATCTTCTGTCCAATAATTCACTTCCCACGTGACCACAACGGCCAGTGCTGCACTGATCTGAAGCCAGGAGCCAGGAACCTCCTCCAGGTCTCCCATGCGGGTGCAGGATCCCAAGGCATTGGGCCATCTTCAACTGCTTTCCCAGGCCACAAGCAGGGAAGTGGATAGGAAGTGGAGCCACCAGGATTAGAACTGGTGCCCACAAGGGATACTGGCGTGTTTAAGGCAAGGACTTTAGCCGCTAGGCCACTTGTGCCAAGCCCAATAAATCTTAAAAAAAAAAAAAAAAAATCACTGTATTAGTTAATTTTGTGTATCAACTTGACTGGGCTAAGGGATGATCAGGGAGTTGGTAAACACTGTTTCTCAGAGTGCTTATAAAAGAGAACAGCATCTCAATCAGTATCCTGAATAAAGAAGATTATCCTTACCAAGGCAAATGGGCATCCTACAATCTGTTGGAGATCCAACTAGAAGACAGACTCAGAAGAAGGGTGCGTGTGCTCTAACAGCTGGGATGTGGCTTTCTTCCACCCATAGGTATGCAGGCCTTCAGACTCGGTGTGACTTACACCACTGACTTTCCTTGGTCTCTTGCTTGCAGACAGCAGGTCATGAGCCTTCTTGACTTCCATAATCACTTAAGTCAACTTCTATGTATTTTCATCTTCTTTTGGCTGTGCTTCTCTGGAAAATCTCAACCAGTAGGAAGGCTCTTCACAAAGTGCATGGGAGAAGAAAATGGAATGAAAATATAAGGTTACTTTAGTGTAAAATTTTTTTAATTGTTTGACAGACACAGAGATCAACAAAGAGTAGGAGAAAGAGACAGAGAATTCTTATGTATTGGTTCACTCCCCAAATGTGCCCAATAGCCAGGGCTGGGCTAAGGCTGAAGCTGGAAGCCAGGTATTCAAGTCAGGTCTCTCATATGATTGGCAGGAAACCAATTCCTTGAGCTATCATCAATGGAGCTGCAGCCAGAACCTGGATTTTTGGATTCAAATGCAGATATTGCAGTATGGAACGAAAGCAACCACTAAAATCCATGGCAAAGGAAAGGTCAAGAATATTATCCAAAATTTTTTGCCAAAGTAAACTTACTTTTCCTTTATTTATTTGTAACGGAGAGAGAGAGAGAATGAATGAATGAATGAGAGAGAGCAGAGATAAAGATTTCCCATCTGCTGGTTGACTCCTCCGAATGCCTGCAGTGGCAATGACATGGGCTGGAAGAGGCCATAGCCAGGAGGAGCCAGGAAGTCCACACAGATCTTCCATGTGGGTGTCAGTGACCCAAGTCCCTGAGTCATCACCTTCTGCCTGCCAGAGTATGCCACAGCAAGAAGCTGAACTCATGAGCTGACCAGGCCTGAAAGCCAGGCCCTGCAGGAATGGGAGCGCCCCAAGCCACATCAACCTCTGTCAAATGCTCAGCCTAACTAATCCTGTAATTCCATTTTACCACAGACTTTCGATATATCCTTGTACAAATAGTTTACTTTTAATAATTATTGTTTTGTCCTTCATGTTCATATCTTTATCTAGAATTTTCTTTCTGTGTGTGGTCTAAGAATTTGCTTGTATCTTTTTCTAAAAAAAAAAAAATTTCTTAACTACCATTTATGGAACATCTCCTTGTCCTGCAGCTATTGTGCTGCAAGATCTTATCATTTTACAGACTCTTCATTTTATTCCACTGATGTTTCTTTATTCTGTGCTGATATCCACCAGTTTAATTACTCCAGACTTCTAATACCTTGATTTATTCTTCTTGCTTCAGAACTGGACTGCGAGTGCCACAGTCACTGTTTCCCACAGGAAGCTAAGAAGTCAAAAGCCTGTAACAGAGTCTCCTGGGAATTTTTGCTAGGGTCTCATTAAATCTGGGCAGAACTGATGAAATTACTGAGTCCTGGCTCCCATAAAGATGGTTTATTCAGTTTTTACATGGCTGTAAGTGTATTTTTATAGTTTTTAGATAGTAGTTTGCATTTTATTTCTAAATACTTATTTGTCTTTGTTAATGTGAATGTTCTCTTTATTTCTTACCAATTTCCCTGTTATTGTGTATGCCCTAATTGGCTATTTCTCATATAAAGAAATGTTTTTGGCTTCATCATGCTGAGCTTGCATCCAGCTGCCTTGTAAACATCCTTACCTGTTCAACTAATCTCTCCAGCTCCTGAGTTCTGTCTGCTATTGTGTATATGACTGGGACCACTAACACATTGGCCACATGTTAGTAATCATCCCAAAAGCATGGAGATTTCCAGGGTTTCACCATTGAGAATGTCTGCTGTGTGCTCCTGGGAGATGTCATTTATCAAGTTAAGAAGAGTCTGATTCCAAGTTTGCCAAGAAATCTGGTCATGGATTAGTTCTGAGTCTTGTTGAATGCCTTTTCTGCATCTATTGAAATCATATGGTGTTTTCCTTCAATCTGTTAATGCAGTCACTTAATTAGATTAATATACTTTCTAATGTTATTCTGGGATAAACCCTGGGTAGTCATGATTTCTTTAATACATCACTGAATTTAACGGGCTAATGATTTAATTAGAAATTTTGCATTTTTGCTCTTTTTCTTTTAAGATCTTATTTGAGGGGCCACCACTTGCAGTGATGGCATCCCATATGGATACCAGTTGGAGTCCTGGCTGCTCCGTTTCAGATCCAGCTTCCTGGTATTGTGCCTGGGATAGCAGCAGACGATGACTCAAGAGCATAGGTCTCTGCACCCACATGGTTGACTGGGAAGAAGCTCCTGGCTCCTGGCTTCGACCTGGAACAGCACCAACAGGTATAGCCATTTGGGGAGTAAATCAATGCGCAGAACATCTCACTCTGTCTCTCCCTCTTTAACTGTGCTTTTCAAATACATAAAACAGGTATTCCAAAAATTTTGCTTTTTTATTGAAATTCATTTGTCTTCTGTTTTAATTTTTTAATTTTGAATTTTATGGTACAATTCCATAGGGTCTGGGATTTCCCTCCCCCCAATTCCCACCTCCTGACTGATTTTCCTCATATTATTACAATAGTGTAGTGCTTCATAAGCAGTCTTAAGTCCATTAGTCTATTATTTAAGCCCTGACATCGCTGGTACAAACTCAGACAGTCCAGCATCCCATTGTCTAGATATGTCCAAAGGTTTCATCGGCAGTCCATGTTTGATCTGGAAGTAAGGATGCATATTGCATTGTATCTTCACATCTGGATATGGTAGCCTCTGTAATGCCATCACTACACATTCCCTTAAATGAGAAGCCACAAAGCAAAGACAACAACAAGTATGAAGTAAAAACAAAAAAATTTACAGCACCATGGAGTCAAAAAACACACCACTGAGTAACAAACACATGGGTGAAGGAAAAAAAAAGCCTCTTGGGTAAAATGATACCACCACGTAATTCATGAGCCAGCAATATATTCGACAAGAGAAAAAAAACTATTTGGAAGAAATGGAAATGAAAACATGGGCCTGGATCAATGGCCTAGCAGCTAAAGTCCTCCCTTGAACGCACTGGCATCCCATGTGGGTACCAGTTCTAATCCTGGCAACCCCACTTCCCACCCAGCTTCCTGCTTGTGGCCTGGGAAAGCAGTCAAGGACAGTCCAAAGCCTTGGGAACCTGCACCCGCATGGGAGACCTGGAGGAGGTTCTTGGCTCCTGGCTTCAGATCAGTGCAGCACTGGCCGTTGCGGTCTTGTGGGGAGTGAATTATTGGACAGAAGATCTTCTCCATCTCTCCTCCTCTCTGTATATCTGACTTTGTAATAAAAATAAAATCTTAAAAAAAAAAAAGGAAAGGAAAATGAAAACAAAAACACCAAAACACACGGGATGCAGGAGAAACAGTATGAAAAGGGTTATTGATCTTACAATTTGCATGAAGGTTGGCTTGTATCAGAGAGAACATAAGGTATTGGTCTTTTTGGGATTGACTCATTTCACTGAGCATAATGGTCTCTAGCTGGGACCATCTCATTTCAAATGGTATAATTTCATTCTTTTTAATGGCTGAGTAGTACTCCATGGAGTCTATGTAACACAGTTTCTTTAACCACTCCTTTTGGATGGGCAGCTGGGTTGTTTCCATGTCTTTGCTGTTGTGGATTGTGCTGCTATAAATACAGGATTACAGATCCCCTTCTCAAATGCAGTTTTCATTTCCTTTGGATATATTCCTTGGAGCAGGATAGCTGGGTCATATGGCAGGTTTATTTGCAATTCTCTAAGCACTCTCCATTATGATTTACACAGTGGTTGTACTAGCATACACTCGCACCAGCAGTGAAGGAGGTGTCTTTCTCCCCACATCCTCGCCAGCAGGTGTTGTTAATAGAGTTCTGAATGTAGGCCAACATCACTGGAGTTAGGTGGTACCTCAAAGTGGTTTTCACTTGTATTTCCCTGACAACTAGGGAGCCTGAGCATCTTTTCATATGTCTGTTAGCCATTTGAATCTGTTATTTTGAAAAAAGTGTCTGTTCATTTCCTTTGCCCTTCTGTTTCATCTTTTTTCCATCCCTCTACATTCACTGGGTTCAGTTTTTTGCTCCATCTTGGCCTTCAGTTGAACAGTAAACAGTTTTTGACTTTTCTTGTTTCCTAATATATGCACTTCTCTATCAGAATTTCATATATGATACTGGTTATTTTTATAAGGTGGAGTTGCCATTCAGCTCCAAATATTTGGTGATTTCTATCAGTTTCACTTCTGAATACTCCTAATTTAGAAATGAATCTATGGATTCTAGACATAGGGTGATTTCTGGTCTTTCATTGTATTGTGTCTTCCTAATTTTACGGCACTGAGATAAATGCTTTGTAATGCCACTTCTTTACTATTTGTGAGCAACTTTTAAAACCATCTCTGTATGCTTCACAAAAATTCACATTCCCTATTTCTTGAGTGCATACTCACAAATTTATTCAACCAAATTTATCAGTTCTCTTGTTCAAATTATTGATATTATTTTATCTGTTTGATCTTTTTTGATTTTAAAATGCTTTTTGAAGATTGTGAATAGTTAAGGCATTCATGTAGTTCCCATTTGGGGCAGAAGGGAGGTGCGGGTATTTAGCTCAGATACTAAGATGCTGCTTAGGATTCCGGCTACTTCTATCAACTGGATTCAAGTCCCCATTCCACTTCCAATTCCAGCTTCCTGGCAGTGCATACCCAGAGGCAGCAGATAATGGCTCAAGAACTTGGTTCCTGCCATCCAAACAAGACACCCAGGTGGAGTTCTTTGCTCCAGCATGGTTCACCCTAGTAATTGGAAGCACTTGGGGAACAAATTCTGTTTCCATCTTTCAAAAATTAAAAACAATAAAATATGCATTGTTCATTTTTTTTTTTTTTAGGAATTACACAATGAGAATACTCTCCCTATACCCCCTTACTCAGAGCAGCTGACACCCAGGAAATCGCTTGCATTTAGTCTGCTCTTCATTACCCTAACTAAAATGCCCAAGCACTTCTCCAGGAAAGAAGGGTTATTTCACCTCATAGTTTGGAGATCACAACTGATAGTCTGGGATCCGTGGAGACTGGTCATGGTAGGAACCACAGACGAATAATCCACGGAGTCAGGAAAGAGAAGACCTAGGCAGAACTTGAACTCAAAGAGTTATTTTAGGGACTGGCGTGGTGGTCTATCACACTAATCCTTCCCCTGCAGTGCCAGCATTCCTTATGGGTGCTGCTTCATGTGCCAGTTGCTTGATTTTTGATCCAACTCCCGTTTTATGGTCCGAAGAGGATGGTTCAAGTCCTTTGGCCCCTGTGCCCACGTGAGAGACCCAGACAGAGCCCCTGGGTCTGGGTTTTGGAGTGGAACAGCTCCAGTTGTTGCAAACACCTGGGGAGTATACCGGTAGAAGCAACTTCTCTCTCTCTCTCTTTAAAATTCTGACTTTCAAATAAAATAAATAAATCTTTTAAAAAATATTTCAGGAGAAACACTTTCTGAGGGTAAACTCTTAATGATCTAACCACCACCCACCAGACCTACATCTTGGCTGCAGCAATGAAGCCAGATCTTCACCTTTAATCATGAAGACATCAGAGCTTAAATATTTGCCTGGGTTTTGGAGAGACAAATTATACTCAGCTCATAACAGTTCTATTTGTCAGTCCGCTGCATGCATGTACAATAAAATCCATCGATGATGTGCAATATTTATTTGACTATGGCATGTTTGGCACTTGGCTTCTGTACTTATAAGTCCTCGAGGTGGTATATTACTTCTAGGTGGTACATATACTCACTACTATCATTACATTAAGCTTGCAAAAATGTGGTGCTATAACTAATTCTATTAAATATTTACAGTCCGCTTGTATCTCTAGGTGGACTTTTCTACTTAGTCAAACAGAATCTATATTTGTTCTCACTCCTTTGCCAGCAAAGTGTGGCATGCTATATATACTAACATGCATCTAGCTTTCTCCATTCAATAGTATTTCTTGGAAAGCTGACCCTACTAGGACTAGAGCTATGGACACCTAGATATACTGTTGGATGCATATGTAATTTAATCACCTCTGTTATAAAGCAACACACAACAGTTAACCATATACATACGTCAATGCACATTTACATGCACAATATACATGTTAGGGAAATTCTCAGAAATGATATTCCTTGGTCAAAGGACATATGCATTTTTAATGTTGAGAAAAACTGAAGCGAGGTTGAACCCATCTGTACTCCCACTGTGTTTCTCCCAAAGCTTCACATACAAAATGTATTATTAAACTCCTGAATTTTTGACAATTTGATAGGTGAAAAATGGCATCTCAGTCTACATGCAATTTCCATTTCATTTATTCTGAATTTTTGGCATACTTTCATGTATTTAAGGCAATTACTATTTTCTATGTGAATTGTCTTTTCATATCTTTTGCTCATTTTTCTATTTGGTGGTTGACTCCTTTATTAATTATTATACAGTCTTACATACACTGAGGGACTTGTCTCAGGATGTTAGGGTGCAAGTGTTTGGGTATTTTAGCTTTTCTCTCTTCTTTTGACTTGCTTTATTTATGATGGCTTCTTCTTTTCCTTTGCTATGCAGAACTTTCTAGTCAAAGCTGCAACAGGCCCTTTATGCCACAGTTATGAAGGAATTCTGTGTCCTTCTATAACCTTTGTGGGTTTATATTGTACTTTTATCTGTAACCTTCAATGATTCTGAATTTCTGTGGTCAATGTTTTGTGGCAAAAAAAAAAAAAAAGACACTTTCTCCCCCAGATGGTTGCCTGACTGCCTCAGTACACCTTACTGAATGGTCTATTGTTCCCACTAACTTCATAGCCCTTGTAATAGACAGCTTACATACATACACTGTTTCAAATTTTCTATTCTGTCTTATGATCTCCTTAATCATCAGTATTCCGTTGTTTTCATTTTGAGGGGTTTGTGTTCTAAGATCCTGTAGGGCTAAATCTTCTTCATTGTTCTACTTTTTCAGTTTTCCTTGTTGTTTCTGTCTATTTTTCCTTATGAAGAGTAGAAGTAACTAGTATGGATAGTTCTAAATAAGCGGCAGCATTTTGAGGGCTGGTGTCGTGGTGAAGGAGCAAGGCTAAGCCTCAGCCTGCAATATCAGCATCCCATGTGGGTACCAATTCTAATCCCAGCTGTTCTACTTCCCATCTAGCTCTCTGCTTATTGTTAGGAAACTATCAGAGGCTGGCCAAAATCTTTGAGACCTTGCAATCCTGTGGGAGATCAAGATGAAGCTCCTGGCTCCTGGCTTCGAGTTGGGGCAGCTCTGGCCATTGTGGTCATTTAGGGAGTGAACCTGTGGATGGATGCGCACACACTCTCTCTCTTTCTGTCTCTAATTGTATTCAATAAAAATAATTAACACATTTTTAAGAGCATTTTCTTGCTCCTATATCACATTTTATTTCTACTAACAAAAAACCTACTATTATTCTGATTGTCATTCCTCTGTAGATAATATCTTCTTCCTTAGTAGCTTTTAAGATGATTTCCTTCATTCTTAAGGTTTCATTGTTTTGTTGTAATGTTATAAATGCAGTTTCTGTTTCTTAAAAAAAAAAGTCAGCATTTTCTTTTTGTTTTCAATTTTATTTATTTTTCTTAAAACGGTAGATTTACAGAGAGGAAGAGAGACAAAAATCTTCCATCCGCTGGTTCAATTCCACAAGTAGCCACAATGGCTGGAACTGAGCCGATCCAAAGCCAGGAGCTAGGACCTTCTTCCAGGTCTTCCACGTGGATGTAGAGTCCCAAGCCTTTGGGGGCTGTCCTCGACTGCTTTCCCAGGCCACAGGCAGGGAGCTGGATGGGAAGTGGAGCAGCCAGGATACAAACTGGCACCATGTGGGAACCCTGGGCATGCAGGCCAAAGATTTAGCCACTAGATTATCATGCTGGGCCCAACATTCAGTATTTTCAACAGGATAATTTCTACCCTTCCCCTTCCTTTGAAAATTCTAAGCTGTTTTGTCTTCTAATTCCACCTTCTTCTATTTTTCCCTCTGATAATGCTAGCTCATATACTAAAGCTTCTGAAGTGATCCTCCATATTCTCATCTGACTGATCTTTGAACTCCTAAAGTTTTCCTCAGTTCCATGTTCAATCTACATTTTCTCTCTTTAACTCTGGGCCAGCCTAGCAGTTTTTATCTTCTTTGATGGTTTTTGCACATCTATCTGTTCCTATTTTATTTTAACTCCTCTGTTATAGGAGGAGTCTTCAAAAAGTTCATGGTGAGAGTGTACTATTTTTTTTTTTTGTTAAGATTTATTTTATTGGAAAGTCAGATATACAGAGAGGAGAGACAGAGAGGAAGATCTTCCATCTGATGATTCACTCCTCAAGTGAGCGCAACGGCCGGTGCTATGCCGATCTGAAGCTGGGATCCAGGAACTTCTCCGGGTCTCCCACATGGGTGCAGGGTCCCAAAGCCTTGGGCCATCCTCAACTGCCTTCCCAGGCCACAAGCAGGGAGCTGGATGGGAAGCAGGGCTGCCAGGATTAGAACTGGCGCCCATATGGGACCCCCGTGCATCCAAGGCGAGGACTTTAGCTGCTAGGCCATTGCGCCAGGCCCAAGAGTGTACTACTAAAAAAAAAAGCAGAAATTTCAAAATTCTGGTGCATTCAAATAAATTTGTTCTACTTTGTTATGCCTGAACAGAATTTACAAAGAAACAGAATCTATAAATCAATCAGTTTGAGGAGCTGGTGTTATGCCATAGTGGGTTTGAGTCCCATTTGTTCACTTCCAATCCACCTCTCTAACCACGCACCTAGCAAAGCAGTGGAAGATGGCCCAAGTCCTCGAGCCACTGCCACTGATACAGGAAACCTGCATGACGATACTAGTTCCAGTCTGGTCAGCTCCAGTCATTTTGGCCATTTGAGGATTGATTCGGCTTATCGAAATTTCTCCTGCTCTCTCACCCACTCACTATTGTACTCACTCACTTTAGCTGCTAGGCTACATTACTGGGCCCAGCTATTTTTTTTTTTTTTAAGATTTATTTATTTATTTGAGAGGAAGAGTTTACAGAGAGAGAGAAAGCTAAAGTCCTCACCTTTCATGCCCTGGAATCCATATGGGCACCAGTTCTATTCCTGGTAGCCCCACTTCCCATCCAGCTCCCTGCTTCTGGCCTGGGAAAGCAGTCAAGGATGGCCCAAAGCCTTGGGATCCTGTACCTACAGGAGACCCAGAAGAAGCTCTGGACTCCTGGCTTCAGATTGGCTACCCTCTGGCTGTTGTGGCCATTTGGGGATCGAATCATCAGATGGAAGATCTTTTTCTCTGTCTCTCCTCCTCTATGTACACCTGACTTTTCAATAAAAAGAAATAAATCTTTTAAAATAAATAGCTTAAAAGATATCAGTTTGAAAAGAGCCCCCATCAAGGAAATATGAATTCTGCTTAAACGAAAATGAGAACAAACATTGAATTGATGATGAAGACTGGATGGAAGAATGGAGAGATCACAAATGGGTCACCAGAGGTAAAGCATCAAAGACATTAGCAGTTCAAAAATGGACAATCTGGTACAGGAGGAACTAGAGGATGGTAACTATAATGCCCACAGTGGCAAGGCATCTACCCCGATCTGTGGGGGAAACATCAGTCTAGTTTGTTCTTTAACAGAAGAGGATTAAAAGCAGGAGAAGCCACAGTAAATACCACAGACATAGCAACTATATCAGCTAACTCTGCTCAGTGGGTGTCCTCAGATCAGCTGCAAACAAGAGCAGCAATTTCAACAAAAATTTGAAAAAAGTGGGACCAAGACACTCAAGCATTTCTGCATTTGGCTTGTTGATTTTCTGGAAAGCCAAAGAAAATGACATCTGCTTCTTTGAGCAGTTATTTGAAGAAGTGGATCAAAGCGTCGATGGAAAACCAACGAGAAAAGCTTCAACGGAGTCCTCTTCCACTTGCTCCTGCTCATTCCTCTCAACATGGCAGTTCCAATGAGGGTCTCAGGGGAAATCATTAGGCATCCACCTTATGGTCCTGATTTAGCTCTTACTTCACTTGTTTCCCGATATTTTTTTTTTTAGATATATTTATTTTACTGGAAAGTCAGATTTACAGAGAGAAGCAGAGACAGAGGGGAAGATCTTCCATCCGATGATTCATTCCCCAAGTGGCTGCAACCACTGGAGCTGAGCCAATCCAAAGCCAGGAGCCAGGAGCTTCTTCCGAGTCTCCCATGTGGGTGCCCTCCCATGAGGGCCCCAAGGGCCATCCTTGACTGCCTTCCCAGGCCACACACATGGAGCTGATTGGGAAGTGAAGCAGCCACGATACAAACCAGTGTCCCTATAGGATTCCAGTGCATGCAAAGCGAGGACTTGAGCCACTAAGTTACTGCATCGGACCCTGTTTCCTAACACTATAGCAATCTTCAAAGGGTGCCCATTCTTCTTCAGTTAACGAAGTAGAAAAGACACAATCCCAAGCCCTTCAATTCCTCAGTGACAGGTTAAATGGCCAAAATTCAGAGTCTTCACTTGATCTGAGCCAAAAGGTTGAGAAGCAATAGAATTCAAAGTCTTAAATTTGCAGGTGCTTGTGTTGAGAGATAATGGTTATCTTTTCTTATCTTTCATTTTCTAATTTTTTTTCTCACAACTGTTTTTGAAGCTTCCTCATTATCATGAAAAATGTTAAATATACTATTTTTTTAAAAGGAGGTAAGATGGCGGCTTAGGGTAGAGTCACATTTGGTGTGATGAATCTTTAGGTAGGGTGAAGCACAAGAAGTAGATTACAGGAAAAAAAATAGGTGTCAGGAAGTAGTCAGGGGGTACCTGGAGACTCCCCGGACACAGCGAAGTGGAGGCGGTGGCAGAGCAGTGTTGCTGTGGACAGAAAAACCCACCAGTGATCAGCGAGTGGCAATCCACACTCCAGCGATCCAGGCTCCAGCACCAGCCAGACATCCAGTAGTGGCCTCCGCTTGGCTTCTGTGGCAGCCAGGAGGGAGCCTGGGCTCGCACGGGGAGCTCGGGAGGCAAATGCAGCCTGAGATCTGCCAATCTCACTGAATGGCTTGGGCCAGCCATAAGTGGAGAAACAGCAGGGGACTCTGGGCGCCACCTGTGTGGAGAAGCAGAGTACATAGTTGATGCAACAGCCCAGAGGGGGGTCGTTTCGGGCTGATCACACAGAACTGATCCAGCAGGGAGGGTAGCACCCTGCAGGGTCTGTGTGGTCCCTAGAGCTGAAAGCCAGCAGCCCCAATTCTCCAGCAGTGCCCTGCCAGGCACCATCTTGTACAGTGGAGGTAGCGAGTGTGAGTTTCAAGTGAAGGCCCAGAGTGGGCTTGTTTCTAGCTGATTGCACTGAGTTGAGCCCACAGAAAAAGCAGCACCAACCTTGCATCGTGTCGGATCTGTGTGGCCCCTGGAGCTGATGGCCGACAGCCCCAGATCTCTGTTGGTGCCCCTACAGGTACCATCCTGCACAGACGGGCAAGGGCTCAGAGCATTGATAAACTGCAGAAGGAGCAGTGGTAAACTGCGCATTTGCTAAATCAGTAGCACTCAGAAGTCAGTGTCATGGAACCAGGCACTGACAGACTGAAGGGAGGACAGCTGAGCTGCCAAAGCGCTAAGCTGAACACAGTCACCTCCATCTTAGAACACTGCACCAGCTATGCAGAAAATCACCCCCATCAAGGCACGCTACCAGCTCTACCCAAAATAAATCCAGGAGGCACGCAGACATATCGGCCAGCAGGTGTCGACAAGCAAGACCAGTGCTGCTGAAAAATCAATTATTCAGGACAACTAGTGTTTTCCTAATCCAGGAACTGAACATATAAATCCACATGGACCTGCAGGTAATACATCTTAGAAATCTGCACTAAGGAGAAGAATCTGCCAACCAGAACGGCAATGACGAAAGGTAAAAGAAAAGACAGAGGCACTATGAATGTTACTGAAGACTCTCCAGCAAAGGAGCCAAGGCCTTGACCACCCTGAGTGAACTGAGGAAAACATCAAGAAAATGGGGGACACAGAATTCAGAAAACTCATTATAAAGCTTCTGATCAAAAATGAAAAGCACATACAAGAGTTCAAAGAAGTTAAGGAATACGTTACACAGGAAATAGTAGGAATGAATCAAAGGAAAGCTGATATATCAGAAATTAAGAACATAGTAGGGCCCGGTGTGGTGGCCTAGCACCTGAAGTCCTTGCCGCGAATGTGCCAGGATCCCATATGGGCGCCAGCTCTAAATTCAGCAGCCCCACATCCCATCCAGCTCCCTGGTTGTGGCCTGGGAAAGCAGTCGAGGATGGCCCAAAGCCTTGGGATCCTACACCCAAGTGGGAGACTTGGAAGTGGCTCCAGGTCTCTGGCTTTGGATCAGTACAGCTCTAGCCATTGCAGCCACCTGGGGAGTGAATCATCGGACAGAAGATCTTGCTCTCTGTCTCTCCTCCTCTCTGTATATCTGACTTTCCAATAACAATAAATTAAAAAATCTTTAAAAAATTCAAAGATTTGGATTTAGTTATTGCTGCATAGCTTAATCCAAAATGATATACAGACTTCCAGCTTTAAATGGAACTACATACAAAAGACATTTTTATCATATTGTATCATTTTAGGTGCTGCTGTGTAATAGAAAACTATGTACTGTGATTTTATCATTCTTGTAAAAATACATATTTGAAAAAATTTACCATTTAAAATATTTTATATAAAAAATGAACGGTATTATATATACTCACTACATTATATAACTGTGACCATCATATGTGTCTAGAACTTCCCCAATATTCCAAATAGAAACTGTGTCCATTAAATAATAACTTCCCATCACCCTTAACATAAGTGAAATCATATAATATTTACCTTTGAAACTAGAGTATCCTTTTGTGGGCCAGTGCTGTGTTGTATTAAATTAATCCACTCCTTGCGATGCTCACATCCCATATTGCGGCGCTGGTTTGTCTTGGCTTCTCTGCTTCTGATATTGTTTCTTGCAAATACACCTGGGAAGGCACGAGAAGATGTTCCAAGTACTTGTGCTCCTGCCACCCATGTGGGAGACCAGGATGGAATTCCTGGCTCCTGGCTTTTGTGGCCATTTGCAGAGTAAATCAGAGGATGAGAAATCTTTGCCTCTATCTCTTTCTATGCTTCAAATAAACATTTTGTTTTTGGAAAAATATTTTCAGGGACCACAATTTCTCCCCCAGAGGTTAAGATTCTGGTTAAAACCCTGTGTCCTGGGCCTGGCGGTGTGGTCCAGTGGTTGGGGTCCTCAACCTGGACATGCCAGGATCCCATATGGGCATCAGTTCTGGTCCTGGCAGCTCCACTTCCCTGCTTGTGACCTGGGAAAGCAGTCAAATAAGGCCCAAAGCCTTGGTAGCCTGCACCTGCATGGGAGACCTGGAGGAAGTTCCTGGCTCCTGGCTTTTGATCAGCACAGCGCCGGCCGTTGCGGTTGCCTGGGGAGTAGCTATCTGAGGGAGGATCTTCCTCTCTGTCTCTCCTCCTCTATGTATATCTGACTTACCGATGACTATAAAGAAATCTTTAAAAATAAGATTAATAAAAAAACAACCCTGTGTCCTATGTGGAAATACCTCTACTTATGACCTGGCTCTGGATCCCGCCTCCAGCTTCTTGTTAATGCAGACTCTTGAGGGGCAGTGCTGAGAGCTCAAGCAATTGCTTCCTGCCAACCACCTGCGAGACATGATGTGAGGTCCGACCAAGTCATTAAAGGGATCTGAGGAGAGAAGTGGCAGGTAGAAGTTCCTCCTCCGCCCTCCCCCTAAAAATCATGCTTAAGTATAACAAAATTTACATCTCGCTTAGGATTGTGTTTTTAAGGTTTATCCACATTGCAGCAAGTATCAGCATTCTACTTCCTTTAAAAGTTAAATAATGTTCCATCAAATGTGTGAACCACATTTTGTTCATCCATTTACCTGTTCATGGACATTAAGGCTGTTTCCAGATTTTTGCTATTATTATTTGTACTTTTTTCAATCTGTAAGTGCTTGGAAAAGGTCTGAAATTTACAAGAGTGCCTGGCGTGGTAGCCTGGCGGCTAAAGTCCTTTCCTCGCAAGCACTGGGATCCCATATGAGCACTGGTTTGTGTCCTGGCAGCCCCACTTCCCAACCAGCTTCCTGCTTGTGGCCTGGGAAAGCTGTCGAAGATGTCCCAACGCTTTGGGACTCTGCACCTGTGTGGGAGACCCAGAAGAGACTCCGGACTCCTGACTTCAGATTGGCTCAGCTCCAGCAATTGAGGCCGCTTGGGGAGTGAACCAGCAGATGGAAGATCTTCATCTCTGTCTCTCCTCTTCTCTGTATATCTGACTGTCCAAAAAAAAAAAAAATCTTTAAAAAATGTTACAACAAACTGTGTGTTGGGTTCAATTGGAAATTATGGGAAATTTTATTCTTCATTATGTTATTATGGTATTTAAATTTGCTACACTGACTTCATGCAATGTGAAGAACTGATGAAGTATTTTCAAATTGAGGCAATTTTTTTCAACTTGGGGCAAGCATTTGGTAGAGAAGCTAAGCTGTCACTTGGTACTCTGATATCCCATTATTTGAGTGACCTGGATGAAGACCCGGCCCCAGCTCCTGACTCCAGCTTCCTGCTAGTGCACATCCTGGAGGCAACAGTGACAATTCAAATGGCTGTGTCCCTGCCACCACCATGGGAGCCCTGGACTAAGTTCCCAGCTCAGCCATTGCAGACATCTGCAGAGTGAACCAGCAGATGGGAAACCATGCCTCTCTCTTCATAAAAAGATGGAGGAAAAGAGAAACACGTCCTGGGCTCAGGCTTTTAGCCCAGTGGTTAAGACACCTGCAACTCCGTATCAGAGTACCTGGGTTGGTTCTTGGCTCTGGCACCTGACTCCAGCTTCTTGCCTATCTACGCAGACCCTGAAAAGGTGAGGCTCAAGTAACTGGCTTCCTGCTATTCACATGGGAGTCCTAGATTGAATTCTGGCTCTGGTCCCGCCTCAACCATTGTGGGTATTTGGGGAGTCATAGAGCAGATGGGAACTCCCTTTCCACCTGCCTCTGTCTTGTGTGTGTCTGTCTCTTAAATAAACAAGTAAAAATACTTTCTTCTGATCAGAAGTAGGATACACAAGACAGATAAGGAATTAACAGTGTCTTTTTAAAAAATTATGATTAAATATATAATATATCTTATTGTAACCATTTTAATTAAACACATTAATGTTCTTTTTAATTAGTGGGGGCAGCTTAGGGGTGGCTCCACTAGTAGTCAACAAGTCACAGAATTTCCATAAATGAAGAATAGTAAGTAAAAATCAAATCCCACCATGGGAAGCTATGTATGACTAAATGGGACTTTCATACATAATATTTTTTCCTCCTTCAATTCTCTTAGCCTTTAATATAAAATTCCATAGCTCATGCAGACTAATAATTTCTAGTAGTAACAGTTCTGTTTGAATAAGCTGAAGTTATCATGAGATCCCATTCTGAGCTTAAATGTGATTAAGGGTATACTCAATTCAAGCTACAATTTGCTAACCACCTGGAACTGCTCTTGTTTTTAACTAAAACTGCTCCTATGAATTTTCAGCTGTACAAACTGTGTAACTATCCTTCCAGGCCCGCTAGGAGGTCTCACATGCTGCTATTTCCCAGGTGTTTGGAACTCAGTTCAAATGGCACTTAATGTCCTTGCAAAAGGCTACATTTCCAGAAACGGAAACTTTGAATCAAAGGCTTGGTAAATCAGAGCAGGAAAGCCTGGCCTTTGACAATCAACTACTCAATATAACTTGAATGCTCCAGCCATCAGATTAAAGTTAAGATCACCTATTTATTTTATGTCCTGGGCCTGCTGGATGTAGGTTCTGCAGAGTACAGTAAGTACCCACTGGGGACCAAAGGCAGCGGCGAGGAGACTAGAGTTCACATGCAACAAGGCTAAGTCTTGAACTGATTTCAAGGGCAGCACTGTTGCAGGAGAGCTGTAGGTACTGGCTAACTAACCACAACTTCTGCACTACCGGGGGGTTCTCTACATAAAACAAGACCTGGGCTTGAATCCCAGCTGAGTCACAAGGAACTGGCTTTTCTCACAGACATCATTCACCTGCACTCAGACAGTTACTTTATCTGAAAGCCATCCTGACCTTTCTCTAACAACAGATCAGTTTACAACATTTGGCAATTTGGGGGAAAAAAAATGGAACTGGCCAATTCTTTCAATATCTTATATTCCAGATTTAAATTTAAGTAATAAGAAACATGCAGACATGTTTTGGGGGTTGGTGTAGTGGCTAATCATCCATGTATAGTGCCAGCATCCCATATGGGTGTCAGCTTGTGCCCTGGCTGGCCACTTCTATCCAGCTCGCTGCTTGAAGCCTGAGAAAGTAGCGAAGGATGGCCCAAAGCCTTGGGCCTGTGCACCCACATGGGAGACCCAGACAAAGCTTCTGGCTTTGGATCGGCTCAACACTAACTCTTGTGGCCATTTGGGGAGTGAACTAATGGATGGAAGACCTTCTCTCTCTCTCCCTCTCCACAAGATCTACTCTTCAAATAAAGTCTTTGTTTTTTTTTAAAGTGTTCACTTGTTTTTAATACATTTGAGAGAGGCTTTCTATCTGCTGAGAGTTTATTCCCCAAATGCCTGGAACATTTGAAGCTGGAACAGTTGAAGCTCAGCCAGAGGAAGCCAGGACCCAGAACTACTCAATTAAGGTCTCCAACTTGAGCCATCTATTGCCTTCAGGCACAACAGCAGGAGGCGGAATCAGAAGCTGGGGCAAGACATGATCCCACCCCACAGAATACAGGTGTCTCAAAGTGGCAGTTTAAGTCACTGTGTCACAATGTCCACTCTCTAGTAGTATCTTCCTAATCCAGGGCAGAAAATGTTTTCTAATCATACTAAAAATTACAGTCAATTTCCCAATGTTTACCCAGAGCCAGCTGTGGCCTGGAAGATGAAAATGGAGAACAGAGTTAAGCAGCCCCAAATCCTAGAAGTATAAATTTAGAAAACTCCAACAAATCCTCTTAGTCAAAATAGGTGTTTAGTCAAAAAGCAAGTGTTTAGCATGTGGGATGCCCATATCCCATACCAGAGTACCAGGGTTTGAGTTCCAGTTCCACTCCTAATTCCATCTTCCTGCTAATGCAACCCCTGGGGAGTGCATCCACCCACAGAGGAGATGCTGATTTAGTTCCAGCATCCTGACTTTGGCTTGGCCCAGCCCTGGCTGCTGTAGCCCTTTGGGGAGTAAATCAGTACCTGGAAGATGTGTCTTTTCCTAGCTCTCACTGATGCTCTTTCAAATACATACATCTTCAGAAAGAAAAAGGAAAAAGCAGGAAAGACTAGGAGTTCAGTGCTGATGCTATACACCATGTTCCCAGCCACATCCACCAAGAAGTCACCTTAGCTTCATAAAGTCCCTGAGGCTCTTGGTTGCTGAATCTGATGAATAGTTCTTAGTCCTTGGTCCTCAGCTTCATGCTGAGACCCTTTCCACCTCTGGTTCCATGTGCTGTCTCCTGGGGCCAACCTAGGTCACTTCCTGTACTCTATTACTCCCTCTTGGGGATTGCTCACCTCCTGTTCAAACTAGCTTACTTCTACCTACAAGCCAATGGCTCCCCAGTCCTGGACACTGGATGATTCTAAATGAGACCTCTTCCAGGGCAACTGGCACAGAGCCTCCAGCTTGCACTTTGCTTTCATTTGGATATTGCTCAGGATCTTCAAATGTATCTACATCAGAACTCTCTCCTCGACAAAGGCTGCCAACTCTGTCTCCTTGTTACTGCTCCTGAATCCACTCTCATCACCACCTCCTGTTTGATGATCACAGGAGCTACCTGACACTTATCCTGTGTCCTCACTATTTCCTCCTTAACTGCAAATGCTGCCATGGCATTCCCCTGCTCTGAATTGCAAACTATTGCCCACCTCCTTGGGGGATGAGAGGGCAGCACACGAAATGTTTTCTAGTCTGGATCCTGCCTACCCCAAATTACCCCTCCCACCTCTGTCGTGTACCTAATCAGCTGTGACTTCCCCCAATAAACCGCCCCCGGAACTTGCGCTTTGGGGAACCCTCTAAGTGTTGTGTGTCTCCCTGGCCTCCTGGGTGGGATGAGATGGAGGACCTCTGGGCTTTCGCCAGTGGCTTCCACAGCATTTATCCTCTGCCTAAGACTCATGCATGTTTCATTACTGTCTCTTTGCTCCCAAGAGTGTCTTGTGGATGGGGAGTGTGTTTTCCACGTGCATGGCGAGATCCTAGCACAGAAAGGAAAGGAGGACTGAAGAAGGAAACGAAGTGATTACATCTTAGGACTACCAGGACTCCTTCCTGTTTTCTGTATTGTCTAGTAGTAGGTGGATTCTGTGGTGTGTATACATTTCAAAGAAGAATTCATTTTTAACATGTGGCCAATCCCTCCTAGTTAGCTCCTACAAGAAAAACTGCTGCCTGAAGTTAAAATCACCCTCGAGCTTCTCTCTCCCGAGACCACCCCTCTGGCTCCTCTTGAGACCCCCACTTCAAGCTCCACACAGTTTTAGAGCTTTGCAAAGAAAAAAAAAGTCTGGGACATTTTAGCACACAGAAGGACCACCCACACATACAGACACACATGAATTCCTTGGCCTTGGGAAGGTTACATTTTTCTTGGAGCTGAGTGCCAAAACCCAATCTTGCCAAACATTCATGAGTGCCTGATCACAAAGGAAGAGGGACTTTAACAGCCGAAGAGACAGAGAGGATGCTGTCATCTGTCGCCTTGATACAACAATGAAAGATGGGGGAGCAGGACTCAAATCCTTCTCCCCTCTCAGTTTTTTAAAAAAATAAAACATTAATTATCTTCTCAGATATCCGCATTTTTCACTCACTCACATGGGCTTGTACATCTCTTAAATCTGTGAAGAGCAGTCCAGTAATATATAAGCTTGACATCTGCCATGATTTGCCCTTAAAAGAAAACAAACATGATTAGTTCCAAAAAGAAAAACTCAGATGAGAAGCAAATCCTGAGGCTTAGAAATCATCACTCTAATTAATAACACACAATTGCTACCTGGCCAACACTCTTGTGCCTTACATGCAATTCTCCTGCATTTCCTGTGATTTTCCCCCACTGGTTTTCCAATTTGTGCCCAGGTTCTGAAGCAGCAGCTTCAATAGCAGTTCACCAAAGGCAACCAGTTAGGGAGATCCTGGGGAGGGGAGTGTCAGGACCTGGCTCGCCGCCCTCTCCAGTCCTGGCATCCACTCCCAAAGGGCTGGTTTTCAGCTCAAGACCATGGCCAGGGCCTCTGCCTGCAGGAGAGCCCTGCCTGACCCTGCTGGCCTGCTTCTTGGGATGTGTCCACTGAACCACTGGCAGTGTCTCTGGGTCGTGGAGGGGGGAAACCACCATCCCCAGCAAGGATCCCAGGAGCCAGTGGCTCAGTGCCAAGGGCCCCTATAATGCTCAAAGGTCAAATTTGAAATCACTCTCTCTGGGAAGTTGGGATGCAGGTGTGTAGGAGAGATAGGGATGGATGGCATGAGAAAGACCAAGATGAAGGGAACAGTGGGGAGAGTCATGTGACCTTTGTGCTAGAACTGAAAGAGTCTGACAGAAATGTCTGTCGCCGATAACATAGATGTGAGCAAGTGACAGCACTCAGAAGGGGCTGTCCCAAGTCTGCCTGTCCCACGAGGCTGAATGTTCTTGGGACAGGTGACCCTTGTCTGCACGTTGATTGCATGTGAATTTTGCACGTCCTTACACAGACTCATTAAAGGGAGGGGGAAAAAATGAAAGCAGATCAGAGGAGGATCACATGATCAATCCTGGCCACAGAGCTTGACAGAAGGACAATCAAAGCCAGGAGACACCCGTGTGCTTCATCCACTGGAGTTTAGTGCAAAGTAAAATTTCGTCTCAAAACAAGAGGGAAATAAGTTCACCAAGAACTTACTAATTAATGAAGTCACTCAACAGATAGAAACATATCGACTATGTGTGACCCAAAGTCAAAATTTATTAGCTAACCAAATATTCAGGCTGTACAGTATTTTTGATGTGCATACAACATAGTTATATCATAACAAGGTTAACTTTTTATAAAATACTATTTCCTTAAGGAATGAATATGCTAAAAAGCTTTAGCCACAAATTAATGGAATGTTTGATGCACATTTGCAGGTACCATTAAAGACTGGACATAAATACATAAGTAACATGATTCAGTAAGAAAAGCTATGAACCAAATGACTGCATATCTTACTATGTTACCAATTTCATATTAGAGCAGCAAAGAGAATTATATCACATCAATTAAGTTGACTTGAAGAATCTTTTTATTAGAAGATAAAAGTTGTGTCCACTTAAATCATCATTCTTAGAAGAACTCCCAATTTATGACCTTTAAATTCCAAGCTGTTGTCCAAGCATCTTTCCCTATGGGTTGATACAGTCCATCTGGTCCCTCCATGGTACACGCTGTGGCCACTAATGACGATCAGCAGTAATTATGTACACACAGAGAAGACAGGGGAAAGGACCTTGCACATGTGAGTCACTAAGACAACGATTTCAGCCAAGACATATTTTATCTGTTCCATCACTTGCTCTCTTTAGCAGTAAAGCTGAACAACACATTTTTTTTCTGTAACACCTTTACAAGTTGAAATACATTTTAATTCAGGTTCAGACTATGAAAGAGACATTTAATCTTCTTTTTTCACAACCACAGACTTCACCAAGTGCACAGAAAGAAAGAAAAGGAACTGGAAAGATCATTGGACCACAGGTTGATGGCAAGACAGAAGGGTTCTACTTTAAGGCAAACAGCTTATCACATGCATACATAGCAATTCATCCACTGATGAACTTTGTAGGATGACAATACCAAACAAGCAACTGAGGTATAACTTCATTCCATATAAACATAAATGTCATGGAGGATAAAGATACTCTCAACACACTTAACATGTTTTACCATAACTACATAGAGAACTCCTCTCAAAGTTCTGATATACCCAGACACCTCCCAAGACTCTAAATTTTAGGAAAAAGTGTTCGATATTAAATGTTTTAATATCTTTGCAATAAGGCTCTCTACATAAGGCTATCTTTAATTAAAGGCTACTTTGTCTGAATTTCTAGAAAAGCAGCAAAAAATGTGCACCAAAATTCAAGCTATTATGAACTAAAGATAGAAGCCTGGGTCTTATGAGGAACAATGGTGTAATTCATTTATTGTTCGAAGTTAAACTTGAGGGGCAGAGCTGTGCTGCAGGCAGTTAATCTCCTACTTGCAATGGCAGTACTCCCTATTAGCATGCTGATTTGAGTCCCAGCTGCTGGGCTTCCAATCCAGCTCCCTGCAGATACACCTGGGAAAGCAGCCAACCAAAATGGGAGACCAAGATGGCATTCTAGACTCCTGTCTTCTGCCTGACCCAGCCCTGACTTTTGTGGCCCTTTAGAGAGAAAGCCAGAGATAGAAGTTCTCTCTCCTCTTTCTCTCTGCCTTTCAAAGAAAAGTAAATAAATCTTTAAAAAAAATTAAACTTGAAACAAAACAAATTCAAAGTACATCCAATAAAAACTTTTTTTTATCACTTTTTCAAAATAAAACTGAGCTACCATATACATATTTTTTTCCTGGTTGAATGCATAAAGGTATCTTCCGGTGCAAAACAGACATATATTTGCCTTTATATAAATACCCTAAATAGAATATAATCCACAATTTGGTATTCATAGTATATGGAGAAAAGCTACACTGTGTGACCTTTACAAAAGTAGATCTTCTATTTACTTTCAAGTCAGAAGTGACCTAAGAGTTTCTTTGGAGATTTGCAGTCAATGGCTTTCTAAAATGAAGGACACAAATCCAGGTTATAGGCTATTTGGTGTACCTAAGTGCAAGTCTTCCATTTTGGGCCCTGAAATTGAAAAACGATGGATAGGCTATAAGGTAGAACAAATACATGTCAGATTTCTGTTATGGACCACGGATTTGCAGTGTCTGAGTATTCTGAATGACTGAGTAGTGTGAGTCACTGTCTTCCAGTGAAAAACCTAATTACCAACTGTACTCACATCCCTCACATCCAAAATGTTTTCCTTAAAATGAAAAGATACGATATCCATCATGCCTAAACACTCAGGTAAGCTAATGACAAGGTAGATTTTTTTTTTTTTTTTACAATCACTGCACTCATTTCCTCCCCCAAACTCTCAGTGGCATTTAGAGAACAACAACAATAAAAATCCTAATTATTTTCACTGAATAATGTAATCAAGTGCTCCAGAAAAATGCTGTTCTAAGGGGAAGTTTGGCAGGAATTGCTTATTAAATTTACAAATCAGATCAAAATAAGAGAAGCAAAATAGGATTCAAAAAATTAAAACTACCTAGCTGAATAAATAATAGCCATAAACCTTAAAATAACACACTGAGTAACCAGAAAGATCTACAACTCCAATCCTGCTTCTATAGTGATATCAAGTGTCACCTGGCAGGAACAGGCATGAAGGACCCTCAGATATGCCCTGGTACCTATCGCTACAGAGCCGCCCTTTTGTAAAAACATTCTAACACTCAGTGTGAGGGGAGAGCTATGCCAAGGGCAAAGACTCAGTAGGATTTCAGCTGAAGAGATTTAGAAATCTGCTTGTTTCTAGCCAAACAGGCCTCGGACTTCAAGCACTTGAACTTGGAGATATAGCCACTCATCAGCCAGTTTTTGCCCACTGTAGGATTCATTTTTGTTATAACAGCAACTGGAGTTGTGAGCAAAACCCATCTTCTACTCTTGAATTAAGCAGACAACTAACTTATTACTGTGACACCTAAGCAATCGGGACTGCCCATTTCTTATGTCCAATCCATAAGTGCCATTAACACGCTGGCCCAGCTGAGGTTCTGTGCAAAGTCTTTGTGACCAACGATGGCACCTCCAACGTCTCCTTCAAACAGAAACTTCCCTGTCTATAACAATTTCTCCTAGCCCCAAAACGACTACTTCTTTGCAAGCAAGGGCCCTCATCCAGAAAACTTCACCCCAACCCAGGTGATGGTCAGGCTACACTAATGCCATTCTAGAATCTGAACAGAGAAAGCAGGGGAATCAACCAGAGGAAGCCACATGGAGAAGCCACTGCAAGAGAGAAGAGATGTTGTGTGGGTGAGAGTGATGTTCATCCAGATGCTAGACCAGGAGAGGCAGGAGCAGAAGAGCCCAGGAGCACCTGTTGTGCCCTTGGAACTCATACCGCATGACCTCCAGCAACCTCTGTATTTCCCTGTAACAAAGGAGCCTATTGATCCAGGAGGAAGATGTATTTCTGAAGAGCTGCTGGCTGTACTTTTTTCCTCTGTAGGCAAATTTTATTAGAATAACCAAACAGGATCAAAATATTTCAAAATATATTTAAGCACTGAGCAAAAATAAAAGAATTATAAAATATTGGTTCATGACTTTTATTATGGAAAAAGTTGCAATAATTTTCATTATACTATAAATTTTAGGAAATGTAGCTTATTCAAGCATTTGATGATTAGTAATTGGGGGTCCTGCTAGTTCTGGGACCAATTCCCACAATGGTACTGAATACACTTATTTTACAGTGATAGAAAAGCACACCTCTCTTTGGAAGCTTTTTGTCCTAAACATTTTAATAAATATGCAACATTAAAAATGCAGTATGTCCCAAATTTTGCCTTATAACTGCATTGAGTTTGATATCTATATTTGTATTGAATATTATTAACATCAGCCTAGCCTAGCACATTCACAAGATTTATTCAAAATGTAGCCATAAACCAAAGTCCTCAGAGGCAAATGTATGTAATTAGAGAACTCTAAGAGTTCACTCATGTGCTGTATTAGCAATATAACTCATGAAATGCCAGTGGGAATCCATCCATTAGAATTTAGTCAAACAAGAAAACTTGAAAGTGTTCTTCCAACCGTCTGGAAAAGTATTAGTTCTAGTTAATACTAGGCTTTCTCTTATTTCTTTTCATTTATTTCACTGACATGGTTTTCCTAAAGGAATTTCAGAATGATTATATTCATGATGATGCATCGCAGGAAATGAGTTGGGCTTTAAAAAGACCTTCTGGCTCAACCAAAGAAAGGGTTTTTCGAGAAGGACAGACAGGCTTTTCCAGGTCCAAGGATCTCATCTGGGTTATTTCCCAGGGTGAGGCCAGCTGATGGTCATCTCTGTATATACCACAGGACCCAGAACAACAGCATTACTTGTCAACCAAATGTTCACACTATCAGCACATAAAACATTCAAACATTTTCCAGGGCAGGGCTACGAGAAACAACCCAGTCATGAATCAGTCTTGTGTTTGAGATAACTGCTGCCCCAGCAAAGGAATTCAGTGGCGTTTGTATTTCCTCTATGTGTTACGGAACCATAACCACTAGGAAACCCAATTCAAGGAAGCCCAGAGGCTCCTTTTTCTCAAGCCCTCTACCGAGGTATCTTCAACAGGGGTGTGGAAGAGAATTGAACAGCTCTAATGTGGACTGTCTGGGAAGACATCTGGGTCAAATAATAAGGAAGCAGTAAAGATGCTGACCTCATCCCTGGCACCCCACATGGGCACGTTTTAAGATCCAGCTCTCTAATGTACCCGGGAAAGCAGTGGAAGACAGCCCAAGTGCACCCACGTTCCTGCACCCACATGGGAGAAGGGAAGAAGCTCCACTGATTTTGGCCTGGCCTAGTCCTGGTCGTTATGGCTGTTTGGGGAGTGAATTAGCAGATAGAAGACTGATCGATCTCTCCATCCTTCCTTCCCCCCAACCCCCACCAACTCTGTGTAACTCTTGAAAGAAAATATAGTTTAAAAAAAAAAAGAAACAAATCATCTTGTATCTCTGTATCTCTAGGGAAGTGAACACAAACTCCAATTAACTTCAGTTAATGAAAATAATCAGTTTAATAGCCTTAGTAATCATCAAATGTATATCAGTCAGAGAACTGTTTAAACTGTTTACAATCACCAATAAGGGCCTGCATAGTGGCACAGCACATTAAGTCACTGCCTGCTATGTTAGCATATCATATGAGTGCTAGTTCAAGTCCCTACAGCTCCACTTCTGATCCTGCTCCCTACTACTGCACCTGGTAAAGAAGATGGGCCAAGTCCTTGGGCCCCTGCTCTTCATACAGAAGACTCAGATGGAACCCCTGGCTCCTGGCTTTGCCCAATACCAGTCCCAGTCATTGTGACCATATGGAGGAGTAGATTAGCAGACGAAGAACTCTATCCCCTCTATCTGTCTGCCTTTCAAATCAATCAATAACATTTAAAAAATTAAAAGCCGTCAACATTCACTTCTATGACTTTGACTTATTAATGTCTTGCAGATATTCAAACATTCACTTCAACATGATGTATTTCCCAGCACAGTATAATTTAACTTACAACAAATCAGGGTTTCTACTCATGAAAACATATTGTTAGAATCCAACAGCCTTTCATGATAAAACATTTAACAAATGTGAAATAGAAGGGAACTCTCACTCTGATCAAAGGCATCCATGAAAAAAATCTGCAGCTAACATTGTATTTAATAATAAAAAACTGGAAGCTGCCCCCTAAGATCAAGAACAAGGTCTCATGTTCACTCTCATTCCTTCTATTGACATTGTACTAGATATTCTAACTGATATAATTCAACCAGAAAAAGAAATAAATGATATTCAGATTGGAAAGGAAGAAGTAAAACATCTCTATTCGAAGGTGACATGGCTTTATTATGAAATAGAGAATGCTTTAATAAAGACTGTTGAAGTTAACAAACAAGCTCAGCAAGGTTGCAGGATGGGTGATCAGAATACAATATCAGATCTTGCTTTATTCACTGGGAACAATCACAAAATAAAATTAAGGGAATAATTCCATTTACATCAATATCAAAATGAGTAAAACACTTAGAAACAAATTAAGTCAAATTAACCTAAATTGTATATGCTGAAAACTCTAAAATATTGTTGAAAGAAATTAAATTAGACCAAAGAAAATGGAAAGATAGTCCATGCTCATGGACTAGAAGGCTTAGTGTTGCTAAGATCCTGTCCAATATACAGATTCAGGCCAAGCCCTAACAAAATTCCATCTGCCTTTTTGGTTCGTTTGCTTTTTGGCAGAAAATGGATACACTAAAATTAAAAAAGCAAGGGATTCAGAACATCCAAAATGTTAAAAAAAAAAAAAAAGTGGGGGGAACAGCTCATACTTCCTGATTTCCAAACCTGAGACAAAGCTACACTCTTCTGTTTGGTTATAGCACAAGAAGATAATAGAAATGCTTATTTATACTAGAAAAGCACAGGAACCAACAGAGTGGAGTAAGCTGCTACTTGTGACACCAGCAGCCCATGTCACAGTGCTAGACTGAGTCTCGACTGAATGCTCCACTTCCAGTACCATTTCCTGCTAATGCACCTGGTAAAGCAGTAATGGAAGGCCTAGCTGGGCCCCTGCACTAATGTGGGAGGCCAAGACAGAGTTCCAGACTCAGCTGTTATGGAGATCTGGAGACTATACCAGAGGATGGACACATTCTCTCTTTTCCTCTCTTTCAAATAAATGACTACTTAAAAAAAGTTATTACACCAAGAACACAAGAGATGAGAACAACAAAAAAATCAGATTACATCAAAACTCAAAATTGTGTGGTGCAAATAGCACTAATGGGGAAAAGACAACCCCCAGAATCAGAGAACATATTAAATCATTGGCATGAGTTCCTACAATTGTATGATACTTTACATCCATTTTAAAATGTAAAGTTTAGCTTTTTCATACCAGAAGTAAGGCTCAGCCAGCTCTAGCAGTTTCCAGTACTACTCCAGCTGCTGCCTAGACATAAAGACTTAGGAGGCAGTTTTCCTGCTTAGCAGCCTGGACATCCCACTTCACACTTCCTTAAAGGGACTGATCAGACATTCGCCCACTAATGTAAAGTAAGTACTTCCCAGCTACAGAGAAGTCTCCTCTAACTTAAACCCTACTCACTTCTCATATATATATATATATATACACACACACACATATATACTTACGTGAAAGTTACAGAGAGGGAGACAAAGAGTAAAATCTTGCATCCACTGGTTCACTCCCCAAATGGCCACAACAGCCAGAAGGTGAGCTGGTCTGAGTTTCTCAAGTGGGTATAACGACCCAATGCCAGGGCCATCCTCTACTGGTTTCCCAGACCATAAGTAGGGAGCTAAATCAGAAGTGGAGAAAATGGGACTAGAACCAGTACCCATATGGGATGCTAGAGCTGCATGTAAAAGATTAGCTTGCAACACCACTGCAGTGGTCCAAGCCCGCTGGCTTTTAACGCACTAGTTAATGAACCCCTCAAGGAAACGAGCTGAATACTGCCCTGGATCCAACGAAAGCTTTGGACCCCAAGTCCTATCCCACTCTGCTTGCAGGCTCTGACCTCCAAGTGTGCCCTTCAAGAGTGCAGCCCTCAGTGTCTTCAAGCAGAAAACAAACATAAACAAAAGCCTCCTATACTTGCTCTCTAGGGCAGTGCCACTGATCTGTGTAGTCTCATCCTTGTTGATGTCTTACTGTGTGGGCCTCTGTCTGGGCTCCAGGAACAGTAACTACTAGCTGAGTCGATGAGGAAACTCAGAATCTCATACATAATAATCCTACACCTGGTAGGAGTCTAGTATCGAATAAGGAACTGACTATGTAATGATGAAAAGAAAGTCCCACTTTTTAAAAAATGGAAAGAGGATCTAAGAAGATATTTCTTCCAAAGAAAATACACAAACGACCGAGAAATACATGAAAGTATGCTGGTTATTATTAATTATTATGGTAATGTATCTCAAAACTACAGGGAGATATAACTTCCTACCACTAGGACAATAATTAACACACACACACACACACACACAAAACATGCTATTGGGAAGATGTGGGAAAAGAACCCCATACATTGCTGGTGGGAATGTTAACTGATCCAGCGTGGAGGTTCCTCAAAAAATCAAACTTAATGCTACCACAAGACCTGACAAATCCACACTTGGGTATACATTCAAGAAGAAAACAAAACCAAACCCATCCCTGTGTTCACACAATAAATTGCATATGTTTTCAAGGTTGTATCACTTGCAACCACTCTAAATGGAAAGAACTCAAATGTCCGTGAACTGACAAATGGATAAACAAAATGTACTGCATCCAAAGGATCAATTATTACTGAGCCATGAAAAGGAATGATGCTACAACGCTGAAACATGCTAAGTGAAAGAAGCCAGACACAAAAGGCTGCATTCCATGTGGTTTCATCTGTGAAATGTCCAGAATAGGAAAATCCCCTATGACAGGAAGCAGCAGATTAGTGGTTGATTTAAAATATTATCTCAAAAACTACAAAAAGAAAGGTAGAAGAAAGGAGGCAGGGAGGGAATACTATTATGCTCTTAGAATTGTCCTTTCAGGGCCTGGTGCAATGGCTCAGTGGAACACCTCACCTTTCATGCACCAGGATCTTGTATGGACACCGGTTAGTGTCCCAGCTGATCCACTTCCCTGCCAACTTCCTGCTTGTGGCCTGGGAAAGTAGTCGAGGACGGCTCAAAGCCTTGAGATTCTGTGCCCACATGGGAGACCCAGATGAAACTCCTGGCTCCTGGATTCGGATCAGCTCAGCTCCAGCCATCGTTGGCCACTTAGGAAGTGAACCAGTGCACGGAAGATCTTTCTGTATCTCTTTCTCTTGGTAAACAAATTTTTAAAAAGAATTGTTCCTACAAACCACAGTGAATTTGTTAAAATTGGTTGAATATTTAAATTTAAACATTTTTTAAAATTGGCGGGGGGACGGGGACCCGGGAGCAGTTGTCATCTCCAGTAAAATATCCCTTCCCTAGCCACTCAATTGCCCTCAGCATGGTTATGTCTTTCTTGTATGGGATTCAACAGACTAGCACACAGGTTGCTGAGACAGGGCCAGGAAGAAAAATCTAGAACAGGAAATAAAAAGCAGCGGTGGGGGGTTGGGGGGGAAGGGAGCAGATGTTCGGCGCAGTGATTAAGTTGTTGCTTGGGACACTCACATCCCATAGCAGAGTGTGGGTCCAATCCAACTTCTCAGCTTCTGATTCAGATTCCTACTACTACGCACTCTGGAAGGCAGCAATGATGGCTCAACGAGTTGGGTCTTAACCAGCCATGGGGGAGACCTGCATAGAGTCCCAGGTTCCTGGCTTTGCTCAGTTCTGGCTGCTGTAAACATTTTGGGAGTCAACTAATGGGTGAAGCTCTCTCTCCATCTTTAGCTCTACCCGTCTCTTGCCTTTCAAGTAGATGAAAAAAAATACTAAAAACTGTTTAGGAGGACCAGAAAATCACGCCTTTTTAGTTGACAAAATTCTTACCAAGCCAAATGTTATCATAATTCCTAATTTTGACTTCATACATACGTGCACTGGTTTTAAATAATTTTTAAGGATGTATTTATTTATTTATATTTGAAAGGCAGATTTATAGGAAGAGAGAGAGAGAGAGATTGATCTTCCACTTATTGCTTCACTTCCTAAATGGCTGCAAGAACAAGAAGTGAACCAATTCATAACCAAGAGCTCAGAGCTTCTTCCTGGTTTCCCACATGGGTGCAGCAGCCCGAGGACTTGGGCCATCTTTAGCTGCTTTCCCAGGAGCATTAGCAGGGAGTTTAATGTGAAGTGCAGCCGCCACTCATATGGGATGTCAGTACCACAGGCAGAGGATTAACCAAGTACACCACAATCCCTATTTGAAGTGATTTGATTTGGTGAATGAAAACCAAATAAATGTGCCCTTCTCAAGATACCTCATCCTGATATATGAAAAATAAAAATCTAAAAAGCACCTGAGAGGATGTTATATAACAAAAGGATAACTCACAGGTTAAGAGACTCCCTGCACACATCCATCACTGTACATAGGATATGAAAAGGCATTTTTAAAAAGATTTGTTTATTTTTATTGGAAAGGCAGATGTACAGAGAGGAGGAGAGACAGAGAGGAAGATCCTCCATCCGATGCTTCACTCCCCAAGTGACTGCAACGGCCAGTGCTGCACCCATCCGAAGCGGGAGCCAGAACTTCTTTCCGGGTCTCCCATGTGGGTGCAGGGCCGTCCTCGACTGCTTTCCCAGGCCACAAGCAGGGAGCTGAATGGGAAGTGGAGCTGCCGAGATTAGAACTGTCACCCATATAGGATCCCGGTGTGCTCAAGGCGAGGACCCCAACCACTACGCTACCACGTTGGGTCGAAAAGGCATTTTCAAACTTTCCCCGTACAGCTGACTGGAAGCCAGTTTATCACTTAAAGGGGATGCACCTATGCCTGTGCAAGCCACCGTGCTTCTTTCACGGCCTTGTCCTGCACACAGAAGATATACAAATAAAGAATAGATTCAAGAAAGATGCACAATCCTACTTATTCTCACTCTCTATCAGATCTTTTTAAACACTGAGTCCTTCGGAAATCTTATATAAAGTGGTTTTCCTAAAATAGCATAAAGTAAATCTTAACCAGAAAAGGACCTTGACTTACCATTCTAAATTTCAGAGCTAGAATATTTATATGATTTGCATAATTTTTTTTTTATTTAAAGAGTCTTCCAAGTGATAAGAATTACTAAGAAAAAGATAACAGGGCTGGCATTATGGTGAAGTGGGTTAAGCTGCAGCCCACAACACCAGCATCCCATATGAGTGCCAGTTGGAGACCCAGCTCCACTTCCAATCAATTCCCTTCTAACAGCCTGGGAAAGCAGCAGAGAATGCCCAAAGTGCTAGGGTCCTGCTCTTCGTGCGAAACCTGGAAGAATCTCCTGGCTCCTGGATTTGGCCTGGCAAAGTCCCAGCAGTTGTGGCTATTTAAATGAGTAGATGGAATCTCTCTCTCTCATACACACACACACGTGTTCATTTTCTCACCTTGTAAAACAGCACAATTAAATGACAAACCAACAATCATGGATAGGAGCAAATGTATCTTACATCAAAGCAAATTTAAACTTTATACTTCTGTCCTTGGAACAAAATTAAATGACTCACATGGGCCAAAGGATTTGTTTTATATCAATGCTAAGATTTTGTATTTTGCTTCCCAGTATCTCACTTGAAAGAGGTTATGGCTCAAAAAAATTCAGCATGTACAGCACAAGGTGGACGCTCAGCACAGTAGTTAAGATGGACTCCTGCATCCTTACAGGAGTGTTTGGGCTCAAGTGTCAGCTCTGCTTCAGGTCCAGCTTCGCACTAGCACATACCATGGGAGGCAACTATGACAGCTGAAGTACTAGGGTCTCTACTACCTGTGGACTCCTGGCTTTGGCCTGGCCTAAGTCTTGGATAATGAGCACTTAAGTTACAGTCCATGAATAGAACAGTCCTTACTTCGTCTCTTCTCTGCCCTTCCCTCCCTCTGATTTTTAAATTTAAAAATAAAAGAAACATATATCACTATGACTACAAAACAAACTTCACACTTATCTCAGAGCTCAAGAACTGTACCAAATACTATTCCCCATTTAAAAAGCGAGATTCTCCTGTTCCTAGTGCTGAGAGGGAGCATGGAGGCTCTTCAGGTACCAGACTGAGCTGACAGTGAAAGAGCAGAGTGCAAACTTGACAAATCACTTTATATTCACACAGAAAAAACAATCCTGTCATTACCTCTATGTTTTTTCTTATATAAAAAAAGATAAAACAGATGAATAAAAAAATTGCTTGTGACAATACGTACTACACATGGTTTCAGCTCCATTGTGGGCAGAATTGCAAAGTTGTTTCAAAATAATAGACACAACCAAAGTCGAACGGAGGGGAACTACCTAACACAAAATTACAAGACATTTTCGTTTTAGTTTGAACACACTGCTGCACAGGTAAGCACACCAGGGCACAGCTTCAGACACAGATGAGCTACCACTGGCAGGTACAAGTCACCTAGGATTCCCTCTGGTTTTCACTCACTAAATGTCATCTACGCTTTGACTGTACTTGGTATGGTGCTGATATTTTTAGACACAAATCACAGGATGCCCACTAAAAGCTACTAAAAATTAACTGTGTAAAAGAAAAGCAGATCACTAAGCTCAATTCCCAAACCAAATAACAGTAGACTACCAAGTTTAAGTGTTTATTGGGCATGTCTGGGAGACCTGGGAAACAGTGAAAGACCAGGATAAGGTCAATTACAAAATGAGACAATAGAATCAAGCTTTCTGACGACAAGTCATGGAAGGCTCCCCAGTAAATTATTACTGATCTATGGCCTTCCTCTAAGTGCAGATGGGCTTGGGAAAGCAAGAAGCAAAACACCAGATGAAAGCCTGCTGAACAGACAGGAGCATGCAACCTTCCTGACCAAAATGGAACTCTGCTAGAACATTCCATTAGAGCTCCAACCCATGTGACTTCCTGCTCAGCTCTGAAAATTGCCAAGCCTGACTCTTCTAAATAATGCAAAGGTTAACTGTGAAATGCCTGTGCTTGTTGTACATATGTGAATGGATGCTTGACAACAGTTCTCTAAAAAAATCAATGGACAAGGCCTGGCGTGATGGCCTAGGAGCTAAAGTCCTCTCCTTGAATGCGCCAGGATCCCATGTGGGCACCAGTTCTAATCCCAGCAGCCCTGCTTCCCATCCAGCTCCCTGCTTGTGGCCTGGGAAAGCACTCGAGGATGGTCCAAAGCCTTAGCACCCTGCACCCACATGGGAGACCCAGAAGATTCTCCTGGCTCCCGGCTTCAGATGGATGCAGCACCGGCCATTGCAGTCACTTGGGGAGTGAATCATCAGACAGAAGATCTTCCTCTCTGTCTCTTCTCCTTTCTGTATATCTGCCTTTCCAATAAAAATAAATAAATCTTTAAAAAAAATCAATAGACAGCTGATTTTTCTATGCACTGATCTAATGTCCTCCTTTCTGACTTGTAAGACTTCTAAAAGCAACATTTGCTTTTTAATCAGACTTTGCAAGGGGGAGGGGAGGACCAAAGCACCAAAGGGAATATTTTTAGAAATCTTTCAAGCCATTTGATGTAAAAAAAGAAAAAAAAAGTATATCTAAAAGTACTGAACCAAAAGTCTGGAAATTGGGTTCCTGAAGGCCAGAACTGAACATTTAGAGTGACCATGGCTACATCAGAACCAGATAGGAGCAGAGTCCCCTGGCGCTAGCAACTGTAGGGGACAAAGGGTGTACACAAAGGGTAGAGTCTACCAAAAGGCTTCCAGGACTACATTAGTTCCACAGTTGTGAGGATACTGTAAGATATGGGACCACACCTAGTAGGATAATGTATCCATATCATAAATGAATATACACCGATAAAGCCAGAGGACCCTGACAACACCCAGCTGAGGTCAGGCCTTGGGTGTGCCTTGGCAGAGTTCAACAGTGCACAGCTGGTTTTCAGGTTTTTCTTTCTTTCTTTTTTTTTTTTGTCATTTCTCTATAGAAAAGAAGATAAAATAAGCTGCTTCTAGATAGCATTAAACCAAGAAAGAAAATTCTTCCAACACCAAAATTCAATCTCATTGCTGCCTCTCCAAGATCACAGAAAATCTAGGTAAGACACATGGGCAGGAGTTTAGGAGAAGAAATGTTATATTGATGACAGACACTGTGAGAGAATGCATTTTACTACTTGTTAAGAACCTACAGAGGGCAGTGTTGTGGCACGGTGAATTGAGCTTTGCCAAGTAACAAACACGGCCATCCCACAGGGATGCAAATCTGAGTCTCAGCTGTTCCACTTTGCATCTGGCTCCCTGCTAATACACCAAGGAAAGCAGCAGAAGATGGCCTGTGCACTTCGTGAAGGTGACTGGACAGAGTTCCCGGCTTTTGGCTTGAGCCTGGCACAGCCCTGGCCTTTGAAGCTGTCTGAGGAGCATACCAGCAAATAGAAGCTTGCTATCTTGCTCTCTCCATTTTTCTAACTCAAATAAAATGAATAAACCACACACAAAAACGGAACCTACAAATGTGTGACTACTAGTAACTATTTTTTTTAAAGATTTTTCTTTAATTGGAAAGTCAGATATACAGAGAAAAGGAGAGCTTGAGAAGATCTTCCATTTGTTGATTCACTCCCCAAATGGCTGCAACAGCTGGAGCTGCGCCAATATGAAGCCAGGAACCTGGAACCTCTTCCGGGTTTCCCATGTGGGTGCAAGGGTCCCAAGGATTTGGGCCATCTTCTATTGCTTTCCCAAGCTACAAACAAGGAGCTGGATGGGAAGCAGGGCTGCTGGGATTAGAACTGGCACTTATATGGGATCCTGGCATGTGCAGGGCAAGGACTTAAGCTGCTATGCTACCACGCCAGGTCCTACTAGTAACCTCTAACCCTCAAAGTAAATGCAATTACTTAAATCAGCAATCTACAATAAAAACAAAGCATGAGAAAAACGTGTTTTTTTTTATAATATGTCCTTTAAAATAAGTCATAACCACAAATCCCATTTTAGAGAGACAAAGCAAGTTACATATAAAGTCACGTCATGTAAGCCCACATGTGGTAAAAACAGCAAAAATTCAGCTTCCTCTTTCTACTTTGGGTATTCTAATTTCAGATAAAATCTCACTGGTGTTGACACAGATCCCAATGGAAGCATTTCTAGCACAAAGAATGAAATTACGAGAAATGGTGTAAAAGCACAACTAATGGGGCAGGTATTTGGCCTAGCACTTAAGACGCTTTCATCCCATATCAAGTATTGTGGAGCCAGTGCTGTGGCAATGCAGGCTGAACTTCAGTCAGTGGCACCAGCATCCCAAATGGTGCTGGTTGGAATCTGAGCTGTTCCACTTTCCATCCACCTCTCTGCTAAGAGAGCTGCACAAAGATGGCTCCAAGTTCTTGGGCCCCTGCACCCAAAGGGGAGACCTAGAAGAAAGCCCAGGCTCCTAGCTTTGAATTGGCTCAGCTCTAGCTATTGAAGTTGTCTGGGGACAAATACCGCTTTAGGCACCAGTGTTGTGGCACAGTGGATTAAGCCACAGTCTGTGACGCATCTCATAGGGGCAACCAATTTTATTTCCGGGTGCTCTAATTCCAAACCAGCTCCTTGCTAATGTGCCTGTGAAAGCAGTAAAGGATGGTCGCAGTGTTTGTGCCTGTGCCACCCGCTCACAAGGAGCTCCTGGATCCCGGAACCTGACTATGCTACCTCTGGTTGTTGTGATCATTTGGGGAACAACTGTCAAATGGAGTCCCTCTCTTTCTCTCTGTCTCTGCAGCATTACCTTTCAAATAAATAAATCAACCTTGAAAAAAATAACCATATTTCCTAAATAAAAAAAGTAAATAACTTTTAGAGAAATAAAAAGAAATGTTACTAAGCGATTTTTTTGAAAGTGGAAACCTTCAGGGACAGTTACAAGAAAATGCTTCTCATCCCAAGCAGCTACAACATTCAGAAAGACAAAACGGACTTTCTGAGCAAATTCCCAGCCTCCTCCTTGAGACACAGTCCACTAAGCTGTCATCAGCATCTCTCCAACATGCTTATTGTGGCCCTGTAGTTAGTCTGACAAAAAACAAGAAGTTTCTCACATTACCTAAAGACAGCTCAAAGTCCACAGGCACATTCACATATGTGTGGCTATGCATGGATATGTCTAGATATGTGCTTCTCCTGGGCTCTTCTCATGGAAGTTTCTTCCCCTAAATTAATTAAAACTTTGTGTGTAGCACACTCTGTGGGGATGTGAAGGCATGGTACATGAGAAAGAACTCCAGCTTCAAAATAGTTAGGATTTACCTTGGAAGATAAAAACACATTCACATCAAGAGGTCCCAGTCCTGGTAAAATTGATGGTTACATTTTTATTATTAACATCATAGCGATATTACCATCTGCATATTATTTGCATGAATCACAAAGCCTTAATCCAAATAAGAAAGAAAAAAATAAATCCATGCCATTTAATTCAATTATAGTAAAATACAATAAATATACAATAAATAACAATTTATTCTGACTATATAAAAAGTATCATTAACAGTGGAAAGGAGTAGGGAAAATGGAGTGAGATCTTTAATGGCCAAAATATCACATAATTGCTGGAAAGGAAATTAGGCGAAAGGAAATGGTTTTGTTGTTATTATCTCAGCAATGATAATGGCAAAGAAGTGCAGCTTCCCCAGGCTTTCTCAGATCCCAGAGGCATATGAAGGATTAGATGCTGGGCTATGTTTTCTGGAGGTCCAGGTTTGAGCCCCAGCTCCTTCGTAACTGCATCCTTCTTTGCCCCAGGTCTGAACTAAAGGCTGGCTAATACTCTAAGGGTAAGCTTCTCTTTAATAAACAGATCTGGGTTCCCCTTGTTCTACCCACCCCTGCCCAGCTTCTTTCTTATACCCTTGATAAATTACAGGTTATACCCTAAATGATTCATGAATCTATAGCTTTAATTTTTTGTGCTTATACATGACTGTTTGATATCAATTGGTTGAAAAGCAAAAATTGTAAATTCATTCTGACTAAATTAGCATGAAACAACCATTGGTTTTATACTCTCCGGTCCCAATAACATCACTAGATTAAAATGGCATATTACCCAATATTGTTTCAAGAAGGCTTTTGTTGTAGAAGTGATTCATAATGGTGAAGATCAAATAACTATGTCTTTGCTGCTTTTAGCTGACTTAAAATTGACTGAACTACACAGGAACTAAGAGTACAATAATATCTACTTCCTTTTTTAAAGATACTCCAGTGATAACACATAAGTATGACTTTGGTATCAAAAAGGCTACATGAATATGCTTTCATCTTAGATGTCTTTTTAAATTCATGGTGTTTGGGGCAAAAGTTAAGAGCAGAGGAGGATAAATATGGCATATAATCTTGAGCAACATCAAACTTTTTCTATTTTCATGTTTACGGTAGAAATATTTTTGTTTGGACATCTAAATGTCAGGACAATTAACAGCAAATAACAGCTATGAAGGTGAAAATTATTCAGTGAAATGTTAAATAACACAAAATCCTCTTGATTCTTATTACATACATTCTTTGAATCATTTCAGTAAAGCAATAAAAGAAATTCAAAGTACAACAGAGAGGACACAGCCAAGCTTCCATGAAGCTGCGCAGAGGTGAACATGAAGACAGAGTGGGGTAAAGAAGTACACTGGAAAAGTTTCTCAAATAGCACTGTCGCTTGTGTCTAGCTCCATTATACAGTTTCAATTTTAGCCAAAAATTTTTAAGTATTTGCTCAACAGTTCCTGCATGTGACATATGTTTCCAGAATACTTCTGACATTGATATGAGAAATTATAAAACATTTAGAAATGAAAATGTTACTCTCAAAAAAATATAACACTGTAAGTTCCAAGCTTCTTCTGAATTCAGAAGATGGAAAAGCGTTTGCAATAGAGTACCTGCCTTCTCAAAAATGTTTAAAGAATGTGCTTTCAAAAAACAAAGGTAACTGTTCAAGGCAAGGAAGAGACAAATCAGGTCTACACAAATGAAATCTTCAAGGTTACTCGAGGGGTCACTATCCTTCCTTTGCGGTCTCAATGCCATTTAGTCCGCAAGATGTAAACAGTTTTATCTCTTCAGCTAGGAAGGACTGTTTCTGCCCTACCAAGATGGTGACAATGCCACTGCAGTGCTCAACCAGCAAGAAACACATGAATATGAAGCAGCATCAACTCTTTCCCATCAAACCACGGGTATGCAAGGACTGATTTGCGATGCATTAATTCAGGAACTCAGCAGAGAGGCTCCTGCTATATCTAGCTGATCTAAACTTGAGCTCATGGTAACACTGCACAAAGCTGTGGTAGATAAAAGTGATAGGTAATGCCAATAGGACAATTCCACTGACAACACAAACTCCTCCAAGAATTCTTCCAGGCATTGTGATAGGATACATATCTCCATAGCCAACTGTAGTCATAGAGATAATCACCCACCAGCAGGCAGCAGGGATGCTGGCGAAGTCCTTGTTGGATGCTTCCAGGTCCAACCCATGTTCGAGAAGCTGAGAAAGTGCACTAAAGATTGCCATGGCAACGCAAATGAAGACAAGTAACATAACCATCTCCCGGTAACATCGTTTGAGAGTCAAACCAAGTGTCTGAAGACCAATGAAGTGACGGGCAAGCTTAATCACCCAAAAAATCCGCATCATCCTAAGCACCCTCAAGGTGACTCCAGCCCTCTGGAGTTGAGAGTTCTCGCCTGTAAACACTGTCATCAGTACGGAGATGTAATACGGCGTGATTGCCAGCAAATCAATGATGTTCAGGGGTCTCTTGACAAACTCACACTTGTTTTTGGAGACGAGGAACCTCACGATGCACTCCGCCGTGAACCAGCCTATGCAGATAGCTTCAATTACCCTGTCAAGGGAACAAAGGGAGGATTGATCATTTTATTTTTAAGCATTTTAACAGTGTTAAGATTTCTTCAGATAGTACTACACACACACACACCAATTCAATTACTTTTCCAGAAAACATCGAGGACAGCATTTATCAATGTCATTAGACCCACCAGGAAGCAACAGAACAAGATGTGACAATTCAGATGAAAACTGAACTTGACGGAGTCCTCGTTTACATTATACAATATGCAATGCCATTAAAATTGCTGATTTTGTCACTAATGCTTAAACAAACAAACAAAACCCTCTCTTACAGGGCAGCCTGAAGCACACTTGCACTCAGCCGACCACAGTATGCAGTTGCAATTGCTCTCTGAGGACCTCGGGGCTCAACAGTCCCAGCCAGGTCAGAAAGATTTCTTTCCTTACCCACAGAGGACACACACCCTCTGATTTTTTCGATGACTTATTTCTTGATAAATTAGAGGGAACCCAATATTATTTCCTAAAATGTGATATCCCCCTGCTTTTCCAGTAGGCTGATAGAGGAACTTCTGGGGGCATTGCACAAACCCACAGCCCAGACAAGTGCCCTGACACTACCATTCTCATTATGAGGTTCCTAGTGAAAAATAAACTGATGATTTTCCACAAAAGACACTTTTTTCCTAGTGAAGTCAGCTTTACTGCTTATTTTTTTGAAATTATTTTTGCACACCGCAGTTTTTAAACGTAAGACTACATTTTGCCCAGAGCAGTATTTACCAACCCATCCACATCACTGCACACATTGAAACTGACAATATTTACACAGTCTCCTACAGCTAAAAAGTAGAATTGTCGAAGCAAAAGCCGCCACCTCGGGGCCCAGACCATCCTGGCCCTTGTCCCACACTCCGAGGCTGGATAAATCAAACCTCAGCAAGGTAGAGTGCCAAGTGACCTGGGGACAACTGTACGTTTCAATTAAAAGTCATTGTGATACCATCACTCATTCTGCCCCACACAGTTCTTTCTTCTCACAGACCCAGACCCAAACCTGTAACTGATAGAAGAAAGCAAAGAGGGCAGAATGGCAATCAGGAGACCACATTTTCTAAAAGAATTACTCAAAGTGCATTTCACAGAATACAAACTGCTCTAAAAATCATCAGATACAATTAACCATGATGCCATACTGCAGGGCTTTCTAGTGCCATTAAGATTCACTGTATTTATTTTCTTTTTATTTATTCTTAGAATAGGCATTCATACGCCTGTGATTCTGATTCACAAAGATTTTAAAAAGAGTATGGATATCACAGCACCAACTCAAGTTCCAGATGCTCCATTTCCAACCCAGTGTCCTGCAAATGCACCTGGGAAGGCTTTCCTGCCCCCCCCCCCCCCAATGAAGGAGACTTGGTTGGAGTTCCAGGCTCCTGGCTTTGGCCCGGCCTGGACCCAGCTGCTGTGTCCACTTGGAGAGTGAAGCAGCAAATAGAAACCCCTCTCCTTTCTTTCTCTCCCCCTTTCAAAAAACAAACACACACAAAAAAAAAATCCTACAGATTTTTTCTTAAATGATGATACAGTATTACATCAATTATCCTGTAATTCATTTAACCATTCCAGTTGATACATGTTTATGTAGTTTTCAATTCCTGGCTACCAAAGACAATGATGCAGTGAATATTATTCTTTCTGCATCGTTTCACACATGTGCAACTATATCCAGACTTGGAATTATACACCAAATCAAAGGAGATTTTGCCAAGCTACTCTTATCAGCAGGGACACTAATGATATCCCTCCCCAAGCAGCACAGAGCACTGTCTATTTTCCCAAAGTTTCACTGACAGTTTTATTGAGGTTGTAGATAGACCTTTGCCACATTTACAAAAGCCCCACTTTGTCGTGAAGGACGATGAATGCTTTCTCCCATGTTTACAGACCTGCTCTGTGGCCCATGTCCTTTGCCGGGTGGACCTGCCATTTGCTCAGATACAATGTGAGTATCCTGCAGCGTGTGCAGTGTCAGACAGGGTCTTTTGTTTTCCTGCAAGGACTGTTCCTTCATACAGCAGTTTTGGAAAATGCTTCCAGAGTCTTTGTAAATGTGCTTGTGGTAGGAATCAACAAACAGAAGCCTATGGGTTACACCCTGCCTGCTGCCTAAGTTTATTATGGCACGTAAACTAAGAATGGTTAAAGAAAAATGTAGTGGCTAAAGAAAAATGTAGATGTGAGATTTTGCGGGGGGGGGGGGGGAGGGAAATCTGTAAGTCTGACTGACAAGATCCAAAGACAGTAGACAGAGGCTGTATCAATCGTGGCAAGCGGCACCACATACTTGGCAGAGTGTGGCACCCAGTACCACCGACTGCCTTGCATGACCTCAGTTCTCACCAGCTTTTTCCATGTGAACTACTACAGACCTTCATGTGCACGGACAGCCATGATATGGGTTAGTCTTTTCTTTTTCTGTATCCTCCTGGTAATTTTCATTGAATATGGTACGTATTGCCCCTTGTTTCCAATCTTGTAGTAACACAGGATCATGTGGCCAATTCTGACCAATAACCTGTAACCTTTCAGGATGAAAGCAAGGAGTGGGTGTGAATTACTTTTCCTGCCATAAAAATCTGGACAGCATGAACCCTGAAGGGCTTGCTGCAAAATGGTAAGGTTTCCATCATCCCAGTACCCCGAGTGGCTGTTCCGAGGACAACAAGCAGAAGCCTTGTCTATCTTGACCCAGACGGAATACGTACGATTCATGAACAAGAAATAAATCTTGTTGTGATAAGCCAATGAGAATTCCAAGTTGATTGCTGCTGAAGCAGTTAAGGGAAAACATGCAAAACTGCCATATTGACTATTTCAAGCTGAAATCACTTGAAGATATCTTAACTGCAGGAAAGGATACTTGCCATTTTTCCTGCACATAGGAAGCCAAAAAGATTCTTTCGAGAGGAACACCTCTCACACATCAAGGTAAGAAAATGGCCTTATTACTAAGACACTGGTAACTGGGACGGCAGTGAACCTGAATAAGCACTCTTTGGAATAATAATGCTTATCTTCCCTGGTTTCTACAACCCTCCCTCCCCGTCATGCATCTCTTAGTGACTTCTTAGGATCCTAAGTGCTGCCTGCCTCTGGCATTGGCATCCCATGTGGGTGCCAGTTCATGTCCTGACTGCCCCATTTCCCATCCAGCTCCTTGCCTTTGGTCTGAGAGAACAGTGGAAGATGGCCCAAGGCCTTGGGCCCCTATACCCATGTGGGAGATCCAGAAGAAACTCCATGTTCCTGGCTTCAGACCAGTCCAGCTCTACTTGTTGCAGCCATTTATGGAATGACACATCAAATGAAACATAAATGGAAAAAAAAAATGTCTTAAAAGCTATCTTGGGGCTAGCATTGTGGCACAAGTTAAAACACCACTTATGATACTGGCATCAAAGTGTTATTTTGATTCCTAGCTGCTCTAGTTCCAATCCAGCACCATGCAAATGCACCTGGGACAGCATCGAATGACCACCCAGGTTCTTGGGGTCCTGCCACTTTCATGGGAGACCAGGACAGAGTTCTGACTCCTGACTTTGGCCTGGTCCACTCTTAACTATTACAGCCATATGGGGAGTGAAGCAGCAAGTGGAATATCTGTCTTTTGACACCATCTCTCTTTGTTACTCTGCCTTTCAAATAAATATGTAAACCTTTCAAAAATAAATCATGACATTTCATTGGGTATATGCACATGTTCCAAAAATCCGATCAAACCCAGAAATCTGACACAATCCTGATCTCAAGCTTTTCAGAGAGGAGACAGCCGGGAATAACAACAGTTTACTTGTGTTGACCTGAAGGTTGAACACATTGATTCCTAGCTGCTATAAGAGTACCAGGCCACTCCCCGAGAGCCCAATGCTTGTTCCTCTCTGGGGGACAATTCTCCTCCCCCCCCATCAAGGGCCCTCTCAGCTCTAACATCCTCATTCTATTAATTTCAGAAGAGGAGAAAAAACTGTAACCGTGCCCAAAAATATCACAGCATGTTCTAATTATTTCCACCAGCAGCCAAAATCATTCCGATTAGAAAAGAGGGAATTCAAATGGTGTGGAATAATCTCTTGCGGAGGGAAGTTCCAAGAGGCAAACTCCTCCATCCATAATGAGATCCTTTGGGTTCTTCCCACTCAGCCCCAAGACAGCGGCGGTTTCCCCAGCACTCCTCCTTGAAGTCAGAAATCAGCCAAAACCCCAGGCATCACTTTCACCCAGGATTACACCAAGGCAGTTTCCAACCACAAACACCACCAGGCCTGCCAAGATCCCCCACGTCTCCAAATGGCATCCTCGCCAAAGCCACCACCACCACCAACTGCTGGGAAACTGATACTGTTTACCTAGCAATACCGCACACAACGAGGTACTCCCACGGGCTCCTATAAAACATAAACAGAAAAAAAAAGAGACAGAAAGAATACTGGAGGACGCCATGCTTCTATTTCTTTTTTTGAGGAAGCTGTAACTGTGCGGCTAACTAATGATGTTTATCACTTTGAAGTGGGTATTGGCACAGCAATCAAGATGCTACTTGAGACACATCCAATATCCAGTCCCAGTTCCATTTCTGATCCTACTTCCCCCTGATGTACATCCTGGGAGGCAGCAGGAGATGGTTTAATAGGGGAATCCCTGCTGCCTGTGGGAGATCTACATTGAGCTCTGGGCACCTGTATTTGGATTGACCCAACCCTGGCCTTTGTGGGAATTTCAGGAATTAACTAAAAGACGGGAGAGCCTCATCTATGTGTCTCTCAAATAAAAGAAAATATGTAAAAATTAAAAGTATTTTTGTGATCATTGGGACCCTTCAGTTGGGATTATCCTACTGACTTCACAGCTGTCAGCACATTCAATGCTTCAACAAATCTGTGCAGTGTAGTTCCCCTAACAGCTCTACTTTCCAAGTGATAAAAATGAGTCTAAAGGTGAAGCATCTTTGTCAAGGTCATACATGTCAGAAACTGCAGTGCACAAGCTGGGGCACTCAAATCCATAGGTTTTTTTTTTTTTTTTAAAGAGAATTATTTACTTTTATTGTAAAAGAACATTAGAGAAAAAGAGACAGGGAAATTGTCCATCTAATGGTTCACTCCCTAAATGGCTACAATGCACAGAGCTGAGCTGAGCTGAAGCCAGGAGCTTCTTCCAGGTCTCCCATGTGGGTGCACAGACCCAAGAACTTGGGTTATCCTCTGCTGTTTTCCCAGGCCACAAGCAGGGAGCTAGGTGAGAAGTGGAGCAGCTTGGACTAGAACTGGTGCCACATGGGATGCAAGTGCTTGAAAGTGGAGGATTAGCCTGTTGAGCCACACAGTCCATGCCCTGATGCAGCTCTCATGTGGCCCAGTGAGAGTGGAAACAGTCCATCCAGACTATGTGGCTGGTCTGTAACACCCAACAGTAAGAACTGGGTTGGGTATAGACCAGTTGGGCAAAGCTACTGTTCCTGCCAGGACAGGAGGTGGATGGTGGACTAAGTCAGCCCAGACCAAGGACCCACCAGGGTGCATGATATCTGCCACTGAGATATCCAATTAAAGGAATCTGAGGAACTCCTTTGTCAGGGTGTAGTCCCTGCAGGTGAGCGCAAGAACCAAAGCAAGGAACAGCTCAGAGCAGACCAGGTTATAGTATCTGCCGGTATACATGTGGCTCAGGTATGGGGGTAGGTCAGGCTGGACCAGTTCATAACACCCATTAGCAGATCTGAGAACCACGACAGAGTGCAGGATAGGCTGGGTCTGGTTGCATCACCAGCCAATTCATATTAGTGCCAGGACTGGGGACCAACTACACCAGGTTGTGTGGCAGCTCTAACCAACACGAGCTAGAAATGGGGGCAGACCAGACCAGGCCAGACTACAGCACCTGGCAAATGCCAAGGTGAAATGGGCCACAGCCCCCACCAGCACATGCGAGACCAGGATGGGGGTTGAGCCTGGTAGGGAAGTAGTGGGGACTCTACTGCTAGGCCATCACTCATGCTGGTGAGCATGAAAGTTGGAACTAAGGGCAGACAAGGCTCGGCATGGATACCACACCTGTTGGCCTACATGTGAACTGGGTTGGGGGAGAGCAAGGCTGGTGTAGTCAATTGTATTCACAGGTACGTGCATGAGCCAGAATAAAGGCAGGTGGGTTTAGCTTGGCCACAACATCAGCTGGCAAGTGCTGGGACTGAAGGCAAGTCCTGCCAAGCTAGATCACAGAACCACCTGGAGAGTGTGAGACCCGGGGCAGAGAGTTGGTCCATGGGAAGGTTGTGGGCTTTTCTCTAATGGGCTGCAACTCCCACTGGTGAACAGGAGAACCAGGACTGGGGGGTGGCTTACAGAAATTGGCACCCACTGGCAGGCGTGTGTGCTGGAGGCTGAGTCAGTTGAGCTCTTAGGTTTCAATGCCCAATGATGTATACAAGATCTCAATGGAATATGCGGCAGACTGGAGCAGTTCACTGCACATGCTGACAGGCACAGGAACCAGAGTTGGGGGTCCAGTTCAGTGGGGGTTACTGGGGTTGCTCTGACTAGGCTGCAGCTCCCCGTGTGGTACGTGAGGGTCAAGCATATGTTGAGCAAGTCAGAGCTGGGCCCCAGTACTCACTGGTTTGCTGAGAATGGAGGGCAGAACAAACTGATCAGCTACCCCAGCGAAACTTGACAAATTTCTGGGCTGATGGAGACTCAGAGGTGGACAATGACAGCCAATCAACTCAACCTTGGAAGGATTTCCTCACCCTTGGAGCAGTGCTATCAGCAGCATTTCAGAACTATCGACACCACATGAGCAGAACCGTGTGTGTGTGTGAGAGAGAGATAGAAACTAACTCTCCTTGCCTGTGTAATTCTGCCTTTCAAGTAAAATAATCTTTGAAAATAATAATAATAATAGAACCTGTTAGGATTAAATGAAACATATGTAAGGAGCTGAGAATACAGGCTGACAATTAGTATGTGCTCAATAAATTGTGATTATTATCACTATAAACCACTCCTGAGCTCAAAATTTCTTCCCACACAGATCCAGTCAATGTCTTATCAACTGCAAAGAGAGGTGCTATGGCTTGAAGGTCTGCAGCCTTCAAAACTCTTTTCTTTTTTAACACAAAATCAAGTAAGCACTTATTTATTCACAAATAAGTAAATGTCTTATACTTCCACACACATGAGTGCTTTGAAAACAGAATTAAAAGATAAACTTATTTGAGAGCAAAACTAATTTAAAATAATTTGAAATCCATGCATGTGAGAGGTCTTCAAAAAGTTCACGGAAAAGTGTATACTATGAAAAACCTGGGCCTGGATTTCAAAACGTGTTTGCACCAACTTCAAACTCTTGTTAAAATTTACTTGCCACCATAATGGCCTTGGGAGGGGGACTGCAGACAGGGTGAATCCCTCTGAGGCCAGTGGGCTCAGCTAGCACAGGAGTAGGTCCTTGGTACAGAAGTAGGCTTACACCCGTGAGTTCCCACTTACTCTTTCTCCCACTCTCCCTTCCACATGTGATATCTTCCCCATTAGATGATACAGAAAGAAGGTCCTTGCCAGATTCCAGCCACTTGATCTCGAACTTTCCAGCTTGCTGTACTGTGAACCAACACATTATAAACCACCCAGTTCATGGTATTGCTACAGCAGCGCAAAATGGACTGAGGCATAAGATTGGATGCTCCACCCTTTCATTATGTCTTCTCTCAGGAGTCATGCTTATGTTCATTGTACAGATTATTAAAACCACTCATATAAGCAACTAGCAGGACCTACCGAGCTTCAGACTTTGTAGGAGCCCCAGTCATTCACTCCAGGAACTTACCCTACATACACTCTCATATTAACAACAACATGTCAAGACCCAAGGATTAAAAAGCAGATAAACGCCTATCTGTGAGATGGATAACATAAATGTATTTCCAGAATTTACTATTAAGGGAATTTACTATTAAGTAAATTTACTATTTACTTTTGGTGCAGGGACTTAAGCCACTGCCTGTGATGCTGGAATCCCATAGCAATGCGAGTTTAAGTTCTGTCTGCTTTAATTTCTGACCCAGCTCCATGCTAATGTGCCTGAGAAATCAGTGGAGGATGGCCCAAGTGCTTGGGCCCCTGCCACTCACGTGAGAGATCCAGATGAAGTTTTTGCTCCTGGCTTCCACCTGTCCAAGTCCTGGCTGTTACTACCTTTTGGGAAGTGAATCAGCAGAAATATCTGCTTCTCTATCTTTGTAACTTTGCCTTTCAAATAACTAATATTTGAATAACATCAGCAATTTTATGATTCAATCTTATCCAAGGTGACCATGAAAAGAGAAGGGGCACAACATTGTACTTTGAAGTGGAGCTTTCTTCAAGACAAACGCTAGGAGCCAGCTTTGTGGCACAAATTAAGCCACCCATCTGATACGGGATGCTAGCACCACCACTTTAACTCCCAGAAACTCATTGTTAGTATGCTTGGGAAGGCAACAGAAGCTGGCCCAAGTGTTGAGGCCCCTGCCAACTGTGTGGGAGATCTCTACAGAGTTCCAGGCTCACAGCTTCAGCCTGGTCCAGGCCCAGTTAATGGTAACATTTAGGGAATTAATCAGTAAATGGAGGATCTCTTTGTTGCTCTCTGCCTTTCAAATACACAAACCTCAAAAAAAAAAAAATGCTGAAGCAAAAAGCAAAGCAGTATATATGTTACAATACAACTGTGTACATGTGTACATTGGAAAAAAAAAAAAGGTACAAAACTGTTAAGGGGATGGTGCTATGGCATAGCTGCTAAATCCCCTGCCTGCAGCACTGGCATCCCATGTGGTACCTGTTCAAGTCCCAGATGCTCTACTTCCTACCCAGTTTTCTGTTAGTGCACCCGGGAAAACAGTGGAGGGTGGTCCATGTTCCTGGGCCTCTGCCACTCAGGTGACATACCAAGATGAAGGTCCTGGCATTGACCTGGCCCAGCCTGAGTTATCTTGGATACTTGGAAATTGAACAAGTAGATGGAAGCTCTTTATGTTTCCCTTTCTCTTTGTAATTCTGCTTTTCAAATAAATAAAATACCTATTTATTTGAAAGAGTTACAAAGAAAGAGGGAGAGATAGAGAAGAATTTCACCTGCTGGTTCACACCTCAGAAGGCTATAACAGCTGGGGCAGCGTCAAACTAAAGCCAGGAGCTTCTTCTGGTCTCCCACATGGGTGCAGGGGCCCAAGCACTTCGGTCCTCTTCTGATGCTGCTTCTGTGCATTAGCAAGGAGCTGGATGGGAAGTGGAGCAGCTGGGACTTGAACTGGTGGCCATATGAGATGCTAGCACTGCAGGCAGCAGCTTAATCCATTATGCCACAACCCTGACCCCAATAAATAAACTAAAATAAAACAAAACAAAAAACACTTTTAACACCAGTTGCCTCTAGAAAAGAATCCTCAAACCACCGCAGGATGCAAACTCACTTTTTGGTTTATGTGCTTCTGTACTTCTAAAAGCTATACCATGTCTACATATTATTTTTCCAACTTAAAAAATACCTTTCAAGACAGAGTAAAAAGCATGCCCATCTACAAAAGCAAATCACTACGATGGAGCTGTCAGCAGATTGAATCAACCTGTACAATCACAGGGTGCCACAAAAGGGAAAGCTACACCTCTCCTACCCCAAGCTTTCAGACCTAAATGTAGGACGTACTTCCAATCATAATTTCGAATAAGCACTCACAGTATAATAATACACGGCATCATAAATCCCTAGTCAACTGCACTAACATCCACCCCAGGGCCTAGGATCTTTCATGATCATACAAGAGCTTTCTCTACAATTGGTTCAATGAAGGAAATACTGGGTTCAAAAAAAAAAAAACACTTGATTATTTTTTCTCTATCCAGTTCAAGCACATTACAGAAAAAAGAATCTATACTAATGAAATAGATTTATCTCCTAACCCAAATGAGAACCAAAAAAGCACATATTAAATACTTACTCAAATACCAAGTAAGTATTGTTTTGTAAATTTTTACCTATCAATTTATTTAATTCTCATGACTATTTACATCAGGTTTAGTTACCACCCTCTCTGTCTATAAATGAGAGAGCTGAGGCAGATTGAAGCTGCTCATGCCAGACAGTCAATAAATGACATTAATGAAATGTGCTTATTGATTATGCCATATGTTGACTCCAGGCTAGGATTCATGTATTTCCTTATAGCTATAATCAATGTACACGTGTCATTCCATGTTCTTCACAAACATTCTAAACGGTGTTTACTCTTGCCTGCTGTGGAAGGGCACTTCTTCAGGCAGTGTGGGAAGGTGATGATGAATGGAAAAGTCAGAGAAATGGCTGTGCAGGAGGAGGCTTGGAGTTTTCAGGAGCTGCTATTACCCTCCTGGGTCTCGTTCTCTCTCCCACCACCACAGAGCTCCCTGACTGATTTTACTCTTCTCACATCAGGCAGGAACGTGTTTGTCTCTCGGCATTTGGTCTTCTTGGCACTCCAGAAAAGGACCAGGCTATCAACCTGTCAACAGTGGTTACCCCCAGGAAAAACAAGAATGTTGATGAGTAAAGAGTTATAAGAGCAGGAATCTTTTTAATTTTTTTTTCTTTCCTAAGTTTTATTTATTTGGGTGTTCTTTCAGGTCTCCTGTGGGGTTGCAGAGGCCAAAGGGACTATTATTCTGAATATTAATACATTCTTCTCAGCGGTGCATGGCACCTTCTCCAGAATCGACCACATGATAGGACATAAAGCGAATCTAAACAACTTCCAAAACATTAGTATCATACCATGTACCCTTTCAGACCACCATGGGATGAAACTGGAAATCAACAACTCAAAACCCCCCAGGAAATATAGGCACTCTTGGAAATTGAACAATATGCTATTAAACGAACAATGGGTCAGAGAAGAAATTAAAGATGAGATCAAAAAATTTATGGAAACCAATGAAAACTCTGATACAACATTCCAAAACTTGTGGGACACCGCCAAAGCAGTGCTACGAGGTAGATTCATCGCAATCGGAGCCCATGTCAAGGCCCAAGAAAGACGCCAAATACAGGAACTAACCACACACCTCCAGGATCTGGAAAAACAGCAGCAGAAGAGTCCCACGCACAATAGGAAACAAGAAATCATCAAAACAAGGGAGGAGATAAACCAAATAGAAATAAAAAAAAACTATACATAAAATCAACAAATCAAAAAGTTGGTTTTTTGAGAAAATAAACAAAATAGACACTCCATTGGCCCGATTGACCAAAAAAAAAAAAAAACAAGAGAAAGTGAGAATCAATAGCATTAAAGATGACAGAGGCAACATAACAACAGACACTGCAATCATTAAGAAAATAATTAGAAATTACTACGAAGAACTGTACTCCCACAAATTTGAGGATCACCAAGAAATAGAAAAGTTCTTGGACTCTCACCACTTACCAAAACTCAGTCCGGAGGCAACTGAAGAATTAAATAAACCCATAACCGAGGCAGAGATTGAAACAGTCATCAAGGATCTCCCAACGAAAAAAAGCCCAGGCCCAGACGGCTTCACCACAGAATTCTACAAAACATTCCGAACAGAACTAACCCCAATCCTCTACAAGCTCTTCAAAACAATAGAGAAGGAAGCAACCCTTCCAAACTCATTCTATGAAGCCAACATCACCTTAATCCCAAAACCGGACAGAGAACCGTCAGAGAAGGAAAACTACAGACCTATTTCTCTGATGAACATTGATGCTAAAATTCTCAACAAAATCCTAGCCAATAGAATTCAAACAATCATCAGACAGATCATTCACCCGGATCGAAAAGTTTTATTTATTTTACTTGAAAGTAAGAATTAGAAAGAGGGGGCCCGGCGCAGTGGCGCAGTGGTTAAGGTCCTCACCTTGCTCGCCCGGGATCCCATATGGGTGCCAGTTCTATTCCTGGCGGCCCCACTTCCCTTCCAGCTCCCTGCCTGTGGCCCGAAAAAGCAGTCGAGGACAGCCCAAAGCTTTGGGATCCTGCACCCGCGTGGGAGACCTGGAAGAGGCTCCTGGCTTCAGACCGGCATTGCGCTCACTTGAGGAGTGAATCATCGGACGGAAGATCTTCCTCTGTCTCTCCTCTCTGTATATCCGCCTTTCCAATAAAAAAAAAATAATAAAAATAAATTTTTTAAAAAAATTTAAAAAAAGAATTACAAAGAGGGAGAGACCTTCCATCTGCTAGTTTACTCCCCAGATGGTCACCACAGCCAGAGGTAGGTCCATTGGAAGCAAGGGTGTTCTTTCAGGTCTCCTGTTGGGTTGCAGAGGCCAAAGGGCTTATGCTATCCTCCACTGTATTCCCAAGCTATTATTAGGGATCGGGATCAGAAGTGCAGCAAGTGGGACATGAAATAGCACCCATATGGGATGCCAGCACCACAGGCAGGACATGAAATAGCACCCATATGGGATGCCAGCACCACAGGCAGAAGACTGATATGCCACCAAGCTAGCCACTTTTTAAGGTTTTTTTTTTTTTTTTTGAAGATTTTTAATTTCTTTGTATTTGGAAGGCAGATCAGATTTATGGAGAGGAACCTTTTCCAGGTCTCCCACATGGAAACAGGGTCCCAAGGCTTTCCCAAGCCACGAGCAGGGAGCAGGATATGAAGTGGGGCAACCAGAACACGAACCAACGTTCATATGAGATCCCCGCACTTACAAGATGAGGATTTAGCCATTGAGCCATCACGCCAGACTGCCTTTTAAAATTCTTAATTTGAGAAAGTGTGGGAGTGGAGAGATTCTGTTTCCTCATTCATTCTGCAAATACCTATAGCTTACTCCAGGTCTCCTACTTGGGGGCAGACACTTAACCACCTGAACCATCACTGTCACCTCCCAAGAAAAGCACTAGCAGGAAGCTGGAATTGGCAACAGAGCCAAAGCCCCAAATCCAGATACTTTGATATGGGACCCAGACACCTCAACTGGGAGACAAATGCCTATCACAGAAACCCATTTTTTACTGTAACTATGAATGGCTCAATTTTTCAAAACTGGAATGCATTCAAATACTATTGACAAGATTTTAAAAATAATTTTTAGGGATATATTGTTATTCTTCAGGGTCCACATATTGGCCATCCTTATCATATTTATTTATTTTATACATCTGTAAACAGGTTCCAAGCTGTTATTGGCACAACTGGTGGGGAAGAGACAAAAAGCACAAGACCTAGATAAGGAGGACTACTAAAATATTCAAAACCAAAATAAAGGCCAGAGAGCCAACAGGTTGAGAGTGGAAACTGAGAGGAGGGTCCGCATGCGGTGCTGAAAGGTGCTTTGGTGATCCGGGTAGAATCCCACCAGGGTGCAAAGGGAGGTGCCCAGGAACGACAATCATGGGAATCAGGGCTGGGTGTGCGCACTGCAGCTAAAAGGCAAAGAGAAGGGCAGGTGTTGTGGTGGAGAGGCTGTGGTTTGGTATGCCCCCCGCCATCAGAGTGCCAGTCTAACTCCCAGCTGTTCTGCATTCAATCCAACTCCTTGTAAACACACCTGGGAAGGCAGCTATAAAGAGCCTAAGCTCCTACTATTTATGAGTGAGACCAGGATGGAGTTCCTGGCTCCTGACTTAAGCCTACCCCTGACCAGCTGTTGTGACCATTTGGGAAGTGAAGCAAGAGATAGAAGATTCTCATTCTGGGATCAGCACAGTGGCATATCAAGCTAATTCTCCACCTGCAGTGCCAGCATCCCCTATGGATGCCAGTTAGAGTCCTGGCTGCTCCATTTCCCATCCAGCTCCCTGCTGATGAGACTGGAAAAGCAGAGGAGGATGGCCCAAGTGCCTAAACCCCTATACTCACGTGGAGAGGTCTGGAAGAAGCCCCTGGCTTCCAACTTCCACCTGTCCAGCTCTGGGTGCTGCAGCCATTCAGGAAGTGAACCAGTAGATAGAAGATCAATCTGTGTGTGTGTGTGTGTGTGTGTGTGTGTGTGTGTGCGCGCACTTGCGCGCACACGCACCTGTCTCTCCCCTTGTAAATATGGCTTTCAAGTAAAATAAATTTTTGAAAAATAAGATTCTCATTTTCTTTCTCTGATAAGCACTAGCTTAATCCACTGCGCTGCAACATTAGTTCCACATCAACTCATTTTTAAAAGTTGATGAAATCATCTGAAACCCAGTCAGTGCCAATACAAAAAAGGAAAACCGTGAGCCAATTTTACTGACAAATGCATGAAAAGTCCACACAAAGGGACAGGCATGAAGTGGGTGCTCGTAAAGGTGTCAAGTGGCTACATCTCATACTGCAGTGGCCTGGGTTCTAGTTCTGGCTCTGTTTCTGATTCCAGTTTCCTGCAAATCCACAAGCCAGGAGGCAGCAAGTGATGGCTCAAGCACTTGGGTCCCTGTGACTCACATGGGAGACCCAGATTGGGTTCTAGCTTCTAGCTTTGAACCTGCACAGCCCTGGACACTGTGGGCATGGATGAAAGATCTCTTTTTCAAATACAAATACATTTAAAAGTTTTTTTTAAAAGAAATAGTGGCTTTAGAATCTACAACACAGTAGAATAAGTGTAGATTATAATAGTGTGCTATGAACTGCGTGGAGAACCGGAAGAGGCTTTGGTTGGCTCTAAACATAAAAATAAGGAGGGATTGGCACTGTGGCAGAGTAGGAAAAGCACCAACTGCAGCACCAGCATCTGATACAGGCACCAGTCCAAGTCCTGGCTGCTCCACATCTGATCTAGTTCCCTGCCCAATCCTGGGAAAAGCAGTGAGAGATAGACCAACTGTCAGAGCCCCTTCCATTCAGGTGGGATACCCAGGGCCACCACAGCCCTGACTATTGCAGTCAATGGGAGTGAATCAGTAAATAGATCTCTCTCTCTCTCTCCATCTATAACTCTGACTTTCAAGCAAATCTTTTTCAAAAAATTTAACAAAATGTGGCATTAACCATACAACCATAAAAGGAGAGAAATACAATACGGATGAATCTTGAAACACCGTGCCAGATGAAAGAAGACAGATAGAAAAAGGCTCCCTATTTTGTAACTGCATTCATACAAAAGATTCAGAATAAGCAAATTCATAAAGAAAATATCCTAGTAATTGTTAGGGGAGCAGAAGAGGAAAACTGGTGTGCCGATTAACAGGCAGATGTCTTACAAGGATGATGGGAATGCTCTGTGATGGTGACAGTGCTTGCAAAAATACTGACCCCCGGGCCCGGCACGGTGGCGCAAGTGGTTAAGGTCCTCGCCTTGCACCCCCGGGATCCCATATGGGCACCGGTTCTAATCCCGGCAGCCCCACTTCCCTTCCAGCTCCCTGCCTGTGGCCCGGGAAAGCAGTCGAGGACAGCCCAAAGCTTTGGGACCCTGCACCCGCGTGGGAGATCCAGAAGAGGCTCCTGGCTTCGGATCGGCATAGCATTGGCCGTTGCGCTCACTTGGGGAGTGAATCATCGGACGGAAGATCTTCCTCTCTGTCTCTCCTCTCTGTATATCTGCCTTTCCAATAAAAAATAATAAAAATAAATCTTAAAAAAAAATTAAAAAAAAATACTGACCCCCAAATGGCATACTTTAAAACAGTAAATATTACATAAATGAGATCAATTTAAAGACCATTTGAAAGGTAGAGTGACAGAAAGAAGGGAGTCGCTCTGTCACTGGTTTACTCCCTAAATATGCAGGCTGGAGCTAAAGCCAGGCATCCAAAATTCAATGTGGTCTTCTATCTGCTGATACATTCCCCCACATGGCTACAATAGGCAGAGCTTTGGCAGGCCAAAGCCAACAGCCAGGAATGCCATTCCAATCTCCCACACTGGTGGCAGGGCCCAAGTGCTCAGGCTATCGTTTGCTGCCTTCCCAAGCACATCAGAAGGAAGCTGGACCAAAAGCAGAACAGCCAGGATTTGAACAGGCACTTTGATAGACAGGATGCCAACATTACAACTAGCAGCTTAATCCACTGCACCAGTCCCTCATAGTGCCTTAACAGCTGTGCCAAACACTTGCCTATCTCAATAGTAGAAGAAAAAGAAATAAACTAATAATACAAACAACAATCAGATAAATTTTTCTAAAAAATTCATGATAAAAAAACAAGACAGGCATGAAAAGGTATGTACAACTCCTGTCACATTAGTTTTTGGAACAGGCAACACAAACTGACAGTAATTAGTGGTTACTTAAGGCAGTAAGGCAGAAGGAAATGTTCTCCATCCTGAATTGAAGGGTCATCACACAGATACACACATCTGTCAAACCTTATCCAACTCTATTTAAACATGGTTGAAAGCATTTTATGTACATTATGTCAATTATCTCAATTTTAAAAGAAATCAGGGGAATGAGCGGGGGCCTAGAGCTGCAGGTGGGGACCCCACTGATGGCTTTGGGGGTTGTCCTTTCATGTGCTGTTGGTCTCAGACACATCTGCATCTCTGACCTCAGGGACCAGAGCCTGTGGTTGTGTGGCCTGGCCTCAGCGAACACAATGCATGTTAAGACAACTCTGCTGCTGTCTCCTGGTTGCGCATGAGAGGTACGTCTGCCTACTCCTGTGAACCAAAGACCTCAAATAACCTCTTCATAGAGCAGAAAGAAAAGTAAAGGCTTTGCTCTTGCCATATCAAGGCTGCTATATTTTCAGACAGATGTGTCCCCTGCCCCCTGTCCTGCCCCCAGCTCCTCTCTTGACCCTCTCTGAAAGCTGTTAATGGTAGACCTCCATAGTGAGTTCTTCTAATACAATATTATAAGAGATTAGGGCCCAGCATGTAGTCTGGTGGCTAAAGTTCTCGCCTTGCACGCACCAAGATCCCATATGGGTGCCGGTTCTAATGCTAGCTGCTCCACCTCCCTTCCAGCTCCTTGCCTGTGGCCTGGGAAAGCAGTGGAGGATAGCCCAAAGCCTTGGGACCCTGCACCCACATGAGAGACCTGGAAGAAGCTCCTGGCTCCTGGCTTCAGATTGCAGCCATCTGGGGAATGAACCAGAGGATGGGAGATCTTTCTCTGTCTCTCCTCCTCTCTACAGATCTGCCTTTCCAATAAAAATAAATAAATCTCTAAAATTGATGACATGATTTTGTGAGCATACTAAAAACTATTAGACTTATGGCTTAAATAGAATTTTATAATTTGTGAATTTATCTAAATAAAGCTCTTTTTAAAATCTTAAAAAAAATAAATCTTTAAAGAACAAAAAAGAAGATATCAATATGTCATAAGAAGCTAATTTTTAAAACCCAATTATGCTTTAGGTAATTTGGACTACTCTTCAGGCTAACTTCTACAGCAAATACCCAACTCTGTGGACACTCAGTCTTAAGCAGTCATGGACTACCAACAGGCCTTAGAATATATACTTACAGAGGCCTGGTGCCGTGGCTTACCAGGTTAAGCCTCTGCCTGTAACACCAAAATCCCATATGCGCACTGGTTTGAGTTCAGTCTGCTCTATTTCAATCCAGCTTCCTGCTAATGAGTCTGGAAAAGAAGTGGAAGATGGCCTCTGTATCCACATGGGAGACCCAGATGAAGTTCCTAGCTCAGGAACAGCCCATTTCTGGTCACTGCAGCCATCTGGGGAGTGAACTAGCAGATAGAGTTTTGTCTTTCCTTCTTCCTCTGTCTTTCAAATACATTTTTTTTTTCCTTTTAAAAAAGTATTTGTTTTCGGGCCTGGCATGGCCTAGCAACTAAAGTCCTCTCCTTGAACCCATATGGGCTCTGGTTCTACTCCCGGCGGCCCCGCTTCCCATCCAACTCCCTGCTTGTGGCCTGGGAAAGCAGTTGAGGATGGCCCAAAGCTTTGGGACCCTGCACCCGTGTGGGAGACCCGGGAGAAGTTCCTGGCTCCTGGCTTCGGATCAGCACAGCATCGGCCATTGCAGCCGCTTGGGGAGTGAATCATGGGCCGAAAGATCTTCCTCTCTGTCTCTCCTCCTCTCTGTATATCTGACTTTCCAAAAAATAAACAAATCTGTAAAAAAAAAAAAAAAAAAAAAAAAGTATTTGTTTTTATTTGAAAGATTTACAGGAAGAAGGAGAAACAGAGAGGGAAAGATCTTCCATCCACTGGTTCAGTCTCCAGCTGGCTGCAATGGCTGGAGTTGAGCCAATCTGACGCCAGGAGCCATGAGCTTCTTTCAGGTCTCTCAAGTGGGTATAGGGTCCTAGGGCTGTGGATCATCATCTACTGCTCTCCCAGGTCACAAGCAGGGAGCTGAATGTGAAGTGGAACAGCCAGAACATGAACTGGCACCCATACAGGATGCTGGTTCTTGAAGGTGGAGGATTAGTCTGTTGAACCATGCTGTGAGCACCAAAATAATTAAAATTTCTCTCTTTATTGATTACATTGTATCATGAGACTTAGTTCTATAGGTACTGGGATTTCCCCCACCCCTCTCCTAACCCTCCCCCTATGGTGGATTCCTCCACCTTGTTGTGTAATCACAGTTCAAGTTCAGCTGAGATTCTTTCACTGTAAGCATATACCAAGCATAGAGTCCAGCATCTTATTGTCCAGATAAGTTCAACGGCTTCTTGGGGAGACCTTCTCTGGTCTGAAGGTAGGGCCAAAAGAGTAAAATCTCGATCAATTAAAAGCTTCATCAGCAACAATATATAACGTTATGGAATTAATTGACATAGTGTTGAGTAAACAATACGTTAAAATTACATGTAAGTTCTTAACAACATCCTGTGACTATTTCAATGACATTTTCACAATTGAGGTGCAAAACAGTTTTAGGAGGGGTGTGCAGAGAAATCTTTCATACCTTGGTGAGGCGTACTTGTTCTTTGTGTTCTACATAGTAAGGTATGTGTGAGTCCATGCTGACCAATCTTTCCTTGTTGTTCTCTGCTTATCTATTCCAATGTGTGTGTGTGTGTGTGTGTGTGTGTGTGTGTGTGTGTGTGTGTGTGTGTATGTGTGTGTGTTGGGGGGGGGGGGCCTCTGGAGCCACCCTGGTCATTGCAGAGGGTGGGGACCAGAGTTGGAACTATGTAAGGACCAGAGAAAGCTCCTCTCCCTTGTCCCGAAGGAAGTTTACTGTTTTTCTGATTCTGAGGACTGCCTAGGGTTCCTGGCTGTTGTTCCAATGACCTTGGATCCTCTGAGGAAGGATTCAGGCTTCTTCCATCCCATGTAGTAGGTCCAAAAAGGTAATTAAATATTTTTTTTTTAAAGATTTATTTTTATTATTTTTTCATTGGAAAGGCGGATATACAGAGAGGAGAGACAGAGAGGAAGATCTTCCGTCCGATGATTCACTCCCCAAGTGAGCGCAACGGGCCGATACTATGCCGGTCCGAAGCCAGGAGCCTCCTCCGGGTCTCCCACGCGGGTGCAGGTTCCCAAAGCCTTGGGCCGTCCTCGACTGCTTTCCCAGGCCACAAGCAGGGAGGTGGAAGGGAAGCGGGGCTGCCGGGATTAGAACCGGTGCCCATATGGGATCCCGGGGGGTGCAAGGCGAGGACCTTTAACCACTTGCGCCACCGCGCCGGGGCCTGTAATTAAATATTTTTAAAAGACAGAAATGTAAGCAAAACAGAAATTTTAGATAAAGTGAACTAATTTAAGAAAATAGAATATATATTTGTAGAACAAGGAGCAGCCTATGCAATGGTTAGTGGAATCTCTCATCTCTACTCTCTTGTAACGTGTTCAAAGAAAGGGGGTATTAAACATCTTTACACTCAAGCTAGATGATCTTATAATCTGCATGGGGCAATCTATCACCACCCAGCATTTGGGAACTAACAAAATGCAATCTTCCCTTCTTAAATAGCATCGCATATGCAATTTCTTTCCAATTTTGCTCATGCTAACTGATAAACTTGTCTGTTTCAGAAAGCAACAACTTCTCTGAATGACAATGATTAGGCAGGGGACACAGCTACTGCACTGACTGGAAGTTCTCTGGTTTGTGAGATGCACCCATTAGGTGAGACAGAGAGATTTCCAAACCCAGGACAGGCAAGTCCCATGAGGCAGCAACAGGAGATGTGATGAATCTGCATCCTGCAGCAATCCTTAAGATGAAGGGTCAAAAATCTCTGACTGGGGAATGAAATGAGCCAGTTAGGTAGCAAGTTTATGGTCTGAAATCCCACCTCCCCAACCTATATAATCCTATCTGCCTACCTGCCAATCACATGATCTCCTCACCCAGGATGCACTTCTCTTATCCCGGAACTGGGGATGGTATCAAGTAACCACTCCCCTTTCTTAAGAAGCCTGACAACAGGAAGGGTGCTCTCTTCCTGTGGACACAGGATGGAGGATGGAAATATCTTTCTCTCCCATCTTTCCCCTCCTAGGCCACTCTATTCTTGAACATGACCCAACTCTACTTGTGATTTCCTCATATTTTAAATAAACCTTGTTAATAAAAAGTTAAAAATATGCATATGAGTTGGGCCAGGCGCAGTGGTCTAGCAGCTAAAAGTCCTCGCCTTGCACACACTGGGATCCCATACAGGTGCCAGTTCATGTCCCGGCGGCCCCGCTTCCCATGCAGCTCCCTGCTTGTGGTCTGGGAAAGCAGTTGAGGATGGCCCAAAGCCTTGGGACCCTGCACCTGCATGGGAGATCCAGAAGAAGTTCCTTATTCCTGGCTTTGGATTGGCTCAGCTCTGGCCACTGCAGTCACTTGGGAAGTGAATCAGCAGACAGAAGATCTGCCTCTCTGTCTCTCCTCCTCTCTGTGTATCTGACTTTCCAATAAATAAATAAATAAATAAATATTTTTAAAATATGGATATGAGGCATTACTCATTTCCATTAGATTTGCAAAGTTTTAAAGTCTGACAACCAGGGGAAATGGCAAGGAGATGGAGAAATAAAATCTTCATTCACTACCAGTGAGTGTATATATCACCACAACTATTAGACAGAGAGAAGAGCATCTCAGAAAAATGTGCATACCTTTCAATACAGCAACTACAATCAAGGTAGATGCATTAAAGAAATTCTCCTCTATGTGCACTGAGACACGAACAAACTGCACTATGGCACAACCATAATAGCAAGATTCTTATGAACTGAAAGACAAATAAATCAGCGCTTACTCTATATTGCAGCTAAAATGAAAGGCTACACTTAAGCAATCAACATCAGAACATAAAGGTGAGCTGAAAGGGCCAGCTGCAGATTCCATTCAAGAGAGCATTCACGGCAATGGTTTAAATTATGCAAAACAATACCATCTTTTATGTGTATAGGAGTACATGCAGACACCAAATATATTTTTAAATATATGGAAACATAGAAAATGAAAGGATTTCAATGAAAAAGAGGCATTCAGAACTTCAACTGTTTTATTCCTTATTTTGGGTGTGAGGTACAGTTCATCATACTGTAATCTACACTTTTAACATGACTGAAAGATTTTGTAATGGAATATATGCATCATTTCTTCTCTACCTTGCAAAGCATGTGCTTTCTTTTTAAAATTTATTTATTTGAAAGTGGGAGAGATGTCTCCCAATCTCTTATCTGCTGGTTCACTCCCATCAGGGCTGGGCCAGGCAGAAGCCAGGAGCCTGAAACTCATCCAGGTTTCTCAACTGATGGCAAGGACCCACGTACTTAGGCCACCTCTTGGTGTCTTCCCTGGTGCATTAGCAGGGAGCTGGATTGGAAGCACAGCAGCGGGAGCCTAAAGGGTGCACTGACTGGAGATGCAAGTGGCAAGTTAACCCACTACACCACAACAGCAACCTAGCATTTTTTTTTAAATTTCAGATTGATTTATTCTGCTTCTTACATTGTTAGCAGGTGTATTCCAGGAATACACATTGACTGCCATATGAAATTTTTTTTTCTAAAGATTTACACATTGATTCAAAAGGCACTGTTAAAAAGACAGAGAAGCAGTGGGGCCAACCTGGCAGCAATACAGACTAATACTCTGCTTGTGGTACCAGCATCCCATGTGGGCACCAGTTTTTGTGCTGGCTACTCCACTTCTAATCCAGTTCCCTGCTAACAACCTAGGAAAGTAAAAGATGGCCCAAGGCATTGGGCCCCTAAATCAACATGGGTGACCCAGAAGAAGCTCCTGGCTCCTGGCTCTAGATCAGACCAACTCTGGCTGCAGCAGTCATATGGGGAGTGAACCAGCAGATGCAAGACTTCTATCAATCCTTTCCCTACCACCCCATAATTCTTTCAGGTAAAATAATAAATCTTTAAAATGGTTTTTTAAAAAAGGCAAGACAGAGAGGCACAGAGAGAGAACCACCTTCTTCTACCCATTGGATCACTCCCCTAATGGCTACAAACAGCTGAGGCTGGGAGCCTGGAACTCCACATGGGTAGTACAGACCACAGCATCTGGGTCATTATCTGCTGCTTTCCTAGAAGCATGAGTAGGAAGCCAGATTCAAAAGTAGAGTAACCCAAAGGGGATGTTGACATTACAGATAGCCCATACGCCCACCAGCCCATAAGCCTTTTTTTTAATGTTCAAAGTTTGCCTTATACTTGATGGCTGCTTTTAAGTTAAACATACACACACAGTCAGAGCATTACTCAGAGCACTTGCTAGAATGGCTTAGCAGCAACATTTAAATAACGTACTCGAGTTAATTGAAAAATAAGAGCAATCTGTTCCAGAAGTCTACTGCATATTGTACTATTAGCTAAAAAAGTTTACCTTCTTAGGGAATGAAATTTTTAAAATATTACTTTATGGAGTTTCCCAGACATGGTCTCCCACATAGTTCAGGGTCCCAAGCAGTGGGGCATCCATCATTGCTTTCCAGATGCATTAACAGGGAATTAGACCAGAAGTGGAACAGCCAGGACAAGAATTGGTGCCCATGTGGGATGCTGGGAACACAGCTAGCAGATTAGCTCACAATACAACAATGCTGGAACTTATAATTTCATTTTTTTTACAATCTTTTTTTTAAAGTCCCGATATATAACTTATATCCTTGACTATCATCAATGAAGAATCACCACAAGTAAATGAATAAAGATATTGATAAACGGGATAAAGAAATGGTTCAACTGTCTAATCCTCGCCTTGCAAGTGCCAGGATCCAATATGGGCACCAGTTCATATCCTGACTGCTCCACTTCCCTTTCAGCTTCCTGTTGTGGCCTGGGAATGCAGTGAAGGACAGCCCAAAGCCTTGGGATCCTGCACATGGGAGACCCGGAAGAAGCTTCTGGCTCTTGGCTTCAGATCAGCTCAGCTCCAGCCATTGCAGTCAACTGGAGAGTGAACCAGGCAGATGAGGGATCTTTGTCTCTCCACTCTGTAAATCTGCCTTTCCAATAAAAATTTTTAAATCTTTTAAAAAATCAGTTTAAAAAGATATGAATAAAATCCCATCATGATCTCTTATGAAAGAAAATTTTATAAATCAAAAACTTGATGCAGCCTCCTAGGTTTTTCAGTATTTGAATGCAGGGTTTGATGTTTCCTGGGCCAAATTACCGAACACGTCACTCGGAGAGCTGCTGCCACCCTCAGCCCACTCATGAACCACCCTCATCTCCTGACACATAGTGATATTTTCTTTACTTACTGACCTACAGCAACAGACCCCAAACCACACCCCAGCTCTTGCCTGGTGCTGTAGCAACAGCACATGGGTCCTCAATCTTTCTACTGAGCCTGAATCTAGAAAAGTTATTTAAACTTAACTAGTGTTTTCATTTTCACATCTAGTAAGTAAACTAAAGTAGCTGCAAAGAATGAAAATTCCTTATAAGCATTAATATTTTTTAAATTAAAGTTACAAAGAATCAAGATGGTAGAATAAGGTAAGGGTACATTTAAACAGTCAGAGAAATATTACCCAGTGTGAAGAAGAGAGGGCACATTCCAGGAAATAGGAGAGGACAGAATGACAGCAGAGGAGCACCTCTGACACAGGAAAGCAGCAAAAACAATGATATGGTGTTGTGTGACCCGTACCCCAGTGGCATTCAGCGAGCAGCTCTCTGAACTCCACTGGAAGCCAGAACTCCACCAGCAACAAGGTGGGAAAAGGTGTTCACCGGGAGCTCAGGAGGTGAACCCGACAAAGAACTGCTTGTCCTGTCCTGCTGGTCTGCTTGATTTGACCAGAGGCAGAGACAGAGCAGCAGGTCCCAGACAGGCAGTGCAGGAACAAGGTGAATTTCATAGCCCACTCCACTCTCAAGAGCCAAATTGGACACCATTTTGTATAGGGAGGCAAAGGCTATGGGACAGGAGTGCACATGCACTGAGCTGGGAGAAAACTCGTTTCTGGCTCAGTGAACTGTAATAACATGGTATCCTACAAAGTCCACTCAATATAAGTCCAGACAGCCCTCAGACCTGACAGCCAGCAGATCAAGAACTCTAGTAGTGGCGCATGTCAGGTGCCATTTTGTACAGTACAGAAAAACTTAAAGACTGCAGGGACAACAGTGAGCTGTGCATGTGCTGAGCTCACGAGAACTCACTGATTTCAGGGAATTGCACTGGTCCCACAAGGAAAATAACACCATCTTTGGCATAGAATTGGTCAAAATAGGTCCATGTGGCCATCAGACCTAACAGCCAACAGCATCAGGCAAGATCAGCACCACCAACAACCTAACTACATAGGACACCTGGTGTCTCCCTAATCCTGGAAACTGCTCTAACAGGAAGTGGAAGAAAGGTTGTATAGAGAACTGTGCAGCCTCAGCACAGTATCACAGGAGGTGGAGAGTGGTGAGCCAGGAGCTAGGGCTATGGAGACCATGGCAGAAGTCTAACATAAGAACCCAGACCTGGAACTCGCCAGACGGAATGGCACAAGTGACCACAAAGAGCCGTGTACCAACTGCAATAAGTAAAATTGAATTATAGACCTGTGACACAACTTAGAAAACTGCCCCAAGGACAAGAATCTGATAATTAGAAGTACAATGACCAAGAGCAAAAGAAGAGACAAAAGCATAATGAATATTATTGAAGACTCTCCTGCAAAGGAGCAAAAGCCTTTGTCAACCTCAGAGTTCACTGAGAGATACATCCGTTGAGAAAATAGGGGATACAGAATTCAAAACACTTGCTATAAAACTTCTTATCAACAATGAAAAGGACATAATAGAAGAGTTCAAGAAATTTAAGGGGTGGGTCTCAGGACGGGGCGTCTCATGCCTGGATCCCGGACGGCCGCCATGGGCACATGGTGAGCCGTCCTCCCCGGGCCTGCTGGGTTTCGGGGGCCGCTTCCTTCGGGGTGAGTAGACCGAGGGGGGGAGGCCTCCGGGACTGGGCAGGTCCGGGGCCCACCCGCCGCCTTCATGGGGCGGTGAATGGGATTTGGGAGGGGCGCGACCTTGGGCCTGGGTTATTTAAACCTCCAGCAGCCTCCTGGCAGCTGGTGGGTCTCAGGACGGGGCGTCTCATGCCTGGATCCCGGACGGCCGCCATGGGCACATGGTGAGCCGTCCTCCTCGGGCCTGCTGGGTTTCGGGGGCCGCTTCCTTCGGGGTGAGTAGACCGAGGGGGGGAGGCCTCCGGGACTGGGCAGGTCCGGGGCCCACCCGCCGCCTTCATGGGGCGGTGAATGGGATTTGGGAGGGGCGCGACCTTGGGCCTGGGTTATTTAAACCTCCAGCAGCCTCCTGGCAGCTGGTGGGTCTCAGGACGGGGCGTCTCATGCCTGGATCCCGGACGGCCGCCATGGGCACATGGTGAGCCGTCCTCCCCGGGCCTGCTGGGTTTCGGGGGCCGCTTCCTTCGGGGTGAGTAGACCGAGGGGGGGAGGCCTCCGGGACTGGGCAGGTCCGGGGCCCACCCGCCGCCTTCATGGGGCGGTGAATGGGATTTGGGAGGGGCGCGACCTTGGGCCTGGGTTATTTAAACCTCCAGCAGCCTCCTGGCAGCTGGTGGGTCTCAGGACGGGGCGTCTCATGCCTGGATCCCGGACGGCCGCCATGGGCACATGGTGAGCCGTCCTCCCCGGGCCTGCTGGGTTTCGGGGGCCGCTTCCTTCGGGGTGAGTAGACCGAGGGGGGGAGGCCTCCGGGACTGGGCAGGTCCGGGGCCCACCCGCCGCCTTCATGGGGCGGTGAATGGGATTTGGGAGGGGCGCGACCTTGGGCCTGGGTTATTTAAACCTCCAGCAGCCTCCTGGCAGCTGGTGGGTCTCAGGACGGGGCGTCTCATGCCTGGATCCCGGACGGCCGCCATGGGCACATGGTGAGCCGTCCTCCTCGGGCCTGCTGGGTTTCGGGGGCCGCTTCCTTCGGGGTGAGTAGACCGAGGGGGGGAGGCCTCCGGGACTGGGCAGGTCCGGGGCCCACCCGCCGCCTTCATGGGGCGGTGAATGGGATTTGGGAGGGGCGCGACCTTGGGCCTGGGTTATTTAAACCTCCAGCAGCCTCCTGGCAGCTGGTGGGTCTCAGGACGGGGCGTCTCATGCCTGGATCCCGGACGGCCGCCATGGGCACATGGTGAGCCGTCCTCCTCGGGCCTGCTGGGTTTCGGGGGCCGCTTCCTTCGGGGTGAGTAGACCGAGGGGGGGAGGCCTCCGGGACTGGGCAGGTCCGGGGCCCACCCGCCGCCTTCATGGGGCGGTGAATGGGATTTGGGAGGGGCGCGACCTTGGGCCTGGGTTATTTAAACCTCCAGCAGCCTCCTGGCAGCTGGTGGGTCTCAGGACGGGGCGTCTCATGCCTGGATCCCGGACGGCCGCCATGGGCACATGGTGAGCCGTCCTCCCCGGGCCTGCTGGGTTTCGGGGGCCGCTTCCTTCGGGGTGAGTAGACCGAGGGGGGGAGGCCTCCGGGACTGGGCAGGTCCGGGGCCCACCCGCCGCCTTCATGGGGCGGTGAATGGGATTTGGGAGGGGCGCGACCTTGGGCCTGGGTTATTTAAACCTCCAGCAGCCTCCTGGCAGCTGGTGGGTCTCAGGACGGGGCGTCTCATGCCTGGATCCCGGACGGCCGCCATGGGCACATGGTGAGCCGTCCTCCTCGGGCCTGCTGGGTTTCGGGGGCCGCTTCCTTCGGGGTGAGTAGACCGAGGGGGGGAGGCCTCCGGGACTGGGCAGGTCCGGGGCCCACCCGCCGCCTTCATGGGGCGGTGAATGGGATTTGGGAGGGGCGCGACCTTGGGCCTGGGTTATTTAAACCTCCAGCAGCCTCCTGGCAGCTGGTGGGTCTCAGGACGGGGCGTCTCATGCCTGGATCCCGGACGGCCGCCATGGGCACATGGTGAGCCGTCCTCCCCGGGCCTGCTGGGTTTCGGGGGCCGCTTCCTTCGGGGTGAGTAGACCGAGGGGGGGAGGCCTCCGGGACTGGGCAGGTCCGGGGCCCACCCGCCGCCTTCATGGGGCGGTGAATGGGATTTGGGAGGGGCGCGACCTTGGGCCTGGGTTATTTAAACCTCCAGCAGCCTCCTGGCAGCTGGTGGGTCTCAGGACGGGGCGTCTCATGCCTGGATCCCGGACGGCCGCCATGGGCACATGGTGAGCCGTCCTCCTCGGGCCTGCTGGGTTTCGGGGGCCGCTTCCTTCGGGGTGAGTAGACCGAGGGGGGGAGGCCTCCGGGACTGGGCAGGTCCGGGGCCCACCCGCCGCCTTCATGGGGCGGTGAATGGGATTTGGGAGGGGCGCGACCTTGGGCCTGGGTTATTTAAACCTCCAGCAGCCTCCTGGCAGCTGGTGGGTCTCAGGACGGGGCGTCTCATGCCTGGATCCCGGACGGCCGCCATGGGCACATGGTGAGCCGTCCTCCCCGGGCCTGCTGGGTTTCGGGGGCCGCTTCCTTCGGGGTGAGTAGACCGAGGGGGGGAGGCCTCCGGGACTGGGCAGGTCCGGGGCCCACCCGCCGCCTTCATGGGGCGGTGAATGGGATTTGGGAGGGGCGCGACCTTGAGCCTGGGTTATTTAAACCTCCAGCAGCCTCCTGGCAGCTGGTGGGTCTCAGGACGGGGCGTCTCATGCCTGGATCCCGGACGGCCGCCATGGGCACATGGTGAGCCGTCCTCCTCGGGCCTGCTGGGTTTCGGGGGCCGCTTCCTTCGGGGTGAGTAGACCGAGGGGGGGAGGCCTCCGGGACTGGGCAGGTCCGGGGCCCACCCGCCGCCTTCATGGGGCGGTGAATGGGATTTGGGAGGGGCGCGACCTTGGGCCTGGGTTATTTAAACCTCCAGCAGCCTCCTGGCAGCTGGTGGGTCTCAGGACGGGGCGTCTCATGCCTGGATCCCGGACGGCCGCCATGGGCACATGGTGAGCCGTCCTCCCCGGGCCTGCTGGGTTTCGGGGGCCGCTTCCTTCGGGGTGAGTAGACCGAGGGGGGGAGGCCTCCGGGACTGGGCAGGTCCGGGGCCCACCCGCCGCCTTCATGGGGCGGTGAATGGGATTTGGGAGGGGCGCGACCTTGGGCCTGGGTTATTTAAACCTCCAGCAGCCTCCTGGCAGCTGGTGGGTCTCAGGACGGGGCGTCTCATGCCTGGATCCCGGACGGCCGCCATGGGCACATGGTGAGCCGTCCTCCCCGGGCCTGCTGGGTTTCGGGGGCCGCTTCCTTCGGGGTGAGTAGACCGAGGGGGGGAGGCCTCCGGGACTGGGCAGGTCCGGGGCCCACCCGCCGCCTTCATGGGGCGGTGAATGGGATTTGGGAGGGGCGCGACCTTGGGCCTGGGTTATTTAAACCTCCAGCAGCCTCCTGGCAGCTGGTGGGTCTCAGGACGGGGCGTCTCATGCCTGGATCCCGGACGGCCGCCATGGGCACATGGTGAGCCGTCCTCCCCGGGCCTGCTGGGTTTCGGGGGCCGCTTCCTTCGGGGTGAGTAGACCGAGGGGGGAGGCCTCCGGGACTGGGCAGGTCCGGGGCCCACCCGCCGCCTTCATGGGGCGGTGAATGGGATTTGGGAGGGGCGCGACCTTGGGCCTGGGTTATTTAAACCTCCAGCAGCCTCCTGGCAGCTGGTGGGTCTCAGGACGGGGCGTCTCATGCCTGGATCCCGGACGGCCGCCATGGGCACATGGTGAGCCGTCCTCCCCGGGCCTGCTGGGTTTCGGGGGCCGCTTCCTTCGGGGTGAGTAGACCGAGGGGGGGAGGCCTCCGGGACTGGGCAGGTCCGGGGCCCACCCGCCGCCTTCATGGGGCGGTGAATGGGATTTGGGAGGGGCGCGACCTTGGGCCTGGGTTATTTAAACCTCCAGCAGCCTCCTGGCAGCTGGTGGGTCTCAGGACGGGGCGTCTCATGCCTGGATCCCGGACGGCCGCCATGGGCACATGGTGAGCCGTCCTCCTCGGGCCTGCTGGGTTTCGGGGGCCGCTTCCTTCGGGGTGAGTAGACCGAGGGGGGGAGGCCTCCGGGACTGGGCAGGTCCGGGGCCCACCCGCCGCCTTCATGGGGCGGTGAATGGGATTTGGGAGGGGCGCGACCTTGGGCCTGGGTTATTTAAACCTCCAGCAGCCTCCTGGCAGCTGGTGGGTCTCAGGACGGGGCGTCTCATGCCTGGATCCCGGACGGCCGCCATGGGCACATGGTGAGCCGTCCTCCCCGGGCCTGCTGGGTTTCGGGGGCCGCTTCCTTCGGGGTGAGTAGACCGAGGGGGGGAGGCCTCCGGGACTGGGCAGGTCCGGGGCCCACCCGCCGCCTTCATGGGGCGGTGAATGGGATTTGGGAGGGGCGCGACCTTGGGCCTGGGTTATTTAAACCTCCAGCAGCCTCCTGGCAGCTGGTGGGTCTCAGGACGGGGCGTCTCATGCCTGGATCCCGGACGGCCGCCATGGGCACATGGTGAGCCGTCCTCCCCGGGCCTGCTGGGTTTCGGGGGCCGCTTCCTTCGGGGTGAGTAGACCGAGGGGGGGAGGCCTCCGGGACTGGGCAGGTCCGGGGCCCACCCGCCGCCTTCATGGGGCGGTGAATGGGATTTGGGAGGGGCGCGACCTTGGGCCTGGGTTATTTAAACCTCCAGCAGCCTCCTGGCAGCTGGTGGGTCTCAGGACGGGGCGTCTCATGCCTGGATCCCGGACGGCCGCCATGGGCACATGGTGAGCCGTCCTCCCCGGGCCTGCTGGGTTTCGGGGGCCGCTTCCTTCGGGGTGAGTAGACCGAGGGGGGAGGCCTCCGGGACTGGGCAGGTCCGGGGCCCACCCGCCGCCTTCATGGGGCGGTGAATGGGATTTGGGAGGGGCGCGACCTTGGGCCTGGGTTATTTAAACCTCCAGCAGCCTCCTGGCAGCTGGTGGGTCTCAGGACGGGGCGTCTCATGCCTGGATCCCGGACGGCCGCCATGGGCACATGGTGAGCCGTCCTCCCCGGGCCTGCTGGGTTTCGGGGGCCGCTTCCTTCGGGGTGAGTAGACCGAGGGGGGGAGGCCTCCGGGACTGGGCAGGTCCGGGGCCCACCCGCCGCCTTCATGGGGCGGTGAATGGGATTTGGGAGGGGCGCGACCTTGGGCCTGGGTTATTTAAACCTCCAGCAGCCTCCTGGCAGCTGGTGGGTCTCAGGACGGGGCGTCTCATGCCTGGATCCCGGACGGCCGCCATGGGCACATGGTGAGCCGTCCTCCCCGGGCGGCCAGTGCGCCATTGGTGCCAGGCTCCGCCTGCTGGCCGCCCGGCTGGGGAGCTCTGGGGATTTGGTTCTTTGAGTTGCTGCTTAATTAGCTCCAGGTTGAACCCATTGTGCTTCTTGGACCTGAAACAGGCAGTAACTCTTCCTTAGCAAAACTTGTAATAACTAATAATGCTGAGCACCAAATACCAGACATGCAGAAGCTATGGCTTGGGGCTTGCCCTGCACAAGTAGCTCCAACAGTTGGCCAATGTGTCAACTGGTAATGGAACAGAGTAGATTAGGCACGACTGAGCAAACCTTAGCCCACAAGTAAAACTAGAAACCAGGAGGGAGCAGAGGTCATGCCGAGCTAGGCTCTTGTACCTGCTGGTCTGTGGGAGCCTGGGACGCTAAGCCACAGTGTCTAAGGCAGAGTTCGGGACAGGGGAGGGGCTGTGCCAAGCTGAGTCAGAGCATCCATTGGCAGGCATGTGATCTATGCCTGGGAACGGACCCGGTTGGGGAGCAAAGGGGACAACCCTAGCTGGGCTGAGGTTCCCACCAAGAGGCGCGTGGCCTGGAAGGGGGCTGCGTTCTGATCTGGAAACAGTTGTAGTCTCCCTTGGCACAAGTGTGGACTGGGATTGGATGCACCGAACTGGGCCGGACCCCGACTCCCCCTGGTGTTCTGGAGGACCAGGGCAGATGTGGGATGGACTAGGCAGGGTCTCAAACCCCTACTGAGCCATGTGTGAGCCATACGTGGGTATGGACAAACCATGGCTGGGCTGGAACATCCAACAGCAAGAACCAGATTGGGTTGAAGGCCAGTCAGGAAAAGCCACAGTTCCTGCTATGACACTAGGTGGACTGAGTAGGGTTGGCTCATGGATCCACTGGTAAGCGTGAAACCTGGCATTGGGAGAGGTTCTGATGGAGGAGCCTGGGCAACTCCTCTGGCAGGACACAGACCCAGCAGGTAAACGCGAGAAACATGATAGGAAACAGCCCAGAAAAGGCCATGGAAACCTACCCACTGGCATACAGTTGGCAGACGTGGGGCAAGACCAGACTGAATCTGTCCACATCATCCACTGGCAAATCCAGGCACCAGTGTGGGTCGACCCAGGTTCGGTCGCAACAAAGACTAGTGCACATTATGGAATGCCGAGGTGAGGTTGCCTGTACCAGAAGGGACCGCAGCGCCCAACCAGCCTGAGAACAAGAAAGGAAGTGGGCAGAGCTGGCAGGGGAATAAGGGAGGGTTCCTTTGCTGGACAGCTACTTCCGCAGGAGAGCATGGGCTGGGATGGGGGCAGACCAGACTAGGCAGAGCTACCACACCTGTGCGCCTCATGTGGACTAGATCAGGGAAAAGCCAGGCTGGGCGGATTATTCCTACTGGTGCAAACAAAATTAAAGTGGGCGAGGTTTGTTTGGGCAGCATCAACTGGAATCTGGGAGTGGGAGAGGCCTGGGAGGGAAATAGTGGGCTCATCCCTCTTGGGTTACCACTTCCACGGGAGGACATAAAACTAAGACAGCGGCTGGGGTGGAATGGGATGTGGGACAGACTGGATTACTGCTACACTTACTGGCAAACCAGGGTAGGGGGTGGGCCTGGTTGGGGTTATTGTGGGTCGCTCCAACATAGGCTACAGCTCCCGCTGGTTTATGTGAGGGCCAAGTATGTGCTGGGCAGAACCAGACTGGACTGCAACACCCATTGGTTCCGGTGGAAGTCGGGAGTGAAAACAGAACCAACCCAGGAATTGCAACCACCAGCTGATTGGAGCGATGGACGGTGCCAGGCCCTGTACTTGTTAGCACATACAAGAAGTTTCTTTGGAGATCTTCCTAATCTAAATGCTGGACTCAGAACCATAACAAAGAAAAGAGAGAAGACAGAACAGGTCAACCAACCATCTAAGCTATGATGGACTATGTCAATCAGTGGATTTTTCAAAGACCTCATAGTGCTTGGAGCGGCAAGATTGACAGCGATTCATAACTGTTGCAATATCAAAACCACTTGAGCAAGAACCTCAGAGCATGCCCTACACCCGGGACTTGGGGAGGGTGGGAAATTGGGTGGGCCTTCTCCCTTAATACCCCCCTTTTAAACATGAAGGTAACAATATGGAAAACATATTAGTATTATCCACTTTCCTGTAGCCCTTGAACCTTCTTACCCTAATTAACTATGTAAAGAATGTCAAAATAGAATTTATTAATAAAAAAAAAAAAAAGAAATTTAAGGAATATGTCACACAGGAAATGATCAAATGAAAGCTGATATATCATAAATTTAAAAATACAGTGAAGCAAATTAAAAGTACGGTGGAGAGTCTCCAAAAAAGAATGAATGAATGAAGCAGAAGAAAAACTCTCAGAATAGGAAGATATTTCCTGTCACCAGGAAGAAACAAACAAAAAGCTGGAAGCAGAGATGGGTCAAGCTAAAAAAAATATTCAAGAACTGAAAGACACTATTAAAAGGCCAAATATAAGAGTTACTGGAGTCCCAGAAGGTGCTGGACGAGAAGCTGGATTAAAGACGCACTCATTGAAATAATAAAATTTCCCTAATCTAGAGAAAGAATTGGGAAACAACATCCAGGAGGGACACAGAACCCCCAACAGGCTTGATCAAAAGCAATCTTCACCACGACACGTGATCATCAAGCTCTCTTCACCAAACATAAGGAAAAGATCATGAAATGTGCACGTGAAAAAAATCAACTGACATATAAAGGAATGCCAATTAAACTCACAGGAGACCTCTGACAGGAAACTCTACAGGTCAGAAGAGAATGGAGTGACATATTCCAGATTCTAAAAGCAAAAAATTGCCAGCCCATGATTAACATACACAGCAAAGTTTTCCTTTGTCTTTGAAAATGAAATAAAATTCTTCCACAGTAAAGAAAAGTTAAAAGAATTTGCCTCTTCCAAACCTGCCCTACAAATAATACTTAAAGATGTTCTTTTTTTTCTTAGATTTTTCTTACGTATTTATTTTTACTGCAAAGTCAGATATACAATGAGGAGAGAAATATCTTCCATCCATTGAGTTATTCCCCAAGCAGCTGCAACAGCTGGAGCTGAGCCAATCCGAAGCCAGGAGCCAGGAGCTTCTTTCAGGTCTCCTACATGGGTGCAGGGTCCCAAGGCTTTGGACCATCTTAGACTGCATTTCCAGGCCACAAACAAGGAGCTGGATGGGAAGTGGGGCTGCTGGGATTAGAACCAGTGCTATATAGGAGCCCAATGCAAGCTAGGCAAGGAATTTAGCTGCTAGGCTATCATGCTGGGCCCAAAGATGTTCTCTTGACAGAGAAGAGGAATAACACCCACCAAAAACAAAGGCAAATGTGAAGAACATCCCAGTGAAATATCAACAAAAGACAAAATCAATGAACAAACCATTGCAAAAATGACAGGACCAAATTACCACCCATTTATATTAACCCTGAATGTAAACAGATTAAACTCATCAAACATCATAGATTAGTAGACTGGATTAAAAAACAAAATGTATCTATTTATTGCCTACAGAAGACATATCTCACCAACAAAGTTAAGCAGAAACTATAATTCATGGATTTTAATTTTAGTTTCATTTCTTCAAAACACTTTCTTCCTTATTAAAATTTTCACTGACTTACAGAACATACAGTAGCATCATTTTCTTCAAGAGGATTCTTGATTTTCTTTTTCAGTTTTTTAGTGACACATTAGCCACTCAGTAGCATGTTATTTAACTCAATGGCATTTTTAATTTCTTCTTTTCTCCCTGTTAATTTTGTTTTATGGCTTTTTATTTTATGGGATGTACAATAATTGTAATGGAGAATATCGTATCCAATAGCATGCTATCTAACTTCATGGCATTGTAAATTTCTATTTTTCGTCCTGTTGTTGATTTTGTATTGTGTCTTTTCATTTAAGGGGATGTACAGTAACTGTGTAATGGAGACTGTCATATCCAGGCTGTGAGAATACAATGCAGTATGTATCTCTACTTCCAGATCAAAAATGGACTCCAAATGAAACTGCTTACTATATCTTGACAATAGGATGCTGGACTCTCTGCCATTGTCCATGACATATGACTGTTTGTGAAAAACTATACTAAAGTAATCTTAGAGGGGAACTCAGTAGAGAAGGGGGAGGAAACTTGGGGAAGGGGGCCTATGGACCTATATCATAAAATGATAATTAAAAAGTTTATATATGAAAAAATTAAAGTTACAGGGCCTGGCACAGTAGCCTAGTGGCTAAAGTCCTTGACTTGCATGTACCAGGATCCCATATAAGCAGTGGTTTGTGCCCCAGCTGCTCCATTTCCCATCCAGCTCCCTGCTTGTGGTCTGGGAAAGCAGTTGAGGATAGCCCAAAGCCTTGGGACCCTGCACGCACGTGGGAGACCTGGAAGAACTTCCTGGCTCCTGGTTTTGCATCAACTCAGCTCTGGCTATTGCAGCCACTTAGGGAGTGAATCAGTGGATACAAGATTTTCCTCTGTGTCTCTCCTCTTCTCTGTATATATGACTTTCTAACAAAAATAAATAAATCTTAAAATTTTAAAGTTACATCACTCTTTATAGAAAGTATCCAATCATCGATTCTCGGCCTTTTGGCTAAGATCAAGTGTAGTAAAAAGTATCCAATGGGCCTGCAGGTAACATATCACACTAATCCTCTGGCCATCTGTGGCACTAGCATCCCATAGGGCACTGGTTCCTGTCCCAACCACTCCACTGCTGACCTAGCTCCCTGATAATATCCTGGTAAAGCACTAGAGGATGCCCCAACAGATCCAGCTCTCCCATTCGGGCAGTGACTCAGGAATGTAAGATCCAGCTCTCTCTCTTCCTCTGATTCTGACATTCAAGGAAAGAAATCATAAAAAAAAAAAAAAAATCCAAATCCCAATGAGGCTCAGTGCAATGGCTCAATTGCCTGATCCTCTCCTTGCAAGCACCAGGATCCCATATGGGTACCAGTTACTGTCCCAACTGCTCCACTTCCCATCCAACTGCCTGTTAGTGGCTTGCGAAAGCAGTGGAGGAAGGCACATGTCTTTTGGACTCTGTACCCATGTAAGAGGCCTGGAGAGAGCTCCTGGCTTCTGGCTTCAGATCAGCTCAGCACCAGTGTTGCAGCCATTTGAGGAATAAGCCAGCGATGGAAGTTTGATCTCGATTTCTCTCTGTCTATAAATCTGCCTTTCAAATGAAGTCAATAAATAAATCTTTAAAAACTCCATATCAGGGCCTAGCACAGTATGCTAAAGTCCTCGCTTTGCATGTGCCGGGATCCCATATAAGTGCCGGTTCATGTCCCGGTTGGTCCACTTCCCTCCTAGCTGCCAACTTGCGGCCTGGGAAAGTAGTAGAGGATTGTCCAAAGCCTTGGGACCTGCACCCATGTGGGAGACCCAGAGAAGGCTCCAGGCTCCTGACTTCGGATTGGTTCAGTTCCAGCTACTTGGGGAGTGAACCAGTAGATGGAACATCTTTTTCTCTGTCCCTCCTTCTCTCTGTAATCTGACTTTCCAATAAAAATATAAATATACCTTTAAAAGACATGTAAACATCATAAAAATAAAATGAATATTTTAAAAATATCCGTATTAAAATTTTTCCATCATAGCTTCCTTCACATCATTTTGCCCTAAGGTTAATTTATCCATTTGTCAAAATCTCTCAAATTTTGTGCTTAAAATTTATGTATTACATTATATTTTTCATGTATAAAAATAGAGGCCTGTGTTAATGCATAGCATGTTAGGCTGCCTGCAAATGCATCCTATACTAGTGCTTGTTTGTGTCCTGGCTGCTCCACTTCCCCGTCCCCAGCTCATCTAGCTCCAGTTAACGCACACGAGAAAGGGGAAGCTGGCAGAAGTACTGGGACCACGATGACTCACATGTGAAACCCAGATGGAGCTTCAGGCTCCTGGCTTCAGCCTGCTCAAGTCCTAATCATTCCAGCAATTTGGAAATTAAGATGTGCATGGAAAGCTCTCTCTCTCTCTCTTTAAACCTGTCAGGTAAAATAAATCTTATAACATTAAAAAGAAAGAAACAACTTGGAAGACAACGGAAAAGAACTAAGTATGGATCAATTAGGTAGGGAGGACTAGGAAAGAGAACTTCTTCAGGGGCTCAGCGCAGTAGCCTAGTGGCTAAAGTCCTCGCCTTGCACATGATAGGATCCCATATGGGCACCAGTTCTAATCTCGGTGGCCCTGCTTCCCATCCAGCTCCCTGCTTGTGGCTTGGGAAAGCAGTTGAGGTCAGCCCAAAACCTTGGGACCCTGCACCTGTGAGGAAGATCTGGAAGAGGCTCCAGCCCCAGACATTGCAGTTGCTTGGGGAGTGAATCATTGTACGGAAAATCTTCCCGTCTCTCCTCCTCTTTGTATGTCTGACTTTCAAATAAAAATAAAGTAAATCTTTAAAAAGAAAGAGAACATCATTCTGGTGCATGCTCTGTTAGACATGGTATGCAGTTTCTCCAAAGTGCCTCAGAATTGTGTGAAGCAACAAAAAGGCCAAGACAGGCCTAGTGGATGGCTCAGTGGCTAAATCCTCACCTTGCACATGCCAGGATTCCATATAGGTGCTGGTTCATGTCCCAGCTGCTCCATTTCCCCTCCAGTTCTATAAAAGCTGGAGCTGATCTGATCCAAAGCCAGGGACTTTCAGTTCTCCCCTGCAGGTGGAGGGTCCCAAGGCCTTGGCCCATCCTGGACTGCTTTCCCAGCCACAAGCAGGACCCTTGTAGGGAAATGGAGCAGCTGGGGCACAAATCAGCACCCATATGGGACCCTAGCCTGTTCAAGGTGAGGATTTAGCCACTGGGCCACCACGTCTAGCACCGAATAAACTTCTATAACCAAGGTTTCAGAGGACCTACGTAACACAGTTTGATGCAATTTTACCTTTGAAATTTTGCAAATATCCCATGAGACTGTTCTGTTATAAAAACAGGCTTATTATACCGTAACTACTTAAAGTTCTCTATATTGAAAACATGGATATTTAATATTCACAGGGGAAAAAAAATCTCTTGTGATTATAGAACATTTCACCTTGCATGCACCGGGATCCCATATGGATGCCAGTTCTAATTCTGGTAGCCCTATTTCCCTCCCAGAAAAGGCACCTAGCTCCTGGTTTTGGATCAGCCAACTGCAATTGTGGTAGCCATTAGGAAGTGATGGTACCAGCACATGGAACATCTCTCTTTCTCTCTCTCCCCTCTCTCTGTAAATTTGCTTTTCAAATAAAAATAACTAAATATTTTATAAAAATTAAAATAATTATTTCAAGAGTGTGTCCTACCATATGCTTTAAGTATATTCCCATCAAAACTAGGAACTGCGATTCTAGTTAATTCAGTTTATGGGAAAGGCTCACTGAATTTGTAAAGTCGATCCTCCATGTCAAATCATTCATTCTAAACACAAGTATATTAAATTTTTTTTTTTTTTACTAAAAATACTATTTAAAAGGCAGACAAGGAAAGAGACATAGAGAAAGAGCCCCCACCCACGGCTCCACCGCCTAATGCTGCTAACACTGGAGAGCTAACACCAGGAGGCCAGCACTCAGTTCAGCCTCCATGTGAATGGCAGGAATCCAATTGGTCAGGCTGTCCACACTGCTGCTGAGGGGCTGCGTCAGCAGGAAGCAGGACCAGGAGACAGCGCAGGGACTAGCATCATGGCACAGCAGTAAGCTGGCTGCCTGCCAGCGCAGGGTCCCAGATCGAACCCCAGTTCAAGTCTAGGTTGCTCTGCTTTTGATCCAGCTCTTTGCTAACGTGCCTGCGAAGACAGCAGCAGAAAGTTCCCATGCTAGGAACCCTGCCCCCTACTGGAGAGGACAGGATTAAGTTCCCAGTTTCTGGCTTCAGCCCAGCTCGGCCTGGCTGTTAGGGCAATCTGGGGAGTGAATCAGTGAATGGAAAATCTCTTTCTCTCTCTCCTTCATTCTGTCTTTATGCCTTTCAAATAGTTGAATATTTAAGGAAAGTAAAAAAAAAGCAGCAGCCAGGAGATGTGAACATCTTAAGCCCTATGCTAAAAGCCCATTCACACACATCTGCTTTAAGAACTAGACTGATGCATTTGATGTAGTAAAATGCACATAATTCTATGATTACCTTATCTTTTTAATTCTGGAGAAGATAGGGAGAGAGGTAAGGAAGGATGGAGGCAAAGAGGAAGAGAAAGAGAATGCAGAGAGAACTGGGAAAAAAGAACAACACAACACAAGGGACAGAGTGTTACCACAGGGTCTGCAGCCCAGACAAAATGAGGTGTCTCTCGGCAGTTTCTCATGGGTCTGACTTATTGTCGCCAACATTTCCTACCAATTTCCTCTTTACTGTCACGTGACTCTCCCTCAGGGAATGGCCAAGGCAAAATCATTACGAGAAAAATATTTCAAGCCATCTCTTACTCTGGCCTCTCGTGGGTTTTTACACAGTGAGATGCAGAGCAGGTGGAAACGGATGAGGGGGTGCTTGTCCATCCGTCAGCCAGGACGGAGCTGTGCAGACAGAGCACGGAGCCTTTCCACACTCAGCTGCCATGACTCACTCAGGTGCCTCCAGCACCAGACATTCTGATCCCTGTACCCCCACGAGCCACTCAACTGACAACAATTAGCTAAATATTTCAAAGTAGTAGGTACAGAGGACTTTTGAACTTTTATATACTTAAAGAGGATAAGAGAGAAGAAAGAGAACATCCCACCCACTGGTTCACTCAGCAAATGCAGTAAACAGTGGTCAGAGCACTTTAATATTCTTAACTCAGAAAAATGTGATGCGTCTGGGCTAGGCCCAAGTACCCCAATGCAATTATTACAAATTTTATCCACATCTTGAAACACCACACTGAACCCGTAAATATAGTTACTATATGTCAATTAAAAATACATATTAAAAATATGACTTACAGGGCCCAGCAGAGTAGCCTAGTGGCTAAAGGGTCGACTTGGACATGCTGGAATCCCAGTTGCTTAACTTCCCATCCAGCTCCCTGTTTGTGGTCTGTGAAAGCAGCAGAGGATAACCCAAAGCCTTGGGACCCTGTACACACGTGGGAAGCCTGCAAGAGGCTCCTGGTTTCTGATTGGCTCAGCTCTGGCTACTGTGGCCCACTTGGGGAGTAAACCAACAGATGATAGATCTTCCTCTTTGTCTCTCCTTCTCTGTAAATCTGACTTTCCAATCGGGGAAAAAAAAAAGACTTTACAGAAAAATAAACAACACTGTATTAAAAATAGTGAGCTTTTTATATAGATTACATTCATAACAGCTGCCATAATAGACATCAAAACTAGAAATTTTAGAGTATTATTAATTCATTGAGAATAATAACCAAGCTGAGAATCAGCATGTTCATGGCGACAGATGCTTGCCATGTGACTAAGATGCCACTTGGGCCCCTCACATCCTCCATCAGGTTGCCCGGCTCCACTTCCAAATGCAGCCTCCTGATGATGCGGTGCAGCAGGTGAGTTCCAGTGCTCGGAGCTCTGCCACCCACATGAGAGACCTGGGCTGTTCTCCAGGTTGCTGCCTTCAGCCTGACCCAGCTGAGGCAGGCAGCAAGGGAGGCACCAGCTTATGGGACATGCCCCTGTCTCTCTGCCTCTCAAAGAAATTAAATACCCATGCTGGGCCCAGTGCAGTAGACTAGCAGCTAAATTCCTGTCTTAAACATGCCGGGATCCCATATGGCTACCGGTTCTAATCCTGGCAGCTCTGCTACCCATTTAGCTCCCCGTTTGTGGCCTGGGAAAGCAGTTCAGGATGGCCCAAAGCCTTGGGACCCTGCACCCATGTTGAGAGACCTGGAAGAGGCTTGTGGCTCTGGATCGGCTCAGCTCTGGCCATTGAGCCACTTGGGGAGTGAATCATTGGATGCAACATCTTCCTCTCTGACTCTCCTCTCTGTATATCTGACTTTCCAATAAATAAAGCTTTTTTAAAAAGAAATTATAGTAATTTAAGAAGAAAGCATATGTTCCCGAAACACACACTCTCTAAAACCAGAGTGCGGGATGATAATGCTTCCCCCTTCTGTAAATTCCATTATGGGACAAGTGAATTCTCAGGCCTGCTTCTGCATTCAGGATGATGTGCCGCATGGTTCTGAAGAATATGGAGAGCCTTCAGCTAAGTAGGTACTTAGGAAAAAAAGAGAGAGAGAGAGAGGTATTTTAAAAACCTTTTCGGATCACTGTGGACAGTCATGGACACTAAACCCAAACTTGAAAATGGGGAGTTGGAAGAGGGGAGCAGCATTATGGCATGGCAGGCTAAACTGCTGTGCGAGATGAGAACATGACATTTCAGAGCACTGGCTGTACAACCCACTTGCAATGCAACTCCCTAGAGTTAACCACTTCTCAGAAAATAAGAGTTAAGAAAGGACTCAGAAAGAAACTACTTATAACTATCTGCACCTAGACTGCCAGTTACCTATCTGAACACCAATCATCAAATGGAGAAATAATGGTACTACTAATCCACAGGACTGCGGTGAGACTTGGATGACAAAAACACGTCTAAAAACAAGTCATGTGTGCTGATGTGCTTTAACAGCAAGGCGCAGCCACCTTTCCCTCCTCCCCTGTGGACACAGGAGAAACAAAACCAAAGAAACAAAAAGCTGAAACATGTGGGACCAGCGCAGTAGCCTAGTGGCTAAAGCCCTCAACTTGCACGCACTAGGATCCCATATGGGCACCAGTTCTAATCCCAGCAGCCCTGCTTCCCATCCAGCTCCCTGCTTGTAGCCTGGAGAAGCAGTCAAGGATGGCCCGAAGCCTTGGGACCCTGTACCTGCATGGGAGACCCAGAGTCCGAAATCCAGGCTCTGCTGCAATTAGATACATTTGGACTATTTGAAGAGTGAACCAACACAAAGAGGATCCCTGCTCACCTCCATCTCTCTGCTTTTCCAAAAATCAGAAAACAATTTTTAGAGTATTTTTAAAAGGTCCAAAAGTAGGTCCTGACATGGTAGCCTAGCAGTCTCACCCCAGGATCCCTTATGGGTGCCGGTTCGTATCACAGCTGCTCCACTTCCCATCCAGCTCCCTGCTTGTAGTCTGGGAGAGCAGTCAAGGACGGCCCAAAGCCTTGGGACCCTGCACCTGGCCCAAAGCCATGGGAGACCCAGAAGAAGCTCTGGGCTCTTGGCTTCAGATTGTCTCAGCTCCGACCACTGCGGCTACTTGAGGAGTGAATCAACAGATGGAAGATCTTCATCTTCCTCTCTGTCTGTCCTTTTTTCTGTGAAATCTGACTTTCTAATAAAAAGATAAGTAAGTCTTTTAAAAAGTACAATAAAATTTCTTAATAAGTGATTAGCATATATGCAGTATTAAATAAATATTGACTGTTATAGCCCATACTATTCAGGACAGTCCTTATTAACTGAATTATGCCCCAGTCACACAATAAATTACATCAGTAATTACAAAAAATAATCCTAGGTCCTGGGGCCTGTCTACTAGGTGGGTATTGGGTTCCTGAGCCCCATGGATGAGACCCAAGTCCCACCGGATCACCCATGTCCTGAGTCCTGGGGCCCCCCTACTAGGTGGGTGTGGGGATGGTGAGCCCCAGGGGTGAGGGATCTGGCAGCATTTGGGTTGTCTCGCCTGGGTCCCGGGGCCTGCCTAAGTAGGTGGGTGCTGGGTTCGTGAGCCCCAGGGGTGGGTGATCTGGCGGGACTTGGGACACCTGGCCTGGGTCCTTGGACTCACCTGCAAGAACATGTCCTACTTAATGAAAAAGGTGGAGCAGTGGACACAGGCCCAGTTATAGAAGAAGAATACAGCAGCTCATTTGGTGCTGTAGTAGAAGAACAGACTTAACTGGACAACTACCCCAAACAAACAGTGATGGCAAAACTATCTCAGTGAATGAAGCCAATGACATTGGGAGGGTGACGTCATCCTCAGATCGGTGAAGTCGGCAGGATTTCAGAACTACTCAAACCACTTGGACAGAACCCTCGGAATCTGTTCACATGGACACTCTGGGTTGATAGGAGGTGGTGGTTCCTCATCTCTGGGCACTGGGATGTGTGGAAAGTCATGAGTGGTTCCCCCTTGGTCTCTCCCCTTCCCTCAGAAACAGCAAGAAGAAATAGCAAGTTTGGAAGCAATGAGTATACCCAATTTTCTCTAAAGCTCAATCCTTCCCACCCTAATCCACCATGTAATCATTATGAAAACTAAAATATATAATTTAAAAAGTAATATTTATATGAATCAATATGGAAAGAGCTTCATATTATTAAGAAAAGGTAAGTTGCTGGGTGGGTGTTGTGGCTGAGGTTAAGCTGCTGTCTGCAATGCTGGTTCCTATATGCGTGTTGGCTTGAGTCCCAGCTATCCCAATTCAGCCTCCTGCTAAAATGTGTAAGAAAGCAGTGGAAGACTGCACAAGTACTTGGTCTTCTGCTCCCATATGGGAGACCAAGATGAAACTCCTGGTTTGGACCTGGGCCAGGCTCAGCTGCTGCAGCCATTTGGAAAGTGAACCAGCAAATGGAAGAACTCTATCTCCCTCTTTCTTTTGAATAAGATGTTTTTTAAAAAATGCAAAATGCTGGTCCCAGAAGGTAGCCCAGTAGCTGAAGTCCTCACCTGGCATGCGCCAGGATCCTTTATGGGCGTTGCTTTGTGTCCCAACTGCTCCACTTGCTCTCCAGCTCCCTGCTTGTAGCCTAGGAAAGCAGTCAAAGACAGCCCAAAGCTTTGGAATCCTGCACCCATGTGGAAGACCTGGAAGCTCCTAGCTCCTTTCTTCAGATTGGCTCAGCTCGGCCATTGCAGGCACTTGGGGAATGAACCAGTGGACAGAAGATATTTCTCTTTCCATCTTCTCTCTGTATATCAGCCTTTCCAATAGAAAATAAATAAATCTCAAAAGAAATACAAATTGCTAAACAAGATGATAGAATGGTCCTAGTTACATATTTAAAATATACATATAAGAGTGGGTGCTTGGTCAAATGGTTTGGTTGCCACTTCAAATGCCCACATCCCACAGCTAAGTACCTGATTTGTGTCCTATCTCCCTTCTGCCCCAGTTCCTGCTGGTACACACCCTGGGAGGCGGCAGGCTACGGCCCAAGTAGCCATGTCGCTGCCACCCCCATACGCGAGACCAGGATGGAGATTCTGCTCTTGGCTTTGGCCTGGTCCAGTCCTGGCTATTATGAGGCTTTGGGGAAATGAACCAGCAGATGAAGATCTCTCTGCCTTTCAAATAAAATGAAAAATAAAACATATGTGTAAAAGATTATATCTACATATATACACACATACGTGAACATGAGTACATTTGTGTATTTGCACAGAAAAGTTCTGGAAAACAAAAACTGGGTAGTGTGACTGAGGAGAGAAATTTTAACTTTTGAAATTACAACACTTTTTTTTTCCCCCCAATGAGCAAAGTTTTAATTTTAAAAAAAGAATTTGAAAATGACTTGCTTACCAAAAGGGAGAAAAAATTACTCTTGTTAGAGAAAAGGCATTGACATAAGAAATTTCCACTCAATTCTAAAATTGGCAGCAGTTGAGAAAAAGTCTGTACACATATTAAAAGAAACAGTCCACTGTGAAAGAACGGAATTTAACGGAGGTTCTGGGTTCTGTTCAATCCTATCAGAGATCTATTAATTACTGACATCTGAAAATAACCAGCTTATCAGCAGAGTAAAAGCATGGAGACTTTCATCTTCAGTTTCAAATACTGGGTTTTATTTTGAAAGTACTTAAAAACCCACTAGATTTTATATAATGTTGCACTAAAAGGCAATAGAAATAGTACAATACAATTGATTTTAAAATTTTCCATCACCCGGTGTTTCATTAGGTTTTTGAAACTTGGGCTTAAAGTGACAGTATAAGAAATTAAACATTTTTAAATCTCCTCAAACTCTCAACACCACAAAACCAATACAAAGTAAAGACCAAATGTCAAAGTGAAGCATTTTTCAAGAAAGAATTTCTAGGGAGAATATCAAAATGGTCCCAAGACTGCCTGCTAAAGAGATCTCCAACTCAAAGAGAGAATGGAAGTGAGCAGAACTGGAGAGACAGAGGCAAAGAGGCCTAAAAAAAAAAAAGGAAGAGACAATCGTCTTGCATCTGACCTATCTCCAGAAGTCAAACTTCTCAAAGATAATGAACAAAGAGCACCTTTTTATGAAAATGGGCAGCAATGCTTAGAATTAAAAGATGACCTGTTGGGCCTGGCACGATAACCTAGTGGCTAAATCCTCACCTTACATCTGAGATCCCACATGGACACCAGTTCAAGTCCCGACTGCTCCACTTCCCATCCAGCTCCCTGCTTGAGGCCTGGGAAAGAAAGCCCAAAGCCTTGGGACCCTACACTCGCGTGAGAGACCTGGAAGAATCTCCTGGCTTTCAGACTGGCTCAGCTCTGGCCACTGTGGCCACTTAGGCAGTGAACCAGCAGACAAAAGACCTCTCTGTTTCTCCTTCTCTGTGTACATCCACCTTTCCAATAAAATAAAAATAATAAAATAAATCTGAAAAAAAAAAAGGGTGCTTTGTCTACATGTTAAAAGGCCAAAGAACATTAATTAATCCCCTTGTAAATGTCAACATAATACTCAGATGCTACTGGCCTGGCTGACAAACTTATCCAAACATCACCGTTCTAAGACTTAATTAGCTACCAGTGCTATTTATCTAGGGAGGCTGTGCCCATGCTCACCACCCATCTCAGACACAGGACACAATCCTGAGGTGGCTGCAGATGTACAACAAGGGCAATGGCCTTTAACCCCTTTCCTATCAACCTCCTGGAGACCCTGCTTCCAGAGCCTCCTCCTCACAATACCCCAAAACAGGAAGCACAGCTGAGGGACCAGATTCACAGCTCATTCCACATGGACAAAAGCGGGCAGGCCAGCAGGACCTGCTGCCGGTGGACTCCTGAGCGGTTTCACTGCTGAGTAGGAGCTCACACCTTCCCAGCGCTGTGGGATGGATGGCTATTAACATCTGACAAATCCACATCACAGTCCTGAATCCAATCACATCCGACCATCTCCTACATTAGCCTCACCTGCCAGGTCTCCTTACTTCTGCTACTGTTGCCTGCCTGTCTATTCTCCAAGCAGCAGTCAGCGGTGCCTTTTTAAAGACCTATTTATTTATCTGCGAGACAGAGTAAGAGAAAGATCGATCTTCCATCTGCTGGTTCATTCCCCAAATGGCCAGAACGGGAGTCAGATCTGGGGCAGGCCAAAGCCGGAAGCTGGGAGCTCCCTCTAGCTCTGCCAAGTGGGAGGCAGGGAACCAAGTACTGGGGCCAGGATCTGCTGCCTTCCAGATGCTTTAATGGGAAGCTAGATCAGAAGCAGAGCATGCAGAATTCCAGCCAGATCCCCGGTAAAGAACGCCAGAATCCCAGAAGGCGGCTTCACTTGCTGCACCACAACACAGGCCCCCGGGAGTGCCTGTTTTATTTAAATAAAAGCTTAAGGCGCTGCTTTCTTTCAATAATGAATCAATCTCCATAAAAAACAATTTTCACACTGGCAAACTACACTTTTAAATGTCTCCAAAAACGTGATGTCTCATCTCCCAAACAAGTCTATCCTTCCACTTAAAGGCAGGGAACATTAGCCTTATCTTACATTTCTTTCATTTTACTTAAACACATCAGAGCATATCTTTGCTCTGCTTAAAATATTCCAAAGGCTTCCCTGTCACACTTGAAGAAATTCCAACTCCTTCCGTGGTTCCTAGTCCCTGAGCTCCCCCCTGCAACCTCACCCACCACACTCCTGCTTCTAGAATAACTTCCAGTCCACGAGGGCCTTCCTGCTGCCCTGCCGACCAGCCCAGGCCACTGTCATCCCAGGGACCCAGCTCAAGAGCTCAGCAGTTGATGAAAGGTTAGAATTCACAATTCTCTTTTCTATTATTATATGGTTTTTTTTTTTAATCTCAATAAACATATTAAAAGAAGAGTTATTGTGTGGTAGGCAATTGTGGTTTTCTTTTACTAGGGTCCAAGTTAGGGGAAAACATATTTGCAAGTCATAAACAAAGCGCTAATTTCTTAACACATTTTTTTAAATCTTCAATCTAAGACAGCCATTGACAAAATGAAGAAAAGACAAACAGCACACAAGAGTAGAGTCAATGACTTGTCGTGATACATGAACAAGGACAATCTTATGCAAAATAAAGCAAATTTAAACTCCCAGATACCATCTTTCACCTTTTAGCACGGCAACCTTAACCACCACCGAGTATGAAGGCATGCGTCCTCCCACACTGCTGGTGGCAGTAAAAACAGCTGCTTTCTTTTTGTGACAGCAGTTCAGAATGATCTATGAAAATTATAAGTTTAGATGCTTCTGACCCAAGGATTTCATTTTCAGGGACTTATTCTACGGATCTATGTGTATAAAAGCCAAATAACACATCCGTGCAAGGAGATCCCTGCAGCATTTCCTACAGACAAGAAACATGCCTAGCAATGATGGGGCATCCACAAAACAGGATAGCTCACATCTACACAAGACAATCAGGCATCTCAGACTCATGTGGAGCAAGCTCCATGACAGGTGGATTAGCTGAAGAGCAGCTGCAGGACAGTGAATGGCACAGTCTTGTGGCTTTTATAAAAGCAAGCATATGATAAACTAGCAAACACATCAATGCCTCTGAAAGGACACACACACAAAGACTACTAATGTTGGTTACATCTAGGATAAGGGCTAAAGGGCTGAAAAATAGAGAAAGTTCTACAGTTTGGGGGATTTTGAATCATTATTGATCTAAATGATTCACCTTGTGAAACAAACTAATTTAAAAGAGTTTTCCTCAGACGGAGCAGTGGATGGCACAATCAGTGAAAAACTGGGCAAACAGAGCCTCTAAGATGGACTATGTCAATCAGTGGATTCTGCAGCAACTTCATCGTGCTTGGAATGGCGAGACTGGCAGCAATTCATAACTGTTGAACTATCAAAATCACTTGAGCAAAACCCTTGGAGCATGCCCCACATCAGGGATCCGGAATGGGTGGGAGGCTAGGTGGGGCTTCTCCTTTTATCTCCTCTTACCCCAGATACAGAAAAAGAAGAGAATGTGGAAATAATACTCTTACCCACTTTCCTGTAGCCCTTGAACCTTTGTGCCCTAATTAGCCATATAAAAATTATCAAAAATAAAGAAAAAAATAAAAGAATTTTCCTCATACACAAAATGTTCTTTAGAAAAAAATTCTAAAATCATTGCTTTGGAAGACCTCTCAGAATTTCCAACTTTAGGTTGTATGCTATTCCAAAACATCTAAGGTTATTAAAAAGAACAATATTATCTATTCCCTTCATACAGTAAGAACCTAATGAATTACTGTTTCTTGATTTAATAACCTTTATCTTACTCTAGCATAGGATTTCTTTAGCTTCTCCTAAAAATACTGCTACCTGACAGCCCCCCCGCCTCAATTTAAGCAGCTCTTGAAACTATGCAAATGAAGACATATTTCTGGAAGGTATATTTTGAAATATGATGTAAACCATTGATACCTACTATGCCTGAATAATAATTCTCATCCTAAAAGATGCTGGAGGTATAAATAGTATTAGAATTTACCTGTCTTCCAGGGTTTTTTTTTTATCTAATCTAACTTAGGAGTCTGGACATGTTTATATGAATAAAAAACTAGCAGGCTTGGAAGGATATTATAGATGCCAAATAAATAATACAAATTGGCAATCCTTGAGAAGTTCAACCACAGCTATCACATCTACAAGGGTCATCAGTAACAGCATGCAAAGAGAAACAGAATTGGGAGTTGGGCTTAATGAACGGTCCAATTTCAACGGTCCAAAGACTGTATAGCAAGTGACACTTGAATGGTTCAAGAACAAGGAAACAGGGCCCGGCGTTGTGGTCTACTGGCTAAGGTCCTCACCTTAAACGCTCCAAGATCCCATATGGATGCTGGTTCTAATCCCGGCATCTCCACTTCCCATCCAGGTCCCTGCTTGTGGCCTGGGAAGGCAGTTGAGGATGGCCCAATACTTTGGGATCCTGCACCCGTGTGGGAGACCCGGAAGAAGTTCCTGGCTCCAGGTTCCGGATCGGCTCTGGATCGGCCGTTGCGGTCACTTGGGGAATGAATCATGGGATGGAAGATCTTCCTCTCTGTCTCTCCTCCTCTCTGTATATCTGACTTTGTAATAAAAACGAATAAATCTTAAAAAAAAAAAAAAAACAAGGGAACAGACCTACCAATAGAGCCTGCAGTTGCCAAGGAATACTACTAGCTCCTGGAAGTCCACTCAATCAGTCCTAAGGCCTGGGTTCCCCAGTATTTCCCAGAGCTATCGTTTCTTCTCCATTCTCACCACCACATGGCAATCCAAGCTCTAATCCCCAAGGATCTCCAACCTCCCCTGTTTCATGGTACACACCACACCATTATTCTGTACACACAACCCACTCACCCCAAAGTCTACAAACTAGCCAATGGCTAGCCATTGCCTGCAAAATAAAATTACTCTCCCTCAAGCAGAAGGCCTTCTAGAGTCATCTACTCTTCATCCACTTCTTACTATCATTGACGTTACTCCCTAAACATAACATACAAGTTTCATGCCTATGCCCATGCTGTTGCTTTTAATTAAAAAGTCTCCCTACTTTTGTTCCTAAGTGAGACACAAATGCATGTGTAGGTTGCATAATCTACAATTTACATAAATGACATCTCCTACAAGTACTAGGCAGTGTACAACCTCCTGGTCTTCCCCTACCTTGGGGTTCCTGTTAGAACAGCTCAACTCTCAGAACGATGGTGCCTTGGATTCCCACATTAACCACAGTAGACCCCAACTTTCCTTTGCATGATACTTACAATATCTGTAACATCAACAGTGCCTTAAACAGATAACTCAAAAGATGCTTGCCAAGCCCAGTAGCTATGATGCTGCTAGAGATGCATGCATCCTACACTGGAGTGCTTGGGTTGATTCCAGTTCCTCCCACTGCACATTCTGGGAGGCAGCAGGTGATAGTTCAGGTGGCTGGGTCCCTGCCATCCAAGTGGGTGACCTGAGCTGAGTTTCTGGTCCCTAGCTTCATTGTGACACAGCTTTGGCTACTGTGAGCACTTAAAGAGTGAACTAGCAGGTAAGAGATTTCTGTGTGTTTCTCTGTCCCTGTATTTCTGCATTTCAATTTTTAAAATATGCTTGCAACCTATGATATAATAAGAATGACAGGTTATGGTTACATCATAAGGATCCTTGAAGGCCAAGAAAGAAGTCTTAGCTGTATTTGACATACTACATCAAATGTGGTTAAATGACCAAAATGAGGCTTTAGAAAGACTAATTTTAGCAACCACAAGCAGGCAGGCATTGAAGACCAGAGGACTTCAAAAAGTTCATGGAAAATAGAATTACAAGTTTAAGGGGTCAACATTTTACCTAAGAATTAATATTCCGGTTAAGACACCTATAGCTCATATTGGAGTCCCCAGATCCCACACCTGGCTCCAGCTCAGACCTAAAAAAGCAACAGTAAATGACTGGGTTCCCACCAGCCTCATTGGAGACCCGGGTCGTGGGCCGGGCTGTTGGGGGCATTTGGGAAGTGAACTAGTGGAAGAGAGCTCAAGCTCCTTTTTTTTTTTTTTAAGTTTCCTTTGGTGCTAATGTTGAAATCCATGCAGCATTTTCACAACACCTTTTCCATGAACTTTTTGAAGACCCCTCACATACTTAAGAGTGCCAGCTTCGGAGCCCTCGCTGTTAAAGGAGGCCAGGGAAGGTGTTCCTTTGTGATGCGCAGCATCCTCAGCCATTCCACCATCCTTCCGCAGGTTAAGCTGCCGCCTGCAATGCAGACATCTCATGTGAACGGCAATTCAATTCCCGCTGCTCCACTTCCAATCCAGCTCCCTCCTCATACGTCAGGGAAAGCAGTGAGGGAGACCTGGATGGAGTTCCAGGCTCCTGGCCAACCCTGGCCACGAGGGACTAGCCAGCTGATGGGCACTCTGTCTCCTTCATTCTGAAACTTTCTGCCTTTCAAATACATAAATCATTTTGCAAAAAGAAATCCTAAAAACTGGGCCATTAAGCCAAGAAAAACATGCACTTGCCCGAAATATCTAAGTATCTAGGAAACAGTTCTGACTAGAATAATTTTATATACATATATACATACACATATACACATACACACTTAAGATACAAACACACAAAGGAAACCTTCTTTCTTCATTTCTTCCTTCTATGACTGTCTCTTCCTTTTCTGATTTCTCATATTTTATTCTTTCCCCCACATCACTATTCATCTCATTTCTTTCAAACACTTTGCATTATTGATCTTCACGCTATACTCCCCTTCTCCCAAACCTCTCTCCTTTCCTCTGCAAAAAAGTATTACTCAGGTGTTTCACTGTTTCTGCTTATGCATTGGTTTGGCCAACTCGCTCAGTATCTGTACAAATAACTCAATTCTCCCGTGTCTCTGGCTAATGCAGCTCAAATCTCCACAAACCTTAGATGTCTACAGTTACTAGTAAACCCTGTCAAGGCCCATATTTACAGCTCTTTCCACCCGCCCCCCTTAAGAAAAAAAAAAAAAGTCAAGCACTCTTCTGCATTGAGACATGTAAAGTAATTCCACTGCACTGTTGGAATATCAAATAAACAGTTCTTATCTAGAAATGGAAAACAGAACCTAATATACTGAACAAAATGAATTTCCTTTCAAAACACCTGTCTCAGATTTCATACGAAGATGGTACATCAGTAATGGACTCCAGACAATTTTATTTATGTCTATGGTAGAAAAGTCTTCCCTCCCCACAGGAAGAGTATTATGTTGGACTAATCCACTGCAACATCGAGACACACAGCACCACTGCTAACACACACACACACACACACACACACACTTTATCAGTTAAAGATTTCAAGGCACAACTTGAATTTAAAGAGCAGGAAAAACAACGGAAAGTGAACAGAGGGAGAGTCTCAAAACAGTACGGAACAAATGTAAAACACAACACACAATTTGGTTTCTGTGCCCAAAATGGCTTCTCCTTTGGAAGTCCAACTTTCCTCTGCTTATTCCTCCCACCAAATATGCAAAATAAACTCCCTTCTCCTAAAATTAAAAAAAAAAAAGTATTGTCTTCACAGAAAGATAACCATGATCTTAGGAAAGATTTTAAAAATCTTCCTCTCATTTTACAAGAAAAAAAAGAAAACACCAAGCAGCCCAACGCTGTGGATTTGGGGCAGTTGTAGATTTTCTCCTCTCCCAAGAAATCCTTCTCCCCCTGCCCACACGTAAGACCCTCTGCACGTCACAGAGCGGTTATCCTCCGCAGGAAGAGCAAACAAGGGCCGAGAGAGGCCTTGTTTTAGGATCTTCCGTTCGTTCGGGGGAGTTCTCTGAGGATAAAGTGACTCCATCACAGCACGGCCGGGCCGGGGGCGAGGCGCACGGGGCGGTGGGCTGTGTGCTGACGGCCACTTTTCTCCCTAACAAGCCTTCATTCGCCTTTTCCACCACCACCCAGAACTGGCAAATCACTCCCACCGCTCTTAGCTCCAGTTAAACTGTCGGAAACTTGCAACCAAAAGTTGAGCGAAAGCTAATTAGCAAGTTGCTTTGCGACCGCAAATAAACCACCAAGACCGAAGGTTTCCCCTGCCCCTTCCCCGGGGTGGGGGGCATCTGGCTGGCAGTGTGCCGAGCTCTGATAGCCAGCCCCGCCTGGTCGGGCTGGGGAAGCGGGGATGGACAGTAAGGGAACCAGCCGACCCCTCGTCGGCCGCCCGGGGGGTAGACGGGATGGAGACGGGACGCAACGCACGCACGGACGGAACCGACAGACGCCACAGGACGGACGGGACGGGCAGAGAAGCAGTGCGTCCTACCCGGAGGGCTCCCTCCCAGGGTCGGCGGAGTACCTGCTCCGGTCATCCAGGCTGCGGTTCTGGGCGACAGCGTGGCGCCAGTCGGGCAGCGTGCTGGCGCACAGCACCACCATGGACACGATGACGAACACCACAGACACGCTGGCCAGGATCTGCGCGGCCAGCGACGACGTGGGCTCCTCGAAGGTGCGCCTCATGCGCTCCAGCCAGCGCCGCGAGGGGGTGGCGTCGGCCGCCGTGCCGGGTCGCCCCTCGTCGCGACCCAGGACGCCGCCGGGCTCGTCGGCCGAGTAGAAGGTGTAGGTGTCGGACATGCGGTCGTCCAGACGGCGCTGGCAGCAGTACTCGAGGTGCGTGCCCTCCAGGCCCCAGTAGATCATCTCGTTGTAGAAGGAGAGCTCGCACATCCGCGGCGCGAAGCGCAGCTTGCCGTGGCCGCGCACGTAGAGCAGGATGAAGCCGAAGGCCTCCGAGTGCCGGTCGAAGAAGTACTCGTTGCGCTCGCGGTCGTAGTCGTCGCACACCTCGAGCACGTCGCGCTCCGAGCGGCAGCCGTGCAGCCGGCTCACGCGGCGTAGCGGGAAGTCCTTCAGCAGCTCCCGGGACAGCGAGTACCGGGCACCGCCCACGTTCAGCACCACCGAGGCCGCCCCGCTGCGCCCGAAGGTCATGGCTAGGAGCCGGGGCGCCGGTCCGAGGGCTCCCCGGCCGTAGCCGCCGCCGCCGCCGCCGCCGCTCCCTCCCGGGACCCCCGCCTGGCCTTGACAGTCAAGGGTGGGGAGCGCGCCGTCGGGGCCCGCTCGCTCTCCGTCTCTTCGGGGGGCTCCGCTCCTGCCCTTCGCTGCCCGCGGGGTGCCGGCCTCAGTTCCAGCCTCCTCAGCAGCCCGGTGTCGCGGGCTTGGCGACGCGCCCTCCGCGCGCGGCTGGACCCGCACAAGTCCCCCCACCTTCTCCAGCGTCTGCGCCCCCCGACCCTCCGCGAGCGAGCGAGGCTGTGTCAGCGCCGCCGCCCCTCGCGCCCGGGCTGAGGGGTGGAGGGGAGAGGGAGGAGACCCTCTCCCAGGCGGCGGCGGCGCCGACCTCCCTGAGGGGCGAACGGAGGCGCCCGTGCCAGGTGGCTGCCGCGCTCCCTCCCTCAGGCCCGCCGCTCCGGCAGCCGCCCCGCCGCCGCCGTCCAGAGGCGAGAGGCAAAGTGAGCCGGGGGGTTCGGAGGAGGCGGCGGCGAGGAGCCGGCTCGGGGAGGCGGGGGCGGGGCCTCCGTCGCCGGCCTCCCTCTCCTCCTCCTCCTCCTCCTCCTCCCTGCCGGCTCGGTTCGGCTCACCTCCCTCCGCGCGCCGCCCTCCTCTTCCCGCCCGCGCCCGCACCCGCACCTCCCGGGCTCGCTCGGGCTGGGATTCCCCGGCGCTCCGCCCTGGACCAGCTCGGGCTCCCCGCCTCGCCACGCCCGTCCTCCACATTGCGTTGCCGCCCGCAGGGACCTGGGCCCGGGGGGTGCTGCCCGCGGGGCGCGGGGTGCGTGGGGAGCCCCGCGACTCCAGGCGCCTGCTGCCACGTCCCGCCCTACGGTCAGCCGAGGGGAAGACGAGGGGGGCGCTGACCCAGAGGGAAGGAAAGGGGGGGTGCTGCAGAGGAGAGCACTGGGGTGCCGGCTTTGGGGGCGTCTGAAGAGCTTTTTGTTTTTGTCCGCAGCCCAGTTCGGTGTCCGAGACCGCCCAAAGCGTTTCCTCGAGAGAAGGCTCGAGCCACTGCCTTCCCTTGCCCACTTGGCTCTGGGGGGACCCCACGTACCGCGTGTTCCGAAGGCTGCCACACTCCCCAGCTCCTGGCCTCGAGGTCGGACGCCCCGGCCCCGGTTCCCTTGGGCGTCAGTCCTAAGAAAGCGCCCACGAGTTAAGCGCCCGGACCCTCCTATGACGCTTCCCGTAGAGTGGGCTGAAAGTCTGGGGAGCACCGCCTTTTCACAAGCAAAATCAGCATTTGTGATTGCCTTGGTCTGCGTGCTGTTTCCCATCATGGCTTGATTGCCCCCTCCCCGTGCAAACCCCATGCGGCTGCGGCACGAGCTGTCGGGGCACGGAGAGCTTAGAGCGAGCCGCACCGCGCCCGCGTCGACGTCCGGGAGAGTGGGTTCCCCTGGGCAGGGACTAAAGTCTCGCCAGCAAGTAACACGACATCCCCCAGAGGCTAAACAGGTGAGTCCTAGAGCAAAGGATGTTAGGTGCAAAACAAATACTGGAAGAAAAAATTAAGGAGTGTGTCGGGATGAGACGGGATGCGATGCTTGACCCGCCAGGAAGCCTGGCTTTTAGTTTGCCCTCCGCGTCTCATGAATGTTGTAGAACCGCCCCGTGCCCGCTAGAGGTCACCATAAAGAGAGATTTTGCTCCGGTTCTGGCTTAGAGAGAAAAGGCAGGCACCTAAAAATTGCAAGTGCCTGCACTCACAGAGTGGAATCGCCCTGGGTAGTTTCTAGAGAATAAAGTTTTCTGTGCGTTGTTTATTCCTAGACCTGGACAGTTTATCTGAAAAGCACTTAAAGCGATTAAGAGCTCAAAAAAAAGTTGTTTATTTGCTAGGTCGCTCCTAAGCAAGGGAGAACATCCTAAAGGAAGTGAGTGGAAGAAGGCAAAGGGCAGAGAAAGAGCAAAGAATTCCAAGATGCAGAATCTCAGCTGTGCAGGATTAAAGTCTGCCTTGGCCCAGCTGAAACAGTGGCAGTCTCAGCTGCAAGCCGTGGGATCCCTGAGGGCTCTGATAACAGAAATAGCAAGATGGGGGAAGGCCACTTTAGCAACCCTGGAGTCTAGGAAGGGGAGAGAGGGACTCTTTTAAAAAATGCTGGCGCCATGCATTGAGCAGACCTTGAAGACGGACCTGTAATAAGGCGAGAGGGTGGAGAGAAGTTTGCAGGTGTGAGCAGGTATGACCTGTGCCTGCTTCACACCTGCAGAAACGGATTCATCCACAAGTTGTTAAAAAGATTTTTGAGAAGCATCCTGGGCATCAGAAGATAGAATAACTATTGTGTTGGTTATTTGAGCATTGCAATATTTCCTGTATTCTCTATCCAAAATCTCTTTACGATCTGTTGATTGAACCGGTTGGAGAAATGTCTCATTTTAATTAGATTTGCGCTTAGAAGACAAATTAATGACAGTGTAAGTTCTGCCTCCCTCAAATTTCTCAAAAAGGTAGGTTTAAGTTGTTTTATCTGTTTCAAGAGTCACGTGCGGATTTGACTTTAATGTAGCTGTGTATACCTAAATCAGGGAAACAGAAATGTGCAGAAATGATCGGCTCCTCTCAATATCATCTGGCCTAAAAAGCCTTCTTAGAGCAAGCCTGTTCCTTTGTACTTTGAAAATTAGGTTGAGAATCATTATAACATATTGCCTACCGGGTTCCTGATGGTATTCAGGGTCTTCATTTGTAAGTCTTTAGAATGCATTGAAATGTATAGGCCTCAGGCAGACTTTCAGCGTTTCTATTAATTTGTTGACATCTTAGGGCAGGGTAAAAGGGCCCCAGGAACAACAGTCACTTGTGCAGGGTTACCCAGTGGTAGCAGCAGCTTCGCAGGGACAAGGCTAGAGCAAGGTGTGTGGGATCGGAGATTTGGGTTTGTTCTTTGGTTTCGTTCTGTTTATTTATTTATTTATTTTCTTTGAGAAGGAGAGAGAGAGAGACTGACAGAGCATGCTCCTATCTACTAATTCAATTCCCTAAATGCCAGTGATAACCAGTGATGACCCAGGAACCCCACGCAGGTGTTCCTTGTGAGTAGCAGGACCTTAACTGCTTGAGCCATGAGACAGCTCTGAGGATACACAGTAGCAGGAAGCTAGATTCTGAAGCTGGGCCTGGATTTGAATCCAGGCATTCCACTGTGGAAATATAAGCAGCCCATCCAGTGTGTTAACCACTAGGCCTGCCCTGGAGCAAGGCTTGCTAATTGCAAGCTCTGTTTGCTCTCTCTCTCCAGTGTCTAGATTGCTGACACAACCTTCTAAACCATTTTTCTATGCTCCAGTCTCTTTCTACCTCTGTAAACCCCGTATAAATGCTACCAGAAGTCCAAATTGGCTATTTTTATTCTGTAAGTAAGCTAAGTGAGTTAGAGCGAATTCCTTAACCACTTTGAGCCTCAGTTTTGTGACTCCCAGGGTAAGTTAAAAATGCCCACCTCCAGGGAGTGATGTGAGGATTCAGTGAGGTGATGAGTGGAGGGTGAGGAACTCAGTACGGAGGGCCCTGGAGTCTCTCACCTCACCCCTGCTTCCAGTAGTCTGCCCAGGCTGTGCTCAGTCCTCGCTAGGGTTCCAGACAAATGCAGATAGGAATTACTCATCCGAAAGTGAGACTAATTACCAATAAGTCATCTGAAACATCAACAATCCAGTGCAGGATTATGATCTTCAAAGTGCTATTTTTTTTTCAAGATTTGTTTGAAAACAGAGTTGCAGAGAGACAGGGAGAGACTCATCTTCCATCTGCTGGTTCACACCCCAAATGGCTGCAACAGCTAGAGCTGAGCTACTCCAAAGCAAGGAGCTTCATCTGGGTCTCCCAAGTGGGTGCAGGGGCCCAATGACTTGAAAAATACTCTGCCGCTTTCCAAGGCATATTAGCAGGGAGCTGGATCAGAAGTGGAGTAGCCAGGATATGAATTGCTGCCCATATGCGATGCCATTGATACAGGTAGCAGCTTTACTGGATATGCCACAGCACCAACCCCATACTGCTATTTCTGGTTGAATTCTAATTCTTCCATCACTTTGTACTGTGTGCTCGATGATTGGGGACTGTCCCCCAAAGCGTTTGAGATTGAATACCTGTCCTGTACTGTTCCAGGAAACTTATTAATCAGCCCCCTTTGCTGTGAACACTCCTATCTACACTGTTAATAAAAACTAGTGTCTGAGTTTCTATCACTTTTTTTCCCCTCAGCCTCTGTAAAATCAGCAGATGTTTTAAAATATCAACTTTTGGAGCTGGTATTGAGGCTGATTGGGTTAAACTGTGGCCTGCAAAGTCAGCACCCAATATAAACACTGTTTCAATTGCTTGCTGCTTTGCTTCCAGTCTGGCTTTCTGCTAATGTGCCTAGGAAAACAACAGAAGATGTCTAAAATCCTTAGGCTCCTGCACCTGTGTGAGAGACCTGGAAGAAGCTCCTGGCTGCATCCCAGCTCAGCCCTAGCAGGTGTAGCCATTTAGGGAGTAACCCTTTGATTTGATCTCTGATTTTCTCTCTGCTTCTCCTTCTCTCTCTGCAGTTCTGCTTTTCAAATAATGAATGACTGAATAAGTGAATGTTCACTTTTGCGAACAGGTATTTAGCCTAGCAGTTACTATGCCTGTGTCCATCGATTATCCAGTACCTCTATGTGGTGCCAGCTGTACTAGTTCAAGGACTTGAGGTCCTTGCCACCCACATGGGAGACCCTGAGTTCTGGGCTCCTGTTTTCAGCCTGGCCAATATTCAGTTGTTATAGCCACTTGGGGGAATGAAACCGCAGATAGAAGATCTCTCCCTCTATCTTGCTGCCTTTCAAATAAATAAAAATTTAAAAGTAAAACAATTCTGATATGGGGAAGTATTAGTGAAAGTAGTAAAAGCTTCAGTTATGCAAAATGAATAAGCCCTAGACATCTATAGTTCATCACAGTGCCTTTCATTCATAATCACATACTGCATACTTAAAATTCTAAGAGTACAGAGCTTTTTTTCCTTTTTTTTTTAAGGGTCTTAATGTTAAGTGTTGTTGAAGGAAGGGACGCTAAGAGGGTAGCTAGTGTGGTTCAGCAAGTGAAGCCACCACTTGGGATGCCTACAGCCCATGTTGGAGTGCGGTGTGAGTCCCAGCTTCTTCACTTCTGATCCAGTTGCTTCCCTACTAATGTGCCTTGGGAGCAGTGACTGATGGCTCAAATACTCAAGTTCCTGCCACCCAAATGGGAGTCCCAGATGGAATTCTGACTCCTGGCTTGTGCGTGGCCTGGTCCTGTCTATTGTGGCCATTTAGGGAGTGAATCAGCAAGTAAAATATCTCCATCATTCTTTCAATTTTTTTTTTTAAAAGAAACTTTCAAAGCTAATGGATATATTTATGGCATATGGGTGTAGTTTAATGGGCATACACTTCTCTCAAAATGCATAAAATTATACATTAAATATGAATAGCTTCATAAATCAGCTGTACTTCAACAAAATCATACTTAAAAAAAAAAAAAAACACAGAAGCAGACATTTGGAGCTGCAGGCAAGTGGTGCTTGGAACAAGGCATTCTACAATGAGTCCCTGGCTTCAAGTCTCCAGGCTCCACTCCATCCCAGAGTCCTGCATTCAGACAAAAGATGGATTCCCAATGAAACTACTGGGACATGTGTAGACAATGGGATGCTGGACTGTCTGACATTGTTTGTACCAACAATGTTGGGGTACACTTAAATAAGAGACTGATAGAATTATGGTTCATTATGAAGGACTACACTATTGTAAAAAAAGGGGAAAAATCCGACGGGGGATAGAGTTTTGGGGAGAATCCCAGCATATACAAAATTGTAGCACATAATTCAAAATTCAAAATAAAAATTTATTTTAAAAAAATCTTTTTGGGTTTTCTTGTCACTTCTTTGAAAGGCAGAGACAGAGAGCAAGTTGGCTAACTCTCCAAATGCCCCTAACAGCCGTTAGTGGGACCAACCAAAGATCGGAACTCTTTCCAGATCTCCTACGTGTGGGGAAGACTCTATGTTCTTGAGCCATCACATGCTGCCTCCCAAAGTGTGCATTAGCAGGAAGCTGGAACCAAAAGTTGGGACATTCTGATGTGAGATGCCAGTGTCCCAAACAGCATCTTAACTATTCTAGCAAATGATTTCCCCAGACCTAGAAATATTAACCAGTAGGCCAAGCACCCACCCCAACCAATGTTTTTAAATTTCGATATCCCTTTATTAAAAAACAACAACAAAAAAACAATAATAGCTAGCGCATACCTGTGGAATGTCCAACACCAAGAAAGAACCCTAGTATGAGCTATGGATTCTTTTTTTTTTTAAAGATTGATTTATTTTTATTGCAATGTCAAATATATCCAGAGAGGAGGAGAGACAAAGAGTAATATCTTCCGTCCCATGATTCACACCCCAAGTGACCGCAATGGCCCGGTGCTGAGCCGATCCGAAGCCAGGAGTCCAGATTCTCTTCTGGGTCTCCCACTTGAGTGCAGGGTCCCAAGGCTTTGGGCTGTCCCCAACTGCCTTCCCAGGCCACAAGCAGGGAGCTGGATGGGAAGCAGGGCTGACGGGACATGAACTGGTGCCCATATGGGATTCTGGCGCATTTAAGGCAAGGATCTCAGCTGCTAGGCCACGGCGCTGGGCCCGAACTATGGACTCTTGCGTGATCATGATATATCAATGTAGGTTCAGCAGCTTTTAGCAAATGTACCTCTCTCATGAGAGCTGTTTGATTATAAATAGTATCAATTATGCATCTGGGGATAAGGGCAAGAGATGTGGACATCTCTCTGTACCTTCCTTTCAGTTTTGCTGCAAACCTAAAACTATTTTTAATAAAGTCTGGGGCTAACATTCTGCAGGCCAATCCTTCACCTGTAGCATCAACATCACATATGGGCACCAGTTTTGGCCCCAGCTGCTCCACTTCCACTCCAGCTCTGCACTGACAGCTGTACTGACACTGGAGGGTGGTTCAAAGCCTTGGGACCCCACACCCACATGGGAGACCCAGAAGAAGCCCCTGGACTCTAACTTCACATCAGCACAGCTCCAGCCATCACCACCATTTGGACAATGAACCAGCAGATGGAAAAATATCTCTCTTTGTCTCTCCCTCTCTTTCTGTAACTCTAACTTTCAAGTAAAATCTTCCAGAAAAAAAAAAAGTAAAATCTGCTTTAAAAAAAAATGATTTGCTCATTTGCCTCTAACTATCACATCTGTTCAGTTTCTTTGAAAGCAGGTACTCTGATTCCCCCAGTTGCTAGAATAGTGCATGGTCCCATGAAGCAATGAATGATTCAAATGCTGTTCCCTTTGTGCTCAGCCAAGGGTATTCATATGTACAAATACAGTAAGGCTGGAATTAACCAACTTGGGAATTCCAGGCTCTTGTTGGAAAACCACTTCAATTTTCCTAAATGGTTGGCACATTGGCAGAGCTCTTGGCACAGCCTTCCTCTATACCTGCAATGGCTGGCAGCTTCTTGGCACTGAAAAGCATTGCAGAAGCCTGCTCATTTAGCAGGCTGCACCCCTGGGTCATTGAGTCCCATTGCTATTCTTTAACCAGCAGCTCCTTTTAGCAAGAAAGTTCTTGAGGTCAGCTCTGGTCATGTCCCCTCACATACCAGTCCCACCTCTGGAGGAATGTATTATGTGGAGGCAGATTGTGGGCTGCGAGGAAAAGGCTGTCCATCATGAACTGCAGACTTCAAATGGTTAAAATGTGAATTACATCTCAATAAAGCTGTTACCAAAAGAAGAGTCCAGAAGTTTTGAAAATGTACATTCGTGAGGTTATAGATTCATGAGGTCTTGGCTCAAGATGTGTAGAAAATACAGAAAGAAATTTAGGCAATTAATGGTGAGTACCCTGCTGGTAGATAGCTCAGTAGCCCAACTTCCTGCTCAAGATCAGAGGGTAAAGCTCTTCAAGCAAAACTGGGGCCCGGACAGGAAGGAAGGCAGAGAATGGAGAGAGGAATTCATCTACTTTGTCCCCATCCCATCCCAGGGTACATGCAAAGCCTGAGAGGGGATTCTGCTCAGAAGAAAAAATCAAAGCCATTTTCCAAATGAATGATAGTTCCCCCACTGTGTTCTATCCATTCTGCAAGAAGAGAGCTGCCTCTACCAACATTAATGAAGCAAAACAAGCAAGTTTAGGAGCCAGCTTTCAAAAACACCTGCTGTTCTGATCCTTCCGTCTCACTCTCTCTGTTCTAGCCCCGCTATCTCAGCCTTCCTCACCAGATGACCAGTGCTGTTATTTCAAATGCAGAGGAAGGATTGGGGCTGGGGTTTGCTGAAGTGGAGCATGTGGCATTCCTGGAAATGATCTTCCCATTGTAGAAACACCCAAAATAGCAATGGCTCCACACTTAATAATTGATACACACTTCAACAACAATTGCATTTTTCTCCAAAGAACAGGGTTTAAAATACTATTTTTATAGTGCTGGATTTAAGAATTGCAGTTCTTAACTGGGATAAAAATAATCCAATTCTGGTGTATCCCTTTACCCTTGGTGTCAGAAACCCTAATGTATTGGCCTCCGTTTAAGCTGAGACACGCATGCTCACGGGTGAGCAAAAAATAGAAGTCTTGGTGGAAAATGGAGCAGTACAGCAATCTATAAGATTTGCAGTTTTTACAGTTTGCAGAGATGCATTTAGCTTGAGCTAAGCCTGGCTCAGGCCTGAACCAGAAAGCAGAGCCCATGGCTCAGCATACAACAGGGCGGTCCTGCTTGTGGTAGCTTCCCGGGTCATTGGGATTCCTCTTCCAGGGCTTTAACTCCACGCAGCTTTGGTGGGGCAGCATCAGATCCCAGCTCCGGAAAAGAACCTTCTTCTGGCTACTTCACATTAGCCAGTACTTTAGGTCATCCAAGTAGGATTTTTCCCTTTGAGAGGAAAGCAATCACAAAGGCAAATCTTTGTAGCAAAGAAAACTGAGAAGCTTTTTATCCCTTTTCAATGGCTTCTGTTGTGATGGATGAAACTGCAAGAACAATTAGAGCAGATGTCAGTGGAAAGCTCCTGAGAAGGAAAAAAGTAGGCTTAGCAGCTTTCCTGTGACAAGATTAAGGCACTTTCTCCTTTAAATACAGTGCTGTTCCAACTTAGTTTCAAGAGATTAGCAAACACTGCAGGACTGAACTAGCGGTCTATCTCAATAGCAACAGATACTTAAACAAGGGAGAAATTGTGAATGACTTGCACTGAGCCTGTGTTCATCCAGATTTTCAATTTGGAATTCCTTGTGCTTTCGCCCTGGTAGCCAGCTCAAGACTGTTATTTATATTCTGTGTAGATCAAACATTGCTGAGGCATCCTCTTACTTACAGGGCCAGTGAGGCAGCTCCAGTTTTAATGTTGCCAATGAAACATCAGTTCTCCCAGATGATGAAAGTGCCAAGAATACAAGTAACGCTGCCACTTCATTTGCATTCATTTGCACCTCGTTTTCCGTGGGGTCCCCTAGAAGCATGTTTACTCTGCCCTTACCTCTACTCAGATTAACTTGCTAAAAAACTAATCAGGCATAGGAGAGGCTGGGGTTTCCAGTTTTTCTGACAATGTACAGGTACCCGATCTCATGTTTGTCTGGCATGCCATTTATTACATGTTTAGGGTTCACTTTAGATGTTCAACTGTAATGATTTATATGGGTATGGAGAGGAGAGAAAGGAATAGAATGAGAACTAAGGTTAAGCAGTTAACCAAGCAGTTAAGTCATCCTGGGCCATATTGGAGTGCTGAACTTGGTTGCCAGCTCCTGATTCCTGACTCCAGCCTCCTGCTAAAATGCAACTAGGGGCCTGGCGCAGTAGTGTAGCGGTTAAGGTCCTTGCCTTGAATGTGCCAGAATCCCATATGGGCACTGATTCTAATCCCGGCAGCCCCACTTCCCATCCAGCTCCCTACTTGTGGCCTGGGAATGCAGTCAAGGACGGCCCAAAGCTTTGGGACCCTGCACCCACCTGGGAGACCCGGAGGAGCTCCTGGCTTCGGATTGGCTCAGCTCCAACCGTTGCAGCCACTTGGGGAGTGAACCATCAGACGGAAGATCTTCCTCTCTGTCTCTCCTCTCTGTATATCTGCCTTTTCAATAAAAAATAAATAAATCTTTTTTTAAAAAATGCAACTTAGGAGGTGACAGTAACAGCTCAAGTAACTGGGTTCCAACAATTTATATGGAAAACTGAGTTCCTGGCTCCTGGCTGCAGCCCAGTCCAGCCCGGGGCCACTGCAAGAAACTAGTGAGTGTGGGCAATCTGAATGTTGCGCTCTCTCTTCCTCCCAAGTCACAATTTTTTTATAAAAATGAGAAGCACTTGGAGTACATGATCACAATTCAGAACTTGAGAAAGAATTTGACAATTGTCAAGATTGAGTAGGTCAAATCTCTGATGTTCATGCTTAAAACTGAACTTCTGAACATCTCTGACTTTAAAAAGCCTTCCCAGAAAGATCACTAGGAGGAGTGGGAAGGAAAGAGCATGGATTGCACCCTAGGAAAATCATAGAAGTCAGTGGTTTCAGGAAGCCACCTGGACAAGAAGGAGAATGCACCTAAACCTAGCAGGAGATCCAGGTCCCGGAATAGTCTGATAAGTATTCTCTGGGGCCTGGCACAAAGGCTTAGTGTCTAAATCCTTACTTGCAAGTACCAGAATCCCATATGGGCACCAGTTCGTGTCCCAGCTGCTCCACTTCCCATTCAGCTCCCTGCTTGTGGAGAAAGCACAACTGGGAAAGCAGTTGAGGATGGCCCAAAGCCTTGGGACCCTGCACCCACGTGGGAGACCTGGAAGAAGCTCCTGGCTCCTGGCTCCTGGCTTCGGATCAGCTCAGCTCTGGCCATTGCAGCCACTTGGGGATTGAACCAGTGGATGGAAGATCTTTTACTCTATCTCTCTTTCTTTCTGTAAATCTGCCTTTTCAATAAAAAAAAAAAAATTAAAAACAAAAACACATGAGGGGCTGTTGGGAAGTTGTGCCCAATTATCCTGTAACCCAGAAAATAAGTCCTGGAGTCAGTGAGCCAGGGAGAAAGGAGAGCTGGAGAAGTGTCAGGATGACCAGGTTTACCAGGCCAGTCTAAGGATGCTCAGGAGCTGCAAGCTGAGAGAGCTCTGAAAATGTCTGACTCCCATAAGACCCAGCAATGGGGTCTGGCACGGTAGCCTAGTGGCTAAACTCCTCGCCTTCAACACACCAGGATCCCATATGGGTGCCAGTTCATGTCCCGGCAGCCCCACTTCTCATCCAGCTCCCTGCTTGTGGCCTGGAAAAGCAGTGAAGAATGGCGCAAAACCTTGGAACCCTGCACACCTGCATGGAAGACTGGGAAAAAGCTCTGAGATCCTGGCTTCGGATTGGCGTAGCTCTGGCTGTTGCGGCCGCTTGGGAGTGAATCATGGGACGGAAGATCTTCTTCTCTGTCTCTCCTCCTCTCTGTATATCTCACTTTCCAATTAAAAAAAAAATCTTTAAAACAAAACAAAAAAGCCCCAGCAATGAAGATGTTGAAATAACCACATCCCTTATTAGAGTACCTGGATTCTAGTCCCAGCATTGCTTCCAACTCTAGCTTCCTTCTAGTGCACAGCCTGGAAGGCAGCAGTTGATGGCTAAGGTACTTGGGTTACTGCCACCCACACAGAAGGTCTGAAATGAGTTCCGGGCTCCCAGCTTCAGTCCAGTCCAGCCTTGGCTTTGTGTATGTTTTGGGAATGAATCAGCAGATATTCTGTCTTTAAACTATACAAAATATGAAATGTAGAGAGAAAGCAAAGAGGAGAATGACAAACTATATAAAGAGGGATGCCTGTTGTGGCACAGTGGTTAGGCCACCACCCACAACACACACATCCTATATTGGAAAGCCAGAATTCAAGTCCTGTGTTTACTGCTTGCTGCGGTATATCCTGAGAGGCAGCAGCTAATGTCTCAGGTTCCTAGGTCCCTGCCTCCCATGTGGTAACCCTGGATGGAATTCCAAGCCCCTGGATTCAGCCTGGCCTAATTGCTGGCTGTTGCAAGGAAAGTATGAAGCAAAATGGAAATATAGCATACTTTAATAGTCAGTATGGGAAATAACAGAGCAGGAAAACATAGTGTAAGGGGCCAGTACCATAGCATAGCAGACTAAGCCTCTTCCTGTGATGCCAGTATCTCATATGGGTATCAATTCAAGTCCCTGCTGCTCCAATACTAATCCAACTCCCTGTTAACGTGCCTGGAAAAGGAGCAGAAGATGGCCCAAGAGCTTAAGTCTCTGTGTCCATGCGGGAGACCCAGATGAAGCTCTGGTTGTCGGCTTCCAACTGCCCCAGCACTGGATGTTACAGCCACATGGGAAGAGAACCAGTGGATAGAAATGTATACTCTCTCTAACTGACCTTAAAATAAAATAATTATTTAATAATATTATGTATTTTAGTAATTCTAGGTGTCTATATAAGTACTCCCTGCTAAAGTTCATCGGGAGCAACTTCTTACTCCTTAACAGTAGGCTTCTCATGATGACTTCCTTTCAAAGAATACAGTGTAAGAGGATTCTTCAAAAAATTCATAGAAATAGGTGACGGGACGGTATGGTACGGTACGGTACCTAGTGGCAGAGTAGCCTAGTGGCTAAAGTCCTTACCTTGTAAGCACCCGGATCCCATATGGGCGCTGGTTTGTGCCCTGGCAGCCCCACTTCCCATCCAGCTCCCTGCTTGTGGCTTGGGAAAAAGGTTGGGAATGGCCCATAGCCTTGGGACCCTGCAACCATGTGGGAGACCTAGAAGAGGCTCCTGGCTCCTGGTTTTGAATTTACTCAGCTCTGGCTATTGCAGCTGCCTGGGATGTAAATCAACGAATGAAAGATCTTCTTTGCTGTCTCTCCTCCTCTCTGTATCTCTGACTTTGCAATAAAAGATTAAATAAGATCTTTTTTAAAATTCATAGAAATTGAATTAAAAAGGCTTGGCACAGTGGTCTAGTGACTAAAGTCCTCGCTTTACGTGCACCAGGATCCCATATGGGCACCAGTTCATATCCCAACGGTTCTGCTTCCCATCCAGCTCCCTGCTTGTGGCTGGGAAAGCAGTCAAGGATGGGCCAAAGCCTTGGGACCCTGCACATGTGTGGGAAACCTGGAAGAAGCTCCTGGCTTTGGGTAGCTCTCAACCCCCATCAGTCAGCCAAACCCAATCAGGCTGGCCATTGCAGCTGCTTGGGGAGCGAATCATCAGGTGGAAGATCTTGCTCTCTGTATATCTGACTTTCCAATAAAAATAGAAATAAATAAACCCATTTTTAAAAAATGGAATTAAAAGATTTTATTAGCAAAAATTTTTGAAATCCATGCTTATTTTTTCATATCACTATTTTTTTTTGCTATATTATTCCGTTATTTGAAAACAGAGACAGAGAGAAAGACAGAGATCTTTTGGTTTATTTCCCAAATGGCTACAATGGCCTAAGATGGGCCAAGCTAGAATCCAGAGCTCATCCAGGTGTCCCAAATGGAGGTCAGGGACCCAACTGTTTGAGCCATCACCTGCTTCTTGCCAGGGTCTGTATTAGCAGGAAGCTGAAGTCGGGAGTTAGTGCCAGGACTCAAACGCAGACACCTGATAGAGGATACAGGCATGCCAACCAACACCCTCACCACTCTCCCAAATGCCACCCACAATGTGGTCTTAGTAGATGGACTGCATTGAACCTCCACTCATTCCCCGGGTCCCAACCAGAAGGCAGAAATGTCAGGGCCTTCCAAGGCAAGCATAGCCCCAGCTTGGCTCAAAATGCAGTGCACCCTCAAAGAACTTCACAGAACCTCCTGGTAACGTTATTAAGCACAAAAAAGAGAGAAAGTTGTGGCTGTCAAGATCACCATCACCTTGTTTTTATTTCCAGCTTGCACCCATGTTCAGGACGTGATAGAAAGTTACCTCCCAGACTTGGCCACTTTCAGCAGCCTGTCCTCCTCTGGCTGCTTCATGCCCCCTGCTGGGCCCTAGCACCTTCCCAATTGAAGCCTGAAGGCTTCCTTGAACCAGGATTAAGTATTTGGATAATAATTCACATGACAGTTTTTCTCTTTTTTGGAAACAGTGCAGTGCAGTGCAGTACACTAAGGTGGCACCCAAGGGATTAGTCCATGTGCCTGGGTTGGGCTGACTGATGAGGTTTCAGAGCTAGCCCAGTATTTCTCTCATCTTCAGAGAATGGAATCTGACAATCTGAGTAGAGTCTGATGATTTGAGGAGCTGAGTCCAGCTGATTGCTCTGGAGAAAGTGTCCATGAACTCTGCCAAGATCCATGTGGCTGTGCTGCTCTTTCCTAGGAGTGATGGCTTATCTCCCATGTTTTTCAATTCTGGGTATTACCAAAAAGCCTTCCACCAAATTCCCAATCTTTTTAAAAATATTTACTTATTTAGTTTTTTCTTATTGGAAAATCAGATTTACAGAGAGAAGGAGAGACAGAGATAAAGATCTTCCATCTGCTGGTCCACTCCTCAGGTAGCCACAATGGCCTGTGCTAAACTGATCTAAAGCTAGGAGTCAGGAGCTTCTTCCAGGTCTCCCACGTGGGTGCAGGATCCCAATGTATTGGGCCATCCTGCACTGCTTTCCCAGGCCACTAGCAGGGAAATGGAAGGGAAGTGGAGCAGCCAGGACCTGAACCAGTGCCCATATGGATCCCAGTGCATTTCAGGCAAGGACTGTAGCCACTAGGCTACCATGCTGCCCACCCCCCATCATTTTTTTTTTCTTGCAACCTAAAGAATTTAATTAATGCAAGCTTCAGCACATGCTTGTTGACACCTTTTATGTTTCACTGCCATGCTGAGTTGTGGCGCTTCATGGATACAAATGTGAATTTTCCGTCTTTATCCTAAAGGACTTTTGCAGTTTAATCTGTATTCTTCACACATGGCCTCTGAGTTCTAAATGTGAAATGACTGTGCCTCTACCGAAGGGACAGATAGCTAGATGCCTCCCAAATCTGTTCTTTTCTTCCCAAGTGTTAGGGCCCAGAGAACAATATCCCAAAGTATTACATTTTGGCATGCTAAGGGCTCTGAAGGAAAGGACAGCCAAGGTCTTGGACTTTTTCCTTCTCCTCTTGTGTCCCCAGAGGGAAGTGCAACAGAGCACTAATCTCTGAAGTACCCTTATCTGCCTAAAAATAAAGACTTCAAAAGGGAAATCAACTGTCATATACCCCTTCCCTGAGAATCTCATCAACCAGGAAAAATTAACTGGCTCACAGGAGACAAGACAAAAGGTCAGTATCACAGCATATCACAGGCGATAGCCTACTCTTCTGAGGGCTACTCAAAAGAGTTTTATTTGTATAACAGGACAACTTCTGTCCACTGTGCCTTCGCTCCTCCACTGCCTTCTCCTCCTCCACCAAGAAGCCCTTAAGCTTCCCTTCTTTTCTGGAGCTCAGGATGCTATAAAACTTTCAATCATCTGGCCCCTCTTCAAATCTCATATTTGGTGGGACTCCCATGTGTATGCACATAATTAAAATGGTTTTTCTTCAATTAATCTGTCTGCTGTCAGTTCATTTCACTGACTTACTTATTCAGTCTTCAGAGAATACAGAGGTTGTTGTCATCCCTACAAATGGCAAGGGTCATGATGAGGCTACACATCCTGGACAACATTTATTAAGATTTATTTTTATTGGAAAGGCAGATCTGATTTATGGAAAGAAAAGACAGAGAAAAAGATCCTCCAACTGCTGGTTTATTCCCCAAATGACCGTAACACCCAGAGCTGAGCTGATCATAAACCAGAAGCCAGGAGCTTCTTCTGGGTCTCTCACACAGTTGCAAGGTACCAAAACTTTGAGGCATCCTCTATTGCTTTCCCAGGCCACAAACAGGGAGCTATATAAGAAGTGGCACTACCAGGACACGAACTGGCACCCATATGGGATCCAGGCATTTGCAGAGTGAGGATTTAGCTACTGGGCCATTGCACCAGGCCCACTGGATGATGTTTTATGGCCAAAAAGTCTGAACTATTCTCACCAATGATAAGGGGCCTGTGGACTGAGGCATTAAGTCAGAGGGGTCACCCTCTAGCTTCTCTTCTTCCTTTCCTGCTGTCGGGACTCAGAAAAGGCAGTGACCCAGACTCAGTTAAGGTGATAACCCAAGGTCAAAGAGGATAGAAGAGCCTTAAAAGGAAGGAACCTGGGCCCATGTGACCTCAAAAAGTAGTTACCTAAAATGACTCCAGGGAGACATCAGCTTCTTGGTTCATTAACCCCCTGAATTTTGGTGTGGAACAATAACTTAGGAACCCCTGTCCCCTAGGGGCCACTGTTGTACCATAGATGATAAAGCCACCATGGAAAATGCTAATATCCCATGTAGGCAATGGTTTGTGTCCTGGCCATTCCACTTCTAATCCAGCTCCCTAGTAGTGGTCTGGAAAAGCAGCAGAGGATGGCCTAAGTGCTTAGGACCCTGCACCCACATGGGAGACTGGAAGAAGCTCCTGACTCCTGGCTCCAGGTTGGTCCAGCTCCAGCCACTGTAGCCATTTGGAGAGTGAAACAGCAGATGGAAGATCTCTCTGTGTATGTCTCTCCCTTTCTGTAAATCTTTCAAATCCATTTGAAAGGAGGGAGCGAAGGAAGGAAGGAAAGGAAAGAAGGAAGGAGAGAGGAACAGGAAGGAAGGAAAGGAAAGGAGAATGGAAGAAAGGAAAGAAGGAAGGAAGAAAGAAAGACAAACAGAGAGAAATCAACTTCTGTCTCCACAACGAATACAATAATGCTTCTCTAGAAACAGAGACACCATCACTACATGAGGTGGCCACCCTGGGGGTTCATGGTCAACCACGGTATGCTGTCTCCCTCAGAGGTGGCTGTTGAGATTCATGTGCAAGGAGCATGGTTCCCACTGTAATAGCATCAAATATGGGGGTAGGGACCATTAAGAGGAGAAGCCTAGTAAGACTCAAAGCACTTCCAGGTTTTCCAGATCGCCCACTACTGTGATTCCTTGCTTTCCCACACTGCTGCATCATGGGGGCTCCCAAAGAGCCCAGAACTCTATCTGGGCTTCGCACAAGGGTTACAGAGGCCAAACACCAGACCATCATCTGCTGCCACCTGGAATGCATAAGCAGTAAGCTGGCGCTGAACCGAGTAGCCGAGACTCAAACCAGCTCTCCAGTTTTGGGATAGAGCCATTCCAAATAGCAGCATGACCTCCTGGGATGCAACACACATTCTCTGATTTTTTTTTTTTTTTTTTTTTTTTAGAGAGAAGGTCCTCTATCTTTTGATTCACTCCCCAAATGACCACAATGGCTAAAGGAGTCAGGAGCTTCCTTTAGGTCTCCCATGTGGGTGCAGGGTCCCAAGCACTTGGGCTACTGTATGTTGTCTTCCCAGGCCACAAACAGAGAGCTGGCTCAGAAGTGGAGTAGCTGGGACACGAACCGGTGCCCTTATGGAATGCCAGAACCACAGTGCAGAGGATTACCCATTAGCCTCTTATGCCACTACACTGGCCCTCTCTGTCTAATCTTTGAAAGGAAAAGAAAGAGAGAGAGAGAGGTGTTTGGCTCAGTAATTAGATGTTCAGTGCAGTGCCTGCATCCAGTAACAGAATCCCTGAGTTTGAGTCCTGGCTCCTCTTCCAAACCAGCTTCCTGCTAATGTGTATGGGAGGCAGCAGATGATGGTGTAAGTGCTTGGGTTCTGCCATCTTTGTAGGGGACCCAGATTGAATTGCAGACCCCTAGCTGTGGCTTGAACCAGCCCTGGCTGTTGCGTACTTTTGGGAAACTAGCAGAGCGCCTACCTTTCAAATAAATATAGCCAATTTGTTAATTAACTTTATATATACTAAAAACAAAACACCAGAACTAAGATGACCTTCCAGGCCTGAATGGCAACCTGGCTGGGACCCACTCCAGGATCACACGTTAATATTTCCTTATCCCTAAAGCACTTTGAGAGTTGAGGCCTGGCGCGTGCTACTTCAGCGCTTGCATAGCAACCCCTGCTTTGCATAAAGAAAGAAGTACCATAGCAATGCCTTCCTGAAGAGCCCAGACCCTCAGGGATGCCAGAGGCCACCTAGAGAAATTCACAGACACTCCACCACAGTCCGGATGTTGCACCAACCACACACAGTCCCCGAGGAAGGCAGAGGCTACATGTTTGCTCCTCTGGGAAGTCAGCGTTAGCACCTCTCCAGAGGATTGTGGGGTATCACCTATATGGGGAACACACTTGTTGCCGCTTCTACTGGCCCTGACCATACTCAGTGTGCACTGTGAACTCAGACGACCAAATGGACACCCTCTGGACAGCTGACCTCACGTTCATTTGAGCACCCTGAGACACTTTAGGCACCCCAGAAGACACCCTTTCCTAGGCTTTGTTTCTAAGCTCTCTTGTGTTTTGACTGCATCTTGCTTGTTTTTTTCTACTCGGATATCCAAGAGTGTTTGAGATTGTGTTATCTGAAGACAAAGCACTAGACAAAACCAATGGAATCTGTAACTTGGGAGATTACATCCTAAGAAGAAAGGGCAACCATAGATTAAAAGACAATATAGGGGCCCGGCGCGATGGCGCAAGTGGTTAAAGGTCCTCACCTTGCACGCCCCGGGATCCCATATGGGCGCCTATTCTGATCCCGGCAGCCCCGCTTCCCTTCCAGCTCCCTGCCTGTGGCCCGGGAAAGCAGTCGAGGATGGCCCAAAGCTTTGGGAACCTGCACCCTGTGGGAGACCCGGAAGAGGCTCCTGGCTTCATTGGCCCGTTGCGCTCACTTGGGGAGTGAATCATCGGACGGAAGATCTTCCTCTCTGTCTCTCCTCTCTGTATATCCACCTTTCCAATAAAAACATAATAAAAATAAATCTTTTAAAAAAATAAAAAAAATAATAAAAAGACAATATAGATACTGTGCCAAATACCTTCCAGTATCCCTCAATTATGGGAGGCCATTGTTTGGACAAACACAGACCAGGCTGAAAATCAAAATGGGGCCACTCATGCTAAGGCTCCTTGTCACAAAGCTGAAAGCAAGCTGCTTATCTGATCTTCAAAGAAGTCAGGATTTGGAGAGATAACAACCAAATTTTCCCAACAGAACAGCTTCAGTTGGTTTGATAATGTAGCTCCCTTCACCTTAATAACCTTTACTCAAAGAAAGGTAACTTGAAGTGATTTTATAACCAATCAGTCACATTTTCTGTTGTTTTGTCTCCCTGTCCTGACTTTAAATGAAAATAACTTTGAAATGACTAACCTGTGTGTTTCAGTTTTCTCAGCCTTTTTCTATCTGTAAAATCGATCTCCTCTGCTCCACTAAGGGAACATTTATCCTGTTTTATAGAACGATGTGTTGTCTTGGAGCTGGCAGGGTATAGTATATATAATATATATACTATTTAGTATACAGAGAGTATGATATAGTATAGGCTAATCCTTTGCCTGCGGTATTGGCAGAGGATTACCCATATGGGTACCAGTTTGTGTCCTGGCTGCTCCACTTTTTGATACAGCTCCTGCTTATGACCTGGGAATGCAGCAGCAAAGGATAGATGGCTCAAGTCCTTAAGTCCCTGAACACATGTGGGAGAATCAAAAAAGGCTCCTGCCTCCTGGCTTCAGATCAGCTCATCTCTGTCACAATCATTTGGAGAATGGATCAGCAAGTGGAAGACCTCTTTCTCCCTCTGCCTCTTCTTCTTGCTCTGTAAAATCTGACTTTCAGACAGAAAGAAAGAAGGGGGAGGAGAGAAGGAGAGAGGAAGGAACGAAGGAGTGAAGGAACTAAAGAAGGGAGGAAGGAAGAAAGAAGGTGTGTTGCCTGATTCTAAAATCAAGAAGAAATTCAGGGACTGGTGGCAAGCAGGTTAAGCTGCTATGTGTGATGCCAGAATGCTTCATCTATAAAGTGCTGGTTCAAGTCCTGTCTGCTCTGCTACCAATTTGGCTTCCTCCCAATGCATCTGGGAAAGTAGTAGATGATGGCCCAAGTGTTTGGGTCCCTGCTACCCACATGGGAAACATGAAAAGAGTCCCTGACTCCTGGTTTTGCCCAGCCTTGACCATTGTACCCATTTGGGAAATAAATGAACAAGCAAAAAACTTCTCCCTTGTCTCTTCTTGTCATTCTACTTTTCAAATAAAAAATGTGTTTTACAAAATAAAGCCAAATAAGATCTTTATAATGCTGTAATTTTGTCCTTTGACTTTTTATTTTAATAAAGTTATAGAGACAAAAAGATCTCCCATTCACTGATTCACCCACTCAAAATGCCTGGAAGAGCTAGGACTAGATCAGGCCCCAGGACAGGAGCCCAGAACTCCACCAGGGAGCTAAGTACATGAGCCATCAGCTACTGCCTCCTGGGATGCATATTAGCAGGAAACTGGAACCAAAAGGGCAGCCGGGACGTGAACTCAGGTGCCCTGCTAGGGGGTGCAGGTACCCAAAGAACTTCTAAACAATTGGCCCAAATGCCCACCTGCTGTGACAGAAAAAAAATTAAAGGATTTATTTATTTATTTGCAAGTCTGAGTTAGAGGGAGAGCTTTTTTATTTATTATTATTATTATTTTTAGATTTATTTATGTTTATTGGAAAGGCAGATATACAGAGAGCAGAAGAGACAGAGAGGAAGATCTTCTGTCTGATGGTTCATTCCCCAAGCGGCCACAACAGCTGGTGCTACAGCAGGTTGAAATCAGGTCTCCAATGTGAGGCAGGAGTCTCAACCAATGTCCTAACCACTAGGTCAATAGACACCCTTACTGGAAACTTTTAAGCTACATATGTGGGAGTATGAACTTGACATCACAGTTAAGATGCTGCCCTGGGTGTCTACATTGCATGTCAGAGTATCTGAATTCCAGTCTCGGCCTTCCTCCCAATTCTAGCTTGCTGCCAATGTACATCTTGCATGGCAATACATGGTAGCTCAGATAGTTGGGTTTTGGCTGCCACTGCATAGGAGGCTTGGAGGGTGTTCTAGGTCTATGACTCAGCCTTGCCTACCCCTGGTTGCTGTGGGCATTTGGGGAATGAACCAGCAGATGGCAGATGTTTGTCCATCTGTGTGTTTTTTTCTGTCTGCCTTTCTAAAGAAATGAAAATAAAGAAGTAACTGTTTTTAAAGAAAACGAAGAGGCAAAAGTTAGCCTTTTTCTTTTCAGATACAGCTGAGATGGCATTTCTTTCCCAGTCTCCTTAGTGGAAAGCCCTAACATGTTAGGGAGGATTCTAAGCATAGGGAGCAAATTCCCATGAGGCAGGGGCCTTCACTTTCAGCCTGCCTAGCTCTAGCTCCATGATTGAATCCTTGAAGATAGGCCCACCGTTGGTTACTTGATGGATGATTAAGTCCGACTACATAAAATAGACAAAGCCCAAAATAACAGTAAAATAAATATGACAGAACTTTATTTCTCTCTCTCTCTAGCAAACAAAAGCATTGGAATAAATAAATGTCTGTCAAGTTTATGCTACTGTTATTTTGGATTTCACTGTTATATGCCCCAGAGATTAACTTGAAATGTTCTTTGGTTTCCAACAGCCTTTCTGGACCCTTAAGACCACAAGTGATAGAAGGCAGAGCAGCAAGTTAGAAGGAACCCAGATCCTCTCACTCTTCCTGTGCCATGGTCCAAGACAACTATTAGGATCTTACATTTCAGGCAGTAGAAAAGTGAAATGTGGAAGAATCAGACCATCCCCTTCCTCATAAGAAAATTCCCCAGAGGACCTGGTGTGGTGACCTAGTGGCTAAGTCCTCACCTTGCACACACCGAGATCCCATATAGGTGCCAGTGCTAATTCTGGTGGCCCCACTTCCGATCCGGTTCCCTGCCTGGGAAAGCAACTGAGGATGGCCCAATGTCTTGGAACTCTGTGCCCATGTGGGAGACCCGCAAGAAGTTCCTGACTTCTGGGTTTGGATCAACTTGGCTCTGGCCACTGTGACCATTTGGGGAATCAGCAGATGGAAGATCCCTCTGTTTGTATTTCCTTCTTTCTGTAAATCTACCTTTCCAATAAAAATAAATAAATCCTTAAAAAGAGGGGGACAATGGGAATGCCTTAAAGATAAGTCATTTCTGCCTTAAGTAAAATCAGAGCTGTGCTACTGAGAAAGAAGAAAATGAATGTTGGCATAGGTAACATACCTGTACCTGTTGAGTCTTAGCAGGTGATCTGGGTGAAGCTAAAAGACTCAGAGAATGGTGCTACAGTTTACAGGATGGATATGTAGGGAAAAGAGGAGTTTTAGAACATTTATTCTTCAATGATATACCAATAGGCTAAGGACAAATAGAGGGGTCACAAAATTAATCAATTCTAGGTCAGGCTGGAGGCCACTCCAAGACAATAGTGTCTCACGGACAATTTGGTGATGACAAGCGTATAACAGTATAATAGTTCCCCAGGTCTCACTAGCACAGGTTTCCCAGTTGGTGCCATGCAGTGTTAGTAAGGTTTTGAGAGGAAGACAAAATGAGGGCCTGGCCAAATAGCTCATTTGGCTAATCCTCTTTTTGCAAGCATCAGGATCCCATATGGGCACCGGTTGAGTCCTGGCTATTCCACTTCCCATCCAGCTACTTGTTATAGCCTGGAAAAGCAGCAGAGGATGGCCCAAAGCCTTGGGACCCTGCACCCACATGGGAGACCTAGAAAAAGCTCCTGGCTCCTGGAGTGAATCAACAGATGAAAGATCTTTCTCTTTGTCTCTCTTCTCCGTAAATCTGATCTGCCTTTTGAATAAAAATAAATGAATCTTTTCTTATTTTTTTATTTTGATAATCTTTACATAGTTGATTAGGGCACAAAGAGCCAAGGGCTACAGGAAAGTGGATAAGACCATTGTTTCCACATTATTATTATTTTTTTTTCTGTATCTGGGATAAGGGGGAAGATGAAAGGATAAACCCCACTCTGCCTCCCACCCATCCCAGGTCCCTGATATGGGGCATGCTCCAAGGACCCTGTTCAAGTGGTTTTTTGGTAGTTCAATAGTTCTGAATTGCTGCCAATTTTGGCATTTCAAGCTCGGTGAAATCTCTCTAGAATCCACTGACTGACATAGTCCACCTTAGAGTCTCCATTTGCCCATATTTGCACTGCCAACACGTGGCTGGGGTAGTTGGTTGATTTGTTCTGTCCTCCCTCCTCTGTTGTGGTACCAGGTATCCTTTAGGTTCCGATGGACTGCCATATCTTCCATGTGCACCTGGATATGCTGTCTACTGCTCTGTCTGAGCCTCTGAGAAGACTCAGCTTTGACACTTGCACTCTGTGGCTAGACCATTGAGCCTGCACTTTTCTTCATGATTGGGGTTCTGAGATCAGCAGTTCAGCTGGAGGTTCCTGAAGAAACTTCGTCTAAGGTGATACCAGACTTGACCCTTGTGTGTGCATGCCAATACAGGCATGTTGCCTTAATCAGCTTATGGGGCCTGGTGTGGTACCCTGATGGCTAAAGTCCTCATGTTGCAGGCGCCAGGATCCCATCTGGGCACCAGTTCTAATCGTGGCAGCCCTGCTTCCCATCCAGCTCCCTGCTTGTGGTCTGGCAACACAGGCAACACAGGCAACACAGGCAACACAGGCAAGGATGGCCCAAAGCCTTGGGACCCTGCACCCATGTAGGAGACCCAGAGGAGGGTTCTGGCTCCTGGCTTCAAACTGGCTCAGCTCCAGCCATTGCGGCCACTTGGGGAGTGAATCAACAGACAGTAGATGTTCCTCTCTATGTCTCTTCCTCTCTGTATATCTGCCTTTCCAATAAAAAAAAAGTAATCTTAAAAAAAAAACACAGAAATGAGTAGGGAATAGATATGGTCATATCAATGATGCAGATACTGATATGTGAGAGGTGATTGATGATGAAATTGACTTATGAGATTCTGGAAACTAAGTCCTTGACGGGCTGTCTGCAAGTTGGAGAACCTGCATTGCTGGTAGCATGGCTGAAAGTCCTAAGGACTTGAAAGTAGAAGAGCCAATGATACAGCTCCCAGTCTGAGGCCTATGGCCAGAGAAGGCAGCTAAGGGTGGAGTCCTTGTTCTAGTGCAGGAGTAAAAAGGCTAGAGAGCCTGAAATTCTGATTGTTCAAGAGCAGGAGAAGAGTGTATCCCAGCAACAGGACAGAGAGGAAACCTCCCTTTTGTGGGATGTTTTTTTAATATATGCATGTTTAGTATAAGTCAATTTAATTTCATACATTTTTACTTATTTGCTTTTAGTTATAGAAGGGAGTAAGATCTTCCATATGCAGGATTGCCCCCAAATGCCAGCAGCAGTCAAGGCTGGGCTGTACCGAAGCCATGAGCCAGAATATTCAATTCAGTCTCCTATTTGAATTGCAGTCACTCAATTACTAGAACCATCACCTGCTGCCTACCAGGACATACCAGGAGGCTGGAAATGGAAACAGAGACAAGACTCAAACTCAGGCACTCTAAGTTGGGACATGGCAAGCCATGCAGCATCTTAACCACTATGCTGAATGTCTACCTTTTAACATTTTGTCTAGTGTTTTTTTTTAAAGATTTATTCGTTTTTTTACAAAGTCAGATATACAGAGAGGAGAAGAGACATAGAGGAAGATCTTCCTTCCCACGATTCACTCCCCAAGTGAGCACAACGGCCGGTGCTGCGCCCATCCGAAGCCGGGAACCAGGAACCTCTTCCAGGTCTCCCACGCGGGTGCAGGGTCTCAAAATTTTGGGCTGTCCTCAACTGCTTTCCCAGGCCACAAGCAGGGAGCTGGATAGGGAGCAGGACTGCTGGGATTAGAAACAGCGACCATATGGGATCCTGGCACGTGCAAGGTGAGGACCTTAACCACGATGTTATCGCGCTGGGCCCACCCTTTAACATTTTTTTTTAAGATTTTATTATTTTTATTACAAACTCAGATATACAGAGAGGAGGAGAGACAGAGAAGAAGATCTTCCGTCCCATGATTCACTCCCCAAGTGAGCGCAACGGCTGGTGCTGCGCTGATTCCAAGCCAGGAACCAGGAACCTCTTCCGGGTCTCCCATGCGGGTACAGGGTCCCAAAGCCTTGGGCCATCCTTGACTGTTTTCCCAGGCCACAAGCAGGGAGCTGGATGGGAAGAGGAGCTGCCAGGATTAGAACTGGCGCCCATATGGGATTCTGGCTCATTCAAGGCAAGGACTTTAGCTGCTAGGCCATGCCGCCGGGCCCTACCCTTTAACATTTTAAAGCTTTCCACAAACTAGGCTGAAAATGTCCTACCAAAGTGATTGGAAGTTCATCCCGCACATCTCAAGTAGCCTAGCATTTAAGACCCACTTGGGAAAGCACTAGTCCCGTATCAGAACCCTGAGTCCCATGCCCTGCTCCAGCTTCCTGCTAAAGAGTACTCTTGGAGACAAGAAGAAAAGTCCCTGAACCCAGCACAATAGCCTAGTGGCTAAAGTCCTTGCCTTGCATGCACTGGGATCCCATATGAGTGCTGGTACATACCTTAGCTACTTTACTTCCCTTCCAGCTCCCTGCTTGTGACCTGGGAAAGCAGTGAAGGACGGCCCAAAACCTTGGGATCCTGCATGCACATGAGAGACCCGGAAGAAGCTCCTGACTCCTGGCTTAGTTGTTTATGAGTGAATACTGACAAGCTATTTCCTCAAAATTCTGCACTTTTCTATTGATCCCTTCACTGTGCTGTTTCATTGAGCAGCCTGTGCATCCATCATGGGCATCAGCTTTGTGGACACATTTGAGAGGCAAAAATGATGTAGGTAGAGTTGTTTTGTCCCCTTTGTAGTAAACGCCTTTTTTTTCCCATTTGATAGTTGCCAATAATAGTGGCCTTCAAGAGCACTCATTTTTGATAGACTCTTGTGCCTGCCAGTCCCCTCTCCTCAGTCACAGGTGTTAGGTTTCAGCTTTTGCTAAATCCTAGCCCATCCTGAGGATACACTAAAGCCTCTTGATTGGATTTAGGTATTCCGCAAGGTCTTGTTGGTAATGCTTATTCAAACCACTTCTCCCATGGAGGCCCCTTACCTAGATGGCTGCTGTGAGTTAGCAAGGACCCCTTAGTGTACATGACAGAGTCACGCCATGCTCAGAATAATTTAGGAAAAAAAAAAAAAAAGAATAGGGAGTCTTTGGGTCCACAAGCCAGCCTCTGGAGGGAAAGCTATCTAGAAGAGGAAAAATTTGGGGTGTCAAGGCAGCTGTCTGCTTTTGCAACATATGTGTGTGTTTTTCCTCTGTCCGCAAAACTGACTGCCTAATGCCTCTTGCTTCATTCTACTGTCTTTGCAGTTGTACTTGTTCTGTGTTCCTAGGAAGGAGGACAGCTGCCTCCCACACAATTCCAAAATGTCTGTGTACTGATAGATAAATACAGACCCACAAGTATCTGCTCCACCCTGGGCTCTTGAGTAACTGACCCACTTCCTCTATTCCAGTCAGCTATGGTCAGGGGAGCTGTGGAGCCAACTCGGAGCAGGGGATGGGAGTGGGGGTGAGTTCTCACGTGGGTCATGGACGTTATGTTCTGTTAGAATCTTCAAGAGAATGTCCTGTTACAGACAGAATGCATAAAGAGCTATACCCAATACCAACAATAGTCTCCCATTTCTACATAGCAACTAGATGATAGCTATGCAGGACAACTAACGGACACCTAACCTTGAACAGATCATTCCTTGATCAACGCAATGATTTGTTTGAGTCTCCTAGGGAGCAGCAATGCAAAGCATGCTATGTCCAAGAGGTGAGAATAGCAACAAACAACTTGGTCAGAAAGCTATCAAGATTTTGAATCTGAAAAGATCTTGCTCTCAAAGGGTATCCTCAAGTGGATTAGCTGATGTCACTTGACTTACAGATTTTGTGACATTATTGTCGGGTTAGGCAGAGCACAAATGACTCTTACTACCCTGCGGAAGCCAAGCCCATCCAGGAAGAGTTGGAATGCCAAATCACCTAGCCTTGTCTCTGCAAAAAAGATCAACACCTGCCGTGATGAGTATACTCACACACATGCGCTAACCAAGTAGCTGCTGCCTTCTCCCATCCCTGTGTCTAAGATGTATAAAAGCCCGGTGCTGCATATACCATGGGTGACCATTTCCCTAACTCAGTCCCCCCAATGTGGAATTGGTCCCTGGCCATCTCCTACCAGGGAGCGGTCTGTCAGACTCTGCCCTGACTAATAAAACTCTTTGCCTAAACTAATCCCCTTGAATCTAACAATTATAATCGGAGAAGACAAATGTGAGGAAAAAAATGTTAGAGTTTTAATCTTAACCTACGTTCCTTTATCCTCGATGGTCCCAAAGCATTGGGCCGTGCTCAACTGCTTTCCCAGGCCACAAGCAGGGAGCTGGATGGGAAGTGGAGCTGCTGTGATTAGAATCGGCGCCCATATGGGATCCCGGTGTTCAAGGCGAGGACTTTAGCTGCTAGGCCACGTTGCCGGGCCCAACCTTCCATGACTTCTTAACAATAAAGACTCTTAAGAACTTTCTAGCACTAACTTGTCCAGTCTAATCTCTCATTACATATCAGGCATTATGCCTCACCTCTTTCCACCCTATTAATGTCAATTTCTCAAGCATTTCCCTTCCTGGATGCTAGAAATTATATTGCAGGGCAGAAGTGTAATGTGCCATAATGGAGCTATGTAGAAGTGCGCTGGGATCCCAGAAGAAGGACACGCATCAACTGGCTGCAGGAAGAATCCAGGAGAAAGAAGGAGAGGCTGGCAGGCACAGCGGTTAGCATCACTGAGGTGTGCTTTAGCAGAGTTGCCATAGATTAGGAAACGAAGGCCCAGCATCCTTCATACCCAAATTGTAGAGGAGACAGTGTAACAAAATCTGGGATGGGGGGGTAGGAGATGGTAACCACAAATCTTTTGTAGGACAAAGATATTCTTCTGGAGTACAGAAGGAGCTGCAAAAACTGCAAAGCTTTTTCAATAATTCAGGAGAGCTAGGTTCTGGGCAAGAACTAGGGTAATGAGTGCTGTGCCTCAAAGATGGCAGAGATTGGGAACTTCCTAGGATCTGTGGGCTGCAGTTAATATGTGTGTGTGTGTGTGTGTGTGTGTGTGTGTGTGTGTGTGTGTGTGTGTGTGTGTGTGAGTGTGTGTCTGTGTGTCTGTGTGTGTGTGTGTAGGTAAAGGAGTCTGTATTTTAAAGTGTAAAATAAAGCTGCAACGCCTCCCTCCTTAAAGTGTGCTAAGCACCTTTCTGTGTAGTCCCTAATACGTAGCAAGTGGACAAGGGGTCTCTGACTTTCCACAGGACAACTGTTCTTCCTACTGGCGCCGGACAGCCAGGGGTGCCCATGACCTGGGTCCTTGACTTCTCTTCAAGAAGGGATTCAGGAGCTAAGAAGAGAATAGTGAATGGTAGGCTTTTGTAGCAATTGAAGAGAAGTTCATAGAAAAAGCAAAGGCATACAGAGAGTGGGGCCCACTAAGAGGGCAGTGGCCTCAGCTCTGCTATGTTAAACATTACACAGTGCATTCCCTGAAAGGGGAGGGGTTCATTCTATTATGTGGGAGGAATACTCACACTTTCTGGAAAGAAGGTAAGGATTTCCCAGAATATACACACAACCCCTCTTCCTCTCCATATGTGAGTCCATGTTTTCTTTCATGGCCACTGCTAGGTGTGTCATTCAGCACGCTAAAGTATTGCATGAGAATATAAGGTGTTATAGGTCAATCTAGGTCCATCTGTTGCAGGAATTTTGACTCCGAGTATGGCAGCAACCTCAAATTCTTGTCTCGCAGGAAAGAAGAATTTTCATGCGGACACAGTTTAGTTTTAACGCAAGATTTATTAGAAAAGCTGAGAAGAGAAGACTCCCATCCTAGTGACGGGAGGGGGTTTTGAGATAGAAAGGACCCTTACCTCCTGCCATAGTGGCAGGAGGAAAAGTAAAAAGAACCCTAGTGCTCTGCCATAGTGGCAGGAGGCAAAGAAGCAAAACCCGTATTAATGGTGGGGAATGCACCTTTTAAAGGTTTCCCTCAAAGATGTTTCTCCATAAACAAAGAAAGTTCCTGATTTCCATGGTACCTGGCCTTGGAACAAAAGGTCACAGAGATACCAGACATAGGACATTCCAGGCCTTAGGCAGAGGTGTATTACTCCTTTCAATGATAAAGAGATCAGCCTGAGGCCCTCCCACAATAGCCAAGGTAATGGCTGATACTTCAGGTGGGGAATTGATATGCTAATAGCACCACTGTCCCTTGGAAGAGACGTGCCCTGGTGAGTTCAAGACATGGTGGGGAAATTCTCTTTTACTCAGGGACCCAGAATACCCTAACTGCCTACTACCCACTAACTCCTCTCTCACATCCAAGCCTCCTAAACTGGTTGAGGCTGGGAGCCCTTTATTTTTTATTGGAAAAGCAAATATCAGAGAACAGGAGACACAAAAAGATTTTTCATCTGCTGGTTCACTCCCAAGTGGCTGCAACAGCCAGAACTGAATTGATCTGAAGCCAGGAGCCAAGAGCTTCTTCTGGGTATCGCACATGGGTGCAGAGACCCAAGGCTTTGGACCGTCCTCGACTGCTTTCCCAGGTCACAAGCAGGGAGCTAGAAAGGAAGTGGAGCAGCTGGGATACGAACCGGCACCCATTTGGGATTCCGGCGGATGCAAGGCTAGGAGGATTTAGCCACTATGCTATCATGCCAGGCCCTAGAGTGTCCTTCAAAAAAAAAAAAAAGACTATGTATTGAAAGGTAGAGTTACAAAGTGTGTCAGAACTAGCTTCTATTTCCTGATTTACTGCACAGATGTCTGTGCAACCATCTAAGCCCACTACAATCTTTTATTTGTTTATTTGTTTATAAACTCAGATATACAGGAGAGACAGAGAGGAAGATCTTCAGTACGTTGATTCACTCCCTAAGCAGCCACAACAGCCAGAGCTAAGACGACCTGAAGCCAGGAGCCAGGAGCTGCTTCCCCTGGGTCTTTCATATGGGTGCAGGGTCCCAAGGCTTTGGGCCATCCTCAACTGCTTTCCCTGGCCACAGGCAGGAAACTGGATGGGAAGTGGGGCCGCCAGAATTAGAACCAGCACCCACATAGGATCCTGACACTTCAACCAAGGACTTTAGCTGCTAGGCTACCATGCCGGGCCCATCCATGGGGGAAAGTGCTTGGTGCAGTAGAAGCGTGGGAGGTTTGTATGAGGCCCATGGGTAAACCGTGTGAGGTCATTCTCCCTGGGCCACCATCTCACTGCCCCATGTTGGCACATACACTGTCAGTCGGCTATTTGTCTCTGAGCAGGTGACCAGTAAAACAAGGCCTTCAAGTGGCCAACACAGGAATTGCCCAGTCATTTCCTAATTGGTTAGAGATCTCCAATGCGGAAAGTTCTCTGCAGGTTACTCTCCCCTCTGCACCGCCCCCTGCCCACCCCACCAGACAAGGAGTTTGAGAACCCAAGACACTTCCGGAAACAACTTTGTGTGTCTTTATATTTCTCCTTTTTGCAATGATGTCCTCGATACCTCCCAGAAGTTACTGAATTATTTCCACATTCACATGTTCACTTCCCAAATAAAATTCCTCTGTTGGGCCCTACACGATGGCCCATTAGGTTAATCCTACTCTTGGCAAGAGCCTCCAGGATCCCATGAAGGCACGGTTTTGTGTCCCACCTGCTACACTTCCTTTTCATCCCTTGCTTGTGGCCTGGAAAAGCAACGGAAGATGGGTCCAAAGCCTTGGGACCCTGCATGCATGTGGGAGACCCTGAAGCTCCTGGATCCTGGCATAAAATTAATTTGGCTCCAGCTGATGTAAGTATTTGGGGGGGTGAGCTAGAGGATGAAAAATCTTTCTGTCTCTCCTTTTTTCTGTAAACCTGTCTTTTCAATAAAAATCAAATCTATTTTTAATTTTATCATTTTTTAATGGCACAATTGCATAGGGTATGGGATTTCCCTATCCCTTCCAAAATTTGGGAATCCCAAGTTCCCAAACCCTGACTGATTTTCCCCCATATTATTACAATAATTTAGTCTTTAAAAAAAAAGAAAAAAGAGAGCAGGGAGGAATTGAATGGATGCTCTGATATGGGATATGTAAATTCAGGCATCACAAGAAGCTTAACTGACACCTGATTAGAATCACAAAGACAGTTCTTTAGTGTAGTTTTTTTGAGAAAGTTGTGTAGCTAGTTAGATATGAGTTTATGCATATGTGAGGAATTAAAGAAAACAGGAATTTCTGTGTAACGGGAGAAGGAAACAAGCTTTGGAAGCAAACCAACTTTTATCTTTCAGAAGTCTTTGTCACTGCTCAATAACCTGGTTGGGTGTGTTCCAGCATTCTCCCTAGGGGCAGCTTAAGGGAATCTTGTGCTCTTCACCACTTAACTGTCAACTTTTTCTGGGAAGGATTCCCCAGGCATTAAACTCTACCCTGCACTATCCCAGCAAGGGAGGAGGGGGAGAAGAGGCCCACATCCAGCAGCCATAAAGACTAGAGTCTCAGGCATACCTGGCTCTCAATTCTGTATAATGAGAAGCCTACCTGGTTCTCTCTATAATTTCTCTTTGTAAACATTTCTGCCTTGCTTCCTACTACTCTCTGTCTCTCTTCTGAATTCTTCTTTGTACAAAGTGAAAAACCCTGAACAGCAATGATTTCCAGGAATAGTAGGAGCTATTACCAAGTCTCCTCCTCTTTACTGTCTTACTGGCATAGTAGCTAGGACACTGGTTGGGACACCTGTTTGCCATATTAGAATGCCTTTATTCGAGGCTAGACTCTAGTGCTAATTCCAAGTTTTATGTACCTGGGCTTTTGCTTCTTGTTTGAAAACCTGGATTGAGTTTCCAGCTATCAGCTTCGACCCCCTGGCCATTGTGAGCACTTGGGGAGTGAACCAGGGAATGTGTGAATAGGAGCTCTTTTGGTCAATCTAGGTGTCGGAAGAAAGGTTTTCCAGAGCCATTCAAAAAGAAAATGGTGAAAGTGGTGTATGAACAGAGCAATTAATAATCAGGGAGAAAGCAGGGAGAAAAACCATCAGAAGGCCAGAATTAACAATCTTGTCTAAACAGAAAAAGCCCCCTGAAGGATGTGATCCATAACTTCTATTGTCATGATAAAATCAGAAACTCACATGAGGAGAGTGGAGCTCTGTCTTGCTAAAAACACTTTTAGGGCAGAAAATAGGGACCTGACTATATCTACCAACTGATTTAACTATCGCAATTGAACCCGGAGGTCTAAAGGTTTCATGTTGAGATTCCAGGTCAGACCCTCAGAGCTGAAACCTCCCACTCTTCTACTGTGCCAAGCACTGACAGTGCCGATTATTCACTTCCACTTTTAACAACTAACCACAGTGATGCTACTCAAAAGATGCTTCCAGTACATCACAGTGCCTGATTTTGAACCTGATTTTGAGCCAGTTTCATGCACACTCTGAGAGGAAGCAGGTGATGGTTCAGGTACAAGGGTCATTGCCACCCAATGGGGAGACCTAGGCTGACTTCTAGGTTTGGCCCCTCCCTGGCAGGTGCAGGCATTTGTGGAGTGAATTCAAACATGGAAAATGCCTTTATGTCTCCCTTTCAAATCAAATGAAAATAAAGCAAGCATTTAAGGAGAAATAAGAAGTTTCCTTGAGTCACCCGGGGAGGGCTACTGGCTGATCTGGGAATTCACTGCTTAGATAACCTGGTGGGGGGAGGGAGGCAAAAAGTAAGGAGGACCTCTCCATTTTAATAAAAACCATTAGCTTCAGCTAATAGCAATAAGAATGGAGGCGCCTGGTGATTGTGAGCACTTACATTGTAAATGGAAAACAGGAGGGCACCTTGGATTTCTTCATTGTTACATGCTAATGAAGTGGCAGTGCTCAAACAAAGGCCACAGGGGAAATTAGCCAAGGGTGTGGCCTGGCCTCACGCTGGGTTAGAAGCCGGTGTGGCAGGCTGGCTGTCTCTGGTTGAGGATTAGAATGTCTCCCGCCCCCTTCCACTGGCTTTGTGACCCTAGAGCCTGTTTCAGGATAATGTGTAAAATTAAATCCTGGGGTGGCTGTTCCCAACTCTCCAACCTCACAAGTAGATGGATTCTTGGTCATCTTTTGTTCCAGTCAAAGCAAGTGGAACTGCAAATTACTTTAGGTTCCTATCTGAACCATTTTAGAGACTTTTTGTTTTTGTTTTTCTCTGTGGGTGTTTAAAAAGTTATTTATTTGGGGGTTGGTATGTGGTTTAGTGAAATAAGTCACCAACTGCCATACTGGCACCACGAATAGAGGCTGGTTTGAGTCCTGGCTGAATCGCCTCTAACTCCCCACCTATTAATGGCGTGGGAAAGTAGCTGATGGTGGCCCCAAGTGGCACCCACATGGGAGACACAGAAGCAACTCCTGGCTCCCAGCTTTGGACTAGCCCAACTCTGATCCTGATGGCCATTTGGAAAGTGTACTAGTGACTAGAAGACTTTTGTCTCTTTCTTTTACTCTCTCTGCCTTTCAAACAAACTTTTAAAAAACTTTAAAAAAAAATTTTTTTTTTGAAAGGCATAGTGACAGAGAGAAAGGGAGAGACCGAGAATTAGATAGCTTCCATCTGCTAACTCTCTCCCTAAATGGCTGCAATAGCTTCTTCCAGGTCTGCATATGGGTGGTTAGTGAGACTACTGAAGCCGACTAAAATATTGGCCACTGCTTCAAATGGGTGGCACAAAAATTTCCCAGCTGGGCCCGGTGTGATAGTGTAGTGGTTAAGGTCCTCATGTTGTATGCCTGGGAAACCATATGAGCACTGGTTCTAATCCTGGCAGCTCCACTTCCCATCCAGCTCCCTGCTAGTGGCCTGGGAAAGCAGTTGAGGATGGCCCAAAGCTTTGGGACCCTGCACCAGCGTGGAAGATCTGGAAGAGGCTCTTGGCTTCAGGTTGGTTCAGCTCTGACCATTGCGGCCACTTGGGGAGTGAATCATCGGATGGAAGATCTTCCTCTCTGTCTCTCTTCCTCTCTGTATATCTGACTTTCCAATACAAATAAATAAATAAATCTTAAAAAATAATTGCCCAGACATTTCCTAACTGCTTAAGAGACCACCAATGTCGTGGGAAATGTTTTACCTGTAGGTTCCTGCCCAAGAAAGAGGGGGCAGGGAACCCTTAAAATCCCAAGACCCTTCTGAAAACATTTAGCGTCTCTCCCTCTTCCTGCAAGGGACACCCCATCTCCTGGCTGTCCTGGGAGGAGCTTTCCGTTTCCCATTCTTTCCACATTCATCTGGTCACTTTGCAAATCAAAACTCTACAACAGATTCCCAGCTTTTTATTTCTATATTAAGCTGAACAAAGATCCCACTGAGCTTTTCTAGAAACAGTTGGAGCCCAAGCACTTGGGCCATCTTTCACTGTTTTCCCAGGCACATTAGCAGCAGTCATGTGGGTTGTCAGCATCACAGGCATTGGCTTAACTGGCAATGCTACGACGTTGAGCCTCTCAAACTTTAAAAACTAAAGTAAGGATTTGACCATAAACTCAGAGCCAACACTCTGAGTCGCAAAAATTCAAACTGTCCCTCATTGTTGACATCTCGATGCAATATCACATTGAAATGTGGCCCTGAGACAAGTAATTGTAAAATCCAATTTACTCGAGAACTACCTTCGCCACTTCAAAAGGAACCTGCTGCCCCCCACCTTTGACCAATCAAAGGAAGGCCACTGGCACTGTGGGCAGCGAGACACCCACACATGAGTGATCAGGCACTGCTCAAAACTCACTTAGATCTCACTGCCTTTAATCCCTCAGGCTGTCTGGGAACTGAGCTTAAGTGGCCTGACTCCTGGCTCTGCGCAATTGCAAATAAAAAACTACTTTCTTCCACTAAGCTGGTGTCAGTAATTGGCTTGTGAGCAGTTCCAATTTGGGGAGATCTATAACAGTTCCTCCAACCATTTTGCAAGGACAGGGGGTGAGTTGCAGGGAATTCCATAATAAGCCAATTTGGTGGAGTGTAAATGGCAGAAGAGGTGACATGACACTGGGAAAAGGAAACGGGGAAAAGATTATAAAGGTTTAGGACTGAGATTTGTACTTAGGCGTCTGGACTTTATGATGGAAGTAATGAGGAAGAAGTAAGGAGTCTTGTGATTTTTAAATCATTATTTGAAGCACAATTTAAAAAAAAAATGATGAGAAAGATGTACCACGCAGTGGACTAGCACAGATAAGCATATAAGGATAAGTCCCAGTAGGGAAGTTTTATTTAATGTTGATGTAAATGTAAATTATTATGTATGCTTTTTTGGGGAGAATTATTTGTCACCAATGATCAAAAATGCATTTTTTATCCTGTAGAAATTTCTATGAACTAACATAAAATACCTGCACAAGTGCACAAGTATACACATAAATCAAAAAGGCTGCATAATTTTTGGATCCACAGCAAAATAAAAATGCAAATTTCCCTAGTTCAAAAAGCAGCAGAAAAAAGTTCATTAAAAATACTAACGTAAAACTTTTCTTTTTTTCCCTTTTGGCCTCTTTCATGCTTTATCATGGTAGAATTTTGTTTTTTGCTTTTTTTTTTTTTAATTTGAAAGCAGAGTTACAGAGAAGGAGAAACAGAGAGATCTTCCATCTGCTGGTTCATTCCCCAGATGTCTTCAGTGCCCAGAGTTAGGTGCTCCAAAGCCAGGAACCAGGAGCCTCCTGGGTGCAAGGGCCTAAACGGGAAAGGACAATATGGAGTCCTGGAGAGTTGAGCAGTTCAAATTTTATTTTATTTTGCTTGATTAATAAATTGTTTATTTCTGAGTGCACAGAGAGAGAAATCTCCCATTTATTAGTTCATTCTGCCAGTGCCCACATGACTGGACTGGAGCAGGCACACACCCAGAATCAGAGTAAATGAGTAAAATGTAACAATCAGTGAAAAAAATATATCCTATATTAAAAAGTATCCCATATCCTGAATTAAAGTGCTGATTAAAATCTTGGCTACTCTGTTCTGGTCTAGCTGTCTGATAATGTCCATTGTAGGAGGCAGAATGACGGCTCAAGCACCTGGGTCTCTGAGAGACTTGGATCAAGCTCCTGGATCTTGGCTTCATTATGTTGCACCCCAGGTGGATACAGGGATTTTGGGGAGTGCACCATCAGATCAAAGATCTCTGGCTGGCTGGCTAGCTCTGTCTTAGTACCTTTCAAATAAATGATGAAATCCAGCCAAAATTTTGCCCTAAATGATGAAATCCAGCCAAAATTTTGCCCTTCTTTTGTGTTTAGAGTTTGCTCTATGCATCTCTTCAGTTAATTTAATTTTTCAAACTATGGGTGATCTTTCAGATTTGTGAAGTTTTTTTGTTTGTTTGTTTGTTTGTTTGTTTTAGATTTGTGAAGTTTTGTGGCAGAGTAAAAGAGAGACAGAAAAGAGACAGAGATAAGGTTTTCCATGCAGTGACTCACTCCTCCAGTGCTTACAATGACTGAGGCAGGACCAGGTCATTCCCAAAGCTGGGAATCTGTAATTCAGTTTGGATCTTCCACATGGAAGACAAGAATCCCAGAACTCCAACCATTGTTGGCTGTCTCTCAGAAGCATTAGCAGGAAGCTGAACCAAAAGAAGTGGAGGTGATTTGAACCAAACCTCATATGGATGGGAACATCCCCAAAAGCCTCTTCATTGCTGAACCAAATCGCACCTGACACTGTGATTCGTGGAATACCGCATCCTCTGGTGGTTGTCAACCCAGAAGTCGGGTTGTATGCTGAAGCATGGAAAATACCTTCCTTTCCTTCATAAGAAGAGTGGGACTTTGGCAATAAACTCTAGTTTATTCCTTGTTGTCACACTAATGAATTAAAAAATTAGTTTTATAAATTTTTTTGTTAAGATTTAGAGAGGAGAGACAGATCTTCCATCCTCTGGTTCACTCCCCAAATGACCACAATGGCCAAAAACTAAGCTGAAGTCAGGAGCCTGGAGCCTCCTCCAGGTTTCCCCCATGGGTGCAGGCTCCCAAGCCTTTGGGTCATCCTCTACTACTTTCCCAGGCTATAAGCAGAGGGCTGGATGGAAGTGGAGCAGCCGGATAGGAATCAGCATGCATACGGTATCCCAATGCTTTCAACAAGAGAATTAGTCGTTAAGCCATTATACCAGGCCTTCCCAAAAATTTTTAAGGCCCTATAGGATTAGGTCCAAACTCCTTAGCCTTGTAGGTGCTGGTGTGGTGGCACAGCAAGCTTATTCTCTACTTGCAATCCTGGCATCCCTTATGGGCACTGGTTTGAGTGCTAGCTGCCCCACTTCAGATTCAGCTCCTTTCTGGTGGCCAGGAAAGCAGCAAAGGATAGCCCAAGGCCTTAGGTCCCCGCATCCACGTGGGAGATACAGAGCAAGCTCCAGATTATTGGCTTCAGGTTAGTGCAGCTCTGCCCCTTGCAGACATTTGGGGAATTATCCAGGGGATGTAAGAACTCTGTCTTCCCTCTTGTTCTATTTCTTACTTTAATGTAAAATAAATAAATCTTTAAAGGAAAAAACAAAAATCACCAAAAAAAACCTCCTTGGGTTGCTCTAGGAAAAAGTTTTGTACACCTGACACAGGCATCCCTATCCTGACCCAGCTTCCTGCTAATGTGCCTGGGAAAGCAGTGGAAGATGGCCCAAGTACTCAGACCCCTGCAGCCATATGGAAGACCCAGCAGAAACTCCTGGCTCCTGGCTTCAGCCTAGCACAGCCTTGTGGCCATTTGAGGAGTGAATCAGATGGAAAATCTTCCCTCCCAACCCTGCCAAGTCTGCCTTTCAAACAACAGAAATAAATCTTAACAACAACAACAAATCCCACAGCATTTTTCCCTGTTGCATTCTCAAAACACCAACTGTCGCGCCCACGACTCCTATCGTCCAGCAATAAGAAGGAGACGCGAGTGAAGCCTTCTGCGGTAGTCTTTATTGTGCACACCAAGATGAGGAAGAGGAAAGGGCTCCGACCCCGGCAGGCTGCCTGCTCTTATGTGCTGACTGGCCCCGCCTCCGCCGATGATAGGTCGGCGTCATGATCATGCAGGGTCCTGGGCGACCGGATTCGTCAGTCCCCAGTGTTCACGCGCCGGCCACGCCGCAGTAGTACCGCAAAAGCTACGTGACTCTCCACCAGGCACCAAGGTGTGGCTTCTCCGGCCGGCGCCATTTTGGGTACGGCATGTGGCCAGTGCATATGGATGCGGCTGGCAACAACCAACCATCACCTATTCAGTATTGCTGTGTTGATTAAGGTGCCTCCCTTGCACATTAGAGTACTAAGGTTTGATCTGAGCTCTGTTTCTGACTTCACCTTAGTGCCAATGCAGCCCTTTAGTAAGAGGCAGTGGTGATGGTTCAGGTAATTGAATTCCTGCCATCTGTGTGGGCATGGGAGACCTGAACTGCATTTCTGCCCCTGGTTTCAGCCCTTGACCAGTCCCTGCTGTTGGGGAATTTGTGGAGTAGACTGCTGAACCAGTGGGTGGCAGCTCTCTTCTCTCTGGCTCTGTTGCTCCCTCTCAAACACATAAACTTCAAAAAAATTTTTTTTAAGTTCATTAAAAAAAGAAAAAATATATTGCCTTCTTTCATAGCATTTTTTTTTACTAGCTCTGCCATCTCTAGTCTCCAGTAGGTCACATTAATTACTCCTAATTTTGGGCCACCATGACCCCTTTCTAACTTGATTATAAGTAGTTAGATACTCTTTCCTACCTCTTTTATTGAAGGGTAAACTCAAGTTCCAGAACTCTATCTATCAAGGTAACCCAGCCTATGACACTAAACGCAAGAATCTGATTGCACCTTGAACTGAATTGAACTTACACATTTGTATTTTCTGCAATTATTTTCTTTTCTTCTTTAAGTCCTCATAAAAGTTAATTTGGAAAATGTCAGCCTGTCTCAGCTGTCCTTGGAGGAAAGGAGGAAAAGGGCACTTGTTCACTTGTTCATGCAGCGACAGAGAAAAAGCACATCCCTAGGGGCCAGGAGAGAGACGGTTGTAGCGACATAAATGCAGGACAGCACTGGAGGAAAAGCAGGCCGAATGACAGCTGTGCCTTCCGCCTGGAAATTTCCTTTGGAGATCTCCTTTCCTCTGCTCTGGAGAACTGCGCATGTCCTCAGTGCAGCGGTTCCCTTCTGCTCCTCTGGAGTGGAAATCAACTTGCAAAGTGGGATGGGTCTTGGGTGGCCTAGACAAAACGCAAACAAGAGGGATGGTTCAAGGTTACCCAATGAGCCACCACTTTCCTTCTAAGATCACAAGATAAGTGCAGTGAAGGCTGACAAAAACAGTGGCACAGATCTTTGGAGACAAGGCTGCAAGGTCCCTGAGGAAAGTAAAAGGCACCAGAAGCAAAAATTGAGCCCAGCTTTATTCTCCTGTCTCCTAGGTTCCTTCCCAGGCTTATCTTTTCTCCCTCCCTTTAGATCTGCCTCAGACTAGGAGCCCATCAGGAAGGAGAGCCTTAATCCAGGGGCCCCGGCCTCCCGGATGGTCCAGATAGTGTTTACCAAGAACCAGCTTTGATATCCTTTGTGGTGTTCTCTTCCTTACTGAAGAAAAATGGGTTTTACCTCAATTCCTCATTCCTGTTTAAATATTTAGTTTCATCAGCACAGGCCCAAGAGCCTGTTCCATTTCCCTGGGGTGCCTGGGAGCCATGCTGACACCAATGTCATAAATAATCTATGGGATCCCAGCAACAAGCCATTGGCTTGTAGTCACTCCATTCCTCAAATCTCCAGACTTTACTCTGCACAGATGCTTCGGGGCAAGCTGGGCCAGGCAGGACAAGTCGTTCTTGGGCCCTGAAACCTTTAATTTCAAAACTACTTCTAGAGGACATCACTATGATAAGCCAAGAGCCCCACTGCAGCCCAGATTTGAGGGGCCTTTGAGGGAATATAAGGCCTGTATGAACTGCGGGGGAGAGTGGGTAGAGGTGAGAAGACCGAAATCCCACAGTGCAGCCCTATTTGAGTGTTGCATTGGTGGAGATACCTCAAGGCTATTGTTTTTTTAGATTTATTTGTTTTGGGGCCTGGCGTGATAGCTTAGCGGTTAAAGTCCTCGCCTTGCATGTGCCGGGATCCCATATGGACACCAGTTCTAATCACAGCGACTCTGCTTCCCCTTTAGCTTCCTGCTTGTGGACTGGGAAAGCAGTTGGGGATGGCCCAAAGCCTTGGGACCCTGTACCCGTGTGGGAGACCCAGAAGAACTCCTGGCTCCTGGCTTCTGATTAGCTCAGCTCCAGCCATTGCGGTCACTTGAGGAGTGAACCATCGGACAGAAGATCTTCCTCTCTGTCTCTCCTCCTCTCTACATATCTGCCTTTCCAATAAAAATAAATAAATTTTGTATGAAAAAAGATTTATTTTTATTGGAAAGTCAGATATGCAGAGGAGAGTCAGAAAGATCTTCTGTCCATCGATTCACTCCCCAAATGGTGCCGGAGTCCAGCTCCAGCTGAGTTCGGAACTCGAGAAGGGTGCGTGGATGAGGCGTAAAGAGGAAAGAAAGAGACGGACCACTAGGACTTCATGATCATAATGGATGATGCACAAAAGCTGTCCGCTTTATTTATACAAAATCAGTCAAACTCTGGCTCAGACTTTTTACGTCATGGTCAAGTGGGTGTTTCTAAAGATAACTCTGCCATAGTATTACCTAGAAGTTCCTGCTGCCAGTACCTAGAAGTTCCTGCTACAATTCTTATCCTACAATTCAATCTTGTATCACAAAGAAAAGGAGAACTTAAAGATCAAGGAAAGAATGAAAGCCTAAATACAGGTCCCTTGATTAGCATAGGTTCAATGGGGACAGCCAAGACAGTAGGAATGATAAAGGGCCCTTTTTGCAAGATATTGACCTCCAAGCTCAGGCTGAGCAAAAGGTTAACCTCGCAGTAGCAAATGCCAGGATGGATTAGAATTCTTCCACAGGGTGGTCCGGTGTCCATGAAAAAGAAGGTGGAGCTGCATTCAGGTGATTGTAGAGACATCCGCTGGGTGGGCCCTGCCAAACAGCGGGAAATTCCTTGCGGCCCTGCCTGCAATGGAACACTCTTCACCCCCTCATGTCCCCTACATCTGCATGGACCCCAAGAAAATGGCTGTAAAAGCTGGAGCTGAGTCGATGTGAAACCAGGAGCCAGGAGCTTCTTCCAGGTCTCCCATGCAGGTGCAGGGTCCCCAGGCTTTGGGCAGCCCTTGACTGCTTTCCCAGGCCACAAGCAGGGAGCTGGATAGGAAGCAGGGCCACAGGACAAGAACTGGTGCCCATATGGGATCCTGGTATGTGCAAAACGAGGACTTTAGTCATTAGGCTACCATGCTGGGCCCTTTTGTTGTGAACATCATTTTTTATTGGAAAGACCAATATACAGAAAGAAGAAAAGACACAGAGAGAAAGATCTTTGATTTGCTGGTTCATTCTCCAAATGGCAACTGCTGGAGCTGAGCAATCTGAAGCCAGAAGCCAAGAGCTTCTTCTGAGTCTCCCATGTGCAAGCAGGTTTTGGGACAGTCTCCTCTACTTCCCCAAGCTATAAGCAGAAAGCTAGATGGGAAGTGGGACAGCCAGGACATGAAGCAGCGCCATATAAGATACTGTGGCTTGCAGGTAGAGGATTAGTATATTGAACCACTGGGTCAGCCTCTTTAGAGCCAGTTTGATAAGGTCTTGTTAGGGATCTGTGTGAGTATCAATCAGAAGGGAGACCAGCATCACATTCAGGTGACATCCAACTTCAGTGCCACAAGAAGAAGACTGTGAATACTGAGCTTTCTCTCCTTCATTCAGAATCCTGACTCCTAAGATGTATTCTACCCTTCCAGATTTTACTCCATTATCTGAGAAGTCTGGAGGGGAAAGTTGGGGCTTCCTTGAGATGGATGATGGACACTTTTTCTATTACAGAAAGGAACCAACTGTGGGATTTGGTGGACAGGTCCTAGATATGCTTTACAAAACCTCAAAAAGGCTTACTGAGGGCCCAGCAGTTAAAGTTCTCACCTTGTATGCCCAGGATCCCATATAGGTGCCGGTTCTAATCCCAGCAGCTCTACTTTCCATCCAGCTCCCTGCTTGTGGCCTGGGAAAGCAGTCAAGGATGGCCCAAAGACTTGGGACCCTGCACCTGTGTGAGAGACCCGGAAGAAGTTCCTGGCTCCTGGCTTTGAATTAGCACAGCACCAGTCGTTGTGCTCACTTGGGGAGTAAATCATCGGATGGAAAATCTTCCTCTCTGTCTCTCTTCCTCTCTGTCTCTCCTCCTCTCCTTCTAAAGATTGATTTAAGAATAAATACAACTTTTTTTTTAGATGTATTTGTTTTTATTACAAAGTCAGATATACAGAGAGGAGGACAGACAAAGAGGAAGATCTTCCGTCCAATGATTCACTCCCCACGTGAGCGCAACGGCCGGTGCTGCACCCATCCGAAGCCGGGAACCAGGAACCTCCTCCAGGTCTCCCACACGGGTGCAGGTCCCAAAGCTTTGGGCCGTCCTCTGCTGCTTTCCCAGGCCACAAGCAGGGAGCTGGATGGGAAGTGGAGCTGCCCGGATTAGAACTGGTGCCCATATGGGATCTCGGCGTGTGCAAGGCAAGGACTTTAGCTGCTAGGCCATGCCGCCGGGCCCAAGAATAAAACTTTTTTTTTTTTTTTTTTATTGGAAAGGCGGATATACAGAGAGGAGAGACAGAGAGGAAGATCTTCCATCCAATGATTCACTCCCCAAGTGAGCGCAATGGCCGATGCTATGCCGATCCGAAGCCAGGAGCCTCTTCCGGGTCTCCCACGCGGGTGCAGGGTCCCAAAGCTTTGGGCTGTCCTCTGCTGCTTTCCCAGGCCACAGGCAGGGAGCTGGAAGGGAAGCGGAGCTGCCGGGACCAGAACCGGCGCCCATATGGGATCCCGGGCATGCAAGGCGAGGACCTTAACCACTTGCGCCACTGCGCTGGGCCCCAAGAATAAATCTTAAAAAAAAAAAAAAAAAAGCATACTGCTTCCAGGTGCCCCATTTTGTCAGTCAGCTCCTCATTGCTATGATCTGGGTAATTAAATGTGAAACATCACCTTAGTTGCCACTAATGATATGGTCCTGGTCTGGCTTTGTTCAAGCAACTCCTTCAGCTAAGCTCTATCATACTCTCTTTTTGCTCCAAAACTTTGCAGAGATAAAAGGAGACAGAAACAATTATTTATTTATCCAGGGATTCAAAGTTTTGCTTTGAGTTCTCCAATATGTGCAGTCCTTTTTGAAATCAAGAGTGCAAATAAACTTCAGTCTTGTGGAAATGGCAGCTGCTACAAGCATACACATAAAGATAAAAGGAGTGGATGAATGGAGCAAGTTCTAGTTGCCATCCTTCAGTCTGGTGGAAGGGGGGAGCTCATGAATCCCCACTCCCTGTCCTTAGAGGCAGCCACACCATACTCTCTAGAGTCAGTCCCTTTACTGATTCAATTCCAACTGACCAGGACCTGGAGAATTTAAAACCAAACCAAAGGAAAGACGGCTAGTGATGGTCTCTGATGACTGGCCACCATGTGGTCGAATGAAAAAGTGGATTACTCTGGGATGTCACAATCAGACTCCTCCCTGTTTTGCTTCACTTCTGGTTTTTGTCCTCTATTCCTTTTCTTCCTTGGTCCCCCTCTGAGACGCCCGTCCTCCCTACCATAGAAGTATGGATTGGCATCTGAACAGCCAGGGTGCTTCCCAACAAAGGAACACAACTAAGGTATTCATTGGTGTGTTGCCATATTGGCAGTCTACTGCTGTTTATTGGAATGTGTGACAACACTCGGGTATGTTGAAGAAAAGATGTTGGGATGCTCCCGGGGGTGCCCACCTAAGCCATGTAGCATCTAGGTATTGATTTTGGTTATCACTAAGTTAACCATGACAATCAGGAGGAGAGACAAAACAAAGCAAGATAAACTGAGCTGTTTCAAAGGGTTGAGCAAGACTGAGTTGAACTGGTCGTGGATTACCTTATTTCTCGGTGTATTTCTTTTTTATTGTCTTACTCTCTTTCCATAGCCCTTGGTCTTTGCATTTTGTACTCTCTGTGTTTTCTCAGTGAATTGATGTTTACTTAGAATCTTGTGGGAGACAATAATCTATGTTCACTCTTTAGGGCTGTTACAATAAATTGCTAGAGACTAGGCTTCAAACTTCAGACACCCACTCTTCCACAGCTCTACGGGTGAGAACTTGGAGATCAAGGGGTTAGCAAGTTCAATTCCTTCTGGAGTCTCTGCGTGCAGTCCTTGGCATTCCTTGCTTTCTTCTCTATCTCTCTACCTTCAGAGCAAAGGCCTCCTCCTCTCTGTGTCTTTGTACTCTTGTCATTGGATTCAGGGCCAACCCTAATCCAGGATGATCTCATCTTGAGATCCTTAACTTAATTATACCTTCAGACACCCTATTCCACACTTGATCTTAGCCAAAATGCCAAGAAGCAATCACCCCATTCCCAAGTAAGATTTTATTCATAGTTTGGGGTGGTGGCAGCAGCTTTCAACCCCAACACCACTTCAAAGGTGAGATGGTGAGGTAGGAGGAATTATATTTGTTTTTTCAAGTTGTTTCTGCTTCCTCTTCTGCTACTTCCATCTTCCCTACCACAGTCGAGGGGGTGGGGCGGGGGAGAACTGAAGAGTGAAGCAGAACTCTAACAAATGTTTGCTGAGAAGGTTGCTTGCTAGCTTTAGCGAGATGGTCAGCTTCTGGCATTCCCCTTTGACTTCATCAACTGCCTCAGGCAGTGAATGGAATGATTTTGTCCAGGCCCTGCCTGTTTGCACATTTGGAGCTGGACTCTGATCCCATGGAGCTGACCTTGCTAAACCTGTTTCCACCCAAACTGAAGAATGCAAGGAACTTGCTTCTTCCCCTGCAGCGCAGGTTTGGCTGTAGTCCTTAGATTAGGCACACTGGACTCCGAGATGGTGACACGGGAGAGTGTAGTCCCAGTGGATCACTCCTAATCTCTGGGCCAGCTCATCCAGTCATTTTCTAAAAACGAAACATCTACTTAAATGTTTCCAACGGTGCTTCAAACACTAGCTGTGCAGTACTGACTCTGTGTGCCTCCCTTCCTCTCTGTCTAGCCCCTCCTTCGTACTTCATACTCCCTACTTGGTTTCCTCCATCCATGCTTGGTTTCACCCTTTTACTCCATGCCATCCATGGCAACAATCTTACCGCTCCACCCTCCCAAATTAAAGCTTAGCTTGCTTCTCTTTTAGTTCACTGACCCTTCTAGAGGACAGAATATCAGGGCTTGTCACCACCCTCCCAAAAGATCTTGGAATTTTGTTTTATTTATTTATTTATTTACTGTTTTTCTGGATTAAAAAAAAAACATTTTTATTGGAAAGTCAGATCTATAGAGAGGAGGAGAAACAGAAATCTTCTGTCCTCTGATTCACTCCTCAAGCGGTCCCAACAGCTGGAGTTAGCCAATCTGAAACCAGGAGCCCAGGGCCTCTTCTGGGTCTCCCACGGGGGTGCAGGGTCCCAAAGCTTTGAGCCACCCTTGACTGCTTTCGCAGGCCACAGGCAGGGAGCTGGATGGGAAGCAGAGCCACCGGAACACAAACCAGAAACCATATGGGATCCTGGCACGTGCAAGGCAAGGTAAGGATTTTAGCAACTAGGCTTCTGTGCTGGGCCCTTGATTTTTTTTTTTTTTTTGAGACTTATTTGTTTTTATTTACAGGCAGATTTACAGAGAGAAGGAGAGACAGAGAGAAAGATCTTTCATCTGCTGGTTCAATCCCCAACAGTTGAAGCTGAGCTGATTCGAAACCAGGAGAAGGAGCTTCTTCTGGGTCTCCTACATAGGTGCAGAGTTGCAAGGCTTTGGGACATAGTCAGGGACTATTCCCAGTGGCCTCACTTCCCTTCCAGCTCCCTTGCTTATTACGGCCTGGGAAAGCAGTCGAGGACAGCCCCAAGCCTTGGAAGCCACGTGGGAGACCTGGAGGAAGCTCCTGGCTCCTGGCTTTGCCTTAGCTCAGCTATGGGCATTGTGACATCTTGGAGAGTGAATCATTGAACAGAAGATTTTGCTGTCTCTCCTCCTCTCTGTATATCTCACTTTCCAATAAAGAAAAATGAAGTTAAAACAAAACAAAACAAAATGAAGAAAGAAAGATCTTCCAACCACTGGTTCATTCCCTAAAATGGTTGCAAAGGCTGCAGCTAAGCCAATCCAATGTCAGAAGCCAGGAACTTCAACCAGGTGTCCTATGCTGGTTCAGGTTCTTAAGGACCCGGGCCATCTTCCACTGTTTTTCCTGGCCATTTGCAGGGAGCTGGATGGGAAGTGGAGCAGCTGGGACACGAACTGGTGTTCCTATCGGATGCTGGTGTTTGCAGTTAGAGGATTACACGATTGAGCCACTGCGCTGCCCCTGAGAAGCATCTTTTAAAATAAAATTTTAAAGATTTATTTATTTGCTTGACATAATAGCTCAATTGGCTAATCCTTTTGTTCCAAGCACTAGGATCCCAGGATCCCATATGCACACCCATGTTCACTTGGGGAGTGAACCAGTGGACAGAAGATCTTTCTGTCTCTCCTTCTCTCTGTAAATCTGCCTTTCAAAGAAAAATAAATAAATCTTTAAAACAAACAAACAAACAAAGCAGTGGAGTAGCGCCCATGTGGTAGATCTTTAGCTAGTTGGGCCATCACACTGGACCTAGAAAATCTTGCCTGTGGTTTCCTTTTTCTCAGGAACTCTCCTGCTTTTTATTCTTGTTGTCATGCCTACCTTCTTCCTGCTCTAAAATTGTAGACCTTTAAAACTCTGGACCCCCACTGCCCTCTGGCCAAGAACATCTGAGACTGGCTGTTCTTTTCCAAAAGAATTCTACTAAAAAGCAAAATAAGTTAATAAACAATGGGAAAAGAGAAATAAATCATAGGAAATACAAATAAGATGCAGTTCCTTATCCAAAAGTTTCTGGCCTCTCGTTTCAGATTAGTCACATTCTAGACCCTCAGGCTTCTTTTCGGGGTTCAGTATCACAAAGCTCCCAACTAGCACCAGCCTTCTTTTATTTATTTATATTTTTGTATATTTTTTGAAACAAAAACCAACTCTCTGGCTCATTTATGGTTTTGTTCCCCCACCCCCTTTTTAAAGATACATCTTTGCTTTTTTGTTTGTTTGTTTTTAAAAATGTATCTATTTGAGAGACAGAGGAGACAGGTGGAGAGGGTACGGTGGAGTGCTGTGGGCAGGAGAGTGTAGATCTTTCATCCATTGGTTTACTCTTCAAATTGCCTCAACAGTCAGGCCATAGTTAGGAGCTAAAAACTCCATCTGGGTGTCCCATGTGGCAGGGACCCAAGTACCTGGGTCTTTGCCCACAGCCTTCTCAAGCATTGGTGATGGCAGCTTAACCAGCCTGGAGCCTCATCTGTGACTTTCAGAAAGAGAGAAAGAGAAAGAGAGAAGGAGAGAGAGAGAGAGTGAAAAGGAGGGAGAGACAGAGATCTCTAGTTCATTCCTCACATGGTTACAATGGCTAGCATTGGGTTAAGCTGACCCAGAGCTTCTTCCTGACCTCTCACAAGAGTGCAGGGGCCCAAGCCATTGAGCCATCCTCTGCTGCTTTCCCAGACCATTATCAAGGAGCTGGATGAGAAGTGTAACAGCTAGGATATAAACTAGCATCCATATAGGATGCCAGTGTCACAGGTTTATTCACTGTGTCACAATGCTGGTTCCTCACCTGTGACTTTCTTACAGCAGACCTGTTCAGCTAACTGGTGTGAGTCTGAATCCCCCCTGCCCCCCCCCCGGGAGTGTCCTGGGCCTCAGACAATTCCTTCTATAAGCTTCTTAAATCATCACAACCACGTAAAGACCTGTGAGAGGGCTGCATGGCCCTGGGATTCTGGCAGGGTCTAAGTGATGCCTCTTAGTGAGAAGGAAGGCTGGAATAATACATAAATATGAAGCATGCAACCTATGTCAAACATTTTCTGTTTTTAAATCATAGCATGAGCTTTTGAGATAGATTTCTATCACTAGACATATTGGGTAGAGTCTGGGGCTTGGAGGGATTCACTATCTTCCTCAAGGTCTTATAAACAATTAAACTGGTAGCAAAATTTGAGCTGATGCTACTGATAAGGTTGTGATTATATAGCATAAGAGAGATGCTAGCTTTTCTGGTCTTTATCTGATTTTTAATTAATTTATTTATTTTTAGGGTTTACTTAGTTTTGTTTGAAAGAGTTAGAGAGAGAAGTCTTCTATATTCTGGATCATTCCCCAGATGGTCCCAGTTGCTGAAGCTGAGCCAGTCTGAAGCCAGGAGTTTCTTCTGGATCTCCCATGTGGGTGCAGGGTCCCAAAGCTTTGGGTAATCCTTCACTGCTTTATCAGGCCATCAGCAGGGAGCTGGATCGAAAATGGAGCAGCTGGGACTGGAACCAGCACCCATATGATACAGGTACTTGCAGGTGGAAGACTAACTGGTTGAGCCATGGCACTGGTCCCAAAGGATTTCTTTCAATGTAAAGCTGTTTCATTCCCTCTTGTGCAAACCTCTCTGCTATTAGATGTATAAAAGTTTCATAGACCAAGTTCTTACATTCAGCATTTCATTTGATTCTCTGGTTTTGTGTCTGACATTCACTGGCATTAATTATTTTGGATAGTGGGAAGCTGGAATATACAGGACATGGCTATAGGAACTGGAGAGGAAGAAGAAGCAAAGAACAGATTCTGGAGGAAGGGAAGAGTTCTGGTTCCTGCCACCATTTCCCAAGTTCTCCAAGGCCTTCCCCTGGGGGCTGCTGTACCAATGTGTAAGAAGTAGGTGTGGATGTGGGGAGTTCTCCTGGCCCTTTTCACCCTGTTTACTGTGGTCGGTATAGTCATCACAAACACCTGGTAAGTAGCATGAAGCTGGGGAAGTGAGACTGGCAGACAAGGAACTGGAAAAAACACAGAAATGTTTTGAAGGAGAAATTGCTCACTTATTAAAAATATAATGTGAAAATACCCTGAAGCCTGTGGGTTTTTTTTTTTTTCCTTTCAGCTTATAGTGCTCAAGTGACCTTTTCCCTTGGAGAAAGGCTTTATGGCTCCGAGCTTGCGAGTCGGAGGAAGGGGCTGAATTACCGTCTGCACAGTGCCAACAGGTCATTGTGTGAACTCCAGACGAATTATTCCAGCTATTTGCTTGCGTTGTCAGTTCCAAACCGGAAACAGTGATGTCAGATATGTCACACTATATTTTTGGTGGTATCTCCAGTAGAAGAATTATGATAAACAACAGCTATATCATGTGCATAGCACAACGTTTTGGCTTTCTTCACTGGGTCACAGGAGCAGCTAGGGCTCACAGTGTGACACATGGCATAAACCCCCGGGAATCAGGCTTTCTGGGGTTAAAAAGAAAGCGGAAGACACCTGTTATTTGTTTGGTGCTTTGTGCTCTAGTTTACAAAGCATTTTCAGATACCATCACAGGGAGCCTTACCACACCTGCTAAGTGGCGTTAGTGCCCCCATTTTATAAAAGAGGAAATAGGTCACACAGTGCAACACAGGCAAAGTTGCATATTGTTATTATTATTTCACTTTGCTTCGGCTGTCCAGATAATTTTTTTTGTTCATATTTTTTTTTTCCACTGCAGTACTTTGTGATAAGGGACCAGTACACAAACACAACTTTCTTTCTTTTCTGGAGATCCTTCCTCCTATGCTGAGTAGATCTCACAGTCAGCAGCCATTCAGCTATACACATCAGCAGACACTCCCAGCAACCCCCGTGAGGACAGCAATTTCCAAGTGTAGTAGATTGACTTTTTACAAGAAAATTATTTATGTTCATTTGGGGGATGGCCAGCTAAGATTCAACTTCGCCGGTTGGAGTAGACAAGTTGTCTAGAGAATTAGCCTGCTAAAATAACGATTTAAAAGCTTTAGGCATGTAACTAGTTAACTGCCTAGCAAGAGCAAGCTGGGCTTACAGGATCTCCTCCTGGGGTGCTACGGGGGTGGTGAACTGTAGGGCTGTGTTCCCCTTTACACAAAGGGCGCCTCCAAGTTTCTCCTCCACTCCCACCCCCAACCCCATAGGACTCGCAGTGTATAAGCCGACTACAGGTAGGGTCTAAGGGTGCCCGGAAGTGGGCTCTGTTCACCCTAGTATGGGGTGAGCCATAACAGGCTTGCCAATGGAGTTAGGGTGCACTTGGAAGGAAGCCGGTTTTTCTAATTCTGGCCCAACCGGGCCTCAGACTGGAAGCGCCAGGGGGTCGGCTGGGTTCCAGGCCCGCGCCGCCCGGCGCCTGCTGCAATAACCTCACCTCGAGGAAGGAGTCCTTGCCGCCTGCTCTTATTTGCGTCCAAGGCTTTACACCGGGACTGGCACTGGTGCCGCCGTGCTTGAGGTCACCCAAACTGGGGCTCCCCCGGGACACAAACCGGGAAGGAGAACCTGTCTCGCGTTGGGCAGGTGACTGGATACTCGGGGTGGGGCAGGACGCGCTCCGCAGAGGCTCAGCCTCGGTTCCCACACCAATCACCACGGGCCCCAGGCCCGCATCTTGCTAGTGCAGGTTTCAGCGTCGGCCAGAACTCGGGCCCTGGGGTCCTCCACTTCCCAGGCCCCTCAACGTCCCTCGTCGTCCCCACAGGGCCCGCAGCCAGCAGCGTTGGGGCCTCCCCCGGCGCGGCCCACACGGCGTCGCTCGCCCGGCGCTGGGGGCGGACGCCAGCCCCCAGCCCTCGGCGTCCCCTCCCCTTCACTTCCCCCTCCCCTGTCCTCTCCCTTCCCCTCCCCCGCCCCCCCCCCCGCGGCGAGGCGGCGAGGAGGAGGACGAGGAGGAGGCGGCGGCGGCGGTCGAGGCTGAGGCTGAGGCGGCGGCGGCGGCGGCGGCGGCAGCGGGCGGGGCTCGGCTTGGGCTCCGCGGGCGGGCGGGCGGATATGGCGGCCAACATGTACCGGGTCGGAGGTAGGAAGGCTCGGCCCGACCCGGCCCGTCTGGGAGCGGGCTGTGGGAAGTGGGGGGTCGCGGCGAGCGCAAGCTAACTGCTGGGAATCCCTGGCGCCCGGGCTGAGGTCGCAGGGGTGGGGGGCACCGGGGCCCTCAGAGGGGCCGGGCTCCCTACCCCACCCCTCCCCCCACGGTGGCCCGCAAGGGGCCCGGGCCCACCAGCACCCCCCACTCCCTGTCTAGGTTTTTCGAAATAGGCCTATATTTGGGGGCATGAATTAACCAGGCGCCCCACTCCATGAGACCTCCGTGGGGGACGCATCCGTCGAACCCCTTAAGTGGGTGGGTGGCCTTTTCCTCGCGTGTCTTCTGGGTACTGGAGGCCGGGGAGGACGGGAAGGGGGGACATCGTCCTCCCCCACTCTCCCTCGGTGGGGTCGAGGGGGCCCAGTGAGGGGCACAGTTGGACAGGCCTGTTGGCGGAGCCGGGCCCCTTGCACGTTTCTTTCCTCTTGGCGTTTCTTGTCCAGCACCCCAAGAGTGGGGCCGAGCAGGGTCAGGGAACCGCAGGCAGAGGTGGGGGAGTCGAGTTCTGCCCAGACGTTTTGCTCTGGTCTGGTTGTCTCTTTGCCAGCCTTCTGCAGAAGAGAGAAATAAGGTCAAACAAACTTTCTCCCTACTCACGACGCCCTCCTCCCTCTTTCCTGGTAAAATAATAATTCAGATAAGTGGCGTATTTGTGTGTGAGACGCTCTGCTTTCTCCGCTCATTAGCCGAGCTCCTGATGGATGGTGGTGGGAATGGCCTGGCTGAATGAGGCCACTTTGCTGAAGAGAGCAGGGAGGCCTCCCGAGATAGACAATAACAGTGCAGTGCAGCCTCGCATTTAGACACACAGTGGGAACTTTTCAGGGAGTCTGCTAGATGAGAGGAGAAGCCACACTCGAACATTTTTCTCTTTTTTGTTGAAAGCCTGCAGCTTCCTTTAGAGCAAGAGCTCACATGGATCTGAACTAAATATGGTAAAGGGCTGGGGTAGATGGCCCTGTCATCCCCCTCCAGAGGACTCTGTGGATGAGAAAGTGACCCCATTTGCTCCCCTTTTCCGTAGTCTTGTGCAGGCTGTTTTGGTGAAGTTTGTCATCGTGTTTTTTCTTACCTGTCCTGTTCACCTGATTTTTTTTTTAAGTTAGTGGTGATTGAAATGTAGGTTGGGCTATTCAGCCTTTCTCTGTGCTCTGAGTTTGTCTTGGGTCAACAGGTCTATGTTGAGAAGTGTACTCCTGGGCAAATTGAATTGGAGGGGAAAGATGTGGGAGCAGGTAAGATACAGGAAACACATGTTTTGCCAGCCCTGATGGTCCAGTGGATCAGAAACTTGTTTATTAAACAGATGACATGTGTGGGACAAAAGTCTAGGAGACCTTGATTAAGTGTTCATTGAAATGAAGATGTCAAGAAAATCAAGATCTGGGAATATAGTGGGCACAGGAGTGAATATATTAAAGTTGCATTATTAAGTTTGCTTTAACCAGTGGATGAATTGCATGCTTAATTTTGAATGTGAATTGCCTAATAAAGTCTTGGGTTGACAAATGTGACTTTTCTGTTGAAAAGATTAAGTGCTGTTACTTGCTTTAATTACAGATTATGTCTACTTTGAGAATTCCTCCAGCAATCCCTATCTAATCAGAAGGATAGAAGAACTCAACAAGGTATGAGTATTGCTTAGTCTCATATTAAGAACTATTTGTTTTCCACTGAAGGATATTAGGGAAGGGACGGAAGAGGCGATTTTGTTTTCAGGCTCAGGGTCTGAGAGTAAGAGATTGTAGAGTGGAGAATTCTGAAGGATTTGAGATTTAAAAATTTTTTTTAAAGTGACTTTTTTTTTTCTTTTGATACCAGATGTTGTTATTGGCTATGTGCAAGTCTGTATGTTTCTTCAGTTGCTGATAGCCTCTCTAAGCGGGTCACTGTGTGACCTGGTCTCTTATTTTTACAGTCATCAAAGTGTTTCTCTCGTTAGTGAGTTAGTATTTCTCTTTCAGCTTTAGAAGGAAGAAGTTGGAACGTACAATGCTGAAAGAACTTGGCAAACTTCTGGAACTAGGCTAACTCATAAGAATATAATTTGACATGATAATATACAATGATTTTGTACCTTTGGCCCAAGTGAAATAAAACTTGTCAGTGAAGGTGTGTCCCTGACTCAGGTGTGGTCGCTGACAGAAGCATAGTGACTGGCCGTGGGTGAGCTTTCACAATGGAGGCCAGGGAAGCAGTCATGGGTGTTGCTTTCCTGATGCTGTGTGATATCCTCTGGACCATTTTGAGTGCTCTTGGCGTGGCTTCTGAGAATTTGTGGTGTTAATCATTGGGCTTCGTGGCTAGTACCTCTCCCCTCAGATGTCACCTGAAGACTGGTCTAGGTCTAAGTCCTAACAAAATAGGCTTGGAACTTGTCAGTACTCACTTATAGAGCCGCCTTGAGATCTTGATTGCTTTTGGAATATCCCGGAACTTTATACTAAAAAAAAGTCTTGCCGTATTTGAGACTATGAAGAGCAGGGTCTTGGGCTGGGATCAGCCATGTTGCAGTGTAATTGTTATCTGCTTTTTTTTTTTTTAATTTAAAAAATGATTATTTGAAAGGCAGAGTGAAAGTGATACTGAGAAAGAAAGATGTCTTCTCTCTGCTGATTCACTCCCTAAATGGCTGCAGCAGCCAGGGCTAGCCCAGGAGGAAGCCAGCCAGGGGCCAGGAACCTCAGATGGGTGTCTGGGCGCCGCTTTACCAGCCAGGAGCTGAATCCAAAGCAGGGCAGGTGGCACTCTGCTATGAATGCTGATCTTGCTGGGCCTTAACCTGCTGCACCACATAACGCCCTCTAGATCTGTTTTGTTTTTAAACGATGCTGACCTAATATATAAAAAAATTAAGACTGAGGGTGGACATTTAACTTAGCAGTTCAGATGCTTTTGTTTTGTATTCGAGTGCTTAGGTCTAATGCCTGGCTAAGATTCTTGACTTCATATTTTTGCTGATGTGTATGCTGAGAAGAATTAGTAGTTGTGTTCCTGCCACCATGGGGGAGGCCTGGGTTGAGTTTTGAGCTGCTGCTTTCGGCCTGGTCTAGCCCTAGCTGTTGTAGGTCTTTGGGGTGTCAATCAGTGGGATGGAGCTAGGTTCTCTGCCTTTCAAGAAAAAAAAAAACAGGTGTGTGTGTGTATGAGGTGAATCTTTGGATTCCCAGCCCTTCCACTTGTATACCAGCTCTGTGCTAATGTGCTCGGGAAAGCAACACAAAAAGGCCTAAGGCTATTTTGAACTGTCCACCATATCTATTTAGAAAGTTAATTAGGATTCAGAAATGTTGACCTAGTATTGCACTATTGCTGTGTGTCCCCTCTTCTGGTGTTGCTGAGAGCAGGCGGATGGTTTCTGCTCTGTCTTTTGGCTCAGGCACAGTAGTTACTACGTTCCTGCTCCTGAACCCACCTTCAGAGGCTTCCCCCCCCTTTTCTTTTCTATTTCTTTCTTAAATATTTATTTACTTATTTATTAAAGATGTATTTATTTTATTGGAAAGGCAGATGTACAGAGAGGAGGAGAGACAGAGAGGAAGATCTGTCTGATGATTCACTCCCCAAGTGACCACAACGGCCAGTGCTGCGCCAATTCAAAGCCAGGAGCTCTTTCAGGTCTTCCCATGCGGGTGCAGGGTCCCAAGGTTTTGGGCTGTCCTGAGTGCTTTGCCAGGCCACAAGCAGGAAGCTGGATGGGAATTGGGCTGGCAGAATTAGAACTGGCACCCTTATGGGATCCCAGCATGTTCAAGGCGAGAACCTTAACCATTACGCTATCAAGCCAGGCCCAATATTTATTTATTTTTATTGCAAAGTCAGATATACAGAGAGGAGGAGAGAGAGAGAGGAAGATGCTCTGTCTAATGATTCACTCCCCAAGTGAGCGCAACGGCTGATGCTATGCCAATCTGAAGCCAGGAACTTCTTCTGGGTCTCCCATGCAGGTGCAGGGTCCCTAGGCTTTGGGCCGTCCTCGACTGCCTTCCCAGGCTACAAGCAGGGAGCTGGACAGGAAGTGGAACCACCGCGACTAGAACTGGCGCCCATATGGTATCCTGGCGCATTCAAGGCGAGGACCTTAGCTGCCAGGCCACTGTGATGGACCCCAGAGGCCCCCTTTTTATAATCAAACTATCATGCTCTCAACATTGCTTTTTTTCCTTCATGACCTTCAAAAATTGATTACTGTGTTTGTTTTCCCTCCATCCCCCCCCCTTTTTTTAACATTTATTAATTTATTTTGAAAGAGAAACAAATCTTGCATGTATTGATTCATTCCCTAGATGGTTACAAGCACCAGAGCTGGCTCAAACCAGGAACCAAGAGCTTCTGGATTTCCCATGTGGGTTGCTGGAACCCAAATACTTGGCCTGTTTTTTCACAGGCCTTTAATAGGGTGCTGAATTGGAAGCTGAACAGTTGAGGACCCTGCACCCATGTGGGAGACTGGGAAAAAGCTCCTGTCTTTGGATCAGCTCAGCTCCAGTTGTTGCAGCCCCTTGGGGAGTGAACCAGTGGCTAGAAGATCTTTCTCTCTGTCTTTGTAAAATCTGACTTTCCAATAATAAATAAATAAATTTTAAAAAGATTTATTTATTTTTATTGCACAGTCAGATGTACAGAGAGGAGGAGAGACAGAGAGGAAGATCTTCCATCTGATGGTTCACTCCCCAAGCGGCTATAACAGCTGGAGCTGAGCCTATCTGAAGCTAGGAGCCTGGAGCTCTTCCAGGTCTCCCACGCGGGTGCAGGGTCCCAAAGCTTTGGGCCGTCCTTGACTGCTTTCCCAGGCCACAAGCAGGGAGCTGGATGGGAAGTGGAGCTGCTGGGATTAGAACCGGCACCTCCATATGGTATCCTGGTGTGTGCAAGGCGAGGATTTTAGCCTCTAGGCCACATCGCCGGGCCCTAAATAATTTTTTTGTTTTTTAAAGAAAGAAACAAGGGCCTTGGTATGGAGAACAGAGGTGGAGCCAGTGTTGTGGCTCTGCACAGCAAGTTACTGCCTGTGTCTCAGCTACTCCACTTCCAATCCATCTTCCTGCTGGTGGCTTTGGAAAGGCAACAGAACAGAGCTGGAGTTCTTGGGCTCGTACCACAATGTGAGAGGCCTGGATGGGCTCCTGTCTTCCACCTGCACCAGGCCCAGCTGTTGCAGTCATTTGGCAGGTAAACCATCTGATGGAAGATCTTATTTCAAATAAAGAAGTAAATCTTTCTTATTAAGCAAAAGGAAATGACAGAGTTGTTTTTCCTCAAGGATGTGAAAAGAAATGGGGAAAAGAGCCCATGTGAGTTTTCTGGATAAAAGCTTTGAGAAAATTGACCAGGTAGTGGAAGCTAATCTGCTTCCTATCCAGTTTTCTACTAATGTACTGGGGGAGGCAATGCCACGCATGGCCCAAGTACGTAGGCCCCTCCTACCTATGTGAGAGACCAGGTTGTTGTTCTTGGGTTCTGGCTTCAGTCTGCCCCAGCCCTGGCTGTTCCAGCCATTTGTGGAGTGAACCAATGACTGGAAGATCTCTTCTCTTTTTCTGTGCCTTTCAAACAAATAAGTAAACCTGATAAAAAAAAATGTGGCATACTCTCACTGATACACCAAGGGAAGAAGGGATGTTGTCCTATTTTATTATTAGATGTAGTATGTGTGTATGTATTTTATAGAGGGCAAAATATAGTTGTAAAGTATCCATTATGTAACCATGTGCATGGAAAAGAGAAGAAAATAGAATATTTATTTTTAATTGTATCACCATTTCCAAGGCAGCATTGAAGAAATAATTAGGGGCGTAGTGGGTTGAGTTGTTGCTTGGGATGCCCACGTTCCCAGTTGGAAGGAAGCCTCGCTCATTTTGCTTCAGATCCATCTTTCTGCTAATAAATCCTGGGTGGCAATGGATGATGGCTCAAGTACTTGTAATCTAGTGGGAGGAATAGGTGGAGTTCCAGGGTCCTGGCTTCAGCCTGGCCCAGCCCCGGGGAATGTTACCAGTGGATGAAAGATGCTCAGTCTGTCTGCTTTGCTTTTGAAGTACATGGAAATAAATCGATAAACATTTTAAAAAAATATTTATTTCATTTTTATTGAAAGGCAAATTTATAGAGAGGAGATACAGACAGAAATCGGTGGCGCAAGTGGTTAAAGGTCCTTGCCTTGCACGCCCGGGATCCCATGTGGGTGCCGGTTCTAATCCCGGCAGCCCCGCTTCCCTTCCAGCTCCCTGCCTGTGGCCTGGGAAAGCAGTCGAGGACGGCCCAAAGCTTTGGGAACCTGCACCCGTGTGGGAGACCCGGAAGAGGCTCCTGGCTTCGGATCGGCATAGTATCGACCCGTTGCGCTCATTTGGGGAGTGAATCATCGGATGGAAGATCTTCCTCTCTGTCTCTCCTCTCTGTATATCTGCCTTTCCAATGAAAAAATAATAAAAATAAATCTTTAAAAAAGATTTATTTATTTTTGGGCCTGGCAGTGTGGCCTAACAGCTAAAGTCCTCGCCTTGAATGCGCTGGGATCCCATATGGGTGCTGGTTATAACCCCGGCAGCTCCACTTCCCATCCAGCTCCCTGCTTGTGGCCTGGGAAAGTGGTTGAGGACATCCCAATGCTTTGAGATCCTGCACCCGTGTGGGAGACCTGGAGGAGGTTCTTGGCTGTTGCGGTCACTTGGGGAGTGAATCATTGGATGGAAAATCTTCCTCTCTGTCTCTCCTCCTCTCTGTATATCTGACTTTGTAATAAAAATAAATAATTAAAAAATATGTTTATTTATTTTTATTGGAGAGGAGCGACAGACACAAAGATCTTCCGTCCGATGGTTAATTCCTCAAGTGATTGCAGCTGCTGGAGTTGTGCTGATCCAAAGCCAGGAGCCAGGAACCTCTTTTGGGTCTCCCATGCAGGGGTTCAGGGCCACAAAGCTTTGGGCCGTCTTCATCTGCTTTCCTAGGCCACAAGCAGGGAGCTGGATGGAAAGTGGAGCTGCTGGTATTATAACCGGTGCCCATGTGGGATCCTGGCCTATGCAAGGCAAGCCACTAGGCTACTGTGCCTGCCCCAAAAGGTCTTCAGTGTGCTGATTCATTCCCCAAGTGACCACAGTGGCTGGAACTGAACTGATCCAAAGCCAGGAACCAGGAGCTTCTTCTGGGTCTTTTGAGCAGGTGCTGTGTCCCAAAGTTTTGTCTGCTTTCCCAGGCCACCAGTAGGGAGCTGGATGGAAAGTGGAGCAGCCAGGACACGAGATAGTGTCCATATGGGATCCTGGTGCATACAAGGTTATTATTTTATTTTATTTTTTTGATGATCAATAGCTGAAATTTGTTAGGGGCAACAGACTTTATACACTTAGGGTCATATAGGATAAGGGTGGAGGTATTGAGCGAATGAACAAATCCATCAACTGTTTCTATGCTTTTGTTTGGAGGTCCTTTTTTCTTGTATATTCCATCAAGCGTTCTCATACACATACTTTCCACTCAACTGTTCTTGTACAAATGATATCCCATCAGGTATATAAAAGGTAGTCATTCGGTTGTTTTCATGCAAAGGATATCCATTCAGTCACACAAAGGCATACAAGGTTATTGAGCATGGCCCAAATAAGCATTTTAAAAAATATATAATTAGCTTTGTAGAGCATCAGTGTTAGAGAAATTCCACCAGTTTTACCATGAAATGCTTTGAGGGCCATGTGAGGTAGCCTAGTGACTAGAGTCCTTGACTTGCACAAAAAAAAAGAAATGCTTTGAAACCTTTGCTTTGGATTTGTTTGGTTATTTTATCTGATAAAGATGACAATGACAAGAGGTGTACAGTGGAAGTTATTAATAGATTTTATTTACATGCAACTATTGGCCCTGCTCATTTAGCAAATTGCTGGATCATTACCTTGGGATGATGTTTTTTTATCATAATGTTGTAAAATATAGAAGCATTTTGGCTACAAATATAACATGATTTCAGTTTTAAAGGGTAGTGTTTCTGCAGGACTATTTCTCACTCTAAAATACTGCTGTTGAACTTCATAAAATTGACAAATTTGTTACAGCACATAGATTCATTTATTTCTGTTTGAATATACTTATAAACCCAGAGATTCTGAAGACTTGTTCTTAAATTTGTTGGAAAAATGAAAGCTTGGTAGTATTTTATTGTGATCTATGTGTTTTTATAGGAAATTTTGTAATGAATGACCATCTTGAAAGCTCTCAGAATTCATAGAATAGAGCCTGAGTCCCAGCTGCAATAAATTATAACCTAAATGAATATTGATTGTATTCTAGGCTGTAGTCAAAAAGAAATAAGGGCGTCAGCATTCATAAATCCCGGGTTTTTAGTACTTTGATGTTTGAGGGTGAAGTTAACCCTTTTGAGGGCCCTAGTGTAGACTTCCCCGGGCTGAGGATGCCTTTCCGGCCACCTACACCGTGTGTTCAGCCTGGGAGTTTAGGGGAGACTGGGCGAGTTCATACTTGGCCCATGCTTTTTAGGAATGGGTTTGTAGAAGATAAGTTTAAATGTCTTGTATAATGTGTACTTTAAAAAATTGTTAGGATTAGCTTCTTAAAGATTTTTCTAAGTTTACTTTTGGTTTTGAACAGATCTAACCGCTTTAGTTTAATTGATACCAGTGAGTTATTTTATGTTTAACATTCTAATTATATTTTGAACCTGAACAAATGCTGCTTATCCTTGTTTGTGTTTTTTAGTTTTCTGGTTATTGTGTAGTGGTTTGCATGGTGTGTTTTACCTGGTCATTCTAATGTTTTTAAAAATTTTTTTCATTTCTTAGACTGCAAGTGGCAATGTGGAAGCAAAAGTAGTGTGCTTTTATAGACGACGAGATATTTCCAACACGCTTATAATGCTTGCGGATAAGCATGCTAGTAAGTTTTCTTTTTTCTTGGATTAAAATAATGTTTGAGTTGTGCTTTTAATATGGTGCAAAAATGGATTTAAAAATTATCAATAACATTTTATTAATTTTTACTTATTTGAAAAGCAAAGAGAGATAGAGATCTTTCATTTAATGGTTTACCCTACCCCTAACAAATACTGGATTAGGCTGGATTAGGCTGAAGCCAGAACCTTGAAACTAAGTCCTGGTCTCCTGGGATGGTGGCAAGGACCTATATTATCTTTCACCTGCTGCCTCTTAAAATGCTCATTAGCAGGAAGCTGGAGTGGAGAGTGGACCCACGACTCTAACCCAACATTCTAAAATGGGATGCACATGTCCTAGTTAATGTGTTAACTACTGGACCAAATGCTTGCCCATGGAAAACATTTTTTGGTTCTGGAAAGCTTATGATTTCTTTTCCATGTACTTTAGATGAGTGTAATTTTTAAAAAAGATTTATTTTACTTTTTTTTATTACAAAGTCAGATATACAGAAAGGAGGAGAGATAGAGAGGAAGATCTTTCATCCGATGATTCACTCCCAAGTGAGCGCGACAGATGGTGCTGTGCCGATCCAAAGCCAGGATCCAGGAACCTCCTCCAGTTCTCCCACACGGGTGCAGGGTCCCAAAGCATTGGACCATCCTCTGCTGCTTACCCAGGACACAAGCAGGGAGCTGGATGGGAAGTGGAGCTGCCGGGATTAGAATTGGCGTCCATATGGGATCCTGGCGTGTTCAAGGCAAGGACCTTAGCCACTAGGCCACTCCGCTGGGCCCAAGATGGGTGTAATTTTTAAAGGGTTTATTTTATTTTTATTGGAACATCAGTTCTACAGAGAGAAAGAGAGAGGAAGATCTTCCATTTACTGATTCACTCCCCAGGTTGCTGCAACAGTCAGAACTGAGCTGATTCAGAGCAGGAGCCTGGAGCCTCTTCTATATCTCTCACACAGGTGCAGGGTCCCAAGGCTTTGGGCCATCTTCTACTGCTTTCCCAGGCCACAAGCAGGGAGCTGGATGGGAAGTGGAGCAACTGGGACATGAACCAGTGCCCATATGGGATCCTAGTGCATGTAGGGCGAGGACTTTTGTCAGTAAGCTATCATGCTGGACTCTGATGAGTGTAATTTGTTGGGAGGTGTTTGTGTTTCACATACATATAGTTAGATGTATGGTAAGTATTTTACTTACTTATTTAAGTTGGCGAGACAGAGAACTGCCATCCCTTTCGTTCCCCAGATGCCCACAATGGCTAGGGCTTGGTCAAACTGAGTACAGTTGTTCTGCATGCATGGCAGGAACCCCACTGCTGGAACCATCCTTGATGTCTCCCAGGAGCTGTGTATGTTGAAGCGGGATTCAGGAGCTGGCGTTCGGAGGTGAACCCTAATCCTGCAGGGTGATACACAGGCATCTTTACTGGTCAACTAGAACTGTAATAGTATTGTCATTGTCTTGAGGATTTTGAAGTTTTCCTAGGGTTTTGGAAATGGAGTAAAGGAAGTGCTTGCTTGCCAAAGTTCTTCTTAAGAGTCATTTCCCCAGTGAGGAACCAAGTGTATCACTTATCTCATAAATTAAATTCCTACTAGGGTGGGGGGAGGAGGGTCTGGTGATGTGGCATAGTGGATTAAGTCTTTGCTTTCAGTGGAACTAGCATTTCATATGAGTACTGATTCAAGCCTTGGCTCTTCTACTTCTGATCCAGCTCCTAGCCAATAGCCTGGGAAAAGTAGCAGAAGATGACTCAAGTGCTTGGGCACCTGCACCTGTGTGGGAGCCCTGGCTAAATCTCCTGACTCTTGGCTTCTGCTTGGCTTAGCCCTGGCTGTGTGGCTGCCTGGGGGATGAACCAAAAAATTCAAGATCTCTCCTTCTCTCTTTGTGTGTATAACCCTGCCTTTTAAATAGATACATCTTTAAGATAAATAATTTTCTACTGTATTTTAAAAGACAATTCATTGTATTTATTGATTTCTATTTTGAATGTAAAATATTCATTGTGATATGACTTGTCCTGTAATATTGCAAGTTATGTACTGAAGAATTCAAGGAATTTGGTATTTACCATTCACATGAGACCAAAATAATGCTCTTTCAAATGATGATAACGAGCTGTTTTAGTCAGAGTCTATAAACTTAATGTGTTGTGACCAGTGTTATGGTGCAAAAGGGTAAATCGAATTCGGGTACCCATGTGTCATCCTGATTTGAGTCTGTTACTCTGCTTTGCTCCAGCTTCCTGATAATGTGCCTGGGGAGGCTCCAGATGATGGCTCAAGTACTGAAATCTCTAGCATCCCTATCGAAGGCTTGGATGAGATTCTTGGTTCTTAGCTTTGTCCCAGCTCAGATCTGGCTATTTTACTTTATTATTTTTGAAAGATTAGTTTGTTAGAACTAGCATTGTGCTGTTGCAGGTAGAACCACTAGCTGCAGTGCCGGCAACCCACATGGGTGCCAGTTCGTGTTCTGGTTGCTCCAGTTTTGTTCTAGCTTCCTGCTAATGTGTCTAAAATGGAGGATGGCCCAAGTGTTTGGTGTCCTGCATCCATGTAGGAGAACTTCAGGCCAGCCCAGCTCTGGCCGCTGTGACCATCTGTGGAGTGAACTAGTGATTAGGTGATCTCTCTCTTTTTAAGTCTCTTGCCTTTGAAATAAATATTTTTTTTTTAAATTCCATTATTTATTTATTTGAAAGACAGAGGAACAGAAAGAGAAAGGGAGAGATAGGCAGCCTGAGAGCTTCCATCTACTGGTTCATTCCTCAAATGGCCATAACAGGCTAGGTTGGACCAGGCAAAGCATGAGCCTGAAGTTCTTTCAGTCTCCTGTGTGACTAGTATGATTCCAGCTCTTGGGCCATCTTCTGCTGCTTTCCTAAATAGATTATTAGCAGGGAGCCATACTGGAAATGGAGCAGCCAGGACTCTGGTGTAAGGTGCCAGTGTCACAAGTAGTGGCTTAACTGGCTGCCAAAATGCCAGTCCCAAAAGTGTTCTTTGTGGATGTAGTTACTCAGGCTAGGATCAAATTCAAGCTTCCACATTGCATTCATTGTCAAGTCTCTTTTGTGGAACAGTTCCTAAGTCTGTGTTTTTGACCTTGACATTTTGAAGAGAACAGGCCAGTTTTTTTTGTTTTTTGTTTTTTTTCTTTTTGGTAGCTTATGTCTCTGTTTTTATCAAGTATTTCCCTGTGATTGGATTTAGATGATGTGCATATTTTGGACAGATACCATGGAAGTGATGTTACCTTTTCTTCAATGATTGTATTAGGGATAAATACCTGAACTTGTCTAATGTTGGTGATGTTAGTTCTGATACCTTAGTAAACCTGGAGTCCCCTTGTATTCATTAAGTAATTTTGAGGATATCCTTGTCAACTCTGTAACTATATTGTTCTTAATCAAATAATAAAAAAAGTCCATTTATTTATTTGAATGGCAGGGAAAGAGGAAGGGAGACAGGGAAGGAGGAAGGTAGAAAAGGAGACAGAGAGACAGAGAGAATATGAGATCTGTCTTCTGGTTTACTTTCCAAATGTCCATAGTATTTGGGGCAGGGCAGGGCAACAGCCAGGAACCAGGAACTTCAGCTGGGTCTCCCACAGGGGTGTCAGGGACCTAACTACACAGGTTATCATCTGCCACCTCCAGGGTATGCATTAACAGGAAGCTGAGCCAGCACTGAGCCCAGGCACTCTTTTCTAGATGCATTATCAGGGAGCTGGAGCCAAAGTGGAGGAGCTGGGCCTAGAAGTGGTACTCATTTGGGGAGCTGGCGTTGCAGAATTGCAGGTGACAGCTTAACCCACTGTGTCACAATGCCTGTCCATCAAACTATGTGCCCCCTAACAATAAGATTTATTGATTAATTTGAAAGGTTGGGTTACTGAGCCAGGGAAGAAGAGAGAGAGAGAGAGAGAAAGAGAGAGAGAGAGAGATTCCTTTGTTGATTCACTTTCCAAAAGATTGTAGTGCTAGGTCTGGACCCAACCAGGAGCTTGGTACTCTATCCTGATCTGCCACATGGGTGGCAGAGGCTCATGTACTTGGACTACTGTTTTCCCAGGCTATTGGTGGGGAATTGGTTGGGAAGTGGAGCAGCCAGGATATGAACTGGTACCCATATAGGATCCCAGTACTTGTAAGGTGAGAATTTAGCCATTGAGTTATTGCACCAGACCCAGAAGATGTATTTCTACCTATGCACTGTTGTGGAATAAGAGCTGGCTATGGGAGAGAAAGGTACTGATTGTGTCCAGTTCAGTCTTATTCATATAGTTTATCGGTTTACTGATGATTCCCTGTGTGTCAGTGTTTTAGCTAGTATCAGAAAGTACTATTAATAATATTTTTCTTTTTGAAGATTTATTTATTAGGGTTAATATTATATAACAGGTTAAGCCACCACTTATAATGCTGGCATAACATTGGACACCAGTTGGAGTCCTGGCTGTTCTGCTATTTTTTTTTTAACTTAAAAAAGTTTGAAAGACAGAGGTTCAGAGGGTAGGAGAAACAGAATCTTCCATCCTTTGTTTCCCTTCCAAATGGCCACGACAGCCAGGACTGGGTCAGGCTGAAGCTAGGAGCTCAGAGCTGCTTCCCAGACTCCCATGTGGATTCAGGGTTTCTAGCACCTTGGGCTATCTTCTGGTGTTTTCTCAGGAACATTAGCAGGGAAGTGAGTTGAAAGTGTGGCAGCGAGCAACACCTGTGCGCCTCATGTGGACCAGATCAGGGAAGAGCCAGGATGGGCAGACTTTGTACTAGTGCTAACAAAACTAGAGGGGGTGAGAGCTGTCAGCGATTAACCATAGCAGAAGCTGGCACTAGGGGCTAATACTGTCAAGTCCAACCACAGGGTCTCCTGGAGAGTGCATAATCTGGGAGTGAGAGTGACCTGGAAGGGAAATAGTGGGCTCCTCCCTCTTGGGTTACCACTCCCATGGGAGGGCACAAAATAACTAGGACAGGGGCTGGGGTGGCTAGACAGAGAGGCACTCAACAACATCTGTGAGGGCTGAACATTTGAGCTGGTTGGATGTACCAGAGCCAAATGGGATGTGGACAGACTGGACTAGTCTGCTACACATACTGGCAAACCAGGGTAGAGGGCGGGCCTGGTGGGGGTTATTGTGGGTCACTTCGACTAGGCTGCAGCTCCCACTGGTTTATGCGAGGGCCGAGTATGTGCTGGACAGAACCAGGCTGGACTGCAACACCCATTGGTTCCAGTGGAAGTCGGGGCTGAAGATGGAACCAACCAGCAATTGCAACCACCAGCTGAGCGGGGAGATGGACTGTGCCAGTTCCTATACTTGCTAGCACATATAGGAATCTGGTCTGGGAACACCTCAAAGTTCTTTTGGGGATCCCCTCAACCAAAATGGTGGACTCAGAACCTTAACCAAGAAAAGGCGGAAGATAGAACAGGTCAGTCAACAACCACAGCTATATGTTGGCAGTGAAATACTGGACAAAGGGAGACTCTATGATGGACTATGTCAATCAGTAGATTATTCAACACCCTCATCGTGTCTGGAGTGGCGAGATTGGCAGCAATGCATAACTGGTGAACTACCAGGACCACTTGAGAAAGGATCTCAGAGCATCCGCTACATCCGGGACATGGGGTGGGTGGGAGACTGGGTGGAGCTTCTCCTCAATATTTCCTTCAGCCCTTGTAACTTTTTACCCTAATCAACAATGTAATTAAAAAAAAGAAAAAAAAGAAAGTACTGCAGCGAGATCTGAAGCCTGTGCCCACGTGGGATGCTGGTGTCACAGGCAAGCCTGCAGTTGCAAGATGTTGGCCCCATTGGCTGCTACACTTCTGATCCAGCTTCCTGATTATGTGCATGAGAAAGCAGATAAAATGGCCCAGGTCCTTGGGCCCTTGCACCCAGCAAATTCCTGGTTCCTGGCTTTGGCCTAGCTTAGCTCCCCCCACTCCGCCACCTTCTAGTTCTGTCTTTAAAATCAGTCTAAAAAAGAAGCCAGTGCTTGAATGGGTACCTGTTTTGGATGCTGGTGTCATATACAGTGGCTTTATCCACTACACAACACTGGCTCCGACGTTGTTTTGCTTTTTTTCTTTATAATTGTTTATTTGAAAGGTAGAATGAGACAGAGAAAGAGGGAGAGTGAGAGAGGAGAGGAGAAGTGAGAGGAGAGAAGAGGAGAGGAGAGAGGAGGAGAGGAGAAAAGAGAGAAGAGAAGACAAAAGGGAAGGGAAGGGGAGGGGAGGGGAGGGGAGGAAAGGGAAGGGGAGGGGAGGGGAGGGGAGGGGAGGGGAGGAGAGGGGAGGGAAGGGAAGACAAAGCGAGGGAGGGCCCGGGGGAAGGCGAGGCAAGGCGAGATCTTCCATCTTACTGGTTCACTCTCCAAATGGCTACAGTGGCTGGGTCTGAGTCGGGCTGGAGCCAGGAGCTTCCTGCACTTGCGTCTGGGTGCGGGGGGGGGGGGGGGCCTGAGTACTTTGACTGTCTTCTGTTCCTTTCCCAATGGCATTAGCAGAGAGAAAGATTAGAAGTGGAGTAGGTGGGACTCGAACTGACTCCTATATGGGATATTGGTACTATAGGCAGCAGCTTAATTTGCTATGACATGGCTCCTCCTCTGCCCCTGAGCTGCCACTGTTCCCTAAAAAGTATTTTTGGTGGTTAGTGTTGTGGTATAATGGGCAAAGCTGCCACCTGTGATGCTGGCATTCCATTTGGTCACCAATTCGTGTCTCAGCTGCTTCATTCCCTACTCAGGTCCCTGCTAATGGCCTGGGGAAAGCAGAGGAAAATGGTCTAAGTGTTTGGGCCCCTGCTACAGCTTGGAGACCTTGATAAAGCTGCTGGCTCCTGGCTTTGACCTGACTGCCACTGGTTGTTGTAGCTATCTGAGGAGTGAAACAGCAGGTAGAAGATCTTTCTTGCTGTCTCACTCTGCATTTTCATAACTCTGACTTCCAAATAAATAAATAAACCTTTAAAAAATGTATTTGTTTTAATCTGGACCTGGCAAGAGAGCCTAGTGACGAAAGTCCTTGCCTTGTATGTGCTGGGATCCCATATGGGCACCGGTTCGTGTCCCGGCTGCTCCACATCCTGATCAACTCCCTGCTCATGGCCTGGGAAAGCTGCAGGTTTCTCTTCCTCTCTGTATGTCTGACTTTCTAATAAAAATAAAATTTTTAAAAAGACAAACAAAATAAAATAAAAGTGTAAGTTCCCTTTGACATCAAAACCTTTAATACAAATGACATTTAATGTAATACCACAATAACTCAAAACAGAATGTGATAAGCACTGGGTATACAAATTACCTCACCTTTATCTAAAGCAAATCGTAACCCTATTACCTAGTAATATCACCACACCCTAAAATGTGTTATTTAAAAATTTTGATAGTGGCAAGGCAGGCCTTGTGGCACAGTGGTTTAAGCCATTGCGTGGGAGACCTCCATCCTGTACCTGAGTGCTAGTTCAAGGTCCACCTGCTCTGTCTCTGATTGCATTTCCTACTAATGTGTCGTGGAAGGCAGCCAATGACAGACCCAGTGCTTGGGTCCCTGGAGCCTATGCCAGGACCAGGACAGATCTCTTGGCTACCAGTATCTTCAGCCTGGTCCAGCTCTGCTTGTTGTAGGCATCTGATGAATGACCCAACAGATGCAAGATATCTGTCTCAGTCTGCCGTTCAAGAAGATAAAAACAAATACACACACACACACATATATATTTAGGATTAATTAATTTTTTTTTTTTTTTTTTGCAAAGTCAGATTTTACGGAGAAGGAGAGACAAAGTTCTTGCATCTGATGATTCACACCCCAAGTGGCTGTATCGGCTGGAGCTGAGCTGATCCGAAGCCAGGAGCCAGGAGCCACTTCTGGGTCTCCTACATGGATGTAGGGTCCCAAGGCTTTGGGCCATGCTTAACTGCTTTCCCAGGCCACAAGCAGGGAGCTGGATGGGAAATGGGGCTGCCGGGATTAGAACCGGTGCCCAGATGGGATTCCAGCACGTGCAAGGAGAGGACTATCACGCTGGACCTGGAAACTTTATATTTTAAACGTGTTTCAGAGCCGGCACACTGACATAACTGGCTAATCTTCTGCATGCGGCACCAGTGTCCCATATGGGTGCTGGTTTGAGCCTCGGCTACTTACTCCACTTTTGATCCAGCTCCCTGCTTAGTGCCTGGGAAGGCAGTAGAAGATAACCCATATGCTTGGGATCATGCTCCCATGTAGCAGACCTGGAAATAAGCTCTTGGCTCCTGGCTTCAGGTTGGCTCAGTTCTGGCCTTTACGGCTATCTGGGGAGTGAACCAGCAGATGAAGACCTCTATCTCTCTGTCACTCCTCTGTAAAATTTGCCTTTCAAATAAAAATAAATAAGTCTTAGAAAAAAGGTTTGATTATTTATGTGAAAGGCAGAGGGAGGAAATGAGAGAGAAGACAAAAGGAGACGAGCTTCCATCCCCTGGTTTGTTTTTCAAATGGAAACAGCCAGTTCTGATGCAGGCTGAATAAAGCCAGGAACCAGGAACTCCATCCCATATGGGTGGTAGAGACCCAGAAGCTGTTGCTGTCTTCTGATGCCTTTCCAAGGCTTTTAGCAGGAACCTGGTTTGAAGGTGGTGTAGTCAAGACTCTAGTTTGTACCCCAGGCCTGGTTCAATAGCCTAATGGCTAACTCCTTGCCTTGCATGCGCTGGGATCCTGTATAGGCACTGGTTTGTATCATGGATGCTTCACTTCCCATCCAACTCCTTGCTTGTGGCCTGGAAAAGCAGGTGAGGATGGCTAAAAACCTTGGGATCCTGTACCTGCGTGGAAGACCAGGAAGAAGTTCCTGGCTCCTGGAAGAAGCTCCTGCCTTCAGATTGGCTATGCTCCGGCCATTGAGGTCACTTGGGGAGTGAACCAGTGGTTGGAAGATTTAAAGAAAAAATCTTTTTGTTGGAAAGGGAAATCAGATTTACAGAGAGAGGAAGATCTTGTTCACTCCCTAAATGGCCGTGTGATCAAGTGTTGGGGCCCAAGGGTTTGAGCCATCCACTATTACTTTCTCTGGCCCTAAGCAGGGAACTGGATCAGAAGTGAATCTTCTGATGTTCTAACTTGCCGATTGGGATGTTGGAACTGCAGGTGGAGGATCAGCTTGCCACTGCCCTTGCCCTGGAAGGGGATTTTGTTTATAATATAAAAGATTTGGCATTTCTTGTTTCAGGTGCTTTACTTGTATCTGAAAGAGAGACAGGAAAATAGACACAGTGGAGCTGGTGCTGTTGTTATAATGTATAAAACCACTGACTGCAGTGCTGGCTGGCATTCCATATGGGTACCAGTTCCAGTCCTGGCTGCTCCATTTCCAGTCCAACTGACCTGGGAAAGCAGCAGAAAATGGACGCAGTACTTGGGCCATTCCACTCATGTAGAAAGGCCCGTGGAAGCTCCCACCTCCTGACTTCAACCTGGCTCAGCCCTGGCTGTTGCAGGCATTTGGGAGTGAACCACTGGATGGGAGATCTCTTTGTGTCTCCTGTCTCTGTAAATCTAACTCACAAATAAAATGGATATATCGGGCCCACCGTAGTAGCCTAGCCGCTAAAGGCCTCACCTTTCACGCGCCAGGATCCCATATGGGCACTGATTCTAATCCTGGCAGCCCCACTTCCCATCCAGCTCCCTGTTTTTGGCCTGGGAAAGCAGACAAGCACAGCCCAAAGCCTTGGGACCCTGCATCCACGTGTGAGACCTGGAGGAGGCTCCTGGCTCCGGCTTCGGATCAGCTCAGCTCCAGCCGTTGCGGCCACTTGGGGAGTGAATCATAGGATGGAAGATCTTTCTCTCTGTCTCTTGTTCTCTCTCTGTATATTTGACTTTGCAATAAAAAGAAATAAATCTTTTTTAAAAAGGATAAATCATATATGAATATAGAATATGTATATATAATACATATAAAATATGTATATGATAAATATATAAGTGTATAAACATGTAGATCATATATAGATGTCATGTATATTAAAGAAATGCACACGGAGATGCATAGTGGTTTTTTGTTTACTCCTCTAATGCTTCCAGCAGCCTTTCCTTGCTTGGGACTTCCTCAGGGGTGATAGGAACCTGCTGCCTCCGAAGATGTCCATTAGCAGAAAGCCGTAGCCAGAAGCATGGTTTTGACCGTGTTTCTAGTCTTTTTGTGTCTTGTTTATTATATTTGCTTCACAAATGTGTCTACCCTTAATTTTACCAAAGGAAATAAATCTGAAGTAACCTGCCCATTTGGTTTTAAAATTTTGATCTGCAAATTCTCTGACATTCTTTCCCTTTAGAAATGGGGCGTGTGCCTCCTGTCTTTGGAACTGGGTGAGGATGTGACTTCCACAGTACACTGGAGTCAGTGCTGTGTGACCTGAGGCTCGATCAAGGCAGGCCATGCAGCTTCTGCCTGGCTTTTTTTTTTTTAAAGATTTATTTTTATTATTTTTTTCATTGGAAAGGCGGATATACAGAGAGGAGAGACAGAGAGGAAGATCTTCCATCCGATGAGCGCAACGGCCGATGCTATGCCGATCCGAAGCCAGGAGCCTCTTCCGGGTCTCCCACATGGGTGCAGGGTCCCAAGGCTTCGGGCCGTCCTCGACTGCTTTCCCGGGCCACAGGCAGGGAGCTGGAAGGGAAGCAGGGCTGCCGGGATTAGAACCGGTGCCCATATGGGATCCTGGGGCGTTCAAGGTGATGACCTTAACCACTTGCGCCACCGCGCTGGGCCCCTGCCTGGCTTTTGTAATGTTCGTTCTCAGGATGCTCCTGCTTGGAATTCAGGAGCCATATTGTGAGGAGTCAAGACCTTGTGTCTGTGCTGAAGCTGATAGTCCTAGGAGAGCCCAGATGACCATCGTGTGGCTGTGGGAGCAGCTGAGTGATCCAGGGGAGCAAGGATTCGTGTTTCTGGAGCAAGGACGAGATGTCTGTGTGTGCCCCTGCTGCAGCTGTGAACCCGGGACAGCCGTTGTGGTTTTGTGCCACTGAGTTTTAGGCTAATGAGTAATTCAGTCATAGTTGGCTAGAACAGAGCCATAATAAATTTTGCGTTTTTGTGTATTTTATCTATGCTTATGAATTTTATTTTTTCTTTAAATATTTATTTTTATTTGTTTGAAAGAGTTGACTATAGAGAAAGTCAGCGAGAAAGAGAAGGAGATAGAGATACCTTCCATTTACTGATTGATTCCTCAGAGGGTTGCGTAGGCCCCGGGGCTGGGCCAGGCAGAAGGCGGGAGCCCTAGTACTTGAGCCGTTTGTAGAGTTAAATGGGAAGAAGAGGAGCTAGGATGCACATGGGGTATTGGAGTTGTAGGAGATGGCTTAGCCAACTACCACAACAACACTAACCCCTTTTTCTACCTCTCTTTCTTCTATAACACTGACTTTCAAAGTGAGGTTTTTTTCAAGATTTTTTTTTTTTATTGGAAAGTCAGATTTACAAGGAGAAGGAACGATATAGAGATCTTCCATCCCATGATTCACTGCCCTAATGGCCAATGGTTGGAGCTGAGCTGATCTGAAGTAGGCATCCAGAGCTTCCTCCAGGTCTCCTGTGTGGGGCAGTGTCCCAAGGCTCTGGGCTGACCTCAAGAACTTGACTGCTTTCCCATGCCAAAATCAAGCAGGTGGAAGTGGAGCAGTCTAGACATGAACCAGTGCCCACATGGGGCAGGTGCCTGTGAGGATTCAGCCACTGACCTATCCTACGAGACCCAAGACTTTTTTTTTTTGTTAAAATTTATTCATATTTATTGGAAAGGCAGATTAAATCTGTGGAGAGCAGAGACAGAAAGACTTTTATTCTCTGGTTCACTGCCCAAATGGCTGCAATGGTCAGAACCGAGCCCATCTGGAGCCAGGAGCCAGGGGCTTCTTCTGGGTCACCTGTGCAGGTTCAGGATCCCAAAGGTTTGGGCCATCCTCTACTGCTTCCCAGGCTACAAGCAGGGAGCTGGATGGGAAGTGGAGCAGCCAGAATATGAACCAGCACCCATTTGGAATCTTTACGCTTGTAGGGTGAGAGTTTATCCATTGAGCCACTATTCTGGGCCTTAATTTACGTTTTTTAAAAAATTTATTAAAAGCTTTAAAAGTAGCATTTAGCTAATAAAGGATAAAGTCCTTAGATATGGATAATCCTAACATGATGGCAGTGAAAATATGGTAATTCAAAGAACTGACAAAAAATGAGACCAGAATAATACCTGTAAAGGACATTTAAATCCTTCAAAACAATTTTTAGAGGATTAATAATGATTATTAAAATTCACCATTCAACTCAGAATATGAAGAAGATAAATGGAAAGGAAAGTAGAAATTGGATTAAGCAATGGATTGGCTTAGCTCAAGCCGTTGCAGCCGCTTGGGGAGTGAACCATCGGATGGAAGATCCTCCTCTCTGTGTCTCCTCCTCTGTGTATCCGCCTTTCCAATAAAAATAAATAAATCTTTAAAATGCAACAACAATAACAAAACACAAATTACAGATGTAGCTCCTGAGCTTATTTTCATGTGTGTGAGAGGATTAAGTTGGTGGTGTTTTTATCCATTTATCGCATATATTTTGAGCTGAATTGTAGTGCAAGTCCTGTTAATCACTGGGGATAGGCACTGAAGAGTTGTGGAAATCTTAGATTCTATCTTTCTTTCTTTTTGTTTTTTGAGACTATTCTTTTGTTCTTGTTAAAGATTTATTTATTTAATTGAAAGTCAGAATTGTGGGAAGAGAGATATCTTCCATCTGCTAGTTTGCTTCCCCAAGTGACTACAGCATCCAGATGTGACAGGCAGCAGCTTTATCTGTTACCCCATGATACAAGCCCCTGTTTCTTCTTTAGTTTTGCTGGAAGCAAATAATTTATTTATTTAAAAATTTATTTTATTTTTATTGGAAAGACAGAGTTAGAGAAATATCTTCCATCTTCTGATTTACTCCCCAATTGCCCCAATGACTGGATCTGGGTTGCAAGTTGATTTCATCCAACACCAAGAGCGTCTTCTGGGATTTATAAGTGTGTGAAGGGGCCTAAGGACTTGGCCCAGCCTGCACTGCATTGCAACGCCACAAGCAGGAAGCTGGTTCGGAAGTGCAGCAGCAAGCATGTCAGATGTTGGTGCTCCAGGGAGAAGGCCTAGCTTGTTCCAGCCAACAGCTACAGCAGCAGAGGATTGGAAGCCATTTGACTTGGAAGCAGTTATTACAGCTATTCAGTGTCCTTGTTTTCTGAGACACATTGTTAGAAAAGTTTTGATAAGTCCTGACAATGACTTTATTGTCCTTATTTTTTCACCCAGAGGGTTTTCTTTTTTTTTTAAATTGGAAAGTCCGATATACAGAGAGGAGGAGAGACAGAGAGGAAGGTCTTCGTCTGATGATTCACTCCCCAGGTGGCTGCAGTGGCTGGTGCTGTGGCAATCCAAAGCCAGGAGCCAGGAACCTCTTTCCGGGTCTCCCACCTGGGTACAGGGTCCCAAGGCTTTGGGCCGTCCTCAACTGCTTTCCCAGGCCACAAGCAGGGAGCTGCATGGGAAGCAGGGCTGCTGATATTAGATCCGCACCTATATGGGATTCCGGCGTGTTCAAGACGAGGACCTTAACTGTTACGTATCGCACCGGACCCAACCCAGAGGGTTTCTGAGCAGTTAGAGTTTTACCAGAGAAATAGAACTAATTGGGCATTATGTGATATATCCATAAAAGTGTGTGTATGTGTATACACATAGACATATGCGTACATACACATGTTTGTTATACACACATACATAAAACATTTAGAATCAGTAGGTATCTTTGTGTGTATTTGTTTATTTATATTCATATACAAAGTTTTTTTTTGCAAGGAACTGTCTTGGTAACTATGGTTAGGCAAGTCTGAAATCCCTGGATTGGGTGGTAGATGGAATTCTTTCCTCAGGGAATCCTCATTTTGCTCTTGAGTCATTTAGCTGATCCGATGAGGGCCAGCCAGAGCATGTGGTGTCTGCTCTGACGTCAAGTGCAGATGTTCACTGGTTGTTGGGAACTCATTGTCTGAAAGTGTTAAACTGTCTTTATTTTACCATCATATGCGAATGCTAGTTTCACACTATAGAATTTTGTACTTGAAATAGCTTACTCTTAGAACTTTAAAATAATTGCATATATTCTGGTTCCCAATGTGTTAAGGTAGTCATTTGTGTTCCAATTTTAGTATATGTGCTGACGAGTGAGCACAAGGTAGTCATTTGTTAACTTATTTCAGTGATCCTTGTGTGTGATAAATTTTAAAAAGTTTACTTTATTTTTGATGTTGTTTATGTAGTTGACATAATTGCCAGCCCATGAAAACCACTGAAAAGGATGGGGAGGGTCGAGGTATGGAGTAAGGTGGGTGGGACAAATTGTTCCAATTTTCCCCTGCTTCCCTCCTCTCTCGGATAGGGTGGGTGGGGGGGAGGAATTATGAGGAAAGGGAATGTGGAAAGGGAATATGGCAGCTCCCAGCTGTCAGACTACATCAGTACCTGGGGATGAGGGATAGCGCACAGTGTCATAGTAGAAACCCTGATGTGGAAAACAATGTCCCGAGGGTATTGCTTGAGTGTTTTTCATATTTGTGAGACACTGTTGGTTTCATTTCTCTAAGGTTGAGAACATCCTTGCAAGGTCCATGGACTGACAGAGTCCACCCTGGTGTATCTACTCACGTAGACACTTGCTGCCAAAGCTTGGCCAGGAGAGATATCCAACATGGTCTGCTCTCCATCTTCTTGCGTGGCACTTGGTGTTCTCTGTAGGCTCAAGTTTGCTGGCCATGTCTTCTGGACATTCCATCCATTGCACGGGCATTAGCAGTTGAGGAGATCTAATCCAGATACAATGCATTCTAAGATTTGACCAAAAATCCTGTGATTCTCTGTCTAGTTGAGGAGTCCCCCAAGAAACCTCCCTTGGGGTGACCCCAGACTTGAGTCTTGCATATGCCTGCCAGTACAGGGTCTGGTTCAGTCTGTCAACTGTTTCATCCTGTGTATACACTGCTGATTGTAGTTGCCTGGTTAGTTCTGTCCCCAGCCCCACATCCCAAGCAAAGTGATGGGCGCTGTGGCCCAACCCGACCCACAGACCTGGCCTTTGCACTCACCAGCGGGACTGCAGCCTAGTTAGGGCGACCCCCAATAATGCTCAGCAGGCCTGCCCCCAGTCCTGGTTCCTGTGCGTGCCAGTATATGTAGCAAACAGGTCTGGTCTGTGCCTTGTCCCATTCAGGCTCTCATATGCATCTATAGGTGTTGCAGCTTAGCTTAGTCTAGCCCACCCCATAATCCAGTCCACAAATATGCCAACAAGTGCTGATGCTTATCCTACCCCCACGCACACCAGCAGGAGCTGCAACACAGCAGAGGAGTGTCCACATTTTCTCTACTAGGCCCAGTCCCAGTCCTGGATCTTGTACTTTCTATGGAGTACTGCAATGCAGTCTGACGTGACTTGAACCCTGTCCTGGCATTTGCTAGCAGATGCTGTGGCAAAGTCCAGCCAGTTGGCGTTTATCCTGGCCATTGCATGAGCCAGCGGATGCAGTGGCCTGGCCTAGCCTGGGCTTTTTCCCCAAACCTAGCTCACATGCAGGCTGAAAGTTGTTGCAGCCCTGTCCAGCCTAGTCTGTCTCCAGTCCTAGCTCTAATGCTTACCAGTGGGAGTAGTGGCTTGGTAGGGGAGCCCCCGTAGGCCCTCCCTTCTGTCCCCTATCCAGGTTCTTTCCCAGCCTGGAGTCTTGCATGTGCCAGTGGGTGCTGCAGCCCAGTTTGGTATGGCCTGTCTTGCTTCAGCATTTGCTGGTGGGTGCTGCAACCTATTCTAGCCCAGCCAACCCCTAGTCCTATCCCTAAAGTGACCCAGCATGTGCTGCATCCTAATCCGACCTGGCCTGCACCCTGTCCTGACTCTTGTACCTGCCAGTGAGTGTTGACAGACTGACCCAGCCCACCTGCCCAAAGACGTGAACCACATATATGCCAGCAGGTACCATAGCCCAGCTGTTATGTAAGTCAATGGATGCTGTGACCTAGCTTAGCCCATCCCACATCCACTCTGGATTTCGTGAGCACCAGTGGGTGCTGGAGTGTAGTCCAGTCTGGCACATCCCCAGACCCAGCCCACGTACATGCCTAGGGGTGTTGTAGCCGTGTTTAGCCCAGTCTGCCCCTATTCCCGGCTCTTATGTTCACCAGTGGGAATTTTACCTTAGCTGGGGTGTTCCCTTAGCTCCACTACCAGGTCTGGCCTAGACACAGATCTTGCGCATGCTAGTGGTTGTTCTGACCCAGCCTGGCAGGGTCTGTCTTTCTCCCCGTTTTGGCTGCAGCATGGTTTAGCTTAGTTATTGATGTCTTTTTTTTTTTTTTAAAGATTTATTTTTATTATTTTTTTATTGGAAAGGCGGATATACAGAGAGGAGAGACAGAGAGGAAGATCCTCTGTCTGATGATTCACTCCCCAAGTGAGCGCAACGGCCGATGCTATGCCGATCCGAAGCCAGGAGCCTCTTCTGGGTCTCCCACGTGGGTGCAGAATCCCAAAGCTTTGGGCCGTCCTCGACTGCTTTCCCAGGCCACAGGCAGGGAGCTGGAAGGGAAGCGGGGCTGCCGGGATAGAACTGGCGCCCATATGGGATCCCGGGGCATGCAAGGCGAGGACCTTAACCACTTGCGCCACCGCGCTGGGCCCGATGTCTTTTAATTGTTTAAATTCCATTGGGCAAGGCACTCGGGTATTGGAGTTAAAGTCAAACTGGATCCAAGTCACAGTTGAATAGGACGTTGAGTGCAATCTTGGTTCTTGTCTCACAGAGAAGAATTTACACTCGGAGGGACAGTGAGCAGAACAAGGTTTATTTAAGTGAGAAACCTGCTGTGGCATTTAGGAAGGGGACTCCAAGGAAGGAAACCTCTCAATTTTAAAGATTTAGTGATGTACTTTCATCTACTTGAAGGAGAGAGAAAGATTGATTGATCTGTCTCCTAGTTCATTCCTCAAACTCCTGCAACATCCAGAGCCAGGCCAGGCTGATGCCAGGAGTCCCAGACTCCATCTCCCATGTTGGGTGGGGGCGGCCAGGGGGCCTTTGTGCTTGAAGCGTCATTCATTTCTTCCCAGAGTACATTATCAGGAATCAGGATTGAACTAGCTCTCCTATATAGAATACAGGTGTCACTCGAAGATACAGCCCACAAGGCTTTGGTTGATCTGTCTGAGCCAGTCCAACATTGTCCTTTCAAATTCAGAGCCCTGGCAAATCTAAGAAAGGAGTGCTAGCTATGTCCCTGTGGGCACTGCTTGATCATTTCCAGGAAGCTATCACATCTAGATTGGAGTTGCCATAAAATCTATTTTTGTGACAGCATCAAAGTAATAAAGTTGCATTTTAAAGAAAATTTTTCTCTTGCTATTCGAAAATGTTTTCATTTTTTGTGAATGACATTTTGTAATTAACAGTTATGACAAGTTTGTGTCTCATTAAGTGGATTATTATCAGCTGTAAATATTAGAAAGATTTATTACTTGACAAGTTAGTTGTGTTTTATGGTGTACATTTTCTTATCGATATCCTTTGAATATTAATTTTTTAAGCATTTGCAGTTACTTTAAAATTGTCATATTGCTTATTGATCACCAAATGATGCATTGAAATAATTAGATATTCAAAAACTTCTTTTAGAGGTCTTATTATTACTTTTACTTCTACAGTTGTATGGTTGGAAAAGTATGAACTTAAGTTATTGATCAGTTGAAAAAAACTTATAGTCTGAATATCTAATCCATAATGTATTGTCTTGTATCTTTTTGTTGAAGTATATTTGATAAACTGAACTCTTTATCCCTCTCCTCCTTTTTCTGCTATTGTCTCATATCTTTGTTTTACCATTTTTCAGATACCCTGAGTTTGCTTTTCATTTAGTATTTCAAATCTTAAAAACCTTAAAGATTTTATGTGTGATCCCTTTAAACCTTTTATTTTTCTGGTGTTATCTTTGCCCTAAGATAACCTATATACTCTAGGATCTTTGTTCTCTTCGTGTGTGTGTGTGTGTGTGTGTGTGTTACATTTATGGGAGGGGACCAGCCCTGTGGTGTACCAAGGAAAGACCAGTTCTGGGATTCTGTCTTCAGCCTTACCCAGCCCCAGCTAGTGTTGGCATCTGGGGCGTGAGTCAGTGGATGGGAGATGTCTGCCTCTGTTTTTCTGCTTTTTTAAGAAGGATGCCCTCTTCTTACATCATCTTAAAAAAATATTTATTTATTTTTATTGGAAAGTCAGATATACAGAGAGGAGAAGAAACAGAGAGGAAAATCTTCCGTCCCCCAATTCACTCCCCAAGTGGCCGCAATGGCTGGAGCTGAGCCAATCCAAAGCCAGGAGTCTCTTGCAGGTCTTCCACATAGGTGCAGGGTCCCAAGGCTTTGGGCTGTCCTCAACTGCTTTCCCAGGCCACAAGCAGGGAACTGGATGGGAAGCAGAGCTGCAGGGACACAAACTGGTGCCCATTATGGGATCCTGGCACATGTGAGGCAAGGATGTTAGCTGCTGGGCTACTGCACTGGGCCCCTCTTGTTACATCTTTTTTTCCCCTCCTGCTTTTTTTAATTTTTATTTTTAGATTTATTTTTTTTTATTGGAAATGTGGATATATACAGAGAGGAGAGAAAGAGAGGAAGATCTTTTGTCTGATGGCTCACTCCCCAAGAGGCCACAACGGCTGGAGCTGAGCCAATCCGAAGCCAGGAGCCAGGAGCACTTCTGGGTCTCCTAAGCAGGTGCAGGATCCCTGCTGTTCGAAAACCTTCAGTGTTTTGAGTCACAGATATAGACTGTTTTGCTACAGAATAGGAAGGCAGTAGTAGAGGCAACCATTTGAAGTATACAGCAAGGATGTTGGGATTTGACGTGGGACACCAGTAGGGATCGCATTTCCCCCACTGGAGTGCCTGAGTTTGATGCCTGGCTGTGCTCCTTCTGACTCCATCTTCATGCTGATGCAGGCCTGGGAGCTACTGGAATGGTTCGAATGACTGGATTCTGGTTACCCATGCAGGAAACACAGGTTGAGTTCCTGGCAGACACTAGCATTTGGGGAGTAAACCAGTAGATGGAAGGTCTTGTTCTCTGTTTCTCTGCCTATCAAATAAGCAAACAAACAAAATCCGCAAAGCTCAAGAAGGCTGCCTGGCCCCTGTTGAGATTAATAAGGTGATACTGAGAGCTATTACAAAATGGTTGTTCACAGATCCAGGTACCCAAATTCTTTCACGACAGTTTTTGTTTAGAGTAGGAACAGATCTGCACAGTTGAAAGCCTCTCGGATAGAGAAGGGGCCACTCAGAAGATCCTCTTGGTTCTGCATGTTCTGTTGTGGAGCAGAGGTAATACAACTGCTGACGACCCATTTATCCTTACCTGTAAGGCTTCCAGGATCAACGTTTTTTTACTTAAAGTGCCACACAGGCATCCATGGCATCAGTAGAAACTCTAGGACTGAAGTCCAGTTATTCTCTATTTTTTTCTCCTTCATGTCTTTGCATAAAGATATAACAGGAGGGGAAGGGCCTGGCGCGATAGCATAGTGGCTGAAGTCCTTGCCTTGAACATGCCTGGGATCCCATATGGGCGCTGGTTCTAATATCGGTTGCCTGGGAAAGCAGTCGAGGACGGCCCAATACCTGGGCTGGGCTGGCAGGGCGTCCTGAAACTAGGAACCTGGAACTCCATTGAGCCATTACCTGTTTCCTCTCAGGATATATTATCATGAATGTGGTCTTGGGAAAAAAAATTAAGATTTGAAAATGGCACTCTGGTATGGGAAATAGACATTCCTCGTGACAGTGTTTGAAACTGTGCTCAATTCCTACCCCTGTTTTAGTTTTTTTTTTTTTAAGCTAGCTTTTGTGTTTTTCAAACTATTTATTTGTGGTTTTAAAACTATTAGAGATAGAGACAGATAGGTAAATATTCCGTCTGCTGATTCACTCTCCAGATGGCCCCAGTGGTGATGGATAGACCATGCTGGAGCCAAAGACTTAATCTGAGTCTCCCATGTGGGTGGCAGGGGCTCACATGTTTGGTTATCTTCCTCTGCTTTTTCCAGACTATTAGCATTGTGCCAGTGCAGCCAAGACACTAACTAGTGCCTGTATGGGTTGTTGGTATTGTAGGTGGCTTTACCCACTATGCTATGATGCTGGTGTCCAATTAGCTTATTTGTAAGGTGCAGAGAGAGGCATGCTTAACTCATCAGATGCCTGGATGGGACCAGACCAGAGGTGAAGATGGGAGCGAGGATCTCAATCCAGCCCTCCCTTGTGGGTGACAAGCACCCAGTTATTGGAGTCATCAGTCCTGCTTGTCTAGGTCTGCTTTAGTAGGAAGCTGGAGTCAGAAGCAGTGCCAGGCATCCAAGCCTGGCACTCTTGATAAGTTCTGTGGGAGTTTTAATTGGTTTCTTCACTGCTAGGCCAAATGCCTGTGCCCATCTGTTAGTTTTGCATGGTGTTTAGTGTCATCTCTTAATGATGAAATTTGGGTTATTCGCAGCTTTTGGCTTCTGTGAATAAATCTGCTGTGAACATTCAGGTGTAAGTCTTCTGTGCTTAAGCTCCTGTTTCTCTTGGGTAAATATCTAAGAGTAAAGTTGTTCACTCTTGTGGTAGGTATAAATTTACTATCGTACATATTGCCAAAAAGTTTTCTAACGGTTTATTTTTGCATCTTCTGTTAATGTATAAGAATTCCAGATGAGCTGGGTTCTTGATTAGACACAATGTTTCTGTTTTAATGATTTTAGCCATTCTGGTGCCGCAGGGTTTCTTTTAGTGGACTGTAGCATAATATCTTGGGTGGGTAGAATGCGAGCCAAGGTGACCAACTCTTCTTTATGTGTTTGGAACTTAAGGATTCTCTAAATGAAAGACTCTCCATTTTTTTTTTTTAAAGATTTATTTTTATTATTTTTTTCATTGGAAAGGCGGATATACAGAGAGGAGAGACAGAGAGGAAGATCTTCCGTCCGATGATTCACTCCCCAAGTGAGCGCAATGGGCCGATACTATGCCGATCCGAAGCCAGGAGCCTCTTCCGGGTCTCCCACGCGGGTGCAGGGTCCCAAAGCTTTGGGCCGTCCTCGACTGCTTTCCCAGGCCACAGGCAGGGAGCTGGAAGGGAAGCGGGGCTGCCGGGATTAGAACCAGCGCCCATATGGGATCCCGGGCGTGCAAGGCGAGGACCTTTAACCACTTGCGCCACCGCGCCGGGCCCAAGACTCTCCATTTTAAAACCTGATTTAATCAGTAGGATGTGAAAGGAAAAAAGGCCCATAAATTAGCACAGTACCCTTAACCATCCTTTCCCTGATGATGTGTTGTGTGATTTAAAAAAAACAGGGACTGTATGGTACAGCTCTTAAGGCACTACCTAGGATACCTGCATGCATTAGGGTTTGACATCCAGCTCTGTTTCTGACTCCAGCTTCCTGCTAATGCCATTCTGGGAGGCAGAATAAAATGGCTCTAGTACTTGGGTCGCTGGTATCCTGACTTTCAGATTTTGCCTGGTCTAGCCTGCAGGCCACAAGCAGGGAGCTGTATGAGAAGCGGGGCTGCCAGAATTAGAATGGGTTCCCATGGGATCCCAGTGCGTTCAAGGCGAGGACTTTAGGCGCTAGGCCACCACACCAGGCCTGAATAATGGCTGTGATTTCTTTTGTTTGTAGTATCTATTACAGTAAATATGGATAGAGCCTGCCTAGTCTAATGGCAGCAATGTCAGAATGAGACAGTGGATGAAGATCTGCCTGTCATTTGGCCTTTCAAATAATTGAACGAAAAAGTTGAAAAAAGAAACACAAAAGTGAGGGACTCAGCCAGCTTCCCTTTTCCTACAGATAACAGTATAGACTATGCTTATTCAGACACCTTTGCGAATGTGTGCTGCAAGTCACCACATTTGGTCCTTGAAGACATCTGAATGTATAAGCTGTTTTCTGAAATACGGAATTAACTGTAGGCTTAATCAGAACAGGCCTTTATGGCTTCCTTTTTAATACCCCAGAACATATTGGCAGTTACCTGAACTTTGGTAGAAGGGAGGCCGTGAATCCTGGTGAAACATGTGGCAGGGCAGAGTTAAGAGTTTTATAGCTCACAGAAAGTTGGTATTTGCTGAGTGGTGGGAGCTCTTGAAGGCTTTTTGTCAGAGAAGAACTTGGAGCTGATTTTAGGAGATGTTGGCTGCTCTGTTGGTAATGAATTGGAGAGCCTGGTGTTCTGGTAGTACTGGATAATTTTGTTATTTCTAATTCTTTTGTTTCTTAAGTTTAAAAATTGTTATTAGATGGAAAATTGCATGGTGGCATATTAAGGCTGTATAAAATTCCAGATGGACTTTGAATATATTATAAGGCTGAGCAGCTTTTGCCAGATGCAGTGTTCTCTGAATAAAATGTAAAGCAGAAATAGCTTAAGTGTCTTCTGATGGGATCCTGACTTGCCACAGAACAGCTAATGAGTCATTGTGTGTCACAATTGGAAGATAAAACTTCTGTGAAAGGTTTGCGTATTTATTTTTTGAGATTTGCTCATTTTTATTTGAGAGGTAGATTTTTACAGAGAGAAAAGGAGAGAGAGAGCTCTTCCATCTGCTGGTTCACTCCTCGAAGAGCCTCAATAGCCTGATTCAAAGGCAGGAGGCAGGAGCTTCTTCTGGGTCTCCTGTATGGGTACAGGGTCCCAAGGACCTGAGCCATCCTCTGCTACTTTCCCAGGCAGAGAACTGGATCAGAACTGGAGCTGCCAGGTCTTGAACTAGCACCCATTTTGGATTCTGGCACTGCTGCAGGTACATGATTAATGTTATAAGCCACCACACCTTTTCATGTGCCAGGTTTCTTAAAACCAGTAAGTTAAAAAAAAGTTTTGCTTTAGCCAGTGTTTTTCTTTTTATGTTAAATTTTTAGTGAATATACATTTTTCATTTTCTTTTCCTTGAAATAATCTGAAGGGGTCTGTGGGGTTACAACAGTTTCGCAGTGATAATAAACTGTCGTGTAGTGTAGTTGACTAGACTGTGTAGCACATGATAATACCATTACTCTTGGGCTGTTGGAATGAATGCCAATGATTTCTTTTGTTTGTAATATCTAATACAGTAAGTATGGATTGAGCCAGCAGACACAAAAACTCCTTGAGATACGCAATAGGACTTGAGTGTGTGAATAAAACTTCAGACGGAAACTCTCGTCAACAGCTGGTGTAGATGTTCTCATAGAACCCTTTCTCCTGAGAGGTGCTTGTGAGAATGATTCTTCAGTGAGTCTGAACTGCCATGATTTCCCCAGACCTGCTAAATCTGGGTTTGCTGGCGTGGCTCTGGATATCTGTTATCATTTGTTTACCAAACATAGCAGCAAAGTACTAGCTAACTGGTTTAATTTTAATATGATTTGCCTTCTTAATTAAGAATCATTGTTTTTAGGATACAGGGACACTTTTAAAGATCCAGGTGGACATTTTAAAACATGTTTTACTTATTTTGAAAGGCAGGGCTGCAGAGAGTCAGAGGCCTGTGGCATCTGCTGTTTCATTCCTTCTATTGGATACTGTGCTTAAGTATTTTTAGGAAGAGGAGAAGTAAGGGCAGCGTAGTGATGAATGTGAGCCCGTCTTCCTTTTGCCTGCTTTGCCTTCACTGGGTATTTTGGTTTTATGTGCCTTTGATTCTTTTTTTTTTTTTTAAGATTTATTTATTGTTATTACAAAGTCAGATATACAGAGAGGAGGAGAGACAGAGAGGAAGATTTTCTGTCTGATGATTCACTCCCCAAGTGACCACAATGGCTGGTACTGTGCCAATCTGGATCCTGGAGCCAGGAACTTCCTCTAGGTCTCCCACATGGGTGCAGGATCTCAAGGCTTTGGGCCGTCCTCGACTGCTTTCCCAGGCCACAAGCTGGGAGCTGGATGGGAAGTGGAGCTGCCAGGCTTAGAACAGGCACCCATATGGGATCTTGGCACGTTCAAGGCGAGGATTTTAGCCGCTAGGCCATGCTGCCAGGCCCTGTGCCTTCGATTCTTACAGCACTGTGTGCCCTGTTCTCTTGCCTCACACCCTAGTTAGTTTTACCATGCATGAATTACTATATGGTTTTTTTTCCCCTCATTCATAGCTTTCTATTTTAACCATGTGTGTAGATATGTTTTTACATTTAATAAAATGGTATAGTACATGTGTCTGACAGATTGCTTTTTTGTTGAAGCTCAAGATTTTGATCTGCTCATGTTGGTTTAACTTACTTACTTGTACCTACTGAATGCTTTCAATTGCGTGACTAAACCCGAAATTCGTCTGGGTTTGGTTGGTTTTTTGTCTTTTCTGGGGATTTTGTTTATTAGCTTTTCAAAAACTTAAGGTGTAACTCATGTCCCATATAATTCATTCCTTTAAAAGGATATGTAATAACATGTCCTGATGTAAACGTTATCTTCATTTAATTCCAAGGGATTTTCATCATATTAGAAGCTATATCTATTCACAGACATATCCCATTTCCACCTGACATTTACTAAATCTACTTTCAGTCTCTTTGGGTTTGCCTAGTCTGAATATTTCACATAAATGGAATAATTTTTGTTTTGATTAATAGTTGGATTGTTTATAATTAGTTTAATTACACTCATTCTAGAGGGTGTGAAATAATTTTGTTATGGTTTTGATTTTCATCCCCCTCGTGATTACTAGTTTTGAATGTTTGCATGTTTACTGGTTATTTGTATTATATATTTTGTGGAAATGTCTATTCATAACCTTTACTCATTATATAAGTATATTGTCTTTCTTTAAAAATAAATATGTATGGGCCCAGCGCGGTGGCGCAAGTGGTTAAGGTCCTCGCCTTGCACGCCCTGGGATCCCATATGGGCACCGGTTCTATCCCGGCAGCCCTGCTTCCCTTCCAGCTCCCTGCCTGTGGCCCGGGAAAGCAGTCGAGGACGGCCCAAGGCTTTGGGACCCTGCACCTGCGTGGGAGACCCAGAAGAGGCTCCTGGCTTCGGATCGGCATAGCATCGGCCGTTGCGCTCACTTGGGGAGTGAATCATCGGACGGAAGATCTTCCTCTCTGTCTCTCTTCTCTGTATATCTGCCTTTCCAATAAAACATGATAAAAATAAATCATAATAAAACATAATAAAAATAAAAATAAAATAAAAATAACAAATAAACAAAAAAAAAACCTAGAATAGATGGAGAACAGCGAGGAAAGCTTAGAAATAGGAAATGGGCAGGGAGGATGCACTTATAACTCACTGGGTGGGACACGAAGATTGGTTGCTCCTCACTAGGGTATTGAGGATTTCTCTGCACACCTCTCCTAAAACCGTTCACCTAAACTGTTGACATATGTCTTGTTACAGTTATAGAGCTAGACTACCCGAAAAACAGCCAGGTTCTGCAAAATCAGGCTTCAACACTATGAACTGCTAAATACTAAAATTAAAATAGACATGAGACAGCTGAATAGTAATCTATAGCCATTTTAAGGTGTATAGAACCCAGCTGTATATAAACTAATAATTGTAATGTCAATGTAGAAGTCATGGGATGTGGTTCAGAAGTTGTACTCTTTTTGTTGTTGTTGTTGTTTTCTCTCTCTCTCTTTGAACATGCTGGTTACACAATATCATATCCAATAATTCTGGTATGTTATAAATTGTTACTGATGTAATGTCGGGGCTTTCAATTGATTGGGATGATACTCTTTTGGCTGTACCTTCAGACCAGAGACTGTCTCCCCATGAAACTGTTGAACTTATCTGCACAATAAGATGCTGGACTCTATGTTTTGTAGCTGTTTGCAAGGAAAAAAATCTCAACTGAATTTGATCTGTGGTAATGCAACAAGATGGAAGAATCCACCATGGGGGAGGGGGGGAGCGGGTTTTGGGGAGGGGAGGGGGGAATCCCAGTGCCTGTAAAACTGTGTCTCATGATGCAATGTAATTTAAAAAAAATTAAAAAAAAAAGAAAAAAAAAGAAAAAAGATATAATAAATATGGAACTGTATCATAAAATGATAATAATAAATGCAATTTTTAAAAAATAAAAAAAATTAATAAATATGTATGTATATACTTTTTTGAACAACAGAGAGAGAGGATGTGGGAGAGGGAGACCTTCCATCTACTGGCTCATTGTTCAAGTGTCTTCAGCTAACCAGGTTGGGCCGGCTGAGGCCCGGTGCCAGAAACTTGGTCTTAGTCTTCTCTGTGTGTGGCAGGGTACAAGCACTTGCACCATCATCCTCTGCTTTTCCCGGTGCCTTAGTAGGAAGGTGGACTGGAAGTACACTGACTGGGACTTGAATTGGCACTGTGATGTGGGATGCTGGAGCTGAGCCAGAATGCTGGCCACAAGTTCACTTTTTTTTTAAAATTAAGTTCTTTTTTTTTTTTTTTTTTGTTAAGATTTATTTTGTTTTTGAAAGGCAGAATTACAGAGAGAAGGAGAGACAGAGAGGTCTAACCACTGGTTCACTTCCCAAATGGCTGCTATGGCCAGAGCTGAGCCGATACAAAGCCAGGAGCCAGGAGCTTTTTCCAGGTCTTTCATGTGGGCTCAGGGTCTCAAGGCTTTGGAATATCCTCTGCTGCTTTCCCAGATCATAAGCAGAGAGCTGGGTTGGAAGTGGAACAGCTGGGACTTGATCTGCTGCCCATATTGAATGCTAGTGCCAGAGGTGGAAGCTTAGCTTACTATGCCACAGTGCCAGGCCCATTCCAGTCAATCAAATTAGACTAATCAGTTTAACTAATTTTTGTGTTTGGAAGAATGTGTGAGAGGGAACCTATGACATCACCTGTTGATTGACTTCCCACATCCCCACCATAACCAGACTAGGCTAGGGACAGTTCAGAACCAGTGGAAACTCAATCTGGGTCTCCCATGTGGATAGCAGGATCCCAGGGACTTCATCTGTCATTGTTGCTTCCAGGAACTCCAGGAAGCTGGAGTTAATAGGTGGAGGCTTTTATTGGATCCAGGCCCTCCGGTGAGGGATGGGGCAGTCTTAACCCATATTTGAACTATTTGGCTAAATCCCAATTCCTGTACATGCGATTTGATGGTGACAATAGTATTTGGTAATTTACAAGTTTCATTTTTTTTCCCCTTATTCTGTGTTTTCAGGATGTCATTATGAAATGAGAATTGTCCATTCATTCTTGATTGGAAATCAGTATAAATTTGGAGATGTGTAAATGAAATTTAAACTAGGAAGTTATAAAAATTAGTTTAATTAACGAACTTTGTAATGAAAGGTACTTAAGTGGTTTTTTGGATTGTTGTTTTGATTTGGTTTAATTTTGGAGATTTTAGTTCTTTTTAGCTTGTATCAAGGGCTTGTATAAATAGATAAGGTTGTTAATACCATTATATTTACATAAATATGTATGTATTTCTTAAGATTTATTTATTTTTATTGGAAAGACAGATTTACAGAGAGAAGGAGAGATGTAGAGACAAAGAAAAAGATCTTCCAAGTGGAAGATCTGATTCTCTTCCCAGTGGCCACAATGGCCAGAGTTGAACCAATTTTGAACCAGGAGCCTGGAGCTTCTTCTGGGTCTCCCATGTGTTTGCAGGGTCCCATGCTTTGGGCTTTCTTTCCCAGGCCACAAGCAGGGAGCTGGATGGGACATAAAACAGCTGGGACACAAACTGGTGCCCATATGGGATCCTGGCACTTGGAATCCAAGGATTTAGCCACCGAGTCATTGTGCTGGCCCTGAGAGTATTATTTTGTATGGGATACTCATCTAGCAGTAAGTTCATTGATCTCCTTTGGTGAAGTTTTGTTAAACTGGAAAGTAAATGACTAGAAAGTGTTTTTGTTTGAGAGTTCATGAAAAAGAAGGTTCTAAGAACTTCAGATTTGCTGCATTAATTTTAGCTATGTGTTTTCAATTCAGAGTTTTGAGAGGTTGAACGTAGAAATGATTTGACATTTATTCCATTTGCTGTGTTCAGAGAATTAAAATTGTTACAGGTGGATTATGTTGCTATTAGGTAAAATCCCTTTTATAGTCTTGAGTCATGAAATAAGAATTTATAAAAATTGTGTGGTCTGACATGATGGCTCAATGGCTAAAGCCTCACCTTGCAAGTGCTGGGATTCCAAATGGGTTCATGTCCTAGCTGCTTTAGTTTCCATATAGCTCTCTGTTTCTGGCCTGGAAAGGCAGTAGAGGATGGCCCAAAGCCTTAGGACTCTGCACGTGTGTGGGAGATCTGCCAGAAACTTGTTCCTGGCTTCAGATTGGCTTAGCTCTGGCCGTTGTAGCCACTTGGGGAGTGGACCAGTGGACAGAAAATCATTCTCCCTGTCTCTCCTTATCTCTGGGAATCTGATCTTCTTTTCCAATAAAAATAAATAAAATCTTAAAAAAGATTGCGAATAAGTTGCTATGGGTGTGCTACCTTTGGTATCTGAAAATCAGAATTTCCAAGGTATATTCACATGTGAGGAACCAGCTGAACCCCTCCTGCATCCTAAAAGTTCTTGAATCTGTGCAGTCTGTTCCAGGGGAGGCTGCAAAGGATCTAGTAGTCACCAGTGGTGTTATTATTATTATCTATTATTATTATTTTAAGACTTTAGACTGGAGTGGTGGCCTAGCATGGTAATCATCCATCTGCTGTACCATCATCCCATGTGAGCTCTGGTTCAATTCCTGGCTGCTCCATTTCCAGTTTAGTTCCCTGCTAATGGCCTCGGAAACAGCAGATGATGGCCCAAAGTCTTGAGCTCTTGCACCCACAGACTCAGACTAAGCTCCTAACTCCTGGCTTCATATTAGCCTATCTCTGGTTGTTGTGACCATTTGGGGAATGAATCGGGGGTAGAAGATCTCTCTGTCTCTCCCTCTCTCTTTAACTTCTTTAAGTGAAATAAATAAATGTGTAAAAATCTTTATTTATTTTAAAGGTAAAGTTACATGTTCAAAGAGGGAGAGACCGAGAGATGTGTTTTTTTTTTATTGTATTTTTTAAAAGATTTATTTATTTTATTACAAAGTCAGATATACAGAGAGGAGGAGAGACAGAGAGGAACATCTTCCGTCCCATGATTCACTCCCCAAGTGAGCGCAACAGCCGGTGCTATGCCGATCTGAAGCTGGGATCCAGGAGCCTCTTCCGGGTCTCCCACGCGGGTGCAGGGTCCCAAAGCCTTGGGCCATCCTCGACTGCTTTGGATTCCGGTGTGTTCAAGGCGAGGACTTTAGCCGCTAGGCCACGCCACCGGGCCCCGAGAGAGGTGTTTGATGCACTGTTTTCTCCCCAGATGTTTGCAATGTACATGCTGATCCAGGCTAGCAGGAGCTAGGATTCCCTTCCCGGTCCCCCATGTGGGAGCAGGGACATAAGCGCTAGGGCCATCTGCTGCTGCTTTCCTAGGTGCATTAGTAGGGAGCTGGACGGGAAGTGGAACAGCTGGGACTTAGTGCCTGTATGGGATGTGAACCTGTTATATACACACAGTGTTGTCCTCCATAAATATTATTTTTGAAGTTGTATATTTGAAATTAATCAACATTATGTTTCTTTAGGAAGATTATTAAATGCAGTGTTACAGAAAATCTTCCTAACAGCTTTGATTCCCAAAGCCACACTTTGAATTTTTGTTCTTAGTGGCTGTTTCACTTGTCTCTTGAGTAGTGCCTGATTCGGCATCTAACACATAACAGTTGAGTGAGTGAAAGAAAGTCATTGTTCTGGTGTCACACTTGACAAACAGATTGATTCTAGATTGAAAATCACTTTTTTTCTTGGAGAGCATTGTTCCACCAGTCTAACTTATAGTTTTGCCATTAAAATATAGATTCTGTTAGGATTCAAGTTTCTTTAACTTTTACAGTATTTTCATGTTATCATATTAAAAAATTAAGTGTGCTAAGACAATTCCAGAGATTAGTCTTTTTTTTCTAGATTTAGTTATTTTTATTGGAAAGGCAGATATGCAAAGAGGAGGAGAGACAGAGAGGAAGATCTTCCATCCGACGGTTCACTCCCCAAGTGGCTGCAACAGCTGGAGCTGAGCCAATCTAAAGCCAGGAGCCAGGAGCTCTTCCGGGTCTCCCACGTGGGTGCAGAGTCCCAAAGCTTTGAGCAGTCCCCGACTGCTTTCCCAGGCTACAAGCAGGAAGTTGGATGGGAAGTAGAGCTGCCCGGATAAGAACAGGCACCCACATGGGATCCTAGCGTGCAAGGTGAGGACTTTAACTACTACACTATCGTGCTGGGCCCTAGAGATTAGTCTTACTCAGAAGTTTTTTTTTTTTTTTTTTTTGAGAGAGGTGAAGGGTATGGGATGGGGAATGGCGAATGGCAAGAATCTTCTTTTTGCAAGTTTATTCCCCTAGTGGCCTCCTCAGCCTGATCCGGACAAGGTTGAAGCCAGAAGCTTGTAACTGCATCTGGTCTGATATGTGAGTGGCAGATATCCAAATGTCTGGACCACTCATATATCACAGCAGATGTAGTTAAAGGGTGCTGGGTTAGACGTGGAGCAGCCAGGACTCAAACCAGCTCTCAGGTATGGGGATTCTGCTGTTGACAGCAGTGGTTGAATCTGCTGTGCATGACACTGGCTTCCACCTGCCATTTTTCTGCTGAACCCTGAAAATTTTATGGTTCTAAATGAAATGAGAAGTTAAATATGGAAATTTAAAATAAATTTTGTTTGAAGAAAATATTGAATGAAATGTTGATTTGTCCTAGTATCTGGATAGGTCATGTGCTTTATAATAATGATATATTTGAATTCTATTTGTGCAGAGGAAATTGAGGAAGAATCTGAAACAACAGTTGAGGCTGACTTGACTGATAAACAGAAACATCAGTTGAAGCATAGGGAGCTCTTTTTGTCACGCCAGTATGAGTCTTTACCTGCAACACATATCAGGTAAGAGTCTGTTAGAAACTAAGCTGATGTACTCAGTAAATATGAAGATCAAAAATCAAAAGAAAAAAAAAAACCCAAAAAGGTTTTCTTTGATACCCTTTTCTCTTCAGAATCTTGACGTAGGTAGTTTATTAGTGGATTCAGAACAAAATTATATCTTAGAGCTTGCTAATGTGTGTTAGCATATAAAAACTCTACAGCAAAAATTGTGCAGTAAAGTAACCACTTTAGGTTTATTTTAGTCTTGATTTTCGTGGTTTGCTTGAGTCTGTTACATTGTGCGGAGTACCAGACAATGTTTTGGGAAATGTTAGCCTTCTCTAAATTCCTAGGATTTATTCAGATGTTGGGCTAGTCTGTAGATAGGGCTGTGCATTGATAGTGTATGTCAGTGGAAGAAATCTGGTTTCTGGTGTACAATTTTGGTGATTGTAGAAATTATAATCTTTTCTTATCTACTGATGGTTGTAAAATTTATATATATGTATATCTTTTAAAATATTTATTTTATTTTTATTTCAAAGGTGCAGTTATAGAGAAAACGAGAGAGAACAAGCAAGAAAGAGAGATAGGGCCCAGCATGATAGCATAATGGCTAAATCCTTGCCTTGCATGTGCTGATATTCTATATGAGTACCGGTTAGTGTCTGGCTGCTCCACTTCCCATCCAGCTCCCTGCTTGTGGCCTGCGAAAGCATTCAAGGACAGCCCAAAGCCTTGGGACCCTGCAACCTTGTGGGAGACCCAGAAGAAGCTTCTGGCTCTTGACTTTGGTTTGGCTCAACTCTGACTGTTGTAGTTATTTAGGGAGTGAATCAACGAGCAAAAGGAAGATCTTTCTCTGTGTATCTCATTCTCTTTATACATGCCTTTCCAATAAAAATAAAATAAATCATTAAAAAAATATTTTCTGTCATCTACTGGTTCGTGCTCCAAATGATTTACAGTGGCTGGAGCTGGGCCAATCTGAGACCAGGAGCTTCTTTCTAGTTTCTCACATGGCTGCAGGGGCTAAAGGAATCAAGCTATCTTCTACTATTTTCCCAGGGCATAAGCAGGAGCTGGATCAGAAGCAGAGCAGCTTGGACTTGAGTGGGTGCCCATATGTGCTGCTGATGCTGCAGGTGGTAACTTAGCGCACTCTGCCACAGCATCGGTTCCCCATCAATGATTTTTTAAAGTGTAGTTTGTAATTGCTACATGGTGGAGGTATAAAAAAAGTTTGAATTTAGTAGACAAGCAAATTTTGAACCTCAATATCAGGGAAGTTCCAGATGGAGTTGGATTTACTCAGCCTCGAGAGAGCATGCCGTGCATTTCAGGTGAGCATGGTATCACTGCTTGACGCTTTGGCTAAGATCAAATGTGGTATTAGCTGAGCAAGGTGTGTGTGGTGCCTAAAGTGTGTACAGGCTTGCAGATTAAAGGAATTTCTTTGACATTTGTTCATGATCTTTTATCCATTTCCTTACTAGTTGTGTTGTTCATAAAAACTATATACAAGAGTATGTTGTATTCATTGCTTCAATAGTTGGTTCCTTAATCTTAGGCCATTGGTGTTGGCATAAAGTCTAAACCTGACTGGGTTCTGACAGGTTTATAAATTTCATAGCTTTTAATTTTTCTTAAACCTTGTTAAAATGTCTGTTAATTATTTATTTGCACAGTGACAAAGGTGGGTAAAATAAAAATATCTTCCATCCACTGCTTCATTCTCTGAATTGCTGCAATGACTAGCTCTAGGCCAGGACAAAGCCAGGAATTTGGCGTTTCATCCATGTCTCCCACGTGGGTGCAGGGGTTCAAGCACTTAGGTCAACTTCTACTGCTTTTCCAGGCCTTTCCCAGGGACTTGGATCAGAAGTGGAGCAGCCAGGACATGGAACTGGTGCCTATAAGGGATGCTGGTGTTGCAGGTGGCAGCTTTGCCTGCTATACTACAGTGTTGGCCCTCAGCTCTCATTTGGTCTTGATACTTAAAACATCGACTCCAGGGACCTTTGTGCATAACTTCCTTTTTTTTTTTTTTAAATGAAGATGTATTAATTTTTCAAAAATCAGGATGACAGAATGGGAGAGGCAGAAATATTTTCCATCTCTGGTTCACTCCCCAGATGGCTCAAGAGCCAAGGTTGAAACGGGCCGTCTCCCACTGCTTTTCTCAGGCTGTTTACAAGGAACTGGATGGTAAATGGAGCAGCTCAGTTGCCAAATGGTGCCCGTATGGGATGCCAGTATTTCAGGCAGCAGCCTCCTCTGACATACCATACTGGCCTCAGTAACTTCTTTTATTCTATAAATAGACCCAAATATCTTCCATAATGTATTTGACAGATATACTGAAATTATTTTTTCTGCAAATCCATCATTAGATTGGCTAGAGATAGTATATTTCGCATGATGTAATTCTTTTACTGGAAGATAATCTAACCAGGTTTTGTGAGAACATTCTTCTTATTACCAGTAAGGATAGCTCTTTATGTACATATTTATTTGTGAGGCAGAGAGAGGGAGGAAGAGACAGACATGCAGAGAGAGCTGCCATCTGGTTTGCTTTCCACATGTATGCGATGGCTGGTAACCAAATCCAGGTCTCCCACAAGGGTGGCAGGAGCCCAAATGCTTGAGCGATTGCCACTACTTCCCATGGTCTGCGTTATTATGACACACTGGAGTCAGGAGCCAGGGCCAGGAATCAGACCCAAGGACTCTGATGTAGAGACGTGGGCATCTTAATCAGCATCTTAATTGCTAGGCTAAATGCCTATCTCACTAGGACTATTTCAAGAAAGAAAAGTAGAGAAGCAAGTTAGTAACTTCTGTTCAAAGAGATGGAACATGAAAACATAATTTGAGATATTTCTACAGATATGTATAAAACAAATGCTAAAGACCCACATGTGTTATTTAATTGGAAGGTACTAGATTATAAAGATTCATTTTAAGCTCAAAGTATGTGACCAGTCATCAGAATTTTGCTAGAACAAGAGTCTGACGAATGGTTTTAAATTTGTATCAAACATATGCAAGTATATTTTTAATTTACCCTCCTGATAGTTTGAGTCTGTTTACAAGTAATGTTGGCTTCCTTTAACAGACTGCCTGGAATGGAAACACTAATGAAGTGTTTTGATCTTCCATAAGAACTGAGATAGTGTATTGAAAAATTGTCAAGACAATCCTGTGCTGAGCACAGAAGCCACATAGTGTACATGCTCATTCGATGGTTGTTGAACACATCATCTGTGTTCTGTGTTAGGGAGCTTACTCAGTGCTTGGTAACAAAGACAACCGTCCTTCCTCATCAGTTCTAAGTTTATTGGGTGGTGATTCATTTGTTTTGTGGAAAGCAGACAGGCATTTGGGGCTTCTTGCTTTTTTTTTTTTTTTTTTTCCTAAATTGAGGGGGAGTATTGTAGACTGTAATCTGTAACTCTCATTTGCAGACAGCTAAGTGGGGTTAGTGGCAGTCTCTGGCCAAGGCAGGGAGCCGTGTTAACCAGCTCACATGCTGCTGTAGAACAAGTGCCGATTGGAGTGGCCCTGACATTGGCTAATGTTGAAGTCATGCTTTATCTATTTCTGCTTAAGAGGAGAAAATTACTGAAGTCCCATGGTTCTTTGGCAACAAAGATAGGTAATTTGATGAATGCTGAGTTTTTTCCCCCTCAGGGACATTATCAGATGCCCAGCACTCCCTTGGTGTTTATGGCACATAGGAGAAAACCCAACCAAGGGATTTGTCCTTTGTGGTTTGTGAACTGTGATGCTGGATTCTGCAAGCTGCCCAAAGTGGTGGGCCACAGCTCTTTGCTCTCTGTGATTCCACTAAGGGGTAAAGTGTGAAGACAGCCTAGGAGCCTCCCAGGTGCAGTTAGTGATCTCTTCCTGTGCGAGATGGAGCTTGAGGAACAAGCAAGAATCACTTTGTGGTACCTTGGTAAAGAGAAGGGCAGTAGCATGCTTCATTCATGCAGTCACTTAGGTCACTTAATAGTAGATTATTTTCTGCCTACATTAGAAAGTACTGTAGTTTATTATTATGCCAACTCAATGCCTGTATTTTGCTAGTCTTTGTAATGTGTGTATGACTAATACTTTCATTAATAGATTTTTATTACACCAACAGATATTCAGTGACTGTTTAAATTGGCATCACATATGTATAGTATACATTCCCTTATGAGTGTACTTTGAAAATTTGTAAATTTGGAGATGACAAGACAGGTACCAGTGGAGAAAGTTGATGTATTAATTATTTAGCCCTTATTTCGGATTACGTCTCTAAACTTACTCTTCTATTGTCTGCATTGTGATTCTGGGGGCTTCTTTTTCTTTACATTTGTGAATTGATTTATTTACTTTTGAAAGGCAGATTTTATTTTAAAGATTTATTTTATGGCAAAGTCAAATAAACAGAGAAGAGGAGAGACAGAGAGGAAGATCTCCCATTCGCTGATTCACTCCCCAAAGGCTGCAACTACCAGAGCTAAGCTGACCTGAACCTGGGAGCTAGCATCTCTTTTCTGGTGTCCCACTTAAGTGCAGGGGCCCAACAACTTGGGTTGTCTTCCACTGCTTTCCCAGGGACCTGGATCAGAAGTGGAGCAGTTGGGACTCAAATCAGCACCCCATGGGATGCTGGCACTGCGGTTGGATATGTGACCTACTGTGCCATGGCCCTGGCTACCACAAAATGCTGTGAGAATGCTGTTTATTGTTTCCTTATTTGTAGTATGTACTAAAATCACCTAAGTGCAACAAAAATAATTTTTGCTTTCTGATAATGAAAGCAACATAGTTTACTATTGAAATGTAGAAAATACCAAAAAAACCCCTTTTTGTTAATTCTTCCACCCAAAAGCACTTTTTATGTATCATTAGCATATTTCCCTCTCATTGTAAAAGATTTATTTATTTATATATTAACGCATATTTCTCTTTTTGTCTACTACTTATTTGAAGGAATTACTTCATTTTTTTAAAGATTTATTTTTATTTTTAAAGTCAGATATACAGAGAGGAGGAGAGACAGAGAAAGATCTTCCGTCTGCTAATTCACCTCCCAAGCAGCCTGGAACTGAATTGATCTGAAACCAGAAGCCCGGAGCCTCTTTCAGAACTACCACGCAGGTGCAGGGCCCCAAGGCTCTGGACTGTCCTTGACTGCTTTCCCAGGCCACAAGCAGGGAGCTGGATGGGAAGCGGGGCTGGGGATTAAACCAGTGCCTATTTGGAATCCTGGTATATGCACGGATAGGGCTTTAGCTGCTAGGTTACCACGTTGGACCTGATTTATTTCACATTCATTTGAAAGGCAGAGTTACACAAATGGCCACAACAGTTGGAGCTAAGCCAATCCGAAGTCAGGAATCTGGAGCTTCAACCTGGTCTTCTGTGAGGGTGCCGGGGCCCAAGGATTTGAGCCATCCTTCACCACTTTCCCAGGCTGTAAGGAGGAAACTGCACTGAAAATGGAAAGGCCCAGTATGCAGAGGCCAAGCCAACTATAACACAGTGCAGGCCCCAGATTTGTTCATTTGAATGAGTTATAGAGAGAAAAGGAAAAAGAGAGAGAAGGAAAGATTTTTTGTCTGTTGGTTTGCTCCCAAATGGTTGCAATACCTGGAATTGTGCTTGTCTAAATCCGGGAGCCTTCTCTGTGTCTGTGTGGGTGCAGGGGCTCCAAAATTTGGGCAATGCTTAGCTGCTTTTCTGCACCATTAGCAGGGAGCTAGATTGGAAGTGAAGCAGACAGGACTCAAACTGGTGCTCTTACGGGATGATGGTACATCAGGTAGAGGCTTCAGCCATTTCTCTTTTCTGTGGACACTCACTGCTGGATTTGGATTTAGGCCCTGCACTGCAGGAATTTTCTTGGAGTGGCGATAGAGCTAAGCCACCTGTGTTTTTTGGCTGCCTGTTGTTAAATAGGGCTTGTTCTGTAGTGCAGCTGCTGTCATCATTACTTTGTTCTAGGTTGGTAGATTGGGTTTTAAAATAAGTAAGAAATTAATTTGCAAAGAAACAATGCAACAACAAGAGGAGAAAACAGTTTAAAAAAAGCTGGGAAAATTCCGTTCCTCAGTTTGACAGATATTACTGATAGATTTGATATAGAGGAAGGAACAGAGTGGACCTTGAGCATACGTTCCACAGTGAACCCAGATTCACTATCTTAAGATCATGAATACATTTTGTGTTTACATTCTGAAACTTTATTTGCATTTTTTTTATATCTAAGTGTTCTTTTTGTGTCAAGTGTGAGGTGGGTTAGAAAACAAAATTTAAGAATATAGTTTTTTGGGCCTGGCACGGTTGCCAAGTGGCTAAAGTCCTTGTCTTGCATGTGTTGGAATCCTGTTTGGGTGGCGGTTTGTGTCCCTGAGGCCCCGCTTCCCATACAGCTTCTGCTAGCGGCCTGGGAAAGGATTTGAGGACAGCCCAAAGGCTTGGGACCCTGCACCTGCGTGGGAGACCTGGAGGAGTTGCCTGGCTTCTGATGGATCCAGGTCCAGCCGTTGCGGGCACATAGGGAGTGAATCAACAGATGGAAGATATTCCTCAGTCTCCCGTCCTCTCTGTATCTCACTCTTCACTAAAAATAAATAAATCTTTAAAAGAAGAAGAAGAAAAAGATAGTGTTTTATACTGTTGGAAAACTATTGATATTGGCCGGTGCTGTGGCATATTGAGGAAAGCTACCTACATTGTATGGCAGCTCGTCCAAGATGCTAGTGTTGTAGGCTGTGACTTTATACTCACAAAGCCAAAATGCCCCAGAAATTAGTGTTTATTTTTAAAAGATTTATTTGTTACAAAGAGTTACAGAAAGAGGACAAGATCTTCTATCTGCTGATTTACTTCCCAGATGGCCACAAGGGCTAACTGAGGCAGGTTGACACCATAGCCAGGAGCTTCACCCAGGCCTCCTGTGTGGTTTGCAGGGACTCAGACACTTGGGCCATGTTCTGCATTTCCCTGGCCAGTAGCAGGGAATTGGATCAGAAGTTTAGTAGCTCAGGCAAGAGCTGGTACCCATATAAGATGCTGCTTTGCAGCTGGCTGATGTATCCATTATGCCATAGCACTGGTCCCAGCATAAGAGTTTAAATTTTTTGTTGTTTTTGTTAATGTTTATTTTTTGATGGTGTTTACATAGTTGATGAGGGTGGGAAGGAACAAAGGTTAGTAAAAAGTGGGTGTGATCATTGTTTCCCAATTTTCTATTTTTTCTTCTTGTATCTGCGGGAAAGAGGAAGAAGAGGAGAGAAGCCACACCAGCCTCCCAACCACCTCAGTACCTGGGGATAGGGGATGGCCACCCAGTATCAACTCAGGGTCCCCAGTGTGACGTGTGCTCTGAAGGTTCTGTTCAAGATGTTTTGGTAGTTCTGAAATGCTGTCAATCTTGCTGTTCCAACAATGAGGAAACTCTTCCAAGGTCCATTGGCTGACACAGTTGACCTTAGGAGTCTCAATTTGCCCAGATATTTGCTGTCATTTTTTGGTTGGGGTAGTTTTTCTGATTTGTTCTGTCCTCCTTCCTCTGCTATGGTATCAGATGTCCTTTTCAGACCTCAGTGGGCTGCATATCCTCAATGTGATTCTGGATCTGCCTTTCATTGCTCTGTGTTTTCCAATGAGGAGGCCAGGTTCTGACATATGCACTCAACAGTCAGACTACCAATCCTGGATGTGAGACCCCAGGCTCCCTCACGCCCTTACCTGTGCTACCTGCCAGACCCTCAGCAAGTCCATACACCAAGTCCCCATATGTGTGCCACCAGATGGCCAGTGGGCTTCCTCTGGCACCATTGGCACCCTGGGCTGCCTGACCTGGGTTGTGCTAGACCCCCTGCAGCCAGCACTCATGGGCCCAGCACACACTGTGCAGGTGAGTCTAAGGATCCAGGCCCTGCCAGCCTCCAGGGCTCATAGGCCCAGTTCCTGCCACATAGGGGGCCCAAAGACATAGGCCATTTTTACTACTATTTATTTCAAAGACATAGATGCAGACAGACAACACAGAGTAATCTTAGATCCATTATTTCCCTCCCTGGATGCCAGCCGTATGTTAGGATAGGCCAGCTGAAGCTGGCATCCACGAGTTCCACCTGGATTTTCCACACAGGTGTCAGGGACTTGACCTTTGAGAACTCTTGCCTCCCAGGGTGAACATTAGCAGAAAGCTGGATTCAGAAGTAGAGTCAGGACTAAAACACTGGCTATTTGCTAGAAAATGCTAATGACCTTGCCTCAATCTGGAAATACATCTAAAGAGAGATACATAAAATTAACATACAAAATATTTCCGGAGGAATTAAATATATATAAAGACTTATTTGTTTTTATTGGAAAGGCAGATTTTATGGAGGGGAGGAGAGACAGAGAGAAATATCCTCCATCTGCCGATTCATTCACCAAGTGGCTGCAATGGCTGGAGCTGGGCCAATCTGAAGCCAGGAGTTTCTTCTGGGTCTCCCATCCTCTACTTCTTTCCCAGGTCACAAGCAGGATGCTGAATAGGAAATGCAGCAGCTAGGATACAAACTGGCGCTCTTACAGGATCCAGCAGATGCAAGGCGAGGATTTAACTGCTAAGCCATCGTACCAGGCACGGAATTAAATATTAGAGATGATAAAATAAATAAAAGGTAAATCATGAGAATATATTTTCTCAAAATTGACTCAAAACAGTTCTGAATTACATCTTAAGAGAATTGCCTGTATAAATTAGCATAAATTGAAAAACCAATTCCAGCACTTAAAGAAGAGCGAAGGACCAAGAACAATTGAGAGTGAGATGTCAAAATATGTTTGGAAAGGCCTGCATGTGTTCCAGGATTCTTTCTGGAAGGTTTCTGAAGTCAGTTCTATTTTCGTAACAGCAGTTGGATATCATTTTCTTCTTTCCCTGTGTGATTTTAAACTGCTGGTATCAGACTGCTAGTGGGTAAGACTGCTGGTGTCATGGCACAGGTTAGGTAAGCTGTTTCCAGCTGTGATAGTGCTCATTGTGTTTTCGAACTTCGTGCATTCAGTGTATGTTTTAAAAAGCAGGCTCCAGGGCACAGTGTGGTAGCCCAGCGGCTAACGTCCTCACCTGGTACATGCCAGGACCCCATGTGGGCGCTGGTTCATATCCCAGTGGCCCTGCTTCCCATCCAGCTCCCTGCTTGTGGCCTGGGAAAGCAGTCAAGGATGGGCCAAAGCCTTGGGACTCCGAACCCATGTGGGAAACCTGAAGCTCTGGCTCCTGCCTTCAGATCAGCTAAGCTCTGGCCATCATGGCTGCTTGGGAAGTAAATCAGTGGTTGGAGAATCTTCTCTGTCTCTCCTCTTTTTTGTATATCTGACTTTTCAATAAAAATAAATAAATCTTATAAAAAAATGCAAGCTCCACTTAAGAATTTTTTTACAAAGTAGTGCAATATATTTTAATGATTCTCTACCCTTCATTTTAGAATTGCAGTAAAATTCCCATAGTTTTAAACTACCATTATCCATTGTTACATGTACAGTTTATTGGCTTTTAAGTCATTGAAAGTGTTGTACAACCATATAACTTGAGTCTTGCTTTAAGAGTTCACACTTTTTGGGTAGAAGTTTGATCTAGCTTCGTGTCCTGCCTGGTTGTTCTGCTTTGATATGGCTCCGACAGTGGCCTGGAAAGACACCGAAAGATGGCTCAAATCTTTTGCCCCCTGCACACTGGCTCACTGCTTCAGACAAGCCCAGTTCTGGCTGTAGTGGCCATTTGGGGTGTTAACCAGCAGATATAAAACCGATCTGTCTGTCTGTGTCATTCTTTTAAGTATAATAAATAAGTCTTGGGGAAAAAAAAATGAAGTTTGGTTTGGCAGTTAAGACACTCATCCTACACTGGAGTCCTGGGTTGTAGTAAATGCTGAACTTCATCTTGTAGCTTCTTGATAATGTGGACCGTGGATCAAGGTAGTCCTGACTCAGCTTGGTTGGATTTGTGCAACCTGCTTTTGAGACCTGAACTGAGTTTCCAGCTCCCAGCTTAGCCTCCTGATAGACTGTACATTTCCCACTGCCTTGCCCTCCACATGATTATTTCAGGAGGAGTGAACCAGCAAGCAAAAATGCTCTATTTCTGATATTAAAAGCTTTTTTTAAAGAATTAATCTTTTTAATGGTCTGTGTAATGATTTTAATGTTTGGTCACATAGCACTGAGGTTCTCAGTTTTATAGACTTAGTCATTCTTTTGCATGTTTTTAATGAAATTTCTTGTTCTATTCTGGAATGAGATTCAGAGATAATTGAATAGCACATACTTGATACATAGCTTGCTTTTGTTTTCAGCTATGAGTTGAAAGTTATTTTTTTCCTGAAAAATTGAATTACTGGGTTCAGTGCAGTAGCCTAGTGGCTACAGTACTTGCCTTGCATGTACCGGTACCCATATGGGCACTGGTTCGTATCCCAGCTGCATTACTTTCCATTCAGCTGCCTGCTTGTGGCCTGGGAAAGCAGTTGAGGACAGCCCAAAACCTTGGGACCCTGCACTGGTGTGGGAGACCCAGAAGAAGCTGCTGCTTGGCTCCTGGCTTTGGATCGGCTCAGCTTTGGCCATTGCAGCCACTTGGTGAGTGAACCAATGGATGGAGGTTCTTTCTCTCTCTCTCTCTCCTTCTCTCTGTAAATCTAACTTTCTAATAAATAATAGTAAAAAAAAAAAAAAACCCTGAATTATTCTGTTGTAATCAAACATTTGTCATCACTGAACTTTAGTTTTATGCCGTATAAGTCCTTTGTGCTTGTTGTACTATATATATTTTTTTCCTCTCTCAACTGTTTTTAGAATTCTCTCTTCTATTGCGTTCTGAAATTTCTGGGTAATGTATCAGCAGTGAGGGTAGGCCATTTATTTTTTTTATAAATTCTTAATTATTTTTATTGGAAAGGTAGATTCACAGATATAAGAAAGAGAGAAAGATCTTCCATCCTCTGGTTCATTCCCCAAGTGGCTGCAGTGGTCACAGTTGAACTGATCTGAACCCAGGAGCTTCTTCTAGTCTCCATGCAGGTGCAGGGTCCCAAGGCTTCGGTCCAACCTCTACAGTTTCCCCGGGCCACAAGCAGGGAGCTGGATGGGAAGTGGAGTAGCCAGGACATGAACCGATGCCCATGTGAGATTCTGGCATATTCAAGCCAAAGATTTAGCCACTAGTTATCCTGCCGGGTCCAAACCATTTTAATTTTGAAGTTTTTGTCTTCCTTGTATCTGAGATGCAGTGTGTGTGTTTTTTTTAAGATTTATTTATTTTTATTGGAAAGGCAGATATACAGAGAGGAGGAGAGACAGAGAGGAAGATCTTCTGTCCGATGGTTCACTCCCCAAGTGGCCGCAACGGCTGGAGCTGAGCTGATCCGAAGCCAGGAGCCAGGAACCTCCTCCAGGTCTCCCACGTGGGTGCAGGGTTCCAAAGCTTTGGGCCGTCTTTGACTGTGTTCCAGGTCACAGGCAGGGAGCTGGATGGGAAGTGGGGCTGCCAGGATTACAGCTGGCACCTATATGGGATCCCGGTGCATTCAAGGTGAGGACTCGAACTCCTACACTGTGGCACCAGGGCACAAAGATTTATTTATTTATTTATTTTTAAATTATATTTTTGACAATCTTTACATAGTTAATTAGGGCACAAATGTCAAGGGCTACAGGAAAGTGGGTAAGACTATCATTTCCACACATTTTTTCTATATCTGGAGTAAAGGGGGAGGTAAAGGCCGTGACATGCTGAACGCGCTCAATCTTGTCTGATTTATTTATTTTTATTGGAAAGTGAGACATACAGAGAAGAGGAGACAGAGAGGAAAATCTTCTGTTCGTTGAACTTTCCCCAAGTGGCCACAGTGGCCGGAGCTGAGCTAAACCGAAGCCAGGAACCTGGAGCCTCCTTCTGGCCTCCCACCCAGGTGCAGGGTCCCAAGGCTTTGGGCCGTCCTTGACTGCTTTCCCAGGCCACAAGCAGGGAGCTGGATGGAAAATTGAGGAACTAGCACCCAAATGGGGTCCTGGTGCATGTAAGGCCAGGACTTTAGCCACCTGGCCATTGTGCCAGGCCCAGTTCTCCTTGAAGTTACTGTCTGTGCTGTTGAAGTGATCACAATACCATCTGTTCTCTTGTGTTGCCTAGTCATCTGTGTCCTAAACGATCAGTGGATTATTTTTTTGTGTTACTCTTTATCCTCAAGAAAAAATAGCGAGAGAATATTCAAGAGAATAGCGAGGTCCGGAGTTGCGTGGGAGGACTTTGTCTGCTGCTCTCCCAGGCCTCGCTCTCTCAGACTGAAGCTGGCCAGCACTCTGCTGGATGTGCCACCTCCATCTGTAAACATTGGCTCCTTTTGTATGTGTCTTATGAACTCTGTTTTCTGATTTTTTTCTTATCTAATATTAGTAGTTGAAACTACCAATGTCATGTTTAATAGAAATATAAATGGTGGGCGTTTGGGCCTTGTTCCTGATAGTCTTTTTAGAAATACCTGGGAAACGCTTGGACTTTTTTTTTTTTTTGCGTCCTTTATTGCTGATAATACAATGTTTCTTAAATGTCATATAGAAAGTGAAAAGCCAAATGGCAAATGAAAAACATAACTATCTATAAGAGATAAAGTGATCTGTCAGTAAAAAGACGAAGGGCAAAGGGTGTGCTCGCACCCAGCGCAGTGACCCGATGTGTACATTCCCTGTCATTCAGAACCAAAGAGCTTCATATTCAATGCTAAGATTTCATGGTTGATGTATGAAATTTTTAGAAGACAAGCTTCCATTTCTTCTGAGTCTAGATTACTTCTGTCTTCTATTTAGCATTTGCCAGAGACTATAGCTAACTTGGTAAAAGAAAACTATAAAAGGCAAAAATACTAAAAAAAGGAAAGAATATTGTCATTGCCCACAAATGATAATGACATTAAGGAAAATTCTAAATAATGTCGAAACCTAATTGTATTTCATAAATTGTTTAGAAACACTTTGACTTTTAAGCTCTGCATATTTTTTTTCATTTTTTTCAATTATTATTATCATTTTATGATACAGAAGCATAGGCTCTGGGATTTCCCCTAGTCCCTTACCGATTGCCTCCCCACACACTGTGTTCCCCCATGTCATTACAACAGCGTAGTTCCTCATAAACAGTGATAAGTCCATCATTGCAGGCATGGGCAGTGGCAGAGTCCAGCATCCCACTGTCAAGAAACATCTAACAGTTTCAGTGGGAGTCCATCCTAGATCCTTTGGATTCTCTGTATGATGGCTTTAGTTTCTTGTTACTGTTTTCCTTGCTATACTTTAAAAGGCATCTTAGAAAAAATGAGATGGGGATTGCCATCACTTGTTTAATCCATTATTTTGTGACGATTCTAGAACTGTTACTCCCTTTCTACCCCACTGGGATGCCATGTATTACATCACTGAATAAAAATATATAGTACTGAGATTTATCTTGCCCTCTTTAGGAAGCTGAGGTGTCAGACTATTCTGGAAGTGACTTAAAGAAGTTATTTAGCATTGGTAAAACACACAAGAAATGTATATCCCAGATACACAAAAGAGGAGAGACAGAGAGGAAAATATTCTGTCCGTTGATTCATTCAATGGCCAGAGCTGAGATGATTTGAAGGCAAGAGTCAGGAGTTTCTTCTGGGTCTCCCAAGTGGGTACAGGGTCCCAAAGCTTTTTAGACTGTCCTCTACTGCTTTCCCAGACCTCAAACAGGGAACTGGATGGGAAGTGGGACTGCCAGGATTAGAACTCCTGCCCATATGGGGTACCAGCGCAAGCAAGGAGAGAGCTTTAGTCACTAGGCCACTTTGCCAGGCCCCATTCCTGGATAGCTATGATGGACAAAGTTCAACTGATCAAAAGCCAGCAACTTCTTCCAGATTTCCCAAGTGTGTGTAGGGGCCCAGGGACTTGGCTCATCATCCTCCACTGCTTTCCCAGACCAGTAGCTGGATCAAAAGTAGAACAATTGGAACGTAAATTGGTATTCCTTTTGGATGATGACAAAACAGACTGGGACTTAACCTTCTATACTGCAGCTCTGGCCTCTGACCACCCCCCGCCCCTTTTAATTTTATTTTTTCTTTTTGGAGTTTGAGAGAACATGAAATTTTAACGTGGTTCAAAAATCAAAATATACAAAAATGGGGTGGATAATAAACTGCATAGTTTCCCCAGTTCCTCAGTGTTTCTAGTCTACTATGTATACTTCTGGAGACCTCTGTGCCTATATAAGCAATGAAGTATGTGTATTTATGTCTTGGTGTAAGTTATGGTGCTGTTACATTGTGTTTTATGGATGAAGAACCTTGCTGATGACTCCGTATGGGATCATAAAAATCTGCTTTTTCTTTTTTTATGGTTGGTTTATATTTCTCATTTATTTGGTTCATTTTAGTCTTGTGGTGTTAAAAAATACTGCACAAAAGATGTTGCAAAGAGGTCACTAGATGTGTGGTTGTGAGTGGGTATAATGCCACATAAAATTGTTGAAAATGACCTAATTAAATTTTCCAAGTTTTTTCAATTTCTTTATTCACATAATAAATAAAATAGAACTGCAGTGTGGGTTATCTCTTGGTTCACTGTGGTCATTACTGTTGAAGCTTATTTAGAATCTCATTTAACGACAACAGTTTTTTTCCTTCACATGTTAATGTGCTAGCATTTTTCTCTTATGGTAGATAGGATTTTACAGGTTTCTTGAGAATCTGTAAACAAAATTTGAATGAGTCCAAAGAGTATTCCTGATGACTGTAGGTAATGCTACTTAAGGAATGAATTATTATAAGGAAGTTCATGGCATAGTTTGCTAAGGCTCTTAGAGGATAGGCCAAAATAAACATACAGTAAGCAGAAAAGTCATACATACCCTGGTTTCACATGTGAATATTGGCATGTGTAGCACGCTGTTTTTGAAGGTCGTGTTTATATTGTGATCTTCCTCTTGAATTGACCGTTTTAGCTCTCCATTTAGGATTGAGTTGTTTCTTCATCTAAAATTACAGTGCAGAAATTACAAATTGTACTTCATATACTGTCTCCACTATGTGTTTTCCATGGGGAACTGTCAGGGAGCTTGTCTAACAGAACAGTTGGCCTTCCCGTCCTGGAGAGAATTTTCCCAGTATCCACTGCCAATCCTTGGAACATTCCACCTGTTCACAGAAAAGGAAAAAGGGACTATCATAGTTTTCACCCTAGTTTCCTCTTTGACAGTTTCTTTAAAATTTATTTCAGATATTCAGAATCTAGTCTGTCACAAAAGCCTAGTGAAAAATCCTCACCTTGAATGTACCGGGATCCCAGATGGGCGCCGGTTCTAATCCTGGTGGCCCCATTTCCCATCCAGCCTGGGAAAGCAGTCGAGGATGGCCCAAAGTCTTGGGACCTGCACCTGTGTGGGAGACCCAGAAGAGCTCTTGGCTCCTGGCTTCAGATCGGTGCAGCACTGGCCATTGTGGTCACTTGGGGAATGAATCATTGGTTGGAAGATCTTTCTCTCTGTATATCTGACTTTGCAATAAAAATAATAAATTAATCTTAAAAAAGAAGAAGAAGAAAAACCCGACGTAGGGGCTCAGTACTGTGGCATAATAGGCTATGGTGCTGGCATCCTATATGGGTGCCAGTTTGAGTCCCAGTTGGTCCACTTCCAATCTAGCTCCCTGCTATGATTTGGGAAAGTGATAGAGGATGTTTCAAGTCCTTGGGTCCCTACATTTCGGAGACCCAAAAGAATCTTCTAGTTTAAGAGCTCTGCCTAGATTTCTCTTGTGGTTGGCAGGGGCCTAAGAACTTGGCCATCTTCCTCTACCTTTCCATACTTAGCTTAAGATAGAGTTGCTTTGGAGATCAACTAGGACTCAAACCAGTGCTCATATGGGATGCCAGACTGCAGGATGGAATTGGTCTCTCTAAATTCTGAATTAGATCATTGTTCCTTCAGGTGAATTAGCTTGGACTTCACCAATGGCTTTTGATGCCAGCATCTTGTGTGGTCACCAGTGCAAGGCCTGTTACTACTCCACTTTAAATCTAGCTGCTTGCTAACGTGCCTGGGAAAGCAGCAAGTACTTGATTGCCTGCATCTATGTGAGACACCCAGCACAAACTCCTGGCTTCAGCCTGGTCTAGAACTGGCTGTTGTTTGCCATTTCAGGGATGAACCAAACTTTGGACGATGGTTCCCTCAGTTTCTTCCTGTACCCTGTCTTCCAAATAGACAAAATGAACTTTAAAATTTGTTTTTACCATTTTTCTAATCAGTGAGCCATGATTGGTTTGGCATTATGGAACCCAAAACATTACATTTCTCCTTAAACCACTTTTTCCAACACTTCTTGGCATGATAGTGCATGTGTTAATTACATATTCATATTTACTGCATAAAAGAATTCCTGCTTAGCCTCTTAGTTTGTTAGCTGTTAAAATATGTACATGAAAATTTTAAAAGTTAAGATTTTAATTTTTGAGAAAAGTATAATGTATCCACATTAAAGCTAACTAAAAACTTTTTTCTTTTAAAATTTATTTCTTGGGCATGGCATGGTGGCTCATCTGGCTAAATTTTACCTTGCAAATGCCAGGATCCATTTTGGCGCTGGCTCAGGTGCCTGCTAACGCATCTGAGAAAGCAATGAAGGATGGCTCAAGTGCTTGAGCTCCTGACTAATGTAGGACACTCAGCAGGAGCTCTTGGCTTTTGGCTTCTGACTGATCCAATGCTGGTATTGGCAGCCGCGTGGGAGTGAACCAGTGGATGGAAGAGTTTTCTCTCTCTGTTATTCTGCCTTCAAAATAAACAAATTTTTGCAAAAATTTCAAAACAATGGTTTTGTTATAATACTTAGCAGGTTTTGCTCCTTTGTGGAAATAAACTGACTTTAGTGAACCTTTTAAGGCCAAATTCCTTGTAGGTGATTTAACTAACTTTTGAAAAACGAGGTTTGATTAGTCATTTATTTGGATAGCTAAATTACAGAGAGGGAGAACAAGAGTGAGGGAGGGAGAAAGGGAAAGTGAGAGAGATTAGGGAAGAGGGGAGAGGAGAGGAGAGGAGAGGATGTTGCATTCACTAGTTTACTTGCTAGCCACAAAGGCCGGGCCTAGGCCAGTCGGAAGCCAGGGGCAAGGAACTTCACTCAGGGCTCTCATATGGGTGCAGCGCTTGGGCCATCCTCTGCTGCTTTGTCAAGCACATCAGCAAGGAGCTGGATCTGAAGTGGAGTGTCCAGAATTCAAAGTTGTGCCTGTGGAATGCTGGCAGTGTAGGTGGTAGCTTTCCTGTTACGCCACAATGCTGGCTGCATATGTGGGTACCTCAGAATGTCTGTGGAAAAATAGACTTAAAAGAAGTTTATTTAGGTGGGAAAAATTTTCCATGCATAGCTTTTTTTTTTTTTCCCCATGATACGGGTTTTGAAGCCCTCTGATAAGCAAGGTTTTAAAAAATTCTTATTCTGAAATAAATTTACCTTTTTTGTTCTATTTCCATGAAGTTTTTGAAGAGCCTTGCCTTGTCAGCCTATATTGGAGGGAAAAATAAGTAAAGACTATTTTTAGCAACTTGCTTTATTGTTTGAGCATGTTGCATGTGTGACCGCATATTGCTAGGCCATGAAATTTACTTGAGGCAGCAGAGCGGTTTCTCTGGAGCACGTCAGGTAATTGTTGACCAAGAATTGTTATGTGTGCTGATGTAATAACATGAAATTTTTCTGCTTCACTGATACCCATGAATAAAAAAATATCAGAAAAGCAGAAACCTTTTTTTTTACCAGAAACTCTTGTGGTAACCAAATTAGAGGTTTGATAAGATAATGTGGAGATCCTGCATGCTCCCAGAGAAGCCTAAGTATAATGAACCTAATAGGGTTGCTAGAGAAAGATGTCTCATAACAGGGTGGTTGTTTTTTTGAATCTAGAATTGCAGAATGTTTAAATACTGAAACTTTTGGGCAGTGTATTAGCATTTTAATTTCAGTATTTTGTTTTAGCAATTGTTTTCTTTGAATTGTACTTCTCTGTGTTAATGCAGCAGGAGACACTAGCGCATATTTATGCAGTGGATTTGCTCTTTTACAGTGTGATGTATGTGGTTTTGATGTTGGTTTTGGGGATGTTGTTGCTTTGTTTAGAAAATCACATGACACTGTAGGATTTTCAAGATAGTTTATAAGCCTTGACCAATATCCAGAGCTTGAATAATCTACTAAAATTCTCCAGTGAAGTTTACAGCAGTTTTTCATTTTTCAAGCTGATGAAGATCATTTTGAAAGTGCTTGTAATAAGTCAACTACTATATAACTTCGATTTTTCTCAGCGTCTAGACAAGCCTTTTAGAAACAGTTTACCACTGTCACTCCGGGGCTATGATCGAAGGTAGATGCTCTCAGACGTTGAGGTCTGTGAATCTGTAGGTGTTCATTTTGCTGTCTGTTTGTGTAAAAGTTCTTCTGGTTTAAATTTTAACTAGTCAGCTATTTAAACAGGTAAAAAGAAAATAAAAACTTTTTTTAGAAAAAGGGAAAAATTTAATTAGACTTCAGAGCAGTGTTAGAGAAGGTAGGTTTATTATATCCTAGTATGAATTTGTATTTTCTGTAGATTCTGATATACAGTGACTGCTGAAAAAGATCTGAGCGTGATTACTATTTTTAATTTTATTTTTGATGATGTTCACATGGTCAGGATGGGAAGGGTCAAGGATGAGGAGATAGTGGGGGAGACCATTTTTTACATTATGGGCGAGAGGGAGGATGTAAGAAGAGATCTGTGCATTGTTTCAGGTGTTGGTTTTTATGGTGATTTCTTTGAAGATTCCTTGTGTAAAATTATCTCATAATGCCCATTGATTCCTTTAGAAATTGACTCGTACATTGAAGGAGTCATTGTATTCTTTTTTTCCCTTAAATAATTGGGAAATAGCCTTTAAAATGATTTGTGTTACTTGACACAATTCTTCCCACAGGTGAGCCTCTCAATAAATGCCAACAAAAGCAGCTTTTTAAAATAGGTTGTCCACCAACAGGACTGTGAAGTGAGCCAGATATGCATAAGTAACATCTAAGTTCTCAATCCCAGTCCTTCCTACATGTTGGATATTCTTAATTGTGTATGTCATTGTTGCCTGACGTGTGTTTCTTAAATTTTCAACAGGGGAAAATGCAGTGTTGCCCTTCTGAATGAGACAGAATCAGTGCTGTCATATCTTGAAAAAGAGGTAATTTATAACCATACTTTTTTCCCCTGTGTTTCACATGACACAAATGTTTGAACTAATTTTTTTTTTTTTTTTTTTTTGCTGAAGTTGTGTTATATTGCTATGGTAATATGTTAGTAAAAACATACTCTCAATTGTATTTGGGTGGATTTTTTTGGTTAAGTAAGATAATACCTCTTTGTTTTTCTTTTGGTGGTGGAAGAGTTTTATAAGGATAACACGTGATTTAGTTTATAGTAAGTAGATTTTTGGCTGTATGAAGTAATTGATTTACTGAACTCAAGCCTCTGGTGCTTTTGTGTCTTAAATAAATAAAATTTATTTTTGATTCTTCTGGATGCAATTTTTTTATTATTGGTGGTCTACTTTCTTTCCTGGAATCCAAATAAATTTGTGTCATTTATACATGTTTGTTTCATTAAATTCCAACAAGAAGCATATGTAGCAAGTTGAATCAGAGCATGCATTTTACAAGAACAAAGGAATTCTTATAAGCAGAACATTCTACCTTATGCATAATTTTTGGTGGCCTTTAGCACAATACCATTTACATGATGGGAGGAATATTTTATTACCAATTTAGTTTTCATATTATTTTAAAAAATATACGAGAAGTGGAGAAACAGAGAGAGGGAGGGACAAAGAGAACTTTCTCCTAATGTTTCACTCTCCAGATCTCTACATCAACCATTTCCTGACCAGACCAATGCAGGAGTCTAGAACACCATCCAGGTCTCATGTGTGAGTGACACAGGCCCAAGGACCTGGACCATCTTCTGCGGGCACATTGGCAAGGAGCTAGATCAGAAACAGAGTATCTGGGACTTGAATTGGTGCTTGGATATGGGATATCGATACCACAAGTGGCTGCTTAATTTGCTCTCGTGAATTATATAGATGTATTTAAGAGACAAACTTTTTTTTAGTATATATTTTTCTTTCTGTTGTTAGTAATTTGTACAGATCTTAAGAATTTTCTCTCTATCCACTTAATTTTACTCACTAATTGCTCTAGCAGTTGTTAATCTAGAGGCTCTGGCAATATACTCATCTATTTTATTTTATTTTATTTACAAATCTTTTAAATTTAATTCTGTTTTAATTTTACTATAAAGGTGAGGGGTTTGCTGATCAATGTGGGTCTCTGATTAGAATGGAGAGAGTGCCTGTGTGGGGGAATGTGGGTGAGATAAATGTTTCCCTTTTCCCTTCTGTGTCTGTGGTAGGGAGTGGTGGTGGTGGAGAAAATGCAAAGCTCCTTATTGTCAGACTTACATCAGTGCCAGGGGATGGAGATGGTCATTTGATGTCTCCAAGTGTGGGGAAGAATGTTCAGAGGATGTCACTTAGTGGTCCTGATCTGAGTTTCTAAGTTGTTAGCTTTATTGCACCAGAGGTAAGGAATTCTAAGGCCTGTTGGTATCTATGTCTGCCTCAGTGTGTCCACTGACGTAAGTGCTAGTTGTAAAACCTGGCCTGGAATGTTGTTCAGCCTGCCCTTCTTCCCATCCTTGGAGAGGGACTCAAAAGTCTTCTGTTGACTTAGATGAGCCTGCTATCTTGTCCTTTCGTTGGGCATCTGGGTATGCGCTCTGTTCTTAGGCAGGAGTCAGCAACTGAGGCAACCCCATCCTGTAACATTTGCTCCAGAATTGGTCCACATGTCTGTGCTTTTCCCTGAGGTTGAAGATGGAGTGCAATGATCTAGGTGGGGATTCCCTTAAGAAACTCCTCCTAGGCTGCGTGTTATGGTACAATTGGCTAATCCTCCCTTTGCAAGTTCTTGGATCCCATATTAGCTACTCTACTTTCCATCTACCTCCTTGCTTATGGCTTGGGAAAGCAGTGGAAGCTTGGGACCCTGTACCCACGTGGAAGACCTGAGAGAGGCTACTGGCTTTGGATGGGTTCAGGGAGGGAAGGAAGGAGGTAAAGAGGCAGTAAGAGAAGTCTTCCATCTGCTAGTGCCCTCTCCAAATGGCCTCAAGGTTGGAAGTGTGCCAAGGCAAAACAAGGAGCCAGGAGCTTCTTCTGGTTCACCTATGTGTGTAGAGACCCAAACACTTGGGCTATACTTAGCTGCTTTTCCAGGTTCATTAGCAGGAAACTGGATTGAAACTGGTGCAGCTGGGGTTCAGATGGGATTCTATATGTGATGATAGTGTTGCAAGTGGCATCTTAACCACAACACCAGCCACTAGGTCTTCTTCCCTCTCTCCCTCCTTCCTTTCCTCCCTCCCTCCCTCCTTCCTTCCTTCTTTCCTTTCAATTGTTTTATTTATTTGGATGGAAGGGATACTGAGAGAACCGGAAGGGTCAAGTGGGTTGGAGAGAGAGAGAGAGAAAGATAGAGAGAGAGAGGGAGACAGACAGACCTTCCATCTATTGATTGGCTAATCAAAGGACTGCAGTGGCTGGGACTGGGCCAGGCTGAAACTCAGTTACAAAGTCCATCTGGGTCTCCCATGTGGGTGGCAGAGTGACTCTTGACATTTTGTACGGAGGAGCAGATTCGGATAAATAAAACCACATGCACTGTATACTTTACTCACTTATGGGACCTTTTTTTGGTGTGCTGCCAGCCCTGAAAAATCTTCTGTTTTGTGGTCATAGTAAGATACTGAGATGATTCAAAGAACAGTTTACTTTTAACTCTTCTTAAAGTTGACTCAACTGAATGATCTTGAAATTGTTTCTTCTTTCTTTGCAACTTTTATTGTAAAACACTCATATTTTGTGTATTTTTCCATAGCACATACAAATCTAGACTTTAAGCAATTTATGTGTCTCTGAATCATTGTTTCATTTCATTCTGGTGTAGAGCATGGTAAAAATCGGTTTGTACCATACTATAAATTTTACTGATTAAAGTAGCTTGGGATATCTGCTTTTTTTTTTTAAACATTTATTTATCTTTATTGGAAAGACAGATCCTCAGAGAAGGAGAGACAGAAAGAGCCTCTGTCCATTGGCCTATTCCCTAAGTGGCTGCCATGGCCAGAGCCGAGCCGATCTGAAGGCAGGAGCCAGGAGCCTCCTCTGGGTTTCCCACATGGGTGCAGAGTCCCAAGGCCCTGAGCCTTCCTCAGCTGCCCTTCCAGGCCTCAAGCAGGGAGCCTGATGGGAAGCGTGGCAGCCAGAGCATGAACTGGCACCCATATGGGATCCCGGTGTGTGCAAGGCGAGGGCTTCAGTCACTAGGCTAGTGCACTAGTCCCAATATCTGTGCTTTTAAATGTGATGTTGAGCCCGTGACAGCGTCTTGAGTAATATTCTTTAATGATGTAGATTCTTTAATTGTTATGCATTGTTGTGATTTTCTTTTTAAAAAAAAAAAATCCAGGGGCTGGCATTGTAGCACATTGAACTAAGCTGTCATCTGCAAATCTGGCGTTCCATCTCAGAGTGCTAGTTCAAATCCCAGTTGCTTCACTTCTCATCCAGTTCCCTGTTGCTGTGCCTATGGAGGAATATAAGAATGGCTCATATTCCTGTGTCCTGCTGCCTGTGTGAAAGCCTGGATGGAGATCTGGGCGCATGGCTTTGGTCTAGTCTAGTTGTGAATAGACTAAATTTTGGTCATTTGAGGGAATGAATCAGCTATCTGCTGCCTAATAGGCACATTAGAAGGAATTTGTATTGGAATCAGAGTTGGAGACTTGAGCCCCGACATTTGGGTGAGGGATCCAGGAATCCCAAGTAGCTTTTTAACTTGTTGTGCTACAGTGGCTGCCCTCATGTAATTTTCTTTTAGCAATCTATTTATTTTTTATTCTGACATTGACCTGTCTTTAAAATATGGCACAGAATTTCTCCCTGGAAAATTTTTTTCTTCTCCTTTTCTCATTGTCATTATCTTTTCAAAATCAAAGAGAAGACAACATTACTGTTTGACAGATTGCATCTCTTTGTTTGCACCTTACTAGTCTGTTTTTTTGAGGTCCCCTACTAGGATGTAATATAGGTTGCTATGTACTTCATCTGTTGAATCATGTTAGGAACTAGAAGCAAGAACCTTACTTTACTGGTTCAGCTCATGTGCAGTGATTATGTAGAATTCAGCAAAAAATTTAATTTGAATGACAGAGTAACAGAAAAGGAGATGGAAGAGAGAGAGATCTTTCATTTACTGAATCACTCAACAAATGGCTATAATGACTTCGGCAGGGCCAGGCCAAAACCAGCATCCGGGAACTCCATCCAGGTCTCCCACATGATTGGTAGGGATCTAAGTACTTGGACTGACTTCTGCTGTTTTTGCACACACTGTAGCTGAATGCTGAATCAGTAGTAGAACAACCAGTTCTTGAACTGGTGCTTTAATATGGATTGGATGCAGGCTTCCCAAATGGTGGCTTAGCACATTGCACCACACATGTGTTGGTTTGGGCTGCTGCTACTGCTGGTACAAATGACTATGTTTATATACCTTCTCTATACCTATACTTTTGCTTCAATATTTGAAGAACTGAAGGATTATAATGAGTAAATATTCAATTAGATACCTACAAAGATAAATTAATTAGGAAAAGTACAACTTTTGTGTTGTTTATTTAGTGTGACATGCCTTTTAATTTTTTTTTTTTATTAAAATGTGATGAGCACTGGGTCCAGCTGCAGCGTTATAGCTTAATTGACTAATCTTCCACCCTGCAAGTACCAGAGCACATATGGGTGCTAGTTCGTGTCCCTTCTGCTCTACTTCCCATCCAGCTCCTTGCTTGTGGTTTGGGAAGGCAGTAGAGGCTGGCCAGGATCTTGGAACCCTGCACCTGTGTGGGAGACCTGGAGGAAAATCCTGGCTTTGGATCGGCTCAGCTTTAGCCATTGCAGCCACTTGGGGAGTGAGCCAACAGATAGAAGATCTTTGTCTCTGTCTCTAGTTTTTTTTTTTTTTTTTTTCTTTTTATAAATCTGCCTTTTAAATGAAAATGAAGAAAGAAAAGAAAGAAAGGTAGGTAGGTAGGTAGGTAGGTAGGTAGGTGTGATGAATATTTCAAAAGTAATAGTGCCTGACATTCTTGGCACCCCTGCTCTTTGGGGTAGACTTTGCAAGTTCAGTAGATTACTTGAAGTGTCTTACTTTTGGTTATCATTTAACTTTCTAGTTTTCAAAGTTCTATTTTAGAGAGGTTAGTGTTTTATTTTAGCTTATAACAGTCAAGCTTCATAATCTATTTTAAGCAATTTTTGGCATAATGTACTTTTGAATTGTTTTATACAATGACAGTAATGCCATCCTTTAGTTAATGATTCATGAAAGCATTCACTAAATGATGTTGTATATTCTCTTTGTGGTTTTGTTTTCATTGAATTTATTTAATTTTTTTATAAAAAATGGGAAAATTAAAGTTTACTTAAGTACTTTCTGTCATTCATTTCAGGATACCTTTTTCTACTCATTGGTCTATGACCCCTCAGTGAAAACACTGCTAGCTGATAAAGGTGAAATCAGAGTGGGACCCCGATACCAAGCAGACATTCCAGAAATGCTTGTAGAAGGTATGTTTTTCTTTAGGATTAAAGACCTATGCAAACAATGATATCTTGAAACCTAGATATTCTTGTTTTACATGGAAGAAGCAATTTTTAGGAAGACACATAAAAAATTCTTCTAGTTTTTGAAATCTACATCCCATTTTATGCACAGGGACTTTGGTTCTAAGATCCTCAAGAATACAAAAATCTGCACATGCACAGGTCTGTTTAATAAGATGGCACAGTTCTTTTTTTGTATCCTGTGTGTACACCTCAAGGTATCTCTAGGTGGATGTGACAGCGACCTAAATACTTTAGCCATCTGTCTTCCAGGTTGCATATTAGCATGATGCTGCCTTGAAAGTGGGGACACTTCCTTTGATGTAGGATGCTCGTGTCCTAGTGGAAATCTAACTGATGTGTTATACCCTTACTTACATGTTATATTATTATTATTAACTTAATAGAAGGACAGTTATGCAGAGATAAGGAAAGAGAAAGTAAAAGATTTTCCATTTTCTGGTTCATTCCCCAAATGGCCACAACATCTGGAGCTGGCCAGTTCAAAGCCAGGAACCTGACTCTCCTTGTGGATGCAGGGTCTCAGGCACTTAGGCCATCCTCTACTGTTTTCCCAGGTCATAATCAGGGAGCTAGATGGAAAATGAAGCCACTGGGAATCGAACCAGCACTCATGTGAGAATCCTGTGCTACAGGAGAAAGCTTAGCCTCCTATATCATGGTGCAGGCCCACAATCACTTTTTGTGTGCGTGCGTGGGGGGAGGGGAATTAGTTAATTTTAAAAATTATTTTAGTTTCTTTTTAATATTACTTACCTGATTGAGAGGGATACACTTCCCTTGTGGGCCTTTTTTTTTCTTTAAGTTGTGTCTGCAGCAGGAGGGGGAAGTGGCGCTTCCTCCTATCAAACTACATCAGAACCCAGGGATAGAGGATGGTCTTTTGACAATGCCTTTGAGAACCCAGTTTTGGGAAATGTGATCTGAGGGTGTCTTTTGAGTGTTTTTTGATATTTTTGATAAGTTGTTGGTTTAATTTGTACAAGGTTGAGAAAATCTTTCCAAAGTCTGTTGGCTAACCAAGTCCACTTTAGTGCATCAATACACCCAGACACTTGCTGCGAAGCTTGGCTAGGAGAATTATCCACCCTCTTCTGCTTTCTATCCACTGACGAGGCAGTTGATATCCCCTACAGGTCTAGATGATCTGACCATCATGTCCCCCTTGTACATCTGGGCATGCTGTTCATTGTACAGGTGTCAACAACTGAGGAAGCCCAGTCCTGGTACATGTACTCCAAGGTTGGACCACACAAGGTCCTGTGATTTTTCCTGTGGTCAGGGTTTGAGTCCAATGGTCTAGTTAGGGTGTTGCACAAGAAACCCTGCCTGGGGTTTCCTCAGACTTGAGTCCTGTTGTGCCAGCTAGTATAGGGTCAGATATTTTCACCTGCAGCAGTCAACACATATACTGGTGGATGCAATGTTCTTGTCATTTTGCCCAAGTCCCATATCTCATGCAAATGGATGGATGTTGTGAGTGCTGTGACCTAGTCTAATCATCCCACCATAGACCTAGTCCTTGTGCATACCAGCAGGTGCCGTGGCCTAGTTAGGGTGACCCCCAATAACTCCCACCACGCCTGTCCCCAGGCCAGGTTTTTGCACCTGCCAGCCTCTGCAACAGCATAGCTCAACCTAACCTTTGTTCCATTGGATGCTCATGTACACCTGTGGGTGTTGTAGCTTAGCTCAGCCAAGCCCTACCCCAGACCCAGCCCTCAATATGCTAACTGGTGCTGCTGCCTTGTCCAACCTGGTCTGCCCCTAGCTCTGGTTTCTGTGCTTACCAGCATTAGATGTAACCTGCTAGGCAAGTGCCCATCGTTCCTGCTAGTTATGTTCCCAGCCCCAGATCTTGTGCCAGTAAGGGGATGCTATGGTGTAGCCTGACATAACTTGTACCCAGTCCAGGTATTTGCCATGTGGTGCTGTAGCTTAGCCCTGCTGTCCTGCACTTATTCTGGGTCTCATGTGTTCCAACAGGTATGGTAATCTAGCCTAGCCTGGTCTGCCCCCAGACTGACCCATCCCTAGTCCCAGTTGTCAAGTTCACCAGCGGAAGCAGCAGCCCAGCAAGGAATTAACTGAAGTTCCACTACCAGGTCCACTCTTAGCCCTGGCTCTTGCGAGTGCTAGCAGGGGCTATGGCCCAATCTGGAATGGCTTGCCCCTAGTCTTGGCATTTGCCAGTAGGTACTACAGTCTTGGTTCAGCGCTGTGTGCTCCCAAGTCCCAAGTCTTGCCAGTGAGTTCAGCAGCCTAGTCCAACCTGACCCACTTCCAGCCCTTACATGAACTGGCAAGTGTTATAGTTGAATCTGACCTGGCCTGCACCCTCTTCTGGCTCTTGGTGTACCAGTATGTGTTGTGAACTGACAGTGCCCAGCCTGCCCCCACACCCAGCTCATGTGTATGCCAGTGTGTGCTATAGCCCAGGCCTGGTTTAGCTTGCTCCTAACCCTTTATCTCATGCTTACCAGTGGGAGCTGTGGCCTACGATGTAAGGTCCCCATGTTCCCCTACTAGTCCTGTTTGCAGTAACAAATCTCACGTGTGCTTGCTGGCACTGCTACTGACATGACTTGCCCCTAATCCTGGCATGAACGGGCCCATGTCATGGCCTATTCTGACTGGCCCACACCCTCCCAGCTCTCACCAGTCGGTGTTACAGCTAGCCCAGTGTGGCACAACCCCAGGTCCTGCTCTAATTTGAACCACCAGTAGGTGCCACAGCCTAGCCTGGTCTTTCCTACACCCATCCTGGCTCTCATGCCCTCCAGCAGATGCTGGAACCTAGCATACTCTGCCTGCTGGCAGACGCAGCTCACATGCATACCTATGGGTGCTGCAGCCTTGCTCAGCCTGGTCTGCCCATAGCCTTGGCTCTCGTGTTTATTAGTGAAAGCTGCAGCCCAGCAGAGTAGTACCCAAAGTTCCCCTAACAGGCCTGTTCCTAGCCTCTTGCTGCCTGTCCTGGCCCACCTGTAATCTTAGCTCTTCCTGGCAGGTATTACATCCTAGCCCAGCTGGGTATGGCCTGTCTTGGCTCGCTTGCGTGCCAACAGGTGCTAAGGCTTGGCCCCGCCTGTCCTGTCCTTAGACCTGGTCCACACAAGTGCTGATAAGTGCTGTAGCCTTGCCTGGCCTAGCATGGCCTATCCGCAGCACTAGCTGTTGTGCTCTCCAGTAGGAGTTGCAGCTTAGCAGGGAGTTTCCCAAGTTCCCCTATCACCTATGTTCCCAGCCCCAGATCTCATGCATGTGAGTGGTGGTAGCAGCCATCTTGGAATGGTCTTCCCTTGTCTCTGCCGTTACATGTGCCATTGGGTGCTACAGTCTGGCCAACATGGCCTCCTCTTAGATCTGCTCCTGGAGTGTAAGTGGGTTCCTATTAAGTGAGTTCTGTGCTATATTCTGGCTACACCTATCACCACCCCCAACTCTGTGTGTTTTCTTTCTTTCTTTTTTCTTTTTTCCCTTAAAGATTTTTTTTCTTTTTTATTGGAAAAGCAGGGGAGAAGGGGAGACAGAAACAGAGATCTTCCATCCATTGCTTCACTCCCTAAATGGCTTCCATGGCTGGTGCTGAGACAATCTGAAGTCAGGTTCCAGGAGCTCCCTTTGAGTCTCCCACATGTGTGCAGAGTTCTGAGGATTTGGGCTGTCGATTGCTTTCTCAGGCCACAAACACATTGTTGGATGGGAAGCAGAGCAGCCAGAACATGAACCAGTACCCATCTAGAATTCTGGTGCTTGCAGGGGGGAAGGGTTAGTAAATTGAGCCGTTGTGCCAGGCACTCTCAGTGCTTTCTTATTGTGTATGTTTAATGTTTAAGTGAACTGCATCTTTGACTTGATTATCACAAGGGAGAAAATTGTCCTTTTTACTTTTGCTACAATTGCAGAAGAGCATACTTTTTGATTATATCAAAAAGTCTTAACCAGAACCACTTCCCCCATTCTTTAAAGCTACGTTTGGATAATGTGAGAGTGGGAGTCTTTTTTTTTAATGCATTTTTAGTCATGTAGGGTTTACACATTTTTGTTAAGTTTATTTTAAGTCTATAGCTTGTTAGCTGTATTTGTAAGTGTTCATCTTTAGCAAGAAAAATTTCGTATCTATAGGTTTTATGAAAAAATGCTATTTTTTATTATAACCAAAAAATTATTTTGGGATCTGTATAAGCTTAAAGGATTTAGCACATACAAAATATTTTTATTTCTTCACCTATGCACCAGTAGTTAAGTCACATTTGTAATACATGGATATTGTCATCACAGGAAGTTCATCTGGTTACAGGGAAAGTTAGAGACCAGTTTGAAGGACGTATCTTTGGGAGTTGCTGCAGTCCAAAAGCCAAATTTCCCTTTGTATGGCTGCGGGTGTGGGGCTGAAAGGTAATACCCATGTTCATGTTTGTATGGGCATGGCTTATAGAGCTGGAGTTAATATCCTGGTTAAGTGGCAGCGGTAACACTGAGTTAGGATGTGCTACAGTTTGCTTTTTTTTGTGAACCTGCCATTTTATGTCTTTTTTTTCTTAAAAGATTTGTTTATTTTTATTGGAAAGGCAAATCTGCAAAGAAAGATCTTCCCTCCACTGATTCACTCCTCAAGTGGCCACAATGACCAGAGTTGAGCTGATCCAAAGCCAGGAGCTAGGAGCCTCCTCTTGGTCTCCTGTGTGGGTGTAGGGTCCCAAGGCTTTGGGTTGTCCTTGACTGCCCTCACAGGCCACAAGCCAGGAGCTGGATGTGAAATGGGCAGCCGGGAATGAACCGATGCTCATATGGGATCCTGGTGCATGCCAGGTGAGAATTTAGTCATTAGACTACTGCGCCAGGCCCCGTCATTTTGTTTTTATATTTATTTTTATGATGCTGTTTTAGTAGCTTGTTACTTCTTTGATTCATAACTTAATTTGATGACCAGAAATTTGAGAACAGGCTTGAGTAAGGAACAATAACTGACGTTTGTGTGTTTCTGAATGAAAGATAACATAAAAGTATAATGGCAATCTAATGGCAGATGCAGAGAACATGAATTGTGTTTAGAGCAGTATTTCTGGTTGTACAGGAAAGGTCCTGTAGCATGACAGTTTTATATACAGCCTTAGTTCTTCAGAGGATTTAAATAACGTTAAGCGCTCTTAGGACGATACTGAAGAACTAGTTTGTTGGTGTTTTCTAGAAATCTTACAATACAACTGTAGAGTTAGGGCTCACGTTTAAAATAGTTACTGGGGGGCTGGTATTGTGGTGCAGACGGAGGCTACCGTTTGGAACTTGCATATCCTGAACTGGACTGCCAGTTTGAGTCCCCCCTGCTGTGCTTCCAGTCCTTCTTGCATCCCGGGCAACAGCATATTATGGCTCAGGAGTTTGGGGCCTTATCTCCCACTTGGGACACCCAGATGGTGTTCTAGGCTCCTCGATTCACCTGGCCCAACTCTGACTGTTGTGAACATTTGGGAGTAAACTAGCAGATAGAAGATTCCCTCCCTCTGTTTGTGTCTTTCTGTCACTCTGCCTTTCAAGTGCGTGAGTCTAAATATTGCTGGGCCTACATTTTGTCAACATTATGTGAAGCAAAGAAGCTTTACACAAGCTTGTTGTTATTTTTATTTATAGGATCTCAGTGTTGATGGAGGTTTTCATGGGCTCTTGTTTCAGTGATATGGAAACTGAGCAGATTGGAATTGCCCAGATAGTCCTAAAGGAGAATTACTTGATCCATCACTGCTGTCCCCCAGGGTCTACCTTAGTAGAAAACTGGCGCTAGGAGCTGGAGCTGGAGCTGAGAATCAAATCCACTCATTCTGAAATTCCTGTGAGATGTTGGCATCTTCATGGCAAGGCTAAATGCCCTCTCCCTTAAATAGGGATATGTCTCATTCTCCATCTTGAAATTTCATGCAGTGTGAAGCTGTTTCAGTTTTCATTTGCTGTTTACAGATGAGCCTAATGCTGAATATCTTGGCTTAGCTTGCTAAGAAAAGTTAACAAGATTGTGGGCTGTTTTATGTAGTAGGTAAAGCTGCCGCCTAAAATGCTGGCATCCCATTTGGGTGCATGTACATGTCCTGGCTGCAGCTCTTCCAATCCACTTCCCTGCTAATCACCTGGGAAAAGCAGTTGAGGTGGGTAAAATGTTAGGGCTCATGCCACCCTGGTCGGAGACCAGGAAAAGCTCCTGGTTTTAATCTGGGCCAGGGCTGACCATTGTAGTCACCTGGGGAATTCATAGCAGATTGCATCTCTTTTATTTCTGTCCCTGTCTCTTTCTCTCTCTGTAACTGTTAACTTTAAAATAAATCAGTTAATTTTTAAAAAAGAAACAATGAAAAATAAAATCTTTTCCAACTCTTTAGATCTCTTTGTCCTAGCACTTACTCTGTGTGTGTAACTTTCTGTTGGAGCTGACAATTGGCCCTCTGGTTACTTCCAAACTGAAGTGATTAGAGGTATGCTGATTCCGTGCCTCCTTTTGGTGTGTTGTTAGTGGGAGACATGTTGCCTGCTGGTAAGATGCAGTGATTGAAAGCAAAACCCAACCCAAACCAATCCTTCTCATCCAAGAACTCCTAACCTGGTAAGAATCTGCAGCTAAACGTCCAGCTTCTAACAAACTTGTAGTTAGTTCCTAAGTTTATTTCCATTTACATCCTTTAAACTGATATTGAGCACTGTGTGACAGTTAAATCTTCCTGTGAGATATCCTAAAACAAAGCTTCCTGTATTATTGTCAGTGGGACTGTCAGCTTGCATCTCTGTTAATACTCCTCTGTGCCACTCAGAAAACTTAAAATTGACCCTGTCACATCTGGTCTACCACTGGCATGCCTAAATCCTTTGTTTCCACTGTCAGCACTGTCTTTCAACTTCTTATTACTTCCAGCTGGGACTATTAGAGGAGTTTGACTATCTGTCTTTATCAGGTTTCTTTACAGAGTAGATTATATACCTTTGCTAAATATGACATTTGATATCTTAGTTCTGGTCTTATCATTCCCTTAGCCCAAATACCAGGATCCTATTACCTCCAAATAAAATGTATTCAGGAAATCTGCACAGAATCTTGTGTAATATGTTCTTAATCCACTACTCATAGCTATCTTCTATCATTCTCATTTAAAAATGAGCTTTTGTTTTTCTTCATCAGATGGTAACATCTCATGACTATGTTCATGTCCTCATTTCTTTAAGTTTTCTGCCACTGCCTGTATATTTATGCCCTTCAGTCCTTAAGAGAAATATTCCTTCTTTCATGCCATCATTTCCCAGCCAGCATAGAATGATTCCTCTGGTGTTCAGATTCTTATAGCCTTGTCTGTGTTGCAGTTGACACATCTTTTTCTTTGGTTTGTACCATAGATAGCCATCCACAAGTTTATTATAGTTTCAGCGTCAGCAGCAGGGGTACTTTCTTTATCATCTTTATATCCCCAAGTTTGGTTCTGAAATTCATGGTAATGGTGGTCCCGTATGCTGGGTTTAGCTGTGGTGTCGTAAGTGTTCACTAGACAAGGCGTTGTACATCTGCTGTCCAAAAGAATCGACTGAAATCGTGAGCTGGGTGTGACGGTGGACTTTGTAACAAGACTCCTTTTTTTCTATTCTTGGGCAGGAGAATCAGATGAGAGGGAACAGTCAAAGCTGGAAGTTAAAGTTTGGGATCCAAATAGCCCACTTACAGATCGACAGATTGACCAGTTTTTAGTTGTAGCACGGTGAGTATGGCACTGAGTCATGGAACATCTTCTCTTTTAGCGGACTTATAAATGTGTATATATTTTTTTGTATTCCATTTCTGTTTCCATTAAAAATTATCATTATTATTGTTTTAGTTATGTGAGAAAGCTTTATAGATATCAAGCTCCTTCCTAAAAAATATGATATACTGTCACTAATTTCTGTTTTAAATGAAAGTAGGTTTGCTAATTTTTGCTGTTAAAGAGGATATAGATGAAAATCTGACACCTGAAAATGCGCATCTTTAATGAAAACAGAAAAATATTTAGCTGTAGCCATAGATTATGTGGATATCAGTAAGAATTTGCAACTCGAATCCTTTTACTGTGTGGATGGGTAAGACTCATTGCAAGCAGAGAGCTTTCTTTCATGAATTTCAGCCTGGTTGCAGGGCTTCCTTACTCCCTTTCCTTTTCTCTTGAGAAAATTTTATTTTCATTTTTTAAAATTAATTGATGTTCATGAGTAAGATTGTCACAAAATAGATTGTAAATGAGGCTATTATAGCATTGCATTTAGTAGAGAAGTTGAATAAACAAAGTACATTTGAAAGCCATTGATGAATGAAAGTGTGTTCATATAATGGGATATTACTTTACTGCAGTTAAAACGAATGATTTAGACCTATCTATAGTAGAGATAACTCTTAAGTAAGCATGTGTACCATATGATTATTTATATGCATGTATTTATAATCATAAAAAATTTAGAGTATGCAAAAGAATATTATAGTTTTCTCTTTAGAGACAACATATATACTCAGTCATTCATTTATAATGACGTGGGAATGTGTAATGGGGCTCTAACATTATATAATATGTACTTCCTTGAAACAAAACCCCAGGGGCTGGTGCTGTGCAGCTGTTAATCTGGTGGGTACAGGGGCCAGCGGCATGGCATAGCAGGCTAATCTGCTTTCTGTAGCATCAGCATCCCATATAAGCAGCAGTTCCGGCTGCTCGACTTCCTACCTAGCTCCCTACTTATAACCTGGAAAGGCGTGAGGACGGCCCAATTGCTTGGGGCCCTGCCATTCATGTGGAAAACTTGGTTGAAGCGCCTAGCTTCCAGCTTCTGACCAGCCCAGCTTTGGACTTTGTAGTCATTTAGGGAGTAAACCAGCAGACAGAAGATCTCTCTGTGTCTTTTTCTCTATATCTCTGCTTTTTAAATAAAAATAAGCAAAACAAAGAAAGTAATGGATTCATTTTAATGAATTAATAGTTGTATTCAGTTGTTAGGTTTTCATTATTTTTTAAAGATTTTATTTTTATTGGAAACGCAGATTTATAGAGAAGGAGACAGAAAGATCTTCCATTTCCTGGTTTACTCCCCAAGTAGCTGCAATGGCCAGACTGGAGCCGACCTGAAGCCAGGAGCTATGAGTTTCTTCCAGGTCTCCTATGCAGGTGCAGGATCCCAAGGCTTTAGACTGTCTTCCACTGCGATGAACCAGCTCAGTTGGGAGCAATCAGTCTGATGGGAACAGGACCCTGGGAACGGTGGGCAAGGATTCGGTGAGTGACAGACATGCCAACTCAAGGCAGTTGTATCTGAGTGTATTTTACAAAAGCAAAGCATCAACTTATATACAATAGATTATTGTAAAGGAACATTTTCTTTGTCTATTCATGTGGTTACATTTCTACAAACAATTATTCCAGGGAGGTAAGTGGGGCTGTTGAGAAAAGATTGTTCTCTAATAACCTTTTTTTTTTTTTTAAAGATTTATTTTTATTATTTTTTCATTGGAAAGGCGGATATACAGAGAGGAGAGACAGAGAGGAAGATCTTCCGTCCGATGATTCACTCCCCAAGTGAGCGCAACGGCCGATACTATGCCGATCCGAAGCCAGGAGCCTCTTCCGGGTCTCCCACACGGGTGCAGGGTCCCAAAGCTTTGGGCCGTCCTCGACTGCTTTCCCAGGCCACAGGCAGGGAGCTGGAAGGGAAGCGGGGCTGCCGGGATTAGAACCGGCGCCCATATGGGATCCCGGGCGTGCAAGGCGAGGACCTTTAACCACTTGCGCCACCGCGCCGGGCCCTCTAATAACCTTTTAATCAGTAAGCGGTTAGCTGTCATTGTGCCTTGTGCCTTACATTGGTTTTAATAGTAACCTGTCTATTTTTCTTAGTTTTTCTTCCTGTATGGGTTTTTAAGCTATAGATCTCAAATACAATCTTCTTTTAGGAATCCCCAAAAATAGTTCCAGATGGGTTTATTAAAGCTAGTGACCTGACAGTTTTTATCCCATACAGCTTGCAAACCTTGTCCAACTTCCCATCAGAAGGCTTCATAGAACTAAAAAGGAACATTGAGCCTTTGCCGCACATAAATAGCATTATTCCAGCAATAAAGATAAGAGCAAAGAGTACAGCCAGGAACACCAAGACCACTAGAGATGCAGCCAACTCAGGAGGCATCCTTCCTTGAAGCTTCTGCCTTGGCCTGGTGATGTTCTCATGCAGGTGCCACTGGAGGTAGCGTGACACTCCACTGTGTTCCCTGGCCTCATGCATGACAGCTGGGTGGGAAGTGGAATAGCTATGATTCGAACTGGTGCCCAAATGGGATATTGACGCATGCAAAGCAAGGATTTAGCCACTAGGGTATCATAACTGGCCCAAAAGAAGAAGTAAAAAAGAAAGAAAAAAGAAAAAAAAAAAAACTGCCAGTCGCGATGACTGCATTGTGTATGTTAGGGTTTTGGTTTGTTACCCAAAGACTCCGTTTCAACTCCAATTTCCTGCTAATGTTCCTGGGATGGAGCAGGTATTGTTCAGGTGTTTGAATCTCTGCCTCCTGTGAGAAAAGCCAGGAGGAGTTCCTAGCTTCTGGCTTCATGTGGTCCAACCTGGCTGTTACAGCCACTTGGGGAGTGAACCAGTAGGTGGATGATCTCTCTGCTTTCCTTTCAAAGGAAAAAAAAGGCAAATAAATAAACTGTTTTTTTTTTTTTTTTTTAACTTTAAAATGGACCAAGCATGACAAGAAGATTAAGATCAGGTAAATCTGGGCAGTCGATGTAATGGTTCACTATTTCATGTTCTGATTTTCTGTTGATCTTTATTCATAATATAACGGGGAAATAACAATCATTATGCTCCATCCAAATGCATAGAACCAGTTGCGTTGAAAGTCACCACTGTATTGGTGTGAGGGATTTGGAGCCCAGAACTCAGAAACCAAGCACTAAGTGATGTGATGGAGATGCTTGAGTGAAGGTACATTGCTGGGAAGGGAACAGTGGAGCCGAGGGAGAATGGGAGTCCTGGATGGCTCCCTCTGCTCAGGAGTTCCAGAAGGGTCATCAGGGTTCTGGTGATTTAGAAGCCATTTAAATTTTCAAGTGTGATTTGGATTCTGGTTTTTTTTGTTTTGTTTTGTTTTGTTTTTTCCTGATTGTCATGGGATGTACATTTCCTTTCCTTGGAAGCCAGCATGAGGGACAGTTGTATATAATATCGTCAACCTCCTCCACCCAGAATTTGTTTCAAAAAATTATGCTTTTTTTTTTTTAAGATTAGAAAAACGGAGTTATACACACACTCACACACACACATGCAGAGCAAGAGCAGAAGATCTTGAACCTACTGGTTCATTTCCTGAATGATCAAAATGGCCAGGGTTGGGCCAATATGAAGCCCAAACTCAAATAGGATGCCAGTGTTACAAGTGATGGCTTAGATTCTGCCAACATGATGGCAGTCACTAATTTGTATACCTAAATACAAATTAAGTTCCCAATCGTATACTATTGTCCAGAATGTTTAAAAATTTAGGAAGGCCATGCATTTGTAAAGATGTGTTACAATTCATACCTGGCTGATGGGAGTATGAGTTGGTATAGATGGGAGTATGAGGTGATATAGATTTAGAGGCTGAATCCTTGCCTTGCATGTACCAGGATCCCACATGGCTGCTGGTGTGTCACAGTTGCTCCACTTCCCATCCAGCTCCCTGCTTTGGCATAGGAGAGCAGTGGAAGATGGCCTAAAGCCTTGGGATACTGCATCTGTGTGGGAAACCCGGGTGAGGCTCCTAGATCCTGGCTTTGAGTCAGCTCAGCTCTGGTCGTTGTGGCCACTTGGAGAATGACCCAGCAGATGGAAGGTCTTTTTCTCTTTTTCTGTAGATCTACCTTTTTCTCTTTTCTGTAGATCTACCTTCTAATAAAATGAATAAATCTTAAAAAAAAAAATAAGTTGGTACTAGGCCCAGCGCAGTAGCCTAGCAGCTGAAGTCCTTACCTTGAATGTGCCGGGATTCTATATGGGCGCCGGTTCTAATCCTGGCAGCCCCACTTCCCATCCAGCTCCCTGATTGTGGCCTGGGAAAGCAGTAGAGGATGCCCAAATTCTTGCAACCCTGCACTTGCATGGGAGTCCTGGAAGAGGCTCTGGGCTTCTGGCTTTGGATCGGTGCAACACTGGTTGCTGTAGCCGCTTGGGGAGTGAATCATCAGATGGAAGATCTTCCCTCTGCCTTTCCTCCTTTCTGTATAAAAGAAGAAAAAAAGGAAATGAAAGGAAAGGAAAGGAGAAAGAGAGAGAAGAGAGAGAAAAAAGAAGGAAGGAGGGAAGGAGGGAGGTAGGGAGGGAGAAAGAAAGAAGTGATACAAGGGCCCAGCACAATAGTGTAGTGGTTAAAGTCCTTGCCTTGCACATGTCGGATCCCATGGTCGCCAATTCATATCCCAGCAGCCCCGCTTTCCATCCAGCTCCCTGCCTGTGGCCTGGGAAAGCAGTTGAGGGCGGCCCAAAGCCTTGAGACCCTGTACCCACATGGGAGACCCAGAGGAGATCCTGGCTCCTGGCTTCGGACTGGCTCAGCTCTGGCTGTTGTGGCCACTTGGGGAGTGAATCATTGGAGGGAAGATCTTCCTCTTTGTCTCTCCTCCTCTCTGTATATCTGCCTTTCCAATAAAAATAAATAAATCTTAAAGAAGTGATACAAATGCCTTGAAAGTTGTTTGCTTTCATCTAACCCACGTATCACTACGTTTCACTCCTTAATATACACCTTGTGGAAATGTGTGCACCAGTGCACCAAATGCTAGATACACAGATGACATTAGTGAGACTATTCTTACTGTCCCCAAGCTGGGAATAGCACTGAGTGTTAACAGTGGAGTGGCGGTGGGAGGAGAATCTTACAGATGATCTGTAACAGGGAAGATGAATGCACGCAGCTGTGGCCAACAACATGGATGAATTAATTGATAAACCTCGTTCTGCACAAAAGATGCTGGATATGAGGCATGTCCACAGTGATTTTGTTTGAGCAGACCTAGGCTGTGCTGCCAGAATCCAGGAGGTGGTTTACTCTTGGGCAAGAAGGGCAGGAGTAGTAGTTGGGAAACAGCTGTCAGAAACCCTTCTGGGTGCTGCTCTTGTTCTTTCTCCTGACACAGGTATTGGTGATGTGGCGATACAGTGTATAATTTTGTGGTTATATTTTAGTTAACATGTTTTAAAAAGCATTCTCTTTTGGGAATGGTAGGTTAACTTTTTGTTTTTGGCGTCTGTGGCCCCACAGTGGAATCCTGGGTTAAATTCTCAATTCTAGTTCCCAACTCCAGCTTCTTGTTAATGCAGACTCTGGCAAGTGCCCAATTTTGAGACCTGTATTGAGTACCTGGCTCCCACCTGCTGCCCAGTGAACCAGTGGATGGGATCTCTTGATATCTTTCTGCCTTACAAACAAATAGAAAAAATGTAAAAATATGTAAAAGTCTTCCTCAACTAACATGTTTAAAATACATACAGTGCAATGAAGTAAGTTGTGTTTTCATTTAATGCAGTATCTTTAGAAAAAGAAAAAAAGAATAAAGAAAGAGTGGCAGAAAGAGAAAGAGGGAGAAGGAGGGATGAAGAGAGATATCAGTCTTCAGCTGGAGCGGTTAGGGCTGGGCCAGGTGAAGCCAAGTCCTTGAACTCTTTCCAGGTCTCCCAAGTGTATCGTAAGAACCTCAGGATTGGAACTTTTCATCTGTTGACTCCCAGGTGCGTTAGCGGGAAGCAGGATTGAGTCAGAGGCAGGACCCAGTTCTAGGCACTCTGATTTGTGATTATAGGTAATTTCCTAAAAAGTGAGATTTAGTAGAAATCTATGATATATTGAGTACCTCACAGAATGGGATTCCTATAATTAATGATATCTCATTCAATGAAAAAAAATGGTAGTGAAATTTCATAATTTGGGATAAAAACAGTAGACAGTACTTGCTTTTTAAAAATTTCATCATGCCCTTTATTTATTTTTTATATCATTTTATGACACAGTTTCATAGGCTCTGGGATTCCCCCAGTCCCTCCCCAAACCCTCCTCCTGTATTGAATTCCTCCATATTGTTACAGTAGTACAGATCATAACCAGTCATAATTCCTTCATTGCGGGCATGGATCATGCAGAGTCCAGCATCTTATTGTCTAGATAAATTCAACAGTTTCATTGGGAGACCATCCTTGGTCTCAAAGTAGAGCTGGCAGAATATCATCCCCTCCAATAAGATGTCACTACACATCTTCAACAGCAGGAAGAAACATCAAAAATAAAAATATCATGAAGTTAATTAACATGGTGTTGAGTGATCAATGTGTTAGAAAATGCAAGTTCTTAACCACATTCTGTAACTACTTCCTTGACATCTCAATTTTAGTATATACACAACCGGCTGCTATAAACCTTTGTTTTGTTTTGTTTTGTTTTTTTCCCAAACTAGCATGTTTTGAGTCTAACCTAAATCAGAGTGGCACAGGAAGAGTGAAAGAAAGAATCAACATTAACACCCATCATATATAACAGCTGAGTACGAACTTAACATCAGCATTTCTATGCACTTACATCTTGTTTAGCATTAAGTCATAAATTGATAAATTTTTGGGGGGAGAATCTTAAGCCACAATTTAAACTTTGCAGTGTATAGTGATTAGACATGGTTTTACAGAACTTTGCATTTTAACAGTTGAAGAATAGAAAAGTTTTAGGCAGGTGAGCAGGGAAATCCCCAACAACCTAGTGAGTGAGGAAGAATTTAACTCTACATCCTACCTAGTAAAGTCCAGGAGAAGCAAATAAGGAGCCTGACCGGTAAGTACAGGCTGAGCGATTATAGGCCAATTGGCCTTTTCCCTGGCTGTTTCAGACTTTATCATTGCCTCTCTCTGTCTGAAAAGCCAAATGGGAAGCCTGATCAGTAAGGTACAAGCTGAGTGATTATCAACTAGCTGACCTTTATTAGTCTCTATCTATGTGAACTAATTTTGGGGCTCACAAGCAACCCTGATGGTTGGTGTAAGAAAGGGCTGGGAGCCAAGGCTAGAACTAGATAAGGACCAGAGAAAGCTTCTCTCCTGAGTCCAGAAGGAAATTTACAACCCTTTTATCTCTGAGCACCACCGGGGGGGGGCTTCTGGCTGTAGTTCCTATGTCACCAGACCCTATGAGAGGGTTTTGGGCTGCTACCATCCCGTGTGGGAAATCCAACAGGAAATGACTGGCCTCCAAGAGCATTCATATTCCCTGTTATCTCCTAGGCAGTTGGGATACAGTTCTCGGTGTCCATACTGACAATCCGTTGCTTTTGTGGTGAAAGCACTTGTGAGGCCTCCAGGAGTCTCTGGGACTAGGTTACAAACCTCCCCTTATCCTCCTGTTTCACGCTGAGATTCCCTCCTGCTCTGCACACACAATCTCCTTTTAAGAGGGTGTTAGGGTTGTTCTTGGATCCCACCACAAATTTCTGTGGTTTTTCTAATGTCTAAGGCTGTTAAGAATTTGTTATCTATAAATAACAGGTTACACTTAAAGTCTTCCTCAAACATTCTAAGAAGGTGGAGAATTTCTCTGCACTCCTGGCCTGAAGTGGAACAAGAGGAATATTAAACAAATTTAGTTTTTCAGTTGTTAGAGGCAGTTCCTCTGGGGGGTTCCATCTTCTCCAGGGGCAGCATTGTATTCAAGGGAGTTGGTGCACTTCCGAGGTCAGATGAGCCATAGGGAAACCCACAGTTTTGAGGATCCATCAGGGAATTTTAGGGAAAAGAGCATAACTTTTCCCACTGATTATTAGAGTCCAGAATATCAGTCATTCAGTTGTTTTATCAAATACATGCACCAATCTCTTAAATTCTCCATGTAACCCGGTATTGAGAGGGGTTTGGCCTCTTCCTCATCCATTGTCTCCTTGATGGTGATGGATCTTTCAGGATGAGGTCGCAAACTTGTCTTACTGGAGGAGTTTCCTCCAGTGGATGGGGTCCAGGACTTTACATTAAGAGCAGGCACCCACATAGGCTGCGGCTCAGTTTCTGGAAAGCACAGCAAGCCCTCTTCCCATAGTTAACAAGTGCTCAGGACCTCTCCACTTTTGGGTGGCTGGGACCCTCCAACGAACCAAAGACATCTGTGTTGGGTCTGCAAGTGGCCTCCAATAACACACAGCTGGTGCTCACCAGAAGGCAAAGTCTGAAGATGTGAATAAGGCCAAATTTATGCATTCACAGGGGTAGCATATTCCCCCCTCTGCTTTTAAAGCATAACTTTAATATTTTGGTGTTTCCTTTTAACTACGTCCCAATCCTGAGGATATTAGGGGAGACCTTAGATCTGAGCTACCATGTTGTTTACTCTTAGGAACAGTATAAAGTGAAAACTGTTAAATACTAGCTTTACAAAACATTATCCGAAAGGCATATTGCATGTTATAAATGAGACAGTGGCACAGGTTCAGACAGTTCAGCATCCCATTGTCTATACTTGTCCAACAGTTTCAGTGGGAATCCATCTTTTGTCTGAAAGTAGGGATGCATGTTGCATTATACCTCCACATCCGGATATGGTAGACCCCAGTACTCCATCATTATACATTTTCATAATTGAGAAGCTGTGAAACAAGGTTGACAACTGGTATGAGTTAGAACAACAGCCTCGACAACAACAATGACAACAACAAATTACAGCTCCATGAAAAGAAAAAAGAACAACAACAATGATGCCACTGAATATCCAACACATGAGTGACAAAAAGGAGATACAAAAAAATCTTGGGAAAAATGATGCTACCGTATAATTCATGAGCCAGCAATGAATTTGACAAGAGAAAAGAAAATATTTGGAATTAATAAAACAAATAAAAAACATCAAAACATCAAAACACGTGAGATGTAGCCAAAACAAAACAAAACAAAACAAAACAAAACCACCTGTATGGATCGGATTATTATTCCATGCTGGTTTCCTTATATAAGAGAGAACATATGGTATTTGTTCTTTTGTGATTGACTTATTTCACTGAGCATGGTGGTCTCTAGTTGAGACCACCTAGTTGTAATTAGTATAATTTCATAATTCTTAATAGCTGAATAATATTCCATGGAGTAGATGTACCACAGTTTCTTTAACTACTCTTCTTTGGATGAGCATCTAGATTGTTTCCATGTCTTTGCTATTATGGATTGTGTTACAAATTGTTACAAATTTAGGATTACACATCCCCTTCTCATATGTAGATTTCACTTCTACTGGGTATATTTCTAGGAGCGGGATAGCTGGGTCATATGGCAGGTTTATTTGCAATTCTCCAAACACTCTCCATACTGATTTACACAGTAATTATACTAGCCTACATTCCCACCAGCAGTGAAGGAGGGTGCCTTTCTCCCCTCATCCATACCAGCAGGTGTTGTTAGTTGAGTTTTGAATGTAGGCCAGTCTTACTGGAGTTAGGTGGTGCCTCAGCGTGGTTTTCATTTGTATCTCTCTGATGGCTAGGGAGCCTGAGCATCTTTTCATAAGTCTGTTAGTCATTTGAATCTGTTCTTTTGAAAAATGTCTGTTCATTTCCTTTACCCATTTTGTTACAGGGTTTTTTTTTTTTTTTTTTTCACGTTCCTGGGTTTCTGTAGCTCTTTGTAAATCCCAGATATTAGTCCCCTGTCACTTGTGTAGTGTCCAAAACTTTTCTCCCATTCTGTTGGTTGCGTCTTCACTTTGCTGATTGTTTCCTTTGCTGCGCAGAAGCTTCTTAGTTTGATGTAGTCCCATTTATTCATTTTGCCTTTGATTGCCTTTGCTTTTGGTGTCTTTTCTAAGAAGTTTTTCCCTGTTCCTATATCTTGGAGTGTGCTTCATATGTTTTCCTTTAATAGTTTGCTGGTTTCTGAGTATAGATTTAGGTCCTTGATCCATTTAGAGTTGGTTTTCGTATAATGTGGCAGGTCTGGATCTTGCTTCTTAATTCTACAAGCTGATATCCAGTTGTCCCAACAGCATTTGTTGAAGAGATCAGGCTTTTTGCCTGGATTATTTTCGGTTTTCTTTTCAAAGATTAGTTGACTATACATGTCTGAGCTCCCTTCTGGTTTTTCTATTCTGTTCCACTGATCTTCTCTGTTTCAGTACCAGATTGTTTTTGAAAACCACTGCTCTGTGTTATATCTTGAGGTCTGGAATTGTGATTCCTCCAGATTGATTTCTATTTTTCAGGATAGCTTTAGCTATTCGTGGTCTTTTATGATTCCAGATGAACTTTTGTATTATCTTTTCCATTTCTGAAAAGAATGTTGTTGGTTTTTGATTGGGATTGGTTAAATCTGTATATTGCTTTTAGTAATATCGTCATTTTGATGATGTTGATCCTGCAAATTCAGGAACATGGTAAGTTTCTCTGTTTTTCAATGTCTTCTTCTATTTCCTTTTTTAATGTTTTGTGGTTTTTGTCAAAGGGATTTTTCACATATTTAGTTAGCTTAGTTAGGTATTTAAGATTCCTCTCCTCTATTTTAAAGGGGATTATGCTTAAAATTTCTTTCTCATCCATGGAATTATTTGTGTATACTAGTGCCATTGACTTGTGTTCATTAATTTTGTATCCTGCTACTCTGCCAAAGTCTCTTATGAGTTCCAATAGTCTTTTTCTTATATATTTTTTTATTGCATTTAATTTTATAACAACGTTTTATAGGCTCTGATGTTCCCCCATCCCCTCTCCGTTTCCTCCCCCCATGGTGGATTGCTCCACCTTATTGCAGTATTGCAGTTTAAATCCAGTCTTATTTCTTTCATTGCAAGCATGTGCCATGCATAGAGTCCAGTATCTTATTGCCCAGCTGAATTCAACAGTTTCTTGGGGAGACCAACTCAGGTCTGAAGACATAGCTGGCAGAATATCATTCCGACCAATTAAAAGCTATAACATAACATCAACAACAGTTTCCAACATTATGGGGTTAATTAACATTGTATTGTTAGACAATGCCAGTTCTTAACCACATCCTGTGACTACTTCATTAACATTTCAATTATAGTTTGTGTACAACTGGCTTCTATCTACCTTAAATTGGCTATAGGATACTATTCAGCTATTTCATGTCTATTTTCATTTTAGTATTTAGCAGTTTATTATGTTAAAGCATAAATTTTTACTGAACTTGGCAGATTTTAGGATAGTCTAAACTACCCATAGTCTTTTTTTTATGCTTGTTTTTATTTCTTTTTTTTAATTTTTTTCACATTTTATTATTATTGCAATCATTTTATGATACAGTTCCATATTCCCTTATCCCCTCCCCAATTCTCCTCCCCCCCCCCCACTTCCTCCATATCATCACTAACACATAGCTCTTCATACTCATCATTGCGGGCATGGACAATGGCAGAGAGTCCAGAATCCTATTGTCAAAATATGATATAAACAGTTTCACTGTAAGTCCATCTTTGTCTGGAAACAGAAATGCATACCACACTGCATCCTCACATCTGGTTGTTAGTCTCCATTACATAACTACTGTACATTCGCTTAAATGAAAAGTCATGATACAAAATCAACAATAGAAAGAAAAATAGAAATTCACAATGCCATGAAGTTAAATGACATGTTACTAGATATGACAGTCTCCATTACACAACTACTATACCTTCCCTTAAATGAAGAGCCGCAAAACAAAATCAACATCTGAGAGAAAAAAGAAATTAACAACACCAAGAAATTAAACAACATGCTATTAAATGTCCAACGTGCAGCCGAAGAAGTGAAAATCAAGAACCTTCTTGAAGAAAATGATGCCACTGCATGATCCACTAGTCACTGAATGATCCAATCAGAAGAAAGTGTCCTGAAGAGATGAAACCAACAGAAAACAACAAAACCCATGTGATAGAGTCTCCGCTGATCTTTGTTGAAGTGTGTCTCCTCCAGACAATAAACTAATGGGTTTTGTTTTTTAATCCAGTCTACTAATCTATAATGTTTGATTGAGCTTAAGCAATTTACATTCAGAGTTAAATATACATAGGTGGTACTTTGGTCCTGTCATTTTAACAATGGGTTGTTCATTGGTTTAGTCTTCTGTTGTCATTTTACTGGGATGTTCTTCCCGTTTGCCTTTGGTTTTGGTAGGTGCTATTCCTCTTCTCTGTCAAGAGAACATCTTGAAGTATCATTTGTAGGGCAGGTTTGGAAGAAGCAAATTCTTTTAGCTTTTCTTTACTCTGGAAGAATTTTATTTCATTTTCAAAGATGAAAGAAAGCTTTGCTGGGTATGTTATCCTAGGCCGACAATTTTTTCTTTTAGAATCTGGAATATGTCACTCCATTCTCTTCTTGCCTGTAGAGTTTCCTATGAGAGATCTCCTGTGAGCTTAATTGGCATTCCTTTATATGTCAATTGATGTTTTTCACGTGCACATTTCAGGATCTTTTCCTTATGTTCAATTGAAAAGAGTTTGATAATCATATGTCTTGGTGAAGATTGCTTTTGATCAAGCCTGTTAGGAGTTCTGTGTCCCTCCTGGATCTTGTTTCCCAATTCTTTCTCCAGATTAGGGAAATTTTCCTTGATTATTTCCTTAAATACATTTGCAAACTCAGCTTCTCTTTCTGCACCTTCCAAGACTCCCATAACTCTTATATTTGGCCTCTTAATAGTGTCTTTCAATTCTTGAATACTTTTTTTGGCCTGATCCAGCTCTGCTTCCAGCTTTTTGTTTGCTTTCCCCTGGTGACAGGAGATATCTTCCAATTCTGAGATTTTTTCTTCTGCTTGCTTCATTCTATTTTGGAGACTCTCCACTGTACTTGTAATTTTCTCTACTGTGTTCTTAATTTCTGATATACCAGCCTTGATTTGCTTTACTGCTTCCTTAAATTCTTTGAAATCTTGCATGAGCTTCTCATTTTTTACCAGAATCTTCAAAATGAGTCTTATGGATTCTGTGTCCCCCATTTTCTCGATGTCTTCCTCAGTTAACTTTGAGGTTGGCATAAGGTTTTGCTCCTTTGCAGGGGAGTGCTCAGTAATATTCATTGTGCCTTTGTCTCTTCTTTTGCTCTTGATCATTGTACTTCAGAGTCTTCTTCTTGGGGGCAGGTTTCTAAGCTGTGTCACCCACCAGTCTACAATGCGATTTTACTTATTGCAGTTGGCACACAGCTTTTTGCTTGCAGCCGCTTGTGCCACAACCTCCAACGAGTTCCAGATCTGGGTTCTTATGTCAGATATCCACCGTGGTCTCCACAGCCCCAGCTCTTGGCTCACCACTCTCTATCTCCTGTGATACCGTGCTGAGGCTTAACCGTTGTCTCTGGAACCTTTCTCCCACTTCCAGTTGGAGTGGGTTCCAGGATTAGAGAGACACCAAGTGTCCTATCTAGTTAGGTTGTTGGTGGCACTGATCTTGTCGGAACCTGTGGGACGTTAGGTCTGGGTGCCACACGGACCTATTTTAACCGGTACAATGTCACACTCGGTATTATTTTCCTGTGAGACCTCAGCAAGCTCTCGTGAGCTCAGCACATGCGCAGTTCTGTGTTGTCCCTGCAGTCCCAAAGCTATTGCCACAGTGCACAAAATGGCGCCCGACGTACTTCCACAACAGTTCTTGATCTGGCTGTCAGATCTGAGGGCTACCCAGACCTGTCCCGAATGGAACCCGTAGAATGCCACGTCGTTGCAGTTCTCTGAGTCAGAAATGAGCTCACTCCCTGCTCAGAGCATGCTCAGTCCTTTCCCTTGCTCTTTTCTCCTTAGGCAAAATGGCGCCCAATTCAGCTCTAGGGGGCTGACTGGGCTATGAAATTCACTCTGTTCTCACAGTGCCTGAGATTTGCTGCTCTATCTCTGCTTCTGGTCAAATCAAATGGACCAGCAGGATGGACAGTACTTTGTCTGGGTTCACCTCCCAAGCTCCCAGTGAAAGTGTCTTCCCACCTGGTTGCTGGTGGAGTTTGTCTGCTGTTGGAGTTCAGATTGCCGCGCTGGAGTATCGTTCACTGCAACACCACACTGCTGTGCCCACTGCTTTCCTGTGTCAGTCTCCAGGTACCCCTCTGCTGTTGTTCTGTCCTTTCCTATTTCCTGAAATATGTCCTCTCTGCTTCGTCCTGATTAAATGTTTCTCCGTCTGATTAAACGTGTCCTTACCCTATTCCGCCATCTTGATTCTCTACCCATAGTCTTTTTTTTTTTAAAAAAAGATTTATTTTTATTATTTTTTATTGGAAAGGCGGAGATACAGAGAGGAAGATCTTCTGTCCGATGATTCACTCCCCAAGTGAGCCGCAACGGCCGATACTATGCCTATCCGAAGCCAGGAGCCTCTTCCGGGTCTCCCGCGCGGGTGCAGGGTCCCAAAGCTTTGGGCCGTTCTGGACTGCTTTCCCTGGCCACAGGCAGGGAGCTGGAAGGGAAGCGGGGCTGCCGGGCTAGAACTGGCGCCCATATTGGAATCCCGGGCGTGCAAGGCGAGGACCTTTAACCACTGCACCACCGCGCCGGGCCCTACCCATAGTCTTTTAACTGAGTCTTTTGTTTCTCCTATGTAGAGAATCATGTCATAGAGATGTCATGTCATGCAAATAGAGATAATTTTGTTTCCTCTTTTCCAATTTGGATTCCTTCAATTCTTTTTTCTTGCCTAATAGCTCTGACAAGGATTTCCAATAGTATATTGAAGAGTAGTGGAGACAGTGAGCATCCATGTCTAGTTCCAGATTTTAGTGGGAAGGCTTCCAATCTTTCTCCATTTAGTATGATGCTGGCATTAGGTTTTTCATAAATTGCTTTGATTGTGTTGTAGAATGTTTCTTCTATGCCTATCTTGCTTAGAGTTTTCAGCATGAAGTGGTGTTGGATTTTATCAAATGCCTTCACCCATTAACGTGTACGAAACCCGAATGGGATGTGGGACAGACTGTACTAGTCTGCTGTACACATTGGCAAGCACGTGAACCAGGGCAGGAGAAGGTCTGGTGGGGGTTTTTGTGGGTCCTTCTGACTAGGCTGCAGCTCCCACTGATTTATGTGAGGGCTGAGGGTGTACTGGGCAGAATCAGGCTGGACCACAACAGCCATTGGTTCCAGTGGAAGACAACGCTGATACCGGAGAGCTTGCAAAGGATGCGTGGATTGGTGAGACAATAAAAAAGAGAAGATAAGAAGTAGAGGCAGAGGATGCTTGGACCACTATAGCATGATGCTCATAATGGACAACTCAGAAAAGTTGCCTCTTTTATTTATACACAAATTACAAGTTTTTTGCACAACATCCACTTGTTTCATTTTTTCTTCATTATAAAAGAATGATTACAAAATCAATCCTAAAAAACATTATTATTTTACTTCAGAGACAATATTTTCAGCAAGCTATTACTCATTCAAACCCGCAGTGACCTGGCTGAAGCCAGGAACTCCATGGTTGGCAGCACATGCAGTTACATAGGGACAAGTGGTTTACTTATATCCAAAATCAGTTTTCACTAAACACTAATATTGCTTAAAATATTGAGAGTACAAAGTTAAAAGAAAAGATCGTAAATGAAAGGAATTTATGAAAGCATATAACATAGATTCTTTATTAAATCTTATAATCGATCATGCATTAATTACCGCCACCTTCATCTAGTGCTGATTCAATTGTTTTTTGTTCTTTTGTTAAAGGGCAGTAAAAAGGATCAGGGCAACTCAGCCAGCCTACAAACAGAGGACCTTTACAAGAAACTTACTTTTATCTTTATAAACTGTTTTCTTTCCCTAAATACAAGTGTCAATATAATGTAGAAATTTTAAGCCGTTTTTGGGGGGAGGATTCACATTTGCCTCGCTTTAGAGAATGCCCCATAAACTTTCTACTTTCCATGGTGAGAAACCAAAATGCGTCAGGACAAAGGTGGGCACATAACAAAATGTTTGGAGACATTGTGAACTCAATTTTGCTATTGTGTGCTTTTAGCTGTGTGTCATTGCCTTATGTCACTAAAGATGTTTTTATCATAATATGATTGATTAGTTTAAGGTGTTGTGCCAGTTACAGGAATCATTTCACATTTACAGAAAAACAACAACACCACCCTCAGGAGGATTCTATGAAACATCAGAGAGGTGATTGAGTGTCCATACAATGGGGTGAGGCAGCAATGAGGTGACCAAAGACATTCTGCTGGACTTTGCCCTGCAGCCAGAAACTCCTCATAGCCGTGCTAACCAAGGAGCGGTGCTCATCACAAACCTATGACATCTGACCTGACTGCATGGCTCCCCACAGGCTGAAAACAGAACCAACCTAGCAATTGCAACCACCAACTGATTCAGGAGAAGAACTGTACCAGGCCCTGTACTTGCAAGTACACAAAAGAATCTGGCCTGGGTTCACCTCAGATGAAGTTTTCTTTTGGAGACTGAATAATATGTGAGCAATGGATCAGAGAGGAAATCAAAAGGGCAATTTAAAAATTGCTTGAAAAAAATGAAGGCATCAACACAACATATCAAAACTTATGGGACACAACCAAAACAGTGTTGAGAGGAAAGTTCATCTCAGTCAATGCCTTAAGCATTAAGAAATTAGAAGGGCATCAAGTAAATCAGCTAACCTTACAGTTGAAGGAACTAGAAAAGCAACAGCAAAGCAATCCCAAGATTAGTAGGAAAGAAGAAATCATCAGTACCTGCTTTGCAGGAATAAATGTGTGCTGATTTCTGTCTTATTTTTTGAGCAAATTTGAATACCAAATAGTTCAATCCATAGCACTTTATAGTCCCTTTATGTTATACCCATATAGATTGTTCTGTTTCTTGATTTAATTATGCAGATTCATAAGGTGGGCCTTATTAGACCGAATAGTTCCAAGTCCCAGTTCCACTTCCAGTTGTGTACCCTAAGAAGCAGCAGTTGATGGCTCAAGCACTTGTGTTTATGCTACGTATTTGGAAGACCCAGATTAAGTTCTCAGTTCCTTGAGTCTGGCACAGTGGATCAGTAGGCTAATTCCTACCTGCAAAGCTTTGGCATCCCATATGGGTGTCAATTTATGTCCCAGCTGCTCAGCTTGCCATCCAGCTCCCTACTTGTGGCCTGAGAAAGCAGCAGAGAATGGCCCAGGTGCATGGTATTCTGCACCAACATCAGAGACCTGAAAGAAGCTCCTGATTCCTGGTTTTGAATCAGCTCAACTCCAGCTGTTGGGGCCATTTGGGAAGTGAACCAGAAGATGGAAGATCTTTCTGTCTCCTTCACTCTGTAATCTGGTGGAAATAAATACATCTTTAAAGTGCTCAGTTTCTTGTTTCAGCCTGTCCATTCCTAACAGTTGGTGGGCATTTGGGAAGTGAGTCAACAGATGGGAGATTTTGTTAAAAATTTTTTTTAAGTTTCAAAATTTGTATAGAACCATATGTGAATTGCCAATGGTTAAATTTTAGAGAGACAAAAGCATTTTTTATTTGATATTTCACTTGACTATCCAACAGCTTGTTTTGCCTTTTCTGTTACAATTTTTTACTTATTCCCCGAATGTGTTTAATTTTCCCTTCTGTGTTTGTGACTTGCTCAGGGCCGTTGGAACGTTTGCCCGAGCCCTTGATTGCAGCAGTTCTGTGCGACAGCCCAGTTTACACATGAGTGCCGCTGCAGCTTCACGAGACATCACTTTGGTAAGCTGTCTTCTGATATTTGGGATTTATTTATCCTTCTGCTACTTGTTTAATTATAAAGCTGTTATAACAGCGATATTGTAGGCTTGAGACTCGTTTTCTGGCTTTTAGCTCTACTCGTTGCTGGTTTGATTTGACTAACTAGTTGGCCAGCTGAGCTCCTTGTTGCCCTTTCTGTGAGTTGAGACAGGTAAGAATGACTGTTTCCGTTCCATGGAGCATATATGAAATGGCAGAGAACCTGCTGGGGGACACAGGTCACCATTGCAATATCTCTGTTTGCTTTTGTGACCTTTTTGTTTTTAAAACTTTTTTTTTTTTTAGTTTTTATATTTTATTTTTAGTTTTTTACATTGTTGAGAAGGGTTTATGCCTGTGTGGGCATCCGATTAGGGTGGGGAGGGTCAACGTATGGAGCAAGGTGAGTGCTACAAATGTTTCCAATGTTTTTGGTTTTCTCCTGTATCCACAGGGCAGGGTGCCAAACTACATCAGTATCCATCTGATGTTATCTTACAGTCCCTGTGCCACCCTGATGATGGGAAAAAATGTTCCAAAGATGTTACTTGAGTGGTTTTAATAGTTCTGAGATGTTGTTGGTTTCATTGCTCCAGGCCTGAGAAAATTCTTTCAAAGTCTATTAGTTGAAAATCCACCTTAGTGCATCCACACACTCAGACACTTGCTGCAAAGCTTGGCCAGGAGAATTGTCCAACTTGTTCTGCTTCATATCCTTTTGACAAGGCATTTGACATATTCTGCTGGCCTAGATGAGATGGCTGTCATGTCCCCCATGTGCATTTGGCATGCTGTCCACTGAGTAGACATCAGCAACTGAGGAAGCCAGTCATGATACGTGCACTCCAAGGCTGGACCACACACGGCTGGAGTTTGAATTCAACAGAGTAGTTGTGAAGTTCCCCAAGAAACCTCATCTGAGGTGACCTCAGTCCTGACTTTGTATGCACCAGCCAATGTGGGTCCAGTTGAGTCCATCACTTGCATCTGCCTGTGCATATAATGATGAATGCAATTGTCTGGTCATTTCCACCCTAGCCCATCTCCCACAGAAACCAACAGGTGCTGTGACCTAGCCAACTAAGTCAGCCACAGACCTGGTCTTTATGCATAGCAGTGGGAACTACAGTCTAGTCGGGGCAACCTCCAATAATCCCCACCAGTATGATCCCTAGCCCTGGTTCCTACATGTGCTAGGATGTGCAACAGTCTGGTCTGGCCTGGCCACATCCATCCAGTTCATGTGGATCCCATGAGAGGATCTCATGGATCCCATAGGTGCTGTGGCTGAGGCCTAACCCATGCCCAGACCTGGCACACATGCATGCCAACAAGTGCTGTTGCCTTCTCCAGCCTGGCCCACCCCCATGAATTTGCCCTACCAAGCTAGCTGCCAGCTCTGCGTCTTGCACTTGCTGGTAGGTGTTGCAGTCCAGTCTGGCATGGCCCACCTCACCTTGGCATTCACCAGCAGGTGCTGCAGCCTGGCTCGCCCTGGCCTGCCCACAGTCCCATCTCTCACCGACTGGTGTTGCAGCCTAGTCTTGTCCAGCTTTTCCCCATCCTTGCCTCTCATGTGAACTGGCAGATAAAGTAGCCTAGCCCGGTGCCACCCATACCCTGTCCTGTCCTGACTCCTGCACATGCCAGTGAATGCTAAAGATTGGCCTGGCTTAGACCTGCCTACCACCACCACCCTCTGCCCTCCACCCTCCTGTGTCAGCCTACGCATGCTGAGGAGTGTTGCAGCCCTGCCTGGCTTGGCCCATCCCCAGTCCCAGCTGTTAAGCTCACCAGTGGGAGCTACAGCCCAGAAGAGGTCCCCAAGTTCCCTCACCAGACCTTCTCCCAGACCCAGCTCTCATGTGTTCCATTGGGTGCTAGGCCCCTGCCTGACATAGTGTCCCCCTAGGCCTGACCTTTGCATATACTAGCAGGTGCTATGTCCAGCCTGCCCCCATACACACTATTCTCAGGTGCACCTATGGGTGCTGCAGCCTGGGCCAGTCTGGCTTGCTCCCATCTCCAGTTCCTATGAGTGTCAGTGAATTCCATGGGCATGTTTATTTTAGCCCGTCTCCACCCACAGCTCTTGTACAAACCAGTCGGTACTGCTGACACATGGGTGAGCCCACATATCCCCTATAGAATCTGCTCCAGAACTGGTTCTGTTGCATTGCATGCTCTTTGGTGTCATGGCCTAGTTTTACATGGGCCATCCATCACTCAGACATTCACTGTGGGTACTGTGGCCCACAGCTGCAGTTTTCATGAGTGTGGTGGGTGATGCCACCTAGCCCCACTCAGGTCTCCCAAGGGGAAAGTGCATCGGCTTGATCTACACGTGCCTTCTGGTTTCTCCTCTCTAAACCACTGGATCTCAACTCTTGACCTTGCTTACCTCTGAGTGCAGTGGCACATTCCACAGAAGCCCTCAGAAGTTCCCCAGAAGTCATTCCAGGCCTGTAAAATATTTCTTTGGCAGTCCCGACTCCATACATTCCCAAAAGTCGTTCCCCAGGCAATTGACAGCCTCTCTGTTGGTGTAGGCTGCCAGATCATCTTCCAAAAGAACCAACTGGCCCCCTCCCACATATTTTAGACCAAAATAAAAAATAATAATAATAAAAAGAAAGAAAAAGAACAGGTAACTATGCTGGCATGCTGGGATAGTTAACACAAATTTGGCATTAACCAAGCCCAGAATGTATATCAGCTATTGGCTGCTTTTCTTCCAGCACTATATCACTTACCTAGGTACAAGACAACCCATATAGCTGCCTAAAACAGGGGTGTGCCATTTTTCTGTGTTCTATTTATTGTACTTACATGCTTGTGCAGCATGCACAGTGTTTTACACTTTTTTAAAGTGAAAGCCGTCTCATGTCTTGAAATTGTTGAAGTAGGAGTTACTCTGTTGTCATGTTATTATTCAACATGAATAATGTTTTCGTGTCTACACTAAAAGAGATCCTGCATTTTACTATTTTATTAATTTCATTACATTGTAGCTGCTGTCTTCTAAATATACATCCTTTTTTCACCTTGTGTGTGATGAAGTAGAATTTCCCATTTTCAGTTTAATTAAACACTAATACCCCCTGAGTCTGGGCTTTGATCCTAGTGTGTGTGTTACCACTTGCTCGCCCTGCCATGTGTGATAAGCATGGTAGGGGATGCGGATTTTACCAATGACAGAGTTGAAGTTTGGTAAGATTATTTGACCATTGTCTGTTACATACAATGTAAGCTTCAGTTTTGTTTTGTAATGGAATGCAATATGCCTATGATAGGTTATATTACCTTCTTGTTTAGACCAATTTAAAATGCTTTCCAGGAAATGTTCATTGTGATGTGTAGAAAAACATAGTGAAAGGAATTTCACATTAGTTCCTTATGCTTCCTGTGTATTTTCGTTCAATTATGAATTGGATAAAGCATAAGTGGTCTGCAGCTGTCATGGAGCCCCTGTCTTTATCCTTTCTCAAACACTCAAGTGTTATTTATAGAAGAACAATTTTTATCTCCATTGGTGAATTCATATTTTATGCAGAAGTTCAGGAGTATTTTTGGTTGTTCAAAAGTTGGAGCGTATTTTACCATAGAAACAAGGGTGCGAGTCACCATTGGTCAGGATTTCCGGAGTCGGATATTTATGTGATTTACAGCGGCATGGACTCTGTTCACCACTTGAATATATGTGTTTTCTGTTTGGGAATATTCTTCTCTATCTTGAAATTAATATATATTTACAAAATATTAAAATGTAGTACAGCAGGGCCCGGCGCGGTGGCGCAAGTGGTTAAAGGTCCTCACCTTGCCGCCCGGGATCCCATATGGGCGCCGGTTCTAATCCCGGCAGCCCCGCTTCCCTTCCAGCTCCCTGCCTGTGGCCTGGGAAAGCAGCAGAGGACGGCCCAAAGCTTTGGGAACCTGCACCCGCGTGGGAGACCCGGAAGAGGCTCCTGGCTTCGGATTGGCATAGTATCGGCCCGTTGCGCTCACTTGGGGAGTGAATCATCGGACGGAAGATCTTCCTCTCTGTCTCTCCTCTCTGTATATCTGCCTTTCCAATGAAAAAATAATAAAAAAAAAAAAAAAAAAAAAAAAAAGTAGTACAGCAAGTAAAAAAGCTTTGTTTTCCTTACCCAAGTAAAATTTTTTTATCCTTTGTTAGGTTTTCTTTCAGCTTATTTTTATGCAATAGAAACAATAATAATAACAAATTACAGGGAAACATAAGAGGCTAGTATAGGGCCTGGCGGCGTGGCCTAGTGGCTAAAGTCCTCGCCTTGAACACACCAGGATCCCATATGGGCGCCAGTTCTAATCCTGGCAGCTCCACTTCCCATCCAGCTCCCTGCCTGTGGCCTGGGAAAGCAGTCAAGGACGGCCCAAAGCTTTGGGACCCTGTACCCGCGTGGGAGACCCGGAAGAGGCTCCTGGTTTCGGATTGGCATAGTATCGGTCGTTGCGCTCACTTGGGGAGTGAATCATCGGATGGAAGATCTTCCTCTCTGTCTCTCCTCCTCTATGTATATCTGACTTTCCATTGAATAAATAAATCTTTTTTTTTTTTTAAAGAGGCTAGTATAATAAGATTCTTATTTTTTTAAAGATTTATTTTTGGTTTTTTTTTTATTGGAAGGTCAGGTATATAGAGAGGAGAAGAGACAGAGAAGAAGATCTTCGTTCACTGATCCACTCCCCAAGTGGTCACAATGACCACAGCTGCAGTGAAGCCAGGAGCCAGGAGCCTCTTCGGGTTTCCCACGCAGGTGCAGGGTCTTAAGGCTTTGGGCCGTCCTTGACTGCTTTCCCAGGCTATAAGCAGGGAGCTGGATGAGAAGTGGGGCTGCCAGGATATGAACTGGCGCCCATATGGGATCCCAATGCGTTCATAGCAGGAATTTAGCTGCTAGGCTACTGCAGCGGCCCTAGTGTAATATGATTCTACATAATCTTACCTCAAATAAATGTTAAAGTTTTCATTTTTTCAGATTAAAAAATTTTTTTAGATTTATTTTTTTATTAGAAAGTCAGATACACGTAGGATGAGAGACAGAGAGGAAGATCTTTTGTCCACTGATTCATTCCCCAAGTGGCTGCAATGGCCAGAGCTGAGCTGATCCGAAGCCAGGAGCCAGGAGCTTCTTCCAGGTCTCCTGTGCCAATTCAGGGTCTCAAGGCTTTGGGTCGTCCTCTGCTGCTTTCCCAGGTCACAAACAGGGAGCTGAAGGGAAGCGGATTAGTCGGGATACAAACTGGCGCTCATAGAGGATCCTGGCACATGCAAGGCGAGTTCTTTAGCCACTAGGCTGCCATGCTGGGCCCAGATTTTTAAAAACTTTGTGATTATAGTTGATATTGAAGACCTTAGTATTTTGTACAAAATATTACTCTCCTTGTGCCAGCTATGCCTCCCACCCTCTTCATTTCTGTCTGCTGCCCAGCATGGCCACTGTTGCAAACCTACTGTGTATAGTCTGTAGTTTTACAGTTCTGGGTATTTATATATCCCGACCCAGCACAGTCAGTGTTTTAAACGTATTTAAATTTGCTGTGTATTGTTTATCATTGGTCTATTGAGATCTAGTCATGTTAGTAAGCACTTACCGAGTTTGTCCATTTAAGTACTTTGTATAGTGAGTGTATTCCATCATATAAAACTGTACTGCATTGGTTATATATTCTGTTACTGATTTTCTGTTGCTGAGTTAATTCCCACATGCCTCCTTTTATGAGAATGTCTGTGAGTTTCTAAGCGTTAAGTGGAATTGAATGTTGCTTCATAGGGTATTCGTTTAGAATTTCACAGGTCGCCAAATTAGTCTGCACTCCATGGTGGAAATTTATAATCCCATAATAAGTTAGCAAGTGTTTTACCATTCTTGGTCCATTTTCTTAGGTTATCTTTAACACTTGGTATTTTCAGCCTATAATGTTTGTTAGCCTCTTATTGTCTCATTTAATTTGTATCTTTCTGATTATTTACTAAGATTAAGTATCTTTTTATGTGTTTATTAACTATTTGGCTTTTTTCTTGTATTTTAGATTCTTAGTCTTGTTCCATTTTTTTTTAAAGATCTATTTCTTTTTATTGGAAAGTCAAATATACAAAGAGAAAGAGAGACAGAGAAGAAGAGTTTCCTTCTGCTGATTGATTCCCCAAGTGGCCACAATAGCCATACCTGAGTTGATCCTAAGCCAGGAGCAAGGAGCCTCGAGGCTGTTCCGGGTCTCCCATGTGGATGCAGCGTTCCAAGTCTTTTGGACTGTCCTCAACTGCTTTCCCAGGCTGGATGTGAAGCGGGGCTGCCACAATTAGAACTGGTGCCCAATGGGATGCCGGCATGTGCCAGGAAAGAACTTTAGCCATATTAGGCTAACATGCCGGCCAGGCCCATTGTTCCATTTTTCACTGTTATTTTTATTCAAAAATGTTTTTTCCCTGGTTAAACCAATAGGTATTTATTATGTCAGAGTTCTGGAGCCCAAAAATCCAAATTCAGAATGTAAGTGGGGCCAGAGGCCCTCCGAAATTTGGAGGGAGGGGCCCCTCCACACACCTCCAATCTCCTGTGGCTGTGGTGTTCTGTGGCCTTCAGTAGCATAGCTCCAGGTCTTTCCCTCTCATGGCACCTTCCTTGTGTCAAACTTTCCCCAATAGTTTTGAAATATTATTCATTGGGCCCGGCGCGGTGGCGCAGTAGTTAAGGTCCTCGCCTTGCACGCCCAGGATCCCATATGGGCGCCGGTTCTATCCCGGCAGCCCCGCTTCCCTTCCAGCTCCCTGCCTGTGGCCCAGGAGAGCAGTCCAGGACGGCCCAAAGCTTTGGGACCCTGCACCCGCGTGGGAGACCCGGAAGAGGCTCCTGGCTTCTGATCGGCATAGTATCGGCCGTTGCGCTCACTTGGGGAGTGAATCATCGGACAGAAGATCTTCCTCTCTGTCTCTCCTCTCTGTATATCCGTCTTTTCAATTAAAAAAATAATAATAATAATAAATCTTTTAAAAAAAAGAAATATTATTCATAATCGGCAGTCAGTCTATCTGGAGTTTATTTTTATGACCAAAGTGAGAGATATTTTTTCTTACAGTAAATTATCTCAATATCTTTTGTTGCATTTACTACAATCTTCATACTTTTTGAAAAAGATTTATTTTTACTAGAAAGATTTACAGAAAGAAGGCGAGACAAAGAGAAAGTTCTTTCATTGCCTGATTCACACCCCCTTCCCCAAATGGCATAGTGCCTGGAACTGAGTTGAACCAGAGCCAGGAGTCAAGCTGAACCACAGCCAGGAGCCAGGAGCCAGGAGCCAGGAGCCAGGAGCCAAGAGTTTCTTCCAGGTCTCCCACGTGGGTACAGGGTCCCAAGGCTTTGGACTGTCCTCAACTGCTTTCCTATGCCACAAGTGGGGAACTGGATGGGAAGTGGAGCAGCCGGGATATGAACTGGTGCCCTTATGTGATCCCCATGCTGGAAGAAGGAGGATTAGGCAATCTAACTATCGTGCTGGGCCCATGTTCATTATTAATAATGACCTTTATACCATATTTCAAGGTCCATGATGTACTTAGGTATGCTTCTGGGTTTTTTTATTCTTTGGTGTTCTATTGATTCAGGTATAAATTCCATAATTTAATTGATTTTTAAAACTGATAGAACATTACATATCAATTTTCTTTTAAATACATAGTTTTGTGCTGTAGTCATGCCTCCCAGTTTTGTTGATGGTATAATATAAACATTGTCTCCTATCATCATAAGAACTTGGAAAGTTTTTAAAATTGAAATATTTATTTATTTATTTTTAAATTTTTATTTGGAGGGTTGAGTTACAGAGATAGAGGGAAAAATCTTCCATGTATTGACTCACTCCCCAAAAGGCCACAGTCACTGGAGCTGAGCTGATCTGGAGGCAGGAGCCAGTTGCTTCTTTCAGGTCTCCCATGTGCTTGCAGGGGCCCAAGGACTTGTTTCATTCTCTGATCCCTTCCCAGGCCATAAGCAAGGAGCTGGATGGGAAGTGGAGCAGCTGGGATGCAAACTGGTACCCATACGTGATGCCAGCACCACAGGCTGATGCTTACCCTATTATGCCACAGCACCAGCCCCAAGCTTTTGTTATTATTATTAGCTTTTAATGTGTGATCTTGCATTTTATAGATACATCATTGATTACTTGGTTCCCAATACATTGAGATAATTCTTCTCATATTGTAAGTGGAGATGCTCTCTGTGATAATCCAGCAAAAATCTCTCCACCTGGTACAGGGAACAAGATGAGAAAAGTCTGTTCCTGGGATGGTGCATGTCCTTGTGGCTTAGAGTTGATGTTCCTCCCGGCAGGATGAGGAATGCAGAGCTCAAGCATGGCTGTTGGTGTGCAGCTGTAGCAACTCTCTGCTTCCCACTAGTGGGGAATGTGTGGGACTACAAGTGGGTTTCTTTATTGAAGAGGATAGGTTGAAATAGTTAACTATTTGTTTCTGTCAATCTTATGTATAAAAACCTTTTTTTTAAAAAAAGATTTATTTGTTTTTATTGTAAAGTCAGATATACAGAGAGGAGAAGAGACAGGAAGATCTTCCATCTGATAATTTATTTCCCAAGCGGCTGCAATGGGCGGAGCTGCCAGGAGCCCAGAGCCTCCTCTAGGTCTCTCATGCGGGTGCAGGGCCACAAAGCCACGGGCCGTCCTCAACTGCTTTTTCCAGGCTACAAGCAGAGAGCTGGATTGGAAACGGGGCTGCCGGGATTAGAACTGGCACTCTTATGGGATCCCAGCCCATGCAAGGCGAGGATTTCAGCTGCTGAGCTCCTGCGCCGGGTCCTAAAAAAGCTTTTAATGAGGATACTACCTATATGTCTTAACTAGTTTAAATGCAATATTGTATGTTCTTTCTGTAATGCTTGCCCATTTCTTTGCTTCTTAAATTACTTAGAACTGTAGTAAATTGTTAAAGCAGAGGTAGACCGAAGCTCAGGAAATGGTTTTTTTTGCCACATTTGTTGAGCTGGCTTTGGGAATCTCTTATATTTTACCTATTCTTCTGCTTCATTCTCATTAAAATGACAGGTTTACTTCTTGCTAATTGGCACCTTTAGAGTTACCTGGCAAAAGCTCAAGTTCTTGGGTCCCCTGCCACCCACCTGGAAGACCTGATTTGAAATCTGGGCTCCTAGCTTCAGCCTGGCCCAGCTCTGCCCTAGCTGATATGGTTGTTTGTGGAAATGAATCAGCTATAAGATCTCCCCCTTTCTCTCACTGTCTGTTCTTTGAGATTAAATGAAAATAAATTAATGAAAATTTAAAATGGTTTGGATTTTGATGCCAGAAGTATTTTGGATTTTAAAATATTTATGTATTCATAATGAGATATTTTGTGAATAGGACCCAAATCTAAACATGAATTGGATGAATACCTTATACATATAGCCTAAAGGTAGTTTTATGCAGTATTTTAATATGCCTGTGTTTTGGTTATTACCTTATTGTATGACATTGGGTGTGGAGTTTCTACATGTGCTGTCATGTTAATGCCTCAGATTTAAGGAGAAGCTTTTTTAAAGATTCATATATTTATTTGAAAGACAGAGTAACTAAGAAAGAGAAACAGAGAAAAGAAAGCTATTTCATCTTCTGGTTCACTCCCCAAATGTTTGTAGGGCCAAAGTTAGAAACCAGGAATTCCATCCATTGCCCACAAAGGTGGCAGGAATACACACTCTTGACTCATCATTTGTTGTTTCCCAGGCACATGAAAATATGGGGCTCTAACCAGTAACACCAGTATGGGATGTAGGCATCCCAAAAAGTGGCTTAGCCTACTGTTCCACCCTGTGTTGTTGTCTGTCTTTGATTAAGTAGCAGTAAATAATATGATTCTATTAGTGTGGGGGTTTGTTGCTTGGATTACTCAAACTTCATCCAGCTGTAGGTAGACCCTCTTTGGGTCTGAGACATTCATATGTCCACAGTGAGTCAACTGTGAATTACAACTGCTATTAATCTAACATATGTAAGATTTACAATTGTTAAAATCATTGAGCACATGGAACCTCATAAATTCCACCTTTGTTTCATAAAATGCAAAATACATCTTGTATACAACATGGAGGGGGAAAATATTTACAAAGCTAACGTAACACCATTTCATACACGTATGGAATGGAATTCCTTAGCTAGGGGAAGTACTAGCCTGTTCTCCCTGCTCAAGGTTGTGCCCTGTGGCTTGAGCTCACTGCCTTGGGCATTATAGGGAAGGAATGATGGCTGGAGCAGAGCTTCACACTGGAGAGCTCTGGCTTGTTGCTTTTGCCTGGATCTGAGGACTAAATCATTTTACAGATGGTGGAAACAGTGAAGAAATTGGGTGTAATTAGTGGCAGGGTCAGAACCAGAAGCCTAGAGTCTCTGGACTCTGTTTCCAGCCACCACAGAAGTTGGTCTGAGACCCCATGTGGCATCGCCTTGAGGATGAGATGTGATGATCAGGCAGCATTAGGAATGATATCTGGCTGTGCAGAGTCTACAAATGTTCTAATTGTTGAGAAGATGAAGGTGGCTGTGATGTATTTGTGGTTTTTTTCCCCTTCCCAATCTTAGTTGAGACTCACTTCTGATTTTATATCATTTTTGATTGTCCGAAAGAAATTTTATCATACTATTTAATTGTCATTATAATAGATAATCAATTTGGAAAATGGTGATTAGGCTATGGTTAGCCATGCCTTTCAGTATAATTGTTACATGGAAGTCATGGCAAGATTTAAAATGGTTTCCTTTGAGATGATTAATTTTTCCTTAAACATGTTGTAATTTTACAATGAAGTTGTTTTTTATTGGGAGTAACTTAGGAAGAAAACTGTGTCAATAACAAAATTTTATGTTTTAGATATTAATTCTGTGGGAGTGCTATTCAGTAGTAAGACATTTTCCTCCTTCATACGTGAATTCTGTTCAGATCACGTGTTTCTTTTAGGGCCTGGAGAATACTGAAACCTTGAGGGTAGTTTCGACACAACTGCAGATTATATAAATCTTGTGACTAACATATTGTGTATCAACTTACATTAGAAATCTAGCCTTCAAAATGATAAAATTTATCATAAAATTGATAAACTGACATTTTCATATAACTTTAAAAAAATTCAGTCTTTTAAGTTATAAAACCAGAATTGTTACTAATGAACCAGAAGAATGATGAAAAACAGGAAACATGCCATTTCCCTTGCTGCTAACTGTATCATTAAAGCAATAATATTCTACATAAGGCATACTTTGGGGGAAAAAAGAAAAAACCTTGTTTGAAAGGCATAATAGAGTGTGAGACACCTCCCTCTGGTGGTTCACTCCTTAACTGCTCACCAAACCAAAGCCAGGAGCACGGATCCCAGTCTTGAGGCTGTGTGGAGGCAGGAACAAAGTTATCCAGTTCCTTTATACTGCCTCCAGGGTCTGTCAGACCCAGGTACTTGGCTAACAGGTGTGGACATCCTAACCAGCATCTTGACATCTTTGCTGATAGGCAATGGGTCTGCCCCTAACCCAGTGTGCTTGCTTTTTTTTTTTTTTTTTTTTTTTTTTTGTGAGGGCTGGGGATTAGGAGAGAGGTAGATACTACCTTTTAGTTTACTTTTTCCCACATGAATGCAAAATTGATTCAGGAAATCACTGTAGATCTGATGTTGGGGGAAATACAGTATTAACTGAACAGCTTTGTTTAGAATTATTGATAAAGAGATTTGGATTTATAAATACAACTTAATGAAGGCTTGTGATTTTTAATTAAGATTTATTTGTTTGAGGGGCTAGCACAATACATTTGAGCTTATTTAAACATAATAAACTTAATAAAATAAAAATATAGTAAAAATAAACATTATAAAAAAATTAAAATGTATTAGGGGCTTGGTGCAATGGCTTAATGGCTAAATCCTCACCTTACAAGCGCTGGGATCCCATATGGGCACTGATTCCTGTCCTGGCTGCTCCATTTCCCATCCAGCTCCTTGCTTGTGGACTGAAAAAGCAGTAGAGGATGGCCCAAAGCATATATATGCATGTGTGTGTGTGTGTGTGTGTGTGTGTGTGTGTGTGTGTGTGTGTGTGCGTGCACACACACACACATTTATGTGTGTATATATATGCATATATGTGTGTGTATATATATATATTTATGCCCAAAGCATAAAGGCATAGAAGCATAAAGAAGATAGACCTATCTTCTATCCCCTAGTTCACTCCCCAAATGGCATCAATGGCAGGAACTGGGCTAAACCGAAGTCAAGCCAGAAGCCCCATCCCAGTGTCCCACATGGATGGCAGGGATTCAGGTACTTGGGCTCCTTACATTACTTTTTGGAGGCTCATTAGCAAGCAGTTGCATTGAAAGTAAAGCAACTGGGATACAAACATGCTAACAAGGGATGCTGATGTTGCGGGTGATAGCTTAGCATATTGTACCCCATACCAGTTCCCACAGTTTCTTAAAACTTACCAACTTTGTATATTGGGATAATGCAGAATTGTGTAAGAACTTCCTGTGGTCCATTCAACCAGATTCCCTAATTGGTGCCATTTTAATCTCATTTTTTCTTCATATTTATCTCATTTGCTTTATCATTCTTTTTTCTTCTTTGTTAAAAAACAGAACAGATAAAATGTAAACGTTTGATTTAGAGGTCTTATTGGTTTTTATGTGCAGTTCTGCAATCAGGCAGCACCTCATACAATAAAAAATAGTGAATTATTCGAATGAGCTCAGCAGAGAAGCGATAAAGGCTTTCTAGTCAGTGCCAAAATGGAGGGGCAAGAAGCAGATTAGTTACATCAAAGATGCTTTCTTTATAGGTTAGAAGAGAGGCAGCATCATCTCAGCCTTGCTCAGGTAAACCACCTTGTCTGGCTGATTGCTATGAGGTTCTTGAAAAGTTTGATTACAAAGCATTTAGCAGAAGTGAATCCATTCTTGTGGTCATATGGGGTGTACTGTGGAAGCTCAGTCTGCAATATGACCCCCGTCTAAAATGGTTATCATCAGGAGTCAGTGGACTATGGGAATACAGCTTGAAAATGTGTCAGTAAGTGATTTCATCATTGTGAGTGCATCATGGAATGTGCTAACACCAGCCTGGATGGTTGTGCCTAATGCGCATCCAGGCTGTGTGGGACCACTGTCACACGTGCAAGTTGGCTGTAACACCTTGCATAAACTGTAATGCTATAGATGTGTTATTGTTTCTGGACAGTTTTGGAATGTATGTTCTTTAGCAGTACCTAAATATTTGAGAGGATATTTTCTAAGAAGCTAATTATTTTTAAAAAACCATCAGATATATTTGTTATAATATTATTACTCAATCTAGAAGCTTTATTCAGATGCTGATTGTCCCAATATTATCCTTTATAGTAAAAATTTTAAAAAGTTATGGCCCAAGATCACCTGGAGACTCACTGTATGTAGTTGTCATTATCTCTTTTGTCTCCTTTATTCCCCTGTGTTTCATGACCATGACATTTTGGAGAATACTGTTCAGTTATTTTGTAGAATATCTCTCAGTTGTGGCTGTAAGCTGACATGTAATTAAAATAGCTTCTTATTCTATGTAAGTCTATTTTGGTTAGTTTTTTTCAGTCTAGGTTGTATTCCTCTAAGTTTTCAAACTTACTACCATTTTTTTAATAATAAATTTAAGCTTAAAAATTGCTGTAAGGGCCCGACACAATGGCCTAGTGGCTAAAATCCTTGCTTTGCACATGCCGGGATCCCATAATGTCTCCGATTTGTGTCCCAACTGCTCCACTTCCCATTGAGCTCCCTGCCTGTGGCTTGGGAAGGCAGTAGAGGATGGCCCAGAGCCTTGGGGCCCTGCACCTGCACTGGAGTCCTACAAGTTCCTGGTTCCTGGTTTCAGATCAGCTCAGCTCCAGCAGTTGCAGCCATTTGAGGAGTGAACCAGTGGACGGAAGATCTTTTTCTCAGTCTCTCCTCTGTAAATCTGCCTTTCCAGTAAAGATAAATAAATCTCTAAAAAAAATTGCTGTGTCATTAGTTAAAATAGCTTTTCATTCGGCTGATGGTATTCTTTATATGTACAATTTCCAGTTTGTCCTTTATATTTTCTTATAGCTGGGGGAATGTCATTAATTATTGAGAAGAAGGGAATTTGGATTTTGTTTGATTTTCTTTATTGTACATTTTCTGTTTATTTTTGTTCTTTCTTTTCTTCCATCTACTTTGTATTTATTCTGATAACTCTTTGCAGCTTATTAAAACCATTTTAAGCTCATTAATCTTTATTTTTCATCTTTTTCATTATATCATTTAAGACACAGGTTTCTAATTTGCAGCTAGACCATAATTCATGTATTTTGTTCAAAACATGGTATATTATGATTTCCTAACATAAATAATTATGTAGTTAACATAATAGTTTTTTCTTAGATGTGTGTCAGTTGGCTATTATGTTCAGAGAATATGTATGCTATGAGTCCTGGTACTGTATTATAATTTCCTTTAAGGTCTGGAATGTGATCTCCTGCAGTGTTTTGCCTCCTGCTTCTTTGCCACTGTGGCAGCATCAAGGTCTGATTTTTAACATTTCCATGGTCCATTCCTGCCTGTAGCAGTCTAGAAATGCCCCTAAGGTACTAAATCTCCCGCCTCACTCTCTTTCCAGGAGAATCCTAACCTCTCCTTGCCTGAAGCGTCTAGTTTTGTGTGGAATATAGATTCATGGCCGGGGGGAGAGTATGTGTTGTTTATGGCTATACCATGGCTGGTTGTCTTCTGTGGCTTTCTTGTAATAATAATCAAAAGGTTTGAGTAATACAAAAGAACATTTGTTATGTTGTCTTGAAGATTGATTGGAGTGAATGTCAACAAAGTCTTAATAGATTTGTAATTGATACAATTTTGCTTTTTATTTTTTATTATGTGTTAAGAAAAGCTGAACATGAATGGCACACTTCTGTTTTATATAGAAGAGATTATGCCTTGGTCACAGTTTGAAATTGACTTATATGGGTTTATATCCACCTTCTGCTTGGAAAAAGCATATGCTCATTAAGTTTTAAACAGATTGTGTATTTTGAATGCTGTAATTTGTGCTGTATGTATGCAATAGTCTTGTAGACTTGTAACTGGGCCTGTCAGTTGCTTGTATTAATATATATGTGTATCAGTTACCTGTTGTCATGGTAATGCCATGTGCTAGAACCTGAATTCCCTGAACAGCAGCCTATGTTGGCCACTGTCAGCAGAGTTATTGGGGAGAAACTCTGTATGACCAACTCTTATGGAAAAGAAAGGGTCGAGGTGGGATGAGGTTTCAGAAGAAGGTGAAATATGATGTGTCTGCCAACTTCTTGGGGCTGTGTTAGATCAGAATGAAAGGCCAGGCGTTGACACCTCTGTATAATTTACTACAAACTGCACCACGAATAGGGAATGACTTTGGGCAATGAATCTTTCTTAGATTGAGTTTATTGCAAAGAAAACCAATGACTGAAGGTTTTCTGCTCACAGCATTTCTAGTGACTGAATGAAAACAAAACAAACATTACAGTGCCTCAAATTTCAGTGACTTATAGCAAGGAGTGATGATGTCTCATCTACTCACCTACAGCTTGTCTTGGATCTGTACGGTGCTAATCCAGGTACCCCACCGCAGGTTGCACTTAGATTGGCGTTCTGCCTCTCTCCTCCTATGTGGACAAAAGTCTTTGACATGAAAGAACTGACAAAAACAGAAAGCGCAAATGCGTTTTCAGTCTGTTGGGTCACAAGTCTTAATGTGCTGCTGTCTAAGCCCAGTGTCAGAGGGTAGAGAGTACTCACTCTCTTGTGTGGGTCCAGGGGAGGGAGTGAATGTTTGCTGAACAGTCCAGTCTATCATAGTGTGACACTGCTTAATGAACAAAAGATAATCTCATAGCCAAGATTTTCCTGTCAGTCTTTCTCCTAAAATACTTCTGTTTGTCATCCCCATCTGTTATGAATGAGATGAAATATGACAACACCTTCCCTTCTTTTTGGCAAAGAGAACAGCTTGTGCTGGGTTCTTAGGATTTTTAAAATTTAAACTTGAATAGATCTTGCAATGTGTATCTGTATCTCTTAATTGAAAAGTATCTGAAGGGATATTTCATTGTTTTTGGTCTTCATTTTAAATCCTTTTCATCTTTAAAATATTTATTTAATTTAAAAAGCAGAATGTTAAGGATGAGGGCAGAGAGAGAGAATGAGGAGAGATCTTCCATCGGCTAGTTCACTTCCCAAATGGCCAGAAGAGCTGGGGCCAGGCCAGGCCAGAGCCCGGAAATTCCGTATGGGTCTGTCAGATGAGCAATAGGACCCCCAAACACTTGGGTTGTCCTCTGCTGCCTTCCCAGGCACCTTAGTGGGAACTTTATTGAAAGCAAAACAGCTGGGACTCACTTAAGTATGGATTGCTGATGTCAGAAGCAGTGGCTTGACCTCCGTTTTACCTCAACATTTTCCCCTGTTTTCGATTTTTTAAAGTATTTATTGTTACTTGAAAGACAGGTTTACATAGGGAAGGAGAGACAAACATCTTCCATCTTCTGATTCACTCCCTAAATGGCTGGAGCTGAGCCTATCTGAAGCCAGGAGCCAGGGGTACAGGGGTCCAATGATTTGGACCGTCCTCCAGTGCTTTCACCAAAGCCATAAACAGGGACCTGGATTGGAAGTAGAGCAACTAGGACTAGAATTGCTTCAGTGTCTTGATCCCACTAAAATTTCCATTGAAAGTTCTGTTTTTGTTCACATCCGATCTGGTGCAAGTTTGGGTTCCTGTTCATTTAAAAATTTTCAGTGAAAGCAGTGTAAGCTGAATCTATTGAGATATTTACATTAAAAATTATTTATTTGAAAGACAGAGTTACAGAGAGAGAGAGAGACAAAGAGAAAGATCTTCAAGTCGCTGATTCAGGAGCCAAGAGCTAGAAACTTAATTCAGCAGCTCTTCCTCCTGGGTGGCAGGACTCAAGTCCCCTGAGCTGCTTCCTAGGCACATTGGTGGGAACCTGCATCCAAAGTGAAGTAACTGCGGCTTAAACAGAAACTTGGATGTGGGGTGCAGATTTCCCAGTCAGTGGCTTAACCTATGAACAACGATGGTAGGATCTGTAATCCTATGATATGATCTATAGCATCTGCTGTTAATTGTCAATCCTCTTTTTTTTTCCCCTCTGTTTTTTTCCTTCACAGTTGATGTGTATGCTCTGTTGCTGCAGCCTTCATGTTCGACATTGCCTTGTTCTTTCTTAAAATGAGTTCTTTTAAAAGTGATTGTTTCTTTGAGACATTGTCTTCATAAACGTTTTGTAAAACTTTAGTCTTACTTCCCATTCTTCCTCCTAACTTCGATTAGCTTGATGTTTGATCTTGATTTTATTTTAAAGAACTTATGTTGCTTTGTTAGGGACTCATTCCATATGTCATAGCCTTCCTAACGCATCCAACTAGATGTTGTTTGGATATGTTTAACATTTTAGTGAGATTTGTGATAGACATTTCCTGTGAACATTTTTGAGGACCCATTGTATAATCCTGTTATAAAGAGGTCTCTAAATAATATTGTTCTTTTCATTTTCATAGATCAGTTACTCAGACACAGTAATTTAATTTCAGAGATGATGTAAAAATATATGAAAGTAAACACTAAAACTAAATTGCACAGTGTGTTTAGTGAGGTTAGCTAATGAGGCAGCACTTAATTGATTTAAAAAATTACAGCGTAAAGAATAAAGTCAGTTCTAACATTTCTGCAATCCCTGCTACAGAAGGGTGAAAAGAAATTCAATTGGAAGTTATTGCTCTATAGTTGTAACAAAGATAGCAAAAGATAACACATAGCCCGTGGCCTTAACTGTTATTATAATTAGAAAATTGATAACAAAATCACTATAGCTTTCATTTTGTGAGCTGTAACGATTTAAGTGAGATATTAACCCTTCTTGAAATAGTTATTGTATCCCAATTTGTTGACCCGTTCCAAATAATATTGCCTTTAGTCTGTCAACACAGTGATATTCTATGCCTTTATTCAGTGTCTTAGCTAATGTATCACAGTGTAAATAATGTGTAATGCAAAAAAATTTAAGCTTTGATCTCTTAGAGCCTAGTTTATTCAGTTTTATGCTTCATGGAAAATATTTTTGAAATAATTTATACCTAAGGTGTTTTTGCAAAAAGCTAATTATTTGTCCCAATCTAGCTTTCTTCCTTTCAGTTTAGCTTGTAAGTTGCTCTCTCCTGAAATACATGGGAAACTGACATCATCCTAGCTCTTCCATTCAGGCCTGGTCATGTGTTCCTCTTCTTTCAGAACCTTAGTCAGATTACCTGTTTAATGTAGATAGGAAATTTTGTTTGGTCTGTTCAATATGAATGTATAACTTTGTCTTAACTCTCGTACTCATGTTCCATTATTTTCTTCTTAGTTTTAACATTTTGTCTTAATCCAACCAGAGAATGTTTTTTCTAGCTGTGAAATACAAGAAAAGATATGGTCAAGAAAAGATATGCCAGCCTTGAACAACAACTGAAGTAACACTGGCATGAAAAAAATTTTTGCTTTGAATTTACTTACTTGAGAGAGACAGAACTCCCATCTGCTTATTCCCTCCCAAACAGCCAGGACCAACTGGGCCGATATGGGGAGTCAGGGATGCAATCACGATGCCATATAGGTAGCAGGAAACCAATTTGACTTGAGGCCTGCTAGGGTCTGTGCTAACAGAGAGCTGGGGTGTGGGATTGTTAACAGGTATCAAACCCAGGCACTGTATTATAGGCTATGGTTTTCTAATCCTTGATTCCTGTGTTGGAGAATATGGGATCGAGTCCTGATGCCCCCAATCCCAGCTTCAAGCTGATGGCCCATATAACTGGGTCTGACACCCATATGGGTTCTTGGCTTTAGCCTGGTCCAGCTTTAGCCATTTTCAGACATGTAGAAATTGTAGGAACCTGTTTCTTTCTGTCTCACTTTGTCTCACTCTTATTCCCCCATGACTGCCCCTGTCTCTCACTTTAATAAGAAAAACAGTAAAATAATAACAGTAAGTTAGCATTGCCCAAGAATGCATCATACTCTTTAATATTTCTGTTTTTACCCATTCTGCAGTCCAGTTGATGCTTTCTCTGTTTTCTCTTCTGCAGTTTCATGCTATGGATACGTTGTATAGACACAGCTATGATTTAAGCAGTGCCATTAGTGTCTTAGTACCGCTTGGTGGACCTGTTTTATGCAGAGATGAAATGGAGGAATGGTCGGCCTCTGAAGCTAGCTTATTTGAAGAAGCACTGGAAAAATACGGGAAAGACTTCAATGACATTCGTCAAGACTTTGTAAGTAAAATAAAATAAAGTTGGGTTGGGAATGTTTTACTTTGGAAATAACGTCAACTCATCAACTTTGTAGTATTCATTTAGAAAGCATTTGACAGCAGTTTTTTGTGCTCAGGATAGAATGAAGGCTTGTTTTTTCTAAAATTTTTAAAAATTTTTTATAAAAGATTAATTTTCATGATACAGTTCTGTAGGCTCAGTGATTTGGCCTGCCTGCCTTCCCATTTACCCTGCCCCCTACTGTTTTCTTCTACAAGGCTGGTTTTATAGTAGGAAAAACTGGTATTTGTTCTTGGGATTAGTCCTAAGAACTAGGGTCAGCAACCCTGAGATCTTAGGGTCAACTTTTTCAGTTTGACTTCACAGTCTCTGTGAACTCTAAGTTACATGGGCAGCATTCTTCTAATCATGTTCTTTACACTTCTCTGATCTGAGACCTTATTTATGTATTCTAGTTGTCTCACTAATTGTTGAGTCTGAATTTGAGGCAGACTTCTAGAATGGAAGTAAAATTACTTTTGTGAAGCAAATAAAAAAACTTGTGAAGCAGAGCAGTATTGACTTAATGTGATTTTTTTAATCTTGATTATTCTTAATCACACAATTCACTTGCATCTGTATATTAGTTTAATTATACATAACTTTGTTGAAGTATAAGTGACAAACAAACATATATATATTTGGGATCTATAGTGTGGTAACTTAATAACTCAGATTGCAAAATGGTCACCACAGTTAAATCAGTACTTCTACCTTCACACTTAATTACTAATTGTGTTTTTGATCCTTGACTCCTGTATTGGAGGACATGGGATTGAGTTCTGCTTTGCTCCTGATCCCAGCTTCATGCTAATGAGCCTGTAGCTGGTGATGGTGGCCCAAGTAACTGGGTCTGATATCAGGTCACACATGTAGCAGTGACACTGAAGATCTACTTTTTGCTTTAGCGTTTGAATTCTAGTTAATCATATTTCCTTTTCTCTTTATAGGCCTTCTGTTTTTAGTTAAGCTTACAATCTCTTTGAAATCAGGAAATGTTTTTCAGAAGTTCATAAATAGCTCTCTGTAGAATTTATATTTCATTTTAACTTATGAAAGTAGTACCGTTATAGAGTATCATATATTTAATAAGAACCAGATATGCTGGGCCTTTTATCTTATGTATTTTCTGAAATTTTATGAGATAAAATGATTACTTATCATTATGTTTGCTACACTAAGCCTCAAATACAGTAATTAAAGCTGTTAGAGCCACTCAAAGCTGACTAAATTCTTCTGACAAAACTTTATTTTATTCCTAAATTGTCACAGGCTATGATTAAAATTTGTAGGATGTGCAGCTGATAAGTTAGCTTCACATGATCAGAACAACACAGTACTCCAGTGTTACTGAACACAGTTACATCACAGCACAGAAAATGCCAAGAATAGGGGCTGGCATTGCAACACAGTGGATTAAGCTGCCACCTCTGACATTGGCATCTCATATGGATGTAGGTGAAAGTCCTGGCTGCTCCTTTTTGGGTCCAGTTCCCTGATAATGCACCTGGGAAAGCAGCAAAGTGCTTGGGGCCCTGTCCATCCATGTGGGAGACCCAGATGAAGTTCAAGGCTCCTGGCTTCAGATTGGCCTTGTACTGGCCAATGTGATCATTTGGTGAGTGAACCAACAGGGACAGATGTACAGGTGTTACAGAGGACTAGATGATGAGAAACACCAAAATAAAACTACTTTTTCCTGTATTGTGTTTGCACTCTCATCTTTAGAATGTTCTAGTGATTATTCTGAACTTAGTTCCAGTCAGTAAATATTCATTCAGCGCCTGCAACATGCCACTTGCTCAGTTGGGCAATAGGCATGCAATAGGAGTTAGTTCCTAGTCTGCATCAAGAGACTGAAAAATACACATGTGCACCCAGATAACGTTAATGCTTATCAGAAGATGAACAAGTGTTAGGGGAATATTGGTAACAGTTAGTTGTGTTGATCAAATCTGGAGAGGCCCCTTGAGGCTACTAGCATTTTAGCTGGTTCTCTGAAGGTAAAGAGGTAACGTAGCAGATGCTGATGTTAGGTCGTGTACAGACTGCACCTCTTGGCATTTAATATGAGACTAGCAGATAAACCTGGACAGTGATATACTTGGACATAAAAGTGCAATATATTTGGACATAGAAGCTGGCGTTGGTGTGAAAAGCGCTATATGAAAATGAGTATAAAAATTGTAACATAATGTTGTTACTATCCTTACTAACATTTGTTAATGTTATTTTAAAAAGCAGTTGTAGGGGGTTGACATGATCGTATTCAGGCTAATCCTTTGCTCTCACTGCTCATGGCACTGACATCTTATATATGCATCAGTTTGAGTCCCAGTGACTTCACTTCTAATCCAGCTCCCTGCTCATGTCCTGAGAAAACAGCAAAGGATGGCCCAAGGCTCCTGATTCCCACTTATGGAGCTTGTATTCTGTTTCTTTTCTGTTTGCCTTTTATTTCCTTTTTTTTTTTTTTTTTTTTTTTTTTTTTTTTTGCCTTTCTGCACTAGTTATGCTATCCAGTAAACTGTTAAAAAGAGGTGTTAAAGGTCCGGCGGCATGGCCTAGCGGCTAAAGTCTTTGCCTTGAACACACCGGCATCCCATATGGATGCTGGGTCTAATCCCGGCAGCTCCACTTCCCATCCAGCTCCCTGCTTGTGGCCTGGGAAAGCAGTCGAGGATGGCCCAAAGCTTTGGGACCCTGCACCTGTGTGGGAGACCTGGAAGAGCTCCTGGTTCCCGGCTTCGGATCAGCACAGTACCAGCCGTTGCAGTCACTTGGGGAGTGAATCATCGGATGGAAGATCTTCCTCTCTGTATATCTGATTTTGTAATAAAAATAAATAAATCTTAAAAAAAAAAAAGAGGTGATAAGAGTAACATCCTTTTCTTATATTCCTGACAGTTCTTCCACTGTTAGATGACATCAGTTATAAAATTTCTGTATATGTTTTTTATTGGGCTGAGAAAAGTTTTAATTAAAAGTTTGTAAGCATTCTTGTTCTGAATGGATGTTGAAGATTTTAAGGAAGATTATATGCATCAATTGTTATGATAAGGTTTTTCTTTTTTGATTCTTGGTATGGGAGTGATAGTAAGCTTTTAATTTTAATTTTATTTTATATTTGTCTTGTTTTGTTTTATTTTATTTTTTGAGAGAGAGAGACCACCAGTGGACTGATGACTGGGTTCCAGTAACTGAATTCAGGTCTCCTATATGGTGACCATAACCCAGTGAGCTGAATCGTCACCACTTTGTCCCAGTGTCTGCCTTGAGGAATCTGGAATTAAGACACAGACCAAGTATTGAACCTACCAACTCCACTGTGGGATACAGGCTTTTGATGCTGCAGTTTCTTTTCTCTTTTTAAAAAGATTTATTTATTTATTTAATCAAAGGCAGTTTACGGAGAGAAGGAGAGACAGAGAAAAGACATCTTCCATTCCAAAATGTTTGCCATAGTCAAAGCTGATTTGATCCAAAGCCAGGAGTCAGGATTTCCTTCCAGTTCTCCCACATGGATGCAGGTGTCCAAGGACCCCGGGCGTCTTGTGCTGATTTCCTAGGCCATAAGCAGGGAGTTGAATCAGGAATGTAGAAATCAGATCTCAGACTGGAACCCATACGTAATGCTGGTATTGCAGGCAGAAGCTTAACTTATCATGCCATGGCACTGGCCCCAAGGGATATAGGCTTCTTAACCATAGGTTATATGTTTACTGCCCCTGATAAAGTATTTTTCTAATAAATATTTTCATTGTTTTAGCTTGTAATACTTTAACACTTATTGGAAGGATGACCTAAGGTACCTTTTCTGGTATTTGTATAATCTGGTCAGATAATAAACAGCAACTCCACTGAAATGGAAATAAACTACTGGTGACTTTTTAAAAAAAATGAATTTATAAATGTCTATATGTGTGTGTGTATGTGTGTAATGAACGTTAGACTTATAGAGAGACGGAGAGGGGAGAGAAAGAGACCTTACGTCTACTGGTTTACTCCTCAAATGGCCACAACAGCTGGAGCTGATCCAATCCCAAAGCCAGAAGGCAAGAACTCCACGGGGATCTCCCGTCTGGGTGGCAGAGGCCCAAGTACTTGTATCATCTTCTTCTGGTGTTCATATGAAACACTGGCGTTAGACGTGATGGCTTAACCAATTGCACTGGAATGCTGGGCCCCGGTGAAATTTTTTCTTTATTAAACATTATGGATTTGGAAGCAGAGCTGGAGAGAAGGAAAGAGAGAGAAAGTGAGCTAGGTTTTGATTTGATTGATTTTTCTTCATGTATATTCTGTTTCATTGATTTCTGCTTGTATTTCTATTATTTCCTTCCTTCACATTTTATCGTACTTAATTGCTTTTCCTTTCCCTAGTATCTTGTTAAAACTGCAGCTTTCATTATTTTTTGGAAACTTTTATTCCAATATAAGTATTCTTCTTTAACTGACAGTGAATTCAAGGTAGTTTTTTGTTGTTGTGGGAGTTTTTATGGTCTGAAAATCTTTTTACTGTCCCCCTAGAAAGAGAATTCACTCTTCACAGAATCCACTTTTTCTTTATGGATAGATACTCTTAAGCTGCCTTTCCTGTGAAAGTAGCTTTTGGTGGGGAGTTCCATCCTTGTTTCCTTGCTCCTTCCCTCTTTCTATCCCTCGCTCCCTTCTTTTTACACACACACACACAAACTTTTATGTATATTCTTTTTTTTTTAAGTTCTTATCTACCCACCAGTATGGCAAGGGGTTTCTATGATGCATTGCTTCTTTATCTTCAATTCTCTTTACTTTTGATGTACATTATTTTATTTCTTTGCCTAAACTTGTTTTCTTTGTAATTATTCCAGTTATTCTCCTAGCTATTATATCTGTTATTTCTTATTTTCCATTAATTCTGGATAGTTCTCCTCTGATACTGGTCACACACCTCCATTTGCAGGAGGGTAGTTGCACATGTGATCATTGAATGTTGCTTTTCAGCCTCACTTGTCTTTCTGTTGCAGTTCATGTAATCTTCCATGTATGTTGTCCATCTTCTGAACTAGTTCCTTTAATATATTAATCACATTTTATGTAAAGATCTTATCTAGCATTTCCAACATTTTGGGTTGTTTTAGGATTCCATTGTATTACTTACTTTTATTCCTGTACAATGAGTCATTTGCCAGTGTTTTCTTGCTGATTTTTGTTTTTTTTTTTTTTTTGCATGTTGTATTTTTTTATTAGAAATAGAGTATCTTGTGTAAGCAGCAACAGAGACTAAGTTAAGCAGTATTTATCTTTAGAAATGAGTTTATCTTATCTCTCTTCAAGCTGTCAGCATGCATGAGGACTTGAGCCCATCCCTTCTCCTCACTTGTGACTGGTTTGAGTTTCACTGTTACAGCTATCTTGCTTGAGTGGGAAGGCCAACCTCTCACATGTTGGCTTTGTAAGTTTGAACCCCACAGAGCCTCCAAAGCCTATCCGTGAGTTCCCCTGCCCTCTCCCCCCACAGCAGCCAATCACATTTTTCCATAAGACCTTCTGCAAGAACCCGGGGCACCTTACTCTCCTGTTACTTCTAAATCACACTTGCACAGCTCCTCCTGGTACATTCTATTCCTGAGCACAGGTCTCATGTGGCCCTGCATGGAGGTCACTGTCCTCTTCCCCCAGACTGCATACCTGTCGCCTATCAGCTGCCAATATGGTCTCAGGTTTGGTATCAGGTACCATGTGTTATACATGTTGTGTGTTCAGCCATCTTGTACTACTGTGGGGCAATGGATCCCTCCCTGCCTTGTGGGTGAACAGGAGGTGGTTGTGCAACCACAGATTTCAAATTCTCACCTGTAAAGTGTGCTGTTGGCACCACAGTATGTCCTGTAATGCAGAGAAGCTCTCACAGAGCTCTTGGCTCCAGAGCCAGTTTTTGCCTGCCAGCTCAGCTCCAGCTATACTGATGCTTTGTCATACCTTCTCGATTCCTGCTTAATTCAGTTCTGAATTTAGGTCCTAGAGACCTGGAAGAAGCTCCTGGCTCCTTGCTTCAGATCAGATCAGCTCTGACCATTGCAGTCATTTGGGAAGAGAACCAGTGGATAGAAGATCTTTCTGTCTCTCCTCTTCTGTAAATGTGACCTGCCTTTCCAATATAATAAATAAGTATTTTGGAAAAAAAAAATTTATCACAGTATATTAGAGAACCTCCAGGAGGGCCAGGAATCCTGGCTTAGGTGCTGTAAAGTGAAGCTAAGAATCTGGCCTCATCCTTTGCTGACACTGTTTTAGCAGAAACCCTTCCAACAGTGTTTATTGCCTGTCCCAGCAATTTTGCTTGGTTCCTGCTCTCCCTTGACTCTTGTTGATCAGTGCCACATTTCTTAGGTGTAAGAATCTGTACTGCTGCCTATTGTTTAGTATTAGCTGGACTACTAAGGTTACAGTTGAAAGAGGCCGTCTTGGAGCTGACACTGTGATGTATCAGGCTAAGCCTCTGCTTGTGGTGCCAGTAACCTATATCGCCTCTGGCTCTGTCTGTTTTTCCTTTTCTCTCTATAACCCCACCTTTTGGATAAAAGTAAATATTCAAAATAAAAAGTAAAAGAAGCCATTTCTGCACTCCCAGTGGTAAATTGGATGTTCACTTTAATATTTTGTCCTTCATAGGGTCTCTGTTCTTTCTTGTGCTTCAAAGCTGCTTCTGCTTGGGGTTGAACTGCTTCGATAGCATTATTTTGATTGATCCCAAAATATCATGCAAAGCCATCCATTGCATTTGCATTTTTTCCTTGTCAATGAATTTGCTTCAAGGAATTCCCCTAAAGCCAGGAGTTGAGGGTTGAGGGAGAAATGGTACTGCAACAATAGCTGCCTAGAACTTTTAACTTCTGTCTTTTTGATCTATCTCTTTTTGCTAAGAGAGTGGCTTGTGAGACACAACTGATTAACACCCTTTGGACTGGATAAAATATGATTCTCGATGAAGTTCATTTTACATGATTTCAACCTTTCTCAGGCTTACCAATAAACACCACTTGTAGTGCCAGTTTCTTTTAAAAGAATAATATATGTTGAAAGCTCTTAGCTTGTTTATAAACCTTGGAAGTCCACCCCGTGACTGTCCTGTGAGAGTCACTGAAGGCTCCTTATACTGTCTTTCATATAGGTTAAACTTTGTTAGCTGAACAAGTTGAATTTGAAAAATTTGTTTTAGCTATAGGTCATATCATGTGCCTATGAACTGATCTTGTAAGATGACTACCTATGATTCCACTGTAGGAGTTATTGCACAATTAAGCATAAAGTAGTTAACTTGCTCTAAAATTTATTTGTTTCCCCCCCTTCAGACCAGACGGGTGAATTAAATAGGGAAGGTGATAGGAATGACATGGATGTTCATGTGGATCACAAGCAGACCTCTGGCTACAATGAAAACACTGTTTTAATGCCCTAGTTCTTAACACTGCATGAGGTCAAATTTAGTGGAAGTCACAAGGCTGAATCACTGTGCAAATGTCTGCAATGGTTAAAGATTGTGTTACAGGTCATTTATATCATCATGCTGCTTTATCTCGTTTCATTTGCCTCTTGGATAACTGACAAATCTCCCTTTACTGAAAGTTTAGGTGTTTACTCTCTACACAACAAAATAGGTTTGTAAAAGAAGAGAAAAATATACTGGAGACCAAGTGACACCCTGGTATCTTTGAAAGTAAAAGTAATGCAGACTAAGGCAATTTAATTATCATTTCTAAAGCTGTGCTATAACCTTACCTGTAGGAAATATCATCGGTCATAAAGATTATGATTTTTAATCAAATGGGAAGTGAAAAGTACAGCTAGAGACTCTTTTTTTTAAAAAAAAGGATTTATTTATTTTTGTTGCAAAGTCAGGTATACAGAGAGGAGAGACAGAGGAAGATCTTCTGTTTGATGATTCACTCTCCAAGTGACTGCATGGCCAGAGCTGAGCCGATTTGAAGTCAGGAGCCAGGAGCCTCCTCCAGGTCTCCCACTTGGGTGCAGGGTCCCAAGTCCTTGGGCCGTCCTCAACTGCTTTCCCAGGTCACAAGCAGGCAGCTAGATGGGAAGCAGGACTGCCCAGATTGGCACTGGGCCCAAAACTCCTCTGAATATATCTTACTTGGGATATCTCACGAAGAATTAGTTTGTTTTCTCAAGTGCTTCTTCCAGATGGATACTTGCTTTATTATTTGAAAGCAGTTTTAAATGAAGCACTTCCTACAGCAGCCTATTTACATTATCATGTTACATGTTTTTCTTTTCCAGCTTCCTTGGAAGTCACTGACTAGCATCATTGAGTATTATTACATGTGGAAGACTACTGACAGATACGTGCAACAGGTGATTTTTTTCCCACATTGTTACTAGTATGATTTCATTACCATGAACTTTCTGTTTCTGTTTTAGTACTTCTTAACAGAGCACTAATTTTATTGATTTATTTTTCATTGTAGAGTTACTTTCTTTTGATGATATTTACATAGTTGAGAAGGGTGTGTGTCCATGTGGACCACTTATTATGGTGTGAAAGTCAAGGAATAGGGGAAAGTGGATGAGACAACTGCTTCCAGTCTTCCTTTCTGTTATTCTTGTATCTGGGGGAAGAGGATATGGTCGTTCCCAGCAACCTAACTGCACCAGTACCAGAGGATGTGGGATGTCACCCTAGGGTCCCTGTTGTGGAACATGTTCTGAGAGTGCTGCTTAAATGGTTTCGATGATTCTGAAATGCTGTTGATTTCATTGCTCCAAGGTTGAGGAAATCCCTCAAAGGTCAATTGGCTGACAGAGTCCACCTCAGAGTCTCCACTTGTCCAAATACATGCTGTCAGACACTTGGCCAAGAGAGTTATCCATTTTATTCTGCCCTCTATAGTATTAGATGTCCTCTGCAGGCCTCAGTGAGCTGTCGTGTGTCCTGTGTGCATCTGGGCAAGCTGTCCACAGCACAGGCTTTAGCAGCTGAGGAGGCCCAGTTCTGACATGCATTCCACAATCAGACCACAAATCCTGTGATATTCCTGTGGTTGGGGTTTTGGAATCCAGCAGTTCAGTTTGGAGGAATCCCCAAAGAAACCAGTACTGGATCCGGCTCAGTGCTTGACCCACAACAGCCTACAAACTGGTGATTGCAGTTGCCCAGTTAGTTCGGTCTCATCTCATACACAAACCAGTGGATGCTATAGTCCAGCCCAATCCTGCCCACCACACACTCAGGCCTCATGCACACCAACAAGAACTGCAGCCTGGTCAGAGGTACACCCAATAACTCCCTCTAGGCTTGCCCCAACTCCCAGTTCCTGTGCATGCTGATATGTGCAGCAGGCTGGTCCAGTCCATCCTGCTTCCTCAGCTCTCATAGATATCCTTGGGTCCTGCAACCTAGCTCAGCCTAACCAACCCCACCATCCATCCACCTTACAGTGGTAGTTGCTACCTACTGCCTGTCTAGCCAGGCTCCAGCCCTGGTTTTCATGCTTACTGGTGGGAGCTACATCTCAGTGTCCTTACTAGGACTACTCCCAGCCCTGAATCTTGCACTTTCCAGATGGTACTGTGATCCAGACTGACAGGACCTGCCCCCAGTCTCAGCATTTGCCAGCTGCTGCTGAGGCAAAGCCTGAGCAGCCTGCACTTATTCAGGCTCATGCATGCACCAGTGGATACAGTTGCTTAGCCTGGCTCTCCTCACCCCACAGCCCCTCTACAGGGCTCACACCTCCCTCCATGAGCTTATGTGTGCTAGTGAGTGCTGCGGCCCAGTCTCACACAGCCTGCCTCATCTCGGCATTTGCCAGCAGGTGCTACAGTTTGGCTCGGCCCAACCTTCCTCTAGTTCCAACTCATGCTGGTGGGTGCTACAGCCTAGCCCAACCTGGACAGCCCCTAGCTGGGCACTAATATAAACTGGCTGGTGTTCAGCCCAACTTGGCCTGTCCTGCACCCCATCCTGATTCTCAGGTCAGCCAGTGGGTGCTGTAAACTGACCCAGCTTGGTCTGTCCTACTGAACTAATTTTAAATGTTTTATTTGCTTTATCTTTCAAGACTTTTTTGACGCTAACCTGATTTTGTATTTTTTAAATATCATTTTTAGGACTATCATCTTAATATATATATATATCTTTGACTTCAGCATTCATTGTGGCAGGTAGTTGAGGATGTCAGGGAAGGATATAGGTTCCTTGCATGTGACTGTTGTATCCCTCTGTGAGTGTTGGTGAGAAATACCAACTGTGCAACATCAGCACGAGCTTCTGGAACAAGTCATTTTTATCAGATTTGAACATTTAGATCACTGCTGTCAAGAATATAATTTTAGATAAATGATCTTCTGAAATTTTCTTTCATAGCATTTGTGTTGCTTATATCCCCTACATCTTTGACGTTAGCCATTGTAGTGTTGTTAGTTTCATTTTTTTTCATGATATACATATGATTGTTCTCAAATTTTCTGTAAAAGCAGAGAATCATTTGATTTTTTCAAACCTTCCTAAATGTTCTAAATTCGTGTGACTGTCTGTTACTTTGAATACTATTGACTCTGAGGGGAGAGATACAGTTTTCTAAAATAAAACGCCATTTTAGTCAGTGCTTGTTTTACATCCTTACCTTGGTCATGTGTTGTAACTCACAAAGTCAGAGGCAAATGTTTTAACACGAACATTTTTTCTAATTATGAGGTTACACAGTGTCAAATATTGGAAGCTTTGAAAAGAATTTTAAGGATCACTTTTGTATAGTGAGTTTTTGAAGTTATGAATAATAAACAAATAGCCTGGACCTATTGAAAAATTCCCAGTGTCAGTGCATACAAGTTAAAAAAAATTCTTATTTCAGACAACTTACATAGAAATGAAAACCTGAAAGCCTGTATTACTGAAATCAAAAGCATCTGTACATGTGTTGGAGATGATGGCCTCAAGTGTTTGATGACAGTATTCCCGACAATGTCATACAAGTTGTCCCCCTAAGTGGTTTTGTTTCCACTCATTGGATAAATGAAAGATAGCCCTATATTGTCATTTGTCTTACTTTTGGACATCAGCTGTGTGTTGTTTGCCTTTCCTGTTTGCGTTTGCTGTTGTGTTGATTGGTGTCTGGATTCAATTAAATAATCTCCTTCCCATTCTTTTTCCTGCATTTGGTTCCTAATTAGTTCCAGTAAAATCTTAAGTGAGTTTAGCCAAGATCTAAAGTTTGCTGCATCTCTCTCAGCATTTGAAGATAGATGTGTATTTAGTTCTACTTAAAATAACCACAAATTCTTCTCCTGATTGGATTTTTGGATGTAATCATTCTTCTAAAAGCAAAGATTTTTTTTTTTTCTCTACCAGAAAGGCAAGTAAGAAATGAAGAAGAATCTACATTTGAAAAGTAAAAATATGACTTTAAAAGCCCTGTTTATTCACTCATGAAGGAACTGGGAATGGAGCTGTTCATTGTGCTATTTGAAAAATCTGTGTCTAAATATTAATACTTTAGTTTGTCTCAGAATTCAGCAACTTTCCTTACTGCAGCTCAAGAATATGCATATAAAAGAGAGCTTGTCTTGAAATGGCAATTTTTGAGTTATGCTGTAATGTTTCTTCTCTTGTGTATTTTTAAAGATAATGAAGTGGTAATAATTGTTAGGCACTACATATAAAATATTTTACCCATCTTTTGAATCAGAAACGTCTGAAAGCAGCAGAGGCTGAGAGTAAGCTGAAACAAGTCTACATCCCAACTTAGTAAGTAACAGCAATCTTTTGAAAATATTTTTCATGATCCTCATTCTGTCATTACAAGATATGTCTTTTTCTAAGTGTCAGCTAATCTTGAATTTCTTTGTGTATGTCATTTCTTCTATAAAGCATGTGACTCACTTTGTAATTCATTACTACAAATTTGAAAGAAAAAGGAGCAAGTGAGAGAAATTGCAAGTTAATTAAGAACTACTGGAAGAATACCACAAGAGCTGCAGGGAAAGTTTCAGAAACCAACTTATGAAAGTTTACACCGTTTGAAGCAGATGTGTTTTAGAAATCCTGGGTCTTTGAAACCTCAAAAGCATGTTTTTCTTCTTGTTTCAATACCATTTGGATATTTATAATAAAATTCATTGGGCACACAAAATTAACAACTTATAACAGCCTGCTGCAGATATATTTAAGTTTGAGTCCAAGCTGCATTTGCCTTGGGCAGGACCAGACAAAATGATTTTGTGAGCCTCCTGAAGCCTGCTGGCTGAATGAATGAGCTTTGTTGGACATCATGCATTTCCTTATTAAGTTTGCTGTTTATGTGATAGAGGATTTTACGTAGTTTTCTTGGATCTAGTACCAATCAAAACGTAGATTTCAATAATTTCAGGTGTAGCATTCTGTCATTATCCTATGAGTTTAGAAACTATGGTCATATTCTATGTTTTTCATTTCCTATGTTTTAAATGATCTCTTCAGGTTTTAAATATTGATTATTCAAGAATAATTAGTTTATTGAGTACCATAACTATAGTGCTATCCTAAATTTTTGGGGGGGATTAAAATGACATTTATCACAAGTTTTCCTATGCTCCTGCAAGATTTTTCCCATTCTTTGAGCTATGTACAGTTTTTTTTATACCTAGCCATTTTTCAGTAGATACATATCTTTTTTTTATGTATTGGAGACCTCCTGGGCAGTGACTTAGTATCTTTTATATTAAACTTTTACCTCATACAGCAAGCTATTGTTTAATTTTTATAGTATGCAATTTACAGGGTCCATCATTTTAACTTAAAATTGTGATATTCCATCCTCAGATTTCTTTTAAGAGTAACTCCCTCCACAAATACAGTTGCAGCTTTTGTGTTCTAGAGTTTTAAAAGCAAACATGCCAGCTTTCTTATATATCACAGTGTTGCTAACATCAAAAGAAAATTCATGTCACGAGTTTTAACCAAAGTTATCCAGATCAGCGTTTCTGGTCTGCTGTGCATTGATCTGGCATTCTTGCTTTAAGTCAGGGAACTGTGGGCCAATTCTAATGCCTGTTTCTGCAAATAAAGTTTTAGTGAGATGTGGCCAGCATGGTCACTCATTTGTATATTCACTATTTTTGCTTTTGTATACAGTGACAGAAATTATATTACTTGCAAACCTATAACATTTAGTATTTTCCTTTGCAGAAAAAAATTTTCAAGTGAATGGTTTTAGGCATCAAGATTATAGAAGAACACTTCAAAAAGCTTATGAAAAATTGAATAAAAAGTTCATTTTAGTACAAAATATTTTTGAAGTCCATGCATAGTTTTTATATGGCATTTTCCATGAACTTTTAAAAATTAGTTTATTTTTTTGAAAGGCAGAGTTAGAGAGAAGAACACACACACACACACACACACACACGGAGATATCTGCAAACTGCTGGTTCACTCCCGAAGTAGCTACAATGGCCATGACTGGGCCAGGCGGAAGCCAGGAGCCAGGAACTTCATCCAGGTCTCCCATGTGAGTGAAGGGGTACATATATTTGGACTGTCTTTCACTGCTTTCTAGAGACATCAGCAGAGAGCTGGATCAGAAATAGAACATCCAAGACTTGAACCTGTATCGATGTGGAATGTGGGCATCACAGATGGCTGCTTCAGCTACCATACCACAATGCTGGATCCCCCACCATGAACTTTAAAAAAAAAAAAAAGATGTATTTATTTACTTGAAAGCCATAGCAAAGAGAAAGAGTACTGTTTCACTCCCCACATAGATGAAATGGCTGGGATTGACCCAGGCCGAAGTCAGAAGTCAGAAGCCTCCTCTGGCTCACCCACATTTGTGTAGATGCTCAAGCATTTGAGCCATCCTCTGCTGCTTTCCTGAGTACATTAGCAAGGAGCTAGATAGGAAGTGGAGATGCCAAGATTTGAACTGGCACCTATATGGGGTGCCAGCCTTTAGGCAGTAGTTTTGCCCTATATGTTATAATTTTGCAAACCCTTCCCTCCAGCACTTTTAAGATCTTTGTGTATGTATGAATAGTAATAAGGAGGATACAGAAAGAGATCAAGTATATGAAGTTGTAGACTCGGTTGTATAGATGAGGGAGTCACTGCTTAAAAGAAATGGTGGTTTCATATGATGTGTCCTTAAAAGACATCTTTATGTTCATTTCCCAGAGACAGATTGCCACAATGATATCATTTTTCCTGTGAGGATTAATCTGTGGGTCCTTGGTTTTTTAGAGCATTTTCTGCGATCCACATGTTCTTACACAGCCTTGGCACGCGTTCCTTTTATGATTCTTAAAATCAGTGGTTTATCCAGTCAAGTAGCATTCAAAAAATTTGTGTTGACTGTCATTCTTTTTTCAGGCAGTTCAACTGTAAATTTGCATGAGCTGTTTCAGCACATATATTTAGCCCTGCGTTAAATGTCAGAAGTTTTCTCATTTCTGGGAATCCTCTGCCTAGTCATTTGAATTCAAAGGACAGTTACCTGTCTCACTTAAAAGTGCATTTTTAAGACAAATTTGCCTTCAGAATATATTGGTAATACAATAGGTGAATAAATAATAACCCTGTTTTATACAGTCAAGACTTCAATGTCCAGAGGTTAAGTGATTCCTTTGTGTGATTGTTTTGTGTCTATGTGCCTGTTGGGGGTTATCTTCTGACTGTTGCAATAATGATGCCAAAAAGAACAAACTTAGGTAGAACTGGAGAGAGGCAAGTCCTTGGGTCCACTCTTCTGGGGACTTCATGTAGCTTGGTGGGTGTGACTTCTCATTCTGGAGCCTGGCAGAATGGCTCAGTTGGCTAATCCTTGCCCTTCAAGCATTGAGATCCCATATGGGCACCAGTCCATGTTCTGGTTGCCCCACTTCTCATATAATTTCCTGCTTGTGGCCTGGGAAAGCAGAGGAGGAAGGCCCTGAGCCTTGGGACCCTGCACCTGTATTGGAGACTTGGAAGAATCTCCTGGAAGAAGTTTCAGGTCAGCTACTTTAGGAGTGAACCAGCAGATGGAAGATCTTACTCTCTCCTTTTCTCTGCAAATCTCCCATTCCAATAAAAATAAATAAATCCTTAAAAAAAAAGAATGTAGTCTGCATGTAGGACATAGTCTACATTTAGCCATTCAGTATGTATTCCTAATAAATCATTGCTAGTTAGATTTGCTTTTTTATTTTTTTTTTGTTTAAACAAAACAATACATGTCTAGCAAATAGGCATGAATAACCCTTTAGAAAGAAAGCTACATTGGTTCCAAGAATGTTCAAAGAATGTTGTTTATCTGGCATTGAATAAATGTATGTTAAGTGAATTCTTAGTTTATTGAAGACATTTGATGTGCAATTTTGCAATATTCTTGTGTGTGGTTTTTAAGCAGAGATGTTAACCTGTGATAGATTGGACCAGTTAGCCAATTTATGTTTGCCCAGTAAGTACCAAGATAGTTTAGACTGGGGCAGACGTTTGGCACAGTGGATAAAACACCACTTTGGATGTCAGTCTCATATTGGTATGCCTGGTTTGAATCTCTCCTCTGCATTTTTAAAATATTTCTTTTCTGGAAAGGCAGTTAAGATTTACAGAGAGGAGAGACAGAAAGATCTGTCCACTGGTTTGCTCCCCAAGTGGCTGCAGTGGCAAAAGCTGAGCTGATCTGAAGCCAGGAGCCTGAAGCTTCTTCTGGGTTTCCCACATGGGTGAAGGGGCGTTGGGCTCTGGGCCATCCTCTATTGATTTCCCAGGCCACAAGCAGGGAGCTAGATGGGAAGTGGTGCTGCTGGGGCATCCATACGGGATCCCAGTGCATGCAAGGCAAGGATTTAGCCACTGAATCCTTGTGCTGGGCCCTCAAAAATTGTTTTTTGCGTAAGCGGCTGAGTTTTACATGGCTTTTTTTTTTTTTTTTTTTAATCAAGATGAATGCTTTGGGTCAATGTGAGTACCTTGCTTGTACTAGTCTTTTTATTCAGACATTTTGAAGAGTTCATAATTATGATAAATCAGAAATGACATGTAGAGCTTTTTTGCCTTGTTTATCCAAATCATTTTTATCACTTCACTTTACATTTCATTGGAAGCAGCAAACCAAATCCCAACCAAATATCCACCAGCAATGGCAAGCCTGGGCCTGTGAATGGAGCAGTGGGGACCACATTCCAGCCTCAGAATCCCCTCCTAGGGCGAGCCTGTGAGAGCTGCTTTGGTAAGTGTTTTCCTCCAGGCCTCTCTGGAGGAGATGGGGTGGGAGTTTTGAGTAGCTTTTCTGCAATGAACATATGCCCTTCCTCACCTTCTCTCTGGACAGCAGGCAGTAGTTAGATGCTTACTGCGTCCACACCTTAGCTAGACTTTAGGGTCCCCATGATTGCTTCTCCACATCCCTAGGTTGTGTTTTCTTTATAGTTCAAAATTATGCCAGCTTTACCCACATCATAATAAACCAGATCATCTTCTAATTTTTCTCAGTATACTTTGAAAGATTAAAGGCAACGTGTAAGATTGTAGGGAAGACCTACATGTAAGACACATTGCTATTTATAACCCTCAGACCAGCTCCCTGCGGGCACTGATTTGGAACACATTATTTTGTGGTACTTGCTTTTGGCCCCAGGGCCCTGTAGTTTGATTGTGGCACAATAAGATGGTGTTCTATTATACTTGCCTGGTTGTTAAACAGAGTTGGGCAGATTAGTATTTAGTAGGTGATCTACTCTATACATTTATTTACAATCTCAAACATCAGTATGATCTCTTCACAAAAAATTTTTTTTAATTTTTGATGTTTACCTAGTTGGGAAAGATGCTTGCCCATGTGGACCACTGATTAGAGTCAGAAGGGTTGAAGAATAGGGGAAAGTAGGGAGACCATTGTTTTCAATTTTCTTTTTACTCTTCATGTATCTGGGGGAATGGGAAAGAAGCCACACTTAGCATCTTAACTGCATTAGTACCTGAGTCTGGGGAAGGGTTGTCTGCTGTCATGCCAGGGTTCCCAGTATGGAGCATGCTCCAAGCATTCTGCTTAAGTGGTTTTGATAGTTCTGAAATGCTGTTGATTTTGTTGCTGCAAGAATGAGGAAATTCTTCCAAGGTCCGTTGGCTGACATAGTTCACCTTTACAGTCTCTATTCACCCAGAAGCTTGCTGTCAAAGCTTAGCTGGGAGAGTTGTCCAGTATATTCTGCCCTCCATGCTCTGCTGTGGTACTAGATGTCCTCTGCAGGCCCCACAGTATAATCTCTTGATGGGACATCAATTACATTATGATTTATGTGTTTTTCTAATCAAGAGTTACCAAGTGTGGGAGAGACAGAGAAAGATCTTCCATCCACTGGTTCACATCCCAATTGGCTAGAACAGCTGGAGCTAAGCTAGTCCAAAGCCATGAGTCTGGAGCTTCTTCTGGGTCTCTTACGTGGATAGAGGGCTCAAGTACTCAGGCCATCCTCCACTGCTTTCCCAGAAACATTAGCAGGGAACTAGATTGGAAGTAGAGCTGCTGAGACTCAAACTGGCACCCACATAGGATGCTAACATTGGCAGGAGACAGCTTTACAACTCTACCACAACACCCGCCCCCAAGTAGTGTCATTTTTAATGTGTTTATGAGCAGTATGGTATTTTAATTTCTTATTTGAGATCCATATGTTAGTAGTAAATATCATAAGCTGTACACTAATGTAGATTAGAAAATTTATGTTCATTTAAGAATTTTAATGATAAGAATTTGGTATTTTCTACTTATTAAATCATTGAGTTATTTGTAGGCAAAGACATTTATTAATGCATACAAAATGACTTTTCGAAGTCAGTGTTTGGGGCTGTTGCCATGGCTATATGGACTAATCTCCCACCTGCAAGTACCAGCATCCCATATGAGCACTGATTCATGTCCTGGATGCATCGCTTCCCTTCCAGCTCCCTGCTTAGGATCTAGGAAGGCAGCGGAGGATAGTCCAAGTTGTTGGGACCTTGTACTCTTGTGGGAGACGTGGAGGAAGCTCCTGACTCCTGGCTTTGGATCGGCTCAGCTCTGGCCATTGTGGCCATTTGGGGAGTAAGCCAGTGGATGGAATGTCTTTCTCTCTGTCTCTCCTTCTCTTCATAAATGTGATCCTGCCTTTGCAATAAAATAAATAGATATTTTTAAGAATAATAATAATAGTTAAAAGATGGGTGTTTAGCCTAGCAGCTGAGATATCAATGAAGATGTCTGCTGGGTTCAATGACCAGTTCTAGCCCCTGACATGAGCTTCCTGCTACCGCCTCCTCTGGGAAGCAGCTATGATGGCACAAGTGATTGGGTTCCTGTCACTCTTGTGGAAGGTCTGGATGGGGTCCTGGGGTCAGAGCTGGGCTTGCCACTTGTGATAACAACAGATAGGAACTCTTACTCTTTTGCTTTTACTATCTGTCTCTCTTCCTCAAATAAGTAAGATATGGATTTTTGTGTTTCTTAATTATGGCCTGTCATTAGTGTCAGTTAAATTTTATATTTAAATATAAGTGAAATTTCATATTTTGAATCCAAATACATCCATGGCTTAATTTGTAGGATCTGAAAAATGTTTTGTTTAAAAAGAATCAACTTGGCTATTTGTTTTGAATTATTAGAGGGAAGGCTTCTATGCTTCTATTTGTAAAGATCCCCCCAAAAATAACAGCGAATACACCATAATATTCTGAATAGAGTAAAAGGCAACCTGAATGTAATTCACTGTTTTCTTTTTTGCTGTTGAATTGGGAGGTGTTGGTTGGCATCTTAATATACACCATTTGAACATTATGGCCTGAAGAAAATAACTTATTACAGATCAGAGAAGAGTATTCAAGGCAGATTTGTAGCACTAGAAACATTTTTATGCTCCACTTGGAGTAACTGTTTCAACATCAATGTTTTCTATCTTAAACTTCAGATCCATTCTGGATGTGAATATTTAAATATGTTACATAGCTGTGATTTAATCTGCAAGATAAAATTATTACAGAATAGCAATGTTAGTCAGCCATGTGAAAAGTCAACATATTTGGGTCTTTAATTTACATTTTTTAAAAAGATATATTTATTTTTATTGGAAAGTTAGATATATACAGAGAGGAGAAGAGAGAGAAGATCCTCCGTCTGATGATTCACTCCCCAAGCGATCGCAACAGCCAAGAACTGAGCCAATCTGAAGCCAGAAGCCAGGAGCTTCTACCGGGTTTCCCACGTGGGTGCAAGGTCCCAAGGTTCTGGGCCATCCTCGACTGCTTTCCTAGGCCACAAGCGGGGAGCTCCACTTCCCTAAGTGGAGCTGCCGGGATTAGAACCGGCACCTATATGGGATCCCACTTTAACCACTATGCTATTGTGCCCGGTCCAGGTCTTTAATTTACATTTTTCCACAAGCTGTATATGCTTACTTGATAGGGATTTGTAGTTTTTGAAAAAGATTCTGTTTTTAGAAGAAAACTGTAAAATAAAATATTTAATTGATTAAAATAAAGGATTAGAAAATAGAGTCTATTTCTGTTAGATTCCTAACCTTTTCAGTGAAGATTGGAAAACCTTAAATACTGTAAATCATCCAAGGATAGGTAGTTTCTGAACCATGTTCTTAGGAACTGTGACTTACTCCCATACCAAGATAAACTTTAAACTGCTGGGACCTGGGAGCAGATTCTGGAAGGGGCTTGTAGGCTCACCTCTGTGGGACTGCATCCCTGCTGGTTTACACAGAGAGCTAGGGGATGTGATAGGCTGAGCCAGGCTGGACCCCACAACTCACCTGACTGAATAGGTTGGACAGTTCTCCTGGCCAAACTTTGCAGCGTGCTCCTCTGTCTGTGGATATACTAGGGTTAGCTTTGTCAGCCAATACACCTTGCTTGGAAAGATTTTCTCAACACTGGAGCAATGAAACTAACAACCTCTCAAAGCCATCTAAACCACTCAAGCAATACCCTGGGACCACTCTTCCCCTAGTGGGGTCTGTAAGATCATCAAATGACTATCTCCATCCCCAGGTGCTGATGTTGTTTGACAGCCAAGAAGCAACCCTCCTCCCCCGCCCCTGTCTCCTCCTCTTCAAACACAGGACAAATCAAAAGACTGAAACATTTGTCCCACCCACCTTCCTTCTTACTTGACCCTCCCACCCTAATTGGAGGCATACATGGGCATGCATTCCTGTTAACTATGGAAATAATATTAAAAGTAAAATAAAAATTTTTTTAAAAGAAACTGATTTAGGGTTTAAGCATAAATAATAAAAATACTATCTTTATGAGAAATGTGCATCAAAGGTATTTTGAATTAGTGAAACAAAAACTTGCTCAGTATTAAAATACTGAGGATGCTTCTCCAAATAGTCTCTGTTAATACTTATCACAGACACTTGATACATGGTTTAATGGAAAATACATGTATATGTTCTACTTTTATGTTTGGCTTATCAGAGAAAGAAAAGTTATGCTACACACTTAAAGATGCTTTGGGACATTTTTGAAGTATTTGATAATATTTGTTTTAATGTTACAAATTACATGGCAATCTATTTTTTTTTCTTATTTTTCTCTCATCTTTAGCTACACAATCTCACCAGTGGTACTCCTGGGGCCCACCTAATATGCAGTGTAGATTATGTGCAACTTGTTGGCTTTATTGGAAAAAATACGGAGGCTTGAAAATGCCCACCCAGTCAGAAGAAGAAAAGTTATCTCCCAGCCCAACCTCAGAGGTAACATGAGCAGTAGTCTTTTCTGGTGTTGAAAATGTCTTGTTATTCAGAGATTAGAAAACCAAAGTATAAAGATGATGTCAGAGTGAGCAAAACTAGTTTTATAACTAACATAGTACCTCTATATTCAGGGTTGTTGTGGAAGGAGAAAATGGAAAAGCAGGTTTTTTCCTCCCAGGTGTTCAAAAGAATGATCATAATGCAATTACTCAGACAAAGGGGTACTATAAGTGGGAGGTGTTAGCACAACCAGAGTTGACAAATTAAATGTTTGTTACCTTCAGGTACTGTTAAACATGTTCTTACATAAAGTAACAAATGTAAATTAAGCATTGTCTTCTTCCTCAGGCTATTGTGGAAGAACAGTAAGATACAGACAATAGTTGATATATGATTTTGGTAAAAATTCTCCCGGATTGAAGCTGTTTAAACCCCTTTGTCTACCAGAGGGCGACAATTATTTCCCAATACTCACAGGGTCTCAGGACTCCTTGACCTAGAAAACAAACCAAAAGGAAGGCAGTTCCCTCACCAGTTTCTTACTATGTTAGTGTGATTTGGAGTTGCTCCGTAGAAGCACAGGTTACACCTCCAGTTGCATTCCCTTCTCACCTTCTTCCCAAGGAGCACACTCTGCTCTCTCTGTTGGGAGTAGAGTAGTAAGGGTGGAAGATTTAAAACCCGTGCTGTGTTCTGAGCATGATGCAAGTAGTAACAACTTTGACATGCTCTGTTTGTTAATGTTTGTTGATCTCTGACTTTGCAGGACGCCCGGGTCAGAAGTCACATGTCCCGCCAGGCCATGCAAGGGATGCCAGTCCGAAACACTGGCAGTCCAAAGTCTGCAGTGAAGACGCGTCAAGCTTTCTTCCTTCATACTACATATTTCACAAAATTTGCACGTCAGGTCTGCAAAAACACTCTCCGGTTGCGGCAGGCAGCAAGACGGCCATTTGTTGCTATTAATTATGCTGCCATTAGGGCAGAATGTAAGACGTTTTTAAATTCTTAACCTTACTTGTTGTGCTTCTGACCATCTTCTTTCACTCTTTTCTCTGTGTTTTTTTCCCCCCTTTTGGTTTGTTTGTTTGCAATAAACATAAGTTCCTGTGTACAGCCTTTTATTTGTTTTTTTTTTTAACATTGTTTTTGTCTGTTGCCATTTGTATCATGCCAACCTGAAAGAAAAAAAAAATCACAATTTCTATAAATATTTATCAAACAAATAGTGGTGCACAGTAAAAGGGTGGTTGGAGGTGATCCTGTCCCTGGAGTTTTGTAATGGAATTGCTTAAAGAGCCCTGCTTGAAACATTTTTGCCTGTTCATGGTGTCTCAACAGAACCCCTAAGGATGGTGTTGCAATGAAATTCTGTATGATGCAACACAGGTCAGACTTACTTGGATTCATTGAGTTTAAATAAAATTTACCAGTACACTAATTAGAAATTGTATGTCTTAGTAAACCTCTCATTTTCACATGACCCTTTTATTGTCATACAACAGAAGAGATTCACAGTACACTGCATAGCACATTTCTTTATTAGAGGGTTTAGGAAATGACAAAAATTTTGAAATCATTTTGGGTGATTTTTCTGAAAGTACACATTAGGTTATTACAAGCCATCATGTGAATTTGTGGTCAAGCAGTCTATTTGTGTTATTTGTTTTCCATTTCATAATCACATATATATCACTACATAACATTGCATGACATCACTTATTTTCAACAATTTCAGTCGTATGCTTCCTTTTATTAGAACACAGGCCGTATTAACCAGTGAACTGTTGATTTTACTGTTAAAGCCATGTATCTGCAATATGTACATAATTTGTGTGTTTACTCTGGAGTCATACTCTGGCTAATATATTAGAGCCATGCAGTTCTTCCCCTCAGGAATCAGAAAGCTTGCTGTCTGCATAGACAGGAAATCTTAAAGGCAGTCAGATGCTGTTTCTTTACTTTTCTTTTTGTAAGTTGCTCCACTTTGATTCATAAAAGGAGTGATGACTGAGAATACATTATTTTTGGTTTTCGGTTTTTCGCAAAGGTAATTTTGAACAGAATAGTCAAAAGGCTTTGCAACTCACAAGTAAAAGCTCAGTAATAGAGGAAAAGTGCTTTGTGAAAAGAATAGTGAAACTGGTAGCAATATCAGATTCCCACAGAGGAGAAATGGAATGTTAGATTCAGGGATATTTGAGAATTTAGTTTTTAACTCGAGGTTCTTGTACTAGCATTTCCGACTAAGTGTTCTTAGCTTATCTCCTTACCCATTTTGAGGAACTGGGAATAAACATGTTCAACCAAATTGTTGCTTTAAAACACATATATTTTAATGTGATTTCTTAACTAAAAAGAACAATAAAACATTTGAGGAAGAAAATTAAAAAATTCCTGCATTGAAATTGACCTGGAGCCAGTGTCATCTTTGTTCCTAGGAATGGAAAAGAAACCGTCACCACCCACCTTAATTGGCTGCTGAGGAACCTTTGTCTCCTGTTGATTTTCAGTTAATTTGCATGTCGTCTTTATTTTGACTCTTCTTCAACAAAGTGCGTTTTTCTGTCACTTCATTCTAATTTTTTTCCTTAATTGAAGGTCATGTGCTTTAAAAAAAAGTCAAGATTAGATTACCTGTATTTTATTTCTATAAGCATATAGAAAAGAATATTTATTGTGATGAGATTAAAAGAGCATATGTTATTATGTATGTATCTTCAGGGGTTACAGAGAATCAGATTGTTATAATAATTAATGCTACCCTAATAGCTAAAATGACAATGTTTCAGTTGCATCCAGTCATTGTTTTTTAGTCAACTAATTAATCTTTTTCCTAGTGTCTGAGTCTGATCCCATCTTTACTCTTACGCAAATTGTTACCTGTTTGTCAGGTCTCTTAATCCTGGCTTGTTACGGAGACTAGATTTTAAGGTTGTCCCCAGGCAACCATGCATGTCATCCACCGGCCACACATAGGTAGTTTTGTTTTTGCTTTCCAGAAGATTTTTGCTTGGTTTTCCCAAGGGCAATGATGACAACCCCCACCTAATACCCCAATAAAATTAACATACCTCTAAATCCTTTGGAAATTTGTTATTCTAAAAATATTGATAGGTTAACAGTTATAATTAATACATATTTTGAATAACATTATGCTGAGGAAGAAATGAGTTTTTCTTGTGAGCACACTGAAAGGTGACCCCTTCCATGACTTGGAGTGGCAGCAGTATGGCGCCCAGTGACACAGGCAGACTTCATGAAGTAAAGACTACCTAAGGGTGTGGAAATAGCAAGCTAGGGAGACAGACTCAAATAACTGAGAGAAGCATTGGTCCCAACTATTCATCCTTGATTTATGAAGTAGTTCCTGTTGAGAGGAAACTTTTTGGATTGGGCATAACATTCTTTGGCCTTTATGTTCATCCAGAAGTATTTTGAAAGACTTGGTAAAAAGAAGAGTCTTTGCAAGAAGTTAAGAAGGCGATGAGATTTGTTAATATTTAAAAATTTTCCTTTTGAGTCATGAAAATGTTTCCTGTTTATAACTTAAAAGGAAGTAAATAGTATGACCAATATATGTTTAAAATTTGACAAGTCTATCTATCTGAATGTATGTAATTTTAAAACCAATTTCCCCAAATATCCATTTAGATTTAAATAATGTGCCCTTATATGTATATATATATAGGTTCATGCCAAAAATTACTACCCCCCAATAAAATGCCCAGGCCTGTTCTGCCATGTGTACAGTGCTTATAAAAATGCCTTGGTGGGCCAAAACACAAAACATTACATAAAGTCAAGTACTGTGTTGCTGACAAGACTTGGAGCCCAAATAGCACAACATCTAACCACATTAAGTTTAGGCGTTCTATCTCTTCCTCATGCTCCCCCCACCCCACCAGCAGTAAAGCAGTAAAGCTATACCACGACAACAGTGTCTTTTCTCACTGCCATGAGCTAGGATCTCAGACTTCCTATAGGACTCTGTCAAGAATGAACAAATTCAAATACCTGATGAGCACAAAGTATGATTTTACATTTGTCAGAGACTGAAGTTAATTTAATTGTATTAGAAGGATCGTATTTGATAGACATTCATAGAAGCAGTTAATAGGAAAAGGTTGCCCTGGCAGTTTGCACAGATGAGCAGGTCTCAGAGCTAACACCAGACTCCAGCAGCCTCTGTATTCCCCTGTATGCAGTTATCTGAAAGTTACCAAAGGCCAGTTTTCTGTTTGAAGATGTTAGTACAGATTTGAGAGAATCCCAGGACCCCCAATTCATGAGAATTTTGTTGAATATTTTAAGTGTGTGTCTAGTGATTTCTCATTGAAAGTGGTGAATAATTGTAATGTAATTTGCTAAAATTTTAAGCCTTAAAGATTAGAACAGTTTTGGTTTATTTTGGTATTTTTGTTAATTTACTTACAGTGACATTTTATTTCTAAATAGATACTTTAAATGTGCTTAAAGGTGTAAAAGTGGTTACATATCACCTTTCCTATTCCTGACTTACCCATTTCAGAAGTAGCCAAAATTATTGTCTTAAGTATCCATGATTAATGTGTGCATTTGTAAGGATCTAGGAAGATATATTCTTATGTTTTGTGAAGATTTTAGCATTCTGTATACATTGTTCTATCCCATGATTTAACCTCCCTATTTAATTTTTAGGTTATTTTCAATGATAAATAATGTTGCAACAAACATGCAAATGTCGTTTTGCACTGTCTGCAAAATTTCTGGGATAGCTGGGTCAAGGCACATGTGTTTGAATTTCTGCTGCCATTCCTCAGTTGTCCTCAGGGAAACTGCAGTTCATGTCCAGTGAATGCCCACTTCTCTCAGACCTTGTCACCTGTTAGACCAGTGACACATAGTTAGTTTGCATTTATTGTTTTGAGTGAGATAGAAACCTTTGCTTATATTTGAAAGTAATTTTTATTTCCCTTTCTATTAACTGTTGAATTTTTAACATCTTAGTGGATTTTTTGTTGTTTTGAGAGGCAGAGTTCTCTCCCTAAATGCCAGGATGTTACTGGGAACTAAGAACTCAGACCACACCTCCCAGCTATGGCAGGGGCCCAAGTGCTTGAGCCACAACCTGCCGTATCCAGGGTCACATCAGCAGGTGTGAAGTCAGAGTGAAGTCAGGGCTCTAACACAGGCACTCCTACAGGGACGCCCTGGCAGTTCAGGTGACATCTTGATCTCTGCACCAGACACCCTTTTTGAATGAAGTTAGCTCTTTAACTGTGATATGCAATGCAGATATTCCCCGTGTTTTGTATTTCTCTTTGCTTATAGTACATTTAAAAGAACCAGGCAAGTTCTTTTTAAAAAGGATTTTTTTTTTTTTTAATTTGGAAGACAGAGTTAGAGAGAGAGGTCTTCCATATGATGTTTCATTCCTCAAATGGTTGCAATTGCTGTGGCTGGGCCAGGCCAAAGACAGGAACCTGGAACTCCATCCAGAGTTTTCATGTGGTTGGCAGAGGCCCAAGCACTTGGGCCATCTGCTGCGTTCTTAAGTGCTTTAGCAGAGAGCCGGATCAGAAGTGAAACAGCAGAGATGCTAACTATTGCACATGTGGGATGCTAAAAATGCAGGTAGTGGCTTTACCCACTACTATACTACACTGGCCCTGCAGTTTAAAACAAAAGTTTATCCTTATCAAAAAAAAAAAAAAATTATGGCCTCTGGGTTTTGTGTCTTGTCTAGAAATGCTTTTAGAGTTCTACAAGCAAATTGTACTGATGGTGTTTTTTTTTTTGGCAGGGGTTTTGAAAGCCATGTATTTTAAATGAGTTTTAATTCAATGGATATATTTTGCAATTTTTCTGTTTCAACCATACTCCCAGTATTTCTAAAATTTGCGGGAAAAAAGTAAATATGAGTTGAAAAATTAAAAAAGACTTATCTTCCATGTTTACCTCAAGCAGGCAGGGCTTATTCCTACAGAAGCCAAAGAACTGTGTCTGCCCAACCGGGACTCAGGTTGGATGCTGATGTTCCCTCTCTTCCTTCTGGTTCTTCAGGCTTTTCTCTGGTCACTGCCTTCATCTCTGCACTCTGTTGGCATGTCTTTCTGCAAGATGAGCACGTTGAGTGATTAGAGAGCAAGGACTGACAGGTGGCACCCCATGCCAGAGGGTATTGAATATGGCCCAGATCATCCTGTGAATGATGGCTGTTGTCTCAGGGAGTGGCTGCAGTTCTTCTAGAGTTAAATGTGATTGTAATCTTAGCACCTTTCTCTCTAATCTCTTCCTAGTTGAGACATAATTCTTGCCACCAACTTTAAAATGTCATGAATATTAGCAGATGATGGATCTCGCTGAGGAGTTCTGATCTTAGCTCAGAGGTGCCTTGTAATGTGAATCTTGACTTGAACATCTGATCGTTAATCCCACTGATTTAATGAAAATTAGGAGCAAAATGAGTATAGGCTAAAATGAAAAATCTCTAAAAGATATTACGTTGATGATCTCTTCAGTGGATTTGTTCTTATCGAAGTAGTGGTTGTATCCCTCAGTGTCCGTAAGTTGCAGCCGTGGTAGCTGTTTGCCATTGGACCTCACACACTGAAGTCAAGAGCCACGTTAACCTTATTCCTAGGAATATAGCTTTTGCCATTGTCTTAGACATTAAGAAAACAACCAAGATAATTCACTCAAGCTTTGTTACTAGAAAAGTAAAATGCTGTCTAGTCCTTATCCAATCAGAACTTAAATTTTAGGTGAGATAGTAGTATGAAGAAGGAATTATATGGTAATAACTCAAGGATTTGATAAGTGTTTGTTCCTTGCGTGTTTGGGTTGCTTCCTGATGATCATTTTTTATTACTTCTCCGAAGGATGCTTCTGGTATTTCTGCCCCTGTCTTTGCTGTTGTTCAATAGCAGGTGAAAAATATCATAAACAATGTTTTTCCCAAAGAAAAGTTATTAAAAAGGAGAATAAGAAATCAGATTATTTGTCATTTTTAGTGGCTACATAATTAACCAATAATGGGGGTACATAGATTATTGTTGCTTGTGTGTTCTCTTTTTTTAAGTATGATTTTCTCACCTAATAGTATTGAGGAAAGAATTTTTCTTGGTATAAAAAAGGTCTAGAATTTATACAAAAGGTTGTATTTTAAATTATTTGAAGTTCTACATTAAATTTTACATTTTAACACCATTAGCAGATTGCTCTGAGTGTCAGAAAATTTCCTGCATTCATGTCTAGAAATGCAAAAGGTAAAATTCTCTGGTAGAATAAAAATCTCACAGGTAAAGAAAAAGCATAAACATGGTAGAGTCATATCAGCTAAAGCTACCCTTTAAGCTTCAAGACAGTATCTACAAATTAAAGGAATATTTCAATGCCCAATATTTTTTGTTTTGTCTCTTCAAACTTTTTATAATACAGCTATTTGGGGTGAGAGACAGCCATGTTCCACATCTACTCTTCCATCTGAAGAATTAATTAAAAGTGTTTGCATTGTCTATTTTCTCTGTCTGACTTGTCTCATGATAAACTGAGGAATGTGACAGAAATATTTATGATCTAATATCTGTTCTCAGAGTATTTTGCCCTTTTAATTGTTGAATGAAATATTATGCATACAGGTATCCTTTAAAACTTCAGCATTTATGATGTCTTAGTAGTCTATAAGGGATGGAAAACCAGTATGAAAGCCAAATGGCGTTTTGTAAGGTTCTCTTCTAACGGGTATTGCCAAAATACGTTGCAACTTCTCTTTCCATCCTTGTCAGAGGTTACTGAGAATGTTGGCTTTGTCAGCTGTCCTTATCACCCAAGCCAGATGAATCTTATCTTATAAACTGACTCCATCCTGTAGTTCATGTACATTTTCTCATAGTAATATAGGAATGCTGGGTCCAGATAGGAAGCACATTTCTGTTGCCTTTCAGATCAGCACATACAGAAAGACAGCCTGTATGTGAAGTGTTTAATAGTTACAGACATATGGGCCTTTGAGGTGAGTGTTTTTCATAATTCAACGATTGGGGAACCTGGGCTGGAAATGGTTTTATCAAGTCCAAAAGGAAATGATACAGAAATCTGGTGGATATTTTGCATTGTTTTCCACTTGCAACATTTATATTTCTGCAGTGTGTGTGATGTAGGTAGAAAATCCACCTCACTGGTTTTCTCCATATTTCTTTCTCTCCTCAGATGCAGACAGACATGCTGAACTATCTGGAAGCCCCCTGAAAAGCAAAAGCACTAGGAAACCTTTGGCATGTATCATTGGGTATTTAGGTGGGTATTTTCTCATCGAGGAAAAACTCAAAGACAATTTCTGTGAGTCATAATTATTTAACCATTCTAATTGGACATACCAAGTTCAAGTATTTCAGAAAAGTGGAATTGGGTACTTTCATATGTGTTGTCAGTGTGTTTGGGAAATTTTTATTTTTATTATCAACACACATATTCATACACAGTTGTGGAGTTATGTTTACTTTTTCAAGAAAACTCATTGAGGGGCCAGCTCTGTGGTAGAGTAGATTAAGTCACTGCCCATGGCACTGGCATTCCCATATGTACAAGTCCCAGCTGTTCCACTTCTCATCCAGTTCCCTGCTAATGGCCTGCAAAAGTAATGGAAGATGGCTCAAGTAGTTTGGCCCCTGCACATTTGTGAGAGACCCAGATGGAACTCTTGGCTCATGGTTTCAGCCAGGGGTAAGGCAGGCCAAAGCCAGGAGCCAGGAATTTCATCTGGGTCTCCTATGTGGATCGGGGGCCTGAGTACTTGGGCCATCTTTTACTGCTTTTACGGGCCATTAGTGGGCAGCTGTAGTGAAAGCAGGACAGCTGAAACTCAAACTGGTACCCATATGGAATCCTGGTGTTGTAGGTGGTGGCTTAACCTGGGCCAATGTGTCCCCTGACTTCTCCCTTTAAATAGAGGACTGACTTATCTACTCTCATAAAAATATGAGATCAAACTCATTTCTTATCTATCCTGAAAAAATATTTATGATTTTGATGTGCCAATTAAGATTGCCATGAAAGAGAATGTTTTATATGACTCCCTGATTTCATCATGCTATCTCACACAGAAATCTCCAAAGATGATGGCTCAATTTAATGTTAAAATACAACTAACAATACCATAGCATTACCGAAAGATGACTTCTGATTTTTTAAAGTTTTAAGTTAAATAATTTACACAATAATAATCCCTCATGATACCTAGAAACACAAGTGGCATGATTTCGTGCTTCTAATATTTTTCATTTTCTCAATAAGAGTGAAATATGTAGTGAGAATTGCTCCACACCTTATTGCTCTGTCAGAAAGATTGACAGATAATGTAGCATCCAGACATTCAGTCATTTAGAAATTAAAGTAGGGCCTTGAACTTGGGATGTTATATAGTCCTTACCCATGTCCTAGAAATCTGAAGCTGGCAGCACCCTTGCTGTTACCCTGCGACCTTATTTCTTGTTTTATTTTTTAGAGGAAGAAGAGTTGTTTTGATATCCCCTAAAGTAACGGCATGGTTACCAGGGGCATGATCTAGGCTGTAGTGGTAAAATCCTTTAAGATATCTATCCTTATTCCCAAGCAAGACCAACTCCTGAAAGCCCCTTCCCACCTTACGGGACAAAGTTCTGATCATGAAAATGACAGTGTATTTCTATTGTGGGCCAGTTGGTTTCTGTTCCTACCAGATAAGCCCCATGAACTGCATTCCTACGCAACATATTTCTGTGTGTTTTCTGTACTCAAACACTGTAGTGATTTCGGGTACAGTCACATGAATAAGACGTTGCCCTCAAAGATCTTAGTCTGTTGAGAAAAACACATAAATAATGAAAGAGAATTAGATGCTATAGAGTTCCAGGTCTTAATATGCAGTAGGCACTTGGAGGAAGCAGGAATTATCTCCACTGAGTGTTAAGACTGCCTAACATGAGAGAGTAGTAGTTGATTTCAACAATGGAAAGACACAAGAACATTTTCTCCCTGCATGAGGCCAAGAGAACCAGATGTACAAAGGCCTCAGTGAGTCCAAGAACCCGAGAAGTTGAGGGAAGGCAGGTGGTCTGGTCTGGAGAGACCACTGGAGAGTAGAGTATGCAATGAAAAAAGGTTAGTAGGCATTCAATGCTATGCTTCGGGGGGCGGGGGGAAGGCACAGTTTCTAGGGTAGTACTTAAGCCATTTCTTAATATTGACAAGTGTAAGATTTTGACCAACCTGCTATATAATAATCCTAACAATCTGGATGGCTGTTTCTAAATTTCAGTGAATCAAGCTGATGTCTGCTTTTAGCTGATGTGGTGAGAGAGTAGAAGGCAGAATGGCTTGGGCATGGATGGCATGCTGGGCTATGACTCTGGGATTCAGTGAGCAGGGGAGGCTTTGAAGGCCCAACGTTAGTAAACAGACTGAAATCCCTAAATCCTGTTCCCACACTGTTTGAATTTCTATCCATCTACAGAAAGTGCTAGTAGTTCTAGGCTTTGTGGCTGATAACAATGTACTTCACATATACCGCACACCCAGTGTAGTTTTATGGTGCTTCCTTGGTCAAAGCAGTTCCTCTATCTCTTGCCTATTGTGTTTGGACTTTGGTTTCAGATTGCATTTGTTATCCAAATGTTCTGAGCTAGGCGTGGCTGACCCTGATTCCACATCCTGGGGTGGCAGAGCCACGAGAGGAATCCTGTTTTTCAGAAAACTCACACACCAGGCATGCTGTATGTATGTTCCTGGTTTGATGAGCGCAGAGGTGGCTCCCCCGCTACCCCTGGGGCTACCTCTGCATACATCGTTTTTCTGGTTAGCTTCTTGAAGAGTCAGATGCTTTACTCCCTTGATTAGTCTTGTGTGAAGTGGCTCGCTACCCTGCCCTTTTGTGCTCACAACCTGAGGCTCAAGAGCTCAGGTAACAGAGGGAAAACCTGACTTCCTTGAGGCCTACAGCCATGGCAACAACACTTGAAGCTGATTCATTATGCCAGTCCTTAGCTGCCTCCTAAGGAACAGATTCTGAGCTCATTAAGACGATGTATGCCTATTAGCCAGTGTAAATGCACATGGAGATTCTTAATATGATGTTCTGAGTGAGAAACCTTTTCCACCCCTACCCCCACCCCTGTCAGAGATCCATCCTGCGAAGAAACCTAATGTAATCCGATCTGCACCAAGCCTGCAAACTACAACTACCAAGAGGATGCTAACTACCCCGAACCACACATCTCTGAGCATTCTGGGGAAGAGAAACTACACTCATCACAACGGCCTGGATGGTATGTCAGCCCGGGGTTTCCACAGGCCACTCCCAGGGACCAGGGCCCCTTTGCTTTTGTTCACTCAGTTGCGTCACCTGTCAAGTCCAAGGAATATGTTCTAAACAGGTGTGCTACAGGATGCAAATGTGTGGGAAGGGGTGCAGAGAGACCAGAGGCCATGTGCCGGGGGAAGACCTTTTGCCCAGTGGTGTTTCTTGGTTTTATCAGTGGAACTGCCACAGGAAGGCTTGCCTGACCCCCGAGACCACTGGTTAATAACGTGCTGACTGGGATTCACTTAAGTTGCTTTGAGCAGACATGGCAGTGTTCTCTGAGGGTTCTGGTCATTCTGAATTTGGCATTTTTTCTGTGCTTCTTTTCACTTTATGGATTTTTGTAATTGCTCAAGTGTGCTACAGGTTGTGAGAGGAATTACCTGGGTGATATCCTAAGTGCAGGAATAATAATTGGTTGGAAATGGGAACACTGAGAAATATCACCTCTTATCTGAAGTACTCCTCTCGTGGGCTTGGCCATGTAATGACTTCAGGTAGAACTAAAAAATCTTCCCATTTGAACTCTAAGCACAGCTATAGTAAGTCACTTGGGCAGTGCTGTTCATTTTAATAGTTTTGGATTTTGAAGCTGTCTTTGCTATTTAAGTGTTGGTATTTATTTATGAATAAAACTCTCCAGGCTTGTCATGCCTATGGCACTCGAAATTCCTTCAGTGACAGTAAATTGTTTTGAAACAAGGCCCTAGAGCAGAGCTGTGCAACAGACCTTCTAATAATAATTTCCTATGGTCATTTTTGTTCACTATGACTCTTGATGATCATAACCGTTTCTGAATGAGTAGAAAAAATAATTGGGGGGAGGGGTTGATGAGTACTTTGGCTTGCATTTGTCACAATGGTTTTCATGAAAGTTAGCTTCAGAAACTTGCTAATGAGAACACGGTCTACCTTAGCCATAATGTACTTGTTTTCCAGATGACAGAAGACTCAGGAGGGACTTTATAAAAATGTGGAAATTGGGTTCCTTTCCAGTCTTTCCTTGCCCACAGATTAGGGCCTCTGGATTCTGGCTTACGTGGAATCTGTAACCTTTCTTTTTCTCAGCATTTCACCCACCCCCTGGGTGTATAGTCCTGCTGCTAAAATCATACAATAAGTTCTGGCTGTTTTGCTGTACATGTATATACAAGTATATTCCTTAGGGCGTTGTGACTGATGTTGCGTTACAGCTTTCTGGTGTCCTCTTCCACTCACGTGGCTGTTTTGTGCCCATCCTGGCTGTGTGTTACCATCTATTATGCTTGACTCAGAATCACAGGAGCCCCTTTCCTTAGACTTTCTTTAAAATGGCAACTGGGAATATTCCCTCCCCAGGGCTGTCTTGTGCCATGTTCCTCTGAGTGGAAGTTGCTGGGATGTTACTGCCTTTATGTTCGTGCTAAACACATGCCCTAGACCATGGGAGTACAGAGAGTGAGAATCTGGCCTCAGCCAGGAAAATTACCTGTCTCTTTATCTGCAAAGACCCAGCACTGAAACACTCCTTCAGACGCAACTGTCTCGGCTGACTGCTGGGGTGTGTGGAGAAAAGCTACACCTGCCCTCAACTGCATTATCTCATTGGATCAACATGATAGGAAGTTAGGGGAGAACAGGGAGTTGTGTTGCATATCATTATATCTCTAAGCCTCTCACAGTGTCTAGCATGTAGTAATTCCCCACATACAGTAATTGTATAAATGAAAGTGATTGAGTAAAGTGAGACCTAGAGAGGTGAATTAGCTTGTCAGCAGTTGCCAAGTACTCCATGGATGGATTGGGATTTCCACTAGAGGGTGACTGATTCAGTCTGCTCTTTGGAAACTACTGTTCCAGATGAGTGTGGCTCTCAAGCATGCTGTCCTACGTCAACAAAGTAAAAACACAAGTTTTAATAGCTGATTTCATATGCGAGATCAGCATGTCAGATATTGAAGGACACAAATGGTGAATCTGGAACTTGGAGGAAGTTGTAGGAAGCAGGTGCTGTTCTCAAAGTTGTAAAGCACCACAGAAGGAGCTGGGGTTATTGCAACTAGAAGACCAAGGAGGACTCTGACAAAAGGGCCCTGTGTTACTGGACAGTCATCTGTCAGGAGGGATGATGAGGCTAGGTTTGGGACAAACTGTGGCTACCTGGGACCACACTGACAGGAGCAGGAAGGAACAGGTTCCTCCTAGAACTCTTCTAGAGCCTTGCAGGTTCCATGTAGCAACCCCTACTGGCATAATAGAACAGGACAGCAAAGGAGAAATGGGTGTTCTGGGACCGGGTCTTCCCAGCAGGAATCTGTTGAGTATAGAGCCAAGAAGCCAAAGTGTAACAGAAATACACATTTTGGAAAGTGTGTACCCTCTTGTATTCCTAATGAATCCTTTCCCCTGGATGCTGGGTCTTTTCTTATTTCCAGGTAATATAGAATCCTGACCAAGCTGATTTTCCAGGATAAACTGAATGTACTGGGAAAAAAAAGTTTGCCCAGTGATGAATTTTCATGGGACAACAGACACAAACTCATGGGAAGACCTGGTCTGACAGGGTCTCTGTGCTCTATGTGGCCTGTTAATCTAACTGCACGGCCCCGGGCAACACACAGACTCTGATGACCAGGAAGGTAAAGCTGAAATCTGCATACACAAGATGCCTCAGTCCTGGGAATCAGTAATAGCAGTGATGTGGGCTTGAGGGATTTAATTTTCAATCCAGGTTCTTGCCTGATTCAGATGTCAGAATTCTGAGTGGGTGCATCCATAGCCCATACAACTGAGAACAGGAGTCACTTGAAAGTGAGAGAAAAAACATTCACACATGTGTATAGACTGCCCCACATGGAGAGATATTGGTCATGAGTGGTAGACCAAAGGATCCCCAGAGGGAGAGAAGGAAAATTAGTACCCCCATCTGAAGTTAGGAGAAAAAAAAACTGGCTGTCCCTCATTTTCAGCCTCTTTTAGCATGTGTGAAGCTGTCTGGAAATTTTGTAGCACCTTCATGAGGAGTTTAATATCCATATGGTCATCCTGATGTGTCTCCTGGATGAGACATGGATACATCCTAGGAAGGTGGGTGCTTATGATTGACGGGTAAAGATGTATCATTATATAAGAATATTTCTGCCCACCTAGGCCTAACTAACTGCCTGCCTATCCACATTATATCATTAGGAAGAACGAAGGTTTGAAATTATAGACCAAAATTAAGATATAGCACCTTGTTGATCTCTCTACCCTTCAGTCTTTTCTCTTAGCTGTTGATCCAGCCATGTTCCATGTGCTGCCATGATGGTTTCCAAATCCTGCCTCCTCACTCACTCTCCCACCTTTTAAAGATTTTTAAATTTATTTTTATTGGAAAAACAGATTCACAGAGAGGAGGAGGAAAGAGAGAAAGATCTTCCATCTATCTGCTGGTCACTCCCCATGTGGCTGCCAAGGCTGAAGCTGAGCCAATTCAAAGCCAGGAGCTTCTTCCAGATCCCCTATGTGGGTTCAGAGACCCAAGGCTTTGGGCCCTCCTCTACTGCTTGTCCAGGCCACAGTCAGGGAGCTGGATGGGAAGTGAAGAAGTCAAGACATGAACTGGTGCCCATATGGGATCCTGGGACATATAAAAGCAAAGATTTAGCCATTGAACCATCATGCCAGACCTGCCTCCTCCTTTTCCCCCTCTCCCTCTGAGGATCCTTAGGTTCACCACTCATGACTTAGAGATTTCTGACATCATTACTGTTAGCAAACCAAGCACCTGCCACATATGGCCTAGTTGGTTGATTCCCAAGTGCCTCAGCAGGGACATAAGAATCCATCCTGGGAAGCTGTTCCATGTGTCAGGCCCCAGTACTTGGGTAACAGGGACGCAAGACTTGTCTGTGCCATGAGCAGGAGGCATGGAAGGACGATGTATGAGTGTTTGGAGTCAGAGAGGACTGACTGCTGACTTCCCTGATTACTTCCTGAGTAAGCATGGGTGGATCCCTTTGCACCTGCTTTCTCCTCTGTAAATCTGCTAAGTGCAGATCACATTTGCCTTTCAGAATTTTTTGCAAGTGATTAACATTTTGAATGCTAGTCAAGTAAAAAGCCAAATTTCAGAGAGGTTATGGGATTTACCAGACACATAAGGAACAGAGAAAGGCTTTCCACTCCAAATCTGCTGCTTTCCCTGCTGAATGAGTAAGGCCCCAGTCTGTGTGGAGCACAGCAGGTACTACATTTATGGTCTCTGTGCTTGGGAGGTGGGTGTGTTTTTGCAAATCTCTAGAGAAATGTGGCGGGTGTTTTTATTACTTGATTTAGTAAGTATAATAACTTTTCATTTTTAATTGCTTTTATTTTTATTTTAAAAGCGTATTTATTTACTTTGAAGAGAGATTGATATTGATATTGATATTTCATTTGCTGGTTCACTTCCCAAATAGTCTAAAATAGCCAGGAACTCCATCAGGGTCTCCCACATAGGCAGCAAGGGCCTAAAGCACTTGATCAGCTTCTACTACATTCTCAGGCACATTAGCAGGGAGCTTGATCCAAAGCAGAGTATCCTGGACAGGAACCAGGAGCTCCAACATCAGATGCTGCTGTTGCAGGAGATGACTTACCTCTCCTGATCCCCAAGCCGAAGTGCTGGCCCCTATCATTGTTGAATAAAAACCCTTCACCTCCCTTCCTGCTCTGTCAAGCTGCTCTGCCATATCAGACTGTTCCTCACTCTGGCAGTTGGGGCCTGGGAACTAGATTAGCATTAAGAGGAGGAGGAAAGAAAGGAGAAATTCAAAACCATGTTTGAGTCAAATCCTATACTATTCCCAGCATAGGTTGTAGATATTCGTTAAATGTCAGAATTCTATCTACATTTTAAAAGAGCAACTGCTATTACATTTTATTTGGAAATTACTAAGATACCAGCCATTTTTTTATCAGTGAATTGTTTATGTGTGAATTGTTTATAAATAAGATGTCAATACCTTCCTTATAACTGTGTTTGTGTCTTACCTAAAAGTATGATTTTCAAAAACCGAGTCACAACTTGCTTAAAGGTGAGCAGGGGTGTGCTAGTATGTATTTGTGCATGATAAGAGCCCAGGAGGTATACAGAGAAGTTGCCCCTGTTTGAGTTCTTTTGAGGAGCATCAAAGATAGCATGTGGGGACTGGTATGGTGGCAGACAATCATTTGCCCGCAAGTGCTGGCATTCCATACGGGTGTCAGTTCATGTATCATCTGCGCCAGTTGTAATCCAGCTTCCTGCTAATGAGCCTGGAATAACAGTGGATTCAAGTCCTTGGGCCCCTGCACCCATGTGGGAGACTTGGAGAAAGCTTCTGTCTTCGAATTGACCCAGCTCTGGGCGTTGTAGCCATTTGGAGAATTAATCAGTAAATTAAAGACATTTCTATCTTTAAAACAACAGCAATAACAAAAGCAAAACAAACAAACTAACTAACAAAAACAGGCCTGCTTAGCTTCCTAATGGCGCATGTATTTAGAGACCTGAAAGCATGGGAGATAGAACACCATGACCTTGAAATAAGATCGGTTTTTCAGAATACAGGCGGGATCAGAAGGAATTCTAGCAAAGAGAGGGGCAGGTGGACTATGTAAGCCTCTTGTGTGATTCTCACTCCCTCCAAAGGCACCCTTGGTTCATCTTCCAGTGTCAACTGCCTGAGTTTGGGTGGGTCAGGAATCCTTCCATGCCATGGCACAAACACAGGCAAGTGCCTGTTGAGTCTGTCTTTATTACATGGTGGGGGAGCTTGAGAGGCACTTCTGCTTGTAGAGTGACAGGACTCAACAGAGCATTGGTTGGAGATGTTCATATGCTCTTTCCAGGGTGATGCAGCTCTTGTCCCAGAGGTCCTGAGAGGACAGAGCATGCTGGGAAAACCAAGTAAAGGGACACTAAGAAGAGATGAGTTTGCAGTGGGACAGAACCAGGGCATGTGAGCTGGGGAAGGTGATGGATTGTCCAGTAAACTTTAATCTGCTCTCCTCTGACTTATTTCCCCTAAGGCTTCTGAGTACACTGGAAATCTAGTTTTTTAAAATTTATTTTCTGCATTCAATAATGTCATTTTTCTGGCCGCCCCGGGAAGAGGATATCTAATGTGGATGCCCCTGTAGGTGCAATATAATGGTGTGGAGAGTGTCCTTTTGATGATTTGTTTCCGAAATTGGTGACACAGCAGTTCCAACTCTCAGCTTCCCACCACAGGAAATGGGAGATGGTGAAAGCCATTGTACCAGGAAGCAAGCTCTGGGAATGCACCTGCTGTCTTTGCAAATTCCAGTAAAAATAGACAGACAAGGACAGCTGATGGCACTGTTAGGCATGCTCAGGCCCAGGCTGCCTTCTGTTAGAAATGTTCTGTCCTTTCCAAAAACTGCAGTGTTTTTCGAATCTTCTGAAATATTGTTTATGGAGGATTATCATCAGGTGTCCTTAGACTCACCTCCAGTCTCCTTATCTCAACTTGGAATGTCATGACCTGGTTGAGAGTCAAACTTTTGAGAGTTTTAGGAAGTTACTTCATGAAGAACCATTATGACTTCAGGGTTTATTGACTGTGAAGCAGCATAGCAGAGTACCTAGCCCATCAAGAACGTCTAGGACAACTGAAGCATTGTCAGAGGGTGTTTGAGGTCCCCTCAGCTTATGACATATGCAGGAGGACAGTAGAGGAAGACAGCATGAATCATCTACAACTTGGACTTTTGGAATATTCTTGAAGGATGCCAAATGGGCCGGGAAACGTTTCCCCGTGGGGCCAATGTTGTTGTGCAGCAATGGTGTGTCCCATATGTGTTCTCTCACCTCAGGGTGGTTTCTGAGAAGGAAAGTGAACCTTTTACTTAAGAGCTGGGTCGCTGGGTGTTTTTTGTTTGTTTGTTTGTTTGTTTGTTTGCTGTTGTTTGTTTTTTAGGTTTTCTTTGTATTTTTAAAAAATTTTTTTAAAAATTTCATTTTGTGACATAGTTTCATAGGCTCTGGTATTCCCCCAACCCCTCGCCAGGCCCTCCCCCCCATGTTGGATTCCTCCACATTGTTACAGTAGTACAGTTCACATCCAGTCATAATTCCTTCATTGTGAGCATGTACCATGTGTAGAGTCCAGCATCTTATTGTCCAGATAAGTTCAACAGTTTCAGTGGGAGACCATCCCTGGTCTGAAAGTAGAGCTGGCAGAATATCATATGGGTCTCTAGTTTTGCAGAAAAGATGTTTGGGAAAGGAAAGAGAAGAAGCCAGCAGAGAAAGGGGAGCAGGTCCCTGACAAGAGGGTTGAAGAGGTTTAACTCATCCATCAGAAGAGTAAGAACAAGGGTGCTGGCTTTTGGCCTCATGATTTTGGCATCAGCTGGGAGGACCACATCCTTTTATGAGAGTGTTTGCCTTCAAATCCTAACTCCACTTCCCCTTCAGCTTCCAGCTAATATGTAACCTGGGAAATAGCAGACAGGGTTCAGGTAGTTGGGTCCCTTCTGTCCATGTGGGATGAAACTCTGGGTAGAGTTTCTGATTACTGCATTCATCGTGATCCAGAACCTGTGGTTATGGGTATTTGAGTGAAATAAAAGATGAAAGCACGTTCTCTCTCTGTCTCTTTTAAAAGATGCTTGGGTGGGGAAAGAAAGGGAGGGTATTCAATACCTGGATCTTGATGCCCCAGTAGAAGAAAGACCAGCTTTACAAGCCCATAGACTTGGGCACATCCCTGTGTCCTCTGGGTATCGGAGTAAGGAGAAGCCGTCTGATTCACTGAGCCCAGGGCAGTGGAAATGGACTGTCTGTCACAGTCGCAGTTGGTTTGGGAACACCCAAGTTCATTTAAAGCTTCCCAATCCAGCTCATTGTTATTTTCTTCCTTTATTGCCAGTTTTCCCTTGCAAATAACAGAGTACTCCTTATGCTCAGGAAACACCTGGGTTATAATATATGCATTTTCCTCCCTCAATGAGATACTTATTTTTATCAGCAACATTCCACATATGAATGAATGAAGAAGTGATTCATGTAAAGTTGAAGTGCACACTTGGCAGGGAGCGTGAGAGATGAAGATCTCTGAGAAATCCCTTCCTGATGCTCTGCCTGCTGATTCACTGAGAGGGTCTCCCTGGGGCAGTCAGTGACAAAGTCCCCAGTGAAAGCAGGGACCCCAGGATAGCGTGGGCCTCCTGGATTCTCCCTCTGACTTCATTTTTTCTCTCCATTTCTGTCTCTGTGTCTTTTCTTTTCTCATCTTTACCTTCCAACCAGATTTCTCTGCTAATTCAAATTTTGTTATTGGGCATATATAGTCACTGTGAATTGATCCTCTTTATCTGGTATTACTCCTTGTTTTGAATTTATTTTGTTTAATATTATTGTTGTCACACCAGGTAGCTTTGTTTTTGTTTTGTTTAATGAACTTTTTTCCTAGTTTTATTAAGCCTGAAATAGATTGACTCTTAGGCCTCCTTAGAGCTGGCGCATGTTGTTCTAGTGCAGATTTTTAAAACCCCGTAAAGATAGCTTCCATTTCCAATGCTTATACAGTGTAATTGTCTTTTAGTGAATGTAAATATTGAAAGTGTGTGATTGGGTAAGTTGCAACATATGTATGTATACACTCTTGGGACAATCGAGATAGTAAGTTGATCCATTACCTCCAAACATTTTCTCACACCCTTTTGTGGTCTTCTGTCCTTCTTCTTTCCATCCTCTCTACCTTGTTCCCTAAGGGACTAGCCATGTGATTTTTGTCACTGTAAATTTGTTTATATTTTCTATAATTTAATGTAAATGGAGTCTATACAGTATGTGTTCTGCATTTGAGTAATTTTGAGATTCTTATCTTCAATGTCACTGATTATTCTGCAGGATCAAATCTGAATCCCATATGAAAAATTTTTGTTTCAGATTTTGTGTTTTTTTAGTTTTTTAGTATTTAGTTTTTTGGTTCCTTTATACTTCTAAAATACATCATCTTGTCACTTATTGTAACCATCTTGTCTTACAGATTATTTAGCATACTTGTAGGTTATATTTGCAACTGACAACTACCAATTCTAACATCTCGGTCATTCATTTTTTTTTCCTTCTGATTATGGTTTGAATTGTCCTGCTTCCTATGCCTAATATTCTTTACTGGTCACTGGGAATGATAAGTCATAGAGACTCTGGATTCTGTTGTCTTCTTGTGCAGAATGTTTTGTTCTAGCAGGTAAATCACTTTGGTTCTGTGTAGTCTTGATGTGAAGCTTCATTAAAGCTCACTGGTTTTGATTTTATCCTTAATCTCCTTGGATGTCATAGAAAGACCAGGTTGTTAACTTGGCAGAACTTGAATTCCAAACCTTGTTTCCCTTGCACTGGACAGCGGCTGAAATTGCTGCCCAAATTTCCGAGCCTTCCAACGATGTTTCCCCAGGGGCTCATCCTGCTACTTGCATGATGCACAAAGCAGCCCATCATTTGAGGCAAGTTTGCATGTGTGTTTCACTCCTTTCTGCAATCTCCTCCCTCAGTTCCCACCTGTGTCCTAGTGGCTTCCCACTCTCACATGTGATTCCTCCGTCCAGTTAGATCCTAGCTTTCTGCCTGAGCCATGTTTTTTCCCCTGCTGCCTGGAAGTTTTCACAGGGAAAGGCAGCCGAGAGCAGCTCTCACCCTGTTCTGCTTTGGTCTAGGGTCATCATGTCTCTGGATTTTGCCAGTTTGGGGTTACTCTTCATTACCTTCAAATAGTTGCTTTTAGTATTTTTGTCCAGAATTTGTCATTGTTTATGGCTGTAGAGCTCAGTTGATATAAATTAACTAATAATTATAGAAGCAGAACTCCTTGGTCCTTGGATGGGCTTCTCTCCCACCCTCCACCTTAGTTCTCTCAATTTAAAAAAAAAATCACATGGGGCTGATATGATGGCACAGTGAATTAAGCTGCCACTTGCATCACTGGCATCCTATTTGAGCACTTGTTTGAGTCTGGCTGCTCCACTTCTGATCTGACTCCCCATTAATGCGTCTGGAAGCAGCAGAAGATGGCCTGAATGCTTGGTCCTCTGCCGCCCACTTGGCAGAATTAGATGGGGTTCCAGGCTACTGGTTTTGATTTGGCCCCATCTCTACTGCAACCATTTAGAGAGTAAACTAGCAGATGAAAGAACTCTCTCTCTTTCTCCTCTGTGACCTTGCCTTTCAAATAAATAAAAATACCTTTTAAAAAGAAGGAGAGAGGGCCCAGTGTGATGGCCCAGTGGCTAAATCCTTGCCTTGAAAGCGTCAGGATCCCTATGGGTATGAGTTTATGTCCCAGCTGCTCCAGTTCCCATCCAGCTCTTTGCTGTGGCCTGGAAAAATGGGAGAGAATGGCCCAGAGCTTTAGGACCCTGCATGTGAATGGGAGATCTGGAAGAAGCTCCTGGCATCTGACTTTGGATTGGCTCAGTTCCAATTGTTATAGCCACTTAAGGAGTAAACCAGTGGATGGAAAAGTTTCTCTCTGTTTCTCTTCTCTGTATATCTGACTTTCTAATAAAAATAAATAAATCTTTAAAAAAGAGAGGGAGGAGTGGAGAAAAACATAACATACTGTTGATGCTCTTGTATATCTCTTTACCAAGGATATTAGTGATAGTGATTTTTGATTTTTTAAGTAGTCTTCTCCATCAACAATTTAACTTGCACCCTTCTGCTTATTTGTTTTGATCTCTAATATTTATGTTAGAAGTTTTATTCTTGGTGACCTTTGTTATCTAATACTGTTTAGGAGACTAAAAATTACATTGAAAGCTCTTTACTTATGCTTGCAGACAGAGCTTGTAGTATGTTTCGCAGTAGTGGTGGTGAGGTTGGATCTGTTGATGAATGCCCCACATGTCGGTGTCTATAGGTCAGATTCCCCAGAGATATTTCTTTCCTAGATGGTTAAGATTTGGGTACCTGGGGGCCTGGCACGGTGGCCTAGTGGTTGAAGACCTTGCATTGAATGCACTGGGATCCCATATGGGCACTGGTTATAATCCTGGCAGCCCAGCCTCCCATTCAGCTTCCTGCTTGTGGCCTGGGAAAGCAGTTGAGGACAGCCCAAAGCCTTGGGACCCTGCACCCACGTGGGAGACCCAGAGGAGATCCTGGCTCCTGGCTTCGGACTGGCTCAGCTCTGGCTGTTGTGGCCACTTGGGGAGTGAATCATTGGAAGGAAGATCTTCCTCTCTATCTGTCTCTCTCTCTCTCTCTTCTTTCTTTCTCTCTCTCTCTCTCTCTCTCTATATATATATATATATATACACACACACACACATATATATCTGACTTTGCAATAAAAATAAATAAATCTTTTTTTAAAACTATATGAAAATAAACAATATATTGTTTTAAAAAAGATTTGGGTACCTGGATTCTGGGGAATCCATGGGAGGTGGCTGGACACTCATGTATCCACTTTCAGAGCTTTCCCAATCCCAGAACATTCATGTACAGGGTTTCAGATACACGGGCCTTGAGCACAGTGGCATCATTTTGTAAGCCCTGAGGGGATTCTTTGGACAACCTGGGTTTCTCCTTGGCTTTCTGAGTGTCTGATGTATCGTCATTCCTTGGTTTGCTTTCTGGCCTCTAAAAGTGTGATGGTAATTTCTTTTCTGATTTTCACAATGCAAGTTCACTAACTCAGGAGTTAGCAGCTAGAAACCTTAAAAGGGTTTATTTCAAAACATCAGTCATTGAGAATGCAAAATGTCAAAGTCCATGAACTTCAGGTACTTCTGGATGGCTAAACCAATAGGGAAAATTTTACATAAAAACAAAGTAAGTAAGTGTGAATCAGGATTATTCAGAAGTAGATATAAAAGTGACCAGTGTAGAGTCTTGTGTTTGGGAGGGGAGAGGGTGAGAGATAGATAGATAGATAGATAGATAGATAGATAGATAGATAGATAGATAGATAGATAGATAACCAGAGAGAGGGGAGGGAGGAAATGACCTGGATGACATGCTGGTCCAGGAAGCAGACCTGAGAACTGAGGTTCTCTCTCCCTGGGGTCCTGTGCTAATGCTAGTGTGCTCAAGTCCTGTGTATCTGGGACCCTGCATGTGGCTATTGTGGGATTGTGAAGGCTCTGAACAGGGGAAAGACGTAATAGCCTAAGGAATGACAGATGGTAGCCCTGACAGTTTTTAGCCTGGAACATGGAGAGGGGACATATTTCAGCTTCAAGCCATGGCAAGCATAGAGCAGGCTTATATGAACCTGGACAAACCAAATTCTGGGCCAGTAGTAGGAAAGGAATGTACTTAAAACTGGGGCAGGTAAGTTTAGCGCAATTTACCAAGGTGAGTCAGAAACTTTACAGACTATTACAGGTGGCTCTTTTAGCAGGTGATTTCATGCCATGGGGTTTTAGACAAACAAATAAAAGAGAGAAAGGCTTCTGAGAGATACTGGCAAATATATAACCTTTAAGTTAGACATTGATGAGGACAGCATGGTTGTGTTAGGCTGTTAACAGCCATGGCACTGGATTGGGAGTAGGCAACTTGGTCTAGCAGGAAAAACCTGAACCAAGATCTGGGTTCAAATCCTGACTCCTCAACTTAATTTGCTTTATGACCTTGAATGAATCCTGGACCTTTCTGATTCTTCCAGAGTTCTAGTAAAGGTGAGAAAAGGCAGTTCTGTAACCAACAGCAAGTTCAGTAAAGCAAAGGTTAGCCTGATGCCAAAACTGAACTTCCCTGAATTCAACTCATAATTGCTGAGCCCGTATCCAATACAAGGCTGTGCCCATGGATTTTCCCTGTTCTAGAAAGACCAAGCACAGCACAACTCTGCTGTATCCTGCAGCCTTCCCCTGAGTTGCTACAAGGCTGTGGAGGTAAGCGGACCCAAATCCATTCAGGCTGCGAGCAGCCTGCCTAAGGATAGAGGAGGTCCGAGCATCTTGCCCCATCCCCACTGCCCTTACCCAGCACTCTCCTAGGAACCCAGGGAAGGCCTTAGCAGAGCAAGGGACAGGTGAGCTGCTGTGATGTCCTTTCTTGGACCCAGGATGGTTGAGGTTTTTGGGAAAGGGGTATGAGGAAGGGGCACCAAAGCTGTTTCTGACCCCATGACATGGGGCAGGGGGATCAAGGTTCACTCCCCATCCTTCCCCTCCTACAAAACAGGGTATTGATGGCCTGGAGATGGCCACATGATGCTGATGAAGGATGACAGCTGCAGAGGAGAGTTGCCTGCTCCCAGCAGGAGTGTCCCTGATACCTTGGCACAGGTCAGGGAAGTTCAGAGCCTGCTGTCTGGCAGCATCCTAGACCCAACTTGTAAGATGCTTCAACATCAGTCGTATGGTGTCTCAACCACCACTGGGCTTTCCCTTGGGTCCAACTCTAAACTGCTTTGTGAGTTTCTATTTGAATTCTTGCCGGTTCTCCTTGCCCTGAATATTATGATGTGGGTGGGACCACAGACTCCTGCCTCGCCCTCAGGATGCATTTTTCTGTTTGTTTTTTGTTTTTTTCCCTTTTCCAGAACTCACATGCTGCGTGTCAGACTGAGCCTCCCTATCTCATCCGGCAATCCAAGACTCGCTGCCCTGCCCTGCCCTGCTGTCCACAGCCCATGCCTGGGACAAAGGCAGCCCCATTCACAGTACATTTTGGGGGAGAACTCATGCACTGCCTCCTGAAGACTCAGTGGAGGCAGGGGAAGAAGCTGGGGGAGTGCGCACCCCACAGGCTGCATCTCCACGTGTACATCAGTGGCACCTTGCTTTCCTCCCAGAAACCTCGCTGTCTCACTGAAGGACCTGCCTGAGGAACAGAGTGGGGGGTGAGGAAACCACCCCCCACACTCACCCCTCTGCTTGGCAGCAGGAACCACAGCTCCTCGGGAGCCATGGAGGCTGCCGGGGGCTCAGAAGAGCCGCTGCCTGCATGTGTCAGCTCCGTTTTCTGCTCTGTAATTCTGTACAGAAGGGCCATGGCTTCATTCTAATGGAGTTTTCTTAAGAATGTGCCAGTGTTTATGCAGTTGATGATGTCTCCCTGGCCTCACTATTAATGTCGCTTGGCTTTTTCTCAGTAGGTTTCTCTATTTTTCTTAAGTGGGGAAACTCTACGTTTTCCCCTCCATCTGGTATTGGACCCTTCCCCACCCCTCCATCCCTGCCTTTCCGAGGTACAGAATTCCCTGAGGACCTGACTCCCTGAGGAAGCTGCAGTGGTCATCTGTGGTAAGCCTGCAAACTCTTCTCATCACTCATGTTTGTCGTGGGAGAGCACTGGTGTTGTGCCAGGCTCTGCTCAGCTCCAGGCTGCTGCAGCAATAGCGGGTGTGAGCCAGGCCCAGCCTGAGTGGCATAGCGGTGAGCCATTTGCAGACTGGCTGATGAGGAATCTCAGCTGGGTGGCTGCTGAGCCCGGTACAGGTTGCTCGGGTTTATTTTAGACAGATACTCTTTCTGGCCTACAGGGTTGGGGTGGGAGGGTTAGCAGATGTGAACCTGGGGATGATACCATGACCCCTTTGAGTATGTGTGTCTGCCCCTCCAGCTGGTGCTCAGTCTTTCCATCCTAAGCATCATCACAGCCAAATCACAGGGATAGGAGCAAGTCAGTGCCTGATCAACTTAGCAAGCAGACATGGGACTGGCCACTCCCCTGCCCTCCAATGTTGGCAGTGGCAGGATACAGGCCACGGGGCATGGGACTGCAGCACCACGAAAGACAGAGGAGATGGCCCCTCCAGGTGTCTTGAGGATACAGTTGAGAGGGAGCTGGACTGAAGGCAATGCCACAGCTGGCTAGCTTTTGCAGGACATGGCTGTGACTGACTGGACCCTCCCAGGAAGGCGATGCTGACCCCAGAGCTGTGTTGTGCAAGGGCTAAGGGCCATGTTCCGGAGCTCAGGCCTGGCTGCCTGACCCCTCTGCAGGTCTGCAAAGTCTCCCAGCTTCTTTCCTGAGGAGGAGTTGGTTCTCATCTTAGGTTTGTGTGAGGATGCCCGGGGGATGTTCCCGCCACTGCCAACTCATGGAGCTATACTGGGTCTTGGCGTGGGGCCCTGGGGGTGGGGCCTGTGTGAAGGGTGCTCAGTGGAGTGGTGATGCTCAGCAGGCAGCAGGCGTTCCCCAGCAGTGCCCACAAGGAACCCTTCAGCTAAGCCCTGGGGAGAGAAGGCAGCTGGCACTGCATGTCACGAGTCACGTGGCACCTTCTTCTCTAAAGAGAAAGACACAGCAGAGCTGTCCAAAACCTGCTCTGGCCTGATTGTGGCTCAGGGGAGCCACAAGAAGGGGAAAGAAGTTTCCCCGCCCCCTCTGGCCTTTGCACATCGTCCCTCTGCTGACCAGCACTAAAGGGTGACCAGTAGAGTGAGCTGCCTGCTCTGCTGCCACCAGGCTCATCCTCTCTGCCTTTGGGGAGATACCCTCTCCCCAAGTCCCAGAGATTTGGAGAAGGAGGCTCGAAGGGAGTACAAAGGGAGAGCAGGGAGTCTGCCTTCTCCCTGCCTTCAGATCACAGGAGGCTTTGGGACAAGTGTGGCTTGTTTGGAGCCACATGTACCAAGTAGGTTCTTTATCCCCCTGTCCTTGAGCCCTCCAGGTTCCACAGTCTCCTTCTCCCACCAAGATGCTGCCTAAGGAACTAGGGTCCCATGTGCTTGGCTCATCTCCATAAAACCCCACTGTTCCGATGCCTGTCCTTCAGGTAGTGGGGGACACATGCCAGGGAGCCTCTGCCCTGAGACATAACTGCTCCAAGGGTTCCCAGAGGCTGCTCTCTGGGGCCCTGTTTCTCAGCAAGCATGAAGGAGTTGTGGTGAGCCTGCACAGCCCATGGGGCTGTGCCATGTTGTTGTGCCCTCCCCTGCCTGCCCAGGTTTCCTAAATGTGCACAAGAAAGGACATGGAGGGGGTGGTGCTGGAACTTCACAGCACGCCTCTCACAGTGCTGCCGCATCCACAGTTGCTGCCACCCAAGAGAAGCACATACAGCAGAAGAGTTCAGGGTGAGCATTTGGCCTGGAGAGGAGGAGGCTAAATAATACACTTGTGCCCTCTCTCAGTCCCCAGGTTTGATACTCGAGTGATTGGGCTCCTGCTCTCCGTGTGGGAGATCTGGGCTGCATTCCTGGCCTGCAACTTCCTGGCCTGGGTGTTGTGGTCATTTGGGAAGTGAACCAGCAGATGGCAGGTCTCTCTGCTTCTCAAAGAAATAAATAATTGAGAAACAAACACCCGGGGGTTTTAATCCAGAGATTTAACACAGAAATAAGAAGAGCTGAACAGTGAAACTGGAGAGAGGGACAAGCCAGAGATGGGGGACAACAGCAGAGAGGCTGTAGGCAGGGGCCAGGGCCGCTGGGCAGGACAGGGGACCGCAGAGGGCACAGCCATGCAGGCAGAGGCATGGTCCCTGCCAGAGCTGTCTTGGGTTCCTGTGGGCTCTGTCAGCCCAGAGAGGCAGTTTGTTCTTGCAGGGTAGGGAAAACTTTTGTTTCCACAGTCATTCCATTTTCCTTTGCGAGAATTTACCCATTTAGCACCCTCATCTCCCCATCTTCCCCCGACCCCCTGCCAACATCTGCAAGGAAATTGCGACCCAGTTTTGCATCCCTCCTCTAACTCCTGGCCCTCTCCATCATGGCTCTGCCAGAGAACACCCCTGAGCATGGCACGTGCTCAACAACATCCTGCAGGCTGGTCCTTTCCCAGTGTGTCAGCAGTGTGCACGGCAAGGACACACCATCCATGCATTGGTTTGTATCATGTTTCCAATAAATTCTGGAAATGATGCCTGGTTCTATGCTGCCCTTGCCTGAGACTGTGGCTCAGCTGTGAAACTCCTGGCCTCAGGCAGGTCTCATCTCAGGTGCTGAGGGTCTGGGGAGGTGAGGGGCCAGGCCAGGTGGTCTCCCCTCAAGCCACCCAGTGGCCCTTCTGCATCTGAGGAGATAGGTCTTCTCCTATTACCTCCTAAGCCACAGACCAAGGACATGGAGAATTCAGGTCTGTGGAGCACTTGGCAAGCATTTTCCATGAATAGCCCTCAAAGCCGCTACTGCACTGCAGTGGCTTGGGCCAGGTGGTTGGGACATGTGCCCAGTACTTGCAGTGGTGCCCAGAAAGGGCAACTGTACCCCAACTGCAGCCTGCATCGTGGTCTGCCTGGTTGTATAGACTGCTTCAATTGTTATGTCCAAGCTGTGACAGGGAACATTGTGACTCTCTGTCTTCCCTTAGGACCCTATGGTAGACTGTCTTGGCTCAGGCCAGACTGCCACTTACTGGTTATGTAAGACCTTGGGCAAGTTACACAACTTTGCTGTGTTTCCCTCTGTAAACTGGGATCATAATATTTACATTACAAGACTGAGGAAGTCACATGTGCAATGCTTAGGACAACACTGGTACATCCAGACTGCTTGCTATTCCATTTTTGTTTTCTAACCCCCTCACTCATCTCCCTCCTTCTCCACCATCTCTAATTCGTCCCCCATGCAGTCCACGAGACATCTGAACCATGGTCCCCCATCCATCTACACCTCCACAGCTGTTGCCTGATTGCTCTTTACTGGCAACTGTGTTGAAAGGAAAAAGCATGGTGTCCACTGCCACTCCTCCTCACCCAGCACAGTTTGCAATGGCTCCTCCCAACCTGTACCTGCCCCAACCACTCTCTGGAATGGCTGGTCACAGTCATTAATAACCCTGTAATCACCAGTCCCCCACAGTCCTTTGACCCCTGGCTGGGGGCTCTTGAGCACTGGAAGCTGTGGTCCCCGGGTCCTTGTCATGCGTTGCACTCATCCCTTTGTTCTCAGGACAGTAGGAGTGCCAGCATGCTTCCCTGTGCACATCTCCTTACACAGAGGACTTCTGCCACAATCAGAGTCACCTGTGCACTGGCCTCCATTTCCCTCCTTCTCAGGATGACGCCCCTTTAATTTCATGTTTATCAGCCAGGGTATAATTTTATATGATTAATGTACATGTATTAGTTCATGACCCAAAAATGTGTTTCACATGTCAAACTTTCTACAAATGTCAGCCTGTTGCTTCTTAAAAACCTTTAAAAAACGGGGGCGGGAGGGCCCGGCGCGGTGGCGCAAGTGGTTAAGTCCTCGCCTTGCACGCCCGGGATCCCATATGGGCGCCGGTTCTATCCCAGCAGCCCCGCTTCCCTTCCAGCTCCCTGCCTGTGGCCTGGGAAAGCAGTCGAGGACGGCCCAAAGCTTTGGGACCCTGCACCCGTGTGGGAGACCCGGAAGAGGCTCCTGGCTTCGGATCGGCATAGTATCGGCCCGTTGCGCTCACTTGGGGAGTGAATCATCGGATGGAAGATCTTCCTCTCTGTCTCTCCTCTCTGTATATCCGCCTTTCCAATGAAAAAATAATAAAAATAAATCTTTAAAAAAAAAAAAAAACGGGGGCGGGTAGGGAAAGCAGCAGTGCTGGATGCTGCACTGTTCATCCAGGCGTCTGTCCGAGGTGCTTGAGTCCTCAGCGTCCACACGCATTGTGCTTCTCAGATCCGCTTTCTTCAGCATGCAGCTGGGAGAGAGACGCTTTGTAGAGTGCTCTATCTTCGTGTGAGGCACTTTGCAAGCGGTCCGGGTGACTTTTACCTTCATGAAAGCTGGCTGCTTTTTTTTTCTGTTCCTTTGAGTGGGCGTCCCTTTCCTTGGGCAGAGAGCATGCTGTGACTTCTCCCATGCCATCCCCTGCCTCGGTCCTGTTTTTTTCTCCCTGCCTGAGGGTTTTCTGAAATGTTTGGCTGGCACTGTCTTTGCACACCCCCTGCTTGCAGGTTTTTTTTTCCCAAGGCAGATCCTGACAGTGGTCCTGCTTGCTGTCACAGCAGGTGAGCCCATCCGCCCTGGAGCCTCAGCTCTCTGAAACCCTAAGAGCATGCCTGTGCATGTCTACCTGGAGGCCCTCCTCACCCATGCCTGCACCTGCATCTCCACTGGGTCACAGCCACGCACTCCCCATAAGGCTGCTGCCCTCGCTCCCCTCAGCTGGGCTTTTCTGTGCTGACCTCTGCACCTGCCCTTCTTCGTGTCTTTGCTGGGAGTGTACCCCCTGTCCTATGTAGATGGTCTCCCCAATACTATTACCAGAGCAGCCGAGCAAAAATGCACGAGCAAGCACCATCCTCCACTTGAAAATATCCTCCACTTGAAAACCTCCTGGACTTGCCTTTCTCTGTTGCCTTCGGCTCTCTACAGGACCAACCCCCACCCGGCTTTATGCATTCCTTGATGGTGCCAGGTCTCCTTCCCTCTCCCTCTGGCCTCCTCCTTTCTCTCTTGCACACTGTGTCTTCTTGAAGCTCTAAGACCTATAACACCTTTCCCTTCTCCCCTTTCTGCGTGGGCACAGGCCTCTCACCCCTGGCGCCCCAGACAGGGTTAGTGCCTCCCACCCCTATATTCTGAATGTGTTACTACCCAAAAGACCTTGGTGTGTCCTGGGCTGGCTGCACTGGATCCGTCTGAGCTCCTGCTGGGTTCAAGCTGGAGTGTTCTGGTTGGAGCAGGGTCATGTACCGTTGTAGCTCTGGGTTGTCTGACCTGTCCGGGTGGAAATCAGTGATGTGGGCCTGTCAGCCAACCCTGCAGTTCCTCTCCTACACCCCCTGCAGTCACGTGCTGGATGCCATTGGGTCCTCCTCTCGGTGGTAGCGGGTTACATTAGGTGACCGCAGGACAAGAAAGGAAAGATGGCAAGCTCTGCCCAGTGTTCACACCGAACAGCGCCGCCCACCCCAGGGACCAAAATGCTGTTTGAAACTGGGATGTAAGAGATGGGGTGTCTGCTCAGCCCGCCCCCAGTGTGCCTTATGCCGCCAAGGGATGGCTACTCTCCCGTCTGGAGAAAACCCTGCACCCCACACTGCAACCGTTCTCTTCTATCTCCTTTTCCTGCCTGCCTTGCTCACACTCTGCCATTTAGTTCTTGCTGCCTGCAACCCCTGAGACAGACACAGGCCAGAATCCCTGTACCCATTTCACAGATGGAGAACCTAAAAGGGAGCCTGGGCCAGGGGAAGTGGAGGCAGCTGAAGTCCTCAGATCCCCTTTAGAGAAGGTGCTGTGAAGGGGGTGTGCAAGGTCGGGAGTGAGAGCCAGTGAGAGTCCAGGGCAGGTCAGTAGTGCCCCTAGCACCATGACCAATGCCCAGGAGCTGCTGTGTGTGAGGGAGAATGAGAGAATAGGCATAGGCCTTGGGGAGGCAGGATACCTGGACGTTTCTCCAAGGTCCTAAGGGGCCAGGGGAGAAGGAGGCCTGCCACTGAGGGGCCAGGTGAGACTGAGGAGAAACACATGGGGCCCCACCTGCATCTGGTCTAGCCCAAGAGGGCACATGCCTGGGCAGACATGGGACTGCAGAGAAGGTGCCAGCAACCATGACAGGGGGTGCCCCGAGAAAGAGGTGCTGTGTTCCCAGTGAGGAGACAGTGACTTCCCTGCCCAGGTTGGCTTGGCCTTCTCCTATCTGTGGTGGTAGATAGCCTGGTGAGCTGATAGTAGTGAGAGAGGAGTCATGGGCAACAGGTGAGGAGCAACCCTGGAGGATGCCCAGGTTGCACAGGCCTGGCCAGTGCTTCCCTTGCCTTCTCCGTATCTCTGGATTCCTGAGAGGGGGGAGTATCCAGGGAAGCGGTCTGGGGCCACTCTGCAGAAATCCACAACCCCCAGGCCTGCTTCCTGTCACCCCAACATGCCTCCCTCTGTACCATGGGCGGCACTTCTGGGCCTTTGCTCCCATTCCTGGGAGCTTCTGAAGAACGGGGAGCATTCCTGGCTGTGCTGTGAGGAGTTCAGAGCAGGTGCATCATAATGCCAAAGGTTACTAGGGAGACGGTGTTGATTTCCGGCTGGTCATCAGGCCCTGGGCCCTGGACCCTGGACCCGGAGCCTGTGTGGCCTGAGGCCCTCCCAGGGAAGCAGCTCCACCTTTGGGAAACTGAGGACTCCTGAAAGCTCTGGGCAAGGACAGCGCTCCATGCAAAAAGGCTGCTGCGGGCCTCGCCTACCCTTTCCCAGTTTGCTGCCATGGTCCCTGCTGCCTCTTACACATCTGCTTGTGACTCCTCCGCGGCCCCCTGGCTTCCACTTACTTCAACGGCACTTTGGACCTCACTCTGTGCAGCCTGTCAGCCTCAGTGGGCCTCTTGTGGAACTAGAAGGGCTCCTGTCAGCCCTGTGCACAGCTCTGTGCACAGCATATGGAGAAACATATAGGGCCCCACCTGCACCTGCTCTGGCCCAGGAGAGCAAATACCTGGACAGACATGGGACTGCAGAGAAGGTCCCAGCCTGGTCTGTTCTAGCCAGAGCAAGGTCTGTCCTACTCAGAGCAAAGGCTTTGCCACAGGGCAGCAGTGCCATGGGCTGAGGATTGCTGGGATCTGCCTGGAGGAACAAGGTCACTCAACCAACTGGACAAAGGGTATCTGCAGGCCAGAGGCAAGGCTGAGGTCAGACCCAGGTGGGTGGGCAGGGAGAGGAACCCCCTGGGTCTTGCAGCACCAGGTATGTGCTGGGTGGGGGAAGAACGATGCACAACGCTGGGTTGAGACCACAAGCAGCTACGAGAATACAACTCAGGCAGGGCCAGGGTCCATCACACAAGGACTGCAGGAGGCAGTGACCTCCAACTTGTCTACCTGACTATGAACTTCCCTGTGAAAAGGTCTCACCCAATGCAATACACAAACAAGAAACAACCAAGAACCAAGAAATGTGTTCAGGTTCAAGCTGCCTGGAGTGGGCAGGAGGAGTCCTGGGAAGAGTCCATGTTGGCAGGAAATAAACTTGTATTTAATTCTCATTTTCCATGGACGCTTTTGAGATGCCCTCATCTACACGCTGTGGCTGCAGAGGCTATAGAGAGATAGGAACAGGGTCCGCTGAAGCTGACCTTCCTGCCCATGGCCTCTTGGTGCTCTGCCAGGAGCCCCATGCCCCTAGGCCTGCTCCTCAATCTTCCCCACTGTTCTGAAGCCTTGCATGGTCCCAATCCACGTGCGTGATAAGGTCTGTCCCAGAGGCAGAGGACAACCTTGCCAACTTCCCACTACCATGGTGACCGAACAGAACAACCCTTTTTCCCTGCCCACTACCCTCCCCACCCCAACCCTACCATCCTGGGTGCCCAGCACTCATGGCAGAGAGAACAAGAGGCAAGGGCCAGCTCCAGACAAGGTCCCAGCCTACTGGCTGCTGTGAGGCATTCTCTTGAGACTGCCAGCCCCATCTGTTCGTCAAGACAAGGCCATGGCTGCTGATCAGAACGGCAGGGCTGAGGAAGGCGGAGGTCTCAGGTCCAGGCTAGCTGTGGACTGGTCTGTTGCACACTGCTCAGGCCTTCGAGTTCCAGGACCTGTGGCTATGGGGTTCCATTCCCATGGATCCTCCAACACTGTCCCCTGTCCTGGGCTCCTGTGCAGCAAAGGCCAAGGACAAACAGGCTATGACTACTCAGACAGGCATGAGCATCTCCTGCAGAGCTGAGTGCTGCAGGCTCCCTGAAAAGCTGAGAGGATAAAATGGGATCATTCGTGTAAAAACTTGCTCCTGCTCAGAAAGCCAGCAGATCTGATTGCTGCTTCTGGCCAGGACAAGGCCTAGCCCCGGCTCTAGGAATAAAGTCCTGCTCGTGGCCTCATCTTCTGACCTAAGGGCCTTCTTGGGCCACTCGGCTCACACACTGCAGCAGCCCATGAATGCTTCCCGGGGCCCACATTGGTGGAGGAGGCTGGTGACATTTCTTCTTTGCTCACAGGGCAGGAAGACCCTGTAGGTTGGAGAGGTGAGTGAAGGTCCACACTACTCTTAGGGCTGAAAGCCCTTCCAGCCTGAGCAGGGCTCTGTCCCTGAAAGCAGTGTGCCTCCAGGCTGGGGCTCCCAGTCTCACTTCTGCAGCAGCTTTGAACAGTACTAGGCACCTGCTCTGGCCAGAGGCAGCCACTCCCATGCAGGCCCAGGGAGCACTCTTGGGTCTTTGCAGCCCCAGGGGGTGGTAGCCTGGGGACACATAACACCCTTTGCCCTGCCACCATGCTCTTGAAAATCTTGTGCCCCCTTCTGGCTAAGCAGCCTTTGGCTGTTAACAGGGGACTCTGGTTGTGAAGATTTTGTGGTTTTCTGCTGTTAACACAAGATGACTTCTGTTACTGGGAATGAAGACAGGTGCAACTTATTGAAAATTACATAAGAAAGACCAAATGTGAGTGGAGGAAGAGGCTGAGGGAGAACTTCAGCTGAACTGCAGCATGGGGGCAGGGGTGGGCTGGGGTCCTACGTGGCAAGGAACACCTGTGCACACATAGCAACATGATCACCTTGTGCTCTGACACAGTCATAGGAGCACATGTGTGCATGACACTTGTGTGCATGGGCCCACAGTGGGGTCATTCATTAGGAAGGCTTTATTGAGTGCTGTGCTGAGCCTGTTGGGTTGGGGTTGTGGACACAGCTGGTCACAGGAGCAGTGGGTGGGGCTGTTAGAGAAGAGGATGTACTGCATCCTGGGCTAAGCACGTAGTAGGGAGGAGGACAAGGTTGGGGACTTGGTGTCAGGGCAGGGGAGGGGTGTGATACTTGGTAGCAGAAGAGAAGTCCTTGGCATGTGGGACGGTGCTTACTCAGTGCCCACAGCGAGTGGGTCACCCCAAGGCCTTTTTGCGGGCAGGGTCCTGGGTCACAGACAGTGCCACGGAGCCCTGGGCTCGTTCCCAGCTGTACCTGTAGAGATGCAGAAAGGCCCACAAGGATCCCAGAGCAAGGTAGGGAGGGTGTTCCCACAGGGCAGGTAGAGGTGTTCTTGAGGACTCACGTGGACCCAGCCGGCACCAGCAGGCTGTCATCGGGGCTCAGACTCAGGCGTTGGCCTCCCATGATCACCACCGAGGAGCCCTCCTGGGAGTGGAACAGGACATCAGGAGGCTGGAGGTCCTAGGCACAGCCTGAACAACCCCCAGTCGGCCTTGGTCAGAGCCCCTGGGAGCCCAAGGTCTTGGGTAGCCTGACCCCCACACACAGGATGTTGTGTCACCCTCCCTGTCCAGGGCCCCACTTGCCAGCTGCCATAGCCACACATCCACATCCAGTCTTGGACCTTGGCTGCTGCCCTGTCCATGGGCGATAACCTGGGGGAGATGACATGGGTCTTTTTGGTGTTCCCTGCCCCTCATGGACCCAGGGTCTTGAACCTGACTCTCAGACAGCAGCCCTGAGTGAGGCAGGGGAAGGTCTGTAGCACAGTCTGTCACTGCATGCTGAGCAGAGAACAGGACTCAGAGAGGAAAGCTGCAGGCTGCGGCTTCCTTGCCACCTGCCAGGGCAAGCAGGTGCTGCCTGTCTGCTACTCAGAATCACTCGGGCCCGCCTTTCACATATACATGCGCCTGGGCTCCTTCTGACACATGCTCCCGTGAAGGCACGCCCACCAGGGCACACTAGGGACATACACTCATCATATCTCTCCATTCTGGCTTCCAAGGCTGAGACTGATCAAAGACCCAGGGATTCTTAACAAGGTAAATCTCAGACCTCCAAGGAGCTGTCATTGAATGGGGCAACAGCCCTACTCTGAAAGCAACAAAGGATGGCTTGGGACCACATGGCCTCCACAAACTACAGCAGTCACCACTGCCTGAGTCATGGAGGAAGCAAGTTGGGCTGTGCGTAGTGCCCCAGCCTCCAGGTTGGGATGTGTGTGTGCACCTGTGTGTGAGTGTAGCATGCATGTATGAGGGTGAGCATGTATGTAAGTGTATGAGCATGAGCATGTATCTGAGTTTCTGTGTGAATGTGCACACAGCATGCAAGCAAAGCTCACTGGCATATTTCCTGAGGGCCGTTGGATAGACGTTGTGTGTGGCCAGAACTCCATTACCTGGGTCTCATAGGAGTCCCCAAACAGGCTGAGGGGAGTGCCTGCTTGCAGCTTGCTGTGGTGGCTGTCCAGCCAGGCCTCCAGCGACATGGGCTCCATGACAGGCCGTGTGCTCAGAGGGAAGGGCGGCTCCTTGAGCAGCTGCTCTACACATGACAAGGATGGTCAGTGTCTTCTGGGCCCAGCCCACCCAGTCCACCCAGCCTGAGCAGGCCCAGCTCCCAGAGGCCGCTGCTCCCAACCGCCAGAACAGGCTCTGGGCCCAGCTCGATGACCAAGGAGCTATTTGATGCCATCTACTCCATAACTAAAAACTGTACAAAGTGCTCAGGACAGGACCTGGGGCTGGGACCCATCATGGTCTGGGGAAGCAGGGAGGGACAGTGCAGGTCCTAGTGGCCTCACCAGGGATGGGCTTTCCTGTTCTGTGTTGCTCCGAGTGGAAGAACCTATAGGGACAAGCGGTAGACAGCATGATGGGCATCCCTGTGAAAGCTTGATGACACATGCGATCAAGCACACATTCATGGGGCCCACAGTCACACACAGTTCGCTGTATATCCACCCCAGGAACACCCCTCTCCCCTCCCCAGTGGGTGCTCCTCTTCCTCCCCAGAAGATGTTCTCCCTAATTCGCAGACATAGCAGCTGCAAGCCAGAAGGTAAAGCCTCCAGACATGGCCGGGGGGAGGGGGAAGCTCACTCCTGGATGATGGGAGCCAGCTGTGTGCCAAGATCTTCGCAGTAGAACCACTTCTCATACAGGATGTCAGTGGTATTGTCCACGTAATACCTGCCAGAACAAAGGATGGCAAACTTGTTCCCTATCTGGGTGCCTCAGGCACTGCTCCACCTGTGGGCACTTGGGCTGGGCCCTGCACGTGAGGGGTCAGCCCTGATCACCTCTACCAGGCTCTTCCAGAAGCACAGCTATGCCCTCTGTACCACTGACAGAGCAGGTGAATCCCCAAGGCTCAGAGAAGCGGGGTAGCTGGCAGGAACTATCTGCCCTGGTAATAATGGGCAGAGTTAAGACTGAAGCTGAGCACACAGTAATCTCAGTGTCTGTTTTTCCCAATGAGGGAGCTGAGGCGAAGCCTGAACCCAGGACTAGCAGTGGCCAAGTGCTGGGCCTGCCTGTGGCACTTGGGTCAGAAGTCAACATGTGGAGGCTGGACCCTCAATGGGGAAGAAGAGAGGTGAGCAGTTCTTTGATTCAGGGTCATGACTGCAAAGCTTTGGGCCCTTGCCCTGGGGAAAGGCACATAATCATCACACACTCTGAAACCCACCCATGCCCCCTGCCTGGCTCAGCGGCTCCTCTGTTGATCTGGATGGGTGTGGGGGTGGGAATGTTCGACCTCTCTCCACTGTCCTGCTGCAGCTTCATCCTGCTTGAGAGGGGCAGCTCTGGACAACAGGACACCCCGGGCCTGGTTTCTGCCCTGGTCAGAGTCTGGCTGGTGGGAGCCCCTACCCTCTGGAATGACTGCCAGCCCTAAAGGGACTAATGCAGAGCACTCAGCAGGTGCTGTCTTGGGGTCAGTGCTTGCTGCTGGCATGAACTGGACTGCTAACAATAGTAGGGAGAGGCTGGGGTTGAGCAGGGGGTACTGACTGTAGCATTCTGCACCTACTTCTGTGCCCCACCTTGGCCCACAAACCCCAGACAGAAAGCACAGTTTCTAAGTCCAGCTTAGAGGGTTGACAAGCTCCCAGGGGGTCCCAGAGGATATCCTTGCCCTCCACCCCCAAGCCTGACATGGAATCCCACTCTCCCACCAGTGGACAAACACAGGACTTTCACTGTCCCCACCCTCCTGGTGACCAGCAAGAACTTTCCAGGACGTGCCACCTCCAGCTACTGCAGGTGTGGGCTGTGCCGCTCTGCTGCCTGCCTGCTCCCTGCCCCAGACCCCCAGGCAGGTCGCACTCACCTGAGCCCATCAAGCTCCGTCTCCAGCCGCCTCCGTTCAACTACCAGCCCCACAGTGTTGGCAAACCTCTGTGGGGAGTGGGGCACGCGAGCAGGCAGGAGAAATATCTGCAAGAGGATAACTTGATACCCACAGGCTCCTCTAGGCTGACCCACAGCAGCACTGCCCGTCCCCCAGGCCTGATACTCTGCCCTGCCTCTCACCAGGGAACCCAAGGTAACATCAGGTTGTGCTGAAGACGGGCCACCCTGAAGGAGGGGGGCTCCTGAGGTTGGGCAGGAAAGGGAAGAACAGAGACCAGATCTACGGAAACCAGGACGGGTACCCAAGGTGGACCCATTCCTTCTGGCTGCTCTTAATTCTCCGCATGTCTGGGCTGCCGGCCTCACCTCTCCCTGCCGAATGACCACATCCCGGTGCTGCCCTCGCTCCAGGACTCGGAGAACCATGTCTCCTTGCATCTGGTAAAACACCTGTGGGACAGCAAAAAGCCTTAGCCCCTCACACAGAGACCCTGTCTCAAACACTCATGTGAGTACAAGTAGAGGCCCCTGGTGGAAGATTGAGGTGAGAGACTCGCCCATCCTCTATGCCAGGTACTTCCATGTATGTGATCAGAAATCCTGATACAACCTCCAAAGGTAATATGAAGCCCATTCTGCAGAAAAGACAATGGAGGCTCGTGGTGAAGCCTAGACTGGGAGTCTAGTCCAGGGTGGGCTGGGGGCTGTGCTTGATCCAAGGACAAGCCTTTTTCCTGTGCCAGCCAAGGTCTGATCAGGCAATTAGGCGTGTCCCTCCGCTTGCTTCCTTCATTGCCTAACACACACTGTCTGCGGGTCATGTGTCTGTCTGTAGCATAGTAACATGCTAGCCCCTAAGACTGTCTTTGTTAAAACATCTGCTGAGCTGTCTTTTTAGGATCAGAACCAGCTGCAGCCAAAATTATGACCAACTACACCATGCCAGACAGCTCCCCGGGACTCTTAACCACATGAAACCACACACGCCCGTGACCTCGCAGCCACCATCCCAGAGCACGCAATGCAACCTGTGTGAACGCATGATCTGCTACCTCACTGATTCCCAGGTGCCTTTGTGCATGGCAAGACGGGTGTGGCTGTTGGTTTCCTGTATGTCCTGGCAGACATGGGCACTCCCTGCCGATCGCACATGGCAGAGGTGTTATGACCCACCCACAGGGCTGAAAGAGTGTTCCCAACAGTATCTGTGGTTATTATTCTGTAAGGACTCAGGAATTAGAGATTCTTGTCAGGACATCACAGATAAGGCTATTCTCCCCAAGCCCTGATAGGCCGCTGTGGGCCCTTGATCAATTCACTTAGACCTTCTTGTCCTTTTTAAAAGATTATATACTCAAAAGGTGGACTCCCCAGATCGCTGCAAGGGTGGAAACCAGGAGCTAGCACCTTCACCTGGGTCTCCCACATGGGTGACAATGGGCCAGCCATTTGGCCCATCCCCTGGTGCTTTCTCAGATAAGGGAACTAGATGGGACGTGGAACAGCCAGGGCACCAGCTGATGCTCCAATAGGATGCTGGCATTGCAGTTGGTGGCTTAACTGGTGCTGCCACAAGGCCACTTTTCCATGCCTGTTTACTCACCTACAGCAAGGTCCTTGTGAAACCGCTAGCACTTAGCAAGTGCTCAGTGAGCCTCTAGCTAATGCTTGAGTGATGGTGGCACTTAATGCCAAGGGAAATGTACATATTTAATAATAGAGTAAAAATATGAAATGCAATGGAGCCATGAGAAGCTACTTTGAATGACTGCTGATGATAATGAAAAATTGTGACATGAAACATTAAAGTGATAGTCATGACCCTACCCACCGGGTCCTAACTGTACAGACTGACACGGATCATGTGTTCATAAGGGTGCACCCGATGGGTGGGAATGTGAGAGGTACAAACATGTTTTTCTATATTTCTCATGTTTTCTATAATGGACAATATTTCCTTCCAGTATTAAAACCTCAGCCACATTGTTTAATACAAATAAGAAAATAAAACCCAGCAGGTTTCCCTATAGAAAGCAAGTCAGCATGTTCCTAGCCCCTCCCCACAGCTCTGTGTGTGTGTGTGTGTGTATGTGTACACATGTGTGGCCTGGGTCTTTTTGGGGTGTGGTGGGAAGAGTTCTGGTAAGGAGCCATGACCAAGGGAAGTCGAGGGAGTCTGGAGTGGCCGAGATTCAAGCGGTTCTGGGCAGGCTACCAAGTGCTCATGACCCTGAAACAAAAATATAAGATGGAAACTGAATTCTCCTGTTTCCTGCCCAGAGACTTTCCTTGCAGTGAAGGCCAGGCCTGGCTGGGAGCGGACACAGATGGGAGAAGAGCAGAAAATCCCCAACAGCCGTGGGCAATCCAAAAGGAATTATTCTTGTTTGGCAGTGGTGACATTTGGGGCCCCGGGCGAGCAAGGAAGATTAACTGTACCGCTCTGGCAGTTATTGAATTGAATCTGGCTGCTGGGCCTTGCAGGCAGCAGGACACACAGGCAAGCAAAGCATGGGAAGTACCTACTCCACACAGCGACTCCTTCCACCAGGTGGGGGATGCTGGCCCAGGAACTGCTAGGAAAGGTTCAGATGGGGGCTGTGACATGGCCTGTCTAAGACACATGATTGTGGCCCACCTTGGGATACAGTGAGCTAAGTTGCCACTTGAGAGGCTGGCATCCCATAAAAGAAGACTAGTTCAAGACCAGGATGCTGAGCTGCCCATCTAATGCACAGGCTAATGGGTCTGGACAGGCAGAGGATGATGGCATGAGTCCTTCAGTCCCTGCCACTTACATGAGAGACCAGAATGGGGCTCTGGTTTGGCCTGGTCCAGACCTAGCTGTTGTAACCATCTGGGAAGGGAACCAGTGATGGAAAATTTTTCTTCCTCTTCCATCCCCTCTTTGTCGCTCTGCCTTTTACATACATTCATCCATAAATCTCAAAAAAATAAAAAGATGAAACAGTCAGTGGTTCACCTAAAATATCATATGAACATTGAGTGGCTCATCTATCTCCCAACCTGTTTGCCCCCAGAAAAAAGGGTGGTTCAGGGCAGTGTGTATAGAGATTGGGAAGGGAAGCCCAGCCGCTGAGGGGCTGTTGTAATGGGAAAAGTCTGTCTCCGTAGGTAAGAGGCATGATTGCCACCAGCTGAGCCAGGGCATGGGCTGCCTGGTCCCTCAGTGGACATCTGGCCCCTGTGTGGTATGTAGGGATCACGAGATGGGCAGAGGGCAAAGGTGGTAAGAGCAAGTAGTGTAGGAGGTGAGAGGTAGACAGGAGGGGTGGGCCCTGGGGCCAGGGGAAGTGACTGGGGAGGCTGGTCCCCCAGCGTGCTGCCACAGCCTGTCCTCTCTGCCCACGCCTCTGGTGGCTTTTCCAGAGGACACTGGGGTCTGGAGCAATAGGAGGAAATGGCCAGCTCTGCCGAGGCACTTCCCATACTGCCCGAGGGAACCCATGCACACACTTGGTGCTCACAGAGCAGCTGTTGCAAGAGCCATGTTACTGGCTGCAGGTCAGGGCTGGTGACAGCAGAGCCGAGGGGGGCGGGCTATGGGCTATGGGCTGACTGCACTGCACTCTGGACCTCCAGCGTCAGAACCAGGGATGCCAGACACACGGGACCAACAGATAGACAGACGGGGTCCTGCTACTGGTCCTTCCCCTCTCGGGACTCTCACAACTGTGTCACTCCCACACTTCTGCTTTAATTTTGTTTTTACTTACTTTTAGGTAGGTGGAGGAGACACGGTTCAAAAGTCAAGGTACAAAAGAGTGCTTGGTGCAAATCCTCCCCTCCCCCTGCCAAATCACACAGCTCCTGGCCCTCACCCAGCTCCAGGCCCTCCCTCCGCTCCTCCTCCTCCCCACCCTCTCCTTTGGCATCTTGCTTCTCTCAGCCTCCTCTCCTCATTCCCCTCCCCTCTGCCCACCCACCCCCACATTGTAGTCCTGGATCAGAAGAGCACTTAGGTACCCCTGGCACTGGGGCAGGACGAAATCAGGACATCTCGTTTAGAGCAGAGGCAGCAGGAGCCAATTTTACTGCGTGGGGCCGGGCCTTTTCCCAGGGCTTCCCCAGCAGAGCTCCCTTGCTCAGGCCCTGGACCAGAGCCCTGTGCTACCCCAGCCGCCATCCCACCCCATTGACTAGGTCTCCCTGTCTCCAGACTGCCCGCTCTGGCCTGTTCACAGGGAGTGTCCCCTGCAACCAGGGGCAGCCAGCCTAACCCATGGGTTAGGCCATGGAGTGGTGGTCCTACCTCCTCGCCCTCCTCGATGTGGTAGTCCTTCCTGGTGTTGGGACCCCCCACAAACATGATCTTGAGCTGTTCCTGGTGCCTGCAATGAGCCAATAGGGAGAGTCCTGATCCAGCTCCTGAGGGTGAGGGAAGAAGGACATGCTGGGCATGAGGTGGGCTAAGAGGGCGCCTGCTTCAGTGTCACTGTCCCTGACCCCACTCCTGGACCCCCTGAGCACACACTGTGCTTCTGAACATCCACGCATGGGTCCCCTATGTCCTGTGACCCAACACGGGGAGTGGCTTGCTGGAGGAGCTGTCACTCTACCAGCACCTAGGGGCCCTGGGACTGTGCTCAGAATCTTGTTACAGGATGGTCCCTGAGATCTGTCGGGCAGCTGGCTGACTCAGCCCCTGTACTATGCAGAATACTCAGGGGCTAGGCCACCCAGCAGAGGCCCCAGATGGCGGCGAGTCAGTGTGGCACACAGCTAACACCCCAGGCTTCTGAGCCAGCCCTGGCCCAGCATTTGATCTGGCTCTACCCTTAACCTTGGGCATACTCCTTCATCTGGCTGGACCTCAGTCTTCTCACCTGGGAAATGGAAGGCCTGCTGTTATTTTGTAGAGTTGAATGGAAAACATGAGTTAACATTTGGAAGTTTGCACAACAGGGCCTGGCTGGTAGCCAGCAAATGCTGTTTGAGTATTAGATAAAATAAATAAACCTAACTCAGCTCTCTGACAGGTGACTGAGTCTAGAGAGGCTGATGTCACCAAGTAATGACAAACCCTGAGCTGGGCTCCAGCCTCCTTGGCCTCAAGCCAGCGCCCTATCCGCGGTGCACAGAGCTAGCCTACCTACTGCTGGATCCTGTCACCTTTCCCAAGAACATCCCCCAGTGCCCTTCTCTCTCCTCGCTGTCTCACTCTGCACAGGGTCTCCTCCAGTGGACTCCTGCCTCCTCCAGTAGGCAGTGGGATGTGCCCAGGGGTGCTTATCAGGTGACCCCACCACTACTAGGAGGGCAAGGGCTTTCCAAGGAGCAGGGAAGACACTGGGGCTGGGCACATCTGTGGGATCCGGTCATGGCTGTGGGGGCTGCCTGTGCTGTTGATGATGGGACATGGTAAAGGGAGGGCCTGGACTGTGCCTTCCTCTCCCTGCAACCCGGTATCCTTTTGTTGGGAGGGGGCATGGGGACCAGGGGAGATACGGTCTCTTTTTCTTCTTCAGTGAGCAAGCCACATCCTGCCCTGTGTTTGAAAACACAGATGAGATCAGGAGATGGGAGGAGAGGGTCCCTCAGACAGGCTGAAATGGGACCCAGGGCTTGCAGGAGCAGAGAAACACCACCAGGTACCTAGGGTGCAGAGGCCAACCCTGGTGGTGTGGGGCTAGTCTTGGGGAGCTATGATGGAGAAGGCTGGATCAGGAGGGACGCCAGTCGGGGACTTTGCCCTTGGCCTGACAGGTGTCAGAAGCTTCAGAAGCTCGTTTGTTTCACTCAGACTCACTAAAATCTCATTCTGGGGAAATGCTGATCATCGACCATGGCCCTCTTTCACAGTGACCAACAGCGTACGAGGACTTTGGAGTTAAACTGTTCCACTGGCCTAAGTCTGGGGAAGGTACTTTCTGAAGTCCCCCTTATAGGGGATGGTGAGGGTTAAAGGTTGTGCTGCAGAATGCTGAGCATGGGCTCTTCAGGGGATGTATAGCTGTGTGGCCTAAGGTGCCCTCATCTTCCGGAGCAGATGGGAGCTTGGATCTGGGGAGCACTGGAGACCCAGCCACGGAGATGAGGGAGGAGATACAGTCAACAGAGCCCGGGGAGGACCTGATAGGCACGCTGGACAGACGCAGTGGCAGGAGCAGGTCCATGGGGTGCTGCTGGCTTAGGGCAGACTACGGTGCTAGGGCTTGCCTGTGTGTGTCTGCAAAGAGGTGGCAATGCACCAGAACAACCCCATCGAGTATCCTCTACCTGCTCCTTCCCACACTTATGTTCTGTTGTCATTCTGGGCCGCTGAAAACTTAGAGGGGTGGAACAGCTACTTCACAGCAGCCCCTTCCCGCTTCTCAGGGTGTTGGGGCACGAATGCACCTGCTGTCGCAGCCCCAGAGTCCTAAGAAGGACAAATCACTGTGCCCATTGCAACGGTAGAAAAAAGAGGAACACTCAGACTGGCGGAAGCCGGAACAGCAGCTCTTTCTCTCCCCCCCCCCCCCCCCCCCGGCCCTGCGAGAGCAGCGCCCCCTCCCCCACCTGTAAGATCAAACACCTCTCCTGGTGCAGGCAGAGGTGGCAGCGCGCACAGGACGCGCGGGATGTGCGGCGCGGAGGACTCACATAAGCTTGTTGCAAACCGGAGGCTGGAAGAAGGCCTGATTCTTCTGCACCCAGGTCCTCACTCGCACTGGGCGCTCCATGCCTGTCGCCCGCGCGCCCTGCGGGAGTTGTCTTCCCCGACACCGCAGCCTCCTGCCCCGTGGTCCAGGAGATGCGCTCCGCTCCACGCTGGTCCGCTGCCTCGCTCACCAGCCACACCAACCCGGGATCAAAGGCTGGTTGGCCCCTCCCAGACTCGGAGTCCCAGGCCCTCCCACACAGAGCCACCTCACCTCCTAGGGACACCAAGCCTGAGCCACACCATCCCGACCCTTTCTGGTTGCTTGTTGGGGACTCGGGGAAGGACCCAGGGAAAGCCGCCAGAGACTGTGTGGTAGCAGCAGGGAGTGGAGATGGTGGGTAAGAACAAGAGTGGTGCTGGCCCTGGGTTTAAGCCTCAGTTATCTCACATGGAAAATGGGATGCGTAGATTCATATTAGTGGCCTGTCTGCTCCTGAGGAAGGGGGCATGGCCGTTTCCCAGAGGGATGGGATGCAGTCCCCTGGTCTGTGAAGGAAGCAATTGGAGCGGGACAGGTGGAGACACCAGCCGTTGGGGTCCTGGCTGCGGGATCTGGGGTCGAATGGACAAACCAGAGGCTGCGGAGTTGGGCCGAGTGGGAGAGTGAGAAACAAGTCTGGCGATGCAGAAAGAGCAGGGGAAGGCAGACTGCTTTAATTTTATTTTAAATTTTTTGTTTGTTTGTTTGTTTCAGACCTTCCATCTCCTGCTTCATTAGTTTACTCCCCAAATGACCACAATAGCTTGGGCTGGGCTAGGCTGAAGCTTTGAGCCCATAGCTCAGTCTGGCTTTCCCATTTAAGCATTAGGGAGCCACATACTTGAGCAATCACCTCCTGCCTCCTGGGGTTTGCTTTAGCACAAACTTGGAGTGGTTAGGGAGCCGAGACTCAAACCCAGGCACTCTGCTACAGGATGAGGGTCCTCCCAAGCAGATGGTCTCTTGTTTATCATTCCTAATGTTGCTGCATTACATTGAGTAGGGCTAACCTATGCGTCATTTTTTTTGGGTGGAAGACTGCATTAAGATTTTTCTTAGCAGCTTAGCCTAGGGTCAAGTTTTGTGAATGCATTCTCTATCTAAAATGTTCTCAAATAGAGGCTGGTTTTGTAGCGTACTTGAGTGAAGCTACAGTGGCAGCGACACCAGCATTCCATATGGCCACTGGTTTGAGTCCCTGCTGCTCCACTTCTCATCCCTGCCAATGCACCTGAGAAAGCAGCAGGGGATGGTTCCAGTCTCTGGTCTGCTACCATACACGTGGGTGGCCATGATGAATCACTGGCTCCAGGCTTCAGCCTAGCCCAGCCCTGACCACTACAGCCACTTTGGAGAGTAAACCAGCGTATGGATGATCTCTCCCTGTGTCTCCTCTTTCTGCTATTCTGCCTTTCAAATAAAATGCATTTTTTTCGAAAAGTAAAAATACTATTAGAGTTAAGTGCTTGATATGTTTATTTCTGAATGTCTCATCTTAAACTATCCCTTCTATAGACTTTGTTCAGTTTCTGCTATATTTCACAGGTTTTGCTTTAGGCATTTTGACTCTGTGTTGTTAGATGAAGACAGCCCCACCCTATCCTTTTAGCGTTAGAATGATTTCCTCTTAGTTTCTTTTCACTTTGACTTCAACTAATATGGCCCACCTGATTTGTGCATTGGTGTTTTCCAGGTGTGACAAATGGATTGAAAAGATGCCAGAGTAAGTCCTTTCCTTCCCAACCCACCGCCCTTGCCTTGTGCATGGCTGCTCTCCCATGCAGAAGCCAACTGCTTTTCTTGCCCATTGAATCCTGGCTGGCACTATGTCTTGCTTTGAATTCAGAAGCCAGCAGAGCTGACCTAGGACCTTGGAAGGTCTCAGAGCTACTGATCTCATCACCTGGAATGCTGCTGCCACCGTGGGCCTCCCAGGGGGAGTGGCCATGTGGAGGGTCAGCCCTGCCACCAGCCAGCACAGTTGTGTAACATGAACTACAGCTGCCAGAGGACACAAGCAGATGGATCCACCGAGTCAGGAGCAAAAACAGTAGTTGTCACTTCTCCATTGCTACATCTGAGGGATGATCTGTTCCATTGTACCAGATAACAGCAGGAACTGGAGCGTTCCCCTAAGCTTTCTGTGTCACTGCTTGAGATACATCCTCATCAATGGCACGTAGCTGGGGCTTTTGAAAATCCAGTGTGCAGCCTGTGCTAGTTAGCAGTTGGATCCAATCCATGAAAGGAACATAAAGTACATATGAAGATGTGTTTGGGGTGGGTATTGCGGTGCAGTGGTTAACACACACACCACCTGGGACACCTGCAGAGCATATCCAAGTCCCTGGAACTGAGTCCCTGCCCTGATTCTGATCTAACTTCCTGCTCCTACACATCCTGGGAGGCAACAGGTGATGACTAACATAATTGGGTCCCTGCTACCCACATGGAAGACGTGGGTGGAGTTGGGGGCTCCTGGCTTTCGTCTGACCCAATCCCAGGTATTGTGGCATTTGGGAAGCGAACCAGCAGACAGCACATTCTTTCTCTGTATTATTCTGTTTTTTTAAAATGTATTTAATTATTGATATATTTGTTAAAAGTATTAAAAGTATATATTAAAATAAAATTTAAATGTAAAAGTATATATCAAAAGTAAAAAGAACCTTTAAGTCAATTGGATCAGATGGAGTTTATTTCAGAAGGAAGAAAACAAAGTAAAAGAAAGGAAACAGAACAAAAACAATTTGTTTATTTTTAAAAAAGATTTATTTATTTATTGGAAAGTCAGATATACAGAGAGGAGGAGAGACAGAGAGGAAGATCTTCCATCCGATGATTCACTCCCCAAGTGAGTGCACTGGCCAGTGCTGTGCTGATCCGAAGCCAGGATCCAGGAACTTCTTCCGGGTCTCCCACACAGGTGCAGGGTCCCAAAGCTTTGGGCCGTCTTCGAACTGCTTTTCCAGGTAACAGGCAGGGAGCTGGATGGGAAGTGGAGCTGCCGGGATTAGAATTGGCGCCCATATGAGATCCCGGCGCATTCAAGGCGAGGACTTTAACCGCTAGGCCACACCGCCAGGCCCTAAACAAATTTGTACAGGGAGCAGTTCCTAGAACTGAAGTGAGCCTAAACACTGCAGTAACAACGGGATCTGACATTTGTAGACTGAAGGGAATGAAGCTACCACTTGGTGAGGATTCAGGCAACTGGTTATTGCTGTATTAGCTAACTGGTTGAAAGCCTTCCTGTTGAAAGGCTAGCAGTAAACCAGCTAGTTTACTGCACTTAACCCTGTATTGACTTAGTCTTGTGGGTCCAGCGTAGCTACCTGGTCCAAACAAACGGTTCCTCACATGTTTTACTTGTTCCTGATTTTATTTTGAGTTTTTCTAAATATCAGGCAGTGTTAGTTTCCCCTTGCTGCTATGATAAATGAGCACCAACACAGTGGTTTGAAACACAAATGTATTATCTTAAAGTCTAGAGGTCTGAGTCCAAGTAAACCTCCAAGGCTGAAATCAGAGCGGCTCTAGGAAAGAAACTGTTTTTCCTTTTTAAAGATTTATTTTTATTGGAGAGTCAGATATACAGAGAGGAGGAGAGACAGAGAGGAAGATCTTCCATCCGATGATTCACTCCCCAAGTGCCCGTCATGGGCGGTGCTATGCCGGTCCGAACCCAGGAGTCAGGAACTTCCTCCAGGTCTCCCATGCAGGTGCAGGGTACTAAGGCTTTGGGCAGTCCTGGACTGCTTTCTCAGCTCAGGCAGGGAGCTGGATGGGAAGTGGGGCTGCCAGGACTTGAACTGGTGTCCATATGGCAAGGCGAGGACTTTAGCCTCTAGGCTACTGCACTGGGCCCAAAGAAACTGTTTCCTAAGCTCTTCTATCTTACAGAAGCCCCCTGTGTGTCTCGGTCCAGGGTCCCTTGCTCCCTCATTTAAGCACATCATTTCATCCTTTGCTTTTCTTGCCTCACATCTCTGACTCTCCTGCTTCCCTTTTCCCTAATGAGAATCCCTGTGATGTATTGCCCAGATAATTCAAGATAATCTCCCTTCTCCAATGCCTTCAATTAATCACACTTGCAAACCCCTCCTTTGATTTACTTAATTGTTTTTAGAAATTTTATTTTCTATCTGTTTAAAAGGCAGAATTATTGAGAAAGAGGGAGAGACAGCGAGAGCTTTAGCTCATTTCCCAAATAACTGCAACAGCTGGGCCAGGCCAGGCCAAAGGCAGGAGCCAGGGACTTCTGAGTCTCCCATGTGGGTAACAGGGATCAAAGCACTCGGATCTCTTTTGCTGCTCTCCCAGGTACCTTATCAGGGGGCTGGATTGGAAGTGGAGCAGCCATGACTTGAACCGGCACCTATGTGGGTGGCCTTACTTGCTGTGTCACAGTACCTGCCCTCCTTCATTATGTAAAGTATTACATCCATGGGTGCTGGCGATTAGAACATGGAGAATCGTGGTGGGAAGGGGGTGGTATTATTTTGTCTATCTCACATCCCTTCTTAGATGTGCTTTCCTCTCCATTCTAATCTTTGAAAATGCTCAGGGTTGCAAGGAACAAGACTGCAGGTCAAGAACGGCATCGTCAACAGGAGGTTTGAAGGCTCTCATAACCAGATGTCCAGAGGGAGATGCGTCATTTCCCGGTACTGTCATCGTGGGCCCTCTGCAGCGTCCACTTCATCTCAGGGATGAATCCTGGAGCGGTCAAGGGCTGGTCCCCAGGAGTCACTGGGGCTGGGAGTTTCCTGGCTGACACCCACTGAGCAAGACCAAGTCTACTACTCACAGATGCCCCCTGAACTAGAATTTCTCCACTTCTGATACTGGGCGGGGTGTAAATTCTTTGTGTGTGTGTGTGTGTATGGCGGGGTGCGGGGGGACCATTCTATGTCTTGTACCGTGGCTGCCTACAAACGGCAGAGAGCTCTTTAATTTGGGACAGCATAAATGTCTTTAGACCTCGCCAATTGTCCCTAGGGGACAAGCTTGCCCCTACATGAGACCCAGGTGGGCTATTGTGCCAATACCAATTATTGGAGCAAAGTAATGGAGTATTTCATTGGCTTAATCTAGTTTAGACTTAAGTCTGGAGGCGAATTCAGCTGGCCCCTGAAGTCCATAGCCATGTCAAGGAAGGATGGATACTCAAGCAGAACTCCGGCTGGTGACTGGGGTGGGATGGGGTGGTGGAAACCTTGCTTGGGAGGCAGCTGCCAATGTCCATTGTGGTTTTTGATTGGGTTTTCTTTGATCCATTGCCCCTCTATACTCTATTCCTATGTGTCTCATGGTTATTATTATTTTTTTAAGTTTTTTTTTTTTAATTGGAAAGGGAGATATACAGAGAAGAGGAGAGACGAGGAAGATCTTCTGTCTGATGGTTCACTCCCCATGCGGCCGCAACAGCCGGAACTGAGCCAATCTGAACCCAGAAGCCAGGAGCTTCTTCCAGATCTCCCATGCAGGTGCAGGGTCCCAAGGCTTTGGGCAGTCCTCAACTGCTTTCCCAGGCCACAAGCAGGGAGCTGAAAGGGAAGCAGGACCACCAGGATTAGAATCGGCGCTCATATGGGATCCCGACACATTCAAGGCGAGGACTTTAACCACTACGCTGTTGTGCCAGGCCCCTCATGGTTATTCTTTAAGTGAATGCAAGTATTGAAACTTGGAAACTTCTAATAACACACACTGCTAATTCACATTTTTAAAAATTTTATTTTTGATGATGTTTACATAAATGATTAGGGTGGTAAGGGTTAAGGGATAAAGTGGGTGAAACCATTGTTTCCACATTTTCTTTTTTCTTCCCATATATTGGGGAAGGAGGGTGATATGGGGAGAAGCTACACTCAGCCTCCCAACAGTGTACCCAGGGATGGGGACGGCCACCCGCTGTCATCCCACAGTCCCCGATGTTGGGGTTCTATTCAAGTGGTTTCAATAGTTCGATAGTTCTGAAATGCTCTTGATCTTGCCACTCCAAGGAAAATGAAATCCCTCCAAGGTCCATTGTCCGATATAGTTCAACTTAAAAGACTCCATTCACCCAGATATTTGCTGCCAATGCTTAACTGTCACTCTGACTTGGAACTGTCACTAAGCCTACTGCATCTCAATGCCAGGAAAGGGCCTAATACCCACTGGCATGCATGAGGTCTGGGTCTAGAAGTGGGCCTGGTAGGGGAACTTGGGAAACTCCCCTGTTGAGCCCATTTGAGAGCATGTGATTCAGAACTGGTTGTTCAGGCCAGCCAAGGTAACTCCACCCATTGGCAAGTGTGTGGGTTGGTTTGGTGGAGGGGAGACCGGGCAGGGTTGGGTCAACCTTAGCTCACTTGCATGTGCAGGAGCCAAGCTGGAGTGTACTAATGCTGAGTATGCTGTCACACCTATCAGTTTGCATGAGCTAGGGATGGAGCAGATTGAGTAGGGCCAGGTTGCAGCACCAGCCAGCAAGAGTTGGGACTGGGGGCAGGCCAGGTCAGGCTGCAGCATCTGATGGCAAAGGCCAAGATAAGGGATGGGTTATGCCAAGCTGAATCAGAGCAACCAGTGGCACACATAGTATCTGTGGCTGGGAACAGGCCTGGTTGGGGAGGTAAGAAGATACCCTGGCTGGGTTGTAGTTCCCACTGGTAAGCACAAGAGCCAGAATGGGCTCAGCCATCTGGGCCAGACACTCTGACCCAGCTCCCTGCTAATGCATCTGGGAAAGCAATGAGCAATGGCCCAAGTACTCTGGCCTCTACGAATCATGTGCTAGATGTAGATGGAATTCTTGGCTCCTGGCTTCGGTCTGGTCTAGCTCTGGTTGTTGTGGCCATTTGGGGAATAAATGGAAGATCTCTCTCTGTCACTCTTCAAATAAATAAGTAAATAAACAAATATCTTAACAGCAAACTTTATATTTCTGAAGGTAACATTGGGTGTTGTAACAGGGCGAAACATAACAATCCACAGCTGAACACCCCACCCTCTATTGAAATGAGGAAGTTTACTTCTCATTCCTGTAAAGACCAAAGTAAGCAGTACTGCTCCACCCAGCCACATGGGGCTTGGATTGGACGGGTGCTGAGAAAGGTCTTCCTCATGGTGTGTCCCTTATGCCATCACCTTGGATACTCGGCTGTCAGAAAGAGGAGAGTGGGGTGTTGAGTGTCACCAAGTGGCCCAAGTTATGTCTGTCATCGGCTCGAACTCATGGAAGCCTGGGAGTGCTCCAGGGGCAAGGTCAAACAGGCCTGGTGAGCAACTTGCCCATATTTTGAACTTTTTTTTTTTTTAAGATTTATTTTTATTATTTTTTCATTGGAAAGGCGGATATACAGAGAGGAGAGACAGAGAGGAAGATCTTCCATCCGATGATTCACTCCCCAAGTGAGCGCAACGGGCCGATACTATGCCGATCCGAAGCCAGGAGCCTCTTCTGGGTCTCCCACATGGGTGCAGGTTCCCAAAGCTTTGGGCCGTCCTCGACTGCTTTCCCAGGCCACAGGCAGGGAGCTGGAAGGGAAGCGGGGCTGCCGGGATTAGAACCGGCGCCCATATGGGATCCCGGGCGTGCAAGGCGAGGACCTTTAACCACTTGCGCCACCGCGCCAGGCCCCCATATTTTGAACTTTTCAGTCACCTGTTTGGTAGTTTTAAATCTAGTTAGCAATTCTCTTACAGTCTCTCTGTTAAATAACCGGCATGATTTCCGCCTCTTGACATATGTTTATAAGTTGAATATTCTCTATTAAGAACTTTATTTAGGGGAGGTGGGTTTGATTCTAAGATCAGGGCATTTAGCATTAAACTAATGTGTCTTCCCAAGCACTCCCTCCCTGTGGTTGACATTTGTTGTTGGTCTTGGGGTAGAGCCTACTAGCCCAGCTAAGACCCTCCTGGCAGGGCAGGCCGCTGAGAGCCGTCTGTTCAGCTGTGTGACAGGGTCAGACCAGGGCATCTCCTCCAGGCTGTGTGCAGTAGACAGGCTGTCTGTATGTCCCTTTTAGTTCATGGCAGAAGGTCCCAGGCGATCGTTACAGGCCAGCTCTCTGCTGAGCTTACACTTTAGCAGCTAGATCGGCTGCATTTTCGTTTCCTCCTGCTGCAGGGCCAGTATGCTCCCACACCCTCCCTGCCGGCAAGACATCCACAGCTCCCGCTTGCCAATGTCCTTTGTCATCTTACCAGAGCCTCCCACCACAGATTCTGGGGCCTGGTTAAGCCTACAGCTAGAGCATTAGGTAAAGGCTTGGTCTCAAGTCCAGGGCACTATGGGCAATGGCTGAAGATGGCTCTTTTTTTTTTTGTAGCCTTAGTGTCATGAAGAAAGTCATACCTCCTACTTTTAAGAGGATGTTGTCAAAATTGAGAGTTTATGCACTGAAGAGTACTACTAACACAGTGAAATACCAAACCCACAAGGTGGAAGGAAATATAATATTAAAGAAAGAAACATGGAGCTGGTGTGGCGGCAAAGCACACTAATCCTCTGTCTGTGAAAAGCAGTATCTTCTATGGGTACCAGTTCATGTGCCAGCTGCTCCACTGCTAATCTAGCTCACTGCTAATGTATCTGAGAAAACAGCAGAGGATGCCCCAAGTACTTGGGACCCTCACCCATGTGAGAACCTAGGAAGAAGCCCCTGGATTCCCATTTCAGATCAGCCCAACTCGATTCTGACTATGGCCATTTAGGGAGTGAACCAGTAGATGAATGATATCTCTCTCTCTCTCTCTTTCTTCTTTTTTTTTTTTAAGACTTACTTATTTTTATTGGAAAGTCAGATATACAGAGAGGCAGAGAAACAGAGAGGAAGATCTTCCATCTGTTGGTTCACTTCACAAGCAGCCACAACGGCTGAAGCTGAGCCAGTTTGAAGCTAGGAGCCAGGAACCTCTTCCAGGTCTCCCACATGGGTGCAGAGTCCCAAGGCTTTGGGCTATCCTTGGCTGCTTTCCCAGGCCACAAGCAAGGAGCTGGATGGGAAGCAGAGCTGCCAGGATTAGAACCAGTATCCATATGGGATCCTGGTACTTGCGAGGTGAGGACTTTGGCTGCTAGGCTATCATCCCAGGCCCTCTCTGTGTAATTCTGACATCATGTAAAATAAATCTCTCTTAAAAAAAGGTGGGCCCGGTGGCATGGCTTAGTGGCTAAAGCCCTCGCCTTGAATGCGCCAGGATCTCATTTGGGCACCGGTTCTAATCCCAGCAGCTCCACTTCCCATCCAGCTCTCTGCTTGTGGCCTGGAAAAGCAGTTGAGGACAGCCCAAAGCTTTGGAACCCTGCACCTGTGTGGGAGACCTGGAGGAGGTTCCTGGATCCTGGCTTCGGATCAGCACAGCATCGGCTGTTGTGGTCACTTGGGGAGTGAATCATCAGACAGAAGATCTTCCTCTCTGTCTCTCCTCCTCTCTGTATATCTGACTTTCCAATAAATAAATAAATAAATCTTAAAAAAAAAAAAGGAAGGAAGGAAAGAAAACAGGAACCAAAAAGCAAATAGCCCAATTTTGAGAAATAGACAGAGGATTCGAACAGATATTGCCTCAAAGAATATATACCAAAGGCCAATAAATACTTAGATTAAGAGAGTGCAAATCACAACCCCAGTGACAGACTACTTTGCATGGCTATTATAAGGAACAACAGCAACAAACAAAAACAACAAAACGAAACAGAAATGACGAGTGCTGAGCAAGCTGTAGAGGAACTGGAACTCCAGGGCATCATCACGGGAAGTCCAAATGGTGCAGCTCCATGGAAGACAAGATGGTGACTCATCAAAACGTTAAACAGAATGAATGCACCTTGCAGCACTTCCATCTCCACTTATGTACTCAAAAGAAGGGAAGAGTGAGTGTCATACAGTCTGCATACACCAACCCTACAGTACAGCATTCACTGTGGCCCAAAGATGGAAACAGCTCAAATGTCCACCAACAGATTACAGTACAAAGAAGAAATGGCATATACATATAGTAGAATGTTATTTGGCTTTACAAAAGACAGATCTGTTGCTGCCACATAGATCAATCTTAAAAACATTATGCTAGGGTCATAGCACAAAGGCTCAATTGGCTAATCCTTTCCCTTTGAATGCCAGGATCCCACATGAGCCACTGGTTCATATCCCAGCTGCTCCACTTCCCATCCATCTTCCTGCTTGTGGCCTGAGAAAGCATTATAGTTTGGTCCAAAGCTTTGGGACCCCACACCTGTGTGGGAGACCTGAAAGAGGCTCCTGACTTTGGATCGGCTCAACTCTGGCCATTGTAGTCACTTGGGGAAGTAAGCCAGTGGATGGAAGATCTTTCTTTCTGTCTCTCCTTTTCTCTGTAGATCTGCCTTTCCAAGCAAAATAAATGAATCTTTGAAAAAAATATTATGCTGAACAAATAAGCCAGTCACAAAAGAACAGGCAGCACGTGATTCTTATATGAACTCTTGACGGAGTAGTCAAGTTTGCATTCAGGTCACAGAACGGTGGTAATGAAGGGCTGGAAGGACTGGGAAGCTGTCGCTTGATGGGTGCAGAGATTCTGTTTGGGATGACAAGCAGGTTGTGGAGGTAGGTAGTGATGGGCCCTGCCCGCAATGTCTTTGCTGTTTGCTTTGTCAAGCCTCAGCGTGGCACCCTCAGCCGGGAGCTCCTCTGTAAAGACTGACTCTTTAAGGTAAGGGAATGACACAAAGACAGGGGACACTGATGCATAATTTGCTCTTGTAGTTACCACCTTCAATGCTGGCCTCTTTTCTGAGAGCTCTGCCGGTGCTCACAGGTGCACTTCCAAGTAGTCCTTGGACCAGACAGCCCCTTACCAATCCACAGGAAGCATACTGCCTGGAGACCCACAATGAGCCAGTCACGATCAGACACTGCTCATGCCCAACTCTGAGACTGACTGCCTTTGATCCCTCAGGGGGTCCAGGCCTGAAGCCTTAGCTCTCTAACACCTTGCTCTGCGCTGGGTAAGGAATGTATTCCTACCTTTTACTACCATCCTGGTGTCAGTGATCAGCTTGCTATGCACTGGGCAAGCAGGCTGGGTTTGTGGTCCTATAAAAACTCCTCCCTTCACCTTTTGGGGTTTCCTTTGGCAATGAATGCTATGGTTTAGATGCAGTTTGAGAGAGAGCCCCCCAAAGGTTTCTGTGTTGGAAGTGTGGTCCCCAGTATGGCATGTGACCAATGGTGTAACGTATAGAGGTAGATCCCAATGGGAGTTGGCTGGGTCAATTAGGGTGCTGTCCTTAAAAGGACTAGGGTGGTTCTAATGGGACCCTGAGTTCTTTCTTTCTTTCTTTCTTTCTTTCTTTCTTTCTTTCTTTCTTTCTTTCTTTCTTTCTTTCTTTCTTTCTTTCTTTCTTTCTTTCTCTCTTTCTTTCTTTCTTTTACATTAATAAAGGCTTGTTTATTTATTTGAAAGTCAGAGCTACAAAGAGAGAAAGAGAGATCTTCCAACTGTTGGCTCATTCCCTATTTGGCTGTTATACTCGAGGCTGGACCAGGCCAAAGCCTGGAGCTTGGAGCTTCATTTGGGTCTCCCACGTGAGTGGCAAGGACCCAAGCACTTGGGCCATTTTCTGCTGCTTTTTCTAGGCCACCTGCAGGGAGCTAGATCAGAAGTAGAGCAGCCTGGATTCATACTAGCACCCATATGGGATGTTGGCAATACAGGCAGCAACTTTGCCCACTATGCCACAAAAAGGTAGCCCCAAGTCAGTTCTCGTGAGGGCAAGTTGTCATGAAGGCTCCTTCCCATGCTCCGGCTGCCTGTCTTTTGCAGCCGTGCCTTCCTCTTGCTCATACTCCCACCATGAGGCCTTCTGCCATGAAGAGGGCCCTGACCGGACTTTCAGCCTCTGAAACTGTGAGATAGACAAATCTCATTTCTTAATAAGCACCAATCCCAGGGGCTTTGTCACAGTAACTGAAAGCAGACACCCACTGAGAACTGCTACTGCGTAGGGAGTGCTTGGGAAGTGGCTTTGGAACAGGCTGGAGGGCAGGAGAGTGTGGAAGCACTCAAGAGAAAAGTCTAGAAGGCTGTTCTAGGAGCTTTGTCACCTGATTCTGGTGAGGGCTCCGAGGAGGAGACTTGTGGAACCCAAGGGGGAGAGGAAATAGGAAAAAGGCCATGCTGGTTACCCAAGCATCAAGATTCTAGGTTAGCAGTGTCTGTCCCTGCCTAGGGCTTTCTGGAAGCCCAAATTTAAGAATGATGCAAAACTGGCAGAAGAAATTCCTAAACAAAATATAGAAGCAGCTGTGTGGGTGCCTTTGGTTGCTTTCAGCAGGGTCTGAGAGCCTCTCTCCAAATGAAAGCTTTGGGAAATTTATAGTCTGGCCAGGGAAGGAGTGAGGGAAAAGCTGCTGGAGAGATTGGCACAGACAAAAGGGAGCCAGTGGCTCTGCATTGCCATAATGAGCGAGGCCTGGAGGGCAGCCCTGCCCACCCAGACCAGAGGTCCTCCAAGAAAGGAACTGTCCATAGGCTCATTGCCATGGCCACAGCCAGGCCTCCTCATATTCAGCTCCTTGTTTTCCCAGCCAAGTGCTCCATGGCTGCAGCCTGGTTCAAGCAAGCCCAAGGGACAGACCGTGGTGGTGTCCATGTGGAGCAGGTTTTGCAAATGCATGCAACAATAGTTAAGGAGTCATGGGAGCCTCCGCTCAAGGCCAGCCTGAAAGGCCAGGCAGATATTTGTAAAATGGCTGGAGCCTCTGCAAGAGTCCCCAGGAAGGTGATGCCAAGGGGAGCCATGCCAGAGGGACTGCAGTGGGGACTCCAGGTACCAGCCATGGGCAACACCTGTTGGGGAGCACTGTAGGCCAGGTGCAAAGGCACCCCAAGAGATTAACAATGTGGTCCATGACCAGTGGAGCCTTAAGGGCTGGGCAGTTCTGCCCTGTGGTCTGCCCTTCTCCCCAGGTATGCACAGGGTGCTGGATATGTGCCTTTAAATTTACCATCTACCCTACCGGGTTTGGTCCTGCTTTGAGCCACTCACTCCTTTTTGCCTGTCATAGTGGGAACACGTACTCTGTACCTACCCTCCCACTGCCTGCTGGGGGTACATTTGTCTTGATTTTCTAGGCTGATGGCTGGAAGGAGTTTGCCTTGTGTCTTTGGACATCTGTTGGACTGAGTTAAGATTTTGGGACCGTATGAATAGAAGTCTCAGTGTCGTATGTGAGAGGGACATACATTTTTGAGAAACCAGGGGTGGAGTACTGTAGTCTGAAGAGAGTTTGTCCTCTCCAAAATTCGTATTGGTGTTTCATCTCTACTGTGAGCTGTGGTGGGGAGTGGTGGATGCTCAGTCACATGATCATGTTTAGAGGCGGGGCCTTTGGGAAGTGCTTATGTTAACAGGGTAGAACCCCCACACCTGGACACTAGGGGTTTTGAGAGACAAGGATAGGAGAAGGCTCCTTGGCTTTGGGTCCCCAGAACTAGGGACCCAAACAAACTTCTTTGCGTTTAAAATTTACCCAGTTGTGGGGATTGTGTCACGAGCAACAGATAACACTAAGATAGTGGTTAGGGCTGCCCAACAATGGAAATGTATTTCATGCCACTGGGTAATACACTCAAAAATGGCTAAAACAGGGCTTGGCACGATAACCTAGAGTTTAAAGTCCTCACCTCGCACTGCCAGGATCCCATATAGGCTGCCGGTTCTAATCCTAGCAGCCCTGCTTTTAGAAAGTGACTAAAACATTGATACTTGACTATAGATACTAGATTTTCTACCATTGTCTATACCTACAATGTGCACTTAAATACAGAATCATGGGCCTGTGATTGTTGTTGAAGAACTATATTATTGTAATAATACAGGGAAAAGGGGGGGGAAGACTAGGGAGGGTGGGAGGGGGAAATCCCTGAGCCTATGAAACTATATCATGACAAATAAAAATTAAAAGAAAAGAAAAAAAGGAAAGCCACCATGGCACAGCTGGTTAAGCCTCCACCTGTGGTCTCAGCTGCTGTACTTCTAACCCAGCTTCCTGCTTATGGTCTGAAAAGGCAGCTGAGCACACCCCAAGTGCTCATGTCCCAATGTGGGAGACTTGGAAGAAACTCCTGGTTCCTGGCTTCTGATCGACTAAGCTCCGGTCGTTGAGGTCATTTAGAGTGGACCAGCAGATGAAAAATATCTTTCTCTGTGTGTCTCTTCCTCTTTGTAAGTCTACCTTTCCCCAAAAAAACCAAACATATATATATATACCTTTTTGAAGAAAAAAAGGCTATAAGGGTAAGTATGCATAATTTATCATAATACAAAAATGATTTTATCCAGGTCTCAGCATCAACACCAAGCTAAGAAGGTAGTGGTTGGTGGCGGGTGTACAACATTGTGCATGTGCTAAGTTGCCATTGAACTGAACACTTTCTAATTGGTCAGCATGATAAATTCCAAGTTATGTATAATTTATCATAAAAACAATATGCCACACACCAAAACAAAAACCTCAGAAAACTATACGTAAATCAACCTTATGACTCAGAAAGTCCATTCCTATGTTTTCCCAAGAGAAATGAAAATGAAATGTCGGGCCCGGCGCGATGGCGCAGTGGTTAAGGTCATTGCCTTGCACGCCCGGGATCCCATATGGGCGCCGATTCTAATACCGGCAGCCCTGCTTCCCTTCCAGCTCCCTGCCTGTGGCCCGGGAAAGCAGTCGAGGACGGCCCAAAGCTTTGGGAACCTGCACCCGTGTGGGAGACCCGGAAGAGGCTCCTGGCTTCGGATCGGCATAGTATTGGCCGTTGCGCTCACTTGGGGAGTGAATCATCGGACGGAAGATCTTCCTCTCTGTCTTTCCTCTCTGTATATCCGCCTTTCCAATAAAAATAAAATAAATCTTAAAAAAAAAAAAAGAAAATGAAATGTCTCACATAAAAATAATAGCCCCAAACAGGAAACATCCCAAAATGTCTATCAAGGTAATGTCCAAACTGTGGTATTTGTGTATAATGTAAAATTATGCTTTAAAAAATTATTATTTGAAAGGCAGAGCTACAGAGAGAAAATGAGAAAGAGAGAGAGAGAGAGAGAATCTTCATCCACTGGTTCACTGCCCATATGGTCATATAGCCTAGGCTGAGCCAGGCTGAAGTCAGAAGGCAGGAGTGTCTCCTAGTCTCCCGTGTAGTTGGCAGGACCTCAAGTACTCAGGCCATCTCCCCCCACTTCTGTGAGGCCATTATGAGGGACCTGGATTGGAAGTGGAGCAGCAGGGACTCAAACCAGCATCCATAGGAAACATTATGGGCAACAGCTTTAACTGTTACACCACAGTGTTGGCCCAATCTGTTGAAATCACCCAAGCAGTCACTCACCTGGCATTGACTTGAACGTAGGCTGCTTCACCCCAGTTCCTTGTCTGCAGCCCTACCCCTCTCATCTGAGCCTACAGACCACCGTGAGCATTCGATGCGCTCTGGAGTGCATCTGTCAGCACTGCCTCTGTCAGCGTTTTCAGCTCTGTCTCTCCAGTCTCTTTTCAAGCTGAGGCAGACACACAGTGCATTTAAAGAGAGAGTGACTGTGCTTTCACACAAGAGCGTGGACAGCCCCACACATAGGGAGACACACACTTTGCCACAAGGCAGAGTCTGGGAGGAGGCCAGAGAAGGACGAAGCTAGAGCAAGAAACCAAAGGGACCAAAGGCTATTCCCTATGTGACAGCCCCTCTCATAGCATGGGATGCCCTAACTGAATGTACCAGTGGGAGAGGATGCGGATGGGGTTAGTGTAGGGGAGGCTTTAGTGGGTGTCATGGGACTTCCACATGATGTCGCCTCCTTCCTGGTCCCAGATGAGAGATGGGCATCCTGGGAAAGCGCGTGTGAAGGGGTACACTGACAGTGTAGACATGGTGGGAAAACCTTCCAGCTTATTTATTCCCACCCAATGTTCCTGCCTGGTTCCCCCACATCATTAGGCTGCTTCCTTCCTCATTCCTAAAGGGATGTGTCCAGCGCTATCTGTGCTGTGACCCCAAGGACCTACCTGCCTGCGTCAGCCTCCTGGCCAAAGATCCAGTCATTGCCACAGCTGACAGAGGACCCAGCTCCACTGGCTCACAGTAAGGACTTGGGGCACTGGGGCCCCCCAGCACCCCTGGGCCCTAGACCTCCCCTCTACAGGTAGCCCAGGGGTGCTATTGCTGGTCTTCCCTTTGCCCATCTGATTCCCTTGAAGCATAGTCCACAGTGCCAGGCACCCTTCTGCCTCCCTCTCCTGGCTGAGAAGTGAGCAACCTTGGCTTTGCAAGTTGCCATGTGGGCTGCACCATCAGCTTGTGCATCTTGGCTTTCTAATGCCTTCAGTAATCCCACAGCCCCACTGTGCCCAAAAGGCAGCGACAGTCCTCCTTTGTCCCTAGTTGCTATGTGGATTCAGTGGACAAGAAGGCTAGAGGCCGCACCTGGAAAATGGTAACAACTATAAGCGGGTGTGATCTTTGCCCAGCTATGCCTAGGTTCTTCACATTCTTCTAAGGATTTTTTTTCTCAGTTGAGCAGCAAGGAACAATGATGCATCCTGCCTCCCCCAGGACCAGTCAGGATGCAGTAAGCATACCCCTCATTTGAACAGGAAAAATTAAGTGTGAAGAACTATTAAGTTGGAGTGGGCCTCTAGCTCAGTGGTTGAGAGGCTGTGTCCACCATCATAGTACCTGGGTTCAATTCCCAGCTCTGGCCTGACGCCAGTTCCTTGTTAGTGAGAGGCAGGGTGGGTGGCTCACAGGGGAGGCCTGGATAAATTTCTAGGCTGTGGCCTCAGATCCGGCCATTGCAGGTATTTGGGAAGTGAATGTGCAGGTAGGAACTCTACTTTTTTTTTTTTTAAGATTTATTTATTTATTGGAAAGTCAGATATACAGAGAGGAGGAGAGACAGAGAGGAAGATCTTCCATCCGATGATTCACTCCCCAAGTTAGCGCAACGGCCGATGCTGTGCTGATCCGAAGCCAAGATCCAGGAACTTCTTCCGGGTCTCCCACAGGGGTGCAGGGTCCCAAAGCTTTGGGCTGTCCTCGACTGCTTTCCCAGGCCACAAGCAGGGAGCTGGATGGGAAGCAGAGCTGCCAGGATTAGAACCAGTATCCATATGGGATCCTGGTGCGTTCAAGGTGAGGACTTTAGCCACTAGGCCATGCCGCCGGGCCCAGGAACTCTACTTTGAATTAAAAATGAAAATGGAATTGTTAAGTAGTAAATGGGGGCTAACTACTAACAGAGATAAATGTGATAAGTCTAAAGAACACAGGAATGACACAAACAAGCCCCGAGGGGCTGCTAAAACCTCTGGGGAAAGTCGCCTAGCGGCAGGTAGCTGTACCGCAGGAGCCAGAAGCAGGTCACAGCTCTAGGCAGCCTTTGCAGCGTGCAGTGCTACCAGCACCTCCAAACCATGGCATCAGAAAGATGGGTCTCAGGGTCCAGCCCCAGGATCACAAAGTGGGGAAAGCAGGTGTATCTGGAGAAGAGAAGCATCATGCTGACCAATACACTTCACATTTGTTCCAGTAGTTAGGGACACTGCATGGAAAGAGTTAAGACACCCACATCCTGTATTAGAGTGCCTAGGTACTCCTCCAGCTTCCTGCTAATGCAGACCCCAGGGAAGTGATGGCTCAAGTAATTGAGTCCTTTCGACCCATGAGGGAGACCCAGGGTTCCTGGCTTCTGGCTTCACCTTGGTCTAGCCCTGCTTTTTGCAGGCTTTGGGGGAGCAAGTGGGAGATCTCTCTCTCTCTCTACCTTTCAAATAAATAAATGCATTAACTAATTAATTAGTTAATACAACAGGGATGTCCCAGATATATTTCAAGTATTTAAAATGGTACCAGGATTGTCTGACAGCACAGTCATAGTTCACATTTGTTCCAGGATTACTAGTAGTGGATTGACATGGACTGTTTGGAGGATAAATTATGTGGCTGCACTAGCTACTGGGGTTCCCAATATGGACAATCTGCACTCATACATACACATACACACACACACGCGCGTGCACACACACCAATTTGAAAGCAATAAGAAGCTGCCGAGGTTGTCCAGAGCCAGCTCAGGTGCCAAGACTGCAGGGAGAAGAGCCATGCATGGGGTGAGCTCGCCTCTGAGCATCTGTCCTCCTAAGTGGAAAAAACCGAGTCTGGAAAGCCAAGCAGCAAGCAGCAGCTCTCAAGAGAAATATATGGTTAAAAAGACTCATCCGTCTAAAAGAGCTATTTTAATTAAAGTGCAAAATAAAAATTCTAAGTGGTACGACAGTACTGTGTCATAGTTAAAATGGTAGCCTATTTTTCCTTAGAGCTGCATAAAATAATGGTTCATTGAACAATATAAGGCACCTTGGATTTGATGAAATATGAGTGTTTCTATGGAAGGGGATCCCATAGGAACTGCTGGGTGGAAGGACATACACACTTAAAACTTGGATTCTGATCAGCTGTCTCAAAGACAAGCTCAGTCCCAGTGGGGTCCATTTCCCACCCCTCTCGTCCACATTGGCTGCTTTCAAACTTTTCTGCTTGATCACATCTAACCGGCTCTCACCATCTCATTTTGCCTGCAACCAGAGTGAAGGGATCTTTGCTTCCTTGAACTATCACCCTGTTCCACTCCATGTGTGACCCACTCATGTCTGCCCTGGAGCTGGGGCCTTGGGTGCTCTCCTACCTCCACAGCTGTCTCCTCTGAAAGCAAGAGAAAAGGTCGTCTCCCCACGCGGTGCTGGGGAGACCCGGCCGGGACCTCAGACTCTGCCAGACGCAGGTAGTTCCTGAAGGAGTTTTTGATGCACTGTGACAGGTGGCAGCTCTAGAGTCCTGAGTCTTAGTAAAGAATGATTAGGGTTCTCCCCTCCGGATTGAAATGGAGCTGTCTTAAGAGCTCCTGCATGCACGCTGACCAGAACACACAAGCAATCCCCCGCTACCATGTGTGTTGCTATGACAGCTGGTGGCTCGCTCTTAACATGGATTTTGGACTCCTCCATAACAACATTCCTGTTTAAGGCATTTCTGCTTAATAATTAGTCAACAAGAGATGCTGGCTAAAAACGTAACATAAAAAACTCGTGGAGAAGTCAACGAGGACCATTGCAGGATCCCTCTACAAACAGGAATCCGAAAGCTCTCCACTCACCAGCCCACACACTGCATCCAGTTCATGGCGGTCATCTATCAGAGTCATCAGCACACCCAGGGCTGTGATCCACGCAGCCTGAACCAGGGGTTTGGAGGGGGAGGATAGTAACGAGAAAAGAGACAGAGATGGGTTCAGCACAATGGCTCACTTAGCCGATCCTCCCCGTTCAAGTGCTGGGATCCAATATGGGTGCCAGTTTGTGTCCCGGCTGCTCCACTTCCCATCCAGCTCTCTATTTATAGCCTGGGAAAGCAGTTGTAGATGGCCCAAAGTCTTGGGACCCTGCACCCATGTGGGAGACTCAGAAGAAGCTTCTGGCTTCGGATCAGATCAGTTCTGGTCCTTGTGGCTGCCTGGGAAGTGAACCAGGGCATGGAATATCTTTTTCTGTCTCTCATTCTCTCTGGAAATCTGCCTCTCCAATAAAAATAAATAAATCTTTTTAAAAAGGGAGTGTGAGCGCAGTAGCCTAGTGGTTAAAATCCTCACCTTGCACGTACCAGGATCCCATATGGGTGCCAGTTCATGTCCTGGCTGCCCAACTTCCCATCTAGCTCCCTGTTTGTGGCCTGAGAAAGCAGTGGAAGACTGCCCAAAGCCTTGGGACCCTGCATCCACATGGAGACTCAGAAAGAAGCTCCAGACTCCAAGCTCTGGCTGTTGAAGCTGCTTGGGGAGTGAACCAGTGGACAGAAGATCTTTCTCTCTGTCTCTCCTTCTCTTTGTATATCAAAAAAATATATAAATAAATAAATCTTAAAAAGAAAAAGAAACAGACAAGATAGAAGTTGTTGAAAGCAGCAGCCAGAGGACAGAGGAACAGCTCCATGCCTGTCTCCCCAGCTTTTCTTGATTTGACCAGCCATAGTTCATGTCAATTGCATTTACCTGTGGATCTTTTGTTGCCTGACCAATCACCATACCAGCCAAGAGGTTCTTGGGTCACATGCCCAAAAAGAGGAGGTGAGCAGAACATGTGCCCAGTGATCTGAGGACTGTGTGCTGCCTGGGGCTCGGCCTCGCCAACCAGGGCCTTGTCAGGGTCCCAGGGCATCCCTGCACAGATGCCTGGTGCTGGTCTGCCTGAGTCCTTCAGCGGCTGCTGGTGACCCTTCCCTACTGACCTGCGGCTTCCCTGCCCTTGCGTCTTAAGGCTTGGCCTGTGGTGCTCAACTTGGCCTTTTGCCATTAGGGACTAAGACCAGCCACACCCACCTCGTGTTCTTTGCAGAATATTTGCATACTGCAGTCTGAACCCTTCTGTTTTATCTCATCATTTCGACATAAAAACATGAAAGTAGTAAAAATAACCTGGTTCTTTTTTAAAGTGCAAAAGGGATAACTTCCAAACATTCGTTTAGGAGAGCAGTTTCTGTCTATTTCTGACACTCCAATGAGTCATTAAGTTTCATCCATTTTAATATACAGTACATTTGTCCCAATACCAAATATGCTATTCTAAAAATTATTTGTTAACCAAGCATGCTTTTCCCTTACATAATTAAAAATAAATTAAACATGTTGTTTTAACTTGGCAAACAGGAATTGAAATTTGTCTTTTGTGTTATAGGTATTGCCATTTTCGAATTATACATGGCTCTAAAACAGGCTTTATCTGAAAAAACGGGTTATTATAATTCTTATACTGATTATTAGAGAATTAATTTCAAGGCACTGGCAAGAATTGCATGGTGAAAGGGGTTCTCCAGTCATAACAGGCTGGGAAGTTCTCCACTGATACAGGTTCCTGTTTGTGGAGGAGGAAACTGAGGCGCAGGGAGAGGAGGGGCTCCAGTTTGGCTGGCTCAGGGCTCTGCAGGCACAGCCCAGCGAGACCAAGGGATGCAGATCGCAGGAGAGGTCTCCTGGCTGTGGGCACATCTGGCAGCCGTTGTGCTGAATCATCCCTCAAGGCTTCAGGATTACCCAGGGTCTTCCCTTTAGAGCCCAGACCTCTGGCACCTGTTCAGCCAGTGAGGGGCTACTTCCCCCCAGCACACAGGTGGGCTGTTGCTCTCTGCTGTTTTCCACTATAAAACTCTGTTCATCAGATTCAGCATCTCTCAGTTAAAGTCACTCTTTCAGGTTCTTCAGTTACCACAGATAAACAGGCAGTACACAGCTCTACATGGTCCCCCTGCCAGGGCCTGATGGAGTCAGTTATTTGCTTTCCTTGTCTGGGGTCCTGCTCTCCCTGTGCATGGCTTACGGTCTGCATACCCACCTCTAGGTGGCTCACCTGGCTCCTCTCTTCAGCTGTTTAATCCAGCAGCACCTTCTTGACTCACACACAGCGCCCTAGAACCCCCTCCCCTCCCCCGAGGCACTGTGAGACAGTCATTGTCTCATCATTGCCCATGGGGTCACCTAACTCTACTTGGAATGATTTCAAGGCCTCAACAGCCTGGTAGGACCCTACTGCTTGGCACTGGGGACCAGTTCCTGTGGTTAGTCACTGGCTAGGAAACCACCCAATGACCTTCCTTCAGACCTCATGGCCTGTGCCTGCGGGTTAGGTGGCTCCTCCCCATCTCCAGCCTCGGTCTGCCGTTTGCTCCTCTGGATCTTCTAGAACTGGTCACCCAGAGAGGTGGCTACCATGCCATGGGGGGAGCCAAGCCTGCAGGAAGGGACAGGGGTGGCAGGGGGCATCCGGAGCCGGTAGCTGTGGTTACCCTCCCCAGTTCTGGGCCGAGTCAAGAAGGTGCTGCAAGCACAGGCCCCGCCCCACCACAGCATCCAGCTTTACGATATTTATAAAAGATAAAAAAATGGGCCCGGCAGCTCAAGTTTTCACCTTGAACACGCTGGGATCCCATTTGGGTGCTGGTTCTAATCCAGCTCCCTGTTTCTGGCCTGGGAAAGCAGTGGAGGATGGCCCAAAGCCTTGGGACCCTGTACTTGTGTGGGAGACCTGGAAGAGAACCTGGCTACTGGCTTCGGACTGCTTCAGCTCCGGCCGTTGCGGCCGCTTGGAGAGTGAATCATTGGGCAGAATATCTTCCTCTCTGTCTCTCTTCTCTCTCTCTTTATATATATATGACTTTGCAATCAAAATAAATCTTACGAAAAAAGGGCAAGATCACAAATATAGTAACGAATAACTAGACATCCAACAATAATTATGCCTCTTATCCCTTTTTTAAGGTTTTAAATTTTTATTTTGTTAATGGAGGAAAGGGACCAGCGAAGATAAAAGTGTCCATGGCCAGGGCAGTCATCATTCAGGTGTTTAGAATTTGTTTTGGATGTTCAGATCTCTCGGTGTTAGGACTGTCTGTGACCCCCCCCATATTCCACGGGGCTCAGGCGGTGACTCGCAGGGTCGGCGGCGCGGATGAGGGCCGGGCATCCCGGGCCCCACGCTCGGCTCCGAGGCCGCCATCTCTGCAGGGCTCCGCCAAGGCTATCCCAGCTCCCGCGGGCTCCTGACGCGGGGCCGCCCGGCTCAGCCGCACCCGGGGCCCGCGTCGGCGCAGCGGCCGTCCGGTCGGCTCCTCAGGCCCCACCCGGGGCGAGCCGCGGGCTTGGGACTCGGGCCACCTTCCCCTCAGCCGCGGGCTCGGGGCTCGGGCCACCTTCCCCTCAGCCGCGGCCTTGGGGCGCGCCCGTCACAGCCCCGGCCTCTTTCCCCTCAGCCGTAGACGAACCTGCGCCGACCGGCCGCGCCGCGAACCCTGGCCCGGCAGCCAGCCGGAAGCCGCTGAGAACGCGCCCCCGCCGGGCGCAGACGCGCATGCTCAGTCGAAGCCCACAGTGAGGCCGTGTGAACCCTGTGAGAACCGGCGCGCAGGCGGCTGAGCGGAGCTCCAGTGGCGCAATCGGTTAGCGCGCGGTACTTATACAGCAGTACATGCAGAGCGATGCCGAGGTTGTGAGTTCGAGCCTCACCTGGAGCATTGTTGTTTTGGGTGCCGCGGCCCCCCTTTTGGCTCTGACTTGGAAGGATAAGCGTTTCTTCCTCCTTAATCTCCTAAGTAAGCTTCTCTCACCCCCCCTCCTCCCCGCTCAGCCGCAGGCGCGGTGATCTCTCCTTTTGCGCGTTACTGGTGTCTGCGCGCGTCACTCACCTGCTGGAACCCTCGGAGTTCCTTCACTGGTCCCAGATGGGGCCACAGCAGCAGGGTGCGGCGCGGACGTCCCGAGGCGCTGCACTGTGCGGGTAGGGAACCTGGCTGGTTCTTCCAGCTCCAGGGCGAGCCCAAGCCCCGGTCTGGTCCTCCGCCTTCCTGCCGGCACGAGCTCAGGTCCCAGCCCGATAGACCCGCTCCCGGGAGCTGTGTGCTTCGGTTTCCATGGTGGTGACTTTAGGAACTATCGTTTTTTTTTTTTTTTTTTTTTTTCTGGTAAAATGATGGTTCAGGAAGGAAGGAAGGAGGGAAGGAGGGAAGGAAGGAAGGAAAACTACTTTTTCCTTAATTCAGAAATCTCCTTTTAGGAAATTATTGAGCAAGCTAGATTCTTGACTGCATGAGGATTTAAAAATCATTTGCTGGAGAGAGTGAAGGAAGGAGGGAGGGGGAGAGAGAGAGAGGGAAATCTTGCATGCACTGGTTCGCTCCCCAGATGCCCACACAGCTGTGAAGGCTGCCCAAGCCCGGAGCTGAAAGCTGAACCAGGCGACAGGTGGCAGAGACCCAATTACTTTAGTCCTTACCTACTGCGCATGAGCAAGTAGCTGCAATCAGGCGCTCGAGCTGGGCCTCAAACCCACGTTTTCCACATTGGGGCTTAACTGCCAGGGCTTCTTGCGTCGGTCTTGCCTGCTAGGCCAAGCACCTGTGCCTTAGCTTGGTTGTTAGCTAATGGTATTCTATGTCGCATGCTTGGCTCTTCTCTCCCCAGTCTCTTTCCATTTCCTCTGCTGATACAACGTGCCGCTCTGACCGCAGGAACACACGGTCAGTCTGGGGCCAGCATAGGACCTGCATGCCCTGGCCACACTGCACACTGATTGGTTCAGAGATGGCCATGGGACCTGAGAGATGCCAATCAGAGCAATTTATTAAGTTTATATCTTTTTTATTAAAACTTACATATTTTTTGTTGGAAAAGCAGATTTACAGAAAGATCTTCCATCCCCTGGTTCACTCCCCAAGTAGGCAGAACGGCCGGAGCCGAGCCAATCCGAAGCCAGGAGCCAGGAGCTTCTTCTGGGTCTCCCACGCAGGTGCAGAGTCTCAAGGCTTTGGGCCGCCCTCTACTGCTTTCCCAGGCCATAAACAGAGAGCTGGATGGGAAATGGAGCAGCTGGGATTAGAACCAGCACCTATATGGGATCCCTGCACATGCAAGGTGAGGATTTAGCCACTGAGCCATTGCATCAGGGCTGCTTTTTCGATCAGGAGGGATGTGAAGAGTCCTATTCGTTTAGAATCATAAAAAACTATGCAGATGTCCCAGCTTATGATGGGGTGTGGCCTCATAAACCCAGACAGGCAGGCGTGCAGTTACTTGAACTATGACCTCTGCTTCCCAGCGTGTGCAGGGACAGGAAGCTGCAGGCCCTCCCTGAACCCATGCACTCCTGTAACGGATGGAGGTGTCTTCACCACTGTCACACTGCCCTCTGTTCCAGGCTTCTGCCTCAAGGCCTTTGCAATGATCATTCCTTCCAAACTCCTTCCTTCAGATCCCCTCTGGAGACACCACGTCCTCAGAGCTGCCTTTGAACCCAGTGGCTCCCCATCACATCACCCTGCTGACTCTGCTTGACCGAGTCATTACCATCCAGACTTGCCCTGTCCCCGTGGGTGCTGGTTGTCTCATTGCAAAGTTACAGCTTCCCGCTGTGTTGCCCCAGAGTGCCCCCAGCAGGCCCTAAGTAGATGGATGCGAAGGCGATGGAGAAGTGGCACAGGGGAGAGTGCAGAGCACGGCCCCGCTTCTGCCCACGCAACAGGTGCAGAGCCGAGCCCGGGCAGTTCTGCAGACTCTTCCCGAGGTCTTACCACTGAGCATGCGCCACACCTCGCCGTTAGATGGCTTCCTGTTAGCGAGAGTCAGGCTCACACTAAGTGCTGACAAGCAACCATGACTCGAGTGTCAGCGACGTGGCCTGCACATGCTGGTCTCCAGGCACCTGCACATTCCTGGGCGGCGGCCGGGGACTAACTCGTGTCACCCAGGCTGTGCCTACCAGCTCCCAGAGCTGGATTGTGAGGAAGATGAGGGCTGGCTGTTTCCTGGACACCCCTGACTTTAGCACCAAGGGCTAGGAAGTTCCTGGACCCCTGGCAAGCCAGTGTCTTTGTCACCTGCCCTGGACAGGCTCGGAGAGGCAAATGCTTGCTGCCACAGTGGCCAGCTGTGATTTCCTGCAGGAGCCGAGGTGGAGTTTCTTGTCTTCAGCTTTCATTGTGTCTGTGCTGTGAGTTAGTCTAGTTCCCCGCGACCCCCTACCCCCACCCCCAGGATCCCAGAGCGAGCAGCAGGGACGGGAAACAGTGGTTTCCAGAGCACCTGCCACGGGGCCAGCCACCGCGCGGTGGCCTTTCTTACAGCATTTATTCCCCATATTATTTCTGTTTTTTCCCCCCCGGCTCCATAAAGCTGCAGAATCAGAATCGCCCAGCTCAGAATCTGCAGGATGGAAGTGATGAAAGACAAAAGCTGCTCCCCTAAACCCCCAGACCATTCTCTCTCTGTCTCTCTCTCTTTCTCTCTGTCTCTGTCTCTCTCTGTGTGTCTCTGTCTGTCTCTGTCTGCCTCTGTATCTCTCTCTGTGTCTCTGTCTCTGTGTCTCTGTCTCTGTCTCTCTCTGCCTCTGTCTCTCTGTGTCTCTGTGTCTCTGTCTCTCTCTCTGTCTCTGTCTCTGTGCCATAATGGGGTTGCAGAGCAGAGATGGCAGCTACGGAGCTATTTGAGCTTTCTTTGGGCCAGTCTTGTCACGTGCAGTGACTGCAAGTCGGCCGTCTACCACACGATGGCGCTGCGGCCTGCCTTCCCGGAGCCCCTGTGCAGCCCACAGCACACACAACACGCGCCTGGAAAAGTGGAGGGGGCACCCCTGTTGTAGTCGTAGGCACAGGGGACTTGGAGGTGTGGTGGGGGGGACTAGAAGCATTTTCGTGGGTTTTGTTTGTTTTTGCTTTGCCTTGCAAAACGTTTCTGCCAAGTGAAGGCTTCAAGGAGAGCAGGGTCCTGGGCGCTCCATCAGAGACTAGATGACGCTAGGGACATCAGGTGTCCACCCGCCTGCCTGCTGGCCACAAAGCGTCCTCCCCACCACAGGAGACACCGGGTACTCCTCCATCTGTATCTGCCACAAGCGGGGGGGTGGAGGGCAGGAACAACTCCAAGTGGGTGGCTCTTTAGCACCTGCTCTGCTTGGGGTGGGGGGCTCACCCCTTGCACAAACCGCCACAAAGCAGCTTGAAGCCTCCTTCTTGCCCAGTCTCTTACCGCGCGGAGACTCACTGCACACAGTGTAGACGGCACACGTGGTGTGCACGCAGCGACAGCTCCGGGCCTGTTCCTCAGCAGGCAGGGCTCTCCAGGCGTGGAGAAGGCGGCTGCTTAAGGCACAGACATAGTCAGCCTTCCAACCGTGCCGTCTCCTCCTCCCTGGGGTGAGGGCCCTGTCAGAATCTCCTCTCCCTGCTTTTCTTTTTTAGTATTAAAACTTCACCTGTCTGTTGTTGAGTTAAAATATCTTATTTGACTTCTATCAAAAATGTCACTTAGAAATCAAAAAGCAGTACACTCACAGGGGCAAAATTCAAAGAGTTCAGAGGCCGGCACGGTGGCATCTCAGGTTAATCAGCTCTCTGCCTGTGGCACTAGCAGCTCATCTGGGCAGCAGGTCCAGTCTCAGCTGCTCCACTTCTGATCCAGCTCCCCGCTTGCAGCCTGCGAAAGCGGTGGAGGACGCTCAAGTCCTTGGGCCCCTGTACCCACGTGGGAGACCTGAATGACACTCCTGGCAACAGACCAGTCCAACTCTGAGCATCCCGACGATTTAGGGCGTGACCCAGTAGATGGAAGATCTTTCTGTTACTCCTTTCCTTTCTGTTTCTGTAACTCAAACTTTTCAGTAAAATCAACACATCTTTAAACATTTTTTCAAAGAGTTTAAAATGGGAGGCCTTTTTCCATGTGATGCAGGGACTGACCTGCGGCCGAAGGCTTTCCACAAAGGCAGCCCGCACAGTAGCCGAGACGTCCCTGAGCAGACCCCCTGGGAATGCTACCTTCCCCTGCAGCTGCTCTCCCTGCGCCACAGGACTTTCTGATGCACAAACATTTCAGCTTCAGTCCTTCCCGGTGTGCCCACAGCTTCTGTCCACCCCGAGACCTACAAGCCTTCTTCTCTCCTTTCTCCTGGCTCTCCCAGCACCTCCCAGGAGCCTTCCTCAGTGACATGCCTGCAGCGTGGAGCCCGGGGCTGGCGTGGCCGCCTGAGATGCCCAGCTTCACACCCCCCGTGACCCCCAAGCAGATGCTCAGTATGTGCGAGGGGTCTTCACAACGCCCCAGGGAAACACGTGGTGTCATTGTGTTTGTGCCTAGATAGATGTACCTTTATGTTCCATCTGTGAACTTTCTGCAGGCTCTGGGCCAGCCTTGGGGTCATGACCGCTGCCAGCCTGTTGCCCCCACCCCCATGGCACGATGTACTGGCCCTCTTCCTCAGCCTCCCCAGCCCCTCCCTGGGTGTCAGGGGCCCTGAAATCTTGTTTGCAAGGGGGACCGCTCTTCTGAGCGCCGAGGAGGAGAGAGAGCTTGAGGCCAAGAAGTGGGACATGAAGTGTTGCTTCTAAATCGTCCCTATCATGTGACCCGGACTGCATTCTGCCCTTTCTTGTATATTCATTTTCTTGTCCATGAAATGGGGAGATGATCTTGCTGCCACCTGCACATCAGGTGACTAAGGGAGCCCGTGAAACAGTGAATCCCACAGGTGCGAGTGGCCCAGTGCAGCCTGGGTCAAGATCAAGACAGCTTGGTTGCCCACCTGGTTGTTTATCCTTGTGGGGCCAGCAGGTGGCAGCATTGTCCTCTGCCTGTGCTCATTTCCAACACCTGCCCCAGGTTTCAAGTGGCATGCAACAGCAAAGTGACCCCTGTATGGAAAGATCTGGAAAGAGATCTTAAAAAGATCCTAAAAACAACGACAACAAACAAACAAACAAAACAAACAAACAAACAAAGATCTGGAAAGAGATCTTAAAAAGATCCTAAAAACAACAACAACAACAAACAAACAAACAAAACCAGGCTTGTTCCTCCCTTAAAAAAAAAAAAGCACAGCGTAAGGCAGGGGCAAGAGCCAGGTGTGTGTGAGTGCCCAGGCTAAGGAAGACCTCGTTCTGCACTGTCACCACCATCTCCCACAGCACCCAGAGGAGGCAGATTGGCATCTAGAGGCCAGGGTTTGTCTCTTAGAGTCATTGTCCTTAGTTGGATATAGGGCAATCATGGGTCTCTAGTTGTGTATATGAAGCTATAATTAAAAAAAAAATTCTCCCCGGGGAGAAAGAGTTTCCATCTTGGAAGGAAAGTCACTTTGCAATGACCGATCTGCCTTTTGTGTGTTTTTTCCCTGTGCTTTCTGCATCCCCTCCCCTATTCCTTCTCTGCCTATAAAATCTACCTCTGCTTGGTTCATTGATTCTGTTTTATGGAATGAAGTGTAGCCTGCCTCCAGAATGGAAAATAAAGCCAATTATAGAGCTTGACATTGTTGTCATTTTGTCCTCTGATGGGGGCAACTCAAGGTCACCCAGTGAATAATTTGGAAACCTGGAATTTACCCTGAGGCTGTTGGCGTTCATGCCAGCGCAGCAGCCAGCGGCTCTTCTGCTTGTCCTGTTTAGGGCATCCACGTGGGGGCTCCGGTCACAGACCTCACGGCAGAGGGGAGACACTGGGTTGCAGCCTGTATTCTACAGGGGTTTTGGGGGAGGAGGTCGGTCCTGTTTTCATGTCTGGTGAATAAATCAAGTGTCAGCTTTGTTCTGGGTCCTCAGGGCTCTGGCCTCTGCTGACCCGTTTTTACTCATGAGTGCAGCACAGTGCCCACAAGGGTGTGTCTGCCTTTCTTGGTGCCTCCCCAGCTCTAACTCTTTCTCCTCACCCTTCTTTCCTTCCTTGCTGGTGACTCAGTGGCCGGGACCTTGGGGTAGGTCTGAGAAGGCATGGGGTCTGTGGCAGACTTTGTGGTATTTATTTATTTATTAAGATTTATTTATTTTTATTGCAAAGTCCGATATACAGAAAAGAGGAGAGACAGAGAGGAAGATCTTCCGTCCAATGATTTACTTCCCAAGTGACTGCAACAGCTGGTGCTGTGCTGATCCAGAGCCAGGAACCAGCAACTTCCTCCAGGTCTCCCACACGGGTACAGGGTCCCAAGGCTTTGGGCCGTCCTCAATTGCTTTCCCAGGCCATAAGCAGAGAGCTGGATGGGAAGTGGAGCTGCCGGGATTAGAACCGGCATCCATATGGGATCCCAGTGCATTCAAGGTGAGGACTTCAGCTGCTAGGCCACGGCACTGGGCCCTGACTTTGTGGTATTTAGTCCCAGAAGACGAGGTACCTGCAGGTACTCATGACCTTGAGTGGTCCCCCCTGTAAGTCCGGACTTGCTTGTGACCTGTAGAAGGCAGTGACTGAAGGTCACATGACCTTGGCGGCTAGATCACAGAGAGGCTTCTGGCACCTGCTTGGGTCTCTTACAATGCTTGCTCTTGGATAAACCAGCTACAGCATGCTGCAAGGAAGCCATGTGGAAAGGCCATGGATTTCCAGCCACTTGCTCCATCCATGGCAGCAGGTGTGAGCAAAGATGCCACCCTCTGGGTTGGGTAGTCCGGCTGAGGTGCCACTGGACTGCAGCCACATGACTGGTTCTTGCCATGCCCACGGCCTGCAGAAGTGTAAGTCACAAAATAATGTATAGCCACTATATAATAATGTATTAGCCACTAGATTGTGGGGGTTTGGTATGCAATAATAAATAGACAACCAATACTAAAAATGCAACTGTTTGATAGAAAAATATTTTAATAGTAAAATATCAAAAGTATTATTTCTTAAGATTTATTTTCATTTTATTTGAAAGACAGAAACACACACACACAGATCTTCCTTCCACTGAGTTACTTCTTAAATGCCCCCAACTGCCCAGGCTCTGTCAGGCCAAAACCAGGCTCCTGGAACTCCATCTGGGTCTCCTGCGTGGGTGGCAGGGGCCTAAGGACTTGGTACATCACCTGCTATCTCCCAGATGTGCATTAAGTAGAATCTGAGTGGAGCTGACTCCAACCCAAGCACTCTGAGATGGGATGAGCTGTCCCAAATGGCAACTTAACCACTGTGCTAAATCCCACGTCTTCACATTATTTCTCATGAATTTTTTAAAAATTATTTTTCTTGGGCCCAGCTCAGTAGCCTAGTGGCTAAAGTCCTTGCCTTGCATGCGCTGGGATCCCATATGGGCACTGGTTCATAACCCAACAGCTCCACTTCCCATCCAGCTCCCTGCTTGTGGCCTGGGAAAACAGTTGAGGATGTCCCAAAACCTTGGGACCCTGCACCCTTGTGGGAGACCCGGAAGAAGCTCCTGGCTTCTGGGTTTGGATCAGCTCAGCTCTGGCTGTTGCAATCACTTGGGGAGTGAACCGGCAGATGGAAGATCTTCCTCTCTCCTTTCTGTAAATCTGACTTTTGAAGAAAAATAAATGAATCTTCAAAAAATGTACTTTTCTTAACAATCTTCAAAAATGCCTATTAAATTTAGAAGGTGAAAGTAGCAAATAATGTGATACATTTAATATATTGCAAACATTTATATAAAATAAGTAAATAAATCTGACTTTCTGTCTTGGAAGTTTCATGAAAGGTTAAAAACATGTTTATAAAAACCCAGCAGCTGAGAGTCGCAGCAACGTTCCATGTCTGTCTCGTTGCCAATGCGACGACTCAGGATGACGCTTCATGTATGTGACGTCCTGAGCTGTAGGAAAATACTCCCAGGCTACCATATGCAACTGGAGCAAAAGCTGTGCACATCACGAAGGGAACTAAGAAGAGGTGTGCTTGCCACCTCTAAGGAGAGGCTGAGGCTTACATTGCATTCTGGCTGCCGAAGAAGGCGTTGGTATGTGGGTCTGCCTTTTTCCTGGCCTCATGGCTGGCACCATTCAGTCTCTTCTACACTTCAGAGCGGGCTCCGCAGGTGCTCCTAGCCTTGGACCCAGGACACAAAGCTGTGCAGCATGGCCCTGGGGCCTAAAGGCTGGCTTCGTGGATCTGAGAGCTCACTACGCTGGAGCCGAGCATGTGTGTCCTGGCAGCCATGTGTGTGCAAGTGTGTGTGTGTGCAAGGGAGGTGTGAAATGCAGAGGTCTCTCTGACCTATGCTAAGGCCAGGGGAGCTTCCGACTGTCCTGGGTAGAGATCTCTGGTCCTTCTTTCCTCTTGCCAGGCCGTTTTGGTTCTGGCGGGAAAAACACAGTATGTCTCACTTGTTGGCTTGATGTCACAGTTGGGGCATTTGTAGCTGCAAGTGAAAGAAGACCACTTTACAGAGGTTTGAACAAAAACGGCAACACATTGGCTCCTGCCACTGGGAAGTACAAGGGGAGAAATCTGAGGTTCAGCTGTGACTGACAGAGGGCCCCCCTGAGACTCCTGGAGGGGACACTGGGGCTCCCTTGAGGAAGGGAGGTGGACAGACAGGAGCGTCTCCTCCACACCTGGTCGTGACACCTCCAGGGACTCGGCTCCTGAGCCTTTTGGGCTGGACACGGGTCGGATTATTCCAGAATCTCAGCTGTTGGGCAGCAGCTTCCCGGAGCTGTCCGCTGTCCGGGATAGAGACCTCACCCACTTGGGTTTCAAGCCTCAGCCACCCATGGCCCCGGAGTAGGTGTGGCAGCTCACAGGCAGAGGAGATGAATGACAGATGCAGCTGGGCCCCCAGGAGGGCAGAGGCTTTCTGGGCACAGGTTCCCCAATCCTTGGATCTATTAAGACATTCAAGGACCACTTCCCCTCTACGCCTTCCCCAATTCACCTTTTTTAGGCAACTTCCCTGCAGCTGTGCCATGTTTGTTGAGATGTCTGTGCAGCCAAATGCCTGCCAGGCAGGGCCAGGCCATTCTTTCCTGAGTCCCGCCTCCTCGAGGGGGCAAGGGAGACCCCTGGAGGCAGCAGTGCCCTTCCTTCCTGCTCCTCCTCTGCCTGCGTCCCCGGGGGCACATGCCGGAGGCTGCTCAGTCTGCTGGCCAGAGAGGAGAGCTGCTGAGGCAAGCCCAAGGCTGCTTGTCCAGGCTGCACTAGGCCTGCTGGGCCTGGGGGTCTACACAGCTGTAGGGGGACCACACGTGGAACCAAGACAGTCCCACGAGGTGGGACTCTCTCCCCTGGGGCTCAATCCCAGCTCTGGTCCAGAGAGGCACCCCCAGCCTTCTGTCTTTGTCTTATGTCCCTCTTGTCTCTTGCGCCCTTTCCCCCTTCTCTGTTCTTTTTCCCCTTTTTCTTTCAGGCCTATGAGAGCTCTTCAAAATAAAGGGGAAAAAGAAGTTTTACTTTGGCACCAGCAAGAATTGAGGTTCGTACACAGTTTTCTCATAGTCCTTATTCCCTGTGAGGCCCTTTAAATGAAGCTAGTTATGCAAAGCTTGGAATATCAGACTGAGAACTGTTATGTCTGAGTATGGGGTTTTTTTTTTTGTTGGTTGTTTATTTAAAAATATTCTTAAATTTAGCTTTCTATTATTTTTCTGTTTATTTGAAAGGCAGAATGAGGGAGAGAAAGGCAGAGAGAAAGAGAGGGAAAACAGAGAGAGATTTTTCTATCCATTGGTTCTCTCCAAATGGTTGCAAAAGCCAGGTCTGGAACAGATCACAGCCAGGAGCTTGGGATTCTGCTGTTTTCCCATGTAGGTGGCAGGGATCCAAATGCTTGGGCCATTCTGTCTCTCTCTTTTTTTTGAATTGGGAAGTTGGGCCATTCTCTACTACCTTCCCAGGTACATCAGAAGGAAGCTGAATGGGAAGTGGAGCAGCCAGGACTTGAACCAGCACTCTGATATGAATGCTGGTGTTGTAGCTTAACGTGCTGTGCCACAGTGCTGGTCCATGATGATGTTTCTAAGAGCATCTTGGACATGAAACTACCTGTGACACTGCCTCATCTGTGGACAACAGCAGCTCAGAAGGGACCAGAGGTGGTACGAGCTGGGTTTCTAACTATCCCATGTCCCTGCTCTTGGAAAAGGGTGATGCAAATCACACAGCACAAAGCCATATGGATGACCCCATGCCGTCGTATAACCCCACCATGTTCCCTTCCCTTCAACCCTGCCATCTGGAATCTAAGCCCAAGTCTCAGAGTCAAGGCCCTTAGAAGCCGCAGGGCATGGCCTGTCCCCCATAGCCAGCAGCGCATTTCCAGGCTGGCCTGTCCCCACTCCTTCCCTTACCCACCAGGGCGTCTGTCACTTCCTCTGCTGGGAGTGTCTGCAGAACCATTGGATTCAAGGGCAAACACATAATAAAAGCATCTGCCAGCCCCACTTCCGGACCTAATGGCGTGCTTTACTGCAACAGAGTAGAGGGCTGCTCTGCAGAGCCGTCTCTTCTTACCAAGCCAGAATCTTTCCCATCTGGATTTCAGCTGCGGCCTATGAAATAATGTCTATAAAAGCAAAGTTGGAAGTGAAAACAGTGAGTGCATTAAGTGACGGCTGCGTTGTGTTCTGTCCCGAGGCTACGTCCTGGCCAGCGCCTTCAGTGTTGCTGTCTAGGACCATGTTTGTAGTTCCACATAACACATTCCATCTGCTAATGGAGGATGAGAGGGGCCTGATGGGCGTGGCTGCAGGATGCTTGGCGACTCCCAGGGGCTGGGGGAACAGAGGGCTTGGGACCCTCCCCCCACACTTGCTCCTTCCCAAGCTGGTGGGCGGTGTGTTTATGGGAATGCACAGATGTTTACATGACATTGCCAAGTGGTGACATGTGAGTGGCTCTGGCTGCTGCCTCTCTGGCCTGATGGGCGCTGCCTTCACAGCAAGAATGTGCCGCTTGCCCGCCTACTGCGTTTTGCCACACTTGTGTTTATTTTTGTACAAGAGCCGCTGTCAGGAAGCTTCTTTGCAGCTCTGTTGCCCCTCAAAGGAAGCTGCCAGTGGCTCCCAGGGTGCCAGGGCCTCCTGGCATGCATCCCCTATGCGCACCAAGGGCTCTAGAGTAAAGGGCTGGCACCCCATGCAGCAAGGGTTAAATTCTAGTCTCCAGCTCTTGCCAACTCAGTTCTTATCTCTCTGAGCTTAATCAGTCTGGCTTGCTTTCTTAAAGGTTTATTTTTATTTATTTGAAAGATAGATTAATAGAGAGAGGGAGACAGGGAAAGAAAGATCTTCCATTCATCTTGCCTAAGTGGCCACAACAGCCAGAGCTGGATAGGCCAAAACCAGACCCAGGAGCTTTTCCTGGATCTCCCACATGGGTGCAGGAGTCCAAGAATTTGGGTCATCCTCCATTGCCTTCCCAGGCACGTGAGCAGAGAGCAGGATCAAAGTGGACTAGCTGGCACAGAAATGGATGCTCATTGGGATGCCAGCACTACAAATGGTGGCTTAACCAGCTGTGTCACATACTAGCTCTACTGTCTTTCTGTTTAAAATATTTATTTGAGGGCCTGGCTCTGTGGCCTACTGATTAAAGTCCTTACCTTAAATGTACTGGGATCTCATATGGGCGCCAATTAATCCCGGTAGCTCCACTTTCCATCCAGTGCCCTGCTTGTGGCCTGGGAAAGCAATCTGAGGACAGCCCAAAGCCTTGGGACCCTGCACCCACTTGGTGAGACCTGGAGGAAGTTCCTGGCTCCTGGCTCCAGATTGGCGCAGCACCGGCTGTTGCAGTCACTGGGGGAGTGAATCATCAGACAGAAGATCTTCTCTGTCCCTCCTCCTCTATGTATATCTGACTTTGTAATAAAAATAAATATTTAAAAAACATAGTTATTTGAAATGCAATTACAGAAAGAAAGAGAAGAGCTCTCTGATGCAATGGTTTAGGCTCCAAATGGCTGGGGTTGGGCAAAGTCAGTCTTTGCACCCCAGATCTTGCTGTCCCACCCAATCCCAAGGTCTTGCCACTTCATCTTAGTCTCCTATGTGGATGCAGGGACTTGGGTTTGCCCCAGGTGCGCATTAACAGAGAGCTAGATCAGAAATGGGGAAGCTGGGACTTGAACCGGTGCCCATCTGGAATGGCAGCATGGTATGTAGCAGCAGCACCTTACTCAGTATGCCCCAACACTGGCCCCCCAGCCTGGCTTTCTGGCTCTCAGCCTTACCCAGCTGCTGTGAGAATTCACAGTAAGTTACCACACAGCTGCCTTCTTTGCGCCCCAGATATTGCTGTCCCACCCAATGCCAAGGTCTTGCCACTCAGCTTGACCGCTGGAAGCTGGGGAGAGGAAGGGTCCACTGCCTATACACAGCCAGGAGCCATATTTGCTCTTCTCAGGTCCTCAAATGGGGAATCACACACTCCAGTGCTCACAGAGACCAGGGAAGTAACTTGATGACAGGAGGGACCTGGCAGATGAAAGTTGATCTATAAGGTTTTACTCTGCAGTTGGGAGTGTAATGAGGGAGTGGTGGGGACTGAGCCCTCATGCAAGGGGACATGCCTCTTAGCAGGAGAACTGCAGGGGTCTGGGGTAGGCAGCAGGGGAAGGCGCTGCTCCCATTTCCTGATCTGAACTGATATGCACAGCCGCCTACTATGGCCTGTTGGGAACCATTTCCATCCTCAAACTTGGTGTTGGCCAAGTGGGACACACTTGCTGGTTTCCTGTGGCTGCTTTGCTCCTCCACTGCTGAGAATAGTCGGGGCACTGTAGTTCTTGACGGAGTGGTGTGTGGTGACCTCCTGGTCTCAGCCCAGAGCTAGCTGTCCTGAGGGTTCCCACCCTACACTCAAGTCTGGAAAGTGGAGCTTTTCCTGCTGAGCTAGATGTGCACCCTCTGGGACCTGCTATTTGTCTAGGGCAGCATACAGAGCCCAGGTCCTGTGGAGGCCTTCCTGGGCCTTGGTTTGGGGTTGCACAGGGCAGGGCCATGTGCCAAGGTAGTGGGTGTCCTCTCTCTCAGCAAATCAGTTGGGACTTGCTGCATGGCAAGGGGATGGTAGGGATGGCTTCCAGGGTTCTGGTTGATGTGAGAGCAAGAGTGAGGTACCTCTCACACCTGGAAAATAATCAGACTTGTGGATGATCCTGCTCTGTGCATCCAGCTTGGGATGAAGGAAGTGGAGCTTCTGGCCTGTGGTTTTGCATTATGAGTGAATCCTCTGTACCTTCTTCTCACAGGGTGTAGCCTCCTCATGGAAGAGGATGCAGGACCCCAGATTTGTCCCCGGAAGGTGTCTGCCTGGGCTTGGCCTGGTTGCCCAAGACAATGACTGTCCAGTTCCCAGTGGTCCCTGGGCTTCTGGCATCATCAAGTGGCATGGAAGTAGCTTGGAGTCCTGGCTCTGCACTTTATTAGCATGTGACTTTGGGCAGGGTTGTCACCCTGGGCACTGGTTTCTGCATCTGTAGAGGGGTCTGGCTGGTTGATTGTTAGTCTGCATTCAATTGCCTGCCAATGACCTTGATGCTGCTGCCACCATAGCTTGATAACTTGGTTGGGTGCATCTTGTAAAGCAAGGAGCAGGCTTGCTACTTCCTTGCCGAGCCCCCAGGGTCCAGCCAGGCACAAACGCCTGGTGGATGTTTTCCTGTATGTTCATTGAATAAGTGAACAAGACCAGAACCCTGACAGCCATGTGTGCCGAGAAGACAAGCAGGGTACACATGCTGTACCTTCATCCCTGCCCTGGAGACCAGTGGGAGTGAGGATGCAGCAGGCCAAAGGCCACTCAGGCTGTGAGGCTGGAGCTGGTCTCCCTGGACAGCAAGGAACAGCCTGGCTGGGGATCAAAGCTCGGACTGAAATCCCTCCCAGAACTGCTCCACAGCCATCTTTTCAGGTCATTGCACATCTCTGAATACTTACAGGATTTTTCTTTTTAAAAAAATTATTTATTTTTATTGGAAAGGCAGATTTCACAGAGAGCAACAGATATACAGAGAAAGATCTGTCTGCTTGTTCACTTCCGAAGTGGCCACTACAGCTGGAGCTGATTCGAAGCCAGGAGCTTCTTCTGGGTCTTCCATGTGGGTGCAGCGTCCCAAGGCTTTGGGCCATCCTCCACTGTTTTCCCAGGTCGCAAGCAGGGAGCTGGATGGGAAGTGGAGCATCCAGGACATGAACCAGTGCCCATGTGGAATCCTGGTGCATGCAGGGTGAGAATTTAGACACTGTGCCATTATGCCGATCCCAAAGTTTTGTCTTCTTCTTCTTCCTCCTCCTCACTCCCCTTCCTTTGCCTCCTCCTCCTCCTCCTTCTTCTTTTTGAATGCAAACCCAGAGTGGGCATTTTTGCACCCAGGCTGAGCCACTGCCTCCACTCTCTATCAGCCCACTGCTGCTGAGTCCTGTCTTTTCTTCTGTCCCTGGTTTCCTGCTAACGTGCATCCTGGGAGGTGGTAGGTGATCGCCCACACACTTGGGTCCCTGGCAGCCCCATGGAATACCCAGATGGAATTTTTGGCTCCTGACTTCAGCTTTGACTGTTGCAGACCAAAGTGAGTCAGTGTGTGGAACGCCTCATCATGCCTCTGTTTGCCTTTGTAAGTGTGCCTTTCAAACCAAGTGAGAGAACATAAATAAGACTTTGGAACATAAGTCTTTGGGATTTATGGGAAGAAGCTGAGCTCTCGCTGAGCCATATTGGCATGTGGGACAGTGAGACTTCTGCTGGGGCTCAGCCAGGGCCTGGCTCTGCAGCTGGAGGAGAATAGGGTCCAGGCCAGAAGCCTGGTTCCTCTAGGAGCTGGGGCAGAAACCAGCAATGGTCATAACCTGGGCCACTCTGAGGCATGCTGCTGACTGGGGGGCGCCCTAATCAGGGGGTGTGCCCCTTTGGGGCACCCACAGGTCTCCCCTAAATGTTCACCCCTATTCATCCCCAGCGCTACAGAAATGGAACCACAGTTCCCACCCCAACTCCCTGTATGCTGTCTGTCCCCACCTAGAGTCACAGAAATCATGGAAACTTCCCCCTGGGGACTCTGCATCCGAGGCTGGGAGGTTGGAATGTTTTTTTCTCCATCCTTCATCCTCTTCAGGTCTCATTCTCTGTATAACATTGTTGTAGAATGAGCTAGATATGTTGAACCAAACCAAACCAAACCAAACCAAACAACACAGAGCCCAATAGCAAAGCAAAGTCTACAAATCCTCCCACTCACTGTGAGGAGCCACACACGAGTGTTAGAAGTAAAATGACTAGTCTTAGGCTCAGCTTTAGCCCCTTCAGCACTGGGCCTGGGTCCACCCACCCTTTGCTTCCCCTCATGGTTCTACTTCTTGGGTGCCAAACAGTGGTGGTGCCAGCTGTGAGGGACCTGCCTTGGAGGCCTCTCTATGGTTGGCAAGTGGCTGTCCTTTCACAGGTGCGCCTTCTGTGCCCCAGCTTCTTGCTGTGTCTGCATTCTCTGGTCTTGCCTACTCCTGTTCGGACCTGCCTGGGGCTCCCTTGACAATCTCTGTGGGCTGCATCTCCAGGTATGGCTACACGCTAAGGTGCTGGAGGCAGGGATGGCAAGACAGACATTTAGTGACACATGGAGTTCAGCTGACATGGCTGATGGAGGCCACATGCTGGGCCACCAGGGGAACATGAGCGACCATAGCTGGGGGACTGTTACTCACACAATGGGTGCCTTCACTGATGGGAATACTTCACATGTTTGGAGAATATTGACTCCAAAGCTGGCAGTTTACCCAATTCCGAGAGTGGATTTCCTGCAGATGGCAGTGATGTATTTACTCCAATATGATTAGAATGTTATGATACAATTTCCTAAAGGAAATAAGATATATTGAAAAAAAGCAATGTTTTTCCTTTTATAAGATGTCACAGGGCTGGTGTTCTAGTGTAGTGGGTTAAGCTACCACTGTGATGTTGGCATCCTATATGGACACCGGTTCAAGTCCTTCCCATTCAGCTTCCTACTGGTGTGCCTGGGAGAGTACTAGAAAATGGCCCACGTGCCTAGCTCCCTGCACTCATGTGGGACACCTAGAAGAAGTTTCTGGTTTCAATCATTTCAGCCACTTGGAGAGTGAACCAGCAGATGGAAGATCTCCATCTCTCCCTCTCTTTGTAGACTTATTTTTATTGTCTTTACAATAAAAACATTCTGTTTTTCCTTCCTTCCTTCCTTCCTTCCTTCCTTCCTTCCTTCCTTCCTTCTTTCTTTCCTTCCTTCCTTCCTTCCTTCCTTCTTTCTTTCCTTCCTTCCTTCCTTCCTTTTAGATTTATTTTTATTGCAAAGGCAAGAGAATTTGCAATTTCTTCTCTTTGTTGCATTTTTATTGCAACATTGCAACAAAGAGAAGAAGAGCAAAAGATCTTCTCTCTACTGGTTCACTCTCCAAGTTGCTGCAATACTCGGAGCTGAGCCGATCTGAAGCCAGGAGCCAGGAGCCTCTTCTGGGTCTCCCAAATGGGTACAGGGTCCCAAGGCTTTGGGCCATCCTCCACTGCTTTCCCAGGCCACAAGCAGGGCGCTGGATGGGAAGTGGAATAGCTGGGCTATGAACCAGTGCCCAAAAGGAATGTGTGCTTCACCAAGAGGGCATTTAAGTGGACATCAGGCAATGTTTTGTGTCTCATTAATCAGAACCGAGAGTGAAATGGTGGTGGCAGTACAGGGGGCAGCGAATGCAGTTAGCCAGATGCAGACCGCAGCCTAACTGGAGCCTGCTGTGCAAGGCGAGGATTTCGCCATTGAGCCACTGCACCTGGCCCAACTTTGCCTTTCAAATCAATCAGTCTATCAATTAATCAATCATTCAGTCAGTCTTTATTTTTTTAAGTGTAACATTTTGGGGATGGCAGAGGCCAGCCATGTGCCTGAGCAGGGCTCTGTGCCACCTTGGAGAAGACCACATGATTATGTTTGACCTTATTAATGGATCTGACCAGAAGCATGTGACTGTCTCGGTTTCCTGCACTGAGATGAAGGAAGAGGGCCATGTTACTCCAGCTGTCCCCCACACAGGCTGGTCATGAGCCTGTGGCTTCTCTCATCCTTGTGACTGTGTCCCTTCAGCCACTGAGAGGAAGTGTGTCCATTCTAGGGAGGAAATACGGGGTGAGCCCCCTCCTTTTTAAGAGATATATCTTATTTATATGAAAGACAGAGTTAAATAGAGAGGAAGACAGAGAGGCAGAGAGAGATCTTCATCTGTTGGTTCACTCTCCAATGACTTCAATGGCCACAGCTGGACCAGCCTGAATCCAGGAGCCTGGAGCTTCCTCTGGGTCTCTCACATGGATGCTGGGTCTGAAAGACTTGAGCCATCCTCCACTGCCTTCCCAGGTGCACTAACAGGGTGCTGAATCAGAAGTAGAGCAGCTGGGACTTGAACTGATACCCCTTTGGGAAGCTGGCATTGCAAATGGTGGTTTATTCCATGACATCATCACTCTGGATCCCTCAGCGGTTTCTCTTGGGTTGGGTGAAAGATGATTGGAACACTGTTGTGTTGTCTTTGCTGAAAGGGTTCTGCTTCTCAGTCCGAGGTGGTTTAAAGGTGAGGACGATCTTTCTGGGTTGCCAGTCATAAGTTTGTGTCCTTCCCAGCACTGCTCCGGGCAGGAACAAGACTGGCATCTTGCCACAGATTCAGTCCTGCCAGGGTGGTCCAGCTAGCCGACTGACCTCTGGTGACACCAAAGGATATGTGCTTGTGCAGGTAGCTCTGTTCATGCTTTGCAGGCTTGTGCGCTTACAGCTATGCATGTCAGCACTTATGGGTGTTTGTGCACACAGTTCTGGGTATGTTTACATATGCATGGGCACACATTTTTCTCTCTGTGTGTTCACATGTGTGTGCATGGATGTCTGGTTGTTTCTTCTATGCATTTACACATGTGCATGTGTCTTTATCTCCCTTGTTTACATTGTTGCACATGTGTTTTTATGCCCGTGCATGTGTGTAAGTACGGCAGACACATGACAGAATGCACACGGAGCAGGAGGTGCCTGAGGGCAGGGTCTCAGGCCTTGACTTGACATTTGCAATGTGCCACAGATGTGACCTTTCACCCTTCTCTGTGGCTGCTGAGGTCATTGCCCCGAGAGGCCAGAGAGTTTTCCTTTGGAACCCAGTGGGCCTCCAAGGCCTGGGGAGGGAGCAAGCTGCTTCCAAAAGCCGACCGGATGATGGTCACTCTGGGGCGCCTGGAACTGCTGGGGCATGCTTAATTCTAAAGGAATGTGTGCAGGTCCGCCCAGCCGAGCAGGCCCCAGCCTGACTGGGAGCCTGCAGCTCTGCAAACGGGGAGCCCAGCTGGTGGGCACAGAGCATGGTGGGGGATGGGGAGACAGTCACACAGGCTGTAGGCGGCCAGGGACTAGGGCTGGGAGAGGCCCGGGCACCCCTCTGTGGGTGGGGGTATGTGTAAGCATTGCCGAGGAATGGCGCAATTCCGAGCCTGAGGGAGCTAGGGATTCAGCAAGGGACAGTGAGCAAGCACGCAGCCTGGCCTGCTTGGGCCTGGGTCCCGCACATAGTTTGTTGAGTGAATGAATGTGAATGGAGGCACAGCTCAGGCCGCTAGCGCTGACAGAACTCCTGATGGCAGTGTAGACCCTGGAACTGTCCTGGCCATGGGCTATGTCTCCCTGGTAGGTGGGCCCTCGCTGTACCTGTCCTCTGGCCCTGATACCCTCCTGCTTCCCCCCACCGCCCACACACACACACACACACATACATAGTGCAGGGGGCTGGGACCAAGGCCTCCACACCAGCCTCTGCAGGCGGAACCAAGGACTCTTCCAACTACCCTCAACTCAGTACCCCTGCAGGTCAGGCTGGGAGGCATCCCTGGGCGGCAGGGGGTGGCACCTTTCCATGCACAGGTGCCTGGAGAAGGGGCGGGGTCTCTTCTCTGGGCTGATGGGAGCTTCTTTTCTGCTGTTTTCAGGGGTTTTTAAGGGAAACAGCCATGAGCATGCTTGACTCTAATTTCATATTTTATTTATTTGGAAGCAGAGCAACACACACACACACAGAAATAGATCTCTCTCTTGCTGGCTCACTCCCGGAATGGATGCAATGGCTAAGGCCAGGCTAATCCAAAGCTGGGAACCAGGAGCTTCTTCTGCGTCTTCCCACATGGCTGCAGAGGTCCAAGAACTTGGGCCACCTTCAATTGTTTTCTTAAGTCCTAAGCAGGGAGTTGGATCTGGAAGTAGAGCAGGCAGGACTCAAACAAGTACCCATATAGAATGCCGGCATCTCAGAAGCTGGCTTAACTTGCAACTCTAGTCCAGTCCTGACTCAAGCAGGGAAAGGCATGATCCTGGTAGGCAGGATGATGGGGGTCCAACTTGGGCATTCTGGGGTCCTGGTTGGACACAAGGGCCGGCCTCTGGGGACTGCTTAGCTAGGGCTCCCTGACCTGGCAGCTCTGGGAAGGAGAATAAGTGGCAGAATGGCACCGCATACTCAGGACCCTGTCAAGCTTAGCCCCTCCGCAGTGAGCTGTGAGAAGAGGGACTTTTGCCACCTGCCCGCCTCCTGATGTTTCCCTGGTCCCTCTGTCTCCTCCCCTAGGGTCCCTGCAAGCCCTCGACAGGTCTCCGAGCAGGAGGTCCGCACTGCTTTGGGCTGCACTGGGAGGGGTCGGGGGAGATGGTCAGCCTTCTCTGGTGGCCCGTGCAGGACCCCTCTGGCCAGCACCCCTGAGCTGTGGCCATGGCATCTCCTTGGCATCGGAGCCCCACCTACTGCCTGCAGTGCTTCTATTTCTCTGTCCACACAGTGCCAGGTACAGCCGGGCAAAGCCTGAGGCCAGGAGGAAAATCCTCAAAGTGGATCTTGTTTCTATTTAAAATTTGTCGTTTCCCTCATCAAGTTGCTTTGTGTTAATTTCCATCATTAAAAGTGGTGGCTAACAGCGTGGACCCAAACAGGCCTTACTAGGTGGGACACAAAGATTAGTAAGGCCTCACTGGGGTAGTGGGGATTTCTCTGCACACCCATCCTAAATTAAAAAAAAAAAATGCATTGTACCTAAACTGATAACTGTATGGAATCAGGTTGAATACAAACCAAAATTGAAATGTCAATGAAGAAGTCACAGGATGTAGTTAAGAAACCGCATCTTCCTATCAACATACTATTAATCAATGTCATGTCAATTGATGCCATGGGGTTGTAAATGGCTGTTGAGGTCATGGGGCCTTTAATCATTTGGGATGATGCTTAGCTGGATTTACCTTCAGACCAGAGATGGTCTCACCAAGAAATCGTTGAACCCACTAGGATAAGACACTGGACTTTATGCTTGGTAAATATTTCCAATGAAAGAACCACAACTGAACTTGAACTGTGGTAATGCAACAAGGTGGAGAAATCTACCATGGGGAGAGGGTTTGGGGAGGGGTGGGGGGAATCCCAGTGCCCATAACACTGTGTCACATAATGCAATACAATTAATAAAATTAAAAAAAAAAGTGGTGGCTAAAATATGATTTGTCTTCATTCCTGAGTTCTGCAATGGCCAGAACTGAGTAGATCTGAATCCAGGAGCCTCTTCCGGGTTTCCCAGGCCATAAGCAGGGAGCTGGACGGGAAGTGGAACAGCCAGGACATGAACTGGTGCCCTATGGGATGCTGGTATTTGGAGGGGGAGGATTAGCCAGATGAGCCATCACACCAGTCCCCACTCCTGAATGCTTTGGCACTCTGTTAACATGTGTGCCCAGAGGCTGGCACCGTGGCACAGCAGGCAAGCTGCTCCATTCCTGATCCAGCTCCCTGCACCTGCAAAGCTACAGAAGATGGCCCAAGTGCTTGGGCTCCTGTACCCATGTTACTCTGCCTTTCAAATAAAGAAACACGCAGTCAAACACGTGCTCAACCTTGACAGCCGGGCTGAGAGAAGAGGGTATCTGAGTCAGGGATCTGGTAGGCCCAGGAGCTGTTTCCTAGAGCTGAAATGCCTGTGGCTCTCTTCTCCCAACTTCCCTTGCCCCCAGAGTGTGTAGGTGCAGAGTGGGCCAGTGAGGAGGCAGACAGAAGCAGCCAGAGTTTTGGAGGTTATGCCAGCACAACTGGCGAGTTAGCTTCCCCTCTGAGATCTTGGGGCATTGTGCCTGGAGGTGGCACAGTGGCACGGTGCAGGGGGGCAGACCTGGCCAGTTCCCTCTGCCTCTAATACAGGCCTGCGATCCCAGCCCACAGCAGGCTGTGTGGGGAGGAGCAGGAAGAGCTTCTGCGCTTGGCCCCCAGTGCCTCCCCTCTTCTCCAGTGGGGTCTGCAGACACAAGGCAGTGGGGTCTGCAGGCACAAGGCAGTGAGTCTGCGGGCCCAGGAAAGGTGGCCTGTGCAAAGCAGAGAGTCTCTGAGCCAGGATCCCCCTCCCCGGCCAGGCCGGCTGTTTGTCCATTTGCTAGCCAGTCCCCACCTGCGCCTGGCTCCCTGGGCGGGGTGTGGGTGCGGGGCTGGCTTTGAGCTTAACGCCCTACCCCACAGGGTCACAACAGTGTGCAGTGGGCCAGGGCAGGAGCCTCTTGGCAACCACATCAAATGGCCCAGCTATCTGGGAGGCAAGTCAGTTACCCTCCCCTGTGGCTTATCCCTGGGGACCACAGCAGCACCCATTTGCCAGCCTCAGCATGCCTTTCTGGGCAGGCCCAGCCGGCCCTGCAACTGGTCTCCTGTCAGATCTGCCGGGCGAGATGCAACAGGCCCCTGTCCTCCGGCGAAATGGTTGCCTTCTTGGGGAAGCGCTGAGGACCTTCCCAGCTTGCGGGGTTCCAGTCCTCCCCTGGGCTGCTGCTGATCAACCCAGCCTGGTGCAGCAGCCAAGGCCCCACTGAAACACAAACACCTTTGCAGGGAACGCCCTAGCTTCCAGAAGCTTCCACATCACTTTGAGCCTTTCAAAGCTTCCTGCCTTCTTGGGGCTGCAGGGACAGCTCAGCAAGCGTTCAAACTGTGCCTGCTTCATGGCAGAGTTGTGCTGGGTTGTGAGGTGGCGGAGACATGAGACAGCTCTGCCTTTCTAGCCCATACCAATGTGTGGCACTGGGGAGCACCCGATTCAGCTTGGAGGGGATGAGGGCCTCGGGAGCAGGTGGTACCTTGGCCGGATTCCCAGGGACAGGTTTTCCTGCTGGCAGGGGAGGAGGGAAGGAGGCAGGGGGGAGTGCTGATCTTGAGGAGGGAAGGGAAGTGGGAACGGCTGGAAAGAGACTCATGCATCTGGATTCTGTGTGAAGAGGCCGGGGCCAGGTGGGCCCCACTCAGGGCTGTGCTCAGGAGGGAGCAGAACTAAGCTGATTCAAAGTCAGGAGCTTCTTCCAATCTCCCATATGGGAGTGAGGTCCAAGGATTTGAACTATTTTCCCAGGCCATAAGCAGGGCACTGTACAGGAAGTGGAGCAGTCAGGGCATAAACTGGCATTCAGTATGGGATGCTGTCTGCTACTACGCCACGATGCCATTTTTTGGGTCTTTTTGTAGCATGCATTTGGGCGGATTCTTTTCAGCTTTGTGTGTTTGCACCGGGAATGACGCTGTTTTATTTATTTGTTTATTTATTTTCTATTTAAAAGCAATGCAACTTTGTGAAGCCCAGTGCACTAAAATATGTCATACAACGGCCAGATCTGCATCAGGAAAATATGAGCCTGAGCTGGTATTTGTTGCTGCTGAGTTTTCTGAAGTTGCATCACTAGGCACATCCTTTAACTCATTCTCAGGTTTTAATGTGTGTGGCAGGTGTTTGGAATCCGTCTTGGCGATTCATTGCGCTCCTGTAACCAGGTCAGCAGTACCTGCTTTGGAAAACATGCATTCCCAGCACTCTCAGGGAATTTTCTTGCAATTCTGAGATATGTCAACAGATGGCAGTAGTGCTTTGTGTTGGAGCCAAGTTAGGCTTCCTTGGTCTTCAGTGCTTTATTTGCAAAAAAGTTACAGAAGAGTTTCAAATAGTTTATAAAATAAATGGTAAGGAAAGCCTAAATTACAGTGCTTATTTTTATTTTAAAATCTAAATTTCTATTTATTTGAAAGGTAGAGTTACTGGGAGTGAGAGAAGGAGACAGAGTCTTCCATCTGTTCACTCCTTAAAAGGGCCGCAATGATTGGATCTGGGCCAGGCCAAAGCCAGAAGCCTGAAGCTTCTTCTGAATCTCCCATATGGCTGTAGGGGCCCAAGGACTTGGGCCATCTTCTGTTTCAGGGGCAGGCTGCTGGATCAGAAGTGGAATAGCTGGGACTCGAACTGGTGTTCATATGAGATGCCTGCAAGGCATGAACACCATGTTGTCAGCCCCAGCAGAGCTCAATTTGAACTTCTAACTTCAGAGCCAAGCTGTCCAATCTAGTGACTGCTGGCTGAGCGTGGCCTGTGAGCACCTGGAGCGTGACTAATCTGGGCAGACGGATATTGAAAATGTAAGAAACACACTGGCTCTTATGAACAAACAAGCCACCAAGCCGAGAATGTGAGCTCTGCCACCACAGTGTGCTGAAATTACACTTCAAGCCAGATAAAAGTTTACCAATCAAAGTTAACTTTATTTGTTTGACTTTGCAAATACGGTTGCTATACAATTTGGATGTGTCTCTAATTCCATTTCTAATCGCTGGCAATACATTGTGATGGCATTGACTGCTGCAGTCAGGAGGCGAGGGCTGCCATTTGATCGGAACATCCTTGATTGGAAGCCAGGGGCTTGCATTTAAATTCCAGTCCAAATGCTCCTCCTGTGCCTTCGGCCAAGCGATGTAGTCTTACTTGGCCTCCATCCACAGCCTGTAAAACAGAAGCCCCTCCTGAAAGAGTGATAGGAAAGACGGAGTGTGAAGATGCTGTTGAGGAGCAAGTGTGCAGAGAGAAGCATCGCAAACATAAGCTAGTAACGAGGGTGCAGCCCAGGACTCAAACCCAGGCCATCTCAGCCCACGCCCCCACTCCCCCCAGGTTCTTAGAACGCCCACCACATCAGCCACTGGATGGGGGGCGCTCCCCAGCTCAGCTTGCAGCTGAGAGAAGACATTTTTGCCTATTCCCAGGAATGTGGGATTAAAACACTGACCCCAGGAGGATGTAAACCTTGTGTCAAGGCTTACATGGTTAGATGTGAGAGTTACTGCTTTTTTAAATTTCTTATTTAAAGGGGAGAGAGAGAGAGAGATCTTCCATTAACAGCTATAACAAGGCTAGGTCAGGTTGAATCCAGGAGCCAGCACTCCCGCCGTGTCTCCCCTGTGTGTGGCAGGGGTCCCCAGCACTTGAGAGCCATTGTTCGCTGCCTCCCAGGCATATTCGCTGGAAGCTGAATCGGCATCAGTGTAGCTGACCCTCCAAATCAGAGGCGGGAAGCCTCACTTGCTGCACTGCTTGTTTTTAAGGTAGTGTTCATTACCCCCCAGGGTAGGATCAGAAGGCTGGGGTAGCAGAAGAAGGGGAAGGGAGATAGCCACATTTGTTTTCTCTTTCCCCAAGGGACAAAGGCAGACAGAAAATTCTGGATTGAGAGTAAAGACCGCTCTGAGGGAGGTAGACTTGTGGCGGGGACAATGCCAATGCCTGACCAGCCTTCTGCTTTTCCTCTTTAATTCTGGAATCTTGATTCTGGTTAGCGCTGGCTGTGGATCCAGCTAAAATACTGCCTTTTCCAGCCTTATCCTGCAGCTGGCAGTCGTTACACAAAGTACTTCTAGAGAAGGCGAAGTTGGGATCCAGGAAGGCAGGAGTGAGCACTGAGCCATGGTGCAAAGTAGAGCCCTTTGTCTTGGGACTGGTGCAGTGACTCAACTGCTGCTCCGATTCCCTTGGAAAGCAGTGGAGGATCACCCTAGCCCCTGGGTCTCTGCACCCACGTGGCAGACCTGGAAGAAACTCCTGCCTCCTGCTTTTGTGGTCATTTGGGGAGTGACCAGTGGATGGAAGATCTTTCTCTCTCCCTCTCTTCTTCTTTCTGTAAAATCTGCCTTTCCAATAAAAATGAATAAATCTTTTTTTTTTTTTTAAAGGAACCTTCATTCACTCTCTTGCCTGGACTGTGGGTATGATGGCAATGACACAGGCAATTGCTTTGCAAGCATTCATTCAAAAGCCATGCCTTACAGTGGCAGAGGAGAGAGCTCCATGGAGTCTGGGGCCACATTGATGGCATGCCAAACTTGTCTGATTTTCCAACCTTTGATCTTGTCAGTATGTAGGAGAGAAAGTTTCTATTTTGTTGAAAGTTGCTGTTGTCTGGGTTTCCTGTTCTGGGCAGTCACTGCAATCCTGGCTGCCAATGGGCAGCTCAGGGCACATGTGGAGGTCCTGCATGTGGAAGCACAAGTGGAGGGTGGCAGAGGGCCTTGCTGGACTGAGGGCATGGATGATCACTCAGCTCCTTTTCCTCCCATGAAGGATGAGGCCTGTCTTGTCTCTAAGAACCTGTGAGAGCTAAGAAGCAGGACCAGTATCAGGAGAGGAGTGGAGGGCTGGGGTCCAATGGTGCCAGCACATGAGGCCACATGCCTTCCTTGCAGGCGCCGTGATGTAAGGCTTCTAGAACTCAACTGGAAAACCAGTTGGAGATGATTTATCTTTTGAAATTTTGATTTAAAAAATTTAAAAAGTGTACCTAAGCGCCTGAGAGGGGTGAGTCTGTGACTCAGCAAGTAAGAGCCAATTAAGACACCCACGTTCCAAACTGGAGCAGCCAGCTCCCTGTGGCGTCAGCAGAGCTCTTCACATCCAAGCCCTGCTTCACGCTGCTTACCCAGACCAGGCTGTTTTCTCAGTCTGTGACCCCACTCCATGTCTTCCTGAACAGTCACCTGTCGTGGGCAGTCAGCTGCTACTGGTCAAGGCTAGCTACTGGCTGTGTCCCAGGGCTGGGAGTTATTGTGGACACACTGTCATGAGCACGGCAGGGAGGGAGCCTCCACCTGGCCTGGCTTTCTGGGCTCACGGGAGCACCTGTGCAGGGAGATCCTCAGAATGCAACAGTGGCAGTGGGGCTGGACTTAGGGTACCGTGTTGCGTTGGGACTCGATTTGTGAGGCTCCAGGCTCTTGGCCTCCTTATTGCGCTTGGCTGCCGGGGATTCAGGTGTAATTGTCCTTTCTTCCATCCAGCCCAACAGTCCCCAGCCTGTCTCTTGGGGGTCAGCCCTGAGACCTCCCTGGGGAAAAGGCCTTGGCTTGTTGGCTCCCACCTTAAGGCTCCAAGGACCTGGTGGTCCTCCCCCGGGCATCTCCTTGGCTTTCCTCATGGAGGCTTTAGGGCCTTTGGGGACCACAGCTTTACTGCTTCTCCATGTTTCTCCTCCCTTCCTTCCTTCCTTCCTTCCTTCCTTCCTTCCTTCCTTCCTTCCTTCCTTCCTTCCTTCCTTCCTCCATTCCATATTTATTTATTTTTACTGGCAAAGCATATTTACACAGAGAGAGAAGGAGAGATACAGAGAGATCTTCCATCCACTGGTTCCTCTCCAAATGGCCTCAATGGCCGGAGCTGGGCTGGCTTGAAGCCAGGAGCTAGGAAGTTCTTCCAGGTCTCCCACATATCAGACTTTGCAAAGTTAAGGTTGCTGGTTCCCACTACTCAAAGCCCCACAGAAGCACCAGCGTGTGTTACTCTGAAAATGTTGATTCAATCCAAGAGGCGTCAAGAAAGGATCACAAAACAGACAAAAACAAAGCAAATAAACTAAGAACTAATACGGTGATTATCGTACAATTAAAAGGATTATCATTTTGCTTAAAATATATAACTGAGCAAATAACAAAAGCAAACTTAAGTACATCATGCTTACATATAAGTTAAATACAGATTAACAGGAATTCTGGAAGAAAAACAATAAGCACAGCACAAAGAACATTGGAGTCACTATATTTACTTCAAGTGAGGTGGGTTTAATGGCAGACCATCACTGCTTGGCTTCATGACACTTCAAGTCCAATAGAATAGGAAGAGAAATTAGCCCTAACATTATGGAAATCTAATAATATTGCCTCAAAATCACTGCGAAACTTAAAGGAGACATGAGAAATACAGTCATGTGTCTGGGAGATTTCTTTTTTCTTTTTAAAGATTTATTTATTTTTATTGGAAAATCAGATTTACAGACAGAAAAATCTTCTATCTGCTGATTCATTCCCCAAGTAGCTGCAACAGCCTGGGCTGTGTCAATCTGAAGCCAGGAGCCAGGAGCCTCTTCCAGGTCCCCTACGAGGGTACAGGGTCCCAAGGCTTTGGGCCATCCTCAATTGCTTTCCCAGGCCACAAGCAGGGAGCTGGATGGGAAGCAGGGCCACAGGGATTAGAACCAGTGCCCATATGGGATCCTGGCACCTTCAAGGTGAGGACTTTAGCCACTAGGCCACGATGCCAGGCCCAAGAATTCTTTTTTAAAAAGATTTATTTATTTATTTGGAAGGCAGAGTTACAGAGTTAGAGTGTTAGCTTTTTTCCCCACAAATCCAAGACTCTAGACACAGGAAGTGAGCCGCAGGAGAGGCCTTTATTTCAGTGAGGGAGATAGCGTGGGGTAGGGAGACAGTGAGAGCAGAGACAGCACAGAAAGAGAGAGACAAAGAGCAGAGAAGTGGACGAGGAGGAGAGCAGAGAGAGACAGAACAGGAGGGAAGGAGACAGAGAAGAGCAGAGTCAGCTCCAGGAGAGAAGGAAGAACAAAGGGAAGAGCCATCTGTATAGCCTTGAGGTGGGCCCGGGGAGTGCAGGGTCAGGGACTGGCGGCTGTGGACACCAGGTACATGCCTCAGGGGATTGGTGGAGCATGCAGTTTACACCTGAAGGTCACTAAGCTTAATTAGGCAAGTGGGCCTTAACGGGGTTGAGATCTAGGAGGTTTACGGGGATGCTGGCTTTGCAAGTGACAACTTCACCTGCTACACCACAAAGCCAGCCCAGAAAACAGTTTTATTAATCTAATCAAGAGGATTGTATTCAGGTTCTTCAGTGAAACAGACCCAATTGGATGCATATGGTCTGTACGCATACATGTATGTATGCATGTACATATGTATGTTAACTCACGTATTACAGAAGATGGCAAGTCCAAAGTCTGCAGAGTAGGCTGACAGACTGGAGAGTGGGGAAGGGCTGATGTGTGTCACTGATGATGCCAAATGTTGGCCGGGGTGTTGAGTGGTGGGAACCCTAAATCATGCTGGGGGGTGTAAGTTGGAAACTATGTGGAATCTGGTGCTGTGGCATAGTGAGTAAAACCATAGCTTGTAGAGCCGGCATCCCAAAGCGGCACTGGAGTCCTGACTGCTCCGCTTCCAATTCAGCATTCCGCTAATGTGCCAGGAAAGTACTGAACAATGGTTTAAGTGGTTCAAGTGCTTGGACCCTTGCAGCCACACAGGAGACCCCATAGAAGTTTCTGGCTCCTGGCTCTGGACTGGCCCAGCTCTGGACATTGCAGGCATTTGGAGAGTGAACCAGTAGATAGAAAATTCTGTCACTCCCATAATGCTGCTTTTCAAATAGATGAATAAAAATAGGACAAAACTATTTGAACACACACATGCTCTAGGATCCTACGAATATACAGCATATAAATGCATTTGTGGGGGCCCGGCAGCGTGGCCTAGCGGCTAAAGTCCTTGCCTTGAACGCGCCGGGATCACATATGGGTGCCAGTTCTAATCCTGGCTGCTCTACTTCCCATCCAGCTCCCTGCTTGTGGCCTGGGAAAGCAGTCAAGGATGGCCCAAAGCTTTGGGACCCTGCACCCATGTGGGAGACCAGGAAGAGGTTCCTGGTTCCTGGCTTCGGATCAGCGCAGCACCGGCCATTGCAGCTACTTGGGGAGTGAATCATGGGACAGAAGATCTTCCCCTCTATCTCTCCTCCTCTCTGTATATCTGACTTTGTAATAAAAATAAATCTTAAAAAAAAAAATAAATGCATTTGTGGGCCCAGCACTATGGTTAAGTCCTTATTTTGCAAGCACCAGGATCCCATATGGGCATCAGTTCTTGTCCCAGTGACCCAACTTCCCATCCAGCTCCCTGCTTGTGGCCTGGGAAAGCAGTTAAGGCTGGTTCAAAGCCTTGGGACCCTGCATCCTCATGGGAGACTTGGAAGAAGTCCTGGCTTTGGATCGGTTCAGTTTTGATCTTGACGGCCACTTAAGGAGTGAACCAGTGGGTGGAAGAGTTTTCTCTCTGTCTTTCCTTCTCTCCCTAGATCTGATTTGCCTTTCCAATAAAAACAAATAAATCTTTTAAAACGCATTTGTATCAAGTCAGGGAGGAGAATGTCTTCAGAAGCATCTTCAGTAACGTACACTAGTAACTACACGGTGTGGTGTGGTGACTCCACAGCATCCTCCATACAGAGGCTAAGCGTGCACTGCTTTGCCAAGCAACGCAGCACCATTCAGCAATGAGCATTTGCAAGCAGCCACACTGACTACGGCGGAGGAAACCACCCACAGCAAGCACAAAGAAGGCAGGCAGGCACACAGGTGAACACAGGTGACTGCTCCTATAAAATACCTCACGCTGAGCAACGTGGACAGCGAGAACGGGGGTTGAGGCTGGCAGAGCTCAGGGGGACACAGCCAAAGTCCGACGAGGCTGCCCATCCTGCCCAGCTTGTCTGAGAGTTGATCACATGGTGCAGTTGCTTATGGAGACTCTATGAGAGCGATGTGTGAAGAATTATAGAGAGAAAGAAGGGGTGAGCAGGGCAGAGGGGATTGGAAACAGCAAGCATGGAACATTCTTGTCAGCAAGTTTGCTTTAAGGGGAAAGCAAGCAGGAGCAGTTGAGAGCCTTTTTTTTTTTTTTTTTTTTACTTTTCATTGATGATTTTTTTTTTCAGATGGGGGAAGCAGGCTCTGTTTGTGTGCTAACGAGAAAGTGCCAGTAAAGAGGGGCAACTGGTGCAGGACGGGGAAGGTGAGCCTTGTGGGCAGTGCAAGTGGACGCAGACCCAAGAACATTCTGCGGAGCAGTCAGGGTGGGGAGACCAGCATGGAGGGGTCTGGACAGCCTCCTGCTCACCTCGCTCCCACACAGGTTTTCTCATTCCAGCCTAGGCCAAGGCCTCCATGCATTCTCTGTTTCTGGAGAGGCATGGGGGTCTGGGAAGGCAGAAATATTGGCCAGGCCTTTGGGCTTTGGAGGGGCAGAGGCTGGCTGGAGGGGGGCAAGTTTGGTGGTGGTGGTGTGTGTGTGTGTTTCTGCCATAAGGGTCACCTGTACTCATTAGCTGGGGCTGGGTGAATCAGGGGATGCCTGCCAAGTACCAGCTCCCTGTCCCTCCCCGCCCAGCTTTGGGGGCAGTGCCTGCGGGGCTGTCTGCCTTTCTATCAGGACTCTAGGCCATCTGTGAATAGAGGCAGGGAGGGAATGCTGGCCTTAAGACCGGCTGTAAGCCCGGCTTTAAAAAGCACATTCCTTGGCAGGTTACACAAGTTTTCCTTTTCTGTTTCAACTGCAAAGATTTAACCTTTAGTAGGTCTCTTTCCAAGAAAAGAGACCATTGTGACTTGAACTTGGGAAAATATACAACATCCTAGAGCTCCCCCTACACCTCACCTGCTCCTGCACTCCCCACCCCCCCTGCCGGGGCCATATCTCCTGGGGGGTTCCCTGTTGGGTGGCTCCAGTCTGTCCTTCATGGACCCGCTTTGCAAGGCGTCAGAAGGCTGCACTGGCCCCTGAAAGGACAGCTTGAAGGTGCTGAGCCCTTGCCCGGCGGGGACTGCGGACAGGAACAGTCGCTTGCTAGTTGTCCGCATCAGAAACAAGACTTCATGATGTCCAGGACCCAGTGAGCGACAGTGTGCACACCTGATTCCAAAGTCCTTGGAGTTTGGAGTAGGTGAGGGCAGGTGCCTGAGGGTGGGCCTTCTGCGCAGGTACCCGAAGGGCCGCTTTTGTTAGCCGGGGTTACCGGCCTGGTCTCCAGGGTTCACTCCCACGCTGCTGGCCGGCCATGTGTTTCCAGAGCCTCTTCCTTGGCAGCCCCAGGCCCCGTCGCAGAGACTGGATGACACAGGAGAGGGATTAAGGCTTCCTTCCTTTAGGGTCCCACCCGGAGCCCCCACTTGCACCTCGGGCCACAGTTTCCCTGCCTGGATCTCTTCCTCAGACCCCGCCCCCCCCAAACCCTGATGTTTCCCGGACGGTGCTCGCTGGCTGCCGGGGCAAACGCTCTGGGTTGAACCGGGGCTTTCCTGTCGCCTGGGGACCCCACTGTGGTGGGGACTGAGTTATTTGGAGCTTCTTGAGCCCCCTCCCAGGCTCTACTGTGAGGCGGAAAGTATTAACACATGCTGATGTCGCTGCAGATTGAAACCATCCGCGGCTGCTTTTCCCGAATCTTTACACGCAGCGGTTACGATTGTTTGGGCAGCATTCAATCCCTTGCGTGCTCCTTACAGACTTCACGGCTCTCTGTGAGCCAGAGGCTAAGCATCTGGGCTCCCCGGGGTCTGGGAGGCACGTCATGGGTCAGGCTGACCTTCCGGCTAAGGCTGGGCTACTCAAGGCTTCTGTGCACCCCCAGGGTTCCACCCAGTGATATGCAGCTCCTGTGGGATGCACACTGGAGTTTTGGAACCTTGGTACAAAAAAGAACAGCAGATAGCTCGTTATAAATGGTCTTACATTGAGTACATGCTGAAATGATATTTCTAATTTATTTATTTTAAAGGCAGAGTTGAGAGAGAGAGAGCGAGAGAGCTCTTTCATGCATTGGTTCATTTCCCAAATGGCCACAATGGCCAGAGCAGAGTTGGTCTGAAGTCAAGAGCCAGGAGCTTCTTTTGGGTTTCCCTTGTGTCAAGGTCCAAACACTTGGACCATTTCTCACTATTTTCCCAGGCCTTTAGCAAGGAGCTAGATTGGGAAGTGGAGCAGCTGGGACTCAGACCGGCGCCCATATGAGTTACCGTGTGAGACAGTGTAGTGTGATGACTTTGGTAAGCAGGCTTCGCAGTGTTTAGGATGTACACCCTGTACCTGCTTCTACCACCTTGGGGTTAAACATCCCTGAGCAGCTGGCCCACCCTCTTGATGCCTTGACTTCCTCATCTGTGAGATGGTGTGGATTTAGTGTGGGGATCCCAAGTCCCCCTGCCCAAGCCAAGCCTGGGCCTGCTCAGATTCCAAGTCCTTAAATGGGGTGCTCCTTAGGTATCTAGAATGGGAGATCTGTTTTTCCTTGCACATCTGCCTCTCGGAGACAACTACATTGGGTTCATAAGTGTTGATGCAACCAATTCCACACATCTCAGTGGCTCAAGCCAGCAGAGGTCTGCAGTTGGTGCTCCTGGCCAGCTAGAGGCCATCCACACACTGATTCAGCAATCCAGGCTCCTATTGTCATCAGCACCCAGGGAGTAAATCAGACACATGGCCTTCTAGCCACTGTGACTGGGATGTGCCATCTAGCACCTGTGCTCGCATTCTGTCTTGGCTTTCCCTGGATCTGAGAGCAGCCCAAGGGGGCTGCTGATTCCATTCAGTGGAAGGGACAGGATGACTTGCTGGTGGTGGTGGTGGGGGGTCATTTCTGCCAGTTCCCACTCCTTAAGGGGAGCCTGGCCCCCTTTGTGCCTAGCAGGGCCTCTTTCTAAGTCTTTGCTAGTTTGCTGGCCTGTCGCACCCTAGCCAGGCCAGGAATCACAAGGGCTGTCTCAGGGAAGTAAACAGAGCCAGGGGCTGATGGTAGAGGCAGGCCTACTCAAACAGCTGGCACAGGCACCTGCACCTCCCTCGGTGCTTCCGATGGCCTCTGTCTCTATCACATCCTGGCCCTGGCTGTTAGAGGCATGGCGCAGTGGACCAGGCCAGGAGGGTGGTGCGGGTCTAAGGAAGACTAGTCAGTAAGGGCTCCGGAAGCTCCTCCTGTCCTGCTCGGAACATCTCAGAGGGATCTGGGCAGTAGAAGCCGAAGTCCCCAGCAGGCAGGACTGGATACAGGGAGAGTAATGTGAGTGAGTTGGGACTTATGGTCTGACCTTGTGTCCCCAGCAAGTGCTCCTTATACAGGGGAAGAAACAAAGGCCCAGAGAGATCAGGCCTCTTGCTCAGGTTTGCACAGAAGCGTGGGAGTGAGGATAAAGAAATCCCACCAAACAGTGCATAGGCTGGGGAGGGGGTTGTCTCTGGACCAGTTTGATAAGCATGTCTCTCCCTCCAGGCTGGTCTGGAAAGAACCCCAGGTGGGGTAGGAAACTCCTGCTCTGAGCACAGGCCCTCCTGGTGGTGTCTCCAGGCTGGGTGCTCTGAGCACAGGCCCTCCCGGGGGTGACTCCGGGCTGGGTGCTTAGCCTCCCCTGCGGAACATGTGTTTCCTGTTTTCCTTCTCCGTCTGGCTCAGCACGGAGGACAAGGCCTTCCTGAGCGGAAGTGCCTCGCAGACCTGGCCCTGGGCCCAGCAAGCTCTGGCCAGCCTGTCTGCTTGGGACCCTGAGCCCCTTACCTACCCATCCCAGGAGGCCCGTGCTGCTGTCTCCCCTCAGTTCAAATTCTCTTGACTTCCTCTTTGGCATATTTTCAAATGCCCCTTGCTGCATCAGGCTCCTTGGCAAACCTGGGGTCTGTCCTGCCTTGGAACCAAGGGGCAGGTCTCTGGGTTCCTAGGGATGGGGAGTGGCAAGCCAGGACTCTGGCCAACCCTGGTGCCCCTGGAGTTCAAAGCTTACTTCTCCACAATGTTTCCCATTGTGCTGGGGTGAAAGGTGGGGTGTCATTATCCTGGCTTTCCAGCCAGCACCACTGGGGGGTTGACCTAGTAATGTGGCTCAGTCAGCAGATGCTGTGGACCGTAGAGACAATGCATATCTCTTCCCGTTGTCAGGTCCTGGAATTGTCCCAGCTTCTTGGACAGAATATGTCTTAGTGTGTGTTCTGTGTTGTGTTGTTTCAACCAAGTACCGAAGCGGGGTCAGTTATTTAAAAAAAAAAAAAGTTCATTGAACTCACAGCTTTGAAGGCTGAAAGTCAAAATCATGTGGCGCCCATTTATTTGGTCTCAGGTGAGGGCCTTTGGCTGTAGCATCCCATGGTGGGAACATGCGCAGAAGAGGCAAATGTGGGGGTGGCCTTGCTCTGTAACTGCTGGCTCTCCTGATAACAGATCCAGCACCAGGCACTCCACACTCCACAGCGCTCATACGTATCCTTTCTGAAGGAAGAGCCTGCGATCCAAGCCCCGGTTCACTCATCCCATCTCTCACACTATTATATTGCAGAGCTGGGTTTCAGCATATGATCCCAAACCACAGCGGAAAAGCCAAGTGAGTGCAAGAACAGCCCAGGGAGTGGGTGTCCTAAGTCTGCAAAGCCCTGGGCCTTGGCAGCAGCCCCTGCAGGTAGGGAACAGGAGGGCACACAAAGGGCTCATTGGAGACCCTAGTTGTGTGTGTTCTATCAGATGAGGTGCTGGGCATGAAAAGGCTTTGCGGTAGGCATGGGGACAGTGTGTGTGCATGAGGCAGTGTGAGTGTTCCCTTGCATGCCAGGTGCTCTGCACACTGTGCAGGTGAGAAGCAGGCCTTTCTCTGGCCGGCAGCCATGGGCATGCCTGGGGACCCCAGGGGCAGGCAACCACCTCTGATGACCCGGGCCTTGGGCTTTGAAGTCCTCCTTGCTGGCCAGGGCTCCCGGTGCAAGCAGTCCAGGTTTATGAGGCACAGGTTTATCGGGCCTAATTTAGCTTGTTAAGATAATTGTGCCAGAGGCTGCTGCCCAGAGGCCCCGCCTCAATAATTACCTGGCCCAGCCTTTCATCTCTCCAGGACAGGGGTGCTCTGCACAGCCCTGCTGGGGCCGGCGCTTGCTCTGTGAAAGCCCTTGGGAGGAGCCACGCTCATGCTTTCCCAGGGTCTCCTGCTTTTGTCAAATTTCGAACAGTGTGTCTTTAGTTCAACCACAGTCGTTTAGGGCTGTTTCTTTTCACTCTGCCTTCCCCTCCTGTCAGGTCGTAATGATATAGCTGCAGGCATCCTGCAGATCCAGTGCCCTAAAACTCCAGTTAGAGGTGACTTTAGTTTGGTTAAGTGGGACTGCGTGGGTGTGGAGTGCGATAGATGTACAAATGATTTAAAATTTTTTTTGTTACAAGTCTTGTTTATTTGAGAGACAGGATTTTCCAAGCACTGGGTTACTCCCTAAATCTCCTGCCTCAGTTAGGATTGCAGGTGGGACTGGACAAGGCCAAAGCAAAGAGTCATCAACTCAATCCAGGTCTCCTCCGTGAGTGGCAAGGACCCAAGTTCTTGAACCATTACTGTCTCCCAGGGTGCTCATTAGCAGGAAGCTGGAATCCAAAGGAAGCTGGGACTTGAACACAAACCCTCTGAAACGTGATGCGAGTGACCCAAACCGCATCTTAATTGCTGAGCCAAATCCTTTCCTCCCTCCCCCTCCTTGTGCTAGGCCATGCTATGCCTTTCTGTTGCTTTGGTATACCTGTATGGTTCCTGGAGTGGGGGCTGAATGCTCCTGCTGCCCATGTGGTATTCATCCACCTGGAGTACTTCCCTGTGAACGTGTCCTGTGGCTCTCGTGACAGGAAGTGTGTGGGGAGTGAAGAGAAATTAGATTCAGCAGCTACAGGGCCAGAAACAAAGCTGTGCAAAGTTCTCACAGTTTGAGGTTTACTCCCAACTACCAGCTGTGGTGATTAAGTTGGTGTGTTGCATTGACTAGGCTGAGCAATGGCCTGAAGATGGTAAGCCATGGTTGTGAGTGTGTGTCTAAGGTAGAATTTTCAAAAACTATTGGCATTGGAATTTATAGTCTTAGAAGATGGCCCTTCTCAGTGCAGGTGAGGCTCATCCAAGCCGCTGGGTCCCTTCTACACAGAACCAAGGCGACAGAAGTGGAGAGGATTTGCATGTTGTGCTGTCTAAGCTGAGACATCCACCTTCTCTCACCCTTGGAGCTTGCAGCTCCTGGTTCTTGAGCCTTGGATTTGAAATGAATTAAATGACCAGCTGTCCTGGGTCTCCAGTGCTTGACTGGCCACTTGAGGGGCTTCCGGACCTCCCTAATTTTTTGAGTCAATTCCTGCAATAAAGCTCTCTGTTTCCATGTGCATGGTACACCTTTCCTATTAGTTCTCTCTCTGGAGAGATGAACAACAGCAGTTCCAGAGGAATATAACCTGGTTTTTAAAAAAAGATTTATTTATGTTTATTTCAAAGGCAAATTTACAGAAAGGAGAGACAGAAAGATCTTCCATCTGCTGGTTCACTTCCCAAGTGGCCACAATGGCCAGAGCTGAACTGATCTGGAGTCAGGATCCTCTTCCAGGTCTCCCATGCAAGTGTAGGGCCCTAAAGCTTTGGGCCGTCCTCGATTGCTTTCCCAGACCACAAGCAGGGAGCTGGATGGGAAGTGGAGCAGGCAGAACTAGAACTGGTGTCCACATGGGGTGCTGGCACTCCAGGTGTAGGATCGGCCTAATGGGCTACCACATCAGCCCCAGCATAGAATCTTAAGGATGGGATCTGGGATTTCTGGGCTTACATCTTTAACCTGATGATATTTGAAGATATTAGTCATTATTATCCACAGTAAAGAGAGTGCTTTGGTGTGATCTGTTTATAGAGATATATAAAACACCTGCACCTTCTACTACTACTCTACTGCTTATAAGAAACAAAGAACTGGGTCGTTCATGATGGCTCAATTGGCTAATCCTCCCCTCACTATATGGCTGCTGGTTCGTGTCCCAGATGTTCCACTTCCCATCCAGCTCTCTGCTTGTGGCCTGGGAAAGCACTAGAGGATGGCCCAAAGCCTTGGAATCCTGCACCTGTGTCGAGTTGTTCATTACAAGTCCATTGCTTGTCTACTTGGTGCCCATTTGTATCATCTTAAACCATATTTCATCTCCAAATAGAGGCTGTAACAGGATCATTGTTTTACTTAACATGACACAGTTATCCATCCCGTAACCTTAAATATAACAATTCCTTCTCCCGAAGAGGAAGTGGAATCCTGGTATGATGTCCATTCTGCTACCCCAGAGTTTTAATTTTACAGTTAATAAAGAATTGATTTCAATAGATATAGCCTTTAATTTTTGTTTATTTTACCTGAGAGATAAAGAACTCCCACCTACTTATTCATTCTCTGAATATGTTCAATAGCCAGTGCTCGGCCCATTGACGTCAGGACCTGGGAACGCCATCAGGATCTCCCATGGAGGTGACAAGGACCTGAGAATCTGAGCCACCACCTTGTTCCTGCAGGATGCACGTGAGCAGGGATCTGGACTCGGAGCTGAGATGGGCATTGCACCCAGCACTCTGATGAATGTCCCTAGCAGTCTGTGTCCACGGTGACAGGTGCCAGCCTGGGTCAATGCTCCTTCAGTGACATCCGGGTGTGTCTGTGTGTGTCAGAAGCATTTGACTTGGAGAACGAGTAGGGAAGATCACCCTCCCGGTGCAGACATCATCCAATTCATGCAGGGCTGAAGGGGACATGGACAGTGGACGGGTAAAGCATGCTGATTGAGCTGGGGCATTGATCTTCTAGCCTCAAACACTGGCCCCAGCCTATCTCCAGGCCTTCAGTCTGATGTAATTGTATACCCTTTAGTTCTGTCTCTGCAGAGAATGCTAAAATAACAAGCCTCAAATTTCTCATAACATTATTTATAAAGCAAAAGTAAATGTCTCCTTTTTTTTCGGGAAAAATGCTCTTATATATTTGAGTATGTATTTGAAAGGCAGAGAAGAAAGGGACACACACACACATACAATCTAACATCTGCTGGTTGACTTCCCAAATGTTCTCAACAGCTAGGACTAAAAGAGGCAGAAACCAGAAGCCAAGAACTCCATCCAGGGGCCCCTATGTGCGTGGTAGAGGACCAAGCACTTGAACCATCATCTTCTGCTTTGCAGGGAGCTGGAGTAGCTGGATCTTTAATGCAGGCTCTGACGTGGGATGCAGGCATCAAAATGAAAGCTAGGCCTGTGGCACCCAGTCTGCTCAGTAACCTCCAATAGCAGTACGTGTCTCAAACCTGGGTTAGAGGAAAGATCACTCCATTCTCTTGGTAGGAACGGATTTTATGAAATGATGGACATAGCACAAGGTAATCACAGAGAACACAGTCAAAGATGTAGAGACAAGGATATTGGGAAGGAATGCCAGTGAGTTCATCTATTGAAATGTGATTTTTCTGGCTGTGTTTATATGTTAGCTTTAGAAAATGTATGGGCCCCAGCACGGTAACCTACTGGCTGAAGTCCTCACCTTGCATGCGCCAGGATCACATATGGGTGCCAGTTCTAATCCTGGCAGCCCTGATTCCTGTTGAGCTCCCTGCTTGTGGTCTGGAAGAGCAGTGGAGGATGGCCCAACGCCTTGGGACTCTACACTGGCATGGGAGACCCAGAAGAGGCTCCAGGCTCCTGGCTTCAGATCAGCTCAGCTCTGGCTTTTGCAACCGCTTAGGGGGTGAATCAGTGGACAAAAGACCTTCCTCTCTGTCTCTCCTCTCTGTATATCTGACTTTCCAATAATCAAAAGAAGTAATTAAGTCTGAGTTGACAGGATTTGTAGTGAAGGAGCGGCATTGACAAGAAGAGTTGGCTTGGTAGCCTGGTGTTGCATTTGTAATTCTGTGCTTTGCTATATGTCTCAGATGCCACAAAACTGGGCTCCATCCTGAGCTGTTTCTGTTTGGGTGGAGGAGAACATACGAGGATAGTTTACAACCCTCCTCTTGGTATGTATGCCTTGAATTGTGTGAGTTGAAAAAAAAGTTGTTAAACAGTAGAAGCAGTTTTCACACAAAATATGCTTGACTTAACCATGAAAGCAGGGGGTTAGATGTCTATGTCTAGCAATGTAGTTAAGTTGCCCAGAATGCCACATTGGGAAGGTACCTGGACTGGAGGCCTGGCTTAGGCTTCAAACCTCAGCTTCCTGCTGGTGTGAACACTGGGAGGCACCAGTGACAGCCAGTGTAACCTGATCACTCTAAGGAGAGACCAGGATGGAGTTCCAGCTGTTGGCTTTGGCCCTGATGAGTATATGGGGAGGCTCTCTGCCTCTCAAATAAATACATAAATAATCTATTTTTAAAAAATTATTTGGAAATGTTAGAGAGGGAGAGACAGAGGAAAAGAGATATCTCCCATCTACTAGTTCACTCATCAGATGATTGCAATGGCCAAGGTCAGGCCAAGTTGAAGCCAGGAGCTTCTTCCGGGTCTCCCACGTGGGTGCAAGGGCCATGCTGCACTGGGTCATCCTCCATTGCTTTCTCAGGTACTGGAGTAAGGAGCTGGATCAGAAGTGAAGCAACTGGGTCTCAAACTGGTCCCCATATGAGATGTTGGCATCAAAGACAGAAACTCAACCTGCTACACCATAATGCTGGTCCCTACACACACACACACACACACATTTAAGATGACACCCTCAATTTTCTCTAGGATTCTATTTAAAAAATCAGAGAATAGCTACTGTTTGATTTTTTTTTGCCATTTTTAAACTTCAGATGAATGATTTATTTTCACAGTTGTAGTCTCTAATGCTTTATTGTGAAATGATGCTTGTTTCTATCAACATATATTTTACTCAGCTTTATATAGTCAATAGTTCTTAAGGGTAAGTATTTAGTTTCACTGATTTTACCAGATATTCGAAAGTTAAACTACACGTCTGATCTGTGTGTTTGGTGTTGCACAACAGCTAAGCACAGCACCAGCTGCCTTGGCTGCGTGGGGGAAGAACCCCTTCCTGAGCCAGCAGATGTGGCTGCTGTCCCGAGAAGGTCAGGGGCAAGGCCACAGGCTGTTAGCCAAGTGGTGGAGAATGCACTGGAGTAGACGTTGTATCCCCACCCTGCACTCCCTCTGGCCCAATCTCCCCGGCCCCCAAGTACTGAAATCCCAGCCCTAATTTGGATCTTTGAGATTGGGGCCCAGAACTTTTAGGGGCTGAGGGAACCCAACGCCTTGATCCCTATGCTCAATACCTGTGCCCCCAGACACCATGGGAGGATGCAGGGGCTCAGAAGAGGGGAAAGTGTGGCTGAGAACCAATACACCAAAGACACTGCCTTCCAGCAGAGGGCCAGAAGCACAGCCAGGGGACTTCTGCTGTGCTCGGGCATCCCAAAGGTCACACGTGTGCAGCTACTCAGTCCCTCATGGGCTGTGTGTTGCCCTTGCTACCCAGCCCCTGGGTGGCATGGCCTGGCCTGTGAAAACCTGGCTCAGAACACTTTCCCAGAGAGCCCCCCAGGGCTGGTGCTGGTGACCCTGATGCATCCTGTAGCTTGGCTGTGGGTCAGACTGACTGAGAAGTACCGCTACCCTCTCCCTGATTCACAAGCGGGGGCCACATTCAGGGCAGACCCAGCTTCTGGCCGCTCTATTAATTAATGAGTGCTGATTGGCCCAAGAGCCCCACTTATTATGCCCAATGGAGATCAAAGCTGGTCCCAGTAATCTGCTAAACAAGTTGTCAGATTAGGGCATTATTCTTGGCTATTAGGAAGATTTTTCTCCCTGGGTAAAGGCCTGTCAGGACATATGACCCTGTCACCCACCACGGCTGAACCAGAGGGCATTTGCAGCCTTTCTGCTCCTCTTACTTCCAATGTGGCCATTTGACAGGACAGTCCCACCCCAGGGGGCCCAGTCGGCCCCGGCACGATCCCTGGGGGAGGTCACAGTGTAGAGGCGTTCCCTTCCCCTGGGAAAGGCATGTTTGGGCAGAGGTCCCTCTCCGTTTATCTTTGGGCAGGAAGAGGGGCCTGGAGACTCCCCTGGGTCCCTATGCTGTAAGCTGTGTGAGGAGCCCAGGGCCTCAGTTTACCTCTCAGGGTTGGGAGGGATCAGCCCTAGGGTTGGGTTCCTGCCGTATCTTCACTCAGGAGCTAGCCCCTTGTGTGAAACGAGGAGTTCTAGCCCAACATTTTCACCCTGGGAGAGGCTAGAGCCTTTGCATTTGGTGTTAGTGCTAATAGCTATTAAGGGCTACCGTTAATCAGAGTGTGCCCAGCACCGTGCTATAAGGCCAGATATTGATCTTTATTGGAAATGTGACAAGTTAGCTACTAAGACTGTTTGGAGGGTGAGGCTCCCAAGTCACTCCACTCAGTGGCAGCACCAAGCGTCCTGACTGGCTGGGCATGCATCATGTTGACTGGTTTAGCAGAGATTGACCCAGGACCTAGTTTTGGTCAATGAGAGAGGGCCCTAATCACGTGACTTGTAAGGAAAAGCCTCTCTCTTTTCCTGCATGCTAGGGTGTGAGGTTGGGCGATCTGGACCCGTCAAAACCAGTGGTAATTCTGGCTGACCTCCTCTTTCTGCTTTGAAATGCAAGCATCCTCACGGACTGCCAACCCAACAAACCTTGGGTTGCCCAGCAAATTCTGGGCAAACCAGAATTGCCCAGCATAGCAGGGAAATGTGGAGGACAATTGCTGCTAGGGGAACTTCCCCTGGCAGGTAAGAAGCTGTAGCATCTTCATAGCTTAATGGCCCATGCCAGGACACTGTGCCCTGTCCCCCCACCTCCCAAAGCCACTTAGCATCTCTGAGTTTCTGGCTCCTTTGATGCCTCTGGGTGTCCTGATTCCTGCCCCTGGTCACTGTAGACAGAAACATGACTTCCTTGGAATACCCGTCTTCCTCCTCAGAACAAGGGGTTTTGTATCAGTTTCTGAATCCAGCACCTCTTGCCAGGTTCTCTTCCAACTGCCCTGGGATCTCTCTGTCTCTGTCTGCGTGTCTGTCTCTTTCACTGGTTCCTTACCTCCTTCCTCCAGACCCCACCTGGCTGGAGGGGTCAGGAGGAAGGTACTGGTGGAAGCCACTATTTCGCATCCATCCTACCCCGTTCTGTTTGGTTGGACTCTCTGTGCCCGTGGTGTCCCAGCCCTTGGGGCAGACACCTTGGGCAGTAGTCTTCAGAGGTGTCAACCTTGGGGGCTGTCTGGGTCCCTCTAGGAAACCCAGGCAGAAGGCCTTGTCCACTCAGCCTCTCACTCAATGCCCCAGTCTAAGCTCAGGGCCTCTGTGCTTGGCCTGCCCTCTTTGGCTGCTCTGCTTGGGGTGGGTCCTCTCAGGTGGCATGGCCACACTCCTGACCTCCCAGGGCCCTTCCCTCCGGTACCAGACAGGTGTTCTAAAGCTACCGCCATGCCTCGCCCCTACCTTGCCTGTCACTACCCTGAACTGGCTTTGGGGATCAGAAGTAGAAAACTGCAGGGAAGGGAAAAGAAAAGGAAAGGGAAATGGAAACAGAAAGAAAATGAGAAAGGAAAGAGAGAGGAGCAAGGAAGGTACCCCTTGCATCAAGGGACTGCTGTGTGGTCTGCCAGGGGTCACTTGGTGCAAACACAGGACCTGGCACGCAGTCAGTGTCCAGGGGCTGTGACACTGGTATGTCCATGTGCTTCTTTATTTACAAGTGTGTGCAGGAGGAAGGACATAGCCGCACTTGCCACCGTGGCCTGGGCAGTTTCAGGCCCCAGGCTGCATGACCAAGGAGGGAAAGAGCAGGCGCCCAGTGCTTCTGCAGATGTTCACCAAGGCAGAGGATGTGCTGGGTGCTGGGCAGGTTCACCTGGACAGTCTGTTCCCTGGGGCAGAACGATGGAGGAGTGCAGGTCGAGGAGCCGTTTAACCCACTGAGCGAATCTGTGGCTTAGAAACACAAATAGTGAGTATGCTAATACTAACTGCTAAAGCATACCGGTTTCAGCACCCATTTGTCATCATCTCATTTGAATCTCCTAGCAGTCTGTGAAACACAGGTGTCCTGCTGTCCCTGACCTGCAGCAAGGTATCTGGGAGCCAGAGACAAGCCAGGAAGTTTGTCCACGTCCACACAGCGACTCCATGTTCAAACCTGCAGCTAAGCATCCCCTCCTGCAGGCCAGGGCTGCCTTTGTCCACTCCACCCAGGTGGCACAGGCCAGCAGGAAGCTGGTGGGAGTTGGAGAAGTCACTCTCTCCGCGGGTGGGAGGTGGCGCTCTCTGAGCATCCCCAGGAAGGGACATCCCCCTAGGACAGTGCTGGCATACTGGCCACTCTCAGATCCTCAAAGGGTCCTCATGCTGAAGTGAGGGCAGTCATGACCCGAGTGCACAGGGCTTGTGGGGTGGGAACACAGGGCTGGGAGTTGGACAGCAGACAGTATGGGAATCCAAACGCCAGCCATGGCTACCCAGTAAGGGTCTGTGTGGGGCAAGGGGGTGGTGGGAGGAGTGTGGAGGGTAGCAGGGGCTGGGAGGGAATGGTGTCTCCATATCTTCCCCATCTGGAAACCAAGGCAGTATCTGCAGCTCCTCACACTTCCCAGGGTGCTTGATAGATACAAGACCATGTGCTGAGAGGAGGACGGGACACTTGCTCACTATACCCTGGTACCTCGTGTCCCCCCTCTGCTGACTTTGTGGACCAGGGGTGAATCTACCCATGAACAGTACCTGTGACAGAGGGTCAGAGAGGAGTGATTAGCCCTTGGTCTCCCAGCTCTCAGGTGATGGCAATGGGATTGCCACTTGAGAACCTGTCTGTGCATTCTTTCTTCTAGACTCCCAGTCCAGTCCTTGGCCTACATGGCCCTGGTGTTGCTGGAGCCTCCAGTGGGCATGGCATCGGCAGATGATGGCTGTGATTTTGCCTGCTCTGGGCTGCCCCATTTCCCATGTGATGCCATCTAGTCCTCTTCCAGAGAAACCAAGAGAAGTCAGCACCCAGTTGGGAAACACTCTGGCCCTCATATCGCCCCACCCTGACATGAAGAGGCAGAGCGCCTCTGAGTAGCAGATGCTGCTAGCCGGGGAGTTCCTCTGGGATGGGCACCATGGCTCACACCCATCAGACCTGGTGGAGAGGTCAGAGGTTCCCTCTGGACTTGGGGCCGGAGTGGCCACATCCCCTGACAGGTGAAGTGTGGCAGTGCTGTTATTGCTGTGGCTTGGGGAAGGCAGTGAAGCAGCAAGGTGAACTTGATTTGGGGCTGTTCCTCTTTTGGCATTTACAAGGCGTGTTCTCTGGCTCTCGGCTTTCTTGTAGCCTCACCAATGAGTCGGAGACCAGCTTGCGAGGGCTCTGAATGTGGTTACCAGGCCAGGCCCCAGAGATAGCACCAGGACACCACTGCCGGACACTCAGCCCCGCTAGCCTCACTTGTTGCCAGGGTGAGGGGAAGGCAGGGAGCTGAGAGCTCTGTACAAAAGGAGCAGGGTCCACAGATAGGTTCTGGGACCTCAGCTTCAATGTCCCTTCCTCCAGAAAGCGTTCTACAACTGCACCAGTGACACACTATGGACCTCATTCCCACCCTGGCCTTGCTACTACCGTGCTTTTCTGGTCTCTCCATGCAGTGCTGGGACCATGGGGGTGGGAGTTGATTGCAGCTGCTTCTTCTTGAAGCCCTTGGCAGAGGGTCCCACAGAAGGGCTGTACTTTCCCCCCACTCCCAGCCCCTGCCAGTGGGGCTGGGGGGGGAGGGTGGCCAGGTGCCCTCTGGCAGCCCAGGCAGGGGATTTAGCCAATCCCCAGGTCAGGAATGTGCTGCCAGGATCGCGGGTCCCGCCGCGGTGGTTTTCATTATGTCTCATTCCCAGACTATTTTGGAAGCTGGCTGCCATGGGAACTGAGTCTTTGGAAAGCCCCGGCCTCTTTTTCTCTCCTGCTCCCACCCCCTCCCTTTCCATTCCGTCTTAATTGGTTTTTAGTTCCCTGGCTTTCAGGCCAGTCTGTTTATTTTGATTGCAGCTCCAAAGAACAAATCTTTAATGAACCAGCTTGTAGGGAGAGCCATTAGCAGCCGACCATCCGCCTCCGGGGAGTGGGGGAGGCTCCTGGCTGGGCAGAAGGCTTCTCTGGCCCAGTCTCCTGCGGGTGCCGTCTGGAGGCAAGGGAGCAGGGCCTACCCCATGGCCCCTGATCCCCACAAGCTGTCTGTGGCCTGGGCCAATAGGACCCACAGCCCTTTGCGAGAAGCCAGGGGCCTTCTCAGGGCTCCCCCAGTTTCTCCAGTGAGCTCACTCTGCAGAGGAGGGCAGTGAGTCTGGGAGAAACCAAGAGACTCAAGTTACATGGCCAGAGGAATGTGGCTTCCCCATCTGGCTGTGTCCTTCTCCCTGGCTGTAGACCCCCTCCTCCCCTGTCTCCCCCTCCTTTCCACCCCACCAGTTTCTCGGGAATGTCCCAAGTCGGCCGCTGCTGATCCAAGTCAGGCTCTACCAGGCCCTGGTGTTTGGGAGCAAATGTTCCTTGTTTTGTGCCTTGGTTTCCCGTCCTCTAAAGTGGAGTCATGTGAGCCTCACACTGTTTATAGAGCTTCTTGGGAAGACTGATGCCTACCACGGGGAGGCACAAGGGGTGGTGTCTGGATTGAATATTCAGAGACAGTCTGTGGGGTGGCACTTGAATATCACCCATTTCCACATCCCTTTTTTGGAAAGACCAGGAGTGTCCTGGTATCAGGTGCATGATGGGAGTGGGGTTCAGATGCTGGCGATCCTCAGCACCCTTCTGTGGGCAACCTCCCTACTAGCCACATCAATGTGGGTCTAGGAGCTTGTGAACAGGAAATGCGGTCTCAACATGTGTCACACTGTTGTGTGAATGTGTAGAATACAGATAGCCTCGTTCCTATTGATAGCAAGGCTGCTGGTTGGCTCCATCTTCAGAGTGCCCACAATGGACACGGCTGGTTTGCCCTCTCCTGTTGACCCCCTGTGCTGTTCCGTGAATGTCAGAAGCAGAGATCTATGGGGACACTGCAGCAGGAAGCTGTCTCGGAAGTTCAACCCAATGCATCCTCAGCATGCGGGACTTTCACCTGCTCCACAGCATGGGGCGGTGTTGTCTTGGAAAGGAGGCCTCCTTCTATGCCTGGGGCCTGGCTGATGCCCCAGCCTCCAAGTGTGCGCTGTTTGTGGGACTTTCACTTTTTCTTTTCGGGGCTCAGTTTAGAAACATATTGGCCCAGTTCAAGTCTCACTTTTCAAAGGCGGAATGGTTGAGATCCCAGGGACTGGGAACAATGGGTCAAGGTCAGGCTCTGATTCCTCACAGAGATGGGCCAGGATCTCATGGCTCCTGGTTGCTGACCTAGGATTCTCTCTTGGGTTTATAGCCTGGGACTGGAGTGCTGGGTTGTTCCAGCTGGTTTTACCCACTGCTCCCCGGAAGATCCAGGCAAGGCTGAGTATGCTGGGTCCGAGGTGGGCAGCCTGCACAGGGTCGGGGGCAGAAGGTTCTTCTGATGTCTATACAGGTGACCTCTGCAAAGCACATTCCAGCTGTGTGACCCTTTCTTGCATCAGGTCTCGGGCTCATGGAAAGGAGCCATTTGTAATTGCCAAGTACAAGAGAGCTTTAAAAAGTTTATGAATGGTGGATTGAAAAGAGAAGTTTATTTTGGGGTATGAAAATATTTTGAAATCCAGGTGTATTAAGTCTTCAAAAAGATCATAAAATGAGAGATGCTGAGGTGTTGCCGGTTAAACCTCTGTCTGCAGCACAGGCATCATATATGGGCGCTGGTTCGAGTCCTAGCTGTTGAATTTCTGATCTAATTTCTGCTGCCTGGGAAAGCAGCAGAGAATGGCCCAAGTGTTTGGGCCCCTTCACCCATGTGGGAAACCTTGAAGAAGGTCTTGGCTCCTGGCTTCAGACAGGCCCAGCTCCAGGTGCTGCGGCCATTTGGGGGAATGAGTCAGCAGATGGAAGAACTCTCTCCCTCTCTCTTTCTGTAACTCTACCTTTCAAATAAATAACTAAATCTTTAAAAAGTAAAGGAAGAAGACAATACTTTTTTTCAAAGCACCACTATAAAATTCTTCATATACTTCAGTGATATATAAAACAAGTGACAGGGAGATTCTTAGCTAGGTGTACGGGAGGCGAATGCACATGATGGGAAGTTATGTGGCCACAAACTCAGGGTCTCATTCAGCAGGCAGAGCATGGGGATTGGATGCTGGTGTCCCCCAGAGCGCAGCCTCACTCAGAAGGATAAACTGGGCCAGGAGTCAGCCCAGAGTGAGAGCTCTGAAGCTGTCTAGCATTCTGCTTTGCTGCCTCTGGGGTCTCCTCCTCCATACCATCTCAGGTGATCACAGATGCCAACGTTCCCTTTCTACCTCACCCACTGGGCACAATGCTTCTGTCCCAGAAATCAGAGGCAGTGCAGCCAATTCCTTGGCCTGAGGTTTAAGGTCCTCCCAGGTCAGGCTGCCCACAGCCCCCGTGGCCTGATTCATTCCTGGTCTTCATCACCAGCTGCTGTTCTCCTCTGTTATAACCGTGCCCTCAACTTGCTTTCCTGGATCACATCCTGGGCTTGCTGCTTGGCAGGATTCTCCCACCTTTAGGATCATGTTGTTCCCAGAGCTGACTCAGCTGCCTGGGATGTGCCACGTAATTCCCTAGGGCATGGCCACAGGTGCTACTCAAATCATACATATTTTGTGTTTTGGTCACCTTAGATTTAAACTCTCGTGGCAAGGGTATTTGGTGCTGTGGTGGTTGGTTGCTGCTGGTAAGTATCTTTTGCATGTCAGATATGGGTAATTAAACAGTTGGGAGTGTTGTGGGCATTTGGTGAGTCAACCAACAGATGAGAAAGAATTAATTTTAACCTCTCTGTTGGTCTATTTCTGCCCTTCAAGTAAATATAAAAATTAAAAAAAAATACTTCTAAACACCAATTTTTGGTTCCAAAAGGCCCAATTCTTTGTCCTCTGCAAGGATGTGCCCTGTTGCCTGGAAGACCCTCTCTCATCTCTCAGGTCTAGAAGGGGGGTAGAGAAACGAAATCCCTTAGGCTCAGTAGCTTCTGACCCTCTAAGGATCCAGAGGTCAGGTTCATGCTTGGCATAGCGATGTCACCCAGAATGTCAATGTGCTTCTGCTCTCCCATGCTGGCACTCAGCAGGGTCACATACAGTGTTCTAAGAACAGAGGAGGCTGGGGAGCTGCCCAGCTGGCTGCTCAGTCATTGTGGGAGGCAAGGAGATGGGAATGAATGACTTTTGGGTAGGCAGCCAACAGCAAGAGCCAGGAATCATGAGCTGCTGTTTGGTTTAGAAGCAAGGGATAATGGCTTGGAGAGACTCCACAAATTGTCTTTTGTCCCACAGACCTGGGGTGCAGCTAACTCTAAAGTCTTGTGACTTCAGCTCCATCATCTTCAGGGTACAGGACAGGTGTACATCTGGATAGCACGGTTCAGAACTGGGAGCCTCCACCTCAGGGGACCACTACTTATGGCGTTCCAGACATAGACGTCTCTCCCTTGGAAACATGTTAATTTGGGCAGGGATAGGTGGGATGGAAAGAAGAGGGCTCTGCCTGTTCTCTCTTTTAAAAGTTTATTTTTAAAGTACAATATGCATTCAGAATAGTGCACACATTTAAGAGTGGAGATCAATATATTGTTTAAAGATTTTGGTTATTTGAAAGACAGTGACAAAGGCAGAGATCCTCTTTCCTTTGGCTCATGTCCCAGACACTCCCAGTGACTGCTCCTGGGCTAGGCAAGGAGCTTAAAACTCCATCCAGAGCTCCTGGGTAGGTAGCAGAGTCCCAAGTATTTGGGCCCTCATCTGCTTTTTTCTCAGGTGTCTTAGAAGGAGCTGGATCAGATGTGGAGCAGCTAGGACTCAAACTAGCACTGTGATATGGGATGATGGTACTGTAAGCAGTGGCTTAACTTGCTATGTAACAACCTTGACCGCTCAATTAATTTATTTGTTTATCTGAAAGGCAGAGTTACAGATATAGAAAGATTGGTTCACTCCCCAAATGGTCCTAAGGGCCAGGGATGGGCCAGGATAAATCCAAGAATCAGGAACTTCATCTGGATCTCCCACATGGGTGGCACGGGTCTAGGTTCATGGGCTGTCTTCCACTGGTTTCTTAGGTGCATTTGTGGGAAGTTGGATTAGATATGGACCAGCTGGGAATTGAACCAGCACTCGCATGGGATGCTGGTGTTGCAGATGGCATCTTTAACCAGCTGCATCACAACACCAGCTCCTCAACAAATGTTCATAGGCATATTGCACCTCTAGTATCTTTGCTAGTATCCAAAAGCTCCCTGTTGACCGTCTCATCCATGCCCCCTACGGGGGTTAGCTGTCAATCTGATCATAGCAGCTGTGGTCCATGCAAGGGGAACACCTTGTGTTTGGGTTCTGGCACTTGCCAGCTGCCACATTTTGGACAACAGCCTCAATTCCCAACCCTGTCTGTGGAAGAGGAAAAATACCAAGTTACAGAGTTGTGCTATTTTAATGATGTGAGGAGTGAACAGTGTCTGGCACAGAGGTACACAAAGATACGTCGTTTACAACATCAGGCCCCCAAAATGCTGGCTTTGCCAGAATACAGGACAAGTGGGGAGAGAGCATGAACAAAGGTCACTTGGTGCTTCGGCCACAATGGCAGGACTGCCATGTGCACATGATTTCCGCTTGTGCTTAGTCCATCAACCCTGCCCTAAGACATGAGCACGCTACGTAGCTGCCTTGCTTCTGACACCCTGTGCTCAGGATTTCAGCAGCTAACATGTAGAAATAAAACGAGATGCACTCATGTTTCCAATCAGATGTTGCTTGGGCCTTGTCAGTTTAATGTTCTCCCTTGCTGCACTGAGCTGGTTTTACTTAAAACACAACGGCTTTCTCTCATTGAGCTTCCCACAATTCCAATGTTTTTCATCGAATGTCACCCTTGTCTTTTGTTAGGAAATGTGTGTGTCTATTGGGAAGGGGCATAGAATCTCCAGCAGATAAGTGCTGACAAGTTCTCTGGCCGAAACCAACCCCAAGGGCCGATGGGCTAGTGGCCTTTGCAAGGTGAATTTTATCTTGAGTTATCCTTAGAAGATGTCTTTATCCTGCTTTATGTCCTGGAGGAATTATTGGGGCAACAAAAGTCTCTAAAACCCTTGTGATTGCAGGCAGTCGTTGGAGATGGCCGCCTTCTCATTGAAAACCAGATGCGAGAAGTAGAAGGCAAGTCTGGCTGACTACTATCAACTTGCAGAAGATCAGCCCAGGCCAAGTTCACCCCTCCACTAAGCTGAAGGCTCTTCTAGAATTCTCCTTGGATTCTAAAGGTTGGTGCATAGTTTACAAGATGGCGCAATTTCACCAAGAACAGTTAAGAATTGAAGTGGTCACTTGGAGGAATTTGTAATGCAACCAAGAGTCCATCTTGGACATGAGTTAGGCCAGAGAGCAAAAAACTTGGTGAGGGCCACGTGGTCAGTATTTTAGACTCTGTGTGCCATACAACCTCAGCTGTAGGCTACTGAACTCTTTGGGCTTCCAGTAAAAGTGGCGGCAGACAGTGTGTAAACAAACAACCACAGTTGCATTCCACCAGAACCTTATTTACAAACAAGGTCACAGGTCAGAATTGGCTTATGGGCTGCAGTTTTCTGTTCTCATACATACCTCGCCTGTCAACAACATAATCTTGGCAGAATGGTATAGGGATGGCATGGATGGGAATCAAGACTTAAAAAATCACCAAAAAAACAAAAAACAAACAAACAACAACAAAAAAAAAACCCAAAAAAACCTCCCAGTGACTTTCGTGCAATTATTCTCTCTGATGGGATGCGAGCTTCTTCTTTGGTTTTCGTTTGAACGGTTGTTTTCAGCCAGGCCGAGGCCTTTCTTTGTTGTATAGCATCCCCACATCTTTTTGGTGTTGTGTTTCCCATTCTGGAAGGCCCAGTTCACTGTGTTGGTGATAGGTGTCGTTCTTTTAGTGATGTTTAAGGGTATATTGACAGCTGTTTCCTGCTTGGCTTTAGTTTTGATCCCAGAATCAGGTCATCTTTCACTCTATAAACTAGAACAAGTGTTGAGGTGAGCTGAGTAGAGGAGGTTGTTTTTTTTTTTTTTTTCATTTTTTTCTTTATTTTTGACAATCTTTACATAGTTATTTAAAGCAAAAAAGGTTGATTAGGGCACAAAGGTTCAAGGGCTCCAGGAAAGTAGGTAAGACTATTATTTCCACATTTTTTTTTCCCTGTATCTGGGGTAAAGAGGGAGATAAAGGGAGAAGCCTCACCCAGTCTCCCACCCATTCCAGGTCCCTGATATGGGGCATGCTCTGAGGGTCTTGCTCAAGTGGTTTTGATAGTTCAACAGTTATGAATTGCTGCCAGTCTCGTCATTCCAGGTACAATGAAGTTGCTACAGAATCTACTGATTAACATAGTCCACCTTAGAGTCTCTGTTTGCCCAGTTTTTCACTGCCAACATATGGCTGGGGTAGTTGATTGATTTGTTCTGTCCTCTGTTGTGATGCCAAGTATCCTCTGCAGGTTCTAATAGACTGCCATATAGGAGGTGGTTTTTATAGATAGAAAAGGCCTACAGAAAGCAGAAACAAAAGTTAAAAGGTGGGTTGGTGATTTCAAAGTGACTATCCTTGTCAGGCGGGATAGAATGACAGAACCATAGAAAAGTAGCTGATGGGTTCATAGGTGACATTAAGTGATCCTTTTTGTATAAGGATTGAGACAGGGAATTTCATGATTCTGCAAGTGAAACTAACCCGTTCGGGAAATTTGGCCGTTATCTCTCATTTCTCATGGTTTCCCAGGCACTCAGATAAGTTTCAGCTTGTTCATGGAACTTTGGCAAAAGTGACTCTATTTTGATTGGTCTGTTGGGGTCCAGTATAAGAACTCAGTCCAAAATGACTTATACTTTTACTTAACATGGAGATGGGTGCTAGAGGGCTCAATGAGACATTGGAGCTTGCCTAGCACACTACCTCCCTGTCTTTAGGCACGGCAGAAAGTACAGGTGGAATCTCAGCCAAGATTCCCAAAGCAGCTGAGTGGTGCTGGTCCAAAGTCCTGCCCCTGGTCTTAACGACAAGAAGGCAGATTCCCTGTGAGTTGGTAACCAGCCCACCAAGTAGCTGGAATAATTATCCATGTTCCTAGATTCTACCCTGTTAGAAGCAGATATGACAGCACTTTTACAAGTTCATAGAAATGACTATAAAAGATAAATTTACTTAATATAAAAATTGTGAAAGTCTCACACTCTTTTTTTTTCTATAATTATACCCTTCTTCTGGGTAGGTTTTTCACTTTGGGGAGGGACCAGATTAACATTGTCATCTAATTGCATTTTCCACGAACTTTTGGCAATACCTCCTTAGCCAGATACTGCCAGGGACCCAAGCGACACACCAGTTTCATGAACAACATCTCCCCAGTCAACCCCCAAACAACCTAGGGCTTCAAGTTGGTTGGGAACACTAGGGATTTAATTTTCAAAACAAAAGATTGTTCAGTTTAAATGTTCTCATGAGTTTTTCCTGTTTGGGGGAATATTAGAACTTTTAAAGCTTGGGTTTAAAAAATAATCCCATAAACTTTCCTGGAGCATCCTTCCCTCACCACAAGCGCTTACACAGGACTGTGGTGTTCAAAGGAAATGGCTCACAGGGCCTCAAGCCCATTTCCTGAAGTGCTGAGGAAGACTCTTTTGAGAGGCCTCTGACTTTTTCCTGGGCAGACAAGAAATTCCAAGTGAAAATGGGGGGGGGGGGAAGGGTGGTGTCGCAGGGAGCCAGAGGATCCCCCCACAACCCCTTCCCACCTCCCCTGTGTGGAACTAGTCTTGGATTTCTCAGACTTGCTGACCCCTAGGTGACCCTTCCAAATCCATGCAGATAATCCTCTTGGGGTCAGTCCGCAGATCCATCACCCCCAGCTCCATCAGCACCTGCACATGGCCCTGCCGGGGAAAAAAAGCAACATCAAGACTCTCACACACATACTGAGCCCTCTCCTTGTCAGCAAGGACGGTCTTGAGGTCTGGGCTGAGGGTCTGGCAGAGGTGCCCAGGTGGGGGAGTCAGGAGGGTCTCTTCAGTTGGCATTGTTGAAGAGAGAAGGAACTAACTCAATTCGAAATGGTCTGGCCCAGTATTTCCTTTGTTCTACTGGGGTTTGTTCGCGTTTGCTCTGCTTTGCCAAAGGCCCTCCAAAAGGCAGGCTAAAAATGCACAAGGGTAACAGAAAGGTAATGGAAACAGATGAGAGAGGATAAACCCCAAAGAATCCCAAGCCTGTCCCCAGACGGAAACATCGATTGGAGGGGGAAATCTTACAGACACAAACTTAATCCATGTCCTCCAAGAGACTTGCCCACTGGGCTTTAGCAAAAGCCTCTGTATTTTTCTCTATTCCTGGAGAATTCTGACAAAATAGCCCCAACCCCCACAAAGCAGGGCCTTGGCTGAACTGGGTGGGGGGGTGGGGGGGTGGTGCTTTTGTGATAACTGCAGCTGGAGGAAGTAAGCAGGGCTGGCAACTGGGACATGTCCTGCTGGGGAGCGGCAGGGGAGCAGACCAGAAAAGAGCCAGAGAGAACTTTCCAGATCCCGAGTTCAGCTCCTGTGCTATATATGGGACTGAGGGACAGAGAGGCAGCCTGAGGGACCTGTGTCACATGGAACCTCCCGCTTTCCCAGTGGGCAAACTTCTGTTACCTTTCACAGGAGGTAGCCAGAGTGGACAGTGCAGGGTCCCCATTGTGGCTGGCTTGCTCCTTCAACTGTTGGAGAACATTGTGCCTAGGCCAGGGTAAGATCTATGGGGCACTCAGGGGAAACTCACCACGAGGGCCCTGTGCTTCACTAACTTCAATGTGGTAATGTGGCAAGCCTCCATTTGTAGTGCAAGCATCTCATATGGGTGTTGGTTTGAGTCTTGGCTGCTCCACTTTTGATTCAGCTCTGCTATTGGCCTAAGAAAGCAGCTGAGGATGGCTCAAGCCCCTGGGCCCCTACACTCGACATGGGATACCAGAAGCAGCTCCTGACTCCTGGATCCTGGCTTTAGATTGGTTCAGCTCTGGTCATTATGGCCATCTGGCAAGTGGACAAATGGATGAAACATTTCTTTCTCCCTCCTCCTCCTTCTCTCTGTAGCTCTGCCTTTCAAATTCAAAATACCTTAAAAATATTCTAAGCACACACATGTACTTATGAAAACACATGTGCACCCTTGAGCAATGAAATTGTTCTGGGGAACAGTCCATCTTCTCTTCCCGTGTAGAGAGTGTTGTAAGATCCGTGTTCTGGCATGGGGTGGGGTCACTCGGGAATCTGAGAGCACCTCCCAGCCTGCACCTCCGGAACCATCTGTTTTGGAGGTCTCTCTGTCCAGCCCTACAGACTGTCTTGCCCATGACTATGGTTGGTGAGAGTGAATGGGTAGAAATGGTAGTTTTGGGAGCATACCTGGCTATGAGTACCACTGGAGGAGAGAGCTAAATGGGGAGTCTCTGCCTTGGAGGACCCAAAGGCCACCACTGCCTGTGACCACAACCTCAGTCATGGCACAGCACCCAGCTGTGAATCTGTCTAGAACAGAGCAGGGGAGGCTATAGGAAGCCATTTCCCTCCTGGCTGTCTACATCAAGAGAGGGACAGTTCAGTTCATGTTTCATGTACCAAGCACCAAGCACGGGACTGGAGCCAGGCAAGCTGGAGGCACGGTCCACTGCATGCTGAAAAAACAAGGAAGAAATATCTTGAAGTGAAAGAACAAACCCAAGAGGGATAACGAAGGGAGTGTGGGCCCATGGGGCTGGTCACAGCAGGGCTTTGCCACTGGAACAGGCTCATCACCCACTCCGGTCATGGAGGCGCTGCTGGTGACACCACCGTCTCCTTAAACATTCTTGAGCTCTTCCTCAGGGCTGACCTTTGGTGTCTCTGCATGGTCTTTTGATTATCCCCCAGAGACATATCTGCAGGTCAATAAAATGTTTTGGGACATGTGGTTCAACAGTCGTCCCCACTGGACATATGCCGTTGGATTCCACTCCTCTCAGATCAACCAGCATTTATCATTTGCCACATGTGAGCAGGGCAGCAGGCTCTGGGTATGAGATAAGCCCCAACTTGGCCCTCTTGGGGCAGACAGCTTGGCAGGGGAGATGGATACTAAGCAGAAAGGTGAATGTTGGCACTTGTAGTGAGTACACTTAAGGGATGGGTGCAGTCAGAACCAGTCCCAAGGGTGAGGCACTTGAGCGGACCCCTCTGGGGAAGCAGCAGCTGGTTGTATGGAAGGAAAGGGAAGGAGGAAAATCCCAGAACACCAAGCGTGCTTCAGGTGCTGTTCTCAGTTACACAGATGCTGTTATCAGTTACACAGCTGGTCTCATTGAATCCCCTCCCTGAGATGATGTGCTAGGTACTGCTGTCATCCCCGAGTGAATGCTGGGGAAACAGACAGAATGAGTCATGCCCCTCAACGAGTAAGCAGAACAGAGATTCAAACCAAGTGGTCTGGGTTGAGTGTGCTCCTCAAAGGTCAAATGTTGGAAATGTTTGGACATGGAGCCTTTAGGTTGTGAGAATAGGACTCCAGGGTGACATCCATGGCTCCAAAGACAGAGGGGGCGGAATCTATTTCACCTGCTCCCTCTTGGGCTCTCACTCTCTTACATCTTCTGCCATGTCAGGACAAGCAAGAGGGCCCTCACCAGCTACCATCCCTTGATCTTGCACGTTCCCCTCTCCAGTACCATAGCAAAATCAATCTCTTGATGAGCGGTCCAGTCTGTGGTGGGATCCTACTAAAAACAAGTTGAGATTGATCAACACAGCCCAGTCTAAAATATTATGAGAGGGAAACTTCACATGCTCCAGAGGCTCTACCCAGAAGTACAAGGTGAAGCCTGAGCAAGTGCAAATGGGTCCAATCTTACAGAACAATTCCATGGCAACTGCACATAAAGAGTCTTAAGGTCCGTGAAGAATGCCCGTCTCCCATACTGGAATGCCCAAGCTACAGTCCTGGCTCTGCTTGCCCTTCCAGCTTCACACCAATACACACCCAGCAGGCAGCAGCGATGGCTTGAGTGCTTGGTCTTTGCCACCCATGTGGGAGACTTAGATTGAATTATGGATTTCTGGCTCAACCTGGGTTGGCCATGGCCCTTATAGGCATTTGGGGAGCGAAGCAGTGGATGGGAGAATCCTCTGCCTCTCTGCCATAATAGTTAATAAGTTCACATGAGAAGAGGAGAGAGATAAACCTGAAGATTTATATACCCTTTGGTTCAGTATTTTCCTCAGAAATGTATCCTGAAAAAATAGTAAAAAAAAAAAAAAAAAAGAAAATGTGCAAAAGGTACTCATGGGAGACAACCCAGGTGTCCTTCCATAGCAGTTATTAGTAAGTCTCAGTATATTTCTACCACAGTTCAAATCCACTGTGTTTGCTCTTTGTGTCTTCATGGTGTTCCGAGAGTTTTCCCCCCATGTTTTACAGCCATGGAAGAAAGCTGTAAGAGGAGTGGAAGGGCTCCTTTTCTGGTCAGCAGGAGGCTGTGAAGGGGATCCTGGAGTATGGGGCAGGTGGGGCTTCAGAAGGGAAGTGAGGCTCTGCCCCACACAAGCCTGATCCCATTGCATGAAGTGTGGGCAGCTAGCAGCCACCTGGACCCTGGCACCGGCTCAGGCTCCAGGTTTAAAGAGCTTTAAAAGCTTATTAGAAAGGTTTCTTAATATAAGATGGTGCTCAAAGATCAATATTTTGATGATTTAAGTGCACGGGAATCAGAAACATATAGATTAAATTGCTCTCAAATTATGCACAGTTTTTTTTTAAAGTGTTGATATGGAGCACATGAAATGTATGCCTTTTATATAAATAACCAAAAAAAAAAAAAAAAGTTGGTCTTCAGCAAACCTCAAGTATTTGAAAAACAGAGGTGGTGGTTTGCTTGTCTTCTGACCAAGCTGTGCTAGGTCAATTTGAGACCTCCAAAGAGAAGGTAAGTGAAGTAGGGCAGGACTCAGACGGGAAGTGTGAAAATCCTTCTAGCTGGAAGCTTCCATGTGGGCAGCGCTGCAAGGGACAGTTATGTGCACAAGTGTGTGTGTGCGCCTGAGCCAACACATATGTATGAATGTGCAGGCCTGAAAGTGTGAGTGCAATCCGCTGGCGCCCGCTTCCTACTGCCAGTGTGTCTCTCCGTATTCTTCCAGCCTGACCCCTTACCCCAGTTCCTAGGCCCGCCTCCAGCTGCTGTGGTGCTGCCCAGACCTAGGAGGGTCACAGTGGGTAGGAAACATGCCTCATTTAGCCCTGAGGCGGTCCAGTGTGTCTCAGCTGGGGGCTCATTCTGCACAAGAGATCTTAGGGGTGAAGGTCAATGTCCATTGTAAAACCAGAGCTGTTAGGACTCTAGACTTGACTTGTAGCTGATTGTACTCAGAGAGCAGGGTTTGAAAATCCCAGACATTCCCTTCATCCTCAAACAAAGTAGGAAGACCACAGAGGCAGAGCAGCGAGGTCAGAGAGAGAAACTTAAAGATGTACATACCCTTTGGTCCAGTATTTTCACTTCTAAAAATGTATCCTGAAAAAATAGTCGAAAATATGCAAAAAGTATTCATGAATATCAGTCTGACTCACTCCATGCAACCATTGCAACTGTACTGTGCCCTCTCCCGGCTCAGCACCAAGAGCTGCTGGGGCCCAGACATTGGCTTTGTTGGGGACACGGAGGAGGAAGTGCCACATGGTCCTGCAGATCACTGTTAATGGAGGAGGTGGAAAGGGGCTCTCATGCTTTCCCCCACCTCTGAGAGGAAGCTGTTGGGTGGGTAGCAAAGTGCCAGTTCAGAATCCTGCAGCTGTGGCCTCTGAGAAGGCAGCATTGAGCCCTGCCTGCTGCCCTGGGCTGAGGACAGGGACGCTCATGAGGACACAGGGTGGGGGCCAGCTGCCTGCATCCCCTGCCTTCCTCCCACTCCCCCCTGTAGGTTCAGGGAGCGCCCTCTTGGTGCAGGGAGGGTGTGAGGGATCAGAGCTGGGAGGCCGACAGATACGGCAAGGGTCCAGGGAGGTTCTTTGGGCATCCATTTCCCCAGCCACAGCCACGCCTGGGATAGGATCTGACTTCTCCCCAGAGCCCCAGTCCCTGCTTCTCTCACCCACAGACTCTCAGAGGGCAAGTGCGAGGTCTCAGACCCCTTGGGGTCTCTGCTCTGGGCTCCAGGAATGGCTTGGGGAGCACTGGCCTTCCTCCCAGGGGTTTCGCCTGCTCAGCTGCTGGCCCTTGTGCCTTGGCTCTCTGATGTGTGTGCCCCAGTTTCTCCACTGCAGGCCCAGGGAGCCTTGTTCATCACATGATGATTTCCACCTCAATGGGCAGCTGCCCTGACTAAAGCTGTACTTGAATCACTTCCTGCACCGCAGAGACACAAGGGCTGTCTGGCCTGAGGAAGGAGGCCTAGGGGAAGGAGACAGAATGGCCAGGAAGGACCAGAGGCCTGAAGGAGGCAGATGTGTACTGGCATCTGAGGGCACAGGCCTGTGGCAGAGTGGGCCAAACAGCTGCTGACCACTGGCAGTATCACTATAACCAGGAGAGTCAAGGGACATAAACCACAGAATCTGCTGGTCCTATAGGTTCTTTGGGAGAATTTTGGAGGCAAGACACAGGCCTGGGCAGGAGTGAAAAACCCAAGTCGGAGGGTTTTGGGGTCTGGGTAGGAGAGGGGACAGGAGCAAACAGTGGTACCAAGGGCTTTAGGAAAAGGAGCAGTGAGTTAGTGGCAGATTGCCCAGGACTGTAGTCTCCAAAACACCACAGGAAGCTGAGCCAGGAAGTAAAATCTCCCTGCAGAGAGGCAAGGAGAAGGAGCAGGGAACCAGGCCCAGCTCCAGACTCCTGATGCAGGCCATGCACCTGTCCCTGTCCCCTGGGTCCTCGGCTACTGAGGCCCCACAAGAGACTGGAGCTCACAACTCCGGGGAGGACCAGCCAGGCCTTGGGATAGCAGTCTTAGAGTGGGGAGCACACTGCATATCCAGCTGCTATGTTGAGGTGGGCTGGGATCTTTGCCCCAGAAGGAAGGGTGGGCATTGCCAGCACCTAGCCCCCTCAGGTCCCCAAACAGGGACTGAGGGGCCCTCAGTGGTAGAAAGTGCCTTGGCTGCCTTCCACCTGTCCTACCCTCTCCCTGATTCCCGACTGGCTTAGCCTACTCACTTGTATGAGGAAGATACTCAGGTCTGACTGGATACAGGAAGGGCAGGTGTTCTCCAACTGCTCTCACCCTACTCACACTGCCTGCTTCATCCTCTCCCCAGGCAACAGCCATGTTGGCTCAGGCCACTCAGAGCTCGGTCACTACCTGATCCCTGTGTCAAACCCTAGAGCCGGGCTGTCAGTGCTCAGCAAAGTGACAGCCGTAGCCTCTGGGTTTGCCTGGTCTTTTTCACACCAGTGCTTTCTGCACAGTTTCAGGAGAGTGAGCTTTCTAAAGTGCAAAGCTGCCTGTGCCTTGTTCCAGTAAAGGCCCCGGCACAAAGCAGGCTTTTGGCACAGTAGGTAAGACCCTGCTTGGAACACCTGCATCCCACCCTGCCATGCCTGAGTTGGAGTTCCAGTTCTGCTCCTGATTTCAGCTCCCTGCTGATGTGCACCCTAAGAGGCAGCAGGTGAGGGCTCAAGCACTTAGGCCCCTACAAACCACATGGGAGACCTCAATTGTGTTCTAGGCTCCTGGCTTTGGCCTGGTTTAGCTTTGGCTGTTGCTGGTGTTTGGGAGTAAATCAGCAGATGGAAGATTCTCTTTGTTATCCTGCCTTTCAAATGGATAAAAGTAAACAGAAAAAAATTTAAAAACTTGAAGGCCCTCGCAAGGTCTCCACCACCCAACCCTAAGCCTTGGCCCCTTGGACCAGCACAAATTTCCCTCTGTGACTATGCCCATTCCCTGCCTGAACTTTCTGATCCACACCCAGTAAATTATTTTTCTTTTTCCTTATTTGTTTATGTATTCATTCATTTATTATTTGGAAGCTGGCCAACTAGAGATGGAGACAGACCCAGAGCTCCCACAGACTGGCTTACTTCCTAAATACCTGCGACAGCCAGGACTGGTTCAAGGCAAAACCAGGAGTTGAGAACTCCATCCAGTTCTCCCACATGAATGGCAGAGACCCAAGGACTTGAGCCCCAACTGCTGTCTCTCAGAGAAGCAGACATAGGATAGAGGGGCTCAGACCCAGATCCTCTGATTTGGGGACTGGGTCTTCCAAGCACTATCACAACAGCTGCTCCAAATCTCCCCAACACTTTGAACTCTGTGTCCCACATGATTCCCTCCAGGGGACCCCCTGAAGCATACCTGGAAAACAGGGGCCCTGGTTGTGGGTCACTAGATCCCAGCACCAGGCAGCCCTCCAGGCACCCCTGCCCTTTTCTTGGGGGTCCCCTACTTCTCTTCTGTAGCCTACCATACCTGGCCCATGAGCTCCCGCTGGTGTCTTTTCCTTGGCTGAGCCCAGGCCGGCTGGGCACCCTGTGTGCCCTGTGTACAGGCACATGGGCCTCTAAGGGGCTGGACACAAAAGCCCCAGAGTGAGATTCAGAACACAGCACAGCTGAACTGCCCTGAACTCTCCTTTTTGTTTTCAAGGAAATGCACAATCCAAGACCCACCCACGGCCCTGGCAGCCTTGCTCAGCGGCTGCTGCCTTTCCCGTTAGTAATTGTTTTTTCTGGTTAGCCTGTAACCCTTCCCCTGTTGGGCACAGCTGCTGGCATGAGGCTGGCAGGAGAAGACACAGGGCTGTGCACTGTTCCACTTGCCCTAGTGGCCAGCGGAGTTCATGGTCTGACCCTGGAGACCACTGGCCTGCATAGTGATTCTTTCCCCACTTGGAGAAGGGTCGCGGCTGCCCAGGCTTAAAGCACCCTGGCAAGCCATGTGGTCTTGCATGGGGCCTGGGTGTCTGTCGCCATGCAGGTCCCAGTGCATGGGTGGTGCTGTAACATGGTGGCGGGCTGTGAGATGTGTGGGTGGCTGTGACCTGGGACACCCAGAGCCCATAGATAGCAGACTCAGTGTGTGTGTGTGTGTGTGTGTGTGTGTGTGTGTGTGTGTTAGGGAGCACTTGTGAACACTCATCTGTGAGAGCCAGTCAGGGTGGCTGTGCTCACCAACATGTGTGCAAACAAGTGAGCGAGTACATCTTGGGGTGGGAAGAGGGGCAGCCTCTGAGCTGGCTCAATACTTCTCCCTTGCACATCGAGCCTCAGCTTGGAGCAGGCTACCCCATCAGCCAACCCCCAGGCTCTGTGGTGGCTGCCTCAACTTCAACCATGGGTGGGGGCTGATAGGACCCCAGGGCAAGGCCCAGTGAGCTGAGCTTAAGAGATCTTCCATCCAATGAGTCAAAGAGGTCAGGTGTTCCCCTCCCAGCCACTGTTTCCTCTGGGGTCTTGAGCCCTGTGGCTGCCTTGCTGAGTTGGTTGTAGTTCCAGGCTAGGCATCTGCTCCAATGGAGGAGGCCTCTGGGGAGTGAGGAGGGGCACAAAACCCTCAATTTCATCTCATCAGTATGGTGACTGCCTTGTCCTCAAATAGGCCTGACCGGGTCCTGTGGACTAGGATGTGTGGGGTTGGAAGGATTGGTCACCGCCCCTCTGAGGGTTCTGTCTCCTCCAGAAATCAGGGCTCAGGATCATGCAGGGACTGCAAAGTTAGAAAGCTGAGAGCTAAGCCCGTGCTGACAGGAGGCCTTGGGGCCAAGGACAGCCCTGGCCCTGAGCAGCTGGCAGGGTTGGCAGTGCCAGGGCCCAGGCCAGTAAGGCCTCTGCACATTTGTTGCCAATCTAAGGCCTTTCCCAGCCAGGAGAGGAATGCTGCCGGGTGGGATTTGGGAACAGCCTGGCAGGGCAAACACTGCCCTAATTGAGGCCCTGCTAGACTTTTAATTACAAGTGATGTTTTCCCAAGCTTCCTAAATGGACCGTGGAGATCCGCTGGTGTTAGTGGCCGTGCCAGAGACACGGGGGCAGAAAAAACACTTGTTGTTAAAGGTTTTCCAACAAATGTATTTGAACAAGAATTTGGAGGTGGGTGTGCTCTCCCTGAAAGGCCAGAGTGGTTTAGAGGGCAGGTACAGTCAAACAGCCTGCTGCACAAGGGTACAATTAGATGCACAGACGAACACACAGAGAAGGTAACATGCAAATGGACATGGCTATGGCCAAGGCTGCAGATGTGGTCATTGCTGGGCTGGAAAGCCAGCCCTTGCACCTGGAGAAGGGCTCTACCCACTGCCCACTTTCACCTGTTCCTGCCCCTATCAGGCTGGCTGGGCCTGGACCTGCTGCTTCCAGGCACCTGTGCCCTGAACGTGGCCTGTTTCCAAGGCCAAGGACACAGCTGACTGGGGAGGAAGATTCATCTGCCAGCTGAATCTGTGGGACACTTTGTAAGAGAAGCACCTGCTGTTAGGTGCTGAACCAGGTCTGGTGCAGGTTACAGAGGTGTCTGAGAATAAACACCACACATGGAGGCTGCTGGGTCCAAACACCCAGGAGTCCTGCAGGCCCAGGAGTAATGCATCATAGAAATGGCCAGAGACAAGGAGGCCAGGTCGGCCGTTTGGCAAAAGATCCCCTTTGGACTTGGAGACAGGGCAGGAAGGCCATTGCTCAGGTGCAGGTCTCTAGCAGGGCCTTGGCAGGGCGAGTCTCAGTGGCCGTTAGAAGCGGTTGCTCTTGGTCCTTATCTAGGACTCCTGGCTCTTACACCACGTCCCCAACGGTCCCTGGAGTCTGGGGCCCCTGCTGCGCCCTCCCCAAACAGACCGCTATGGTTTCCGTTACTTGGGGAGGGAATAGGGGCTGCTGCTTAATTAATCATTTCAGACCACCCTGGGAAACTCATTAAGCCCTTCTCAGGTCAGGGCAGCAACGGGTCCAGTTGCTTCCAGCACAATCTGCAGTATTGGGGTCTAGTTTTCCTTCCGTTCATGTGCTCACACATGTGCATAAGAGTGTGCCTGTGTGTGTGTGTGAGAGAGAAAGAGAGAGAGAGAGAACAAGTATGCAGAAGGGAGCCCCAGCAAGCGTCCTGTATCCGGGATCCTGCCTGTGTTTGGTTTCCTAGCTTCTTACAAGGCACTTCCCCTGATTCTTCTTAATTACCAGCCTAGAAGAAATTCAAGATGCTTGGAGCAAAGGTCAAACTCCACCTGTTTTGCCTGCACTTCGTATTCTGGCAGTTCCCACAATGGTACAGATAAGTAAAAGATTAAGGCAATCTTTTCTAATTAAAGTAATTAAAAAACGGCAATGATTGCACCTTTCATCTGAAAGGGAACATATTTACTCATCCAACTGCAGGCCCTTAAAGGCATTCAGGAGGTCTATTTTGACAAACGGCTTCTCCACCCTTCCCCCAGCCCTTCCTCACTCCTCTAGGATGTGGGTGTGTGCACGTGTACACACACACACACACACACACACACACACACACACACACACACACACACTGATTTATTTAGCAAGAGGCCCCTGGACAGGGACACCCTGGAAGCTGCCTAGGGAGGATGTGAGACTGGGCAGTTCTTGAGCAAATGAACTCCTTGTGGCCAAGTCCCTGTGCAGCCCTGTTGAGAGTTTTTTGGGGCCATTGTGATCATGATTTGGAGTTTTGCTGTTGTTCCCTCTTTCTCCCCAGGGAGTAGCTTCCCAAGCTCCCCATACCAGAAGGTCCCTCTAACAGCTCCTCTTTGTGGACCTGCAATGGACAGCTCAGGAAGGGAAAACCAGTCAGGCTTGGATCCTGCTGGTCCATCTGCCCTACTTCCCCTTTTATGTCTGAGGGTACCTGTACAAGTTCATGGAAGATGAAATTAAAAGGGGCAGGTGTTTGGTACCTGCATCCACACAGGACTGCCTGGGTTCCTGTCCCTGTGCCATTCCCACTTCCAGCTTCCTGCTAAAGTGCACTGGCATGGAGGGGGCTGGGGGGCCCAACACAGCAGGTGAGGGCTGAAGTACTCAGGTTTCTGTCGCTGATGTGGAAGACATGTGTTGGGTTTCTGGCTCTTGGCTCTGGCCTGGGTCTGGCTGTTGTGGGCATCTGAGGAATGAATCCGCAGATGGAAGATCTCTTGGCATCTTTCAAATAGGCAAATATGTTTTTAAAAAGATAAGAAGGCAGAATTAAAACTGTTTATTTTGATGCAAAAATGTTCAAGTCTATGACGTTCCAAAAAGGTCATAGAAAGTGTGTATTACAAGAAAACTACATGTGGACTCCAAATTTCTTTTGCACCAAAATAGACTTATCTTTTAGCTCCATTTTCCATGGATTCTTGGATTCATTTCGTTTTAAGATTTATTTTTAATAGGAAGATTTACAGAGAGGAGAGACAAACACAGAGAGAGCAAGGGATCTTCCATCTGTTTGTTTACTCCCCAAATGGCCACAATAGATGGACCTGAGCTGATCTGAAGCAAGGAGCCAGGAGCTTCTTCCTGGCTTGCCACAGGTACAGGGTCCCAAAGCTTTGGGTCATCCTCTATTGCTTTCCCAAGGCCACAAGCAGGGAGCTGGATGGGAAGTGGAGCAGCTGAGACATGAACTGGTACCTATATGGGATCCCAGAGCTTATAAGGAGAGGATTAGCCAATTGAGTTGTCACACTGGTCCTACCATGGATTCTTACACAGCCATTTGACCCAGAGACCCGGTCAGCACTGAATGGCCACCAGGTGTCGGGGACCTGGACCCTTTCCACAAGAAGGACAGAATCAAACAACTGCCCCCTGGTTCCCCCGGAGGTAAACCAACCAAGCACAGATGGCTGCACTGTCCCAGGCTGTCCCAGGCTGCCCCTGTCTCTAAGACACACAGTTCCCTGGCGTACAGAGTTTGGTGTCACAGGCTGTAACCTTTCTCTACATAGGATGTCTCTCTGATAACATGTGACCTTGGAGATTGAGGTGTCCTCCTCCAGAGCCAGGATCTTTGGGGAGGGAAGGGCAGGTGTAGAAGGGCTAAGATGTCAGTGCCCAATCCCACGGCCTGGGGAGGCCAGAGCTGGGCATCCCCGACCCCCGTCCCACCTCTGCAGCTGGTGCAGCTGGAGCTTGAAGCAGCCTGGAGGAGCTAATCCCCTGGAGAAGCTGCTCCTCAAATTCTCTGGACATGACAGGAAGGAACATGCTGGGAACCAGTTCTAAGAATGCCTGGGTCCAGCTGTCTCCTGAGAAGGGTTTGGTCGCCTCTGCCTGCCCCAGTGTGACCCGCAGTCCTCAGCTGTCCTCTCTACAGAGGGACAGCCTCAAAGGGCCAGTGGGGGAAATCCATTTCTGCAGCAGGGCCTGGGGACCAGGGTGAGCTGGCAGAAGGAAGGGGCAGCTGTGAGTACTCATGGATGTCTGTCTAGTCTGTTTCTCGATGGCTTACTTGGCATCCAGAATCAGAATGTCAGAGTTAGGGGCTGGGCCTGTGGGACTCCAATTTGGACTCTGGACATTGGCAAAACCACTCCCTAAAGAACCTCTTCTCTGGGTTGTGAGAGGTCTCATGTGTCACCTGTCTGGCCTGTTGCCATGGCTCCCACTACAGGTGTGTGAAGGGGACACACCTTTGCCATGGGCCCCTGTAGCCAGGTCACTTCCCAGGAGGTCTGACTTGCCTGAGTTCCAGCAGACTCCTCCTGCAGCCTCCCAACATGCTTGAGAGGCCATGGAAGCCGTGGGTTCTCTCACAGGCCTGTGTGCACAGGTGCCCACTACATAAAAGGGCAAATTAAGCAGGGCTCCTGGGGACCCAGATGCTTTGTCTCTGAGCTCCTAAGACCACCAGGGGCCTGTTTTGCTGCCCACCTTGGCATCACCCCCTCTGTTCTCAGAAAGTCCCCCAGCTGGCCAGCCTCCTGCCACCATCTGCTGGCTCTGCCCTAGCCACGCCACAGCAGGGCTCCTGCAGCTGGACTCACCTGGGGACTTGGGTCTGACCTGACCTAAGGTATGGTGATTAACTTGATGGAAAAGCCTCCAGGAGATGGAATCCTTGTTGCAAATATACCTTCTTCCTCGGGACCAGCTTTTCCAATCTAGCTTTCTCTGCATTCTGGCTTTTTCTCTCTGGAGTAGCCTAACCTGCCTTTATCTTCTTCCTGTCCTCCAGCAGGACCCTAACAACTCTCCAGGTCCATAAACTCTCTCTCTCTCTCTCTCTCTCTCTCTCTCTCTCACTCACTCTTTCTCTCTCTCTCAATCCCTTTCACAGGCTGGGGTGATGCATGCCTGTGGTCGGCTAGATTCTGGCAGGTGGGCAGCAGGAAACTCCTGGTCGGTCACCCCAAGACTGCGGCCGTTTATCAAGATGGTTGTTCAAGAAGGTACCCTCACCCCACAGGCAGCATTTGGAGTTGTCTAAGGCAGACATCTCTCCTGCTTGGTTCCATTAAGGTTTGGCTGTGAGATTTTTCCCAAACAACTTGAGCAGATGTGTGATTTTCATGGCCTCACCCCCACCCCCAGCCTATCCAGTGAACTGGCCTCAAGGCTGTGATACTAGACTAAGGGAAGAAATGATGGGGTGAATTGCACACAGCTTTGCCTCTGTGGGTTATGGTGGCACTTGGTTCTGGTATGTTGCTACTTTAGTAAACTGAAGTCCCTGGGGACAGCAGGGGCAGCAGGTGCATATTTGTGCACACACACGTGTGTGTGTTCTCTCCAGGGAGCTCTGCAGCTCAGCCTGTGGCCAATTGAGTTTTCTTAGTGTGGAGACTACACCTCCCTCTCCCCTCAACAAGGCAGAACCCCACCCACTCAGTTCCAAGGAGGTTCAAGTGCCCTGGGGAGCTGTTATGAAGTCAAGCGTGTCATCTGGTCTTGGTGGGGCTGGACTATTACACTGGCAGGTCCCCTGTGATGCAGCATTGAGGCTGGGAGAGGTGGTCCTGCAAGTGCCTGCATCATCAGGGAACACTGCTAGCAACTCCTAATGAGGAGGTCCCTATGGAACGATCAGCCTACCCAAGGTGGCTTTTCCCCTGAAGAGTGCACATTCCTCATTGAGACAGTTGCCTGGGTTCTCTCCCACTCCCACTGGGAAACCAGGTAGGACAACTGCCTGGGAGATCAGCTCCTGCTAAAATAGACCCGGAGGCTGCCTCCAAAATGCTCTCTGGTCTCAGCCTTTCCAGTGAATCCAGCAGGAGTTCAGCAGGGCCCTCTCCTCTAATTCCCGACCTTGCCCTTTCTCACGTGCTGGGAGCCCAGTTTATGAACTTCACCATGGGTCCTGGGGCTCAAGGGTGTAGGGTGGTGTTGTCAGGGCCAGGACCACCTGTGCTGCAGGGCCCAAGAGGCACTCGGGGGTTCTTGATGGGCCAGCTTCAGATTGCAGCTGTCTGTCTGCCCCTAGGCCCAGCTCCCAAGCTTCCTTTACACTCTGGGACAGGCAGTTTACCCTGGGCCTGCCCTGCAGTCTCAGTGTGTAAGCCATCAAGGTCCTCCCAGTCAGGTGCTGAGACCACAACCAGGGCTTGAATATAAGCCAGGGAGGAAGGTCAACTGAGTCTCCATGCATCTACCCTTAGAGATTCCCCATGGAGGAACCAGGGCACCCCAAGGCATGGTCTCCTTGGAGCTTCTGTTCTCTGTAGCAGGTGGCAGGGTCTTCAGATTTGGTCCTTTTCCTAGTGCTGCCACCCCTTGAGCTACAGCCACCCTGTAGCCTATTTGGCTCCTGAAAGACCTTGTGGTCAAGCAGCCCTGGTGGTCTGTCTCCATTGCCAGTGTGACAGCCTCCAGGGCTTCCTCTGGGCTGTGATGTCCCAGTCTCTACTCAGAAACCAAAATCCTGAGCCCAGGGCCCATGCCAGAACACAGTAGGCCAGGAGCCATCACCCCTGCCCGCCACTCCGGCACTCTGGGCACTGTTGAGAATCCACTGTGACTTAAAGAATGATTTTGTGCTGGTGGCACCCAGTGGCGTGTTGCTGGCATGTCCTGGGCTCCAGGCTGGGAATTTGTTGCTTTGGATAATGAACACAGCTTCAACTAAATCCCAGGGTCAGAGGACAACTGCCGGGGGTGGCGGTTTTTGTCTTCCCTCCAGGCCCAGTGGAGCTGTGTTGGACAGAGGTGTCTGGACCCTGGTCCTAGGGTCCTGGCCCCCATTCTGGAGACCTTGATCAGGTATGTTGAGGCCACACCTACTTGCTTAATCCCTGGTATTGATGATTAAAAGGAGTAGGGTTCTGGGGGGAAGGGGGGCTCCAAGTCCTTTTTATCAAGGATCCGAAGACCTCTGGGGTCAGTGGGCAGCTTCAGCAGTTGCCCAAGGACACAGTTTGTATTTGACCACTTGCTCCTAGGCAGAGTTCATTGTCTTTAATGTCTCTTCTTCCTCTCTGGTCAAGAAATGGGTGGGTTCACCTTGCCCACTGCCCTCCCCAGTACCCCAGCGTGGGGACCTTGGTTCTGGCACCACCTGCCTCCTCCTTTCATTTTCCTCCAATCTGGCCATTTTGGGGATCTTCTGAGCAGGTAAGGAAGGTATTTACTTCTGGCCTCCCTTGGCACTTAAACTTCTCCCCTTAGCAGGAGTGAGGCCCCAGGGTCCAGGACTGCTAGAGGATTAAAGCTGGGACTGTGGAACCGCAGACAATAGCACTGCCCACAGGCTTCTAACCAAAGCAAACCAAACAGACCACACCAGGCTGAAATGTGCTTCTGCCTGTTAAATGTCGACTCTGTCACTCCAGCAACAAGGGAACAACAGCGGAGGCTCAGGGAGCACCCTGCATCAGGAGGGAGCTGGGATGAGCTGGAACAAACCAGGATGGAAGCTGGGCCAGCAGGGACAGAGGAAGGGCTGCAGGCTCAGAAGAGAAAGTGTCCCGGGCCTGGGACAGCGGTACTTACAGAGAAAGCCAGGCCTCGGCCTCCCTAAGCACCAGCCCAGCCCAGCCCCAGCCTGCCCCCTTTATCCCACTAGGACAGTGACATGGTCACACTTTGGGGATGGCCCTGTGCCACTTTCCTTGTTCCCTCCCAGTTCTCCAGCCAGACCATCCTGCTCCCTAACCTGCTGAGCCTCCTGCCCCAGATCCCTAAGAACACCAGGTATTGCATCTTCTATATGACACACACTCATCAGTCCTCTCTACCACCCAGACTTCTTGGGACAGGAACCCAGGCCTTTGCCAGGCCCTGTCCCTGTGCCTTCCTGAGTTTCCCTTGTGGCTGCTGCGTGGTTGACATGCAGCACCTAGGCCAAGGACCACTGTCACAATGTGTGTGTGTGTGTGTGTGTGTGTGTGTGTGTGTGTGTGTGTGTGTGTGTATGTTAGGGCTTCTTTCCTCTTGGCTCCCAGACCCCCTCCCCTCCCTTTAGGGATGGGATCCAATGGCTGTGTGCCCTTGGAAGAAGTGCAGTTCACCTGGCTCAGGGCGGAAGGCTGGGACTCAGGACTCTCACAGTAAAATCCCCTCTATGTATGCGCTGGCTCCCTCTCACCCCCAGTGAGGATGAAAGCTCCAGCAGCAGAGAAGCTGAGAACTGCGACAGGGTGGCCTGGGCTGAGAATGGGGGAGGCTCAAATTAGGCATGGACAAGCAAAATTGCAGGTTGCTTCAAAATTGGCCAATTGCTTTCATATCCATACAGACTTCTTGAGCTGGTGTGGCCAGGAGGATGGATGCTCATGATAAGAGAAGAGAAAGGAAGACCTGGGGTGGGTATGAACTTGCCCAAGAAGAGGAGGGTATCTTCCTACCCCTCCTGGCCACCCTGGAGCAGTCTCAGGGCTCTGACTATGAGCAGGGCTTTCAGTTGGGTGGGACTTCCCCTAGCCCGAGTTTCCTTAAAGATAAAAAAGCAACTGGCCAGGGGCCTTGAAGAAATCAGGAAGGACTGCCTGGCAGTGGAGGTTGTAGCGGGGAAGACAAGGAGACGAAGGGGGAGGAAGGTTAGAGGAGGAGAGCTGCTTGCGATCCGACCCTCTGTGGCCATCCCCTCCGGCCCCTGCTTTGGAGAAGAGGCCAGGCAGAGGGACAGGTGGGAACAATCACCATGGTTTGTTCTGTGGGTGCCATGCCCCAGGCACTGAGCAGGCACCGAGTTGAACACTTCACACACTTATTTCGTTTAATCATCTCATGATCCTGGCAAGGTGGGAATTACTGTTCCCCTTTATGAGGAAACAATCTCCGGCCAAGCGGCTTGCTCAAGGTCACACAGTTCTGTTATTGTTTATTAGAGAGAAAGAAAGAAGCAAGAGCTCCCACCTGCACAGCTACTCCCTTAAGTGGCCACCACAGCCTGGGGCGGGCTATCCAGGGCGGAAGCTGAGAGCTGGGAAAAACATCGAGGTCTTTCACTTGGGTGGCAGGCCCCGAACTCCCTAAAGGCATCACAGCTGCCTCGCAGGATCTGCACTAGGAGAGGGCCTGGACCTAGAGCACAGAACTGAACCCAGGCACTGTGGTGCGGGATGTGGGTGTCATAACCGCTAAAGCAAAAGCCCATTCCCTATACAGGCTGGGACCTGAGAGCAGCGCCTTCCTCCAAAGTCCTCTCTTAGTTTTGATTTACTCCAGGACAGGTCAAGGGCTGCCCTACGGAGGCCTCCGTGTGCCCTGACCTTGTCTCAGTCTTGAAGCAGTAGGGGCCCACGTGAGCCTGGTTCCAAAGCTGCCATGGCTGGTTGGGAGGGATCCCGGCCCACTGCCAATCACCTGAGTAGACCTGACTCTTCATCGGAGGTGCAAACATGCCTGGGTGCTGGGCTGGAATGAGGCACTTTCATGGGCAAGTTGAAATCTGTCTGGGAGCCATCAATTACCTTAGGCCCCTGGGCCATTTTCCATCATAAATCTCAACCATCTGAAGTTGTAGTTCCTTAGTGCTGGAGCCGTACCTGGGGCAATGGGGAGGCTGGGGGGAGCTCCTACTGGCCTGGACTCTGCAGGAAATTCAGGTCAGCCCCCACAGAGACCACAACCCCTGTCTGCCTCTTGTCCTCCTGTTCCTGCCAGGCTTGGTCCTAGGAGTCCAGCTTCCTGCTCACAGGTCTGCTCTGGTCTTGGAGGGTGCCCACTTGGCCCATCATCCTTGGCCCATTCTGCAGATTGTTTCCTGTTTCCTGCTACTGGTTCTGTCTCCTGTTGGACATGACCAAAGGCTTGTCCTGTCTCCTGGGGGTATCATAAGTACCCCCAGCTCCCAGGGTCACTCTCTGTGTCTCAGGTTTCAGGTCCTGGTTTCTCAGGCTCATGTCGTTCCAACTGAATGCTTACCCCCTCTTGTCTCTCTGTGCCCTCCCCACCAGCTCACCTGTTAGCTCTCTGCAGTTACCTGCTGCTCCTCCCTTGCCCTGATGTTCCAGGCAGCTGCAGATCCTGGATTATTTTCTATTTGTTAAATATTTATTTATTTGGTAGACACAGTGTGTGTGAAAGAGAACTCTTCCATCTATTGGTTCACTCCCCAGATAGCACCAACGATCAGGACTGGGTCAAGTTGAAACCAGAATTACTTCTGGGTCTTCCATGTGGGTGCAGAGTTCTTAAGACTTGAGACATCCTCTGCAGCTTTCCCAGGCCCATTAGCAGGAAGCTGGATTGGGAGAGTAAATGTCAGGACCTAAACCAGTGCCCATTTGGGATGCCAGCACTACCTTGCTGGCAGCAGCTTTGCCTGCTACACCACAATCCAAGCCCCATAGATGTATTTTGTTTATTTGAAAGGCAGATTTGTTGGGAGGGGTTATATAGAGAGAGATCCCCCAACCCCGATCAACTCTTCAAATGGCCACAATGGCCAAGCTCAAGCCAGAACCTAAGAGCTTCATCCAGGTCTCCCACATGGATGCAGGGGTCCAAACACTTGATCCAACTTCTGCTGTTTTCTCAGGCACATTATCAGGGAGCCGGATCAAAAGTGGAACATCCAGGACATGAGCTGGCATCCAAGTGTGATACTAGTGTTGCAGGTGGAAGCTTAACTCGTTACACCACAACATTGACCCACTTTGAACACCCTCAGCGACCACTCTATGCTCCCTCCCCAGCCCTCCAAAGGAAGGCCCACACTCATCACCATCCCCCAGCCTGGGTACACACTTGCTCCGTGGAACCTGCATGTTGCAAGTGGTACAGACTGTAGCCCTCCCCTGGCCCCCCAGGCTTATGCTGACTGCGTCCTTGGTGTGACTCCCAGGTGCCTTTTGCTGGGCTGGGCAGCCCTATCTATGTCAATCACTCCTACCCTTTCTTTAGGATACAGCCCAGACACCAAATGCTGAAACCCAGTGATGGGTAAGAACACACACTCTGCAACCACGCTGACCGTGCACGTGACGCAGCTCTACTGCTCTGGAGTTTGACCTTTCGAGCAAGTCACCTCACCCTTCCATGCCTTGAGTTATTCCTGTGTAAAAGGAGGGTGCCGGGATCAGCCCCTGCTTACTGCAAACTGCACAGAGATGACAGTGTCTGGCCTGTGTTCCACGCCTCACCTGTCAGCTGTCACGTCCCAGGTGGGGCTGCTGCATCCCCGGGCCCTGGACCACATGGACCCCCTCCTCCATACCTTCATTTTCCTTGACTCAGCTAGCAGCCCCTACCACACCTGCCTGCCTGGGGAGTCAGAATTCTTTGATGACAGCCTGACAACTGTCAGAAGCTCACTGGAGCAAACACATGATCTTCTCCCCAGTGCCTGAGGGCAGGAATGCAGCAGTGTTCCCAGAAGCCCCAGAATGAGTGTCTGGAAGTACTGCTTGGGCAGTACGCTATCTCACAACATCCAATTGGCCTCTTCTCGGTATAGACTCCAACCTTTCTGGCCAGGCTGAAATACAGCACACTGGGCAACATGCACCAGGCCACCCAGAACAGATGGGATTGCCTGTCTTGGACCTGGACCAGGGGCCCGGACCAGGTCCTATAGGTTCAGGTACAGAGGTAGGGGCAGAATGCCTGCTGAGGTTGCCCACTTTGTAAGAGAGGGCTTATTTAGGGGAGTCTGTCCCAGGTACTGCACACTGGTCCCCAGTGTGTTTTCCCATCTTTCCTAGGAATACAACTCTCAGGTTTATTTATCCCAAGTCTGAATACATGGAAACATTTCCTCCAACCTCCATTGCCATGTTTATGGCCATGTGATTGAGTTCTGGACAAACTGCCACTACAGGGGTGGGAGGCACCCTTCATGGCATCCTTCTCCTAGCTGGACTCTGGAACCAGATTGAGTTTAAATTGGCCCTGCCACCTACTACTTACATGACTCTGGATGAGTTTCTGTGTCCTTTTGTTGTACAGCTTTCCTTGCAGGGAAATGAGAATAAAAAAAAAGCAGGCGGTGGCGGGGGGTGGGGGGGGTGGGGGAGTTTGTTGTGACACAGCAGGTTAAGTCTCCTCTTGGGACACCCACGTCCAGTATCAGAGGGCAGGTTGGAGCCCTGGCTGCTCTGCTTCTACTGATTCAGCTTCCTAGAAGTGTATCCTGGGAGGCAGCGGCTGATGGCTCAAGCGCTAGAATCCCTGCCACCCATGTGGGAGACATGGGTGGAGTGCAGGCTCCTGGCTTCGGCTTGGCCCAGCCCTGGCAGTTGGGGACATATGGGAGAGTGAGCCAGTGGATGGGAGATCTCTCTTTGAGTTTGTCTCCATCTCTCTTTTGCTCTGTCTCCCAACCTTTCAAGTAGAGGAAAATATGGATAAACATGGGAAACATAAAAGAACCCAGGTGTTTCTTCGCTTACAACAGGGTTGTGTCCAAATAAGCCCATTGTAAATTGTTGAAAATCCTGGAAGTAGAAAACACATTTGGCACATCTAACTGTAACTTAGCACAACCTACCTTAAATATGTGCAGAATATTTACACTAGCCTATGGCTGGGCAAAATCTAAAACAAAGGCTATTTTCTGGAGAAAATGTTAAATAACTCATGTGATGTTGAATGCTAACTGAAGGTGAAGGCCCAACTGGTTACATGAACTTATTTCCTCATAAAGCTGAAAAATTCCAAGTTGAACCATCCTAAGGCGGGGACTGTTGGTATCTACATCATGGGACTGAATGAATGATTGTTTCTTTAAAAAAAAAAAAAAAGGTGGGGGCAGTATTTATCTAAAAGGCAGAGTTATAGAGAGGGAGAAAGAGAGAGAGGGAGATCTTCCATCTGCTGAGTTACTCCCCAGTTGCTGAAATGGATGGGGCTGGGTCAGACTGAAGCTCTAAGCCCAAAACTCCATCAGGTCTTTCATGTAGGTGTCAGGGCCCAAGCCCTTGGGGGCATCTTCCACTGCTTTCCCAACAGCATTAGCAGGAAGCTGGATCAGAAGTGGAGCAGCCAAGACCCGAACAAGCACTCATATGGGATGCTGGTGTTACAAGTGATGGTCTAAGTTGCTGTACGACCATGTTGGCCCCATGAATGAGCATTTCAAGGGTGACTAGAATGCTTCCTGGCCCATGGTCTATGTGAGTGGCCATGATGAAGATGATGGTGATGATGAAGGTGAGCATGGGTTCAGCATACATCCCTGGTCTATGCGTAGTCCTTTGCGACTATGTCTTACTGTCCCTGGGTTAGGTTGGGGCCAAAAATGCCTTCCCAGTGATCTTTGTGGTTTTTATATTCCTTGTAAAATCCTGTTCACAGTGAGGAGTTCCGTAAGTACTAAATGGCTGAAAGAATGAAGAAAAATGAAGCTGAAACTATCCCGATTAGGTAGACACAGGATTCCTTGGCCACATCTCTCTGTGTGTCACTCAGCCTCTCAAATAAACAACTCTTTAAAGACAAAGGACGTGTAAGGAGGCCTCTTGTAGGCTAAGCACCTGCAAGGGTTCAGCAACGGAGCAGGCAAGACCTGGATGAAGCTAGAACAGAAGCAGCCCTCTGGCTGGATGGCCTTGGAGCTCCCTTGGGTCTGTTCTGGGCTAGAGACCACAGCTGACTCTTCTTTAAAAGAATTCAACATGCAGCTTGGACTTGGCTTCAGTCTGTGGCCCTTCAGCATCTTGCCACCCTACTCCTGGCTCCAGACAACCAGTCCCCCACCACACAGGTCCCTAGTTCTTCTCAGCTGCTGACCAGGACCAGCCTTGCCAGAAACCCTGAGGGTAAGCACAAGCACTTTAAAGCCGCAGGTTTCTGTCATCTGTCCTCATGACTGAATTCTGCTCAACTCCTTGATGCCAGATGAAGTGAGTTTATCTCAGACAGGAACACATGTTTCCGTCCCGTGGCTCCTCTGCCTGGGGTTCCAAATGTACAGCCCTCAAGAGCAGATCAGGGTTGGCCTCCTGACCCCAGAGAGCCCAGACCTGCCATCCTTGTATGCTAGGAAAACATGGAGGAACATTCTAGGCAAAGCAGAGGAAGTCCTTGGACCTGGGCTGGAGTTTAACTTCATAAGTTGACCCCCCCAGGAAATGGAATCCTGACTCTCTTTGTCTTCCTGAACACACTTTGGACCACAAGTGAAAAGGCTGGAGTTGTGAGTAAAGATGGAGGTAGAGACAATGAATTTTGCCTTCATGTTGGCACTCTCACCAGGCCAGAGTTGTTCTGCCCTTAGTGCACTTAATGCACTGCCTGAACCGGTGGTCTCCACGTCCTGACCCCACCCACAGCTCCCGCCCTCCTTCCCTATTCAGGTGCCCTCGGCACTTCACTGCCCCTTCCTCCTTTCAGCTCTTCACTGTGGTGGGCGTTACTCCCTCCAGTGATATCGTTCATTGTCTTGTGTGGGTGGGAAGTGTTTTGCATTGTCAAAGGGTAAAATTACAACCCTTTGGCTGACTGGTCTTGCTGGTCTTCAGTTTTGATTCTAGAATCAGGCCACGCTTCATGTTACAAACACAAGCAGTACTCCCCAGAGCTGAGGTTAGTTTTATAGACAGAAAAAAAAAAAAAGGAATTAGACTGGATTGGTCATTTCCAAGTGACCCTCCTGGGGGAGCAGAGGCAGGGAGCTGGGACAATGGAACAGCAAAGCGATCGGCTAACCTCAGGTTACTCTGGCTGACCTTTTGGTTCTGGGATGCAGTGTGTCTGTTTAGGAGTGGCCCTCTCGTTCCTTCTGATTCTTTGGAGGTCAGAAAACAACTTGACTTTGATTTGACTTTTAGCTTGCATGACTCCTTTCTAGTGTGTGTTGTTGTGAGGCCTCATCTAAGACAATGGCCTCCTATGACTTTTATTATTACACAGGACATGCCTGTGCTGTCTGTCCCCAAGCACACACGAAACCTGCTCTGTTCAGAAGAAGCAATACATATTATGCACACATAACTTAGAATTTTCCAGGGTTTGCATTTAAAGAGTGGAGGAAAGGACAAAATTAATTTAAAAATTATTATTAAAATCAAAGATTAAATAGTGTTTCATTATTGCAGCAATAAAATTTACCAAAATAATACCTTTTCAATATGGACCCATTACAAAAATTAGTATCTTTTACATTTTCCTTGGTGAAAAGTCCTTTAAAAATCTGGTATACATTTCACACTTACAAGTACATGTCAATGTGGTAAAATTTCACAGAAAACTCTCAATCTGGCATCAGCATTGTGGTGTGGCAGTTTAAGCAGATATTTGTAACTCCAGCATCCCGTGTGGGTACCACTCACGATTCTGCTCTCGGCTAATGCCTCTGCAAAGGCAGTGGAGCACTGCCCAAGTGCTTGGGCCCCTGCACCCACGTGAGAGACCTGGACAAAGCTCTTGGCTCCTGGCTTCAGCCTAGTATTTTGGGAGTAAATCAGCGGATGGTGGATATCTCCCTCTCTCTCATTCTCTCTCTATTTCTCTTCCTATTTCCCTGTGTCTCTGTATTTTAATCCTTTTTTGTCTGCCAAATACCATCAGGCTGCAGTCTCTCCTTTGGTGGGCTCCAAGGTGAGCTAAGCCAGGGCACTTGGGGAGCTGTGGTTCTCAGCCTTGGATAGAGGAGAGGGGGATGCAGAGCAGGCAACAGGTGCCCGGTCTGTCCTGCACAGCGACATTCCCCTGGATGAGCTTAGGCTGGAGGAAATGGGTCCAGTTGCCAGGTGGGAATTGTTGCTGAGCACAAACAGGGAGGGGGTGGAAAAGCAGAACAAGGCATGCTGCATGAGCTGACCCTCTAGGTCCCCTAGTGTCCTAGACTTCCAGGGTCATGTCTCAGTGACCTCCACCTTGAGGGGGTGACTCACGCCTGTCACTGCCCCGACTCTGGGTGATAAGAGGAGCTAGGACACTGTGTCTGGTCTTCCAGCCTGAGGTACTCTCAGCATCTTCCCAGTGTAGACCTCCCAGGACAAGGGAAAGTACGAGCCAACCTGTGGTTTAGTCCTGAAAGGTGCTGTGAAACAAAACGGTGTGTGTGTGTGTGTGTAAGAGAGAGAGAAAAGGAAAGAGAGAAAGGGCGTCTGGTTGCCAGAGGCTGACAGCACTTGGGTGGGTCTCCCACCATGGCTGGCTGGGTCCATGCAGTGGCCCCTCTGCACGGGGGGTGTCTGATTTGGTGTGTTGCTGTACCCCTCTCTTCCTAGGCAAGAACTCCAGAAACTAGGGGTACTGTGATCTTCCTGTCAGAGCTCATCTAGTCAGTGTCACTCACCACCGTCACCACTTCACAGACCAGGTCACCAAAGGAAAGTGAAGGCAACGGGCTGGCACTGTGGCACAGTGAGTTAAGGTGCCAGTTGCGGTGCCTGCATCCCATATGGGCACCGGTTTGAGTCCCGGTAGCTTCGCTTCAATCTGGCTGCCTGTTAATGAGTCTGGGAAAGCAGCAGAAAGTGCTTGGACCTCTGCACCCAAGTCAGGCTGGAAGATGGCTCTCCTGTCCTGGTTGCTTCCCCACTCCCTCACATCCTCGCCCTCTCCACCCTCCCCCTCGAGCCTTCTCTGCACACCTCCCCCAAAGTCTTTTCCCCAGAGGATCCGCCTTCTGCTGACTGTGGTCTCCATGCCGTTAACAGCATCGGAGCAAACACGTGTGCCTGGTGCACCTGAGAGCCCAGGGAGTGGCTAGTCGGGTGTCACACAGTGAGCTCCAGGGGTGTACACCTGGAGCAGAAGGATGGCTGTGGGCCACTGAGGCGGGTCTGAACTAACCAGGTAGAGTTGACGCCATGGAGCCCTCCTGAATGGCTTCACCTCCAGTTTAGGCCTGAAATTCATGTTTCAGGCACCAGATGGCAGTGTTGCTCTGGTAGTAAATGTAGACAACGTGCTGTTCAAGAGCTTTGAAAAGTCCCTCATTTATTCCCTCATTATTCATTGAGTGCCTACGGTGTGCCAAGCCCTTTTCTAGGTATTTGGGATACAGCCGGGAATTAAACACAGAAAGCTGTGCCCTCTGGGCACTTCCTTCTCGCGCAGGAAAATGATGCACAAGTGAGAAAGCATTTTGTGTGTTAGAGGATGACACATCCAGAGGAGAAGGAGAAAAGAAGGGCTGGAATGCAGAGGGGAGATTGTAAAATAAAGGGGAGGTCAGAAATGATAAGATCAGGGGCCCTAAGAGCTGGGGGAGTGGTGGAGGGAACAGGGAATGTTTGTTGGGGAGGGGCTGAGGAGGGGGCACTGTTTTAAGTGACGGATGGGGAGGGAAGCTTTGCCCAGCGTGGGAATGGTGGAGACTGAGGCTGGCAGCCTAGGGCTCCAGCCTGCTCTGTCTATCATGCTGCCCCGCCACCTCCCAAGGAGTCCCTTTCCTGGCTGGGCGGGACTGTGAGCTTGGCACGTGTGGGCTTGGCTTGCAGCCTGCCCAGCAGTGACTGACTGCAGGGCATTCCAGCCGATGGATCCTGGGCTCCTCCCACTCCCAGCCTGGTTCCTTGCCCCAGCTCTGGACCTCCAGGGCTCTCAGGGGTGGGGGAGTTGCTGCAGATGGGGAGGCTAGATTCCTGGGTGGCAGCATGGGGCATGGATCTGGACTGTCCAGTCCCCAGCATGGGGACTGTTTATTGGGGCAGCTGTCACCCTAACCATGACTCTTGGCAAGTCCCACTGTGACCTGGCCTTTGTACTTGTCCCAGTCTGCTCTGTGCTCCCACAGAGCACCACCATCTGGGTCATCATCCGCAAACAGAGACTTATTTCTTACAGCTCCAGAGGCTGGGCAGGGCAAGGGGACTCCTAGGTGCCTCCTTGCACACCAAGGCTTCGATCGAATGACAAGTACAGGCTGCTGGGGAGTAGGGATGCTATGTGACAGATCTTCCCTCACTGCCCAGCTCCGGACACTGGGCCTCCTGGAGGTCCCACCTCCTAGGACTGCCCTGGAGGCAATCAAACATCAGCTTGAATTTCAGAGACACTGGAATCACAGCTGATCCCAGCAGTCCCCTTTTTCTAAGTGAGGCTGTCTCTGCTGGTGCTCCCACCCAGGTGATTATGTGACTATCTCCAACGATTGGCTGAGGAATAGAAGCCTAGAGTAGTGCAAGTCTTGCTGAGATCAGGGCTAAGGCCTGGCCTAGGATGCTGGAAGAGAGAAGGGTGCAGGGGAATTAGGTAAGTGGTGGGACCAGGAGAGCCAGGAGATGCAGGTGCCATGCCGAAGGATACCAGGCTGGCAGGCACCTGCTTGTGGACAGGAGTGGATTGTAGAGGAACAGAGCGCAGGGCTGGGAAGCTGCCCCCTCTGATCTCATCCCAAGCTTGCCTGGGGCCAGGGTTGTCTTCACTTCCCCAATAGCTGAGCCAATGGGTAGTCTTGTTAAAAATTGGGCCCAGCTTGACTTAAGACTCTTGGAGCCGAGCACTGGTGACTGATAGGTCATTACTTCTCTGCTGCTGATAGAGCTCCACTGTGTATGTGCTAAGCTCCTAAGCCTAGGGCAGAATGGGGAGCAGACACAACGCCAACAACCCTGCCCCAGCACCAATCTCCCATCCCTGCAAGGTGAGTTCGATGCTGCCCCAGGCAGGTCCTCCATGTGGACAGCTCTGGGTAGCGGCTGAAGAACTCCTCGCGTCCTTTACCGTTCAGCAGAGCCTTGGGCTTCTTTCACCTTGAGCAGCCTTGACATTGAGGAGGGCTGTTGTCCTCTCTGGTCTGTGTTTCCAGATAAACAGAGAAGCAGCTGGACAGTAACCTCCCCTGTCAACTGTGAGACTTCTTGCTCTGAGGAGGAGGTGGCTGGGGGGCTGTGGGGCCGGGCCTGCAAGCACCTGCCAGAAGGATCCCATTGAGTTGTGAGGGGGCAGGGTCCTGTTGTACCTGAGGGGGGGGGGGGAGTCCCAGGCAGAGCTCGTCTGGGGGAAAATGGGCCCTGGGTAGAGGCCAGGTGGACATCCTCGAAGGAGCAAGCGAGTGACCCTAATCTGGGGCAGGCCCCAAGAGGCTTCTTTGTCAGCTTTCATTAAACTGCACAAAAAGCAGCTTCAGCTTGGGGTGGCTGGATCTAGTGAACATAAGAAAAACACCGCAATTATGGAAGCCTGAGCTTTGTGACCCAGTTATCACTCATGCTAATTGTGTCACGAACTGTTACACATCGCGCAGGGAAGTGACAGGGCTATGAGGAGAGCCTGTCGGTGCCGGGTAGATAGACTGAGCAGGTGCAGCTGAGGGGCTCTGCAGTGGATATGGGGTCTCCCACAGCCCCGGACAGCTCCTCTTATCAACACGAATGATGACAATGACTCAGGCCCTCTTAACTGAAAAACATTTTTTTTTTAAGATTTATTCATTTTTTTATTGGAAAGACAGATTTATAGAGAGGAGAGATGGAGGAAGAAAGATCTTCCATCTGTTGGTTCACTCCCCAAGTGGCCTCCAGCTACAGCTGAGCCAATCTGAAGTCAGGTGCCAGGACCTAGGAACCTCCTCCAGGTCTCTCACACGGGTACAATTCCTTGGCGCATCCTTGACTGCTTTCGCAGACCACAAACAGGGAGCTAGATGGGAAGTAGAGCATCTGGGACATGAACTGGTGCCCATACAGGATGCCAGTGCTGTAAGCAGTGGCATGACCCACTATACCACAGTGCCAGTCCCACGCAGGCCCTCAGTGTTGAGTCTGAGAGGCGAGAGGCCCTCTCCAACCTTGCAGAGTCAACTGCAGAGCACGGAGAGCAGGGATGGTCTGGAATGGCTTGCCTGGGCGACCTGAGCCAGGAACTCTCCAGACCCAGGCCCCAGCCCCTACTTCCCAGAGGAGCGAGTGACATGGAAACAGAGCCGTGGTGGGGTAGCTCACCGAAGGAGCCACGTCTGGTGGGGCTGAAAGGCTTCCGAGGTTTCTCTGGGCCAAAAAGAAAAATGTATGAAGAGGTTTCTTTAAGAAAAAAATCATTTATCTGCATTTTATTCAGAATAAATATATGTATATATATAACACAGAGAGAGATCTTCCCTGTGCTGGTTTATTCCCCTAGATGTCCGCAGCAAGCACGGCTGGGACAGGCTGAAATGGCTTGCCTGGAACTCCAGCCAGGTCTCCCACTGCAGGAACCCAAGCCTTTGAATTGTTACATGAACAGGGAGCCAGACTGGAAGCAGAATAACCAAGATACAAGCCTCTCTCAGACAGGACATGATTCAGCTGCTGCGCCAGACGCCCACCCCAACTCCCAATCTGGACCACCGTCCTACACCCTGACTTTGAAGGACTTCTTAAGAAGATGTGATGCTGGGAGCTGTGGCGGCCATCTTGTGCCTGGAATCGCAGAGCCGCATAAGGACTGCGGTGACGCTCCCTGTTGTCACGTCCCTGCTCATCCAAGCGTCTGTTGCCCTCAGAAGGGAGGACACACAGCCTGCCTTCGAGGCTCTGCGAAGGCTCGGTGGGCAGGTGAGATGGAGGGGCCGAGCGGTGTGTTAGGACGTGCCATCTCATGCGCTGGCTGGGAGCCGGGGCAGGGGGCGGGAGGGGTGGTCGGCCCACAGGTGTGACAACAAAGGCGCCTCCCTGCAGCGGCTTCCTTGGCTGCGCTGCAGGAAGGAAGGAAGGAAAGGCCGTGGCCACGCGATTCAGCCTGCACTTCGGGGCCTAAATTTAGATCAGACATCCAGGAAGCCCAGAGATGCTGACCGCATGCTCTGTGCAGGCCGCCCCACAATGGCTTGTCTGCTACCTCGTGCTCCTTGGTGGCAGGCAGTACAGCTGGGGGAGATGGGGGGGTATCCATGCAGAGATGAGGAACATGGCGCCCCGCCCCAGGACAGAGGAAGGACAGGAATCCTGGATTTTTAAAACAAAACAAAACAAAAAAGGTCATTTTTCCTTAACTGATTTCCCTGGTGGAGACACAGACTGGCTGCCACTGCTGATGTGCCAACATTTTGAGAATCGTCTTGATGAACTGCTGGCATTTAAGGTTTGGTTTCTGGAGCCCATAGGAGCTTGCTGCAGGCCGCTGCAGATATAGCCAGCTGTGGCCCCCAGCCTCTTGCCAGCCTATCCACTGCCTTTGTCCTTGCGCTTGGGCCTCACACGTGTCCGTCTCCTGCCCGGACCCTGGTCTGTGATGCTTTGCATGGCTGCCCCCTCTCCCCTGCCACCATCATGCTGTCTTGGGTGTCTGCCACCTCACGCCTGATCTGCTGCCTTGGCCTTCCTTCGTCTCGCCCCTGTCACCTCCTGGCGACTTGTGCTTGGTGTGCTGTGCACCCCACTCGTTGCCCACAGCCCTGGCTGCCCCTGGCCATTGACAGCCAGCCTGGATTAGCCCTGATACCCACCCACATGGGGAGCAAGGGACCACGACAAGAGAGCAGAGTGCCTGGACGGTTGTGGAACCCCAAGCTCTGAGAGCTCCTTTGGGGCGGAATTCCTTCTGTAGCCCTCTTGATGCCCTAAGCAGAGAAACTTGCAACCCCCTACTTCACTCCCCTGCCCTGCAGGGATTGGGCTAGCTCTCCAGGGTACCTGTCCTGCCCAGCCCATGCCAGCTGCACTTTCCACAGCCCCAGCCTGACTGACCTCTGTCCCTCTGCCTTCATCAAGGGATTTAGACCCAGACCCCAAACACACCATCACCACTCCTAGGCCTAGGGCAAGCCCCGCGGCCTCTGATCCCACCCCGAGGACCTCTGGCACTTCCCCAGCCAAGCTTTACAGTATCTTCCTGCATATCACAGGATGGCTTCCTCCACGAAGTCTTCCCTGCTCTCCTCTCTCAGGGCTGGCTGGCCTATCTTTGTATACCCTGAACAAAGCTTAGTTGCAACTCCCCCTTCCCCACCACACACACTAGGAAATGGCTACAGATTTGCTGGTCTCAGATTAGGCAGTGCTTTTGCGGGGGGGAGGAACTGAGTCATCCTGCCTCATGGCCCAACAGAGGGAGGCCTGGGTTGTGGCAGGTGCCTCTTGGTCAGTGACCACGTCTCATTTGCACTCTAAATGCAGCTCCTGAGGGGGTCTCCCAGTCATTCTGCCCAAGTGGATGTGTTGTGATGCCATGGCACTGGGCAGAGTCAAGTCTGACTATCTCTGTAGCTGAGTTATCTCAAAAGACTCAAGAGAAGCCTAATATAATGTAATTACAAACCCCCCCCCCTTTAGGAGGAGTTAAAGCACAGACATTTTGGGGACAAGCAGTAAGCTGTCTTTGGGACATCCTGTGTCAGAGTGCCTGGGTTCCAGTCCCTATTCTAGTTTTGTACCAGTTCCCAGCTGATGCGCATCCTGGGAGGCAGCAGGTGGTGGCCCAAGTGGTTGAGTTCCTACCACCCATGAGGGGACCTGGGAGGAGCTGCTGGCTTCTGACTTTGGCCTGGCCCAGCCCTGGCTATTGTGGGCTGTTTGACGAATGAGCTAGTAGAGGGAAGAGCTTTGTCGGTCCGTCTTTCAAATAGAAAAAAAAAACCAGATAAACACAAAATAAAAGGGAATTGAAGGCAAACACTCAGAGGCGCCTTGCACAGCTGTGTGGCTGGACAGCCACTTGGAGCCAGGGCAGTTAGCCTGGAGCCCAAGCGGCCTGCTCCCATGCAACCCGCCTCCGTCTTTGGCAGTCTTTGGTGTGTGTGGGTGTTGGGGGGTGGTGCTGGACAAGCCCACTCCTCTGACCCCTCCACCCTGGGGCCAGCCTCCTCCCCGGGAACGCAGACAGCAGCCCTAGCTGGAGGCCAAGAGCAGGAATGTTCTCGTGGTTTTCCTGTTGGAATCCTCGGGGCAGGAATGTTCTCGCGGGTTTCCTGTTGGGATTCTGTGAAAAGCGCTTTTATTCTCCCAGCCATGTGCCCCTGCAGCTTTGGGGGCACTGAATCCTGGGGGGATTCCCAAGCCTGGTCATTGCCCAGGAACCTCTGGGCATCTCATTAGTGAGGATGAGGGACTTTGGGGCCACATGGACTGTGGTGGCAGCGATTAGGAATTTTAAGTTAGGGTTATTCCTATTGTGCTTCTATAAACAGAGCCCACCTACAAGCCCACCCACGACAAGCAGTAGGTCGGGCTGCCAGCTAGTGGAGCCACATTGAGTGGCATTGAATTCTAATTCCTCACCATTTATTTCGTCTCCCTGAGCCTCATCTGGATGGGTATGTAAAGCTGTTCCCAGGCATACAGGTGAGGCAAATCTTCCATCTCTTCGCTGAGCTCGGGACCAGGCACATTTGCCACCCACCCTGAGGGAGGTTCACTCATCTCTTCCGGTTGATGCCTCATCCACCCACAACTGTGTGTTCCCAGGGCCTCTTCCTGCTATCAAGGTTCCCAAACAGGAGTCCGAGGGTCCCAGCCATGACCTTCCCCACCTGCCGTTGCCTCCTCCCTGGAATGCTTGGGTGTTTGAGATGAGAGGTTGGGAGCAGAGCCAGACTATCTGGCTGGTGAGTCTAACTTGACCTAGCTCAGCTCTAGGGACAAGGCTGAGCTGGGGCTCAGACAGAACAGTATTAGCAGCTCTGGGTCAGGCCGTGGCACGGCACATGAGGCTGTTGCTTGGTTTGCCCATATGCCTGATCGATATGCTGATTTGAGTCCTGGGTGCTCCGCTTTCAATCCAGCTTTCTGCTGATGCCTGCCTGAAGGCAGAGGGTGAAGGTGCAAGTGCTTGGGCCCCCACCACCCACATGGGAGACATGGAGGGTTTTCCTGGCTCTTGGCCTCAGCCTGGGCTAGCCCTGACTGCTATGGGCATTTGGGGGAGCAAACCAGTAGATCAGAAATAACTCTCCCTCCCTCCTTCTTGCTCTGCCCTTTAAGTAAGTGAGAATAGATAAAAATCTTAATCATTAAAATTTTCCGATGTTAACTTAATGATGTTGGGATAGGCACTGTAGTGTGGGTGGTAAGCTCACATTGTCTGCTGAAGAGGTGTCCCTGTTCCCAGAGCAGGGGGTTAGTGTAGCAGCTAAGACACCACTTGGGGATGCCGGTGTGAGTGTTTGTGCTCAGAGTCCAGCGTCCTGCTAATGCAGCATCTGGGAGGTAGCAGGTGAGGTGTGGCACCACAGGTAGCTAGGTCCCTACCACTCACATGGGAGGCCTAGGCTGAGTCCTGGCTCTCACGTGGTCCAGCCCCAGCTGTCAGAGACCTCTGGTCAGTGAATCAGAGAATGGGAGATCTCTAGTTCTTTCTCTCTTTGCCTTTCCAATAAGGTTAATTTGCAAATTGTTTTTTCATGTTCTGCTCCTGCCTGGTCCCACTCCTTCCTCCCACCACCCACCTCCCATCTCAGCTTTCCAGTTTGTCAGGTGTCCTTTCAGAATCTGTTAGGAGCCCATGGCTCTGTCTCCCTGCTTCCTGTGGATGGCAGTGTGTTCTTACAGGCTGCTGTCACACCACACTTTTCCCTCCACACCGCAGAAAAATCTTCCATCCACTGTTTCACCCCCCACATGGCCGCAGCAGCCAGAGTTGAGCCAATCTGAAGTCAGGAGCCAAGAGCTTCTTCTAGGTCTTCCACACAAGCACAAGTGCAGGCTTTGGGTCATCCTTTACTGCTTTCCCAGGTTATAAGCAGGGAACTAGACAGGAGGTAGAGCAGCTGGGAAACGAAGCAACAACCCGTATGGGATCCTGGTGCATGCAAGATGAGGACTTAATCATCTAGTCATTGTGCCGGGCTCCCTCCACACCAATTTTGGCAGTCACTGCCCCTGTTCCTCCATCTTCTGGTTTACTCCGTAAATGTACACAACAATGAGGGCTGTGCCAAGCCCAAACCAGGAGCTTGGACCTCTATCAAGGTCTCCCACTTGAGTACAGGGGTTCTCGTCCTGGGACCATCCTCTGCAACAGTCAGGCACATCAGCAGGAAGCTGGATAGGAAACAACACAGCCCAGATTCAAATTGGCACCCTCATTTGGGATGCTGTTGTCACATACAGTGACTTAACCCACTGTGCCACAATGTCAGCACCCTCTCCCATTTTCCTATGAGGGATCCCTACGGAGCAGACGCCCCCCACCATGGCAATGGGATCCCCTGGAGCAATTGGATACACCACCCTTGTCTGCTCAGGTCCATGTCCCTCACCCCAAACTCCCAATGTCCCTCACTCCCCTTTAGGCCTGCATCTGAGGCCTGTGGCTACTGCGAAGTAGTTCAGAGCAGTTGGAGGGGGTGCTGTTCCCAGGGCACCCCAAGAGAGCTCTCCACAGGGAATGCCAGGGACGAGACCATGCTTAAAGAAGGCCGCTTTTCTGAAGACTTCCCAACTGTGGCTTTGTCTGGGCAAGCTCACATGTGTACACACACACACACACACACACACACACACACACACACACGCACACACACACACACGCACACACATACAACTCACTGCTATCTCCCACAGGCGACATTGCTTCTCAGGCCCCAGAACCGCAGATGGTGGACAAACAACGCAGTAAAAATAGCTTTGTGTTTCCCAATGTGCGTGTGGGCCTCTGGGGGCTGCAGGGAGAGGCCGTGTCTGAGAGGGGGTTTCTGGCCCATTGTTTGCCTGCCCTGGGTTACGGGTGGGCGTGAGGGCTGTTGGGGAGGTACAGTCATTCCCGGTCAGAACAGGGAGGGGTCCAAGTTCTCGGCCAGGATGAGCCCGATAAGGCACACTTGAATGCAGAAGCTATTGGGTATTTATTTCCCCTTTCTCCAGGCCAAGAAATAGAGCACACTCCATTTTGAGCTTCAGTCTCCGCCACAAATTCTCCCCACCGTATTTTCCCAAAGTGTGCGAAAGGAGACAGAGATCTGAGCTCTGGTTTCCATGCGGGCTCTGGCCAGGAACCTTAACCAGGGAGTTAGTTAAGTGCGGCCCATCACCTGCAGATGGCCATGCACTTTCTCATGAAGCCCAATCCCAGACGGGCCACAGCCACTTGCACACGTCGTGGCCATGCTGTTCCCCCTTGCGGGAGCTGGGACACAACTTTGATCCCCCAGCCTGGTTGGGATGCTGCTAACGGGGAGGGGAGGATGTCTCAGAGTCACCCCAAAGCCAAGGCTGGGCTGGGAATCCCTAGGGTGCAGAGGGACCCAGGTCCTTGAGTTGTAGCATGCAGCCAGAGGTTGTTCAGCCATGTCTGGGGACAGGAATCAAAGCAGGGAGGGTCACCAGGCAGGTGGCTGCCCCGCACTGCCCCCTATGCTCTGAGAGCCAGTCTGTGAGCGGCAGGCCAGGCGGCCTGTGGAACACTGTTCAGGCACTTAGAGCCTCACTGGCGGGCTTGCGGCATCCACTCCCACGCCTCGCTCTGTGCTCTCAGGCCCAGGGCACTGAGCCCAGAGTGTGGCCTCAGCCCTGGGTCAGGAGGCAGCTCAGGTCGCCTCTCCACGAGGGGATGCCCTCATCCCCAGGATTAGGGGTAGGGCACCCTGTCAGGATCCTCTAACCTGCTCCCCAGGCTCTGGCTCCTGGCTCCGGCTCCTGGCTCCTTGGAGAAGATCTGAGTGAGGAAGGGGGTGGAGGGATGGGCTCTGTAAGCTGAGGAAGCTGAGCAGGAAAATCTGGGTATCCGCAGGCAGAAGGCCAGAACCTGCTTCTAGGCCATTCTTTCCCTGCTACCCTTGTCTTGTGCTGCTGTTAGTATCCCAGAGCCCTCACCCAGGAAGGGTGGGCACGTGCACATCGCCCCCTCACCCTCATGGAGCTGAGGGGCGTGAGCCTTACCCACAGAGGAGGAATGTGGCAGCATCATCACACCTGTTCCAGAACTTTCTGGGGACTGTCTTCCATTTTGCCCACCTTCCCAACCTGTGCCAGTCCTGCTGGGTTTTTGAGGGGTGGAGGTCCCTGGGTGCCACACTCCCTGTCAGGCCAGGGTAGACCAGGCCTGAGTTGCTGGGTGTGCTTTGGTCAGGGTGGACCCAACACGCCATCTGGGGAGCAGGGTCTCTCAAGAGCCCGCCCGGTTCACACCCCTACCTCCCGCCTCTGGACTCAGCATTCTTTCTACTTTGTGACTTTGTTTCAACAGAGCCCAAGGCTGACCCCCAGAGGGCTGACCCTGACTCACGGTACTGACTCCTGACAGGACGCTGTTCATGCCACCTTTGACAGCAAAGTCACAAACCATCTGCGCCCTCTTCTTCCGCCGGGGTCATTATTTATGTGTGTGGTTTTGTGTTCCCAGCTAAATATGGCCGATGTGAAGGCTGCTGATTAACCCTGAGAGAAACACACTTCCCATCAGAGCAGGCCAGGAGCCAGCGTCCGCATATGATCAGGTGGTTGCAAGCCAGAGGCACCCGCAGCTCCATGGGGGCTGGGGGAGCAGCTGAAGGAAACCAGGGGAAAGGATTAGGGGAGATGCTCTCTGCGGTGGCTGAACTGCAGCCTGCTTTGTACACAGATTGTCAGGAAGGCAGGAAATTTTATATCAGCCCAGCTCTTAAGCCTGGATGAGGCAATAGGGGCCAGCCTGGGGCATGGGGCGGTGGCAGCCATCGGCTCTCAGGATCCAGGCTGGGCATCTCTGCCCAGAGGAACCGAGTGGTCCCTTCATCCCTCTGGCCATCTGTGTGCTGGGGCTCTTCATGTCCTGCCTCTGGCATGGTGCACTTGTGCAGGAAAAGAGAGAAAAGTCTGTGTGATCACCTACAGTCCTGTACAGGCATCCAAAGGGGACCAGGTGATGGTGACAAAGTGGGAAGTGGAACTTTCATTCCAGGTGCAGGAGGAAGCTCCAGGGGTTTCCAGAGGGAAGGGGCCTCATTCCTTTACCTGCCAAGAGTCGGTCAATCTGAAATATTTCCATGGCTGGGGCGGGGAGTGGAGTGTGAGCCGGTGAGAAGTCCCGCCAGGTCCCTGGCTGGCCCTGATTGACAGCAGTGAGTCCTCACAGTGCCCTCTAGCGTCGTCGCTAACAGAGCCCCTGGGGACGCAGGCTTCACTGCTGGCACTGGGGCAAGCTTCCGGTCTAAGCAGAGTCAGGAAAGGAAGACCATGTGTCCCACACAACACTGGGCTTCCCCTGCCTCAAGGCTTTGAGCATATTCGGGGTTGACGAAGGGAGGGATGTGACTGCTGGGGGTGAGGGGATGCAGCTGCTGGAACCACCCATGTGCACAGGGAAGTCAGGTGGATCACAGAAAGAGCGACCCAGCAGGGGATGCCTGCAAGGACTCCCCAGCCCCTTCCCACTACCCCATTCCCCAGCACCCTCTCGTCCCACCCCAATCTTCCTCTCCCTAACCATCCTCCCTCTCCGTCATCTCCTGAGGTCCACATGATCACCCTTTGCAATGTGTTCTAGTAAGACCCAAACTCCTATATCCCAACCTCACTCAAACACAGAGCAATTGGCTGCACAGCTGGACCTCTGCAAGCTGCCCAGCCAGTCTGATACCAGCAGATGCCCTGGTGTGGACAAAGACAAGTTTTTCCTTTGTTGGCAAAAGCACCTATTCTGGTTGCTTGCTCTCTCTTCAGCTCCTGCCTGGCACCCCTGAGTCAGGCCCCCGGGATCCCTCTTTCTGCTGCCTTGTGGCGTCCACACCGCTGGGTGCTCCATCTGGACGCTGGGAAAGCACTGGGAGCATTTTAGAGCCATGCTACTCATGTCCCCAACTCTGAGACCCTCTGAACTGCTGGGGGTTTTGGAATAGAAACTTCTTTCAAGGGTTGGATTGTCCTCTGGCCACCCAATGACTGAGTCCTTGCCAGGGTCGGCAACCCCGAGGGAGCTAGCATGCTAATACTCTTTCATTTAGAAACTTTGAAACATAAATGGACCCATACTAGGATTTCCCCCCACCCTCTCTGCTGCAGGCATTGGGGGTTCCCACTCCATCACACAGAGGGGAGACAGAAGTCCACACACATGTGTGAGAGAATGTGCTGGACTACACAGGGTGTTAGGAGGAACCTGGTGCCCACCACCCTTCTCTGCCTTCCAGCCCAGGCCTTCTGCCAGCCTCCCCCTGGGACCCTGGACTCTGGCTGAGATGTGGGAAGTTGAATGCTAAGAAACCCAAGCCCCCTTGGCAGGTGCCCAGCTGTGGTTTTGCACTTGAGCTGCACAGTCAGGCGGAGGCGGCTGCAGGGAGCGTCAGAGGATGGGAATTCGGGTGGCCCGGCCAGCAGGCTCTGGGAGCAGTAGCCAGTCTCCAGGGGGATTCCAGGCCCTGCTGTTGCTTCCTGCAGGAGGAGGGCCTGGTATGACCATGCGTGGCTGTGCATGGCCGTGTACGGCCATGGTGCAGAAATCGGGGCACAAGCATCCTCCCTGTCACCCCCGCTGGCCACGTGGCTTGTGGGGCCCCATGCAGAAGTGAAAGGCTGGTTCTTCAAAATGTGTCCAAGATGTGCCCCACACGCTGTGCCAGTCATGCCTGAGGAGGGGGCAAAGGGCCATGCAAGGCCACAGCCTGGCCTGTGTGCTCACGCAGCTCATTCCAGACCCACCTGGCTCACCCGAGCAAGTGCTCATGACTGCCTCTTTCAGGGATGGGAAAATCCAACACAGGGTGGGGCCTTGCAAGACTAGGGAGATGTTCTACATCCCTGAGTGTGTGTAGGCGTGGTGAGAGGGAACATGTCACATTTGTCTAGTGGGGCTGGTGTACCCATTCACTCATAGACAGCAAATGATGAAGGAAGCAGGTTACAAAGACCGAGGCCCCCGTGGCCCGCAAATGGCAAAACCAGAAAGTTATACCAATGTGCTCCTGGAGGAACCCGGGCCTGAGCAAGGCTCCAAGTCAGGATAGAAAGATCTAGGGGGCGCCCAGTGCGATAGCGTAGTGGTTAAAGTCTTTGCCTTACACACGCCGGGATCCCATATGGTCACCAGGTCACCAGGTTCTAATCCTGGCGGCCCCGCTTCCCATCTAGCTCCTTGCCTGTGGCCTGGGAAAGCAGTCGAGGACGGCCCAAAGCCTTGGGACCTTGCACCTGTGTGGGAGACCCAGAAGAGCTCCTGGCTTCGGATTGGCTCAGCTCCAGCCGTTGCAGTCACTTGGGGAGTGAGCCATCGGACAGAAGATCTTCCTCTTTGTTTCTCATCCTCTCTGTATATCCGCCTTTCCAATTAAAAAAAAAAGGCCTAAGGGGCAGACCCATCAGCTTCATGTTCACTAAATGCTGCGCTCCTGCCCTGTGAATGGGCACGGAGACAGTGCAGCTTTCTCTCACAGTGGTCATTCAGCACTATCAGGGCCTTGCGGTGGGCTTGTGGGTGGGAGCCAGGCCAGTGGGCCCCTGGCTGTCGCCTCCCACCAGCCCCCCACAGCTGGCCATGGTGGGCCGTGGTGGGTTGTGGCTGGGCATAGCTGAGAGTGCTAGGGGCCGCCCTGGAGAGGGGAACCTTGGGTGGCCTGGGAGATTTGCACTCTGTGTGTGAGGCATAAGGAAAATGGGGTTTAAGATTACTGGCTGGGGGAAAGATGGACCAAGGCTGCTGGATGGACCAAGGGCCAAGGGTCCACTTGGTTGGCACCGGAACTCAGACCCCAAATCCCACTGCTCAGGTGGGAGAAACCCCAGGCCCCACCATCCTCCTGACAGAAACCCACTTTCCTGGCTACACCCCTTCTGAGCCTGTTGATTTTTGTCCCCAAGGAATACATAGGACCTCAAATTCTCCTAATACCTCAACCAATAACACATTTCCCTTAGAAGACAGCTGAAGCCCAGAGAGGTTAAGGAACTCAGCCAAGGGTGCACAGCTAAGAGCTGACAGCCTGCCCAAGAACTCGGGTCTCCTGGCCAGGCTGCCCACCCTATTGCTTCTGATGCTCTCACAGCTGCCCCACCCCCACCCCAGGCATGGAGCTGGGCTGGGTGGGGCTGGCCGCCGAGTGCCTCGAGGCTTGGCTTGGGCTTGTGGAAAGTGGGCCGTTTTCCTGGGGCGGAAATGAGAAGCAGATGTGGCTCAGAGCTGGGGTGCAGACTCATGCTGCGCACGGGGGTCAGGTTACACAGAGGAGCACGTGACTGTGGTAACTGAAACAGCCAGAAACCCCCCCAGTCCCCAGCCACTGCCAGAGCCCAGGTTGGGGTGCAGCCTGGGCTAGGGTGTCAAGCCTGCTCCCCAGTCCCCTGGTCTTGCAGGAGCCCCTGGCAGCCTGGAAGAAGCTGAGAGGGAAGTGATGGCACAGAATGCAGTTAAGCATCCTGCTCAGAGTCCCTGCCCTGGGAGCGGAGGCAGTCGCTGGAGAGGAGGCAGCCCCAGGTGGGGGAGGGGGCCTGGGGAGCAGCCCCCACCCAGGGCTGCCTTAGCACCCACGACCAGGCCCTTACAGCATCTCACACAGCTGTACCCAGTGAATGGTGCCCCACCCTGCCCTGCCCACTGACAAGGGCAGGCTTGTGCATAGGGATCTCTGAGCGCCCCCCTCAGCCCATGGAGCAGGGTCTCCTTCATTACTTCACTCATTCACTCCTTCAGTAGGTGATGGTCTCATATATTTACTGTGGCCGGTGCCATGGGGGAAGCCCGAATGTGGTCTCCCGAATGTCCCCGGCTGCCAAAGGAGGCCCCGTGGAAGCCAGTGCGCACTTCTGAAGGTTGACTCATCTGCACGCTACTGAGTGTACACGAGGCACCTGCACCATTCTGGACCCCCGGGATCCATCAGGGGACCAAGTGGACAAAGCTGAGGAAGCTACCATTTCTTCAGAAAGAAGATAAATCTCTAAGAAATATTCTAAGTAAGTCAAATCATATGTATAGCAGGCAGCCAGAGCTGCAGAAATCAAGACAAGAAGTATCTGTGTTCCTGCACCCTGGTGGGTGCCCTGTGTGGGGTTCCAGCTGGCCCAGCCCCAGCTGGTGTGGGTATTTTGGGAATGAACCAGTCGATGGAAGTCTCTCTTTTTCTCTGAAACCACCTTTCAAACAAATTAATTTTTAAACCAGAAAGAAGGGCATAGCGGAGTAAGAGAAATCAGGAGTAGGGACTAACTGGGGTGGTTCCCAGGGTAGGGGGGGCAAGGGAAGCTGGGCTCACTGGGCTTTGGGTGAGAAAGGTGAGGCTATAGGTTGGCAAGGGAGAGGAGAATGGCTGACCCTGAATGTGCAAAGGCCCTGTGGTGTTCAGGAGCCCCAGGGCACCTGTATGGCTTAGATAGAGAGGTAAGAGAGGTCAGGCCCAGCGAGGGTACCATGGGGCCCGGCTTCTGCTCCAAGTGAGATGCAAGACCACGTTTCCAAGGACTCTAGAAATGCTGTGTCCAGGCACTTAAAGAGTGTGAGAGAGTCTTCCAGCACCAAGTGTGTGCATGTGTGTGTGCATATGCACACATGCCAGACTTGGGGAACCAGACCTGCCTGGGAATGCCACATGAGACTGGGGCAGGCCAGGCCAGAAGAAGAGGAGGAGGAGGCAACTGAACTCTCTGTCCTAGGGTGCCAGGCTGCAGGTGCTGGAGAGCTAGTGCAGGGGCTGGAGAAGCCCCAAGTCTCCCTTTTTCATTCCTGTGATATCTTTGAAATGGGTGGAGATGGGGGAGAGCTGGCTGGGAGGAGAAGCGGTGGAGGGAGGGAGACACAGTGGGGCTCAAAGGAAGACCACTTGGCTGTGGGTTGGTGGGGGCAGCAGGTAAGAGGACCTGCGACAAGGTGGCTGGAAGGTATGTGGGAGCAGGTGCAAGGGAGCCTTCATTCCCAGCATGCGACACCAGGAAGAGCGGCTGTGACAGGAGGTGCCCCCTTGGGTCCCTTCCCAAGGATAGAGGGAATGGGTAATCAGCTCGTGGTCTTTGGAACTGTCGACCAGCTTCTTAGCAAAGCACTGATGGCTGCAGCATGGTGCTGCTTTGCAGGACTCTGCCATTGCTGGAGCGGTTGGGAGAAAGTGGCATGGGGCCCCAGGGGTGGCTAGGAACCAAAGCTGCCTAGGCCAGATCTGCATGGCCAGCCAGATGCAGGCCAGCCTCTTGAGCTGCTACTAGCTTCAGGGAGCTCTAGGGACCAGACCAGCCCTGCCTCAAACTCTGTGTGTGTGTGTGTGTGTGTGTGTGTGTGTGTGTGTGTGTGTGTGTGTGTGTGTGTGTTTGTACGTGCACTCAGGGGCACAGGGCCTTCCTATGGACCTTGGCCCCCTCCTCTCACCACCATCCGTGTCTGCAACCACAACACCCTCTTGGCTTGCTTGCAGAGGGGAGCTGTGAGCAAACCCGAGCTGGCTGAGTGATTACTCACAGGAGACCGTGTGAGACCTGCAGAAGCCGAAATCCCCAGCAGAGCAGGGTGAAAATGTCCCTGTTTTTTTCTTGGTTCTGTTTTCATTCATTTACTCACTCATTCATTGCTCATTTACAGCAGGACAAACCTTATCAGCTCAAGATGCAAACAGTGCCAGAAGCATCGAGATATGACCGGGCTGGCTTCAGCCCGGGAAGCAGCAGCCTGGGATTTCCAACCCCCCTCCTGGCCACACACACACCATGCAGACACACCCCACCACACATACACACTCACATACCACACAGACACACCCTCCCATCCAACACACATGACACACACTCACATAACCCCACCTGCACATGCCAAACACACATCAAGACACACACGTATCCCAACATACACACTATACGCACTCACACACTGTACAGACACACACCAACATGCTCCACACATACCATATATCACATACCACTTACAAACACGCACACATACACCCCACACATACGGACAACCCCATGCACACTTATTACCACCACACACACACACACACCCCACTACACCCACCCCCCTATCGCACACACATCCGTATGCCTTTGTCTGGGCAGCTCTGCACTTTTCAGTTCCGGCCAGGCTGGCAGGCATCGTGTGAGAGTTGCTGGGCACTCTGCTTTTTGGCTAGGAGTGGAGAATCCCCAAATCACTGAATTCCGTGTGGATGGTCTGCTGCCGCTCAATAGACAGCCACACCACTCACCAGCCGGAAACAACCGTGAGCCACGGGTCAGCTCACCGCTTCCTGTGAGTCAGAAGTTTGCACCTCACCTAGCAGGGTGGCCATGGCCATGGAGCACCTGTGCACTTGGAGTAGCGACGTTGGCCAGGGCTGCGATCAGAGCCAAAGGCTCGGCTAGGGTTGCGGAGCTGACACCAAGCTGGGCTCACCATGCACATGTCCCCACCGAGCTGCCATACCACGTGCCTTTGACACTGACTTAGCCTTGGGAGTCATACCTCCCCAGCTGCCCCGCCAGTAAATGGGATTGCAGGACAAAATGTCCCTAGAACAAAGCAAGTTGTCTGAGGTCCAACCAAAGTCATAGGTATTCTGAAATCACACCCTTGCCCCACCGTGGCCCATGTCCAACCCGAGGAGACCTGCTAATGTAGACTGGACAGGTAGGGACACCTGTTGCACCTGTTGGCCCGGCCAGGTGACAGGTGGGTTCCTGTCTGCTGGGTGTGTGGGATGGGCAGGGGACACCCTGGGCCCAGAGGGGAGGCAGAGGAGTGCTCCCTGAAGGCAGGAGAAGGCCAGAAGGCAAGGGGTAGATGAGGCTAGGACTCCGAGTGGGAGGGGCCACGGATTCACCTCCTCCTTCGGGCAGGCCTGCCAGAGGCTTGAACCATAGAGACAAAGCCTGGTCCTGCCCTTGGTAAGCCCATACTTCAGTGGGGGAAGGAACTGGGCATAGAAGTGACACCAGTGTTATGTGACAGGCATGGTGGCAGAGTGGAGCCTGGCGGGGGACTGGGGGTCACATATGTGTATGAAAAGCATTCCTTGCTGGCAAAGTTGGGGGTGCTCAGGGGGTGAGGTCCAAGCCTCATCTCCAAAGGCAGGAGGCATGAGCTAAGACGGGGGGTGGGGAGGGTGGGGGGAGGCGGGGCGGGGAGCAGGGAAGAGAAGGACTGAGCACACATGGGCAAGTGCTGAGCTGAGAGGGCCCAAGGGGTGTGGCAGGGCCTGCCGGGCTGGCTGCTTTGGATGGCTTCCAGAGAACAAGGGAGATCGTGCAGGAATGTGGGCTGAGGCCTGCAGGATGGGCTCTGCATTGCCGCAAGGTCCCAGGGCCCAGGGAGGGTGGGGCCTGGGACAGGAAGGGGAGAGTGGGCTGTAGAGATCTCCACTGGGACCACAAGCCCCAAGGCACTTTGACCCTGACCTACCAGCAGGAGCATGGCTGAGCCCAACCCATAGCTCCTGCACACCAGTGGGCCGCTCTGTCCCTACGAGCCCAGCTTGGAGAGTTCTCTTGATTCCAGTGGCTGGACTTTACCTGCCCCAGCCTACCCTGACCACCAGGTCACCCTCACCCTAGGGGAGCTGCTGAGCTAGGGAGGGCTTGCGTCCATGTAGAGGATGGACAGGAGCCCCAAGCAGAGCCAGTGCCTGGTAAAGTTATGCAGGAGTCTGCACTGCAGGAGAGAGAGAAGGACTGGACTGGGGGCCAGCTGCTGGGAGAGTTCCAGCAGAGAGAAGAAAGACCTGGGCAGGGTTCCAAGCTCCCCTCCGTCCCCCTCCTCCTCCCCACCCAGGGCCCTGCAAAAGGAGCTGGAAGGAGGAGCCTGACTGTGCAGGGAGGATAACAGGGGACCTGTTGCAGCCTGCATCCTGTGGTCCCAAATCAGGCTGGGCTCCCTGCCTCCGGGGGCGGGGTGTGCCCCCAGCATCAGCCCTCTGGCCCCTGCAAGTTCAAGCTGTGCTGCTGCCTTCAAACAGCAGGTGGCACCATTCCACTGGGATTGGATTTGAGGACCTGAGCTGGCCAGGGAGAGTGAGGATGATGAGGAGCTGCTAGGGAGGGCACCTGCAGCCCCCTGGCTGTGCCCCTTGGGTCTGTCAGCTCCCTTCACCTGTGCTCACCTGCACACTTCACCCCAGATCTGCCAGCTTTGCCCTTCGTCCTTGATTCCACTCTTGCCTTCAGTCGGTGTCCAGGACCAGGGCCCAGCAAGCCAGTTCCTTTGGAGGTGTCATCCCCAGATAGGAGGACTTAGGACTGAGGGGATGCTCTTGGCAGGGGGTGGCCGGTGGGTGGAGTGCTCAGTGCTCCCATTGGGGAAGGGGTTTCCCGGAGGCCAATGGGAAAGCTTGCTGAGGTCAAGGTGCTTTGCTGATGAATGATAAGTAACAGCAGATCTCAGAATCTGTGAGAAACTGCTGCCCCTGGCAATCGCTGGTCTACCTCATTCAGAGACTTTAGGGAGAGATCTGTGTCAGTTAGTGCTGCTGGCAGTGGAGTGGCCCGGGCCGGCCATATGGTGGACTATAGGAATGGCAGTGGGGGGTGGCAGTGGCGAAGGCTGCAGGGGGTCATCTAGGGAAGCTTCTAGAAGAACTTTCTATATCCAGGGTATATCTTAGGGGTAGAGGGGAATGAGGGGCAGAGGGGAGGAGCGCAGGCAGGTGTGGTTGCCTAGAGAGGCCATCTGCCCAGCTCAGGGAGGCCCGGCCCTTACCCCTTGCCCAGGGGAAGCAGAGGGTGATGGGCCAAGGGGTTGAACCCCTGCCACCCTTATGGGAAACCAGGGTGCAGTTTTTGGCTCCTGACTTCAACTTGGCCCAAACCTGGCTGTTGTGGCCATTTGGGGAGTGAATCAACAGATAAATGATTTTTCTGTCTCTCTCAGATGCTCTCTGCCTTTCAAACCCATTTTTAGAAAGCCAACTTGTCAGTCTTGATCTGCCCAAGGTGCCCTCTTTCTGAACTTGAGCAGGGACAAATGGGCTGGTGTTAAGGGACCAGGAGGGAGGATATGCAAAGTGGGGAAGTGTGGGCAGGCCTATTTGGGCAGGCCAAGGGCAGCCAGGCACGAGGAGGTCGAGGAGGTCGACCCTCCTGGCAAGCAGTAACCCTGGCAGGGAGCAGCTCCAGCAAGCCGAGAGGGACTGCACGGGGCAAGAGATGAGGATGTCAGCTGGGACTGCCTCCTGTGTGTCTAGAATTTTCTGATTGAGGTAGAAGTTGTTTCTGAAGTCAGTGCTTGGTTAAGAAAGTCATCTCTTGCCTGATGTGTGGTTGCTGGTGGCCTTGCTGACAAACCTCTAACAAACAGTGCCACAGCACATGGGCGGAAGTCCCAGGAGACCGGGCTACCAGCTCCAGGGAGTTTCCAGGGAGACAAGACGGGAGGCAATAGGGGGATGGGATCAGGATGAGCTCAAGGAAGACTTCTTGGAGGAAGCAGGCCCAGATGGGGAGAGAGGGAGCGTTTTTCAGACTGTAAAAATCCTACAAGGAAAGTCACTAAAAAGCAGCAGGTGCAGTGGGGGTGTCGGGTAGGGCATGAGGAGAGAAGGGAAAGCTAAGGGCTTGGTACAGAGAAGAGACCTGACATGTTTTGGAGGGAAAGATAGGAGGGCCAGAGGAAAGGAGGAAGGGGAGGGAGGGGTTAAGAGCTGTGCCCCCAGGGCAGGTCCTTAACCATCCCCCACCACCCCACAGCCAGCTGGCCCCTCAGCAGACCCTGGCCCCTGGGCATGATCATAAGCCTGACGCTGGGACCTAGAACAGGCAGGCAAGCTGACTCCATCCGCCTTCTGGGGTCCGCTCTCCCTTAGTCCCCAGTTGGCACTGGGCAGTGGCCACTCCTGCTCTCTGCTGGAACTGGTGTGTCTGTCCCCTCTCAGGTGACTGAATGGCCAGTAACTCTTTCTCCACTCCCCTACCACCACCCAAGATGGCAGCTTGGTTGGACAGGAGGGCCTTTGTCTGGCCCTGACCCTGCTAGGAGGCCTGGCCTGAGTTTGCTCAGTGTTAACAATTAACCAGGTGTCCAGGGACAGGGCCCCTGTGGTCAGCAGGATGGAGGGCACACAGGGCTGGGGCCTCAGCTTCCTGCGGCAGCAGGTTGGGCTCTCCTGGAGCAAGTGGGGGGAAGATAAAGGCCACAGGCTTAGATGTTGACCAGTGAGGTCCCCAGGCAGCAGCCCTTTCCCCCAGCCAGGGCTCCCTGAGCCCGGTGTCAGAGAGCCCATGGTGGCTGCCATCCTTGTAGGGGCCCCAAGGGGACAGCCAAGGGCAGGAGAAACTCCAACCCCTGACAAGAAAAAAGCCAGACAATAAGACCTAGCAGCCCAGGCATGAGTCCTGGGGGGAGTGTCAGCCCCAGCCCAAGTAGCCCATAGCCACAGACCTCTCCTCGAGTCCAGGAGGCGTGGCAGGGGGCATGCACCCAGCCCTGGCCTGCCCATCGCTGCACTGGGTGAGCATGGCATTTCCCACCCCAAAGTCACATCATGGCGTTCTCAACCAGAAGCAAGCCGGACGATCCAAAACACCATGTATTGGGCTGGGGGAGGACAGGAGAAGGAGAGAGAGGAGAGAGACAAACAGATGGTTTTCTGTTTGCACCAGCCTCTAGTGCCATGCTTGGCACAATGATCAGCCTCTGGCTCCTTGAATCAGCCTCTAGCCACTTTGCAAATGAGGAAACTGAGGCACAAGTCATGTCTTTTGTCCCAGTGTCAGGGTGGGCAGTAACAGGGCAGAAGCAGCCTTCCTTCAGACAGCAACCTGTTCAACTGTGTAACCTGCTGGGGGCAGGGCAGACAGGGGTGTGGGAGCAGGAGAGAGGCACCCACTGTAGGGGTGAGTCCCCCTGCTCAGGGGATGCCTGCTTAGCTTCCTCCTGCAGCCTGACCTGAGCGCCTCCCCCTCAGATCTTCATGGGGAAGCACTCCGTGTGCCAAGCCTCTGGCTGCAGACAACCGCGTGTCCTGCCAGCCTCCCCGCCTCCCTGCCTCCCCCACCTACCCCTCCGGCTTCACCTGTGAGAAATCAATATTGATGTTTTATGACCCAGCAAAAGCACATGTTTCTCTTCTCCCATGCAGGGGTTATCTGGTCCCGAGGGTTAATCAGTGACAGGCTGGGGTGGGGGGAGGCTATGAGAAGAAAGAAGCTATTCATGCCAGGCCCTGCCCACTGCCTTGTCCCTCCCGTACCCCGCCCCGGCCGGCCTGTAGGTGGGGCGGGACATTTGGAGGGCTCAGGCTAGGCTAGGCCAGGCCCAAGTGGGTGTGTTTGGTAGGCTGAGTGGCTAGATCATCCTGGAAGAGCCATCCTGGAGCAGTGCTGGTCTCAAGACCCATACGGGCAGGGCAGGTGCACTCTGCCCACAAACTGCCAAAGCCCTACCTGTTCGGGGTGGGGTAGCAGGAGGAGGCCACCTCTCAGAGCTGATTGATATGATGGGGGCAAGGGTGCTGGCACCCAGTGTGTGGCTAAGCCCTCTTCTCTCCTGGTGTGTGGCTTTGGGAGGGTGGCATGGCCTCACCTCTCTTCCAGGGTGTTTTGGAGGACCAGATGAGATATGGGACCTGGAGAGGTGAGACGCTCTAGGGACCGTTTAACCTCCCAATAGGCTCTGCTTCCCATAGGACAACATAACCTGTTTTTCTCTTAACTTGGGCAAACAGGGTGATGGGTTGTCAGGGATCAAAACCTGGAGGGCCGCTGACGCCCCTGCCCACCCGATGGGTAAGATCGAAGGGAAGCAGAAGTCAGCTTCTCCATGAATAAAGGGGTAGGAGGGGGCCAGCACTGTGGCACAGTGGCTAAAGCTGATGCCTGTGGCACTGGTATCCCATGTGTGCACTGGTTTGTGTCCTGGTTGCTCCACTTCTGATCCAGCTCCCTGTTAATGTGCTTGGGAGAACAGCAGAAGATGACCCCAGTGTTTGGGCCCCTGCACTCACATGGGGTGGGGGACAGGGTGGGAATTTCAGTGCCTGGAGAGATTGTGGTTGAGGGACCCAGGACTGGGGGGAAACGAGGGAGGAATTTGGCCTGGGGGTTGAGGGAGAGGCTGGGAAAATGTGGTGTCCGTCGGAGAAGGGACCCAGAAGAAATTCCCAGTGAGAGATCCCCATGGTGGGGAAGCCATGGTGGTGAGGGGGAACCTGAGCCCTTCCCCTCTTTGTGCTGTATCCACCCTCCCACCTTATCGCTGCTGAACTGGCCCCAGGGCCCACACTAGGGCGCTGGTAGCTTGGTACACTGGGAGGGGCCAAGGGGAAGATGGCGCTGGCCTGGAGAGAGGCTGGTCAGAGAGGACATGCAGGTCAGAGCTGGGCACCGTGATGGCTTACTGAGTCAAGACCAAGCAAACACCCCCTCCGAAGGTCCCCAGGAATGTGGGGCCACCTAGTGACTCTTGAAAGCCAGAAATGTCTTAGGACACGAAGAAATCCCCTTTCCAACACACACTATGCCACATCAGGCTGCAGGTGGGGGTGGACTGTGGCCAATCACTAGGAAAACAGAAGATCAATATAGGAGGGGGACCCAAAAACTTCCTGGGAAGTTGACTCGGAAGGTAAGTTTCAGAGTAGGGATTGTGGGTCGGTCGACTAAGCAGCTGTTTGGGCATCAGCATGCAATGCTAGAATGCAGGGTTAAACCTTGACTCTTCCACTCCCAATTCAGTTTCCTGCTGAGGTGCTGGCTCACCGATATGGGATGGAGTCCCAGGTTCCCAGCTCTGGGCTGGTTCAGCTCTAACTGCTTCAGCCATCTGTGGAGTGAATCAGCAGGTAGAAGATTGATAGCTCTCTCTCTTCTGTATTACTCTGCCTTTCAAGTAGGTGAAAAGAAATACATAATTAATAATATATTAATAAGTAATATATATAATAAATACATGAACATTTATTTTTAAGGAGGGGTGGAGAGAGAAGGAAAAGTTTACCTTGGTACAAAATGTGCTGAAATCCAAGCTCAGTGTCCTTTATAATATGCATTCTCTATTCTGCTTTTGGAAGATAGTCCGCTACCCTCTCCCATAGGTTAAGCCTGTAAGGCAGTAAATATGGTGAGATGCTGTCCTTGTCCCTCTCAAGGAGGCAGGCCCTGGCAGGAATGACTAAAGCCAGCCTGACTTCTTTGCTCCCTGCTCTTTTCACCCTTGGCAGCCCAGAGTCAAGACTATAGTTCCTGGCCTCCCTTGCCACCAGGTGTAAGGACATAACTACATTTTAGCCAAAGGGAGGTTGTTGGAGTCCATGCAGCTGCTGTAACAGAGGAGCCAAGACTGAGTCATGTACAAGCAATAGGGAAGGTCCAAGGTCAAGGTCAAGGTGCCGGCACATTAAGTGTATGTTGGGTGTGGAGGGGGAGTATGCTCTCTTCTTGGAGGACGTGCCTTCCTACCAAGTCCTCAGATGGTAGAAGGGGGAAAAATGAGTCGGGAGAGTCCCAGGTGGCTCCTTTTGAGCTCTTTCCCAAGGGCATGACTCTTCTTCAGGGACCCTGTCCTTGTAGCTCAGTCACCTCCCAGAGGAACCGCCCGCTGACCCCATCCTATCGGCAGTGGAGGGACACTCAGATGATGGGCAGGTGAACGGGAGGGATGCACGCAACTTCAGGATTGCACTGTCCCTCTCCTCTTCCTGGTTCACTGGAGTGAGGATGTTAGGGGTGAACCATGTCGGACTCTGTGGCTGGTGGGATCATGGAATGAAAAAGCCCAGAACCCTTAGGACATCAACATGGCAGGAGTGTTCCTCCACACTGCCATACATTCTGCTGTTGTGTTTAGTCTGGTCATAGCTGCCACAACCTGTTCCACATCTACATGAAACACCTATAAGTGGGGAACTGCCATGAGAGGCACTCCTGTCCTTGGTCTCACCTTCAAGGGCACGTGGAGCTCAGAGTATCAATTGGAATGTGGGTGACCCTTGCCTTGCTGTGGCAGATGATCCCATAGGGTGGTACTTTGGCAGGAAGACATGTGCCCTCTGAGGTCAAATTGTCAGGACTACTGACTACTTCCGGCTGCTCTCCACCAATTGTTAGAACAGAGAACTGAGTTCAGGTGAGACCTGGCCAGGGTATCAACCCAGAGGGATAGGAAACACAACCTAGGTAAGCAAGCACCTCTGCCTGCAATCGAAGTTGGCCAAGAGTCTGGTGATTTGAACCCTCGGAGAGATGCAAAGGCCAAGGGTTTCTGTGGCCCAGGTGGCAACAGTGGCCTCACTGGCTCTGCAAAGCCAGCCTGGGTAGGTCAGCACACACACCCTGGGCCTTTCTCAGTCTTGCCCAGAGAAGAAGTCTCTGCCAGGCAGCCATGGCTGGGAGCCTCTCCAGCAGCCAGGATCAGAGGAAGGGCGTTCCCTTTCCATCTAAGCCTATTGTCTCAGATGGCCTGGAGATAACAGGGCTTAGTCAGGGGTCTGGGCAGAGCTCATTAGCCAGTGAAAACAGAGCCAGAGTTATCAGGCCTACAAACTGTCAGGACAAGATATTTGGCTGGAGTCACCTGCACATGGCACTGATGAGAAACCAATGGTTTGGAAGTCTGAAAGAGGCATGAGATTCAACACTCACTTCAGATGCGGTTATGGCAAATAGGATGAACCTCCCAGGGGTCCAAGCAGGGACAGTGGATAAATGAATAACTTCTAGAAGGTGGAGGATGAAGAGTTGCTATCATTTCTCATTGGCACGGTTTGGGAATTGCAATGGACCGGGATTGTCTGCATGGTTCTCATTGTTTTAGTCCCATTTTCCTGGTGGCATTTATGTCTACCATCCCTGGGTATTGAGGAGGGGGGAGATGACCTGCCTCTGAGTGTTGCCCTCCAGGCTATGGGGTGGCCATGGAGCAGGAAGGAGGTACTTGAAGTGGTTTCCAAAGGAAGGTGGTTGCAACTTGGGTGTTAAAAGGGATAATCACAGATAATTGGGGGCTCAGAGGGTAGACTGTGGCAGAAGTGGCTATCACGCTTCGCCTGTTGAAACTGTACAAATATAAGACTTTGAGTGAAGAATATGGACACCCTTGACAAAAGTGTATTTGCTGAATGTATGTAGACATAATAAAGCTCTAATAAATAGGATATAAATAAGCTGATGATTCAAATTCTGGGTCATACTGTAAAAAGGCAAGGGCAGCTCACATCTCATCCCTCCTTTCTTGATGACTGGAAGTGAGGTGTGTTGGAAACCATTGCTGGACCATGCCTATGAGAGCAAAACCCTATGGATGGGGAAGAGAAAAGGAAGGCAGCCTTGGATCCCAAAATGGAAAATGAGTCTTGAATGTAGATGCACAGAAGGTGAGAGGGGAAGGCATACTTGACCGCTGGACAGTTTGAGCCAAAGTTCAAAGTGGTGGGAACCTGTGATGATTGGAACATTTGTCCCCCATCTCCCAAAGTCTCATATCAATGGTACTAAGGCAGCAGAAAAGTCTTCCAATGATGGTATCTCTGGGAGGTGGTAATCTTTGGAAAGTGATCAGCTTGGATTAGTTGTTAAGGGGAACCCATGAGATTGAACCATCGTGGTTTTGAACGAGAGAAATAGATACGTGTACATGCTGTCCCTTCCAAGATGATGTCTTGTGCCACCTTTACTCTGCCAACCAGAATGCCATTGTCAAAGCCAAACCAGTTGGGGCCATTGATCTTGCACTGTGAACCTGTAGGCTCATGAGCCACTATAGACCTCTTTTCCTTATAAAGGTAACCTGCCTCATTACAGTGAGGAAAAGCCAACTAATGCAAGAGACACAAAGGAGACAGGTGCAATAGGTTGAATCCATCTTGCACATCACGTCAAAGAGTTTGGACTTCGCTACTTGGAACCACTGAGTGACTGTGGAACTGATTTTTAAAAATGTATGTCTGGTAGTGGTGTGTAGGATGTACATGAGAAGAGAAAGCCTGAAGGCCGAAAGAAGGAGCTCTATGCATGGAAGTCATGCTGGCTTGCCCTTAGAAACTCTGTTATATTAGAGGATTATGTTCTTGACCAAGGGCTAGAAACACAAATTTTTCTACTGACCACAAAATCAAACTGAAATAGTAAGAAAAGTATATTCATAATCTGTGCATCACAATACTTTCAAAGTAGCGTGTGAATTATGCAATAGAGCTACACAACACCTAACTGCAGAAATATGCATATAATACATAATTAAACAATGTCTTAGCTCTATATTTCTAGCTCTTAGCAAATTCATTTTCATTATGAAAGAAGTTGATTTGATTTATTGAGGTAAAATTGACTTATAGTAAGCTATATATATTTAAAGGATGAGCTGTGGTAAACTTTAAAAAAAAAAAAAAAGGTTTATTTATTTGAAAGCAGAGTTCAGAGAGAGAAGGAGAGATCTTCTATTTACCGGCTCATTCTCCAAATGGCTGGGGCTGGGCCAGCCAAAGCCAGGAGCTTCACCCAGGTTCCCCCCATCGGTGCAAGGGCCCAAGCATTTGAGCCATGCTTTAATGCCTTACCAGGTCATTAGCAGGGAGCTGGATCAGAAGCAGAGCAGCTGACTTGAACTGGGGCATTCCTGTGGGATACTGGCATTGCAGCCAATGGCTTAAGTGTTATTCCACAATCCTGACCCCTTGATAAGTTTTGATCTATCTTTGCAGTCTTGAATCTGTCACCACAGTCAAGAAGTAAGCATTGCCAATACCCTAAAAGTTTCTTCCTGCATCATGTTCTCTCCTTTCTCTCCTTGTTTCTCTAAACCAAACAAACAAACAAACAAAACAAAACCCATGTATTTGATTTCTTTCTTTTTCAGAGATTCATTTATTTATTTGAAAGGCATTGTAACATAGCGGGAGGGAGACACAGACTCTTCCATCCATTGACTCGTTCCCAGTCTCAATGGCTGAGACTAGGTGGCTCAAGCCACCTCTACTGACTATGCGGGCACACCAGAGGGGAGGTGGCTCCAAAGTGGAGAAGCCAGAGCCCAATATGGGATGCTGGATGCGGTTTAACCAGCTGTGCCACAGGGCTGGCCCCCATACTGATCAGTTTTCTAACTATTACTGTAAATTAATTTGGATTTAGGGGAGTTTTATATAAATGAAATTATGCAGCATATGCTCCTTTGTCTTTTCAGCATAGTTATTTTGAAAATCGCACATGTTTGAGCATGCACTAACGGTTCATTCCTTTTAAAAGCTGAATAACATTCCACCATGTAGATGCAGCACTGTGCGCCCATTCATCCTGTTGATTTGGACTGCTTCCAGTTGTAAGCTATTACAAATAAAGCTGCTGAATAAGTCTTTGTATGGACTTAAGCCTCCATTTCTGTAGATAAATACCTTAGAGTGGAATGACTGAGTCACCCAGTAGGTGTAAGGGTATTTTTAATGAAATTGCCAAGTGCTTTCCCAGGTAGCTGGCGATCATACCCTTGTGGGTTCTCACTGTGCATGAGAATTCTGTTTCTTCCACATCCTCACCAACATTTGGTGTGATCACCCTTTCACATTCTCACTATTGTCACAGTGGTACCTCAAATCTGTATTTTTTGTTTTAGGTTGTTCATTTTCTAACTAGGTTTTAAGGGTTCTTTTTATACCCCAAATACAATACCTTGACCAAATATACAATTTAAAAATATTTTTTCTACCATTATGTGGCTCCTTTTCATTGCCTCGACAGTGTATATTAAAAGCAAAAGATTTATTTTATTTTATTATTCTATTTATTTGAAAGGCAGCGTTACAGAGAAAGGGAGAAGGAAAGACAGAGAGGAAGAGAGCAAGCAGTCTTGCATCCAGTGCTTCACTCCACAAATGGCCGCCATGGCCAGGGCTGGGCCAAGCTGACGTCAAGAACAAGGAGTTTCTTCCAAGGCTCCCACATGGGAGCTGAGCCCAAATCATCTGAGCCCTTTTTTGCTGATTTTACAGGTGCAGTATCAGGGAACTGGAGAGAAAGTAGACCAGTAAGGCCTTGAACCAGCACCCATATGGGATGCCAGCCTCTCTGAGGGCAGTTTAATTCACTATGCCACAGCACTGGCCCCATAAGAGAAAATGATTTTCATTTTACCCAAAGCCCAATTTACATCCAATCCTTTTGTTGTTGTTGTTGCTAAGAAATTTTCGCATTATTCAAATATATTTTTTAGATGTTTTAAAGCTTAAGATTTTAATCTGGACCTGTAGACCTGTAGTCCATTAGGGGTTGTATTCTATATATGGTGCCAAGTATAATTTTCTGGTTTGTTTATGAATGTGTGACTGTTCCCTTACCAATTGCTGAAAAGATCATCTTTTTTCGCACTGCATTGCCTGGGTATCCTTGCCGAGAATCACCTGTCCACTTCAGTGTGTGTCTACTTCTGGACTTTTAGTTTTGCTTCAGTGATCTGTCTTTACATCAGCATCATTTTGTCTTGATTACTGTAGTTTTATAAAGAATTTTTATATCAGATCATGTTTGTCTTTCAATATTATTCTTCAAAACATTTTACAAATTCATTTATTTTTATTTGAAAGGTAGATTTACAGAGAAAAGGAGAGACTGAGAGAGAGCTCTTCCACTCACTACTTCACTTCCCAAAGAGCTGCAACAGCTGGAGCCAGGAGCCAGTAGCCTCCTCCAGGTCTCCCACCTGGATGCGGGGTCCCAGGGCTTTGAGCCACCTCCTACTGCTTTCCCAGGCTGTAAGTGGAGAACTAGCTAGGAAACAGGGCAGCAGGAACAGCAACCAGTGCCCATAGGGGATCCCAGCATTTGCAGATGGAGGATTAGCTTTTGAGCCATCATGCCAGCCACCAGCACCCTTCCAAAGGCTAGTCTTGATCCTTTGTATTTCCACAGGAATTATATAATCAGTTTTTTAATTTCTGGTTTCTAAAATGCCCCTTTTATTTTATGCACAGAGAACACAAGTGGAAAACTGAAATTCATGATAACCTTGGCACTCAGAGATGATGATAACATTTGGGATGAGCTACTTCTAGGTATACTCTATGATTTAAAGTCTGCTTTATTAACTAGTTATGTAGCACTTATGAGGTGATAAGCAGTGGTTTTCATATTAGGTTGATTATAATGTACATGTGACAAAGTTCATCTTCTTCAAACGTACAGCTTAGTGGATTTTGACAAACATATACAGGTATATAGACACTATCACAATCAAGATACGGAAAAGTTTGCAGCACTCCAAGAAGTTCTTCCATGTCCTTTGATAGTCATTTTCCTTTTCCTGTCCCCAGTAATCAGTTATCTGACTCAGTCCCTATACTTCTGCCTCTTTCTAGAATGACACCTAAATGGAATCACAGTGTGTAACTGCTTGATTGGCTTTCACTTGACAAATCGCTTGGAGATGTATCCGTGTTGTACGTAAGGGCAGTGTGTTCCTTTTCTTGGCTGAGTAGTATTCTATTGTATGGACGTACCAAAATTTCTTTATCCATGCACTACATGATGGACATTTCGATTACTTCTGGTTTGTGACAGTTATGAATAAAGAGACGCCATGAACAGTTTGTGTGGGCATTTTGTACACATGCTTGTTCACTTCTCTGGCATAAATATGTAGAAGCTGGGATCACTGAATCATTTGACATATGCACATATAATTTGATAAGGAACTGTCCAATTGTTAATTTTTACAATGTCTTGTAATTGTATTTTGCTGTGTAGAGGTGACACCTCTGGTTTTATTTGAATTTTCGTAATAACTAAGGTAAGTATCTTCATGTCTTTTAATCTATGTATCTTGGGTGATTATCAATTCAAATTTTGTGCCTCTTCTGAATTTTTAAAATTTATTGTCTGTTCTCATTTTATTTGAGAGAGAGGAGATTGAGATTTCCCATCTGCAGGCTCGCTGCCCAAAGGTCTGCGATAGTCAGGACTGAAGCTGGCAACCTGGAATTCAATCTGGTCTTCTAAGTGGGTGGCAGGGACCCGGGTTGTTGTTTCCCCATCGACTGCTGCCTCCCAGAGTGTGCATCAGCAGGAAGCTGGACTGAAAACAAATCAACTGTGACTCCAACCAGGAACTCTGATAGGGCACATGGGCTTCCTAAGTAGTCGTTTAACTGCTGTGCCAAATGCCCACCCCTTATACCTTCTTGCTATTGCTTTGCAAGAGTTATTTATATGTATTCTAGAAAATACTGGTCTACTTGCACTATAAATAGTAACTAATGTAATCTCTTTAAAAGGCTTCTATGTCAACACTTTTATTTTGCCTGGCATCACAGAAGAAAAACACCAGTACAAGAAGGAAGGGTAGGTTCTTAGCCTAAGTTTGCCAAGTTTCCACGATGGACCCAGACAGCTCAAGAGGCTGTTACCTGTGATGAGAGACTGCTGGGAAGGAGCTGGGAAGGAGGGACAGCCCAAATACCCAGTGACACAAGCAGAGAAGGAATGCCACATTGGATTGGCAGCATTCTCAAGCCCTTTGTAGAAGCTTGAAGAGGAAATTTGGCAGCTATCTGGGGGAAACTTTGGGACACCCTTGAGTGCTCTTGTTGAGACTTTGAAACAGGGCTATCCACTCTCTTCAAGATGCCAGGCTCTGAGATTGGATTCATGTTCTCATGTATGAATGGATGATGTCATTATAGCAGTCACTGCTACATGGAATGTATTTTATGGGCAGCTATAGCAAAGCCCAATAAACTGAAGTCCCTTTAGCAGGGACTCACCGTAATTTAGATCACCCCTCTACTGTCAGGCAAGAACATAAGGGTGAGGGGACATGGGGTATAGAATAGGGTTAAGAATGGGATTCAGAATTGGTGTTTGGAACCAGCGTCATGGCACAGCCAGTCTAGCTGCCATTTGCAATGTCAGCAATGAGTGCCGGTTGGAGTCCCACCTGCTCTGCTTCTGATCCCTGTGTCTTGGAAAGCTGTGGAAAACGGCCCCAGTGCTTGGGCTCCCACCAACCATCTGAGAGATCCAAATGGAGCTCCAGGTTGCTGGCTTTGGCCTGGTCCAGCCCCAGCCAGGGAAGCCATTTGGGAAGTAAACCAGTAGATGGTAGATCTTGCTCTCTTTTGGTCTCCCTCTTTCTATCACTTTCAAGCTATTTAAAAAAAAAAAAGGTGGGGGAGTGAATACTACGTACAGAATACTAAATAAAAGTTCATAAAAGCAAAAAAGAAAAAGCAGCAACAAATAGTGGCAGGTATGAGTATAGCTCTCATGTTACGGGTTCTTACAACAAACCAAAACAGAACAAGAGATCACAAAGCAACTTTTGGAGGTGATGGATAGACAGCATTTCCTACCCTGGTTGGGGTGTGGGGTTCATAGATGTACCCACATTGCAAACTCATCAAATTGGATTCATTACATGTGTGTGGAGTTTTGTCCACCAATTATACCTCAGTAAAGTTGCTCTTAAACAAACAAGCAGAAAACGTGTGGCAGGCATGGAACCAGATGGCCCGGACTCAGATTCCCACTCTTCCGTTGCCACCTCCGTGACTCGGGCGACCACTCTGAGACTCAGGGCCCTCGTGTGTCAGCAAAGAAGAACAGCATTACCCCACCAGAGTGTCGCTGTGGTGATAGGGAATGACATGCGCAGTGCACTTAGAGAGAGCATGGCACATGCTTAACGCTCAGCAAACATCAGCCGTTGATATTACTTACATTATTATTAGATCACAGTTGAGCTGTCTCAGATGTTTTGTTTACTCTCAGAGCTGGGAAGGAGGGAGACTCCAAACACCTGGCTGCAGATGGTATTACTGCTTCCTGATTTCACCACCTGCTCCTCTGGAATGCCCTTGGAGATGCCATCCGAGGATTCAGCTCCAAGGAAACCCCCCGGGCTGAAAGCTACCATGTGACAGGTCCATCAGAGCTGGTAGGTGAGACAGCTTTCCCCACAAGCAATAGAAATTTTGGCTCAAGGGGTGGGCATCTGGCATTGTGGTTAAGACACTGTGTAGGGGACTGGTATTGTGGCGTAATAGGTTAAGCTGCTCCTGCAACACTGCCATTCCATAGGGGTGTCAGTCGCAGTCCTGTGGGCTCTACTTCAGGTCCAGCTTCCTCATTATGTGCCTGGGAAAGCAGCAGGGGATGGCCTGAGTTCCTAGGCTCCTGCATCCACGTGAGAGACCCAGATAAAACTCCTGGCTCCTGGTTTTAACTCGGCCCCACCCCGACTGTTGCTGCCCCCTGCGGCGTGACCCAGCCAATGAAAGAGCCCTTACTATCACTTCCATCCACCTCTGTAACTTTGCCTGTCAAATAATTTTTAAAAATCGAATCTTTTTTAAAAGACCCTGCTTGAGATACCTGTGTCCTTCGTCAGAGTGCCTGCCTCTAAGTCCTGACTCCGCTGCTGCTCCAACTTCCTGATGATGTGTGCCCTGGAAGGTAACCAGGATGGTTTAAATCCTGGACCCCAGGCCTGGCAGACCCAGATGGAGTTTCAAGCTCCTGACTTAAACTGTGTAGGGAGTGACGCAAGGGACTTTGTCTACTTTTGAAAACACATACATTTTAAAAGAAAACCAAAAAGAAATTCTGACTCATGCTAATTTAAATAATGAAGGCATTTATTGTCTCATGTCACAGAGAGGCCAGAGGTGGACATATTCTGGCTGGAGGGTATCCACAGGTTCAGGGGTATTTTAAGCTTCTATTTTATTCAAATATTTACTGTTCTGTCTTGGATGGGAAGCACTACATTCTACAAATATTATTTTGAACACTGGAACAATTTGAATATTGGAACACTTGAACAATTTGGAAGTCTGGTTCAATGTATCCATTCTAATCAATATTTTGAGACCCCACCAAACAATAGGAACAAGTTATTGACTATGCTCATTAGTAACAACATTCATATTTCATCTACTAATTAAACAATTGAATTGACATTTAGCTAATAAATGTTTACCTCTCCTGATGTCAAACAGTTGTTCTTGCAAAACAACTGAAAACTTTCATGTCTATGATTTTAACAAAGTCATTCAAAACAATCTTAAAGAAGTGGCCATTTGGCCTAGCCATGGAGTACCTGGATTCTCCATGTGGCCCCAGCTCCTAACTGCAACTTTGTGCTGCTGCAGTCCCTGGGAAGCAGCTAGTGATGGCTCAAGTGACTGAATGCCCACCATCCATGTGGGACTATGCTCCTGAAGCTTCTGGCTGACTCAGCCCCAGCCATTGTGGGCACAGGGGAGTGAGTCTGAGACAGAGTTCTCAGTCTCTCTACCACTCGAGTAAATAAAAATCCTCTGAAACTTCTTGTTCAGAAAAGTTTCTGAGCTTAATATATATATATGTTATATATATATATATATATATATATATAATAATGGTGCCATGTTTTCAGTAAGTAGCATCACAACGTATTTTTGCGCCATCCATTCACTTTTTGACACAAACATTTTAAATATTCATTATCAAATGCTTTCTCTCCAGCATGTATTTCATGTGAAAAAAGGCTGTTTTTCTCTCTCTTCCTTATGCTTAAAGTGTCTCTCATAATTTGGTAGGATCAGTTGTTTTTGTCTGAAACAGTCACCAACAGTCACTTGTCATTGAAAAGGTCATTGATGTTAAGGAAAAAAGCACACACAATTTGTCCTTAAATGCAAGAGAACTCGTCCCTTAACAGTTTCCCATGGTGCTCTTCATTCTGTGAAGCATGCACATCTTTTTACAGTACTGCATTTAGGAAAACTGAACATTCTGGTGACATGCTGCATGCCCGGGGAACCAGCGATGCTATTGTCTGAAAGTCAGCCAGAGGGCAAAGATCTCCCCGGACATACAACATCCCCAGAATTCCTAGGGAACCTTCCGGAACTCAGGACCAGCTGTACCTGGGACTGAGGGAGGTCATGGTGTCTTAGATGTTTGCTAAGTCTTGCTTAAATTCCACAGTAAAAAGAAAAATGCCCAACTCAGAGTCTTCTGATGTCACACCCTATATTTCACTTGGGGACGAGCCAAGGCAAGCCCTTCTATGGGGTGAGCAGCCCCTCCTGTCTACTGGGGCCCAGGGTGGGAGAATAATCTCTTTCCTTCCTTATCAGAAGGAAAGTGCAGGCTGCAGGGCTGCTCAGCTCCCATTCAATCCTCTGTACAGGGCAAGGGGTATCTCTCCCTTGATCCTCCCTACACGGTATGTTCCTCTGGGTTCCAGCAGGTGGGAGGCAGGGCAGACAGCAGCTCAGCCAGGTGCTATTCCTAGGAGCCCTCCACCAGGCCAGAGAGCAGCTTGGGAGTTCAGGGTAGGGAGTGAAGTCCCACTGTGTGGCTGGTGGTCCTGAGTCTGGATCATCCTGGAAGTCAGGGCCCAGCGGACAGCCTTTCCCTCTGCTCCTCCCAGCTCTGCAGCACTTGGCTCTGGGAAGGTCTTCTGTAAATATTTGTCGGATTTACCTAGCTGGAGCTGAAATCTCATTTCCTGATTCTGGGAGGGTTGGGGACCTGGGCTGGGCCAACTGAGCTCTGATTGGTTTGGGGTTGGGCAGGGAGGGATGGAGTCGAGGTCTCAGGTGTTATTCTGAACCTGGATGAGGTGCGGACTGATGTTGACTTTTGTCTGTTGCTCTGTCTTTCTGAAGGTCCTGAACCAGAGGAGGGTCCCTCTTGAACCAGGAAGCAGGGAAGCAGCTGAGGAAAAATCAAGGGATAAGTAGGGATCAAGTGAAGCTGGCTGTCAAGGCCAAGGCCCCTGAGGAACGGCTATTGACTCTGCCCTGCTCCTAACACCTGCACCCAGGAAGAAGGCAGGACTTGCATCTCTAGGCACAGAGAATTTTTTTCCCCAAGGAAGCTTGATGGTCAGTCCTGCCCTCCCTGACTCTTACCCTCTTATGTTCAGATACTTTCTGTTTGAGGGCGCGCAGACTCACATGTATGTGTAAGGGCTGAGTCCCCAGGCCAGCCCCACGCACTCCTGTGTCACCAGGCACAGACTTAGGGTATACAAGCACCATGTCCTGGTTCCTGCCATCTCTCAGGTGCAGAGAGCTGGCCCGAAGGTCCCGTTGGGAGGGAACATGAAACAGACGGGGTCCCCAGGCTGCCATCCACCACAGGCAGAGCCACACACAGCTGCTGTCAAGACACAGGCTCCCATTGTGCAGCTAGGCCCTGTGGGGACAATGGATGCCTGTTTGCTCCCAGAGCACGACACCATCTCTCTGCTAATTGCACACCCTAGCAGCCTAGGGCCTGGCAGCCCAGCCACCTGTCTCCGGGGGCTTGGGGAAACCCCCTGCTGGCCTTGTTTGGGTGAGCAGCTCTAGGGGAACTCCAGTCTGATGGGGGATGTGAGAGTCTGACCCTTAGGGACCCCTTCGGGAATCAGTGGCCTCCTGGGCTCTCTGGACGGGATGGGCGATTGGGGGTTGCACTTACAGGGCCCGCTGGGCCTCAAGTCAGCCGCAGACCTGGGGAAGTCCTGCACTGGGGACAGCTGGGCCCTTCCAGGAGACCCCAGCTGCCTGGGCTGCCCCCACAGGAGGAGCACTTCCATTTCTCATTGCATCAGCACGTGGCCACTCTGGGGTGGTGGGGCTGAATTTTGACCACTCCAAATGCCCCCTGGCCTAAGCCACTATCCCCATCACATCCTCTGCTTCTTGGGGTTTTTTGTTGTTGTTGTTTAAGATTTATTTATTTAATTGAAAGAAAGAGTTAGAAGGGGTAACGGGGCAAGAGAAAGAGACAGATCTTTTCTATCTACCAGTTCAGTCCCCAAACAGCTGCAATGGATGGAACTGGGCCAGGCCAAAGACAGGATCTCCCACGTGGATGCAGAAGTCCAAACATTTGGACCCTCTTCACTGCTTTCCCAGGCACATTAGCAGGGAGCTGGATCATAAGTGAAACAGTCAGGATTCAAACCAGCACCTGTATGGGGTATCAGCGATGAAGGTGGCAGCTTTGCCTGCATTACCACAACACCAGCCCCACACCCTCCATTTCTATTTGGACAACCTCGCTACCTTTTTGGCTTTGGATACCACCTCCTTCTGCAGTGGATTCAATGATTCAGCCTCGGGGGTTATTAACGGAGAGCTTATTATGCTGCTGTGAGCATGCAGGTACTCATGTCACGTCCTGTGTCTTCACTGCGTGAGCCTTTTGTTCCAGGACAACTGGATTATTCTGGCTTTCTTTCTCATAGACGCCTCCTCCTTTCTCCGTGCTGTTGCTCATTCGTGTCTTAATTAATGCCGTGAGCATTTATTGGCCATTGAGCAGGGAGAAAGCGCACTGCAGTGTTTTTATGCATTACCACAGTTATTCACTTCAGGGGCTGTAGACTTTATGCCTGCCCTTGGGGAGATCCCAGTCTGGTGGGGAAGCTGACAGTGAGCACATGGGGAACTTTAGCGTATCCCAGGAGCTCAGAGAAGTAGCAGAAAACGTGGCTTTTGGAGGTCAAAGGAAGCTTCCTGAAAGACATCAACGTGTTAAGTCTTTAAAGTGAAGTGAGGCGATTGTCACAGTGAGAGCTGGAATGGGGGAACATGGCACACACTGCACTTGGGCACTCAAAGCCCACCTTCACTGGTTGCCTGCTGGGAAAGCTCAGGTGGTGCAGGACCAAAGGGAGTTAGAGGAGCCACAGTTCAGGCCCAGGCACCTGAGCGACGGCGCTGCTGGAAAAAAGGGAACAGAAGCTGGGTACGTTCTGCCTGACTTCTATGGAAGGCTGAAGCAGAGAAGCTGCGGTGATTAGGGGCGGAACATCTGTTGCCCAGAAGCGACAGGTGTCACCTTGGCCTTGTACTGGGATAATCAGCCAGCGCCCCCCACTTCCCGCCCTCCAACATCCGTCCTTCGACTAGATGGTCCCTAACGGAGACCTAGCTAGCCAGCCTGTGGCTGGATGTGGGCAGAAGGGATGGCTAGTCCAGACCAGCGTGTCTGTCCACAAGCAGCAGATACGGGGGAATGTAGCATGAACACAAACAGCCAGGCCTAAAGGCTGAGCGCTTGTGTGCATGGCTCTTGTCATTACCTCACTGGCTAGGGTTGCCAAGGCAAGGATATAGGCAGACATGAGAAGGCCTGAGTTTGAATCTTAACTTTACAAGAGAATTTCAAATAGTTCATTAAAAAATGCATAGCCTATTTTAATTCCATTTTCTTATAAACTTTGTTTTGAAGATTCATTTCATTTTTTTTTTTAATTGGAAAGTCAGATTTACAAAGAGAAGGAGAGACAGACAGAAAGATCTTCCATCCACTGGTTTACTCCCCCAAGTAGCCACAACGACTAGAGTTGAGCCAATCCAAAGTCAGGATTCAGGAGCTTCTTCCAGGTCCCCTACTTGGGTGCAGGATCCCGAGGCTTTGGGCCATCCTCTTTTGCTTTCCCAGGCCACAAGCAGTGAGCTGGATGGGAAGTGGAGCAGTCAGGACATGAGCCAGTGCCCATATGGAATCCCAGCAGATACAAGGCAAGGATTTAGTCACTAGGCTATTGTGCTGGGCCCCATAAACTTGTTTAAGTACCCTTATATTACTTATTAGTTAGAGAATTTCCAGAGTCACATAACTCAGTTTCCCCCTTTGTAAAACAAGAAAAAATTTCCCCCCAAATCTAACCTTAACATAAACAGATAGGCAAACAAATGGGGCTAATGCTAGTTTTTCAGGGTCCTTCTAAAGGTTATATGAAACTATGCATATAAAATAACAAACACATAGGCTCCATAAAACTATATTCTCCTTCTCTCCAAATATGGTGCCTGGTATGCATTCATCAGTACCACATAATGATAGCAAGCTGAACAGCATTCCTATGATGTGAATCAACCAGTTAAGATGTTTTAAGGAGAGGCCAGTGTTGTGGTGCGGTGGGTTAAGTCGCCGTGTGTGACACTGGCATCCAATGTTGGAGTGCCAGTTCGAGTCCTGAGTGCTCTGCCTCTGATCCAGTCCCCTGTGAATGCGCCTGAGGAAGCAACGGAAGATGCCTCGAGGATTTCGGCCCCCGCCACTCTCTTGGGAGACCAGGATAGAATTCCTGGCTGCAGCTTGGCCCTGCCGTTGCAGCCATTTTGGAGGATGAGGAGGTGAATCGATGGATGGAATCTTTCTCTCTGTTTCTCTCTTTCAAATAAGCAAATAAACAGATTTCATTTAAAAAATAAGGCATTTGTAGTCCAGAGGCAGAAGACTGTATGTCTTTGCTACCCTGGTGTGCTTTGTCTACAATTACATTTTTTTTTTTTAAACTAAGAAGCGTTGACTTATTATCCACCAAGGATTAAAACTGAAATAAATCCAAACACTTGAGTGTGGTCTTTTCATCAGTAAATCTCTCCTGATATTAATGACTGCAAAAGTAAATTCTTTCCTTGTTCTGGCTTTCAGATGTCTCCAGGCCCCTTGCTCGGAGCTGCTGCTGAGTAATGGGCAGCTCTAACTGCCCCAAGGAAAGGACTGTGTCCACGAGTCTGTTGTGCCAGTCTCAAGAAAGACCTTGGACTCTGGTGCATTACTCTCTCTTCCTTGTGCTTCACACACTGGTACTGAATACTGGTGACCCTCCAAAGTTCAGTCCTGACGCCCCAACTTCCTCTGTGGCTATACTTGGAGATTCTGCCTTTGAGGAAGTGATTAAGGCAAGGTGAGATTGTAAGGGTGGGGCTGGACCCATTAGGACTGGTGTCTTTTTTTTTTTTAAGATTTATTTATTTTTATTAAAAAGTCAGATTTTACAGAGAGGAAGATCTTCTGTCCACTGGTTCACCCCTCCAAGCAGCTGCAATGACCAGAGCAAAAACCAATGCAAAACCAGGAACCAGGAGCTTCTTCCGGGTCTCCCATGCTGGTGCAAGGTCCCAAGGCTTTTGGTCATCCTCGACTGCTTTCCCAGGCCACAGGCAGGGAGCTGGATGGGAAGCAGAGTAGCCAGGACACAAACCCGTGCCCATGTGGGGGTCCCTCTGCAAGATGAGGATTCAGCCACAAGGCCATCGCGCCGGGCTCGGGATTTATGAGAAATCTCTCTACTGCCTGCAGGGGTGGCCATGTGAGGAGGCAGCTGGAAGGCTGTCAGCACCCTAGGAGGAGAGCCCTCCTCCACAGGACAAGTCTGCTTCCCCCTTGGGCTTGTACTTGCACACCCTAGTATTGTGCTGTTTAATCCACCCGGTCTGAGAATGCTTAGTTTCTTTTTCTCCCAATCCCACCTACCCTGGGCAGCTCTGTGGCAGACTCGGGCAATGCATAACATTGGACATGAGCTTACTCCACAGCCTCTCTAATCTGCAGGCTTCCCCAGCAACCACTCCCCCTTCTCTTCATCAGCATCGAATCTTCAGGGCATGGGCGGCTCCCTGCCTGGCTGCGTTTGCTGCGGTAAATTCTACACACCACATATTCTATCGACTCTTCCTTGATGTGATCTGCCCTGCTTCCATAAGTGTATCAGAAGTACAGCTCACAGAGCACAACAGACCTCTGCAATGGCGATACATCCACAGCACTGACATGCTCTCCCCAAAACCTCGGCCCTCACAGTGCAGTGGCTGGGTAGGAGGGTGTGTGATGTTCCCCATCCCACCCCAGGCTGGACTCCTGTTCTTATGCTCCTGTAACTGACCAGAGAGACAGACAGAAAGTTCTTATTCCCAAATTCACTGCCCAGTTGCCCAGCAGGGGCTAGGCCAAGGTGAGGCCAAGCAACTCACAATTCAATCCAAGTTTCCCATGCAGGCGGCCAAGATGCAAGTGCTTGAGTCATCAGCTGCTGCTGCTTCCCACAGTGGACCTTAGCAGGAAGCTGGCTTAGAAGCCGAGCTGGGATTCAACTCCTGCCACTCTGTTATGGGATGCAGGCATCCAACGGGATGCTGCACCAAACATCTGCCCCCACCACAATGAAGTGAAATTCCTTGCCTGGAATTGGCCAGTAGGGAAAGAGCTGGAATTCACACCAGAGCCTCTTGGTGATAATCTTCATTTCTCCCTCAGCCCTCTCTCATTACCTAACTGTTGCTCCCCTACACCCTGTTCCCCTTCCCTCCGCCTGAGCCACCCTGTGTACCTGACAGGTGCTGGTTCATTCCACCAGGACATTACAGCACCTACAACTGAACCTAGGCATGTGGATTTCCATTTATATTTAGCTCAAGAAGTGAGCTTTTCTTAAGCCCTGGGATGTAGGAGTTGTGCCTGGTTCTTGCCACCATGCCATGATAACGTGCAGTGGGTGGGGGCTAGGAGGAGGGTACCACAGAGCTTCCTGCCTGTTGTTGGATATTCCTGGCTGTCCTAAAACAGCTTCTGGCTGCTTGCTACAAAAATTCTAGTCAGGCTAGTCTAACACCCTTGACCTCTGCCCCTGCTGCCGGAACTAACTTTTGCCTTGCTTGCTAATTTTTTTCCCTTTTTTTTCCCCCTGAATCAACATTGGCTGCGCTAGCTCTCTTCCCCCACCCCAACTCCCTGATAAGGATGGGGTAACAGCATCTGCACGAACTTGGGGTGTACTTTTCTTGCCTTGTCAAAACAGCAGCTCCTATTTGACTGGTGATGGGCTGGGAGCCAGACCTCAACAATGGAAGCCTTGTGAGCCGGCCCTGGGGGTGAACTGGGAGCCCACGATTTAGCACACACACAACCCTTCCTGGTGCAACCTTCTTATCTCTTGCCACTGAGCACTTGCCAGTGCTGGGGCTGTAACCCAACCCCCTGTAATTGCATGTCCCCGATAGAGCATTCCTGGGCCTGGACCCTGGTTAAACATTGACTTAGGGTGCTGGGGATGGAGATGGTCACCAGCCTGGGGTGTTCCTGGCTGGGTGTCTGCCTCTCCCCTCCCAGGTGACAAAGCCACAGCAGAAAGCAGGTGATTTGGTTGCACACCTATGGGTTGATATGATGGAACAGCCCCTAGCCTGCTCACCAAGAGCAGTTGCTTTCCTGTCACTGACCCTCTGCCCACCTCCTGCTCTCAGTAGTCCAGTGCCTGGCTCTGGACTTCTCAAGTATTCTCCATGGCTTCTCCTCTTCATCTCCCATCTTCCTGCTTCACTCAGGTCATTTCCTACAAAGGGACTCAGCCGTACCCAGGGAGGCAGGTTCTGCAGTCTTGTCTGGGACCTGTCTGCTCTAACCTCAGGGAAGCTGCAGGTGCAACAAGGAGACCTGGGCCTCTTCTCTGATGGGCCCAGGGTCAGCACACCTAGGCTGGCAGGGTGGCCCCCATCTTCTGGGAGACTGTGGAGGGGAGCTACTGGCTCTTCCCACATCTCTGTCCCAAGAGCCACTTTGTTCTTGCTCCTATTGTCTGACAGACAGACAGGCCTGATGATATCCCTGTGAGAGCAGCACAACGAGAACTATCCAGTGTCAGACAGAATGCAGAGAACGCCAAGACCACTGAGCCACGGTAGCCCACCCACTCATGTGATAGGAAAACCAACTTCTCTCATGCAGGCCCGTGTAGTTTGAGATCTTTCCATGGGAACAGTCTTCAGTGATATTCTGATTAACACAGGAACCAATGGCTGCAAGTAGAAGGTGGGTACGATGAAATGTTAGGCCCTGGGGCTCCTGTCACCCAGCGGGCAGATACTGGGGGTTGGGAAGCTGGTGACCTACTCTGTGCGAGACTTTGGTACTGCTCTCTCCTATGATATCTTGGACGGCAGTCACAGGCCTACTGAACCCTAGTTGTAGCGCATGAAAGATCCATTTGTTGGTGAGTATTGGCTTCTTTTCATGCTTGGTGAAAGCCCCCATAAAAGAGAAATTCAAATAGAGCCAGCAGTGTTCGAGCAGAGGTGAAAGTGCACGCTATGGGGACGCTTTCGGCTGTGCCCGTCATCCAGGGGGACTGGGAGACTGGTGTGTGCAGCTGCAACTTGTGCCCCAAAGGCTCTGACGAGGCAGCTTCACCAGCACTTCAGGCTGGAACCCCAAATCTTCCCCCACTCTCCCCACTGAAGAATTCTCTAGGGGGCCCAGCTTGATAGTTCAGTGGTTAAATCCTCACCTTACAAGTGCAAGGATCCCATACAAGTCCTGGTTCATGTCCCAACTACTCCACTTCCCATCTGGTTCTCTGCTTGTGGCCTGGGAAAGCAGTCAAGGATGGCCTGAAGACCCTGTACTCGCACGGGAGACCAGAAGAAACTCCTGACTCATGGCTTCAGATTGGCTCAACTCCAGCTTTTACAGCCCTCTGGGGAATGAATCAGCAGATGGAAGAAAGATCTTTCTCTTGGTTTCTCCATCTCTCCATAAATCTAATCTGCCTTTCCAATAAAAATAAATAAATATGGGCCCGGTGCGGTAGCCTAGTGGCTAAAGTTCTTACCTTGCATGCGTCAGAATCCCGTATGTGTGCCATTTCTAATCCCAGCAGCTCCACTTCCTATCCAGCTCCCTGCTTGTGGCCTGGAAAAGCAGAGGAGAATGCCCCAAAGCTTTGGGACCCTGCACCCGTGTGGGAGACCTGGAGGAGGTTCCTGACTCCTGGCTTCGGATCGGCTCAGCTCCAGCCACCGCGACCACTTGGGGAGTGAATCAGCAAACAGAATATCTTCCTCTTTGTCTCTCCTCTTTGTATATCTGACTTTTCAATTAAAAAAATACTAGAAATAAATTAATTAATTTAAAAAAAAAAAGAGTTGTCTGAGAGATGACAGGAGTTACCCCACAATCCTAGGCCAGATGAAGGGTGTTGCTGCTTTACCAAAACCTACTACACTCTGGCCGTCAGCGGTAAGTAAAGGAGAGAGGGAATGGTAGCAGAGTATATAGAATGCGCAAGCCAGTAAATGGTCTGTGTGTTTGTCATCAGGCTTAAGAACTGTGCATAGAAGAGCTTCATGTGTTGATTGGCTGTTGGTATCTTTTCTTCAGAGAAGTGTCTTCAAATCCTTTGCACATAAAAGAAAAAAAAAAAAGGAGGAGTTGTCTTCTTATTGTTGAGGTTTAAAATTTCTTTACATATTCTAGATACAAATTCTCCGTCAGACACAGGATTTGCAAATATTTCCTACCACTCATTGAGTCATTTTTCACTTTCTTCACGGTGTTCTTTGAAGCACAAAGATTTATGACTCTGACAGAGTTTAACTGTTTTTTTTTTTTTCATTTTGTTTGTACTTTTGAAGTCATATCTGAGAAACCAATGTCTAATCCTAGGTCCTAAAGTTTTATGATTTTAGTCTCATTAGTTAGAGTTCATTTTGTATGTGGTGTGAGATAGGGATCCAGTTACATTCTTTTTTTAAAAATGTGTTTATACTTTTTATAATAAATTATTCTTGATGATATTTACATAGTTAAGGATGCATGCCCATATGGACCACTGGTTAGGGTGGGGAAGGTCAAGGAATGGGAGAAGCTGTTTCCAATCTCTTTTTTTTTCATGTGTCTAGCGAAAATGGGGAGAGAAGGGGAGAGGGCCACTCCCAGCAGCCCAACTGCCAGGATGCGGAACAGAACGGGGTATGGCCAGCCAACATCACCCCAGGGTCCCTGACGAGGAGCATATTCTGAGAGTACTGCTTAAGTGATTTCAATAGTTCTGAGATGCTGTTGATTTTGATGCTCTAAGGTTGAGGAAATCCTTCCAAGATCCATTGGTTGATACAGTCCACATTGGAGTATCCACTCACCCAGATACTTGCTGTCAAAGCTTGGCCAGGAGAGCGGTCCAATTTGTTCTGCCCTCCATGGTACTAGATGTCTCTTCACGCCTCAATGAGGTAGTTGCCATGTCCCCTATGTGCATCTGGGCATGCCATGCACTGTACAGGTTTCAACAACTGAGGAAGCCAAGTTCTGAAACATGTACTCCACGGTCAGACCACAGATCCTGTAATTTTCCCTGTAGATGGAGTTTTGATTCCAGTGGCCCAGACTCTGTCTGGTAGTATGCTGGTGCCTGCCCCGCACATATCTTTAAAAAAAAAAAAAAAGCACCGAAGTAGGCACAATGTATAGTTAACACAAAGGCATTAACCAGGCCCATAACACCCACCAGCTATTAGCTGCTTTTCTCCCATCAGTGTAACACTTGGCCACAAACCACCAAGGCAGTTGTCTACAGCTGGGGTCAGTTACGTTCTTTCGAAGGTAGATATCAGTTGTCCCAGCAGTGCGCACTGAAGGGCTGTATTACTCTCAGTGCATCATATCTGGTAACTTAGTGAAAATCATTTGGCCATATATGAAGACACTTTAGAACGTTTGTGGAAAAATGGAAATGAAAGAGCTTGTTTTGGGCCCGGCGCGGTGGCGCAAGTGGTTAAGGTCCTCGCCTTGCACGCCCGGGATCCCATATGGGCGCCGGTTCTAATCCCGGCAGCCCTGCTTCCCTTCCAGCTCCCTGCCTGTGGCCTGGGAAAGCAGTCGAGGACGGCCCAGAGCTTTGGGAACCTGCACCCGCGTGGGAGACCCGGAAGAGGCTCCTGGCTTCGGACCGGCATAGTATCGGCCCGTTGCGCTCACTTGGGGAGTGAATCATCGGACGGAAGATCTTCCTCTCTGTCTCTCCTCTCTGTATATCCGCCTTTCCAATGAAAAAATAATAAAAATAAATCTTTAAAAAAAAAAAGAAAGAGCTTGTTTTGATGGCAAAAGAATCCAAAATCCATGCAGTGGTTCATGAACTTTTTGAAGATTCTGCATGCATGAGAGTTTATTTCTAAGCTCAGTTCTGTTCCACTGATTCATGTGGCTACGTTTGTAATAGAGATATGTATTTTAAACATGTATTGGAATGGCAGAGGGAGAAGGAGAGAGGGAAAGAAAAAGAAAGAGATCTTCTCTGAGTTGGTTCACTCCCAAAATGGCTGCTAGGGCTAGGGCTGGGCCAGGCTCAAACCACAAGCCAGGATTCTAACTAGACCTCCCGTGGGTGGCAGGAGTCTAAGTATCTGCTGCATCTTTCCCAGATGCATTAGTGGGGAGCTGGGTAGAACTGGCACTTCGTGGCTTAACCTGCTATGCCACATCGCTGGCTCCCTATATTGGTAGGTGGATGTCAGTATAACTTTGTCTTGACGATTATAGCTTGGTAAGATGTCTTTTGAAACAGAAACTTGTCAATCTTCTTTGTCTTTCATTTTCACAATTATCTTGGCTATTCTGGATCCTTTGCAATTCCTTTTGCATTACAGGATCAGCTTTCAGTCTTTCAATAACACACACACAAAAGCAGCTGGATTTTGAAGACTGCCATGAGTCTGTAAGACATTTTCAAGGCTACTGCCATGTTAACACCATTAAAGTTTTTTCATCCATGAACACAAGCTCTCTTTCCATTACTTGGTCTTCTTTACTTTCTTTTAATGACGTGTTGTAGTTGCAACGGACAAGTCCTAAACTTCTCTGTCAAGTTTATTCCTATGTGTTTTATTCCTTTCAGGATGAGAGTAGGTGGATTTTAAGTGCAAACTTTGTGTTGTTAAGGTTTTGATGGAGATGAACTGAAACAAGTCTTGTAAGCTGAACCTGCAAACCTGTGGGACTGCTCGGCTCCTAGAGTGAGTTCTGAGTCTCTGAACCTGCAGCAGTGGAAAGCAAGCTGGGGAAGCTTCTCTGATTCCTCCTTCCAAGGCCTCTCCCGACGTGGCCCTGCGGGATTGCCCAGAAGGCAGAGCTAGAGGCCACAGAGCGTGATGGCGAAAGGACATGCTTGCTAGGAGTCAGTACCAATGGACTTGATCCCACTGGGAAGCAGGGAACGTCTGGAATTCATGTCCAGTGGGATACCAGTGGCTACATGCTTCCTATTAACTTTTCATTTGGTTGCTTGAATGGTGGTTCTCTATTCCTACTGCTTATTGTATAATGGGTGTACACATGTGTGTTGCTGGTTGGTGGAGGGATCAAATAGATGCCTTGCCTTGTAGCTTGTATGTTACTGGACCAATAACTGAACTTCACATCAAGATCAGACCCTGCTTTGAACTGGTTGTAATAATGGGTAGAACCTTGTGGGTTCTGGGTTTGGAAAGGTGAGCAGCGTGTTCCATATTTGGGAAGAGCATTTGTATCAATTTGAGTGGCCAAAGGTGCAGATTGCAGCAGAGTAAATCACTGAGTTTTCCTCCATATCCATTCTCTCCTTCCCCAATGATGGTGGAATGTTTAACTGGACACAGGACTACCCAGATAAAGACCATCTTCTAACTACATGCAGGCGGCTGAGGCAATGGTGTTTGAGTGGATGTGACACTCGTTAACTTCTAGGCTATACCCTCCTAAGGCAGTAAACACATCTTTTCTATTTTCCTTTCCGTCTGGTTGGAATAAAATGTGTAGAAATAAATTTGACAAAGAAGTTTAGGACTGACCTGTTAAAACTACTACACGTCATTAAAAAAACAACAGCAACGACAACTCTGGCAGTAACTGGAACTTGCACTTTTGGAGGGCAGAGCAGCACAAACAAGGAGCTAACACACCACTGCCTTCCTGGATACTTCCCACAAGGGTTAACCTTCTACTTGCCCAGGGCACTGCCCTTGGGGATCGCTTTGTTACAGCGGCCTAACTTTTATCCTAACTAATAAATCTTTGTTTGTTTTTAAGGTGGGAAAGAGTAGAGTCTGATTGTGTGCTAGGGGATGTGATCCGTTAGAGAGGGAGGGATTGGTGATGAAAGAAAGCAAGAGGATAAATGAAAGAACAAAGCCCTTGAAATCTTGGGAAGCGATCCAGAGACCGAGTGAGGGGATTTGCGACTGATTTCTCAGGGCACCTCCTGCACTGTGATTGGAGGAGTAAGACCAAACCAGTGCAGATGACTCCACATGGGGCTAGGAAGTGGGTTCAGTACATTTGCAGGAGAGTAATACAACAACCCTCAGATTCTTTATTTCGTTGGACCCTCACACTCACTCCTCCAACAACATTGGTCCCTGCCTGGTTTCTGAGATGGTTGCATGGGGGGATACCTCAGGGGCTAGACAAGAAGGAAACAGTCCAATTAGAGAGTGAAGAATCTGACCCCAGAGCAAGAGCTCCAGGGTGGGATTGGCATTGGGCACAGCTACTGAGATGCCATCTGGGAAACCCACGTCCTTCATCAGAGGGTCTGACGTTGAGTCCTGGCTCTGTTTCCAATTCCAATTTCCTACTAAAGTGCACCTGCTAATGAGGCAACAGGTGATGGCTCAAGTACTTGGGTCCTTGCCACCTTCATAAGACACCCCAGGACTGAGTCCTGAGCTTTCAGTCCTGTTACAGGTTTGGGGGAGTGAACGGAAAAAAAATCTCTATCTCTAATCTCCCTTTCTTAAAAAAAAAAAAAAGAAAAAAGAAAGAAACAAAGAAAAGAAAAGAGAAAAGAAAAGAAAGGAAAAAGAAAAGAAAAGAATGAAAGAAGTGCTCCAGGGTGATTAGTGGCAGAGGCCTGGGGAGGGGTGAGGCAGATGGAGCAAGCAGCACCCGTGACTTGACTGAGGCAGGGAAGGTATGGGGAGAGATGGCCCTCTTTTGCTGAGGGTCAGCCTTGCCTGTGCTCCTGGACCATGCTGCCCATCCCACCGCCCCATGTCACCAGCTGTGTTTGCCACTTAGGCTTGAAGCTTTTCTTGGGAAGGGAGATGAGAAAGTCACTCGTGTTTTCTTGAATCCAGCACTGTGGCTCTAGCATGGAGAATTGTCGTGGTTCCGGGTGGGGACAGAGGTCTGACCTGGAAGCCTACTGTCTCCTTCCTGCTAGTATGGGCAAGGCATGCTGGCACTCATGGCCCACAGCCGGCCTTCCAACTGTCTCCGGAGCCCTGTCAGAGAAGGGAGCCCCCACCTAAGGGAGGCATGTGAAGGAGGGAAGGAGGAGGAGTGAAGGCAGCCACCTGGGAATGGGGAAAGATCTAAGAGAGAGCCAGGCCACCTGCCATTGTTCTAGAACACAGGGACTACAGAGAGAGGAGGGCCTTAGCCCTCTGCCCTGCCTTAGCCTTAGCCTGCATTTCTGTGGTCCCAGGCCATGTTTCTTCATGAGTTTTCCCAGTTGGAAACTTTATTTGCAAGCTTGGAATGAAGCTGGGCAGAAATCCCAGTGGACAGTCCCTCCTTCCAAGCCTCTGCTCCTACACTGACCTCTAACATGGCAAGATCATAGCAACGCTCCCAGCCAAGGACCCCATGGCCTGCACAGCTGCTGCTCTCCTGGCCTCTGGCCTGGGCTCTTTCTTGCCTTAGACCATGCGCCAGGAACATTCTTAGGCAGCAAGATGAGGGTTTCCCACTGCTCAGCTCCTCCGGGATCACTGTGTGCCTACAGCCTGGGGTGGGGTAGAGGGGAAGGGAGTGTCAGTTCTGATGCTACCAAGAGGGGTGCAGTTCGGAACCAGTAGGGAGGAAGCTTTGAGTTTCTCCTAACTGCAGCCCTCAGAGGGCTCCAGGCTAATGAGATAGCCTTGGCTTGTTTTCCATTGCAGCAGCTGCTGCAGCAGAGACCAGTCTAAGCCCTGTGCACAGCACTTCAGAACATATCTAGAGAAATGGAGCCAGGATACAGGGGCAGAGGGTTGAGAACAGCTTCTCAACTGATGGCAAGCAGATCTGGCCCTTTAAATTTTTGTTTTAAGATTTACTGATTCATTTGAAAGACAGAATAACAGTGGTAGGGGTGGGGGTGGAGATCTTCCATCCTTTGGTTCATTCCCCAAATGGCCACAATGGCCAAGGGCTGGACCAGGCCAAAATTAGTAGCCTAGTATTCTACCTGGGTCAGCCAGAGCTGGGCCAGTCTGAAGCTGAGAGCCAGGAGCTTCTTCCTGATCCCCCACATGGGTGTACTGATGTGCCACACTGCTGACCTGGGTTTCTTCTTCTTCTTCTTCTTCTTATTATTTTTTGTAGAATTGTCAGGCATAAACAGTTGGGTTTCTTCTAAGAAACTTACTATTTGTGCTGTTCCTATGGACTTGTCTTCACCCACCCTGCTCAAGGCAGTTCACCTAAGCTTGCAGCCTGCATGAACTGGGCAAGAAGACCAAGAGAGATGGATCCTCTCCTTCTAGGAGGCACCATCTGCAGACTGCACACACTGCTTTTGTCACATACCATTGGCCAGAACATTCGGACACATGCTTATCCTTAGCTGCAAGGGAGTCTGGGCAATGTGACTTTTAATGCCAGGCAGGCATGTGATCTAGGAGAGGAAAGTGACAAATTGCCATGGGAGTTTCTTGTATTGCAGTTGTCTGCTCTGAGTCTCATGCCCCCTGGCCACATGATCGGTGGGAGACCCAATCTGGGAAAATTGTGCATCCCGCTGGCCACAGCAATTGGCTCAGAGCTGAGCACATGACTCAAGAGGGCTCAATCAGAATGGTGGCAGACAAATTCTTCTTGATCCTGAGACTGAGACTGTAGCTCTGAAATGGCCACAAACCTTTTCCCTCCAGGAAGATGGGGGAGCACACAAAGCCCATTCATTGAGAAAAGTGAGCAGCCAGGCCCAGGGAAGCAAGAAGAGATAAAACAAGGTAATCAGGCCAGCTGGTGCACCAGCCTCATTTTAGGCCTCTATGAGGCTTGCTCTGTCCTTGGCTGACTGGTCTGAGTTGGCCATGTGAAATCTTGTATTTTGACTTCTTTACTGGAAGTGGTAAGGTTGTTCTCCCTGGGGGCAATGAGTGGATTGCAAGGGGGATGCAGCTGAGACGGGAACTTGGCAGAGAAATACACTGATTCCAGCCCTGCTGTCTCTTTCTCCCACACATGGGGCAGTGCAAGTACCCTGTGGCACCTCCAAGTTCATCAATAGCATCTCCCTGTGAACGGAGCCTGCTGGACTCCCTGCAATGTCCCGCCAGCCGCCTGCCTAGTAGCCTGCCCCCTCTGGGTTGGCTCCAGCCGGCCCAGCTGGGAGGAGAGGGCTGACCCTCACAAAGGACCCATTCTCAGCTGGTGGGGGCTCTTATCAGCCCAACCTCAGCTCTGAATCACCTGCATCTGTGGGTGGGGCCCCTGAATTTGCCTCTGGGCCTCTCTCTGCCAGGACCCGTGAGTGGGGGTGGACTCAGAATAAAGGCTCATTGTTTTTTGTCCCCTCCACTGTCAAGGTGCTGTCCAAAGCCTCCAAGAGCCTTCTTTCCTCTCCTCGCACTCATCTTCTGCTCCCTGACTCCTGGCACTCTGGGCGCCATCCCATCCCTACCTCATCTCACACAGCTGCACAAATGCCTCAGGGAGCCAGGGGCGTGAAGGCTGGGGAAGGCAGGAGAGGTGCAAGGGACAAGCCTCCTTTCAGGCAGTCAGAAAGAGGCCCCAGGGGAGCCACTGAAGGGAGGAAGCAGGGCCACTTCCCTGAAGCATGGGGGGGGGGGGGTGTCATTGCCACCTGATGCAGGCAGCAACCAAGCTGTGCTGGGTCTGTGCTGTCCCCTAGTGGCCATGATTGGAACATTGGGCAGTGGGGTTACAACACGCATGTACTGTTTCTCAGCTATTTGCAACTTCAGCCAAGATTTCAGCTTATTACTTCCCAGTCCATCTTTAAAACCCAAATTACAATCCCTGCACCTAATTCTGTCATTCCTCATCCCTCTAGCTCTGCCCTGATCTTCAGGAGGTCATTCCCCATGCTTATGTATCATCCATTCCACCTATCTGGGCTGAGTGGGATACAACCACGCCTGTCCCAGGGACAAGGAAAATGCAAGCTGAAAATGCAAGATTCCATTAGAATAGTGAGGAAAAGGGCTTCCCACTTTTAATAGGCTGCTTCCTCCAGGGCATGGAGAGGAAAATGGGAAGGAACCATCAGGAATGGGAGCGTGGGACCCAGCAGGGGATCTGGAAGTGAAGGATGGGATAGGGAATTCCACCATGCCAAGTCAGAGACCCAGGGGGTGGCAGGGAGGGACAGTGTGTGCCCAACACACTTGGGATACAGCCCAAGAGGGCACAAAGGGAGGGGGCACCAGCATGGACTCCTGGAGTATGGGAGGGTAGAGAGGTTTGTTCACATTAGCTAGAACAGGGCCCCTCTGCTTTATACCAGGCACACTAGCAAAGCCCTCCTACACCATCAGGCAGTTGTCACCAGAGCAGTGTTGCCTTCCATCCTGCAGCAGTGATGAATGTCTCAGTGGCCCAAGCAGCAGCGGCGGTGACAGCACTGGGCACCAGGGCATAGGCCCTTTTCTCTCCTTTCTTCACAGCCTCTGGCCTGCTGGGCTCAGCTCCAGGGGAGGACCCAGCAGCCCTTGCCTGGCTTCACCAGCAGAGGTCCCCAGAATAGAGCTCAGGAGGGAGCCCCAGGCTCCAGGTGTCCAGGTGCTGCCTGCATGGGCGGTCTCTGCGCGCACGGGCGTGTCTGAGTTTGTGTGCCTGCCTGTGCTGCATCTGTGTTTGTGGGCGGGAAAGTGTCTGTGGGTGCATGTGCACAGCTGTCTGTGTTGGGTGGCATCTACAGTGTGTGTTTTTGCCCATTTCCTCCTTCCGGACACACTGCTGTGGGCCTGTGTATTTGAGGGTGCCTATCTGGTGGTTTTTATCTGGAGTTACTTCTTTGCCATCAGTAAACCCTACCCTCCTCATTGGGTAGGAGACCAGAACTGGAGAGTGTGGGGGTAGAAGAAGGGGGCTTGGAGGGAAGCAGGGCCCTGCCATGGGGAAACAACGTGCCCCAGGCTGGCTCACCCAGGAGTGAAGGAGGGGGCAGCGGTCAGAGAACCGAAGTTGGCCAGTGTCCAACTCTGATCCCAAGCTGAAGCCCTGGCTGGAGACAGCAACTCCTCTGGTCCCCCTGCCAGAGAGTACACAGTGCTTGGCCTGAACTGGGGCTGTGGGCCCACTGGGAGGCTCCCTCACCCTGTGTTGTGTGGCAAATCCTTAACAGGGGGCACTGGGATCCGAATCTGGAGCCCACCGTGTTCTACTGGGGAAGCTGCTGGAGTTTCCTGTTTCTGAAACAACAACACATCACTGCAAATGGACAGGCTTAAACAACACACATTTATTATGATGCAGCTGTGGAAGTCACAAGACTCAAGTCAGCATCACTGAGCAAAAACCAAGGTGTCAGCAGGGCCTGGTTCCTTCTGGAGCTGCCGACGGGGGTTGTTCTCCTTGCCTTTGCCAGCTCCTACCGAGACTGCCTACATTCCTGAGCCTATGGGCCCCTCCTGCATTCCCTGTGTCCCCTGCCTCTTGCACCCTCAGTCTTCTGCCTGTTCCATGTGCCTCAATGAAGCCCCTGGCCCCCTTGCCTCCCTCCTAGAGGGGACTTGCAGCTCCCAGATGATCTAGGATAATTTCTTTATTTCAAGATTCTAAACCCAATCATGTCCACAGAGGCTTGTTGACAGGTTCTGGGAGGTAAGGTGTGAACCTTGTTGGGAGGAAGGCATTCTATCTACACAAGAGGGCTGTCATAGACTGGCCAGCAAGGGCAGGTGGCATTCCTAGTCCTCCAGCCAGTTTACTGAGGTAGCCACTTCTGTCTGCTAATCCCAGGTAGTTTTGTCTAGGGGGGTGTTGAGCAGGCATAGGCATCAGGTGCCATGCATTACTGGCTGGGTAAAGGTCCTCTCTTCCCATTCTCCCAAAGGCCCCAGGCTAACCACCTGCTAGCACATCAGTGTTGCCCATTCCATACCTAGTGCCTGTTCAGTCTGGTGCTGGGCTCCACGCCCCCATGTGTCCCTCACCAGCTCTCCTTGTCCCTGTAGCCTCCGAATTCCTGCCCTGGCCCCTCTCCCAGCCCCACGGGCCTCCTGTTCACTATGGGGGCCTTGCCTCCCTGCTCCTCATTCTCTCCTGCATGTGTAAAACCTCATGCACAGTTGCTCTCCAGTTCCCACTGAAAGCTCAAACCCAGGACCAGGAGTCTGAGTGAAGAGTGAGACACACACAGGATGGTGCAGGCCAGTGCTGGAGTGGAGTGGGGGTATGGTGGTGGTGTTAGAAGGAGCAGGAGTCGGGGAGGCACCTGGCCTCCCAGGTGCTTCTCAAAACCCAGCTTCTCTCCAGTCAGCCCCACATCTGGAATGGAGCTAGAGTTTCCAGCAGCTGACACTTGAGACTTGTGTCAAATCTTGCTAGGGATTTCATGGAGACAGGAGTGCAGTGCTTATACCCTAGGCCCGGGACCACAGACCTGTTCATGGGTGTGCATGTGAAATGTTAAATTTTTCAGCAGAAACAGTTTTCTTTTCCTGGAGAGAAAAACATTGACACACCTGGGAAGACTGCCTACCCAGAACATCCCCAACAAATAAAGGTTTTCCTTTCCTCTTACACACAGGCTCCCAGCCCTGGTCCACACATAGTCCCAAGGCCTCACTGCTGTCTACTGCCACCCCATCGAGAGGGGATGTCTGGAATTCCTCCAAGTCTGCAGAGGGTCTTGGCCCTTGCTAGTTCTCATGCCCAGAGCCCACGTTTTGCTAGCACAAGTTGCCACACACAAAGCTGCTTGAGACAGCACAGATTCATTCTCCCAAGTCCCAAACCAGCTTCCAGGGCTAAGGCAAGATGTCAGTAGGAATGGCCCTTGCTGGTATCAGGGATGTGGGCCAGAGCCAGGTAGGTCCTCGAGATGGTGAGAGCCACCGCCAGACAAGTGCTGCTGTTACTCACTGGCCTAATCCAGGGTGATGCCAAGAGTTCCAATATAGACAGACCTGGATCCAAGTTCTAATACTGTGTCTTCCTGGCTGTGTGCATGTGGCCCAAATTGGGGGCAATTTTTAGACATGGCACACGGGTGTATCCTGAAGCTGAGTAAGAGGGTGCCTGAGCATCTGTGATTCCTCTGTGTTGAATGGAGACCATAAACATTTCTCCCCTCATCCATTATGTCTTCTTCTTAACTCAGGAAAGCAGACAGATTAAGCAGAGCTACACTGACCCCAGCATGGGCCAACGCTGGGATTCTGATGGATTTGGTCTGGGATGTGTCTGAATGTTTTCATTCATCTTTCTTTTTTTTTTTTTAAATCACTTTCTGCTATTAAGATGTATTTCCTTTATCTGAAAGGCAAAAAGGCAAAGTTGCAAAGAAAGGGGGAGATCTTCCACCTGTTGGTTCATTCCCCAAATGACTGCAACTGGTAGGACTGGGCCAAGAGGAAGCCAGGAACTAGAAGCTTCTTCTAGTTCTTCCCTTTCATCAAGGTGAAGTAATGTGAAGCAGAAGAGGGAAGCTAAGTTCAAGAGAACGGCAGCTGCAATCAGAGGCACACTGCAGTCAGATGGCAGAGGCAGTGACAGCAGGATGTGCAATGGTAGCACAAAGCCACCTCGCAGCCACTCCGGCAGGGACTCCTGCCACTCACTCTGATGTTGGCCAGCCCAAGCATCAGAGTAACTCTCGAAAGGGCCGAGGAGAAAGTTTCTGAGAGCCAGGAGTGAGCCCAAGCAGTGGAGGCCCTGGCACTGCCCCTCCAGTCCCAAGGCCACCCCAGCCCAGGCCTGGGTGCCCTTCCCAGTGGCTGCCTCCTCTCCTGCACCCCAGACAGGAAGGGGCATTCCCTTTCCACTAGGGCCTGCTGGGCAAGGGGTCTGTGTGATGATCCCAGGGTCCCAGCGGGCAGTGAGCCCACAGCTGTCCAGTTGGGCTCCAGCCATGCTCAATTTGGGGGCCTTGGAACAGAAGGCAATGTATTGCAATGTACTAAGCTCTGGAACTCATGGCCCATCTCAGCCAACAGCAGCCCCGCCTCAAGGGTTTTCTCGCAGGCCCCACGTCTGGTGTGTCAGTGATTTTTAAGCTGGATAACAACTGTTTTCAGACCACTACTGTTTCCCACCACTACTGCTCTGGCATCTGTCACCTGGATTATTGGGATGGCCCCTAGCTGGGAGCCTCCTCTACAGAGCCCCAGGGGGCCTGGGAGGTTGGGGTGGGGTGGGAGGTAAAAATCCAGAATCCAGCTATGCCAGTGACCACATATGTGCACATGACTCTGCTGACCATATTTGATGTCACCTTTCGTCAAGAAAAATGGATCACTGACATGGCCATCATATGCCCTTACAAGCTGTCAAAAAGCCTCCACAATTCTTTTGCAGGTTTGCATGCCCTAATTGCGGGTGTTTGAAATCTGTCATCCTTATAGGGCCTCTCTCAAACTGGGACTTGCAGCCTTGATTCCAAGCTAGACACACATGGCACTCCGGATGATCCTTGGAAGATTCCAGAACGAGGCCAGGGGACAGTGAGGCCCCACCTGCACGCTGCAGCAATGACCCAGGCAAACTGGCCCTGTGACCTGAGGGGATGCTTCCGCACAGCACTGTGGGCAGGACAGGGATCCTACAAGGACCAGCGTCAGCCCCCACTTCCCATGGGCTCCCAGGCTCCAAGCTGAGTGATATGGACAGAAACAGACTGTGTGGGGTATGTCTGAGTGTGTGCACATACACCACATGACTAGGTACCCTGCCCTCAGCTCCTCCAATAAGCAGGCTGAGCTTATCCGCCCCAGCTCCATCTACAACGAGGGTCTGTCCTGCAGTGCCCCTCAGAGGGCAGCTCTCAGACACCTCTCCCAAGCTGGTTCCATGGACTCTGCAGCCGCACCTCCACTTAGGACTGCGAGAAGACAGGTTCTTCTGTCCAAGCAAGGATTCAAGGTTCGGAGGAGAGAAGCACAGTCTGTCTGGCCCAGCAAGTCCGTGGCACAAGAACCCAGATGGCCAGGCTGGTGCAAAAAGAGACACGGATGAGAGCAGAAAGGAGGAGTGTGTGGCTGGAGCTGAGAAGCCCCAGCCCCAGTGGCTGCCCAAGTCGCTCCCTGCAGAGCTCCATGGCCAAGCCCAATGCCTGCCAGAGGATTTTCTTGTTGCCCCCAACAGCCACTTTGTCTCTTGACTCTGCTTCTGCCAGCTCTAGGTGGAGGAGTGAGGCAGTGGAAGAGGGGACTGCTAGACTCGGCCAAACTCATTTCCTCCACCAGCCTGGCCAGCCCTCTGCACCGAAAGGCCCTCCAGACCCCTGCCCTGATGCCTTGACTCAAGCTGTAAATTACCTGGGGATGCTCGCTGACTCAGCCAGGAAGCCCAGAGCCCCGCCCCCACCCCACCCCACCCCCCAGGCCTCAGCTCACAGCTGGCTCTCATTCCACAGGGTTGGGCCCCCTCCTTGCAGGAAATTCCTGGAAAATATCAGGCTTCTTGGAGGGGTGATCTCCTAACCACAGCTCCAGCCAGGAACAAAGCCACCTGCAGCCTCATCCATCATCCTGCCACTCCCCAGGGTGTGTGTGTGCGTGCGTGCGTGTGTGTGTGTGTGTGTGTGTGTGTGTATGTGTGTGTGTGTTGCAAGGCTGGACACAGAGGTATAAAAGTCCCTGATATGTGACTTCCACGGGGCCCTGAAGGGAATGCAGGAGATGATGTGGGGAGAAACAGTCCGGACAGTCCCAGTTTGGGCCTGGGAATGGGACGAAAAACTGGCAAGCGGAGTGGATGGAAAGGGAGCTGCAGGTCCAAGCAATGGTATAGCAAAGGCAGGGATGGGGGTGGGGAGGATAGACCCGGATGTGCAACAGGATGGGGAGGGTATTTGAGAGTCAGGCCAGAGAAACTGCATGCCAGGGGAGCCAGGGCCGACAAGGTCAGAGGGCCAGGGTCAGGGCAGGCAGTGGAATCTGCAGGGGGGTTGCGGGGAGTAGGACTGAGTGGCCCAGGCATGACTGAAGACAGGAACTTCATGACTGCAAAAACTGACTGCCTCCAGTTCCCGGTCCTGCTCAGGCTTGCTCAGGCCTGCGGCGTGGGGCAGGCCTCGGCAGCAGTACAATGTGATCAGATGGCAGATGTACACTACAGTCAGATGGCAGAGGCAGGACCCTAGTTCTCAAGGTACCCAGGCCAAGGGCCATGGCCATGGCCCTTCCTGCCATCCTTCCAGGTCCTTTCCTCAGAGAGGACAGCCACTTCCAGGTTTTGGACAAGATGACTGGGGTTTTTACTGATGCCCTCAGATAATCTCAACTCTTTTTTATTTTTTAAAATGTTATTTATTTTGATGGAAAGGCAGATTTACAGAGAAAAGGAGGGACAGAGAAAGTTTCAATGTTTTAGTCATTTTTTAAAAAAGATTTATTTATTTTTATTGGGAAGTCAGATATACAGAGAGGAGGAGAGACAGAGAGGAAGATCTTCTGTCCAATGATTCACTCCCCAAGTGACTGCAATGGCCGGTGCTGTGCTGATCCTAAAACCGGGATCCAGGAATTTCCTCCAGCTCTTCCACACGGGTGCAGGGTCCCAAGACTTTGGGCCATCCTCCACTGCTTTCCCAGGCCACAAGCAGGGAGCTGGATAGGAAGTGTGGCTGCCTGGATTAGAACTGGAGCCCATATGGGATCCCGGCTCATTTAAGGCGAGGACTTTAGCCGCTAGGCCACCATGCCGGGTCCACATTGATACTTCTGGAGGGTAGCTTCCATCACTCCAGCCAACGTACCCTAGTAGTGGCCTACAGAAAAGGAGGGCAATGAGTCAGCCTGTATGTGCTTTGAATTTCCAGATATACATACACATATATGTGTATATATATATATATATTTTTTTTTTTCCTTAAGAGGGCTTTACTATGAAACTAAGTTTGTGAGCTGCCATGGAATGTTGGCATTACCCCAAATTTACATATGAAAGCCTACTCCCCAAATTGACAGCTTTCAGAAGTCAGGCCTTTTGGAAGTAATCATGTCATGAAGGCAGAGGTCTCATGAACAGGATTAAGGCTGTGTAAGAGAGGCGTGAGGATGCTGCTAGCAGGTGTATCCTTGAGACAGAGCACCAACCCTCAACAGACATTGCCGTGGTTATTGCCTTAAGCTTAAATCTTCCAGCTTCCAGCCTGGGAGTGATTAACACGTTTTAGCTGTTTGTAAAATTTCCTGTGTAAGGGGTTTTGTGATAGAAGCCTGAGCAAGCTTCATCATGAAGACGTGAAGAAAAAGGAAAGAGCAGGGGCTGCCTTTGTGGAAAAACGAGTTAAACTGCTTCGCGCCAGGCCTATATCCCTTACGAACATCCGTGAGCCCTGGTGCCCCGCTTCTGACCCTGCTCCTTGCTGATGCACCTGGGAAGATAGTAAAAGATGGCCCAAGTGCTTCAGCCTCTGCATCCAAGTGAGAGACCCAGATGGAGCTCCTGGCTTTGGCCTGGCTCAGCCCTGCTTGTTGGCCATCTATGGGAGTGAGCCAGGCTTTGGAAGGTCCTTCTTTCTCACTCACTCTCTTACTCTCTGTCTCTCTCTGTAACTCTTATCTTTCAAATACAAGCAGACATTCTTAAAAACTGGTTAATACTTTTTAATATTCTTCCAGTATCCCACATAGACCCCTACAATAGACGCTGCTACAACTATGCCTTCGGTGGCTGCTCTTCTTCTACTTCGCAGTGTAACTTCAGGAACATTCCAATTTCTTTTTTTTTTTTTAAGGTTTATTTATTTTTTTATTACAAAGTCAGATATACAGAGAGGAGGAGAGACAGAGGGGAAGATCTTCTGTTCAATGATTCACTCCCCAAGTGAGCCGCAACGGCTGGCGCTGCGCCGATCCGAAACTGGGAACCAGGAACTTCTCCGGGAGTGCAGGGTTCCAAAGTTTTGGGCCGTCCTCCACTGCTTTTCCAGGCCACAAACAGGGAGCTGGATGGGAAGTGGAGCTGCCGGGATTAGAACCGGTGCCCATATGAGATCCCGGCGCATTCAAGGTGAGGACTTTAGCCGCTAGACCACGCCACTGGGCCCCATTCCAATTGCTTTCTAAGCCTTGGTTCATCACTTGTGGATGCCCTGGTCCAACCCACAGGAAGTCAATTTCTTCTCCTCAGTGCCAGAAATGTCCCTACTCCACAACCTGCTTTTGCCTCCCTGGTTTTCTAGTTTGATGGGAGAAAGAAGAAGGGCTAGCCTGCCGAAGGCCTGGGCTCAGATAAAGCTTGGTGATGGCCAGAGGAGACCGTGGGAACTGTGGAGGTTCCAGAGAGAAATGCCGGAAAAGGGAAGGAGCACATAGGACAGCTGCACTGGCGGCCTTGTCTGCCCTGGCACTGCCCTGGAAGGCCTGCTCCGAGGTTGGCATACATCAGGCTATTTCACTCATCCAGCCCCCGCTGGGCCGCACGTCCGTCCAGCAGCTACTTGCCTGGACACCCACCAGGGAGTGGGCCCCATGCCAGGAACAGCCTCACCCCTGGGGCCTGTCCCTTCAACTCTGCACAAACACTCTCAGCCTGGCCGCCACCCCTGGGCCAACCCACAGTCCAGCGTGGCAGCAGGCACTGAGACCGACAGCCCTGCTCCACAGGTAGACGGCTGGGGCTCTGTGAGCCACCTCAGCCTGTGAAGGCCACATAGCAGGCTGGGGTCTGGCCAAAAGATAGCCATTCTGCTCAGGAATGACCAAATGCAGCTCAAAGGCAGTTGAGAGAGATGAGAGGTTTGCCTCTCCCTTTCTCTCTCTCTGTCTCACACACACACACACATACACACATACACAGGGTTGTGGCCTCCCATGTGCTGAGACCATCAGCCCTCAGGGCAGCGGCAAGCTGTTCGGTCAGCTGACCACCACACTTCTGAGCCTCTCCTTCAGCTCTCATTGAGCAAGGCATAAGGCCCTTCTAAGCTCAGCTTTCCAGCAATGGGCTGTGGAGTGAGTATGTTTCGTCTTTGCTGAAAGGGAGGAAAGGCCTGGAAAGTTCGATGAGCAGTTTTCCTCAGAAACTGCAAACTGCAGGCTTTTGAACGAGGCCTTGGTGAGCCGGCAGCTGGCTGCCTGCTGCTTCAGTATGGCTTCCTCAGCCTACAGGGCCTTTACAAAGTCGGGGAACCCACCCAGAGAATGCCTGGCCCCTTTCTGGAAGAGGGCGCTCTGAGGCAGGAGCAGGGATCCAGGCTCTCACTTCTGGCTTAGCCCATGCTCTCCTGGGAGCTATTTCAAGCTTCAGCATCACTTCTGTTGTCATCAGACCCCTCCCAGGCCAGTGTGTCATGGAACAAGGATGCCTCACACTTTCCCAGAACATGCAATCACATACATGACAGCCACCCACGCACGTCTTACTTACCTTCTCTAGCAGTCCTACATGCATTAGGCATGGTGCCTGCATCAACCCTAAACACAAACCTACAAAAATGCACATTATGAAAAACTGCGCATTGGTTTCAAAACTTTTTGCACCAAAATAAACATATTTTTAAATTTCCATTTTCACAAATGTTTTTGAAGTCCCCCTCCACACTCTGCAAATGGACCTGTTGCATAGCACAGACACATACTAAGTACCGACACATTCCTATCACCTCTACAATATCTGACACTTTGGGCATCATGATATGCTACACGAAAGTACTGCACTCACCTACAGGTATGTGTTGACAGACGCATAACCGACACATTCACAAACATACTCTTACTTTCCTTTTACAAAAAATGTATGGATTTTATCCATTTAACAGGCAGATGACAGAGAGAAAGAAAAACATGAGGGAAAGATACAGAAAGAGCAGCTTTCTCATCCACTGGTTTACTTCCCATCTGGGTCTCCCACATGGGTGGCAGTGACCCTAGAGTTTGAACCATCATCCTCTGCTTTCCCAGGCACAGCAGCAGGGAGCAGGACTGGACCGAAACAGAGTAGCAGGGACCTGAATCAGCTTTCTGCCAGCGATGCCTCACCCCACTGGCCACACTGCCAGCTCCACAAACAATCTCTTATTTTCTGATGAGTGTTCTTCAGATTTAGGATTCTATTTAGACTAAATGACATAATCCCCCAAATTTTCCTTGGTCTATTCTTTTCTTTCTTGACAGTACTTACTTTTTTTTTTTTCTATTTCAGCAACAAACAAAATGACAATGGAAACTTCTCTCCTATTAGCTATAAATAGATGGAGTGAGATGCAAATTTCTCCAAATGCCAGAAAAAAAATAATGGACCAAGAAACTCTGCAAGTCCTTGACTTCCCTCATCTTATGAGGCTGGCTTTGCCTTTGTCTCCTTGAGGCCAAGTGTCAGGTGTTTGGGAGACACCTGTCTTCCATCCAGATGTCTGATCCTAAGGGCACACTGAAGAGTGGTGGAATAGGAGATCTGCTTCCTCTGGAGGCTTGGTTGGAGCACAGATGGCAGATAGGAGGCACCTGAGGAGGATAAGCAGACATCACTAACGGAGCGCTGCATCTCTCGCTCTGAGCCTGGGCTGGTTTCACAATCCTTCATCCAGCCCTCTAGGTTATCAGGCCCAGAGTTGGGAAGTAACAGTGTGAGGTCACACAGCACAATTCAAGCTTCCTGCACAGCTCTGTGCTCCTCAGCTACGGCCTGAAGGAGGGCCTGGACTTCCTGGAGGCTGAAGAAGGAGCCGCAGGGAGGCAGGGCAGGGCCTGAGTGTTCATACCCCTGATCTCTGGCAGTCCTTGCTGAGATGAGCTCTGGGTTCGTGCTTTCTCACACACGGCCCTCTTTGTCCCCTATCCCTGAGCCTCTTGGCCTACAGGTTCAAGACCAGAATCAGGGGGGCCTTCCGGACTTCATGGAGACCATCCCACCAGGGCCTTTCCCCTTTCGCCCTTTTTGAGTCTCCCTCTGCTCTGAACCCTTCCCAGGCCCACAGGCCTCACCCAGAGCCTTCCCCCATCACCCACTGTGCCACACTCAGGTACAACTGCCCACGAGGCCCCTAGACTTGGTCCTGCAATGAAGCGAGAGGTGCTCTGCCAGTGCCCCACCAGGACTGCGTTCTTCACTGCCTCCTGTACCCCACACTCAACCCCAATCCCCCATCGCAGGTGTCACCTGCTCCCCTTTCCCACAGAGCGCCTCACCCCAAACCACCAGTTTTGTATTTCTAGACTTTTCCCACGACTCTGATCAGGCATGACTGGCAATGGTGTCAGGTTTCTAATTCCCTCGACTGCCCCAGAACCACAATACTCTTCTCCAAGAAGAAGTCCCACCCCTTGCCCGCAAACTCCAGGCCGCTCAAGTCCAGCTTGGGGACTGCTTCCTGGCCACCCACAAGGCTACATACAGCTCCTGGCCCACACAGGTGCTGCAGTTGTGCTGAGCCTAGGTGCTGGAGTCCCAGGGTTCCCAGTCAGCTCTCATCTCTGGACTAACCCTTAGGCGGGAAATGGAGAGCTGGGCAGCTGGGCAGCTGGGCACTGCCTCTTGGAAACAATGCTGTGCCTTAGAACAACAGCTGCTATGGACAGCACCGACTGGGAGAGACTTCCCCTGGGCAGGCAGCCCTGTCCTGGAGCCAGCTGGACATGGCGCCTCCACCTGTGCTGCTGCTTTCCGTCTAAGGCGGGCATCGTAGCTGCCAGGGACATTCTTTCTCTGGGATGGCGGGGCAAGGGGCAGGAGGGGGCACAGTGCAGGGGAGGGGACACAGCTGCTGTAACTGCTGAGAAGCAAGAAGGGAGGGGGTGGGGGGAGCTGGGAAATAGGAGCCCGGGTTTCTGAGTCACTTCACCCCAGACAGACAGATGCTGGCTCCCCCAGACAGACAGAGGCTGGCTTCCACAGACAGACTGACCTGTCACACTGTGTACTTGCCACAAGTTCATGTACATCCACCCAGTTACCCACAGCAGCACCTGCCTGATCACGTCCACCAGAAGTTGTGGACAACATCCAACCCTGGCAGAGGCTAAAATCCATACAAACAGGGAGGGGTTGGCCAGGAGGAGATAAGGATTGACCTGTAAGAACCAGAGCCACCTACAATGATCCAACATGGCTGCCAACTGTGATCCTACAATGACACATAGCTCATTACAAGGTCGTCACACCAAAGTCATGGTGGCTGACATACCTGCCCCCATCACATACCCAATGTCATGACATATCTGAGTTTTCCATAAAAGGGCATGGAAACAGGCAGTACTTTGGCCTTGCTCGAAAACTCGGGCCTTGCCCCAAACTCCCCCTCTTTGAATATTCAATTCAATCCCACCCCAAACACCACCCACTATGACTCCTGATCATAAGGGTTGGGCTTGAACTCCATGGAGTATAGCTCTCTCTCAAGCACGCCCACACTCTGTTCTGAGTGGATATTTTTGCTCAGCATGCAAATAAATAATATTTCCCTCTCCAGCTCCATAGATTCTTTCCTGCACTGGAGACAAGAATCTGGACTCAGCCATCATACCATAAAATTATTTCAGATAGTAAGGGATGAAAATATAGCTAGCCAAGGTAGCACAGGAATGACGATGCTGTCACCAGTAGATGGAACCACAGATTCTCTTGTTCCCATCTCAGCTCAAACCCTAAGACTTAAACAAAATTGTCTTCCTCTCTCTGAGTTCAAGTCCAGAGCCTGGGCAACTTCATAGACAGACCCAGAATACCTCACATGATGAGACAATACGGGGCTGGGACCTAAGAAGTCCATGCTCTCCAGATCCAGGTGGAATGTGGACAACTTCAAACCAATTCACGGTTTTGTGTATTCCCAGTCTAAAAACAAAATGACTTTCAGCTCTGGAAGAAAAGGGGAAATGGGGTAGGGTAGGAAACAGAAGGAGGGGTGGGAGTCAAGGGAGAAGGATGCAGTGACTCGGTCCCCAAGGATTTCCTAGGGAGAGGACAGGTGGGGATGGTTCAAGGAGAAGGAAGCTACAGGATAGCAAAGAACTCAGGGAGGAATGGACAGGTGGGTGCAGGGGACCACATCCTCTTCTGTAATTGCATAGGAGGCTGCTTCAGAGGATCTCACTCCCATGGTTGGTGTTTGGTGATCTGCTGCAGTGATGGGATTCTAGCCCAGCTGGCAGACTAATCTGGGCTTTTCAAATGGTAGTGACCACAGAACAAGGACAGACCCAGGGTGAGAGCTCCTTTCCAGCTTCTGGGGAGAGAGAGATCTTTCATCTACTGGTTTACTTCTCAAATGATCACGACAGCCAGGAACTCCACCTGTGTCTTCCACAGGGATCACAGGCACCCAGGTACTTGGACTATCTTCCAGTACTTTCTTGGGTGCATTGGGAGGGAGGTGGACCAGAAGTGGAGCAGCAGAGAATGGAACTGGCACTCATATGGAATACTGGCATCACAGGTAGTAGCTCAGCTCCCTGTGCTCCAATGCTGACTGCTTAATGAGTATTCAAATATTTTTCTACATAAGTATGCGCTAAATATAGCAAAATACAAAGATACTAAATTTGGTACATCTGCAAACACTTATTCAACTGCTATATAAAGCAAGGTATCAGATATTTCTAACAGTCTAAAAACTTGTCTTATCCTCCTAGTCAATACCTCCCCATCCCTATAAGGCAACTGCTCTGGCCTCTGTCACCTTAGGTCAGTTTAGCTGTTTGGGAGCTTCACACACATGAAACTGTGCAGGGTATGTTCTTTTGTGTGTAACTTGTGTTTGATTGTGTCTTGAGGTTCATCCACATAGTTGTGTGAATGAATATTTTATGTAGATTTCCACCTTAGATATGCCTACAATTGTCCATTTTCCTATTTGCATACATTTAGAAATGCAGATTGAAACCGAAATCAACATCTTTACATGCTCAGCTGAAAAGCCAGCAGAAAACAGGCTGACAGTACTAAGTGTTGGCAAAGATGCTGGAGAACTGGGTCCCCCACGAATGGCGGTGGGATTGCTGTTGGGACAGCCATGATTTTTGCTGCATCATCTGAAACCACATAGTCTTTGGAACCCAGGGACTTCATCTATACCCAGGAAAATCATGTCGCAGCCAAGGCTGAGTACCTGAATGTTCACACAGTTGCCAAGTTTATGGTGTGCATGTCCCAACTCCCATTGACTAGCATCAGCTCTGAACAAGGCTGACAGCAGCTTCCTGGTGCCCACACTGTGCCTGAACACAAAATTATTCCCTTGGGCTCCATGCCCAGAAGTGAGTTACAAAACTGACAGTGTGTTCATCTTCAGGGTTTGAGATTTACCTTGCCAAGCTGCCCCCAGAATGTTGTATCCATTTTCCATTCTGCCTGTCCACGGGCCTGTGGCTGGAAGTTTACACAAGCCCCAAAGCCACTCTTGTTGAGGCACGCCCTGTCCCCGCCCTAGAGCCCAGGGGCTGCAGCTTTCCCAGCCACAAGAGAGCAAGCGGAAGGAAGGTCTGAGGTAAACACAGCTTTCAGGGCCAGCTACTGGGGCTGCAGGGCTTGGGGATGGATGGGCACTTTCTCTCCCACCCCTCCAAGCCTGAGTGTCTCAGATCAGGCCCTGGGTTCAGCATGCTCGCTGGTCCTGGCAGTCACGGCTATTGCAGCCCCCCAACGGGCTGGGCATGGGAAAATAACAGCTGCAGCCCCGATGTAACCAGCCAGATGCGCAGGCTCCGGGCTGCTACTGCTGGCAAGGCCAATACATTAGGCCTTAGGCGGTCAGCAAAACGCCCAGCACTTCCTCTTCCTCATTCAGCTCTCCCAGCTGGGACAATCAGCCTCTACCCTGACCCTCACTCCAGATTTCCCTTCCACTAAGGCTGGTCCTGTTGATCACACCCCACCCTCCCACCCACTCAGAGAGGGGCAGTGTCAGCAGGAGGGAAGGAAGCCTGGAGCCCCTTCCTCCCAGCAGGAAAGGGGAAGGAAGGCCACAGGAAGTCAGCCTCTCCCCTTCCCCTATCCAGCTGCCAGCTGGGAGGACAGGCTGGCTGCTCTTGTCCCAAACACACACACACACACGCCCCAGCCAAGGACCCAGGTCTTAATTTCCCTGTGTTCTTCCCTGCTCAAGTCTGGCTTCTGCCAATTCCAGGGTGAAGACCCCAGGAGGATGGCTGGTGAGGCAGCAAGCAGAACGCCAGCTTTGGAACCTGGCAGAGCTCTGGTTTAGAGCAAAGGAGCCCCTCCCCCCTTGGGTCTTGGCTGCCGCCTTAGTGGGCCAGGACTACAGATAGATAGCTCCCAGTGTAGGACTTGGGGGTGGAGAAAGGCCAAGCAGCCCCCTGCCCCAGCCTGCCTCCACTGCCACCACCAGCTCAGGTCCTGAGTTTCTTTGTTCACCCTCCTGGACCCCACCCACCTCAGCTCCATCAGCCACGGTTCCTGGTGCCTCCGTCTGCCTGGTTCCTCCTGCCCCAAGGGGCAGGTCTATCCTTGCAAGCGCTGGCTCCTCAGGGGCACTTGGGAGCAAGGCAGAGAGGGGAGTGGATGGAGCAGGGAGAAATAGGAGCAAGGATGTTGCCTCCAGCTTTAGCCTGACCCTGTGGGAGCTTGGAGCACCTGCACCCTGGACTGCTGTATCCCGTTTGACGGCTACGGGCCTGGTCTGCAACATCTGCATCAGGCAGTGGTTAGTGGCTGGGGCAAGATGACAGGTCATGGGTATTTGCACCTGTGAGCACACACTCTCCCCCAATGGCCTGTGGAGGAGCGAGCAGCCTGGGGTTTTAGCAGCCAACTCTCATGATACCTGGGACAGGGGCTGCAGCCATCTCAGAGCACGGGAGGCTGGAGTTGGCCAGTGAGATGCTTGCTTTTCTACCCACTTACAGACCAGGGATCCCCGCCTTCTGACAGCTGGAGAGCTGACAACCGGCAAACAGGTCATGAGTGAGCAGCGAAGCTGGGGCCCAGACCCAGGACAAACACCCTGGCTCTCAGAGCAGGTCCCCTTGCTTAGGGCCACCTCCTGTGCCTACCCTGAATTTCAAAACAGCTGTGACATGTGTGGCTACTTCTGCACAAAGCACTCCCAGGCTTGGGGAGCCTGAAAGCCAAGGAGAACTCAGCATGGTAGTTGGAGCTCATTGCTTCTTCCCACAGCTAACCAACTCCCCGCCCTCCCCCACCCCCCCCCAGGCAGGTGGCTGTGGCAGGGCTCCTGGGCCCAGGGAATGCCTGGGGAGCTGAGACAGGTTCCACAAAGCCACCTGCTGCGGCTTCCCCTCCAGGTTCAGCCAGAGCACTGTGGCTGGCTTAGAGCCTGGTGGGGGAAAAGGTGCTTCCTTTCCTCATCTTGTTGGCATTACTGTGGGCAGAGCCAGAGCCGCCCACCATGGGGAGTTCTGGGACCGAACACTCCGTAAGCCAGTTACAACAGCCTATACAAGGCACTCTCATCAGGGGATGCAAGCCACCAAAAATATGCCCCCTGGAGCAGGGGCATTTCAGAAAGGGGTTTTTCTTCAGAGTGAGCCGGTCTTGGTCCTCCATACCCCCCACCCCTGCCCAGCCTTGGTTCTGTGAGGCTTCTCCCAGCCTAGCCAGCCAGCATGGCTCCCCACCCGGTTTCCAGGGTGACAGTGGGAGCAGTAAAAGGCCAGGGTGGGTGTCTTCAGGCTCTGCCATCCTGAACTAGGGCAGAACTGGGGCAGCATCTCAATGTAGCTGCTCACAGAGCTTCCTGCCAGCTACACAGCGGACTTAAGAGAAGGGCCCTGGACCATGCCAAGCTTGTTGGCATTACTGGCATCAGAGCTGGGAAGCAGGGGTCCATGAAAGTGGCAGAGGCTAGGGAACTTGAGTATTGGGAGGCAGAAAGCCAAAGCCCAAGCCTACAATTAGTGCCAGAAGGGCTGCTGAGTCATGCCAGGGTGTGTAGCACGTACAAATGCCCTGACTCCATCGTGCCACCACCAGCCCGCTGCGGAAAGGAGAGCTAGTGGTATAGCTAACCCACCTCCTCAACCCCAATGGCTGCAGGGCCCTACCAAGACTCAGGATCTGCAGTGACGTCTAGCTGCTGGTTTTTGAAAACTCTAGAGGGGAGATTCCACCATGCAACCAGCCAAGACTGGAGCAGAAATTTCCAGACAGGGTCCTCTCTCCACACCAGAGGCCTAGGAGCAATGAAGTTTGAGGACTGCATTGAATTCAGGCTTGTTTTGCTGATTCGCAGGATGTATCTGATAGCCTGTTGAGCAGAACAATCTTTCCTGTGGAAACTGCTGTGAGTAGAGGGAGGACTGTGCCTGGCCACATTGTCCCTGTTTCCTTGTCCTTTGCAAATTAAGGAATCTGCCCACTAGAGTCACCATGTGAGTGGTGGGCACAGTTCAGGTTCAGGGCCTCTCCACCTTGCCTACTCTTCTCTCCCCACCCCCAACTCACCCACTTTCCCATCTGCCCCCCGCCACTGAGCCCTCGCATTCAACACATCCTGAAACAGGACCCTATGTGACTGCTGGGGTCAGGCGACCTGCTCTACATGGCCTCTCCCTGGCTGGACTTCGGCCTCTTCTTCCCACCAGGTTCCTGTCCTCTGCACACAGCTGCCACATCTTGGGATCTCCCAGTCCTGCCTGCTTTCTGAGGGAGCAGAGGAAATGGCACAGATCTGCATTCCTGTAGATCCCAGGCCAGCTCAGTGCAAGCCCCAGCCAGTTCTTCCTTTCCACCCCTTTAAAAGGCCCCTGGCCCCCAGTGAAATGTCAAGTCTACTCAGTGCTCAGCCCAGCCCCAAGGAAGGGCTGCTGTGTGCCACCCCATGGGGGCTTGCCAAGTGAACCAGAGACCAAATGCCCAAGTCCTCCTGGATCCTCAGCATGTGAATGCAAAGATGTGTGGGCAGATCTCCCAGAGTGTATTCTTTTCCTTCTGGCTAAACCTCATGAAGTGAAAATCTTAGCTTCCTGGAGAACCTGCTGCATGCCACAAGGTACTTCCTGAGAAAGACAGCGAAAACACTCCTTCTTCCAGCCCCCAAACCTGCCTATCTTATGTCCCATTCACTCCAGGACAAAAATCAATATCTTGCATCTGCTGATTTACTCCCCAATGGCCGCAATGGCTAGAGCTAAGCTGATCTGAAGCCAGAAGCCAGGATCTTCTTCTGGGTCTCCCACGAGTGCAGGGTCCCAAGACTTTGGGCCATCCTCTGCTGCTTTTCCAGGCCTTAAGCAGAGACTTGGATGGGAAATGGAGCAGCCGGGACATGAACCGGCACCCATACTGAATGAAGGCGCTTAGAGATGGGGAATTAGCTGTTGAGCATTTGCACCAGGCCCAACTCTTCCTATTTCCTAACAGCCCAACCAATAGGAAATAAGTCAGCAGTCAAAGTCATGAAAGTGCAGGCCAGGGCTGCAGGCCAGAGAGAAACTGGGCCAGAAGGCTCACGGAGTGAACAAGGCCCAACTCATCAGTGAGGCTTGACACTGGCAAGGATGAGGGCTCAGTATGACACCTGGGAAGTCAGGTGGGTCTCAAATAGCAAGGCAAGAATCATCTTAGATCCCAGGAAGGATCCAGCAGCCCAGAGCTTCAGAAACCAAGAGGGCTGGCACCTTGACTTGGCAAGTTTTTAAAAAATTTGTTTTGTTTTGTTTTTTAATGATTTCTTTATTTGAAAGGCAGAGTTAGAAAGAGAGAAATATTCCATTTGCTGGTTCACTCCCCAGATGGGCACAATAGCCGGAGGTAGGCCAAGCTGAAGCCAGGGACCAGAAGCTTCTCCTGGTTTTCTCACATGGGTGCAGGGTCCCAAGCACTTGGGCCATCTTCTGCTGCTTTCCCAGGATGATAGATGGGAAGTGGAGCAGCTAAAACTCAAATCAGCACCCATATGGGATGCTGGTGTCGCAGGGGGCAGCTGATCCTGTTGTGTCACAGCACCTGCCCTTTGTCAGGTATTTTCTACAAGTTTTGTGTTCACTGATTCATTTACTCTTCTCTACATATCTATAATGTTTACTATCATTATCGTCATTTTACAGATGAAGTAGCTGAGGCACAGAGATAACAGGTAGCTTGCTCAGAGCCAGATGATTGATATGTGGTGTCCAGGACTTGAATGCAAACAGTCTGTTTGTAGACTCTGTGTGCTAAACCACCACATTGTAACCTTACCACATTGTAACCTGTCCCTCAACTAGTGCACACTGAGCAGGTGGAGGAGCCCTGGACTCAGATAGCACATATTCTGGTTATGGGGCTTTGCAATCCCCAAACTTCATAGCTTAACATGTCGTCAGTCATCGATTCAGCTGATAATGTTATAATGAGCATCATAAGAAAGGCTGGTTTCTGCTCTATAAGAGGGCAGCTGGGGTGACCCATCTGGGGAATGGAGTACCAACTTGCACATGATGTACCTGCTGAGCAAGTAAGAACTGGCTGCAGGCTGGGCACTGCCCACAAGGCCTGCTCACGAGGGCCCCTGACCCCTCCACATGGCTATTCTCTGCTGGGTTCCAAGAGTAACAGTGTCAAGAGACAAGAAGCAGAAGCCGGCAGGCTCTTGTTGGAGCCAGGCTCAGAAACCCGGCCACCATGTCACAGGCACGTCTCTGCTGGTTGAGCTCTCAGGTGTCCCGGTAGCCCAGCAGCAGACAGAAAGCTCAGCTCCCGATGGAAGGGGTCTCACCAGTCGGGGGCCATGTTTGAAAACTGCCACAGCGGTGGCCTGGGATGCAAGGCAGGACAGGTTCCAGGGAATGAGGGAGAAATGGCCGACTACTGGATCTTGCTAGAAGGTGAGCTGAGTGCCACCCACTCACCCCATTTCCAGTGTGTGCCAGATCCTGCTTTCACAGGCATCCTCACAACTGACCTCTGCAACAGCTCTTTTCACCGTTCGGGGGACTCAGAGAGGGCAGATGACCTCTCCAAGCCACACAGCTGTTCAGTGGCAGAGCTTGTGTGATTCCAGAGCCGGCCTTCAGCATCCCAGTTCCCAAAGACAGATCCTGAGACATGCTGTACCAGGATCCATTCCTCTGTCCCCACCTTGCAGGCTGTGGCACACTCAGAGCTTCCCCTGCAGACCTCCTCCTCCCAAACCCAACCTCAGCACTTCCCCAAGTCCTCTCTGCTCTACTCAGCACCTGCCCACAAAAGGAAGTGCCAGAGAAGTACAGCAGTCTGCTGAACTCCGGAGCCTGAACCAGCCACTGGTGTAGGATGAAGAGGGTCTGGCACTGTCTTCATGGGTGTGGGTAGGAGGACTTGGTCCCTCCCCAGGGCTCCCTGAGATCACTGCAGTGTGAGGGAGCAGGCATTTGCTCAGTCTTGATTAGGTTCCTATATTTTCGTTAGAGAATTTCAACCTCATCTTGTTTAATTGTTTTTGGTTGACTTTATAAGTTAATCTATTTGCCTTTTTTCTTGATTGGGTTTTGAAAAAGATTTAAAATGAAAGATATCCTTTCCCGAGGCCTTCTCCTAGTCCCATCTGTTCACATTCCTCAGAAACAGTGAGTCATTTGCATCAGGAGATCTTGCCTGTTTGCTATGAAATTTGTATTCTTGAATATTCCTAAACTTGGAGAACTGTTTCAAAGATGGTCTACAGCGTTTTCACATTCTGCACACCTGATTTTCCCTATTATCTTATAGTAGTAAGGGGCATGTGTCATGGTGAATAAACTAATATTCACTCATTATCACTAATTTGTAATATTATTAATATTTTAAGGGTTTATTCTTATTCAAAAGAATTACACACATAAGCAGAAACACAGAGAAAGAGGTCTTCCATCCACTGATTCATTCTTCAAATAGCCACCAAGGCCAGAGCTAGACCAACCCAAAGCCAGGAGCCAGGAGCTTCTTCCAGGTCTCCCACATGGGCACAGGGACCAAAGGACTTAGGTCATCCTCTGCTGCTTTTGAAGGCCATAAACAGGGAGCTGGAAATGGAGCAGCTGGGTCACAAACCAGTGTTCATATGGGACGCCAGCCTTGCAGGCAGAGGCCTAGCCTACATGCCATGGCATCAGAACCTATTAGTAGTATTATAATTCAGTCTGGGTCTCCACATGGGTGGCAGGAACCCAACTACTTGAGCCAATGCCTGCTGCCTCCTGGGATACTTATTAGCAGGAAGTTGGAATGGACAGCAGAGTCAAGACATAAAATTGCCTTATGAGTCATCTGGATTCATCAACACGCAAATTTTGTATCTTTTCTTCATTTATTTATTTAGTTAATCATTTATTTTATACTCTGGTTAGTAATCCAAACTACTATATTTATGTTATTTAAACGTTGGGTTTTTTTGTTTTGTTTTGTTTCGTTTTGTTTTTTGTTTTTTGTTTTTTCCTGAGAGCAAGAGAGAGAGAGCTCCCATCCATTGGTTTATTCTCCATATACCCATGACAGCTGAGCTGGGCTGAGGCCAAAGCTAGGAACTGGAAGCTCATTCTTGATCTCCATGTGAGTGAATTCCTGGAGGGAAAACCACTACCTCCTGGGGTCTGGTTTAGCAAGAAGCTGGAGTCAGGAGTTAGGCCCAGGGATCAAACCAGGCACGCCAGTGTCTTACCAGAGTCTTCACTTCTGGGCCAGCACCCTTTGCGCATGTCCTCCCAGAGAGTGTGAGGGTGATTGGTCCCACTGGAGAATGGCTGGCGCAGGCCCAGCCCACAGACTGCCCTTGGTCAACCCCACTGAGGATTCTGGGCAGTTGCTCCCTTAGAAGCCCAGCAAACCTTCCCAGGGAGAGTGCCCTCCGCCCCCGCCCCCCTTCGGAAGCTGCTCTTCCCTGGCCTGGAGCCTCCCCCAACCCAAGGGAAGGCCGGCCCTGCAGCACCCAAAACCGTTCAAGAGATGTGACTGGTCCCAGAGCTATCTCCATCTCCCCACATCATTAAGTGGCTGGGACCTGGGTTCCCCAGGGAGGAGAAGGGAGGACCTAGGACCAGCCTTAGTTGGGGTCCCTCATGACCCCAGTGAAGGGGTAGTTGAATCCATGCCATGAGAACAGGGACAAGGGCACAGACCCGGTGGGGGGAGACAGGGACAGGCAGATGGATAGGCAAAACAGCGTAGTGCGCAGCGGCGGCGGCGGGAGGCAGCAGGCTGGGCCGGGCGCTGAATTGCCCTCTGTTCGCGCGAGGCTGCCGCACTGAGGGGCTTTCTTCGCAGCCGTGGGAAAGCGGTGGGCGAGCACGGCCCGCGCGCCCTGTGGACGCTAATTAGCCGGATTAGGGCGGGCTTGGGCCGGCTCGCGCTGCCCTGCGGCCCGGCCGGAACAAAAGGCCACTCTTCAACGGGCGGCAGAAGCGGCGGGGTCGCGAGGTCTCTGGGCAGGGTCCCCAGGAGCAGGGCTAGAGGATGCGTGCGCTAGCGCGCATTCTGGAAAATGGAGCCTCTGTGCACCTGGCCCTGCTCTGGCACTGGGGTCCACACGGGCAGAGGTAGAGTGGGGGACTCGGGGGGATGGAGTCAAGGAAGGAAATACCCCAGCAAGGACAAATCCCAGAGCCTGGGCCAAGAGCACTTGCTGCCCTGGGGTGCAGCCTGGAGGAATCCTGCAATGCTTGGGTTCTACAGGTGAGAGAAGTGGGATACAGGGCCAGCCTGTGGCTCATGTACTGTGCTTTGTCTGCTGGCATTCAGGAGTGAGTGAATCAATGAATGCAAAGGGTGACAGGGTCTTGAAAACGTAGAGAGACACAGAGAACCCCAGGCCCACCACCACCTGGGAGGTTTGGAAAGCTCTTCAAGAAAAGTAGATCTGACCTTCCTGGGAGCATGTTCAAGTTTGAATGCTTGGAGGGAGCCACACCAACATAGGTCTGTCAGGATCCAGCCTGCAGGTGGACCTCACTGCCTGCCTCCAGGTGCTCGGAGCTTCATGAAGGAAGTTTCCCTTCCTAGTCCTCTGCGCTCTGCCCTGGTGCTTCTCTGGAGCCAATGGGTGATAGGAGCAGGATAGGGTGCTGATGGAGGCCACCCAGCCCCTGGCCAGTACCTAGCCCTGCTCCCAGCTGTCCCCTAGAATCTGCAGGCTAGACAGGACTCAGGCGGGAACCTTGCAGACTGCTGGGCTCCAGGGAGCAGTCACATGGTGGGTAAGACTGTGGACTCAGCTGGGGAGGAGCCTCAGAACCACATCGCATGCGGTATGAGAGCTGCACAGGAAGAAGGGAGGAACTGCTTCTGCCTGGCTCTTCCTCACACTGCACTATTTACTCAGCCCCCGTGAAACTCTTGCAAGTGTGGGATTGACATGGTGCCATTGCCCAGCACACAGGGCTGGAGCGTCGGTCTGAAGGACATGGGGGATGGTGAGCATCTGGGAACAGGAACTCCAAGTTTGCAATTTGTCTTTAAACATAGGCATGTGTTTTGCATTCTGTCCATTCATGGCTCTTTCTATAGGAAAATCATGATCCTGATGCCCGGGAGATTGAGATGTGCTGGCCCAGCATCTCTGTCCATAAGGCAGAAAAGCCCAGCTGGGAAGCCTGCTGTCCACTGTCAGCTTGGGACCTGCAGGACAGACTGTCTTCAGGGTCACCATAGGTAGGAAGGATGTTCTGCTGCTGTTCTGCCTCGTGGCAATCAGGAGGAAGGGGCTTCTACTTTTACCCAGCCACATCTGGGGCTCCATGCTAAGACCAGGAGGGGCTGGATGCAGTACCCTACTCCGCTGGATGCAGTATCCTTAGGGACAGATGTTTGGTACAGCCATTAAAGCACTGCTAGGAGTGGAGGAGTGGCATTGTCACATGGTATACAGTACGGGTGCTAGTTTATGTCCCAACTGCTCCACTTCCAATCCAGCTCCCTGCTAATGGTGTGGAAAAAAACAGCAAAACAAGTTGGTCCAAGTGCTTGGCCCCTTCAACCCACATGGGAAACCCAGATGAGGCTTTTGATTCCTGGCTTCAGCCTTGACTATGGTGGCTACTTGGGGAGCAAACCAATGGAAAGGATTTTTTCTCTCTTTCTCTTTCTCTCACTCTCTCTCTCTGCCTCTGTAACTCTTTCAAATAAATACATCTTTCTTTAAAAAAAAATCCACTGATTAAAAAAGAAAGAGACTGCTGGAGACACCCCCTTGCATTTCCGAATGTCTGAGTTCACAGCCTGGTTCTGCTTCCAATGACAAATTCCTGCTGATGTACATGCTAGGGGACTACAGGTGATGGATCACATGGTTGAGACCTGAATTGCAATCTGGGTTCCTGGCCTCCCCCTGGCCCAGCCTTGGCTGCTGCAGGCATTTGGGGAGTGAACCAGAGTGATCTCTCTCTTTCACTGACTGTCTTTCTACCTTTCAAACAAAATGGAAATAAATAAAGATTGCATTAAAAAGTATATGCTTTTTATATGCAAAACCTAAAAAATAATGTATGCTTTTTAAAAAGTGAAAAGCAGACCCTAGTTGCTAAAGTCCTTGCCTTGTATGTGCCAGGATTCCATGGGGTGCCGGTTCTAATCCCAGCTTGTGGCTGAGAAAGTAGTTGAGGATGGCCCAAAGCCTTGGGACCCTGCACCAGCAAGGGAGACCCGGAAGAGGCTCCAGGCTCCTGGCTTCAGATCAGCTCAGCTGTGGCCATTGTGTGGCTGCTTAGGGATTGAATCGTCGGATGGAAGATCTTCCTCTGTGTCTCTCCTCCTCTCTATATCTGGTGCCATGGTGTAAGTAGTAGGTTAAACCTTTGCCTGCATACAGGCCAGTTCGATCGAGCTGTGACACAAGCCAGTTCACATTAGGACCAGGACTAGGGGCTGGCTGGGCTGGGCTGGGCTAGGGTACAGCACCCACCTGCATGAGCTAGAACTAGGGGGCAGACCAGGCCTGGCCAAGCTACAGCACCTACCGGCAAATGCTGAGGTGAGGTGAGCCAAGACAGACTGGGTCGCAACACCTACTAGCACATGTGAGACCCAGGGGACGGGACAAGCCTGATAAGAGACAACATGGACTCCCTTTCTGTGACACTGCTCCTACTAGTGAGCGTGAGAACTGGAACCAGGGGTAGACCAGGCTGGGCACACAACACCTGTTGACCTGCATGTGAACTGGGTTAGGGGAAGAGCCAGGCTGGGCTAACTGACTATATCCTCTGGTGCAAGCATGAGCAGAGTAAGTATAGGCTGGTTGGGCTTTGCTGCAGCATCAGTTGGCCAGTGCCAGGACTGGGGGCAAATCCTGTCAAGCTAGGCTACAGAACCATTTGGAGAGTGCAAGATCTGGGACTGGGAGTGAACCCAGTGGGGAAACCGTGGGCACCTCTTTAATAAGCTATAACTCCTACCAGTGAGCATGAGAACCAGGGCTGAGGGTGGGCCTGGCCAGACAGGTGGTAGCACCTGCCAGCACGAGTGTGGGCTGTATAGTGGGATCAGTTGGGTTGAGCTAGGCTTTAATGTCCATTGAACATGTACAAGAGCTGAACTGGGATGTGGGACAGACTGGACCAGTTTGCTGCACATACTGGCAAACACAGGAACCAAGGCTGAGGGAGGATCTAGTGGGGGGTTATTGGAGGTCGCTCAGACTAGGCTACAGTTCCTGCTGGTAAACATGAGGGCTGAGTGTATAGTGGGCAGGGATGGGTTGGGCTGGGCCACAGTATCCATTGGTTTACATAAGAGATATGGCTGGAGACAGAACCAACCCAGCAATTGCAACTACCAGTGTGTGCGTAAGCTGATGTGTGTGACAGAGCCAGACCCCATACTGGCAAGCACACACAAGATAAGAATCACTTCTGGGATCACTTCAGCTGAGGTTTCTTTGGGGGTCCCCACAACTGAATCGCTGGACTCAGAACTCCAACCATGGGGAGAAACACAGGATCTGTGGTCTGACTGTAGAGTGCATGTGTCAGTACTGGGCCTCCTTAGTGGAAAAAACAGAGCAGTGGATAGCTTGTCCAGAAGTACATGGAGGATATGGCAGTCCATTGGGGCCTGCAGAGAGCATCCGGTACCATAGTAGAGGAAGGAGGGCAGGGCAAATGGGACAACTACCAGGGCCAAGCATTGACAGCAACTATCTGGGTGAATGGAAACTCTAATGTGGACTATGTGAACCAATGGATCTTGAAAGGATTTCCTCATCCTTGGATCATCGAGATTAACAGCATTTCAGAACTACTGAAACCATTTGAACGGAACCCTGTAGCACATCCCACACTGGGGACCCTGGGATGACATCAGGTAGCTGTTCCCCATCTCTGGGTACTGAGGTGGTTGGGAAGCTGGGTGTGGCTTCTCCTCTTCTCTCTCCTCTTCCCCTAGATACAGGAAGAAGAAAAAGAAAATTTAGAAACAATGGTCTCATCCACTTTACCCTAATCCTCCACCCTTTCCACCCTCATTAACTATGTAAACATTATTTTAAAATAAATAAGTAAGTAAGTAAATAAGTAAGTAAATAAATAAATAACCTTTGCCTGCAGCACCAGCATGCCCTGTGGACACCAGTTCATATCCAGGCTTCTCCATTTCCAATCCTGCTCCCTGCTTGTGACCTGGGAAAGCAGTGGAGGATGGTTTGTCCTTGGGTTCCTTCACCCACATAGGAGACCCAAAAGAAGCTCCTGGCTCCTGGCTTTGGGTCAGCTCAGCTCCAGCCATTGTGGCCATTTGCAGAGTGAACCAAAGGATGGAAGATCTCTCTTTCTCTTTCCATACATCTCTCCTCTCTCTAATTTTCTCTTTCAAATAAAATATATATATGTACATATCTAATAAATTAAAAAAAAAAACATAAAAGCTTCTATGACTTTCTGCCCTTCCTGAGCAGGCAGGCCCTTCTGTGGCCTGGCTTAATGAAGGGCCCCAGGCCCCAGGCTAGGGGATAGGAGGCAGGGGTAAGGAGTAAAGGTCAGGCCCTTTTTTCCTGGGCCCTGTAAGAACCCGAGTCAGGGCACCAGAACCAAAGGATGCACTGTCAGGGCAGGGAGCGGCCAGCTTTGGGACGGCCCTGCAGAGTGCTCTGATTCCAGGGCTCATGGCCCTCTTGGCCAAGGGCTTCTCCACTCTCCCTTCCCGTAACTGAGACTTCCTGAAATTGAGACTTCCAGCCCAGAATCCCTACCAGAGCGTGGCAAATGCTTGCTTCTGGTCCCCACCCTTTTAGTGTGGGGTATGGGTCGTGGTTGGGGAGGGAGGGAGGAAGGATTACTCAAACCCCCATTCCAGTGAGAAAGCCTCAGAGAAATGTGGGAAACTTCTGGAGCTGCTTCAGTCCCTGATCAAATTTCCGGCCCCTCATTCCCAGCCAGGCCCAGAACCTGTCAGCCATGTCCCTCTTCCCCCCGCCTTGCACCCTAGCAGCTGGAGGATCAAGTTCCTGGCCCACCAGGGAAGCACAAGGCAGTCTGGCTCTTTGCACCAGTGAAAAGGGAGGAGTCTCATTCCAAGGCTTACCACTGGCAATCACACCACTCAGCCCTGACTCAACCCTCCAGTCTGCTCCCCTCCCACGCCTGCTATAAGTCATGCTCATGGACAAGGGTCCCCGGGCCTGGAGATCGTCACCTTGCAACCTGGAGCCCAAAGCAGGTCATGCCTCTGGATGGAGGATGCAGAGAAAGCTGTCTGAGAACTTGCTGTGGTGGTTCTGGGTGCACCCAAACAGTGGTCTGCACATGCAAACTGCAGTGAGCCCTGAGCTCGGGATCTGATCCTGGTGGCCCCATGACCCACCCAGAGAACAAGAGAGGACTCTAGCTCAGGCAGCCCTGGTGCCTGGATTGGTGAGAGCTTCCCTTGGCCTGGCCAGGGCAGTGCAGGTTCAAGGGCTGGTGACTCCTCATGGGGAGGCCCCAGAGGCATGGAGAGAGTCTGGGTCCTGGCCCTTTCAGCTGTTTAACATGCATGGACTTGGAGGAGAGTGAAGATGATAGAATTCTCAAATCTGCAGACCATCATAGCTGAATGAGGGGGGAAATATGCCGGATAACATGGGGACTTAAGAGCTCACATGTGAAGCAGTAAGATTCACTATCAAAAGCACTTGCTAGGGCCTGGCGTGATGGGCTCCAGTTCTGGTCCTGGCGGCCCCGCTTCCCATCCAGCTGCCTGTTTGTGGCCTGGGAAAGCAGTGGAGGACAGCCCAAAGCCTTGGGATTCTGCACCCACGTGGGAGACCCAGAGGAGGCTCTGAATCCTAGCTTCTGTTCGGTACAGCTCTGGCCATTGTGGTTGTTTGGGGAGTGAATCATCAGGGGTAAGATCTTCTCTGTCTCTCCTTCTCTCTGTGTATCTGACTTTCTAAAAAAAAAAAAAATTTTTTTTAATGACAAGATTATTTTAAAAAAGCACCTGCTGGCAGAGACCAAGAAGGCTTCTGGCTCAGCAAGCATGACAATCAAACCAAAGCAAAATGGAAGGCATCTAGACATTCCATGTGGTACCCCCCAGTGGCATGAGAACATGATACACAGCAATGGAGCAATCCTCAGGTGCACAGACAGAAGGCCAGTCATGCATCAATTTCTTGGCCTTCCCCCTGGGACCACTCACACCAAGAACCTTCCAGGCTTGTTAACCATCTAGACCCCATGGCCCAGTGGTGAACTCTGGGGTGATTTGGAGAACATTTTTCAACTCTTCTTCCCACACTGTTGACTTCTGTCAGCAGAGGGAGAGGTTCCCCCGCCTCTCCCCTGCCCTGCTGCCTAACACAACAACCCCCTCTCTGCTAGAAATTGGCACTTTGCCCCTTTGGGTCGGGGCCCTGCCTCTCGGCACAACCTGGTCAGCACAGATTTCCAAAGACACAGACAGCTGGCCCAGAGCAAAACTGTCATGGGGCTATGGGTGGGGCTTGGGGCCTGAACTTCCCAGACAAAGAACAAGACTTAACCAAGTTGCCTCAGGGCCTTGATCCAGCTCAGCCTAAAGCCACGGAGAGACAGAGAAACAAACCATTTGTCCTCCCTGGCGTGGGAAGAGCTCGAGCCTGAGCTGAGTGTAAATCCCGGCTGGGGCCCTCTGCAGCCCCATGACCCTGAACGTGGACTTCAGTGTCTCTGAGGCTCCATGCACTCTTCTCACAGCTGTTGAGAGGAGGAGACAAAGCCCTGGCTGTCAAGATGCTGAGTGCCCCTTGCTGAAGGCGGGAGTAGGTAAGTGAACAGCTGGGTACAGGGCAGACACACAACCTCTTTCCCCTCCAGGTTCCACATCCCAGTGTGACCTCTCAAAGGTGGCCCTATTTGAGGTCCAAGTCCCACCTCCCGGGCCAAGCCTTTCTCCTTGTTCCTTCTGACAACTGCCCTTCTCCAAGCCTTGCTTGCTGAGTGGCACCAGTTCCTGGACTTGGAATAGGAGCAACCTCTCACTGGTTCCCGCAAGCCAGGCAGCAGCATGCTGTTAAGCCCAGCTCAGCTTACCTCTCTGGCCAGCTTCCAGGAACACTCCTATCTCCAGGCTGGCCAGGACTTGCGCAGGAAAATCAGCTGCAGGAAGCCCGGATCCTGACCTCTTGGAACTCGGAGTCGAGGAGGAAATACAGGAGACAGATAAGAGGCTGTCCTCGCATCCTCGCGTCCTCACTGAGGGTGGGAAAGCTTTCTCCACAGGCAGCACGAGGGACGCCTTGACCATGGGGGTGACATTGCACCTTCAATAACACAGAAGCTTTGCATGTGCAGGCTTGTGGTGAGGTGGGGGGAGGGCTGGGGAGCATTCCAAGCAGAGGGAACAGCCTAAGCCAGACAGGGGAAGTAGATGAGTGGGGACTGGGTTGGATCACAGGAGTTGTTGAATGAGGCTGAGCACTCCAGGCTGGGGTGGCTACGTGACTCCCAGGATGCACAGCTCAGGGCAGGGGATGTGGTCTGGGTCTTTGCCTCCTTGCCAGGCTCCAACCACCATCTCTATCTGTTCCTGCTCTCTGCTCTCCCAGGAGACACCTAGGGCTCTGGCCTGGGGAAGTGGCATTTGCTGGGCCCTCAGGGAGGCCACTGCTTCAGTGGGCCAATCTGCATTGGCAACGCTGCACAGGCTGTGCCCCAGGTTGGGTCCAGGGGAATGAGGGGAGAGCGTGCAGACCTGGATTCACTCTGTAGGGGCATCTGCTGCTCTCTAGGGAGGGTGAGAGGCTCCTCGGCCCCAGTCCCATGCAGAGGCTCCTCGGCTTTACCCCTCTCCTGAGCTTTCCTCAGCTACTCCAAGCCGCACTGAGAACAGCCAGTGCGCCCGCCAGCGGATCTTATTTCACTGGAATGTTGGCATCCAGCTGGAGATCGGAAATGAACTCATTATCTGATTATTTGTATTTATGAAAGTATAACTGTTCTAGGAGAGGCCTTTCTTGGAGAGTCTTTTGAGCGGATGAGTAATTCTCTCCCCTCCACACACATGCTCACACACACATGTTCACGCACACACATGCACACACAGAGGCAGCCACATCCTCCAGCAGACACATGCCCTGAGGTGCAGACACATGCCACAGAGACGTATTCTGGCTTAATGAGCTCCTCTGAGGGTGGGGACCTTTTATTCATCATGGAATCCCCCATGGCACACGATAGGCAACCAGTAAATATTTGCAGAATGAGTGCGCGAATGGCTAAGTCACAGAACTCACGCACACATTACTCAGACACAAACACACACACATGCACGCACACCCAGCCTCCTTCCCTCCCCGTCCTGGAATGAAGTCAGAGAACAGTGGCCAGTGCAGTGGCATAGCAAGTTGGTCCTCTACCTGTTGCACCAGCATCCCATATGGGTACAAGTTCATGTCTCAGCTGTTACACTTCTCCCAGGTCCTTGCTTGTGACCTGTGGGAGCAGCAGGGGATGGTTCAAGTCCTTGCATCCCTGTAACCATGTGGGAGACCTAGAGGAGATGCCTGGCTCCTGGCTTTGGATTGATTCAGCTCCAGTGACCACTTGGGGAGTGAACACGCAATGGAAGGTCTCCCTCTCTGTGTCTCCTTCTATATTTGTCAACTCTGCTTTTCAAATAAAATAAATAAATCTTTTTAAAAAGCAACATCAAAGAAGTTCTAATTCCACAGCCTTACATCTTTCCACCATGATTTACACTTGGTGTTAGGTGAGAACTTGCCATCCAGAGCCTTCAAGTGCACATGACCATGACCAGGACACCAAAGCCCCAATGCTCACAGCCATTCCTGGGCCTGTCAGGGTGAAACTGAGTCCTGGAAAGCCTGAGGGCATTATTTTGGGCAAAGAATTTTTCAGGAATGTTCTCTGCATGCTGCCTCTGTTCACCTGTGACTAGCCCAGCAGCAGGTCCCGGCTTTGGCACTGGGGGCTTGAGCAATACCAAGCTACAGGCTCTATCTCTCCTCTAGGTCATGGCTATGATAAAACTTGTGCTTGCCTCCCTGGGAGGTGACTGAGCCAGAGGCTGGTGGCCAGGCAGGGGAGGAAAGCTGGAGAACAGGCTACCAGGAGGCTGCCGTCAGAGCTGAGGGTCAGCGGGTCTGCAATTCAGAGCTGCTGAGAAACTAGGGCTTCCCCTAAAGAATGAGTGGCCTGCTGGTCTTGAGAGAGCTCTGAGCTGATGGAGGCTCGTCTGCGTGGACATTATGCCAGCCAAACACTGGCCATGTGACTCTGGACTGGTTATTGATCTTTGAGCCTCAGCTACCCATCTTGGGAGACCATTTCCTTCCTACCTTGCCACCCTAAGCTCCATGCTCCTCCTGGGAGTTGACCTTTGAAGAAGATGCCTAACTTCCCTCTGCAGCATTTCCATCCTCCTGAAAGCTGTGAAACTGGCAGGGTGAATGATCCATGTCCTGGCCCCTTGCAGTGTTGGAATAGCCATCTGAAAATCCCAAGAAGCTACATGGGGGATGGCACTAACACTGTCATGTGCCAGAGCCTGGCCAATGATCAGCATGCTCAGGCACCTCTTGGAAGTTCAAATCACCAGTCATTCCATCCCTAGTTACACATCCAAGACAAACACAGGCCTCCTGGGCCTGTAAAGAGATCTGCCCACGAATGCTTTATTCACAGTACTCAAACTGGGGCAGCCCACCACCCCTCCTCAGTAGCATGGCTGCACCATGGCCACATGGCTGTACCTATGTCATAGAGCACCACGCAGTGATTAAGCCCAGCACAATGCATCTGCTACACACAACAGGAGATAGAACTCTCCTGGTCATTGGCTTGAATTTTAAAAAGCTGGACACAAAGAGACTGCATGTATGATACCACTGCATGCAAGCCAAGTAGAGGCAGGATGAATCTACAGAGATGGAAGCCAGGCCAGCAGCCTTCTCTAGGAGTGGCACTGACTGGGGCCGCTTTTGGAACTGGAAATGCCCATGTCTTCTTCTGGCGGTTATGCAGGTGTAGACACATCTGTGATGATCCCTCCACTGTGTAGTCAAGCCTGGTAAACTCCACTGTGTGTCCATTATGGGCTCAGGGCAGAGCGTGGCAAGCTGTAAAGGAGCAACCTAAGCACAGAAGAGGAGAGAACCCAGGGAAGAAGAGGAGTTGAGACTAGGAAGGGGATTGCCCCAACATCCTCCCTAGAGCATCTCAGAGACCTGACCAAGCAGGCACTGCCCAGAAGGGCAGGTGAACATCTGATCTTCCATCTGATCCTGCAGGTGCTAGTCCTGCCCAGCCCATCCCCTTCAGGAAGCCTCCTTCACAGGGGACCCGAGGTATAGGGCAGATGTGACTTATACCCCAGCTGCCCATTTTCTCTCCTCTACTGCAGCTGTGAGACCAAATCCTCCTGGGGAAGTCCAGAGAAGAGAAACTGCCAGGCCACAGGCAGCTCTGGCCAACCGCCTGCCTCTCGGGAGCCATGGAGGCCTTGGGGGCCAATGGTTCAGCCCATCCCCTTCTCCACCCTGGACAGCCCCTGCTGAGCCACACTGATCTCCCGGAGCCCTCACTCGGCAAGCTATGCCAGCCCTTCTCTCTCAGTTCCCACCCAGTACAGACACTGACTCTGCTGCCGGGTAAGCCAGGCTTCTGCAAGGGAGGTGCCCTTGTTCTTATTTTTAAATATTTAGATATTTATTTGATGGTCAGAACTACAGAGAGGAAGGGAAAAGCAGAGAGAGCAAGATCTTCCATCCTCTAGTTCATTCCTTAGATGGACCAGGCTGAAACCAGGAACCAGGAGCTCCCTCCATCTTTTCCGCATGGATAGCAGTTGTCTACGCTCTTGGGCCATTTTCAATGGCTCTTCTCAGGCACATTAGCAGGGAGCTGGATCATGGAGCAACTGGGACATGAACTGGCGCCTATATGTGAATGCTAGCATCGCACCTTTACCTGTTAAAGGTATATTTACTGCACAGGTGAGGAAACCTCAGCTGAGAAAAGTTTTGGCCTCCCTGGAGTCACATACTGGTACAGTCAGCCCTTGAGCTCAGGCAGCTAGACACTGAGTGAACCCCATAACCCTTGATTGCTCACTGCTGCCCCAGCACCCCGTGCTCATCCTCCCTCCACTACAGGCTACGGAGCATGGGGGTTAGACCACAGATCGCCTCTTCCTGCGTAAACTCCTAAGCACGTGAGCAGCCCCTTACACCTCTCTTCCCCCAGCTGTCATTGGGATGGGTGTGGCTTGGAGTGTTGTGACCTGCCCTGCCTGCTCAGAGCCCTCACTTCTGGATATCTCTTGCCCAGGTTGGATCCAATCTAAGGCTGACATGTCAGCAACATGGTGGAAGGCTGTTGTTTGCAGAGTCGGTTCTGAAGGGGAACCCCAGGGCCCCAGAAGCTGATGTCATAGACCTGTCTCCAATACAGGGAACCAGCACATGAAAACCCTGTGCTGAGGCCCTAGAGTTGACCTCCTATGCTCCTCCATCCGACCCTGAGTATCCATGCTGCACCCCCACCAGCTGCACCTGCCATGTACCTGCCATGTCCCGGAGTGTACACTGCCTAGTCCTTTTCCCTTTGTTTTCCCAGCGATGCTGTGAGCACCCTGAGATCTGGGACTTTACCATCCCCAGCCTGCATCTCCGTGCAGACCCCTTGCTCCAAGTTAGCACACAAGCCTCAGGTCCTCCAAACATGCTCGGAATGGAAGGACTGAGGCTGGGGGCTTAGATACTGCTCTTTGAAGCCTCTTCTTATAGATACTTAGTCTTCCTAGAAGTGGGAAAAGGCAGACTACGGTGGAAGTGGCCATGAGCTTGGATGCAAATGTATGCAAACCACCACACAATGATATGCAGATGTGTATCCTGGCTTTGTGGGAAGTAGTCCCATGACTTCAGAGTCCCGGTTCTGGCAAGCTCTGCTCTCAAAGGGCCGCCCCGCCTGCTGCAGATCTGGCGATCTTGCCCAGAGCCAGCTGGGAGCTGGCCGCTGCCCGGCATTCCGGCGCCGGTGGAGACCATTTGGGGATCAGTGCTGTTCTCAGAGCTTCTGTTAAGCTGCTCCCATCTACCAGGGCCAGCTAGTGGACCAGAACTGCAGAGGCAGAGGTGTGCCTTGGGACAGGGCTATGGTGTGGGCAGGGCTGGACGCCCCTGGGGACTGGAGATTTGGCTCTGGGGAAACATCAGGTGCAAGACCAGGGAGGGAAGGTCACAGCAGGTCCCCACTCTGTCCTGATTCTGTGCTGTGACCATCACTGGGGAGATAGTGGCTGTCCATGACTCCCCTGTACACATCACCACCACTCCCAGCCCTATGCTATGCTGCCACCAGTCCTCAGCCCTTAACTCAGGTGGGCAGGCAGACCCCAGGAACTGGGAGCCTAGGGGATCCCCAATAGCAATGGTCACCCCGGATGGGCTTCCTCTCCAGCAGGAGCTATGTGATTGTATTACACCAGGAGTCCAGCACAGCCCTCCCAGACACCCAGAACTACTGTGCTGGATGCAGACACAGAGGCCAAGGTCGCCCTACCTGAAAATGATGGACAAATCCCTCAGACTCCAGAAACATCCATCTTCACTGCCATAGCCCGTTTCCTGTACCACACTGACCCCAGGGCACCTGCCCCTCAGGTGGGACAGTTGGCAAGGGGGCTGCTTTTCCTTGGGCATATGCAGAGAACTGGATTGGAAGTGGGGCAGCTGGGACACAAACCAGCACCTATGTGTGCAGTGAGAGGAGTAGCCCGATGAACTACCATGTTGGCCCCAAGACAAGTTTTTCTGGAAGGTGGATGAGAGCCAGGTCAACAGTGAGGTTCAGGTGCCTGTGCACAAAAGGGAGAAGAACCATCCTGGGGTAAGGATATCCGTGACTGTGACTCTGGGCGCCCTTTCCCAGGCACCTTATACCCTGTCTGGCCAATTGCACATCCTCTTTCACACCTAGCAGACTCTCAACAAGTGGGAATTACTCTAATTAGGAATAGTAGCAGGTAACCTCAGAGATGTAAACAGAACTGGAATTATCAGCCCAGGTTAGGGTCAAAGAAACCAGAGCCCAGAACAGTGGTTAGTAGCTCAAAGTCATACAGCAGGAGAATCAGGTCAGTCATGGCCCTCCAGAGCCGTGGCAGGGGGTACAATGATGCTTGACTACATGGGGGGGTCCCCGAGGTTCTGCCTCCTACAGAAAAGTAACTGCCTGGCTCCTGGGGGGGGGACTCTGGGGGCTTTGCCTGGCTGCTCAGGACCAGGGTTCCCACAGTGGCAGGTGGGAAGCAAGCAGGCCAGGACGGGCAGGGCTGGCACCAACTACAGTGAGGGTGGCGGTGCCAGCTCTCTCCCCTAACCCCATCCCTGCCAGCCGGCCTGCCAGCTGGGGAGCTTCATTAGAATTCCTCAGCCCTCCAACCCATTTCCTTCCTGGTAAACAGGCCAGCCAAGGGCCCCCTCTGCCTGCTGAGGAGGTGAGGGACCCGGCTGTCGGCTTTGGCCAGATAACTGGATGGGGGAGGTGTAACCTCCAAGGAGCCTGCGTCTTTCCAAGGTGTTGGAAATTTCCCCAAGGCAGAGCCTGTTCGCCTGTCCGCCTGTCTGTCTGCCTGCCTTCCCTGGGTGCAGGGAGCCAGTGAGTGTAGGCCGACTGTGGGAAGCCGCGTGATTAACAAGTGATGAAAAGCAGACTCTGCCTGGATGGGGGTGGGAACCAAGACAGAGAGAGGCTGGCTGTTTTCTGCTTGGCTCAGCTCGGAGCCCACTGCAACTGGAAGGAGGCGGAGGGGCAGTGGGGGAAGGAGGAGAGTAGATAGCTGAGTACAGTGCCTGGCCCTGGGGCAGGGGCAGCCCACCTTAGTTCCTGCCCCAGAAGCAGCCCCCTTTGGAGCAGGAGACACAGGGATGCCAGCCCCCAGCAACCCACATGACCCTTCAGTACCCTCCTCCCAGAACTGCTCCCTTCCTCATAGGTAACAGCAGAGAGGGAATGATCACCCCTTGGCCACTGCCCCCAGGAGGCCCCTAGCCCCAAAACTACTCCCCACCCCCAACACAGGACAACTCCTACAACCTACACACTGCCCCAAACCTTAGCCCCAGGCCCCACAGCCCAGCCTAGTCTTGCCATGGAAACTTTGAGCAATTCCAATCAAGCGGATTTGTCTGCAGACGCTGTTTGGCAAGCTTAGTGACATCCCGGGGCTTTCGATGAGCCCTCCAACCCCACAGAGTTCCCAGACACCCAGCAGGGCCAGGCTCACATAGCCGCTACTTCTGGGTTCCACCTGACTGACACACGGAGGGACTTGAGTGACAACCTCCTCCCCTGCGCCCCTGGCCCTGGAGCCAAGGACCCAGGCTTCGGGTTAGTGAGGTACTGCCAGCCTTCACCAACACTGCTCTCCACACATCTTCCAGAGACTTCCTGTGGCCCCAATGCCCTAAGGCCCTGGGGTGCCCAAAGAAGGAAATGGGACAGAGATAGAGAAAGTGGAATGGTGCCCATGGGGCACATATGCTAGTTTAGCTGATTGAGGACTCAGCTGGACCTGCCTGTCACAGGAATAGGAGTTCAACTCCGGTTGTCCAAATAACTCGCTTCCTTACATGCTTGTACTCTTGGAAAGCAGTGGCCATTGCAGCCCACCAGATCCCCGACAGGAAGGGACACGGAGAAGGGGTCCAGGGTGGGTGACTGGCATAGGGGTAAGTGCCTACACTCCCTGCCAGGGAGCTGGTCTGAATCCCAGCTCCACTCCCAACCCAGCCTCAAAGTCACGCACACCCTGGGAGACAGCAAGAGGGGGTTCTAGTCCTTGGGCCCCTACAACCCCACCACCACCACATGGTAGATCCTGGCTTCCACTTGAACAGAACCCTGCCCCTGGCAGCTGTGGCCATTTGGGGGAACATACCAGCAGATGCAAGACCTCTCTGTGTCTCTCAAATCAAAATAAATACATGTGTTTTTTAAGATGAGTATATGTGAAGCAAGAGATTTCTTGAAAGGCCTGCGTGCCCCACCCTCCCCCCTCAGGATGGGTGCTGGAGCAGACACCCCAGGTCTGCCAGATACACAGCCTCCTACTCCTGTGACCCCACCCTCTCTGGGGCCATCTGGGAAGAATTAAGAGGCGATTGTTAGCACGGGCCTCCTAGAGGAACAAGAAAACCTTCCGGAGGGTTTTTTAATCAATAGAAAAGAAGTATAAGCTACTTCCCTGAAAGCACTCCTGGGCTCCCAGGAGACAACCCACAGTGCTCCCAGCATATGCAGAAGAGAGCCAGTGGGAGAATCAGAAAGCACAGGGAGGGTGCAGGTGAACTTTGAGGTGCTCCCCAGAACCCAAGTTCTACTCTCCTCTTCCTGGAGCCCAGGGCACTGCTCCTCCCCAGGGAGGCAGCACGGCTGGGAGCAGTGACCACGGCACTCCTTCTATAAGGGCGTATAAGGTACAGGCCTCCTGACCTCAGGCTGGAACTATAAGCCACTCTTAGCCAAGGCCAAGTGCCAGCAGCATGCTACCCCTGCCTTGCCCCATCTGCCAAGTGAGGGTCAGCTACCCTCCCTTTCTGAGGCAAATGGAAAGTGGGAGGGTGTTCATGACAGACGAGCACCAAGTTAGCAGCGAGAATCAACCCTGTCCCTTCCCCCATGGATGACTTCCATGCTCTGCAGAGTGCAAGTCCAAGGGTAAGCTGGTTGGGCTCGTACCTAGAGTAACGCTTCTCCCCAGCCCAACTGGGTGATGCAGAATTGGGCTCCTAGGAGTGACTGTCTTCCAGCTGGCTGTCAGTTAGGGGTGCCTATCAGCTCCTAGATGCTTCCTCCACTCAGGCCCTGTCTATCTGCTCCCCTCTTCCTTCAGCTGTCACCTGCCAGAGAAAGCCTCATGCGTGAAGCCGGCCTGTCAGCTCATCTCCACTTGCATGAAGAAGTTCATTGCCTTCATTAGCTCTTTGAGATCCAGCTTGTCATGGACTATTCCAGAAACACAGACTTTGTTCCCATCCCATGTGGGGTCCAGGTTGGGGGTCTCAAGGCCCATCCTCAGAATTCCACCTGCCACGGGAGCTATAGGGCTTTGTCTCTCGGCCTTTCCTTCTTGCTGCCCCAACAGAATCTGCCCCAGTTGAACCTCTGGGAGGTGCCTCGTTGTGGTTTTCTACGGTCAGCCTTCATCCGGGCTTTTCCTGACCTGAGCAGAAAACCTTGCAGCAGTTACCCTAACAGATGTGGACAATGCTTCGGTAGTGCTGGACCTGGGGCAACATTCGCTAAAGTGACTCTGCCTGCTTCAAGCCCAGCATATTGTGCCACCACGTGTCTACTCATGTCAATTCCTCCCCTGGTCTGGGGGCAACCACCAAGGTGAGGAGGAAGTGCCATTGACCCTGCACTGCCCCATGCTACATATCATGACTTGAACTTGTGTTAGGCCACGGAACCCCTCCCTTTCCCATGTCCACAGCTGCAGACGAACTCCCCACCCCCACACAACTGCGCTCACCATCCCTGGGCCTCTGCTCAGCTGATCACTCTAGGAGTTAACTTGCACAGGGCTCTAATCTTTGTTTCACTCTGTCTCCAAACTGAGGCCCAGGCTCTCTTCCCCCGGGGGCCCACTCACTTCCTCTGGGGAGTCTAGCCGAGGACAGTGTGGTTTGAAGAACAGTTCTGATCCCAGCCCCAAAGCGCCAGGAGTAAAGATGACTACAAACCCTGGAATGTGGAGGCCTCTACTTCCTGCAAAGCTTTTTGAATGCAACACACAAACCAGCAGCTGCGGCATGGAGAATGGAAACTCTGAGGGGGCATTGTGGCTCCTGTGCCCAGACAGCTGGGCTGGAAGCAGAACCGCTCTTAACTTCAGCCCACGGTGCCATCCCCCTTCCAGGAACCAGGCCCAGTAAGCCAAGGATGTGTTCTGGTCACACACTTCCTCCAGACAGCCAATGCCCCATGGCGACCCTGTGCCTTTTGTGTGCACATTGCAGGAGGGATTGTGTTCTTATTCACAAGTTCTCCCTCCCTGCCAGCAGCCAGGACACCCCTGGCCCAGCCACTGTGCCCTGCTCTCACCCAGGGAAACTCACTCCTGGGCCAAGGCTGGTGATGCCAACCCGGGCCATGCAAGGTGCAGCTGCCCCCTTCTACACAGCTGCTTCCCTGAGTGGCCGCAGGAGGGGTGGCATTTGGTGCAACAGCATTGCTTGCCCCAAGAGCATGCCCACGTGCAGCAGGACACATCCCATTCTCTCAGCTTCTTTAGGAAGACAAATCATGCAGCCAAATACGCCAATCGTAATGGCATGGCCTCGATGGACACAGTGCCAGGATGAAACATGGACCATGTCAGATGCCCATAAAGGTTCCTTGGAACCCCTTCCTGTTCATCCCCCATGCCACTCAGAGGCACCACTCACGAATTTCTCTCACCATTTACAAATAAATCGTACCTTCATTTGGACTTCATTTAAGTGGAGCCACAGATAATGAGTGCTCCTGAAAGCTGGTTTATCTCAGGCCACATCAATGTCTAGGACACGCACCCACATCGCAGATATGCTGACAGCCTCCCTCCACCTGGTGGGCTTCAGGAGCTGTCCAGTGATGTCACCGACACATTTTGCATGGAAGCTGTAAACCCATCTCCCCGATAATGAAGCTGGTTAATTCAGTTCACTGCTGCACATTCAGGACATAGAGGAGTTGGAACTCCAACCCAGAGACAGTCAGTCCTACAGGTGCTTCCCAAAAGGGAACCTGTTCTTGCTACAAGTACCAGGGAACTATTACCATAGAGAAAACTTTCATGGTGGGCTTTGTGCACCCAGGAACACCCTCTGTGCCTTAATCCCTGATTCCATGGAGCACATAGCAGAGGCAGAGAAGGAAGAGCTCCAGGCTCAGGAGAAGGTTCCAGAGGAGAGGAACAACGTAGTTCATTCCTTTCTTCAGCCAGCCCTTGCCAGAACCATCCTAGGCACTTGCGTTTCGACCTGTATGCAGCACAGTCCCTTAAAAACAACAGCACTTACTGTCTCTCACAACCACTGCATAGGCTGTCCAGGGAGTTCTTCCACTAGTTTCACTGGAGACTCTCATGCTGCATGGTTGGGTGGATCTCAAGTGGTTTGGCTGAAGGAAGAAGGCAGACGCACAGGATTGGCACCCTGGCTGCGGCCAAAGGCTGGCCTGAGCTGGGACCTGTCGACTGCTGGGTTCCCTTGCTCTATGCCTCTCTGGGCATCTCCCTCTCCAGACTTCTGACTGGACACCTTAGTCCTCCCCCAAAGTGCAAAAGTGGGTGTCACTGGGCCATAGGATATCTTAGGTCTGGTCTCAGAATTCAATCACTTCTGCTTCATTCTATATTTCATGATCAGTTAGACAGGCTGACGCCAGACTCAGTGTGGGAGGAAACACTATCAGATAGTATGGAGAGGCGTAGTTGATCAAGAGCTCTCTTTGGAGATTTGCTGTCACCCTGACCCTCACCCAAAAAATGTTCTGTCAGCTTTTTAAAAATATTCACAAGTGGGCCCGGCACAGTAGCCTAGTGGCTTAAGTCCTTACCTTGCATACACTGGGATCCCATATGAGCACTGGTTCTAATCCCAGCAGCCCCACTTCTCATCCAGCTCCTTGCTTGTGGCCTGGGAAAGCAGTTGAAGATGGCCCAAAGCCTTGGGATTCTGTACCCACATGGGAGACCCAGAAGGGGTTCCAGATTCCTGGCTTTGGATCAGCACAGCTCCTGTTGTTGCAGCCACTTGGGGAGTGAATCATCAGACAGAAGATTTTCCTCTCTGTCTCTCCTCCTCTCTGTATATCTGACTTTCCAATAAAAATAAAATAAATCTTTTATAAAAGAGAGAGAGATTATCAGTTGCTGACTATCAAACCCAGCTAAATTAGTGTCTCCAAACACTTGTTTCTTAACCTTTCCTGGTTTCTGTGGGGTCTCATGAAGCTGGGGGTCCTCGCCAAGGCACCTGTCTGCTCAGAGCAAACAGGTGTGTGGCAAGCACTGGTCCACAGCAATTTTGAAATCCAGCCAGGAACCGCTATCTTGACTGGGGCTCAGTCCTACTGCCTGGAACTGCTCCACGGCTCTGGGCTCTGTTTGCTGGGCTCTTGGTTTCATCTTTAAATCCTTTTCTATATAATGGCTGGTGTTTGCCACTGAGGAGTTTTCTCACTCAGCTTATTTTCTTTCCACAGACTTTTAGGGGTCCAGAGGTCTTTTTTTTTTTTTCCGTTTTGATTATCCTGTACTTTTTAGTTCCAGCTGATGGTGCTTCTGAAAATGTCATTGCATTACAAACTTTGTGCGCTTCCTACAGATCCATGATGTGAACTGGGGTTTCACTAAAGCTGTACACACCAATTTCATCAAGATCACCTTCTCTTCTTGCTGAGGTTAATTGAAGTGAGAAACAGATTTTTCTTCAAACTCAGCAAGTCCTTGACTCTATGTTTTCCATAAAGTTGCTAGAAAGTGACAGCTTCCCATTGTGACTTGGCTTTCTCTCTCCTTAGTGTATACAATCAAGATTATCCAACTGGAGCCCAGCGATGTGCACAGAGGATTCTACCATCTCGTATTAAAGTCCCACTTTGAGCCCCAGCTGCTCTGCTTCTGATCCAGCTAGTGGAAGATGGCTCAGGTGCATGAGTCCCTGCTACTCATGCAGGAGACGCAGAGGCCTGTGGCTTTGGTCTGGCCCAGCCTCAGCTATTGCATCCATTCGGGGAGTAAATCAATGGATGGAAGATCTTTTTTTTCTCTCTTTCTCTCTCTCTCTGGTTCTGCTTTTAAATAAATAAAATCTTTTTTAAAAAATAAAATATAATACAAAACCATATCATTTAAAAAAAAAAAGCTTTAGCTCAAATCATTGGTTCATTGCGTCCCTTTTCTCTCAGCCACACCATTTCAGGTGACAATGTTGCGCAACTATATCCCGCCACATAACAAAGTTTCCTGTCTTCTTGCTCCCAAGAACATTTCTCTGCTTTCCTGTCAGCCCTCAGCAGCAGCTGTCTGCAAGGTCACCTGGGCTTCCACAGCACGCCTTCAAAGCCTTTCCAAGTTCTACCCACATCCCTGGCCCCCAGCCATGGGACTTCAGCTCCAGGATGGCAGCTGCCTATTTCCAGGTATCAAAAAAGTCCATTAGCTCTTCCTTGGACTACAGCAAACCACCCCCAGAAAGAGGTATTAAACCAGTAACAATCATGTCATTTGCCCAGGAATTCAGGGGTTGTTTGGGACTAGGCCGGACAACTCTCCCTCAGCATCTGCTGTGAGTTTGCAGTTAGTGAGCGGCTAGGGCTTGAGTCAGCTCCAGTGTGTCCTCATTCCGTTGCCTGGGAATGCTGTTAGGAAGACTTCCACTGTGTGGGGCTGGAAGACTGGAGCTCCTGGGCTGTTGCTCTATATGAGGCAGCCTCTCTATAAGTCAGCCTGGGGCCAGTGGATTCCTCTCCCGGCAGCTGGAGGCTGCCCATGTGACAGTTCCAGAAGGTACCACAGGAACTCTGTATTCCTCACTAACCTAGCCTTGGAAATGACAGAAGTGTGTCTCTTTTGTCATACTCTGTATAGCCACTCCCAAATGCCCACCCAGCTTCCAAAGCAGGGAACCTGGACCTGGTTGCTGAAGGGAGGAAGGGCAAAGGCTCACTGATGTGTATTTAGTCACACAGGACTCGGGGTTCATACGGCTGGGGAGTAGTCAAGCTGAGTTTGACATTCTGATTCCAGACTCACTTCCTGGGCTGCTAGTCTACACAGCCTTCTGTCTTCTGTGGTTAAAGATACAGGTGGTCTCCAGGATGCAGAAGAGGGGAAGTTGGAATATATCCTCACTTGCTCTGGCTTTTCTAGATACATCTCTCTCTGTCTGTCTCTCTCTTGGAAGCTGGTAGCACTCCATCTTGGGCTGTGGCATGGGGGTCAGCCTGCACCATGAATGGATGGAGGGAGTATAGCCGGAGCTGCCTTGTCTCCAGGCACTCCATCCTTCCTGTGGCTCTCCATGTTTCAGCTGTGGTCTCCACACCACTTTGGCTGGAGCCTGCACACACATCCTTGTCACCTTGCTCCCATGGCCCAATTCACTGCTTACCACTGGACTATGCTTTGACATTCTACCTGCTCAGTGTTTGGGCAAGGTTTCCCCACAGCCCAGCGACTGCTCCCCACAACATGAGGCCTCTGCCGACTTCAACAGGATGTAGGTTTTTCCAAAAATCTCCGACTTTACAAAGATTTTCATGCCACAAAGATTAAAACTCACGTCTCCGTTGGGAGCAATGTAGTCTGGAAGCTTTCTAGGCAGTCCTGTCTAGAGTAGGACCTCCTGTTCTGAATGACAATGTGGCATGAAAACACAGATCAATGAGAGAACCAACTGGGCATGCAGAGCCACCATGCGAGGTTATAACATCTGTGCGCTGCACAAAGGAGCCAGACCAAGGTAATGAGCCGAGAGGGGGCAGAAACCCAACCCCACATTCCATAGGCCAAACCCCTGGCGAGGGGCTGTGCCTGCCTCACAGAAAGAACATCTTTTTCTCATTTGTCTGCTCAGAGGGGTACCTTTTTCTAACTCAGCAAAGGCAGTATAAGTATTTGCAGCAGCCCCAAGCGGAAGACTGGAAGATAATAATGTATTATTTGACCCCACAGGCCAAGTCATGGAAATCAAGGCTGACAAACGGTTCAAGGAGAGGTTGAACAAGCATGCATCAGGGAAGGCCAGAGCCACAGCAGGCTCAAGGTCCCGAGCATCTGGAGCCAATGAATCTCTTTACTGGAACCTTCCCAGCAAGGCAACTCCATCCCATTAGCCCCCAGGCTTGGATTCATTTCAAAACTACAAAATCTGGGGGCCAGCATTGTGGCAATGTGGTCTAAGCTGCTGCCTACAACACTAGCAACTCAAAGCAGAGCACTGGTTGGAGTTCTGACTGCTCTGCTCCCGATCCAGCTTCCTGCTAACGCAGCTAGGAAAGCAGCAAAAGATGGCCCAAGTACTTGAGCACCTGCTACCCATGTGGGAGACCTAGAAGGGGTTTCTGGTTTTCCAGGTTTAAACTGATCTAGCCCTGGCCTTCAGTCGTTTGGGGAAATGAACCAGCAGTGGAAGATCTTTGGTTCTCTCTTTCTCTGTTGCTCTGACCTTCAATATATAAAGTAATTTTTTTTTTTAATACTGCAAAACTTAGGTCTGGTATGATTGCTCAATGACTAAACCCTTACCTTGCAAGTGCCAGGACCTGAGGTAGCTTAGTGACTAAACTCCTCGCCTTGAACGTGCCGGGACCCCATACGGGTGCTGGTTCTAATCCAGGTGGCCCCGCTTCTTATCCAGCTCCCTGCCTGTGACCTTGGAAAGCAGTTGAAGATGGTCCAAAGCCTTGGAATCCTGCACCCACGTGGGAGACCGAGAGGAGGCTCCTGGCTCCTGGCTTCAGATTGGCTTAGCTCTGGCCATTGCAGCCACTTGGGGAGTGAATCAGTGGATGGAAGATGTTTCTCTTTGTCTCACTTTTTCTCTATAAGTCTGATCTGTCTTTCTAATAAAAACAAATTAAAAAAAAATACAAAGTTTGTGGAGGAAGAATCTGATTGGCCCAGCCTAATTCCCTTCATCCCAATCAGTTATGGCCAGGGCTGGGAAGAGCCACAAAGTCAACCCTGGATTCAGCTGCTAGGATCCCTCACCCAGGTGTTGGAGTGGTCCACCACGAGCTGGCAACCCTCCAAGACCTGCCAGCAGCAGCTCCGTGCAGGGTAACAGCATCTACAACAGATGAACAACTACCCTACCATCCAGCTATTCCACTCCTAGTATTGACCCTCAAGCCATACAAGCCTACATCCATAGAAGAAACTTGTCAAAAACGGTCATAGCACATTCACTGACAACAGTTTCAAACTAGAAACAGCCCAAGAGTCTTTCAATAGGTGACCAGAGAAGCAAACTGCTGAATAAAATTGAAATGTACTACAAATACACATAACAGCGGCAGGGGCTGCGGTACAGCAGGCTGAGGTGCTGCCCAGGAATCTGTTTTCCATGCCAGAGTGTCTGGGACTGGGTCCTGTCTGCTTCCCGTCCAGTTTCCTGCTAGTGAGCATTTTAAGAAGCAGCAGATGATGGCCCTGCCACTCATGTGGGAGACCCAAGTGGAGTACCAGGCTCCTGGCTTCACCTGGGACCATGCCTGGCTGCTGTTACTTTGTGGAGTGAACCAGAAGACAATGATTCTCTCTCTTTCTGTGTCTCTCCCCCCTCCCACCCCACCTTTCATACAAATCATTTAAACAAACAGATACATGCAACATGGATGGATTTCAAAAATATCATGCTGAGAAAAGAAAAAAAAAAGAAGAAAGAAAGAAAGAAGAACGAAATACAGAATAAGATACTCCCAAAAGTTTATGGGGGGAGAAAAACAGAATTTAAAAATTAAGTTTATTTGGGGCAAAAGAGCTTTGAAATCCACACATCTGTTTTTTCCCTTTTTTCATGATGAACATTTTCCATGAACTTTATGAGATGACCTTGTTCTATAGGATGCCGTTGAACCCGAAGTTCAGAAACACATGTAGCTTCAAGGATGATACTAGATTTACAACAACAGCCGCCAGGGACAAAGCTAGTGGGGTGAGGGAGACACGGAAGGGACTTGAAAAACAGTCCGGAGTGATGGAATCCATCTGTATTTTGATGGGGTGTAAGTGACATTTAAGATCTGTGTATTTCCTTTCCCATCTACACTGTAATTTCTAGAACTATAATTATCTGTGTTGAAATGCAGGGTCTTGGAAACCCCAGACTGGCTGAGAACCTCTCGGCCCAGGAATCAGCATTTTGTACAGGCTCCAGCTCTGGAGAGTCCAAGGAGCTTGCGGCCCATCTCCCCAGGGGTGACACCCATGCACTCTTCCCGCGCCCAGGGACGCCCTCCCCTCCAAGGCACACCATTCTCTCTCTTCCCGGGCCCTCAGATACCCGCTCCCCGCCTTCAGCCCCGATTCTCTAGGCTAGTCGCCCCTGGTTACCAAGAAAGGGCTTGGAAATCCTCAAAGTGCAGCCGCCCCGGGAGGGGCGGTGCCCAGTGTCAGCGAGACAAGGGCAAAAACAAAATGCGGAGTAATTGCCGGTTTTCTAATTCGCCGCCCTTTGTGCGGCGGCGCGGAGCGGGCGGCCGCGCTCCCAAGCCAGGCCTTTCAGCGGGCGCTATCCGAGCTCCGCGGCGCATAATTAATCGGGCTTCACAGGGCCCGGGACAAAGGCGCCCATTCACCCCCGGCGCGCCTCCCCCAGGGATATTGTCGTTTCTGAACACTGCAGCCAGCTGGGCCGCAGGGAAGAGGCGGCCCAGGGGAGAGAGCGCACCCGGCGCTCTGTCCTGGGCCCCCGCGCGCCGGATTAGCGGCCCAGGGAGCCTGGGTGGGCAGGGGGCCCGGGGTCTTTTCTGAAGCCTCGTGATTTCCATGGGGCCCTGGAGGAGTGCGCCATGGAGATGGTAATGATATGCATTGAGTTCCTGTGTGCAACCTCGCTCTGGGAAGGAGCGAGGGGATGGGTGCATGCAGGTGACCCAGGCCCAGCGGAGTGTGTGTTGGGCATGGGTGGCAGCGCCCTCCAGGATTCCAAAGTAACCACACAGACACAAACCCAAGTCTACACCCCCAGATCCTGCTCCTGAGTTGGGGTGCTCAGAAGGTGGAGCCATGGCTGCCAGCCAGCATGAGCTGCAAGCTGGGCCCAGGCGGTGGTGGGGAGCTGGGCTTCAACCCAAGATTCAGGCCTCTCCAAGGGTAAGGGCTCAGATGTCCAATTCCCATTTCACAGGCACAAGCAGGCAAAGCGAGGCCTCCACAGTCCCCAGAAAACAAAACTGGAACTGTCCCTGGACTTGCTGATGGCACAAGAGAGAGAGGCAGCTAGTGAGAGAATCCTTGGCATTGTCTCCCCACCTCCCCTCAGCCTCTCCAACTGGGCTGACCTGTCTTCTCAGGAGGCTGGACTGAGTGGCAAATGCTTCCAGCACATTCTGTCTCTGGAGTCACCAGGGCTTCTCCTACCTGCTCCATCAAAGGCACTCTTGAGCACGGCTGGAAGCCCAGTTATTTCTGCCCAGAGGAGCTCCGGCTAAAGGCCTGGAACGGGAGCAGCACAGCCCAGGCCTGCAGAGCCAGGTCTCCTGGCCGGCTCCCTTGCCATGGTGCTGCGGCCCTCCCCGGACCTCAGGGACCGGGTCAGCAGTGCTGGGCTTCAGCACTGTCCCTGAGGAAACTGCTGGGCGGCTGTCCATTCCTCCTCCCAGAGCCAGGAGCTCTTGTAAAGCACCACCGCCGATTTCCAAAACCTCAGCATCCTGAACATGTCCCAGAGCAAGCACAGGCCTCTCCAAACGCCTGCCCGGCCCAGCCCAGCTTGCAGAGACGTTCTGTCCCTCGGCTGTACCCTGCCAGTCCCAAGCAGGACCACAGGCCTCAGAGCCAAACCAACACCGTGCCATGCAGGGAGGAGGCCTCGTGGGTTCTCACAGGAGCCGAGGCTAGTCTCCAAGGCCCGGAGATGGTGCCCAGACACACTCTGCTGTTTCCACCACACCACACTGGACGCCTGGGAGCCAAGCTGCTGCAACCTTCACATCCATGGGTGGGAAAATGTGCAGTAAACTGAGAGAGATGAAAGCAGAGTTCAGGGAAGGCCTGGCCTGAGCTCTGAGAGGCCCCGCGCAGCCCCTGAGACCAGCAGAGTTTCCTGCAGGGGCTGCAGGGACCAAGGCCAGGCCACCAGCGCGGCCTCCAGCAGAAAATCCACCTAGCCGTGTCCTGTTGAGTGAAGGCTTACTTCACAGCTAGTGTGACCTGATGCTGCCTGAAAGTGGGAGGGAGGAGGCTCAGCCAAAGGAACAAGAGAACATCCTTGAAATACACACACAAGTGTCTGTGCGTAGAAGGGACAAGAAGACTCCAACTTTTCCTCAAATGATTTCAAAAAGGAAGGAACTCATAATCCCAAGGAATGAGTATGCGGGAATTTCTTATCACGGTCTTATAATTTTTCTAAAGGTTGAGATTCAAAAATCAAAGCAGTACAACACACATACACACACTCACACACACACTCACACACACACACACACACACACACACACACACACACACACACACACATACACACACACATCTTTTACTGTCCTCCGGACAGCTGTTTGTGAGCCAGTCAGTTGAAAGTTTGAAAGAGTGAGGCTTAGACTGTTTATCTCTGGGACCTATTACAACTAGCCCTGTGTTTCATAAATGCCAGCTTTCCACCCAACCTTGGGCCCAATTATTTGCCATGCAAAGCTTCCAGCTCTGAGAGAGGTGGGAGAAGAAAGGAGAAAAGCGGGTGGTTGATCAGAAGAAGGAACCGAGGTAGGTCCATGTGAATTTCCCAGCCCAATCTGCTCATGTTGGAACTCAAGTTATGTTTCAAGGTGGCAACTCATTTTCATTGCCTCCTTCCAGAATTCTTTTTTTTTTTAATATATAAAACCTTAAAAAAAAATTTTTTTTAATTTGAAAGTCAGATTTACAGAGAGAAGGAGAGACGGAGTGAAGGAGCTTCCATCTTCTACTTGCCTCCCCAAATGGCCACAACTGCTGGAGCTAAGCCAGATTTGATGTCAGGAGCCAGGAGCTTCTTCCTGGTCTCCCATGCAGTTGCAGGGTCCCAATGCTTTGGGTCGTCCTCTACTGCTTTCCCAGGCCACAAGCAGAGAGCTGAATGGGAAGTGGAACAGCCGGGATTCAAATCAGTGCTCATATGGGGAGTGGGCACTGGAAGGCAGATCAGCCTGTTGAGCCACTGCACCAGCCCTTTATCCAGAATTCTTGCATGCACACCGAGCCTGGACCTGGCCATGTCCACTTCATCATAAGGTCACCAGGGTCAATGATGGGCTTGTTAAGCATTGCCATTGCCTTTGGTCTTCCTTGGCTGTGAATCTTGTGTCCCCAGTGAGGTCACGGGAGTCGGGGCTGTGCCTCACTTTGTCCTCCCCAACTTAGTAGAGCCATGGGCATGTGGTCAACTCTCTGGTGCCTCTGTCAGACTCCAAGCTCCTTGAGGACAGGGACTTTGTCTTCTACATCTCCTGCACCTGCCACAGCCACTGACACGCTGCTGATGTTCTGTAAACCCCCGGAGAACCCCAGAGCAAAGGGAGGTTCATTGAGTTGCTTGGCCTTGGATAGGGTTGAGTGTCTTTGTGCACTGAGCAGTTTCTTTGGAGTTTCTTTAGAGTTGCACTCCTGACCTTGAATGCTTAGCTACTAAGTCAGAACCAGCGTAGGCCTCTTTAACACTCCACTTCAGAGCAGGTTGTCCTGGTTGGTGATCCTCCCCTGTTCCTGAGAAGGCCATTGCCATCAGCTCTGCGGTCAGTGTAACATGATGCATGTTAGGACCAAGTCCTCTATTCACGGTCCTAGTGTATGGTGTGTGTAGCAGGGTGGCCGAGTGGGGAGCAGTGATAGGGAGGAGTACTTAGGAGAAACTCAAGCCCACTTCCGGTGGGGGCAGTCTCCTCTAGAAAAGAGCTTTGACTTCAAGTTATGGGATGTCCCCCAACCTGTCCCCTACTTGGGCATGGGGATTCTAGTCCAAGGCAACAGCCTGTAGGAAGGTAGGCCTCATGGGAATGCTGTGAGCCAGAGTGACTGGCAAGAGTACTGCTTTCCTCGTTTGCTGGAGGAATAGGAGTCTCGGGCCAGGGGAGGTCTTCATCTGTGCTCTCTGAGTCCCAGCATGCCTCCAAGCCTGGGCCTGGAAGCCCGCAGCAGCCATCTCTCTCCTGCTCCACAGGTGGCCTGGCAGCCTGGGGAGAGAACTAGAGGCATTCCTGGCTCCTGGGGATGGATACTGCAGGTTGCCCAGATGTTAGTGTATCCCAGATACCTAGGTCAGCATTCTCACCTCCAAGGTGATGGGCTGGGGAAGGATTAGGTCTTGGAGGTGGAGTGAGATCTGAGCCCTCACAAAGGAGGAGGACTGAGGGAGGCTCCCCACTTCCCCTGCTCTTGTGTCTAGGGGCCTCACAAGACATGCAGTCGGCCAGCACCTCGAGAGAGACACGCTCGCTGCCTCTGTGCCTGAGAGCACCTGCTACAGATAAGCCCTTGTCAAGGGTGTCTGGTGATGAGTGAGTGAGAGCCCAGAGGGACCTCTGTGCACTCTCCCTGCCACAGAGCTGGGCTATCTTGACCACCTTACCTCCCCACAACCCCCGGCCCTGGGTGCTCCCTTCCCCTCCCTCCTACCCTTCAGAGGACAGGCTGTAGGGTCCACAGGGCAGGGCTGGGCATGCTCCAGCAAGCTTGGCATCTGCTTCCAACCTAAGAGAAAGGCCAGTTCTTAGGCTTGGAACTGTCTCTCTCCCCTCCCCCCTTTCTTCTCCTTCTCCCTCTCCTTAGCTCTCCCTCCTTCCCATTGCCCCCACCCCCCGACTACTGCCCTTCACCCCAACCCCCAGAGCTCCCAGAGTGACAGCATGTGGACCCAGCTCACACCCTTGTCCTCGGGGCCCCTGCTGGCACCCTTCCCAGATCACCCGCCGCCCTCCTCGCCCTCACTCCTCCCCCGTCATTCCTCTCTGTGGACAACTTTCTAAATACAGCCCCACTTCCCCCTTTCCAGTCCACAGGCTCTAGAAAACAGCTGCACAGAGTCAGCCACTCTGCACAAGTTTCTTACCAAAGTCTGGCTGAGACCCACATGCTCACGCTGCAGCCATTGCCGCCTCTCCTCCCCCAGCCCCAGCTCTTGGAGCCAAAGCTCCTCTTCTGGGCAGCAGTGGGGAGAAGCAACACCCCTCAAAAAAAAAAAGAAAAACGAACTCACAGAACGGCCCAGCAGAGCACAGGCTGTGGGGGAAGGCAAACCCAAAGGCATATCTGGGTTTCAGCCAGACCTACCCAGCGGCCCTTCCCTCCCTTTGCACACAGTCTTCTCCTGCATGCAAAGAAGGGATGGCTTGGCTGGTTTTCCTGGTCTCTTCCATACCCAGAATTCCTCAGCATGGTCATTGGCCCCTCAGGATGCTCCTGGCCAGTGGCTTCAGTGTCTGATTCTAGCCCAGGTTGTCTACACAGCATTCAAGGCTCTTTTCCTGAAGTCAAAATCACATGAGGGGAATTTCCCACCATGCAGTGGCCAGCCATGTTTCAAACCAGTGATTCCATGACCTCAGGCTAAGTCTGGACAACCAGTTACCCAGAACCAGGTGGCTCAACCTGAGCAGTCAAGAGTGAAAAAACCTCCTGGAGTCTGATAATGAACCCTTTGACCTGCCTTTTGGTCCCAAACTCTGCAGAGAAGGGAAATAGGACAAATCAGGCATGTTTGTCGAGACTGGCGCAGAGTGACTCTCACTTAGACCTGGGATTTGCCATCCAGCAACCCTCTCGGTCAAGGCCCTGTGAGGAGGTATGTGGGACCTGCCTACCTGCTTCCTCTCAGGTTCCTTGAGGCCCCCCGCTGCCCCCAGCCCTCCAAGGCTGCGATATAAAACCTGGAAACCCACCTCTGCCCAAAGACAGGGCCCTGGGAGGGCTTTATGCAGACTGAGGAGAGGAAAATGAGGAAGGGATACCATAGCAGCAGGGCAGAATGCAGTGAAAGAGAAAAAGGCAAGAAAAAGGGGAAGGACCCCAAGGTCAGAGAGTCATGTGGATGGCATTTAGAGAACAAAGCCCGCCCTCCTCTTAGCCTCCACCCCCTGTCAAGCATCCCCTGGGCCTGGAAACCAGCATGCTTCTGCCAGGGCCCAGGACACAGAGAATACAGCTGCCCACACAGGCCCAGCACAGCAAGTCCAGAGCCAGAACTCTGCCAATTCTGCGTCTAGCAGCCCTGTCCTTTCTTTCCCTCCCTCCTGAGTGAACCAGCAAAGAGCCCTCCCTGAAGAGACCCTCTCAGATCCACCACTCCCTCCTCTTCTTTCTGGAACTTGGGGATCCTGTTGGACAGTTAAATAAAATAGCTTGGTCTTTCCTGGCCAAAAGAAACTATGAAATCCAATTTCCAAGATACTCAAGCAAACACCTTCTTCTCTCCCCCTCCTCTCTCTCTCGGGCTTAGCACCTGACCTTGTCTGCCATCCTGGGAAGTCTCATCTGGATGGAATGGATGCTGTTGGGGTCCCAGTATTGAGACCCTAGGCTCTGGGGAAAATTTTGAGCCTGGCTCCAGCACCACCTGATGCTGCCACATTGGCCTTTGTGGCTCTGCGCCTGTGACCTCATCTCTGAGATTTGGTGGACTAATGACAGAAAAGCAGAAGACAGCACAAGACCCAATCAACATAAGACTCATGTCTAGAATGCATCAAGCCACACTTTCCAAATTCAAGGAAGACAGCACCCCAATAGGAAATTGAGCCAAGATGTGAACAGGCAATTAATGGAGCTTCAGAAATGTATGAAAACAGGATAATGTACAGTTGCTACGGCAGAGAGGTCTACTTGGTGAGAAATGGGACAGTGGTTCTCACCCTGGGGGTGGTGTTACATGCTGTATGTGACTGGCCTAAGGGAAGACTGGAACTGTTGCAAGGCTCAGGAGTCCTCCTACGCACATACATCAAATGTCTGATCTGAGCTGAAGGCCTGCAGTGCTGAAATGGAGAAGCCTGGACTGGTGGATAAAGAGGCCTTACTGGGACAAGTGATGAAAATGCACTATGCACTGAGACATGAGATTCATCTCAGTAAGTGAAAAACAGAGTGATTAAAGTGCACTCTATTGAGTTTGGCATTGTGGGGGCTTGGCATTGTGGCAGAGCTGGTTAATTCTGCCACCTATGATGTCAGCATCCCATAGAGGCACTGGTTCAAATCCCGGCTGCTCTACTTCCTATCCAGCTCTCTACTAATGCACCTAGGAAAACAGTAGAAGATGACCCAAGTGCTTGGGCCCTTGCTACCCACATCGGATACCTAGAAGAAGCTCCCTGGCCATTGTAGCCATTTGGGGGAGTGAAATCAGGATATGGAAGACCTCTTTGTCTCTCCCTCCATCTCTCTATAAGTCTGCCTTTCAAATAAGTATATCATTTTTTTTTAAGTGGTCAATGGCCAATTCACATTGCCAACTCTACAAGGATCTTTCATTGCAGAGCTGAACTGCTAGGCCTTCTTCTGCTGGCCCCAGCAGCAAACTGCGGGTGTTGGGCCAGAGTAACACCTGTGTCAGGAGGAGTCACAGTGTATGACCCTATTCACAGCCCCGTGAATAGCAGCCAAATGGAAGAGGGGCTGAAGCGTGATCTGTTGAAAAAGAAAAAGGCAGGGTGGCAGTGAGTAGGCTGGGAGCAAAGAGGAAGAGAAAGGAGACACTGCAAGTTTCAGAGTTTCAGTATTTCACAATGTGACAGAAATACCCAGCAAGTGGGGGGGGGGAGGGGGGAGGGGGGCGCAGGGAGAAGCTCCAGTTGAGCAAGGGCTGTGGTTTGCTTTTCAAATTCATGGAAAATCTTCTTCTCACGCCTGCCCTGTGGTTCAGTGAAGCCAGACCCTTGACCGCCCCCACAGTGGGACCCTTGACCGCCCCCACAGTGGCTGAGAAAGGGGCAGTGGTCCTACAGCCACTGGGCCTTGCTCCCTACATGCACACACACACACACACACACACACACACACACACACACAGAGGCCCTCCTAACTCCGGCAGCCCACTCCTCCTCCATCCCTTGTTTTCCAGGATGCGAGCTATTTTTCTGACTCACTCCCACTCTGCATCTGCTAGATCCCTAATGCAGTCGACAAGATAGATGTGAATTGCTAATCATAATCCCAGCTGTCAGAAATCAGCACCAGCAATGGACGCATCACCCTCAAACAGCAGGGCCAGGACATCCTCTAAGCTGAACCTCAGATTTGGCTCCCTGAGTGTCTTTGGCCGGCAACCCAAGTGAAGCAGGGACCCATCTTGTAGCCCTCAGTCTACAGGCAGATCCATGGGAGAAACCAAGAATCACTGGCCCTGTACTTCTTAACTGTATTCTACTCAGAGGTCAACTCGAGACCCCAGCTGAGACCAACCGTGGCAAACAAATACAGGAGCTGGATAGAGTCACCACAGCCACCACCGTGAAGGTGGGGGCATGACGGAGCCTGCATTAGGGTCCTGTGCTTCAAGAATGACTCTGACTCAGTGCCGTGCAAGTCTAACTCGCTTGGGGATAACCCTCTTCTGGAAGAATGGATGGAATGCGTGGCCTTTAAATAACCCCTGTGGATTTCACTTCTCTCAACTGTGCTTTTGATACAAGTCAGGCAGCGCGAGGAGGCACTGGAGGCTGTAACTGCTAACAAGGCTCTGGCAGGTGGCGGCACTGCTGAGTGAGGTGGAGCCATGGATCCCTGGCACTTGCAGAGGCACCATCATGGTGGCAGCAACTCCCAGGGGTCCCCCTTTTTCCCCCATGGTCCCAACAGCCCAGAACAAGTAGGGCTTTAGCATTCTGCTCAGGGCTGCAGAATGCCAGACTTAGGGGCTGGAGGAAACAGAAAGAAGAGGCCTCAAAGCTGGCACCTAACACTGGCTTGTGCCTAACACAGAGACCCTCACCTCCTTTTGGGTTCCCCGTATGGCTAAAAGCAGCTGCATAGGTATAGGTCCAGCCCCTACATCATTACCTAGATGGGACTTCGCAATGAGGTGGCTACTGCAACTGGCCCTATTTTACAGGTTGGTACACTGAGGCTCAGAGGATCATGCAACCGAGAAGGATGGCACTCCGATGCTCACTCAAATCTGTTCTCTGGCTGGTAACCAGTCAGCCACAGGGAAGCACTCATTGTTGGCACAAGAGAGCAGGAAACACACACTTTTAAAGATCAGGTAACTGGAGAGAAAGCTGGTGGCCTGAAATTCTTTTGTAAGATTCAATTTATTAGAGGACCTGGTGCAGTAGCCTAGAGGCTAAAATCCTCGCTTTGAACATGCCGGCATCCCATATGGGCCGGTTCTAATCTCAGCTGCCTTGCTTCCCATCCGTCTCCCTGCTTTTGGCCTGGGAAAGCAGTCAAAGATAGCCCAAAGCATTGGGACCCTGTGCCTGTGTAGGGGACCCAGAAGAAGTTCCTGGCTTCTGGCTTTGAATTGATTTAGCTCCATCTGTTGCAGCCAGCTGCTTGGGGAATGAATCATCAGATGAATCATCAGATGATCATCTCTCTGTCTCTCCTCCTCTTTGTATATCTGACTTTCCAATAAAAATAAATAAATCCTTTTTAAGAACTATTTAATTTATTGGGGCCAGCGCTGTAGGTTAATTGGTTAAGCATCCATCTACAGTGCCAGCATGTCATATTAGCACCAGTTCAAGTTCTGGCTGCCCCACTTGTGAGTCAGCTCCATGCTTATGACCCGGGAAAGAAATGGAAGATGTCCCAAGGACTTGGGCCCTGCCTGCATGTAAGAGACTCAAAGGAAACTCTGGGCTCCTGGCTCCAGACCAGCCTAGCTCCAGCCATTGTGGCCACTTGAAAAGTGAGCCAACAGATGTTAAGATCTTTCTCTCTGTGTCTTCCTCTCTCTCTGTGACTTTGCTTTTCAAATTAAAGAAATAATAATAAATCTTTAAGAGATTTTTTTAGGCCATATTCTGCTGCTTTCCCAGACACATTAGCAGGGAGCTAAAGCATAAATGGAGTAGCCAAGAGTTGAACTAGTACCCACATGAACCACTAGTGTTGCTGGTGGCAGCTTAACCTGCTATACCTTGGTGACAGCCATACAGAATTTGAATTTGAGGCTGTGGGGCTCTTGGAAGGTATGCACAGGGTCCCCTCAAACATCCAAGCTGCAGCAGTTATCAACATCAGCCAAACTCATTTCCGTAGCAGCTGGGGGCTGGGGAGGTGACTGGCATCCAGCTTAAGCAAAAGTTCTGCAGGGCTGTGAGTGAAGGACGACAACAACCAAGGTCAGCTCACTTTTTGGAGACCATCAGAGTTCCTCCTCCATGCACAGCAATGAACACATAAGACAGAGCCCAGCATTCCCTGCCTGAGCAAGGTTGATTTGGGCCAGGGAACACCTACCAGCATCCCCATCACCACCCCCCAACCATGAGTGACTCGGTCACTTCCTCCGGGAACCAGTATGTGGGTACATTCAGGACCAAACAAGCCCAGTGAGATTATTTGCAGCACTGGAGCTCCGGGGAGGGGTTGTGCATCTCTCACACCTGTGACCCCAGAGTTCCAATTTCCTCAACTTGGCACACAAAGGATGGGAGGAACCAAATCACACCGAAGCCTTGCACACCAGTGAGCACCAGGCAGACCGGCAGGACCTGGATTTGGCCACGCAGAAGTCTATAGGACACAGCTACATGTGAGGGGGACACTAAGGACAGGTGGCTGCTGAGCCCAGGGGGGGGCTGAGGAGGGGAGTCAGGCCCCTTTTCTGCCCTCATGCGGCTTGCACTTTAGAAATACCTGCTACATTCCTTCTAGAAAAGTGAGGAAGGAAGAGAGGAAAGAGAGCCACACGATCCAGCCACTGGACCCTCTCCCCGACCCACTGTGCCATCATGGCCTCTGGCCAGGATCCAGCAGGCCAGCTCCCACCTCCAGGCCATTGCGCTTGCTTGCCGTTTCCTTTGTCCTTCCTCACAGCCTTGTTCTGGTCTCAGCAGCATCTCATCTTTGCTCAACTGTCCCTTCTTGAGGAGTCTCTCCTTTCATGTGATTAAAATTCACAGGCATGTCCCTTTTTCCATCAGGCTACACATATTTTATTAGGTGTGAGACAGGCAGCCTCTCATAGGCCACTCTCCACAAGTATCCCCATGGCCTTGACCACAGGCTGTTTCTGTGGCCCAGGAGTGGCCCTGTTGGTCACCAGCCAGTGAATCGGGATCAAACCCAGCTTCGTCAATGTGCTCAGTCCAGGGCTTGGCCCTGCTATCCTGGAGAAATCAGAGTGACAGATAGTCTCTCTCTGCCCTTCCCCCATCCCCAACCTTGACCATGAGGCCTTGACTAGGTGCACTCCAGGAGTCTGGCCTTGTCCAGTTCAAGTTCCTGTCCATTTGAATGTGTTTCTCTTTACTAGACTCTAGAACACAATGCAAAGACTACAGACATGAGCTCCAATCTGTAGGGGTAGTTAGCCTATCCCTTTGCCAGCTCCTTTGCTGTCAAGAATGACCGGTTGTCAAAGTCACGCATCTCAACCTTATAAAGTAAAGGCTTGGGGCCGAGCAGGATGGGGGTGGGGATGAGGGGGAAGTGTAGTGGTATGGTAACATAGCAAGAGAATCCCCCAACTGCAGTGCCAGCATCTCATAAGGGTGCCAATTCAAATCCTGACTGCTATGCTTCCAATTTAGCTCCCTGCATATGGTCTAGGAAAGCAGCAGAGGATGGTTCAAGTCCTTAGGCTCTGTACCCACTTGTGGGAGACCCAGAAGAAGCTCCTGGCTGCAGATTGGCTCAGCTCTGACCACTAGAGTCATCTGGGATATGAATCAGCAGATATAAAACCTCTCTCCTTCTTTCTGTAACTCTGCCTTTCACATAAAAATAAAATACTTATTTCAGAAAGGCAACAAAGGCTTCTCCGTTATCTCTTTCCCATCTGTCATGGCCTCTTATCCTTGAGGACGGCAGAGCCCCAAGATGGAAGGATCCAGGGGGCTGGATTTGCCACTCAGAGGAGGGCTGCCTGCCAGTCGCAGCATCCTGGGCTCAGTGGGAATGAATATCAGCCTAGCCACAAGCCCCATACACTTCAGAAGCAGGCCTACCACTGTTACTCCTGGATTTCCCTGACTGTGCTCTGCCCAGCTCAACTCTGTCTTTCCCCAACAGCATGCCCACCTGATTGTCATCCCTCCTGACCCCACAGACACATCAGGCCTTCAGTGATGACGAAGAAGCTTGTGAAAGAGTGAGGCATTTCTGCCCTTGTGGGGGTGTGAGCTGATGCTAGAGGCCAGCCAGCAGCAGGGAAGGTTCTGACCTCTGGGACTCTGCACCTTTGGCCCCAGCAGTGTGTGACCATGGGCAGGACTCCAGTCTGACAGAGCTGGGATTCCCTCAGACTGCAGCAGGAGCATCTGCTGGAGCCGCCACACGAGGTTACCTGAGGAGTCCAGGTCACAGGCGCCACTCTGCTGAGCAGTCCTTCCTCACACATCCTCCCACCTGCTTGGAAGCACCTCTGCACCAAGTCCACACTGTTAGGAATTAGCTGTCCTCTGTCCCAGCCTTGACAGTCCAAGGTCAAGATGTCATCAGGGTTGGTTCTGGTCAGGCTTCCTTCCTGGGCTTGCATGGTGGCGGGGCAGCTGGCACTTCTTGCTCTGCTCTTATGTGGTCTTGTGTGGTGCACACATCCCAACAGCAGGAGGGTTGTGCTGTCTCTGCCTCTTCTCTGAGCACAGAGCTGCTGTCAGATCAGACGCCCCACTCCCCCATGGCAAGGCCTCGTTGAACTTTATTACCTCCTTCAAGACCTTATCTCCAAATCCAGTCCCATTGAGACCCAGAACTTCAACACATGAATTCGGTAAAGGCAAAATTCCTCCTTCTGGTCCCTGAAATTTATGTTCTTTCTGCGTCCGAAATGCAGTCATCCCATCCCAAAAGTCTGAACCCATTCCAGCATTCATTCCAAGTCCAAAGTCTCACTAGACCAGGAAGAAGTGAGACTCGGGGTTCGATTCAAGCTGAGGCGTAACTCCTCTCCAGCTATGAACCTACAGAATCAAATCAGCTATATTTGCAAGTCGGGGCGGGCGTAGGCTAGCAGCCCCACTCCCAAAGTGAGAAATCAAAAAGAAAAGGGAGTTAGGAATCCCAAGCCAAGTCTCAAACCTAGCAAGCCAAATCCCACTAGACAGCAAAGATCAAGAGTGAGGTGGCAGGGCTTGACACTCCGCTCTGAAGCCCAAGGGGCAGCAGGATCAGTCCCACGGCCCTGGATGCTGGACCTCCCCTGCTGCGAGCCGACCAGCTTGCCCCTGAAGTGCTGGGCAGTGCCACCCTCTGAAGCTGAGGAGGAACAACCATGTCCCCACTCCCAACCCCTGCTGCCTTGGATGGACCTTCAAGTCGCCTATCACAGTCATTCCACCCTTTCTATGAAGGAGAAAATTTGTTCAAAGCCAGATGACTGCTGTCCTGCCCTGCGGAATCGCAGAAGTCTAACAGGCCTCCTTTATGCCTTCTCGATTTTTCCTGGCCCCTTTAGGTCCCAGCTGGAAGTATTTTTGCTGGTATAATCACATCTCTATTCTTGGCTTCAGCTGAGATGGCTGGTTAAGTTCATGGGTAATCTCTTTATAGAGTGATTGTTTAGCCACATGCTTAGCGTGTTCACGGGAAGAGTAACATACTTTTTTCTCTCTCTTTTTTGTAATATGGTTAGTCTGAAAATTTTCCGTATCTTCATATCTGATTCCTTTGGGCTCAGCAATTTTTTCAAGTTGTCTTGTGCTGCTGGCATTTTATTGTAAGCATTGAGGAGAAACCAGGCTCACACTTTCAAGATGTAGAAATTTTCTCTGCTAAGTATGAGGTCATCACTCATAATTGCTACAATCCAGCCAAAGTCTTTGCCACTTCATAACCACGCTTGCCTTTCCTGCAGTTTCCATAGCATGTTCTCCACTGCTGTCTGAAACCTCCCTAGAAGCACCTGTGATGTCCCTATATCTATTCTGTTAATGGGGATAGATGCATTCTTTTAGACAACAGCTGTTTCCTCTGTGACTTTCCTCTTTTCTTTCTGAGCCTTTGCCGGGGTTATTCTTACTGCCCACATTTCTGTCCATGATCTCTCCAAGGCTACCCAGGTTTTTTTTCTGGTCTGTATCTCAAAACTTTTCCAGTGTCTACCTATTACTCTATTCCGAAGCCACTTTTGCATGTTTGGGTATTTGTCACAGCAGCATTCTCTAGAGAAATTGAAATGGAATCGACAGTATAGCTAGATAAGTAAGTAGGATGACAGAGACAGTCAGCTTAGGTATTGGTCCAAGTAGAGGGCATTTGGTATAACAGATAAGATGCTCACATCTCGGATTGGAGAGCCTGGGTTTCACACCTGCCTCTGGCTCCTGATCCCATTTCCCTGGAAGGCAACAGTGAGGCTCAGGTGATTGGGTTTCTACCACCATCATGGAAGACCTGAGTTAAGGTCCTGATTCCCAGCTTCAGTCCAGCCCAGCCCTGCCACTGCAGGCATTTGGGAAGGGAACCAGTGGATTGGAACACACACACACACACACACACACACACACACACACACACACACACACACATTCACTCTCTCTCCCTTTCTCCCAAATAAATAAATGAAAAACTATTTTTTAATGATATTGGCTCAAGTGATTGTAGAGGCTGGCAAGCCCAAAATCTGCAGAACCCATATTCCAGTTTCAGTCTGAAGTCCAGAAGAAATCTCTGTTAAATGTCTGAGGTTGCCATTCCTCGTTGCTGCTGCAGAATCAGGAAGAGCTGATGAGCCGAGCTGAAGGTTGTAGGGTGGGAGAACTCACTTGCTCAAGTGAGGAGTAATCTTTGATTCTGTTCAGGCTTTTAGAGGAGGGTCAGTTGTATCATGAAAGGCAATCTTTTGAAGTTTGATTAACAAATTGAAATCCCAGTCAAGGCAGTCAAACACACTATCACATAAATATCCAAAATAATATTTGCCCAAATGTCTGGCATCTGAGAAGAAGAGCTTAGGCTCCACTGGGTGCCCCTAGGAGCCAGGGTCCATGAAGGGTCAAGTTTAAAGCTTTTGTTTAGTACTGAAAGTCACCTCTCTCCCTACCACACACACACACACACACACACACACACACACACACAGAGTATCCCTCTCCATCAGTAAATGCGCTTTCTGGAGCTTCTTTTGAGAAAAAGCATTAATAGCCAAAGGCCGTTATGTAATGCTGGCCTTGCAACAAGCATGCATTTTATTCATCGCAATGGTATCTCCAGACACTTGAAAAAGAGCAGCCACATCAGAAGGAAAGCTGTTGTTGGGTCAGGCTGGTTTCTAGGGCCCCAGAACTCTCCTGACCCCAGCACTCTTGCCCACAAGGCAAAGGCCCTGGGTCTGAGAGTCAATCAGGGCCCCATAGAACATTTGACTGGTGTGAGCTCACATGGAGTAACCTGGGGTGGCTGGCCCTGGGTGGCAGAAGGCCAGACCATTCTTATTTCTCCACTACCCCTCCCCTTCCCCTGAGCCTTTATGGCACTAAGCTGCCAATGTAGCAAATAAACATGTAAACAGATAGGGCACATTTTCTCAGCCTAAGTAATGTCCCATGTCCCACGTCCCATGTACCATTAGGAACATTACCTATATGAACAACATATTCACGGTTTACCTGGAGTCCTGTCTCCCAGGGTCTTCTCTCAGAGTGGGCACTGCCTAGGTCCACTGAGGATTCTGCCCAATTCCAAGTCCCTGCTGAGACTCCTAGCTCTGCTGTGGTCTGTCCCTGACAGGTACCCTGCAGGACAGGGAACAAAGCCCAGGATATTTCCAACATCAGTCCACAGCCCCTGGTCCACATCTTCAAGCCATTGTCTGTTACCTCCTGTCTGCATATGTGCTGGGTGAACTCTAACTCCCTCCTGGCTCCAAGTCAGGTGGAACAACCACTTCAGGAAGGGGAACCGTGGGACTCCTGGGCATAAGCAGAGAATGTTTTCAGACCTTCTGGGTTCTCCCAGCACAACACCCTGTCAGGAATAAGCCTGCATGGCCCCTGCCTGTCCCCCATTAATCCCAGCCCTGGAGCCTCTGGCCCAGCAACAGCTCCTGCAAACCAATCTTAAGGATGTCATGAAGCACCCACATAGGGCATGGCTAAGATGCTTCTTGAGATACCCACATTATGCATCGGAGCACTGGGTTCCAGGCCTGGCATCTCCACTTCCCATCCCAGCTGCCTGCTAATGGAAGGAAGGCAGCCTGCGATGACTCCACGCCCCTGTCACTCATGTAGGTGACCTGGATGGAGTTCCTGGCTCTTGGCTTGATCCTGGTCCAGCTGTGGTTGTTGTGGGCATTTAGGGAGTGAATCAGTAGATGGAAATTCTGTGTGTGTTTCTCTGCTTTTCCATTAAAATTAAAATAAACTGGAAAAGCAGATACATATAGAGAGAAGAAGCAGAAAGACCTTCCATCCTCTGATTTACTCCCCAGATGTCCACAATGGCTAGAGCTGTGCTGATCCAAAGCCAGGAGCCAGGATCCTCCTCTGGGTTTTCCATACTGATGCAAAGGGTCCCAAGGCTTTGGGTCATCTGCTACTGCTTTCCCAGGCCATAAACAGGGAGCTGAATGGGAAGTGGAGCAGCTGGGACACAGACCAGTGTCCATTGAGATGCTAGCACTTTCAGGCATGGGATTAGCCAATTAAGCTGTTAGTCCAACCCCCAATTTTAACACTTTAAAAGAAAAGATGCACAACACAGCACAGCGGAAGAGACACAGGCTGTTGGGAACAGGCAGGCAGAGAAGCCTAGCATGCCAGCCTAGGAGATGCCTCCCACCCAGAGGACAGAGAGATGTGGCCACGTGGCCCCTCCACCCTTACCGAGGCTGGCACAGTCCCCACCAGAACCATGCACATACACACACCCAACCCCCACAAAGCTAAACACATACACGCGCGTGTGTGCATACATACTCACAAGGTGTTCCCGACAAGCCAAACACATCACACACTTGCCACACACATTCTACTCATGGCCATCAAAGCAACAGGGATGCAGAAAATCCCATCCGCATTCCCAGCCTCCCCCATCTGTAGTTTTCATCCTGAACCCCAAGTATTTAGGGTGCTCATGGGACTAACCCTTTTCCCAATCACAGCTCTACAAACTTACTTTTAAAAAAAAAACAAAAAAAGAGGGGTGCTGCATGGCACAGTAGTCTAGTGGCTGAAGTCCTTGCCTTGCACATGCCGGGATCCCGTAGGGGTGCTAGTTCTAATCCTGGTGGCCCTGCTTCCCATCCAGCTCCCAGCTTGTGGCCTGGGAAAGTAGTAGAGCATGATCCAAAAACCTTAAGACCCTGCACCCATGTTGGAGAACCAGAGGAAGTTCCTGGCTCCAGGCCTCAAATTGGCTCAGTACCAGCCATTGAGGCCACTTGGGGAGTGAACCAGCAGATGGAAGATATTTCTGTTTCTCCTTTCTATAAATCTGCCTTTCCAATAAAAATAAATAAATCTTAAAAAATGTTTTTTAATTTTTTAAAATGTGTGCTCCCCAAACCGTAGATTTTCTCACCAAGCTTTAGAGGGCCTGAGCTCTAGATTCTAAATCCAAGATGTTAAACTCAAATGGCAACAATGATGATTAACAACTGACAGCGTGTTGAGTACGGACTGGTCCAGGTGTAGTCCCCCACCCAACCTTCCCAGCAGCCTGCCAGTGGGGCCCATTAACCCCGCCTACACACAGGCAAGGATCCCACATCTGATCCCAGGGCTAACTTCAGAACAGCCCGTTACCCACAGACCCACACAGTGAGAACCCAGATGCTCCATCCTAACCCGCAGTGTGTATGCACACATGTGTGTACATGCATGCACACCCACCTACAGGGGGCACTGCTTTCCTGGTACAACATGCTGGAAAGAATGGCCCTTGGTTTTTGCTTTTTTTGTTTGTTTTTTAAGATTTGTGTGTGTGTGTGTCTTTGTCTCTCCTCCTCTGTATATCTGACTTTCCAATAAAAATAAATCTTTTAAAAAAAGATTTTTTTTTTTATTGGAAAGGCAGATTTACAGATAGAAAGATTCTCCATTCACTCCCCCAGGTAGCCGCAATAGCCACAGCTGAGCCAATCTGAAGCCAGGAGCTTCCTCCAGGTCTCCCACACAGGTGCAGGATTCCAAGGCTTTGGACCACCGTCTACCACTTCCCCAAGCTACAAGCAGGGAGCTGGATGGAAAATGGAACAACTAGGATACGATCCGGTGCCCACATGGGATCCCAGATCTTGCAAGATGAGGATTTAGCCACTGAACCATAGTACCAGGCCCCTCAGTTAACTCTGTTTCCTGCTGGTCCTCAAACTCCCAGTCAGGCCTGTGCCTCTTTCCAGGGGACACACCTGTGAGGTCAGGGTAGGTTAGCCAGAGCCTGGGTCTCCTCTGTGCTAAGAGGGCTGAGAGAACCTCCAGGGACTTGCTCTTCCCTACCCCAGATCAAGAAGCCAGAATTCTCCCAACCCCCAAAGTGAAAGAGCTCATAAGAGGAGCTCTGCTCAGCTCCTGAGAGCCCTGAATCACTGGTGCTCACTCAGAGAATATTCTGGAAAGTTTCCGAGAGAGGGCTCTAGCCTGGCCACCAGCCTCGAGGATGTCCTTAACCCCCAGATGGGGGCGGGGGGGTGCTCTTTGCAGTCTCCCCCTCTGCATTGGGGCCTGGCCAGGAACTGACCCCAACTGGAGGTGCCTACAACCTTATCCCTGTCCATCAGTCCCCAGGGGCCCTGGAGGCAGCTTTGTGGGAACCATCAAAGCTTTCCTGTTCTTCCCACTGTCGCCTATGCAGTCACAGCCATAGCGACTCCTGCCTCTGCCATGAGACAGCCATGCCCTCTCCACCCTGGGACCTTCCATGACTAGAACTGAAAGGAGGCTCCTCCCACCCAGAACCCCCTTCAATATAGACTCTCCACACAGCAGCCTCTGCTTACACTACCCGGCCCCTGCATGGTGCTGGCTGGAAAGGGGAGGCAAGCGGCTGCTGCAATCAGCTCCCACTGGGTCTCCTGCAGAACCAGTCTCCAACCCTTGCCCCTTCCTGCCTGCTGAACTTACTAATGCTGAGCCTGCTCTCACCTGGCTCACTGGGGACTCACGCACAGTTCTTTGTGCAGCAGTGGGTGGGCGGGGCCCTTCTTGTGCACCAATGGCACCAGTGCTCCTGATCTGAGCCACTGCCTTCAGTGGATGGAGGGGAGCATGCAAGCTCTGGCCCTGCTTCCCACCAGAGGTACAGGCAAAGAGAAGATGCAGGTCTTCCTTCCTGGCGGTCCACAGTTCTTGCCGGGACAGGCAGGATGATACATACTTCCAGGACAAAGGAGGGGCTGCTAGGAGACCCTTCCAGAGGTGGAAGCCAGAAAAATCACACCTGGGAGGGCCTCCTGGAAGATGAGGAGTTTGGCCTAGGCAGTTTCAGAGAAGCATCTCAAAGACAGTAAACAGAGTCCAGGGTGTGGTGGGTGAGCAGGAGCCAGTCCAGGGAGAGGAAGAAGAGTGGCCACAGCTGGCGGGACTTTCACCTAAAAGTGTGTCTGTCTGCATGGCCATCTCTTGCTCCTGCCCAAGGCCAGGAAGCCAGGCAGGTATTGAGGGTGAAGGAGGGGAGGGGAGATGGCTGGGTGAGATCCTGCACGCCCATTAGGCGCTTATGCCTCCCTGAAGTCCCAGCGTCCAGCACAGAATCAGGCAAAGGAGAGGCTGCTGGAGAAGCTAGAGCTGGAAGGACCACACCAAGCTGCTTAAGGATGCTGTCTCTCCAAACACACATGTAGGATTGGGGAGAGAGAAGAGGGTGCAATCCTAATCAAGGGCTCCTTCTGGGCTAGGGACACCCTGCCTGGCTTGCTGACAGCCCACAAAGCACAGAGTGACCCTCATGGCCTGGGCGCTCCCTGCTTAAGCCCGGCCAAGGCTCCCCCCACCTTCCCCGGGGCTCCCTAAGGGCAGTGGCCACTCCCCAGGGCAGCGGCCACTCTCCAGAGCAGCTGCCCACAGGGAGCTTCTGGGGCACCCTGTCAGCAGGGGGCGCTGTGGACTCAAACACAGGCCTCTAGCCCTGAAAGGGAGGTGGTGTGGACTCCCTACTGCTCCTCTTGGTCTATCAGCATAGCTGGCCTGCCTTGAACACCTGAGGGTCTCCACTTGTTCACAGGGCCCCAGTGTGGCCTCAGCTTTCCACTGTTCTCTTCCTCTGGCTGAAACAGAAGAAGGCAGTTATGCCCATTTTGCAGATGAGAAGACTGAGGTCACATGGATGCACACCTGGTTGGAGGAGCAGCAGCAAGGCAGAGAGGAGTCTTGCCCTTGGAGCCTGAGGACCAGGTTTGCTAGCACACCAGCTCAGCATCTCGCTCCCAACCTTTGGGACTTGGAGAAAACCACTGTGGCAGAAGTCAGGGAGGACATGATGGCCCACAATGTGCTCAGGGTGAGGGAAGCAGTTGGGACCCTGGACAGGGAAGCCCCACATGGACCATGCTGGCTCCCAGGAGCAAGTACTGGCAAGAGGAAGAGACGGACTTGCTCTCGGCCACAGCTGGGTGAAGAGAAGAACAAGCTTACAAGGGGAAGTAGGGCAGGGGTCTGGTGCGCCCTGAGCAAGGCAAAGGACAAGCTAATGTGCCTTTCTCCCGATCCTAGCAATGAGCCTTAGTGGATACTGGGATGCCATCTGCCAACTCCTCTGGTGAGGAAAGAAACACGAGGGAAAAAAACAACAGGTTCAACTGGACACGCCCAGGGCTGCCTGACGTGCCCCTGCCATGTTCTTGATGCTTGGCACGGGGTTAGGGGCTGGTTGGGGAGAGGATGCAGTTTCTAATAGTGGTCAGGATCAGGGCTGCAACTGGCCAGGCACCATGGGGTAGGGAGGCACCAAGGGAGACAGTACCAGCCACCTTTCCCCAGCAAGAGAAGAGCCTGCAGGATGTGGGGCACCTGAGCAAATGTAAGAGGAGCCAGCTGTGTCTGGCAGTGCCAGAGTGTGAGGCTGAGAACCACCGAGCGGGAAGGGTACTGAGGCTTCAGAAAAGAGCTGCTCCTCCATCCAGCATCTTGGTGCAGCAGGTTAAGCTGCTGCTGCTGACACTGGTGTCCCACAGGAGAACGTTGAGCAAAGAGCTCTTTGCTCCTCTGCTTCGGATTCAGTTCCCTGCTGATGTGCTGGTGGGGGGCAGGGGGGAACATCAGAAGATGACCCAGGGGCCTGGGTGCCTGCCACCCACACAAGAGACCCAGCTGGGGCTCCCTGGTTTCCAGCCTGGCCAAGCACATGAAGAGTGAACCAGCAGATGAAAGATCTCTCTTTCTGTCTCTTCTTCTCTCTGTCATCTTGCCTTATATATCCCATCTTATATATATTATATATCCTATCTTATATTAAATAAATATTTAAACTGGAAAAAAGAAAGGGGGAAAGAAGGGGAGGGGGCAGGCAGGCTTAAACCAATGTGGAAACTGACATGTGGCTATTACAATCCACCGGATGAAGCAGCTGATGGAGAAGGCTTGGGCAATGGGGAGTGTGGCTATGAACTGAGACCCAGCATCCAAGGGGAGGAGTGGACTCACGTGGGCAGGAGGGGTTCTGGTTTGGGTAACTGAGTTTGTGGCTGCACAAGAGGAAGTGAGCTTTGGGCTCAAGTCTTGAAGGGGAGAGACCAAGGGCTCAAACTGCCCCTACTATCAGGCAGTACTGTACCACTGAGGAGGAAATTTGAGTTTAGTCCACACCCAAGAGGGAAGCGCAACAAACAGAACATCCGCTAGACCTAGCAAAGTCATGTTCTAGAACTTGGGAGAGGACCCAGAGGTCTGAGTGAACCGTAAGCTGACTTCCACAATGGTGCCAACCACTCTCAAGGGACCTACTTGGCTGGGCCTATGCATGGAAATTCAATTTCAGACTCGGAGAAGCCAAGGACATTGGAACCCAGCTGGAGTTGGCAAACCTGAAATCACTCAGCCTGGGTCTAGAATCTTGGTTCCTAAAATCCTCTCGCCTCCCTGCTCTTTCTTAGCAGGAATATAGCCCACTGGGAAATATATCACCCAACTCTTCCACACTCAACTATCTCTAGCCACTTCCAGGTAGGGACAGAAAACCTGTGGGCTGGGCATATTTGGCCGGTTGGGCTCCAGTCCTAAGGCCTATCTCTGGAACCCACGCCCTCTGTATTGTGTATTGTGCCCCTCTGAGGGACAACCTGGAGTCCTGCCTCGTGACCAGCCAGATCCCCCAATGTCTTCCTCCTGGGGACAGAGATGGACAAGGGGGAACCTTGCTTGGCTCACGTGTGCCAAGCATCCTCGGGACTGGGTCCTCCGCAGATGGGGTCATGGGCTTGACCTTAGTGGCAGGTCCTTGTGGTTGATTTTCTTTCTGTTTCTAAGACACAGTTCACTTGGGAGTCATCCAGGTTTAGATCCCTTTCCATTTTCCTAGCCCCTGGCAGTAACATTAAAGGCTCTGCCCCCAGGATGTCACAGCTCAAAGGACCAGCTCTCCTCCCTGCCCAGCCGCACCTTCTCCCTCTGCTGCCTCTTTCAGCCCACCGCCAGCCCCTCTTCTCTGCTCTCCAGCTCACATGCGCAGGGGGCACTGCACCCCTCCCTTGCCATCACACTGGGGCACAGTGAACGGGAACAGCACCTAGTTCAGTCACCTGCATCAACTTCCACCATCCCCAAATCCCCTTCCTGGGTAGCATTGGGAAGGATGAGGAGAAGGGAGACCAGAAGGCAAATTTGGCTGCTTTGGGCTCCCAGGAGAAGGGGGGCAAGAGGCAGGGGAGGTGGCTCCAAGGCAGGGTGGCCACTGGAGAGGCAAGTGAGCAGGAGGTGGCTCACCTTCAGCCTGGGGCTCAGGGGACCAGCCCTGTAGCTACAAGGCTGCAGCACCTGCCTTAGCCCCATCTCAGGGACAGAGGTAGGAGCCAAAAGAGGCTTGGCTGAGGAACCTGCCATCCCATGGTCTGATGAACACACTTGGGTGGTGATCCCAGAAAGCATCTCCTGGGGAGTAAACTGAGGCACCCCATGCAGCAAAGCAAGAAACGAAGGTTAAGAGGCCTGATGCACCTGCCCTGGCAGCTTGTAGCAGGATCGCTGCAGTGCCTTCCCATCCAGGCTGTAGATGGCCATGCGGCCACGGATGACGTCAAAAGCAAGCAACAGAGAAAGCAGAGGCGCTGATAGCATCACCCAGCCAGGCCACTCAGGGGCACAGTGACTCATCGGCGACAGGCCCCGCAGTCACAGGCAGAGTGTTGCAGTGCCCAACCTGGGCCACCGAGCGGACAGGGAGGCCCCTGGGAACATGGTGTTCTCCACCGCAGGAAGCAGCCTGTCCACCACAGCACTGGGTGTGTGCCCCAGAGGCAAGCCGACCCATTGCCCTCCTCTTGAGTGCCACTGGGTGTTCCAGGTATCAGAGATTGCCTGCAGCAGCCCTGGTTGGGCTGTCTCTGAAGAGGCAGCACCGGATGACAGGCTACTAACCACGACCACGTGGCATCCTCGGGAGGTACAGCCTGTTCTCCCTGCTGTGGGCACCCCTAGACCCACCCACTCACCCCACAAACACACCCTGTCCCTCCAGCTCTGCCTACCCTTGTCTCGGGGGAAGGGAGGCATCATGCCCAGCTGCCAGGTTGAAAACTGCAAGTGAAAGGGGCACCACTCTTTTTGAGGTCACAAGCCAAACTGCTCTGCACCTAGCAGCCCTAACCTGTCCCTTTTCTTAAGCCACTTCTCACCCCCTTTTTGCACCAAGAATGATCTATTTGGTCTTCCTTTAAAAAGCTCAACTTGGTACCCTACTTTTTCCCACAAAGGCCTCTTCCTTTACCGCCAGGCACCATTCATTCATTCCATCAGAAAAAAAAAAAAAAGTATTGAGTATGTGCCACATACTATTCTGGGTGAGGGAATGGGACAGACAGTCTCTGAACTCATGATGGGCACATTCCAGTTAGGAAAGAAATTATAATAACTTGACCCCCGAGACTCCAAAAGGCAGCAAGTGCCATGGCAGAAAATAAAGTCAGGTTAGGGTCAGGACAAACAGTGCAGCATCCAGACAAGCTTCTGGCTGGAGAGCTGGCCCCTGACTGGAGCCCTGGAGGTGGGGACCCTCTAAGCTCAGCCACACCCCTTCAGGCACCCAGAGCCAGAAGGAGGTTCTGGATCCCAGTCTGATTCTGCATGCCTGGGGCACCCACTTCCTTCCTGATGAGAGGCCCAGTTGGACCGGCTCTCCCAGGTCCCCAGCAGCACTCACCCAGGGGCGTCCTGATGGGAAGAGCAGTATGACTGCACAAGCTGTGCCTCCTCAGCAGGATGCCCAGCCTCTCTCAGCTGGTTCCTTGAGCTAGAACGTTTCAGGATTAAAGGAGGGTGCAGGCATGAAATTCTCTGCTGGATGGTTAGTGTTGAAAGGCTCTTCCAGGGAGGAAAAGGTACCTTTCCTACAGGAGGGACACATGAACAAGATGAGGACCCCTGTGCCTGCCTACACCTGCCGATCCAGGGCCTGGGGAGGGGGTGGGGTCTGGTGCTGCCACACTGCTACCAGGTTCTCAGCTTCTTCTAGCTGGGGCTAGGCACAAAGTCTCCTCTCTTCCTGCCTCCTTTATAGCAAGCAGGTACCCCCAGGTGTGGGCACAGGCATGAGCAGCAAAGGTAGAGATGCTAGCCAGCCTGGCTGATGGCCGTGGAACAGTGTCCCTGACATCTATGACTCCACTTAACAGCACCCCATCCCATGGGAGTCTTCAGCTTCTCTCACTCCTGGGGAATTTGAGGCTCCAGAGCCTGCACAGATGTTCTTCCTGCAGCAGCAGAGCCTTAGCAGGCTCAGGGCATTCGGAGGGGTCACAGGGCCTAGGCAAGCCATGAGCCCCTGCACCAGCCCCACCCCCCACCTGCTGCATGAGGAGCATGGGGCCTGGGCCTCATGGTCCCCAGCCAGTTCCCAGGTGAGCAGGAAGCAGCTGGCTCCGCCTGGGCGGTCAGAACAGGGCTGCAAAGCCCTGACAAAGCCATTTCTCAAGTCCTCCTGGCTCTGAGGCAGGAAATAGTCACAGCGGCAGCTGATGTCTGTTGGCAGCTTCCCTGTATAGCAGGTGTGGTCCTCGTACCAGATCTGTGGGCATTGATTCGACCCTCCTCCAAATGGCTCTGTGAGGGCCCAGAAGGGCTGCAGGCCTCATCTAAGACCATGCAGAGCCAACAAGGAACCCACATGGGAGTCTGACTGCAGAGGCCACACAGCTCCCATCTAAGCTGGGATGCCTAGAGCAGGCAAGGCAGCTTGTGGGCCTTGAATGCAGGATGAGAAGGTTGGGCTGGACCCTGCAGACTCTGGGTTAGCAGGTCAACTATATTGTAAATTAATAACCCCAGGCAGACATACTGGGCTCAAGGTGAGACCCGATCTCCAGGGAATTGGTTCTGAGATGAGAAGTCAAGAGAGGTGGATGATGCTGCCTCCAGATCTTGGGCTCAGAGCAGTAGAGGTGAAGTTCAGAGACAAGGCTGGCAGCCTGCAGGCTTTTCCTGTACCCTCTCTCCATCCCAATCCTAGCTGGGCCTGGTTCAGCGAGGGACAGAGCTGTGCGCCTGGGGTCTCAGGGCAACAGTCTGTCTACATACAGGAACATGCAAGTGTAGGCACATGTGTTTGCGTGTATGTGTGCTTGTCTGCCAGACATTAGGAAGCAGATGACTCTGAAAGCACTTGCTTGCAAGGGAGCATGTCCCCACGCCTACCTGCTGTGGCAGCCACAGAGGACAGGACGCCCTGACTCTCATCTACACCTCTGGGGCCCCAAAACCACAACCACGTCAGCGGCGCGTGCAGACAGGCTGGGTGGGAAGTGGGACCACGTATGCCGAGTGTGCAGTTATGTCAACATGCGTGTGTAGGGCTGATTCTGGGCTGCCATTCCCACCCCCAGCAGACCTCCCCTGGTGTGTGTAGGGGGTGGAAATGCAGCTGGGCTCCCCCACCACCCCACAGCATGGGGCTAGGGGACCAGCCATCACCCCAACCCTGCCTCCCCTCTCCTCTGAGAAACAGCCAGAGCCTTTATTCCTCTCACACAGTTCTCTCTTCTCCCAGTCCCAAGAGTCATTCTGAAGTCAGTGAGGCCCCCACAATAGCCAACCCCACAATGATTGAGGCCACCCTCACGTTCCTGGGAATCCTCAGAGAGCAGAGCCAGCAGCCCTGCTTCAAGAGCCCACATTTTGTGGGAGAGACACAAGATAAAAGATAAACACATTCTATAAAGTAGAAGTCAGAGGTGTGTGCTGGGGGAAAAGGACTGAGCAGGGCTGTGTGTGCAAGTGCATGAGTGAGTACACACGTGTGTGAACACATGTGCTGGGGCTTAGATATTGTTTTCCCAGAAGTCACATGTTGGAAACTTAATCATGTCATACACCAACTGGATACGGAGGCAAGACCTCCAGGAAGTGATCAGGATTGGATGATGTCATGGGACGGAGCCACAGCCATCGTGGGGTTCTAGGAAGAGGAAAAGAGATCCTAGCAAGGAAACAGCCAGATCCAAGGCCCTGAGGCAGGTACGGCCCTGCCAGGAGGACTACTGGAAGACCACAACTGGCCCTCGCCTCTGGCCTTTCCCTGCGGTATGTGAGGAGCTGGGGAGCTGCCTGGCTGGGAACCACACTGTGGCTGTAGTCTGTGCTTGCAGGCCTTCGGGTGCTACACGCCCCTCCTGTGAACGCCACTGTGGCTGGGACGGTGGCCTGCTCTTAACTCCAGATGAGTGTTACAGAGCCAGTCACTTCTCCCTCTTCCACTACCAGGCCAGCATTCTAGTAGCCTCACCATCTCGGGCTGGTTCCTTGGCCACTCTGCAGCCGCTGTGCCTCCTTCAGACCCCTCCCTGGGTTCTCATCCCACCAAGAATCACACTGAATCCTTACAGAGGGGGCAAGGCCTGCCTTACCCATTCCCAGATCCCTCCTCCCTGTCTCCTCTAGTCCCATCCTCCAGGGAGGGCTTGATGCCCATTTCTGCCCAGTTTACTCAAACAACCTCCTCCCCAACTAGCACCACAGCCTGCCTCAGCATACCCAAAGCCTGGCTCCCATCTCGTCTGTCCATTTAGCCTCTCTTACCCTGCCAGATGCCACAGTTTGCTTCATTCGCTTCTCCTAGCAAAATGAATGAAAAGCCCTTGGGGGCCAAGCCTTTTTTTTTTTTTGCCTGTTTTGTTCTCTGCTGTGATTTCCCCTCCTGGCTCCTAGCTCAGTGCCTATCCCTCAGGACACAATGAATAAAATCAAGAGATGAGCAAGATGGTTGATAGCCAAGGCCTGATGAAGCAGAACCAAAAGGCAGAGTAGGAGGCTGGTATTTGGAGCATCAGCGAAGCTGCCACGTGGGACACATGCCTGCCCCGTCAGGAGGCCTGGGCTCGTATCTTGGCTCTATCCCGGTCCTGCTGCTCCACACGGCTCCATTCCTCCATGGAATGGCAGGTGATGGCTCGAGCACCTGGCTCCCTGCCGCCCAGGTGGGAGACTCAGATCGAGTTTTCATCATCTGGCTTTCCCAGCCCTGGTTGTTGTAGCTATTCGGGGAAGTGACCCCATACATGAGCTCTCTTTCTGTCTCTCTTCCTTTCAATTTAATACTTTAAAGGGCAGAAGGAGAGGACTGACTCCAAGTGAGCCATGGGGCATGTCCAGAAATTGCCACCAATATTGCTTTATTCTGGAACAACCTGCCCAGTGAATAGGATTTTTTTCCACCTTCCAACCAAGGAGGTTGGGAGATGAGCAGAGACAGCTACGGCAAGCCTCCCACGCCATCTGCTTTGGAGCACTTTGCCTCCCAACATCAGGAGTCCTCCATCCCCAACCCGCACCTTGACTGGAGCCATCCTTGTGACCCGCTGCAACTGACAGAATGTGGCTGAAATGATTCTGTGTCATTTGGCATAGTCCTAAGAGACAGCTGGCTTCTGAGCCGCCTGTGCAATGTGCCGGGTTCAACTCAAAAAGCAAGAAAAAATGTTGTTGGAGATACTCAACTATAAAGTGCTCTCCTTTCTTTGATGACCTTTCTTATCTCATCATGGTGTTTTTTTTTCCATTGATTATGTAATGTCCTACTAACAGAAAAACAAAATGTTGAAAGTCAGGGTAGGCGCAGTGGTACATCAGACTCATCTTCCATCCTCCAGTGTTGGTGTCCCACCTGGGTGTCAGTTCATGTCTCAGCAGTTCCACTTCTGATCCAGCTCCCTGCTTGTAGCCTTGAGAAAGCAATGGAGGACGGCTCAAGACCCTGAGACCCTGCATCCACGTGGGAGACCCAGAGAAAGCTCCTGACTCTCTACTTTGGATCAGCTCAGCTGTGGCTGTTGTAGCCATTTGGGGAGTGAGCCAGCAGTCAGAAGAGCTCCTCTCCCTACCTCTCCTTCCTTCTCTCAGTAAAAATCTGCCTAGCAAGGCAGATACCATGATCACAAATAAATCTTTTTTTAAAGTGTTAAGTTAGCATGAATTGTACTGTGCCGCTTCATGTTGTGCAAGGCGCTTTAAATGCACTTGTAAGAGCTTTGAACTCATGTAAATCCTAGGAATTAGGCAATGTGTATCTCATGCCTTACATTTGCATACAAGAATGTATTTTGTTCTCACCGGAAGAAGGGAAACACTACACAAAAGAGCTCAACTCATACTGTTCTCTGCCTGCACTCTCCCCCTTGGGCTTGCTGCCCCTCTGTGGGCTGGAAAGGGAAGGGAAGCCCCTATGCAGGGGGTGAGAAGACAGGGAATGAAGGCACACCTCTCTGTCTCATTTGCACTTGCTCCCTGATCCCATCAGACTCAGCTCCCAAAACAACACCACAACACATGGAGCACCACTATTCCACCTTATGTGGCCCACAGTTTAGTTACTGTGATCAGATAAACAGTTGCTGGTTTAAGCCGTTGAGCTTATGGGGCTTGTTACGCAGCTGCTGGTAACCGATGCATGGGGATGAGTGTACAGCCGAGCCGGGGCGGCAGGGGAAGCCACACCTCTCTGCCTCCAGCCTTCCTACTGCTGTCCCAGGCTCTGTCCTGCTCTCCTGCTCAGTTTAAGGTTGAGCTACGGGGTACAGACTGGTTAGCAACAACAACCAATGCCAGTGGTTATGAGGACTTGCAAGAAGCTACAGCTGGATGCAAGGCAGGGAATGGGGAGAGAGAGGGAGGGGAGTGGTGCACAGGGCAGAGCCTGGGCCCAGCAGGGTCCTGGGACATCTGGTTTCCATCCCAAGTCAGTAAATAAAGCCGCTTTCCTCTGCCGACCCCAGCCTCCATCTCTGCTGACCCAACAGGAAATAGGGGGAGGGGCAGACTCTCCTCTGCTGGGAGCTGGGATGGGATGCAGAGCACAGGACCTAAGCCCAGAGCCCTTCCCCTCATGCTAAGGCTGCAGGCAAAGGCGTTCCCAGGGTCAGCAGCTGTAAACCCATCAAGTCAGTGTATGGGCTGTGGGCTCTGTTGATCCTAGGGCTCAGGTCTTGAGTGAAGATGCTTCAGTGACAAGAAACAGAGAAACTCTATTCAGAGACTTAGACAGCAAGGGAAATGTGTCATCTCACAGGACAAGAAGTGCAGCGGAAACGCCAGTCCCAAGAGAGGCTGAACCTCGTTCCTTTCCCTCGACCCTTCTCAGCTGCCTTATCCTGAACCAGCTCATCACACAATCAGATGGCTGCCACCACCCCAGACACCACGTTGTCCCACACCCAAATCTAACAGCAGTAAAAACAATGTGTTGGGGCTAGGTGCTATGATCTAACAAGTTAAGCCCCTGCCTGCAGTGCCAGCATCCTATACGGGTTACCTGTTTGTACCTTGCGGCTCCATTTCTGCTACTGCTCCCTGCTTACGGCCTGGGGAAGCATCAGAGGATGGCCTAAGAGGATGGCTCCTAGAGCCAGGAGTTTCCTCCAGGTCTTCCACAGGAGTGCAGGAGCCCAAGGCTTTGGACCATCCTCTGCCACCATCCCAGGCCATAAGCAGGGAGCTGAATCAGAAGCAGAGCAGCCAGGACACAAACAGGTGCTCATTTGGGATGCCGGTGCTGCAAGTGGAGGTTTAGTCTGATACTCCACCATGTTGGTCCCAAGAGCATAATTTAAAAAAAAAAAATGTTAGTGATCTTCATTTCATTTGAAAGATGCAGACAAAGAGATTTTCTATCTGCTGGTTCCTTCCCCAAATGCCCACCACAGCCAGGTCTGCACCATGCATAGGATGAATTTCACTCTTTTTTTTTTTTTTTTTGGCACCAAAACAGAATTGATTTTACTTAATTTTAATTAATTAATTAGTTAAGGTAAAAAAAAGTTGACTTTTTAACTTGTATTTTAAATTTTCATTTTATTTGAAACACAAAAGAGAGTGATATCGCATTCATTGTTTCATTCCCCAAATGCCTACGGTGGCCAGGCAGGGCTGGGACGGGATGAAGCCAGAACACAGATCTCTACGTGAGTGTCCCACATGGTGGCAAGGCCTGTCACCTGCAGCCTCCTAGTGAAACAGCACTCCACTGTGGGATATGGCCATCCCTAGAGGCAGCCCAATGCCTGCGCACCAACACCTGCTCCTACACTCAGCTTATTTCCATTTTCCACCATCATTTTGAAGTAGCATCATGCTATTAACCTTATTTAAATTCTTCCTGACTTTTCTGGAACAAGGTCACAGTCCGACGGACTGTAAACCCAGACTGCAGATTAGATAATAGTATGGTATTGTTGCTAAGTTTCCAGAAGTTGTTCATTGCACATGGGGGTTGTGTAAGTCTTGTCTTGTAAAAGAATGTCCTTATTCTCTGGAAATACATCCTGAAGTATGCAGGTGAAGGGGCACAATGATTAGACTGAGAAATTGGGGGAAAATATCACACACACACATATACACTGAGAGATAACAAAGCAACAGAGACAAAATGGAAATACATGGTGAAGCTGAGTAAAAAAAAAAAAACCTGAGTCTGTGCTAGTCTTGCAGCCTTTGTGTCAATTTCAAATTAAATTAGAATTACAAAGAAAAAGTGAGGCCCCGGCGGAGTGGCCTAGCAGCTAAAGTCCTCACTTTGAACGCACGGGATCCCATATGAGCGCCGGTTCTAATCCCGGTAGCTCCACTTCCCATCCAGCTCCCTGCTTGTGGCCTGGGAAAGCAGTCGAGGATGGCCCAAAGCCTTGGGACCCTGCACACATATGGGAGACCCGGAAGAGTCTCCTGGCTCCTGGCTTTGAATCAGCACAGCACCGGCTGTTGTGATCACTTGGGAAATGAATCATTGGACAGAAGATCTTCCTCTCTGTCTCTCCTCCTCTCTGTATAGGTAACTTTGTAATGAAAACAAATAAATCTTAAAAAAAAAAGAGAGAGAAAGTGAGCAGTGAGTTAGCAGTAATTATCAACTAGAGTGGTATTGGGGTTCACCTGGTACAGTCCTGAGTCTGATTTGTTTGAACTTTCACAAACTGATGGTAACAGCCAGAAAGAATAGATGTGGGGCAGCTATGTGACCTCTTGGTTAAGACACTGTTTGAGACCCCTGTGTCCCACATTGAAGAGCCTGGGCTTCAAGTCCCCAGGGGGCAGCTGGAATCCACTTGTTCACCTGTTCATTTGTTTATTTTGCTCCAATGGCACTTCATTCATTGTTAACTAGATTTTAACAATTTAAGAATTGAACTTTAAAAACAGGTACATACTTAGGATTCACAAATAAAATTAAGAGCAAAAGCTGTCTCCCACTGAGAGACAGCCAATTTCCTAATTCCTTTCTGAGTCTCTTGAACTCACCTGCGCTGTGGCTGATGCTGTGATGTGGTCTATAAAGCCATGTGGGGTAGTGCATCAGGCATCCCATGTGGTCCCTAGCTCGAGTCCCAGCTCCTCCTCCAATCCAGCTCTCTACTGTTGGCTTGGGAAAGCAGCAGAGTGGTCGCAGTCCTTGGACCCTGGCACCCGTGTAGGAGAATTAGATGAAGCCCCTGGCTCCCAGCTTTACTGCAGCTCAGCTCCAGCAGCTGCAGCCACCTGAGAAGTGAGCTAGAGAATGGAAGACCTCCCTCTGTATGTTTCAAAATAAGTGATTAATTAAAACAGCAGAATAAGCCATTAAAAATATCTCAGCTACATAAACATATCATCAGGTACATAAGGATGAATGAACATCACCATAAACTTGTGCGTGCCCGTGTGTGCCTGTGGCTGACAGCCACTCTTTATCCACTTTCTCCAATTTTTATTTTTAATTGACACATAACTATGTATATCTAGTTTTTTTAAAGTGTTTTTAATTGGAAAGTCAGATTACAGGAGGAAAGACAGAGAGGAAGATCTTCCTTCTTTCCACTGATTCACTCCCCAAATGGCTGCAATGGCCAGAGGTAAGCCAATTTGAAGCCAGGAGCCAGGAACGTCTTCTGGGTCTCCCACGTGGGTACAGGATCCCAAGGCTTTGGGCTGTTCTCAATTGCTTTCCCAGGCCGCAAGCAGGGAGTAGATGGACGTAGAGCAGCCGGGGCATGAACTGGCATCCGTATGTGATCCCATGGCATGCAAGGCGAGGACTTTAGCCACTAGGCTATAGCATCAGATCCACATATTTACGTTTACAGTGTGAAAAATCAGTACATGTGTGAAAAAATCAGTACAATGTGAAAAACCGTGCATACATACAGTGAGTACTGATTAAGCCAGAATTAGTGGCATTTCTGTCTTTTTAAATGCCCATTGTAGGGCCAGCAGAATGCTTAATAGGTTAAACCTCCACCTTCTGTGCTGGCATCCCATGTGCTCACTGATTATGGGTCTCACCAATTCCATTTTGAATTCAGCTCCCTGCTAATGTGCCTGGAAAAGCAGCAGAGGGTGGCCCAAGTCCTTTTACCCTTGCAGCCATGTGGGAGACCCAGAAGAAGCTCCAGGCTCCTGGCTTTGAACTAGTTTGGCTCTGATATTTGTGGACATTTGAGGAGTGAAGAGCAGATGGACCACCTCTTTCTCTGTCTCTCCTCGCTCTGTATTTGCCTTTCAAGTAAAAACAAATAAATCTTTAAAGAAAAATAATAAAAAAAACAAGGGACCAGCACATTAGTCTGGTGGCTAAAGTCCTCACCTTGCATGCTCCGGGATCCCTTATGGGCGCCAGTTCTAATCCCTGCTTCCCTTCCAACTCCCTGTTTGTGGCCTGGGAAAGCAGTTGAAGATGGCCCAAAGCTTTGAGACGCTGCACCTGTGTGGGAGAGCCAGAAGAGGTTTTGGACTCTTGGCTTCAGATTGGGTCCACGCCAGCTGTTGCGGCTACTTGGGGAGTGAATCATCAGACAGAAAATCTTCTCTGTTTCTCCTCCTCTCTGTATATCTGACTGTCCAATAAAAATAAATAAATCATTAAAAAATAATAAAAACAGGGGCCCGGCGCGGTGGCGCAAGTGGTTAAAGGTCCTCGCCTTGCACGCCCGGGATCCCATATGGGCGCCGGTTCTAATCCCGGCAGCCCCGCTTCCCTTCCAGCTCCCTGCCTGTGGCCTGGGAAAGCAGTCGAGGACGGCCCAACGCTTTGGGAACCTGCACCCGCGTGGGAGACTCAGAAGAGGCTCCTGGCTTCGGATCGGCATAGTATCGGCCCGTTGCGCTCACTTGGGGAGTGAATCATCGGACGGAAGATCTTCCTCTCTGTCTCTCCTCTCTGTATATCTGCCTTTCCAATGAAAAAAATAATAAAAATAAATCTTTAAAAAAAATAATAATAAAAACAAATGTTCAGCATTTCTTAAACTCTTGTCTTCCAGCTCTTTATAAAAGACACCATAAATTTTTGTAAGCCATATTCTCAGGTCTTCACTCAATGAAAATCTTTCTTCATGCTTCCTTTTACATCTGTGAGTCCAAATTCCTTGGAGTACAGTTGCTGGTGCAAGGGGAATGTGTACTTTACATATTTTTTTAAAGGAGTAATTTCATTTATTTGAAGAACAGAGTCAGAGGAGGGGAAAAGAAAAAGATCTTTCACCCACTGGTTCACTCTTCAAATGACCATAATGGCCAGGACAGAGCAAAGCTGAAGACTGGAGCCAGGAGTTTCTTCCGGGTCACCCACACAGTTGCAGGTTCCCAAGCACTTGGACCTGCTTTCCCAAGCCTTTAGCAGGAAGCTGAATTCCAAGTACAGCAGCCAAGACACAAACCAGCACACACATGGGATGCCAGTGCTGCAGGCAGTGGTCAACTGCTACACCACAGCATCTACCCCTCCAAAACACTTTAAAAAATAGAAAATTGAAGCTAAACTTATATAATTTAAAACCAACACACCATCATCTTACAGTAATTTCAGTAGCTGGAAAACCTGCAAATTCTGAGCATTTATATTTATATGATGTTTGCACTCCCCAAATGGCTGCAACGGCTGGAGCTGAGCCAATCCAAATCCAGGAGCTTCTTCCAGGTCTCCAATACAGGTGCAGGGTCCCAAAGACTTGGGCCATCGTCTGGTGCTTTCCCAAGCCACAGAGAGCTGGGTGGGAAGCAGTGCATGTGGGATCCCAGCATTTGCATGTAGAGGATTAGCCAATTGAGCCATCCTACTGGGCCCAGTCATCACTATTTCAGAGTCCTTTGCATGGAACTGACAAGTCACAAGTCCCATGTGAGTACCACTTGGACTCCTGTCTATCCAACTTCCCAACTAGATCCTGCTGATGCAACTGGGAGGACATCGGAAGATGGCCCCAGTGCTTTGGCTCCTGCTAACCAAATGGGAGACCTAGATGGAGTCCCTGGCTCCTGGCTTTGGTCAGGCCCAGTCCCAGCCAGTATGGGTATTTGGGAAGTGAGCCTGTGGAGGGAAGACATTTCTCTCTCTCTGTAATACCACTCTTCCAATAATCAAATAAATCTTTATAACAAGTTTTTTGAAAAATTTACCAAAGGTGGCATGCAGTGTGCAATCAGAGTGCATTTTAACATTTCATGGGCTTTATATAAGGCCTCTGGAAGGAAATATGTCAACGCTGATGGTGGATTTTTTTTTTTTAAATGTAAGGAAGAGGCAGGGGGTGCAGTGTGGGGAACAAGGAAGAGAAGGAAAGAGAGGTCTTCTATTCTCTGGTTCACTCCCCAAATGTCTGCACATAGCCCAGGCTGGGCTGGGCCAGGCCAAAGCCGAAAGTCTGGACCTCAATTAAAATCCCAAGCCAGGGACCCAGATATTTGAGCCATACCTGCTGCCTCTCAGGTGTGCGGGAGCAAGGAGCTGAAGCACAGGCAGAGGAGCTGGGACTCACACCAGGCATTCTGATACGAGACCCAGGCATCCCAAGCAGCGACTTCACTGCGTCCCAAATGCCGGCTTCTGTTGGAGATGGCCTGTGTACACCTACGAGCCAGACACAAGGCTTCCTGTTGGTGAACAAGCCAGCCCTTCCACAAAATAGAAGGTGCTTGCAGCCACCAGATCTGAGTCTTAGGCAAGCCAAGGGCCCCCGACTTCTCTCTAGACCACCAATCCCCCCCCCACCAACCTGCCCTAATTATGGCAAAGAGATCCTCCGTGTGTGTGTGTGTGTGTGTGTGTGTGTGTGTGTGTGTGTGTGTCTCACCTGCAGCCCAGACATAGGAACGTTGGGGATCCCAGTGCCAATGGCCCAAGCATGGAGGAGATGCTCCCTGCGACCATAGGACTGTCCTGCCCTAGAGATGGGGGAGGAGGAGGACAGAGAGGGAGGCAAGGGGACAAATTGTCCCCAGTGGCATCACAAAACTGCAGGACAAACTGTGTTGTTCCCTTTCATACCCTCTCCCCTTTTTAAAGGGAAATGGTGCCCATTGAAAGGACCATCTGGGGTCTAAGTCACACGTGTGAAGGCTTGGAGACCTGGAGGTGAGTAATTCCTCACCTGCCCCTCCTCCCTGTCTGCCTTGCCTCCCCACCTAAAACCCAGAGGGGAAGGGCCGAGAGGACCAAAGGATGTCCCAGCTCGTTGTCACTGCCAAGCGGTGACAGGACCCCGTATCTGTCTGTGTGCACCCCCATCCCTCTCCTGACAATGTCTCTCTCCCCAGACCTGGGCATGGGGCTGTCGCTGCGTAGACTCCCACTAGCTTAGCATTGAGTCCTGCCTGTGCTGGTTATCAACTATGCGCATGTTGCTGCCCTTCTCTGAGCTCAGCCCCCTCATTTGTGAAAAAGGACAGAAGAAAAGCCAGCCTGGAGGGCCACGATGTTCACACAATGGACAGAGGTGGGCTTGGGGTCTCTGGGGGGGGGTTCATCCTCACCCCTCAGATGCAATGAGCAAGAGCCAATCTGGTGGAGAGAAGGAGCTGGAGATGGCATAGGTCAGGGTCCAACTGGGAGGACCTTGAGAAATGCCTCCCAGGAGGCAATGGGGATTTTGCACCAGAGGATAGCAGATCCCCCAGAGCCCATGGCATGGTCACTGCCTGGATCCCGCTATGTCTCTTGGGCCCTGGTCCTTTAGTACACAACCCCAACCCCCACCAAGCCCTACTCAGCACTCACAGAGACCACGAATGACAGGAGTGTGACTGACCAAGATGCAGCTGGAGGAAGAATACGCCCCCAGCAGCTGGGGCTATAGGTACAAGACCAGGAGGTGGCAATTCCCATTCGTCAACAAGGCCCCTGGTACATGCCACCCATTTAAGCAGAGGCCTCGGCTGCTCTGTTTGAGTGGCAGGAAGGGTGGCACAGGCTGGGACAGGTCCCCTCTGCAGGCAACCCAGTCGGGCCTTCCCCAGCAGCCGGGTGGGTGTGGGTGAGGATGTGAGTATGTGTGTCTCTCTCTAGGCTGTCATCTCTACCAACAGAACCTTATTGCCTGGAAAGCAGTCACGTGGCCCCTAACCTGGCTCATGCCCACCCTCCGGATCTCAGCCTCCACACACCCTGAGTCCCCGGTACAACCCCCAGACACCCTCCCAAGAGGACAGGTACACATCCTGCCTCAGGCCTGGCCTGTTCTTGGGGAGCCCCCTTAGCCACACAGTAGTACTTCCTAGCCCTACCTGACACACAGGCTTGCTGCTTCCTTGTTGCCAAGCTCAAAAACCCTTGCTTTCTAAGTGCTGGCTCTGGAAGCGACTACCACAGCCCCTCAGACACACACACACATTCGGCCATAGAGGACTCTGGTTCACTCCACGCCTACCCCACAGGCTTGAGTTCTATCCTAGACAGCACAGACAGCCTGAGGGTATCTGATCTGACCAGTCCCTAGGCCAGAGGCAAGGGAGGGGTGAAGGGGGCCAGGAGAGGGTGGCGGAAAGGGAATGGAAGGACAGTCTCTGAGCTTTGGGAAGCAGCAGCTTTGAACTTCTGAGAGTAAAGCAAGAACCCTTGATGTCCCCCCTGCCGATGGAGCAGGATTCTGGGTGGGGCCTATGTCACAGGAGACTCCCATGGGATCATGGCCAGGTCTCCCACAATAGCTAAGACTGAAGGAGGCACTAGCAGAGCTTTGATGGGGGTGGGGTGGGAGGAACTCTGAGTAAGTGATCAAGGAGGACTCCCTGGAGGAGAGGAGCCTTGTGCAGGTGAGAGAGGAGAGAATGTTCTGGGGAGGGCTGGAAGAAGCACCCAAAGCTGTTGATGGGATCATTTTTGGTCCCAGGACTAGCCCAGAAGCACCATGTCCACGCTGTCTGGGTGACATGCAGGCTGAGGGGACAGGTCTGGGTGCCTGGCTGGGGTGAGAAGGGGGCACTGTAGCCAAAGTCCTCCTTGGCTGGCACAGGCTCCTGGCTGTGGCCTACAATGAGCAGAGAATGAGGTGCCTGATAGGGCAGGCCATGGAGGAAGGGACTGCGGACAGACAGGTGGCCAAAAGGACTGATGATCAGAGAAGGATGAGTCCTAGATGGAAAGACAGTAACAGCCAGAAGGAGATGGACATTTGGAACAGGGGCAAGTGGAGGGCAAGGAGATTGGCCAAGAGGGACACCAGACCTCCCCAGGAAGTCACTCTTGGAAGCTCACAAGGACCCAGAGAGGGAGCCTACCCCTTTCTGCATCACCCCCAGGAAGCCAACACCTGCTTGACTTGGTGCCAGGTACAGTCCTGGCTGCTGCCAATGCTGGCAACCCAACCTGGGCAGGTGTGCACAGGTGAGTCAGGGGCAGGGTGGGGGCTATTCCTAAACCTTCCAATCATGGTTGCCACCTGCACACACACACACACCCCTAGGCTGCCTCACAGGTGCACTCACAGCCGTGGATACACTACTGCAGGCCTTCAGCTGCCTCAGGGCCACCACACCACGCAACTCCAGGATGATGCTATGATGCAGGCTGCAGTGTAAGGGGTTCCCTGGGCTCTCAGAGCCATCCTCCTAGAATTCAGCCTCCCCTAGACCGGGCTCTTTCTTTCGCATAACTCATCTCACTCTTCCTCCAGCCAGGACCCCCTTTCCCCACCTTTGTTTCAAGGCATAACCCTCTGCACACCTCAAATTTAGTGTAACACACAGTAGGGTCTCATAGATGTATGTTGACCAACTCACCAACCGTCTAACTGATTGACCAATGAGATGAATGGGGTCATTAGCTTGGAGTGAGCTAAGGATGGTGAGCTACATGATAGGGTTCGATCAAAACAGAGGCATGTCTTTGGACTGGGGGGCTTCAAGTCCCCACAAGCACACACTCCTGACTGTAGTTCCTATGGCCTCTACTTGCCAGGGGAAAATGTGTGATAGCCATCCAGGGAGGGCTGGGAGGAGCCCAGGCCTTGGGAGAGGATCTCAGACCAGGCGAGCGAGGGCCTCCCACCTCCCGTTCCCTCTCCTCCCTGCCACCTTTGGAGGCCCAGGCCCTTTGCAGGTGCTCTCTGGGCCTGGGGAGTGCCAGGGCGGGCCCACAGGTCAGGGGACTTTGGATGTGCTGATGCTGGCCATCATGCCACACCCCAGTTGGGCCCGGTTGGCCAGAGCTCCACACTGACCTGAGCCTAGACCTGGCACTCTCCTGTTGATTGAGTGATGTGGAGTCTCATCTCTTCTGCCAGGGCCAGTCATACTCCTGTGTAAGGTTTGTTTCTGTCCATGTGTTTGATACTAATACCCACTTTGCAGAGGTGGAAACTGAGGTATGGGGCAGCTAAACTCCCTTCCAGAGGCCTTGGCAACTAGAGGTGGGCTGTGAGGCTCCCAACTAGGGCTGTCCAGCTGGAGCCCATAACACAACCTTGTCACTGTATCTCTTTTATAACTTAATATATAACTTTTTTACTTGAAAGGCAAAGTTACAGAGAGAGAAGGAGAGGCAGAGAGGGATCTTCCATCCGCTGGTTCACTCCTTAGTTGGCCTCAACGACAAGGGCTAAGGCAAGGTTGGGTCCCAAATCAGGAACCAGGAACTCAGTCCAGGTCTCCAAAGTTGTTGAAGCTATTGCTCCTTGTCTCCCAGGGCCTGTGATGAATGCAAGAGCGGGAGCTGGGAATTGAACCCAGGCACTCCATACGCTCAATATTGGGACACAGATGTCCTAACTGTCATAATCACTAAGCCAAATGCACTCCCTCAACTGAGTAAAAAAGAAAACAGTGATGACAGGCATTATTGGCACAGTGCATTAAACCACCACTTGCAATGTCCACATTCCTGGCTTCTGCCTGGCCCTGCCCTGGCTTTGTGTGCATCTGGGGAGTGAACCAGAGCATGGGTCTCTCTTTGTCTCTCTCTCACAGACACACACATCACACAGAGTCAGCCCATTCTAATGCTGCTAGCTACACTACTCTGACCTCCTGGTTTCTGACCTGCTGGGCCTTGGGCTATGGAAGCAGATTTGGGTCCAAGTCTACTCTTGGAACACATCTCCCCCACCACCCCTCTGGCCACATTCCTAGAAAGTTCCAAGGCAGCTTCTTTCCTGGGAGGTTTCTCCAGGAACTGGAATTAGAATAAGCCAGGAGAGGGTCCCAGCTACCACCCAAAGGGGACCAGGAGGCGGGCACTGACCTGGAGAAGAGGTGTGCTGAGCGTCCCTCCCACTTGGCTGGGCCTGCAGGTGCTGCTCCTGGACCCTCAGAGCTCAGGCTGCAGCCTCTGTTTTGCAGGCCTGTCCCCAGTGGCTGACCTGTCCCCAGTGGCTGGCCTGTCCCCAGTGGCTGGCCTGTCCCCAGTGGCTGGCCTCACCATACAATATGTGCAGGTACAACCTCCCTTGAGCAAACAGCAATAAGGTGCCACTGCATTCATCCACCCCAAGACCTTCCCGTCCATGCTGGGGTCTCCCCTTGCTGTGAGGGCTGAAGGAGAGCCCATACCCTACCCTTCCTATGGACCTGATCCCAGCCCCAGCAGGTGCAGGCCCTGGCAGCCTATGGTTTTGACAGCAGGAAAGCCCACCCCCACAGTAAGTGCTCCTTACAGGAGTGAGGTTCACTGTCAGGAAGGGGGATGGTGCTTGTCACTCACCAGAGGGCTGAGCCCCTCCCCATCCCCACCTGGCACAGCCTGACTCTGAGACCTGTCGGCTGTCACTGTCCCCAAGCCCCCCATGTGGGTGCCAATGCCTGAGGGAGTGGGGCCAGCCCTCACCCTCACAGAATGGCCTATAGCAGGACCTCCGCATGTTCCTAGATTTAGAAGTGCTCCACAATACACACATGCATGAACATGCACATATGTGCACACATCCACACACTTGTGCACGTGTATACATTCACCCTGCCAGGCTCCAATCAGATGAATCCATCCAGGAGCATGGCAAGCCAGTGGGAAAGAGGGCGCTGAGCAAGAACAGGGGCGTGTGGAGGGCAGGCTCCTGGCTTTTCCTGCAGAGACCCCTGCCCCTCTTCCTGGGAGAGTCCAGTTCTGCTTGCTCCCACCCTACCAGACGTGAATTCTGCCTGCTCCTAGGACTGCCCCAACCCAGCAGGTCTCTCGGGGTCCCTCTCCCCCTCCTGCTTCTCTCTCTCACCCACGTCCCCATGGACTCCTCTGAACCACCTCAAGGTGTCCTCCCTCCACTACTAGCACCCCAGAGGGAGGCTCAAAGTTCCACCCAGCCTGGGACTCCTTCCACAGGCCCTGAGGTTGGGATCAGCCCCCATGGCTTGTCTCAGGTCAGGCAGTCCAGGGTGCTTGACACAAAGTGTTCTGAATCGGGAGCCAAGAGACTTGTGTCCACTTGGTATGACATGACCCTAAGCCTATCTGTTTACTCTGCCCTCAGTTTTACCATCTGTCAAATGGGACCAGGAAATGATTCCTGAAGTTCATGATCTGCTGTGAAATTTTGCCCCATACCAAGCGTGCCTCTGCGGTCACCAGAATACAGGCTGGAGGGCCTGCATGCATGTGACATTCAACCCTCAACAGTTACAAATCCACCTTGGGGCGTGGGCTGTCACATGAAGGGCTCCTGGAGCTCCTTTATCTGCTGTCTGTTCTGGGGGGCCCAGGAGTCTATCTGTAATTTGGTGCCCATGAAATCAGTGAGGGACTGGGGTCAGAGCCAGATGGTCCAGCTCCCTTTCTCCTCTGCCACTGCCCCCACCTCCACACACACACACACTGAAGTGGCACAGGTGACCTCAGACACCGAGCTGGGGACCCCAGGATGATCCTCCAAGAGCTGGGGGAGATCCTAGCAGCCCCTCCCCAACCTCCCACTCCATCCAGGGCACCGTCAGGAAAGGTGTGGACGTGGCTGGACAGAGAACAGATGCTGCGGATGGGAAGTGGCAAGCAGGCAAGCAAAGAGGGCTCTTCCAGTTCCTGCCAGGGCTCACTTCTCCAGAAAGCAAAGAGATACTTGCACACTGGGGCAGAGTCGCAACTCAGCCCTGAGCTCTCACAGGCCTCCTGAGCCAGGCCCTGGGGACTAAAGTCACGGCCTCACCGGAAATCACTCCCCAGGGCAGCCAAGTCCCCAAATGGGAGCCCTGAGTGGTGGCAGCATCAAGGGGGAAAGGATTAGTCCTAGGCAGGCAGAACCCAGGTGTCCCTGGAAAGGTGAGCAGGAATACATCTCTGGCTGACCTCTCAGCTTCCTCATCTGAACAATGGGTATCATTTCAGGCACCCCCCCCTCAGGACCAGTGCCTCAGTGGTCAGAAAGTTCTAAGGGCGCTGTCTGCATCAGGCAGGTTGGGGCAAAGGAGTATTTCTGGATTTGGAGATGGAAAAACAAAGGAGAATCAAATGCCAAGGCCTGAGCCATGTGGTTGATGTAGAGCCCACCAGGAGACCCCACATACATGCTTGTGGCTCTGACCATGTGCCACGTACTGGAGCAGGATGGCCAACTCTTGGCACATCAGGCCTCTGCAGAGCCCAGGGAGTAGAACCAGAGTGGCAGGCCTGGGAAGGGGCAGTGCATCCTAGGAAGACATCACACTTCACCTGTTGCCACACTATGGCATGCTATACCCAGGCTTGCTGTGCTGGCAGCTGGAGAGGTTTGGGATAGGAGGTGGGACAGAGGGTGGTGGACGGAAGTGGCAAACAGTCCATCAGGCCAAAGGCCAGCAGTGAGCCCAGGCCCTCCGGCAACCCTGGGACCTCAGGTGCAGCAGGTGTGGCTGGGCACCCAGGGCCAGAAGGAGCTCCTGTGGATAGGTTCTGTTTACAGGTTCTCTTGTGTTATCACCTGGGACTGCTTATCGTTATCAGAACCAAAGGTTGATTGGAGCCTCTTGGCTGGGGCTCAAAGCAGTTCCACTGGGATTTCTCTGTGGCACTCCCCTGCCCCTGTGTAATCAATCACCACTTCCCTCCTGACTTGCCCCAGGTCTGCCCCTCCAGGCATCCCTGGCTCTGGATCTGCACCATCCTACAGCAAGAGTCCCGTGGTAGAGAGGAAGGCAGGGCCCAGGCCCTTGGAGAGCAAGGCTGGTACCCCACCAGCCTCCTGATGGCACCCCAGGCCATGGACCAGGCCCCCAGAGGGCTGTAGCCTCACACTCACTTGGACAAAGGTCCCTGGACCTTATCGGCTTGGGAGTAGAATATTAATCTGGCCATCATCCCTGCCCCAGCCCTGACCCACAATGGTGCGGCTGCCACACTCCAGGGATGGGTGGGAGTGTGTAGCAGTAGCAGCGGATGGGCCTCCCTGCCCTGGGCCTTGTGGCCACTAAGGGCTTCACCCTTGGGTCAGGTCCTCCCCGGTGCTTTCTGAGCCTTAGGGGAATATTGTCTCTGAAGTGACAGAGACCAGACTCGTTCAGACTCCAGACTCATGCAATTTGTACTTGGGGGGATGGGATGGGACAGTGGTCCCAGGGTCCAGCACTGACAGAAAAGATCCAGGTCCTGCTCCCCTAGGGGGCCTTGTCACCATCCTCAGTACCCTGGGACGTAGCCATCAGTCCTCGAAGCATCACCTGGAAAATAAGGGTGGACTTTGGTCTGTCCCTGGACATTTTTCTCACACCCCACTCCCAAGATGCAGCACCTGCACCTGGCAGCCTTCCCTCCCCCTCAGCACACATCCAGTAGCCTGGATGAGGCTCGTTTGTATTTTGTATCTTACTTGGTCACTCTCAAGCCCTCCCCACCCACCCTCTAAAACCTCCTGGAAATTCAGCCTGGGTAGGAAGAGAGTAAGGATGACCCCTGCCCAGCAGGTGTGTGTGAGTGTGTGCGCACGCGCCCACCCTCTCAGGGCCCTCTTGAGAGGGGGCCTTGCCCTGTCTGAAGGGCTGGGCGGTTGTCTTTATGGCCAGGTATAAAAGCTAATCATTGACCACATCAATGCCGCCCTGCGCGTCAGCGTTCACCCAGGCTCAACCCTGCCAGGCCCTGGATGACTTTACAGTCACATAAAAGGAGCCTCCAGACTGGCCCGTGGGGACTTTGGCCCTCAAACGGGGAGAAGCCAAGGAGCCGCTCCCTGGAGACCGCCTTTGCTGATGATATTGGCTTGACCAGAGGAGAACCCTCACTCTTTATCAAACACTGGGGCTGTCTCAGCCCAGCCTGCCTAAGTCACAGCAGCTCCATCACCAAAGGCCACCCCGCTTCCCCTCCCTCCTCTGCCTCCTGTGTTGGCCTGGCCACACCCCTACAGTGCTGCCCAAGCTGGACCCCTGGACTCATCCAGGTTGCTGTTCCTTTAACTGATTTTATCTCCTTAAGCCCTCACTAACTTTCTGGGATAGGCAGCAAGCGAATGCCCATTTCACAGACAGTAAAACTTGGGCTGGTAAACAGCCAATCCCAGCAAGTCCTATAATCTATATGCTGGTGGTTTCTAGACTTTCTGCTATCAGTAAAAACAATTCTTGGCACACACTTTCAACATACATACACAGATTCATCAATCTTATATATACATGGTTAGAAATCTGTGTGCTACATGTCCCAGGCACCTGCACCCTAGTGAGACAACTTATTCTTGTCCTGTCATTCTAAACAGATCCAATCAATTCAGCTCCCTTTCACACCAGCAAGGACATGTCAACAGGAAGATAAGGTGGGATGAGTGAGGTTGAACTTGGAAGACACCGGGAAAAGCGGAAGAAATACTTCGAGTGAAACTTAAGAGGCACAACACAGCAGGAAGTTTCGCAGGCGGGCAAGGGTGCTGGGGACGTGCGTAGGTGGCAGACAGCCCTGGAGATGTAGGGACCAGCCTCAGGGAGCTAGCCCGAGACCTGGTCCCCTGGTCCACTGTGCAGGAAAGAGCCACAGGGGGTCTAGGAGCACAGTTTTGGTTTTTTTTTTTTTTTCCCTAGGTCGCATTTTCAAAACCTCGGTCAGGCCACAGAGAAGAGCATGGCTGCTTGGGACTGCAGCTCCCCAGAGAGGAAACCAGCTCGGGGCCAGAAGGGATGAGCCACACCTCCATTTGTGTACCCACTCCTCCATTTGCCAGCTGCCCAGCCCCGGCTGAATCGTACAGTCTCAATGGCTTCAGTTTTCTTGTCTATAAAACAGAGATAACACCAGGTCAGGCCCAGATACTGCAGCTCTGACCTAGTAATTGTGCCCACAGCAGACGCCCAAGGCACAGCAGCCACTCTCCTTGTTAGAGTGTGCCATGAGCCCCACCCAAAGGAGTCAAGCCAACCTTTGGATAGCTGGTTCACATTTCACTGTGAGGTCCCCAGGAAACAGACTACTCCCTCTCCCGGCCACTCCTAGTTCTGGATCCCTACTAGGAATTCAGGATTTAGCATACCACATGACAGTTGCTCATACATTTGTCACCCACACCATCTCTATGCTCCTGTATTTCACATGTAAGCTTTTATAAATTGATTCAAAGCAGCATGAAAAGTGAATTCACATTAAATGAGATGAAGAGGGGCCGGCACAGAGGCATATTAAACAAAGCTGCCGCCCGCTGTGTCGGCATCCCATTTGGGTGCAGGTTCAAGTCTTGGCTCCTCTACTGCTGATCCAGCTCCCTGTTAATGTGCCTGGGAGAGCAACAGAAGATAGCTTATGCACTTGGGCCTCTGTTCCCACATGAAAGACCTGGAGGAAGCACCTGGCCTGGCCCAGTCTGAGCGGTCTGAGCAGTTGTGGCCATTTGGGGAGTGAATCAGCAGATGAAAGCTCGCTCTCTCTTTCTCTCTGTGTGTATAATTGTGCCTGTCAGATAAATAACATGAATATTAAAAAGAGAGAAAGAGGGCCCGGACAGTAGCCTAGCAGCTAAAGTCCTCGCCTTGTATGTGCCAGGATCCCATATGGGCACCAGTTTGTATCCCTGCTGTTCCACTTCCCATCCAGTTCTCTGCTTGTGGCCTGGAAAGGCAGTTGAGGATGGCCCAACGAGTTAGGACCCTACACCTGCATGGGAGACCTGGAAGGGGCTCCTGGCTCCTGGCTCCGGATCATTTCCGCTCCAGCCATTGTGGCTACTTGGGGAGTGAATCATCTGACGGAAGATCTTCCTCTCTGTCTCTCCTCTTCTCTGTATATATAACTTTCCAATAAAAATAAATAAATCTTTTAAAAAGAGAGAGAGAGAAATGGAAAAAGTAGAGGAAGAGCAGTAGCATCCTCGGGGTCTCTTGGCTCAGCTCACCATGTGTGTGATTCACTGAGTGATCTTACCCACCCTACGAGGTAGGACACAATGAGAAGGTTGGGAGAGGCCAGCAACAAGCAGCCCAGGATGTTGGTGGGTTCGAACACGTCTCTCTAGCTGGAGGACGCTGAGTTCTGCTGTGTTCACTCAGAGACAGGCCACAGAAACCTGCAGGTCTAGATCATCATCCTCTACCACCATGGCAGCCCGAAGAAAGCAGGACTCCCCTAGCAGCTCCTCTCGCTGCCACCTCTAGGTGATGTGGACCAAAGCCACTCATTAGGCTCACTTTAGGGGGCCAGTGCAGGGTAATCGTCTTAGATCTGTGCGGCAGAAGATGTGTCATGAAGACTACCACCCTTAGTTGGGTTGGCAGCTGCTCCCTACTGGGTCACCCAAAAATCCCTTGTGATCCTGCCCCCCACCCACCCACCAAAATACTTCCGTCATAGTATCAGCATACAGGAACCAGGTGGGTCAGGTCTAACCTTCCAGCAGAATTGAGGACACCAAGGTAACTAGCCTTGACTTTGGTTATGCTTGAGAATCACAACCATCAAATAAGAAATAAAAAATAAAAACAATAAAACAAAGAAAGTAAAAAAGTAAAAATAAATAAAAATAATCACAACCATATTTCATGGCCAAACAGAAGTATTGCAGGGATGGGGAGGTATTGGTAGAAGGGCTGGTGAACCATGGACAGCAGGTTTGGGGCTGAAATATAATTCATTATCAAGTAACTCCGTGCTGTCTGCAGGCTATGGTCGCATCTTAAGTTTGTGCCATAAGCTGAGTCTGCTCCATGCATTCTCCAGTGCCTATTACCTATTTTCTTTTTTAAATTTTTAATAATCAGCTGCAGTGAGGATTTTGTAAGCTCTGAGGCAAGCAAGCCATTAGGGTGTGTGTATGTGTGTGTGTACAGAGACAAAGAGAGAGACCGTGTCCAAAGTAGGGACACACAGACAAGAGTCCTTTGGGGCCAGCATTGTGGTATAACACCTAAAACTGCAACTTGCTCTACCAGTGTCCCTAATAGGCACTGACTCTAGTCCTGGCTGCTCTACTTCCTAACCAGCTTCCTGCTGATGTGCCCAGGAAAGCACTAAAAGATGGCCCAGGTGCTTAAACCCCCAAACCACATGGAAGACCTAGAAGAAGCTTCTAATTTCTAGTTTCGGCCTGGCTTGTCCCTGGCCACGTGGCCATTTGGGAAATGAATCAGCAGATGGAAGATTCTCTTTCTCTTCTTTATCTCTTTCCCTCCTCCTCTTTCTCTGTAACTCTTTCAAATAAATAAATCCATCTTAAAAAAAAAAAGAGTCCTTTGTGAGAACAGCCCCTGCTGCTGCCAAGGAGGAGGAGGTCTTTGGGGAGCTCCAAAGCTTTCTCCATCCAAAAGTGTATGCTAAGCCTGGCTCCCTGTCAGAACAGCCAACAGAAACCCTTAACCCATGGACAGCTTGGCTCTGCCCCATGGTTAAGCACAGGGGTCAGGAGAAGGGGCTTGGGGAAATGGGACAAGGAACAGGCTGGCTTTGGGAAAGATGAAACAGAATGGAAGAACAAGCTGGTCAGGCACTGAGCTGCCCCTTGGGACTGCATGCCTGCATTGGAGTTCCAGTTCTGCTCCAAATTCCAGTTTGCCACCAATCCACACACTAAGAGATGACAGAGATTCAAGGACTTGGTTGCCTGCAACCTATATTAGAAACCCAGGTTGAATTGCTGGCTCTTGGCTTCAGGCTGGCCTGATCCCAGCTATTGTAGGCACTTGGGGAGTGACTTGGCATCTCCCTGCATTTCAAATCAATCAGTTTACTTGAAAGGCACAGTGACAGAGAGAGATGGTCCATCCATTGGTCTACTCCCCAGATGGTCACAACAGTCAGCACGGGTCAGGGGCCAGGAGCTTCTTCTGGGTCTCCCACATGGGCAGCAGGGATCCAGGCACTTGGGTTCTCCTTTGCTGCTTTCTCAAACCATTAGCAGGGAGCTGGACTGGAAGTGGAGCACTTGGGAGTCTGGCATTTCAGGTGGTAGCCTTACCAGCTATACCACAGCACCAGCCTCAATCAGTATTCCTTAAGGAAGGTAATGATCAGAAGGCAAACGAGGGACAGAAGCAGAGGTTCTGGAGGGCCAGCACCAGGGGCAGTGGCTAGAGTAGGAGGAGCCCAGGATGGGCTACAGCCCAGCATCTGTGACCAAGGCTTACAGGAGCTACATGTCAGCAGGGCTGTCATGGACATATGTGAGTTCAAGAGTGAGGCTGGCAAAGGCCCAGCACCAAGGGGGCATGCAATCAACAAGGCTTAGTCCCACTCTCTTGGCTGCGGCTGCTATTGGCGGGGAGAGCTTTGCTGTGAGTTGGAGCCTGGTGAGAAATGCTCATAGCCTCCGCGTATGCAAGCTGCAGGAGGGGCAGAGCCAAGCTTGAGTGAGTCAGGTCCAGAGAAAAGCAGGTGCCCACTGGGCAGAGGCCCAGGAAAGCTCACACAGCCTGTACTGTCCTTCTCGGTCCCCTCCTGTCAGTCCCTCAAGTCTACACACGGCTCTTGCTGGGACCTACAGGCATAAAGAAGAAACTCCGGGGCCCACTTTTCAGGGTCACTGGAGTCCCTGAAAGGAGGGATAGTTCACTCTTGCAAAAACAAGGAAAAGGAACTGTGCTTTGGGGTAAAGTAGGGACCCTCCAACTTCACAGTCTTTAGACGGGGTTCCTACCTCCCTGCCTTTGCAGGCCTGAAGACAGGGCCTCCCCTGACTGTCCCACGGGCAGGCCTAGGCTGTGTTGACACACAAGCCCTTCCCCCTAGCCTGAGCGCTGAGCTGTGGCATTGTTAAGCTGGAAGTGAGTCACAGCTTTTCCTTCCTTCTTCTCTCAGCGTGGCTGGCCGACACCCTGCCCATTCTCTCTCGCAGACACACACACACACTGCCTTTCAAAGCATACCAGCTATGAATAAGTGGTCTGGCAACGTAACACCTCTGCTCAGGGCCAGGGGTGACAAGGGACCTGGCCAGGGGCACCTGTGGCACAGGTGCCTGGGGGTAGGGCTCGTAGGAGTGCCATCTCAACATGGCTGTCTCCAAGCTTCTAAACTTGCAAGGTCCCAAGACATCTTGGGGTGTGTGAGATTAAGACTGGGCAGTAGGGGCTGAGGAGGCAGACAGAGCTGTATGTGTTGTGTCTATGTTGGGACTGGGGTGGGGCATTTTGTACCCAAGGTGTGTCCTTGTGGATGACTGAGTGGGAGACTGAGCAAGGTACCAGGCTTGGAGGAAGTGTGTCTGGGTGCTGGGGGAGGGGTGTAGTGTCACACCCTCATTCCGTTTCTCTTGGCCAAGCCAGAGGGCCAGAGATAAACTCAAGAGAGCGAGGTTGGTGGCTGTGGTTGGGGGCAGGAAATGGGGGTCTCCAGACTTCCTGGGAGGGCCTGGCTGTTTCTCCTACCTCCCTTACCAGTAACCTACATGCCACAGAAGCCCACCCAGAAAGAGGTGGCTGCAGGGGCAGGCATTGGGCCGCAGGCCATACTACATAACTCAAGACTCCCTCTCCCAGGGAAGGCTGCCTCTACTAGCCAGAAAGAGGGGTTGGTTCCTCCCACCTGACACCACCCCTGCTGGACTGGGCCCCCCCACCCAGAAGGCAAGACCTCTAGGTCTCCTTCTCCTCCAGCCCTTGGTCTCCCCTGGAGTCAAAGGTGGCAGTGGTGCTCTACAAGGAGGGTCCCCAATATGCAGGTGAACCTGGAGCAGTAAATGTGCACTGCTCCTTCTCCATCACCTCCCGCAGCTTCCAAAGAAACCCTTCAGTTAGGACCTCCTGGGTTTGGGATTGCAGCTCCTCAATCCACCTAAAGGGGGAGCTGACAGGCAATCAGCAGGGGCCTTCACCTGTTGGTTGGATAAATGGGGGGAAACAACAGCTTAAAAAATAGGACAGGTAAAGGAGGGAAGTCCAGCTTGGGCTGGCAGGAGGGTTTGCCTGTGGGATGTGTGACTTTGACCTTAAGCAAAGCACTGGAGGTCTTGGGGCCCCTGTTAGACTATAACCCCAGGTTAACAAGGGATGGGCTCCATGAAAGAAGCAAGCTCCCGTGGAGGCTCAATCTGAGACCTGCCCCTCCTGAAGGTGTCTTCTTTCTCCCTTCTCTGCAGGCCTCACACTGGGACCCCTGGAACTACTTTACTTGTGCCCTGGAGGGTAGTTTTGGCAGAGTCCACCCACCTCATACTCAACATGTACTCTGCAGGCAAGGCTCACTTGGGGGGAATTCTAAAAGCTTTGCTTGTGTGGTTGCCCTCCCAGAGGTTAACCCCATAGTCAGGGGTCCCTGGGAACAGAGCTATCACAACCCTTTTCTATGACCAGTAGGTGCCTGCACTGCCTGAAAGGTGGTAGCCCCAAAGTTGACTGTGAATTCCAAGGTGGTAGAGAGTGGTCCCAGACCCTGCAGGTGCTGCCTTCAACACTGTCCATGCATAAAGGACGCTTGTGCCTCAGCAGCACCCGCCCACCTGGGCTGCAGTGAGCAAATACAGCCACACAGTGAATAGGGACAGATGTGGTTGTGTGCGCCCTGGTCGAAGTGGGGGAGGAAGTGCCACTGGGGCCCCAGTGTTCACAGGCCTCCTGCCCAGCCCTACCCAGGCCGGCAGCCTCGCTGCTCATCCCTACGCCCCTGAAAACACTTACTTCCGCTCTGCAAAGCACGCTGCTGCATGTCCCTGGCTGCAGATCTGTCCTGCTAGACAAACAGTCTGCTCAGGCCTCGGGTTTATGGCTTTTCCGTGTGTGTTCCTTCATGTGGTTGAAACCAGGACTCTGGTGCCCAGACCCAGAGAACTGTGACAGGAGACTGAACATCTGCTGTCAGAGCCCCTAGGCCCAACCAGGGACCACGTGGGGCAGGGCATACTCAGGGTGCAGGAGGAGGGAAGTCTGCAGGAGCCACGACGGACCCCAGAGAACGCTGAGCCTGCAGGGTGAACAAGACACAGTCCATTCCAGAAGGGAACTGCCAGGCCTGGACTAACATAGAGCAAGTACAAGAAAGGAAACCAGGGCATTTTAAATGCAATATTTGCCAAGCACCAACTATGCCTGTGCTAACTTCACTCTTTATTCATTTTCACAAAAACTCCAAGCTACCTTCAAGTCCAGTCTGCAGATAACAAGCCCAGAGAAGTCAGATAGTGCAAGCAGGTTCCCGAGCTGCTGCAGGGGAGGGACAAGGACTGCAAACCAGCAGCCAGCTTGGGCAGTGTCCAGTCCCTCTTGCATTCTTGTCTGTCTGTCTCCACTGTCTGTGAATGCCCTTTCAGTGGCCCTGTGTCTGTCCCTTGGGCAACCTCCCTGGGTGTGTGGGTGGGGGGAAGACAAAGGGGAGCCAAGGAGAAATGATGCATTTCTAGGCTCCCAGAGGCTTTGCAAGGCACTGCAGATGCCCCCCCAGGCAGTTAGGTTCCAGCATTTTCTACAGCTGACTGCCCTGGTCTTGAGTGGACCTGATGGTGCTTCACCACAGCACACCCTCATGCTGCAGATTTGCTTGCTGAGACCAGGCCTGTAACAGTTCCCATTCTAGAAAAGAGGGTTTTTCTTGGCTAAGTTCAAGAGCCACCTTTAAGATACAGACAAGGCCCTGGGAGGCAGTGTGTGTTGGCCTTGTTTCAAAGCAAACTGTGGCCCCAGGAAGGGTAAAGACTCACCATTGTCTCAAGGCAGGGGCCCTCTCTCACCATTCCCTCAGGGCCGGAGTGAAGACCTGTGGTGAGCACCACCTAGAAAGGCATGGAGCTTGAGGGACTAAGGAACCTGGAGAATTGGGGGTGAGGGAGGCAAGCCAGCCTGTGTCCCAGTACAGCAGGACACAATCCCAGGAACCAGGAAGGTACCCCAGCCTCATTGTCGTTTACTTCTCCCAGCCTCTGCCGGGCCCAGCTGTTTCAGTATGCACGGATCCTGCTGCTAAGAAGCCCACTGTACTGAGGCTGACATAAGGAAAAGTGGAGGATTGCCCCGTGCTGGGCCACTGGGCAAAGGGTAGAGACCCCTGGGCCTCCATGGCAGGCAACGAAAGAAAGACCTTTCTGGAACATTCACTGCATGCTGAGCACTGTGTTCTTACAAGGCCACAGTCTGGTTTTGTCTTTCGATTTACCTGTAAAGGATCTCCGATGTTTACAGAAACATCCCAGATGGGTTAAAAAGCAGTGACAAGGCAGAGCCAGCACTTAAACTAGATCACCCACTCTGGGCCCTGCTCTGTTTCCACCACAGGCTCAGGGGTGCTAAAGTTAGGGCTGGGAAGGGGGGCAGGGTGCAGGAGGAGGTGTCAGTCCAGCCCCCACAGCCCCAGCCCAGCCAACATCCTCTTTGCTTGCCTTTATTGTTCGCAAAACCGAAAAAGTGATGATGGTTTTCCTTCCTCTCTTTAAGAAAACAACAGAATAAAAACAAACAGAGAAGGGGAACTCCCCTCCTGCAACTTTTGCCAGAAATAAAAGGAAGAAATACTCCCAGCCCTGACCCCGGCCGCCCTGCAGCCACCTCAGCTCTGGGAGGGGAAGGGAGAGTGCCCCTCATTTCAGGGCCTCAAGTGTGGGCCTCCCCACATCCCCGTCCAGATCCCAGCTTTTGCCCCAAGGAGAGTTCACACACTTAACCAGGGCAGATGAAAGTGCTGAAACTTCGCAGAGAACTTTAGTAAATCTCCAACAAAAGCAAACCCACACATCCAAGAAATAAAAAAAAAAAAACCAGCCCCTAAAGTGTGCCTCAACACTGAACCTTCCAGGACCAGTTCCAACTCAGGGATCCCAGGTGCTGCTCCAGGTCCCACCGCTGAACTACCTGCTCTGAAACCCTCCAAAGGCAGGAAAACTTCCACAACATCCTGTCCTTCTAAAGCCTGAGATGTTGACTGCCAGCACTTGTGCTGCCTCAACAAAGTCTGGACCAGCTACGGTAATGCAGGCTACCCGGCACTATGGGATATCTCCCATGGATCGCCTGCTTCACCTTTTCGTTCCAGATAGCTTGTCCTTACTGGCTCATCTGGGGTGACTGTGAGCCCTCAGGAAATTCTTCCCCCACTACTGGGTTATGGCCTTAAAGGCTCAGCAACAGGGGCTAGTCTTGTTCCATAACAGGTTAAGTCTCCACCTGTGGGGCTCAGTTCAAGTGCCAGCCACTCTACTTAATTCCAACTCAGCTCTCTGCCCAGCAGTGTGCCTGGAAAAACAGAAGATGGCCCAAGGGCTTGGGCCCCTGCCACCTACTTGGGAGACCCAGCTTTGGCCTGGCTCAGACCTGGCTTGGCCCTGGCCAATGTGGCCCATTTGAGGAGTGAGTCAATGGATGGAAGCTCTCTTTTTCTGTCTGCCTCTCAATCTGTCACTCTGCCTTTCAAATAAATAAATCTTTAGAAAAAAAAAAAAGAAAGAAAGGCTCAGCAGGGTCACCAAATAGGCTCTCTATGACAACACCTTTTGAAAAGAATTGGGATAAATTAAGGAGCATGTGTGTCACCTGGGATCAAGGTTAGACTGTAGCTAGAAAGTGGCTTTTCCCTGTTAGGATGTTTGAGTCTCACCAAATATCAAGTGGATACCTGGATATAGTACTTAGTACTTGGATACGGTACTTGGTACTATACTTGGCCCTGTGAGAAAACAGGCTCAGAGACTCCAGGAGCCTGAGAGATGGGGAAGGAGAGGTGAGAGAGAGCTGTGCCTACACCCCGAGACAAGCGCCACCTGGGATAACTTTTTCTTTCCTCCGCGAGCTGTGGGAGGCTGGACCGGAGAAAGCAGCAGGTATGGTGTGACTGACTGCTAGAGGACTTCTGACCCTGAGGGCACCGTCTTGCCCCTTAAGTCCTCTCCTGTTCCAATGGGTCCTGCACCCAGCAGGTGCTCAGTTAGCGTCTATTGACTAAATGGCAGTGGAGCAAGTAAGGGCTGCTGTCCTGGAGACCAGGCCAGGGTAGAGCGGGGCCTTCCACGCCTGTACAGTCACTCTTGCTCAGCACACGAGCCTTATCCTTTCCACTAAGCCTTATCCTTTTCCATCTGAGTGCCAAGACAGTCACCCTCCTCTGTGCTATGCTGCTGACACAACCTCCAAGGGGCTCCTGGAGTTACTGTGCCAAAACACAGGTTGTACTGGGTCATGCTCACCCTCCAAATCTTTGCACACTCCCTGTGGCCCAGAAACCCAAGCTTTCACAGTTGCCTTCCCCCATCCCTTCCAGCCAGAGTGAGCTCAGTGGAAACTTGGGGGTTACAGCTCCCACACTCAGGCTCCTGATTCCTGGATCCTTATGGAACCTCTATGTAAAGAGAGGAGAATAAGAGTGTCCACTATGGAAGGAACCTTCTACATGGAAGGACTCAGGAGCACCTACTACTATCTGATTTCCCTTGATGTGACAGGGATGGAAGCTTGGTCCCCAGCTCCGCCCCCAGGGAAGCTTCTAGAAGGCAGGTGTAGTGGCCACGCCCCCTGCTCCAGGCTGCAGGTCAGTGTGTGCCCTAGTCATGCTGACCAAGTGACTCTGTAGGCTAGGGGCAAGAACAGACATGAGGTTTGCTCAGAGTCCCCTCACCTGCTACTCCTGGCCCTATGTTGTTGCTCCTCCATCTAGAAGACAGCTCTTTCTGCCTCCTCCAGGAAGCCTTCGTGTCCTTCAGGTCGAGTCAGGCCCCTCAATGTCCCTAGAGCACACAGGGCAGATAAGTCTTGATCAATGCCCTGTGATAGAATGGTTATCTGTGTGTGCAGCTGGCTCCCCAGAGAACTGTGCCCTTGGCGGCTTCCCTCCCCGCGTACCAGCAGCCCTACAAGGTTTGGATGAATTAATGAATTTGCTCGGTGACACTGACCAAATTCCTTCTGTCCGATTCCCTGGAGGCATGGAGGTACAGGCTGGGTCAGGGGTTTACAGACACCCCCTAAGGACACTTGGGGATGTGTCAGGCCACATTGCCTTGCTGGTGAGCCACACCCTGATGCCCTGGTACAAGAGAGCCTGTACACACACCCTGCCTAGGCAAGGCCAGCTTGTTGTCTTTTGTTTTGAAGGAAGTCTGTGTTTCCAGCATCTCTCTAGGCAGGGACTGGATCCCTGAGAACTTCCCAAGGGATCTGCCACATCAGCTGTGACCTTAAACCAGTCCCCACTCATCCCTGGGCCTCCAGGTTCTCCTGTCCTATGACCACGGCTCAGGGACCCTCACAGGCCAGCCAGCATGGGGAAGGAGCCAGGCAGTGGGATCCAGGTTCCGTGGCTACCTCCCAGCTGGGGTGTGGGCCTGGCCAGCAGCCCCTGGGCCCCTGCGGGGGTTTCAGGTTTCAGCTTTCAGAGTGTTTTCCTGTCTCGGGCACTTTCTATTTTTCACTGCTTTTCCTATCACAGCCAAACAACCAAAAAGGAAATTGGTTGAGCTTTCTAAAGATGAGAAGAACTGGCTGGCTGGTGGGGGGTGGTGGGGAGGAGGGGCAGCAGAACCCATCTTGGGAAAAGGTAGGGATACGGTGGCAGGGGAGAACTCTCCACCCCCACCACTTCATAACCCCCAACCCCTTCCTCCCCACATCCCTGGACTGATTCATTGTTTTGCAACAAACAGCAGGCAGTCAAGCCCAAAGCTGCTGCTGTTGCTTGGAGCCAGCAAAGAAGGCTGGGTTCAATCCGGTCCTCCCCATGGCCTCACCAGGTCCAGACCGATTGGGTTATCTACGCCTGCACCTCTTTTGTTTGGGGGGTGGGGTGCCGCTCACTCCCGTTGAGGTAAACAAACTGGCCTTGTGAGAAACGAGGGGACTGCTTATCAGCTGCAGAAGCCTGGCTGGGGAGTAGGATGGTTGAGCTCCCTGGCCCCAAAGAGGGTCACCATCAGGAGGCAGGAGAACACCTAAGCACCTGCTTTCCCCCCTCCCCCAGGGGGAGGGCACTTACCGCTGGTGACCTTGAGCCAGCACCTGACCTTAACCCCCTGTAAAATGTTGGGGAAACATTGGCTGTCCCCTCTTCTGAGGCTGAAGGAGCTCATATTTCCACTGTTGTAGACAGTATTTATAAGGAGCTTTGGGTAGAGCCAGGCGTGATGGCTCAATAGCTGAATCCTCACCTTACAAGCCACCAGCATCCCATAGGGGCGCAGTCTGTGTCCCGGATGCTCAACTTCCCATCCAACTTCCTGCTTGTGGCTTGGGAAAGCAGCAGAGGATGGCCCAAAACCTTGGTTGAGACCCTGCACCAATGTGGGAGACCCAGAAGCAGCTCCTGGCTACCTTTGGATCAGCTCAGCTCCAGCCATTGTGGCTATCTGAGGAGTGAACCAGTGGATGGAAGATTTTTCTGTTTCTCCTTCTCTCTGTAAATCTGATCTGCATTTTCAATAAAAATAAATTTAAAAAAAATTTTTTTAAGGAGCTTTGGATAGGGATGTCACCTAGAAAACATCCAGGCTTTCCTCCACCCACCCCCCCAATCCCCTTTCTTCTCTCCCTCCCTTGCTGAGATGGGCCCAGCAGGATGGGTACTGAGACCCTAAGCTCTATTTGGATGGAAACTATCCAGGGGAAATCCTTCAGGGAGGTAGGCGCCAGCCTAGGAGAGTCTGGCTGCCTGAGAAGTAGCTTGCAAGGAGAGGCGTTTCTGCAAGAGCTTTTGGAATTTCAAAAAGATGTCCCAGAGGTATCTGGGCCCACAGGGCAGAAGCAATGGAGGGAGGTAGAGGTGTTGCAACCTAACTCCAATGCCACTCCTCCTGTCTGCTCAGACTGACTTTCCAAGGAGTGCATTTTCTTTTAGCTTTTTAAAATATATATAATTATTTTATTCTTTTTGAGGACTCTATTTATTTGAAAGGTAGAGGATCAGAGAGAGGGATAAAAAAATTTCCATCCACTGGCTCACCCCCCAAACGGCCTCTGACTCCATCTGGGTTCCCCATGTGGCTAGCAAGGGCCCAAGCACTTGGGCCATCTTCTGCTGTTTTTCCAGGTGCATTAGCAGGGAGCTGGACAGGAAGCAGGCCAGCTGGGATTGGAACCTATATTCCTGGTGTTGCAGGCAGCTGCTTTACTCCCTATATCCAAACCCCAGTTCCTTAATTTTTGTTTGTTTGTTTGTTTGTTTGTTTGTTTGAAAGGCAGAGAGAGGCAGAGCTCCCATTAGCTAAAGCTGGGAGCTGGGAACCCAACCTGGTCTACTTCTTGGATGGCATGGAACCAAACACCAGAACCACTACCCACTGCCTACCAGAGTCTGCCTCAGGGGTAAGACTGGACCCAGGCACTCTGACATGGGGCACAGGTACCCTAACCCCCAGACCAAATGCCCACCCCAAATAGCTGACTTCTTCAACCCCGGTTTAAGATTCAAATCCTCATCCTGACACTAGCTATGAGACATTGGGCAAGTGACTTGCCCTGTCTGAAGCCCCGCTTCCTTGTCTGCAAAGAGATAGTCATCCTGGACCTTGCAACACAGGTGAAATTCCTGAGTCAGTTAGGAGCCTGGGGGTGGAACCAAGGCTCTCTGATGGGGCGCCTGCTTCCTCCCTCCAGGCCTCACCCACATCTCAACCCCCACCCTTATCCTAAAGCCACTATGTGGCCAGGGGCAGCTCCTTCCTGGGAGTTGATGCCCAAGAGCTTGAGACTCTTCTTGCCTCTGGCCTCACTCCTCTGATTGGTGGCTTCTTCTCTCCAGCCCCACTCTGCTTCCTGCTACCTGCATCTTTGGTGATGACTTTAAAGACTCCAGGCCAAGTTTCCCATGCCATTCCTTGCCTGTTCCCTCCAGCAGGGCCACTCCTACAGTAGAGGATGTGATAGCCCATACTTGAAAGTCACTGGAACTGGCCTCTGGGCTCCTCCAGTCACGACCAGGACTGGACAGGTCCTGGCTCCCCTCCAAGCCTTTGTCCCTCACCCGTTCATCTAGCAAATCCTGCTGAGCACCTGCTGTATGCCTGACCCTGTGCTGGGAGCCACAGACACAGTGGCGAGGCAGACAGACCTGACCCCTGCCTTCACAGGGCAGGCTCCCTACTTCCCAGAAGCCAGCAAAAGATCATGCAGTTTTCTATCTCTTGCATAAAGAATTTATGGCAAATAAAGCTTCCACTTGCAGTTCCCCTGTGAGTACTGGTTCACATTCCAACTACTCCACTTCTGATTTAGCTCCCTGCTAATGGCTTGGGAAAGCAAGGAAGGATGGCCCAAGTGCTTGGGCCTCTGTCACTCATGTGGAAGATCCAGAAGAAGTTCCTGAATCTTAGCTTTAGATCAGCTCAGCTCCAACCATTGTGGCCATTTGGGGGAGTGAACCAGCAGCAGATGGAAGATCTCTCTGTCTGTCTTTGCCTCTCTTCTCTTTTGCAACTCTGCCTTTTGAATAAAAATAAACCCTTGAGAAAGTAATAACAATAATAATAATATAACATAAACCTGAAGAAGAATGGCAGTAATGGTCTAGCATGGGGGAGAAATATTGAAAACCTATCCAAATGCATACCTCAGTACCAGACAGAGTAGAGGATGCTATGAGATTGCATTGCCTGGAGGGATCAAAAGAAAGTCAGCCCTGAAGTTTAAGCCAGACTCTGAAGGATATCTAAGAGTGACAAGAGGTGGGGACGTGGGGAAAACACTATGCAGGCAGCAGACATGACATATACCAAGGTCCTGAGGTCAGAGTCCTCCTGATGCTGCAAGGAGCAGCAGACACACCAGGGTCAATGCCAAGCATAGAAAGAGATCAGTCTGATGAAAGCACACAGGCTGTGAGAAAGACTTGGACTGGAGCCACTGGGAATGGGAAGTTTGTCTGAGTCAGGGATCAATCCATGCCAATCAGTGAGGAACCAGGCCCTGATATAAGAACCAGGCAGGTCCAGCCCAATGGCTCACCTGGCTAATCTTTCCATTTCATTTCCATTTCAACCATATGGGTGCTGGTTTGTGTCTGGGCTGTTCCATTTCCCATCCAACTGCTTGCACATGGGATAGGAGAGCAGTAAAGGATGGCCCAGGGCCTTGGGACCCTGCATCCATGTGGGAGACCTGGAGAAAGCTCCTGACTCCTGGCTTTGGATCAGCTCAGCTCCAGCCATTGTGACCACTTGGGGAATGAAGCAGTGGATGAAAGATCTTTTTCTCTCTCATATCTATAAATCTGCCTTTCCAATAAGAATAACTAAATATTTAAAAATAAATAAATAAAAAGAACCAAGTGAAGTCCAAGCTCTGTTTTGCTCTCTACAAAATGGAGAGGAGGCCAGCAATGCAGCATAGCTGATTAAGTCGCTGACTGCCACAATGGCAATCCCATATCAGAGCATCAGCTCCAGGCCTGCAGGCTCTGCTTCTGATCCAGCTCCTTGCTAATGTGCTTGGGAAAGCAGCAAAGGATGGCCCAAATGATTGGGCTCCTGCCATTCATGTGGGAGACCCAAATGGAGCTCTGGGCTTCCTGGCTTTGGCCTGGCCCAGTCGCCAGACATTGCAGCCATTTAGGAAGTGAGCCAGCACACAGAAGATCTTGCTCCCGTTCTCTCCTTTGCATAAACAAATCTTTTTTCTTTTTGGAGTTCATGACACTCATAGCTCATAACTGCAGACTGTGCCCAGGGACAGATGTCAGGTGCCAACTCAATGAGAGGACACAGTATACCACAAGAAATGACAGGTAGGCGAGTGGTGATCAGGTGTGTGGTCAGCCATTGTCCTCACTTGCAAAGAACACAAACCCACCTAGCCACAGAGCCAGATGGTTTTATTCAGAGGGCACAGATACTTCCAGAGCTGGAGGAAGACCTTGGGTACTGGGCAGCCACACAGGTGGGCAGCAAGGTCCTGTTTCAGGAACTCATTCAAGCACTGCTCTCTTCTTCCTGCAAGGACCAACTTCCTCTCACGGATTCCCTGCATATATGTGACAGGGACACAGCTGCTGCCCAGGCCTGCGTGTTGTATCCCCAGGTGACCAATGACTTTCAAGGAAGGACACTGAGCGGCTCAGCTTTATTCAAGCATCTAGCCCTCCACCAGTCAGCATGGAGGAGCAAACAGACTAGCTTCTACACTAGCCTCTATTGCGACATGGCTGTGCCATGGGAAGAACAACTGCTAGCTCAGCAAAGCAGTAGGAAGCCCCTGGAACTTTTTTTTTAAAGAGTATTCATTTATTTGAAATGCAGAGTCAAACAAAGAAAGGAAGGGGTGGGTGAGACTTTTTTTTTTATCCACCAGTTCTTTTCCTAAATGGCCACAACAGCTGGTCTTGGGCCAACTCAAAGCCAGGACCCTGAAACTCCAACCAGGTCTTACATGCAGGTGGCAGGGGCCAAAGCATTTGAGCCATCTGCTGCTGCTTTCCCAGGTACAAGAGCAAGAAACTGGATCAGAAGTGAGGCAGCCAGAACTCCCACAGGAGCCCATATAGGATTCCTACACTCCAGATAATGGCTTAGTCTGCTTTGCCACAGTACTGGTCCCCATCTTGAACTATTAACAGAGATAAATGCTTACAGGCAAAAGGGGACACACATTGAGGGCCTAAAAGGGGTTCAGAATAACATAGTACATGGGGCTATGTCTTATTCTATCTAGCCTGCTTCTTGCTACCCTCACCGCTGTCCCCATTCCCAATCATCAGGATTCACCAGTAACCTCCCCCATCCTCTTTCCATCACAGCAAGGTCTTGCTGTCCCCATTCCCCTCCAGGAAGTCACCCTTGAGCCCTCTACTTTGGTGTCCCAGTCCCAACGGTCAGAGCAGCAGGCTGCACTGCTTATGGCCTCCTGCCAGAAGTCACCTAAGTGAGTCAGTGCCCGCATAGGCACAGGCACACTCCTCCCCTTTTGAGGAGGGGAAACAGACCCAGGGTGGTTTACTCACCTGCCTGAGTCAGACTTCTGTTTAGTGAGATAATCCACACTTGTATCTAAGACTGAGAGCTGACCTCTAAACCTTTGCTTTAAACCTGGCCAAGTTTTCCCTACTCTCTGCTTTGGGGACACCTGGGAGCCAGACTGGTTTTTACATGACTAGGGAAAAAAAATCTAAAGAAGCATAACATTTTGATACATGCAAAAAAAATCTTATGAAAGCAAAATTTCTGAGGTTAGTGCAGTGGCATAGTGGGTAAAGCAACTACCTTTGACCCTGGCATGAGTGCCAACTTGAGTCCCAGCTGCTCCACTTCTGATCCAGCTCCCTGTTAACGATCTGAGGAAACAACAGATGATGACTCATCTGCTTGAGCCTCCACACCTGCATGGGAGATCTGGAAGAAGCTTCTGGTACCTATCTCAGCCTGGCTCAACCCTGATCATTGCAATCATTTGGGGTATTACTAAACAGATGGCATATCTCTGTCTCTTGTTCTCTCTACAACTGCCTTTCAAATTAAAAAATAAATAAATAAATCTTTAGAAAAATTTAAAAATAAAAAAGTTGGGATTTCATGTTCCATGAGTAAAATTTTATCAAAACACAGACACACTCATTAGTAGGTGTGGCTAAGCTGGACAGGAGCAAGAGATCATGAGCTCCCAAAGCGTAACATTTCTCCTGCCTTCCTTCCTTCCTCTCCGCCGCCTTCTCTCTTTCTTGCCTTCTTTCTTGTATTTGAAAGGTAGAATGAGAGACCAATCTTCCATCTGTTGACTCACTCCTCAGATGGTCACAAGAGCCAGGGCTGGGCCAGGTGGAAACCAAGAGCCAGGAGCTCCACCCCAGACTCTCACGTGGCTGGCAGGGGCCCAAGCACTTGGGCCATCTTCCACTATATCACAGGCTTATCAGCAGGAAGCTAGATCAGAAGTGGAGCAGCGGGGACTCATAGGATACTGGTGTTCCAACCCACATGGTTCCAACCCACATGGCTGGCAGGGGTCCAAGCACTTACACTGTGTCACAGGTAACCATTCAACCTGTTCCCATATAGCACTGACCCTTTATATTTCAATTTATCCCTTTACATAAAAAGCTGATGGGACCCAATTCTAAAGGACAGAGCCAGCTTAGCCACTGCTGGCCCTCAGCCCCACGATGTCCAGACCCCCTGCCTATGCTAGAGCAACGCTGTAGGCCTTGGAGGGAGAGTCGGTGGGAGCCTTCTTTGTATTGGCAGCTACATGAGACTCACCCAGGATAGATGGGATCAAAGGCTCCAGGAGTGAAAACATCCAGAAAATGCTTCTAAAGTGGGCATCCCCTTGCCAGGGCTCAGCGGTCTACCCCGGGCCATGCTGGGAGACCTTGGTCTCAACAGGGGATCCACCCCATACAGATCTTGTTTGGTTCTCAAAGGACCAGCTACAAGGAGTGAAAGGCCCAGGCTCCACCACCTCCTCAACCCTCCCACCCCAGGAAGAGGAAGTGGGAGCCAGAGGGCAGCCAAAGCAAGACAGCGGGAGAGTGGGAACGAATGCACTGAACCCAATGGCGGCCATGTCCCAAGGGCTTGGAGACTTGGAGACTTTGGTGGGGACACAGGAAATTCTGTATGCTCTCTGTCTTTCCTTTCCTGTACATGAGAATAAGGCCCTCCTTCCCCCAACACACACAGCCTTACCCCACACAAGAAGACCCTTGAAGGGGTAGGAATCGCAGTATAGGGGAGAAGTTACTGCTTGGAACCCCACATCCCCCATCAGGGTACCTATGTTTGAGCCCCCATTCCACTTCCCAGCAGGCTTACTGCTGATGTGCACCCCAGGAAAGCAACAGATGATGGTTCAAGAAGCTGAGCCCCTGGCCCAGCACAATAATGGCTAAAGTCCTAGCCTTCAATGTGCCAGGATCCCATATAGGTACTGGTTCTAATCCCTGCAGAACTGCTTCCCATCCAGTTTCCTGCCTGTGGCCCGGGAAAGCAGTCAAGGACGGCCCAAAGCCTTAGGACCCGTTTGGGAGACCTGGAAGCAGCTCCTGGCTCCTGGCTTCAGACTGGCTCAGCTCTGGCCTTTGAAGCCACTTGGAGAGTGAATCATCGGACAAAAGATCTTCCTCTCTATCTCTCTTCCTCTCTCTATATCTGAATTTTCAATAAAAATAAAGTAAATCTTAAAAGAAGAAGAAGAGGCTGAGTCCCTGCCACTCACACAGGGTACTTGGAAGGAGTTCCTGACCCCCTGGCTTCAGGCTTGCCCTGCCCTAGCTGCATGTGGGGAGCAGACCAGCAAATGGTAAGTCTCTGTCTGTCTTTCAAATAAAATGAATGTGGAAGAAAACTTGTGCTAAAATGTATAAGGACAGCTAGTTATTTTTACAAAGAATGTTGTAGGTGAGCAGAATGGGAGATCTGCTCCAGACCCATCCTTGCACAGCTGCCTGAGGGTGTGAGAAACTGGCTCAGTTTCCCTCCAGATTTTGCCTTCAGTGCCTGCACCTGCTCCCTTGGCTCTGAGAATCAAAGAAGGGAGCAGATGTGGACACCAAGGACGGATGGGTCATTTCAATGCCACCCAAGTGATCAATGGAGACCTACGGTGATATGTCTTTCAGATGTATCAAGTTTCAACATAGGCATACTCAGGTACAGGTGGCGGGGGAGGGGGGAGGACACACCGTGGCATAGTGGGTAAAGCTGCAACCTGCAGCACTGGCATCCTGTATGGGTCTGGGCTGCTTCACTTCTGATCCAGCTCCCTGCTGATAAGCCTGGGAAGCAGTGGAAGATGGCCCAAGAGCCCTTGCACCTATGTGGGAGACCCAGAAGAAGCTCTGGCCTCTGGCTTCTGCCTGGCCCAGCTCTGACCATTGCAGCCACTTGGAGACTGGGACCAGGGGATGGAAGATCTCTCTCACTCTCCTCTCTATTTGTAACTCTCCCTTTCAAATAAATATTTGTTATTGTTGTTTTTAAATAGGCATGTGGGGCCCGGTGCGATGGCGTAGGGGTTAAGGTCCTCGCCTTGCACGCCCAGGATCCCATATGGGCGCCGGTTCTATCCTGGCAGCCCTGCTTCCCTTCCAGCTCCCTGCCTGTGGCCCGGGAAGGCCGTCGAGGACGGCCCAAAGCTTTGGGACCCTGCACCCGCGTGGGAGACCCGGAAGAGGCTCCTGGCTTCGGATCGGCATAGCATCGGCTGTGGCGCTCACTTGGGGATTGAATCATCGGATGGAAGATCTTCCTCTCTGTCTCTCCTCTCTGTATATCCGCCTTTCCAATAAAAAAAATAATAAAAATAAATCTTAAAAAATAATAAATAAATAAATAGGCATGTGGTGGAATCTGGAAGGCAAAAGGTTGCAAGAGCTAACCAATTCACAGCGGCTGACGTTATCACTTAGACTCTGTATCTGCTTTCAGGGGAGGCAGAAGGAGGGCATTGGGGGCCAGGGAGTATATGTGGGGGGCGAGGGTGCAGGTTGTTTCAGCCTCCCCAGCCCTTACCTGGCAGGTAAAATGGATTCGGGAAGTCTGGATCTGCTTTACCTACATAGATCCAGAAGGCTCTGGGCCAAGAGGGCCTGGATGAACCTAAGAGCAGGTAGGGCTGCTAGGCAAGAGGGCAACCTCCTGGGACCCCAAGCCACCGGAGACTGGGAGCACGGAGTTTCCCCAGATCAAAGCAGGTTCCCAGCCTTTGATTCCCAAACAAGCAGCCTCTAGGGCCACTGACCTGAGTTTGGGACCTGCTGGCCATGGGGCCTGGGGAAAGTGAAGAGAGGCCCTGGGTCCCTGGTGCTTTTTGCATAACAGCTTGGCCAGCCTAACAAAAGGGAGGTCCTTAAAAGGCCTTATGGGGCTGTTAAAGGCTTCCGGCAATGGTTTAATTGGGGGCGATGAAAGTACCCTCCCTAGGAAAACTCCTTCAAAGGCTGAGCAGCCCGCTTCCCTGCCCACAGCCCCTTTCCCCTCCCCCCAGGACTCAGCCTCCAGGTCCTCGAGGCTCCCTGTAGACCCCTGCAATCCCCAGCCAGGACCCTTTGGTCAGCCTGTCTCAGGGGATTCCGTCGCGCCCCCCCACCACACACACACACACCAGAGCCAGCAGCACCATTTGTTCACACAGTTTGGTCTTGTGACTGTGGGAGGGAGGGAAAGCTAAGTTAGACACAAGCAGCCCCACCCCCACCTCTGACCCCAAGTCTGGCTGGACATCCAGCGGGTCCCTGGGCTGCCCTCCAAGCTCCAGTCACCAGCCTTGCTCCCTTGGCCATCGCCCATGTGGAATCGTCACAGTCCCCTTCTGGATGCCCATCCAATTCCAGCACCCCTCATCTGAGAGGTATTGGCAGTTCAGGGGTGTTCAGCCAGGAACTTTAGAACCACAGAATGGGGCCCAGCGCGGTAGTGCAAGTGGTTAAGGTCCTCGCCTTGCACGCCCAGGATCCCATATGGGCGCCGGTTCTATCCCAGCAGCCCCGCTTCCCTTCCAGCTCCCTGCCTGTGGCCCGGGAGAGCAGTTGAGGACAGCCCAAAGCTTTGGGACCCTGCACCCGCATGGGAGACCCGGAAGAGGCTCCTGGTTTCAGATCGGCATAGCTCTCATAGCAATCGGCATGCACTCACTTGGGGATTGAATCATCGGATGGAAGATCTTCCTCTCTGTCTCTCCTCTCTGTATATCCGCCTTTCCAATAAAAAAATAATAAAAATAAATCTTAAAAAAAAAAAAATAGAACCACAGAATGAAGACAGCTAATAGAGGAGTAAATGGGATACAGTGAGGCGGGGAGAGGGCAGAAGTGCAGCAAAGACTTTGTAGAGGCAGAAAGGGCCCCCTGGGCCTCCTGTTGGGACATGGCCAACCCAGGGTGACCCTTTGGCCCACCCTGATGGTGACAGCAAGACCACAGCCAACTTTAGGGACAGGCTACCCCCAACCCCACCCTGACAGCTCCAATCTCTGGAAGATAGTCAGGGTGAGCTCCCAGAAAGTTTAGGCAGAGTCACTCCTCCAGGCCCATGGTCTTCTCCCACCTGCTCCTGGCTGAGGGGATGCCTGCAAAGGGGAGTGGCACTGTCCCCACACGTGCTTTTTCTCCTGGGACAGAGCCTTCTGGGACCTCTCCGTCCTGACCAGGTTGTGCTGGGCATCTTCCAACATAACCTTGGCCCCCATACAACCCACAAGACCTGTCCAGGGACGGGGAGCAGCAATCAAGGGTGCCTGGAACTCCTACATCTCTGGCACCAAGGCCAGAAGGACAGGCAGATGCCTGAGTCTCTCCGCCCCATCCTAGGCTGGCCAGCTGCAGCAACCCTAGCTCTTAGGGTCCTCTGGGGAGGATGCCCTGAAGGTCCCTCTCTTCCGCCATTCCACAGCATCCCCTAGGGTGCTGGCCTGTCCTGTCCAGAAACTTGCTCTGACTCCCCACATCCCCCGATGTGGGGCAGAAGCTTAGAGAACCAGGTGGGTGACCCAACTTTTTTTTTTTTTTTTTTGGCGATTCCTGGCCTCAGGGATTCATCTGTAGGGACGCACAACCGCCCATTAAGCAGAATGACAGGCCAAGGGACAAAGGGTCTTATGCAAGCCTTGTATCTCTCTTTTGTGGTGGGTGGGGGTGGGGGGTGGAACGAGCAGGTATCCAAGGAGTCCAGGAGGCCTGGCCGAACTGTCCAGGCTCCCCTGCACCTGACACCCTCTCTTTCTTCGCCCCCCACCCCCATTCTGGCTAAGAAGCTCCCAGGGAGGGAGCAGTTGCTCCAGGTAACTGACCCAACCCCATTTCACTGACTCCTAGTTTCCCTGGCCCTGGATTTCCCCCTCAGGTGGCTAGCTCTCCCAATTTCTCCAGGCTTCGATGTTGCCCGGCCTGAGGGACTTTCCGTTTGGAAGCCTGGACCGTCCCAGGCAAGCTGCCTAGATCTGCTCCCGTCTTGGGGGCGGGACAAGGGGGTGGAATTTCCCAGTCCAGGTGTTCCACACTAAAACTGGGAAAGCCCCAGGTGAGCTGGCAAAGCAAAGCTGGTCACCCTACCATCACCCCACAGACTGGTCTCTGCCAGCAGCAGTGCCCTACCCCATGCCCCAAGGCCACTGCCAGCTGCCCTGTGCACTTTTTCTCTCACCTCCTGGCCCATGGGGATATGGGACAACGATGGCTAGACTGAGGTTGTATCCCCACCGGCCCAGAGGGTGCTATGGGGAAAGGGTGGGCAGCCTGGTCTCACTTGCCCCTCCTCTCTGGAAGCCAGTGGCTGGGCCTGCACCCTTTATCAGCTTGCTCAAGGAGGATCATCCCTGGCCCTGCCCTGGCTCAGATAAGCTGAGGGGCCAACCTAATAAGACAAGAGGCAAAGCCGTGGGGTGCCTGCCCCCCTCTCCTCCCCACCCAGCCCCGAAACTCCTTGCCTGGCTGTGGCTTGGACTCTGTCCAGCAAAGCTGCCAGCCCCCCCCACCTTACTACCCAGTGCAGACAGCTGCCAGGCATGCCTGTGCCCACTGGACAGATAAGACAATAAAGGCTCGGAGAGGGGACTTGGAAGGGACCTCAGAGAGCCAGTCAGAGCTTCTGTGGAGGAGGGGCTTTCTGAGTCCCACAGCAGAGAACAAACTCTAGGTGCAGCCTGCCACTTGGTTCCTGGTACCACCTGGTCTGGAGCCTCCAGCAGGGACCCCTCCTGCTGGTGCCTGCCAATAGGAAGGCAGTCTGACTATCTTTCTCCCCCCAATACAGCCTGCTCTTGGCTGCCAAGCTCAGCCTTAGCGTAGTAGGACCCTACAATTCCAGGGGGTCCCCCGTTGCAGGCAGCCTGACCTTCCACTCCCTGCCATCCATTCTCCAGGTGGCAATGGCTATGGCCACTCGAGACGCGTGGTTCCCAGCTGTTCCCGGTCCCTTCTTGCCTCCACTCACCTTGGCCACTCTGCAGGCAGGGTATGCCTTGCCCTTCTCCCAGATGCATGGAGATCCTGCTGATCCTGCTATCCTGCTTGTCTCCACACCTCTCTTTCCACCCGCCCCCTCCCCCCCCCAGAAGCTCTCATGAACACACCATCTTTTGCCCCATGCCATGGGCCTGCGTTGCACTGAATCCTCACAACCACCACAAGCAGTAAGTACTTTGCTATTATCCTTGAGCTTCTACCTGTGATACTAGCATCCCATATGGGCACTGGTTCAAGTCCCAGTTACTACACATCCAACCCAACTCCCTGCTAATGTGACTGGGAAAGAAATGGAAGATGGTTCAAATGTTTTAGTCCCTGTATCCATGTGGGAGACCCGGAAGAAGTTCCTGGCTCCTGGCTTTGGCCTGCCATAGCCTGGGCCATTTAAGAAGTGAACCAAGGGGTGGAAAATCTCTCTTATCTTCCCTATCTTTGACTCTCCTTTTGCCTTTCAAATGAATAAAATTTTAAAAAGAAAGGAAAAAGGTGAAGTAACCGGCCCAAGGTCAAACCACAGGAAACAGAGGCAGGAGTAGCACCTTGGACCACATCATTGTGGTCATCGTATCACAGCTCCCCAGGACTAGAAGCTCACCAGGGCAGGGACCCTGTGGCAAGACCGGCTTCCTAGCAGACTCTTGGCATGCCCCCCTCCCCCAGCTCTCAGAGTACTTGCGAGAGAAGGCACAGGACAGAACAGAATTGTATAAGGCCCCAACCTGACTTGTCAGGAGTCACTTCTTGGGCACCTGGGTTCTGCTTGGCATGAGACATTGGAGGGAGGGGCAGCTAGAGGAGGACTAAGGGCTTGACTCTTGGGGACCTCAGTTGCTTCTGACACCTCTCTGCTCCTCAAGACACCCTCCCTAAAAGCCAGCCTTACCTGCACTTCCTCCATGACGTCCCATATGCCTGCCCCGGAGCTGATTCCCTCCCAGGTCTCTCTCCCCTCTGGAGGCCACATAGGGATTTCCATGCCAAAGCCAGGCTCTCTGACTGTAGCCTACACACCACACTGGGCCCCAGCTGGGCCTGCAGCTGCTTCAGGACCCAGAAGCCTTCAGAACTGGTGGGTGTTGATGCAGCCCAGGAAGTACACAGATTAGGGAGCAGCTTTGCTGAGTTAGCCAGAGCTCAGAACAGGAGTGATGCTGGGGTAAGTATCCTCACACTGCATCTTGGAGGAAGGGTGGACAAGTTGCGTCCCCGCGGCAACTAGGAGCGTGCATGTGACTCATGGTTACCCACATGAAATGCCAAACCTCCAGACAGGCCACTTGTGTGTGCACATGAGCTCTCCCAGCATCGGAGCCTGTCCTGCCTCAACCCACAGCTCAGGCTCACCCTGATGTTCTGTTTGCCCCAGCTCAGCCCTGAAGCCTGCTCTGACCCCAAAGCCCACAGGCCCTGCCTCGCCCCAGCCCAAGGACCCACAAGCCCTGACCTGCTCACCTTCCTGGCCCATCTCATTCTGATTCAGCCCGGGAGCCTGTCACCCTTGCTCCCAGAAGGCCAGGTTGATAGCTTTGCAAATTGACCCTGACGTTGGACATAGGGCAGAGGCCATGGCCTTGGAAGCGGGCCTTGGCTGACCTGGATTCATTCAACTGAGAGGAAGGCCTGTGCCAAGAACAGCCCAGAACCCACATGCCTCCTGCTCCTCGCTCTCACTCTCTCTTCCCCCATCTCCACTCCCAGGCTCCCCACGTGTGTGTGTGTGTATGTGTGAACACACATGCATACCCGTGCACCTTCTCTGCTTTCTTGCTGCCTTACCCTTTAGTTCATGGAGGACTTCCTTATACAGCCATATCTCACTCGATCTCATGGTGAACCTTCGAGTGAGACATACTTAGGCTGTTTCACAGGTGAGGAAACCAGGTGGCTCGGGGAAGCCCAAGGTCATGGGCCTGGGAGGAGGGGGGCAGGGTCTGAGTCCTCCCTTCACGCCCCAACAGGCAGTGTCTGCAGCTGTTTGCTCCCCACCTGCGAGCGCCTCCTGGTGACCTCCTTAGCCCCTCTAAGCAACTCTGGGAAGGGGACTCACGGATAAGCCCAGCCAGCAGCAAGCTCCCCGCTGGGTGGCGGTGGCAGGAGGGCTAGGAGGTCCGTGGACATTGTTCCTCCTCACTGTGGTTACTGATTTCACCACTGCCCTATTCCTGCCCAGCCCGCCAGGGAGTTCATGATTAAGGAGGGATTAAATATTAACCACCTGTCGGGCCAGGGCCTTACGTCGCTCTCTGTCTGCACCTGAGCCTACCTAAAAATACCTCCCAGCTGCTTGCTGTGAGCCAGCCTTACACAGGGCCTCTAAGTCCCTAGCTTTTGGCCTCCCAGTGCACTCCCCCAGACCCAGCAGATTCAGGCCGAGCCCACCCCATTGCACCAATCCCACAACGCAGACCAGGGACCTCTGTAAACTGCACCACTGGAAGTATTATTCCTGGTGGACTTTCTGGAGGAGGAAGCAGTTGTGTTCCTGGGGCTTGGAGGGTCAGTAGGTCACATTCCCACACTTATCAGCACTCTTATCTCCCCTTCTGTCATCTCTCCCACCTACAGACCCCTGTGAACCTGCACATACCAGCACTGAACACCCTGGGCTAGAGCAGCTCCAGGGGCAGCCAGGGGCGGGGGATGGGGGAGATGACTTCACGAAAGAGCTGCTCCTCTCCAACAAACCATTCTTTCCTTCCTTTTGGCAGTTAGGGATCTAGGCAGCCACCTCCAGGAAGCCTCTGAGATTAACCTAACCTCACACACTCTCCTGGCTTCTGTTCCTGCCCCCCCCCCCCCCCCCCCCGCAGCCCCCCCCCCGCCCCCAGCACTGGCTGCACAGCTGCAGGAAACTGGTTGCATCTGTTAGAACAACCCTTTGAAGTTCAACCGCACTGTGGCCCTCCAAAGGTGGGGGACAGGGGAGGGGGAGGGGGCGGAGCAGCACTCTGACAAGACATGGGGGCTCAGGGCGGGGGTGGGGCGCAGCCCAGGCCTGCCCCTGGGTGAGCAAATCAGTGGCCAAGCCAGCGGTCAGCCTCCCCACAGCAGGGGCCACAGACTGCAGGCTCAGGGCTCAATGAGTCTTCTAGAACAGTACAGTCTTTCACTCAAGCTGCAAGTCTACTGCTCTGCTCCCTGATGACATTATGCCCATTTCAGAGATGTAGAAACAAAGGCTGGATGCTGGCCAAGAACTGGGAGCGTCTCAAATAGCTAGGACGCGGCTACAGCTGGTCTGTGACAGCCACACCAGTTGAAACGACCCTAACCGCTGTTCCTCCCCCAGCTGGAGGTCCCGAGGGTTTTCATTGTCCTTGTAACTTCCTCAGGCCAGTCATACTGATGTCCTCGTGCGTCACAGACCCTTGCGCCTGCCTGCCTGCACAGTGACCTCCGCCCTTTTTTTTTTTTTTTCCCAAGATTTCTTTATTTGAGAAGCAGAATTACAAAAAGAGTAGGAAAGATCTTCCACCTGCTGGTTCACTCGCCCAATCGCAACAACAGCCACGGCTGGATCGGTCTGAACCCAGGAGCCTGGAACTCCATCCTGCTCTCCCAAACGGATAGCAGGGACCCAAGCATTTTGGACTGTCCTTTACTGCTTTCCAGGCACATTAGTGGGACATGAGGTTGGAAGCAGGGCAGCAGGGACTCAAACTAGCATCCATATGAGAAGCTGGTGTCACAGATATTTAACCTGCACAGACCCCAGATCCACGTCCCTTGTTTCAGACTCAGAATTGTACTCCTCGACTCTTCCCCACAGCCTCAATTGCCCCTCTCGGACTTGGCTCCCCTCTCTGGACCACAGCTGCCCAGAGCAAGAGCGTTCTCATCTACACCCCAGCACACCTGCTCTGATCCAGCTAGCCCATGGGGAGACTTTCTCTCACGCTCTCTCTCAGATGTAGGTGATTCACAAAGAGGACAGAGGAGGAAAGCCATACCCAAAGCCCAGATTAGCTTTAACTGTGGTTGCGTATGGTAACACTTGCATCTCTTTTGCATACATTTGCATGTATGCACTTTCACAAGTTCTCCTGTTGCCAAAGAACCCTGAGACATAACAGAATTGTGGGCACTGAGGCCTTGGTGAGGTCTCCAGATTCCAGGACGTGGGAAGGGGGTGGTGAGGAGGGGACAGAGCAGCAGGCTGAATAGAGGAGGCTAGAGTGATGAAATGGGATGGGGCTTGTAGGAAAGTCATATGGCTCAACCTCTTTATTTTTCTAAAAGATTTATTTGTTTTTATTTGAAAGGCAGATTTACAGAGAGGAGAGATAGGGAGAGAAAGAGAGATTGGGCCCAGCATAGTAGCCTAGCGGTTAAAGTCCTTGCCTTGCAAATGCCGGAATCCCATATGGGTCCAGGTTCTAATCCCAGCAGCCCCGTTTCCCATCCAACTTCCCTGCTTTGGCCTGGGAAAGCATTCAAGAACAGCCCAAAAACTTGGGACCCTGAACCCGCATGGACGGCCCAGAAGACGCTCCTGGCTTTGGATTGGCTCAGCTCCAGCTGTTGTGGTCACTTGGGGAGTGAATCATCAGATGGAATATCTTCCTCTTTGTCTCTCCTCTCTGGATATCTGACTTTCCAATAAAAACAAATAAATCTTAAAAAAAAAAAAAAAAAGAGAGGGAGATCTTCCATCCACTGGATCATTCTCCAAGTGGCCACAACAGCCAGAACTGAGCCAATTTGAAGCCAAGAGCCTCTTTTGGGTCTACCACATGAGTACTGATGCTCAAAGATTTGAATCATCCTCTACTGCTTTCTCAAGCCAAAAGCAGAGAGCTGGAATGGAAGTTGAGCAGCTGGGACTTGAACCAGTAGCCATATGGGATGTCAGTGCTGCAAGGCAGAGGATTAGCCAGTTGAGCCACTGTGCTATCCCCACAGTCCTCTAAAGGACCTCGACTTCTTTCTCTTGGCAGAAACCTCTGCTCTGTGTCTCCCTTCACTACTGGCCATTGCCCGACCTGGCTGGCCAGGGGTGAGAGAAGGGGGTAGGGGAGGCAGGGCAGGAGTTTTCCCTGGGGGCCACATAGGTACATGGTGGAGTAGGGAGGAGAGAGCCTGTTCCCAGGTGAATGAGCCAGTGGCCAGGCTAGCAGTCAGTCTCCTCACAGTCCTGAGCCAGCTGCCTCCTACCCTGCACGCTGCTTTGCTGTCTGCATCCTATGGAACCCAAGGCATGACTTTGTGTGGTCTGGGATTTGGCTGGGCTCTGGACCCACTGGTCGATCCTGGGCAAGCTTCTATTCCTCTGTGGGCCTGAGTCTGCTCTGTGGTAACTGTGGAGCAGGTGAGCTCCACCAGCCCTGCCAGGACTGTCCATTTGGCACCTCCCTGGCCCAGCTCCTGCTGCCTCCTGTGGCTCAGGAGCCTTGGCGTCCGTCTAGGATGGACTTCATTCCAGCATCCAGGATCCCTGGATCTGGCACCACCAGCTTAATCAGCTGCAACTTGCTCCCTGGTGTTGGACATTCTGGCAGGGCCACTTCCTTTTGCCTGTGGGTCCTTGCTCAAGCTGTGGTTCTTGCCCCTCCTGCAGGACTGGCTCCAGGGAAAGGGCGTGCGCCCCCAACTTAAAGAGGTTCTGTGGTTGACTTTAAGCTCGGTTGATGCCACCCCCACCTCTAAAATTCTGAGTAGAGGGCCTCCCCCTCATCACCACTGGCTTCGTATTTTGCACTGGCCTCTGCTAATGACACCGCCTGAGCCCCAGTTCACTGTGGAACCCTCACCTTACCCAGGGACAAACTCTGTCCTGGCATGGCCAGCCCTGCAGGCCTACAGGGAAGAGGCAGACAACCTAGGAACATCACAGTCCTAGTCATTGTGTCACCTGGGAATGGACCTCTTGTGTGCCCCAAAAAGCAGCTCCATGCCCTCCCTGCTGGAGGCCCAGGTGAAGTGTGCAGGTGGACATGACCTTCTGGCTTTGCAGGGTGGGGACAGGGAGGTGTCCTGTCTTGGCTGCCCTGCCCTCTCTGGCCCACGGGGGAGGGGGGAGGAGGGGGAGTGGTCAGACTCTCCCTGGGGGCAGGGCCTGTCGTTCCCAGCCCCAGCTTTAGGGCTCAGTGCTCTAATGGTCCAAGCCAGGTGGAGCAGGCTCATCCCCCACCCCCACCCCATATCTAGGAGGTAGGGCTCTGAACATCATCCTGGGCTATTGTACAGGGGCAAGCCCAGGCCTTCAGGGGGCCACATGCTGATGACCCCCAGGGCAATGGAGGCCTGGGCTAGTGTTTGACCTCAGAGACCAGGAGAAGGGAGGTGGGGTAACGGCATTGTTCTAACCAGCCTCTGGTTTCCTTTTCTAGCACCTTCTTTACCCATAGCCCTGCTTGCGTGGGCCTCTTCTCACCTGCCTCTGGATTGGTAGTAATGGAATACCCTCCCCAGCACTGTGCCAGGCTGCTTGCTCTCACACCTGAATGTCTTCCTTGAGAGCCTTTTTCCCCAGGAGCTTAGCCTGCCTGTGCTGCTTCTGGGAACAGGTGCCACTCAGAGCATGGCATACTGCAGTCCAGTCAGCAGGGACATTTTGCAGGTGGGTGGGGGTACTGGCAGTCACCAGGACACTGGCAGTTTGGAGTTGGGCTGCAGCCTGCTGCTGGGGCAGGGTAGTGGGGTTGGGGGGAGGCGCCTTGGGTTTGGAGGTGGCTAAAGTTTGTGCTCTATCTGCCCTAAGCACATGTGCCTGGCAGGCAGGGACTCGATGACAGTGGCCTATTCAGGCCTACATGACAGCGGGTCTGGTGGTAGCAGTGGGGAGAGGTGCTGCCCTGGGCTGAGGTGGCGACCCAGGCCTCCGATATCCCATGCAGAGGCAGGGGCTCAGCAAGCAGCCTCAACCCTCTCCAAGGCCTGTGGACCTGGGTATCCAGATGATTACAAGGGGCTCCCCTTCCCCCCACCTGCCTCCCCAAGCAGGCTCCCTCCCACTAGGCTAAGAGGTTCCAAGTTCAGCTGCAGAAATGGCCAAACGTCTCTCTGGACCCCAAACAGGAAGCTGGGGAGAAGGGGGCCAACGGCCGGGTATCTTGAGGCTCCTCCAGGAAGTGTGTGGGGAGAGAGGAGGGAGCGGAGGGCAGCCCGCTGGCTTTCTCAAGGCCCCCAGCTCTGAGCACCCACCCACCAAGGCCTCTCTCTCACTTCCTCACCCTCAAAAGGAGCTAAGCAGCCCGCAGCCCACCGCCCCAGGCGCGGGAGCCACAGGGGGCCCAAGGGAAAGGGCTGGGGGAGACTGGGACTCTGGTTCCCATGCCAGCCTTCGTGTGACTAGATTCTAGTTTTCAGGGCTTTAAGATTCATGCACCACTACCTGGAGAGACGAGTTCCCCCACGGCCCTGCCTCCGTTGTCATCCCCAGAATGGCGTGGTCTTTGTCATTGATGACCCTACCACTGTCATTCAAAGTCCACAGCTCGCACGGGGGCTTGTGCCTGCAGCTACCTGTCCTAAGGATGGGATCAGGCTGTGATTCATGTGACCATCCTGGCCCGGGTGTCCTCTAAGCACTGCCTTGTCCATCCCCCGGCCCCCAGAGTCTCTGACCTCCTCCCTGTCTCCATTGTTTTGCCTTTTCCAGAAAGTCAGACTTGAATCACAGGAAACACCCTTTCTGTCTTGGTTTCTCTCACTTAGCAACATGGCTTGAAGTTCCTCCTCCGTCCTTTTTTCTTTTATTAAACTCACTTATTTGAGAAGCAGAGTGACAGAGAGAAAGGGAGACTGATAATCTACGTGTTGGTTCAACTCTTGACTGCAGCAGGTAGGGCTGGATCAGACCGAAGCCAGAAGCCTAGAGCTCCATCTAAATTTCTCACTTGGGTAACAGAGACCCAAGCACTTGGGCCTCCTTCCACTGCTTCCCCACGTGCACTGTAGCGTGGAGCTGGATCAGAAGCAGAACAGCCAGGATTTAAACGTATACTCGTATGGGGTGCCAACCTCACAGGCTATACCGCCATGCTCACTCGCCTGGATCACTTCTAGGTTTCTCCTCCTAGGATCCTGAGATCATGGTGACTTCATTTCTTGTGAGTCTAACTTCAGAGGACAAGCACCAGGCAGACTGCTGACTGCCAGTCTCTGGTCTGGCCCCAGCTCACCCCTGACCAAGGCACCCCTTGCCCAGTCTGCACCTCGGTATCCCAACCCATGAACTAGAGCTCTCTGTGCTCTTCTGTGTGCTAGGGTCCAGTGACGTGGCTTGGCATGGCAGTCACCTGTGCTGATGCCAGCAGCCACAGCCTGCCTCCCATGTGCTGAGCCTGCAGGGCTGAGGAGGTAGTTGGGGTGTTGTTCTCTTTTTAACCTTACATGCCTCTAGAAGACCCTGGGGCCATGGCTCGCACTCAGACAGAAGAAGCACAAAGCCAGAGGCCTGGCTGTACCTCTCAGAGAGTGAGGGAGAAGAGCAGTGAGACAGGACCCCCTCCTCAGGGCTGTGACTCCCTCAGCACCTGCAGGATCCTCAGGCCTAGCTCTCCGTATGACCAATTCCTACTTCTCTGCAACTTGAACTCTTTTTTTTCATCCTGCAGGGAAGCAGCAGATGGCCCCTCATCCAAGAGAACAGGTCATGGCTGTTGATATTTGAAGAATAGTAAAACGTGTGTACAGCAGGACAGACAAAAGGGACAATGTAAAAGAGGAGCCAGCACCGTGGCCTGGCAGAGAAAGCCCCTACCCACAGTGCCAGCATCCCATTTGGGTGCCAGTTCATGTTCCAGCTGTTCCACTTCCATTCCAGCTCCCTGCTAATACACCTGGGAAAGCAGCAGAGGAGGGCTCAAGTGCTTGGGCTCCTGCCCCCAAGTGGGAGGTGCAGAGGAAGCTGGTGCTCTCTGGCTTTGGCTTGGCCCCAGTTGCTGCGGCCTTTTGGGAAGTGAACTAGCAGGTGAAGATTCTCTCTTTCCCTCTACCTTTCAAATAAATAAATAAATAAATCCTTAAACACACACATACAAAAGATACGGAAAAAAATTTTTTCAACCTATTTCTCCAGCTCAGCAGGCCAGTGAACAGGCTCCGACGCAGCCTGCTGGGTTCACCCACCTGTACACGGTGGCACATGGGTAAAGAGACGGTGCCAGTAAACTTCCTTTGTTCCTCTAGCGTTGCCCCACACTCAGCCACTGCACAGCATTCACACAGCCAGCCTTCTCTGGTCACCACTTCACCCTCCTCTGCCTCACGGATGACACGCTCACCACTCCCCTCTTTCCTAACCTTACTCGGTTACCCCTGGGCCAGAATCTGTTTGGCCCACTTCAGAGCCCAAAACTCAGAGTTGTAATTAACTGGAGGCAGGCAGAGAGGCCTGGGGGCCTGGGGCAAGTCATCGTCTCTCCATTACCGTCTCTCTCCCAGGACAGGACCAAGGCCGCTGGCCCTCCGCAGGTGGAGGAGGAGATGGACAGATACTGTGGGCTATCCGCACCCTGGGGGAGCTCCGTGGCCATGTGATGGGACAGAGCTTCTCCATCTGCATCTCAAGGAAATCCTAAAGGTAGGGGATGATAGGGAAATGGAAGCACAGAAATTGGGGCGTCAGCCTGAGCTCACACGGCTGACTGGTGGCAAACACACGGTGATGCCGAGCAGTGATGCCCAGGCCCCCGAGGCTGCCTCTGGCAAACTGGGTGGGTGGTGATTGCTGGTGGGAGGGTGAGCCCGTGTAGGAACTTCAGGAATAGGAAAGGCTGGTTATGAGCAGGTGCAGGGGGCCTTCCAGACCGGACGGGTGTGTGAACTGCCCTGCCACTGCTTCTTCTCCCCTTGCTCCTCTTCCTCCTCCTCTATCGGGCCCAGGATCAGGAGGCTCTCTGTGGCCTGCAACTTCCCCAGGATCATATTGCTCCTTTGCTGGAAGAGCCTGGCCTTTCTAGCCCACTCACCATTCCCCCCTCTCTTCTCAGCAAGCCCACAGATGGGGCACAGCAGCGCATGCACAAGGGGAAATCCACTTGTGCCCACTCAGTGCTGAGCAGGGTACTCCCTCTGCAGCCACTGCACTGGGCCTGGCCTGAGGCTGCCTCTCCCTGCCTCTCCCTGCCTCTCCCTGCCTCTTCCCTTCCCTCCTGCTGCCCCAAACCTCAGCCAGGCCACTCAGCCAGGCCCCAGCTGTGTCCTGAGTCAGCACCACTTCCCAGCCTTCTGGATTTTATCACCTGCCCCTTGGCTCGTATTTCTACTTTGCTAAAGAGACCTTCTCTCGCTTCTCTCTCTTGCTTGCTCTGTGAACTCACAAGGAATCCAGTCTGCCTGGGGACAGCTTTAAAGGCCTCTAAGGGAAGGGCCTTAGATCAGGGAGTCTGGAGCCACCAGTCTCCTGGAGGGCCCCAGAGTGGAGCTTCAGTCACAGGGTGTCTGAGGCCTAACAGTTCACCTGGGCCACAGGACACTTCCTATCTCAGCTGTGAGTTCCTGCCATAGGCCTGGCTGTAGGTGAACTTGAAGTAAAAGGGCTGGTATGGGCCCATCTCCTGCCCTTAGACCAAACTCACGGAGACCAAGAGCTCTGGTCTTCCAGGCCTCAGCCTTTCCAAACCAGGTCCTGGATAGCCTAAGGCAGCTGGTCTGACCTGCCTCCCTGCTTCCTTTGAAATCAACCTGAGCCTAAAGGAGGAGAGAACAAGGGGGCAGGGCACCAGCTACACGGAGATGACATCAAAGAGAGAAGGCTGTTCTGGAGACAGGTGCAATCCTGGAAGCCTTTCTGCAAGAGATGGTGTGATTAATCAAAGCCGTTGATGAAACTGCTAGGTAGGACACAACAGGGCCAGAGGCAGGACACCTAGCACAAGCATGCAGAGAGAGCAGGCGGTGGAGACAGCACGAGCATTCCTTCACGTGTTTGTTCAGTATGTATAATGTGCAAGACTCTGAGGACACAGTAAAAAAAAAAAAAAAGAATGTCCCCCTATCTCCATAGAGGTCTCTAAAGACATACCTGTGCACCCCACAGAGTGTTAGATGGAAAGGGACATGTGGAGAGGTGACAGGTGGCAGGTGTGGCAGTATGGTGGGCAGGGGGCCTGGTGTAGGGGCAGGAAAGGGGATGCAGGCACATGAACTGATGTGGGTAAGATGACAAACATGGGCTTTAGGGTGCAGGACAGCTGGGACCGAGCGCTGAGAGGTGTCCCATGGTTCCCAGGCCAGGCCAGGGGACACATGGTGCAGGTCACCCTGAGGGAACAGCCTAGGCACCCCTTGAAGGGACACTGAAACTTCATCAAGTCATCCCAGGGTAGGTGGCGGTGGTGCATCCGCCAGGCATCCGGCTGCATCTCTGTTGGAAGAGGGAAACTCAGTGTCAAGGGAGGGAAGAGGCCCAGCCTCAATGAACCTCCAAGCACTTTGAACCTGGCCATGGTGTCTTTGCCCTCTCAGGTGACAGAAATGCCAGGATGTCCACCCCTTCTTAGAAGCCCTCCCTGATTAATTCCTCTCCTGGGTGTGGGGGGCAGATGAATAAAGGTGCCCATCTTGCTGTTCTCATGCAGATTAGAAAGCTTCTTAAAGTCTAGAAATATACTCTTTTTCTTTAACTTTTGTGTAAGATATATTTATTTTAATGGAAAGATATCACATATACAGAAAAAAGGAGCGACAGAACAATCTTTCATTCACCAATTCACTCCCCAAATGGCTCATCTGAAGCCAGAGGCTAGGAGCTTCTCCCACGCAGGTGCAGGGTCCCAAGGCTTTGGGCTGTCCTCTACTGCTTTCCCAGTATAAGCAGGGAGCTGGAAGGAAAGTGGAGCAGCTGGGACATGGGATCCTGGACGATGCAAGACACAGATTTAGTTATTAGGCTATCAAACCAGGCCCTCTTTTTAACTTTTTTTCTTTTAAAGATTATTTAAAAGGCAAAGTTAGGGAGATTTTTGTCTGCTGGTTCACTCCCCAAATGGCTTCCACAGCTGGTGTTGGGCTAAGCTAAAACCAAGAGCCTTTAGGAACTCCATTGTAATTATTTGGCTCATCCTCTGCTGCTTTCCAGGCATATTAGCAGGGAGCTGGACTGGAAGTAGAGCAACCGAGACTAGAATCAGTGCCCATATGGGATGCTGGTGTTCTTCAGTGGACTGCATGGTTCCCACTTATACTAACCTGCATGAGACATGCTGCTCTGGCAGCTTAGACATTCTAAGAATCCACAATTGGCAGTTGCAACACAACCCTATGTGATCTTAGCAAAGCCTGTTTTCTGGGCCTCAGTTTCCCTGCCTGAAAAGTGGGGGGAAGCACGGGAATGCTGTCCCAGCAAAACCCTGAGGGGGAACAGCAGCAGCAACAACAGATGCATTCCAACTGTTATGCCACACCAGACATCAAGCCACACCTACTGTACACAGTGTGGCCCCAAATCCCCTGGGCAGCCATGTGGGGGAGAAGGTGCCGTGTGATTCCTGTTTTGCAAAAGCTGAGATTTGGGGGCCTGTGAGTTTGCCTGAAGTAATACAGTTGTGTGCCCCTCAAGGCCCTTCCTCCTGGCATAGCACTCTAGACTGTGAGTAAAAGATTCCATTCGATTTTGTTTAACCAGTTCTTCTACCAGCCAGTGGTGCAGACCGACTCTTCAACAGACCAGTCCCTTAGCAGGTCACAACCCTTAGCTGAGTGTCTAGTGGCTGCTCAGCCGGTTCTGTGTAGGAGAAGGTGGGGACTGGGAGGCAGAAGTAGTCTCTGTCCTCTAGGAGCCTGGGGGATGCAAGGAGACGAGGCTTGGCTGCAAGAGGCTGTGTCCACAGGCGCGGCCACCAGCTGCTTCCAGGGCTCTGTAAATCAAAGAGAAGTTACTCTCCCCTCCCTGCTGGGCAGCTCACCTAAGTAACAGGTGCAATCACACGTCTCCCAGGGACAGGTTGAAGCAGATGACATGCTGAGAGAAATGGCAACCGTTATTATCAAAACCAACAAGCAGAGGATAAGGGATAACAGTGTGTGGCCAGATGTGCAGCTATGGCCAGGGGTGCCTGGGGAGTTCGAGTGGGGATGGCTTCCCAGGAGAAAAAAGCTCAGCTACAGTGCTGAGGTATGGCAGCGACGCAGGGAGCTGGCCGGAAGGAAGGTGGCTAGGTGAGAGACCGTGTGAGAGCAGGAAACAGGCACATCCCTGAGTACAGGAGTTGTCAAAAAGTTTAGGGAATGTGTATATTATGAAAAAGTTATGCACGGATTTCAATGTTTTAAAAAAGATTCACTTTCTTTTTATTGGAAAGGCAGATTTACAGAGAAATTGAGAGAAAAAGAGAAAGAGCTTCCATTCGCTGGTTCACTCCCCAAGTGGTCACAATGACCAGAACTGAGCCAATCTGAAGCCAGCTTGTTTCAGGTCTCCCATGTAGGCTCAGGGTCCCAAGGCTTTGGGCTGTCCTAGACTGCTTTCTTAGGCCACAAGCAGGGAGCAGCATGGGAAGTGGAGCAGTCAGGGCATGAACCAGCACCCATCTGGGATCCCAGTGCATGCAAGGCAAGGATTTAGCCACTGAGCCATCACGCCAGGCCCACGAATTTAAATTTTTGTGCACTAAAGTAAACTTCTCCTTTCCTTTAAGAGACAAAGAGCCAGAGAACAGAAACTTTCAGGGTGAACTTTCAGCTGCTGGCTCATTCCCATGTGGCTGAGTCAGGCCAGGGCCAGAGCCAGAGTCAGAAGCTGGGAGTGTAATTCAGGTTTCCCACGTGAGTGGAAGCAACCCAGTCACATGTGGCATCATGTTTATCTCCAAGGTTCTGCATTTGAAGGACTCTGGAGTCAAGAGCCAGAGCAAGGTATTGAACCCTGGCCTTGCTTGCGTGAGATAGGTGAATCATCTGCTTCATAAACATATCCTTTAATTCCATTTTCTGCAAACTTCAGAAAATGTCTTCTTCAGTGAGAGAAGAGAGTGAACAGGTATGAACAGGTGGCCCATGTAGGGTGGTGCCTTCAATGCTAGGTGGAGACCCCTGGGAGGTGAGGAAGGCGTGTGCCTTGCTTGTGGAGGGTCATGGCCAGGTCAGGGCCAGGGCAGGGAGGCCCAGGAGGACTGTGGCTGAACTCTCCTTCCTCTTCCATGCCCAGGCCAGGACCCAGAGCCAAACTGTTCACTCCTGTGACATCCGTGTCAGCCCCGGCCTCGCCAGGCCAGCCCTCCCCGCCGAGCCCTGAAGGCAACAGGCAGAGGAGCCGTCCTGTCCGGGCCACTGGTGGCCAGAGCAGCCTGGAGGAGGCTCAGGCTGGTGTTTCCCTCCTTCCCTTCCCCGTGGCCTGGCGGTTACACCATTGTGGTTTCTTGCCCTGGGGAGGGCCTCTGTTACATAACGCCGGACACAACTGCCCATGCGTGCGGCTCCCTGCCCCAGCCGCCGTCACACACTCAGAGACTCACACACAGGGCCCCACACGCTCCTGTGTCTTGGGGATAATTCCACTGTCCCCACCATCATGCTTTCAGGGGAGCAGCTGTCCCTCCTTCTTGTTACTCATGCCTAAATGCTCTCAGTTCCGTGGAACAGATCCAGGCCTGCCCGAGGGCTCCAGGTGACAACTCCAGAAAGGTTTTTTTTTAATTGTTGTTGTTTTTGAAATAAGATTTGCTTATTTATTTTGAAAGGCAGTTATTACAAAGGGGTGAAAATCTTCCATCTTCTGGTTCACTCCCCAAATGGTTGCAAAGGCCAAGGGCTGGGCCAGGCCAAAGCCGGGAACAAGGAGCTTCATCTGGGCCTCCCATGTGGGTGACAGAGCACTTGGGCCATCGTCTGCTACCTTCCCAAGTGCATTAGAAGGTCACTGGATCAGACCTGGAGCAGCTGGGACTGTCACTCCTAAGGGAGGCTGGTGTTGCACAGAACAGCTTAACACACAGTGTCACAATGCCAGCCTTGCCCCCTCCCCACCAAGAAGAATTGAGGCAAGGAGCCAAACACCAGACCTCAGGCTTGGAGTTGCTCTAGGGTGGGTGCCAGAAACTTCCGACAGATCTACAGGAAGAAAGGGGGCTAGCCCAGCTTCAGCGGCCCAGGGTGGGGTGGGGTGGCTGGAGGTGCTCTGTTTGAAGTACGCGTGACCCTCCACGGAAGCCGTGAGTGGGCCTGGAACCCACCTGCGAGAAATAGTTACCTGCTGGGAGACCCCAGGGCAGGGCTGTTTCCTGCTGCATTGCTCAGGAGATAAGCAGGGTGCAGCACCTCCACTCCATCAGAACACAAAAACCCTGCAACCTGGTAAAGAAAGGGCAGACGGGGGGGGGGGGGGGGCAGACGGCCTTTGGCGCCACAGTTAGGGTGCTGCTTGGAGCCCAAGTCAGAGTGCCACCTCTGCTCCCAGCTTCCTGCTAACCCGCACCCTGGGAGACTGCAGTAATGGCGCAACTATCTGATCCCCTGCTACCCACATGGGCCGCCTGAACTGAGCTGCAGGCCTCTGGTTTTTAGACTAGCTCAGCCCTGGCTCTTAACAGGCTTTTGGGGGGGGATAGCAAACCAGTAGGTGCGAGCTCTCTTTCTGATTTATCCTTGGCAGGGGTGGGAGACAATAAGCAAGCTGAAAATATGGGCCTGTTTGGAGAACCCAAACCCTCCTGTGCAAGTGTGTGTAGAAGTATTTATAGATGGCTGCACAAACCAGCTCTCTGCGCTGGGAGGGAGCTGCAGGAGGGCTAAAAGGGATTTTTCCATGCGCACATATCGCACCTCAGGGTACTACGCTGTTTGATTACTCATCACAAACAGGTGAAAGATGGAATCAGAGGAAAAAAACAGCGTGAGGCCTCCTAGGGACCAGGGTATTCTGTCCTCTCTGCAGGTACCGAGGGAGGCAGCAAGACCACAGTATTCATAAGCTGGGAGCCCTTGGACAAGCATCTTCCTTTTCCTCCTCTGTCAAGTGGAAGATCACAGAGCCAGGTGTAGGGGCACTAGCAAGGACTCATGGTCTTGCTTTGAAGGAATGCTCGAGGAACTCAGCCAGCCCTGTGAAGGCCTGCCCAGAGACCCCACGGTGTGCCGGGGGAGGGGCACAGATCTGACGCTGAGGTTCAGCCTGGGCTGAAGGCAAAGGGAAAAGGTAAGGCAGTGGCAGGAGAGAAGCTGGAGGGCCTCCCGGGTGGCATATGACAGGTTGGGCAGAGGAGGAGTCTAGGAGAGTCAAGTCACCCTTCCTACGGTGCTGGCGTCCCGTGTGGGCTCCAGATGGACTCGCGGGTGCTCCGCTTGTAAGCCAGTTCCCTGCCTTTAAGGGATGCAGAGGATGGCTCTCCACCTGGGAGGGCCGAGTGGAGGATGGCTCAAATATTTGGGCGTCTGCATCCACATGGGAGATTGGGAAGAAGTCCCTGCTTCCCGTTTCTCGCCTCCAGACTGATTCACCTCTAGCCATTATAGCTATTTGGGGAATGGACCAGTGGATAGAGGATCTCTCTCTCTTTCTGTCTCTCCCCTCACCCCACTCTGCCTTGCAAATAAACAACTCTTTAAAAATGTTTTATTTGGGCCCGGCACAGTAGTCTAGCAGTTGATGTCCTTGCCTTACATGCACTGGAATCGCATATGGGCCCAGGTTCTAATCCTGGCAGTTCTGCTTCCCATCCAGCTCCCTGCTTGTGGCCTGGGAAAGCAGTTGAGGATGGCCCAAAGCCTTGGGACCCTGCACATGCTTGGGGGACCCAGAAGAGCTGCTGGTTCTGGCTCCTGGCTCCTGGCTTTGGGTCGGCACAACTCCAGCCATTGTGGTCACTTGAGGGAGTGAATCATCAGATGGAAGATCTTCCTCTCTGACTCTCCTCTTCTTTGTATATATCTAACTTTGCAATAAAAAACAAATAAATTTTTTAAAAGTGTTTGTTTAATTTATGTACATTTGAAAGGCAGAGAGATTGCCCATCCACTGCTTCCCTCCCCAAGCACACTCAAAGCCATGTCTGGACCAAGCGGAACCCAGAAGCTCAGAACAGTCTCCTGTGAGTCTCCCGTGTGAGTAGCAGGGACCCCAGCACTGAGTCACCACCTGCCGCCTCCCAGGGGGTATGTTAGCAGAAGCTGGATTCATTAGAGACAGAAGAATTTGAACTCATGCAATCCAATTTGGGGTCACCCCAGCAGTCTTTTTTTTTGGGGGGGGGGGGGAAGGTAGAGTAACAGGGAGAGAGAAGGACAGAGAAAGAGACAGATCTGCCAGACTGAAGCCAGGAGCCTGGAATTATATCCTGGTCTCTCATGCAGATGGGTAGGAACTCAAATACTTAGGCCATCTTCTCCTGTCTCCCAGAAGGATTAGTGGGGAGTTGGATTGGAAGCAGAGCAGCCAGGACTCAAACCAGCTTTCAATATAGGAGGCTAGTGTTGTAGGTGGTGGCTTAATGTGCTGTGCCACAACATCGGCCTTCTAAGCAGTGTCTTAACTACTATGCTGTCCACCTGCCTGAGTGCTTTAGAAGCTGGATCTTGAAAGATGGCCAGGTGTCCAGGTGGCAGGAGAGAAGGCCTGAGTTACACAGAGAAGGAGGAAAAGCCCAGGAACAGGCAAAGGACAGGCAGCAGGCTTTGGCAACCCAGGCACACGGCATAGAGGGCAGGGGGAGAAAATACTGCAGGAGCCTGCCTGGTTTTACTGTGGGTAACTGGGTGGACGTGGCAGTACAGCTATGAAGAGAGCCCCAGCAGCCGAGAGGTGGGCCCTGGGCTGAGCTGGCAGGTGCCAGCACACTGCGCAGTCAGGTGGAGTTCAGGTCTTCCCTGCTGCCCGCTGCCATTCATGGTCTGCAGAAAGAAAGTGGGCCCTTGTAGAATATTTTGAATTCTTCCGGCTCCTGGCAGGAAGGAGAGCTATCAAGGGCACCCTGGGTATGTGCCAGAACTTGCTGAAGGAAAAAGAGCTAGAAGATGGAGGTTTTCTTCCTTGTAGCTGTTTGCATTTTTATAGAATATTCTAGAGCAGCGGTGCTACCTAACAGCACTTTCTACTATGAAAGAAATAGTCTATGATGACAGAAATATTCTGTGCTGTTCAGTACAGTAGCTCCTGACTGTAAGTGCCAATTGAACACACAAAATACAGGGGCCAACATGGTGGTATGGTGGGTTAAGCTATGCCAGGGATACTGGTGTCTCACATGAGTGCCAGCTAAAGTCCTGGCTGTTCTGCTTCCAATATAGCTCTTTAGTAATGTGCCAGGGAAAGCATCAGAAGATGGCACATGTATTTGGATCCCTGTCACCCATGTGGGAAACCCAGATGCAGTTTCTAGTTCCTGGCTTCAGTTTAGACCAGCTCTGACCATTGTGGCCATTTGGGGAGTGAATTAATGGATGGGAGATAGCTCTGTTTTTCCGGCCCCCTCTGTCACTCTGCCTTTTGAATAAAGAAATAAAATCCAGCCTAGTGGTTAAAGTCTTTGCATTGCAAGCGCCAGGATCCCTTTGGGGCCCAGGTTCACATCCCAGCTGCTCCACTTCCCTTCCAGCTCCCTGCTTGTGGCCTGGGAAAGCAGTCAAGGATGGCCCAGAGCCTTGGGACCCGGCACCCGCCTGGGAGACATGGAAGTAGCTCCTGGCTTCGGCTGTTGTGGTCACTTGAGGAGTGAATCATCAGATGGAAGATCTTCTTCTCTGTCTTTCCTCCCTATATATGTAACTTTCCAATAAAAATAAATGAATCTTTTTTTAAAAAGAAATAAAATTTTTTTAGAAGGAATAAAATCTTTAAAGTACATACATGCATTAAATTTGACTTAAAGTGAAGTTATGAGTTTAAATTTTAGTATTTAAAAATGCCTTATTTGAAAGACAGAGTGACAGAGATAGAAGACCCAAGAAGAGAAATCTGGCTCCTGCTGGTTCACTCCCCAAATGCCTGTAACAGCCAGGACTAGGCTAGATTGAAGCCAGGAGCCTAGAACTTCATCCTGATCTTCCACATGGGTGTCAGGGACCCAGGGCCATCTTCAGATGCCTCCCAGGTGCCCTAGCAGGGAGCTGGATCAGAAGCAGAAGTGGGGCTTGGCACTAGGCACTCTGATATGGGCATCCTAAGAGTCAATTGAGCCAGCTGCCCCAATGCAACAGCTGCGTGGGCAAGTGTGGCCGAGGCCATGAGGCCTTTCTGACTCCCTACAGAAACAGCATGAAAAACAAATTTGGCGATGAAAAACCATTGCATTTCACTTCTTACACACTGGGTTCTATTCTCACTGTGCAGGCTCGCTGATAACCTTCAGAGATAGGCCTTGGCATTTGTAAATGAAGAAATCGAGGCACAGAAGGCAGGAACATGGTCTCAAAGCAGGGTCAGGGTGTGAGCCCAGGCAGCCTGGGGTGCTAGCCACTCTGTCAGCAGGTGCAATTTCCTCTGTAGGACCCAGAGCTAAGAGCTCCGCTGGACACATCCATGTGCTATTATGTTTTCACTCTCACAGTTAGGGCAGGGGGAACTGCATCACTGTGTCCATTGCACAGATGAGAACACAGAGGCCCAGAGGGTTGCTCAGGGATAGGAAGGAAGGGAGCAGCAGTGGGGTGAGATGGGAGCTCCCCAGTAACCAGGCCCATCCACAGCAGTGGTGGTGCTGGCCCCAGTTCTCTGCTGACACAGCCCCTGCAATGCAGGGCTGCAGTTTGCATACTCCTGTGAGACCACCCCACAAGAGCCTGCAGGCCCTCCCTGAGACCCCGCTGGGCACAGAATCTTCTGGATATCAGTCATGCTGAACCCTGCAGCCTGGACAAAATTCAAATTCACTTTGGCGGGAATGAATATATTGTGTTCTACATTTGTTTATTATTTCAAAGGTAGGATAACTGAGAGAGGGGAAAACATTGACTCAGAAACACACCCATATACACACAGGGATCTTCCACTGACTGGTTCACTCCCCAAATGTCCACAAAGGTCAAGGCTGGCCAAGAGCCTGGAACTCCATCCAGGTGTCCAAGGTGAGTGACAGGGCCTAAGCACTTCAGCCATCCAGCGCTTCCCAGAGTGGGGCCAGCTTCATCTTTGAAATGGGCATGCTAAGAGGATCTGGTCGGAGTGTCATTAACATGTGTGAAGCTTTAGTGTGCAGCAGGAGCTGCATAAACAGCAGTCATTAGAATTTTTAAGGCATTCCGAGATCCCTGTGGATATGGACCAGGTGAGGAGGGGGAGGGGAGAGGCATAATAACAGGTGCCCTGAGTTCTGGCAGAACACTGCAGGGGAGCAGAGGCCAGGCCGCCTGGCTGGAATGATCTCACTCTGCTTAAAGTGGTATTTATTTTGAAAGTCAGAGTTGTAGAGAGGGAGAGATAACTAGCTTGCATATGCTAGTTCACTCTGCAGATGGTCCCAGCGGCCAGCGCTGGGCCAGGCCAAAGCCAGCTTCTCCTCGCTCTCCCGTGTGAGTGCAGGGGCCGAATACTCTGACCACCTTCTGCTTTTCCCAGGTCATTTGCAGGGAGCTGGAGCACTAAAGAGAACAGAGCTCATGCATTTCACAGGTACAAGTCTTTATTTTTTTTTTTTAGAGAGATTTATTTTATTTTTATTAGAAAGTCAGGTAGACAGAGAGGAGCAGAGATAGAAAGACCTTCCGTCCATTGATTCATTCCCCAAGCAGCCGCACGGACTGGAGCTGCGCCAATCCAAATCCAGGAGACAGCAGCTTCTTCCAGGTCTCCCACTCGGGTACAGGGTCCCAAGGCTTTGGGCCATCCTCGACTGCTTTCTCAGGCCACAAGCAGGGAGCTGGATGGAAAGCAGGGCTGCTGGGATTAGAACCTGGGCCCACATGGGATCTCAGCATTTGCAAAGTGAGGACTTTAGCTGCTAGGCTACCATGCCAGACCCACCTCATTATACTTTATGACTGAATAATATTCCATTGTGTGGACACATCACATTTGTTTAGCCATTCATCCACTGATGGGTGTTTGGTTGCTCTACTTTGGCTATTGTGAACCTATGGAGAAATTTGTTATAGGACACTGCAGAACCTCAAATCAGATCCTGAGGGGGAGACAAACATTAACAGGCTAATTATAAGAATCCATATATCACTTTGTAAACAATATGGCAGCTGCTGTAAAGGTTCAACGTCAGCTCACCCTGTGACCCAGCAATTCTGCTCCTAGAAGTATGCCACATGTCCAATCACAGACACGTCCCATTCAGCAGCCCCGTGGAAGGCTCCCCAGCCCATCAACAAATGAACGCCTGGAGATGCGTCCAAGCAAGCCTGTGACCTAGGGAGCCCTGTGGGCTTGTCTGTTACCCCAAAGCAGGCACTCCACTGATAATCCATGAGGGACAGAGAGGTCCAAGGCACCAAGCCAGGCCCTCCTCTGCAGCCTGGGCTGAGTGAGTTGTCAGGCAAAGGGCACTGCCAGCAAGTTCAAATCACACACCGGCCACGGCCCTACAGTGGCTCTGGCATCTAAGTGTACAGCACGCGGCCTTGGATGCCTCTCAAGGGCCACCCAACTCTGAGGCCTGTCATAGGTCTGGGCACACTGGTCATGGCACACTGTCCATCATCAGAAGCCAGACCTGGTGGGGAGAGCCATGGGGTCACAAACCTCAACCAAGTTCCCACTCCCTCATGCTGACCAGGTCATCACTGTGCACAGAACAGGTTCCCAGTTAGCCAGCAGCCCCTGCCTGGCCACTTGGGAGCAGTCCCCAGGGAGCAGGTGCCGCTGGCGGTAGGATTCCAGAAGATGAGCTCCTCGCCCTGTGTTTCCAAAGACCGGATCTTCCTCCCCATGAAATCAGCCAAGGGGATATAGGCCACCGCACACCCTCCATGGCCCCTGTGGGGAGGTCATTGGGAATTCTGTGTTCCATCAAATGTGGCCAGGCCATGGACTTTGATTTGAAAATAATTTTCATTAGCCGGAAATGAGGAGTTTCATAAATGGGAAACAGAACTTTCCAAGGCCACAGCTGGGAAACACTCGCTTAAAGCAAAAAAATAAAAATCTGCCCAGCCTCACAGGCCAGCTAAGCACCCCGACACGAGAACGGAGAGGAATCTGCAAGGAAAACAAAGCTTATTTTTAGAGAAATATTTTAGACTTAGTTTCGGCCAGCTCGGGGAGTTTTCTGGTCTGTCTCGAGTCCTCAATATCTTGCCTTCTATTTCGGAGCCGCCTCTCCCTGGGGTACAAGAACTCCTATCTGACAAGAGCTATTTCTGCCCAGATGAACATAAAAGGGGCCCCCACTCTCCCCACCCCCAAAGAGTTGTTTCTAAAAATGTTGCAGCCAGGCAGGCAGGCAGGCATTGCAATAGCCAAGCCTGGGCAGGTGTGCCTGGCAGTGAAGGTGGACCTGAGGTCCCTGAAGGCCTTGTGGGTAGGGGGAGTTATCCGGCTGCCCTCCCACCTGGCTCTGGGTTGCCCCCTGTCCTGCAGGAAGCGGAAGACAGGCTGGCCTCATTTCCGGGTTTTGAATGCAGTTTCTAAACTTGAAAGAGGCCTATGTTTCCTCTCTGGATGTTGGTAAAACCCCCACCCCCCAGGAATACTCCACACACCCAGACCCAAACGCAGCCACATACATACTCACCCAAACCCACACCCCTGCAGCCATGCACACCCAAACCACACACACACACATCCACCTAGTCAACAAGCTCATGGAAAATGGAATTTACAGATAAGTTTATTTTGGCACCAAGAGTTCTGAAATCTCCTTTTTTTGAAGTACCCTCCGTGTATACCTACACATACAGCTACAAACAGACGCAACCTCCACATTACAACATTCACCTACAGACACACTCAACTTCCACATTATAACAAACACACCCACAGATTCCAGAAACAGCTCCACATCCATGTGCAGAACACACACACAGCCCAAGACCTGCTGCATATCACACACACAGCCTGTTGTATATCACACATTTACACACATACACTGCCCAAGACCTGCTGCATATAATGCATTCATGCACACACACTCAGCCTGGTATCTGCTGCATATCTCACACATACACGCACATACACACACATGCACACACACGCATGTGCACTCACACAGATATACAAGCACACAGGCTCAGCTCCATTCACCTCCCCTGTCCCCCATGCACATCCTGAAATAGCCAAGACTGCCAGGTCCAGACCAGGTCCAGAACGGAAGCTTCCAGCTGTGCAGGGCTCAGCCGGGGAAGAAGGCTTGCCCAGCCCCCACAGGGCCCTGGCCCCACCCTCCCCTTCCTCTTTCCCTCCTCCCTTTCTCCTTGACTTTGCTGGCAGCAGGGAACTGGAACTGTCCTGGATGACCACGGCGCTGCCCATCTCCCTGGGAGTGTGAACAAGAAAACAGAACTACTGCTAAGTGAGGTTGCAGCCATGGAGAGGAGCCAGCGGGCCCTGCAGGAGGTGCACCTGCCCAGCCTGAAGCCAGCAGCCAACCAGCCTCTCAGGGCTGGGCAACTTCCGGTTTCAAGCCGACTTGGTGGCAGTCACATCCCCCCCCCCGTTCATCACCACAAATAAACTGGCCTGGAGATGGTGCCAGGGGACAGCTCCCCAAAAGGTGAAGGGCTTCCTCCAGCACATGCTTGGCTGGGGTTTTCCTTTTCTTTTTTTCAAAGTTTACTTGTTGGAAAGGCAGAGAGAGAGAAAGTGGAAGAGAGATCTGTCTGATGGTTCACTCCCCAGATGGCCACACCAGCAAGGACTGGGTCAGGCCAGGAGCCAGGAGCTCCTTCCAGGTCTCCCACGTGGTCACGGGGGCACAAGCACTCGGACCACCACCCACCGCCCTCCAGGCACCTTAGCAGGGAGCTGGATGGGAAAGCAGAGCAACCGGGACTTGAACCGGTGCTCTGATAGATGATGCTGAGTTCTCCCTGAGGGATCCTTCCCTTTCCAGGCCAGGTTAAGCACTAGTGCTGGGCCACACCTGGCAGCCAGGGGCCATGCTTCACAGCCACCAAGCCTAGTCCTGCCATCTGGGTCCTTCAGATGTCCCAGGGCTCATAGCCCTGCGTCTACTCTCCTGTGGCCTTTTCAAAGTTGTGTGTGTTCTCTCCTTTCACACATTTAGCCCTAGATGCGCACATCATCAGCAGTGGAAATTAGGCACGGGCCAACGTCGTTTATCTGACATAATTCAGAAGGTGATACATACTAAGTGGGTTTGTTTAAAAACACCCCTTCTTCTGCAAAGACCTGAAAGTTGCCACTACAAAGTAGCACTGAGAGCACCAGCCCCCCGGGGGGGGGGCGGTGGGGGCGGGGGAGCCTTGTCCCCACCGAACAGAAAAGGATTATCTGGACTGTCTTGGAGCCACAGCCAGCTTTAGTTCCCATCTTCAGTTCCCCAGTCTGATGCCCGCTTGCAATTTGTGTTTCTATTTCCTTCACTTACCAAAAAACAAAAAAAACAAAAAAAACAAAAACAAAACCCCAAAAACCAAACCTTTCCGAAGGGGCGTTGTGCTTGCTGTTCACCGCAGCCAGGCGCAGCAGACGGACCCACAGCGCTCCCCGCCACTGAGCTGCAGCAAGAGGAAATTGCCCACCAACCCACCCCGGCTTTCTCTGCCCCGCAGGATCTAAAATATAAAAACCCGAGATCCTAGCAGTTGGGCTTTCCAGAAAACCAGTTTTTTAAAAATGAAGTCTTAACATTCCAGCCGATGCAAAGTACTTGTTTAGAAAAGTAAGTTTTGGAATGGAGTGAAAACAAGGCCTTTGAAATGCAGTTTGGCCTAAATCGCGCCACACTGGGGGTTTTTCCTCCCCGCTGCACATTCTTTGTGGTGTAAAGGCCAGGGGGCCGGCAGGGGTCTTCGCCCTGCCAGAGCTCTCCGAGGCCCTGGGGCTTCCCCTCCCCCGCAGGTCCCCTCGTGGCTGGGTTTCCAGCCCCTTTGGCAGAGTGCGCCAAGCCCCAAAACGCTCCAGTTAACACCAGGCAATCATCGTTAACGCGAACCAGCTGCCCCAGGCCCCGGTTTGCAGCAGCACGCACCACCCATCCCCTCTACCCGCCTCAGCTGTGACTCACCGAGACCCTGGTTGGGGCCGGCCCGGCAGGAGGGGGTAGGGCAGGCAGGGGTTGATAAGGCCCAGCTGTTGCAGATAACCTAGTAAACCATTGCTAAATCTCTTAGCTCCTTTGGAAAAAGTGTTGGGATGGGGCCTGTGTGTGGGAAGTGGGATGGAGAAGGAAAAATATGACTTATGAACCTCATTTTTCTAAGTTTTCAGAGTGTTAAGGAGCCACACAAGGTTTGTTCCCCCGAGAATGTGCAGGCCAGTCTGTGCTGTCTTCCTTCTCCCAGACCTCAGTGGAAACGAGCTTTCTGGCCACTTAAGAGACACATTCAAGACACAAATTCCTCCTGCATAAATAAGTCTGTGCTCACTCCCAGAGGAAGGTGTCTGCATAAACAAATATGGTCGAGGCTGAACCTGTTCACTCCGCCTTTCCCTTCCACTCCCAGCAAGGACACCAGCAGGCTTTCGGAAAAACCACCCTTGTCCAATGCAACCCAGGCAAACTGGCCTGGCGCTCTCGTCCCTGCCCCAGCACCCAGCCTTCTCCCTTTCCCCACCCAAGCGGTTCTGCTCCGAGTGTATGTATGTCTGTGTGTGGGGGTAAAAAAAAAAAAAAAGACAAAAAAAAAAGTTCAGCTGCCACGTGACTCATGGAGGCCACACCCCTTGAGGTCTCCCGCCCGGCTCCACCCACCAACCAGTTGGCCAACACTGGGATGCGTCTTATTAGCAATGGGAACAGTTAGCTCACCCGCGGGATCGTCAAGAGTCCCAATTATTTTCTTTGAGCTGAAGGAATGCACAAGGCAGAGCCACAGGTTCAGCCTTTGAAAGCTCTTCCGGGACCCCGCCTCTGCCAGCACTCTCTCCCCAAAACCAGGGAGGTGGTGGACTAACATGAATAAAAGGTCATTAGCACGCTGCCCTTTTTTTTCAAAAAAATTTTATTGGGGCAAAACTACAAAACATTTACAGTACAATGTTAACAGTCACAATTTGTAGTGAACTGATTCCCCAAAATATATTACAACTCAAGTTGACTTCTGGTTACATTCAAACACCTACTTCTGTCGAAGTAGTCCATGAGTAGCGCGGCGCGCCGCATCCACCTGTCTGTACCTAGGCACACCAGCGCGCCTGCTCATTCATCCGCTGTCCAGGAAAGCATGGGAAATGTCCCCGCGCCTCTCTACACGGAAAAAAAAAAACACCCTAGTACAAGTTTGGGAATTCTCTGTAATGACACAAGGCATAGACTTGTCCTGGATACCATGAGCGCGAAAGAGGTGGCATCTTCACTTTCTAGATATAAAAAAAAAAAGTGGTAAAAATCTGTTCCTTTTGTGCAGTTGAACCCATCCTACATTCAGATTCTCTCAAGCACTAATAAACAAAATACTTATTTGGTTGAGGAAGATTTAAGGCAAGTTCGGGCCCTTCCAAAGGCACTGGGAGACTACCCCCCCCCATTATTGCTACAATGTCTGTATATTCAACAGCATATCACAGTAGAACTGGTGAACTAAACAAGACTTTTTTGCTATAAAGTTGGAATTAGAAAAGCATGCCACACTGGAGCCTGCTTGCAGCAGTGTGGTCATCTTTTTCTTTACACCTGGATGGGCTGCAACCATTATACATTCTAAGAAAACTCATAGGATATTCCTCACAACTACTTCCACAGCATCAAGGTAGATTTCCGTCAAGAAATCATGCAATCTTTCAAAATTTACGTAAACAAGGAAAGAAATTAATGAAATAAATATTAACATACAATCTCTTAAATTAAGATTTGTTTTACTCATTTACAATAAAATAACCAAGTGAAGTTACAAAAGGCATATATTACTGTGAAAAGAACATACACTCCACGTTTTGCCGATTAATAATGGCAATCATAATTTAACATAATAAAAGAATATATATCTATTGCTTCTCATCATACTTGATAAATACAGTATGAACAAAATTATCAATGTATACTTTTCACAAGATAATAAATAAGTTAAATAGTTTTCATGAGTTGTGGTGCGAATCAACTCAAAACAGCTAAAAATTCAGCAGTTATTCCCCAACAATTACAAAGCTCTGGCCAAGACTTCCAGAGAGAGCAGACAAAAATGGGTCTAAACTAAACAGCCAGAGTGATGGCAAGGAACCCCAAACCAGTAGGAAACTTTGGAATGCAAGGTTTTTTCTTTCCCCAAATACCTAACTATGCTTAAAAAAAAAAGAAAACCCCATGGGGTTAAGTACGGGTTCCCATCAAGGCATATTCTTGGCAGAGTGTGGGTTTCTAAAAGCTTATTGGTTAGTAAAGGTGGTGGCTGGCTGGTCTCACAGTTGGGGCCTTCGAGGGAGGCAGGCCACATCTGGACTGGAAGGAAGGTATTTCAAGTGAAGACATGGAATGGTGGCTGGCAGCTGCTGGTGTTGGGCTGTTATTTTTTTCCTGGAGCCCCAAACTCAGAGACCTAAAACAGTTTCAAGGTTTTTCTTTTTTTTTTTTGTTCTATTCGCATCACAACTGCCCTGTTGCGAGTTTCTTGTTCATCCATACAAAAAAGTTCGTTGGCTTTTCCGTTGCTCAACAAGACGTGAAACTTTGTAATAATAATAAAAATAATAATAATAATAAAACAAACAAAAAGAGAGGAAACCGAAAAGGGGCGGGGGGAGGAGGTGCAAGCCCCCTCCTCCCTCGCACGGGGAGTTCGAGTCCCAAGTGCTCGGTGGGGCCAAGGCCTCTGTCCGCCCCCCTAAGTCCCCCCCCACCCCTCGGGAACTCCAGCGGGGTGGTGGCGGTGCTGCTGGCAGGGGACTGAGGAGGGGGGCGCGCCCTGCAACTAGCACCCCCAGAGCGGCCTCCCCTTCCCTTCCTCCTCACTGGCGCCCTCTTGCCTCAGTCGTCGGAGATGGAGAGGCGGCTGAAGATGGGCAGGCGGCGGCCAGGGTCGAGGCTGGGCGACTCGGAGCCGCTGAGGCTGCCGGAGCTCAGCGAGCCGCTCAGGTAGCTGTCGCGGTCCGACAGCGAGTCCGGGGGGCTGGGGGGCGCGTCGAACACGGGCGACTCGGACAGGCGGCGCGGCAGCTGGAAGGCGAAGGGCGGCGAGGGCGGCGCGGCGGGGAGGGGCGCGCTGGGCGGCGCCGGGGGCTGCGCCAGGCCCTGCTGCTGCTGCTGCTGCTGCTGGCTGCGGTAGTAGGCGGCGGCCGCCACGGCGGCGAAGTTGTGCGTCTGGATGGCGAGCGGCGTGATGAGGCTGCTCAGCTCCGGGCCGAAGGCGAAGGCGTTGTTGGCGCACGAGGCCGCCGAGCAGGAGGCGCAGGGGCCGCCGCCGGAGGCCAGCAGGTCCTCGGCGCCCCCCGTGCCGTAGAGCAGCGCGGCTGCCGCTGCGGCCGCCGCCGCCGCCGAGGCACAGCACGTCGGGGCGCCCGAGGGCGTGGAGGCCGCCGAGGCCGAAGAGCACGAGGAGGAGGAGGCGGAGGAGGAGGAGCAGGACGAGGCCGAGGAGCAGGAGGGCGGTGGCGGCGTGCGCGACGTGGGGCTGTCGAGCAGCAGCGGGGCCTCGAGGCCGCCCGGAGGCTGGTGGTGGCCGGACGGGAAGCCCGAGAAGCTGAGGCTGTGGTGCAGCTTGGGCCGCGGCTCGCGCGGGAAGCCCAGGTGCAGCGCATCGCGCCCGCTGAAGGCGCGCAGGTCCCCGGAGGCACCGCCCCCCGACGGCGCGGGTCGCCGCTCGTCTGCGTTGTGGATGAAGTGGCAGCGCGGCCCGTAGGGGCAGAAGCCGATGGTGTGGAAGGTGCGGCACAGCTCCGTCTTGTACTTGGGGTGCCGCGTCAGGCTGCGCAGCTCGTGGAAACCGTGCGCGAACTGGCACTTCTCGCCGTACTTGCACGTGCCGCTCTCCTCGAAGGGCCGGCACAGCTCGGTCTTGTAGCGGGTCGAGTTGATCTGGGAGCCGCCGCCCCCCTTCTGCTGTTGCTGCTGCTGCTGTTGCTGCTGCAGGTGGAGGAGGTGCTGGCTGCGCTCGCCGTTCTCGCTGAACGAGCGGTCCCGGAATTTGTTCTCCTTGTTGAGCAGGGCCGTGCCTGCGCCGCCGCCCCCCGACGGCTCCTTGAGGCCGCCATAGGAGGCCGGGCCGCCCCCCGCCGCCGCGCTGCCGCAGCTGCTGCCGTTAGCGGCGCCCGGGAACTTGGGCGAGCAGCTGCCGGGGCTGGGCGCGGGGTGGGCGAGTGCGTGCAGGTTGCTGGCCGAGTGCCGTCGGAGGAAGCCGGGCGCGAAGCCCGAGCTGGGGGCGGGGGCGGCGGCAGCCACGGGCGTCCCCACCGCCTTCTTGTCCAGCATACTGTTCAGACTGAGGTTCGCCAGGGATTTCTCCGTCTGCCAAAGGGGACAGAGAGGAGAAGGGTTGAACAACGGAAGGGAGAGGGGAAGGCAAAGGCACAGCAAAACCCCGGCTTTCTGATAGCCCCCCCCACCCCCCGCTCCACCCCATCTTTTTCTTTTTTTTTTTTTGCGGGTTTTGACTCGGCCTCTGCCCTGCTCCACCCGTACACGCGCGAAAAGCAGCAAGCTGGCGAGGGTGGACGCCGCCCAGCCCTGCCGCGCCGCGCTCCCGACATGTGATCCGCAGCCGGTGGGTCGCTGGGTGGGCGGTGCAAAAACGCCGCCGCCGCCCGGGAAGCCCCGGGCAGCGTGGCCGCCGCAGCCGGCTCGGCAGAGAACTCCACGGCCATAGCCACCGCCGCGGCTCCCTCCCCGCCCACCGGGCTCCAGCACACCGGGCTGCAAAGCTCCGGGGTTGCTCCCCCACTCCAAGAGTGAAGGCGAGGAGCCCCTGCTGGCCCGCCCGCCCGCCTCCCTGCTCTTCCCCCCCGACGCGTACCTTGCACAAGAAGTCGATATCGTAGAAGGCGGACAGAAGTGTGGTCGACATGTTTCTGGGTCCGCGAAAGCTCGGAGGTGCAGGCGGGGAGGTCGGGAGGAGCCCTCGGGGCGGCGCGGCCGGCCTCGAGCCACGACGAATAACGGGGCGAGGAGCGGGCAGGGACCGAAAAGTTTGTTTGGCTGCTGCGGGGCCGAGAGAGGAGAGAGCGGCGTGGAGCAGCGGAGCGGGGGCCGCCCTGGGACTGCCGAGTGCGGCGGAAGAGGAGAGAGAGAGAGGGAGAGAGAAGCCGGGCGCGCTCCGCCGCGCCGCGCCCCGGGGTGCCGGCCCGCCCCGCCCCCCGCGCCCAGCCGACGGCAGCTCGCGGACTGCTGGAACTCGGCGGCCCCCGAGCGCGCGCCCTATATAGAGCCCGCGAGAGCCCGGGGGCGGGGACGGAGCGCTGACCCCGCCGGGGTCTCCAGGCAACGCCGGCTGGGGCTGGGTGGGGGCAACGTCAGGCACCGTCCCGCCTTGCCATTGGCCGCCGCCAATTTTTTTTTTCCTGGGGGAGGGAGAAGGGAGGAGGAAGTAGAGCGGGAGGCTTCGGGGCGGGGAGGCTGCCGGGGCGCCCTGGGCTGGCAGCGCTGGGGAGCTCGGCCCTGTTGGGTGCTGCTGGGTGGCGGCGGCTCTTGTCCTGTGGCGGGGGGGGGGTCCCCGAGTTGGGAAGCCCCCAGCCAGCGCGTTTAGCGTGAGCAGGGCCGTGCAGCCCTCCCCCTCCCCCCCCCGACTTGTCTTTTCCCCGCCCGCTCCTGTTAGGGCCGACTTGGGGAGGGAGTTGTGATCACTCATCCTTAGTTTTTGTACAGGGTAAGGGAATTGCAAAATACAAGCCGCTTGCCAACTGTCGGCGAGGCCCGTCTGGTTTGCAAAGGGTGTTTGGGGGACGGAGGGCGGGGACTCCCGGTGCTGAGTCCCCGACCCGGCTGCACGTGGAGGCGCGGTGGGGGTAGGGGCGGGAGCGGCCACGCGGGCGGCCGCCGTCTTGCCTAGAGGTTGCCCGAGCCCGTTTCTCCGCCCCTCTCCCCGCCCTGGCTCAGTAAACAGGGCCCGAGCGCCCAGGCCTGCCGGGCTGGGCTGTGTCTGAGGACAAGGCGCTGGCTTTGCTAATCACATCACAAGACCTTGAGCCGGGGCCAAAGGCGTGGAGTGGCGCGCGGGGCGTCCCGGGAGGGGGAGCAGAGCCGCAGGCGGGGAAGCAAAGCTGGGTGAACCCTGCAGGCCAGGAGGCCTCCTCGCTCTGCTCTTCCGGCGGGGTCTTCCCCAGCCCTCCCTGGGGGAGGGCGGGAAGGGTTGGGGTGCAGCTGCCCTGCGAGGGTCCCTGCCCAGCGCAGCCTCGGCTGGGGGCGCACTGCGGGCCGCTTCCGTCCCCTGCCTGGCGGAGCGGGGCGGGGTGGGGGAGCACCGAGCCCAGCCAACGGGTGAGGCCGAGCCAGACCCTGCGGCCCCGGTGGGGCACCCCCTTCGTTCACCAGCTCCACGCCCCAACAGCTCGCGTCGAGAAATGGCGGCCTGCCAGAGGGTGCGCCGTGTCCGTCTGAGCCCAGTGCCCAGTGGAGGCCGGTCTGGAGCACTTCCGCGATTTTGCCCACCTGGCAGTCCAGACCCCGACTGGTCCTAAGCGGGAAGATCCAGAGAAAGCACCTGATGGGACCCACGACCCCTTCCTAAACGGCTGTTTACTCTGTTTGCACTCATTCCGTGCCATTGGCTGCTCATTGCGTCAGTTAACCCAGAAGAGAATGAGCTAGGCGGGCCGCTCAGGGAAGTGGCTCTGAACCCAGTGGGCCTTTCCCGCTGCAGCACCCTCACGGCCCCCTCCCCAGCCGGGAGTCAGAGTCCAAGGTCATCTCTTGTGCAGCAGCAGCCGGTGTTCTTGGGGGCAGATCATACGCTTGTGTTTCTCCCGCTTATAAAACGAAAATAAAAATTCATGCTTTACTCATCTCTCACCTTTGTTATGGTGCAAATGAGGTATCTACTGTTGTGTAGATCAACAAGTGCAAACCATCTAAGTTATAAAGCCTAAAAAGAGAGCCAAGCCATGTGGATAGGGGTCCCCGAATCAGCAGTGCAGAACTGGGGGGAACCTAGAGCCAGGAGGGGAGGGGTGCAGGTGAGAGATCTGGAAGAGGTGAATACTTGTGCAAACCACCTGCAGGACCCCACACGGCTGGCCAAGTGTGGTGGACACTGCTTTGCTGAGAGTTTGAGGGTGGCCCGGGAGTCCCGCTTTCTGATGGTGTCCTGGGAAAGCACCAGCAAGGGTGTAGAACAGCCATTTCCCTAACCACAGCCATTAGGTGAGTTAACGCGATTTCAGATACAAACCCAGTGGAAAAGTGTGTTCCTCCTGCCCTCCTGGGCTGGCTGTAGCCAGCGGAGATCCGAATCTGGGGCAATTCCCAGGCAGCCATGAGAACACCCACTGTGCAGGCTTGGTGGAAGGGTTCTGGAGATAAGGCGGGAACAATTTAGGTCCATGCTTCGAGACAGAGCACCTGCGAGTATAAAATATTTCTGTCATTACGTAACTGCTTTTATTTCACTTGAAGTGTAAGACTCGAGTGCACTGGCCTTTGCCAACGGGCTGGGCTTTCTTGATTATTCTGCACTTATCACCGCGTTATGCCACTGAAGTCCCCAGCCTTCTCACCAAGCAGGTCTTAGCACAAAACAAGAAGTGTCAGGCTGGCAGCTTTCCCTCAGGTGTGGGCTACACAGAAGCTTAACTAGGTAATTATTTCAGGATCACAGGGGAAAAAAAAAAGAAGAAGAAGAAAAACCACATTTCGGGCTGACTGGTTGCAGAACCACCCAGGGAATTTCCTGTTCTCTTTAGGACACAACTTTGGATGCTGAGTTCACTTTCTGAAGCCCTTCATGCTTCGGAATGGCTGCATTTTCAGGGGAGGCAACTGGTTTGCCTTTGGGAGACAGATCACGCCACCTGTTCTGCACCAGGAAATGAACATTCTCTTCTCTAACCTGCACTTTCAGACACTCTTGCAAAAAAAAAAAAAATCAAAATGTCCCACTCATCTTAAAATACAGAACCTAAAAAGCTGGAATTGGTTTTTATGCTATCACCAAAAGTCTTTTCCAGATACCTAGTATGAAAAAAAATGCATGTGGATAAGGCTGTGAGCCATCTAAGCTATGAATCTTCGGATAGCAAATACGTGGGAAGCATTTATTCTCAAATTATAGATTAAAAATGTAAGCCAAAGAAAAAGATCAGCAACAAAATGTGTGCAAGGGCGCCACCTGCTGGCTGTGTGAGGAGGATCGGGGCTGGACTTGGAACAACAGAAAACCCTTAAAGTTTCCAGATTAGATCAGTGAAATGGACAACTGTGTTTACTGGTGTCTTAAGAGAATCTTCTTGTTGCAACCAAGCAAATGATGATAAACAGTACAGGCTTCAAGTCGTCATTTATTCTGGCTCTCTTCCCTCAGGTTGCTTCCAATAGCCAAGCATCTATGCTTTCACCAAGTGGCAAAACCAGGTTTCTCAGCATGAGCAGAAGTATGGGGGGTGGGGAGTTAGTGGTGGTGGAGGGAGGCAGTGGTCAGGCAGAACTCTCAATGGCTCTTTGAATAATCACGATGGAATGTTTTGGTTACTGCAGGACTCACACAGGCAGGCACACACACACACACACACACACCCAAAAATCGTTTGTATGAAGTTGAACCTTACTTAATTCTTCCAGGATCCAACACTTGGAACATATTTCTGCTTTGCTAAAATGGAATAAAACTTAGCAACCTGACCGAATGGGCTGGATGCCAATGAATCCAGCCCCTACCTGAGCCAGGACGGGGGCGGGGCTTGTAGGTGGGGCTCCAGTGCTGCCAGCTCTGTGCAGGGCACTCAGAAATTGCTGGGTGGCCGCTGGCTGGTTGTTAGGGCTCCTTCAGGCCTGCAGGTGGCCTGCACCTGGGAACAGTGCAGCAGCCTCACTTCCTACAGTAGCTGCAATAAACTGAATGAATGAGCTGAAGAAATATTCCTTGGAAAGAAGTGACAAGAAGACTAGCCCCACAGAGGCGAGGGAGGCCTGACGGGGAAAACACTGGACTTTCTGTTCAGTGTGTTTGTGCCAGGTTTACCGCGGGAGCCGCTGCAGACCCTCCCCAGCCCCCAGTCTTCTGGCATTAACTGCCCTTTCTCTGTCCAGTGAAGAGTTAGCACACTCGCTTGCGGAGAAGAGCCTGCAGCATCGAGGACCAAGGGGTTCCTTCTTTTCCTTCTAGAAGGGCCAGCAGCTGCAGGCAGGCCAGGGTCCTCTCCTCCTGAATGCGCAGTCTGGTGAACTCCACTGTCTTCACAAACTCCGCGGCAGGTGGCAGCTCTCCGAAGAGCTGAGGAAGGAGATGGCACTGCTCCGACAGCGTCCTCTGAAGGGGACCGAGCCCATCGGGGGCAGGGGGACACCAGCTGGACTTGGAAAGGAGGCTGGAGAGGTGCTGGCAGAGGTGTCTCACGAAGAGCAGGGGCTCCGCCCAGAAGTTGACCTCTGCTTTCTCAAACAGATAGTCATCTCCCACCTACATGGATGACAGAACCACAGGCAGGCTTACAGTGAGTGCTGACAAGCCTGGTCCAGACCAGGCGGAGCTCTGGCAGATGCCCGAGAGGGGGCCCCTCCCCCGGCTGACAGAGGGCCCACTTGGGCCTGTCAACACCCCATGTACACACCACTCGCAGCCTTGAAGGTCACCTTCTATTTTCACTTCTTGTACTTCTCCAACAGACAGGAATTTTTTTTTCCCCCAGACTTAACATGACCTTTGATAAAGATGTGTTTGTGGTTCAAAGCTGAGGTATTTTGGGGGGCTGGTCCTGAGAAGGGGGGTGGGGCTCAACAAGGGAGTGAGCCTCGACCTCAGGTGGCATCCAGAAATCCAAGAGGAGGGAGGAAGGGCATACTCAGGGGTGGGCCAAGGGGCACAGGATCCCCAAGCATAAGATGGCAGTCTTGGAGCGGCAGACCAAACCTGCTGTGATGCTGTTCAAGGTCATTTTCTCATAGACACTTTATCCTGTGTCCGGTTTTCCCATAAACAGGCTGTCTTTGAACTCCTGGCCCACTGGGTGCCATGAAGGCCAGCTGAGTCAGAGGCTGGTGGCCCTGAATTTTACTCAGGATGCTTTTGATACCTGACCTGTGCCACTCTGCCTGGAGGGGGAGGAGGGGATCATGTTTTTTTTTTTTTCCAAGTGGCAAGTTCACTGGCAGGACCCTGAAAGGCTCCATTCTCAGCCTCAACTGTGGCACAGCCCAGGCTAAGTCAGGCTAGCTTATGAGCATCCTCTGTTAGCCCATTCTCAGTGTCCTGGGGGCTTTTGTCAAAGCTGTCTTCCCTGGCTGATCTGAACCCGCAGGGGCGTGCCTGGTATCACAGCAGCACCCAATGTGTGACTTCCCTCTCAGGTCCTGCTCAGGAGTTAAGTGTCCTGAAGTACATGTTCTGTGGGCCCGCCAGGCCCAGCTATGCATGGCAGTGCTGTGCCCTGTGGGGTCGGGACACTGAGACCCTGCCACTCCAGGGCTTACCTGAGGTGTGCTGTCCACATTTATGGTGGTGAGGTCGTCACCTTCGTCCAGCAGCCATCCCAGCAGGACGGGCAGAGCAGCAGCCATCTGGTCCCACTGCTGGAGCAGGTCACACAGCACAGATGGGGCCAGGGCCAAAGCGATGGAGGCGTCTACCTGGCAGAAGGCAAACTCTGCAGAGAGCGGGGAGAAGGCAAGCAATGAGCAGGGAGGCCTGTGGGACTCTGGGATTGTATGATGGGCCCTGGGTAGCATCATGCCACCAGCTGGTGAGAGGAACTACTGTCTGCCCCATTAGAGGGAGGCACAGCCTGAAGCCTATGGACTCTACACCGCACCCCTGCCCCTGCTGCTGGTCTGCCATGGAGCCCAGTCCCATGGCTCTTGCTCCTTCCTGCCTTGGAGAACAGACCCTTTCGGGTACGTAACACATGAAATCCAACACCTTAGGGTGGGTCATCATTGTACTTTGCCTTAAAGGACCAGAGTATAAGCCATAAGTCATACGTTACTTAACTATGGGGATCTGCTTGGAGAAACACATCATCAGGTGACGGGGCCGCTGTGTGAACATCTTGGCAGGCATTCACACGCACTGAGATGGCCACAGTGTCATGAGGCCTTGAACTTCTAGGGGACCATCACTGTACATGTAGCTCATCATGATGGACCCTGAAGGCCGTAAGGTCTCTTACTCCTCCTCAGCTTGGCCCAAGGCAGCCATAAGCAGCATGCAGAAAGATGCGAGTGGCTGTTCTAATCGCACTTGGTTATGGACACTGTAATTTGAGTCTTGTGTGCCACTATTTATATGTAAATATATTTGGTTTTTCTTGGCCACTGAAGAAGTGGCTCCTGGATTGTACACAAGCAGGCAGTAGGCTGGACAGAGCTTGCATTTCGCTGTCCTCTCTTTTGGGGTGAATTCATTTTTCAGACCCTTGTCTTCCTGGCTGCCCGAGGGAGGGGCACTGACCAAGTAGAAGTGGGGTGCAGAAAGAGGAAGTGGGGTACCTTGGGGGAAACCATTGCTTACTTCACTGCTGGCCCTAGACAGGCCTAAATAAGGCTTTGGAGGAAGGCCCAGGGTGTTGACATTTCCGCTAACAACCCTTCCAGGCCACCCTAACCCAGCAGAGGCCTGAAATCCCCCCTACTCAGACAATGGGCCGCCACAGACCCGTCCTGCCCCAAGCCTGCCTTTCTGGAACACACTTCTCATGAGCCCTCAGCTCTTCCTGCTCCACTTCTCTCGCTTAAGCTCACAGGTGTGTCCTTGGCCATGTGGCACTTCTTCCTTCCCCTCGCCCCCACCAGAGACTGCCAAGCACACAGAAGAGGCAGAGACAGGCTGATGCTGTGGCATAGCTAGTTGAGCCTTCGCCAGCAGTGCCAGCATAACAACGGGTGCTCTACTTCTGATCCAGCTCCCTGAAATGTGCCTGGGAGGGCACTGGAGGATGGCCTAAGTGCTTGGGTCCCTCTATCCACATGGAAGACCTGTGTGAAGCTCCTAGTTCCTGAGTTTGGTCTGACCCAACCCTGGCCACTGTAGCAATTTGATGAGTGAAATAGCAAATGGAAGATCTCTCCCTCTCTTTGACTCTGTATTACTATGCCTTTCACATATATAAGTCTCAAAAAAAAAAAAAAAAAGAAGACAGAAACTTTGGAATAGAAGACTTAGCTCCCCAGGGTGCTGAATGAGGTTTGAGGGAGGCTCACTGAGGGGCCTTTAGGTGCCAGGTTCTGATCCAGGGCTCAAGCTCCAATTTTTCCATCGTTTTACAGGCAGGGACTTGTCATCCCCTTTTCACAGGTTGGTACCCAGGGCTCAGAATGGCTAGCACATTTGTACATAGTCCCAGAGTTCCAAGCAGGGTGGGTACTATGGAGAGCTGCCGCTCGGGACACCTGCTTCCCTTGTGGGAGTGCCTGCAACCCAGTCTCACCTCCTATGGGCTGGTGAGGCAGAGGGTGGCCCAGGTGCCTGGCTTTCTGCCACGCACTTAGGAGACGTGGGTGAAATTCCTGACTCCTGGCTTCAGCCTGCTTCAGCTTCAACTATTGTGGGCATTTGGGGAGTGAGCCAGCAGACAGAGAATTCTCTCTGTGTCCCTCTGACTTTCAAACTAAAGAAAAATAAAAAAGATGACTATTAAGGAAATCAGAAATGTTAATGAGATGTATGGTGCTTGCACAGATGGGGAGACTCGGCATCTCCACTGAAGAAATAAAAGTGTTGGGCCCGGCGCGATGGTGCAGTGGTTAAGGTCCTCGCCTTGCATGCCCGGGATCCCATATGGGCGCCGGTTCAAAGCTTTGGGACCCTGCACCCATGTGGGAGACCTGGAAGAGACTCCTGGCTCAGGATTGGCTCAGCTCCAGCCGCTGCGGCTGTCTGGGGAGTGGATCATCGGACGGAAGATCTTCCTCTCTGTATATCCGCCTTTCCATTAAAAATAAAATAAATCTTAAAAAAAAAAGAAAAAAGGAATGAAGGTGTTTATGGTGAGATAAGTGGGGCTGGTGATCCTCCAGCGGGGCCAGCATAAGTTAGGGGCCACAGAGCAAGAATCCAACTTCATGTAAGCACCCAAAATGACTGATGTCATTATCCCCAGAGCCCCAGAGAAATCTCCCAGGGCCCCTGCCCTTTGGTGTCCCTGTTCCCCCGGCTGCTAACTCTGCAGCCAGGACCGAGGATTTGAACTGGGGAAGAGAAAGAGGCAGAGGAGGAGTGAAGGAGTGGAGGGGTGAGGAGGTAGAGAAGTGGGGGGTGGAGAGGTGGAAGGGTATAGGGGTGGAGGGGGGTGAGGGTGGAGGGGTCCAGGTGCATTTTGTCTTAGATTTGAACTGCATGTTGGTCAGGCCTTTGCTGACAAGACATTCATAGCCCGACTCATCTGTGCAGTTCACAACTGACTGTATGGGGAAAGGGTATTAGTAAAGTGACCTCTTTTACCATCCCCCCAAAGACTGGAAAATAGCATTCAACACAGAGATGATGCTCAAAACAGACTTGCTTATGGCTCTGGGGATTATGATATTTTCTTTGATCCCACTTGATTTGATGTGAATGTTAACATGGGGCCTTGGCACCATGAAGGCGTGCCATCAGTAGCGACTGACACTGCTGTGGCTGACAGGCACGCTGCATTCCTCCTGGGCCTTTTGTTACCCTGACTCCCTGACGAGAGAGGTGTCCCTGCGTAACCAATGAGGAAGTTGTGCTAACTGAGAACATGTCAGGGCCCAGTCTGCAGGGGAGGGCAGTACAGAAAGTTCCCCGGCACCCTTGGAGATGAAGTCAGGCTTGCTTTGGTCACTTTCGGCAGGCATTGAAACAAACAAACAAACAAACAAAAAAGTGCCCCAAGCTGGAAGCCCTGTTCTGAACAAAGGTCAGAGCTGCCTGTCTTTGGTATGGTCAGCTGACTTTGGTGTGTTTTGTTTTTTCCTAGGTGAGTCTTCTGAAGATGCGGCCTGAAAGGCCCGTAGAGAAGGGAAACAGAAAGTTTTGCCACAGCCAGGTTCTGCAAAATTATGCTCCAACACCATGAACTGCTAAGTACTAAAATTAAAATAGACATGAGACAGCTGAATAGTAATCTACAGCCATTTTAAGGTGTATAGAACCCAGCTGTATATAAACTAATAATTGTAATGTCAATGTAGAAGTCATAGGATGTGGTTCAGAACTTGTACTCTCTTTTTTTGTTGTTGTTGTTGTTTTCTCTCTCTCTCACAATATCATGTCACTAATTCCAGTAGGTTATAAATTGTTACTGATGTAATGTGGGCTTCATTGACTGGGATGATGCTCTTTCGGCTGTACCTTCAGACCAGAGACTGTCTCCCCATGAAACTGTTGAACTTATCTGCACAATAAGATGCTGGACTCTATGTTTTGTAGATGTTTGCAAGGAAAAAAAATCTCAACTGAATTTGATCTGTGGTAATGCAACAAGATGGAAGAATCCACCATGGGGGGAGTGGGTTTTGGGGAGGGGAGGGGGGAATCCCAGTGCCTGTAAATCTGTGTCTCATGATGCAATGTAATTAAAAAAAAAAAAAAGAAAGTTTTGCCAACCAGCAATATTAGTGCCTGCAGGTCAGCACCTGCTGGGTTCCCAAAGAACACAGGAGCGGTGTGTCAGTGGTGCTGTGCGTTAAGCTGTCATTTGCAGTACTGGCATCTCCTTCTGATCCAGCTTCCTGCTAATCACCTGGGAAAGCAATGGATGATGGCCCACGTACTTGGGCTTGGACCACTCATGAAGGAGACTTAGACAGGGTTCCTGGTTCCTGGCTTCAGTGTGGCCCAGACTTGGCTGCTGTGGCCATTTGGAAAGGGAGCTAGCAAAAATGAGGCTCTCTCTCTGCCACCACCCTCTCTGATGTTCTACCTTTCAAACATATAAATAAATGAATCTATAAAATAGAAGTCCCTGGGGTCACTGAGGCTGCCCAGGGCTGCTGCAAGGAAGGCCAGGCTGGCCCTCCTATTCCATTTTCCCACAATCAGGCTGAGGATGAGGCTGAAGGACTACATGTTAACAGGCACATGAGAAGGGCAGATTTAGGTAGAATTAGAACTAGTGTAACACCAAACCTGCAAGCGGAGGAAGAAGAGAGAGAAATGGAGTGCTGGGGAACAGCAGAGCAAAGAAGGATGAGTTGGATGAGGATCTTCTGTGTGAAGGATCAGATGCATGCTACCAAGGGCCCTCTTGCTAACTGGCCCTGGTGAGGACAGCCCAGCCACAGCAGCCTAGATCTCTCCTGGCCAAATGCCCTGTCAAGGAATTTTTCATTTAAACATGCAGTCCAGCCAGGCTCTCACAGTCTGATGGGTCCATTGGGGAGATAAGAAAGCAATAAGTGTGTTTAGGAATCTGCCGTGTAGCCACCCTAGCCAAAACAACACTGGAGGCCTCACGTTTCCCGATTTCAAAACTTAATAAAATGCTATGGGAATCAAGACTGCATGGAACTGCTATAAAGACAGAACTAAATCAACAGTGCAGAGAAGATGGACATGGACCAATGGCAGAGAGTTTAGAAACACACCCTCATGTTTTCAGATGGTTGGCTTTCTTTTTCTTTCTTTCCTTCCTTCCCTCTCTTCCTTCCTGCCTTCCTCTCTCTCCCTCTCTTTTCCCCTTTATTACTTCCTTCAACATTTAGCTTATCTATTTGAAGCACATAGTTACACAGATAAATCTTCCATCTTTTGGTTCATTCTCTAAATGGTCACAGTGGGCCAAGCTGGGCTAGGCTGAGGCCAGGAGCCAGGAGTTTTTCTGCGTCTCCCACATGGGTGCAGGGGCCCGAGCACTAGGGCCATCTTGTACTGCTTTCCCAGGAGCATGAGAGAGCTGGGCTTGAACTGTTGCTTACATGGGATACTGGCATTGCAGGCAATAGCTTAATGTGCAATGCCACAATGTCAGTCCCCAGTTGAATTTTTTAAAAAATTATTTCTTTGAATTGAGGGAGAGTGGGAGAGATCTTCCACCCACCGGTTCACTCTGAGAATGGCTGCAACAGCCAAGACTGGACCAGGTCGAAGTCAGGAGCTAGAACTCTATCTGAATCTCCCATGTTGGTGGCAGGGGCCCATCACCTGGGAGCTGGGTCAAAGCAGAGCATTTAGGACTTACACTGGTGCTAACAGGGGATGGGTGGCATCACAGGAGGTGGTTCAGCCTGCTGCATCACAATGCTGGTCCCTCAACTGACGTTTGGTAAAAATGCCAAAACAATTGATTCTCCACCAGGGATGCTGAGATAATTGGTTATAGTCACGCAAAAGAAGGGAAGTGGGCTCCTACCTAACACTGCATGTAAGTGCTCAATCAAACCTGTGGCAGGCATTTGGAATGCCAGTATCCCATGTCACAATGCCATGTCAAATCCTGGCTCCTCTGCTTCCACTCTGGCAGCAGGAGACAGCTCAACTATCAGGGTCCCTGTGCCCCATCCGGAAGACTGGGGTTGAGTTCTAGCTTCCTGGGTTCAGCCTGGGCAGCTTTGGCTGTTGCGGACATGCAGGGAATAAACCTATAGTGGAAGCTCTGTCTACATTTCAAATAAAATGGAAAAGCAAGGCATGTCAAAGCCTTAATGTAAGAGCTAAAATTTTAAAAACGAATAAAACATAGGCGTGAATGAATCTGTATGAAGTTGAAATAGTTGCTTAGATGTGACACGGAAAACAATCAACAAAGGAAAAGCTGAACTTTTCACATGCTTCAAAGGGCAACAGCAATAAAGTTCAAGGACAACTCACAAAAGGGAAGAAAATATTTGCAAATTATATCTGACAGGAGACTTGTGTCTAGAATACATAAAGAACTCTTAAAATTCATTGATAAAAGCCCAGCTGAATGTGTACACAGAATATAACCATCTTTGCTAGAATACACATGATCACTGAGGACAGGAAAAGACGCCCCACACCATCAACCGTCTGAAAAATGCAACTCCAAATCACAGAGAGGCCCATTAGGATGACCGTAATAAAAAAAGAAAAGACATGTTTTGGCAACAGTGTGGACTCTGGAATCCTCACAAGTTGCTGGAGGCAATATAAAACTGTACAGACTCTTCAGCAAGCAGCGTCACTGCTCTTCAGTCCAATACAGCCCAACAATTTTGCTCCTCGGAATGTACCTGAGACAGAGAAAACCAATGTCCACACCGACACCTGTCACGAACACAGTAGCTCCAAAGTGGGAGCTACCCAAATGTCCCTTCCCTGAAGAATGAATAACTACAGTGTGCTAAGTCCATACAGTGGAATGCTCTTCAGCACTAAACAAGGTTGAAGAAGTTACGATTCTAGTACGATTCTAGGCAACAGTGGAGCAGCCCAGATCCCAAAGGCTATGGGAGGGAAAGGGGGGGGGGGAGAAATAATTCCCACTAGGTACACAGTTATAGCAAGAGGAAATAAGCCCTGGGACGTGCTGGAGAGCTTTAGGTGGGTGAGGTGTGCTGGGGCACAGTCACGTCCGTGGCAGGTCTGCACATCAACATCCAGCCATTTGGAATTAGGTTGCAAGCACTACAAATCAACATTTAGGATCGAAAGTCTGGTGTCTCCCGCCCTTGCGAATGGACAGCTCATGTGACCCAGGATGGGGAAGCATGCCTGTGCCTTCCTAGCTCCTGCCAGTCACCTCCAGGCTCTCCTGCCTGTCGAATCTCCTGTGGTGCCTCCTTCCTGACTCCAGGAAGATGGGCCCACCCTGGAGCTGGTCCCAGACTGTGCCACCACTCAGAGAAGTGATCATCAATGTTCAAGGCAGGTTACACAGGTCAAGTCATAGGCTTTGAGGTCATTTTCTAATTATTTTTTTAAAGTATTTATTTATTTCATAGGTATAGTAACAAGTACACACACACACACACACAGAGTGAGAGTGAGGGTGATTTTATATACTGCCTCTCTCCCAAATGGTTGCAATGGCTGGGGCTGGTCTGGTCTAAAGCCAGAGCCCAAAACTCTATCTAGGTCTTCCACTTGGATGGCAAGGGATCCAGGCATTTGTGACATCCACTGCTGCCTTCCCAGGCAACATTAGCAGGGAACTGGATTGTCAGAGGAGTAGCTGGGACTCAAACCAGTGCTTCAATACACGATGCTGGCGTTACAAGCATCAGCTTGACCCACTGTATGACAAGGCCGGCCCCCGAGGCCATTTTCAGTGGTATGATTAAAAGGAAAATGCCAGTATGGATTCTTTCCAGATGCCAACCTTGAAAGTTATTTCAGACCAAGAAATCAAGGCCCACACGCTGACTGTGAAGTGTCCTTCGAGACTAAATCTATTGCTCAAGTTTCCTCTCCAAGGAGAGGCCAAGTCAGCACAGCAAATGCTGCAAAAATAGCGAGGAGTTTTTGAACTCTCCCTTGCTCTGAGCGCGGGAGAATCCTATGTTAGGCATTTGTGGTGTTGCTGGCCCTGTCACCCAACCAACTCTCCATCCATCTATTCAACCACATGTTTACTCATCAACCCGAGCTTTTCTCTCCCCACGAGGATTTACTGACTGCGCGGAGCCGTGAGAAACATGACCAACATCCCCAGTCCCTTCTCCCACAGAGTCAAGAGGGTGAGCAGCAGCAAGCTGACACGTAAGTGTCGGGAGGAAGCGGGCAATATCTCACGGCAGATTAAGCCACCACTTGCCATGCCCACACCCATATCAGGGTGCTGGTTCAAGTCCCAGGCACTTTGCTTCTGGTCCAACTTCTTGCTTAGGGATCCTGGGAGGCAGCAGATGATGGCTGAGGTGCCTGCATCCCTGTCTCCTATGCAGAAGAGCTGGATGGAACTCCAGGCTCCTGGCTTTGACCTGGTCCAGCCCAGGCTGTTGTGAGCCTCGGGGGAGTGAACCAGTAGATAGAAAATGCCTCTCTTTAGAAGCAGATAAAAATAAGTAAGAACGAACCATCAGTATGACACAGATGACTTATACCACAGAAAGGATAGAAAAGGAAATAAAAATGTGTAGGGGGTGGGAGTTCTCTTAAGCTAAAGAGGCAAGCTCAGCTGGGTGGGACAGGAGGAGCCCAGAGCATGAGCCGCTGGGCAGAGGAGCATTTGGGAGGCTGGAGGGGCAGACAGGCAGGCAGTCTGGGGCAGGCTGAGGAGGTGGAGCAGTGCTTGACTGAATTAATTCTTTCTTCTTTTTCTTCTGAGTAAAAATATGTGTGAGTTTCATTAGGTTGTTTCCAGACCACCTCATTATTTCTAGCATTTTCTATAGACATCTTCACTTCCCCTCAGCAGGGCAAGAGTCAGTTACTTTAATTAGTCATTGAGTCATGAGGCTCAAGTGTAGGACTACAGCTTGGTTTAGCTGCTGACTCTGCTGTTCCGAGCTCTCCCTGGGGCCCTCCATGAAAGCCTCAGTCCCCCACCTCCCCTAATCCTCCACTACTGGCACTCAGGGCACCCTGCCCGTCAGGGCCATCAGGACTTAGCTTAGAGGGATTTCAGGTAGGCAGTTAGTCTACTCAGGGTCACACCACCAAATCAACCTTGTACCCCTTCAAAGAGCTCCCAGATGACCCCTGCTGGAGAAAAAGGGCTGAGACAAAGCCAGAATCCTAAGGAACAGAGCAGGTGACCCTGTCCCTAAGAGAAGACCAGTCAGGAAACACAGGTGTCGGTCTTTTATCTGAACACCTGAAAATACATTATCCAAGAATAACAATGTGGAGCTGGCCTTGTTAAGTCATTGCCTGCAAGGCCTGCATTCCATATTGGCACTGGTTGAAGTCCTGGCTGTTTTACTTTCAATCAGCTCACTGATAATGTCCATGGGGAAGTAGCAGAGGTTGGACCAAGTGCTTGGGCTGCTGCACCTTGTGGGGGACCTGGATGAAACTCCTGACTCCTGGCTTTGGTCTGATCCAGTTCTGGCTGTTGCAGTCATTTGGAGAGTGAACCAATGGAGGATCTCTTTCTCTCTCTCTGCAACTCTATTTTTCAAGTAACTACAAAATAATAATACTGATAAGGAACAAACTTGCAGGTCAGTGCTTTCAACAATAGTGCCAGTCCCAATGTTTAAGACAGAGACCACTTGGGGAAGGGGGAATGCAGAACCCACACAAACAGCACAGCTCAGGGACAAGAGGGGATGTGGAGCTTCTGAACAGCTGTGCAATGGGGCTCTTAAGTCTCTACACATTTATTTTAAAAACCCAAATTTCCAGTGCCTTTGGAAAATCCAGAAATTAGAATTGTGTGTCTCCAGGTCTGCTTTTGATTGTGGCAAGAGCTCCCTGGAGCAGAGCACTGGTCACACCCCATGGAAGGCCAACAGGTGCCCAGACTAGACAGACACTCACCCTTCCTCCCACCTTCCTGCCTCACAGACAGGTGAGTTTGTGAATCCTACAGGAGCAACTGAGGAACAGAGCTGACACCAAGCCCAGGGCTTTGCAAGGAGAGGATATGGAGACCTCAAGGCAAAGCCATCCTCTTAGTAGTCACCTTCAATGCTGGGCAGGCTCTCCCCTCCCCACCCAACTCTTTGGGCTTTGATTCCTCACCATTCCCCCTTGGCAAGGCCAACCTACAGCTCAGGACGCTCCTCTGGTCTGGGGCCAACTGCTGTCTTTCTCTGTTCATGGTCAGGGATTCCTAGATGGTGAGGGAAGGCTGTGCTCTGTTCTTTTATTTCCCAGGTCTGTCCTTAAAAATGGCACCGGGCACACAGCAGGGCCAGTCCAGGCAACAGGTTGCACTTGGCATTGAACTCTTATACTAAGCAAATGACTAGTGACCTATGTTTCTGATGGGAGAACACCAAGACTGTGAGAGGGAGCTCCTACAGGCATATGGGGCTGGTTACTATATTACATTAAGGCTTTGAGGTTTCGAGACGTGACTTGTTCAACATCACACAGCTTTTAGGGTGTAGGGCCAGACACCAACCCAGGCCTGTCTGGAGTGCAAAAACTACATTTTTAACTGTTTTGCTAGGCTACCACAGAGTCGTGGATTGGTGGAAGAACAGACTGGTTAGTTTCCATTTGCCTCCAAATCCATTCCCTGCCCCCGCCCATCCTGCTCAGTGCCCCTCTGATGCCAACTCTATGGATGCCCACATTTTCCAGCCATTGAGCTTTGAGGCAGATACATCAAGGGGCAAGGGGATTCCAATAATATGGGGGAGCAGGAAGATGGAGAAGTGTGGGGGTATTTCTTTCCTATCCCCTCTCACGTAAGTCACGAGGATTCTGGCCCTGGCTTCATCTGTTGCGATGGCCAGCATACCTTTGGGCAGCCCCTCTGCCCTCATTCCAGCCATCCCAGGTTCTCAGAATCAATCCCTCTTGTTTGAGTTGTGGGGGTGGGTGGGGGGAGACACTTCCTGTTAATGTCTCTGGTGCCTCAACATCACTATTGGTCCCCTTCACCTCTGTGCTCCACTGGAGATGGTGCTGACCAGGACACACGTCTCAGTGTCTGGGAGCCAGGGATGCAGCTACACATCCTGCTATGCATGAGCTACACCTGCACGCCCACCCTACAGCTCAGGGGAAATCCTGCACAGGCCTGCTCACAATGTGAACGGCTCCCTAATCAAAGTGTCCTCCCGGGAGCACTCTCCAGTGCTCATCATGAGCCAGAGGCCCTGGTCTCTACAGGGGCAGATTGGGGGCACTCGCCTTTCTCACCTGTTCCAGGAGCACGGGGGCAGAAGGGAGAAGCAGTCTCCCTGGATGAAGAGACACTCTAGCAAACTCTGTTTTCATTTTAAAGAAATGATTCTCTTTAAAAATTTTGTTTTGAAAGTTAAATTAACTATAAATTTTAAGCTTTGGGCCCATCTCAAATCACTAGGAAATATTGTTCTCCCAAACTGATTTCACAAATGGAGATGGACAATATGAATGGAATGGGCATATTAACTGAGAGTTAAAAGTGTGTCCTTACTCAGCAGGATTGCATTTCCCTGGAAAGGGATGGATAAATTGCAACAGGTTAGTGACACACTCAGCTCCCACTAGCACTTGCATTTGTGGGCTTTGGGCTACACCAAGGAATAAGGAATGAATTGAAGCCAATGTCACCCATGAGCAACACGGTCTGTGAAGAAGATGGTTCCCTAAGTTGTCAGCCCACCAGCTCCAAGCCTTTCAGGGTCTTGCTTCTGTTACACCTGCTTTTGTGCACAACTCTCGCATTCTGGCTCTGGTGCCATCTCCTGTACTTGGTAAGGGAAAGAAGGGCACATGTGGTGGTTCCAGAGCAGGGTAACAAAGACTTGTCCACGGAACCCTAGGGTGCAGAGGAGCTGCAGAGAGAGGAGAGGGTCTGCCCCAGAGCATGTTGGTCTGAACTGTCTTCATTTGGTTCCAACGCTGGGTGGCTGGTAAGCACCCTGCACTTTCTTCTTCTCTATGTGGCCACTTACCTAGAGGCACTCATCCCAGGAGGGTCAGGTGGATCCCTCTCCCTCTCTTCCCTGACCCTGTGTCATAAGGCAGCGAGGCAGATCAATGCTCACAGTCTCCCGGGAAACAGTCTTGGGGGTTCCCCTGGCACCTTGCAATGCTCCTGCCATCAGCCTCCTCTGCTCTGCAGACACAGCTCCTGATCTATGCTCCTCCTCCTTCCTCCTCCACCCAGTGCTGGAACAGGGTGAAGTCAGTGAAGGGGCAGGGCCGAGTGTGTACCTTGTCCACTAGGGTTGAGTTTGGTTTCTTTCCTTACTGGGACTTATTTGTCTTACAGGGATTTCCTTCTCAGCCAGGCTCTGTAAACGAACTCTCAGGAATCCTGTAGGAAGTATTCTAGCCCTCGCTCTCAGCTCTTATCTACCTGTCCAGTTCCCCTCTTACTCTGGGTTCCCAGGAAGAAAGCAAATGACTGTCACTGGCTTGCACATGCATAGAGCTGTCAGCCCGCAGGGTGCTGGACTGCCCAGGGTTCCCAACACTTCGGGAGGCTATGGAGGCCAGTGGGGGTGGATGGGCCCAAAATCCAGCTGCATATTAAAAAACTGAATTCAGACAAATTCAGGCAGCTAATCTTCCCTGAAGGTTTTAACACTCCATCTCCCACCTATGCACAGAATCCAGAAAGTTCCTTATAGGCACTTCCATCTGGTCTCCAGCCTTCTACAGCTCTAACAGGGTGACCCAATCAAGCCATAGACATATATTGCTTAAGGATGGGGACATGTTCTGAGAAACGCAGCAGCACGCAATCCTGTTCCTGTGCTAACGTTATAGAGTATACTTTACACAGAATAAGATGGTTATGTTGGGGCTAGCGTTACATCAAAGTAGGTAAAGTTGCTGCCTGTGACACCAGTATCCCATATAGGTGCTGGTTTGTGTCCCAGCTGTCCCATTTCCAATCCAATTCCCTACTAACGGCCTGGGAAAATTGGCAGAAGATGGCCCAAATATGTGTGCTCATGCCACCCACAAGGGAGACCAGAAGCTGCTGGCTGTGGTTTGGTTCAGCTCTGGCTGTTGCAGCCAGCTGGAGAGTGAACCAAGAGATGGAAGATCTCTCCTCCCCTCCACATATCTCCCTCTTTCAAATAAGTATTTTTTTTAAAAGTATGGCTATGTTGGGGACAGTGTACTGGTACAGTAGGTTAAGGCTCCTGAATCCAATACGGGGGTGCCAGTTGGAGTCCTGGATGCTTTGTTTCCAATCCAACTCCTTGCTAACTTGCATGAGAAAGTAGCAGATGATGTTTCCAATGCTTCTCACATAGGAGATCTGGGTGGAGCTCCAGGCTGGCTCAGTCCCAGCAGCTGTGGTCAAATGGGGAGAGAACCTGTGGATAGAAGACATCTATCTCTCTCTGCCTCTCTCATTCTCTGTCATTTGCCTTTTATAAATAAATCAATAGTACATGGCTTCTAAACTCATAAAGTGATTTTCAGATTTACAAACAGTGCTGAAAATGTTAAGTACAGTGATTTCTAAGTTTCTGGGCATTTTCTATCTTGAAACTAACTTTACTCCCCAGCTTCTCAAGGACTTTGCTATCTGTCCCCTGTAAGCAACATTTCCTAGTAGCCTCCTGGCAGCGACCAGCCACCCCTCCCAAAGGCCTGGGGAACGGCAGAGCTCCAGCTCACAGAAACATGGCAACCGAGCTTGGAGATGCCTGGGAGAGAGGGCATGGGAGGGAATGGCCTGCAGGAAGCCTCTCTGTCAAGGTCAAGGCAAGCAGTAGGTTCAGCAGATGGAGGGCAGCGAGGTGCCAGGTTCGCAAAGATCAACCTATTGTGGGGTTCATTTAAATGAGCTGCTGGGAAGGCCCCACAGCCCACTGCCCAGAAGAGCTCCTTTCTAGCCTTGGTTGGGGAGGGCAGAGAGGGGACTAAGGGGAGGAGCAGCTTGTTTCTGACCTTGCTGTGTGGATGTCACTGGGAAAATAATCGGCCCAAAACTAAACAGAAAAAGTAATTTTGTTAGCAGCACAGAAAACTGCAAGTAAAGATGACAACGATTACCAGAGACATTATAACTCAGTGGAAGTAAAATGAAAACATGCAACGACTAACAAAGTCTAAAACTGGGCATGGCAAATCAGATTTTTATTGACTAAAATTTCAGTGCAAAAATAAAGTCTTCCTTGTCAAATTTCCACAGAGGAGAGCTGATACTTGAGAAAAGAAGGGAGGGGTGGATGTTGTGGCAGAGTATGTTAAGTTGCTACATGGGATGCCCTCATCACATTGTTGGGGGTGCCAGCTCAGCGTCCCAGCTGCTCCACTTCTCACCAGCTTCCTGCCTTGGAAGCAGTGGAAGATGGCCTGGCAACCTGGGTTCCTGCTCTCACGCCTTCCTGCTTGCCTTCCTCCTCGGCCCTCATAGCTGAGCCTGGGTCAGTCTAGCTTGTCTGAAGCCGCCCAGCCTGATCATACCTTCATTTTGGAGCCTCAAGCAGCTCCAATCCCAGTTGTCCCATTTCTGCTTGGCTCCTGACCCTACTGTTGTGGGAATAAGCAAACATATAGCTTTCCCCTGTTGCTGCCCCATCACCAGCAGACCACCTGTGCCATGTGTCATGCCAAGTTCCTCCCTTGCCTTAGTCAAGTCGTTCATAGTGGCCTTGGGTCTTCTGAGCACCCTCTTTCTCTTCTTACCCCCAACCAGCTCCTTCTACTGACCAGCATTCCTGGGGTGACATTCCCAGAGAGCCACCTGCTGCCCAGGTCTTAGTGCCTTTGTTTCTGTTTGGATGTAGTGGTATCTTGGTGGGTGGGGACAGGGTGATTCAGGACTGCTACTCTTTGTTGGAGCAGTCCTCAGCAGAAGGTCCCAGTCAGGGAGCAGCCCCAGGGCCTCCTTCACAAAGCCAAACACAGAATGACCACATGGCTTGCACTCCTGCCCCTGAAGAGTCAGAAACAAGCGCCAGGATTCCACATGGATGCTGATTTGTGTCTCAGCTGCTCTACTTTCTTTCCAGCTTCCTGCTTGTGGCTTGGGAACGCAGCAAAGACTGGCCTGAAGCTTTGGCACCCTGCACCCACATGAGAGACCCGGAAGAAATACCTGGCCCCTGATCAGCTCAGCCATTGCAGCCATTTGGGGAGTGAACCAAAGGATCAAAAATCTGTCTCCTCTCTATAAATCTGCCTTTCTAATAATAATAATAATAATAATAATAACAACAACAACAATAACAATACCCAACCACCATGTTTAAAAAAATCCAGCAATCTGCGCAGCACTGTTCATGAGCACAAAATGCTGAAAAATCACCTCTAATGCTCACCTACCCATGGTGCATGGACAAGCAAGGTGCACACTTCCATTGAACCAGCACTCAGCAACAGAGAAACACAGTGTCAGTTTACATGACAGCATGGCTGAACCCTGTGAACATCTTGCCTGATGAAGGAAGCCACGCCGAAGAGGGTGGACAGGAGTCCACTGAGCCATGGTCACTGGTGGAGACAGAGAGCAGATTTCCAGGTTTCCAGCAGCGGGGTGAGTCAGGGGATGACAATGCTGTGAAAGCAGTACTGATGGCTGTGCCACACTGTGCATGTACTGAATGCCACTGTATGCTTTGAAACGGTGAGTCTACATTATGTGATTTTCACCTCAGTAAGGAACAGAAATTTGCAAAAAAAAAAAAAAAAAAAAAGGAGCGAGGGAGGAAGACCTCTGTAGGGGTGAGGTAGAGGAGGACAGTGGGTAACTGGATCCTCTACACCCTGCAAGAGGGAGCAGGTAAGACAGTGCCTCTCCTAAGAATACAGCTCCCAGGACACACACTCAAGTAAGTGCGGAATGGCGGACAGAGGATTAAAAAGAGAGGAGGGGCTTGCTCTCCTCTGCTGCATGCTGGGACTGGGCCATGCGGGACAAAGAGCGACAAAAAAGTGGCAAGGTGGGAGGAGGGTGATCTGCACCACTACGGAGAATGGAACCCATGTTTTCCTGCCCCTCGTCAAAATGGGTGGGGATGTGATGCCACCTGCATGGCTGTGAGGCCAAGGAGGAGGGCATTAGACTGAGAGCAAAGCTCAGCTTGCAGAGCCACATAGGGAAGTCATGCTGAGCCTGTACCCACCGTCTGGTTTCCACTTTGCGGTCAGTCCTTTTTCTAGCCGTGCTCTTGCTTTCCTGCCTTCTTTAACACATGAGGCTGTATGCTGACCTCATGTGAAAACAACGTCTGGCTATAACCACATGATATGGCAGCATTCTCGGAGCAGCAGGCAGCACGCTGCTCTCCTTCCTCTCCTGTTGCTGCTCTGGACTATCTGGGAGAGATGGTCTGGTCCTAGTTTCCCAGGCATCTGTGGGTGCTGGGCAGCACAGCACAGCTCTGTCTTCCCTTGAGTGGCAGATGTGGTGGGGCCTTCAGAGCTCTGTGTCCAGCCTGCACAGCCCGGCAATGCCTGTGGTCCTGGGCTAGCTTGTCTAAAGTTACATGCCTTTGCACTCAAGGTGAGGGGACATGGCCTCCCCTCCCTGGCTCTCAGGAATTGCTTCCCTCCTGTCACACCGAGTGCAAACTTGTCCCTGCCTTGGAGTCATTTTCCTTAAGTTACCATGACAAAACAGCCTTTCTTGATATGTTCAGTTGTGAGTGAATTCTATTTTCCATCCTTTTTTTTTTCTTAAAGATTTATTTATTCTTATTGGAAAGGCAGATTAACAGAGAGAAGGAGAGACAGAAAGATCTTCCATTTGCTGGTTTACTTCCCAAGTGACTGTAATGGCCAGAGCCAAGTCAATCCGAGCCAGGAGCTTTCTCTGGGTTTTCCACATGGGTGTAAGGTCCCAAGGCTTTGGGCCATCCTTGACTGTTTTCCTAGGCCACAGAAAGCTGGGAGCTGGATGGGAAGTGGGGCAGTCAGGACATGAACTGGCACCCATATGGGATCCAGGTGTATGTAAAGTGAAGATTTAGCCACTAGGCTACTGCTCCATGCCCCCTATTTTCATGCTGCTCCTTCCTGCTGCTAGGCTCCTAACTCTCCAGTCAAGGCTGTTCCATCTTTCCTGGCATCAGTCATGGTTAGACCAGCATGTGCCTGCCACGACCAGTGAACACTTCTCTACCACTCAACACTCTCCTTTAAGTCCATCCTAATCACCTCCCCATCTTCTCAACCAGAGACCCGGCCTTTACGCCTAAAAGTCAGCACCACACCATCAGTGATCCAAGCCCTTGCCACTACTTGGTTTCACCACTCTCCAACCACTTCAATTCTAATACCCTTCATCTCAAATTTCACTCTACTCCTAACATAACATCAGATACATCTAAGTGAGTTGTCACTGTTTACTGCTATTTCTAGACCTCAAATTCTAAGTTGTAGCATCATCACTTTGAAACTAACATTATCAGTATAATTCTAATGTTTATTGAGCACTTTCATGGGTGGCAGGACCATGTTTCATAGATATTTGTTGGCATGTTCTTTTAAGGAAGATAAAGCTCCTAAAGGAATTGCATGTTATAAGTGAACATAATAAAGAGCCAGGTTAGGATCTGGAATTCACACCAGACTCTGCGCTCAGATTCTCATGTTCTATCAGTCCTAACACAGCAGTTTAACCTTCTGCTCCTTTCATGCCAACTACCCCTCAGCCTAGTCCTGACCACATTCCTGACCCGCCCACTCTCCTGGACTGCTGCCTGCTTCTCTCCACATCTCCGCAGCCCCCTGGCTCTGTGATGCTCTTCCAAGTTTCCAGTTACCTCTGCAGCTGACCCCCTGCTGAGCTCAGCAGTGCTCTGTAACCACCTCTCCCCAGACCCACTCCCCTGTTCTCCTTGGGGCCATGTATTTCCACAGAACAGAGGCGGTCTGCAGTGTGCTCTCTGTGAACTCAGTGCAGTTTAATCTTAGCTGGCCTCCCACTGCCCTTGGCCATTCTATTACTCATTGTTTGGTGACTCCTACTGAACCTCTATAAACTGTTCTCCCCGTCCCTCCATCCCACTCTTAACCAACCATTCATTCTTAACAGATAATCCTGCCTTCTACAAAGCACATCCAACAAAAGCTCAAACTTCCGTCTTCCCCAACTTCAAAACTTCTCTAATGATTCTTTTGAAATAGTACCTTGCTGGCAGTGCTGAGTCTAGGAAGTGTGGTTTTAGGGCAGAGGAGTAACATAAACATCTGTGTGAGAGACAGCCACTGGAGGCGGTGCAGGCGAGGGAGGGCCTGAAGACACAGGGAGGGAAGGGAGTCGTGGCTGGGCGGGGGTCACGGAGGAGGCATATGGTGCTCTCTGAAGGCTGTGTGGAGGTGAGGAAGCCTCTTGTTGGCTGAGTAGCAAGGGAAGGGCACAAGATGACAGAGGATGACACACAACAGTCCACACAATAGCCCCTTACTTGCCTACCTGCTACTTATTTCTAAACTTTTTGACGTTGACTTCTAACCCCTCCCCCCACTACTAATTTTTGTGTCTTCATTCGTATTTTCTCAATCTCATATTCCTAAACCTGACCATTTGGACACTTGGCAAAGTTAGCCAACCCTATTCATGTGATTGTTTTTCCTTATGCGTGTTTTCTGACATTGAAATTATGATTTCCTTGATGGGTGATTTTTGGCTAGCCCTCATTCCCAACTATTACAGTGGACTTCTAAGAATGTCCCTGTCTTTAATTTCTTCCCCTTACCCAAATCCATCCATCTATTTTTTTATTCATTCATTCACTATATATTTATTAAGCCCCTGCCACGTGTCAAGCACATGGCTGCTATTAAACTGTAGCAGAATTAATGTAAGTGCATGACTCTGATCATATTGCTTATTTGTTCAAAAATCTCTATTGCAAATGATATCCAGATTCCTTGGACTGGCATTCCAGGTTTTTGTGGATGTTTGCTGTTTAAGCTGCCCAGCCTCCATTCACCCTGTACCTCCGTCTCTCCCTGGAGAGCTGGATTTTCCTCATCGCCTTTCAGGCTGTGATCCAGGGGAGGCTAACCCTGCCTTCACTCCAGGCCTGGACACCAGCTCCAAGCCTAAGCCAATTAGGACTATGTGTTCCCTGCTCCCAAGGCTGACTTGGTAATGAGCCTGGAACTCAATGAGAGCCAGCAAAAGGCAGGAGAATTTGACTGGCACAGGATATGAATAAACAAAGATGAAAAGGCTAGAGCTTCTATGGCCACTATGAACTCTGATGTGAAAGCAGAAACACCTAAAAGTGGAGAGAGACATGGCAAGAAACCAGGTCAAGGGCATACTGCTGGATCCCTTGAATTATGACACATCTGAAGCCAGGCCTAGCCCTGGATTCAGTGACATGGCCCACTATGTCCCTCCCTGCTAAAGTAGGCTGGGCTGGACTTACTGTCACATGGAGAGACAGGTCAGAACATCTGAAAGACCTTGCTTGGCCCAAAGGCCTTATTTTTTCCTCCTAGCTTCATGCCACCCTATGCTCCTCAGGCATTTCGTCACTCTCGCACCATGAGAGCTTCAACCTTCTGGAACAGGGCTCATGCTTCTGCATTCTGTTTTTCTGGATTATTCTCCATCATTCCCATAACTGCCTCCTGCAAATGTGCCTACCTTTAAGGTTCAATTCCAATAAAACTTGCTCTAGGCAGTCATTCACCTCTAATATCGTCCTATGACAAATGTCTGATGGACAAGCTGAACACACACGCACGTGTGGAGGCAGAAGCCTGGGCCTCCACCAAGCGTGCTCCCAACCTCTTAGGGCTTATTCTGGCCGACTTCCCGGAAGTCCAAATCTTTGTTTCCTACCCAGACTGGCCATGATTTCCTTAGGACACTACCTTTTAAAAAGAATGTTAGCAGATATTCAAAACAACCTCAAACTTACACAACAACAAAAGATGTGGCTATTAAGTAAGTTTGAGAAATCTTGTATTAAGTATTTTTTTAAAATAGCTTATTTTTTGGGCCTGGCACAGTAGCCTGGTGGCTAAAAGTCCTCGCCTTGAACGTGCCTGGATCCCACATGGACGGTGATTTGTGTTACTGCTGCCCACTTCCTATCCAGCTCCCTGCTTGTGGCCTGGGCAAGCAGGAGGATGGTCAAAGCCTTGGGATCTTGCCCTCATGTGGGAGAAAGTTCCTGGCTCCTGATTGGCTCAGCTTTGGTTGTTGAGGCTGCTTGGGGAGTGAACCAGTGGATGGAAGATCTTTCTCTGTATTTCTTTTTCTTTCTGCCATTAGGCTAACCACACCCAGTTCAAATGATTTTAAACCCAGGGAGTTACGGATGAGGGAGTGGGCAGGGTGGGCAGGTACCCTCTGTCTGACCTTCTTATGAGACAGGTACCAGTGCTGAGATGTGCCCCATTTTTCCCTGAAAGCACCTCTGGGAGCAGGTAGGTGTGGGTTACTTCATGTCCTCATGTAAATACCCTACCGTTCAAGGTGCCCATTTGCCCTGCACAGGGATCACTGTGAACATAGCAAAGCACTTAAGGCTGAATATGGCATGCTGAGTGGCTGTGCCTCCTCCTGGCAATTCTCCAGACCATAATTATGAAGGGACTGAAGCTGCTGAGGAATTCTCGGGTTACAAGTGGCTTTGATCCTGTGGCTGCCCGCCTTCCTGGACTTGTACCTCCGAGGGCGTGTGTGTGGGCGTAGGTGTGGCTGCATCCATTGTTTTCCACTGCTGGACTGCGGCTGGGAGGAACTGCAAGGTGGTGAGGGACTGAGAGAAGGCTCTAACTAAATCCCTGGGCCTTTTGGAGCCCCAGACGGCTGTAACCCAGGGAATGCAGGGGCTCTGTTCAAGTAGCAGGTGTTGGAGTGCACGGCTGCTACCCCCTGCTTTCCCACCACTCTAGACTCTGGGCTTCTCAGGCCTCCCTCCTCACGAGCTTTGCAGGGGCTCAAACTTCTGCATTAAATCACTGACTGTATTTGTTCAGCAAAAGGCAACAGCTCCACGTGGTTTGGGTTTTGCCATTTTATTCCTCTCTGAGGCATAGAAACTACGCTTCTGTGACTGTAGCTGTTTAGCCAGTGCAGTCTTCAAACGCCAATGGCTGCCTCCTTTACAGGGTCAAGAACATATACCTGAACTTGGAAACAACCCACTTGGCTGACTTTTCAAAGAGCCAAATTTCTTTCGACTGAAATCTATGATGAAATGTCAAGGGGGCATAACCAATGCATTCGCTCTCCTCTGCATTCTCCCCTACCTACAAGCAGAGGCAGTAAATAAATGCCCAGATGCTCCTGAATCTGGAGAAGGAACACAAAGATGTTTCCAAAAATAAAGAGGGAAGGTTCTTAGCAAATGAACAGCAAGGTTGTGGGGCTAACACTGTGGCACAGCAGGTTAAGTTGCTGAACTTGTGCTATTAAAATCCTATATTGGAGTGCTGGTTCCGGTCCTGGCTGCTCTGCTTCTTATCTAGCCTCCTGTTAGTGTGCCTGGGAAGGCAGCAGTTAATGACCCAAACCCCTGGGCCCCTGCTGCCAGCTGGGAGACCAAGATGGAGTTCCTGGCTTCTGGTTTCAGCTTGGCCCAGCCCTGGCTGTGTAGCCTTTTGGGGAAAGAATCTCCCTTTCTCTGCAAGTAGCAAGTTTTTCATGTTCCAGCATTAAGTCAATACCAATTAAGCTTTGGAACTTGGCTCTCCTTTTGACACTTGTTTTCACTCATTTGCTAATACAGATATTCGGTCAGATATGCAATCACATTCATTTTACAAATGACAAAACTGAGACCTAAAGAACCAACTAGGACAGAATAGAGGAGACTGACTCCCAGATCAGTATTCCCTCTCCTTCCCAGGCTGGAAGCACCTCTGTGGTTATGGGTAGAGGCGTCTCTGCTGGCAGATGAGATTTGGGGGAGAAACAGAGGCAGAGAGAGGATGGCGCAGCAGGCAGACATAGAATGCTTCAAGGCAGCAATTACAAGGCAGCAGGCTGTCCCGTAAGTGGAGGACCCAAAACCGTCCAGACTCCACCTGCTTGGAAGAGGCAGCCAGAAGTAAGTTTCCTTCAGGGGCCAGCTCTGATACGGGAGGCCGAGAATGAAAGCAGAGGGCGACTTGGCCCTAGTTATTAGCTCCAAATTATGTTCCACTGTAGTGCAGACTAGAGGACCAACCAGTGCATGCCCCTGGTCACCTGGGCCCAGTCCCTGCAGGGCTGGCTTTTGGGCTCCTAGGCCTCCATAAATCCTAACTGAGCCAATTCAGTGGGATCACCACAGTCTCCACTGCCTCAGTGATCCCACTGCTCACCCTCCCCTCCACAACACTGCTCTAGGAAGCGGCCCTTTCTTCCTGCTCAAGGTGAAGGTCAATGATTCATATGGCTAAAAATGAACCTAAGGCCGCCTATCAATAAAAGCAAAAGGAAACACATAAAAATGTCAAATTCCCCAGTTATTTAAATTATAGCAAGTAACACCAATCCTTATTTAGTGATCATAACTACCACTCAGATATGCACACTTTAATGATATGTTTTGGACCACGGGGAGCAAAATGAGGAAAAGCACAGGGGTGAGGATAAGGGAAAGCCACGGGGGCAGGAAGCGCAGAGGCAGGGCAGCAAGCGGGAGCAGGGAGGAGGCTCCACGGGGCAGGAGCCAGGGTCTCGCAGACCCAAGCAGAGAACCCGTTCAAGCATTGTTCAGTGCACACTGGCCAGCCAGCCGTCACTCGTAACTGCTACTTGTCTTTATCCTTCAGCTCTCAGATGCTAACCCTGGAAAGGGAGAGCCATGACAGCCACTGAACAAGGGCTCAAAACAGGCCAAAGCTAGGTGTGAATTTCAGATATTTAAGGAATAGCTTTTATATATAAGTATTCTTAAATACTGCATAGGGGCACACCTGCACTAAAAAAAAATCATTATTTATCTGAAGTTCAAACTTAACTGTATTGTGTATTTTTTTATTTGCTCAAACTAGCAGCCCTACACTGGAGACCAAACCATTCTTTGGATAGCAGCCTCAATGACCAAGCCAATATTTACATGGAGGGTCAAGGAGGACAATCAAGTTGAAGGTCTCTTTTTGAAATGAGGAGTGAAGCAGCACAGAGTGTTTGCTAAGCAGGAGACAGACCTACAGCGGGGAGTCGGGTAACAGCTCTCAAGTTTTGTCCTCTGTTATTCCCGGATAGCTGGGAGTATGGAGGCGCCTCTCTCCACCATGGGTCAGAGAGAGACTGCCAAGGGGAACGCAACAATGGGCTCATACTGTGACAGTGAGTAAGTTGGCCTGTGTGAGTCTCCTGAAGATTTTGGAAGTTCCTTATACACAGTGAGCTTGCAGGAATACTGAGGAACCAGCAAGCCCCAACATAAGTTTTAAAATTCCAGAGTGTTTAAAAGAAGTCTGAAACTCACAACACCAGTGGTGGGTGGGAAATGAGACTATTCTCCACTATAGACTACAGGCTCACCCAGCCCACGGTGAGGTCAGCTGGGGTCACTGCCATGGCCTCTGTCCCGGGGTAGACAGAGGCTATCATGGGACTGACACAAAGGGTTGCTGTGCCCAAGGCCTGACCCATGGGCTCTAGATGGGGAAGGCTGGCAGGGTCACACCTTGTCTCAAATGGGGACAATCGAGATAGCATGTGCTTTTCTGTCTGCTGCCAGTCCCTGCTGCCACCCCAGCCAGCTCCTTGAAGGCAGCAGAGCCTGGAATGCTTAACATATAGCCTTCAAGACTCTAAAAAATTACATAGCTATATATAACAATAATAATAACTATTATTACAGTCTAAAGTGGAATAGTGCCAGAAATTGTTCTGCTCCTCACTCTGTCCCAAGCAGCACTACATCAGTTCACATAAATTCACTCTATTCTTTTTAGCTGCCGTGTGGTATGTGGAGGTATCCAAGTTTCTTTTATCCTTTAATGGACATTAAGGTTACTCTTTTTTTTTTTCCAGCTATAAACAATGTTGAAAAGAACCAGATTAAACATAGATCTGCCTAACTGCATGAATATTTCTATAGGATAGAGTCCTAGTTTTGGGATGACTGACTCTACTAGTGTATGCAATAACATGTCTTTTTAAAAAATTATTATTTGAAATGCAGATACAGGGAGAGAGCGAGAGAGTGAGCAAGAGAGAGAGAGGAGAGACATTTTTCATTCCATGGTTCACTTCCCAGATGACCACAGTGACTGGGACTGTGCCAGTCCACAGCCAGGAGGCAAGAGCAGCATCCTGGTCTCTCACACGGGTGGCTGAGACTAGAGCAACTTGAGCCTTTACCTGCTGCTCCTGCATTGGCAGGAAGCTAGATCTGAAGCAGAGGAGCCAGGACTCACGCTGACATTCTGACTGGGGGTGCAGGTATCCCGCGTCAGTGGCCTGACCCTGGGAGCCACAATGCCCCCTGACCCTGCTGTTCTCACTCACATTCCTTCAGTGTTAGTGAAGGAGAGCATTTTCCCATCATGTATGTGCTCCTCATGTCTGCTTTTGCTTCTATAAAGTGATTGGCTTTCATTGTTTGCTTCTTTTTTCTAGTATTTTCATTTGCTTTTTAAGAATTTTTTATACACTAAGGGTAATAATTTAATTGTTTAAAATATCACAAGACTTTCGTTTAAGGAGGGTATCACTACTTGAATCTTGACAGTATTTTCACCTGTCAGGGCACCAAAGGAGTCTTTAAATTTTTAATCACTGGTATAATGATTTAGAGGATTTAGCTGAGATATTTAAGTAATATTTTAATTTCCAATTTCTAGTGTGCGTACAGTTTGGTCAGAATGTGGTCTAAAAAGATTTCTATTTTAGGACTGGTGTTGTGGCATGGGGAGTTAAGCCAACACTTGCCACGCTGGCATGCCATATCAGAGTGCCAGATCAAGTTCTGACTGGTCTGCTTCCTATCCAGTTGCCTGCCAATATGCCTGGGAGAGCAGCAGAAGATGGTCCAATTGCTAAGGCCCCTGTACCCATGTGGGAGACCTGCCTGGATAGAGTTCCTGGCTCCGGTTTCTGCTTGGCCCAGACCTGGCTATTGCAGCCATTTGGGGAGTGACCAGCAGTTGGAAGATCTTTCTCTGTTATGCTGCTTTCCTTTCCTTTTCGTTTCTTTCTTTTTTTCCCCTAATCATTTCTTTCTGTTTCTTCCTTTCTTAAAGATTCACTTATTTTTATTTGAAAGGCAGATTTACAGAGAAGAAACAGAAGGAGATATTCCATCTACTGGTTCACTCCCCAAGTGGCCATGACAGCCAGTGCTGAGCTGATCTGACACCAGAGGCCAGGAGCTTCTTTGGGGTCTTCCACATGGGTCTTCCATATGGGATGCCAGCACTGCAGGCAGAAGATTAGCCTATAAGCCACCATGCCAGTCCCAACTTTCTGTAAATATTATATAGTTATTTGAAATAGATACTTATTTCTTAATTGTAAATAACAGAAATTTTTAAAAATATAGCATTCATATTCTTTATACCCATATTTATGCTTGGTCTGGTTGACCTTTAAAATTCAGAGAAAGCAAGTTAAAATATCCTACTATGATAACAATTAGTTAAAAAAATAGTTTTTTCCTAAAAATTCTTGTTATGTTTCTTGGTGAATTCTGATACCATTTTGCCTAGTCAAATGCTTGTTACATCTTCTTTGGGATTATACCTTTCAAAGCTTCCTGCCCTGTTCATCTCCACACGTTCCTTGGCCCTATATCATTACTGTCACCTGCTATGTAACTCTGGAATGATTACACACTCTTTCTGGAATCTACACCTGCTGTTTCTCTCTGGGAATGTGCTCTCCTCTGCCTTGGACAAGGCGACCTCTTACTTGACCCCATACGAGAACTTGGGAGTAAGCTCCCCTCCACTTGGGAATATCTCATCAAACCTTTATCAGCTTCCTATGTGTTACCCCAACCAGTGGACTTGCAAGTACACACAGACTCGAGAATTTGACAAACCCACTGAGAGCTTGAACTGGGGATGCAGGGGGACTGCCTGTTGCTGGTCCTCCTGAGGCTGGGAGCTTGGGCATCACTAGCGTGCGCCCTGTTAACTGTGGAGCTAATACCACCCTCTCGCGTGAAAAGGCTTGCACATACATATCTGCTGTGGTGGTCAGGCCAGCTCCGACTTGAGCGAGACTCCACTCACCAAAGAGGCCTGTGTCCATCCTGAATGACAGCACTGCAATCGCTCCCTGGGTGGTGAGCACACCTTGGCTAGTGAGTGTTTTCCCTGTGAAGTTTGCTTACATTTTCCCCCCTTCTTTTAAACGCTTGACATAAGAAACATGTTCTGTGTCTGGCAGGACCAGGAGTGACTTACGCAAGCAGAAGACGCCCATCAGCTCCTTATTTCCACTGTGGGCACTGCCGCCCCTTTTCTCCTATTTGCTCCATGCGCCTGGAAGAGGTTTATGCATCTCTTTATTTGTAACTGCAGCATGTTATTCAGGTGCACCTCCTGTATCACACTGACAGGTAGCTGGAAAGGTTCCCTCCTTCCTTGGTAACAGGACGCGAGCTAAGTGCACTCAGCCCAAAAGAACCACATTTCTTTTCACATCTTGCAGCTAAATATGGTTATGTTATGAGTTGCGGCCAATGAGAGTAAACAAAAGAGTTTTATGGGACTTGGGGAGGGCTCTTGAGAAGGGGGGATGGGTCAAGCTCTGGACTGTCTCTGCCTTTGTGAGGACAGGATGGCTAATACATCTAGAAGTCTCTTAGGACTAAGAGGTGACCTTCAGGATGCATCACATGCCAGGAAAGTGAAGTAGAGAGACAGAGCCTGAGTCTCTTCTGACTTGAGAGCCGATCAGTTTGGACTCCTGACACATTGCTTTGACCTCAGAGAAATTTCCATTGTGTTTAAATTGCTCTTGGGCTTTTTTGTCCCATGGGACACCAGGATTTCAAATTCTCAAAAGATAAATCAGATTTTGTCTTTGCTTTCTCTTCTCTTTCAAAACAACAAAACAAAAAACGAAAAACTAATCTAAGAGTTATTCTCTTTCCTCTTTTAATGACTGGAAGCCTTCGATCCTACTGCGACTATGTTAGCACTTACTTTACAATGCCTCCCAGACACTCAGGTGCAGGGCATGTTTCAGGGTGTTGTGCTCAGGTACTGTTTCTCTATCAGTGACACCAGCATTGCATGGGATTTGGTAAGGATGGCAGGCTCCCAGGCCCTGGGGTGCCTGCGTCTGTGGACTAGGATCTCCTGCTGCCAGGCTCCCTGGGTGACCTGTGGACTTGGCCAAGGGGAAGCCCTGTGCCCCTGTGCTCCTGTGCTGGAGGGCCCTGCGGCTGTGCTACTTCTGCGTCCTGGGTGCTCTCGTCTCTCTCCTGCAGAAGTGGAGAGGGCTCCCTTGGGAGGTTCATCTGTGAAGGTCTGACTCCCTCCTATTTTAGCTTCAGCTCTTCCACTCCTCCTGGAAGACTCACAATCCCTTAAATGTGTCATGGCACTACCTGGTCAGAAGCCAGCCCCACCCACCCCCTGCTCCTTGCTGATAAGCCCCTTCCCCTCAGTCTGCCACTGTAGTTGAGTGTGGGCCCAGACCTGGTCCAGGAGGCAGGACTGGAAAAATGCTGGGGGCTTGGGGAACACTCCATCATGGATAAAAAGAAGCTTGGGATACAAAAAGTGGTTGTTCTTGCCCCTTGCTTCCTACTGGAAGGTGGGGTAGTAACTAGGTTCAACAGCCATCTCAGGAATGAGAGAACAGCATCAAGCTCAACAGGCAACAGGTTGGGTCTCTGGCCCAAGAGTCTATTTTTCTCTCTCTTATTCCTTCTTTTTTTCTTATCTGCTACAATTCACTGGTCGCTCTGTTTCAGCTGGTAAAATCACACTGAGATATGTTCTAGACCATTACCGACATAAGCTTATACTCTTTACATTTAACTTATAGGACCACCATATAAAAACATTATGCCTTCTGTTATCAATATCACTTCTGTTTCCCCAAATTTCCCCACCCACTAAATTTATCAGTCTAAAATAACGATAGTGGGATTTTAATTTATTTGAAAGGCAGAGTGACAGGAGAGACAGAAAGGGATCTTCTATATGCTGGTTCACTCCCCAAATAGCTGGATGGTCTGGGCAAAAAAACAAGCCAAAAACAGGAGCCTGGAGCTCCATCTGGGTATCCCATGGAGGTGCAGGGTCCCAAGCACTAGGGCTGTCTTCTGCTAGCTTTCCATGTGCATTAGCAATATGGCAACAGTGCAACCAGGACTTGAACTGAACTACAATGTGGGATGCCAGCATTGAAGGTGATGGCTTAGCCATTAACCACAATACCAGTCCTTCTTTACTTTTTAATTTTTTCAAGATTTATTTATTTTTATTTGAAAGGCAGATTTTACAGAGGAAGGGAGGGAGAAAGTGAGAGAGCGCTTCCATCTGCTGGTTCACTGCGCAAATGGATGCAATGGCAAGAGCTGAACCAGTCCAAAGTCAAGAGCCAGGAGCTTCTTCTGAATCCCCCACACGGGTGTAGGGAGCTGGATCAGAAGTGGAGCAGCCAGGACTTGAACTGGAGCCCATATGGGATGCTGGCACCACAGGCAGAGGATTAGCTTGCATCTCCATGGCATTGGCCCCTCTTTTTATTTAGAAACAAAACAAAACAAAAAAAACCCCAAAATCAGAGGCTTCAACCTCTTTGCTAAAAATTGTCTATTTATTTTAATTTACTTAAAAGGGAGAGAGAGAGAGAGAAAGCGAGAGAGACAGGGAGACAAAGATCACCTGTTGGTTCACTCTCTTAACATATGCAATGGCCAGGGCCAGGCCAAGCTGAGATCAAGACTCCAGAACTCCATTCTGGTCTCCTGTGCAGGTGGCAGGGGCCCAAGGACTTGAGCCATCACCCACCATCTCTCAGAATGCATCAACTGGAAGCTGGGTGAGAAGCAGGGTGGCTGGGACTCAAATCTGCACTGCAATATGAGAGGCAGGCATTGCAGGCAGGGGGTTGATCTGTACCAGAACAGCCTGAACATTGGTGGTTAGCATTCTGGGAGGCTCACATTACTTTCCCCTACAAATCAGAGCCAGCCAGCTCCAATCTGGGCAAACCCACCCTCCTCCCTCTCCCCTTTGTCTCCTCCCTAGGTGGCTGGCCCTGGTTCTAGTAGGCTACTTCATGGGCACCTCGTCTACTGGGAACTAATTTTTACAAACATTTCTGTGGTTTCTGGGTAGGGGAGTAGATGTTGTGCAATAGAGTGAGAAGAAATTTGAAATCTGAATTTGGTGAACTCTTCCCTACCCCTCGCATGTGAATAATGACTTGCTGATAGAAGCGGCTTTTTCAAAGACAAAAACAATCTAAGATTTATGGTCAACTTTGTTTAAGAAAAAAAAAAAATAAAAGCCCAGTGCTGAGGTGGCCAAGGTGAAAATCATATCAGGAGATTCCCAGATCAGCTGTGGGTTGGTAGAGAGGAAGGGAAGTGTAGGTCCTGAGGGGCGGGGAGGGGAAAAGGGCAAGGGACTGCAGGGAGGGGAGGCAGCCTGCGGCAGGGCACTGGCAGGCCAGTTCTCGGAGCTCCACAGTAACCCCATCAGGGAGCCACCTTCTAGCAATGGGGATGAATGAAACAAATGGGCCTCTGCGGCCACCACCTGCCTCAGCGCTGATGCACACGCACCCTGGGGGGGGGGAGAAGGGGCGCAGGAAATGGAAGATGGTGGCCGAGGAACTGAGCATATGGCGGGGCTCAACAGCTGATCTAAAGCTGGGGTATTGCCGTTCGGGTTGCTCATTCCTCAGGGTGTGTCTGGGACGCCATCAGAACAAGAATCCTGCCAACATCTAGGAGTCAAACTTACACTACATGGCCAGAAGCCTGCTTATGGCAAGACCATGCCTTCCCTCCCTGGAAGCTAGGGAGACATGAGGGTGGGGGCAGGGACCTGACACAGGCCACTGGGAGCAGCCCCACGTTTCTGGGTGTATATTTTATATTTTATAACCACAGGCTCAAAGTACAAAAATAAGAGGGTGATAAGAACGGTGCTCCCATTCAGAGCCTCAGTCAATCACCATGATAGTTACAGAGGTTAGAGACATAGTGGGGTCCCCAGGGTGAACCCTGAAGAGCATACACTTGTTTAGACAAGGAGAAGGCCAGGCAGGGGGTGGCTGGGTCCCCTCTAGAACCTTTGCTCTCACCCTGTCTGCCTGTGCAGGAGAATGGAGCAAGATAAGTCTTTGTCGTGCCCAGGCAGAAGGAGCTGAGCGAGATGCCTCCAAAGCTGTTGCATCTAAGCTATAATCCAAACCCTGAAAACAACCTGAACCCTTTTTCAAACACAAACCAAATGTTTTACGCCAGCTTCTATAGGTTTTCCTAACTCTACTCCCCAGCCTGACGCAGCCCACAGCAGAAACCAATTTTCTTAACAATTTTCTTGTCAGCTTTTTTTCTAAATGGTCTCATTTGGGTGGGAGCAGTGGGGGGGAGGGGAGTGAGACAGAGAATATAGATCATAAAGATCAGGGCACTACAAGCTCACGGCTGTACCACCTGAGCTCTAGCAGAACTTTGCCACAGGGAGATCTGCCCACCTCAAACCCCAGGGACACTTTTCTCCAAACCCAAGCTACACCACAGAAGCACTATTCTAACCTAACGTGAGCTGCTCTAGAATCGAACATGCTAGCTTTGATAGAATGGAGACCTTAGCACTGAACTTGCAAGGGTCAGGTGGTGGTGGGCACTTGGTCCAGCAGTTTAGATGCCCACATTCCATGCTGAAGTACTGATGTTGGATGCTATGTTAGGGCTCTGGTCCCTGGCTTCCCACTAATGCTGAGACTGCAGGGCATCAGTGACACTCGGATTCTGCCATCTGTGTGGGAGATCTGAATTGAGTTCCTGGGTCCTGGCTTCAGCCTGGCCCAGGCCCGGACATCGTGGACATTTAGAGAATAAACCATCAATCTGACTCTCAAATCAATGTCAATATTCAATACAAAACACAGAAGACAGCCAAGGCCACGAGGACGGCTGAGGCCACGGACAGAATGGGCAGCAGCAGGTGCACAGCTTGCCCTGACTAAGGGGCACGGCAGAACCTTCCCTGCTGCCCGCGTCAGCACCAGATGGCCTGGGCCCCAACTCTGGGTTTAGTGTCATCCACAGAGCCCAGTCACCTTGGGCCCCATGAGCTTGGCTTTCAGGGGCAGCAAGACCCTCATTTCCTTGAAAGGAGCCTGGTGTTGTCTCTCTGGGGCTTTAGGTCCTGGGAGACCATGGAAACAAGCCCATCGCCGCAGCAACGAGGCCCAGCCAGGGTACTCACTTGGCACTTGCAAGCTGCTAACAGATTTCAGATGAGAACATTAGTTAGCATCTGCTTTTGCACATCATGGGAGCCAGCTGCCAGTGATGCACTTGCAGGTGAACGTCAAGGGGCCAGGCTCCCTGGGAACAGCAATAGAAGGGAAACGCAATCTGGGACGCGGCGCTGTGACACCCCACAGTGATGGCCTACCTTAAATCAAGCGTCTCTGCTTCGAAGGAGCAAATGAGAAAAGATAACTAGCTGCTGCATGACTCCCTTTTCCCACAACCCCCCCCACCCCCGCGCTCCACCTGGCGAAGTTTGGCACCTGGCTAACAGTGTACTTCTGAGCTTTGCACTTCCTTCCTAGATCGCCAGGGACACTATGGAGGAACCCCCACATGGCACAGCAAAGGCCCAAGGAATGCGAGGCAGTACAACTGCAGGGCTGACTGCTGGGAGATGCAGGCCTCCCCAGAAGGTTCTGCTCTCTGTACCCCCATGGGGTTGAGCTCCTCCACAACCTTCGTTTAAGGCAGTGTCCATCTCCCCTGCTCCTACCCCAAGCAACCATCTCTTCTCCTTCCCAGGAGGCCGGATCTTTCTAAGTGAGCACCTTGATATTTCTGGAGCCAGGAGTCAGGAGCTTTTTCCAGGTCTCCCATGTGAGTGCAGGGTTCCAAGGCTTTGGGCCATCCTCCACTGCTTTCTAGAGCCATAAACAGGGAGCTCAATGGTAAAGGGATCAGCTGGGACATGAACTGTGCCCATATGGGATCCCATAGTGTTTGCAACGTGATGATTTAGCCACTGAGCCATTGTGTCGGGCCCTAGATCTCATTTTTTCTACTGATTCTGTGACCCCGGGGAAACCACCGCCCTTTCCCAGGCTGCAAATTTCCACATCTGAAAATCAGGAGCTCTCAGCTCCCACAGTCTTGGTGCTTCCCTCCCTGGAGGAGGGGAACTGGAAAAGAGAGGGGCACAAAGCCTTGCTGAGGAACCATCTCCCCCACCCAAACTCCACACATCTCTGATCTGGGCACCCCATCTATTTCCTTAGGCTAGGATTCAAACGCAACAGCAAGTTTAGAAAACCTTGGTGTTCTTTCTCTTAATTGCTAGGCTGCCAGTCTGGGAGCTGAATTTGGGCTCCTTGCCCTGCTCTGAAAGAGCAGGCTTCTGTCATGCTGATGGCCTTGGAAAAGCAGCAGATGGCTCAAGTGTTTGGGCTCCTGCACCCACGTGGGGGACCCAGAGGAAGCTTCTGGATGCAGACTGGGCCGGTGCTGGCTGACAGTCATTTGGGGAGTGAACCAGTAGATGGAAGATTCTCTTTCTCTGTAACTGTGCCTTCCAAACAAATAAAAATAAATCTTAAAAACAAGAAAACGAAGAAGATGGGACCCAAAGGGAGTACGGAGCAGGAGAATATCATCTGCTTTGCCCTTTAAGCGGAATCCTCTAGAGATCAACCTCAAGGACAACAGACTGTAGACAGGAAGACCAGGTTAGGGTTTTTGTTATTTTAGAAATCCCATTTCCTTACTTGATCCCCATGCAGGCATACACACTTACAAATACACACACACACACACACACATCTCATCCTCTGTCTTACAGCTCTGATGCTCTGAAAGGCTGGGGTGCTGAAACATGCTGGGAGCTGAGGATAACAGGAATTCAATCACTTAAGTCATCTCTGATGCCTCCCAGGGTGTGCATTCGTAGAAAGCTGGAGTCAGAAGACAGAGCTGAAAACCAAACCCAGGCATTCCCATGCAGGGCACTGTCATCCTAAACAGCACCTGAATCACTGGGCCAAAACCCCAGGTTGGAGGCTTTGCGAAGCCCAGGAAACAGATGACTGTGTGTGAGCTAGCACAGGAAGTAACCCTGATGAGCAGGCACTTTGTCGAATGAATGAATAAATGAATGAATGAATATGCTTTATCTGACCACTTCTTGCCTCATATTTAAAATGTAAAAGAAAAAGGGGTATAAGCCATGTGGGCAGGAAGAAAAGATAGAGTCAGAAAACATTTTATAATTTTATAATTGGTACAAAGAAACTGTTAGGAAATCAAGAAGTTTCACTTGTCAAAGAGGAATTTAAGTTTGACCTGGAGACAGCACAAAGGCACATTCTATAGGAGTGACTTTTTAGCATTTTGGGTCACTTTTCTTTAGAAAGGGCCCTTGGTACATATATCAAGTGTGGACCACACCCTGGCACCGCAAGACAGAAAGGCTGCCCTGGAGGCAGCTTTCCCGAGTAGGCTGAGAGAGTGCCCAGGAAGGGCAGGTGCAGGAAGGAGGTGTGGCAAGCCCTTCCAGGGCCTGAGCTGAAAAAAACTGAAAAATTCATAAGTTGCCTGCTGGGTCCAAGGCTGGTGGGCTGCCTTAGAGGTTCTAGGGGCGGAAGCATCATGACTCAGCGCGAATCCCCACACGCCCCCATGGACCTGAGTGTACTTACGGAGCTGTCTCTGTGGGTTGCTGGGAAATGTCAGCATGACCCTGAACTCCCAGTTTCTGCCTGTCTGAATGCTCAAGGACTGGAGCTCATGAAGAGTATTCAGATTTTCACACTGGCACTGCGGCCCTGAGGATGAGGGCACACATGTGTGCCCGTGCACATGGGCGTAGGCTGGAGCAACCCTTGCCTTTGTGCTGGGCTGCGTGGCTGCCTGGACTGGGTCTCGCCACACTGCTTGCCCACTCCTCTGCCCTCCACCTTCATGTCTTGCTCAGGTTGCACTCTCCCACCTCCATGGGGGTGTTGTGGTTATTTCCATGTCTCCACAGGTCAGGGTGCTGACAAAGGAGGCTCCTCTGGTGTCTTCAGGTTAACCCAGGGCCATGGCCCCAGCAGCCCTGGGCTGACTCCCTGGCACTATAGTCTGAGCCCTGGACCTGCATGCATAGGACTGCAAATTTTCAGCATAGGAGATCCAGACAGTGAGCCAGGAAGACTGCTGCTCTGTTGTGTCTGAGTCCACCCACACTGCTGCCCTTTATCTGGGTCTGGCTAAAGGTTTCCTAGCTCTTTCTTGTTTCAAAGGGCAGTTTCAATCTCTTCACAGAACTCGGGACTGATGGTGGTGAAAGATCAAGCCTCTGACACAAACTGAGCACCCATGGCAGACCCGATGGAAGATAGTCTCTGATCTCTAAACCTGTGGGCTTGGTGACAAGATAAAACCGAAATACATGAAAGAGAAAATGACAGAAGAGTAGACGAGCAGGATGATACAAGGCCACATGCCACAGTGGCTCAGAGAAAGGGGAAATCCTGGAGGGCAGGGGGCTCGTAAGGGCGTGAGGTTTATTGCATCTCCCCTGAACACTCCTTCACGCAGCTAAGGGATTTGGTGAAGGCAGGCATCAGATCAACGAGGCAGCCTGCTGGCTTCTGACCAAACAGGGATGGGGGAGGTGCTCTGGACTGGGGGCCAACAATAGCAGAAGCTGCGAGTCCTCTCGCAGGGGGAGCCAGAGCTGGGGCTGGGGCAGGGAGGCAGCAGGTCTCTGCTAGGTCGGACATGTGGGCTCTGCCTGCATGGTAGATGCCCCGATCTAGCCATCCACATTCATGTCCCTGGTTCTCTGCAGCAAATTAAACTGCATGCCCCCAGTCACCCGCCTCAAAGGGTCCTCCCATAAAAAAGGAAGGCTATAAGGGGAATCCCAGACACTGGTTCTGACCATCAGCCCTCTGGGCCAGGTACTCTTTCAATTCCCTCTTCCTCGAGAGGTGGCTTGATATGTGTGCACCTCCCCAGTTACTCTTACCCCCAAACTCTGCCCCACCTAAGATTCACAGATTTAATGACAGAAATGTCAGTGCTACTCAGGTTGTGTTTTCCCACAGGAAAGCTCCAGGGCTAATGCAATCTGGTGTTCTGTCTCAAAGGCATAGGGATCAGAGACCAACTAGAGTGGAAAGGCCCCCAGGTTCTCTAGCCCTTCAGCTGGAATTCTTTCCTTAGCCTGTGACAGGCTGAGGTCAAGACCTCAGTAGAGTCCTGCTCATAGACTTTGCTTTGCTTCCTAGTATGAATGTTAACCTCCCACTCCCCCCAGTCCTGCAAACAGCATGCCTGTTCATACTTGGGAAAGAGCTGCCCCGAGAGCTATTCAGGGGCTGTGGGTTTCATGCTTCCAGGTGACTCGTGGTGGCTAAAGCATGTGCAGGACAGTCAGAGTCTAGCAGGTCAAACAGTTGAACAGTGCAGCCCTGGGGCGGCGGCCAGAGGTGGTGGTTGACGATGACTGAAACACCGAGTTATCTCCTGTACATCTCCTAGAATCATCAATAATTTCACACTGCTCATTTGTCCCCAAATCTAAGCTGTGCCAAAATGACATGATAGGGTGCTGCAGTCAGGATCAGTGAACCTCATCCTTGCCTCTTCTCCAACAGGTGCAGGCCAGGGTCCTCTGAGACCAGTAACTTGACCTTGTTAGTAAGTCTTGGGGCTCCCAGGCTATCTGGCTGTGGTCTGGACAGGGCAGAGCAGTAGAGTTCATTCTGTTCCAAACCTAAAGTCTCCTTCTGTCCTCTCCATTTCTAATTCCTCTCTCTTCAAGGCCTAAAGAATACCATGTCCCAGGTCACAGTGGCTTGCAGCTTGAATGCCTTTCCTGGTTCCTGGTAGTTTTACTTCCTGGAACGCCACTGGCTGGCTTCTACATCAGAGCCACAAGCACATTAAGGTGTTTTCCCTGAATACTGCATAGGTTTGGAACCTTCAAGCCAGCTCAAGCTCTCCCTTCTCTCTCACCTTCCACAAGTAGCAGTTCCCAATTCTGTTTGAGCTGAACCTCATATGCTCACAAATTCATCCCTCCACCCCACTCCAGAGGACTGTCTCACTCCCAGCTGCCAGTCGCTTTCTGTATTAGTCAGTTTTTGGTGACTCTAACAAAATGCCAGACATAGGCTACTTAGGAAAAAAAGGAGCTTTGTTTAGCTCATGTTTTTTTTTTTTTTTTTTGAGATTTATTTTTATTGGAAAGTCACAAATACAGAGAGGAGGAGAGATAGAGACAAAGATCTTCCTTCCATTGATTCATGCCCTAAGTGACTGCAACAGTCAGAGCTGAGCTGATTTGAAGCCAGGAGCCAGGAGCCTCTTCCAGGTCTCCCACGTGGGTATAGGGTCCTAAGGCTTTAGGCCATCCTCTACTGCTTTCCTACGCCACAAACAGAGAGCTGGATGGGAAGCAGGGTTGCTGGGATTAGAACCAGTGCCCATATGGGATTCTGGTGTGTTCAAGGCGAGGACTTTAACCACTAGGCTACTTCGCCAGGCCATAGTTTATGGTTTTGGAGGTTCAAACACAGTGCTGGCTTTAGCTCAGCTCTGGTGAGTGCTCTCTCTTCCCCTTTGCGTGACCTGGTGACAGAACGCTTGGCAGTAGTGTGCCAGGTGGGTCAGCACCAAGTGATAATATCTTGATCTGCTGTAGAAAAAGGAGATTGGGGAGGGGGGCAGGTTTGCTCCTTTAATAACAGTCCTCTCTTGAGGACTCAAGGGCTGCACAAGCACCAGCCTCCAAGAGCTCCTAGCGGTATGAGGACCTTTGAACAGCCTCTGCCTCCTAAAACCTCCACACTGAGTCCTGGGGCAGACAGTTAACCTACATCCAGATCATAGCAGTCTCCCTGTCCCTGGATGCTTCTTGCTTGTTCCCAACGTGATCCACGTGATCTCATACCCCCAAGAGAGCTTCTCAAATGCCTTTTTGATGACATAATGCCTCCGAGCCCCTCTCCAGCCTCCCATCACCTACAGAGGGAGGTCACTGGCTTGGCCCTCAAAGATATCCCAAGTGGGATGAACCCTTTTCAGGTTCATCTCCCTCTCTTCCTCCTCACTTGTATTTTGAGTACACAAGTTCAGTCACTGATACCTTATCAGCTCCCTAGTTCTCCCAACTCCATGCTCTGGTTCTGGCTTTTCTTTCTGTGTGTCTGTATCTCATTTATCTCTTCTCTTGGGTTATGTTCTCCTGATTCTAGATTCTTCCTAGGCCTCACAGGCAGAGTGAGTCTCTTCTGTGACCATGTTTCCCCAGCAGGCAGTACTGAAAAGTCTAGGAGCAAAGCTCTGTCTGCACCCAGCCCTCACTTAGCATGTGAGGTCTTAGACACATGGCCTTCTTGTACTTCTCCACCTTTATTTAGAGGAAAAGTGTGTATTAAGTCTATTTTTTTTTTATTGTAATTGACTTCTCAAAGACAATATTAAGTACTAATATGACTTAAGGTAATTATTTGATTGTGGCATTTATTAAACCACTGGTTTGGGGGACAAAATAAACAATATGCGTTTTTTAAGGCAGTTAAGAATCAACAGTGATAAGTCGCCACACACAGGAAAAACCCTCCGCAGTCCACTCTCCTGAGTCCTTGAATTCTGAAGCCCTGTGAAGAGTACCCAGCAGCCAGAGCTCCCAGGGAGATGGTTAAACCAAACAGCCCTGCTGGGATGAGTCAGTCGGTTCACCTGACTCAAGTGAAAAATCAGGGGGCGGTTTTCATTCCTCAGTCTAACGCAGAGATCTGCATTTTATGCTTAAAAACCAAAGCTGAGTTATGGAGGCTCTAAATGTCACTTGTCACGCAGGGCAGCCAGCACACCAGGCAGAGCCGCTTGGTCTGCATGAGCGCCAACACATGCTGCTGTTAGGTTGCTGGGCTCTTTGCACTGGAAGAAATCTGACCAGAATCTGACTTTTTCTGGATGCAAAAATTCACTCAGGATGAATTTTAAAAGGAGATGTTTTAATCTAGGGGGAAGAAGTCATTCTGCAGTCTGATTTGTATATTGTTTAAACCAATCAGATGCTTGGCCAATATTAACTGTGTTGACCTTTTCTAGCTGTCAAACTTGATTTTACAAGAAATCATTTTACTCTGAAAGTTCTTCAAGGAGACAAAAAATGCAAGGACAGCAACTCTATACCTGTGTCTGACATTTACATGCGCACACAGTTTCATTTTCCTTTGAATCATTTTAGAGTTACAGATGCTGTATCTTACTAGTCCTTAATAGTTCAGCATGCATGTCTTAAGAACAAAAATATTCTCTTACAAAGCCACAGTTCAGTTACCAAGTTCAGGAAATCTATAATATTGATTTTACTCTACAGAGAAGATTCCAATGTGGTTAGTTATTCTGATAAATTTCCTTTAGCGCTCTTTCCCCTTTGGTGCAAGATCTGGTCCAGCTAACCTGCATTACGCTGTTTAGCATTCTCGTCTTTTTCCTACCTGCAGTTCCCCGCTTTCAAGATCCAGATGAAGAACAGAAAAGATGGAGAAGCAGCTACATTTCGAATCCTTCAGAGGCCTCACACCACAAGTTTTACATGTGGAAGACACTAAACATCAAATTACTTATTTCAACTTCTTGAGAAAAACCCAAATTGGAAGGAGGAAGAGTATGGCCATATATTTTTACTATAAATTAACTTGGAAAAATTCTTTAAAAAAGAACAGAGGCAGAGCAGACTTCCATTCATTATAAAGTTGTCTTTCCTGGGAGAAATCTACTGGGTATTTTATTCCATCAAATATTTCAAGCGCACCTGCCGGCACTCTGAGGGTCCTTCCCAGAAAAGCTGCAGCCGGCCAGCCTGAGGGTGGGGAGGTGCTTGCACTGGCACTGCAAAGCTGCTCCTGGCTCAACCAGTGCTGCAGTGAGTGTCACTGTGAGATGATTAAAAAATAGGTGCTTCCGTGTGTGTGCACAGCCACGCACACTCAGAAACCACACAAAGTGTGCTCTCCTAGGGAGCCCAGGCCTGGGGACCAGGTCTGGCTGTGGAGGTGTGGGACCCTCAATCAGTTCAAATGCTACTGGCTACTTCCTCTCCCATTCTAATGTGAACTTTGTCTCCCTGCATCAAAACGGTCTTGCTGGGATGGCTAGCTTGTCCACAGACCTTTCCCAAGCCCACCAGAGAGCAGTCCACTCTCCCAGGTGACTCTCCGGGTCTGGATGTATGACCTGGCTTCTACTCACCTGCCAGTCCCTTGTACCCATAGATCCTTTTCTAGCCACAGCCAGAGTTACTCTTTGCTCTTCTAGCATTCTTCCTCACACACAGACGAGACCTCCCTATGGATATGAGCTCCCAACTGCTCTTCTTCCTACTTTCCTTCTGATTGCTGAGTGAATGACACCACCAGATGAGGTATCAAGCCACACTGAGTTTAACTTACAAGCCATCATCATCTGTTTCTGTCACATGTGAAAACTCACGTAGGAGTAAAAGGAGGAGCTGTGGCTCCTGGGTTATATAACCACAGATAGTCAAGATGGCCTTATTTAAAACAGATGATAAGGAAACTAGTGAAAAAAACCAAACAACACTGCTTACTAAATATCTACCTTCAAAAGAACTTAGATGTCTTAGAGAAGGGGGTCAGCAAATTAAGGGTGGCAGATCAAATCTGAAAGCTACCTGTTTTTGTAAATAAGGTTTTATTGGAACAAAGTATGGCCATTTATTTATCTGTTGTTTATGGCTGCTTCCCTATTAAAAATCACAGATTTGAGATCACATCAAATGGTCAAGAAAGCTTAGAATATTTACTACCTGGCTCTATATAGGAAAGTGTATCCACCCATGTCTTAGAGGACCGAAGGATCAGAACACGGTACCTGTTGATTGACAGGTATTTTCTTGTGACATGGCAGTCGTCACGGTTTCTGTGGCTGCATCTCTGACAACTTGCTCCTCGCTCTGCAGGAGGTTGAGGACACACTTCCAGAGAGCAAGTGTATCTTGCAATTCTAGAAAACCAAAAGGAATCTGAATTACCCAGGACGCATTAGGCAAGCAGGTATAAATGCTGCCTCAAATCCACGATGGGAGGCAGCATCACTCCATGCAGACCTGAGAATTAGATGACCTGTGTGTACAGGGAGTGCAAAAGAAAGAGAAAAGGGGGAGCTGGGGCGGGGGTGAGGCGAAAGATGTTTTTGGAGGGCAAGTGAGAAAGTATCTTTTATTTGAGGGTAGGGGGGGGAATAAGGCTTTCTGGAAGTAACCAGCCCTCCTCCCTAAAGCTGCTGCTTCAGTGACAAAAGCTCTAGGCCCAGCTGTCTCCAACGGAGTCATGATTCTCAAAACTCAAATTTTATACATCAAGAGCACTTTGATGAAACTAGCCCAGTGTCGACCTCTGTGTTGCCCTTTTATTTCCCCTTCAATTGTGGAAAATTTTTTTTTAATTTTTAATATTTATATATTTATTGGTGAGGCAAAGTGGAACAATGCGAACCTGTCCACTGGCTCACTCCTCAAAAGCTTACAGCAGGTGGGGCTGGCTGCAGCCTAAGTCGGCAGCTGCAGCTCAATGTAGGTCTCCCACGTGAGTAACAGGAACTAAGTTACCTGAGCTATTCCAGGGGTTATATCAGCAGAAAGCTGGATCAGAGTAGGAACTAAGACTCTCATGTTGGATGTGGGTGTCTTTTTTGTTGTTATTTATTATTTTATTATTTGCTTTTGGAGGTGGGTGTCTTAACTACTAGGTTAAAAGCCCACCTGTGAGCTCATACATCCTGTCAAGCAAGTATTACTGAGGGGAGGGAGGGTAAGAATCACAAAAGGCAGCTGCCTGTGTCACAGGATGCGTGGTCCATTACCTGACGGCCATGAGCCCTGGCCAATGACTCGCTCTGACCTGCCTGTGCTAGGTGCTGCCGTGGACGACAAACAAGACAGGAGAGCCCAGGCACATGACAGTGAGTAGTCAAGAATGGAGTCCTGTGGCTGTGACTCACAGGGGACTGCTGAACTGAGACACACTTCCTGAGGGCGGGACGTGGCAGGAGGGCGGGGCTCTCGGAGGAGACCCCTGTGGTTCGGGCTGGGGCCGCTGACCGTAAAGGGCCACAGGAGACCACGGCATGGCGTCACTACCCTTCCAGGAGGACTCAGAACACACGCCCTCCCCACTCGGTCTGTCACGTGTCCGCAGGAGCCTGACATCAGAGTCACCGTGGCTGCAGTCAAACCAGGAGCAGCAACGGCTGCATACCATGGCGGGTTTCGTTTTTCTTTCAGTTACAACTCCGCTTTACGTCTTATTCTTCAGCAGCTGCCCTTTCTAATTGTGCTCTGGGGGCTGACACTTTCCTTCCCTAGCACTTCTCCCTTTAATACGGTCAGCTGTACCCAAAATCTTTTACTGTAGCCTGCCTCAAAAAAAATTTTTTTTTCTTAAATGGCTTTCCGTGGCTCTTGATTTGTCTTCGTGCATGTTTTGTCTTTTGTCTCAATTCTTTTTCTTTCTTTTTTTTTAAAGAGTCACTCGGTTCAGTGCTGTGACACAGGGGGTAGAGCTTCTGCCTGTGATGCAAGCATTCCATATGGGTACTGGTTTGAGTCTCAGCTGCTCCACTTCTGATCCAGCTCCCTACTAATGCTCCTGGGAAAGCAGGAGAGCATGGTCCAAGTGCCTGGGCCCCTGCACCCACTGAAAGACAGATGAAGCTCTAGGTAACCGGCTACACCTGGCCCAGCTTTACCTACAATAGTTACCTGGGGAATGAACCACTGGATAGAAGATCTCTCTCTCTTCCCCCCACACGCCCCCACCAGCGGCAGCACCTCCCTGTCGTAACTCTGTCTTTCAAATCAACAAACACTCTTCAAGAAAACAAAACAATGAGCTTGGCACAATAGCCTAGCTGCTAAAATCCTCGCACACGCCGGAATCCCATATGGGCGCCATTTCTAATCCCAGCAGCCCTGCTTCCCATCCAGCTCCCTGCTTGTGGCTTGGGAAAGCAGTTGAGGATGGCCCAGAACCTTGGGACCCTGCACCCGTATGGATCCCGGGGGAAGGCTCCTGGCTCCTAGCTTTGGATCAGCTCAGCTCCAGCTAATGCGGTCTCTTGGGGAGTGAATCATCAGATCAGAGGTGGAACAATCAGGACTCAAACCAGTGCCCATATGAAATGCTGGCACTGCAAGTGCATTAGATGTATGCCATTAACCAACATGGATCACGAGCCTCACTTCTGTAACGTTCTCTTGTGACCAGTGATTCAGTTTGAACCAATGGCTTCTATCTAGAACAAGCAGCAGACGATGGTCCAAGTCCTTGGGCCCCTACACCTACATGGGAGACCCAGAAAGAGCTCCTGGTGTTTAATCAGCCCAGCTCTGTTCATTGCAGCCCCTGGGGAGTGAATCAGTGGATGGAAAAGCTTTCTCTCTCTCCTTCTCTGTAAATTTGCCTTCCAAATAAAAATTTAAGTCTTTAAAAAATGAAAAAAAAAAAAAAAAAGAAAGAAAAGAAAAGAAAAGAAAACCAAGCTTGGGGCAGGGTATATAGCTTGGATGCACAGACCCTGAGATGCAGTGTGATGGCTCAAGTGACTGGGTCTTGCCACCCACAGGGGAGACCAGACCGAGTTCCCAGCTCCTGGCTTCAGCTGTGGGCATTTGGGGAGTGAACCAGCCAATTTCTTGGATAGAAGATCTTTGTTGGTGTTTTCCTCCAGTATTCCCAATTATTCATTTTTAAAAAAGCAAAACAACAACAAAACCCCCAAAACTAGGGCTGAAGAAATCCTCAGGAAACGAAAAGCACAGGAGTTTATTGTGTTAATTTTTCAAATTGTATTGTTCAGATTTTTGTATTTATTATTTATTTGAAAAGCAGAATTACAAAGAGACAGAGATCTTCCATCACTGGTTTACTCCCCAGATGGCCACAAAAGATGGGAATGGACCAGGAGCTTCTTCTGGATCTCCCAAGTGGATGCAGGGGTGGGGCCCAGTACTTGGGCCATCCTCTGCTGCTTTCCCAGGCACATTAGCGCAAGCTGGATTGGAAGTGGAGTTGTTGGGACATGGACCTGCTCCCATATGGAATGCTGGTATCCTGTCGGGTGGCTTTACAAGCTGTGCCACAGCACTAGCCACTTCAAGCTTAGTTTTCTTAAATATCCTTGACACAATCTCCTGCCCTAATTATTACTCCTGAAGCACAGGGAGTATGAAGAGCATGAAGAGAGACATGAAAGCAAAGAACATAAAAGGAAAGTGGCTAAGACCTGAACAGCCATCTGATTTAAGCACATGTCCCTAAGATATCCTCAACTTAAAACCAAATTCAGGGACAGGAAGCAGCAGCCTGAATAGTCACGTAAGCTGGCAGCCTGGAATTCTTCCTGGAGTTGTCCTTGTATGGCGACTTCAACACTGAGTCCTGTTCTCTCTCCTTCCTAAATAACGTTGGAAATGGTCTTCTCCTCTTGCTTGCTGCTGCTGCTCTACTCTGACTCAGTCATTTCTCACCGGTTACTGCAATTGGCTTCCTGGAAAACAGGCCAGTTAGGTGTAGCCTCGAAAGGCAAACAGAAGTCAGTCAAGCAGTAGTGTGTTTATGGAGCACTGCTCCCTGCTAACGACGCATGGGGCCCTGGTGGGGAGTGGCGTGATGAGGTGGGAGGGCCAGCGACACACCAGGAAGGGCCTCAGGAGCCCTGCTCAAGTGTGTGTAGGTTTTATCCCAAAGGCAATGGGAACCCACTCAAAGGTTTCAGCAGTGGATAAAATGATTCGATTTGCATGTCACAAAGACCGCAGCAGCTCTTTGGAAGCTCTGTGGAGAATGGCTTGGGGGATATGACCAACCGAGAGAACAGAGGCGAGTTAAGAGGCTGTTGGTGGAAGTGATTAGAGTGTGAACTGAGACTGGAACATGTACAAGCACGTGATTCTTCTTTTGATCATCTTTCCTTTGCTTTCAGCTGCAAGATTCAACCTCTAGGCACAACTGTTCAGCAGACCCCACCTCCCCCCAGCACCCCAGTATCCCAGCATACTTACCTAGAACAGGATGGGGAGCGGTGAGAAACAGGGGCGCAGTGCCTGTGAGGATTTGTGCAGCAGCCAGCCTGGACTCTGTGGGGAGATGGTCTTCGCAGGATAGGACCACCAGCCGAACCCACTGCTTCAGTTCAGGGGCTATGGAGGTCCTGCTCTGAAAGTACATGATGCGGCTGTTAGGAGTTGCGCAGGTGCAACTGTGGGCTGCCACGGGAGTAGGGCTGAGTCACTCAACTAGGGCTGCAAATCATGTCTTCACTGAGTAGAAGCTTTTTTAGTTTTTTATTTATTTATTTATTTATTTATTTATCTATTTATCTCAACTAGAGAAAAATATACAAGCCCAAGGAAGAAAACCTGACTCGTCTCAGTAATATGGAGTCCCCAGAACTCAAGAGACAGAGTTCTCTTACAGCACTGCTGTACTGGACAGCTACAGTGAAGGCCCTGTTTGTGGGAGAAGCCTGGGGGCAGCCAATAACAGCCGGATACATCTCTGATCTTCAGGAACTGCCCCTGAATTCTGGTTGGGTCTGGGGCCCTTGTAGCTCAGGTGAGTTCAGCCTAATGGTCAGCACTGGCCATGGGATCCACGGGCTCCCAGGTCAGGGGTTTACTTTTCCTGCTAGCTGAACAAAGACGAGACAGGGGCAACTTAACAACCCCCCCATGATTATAAGATGGAAGCCACATGTTGAGGACAGCAGAATGACACAACAGAAACACCTGGGGACTCAACACAACCAAGCCAATGTAACCACCTCGGACTGCTTCCATCTGGTTTAAGCTACAGCATGCAGGAATTTCTGTAACATTTATAACACTGTTCTAAAACTGTTCAAACAAAGTCCTGTTGTTATTTTTCACAGTTAACAGCTTTATTGAGATATCATTCACATATCATACAATTCGCCCATTCAATGTCAACAAGTCAGTGGATTTTTGGGGTATTTGCAAACACATGCAACCAACACCACAATCTATTTCTGAATCTTTTCATCGCTATAAAAAGAAACCACATGCCCTTTCGCTATCATGCTCTCTTCCTCCCTTTCCCTTGGTCCCAAAAACCTGCTGATCTACTTTCTGTCTCTACGAATGTGCCTGTTCTAAACATTTCAGAGAATCAGGCAGCACGTGGCCTCCTGTGATTGACTTCTCTCACTGAGCATATGGTATTCAGGCTTCATGCATGGTTCAGGATACCTGAGTATTCACTTCTTTTTAAAGATCAAATAATATTCCACTGAACAGATATACCACATTTTGTGTACCTACCCACAGTGGCTGGGTATCTACATTGTTTCTATCTTTTAAGTTCTATTTTTTCCTTTTCCTAGAAACGGGATGGTTATTCCAGATGTACTTTTGCTCCTGCTTTGGTTTTAGTGTCCTCTCCTAAAATCACATTGAAAGTTCATAGCCATTGAGATAGCACTGGGCTAAAAATGGTCAAAAAGTGACTAGGTCATCAGGGTGGAGCCCACATAAGGGATAACTGCCATTAATTGAAGAGTGGGCTAGCTGTCATGAGAACAGCCGTCTTATAACAAGAACTCTCTTGTGTTAGTCTCTCTCCACATGGTGTCTCCTGCCGTGTTCTATTGTGGCAGTAAGGCCCTTGCCAGATGCTGCTTTCATGCTCCTGGATGTTCTAGCCTCTGAAATGTGAGAAACAAAATGCTTCTCTTTCTAAATGACCCAGTTTCTAGGAGCCTGTTATAGCAGCAGACAATGGACTGAGACAGTTTCCATATCAACCAAAACTCTCAGTTTTAAAATATGTGACTACTGATTTTTCAGATCATCTCTGAACTTAATTGATGGCATCTTGGGCTTTGAGGAAGATATGAACTCCCAACACACAAAGGAACCAGCTTCCCCCAGGAACTTCTTTGGTGTGTTTCTCCATAGTCCTGTTCATTTTCTTCTCCCAAGAAAGCTCTTACTTTTTTATCAAGTGTGACTTCATTCAAGGACTAAGCAGTGACTTCAGATGCACGTGACAACCAAACGTCACTCGGGATAAGAACGGCATCTCTGATTGGGCTGTCTAGCACTCTTTCTTCCCTGGCCTCCTCCACCATTCCTGACATTTTTTGACTTTTTGCATATCTCCTAGAGACCTCCTATGTTTGGCCCCTGGGACTGCCTTTGAATAGTAGAGTCAAGGAAACTTGTCCTTTGCTGATTTTCATTCTCTGGTTTCATCTCCACCTGCCTAGGTTCTCCAAATTTAGGCACCTCCTCTATGTTGACTCCCTTAGCTACCAAACACTCCCTCCCTCCAGGTTCCCACAGCCCATCACCTCTCTACTAAGGCATTTAATGTAACTGTCCACTGCATTCTCTCTCTCTCATTAGACTTCCACCTCCAGTCTGCCCAGCTTTGTATCTCAGGACTCAGAATGCACAATGTTACACCCCCCACAATCACAGAGTGGTAATGGTATCCAAGATCTTCAGGTGGTGTTACAGTCTCTGTCTGCCACTGGTAATCCTGCCATGGTAGCACCTTTCTTGTGTGAATCAAGTGTGCATATATTTGTCTGGAGGCCATCTTGTTTTGCTTATTTCAGTTCCAGTTCCTTACCAAAGCACATGTAAAACAGGCAGGACACATATAGACCTGAACCCAGAGTCAGCTGAGTAACAGTTAGGGGGGAGACTCAAGCTGTACTGATGGATTTTCTTAAAAAAAAAAATTAGTTTTTAAATTTTTTTTTTTAACTGGAAAGTCAGCTATACAGAGAGGAGGAGGGAGGAAGGTCTTTCATCTGATGATTCACTCCCCAAGCAACTGCAACTCCCCAAGCAATTGGAGCTGAGCCGATCCAAAGCCAGGAGCCAGGAGCCTCCTCCGGGGCTCCACATGAATGCAGGGTCCTAAGGCTCTAAGCCATCCTCAACTGTTTCCCAAGCCACAAGCAGGGAGCTGCTGGGATTAGAACTGGCGCCAATATGAGGTTCCAGTGCATTCAAAGCGAGGGGGAGTTTTGCTGTTAGGCTACTGTGCTGGGCCAGTGATGAATTTTCCTGCTTATAGTAGTAGGTTGCAGTCCTAAATATGCTTGGAACTGATTTGTTTATTCCTCTTTTAAAAAGAGTTAGAAAAATAAAGGAAGAGAAGGGGTTTGGGCATATGTGAACTGTGGGAGGCTGTGCCCAAAACCAGAACCAAAAAAGGCGATGCTCAAAGACTCTCAAGTCATATCCAAAGTGGAAAATCCACACATCACAGTGATTCTGACTGCCTGGGACAGTTTACTTTCATTGATGCCTTCCACATAGATGAGAGCACAAACCCCAGCCCTAGGACGAAATCAGCCTTACCTCTTTGCATGTCTGTAGGTGGTGGGCAATCACTTTTGAGGCAAGTCTCAGGGCTACGCTCTGAATTTCAAATCTGGGGAAAAAGGGAGCAAATAAAAAAACCCACATAAAAGTAAGATCAAACATATTTTATATGCAGATGGATTTTTGCAGATAATCTGTAATTCATGCATATGTGAATACTGGAAATCTCTACCTCCTGGCTATAAAGAAGCCTCCAGAAGCAATTAACATTGTATTGCTAATGTGAAACTGACATCATTCAAATGCTGGAGTTTAGGACATGGGTTCCAGGCTTTTTAGACATGCAGCTCCTGAGCCCTTAGGCCAGGATTGTGTGTAAGTTCCTGACCTCACGACAGGCATGTAAGTCCCACCTAAGTTGCACAGGGAACCGGGGAGGGGGGGGGGAAAACACACAACGGGGGACAACACGACGACAAACCTTTCACTGGAAGCAATATCCATGGTCCAGATCAGGAACTCCCTTGGGGTCAGATGGATCCAGTGTTCTGTGTGGGGAAGCCACTCAATGGGGTCTAAGCAATGGAGAATTTTCAGTATCTGTGAGTTAAATCCATGAAAAAAGAGGAAAGAAAAGAAAGACTCAGAGGCAAAAATCTTCAGATGCCAACCAGTAAGGTTTCGGGGACCTTCCATTTTCCTTGTAAGACCCTTGGCAGACTGAGACAGGGAGCAGCAATGGCAAACCAGAGGGTCCCAGGGGACATGGATCAGAGCTGGATGCTTCCTTTTGGATATGCTTCCCAGGGGGTCTGCATCCAAACAGACATGTCAGCAAAGATGACCTCTGACACCTGCTCTGGTTAGTTCTGCTTCCCAAACATCACAGGCTGGCTTGAGAGGGGCAGAGAGTTAATGTCTGCCATCACTTCCACCATTGTTGAAAGGGTGCTTAGTGCCCTTCCAGGCATGACAAGTACTGGCCAAAGATAGCCTTTGTTTTCTCGGAGAGCTCCAGCCATTCTTTGCTTCATGATGCTGCCATTCCACGGCTCACCAAAGGATGGAGAGTGGTCAGGGATGGTCAACACACCCCAGACTGTACCTTGCAGAAGCATTCTGGCTGCTTTTCCTTCATTGCCAGCTGCAGGAGCCTCTCCCCTATGTGGCACAGCCAGGGTGGTTGTCCCTTCTCTGCTGAGGAGGACCTTTCCAACAGGGCTTCCAGGGTCAGCGAGCGCACTTCAGGGAAAGAGGACTCCAACAGTTGAGAGAGGGAGATGGGGACGTTGCTCTGATGCTCTCCTGCCTTGGCCTCAGCTGCCCACACCATAGCCATGGCTAGTTTGGTGAGACTCTGGAGGTACTGGGACAGGCCTGGCACCTTGGAGGTACAGGGGAATCCCGTTATGAGCTCTGATTCTACAATGATCCCTTTGACTTCTTCCCAGAAGCTGAGACTCTCCAGAACTAGAAAGGTAAAACAAACAAAACAAACAAACAAACAAATAAGCAAGGGAAAGACTTTACTCAACTTTCCACAAAAGCACTTACAGCTACTAAAGACTCTAAATTCACTAGGGATGGGACAAACTGGGTATCATTCTCAAGTAGACTAGCCCAGTCAGGTTCAAACTCCGGGCTCAGAAGTAATTTCACTCTCAGTAACCTACAGGCATTACTATTTGAAGATGTGCTCCTGGCACCATTCTTGACATTTAAACAAATATGAACTCAGTGACTGCTTGCCCCCTTGAACCCTATGTTGAGCAGGAAAAAAGGACATTTGGTCTAGGGGGCGGAGACCCTTCTCTAACACCTCTTCCCAGAGGCTCTTGGTTGAATCCAACAGGGTTAGAGCTCATGGGACATCAATACATGTTCTACCTGTCACACATGTCTGTTGGCCAACTGAATTCTGTACTTTGAGGCTCACCCAAGGAACAGCTCTTCAGCATCTGACTATAAGTATTATGCCCATTTTCTCCATACAGCCCACTCTCCACAAGGTAGGCGATCCCACCTCTCACTATTGTAGCTGCATCTTTGGCCAGCCCTGGCCCATGGGATGGAGCATGGCTCCCCTGCAGGACCATCAGTTCCTGTGTTTAGAACACCAGGTTACTGAAGCTGCATCAGACTGTTGACTCACGGAGTACAAAGCCAACTGAAACCACAGCCCTTCTTTTACACGGTCTACTGCAAGGTGGTGAGTCATCTTCCCACCTTACACTCAGTACTTAGGTCCAGTTTGTTTTAAACCCAAGTGTATCCCTGTTACATTTTATTTCTCTGTTAAGCTTTATGGTCTCTTTTTAGTTGCTGAGATCTTTTCATATTCTTAGTTTCGATTAAAAGGATAAAAAGTAGCCTACTGTCTGTGTGCTAGGTGCTAAGTAAAATGAGGTCACTGATTCTAAGGAGCTAATAATCTAGTTGAGAAAGAGAATTTAAGAATAGATAATTCTAATAATGTGGTATAAATGATAAACTGAGATTCAAAGGGGGAACAGAGGTGAAAATATGTTAGAATTGCGGAAGGCAGAGGAGTTACCTGAGCAGGGGGTTCAACAGGAAGAAGCAGAAAGGACCACACTGCGGCATAAACTGTGATGTAGCAGGAACATGAGAGAAGGTGCACAAGAACTAGGGCCTTGACAGAGCCTCCCAGGCCACGAGGAGCTGGGCCACGCTTCCACAGGCAAGGGAATGCCCCTGAAGGGTTATTTTAAGCAACAAAACTAGGTGAACATTTTCCTTGCAGTATTCCTATTGTTGAGGGGTCAATATGAAAGCAAGGCCAACAGCTGAAGACAACTTCAGAGGTGTCAGAGCCGAATGACAGGGGCCTAAGCAAGGAAGGAGCTGTGGCTTGAAAACTCATGCTGAACCTAAATTGCCACTGTAACAATATCTGGAGGGGACTGTCAAGAGGTGCAGATTAGACCAGGAGGGCTCTATCCCCGGGAGGGGCTTAGTGCTGTCACTGAGAGCCTGAATGACTTGATACTGACCACGAGTACGTTTGTTAGATGTTTGAACTGCTCTTGCTTTCTGCCTCACCCTTACTCCATGTCACATTCAGCATGAAGTCCTTACCAGATGCAGCCCATAAATCACCCCTTCCTTCCTTCCTTCCTTCCTTCCTTCCTTCCTTCCTTCCTTCCTTCCTTCCTTCCTTTCTTCCTTCCTTCCTTCCTTCCTTCCTTCCTTCCTTCCTTCCTTATTTTTTTAAAGATTTATTTTATGGGCCTGGTACAATAGCCTAGTAGCTAAATCTTCACTTTGCATGCACTGGGATCCCATATGACCACTGGTTCATACCCTAGCAGCTTCACTTCTGATACAGCTCCCTGCTTATAGCCTTGGAAAGCAGTTGAGGATGGCCCAAAGCCTTGGGCCTCTGCAACCACATGGGAGTCCCAGAAGAAGCTCCTGGCTCCTAGCCTCAGATTGCCTCAGCTCTGACAATTGCTTGGGGAGTGAACCAGCGAATGGAAGATGTATATCTGCCTTTCCAATAAAAAATAAACAAATTTTTAAACATTTATTTTATTTATTGGAAAGGCAGAGACATAGGAAAAGATAAAGCTCTTCTATCCACTGTTTCATTCCCCAAATTGGCTGTAACAGCTGGGGCTGCAGCTGGGCCAGGCCAAAGCCAGGAGCCAAGAGTTTCTTCTGGATCTCCTGTATGAATGTAGGGTCCCAGGTTATTGTTGCCACATCTTTTGTAACTTTCTTCAGTGCATTAGCAGGGAGCTGGATTGGAAGTAGAGTAGCCAGGGCTCAAACCAGTGCCTATATGGAATTCCTGTACCACAGGCAGAGGCTTAACCCATTTATTTATTTATGTATATTCATATATTTTAAAAAAATATTTGAAGGAGGAGAAAAGAGGAGAGAAATACACATCCTCTATCTACTGGTTCACTCCCTAAATGCCTGGGCCAGGTTGAAGCAGGCGCCAGGAACTCTCTCTGAGCCTCCCATGTGGATAGCAGGAACCCAAGTAACTGGGCACCATCTGCCCCTTCCAGGCACATTAGTAGGGAACTGAACAGGAAGCAGAGGAACTGGGACTTAAAAGAGAGCTTTGATGAGGGTTGTGAGTGTTCCAAACAGCAGCTTAACACACCGCATCACAAAGCCCACCTCTACTTCTGTTGTTTATAATGCATCCTGTCTGTATTCTGTTGTAGCAGCAGTAAACGCGCTGACACAGAAGAGACAGAGAAAAATCTCAACTTCACAAGCAATCATAAAAGCCACAATCAACCAGTTACTAAAAATGTTCACTGGGCCGGGAGGAGGAGAGGCTCTTGGGGGTGTTAAAGCCTGCCCTCACCCATGCTAGCTACACTCTTATCACCTTGGTAACAAACCCTCAACGGTTCCAGTTATTTCCCAGTCTTTGGTTTTTCCCAATTGTACCTGTCCCCATAGTGTTTCATCTACAACATGAACACAGACTTCAAATTCCTGTCTGATAAACACTGACTGATTCCATTCAAAACGGGAGTTTCTTAGCAGACAGCACATCAGTTATAAACATTTTATAGGTTATAGGACATTGCTTATATTTTCATTATTTATGTCACAGAACCCTGCCAACTTCCAGAAAACTGTCATGAACATAACAGATTACAATAACATTTGAAAAAAAAAAACTTGCTTGAAATTGAAGAACAGCAAAGTCTGGGGTCACTTTTGTGATGTTCAGGCTTAAGCTGTCTCCTGAGACACCAGTTTCCTACATCAGATCAATCAAGCCCTGATTGATCCACTTCTGATCCAGATCCTTGCTAATGTGTCTAGGAAAGTGTGGATGCTGGCCCAAGGATCAGGGTGCCAGCCACCAACATGGGAGACCCCAGTCTGAGTTCCAGGCTACTGACTTTGGCCTGGCTCAGCTCCACCCACTGTGGCTATTTTGTATGTGAACCAGCAGTTGGACAGTTTCTCTCTCTGCCTTTCAAATAAATACATCTTGTTTTTTTTTTCCTAAGTATAGACTAGCAGTAAACCAAAATATTCATGCAACACACCAAACTGTTTCAAGAATTCTGCCACAGAAGGCAAAGTGGGAACTGGTCTCAAGCTCCCACATGGGTTATCTGTGGAGGCCACCATCTGTTACCTATGTGGCTGCAGACACACCTCTGCTGTTAACCCGGACTCTGCTGGCTGCAATCTTTGCAGAAGCAGGAGGAAGGCATCTTAATAAGGCAGCAGCTAGACTGCTCAACCTCATGTCATCTCTATTTTCAATGCCTAAACACCCAATTCCATTACAATTCAGTAATGAGAAGACCTCACTACTATTATCTCTGGGTACCTTATCTCTACTCTTCCCACCCACTGCTGTGTAAGGACAACACTGTATTTAGAAGGAGTTTTATCTGTCTGGCAAAGAGTAAAACATGGCTGAGGGATTTACTCTTAACAAATTAATAAAAACCAAGACAAATTGTAGGCCCATTCTGGATAATTTTCAGAGGAACTTGTTATCTAAAAGAGAGCTATTCCAGGCAAGGGATATAGTCTATTGGCATCAAGAGGCCCACTTGTTTCCTCTGGGGTTTTAAAGAACGATGATGGTCCCCAAGTCCAGGATGAGGGCTCTACCCCAAAAGAGAGAGAGGCAGGGACTATGCTGGGGTAGGGAGGAGGAGATACAGATCCTTTGGGAAACATGGAGAACCCCAGGATTATTCTATTAATGCTTCCTGAATATGTGGTAGGTACTCAATGAGACACAGAAGGAAAAATGCTTAGCTGTTGGATTAATGGGAGGATATGACAATGGTAAGATAACCATAGGTATTAAAAAACACTTAGTGTCCTACAATTGTTAGGGGTTAAAGACAGCATGCTAGTGGGCAGCTGGACTCTTGGTATCTGTGGGAGATTGGTTCTAGGATCCCAATGCTCAGCCCCTTGCCTAAACTGGCCCAGTAGTCGCATATAACCTATGCACACTCTCTTGCATGCTTTAAACCATCTCTAGATTACTTACACCTAATACAACACAAATGTTAAGTCAACAGCTGCTCTGTGGCATTGCTTAGGAGTCAGGACAGGAAGAAAGGCCTGTACTTATTTAGTATAGGTGCAATCTTTGTTCATCCACAGCTGATTTAAGTTGATGTGGAACCCACAGGGTAGTGCAGACTGACTGCATTTATGACTACACACTATTATAACATTACTTATCCATTAGTTAACACTATGAATGAAAGTTATTTTCATAATTGATCCTTGCATGTTATTCTAAGCACTTCAACAGGTATCAGCTCATTAATAAAGTAGGTTCTATTATTATTACTCTCAATTTTCAGATGAGGAAAGAATGAAGGTCGGTAACTTACCCAAGGTCACAAAGGAAAAGGTAAGTAAAACGAATACAAACGCTGTAAGAAAGCCAAAATGAACACAGTGGGCACTTCCTTGGAAGCAGTTAAAAAGGGACAAAGTTGAAGAGCCCCAACGGCTGACTAGTGCCCCGCCAAGGAGTTAGGAGCAAACATACGGAGACCTTCCAGTGGTTTCCTTGAATTATGGTATAAACAAAAGAACAGCAAGAGGGCTTAGGTCTGAGCCATAGGTAGTAAATGATGAAATAATGCTCACTTGAGCACCTTCTCCATGTTCCTGCTTGAAAAAACTACACTGTGTTGTATAGCAACTGTGACCCAAAGAGCTACTCCTGAGCAGTTTGTCCAACTGACAACCGAGATCGACTCAGGCTGCTGTCTAGGGCTTCCCCCCCGGCAGGGAGAGGTCTGTGAATTTTCATTTCCAACAAGCTCCAGGGTGCTGGGCTGCTATTGCAGCAGGTATTCTGAAAACCACAGCCCTCACATGAAGGTTACTAAAACCACATGTGTCTGAATCCCACTCTCGCGGCTTCTGATTCCGTTGGTGTGGAGTTGGACATAGATGACTGTACTCTCGAAAAGTCTGCAAGCAATTCTGCTGTGCAACCAGCTGCGAACCACACTCCAAGGACAATGTCCCACGGCTGTGGGTGCGCTGGGGAACATGTTACGTTCTTGGCAACACCTAGCTAACTCTAGCCCAGTACTTTACAGTGGCAAAGAACTAGAAAATTCACCACACATCATTATCTCTTACATATAAAAACATCCAAGGCTCAGCTTAGCTCCAGCCATTGTGGTCACTTGGGGAGTGAATTATCGGACAGAAGATCTTCTCTGTCTCTCCTCCTCTGTATATATCTGACTTTGCAATAAAAATACATAAATCTTTAAAACAACAAAACCACCCAATGCAGAAAAATCATTAGGAATTACAATGAACGAATAAGTATTATAAAGGTCCTTAGTTGGCAGGCAGACAGGCTTGAAGGATGCTGGCTCAATCTGCTCAGGTCTGTCCTAGGTCTTAGTGTAACTGTGAATCAGAAATACCAAATTCTGCAACCATGGGGTTCCCACTCAGCGAGAACCCTCAGGAGCTACCTGTATCCCAGCACTAGAGTGAGGGGTTGTCTATGTGGAATAGCAGCTTGGTTGGGGACAGAAATGCCTAGTATGAGTGACGAACAGAGAACAAAGCTAGTATTTCCCTTTTTTCTTTTTAAAGATTTATTTATTTCATTGCGAAGGTAGATGTATAGAGAGGAGAGACAGAGAGGAAGATCTTCCATCTGATGATTCACTCCCCAAGTGACCACAACAGCCGGTGTTGCACCAATCCGAAGCCAGGAGCCAGGAACTTCTTTCTGGGTCTCCCACACCGGTGCAGGGTCCCAAGGCTTTGGGCTGTCCTCGACTGCTTTCCCAGGCCACAAGCAGGGAGCTGGATAGGAAGTGGAGCTGCCAGGATTAGAACCTGCATCCATATGGGATCCCAGTGCGTGCAAGGTGAGGACCTTAACCATTACACTATTGCGCCGGGCCCAGTATTTCCTTTTTTCTTGCACAGTGGTTCTCAGTTCAGTGACTTCATCTGAGAGCTTTAGAAAGACATACTGGGGTGAATTCCGGAAGCCTGGCTTTCGTGTGATGGTCCTATGTGACTCCAATGAGTTGCTGGGATCCATAGCTACAGCTACGTACAGTTCCTGGGTATAAGGGTGCCACATCCACTGCAGGGTGAGTTCATCAAATGGTTTCCATTATCGGGATTTCTCTCTGGAGAAGCACTGAATGTGTGTTTCCAAAAATACTTCAAATTCAACACATGGGGGGTGGTTCTTTCTTGAAAACTGCCATCCTGCTGCAGCAGGAGGCTCCCATGGCTAATAAATCTTGTTTTTCAAATTGAAAAAAAAAAACTAATGTGAAATTTAGTTTCATTTCTATGACTGCTTTTTGTCAGCAAGTCATGAAGAAATGCAGTTTAGTTCCCTAGTCTCAAGCTTAGCAGCATGCTTCTATCAGCTAGTAGCTCTTCCTTCCTTTCTTTTTTTTTTCCAAAAAAGATTTATTTATTTTTATTGGAAAGGCAGGTTTACAGAGAGAAGAAGAGAAAGATCTTCCATCCACTGGTTCATTCCTCAAGTGGTCGCAACAACTGGAGCTGAGTCGATCCAAAGCCAGGAGCCAGGACTTTCTTCCTGGTCTTCCACATGGGTGCAGGGTGCAGGGTCCCAAGGCTGTGGGCCTTGGATTGCTTTCCTAGGCCCAGCTAGGGGCTGGATGGGAAGCGGAGCAGTCAGGACATGAACCAGCATCCACATGGGATCCCGGTGGTTGCAAGGTGAAGTTTTAGCCACTGAACCATCACGCTGGGTCCTGTTTTTTTAGAATTTTAATTTGATAAGCAGAGAGAGAGGAGAGACAGAGAGATCTTCCATCTGTTAGTTCACTCCCTAAATGGTCATAATGGTTGGAGATGGACTGATCTATAAAGCCAGGAGCGGGCCCGGCGTGGTGGCGCAAGTGGTTAAAGGTCCTCGCCTTGCACGCCCGGGATCCCATATGGGCGCCGGTTCTAATCCCGGCAGCCCTGCTTCCCTTCCAGCTCCCTGCCTGTGGCCTGGGAAAGCAGTCGAGGACGGCCCAAAGCTTTGGGACCCTGCACCCGCGTGGGAGACCCAGAAGAGGCTCCTGGCTTCGGATCGGCATAGTATCGGCCCGTTGCGCTCACTTGGGGAGTGAATCATCAGATGGAAGATCTTCCTCTCTGTCTCTCCTCTCTGTATATCCGCCTTTCCAATAAAAAAATAATAAAAAATAAATCTTTAAAAAAAAAAAAAGCCAGGAGCTACGAGCTCCTTCTAGGTCCCCCAAGTTGGTGAGGGGGCAAGGGCTTGGGTCATCTTCTGCTATTTTCTCAGGCACATTAGCAGTAAGCTGGATCAAAACTGGAGTGGCATAGACTCAAATGGACACTCATAGGGGATGCTGTGACACAGGTGGGTGCAATGCTATGTTACAGTGCTAGCCCCAAAGTTAGTAGCTTTTAACTTTCTTTTTGGTGATCTAAATTTTGATTGTTTTGGGCTTTGCTTTTCTTGGGAAGCAAGAGTTCTAGTCAAAGAATCAAGTCTCGCCTCTGATGGCCCCAACATACATTTTTTCAGGAGTTATCTTTGCAACCCCTCATTAGCAAGAGCTTTGTCTAACCAATCTTATTGGGAGAATCTGTATGTCCCAGCATGAATCCTAGCACGTGTCCCAGTATGAATGATTTTTAAAATCTAATTTGATTTTCTTTCTGGAATCAATTTTCCTTCCTTTCTTTTTTTTTCAGAGCAAATATATTTCTGGATTTCAAGGGAATGACTAGATGGCTAGATTTACTTGGAAGACTACTATCTCCTGATGTGCTGTACCTTGGTTTACTGGAGAAATAATTCCAATAAAATGTCATAAACAATGAGGCAGACTGTTTTAAGCCACCAGCTTCTTATTTTACAAAATAAGGATGTTAAAAATCTACAATGTAGGGTCTGGCATGGTGGCCTAGTGGCTAAAGTCCTCACTTTGCACATGCTGGGTAGGCACCAGTTCATGTCCAGGCAGCCCTGTTTCCCATTCAGCTTCCTGCTTGTGGTCTAGCAAAGCAGTCAAGGATGGCCCAAAGCCTTGGGACCCTGCAACACGAAGCTCTAGGCCTCTGGCTTCAGTTTGGCTCAGATCTGGCCATTGTGGCCACTTGGGGAGTGAATCAACAGACAGAAGATCTTCCCCTATGTCTCTTCTTCTCTGTATATCTGACTTTATACTACTGCTACTAACAATCTAGAATGTAGAAGACTGACATTGTGGCATAGCGGTTAAAGCTGAGGCTAGCACCCCATTTGGGTTCTGGTTTGTGTCTTGGCTGTTCTGCTTCTAATCTAGTTCCCTGCTAAAGGTGTGGGAAAAGCAGAGCGTTTGGGTTCCTGCTACACTCATGGGAGACTCAGATGAAGCTCCTGCTTCCTGGCTTTGATTGGCCTAGTACTGGCTATTACGACCATCTGAGAAGTGTACCAGCTGATGGAAGTCTCTGCCTCTTTCAAACAAACAAACAAATCTTTAAAACAAAACAAAACCCTATCACCTCTTATCATTGCATAAAAGAAAGTTCCCTTGCTATTTTTTTTCCCTGTTGCAGACAGAAAAGTTTATTTGCAAAGTGACCAGGTGAGCAGGGAAGGGAGGGAAGGGAAAACACCTCCAGAGAGAAAGCCGGGAGGTGGGGCGCCTCTCGAAAGAGGAGGGAGAGAGAGACACCCTCCCTTACTATTTAAAAGAGGGAAACTGTAGTGTCCCCAGAAAGGACAAGTCATTAAGAAAGTGATTAAAATTAAGCAGTGATCTCCGAGGTGGTAGTGGGTGGCACACACGGGTAGTGTCTGGGAGGCAGCACAAAGCCCACCAGATAACTGTATTATCTCGGCAGGTCTCCATTCTCCAGCAGGTTGGAAGATTTGAGGGATATGTTTGTAACCAGTGACTGCTAGCCTAAACTCTGGATCTGGCAGCTGCCCCTCCCTAGCTACCCAAGGTCGGGTGCTAACCTGGAGACAGCAGCTCACACCTGGAGTACAGAGGACCATATTCCACATGTCCTAATTTTTTTTAAAAAAGATTTATTTACTTTTATTGCAAAATCAGATATATATAGAGAGGAGAGACAGAGAGGAATATCTTTCATCTGATGATTCACTCCCCAAGTGACCACAACAGCCAGTACTGCGCCAATCTGGAGCCAGGAGCCATTAGCTTCTTCCAGGTCTCCCACACAGGTACAGGGTCCCAAGGCTTTGGGCTGTCTTTGAATGCTTTCCCAGGTCACAAGCAGGGAGCTGGATTGGAATTGAAGCTCTCGGGATTAGAACCACCATCCATAGGGGATCCCAGTGCTTTCAAGGTGAGGACTTCAGACGCTAGGCCACGCAGCTGGGCTCCTAATTTTTTTTTTTTTTTGAGATTTATTTTTATTAGAAAATCAGATACACAGAGAGGAGGAGAGATAGAGAAGAACATCTTCTGTCCGCTAATTCGCTCTAAGTGGCTACAATGACTGGAGTTGAGCCAAACCAAAGCCAGGAGCCAAGAGCCTCTTCCGGGTCTCCCACCTGGGTGCAGGGTCTCAAGACTTTGGGCCATCCTCAACCGCTTTCCCAGGCCACAAGCAGAGAGCTGGAAGGGAAGCAGGGCTGCTGGGATTAGGACTGGTGCCCATATGGCATCCTGGCACATGCAAGGTGAGGACTTTAGCCATAATGTTACTGTGCTGGGCTCACATGTCCTATTTTACAAATTAGGAAAGTCTTTGTTTTCCTACAGGAGGAGCATAATCTGAAAGGGGAAGTTGTTAGCCATTCACCTTCAATATCCTTAGCTACTCACACAGGTTAAATTTCCTTAAAAAAAAAAATCAGTATAGGTAGGTGTTAGTGCAGCGATTAAGATACGACTTCAGATGCCCACATCACATAATGAATACTTGGACTTAAGTCTCAGCTTCATTTCCACTCTAGTTTCCTGTTAATGCACCTGGGATGCAGCAAGTGATGACCCAAATACTTGAATCCCTGCCACCAACATGGGAGCCTAGACTGAGTTCCAGGTCACTGGCTTTGGCCTGGTCCAGTCCTGCTGTAATGTGCATCTGGGGATTGAACCAACAGATATAACATCTGTATCTTGATCTGCTTTTTTTTTTTTAATCAATACAATCTTTAAAAAGGTGCATGCTAATCTAAATATTCTGAAAAAAAAAAAAAGGGAGGGAGGGGATGATGTCATTACCACATAATTATAGACATGGAGTTGTACCATAAGAGATTTTAATTTAGGTGAAGTCAAGCCCTTAGCAGATGGGGTGGGCGAGATGGAGGGAGCGCAGAGAGTGGCGAGAGGGAGAGGGCAGTTGTGCTGTGGCCCCAGATCAGTGGTTCTCAGATGTGAGCGGCTCACCCCCAAAGATTGAGCAACTCTGGACAAAGACCCCCCATTCCCAGCACATTTTCTTACAAATTCCCCAGAATGCTCTTGTTGCCACTGCAGGGACCACACTGTGAAAGGCCCGTGCCTCAGACAGCCCAAGATCATTTGTGCTTGTCACAGTGTAAACAGTTGACCATGCTGACTGTATATCTATAATTCTGGGGTCTACTGGGATGTTTCTGTACACCATGGCCCCAATCCTAAAAAAAAACTTTCATCTAGTGCTCAACCAAACACCATTCCATAGCTCTTGGCCTTTGCTGTTATGTCCTGTATCAAGACAGCCTGACAGTCTTGCATTGAACTGGCCAGAAGGAAAAGAGCAAGCAGGAAAAAGTGCTGTGTCTCAGAGGGACAGACAACATTTTCTTGGTCCCAGCAGAGATGACTGTGGGCCCCAGGCAGCACCACAAATCTATTTTGAAGCAGCAATCAGGTCTGGAAAGGTCCAACCAGCCAACCAACAAGAATAGTCTCACTGCTACAGCGTTAAGTCACACAGAGAGCTCCTGTGCCAATACCAAGGGTAATGGTGCCACTGAGGAGGGGCATGTATAATGAGTGTTAGAAGGTTCTTCACTCTGCCTGACCATGCACATGCCTTTCCCTTCCATGCCTTAAATGTGTGAAAAAACCTCTGAATTCATATACTGCACAGGCTCTGAATTCTCTAAAGTCATTGGGTCAAGCAACGTTTGCAGACAAAATTGATCCAAAAGTTTCTTCATCCACTTCTCCCCCCACTCCCCGCTCTTCCACTCTCCTCAAAAAACAAACAAAAACAAACATCAGGTACAGGAAAATACAAAGTGGATTCTGCTTCCAGTGTGCAGGAAGATGGTTTCTGCTTTTCCCATTTCAAAGAATTGTAGCTCTGGTCAGAGACAGGGGCAATGAGATCCAACAAATGTTTTTATTTGAAATAGCTGATAAACTGGTTCTAAAAATAATCACAGATGATAACTTGTACACTATGTGAATGTTAATGTCCTGTTATGCAATTTCTGTTAAAAAAATATATTTGTAGAGAAAAGGAAACCATAGGAACTATAACAACAAAAAACCCAAGTGATTTAATAAATCTTGGCTTCGCCTTATCAAAGGGAAATTCCATTCTTCCATTTAATCCTCTGCCCCTCCCAGTAAACTGTAATCCTGACCCCAAGGGCCCTTCCAGTTTCAAACACACAGAAGGACCGGCAGAAGGATTTGGAGATCAGCTTTGTCACCCTCTCAGCTGGGACTGAGTGTTTATTTTCTGTCTACTTTTGATTCTAGTTCTCTGAGCCACTCCATCCTTGCCTACACAGGTGTGGCTCCATCCCACCCCCACCGTGAAAGTCCCTTCTTTCCCCTGCTGCCTGTATATGCTCCAAGTACTGCAGTTTTCAAGCACATCCATCCTTAGCTGCTGCTGAGGAGACAGGATGTGCTTCTGAGCGCACTGTTTGCAGGCTATCTGTCAAATCATAAAACAAAAACAGTCAATAGCTGCCTTGGGAGACAGCAAGTGGGAAGAGCTCTTAAGGGACTTGGGATGGCTAAAGATGAGCTCACTAGACCCTGGGTGGGACCAGCCTCTCCCACTTCTTCCCTCCACCCACTATTCTAGCCCAGCATTTGCCCAACACAGGGAGGAAGTCAGGAAATGATCCTGGACAAACACACAACAAGCCAGAGACACCAAGTGACTTCTAAGCATATGCTGCTTTTGGATTTTTCAGTGAATTGCTCTGAAGGCCAGGACTGGGAATCCGAAATCTCCCCACTGAATTTAACTTAAATTCTTAGTCACAAGGGGCCCAGACCTTTTCTACCATCCTTTGGGAGTGAGATACAGGTGTCAGCAATCTAAGCTTTAGTAGCTGGCTGGCAAAATTCCTATAAATCACTGGAGCTTACCTCTGTTGTCTCACTTGCGGTAAGGCTAGAACCACCGATCCCAGTCCCTTGTCAGTGCCACGATTTAGAGTTCTGGGAATGTGCCTGGCTCTGAGCCTCACCTTAAGAAAGAGGATCTAAGGCTGAAGACGTGCCGGGCACCCAGTGGTCGCAGACCAACACCAACAGGAGCGATGCTGCCAGGCACAGTTTACAGCTGGCAAAGACCATCTACAAATTCTAACTGGACTATTATCACCTGCTGGATGGAAACAAAACATGATCTCTATGCAATGGAATATTAAGCAGCCTTTTTTTTTTTTTTTTTACTTTTTCTAGAAAATTATTTATTATGTTTTCACTCCCCAAATGCGCACATCATGTGCTATTGGTGCCAGCTCAAAGCCTTGAGCCAGGAACTCAGTTCTGGTCTCATTTTTGTGCTGGCAGGGACTTAAATTATTTTTACATTATTTTTTCATTATTATCATTTTATGATACAGTTTCATAGGTCCTGGGCTTTCCCTTCCTCCCTTCCCAAGAGGGACACAAATTCTTCAGCCATTTTCTGCACCTCTTAGGGTTTATGTTAGCAAACCCTAAACTCCAAACCATTCCTTCTGTTGGGGGATGCAGCCATGCCTCAGTAGTATCTTAACCATTATGACACATTCCCACCCCAGGGAACAGGACTTTGGTGATAGCCCTGTTGTCTGTCTGGCTACATGACCACTTTCAATGCTAGAATCCTCAGTTAAGCTGACCAGAATCCCCATGTGTGACGAAATATAGTTGTCTGATGATCCTGAAGTCAGCAAACAGCATATGTGATTTGATGATCTTGTATAGTTGGTTTTGATTGGATAAGGGAACTAATCTGAGACTCTGAGAAATTCTTAAAGTGATCAAAACTGTTTAGATTCAAAGAAGTGGTTCTGGGCCCAGCGCAATGGCGTAGTTGGTAAGGTCCTCGCCTTGAATGCCCGGGATCCCATATGGGCGCCAGTTCTAATCCCGGCAGCCTTGCTTCCCTTCCAGCTCCCTGCTTGTGGCCTGGGAAAGCAGTCGAGGACTGCCCAAAGCTTTGGGACCCTGCACCCGCGTAGGAGACCTGGAAGAGGCTCCTGGCTCAGGATTGGCATAGTATCGGCCGTTGCGCTCACTTGGGGAGTGAATCATCAGATGGAAGATCTTCCTCTCTGTCTCTCCTCTCTGTATATCCGCCTTTCCAATAAAAATAAAAATAAATCTTTTAAAAAAAAAAGAAGTGGTTCTAAAATACAATTCTCTTTAGTAGGCTGCTTATTTGCTGCTTCTACAAATTGCAAGTATCAAGCTACAGCACCACTAATTTCTGTCAGAGAGCCTGATTTGTCTTTTGCCTCTAGGATTGATTTTTTAAATTTTTTTTAAAAAAAATTGTTCTGACACATTCAACGGTTTCTTGGGGAGACCATCTCTGGTCTGAAGGCTGAGCTGGCAGAATATCATTCCGACCAATTAAAAGCCCAACATAACATCAGCAACAATTTACATCATTATGGAGTTAATTGACATGGTATTGAGTAACAAATATGTTTAAAAATGCAGGTTCTTAAACACATCCTGTGACTACTTCATTGACATCTCAATTTTAGTTTATATACAAGCGGCTTCTATACACCTTAAAATGGCTACAGGGTACTATTCAACTGTCTCGTGTCTATTTTCATTTTAGTATTTAGCAGTTTTTTAGTGTTGAAGCATAATTTTTACTGAACTTGGCAGATTTTAGGGTAATCTAAACTGGTTTACAACTCTAACAAGGCATATGTCAACAGTTGAGAAGCAGAACAGTTTTTAGGAGGGGTGTGCAGAGAAATATTCAATGCCTTAGTAGTGAGTAACTTCTCTTTGTGTCCTACCTAGTAAGGTATATGTGGGTCCACGCTGACCATTTCCTGTCTGGTTCTAAGCTTTCCTTGTTCTCTATCTATTCTAATTTTTTTTAGGGGTGGGGCTCCGGAGCGACCCTGATGGTCATTGCAGGAGAGGGTGGGGATCCAAAGTTGGAGCTAAGTAAGGACCAGAGAAAGCTCCTCTCCCGAGTCCCAAAGGAAGTTTACTGTTCCTCTGTTTCTGTGGACCGCTCAGGGCTCCTGGCTGTTGTTCCGATGACCTTGGAACCTGCGAGAAAGGATTTGGGCTTCTTCCATCCCACGTGGTAGATCCAAACAGGAGTGGATGACCTCAGAGTTCTTGGCCTCCGAAGGCACTCCAATTCCTTATGGTCTCCTTTGGCAGTTGGGATGTAGTCCTTGGTGCCCATACTGATAGCCCTTGGTGAGGATCCGGGAGTCTCCAGAGTTGGGATACAAGCTTCCTCCTGTCCACCTTGCTCCACTCTGGGGTGCCCCCTGCTCTGTGCATTTGACCTCCTGTTAAGAGGTTGTTGGGATCTAAGCAGCCATTTTTAAAAAATGTGAATAAAATGCTGGTTCATAATCTATCTTGGAGGAATCTTGAAAATTTGTGAAGTCCAGTGAAAGAAGCCAGACATGAAAGACTGTGAGGCCTTTCCATCTACAGGAAGGATCTAGAACAGGTTTTCAAATCCTCCTGGCATAACAATGTAACATGGACAACGGGTTTTAGATGGTCTGTGATGAGGGTTTGCAGTGGAGAAAGGCAGCCAATACACAAAAATCATGAAGCCTCTTCACTCATCTGAACAGCATCTTATTTCTAGATGGACTGGGAGGGAGCAGGTTTATTGACACAGTCTGTCACAGACACTGCCACTCACTGCCACTGCTGCGCTAGTATGAGGCCCTTCAATTTGTCACAGAGTAGGGCAGTGGGTCAGAAGCCAGGGAAGTTCGACTTTTTCGCAGATGAGCTGTGTGACCTCGGGCAGGTCACTTAATTGTTAGTTTCCACTCTACCTACAGATTAAATGATCCAGCTCTAACATTCTAAGAACTGTGGTCCTGTGTACTCAGTGCTAGGCTTCAGATTAACAAGGAATAAACACTACATTAACCCAGCAAGCTAATCACACACCCTAAATTTTTCTGACTTCCGAAAGCCAGCTAGGATTCATCTGCTCCGTGGGAAAGCTGCTTTCTGCCAAAGTAAGAGTTTAGCTGACAGTTACAATATTTTGAAGAAAACCAACTCATTTAATGACAACTAATGTTGCATTTTTTTCTTAAAATTTCATAGCTCCAAACCCAGAAACACAAAGTCTCCAGAAGACTCTAAAAATACGTCCTCAATTCTCTTTTTATCTCCCACCCAGAGCTGCAAGAATAGCACCAACTGTGTCATATTAAACACATCTGCGTCCAACACTGATAAAAGTGCATGACCGAGGGACGGATAAGAATTGTTTTCAATTTGTTCAGATGGAATTGGTTAAATTTAACCTAATTAGATTACATAATCAAAGCAGGTGTTTGTAAGTTGCCAATGTTTTTATTCTTTGTAATTGTTTGGCTACATTGCCCAGGGACTAGGTAAAGGAAGTTAATATGTCATAAAAATCACCGACCTTTTATTTATTCATGTCACACATATATTATTCATGCTAGGCAGTACAAATACAAGGCATTGTTGAACACCTCTCGCCAATTTTACCATTTAATCATCATCAACATCTAAGCTGGCCAGTGGGAGGGTTTATGTTACATTGTGTCCATGACATAAATATAAGCAGTAATAAATGGCAGCCTGTCTTCTAATCTCCCACTCATCTACAAAGCACAGTGACTTGGCCTTTAAACTATTTAGGGATTCTGACTTCACTCTCAAAAGCTGGTCACTTTTAAGGCATTTAAAAGAAAAATAATAACAATAAAAGTTACATTCCAATTAAAACAAAATGTTTATTGCACTTGGCAGAGGGATGAACTCTGAACTATAAATCGCGACTCACAAAGAAACCACAAAATGCAGTTACCAGCAGCCTGGTATTGGAAAGTGTTTTGTGCAGTAGCCACAGGTCCACTTACATAGATGAAAAGCACAGGTGGCTGCCCGGGAGCAGTCAAGCATTCTCTTTTGAGTAACATGCCCCAGTCCCAGGCTGGCATCTCCTGCGTTATTGCACATACCCTTGGGTGGAAAACCAAGGTAGGCAGAAAAGGGATCCCTCTGCTGAATCCCCAGTGGGCCTACGAGGACTGGTGGCTTCTGCCTGTGGTCCTAGTGCAGGGGGTCTCAGCACACAGGTGACACTGGGAAGTCCTCTCTGGGCTCTGGTTTCCTCACATTCCTAGAACCTCTTTCATTCACACAGTATTTTGGCACAATACTAAATGCCCTGCAAATGTTGGCTATTAGTACTGATCTTCTACAGGAAAGATATGACTGGTTACTATATAATTTATCATTTTTGGGTTATCTAATCCTCATCCAGATTTCTATTTATTTTTCTTTTAGTGTGTGTTTAAAGACTTATTTTTTTTTTAAATTGGAAATACAGAGAAGAGATAGAGAGCAAGACCTTGCATCTGATGATTCATGCCCCAAGCGGCTGTAATAGCCCGAGCTGAGCCGACCTGAAGCCAAGAGGCTAGAGCTTCTTCCGGGTTCCCACATGGTGCAGGGTCCCAAGGCTTTGGGCCATCCTTGAATGCTTTCCCAGGCCGCAAGCAGGAAGTGGATGGAAGTAGAGCAGCTGGGACATGAACTGGCACCCATATATGATCCTGTGGCATGCAAGGCGAGGACTTAAGTCACTAGACTACCGCGCCAGGTCCCCAGATTCCTATTTCAATATATTTTTTAAAACAAAATGATGAAAAAGCTAGACTAAATAAAATTTATAAAATAGAGTTTAGAGAAGGAAAAACTCATTCACATACCCACTAGGATCAGTGTGTCCGTGGGTAGGATATTTATTTAAATGCTTGGTCTAGGAAATATGCAGTATTTCAGCAAATAGGTATCTCAATAGAAAATTTCCCATCTTAGTGCCAATAACTGAGGGTTTAAGCTCTCAGATGGCATGGCCCTGCCTGGGCCTGTAACATAGCTCCCAAGTCCTCGGGGCAGCAAGCATCCAGTTCCCTCTAAGTCAGGCCCACCCCACTCTCAGCCCCAACTGGAAGCTATAATTTTCCTTCCAGCAAGAAACTGATATATACTAATGCTGACAGCTGGATTCAGAGGAAGAAAAAGAATACAGGGGACAGAGAGTCCTTGTGGGTTTAAATCACTTTAAAACTCCAAACAAAACTTCCAGATTTGGAATTTTTAAAAGCAAGTTAATGGCTGAGGAAACCTCAAATGATTGGGAAGTCCTGAGATAAGAAGTTTGAATTACACAAAACACATCATTATCTTAAGCTTTTCTAATCATCTTCCCTGCCTTATTCCTTCACTGTTCTCCTGCTTGTTTATGCCCACAGCCCTGCAGTGTTGTTCTAAGACATTTCAGAGGTAGCAAGAGCTTTCCAAGGTCACTTACAGAACAGCACTTAATGAAGGGGTGAGAAGATCCTCCTCCACCTAACAAAGTTCCCCTGAAACTATTATTTCACTGCATTTAGAATAATCCCTCTCAACTACATTTAAATTCAAATACATGCACATCCACATATGAACGGAAGTTACTCTGCATTAAGTTAATAAAATGGAAATTAAAGGAAGGAAACCGCTCCATCATCTGACCATTCTAAACAACTAGTTTTAGCATGATGCTCCCTTTCATTAAAATCTGGTCCTCCATCCTCCACTGTCCATGTACTTCTGACCTCCTAATACTGACAAATCACAGTAAGTACGAAAGTCTGACATCCAATGAGTTAATTTTCATATTCTTTCTGAGCTACAACAGGAACTTGGCTTCAAGAGGGTCCTAAAGACAAAGCCAGAAATGTCACCTTGTCTTAAACACATGATCTGGGGAACACGTCTGGCCTAGTAACTGAGATGCCAGTTAAGATGCCTGGTGTCCTATAGCAGAGTGCCTGGATCCCACACTCAGTTTCAGCTCCTGACACTCTAGCTTTCTGTCCACATGCAACCTGAGAGGTACGGGTGATGGGTGTATGCCACCCATGGCTTGAGTAGTTGGTCCCTGGCTCCCAACTTTAGCCCTTGAAATATAGGCGTTAAGATTCTATTTCCCTATCTTTGTGCCTCTACAAAAACAACATAAGACAGAGGAACAAATCCAAAACCAAACCACATCTTTGTCTGCAGGATCAAGTTCAAGCTCCTTAGCCTCTGGCCTTATGTTTCCACCTTCCCAGCCTCACTTCCCAGTCACACTTGCCTGGCCTTGAATCTGGTACTGCATTCACCTTGTCCCGGTTCTTTCAAGACTGCCCATGTGTGCCCCTGTGGCTTTGGTCGTGCCCCTGGTGTGTGATGCCCAATGAACCCCTTAGTTCATTGTCAGAACCTGCTCAATCACTTGACTGTCTATGAAGTCTTTCTCATCCTCCCAGATAGAAATGACATTTCATTTTCCTTAGTGACTCACATGTTTCTCATACATACTTTGTTTTGGTATCTACCACGCCTCACTATACTTAATTTAAATTCCGATTCATATTCATCTCTCCCTCCAGATATAGGTAATGCAACATATACTTGATGTTGGCAGGTTCAATGAATGACATGACCAATGAACAAAATGATCTTTTGTCCATCAGAGAAGGACAGCAGTTGATCCCACTTCCTGAGGACTGTGAGGGCTTGACAACTATTCTGCCAGTCTGCAGGGACTGCATCAGAAGTATGCCTTTTAGTAAATGACAGTAATAATGATAATAATTATTATTATATTAATAGTAGTTCATACATGTTTAACACTAACTTGGTACCAAACAAAGCACATACATAACATGTAAAACCAACAACAACTCTAAGACATAGATTCTATTCTTACCCTATTTACAGTTGAGATGAAAACTTCTCAAAGCAGTTAAATGACTTGCACGAGGTCACAAACTAAACAGCAGAGCTCAGATTTGCACCTAGGAATCTGGCTTCTGAGTACCTGAGGCACTCTTTTGACAGTGACTTGTAAGATAAGAATGGAGGTTATGGGCCCAGCATGGTAGCCTAGTGGCTAAATCTTCACCTTGCAAATGCTGGGCTCCCAAACAGGTGCTAGTTTGTGTCTTGGCTTCTCCACTTTCCATCCAGTTCCCTGCTTCAGGCCTAGGAAAGCAGCTGAGGATAGACCAAAGCCTTGGGATCCTGCACCCACATGGGAGTTCCAGAAGAAGCTTCTGGCTCCAGATTGGCTCAGCTCTGACCATTGTGGCCACTTGGAGAGTGAATCAGCAGATGGAAGATCTTTCTCTCTGTCTTCCTCTCTCTGTAAATCTGACTTAACAATAAAAGTAAATAGATCTTTAAAAGATGGAGGTTGTTAGATATACACAGTATACAAATCTCATTTGAATTCAGAAAAAGAATTGGCATCTGATTGATGCATGGGTATAAAAAAGACTTGTATCTTAATAACTGCTACTATTCTAAAACAGGCAAACTTTGCTTTTCAATAAATCAGTTAATAACTAACCAACTTTTTAAGAAGAGGTTTATTTATTTGAAATACAATGTGAAGGAGAGAGGGAGGGACAGAGATCTTTCCTCTCCTCGTTCACTCCTCAAATGCCTGCAGCAGCTTGGGGTGAGGAGAGGCCATAGCCAGGAGACGGGAAGCCCATCCTGGTCTCTCATGTGGCCTGCAGAGAGAGATCTTCATCTTCTGACTTCCCAGGTGCATCGACAAGGAGCTCGAGGGAAAGTGGAGTAGCTGTGAGTTGAGCCAGCCTTCTGTCACAAGGACAGCCTAACCAGCATCACTACAATGCCCCAGAACTGACCTCCTTCACAAAGGCCTGCTATGTATTTAGCTGGGCAACAAGGAATCTAAGACATCATCCGTTCTTTCCAGGAGCTTACTTACAAGATAAAACTACAATATCAAGATTTTTTTAAAATGTCATTTTATTTATTTGAAAGGCAGAGAAAGAGAGAGAAACCTCCGTCCATTGGTTCACTCTCCAAATCTATGCAATAGCTGAGGAGGCCAAGTCAGGCCAAAGAGGGGAGCCAGGAACTCACTCCAGCCCGGCCACGTGGGTGGCAGGGACCCAACAAGCTGAATCTCTACCCGCTGTCGCCCAGCATGCACATTAGCAAGAGGCTGGAATTAGAGTCAGCTCTCGAGGTCAGACAATCCAGAACGGGACGTGGCTGTCCCCAGCAGCATCGGAACCACCAGGGGACACGCCTGCTCCACAACACTGCTCTCAAGTAAGCAATCTACTGCTTCTCAAACTGACTTTGGAAATAACTGAGGACACACAAGAAGAGATTTCACTTTAGGCTCATAGTTTATTTTTGTCTCAAACAATGCTATCCATCCTAATTAACCTTTTATTTGACATTTGGTTAGCTTTAAAAATTCACTCTGTTCTCAAAAGAGGAAAATCTGCTGTCACTGTGTGTAGATGTTTTCTATGAATGCAAACATACAAGCAGATACACACACACACACACACACACACGTTTGCTAGGGCAAGTTGCAAAGGACTGGACAAAATAGTGCCTCCACAAAGAACATAATAGGAGCCACAGATGTAATGAAAATTCTCTAGTAGTCATATTTTTTCTTTCATCACTACCATTACTTGAGTGTATCTTCTATATTTTTGTGACAAGTCATCCAAACAATTTCAAATATTTCCATCTGACAAGGCTAAATTCACATATTTCAAAGCAATTTTATGTTTTTTCCCCTATTCTACTTGACACCTTTTCAAAAGTAAAAGAAACAGGTGAAATTTTAATAATATATTTGAAAATATAACTCAATCTCAAAATATTCCCATTCTATGATATAATCAGCATAACAGTTATCAAGAAATTGTACTTTTTTAAAAAATGTATTTATTTTTATTGGAAAAGCAGAGTTTACAGAAAGAACAGACAGAAAGAGAGTGAGTATCTTCCATATACATGCTAGTTTACTCCTCAAATGCCTGCAATGGCCAGAGCTGGGCCGGTCTGAGGCCAGGAGCTTCTTCAAGTTCTCCTATGTGGGTGAAAGGGCCTAAGGACTTGGGCAATCTTTTGCTGCTTTTCTAGTCACATTAGCAAGGAGCTGATCAGAAATGGAGCAGCCAAAAGGCCTTCATGGTGCCTCAATTGGCTACTTCTCTACCTGCAATGAGGATCCCATAGGGGCTCAGTCAGGTTTATGACCTAGATGCTCCACTTCTGATCCAGCTCCCTGCTTGTGGTCTTGGAAAAGCAGTGCAGGAAGGCCCAAAGCCTTGGGCCTCTGTACCTGCAGGGAAGACCAGGAAAAACTCCTGGCTTTTGGCATCAGATTGGCTCAGTTCTAGCCATTGTAGCCATCTGGGGAGTGAATCAGCAGATGGAAAATATTTTTCTCTGTCTTTCCTGTTCTCTGTACATTTTTTTTTCTCCAATAAAAAATAAATAAAGCTTAACAAATTAATGGAGCAGCTGGGACTCAAACTGGTACCCATATGGCATGTTGGCATCACACGGGTAGGATTAGCCAACTATCCCATGGCACCAGCCCCCAAGATTTGTTACTTTTTTGCATTTCATAAGTATTTTAAATCTAGTGTACGTACACACACACACACACACACACACACACACACACACACACTCATTCATTCCTATTTTAAGTTCATATACTTGAAAAGCAGAGTTACAGAGAGAGGGAGAGAGTGAAAGGCCTTCTATCTGCTACTTTACTCCCCAACTGGCTAAAACAGCTGGGCTGGGTTAGGCCCAAGTCAGCAGCCAGGAGCTTTAAATGGGTGACAGAGGCCCAAGAACTTGGGACTATTCTTTGGTGCTTTCCCAGACACATTAGCAGAGAGTTAGATCATAAGTGGGAAGCTAAGACTCAAAACAGTGTCCATAACAGACTCACAGAAATGTAACTTGTTATGAAGGACTATACTATTGTAACAATATGGGGAAAATCAGTTGAGGAACGAATTCAAGGGGGGGTGGAAATCTCAGATCTTACATAATTGTACCATAAAATTAAAAATCCAAAATTAAAATAACAAAACAAAACAGAAAAACAGTGTCCATATGGAATAATCTGCCACACCACAGCTCTAGCCCCAATCCAGTGTACATTTTTCATAGCTACAAAATATCTCAATTTGCACCAGCCACATTTCAAGACCTTTATACGGCAACTGGTTGCCTTACTGGGCAACACAAAAGAAAATAGAGCCATGCTGTTATAGTAGAACAAGGGGGCTATGCCCCATTCTCCGCCCCTTCATGCTTTACTTTGCAAAGCAGAGTATTATACTGATAATGTTATGTTTGGAAGAAGATTCAAATAAACCAATGTCATTTTCACAGAGTCCAGCTTATCAGAAGATGGGTCATTGGGGAAGAAAGAAGATGTTTGACATTTAAGGATAATGACAGTCCTAAATAAGCTAAGAAAAATTCAATTCAAACAAACTCATAAATATAGAACTCTGTCAGGATCCCAACAAATGAATCTGGAAACAACTGTGTTATATGGCCAAGGCCCTTCGGACATAAATGCAGAGAAGTCTCATAAACCACACAGATGTGGAACTGAAATTCAGACCTGGTGTGAGTCTTAGACAACTTACACAGCAGCATCTCATTCACAATCTCTAGACTCCAGCTAAGTCAAGCGCAAAGTAGGTGCAGCTCAGGGCTGTTATGGTGATGGTGACCTGTGATGTATTGTTGAAACCTGCATGCTCTCCAGAGTCAAAGCGGGCACTGCTAATAATTACTCTGGGATAAAAGGCATAAACGGGGACTGCTTATAGCTATAAAATTATACGATCCTATTTTACCAAACGGATACAATAGCTATGCCTCTCTAGGGACCAGAGCTGGTGAAAGTCTAGGGTATTCGTATTCTTATTATTCCTGCATGGCCACAGGGGGTTTGTGGGTTGACACACAGCGTTCTGGGGGAGTTGGTTTCACACTCCTGCCCCCTGCAAAGTACTTTAAATTGGTTTGAATTTGGGAATGGGGTTCCATATGGACAGTGCTGGATGCTGACAGCCTGAATGTATTTATGGAAGACAACAAATCATTGACAGACCAAAGGTAACAGAAGACCAGCTTGGCCTGCTGGTTTGCAGAATCTGACTTTGTAATTGTAGCCTCCTTTTAGACAGGCCTAATCAATTAGAAGGGGTTGATTTTAACCAGTTGCAGGCTCATTACCCTGCATTCCAGTTTGTGTTGATGAAAATCAGTTTCAGTCTGTGGCCTGGAACTCATGTAAGGCACTTCCTGCAGCCTCTTATATAAACACATCAAAAATTTTTTATTTGGAACTGCCCTTCTCCCTTTAAAAAAAAAACCACTTTGTGAATCATGATTAGAATAGAATGGTTGTATGTGCCTCCGGGGCCCATACTCAGAAACATACATGACCAAGAAACACCTGAAGTCAGAGATTGAGGTGCACTCTCGAGAGACAGCAGTGGATTTGAAGTCAGCTCCAGCACTGAATTCTCCCCTACAATGCCAACAGCATGAATTCACAGCTACTGACAATGATGGTCTTGCACGGGAAATGCATGAAGGCAGGAAAAAGTCAAGGTTGCAGAAACACAGAGGACATTTGAGAAAAGTCTGTGCTCTTCCCTGAGTGACCAACAAACAGCAGATTTCCAAGTAAACAGGGAGAAGTTTCCTAGAGAAGCGTCCGGAATGGGCCCATGGGAGTCGCGGGAGTCGGCTTGATTCTGACATGAAGCTACTCTTAGAAAAATAGAAGCTGGGGGGATTGGGCGGTGCAGCTGCTCCAAATCTAGCTTTATGGGAAAGAACAGATACTGCTCAGAAAGATGACTGTGACTCTTACCTGGCTCGCGGCCCTGTGCAGCTTTGTTGAAGCAGCGAGTCAACAGGAGTAGAGTATCAATATACACAGCTCTGGTCACCAAACATGGATTTCTCCTAGAAAGGTATGGAACAGAAAATCAATTGGCAGGAAGGAAAAAACAGCTATTTTCAAAGTGGGTAGATTATGAGCCTTTGGCATTTATATGGCCAATGCTAAAAAAGATGTATGATCGTGTGCCTGGTACAATGGCTTCTTCAAGTTCATTTACGTGGGTGAAAGGGCCTAAGTGTTTGGATTTGGGCAATCTTTCGCTGTTTTCCAAGGCAGATTAGCAGGGAGTTGGATCAGAAATGGAGCAGCTGAGGGGCCAGCATAATCGCTCAAATGCCAGAATCCCATATGGACGCTGGTTTGTATTCTGGCTATTCCACTTCCCATCCAGCTCCCTGCTTGTGGCCTGGGAAAGCAGTAGAGGACAGTCCAAAGCCTTGGGACCCTGTACCCACATGGGAGACCCAGAAGAAGCTCCTGGCTCTTGATCAACTCAACTCCAGCCATTGTGGCCACTTAGGGAGTGAACCAGTGGCTGGAAGGTCTTTGTTTCTGCCTATACTTACCTGTATAGATCTGCCTTTCCAATTAAATAAATAAGTCTTCCAGAAAAAAATTAAAAGATGGGTGGTCACACAGGCAAGAAACCCAGCAACTTGGGAGAGAAACAGAAATCTCAGCGTGGAGGGCGGAGGCGGAGGGCCGTGTGAGGACAGAGCAGGCATAGCTCTGCGCTCTGCCCCTGAATGAGATCAGCGGAAAAAAAAAATTGAAACCCAAGATCCTCTGCCAGTTAGCTGAAAATAAGGTGGGATGGGGGAGGTGTTTCATTATTCTCCACCTACGGGATGAAATTTTGGGTAAAAAAAAGTTGGCCATGAAAATGACTGACTTAGCATTTTGGAGGAGCAGAATGCACTCATGTGTGGAAAACTGTTGACGTAACCAATTGACACAAACACAATCCAGGTTGATAAACACAAAATGTCTCATTCATTCAATAAATGGCATGGCTTAGTTAAACTCTTGGAATCGCGTGGCGGAAAGAATGAGTGGGCTGGAGGCTGGGGGATCTGGATGCAAGAGGAAGATGGCAGGCCCTTTCTTTAAGAATAGTGCTGAAAAGCCCTCATTTCCTATTGACACGACAGAGTCTAGTCTCACCCATGGGTTAGGAAGCCCAGCATGATAGGAAAATCAGAGGGCTAGCCTTGTGTCTGAGCACTGGCTTTGTCATTTGTTATCTCTGTTTTGAATTGCTTTGGGCTCTGACCTGTAACATGGGATCCAAAGCAGTCATCCCACTGCAAATCACTGTGAGGATTCAGAAAGGCACAGTCAACTGGAAACACACCTCTCAGAGTCTGGGCCTGGCACAGGCTCCAGAAGTGCTGATTCCCCATCCTTCCCCACTTCCAGCACAGGACTGGGCACGGCAATGAAACCAGCAGCAATGTTGGCATGTGGATGTCCAGGTGGCTCCACTCATAAACTTGCCCTTCACGTTTGCTGTGCACCAACAGCATCACTACTCTCTACAGCTTAGTTCTGCCTCTTTCTGACCTGCCTAACTCCTAGAGCCCAGGTGCCAACTTGAAGAGTGGAGATGCTTTTAATTGGAAGGAAAACTCTGTATATCAAGATCTCTTTGTTGCCCACTGACCTCACCCAGCCTTACAGACTTGCTTATCACAAGATTTGCTCACTTTGGGACTGCCTAGTAAAGTGCTTGTTCATGAGCATACACTGGTCCTGGTCCACTTTTGTACCCATACCTAGTTACTTTGAAAAAGTAAGGTACACTCTATTCATCTAGGAGTTTCTATATATGGCTAGCCTCCTTCCCACCCCCCTTTAAATTTACTTTTATTTGAAATGCAGTTACAGGGAGGAGAGACAGAGTGCTGATTCACTCTCCAAATGGCAACATCCAGGAATCTTCTCCAGGTTCCTCACATCCTTGAGCCATCCTCTGCTGCTTGCCCAGACCACAGGCAGGGAGATGAATCAGAAATTTCAGTCTGCACCCATAAAAGAGGCTGACACCACAGGCAGAGGTTTAGCCTACTGTGTCATAGCACCAGCTCCTATCCACCTGTTCATCTTTGCATATACAGTGGTTCTATGTGAACTGCATTCTCAGCATTATGCTTTCCCATCAATGGGCTTTAGATATCATTGAGTTAAGGATATAGAACTTTACCTCATTTTCTCAACAGGCGCTAACTACTCCTTGTCATAGTTTTACCTGATTCCTATGGAAAAATTCTGATTGTCCAAGATATTTAGATACTTTTACTACTGAAAAAAAATCGTGCTGTAAAAAACATATTTTTGCATTACACTTGTGCAGATGGGTATATAATCAGGTAAAACTCCAAGAAGCTGAATGGCTAAATCAATGTATTACGATTTTGTATTGATTGTTGACAAGATGTCCTCCAAAGAGGTTGTACCACTTTGTATCTTCACCAGCAGTGTTTAAGAATTCCAGTTTCGGGCCCGGCGCGGTGGCGCAAGTGGTTAAGTCCTCGCCTTGCACGCCCGGGATCCCATATGGGCGCCGGTTCTAATCCCGGCAGCCCCGCTTCCCTTCCAGCTCCCTGCCTGTGGCCCGGAGGACGGCCCAAAGCTTTGGGAACCTGCACCCGCGTGGGAGACCCGGAAGAGGCTCCTGGCTTCGGATCGGCATAGTATCGACCCGTTGCGGCTCACTTGGGGAGTGAATCATCGGATGGAAGATCTTCCTCTCTGTATCTCCTCTCTGTATATCCACCTTTCCAATAAAAAATAATAAAAATAAATCTTTAAAAAAAAAAAAAAAAGAATTCCAGTTTCCCTGAGACCTGCAACTGGCGATAAAGGTCAAATTTTTTGACCTTTGCCAAGATGGTATGTAAAAACATACTACCTTGGGGTTGGCAATGTGGAACAATGGCTTAAATCACTGCTTGGAATACCAGCATCTAGTGATCGCTGGCACTCTAGATGCTTTGCTTTTTTTTTTTTAAGTTTTTTTTTTTTTCACATTTAAAAATATTCTATTTTGTTTTATCATAGTTTCATGGGATATTCTGCTTTTCATCCAGCTCCTTGCTAGTGTACCAGGGAAAGCAGCAGAAGTTTGTTAAAGTATTTTGACTGTCACACCTGTGGGAAATCTGGGTGCAATTCCTGATTCCCTGTTCCAGCCTGGCCCAGCTCCAAACATTGTGTCCAAAGAATGGAAGTTTTTTCTCCATGTATTTTGCTCCCTTGCCTCTGTCACTCTACCTTTCAAATAAGTATTTTTAAAAACTAATTAAAACTATCAATATTACATGAGCAATAATATGCCATTACATTAATAATTATTGGTGAGGTTGATCATCACTCCACAAGCTTTTTAAAAAAGCTATTTTGGGATGAGAATTGTGGCACAGTAGGGGAAACCACCATTTGGAACGTTGGAATCCCATATCAGAGTGCCTGGAATGCTGTCCCACCCCCAATTCCAATCCAACTTCCTACTGACTGACCTGTGAGACAGTGGATCACGGTGCCAGTACTCGGGCTCCTGTCACCCATGTGGGAAACACAGATGGGAGTTCCTGTTCTCTGGCTTTGGCCTGGCCCAGCCTGGCTGCTGCAGATATTTGGGAAGTTAATCAGCAGATGAAGACTCTGCCTCTCCCACACATCCCACCCCCAGGACTCGGTTTTCCAAAGCAATGAACAAAGCTTAAAAAAAAAAAAAAGACATTTCAATTTTCTTTTCTGTGAACTGTGTTCAAACCTGATTTTTGTATTTCTCATATTAATCTGTAGTATTTCTCTCTTTTTAAAATTATTTATTTGAAAGGGAGAGATTGGTTCCATCTGTTGGCTTACTCCCCAAAGAACCCCAACCACCAGGGCTGGGCTAGGCTGGAGCCAGGAGCTCCATGTGTTTCTTCCACATGGGTGGACAAACTGAAGCACTTGGGCCATCACCTGCTGCCTCCCAGGTGCACTGGCAGGATGCTGGAGCCCAGGCATGGCTTAGCGGTGACTGGAAGCAGACATGAACTACAGGATGTGGGCATCTGAAGCAGTGGCTTAACACCACAACAACTGAGTTTCATTTAACATTAAAAAAAAAGTTATCTATTATTTTTTAAGGCAGAGTGACAGAGAAACAGAGGGAGAGAGCTTCTGTGTACTAGTTTATTTCCCAAATTTGAGGACTCCTTTTGGGTCTCCGAGTTGGGTGGCAGGATCATCCACTGTTTTCCAGTACATTAGCAGAGCGTGGATGGGAAGCAGAGCAGCTGGAATTTGTACCCCATTATGAGATGAGGGCATTCCAAGCAGCTGCTTAACCTACTGTGACATAATGCCTGCTCTGCCACACCTCACTTAGTGTTTCAGCAGTATTTTGCGAATTCAGAAATACTTAGTTCTGTGAAAGTATATTAATTTTTTTTTTATGTCTTCTGGGTTTTATGTTATGTTATTACAGAGGCCAATTCTCTATGATTTTGTTTCCCATATTTTCTGGTGCTTCAACATTCCATTTAGTGTTTAAAACTTTTTATCTCTTTGACATGTATTTTGCTTTTTGTTGTTTTTAACTATAATTTCCTGTTGTGACTCTTCTGTCCATGATGGAAAGCCCCACAGCCTACCAAGACTTCTAAAATGATATCATTGCCCATTCTAGGACTTTCACTGTTCAACAACTGGAACCTCCTCTGGTGAAAGCTAAGGACTACTCATGAAAGACAGCCAGAAAAATGATGGCAGAGGGATGGCCCTGGGCGGATCCATCAGTGTAGTGAGGGCTGTCTAGCTGGGTACATGGCCCAGGACAGCAGACAGAATGCCTCCTGGGTGCCCAGCTTGAGTTAGGTGTGTGGGGGAGATGGTGACTGACTTCCAAGAACCCTGTCTAGTTACAAAGAGAAAAACAAAAGCCAAACTTTGGGAGAAGATGTAGGAGTTCAGAAAAAAAAAATCCATTAGGGTAGAATTGGAGAACTGGAGGGTAATCCCCCCAGGCAGTGTCAGATGGGAGAACATAATGAACAAAGCCGATCAGGAAGGCTAGCCTGAGAGGGATGCAGAGATGAGAAGTTCCCTGGCCTGTCCTGTGAGCTGGGGAGCCTGGCTTGAGATGATTAGAGAATGTACTAAGAGGGAGGAATCAGCGAAGGATTCCTAGAGATGAGATACTTCCTCTGCACTGGGTGCTCCCCAGGGAATCATTCACTGGCCACTCCTCATAGGACCCAGAGAGTCAGAGTTGCTTTCCAAGACCGTCCTTCTGCAGATCCATAAAGAACCACAAAAGGGGGCACAACACGGTAGCCTAGTGGCTTAAGTCTTTGCCTTGAACGCGCTGCGATCCCATATGGGTGCCAGTTCCTGTCTTGGTGGCTCCGTTTCCCATTAAACTCCATACTTGCGGCTTGGAAAGCAGTCGAGGACAGCCCAAAGTCTTGGGAAACCCGGAAGAGGCTCCAGGCTCCTGGATTTGGATTGGTGCAGCGCTAGCCATTGCGGCCACTTGTGGAGTGAATCAATGGATGGAAGATCTTCCTCTCTGTATATCTGATTTTACAATAAAAATAAAAATAATCTTTAAAAACTAAGAACCACAAAAGGAAGTTTTGGGGAAACTGGCTGGCCTTTCAAGTCTGATGAAGAACCTTGCTTCCATGACAATTTTGGCCAAATTAACATCTTTTAAAACTTTTTCAGGCCCAGCACAGTGACCTAGCAGCTAAAGTCCTTACCTTGAATGTGCCAGTATCCCAAATGGGTGCTGGTTCTAATGCTGGCAGCACCGCTTCCCATCCAGCTCCGTGCTTGTGACCTGAGACAGCAGTACAGGATGTCCCAAAGCCTTTGGATCCTGCACCTGTGTGGCAGACCTGGAGGAAGTTCCTGATTCCTGGATTCAGATTGGTGCAGCACTGGCCATTGTGGAACTTGGGGAGTGAATCATTGGACAGAAGATCTTCCTCTCTGTCTCTCCTCCTCTCTGTATATATGCCTTTCCAATAAAAATAAGTAAATCTTTAAAAAAACACTTCTATTTTTTTTGAAGATTCTTTTGTTTATTCGTTTATTTTAAACATTTATTTGAAAGGGAGAAACAGAGAGAACTTCAGACTACTAGTTCACTTCCCAAATGTCTTCAATAGCCAGAGCTGGACCAGGTTAAAGTGAGGATTTCAGAACTCCATCCTGTTCTACATGGGGAGCAGAGACCTAAGCATTTGGGGCCATCTTCTGCTTCCTTCCCATGTGCATGGGCAGGAAGCTGGATTGGAAGCAGAGTAGCTGAGACTTGAACTGGTCCTCTGCTTAGGGATGCTGGTGCTGCAAGCCTATCACCAGCTACTTTAAAAGTGGTTTAAATGAACAAAAGGCAGTTTCAGAGCCCTTGGCCAAGCTGAAGTGTTCAGCATCCTTCCTAGAACTGCAAAGACTGGTAGGTGGCCTTCTTGGTCTCCTAGGACATTTAGGGGACCACTCTGCCTGTTCCAGGGAACATGAGGCTTGGGACTAAGTGTAATGTCCTCAAGGAGACCATGGGCACACTTTGGCGCTGCAAATGTCCGCCTATGGCTTCTTCAAAATATCTGAGGGCTCACCAGCCACAGCTCTGCCCTCAGGACAGCCACACGGCAGCCCTGTCTGGAGTCCCAGGGCTGGGCTTTACTCTGGACTGGCTTCTGAGTCAGGACAGTCTTTTTTCTCCCTGCTCTCACTCTTGCTGTTACTTTGGTGTTTATTCTAACTTGGAAACGGTACACTTTGAGTTCAGGGTGAGCCAGAGGTTTGTTCTTGGTCTGTCAAGCCACTTTGATGATGGGAATAAAATTCTGAGGAACAGCAAGCCAGCTGGACAGGAACCCAAGCCACAGGGTTTTGGTGGGCTTGGGGATTTTTCTTCCACCCCCAAATGGAAAAATCCCGGCATGGGGCATGGTAATGAAGATTTATAGTGTTGAATTTAAAAAAAGAGAGAGAGAGAGAGAAGAAAAATCACAAGCAGTGAGGGTCTAACAGAAGGGCTGAAAAACAACATTTTTAGGAGTCTTTTATAGTGCTTTTTAGGAGGCATCGGGCACCATGAGAGCCGTATGAAATGAAGGACTCCTTGCTCTCTCCCTCTGCTTTGTAGTCCTTGTCCTTTGATGAACATCCACCTGTGAACCTGACTCATCTGTTCGTGCCTTGGGAAATCTCTGAACTTGGTTAAACCTCCTGCCCTCTCTCCTGGAAGCTGGGCGCACACAGAAGCAGGGCTTCCCAGACGCGTCCACAATGGCCCCAGTGTCTGCAGGATCGCGGGAGCTCCTGGGCAGTCTGTGATAAATTATTCACTTCTCCTGTCCCTTCCGGAATCCCAGCGGCTGCAGATTTTTAAACTGAAGCCCATTCATTCAGAAAACACAGATTAAGAAATGACTGAAAGGCAGGAATAGTGACAGGGTTTGGAAATATGAGGATGAAATGATTTAGTGACATGGTCACTGCCCTCAAGGAACTCAGAGTTTTGAATAGTGTTGTTCAAACTGCATGTTAGTCAGTTATGAAATCAGCCAGAGGTGGTGACCAGCAAGAAAGGAAGGAAGAACAGGCAAAAAGGAAGGGTGAGATGAATGGAGAGAGGCAGGGAAGGAGGGGAAGCAAAAAGGATGAAAATACAACCAGACACGGTGAGGCTCTCTGTCTCCAATTTTGAGGAAACTCTTTTCCTTTTGTAAAAAAGAGAGAGAGAGAGAGAGAGAGAGAGAGAGAGAGAGAGAGAGAGAGAGAGACTGTTACCTAATTAAAGTTTTTAAAAAATATAATCAGAGTAGATCAAAGTCATAAAGATAAGCATTGTTTTATCAATGTACTTGTCACACACAGGGCTACTATATATATATAGTCCTTGTCTAAAATGAATTATTACTGTTATCACATAAAAAAATGAACGAAACAGTAAGTAAAATTGGTTTGTTTCTTTTTTTCCTTTTCCAATTATAAACTATTCTACATTGTACCGAATGTGGTTATCAATAAGGTTAAATATTTGATATCCAAAAAGTGCTGAATATGTTGAAAGCTAATATGTTTTACATTAAGTACACTAAACCTTGAGTAAATCCCTCTGTTACAATTTTTCCCCAGACTGCTTATATGCCACATAGATATTATTAATATTTCAAACGGAACAAGATTTCATGAGTGTGTGTCTACTGCGTCCTGGGGTATGTGTGTACACGCACACAGGTGAAAGGGATTCCTTATGAGTGGTTATAAAAGAAAATCTTGAAAGCTGGGGCAGGAAATTGGCTCAGCCATCCACCAAGACACTGTTTGGGATGTCTGGGTTTGAGTTCCAGCTCTGTTCCCAATTCCAGCTTCCTGTTAATGGGCACCCGGAGGCAGCAGGTGATGGTTCAAGTAGTTGGGTCCCTGCCACCTAAGCGGGAAACTCAAGGTTAGTTCTAGATCTCCAGATCTGGGTCAGCCCAGCCCAGATTATGCAACTGGGGTATGAACCAGTGGAAGGGAATGCTATTGTTTTTGTCCCATCTCTCCCTCTCTACTCTTTAGCCTACGTTTTGAAGTTTAAAAAAAGAAGTAAAATAAACTTGAAAGCTACTAGTTCAGCAGGAGAAACACAGGGCCATACTAAGGTATGATGGGTATCTCAAAGTAGAGATTAAGAGTAAAACGTAGGATGGTGGAGGACAGGGCTGCGGCTGAGGTCTGGAGCACGAGGAGCCCGGGAGGTAGCACAGGACCCCAGCACAGGAAGCAGCATGTGCCAAGATTTGGGTGGGACATAACATGTTAGAGAATAAAAAGCACCAAGGTGATGTGGCAGGGGAAAAGTAGCAAGAAATGATACAGACCAGGAAGGCAAAATACGGATGCCCTAGAAGTGACCTTTTTTTTAAAAAAAAGATTAACTTATTTGTATTGGAAAGTCAAATATACAGAGAGGAAGCGAAACAGAGAAGAAGATCTTCTGTCTGCTCGTTCACTCCCCAAGTGACTGCAATGGCAAGAGCTGAAGTGATCCAAACCCAGGAGCAAAGAACTTCTCATGGATCTTCCAAGCAGGTTCAAGGTCCTATGGCTTTGGGCTGTCCTCAATTACTTTCCCAGGCCAAAAGCAGGGAGCTAGATGGGAAATTGGGCCACTGGGATTAGAACCAGTGCCCATATGGGATCCCGCCGGTGTGTTCAAAGAGAGGATTTGTAGCCGCTAGGCTACTGTGCTGAGCCAAGAAGTGACCTTTCAGAGCTCTGAGAGCTTCAAAGGATTCAAACCCCTAGGGGGAACCCATCAGCTTAAGTCACACTGGAAAGTCTGAACCCCACCAACATGGTGGGGCTGCCTAGAAAAGACAGACATGTCACATAGGATAAACTATAACCCTTCCAGAATAATTCACTGCCATCTTCAGAGACTGAAAATGGTTACTCTGGCTTTTCTTTCTTTCTTTCTTTCTTTTTTCTTTCTTTTTTTTCTTTTACTTTCTTTCTTTGCAAGGCAAGGCAACAGAAAAAGGGAGACAGAGACTCATCCATCTATTGCTTTACTCCCAAAATGTTTGTAAAAGTCATGGTTGGGCCAGGACAATCAAGTGTAATGAACTCTATGTGGATCTGACACACGGGTGGCAGGGCACTGAATACTTAAGGTTATCATCCCTGCACTAGCAGGTACATTAGCAGGAAGTTGAACTGGAAGCAGAGCAGACAAGAATGGAACTGAACCAGTCCTCTAATGTGTTATGTAATTGTCCCATTTGGCGCTTAACCTGTTGTACTACAATACTCGCCCCAGCTTTTCTGGCTTTAGGCTGTAAATGTCAGTTAAAGATTCTAAATCAAGAACCCTGGTCAGCTTGACAGAGTCATGGTCTAGGTCATTCCCAGGAACTACTCCTACTGAGCTCCATGGGAGACATGGGTTTGGCCTTGCAAAGCTTACTGTCTTGGGGGCATGGGTGGGGACTCAATGTGCAGAAAGACAAAGCACACAGGAAATGATGAGGAGAAATGTCATGAAGTTGGGGTCTGGAGACAAGGAAGGATTGGGCCTGGTGAAAGTAAAGAGAAAAAAAAGTTCAGAAAACAAACAAGTACAAGCTGGCTGCTCTAAGGCTTACTAAGAGACGAGTCCAGCAGGGGTCTATCACAGTCCACTTGTTGGGCTCTTCCTCTGGGCCTCTGTCCACATCACTTCTGTTGTCAGCTATAAGGAGTGAGAGGCTCCAGCAGCTTCTTGCCCTGGGGGTGGCAGAAACACTTAGACTACTACCAGTAGGCCCACCACAGAGAAGACAACCAAAGAGGATGAGGAGCCAGGACAGAGGCGGGAGAAGGTGGGGGGAGGAGACAAAATGGTAAAGAAGGAGACAACAGTCTGTAACACATTCGTATGTCCTACGACCCTTTTCATGTGATGCATGTCCAGCAGCAACAGGCCCTGTCTTTGAAACTCACTTCAAAGGTGGTTTCTAGGAAATCCTCCTTAATCATCAAATCTGATGTTGAATTTGACTCTCCATGTGGGCCCTTGCTATACTTCTGACAGTGGATGTCCACACCACAATGGTGTGTGTCTGCAGGGCAGCCAATGCTTCTCCTTACATCTGGCTAGTAAAGGAAGACATGCTGTGGGTTAGGATGCGTTCCTTTGATGCAGGCCACACTAAGCCATAGAAATATGGAAGTGTCAATTAAATAAAAGGAAACCCCCATCTTCCATCCTGATTTCCATTTTTACCCTAGCCTCCGGTTAAGCAACCATTTCTGGAGAAACAATAGGGGAGTTGTTTAAGCGAAAAATGTCAAGTGGCTGTGAAGTGCAAAATATATACTTTTAACCAAATTATTTCCCTTCCATCAGAACAGGGAGAATTTACATGTGCAAGTGGGGCCAGCTGGCAGCACACAGGCCCTGGCTGCTCCTCAGGGCCTGGAGTTTACCAGATTCCCACCTGGGCAGGTGCGATGCAGAGCTGTAGTTTTGGATGGTACGCTCTAGCTGCCAGGCAGCCTCTGCTGGTGTGGAACTTTGCAAGTATTACTACTCACACCCCCATGTATTTGCTGCCTCATAGCCCTTTATTTGGATTTGCTTTTAAAGTAAAACCATCCTCAGTGCCATGTGCGGGGGATTGACTGGTCCTAGGGCATTCTTGCTATACTGCCATGCACAGAGTGGGTGACCATGAGCTGCCCCAGCCATGCACAACCAGGCCAAGTGGGCTTCCCCCAGAAGAGCAGTGTCTGCTCCAAGGGGAGGGGAACCTGTCAAAGCAGAGAGCCTTTGCCACTTTCCCAGGGCCCCAAGGAGGAATCTGAAAGCCTGCAGAGATCCTGGGGGTCTCCTTCTCAAGTCAAGACCAAGGTCTCCTCTGCTTCCCCTGGGAATGCTGCTGCTCACAAGCAAACCTGTAAGTCCAGGTTTTGCCTGGACTTTGCCTCTCCCTCCACTCAGGCTCACCTGCCTTTCCACAGAACCCCGGGGGCGCCCCTCCACCTCACCCTCATCACGTTCCAGGGACCCACTGAGTTTTCCATCTTTCTATTAGGCATCTTTTTCTCATTAATGTACTAACACTCCAGCTATGTGCAGACAAGGATGAAAAAAATGACCTTGTGTGGGGCTTGGGATTTGTTCAAAGCCCAGGGAAACTGTGTTAGAGGGTGTATGTTTTTCATTCTTTTTATGAGAGATGCATGTTTCCCTCCCTCTGTGACTTGTTTAAAAGTAAAGTTTAATATGCTGCCAGAGAAATTGCTGGTTAATAACTTAATAAGCTATGTGCTTGGGATTATGGGAGTAAAGGAGTATTCAAGAGAATTTTTATTGTATAGTTTGGAGCTTGGAGGATGTATAGCTTCAATTATGATGCAGAATGCCAACAGAATCCCCTTTCTTTTTAAGCTCAGTTTTCTCTCCACAAGCATAAAAAAAGGATAAATGAGCGAGGTGAATGAAAACTGCTGGATACTGCAAGAGAAGCCTGCACACTGCATGAGTGAGAACTGCCGCCAGCACAGTCAACGGACATGCAGCCAACTGACCTTGGCAGTGCACAGCCTCATAATCCTATGTGATAACAATATCAAGGACCTTTCATGGAAAGTTCCATCCTCAGAAATATTCCTATTTAACTTTATCATTGCAAAACTGTTTAGAAGGAAGAAAAACAGGCATTATTATCCTCATTCTTATAAATCAACATAGTTGTTCATATAAGCTCAAGTGACCTATCCAAGATTACAACAAAAACCAAGAATAGAATCAAGGTTTTGTAAAGAGACACATTGTATCCATGTGTCCCAAACACAATCAGGTGAAAAGTCCCACAAAGGGCCAAACAATTAAAGAGTATTTTGTTTTGCAATCGCAGGCTCTCCTGTTGTGTCCTGGTGGTCTGTCTGGGCAAAGCAAGCCTCCAAGCACAGCTGTTTCTGTGAGGACCAACAAGAAGGCATTATTTCCAGCATGGCCAAGGATGTTGACAAAAACTGAATTATCAGCAATACATTTCCTACATTCACTTAGCCCTTGACTCGCCTTCTCACTGAGCTCTTCTCACTTTCATCTCTCTTACACTGTCACTGTAGAGTTTTTTACAATAATACTGAGGGAAACCAAGGCCTGCGGAAATGACAGAGCATACCAGGCCGGATGAGCATGTACCAGCTCTGAGCCGTGCTGACCCCGCGTATGCCGTGCATCTCTCAATGTCAGGGCAATGCGTTTTTGGGACGAGGGTTTTCCATTCCTCAAGCACTTCAGAAATGACACACCCAGAACACAAGGACTGATGAGGGGCCCTGGATTCTGGTGGTCCTGGCATGAGGCCCTTCTAATTAGCAAGCAAGCTGGGCAGCACTGGCAGAGGAGGGCAAGGAGACAACAGGGAGCCTTCGAGGTTCTCCCCAGGGCTGTTCCCTCAGCTAATTCACGTAAGGCCAGGCCACGCTCCCCCACAAGCCCTCCTGGAGGCGGCCTACAGCCTGGCTGTAGATGACAAGGATGTTGGGCCTGAACCACGTGTAGGAGGGCTGGTGCCAAGGCTTTGTGCTGCCAGAGGGGCCTGTGGTCAGTTACTGACTTCAGGGAAAGGTACTGTCTCCTAAAGAGCACTAGTGAAAAAACACTAGCATGACTGGGAGAATGATCTTCTTTATATACCAGATTTCTAAACCTGTTGGCATGGCTTGTAGGCCAGAGTAAGTGGCAGCCAGCAGAGCATGGGTTTCTGAGGAAGGCTGACGTGGAACGGCTAAGTTGTCGTGGCACAAAGATCTGGAGCAGGGGGCCCTCTCCTGGGAGGGTAGCTTTTGAGAGAGGCCTCTAGGCATGGGGTTAGGCTACAGGAATTTCTCCAAGCAGCAAGATAGTTCAAGAGGCAGGAAACCAAACTTGCTATTTACATCTCTAACTTGAGCCATCTTCTGAGACAGCTACATCTGTCAGGCAGACAAATGGTCTGCCCTCTTACATGTGACTTCTTCAAAAATTCCGGTTTGAATTAGATCCCTGTTTTGAAGCATGCAGTCAGAGTGCTTCTCTTGTTCCCCTTTGGGGCTCACAATAGGAGGAGAGCCACACAGGTGAGACTCAGGCCCCACCAGACCAGCTTGCACTGCATTTGCCATCCAATCTTCAAGCTCTCAAATTTCTGTGTGCTTGCTTCTATTCGAAGAAAGAATGCCAATGGATTAGACAATCTCTAAACTCCCTTTCCTGGCATACATTTTGTGATTCTTCAACCCTGTTAGTAGCACTGGAAAGACAAAAGCCATGTGGTCTCAAGCGCACACAAATATTTCTATTCTCATTACTAGCAGCTAGAGGTAATGGAGCTTCCAGGTGACAGGCACAGAGAGCTGGGAGGCTACTAACAGGAAACTTTTCTGCTAACCACCAGGACAGACTGAATTCTGTTGACCACAGTGAGAGCTAGAAAGGTTTAAAACAATCCCTACTGTATTTCACGTGCATTCTGACAGCAGCCTACTTACCAGTGATAGGCTGAGCTTACTGACTTCCTCTGAATTCTTGGATCAAATCTTGTACTACTCTCAAAACACAGCATCTCTTCTTCAATTCTGCCAACATATGGGCCCACATATACCACATGCCTGCCTGGCAGTTGTCACTGCACATGTGGCCACCATCCTGCCATGTCCATTTCCCCTTACTGCTGCTGTCTATGCCCTCAGGCTCATCTCATCTCTGGAAAGTCTCCTCTGACTATCCCAGTCTACATTCTGCTTTCAACTCCTGAGCTTTTTATTTGTACTTCTACATTTGCTTCATTATTGGCTATTTCATATACTTAAATTCTCTTTTCAATTAAAATGGAGCATAACTAAACCCTGAGAACAGAGGGCCCTCTTCTGTATACCCAAGGCACTCTTCACAACCCTGAGCACTGTATTGCCTCCTTCTGTGTACCAGGCCGATGAGATCAAAGACTCTGTGCCATCATTAATTCAATCACTCCCCAACCTACAGAACTTAATAATTAATGATTATTAATGATTTTTCCTCCTCCTAGAAGACTCCCTTGAACCCCTGCAAGCTAACTGTCACAAGCTGTCATTTATTTGTCTATTCACAGCTCCTGTTACACACTTTGATTCATTCTAGCATTTACCAACCAAGTTCTTTGTTATAATAAATGAAGTCCATACTTATCTTACTTATACAGTCTTTGAAATAGAAATATATCCTTAATCTTTATTGCCTTGTAGTGTTTCTGAATTTGAAGTTGCTTTAACTTACTGGGAATGTCTCAGTGAAGGAAATGAAGGTGCCGATTTATCTAAAACATGGAACATGTTATATGCTAATGGGAAAAAAAAATCTGAGACAAGCTTCATCTAATCTTACGGGGACATGATGAGCACACGAAAGCCTGCACTCTTTTGCAAGCAAGGCAAGAGCAACAACCTATAAGCCATCAGCTCCAAGTATAGCAGAAGAGGCATTTCTGAGCCCTCTAGAGAACCCAGATCTCCATCATTTAAAAAAATTAGGAAGCATTAGCAATTGGGGGTTAAATTCTTGGTGTGCAGTTCAGTAAAAAGACTATTTTTACTTCTCGCTGCAACATGACGAAGCTTTGATCTTGGGCAACTTGTTCAAAAGCTCGTCTTAATACATTGATTAGCTTGACTACTTTTACATAGGCTAGCTTCCTTAAGCTCAGCCTGACAACAAGGAATACTTCATATATTTTTTAAACTTCACACTTTGTTTTAATCAGCTTATTTCTTGAAAACCTGAGGTTGTATTTTTAAAAGGAATAGTTGATGAAGAAAATGTTTTGTACCTTGCTTGATTGGTTTGGGTTGAAATGTGATGACTGAATGCTTCTTTCTTTCTTTCTTTTTTTTTTTTTTTTAATATAAACAGGATCTCATCCTGAGATATCATGATCTTAAACATCCCTGAGAAATCTCTAAGGGAAGCAAATACATGTGAACAAGCTTGGGTCTGAAATACCCCAACTTCATTTCTGTCATCTTTTAAATCGGCTTGAGGCTCAAGGTGACTTGAACAGGCTGAGCAGGAGTATAAAATGGGGGGTCTATATGACAGCCTATTCTTCCCTTCCCTCTTTCCCCCTAAAATTAAGGGGGAGAGAGAGAGAGAGAGAGAGAGAACACAAGCCCTAGTGAGGTCTGGAAAGCTGCTATGTGACTAACCATCCCTGTTAAGACTTGCCTCCCTTAAAGTTTTGGCAGGGACCACAAATGATAGCCTTAAAATGCCACATGATCATTTGAATATTTTACCAATCCCTCTGGCCTGGATTCATTTCAATGGCAAGGAAGTGAAACAGCAACCTGCAGCTGTGGCAGAGGTCTGAGGTCTCTTTACTTCAAGTCATTGCGAAAGGCGGGCCTGTTTCTTGGGGAAGGGCCCATCTAGGAGGCACAAGGGATTTCGGAAGAGGCTAAGGGAACAGTGGGAAAATGGAATTAGACCACAACCCCAGCATTTCTGCCTGGGAAATATAGTCTCTTGTGTGAATAAATCTGGTGGTTAGAAAATAAATGCTGCCTTCAGCTGTTGCAAAGCAAAACAGAATCCTAAACCAGAACTTTGGCAGCTGGCCACAGACCCCACCCCCAGACCCCCAGGGACGAACCGGGGATTGCCACACAAAAGTCAGGCCCGGTTTTGTCTCTATAAGCACATTTTCCTTGCACATTGAAGTCCCCAGGCCCTCAAGGATCACACCCCTTGGCTTAGTGGGGATCAGTAAGCAAAAGAAAAGGGAGAAGTGATGAGATTGAAGATAACAAGGTGACCAGGAAGGAGCCAGATACGTGGCTGGAAGTAAACACATCAGGAAGTGCACAAAGGGGAGGAAGGGGGGCCAGGGAATGCAGAGGCAAGTGGAATAAGCAATAAGCAGGTGGATGGCTTACACAGTGGATTTTTGCAAATCAAAAGTCACTTGAGGCAAGAAGATACTCAGAGTAGGTCTTCAACAAACATTTCCACCATTTACCATCTTTCCCCTCTCATTAGCACTACTTTATTCAAAGGCTTACATACTCAAGGTTGCTTTCCTAGTAACCTTGGGATCTATTCCTATATTCATGACAGGCTGTTTTTCTCAACAGAATATCAGACTGTTATTTTTCAACATGATAATACTCAATGAATGCCAACAAACCATTGCTCCCACCCCAGGCACTGAGGCTAGTAGGCCAGCTGCCTGAACAAGGGAGTGGAGACTTCCCACACTAAGCCTCGGGGCCACACAGTCCTTCACATAGGTCTTCCCAGGTGGATGGCAAGATAATTCTAGGTTGAATAGCTTGGTAAATTCAGTTCTGTCCCATAGCTCTAAGCTTTGGCCGGAAGCCCTTCGGCATGAGGCTGTGAGAGTGGGGGGCACTTCTAACTGGACTGGATGGGTACAGTGGCTGACGTTCTTCCAAGTGCATCCTCTGCTCCAGCACCAGCAGGATCCCAGCCTGACTGTAGGCCCAATGAGCCACAGCCTTCATCTTAGCCAATCCTTCTATCTCAGAAGTACTGCTCCAGAGACTGCTTAAGTTCCCGCCTTTCAAAGCCCTGACAAAAAAAACACTGGGCAGATGGAGGCAGTGTGGTCCAGTAGAAAGAGCCTGACAAGGAGCTGGGAGGCAAGTCCTCAAGAAACAACAGTTTACCAGTCAGGTGGGATCTTCCTCCCGGTCAGCTATGTGAGAATGGACACATCCTCCCACCTGTCTGCATTGCAGCTTCCCTTATATGTGGGGTTGAAAGTGGGAGTGGACAATAATGAACTTCAGGGTGCTTACTAAGTTCTAAATTCTAGGGCTAGGATTTTATTCGATAAGACTGTTTTGTTGCCCTTTGACACTGAAGTTGTAGCTTTAACAAGTAGTCATAGTATTTGTATTTGATACATCCTGGTAAATGGTGGTGCCGAATAAATATTTGAATGAAATGATAAAGGTATAGTCAAAACAAAAACTGCGCCATGAATAAACAACCAGAATATAAAAAGCATTTTAAGGGAATGGGCAGAATTTAAAATATCTCAATCAGACATTCTGGGTGGGGATGGAAGCTCTGAAAGCTCTCCAGAGCATTCTGTACTCCAGCCACTAGTGCTCCTGCCTGGAGTGAAAGCCCCATCCATTAGGATCACACTTAACAAGTGCCAATGCCAAGAGCAGGGGACCCAGTAGGTAACCTCACAAAAGACCTACTGGGCAGGACCAGTAGCGAAGCCCAGAGAACATGCTCCAGCCACCAAGACAGGAAACCCAGTCTGAGTGCTGGTCCCCCAGAGCTACGTGGGAATTTGGGCCCTGTGTTGTCAGATGTTCTAAAGAGAAGCTGAAAATCCCTGATTTATTGTGATTTCTGATACTTTAAACATTGCACAATTCCAATAAGACAGGCCTGTGGCCAGCTTGATGTGAAGACACTCATTAAGGCCAGCCTTTGGTGGCAGCCAGTGTTAATACTTAGGGAATGCTCCTTACTAAATATCCACGATGATACAGTGCTAAGGAGTGGCATTTCTGTGTTTTGATGTAAGAAGTACCAGCTGAGAAACTACCCACACTTGGATGACTTGTTTGTTAACACATGCCAAACAGAAATGATACCTAAACTGGCTATCTTACACAATAAAGGTTTCCCTTGTTTGCACTGCAGAAAAGCACATTTTCTTATACTATGGTAGTTATGAGGAGAGTGAATAAAAGACTATTCATAAACCTTGCCATACAGGGCTTGGCACAGAGTAGGCTTTCAAAAAGTCAGAGTTTCCTTAACCTCATTTTAAAAATCTCAGTTAAAATTTTGGTGGTAGTTCCCTATGTATTGCTGTTAGGAAGATGAAACGACAGGCCCCCTTCTGGAAAACAATCTGGTGTCCATCAAAATTGTTAAACGCTGTTGTATTCTCTTGATCAGTTTAGCTCACTCCTGGCAATCAAAGCAAAGGCAAAAACCCACAGTCACACACACCAATAGGAGAGTACTTCAAAAACGTGGAACACGGAACTAAATGTTTGCTTTGGTGCTAAGATTTGTTTTCATGCTAAAACTTTAGAATTCCATGAATATGAACATGTCTTGAAAAATTCATACAAAATGTAGACTATAAAAACTCTAGGCATGGATTTCAAAACTTGGGGTACCAAAATAAACTTGTCTGTTAATTCCATTTCCATTAACTTAAAAAAAAATATATTACCTCCCCCACCACACATACACTTGCATACAGATTTTCATTGGAACATTACTTGGGTTGCTAAAAAATAATGGGAAAAAAAAAAAACCTGAAGTAATTAACAATCGGCCAGTGATTAAGTAAACTTAAAGACTGACTGATTATTTGGGCCACAAAAATACCTTCAAGAAATAACATATTTTTCAAAGTTTACTTTTAATTCAAAAATAGGCAGAAATGTTTTGTTTAGAGATGCCCAGGTGGTAAAACTAGGAAGAAAACAAAGCAATAACTATAAAAAGTCAGGACAATGATAATCTCAAGGGAGTGACAGAGTACAAATTTTTCTGTTTTAAATATTTGTCATCAAATTTTTACAAAATATTTGGGGCAAAACATATACAATGTAACATTTACTGTCTCAAATATTTTAAAGCATGTGGCTTAGTCATATTAAGTATATTTACAGATGTGTAATCAATCTCCGGAACTTTTTCATCTTACAAAACTGAAACCATATCTATTTCTCCCTTAACTTCCCCACCACAGCAGCTATTATTCCACTGTCAGACTCTGAAGAGTCTCAATGCTCCAGTGTTTTCTACAGAAGGCATTAACCCATATTTGTCTTTTTGTGACTTTTTTAAAAATCTCACTTAGCACAACTGTCCTAAACATTCATCTACATGGTAGCCTGTATCAGAGTTTCCTACCACTTCTCCTTATCTATGCAATATTCACTCTCGGGTTGTTTCCATGTTCTGGCCATCAAGAATAATGCAACTATGAATATGGCACTACAAATATCTCTTCGAGGCGGCTTTCAATTTTTTTTTTTTTGGCTTGTACCTAGAAATGGACCTGCCAGCTTCTACAGCAATGTTATTCTCATACTTTTGAAGAAACACCACACTGTTTTCAATAGCTACCATATCAGAAAATTTTTAAATAAAACAGCAAATACTTTCATGGCACTCTCAAGTAAAGAGAAGGAAATAATAACATATGCATAGTAAAATTTTCACTATGTTAAAAAATATCCATAGGATAAAAGCAAAGTTAACTATATGAAACTATTAACCAACAACAGTGGTTTCCAAATCAAAAAGTGGTTTCTACTAGACTGGTAAAAGTACTTTTATTCTCTTCTTTTTAAAAGATCGTGTCTGATTATTTTCTATGATAAGCATACTCTTCAGTGACAATCAGCGAAGAAAACAAAGACACGTGTTTGTTTCTGTTCATAACCGCTGTTTAGCACTCAACCTAAATAACACACTGGGCTCACCATGTTGATTAAAAGGAGTGCACACGCAACACGGACATATACGTGTACACACATTCACATGCTTATCTTTCTTCCTCTAATTTAGGAGGATATACCAGAGAACGAAATGCATCTCTGAAAATTTTAGGTCCAATATAGGAGTCACTCCAACTCTCAACCTAAATGAAATTCTTTCTCTCTGCTCTATTTGACAGGCTTTGAAAAGCCTTTCCCAGCTAGAACAGCAGAGCTGGAATCTGCAAGCAGCAAGAGTAGCGGCCTGAACCACAATCCCCGCCTGAGTCCTTCCTCTTTCGTGGCGCCCACCAGCAGCCCTTTCCAGGCCAGCAGCTGATTCCGATCTTCACTGGGTTCCTGGCCTGATTCAGCTTGGTTTTCCCACTGTGTCTGAGAGAGACAGTGATCTGGACCGAGGAGAAAGGGCTGAAGAAAAAGAGGAAGGAAGGGACCTGAAGGATTAAGGAGCTGATTTCCATAAAGGCTTTGACATCTTGGAATGAAAAGCAGGCTGCAAGAGGAAAAGCCCAGTCCTTCACTGGGACCATGCTGCCAGCTGGCCATTCATCACCAAAATTCCTTAGTAACTCCACAGCTATTGCTAAATCACCTCATATAAATTCTTACTGGTCTTGCAAACTCAAAATGCAAATGTAGGGCAAAAGTCTTTATTTTATACACCCTCAATTTTTTGTTTCAAGGTCAAAAGTTAGACACTGAATTGGTTATCCAATGGCTTCAAATGAAAATATGTTTTGAAAATTGAGACCAAAAGGGCAAGTGACACATTTGGTAACATTTTTGCACTTATTGAAATCAATGAACTCAAGTTAATGATCAAATAAATCACAGAAGGAAAAAGGTGCTGTTTCCAAAACTCAAATTGACATTTTTTTTTTACAGGAGTATCCACTTTTCATAGCTTTTACTGCAAAGATACAGAAAAGCCTTAGTAAGTTCTAAAGAGTAACTTATTTCTCTTTCATGTGTAAATTGTGAGGGATATAAAGGAGACTCTTCAGCAGCTGAATTTGGAATACTTTGCCTCCTAACATCTTCCTGGAAAGGCAGGTGAGAAAATGAAGACAGGGTCTGCTTTGAGAAGGGACCACAGGGATCCAGAGTGAGTTCGGCCGAGCACTGAGTTCCCCAGTGCAGACAAACACTTCTCTCAGCAGGAGACCCCCGCACCCCCCCAACCACCACCAGAGGACAGGGTAGACTGAGGCTTCTTCATTCACTAACAGCCTTATGCAGGAGTTCAAGGTTATCCTGTCAATGACGTGGATAACATAGAGAACCTGACACAAAGCTTCAGAATGTACTGGCTTTGGCAGCACAGTTTCCTTCCAAAATCTCCTGCAGGCTCAGAACACATCCTGATTAATACTTGTAAAAGTGTTTTGGGGAGCAAGAGGAAACCTGGTGCTGGGAACCATCCATGGACCACCCATGAAGTGGAAAATTCACACTTGGATAATAGGGAGTTGACTGTACTGGAAACAGAGAAGTGGTTTTCCTGGACTCTGGGCTAGGAAGACACAAACCCAGTGAACTGCCATGACTCATGCCTTTGTTTTCTAGGGCTTAAAAATCATGGAGAAAAAAATCAGAGAAGGGGAGTATAGGCGGGAGACTACTGATGACAAGGCAGATGAGAAAGCAACAGGAACCACAGGGTAATGTATAAAAAGGCCAAGAGGACTTGACAGGCACCATAGCACATAAAGATCCACTCAACAGCTGGTCTGTCACTCCATCCCAAGGGGACAGAGTGGACTCGGAAACCTGTGGTCATGGCTTCCTACGAGATCCAAGAAGGAGCAGCAGGCTGAGGGGCAGTAACTGCTTCCTTACAGCGTTACAAGCACTAGAAAGCTCGCTCTCAGGCCAGTCCTGATTGGAAGCAGGGATCCAACAGGATGACTTTCGGAGAGCCCCAGATTCCTGAGCCCCCCATACACAGCAAAGAACCTGGGGGGCACATAGACCTCTCACAGAATTACTTGGAGTCAGAGAACATACATACAGGGCAGGAGAAAGCTGTGCTGCAACAGTGTCAGTGACAACAAAGTCCAGGGTCCTGGGACGCTTGTGTGGCTGATAGGACTCTCTAACCACTGTCACCCAAGAAATCTGTTTTTCCTTTTCACCTTTCACACAGGAAATGTTCTCTGGGTTCCATAATAAGAATGATAAGGGGGGAAAAAATACATGCTTCCAGCCATTCTTTTTACCTTGCTTAATCCAAACTACCCCTCTGTGCACCTGAAAACAGAACCTCCATTCTTTCCCCCCATTTAACCTGGCTGCTTAGGTTGTACCCCAATGGTCCATTTCTAAGTTGCCATGACAACTAAGAGTCTGTATCACTTAATTTAGTCCATGACTGCCTTTTGTAGTTATAATACCAAACACAGGAGCAGGCATATAGCAGGTATTAAATACAAAACAAATTGACTGGTAGATACACAAAAAGTCACAGAACATGTCCCTCACTCACTCAGCAGCTTTTGCAAAATTGTCAAGAAAATATTTTTCTTTCTTTACCACAACCCAAAGTTCTAAAAGAATAAATACTCCAATAAGTTTAGAAAACTCATTCCAGAGACTTTTAAAACTCCCCACAACTAGAAACAGCAATTCTCCAGTGTATTCCCAACCCTGATAACTCCTTAGCTGTGTGGGGTTTTAACATACCTTTTGGCCAGCCACAGTTTGGCTTTCGTACAAACAGTGATGTCAGTCAGCTCCTGCTCAAACTCTGAATTCGTCCTGTGTTTGGAGTCTGAGTAGGCTCGTAACAGATGAAAAACCTAAACCAAAAAGAAAAAAAGCAATATCATACTGTGAAAAATAGATTTTTCCTCAATGCTCAGTTCCTCCCTCTTAGGTTTCCTCAAAATAGTACTCTCAGAGAGAAGAGGCACCTGCGGAACGTGGCTGTGGGCTTTTTACAGAAGTGCATGTTAGTGTTTGAGTGCACAGCTGTGAATGAGAACTCCAGGTCCTCAGGCCATACTTGGGCCCTGGGCAACTTGTACAATTCAACACTCAGTGACTATTCTGCGACTGATCATTTGCTCCTAGGGTCTCATGATGAAGGAAAACCTATAAACTGACTTTAGCAGAGAGATGCAGTCTCACATAAAACCGAACTGTACCTTTTAAAGTCTGAATAGGAAAAATAAACTGTCCGAGATTCTTAATTGGTTTGTAATACATTTCTGGGCTCATTGGAACAGTGCTGGCACAAATGTTAGCTTTTGCAAGTCCCACGCAGTGGTATCTAACTATTTGAAGTTTTCAGCACATTTACCCTTAGCTGTCAGGAGTAGAGGGACCAGTGCACATATAGGCCCCCTTTTTTTTTTGACTCTTCCATGGCATCACAGCCTAGAATAAGAAAAGGACTAGTACGAAACCAGCGAGTAGATTCTGTTGTCTTTTTGACTGTTTATTTACATTAAAGGCCACAGACCCAACAATCAAGTGGCACAAGCCATGCGAAAGGGTGTGTGTGTGTGTGTGTTGTAGATTCACACACATCCAAGATACCGAGCAGGCCTCTGTGAGAACAATCCTGCAATAGAGAATATTAGGGCAGAGGGCACAGACAAATCTTTTGACCTTAGCTAGTGCTAAGGAAAGAGACCATCTAAGAGAAATCCCCAGTATGAGCTGAGGAAGGAATGGGTGGAGCAAGACAAATACAGTCAGGATTTTTGAAAGTTTGTTGTAATGAGACTTGTTTGTTTTTCTTTTCCTCTACTGCATTATTTACTCAAACTGCAGAGAATTCCTTCTTAGCAACTAGATTCAGTTTTTTCTCTCCGTTTCTCTCCTGTCAGCAAGGGGCTGAACTCGGCAGTAGAGCAATCATTAAGAGTTACTTATGGATATGGAGGGGAGGCATGAGAGGCAATGAGAGAGCAGGATAAAACAGATCCAGAGTCATCAGACTCTGAAGGGTAAGGTGACAGGTTTCCCTGGGTGGAGATAGGGCACATGTATTCAGCACACCAAATGCATGTCAAGCACATTTGGATTTACAGAATTCAAATAAATTCAGACTCCTTCTGTTTTCCTAAGCAGAGTTTAACTGCACGGGAGAATGCAGGAAAGTCTTGGAGTGCAGGCTGGCAAGGATCTCTCTAATAATGGACGTGTTATTTCTGAGCAGCAGGATCAGATGTCACTCTCTCACCACACCCCGCAGGGACTCAAAACCGCCCGGCACGCAGGCTGGAGAACAGGGGCTGGCTGGGCCTGCTGTTCTTATGTGGTGACTGCTGGAGGGAAAAATACCTCCCTCGGCCTCAATCCCCACTGTCCTGAAAGAGCTGGCAGAGTCACTGGGCCTTGGTTTCTTTCCTCCACAGCTGCACAGAACCAACCACCAGGGCTTTTCATGGTGGCACAGGATCGTAATTAATCAGCAGACACCAGCAAAATACACGACTCTGGAATGTACTTGTAAAGAAAGCTGTGAGATTTTCAAATGCTTCTTATTTAGAAGCAATCACTTCAAAAATAACTCCAGAGGGCTGTTTAAACTTAGTCCTATATTTGCTCACCTTCCCTGGCAAAAACAAACTGTTTTTGAAACGCTTGATAGCACTGGCTTAGAAAAATTAGCCTACGGGTCCACCAATTCTGTCGCCTTGGCCACACACCAGACAGGAACTGTGACCCCAGTTATTCACCAAGAACGGAGGGTGATCATTTACACAGAATAAATGGAGAAAGTATACTCAGGAGAACTTCAGAGAAAACACATACAGAGAGAGGAGACACAGAGGAAGACGGGGTCAAAGAAGTCAAAGGAAAAACTGGGGCAGGGAAGGAGAGGAGAAGATGGAAAGGGGGGGAGTAGAGAGGAAGAAAGAAAAGTCTTGTAGGCCAATGTATGAAAGAGGCTAGTGTCATGGAGATACTTTGCTTCAGGAGAATTGATGAACTATTTAAATACATAACCACTTTCACATGACATTTGGTGTACTAGGGTCAAGATAAACAAGCCAGCCTTTTTGGTAAGGCCCAGGCGAAAGGGCAGGCCTCAGTGACTATGATCCAAAACCCAGGTAGGTCACTTGTCCATCAGTTCTTAAAGGATGGCAAAAGTCATCAACTTCTACTTCTCTCCTTTTGTAAAGTTCTGGTCCAGTAAAATTTCTGAGCTGAGAAAGTAGGCAGGTCCAGGCCTGTGATACTGAGAGAGAGAGAGAGAGAGAGAGAGAGACAAAACACTGAGGCTCTGGAGTTGGGGGCAGAAGCAGTGTAAGCCAATCACTAGCTGTGGGCTTTGGGCAGTTTATTATACCTGATTCTTGCAGGCAAGTGGTATACCCAGCAGCTCTCCCTGTCTGTGGGGATACGTTCCAAGCCCTGGGTGTCTGTCTGAAACCAAAGGATGGTACTAAAATCCACATACACTTTTTTTTTTATACATACATATCTATGACAAGGCTTCACTTCTTAATTAGTTACAGTGAGAGATTAACAAAAGTAACTGAAAATCAAGTAGAGGGGCTAACACTGTGGCCCTCTAGGTTAAGCTGCTCCTGTCACATTGGCATCCCAAAGGGGTGTCAGTTCATCTCCTAGCTGCTCCATTTCTATCCCAGCTAATGGCCAGGGAAAAGCAGCAGAAGATGGTCCTAGTGTCTGGCTCCCTGCACCAATGAGGGAGACCTGCAAGAACTGTCTGAATTCAGTCTGGCTCAGCCCTGGCCGTTGCAGACACCTGGGGAGTAAATGAGTAGATGGAAGATCTCTCTCTCTCTCTTTGACTTTCAAAATAAAACAAATCTTAGGAGAATAAAACACAGAAAAATTATATCATTATTGTAACAAAAGGTACTTAAAATCTACAAATTGTTTACTACTGGAATTTTCAATTTAATACGTTTGGACCATGGTTGATTTCAGTAGCTGAAACTGCTGATAAAGAAGGACTACTGCAATAATATTTATTTTGTCTGATAAGAGAGAGATTTAAAAGAACCTACATATTCTTTGACACACACTAGGTACCTAATAAAATGTTGGTTTTCTTCTGTATTCTGCCTGCTCCCTCTCTTCCAGTCCCATTCCAAAAATAAACAGAGGCAACTTTGCAGAAAAATTGAGATTCACGTTTGGCCTTGAAAAGTCTTACCAGGATCCAGAGAAGAGTATGGAAGAGTATGGAAGTAGGAGAAACAGACTTTTTAAAAATTTTTAATGGGTATTAAAAATGGGTATTAGTTGCCAAGAAAAAGAGTGACCCTAATGGAAACTATGGACTTGAAGTGATGATATGTCAATATTGGTCAACTGCAACAAATGTACGATGCACATGCAAGATACTAAAAGTCAGAGGAAATTGGGAGGGCAGAAGTATAAGATCTCTGTACGGCCTAATTCAACTTTTATATAAACCTAAATCTTTTTATTTATTTAATTAATTAATTATTATTGGAAAGGCAGATTTGCAGAGAGAGGGAGAGACAGAGAGAAAAATTTTCTACCCACTGGTTTACTCCCCAAGTGGCCACAACAGCGGGAATTGAATCAATCTGAAGCTAGGAGTCTCTTGTAGGTCTCCTACATGGGTGCAGGGTCCCAAGGCCCCAGGCCATCCTCCACTGCCCTCCCAGACCATAAGCAGGGAGCTAGATGGGAAGTGGAGCAGCCAGGATACAAACTGACACCCATATGAGATCTTGGCATTGTAAGGCAAAGATTTAACCTCTGAGACATTGTGATGGGCCCTAAATCTAAAATTCTTAACAAACTGGGACTGCTCCGGGGATTGTAGTGGTAGGGTAACAGGAAAAGTTCTGTGGGATGACAGCACAGCAAATATGCACACAGGATGCTGGGAGACATCAGAGAGAGGGGTCAGCCTAAGAAAGCTCTTCTAGTCAATATGAAGGAATGTGCATGCTGTCCTGCAGAGAGCAGCAAGCTCTTTGGCGACACATCTCCAGTAAGGGATCTGGGACCCTGGAGGCAGAGTACAGGGGCAAGTGGTCCAGGACCACCACAGGAGACTGGATGAAGTGGAGAGGGCTCAGAAGAACACCAATGGGTCAGAGGCTGCAGAAGTATTATGTGGCCCTTGCCAAACTACCAAGCCAACAATTTATTAATGAGATCTCAGGCAAAAACCACTCCAACTTTAGAATTTCTTTTTTAGGGCCGGGAGTGGTGACCTAGTGACCAAAGTCCTTGTCTTGAATGCGCCAGGATCCCATTTCTAATCCCAGCAGCTCCACTTCCCATCCAGCTCCCTGCTTGTGGCCTGGGAAAACCATTGAGGACAGCCCAAAGCCTTGGGACCCTGCACCTGCATGGGAGACCTGGAGGAAGCAAATGGCTCCTGGCTCCGGACTGGCACAGCACCGGCTGTTGTGGTCACTTCGGGAGTGAATCATCGGATGGAAGATCTTCCTCTCTGTCTCTCTTCCTCTGTATATCTGACTTTCTAATAAAAATAAAAAAATCTTTAAAAAAGAAAAGTTAAAACAAAAAAAGAATTTCTTTCTTTTTTTAAAGTTTTATTTATTTATTTGAAAAGGAGAGAGAGAAAAACAATGTACCTTGCAGGTTCACTCCCCAGTGGTCACTGTGGCTTGGGGTGGTGGACCAGGTTGCAGCCTGGAGTGAGAACTTCATCTGGATCTCCAATATGGGTCTTAGCCATCATCTGCTGCTTTCCCAGGCTCATTAGCAAGAAACTGAATTGGGAGTGGATGAGCGGGGACTCACCAGTGCTCTGATATAGGCAGCCATTGCCACAAGAGGTGGGCTTAACCTGCTGCACTATAATGATGCCCCTGCCCTCAACTTCTTTTGAAAACACAAAGGGTTGGTTCCAGTGACCTAGGTAACTGCAGGGCCTGTCAGCTGGCCTCTGAATGGGAGGGGTGCTCTCAGCTGCTGCAGCATTCCTGCTGATCACTGAAGCGGAGTATCAATACTTTGTTATTAACTTTGAACTTTTGCAGAATCAATAGGGAAAAGAAACATTTGCTGACCACAAATCACTGTCAAAAGTTTGAACACCACAAAGGGATAGAGCAACCAAGTGTTTCCACCCAATGCCCTTGGTTTCCTTACCTGCCTAACACAGGCAGGACTCAGATGTAGTGCTGCCTCACCCCCCTCAGTTTAGCCTATGGCAGCAGTGCATCGAGGATTAGGGACACATTCGGCAGACCTTGCGATGGGGCTTGGAAAGACTATCACAGATCAGGAGCTGGGGGTCAGGTAAGATCGTTAACTTGGCCAGCTGGTGAACCAGGGGTATCTTTCCAAACTGTAGAAGCCAGAGCAGCTCTGGAAATGAGGGGAGGTGACAGGGAAATTTTAGTTGATAATATCCAGCTAGGGTAATGTATCATGTGTAACAGAGGATGCCCTTGAGAAGAGCAAGAGCTCTAGTAATAATCACAATGGGACAAACCGGGGACAGACAGCTACCCAGAGCCACAGCGGGCTCCTTGGAGATGGACCCAAAGTGTATTTTGGGGGTATCATCAGCAAAACAGACAGGAGAACGCTGTGTACACATGAAACACACATGAACACGAATCACACATGAAACAACCAGGTGCAAACCAAGAGCAACACTGTGACTAGTAAGACTTGAAGTTGCCAAGAGATAGGTCTGCCAGCCCTCTCCTGAGAAGAGCTGCTTGTGGAAGCAGCTGAGAGATGCTGCGAAGACTGCAGTGCCCGGAGTAGGTTGGTGGGGGGAAGTGGCAGGTAGCCTGCTGGATGTCTTGTCCAAGATGCAAAGCCTCTAAGGAAACTCGCTAGGGATCTGAGAAAGTCAGCAGAACCTGGAAGCAGTTCCCATCTGTCCTCCAACCCCTACTCTAAACACAACATAGGCTCAGGGGAACACCAGGTATGGGGTACATTTTGGCAGCTCAGAATCTTAAAAGCCAACTCCACACAGCAAATGCACTGCTGTTTGAACAAAGGCCACAGGCCAAAAAAAAAAAAAAAGTGCTAGGAGGCAGTTCCCTGAAAAAGCTTGCACTGCAGCAGTAAAATATGTCTGGTTTATGCTGCCAGATTCAAATAGTGACCTGTGTTAGACAAGATCAAGATGATAGATGGCTGTTTGGAAAGGCAATACTGAGATGGGTTTTCCTCTTCACCAAGCATGGCTTCCAGGCAATTTTTTCCCCTTTCAAAAAATCAACAGCAGCTGAGCTCCAAAAACCAGCAGGATCCAGCAATAACAGGCCAAGGTTAGACAGACCATGCAACAGGACAACTCCATCGAGAGAAGAGACACTCAGTGTCCAAGCTCAGCTCCAAAAGGAGTGAATGGACCGTAAATGATAACAAGCCCTAATGCTCAAGACCAATAAGCACAGCCCCTTTGGCAACTGTATTTCCTTCAAACCAACTTCTATTTGCTTCCTTCTGCAGCTTGCGGTGGACACTTGTGACCCTGCTGCACTGAGCCCATGCTCAAAGTCCTGCATCTGCCATCCTGCCTGGCCTCCTCCCGCACTGCTCCAACCCCTCTAAATCAGTGCTGCATTTTTCCGAGCTTGGTGTTTACACAGGGTTTTATTTCGGCTGGTAAAACATCTGTATTTTTTCAGGGACTTAAATAAATGATCTATGCCGGGAATGTACAGTATAGGGTGATGTCAGGCCCCCTTTTTTGTTCGAGTCACTGGGCAGAACAGGCAAACACTGTTTGAGCCTGGAGCTGGGAATGTGAATATTTATCCTGTCGACTTAATTCATACAAACAGAACTAAAGGCCGGCAGGCAGAAGCATTTTATGGCTTTAAGTCAGACTGTAAAGCGGGGGTGGTTTGAAGGGGGCTGGCTGAGGAAGGAATCTAAACTTTCTAATTCACAGAAACAGCCCTAATCATATAACCGCTGGGAAATGGATACCAGCACAAAGTATTCCGAAGGCAGATTGTGTTTGTATGTGTGTGGGGGATGAGGTGGGGAAGTGAGAGAGAGAAAATTTCCCTAACTCGTACGTCATTTCTAACCATCCTAATATGACCTGGGACTTGTTCTCTCCTTTAGGCACATTAATTGGATTCTCAACAAGACTGTTGGCTTCTTAAGGGCATCTCTTTTGTCTCCGACAACACAGGGCACCAGTCTATGTGTTGGATTTAGAGAGTTCGATGTGTTTTGTTTTGTTTTGTTTTGTTTTGTTTTGTTTTGTTTTGTTTTACCAACAGTTCAACTCTCTGCAGCGTTGGGGCTCAGTGCAGACTGGAGGCAGGCACTCCAGGGTACTTGAACTCCTTCCTGTCCATTCCCTAGAACAGAGGGCCACCCAGGTTCACCCACCAACCTAACCCTACACTGGGAAGCAGGCCTGTTTATCAGATGAGAACACATCCTTAGGAAGGTTTTGGTAAGTTCCCAAAAGGTGGCACTTTACTGTGTTGTGTCACTGCTGCCAGGAAAAGTATGCTAAATACAAACTGTAATTACTTCCTAACTGACTCCAGCACCAGGAAGAGAATCACAGGAAACAGGCCATGAATATCTCTGAGGATTAAAATGTACAAAACACCAAGTCCGTGGGGGACTGGAAATTTACTTTCTGTCTCAAACCCATCCCCTCCTTTCTATTAACACTTTCACTGTTCAGGAGCCAAATGACCTTGCACCCAGATGATGAAAACCACTGACTGGTCCTTGCCTCCAACACTCACTTTACACATGGCTGTCACAGAAATTTTCCTAAAGTCAAGCTCCCAATGTCACAGTCCTTCAGTGATTTTCAGCTTCTTCAGGGATCTGCTGGGCAGAACGTCTCAACCTCACTCTCTAGGTTTACTTCTTACTTCCTCCACTCCATGGACCAGTTCTGTGGTCCATTCCTGACAATTTGCACATGACTTCTGTTGCCTAGAGTGTTCCTTCCATTTCTTCCCCAAACTCTCCACCTGGACCTGCTGAAATTCTATTTGCATGAGAAGGCCCAGCCCAACACTGTCTCCCCTATTACAGCTTCCTCAGTTTCCGTTAACTACCCCCACATCCTGCACGGAGACACACTCCTGGTCTTCAGCGACCCAGCAGCTCATGAGATCTTACCTTTAAAATTCTGTAATCAGGACTGCTTCTCCATACTCTCTTTTCCTATAGCAATAATAGCTGTTTGAAGATATAGGACTTATCTTCTCCCTCTCTATAGTCCTTGGGGGCCACAAAGACCCGTTTGACAGAGAGTGGCCCAATACATCATGCATTTAAGTGATCTGGAATTCCATCACTCTCCTTGGGGGTGTGGGGGCGGAAGGGCACTTTTAAATTCAGAAGCCACCCTTTCAAATTCCCCCCAATGGGATTGGGAGAAATAGTATTAACAAGGGCGTAAGTACACACTTTCCTGGCATAAAATCTGGCCTGGTGTTCTAAATTTTGTATTACTTTTATTTTAAAAATTTATTTATTTGAGAGAGAGAGAGACAGACACACAGACAGATATCTTCCCATTTGCAGGTTCACTCCACAAATGACCATAACAGCTGAGGCTGGGCCAGGTGAAGTCAGGAGCCAGGAATTCCATCTGGGTTTCCTCCATGGGTGGTACAAGCCCAAGCACTTGGACCATCTTCTGCTACCTTCCCAGGTGCATTACCAGATTGCTGGTGTGTCATATAGCTGGCTCAATTTGCTGTGCAACAACGTGGGCCTCAACTACTGAGTTTTAGTAAAGCAGTACCAAATCAATTTAAAAAAATCTTTGAGTTAATGTAACAAAACCAATTAAGGAAAAATAATACAGATCATGTTTAGTCATGATAATTTTTTTCTAGAGAAACGTATGAGAGGAAAGGCAGGAAGTAACATAAATGAATCAAAATTAGTCACAAATTGATAACTGTTGAAACTGAGTGGTGGGTATTCATTATATTTTGTGTATATTTAAAATTTTCTATAGTAAAAGTTTTAAAGATTTACAGAGAGAGAAGGAAGGAAGAAGGGAATGAGAAAACGGTTAAGTGTATAGGACATGAAGATGAAATAAAACTAGAGAGCTTGTGGCATATATAGTTCATCAAAAAAGTTACATGCACAAATTGCAGTAGGCATTTGGTGCAGTGGGTCATTTGCCAGTTGGGATCTGGATTGTGCATTAGAGCACCTGGGTTGAGGTCATGAATTATTACCAATATGCACTCTGAAGAGGCAAGATTTAATGGCTCAAGCTCTAGGGTTCTTGTCACATATGCAGGAGACTTGGATTAAATTCCAGAATCCTGGCCTCAGTCTGGCCATGTCTCAGGTATATCAAGCAAATTTAGGGAGTGAACCAGTTGACAAACAATCTCTGTCAACCTCTGTTTTGTCTCAAATAAGAATGAATATTCACATAAATAAATAAATTATACCCAAGAAGGAAAATCTGAGTGTTATGAGAGACAGAGAATAGAAGGAAACTGACAAATATACAGAGAGGAGGAGGAGAGACAGAGGAAGATCTTCTGTCTGATTCACTACTCCCCAAGCAGCTGCAACGGCTGGAGTTGGGCCGACCCAAAGCCAGGAGCCTGGAGTCTCTTCCAGGTCTCCCATGCGGGTTCCAAGGCTTTGGGCCATGCTCGACTGCTTTCCCAGGTCACAAGCAAGGAGCTAGATAGGAAGCAGGGTTACCAGGATTAGAACCAGCACCCATATGAGATCCCAGTACATGTAAGGCAAGGACTTTAGCCACTAGGCTACCATGCCGGGCCAAAAATAGATCTTTAAAGGAAAAAAAGTGGCATTCAAACAAACAGTAGTGAAGAGATTTATTCAATAAACAGTAATGAGACAAACACACAGTCTTTTGGAAAATAATATAGTTGAATCCCTCAGGCTGAGACATATTACAAAGGAGAAGAGAATTGAATGTAAAAGAAAATAAACTGTCAAAATGACAGAAGAAAACAGAAAAAATGTTTTATAATCTTGAGGTAAAAGTTTCAAAAGGATAAGAAGCCATGAATTTAAAAAGCTTATAAAAATTCATTCATATTAACATTGAAAACTTTTAAAAATCAAACACATTGCATATTATTATTGTTGTTGCTGCTGCTGCTAGTGAGACAGAGACAGATATAGAGAAATCTTCCACCTATTGATTCACCAACCTCCTCCCCTCTCAATGCCCACAACAGCTGGAGCTGGGCCAAAGCTGGAAGCCCAGAACTCCATCTATCTCGCACATGACAAGTAGTGACACTACTAGAGTCATTATGTGATTCCTCCCGGGTGTGTAGCAACAGGAAGATGGAATAGAAAGTGAAGCCAGGACTTGAACTTGGGCATTCTGACTTGGGAGGCAGGCAAATGCCCACCAACAAATAAAAATCTTTTGCATAGTTACAGCTAATATGGGGACGGATGTTTGTCATAGCACTTCAGATGTCACTCAAAAAGTCTGCACACAAACAAGGAAGATATTCATTGAGTTCCCCAACTCCTGGCTTCAGCTTGGATCAATCCTGACATTGTGGGCATTTGGGAACAAACCAGCAGATAGGATATGTGTCCCTTTATTTATATGCCCTTCAGTTAAAAGCAAAAACAAAAACAAAAAATTACTAAACCACTATAAGTATTCAAAAGCAAAGGCACATCAGGGGCAACATATTGTTACTTCCCCGAAAGAACAAAGTTCTTGCAAATCAGTAGCAAAAATCAATGTAACTGAATCAAACATGTCAGGAGTTCCTAAACATTCTCAATTCACACCCTATTTACTGAAAGACAGGGAAAGACACAAAGACTAGCTCACCTCTAAGATAGCCACAGCAGCTAGCTCTGGGCCTGGCTGAAGCCAGGAGCCGGTAGTTTTCTCCTGGTCTCCCACATGGGTAGCAGCGGCCCAGGCACTTGGGCTGCCCTCTATGGCTTTTCTCAGGCTCCTAGCATGGAGCTGGATGAGAAGCACAGCAGCCTGGACATAAACTAGCACATCCACATGGGATGTTGGCATTGCAGGGGGTGGTTTTTACCTTGTACGCTAAAACGCTGGCCCCTCACAGCACCTTTCAATAGTATTTCAACAATTTTTTTTCACTGTGTGCTCTTTGCCAAATGAAACAACTCACAGTTTCCATTTATAAAGTATTTAAGTTAAAAAAAAGGTATCTATTCCCTAGCTTAATGTTTTTTTGAAAATCATATACACAAACAAAAAGAACATATGTGTATTATTTCATTCTCATGTAACCACAACTATTTACCAGCTAGATGTAAGCACCTGTTGGATACTTAAACTTGAGAATCTCTGGGCTGGACCACTCTCAGTTCACAACAATTTTCTGCTGCTACTTGCTTTTTTTTTTTAATCAAAACAACTACCAAATACCAACTTCCCAAAGATACAACATCTCTAAATGAATGTAGTATGACCTAATGCTGGTGACTGTAAATTGCTTCAAGCCAACAGTTCTCATAATATCTCACAGATGCGGAATGTCACTGTATTTCTTTCCCAAATTTAAAATATCCCATGCCTTGGCACACACTTTGAGAACTGCAAATATTTAGCAAAGAATATAAACAAAAAATTCACAGATGAAATACAAATAATCAGTAAACATATGAGAAAATGTTTAATTTTATTAATGTTTTAAAGAAGTGCAATAAAACAATGTTTTGCTTTGTTTTGTTAACCTCTGGATTTGGCACAGCTTTTTTTTTTTTTTTTAAGGCAAGGCTCAATTAGAAACTGGGTAAGAAAATAGACATTTTTCATTCATTATTGGTGGAACTATAAATTGTAACAACTTTTTAAGGGGCTAGCCAGCAATAACCATGTTGGTGCACTCAACCACATATCCCACACAGATGTCCCTTCCTTTTCTTCCTCCCTAACCCCACTGGAGTGGGGTGGCTTGGCAGGGGTGATGAAATGGAAAATGTGTACTTTCTTTAATCTTGCAATATCCACTTAAGGAGTTCATTCTGCAGACAAGGATGGGCAGGGAAACAGATGCTCAGGAATGGCATTCAGCAACACCAGACCAATTGAAACAAACAGGATATTCCCACAGTCACCCTATCCTATATGGCCAAATGGCAAACCCATTGAAAAGAAATGTTGTAGATTCATATATTGTCACGTGACACTGGAAGCTGCAGAATAACAATGACATCATATTTACTGATGCCAAATTAACAGGTGAGGTATTTTATTTAACCTTTATAGAAAAACTATAGACCTACAAACTGTAAAAACAATAGTGTACTTTTCATTTACCTTTTCCCATTCTTATATAACTGTAATCCTATGTTACAATTAGAAACCATACATAGATACATTACTGTTAACTATGTTATATACCTTGTTCGGTTTTCATTATTTTTCACATTCTTACCTTGGTGGGGGGAGGAAGAGCCAGTTTTACCTCATGTATACATTTATGTAACCGCCACACAATCATACCTGTCTTATATCACTATAAAGGAAGTGTGGATTACTTGAGATGCACAAGCAACAAAAGCTAAAATCAGTTTCTCTTTGTCATGGGTTCCATAACTCTATCTCAATATGAAAATTTACATACTCATTCTTAGGGACAGCAGGTTATGTGGTATTTTGTACCAAGAGATCAAAATCAAAGAAAAGGAATTTCTCAAGGAGTCTTTTCAGGAGAAATTTTTCAACATTGCTAGGGCCTGCCCGGTTTCCTCCTCTGACTTTGCAGTTTTGTTGGCCCGAAGTGTCTGGACCAGCAGGTCTGTGGAGAGCCCAATGGAGGGCAGGAGGCTGTGCACATGGGAGATGGAAAACTTGCAGCAGTTAACCATCTCCAGCGCTGCTTCTCAAGCACACAAGGCCAAAGGAAATGCAAAGCTATTACATTCATTTGCATTTTCCAGATTTCAGAGCAGCTATAAAATCTGCCTTGTAAAGAGAGTTTGACTCACAGAACACTGTTTAGCATTCAGCATCTGGTCTTCAAGCTGCCCAGGGCAGGGGTTTGGGGCAACTGGACTTAAGAGCTGCCCTCAGCACCCCTGCCCATCTAGGCCTGGATGGAAGCCAGCCACAGGGGTCTGCTGGTTTCCAGAGTACTGGGTTAATAGACAGACTCCTCTTTTTGAAAAATGGTGATGGAACTTTATTTATTTTTTTGTTTTACTCTTTTCAGTTGTAGCTTATTTCAAAGGGCATCAAAGTAAACAAAAGGAAAAGACTGTGACTCTTTAAAAGTCAGAAAGTGACAACTGTTTATAAAGTGACTGTTTATATTTTCACATGGAAGGAAAAAAAAAATGTTCCTCTAAGCTCTTCGGAATGGAGACTTAGGTGGCTGCCCCACTGCCTCCCCCAGTTTGTTTGCAAGTTTGCCACTCACACACCTCCAGCAGCGAGGCACAGAACATCTGCTGCATACATTTTATGTGGAAGTATAAAAGTGTCCTGGACGGCTGGGGGGTTATGGAATAACCCAGGCAGTGTCTTAAGCGAAAGCCTTGGTAGCACTCTCACTGATAACTGCCTTCCCCAGTCCTGCTGAGCATGCGCAGTATCCTAAGTCACACAGGCTACAGGACTGCTTCTCCAAATCCTGAGTCCAGTTTGCTAAGCGGATGGGATGTTCAGAAAGACCGTGTTTGTGAGCTCCAACCCAAACCAAGGGCCACTGGCATGAGTCTTCCTCAGCCTCCTTTGATCCTGGAGGGCGATAGCACCAACTCAAGACAACTAGCATGAGTAAGCTTCCAACTGGATTTTCTGTCTCATCTGTTAATAGATATTTGCCAAGATAATGAGAGCTAGTTTGATACTATACGCATCATTTCAAAAGTACTTTTGTGTGTGGTACGCTGCATGAATTAAAGTATAAGTCTTGAGTCTGCTACATGAATCTCACATTAAGGCCCAGTTCTCTCAGTCTCCCTGTGAAGTTCTCCTTGACAATTCCAGGTCACAGCAATCTCTCCATCCCCTTATCCCGATGGTATTTATTATCTGAAGTATTCATTTGGCACCTAAGACATGATGCCGTGATTGCTATTTATCTTTCTATGTAAACCATGTAGTCTTTATCTCCTACAGGACCTTGCTGGAGTGCAAAAGTTTGTTGATTTGATTTTAAATTTGAGGCAATTACCATGTGGGCTGAGATAAACAGTACTTGCAAGGCAATAGTTAACTCAATAGTGAAAGTAAACAGCAAGGCTGCTTGTAAATGGGTTGGTATACAAAGTAAGATGACCAATGAATGCAAATCCTCAAGACTGAAACATGTTTGTGTGATGGGTCATTGGTGTGTTACTTCTGGCCTACTAATGTGTCACATTATTTATAGGATTTCATCTCTTCTGAGCTCATCTTGAAGAAACTCTTCCCTCTAAACCTGTTTCAGTTCAAACATGGATACTGCTAGAACTCCATCCTCCTAGGAACTAAGTTTATTTGCTGAGTGACTAGCTGAGTGAAACAACGACTTTCTGAGTAGCCATGCCACCCATTTAGCCATAAACTATTTGACAGTGGAAGGTCATAAGAACTAGGCTCGGGAAAGTTCAAAAAGAAATTTCTATGGATTTTCCCTATAAACAAGTTCTCCTAGCCGATTACTGAAACTGACTTCAAAGAGCTAACAAAACCATTATTTTTCTTTCTTTGCACCAAAGTAAATCTATTTTTTCCCCTAAGACTTTTACTTATGTATTTTAAAGAGTTACACAGAGAGAGCTATCTTCCATATACTGGTTCATTCCCCAGATAGTCACAATGACCAGGGTTGAGTCAGGACAAAGTTAGGAGCCAGGAACTGCACCCAGGTCTCTACACATAGGACCCACACACTTAGGCCATCTTCCACTGCCTTTCCCAGATCACTGGCCGGGAGCTGAATTGGAAGTAGAGCAGCCAGGACATGAAATGGTGCCCATATGGGATGCAGGTGAAGGATTATTTACCCACCACACCACAGCACTGGCCTAAGGAGACTGGATCACTCTGGGCTTCAGGTACTTGAACCATATTGCTGATTTCCAGGGTGCACATTAGGAGGAATCTAGAAATGGAGGAGCTGGGGTTCAAACAAGGTACTCTGATATTGGTGGTGAGTGACCCAAGTGGCATCTTAACTGATAAACTTACTTCTGAGATTAGATGTTCTAAACCTGGGGTGATTTTAACTTCAGGTGACATCTAGCAATATTTATACCACTTGTATACAGTTTTTATTTATGAGAGAAAGACACACTTAGAGAGACAACTCTCATCACTGGTTCATTCCCCAAATAGTTGGGATGTTGGGGCATTGGCCAGCGTGAAGATGGGAGCTGAAACTTACCTCAGATTTCCCATTGGAGGGCAGGAACCCAATCACTTGAGTCTTTACTATTGGCTCCCAGGATCCACACCAATAGAAAAATGAAAGCTGGGAGTCAGAAGCAGAAATTGAACCCAGTCACTGATGTGGGATGCAGGCATTCCAACCAGTGTCTTAAACTGCTAGGCTAACATCTGCCTCACAAGGTATCTTTGGTTGTCACTACTGAAAGAGGACACTAGGCTTGCTATCTAGGTGTAGAGTTCAGTGATGCTGCTACACATTCCGCAAATGCATAAAGGTCATCCTTGACAACAAAGAATCCACCAACTCCAAACGTCAGCGGGCCCAGCTCTGAGAAACCCTGCCTACTATTATATCACAGGCTTTCTAGTCAAGACTTAACTGGTGACCTTAGGAAATTACTTAATCTCTCTTAATTTCCTCATGCATAAAATAGAGCTAGTAATACAACTTACCTTGTGAGGTTACTGTGAAGCTTAGGAGACAATTGATATGAAAAATGTTTTATAATTACTGTACAAAAATTAGTCATCCTTATTAAAGGATGACCTGCCTTGTGTGTGGTTTTAATTTTGCTGTGTAATTTATGTTGTCTCTTGGAGTTAGTGTGGAAAGGAGATACCCCACCTCTCTCCTGCTATCTACATCCTCCCGGTTCTACATTATTTAGGTCCCTTACCCCTCTGTGTTGCCTGCTTATATTCTTTTTTTCTTGGGGCAGGACTGTTCCATAGCAGCTCTTTCCTGAGTGGTCTCTGATGATTTTCCCAGAAATCGTGCTTTCTAACTAATCATCTGACTCCAGCTCAAGCAATGACAACTGTATGGCATGGATAAATGATGATTATCCCCTTAGGGGATTTAGGAAGTATAGTGGTTGTTATCAAGTTTGCCCTTTTGGTCACAAGCTACATTTTCTGCATCTGTGATTTACATTGAAGAGCAGTTATTCAATGCCTCAGAAGAGTAATTTAGTGACCCTTGAATGGATTAGCTCTATTCATTAGGACCCACCAGAGTTTTAACCTTGATGCTCTTTCCAACCGCCTGTGACCCATGACTTCTCTTACCAGAAGTATAGTTTTTAACTTCTCTGGACTGCTCTGAAGAGGAAAACTCTTTAAAATAAGCTAAGTGAGCACATTCTTATTTTCATAACTATTGCCTAAATGGCACAAATCAGGTGACACTTTAATAAATGCTTGTTTTCTGGGTGAATCTGGCCAGTTGGCTTTTATTTAAAGGAAGAAAAGTGTCTTTCCTGGATATACTAGTGTCACCACAAATGTATACCAGAACATTTATAAAGTGAATCCTTATGATCTTAGATCACAGTTTTATTCAAAGGTGTGTGTGGGGGGGTGGCAGTGGAGATGGTGTCATGGCATAGTAGGTTAGGCCTCTGCCTGTACTGCTGGAATCTCATATGGGTAGTAGTTTGAGTCCTGGATGCTCCACTTCCAATCCAGCACCCTACTAATGTGCCTGGGAAAGCAATGAAATACATGTTTTCAAACACTGAAAGTCCTTGGGTCCCTGCACCTACATGGGAAATCTACAAAAAGTTCCTGGATATTGGCTTAGGTCTGGTTCAGCCCTGGTCCTGTGACCATTTGTGGAGTGAACCAGTAGACAGATTTCCCTCTCTTTCTTTCTCTCTCTCTCTAATTCTGGCATTCAAATGAATAAAATTTATTTTTTTAAAAAGGTGCATGAATGTGTATGCATGTATTGTTTTAAAGAGAATACAGTACTTTATTCCAATCTTCTTGAAATGAATGGTAAACTCTACATGGAACAAATCACATCTTTATAACAGCAACATCTTAGCTGGAATGAGGAAACTGTTCACTGAGAAACTTTTGCAGTGGTGGAAGAGAAAGAAGGAGCCTGCTTGATCCTGACCTAGATGATGCCCTTTATTTGGGAATTAGTGGCCATTTTATCACCCCCCTCCAAAAAAAAAAAAAAAAAAAAAGTGAAAAAGCCTGAGTTCAGCTTAGTGTTATGAGGAAGTGAGTAAGACACCTACTGTGAGGAGAGTCTTGATTCACAAATGTGTACTCAAGGAGCATTCACCCCTGTAGGAATAACACACAATCCTTGGGAGTGAGCCAACAGTCTTCAGACTAGAGTACTCCAAGTAAATTTTTTATATAATGTGATAGATTTAAAAGCGATCAGAGCTATTACACTTGCTTTTCCTAACTTACATTGCTAGTCTAAAGCAGGATATTTCAACCTTAGTCCAAGTGAAATCCAGGTTCAGCAAATTCTCAGTAATTCTGTGTATTATGGGATGTTTGTCAGCTCCTGGCCTCTATCCATTATGCTGAAAACTCACTGCCAGTCGTGCCAACCAACAATATTTTCAGACATCTCCAAATGTTCCTCGTGGAGAAACAGACTCCCAAATCCAGAACCAATGCATCAGGCATTCCATACTCTGATTCCATGTATTGCATCTGCTTTAGGGAAATGGTACTCATAGTAGTCTACATACTTATCAAGCCCCTAACCCATTAACTCATTTAGTAAATATTAGTTGACAGCTGCTCGTGGTCTTCAGCCAGCACAAGATTGGGGTTTTAGAAGGGGGTTCATAGGCACATGTCTGAACAAAAGAAAGAAACCCAGCATGAGATGGGTTAAATCATTCTGGTGTTTTAAAACTATGCTAAGAAATATCTGTTATTTAAATCTGAGGATAAATAAGGCTTTAAGGCAGGCACTAAGTTAATATCTTCTGTGCTTCAGTAACAGCCTTTTGCCTTTACAAATAATACACCAGAGGGGGAGTGGGTACAAGCTGGAAGGCAAGACACAGGACAAACTGCTATCATCCTTGCAAAGGAGGAGGATGTCGCAGACACAGATGGCAGTGCAGAGACTGCAAACAGGGAAGTACATGTTACTAGATTAGAACTTATTTCCCAGGTTTTCACTTGAGAAGCTGGCTAATCAGTGGTACCATTTATTAACAAGATGATCAGTAGAGGGTCAGGTTTTGTGGCTAGACCAGAGTGTAGAAGGAAAAAGTTGTTTGCTCCAATTGGGAAGACATAGCCTTCTGATCTCATAGTGGTACAAGAAGATTATCTCTAAATCCAGGACAGCATACAAGTGTGATGGTCATATCCAATGTGGATAGCTAACCACTGTGTGTATAAAAACGACCCCTGATTCGGATTCATCATATCCAGAGACAGTGCATTCCTCTCACCTCACTGTGTATCTACAGCACATGCTTACATCCATAGGAGATACCTCAACTATAGTTGTGTTTTTCCTCTTTCTTTTTTTCTTTCTTTTTAAAATTAAATTTATGTATTTATTATTTGAAAGGCAGAGGGAGAAAAAGAGAGAGTGAGTGAGCTTTTCCATTTACTGGTTCACTCCCTAGATGGCACAATAGGCTCGGCCAGGACAGAGCCAGAAGTTTCATCTGGGCTTTCCATGTTGGTGCAGCAGCCCAAATATTTAGGCCATCTTCCACTGTTTTTCCAGAGACCTGCTTTTACAGGGAGCTGGATCAGAGGTGGAGCAGCCAGGATTTAAACCAATACCTCTATGGAATGGTAGCATTACAAGAAGTGCTTTAACTTGCTACACTACAACACTGGCTACAAGTTTTCAGCTCTTGGCATAGATTTAGAATAGATTTAGCAACTTCAAAAGGTTCTATGCAATTCCACTTGAATGGATGAAGTCATTTTCACTTATAAAGTAAAATAACAACAAATGAAAATTATTGTCTAAGAAAACCACACACAGACACACAGGCATTCAGTTAATGACACATTTCAGTAAAGTATAACAAGGAAAGAAAAGCTCACTGAATAACCACTGTGGAGTTTTAATAGGAAAGGTTACAGATAATGAGACGATGGTAGATTTGGAGTCACTTGTGTATAACTGGTACTTATTTCCTATGGCTTCTTAGGTCTGTAATTTCCAAACAACTTTCAGATCTTCAAACAATTTTGGTGGAAAAAAAATGTAGTAAGAGATTGAATGGCTTCAGCAGGACTGGGTATGCAAGTGGAGGAGAAAGACAAGGAATCCATAGTAGAATGGAGGAGCATGAACAGGGAAGTGGCTGTTTATCTCCAACACTTACTCCATGCGAAGAAAACAGAACCTATGAGCAAAGTGTCAAGGTTCCCAAAGAAGTTACCATCTGAGTAGAACAAGAGATTAAGATTTCCTACATTTCCCTTGAAAGCTCTATGGCAACTGCTCAAAAAATTAAAAACAAAATTATAACATGATCTAGCAATATCACCTTTGAGGTGAGAATTCATCAAAATGAAATGAAAGCAGGGTTATAAAGTGGTATTTACACAGCCATACTTGTTGCAGTAGTAGTCACAATAACCAAAAGGGGGGCGGGGACCAAAACCAAAACCAAACAAAAAAACAACCTGAACTCAACTGTCAAATTAACAGATAAACGAAAATGTGGTGCCATATAAAGAAAAGTGTATACAGATATAAAAAAAAAAATTCAAGTACATGGCACAATATAGATGAACAAAGAGAAGCTATGTAAGGTGAAGTGGGCCGATCATGAAAAGATAAACAATATATGATCTCATTTATATGTATACTAAGAATAATCAAACCCAGACACAGAAGGTGGAGAGGTGGTTGCTGGGGGGCAGCAGGCAGGGAGAAACAGGGAGTTGTTAAGGAGCATGAGTTTCAGATTGCAAGTCCGAACAGCCCTGGGGAGTTGGAGCACAGCAATGTGAACATCTACAACACTCCTGAACCATGCGCTTTGGCATGGTTAGGATGCTAAATTGTATATTGTATGTATTTTATTATAATTAAAAATTACAAAAAGTTTCTACATTCATATCAGCAGTGTTCAATACTATGATACTATATGTAGTGCTATTTATGTCTTAAATTCTCTGATTACAGAAATCTAAATCTACTAAAAAGTCTTGTGGGTGAATTGCACATTTACCTTAGACTTTCAACTGGCACTGTGAGCCTGCATTAATTAAATGTTCTCAGAATCTCATTCAGACTTTTCACCCCATACCAAAAAATAAAACCCACAAGTATTCAGAGCTGGTTACAAAGAACAAAGTCTATCATTAAAGACAATCTATATGGTTGTGGTAACTGAGGAGAGGACAATTTTCAAGTGACACAAATTATGGAAGGTCTGAACAAATAAGTGGTAAAGGTGTTTTTATTGCTTTCTAAAGTCCGTTGCTTTTCTAGTTGTTCTATTACTATTTGGGGGAGAGCCATAAGGCTAAAATCCTAGGCAAAGTTTAACTTCCTGAATACTTTGTCCAGTGTAAACTGTTGCTTTGTGCCTAGCAGAGAAAAGGTAGTGGAGACGTTCATTAAGATCACAGTTGGCATCTGAAGGAGACCCACGGGTCTGTTTCCTATGATTTGTGTTAGTGGTTAGCTTTATTTGTCATGTAGCACCTTTTAACTTCACTCATAGCCAAAAGCCATCTTAATATTTTCAATCCCTCACCTTCCTAACCTTCATCCCACACCACTTTTTAAAACACCTGATAACCTCTTTTACATTCATATACACTGAACTCTGTTCAGAACTTCATAACTAACTCATCTTAAGTTACTACCAAGACTGTCTTTTTCTGTTCTTCCTCTTCCCAATACCTCGCCAAGCTAACACCATAGGTCAGAAAATCTATTGGTTCTACTTCTCTTATTTTTTTTTCCTCTAGCTTCCCTCTTTTTTTTTTTTTAAACAAACCAAACTTCTTTTTTTTTTAAGATTTATTTTATCTTTATTAAAAGGCGGATATACAGAGAGGAGAGACAGAGAGGAAGATCTTCCGTATGCCAATCCGAAGCCAGGAGCCTCTTCTAGGTCTCCCACGCGGGTGGGGGGTCCCAAAGCTTTGGGCTGTCCTTGACTGCTTTCCCGGGCCACAAGCAGGGAGCTGGAAGGGAAGCGGGGCTGCTGGGATTAGAAACCGGCGCCCATATGGGATCCCGGGCGTGCAAGGCGAGGACCTTAACCACTGCGCCACTGCGCCACCGCGCCGGGCCCTAGCTTCCCTCTTGATAACAGACATTTCCAGAGGGTCCAGGTCTCCAGCTGCAGAGCTGGAGTATCAGCACCTTTCCTCTCTCTCAGGGGGAGGCTACTATGAGGACCAGGAGTCTTCATGCATCGCTGAACTCCTTGATCTTTCTAAGCTGTGTCATGACCAATCATTATCGTTATCTCTGCCTTCACTTCCCACAGCTCTTACCCTACACCCCTTGATCTTGACCACAAAAAGTTATGTTACTAAATTGCTTACTCAATCTCCTATTTCCTCCATTCCTGCCTCTAGGCAGGCTTGCCAGCTGCCCTTTGGACTTGGAAGAGTCTCCTCTCCCACCTGCCAAGCTAACACTAGGAGCTACGTCAAGTGCTTCCTCCTTCCTTACTCATGTCTCCTTGCCCACACTCCACAGGAATGATCAGGAGCTCCCTTCCTAGGTCGGAACAGGTTTCGGGTAGAAAACACTGAAGAAATCAAACCCAGAGCACATTTTGTCCATTAAATACTTGAACTAGAAATTTCAGGATGTTCTTATTGTTCTCTATGGTCCTTTAACACAAAAGGCAAATTCCTAGAGATGTATAACATCATCCCTTGGGATAAATCTTTTACTAACTTTTGGATCGGACTTAAGAATCTTGTGTTACCTCAGGTTTACCCACTAACTCCCTCGTGTTCATATATCATCTCATGTGTTCTAAATCTGCCTGATCATCAGAATCAATACAGTGTTTCATTAGAGGAGCACCTTTAGATTGGACTCCAACCAACAATATGACAATCTCTAGGGCAGGGGCTTAGGAATGTGTGACAGAAACAATATCCCAGTGAACTCTGTGTTAGGTTAGGGTTGAGAAAACTGACAGTATAACAAATCCTCCTGTTTTGTCAGAGTCCCAACAATCAGCAATCTGAACACATCTAGCAAGATGGCCTGGGTTTATCTAGCCTTTTGTCAAGAAGGTTCTAGTTACACCAGCCACGCTGAATATGAGCATAAAAGTAATCTGGACTTCAAACGTAACTTCTCTATTTTGGATTTGCTGATTATAATTCCAGTCAAGCTGTAAGAATCTTTCCTGCTTTAAATCCATCCTGTGTCTAATTAGCACAATACTGAACATTTAATTGAAGCTCAATTAAAATCTTACTGATTACTCAGTAAGATACCACCCAACTTAAAAAAAAATCTAAAAAGTCCATGTCTTAAGGTTTATCCTTCTCTCATGATCAGTTAATGAAGAAAATAAGAATGTAAACTTCGGTTTCTCTCTTGCCTGAACGAGGGTGGCAATTATGTAGTGATTTGGACAGACTTCTAGAAACTATTGTTACATCTTGTCCAATTGCCCAGATTTCTCATAATAGAGTCAACTTCCTTTCATCCCTGGTAGATTACTGGCTGGACCCTATTGAACTGCAGAGATCACAAAGCTAATGATTTACATCTGATAGCGCATCATAAAATTCAAGTCAGCAGGCCTGCTTTCAGGCAAGGCACACAACACCTTGACCAGAAATGGATACACATTCATATGGAACACTGCAAATGTTCAAAGATGCTTACTGGGAAACATACTTATTCACAGCATGAAGAACAATCTAGTTTAAAAGATTAGTGAGTTTCATCAAACAGAAAAAAGTAATTAAAGATTACCACTTAAAGAACATCTAAATAAATTAAGGAAATAACTAGAAGTCAAATTACTTAAGAATACTGTAATATTATAAATAAGTATATCACAGCTGTGTTCAGTATTACATTTTCCAAAAGGATAAAACCATTCCCTGTTAAGCAAAAAAGCTTCATATGTAAATAATGAATGATTTGTGTAATGAAGTTCATCCTTGAAACTGAGCAGATTTTAAAATCAATGCACAGACAAAGCTATTTATAAACTTTACTTCCCATCAACCTTAGCACCATGTCAACTAACAATAACAAGTTAATGTTTTCCAGTAATCTTCACTGTGCCATTTAATTGCCAGCACTCAGGCCAAGGTAAACTCTACAACAACAAAAGAGTTAACATCACCATCAAAGAACAAGATTAATGAACACTTTGCTTCTGCTTTGAAGTGAACTCTGGAAAACATGCCCACAACACACTTTTTTTTTTTTTTTTTTAGCCACTGAACTTACAAATGTGCCAAATATCCCATAGAGTAATTTAAAGGTAGATTAAAAAAAAATTCTATCTTCAATTAACAATAAGCTTTCACGCTTAGGGAACTGTTTTCGTGGCTAAGGAATACTTTCTCATAGTATTATAAAGTATGTAATTCCCCACAGTATCAAACTTGATGCCTAAACCCCAACCATCAATTCCTAATTAAAAATTTTTAAACTGAAATACAACTTCAAGTGCTAAGTCTCAAGTGCACCCCTTGATGAAGTGCTATGCAAATCTAATTACAGTTTTTACTTGTAATAAGTGAACAAATGATTCTACTTCATGAGTAAATCATGATTGTTTAAGATGGTCCATCCCCACATTCTGTTGCATGGGTGATTATCCAGTAGAATTCCTACATTGATACAAAATGTTAACACAGATACTAAGTGCTGATAATATAAGAAACAGCAGTGATAGCTTTCTGCGTGGTAGGTAAAGAGCTTCAGAAATAAGTTACATGCTTTTTAATATTACAATTATCCAATAAGAAAATTTACTTGCAAGAGACCACAATATACATCTTTTGCTACAACAAGGAAATGGACGATAATTTTTAAACCTTTTGATTTTTCTGTTAAGTCACTCCTGAAAACATCAATTCCTCTGCAAACAAAATAAATCAAACCTTCACAGTTTGACCGACTACAATGGTTTTATTGCCCATGGACTGAATTGCTTCAGTCTGTTTGTCAAATCTCCACACACAATGTGTCTATTTAATTGCGAAGAGGGTCCACTATCATTTCCCTTTCCTGGTGCTAAGACATCTTAGCAGCTATGTTTATGTGCTAGCTTTTCCCATTGTTTAACTTATTCACCTCTGAAGTAAGTGATGGATTATAAAACCCAGGCCCATGATATACAATTCATCCTGGACTTCTGATGGTTAAGATAGCTTAGTGCCTAGGTGTTGGGTTCTTATCACCACTCATCCAAACACATTTTCCCATCTTCTGGCTGCCTGTTGTCACCACCTCATAATAAAATGACTTCCTTGGGAGGCTGCAATGACTATGTGCTCAGCTAAACCTTGGCTACTCGGTGTCAAAGAGCTAAGCAAAGGTAGCACTTTCTGGATACAGCAAAATAAGTGAGACCAATTTGAATGTTCAAGAAACCTACTTAAAGAATCTATTTTATTTGAAAGGAAGGGTGATAAAGACAAAGGGAGCTAGATAGATAGGGGGATGTTCCATTTGTGGGTTGCAAATGGCTGTAACGAACAAAATAAGAGCTGAAGTAGCCATTAAGCCTGTATTTCTACAGCAAAGGTTTTTCTTTCTTTTCTTTTTTTTTTTTTAAGATTTTTCTTTTTTGAGGCCTGGCATGGTAGCCTAGTGGCTAAAATCCTTACCTTGCATGTGCCGAGATCCCATATGGGTGCCAGTTCATCTCCCAGTGGCCCTGCTTGCATCCAGCTTCCTGCTTGTGGCCTGGGAAAGCAGTAGAGGACAGTCCAAAGCCTAAGAATCCTCTATCCGCATGAGAGATCCGGAGGAAACTCCGGGCTCCTGGCTTTGGACTGGACCAGCTCTGGTCGTTGTGACTTAAGGAGTGAATGAGTGAACGGAAGAACTTCCTCTCTCTCTTCTCTGCATCACTGCCTTTCCAGTAAAAATATCTTTGAAAGTCAGAATCACAGAGAGAGAAGGAGAGGCAGAGAGAGATCTTCCATCTACTGGCTCACTCCCCATATGGGCTCAACAGCAAGGAACAAGCCAGGCTGAAACCAGGAGCTTCATCCAGGTCTCCCATGTGGGTGGCAGGGGTCCAAATATCCAATCCATCTTCCACTGCTTTTCCCAGGCGTGTTAGCAGGGAGCTGTATCAGAAGAGGAGTAGCTGGGAAGTAAACTAGTACCCATATGACATGCTGGCATTGCAAGTGGTGGCTTTACCCACCATGTCACAACACAGGCTACAATGAGGGTTTCTAACAATCTGAGTATGGTGTATTGCAAGGTGCTGTGAAGCTCTACCAGATCACAGAGCCCACAGACAGGAATCTCTATAGCACAAGTTTTCCTGCTCTGCCATGCAGAATTCCATGTCACCTAAGAGGAAATAGACCATCTAAGCTGTAATTCACCCCACACTGTGACTAAAGTAGAGTATTAGTCTGCTAAGTGCTTACACACTCCATGAGATTATTAGAAACACTTATTTCCAATGTTACTAATACAAAAACAGAAGGGAAACAAACACACTGCCATAATCTGAGAATTATTCAACAGTTATTAATCTAATTCATTCAGTTACCAAGCCTGTTTTGATGGTGTAAGGTTAAACACTTCACAAAATAATCATACATTTATAGTTAGTAGTACGATATTTTCAATATCTTAATGAAAACTGTGAATTTAAACAATTATTAAAACTGTTTACTCCCTTGATTTAAGCTATTATCAGCATCAATAATTTCTATTTTCCATCTAAAACTGTTAATGAATGACTTGAATTTCTAAAGGAAAAAGTTCAAAACCTGTAATAAATAATTCTGTTAATATTTTGAAGTGTTTCCTTCCAGATAAACACTAACTTAAAAAGTTAGATAAAAATATATAGCTGTACACTGATGTTTGCTATTTATTGCAGCATATTTTCTGCTTGAGTATCTGAATGTTTACAGTATGTGTAAGAGTTAATATTTTTATAGTGAAATATTTATTTTCAATGTATCTTTTCCTGAAATTTTAAAAAAAAGATTTCTTTTACTTTTTATTTTTATGGAAAGGAAGATATACAGAGAAGGAGATACAAAGAAAAAGATCTTTCATCCACTGGTTCACTCCCCAGGTAACTGCAATGTCCAAGAGCTGAGCTGATCTGAAGCCAGGAGTAAGAAGCATCTTTTGGGTCTCCTTTGGGTCATCCTCTACTGCTCTCCCAGGCCACAAGCAGGGAGCTGAATGGAAAGTGGAACAGCTGGGATACAAACTGGCCTCCATATTGGATCCCTGTGGATTTAAGGTGAGGATTTAACCACTAGGCTATTGCACTGTGCCCCCATTTTGGCATTTTATAAAGATCTTTCCTACTTACATATCTGACAATTATCTGCATTTTCTCCTAAAATATTCAAACGCATCTCTGGGCAGGCATTTCACCTAGTGGTTAAATACTACATTCCACAACAGAGTACCCTGGTTCAATTTTTAGTTGCAGCTCCCGACTTCAGCTTCCTGTTAATGCAAACTGTGGGAGGCAGCAGGTGATGGCTTAAGGATTTTGGATTCCTGCTATCCAGGTGAAGACATGCACTGAATTCCCAGCTCCTGGCTTCAGCTCACCTCAGCTTGCTGAGGGTATATGGGAAGTGCAAAAGAGGCTGTGAGATCACATTGTCTGTTGGCTTCTGCCTCATAACCCCATAACTCTGTAAACTACTGGAAATGTCCAGTAGGCTGGCACAACAGCTACTTAAATCTTTTTAGATTTTACCCACTTACTTTGAAAATGTACTCACTTCATTACATCTTGATCTCTATATATCTCTATCCACTGGTTCACTTCCTAGTTATAATGGTTGGAGCTGAAGTGGACCAATGCCAGGAGGCTGGAAATCCATCTGGTCTCCTGGGAAAGCACTTGGGCTGTCTTCTGCTGCTTTCTCAGACACATCAGCACAGATTTCGATTGGAAGTGAAGACTCCAATGAGTGCTGGACATGGGATTCTAGTGTTGTAGATGGTGGCTTAACCTAAATGCCAGCTTCTAGTTTCTATTGTATATAAGCTACTCATCCTATGGCACTTTGGCAGAGAAGCAGAACTGAGATAACTCCTTTACTGTCTAATACTGGCTATATTTTGGTTGGGGGAATGGGGTCTAAACAGCATCTTAACTTTCACATAATGCCACCTGCCCCTTTGACAGACAGCAGGCTTGCTTTCATACTTAGAAGGGTGTGGAAGATCTTAAAAGCTCGGTCAGTAAACTGTATCTAAGCTGTAAGTAATGCCTTGAAGAATAGCTGGAGATGAGGACACATTTTAGGCAGTAAAGACACCTGCTGTCATTCTCCAAGACAAACCAAGCCATGGCAATCAGCAACCAAGCTATAGTGATCAAAGGGTGCCTTGAAGAAAAGAATTGAGGAGAAAGCAGGTTATGTATCATATCTAAGTCAGGATCTTTAGTGATGTACTGTAAGAGGCTGTGACAAACAGACCAATCACAACAACAGATCACTCATCAGACAGGGTGAGTGTACATACACGCATGCAAGTCTATGCACAAGCACATGTGTAAGTCCACACCCTACATTGCAAAAGAGTGGTAGTTGGATCACAACTTTGGAATGTTCCTTTCGTCAATGATTCCATGATGAACTGTTGCTTTTTGCATTTGTTTGGATCACACCTCCATTTTTGTTGCAAAACTCATTACTCAGAAAGAACTGGCTAAAACAAGTATACAGTTTATGTTTCAGAATTGGAACTTTCTCATAGCACTATATTTGGGCAATTATTTGTCCAATATTTTTCTTCCAATAGTTAAGGTATCTAATCCCCCATCTTTTTTTCCCCCTTTTATTTGAAAGGTACACATACAGACAGAAATTGCCCAGCCACTGAATCACTCCCCAAATGTCCAAATCAGCCAGGGCTGGGCCAGAGTGATGCTAGTAGCCCAGAATTCAATCCAAGTCACCAGATGACAGAAAAGCACCTGAGGCTATCACTTGCTATCTCTCAGGGTACACATTTGGAGCTGGGACTTAAGCCACTTACTCCAATAACAACATCCAGTAAGGCATATAGCATATCAAACTTTACCTAACCAGTATGCCAAATTCATTCTCCTATTTTCATCATGGCTTATCAGGTGTTACTTACTTATTCATTATTATTAGTATCCTAACTTATTAAAAAATTTAAACATTAATTTAGATTTTCTGTAATTATTCTTTCAGTAAAAAATAAATGGTTTCTATATCTTCCAGTACCCCAAAGGAGAAGTTGGAGGTTGGGTGGAAGAGGAAAATAAACAAGGCTCAGATGCACAGGTACACAACTGGCAGCAGCTCCCATCAAGCTGCAAATCCTTCTCTTTGTATGACTAATTCAGTATAGTCAGCCTCGGACTATTTCAGAGTGGGTCATCTCTCTCCAAAGGAGCCACTTCTTCCTTCATCATGGCTATTGGGTCCCAATGTGCAGAGGGTAGAAGGCCTCTGTACGCTGCAGCAAGTTCTCAGTTTCTAGAGGGACAGGGAGAGGGAAAGGGAAAAGAAAAGGGAAAGAGAGAGAGAGAAAAACAGAGAGAAAAGTATAGCAACCTTGGAAAGTCTTGGTTGAGGATGGACTCTTGCTGTGTTTGTAATCCATGACTCAGAGGGCGGGAGTAACCCATGGGATTTGAGAAGCCGTCTCTAGACAGTTGCCCCTTAACATCATTCACAAGGGACAGACTATCCACTGCAGGGACTGCTCCAAAGAGCGGCTGGGCTCAGATTTTTCTACACTGATTTTTAATGAAAACCTTTATAATATACTAATATTTTTTCATACACCAAGGTCTGCTTCTAGTTTCACCATTTTGTTCCCACTCCTTCTTTCAAATGATGGTTTAGTGCCAGACTTTTTAATAATGCAGAAAGATAATACAGTTTTAGAGTATATTTTAAAACTTGATATGACAAGCTCTACAATTATTGTCCGTCTGGTTCAAAAACTTTTTTTTAGATTTGAAAACCTGTAATATTAGCATATCTAATTTGCTAATTAATAAAGATGGCAATACATAAAAAAATCAAGAAATCCATTTTTAATTGAGACTGTATCGAATCTACAGGGCAATTTGGGGGAGAACGACATTGTCAAGCACAATTTTCATAAATGTAAAATCATAATTCTCGGAAAACTAAAGCTATAAAATGAGAATATATAAGATATTTCTTAATTAATAAGAGAATCAGTAAGATAATTCCAAAAATGTAACGCTAGTTTAACATGTGAAATCATTGTCATTCACCATATCAACAAAATTTCTAAATTATTTTAATAGATGCAGAAGCACATTTGATTAAATTTAACATCTATTCATGATGAAAATTCTCAACAAGATATGACTAGAAGAAAGATTCTGTATATAGAGAGATGTGGTTGAAGGAAATCAAATGTACAGGTATTAAAATTAAAATGTAAGGGTACTGGGGTAAGCATCTGGTATGGAGGCTGACACCACTGGGAATGCTCACCTTCTATCAGAGCACCTGGGTCTGAGTCCTAGCTCTGCTCCTGTCTCCAGCTTCCTGCTAATGTGCACCACGAGAAGCACGAGCTTCAGAAGTCGGGGCATTGCCACCCACGTGGGAGACCCAGACTGAGCTCCAGGCTCTTAGCATTGGCGTGGCTCATTCCTGACTTTTGGTGAGAGAACCAATAGATGGAAGATTTCTTTCTCTATGCCTTCCAAATAAATAAATAAATAAACCTTTAAATACAGTTTTACTGAGAACTATAAAACAAAACAAATAGAAAGGCACACCATATTCTTGAACAGGACAACAGAATAACAAAGACAGTATATACAGTTAATAATCAAATGTATGTATTTAGTATGATCCTAAAGAAAAATAATAAAGACAGTGGGGAAAAATAAAAATAGGGAATTAGTCCTTTTCATATGGAAAACATACTAAAAAGCTACTCTGAGCAACTGGTATAATAATATTATGATAAACGAGAATTTTGGTTATTAAAAAGTTGGGATATACCAACCATTCTACTGGAGATTTGTACATATAAAATCTCCACTCCTTATACCTTACAAATTACATATTATCACGAGTTAGCAACTAAATTTTAACTACAAGTTAAATGATTTCCCAAAGAACAAACATCAAGCCTAAGTTTGCCTGCTTCAAAAAACACACTCTACCTTCCTCTGGCTACAAAATAACATAAGTTATCAATGACATGTTATGAATGAAGCAATCAAAACTGTGCAGATCACAAACCATGCATATCAAGCAGAAATGAAGTGCCTATAGCAGCTTTTTACTTTTAAAATGCTAAATACACTTTGGTCTGAGGTCTGATTTACATCTTATCATGGCAGCTTCTAGATATTTCAATTACTGGATGACATCCAAGATGAATCAAACCTTATAGGAAACTTTTGCAAAACAGGAGGACCAAAGTGAAGACGGTACAGATTTCAACATATTTTTACACAGAGGAACATTCTGTCCCAACATCAGGAACTGAAAATCTGTATGCAAAAAAAAAAAAAAAAAAAAAAAGTGATGCTGGCTGTCCTGACTTCTCTGTGCTAAGCTGTCAACCTTTTAAACCTCTGTTTGAGAAACTGAGTTCTCCCAGACTACTTCCAGTCCTGAGCTGCTGACACGGGTCAGACAGCAGGAGAAGAATCAGCAGAGGAACTGTACCAGTAGGAACTCTGAGAAAAGCAGGAAAACAAAGTTCAGGCAAGCAAGAACATTTTGCAAGAGATTTTTGTGAAATTGGTGTCAGTGTTCACAGTCCAGTACAAGAAACACCATCCAACTGTGAGCCATTCTGGACTCCAAGGGGCCCCTGAAGCCAGATCAACATTGTGAAACCCTCAGAGCCAATATTTACAGCATGGTTAAAGGCATATATACAGAAAACACGGCCCTTCTCTGTCTCCTCCAAGGATGCCACACCTATGCTGCAATCCCCTCTTCCACTTTGCTAGGGGTGTATACCACTGAGGCTCCAAGGTGCTTGCCTTTCCTGCATCTCACTATGCTTACACTGGCAAGGTTCAAAGCATCTCTACTGCAAGATTCCCCAGTCAAGACCCTCTTCAGCTTGATTCCTCTCCTACAAGCAGCTCAACTGAGCCAACATTTAGAAGAGAAAGAAAAGCACCTATTTTTCAATGGTCTCCATTTAGCTCCAGCCATTTTCAAAGTTCTCTTTGATTCTATAGCTGAAACCTCAGACCTCATGACCTGATTCTTCCAGGTCTCCCACACAGGTGCTGGGTCCCAAGGTTTTGGGCCGTCCTCAACTGATCTTCCAGAGATTCCCTAGGGCCTTCCAGACAATGACAAAGATTTGTATTTTAAATATTCAGCCTTACTCCATCCCACTTAAGAGTTAAAACTAACTGTTTGGGGTCAACAGTGAAGACTCTGTTCGGAGTTTTCTGACTGAAACTCAAATACTGCACTAGAACCAAGTCATCTGTGGGGAACTACAATCCCTGAGAAGAACCCATCAGGGTCTCTGGCCATTGAGGCACACCCAGCAGGCTCACCCACTACTCCACATAAATCTAAAAGAAAATCTAAGTGAGAGGATTTTAAAGCAGAAAGTGTCTCCAGAGAATTAAGATTAACCAGTCCAAGCGCCTAGCTAGGTAAATTCAGATTCAGTTGTTGTGGTCTTAAGCAGCTAGTTCAGGGTCAGGAGCTAGGAAGCCATACCTCCCCCACCACCCATCTAGCCCTTTTTGCTCCTCTCCGAGTCAGGTGATCCTCACCTTCATCACGTCGAACCTGAGAAGGGTTTGGTACTGTGTTGTTGTGTAACCACTCCCCTCACCAGCCACCATAAAGGACAATGACTAGGGAACTCTCTCTCTCTCTCTTTCTCTCTCTCTGGGTTGTGTCCTTCCATCACTCTGGCATTCCAATTCTCGGCCTCCCCAGTACCTGCTTGCTCTCTGGCTTCCCACAGATAGACTCCAAGGACAGACAGCCCCTGAACACGGCCCCTGTATGTCTGTATTCCTTGCCTGGTCAGTGAAGCAAATGCTAAGATGCTTTGTATTTCTAATTTGTGTACTTTCAAGAGTTCTAGGAGAGGAGAGACCTAGTAATAATGAAATGTGGGCCAAGAAGCCAGGAAAAGGTGAATGTTTACAACTTTGTACATGTGTCCAGGTTGTTTACTGCACATCTTTTGGATAATTTATATTGCTGGGGAGGCTGGAACATAGGTCTTTAGTTTAACAAATGGAGTTCAGAGTAATGATGATTTGCTCCTCTCATGGTTTTGATTCAGACTGCATTGCCACATGGACTTGTCATTTGCTAATTTCTAATGGATCCCGCCATCACCAAGCTTGGTTAATAAAGACTCCTTAATACATCCTAGATTCGCCTGGTGTGATCTCCTATACCCCGCAATATGACAAATGCGTCAGGAGCCCTATGAAGTGCCAGAATGAGTGTTATATATTATGAATTTAAGTGCTGAATAAAGCATGGTCCTCAGCCTTAAGGAATTTAGGTCTCCTTTGGCCTATTTTCTCATTCAGAGTCCACTGTTGGTCAAATCTCTTTTGGGCAGGACAGAGTTGGTGGAGGAACACAAGGTTAGTGGAGACAGAAACTGGTAGTGTTGAGTTAGCCAAAATCTACAAGCAGCATCTCCATTGAGCATGAAATCTACTGTGAAACAGTAGGCTATGGTACACTAGCAACAACTTCATACATCTCACATTTACTGTGTCTCCTGACTGCAGGTTAGGTGACTAAGCTATATCATCTAGGTTTGAGTAAGTATACTGTGCTGTTCTCACAATTTAGAGAGATCACCCGTGGATTCAGCTTCCAGAATGTATCCCTACCATTAAGCGATACCTGACTGTACAGAGTTCAAAGGACAGTTCAAACAAATCTCCAAGAGCTGGCCATAAAAAAGGAGCTCAGAGGCAGAGCAGTGACAGGAGGAGTAGAGTGGCCGATGGGGTGTGAGAGCCTGAGCTGAGAGCATTATACAAAGGTTGCAATCATGAAAACAGCTCCCTCCATCAGAAAATCCTATCAACTGACCAGCAGAAAGGGTAGGAAACCTCATTACTCTTAGAGCCAAAGGTAGAAAACAAGTTGTTCAGAACAGAGACTGTTGGGTCTTGACCTATGAAGGTAGAGAAGGCTCTAAAAGTCAAACACAAAACCAACCCAGAGAACTGACTGCCTCTACCAGGCAGTGTGAAAGGGATTGCAAAGAGAAACAGCCACCCTTGATGATGAGCTGAAACCACTTACAGTTCTTAGGGAAGGCGTCAGACACTGCAACAGGCAAAGGTGCTAGAACTACAGGAATCCAACAAATTGAAAAACACTAAAATAGAGTAAGGAAGAAATAAAAGTCAGAATTGTCATGAGGAAGATTTGGAGAAAAAATATCTAGGCTCAAAAAAAAAAAAAAAAAACCCCTTTACTGAGGGATTTCACAGTACAGTGAAACACCTACTTTATTGTGTTAACTACATAGGCAACTACAAACAGAATTTAAAAATCAGAAAATATATTTGAAGAAATAGTAAGAATAAAGCTTACAGAGGAAATAAAATGAGATGTATATATTAAAAAACCCACTTCATAGGCATGAACAGGATGTAGCAATATTTGAAAGAGACAGGTGAAGATTTCCTGGTGATGAATAAAATGCAAGCTCAGAATAAAGATGCAACACCTAAGACCACCTAATAAAACTGCAGACCAGTAATGAGGAGAAAATCTTAAAAGCCACCCAAAATAGATACTTTTCAAAGGAATGACAATTAAACTGAAGATAGCTGTCTCATTACAACAACAGATGGTAAAACTGCAAATTTTCAAAGTGTTGATGGAAAAAGAACTGTCAACCTAGAAACCTATACCATGAACTTATCACTTAGGGAGGAGAGTAAATACTTTCAGAATTACAAATACTGAGTGAGTTTATTATACAAAGATGCTAGTTGAAAACATTACTAGAAGGAAGGAGTGGAATGCATTAAGAAATAATAAATGGGGAAATTGGCTAAATATGTTGGCAAATATTAAAATACTGGGTGCCAAATAATAAAAATAATGACTGATTAAAAACAAGGGGGACACAAAAGGCAACAATAGCATGGAAGACAATGAAAAGGAAGTTCAGAATTATAGTACTCAAAGGTCCTGATTTTCTGTAGAGGAGAGAAGGATAGTATCTACAAAATTTCAAAGGTAATCTCTTCAGAGACAGATATATACTATATTACTTGCAAAAGAAGGAAAAAGTGGGAGAGAGGTTAGAAGGTACAAACATCTTTAAAACAATTGCACAAAGTTACTGCATAAAGTTTTTGGGAAAATGGAATTAGAAGATAAGCATAATGCAAAAGCCATTCTGAAACACAAGCATAGTTTTCCATCATGTGCATTTACTGTGCGCTTTTTAAAGACTACTCATGTATGTCCATGCACAAAACAGTATTCACCAATAAAAAGAAACAAGCCCCACAAAGTTAATATGGATTACTATTAAATATATTTTCCTAAGTAAAAATAGGCAGAATGAAAGGGCTACACATATTGCATGATTCCTTTTGCATGACATTCTGCAAAAGGCAAAACCATAGGTTGGAAAACACATCAGTAGTTTGTCAGAGGCTTGGGGAGAAGGGAAGGACAGGGAATGTTTTAGGGTATGGAACTAATTTGTAAGACACCATGGTGGTAGGCATAGGAGGCTACATCCCTGTCAAAACACACAGCCCTACTCAGAACTCAACAAACTTTAATACCTGTACATGAAACGAAATATCAACCAGAATGTTGGGTGATAAATGAATCTAACTGTGGAAAAAGAATTTAACTGTATTACAAGTAACTTTGGGAAATGGCATTTTGACTGGAAACGATAAGGTTATATACAAAAGAACTGTACTTAAACAGTGTACTATGGTGGTCAAGTATTTTTTTCCCCTCAAAGTAGAATGAGTTAGTAATTCTGAAACATCTTTGTAAGGGGGTGAAGAAATAAACAAACAGTTATTAGACAACAGGAACTGTCATTGTTGGAGACAAGGATAAGCAAAAGGAAAAGCTAGAATGAATCAGATAGTATTAGGTTAGAACCAAAGAGATCACATTACCTTTACGTAGAGGCAAATGGATCAACACAGAACTAACGATATACATGTGTGTATGAATGGATTCACACACACACACACACACACACACACACACACACACACACACACACTCCCCCTAGCTCTGTGTGGAGAGCACCTAGAAATAATGACATCATAGCAGCAATGAGCAGTCAGTGCTGAGATTTTGGTTCCTAACACTATCTTGCAATAGAAGGGACCAGGGAACCTTGCAGAAATGAGGAGATTCACATAAGGAACACATAAGGAAAGGAACACATAAGGTCATGTAGGGCATAACTGTAGTGCCAGAAAAGACCAAACAACATATATGTCAAATACGGCGAGGGACACAGGCACCAAACTAAAAGAGCTTCCAATGGCCATACTGGAAAAATTTTAATATTAAAATTAATAAGTGGATTATATCTCAGTATAGAAAATAAGCATCTATAATTCCAGTGACTTAAATAAATGATTGATGATCAGTTATAGAAATAAAATCAGATGCATGCTATTTACAAGAAACAACTAAAACATGTCAGGAATCACTGAGCAAGAGAGCACCGGTAGAACAGTATGACTATGAGGCAAAAATACAATGAAACAGAAAACATTAGTAGTGTCCAGCACAATGGCTCAGTGGCTAAATCCTCGCCTTGCTACTGCCAGGATCCCATACGGATGAGGTTCAGGTCCCAGCTGCTCCACTTGTACCATAGGAAAGCAGTGGAGCACGGCCCAAAGCCTTGGGTCCCTGCACCTATATGTGTAGACAAATTTACATATAGGAAACTCTGACATGCTGTTAATAAACTCGTAAATCAGGCAGACAAAAATTAATAAACTTAAACAATACTGAATAAGCTCTTAAGCAAACACAAATAAAAATATTTTATCACAATAGCAGCCTTAACAAATCTCAGAGGAAATATCATTATAAATTATATTTTCTGACCTTTATAAGAAAAGTTATCACCTCTCTAAACACATATGTTTAAACTTCTAATAATTAATTCTTAAAGAATAAGTTGGGGCCGACGTAGTGAAGTAAGCTGGCTAATCCTCCATCAGTAGCACCGGCAGCCCATAGGGGTGCCAACTTGTGCCCCAGCTGTTCCACTTCTGATGCAGCTCCCTGCTTATGACTTGAGAAAGCAGTAGAAAACGGATGAAGTCCTTGGACCCCTGCACCATGCAGCAGACTCAGAAGAAGCTCCTGACTCCTAGCTATGGATCAGCTCAGCTCTGGCTGTTGCGGCCATTTGGGGACTGAACTGGTGGAGGGAAGACCCCTTACTCCGTGTCTCTCCTTTTCTCTCTATAAAAAATCTGCCTTTAAAAAAATAAAAATAAATATTTTTAACTTCTTTTTTTCTTTTTTAAAGAATGAGTCATATGATGGGCCAGCCCTGTGGGATAGCTGGTAAAAGCCTCCACCTGCGGTGCTGTCATCCCGTATTGGACACTGCTTCCTATTTTCAGCTGTTCCACTTGCAGTCCAGCCTTCCGCTAATGAGCTGGAAAAAGCAGTGGAAGACGGCCCCTACCATCCCTTTCATCCACATGGGAGACCAGGAGCCAATTTTTGACTTCTGATAGTCTCAGCATTGGTTGTTCGGGTCATTTGGGGAATGAACCAGGGTATGGAAGATCTCTCTGTCTCTCCTTCCCTCACTGTAATTCCACTCTTCAAATAAAAATAAAAGAAAATCTTAACAAAAAAATTATAATAAAGTTGAGGTAGATACTAATAAAACAGAAAAGAAAACAGTCCTATAGAAGACCAACCTCATCAAAAGTAGTTCATGGAAAATCCAATCAAAGAAATTAACCCAGAGGTTATATATGCTTAGGACTTGGTGTTTCTGAGATAAAACACAAGGCACAACCCTTATACTCCGTGAACTTTGTATCTTCTCAGATCAACTTCTCATATACCCAGGCTGCTTCTACCTTTTCGCATTTGAATTTTAATGACCAGACTTTTGTGGTCAATGTAGTGACACTAAGATTTAACTTCTGAAAGGGACAGTTGATAACTGCAAATCTGTATTCATTCTGTGCTTTCCTTCACGAGGGAGAAAGAGTAAAAAATTATAAAATGAAGGAGGAAGTGCTAAGACAGGAAAATCAACAAAGTGAACCACAGGGAAGGGCACTGTGGCACAGCAAATTAAGCTGCTGCTTAGGACACCTCCATTCCATAACTGAGAGACTGGGTTCAAGATCAGCCTGGACTTCCAATTAGCTTGTTCCTAATGTGTATCATGTGTGGCAATAGCTGATGGCTAAAGTATTTTCATCCCTGCCACTTATATGAGAGACCCAGGTGGAGTTCCTGACTCCTGGCCAACCTGGAAGTGGCAGGCACTCGGGGAACAAATCAGTAAAAGATGTCTCTCTTTGCTACTCCCGCTTCTGTCAGTCTACTTTCCAAATAAACATAATCAACAGACCTTAAAAATACTGCAGAGCAAGTCAGACATTTAATCAGAATAGGCAAATCAACACTTTTGAGGACACACGTGCAGAACACCAGTGAATTCCTTCCCTGACTGAGCGCAGAGATCCTGAGGGAGGCAGGCAGCAGGAGGAAAACCCCTGCACTGTCTCCAGAAAACCACTACCTAGACCATTAGCTTATGCGCAGGGATGGGGAAGTAGAAGATAGGGGGAGCCCTGAACTATACTACAACTCCGATTCACTCTAAACAGTTTCCTGAAGAACAAAGATTCAGTATAGTGGGGCTGGTTGAGTTGAACTAGGCTTCAATGTCCACTGACATGTACGAGAGCTAAATGGGAAGTGGGACAGACTGAATAAGTCTGCGATACATACTGGCAAGCATGGGAATCAGGATAGGGGGCAGGCCGGTAGGGGTTATGAGGAGTCATCCCAACTAGGCTGCAGCTCCCACTGGTTTGCTTGAGGTCTGTCTATGAAGTGGGTAGGATCAAGCTGGACTACAACACCCATTGGTTCGCGTGGAAGACAGGGCTAGAAACAGAACTGACCCAGTAATTGCAATGACCAGCATGTGCAAAAGCTGATTGGGGTGACGGACGGTGCCGAACCCTGTCTTAGCAAGCACACACAAGAATCAGGTCTGGGATCACCTCAGACGAAGTTTCTTTGGAGATCCCTCCAACTGAACTGCTGATCTCAGAACCCCAACCATGAAGGGACTATGTCAGCCAGTGGATTCTGAAGAGAGCTCATCGTTCTTGGAACTGCAAGACTGGCAGCAATTCAGAACTGCTGAACTATCAAAATTGCTTGAGCAGGACCCTCGGAATATGCCCCACTTCGGGGACCTGGGATGGGTGGGAGGCTGGGTGGGGCTTCTCCCTTTGTTTCTCCCCTTACCCCAGATACAGAAAAAAAAATGTGGAAACAATGGTCTTACCCACTTTCCTGTAGCCCTTGACACTTTGTGCCCTAATCAACTATGTAAAGGTAATAGAGAAGAAAAAAAAAGAGAGATTCAAATTTCAAGCATCTTAATCTTAAATGTACACAAACACCCCCTAAATTAGTATGTTCAAACATGAATTTTAACATAAATCATTATCCTACAACTCTGTTCTCTAAATAACCACCTGCAAATCAAAATGGATGACCACTGAATGTTCTCTTAAACCAATCAATGAATAATGCTTTTCAGTGTAAGAACAGGTTTTGTAATTGGAAAAAAAGAACAGGTTTTGTATAATATATTTGAAGAAATTACAAAGCAGGAAGCTAAAATTGTATTTCAGAAACATGTTAGAAATGAAAATCATTATATATCCTGTAATCTCAGAAAAAAGAAAAGGTATAAAGTCTACCTGCCACAGACAGACTTATACATGAAACCTGTCTTAATAGCTACAAGAAATACTTTTTAAAACAATGAAACAGAAAAAAGAAAGCCAAAGATATATGATATTAACTATATTGATCTCTCTGAAGATTGAAAAAGGCCATGGGGGGCCCGGCGCGGTAACCTAGTAGCAGAAGTCCTTGCCTTGAATGCACCGGGATCCTATATGGACACTGGTTCTAATCCTGGCAGCCCCACTTCCCATCCAGCTCCCTGCTTGTGGCCTGGAAAAGCAGTCCAGGATGACCCAAGGCTTTGGGACCCTGCACCCACGTGGAGACCCAGAAGAAGCTCTTGGCTCCTGGCTTCAGTTCAGCTCAGTTATGGCCAGTGTGGTCATGTGGGCAGTGCATTTTCAAACAGAAGATCTTCCTCTCTGTCTCTCCTCCCTCTCTGTATATCTGACTTTACAATAAAAATAAATATATCTTTTTATAAAAAAGGTCTTGGGATATTTTAGCACTTACAAACTCTTGAAAGTCACAATTTAATAAATAACTCCAAGCAATTTTTTAGACATTCCCACCCCTTTCAGAGATAAGATTCCAGGAAAGTTAATAAAAAATGTTCCATTCACAAAAAAATTCACTTCGGGGAGATTACAAGGCATTCCAAACAGAAAAAATGATCAAAACCCCTTACAAAAAATAGAACATTACCAAATCAACACGAATGTGACAATGGTAGCTGTATTTATACTACCATCTGTTTCAGAATGCCAGTAATTTAAGCTCATTTAGGCAGGACCCTTTCATTAGTATGAAAATAAGTGAGAGAAGACACAGTAAGGTAACAGTTTATCTTCATTTAGAGAAAAAAGAAAAGTACAAAATCTTTTTTTTTTAAGATTTATTTATTTAGCGGTCAGCACTGTGGTGTAATGGCTAAAGCTGCCACCTGCAGTGCCAACATCCCATATGCTTGTCAGTTCAAGTTCCAGATCTAGCACCCTCCTAAAGGCCTGGGAAAGAAGTGGAAGATGGCCCAAGTGTTTGGGCCCCCACTACCCATGAGGAAGACCTGGAAAAAGCTCCTGGCTTCAGGCCGGCCCAGCTCTGGCTGATATAACCATGTGGGGGAAAGACAGATTTATTTACTTGAAAGGTAGACTGAGTGAGTGGGAGCGAGAGAGAGAGAGGTGATGGAGAGATGCAGAGACAGAGAGATCTTCCATGTGCTCATTCACTGCCCAAATGCATGCTATGTCTTGGGCTGGGTCAGGCCAAAGACAGGAGCCAGGAACTTCATCCACATCTCTCACATGACAGGCAAGAGTCAAAGTTCTTGGGTCACTACCTGCTGCCTCTCGGAACTTCATAAGGGAGCTATATCAGAAGCAGGGCAAACCTGTATTCCTCTGTATTCCGACATGGGATGTGAGCATGGCAAGGGATGTGGCAGTTGAATATGCTGTGCCACAATGCCCACCCCTAAAAGTGCAAATTCCTATCCCCAATTGTCAATCATAATCAACTGCTGTGAAAAGAAGGCACAGAAGGTGCATGTTAATGATAGTAATAAGGAAAAGTCAAGTAAGAATTGATTTTCTCATTTTTTCCAAGCATGTCTTTATTCAAAATACAAATTTCATTTTAATATGTGAACCTACCTTTTTTTAACTGGACAAAGAAATGCATGTACAAGAATGATTAGAAAATCTCCTTGAAAAACTTATCTTACTTGACTTATTTAAAGTCCAAGTTATAGAGAGGCACACACAGAAAGAGAGAGCTGTCATCTGCTGGCTCACTCCCCAGATATCTACAGCCAAAGTTCCCTGCTTGTGGCCTGAGAACGCAGCGGACAATGGACCAAAGCCTTGGGACACTGTACCCATGTGGGAGATGCACCCTGGCTTCAGATCGGCTCAGCTCTGGCCATTGACTTCGCAATAAAAATGAATAAAATCTTCAAAAAAGAAGGGAAGGGAAGGAAAGGAAAAAAGTAAGGAAGAAAAAAAGAACAAAGCTGAATCAGGATAAACTCTGTGGCCTATTAAGCTTGGTTTCCGCTTATGATTTGGGCATCCCATGCATCTATTGGTTTGAGAGGAAGTTCCTTCACTTCCAGTTTAGCTCCCTGCTAATGCACCTGGGAAAGCAGCAGAAGACAGTTCATGTGTTTAGGGATGTGTATCCATGTGAAAGACACAAACGAAGCTCTGGCTCCTGGCTTCAGCTGGCCCAGTCCTGGGTGCTGTACTTACTTGGGGAATGAACCAATGGATAGAAAAGTCTCTATTTCTCTCTCTTTCCTCCTCTATGCAACTCTGCTTTTCAAATAAGAATGATTTTTAAAAAATATTATTACTTTTTTTAAGTGGAACAGCCAGGACATGATCCAGTACTCACATGGGATGTGAGAACCACAGGCAACCACATTCACCGCTACACTACAATGCCAGCTCATATTAGATAACTGCCCAAAGTCTTAAGAACATGCTTTTAAAAGTCTTATTTTTTATTGTGATAATGTTGAGAGTCAAATCAAGTTTACTATTTTCTTCCTAAACATTCATATATATGAGGCACACAGATACTTAGGAGTCTTTCCAAAAAGCAAAATTGATATAATTAGTATCCCATGTATATTTTAACACCTAGATTGAGGTTTTTCTACTAGTTTCCCATTTGAAGTGTGAGTCTGGGAATCTGGAGAAGGATTTATATTTAACTCAGTTAGTTTTGATGTGTTGGGTTATAGTTTTCAGCGGAACCTCAGCTCAGACCTTACTGAAGACACCCCCCAAAGGAGGTTTTGATGAAATAGTTAACAATTGTGCCCAGGAACACATTGGAGTATTTCAAGGTAAAGAAGTGAGGAAATTCCATGTAGGTATTGTATTCCAAAGCTCCACTGTGTAAATGAAACATGGAATTTTGTTATGCTCCCTGAGAATAATATTTCAACTATACCTAATATAAGCGGATAAGAGACAGGTTGGGACATGGGCATGAAGCAAACTATAAGAAGTTAGGGTTTAAAAATGAGCTGGCTCATCTGTCATGTCCATGGCACTTTTCCAGCAGACAGAAAGAGGGAGAGTGGGTGGGGGTGAGAGATGCAGAGACGCTTCCTTTGTGACTTCCAGTCCAATTTGTTTGCCCTCCCAGTCACCTCACCCCTTCAGTAGTTCATTGTACAGTACTGAACTACACTTGTAAGTGGGTCATGACTTTTTAAAAAAAAAAATGTGGTTATATACTTATTTAAAAATTTTGATTCTCACGGAATACTTGTACATTGTACAGGGTATCACAAGCATTTTAACCAATTTATACAGCATAGACAGATGAAATGAGACAATCAGCTTTTCCACAACTTTCTCTTTCATGTTTGGAGCCTGTGAATGCCTCTCTTCCTGTTCTTCGTTCAGTACATGAAACATTACTGTAAAGTATAACTTAAATCATATACAGTTTACCTGTAGTAACTAATATCTAAAACTTTTTAAGCAGTTATCACACAATATTTTATATGACAATGACAAGAAGAGTGGCTTTCTACTTTCCTGTCCTAAGCCCCTGCTGTAGGACAGGACAGAGGGCTGGGGACATACAGCACAGAGAAATACAACAATGTCAGCACATGGCTTAAACTAGGAAAAGCGTATTCATATTTAAACGTTCCTTTAGAGGGCTGGTGCATTGGCATAGCACACTAATCATGTGCCTGTGGCTCCAACATCCCATATGTGTGCTGGTTCCTATCCTGGCTGCTTCACTCACTTCTGATTCAGCTCCCTGTTAATCATTTGGGAGGGTAGTGGGAATAAATCAAGTCCTTGGGCCCCCACACCTATGTGGGAAACCCGGAAGAAGCTCCTGGATCCTGGCTTCAAACCAACCCAACTCTGGCTGCAGCGGCCCTTTGAGGAGTGAACCAGTGAATGGAAGATCACTTTCTCTTTCTCTGAGTAATTTTGTCAAGTACAAATTTTTAAAAAATTATATACATTTTCTTTAAGACTTTTTTTTTTCATTTGAAAGGTATATTTATAGAGAAGGAGAAATAGAAAGACAGAGGTCCTCCATTCTCTGGTTCACTCTGCAAACAGCTGCAACAATCAGAGCTGAGCTGATCTGGAGCCAGGAACCAAAAGTTTCTTCTAGGTATGTAATATGGGTACAGGGTCCCAAGGCTTTGGGCCATCCTCTACTGCTTTCCTAGGCCACAAGTAGGAAGCTGGATGGGAAGTGAAGCAATCAGTCCTCGAGTCAGTGCCCATACGGGATGCTATTGTTAGCAGGCCAAAAATTAGCCTACTGAAGCACAGGCTGCTCTCCAAATAAATCAATCTTAACATACAAAAAAGTTTGCTGTTAGCCCAACAGGCTGATAGTACTTCAGGTCTCTGGGGGTGGTTGCCAAATGTCTGGCTATACTCAAGTGACAGTGCTTTTAAGTGGCCAACTGAGTCCTCAGCAACTGAAATATGCCAGGTACCCTAAATAAATTCCAGGGCTAGGGACATGTTCACAGACTCTGTAATTTCAAAAATGGTACTTCAATAAAAACAATTAGGCATTATTTTTTGTCTAGTAGATTGGCACAAAGTAAAAACACAGAACAAAAAAGATGACTATTTTCACTGGGTGGAATCTCCACACAAATCTTAAATATTCTAGAAATCACAGAAGTAGGGCTGTGAGCACAGTACGATTTTTTGTTGTGTTGTGTTTTTAAAGTACATTCAGGGGTGGCCATGGTGGCTGACAGGTTAATTTTCTCCTGCATCGCAGGCACCCAGAGGGTGTCTCAGATGCTCCACGTCCAATGCAGCTGTTTCTGCTGGCCTGAGAAAGCAGTGGAGGGTGGTTCAAGTCCTTGAGCTCCTGCATCCATGTGGGAAACCCATAAGAAACCCCTGGTTCTGACTTTGGTCTGACCGTTTGGCGAGTGAAACAGTAGATGGAAGATCCCCCCCTTCTCTTTCTCTTTCAAGCAAAAACTAAAAAGTCTTAAAAAGTAAATGAAGTGGGCCTGGTGCGGTGGCCTAGCAGCCAAAGTCCTCGCCTTGAATGCACCAGGGTCCCATGGGGGCCGGTTCTAATCCAGGCAACTCCACTTCCCATCCAGCTCCCTGCTTGTGGCCTGGGAAAACAGTCAAGGACGGCCCAAAGCCTTCAGACCTTGCATCCGTGTGGAAGACCCAGAAGAACTCCTGGCTCCTGGCTTTGGATCAGCACAGCACTGGCCATTACGGTTACTTGGGTGTGAATCATCGTACAAAAGATCTTTTTCTCTGTCTCTCCTCCTCTCTCTATATACCTGACTTTGCAATAAAAATAAAGTAAATCTTTAAAAAATAAAAGCAAATGAAGTGCACTCAGAATTATATTCATTCCCAAAAAGTCATAATCTTTAAAGAGTGGGATGGCTGCAAAAGGATGCAGGGTGTTGTCTTTGGAGATGAAAAAATTAACTTGGAAAAGTGATATATTAATCAATTTAGAAGGCTCCCATATCTCCTTTCATGTTATGAGCTGCAAATTTCCCCTTCAGAATAGTAAAAAAAAGCCCTTTGTATGAGACACTGTGACACTGTTCCTCTTCTGACTCATTAAGTTTCCGATAGGATCTGAGGTACAGGATGCAATTCAAAACAGAACAGGTGCAACAAATAACAACCTGATAGACATGAACTCTACTCTGCAAGATCTAAATGATTTTCAGCTCTTGTAATGCTTAATATGACCTGCAGGAAGGCGGGGAACAGCGTAACTGAGCAGAGGAAGCCCACAGTGAAGCACGTTAACACACAAATTCAACACTGTTAAAAATGGAACTGCTTCTGTCTTCTGCACATACTCCCATACCAATCCTAGGTTTGGATCCCAGCTCTGCTTTTTAGCATTTCCCTTCCATAACTTTAGAGAAATCTCACAATTCCTTTGCCCTCCTTTTTTCCTCATCAGTATCAGTAGGATAGGAGTAACACACACACACACACACACACACACACACACACACACACACACACACACACACACACACACACACACTCTTCCCCTTTCCATGATGACATTCTCTACCTTCAGCAGCACCAAAAACCTGGGAACCACTGGCTGTCATGGACATAAAGGGGATAGAACATTAGAAAGAGTAGCTATTGGGGCCCGTGCTGGGATATTTCAGGTTGAGCTGTTTCCTGTACCACCTGATCACGTCCAGCTGCTCTACTTTTAATCCAGGTCCATGCTAATGACCTGGGAAAGCATCAGAAGATGGCCCAAGTCCTTGGACCCCAGTACACACTAGGGAGACCCAGAGGAAGCTCCTGGCTCCTGCTTTTGGGCCTGCCTAGCCCTGGCCGTTGTGGCCATTTGAGAAGTGAACCAGCAGATGGAAGACTTCTCTTTCCCTCTGTCTCTGCCTCTCTGTATCTCTCTTTCAAATAAATAATAATAATAATAAATAGCAGCAGTAGGCATTGCCCATTGCATGACAGTGCTCTAGAAGCTGGTGGCCAACAGCTGCCTCCAGCAACCAGCCAAAGCCACCTCATTTAACACATACCAAATGAAAGCCCATAGATGCTTATTAAGGAAGAGATTAACTCATCTTCTTAAGTAGCATTTTAATTAAAAATGACTTTTCTGGGCTTATATCCACAAAGGTATATATTGCCAGAATGTAAGATTTAACAAGGTCTAGTTCTATTTTTTTTTTCTAGTTTTTGTTTCTATTCAAAAGCTCAATACTTCCCAATCCTTTTCACGTCAAGGTGCACATAGAAAGTAGTTTTTCTTGGACACACTGGGGAAAAACCAGTTGCTGCGGCTCCGCAATCTGCAGGTGCCTGCTTGGTGCCCCCGGAACCCTGAGGGCCCCTCTAAGCCACTCTCACACTGCCCTGTGAGCTGAAGGATTTGGTGGAGACCTTGGTACATGCACAGTCAGGCCTCCGGGGAGGCTCTGCCCTCATCCCCCTCAGCCAGGGAGCCTCCTGAGAGAGACCAGTCCTCTCCCTCCTCACTCAAGTCCTCAAGAAGAAAGGGTGATTCTGGCTAATGGGGGAACAGCAAGAGGAAGCCTTCTCTTTAAAATCATGACTGTTGCCAGAAACAAAACAAAAAACACTGACCAGCAATCCATTTTTAACTTCCAACCTCAGCGTAATTTCATGCTTTTGTTCTGGAATTTCCATTCTGAAATTATATTTTCTGGGCATAAAATAAACAGCAGTGGACAAGGGCCAACATCTTAGGTCACCAAATGGAACCTATCAAGTCATGTTTCATTTACAGAACATTTTGCACAATTGTTTCACAATTTTGTTCTTTCAAGAAACATGAAAAGACAGTAAAATTCTTAAAGCATCAAGCACTGTCTTATATGGATACAATTTTTAAAGATGGAAATGATAACTAAAAATTATACTCAGTCATTTTTTTTCAAAGATTTAATTTTATTTATTTGAAAGAGTTAGAGGGCGGGGGAAGCAGCAGCTTATCCCTCTGTGTCACAATGCTGGCCCTTATCACAAATTTTAATGGCACAGTATTAGTAAAAATATTTTCTATAAACATTTCTTTCTTATTCTTCCTTTATTAAAAAAAATGATTCACTCATTTATTTGAAAGGCAGAACATCAGAGAGAAAGGGAGACAAAGAAATAGAGGTGGGAGGTGGAGGGGTGAAATCTTTCATCTGCTGCTGGTTCAAATCCCACATGGCCGTATGATCCAGGGCTACATCAAGCTGAGGCCAAGGGCCAAGATCTCCATCCAGGTCTCCCACACGGGTGGCAGAGGCCCAAGTGCTTGGGTCATCTGCTGCTGCTTTCACAAGTGTATTAGTAGGGAACTGGATCTGAAGCAGAGCTGTTGGAGTCAGAGCCAGCATGCCCATGTGGAATCCTGGCATTCAAGTGGTATCTTAACTTGTTGCACCAAACTGTCACACCCAAACAATTTCTTAAAAAAAGATTTGTTTGTATTTATATGAAAGGCATACTTACAGAGAAGAAGAGACACACAGAGAGATAGAGAGAGAGAAAGAAATCTTTCACTTGCTGCTTCACCCTGCAAACGGCCACAATGGTTGGAACTGAGGCAATCTGAAACCAAGAGTCAAGGGTTCCTCGGGAGTTCCCATGTGGGTGTACTTGTGCTATTCTCCACTGCTTTCCCAGACACATTTGCAGGGAGCTGGATTGAAGAGACGCAGCTGGGACTTGAACCTGCATCCAAATGGATACTGGCATCACAGGGGCCTATTTAACCTGCTATGCCACGATGCCCTTCCTCCTTCTTTATTTTCAAGAGATTCTGCTAGAATGTACAGTTAAGCTTTACTGCCAATTTTACTTTTAAAAATACATTTATTTTCATTTTATTTGAAAGGCAGGGAGCCAGAAAAAGATCTATCCACTAGTTTATTTCCCAAATGACTGTGACAGCCAGAGCTAAGCTAGGCTGAAGCCAGGAGCCATAAATTCAATCCAGATGTCCCATGTGGGTTGCAGGGACCTAACTACTGGAGCCGTCATCTGTTGCCTTGCAGGGTGCATATGAGCAGCCAGCTAGATCAGAAGGAGAGCAGCGGGCACATGAACCAGGCATCCCAATACAGAACATGGGCGTCCCAAGCTGCAGCTTAACCATTACTCTGCAGATATATCTGTGCCTATTACTATTTTTGTATTTATTTCCATTGCTTGGGTGGGTCTGTAGCAAGGAAGGTTGGTCTCACTCAGCTTTGTGAAGTCATTGTTTCACACAAGTAGCCAGCACAATCAGCCCACAAAGGTAATACAGGACTGACCTGCCTCTCTTTTGAACCACATGTTGTGTCACCTGCATAGAGTCTGACTCTGACCCCAACACACTTTTTAAAGACTTTTAAATGTATTTATTTGAAGGGCAACTAACAGAGAGACAGAAAGAGGGAGAGGGGAAGAAAGGAATCTACCTGTTGGTTCATTTTCTGAATGGCCACAAATGCCAGGGTTGATCCAGATGGAAGCCAGGAACCAGGAATTCCATCCAGTTCTCCCAAGCGTGTGCAGGGGCCCAAGCACAGCATCCTCTGCTGCCTTCCCAGGCACACTAGTGGGAAGCTGGCTCAGAAGCAGAGCAGTCAGGACTTGCACTAGTGCTCTGATCGGGGATGTCAGCACTGGAAGCACAGCTCCATGTGATGCTCCACAAGGCACAGCATTTGGGGTGCTGTAGTGGAAAGCATAAATGGCTCCAGAGTCTCCCTTTGTAATTGACCCTCTGTCTGGCCCCTTTATCTTCTGTTCCCTGCCCCCTCCTCACTTTTTTTTTTTCTGTATTGCATATTGGCTTCTATCCCGTACTTTGAGCCAACTCCCGTTTTACCAACTCCTGAGACAGGGTAAGTTTGACTCTGTGTCTGCTGAATTAAATTCAACCTTGAACACTTCTGTATGGGTCCATCTCCTCCCAGAAATGGAATTCACAATTCCTACAGTTGTCCAAGATGGAGAAGTTTCGTCAACCCCTAAGGATGACAGAGGCTTGGTAATTGTGAAATTGGCCATAGTCTGCATGGCAGGGCAAGGTATGTGTATGTGGAAATTGTGTATTTTCAGGCTGGGAGCATTAAACGGAGGAAGAAAAATAAATGATGACAGAGAGAAAAGTGGAAGGAGGAGGAAATAGTTATGCCAGTTGTGTGGCTCCTCTGGATTTCACCAATTTGTGTCCATTTCTATGGGGTTGATAGACTTTGTTTCCAAATCAAGTCAAATCAAATTAGATTTAAAGAGATTAACTGAATGGGAAGGTATAAAAGAGCAGAGGTGGGCTCTTGGCTTGGTTTCCCTTGCCCTGTGAAGTTGCTATTCGCTTCACATCAACTATCAAAGCAGCAGCAGGTTCTATGTAGAAAGGACAACAGGCTTTCCAGCTCAGCATCTGAACTAGCAGTACTACCTCCATGACTGGATGCAGGTCACCCCCTCAGGCTGACAACAGCTTCCTCATTAGAGTCAGGGGACTGTGCCCCATCCTCAACACATACACACACAGCACAGCACATCTGTCCTGCTCCTCTGCCTGTCTGCGAAGGGCATTATGAAATCGCACATATAATTCAGGTGAAGCGCAGGGTGTACTCTGATGTTTATTTTACTTCTCTCATGGCAGACCTGGCAGATGTGTTAAACCGATGCTCAGCTCCACAGCCAGAAAAGTGGTTTTGACTCCAATTCTCTAGCAGAAATCAACGATCCAAACTGAGAAGGAAACCACATAAACATCAAAGTGTTTAAAAGGCCCGGCTGGTACACACTGAGAAAATTCCACAGCAGAGTTCACTGAGAAGTGAGATTGCTCAGGCCATTGAAGAGATGTGTGGAGTAGCGAAATCACATGGCTTTACTGAGGATAAAGGGAGGCTTTTGACCAGAAGAGAAAGATAAATGCAAACTGGTTTTATTCAACACATCTGTCTTTCTTTTTGCCTGCACAAAAGAGTCTGAGTCAAGAAAGGGCAAGGGTCGCCTCAATATTTTTACGCCGTCAGACAAAAAAAAAAAAAAAAAAAAAAAAAAAAAATCCAAAAGAGATAGGAAATGAAAAACTCAAAATCCAAACTCTGATTTCAAAGGGTAAATATTTCTTTATGAAACTTTAACATCTGCATTAAGTACCAGAGCCATGATTTCCCAAGATTGTATACGGGCCTGTCGCAGTAGCCTAGTGGCTAATGTCCTCACCTTGCACGCACCAGGATCCCAAATGGGCACTGGTTCTAATCCTGATGGAGCCACTTCCCATTCAGATCCCTGCTTATGGCCTGGGAAAAGCAATTGAGGACAGCCCAAAGCCTTGGGACCCAGTACCTGTGTGGGAGACCCAGAAGAGGCTCCTGGCTTCTGGCTTTGGATTGGCACAGCTCTGGAGAGTGAATCTTTGAATAGATTTTCCTCTCTATCTCTCCTCTCTGTATACCTGACTTTTAAATGAAAATAAAATCAATTATTAAAAAGAAAAAAAAAAAAAGATTGTGGATCCTACTTTTCCTCAATAGAGAACTTCCTGAACTCTAGTACGATATCTCAGGGGTGATACGTAATCTAGTAATAAGGTTCAGTCCCAACATGGAGAATTTTGGCCACAAAAGCAGACCGTTAATTCTACTTAACAGATGAGGCAGTGCTGCCAGTGTTGTTCCCGAATGAGGTCATGTTCATGGCTCTTATCGAGCCTTTATTAGGAGTTAATGTCATTTACTCCTGGCTTTTACGAACCTGCTGCATAATCTCACCTTTCCTGATGTGCACTGTTTCCAGCCATTTCAACACTGCAATTAGGAATCTCTATTTTTTTTAAAAAAACGATTAGGAAATGAGCCCTACATGTTTTGCTTTCCTCTTCTTTTTTTTTTTTTTTCCATATATACATATATATATATTTTTCAAGTCCTGCCTGTAATTTGAGTCATTTTTTGCATGGTTTCAGAAAAGCCAGAGATCAGCACATTTCTTATTTTCAAGATATACTGTAGAAAGTCTCTGAGGATTGATATATTTATGTAAACATTTTCAAAGATGTCAAAATGCATAATTCAAGAAAATGTTCTGTGAAAGAATTTGTTTTCTGATTACAAAATGATTTCCTGGTTTTGAAAAAAAAACATAATAATAACAGTTTGATATTTACTTAGCTGGCCCTGCAGGTCCCAAGGAGATTATCATCCTTTACAGGCCCAACCATCTTTTCCAGGTGCAGGCCATCAACTGATTTCAAAAGTAGCTTGATGCTGAGAAGGAATCTCCATGCTGTAGAGAGGAAAGAGTTCTTCCCAACTTAACCCCTTCTGTTCACCCTAGGAAGCACAGGGTGCAAGAGTTTCATTATGACACAGATGTGACACCTAATGGACATGACACCACATGCTGCTGGCTCCCTTTCTTCAAGCAGCATAATCCAAGCTTCATAAAGACAGGAATCTGACCAACAGCACAATGACCCCCAACTGCAAGGCTGGGGGAGTTTTCTGGCATGGCTTCATTCCCTCTGTGACAAAGGGCAACATCCCCAGTCCTAGCACCCTTGGCTAAGTGAGCCTTTGCCTGCCCCCGTGGTTCACAATCCATCTAGCAGAAAAAGCAAAGCTTGAGACCATAGGCAGGCTCAAGAAACCATGTGTTAGCTGCCAGGCAGACTGGTAAAACATGGCCAGACTAGTGGGATGGGAGGTGTGCGAGAGACAGGAGTGGGGTGGGGTGTGGGTGCGTGAGCTGTGCGACTGGTCAAGAGCCCAAGGAGAAGTTGCAACCACACTACCTCTTATGAAGCTCAGCCACGAAGTGGGTCTTCGACAACAAAAACCTGATGGCTGATCCTCCCGACATCGAACCTTCCTCCCAACTCAGCTGCAGCTCACACTTGGAGAAGCCCGTTATGCTTTACTGATTACTGCCCCTCCCTTCAAACAGGTGGCAGAGTCTTTCAGCATCGTAAGTTAGAACTTGCTTGAGCAAATGGCCACTCTGGGCTTCAGTAGTTCATCTTTTAAACCGAGACAATATTTATGCTTGCCTCTCTCTTCACCATAGGGATATAGTGAACATCCAAAGAACACACCTGCTTAAGAGTTTATCTTGAAGACACTATCAAAGACTCCACTGTGTTATCTGACACAGATGTTCTCAGAGTGTGATCCGGGACCCTCATGGGTCCAGCAGGTCTGCAGGATCAACTACTTTCAAAGTGATGTGAAGATGTTGATTTCCTCCTTCACTGTCCCTCATGGATACACAGAGGAGTCTGCCAGAGGCTACAAGGTGATGATGTCATCACCCTGACAGATAACGGAACAGGCATTGTGGGTTCTTGTGTTTCGGTGATTTCTCGGTTTTACTCCTTAGATAACGATATACAAAATCTCGTGAGAACCCTCAATAACTTTTAGGAGGGTGAAAATGTCCTCAGGCCAAATGAGAACTACAAGCCTAGAATCTAAGTCCCACCCAGTTACCAGATGGGCTAACCTCTTCTCCACCAGGAGTGTCCTTCCCTACCACTCTCTCTGCCTCATGGATTCTTTCCCTCTCGTCAGCTGGCTAACCTCCTTCAGTGACTGCTCAGATGGCATTTTATCTGAGATTCTGCCTGACATCTCCAAGCCAGGCCAAGAGGCCCTGCCATGGGAACATGTAGCACTTGATACACTGCCCTGCAATTGCTTATCTTCGGTCATTTTCTGTCCTTGGTTCTTTCAATTGCACAAGGGCTGCCTTACATCATAGTTCTGACAGTGATGCTGTTGTGCACAGTACTTGTTCAAAAGGTATTTGTTGAACATTCAAGACATCCAAGGGAGAAAGGGAATCTTACCTAGAGGGAATTACTTACTTCCTATATTAGTTTACATTATAGTACTGGCTCATTAAAACTATGAGATTAACACCAATAAGAACTATCTGTATCATTAAGTACTAGACCCTATCCAAACCACTTCAAAAGCAATCATTCATTTAGATCTCACAGAATCTCTATGAGGCATATGCTACAATAACCTGCAAACCAAAAACAAAGACACAGATGAGCAGGCAGTGTGGGTGGATTTGAGGCTCCTATCAAGACTCAAGGCTCTTGAGTCCCATGCCTTGAACCACACTACAGAATGCCTTGTAATACAGTAGTATAGCCTTCAGGCTAATCATATGTACTGAGGCCTTAAGGTCACCTCTCAGTTCTCATAAAACTAGGAACATACCTAATATTTAAATCCTACATGGAGGGCCTGATGCGATGGCTCAATGGCTAAATCCTCTCCTTGCAAATGCCAAGATGCCATATGAGCACCAACTCCTCTCCTGGTTGCTCCACTTCCCATCCAGATCCCTGCCTGTGGCCTGTGAAAGCAGTCGAGCATGGCCCAAAGTCTTGGGACCCTGCATCCGTGTGGGAGACCCGGAAGAGCTCCTGGTTCCTGGCTTTGGATTGGCTCAGTTCTGCCCCTTTTCAGGAATGAACCAGCAGAGAGAGGATCATTCCCTCTGTCTCTCCTTCTCTCTGTAAATCTTACCGCTTTTCCAATAAAAATAAAATAAAATAAACCTAAAGGAAAAAAATCCCACTTCCAGTATAAATAGTGACAGAAGCCACGGGAACAAAGGTGATCATCAATCCTACCTATTCTCATGGTAGGATTTAAGTTAGGACTGTTTCAATAAGGACTCTATTTCTCATTCATCTGTTGTACTTTAGTCTCTTCTAAAACAAGTGCTATGTCAAAAATAATGAAAATAAATCAATATGTTCATTCAAAATAAACTTTGTCCCACACTGCAGGGGAACGAGGAGGGAAAAGGTTTGCTATAGGACCGACTCTGCCTTCTGTGTGTATTCTCCTAATGCTTCATGGGCTCACTTGTCTCTCTTCAGAATACTCATAGCTTCATCCTGAACTAGGCGCTGGTCCTGCAGATGCACTTGATGGAAAAGAGCAACTCTACAGGGTTCAGAGAGGAGCTTAATGAGAATGGATATCACAGAAAACACAAGGTTTAATACAAAAGATAACGTGATGAAACTGTGTAACACTGTAGTCATGTCTGGTATGGCAAAAGCATATTCAAAAAAAGAGCTGATCTTTCAGCCATAGGAAAAAAAATTTACCGGTAAAGATAAAATCTTGTGTATCTAATCCTTACCTGCTAACAGCACATGAGAACAAAATTCATCATATGGCATTTGACATTAATTACACCACGTAATTCTACTTACCTGAAGAAGTGTTCCATGAATATGGTTTTGCCGGAGACACTGGTCAGTGCAGTTGGGAAGTGAGGCCAACAGAGTTTGGATGGTATTAGGAATCTGGTCTAGTGTAACAAATGGGACCAAGGCCCGAGCTGCCATCTCACGGGAGCGGTAGACAGGTGAGCGTCCACACCTAGGAAGAAACAGAAATGCAAAACTATTCAATATTCCTCTCCACATCTATGTTTTCACAGTAATGATATTCTATCAGGTGCAGGCTGCAATATCAAATCTGGAGGAGCAAGGGTCAGGAATATTCCTTATTTCAAATGATTTTTAAAAATACTTGCCTGGGACTAGTCCTTGTTTTATATGTACCAGGATCCCATTTGGGTGCAGGGTCATATCCCTGCTGCTATGCTTCCTTTCCAGCTTCCTGCTTGTGGCCTGAGAAAGCAATCAAAGACAGCGCAAAGCCTTCTTGGGACCCTTTACTCATGTGGGAGACTTGGAAGAAGCTCCTGGCTCTTAGCTTTTGATTGGCTTAGCTCTAGCCATTGCGGCCATTTGTGAAGTAAACCAGCAGATGAAAGATCTTTTTCTCTGTATCTCTTTCAAAACAAACTTCCCTTATTTCAAATGATATTCTTTTGTATTTGTATTAGCTCTAAAGGTGACTCTACATTTGTAAAAAAAAAAAAAAATCAACAATATCTAGAATTCCAGCCACAGAAATTACATAGATAAGTTTATAGTTATGTAAAGAGCAAGAGTGAGTGCTTATTTTTAATAACCAAACAACTATTGCTTGTAAAAGCCTGTGTATCAAATCTTGACAATGAGCAAAAAAACTGTGGTAAATGCCAAGAGTAAAATAGTCATTATTGTGTTTGAGCAAATGATAAACAGATGATCTCTACTTTACAGTTACAGGAAGCCTGAAGTTGGAAGATGGAACTCAGGGAAGCAAGTGTGATTCCAGAAAATCACCGGAAGCCAGTAAGTTGTTTCAAGCAGGAACAGAGGTATAAAGCAAGGGTAAAAATGCTCAGGGAGATGTATGTGGTTGAAGTCAAGGCTTATCAATTAGTCTGAATGTTAAGATGAGAATGTGGGTCACACATTCATACTGCGGAGTGTCTCAAATGGTAGCCCACGTGGTTTGAACTTACTATGAAAGGATAAAAGATGGTTGTCCTCCAAGTCACAGAATCATTGCTTCTACGCCGATTCACACCCATGGACACACAGGACTATGTGAAGGTCATTGAAAAAACAGATAATCTCAGGGGATATTAAGTTGCAAACACTCAAAACCTGAGAGGCTCCAACCATTTTGCTGAAGACTGAGGCTAAAGTTCCACATGTAAGTCCTGGCATAAATGAGCTCCTGATTAGAACTTTCAAGAATTCATGACATTATAGCCAATGAAAAAACGAACTCAAAGTATTCAGCTGTCAAGATTAGGACAGGGAACAACAGAAGAGAAAAGAGATTGCCTCTTGATCATTTTCAAAATTAATCTGTGTTCCAAGAGGAAATTACAGACTCACATGGCCTTGTAGGATAGGCAGCACAGAGGACCAAATGTCTATGACCAAAATGTCTGTTACACCCCAGAAGTATCATCCTCTAACATGACAGTACAAATACAATTTTTGTACAAATGGAATAACCCTGACAGGATTTCATCATGGGAGTGGTGAGGAGGAGGAGGTAAGGAGAGAAAAAAGAGGTTTAGAGTAAGTGAAAACACAGTGTCACTTTTCTATCACCATGTAGTTTCAAGCCTGAGAAGCAACTGATGCCCATCATTCTCTGGGAAGACATGTCATCCTACAGAAAGGGACCAGGTGACAATAGGTAGCTCAACAATTTCTACTGTTCTTTGGTTAGGTTCAGTCAAGTCATGTATTTTCTCAATTGATTTTCCCTTTAAAATGAATATCTAATCTGTAATTGCTAAACACAATAAAATACTTGCTTTAGTCTGCAGGGGGTTGAGGTGGGGTGGTAAGAAAACTTCATCTGACAAAGAAAATATACTGAAAATGTCAGCAAGCTTAATTAGCAAATGACCTCACTCAATACAGCATAGTCATTTGTTAGAAGCTTCCCTGGCTATCTGTCCTCCATCCTTCCATCTCTCTCTCTCTTTCTTTCTCTCTCTTTCTCTCTCTCTCTCTCACACACACACACTCACACTCTCTGCCTTATAGTGTTTTATGTTACCAAAAAGGCTCTTGTATATAAATGTTTCTTTTCAAATACAAATAACTCTGACATAGTTACAGATGTTTAGTTTTCAATTAGCAGTAACTGTACACTAAAGAATGCCCCTCCTTTTGCCCCCAACCTCTTGCAAATGATGATTTCCCAAAGGAATCTGGCATCCATACAGCAGGAAGAATGGAAAGTGGGAAAAAGGCCAGAATTTTCTACTTTCGGATATCCTGGGTTAGGGGACTTTCCAAATGCACACAGCCAGGTTAAAAAAGAAAAGATCTCCTCACAAAAAGTAATGCAATTACAGAAAAAGAAAGAGAGGAAAGCCACTTTTTAAAGTGATACTTAAATAACATTCATTTTAAAGCAATGATTAAATGTAATTTCAAGCTTTTTTCTACTGCAAATTGCTTAAATGGAAGTATAGATTACAGTCAAATTTATATACACACACACCAGGGCCCTCCAAAAAGTTTGTGACAAAGTAGAATTTTGGTGCAAGGTGTTCTTATAATTCAATTTTCCATGAAATACCTGAAAGCCCCTCCTATATCATATATACATCAAGCAAAAAGCATTTCCAGCTACTTTTTTCGTAAGCTACTAGGGAATGAAGAGGATCTGATGAGAAAATTTAGCATCTAGTAGTTATAAAGATTGAAAACTAGAGTACCTGGATGTTCACTCTGCTTGAAAAAGTTTTGCGACTTGCCCAAGTCTGAGTAACATATCTGAGGCTCAAGAACTGGCACTGCTTTATCCCCAATGCTCTGATGTGAAGTCCAGGCCACTCTTCAATATCTGAAAGGAAGGTATAGGTTCCGGGGCTGCCTGTGGTTACCAAGCTCCATGAGTGGCCGAGTCCCTCATAAAAGTCTGCATAGTATTTGCAGAAACTTCAAAACAAAGTTACCACACTATGCTGTTTAGGGAGTAATGACAAGAAATAAGTCTGTCTATGCTTAGTAGAGATGCCTTTTTCCAGTGGTCTGCAGCTCGTTGAGCTCACATGTGCAGAGTGCGCAGGTGGGTGGCTCGGAGAGTGGCCTGGAGAAAGGTTTCATAACACACCACGTGTAGGTCTGGTCTGGTAGCACTGTATTCACAGGGCTCCCTATGGCCGCATCCAAGATAATTAAGACCATGACATGAATTCTGCAAGTTTTAAAAGCTAAGGCAACAAACTGATCAGAAAGCAAGGAAATTCTCTTAGTGGACTTTAAGACACAGTGACATTTGAAAGTGGATGAAAGAGTGAGATAGCCTGTTGTCTTCTTTGAAACAAAGCAAATATATTTTTACTTTTCACACCCTGGGAAAAATCACTTCCTCAACAGCCCTAGCTGTGGTCTAGACCTAAACAGCAAGTCCTGCACAGAATCTGCAACATCCCCCGAAAAAGTGTATTCAAAGCTCTAGCCCACTCACTTGAACAAACCAGTTCTCTGTGCATTCTAATCACACAAGCACTGACTGCCTACCATAAGTTCTGCCTTGTGTGACAAGACACATATGTAACAGTAGTGTTTTAGTCTCACAAGTATATAGCTCTTGGTAATTAAAAATGTGTCTGCCTGCACACCTGTAATCTCTTTACTATACAACATGGTTGTAGGGCAAGAGGGCATTATAAAACTCAAAAGCAAAAAATAAATGAGGCTCAGAAGGCTAGCTGAGCCATGTAGGATGTGTAAGCAGCAGTGCCTGGGCCAGAAGTGCAGCCCAGGGTTCTAACAGAATTTTTTAAGCCTAAGCTGTAGCTCACACCTGGAAACCAAGGGAACATAAAAAATATCCCCTGGCTTCCATAAACACAAACTTTAACTTATAAGTATGTGAAAAATCTCTAAATAAGTGGCTTTTTGTTGCTGTGTAACATTTTTTTGGATCATGAAAACATTTCAGAATCTCATGTAAACCACAGATTCCCTCATAAGGGAAACAGATTTATGAACATATACACACAGTGTCCCCTACACCCTCAGGAAGTTTGTGATGTGCATTCAAAACTCCTGGGGTGGGCCTTCAGCCTAGGATTGGAATTCTCGTGTCCCACACTGTAGTGTTTGGTTTTGATACTTGACTCCAACTCCTGTCCCCAGCTTCCTGCTAATACATACAGTGGAATGCAGTGGTGACAGCTCAAGGAAATGGGCCTTTCACCGATGTGGGAAAACTGGACTGGCTCCCAGCTTTGGCCTGCTCTGGTTTCAGTCCAAGCAGCTGTGAGCACTTGGGGAGTGAACCAGTGGATGTGAGCTCTGTCTCTTAATGTTCTTCTTAGAAAACAGGGGCTAATTATTGCTTCTTAAAGCAATTCCTAATACAGGACTTTATACTTAAAAAAAATCTTTTATGTATCTGAAAGAGTTAGAAGAGAGTTCTTTCATCTGCTGATTCACTCCCCAGATGGCTGTAGTGGCCAGTGCTGGTCCAGGCTGAAGCCAGGAGCTTCATTCAGACATCCCAAGTAGGTGGCAAAAGTCCAAAGTCTTGGGTCATCTTCTGATGTCCTTTCCAAGCCATTAACAGAGAGCTGGATGGAAAATGGAGTGGCCAGGACATATCCAGGATGCCAGGCATTGCAGATAGCAGCTTTATCTAGAATGTTGCAATAACAGCTCCAAAAGTATTAAATTGAACAAAACGAAACCCTTGAGGCATATTTCCCAGACCCAGGTTAAGAATCTGCAGCTGTTTCTTTGCACACAGTAAATGACTTAATAGAGTGTGGTTGGTTATCAGCTGTGTGTCCTGCTTCATCTGCTTCATGTAACACAGTGATGGGGCTTAGGACACTGCTCATAGAGGGACCCCGGTTTAGAGACAGAACATACCCTGCTGATACCAAATTCTTGGTGCAAAAGGAAACACACACACACGCACAGAGATGCAGAGAAAAAAAAGTGCTGGGGCAGCTCCCAATAGAGATCAAGGACCCTCGATGTAGGACACAGAGTACCTCTGGACTCTGGGGACACAGTGGAGTTGAGCCTGCAGCTGTTTGAGCTTGACAGGACCACTCTGCCAAGATCGGCCCCAGACAGGCAGCTGAGGCACTGCCGGCCACAAGGAACTGCCAGTCGTGGGAGGTGGGCTCCTAGAGAGGGGGGTGGGCAGCAGATGAGAGGAGCCTGAGCTGTGCCTGAGTGGGGAAGCTGAGAACACCTGCATGTGATGGCAGAGTCTCCCTCAGGCCAGCACCTTTCCCTCTAGCAGCCCAAGTGTACTGCAAGGGTCCCCGGCAGAATGCCAACTGCAAGCAGGCTTGGGCTCCGTGCTGCAGAAACACCTTTATCATTTACGTTGCTCGTTTCCACTGGGAGATCAAAGTCATTATCATTTTAAGATGAGGAAAATAAGAACTCCCCACATTTCTTCCGTTATAAAACTAGCAACTGGAAAGCGCTGTATGCGAACAGGACCTCTCCACCTGAACGCTTCAATCTAGATAAGACTTTACAATGCAGTTGCCTCAAAATCCCCAAGGCCCCAATGTTTCCACAGGCGTTTGACCTAATCACACTGAGACATGATGATGTATGGAATCTCCCAGTCTGCAACTGGTAGACTGTGAAGCAGAGTAGTAAGGATGAAGCTGACCACACCACCATTTAGTGAGTACTGATGTAGGATGAGACTTGGTGTCCTCAGTCTGACCAATCCTCAAGCTCCCCGCTAAACTCACACTAGAATGCCACACCATTATGGTGCTGGCAAATGACAAGCCAAAGTTGAGGCAAGGTGAGAGGTAAGAGGCTAACACCTCTGCTATACCATTTTCAGAAAATTACCCTGTTTCTTCCAACAGGTCGGCTACTCCTGAGTACAGGTTCAGCCTCGCTGAATTGAACATCTCTCCACCCTAGTGTCCGGGGAACCCTCCCTTTTCCTCTGAACTCTACTAAGGTATAACTTTGTTTTGTAAACTCTAAACTGAACTGCTCCTGGTCAGAACCAGTCACTTCCTTTCCTGTGCCCAGCCTGCAGTTGCACATCTGGCTCTGTCAGAACACAAGTGAATTTTATTTACCTTCCCCCTAGAATCATCAAGTTTACTACTCAAATGACCTTCAGAGCAGAGAAAGGCATATTTTATATAGAGAGAAAGAGAATCAGGTAGATCCTGATCTGCTACACTTTGCAAATGGCTGTAATGGCAAGAGCTGAGCTGATCTGAAGCTGTGAGTCAAGAGCTTCTTTGGCTCTCCCAGACTAGGGAGAGGGCCATCCCCAGTCCCAGCAGGGAGCTGGATCAGAAGTGAAGCAACTGGGACATGAACCAGTACCCATATGGGATGCTGGCAACAGTGGGCAGATTAGCTTGCTACAATACCATAACAGCCCCAGAAACAAGGTTTTTATAATTCTTTATCACGGAGCACATAGGACAGGAGCTAAGAGTATGTCCCAGCATCCAGAAGACCTTATTAAATCTAAGCCCTGACACTAGTGCATGGACCTTAGACAAACAATTAAGACTCCTACATTTTTGTCTTCCAGATAATGGGGAAAGAGTACTTGCCTAACAGGACTCTGGGAAAACTTGAATAAAATAATGTGTGTCAGACACAATTCCTACTAAACAGGATATGATCAATAATTGGTAGCTACCATCAAATCTAGCAGATAGGTTAACTCAAAGACTTAAACCCTTTATGGACACACGCAGAACCTGTTTTTTCCCAGTGTTCTGTTTCAGCCAGTGACCAAGGAAAACAGAGCCCCGCTGTACCCTACAGACCCCAAGTGCTCACAAAGGCCCGCCTTTCTCCAGCCCTTCCTGAAAGAGCTGGAAAGGAAAGAGGGAGGTTTAAGTTTCCTTAGGGCCTTTTGACTTGTTCAGGAGAGACCCACTGGCTTTTTTCCCTATGTCCAGGGCCCAAGTCTATTTTCTGTTGATTCCATGCCATAACAAGATTTTTTCCTTTTGTTGTATGTGGTTCAAAGTTTCAAATCTTGCCTTCAGGAAAACAAGAACATGAGTGGGTATATTTACATGCATAAAAGAGGGAAACCACTAAAAAATAAAGCTTGTACCCAGTGAGTTTGAAAAAGCAAACCATGTCCAATGCCTATGAAATATGTCTTTGTTATGAAACTGAAGTCCCTCTTCCACATTCTCAGGTGAGCTCAGCGAGGAGTTGCCAGATTCCCTGTTTATCCCTCCTGTACCAATATTCAGTTCAAAGGCTTGATCTACCCTCATTTGGACAAACTAGCCTAGCACTTACTGCAGTGTTGCCTTCTTCATAACTCATGGCTTTCCTTAAATATTTTTCTTGGAAAGTAATGGGCTCAAGACTTTTTGAAATTTTTATTTCATTTTATTTACTTGAAAGGCAAACAGAGAGAGGCCTCTCATCAGTTATTTCAGGGAGTCACAGACCTGCCCATCACCTGCTGACTCCCAGGATACCCATCAGCAGGAAACTGGAATCAGAAATGGAGCCTGGATTCAAACCCAGGTTCTCCAGTAAGAGATATGAGCATCCAAGGTGGTATAACTACTAGGCCAAATGTCTACTCCTTTGTTCCTTTTTTTAAGAGCAGACAGTACTTAGGCAAATATATGTATATTTTTACCACTTATGGACAACAAAATAAACATTTCTGCAGAAGGTATAGCCCCTTTTTCTAACTCTGTCTACTGGCAAACTCAAGGCAGCAACTGCTCTTTGCAAATTAATATTAATGAGCATATTAAATTTTTTTGTGAATAAATACTAACAATAAGCCACAACAGAGCATATGAAAACTATAATGCGTGTCCACTTGGGACAAGACTAACCACAGAGCCAAAGTCTTAGAAGACACACCCATATCAGGTCACTTCCACTTGGCCTCACAGTTCCCAAGGCTTTGTCAAGTCTGTTGACTCCCGGCTGTGAGAATGCTGAGCTGGAATCAGCCTGTGTTACCTCGACGTCCCTACACTTGCTGCTGTAAGAAGGCGGCAAGGACAAAGGTCACGGATATAGTGGCCAAGGTGACATGCAGTCATCCTTAGAGTGCTAGGAACCAAAGTGAGGGGGAATTCTTCAAGTGGGGAGAGCTCTGTTTTCACTTTAAAAAGCTCTGAACCACACATTTTAGTTACTGGGAATTACAAATTCCTTCAATAAATGATAGGTTGCATGACTGTTGAATGTTAATCCTTGATTATGTGAAGATACAAACACATCAGGATGAAGTATGAAAATTACACCTCATCTGAAATTTCATTTAAGTCTTTCATTCTTCTCTTCTCAAACAACAGCAAATATGATTGGAAACGAGCTTTCCAGATTCCACTCAAATGTTTTGGACAGCTGGAAAGCAGGTTTTCTTCTGGAACACCAACGTGCAGGATACCTTAACAATAATTCTCCTACTCTGGGAAAAGTACGAACAAAACTTTATAGCCACATACGCAGACATTAGAAGTTCCACAGAAGAAAAGGAAACTATCAATATTAGTCTTTACCTAAAGGAAAAACAGTGTTATAGAAGATGAAAAAACATATAAAGAGCTATCATAACACACATAAAATTTTTCCTAATCAAATGGAAGTAACCACTAAATTTCACTGGAAATCTTGGCACAATCTCGCCTGTCAGTCCAGCTGTGGGTCTCCTCTCTGATGTTGGTTCAATGAGTAACTGGGTCTACTGGTCTCCAGCAACAACTGGAAAAGCATTCTGCATCTGTTCTAGGGGATCTTGGGATGGGGTGAGACACATATAGGTAGGGGCTGAGGATGGCAGCTTCTACAGACTGAGTAAAAGCACTGCACAAAACCCCTCAAGATGTCACTCCCCTGGCTTCCCAAATGACCAAATGACTCTCGGGGTCCACAAATTTGTCCTAGGGGCTGAAGGCAGTCACTAGCGACAGCATGTCTTCTCTCCTGACAGGAAGTGAATGCGCCGGACCATGAGTCTTCAGCAGGGAAGTCTCCTTTTGGTGTTGGTCACTATTCAAAGGCCAAGTTTTCAGAATGATTTTAATACAGAAGGAACTCACCCCACTACGCTTTAGAGCAAGTGTTTCCATATTTATAGCAAGCGATTTTCCTATTAAAAAGCACAGGCCTGAGATGTCAATTTAAGAAGCTGTACAAGGTAAAGACAGAATTTACCCAGTTTTCTTTTCTAAATCCTATCACATGATTGGGGAGAAGGTTTAAAAAGAAATTTTAGGGCCTGGCACAGTAGCCTAGTGGCTAAAGTCCTTGCTTTGCATGCACCGAGATCCCATATGGATGCCGATTCTCATCCTGGCAGTCCAGTTGTCTATCCAGCTCCCTGCTTGTGGCCTGGGAAAATAATCGAGGATGAACCAAGGCCTTAAGACATTACACTCGTGTGGGAGACCAAGAAGAGGCTCTTGTCTCCTGGCTTCAGATTGGCTCCGCTCTGGGCGTTGTGGCTGCTCAGGGAGTGAACCATCGGACGGAAGATCTTTATCGCTGTCTCTCCTTCTCTCTGTATACCTGACTTTCCAATAAAAATAAAATAAATCTTGGGCCTGGCATGGTAGCCTAGTGGCTAAAATCCTCACCTTGCACACACCAGGATCCCATGTGGGCACCAGTTCTAATCCTGGCAGCCCCGCTTCCCATCCAGCTCCCTGCTTGTGGCATGGGAAAGCAGTCAAGGATAGCCCAAAAACTTGGGAACCTGCACCCATTTGGGAGACCTGAAAGAGGCTCCTGGCTTCAGATCAGCTCAGCTCCAGCTGTTGCAGTGGCTTAGGGAGTTCATCATTAGAAGCAAGATCTTTCTCTCTGTCTCTCCTCCTCTCTGTATATATGACTTTCCAATCAAAAAATCTTCTAAAAATTTTTTTAAAAAGCTATTTTTAGTTTTGATTTTTCAGCTTTCAAATATCCTAGAACAAAGATGTCTACTGCCAGGCCGGCGCGATAACATAGTGGTTAAAGTCCTTGCCTTACACATGCCGGGTTTCCATGTAGGCACCGGGTTCCCATGTGGGCCCAGGTTCTAATCCTGGCGGCCCCTGCTTCCCTTCCAGCTCCCTGCCTATGGCCTGGGAAATCAGTCAAGTACAGCCCAAAGCCTTGGGACACTGCACGCGCGTGGGAGACTCAGAAGAGCTCCTGGCTCCTGGCTTCGGATTGGCTCAGTTTCAGCTGTTGCGGTCGCTTGGGGAGTGAATCATCGGATGGAAGATCTTCCTCTCTGTCTCTTCTCTCTGAATATCCGCTTTTCCAATAAAGATAAATATCTTAAAAAAAAAAAGATGTCTACTGCCACATGAAACGCAAGTTTCTCATTCTGGCATGCAAAATAGCTTAAATGTAGCTCAACAGATCAGACAAACCACGGGTGCCAAGTAAACCTTTCTTTGGCCAAATGTTTTTGATTTTTCAAAACACTATTTTTATTTGAAAAGGAGATTTACAGTGAGGGATAGAGAGAGAGACGAGGGAGAGAGGACCAGTTCTCTTATGGGATGCTAGCAGCACAGCTGGAGGCTTACCCTGGAAGCCACAGCACCAGCTGTTTTTCAACTTGAAAGGTAAAGAGACAAATCTCCCATCTTCTTGTTCAGTTCCCAAAGGCCAACAACAGCCGGGGCAGGGACAGACCAAAGCAAGGAGCCAGGAACTCAATCTGGGTCTCCCACATGGGTAGAGGAAATCTAGCCACTTGAGCCATCATCGGCTGCCCAACAGGGTACATATTACAGAATTGGGAGCAGAGCCAGAATATGAACCAGGCATTCCAAAGCAAGACCTTACATGCTATGCCAACCCTCAGCCCCTAGTTTAACTCTTCAGGTGAGTACCTCTGAAACACTCTATTAAAATCTTACAACACCTAAGCATCATGTCAGTCAAGTGAGTATTCAATATGGTGCTAATTTTAAAAATAAGCACTTTCAAATATGAACAAGTATGTTCATTTCCTTTTGAGAAAAATTAACTCCATTTCTGAAAGATTATAATATCCCTAATGAAAGCTAAGGAAGAAAAAGAAGGGAAGGGATGGGATGCTCCACGGCAGGCAGTGTGCTAAGTCCTTTCAAATAATTTATCTCATCTTAGTATTCAGATAAGCCCCTTGAAATAAATATAGGCTACTATGTAAATACCAAGAGATAAATGTTTTCACTCTAGAGGGTTTAGTGGGAACATGTACAGAATGATGTTACCAAATAAAATGCAATCATAACCAAATAAAGTGCCTGGTATCACTTTCTTTGTCTTGTGGTCATAGAAACAATCCTTTATGAGCAACTTATCCCACTAATTCCAGTGGTTAGCACTCATATTTTCAGATCTCATATACAATAAATTTGTAAGTTAAATATGTTACCTACTGTACTAGCTGGAATTTAGCAAAACAAAGTTCAATTATTTACAATGGATAAATCTTTCAGGAGGGTAAATTGGTCACTAGAACTTGGATTCAAATTCGTCCACTCTGTTACAGTTCTTGTAGCATAGCCTTCAACCAAGTTATGAAGAAGTTATGAAATATATAGATTATATAAAGCTTATAAATGTAATGTATTAGCTCCCTCTCTCACACACATACCCCAGATTCCCTAAGGACTCACAGTGTCCTTGCTGTTTTCTATCCATATTGACCAGTTCAGGTCATAACATTTCCAATTACATAAAATAATACTTACAGGCAAGTTCAAAATGCCCAAGAATAAAGATATTTAATATTTACAGTGACAAGAAAAATCACATACAATTCAGGATGTTGACAAAGTCATCACAGGCTCAGGGAAAAAAACGACATGTGTCACGCCATGTTGTGGGACTACCCTGGGGAAGTGAAACCTGCTGTAAAGCAGGCACACACACTTACAGGATTTCCTTTGTGTCTGTTAAGTCAGGCTACATTTAAAGCATCCTCAAATTAAAATATTAGCATCTATCAATGTGGCCGGGGGCAAGTTACATAATGTCCTTTTGCAACCTCATCTGGAAAGTGGTATTAGAATAAGTGATCTCCAAAGTCCCTGTTGATAACAAAATCCTGTAATTCAATGGACATTTAAGCATTCCAGGCAGATAACTATCTTTTTTTATTTTAAAATATCTTTATGACCTCTCTTGACATGTTCCACTGCTTAATCTCATAATAATACTGATGCTGATAATAAAAGTTTTATGTCTAACGCTAACCACACTCCTCCACTCTACAGTTGCAGCCAATTTTCTCTAGTTTGAGCCTCTGTGGAGTTGCCGAACAAATGACCAGTGTTTTCTACACACAGGAAAACCCTTCATTAACCATATTGGAATCCTGTCATTAAGCACCCCTTACTCTTCCCTTCCGCAGGCTACGACTACCCTGACTCCTTTAATCATGTAGAACCTTTTCTCTAGAATTTGGCTAATTATTTTCCCTTTACAGAGAATTAAATGAATCCTCTCAATACCATCAGCTCAAACAAGTATGGGTGCTACTGCCTGGATGAGAGAAATCTGAGCATTTCTTTTAATATGATTGCTCTGCAGCTATTGCAATTTGTTTTTTGCTAAAGCTAATTAATGCCCTTAATTACCCTTCTCATGTTTCACAGCAACACTCCAAGCTAAGATCAGAAAGAATGAATTTTTAAAACCATAAAGTACAAGGAAAGTTTCGAAAAATTCTAGGAAATTACATTTTGCTTTTCCTAGAAAAACAGCACAAAACAGGCAGGGATACTGAGATATTGGGAATAGACTGGGAAAGTTGTTTTTTCTTCCTCATGTGAAGATGGTAATTAGGTAAACTGAGTCATATTTTAACCTGTAGCATCTCCAACGATTGCCAGGCTGGTTTTAAACACCTTCAGGGGAAGCACTGCCTCCATGACCATGTTTAGTCTGCCACAGTTAGAATGTACTTTGGTATAATTAGACTCTTTCTTGCTGCAACTTAATTTTGTTTTTCTGGTTCTACATGCCAGGAAAATAAATGGATCTGTGCCGAAAAGACTTGTGTGCAGAATGTATTCAAAATAATAAGCAAACAAACAACCTAATTTTTAAAAATGGGTCAAAGCCTTGAAAAAGACACTTGAGCAAAGACATGGATGGGAAAAAAATAATCACCACACATGTAAAACTCCTCAACACTTTGTCGTTAAGGAAGTCCAAATAAAAACGCCAAGAAGATACCATTACATTCTTCCTAGAAAGGTTAAAATTGAAAAGGCTGAGCAAACAAAATGCTGGCTAGGATATGGAACAATTGGAACCAATATCCTGCTGGAATGAATGCAAAATGCTATAATCACTTCAAAAAACAACTTGGGAATTTGTTTTTAAAAGTTAACTGCACACAGCCCACCCATTCCCTTCTCATGTGTTCAGCTTAGAGAAATGAAAGTCTACCATAAAAACTTGCACTGAAAGTCCTCAGCAACTTCTGCAACAGCCTAACTTGGACACAGCACACATGTTCATCAGCAGGTGTGTATGCAAGTGACCTGGGCTGCATTCATAACTGAATACTACTTGAGAATAAAAAAGAACAAACTACTAATACAAGGGGACTTCAAAAGTTGTGGAACATGGAATTTAAAAGTAAGTTTATCTTTGTACAAAAAATGTGGAAGTGCATTTTAAAAAGGGGTCTTCAAAAGGTTATGGGAAATATACATTATTTTTAAAAATGCATGGATTTTTATTTTTCTTGTACTAAAACAAACCTTTTAATTCAATTTTCCATGAGCTTTTTGAAACACTACCCATGTATATATAACAATATGGCTGAATCAAAAAATACATTATGCTCTATGAAGACTTGACAAAATACAATGAATGAATGCATACTGTACGATTCCTTTATAGAAAATTCAAGGAAATGCAAATGGTCTGTGATATAACACAGAACAGTCATTGCCAGATGATTAAGGCGTGGGAGGTAGGGGAAAGGGAGGTTGGATAAGGATTAAAAGGATGATAGACATGGTCACTATCTTGACAGTGCTGATGGTTTTATGGGTATATAAACTTATCAAATTGCACACTTGAAACATCTGCACTTTACTTACTGCCAACTATACGTCCATAAAGTTGTTTTTAAAGAAACAACTCATATACATTACAAAAGTTAAGTTATACATCCGGTCTTGTTTTCTCTTCTAAGCCTCTATCTCCAAAACATTCCCTGTTTTCCTTCAACTAAATAAGCTCAGCTATTTCCTTCCAATGTTTATGGCCAGATTTAACTTGTTGTGTTCGCTTAAAAAAAATTAAGAAAGGCATCCTAAGAATTCATCATGTAAAAATGTAAAAAATAAAACCAAAAATACACCTTCTACTATCCCTTTAGACAGGCTCAGGGGGAAGAAGTGCCCTAGCTTACAAAGAGCAAAAATGGGCAAAAATCAGTTCTATCTGACTCCAGACTTTGTGTTAGTTGCAAAAACTAGTATGCCTGTACTCTAAGATATTTTTACCACCAAAGGGATTGAATAACAATAGCATATATTAAAAGAAATTCAACAGTATTACTTTTAAGTATAGCTGACAATTCAAAACTATTTCAGGATTATTAGGCTAAAAGATACTTACCCCCACTACACTTGGGTAGGTTAAGCCTACTTTCCTAACATCTTAGGATCATTCTTTTAATTTGCTTATTCCATACTGCAAAAGTAATGTTCAACTCACTATAGTTGGAATAAATCTACATTTTGAAAAAAGAAGCCCAATCCATATACCATTATTTCACAGAGTCTAGATGAATGGACAATGGGGACTGCTGTGCAAAATTTGAAGATGAAATAAAACTGATTAGACACACATATATCCCACCATTGGTTAAAAATACACTAGCCTTACAAGTATACAATTTCCTAGGTGGTGTTATCTTTGTTCAGAAACATACTACAATACTATATGGCAAAGCCCTTTAGCATTTAATTAGGTTACTAATTATGCAGAGAATCACATTACTTTCAAGTCCTTCCTTGGATTGTGACCAAGGCTTAAACTTATTAAGTTCACATGGCTGCATTTCAAGATGGGGACCATGAGAATAAAGAATATTGCTCTCATACTCCAAAGTGGCCATTGTGCCTAAGACTTCAGCTATGACACAATCTGAGACATTTGCTAGAAAAAAAAAATCACTACCAATTTCCACTGCTAATTTTTAGTAGTCAGAGGTATTTACATTTCACTTGAATTTAGCTTTAATTCAATATCATCTTATTCCCCAGAGTTCCTCCTTGCCTATCAAAAAAATATAAAACAAAGTCAGTGCAAGATTATGAGTCATTCTTCAATCAAGCCAAGGACATAACCTTCAACCTAAGATTAAAAATAAAGTGCTATGTGTGAAATGTAATACTGTTTAAGTTTGGGTGCTAAGGTCTAATAAATATAGCATTTCAAAAGAAAATTAAACAATCTGGATCACTTCCTTTTATTCCCATGATTTCATCAGCAGATTTCTATGGCTTTGGCTACATTTGCTAGTATTTGGAGACTAGGGAAATTGGTGGAACTTGGCATCATTTAGTTTATAATCTGTAGCACCAGTTCGTACATGGCACAGAAATATTTTCCACTCCTCTATATACTTCAAAGCATTTCACTTATTATCCAAATGGTTATTCTGACAAAATCATTAATCAAAAAGAAAGCAAAGAAATGTTATTTTTTTTTTTTAAACTTGCCCTTTTCACACTACACTGCTTTAACCACTCGATGCTATTTCCGGAGCAGTCTTAAGTTCCTAAAGAATACCCACCACATCCTGCAATGCCAATTTTTCTTGGCTATGAGAGGTCAGGGCTTGTTTTTGCTAGCTTTTACTCAAAGTGCGTTACTATATATTTTAAATTTACCTTTTTACTAGATTCCTGTATTTTCTAGAATCCTCTAAAGAACATGTTGGCTTAAACATGAGAAAGGTATTGCTGATCATAGTGAATGCCTCAAATGAAGATAGAGCTGAGCATGTGGACACACATAGTCTTGTAGACAATACTCAATGAATAAGAGTTTTCAGTCAGAGCTCTGAGTTCAGGGCTTCCAGGGTTAGCAAGAAAAAGTTCCAGGATTTGGAATAGGCAAGATGCGTGTGTGTGTGTGTGTGCGCTTCATACTAAAACTCATACTGCAGCTACGTAACCAGGTGTCTGCCATGTGTGATCTTGGCTTGGTAACAGTCTACTCTCAGAAACTCCACCTGCAGTAAAATTGGGAGGGCTGGTCAAATCCAGTCTTATTAGCAAGATGGGTGGTGTTGCACACAGCACCTAACAAGACAACATAAGGTGAGAAATGAGTTTAATTGGGTGAAGAAACATGAGCTTGCCCACATACCATAGATGAGGTTAACTTACCTACCAAAACTGCTTCTAGTCATAGAGCATTTCAAAGCCACTACTTGATCACCAAAATCACAGGCAGTACTATCTCAACCATCATGAGAGGCTAAGTCCCCTTCTTTGGATTAGCCTATAGAAGGAAAGTTAGAGCACAGAACCAGGTGCCAGGTGCTGATACAGAAACCAAAGCATCATAACCAGCATCTTAAATGCTAGGCCAAATGACTGCCCCAACTATTGCTAAGTGCACATTTCAGTGGGATTCAGCTCACTTACCAAGTGGTTTTATTTTCACATTCAACAGGACTTTGGTCTCAATGGATTTCCAGTCATTCACTGGCTGATACTCACATGTAACCTCTTGGCTAGGTCTTCAAAATCAGGGTTCACTCAACACAGTGGGGTCTGTATACTTAAGGAGAAGGAACAAACGACCAAAATTCAGCATATGCCCATTTCCTTCCAGATGGAAGATAGAAACTTTGATCTTCTTTTCCTTGCCATTAAGTTCTTTTGGAAAATAAGGAACCCACTATTCCCTGACCTTTGGGATTTTTGCAAACTTCAGACTGCAGTTTAGAACACAGACAAGAAACTGTCCAAGGAAAACATGCCCCAAATGAACAGGATATAAACAAAGCTGTAACTAGGTAATTAATGGCAGGGACTTGCCTTCCCTCACTTGAGTTTCTGATAACAATCTGGCATTTTATCAGCAGGGTCTTTTATCTGGAAGGATTCACTGTGTTCTGCTGCCTGGAACTATTCTGGGAGGGGACAAAGAGAAGCTTTCATCTTGGAAAGGAAATGGAACTGCATCTAGAAGGGGTAAGGAAGAGTCAAAGCTGTAAAAAGACCTCTGAGTCGTTCCCTGCCAGAAAGGAGAGGTGAATAGAAAATGGGATGCCCTGTTCACTGCGAGCACAGGAGCACACTCCACTGGGAAAGTGGGCGCGGCAGCCTGCACCCTCGCCACACTGCTGAAGGGGGTCACTGGCTTGCCACCTTTGTCCCAAGTTCTGCATCTTCTGGCCAAGGTCTTTCATGTATCTTCCCTTCCAAAACAGAGGAACAAAGGCACATCTCACCGAGTCCTTTTACTGAAAGAAAAGACCTGTGAGTCTTGAAGGTGCAGCTCAAAATGGAGGTAGCAATGACAAAACAGGGGACAAGGGTGGTGTTGAGTGAGCATCCTCTGACCTTGCATATCGCTTCATACAGGTTTCAATTACCCTAAGCAAAGGCTGGATCTAGCTGATGGTGATCACAAACGAGGACTATTGGGGGTGGAGCAGTCTGCATGGTAGTAGAAAGTATCCCCTTATTCCCTATCCAAACATAGCTACTCCACTCAGTCTTCCTAGCAACATGCCATAGATTGGTTGTGGAAGAACTTGGGGAAAAACAGGGTTTTGAATTCGCCGTTCTACTTAGAACTCGGAAATATTTATCCAAGGTTGAGCCAGGGAGGCGAACCAATTCCAAAACCCACAGCCTGGGGCTTCTAAACTGGGCACACATTGCCCAGTGACACTAATTCCCTTCTGTCATGTGCTGTAACAGTCCTTTGGGGGCTCTGGGTTCATATCCAGGACCCTCGGGACAGCTCAGTGTTCCAGGCTCGGAAAAGGAGCTCAAGGAGTCTGCTGGCTGGGCCAGCTTCCAAGGGGACAATGGACAGGGCACTCTCAAGCCATGCAGCAGAACACAACCTCCTCTTATCTTTTCAAGTATTTCTTAAGTCCAGTTGTCATTCTGGCTACAAATAATTCTGAGGATTTGAATGATGCAAGAAAAGAGAGAGAGAGGTATGCTTGGATCCTATTAATTACAGATATTGGCTCTCAGCTACAAAACCAAACACCGATTTCTTAAGTCTCTCTCACTAGATTTAGGAGAGTTATAATTAGCATTAAGGAAATTTATTCTTTATTTTTTCCAAACTGAATCAAAGGTGGACCTAAGTTATATAGGAAATTATATATAAAAAAGAGAATATCTAGGAAAAAGACATTTTGTTTTTCAGGAAAGTAATGGATAAACAGTCCAGGCAAGCAACAAACTCACATAAAGTAACCCATCGGTTCAAGGGACTCACTTGACAAATATTTGCAGATATTTTCTGCCCACTGCTTTATAAATGATTTTGTCTTGCGACACATCCTTGAGTAACAATTCAGTTTCCCCTTGGCTACCTAGATGTTTCCACAGCTTCTACCAAAACAAGTGTAACCACAATAACCAAGAAGGAGCAAGCACATTTACAACATAGCACATTTCATACAACTCTGTGTTTTGTTAAAGCACTGGACACTTTAGAGATGGAACAGAAAAACTCACGACTATCAGCGTTATTCAGATGAGGGCTGAGCAACATTTAGCAGTTTTCACTGAAAGTTAGGAGAAGTGTGCATTTCTCACCAGTTGGTAGTTGAGGACTATAAGTTCTAGCCTAGGAATCCTCCCTGATCCAAGAGCTGGGGCTCAGGAGCTCTGCTGCCCTCAGAGCGCTTTCCAGTGGATTCCACTGTAATCTTAGGTTGGAGGAGGGAAAAGGCACAGGGCACACGGAAAATACACGGACAAGAGGGTATCTGAGCCACTTTCAGAGCCTCCTAAAATGGCTAACCCAGAGGCTATGGTTAGACACCAGGGAAAGCTCCTTAAAGTGCTTCCATGCAATTTGGAGTCATGAAATTTCCACCTCATGATATTTAGCACCTTAGATATTTCACTGATTTACATTTATCTTTCTTCCAAGTCAGTTGAGGATTATCACATAATAAAACATCGACAATTAAAAAAAATTAAACATGTACTTATGCTCCTGTAATTTCTGTTTTCTTTTGAACTAAAAAGACAAATGAAGAAGTAAGTTATTGGGTGTGAAAGTATTTTGTAAACTTCAAATGCTTAGACAAATGTTTGCCACTGTTACTTTTTCTTTGTGTTTAAACAACCCTGAAGATTTTAAAAATTAGGTAGTTCCAGCAGTGGAAACTTAAGATGACATACTAGAAGACACATAGGAAACATTTTCTAAAAGTTTAAAAAGTATGTGTTTTATAAATAGCAGTCAGCCCACAAATAATCTCATTAAGATTTCATGCTTCCTAGCCTCCAGTCACATTTGCTTTTTACTAAGACACTTAAAACTGTGCAGTGACCCATAATTTCCTATAATAAGGAAAATTCTCTTGTAAGAAATTCTCAGTATTTCTCAAGAATCTCAGAAGTTTAGCTGAGAGGTTGTTTTTAGCAACATGTCACAACTACTTGGGCTTAACTGCAACTTTTCTTCCTTCTCTGCTGATTTTAGATTAGAAAATGCGACGGCTGCCAATGCAATGCCCAAAGGGGGAACATCTGAAGAAAGCAAAGAGAGTTCTAACGTGTATTATGTGAAACTGCACATGAACTGCAGCATGCTGAGAGCTAGCTAGTCCTGTTCCCCTGAGGCAGGTGAGAGGAAGGGTATCTGTGGGGTTAGGAGCAGGCACAGCCAAGCCAGTGGCTGTGACGATGAGGCCCAGAGCCAAAGGGCTTGGTTCATATCCAAGTCTTAACACCTACTAGCAGGAAGACCCCAAAGCATAGACTTTCTACCACCTGACTTGCCCCCTCTGTGCAATGGGACTAACAATGGTAAAAAGCTAACAGCATTGCTATGATGACTGAATGAGTTAACATATACAAAGTCCTAAAGCAGTGCCTGGCCCATAGTCAACATTCGCTAAGTATTAGCAATTAGCAGTAATTATTAGGATGGGGAAAATCAGAACAAAAACAAGAGGGGCCAGAAGCATCACAGCAACAGAAGGATACTTCATAATGCCCATAATGTCGTTTGTCTGATTCACCACTGTATTTCTAGTATCTGACACGTGATTCTTGTTATCAACAAAAATCTGCTGAGAGACTGAATACAAGAACTGATCCCTGATTCCTTCACAAGTCACTTTCTGACCGTGGACACATCACATTTACTCTTTCCAGGCCTTGGCTGCTCCACCTCCAGAGAAAGGGACTAACACCTGTAGCTGTCTCACAGGAATGATAATATAAGGGGAAAGAAAGATATTTCAAACTTACTGCAGGGATTCCAGAAGCCAACAATTTTTATTCCAATGCTCCTTGGGTACTGAGTATCCATGCCCACAGTCAGGGACAGCTGAGTCTCTGAAATATCTGGAGCACTGATTCTGATAGGCTGCTGCTTCTTCTTTTTTTTAAAGATTATTATTATTATTATTATTATTATTATTTTAATTGCAAAGTTAGATATACAGAGAGGAAGATCTTCCGTCCTTTGATTCACTCCCCAAGTGACTGTAAAGGCCAGAGCTGCGCCAATCCAAAGCCAGGAGCCTCTTCCACACAGGTGCAGGATCCCAAGGCTTTGGGCCATCTTCGACTGCCCTCCCAGGCCATAAGCAGGGAGCTGGATGGGGAGTGGGGCTACAGAGATTAGAACCAGCACCCATGCGGGATCCTGGTGAGTTCAAGGTGAGGACTTTACCCGCTAGGCCATAGCACTGGGTCCCGGATAGGCTTCTATTTCCAGCTGTACACACTAGGCCAGGGAATACATCCAGGCTGGTGAAAAATGGTGCAGACATCTTGCAGGCCGTGTCAGACATCTTGCAGGCCCTACAAAGGGCTACTTAAACCTTGGTATGAACAGCTAACTGAACTTGGTAACTTTTGGATGTCTGTAGGACAGGAAGAATTTGTTCAATAGAAAGCCAAATCTGTAACTTCGGGGGGGGGGGGTCCAGATCTAGCTCTGATCCCTTAGCATAGGCATGGTAACCCCGTTAGCAACATACAGAGTAAAAAAAAGAAGAGGGCAGGATAAAGAGGTCCACTAAAGCTTGAATGGCAGCAAGAGTAAGGCGGAGGGAATGGCACTGTTAGAGGAGAAAGGTGAAAGCCCAGAGAAAGATGTGAGAAAAAGAGTTTAATGAAAAGAGTATTTGCTATTGTATCAAATTCCAGAGAAAGATCAGGAGTGTTGAGGACTGCAAAGCAGCCAAGGGCTTTTAAAGTGCAAGCTCACTCCCAGCACTCCCTGGTCACCGCTGTACGTACCCTTCCCGTGAAGTGGCAGAAGCAGCAGCCCTGCACTGATTTAAGGAAGGAGCAGAAGTGGAGCAATTGGAGTTGATTAAGACAGCCCAGCTTTTCTGGCCACAGAACAAAGGAGAGAGGGCAAGGGGTCGCTCAGGACTGCTGGCCTCAGCTTCCTCTTGGAAGGGTTAACAAGGTGAAGGGTGCTGGGTTGAGCAAGGGCACACAACAGGCCCTCAAAAAACACACTGAACAGATGGGTGAACCAGGGATTAAGAAGGCTCAAAGAATCAAATGAAAGACCAGAATGAAGGGTGAAGGAGATGATGCCGACTACTGATTTGAAGGGAGGTAAGATGGGTGAGGTGAGAAAGGCAGGGAGGAAAAAACAAAGGTGTGAGAGGCTGTGCATCCCAACCAGCTGAGATGAACAGCATCATTCATTTGTCTAGGTTATAATTACAGCAATTCGCTTACCAAAGGTACAGCTTACTGCGGTTTTAGTTACCCATAGTCAACTATGGTCTGAAAATCTTTCTGCAGAATTCTAGAAACAAACAGTTCCTGAATTTTAAATTGTGTGTCTTAGAGGGCTGGTGTGGTGGAATAGCAAGCTATTCTTCCACATGCAGTGTCAGCATCCCATATGGGAGCTTGAATCATGCCCTGGCTCCTGTACTTCCCATCCAGCTCCCTGCTTAACGGCCTGGAAAAGCAGTAGAGGATGACCCAAGGCCTGGGGACCCTGGACATACGTGCAAGACATAGCACCATGCTCCTGGTTTTGGATTGGGTCAGCTCTGATTGTTGCAGCCACTCGGGGAGAGAACCAACAGATGAACTCTCTCTTCCCTGACTTCTCTCTGTAAATCTGCCTTTGAATAAAAATAAATAAAATGTAAAACAAAACAAAAGTGTCTAAGTAATGTGATGAAATCTCCAGCTGTCCTGCTTGGAACAGCCCAGGGCATGAGTCATGCCTCCATCATCCTCACATTCACATCGCATCCAATACCCACCCCTGGGTCACTTAGTAGCCGCCTCAGTTTTGAAAGCCTCTTCAGATCCCGTATTGATAAGCCAAAAAAAAAAAAGTCATAAAAAGACTTGCTTCATGTAAAAACACAGAGGTCCTTAACTTAGCAAGAAAGAAAAAAAAAAAAAAAGGAATAGGTTGAGGCTGTGAAGGCCTATGGTATAGGAACAAATCACCCATTTGAGAAATTGTAAAGAAGAAAATTTGTTAGTTCCTGCCATACCTGAAAGTGAAACAGGTACAGCACAGTTCCTGATAAGCGCTTAGTTAAATGGAAAAGGTCTATAATCTGTGTACATCAAGCTAGCAAAAAAACATAGTATATAAGGGTTTAGTACCATCTGGGGTTTCAGGCTTCCCCTCGGATCTTGGAATGGATCCTGAGGAAAAGGGGTCACTACTACAGGCTGGTGAGGGCCAAGCCCCAGCGTGGGGATGAGGGAATGCCAGCCAGGGAAACCTACTATGTTGTTCTTTCCCTCATCATTTTAAGTCTGCTATAAAATTAATTTTTTACCTACCCACTCTATCAATTCATATTTTCTGCCTTAGAAGAAAAAAACGCTTTTTTGAACTTAGAATGTTTCTTATTGAGAAGATGATTGCATATTAGGCAGCATTCGGAGCTTAAAATTATAAACTCCTTCAATTCTTCAATAAAGGTGCCTGCTGAGTACGTTGGCTACAATTTTTGAGAAAATATTTAAGACCAAGGAAATAAAAGCTCCACATGGGAATACAATTAAAATATTAAATAATTCTAAATAATATGATTCATAAAATTTTATTCCCCATTCATCATTATTTATATAAGACTTTTGTAACCTTTGGGGTGGGGGGCAAATATTGTTGTTATATTTATAATGAGAGTTACCAAAGACTATACATCGATGATTTCTGCTGGTAAACAGCAAATCACTTATTTTGTGAATTTTCTGTCACCTTTGCTAGAAATGAAAGGGAAGTTCTTTACGACGACTCTTGAGTAATTACACAGCTCCTTGTGAAAACCTCTTCCTGGCTGGATCCCACTTCTATAGGATCAACACCCTCACTCTTCTCTCCTCTTAGGTGAAATCACAAAGGTTAATTTTTTTTTAACAAAGGTTAATTTTAAAAAAATAATATGGGGCCAACATTGAGGTATAGTGAACAATGCAGCTGCTTACAATGCCGGCATCCCACATGGGTGCCAGTTGATGCCCTGGCTGCTCCACTTCCTGGCTAGCTTGCTGCTAATGCAAAAGCAGCAGAAAATGGACCAAGTGTTGGGCTCCTGTCATGCACGTGGCAGACCCAGATGAAGTCCCTGGCTTTGGCCTGGCTCAACCCTGGCTATTGTGACCATCTGGGGCATGAACCACTGAATGGAAGATCTCCTTGTCTCTCCCTCTCTTTGACTGTGAGTTTCAAAAATAAGAATAAATCTTAACACACACACACACACAGCTCATAAAATGGCAGACTGTATTCACTTATTCTTTCCAATACTTCTTGCTACTCTGGGAGAAGTTTCTGGACTTCTCCCTCCCTTCCCCCATTCTTGATAAGCCTTGTCCTCAGTGGACATACCACAGAACTAAGCAGATAACAGACACTATGTCAGGTTCATTAGCTGACACAGGTTGTACTTCACTATCCAGACTGTATATTCTTCATGAATGAAGATTTCTTCTTTACTCTGTGTCTTACCCAAGACCTGACTCAGCTAGGGACACAATGAATGTTTAACAAACATTTGGCTATTCAAGTAACTGATTGGACACCAACTTTCAAAGAGTGAATAGCAGTAACAGGACATGGATTACCATCCTTGTCAGAAATTTCACTAAAGAATGAGACTATTTGCAGATCAACTTACTTGTTCTGACATGACCTGAATGGGTCTGTTGAAGTAATAGATAACATTGAAGCAAAGCTGGTCCCTACAGGTTTTGTTTTTCCAGCTTGCTTTGTCAATGCATTCCATGGGAAGTGAACTCCTCACTCCTTTTACTCAAAAACATATTTAGAAAATGGTCTTAGAGATCTGGCACCAGTGATGAGGTTGGCTGGACCCCTCTCTAGGAACTGAGAGATAAAAATCCATGATACATGACAGAGTGTCTTTCTATGCCAGAACTCTTTGCAAAAAAAGCCACACCATACAAAGAACATGATTTCACTTCACACACTGAGCCTCAGTTACCCTTGGGTGGGAATCGGAACCTGAGGTGGCCATGACCGCTATGCTCAGGAGAGCCACAGTAGACCAGGGAGGCAGAGTAGGTTTCTGCCTACACAGTGTGATTTCACAGGCACTGTAGAACAACCTTCTAGTCTGGTTCCAAGTCCTCCCTTTGTAAGGCCTAACATGCCACCACAAGAGCAGCAATGGCTCAATTTCGAAATGCATGTCTCCATGCTAGAAGAAATAGCCCCAGGGGAGATGACAGTGCGGTCATTGAAAGGATTTTGTGAGAGAAGGGGGAGGGGGTGGCACCTATTGGTAAGGAAGATATCTGAGCAGTGACCCTCTGCACTTTGACAAGCCTGCCCACAGCCTGACCTGCTGTCAAACAGTCTTAGCACTGAAACCAACGGGCCAGGGACCAAGTTTCCCACAGATTGGTGAGATAACAGGTCCCTTCTTTTATCCAACCATTGTTAGCAGATTAGGACAGTGGGAGAAACCCTTCTTGAAGTTTCATGTTTAGTAGTAACCACAGGCAGAGTCGAGTTATCAGAGTTCAAGACTGGCCAGAAGGGAGGAAGTTCTAGGCTAAGCATTGCAAAGTTCTACTCTCAGGTGACTTCTAACCAACAAAGCCTTGACGACTCCTGCACTCTGTCTCCAGACACCTCTGTTAAAAGAAGATCCTTTGGGAAGACTGGACAACAAAGAGTTATCTAGTTCAATCAGTCTCCAAAAAACGCATCTCTCACTACTCAGAGGCTCAAATGTTCCCTATGCTTGTCAGAAAACAAACGCAGTTTAAGCCAACATCTGGAATGAAGAAAAACATAGCAACCACAAAAAAAAAAAAGATAATTAAATTAATAAGGAATGCTTTTCAGACATAACATCACATAGGCCAAAAAATTGTTTTCAGAACTATCCAGAACAAAGTTATAGAAGTTACTTAGAAGTTAACTTTAAATGGATTAATCGTTGGGGGACAGTACCATTTAGGAACAGATCACCATGACCTTGTGGACCGTGTCCAGAAAGGCACCCCAACCTCTTGTCTACAGGAGACTGAGGAATCTTCAAACAAAAATGTAAAAGTGTATGTCACAGGCTCTGAAGCAGATTTACTATTTCATTTACTGTACAATGAGAATTCACAGCCAAGTTGTTTAGCCATTCTGAAGTAAGACATTCCAGACTGGGCATTACAGAGATCTTTTAGAAAATAACCCCAATGTGTGATCAGTTTTCTTTGATTACTTTCACTCACAGTATGTGGAAATCGGTTGATTTCTTTGATGGAGAATAGTGATTTTCATAAAATAATTCCTTAAATTAAAAAGCTAAAATCTCTATTTCCTCATTAGGAGAAAATAGTGTGCTGTCTGCCACATGGCAGCCTCTCAACTATGTAAAGACCATTACCATGTTGCCTCTAAAAAAGTCTTCTCCAGCCTAACTCTTTCCAGATGTTCAACTTCCTCCACCTCATGGTCACCGCTTCCCCCTGCTCCCAGGATAAATATTAGTTTATCTCCAAAAATGGAGGACCCAAAACAGAATAATGTGGGTTTAGTCCAACCGGCTGAGTTCAGGGAGACCCTCTGGAGGCAGCAACAATAGCATGCTGCTTTCCCATGATTCACCAGGAAATCCCGCTGTCTGTGATTTATGTTTTCCATACAAACCACAACGAAGCCAGATTTCCCTTTTTGTATGAACGTATCATTGACTTTTTTAAAAAATCAGAATAGTATATATCTCTATTAGATGTTACCTGGTCTTCTAGAGGTGTTTTGAATTTTAGTTTTCAATTATAGATATCAGACACATACACACGCACAAGAACAACATGACATTCAATCATTTGCCCAGCATCAGTACACATCACAAAGGAAACTGAGGTTCCTGGCATGGAGCTCCTTGGGCTCAGCCCTTTCCCTTGCAGCCACACACAGGTAATGGCCACATGCCTGTAGCTGTGTTCATCATTCCCATGGTTGAAGACTGTTTTGAATTTTGAGTCTCTTACCTATTATATTTATGATATACACAAATTTGGTAAACATGTAATCTAGGCTTTCTTCCATGGAGTGAGTAACTCACACGCTAAATAAAGCTCATTGTCTTCATCTACCACCCTGCTAATCCCACCAAAACAATGAGTTGAGTCAGGTTTGACTTATTCTCAGAGAATCCTAACTAGTTCTCAGCAAATAAAGAGCAAAGCACCTGCAAGGGATACATTTAATGATCCAGTCTAAATCAACACCAACACAACTGTGAGTCAATAATAAAATATGCCTTTTCCTTCTTTTTTGAAAATTGTTCTGTAAGCTCATGGTACAGCATGCCTTATCCTATATTTCCATCACAATGACTGACCTGTTTTCAAGGCTGTCATTTACCTAACTCCCGGGATGTGCCCACTCACAGGACATGGTGCTCTCTCTGGCTCTGGGGCCTTCCTACCAGTTTAAAGGCAGAAACACACCAAAGCAGGAGCTCTAAGAGTCTGCTCACTCTCTAGCACCATTATGCTATTAACCCATTCCTTTCCCTAGCCTCTTAACAATCAATGCAAAGAACTTCTATCTGCTAACTGAAATCAAAATTAGCCCCTTTTAGTGACCTACAGACTTAAACACATGGGGTCTTCCTACAAAGGTCCTCTGTTCATACTACCTTCATCAGGGAGATTTTTCCCACATGCATTGGCTTATTCATAATTTCATGCCTTTGAACAGAAAAATGATCCCACTCTGCTCATCTTTCCTATCAAGTTAGGCTCTTCTCCTTCAGCTCTGGTCTAAAGCCCGCAGCATGGTACTGCAGGGTGTCCCACAAGGGCTCACTCGGAGGAGCCAGCGAAGAGTTAACAGTTCAGAAAGATCTTGGGTCACAGACCCTTGCAGCCAGAGAAGACATTGGAAACATCCAGTCTAACATCTTAATTTGACAAAAAAAGAAATCACAACATAAGCAAGGTCAGAGCTCATACAAGGACATGAGACTGTTCAAAGACCAGTAAGACACAAAACGTGGCTGAGTCGCTTTTCTACAAAACATGTAACCTGAGGGATACAAAATATGGCTCTAATATTGCAGGACTAGAAGTCCCTTGAATATTTCATGACACACAACTTGATTAGACACAAAAGTCTCAGATTCCAAATCAGCTTCCTTTTTACATTATTCAGTCTCACAAGGTACCCAAATCTGGGGTAGTTAGAGAAGGAATAAAAAAGAAACAAACCAATCCATAAGGAAGATTTAAGATCATTAAAACCATAGCATTGAGCATTACAGTATGGGACAGTAGGAGTGAACAGCAAGAAAAGTGGTTTAACAAACAAATGCTTTAGGCCTGCAAGGAAGGGAAGGTGATGAGGAACCCAGGCACAGAGGGAGTGGGAGGGAAGTTTTTGTTCTCCTCAGGTTTTTAACTGCTCCGGGCCCCACTGATCTTTCTAGGTAGTCCCCCTGCCCCCACTTGTCTAGAAGAAACCCTAAGGTGTGGCCTGGAGGGAGCCTTTCTGGTCTTAACAATCACCAGTGAAAGTAGAAACCAACCACTTTGTTTACATCAAAACCTCAACCCCACACCATGAAGTAGAAAGCTTGCTCAACTTCAAACCTGGTGAAGGAGCAAAGTGGTAAGGCCTAAATTATGTAATGCTCAATGGAAAGAAAACAAGTGTGGATATTCTTCCTCAATGTCATTCATGAAAAGAACCAATTACTTGGTTTTGCACTGATATTCCTTTCCTTTTTTTTTTTTTTTAAAGAATGGGATAACCTAAAGATTTCATAAAGTATTTTCAAAATATGTAAGATGTATATTTCCCAATTCTTTGTTGAACATATTAACCTAAAAAAGTTTCCCTAGCTTGGGTCTCTATGGGTGATTTCTAGCACTATGAGTTTACTGAAGTACAAATCCTCAATATTTGTTAGAAAAGACAAGGAGCTTTTACAGAAAAACTGTATAAAGAGAATAATGACTAGCATGGATGTGGAGGGGTGTGCATACTGAAAGGCATTTACTAGGAAAATAAGTTTAAAAGGCAGGAGTGGGGAAGAGGCGCTTAACAGCAGATAAGAGGGATCCTTTTAAAGGCTCTCTGAAAAGCAAAGAAAAGGCGCCATAGGGATTTTTCCCCCTTAGATACTGGTCAGCTGTGAAGGGCTCAGCTGTCAACAACAGAAGGTGCTTTCTTAGTTGGTCCCCTTACTCCTGGCAAGCACACTGCTACAGTGAGGGGGAATAACCTTCCCCAAGCCCAAGCATCACCGCTGGTGAGAAAGTGGCAGAGCCTCGTCCTTGGACACAGTCTTAGGTTTGGGGCATCTGGCCTACCTGTGGTTTTTCAGTTGAAATTTGAAAGTCTCTAGTAAAAAGAAATTCAAAGCTGCAGGGCCAGAGAATTGGGTCTCTGAAGTGACTTTGGAGTCTCCTAAAAACTCAGCAAGTGGGCACTGGAGAGCTGCACTTAGAAAGCAGATCAGGGTGCCTTGTAAAACATCATTCATTACTTTGCTTTGTGGTATTTGAGCTGAAAGATGAAGGGTCTGAAACTGCAGGCATCATACTCATATGCACATAGGCTCGATGTCTGCACACAGCACAGCACCAGACAAGTCAAACACAAGGGAATTTTTTCTTTTAAGTTTGCAAACAAGATGTTGGGATAACATTACTTGCATTTCAAGATGATGCAACAGTCATAGCTAGATAAACATATGACATTGGAAAGTCCAAATCGGTTACCTCCTAAGATCAAGTCAACAAAGAAAAGCAACAGAAATAAGCTTGGATATATTCTTTTTTTTTAAAGACTTATTTTATTTTCATTACAAAGTCAGATATACAGAAAGGAAGAGAGACAGAGAGAAAGACTGTCCGCCCATGTGGGATCCCTGCGCGTTAAAGGTGAGGACTTTAGCCACTAGACCGTGGTGCCGGGTCAGCTTGGATATATTCTTAAAAGTGGCATAAAGGGTAAGAATACAAATAACAGTTACAAATACCTTACAGAGAGGAAGCAGCAAGTAGGTAAGTATACAACAAAGGAAAATAAAATGCTATTTGTTGGAGCCTTTCTTCTAATCATTGTACAGTTCATTTCAGCATGGTCAGGGCACCCTTCCACTAGCCCCAGCAGCTGACCATTTTCTACTAGATAAACTGAATATCTGCAGGCTAGACTCTTTCAATGCTATAGAAACAGGTTACTCCCATAAGTGTTACCTAGAATGACAGTTTTATGATGAGTTTTTTACTTCATTTATGCATAATGTTTGCAGGTTTATCCATTTCACTTATAACAAAAATTTATTCACAGCTCATCTTCCCAGAGAAAAAAAATGGAGTAGCTGTGGTTATCCCTATAATAGGTTTATGAAACCCAAAACTTTCTAAATGTTCCACTTCCCAGCAGCAGACGGTCAAGACGGAAGAGCTAGTTCCTCTCTGTTTCTGGTGAAGGATCCCCACTGTTAGCCTGGCCAATTGTTTCCTAAGTGTGTGTCTTTCAATCCAATCATCTGGCTCTAGTAATGGAAAAGCAAAGTTAAGGAGCAGGCCCCACGTCTGCCAAGACAAGAAGCTTGTCTTGTCTCACAGTGGCAAGCATTTCAGGACCCATTGGTCCATTCAGTGCAGCTTAAGTTTTTGGCTACATAAAAGAGAGCTGGCTTTTTTGTTGTATGAACATAGCCAACACTCTTAACGCTGCACTCTTGGATTCATATTCTAATTCTGTAACTAGCTTGCTCTATGAACCTGTTTCCTAGATGCAAAAATGAGGATGACGGCACCTCTTCTCCAAGTAAAATAACCTATCATTTAGTAGACTGTTCATTTAAGGAGTCTATAAGGAAGATCTTACTACTATCAAATTGATAAAGACCATCTGTATGTGTGTGTGTGTGTGAGAGAGAGAGAGACAGAGAGAGGAAGAGAGAGAGAGAGAGAGAGAAGCAAAGGTATAAGTGGGAGTGGAGGGCTCTGATGGTATAAATAGATTCCCAAACTTCATCTTGCTTTTCAAAGTATAGCCTACGGCTTAGAAGCATTGGCATGGAAGACTGAAACAAACATTCTACTAAAGGACAGGTTATTTCACTCATCAAACCAAAAGACATTTTAGAGAATTAAGAAATTACATTTGTAGGGGCTGGCGCAATGGTTCAACTGGCTGATCATCTGCCTCCAGGTGTTAGCAACCCATATGGGTGCTGGATCCTCTCCTGGCTGTTCCACTTCCCATCCAGCTTCCTGTTTGTGGCCTGGAAAAGCAGTAGAGGATGACCCAAGCCTTGACACCCTTCATCCACGTGGCAGAACAGGAGTAAACTCCTGGCTCCTGGTTTAGGATTGGCTAAGCTCTGGCTGTTGCAGCCATTCAGGAAGCAAACCAGTGGATTAAAGATCTTTTTTTAGGTGTATAGATTTAATTTTTGATAATTTTTACATATTTGATTAGGATGCTAAGGGACAGGGCTAGGGGAAAATGGGTGAGAACATTGTTTTGACATTCTATTTTTTCCTTCCTGTAACTGGGGCGAGGGGAGAGATAAAGGGAGAGACCACATCCTGGATAGAAGATTTTTCTCTTTTGTCTCTCCTCTCTGTGAATCTGTCTTCCCATTCTAAATAAATCTTTTAAGAACTGACATTTTAAAATTAATTTTAGTGCAATACAAAAAAGTGAACTCAAAAATATTCTTAGAAGTACTTGGAATATTGACTTTAACAAAAATGGATGAACATGAAATGTATGTTATTTTCTGTAAGTAAATAGCAATATTATCATAAAAAGTTGACAGATTTCCTTACTATATAATAAACTGTCAAAAGACATAGTACAACAAATAACTAAGCTAATTAAAAGCTTAAGTTAAGTAGCAAAGGGATGAAAAAAAATCAATAAGAAAAATTTGGGGGCCCTATGTGGTAGCGTAATGGCTAAAGTCCTCAACTTGCATATGCCAGGATCAAATATGGGTACCGGTACATGTCCCAGCTGCTCTACTACCTATCCAGCTCCATGTTTGTAGCCGGAGAAAGCAATGGAGGATGGCCCAAGACCTTGGGAACCTGCATCCACATGGGAGACCTAGAACTAGCTCCTGGCTCCTGACTTCAGACTGGCTCAGTTCCAGCTGTTGTAGCCACTTGGGGACAGGATCAACGGATGTAAGATCTTTCTCGCCCTCTCTATAAATCTGACTTTTCTTTGCCGACATTCTTTTTTTTTTTAAAAGATTTATTTTTATTATTTTTTTTATTGGAAAGGCGGATATACAGAGAAGAGAGACAGAGAGGAAGATCTTCCGTCCGATGATTCACTCCCCAAGTGGGCACAATGGCCGATGCTATGCCAATCCGAAGCCAGGAGCCAGGAACTTCTTCCGGGTCCCCCACGCAGGTGCAGGGTCCCAAAGCTTTGGGCCGTCCTCGACTGCCTTCCCGGGCCACAGGCGGAGAGCTGGATGGGAAGCGGGGCTGCCAGGATAGAACCGGTGCCCATATGGGATTCCGGGCGTGCAAGGCAATGTCAAATTACCATATGTACTAAGGTGGGCTAATGTTTTGGGGAGAGTTTTAGTTAGTAATGTCCTGGAGCTCTGGCGATGTTAATGTAAGAATGAAAACAGACAAGAATGAGACATGTGAGCATATACACACACTCACAAATATGTAACTGAGCAAAATATTCAAACTCACTGGGGGAAAAAGAAATCTATATAAAAAAAATGATGAAACATGCCTGTCAAATCTGAAGAGTATTCAATAACGTGAAGAATAAAATACACTTGAAATAAGAATTAGGGCAAGGAAATGATCTCTACGTCAAGTTTGTAAAGTTCAAAGACAAAAGGCTGGAAGGATGCCAGCAATAGTTACTTCAGGAATGAGTTGCTTTAACTTTATTTTGCTTTTTTGCATTTCCATACTTTCAGATAATTTTTTATAACTGAAAAAAATTTTTTCTACTGTTATGCCCACAAGAATAACTGGTTCAACTAAATTTGGTTTTTTAAAAAAGTAAGAAACGAACAAACAAAAAGAAATCAGGCAGATTCTCAGTGCCAAGCCCATACACAATGAATCAAAATCAGTAAGATCCTTGGTGATATGTCTGCATTTTAGCGTTTAAGGAAACACTGTTATATAACACACATGGCCACTCAATAAATTCAAGTCTACTGACTCTAACTGAGGAATCAGTGGGGGTACTTCTGCTGTTGGTAATGCTCCATGAATTGTAATTTGGACAGAAAGTAACTTACAGACCACAGCATTTTTACTGAAAGCACATGATGATCACAAGCTTCTCATTCTGAAATTTTTACGTTATAATACGATGCACCAAATACACCGGTTTCAAAGCAAAATTTCAACCTTCTCTATTAGTGCAACCATTATATGTAATGGGTGTTTTAAAAATAATAATACAAGCATTATGATTATATGCAAGTTAATTAGATAAGAGGAAGGCTATTTTGATGTAGTGATTTCTGGTTACTAGAATGTAACAAATAATAGATTGATAAGTAGAAGGCTCCCACAAATTGAATGTTCTCCACCCAGATGACAAGGTTCTGCATCATGTCTTGTTTCCAACAGGCCCTGTGATTCTGTGCATGCGGCTTTCTCTCTTGCATCCACCTTCTGAAAACAAGATACCAGGTTTTTGGTTTTTTCCCCCAAGGTATCGCGAAGGAACACTTGGTAAGGTCTCTACAAGTGTACCATCCAGATTCCTAAAACGAATCACCAAATGCTTGGGTGATGGAGACTGGTGACTGCAAATCAGGAAACAAACACCAGTTTGAGTGAGTCACCTGTGATCCCAGATAACACAGCTGCAGCCAGGGCTTGGTGCAAACAAACGGCCACAGCAATCACAAACCAGAATCTCCTGCTTGATGGTTTCTCACATTAAAAAGCACAAGTCAGCTCTGTGAAACCAGGAAGTGGAAACCAGGATACCACATAAATAACAGAGTTCCTTGAGTTCAATGTTCTTATCCTTCTACTCCAAGTCCATTTAATTTTTCAGTAGACACGTGAAAATGCAGATGCTGTTTGTCAAGCAGTAAGCAGAAGGGTAAAAGTAAACTAATATGACAGGCTTTTGAAACATTTCAAAAGGAAATGTTAATACTTTTTGGAGGCCTTACTTTGATCGAAACTGAAAACAAAGGTGATCAGAAGATGGCTGATGCATCAAAAGAATGTATCAGAGCAAGTGGCAAAACAGCTGTAGAAGCAGAAAGGCCTGGCCCCACTTTGGTTCATGCATATTCTATCTTCCTGGCTCTATTTCAGGTAACTTAAACTTGCAAAAGATGAGGAGAAACTGTGCCACAGGGCACTGCCATCTAAATACTACACCAGGACCTCTTTGCAGGCTCCCCCGAGTGAAGAAACCAGACATCTTGACGGCCTCTAAAATTCCTGGACAGGGGATATACCCTGGCCCCAAGCCCGCCCCTTGCTGACCAGGCTCAACACAGGGGTAAAGCAAACACTCAGGCTATATTTTTCAAAGGGGGTATCTCCTATCAACACCACACGCCCATTAGTAGGCAGGGCTCCAAGGAAAACATGACTTAAGCAGGTTCTAATGAGCTCCTGTACCGTGATAGAAGCACCTTCTGCTGAAACACTGCAAAGCAGCTGGAAACAATGGCAGTGAGCCCCAGACCGCTCCACCCACAGGACCCCTCTCAAAGTTAAACGTAAAAATATCCACTGTGGTCATTTCTGAAATAAGAACAAGAGAAAGCATTCCCGCAAAGCTCCCATGTTTGCCCGACGTTTCCATGCAGCAGGCAACACTACCTCATAATGAAGGGAACAAAAGGCGCCAAGCTCAGGGCAGAAGAGGTGCCATCCATCGGGGACGGGTAGAGTCTCTCCAACACCAAAAGTAAGAGAAACATGCTTGGATGACGGTCTGGCTCTCCCGCATCACTGCAAATCAATTAATGTACAGAAGATTTAAAATTTAAGAATTGAGACACTATCTTCAAACACATTTTCTCATTCAGTAATTACATAAATGGAGACTCTAAAAAGGGCCAGTCTTTCTTTCTTCAGTTTTTTTTTTTCTCCTGCTAATTTTCCTAATGTGAACAATAAGGAAAAACAACTGCAATGCTGGAGACTGGCTTTTGTGCAGGATTCTGTTCTCAAAGCCCATGAATGCTTACGCAGACTTTGCAGTTTTAATTAGAATTGTTCATACAGCAGAGGGGTGGGATGCCTGCTTGAGTTTGAAATGAGAAACTTTCCAACTTCAAAATGTATTTAAAGAAAGCATCAACAGGCAGTCACTTACTACGGCCAGGAAAGTTTGTGTAAACAAACTACTAATTTAAGAAACAAGTATCATAAATTGAAGCTAAATGCACTGATGTCATTTTATTTTTCCATTACAGATAATAGTACACATGCATAACAACGGTAAATATCACTAGACGACTACAAACCTTACATTGTAAGATGTCTGTATGAACAATCCCACTACCAGCAAAAGAATGTGATTCAAAGGACAATGGTAAGACTGGGGGCCTTATGGTGGCTTTGCATTCTAGAATTTCATTTCCAAGGTCACTGCTCATTTTTGTTCAGGAGAACCAGTACCTTCTCTTATCGCAGGTGACAGGATTAGTCAGCTAATTGCTACAGTTTCACAATGGCAAACTATGACTTGGTAATGAAAAATGGCAGGTGTGTATTAAGCAAACTCAATATATAAGCACACAGAATTTAAAAAACAAGAGGAAGAAAAATAATTCTTAGAAAACATCATGTATTTTTAAGAAGCTAGTTCCTATAATACTGAAACCAGGATTAAATTTGATAAAAAAAAATCAATCTATAACAAAAACATTTTAAAAGACGACATAAAAATAGACTGCATAATTTTTCAGGTAAAAAAAATCTACCATGGAGAGACAGCCAAGGATGCAACTCTGAAAATGCATCATTAAAAAAAAAAACACTATATGTATTATAAGAAAGGAAGTGATTGAAATCTGTTACCTAAGAAGAAAAGTTACAATTAATAAAGTCACGTACATCTGTGATTTCAATCACTCCACCCCGTTCTTGTCTTACCTGTCCGCCATATTGGCCACAGTTTTCAACTGATTGAGAAGAAAAGGAAAGAGTTCTGGGAAACGAGAGAAAAACTGCGTCCCTGTCATTCTGCAGAGAAAAGGAAAAAAAAATACATGACTATTACATAGTTCTTCTACTCTGTTAATAAGGACTTTGTTACAAGGGGAGATAACCTACAGTGTATTAAAAATTTAACAACAGAATTCTTATATATAATTTTGATTAAGGAAGTATAATGAATGCATGGATGCTTATCTTGAAATTAATATTATGTATGTGGAAAGATATTTGATATTCAATTCTGTCAGGGAAGAAATATGTAATCTGTGAAAACATCAAGTTTGCACAGCTGATTTGGACTATGAGTAGAGTCAACATCTGATTGAGACCAATTCAACCTCAGAGCTACAGGCAGATCCACAAAAAGGTTTCTCAATCTCCACCCTTTACACCCTCCCCCAACGATGACAACTAAAACATCTCCAGACACTGCCAAATGTAGCCTGTGGTACAAAATAGCCTCTGACCAGGAACTCGTGGCCTGGAGTATAGGCATGAGAAGTACACACTTGACCCGTGAGGTTCTAGAGATCCAACTGCTATCAACACTGTAAGGATTACCTTTTTCATCTCCATAAAAACTACTTTTTTAAAAAAATTTATTTTTATTAGAAAAATATACAGAGGAGAGACAAACAAGAAGAAGATCTGACATCTGCTAATTCACTCCCCAAGCAGCCACAATGGCTGGAGTTGAACCAATCTGAAGCCAGGAGCCAGGAGCCTTTTCTAGGTCTCCCACACGAGTGCAGGGTTCCAAGGCTTTGGTCCATCCTCTACTGCTTTCCCAGGCCACAGCAGAGAGCTGGATGGGAAACAGGGCTACAAGGATTAGAACTGGTACCCATATGGAATTCCCGGCGCATTCAAAGTGAGGACTTCAGTCACTAGGCTACTGAGCCAGGCCCCCAAAACTACTCTTGAACTCTGCCAACATCCTAAAAATAGGTCCTCTGACCACACAGATGACCAGAAAGTTCAATCTGAACACAGCAGTGAGGAACTATTTTGTCAGCATAGCTATTTTAAGCATTACTCAGAAGAAGTAGCATAAATATTCCCTAACCTGCCTGGCTGAATAAGCTCTAGATGCATGCTCCTATTAGTAAAGGCAGAGAATATAATTATTTGTTAAAAAACAAAAACAAACAAACAAAAAAAACCTCAGATCCTATGAGTGCACAGCATCCCTTCATGTAATCCATATCCCTATGAAGACTCACAAAGTTTCCCATGTTTCCTGTGCCCCTTCCCAGCTAAATCCAGTCCCACCAAAGCAACCACAGACTTAATTTGTATCACCACAGTTTGGTTTTGTCTAGTCTAGAATTTCATAGAAATATAAGAATATATTACATAATTTTTTGGGTCTGGGTTTCTTCACTCAGCATAAAGTTTATGCGATTTATCCATGTTACTTGGCATATCAATGGGCTGTTTTTCTCTTGAGCATTGTTCCAATGTATGAATATTTAAGTTTGCTTATTCATTCTCCTGGCAGACATGGGCTCTTACCATTTTTGGCTGTCATGAACAAAGCTGTTATGAACATTCTTGTATAAAGATTTTTGTGGATATACTTGGTCACTCCTCTTGGATTAAAATCTGAGAATAAAGCTGTAATACATTTAACCCTTTCAGAAATGGACAAAATGGTTAAAACACCTTATACTGCCAATGACAAGTGAGAGTTCTGGTGATTCTATATCCTTGGCAAGTAATAAGCATTTCTCATGTCCTTTTTTTTTTTTAAGATTTATTTATTTATTGGAAAGGCAGATATACAGAGAGAAGGAGAGACAGAGGGAAAGATCTTCCGTCCGATAATTCACTCCCCAAGTGAGCGCAACGGCCGATGCTGTGCCGATCCGAAGCCAGGAGCCAGGAACTTCTTCTGGGTCTCCCACGCCGGTGCAGGGTCCCAAAGCTTTGGGCCGTCCTCCACTGCTTTTCCAGGCCACAGCAGGGAGCTGGATGGGAAGTGGAGCTGCCAGGATTAGAATCAGCGCCCAAATGGGATCCCGGCACGTTCAAGGCAAGGACTTTAGCTGCTAGGCCACGCCGCCAGGCCCTCTCATGTCCTTTTTATCACTGATAGGGTCTTTCGTGAAGTAACTAGTCAAGAGTTTTTTATTTTAAATAAGTTGCCTTTTTCCTTATGTTTGTGTGTATGTGGGTATAAATTTATATGTTTTGTATAGATATACAAATACTTACACATATATATATATCTCATAGCATACATATTTTCCAAAGTAATTTTTCAAGATTTTTATTTTATTTGAAAGTCAGAAAGCCAGAGAAAATATGACAAACTCTATTTCACTTTCTAAGTCCAAATAGCTAGGGCTGGGTCAGGACAAAACCAGGAACTGCAAATTCAATGTAGGTCTCGGGAACGGGCGGCAGGAACTCAGCTACTTGAGCCATAACCTGCAGCTTCTCAAGGTATGCATCAGCACAAAGCTGGAATTGGGACCTGGAGCTGGAACTCAAACTTGGACACTACAATGTGGGTTGGAAAAGTCCCAAGTATTATCTTAGCTATTGATACAGTTACCATGATTTCCATTTATTTACTTGGGGGTGGGAGAGGAATGTCTTTGGATGAGTAGAAGTCTTTTCATTTTCTATGAAGTTCTATAATTTATTAATTTTTTCTTTTACAGGTCTTTTTATGGCATAAGAAATTTCTGCTTACTTCAAAGTCACAAAGATATTCTATGTGTTCTGTAAATTCTGCTCTTCTTTTTCAAAGATTTATTTTTATTGGAAAGGCAGATTTTTACAGAGAGAGGGAGATACAGAGAGAAAGATCTTCCATTCACTGGTTCGCTCCCCAAGTGGCCACAACAGTTGGAACTGAGCTGATTCAAAACCACATGCCAGCAGTTTCTTCCAGGTCTCTCACGAGAGTGCAGGGTCCTGGGCTTTGGGCTGTCCTCCACTGCTTTCCCAGGCCACAAGTAGGGAGCTGGATGGGAAGTGGAGCAGCCAGGATACAACTGGTATCCATATCGGATCCTGGCGAGTGCCAGGAGAGGATTTAGTCAATGAGCCATTACGCCAGGCCCTAATTTTTGTGCTTATGTGAGGTCTATAATCCAGCTCAAATTAATATTCATAATAGTATGAAATAAAGGTCAAACTTTTTTTTCTGCATTGACATATACTCTAAAACTTCTTTTGGAAAGTCCATCTTTTATTTATTTGAAAAGCAGAGTGACAGAGAGAGCGGGAGAGACAAAGTGAGAGACAGAGAACTTCCATCCATCTGCTTGTTCCCTCCCCAGAGGCCACAATGCTGCTGAGGCTGAGGCCACGAGCCTGGAACTCCACCTGGGTCTCTCGGATGAGTCCAGGATTGAAGTACGAAGGCAATCCTATGCTGCTTTATACAGGCTCATTAGCAGGAACCTGGTTCTAATCCAGAACATCCAGGAGGGACTCAAACCAGTGCTCTGACTAGGGGTGTCAATGTTGCAGGTGATATTTTAACTGTGTGCCACAGCACCAGCAAAATCTATCATATTTTTGTTAGCTTTTTTAAGCTTTAATTATTCATTTGTTCAAAAGGCAGGGTTACAGAAAGAGAGGAAGAAAGAATCCTCCACCCACTTAGATCTTCCATTTGCTTGTTCACCCCTCAAATGCAATGGCCAGAGCTGAGCTGGTCTGAAGCCAAGAGCAGGCTGCTACTTTTGCTGTTTAAGGATCTCCTAGGAACATGTGTTCAGGGTCTCAAGCACTTGAGCCATCTTCTTCTTCTTTCCCAGAAGCATTAGTGGGAAGCTGTATTGGAAGTGAAACAGCCAGGATTCAAACCAGCACCTATATGGTATGCTGCTATACCACAGGGGCAGCCCTTATCTATCATATTTTAATAGAGATGCCGTAAGATGTGACTTAAATAGGAGATATATACCATGATCACTGATTAGAAGACTCAATCAATTTCCAGAAATGGCTTGAAATACAATGATATTTCAATTAAAATAATGTGCATGTGACCTCAGTAGATGTGAAAATGTATGCAGACAGACCAAAGGGCAAGAGCAAGAGCACCAAAGATAATCCTGAGGAAGATTAGAGGACTCAGTCAATGAACAGCTTGAATATGCTAAAATTTTAGTAATGAAGATACATTGGGACAAATAAGCCAGTAAACTACAACAGACAGCACGAGAACAAACCATATACCCATACGAAAATTCGATCTGTGTAAGAGTTGATCCTGTAGACTATGGAGAAAGGTGTTATGATAGCTCATTAAACAAACAAAACTGGATTCTAACACCTTGTAAATACACCACTAAATTCTACTGAATTCAAGACTTAAAAAACAGCACAAAGAAAAAACACAAAAATAACACACATAGTTTTTAACCCATTTTTAAAATTTAGGATCCTGTTTTGCCTATTCTGGCCTGATCCTGCTGGGTAAGATGCCTGCCCTTAGCTCCACACTAAAACCTGTGTTTGCCCTATCACAGTGCCTGCAGCAGGTCATACATGAAATTTCCTGTTCACTTTTCTCCTACCAGATTACACATGACACAAGGGCAGAGTCTATAACTTTCTCTGTCTCCTGAAGACACACAGGGTTCCAGGAGAAAGACTGGTTCCGAGCTCACCACCACACCACTTCTCTGTCCAGAGAACCCACTGAGGGCCTGGAACAAAGCAAGCAGACATCAGAAAACCACTGAATGAAAATGCCTACCTGGCAGCATTCGGTTTTACTTGAAAAGTTTCGTTAAAATCATCTTAGCAAAACTTGCATGTTGAGGAACAACAAGATAATAAAGAATACTGCAAAGAAAAACTCAAAAATCACTCAAAAAATTGATCACACAGCTGTCACAGGTGCCTCTCACCAACCCATCACACTTCACTTGTGCTAAGCTATATGTAGATTTGGGCACTACTATGCAGTTTCCCTTTGTCTATACATTCCACATTTAACATTGATAATAATATACGGGTTCTAGCCATTTTTGAAGTCTTTGAACCTAGACAGGAAAAAAAAATCCTAGAAAAAACCTTTATTTGAGTCAAACTTCATTTTGTCTTAGGAATTCTGTCTTTGGGAAAAGCTAAGGACGTAAGTGTGTGTTTTGGAGCTTAAAAAAAAAGAATCCTGATGAAAACAATTAGGCAATTTAAAAAAAAGCACTTGGTGAAACATGATAAAGAAGAAAGAAAGTATTTGCATTCCTCAGTTCCTACAACACATCCTGTATCATTCTTTTTTCAGGAATAGGGATCAACTCATTATTGTACAAAGACTTTAAAGAAAAAAGCTAGCAAAGGCAGGCAAAAACATGCAGGAGTACAGAACTGTACAGTAAACAGCGGCAAAGACATAGGTTGTGTCCAACCTTTTAAAAACAGGACTTATTCACAGGCAATGAGCAAACACCATAAATCTGGCTGTTAGATGGAAATGAATGTTAAAAGCAAAAGCTTGGAGGTTTAGCTGGTATTTCATATGGGAGTCCAAAAAACTATTAAAATCGAGCTACTCCCTACAATCTGGCCTATAAAATCTCCCTGGAGGAGAGAATGCAGTTAAGGATCTGCCTCCTTGCCACAGAGACTGTTGATAAAACAGCAAGCTCATCCTAAGAAAAATAATACCCCTCAAATGGAAACAAAACTACAAAGAAGATAAAGCTTCTTCGTGTTTCAAAGGATATGATCAAATGCAAACTAATAAAATAGAAACAACTAATAAAAAAGAAATCTAGACCTGGAGTCCCATCACAAGGGCCATCTCTGACTTTGTTTTTGGAACCTTCTTCCCACCTGTAACTGGACTCACATCTCCCTAACACAGTCATGAACCAACATTTGAGAGATTACAAGGAGAAGCTGTCAGGGGTTCTAGGAAGTTGAAGAAGGAAAGACACTGTTGAGGTCTCCTTCAAGTTCCCCATTTTCCTTCTCATTCTCTGCAGATGCTTAGTAGAGTCTTGGATTTGCTGAATGCTTTTCTAATCCTTCCCTCTCAAGACAGAATTACAATCACTAAACTGGCTATCCCTTTACAGTATCCAGGGAAGGAAGTGAAAGGTCTTGGTTCTTAAAAATGTCCATCCACTCTCCTTGGGAAGGGTGGGACTGGAAATACCATTTCCACTCATTTCACAGCCAGTTAGTGAGTCATCATGTATTGCTTGAACTCATGTGTGCAAGGTTCTTTTCTGGAAGCTCACATGAATTCTCTTTCATCAAGAGTAATTTCTCAGAAAATTTCTGATGTTGTTGTAGCCCATCCTCTCTAAAATCTTTTATCCAGAAATAATTTTTTCTTAAAAGTTTGCCACAGACTTTTTCTAAAGATGACCAGCAACTCTTTTTTTCCCTCAGATGTAGGTACCTCCTTTCTTTCAAGAGGTGGGACTCCTCTCATCTCCCTGACTCTACAAGACCGTTTAACTTGCTTTTATAACAGAAGGTAGAAGTATGCTGTGCTACTTCTGACTTAGATTTTAAGCAGCCTTAATTTCTCAGGCTGAAGAGAACTCAGTCATTTAATCTCCTAAATTGAAAATCACATAATGTGAAGATGAAACCATCTTAGCCACTTCAGTTCCAGGAGAGCTGACTGCAGTCACGTGAGCAATCCCAGATGACAGCGGATGGGGAAGAACCACTACCTAGCTGATTCCAGCCAAGTCATAGGATTGCAAGAAATAATAAATTATTAGTATCTTAAGGCACTACATTTAGAAGTGGCTTGCCATGCACCAATAGGTAACAGAAACATGGCTATACCACCAAAGACATTTAGACTGTGGAAAAGGGGTGCTGATAACAAGCAAAATATGATTGACCTTAGCTACCCTATTGATTCTCTTACAGTTTGAGGCCTAATCTGAAATTAGTAACAAAATGGGATCAACATCAATGCGTCAGCTCAGTTCTTCTGGCTCTTGAAAGAATCCCATCTTGACCCCTTTCAGCCTCCTGTAGCTACAGCATTTTCTGGTAAATTTGATCCTTTATTTTCCTATCATAGTCTCTCAAACTTCCTCCTACCTGCCTCTCACAAGTGATGATATTAGTATCCAGTCAGCAAAACCAAAGCAATTGCTCTACCCCAAGCCACCCCAATCCTTAATGTAATCACATACACAAAGACCACTGCTCCTCTCCTTACGAGGTAATGTTTGCAGGTTCCAATTCTAAGGATACCTTCAGAGGCCCATTATTCTGTTTCAGTTGTTAAGACATTTGAGTTGGGCCTGGCGGCGTGGCCCAGCGGAAAAAGTCCTCGCCTTGAACGTGCTGGGATCCCATTTGGGCGCCGGTTCTAGTCCCGGCAGCTCCACTTCCCATCCAGCTCCCTGCTTGTGGCCTGCGAAAAGCAGTTGAGGACAGCCCAAAGCCTTGGGACCCTGCACCGGCGTGGGAGACCCAGAAGAAGTTCTTGGCTTCTGGCTTCGGATCGGCGCAGCATCGGCCACTGCGGCTCACTTGGGGAGTGAATCATCGGACGGAAGATCTTTCCCCCTGTCTCTCTTCCTCTCTGTATATCTGACTTTGTAATAAAAAATAAATAAGTCTGAAAAAAAAAAAAGACACTTGAGTTAAGGAAGTAAAGAATGAACGTAACTGACATAGACCAAAGTAGTTGTTTTCTGAATCTTTAAGTCAATGGATCACTATTTCTCTTTAAAATATAATCCCAATATTTAAAACTTAAAAACAAAATAGGATTCTATGAAGGTGTCTGAGTGAGAAGCACCAGGAATGTGTCTCTTTACTGAGACAATAACACCTCTGGCAGACTATGTCTAACGTAACTTATTTTGGAACTAAGAAGTCTACCTAAAGGTTTGGAAGGTGGTTATCTGCATTTGTTTCAGTCCCTTCGAAGTTACAGCACTGAGTTCCAAGGCAGGCAAACGCGTTCTTGCCCCAAGGAGCAGTTTGCACAAAGCCTGTGGGACAACAGAGACCTTACCATTGCTCTTTAGCTTTGAGAGTGATAACCACACAGGAAGGCAGTGAATGTTGGAAAGGCCCCTACAACAAAGGTCCCCTTCCCTCTTTCTGAAGCAACTTCTATAGAGCAGATACCAAGCAAATATGTAGACAGCTATCAGACCAGTATTATTGAAAGGTCCATTTTTTAATGTTCTACATGGTTTAAAAGACTACAACATTTCTCAAATACTATTGTTGGGTTAAAAGCTAAGTGTTACTGGAACAGGAGCCATGGCATAGTAGACTAAGCTTCAGCCTGTGGCACCAGCATTCCATATGGATACAGGTTTACATGCTGGCTGCTCCAGCTTCCTGGTTATGGCCTTGGGTCATTCTCTGTGGGAAACCTAGAGGAAGCTTCTGGCTCCTGGCTTCTGGCTTGAGATGGGCCCACATCTGACCATTGTGGCTATTTGGGTAATGAACCAGCAAATGGAAGAGCTCTCACTCTGTCTCTCCTTTTCTCTGTAATTTCAACTTTTAAATACAAATTAAAATGGATATTTTTTAAAAGGAAGCTAAGTATTACTGTAGCTTTAATTTGTAACATCACATTTCATTTTGCATATAATTTAATATTAATAAAAATTTTACTATTACTTTATGCTTTGGGACACGCACTTGACAAATATTCAAATATATGACATCGGTAAGTGAAAGGAGAAGTGAAGACAAACTTGCATAGGAGCAGAGTTTTTGTGTATGCTACTGAAATTAAGGTGGTAGAAATTGAAATTAGAATGTAATCCCCAGGTAAACCATTAAGAATACATACACACACCAAGACAAGGGAATTAAAAGCATTTCATGATAAAAAAGAAAATCAACTAAACACAAGACACAATGCAGTAAACAATGGATAAAATACCTGTACATCTTAGCTAGCAGGCATTCTGACAGAGGAAAGGCGGTATCTCATGATAGCTTTCATTTGCATTTCCCTATGGTTAATGTTGCCGAGTACTTTTTCCCACATATTTGCTAGCCATTGTAGCGTTTTTTTTAAAAACTATTAAGCTCCCTTGCCTACTTCTTAACTGAACTGGTTGTTTTTATGTTGATGACTTTTTTGAGCTGCTGTCATGTTCTAATATTAACCCTTTTCCCCATTCTGTTTCCTGCCTCTTACTTTACTGACTGTTTCCTTTGACGTGCAGAAGCTTCTGAGTTTAATATAATCCTATCTGATTCGAGAGTAGTAAATTCTGACCAGGATGTAGAGAAAGGGGAACTCTTTTACACTACTGGTGGCAAAGTAAATTAATGTATACTATACAACACAGAATGCAGAGTTCTTTTTATTTTTAAGATGTATTCATTTTTAGTGAAAAGGCAGATTTATAGAAGAGACAAAGAGGAAGATCTTTCATACGCTGGTTCACTCCCCAAATGGTCACATCAACCAGAGATGAGCAGATCCAAAGCCAGCAGCCAGGAGCTACTTCTGCATCTCCCACGCATGTGCAGGGTTCCAAGGCTTTGGGTCATGCTCCAATGCTTTTGCAGATCATAAGTAGGGAAATGGATGAGAAGTGGAGCAGCCAAAACACAAAGAAGTACCCATTTGGGATCCAGGTGCTTTGCAAGGGGAGCATTAGCCAATTGAACCATTGTACTAGGCCCAGTATGGAGACTTCTTTAAAAAAACTAAAAATAGGTTGGCCGTATGATCCAGCAACCCCAGTACTGGGTATACATCCATAACACATGAACATATTGTACTAAAGAGATACCTGAATCACCTGTTTATAGCAGCACTGTTCACAACAGTCAAAACATGAAATCAGCCAAGTTCCCCATCATCAGATGAATAAAGAAAATGTTATACTCAAGAAAACATTACTCACCTATTTAAAAAAGTGAAATTTTATCATTTTCACCAAAATGACTACAACTGAATGACACCAGGTTAAATGAAATAAGCTGGACATGAACTAATAACTGTCAATTTCTTCATTACACAGGAACATCAAACTTAAAAAAAAAAACTACGAACAAAAACAAACAAAAGGGCCTATGCATATCAGTTTTCCAACAAACTGTTAAGAATTAGATTGGGGCCAGCATTGTGGGGTAGTGGATAAAGCTGCCTCCTATGATGCCAGCATCCCATGTGTGCATCAACTCTGTGGATCCACTTGTGATCCAACACTCTTCTAATGTACTGGGGAAAGTAGTGGGAAGATGGGCCAAGTCCTTAGGCCCCTGCCACACATGGGAGATCCTGGAGAAGCTCAAAGCCCCTTGTTCCTGGCTTTAGCCTGGCCCACAATCTTTGTTGTTAGGGACATTTCAGAGTGAACCAGTGGATGGAAGATCTCTCTATGACATTGCCTTTCAAATAAAGAAAACAATTCACAAAAAAGTGATAAAAACAAAAATAAATGTAAAAGAATTACTATATATGGGAAAGAGAATCTTTTCATTTGATGATTACTTATACTCCTTGCTGATAATCCTACTTAGCTACAGTCTTTTTACTTTGTGTTATTGAAATCTGCACTTACTGGTGCATCATGGCTTTGATTAAATTAAATTAAAAATGTTACCTCCAAAACAAAAGCAAGCTATAAATCATATATAAACCAAACTGCCAAATGATGCAAGTGAAACCCCACTTATCAGTAATAATTTCAAATGTAAATGGATTAAATTCTCTAATCAAAAGATGACAGGGAAGGACATTTGGGTAGCAGTTTGGAGACTAATTTAGATGTCCATATTCTATTCAAAGTGGCAGGTAAATCTTGGCTCTTCCACATCTGTTCCAGCTTCCTATTGATGCATACCGTGTTTAGCAGCATGTGATGGCTCAAGCACTTGGACCCTTGTCATCCACATGGGAGACCCTGACTGTTCTAGACTCCTGGTTTCCAATCATGCCTGGCCCTTGTTTTTACAGGCATATGGGGAGGGAATTAATGTGTGGAAGATCCTCTGGACTCTTTGCTCTTCAAATAAAAGGAAAAATTTTTTTTTAGTTTAAAAATATAAAATGGATTTCAGAATGGATTAAAAACAGAATTAATTACATCTTAGCTACAATAAATTTATTTTAAACCTACAGAGACAGACAGGTTGAAACTGAATATACACAATGATATTCCACAAAAATGAAACTATAAGAGGGCAGGTTTACAATAACAAGCCAGTTACAAAAAGATAAACACCACATGACTTCACTTATAAAGGGCATTCAAACTCTTAGAGAAAATGGAAGAGCGGTAACTAGGGGTCGGGTGTAGAGTTTCATTTTACAGGATGAAGAGTTCTTGAGATGTTTGTGATGGCTATAGAACATGAAAGTATTTAGTTAATGCCATTGAACTAGACACTTAAAAATGGCTGAGATAATAAATTTAAGGTTATGTGTAATTTTCACAATAAAAATGTGGTAAGAAGCTTACACAAACAAACCAGAGCTGTTCTGTGTGAAGCAGTAGGAGTGATTGTCAGCTTGTCCTCCCTTGGATCCTGAGCACGCTCGGCCTCTGCAATATCATCATTAGCTCCAGGGGCAGTTAAGGGTTTGAAAGTTTGGGCCAACAAAGCCAAACTCAGAACAGCTACCCATACTCCTTCCCACTTCACTCCCTAGTCCTTGTCTGAGTACACACACATTTACAAAAATTGTGTTTACTGGGAAAAATGAAACACCCAACCTGAATAAGAACAAATACATAATTTTCCTGGTTTGATTTGCATGGATATTCGAGGTTTTGGGGGGATAAGGGTTAAATAAGGGGATTCTAGTATGCTAGTAAGAGTCTCTTAAATCTGAATACAGGAAAGACAGGAGACTTAATGGACCAAATGGAATTATCTGTGGTCCAGTGATCTCAGACAATGCTTTGTAAGAGCAGATGGGTAGATTTGGTTAAAGATTAGTTGAGCTGGCAGTTGGCTTGCTCATCTATGTCTGCCCTTGAAATGCAGTAACTTTGGCCTGGCTCAGTATGTGGAAGTGGCAGCTCAGGTGGGAACCCCTATTCTAATCAATGTGATTGACAGTGCTGCAGAGGTTGCTATGTGACCCAGCCATGGGACATGAACCCTGAAAACTGGTCTGTCTGGGTCACAGTGTATCCTCTGGGGGTAGCTGCATTATCCATGTAATAGAAACCCTGAAACATCCAGTGATTAGACTGGGGAAACAAAAAGAGTTATAGTCTAGGCTTGCAATTGCCCCAAACCTGCATTTTTTTTTAAAGATTTATTTATTTTTTATTGGAAAGTGAGATATACTGATAGGGGGAGAAAACAGAGAAGATCTTCCATCCGATGATTTGCTCCCCAAGTAGCCAGAACAACTAGAGCTCAGCTGATCTGAAGCCAGGAGCCAAGAGCTTCTTCTGAGTCTCCCATGTGGAGGCAGAGTCCCAAGGCTTTGGGCCATCCTCAACTGCTTTCCCAGGCCACAAGCAGGGAGCTGGAATGAAAGTGGGGCTGCCAGAATACAAACTGAGGCCCATATGGTATCCCGGCACACACAAGACTAGTACTTTAGCCACTAGGCTGCTGCGCTGGGCCCCCAATCTGTATTTTAACTGTTGGAGACTCAATTTTGTTGGGCATTGATTTCTTCATCTATCAAGTGAAGTGATTAGAGTAGTAGTTCTTTAGAAGTTCTAATAAATTCCTTGATTTCTGGGACTCTTGCTAGCAATTTCTCTTGATATAAATAAACTGAGCAATTAATACTAGGCTACCTACATGGGTCAGGACGGAATCTTGAAGTAATTAACTGAAGAGAATGTTAGAGCAATAGAAACCGAAACACTGATCTTGAAATATTGAACCTTATAGTAAATTTATTAATTTTTTACTAATGAAAAAATTGGCTAAGTGATTTTTGATAGTATATCAGAGAGTCTGATGAATTTTTGTTTTGAACTGTTTGCTTATTTTGACTGAGGTTTTAATATTTCTATGAAGGAACTCAGAGTTGCCAAATAACAGTTTCTTCAATTTTGTACATATCTCTGGAGTCAGTAAGGGATAGGACCCCTGTGGTGGAAAACAATACAACCCATGCATAAGTGGGGCAGGATTTGTGGACAATGAATTCTGTAAAAGCAGTAAGAATTAAACAGTTATTAGACACCTTTCTAAGTACTGGGGTTAAGGCAGAGGCAAGACAATTTTAAGACTTGAGGAGCCAATATCCAAATTAAAGGAGATTCTAAACATGTTTAAATTAAAAACAGTAATTAAATTAAGAGAAAGAATTAATGATGTGGTGAGTAGTTGGCACTGGGAAATGGATTAACATCTTTAACCAACATACTAGAATCCCCAAAAACCTCCAATATCCATGCAAATCAAACCAAGAAAATATATATTTGTTCTTACTCAGGTTGGGTGTTTCACTTTCCCCAGTGAACACAATTTTTCTAAATGTGTGTATACTCAGACAAGGACTTACAGGAAAAATAAAACAAGAAAATTAAGCAGGTCATGAGGCAAATGCTACACTTCCAATTAATACACAATTGTTTTCCATCACTAGTTACAATGTAATGTTTGGTTTATGTTTATTTGCCAAATTCACAACTAAAAAACAACTCTGAATTAAAAGTATGGCTTCTCTGTGGCACAGAAATATGGAAAAGAGTGCCCATTTAGTGGCTGTTCATCTGAAACTGAATGAGTGAGTCTTCTATCCAAATTGCCTGGAAATATTCACACACACACACACACACACACACACACAAAGGGAGTGGTAGTAGTAATTTTCAACAGATTGGCCGGATCTCCAAAGAGGAAAAGTCAGAGTTTGGCAGAGTTGTTATGAAACATTTTGGACATCTTAGCCATTTGTTTTTTGGAAAGCCAGAAAACTAATCAGGGAAGAAGCATAACTCATTATTATTATCATTCAAAATCTTAACCCCTGGCTCCTGGGGTTGGCGGCAGGAAGTATGTTGGTTTCTGTACAAATGCAAATGAAATTTATTAAATTAAATATTGCAAGATCAGGGTCCTGTCTTTGCTGTACTCATGAAGGCTCATTAATTCATAGGCTGCCACTTCTTCTCCCACACTGGAAAGCCATCTGCTTGGCCACAAGAGCAGCCCATACCTTGAGATCACAGGGATGCAGACTCCTGATACGGCTGGGAGACATTCCCTTCCACCCATGCTTCCCTTTAACGGACAGAATATAATCATACAAAAGCGGTGGCTGTGTGTGCTACTTCAACTAAATCTCCCTTAACACCTACCAGGGGAAACGGAACGAACATGCACACCCCATGCTTTTTTATTTATCTATTTATTTTTAAATAAATGAAGGAACAAATCTGTTTTATTTCCTTTCCATCTCTTTAGATATATTCTACGAATTACAATGAGTATCTATTCATTTAAAACAAGCAGGACATATACAAGTGAGTAGGATTAAAAGAAACCATAGCTTATCTATGCTTTTTCTATAAACATAAAAACACTAGCGAGGGAGGAAATATTATTATGTTCTTAAAACTGTATATACAAAAAAAAGCTGTAGAATCAAAATACATGAATTTGTTTTATATAAATAAAAACTTAAAATACACATAATTAGACTTACATGTGCATATATATAATTTATATATAAATTTACAGGTTTCATTAATATATAAATCATACATAATCTATGTGGTTGTTTAAGAGGAACAGAAAAACCGGTATGCTGAGCTGTATTGTTCAGAACTTGCTTTTAAATAATATTTGGGTATATATTTATTTATACCCTGAAAGGAGAAGGGGGAAAGAATGCAGTTTTCCTTGTCTTAAACTTGACAGAAAACTTTTTTTTTAAAGACCTATTTATTTTTATTGGAAAGTCAGATATACAAAGAAGAGGAGAGACAAAAAGAGGAAGATCTTCTGTTCGATGATTCACTCCCCAAGTGGCCACAATGGCTGAAACTGAACCATATAGACGCCAGTTCTAATCCCAACAGCCCAACTTCCCATCCAGCTCCCTGCTTGTGGCCTGGGAAAACAATCCAGGATGGCTCAAGGCCTTGGGACCCTGCACCCACGTAGGAGACCCAGAAGAAGTTCCTGGCTCCTGGTTTCAGAGTGGCTCAGCTTTGGCTGCTGTGGCCATTTGAGAAGTTAATCAGCGGATGGAAGATCTTTCTCTCTGTCTATCTGACTTTCCAATAAAAATAAATAACACTAAAAAAAATAAAATAAAATCATAATTTCTTTTTTCTAATTTTTATTGGAAAGACAGATTTATAGATCTTCCCATATGGTTGCAATGGCCAGAGTTGAGCCCTTCCTCTGGGTTTCCCGTATGGGTGCAGGGTCGCAAGGCCTTGGGCCATCCTCTACCGCTTTTCTAAGCCATAAGAAGGAGCTGGGTTGGAAGCAGAACACAAACTGGCACCCAAATGAGATGCCAGTGCTGCAATTGTGCCAGCCCCATTTTAATGATTTCTATCCCCCACTATTTTTTCTTGTCTGAACTCTTAAAAGCTGATGTATGAGTGCCTGGAGGAAATAATCTAGTTTTACTATATTTTCTCTCTTTGTTTTTTTTTCTTGCTCTCTCTCTTATCTCTCTTAACAAGAACCAGGGTTCTTTTATTGTGTCTTTCATTAGCAGGTTGAAAATTTTTCTTGGGCTATCAATCTTTAATTTCCTTGACTTCATTCTTATTCTAACATTGTTCTATTTAAAAACACAACCCTGTTCTGATCTGACGTAGCCAATTTTACCTCATACATTTGAAAATGTTGACTTAGAAATCTGCACCTTTTCTACTCTTGATTATAAATTTTAGGTGGCAGATTTCTTTTTTTTTTGGTATGACTACAGTAATTTGTCAATCAGACACAAACACACACCAACACAAAATAGTAATGCTACTGGTTAAAAACAGAACCTTATCAAGTAGCTTATGTGTGTCAAACAAGGTATGGAAAGCAAGTCTACAAAAAAAGAATCCAAATAATGGCCACCCTGAGTGAGCAGCCCAGCAGCAAGGGATTTATTTGAGGGATAGGTTCTGCCTTGTCCTCATATACAAGCTTTCCACTAGGAGAATCCATTGACCTCCAATTCTAAACATAAAATTAGGGGATTTTTTCTCTTTTTTCCAATTCAGTGGATTTTATGCTCTAAAGAAACAGAGACACAATAGTAACTATGGAGGCAGGATATCCTTCCAGCTAACCAACTTTCACATACTGTTCCTTATGGTCAAAATGTTGACCACACTGTGGTAACTCTTTTTGACTTTATGACCTTATTACTGAGACCATCAATTATATTCACTGTTATTTGAGCAGAGGAACTGCTTGAATGCCAAAAGACTACTCTACAGTGCTATTTAACCTTTCCCAACAGAGACTCATTGAAACTGGGAGTTTGGTAAAATGTTTTACCTAACCTTGCAAAGATACTTCCCAGTAAATATTTGAAGTATATAAATACCTCCAAGTAGTCTTAAAAAATGTGTAAAACTCACAAATGCTAAGCCAAATATCCACCTTAATTATATAATCATATTTAAAGTAAAATAATGCCATGAGTTCAGACAAAGGTAACAATATGCCACATAAAGCAAGGCAGTTCAGATGCTATTTATCTGTCTACAGTATGCCTATTTCTAGTAGCAATTTCATAAGATTTTATTTAGAAAACTGAAGACTGCCTCTGCACGGAATAAAATCCCAAATCATACTCCATAGGTTCTTTATTCTGTGGTGGGGCAGACATGAACAAACGATGAAGAGAATGAGCAAAGATTTGCAATCAGCTGGACGAGAGGAGCAGCAGTTACTGGTGGCACAACCTCAGTGTACTTTCCCATTTTGTTTTCTATGAAGTGGGATTAGCAGTGCCCACACTTGGAGAGTCATTGTGAGAAGTGAAATGACATAGCTACAAATCGAACACTGACCTTCTCAACAAATCACACGCAAAGATACACATGTACAGTTCTTTGTCCCTGGTTCCAGCCAACCTGGGCCCTTTCTTCCCCTTTCAAGAAGAAAGCACTTGAAAGAGAAATGAAGGAATAGAGAGGAGATCAGTATAAATCACTGTTAAGGAGAATACACTCTACGATTCGATTCCAAGATCCCAAGGATCAGAGAACAAAACTCACTTTCATTCTTAGGCTACACGTGTGTCCAGGCAAAAGGGCAGGAAGAAAACACACACATGATGTGTGTCTGGTGCTTAAAGGAGAAGAAAATGTTGTTATACACTGTACAAGACTGCTCCAGTATTCTTCCACTTCCACTTGACAAGAAAACAATATTTGCTTTTGATGTGCCTGCTCCACTAGTAACAACAGCAGACATTTCCACAGCTGAACATAAATATACAAAGAGGTGCAGATGCTTCAACAGTAAACATATTCTTCCTGGAAGAAGGAAATCTATTTGGCACAATTATTTGGGATTTTAATGGAGTGTCTAGTGCTGGAGTCTATACTGAAATAATTTAAAGTTAGGCTAACATTTACGTCCCTCCTCCCCCCCAAAAAATCTTCAAATTTGCCAGAAAATATGCCATATACACAAATGACTGATATAAAGACTAAACAAAAACTAATTGATAGACTAGTCAATGATAGCTTTCATATGTAAATTTTGGAATTCTACTTAACTTTTAACACTATTAAGCTGGTGTTTCATAGGTCAGAGGATTTTATGACTATACAACAAAAATGCTGTTTCTAAAGCATTAAAACGGAAATACCCATAAATATTTTCTAACACATTTTTTCCTTTTCTCCAATTCAAATTATTATTGCTTCATTTTTTTCCTTCCTAAAGTTAAACTTTGTTCTTTTTATTCACTTCTGCTTCCTTTCTTTGCCCCTTCCCAAGGAGAAGCCTATTATAAAATCTATTCCATTCTTTCTGGAATTTACAAAGCACCAAACTACTTTAATCTGCAAGTACATTAAAGCAGAGAACAGAAAATAAAAGGTGGTGATAGGAAATAAATATCCTTACATACACTAAAAGCCACACTGCCCCCTCAACCTTCCTCCCAACAAAAGCCCAGAAGCAGAGTGACCAAGACTTATTTATAGAAAGGACAAAGGGTAGTAGAGGATAAAAATGAAAATACAACCGAAGAAGCCTCTTCGTTTCCTCTGGCCTAATTTAAATAGGGTTATTCAAGTGCAAGAATTGGTAATGGATGATGTTGCCAAGATAAGGATGAATCAAAGAGTCATCATTAAATCAACGTTTTATTCTAAGAACAGACTATCATATGTTTTGACCTAAAAGACATGACTCATAGAGAGTCCAGGATTTCTTTTCCTTTCTTCCCTGAAATGTGAGCAAAACAAACAAACAAACAAAAAAAAGGTGGAGAGTCACATAACATGAGCCCCATACCAATTGAATGGTGGTTTCAATTCTGCTAGTCATCAGATACGGGACTTGGGTAAATCACCTAACTTCAGAATCTCGGTATCCTCATTTATTAAATGGGGGATGATTATACTAATCTAACTACTCCACATGGATACTATTGTGATCAAATGAGACAAGTGACCAAGTCCTCCTAAATCTACCTCCTATCTTTCAATTCTATTTATGTCTTCCAGTCCCCATTGCCACTCTCCTAATTCCAATTGCAATGTTCACCCTAGCCTAGATCACAAAATGTAGCATACATCTGTACTCATTCATGAAAAAAAGTTGAAAAACCAGGGCAATGTAATATATTTTGCTTAAAACTAAGGAGTCATTTAAATGTTTATTTTTTTTACATTTATTTGAGTGTATAGCTTTTATTTTATGAAATTATTTTGATAACATGTTTTAAATATCCTTATTTAATAGAATAAAAAGGTTTCAACTCCATTATGCTAAGATCTTCAATTTTTTTTTTTTTTTTTTTGCTGATTCACAAAATCTGAAAGTCTGGGTAACACATATCTACATTATTCTAATAAATAAAACTTCAAATGAACAAAACAATCTCCTGGTTTCCAATTTTTACTTCCAATTAGCTATGATATGTTCTCTACATATCAGCCAAAGGATCATACTAAAACAAACTTAATCCTGCACACTAAAGATTACAATCCTTCCTTTGCCTCCATGTCCTCTGCTCGGCTGACAGAGTGCCCAGTTCACCTCGCACTGCCCGCCAGGCATTCTGCACATTTTTACCCGGGGGCTTTTGCATCAGGAGTAGTCCTTCCCACCACTCCTCTTTCCCAGCTAAATATTGCACAGCCTTCCTTTCAGCCATAATCTTCCTGCTTTAGAACACTTTCCTTCCTGCTCACAAGCCCAAATTATAGCCATTTCTCAGGTGTTCTTAAAGCAACCCTTCCACCCCTCATCATAGACTTGCACTTGTATATTTGATTGGCATTTACCGGTATCTGCTTATATCAGGCACTGCTCTAGGTGCCTGAGAAACAACAAGCAATTTGGCAAAGACCTATCCCCATAGAACTAGCAATCTAGTAAACAAAAACAGACTAGAAATTAAAACAGTAACAAAGAAACAAAAGACCTAGTGACTGCTTATCATGGTAATCTACTGAACTTAGCACAACCTTTAGGTTCTAGCTAGAGCTCAAAGAACATTTGTTGTATTGTG